>NW_026262690.1:27453511-32453511 GCF_021869535.1 Mytilus californianus | reverse complement strand
ATAAAAGGCAACAGTAGTTTACAGGTGTCTTAATCACTGCCTGTATGGGACATTGTATTTCATATGCATAACCAACATAATGCTTGTTAATTTCACATGGCATTTAAGAGTTTATCTGAATGAGACACCCATGGACAGTGCTCTAGGATACTATATCTGTTTTACTTATGTATCAGGCAACTTCAATCATCCTCTGCTGATTAACAAAATCAGAGTAACACAATAATCATTATGTCCAGAAATTCAATTTCCATGTTAAAGACCAATTCGTGCTTCAAATGGACCTTTTGACAATAAAATTTATCAACAAGTTGAAAGTTTTTTTTCCTATGGGTAGTAATTGTGCATCTTTACAAGCCTAGTGTTCCTGTATTGTTATGAATCATATTTTCTGTGCAAAAGACAGAAAAGCTCTGTCTAAATTCAAATTAATAGAACAATTTAATGGCTTTTACTTGTGGAATAATTATTGTCTATATCGGTACTTACAGAAAGTCCTTGATTATTTAAAGAAAAAGCGTCATTAATGTCAGGGTAAATGTTATATTTTATTTTTCTGTTTAACGGGTTTTAGACGTATATTTACTGAGTATGACCATAAATTGTGATATAGGAACACGTCTGCTATTTAAAGGGCACAATTGGTGCCGATAGGAAAACCTACACTATTTCGATAAATGTAATGTAGAAATGTACATACATGTTGTCATAGAGAAAATTAACAGCTTTAATCATCCATCCACAGTTCAAGTAAATTTATCTAGTGCATTCTTCAGTGATGACAGTGTATGCTTTTTGTGTAAAGCTTCATATTAAAGAAGTTAGAAGACCCGGATGGTCAAAATATGGTATATATATGCATTTAGGTATGACGTTGCCTTTGGCACAAACCGGTCGTCCTTGACCTACTTTTCACGGTATAATGACACTTAAAAACAATACTCTTTTTTTTTAAATCAGGTGAGTTTTTACCTTATTATGAGAAATAATGCAACTATATTTGGTATTTATAATCATTGCAAGGTATACATGTGACAAATTACATTGACACTGACGAAGGCGATTTGTTCAGCCAAAATATTTGTCAACACGATTCTATACCATCATCTTCGTATATTACCATCTTAAATTAGTATCGTTGCACAAATCTTAAGATTTTTTAATATTTTTTCTCCTTATCTGCACAGTATCGCATATTCTGCACAATAAGGTACATATTAATGTTGCTGGTTGGTTCATAAACAGAAGACTTAGTGAACGAGAAATTCTATCGTACTTTAAGATATAAATGTGAGCCTTATAATTTTTCAAACATTGAATTTCTTTCCCGACTTTAATTTAAAAAAATCGTTGACCAAAACTTTGATTGTGTCAATTAACAGTTGTCTTTAACCAAGTTTTCATCAGTGTTTTTTGTGACCTAGGTTTGAATGGAAAACGTTCAGTCTAAACAGAGCTTTTACCTCACAAATTTAAGGTGCCTGATTTTAAATCTCTAATAAGTTCTAGAATTAACAGTCAGCTTCTTTCAAACGGTATCTTCAGCTAAAGATGTTTTTTTTTAATTTACCACTGGTTTTATTTAGGAATGTTTCTGTTTTCAGGTATATTAGACCATGGCTACTTTAATTTTGATGCTATCGGTATTCATAATCGTAAGTTTTATATAATGATATACATTGTACTCTAATATACTGTGATAATGTGAGAAAGATCACCATTTAAACTATTGTATTCTGTATGAAAAAAACAAGGAGAATGAGGCAGAATTTCTGACAATAAGCACACATAATTCATTTAGAATAAATTAGCTACAGTAACACAGTTGCTATATACAGATTATTTTCTACTCCTTTAATACAGATTATCTTACTTTAATTTTAAGAACTTTAGACATTATCATCATATGTTTGTATATTCGTATGTATATTTTATGTATAGGGTTTGTATTGTTATAAATGCCCATCACTACGAAACAACTGTACAGTTGAAAGACGACACTGTTTACCTCATTTTCCGGACTGGAACAAGTTTGTGTTGATATGTAATGATGCAAAGTCTTTTGTACCTGGTAAGTATTAATGAATGTTTTTTTTTTTTCATTTGCTTTTCAAATTGTATTAAAATTTTATGTTATAATTTCTTTAAATGAAATAAAAATAAGACTATATACATTTTATACGCCTGAACACTTCTCTAGATTTACATTCATCAAGGACGCTCAAAACCAAAATTTTGAAAGCCAAGGATGTATAAGAACCGAAACAGTTGAAGAGCCTAATGACAAAAATGGACCTAAAAATAATAGCCAAATCAATCTAAGTTCATCTTTGCCTAAGGGAGTTGGAACCTTAGTTTCTTAATATTTTACCAGTTTATAAACGGACAGTTTAGGAGTTAAGTTAACAATCATGTTAGTACCAAAGTACTGACTACTGGGCTGATGATACTTTCAGGACTATTAGCCCACCAGCAGGGACATCGAACTAGTGCTATAAAAAATGAAAATAAAACTTTTTAAATTTTGTGCGTCCCAAGTTGAAATTCTCGAATGAATAGTGGTTTTTGTTTAAATGTAGGGAAAATTGTTCATGCATAGCTAGAGGCATTAACATGTATAGTAACATACATTCCGCTCAAAAACAAGTACATGTATTAAACTAGTTATCTGAGTATCTGACGCCAATCCATATGTAGGAGTTATTGACCCTAATCAAAAATGTGTATCCATTTCTTCCGTTCTAGCAGATAGACAGAAACTGTACACAGATAAACTAATCAGCAATACAAGATCTAGACTTACACTTATATGGCTGAAACAGTCAATTGACTCCTTATAATTGTTGCTCTTATTGTTGTCAATACATATTAATGTTGCTGGTTGGTTCATAAATAGAAGACATAGTGAACGAGAAATTCTATCGTACTTTAGGATATAAATGTGAGCCTTATAATTTTTCAAACATTGAATTTCTTTCCCGACTTTTATTTAAAAAAATCGTTGACCAAAACTTTGATTGTGTCAATTAACAGTTGTCTTGAACCAAGTTTTCATCAGTGTTTTTCACCGGAATTCAATGCGACTGTCATACAACTGAGAGGATTTTATCCACCCTTTTCCATATAAAGAAATGCCTGTACCAAGTCAGGAATATGACAGTTGTTTTCCATTCGTTTGATGTGTTTGAGCTTTTGATTTTGCCATTTGATAGGGAACTTACTGTTTTGAATTTTCCTTTGAGTTTGGTATTTTTGTTATTTTACTTTTTACAGACTAATTTTGACAAATGAAGGTTTTTTTTTTTACTTTAATATTGAACCATGAATTATCAGCATTACAAGATCTACAAAGAATTCAACATATGATTGAATTCATCAATACAACTCCTTATATAGTTATTGCATTTCGATAAAAACATTTACCAAATTTTGCATCTTTTGCTATTTATAAAACTATCTTTATCCGCTACTGGACGACTGAGACAAAGAGTAGGTATGCAATTCGTATATCGTGCAACCATTGAATGGGGAATTATCGTTTTACGTATTAACAGTACACGTACATCAATACACTTTTAAAATTGAGTTCTGAGTTGAATTGTACGTCTGTACACATAAAAATAAAAATCGATCTGTATTACTTACAGAACAATCAGAAAACTAATTCTGGGAGTAATTGCCCTGAAATAACGTTTGCTGTACACAATTAAGTGGTTTCACATATTATATTATCTTAACAACATTTACTTTTATATGTAGACAGAAACTGTAAGCAACAAAAATGTTCAACGAAAAATGATCCGCAAAACAAGATCTTCAAAAATATTAATATGATTGAAATCTTTTTTTATAAAAATAAGAAGATGTGGTATGATTGCCAATAGGACAACTTTCCTCAAGAGACCAAATGACACAGACAACTATAGGTCACCGTACGGCCTTCAACAATGAGTAAACCCCATACCGCATTGTCAGCTATAAAAGGCCCCGAAATGACAAATGTAAAACAATTCAAACGAGAAAACTAACAGCCTTATTTATGTACAAAATAATGAACGAAAAACAAATATGATATACAGCAACAAACCACAACCACTGAATTACAGGCTCCTGACTTTGGACAGGCACATACAGAATGTTATGGGGTTAAACTAGTTTGAAGGCGTGCCAACCCGCCCCCTAACCTGGGACAGTGATGTAACAGTACAACATAAGAACAAACTATAAAAATCAGTTGAAAAGGGCTTACACATCAGATCGATACAAAGCAGAAATACATCTAACAAAAACACAGAGTGGACGTGGCAGGGTACTTATACATCCCCATAACAAAAAGACACTACGTACAGATCTGAGAGTACTTGCAGTTACTGACATCTAGTTCAAAGCAAATAATAACTAATAAATAAAATCATGCGTCCAAGACTAAAATGGTTGTTTATTATTGTGAAAACTATATTTGAGAAAGAAACTGGAAAGAACATGATCAGCAATTCAAGATCTTTAATCACTTTACATGACTGAAAACATCAACTGACTTGTTTTATGAGTTTTTGTAAATGACATTTATCGCTGAAACTGTAACTTAAGGATGTTCGCTACTCTGTTTCAAAATAACAAGCTTTTTGAAAGACTGTCATAAATTGATAGTATATAAATGAAGGAACTAAAAAAGCAGAAAAAAATGTAGGGTCCGTGTGCTTGTTTTCGAGATATAAGCTATTGAAAATTTGGCGGGAAATGATTCTCTCTAGATTTTTCTTACATTTAACATTGGCACCTTTTTTCTTTCAAAAACATTGAAAAAATAACAAGGATTTTATAAGATTTTCAAATATGGCTTTTTTAACTATATGTAATAAAATTATGAAAAGAAAAGTAGGGGTTAGTGGACAAAATTTCTTTATGGAAAAACATGGATAAAACCAGAGCATTCTGAATATCTGACAAAAAAATCAAAAACAAGAGGAGCGAACATCCTTAAAGGCGGAAACTGGCAGCAAAAAGACCAGTAATACAAGATATACGAAAATACCAATATGACTGAAACCATCAGACAACTCCATCTAGGAGTTGTTGTGCTTTAATTAAGATTTTTGACAATTTTTAATATTTTGATTATTACCTTGAAAATTATAATAGATATACAGAAACTGTGAACTGCAAAAATTATGAGTAATACAACACATGCAGACATTACATAACCACCAATAAATTCCATAAAAAAACTATTGCCCTTTACTCATTATTATCATGACTGCTTTATGATTTTGCTTATGGTATTGAAATCAGTAATAAAAAGAAAGGTTCTACAGACAGTAAAATTGAGATATACAAATAATTTCATTGTTCTTTGGTATTTTGATAACCTCTAGGTGGAGGGCTATTTGAATTAAGAAGGGGTGGTTGTGCTCTTGGTACTGAAGGAAAAATAATGTTTATCCCATTTTTGCTGTTTTTTACAGTAGTTAGTGTTTTGTTGTTAAAGTTTAGATACAGTATAAGGTTAAATCTTTTCAAACATCAATAACTCTTATCCTTAAAAAACTGATTGTCAAACTTTCAAAGAATTTTACTTAACTTGGATGAAATAGTCTTTTTGATGAAAATATACAGTATATATAGCCAGGACATAATTGATTTTTTTTTTCATTTTCCCGCAATGTACTTATACACAGACTTACATTGTTTTTACCTTTTAACAATTATCACATGATAAAAAAAACAGTCTTGGTTTGCAATTGTAGTATTATGATCGCGATTGAAAACTTATTTCTTCGTTTTTTGATAAAAAGTTCTAAATACAATTTGTTTTGAAAAGTGCCAATGCCTATTTATATATCAGGATGAAAATCTTTCTGAAGATTTTAATTTTATTTTAAGGTGACTGTCCAGTGTGTATTGAATGGGAAAAGAAAATGCAAGTAACCTCAGTTCCTTGTCCTGCTATGTATTATACGGATACGATTTACAGATCCAATCAAATAGACATGCCAAAACATAAACGCAACTGCACAGAAAAAGGGCAACTGACTTATGTAACAAACTCTAAAGAAAACAACCTGTGCTTTTGTGAGGTGAACTTTTCTCTCCATAGTATGGAAACATATTGTGACCCTTCAAGTGAAAATTGTACTTGCCAAAGGAACACATCACATGACAAAAATAGAGGTACGTTAAATAATTGCAGCTTTAAAGGAAACCAACTAATCAGAAATTTGACAAACATGAGAGAAATAAGTAGAAAAGAGTTCTTATTCGGCCAACAAATATAGTTCTGATCCTGTCTACCTATCTACTCTAAATTTTTCCTGCACACCCTAATATATTATATGGGTACTTTGCACTGTTAATGTCAAGATTTTTTGTTAAAGCACCGTTAAAGTAAAATCAATATTATATCTTTCCCTGTTTACCATGTTTACAAGTAGTTTTCAAAATAAAATCATTTTACCTACTTTCCTACCATATGCTTTTCTGCCATTCGGCAGGCAACAAGCTAGGAGCCTGTAATTCAATGGGTGTGGTTGGTTGCTGTCTGTCATACTAGTTTTTCATTTATTGTTTTATCATAAATCGTGCCGTTGGTTTTCCCGTTTGAATTGTTTTACATTGTGTCATATCGGGACCTTCTATAGCTTATACGGTATGGGTTATTTTCATTGTTGAAGACCGTACGGTGACATATAGCTGCTTACATCTACGTCGTTTGATATCTTGTAGATAATTGTCTCATTGGTAATCTTACCACAGCTCCTTATTTTTATGCATATATTGTTTTGGCCTTAGCTGTGAATTAACATGTGTAACCCTTTTGGTTTTATTTATTGGCAATATGAACTTCTGTACTTTAAGCTATTAATTACTAAAGAAATATTTTCAGGGCGATCAAGACAAGATAAGAATTGTTATAATAGATAATGTTAAGGTTGGAGATGGTCACAATAGTTATTTTAATTTGGAAAAATGGGATATATATAGGATAAATAAAGATTCGAGAAACATTCCCAAAATAAAACCATATTTGACAAGTACTACAAAACTTCAAGACATAATACTTGATATGTTAATGACCCCGTCACTACGTGAACGTGTTACCATTATCAATTCCATATTCTCTCTCTGAAATTAAGCAACCAGTTGCCATCACTTTTTTGGTTATGCCTGCATGCAGGAAACTTTTGCCTGCGAATAATCTGGTACAACACGGGGGAAATGAAAAGAAAACCATTACAAAATGAAATAAAATTCTTTAAAATATTATACCCAGAAGATTCATTTGTAATATTTAAGGTGTATTTTAAGTTAGCCAAAGTCCAAATAACTGTCTATTCCCAGGAAATAATGGCCGTTGGCCCTGCAGGCCTCCGCTCAATCATTTTCTTCGGAAATTGCCTGTACCAAGTCAGGAATATGACAGATATTCCCAGTTGGTTGATAAAGTCGACCGTTTGATTTTTGTTTTTGTTTTTATGGACTTCCCCTTTTTAGCTCACCTGGCCCAAAGGGCCAAGTGAGCTTTTCTCATCACTTGGTGTCCGTCGTCGTCGTCGTCCGTCGTTGTTAACTTTTACAAAAATCTTCTCCTCTGAAACTACGGGGCCAAATTTGACCAAACTTGGCCACAATCATCATTGGGGTTTCTAGTTTAAAAAATGTGTCCGGTGACCCGGCCAACCAAGCAAGATGGCCGCCATGACTAAAAATAGAACATAGGGGTAAAATGTAGATTTTGGCTTATATCTCTGAAACCAAAGCATTTAGAGCAAATCTGACACGGGGTAAAAGTATTTAGCAGGTCAAGATCTATCTGCCCTGAAATTTTCAGATGAATCGGACAACCCGTTGTTGGGTTGCTGCCCCTGAATTGGTAATTTTAAGGAAATTTTGCCGTTTTTGGTTATTATCTTGAATATTATTAAAGATAGAGATAAACTGTAAACAGCAATAATGTTCAGCAAAATAAGATCTACAAATAAGTCAACTTGACCAAAATGGTCAGTTGACCCCTTAAGGAGTTATTGCCCTTTATAGTCAATTTTTAACCATTTTTCGTAAATTTTTGTAATCTTTTACAAAAATCTTCTCCTCTGAAACTACTAAGACAAATTTAACCAAACTTGTCCACAATCATCATTAGGGTATCGAGTTTAAAAAATGTGTCCGATGACCCCGCCCACGAACCAAGATGACCGACATGGCTAAAAAATAGTACATAGGGTAAAATGCAGTTTTTGGCTCATATCTCTGAAACCAAAGCATTTAGAGCAAATCTGATGAGGATAAAATTGTTCATTAGGTCAAGATCTATCTGCCCTGAAATTTTCAGACCAATCAGGCAACACGTTGTTGGGTTGCTGCCCCTGAATTGGTAATTTTAAGAAAATTTTGCAGCTTTTGGTTATTATCTTGAATATTATTATAGATAGAGATAAACTGTAAACAGCAATAATGTATAGCAAAATTAGATCTACAAATAAGTCAACATGACCAAAATTGTCAATTGACCCCTTAAGGAGTTATTGCCCTTTATAGTCAATTTTTTAAAATTTTCATAAATTTTGTAAATTTTTGTAAATTTTTACAAAATATTTTCCACTGTAACTACTGGGCCAAGTTCATTATAGATAGAGATAATAGTAAGGAGCAAGAATGTTCAGTAAAGTAAGATCTACAAACACATCACCATCACCAAAACACAATTTTGTCATGAATCCTTTGTTTAATATGCACATAGACCAAGGTGAGCGACACAGGCTCTTTAGAGCCTCTAGTTGAATTTACCTTGGAGTTTTATTTGTTATTAGTCCCCTACCGACGAAGTCGAAGAGGACTTAAGGTTTGCACTCCGTCCGTCTGTCTGTCCCTCTGTCAGTGTGGCAAATCAGTTTTCCACATTTTTTTTCTTTATGCTTGAAGATATTGATTTGATATTTGGTATATTGTTTTATCATGACAAGTTACAGATCAAGTTCGAATTTTGTTCCGGTCTGATAATTTTGTGCAGAGTTATGGTCCTTGGACTTGGAAAATTCACTCAAATATTCAGTTTTCCGCCATTTTTTTCACCATTCTTGAAGATATTGATTTAATAATTGGTACATTGTTTTATCATGACAAGTTACAGATCAAGTTCGAATTTTGTTCCGGTCTGATGATTTTGTGCAGAGTTATGGTCCTTGGACTTAGAAAATTCACTCAAATAATCAGTTTTCCGCACTTTTTTTCGTCATGCTTGAAGATATTGATTTGATAATTGGTATATAGTTTTATCATGACAAGTTACAGACCAAGTTTGAATTTTGTTTCAGTTTGATGATTTTTTGCAGAGTTATGGTCCTTGGACTTAGAAAATTCACTTAAATTATCAGTTTTCCACACTTTTTTTCGTCATGCTTGAAGATATTGACTTGATATTTGTTATATAGTTTACACCATGACAAGTTATAGATCAAGTTAGCATTTTGTTCCAGTACAATTAATTTTTAACCGGTAGGGGACTATTTATTGCCATGCAATACTCTCAGAATGCTTGTTATATCTTTTTTCGACTGTAAAGTTTCAACATGTGCATTATACTAACAAGATAATGCACAGATGAGACGTTCATCCGTGTCAATAGTTTATTTCAGTACTGTTTAACCTGTTGGGCAAAACATTTGAATTTGCACATATTTGTCTTTTTCAGGACATTGTTAAATGCAATTTTCTGTGTGCTAATCAAAATGTTTTACAGTTCTATTTATAATTTTCATAATGGTAAAATTTTTAATTATTGAAAAGTAGATTTTTCTAGTTTTTATGCATTTAGTTGACGATGCAATTCAAAGTAGTTTTTGTAACAAACACTAGAAAAAGGGAGAGATGTATTTTTGGTGTAATAAAATCAAAACTTACTAGATCTGTATTTTTTATCAGACGACGGTTCAGGTTCATGGGAAACTGATGCCATTGTGGTTTCTGTCATACTTGCTTTTATTATCATCGTTATCATTGCAGGTAAGAAATATATAAAGTAACTTTTACCATATTGGAATAGTAAAAAGTAAATAAATTAAGAAAAAATGGAAAAAAAAGAAATTTTAAGGGAATATTTTTTTTTATGTTTTCATACAAAAAAAAGAAATATTATTTTAATTAAAGTGCTTAATTTAATGATTTCACATGTTAATTCTATTAAAGTTCAAGTATGATGTAATCAGACTTTACTCTGCTTATCTTGAACGTTTTGCCCATTCAGAATTCCAATGAAAAAACACCTTGTCAAATCATAGATTGAATACATATTATCAACATACATATGTTCATATCAATAATTTAAGAGTTGTTTGATGTCCGCATATTTTTAAGTATTACTGAGTGATACGATACACTATATAACCGTTTGACATCGTTGAATTCAAATGGTTGTCGGGTGGTAACTAGTGTTTCTCTTGAATAATTGAAACAATACATATAAAAATGGATGATAAATGAAAGAGGGAAACGTGACTGTTACTAAAAATAGATTCTTGGACGAATGATTTCTGGATAGTAGTTATAGTTACCCTTGCTGATTTGACACAAACTGTGATCGACAGATGGAAGATATAAGTGGAAAAATGACAGATAAAAATAGATTTTTTCTTAATCCTTTTAATCATACTTATTTGAACAAAAAAGACCATTTATGGCATTTATTTTTGTTTACTCAAAATTTAAGGTTGGTTTGGAAGCAATTTTTTTCTTGATTGATAAAAGTTTTAATAATGATGCCAGACTCTATATAAACTAGGAAACCTCATAATTATACTTTATTGGTATTTTTTTCAAAGCGGTAGGGACAATTTCCCTTATAATTGTTTCACTCACAGGGTCAACATTTAAAAGTTGTCCAATCCTACTGAAAATTTAATACCAGAGAGCCTAAAACATAAACGTAAAATATTGTTTCACAATTTCACATATTTCCATTAAATTAAAATGCTATTCAGCGCTGTACAATTGCTGTTGGAGACATTTGATACAGTTTTTGGCCAATTTTGCACCGCCGAAGGACGTCGCTAACCAACATTTACTAATTTACATCCGAAAGAAAATACATGTACATAGCTTTTGTTCCAACATAATTTTGGTTACCCATGTCCTTACATAAATATTAAAAACTTATCAAAATCTGTCAAAATTGTGGTTTTGTGCCAACTTCAGGCGTTTATAATTTTTTTATCTGTTTATATAATTAAGAAGAGACAAATCTGTAAAAATTGTGGTTTTGGGCCAACTTCAGTCGTTTAAAATTTTTTGATCTGTTCAAGAAGAGACAAATCAAGATTACAAACAAACATCGAGGTAGTCGCAAGAACTCTAAAAGGATCGAGACCAGGTGCATCTACAGGGTATTAGTCACCTGCTATGCATGCATCATCCACCTTGCGAATTCACATTCAGTCAAAATGTCACAATCAGGAATAGGAAACTGTTGGTAAAATTACAGATGGTAACAAAAAATATATGGCCGCTAAAACATGAGACACGACACATCGTATCGGTCAACCAATTCGTGATGGTGACAGTAAAACGTATGTTGATTGTGTTGATTTCAATTGTTGTTCCTCATAACTCTGTTGGAGAAATTTGTGTGTAAGTATCGCACCCCTAACATGTTGCATACTTATTCAAACCTGTCTTCAGCATTGGGTTGACCTTCTTACAGGTGGATAATTGTGAATAAATGAATAATAATCCTTTTGAAAGGACGAAGTATCTGAAACAAGCAAGGCAAGTTGAATTCCTAAATGTTATTTATTGTTGCTATTTGTTTGATTAACATATATAAATATATAGAATTTTTCTGCAATGATTTTTTTTTTAGCAGGGATATGTATTTGGCTGAAATGCAGAAATCCACAAAAACCAGGTCAGTCTCCTGTTTGATGGCTGTTTATAAAAGATCTGTAATTACTTAGCTTAACTATAATCAAAACATGTATAAAAACACATAATATAATAGAAAAAATTGTTACTTAAATTTATTTTGCAGTACAGGCAATGAATCGCCTTTAATTAATCCTTTCAAGACAGGCCACATCTCATACAAGGTCTGATGTAAATAAAGTTCACCCAGCAGTAAAACATTAAGTTTACACTTTATAATTTTGTATCCAAAGCACTTTTCTATATTCAATTCACCAGGAACGCTCAAACCGAAAAACTTGAAAGCCAAGGATGTATAAAAAATTGTCATTTTTATCCTATATTCAAAATACTCTGCCTAAATGCTGTTCTTCAGGTAACTGGCAACGTTAACATCCTGGAATCAGTTACATGCCCATGATCAATCAATATACCAACTGGAATTGTCCTTTATCCCAGTTTATACCTAATTGTTTGGCAAATTTTCCACACATAATAAGAATTGAAATTAAAATTAGAATCATAGTTCTAAATACGATACCAATTTTGAACCAGCAATTGTGCATTTTATCTTCTAAAATTTTTATTTCATATAGCATGTTCTTCAAAATAAGGCAGAGCTTTGACTTGAACTCATAAACATTTCGTTTGAATTTCAAGTGTCCATAAAACGGAAAAAAGATATGCCATCACTTTTGTTTTGTTGAAAAATATCATATCATCTCCTTGCTGCATCAGAATATTTTGAATGAATCTTTTCCAAACATGCCATCAAAGTAACTTTGAATAGTTCAAAATACTGGGATTTATATTGCAGAAATAAAGAAAGATGACGAGTCTGACATATATGAAAATAATGGTGACAGCAACGATGTTGCTGTTGCTCAGAGTTGTGTACACCACCAACAAAGTGTACATCGCTGTGTTCAAGAAACAACAGGTGATATATTCTAAATGCATTTTGCTCTTTGTAGTCTAAAACATTACCTACGTCATAGTTCCCAACATATAAGATCCATATATCCCTAAAATGAATGAAGTTTTCTATTGGAGAGCGCAATTTAAGATAACTTTGATACCCGAAGCATTCAGGACACTTTTTAAAATTTATACTGCAAGAATTGTAAGTAAACTAGAAAACCAGAATTTACATTTACAAAAAATGAAAGCTTGCATTTTTTATGGTTGCATAGCACATATTTAAGATATAAGTGAAGTTTAGGGTATTCGTCAGTGAGATCACAACAAAAAAAAAAAAATACACATATGCGTTGTTGTCGTCTTTGTCACACTTTATGCTCACCTTCAGCGTCTTGAAAATAACAGAAACTGCAGTCCAACTGGATAAAAACTAGACTTTCTTTTGAGAATTTGTACTAATTGTTCGACCACAATGTGTCTGTTTACTCAAATACTATAAAAGAGAGGCGGCGAAGGATGCAAAAGGGACATTCAAACTCATAAGTCAAAAATAAATTGACAACGTCATGGCTAAAAAAGAAAAAGACAAAATGTAAAAAAACAGTACACAAAACACAACATAGAAAGCCAAATGCTGAGCAACACGAATCTCACCAAAAACTGGGGGTGATCTCAGGTGCTCTGGAAGGGTAAGCAGATCCTGCTCCACATGTGGCATCCGTCGTGTTGCTCATGTTAGTACAAACCCTGTGATGTCTTATTCTGTAAGTCACATTCGGGGAAAAGGGGACGGGATTGTAGTTATGACAATTGGAACATATCCATTGCCATCTGTGAAACGGATATTCCATAAAGGTTAACCAAATCATGATGGCGTCCGTAAAATTTACGAAGGGACGATTTCAACTTCACCACTTGGAATTCTTGGTTTAATAGCTTCCTTATGAGCAGCAACCTTCTATCAAGGAAATCATGATAGGAAATACAAGGCTTGGAATATCGTATCAGCTGGGAGATATATACTCCGTATGCAGGCGCTGCTGGAATGTTGCTGCATAGAAATGGAAAGTTCACAATTGGGAAGCTAAAATCATCTCTTTTGTAGTAAAAGTTCATAGCCATGCGTGAAAGAATGTTTTCTTATTGTGTTTTCAACTGACCACCATTACCATTTAATGATAATATACAGCAATCAGCATTACCCATCATTTATGAATAAAAGGGTGTGTTTGATATACGTCAATGAGACAGCAACGAAACGACAAATTACCAGAAGACGTGTGAATCACTTGGGTAGATGAAAGAGAAAAAAGATGAATTATGTAAACAGTACTAATATTAAAATAAGGTAATGATAGTCATGTGTGACCTGTGCATAGTTCAGCTTATCTTACTGATATTCGTATTATACTTTCACTTATCTTACTCATATTCGTATTATACTTTCAGTTATCTTACTCATATTCGTATTACACTTTCAATGTTCATTGTAATTGTATTCAAGGGTATCAAGGACCAAATTCAAAAGATCAATACAATGGTAATATTGCAGGGTATGCAGAATCTCTGTTAGTACCTTCTGGTCGTCTGACGGGAAACCCAGGTAATATTTCAAATTTGTTCACAATAAAATTCAGAAATAATTCATGGCAGCCGTAGATTTGTTTTCATTTAACCATGGGTTGGGCATTCATATTCAATTATTTTATCCATAGCGAAAGCGAGGGGTAAAATACAAATATAAATAAAGTCAAAAGTCAGTAATATGAAAATAGTCTATTAGAATTATCAAATGTAATGCATATTACCATATATACAGTTGATATCTAACATATTTTCGTCCACAGTGGAAACACGGGTGAACGATTGCTATAGGATGACATGTACGAAAGATTGTTTTATTCATTTATCCTAATATGACGCAATATATATTGCAAAACCCAAAAACAAAAACACAAATTTATAAAACACAAAAGACACAAATCTGAAGTGCGCACAGTTACTGAAAGCTAGTTCAAAACCATTAACATCTTATAAGAAAATAATGTATCTAAGACTAAAATATTAATCGTACAAACCAACTTCCAAAGGATTCAGTTTAAAGACATTATTAACAGTCAAAGAAAAACAAGAACCTGTGCAGTGCAAAATGTAAGAATCGAAATATTGTAGGACAGTGAATGTACATATGTGTAAAACAATAATATTTAGTTGGGTTTTAATCTATCGATAACAAAATAAATATTTATTTATATCGATAAATACAATATTCAAAGATCTAATAACAGGGTTAAATGTGTAACACTTTAGAATAAGTTTACCTAAATGATCGATACGTTTAAACGGATCATATCTAAATTTACTGGTTCGGTAAATAACATCACTGTAACAATTAGAATGTGCTATCCCATGTGTAATAAGGAACGAATAAACTTCAAATATAAATCTTCATATCTATGAAAGAATTTAGTATAGGTTTTAAGTAATTCATTGTAACGAAATCCTTGACTTTATAATTTACCGTTATAACATAGATTATGTTCATTTAAATCCAATCTGATGTAGATGAAACGCTCGTCTGGCGTACAAAATTATAAGGCTGTTATTTTTGGTGAGTTTTTCCAGATCAAATCAAAGTTTTTCGTTTTTATTTAATTCGAAACATTATTTCAATGGAAGATATAGAGAGGAGAAGACACCTATTGATATATGGGTCAATAAGTCAAATTTTAAGGCCATTGTTACTGGAGTTAGAAATTATTTGGGAAAAATTAGTTCCGATAATAACCAGATTTTATCGTTTGGTTAAAACGAAAAAACTTTGTTAATGGAAAATATATTAAAGGAGAAGAAACCATATCAATATTAAGGTCAATGTTAAAAATATAGAAATTTGAGGTGCAATGTTTTTTTTCCTCTGTGATTTCACGAGGTACATCTACACTAGTTGCACTTTTAATAACATTTATATACATGAAAGATAGTATGTAAGGGAAAAATGTTATTGATAATGACGCCAAAACATCAAAGTGTTAGGTCACTGTTACGACAATTGACAGATAAACTTGATTGGTTTTGTGTATCAAGACTTCTGGACAAGCATTTGTCACATGATGGCTAAAGGTAAAGGACATGTTTTAGAAAGGAAGTCTATTTTTGTAATTTACAGTTCTATCAAATCATAAAATTTTCTGCTTTGTACGAGGTTGTTAACCAAAATTGAAATACTAGTATTGGAATTCAATTAAAAGAATTATATGCCTTTAAGGTATATGCGTAATAGTGATCTTATTTGATATTTGGAAAGCATATAAGGTAGTATAAGGTTATATTTTATTGTTATGATTTTTTAAAAAACTTGTTTTGTCTTTTTAAAGATTGCTAAACCTTGAAGTTATCAACATGTTTCTTTCACTTCAATCTATTTTGTTAAAAAAATAAAACGCTTTCAAGAAAAAAACTTGTCCAGTTGCGGTCATACATAATTAAAAAAAAAGAATTGATATGAATTGTAAGTTACCAACTGAATAATCCTTTACTTAGAAAATGATAGTATACATTTCTAGATACACAATTAAGAAACGTTAAATCCAACAATTTCATTGGTCGTAAGCATTTTACTGTATTATCATATGTTTTAGGTGATTGTGTCAAAAATTAAATTTCCAATTTGAATTTCTCCTTTCCAACTCAATTTTAAACAACTGGTAAATTATAAAGGTTGGTACAATTGAGCACGTTATTATCAGGATCACTAGTTTTTAAAAGTTGACTTTGATATAAAAACGTCTATCATAATGACAGTTTAACCTTAATATATTCAAATTACCAATTGCCTATTCACGTTTTTGACTTATAAATGCATAATCAATTTAATAAGAAACAATATCATTTAGTTAAAAGGATTTATGTTTTCAAACAAATGACCATCTTTACTTACAGAGAGAGTACAGGCTAGTATTGGTAGTCCTGATGTCGGCACTGATGATGTATTCACTGGAAACAAGAATACTGTTGTACCAATGAGAACATTAGGTAATGATAAACTGTATATAGTACCTATCCATTCCCCAAAATGGACAAGTATGTAGAATTATCATGAAACAGAAAAGACAAAAAAGAGATTAAAGTGACAATCAAACCCTTGAGTCAAAGTGAGACGACAACGTCTTGACAAATAACGAAAAACAACGAAATGACACACAATTGTCTTCAAAAAATTACACAAAAAAACCCCCAAAAAACTGAGCAACTAATACCATGTGCTCCAAAAGGGTAAGCAGATCCTCCTCCACATGTGGCACCTGTCGTGTTGCAATTCATGTGATTCATTAAGTTTCGTTTACCTTCATTTGTATCTTCTTAATGAATTTAGTGAATTTAAACATAGGTAAACTTCTATTGCCTCTATTTAACCTTAAGAAATTAGAAACTTTATTTAACATTCATTAAAGAACAAATGGAACCCATTCTTATGGAACCCATTCTTTTGCAACAATCAAAACTTTTTTAATTTAGTTTTAAAGTTAGTGGCATACTTTACTATTGTCTACCCCACATAACGTTTGTCCGCATAAGTGGTATGTGAGTGATCGTTGCAAAGTATCTACAGTCTAGCAATGTATGTGAACATACACAAGACTGGGGATACATGCATATCATGAGGATTTATTTTTTGAACAAATTAAATGAAACTGTCCTTCAAATATAAGTTGTTGAACTAAGACTGTTTTCAAATTTTAGCATGGAAAATACATACATACCCTAGTTCGTGATCGCAACTCTTCCTACAGTTTTAACCCACAGCTTTTATATTTATTTCCCACGATGTTTATAGGCAACACAGGTCAGATATGTTCATATAATGACGGTTTACTCTGGAACAATTTTCGAGATTTATCATTGTTTACATTTCCCCCTCCTGACAGTACCAATGCAATTCATGATGTGTAATAATTAAACAGTATAAGATTAAGGAGATATGGTATGATTTCTAATGAGACAAATATTCGTCAGAGTTCAAATGAAGTGGATGTAAGCAATTAGTAGGGTTGGAATATCCTGTTTAGTTCTCGTTCATGTCAATGATGCACGTAATGAACAGAATTCTATATACATGTATTGATAATTCTTATATGATTTGCATATCTACAAATACTTGAATCGGATTGGTCCGTTAGATTATTTTGCTTTGGTTTATACTTCGATAAACCGTGTTGCCGAAACTACTTTCGTAACTTCGATAAACCATGTTGCCGAAACTACTTTCGTAACCTTCACTATGATCTATTCATGCGCGACACTCATGCATGGGATCCAGGGGTTCTAAGCAAATTGAGATTAAAAAAACAAATACATAACAAAAATAATGTATTAAAGCTTGGAAATTTTGTATGAAATTAAATTAAAATAAAATTCCGCAAAATATCATGAATGATCTTGGCGGGTTAACGTCATGGCAAAACATGGCTTTACCCCGCGTCATACGAATGAAAAATCTCAAGCTGATGACTATTCCGTTACTTGTACGCTTCAAATTCGGATACTATCTCATTAACATGAAGTTTTTGAGGTAGGTGTTATTTCATTTTAAATTTTATAGCATTAATCGAACATCGAATCGTTATAGATGTCACAAAGTCAATATGGCGGCTTACTCATTAGTTACGACATGTCAATTGTGCATTTGATGATAAATAGTAGCCAATAAACAAAACATTGTTCATTAAAAAATGCGAATGTTTGGCTTAAGAATTATAAGGATTAAACACATTTTTTCTAGAGGTTATTGATGTGTAAACTGGGTCGCTTACTCACAAACTTAACATAAAAGTCATTCGGACTTTTATTCAGTTTGTGAGTTAATCGCCCTAGTTTACACATCAATAACCTCTAGAAAAAATGTGTTTAATCCTATAATTATTCTTAAGAATTTTGTTACAAATTTTTAAAGAAACGTGCATTTCCAAAATATGTCAGACATTACAAAAACATGCATCTAAGTATAATCCGTATCAAGTGTTAGTACAATATTAATGCACAATTTGCCGACCAAATGTTTTCATGTCATCTTTTTAATGGCAAAATGATCGCAATAAACCTATAAACTAAATGTGACTTGTGTTGAAAATCTTTTTCACGCTGACAATTTTTCAACGTGAACACGTGTTACTAAAGCGATAATATCATAGATTTGATTATTTCATATAAAAGCACCCAACGACTTATTCAGCAGCCTTCTGTGATATGGCATCTATGTAAAAATAAGGAGATGTGGTATGATTGCCAATGAGACAACTATCCACCAAAAAACGACGTGAAAAATGTAAAAAGAAATCAATTCAGAAAACTAAAGGCTTAATCTATAACAAAACATATCATGAAAAACATATATGATCTGCTATTCATTAACACATTGATGGTCAACTTACTATTTTCAGCTGTTTGCTAATAAATTTTGGGGTGATTTGAATAAATATTGTATTCCCATCATGCACTGCAAAAGTTAAGGCTATCGATTTGTTTACTTATAATAGGAATCCTGAATGGATTTGGTTGCATAAATGTATTTTATGTAAAACGTTGATGGTGTGCTTTAAATTAAGATGTATATCTACAAGGAATTAGAAATAATGCTTTTTGTCTCGCCTTGATGGAGTCAAAAAGCGAGACATAAGTATGCTGTTTCCGGCGTCAGCGGCGTCAACAATGTATTAGTTTGTGATTAGGTCTAGTTCATGGTGAACCACTAGTGGTAGGTCAATGATATTTAGTATGCAGTTGTATTAGCATTGGCACATCTCATTACCATGGAGATTATTTGGCCCCGCCCCCTCAGTCAAGGTCTATTGACTTTGAAACTTTGCTTAGTTTACATGTATTAGTTTGTGATTAGGTCAGTTTAGGGGGAACCACTAGTGGTAGGTCAATGATATTTGGTATACAGTTGTATTAGCATTGGCACATCTCATTATTATGGAGATTATTTGGCCCTGCCCCCTCAGTCAAGGTCTATTGACTTTGAAACTTTGCTTAGTTTACATGTATTAGTTTGTTATTAGGTCAGTTTACGGGGACCACTAGTGGTAGGTCAATGATATTTGGTATGCAGTTGTATTAGCATTGGCACATCTCATTACCATGGAGATTATTTGGCCCCGCCCACTCAATCATGGTCTATTGACTTTGAAACTTTTGCTTAGTTTACATGTATTAGTTTGTGATTAGGTCAGTTTAAGATGAACCACTAATGTCAAGTCAATGATATTCGGTATGCAAATGTATTGGCTTTTGCCAGTTTCATTTCCATGGAGATTATAAAGCCCCACCCCCTAATTATGGTTCATTGACTTTGAAACTTTTACATAGTTTACAAGTTATTGTTTGTGTTTAGGTTTGTTTAAAGGGAACGACTTATGAAAAGTCAATGGTATTTGGTTTACAGTTGTATTAGCATTGGCACATCTCATTTCCATGGAGATTGTTTAGCCCTGTACCTTCAGTTATGGTTCATTGACTTTGAATATTTGCATAACTTTAATACATGTTAAAGTATTGCTATTTTAATTTCAACATTTGCATTATCAAAATAACAAATAGGAGAGACATATCTCTGTGTTAACAGTTTATTAAGGTAAATAATCATTTGTGAGAAAAAAGTAACATAGCAAAAATACCATGAATACCGAACTCCAAGGAAAATTCAAAACGGAAAGTCCTTGATCAAATGGAAAATCAAAAGCCCAAACACATCAAACGAATGGAAAACAACTGTCATACTCCTGACTTGGTACAGACATTTCCTTATGTAGAAAACGATGGATTAAACCTGGTTTTAAAGCTAGCTAAAACTCTCATTTGTATTGTTGCATTAAATGTTCATCCAAGCAAAAATCAAAGTTTTGTATACTCATGGAGATGTCTTGATAGTACTAACATATGAGTTTTTATTATTGTTTTTTCTGCAGGTGCAGAAATAAATCTTGAATTGAGTCCAATGATCCAGTGTGATGGTACATCAGATTGTGAAGAACTGTACAAAACACTAACGCACTGACAGATAATGGTGAAAGTGATCATATTTAAAGTTTTTATTATGATTTATAAGAAGGAAGACCAGGCATTTGTCATGTTACGTTTAAGCAAAATGTGAGGAACAACTTTCTTTAATAATTGATCAAACACTATTTTAGATGAAACAAACTATTTAAAATGTGTTAAATTATTTTCGTGAAACAGGTAAGTCCATTTAATTTTTATCCAAATATCAATATGTGTCTCTTGTTTTCTATCAGTATATGTATATAAGTTGCGGAAAATTGAATTCTGAAAGATTAGAAAAATTACAACTGGAAGCAGCACGTATTGTCACTGGTCTAACAAGCTATGCTAGCACTCAATCACTCTATTTAGAAACGGGATGGGAAAAGTTATAGATCAGACGGGAAGTTCAAACATTAATTTTATTTTACAAAATTATGAATGAGGATTTTGCAAAACACTTATAAAGATTTTTATGTAGATGAAAAAATGAAAAAGAAATTGAAAGAGGGAACTTAATCAATCTTGTTTCGTCAGTTACATCATTTAATTTATTTTTGAATAATGTCCAGCTTTTTATTAATTTCAATAGATAGATATAAATGTAAAAGATAATTGCTGAAGAAAAAAGTGTTTTATATCAGTCGTGAATTACATATTCCTATATAAATAGTGAAGAATATAAGAGATATTCATCTTGATAAATTTGTTTAAAATAAATTATACTGTCACTATACAGTAAAGGGGAAATAACTCTAACATTAATGATATAAATATTCAATTTAATCTCCCTTTTAAACATCTATTCCTTTGATAGATTTATGTATAATTGTTACATGCCATACTGTAAATTAATTAATACATTCAATGTTGAATGAAGAAAATAATAAGCGACATCTTATGTTTGTATGTGTGTATGTTTGTGTATGTCAAATTTGTTACAATTGTATATTTGTACTTATGAACTTACTTATATGGTTTATAAAACATCCCTTCATCTATAATCATGGATAATAATGTAACGATATTATCAATGAATGTGAGGGGACTTTTCTCAAATTCCAAAAAGAGGGCAAATGTATTTGATTGGGCTAAGAGTAAAAATACTTCGATAGTGTGTTTCCAGGAAACTCATAGTAAAAAAGACATTGAAAAAAACTGGGAGGATGAATGGGGAAGCACATGTTTTTTCAGTCATAAAGACAGTAAAAGTGCAGGTGTCTCTGTTATGTTTAAAAAGGGTCTGGATTTTGTTGTGCATAATTCTGTTACTGATGATAATGGTCGTTACATTGTTTTAGATGTATCAATTTTTTCACAAAGATTGAGTTTTGCCTGTTTGTATGGAGAACATTTTATCCTTTAAAAACACAAGTGTTTTATTATGTGGTGACTGGAATGTTGTTTTAGATAAATTTATGGATACATATAATATCAAACATAATAGAAACCCTAACTCCCGTAAAAAAATTGATGAAATCATTGATGTTTTTGAACTACTTGATCCTTGGCGTACATGCTATCCAGAAGATAGGAAATATACTTGGCGTCAGTCCTCACCTATAAAACAAAGTCGTTTAGATTATTTTTTAATTTCAGAAGACCTTTTTTCACTAATGAAAGATACTAAAATTATACCAGGTTATAGAACTGACCACTCAGCAATTATTTTCACCTTCTCAGCTTGTTTAGAGAAACGGGGCAAAAGTTACTGGAAATTTAACTCTCAATTACTCAGAGATGCAGATTATATACAAAAGGTTAAATCATGCATTAAGGATACTATTTTGGAATACTATCTGTCAGGTGATATGGAAGATCTTCTTTCTGTTGATTTGTCATGTAATGATCAAACATTTTTTGAAATATTGAAAATGAAGATTAGATCTTTGTCCATAAATTACAGCATAAATAAATCCAAGGAGGAAAAAAATTTCACCCTCAAACTTGAAAATAATATTTTACATTTAGAAACTATTATGAACCATTCTCCAAATGAGGAGGTTCAAAAATCTTTACTTGATAAAAAACTTGAATTAGAAAATTGTCGACAAAAGAAGGTTGAAGGTTTGCTGCTTAGATCCCGCTCTAACTGGCATGAGAATGGTGAAAAATGTTCAAATTATTTTTGTAAATTAGAAAAGAAAAATTTTATAAAGAAAACAATAACAGAACTAATAGATGATAAAGGTCAACATATATCAGAGCAATCAAAAATTCTAACGGAACAACAAAATTTTTATAGAAATTTATACTCAAGCAAAAAATTAGATTGTGATGATTCATCATTTTTTAATCATAACATTAAGCTCACAGAAGAACAAAGAGATTTTTGTGAGGGAAATTTAACTTTTAAAGAGTGTGCTGATTCGTTAAAATTTATGACAAATGGTAAAAGTCCAGGTTCTGATGGGTACACAGTAGACTTTTATAAATTTTTTTGGAAAGATATTGGTCCTTTCATCTTTCGGTCTCTTCATTTTGGATACGAGGTTGGAAAATTTTCTGATTTTCAGTATCAAAGTGTAATTACATGCATTCCTAAGGAGGGGAAAGACAGACAGTATATAAGTAACTGGCGTCCTATTAGTCTTTTGAATACTGATATGAAAATAGCTTCTGCTGTTATAGCTAATAGACTTAAACCAGTTTTACCATTTGTCATAAGTGATACACAAAAAGGTTTCATCAAAGATAGATTTATGGGTGAGAACACACGCCTTTTATATGATTTAATGCACTATCTTGAAGAAAATAATAAGACAGGTCTTTTATTACTTGTTGATTTTGAAAAGGCCTTTGATTCCTTAGAATGGTTATTTTTAAAAAATTCTTTAAAAAGTTTTAATTTTGGGCCTTCAGTTTGTAAATGGTTTGAAACTTTATACTCATGGGCATCAAGTTGTGTTATAAATAATGGACATACTTCTAAGTTTTTTCAATTGGAAAGAGGCTGCAGACAAGGAGATCCTCTTTCACCCTATTTATTTATAATTGGTGTTGAATTACTATCTTTAAAATTAAAAGATAATCCTGAAATAAGGGGAATAACTGTAAATGATAATGAATCACTTTTAAGCCAGTATGCAGATGACACATTCCTTATGTTAGATGGAAGGGAAATATCGTTGAGGGAAACACTTTCATGTTTTGAATCTTTTTATAAAATTTCAGGTTTAAAAATAAATGCTTCAAAGACAAAAGCACTATGGGTTGGAAACAAAAAGTATTCAGATATGATTCTTTGTCCTGACTTAAAACTTCATTGGTCACATTCAAATTTTAAACTTTTGGGGATTGAATTTTCTTTAGATTTAAACTGCATCACAGAAATTAATTTTGCCAAAAAGATTAAAGAAGTCTCTGCAATCCTGAAGAGCTGGCAACATCGTAAACTAACATTATTGGGGAAAATTACAGTAGTTAAATCACTTGCTCTTTCTAAATTGGTACACTTAATGACTGCATTGCCAAACCTATCACAATCCAGGTTAACAGAGCTCACTTCATTATTTTATAATTTTATATGGAGTGGAAAACCAGACAGAATTAAGCGTAACACACTTATTGGTGATATTTCACAAGGTGGACTTAATATGGTACATCTTAATTCCTTTAATATCTATTTAAAAATTAGTTGGATAAAAAGACTGATGTCAAACCCAGTTGGTGGCTGGCAGCAGTTGTTACTGGCAGACCTTATACAGTATGGGGGTGAAAGGGTTTTACATCTACAGAAAGAAAAGCTGATTGAGATTTCTAAAAAATGTAAAAATCCTTTCTGGAAGGATGTTTTACTATGCTTTTCTATCGCAAAACCTAATACTGAGAATTCTGTCAGTGACATTTTATCATTAGATATTTTGAACTTTTCTTCTTTGGATGATTTCCCATATTATATTCAATGGAAACAAGGAGGTGTGCAGTCAGTAAGTGACCTAATTAATAAAGAAAATATGAATTTTTATAAATTTGAGCAATTTATTTTATCAAATATCATGGTCTGATTTCAAGAATCCCTCAGACTATGAAAAAATACCTTAAAGAGA
Organism: Mytilus californianus; assembly: GCF_021869535.1. Lineage (NCBI taxonomy): Eukaryota > Metazoa > Mollusca > Bivalvia > Mytilida > Mytilidae > Mytilus > Mytilus californianus. The sequence goes on along the minus strand of NW_026262690.1, from coordinate 32,428,609 downwards.
ACTGTTTAAAGCAAGATTTGGATAAGCCTGATAATGGTGATATTTTTTTAAAGAGAATTATAGGTAATGTGAAAGCCAAATTTGTATATAAAAATTTAGTAAATAAAGTTATTAAACTACCAACAGTCAAGTTTTCGAAATGGGAAGAACTGTTGATTATTGATACAACAGAATGGTCAGAATATTTCAGGATAACCAAAAAATCATGTAGAGATGTTTATTTAAGAACTTTTCAATACAAATTTTTGCATAGAATCATAGCAACTAATACCTTTTTATACAAAATTAAATTAAAAGACACCAAGATGTGTACTTTTTGTAAACTTGGTGAAGAAACCATTGAACACCTTTTTTTTGAATGCCCAATAACTTTTCAATTGTGGCAGTCTTTTTCAAATGCAGTAAAACTTTTTTTTGTAAACTTTGTTCTTAACAAAGAGAATGTGTTTCTTGGTTGCAAACATGAAAGTTTATTACTGAATCTGTTAGTCATAATTACAAAAAACTATATATACAAATGTAAATTAAATGAAAGAAAACCAAATATGGTTGGGTTAAAGAATAGAATAAAGAAATACCAATTTCTTGAATATTATATTGCAAAGAAAAATAATAGAGTCCAAGTGTGTGAAAAATTTTGGTCTCCTTTACATGTAATATTTAATTAATTATTGTTTCATATAAGTGAGAGAATAAAATATCTATATATCATGAGCAAATATTTAGCCTTGAGTTTTTTTTTGTTTTTTTTTCTTTAAAATATTTTGTTTTTAAAATGTAAGTCAAGATACATCATGTACATATTGTAGCAAAACAAATGAGTGAAGAGTATTTGTATTGTATGAGAGAAAGTCAGAGAGCGAGAGAATATAATCAAATAAAATTTATATGTAACCTTAAATACTACATGTATAATTATAAAAATCAACTTGTCAGTGATATATATTGTATACTGAATTATTTTTTATATGTAACCCCTTGATACCCTTGTCAGGTGGTAGTGTAGGGGTACATGTATGTTAAATCCTGACTATTGAAAAACAAATAAAAGATAAAAAAAAGATTTAATACCTCCTACCGATGCAGAAACAAACAATTACAATCTAAGTAGTCGAAATATATACCAAATTCCCAGCAGAGTGTTCTTTTATCAAGAATATTTCATTTTATCTAGTATTAAACTGTGAAATTCTCTCGATTTAAGCATTAGGAATGAACTCACTTTAAATATGTTTTAATTAACAATTAAACAGAATATCATAAAAACAAATCACCCACTAGATATTACACATTTGGCAATAGATATTTAAATGTTGTGCACGCAAGATTTAGAAATAAATGCAGTGTGCTTAACATGGATTTGTTACATGCAAATATTGAACCCAACGCAATGCGTCAGTGTGGATATTTATATGAAAATACTCAACAGTATTTCCTCTCATGTAAAAATTATACAGCTCAAAGGAATACCTTATATTTTTTTTTTAACTTAGAAAAGAAATATTATATCTACTGATCTGAAAACTCTGATGTATGGTAATAGCATGTATTCGGACTTCTCTTGAACTGAATTTTAATGTGCGTATTGTTATGCGTTTACTTTTCTACATTGGCTAGAGGTATAGGGGGAGGGTTGAGATCTCATAAACATGTTTAACCCCGCCGCATTTTTGCCCCTGTCCCAAGTCAGGAGCCTCTAGCCTTTGTTAGTCTTGTATTATTTTTAATTTTAGTTTCTTGTGTACAATTTGGAGTTTAGTATGGCGTTCATTATCACTGAACTAGTATATATATTTGGCCAGCTGAAGGACGCCTCCGGGTGCGGGAATTTCTCGCTGCATTGAAGACCTGTTGGTGGCCTTCTGCTGTTGTCTGTTCTGTGGTCGGGTTGTTGTCTCTTTGACACATTCCCCATTTCCATTCTCAATTTTATAGTATAAACTTATACACGCTGATTTTTTTTTATCAAAGTTCAGAATTATATCAAAGCGACCAATCCCTTTTCATAGTGTATAGACATTATGGCTAACTATATGACAAATTGTATTTGATAATTGAAAACTTTAGATGCCTCACCATATTTGCATATGTAAGCAAATGAAATACTGCTTATACCTATACAAAATTTGAAATTTAACTTTGACCCAAAACCTGCAAAATTAAAACAAAATATCAATATTAAAGAAACATTTAAAGCTTGTAAACGATAAACGAAATATCAATTTTTAATTCATATTTCGTCAAGCTAAAAATTATTTTAAAAAGTCAAATTTGCTTTACTTACCATTGCAAGTTTAACTATTTCCATACAGTACCACACGCTAGTAAAATTTAGCGCATGGTCAAGTTTAATAATTGTGTGATTTCTTTTGTATTTGTATTGAATTCAAAACAATGGCTCAGAATAGAGAATCGTACCGAGTTCACAAAATTTACCAACGTTTTATATGATATGTAAAAGGCGACCGAGCCTACCTGCAACACCATGGATATTTATAGGGAAATATAAATATTTAGTGTCAACAAAGATAGCACAAACATATTCACAGCCTAGTAAAGTTTACCTAAATATGTGCCTTTATTTATGTTTATCATATATTTACATACGTATGTAAATCGACATTTTCATGCAGTGCTGAATAAAATCATTTAAGACAGCAGGGAACATTAATTCTGTATTGTTTATTGCTCAGACTTAAATAAAGAGGGAGCTATTTATACTGTAAATTTATGATGTCTTTGTACCGGTCAGTTGGTCAGATTTGTCATACTTAATTAAACGATAAATTGTTGAAATTAGATAACCTGTTTTCACGTTTAGAGAAATTTCACTAATGACCAGTGAATGATTGGATAACATATGATCTTGCGGGGTCAGCACGAGTTCACGTGTAAATGCTCTGTGTGAACTTCCTTTTATCGTCAGCTTTTTACTTGTTAACTTGTAATTCTTATCAAACAATTTGTGAAAAATTCCCACCCGCATACCTCCCTTAATTTTTATCTTATATAAAAGTATATATGTACATATGTTTATTAGTGGGGCAGATTTTTCTCCCCACCTTTGATATTCTTTGTCATTAATTCAGTTGATATGATTTTAGTTGATGTAATTTCGTATTAATTATGTATTATAATTTCATATTAATTATGAACTTTTATGTCAAATGTTTTATTTGCAAAATGTATTTTTTGCATTTTATGATTTTGAATAAATGACCTTTTTCCGTCAAATTTAGTTTTTATATCATGTAGCAAAACAGCTCAGACTATGGCCTGTGTATACATTAGTATGTTTATGGTATATGTCTGTCTGTCTTAAAATCAGTTATAGTTTATTTACTTGTTTTGTTGACTTCGAATGAGATTGTTCAATTTATTCATGGCATGGATCATCCATTCGATTTTATATATAATATCCTATTAGTTAACAACAACAATGATTTGCTTTAAAAATAAAAATTTACTTTTAGAGTGAATATTTATCCCCAGATTAAACATCCTACTTGGTTTTTGATAAATAAATTTACAGTCAACTCGACTTTTAGAAATCGATGATCCACGTCATGTCAATTTTTTTTATAATTTTATGTCTCCGTATTTATATTGTGTATGATGTTATTCACATGTATTTTACTTTGTTGAGTTATTTCATTATTTGTATGTAATGAAGAATACGTTCTTAGTTGTGTAACGTGTAATGGGCGATCAATGGATCCGTATCTGAATAAATCAGGATTTCAAGTGTTCAACTCAATTTTTCACCACAACCAGTTGTCCTATTTAAAACAATAAACACATCCATAAATGCAATCACGATGCAACATGTATCAGACCGATTTATTCACAATGTCACTAACAGATTACTATGCAACATGCATTAAGTAAGTATCACACAAAACGTATGAACACAAAATCACATATATACAACTTCTATTTACAACGTCCACCCATATGTAGTATCACCTTGTTAGTCTGCAACTAACCATGCTAACCACAATAACACAATGACACAATTACACATGCACAAATCCTTCAATGCACAAGGAATATATATATAAACACAGCTGAACTCACGCACTAACTATCCCTTTGAGTTCCCACACAATGAATATTATCCAAACTGGTAAGGTTTAACACAGTGCACTTTCACTAATACACTTCCACAATATTACAACACCAGCAAGTATACACCTTGTATTCTCACTAATACAAATCTATGAAGTATCCACATTTCCACATAGTACAACTTGCAACACCAGCAAGTATACAAATAACTTATTATATAAGTTTCACTTTATATCACAATCACTATTGCAATATCCACATATAAATCCGACCACTATTCATATATATCCTTTGGAATCACTTAATTCACTCTACTTACCAGTTGGAAAATAATCCCTGACGTTATCACTTTTTTTTTTTTTTTTTTTTTTTTTCCTTTTTCTTTATCTATCTGCTTGTTATCTTTATGCAAGTAGATTTTTAATTTTTTTTTTTTTTTTTTTTTTTTTTTTTTTTAAAGGTAATTTGTGGGTGGGGCTTATCTCGCCCTTTATTTTATAACACCAAGTTGTATTTCTGGCATAGTTCTTGCATGTCATCTTTTCTACTTTCGCTAAAGAGAAAGTTCTTTTTGTCTCTAATGTCTGGCCAGGTATTGAAGCTTTTACTGATTTCGGCGTAAAATTCAGGATTTTTTTTCTTTTTGACGTCTTTGTATGCCTGTAATGTGTCTGAAAACACCAGGACATACATGTCTTTTCTCTTCAACTTCAGTATGTAAGTTCTCTGTGGATGGTCGAAAACTATCTTTTCTACCTCATGGCTTTCTTGCTGTACCCTTTCCTTTCCTGTCGTGCTGGGTGGTGGTCGACCCTCGGCACCTTTAGTGCAGGCGGGATCTTCTTGTAAATCTTGTACAGCTTCAACTGATGGAGGTAGATCTCTGCATTCGGTTGATGTGGTTTCCGGTAATTCCTGTACTTCCACGTCTCCCATGTTGGTTGGAGCGGGTGTGCCTATCTCCTCTGGATTTGATGAAGTTTCATCCGCATCGGACTTCTTCTTCTGGATGAAAGCTTTGAGGCGGCGAGTATTTCTCTCTGTCCGTGCTTTCGATGATTTCTTTTTCTTTGTCGTCTCTCTTTGAGTGGTAACCTTTTCTAATGGCGGCCATCTAACTGTTAGAGTGTACTGTCCATTCCTTCTGGTTAAAGTCCAGTCGGCGGTTGTACTTCCCACCACAGCTAGTACCGATGTAACATCATCGGGTAGAGATAGAGTATGTTCTTGGCATGATTCACGTGAAGTCATTTCACCATATTACTAGACATCATAAACACGTCCGTCCAGGTGAAAATCTACTCACTGATATCACTTCAACGGTTCACATAAAACTGACAGAGTTTCTCTGTCTTGGGCTGGTTTATATACTACCATCTGGATCAGTCCATTATACTTAAAGGGGTGAAAATCAAGACTATACCAACTTTAGGGGTGTTTTAAGTAACAGATGGTGCTCCAACTATGGAGAAACTTATATACATATAGAAACACAATAAATAGGAAAAGACAACTGGTATTTCACATCAAAATATATGAACTATGACCGATTTCCGTTACAGTTGCAAAAATTGTGTCCGATCCTATTGTCATTATTTTTTTTTACAATAAAATATGTTTAAACGAAATATATGTTAGTACAAATTCAGTACAAAACACAGTAAAATAATTGTAAATTCAATCAAATTAGAGTGAAGTTTAAATGAATTTGAACATAAGGACCCAAAATGATTGATTTGTATAAAAATTAATTTGTTCTATAAAATTATGTTGGTGTATTAGTTAACTCTGACAAGGCGATACGTGCTATTAGCACACTTAGAGTGACTAGGTATAGTTATAGTGTCCGGATAGGATCGTGTTTTTTCGAGTTAATCGATCCTCTTTTTTTTCGAGTGTAGACCAGTTTTTTTCGTGTGATATTATATGCGATGAGATCAGTTTACTGCTATTTCGCATCTTATGAAAGTTTTATTCGTGATTGTTCATCTTATTCTGAATACTATAAATGTTTGAGCACACACAACGCACAGTTTTCTTGTAATTCACTTAACATTCAGTGTTTTGCAATGTCCTGATTTGTTTTAGAGCAACATTTAAAACGTCCGGGTTTTTTAACAAATGGTCCGGTTTTTAAAGAAAGTGTGAAGAAGAAAGAAGGCATTATTGGCCTTTAAAACATACTTTTTCTTACTATAGATAACTTATAACTGTAGTTTAGTGAAGGGCATTATTATATTCCCAATAAGTCACAAAAACATACCATTTGCATACTATGTTGAAAAAAAATTAACCTATTTTAATTTAATGCGTATTTTCTGTTCTGAAAACATTTTATTATAACCTTGCAATATTAAGATATCTAAAAATCCCTGGATTCTTTATAAACCCGTCTTTTCGTCCGAGTACAGGGAATTTCTTTTCATGCAACCTTTTGTTTTTACAGTCAATGATATTTCATGATTGATATATATTACAGTGACGATCCCCGGAGTTTAAGAATAGGGGTACCAAAACAAATGGACAGCAGTAGAAAAATTCAATATAAACACAAATTTTCTACAAAAAAAGGTCCATGTAATTTAAAGATGTGGCAATTTACTATTTATACAAACGAACAATGCTTTTTTTTTAAATGTACCGTACGTGTAATAATACAGCATTATCAAACTGGTTTCGTGCTTTGAAAAGTACTTTATTTGAACCTTTTCGTCATTTTTAAACGCAAATGCACTGACATATAGCATTTTAATCCATAGAAATTTTATATATTCATTCAATAAAACCTTGACTGCACTCGAAAATACCCGGTCATAAAGAATTTATTTGTTCTAAAACTCCCCTTCTCAATGCAATAACAACAACATGCATAAAGTGTCTGTATATCTAAGGAAATATAGATTCCATGTTACATTTCCTTTGACATTTGCATTGGTATATGTGGTAAAATGGCTTTATTCTATATTATGGAATATATGTGTTGTAAGGCTAGATTAAACTTTCATAACACAAAAAAATGTAGGGTTCACAATATCTTTTTACCACAAACACTAACTTACCTTGTATTATCTTGCTAATTAAGTCCAAGCATCTAGTTCACGTCTTTCAAGAAGAGAAGTCTGTTCGTTTACATTTTTGATCATATTCACTCGAAAAAACGTGGTCAAACTCGATAAAAACTCCGATCAAATCACTCCAAAAACACGATACCAGCCGGACACTATACCTACTGTGATTAGGTTATGTGTGCAAATAAACACAAACGTAAAAGAAATGTCAGTATCTTCACTCATTGGTAGATTTTAATTTTTTTTGATTTAAAAAAGAATTTTTAGAAAATATGTAAAGCTTGTATATCAAGGCATATTCTGAAGAACACTCCCTTGTCAACATACATTACAAAAAGATTTGTTTTGCAAGAAGAAGAGTGCTTCCAAAAGGGTAACATCTACATGTGCTTTAGACTCTTGAAAAACTTTATCTAATTGAAGAATACTTATTTTGAAACAAAAACAGATCAGATAGGGCACACACAATAAATACACAGACCAAAAGTAAAGCTCCAGAAAAAGTGGAAATGAATCATTTCAAAAATTGAAACACACCCATTTAAAGGAGTTTGTTTAAGGAATTCCTTGACAGTTATAATAGGTTACCAGTTGTTTGTGAGTAACCATATCAATGTGTTATTCAAATTTAACATATGTTTAAACACTGCGTTTAGTTCTCGGGTATATAGAATTACAACCACTGGATCGATGCCACTGCTAGTGGAGGTTTTCTCACAGAGAATATCACCAACCCAGGAGTCAGCACTTCTGTCTTGACATGAATATTATGGTCATAATTATAAATTAACTGTTTACTAAACTTTGAATTTTTCAAAATACTAAGGATTTACTAGTCAAAGTAAATATCTGCCATTGTCATTATTTCCCATGAAGTCAGTTTTATATTTCCATTTTTCCTTTATGTGCTATACATTTTATACTAAGGAAAGAGGAAAGCCATTCAGGAAGTGGTCAATTTGAGTAGGTCTTAAGAAAAGGTGTGCAAGTTAAGTTTGTTGATTGTGCATTTGTCTTTATCTCTTGTTTTCATGCCATGGAATTTTTCATTTTAAATCATACGTTATCTTTGGCACCCATATTTGTATTTGTTTTAAGTAAGAAGGCCAAATCAAATGATAATACAGACTTTACTTTTTTGTTCTTGTCTGTTTGTTTTATCAGCTCTTCAACGTTTATATAAGTTTTTGATTTCAATATTGTTCTGCCTCAAGCATTACTAAAGACATTAATTGTCGAAAAACGCATCTGGTGCAGTAAAATTGGTAGAGTTAATTTTGTATTTACTATTAGATTTTTTTTACTTCTGCAAGTGTACTGCTAGACCTCGAGAATATCAACAGCCCAGTATCTAGTATTTCGGTACTAGCATGAAAATACGGATATTGTTTTATTGAAATTTGTTGTCAAATAAATTTTGATATCATCTGAAATTAAGGAATGCATCTCCGTTTATATGCATTGATTTGATCCCTTGTTCGGGTTTTGTTTTACTTATGGTGCTTTGTATTTCATCAGTTCTTCAATGTTTGTATCAGTTTTTGAATTCCAAATATTATGCCCCGAGCATCCCTGATAAGACCTCAATTGTCGAAATACGCATCTGGTGCAGTAAAATTAGTACCGTTATTTTATTACTACCAATGGGTCGCTACCTCTGCTGATGGACTGTAATTCCCCGATGGTATCCCCGGCTGCTGCTAAGTTAAATCAACAGGTAAGGCATCACAAAATAGCGGATTGGTAATTGACTTTTATCTAACCCTAAGACATCACCAAATAAATAAACCTTCGGTTAACCCCAAAACTTTACCGACCGTGAAAGTTGAAATACAAGCAGGACAAAGGATAGACGAGACTGTTACCGGTATAAATAACACAGACATTGAAAAAAATAGAAAGAACAACACTTAACACTACAACAAGAGCAACACGGACCCTTTTAAAACAAAGCTTTGGGCGATTTAAGTTTCTGCGGAAGGGTGAGAAGATCCTGCTTCACATGTGGTACTCGTCTTGTTTTCCATGACAAAGGATAGACGAGACTGTTTCCAGTATAAACAACACAGACATTGAAAAAATAAAAAAGAACAACACTTGAAACTAGAACAAGATTAACACGGACCATTTTAAAACAAAACTAGGAGTAATTTAAAGTGCCCCGGAAGGGTAAGCAGATCCTGCTTCACATTTTGTACCCGTCGTGTGCTCATGTAATTACAAACCCGATGATAATACTAATTATACTAATTCAGTACGTCACATTCGAGGAAAATAGGGCGAGATTTTGGCTACGACTTTTGGAACATATCCGTCGTCATCTGTGAAACAAATATTCTATAACGGTCAACCAACTCGTGATGTCTCGTAACATTTTAAAAGGAATGATTTCAACTTCATCACATGAAACTCTTGGTTCGACAACTTCCTTGTAAACAGCAACCGTCTATCAAGGAAATAATGATAGGAAACACAAGCTATGGAATATCGTATCAACTGGGAGATATACACTGCATACTCCAGATGCAGTCGCTGCTCGAATATTCCTACAAGGAAATGGAAGGCTCACAATTGGGACGCTGGAGTGTACCTCATTAATATAAAGTTTTCCCCCCTGGCTGTGTTTGGCTTTAACTTATGTCCTTTTTCGTTTTATCACCCCTTCAAGGTTTGTATTAGTTTTGTTGTTTCTAATAATTTTTTCTCGAGCATTACTGAAGAGAATGTAAGATTGTCGAAATGCCCATCTTGTGCAGTAGAACCTCTAATTATTTAAATACAGTTTAGTTTCTTAGTTAAAAATATTGTTGTTTTTTTTATTTAAAGCCATGGTTTACTAATTAATCTTATCTTTATACCAGATTATGTGTGTGTATTAAGTCGCTAGACTGCGAATGGACGAAAACTATAATAAATCACTGGCTTTCAAATTTTCGGCTTTGGCATTTCTGAAGAAGGAAGGTAAATCCTGAAAAGCGCTATGGACACATAAAATCTAGTCGGAACGACTGGAAAACAACTGTCATATTCCTGACGTAATTTAAAAATTGCTAAATTAATTAAGAATCAGTTGATGTTCAAAACAATTATACGTTGTTTTTTTAGAAAAAAATCTAGATTATTTACAGAGAACAAATCGTTTAAATATCTGAAAGTACTGTAAAAATATCTAACAATTGGTGCTTATATTGGTTTTTATGGAGTTTTAATTCATCATAGTAACTGAATCTGCAATTAGCGGGGCACATTTTGTCCTCATTGGAAAACCAAGCATTATTTGTAGGAAACCTTATCGTCAAACAAATATTGATATTATCAAGCAATAACATAATGGCTTTGCATGACCAGTTAGTGTATTCTTGTAGGGCTTGTTGTACTAAACAGCAATTGTTTGGATTGAAACAGCAATTAAAGAAGGAATAAACACGTAAGAGTATTAAAAAGGTAATAGTTAATTTACACGCAAGACATAAATAGCGTGAGTCAAAAGATATGTATGTTTTACATATACAATTTGGAATTGACCATATTCATTCAAGCGTAGAAATAGACTTGCATTGTATATACATGTACATGAAGTGTTTCGTCGTGTGACTCAACTGCAATACTCTCATTACTTGCTTCTAAAACTGTACATATATCGGTTCGTCTGAGTTGTGTTCTTACAAACGTTAATGAACTGGTTATAAAATACTTTGACAATTTTGAAGCTAATAGAGGTATCAACTATTTCTGGAGTTTTAAAAAACTCTTTGGAAGTCTTGGATAAACTACAATGTACGCTTGAATTGAAATCATTTTGTCTCCCGGGATAATGAATAATATAGACTACCACACAATCTTATGCAGGGAAATTTTCCTAATTAAAAAAATGGTCTTTCAATAAATTTTAGTGCAACTATTATATTCGGTATTATCACATTTCTCTAGAAAATTTGTTAAAAATTTTCCTTTTAACCAATTACATTCTTAATAATACTCCGATTAAATCTAACTTGTCTTCTTTTATGCTATTTCTTTCGGATTTTAATCATTCTTTGGTAGATTGCTACTTTCAGAAACCCGTGTCAGTGTTTTATCTCTTTTTAACCATTTCAATAATCGATCTCGTAGTGATTTTGAGAAATGCATGCTGGGAGTAGCCTTACGGTCATTTATTATTAAAACTCCTTGGTGAAAAACGGAACATATTTATCGTGTTTTGGCGTGTTTTGGCACAATTGTAACTTAAATCAGTACTTTCTGTAAAAAATTGCCTTACATTTGTATGTTTGATGCTTCGATACTGACATGATTTTTAACAAACCTTTTTAAATTGTTCGTTTATATATTTATAAATTATCAATAAAATAAAGTTTAAACTCCCTCAACCAAAACTGACCTTAGATAGATTTGGCAATTATTCTAAGTCCTTTTTGGTCATTTAGCTCTTCAACTGTTTCGGTTCTTGTACATCATTGGCTTTTAAATATTCGGCTTTGAGCATTTATGATGAAGGTTAATACAGAAAAGCGCGAATGCAATTTATAAAGTGTTGTTTCCTTTTTTTTTTTTTTTTTTTAAATATTAATGTTTCCGTTAGTGAAAATAACGAGGTCAATTTATCAATTTTGTTATTTGAAATATTTCCTTTTATAAACAAAGAAATTATAAATTGACATAGGAAATCATAATCAGTTATAAATAGCCATTTTAGATATAAAAATGTTTTTACAATGTATTGCGATATATATTGTACTTTTTTGTGGAATTAAGACTTGCAGAATACCAAATCAGTAAGTGTTATTGATGTAATTCGTTGACGTAATATAAAAGGTACAGCTAATTTCCTCAGAATTTAAAATTAATAAGGTATCCGTGCTTTATTTATGTACTTAGAGGTGCTAGTATCATGATGGCGTATTTCTGATTATGTCATTGAACCATATTTGCATAATTAGGGCGAAACTTTTAAAATGTTTAACTGTTTCTCTAGAAATGAATAAGAATGTTATGTCTTATAAAAAATGGTCTGTATCAAAACAATACTTTGTTCTGTTTTCTTCATATACACATAAGTTATTTGGTTTCGGATATTCTTCGATTCAGAACTTCAAACAACAAATGACAACAAAACTTTATAAATTTCATGCGTCAAAAGGACTTTTCTGTACTTACCCTCATCAGGAACGCTCAAAGGCAAATATTTAAAAGCCGATGATGTATAACAAAATGTACATTTTGAATAGTGTATGAAAATTGTCAACCGCAATGTGCCTGACCATTATTTTAAATTTTGAAATCTATTATCTGTATTATTCAATATTCAAATTCCAACAATTTGAATAGCTAATTGACCCTTATATTAAATATCATTAAAATAAATACAGTAGAAATTCAACATGTATACCTTATATATATCAGAATTCTATTTATACAGCCTGTGACTGCTGTCATTTTATTTTAGCTAAATTCGTGTTTTTTTTTAATTTTATAGATTTCACTAAAAATAATTTGGGAATATAATTGTAGTAATTCAAAGCCTAGAATTTTGCATATGCATGAAGTCAACAAACATAGAGGACATTTATTCATAATTGCAGTTTTCATTTCGACTTATAAAATCCGAGGTTTTAGGACTATCCTAAGACCATCCTAAGACAAATCATTTGTAGCTTTCCTAACTTTAAGACAAAATTAAGGACCCATCTTATCTTAGGCTTTCGTTAGTCTGACTTAAGACAATGACAAGTCCTAAGACAATTCTATAACATGTCATATTCATAAGACAGCTGTGTTGGTATGACACCTTATATAAACTCACTAATTACTCTTTTACTGTTTATGATCTACTAAAACTAAGTATTTTAATCAAAACCTAATTGAACATCCTTTCTAAATAATATATCTAAAAAAAACTATTTTGTTATTCAACCGTCTTTAATTTTGTTGTTGTTGTATATATATATTAATTTTCTGATAGTAATGATAATGGTACATCTAGTTGTTGTGGAAACCATCAAGAAATAAATGGTGTTTGTAAAGGTATGTACCCGTAAATACTTTATTATCGATATCCCAAAACCAGAGTGCAGAGGTAAATTAATAATAGTGTGTCATATATTTACTTTATCTTAGTCCGCCTTGGTTCACTATTTGTAAAATAATAATTTATGGCACACAAATTAAACATCACCATAGATAGGGTTGTTTTATGTTGCTTACAACAAAGACACTCTTCGAACAAATTTTGACTTTGTTTAGAAGTAGTATTGGCATTGAAATTACGTCATATTGTACAAACCACCTTAGTTGTTTTATTGCATTAATGGTCGTTGGTTCTATCCTCGGAAGGGTTCAAGAAAAGACTTTTAAACTGATATTTAATACTTTTCTGTAAGGCATGCAGCAGCTATGATATACAGAAAAAAAATAGTAGGATGGTCGTAAGAAAATTGTGGTCGGGAGTAAAAGCATATCATCCTGCAGACTGTTACTTATTAGTTAAAACTTTGGAAATTTGCGGCTGGACATTAAGCCTCCATTTATCCAACAATAAATCAGTCGTATGATTTATTTCATTAATATAAAATTTGAAATATTTGATTTGGCTTCTAACTGGTTTCATTCAAGTACTACTGATGAGTATTGTACAGACAAAACGCGCGTCTGGTATGCCAATTTATAAGCCTGGAATATTTTATGCGTTTTTCAAGCAAAATTATAACGGCAAACTTCAATGAAACAATTTCCGTATTTTCATGTCTGGACCCAAGTACTCGCTACTGGGTTGTTGATACCCTTGGTGACTAATAATTCATCAGTAAAGGTGACGAGCAAGTCGTAGTAATAACATTTGAAGTAGGAGTTTTACTGCACGAAATGCACATTTTGTACAATAACTCTTTCTTCAGTAATGCTCATGGCCATATTATTAGAAATATAAATCTAATATAAATTCGAAGAAACAGTATAGTGTTTCATTTAAGTTCATTAAACGTTGAAAAATTGATAAAACAAAAAGAACAAAAGTTAAATCCAAACTCTGACAAGTAACCAAAGATATGCACGAGGGAGGTACATTCCTAGTAAAACTCATTTTCAAAATTTGATAATAGCAAATTTCAATAAACTTACTCGTTTAATTCGAATGCCATTGTTGAGTTTACTATAGACGAAACGCACGTCTGGTTGCAAAAGTTTAAATATGAAAATAAGAAGATGTGGCATGATTGCCAATGAGACAACTCTCCACCAGAAGCATGTTATCATTTATGAGTGTTTTGATGCCGGTACTGAAGTACTAGCTAATGGGCTAGTTATACCCTCGAGGACTAATAGCCATCAACAGAGGTCTGAACCCAGTTGTAGTAATAACATACACAGTATCAATGTAACTTCAATTAACATCTCATCAGTGACGCTCGAGGCCAACTATATTAGAAAATCTAAAACTGATACACACGTGTTAAGGAACTGATAAAATACAAAAGGACCAAAAGTAAAGCAAAATTCGAAAAAGAAATAACTGCTATGCACGCAGGAGAAACATTCCTAAACTTGAGTGATTTCCCCAAAACTGCAACAGTAAATTTCAACAAAAAAATATTCTGATGTTCATGCCAATTCCGACGAACTGGATACTAGGCTGGTGATATCCTTGGGGCTGACTGTTTATCAGCAGAGATCTTGACTCAGTGGTAGAAAAAGTATAAGCAGTACAAATTTAACTGGATCAGATGCGTATTTTGACAATTAATGTTGCTTTTAGTTTTCATCCGTATGTAAAATAATTACACCTGACAGGAGAATACGTTGACAGAATTCAGAAAAGGGTTTTGGCAATTGACGTTTAAAAATAAAAACTTTTAATTCAATGAGAACAAACAACTTTAACAAGTTAAATGTTTACTTTTATTTACTACGCAATATACATGCGCACGCGTGTTTGAGTTTCTCCCTTTTTGAACAAGTACAAAATTAGATTCTTAATTACAAAGCATACAGATGTATAACTTGTTTTACTTTTTGTTTTATTTCAGTATGCCCTCCAGGTTATATTGGATCAAACGGGAAATGCGAAACGCCGTGTCCTTGGGGATATTACGGAATAGAATGTCAGCACATATGTAACTGTAGTTATGATAAACGGTAAAAATTACGCAAAAAGGATAATATTATTTTTCAAAAATACTTGACAGTAAAACAGATCACACCAACCACTAACGGATTATTTAAAATTTGAATTGTAACTCATGGAACGAGACAATATAACTAGTTATTTTAAAAGATTTCGATAAATTCCATAAAGTCTAAATCAAACTGAGTTGATGCAACTTACATGGTAATATATATATATATATATTTTTTATCTATTTACATTAACCTTCTAAAAAATTGTAACGCATTTTGACAATGAATTTGTTAAGTTGCAGGTTTTTTTAGAAATCACGTATATTTTGTTGTTGTAAAAAAAAAACACACGATATCGTGATTGTACTTGATGCACTATATATTTGTATTCCGAAAATTTATTTCTCGTCATGGGTGCTTAAAACAGAAAAATCGGAAACCAATATTATGAGAAAAAGTGAAGCCGTAAAGCTTAAATGTACGCGCAATAGAGACAAAAGTCAGTTTAGGAATGCTTGTGAATCTGGAAGATACATTTTTGTAAATATAGAATTTTACAAATAATTGCATTTTTTTTTACAGATAATTTTTTAATCATCAATTTATAGATAATAACAAATGCGTTTTTTACCTTTTTATGCTACACTAGGGGACTTATGGCATCTACCAAGTAATACACAATTATGATGTCAATATTGATATCAAAGTGATGTCATACCAGTACATAAGCTACCGATTGTGGTAGTAATCTCTGGGGAAAAAAACGACAACAATAGGGCTGACCAAACACCGCATAAAGACAGACAACACCGTGGCAAATAGAAAGAAGGACGACAAGACAACAGTTCTATCTTAAATAATTTTAAGACTGAATATCACGAAAGCCATCAACTACTCCATTAGTGATAGGCGTCGTATTGCTTATGTCGAGAAAATTTTTTGGGATAAGTCACATTTCGTCGTGGAAAAGAGGACGATATTGTGCACTACCAAGAATTTACCCACGTTTTTTTGGTACATTTCTACCCTCGTACATATCAGTACTGTTTGGTGAGACTAAAAATTTGTAATGTTATACTTTCTATTATTTCAGTACTGTTCATTATTATACAATAACTGTACCGTAACTAATTCTATAAATTCAGTACTGTTTTTTTCAGTACTGATTTCGTCAGTACTGTTTCAGTACTGATTTTGATGGTACTGTTTCAGTACTGATTTTGTCAGTAGTGTTTCAGTACTGATTTTGTCAGTATTGTTTCAGTACTGATTTTGTCAGTACTAGTTCAGTACTGACTTCGTCAGTAATGTTTCAGTACTGATTTTGTCAGTAATGTTTCTGTACTGATTTTGTCAGTAATGTTTCAGTACTTATTTTGTCAGTATTGTAATTGTACCGATTTTATTAGTACTATTATTGTTCTGATGTTTGTCATTTACTTTTTTAGTAAATACTTACTTTTCAGTGCGCACCTTATCCATATATCAAAAATAGTTGTTTCTTTAGGTATAGCTGTAGCAGTCGATTTGGTGTGGTTTATCTTTTTAATCTGAATGCATATTGTTTCAAAAAATATTGGGAACTGAAAACTTATAAACTAAGTAAGTATAGTATGGTATATTGTGACATGTTGATGACTCTTTTTTATTTTTTTTATATTTTGTATCTTGTGTAGACATCGCTGATTCAGTGTTGACCTCTATCATTAGAGAAATTTTGACACATGTGCATCTGAGTACAATTGGTATCCAAAAATAGGTTGGATAATTCTGTGACTATATTATTATAATCCTTGTTTAGCTGGTTACATATTAAAACTGATGGTTTTTCTCTTCGACTATATCACTCTGCTGAGCAGGACTTTTTAGCGACGTGAAAATGACTGAGGAAAAGTATCAAGCTTACTTTCGTCTATCAAAAAACTATTGAAGTGAAGGGAAAAACAACAAAAATGAAGCAAGATAAGCAGTTTATCGGTTTTTCTCAAGGGAATTGTTTACCCTTTAGAAGCACATGAATTCATTCCCGGTTTTTAGTCGAGTTGGTGTTGTTTCTTTTTATATATTTTAACTGTTGTTGTAAATGCACTTTGGTTTTATGAGTCTTTGTTTACTCCTTGATTTTCATTGCGACTGTCTTTCTGTGTTTAAAAAAAAATACGCAATCGACACCAGAGAGATTTACATTGTGGTTCGAGTCTGATATTTTACAATATCAATGTGTATAAAACCGCACAATTTATACAAATATCTAACAAGATAAGAATCTTCAATACTGTTCATTTTTTGGTATTTTGCTATTGCTTAAAACATGTTGACATTAATGATTCCATATCTTAATATGTTAGGCAATGTATTGTAATTAACATAAAACAATGTCTCATCTCCTTTTTTTTTTATCATAACTGGAATTTCTTTTATTTATCATAACAATTGTTTTAATATAACCATCTTTATTGTCAAATAAACATATGAAGTCTGTGACAAAAATGTCAATCATTTTCATGCCGATAATTTGTAAAGTTGCAAATGATTTTTCTTTCATATTTTCCTTTCAGAGTAAGAATACTTGAAATACTGGGATTATTATTATTATGAGAAAATTAAGATAATGCCTTTACCAAGTTAAGAATATGACGGTTGTTTTCCATTCGTTCTGCTATTTGATGTGCTTGAGCGTTTGGTTTTGCCAGATGTTTATGAAATTTCCCCGCTTTTTAAAATTTTTCAGAGTTCAGTATTGTTGTAATCTACTTTTAGAAACATAGTTTGTAATCTTGATTTTTAGCAGCAGCAGACTTTATTTCATATGGATGTACCAGTGACATTTAAGTTTTTTTTTATTTATGTAAAAGCTGGCAAACATGGCGTATTCTTGCTATGTAGCAAGTTTTTGGTGAATTTGAAAACAATTTTTCATAAAATATTGCCTGCAAGCACCACTACATTTTTTTTTATATAACGGTGGAATAAGATTTGCACATTTTAAATTATTTAAAGAATATTTCTGTTGATATATATTAAGTACAAAATATAGTTAAATTCAGCAGAAACTTAGGCTACAATTGTACTATATAACCCCTTGATTATTTTATGACCCTTGTAATTAAGGTTCATAAATAAAACAATCAAAGAAACACTTAATTTTGCTTGTATCATGTTTTATTGCTCTCCCCCCTTTGCCATCTTTTCTTTAGAATGCTTTATAGAATGTCAGTTTCCTGGCTGGTGTCTTTTCCTCAATTCAGTCTCACATATGATGTGTCTTGCTACATGTAGATTGGTAATTCCAGAGGACTCACCTAGTTCTAATATGAGCTCATTACAAGCATCCATCTTTTATGTTTTGGTACTTGTACGAAACTCGGAATTACATGGTTTATGATTAAATATTGTCTTTTCTGATGAATGCATATTGAAATACATCCTTCTGTATATAGGTCTTTAATTTTCACATCGTACGTTCCCATTTCAGCGGCTGTCTTCTAT
The DNA here is from genome assembly GCF_021869535.1 of Mytilus californianus. Classification (NCBI taxonomy): domain Eukaryota; kingdom Metazoa; phylum Mollusca; class Bivalvia; order Mytilida; family Mytilidae; genus Mytilus; species Mytilus californianus. The sequence continues at coordinate 32,409,872 of NW_026262690.1, read as the reverse complement.
GCTGTTAATCATTCTGATAATTTATTCCTGAATAAAAAAAGCAAAATATGATAATTAAATCTATCAACCTCGAAGTATTGGTGTTTGCCAGTGACAAATATTTCATGCACATGTAGCTTTAACCATCAGTCTATTTATGTGCTCTTTATAATAATTATAACATGTCAAAAGTTTGCAGTTGATGATTAAAATGGTGTAGAAAGTTTCTGCAAGTCATAAAAACACATAATTAGTTTCATGATATGTCTTCAACTTAGTATTTTGCACCATCTCCAAAACCAGAGTGGTCGCATAGATCCAGCATGGCTGAATAAAAAAATCCAAAAGTAACTAAAATGTTATTGTAAAACATTTCAAACAAGAAAAAATAATAAACAATATATAGCAGTCAATGTGGCGGGATTATATAAGTTTGTTGGCACCTGGGACAATGGTGGACTAATATCAAAATGTATCACAAATAAATGAAGCATAGTAAAAAAATCCGGTCAAAATAGGAACAAGTGGGATCGGGACAGAAGAGAAAGAAGTGGGAAGTGGGAAAAGATCGGAAAAAAATACTGTGTGACAAAAACACAGGATTTGAGGAAACGAGCATGTGTCGGTCGGATCCAGCAATTTTTAAAAAGGGGATCTAAATCAGGAGATAGGGTTCCCAAATTTATTTTCCCTTTCAAATGCATTAATCGCCAAAAAAAAGGGGGTTCCAACCCTCGGACCCCTCCCCCTGGATCCGCCGATGCCCACCCCCCTTTTCCTTATCATATGTTCAGAAACATTCAGGATTTATAAATCTCAAATATTAAGTATTGATTGATATTATTTCATAACGTTTGGTCAAGTAGTAATAATATGAATATTCAAAACAACCCACGATTTAGCGTCTCCATTAATATTTTACAAATGCCATGGCATTAATTTTGGCATTTACAGAAATTTCTGTAACCAGGGGCGGATCAAGCCATTTTTAAAAGAGGTTTCCCAACACTGGATAAAAGGTTAGGGGCGGGGGTTCCAACTATATGTCCCCATTCAAATTCATTATTCGTCCCATAAAAGGGGGGAGGGTTTCATGATATGTCTTCAATTTAGTATTTTGCACACAAATTAAACATCACCATAGATAGGGTTGTTTTATGTTGCTTACAACAAAGACACTCTTCGAACAAATTTTGACTTTGTTTAGAAGTAGTATTGGCATTGAAATTACGTCATATTGTACAAACCACCTTGGTTGTTTTATTGCATTAATGGTCGTTGGTTCTATCCTCGGAAGGGTTCAAGAAAAGATTTTTAAACAATAAATGATGTCATGAAATCCAATCACATGAACGTAGGCAATTGTAATACTATGTTCAATATTAACCCTCTTGCTGCCAAAGGGACATTTATGGCTTCTACACACAAATCTTGTTGATTGTGTAGAACGTCAAAGGTCCATAGTAACGCCTAGATCCGCCAATGTGTAACGCGTATTTTCCTACTTAGGATATGTGTTTAAAATTAGCCATGCGACAATTTTCTCAGTTTTAAAACATACCTTTTGTCCAGAAGAAGTTTGAACTGTTGACTTGTTGAAATGTCAGTGCGAGTGCAAAAATAACGTTTGAAAACAATAAATGATGTCATGAAATCCAATCACATAAACGTAGGCAATTGTAATACTATGTTCAATATTAACCCTCTTGCTGCCAAAGGGACATTTATGGCTTCTACACACAAATCTTGTTGATTGTGTAGAACGTCAAAGGTCCATAGTAACGTCACAATACTGAGGAGCTCTGACAATGTCAAAAGACGGCGCCAAAAGGACGATTTTGGCGGGAATGAAGGTCATGAAGCAAACTGAATTAAATGCATTATTTGTATACTTAAAACGGATGTCAAAAAATGATACAGGATCATAAGCTTGTTAGTACTGTAATACCAACTTATTTAACGTGTTTACTACTTATCTAGTTCGTCATTTTCATGTAAAATGTTGCATACTAGTACTTTCGAGAAATTTGTTAAACGTCAGTTTTTTTTCATACATCTTTCAATCAGGACAGAGATTACAACTAAAAAAAAAATGCAGAACAAAATTTTTCATCCTAGGCCCCCCCCCCCCATCCTACAAATCATCCTTTCCCAGCACTTAGCAAAACCTCAATTTTGAGCAATTCATCACAGAACTTTTACTTTGTAGGACCCACTTAGCAACAGATTTATTGTACATTAAATTTCAGACGTCCTAAATATTGCATGCAATACTTGCCAACTTGGTTAAGAATCAGTTATGCATTTCACTTGACAAAGATAAAACAAAAGCGCTTATAAAGCTAGTAGCAATGGGTATATTATTTTCATTTTTTTTTATAAAGACAAGAAAGATAAAAAAAAACTATATTTCAAGGTTAAAAGTTGTATTTTTAAATAATGTTGTAGTAAAAACATCGTTTATAACAATCTTAGAGCAATAGTTTTCATAAAATTACTTTTACATCGCTTTTCATAATTACGGCTCCATTGACGCGGGAAAAATTATGGACGGCGGGAAAGCGCTGTTCTACAGAGAGGCACAAGTTTTGCAACGTCACAGATATGAAACGTCAATATGCTTTTGGCGCGACAAAGCAAGAAAAACACTCAGCAAGAGGGCGGCAAGATTTTGAGACTATGTACAGCAGAGAAAATATTGTTCTACACAGTTGGAAAGCAAGTCTTTAGAAACGTCCGTTGTCGTCAAGCTCTATCAGCAACAATAGCAGGGGGAATTAATTAGGTGGCGCTACAGTCGTCCGTGACGTCAAAAAGTCCGCCAAATCAATCTGCTAAAAGATTGACGTTTAAAGTATTTAATTCAACTTGTCATGCTTTTATTATAATCGAATTTTAAAATTTGTAAGTTTTGCGACCAATATAGTTTAAATACGTCATGCAAACATTATCAAAAATAGCTTGTTATTGCTATTTCTTTATCCTGTCCGTTCCAAAAAATTTCAGCCATCTTTTTTGTTCGCCAAAAACATCGAGTTTTCATAACTTGACGTTTGCGTATCCAAATACAGAAAAGAACGGTAATAATCTCAAATGAAACCGGGTAAACTATTTCAAATTTCTACACAATTTTGAAGCCATCATTTTTTACTATTATACATCAATTTTGGTGACCACCAGTCATGTGAATTTGTACCTGGTTTTGGCTGCGTTTCTACTTCAAAACAGTAAAGTTCAACTTCTTTTCATTGTACCTGTTTCCAAAGTACTCTAAAATACTGATTTTATTATAGATATGAATGAAATTGTGATTAAAAATTGTTGTTTTTCACAATTCCATACGATATCTCCATTTTAAAGTAATTAAACCCCTTTTTGATCCCCTACACAAATTGACGGTGACATTGTTTTCTTTTTCAACATACGTCATATAACGTTTACAAAATATGTGCCAGGGTCATGTGCATAGTGAAAATTTACACATTGGACAAGTGAAACAACAAAAAAAGTTCTTCTTTATGGCGTTTGAAACTATAATAGGTCTAAGAAAATTCGATTTATACTGGAAGCAAATATGACAAATTAATGATGGTCTATGAATAAACAAAAGCACAAAAACAGCAATAGAAAATGCATTGAAAAGAAAATTTCTGGAGGAAAAAACATATGAAAAAAGGAAATGAAGGTCAGTTAATTATATTTATATTTTATAAGTTACAAACCTTGCTTATTAATTATCTCTTTACTAAGTAAGCTACATTAATAAGAACAAACGCTAGCTTTTCAAGTCAAACAAGAAATTAATTCATAGAGATGTGTTCTTACAAAATTGAATTTATTCAAATGGCAAATTCTTTAATCATCTTTGATCATTATTAAAGTAAAATGCACAAGATTTGTCATAGCAACTTTCATTTCTGAGATTAATATCCCATTATTCAGGTAAAATATACAATACTTTGAATATGTAAAGCAGCAGATATAGCAACCTGAAGAGAAGATTAGCCCTATTTTTTTCAAAATGTGTACTTTCATAATCTATAAAATACCCTGAGAAATTGGACAAGGGCCACTGTGCTAGCAAATCTAATAGTTGAATTTTACAATAATAATGATTTTAAAATTCAAAATTATGTCACTTTCACTTATAATTTTAGTTAAGCATTTTTTTTTTACAGAATTTTTGTCATTTTTTTGGTAAACTTTTCCTTTTTCTGTATGATATTTTCTAGGCAGTACTGTACTGTTCAACTCAGAAACATAGGCTTGGGTTAAAAGGCTTTTTTACTAAATTGTGACTCTTGGTCCCATTTTATTAAAATATAAAATATAAATGGTCAGTACTATTTTTTTTTCAGAAAGATTATTTAAATTGTATACAGTATGTTTTATTGCATTAAACATTGTTAGAAGTAGTTAAAAAAAATCCATTAGGAGTGATCCCATATCCCATTATAAAAATTACAAACTGAAAGTAAATTTCATCAGCCAGAGCTAATTTATATCAATTCAGCTATGTTTCTAGATCAAATTTTTACCAATTTTTTGTCTTTTAATTTTTACCTGTAATCCTTCTCTGAAAAGTAGAGAAGTATCTCTTCTTAATATTATAATAACATAGTTGTTAATCGACTTTCATTTATTTTCTTCTTGATTTTTGTAAAATAAACTCCTTTTTATTCATTTTGGTGGATTTTTATTTCTGACTGGTGATATCAAGGGGAGATAACCACTTGCACAAATCGGCAAAAAAACCACCGCTTCGTGTTGAACATAACTTGACGTTTGCGTATCCAAAACTGTATTGCCTAGATATTCATATCGAGTGTTTGTCTTAATGAGATGCTTTATTAAATTCAAATTCAGCCCATCATTTTTAGTTTCCTCGAAAATATTTAGATATTTCGATCGGGAGCCTTGACAATTTTCACACAAACTTCAAGTTTGAAGATAAAATAAAGAATAAAGGACTTTGAGTTGATGTGTAAGTTTTGACGAGTTAAAACTATGTGTATTCAAGATTATTTTGATCAATAAGTTTTTACCATGACAGTGGTATTTTAGTAAGTGAAAGTGAGGTTTGTCTCATCCGTAGTTTTACTGAATTTTCACGGTCACGTGACTCTATTGTTGCTGATAGACTTGGGGTCAAACCGTGACCTGCTTTCCAACTGTACAAGCCACTTGCAAAAAGTCTTAAAATTATAGAAACAGACGATTTCCGCGACAAGTCAGAGATGGAGGGTCCTTTTCGAATCGTCTACGAATTGCTATTGTTCATGTAAGTTTAACAAACTTAAGAAATCATACTTTTACTCGTTTTTTGTTTTTTTTTGTGAACATCCTGATATAATTTCTTATATTTTGTCTTCTATTTCGACAAAAAACTAGGCCTATTTGATCCTATTTCAATGCACTTTTTTAGTGCTTAGTCAATAGAGTGGGGTGATCATTTTCGCCATAATTTTCCATGTTTTCTGCAGTTTATGTTCAGGTCTTTATGTTTTTGGAGTATACTGATATTTCTATATGAAGATAACATCAAAAGAAAAATATTCTTAGCTTGAAAACGTGTTTCTTTGAAAAAAATTCATCTGAAAAGTTAGATTATAGGCAATTTGAAATTTCCTGATGTTTCGTCAAAGGGGGACACATATTCGCCATTTTTACACATCTATTTAAAACCACATAACTGCAGCTTAAAACAACATTTACCAAAACGTTGTCCGTTTTTTTGGTCCTTTGCGATAAGTGCCAAAATCTTGTCTAAGTTTAAAAAAATAATCATATTTGTTATAAAAATATAATTTACCGGCATATTTCTTCCATTTCATCCGTCCTTTGAAGTTTTTACACCTCAAAATCATAAAACGGCGAAATTGTGTCCCCGGCGAATATGTGCACCTCACTCTAATTATTTTTCTGAACATAAATACACACTTCATGCATGTAATTATTAAGAAAAATACATCAAAAAAAACCCGAGAAGAATAGAATATTAACAATGTCAATGAATGATTTTTTCCTCAGTGTCATCTGGATTATATAACGGTTTAGCACATAAAGTTACAGTATAAAATTACTTTTGATTCCGTTAACGTCAGACGTATGCAGTCAAATTCACAACTGTATTCACCCAAATTGCCTTTTCAAACAAACAATAAATGTGTATACATTTGGTTCACATGCATGTTGACATTTATGTGTAAAACAAAAAAAAAATATTATGTCAAAATAGTCTTTCCTTTGGAATTTAGTTCAAACGGGTTCCATAAGGGGTAACAGAACGTTAGACTTGCATATATTTGTTTATAAAAAAAGAAGATGTGGTATGATTGCCAATAAAACAACTCTACACAAGAGACCAAATGACACAGAAATTAACAACTATAGGTCACCGTACGGCCATCAACAATGATCAAAGCCCATACCGCATAGTCAGCTATAAAAGGCCCCGAAATGACAAATGTAAAACAATTCAAACGAAAAAACTAACAGCCTAATTTATGTACAAAAAAAAATGAACAAAAAACAAATATGTAACACACCAACAAACGACAACCACTGAATTACAGGCTCCTGACTTGGGACAGTCACATACATACAGAATGTGGCGGTGTTAAACATGTTAGCGGGATTATATTTTTCACCTATATTCTTTTATAATAAGATACAAACTAAAGAGACATAAATTTTGCCTCCAACGGCAAGTGAGAAAAGACCAAGAAACAGAAAACAGACAATTATCCAATGTCCCTTCTTTTTTCACGGATTTAATGCAACTTTAGAATGGCAGGCTTTCATATCAGTCCCTTTTTTGTCTTTATGAAGTAGCCATGAAGAATAGAGAATAATGTGGTGCTTAAATATAAAGAAAAGAGAATAACAGGCAAAATTTATAATAAATAGTGAAAATGGTATAAAATATTAAAGAATACAGAAATGAAGAAACCCCATCCAGACCCTTTTATAAAGTGCACAGTTTTCTTTGCTTTCTTAATCTTCCTGATTGAACCGGTCTTGTCCTGGTTTTCATACTACAAGGGAAACTGCATGTGAAATTTATATGAAGAGATCATGTACATACACTTTGTAGAAATATATATTTTTTTATTGGTCAATGATTTAATTTATGTCGGTTCAAGGCTCCATTAGTCCGACACCCCAAAAGTCTGACGACCCAATGAACCGACACCCTAATAATCCGACACATAATTATTGAACAAAATTTCGTATAAATAATCTTTATTTCAAGAGGATAATCCCATTATATAAAAATATTCCTACTGAGTCATTGAGAGTCCTCAAAAATACTAACATATTCATAAAGTACTTACAATACATGTATTCAAAATGTGCTTAATGTCCAGTGGCAAATATTACATGCATGTTCAAAATAATTTAATTATATAATAGTTATTGAAAAACTGGTCATTATCGTGATATATGGACTGTCCTATCTATGATTATAGAATTGACTGTCATAATTTGACAGACTCTAATTTCATTGTCATGGATCATTGAACATGTCAAGTTTCTGTGGTACTTTTATGCATTAAACTTCCAAAAGAAATAGTGCATGGTCAGTAAAGCAGGCACGACATTTAAGCGTGGACACTCTTGTTATATAAATGTGTTATAATATTTCAATTGACCACTATTTCCCAAAGATTCCTGAAATAGGACAGGCACTTTTATTCCTGTTCGTGTATGTGGCGAATTAACCCACCTGCTAAAGGGTATGGTACATGTATTTAAAGATGGGGGAGTCTGTCCTTTTGTCCTTATGTCCCATGTGTCATCAATTGCTCATGAACCACTTGACAGAACTTTGTGACACTTCGATACAATCTTTCTCTCATGATGTACTTTTTCAAATGACAATTTATAAAGTATTAGGTTCATAAATAATACCGTAAAAAGCATGTTGGGAATAACAACTTTTTACAAATTGATGCAAAATATTTGATGCAGTATCTATTGTTATAGGTTTCCAAAAATGGATCCTACCAGAACAAAAAGAATAAGTCTATGAGGAAAATAAAGGCATAGATCAACAACTAAAAACTGTAATGCATAGATAATATATGAGATCGAGATAGAACTGGTGAGAAATTAGGATTTTTTTAGGTAAGTATTTTCAGTTTGTCCGTATTATTTTATTTCAAGAACATGAAATATTGTAGTGCGCTCATGAGACAACAAACCAACAACGATTAATTCAAAAGAATAGAGAGCAGCATTCAACAATTGAAAGATGTCAATATGGTTAACAAAGAATCCTATAGGAAGTACATATCCGTACACAAAACCTCAGTTAACTGTTTGACAGATTGCATTGATATTGTGCTCGAATAATCAGATTATGTTTTGATTTGGTGCCGATCCAAAGATGAGTGTCCCATCAGGACATAGTTTAACATATGAACCTAAAGGAAATCTAAACAAAGATCTCCTTCTCTAAAACTGGATTACAGATTGAAATGATAATTTAATCAGAATTGCCACTGTTACAAATAATGAAAAATTCAACAACAAGAATACTTTTTTAAATATTTTAAACTGCTGTATAAAATAATTAAATGTTGGATGATTGCCAATGAGACAACTACCCACCAAATTTCAGATGAAGTGGATATTAACAATCATAGGCAACTGTGCAGCCTTCAACAATGAGAAAACCCTTACCGTATAGTCGGCTACAAAAGACGAAGACATGAAAAATATGAAACAATTGAATTTAGAAAAGTTAACGGCATAATTTATAACAAAACAATTTAAGAATGTCAGAGTGCAGCCTATATTGAAAACATAGAAATTTGCCAACCCAGACTTGGGGCGCTAAAATTTTTCTACCAATCGTATTAGATCAGTTTTCAAGTAGGTAACCCATACATTATTCCATTCTTTTTTTCATTTTTCTCCATGATAATATGAACCTTTATTTACGTAATACCATCTTTTGCCATGCATGTACACTATACATATTATGTTATGGTTGACCTATAGTTGACCTTATTATTGGACTTTAACAAACATGATAACATTGAAATCTGACAGTGTTATAATCAACCTTTTATTTTTTCAGAAACAAGTTGGCGAAGATATGTGATATCACATGCATTGGAAGAGCAGTGCAAAATAACATTGAAGCAGAATTATGAAACAGTGATTAAAAACATCAAATTGAGAGAGAAATTTTACATGTTGTAACTATATCATGCTGTTAATTCTTAAGATTACTGTTTATTGTACTTGCAATGAAAGTGAATGCAGTAGATAAAAAGAGAAAGTTAAACATTTGAGATCTTCATCTTGTTTTATTCAGTTAACAAAAAAATCAATGTTGATGAGCAAAGCATGTATTTTAATGGTAAAAAAATGTACATTAATGACACATCGTCATTAATCCCGATAGGGAGTGTCACTACACGGATTCCACTGTACAGTCGCAGCTCTCGATGGGTGCTCCGTAAACGGAGGGATCTACGTACATACATACATACATAGCCACCTGACAACAATTGTCAGGAATAATGTAAAATTAATAATCATGTTTTTAGTACTAGTATTGAAATATTTTCAAAAAGTAACTCAAATCCATGTAACTTGTTATAATTTATGTAATTTGTAATGTGAGGTATATTTGATTCAGTCATTTTTCATGAAAGGAGAAGGTCTTTTTGTGGGAATTTATGCTAAAAAATCAAAAAGGTTAATTTATGTACCAAATGACATCCTTCAGACATTTTAAAATCATTCTGTTGGAAATCGGTCTTTAGATTTTGATACTTTTTTAACCTCTGTATGTCTGTCTGTAATATGCAAATCCATTACAGTTTTCTGAGGAATTACAAATCAAGAGTTTCCTGAAAGTGACTTAAGTCATCAGTCCTCATGTGAACATGCTTTACTGAGTAATGCAGTTTAAAATTCACCCATTCAACTTCCCTTTAACAGGATACCTATTAATTCTTACACAAAATTTCATTTATTTTTTAGTTAAATATGCTTTGAAGCTAAAGTTAATAGGACAGATTACAAGAGTTTTTCATATCTACGTTACCCTCAATGCAGATACTATTCACAATACACAAATTACAAGTGAATGAAATTGCAGCATGATTGATGCATACAAAAAAAGGAAATCTACCAATGACTGTCAATAAATTTATTTAACCATTAAAAATCTTAGGGAGCTACCATTTGATTTTTATGGGGGGGGGGGGGGGGGGGGGGGGGCTAGGATGAAATTTGAAAAAAATTGGCAGGACAGGAGTTTTGAGTAAAAAAAAAAGGCAGGATGAGACACTTGCAAAAAAAAAGTCAGGATGACAATTTAGGTAAAAAAAAGTCAAAATAAACTTTAAAAAAAAAAGGCAGGACCGAACACAGTGTAAAATAAAAAGGCAGGACAGATTACAACTAAAAAAAATGCAGGACAAAATTTTTCATTCAAGACACAGATACATGTAATATGATATTGTCAAATATAAAAACAATATTAATAAGAACTTACTAAAAACATAAACCATATCAATTGACCGCACCAGAATGAGATGCAAATTTGACAATGCCAAAATATTGAAAAATCAGCTAAAATAACTGTTGAAGAGCTGGACCTAAAGTAAAACAAAATCAGAACAAAAAATCAGAGAAATAAAAAAACATAACGAAATCATCAACATGTCACAGTATAGAAAAGGATGGAAACGGGGTAAGTGTCAAAGAGAACAATTAACCCAACCCAAATGTACAAAACAACCTAAGACCACCGATACCTTAATTTTGCTATTAATACATAATTACCTAGTTGATTAGTTTTTCAGTTCTTTTTATTTTCAAATTGGCATCACTGTATGCATTCAAATGTAAACATTCTAACCAATTGTAAGATAAATAAACTAAAGTGCACAGCTACGTACTTAAAGAAATGACATCTTTCTTTAAATGAACACATTAATCCATGCACTGAAAAAAAGTAAGAATATACTTAAAACAGTAATGAAATGTTCCGTACAGATACAGTACTGACTTAATCAGTATCATAATGAAACAGTACTGAAGAAATCAGTACTGAAACAGTACTGACAAAATCAGTACTGAAACAGTACTGACAAAATCAGTACTGAAACAGTACTGACTTAATCAGTATCATAATGAAACAGTACCGAAGAAAGCAGTACTGAAACAGTACTGAAATAGTACTGACAAAATCAGTACTGAAACAGTACTGAAAAAATCAGTACTGAATTTATAGAATTAGTAATTGTACAGTTTTTGTATAATAATAAACAGTACTGAATTAATAGAAAGTATAACATTACAAGTTTTTAGTCTTGCCGAACAGTACTGATATGTACGAGGGTAGAAATGTACCAAAAAAACATTGGTAAATTCTTGGTAGTGTAGTAGATAAAAATATCTTGTTTTAAGAAATGAAAAGTCATACTTTGTAAAAATATACTCTGATTAAAAAGAAAACAAAAAGACCGACATCACCAAAATGCTCGACCTCATTTTTTTCGTTCAGTGAAAATGGGGAATGTGTCAAGGAGACAACAACCCGACCAAAGAGCAGAAAACAGCCTAAGGCCACCAATGGGTCTTCAACACAGCGAGAAATCCCGCACCCGGAGGCGGGCTTCAGCTGGCTCCTTAACAAAAATGTATATCAGTTCAGCGAAAGTGGACGTCACACTAAACCCCAAACATATAAATGAACCAAAATTAAAAAGACATACAAGACTAACAAAGGCCAGAGGCTCCTGACTTGGGACCGTGATGAGATGCAAGAATGCGGCGGGGTTTAACATGTTTTTTAGGTCTCCACCCTCCCCCTATACCTCTAGACAATGTAGAATAAACAAATAGACAGCAACACGCACAGTAAAACTCAGTTTAAAAGAAGTCCGAGTCCGATTTCAGAATAGGTAAAAGAAGAAACTAAGCAAAATACAATGATACATAAATTAACACAGGGCTACTAGCAGTTACTGACATGCCAGCTCCACCCCTCAATTAAACTGATTGAAAGATTATGTCTTCATCGTATGAAAATCAAGCACAATCCCTTCCGTTAGGGGTTTAGTGTCAATCATACCATCATAAAATATACGAGAAGAAAAAGTGTTTATTTCCGATGCAAAGACCATATGAGTGAATCAATATTAATTCCAAAAATTGCCATCTTTAATGACCTGACAACAGTATCGTTACTATATCCCTTCTGAATAAGTCTGTTTAAAGGTTTGGTTAGCTTTTGAGGTGAATGACGACATTTTTGTGCTTTGTATTGAATATTACCTTGAAAGATTGGATGTGAAATACCTGAACGTTTAAGATGTCTGCACATTGATTTATATTTACGAACTATGTCCTTGTACCGATGATAAAATTTAGTAAATGTTTTGACAAGTTTGTGATATCGAAAACCCTGGTGTTATAATTTTTTCTTTCGTTAAAATCAAGCACGTGTAACATACACGAGCGAATCGAACAAGTTGAGATATATAAACACCATAAGATGGTGACAAGGGAACATGACCATCTAAAAATGGATAATTAACAATAGGAAATGAAAAATCATCTCTTTTATCATAAATTTTGGTATCCAGCTTCCCGTTAAAGATATAGATAACAAGATCCAGAAAAGGGCAGTGTTCTTTGTGAGTATTAGCTTTATTTAAAGTCAGTTCAGCAGGATAAATCTCTTTAATGTACTTACTGAAGTCGTAATTATTAAGAGCCAATATATCATCCAAATATCTAAAAGTGTTATCAGATTTTTGTATCAGATGTTGTTTCGATGAGTCTTTGTGATTTTAGTCATAAATTGTAACTCGTAACACTACATAGAATACTCGTGAAGAATACCAAATATACAGTAAAGTTGGTCTCATATGCTGACTTAAGCTTACATCAATAAATTAACAAGTAAACAAGTTGGTCCTTTTGAACTTTTGAAAACAAAAGACTTTACGACAAAAGGGATGACATCAGCTTTCCAATTGTGAACTTTCCATTTTTATGTAGCATCATTCCAGCAGCGCCTGTATATGGTGTTCATATCTCCCAGTTGACTAGCCTTAGGTTTCCTATCATGATTTCCAAGGAAGCTAATGAATTAAGGGTTCCAAATAGTAAAGTAAAAGTCATCCCTTCGAAGTTTTACGAACGCCATCACGAGTTGGTTGACCATTATAGAATATCTGTGTTACAGATGACCATTGGTATTTTCCAATTGTCGTAGCCACAATCTCGTCATTTCCACTATTGTGACATCACCGAATTAGACTCATCAAATTACTATTTCTAATCATGAGAAACACAACGGGTGCAACTAGTGAAACAGGATCTGCTTAGCCTTCCGGAGCACCTGAGGTCCCCCTTATATTTGTTAAAAAGGGGTTCTTGTTGTTCTTGCCTTAATTGTTAAGTTGTACCTTATGTTTATGTTTTATTTTTAAATGTTTGTGTTGTATCTACATGAAATAGTCTTGTCTATCATTTGTCCTAAAACGTGTATCAATTCACAATACATGCTCGATGGTTTACGCATTTGGTGATGTCTTAGGGTTGCATAAGAGTCAATTACTAAAAAGTAGAATAACAAAAATACCGAACTCCAAGGAAAATTCAAAACGGAAAGTCCATTAACAAATGGCAAAATTAAACGCCCAAACACATCACACGAATGGAAAACAACTGTCATATTCCTGACTTGGTTCCGGCATTTCCTTATGTAGCTAATCCATACTAATCCGCCATTATGTGATCCCTAAACACTTAATTAAGCTTACCAACGGTTCTCTTAGCAGTAACAAGACGGGTGTCTCTAGTGGAGCAGGATCTGAATACCCTTCGGTTCACCTGGGATCACATCCTGATTTTGGTACGGCTCGAGGTGTTTCGTCATTAGTTTTCTGTGTAGTGTTTTATGAATTTACTTGTCTCGTCGTCTTTTTTCTGTTTTTTTTTTTTTTGCCATGGAGTTGGCAGTTTCTCTTGAGTTTTAAATGTCCCCTCGGTATCTTCCGCACTCTTTTTGTCCTTGTATGTTACTTAAAATATCTCAAGTTGATCTCGTTACAAGCATATAGCTTTGTAAAAAAACTATAGTATGTTAATAATTATTCAGGTATATAAGTGATAAATACGATGTTTAATAAAATTCCATATGCTAATAGTATTTGTATTAAGCGCTTATTCTGGATTCTACGTTGTACCGTTAGCATGTGCTTTCTTTGAACATGTTATAATTACAGTCTTTCTTGCGGTTGTTTAGCATGCATATAATATTTCGTAACATGGTTTGAATCAGGGGGATTTTTAAATGAATATTTTCATTTTTTTGGAAGACTTAAAACAAATACAATGAGACAGCAGTGTCATTAGATATTAGGCCATACGACTCCGCAGACAGAACAAACCTAATACAATAGATATGAAGTTTATGATGCAGATTAAAATAAAACTTCTATTTTCATTCAAGTCATCATTTCTGCATTATTTTTTTCATATTCTTTCGTTTCTTTATCATTGGAACTATGCGCATGGTAAAATAGAGATTTTTCTCCAATCTTGGAACGGTACTCTAGCATCTCACTCGTAACCTGTTGATGATTTCAAGCAAACACATGGGGATGTAAAAATGAGGAAAAGAGGACAGGAATTTGACTGCGATAAGTGGAACATATTATCAGTTATTTTGTAATGTTTCTCTACTATCAGATTTGTGAAAATAGTAGAGGCAGAACTTGTTTGCCAAACCACATTTTATATTTGATAAAATTGAGAATGGAAATGGGGAATATGTCAAAGAGACAACAACCCGACCAAAGAGCAGACAACAGCCGAAGGCCACCAATGGGTCTTCAACGCAGCGAGAAAATCCCGCACCCGGAAGTGGTCCTCAGCTGGCCCCTAAATAAAATTGTGTACTAGTTCAGTGAAAATGGACGTCACACTAAATTCCAAAACTTATAAATGAAATAAAATTAAAAGACATACAAAGACTAATAAATGCCAGAGGCTCCTGGCTTGGGACAGGCGCAAAAATGCGGCGGGGTTAAACATGTTTTGTTGACCTTGTTTAACTTCTAGTTTCATCTGACAAAGCTAGCGGTCACCTTTTGTCTGTTTAAAACACAATACAGGAGAATCGTTTTTGATGTATATTAAAATTATAATAAATAATTACCATGTTATTTGCTTCATAAAACTGCATTTGTTTTCTTCACATGCAAATGCAAAACGTAATAGTAGAATACACATTTTCTAATCATTGATATCTAAGCTTATGCGTATTTAACGATGGATAGTTCACTCACAAATATTCTCGTATTTCAGGTGCAATAATGTTGTGGGATGCATTTGTGATTCTCTATTCCCTAATTGTACTACAGGTAATACTATGGTTACAATTTTGATTTGATGCAAGATATTACGATGCGAAATTTACCAAATAAATAATTCTAAACGATTAGGCGAAAAAAAAATTAAGTTCTACCATATTAGAAAAAATAAACCTTAATTCCTATGTTGACTATTTTAAACTCTGAAATTTATTTCAATATGAATACATGCTTAAAAGATGTGTCAATGCGCCATACCAAATTAGAAGCCAACAAATCGTGAAAAAGGACAGTTTTAAATGAAGTATGGATAAAAGAGAAGCTAAAGATACCAAAGAGACATTCCAACTCATAAGTAGAAAATAAACTGAAAAGGCCATGGCAAAAAACAAGAGAAGAAAAAAACAAAAGACACACAACAGTATACAAAACACAATATAACAATGTTGCGTTAACCTTGATTAGATAGAAAACCAAAAGACATTGGGAGTTTGCAATGAAGAAAAAGTAACCGTTTATTTCGGTTTAATTTGATTACGACACATCATTTTGTATATCAGCTCCGATATTATTTTTATCGCATGTTAGACCCTTTTCAACCCTCATGCTTATTTCAAATAAGAGTTTCCGAGATATAAATTGTTATTTTAATAGGTAATTTTTTTAGCAAAAGGCCGACGCAATTTTACTTCTTTTTTCAGAATCTCTAAGAAGGTAACATTCAAATACATAGTTGCTTTTATATTGAGGGAACATCCAATCTCGAAATTTGTTTTTGTTTCGATTTCCTTGCATGTTTTCTGGAACCTTGATCAGTACACTCAAAACAAAAATATCTGAAAGGCAAATTGTTATATTGTTTGAAAGCATACACATTACATCCGGCAAAGGGACTTAAACAATTAAGACAGTATAATGAATAGATGCACTTTTGAAGATATGAGCACAAGAGTAAACGTTTTTGTAATACTGTCAAGTAAGACGTAAATGTATCGTTATTCGTAAAAGGGGGGATGGGGAGGAATTACTGCATGCACAAAATTTGTTGTCACACTGCTAAGTTTTTGTTTGTTTTGATTCATACTTTTGTATGTATAGATATAGAAGAAAGGATATTTCATACATCAAATGATACTTCGAATTCAACAGGTATGGCAGCATTTCTACATATTAAATATAAACGAAAATGAGTAATACGAGACCATCTTCCATGTTTGAAGTTTTCAGGCTTTGGACTGATAAATTATTGGAAATGTCGTTGAAATTAGAAACAGTAGAGGTGTTATCAATTTTAGGAGATAGACTTTTCCAGCAGGTTGTCGGCATTCATATTGGAACTTATTGCGCGCCTCTTCTTGTCGACCTTTTCTTATTTTAATATGAGTCGAAGGTCCTTCAGAAACATGTAAAAAAAACAATAAGATCAAAGAAGCAAGATTATTTAATTTCATATACATCGACGATGGTCTTTCCATTAACAATCCAAACTTTTCTGATTGAGTCGTACTCCCATTTAATCCTCCTAAAATAGAGATTAAAGAAATCATAGATACCGCTTCCTCCGCCCAATATTTGTCTTCGCGGTGTAAGTTTAGACAGTTTTTGAATTCTTTTAAGCTTCGAGGTTTCCTTAAAATTAAAACTTTTTAGTACACTTTTGCGTTATAGATGTTGACTTTTTGTTTGAGAACTGCTTTGTAGAATATTTTGATCCGTAAAGGTGAAGCTATTTCAGTGTTTTTTTGTTTAAAATTATATTATCGTTAGGTGGGCAAGTAAAATGAAGAGACAAAATTGGTATAAACAAAAAGAAGAGAATGTCCGTCAAATATCACAAACAGAGAAGCAAAATGTTTTAATTTGGGCAAAGAAATCTTACAAAAAAAATCATGTCAAGTCTGTCGAAGAAGGAAAACACAAAACAAATGTCAATTTTAGAAAACGTGGTACATGTATAATACCACTAAGGGAAGAAAAGAGTCTAGAGTTACATATACGTGTAATTTTTATTTTAAAAAAATGTGGGAGATTAGCTCGCGATAGCAAACTCCAAACCTGAATAAATATTGGAGTACGTACACCGCATGCTCTACGTACACTACGTTATAAATTATAAATAGAATTACATGACAGCATCACCTTTTCCACACTCTATCGACAATGGGTACTTTAAAAATTTACAAGGAAATGTCATGTAATAATTTAAACAGTTTAAGAATTTACAACTAGCCGATTCGGAAGTACTCCTGAACTATTTTTTTAAATGTTGGTCAGACATGTGCTAAATTCAGTTGTTAAATAATAGAACTCCTTAGTTAATGATAATACTTTTTACGGTGTTCTTATGTTATCAAAGTATACGCATTTTCAGCACCTTAAAACACATACGAGACAAAATTTTCGGGAAAACATTGCAAACGTTTTCAGTATCAGAAGTATTGCTTAGTTTACATAATAAATATATAAAACGTTAACCGTTGAAGTCCGGGGGTATTTATCATAGCTAGACATATTGTATATACACTTTCCTATTGATGTTAATCGCCGTATTTTGACTCCTGAGTGTCCTTCAGTTTTTATTTGCGTCAATGGGTTGATGTATTAACATCCCTTACTCATATTAAAAGAATTATTACTTTATAAACAGTTTTCTATTATTGATTATAAACCTAGAATAGAAATTTAAAAGTTAAAACTTTCGACTAGACATTTTGAAAAGAACAAATACAAGTAACCAATACAAAAAAATAAAAAATCAACAAAACAAAAACAACACAAAATACAATTAAACCCTCTGTACTTCAAGTTTCAGATATACAGCAGGTTAATTGGATTAAGATTTTAGTGATAACTTGTACGACTGTTTTGTGTTTTTCATCTTTATCAATGACCTCAAGTTTGATATATTGGCATTGGTAAGTAGTTTTATTTTCTAGTAGAAACGAACAGGTCAAAATTCGAGACAGTTTCACACCTCCTTGATGCTTGAAACTTTCCGTTGACTATAATATTACGTTTACAAAATTCAAACTATTTTCATGCTTTAAAGTTACAATTTAAAGATTTGAAAAAATGCATGGTGAACTCAATTTTTACGCCAAACGCATTTATGACAGTTGAAGATTACAATTAAAAGTGTCACTAGTCCTTTAGTTTAAGACTGCATGTTGACATCAACATATACTTTTAAATTTATAGTTTGTGTCTTTGGGTTGCTGTCTCATTGATGTATACCCACATTCATTAACATTTTATATGACAGGTTACTGCTTATTGAAGTCTGTGTACTTATATCTCTTACCCACTTAGAACAGAGAAGATATCAATTACATACATGAAACATTTAAACCAAAAATGTTAACAAGCACAATTAAATATATAAACCTTTATTCCTAACATTTATATTGTTCTGTTTAACACATGTATTTTGTTTACTTTTTGTAGGTTTCTTGGAAATTCGTAAACACGTTGTTGTATATATTGAGCCTATTTGCACCTCCATACTGTCAACCACATCTAATTTTAGAAAAAAGCTTTAATCATAAAATTATATATTAAAGAATCAATTTTAAGTGGAAAGTTATTATTAATCAATTCAGTATTCTGCATGTATTCACATTTTACAATTCGAGCTAATAGATATAAGTATATTGTCCAATTGGGACAACTAGTTTTTGTATTGCAATCATACAACACTTCTTAGCAAATCCTAACTCAGTCTTTATCTGCCGGATCTAGTTTAAGAGTTTTTCATTACTTTTTTTCTTCAGCAGAGTTCTTTTAGGTCGAAAAATTGTACTGCTGTTTTCTGTAATGTTAGCTATTTAGCATTTATTGCTTTGGTGTTTGACCTTTTATATTCCTAATCTAATATTTGAAAGCTCCGTTGAACGATAGTTTCAAAAGAGGGACGAAAGATACCAGAGGGACAGTCAAACTCATGGATCGAAAACAAACTGACAACGCCATGGCCAAAAATAAAAAGACAAACAGACAAATAATAGTACAGATGACACAACATAGAAAACTAAAGACCAAGCAACACGAACCCCACCAAAAACTAGGGGTGATCTCAGGTGCTCCGTTCAAGTTTTATTATCTAAGATCGTACATGTGTCCGCTTTGAATTACATTTTTTCTCCAACACAGATCGGAAAGCTTTACTGGACTTCTGGGCGATTTCGTTGTGTTCTAAAGCTATTATGACCTTGTGGTTTAAAGCATAAATATAATGTTATGTCTTCTTATGCTGCATTTAAGCTGAAGTTTATCAGGTCACAAGTATTATCCTATAAAGAATTAAAGGTAACAACACGTGCTGTGACCTCCGAAATCGACCCTCTGGCCTTTGTTAGTCTTGTATCATTTTTAATTTTAGTTTCCTGTGTATAATTTGGAGTTTAGTATGACGTTCATTATCACTGAACCAGTATACATATTTGTTTAGGGGCCAGCTGAAGGACGCCTCCGGGTGCGGGAGTTTCTCGCTGTATTGAAGACCCATTGGTGGCCTTCGGCTGTTGTCTGCTCTATGGTCGGGTCGTTGTCTCTTTGACACATTCCCCATTTCCATTCTCAATTTTATCATACGTTTACAATACAAAATTCTCCTCTTCACTTAAATTGTTTGCAAACGTTACGTAGCTTCTTTGGAATACTTGTTTTGTTTTAATGAACGAAGGACGTAAACATAATACTCATAAGGACAACAGGAACCACCAAATATATATAGGATCACACCAAACACCAACACCCGACTCTTCCAAAAAAAAAATCAACGTACTGAAAAAGACAAAACATTAACAATATCCTGGATTAGTACAAACACCATATGTGGTGCGCACAAGCCTCCAAACTTTGCCTTTTTAGACCATATGTCGTAAAAGTACAAGACAAAATAAAAAACACGCGAAGCCCAACTACCAACAGGATGAAAACATATTTCCATTTGACTGCATTTGTCGGATTTAGGACATCAAACATTTTATTTATCAAAATACTTCGCGACTTGATTGCAATTTGTTGCATGGTAGACTATATTTAATTGATTGTTGGTTGCTTAACATCTAGTGGCAAATATTTCATGCATGTTCAGGACGAGAACAAATTAACAATAAATACAATAGGTATGTCATTTGATAAAGACCGTCCGGGATGAAGGTCGGGTATAAAGTTAGACTGCCATTTGAAAATGAGGGTAAATTTGATGGGACAGAAATTGTGCATTGCAACAGGCCACCTACGGACTCCTCAAAGAGTTGTTGCAATGGTTCTTAAAGTGCAGAGAGTGTGGAACTCTCTCTTCACGAGGCATCGGATTTAACGTCGCCATTCTGACCAGACGTCGCTGCGTACTTGTAAATCCGGCAGAAACCAAACGAACGCCCCACTTCGGCAATGGTTTTACTGCCGGTCGGAAGAAGACCAGTAATGACCATATTTCTATTCCCCAGTCACCCTTGAGGACGACTATATTTGAAAAATAAACTGAGATTCAATATAAAATCATTTCATAGTGATCTAATCTTGACTGGAGACAATTATTCTCTTTCTCAGTATGTTGTTGTCTGCATGAAGCCAGATATATAAACCTTTGTGCTGTGGTGAAGATTACTATGGACAATCTTTAAATTTGTCTCGGAGGATTTGTTTTTGGTATTTAAGCTTTTTTCTACATCCGGAAGTAAATAAGTATACTAACAACTGCCATACAATAAAAGCTTTATGTAGCATGATAGTTTAAAGTAAACTACATTAGTACGACATTTTCAATGATAGCACAATCCTTCCGCTGAGTATTATCTCAATAATTGATCTGTTCAGTCACAAGACATTTCATGCGATTTAAGTCATCGAGAGAGTGGTCCGAATGTCTGAAGCGTAGCTCACAGGGAAAAAGGGTATTTTGTTACATAAATCTTGTGCCAATTTAAATTATAAATCAAAATGTCGGAATTCCTTATAGGACAATACAAGATGACGTAAAAAGACGAGGCACAATACAGAATTTACCCCAAAGACATGTCCAAATGAAACAGCTGGCGATCCAAGAAACTAAAGCATTGGCAATTTGAATGCAAATGATAACTAATAAATGGTATAAGATTATGTTCTCCGAAAGAATGATAATACTCAAATCCATCTCAGTTGTTTTTAAAATGACAGTTTCTTTAATCAACTGAAAAATGCGCCCTTATTTTTGGAACGACAAAGTCAGATTTACATTTAAAGTAATAGAAACTTCCGTTGTATTTCTAAGGTTAACGAGGATTAAATAGTTTTTTTCTTTGTTAATTTTTAAAAAATGTAATTGTACTATATGGCTTTTGTATGCCTTTGCGTAGTTTGAAATGTAATTTACTACTACACAAACGTATAAAACCTATGTTTGGTTGATCGTCATTGAGACAGCAACTACACGACACAAAATATCCAGATTTACCGTTTATAGACACCAACTATTCTTATCGTACATAG
Source organism: Mytilus californianus (assembly GCF_021869535.1). Taxonomy (NCBI): domain Eukaryota; kingdom Metazoa; phylum Mollusca; class Bivalvia; order Mytilida; family Mytilidae; genus Mytilus; species Mytilus californianus. Next base: position 32,388,060 of record NW_026262690.1, on the reverse strand, counting down.
AAAAAAAAAGCAAGCGAAGCTTTTTCTTTATTAACATTAAATAGGTTATAATTGCTCAATGTTGAAGGCCGTACGGTGACGTATAGTTGTTAACTTCTATGTCATTTGGTCTCTAGTGGAGAGCTGTCTCTTTGCATTCACAATCATACCACATCTTCTTATTTTTATATAAGTCGTATGAATAGATGTGGAAAGGGGTATAAATGAAACATTAACCCACACACACAAATACCCAGATTACATATATAGATGCCAACACACGTCTTCTACAGTAGACAGGCGTCTATAAAAGATGGAAAGTTCTAAATCGTCTTGAGTCTAAAATAACACGTGATTGTGAATAACTAAAACAGATTTATCAATGATCTGCTATCAGAACAAAAACAAATTAATAATTCGTACAAAAGGTAGGTTTTACATGGTTAGACTACTTGGATGAAGGGCGAGAAATGTTGATTGTCGATTGAAAATGAGGGTATGTTGGATAAAGGCAGAAATTGTGCCTTGCAACAAGAAAGCCACAGACCTGTCAGAGAGTTGTTTAAAGCAGAGTTCTTTCAAATATATTTTAGCGATACTCTACATTTGTTGATGTATTCTAACAATTATATAAGAAGGGTTCTAAGTTTGACATACTTACGACCATTTAGATGATAATGTTTGCGTTATTCCTCTACTAGATAGGTTAGCTGTTAATTTACTAATTAAGACTAATTGTAATTTTTATTTGTCATTTTATTGTATTGGGTACCTGTAACAACGAGAACAACTACCATAGTAGTCAAACACATACACATTAACTATATAGATCTGAGTTATTTCCGACGAATATCACTAACGAAAAATCGCACAGTTTTTTTCGTCGCCTTATCCTGCCTCAAAATATCTGTACACACTTTTAAGACTGTTAGAATATGATACAACATTCATTGTGAACGATGTTTCTCTTTGCGAACTGCACAATAAAACTCTCAAAATTAAACAAAACACAGCGGTAAAACAGCTCGATACAATTTTCTATTGGAAAGCCCACGTCATTTATTTAGTACACAAAAGTACACAAAAGTCAGAATATCAATTAAACAGTAACTTTAAAGGAAGATATTGCTCTGAAATTTTCATGTAACTTAGTTTAATCCAATACATTGTACCGAAATATGTAATGTTTGTCTGAAATAATAGATAAATTTATTGCTAATATTTTTTTTAGAGAGTTCCAAATGCTAATATATATATTTTTTGATAAACCTTGATAATCGTTATTTGGCATATAGTGAAAATTCAAGTACAGCTAAAAGCGAGAAAATAATTAAAAAAATTGATTGCTGTTTACGTAATTTAAGTCACTGTTACTTAAAAGAAATATTTTACATTTCGATAAAAAATCAAGTCCGGGCTTCAGAGTTAATTTGAAATTAACTACTCTAGGGGGATGTGCGAATCAGATGTGGATACTGAAAGATCCTGAAGAAATCTGTTTGAGGCCATACAATCTAAGTATCTTTCCTCCTGCAAAAGTATAAAACATTTGACTTCTGTACCCTTAACACCCATAAACAACACTATAAACTTAAAGACAGACTGAAAGAATTAGCCCAACTTTGTTTCATTAAGAATGGTAAAACGTAGATATAGATATCTTGTTTTACGAAGGGTAAAAACATACTTTTTTAAAAAGCCCTATGATTCAAACAACAAATTCACTGAGCCTGATATCATAACGAATTTTCTTGATTAATCTTATGTTTGTAATGTTTGGAGGAAAAGCAGCTAGCATTATCTTTTAGCTTCAAGTTCTGCTATATAGATGATATCCTCTCACTAAATATTTCAAAGTATGATGACTATTTATAATAAATATATCCCGTCGAACTCTTGAATTACATTTAAAAATTGACAATGAGGATATTTTGGGAACACATTTTTACAAAAAAAAGGGATGATTTCAGCTTTCCAATGGTAAAGTTTCCTTTTCGATGTAGCAACATTCCAGCAGTGCCTACATATGGACAATACATATATAAACATGCTGGTACTATATTCTAGAGCTTGTGTGTCCTATCATGATTTTCTTTAGAGAAGTTTGCTGCTTACAAGGAACGTTTATCTTTTGAATCAAGGGTTCCAAGTGGTAAAGTTGAAGTCATCCCTTCTAAAGTTTCACAGACGACATCACGATTTGGTTATCCGTTATGAAATATCTATTACACAGATGACATGAAAACAGATAGGTTCCAATAGTCGTTACCACAATCCATGTCTTCGTTTCCTCGACTGTAACATCACCGAATTAGACTTATTATTTGTAGTTACATGAGCAGTAAGACAAGTGCCACATGAGGGACAGGAACAGCTTACCCTTCCTGTGTACCTGAGTTTATTCCCGGTTTGGGACGATGGAGGGGTTCGTGTTCCTCAGTCTTTATTTTCTATGTAGCGTTTTTTAGACATATTCGTCTTTTGGTAGACTTTCCCTTTTTTACATTGTTTCTGTTTTTTTTCTAGTTGCATTTTTTTTTAACAAATAGATTAACTCAAAGTTTAGATATAATAGTCATATATTGATATCGATTACTTCGTTGGTTAACACAGAAGTACAAAACTCTATGTCACGTAATTATACAGTATATTAATTACTTTACTTCTTCATTACTGTGACTTGACTATAGATGTTGCTGTTTACCTTTAACTATTGTTCAACCAGATTGTAAATTTGACAATACAATTGGGACATTTAAATTGGCCAGTTGGTATTGTTAGAGTTGATGAATAGATAGATGATCACTCATGCATTTAGAGTCTACTAAGATGCTGTACATATCCTATCACTTCACCTGTTTAGTGTAACTGGGATAGGTCTTTCAAAATGTATCCATGTGGTATTCAGGCTTCAATGCTTGTCTTTGTTTAAAAACATAACATGTATACAGTATAAATTAGTATAGATGGTATTAATAAAGCTAGAGTATGACCACAAGATGCACACTTATTACGTTCTAATATTTGTTCAAAACTGCAGATTTAAAAAAAATCATCTCCCAATGTTTTTCATTTGAGTATCCTAAAACAACTAAAGGAAATAAACATTGTAAATACAGTCTTTTTTCATTGAAATGAATGTATTCTTTGATGTAATTGACCATACAATTGCCATTGGAACACAAAACTTAGAAGGAAACAGAGAGATCTTTATTTACATTTATTTCAAAAAATTAGGAGTAAGCATGCAAGACAGAACAAGAATGTATATGTTTTTTTCCTGCAGGGTACTTAATTGCATGTCATAAAATGCACTATATTTCCTCTTATTGCTTTAATAGTCAAATACTATGAATGCTTGGATTTCCTTTATATTGTTGAAAAGACTTCTTTTATCGCTTTAGCTTTTTCTAATGGGAGATAACTCCAAATATTTGTTTTACTCTTGTGGAAATCTTAATCATTTCATAATTTCCATAACTTTCCAGGATTAATAAACACCAGAACAAATGTGTTCATTCCTCCATTTAGACATTTGTTCAATACTATTGACATGAGCCTTGTACAAAGTGTATATGCATAGTGAAAATGAAAAAATAATAGTTATGAATAAACTTTTGGTTGACACTGATATTTGATATCCGATCCAGTGTTCCGGTTTCACTAATTGAAATGATTTTAAAATATTTTCCTAATTTTATTAACTTTTTGAATATTTTGTAACATTTTTCACTATATCACTAGATTTTTTCTATATCCACAGTTTTCTGTATAATTTCCCACATTCAAAATAATTAGCCTCACTTTGCAAATTTTTGGGAATTTTTTTTTCTCACTATATCACTTGATTTTACTTTATCCACAGTATTCAGTTTTTATTTCATTTCCCATGATATATGTTTCAATAAAACAATATAAGATCCAGAATTTTAAAATGATTATTTCCAATATCACATTGAAAATTGATATCCTCACGTTATGAATTTTTTGGAATATTTTACTTTTATTTTTCACTTCTTCACTAGATTTGACTATATCCTCTATATTTACATTTTGTTTCATTTTCTTTGATATATATATTCCATTCAAACCGGTGAATCATCTTCATATTAGATCCAGAATTTTATAATGATATTCTCAAAATTACTTTTAAAAGTCACAGAAACATGTTGGATAAACTTATTTCTCATACTTGCATTCCATATTTTTTTTTTACCTTTTAGATTAACTAAATCCCATCTTATAAAAAGTGAATTCCCTTGAGTGAACACAGTACTTTATGCACAAAAACTCTAATGAATTTCAAAGATAAACACTGCAAGATATACTCCAAAATTATTTCGAATTTTACATGTACATCATCATGTATAAGCCACACAAAACATTTTGAATGAATTATTTCCTATTTGATACATTCATGAAAATCCATTCTTGGGAAAAAACAAGTCACATTTTAAGAAGCAAAATTAAATGGCATCTAAGATGTGAATTATAATAAAATAAATCCAAATATGTTATGCACATTGATTCCAATGGTTTTCAAACACTTTGAATAATATTCCAAATGAAAAATTTGAATGGATATATGAAGAAATGCATAACATATCCATCTGAAAACTGAAACTGAAAACACCTGAATTGCTATTTCTTGTTTCAATGACAACTGGACAATACTATGTATAAGGGTTAGAAATTATAGCAACACTTAAAGTCAAGTCACAGTCAGATAGAAGGAATTTATTATGCGTTACTTCATGTATTGTTGTAAGTTGAATTTGAGAATATATTTTATCTTTATAGTTGTTTTTGTCTAATATATCATTTTATATTCAAATTTACATCTCTTAATGTAACATAGTTAATCTTGCATATTTTAAAAAATGTAAACACAGGTAAAGTAAATTCTAAAGCAATAAGATAAAAGGAATTACAATTTAGCATCAAATATTTCATGCAGATTTTTTTGTTAAACAAAAAAGCAATGTCTGCAGTTATTTGGCTGGTCTTCCCCTTTGACTATACATTAACAAAAGCATGTCCTATGAGTTCAAAATCTTGACCGATATTGCATTCTATTCTTTTTGTGCACAATAGAGTTCCCGAGTAAACAATATTTGAACTCAAGAAAGCGAGAGATAAACAAATTAGCGGAATTGAAATTGTTTCCATAATGTCGGCATCAAAGCTATAGGAATTGGAAATGTTGCTGAAGTATTCGGTACTACATTATAAAAGAGTTATTGCACTAGCGAGTGCAATATGATATACTGCGATGGACAATATTCCTCAATATTAGTGCATTCACCCTATGTTAATGATTGCTGTTTACCTAACGTTTATTAGTTAAAACGCATATAATTCAGTTTGATAACATTGTAATGGTTTCATTTTCTCTGTGATATTGTTTACGGCAAAGGTTGGTTTGTTGATTATTTGTATGGTTAATGCAAACCTGCAAAAAGCATGTAACATGACCAATGATTATACACATTAATTGAGTTACTTCATTAGGAATAAAGTGTTCTTTACTTTAAATATCAGTTAAACTTAGATACATTACACCTAACTAGTTTATCCTTGTCTTAAATAGAAGACCACATTGGTGGTCTCGTGGTAGAAGGATCGAGTGCGGGAGATCGTGGTCTGGAACACTAGCCAGGTCAAACCAAAGACTTTTAAACTGGTATTTGGTGCTCTTTCGCTTAGGACGCGGCATTAAAGAGTAAGAGAAAAATCTTTTCTGCTTGGATTCAGAGTAAAGTGTCAGTATATGTTGACATGTCTATTTGTGGACTAGTACCTTGTGAACTAGCACGTTCAAGATTAGGCTCATCGTGTCGGTCTAATACAAAAATTCATATTTCATTAACATATGCTCGTCCTTAATATGCATTTAATTTGCTGCTAATATTTAAAAAATATGTTCTACAATCTATAACATATTTTGTCGTAGTTTGCAAGAAAGTTAGAACTCAATTTATCTAAGTATCATAAACTTGAATAGTGAAAAGTGAAGATACTTCCAAATCATCCTGGTTCCAAAAGTGGTTATCACATTTCAAAATAATAATCTCCTTAATGTGCTATGGTTGATAGTAAAGCATCGACAAAAAAGCAAAACAAAGTGTTTTTATAGAATGCATTGAGCGGATTCATAAGAAGGATGACGGAGCTAGGTAAACAATTTTTATCGGGATATATGTAAAATTCAAAATGAATTAAAAATAAAATTAGAATAGTCTACAATATGTAGTTGCATACAAACATCATGTCAACAAGATTAGCATTGTTTAATGTTCTTCGTCATATTGGAACTTAACATGTCAATGTGGAATCATTCCTCAAGAATAAGAAATATGTTTTGAGCAGTTATTTTTGTTCTTGATGAAGGGAGGATATAAACGAAAGGATATAAACTTATTTAACTATTGCACAAACATATTTATCAAAAACTTTAGTTATACTTGTAGTATGGAGTTAAAATAGCCGAATATACAGTTTGCTGTAAAAAAAAAAAAGAAAGAAGCAGAAACAATGCATGTAGCACATCTATGTTATCTGGTTTTTTTATGCTGACAATTTTACTGGATATTAAATACAATTTGCAAAAACAATAGGAATAAAAATTTAAAAGAAAAAGATTTGTCGCAAATGTTTTCAAATTACTCTCAACGGACGAGTAACCTACTCGAATCAACTGTCTTTTCTCATATGAACTTCGAATAAACATTTATCATTGGACTTAATAATGCCCCTGTACATTGCATTAACAGCAATCATAATGAATGTCGTATGACGAGATAATTATTTTTGATTTGCATAATATCCTTCAGCGAAGAAATATGCATTGAAATTTTTTTTTTCAGTTTGCATTTGCTTTTGAAGTTGTGCTGATGTTTAAACGTCTTAAAATGTAATTTATGACAAACTTTTGATTATCGCGCATTTGTGGACCACTTCATGTGTTCTGTTTTGACTGTGTTTGTTTATTGAAACATTTATTTTCTCTATTCAAATATCAATATCTTTCATATATTTGAATGTCGACGTAAACATCTTTCTATTTTTCTGTATTTTGTATTGTTTTTTGGGTGATTGTCAGCTTACTCATGTCAGTATTTAGATTTCTATTTCTTTTGTGATGAAATTTTTTGAGTTAATATAACAATAAAGATTCGATCTTTAATGCACTTATTTAGCCTGATCGACAAAGAATTCATCTGGATTTTGTTCCATGTTGAAGGACATTCTGGAACTAAAAGGGCATGCAATGAAAGGTTCAGTGCCATTGAAATATAAATGGATGTAAAAAGACAACTACAGCGACTGTGTAACACGCAATCACAAGGAAGGAAAAACTATCGAATTTCTACCAGTTATACTTTCAAAACGGCACAAAAAAAGTTTAAGATTACTGCAGAATTCACCGCCTAGACATTTGCATTTGTCACTAGAAACGAATATTACAATAGTTAGTATTGCATTTGTCAACTAGAAACGAATATCACAATAGTTAGTATGGTATTATGTTTTGTTCTTCGGAAGGGCAACATAATCAAGATCCACGCGTGGCACCTTTCGATTAAGGAAAACATACCAAGCTAAATAGAAATCTACACACAACAATACATTCAAATATGAAATAGTATAGATTGTTCACCTGTTCTTTTTTCAAGGATTCGGGGATTATATGTATATTTCCATTTCTAAATTCATCGTTCAAAATATGCATTAATAGAACTTAACAAATTTGTACCATCTCTCTTAAATATGATATCCCATACCGCTGTCTTTCATTTAATGACTCGCCCTGAACATGCATGAAATATTTGCCACTGGACGTTACACAAACACCAGTCAATCATTTGATGACAAATTAGTTTAAGCAACGTTTTTTGTTATATAATTGAAAAGTTTGAGACGAGTTACATGCAGTTGGTTAACACAAATGCATATGTCATGTACCACGAGATCAATTGTATTCCCTCTAAAGTCTCTTCATTGACAAATTGACGATTAAGGAGAGACATTGCTCTTAACTTTTGGCTAGAGTTAAATTTCGATATGCTTTGTTCTCTAATGATTGATGTTTATCAATATCATTTCTGACAAGTTATTTGATTTTGAAATTCGATATCTTTTAAATTTGAATTACACGTGGTGATATTTATGAATTATTTGTAGGCACATTTCTATTGTTAAAGACAGCATGTTGCTCTCTATGTGTTTTTTTATTATTATTATTATCGTCCTTGGGTTGACATCTAATTGTGGACACGTTAAACTGCTTTTCTCCTGTCTAGACCAATTGATGTTAGTTGTTGTCTGTCTTTGTTATAAATCCACTCAAAAGGATGGATGTGATGTTTGCCCCTGTCTGTCCGTCCCATGAATTATCTTCGCTTTACCATGTGATGCGTTATCACATCCACCGCTCATCAACTTCCTGTTACCGTATACTTACAATCTTTGAAATATGTAATCAGGCTTCATGTGATCATGCTATATCGTGTAATCCATTTTCGCATTATTCCCTTACCAACTTCCTATTTACCGAATACTTAATATATATTCTTACACATAATGGTCATTTATGAAAGTGTTGAACTAATAAGATAAAGTATGACATCTTGTAACATGTAAGTGTGTTTCGAGCTATGAAAAATTGATATTGGTTAATGCAAGTTTCTCTTACGGTATATGCTATTATCATATAGTTGGTTAACGCAAATAACAATCATGATCACATGATCATTTGAATACAGTATAAAATTATGCCTACATTGATGTTTAAAGGATGATTTATTACGTAAGTTTTATTCGAAATTTTTTTCTATCGTTTACTTTGGTCTAATATTGTAGATAATTTCATTAGTGTGCTATTATTAATTATTGACTTTATTTGAACATAAATTGAGTTTAGATATGTACAAATCAGTATGATATTTATGAAATGAATTATTATGAAATATAAACTTGTTTGATGGTGAGAACCATCAGAAATAAAAGTAAAGCAAAAAACCTGCCAATGTCCTTTTTCTTAAAACTCGCTAGTTGTAGGTAGGCTCTTGTGAACGATGTTTTGGTTGTAGTATTCAATTTATCATTTAGATAAGAAAAAATATGGCTACATGTACATGATCAATTGTACATTACAATTTTATAATTTAAAAGTTATTATTAGAGATTGTTCATAAGTTCTTAATATATATAACTTGAATTTTGATTTCGTTTTTTCCCCAATAGTTTATCTTCGTGAAAAACGAAATGTCAATGTGAAAAAAATTAGAAGATGTGGTATGATTGCAAATAAGACAAGTTTCCAAGTGACGTAGAAGTTAGCAACGAATTAAGTTTTTTTGTGCATACATTTGTGGTGCAGTTTCATATCGTATATAAATACATTATTAATAGATTAATATAAAGATGAGGGGATACTGTGATAGAAACAAAAATAAAGCATTCTCACAAGATATCAAAAACAACAAAGTGTTTCTATAATAAAACCAGCTCTAAATCTACAAGAGAGGTGAAAGATACCAAAGGGATATTCAAACTCATAAGTCGAAGCAATGCAAAAAACGAAAAACGACCGAAAGACAAAAGCACAGTCTACAAAACACAAAATTGAAAATTAAAGACTGAGCAAACACAAACACCACCAAAAACGGGGGTGATCCCAGGTGCTAGAAGGTAAGTAGATCATGATCCACATGTGGCATCAGTCGTGCTACCCATAATTATGTGATGTCACATTCGAAAGTAAGATGGAATTGTGGTTACGACAATTGGAACATATCAACGTCATCTATGAAACAGATATTCCATAACGTTCAACCAACTCGTGATGGCGTCCGTAAAATTTCGAAAGGTTTGACTTCAATTTCACTATTTGGAACCCTTGATTAAATAGCTTCCTTTTAAGCAGCAAACATCTATCAAGGAAATCATTATTGGACATGCAAGATCTGAAAGTCATCCAAGTGAATAGTTCATAAGTTTAAAAAAAAAAAGTAAGTTATTTATCATTTTCCTCTTATAGTTGATGTATTTCCCTCGGATTTAGTTTGTTACCCTGATTTGATTTTGCTTAATCGAATTATGACTAGTGAACAGCGGTATGCTACTGTTGCCTTTATTTCTTAGAACAGATGAGTATTAATGTTGCAGGTCAAAATTGATGTTTATTCAACAGTTCTGATATGATACGGCTTAATATTGTAAAGCGTTGTAGAATGATTAGTTAACTTGTGAATTTTAAACAAGCCCCCATTTCAAGATGATCGAGATGCATATTCAACATGTTCAAATGAATCTTATAAGAAATCATATTTCAATTTTTTGTTCGATGAAATTACATATCCCATCTGAACGAAACTTGCAAGAAATAAAGTCATTCTACATGTGTCAGTGGTGAAGATTTGAAGTAGCATCTTTTCGCCTATCAGTTTAATTAAGAGGTAACATACATTCGACTATTTATTAACCGTTGACAATTTGTATTGCTGAATAATTTTGCGGGATACTCAATAATATTTGCTAACACAATATGGGTAAAAGAAAATAACTACAAAATTTGTTGCAAAATTTTACAAACTGCTCTCAACTTTCTTGATCAACGGACTTTTCTAATATATAACTTCGTACAAACATAGATCAACGGACATAGTCCTCGTAAATCGAATGATGCCCGTGTATATACAGACATCATAATAAACGTCGTATGAAGAGCAGAGGATGTATGTTTTGTCTTTCAGCGAGGAAATATGAGTTTAAAATTCTTTTTTCATGGATATAGGAAGATGTGGTATGAGTGCCAATGAGACAACTCTCCATCCAAGTTACAATTTATAAAAGTAAACCATTATAGGTCAAGTTTGCATTTGCTATTGAAGTTGTGTTGTGTTGTGTTGATCTTAATTAGTAATTTATGTCAAACTTTGGATTATCCTGCATTTAAGATAGGTATTTGTACAACTTTTTTCTATTTTCACTGCGTTTATTTATCGAAATAGTTAAGCAGTTCACTCGAATTATTTTTGTCTATATTCAAACAAAACATTATTTCCTGTCTAGCATAAATTAAAATGTTGATATATAAATCTTTCTATTTTTCTGTAATTTGTATTGTTTATTTGGGTAATTGTCAGCTAACTAATGCTAACTAAATTTTTTTCCCGATGAATTTTTTTGTTGTTGTTAATATTACAATGAATATTTGATCTTTGTTGCACAATTGTAGCGTGATAGACAATGAAATCCTCTCGAACCGGTTCTAAGGGCAGTCTTAAACTTGCAAGGAGATGTTAGCGTTTTTTCTCCATGTTTAAGGCAATATTCTGAATTTGAGATAAAGAACAAAAACACTTTTGGAATCGCCAAGGGTGTGAAATGAATTTGTCGTGATTTATTACAAAATATCTTTTCTTTCCGTTTATGTACAGAATTTTCGTTTCTATCGCCATATGTTTTCTACATAATTCTTAAATATTAACGACTGTGTAATTAAATAAAACATGATCATAAGGGAGAAAAAACTGTCGAATTTCTACCAAGAAGGACAATACAATACAAAACGGTATATACTACGATTTAAAGGACATCACTCACTGCACCACAAAGACACTTTCATATGTCAACTAGAGACGTATAAGACAATCGTTATTTTGGAATTATATCATGTTCGTCGGAAGGGTATAAATATCAAGATCCACTAGCGCCATCTTTCGGTTGAAATAATTCATACCCAGCTGAATAGAAAACTAAAAGCGTGCAATATGTACACAACAATAGTACAGACTGTTCAGTAGTTTTTTCTTATAGTTTTTTTGGGATAATATTTATATTTCCTTTTTGATTCATTGTATGCATCAATAGAAGTAAACGAATTTGATAACTTCTTCTGAGGCTGATATTCCAAAGGCGTATACATTGTGTAATATCCTTATTTGTCTTTTAACTTTCCAGTGTATCTACAAGAAAAAGGCTTATGATTAACAAAAAAATGAAAGCAAGTGGTGCAGCTTCATTACTGTTAATTTTTATAATTAACATTAATTAGATATATCTTTTTTGAAAAATAATGCAGTTGTTTTAATAACAATTTGGTTAAAGCAAAGATTTTGGTTTATCCTTCAATGTTTGTTGGGTTACATGAATTTGGTTAACGCAAATGTACACGTCATGCGACACGTGTTCTATTGTATATCACTGTAGTCTCTATTCATTGATAGCTTGACTATTAAGGTAAGACATTGCTCTTAAATTATGATATTTTTTTTACCTATTATGAATAATCTTTGTCAAATATTGTAGATTAAATTATTTGACTTTGCCTATCATTACTTTTTGATTTTGATATTGCAATTTGGACTGTTCTAAACGATGAAATAGTGATCAATTCTCCATTGTAGATTTGTTATGCAAAGTATGTTATTTTCAATGTTTAATTTTACTTTGAGAATTTGGTTTTAATGGCAGATCCTTTTATGGTATTGGTTGTTTCTATTAAATTTATTCAAAATTTAATAGACTCGGTACGATAAGAGATTCAGTTGATTGACGTATAAGTCACATCTCCTTTTCTTCATATAATCAACTGTCCCATTATTGATATATTATAGACATATAATATCATAACTTTACACGATCCAGTGTATGACATGAACAAATGCGCATTATTAACAAACAAATTGGAAGCCAGTGGTGCTACTTAATTACTTTTGATTTTTATTACACATAGAAACTGGATATATTTGAGTTGGTTAACGCAATAGTATAAAAATGTGCGTCACGTGATCTATTGTAAACAATTATAGGATCTGTTCGTTGTCAAATGGACAATAAAGGGAAGGCATTGCCTATACTTTTGAAATTCGATATTTTTGTTCTGTTGTTTATCTTAGTCATCCTGTGGATAGCTGGAATGTTCTGGTCTAGATATGCAAAAAGGGGCAATGAGATCACGTCAAACTGCTTTAACCCAACAACATGTTATGCCTGTACCTAGTCAGGCTGTCTACATCATCTAATTTTCCTTGTCTGTGGTTTTTAAATTGTTTTTTTTTATGTAAGGTTTTGGTGGTTCCTGTTGTGCGATGTACTGTCAAATAACGCAAAGTTTTTCCTATGATATATATTTATCATAAATTTGGTTAACGCAAATAACATTTGTCACATGATCATTTTTAAAATTCTTATTGTTGAATTATTCGAACATCGATGCGCATAGGAAGTGTTTTGTAACGTTATAAGTCGTACCATTTCCTATCATTCACCTTTGTCTAATATTGTAAATAATTTCATTATTTGTGCATGCCCATCTGCACAAAACATACAAGCATTTCAGTCATAGTTATCTTGAATACGGATCATTGTGATCTGTTGAAATGATTTTTCATCTTATTCTGACTAGGAAGAAAACATGGCTAACTGTTGGAACAATTAAATGTGTTCTGATTGAAGATTTTCTTCTGAAACTTAAATTTTACAAGAAGGATAATTTGGAGATCCTCTACAAAGTTTAAGTTTTTTTATAGATGCTTGGGGTGAAATGACATATGTAACAATAATAATTCCACAAAACTTTCCATTCAGCAAAATAATAAATCTCAGAAACTTGACATTGCCAAGTGCGTTTTAAACCATCAGACTCAACTGATGCGATCGAATTAAAACAAGTTGGTTTTTTGTTTGTTTGTTTGTTTATTTGTTTGTTTTATTATAGTTTGGTCAAACTTTTAATCATTGGTTTGACTATTTTATTTGCTCGTAGACAATTTGTAATGATTGAAGCAAATAATTTTTATTTTAGTTTGATTGTTTGTTATCATATCCCAATAATTAGACATTTTAATCGACACTAAATCAAAACGGGAAGTAAATACATACACTGATCATTGCGGTTAAATGATAGGTGAGTTTAATGTTGGTTAACGCAAATAACGTAATAAAGAAATACAAATTTAAATACCCCACACAATCTGTTTGTTTATACAAACAAATGCATGTTTAAAAGTAGAAAAAATGTAAATGAAAAAAATAATATGAAATAGGCGGAAAAGAATAATACCTTATAGTTATTTTTCAATTAATCCTTAATGTTGCGTTAGTAGTAATTGAAGTTGTTAAATTTGTAGTAGTCTATTTTAATGCTAATTTTGCAGTAATTATTAATTACAATTTTAAGAAGTTAAAGCGATCTGTTGATGTCATTGAAATTACCTTTTCCTCCTGTCTGGGTACTTTAGCTAATACTTTCCTTTTTGAACACATCTATTTAAGCGTTGATAAAAATGTTGTTCAACAAGCCAAAGATCCTACAACAAAGAAAATAGCCGTTCAGAACCTTTTTTACAGACACAAAATCAATACTTTTAATCACATTGCAAGTATTTCGAATTTATTGGTTTTCAAGTGTCATTTTGTTATTGCCTAGTCTTTTTTCCACAAATTACTATATTCAATTAACTACCAAAATCATAAATCAAACAAATAAAGTTCATTGAAAATTATAATGTCCATGAAAACAACTCTATGAATTTATCGTTTTTATTATGATTTAGAACTTTTTGCATGGGGACAATTATCTTTTTGTCATTTTATATTTTCCAGGTTAAAGATACAATATGAATTGGTTTGCTGTTTTCATCTTAATATGGATCAATACACCGGCATTATTCGTAAGTATAAGAAAATACATCCTGTAAGTAGTATTCCTATGATACATTTTCTCTCATATCTCTTTCTTTCTCTAAATACTCACACATACACACATGGATTCTTCAAATGCGTTATAAATGAAATATGTGCACACACTTAATAAAGATAGATTTAATAAATTATGGATTTCAAAAAATAAAAAACAAAGAGAAATTCCATTTCACAGTCTGAGTTTGTTTAAAATCCTACAGATATATGTTTATTTTGAACTAGCATAGTTTATAAGTCGCTCAGTCTTAAGTTTTCTATGTTGTGTTTTTCATACTGTTTGTCTTTTGATCCTTTTCCAGGCATTGTCAGTTTCTTTTTGACTTATGAGTTAGAATATTTTTAATTGCCTCTCCTTTATTAGCATTTGAATGTATTGATAGCTGCGTCAGTGATTTTCAATTTTTACGCCAGGATAAAGCCTTCGCCGAGGAGAGTTTTTCCAAATGTCCGATTGCAAAACAATTTGACATCGAAGCACAACTTACTTGTCCTGAAAACAAAGATCACTTCCACTGTGTGCCTGTACTACCGGACTACAATGATGTTATACGTATTTGCAAAAATCCAAAATGGTTTGTGAAAGGTAAGATAATATAAATTGAATAAATTTTTGGTATCTGCAAATGTAGTTTCATCCTAATCCAATAGCCTTTTATAAAAATGATATACATTATAAATAAATTATAAGATGTGGTATGATGGTCAATGAGACAACTTTCCACCAGATGACGTAAAATTAACAACTATATGTCACCCTACGGCTTTCAACAATAACAAAACACATGCCGCATAGCAAGCTATAATAGGAACCGACATGACAAGTATAAAATAGTCGTATCATTTTACTCTCGTTATATCTGTGCAGCTGAAAGTTTTTCTGGAAGAAGCTGAACGCAACACAAAAACACAAAAAAATGGTATTTTCACTTTAAAGACCCAATTTAATGCAGTGAACCACTTCAATACTACTAAAAGGTAAATAATGCAACGTTCACCTCAAAAATGGCATATTACTACTGGTCAAGAGGCATTCACCCAATAAAGCTTCAAGAACATAAACAGGCTTGCACAAATAAAAGGTTACTTGAGTTCAGATCTTCATTTCATGCCTCAATGTTTTCATTAACACTTCAAGTTTAAGTTCATGTCTTGGAATCGAAGTCATTCACAGTAATCCATCTTGATATGACGAGTCCAGAAATTGTTTTCTCGGTTATCAATTTGCAAAACTTTAAATTATGGAATTTGCCCAAGTTCATCCGTGAGAATAGAGAAAATTTAATAGAGGAAATTCAACATACGTGAGGCGTCAGTTGTTGAGAAATACTTGCACTTGTCCTGGAGAAAGGAAAACTAGAATTTAAAGGAGTCGCATATACGGTTCCTGTTTCAACATTTTAATCGATCAAGTATATTAAAGTTCTGTTTAAGCAATATCGATCAAGTTTGAAATCACAGAATAATTTATGCCCCCACCTTTTCCGTGAAAATAACCTTAACAAACAAAACAAAACAAAGCCACATAAAATACAAATGTTGTACTAGTATCACAGAGTATATGATAATACAACAGTAGTTAAATGACACTTGCCTTCCTGGGTTAACACATAAAGGCTTGATATATTTTTCCTATTGATACCTTATAAATGTTTAACACATTTCAGTTACAATGTTTTAAACCACTTCATCTTACTGTAGACTGTCGCATAAAAAACGTACACGAACACAAACCCATTTAAACACAAACAATTTAAAGAAAGATTCGATTATACTGTCCTTATATGTTGTGTACTAGTAATAGATTTTTTTAAATTATATTCAATAGTTTCATTTTTGTATTTATAATGAATGCATGTAGTACAGGTCAATACAATAAAATGCCTTCAGACACTGATCTTTTTTACTGCTGTTATCGAAATGATTTCTAAAATATGCTTGCCACATGAAGTTTATCTTTATGTCACACTGTAAAATTCTCCAACTTAAAATTAAACTCGCATAATCAAAATCGACTTTTTACAGGCACCTTTCCTGTGTGGTCTCCAAAATACAAGAAAATTACATCAGTCCCTTGTGCATCCAGAAGATATCAAGGTTATTCTTACAAATCAAATGATAGATTCGTTTTCAATTGTTCCAAGGAAAAGAGCTTTTGCACCGAAAAGGGACAATCCACATTATTTCGTGACCGTCCAACCGTAAACAATCTCTGTTTTTGTATGGATGGTTACACATTTGAAAAGGAACCAAAAAATGGCACATACTGCAACCCAGGTGTTGAAAACTGCAGTTGTATATGGGTGAGAACAGGCAAGTAACCGTTTAAGCTTATCGTGGTTTAATATCTTTAATCAGAATAATTTTATCACCAAAATGTAATAAATATTATAGAGAAACTAGTGAATAATGGAATCAATGATTAAATTTAAAGAATCGATGATAATGATTATCTATGTCGCAAAATACCAGCGTATTTTCCATTTGTATCCGTCCATCTCTCCTATTTCAATACCCTTACCGTATGACGCAATAAAGTATCATTTTTTTTGAAGCACCCATTTGCACACACTGGTTTCAGTGTATTTTTTTCTAATTGTGTTTATGTATAGGGTTTTTATTGGTTATGATGTATTGTAATTGTTTTATATCTTCTTAATTCTTCTGCTTGTTCAAATATGGATTTTTTTATTCAAGTTTGGATTTTTGTCTTCTTTTATCTCTCTTTCAGCATGCATATAAGCACCCTTGTTATACATTTATCAGATAAAGTCCGACCATGTCTGCAAAAAGAAATACATTTAGGGATCAATAACCAATTTTCTGTACTTCACAGCCTACAGAGTGGGTGAAACTCGACTCAGTGCTCTTCCAAAGCAAACAATACATTATTAATGATGTAAAAGCAACTCCCATGGTACAGGGATTGACCGTGTAACGTCCAAACTATAAATTGCATCATCGTATAATGTTTTAATATAAGAATGTTTTTTCAATATAAAATGTATTTAATTAACAAGTTTTGAAAAACATTATATTGATTCTTTTTCAGACCAGAAATCAGAAATTACCACACTTAATCATTTTTCAAAGAAGAAAACAGAACTAGCCTCAGTCAGGTACGAACTTTATTGATATAGCATGTATGTTATTTTCATAAATCATTTGTTTTTTTCTGAAAGTAATTTACGAAATCTCTTTTTTTCTTTTTCTTTTAACTTTTATTAAAAGTCGGCTTAATGGTACATTATCGATTGATTGATTGATTGGTTGGTGTTTAACGCCACTTTCAACACTATTGTGCTATTTGGTGGCGGTCAGTTTATATTGGTGGAGGGAGCCGGAGTGCCCGGAGAGAACCACCGACCTTCGGTAGGAAAACTGACAATCCTTGTCAATTTAGATTGGAGTCGAGTGCACCTGCCCGTAAGGATCGAACTCACAACCTCAGTGATGACTGGCTAATGATACAGTAGTTCGACTACTTAGACCACTGGGCCACCGAGGATCCGGTACTTTACCGATTGTTTCTTTTCCCCTATTGTGGCATTTTGACTGAGTGCGGAGGCTGATTGTGGTGCATGCATAGCAGGAGACGTTTACGTTCCTTTTTCATGTTCATGAAATGCCCCAATATAAGTATTATGAATTAACTAGATTTTAAAACCGGTAAACTATTGTAGTCTTTAATTTATTTCCGATGACTGTTCCTTAACCTATTTTTAGTTGTTACTGATTTTCGTAAAATATAGTTTTAAAATGTTATTTCATTTTTAAAACATTTAAGATAGAGAATAAATGGAATCAGTATGGGCCATGTTCCATCTTTGATATGTTCAGTACGTTTTCCATGAATAGCAATTGTGACGTAAATCTAGAAATCTTATTTTTGGACACCTACTTTTAATTAATTCAATACACTTGTCTATTCCAGTCGAACTGATGAAGGTGTAGAATCAACTGAAAATTTCGGTAAGTTGAAAGTTTTGTGTATATCTATCCCCTTAGAATTATCACTTTTAAATGATTTTTCGGTTTTGAACTCTATCTGGTAAAGAACTGCCTCCTAAATCATCCTTATTTTAGCTAAACGTTGAAGTTAACATAACCTCATCAACCTGTTCTGTCAGATGATCGTTACATTTTTTATATAAAAGTTATTGTAAACAGGAAACACGTCGCAATTAATAATTTTTGCACTTCCCACTGTTAATAAAAGTATCTAATCGGTGTGAGAAAAGAAGACAAATATAAGGGAAAAAGATTATTTTCAAAAATAATTCTTGATAAAAAAAATATAACATATTTGACGTCATTGCCATATACCTCGTTTTCAACAAACAAAATAGAGTTATTTGAAATTGCCAAGATTCCTGACATGTATAATCAATAACCTAATTATTTAACTGCAGATAATCAATGCTTTTCAATACAAAATTTCCAGTATCAATTCTCAAGTTTTGTTGCCATATAATATGCTTACCCTATTAATCATCAATTGAAAAAAGTTTGTATGTAAAAATCGTCTAAACTTGAGTTTAACATCATCCTAATTTGTATACATTGTATTTTACAGAGTTTAAGTCACAAAGTACCTATATAAATCTGATAGCTGTTCTATTGTGTACCGCCATATTATATTGTAAGTAGAAAAATCACATGTCACATAATTTTTTTCGGGTTGTTTGAATTTGGTCATGTTTTAATTAACCTTTTTTCACAGTTGTTCGACTCACCTATTTCACAATTTCATACAAATAAATTAAGAGAAGTGTTAAATGTTTGTGTCAATTGAAGGTCCCTCGCCGTACTGAAAATTCCATATAGATGAGTTGAAACAATTTTGCAGAAGTAATTTGGAAAGTGCTTATGGATGCTGACCATAAAATCAAACACAAATTAATCTGAATGCAATTTTTTATATAAACATTAATAAAAGAAATCCGAGTATAAAACCAAATGTATTGTATATGATGATGACCGTCATTATCCAAGGAGCCAATAGTCCTTTTTGTGAAGCATTTCATTTTTTATCCTTAAATATATGTATCGAAGAATAACTCCAAAGCAATGAACCTCGATCAACGTACGAATCAATTAACGTGAATGCTTCGAGTACCATTGATGAGTCTTGTGTAGACAAAACGACAGCGCATAAGCCCAGTATTGTTAACGGTGTTTCTTAGATGTAGAGTAAATCAATACAAAATTAACAAACAAAAATAAAAACATACTTTATCAATACATAAAATATGGAGCTGATGCATGATTGCCAAACATTATACCACATTGCAATGCATGAAAGGCCCCGACATGACCAAATGTAAAACAATTCAAACGAGAAAACACAAATGACAATATTTTAAATATTACAACTCCGTAAGTATTAATATAAAACTGTTAACATATAGTTATGCAATTTAAGCATGTATGTAGGACGACAAAAATTCTTTCTCTTTTTCAGCATTGGTTGCCATATTAATAATATCAATTGTAAGTGGTTGAAATAGAAATAAAAAAGACACGTCAAAATTAATGCAGACCTGCATTTATCCTATTGTAAAATGACAAATGCTAATGAGGATTATAGCAGTCCCGATGTACTCATCTGTACTTAACCACATAGTTCCTCTTCTTTCACGGAAAAAGGTGACTCCAACACTTGTTGAAATCAAAGGACAGAACTGTGTAACTGAACAAGTTAAGCCACTTGTTGTTAGTAACCATTGAAAATCATAACAAGTATAAAGACGTAACCAGAGACTGTGCATACAATTCAAACATATATAAAGATTAGATAATACAATTTACGACCATGCTAAGACTATAAATGCGCAGAATGCTGATGTAGACTCCTTGTACCTAAGAATCTGCGAATAAGCAAAAGTACTGGGAAGTCAGCACGAGTGCTAAAGAGGATCTAGTCTCTGGTTCCAATATATACTTGTAACTGTCCCGTTACATGACCGATGACCAAGGCAAGTTTGAGTCACTGATGACCTTATATAATATCATGCAATACGAACATTGATGTAAATATACTTATGCACAGCATAAGTGACTTTATGGTACAAAGAAATATTTTATGTTTTATTTGTACGTTGTACATGGTAGCGTTTAAATCATGGTGATAAATGTTAGCAAGATGTAGAAATTAAATGTGTAGCTTGATATTAATCTTAAATGAAACTTTCGGAATTTTTGTAATTGATATGATGGCGCTACTTCTAGCACATGGTTCAAGATGCAGCCTGTTTTTCGAATAGCTGTTGAGGGAAGAAAATACAGAAATTTAGTGACACTCAATTTCGTAAAAAAAATAATCCCACCTCCTCCCCAGCTTCCACCTGCAAATTAGAATTTGTATTCACTGTTTAGATTGAGATGTTATGCATTGGTTATTGGCACCGACGGTATCAGCTCCCAAAAGTTTAGATTTACAAATTTATAGTTATGAGGAGATAACTCTAAATCATTTGACTTTTCAAATTTTCGATTTTAATAGTTGATGACATTTGTCTTTTTCACTTATTACAAAATATGCTTTTATGGGTTAAGATTGTACTAAAAGTATTGTATATTAAAATTCACAATTGGTAGGTATTATTGTAGTGTATGCTAAATTTGATACATGTATCTTTTGATATGAAATTTAAATAATAACTGTCACATTTGTGGCCTGCATCATAATAACTTGTGTCAGTTGTTATATGCCGCCATCGGACCATAAATATTTTTGGATTAAACTTGATGACATAATTAGTTCTCATTTTATTGCATGGCAGTGTCAGGTTTATATCGTGTAGAGTCTAACAAAAGATCTATACCTACGGGAAAACATCTATGCGCATTTGTTTTAAATACAAAAATGCCTAACAAAGTACACTACTAAACTAGTTCAAGTTTAAATTGGACGAAACAGTTCTCGGCAGATGTACACATATTCTCCATAAAAACTCAAATAAATAACAAATCAAATCATTTTATGTTGATACTGTACTAAACAATGCTTTGTTGAAGTCTTACGCAATCCAGACTCTTCTTTCTTTTACCACGAATATTTAGAAAATGTGTACTACAGATAAAATTACCAAAATTAAAGAACTGTTGTCAATTTAAACGAGTTTCACTTTTCCCATCATTTGAAAAGCAGATTAGGCATATAAATTATCTAATAGAATTACATTAAAAAAGGAGAGAGAAGTTACAGAGAGGCCAATAAAAACATACACCACGACGGTAAAAAAAACGACGAAAAGACTAAAAACATATTCCCGAAACACTACACAGAAAACTAAGATTGAGTAAAAATAAACCCCACCAAAATTAGTGGCTCTTTAAGAGTAAGCAGTTTATGATCCATGAATTCCACCCGCCTGTTACAATACAATAATGATTCGTACCAGGTATTTATATTTCAGGGGCTCATATCATGTACATGTATAAAATAGCATATTCAAATACATCCTTGAGTCACCACAGACTATACATGTATATTAATGTGCTTAGGGAGCATCAGTGGCCAAGTCATCTAAATAGTTCATCTATAGTGATGTCTAGCCTGTCAACACTGAGATTATGAGTTTGAAACCTCCTCTTAGCAGGTGCATTAGACTCCGATCTTCGGATTGCCAGTTGTCCTGCCGGGAAATAGAAAATTACAACTATACACATGTATATACTTCAAAATGCAAATATGAATAAAGATCTTTACTTGGTTCTTCCCAGGGCCAGTTTTACTAAATTAATATATTGTATAATGGAATGTATTATAAGTGTGGTGTGATAATTTTATGGATACAGTGCTAATATCAAATCCCATGTTGCTTCACGTATATGAAAATACTCCAATATAAAAATAAGGAGATGCGGTATGATTGCCAATGAGACAACTATCCACCAAAGTTCAATTGAAGTAGGCGTAAGCAATTAAAGGCAGCTGTATGACCTTCAACAATGAGAAAAATCCATAACGTATAGTCGTCTATAAAAGGCTCTGACATGGAAAATATGAAACAATTCAATTGAGAAAGCAAACGGCCTAAGATATAACAAAACAATTTACCAAAAACAAATATAAAAGACATGAACCAACGATAAACACTGAACAACAGGCTCCTGACCTCGGGCAGGCACATACAGAATGTGGCGGGGTAAAACATGTTTGCTGGCGCTAAACCCTCTTCTAACCTGGGACAGTGATGTAACAGTACAACATAAGAACAAACTATAAAAATCAGTTGAAAAGGGCTTAACTCATCAGACAGATCGATACAAAGCAGAAAACATCTAAAGAAAACATAGACTGAACGTGGCAGCGTATCTAATCATCCCACAACAAAAAAGACACAAGATACAGATCTGACAATACTCGCAGTTACTGACAGCTAGTTCAAATCCAATAACAACTAATAAAAAATCACGTATCTAGGACTGAAATATCAATCAGTACACATCCAACACTCAATGGATTTAGTGTAACGACGTCATTAACAGTCAGAGAAAAACATGACCTTGTGCAATGCCAAAATATATGTATCGACAGATACAAGCCCACATATCTTCATATGTTACACATTTCATCTATTAATCTTCATATATTACACATTTCATCTATTAATCTTTATATCAAGCCACAGTAACAAAATATAACCTTACTTGACTATAGAAGTTATAATAAGCCAGAATTCTGAATATATCATGAACTAACATTATGACAAATATAAGTATGAACCGAATCATAAAATGTAAATTCAAAATTGCAAAAAATTCCACCTGTTATATGAAAAAAACCAACAAGAACATATAGATGCACCAATATGATGTAGAAGTTCTTAAGGGGATATTGTATTACTCAACCGATATGTTTGTATGGAAAGTAGGAAACCCAAAAGAGTGACATACATTATACATGTACATGTTTGTAAGATATGCACGATTCTCATCGCTATCTTTTCGTCAAAGAATTTTGTTCGAAGCAACATTTCACCCATGATATAGAGGTTTACGTTATGATGATACATTTCAAAGCTACTTTTCCCTAATAATTGCCTTAATTCATATTTCAGTAAAAAATACTTTGTATTCAACATGTTTAAATCAAAAGAATTTCCAGGGAAGAAAAGTATAACTTGTTAAACATTTTAACCCCGCCACATTATTTATGTGCCTGTCCCAAGTCAGGAGTCAAACATTCAGTGGTTGTAATTGGTTGCTCTCTGTGCTATTTGTTTTTAGTTAGTTTGTTTGTCATAATATCAGGCCGTTGTTTTCTGGTTTGAATTGTTTCCCAATTTTGTCATGCTTGGGCCTCTTTATAACTACATATACACCACTTTGCGTGTGTTCATTGTTGAAGGCTGTACTGTCACTAATAGTTCCTTGCATTCACGTCATTAAGACTCTGCAGGATAATTGTCTCATTGCAATTACCAATCATACCACATCTCTTTATCTTTATATAAGAACTTTGTATGTCATGCCAAAAAAAAAAGTAATTAGGTCCTTCTGACCTATGGGTTTTTCCTAAAAATAGGTATTCTGATTCCCACCTTTGTTGAAAAAAACATTGATTAGGGAGCAGGAAAACAAAATTATGTTTGAGAGTAAAAGCATTAGATTTAATGTTAAGTAAGTTCTTAATATAACCCCTCCCCAAACTAAAATGGTCCCTTATTTTATTTTGTTGTATGTAAACTCATCATAGATCACATGCTGAATCTGTTTTACGACAAACGGGCGTTTCGTCTACAAATGACTCATCAGTGACGCTGGAATAAAAATAGTTAAAAGGCCAAATAAAGTACGAAGTTGAAGAGAATTGAGAAAGGTTTTGCCAAATACATTTGTTTTGTTTTGATACATGATTTATTGATTGTTGTTTGCTTTATGTCCATTGGGAAGCATTTCATGCATGTCATGAGAATAAACTAACTTACTAAAGTTAGGCCGACAAGGACTAAGAGGGGAGGGGAGAATTTACATCCGGTACTTGAACTTTTACAAAAATAAGGAGATGACTGCCAATGAGACAACTATCCACCAAAGTTCAAATGAAGTGGATGTTAGCAATTACAGGCAACTGTACGGCCTTCAACAATGAGAAAAACCCATAGAAGTCATTAAAAGAAAAGGATTACATTTTGTACTTAACAAATTTTGCATCAAAACAATTAACTTTTACGGACTTCCTAAAATACACAAAAGAGTCGAAATAAAGGAAGCTATAAACCTCTAGAATAGTGCATTAAAGGATGTAAAATGTGTTCCAATAGTAGCAGGACAACAACGTCGACACAAAGACTGGGCCATCACCTATAATTTTGAAACCATTATGTCAGTTTGTACCAATTTTCAGTAGAGATGACCTTGAATTTTTAATCCATCTTTCTGGGGAAGTCGGAGAATAGTCTACAAAAGTACAGTCAGGATTCTACTTCGTCAAAATTATCTCCCCATTACGCCACCAAGATGTTTTTAATCGTGAAAATGGAAGCCATTGTAGAGATGACGCGGTGTCAATTTGGCTCTTGAAAACCGATAAATCTATCCACATAGCTTCATTACGATTCTAACATGACAGTTGTTTTTCAAAAGACTAATGTATCTACTAGCTTTTAAGCATCATTTAATGTACTTTTAGGCATTTTGTCAACTAAAACCAATTTTGTTGATCGGTTGTCAAGGGGAATTTTCGAAAGTTAAAGAATAATACTAAAAAATTCTAATTAAATATTTCATGGAAAGGCAGACTAAATATTTTCAGACGTTGAAGACTTATTACCCTAGATACCACACACACATTTTTTTTGTTGAAGTTATGCATTTTTAAGATCCACTTGTAAAGTCTGTCGTCAAGTACTTTTAGTAAAAATTTGTTATTGAAGCTTACCTACTCTATTATTATGACTCATTAGAAAGGTATTTCACTTGACCCATATATTTCATTTTTTAGTCTTGTGAATTTTTAATGTTATTATATCAACCTGTAACCTAAATATAAAACAATAATGGAATCTGATGCGAGATGATGTATCAAATATGTTTGCTTTATACATTTTCAAGAAAAAACAGTCAACTCAAACACGCCTGAACATAAAAAAGTGTACTCGACAATTTCTTTTCGATGAGATTATTGCCAATTTTTAGGATTTTTTTAACAAAAAATTGTCACCGGGGGCAGAGATGCAAATTAATGCTTTCAAAAGATTATTCTTTTATATTTCAGTGGATTTTTTTTCTGCGGAATTGATGCTGATGCACAAAAAAGATCCACAAGTATTTGTACCTACCACAATCGACTGTTTTGTGAAAATTTGTCTTTAATTTAAAAGTTTACAAATGTCTCGAAGTACCTTACTATAATTTAAGTGAAAACACGTATGTAAGATGCAAAAAATAATCCTAAAGCATGCACCTACATTCAACTTAGTTTAAAGCCCATAGAAACAGATGTTAACAATTAAAATAAAAAAAAAACTTGACGTTTTAACCTTCTCTAATAAAGAGTTCTAGTTCTTTTGTTTAATTTCAACTGGATATCAGCCTGAGTAAGCTTTGACGTTATAAGCTTATACACAAGTATTCCCCATAAGCCAGGAATTGAAGCAACACGCTTTTGGTAAAATAAATATGGAAGAAATATTGATTACGTTTTTCAAAGGATTTCTTAATCCAAGAATTACAAAAATTAGTTCTACTTTAATGACAAATATTTTCTACGGATATCAGGAACTGCGATGGGTACTAAGGTTGCACCAACCTAAGCAGTTTCCCATTTTATTAGATGCCGTCACCAGATCTTTTTAGGAGACTTTCCATGGAAAGACATTCTATGAAGATATTTCAACCGAAACTGAACTGTAACATATATGGCCAAATCCTAGATACTTTATTCATATGATTTGTACCACGTGACTTTGGCCCTTTTTGATTAAATTACTACCCTTACTTGTAGATCGAAAATATAAATTATATCAAATTTGCGGACAATCCAGTTTTTCCGTCTTGGATCTAAAACTAATGTGTCTTTGAAAACTTCCTTTGGCGGATATTTACAAATATGTTGTGTAATTCTACGGAAAAATGCTTAAAATTGACTATTTACAAAATGAAGAGGATGAAATCATCATGTTTTTAAAACAATTTGACAGAAAACGTAAGAAAGCAGGTAAGATAAAAGTTATTTAACCGGAAAATTCAACCTGCAAGGTGTTTTCCTATATGCGGACAAATCATAAACAATCTCTTCTTGTATCCTTATTTTTATTTTGAATCTTGCTTTTTTACGATTTTTTCGTTATTTTATATAGCATTTATAACTACGGTTACGCTTCCGATTTTCAAACTGAAAAAGCCGGAAGTTTTCAAAGTAGACAATGTTTATTTGTACACGAACAGAAGGCAAAAAAACCCACAAAGTTTCATTTTATAAACACAGAAGATATACACACATCTATTGTTTATAAATTAAATTACTTTTATCTGCGGACGTCAAAGTATTCATCGACTTACCGGTGTATATCTCGTTCTGACTATTTCGTAGGAATATCCTTGTGTATTGAATATTAGATTGTTTACACTGAAAGGACAGCCATTAATATCCTTAGTATTTTGAATGATTTTAAAGTTCTATAAACAGTAAAGATGCTAAATATAACGTGTCGTTGTTATGACAAATTAGCACAGGAGTGCTAACTACAGGTCTGATTAAACCCTAGGAGACAAAACGTTCATAAGCAGTGGTATTGACCTAGTTGTCCTAAAATCCTATCAAAGATACCAGGCGTATAAATTTGTACACGAGACGCGCGTTTCGCTTACATCACGGGCTCTCGAATCATAACAAATAGTTATCCCAGATGCTTGTTAAAACCCAACAACAAATTCGCAGTATTTGGCCACAGCCTTTAAGGTTCCACTAAAGTCAAATTTCAGTTAAACTTAATTGTCAATTTATTAATTATTTGAGGAAGAAAGATTACCATATCATATATAAAAATATTCCTTGTTGTGTGTAGAATACATATATAACAAAATTAAACACTTCAGCATGTATATAAGTCTAATAAGTCATGAAGAATAGAGGCACACTTTGAAAAAATCCACAGCATTTCCATGTACACAAAATTCTGAAAAATATGAATAAAACTATTGAGGATAGGGATTTCTAGTGCACGCTATTGTTTATTTTGAATAAAATGCAACTATAAAAGCATGTTTGGCCATTAAAACTTATTCTTTATGAAATAAAATAGTCGGCCATATTTGATTAGGAACTACTTTTTGGTGAAAAGTTTGGGGAACATATTGTGAAAACTGTTATATATTAATATAAATGTATTAGAAATAAAATTAATACACTTTGATGTAAACATGTTTATTTTAATACAGATATTTCAAAGGCTTCAGTGTTCTTAAAATTTTTTTAAATCAGCCTTTTGAAAAAAAGGGGGGAGGGGTGATAACATATAAAAACACCATCTTTACAATATCAAAATAATCTTTGTTACCATGGGGACATTGTATTAATTACAGCTTTATAAATTTTATACCTATAAAGAAAGATACAGTTGGTGTATTTTGTTATTGTCGTCATCAGTACTGCCCTATGTCCACCCTTGGTCTCTTCATGCATTCCAACATTTTAAGTTAGATTGAAGAAATAATTCAGCATATGGTTTTGTATGACCTTCTTTTATTTGCTTCAAGGTTTTGAAGCTCATGTTTTATGCTAACAGCACAAAAAACAGGTTCCAAATGGCTAAAGTTATATATTTCCCAAGTTTGCGTTCTATTTTTAATACATTGTATATTTACCTAGTTCTGGGCAGAGTATCTATAAGTGATGTATGGCCTCCAACATGTGCCATCAAGAATGGATTTTTTTTATCTCAGAATTCCAGCTTTGGTAAATTCCTGAAAGTTTCAGACTATTCAGTTTTGCAAACAAAAAAGTTTTAACATATATATATATAAAAAAAACAGATATGGGTCAATGGCACGAAGACATCACCAACTCCAAAAATGCAATACAAAAAGAAATTGAGAGCTAACCACATGAACTTCAACGAAACATATATTTTTGATCCCTTTATGTGAGCTACAAGATCACCTCTTCAACATTTTGTACTTGCTTTGGGTATCTTTATACACCATTACCAAGCATAATCAACAGTCTTTATGTCAACATCATATTCAAAAGCAGGAAACATGTGACTTTGTCAGCTAAATTTTGCTAATATCTTGATTTGTTCTTTGCCTACACATATTGAAGGTAACTTTTTTTATCATTTAATAAACTCTATAACTACATAGCTAATCATTGTAAAATAATGGGAACTGAAAAGATTATTAACTTACTATTTCACTGTTATCTTTTTACAACATCTATAATTGTTCACAGCCACTTCCTCTCGGACAAACAACATCATATTGAAAAGCAGAAAACAACATGTCAGACAAAAAATAATGAATAAAAACAGTCATACCTCATGGCCATAAAATAAAAATTACACATTACAAGGTAGACACTAGTCCTTTTAAAAAATGATATGAAATTTATATAAAGCATGAACATGATTAGCTCTCGGTTTCTATTTGTATTGAATTTAATGAGTTGTGATGTCTTCGTGCCATTTCCGTTCTTTTTCATATCTGTAATTCACAACAAGCTGAATGGTACAGTACGTACCTACTACAATGATGTCTGTGATGCAACATGTAGATGATTTCCTTTTGGTGTTTTGAATTCGCCTATGGACATGATTGTCCAACTGTCAAGGACCATAACTCTGTAGCTGGAAATTATTACCCAAAAGTAGCATGTTTTTACATAGAAAGGGACATAACTCCATGAAAGCAATATTTGTTCACATTTTAAATGGTGTTTTTGTAATTTGCAGCTTGTATTTTTTCTTTACTACAATAAAATAAGCTTTATTTCAACATACCTGAAATGTGTACAATGATTGATTTTTTTCATATTGTAATGCAGATCATTGGTCATAAACTGTAAATGAAATTCTTCAGTCAACAATAAGGTGAAAATGGTTGTGGTACAATAATAGCAGTTTGGTCACAATGTCTATCACAACATCTAAGTGTCCATCAAATATAACAGCGTTCATCATACACTAATTTCAATTTCAATTTAAAACAGATAGGTAATTCCAAATCCATCTCACAGGGAATTATACTCAGTACAACCTTAAAAAAAATATTGAAAAATATGAAATAATTGCATTGCATTAATAAAAATACAGACAGACGGACAAAGCTAAAACATAAATCTCCCTTAGCCAAACAGTGGGGCCTTGTAAAAACACTTGATGTGAGCAATATGTAATTTTTTGAAAAGAGAACGAAGGATATACCCCCTCCATTATGTAATGTGCATATACAACTACAGGTATGAAGGAGCCTGAATTGCTTACCTATTTCATAATCTATCATCATGATCATTTTGCAGAAATTGACCAAAAAGCAATCAAATTTTAATATTTTACCTTTAAGGGGCCAATGAAACATATAAGGGGTTTTGGTATAATAAAGAATTTTGTCGAGCATTTTATGCTGAAAAAAAGGCTAGTTTATTTTTAACTATCTGTTATCATGGTTATAATTATCCAAATATTAAAAATTCATGCACTAGTTTTTCAAGATATATGACGAAATTTTTTATGTAAAGGGGTTTCTCTAGAGTTTTCATTACTTTATAATTGGCGGCTTTTAGCTTAAAAAATTATACTCCCTTAAGAAAGTTTACGAATGATGTGCTACAAACAGGATGTGAAGGAAATCGCTCATCCTGATTCAATTATGGTGAGATAAAATGTACATACCTAACATGTATTATAAGTCACAGAATTGTAGAGAACCAGAATGATAATCTTCAACTAAATGGTCAATTTCATAAACATCATCATCTCCGTCATACAACACTTCATAGACTGCATTCAAGTTTCCATCTGTCCCTTTAAGTAACGACACAACTGTTCCTTTATACCATTCCTTATGGTCTGCATCCTCGTCAATGATCCACTGCTGTTTAATGCTACGTCCAACAAATCTGATCTGTTTCTGCCTTCCTCTCCTGATATAATAAAATAACAACACACTTACAAAATTAAAATACCAAGGTACTTGGTTGTTCCATACTATCTCATAAAAAATGTATACATGTAATTGTATGTCTAGTATTCAATATTCAGAGGCAAAGCATATCTCATCTAGTAAGAGAGATGTACATATATCATGTATATAGTGCAAGCATACTAATAACTTAAATAATACAAATGTGTTTTTCATTTTGTACATACATGTCTTGTTCAATATTGGAGACAATCACATGATCAAAATAAAATAACTAACCTTGTCAGGGGCAGATTCAGACTGACAAGGATAATGCTAAATGTCCGTTCCATAATTCTTTTTGATGAGAAAACATATCTGCTAATTCCATTTCGCAAAATATTGCATAATTGTTTTGTTCTATATTTTGTATTGACATCACATCAAATTAGAGAACATACGAAATTCATAATACCCATCATTACCCGACATGATTTTGGGTTTTAACCATATGTATATATGTATATACTGAAATGGCATAAAGTAATGAATATTTATACGAATTTGGCTAAATGTACATCTTTAATGTACCACTTTCTTTAATAATGATCCTATTGGAAAATTTTGAATAAAACAACAATTTTCAAATACCTTATTCTTGTCAAAGAAACCTACTGATCTTTGGTCGGTTTGTTGTCTCTTTGACACATTCCCCATTTCCATTCTCAATTTTATTTTCAAGATTACAATACTATTCATTATAACATTGTGTTCATACATACATACAGGTACATGTATGTATCAAGGACTACTTTTTTTATTTAAGCCCATAATTTTACTTTGTATGTCGTTTCAGTGTTTTGTCATATGGGCAATCGTAGGGTGATGTGTTGTGTTTGGTTACATTGGGTTAAGAGCATCAGGTGACCTCTAGATGGCTTGTTATGGTCTCCACTATCGGAGCATGTAGTTTTTTTGGGTAAAACGTAACCACCATCTCTTATTGTCCCTCGCCACAAAGTGTTGGATGGAAATGGTAATGGATAGGTCTTGTGCATGCAACTCCTGAAACCACTTGATAGATTGCTTTGATATTTGGTAGGATGTATTGGTATGATATGTAGATGTGCATACTTCACTGACATTTTGAATCATAAAATTTTGTAGGATTTATGGTACTTAGACCATTTTCATCATTTGTCCCAATGGTGGGGGATATACAGCTATGTGTAGTAATCTTGTTAAGATTGTGTTCATAATGTTCATATAAAATTACATACGTCAGTCTAATTGGTGCCGTTTCGTTAGTTTGGGTGATGGCTGTTTCAGAGTCTGATGAACTGTCTTGTCTTGGATTCTGTTTTTTGGTCTTTCTTCTATTTGTTGAAGCTGATGTTATCTTCCTCTTTCTTTTTATACTGGTTTTGGAATCAACAAACTGAAATTTTAAAAGTTGTATTATAAGAATATTCCATTAATATACTGTGTTTCAGACCAGCATCGCACTCAACAATGATAATGTCAATGTAATTGGTTGTGAAAATTTAAAATAAAAGCTGTATAATGATTGTCAAATTTGGTTTGTTGCATACTGAAAAACTTTCGAACAAAATAGGCATCCCCTTTGAAAGAAAAAGAATGTTTCCCTTTCATCCTGAGATCTGGAAAATACAGTGAACTTGTGTGTTTATACCTGTATCTAAAAACAAAATAAATATTTATTTAATATGCAAACAATGTGAATTTTGATGAAAAATGTTTTCTGGTAGGCCTTTTTTGTGTTAAAAACATTAGAGTTGTGAGGCGGCTATATCTTTTGGCTCTTAGACATCAACATCTATATATATGTGGAAAATAATTAAGGAGTATGGACAAATTATAGTACCTTTATATATGTTTCACCTCCTTTCATAATATACATATTTAAATAAACATGTACTTATATATACGTGTTTAAAGACAATTGGAAGATTTTTCTTCTCAATACAGAGGCTGACAATTACAATGTATATACAATACCTGTATAAAGATAATTGGAAGATTTTTCTTCTCAATACACACATGACAGAAAATGACAGAGGCTGACAATTGTATACAATACCTGTATAAAGATAATTGGAATATTTTTCTTCTCAATAAAAAAACTGACAATTATATACAATACCTGTATAAAGATAATTGGAAGATTTACCTTCTCAATAAAGATAAAATACCCTGATAAGTTCAATAAATCAAATATTGTTAAGTAAACAACACAATTTTAATTAGAGTTGCTTTTTGTTTGATTTCAAACTTTATATTAAACTCACCCATAGTCCTGGTTCTCGAATGCCTGGGCTCTTTCCTTCTCGTGGTGAGACTAGTTCAGGTAAAAGTGCCTTATTGAAGAAAGCTTTGAGTTTGGGTAGTAGTGTGTTCTCCCAAAGGTCAACATCTCGATAAATTCTCTGTATGACCATCTGATATGGATTCAGTGTACGTACAACAAAGTATATCCATGGTTTGCCACAAACATTCAGAAGGCCATGGCATTGGAAAAAATAGGGATGATTTTCCTTCAACTTCAAATTTCCATTGATAGTTTTGAGGCAGAAATTGTTTGAATTAGCAGCTTCAAAAAGGTTGATTGGTTTTGAATGCAAAAGGTTTTTTTTTCAATAAGTCCAGTGCCGTCAGTTGATGATATAACAATCCCATCTGGACTAGCAGCTAAAAATTTGTAGGTTGGATGAATAACAAGACCGGTTTTATTCACACAGATATTCTCATTATCTTCGGCTTTCTTCAGCTTATATTCCTCTATGGTGGTATCTTCTTGTAGAATGCCATTTCTGGTATGTCTATTTCCTTTAAATTGGGAGTACAGCAAATTACGGACAAATTTATGTATTGGTAAAGATGGGTTTTGTCTAATGATGGAACCAAAGTTTGAAGCAGTTATTCTTTTATGACGTTCAGAATGCCAAAGACCAGATTGAGACTGTTGAACTGTTGATAGTGTAATGTGTTTACATTGATCAGCTGAAAGATTGATATGTGTGTCCAAAAAACCATTCTGAAGTTTTTCAAGCTCTGTGGTAGATACATCAGTACTAACCTCAATGGCATCTGTACATACAATGTATGGTTAAATTTGGCCTTTCCTTGTAGTGCAGCCATTCAGGGATGAGACTTTCCGTTTCCACCTTTTTTTCTTGACATCTGGCTTTGATTTGTGACGAATGGAATTTTTTAGCATCTGTTCGGTACGTTTGCACCTAGCTGTGAAATGTTTTCCTGGTTCTGTCGCTGTACAAGTTTCCCAAGCCCGACTTGACCACTGCGGACCTAAATTCATTCGAAGAGCTTCACCATAGCATCTAGCATGCCATGACCCACGGTTACAAAGGTTATAGACCTTTCCTCCATCAAATTTGGTTCGGATGTGCATCCAGCTCTCTGCTAGGTTCGTGGTACTGTTGCTGATTAGGCGGTCAGATTTCTCAGCTATTCTGTTAAGCAAGGTCAAGACATCCTTAATTATATGCTGTTCAACATTACTGTACTGTATTGTTGTTCCGAGTCTTGACTCTTCCTGGGATGCTAGTGACGATCCTTCCGACCAGAAACCTATCTGACAATCTAAAAGATCTTGGTCATCTGAGTTTGTTGTTATGGTGGGTGAAGATGCTGTTGAAGGATCAGAATTCGATGAAATATGAATATCAGGAGATGTATCTGTTTGTTTGATTTTAGCACGGCAGAAATCAGAACAGTTATCATGTTGACCAAAAACATGGTTGACAGAGTTTATAATGTCATGGCGCAGTCTTTTAATTGCAGTTGATCTATCTACTGTTTGTTCATTCAGTTCTTTGGACCTAAGCGGATGGCAGATCTTAACGCGCTAACCAGGCGCACTCGTGTTGTTTTTGATAAATGGTGTCCTCCTTTGTAGAGTGGGTTCTCAGTTACCATCTTTTCTATGTTGGATCGGTTTTTTGAAACACCCTTGGCACTCTGCCATCATCACGCTAGCTAAACCTAAAGATCTCACCTCTGTTTGTAGCTTGATTGGAGTGTTTCCTTCTGATCCTACCTTCATAGCCTCTACACATAAACATACATGCATTGTTATTTCTGAAACATGTGATTGCAAGCAGTCTAAGTTCATCATTCTGTACCCTTTGGGACTGAGGTCTTTAACTTTACGTATTCTCATTCTCAAGTCATCGCCTGAGGAAAAAGCTGAATATATAGAGCTGTTTGACATATGTTTTTTCAATGTAGTGTCATAGAAATTATGTAGTTTCCTTATCTTTATCTTCAAAATTTCTTTTCTGATGTTTTTTGACTTTTTTTTAATTCTGTAAATAGGTCTCCCTAAATGCCTCCCTCTTCTTACTCTGCTATGCCTACCCAAACTTCTACCAAACACTCTGTTCTTTTTAATTTTACTGCCCATAACAAATTACTTTTTCGATATTGTCAACACATGCAGTGGCTTCCTCTTGTCAACCTTGCTTTCCGTACACGTTTTTTACCATTTTTAAATATATTTTTATTTTCACTTACCTTTGTTAAAATGTGTTTCTTACCCATACTTTTACCATTCATATTTCCAAAATTTTAATAATTATTTAATTTAAAAGTAATACTAACTCACCAAAATGAAACACGAGTAAATATGTCTGTTTGACAAACATTGTATTTATTTTTTCCGTTAAGGGCTTAACTGGGACATCTGATGTTTACTTTTTAGTGATATATATGTACTGTACAACTATTTGAATATATAGGATTAATACCTTACCAATCAAAATTCACCGGGTATCCAAGAAACTGATATTTTCCCAATGTTTACTTCACTTGATAAAAAAGATCAACCATAGTTCTTCAAACCGGAAGTGAGTTCTCTCAAATAGTTATTTATTTCGCATTGGAATTTAATGGTTAAATCGATTGTTCAATGCCCGAAAACTCAATTTATCTGAAATATTTAATAAAACATATCAGAAGACTCATTCAATTTATAAAAATTGCTATTTTTCTAATATTCGAAAGTGCGGTGTGATATCAAATCATGAACCTCTACTTTCGGTTTCAGAAGAGCCAAATAACATCCAATTCAACAGTCTATTTTACTGTGTAATGGTAAAAAATGTTTTTAAAATAAAGCTAAATATTCTCATACACATATGAATTTTCAAGTCATTAAGTGTCAAGGACGATCAAGCCCTATAAACAGTCGTAAATAGTAAAAATTCAATCATACAGCAACATTGTAAAATGGAGGCTATCCACCAGCGTGGGACACTCTGTTATTCTTAACTTTATGAAAAGACAGATGACTTTTAGCAAGTTTAAGGTATAGCTCGGCCTGCATTGAAACATGAACAATACTAGGTGCAAATTTTGGGTGATATAACGTTGATGTAAGAAGGTTCTTTTTTTTTGAAAAAATGTGTGGTGTTGAGATGCATTTTCAACTTTTGAAATTGAAATAGTGTATTTAATTCCAAGGTTTGACACAAGCCCTGCATGGCCCCACAAACTATGATAAAAATTACATAATTTGACAAAATTTCACCCCTCAGTAATAAGTATAAGGTACAAAACTGGTAGATTTTTGTAAATGCACCACCAGATTGAAATTTTGACTTTAGCGGAACCTTAATATTATTTAAATTTATACATATTGTATATAAGTAATCTCAAAATAATATACATATTGTATATAAGTAATCTCAATATAATATACATATTGTATATAAGTAATCTCAATATAATATACATATTGTATATAAGTAATCTCAATATAATATACATACTGTATATAAGTAATCTCAATATAATATACATATTGTATATAAGTAATCTCAATATAAATGTATGTATGTGCCGCAGATCGCTGGCAATTTAACTGTCACTTGTATATCTGAAAATATGAGGTTACCGGCATATCGCTGATTATGGCAACCGTACTATCAAATATATATATAAATGACTACCACAGATTGTGGTAACTGAGTATAAGATCAGAACAATTTGGATCACCGTGGGAACACGTGAGGGATCAAAACCATTACATTGTTCATCTGTAGTGAATGATACTATTTATAAAACGAAATGTTTTTTTGATGCAGCGAATTATGCCAGACTGACATTGAAACCAGTCCTTGATTACACTGTCAACCGCCATAAAATGGGGGTTCGCTGCCAAGCTGTGTGCCAAATACATTAACCAATAATCAAAACATTTCAAACTTAAAATTATAAAGTGACGTCAATAACGGAAAAATTAAAAATCATTTTTATGTAACTTAAACTATACAAGCTAGATAATTAATCATACATATATTTTTAAATCAATCTTCTGTTTCAGTAGTTGAAAATATATACTTACCAACTGCCTTATGCATGAGCAACAAAACCACCTTGGGTCGATATAAAAAAAATTCCAAGAGAACATAAGTGTAAAGTTTGTAAAATTTTAGAAGACTTTTTCCTTCATTGCCAAATCAGCAGTGATATTAGAAATCCATTTATTAACATAATTAAAGCCCATTATTCTAACTTTAACCAGATCTTATCCTATTGTAAACTATTTCAGATCCAAATGAAGATCACTGTTAAAGATATTTGTCAAGTCTTGTGGCTGTATAATAAAACTAATCCATGGAGTGACGAAAAATAAGGTCCACATTGGTCAATTATCTATATACTTAATATATAATGATAATGTATATTATCAATATTAATTTGACTTGCTTAGAACATTATATGCTTCCTGTGTACATGGATATTATGTTTGCCTTTTAATCCGTCAGGTTTTTACTTTTTGCAATTAGTTATGTATTAAGAAAATATTGTTTCCGCCAGATGACAGATGTACCCCATCGATTTTAATATCTTTTCACTTCTGGAAATGTCTCACAATCTCCAACCAAATCTTGGCAGGTTAACATTTATAAACAACTCTATGTTGCTTTTAATTTGATAACAGTTCTTATTTGTGGAGGAAAACTATCAAACTGTTTACTAAACTGCGACTTTATTATGACAGAAAGTCTTGAAACATTTACCATCATTTTTGAAAAAAATAGCTCTTCAACCTTTTATGCAAATTAGCATTGGCCGACAATGCACGATAAACAGCAGAAAATATTCCCAAATAGGGCATGCCAATAATATCCCGCATGAACATGCTGGATCAGATGCTTTGCGTAACCTGAATTGCTCAGCATACAACTTTGTGTTAATATTTCGCTTTGCATCTAAATGAAAAGTCGTCGTGTACTTTAGTAGATTCTGGGTCTATTTGGATGAGCTGTACACTAGACATGTACATTTATTTAACAGATGTTCATTACTGAATGAAGGAAACGAAATTTATTTTGTGTACTAATTTAAAACTAGCTTACGTGTAGCCGGCTTTGAATAATTGTTCTAAAACAATATACCAAAATTAATAATTAACATTATACAACTTTTTCTCATATACCTCCAGAAACATTTAAAGCTTTATCAATATGCATGCTAACATTAGTTATTTGATAAGACTGAATAAGGTTACATTGCCTAATGAACGATCTCGACTGGTTCCGGTGTTAAAATAGGATCATCTGTACTTGTAGTGGACTATACCTCTGCAGTTGTATTTAACATTCGGTTGAAGAAGGCTAATGTGGTAAATGGCAATACTATGTACCCCCGAATTGTAACAGATGTAGTTGTCGTTTAAATGTGGTACAGGTACAAATATAGCTGGTAGCCTTTCGTTGACTTTCTTGCAGAAGCTGCTACTGACAGTTATTGGTGTAGTTTGCTTTTTCTAACTGACTGTCTCAGCTAAACAGACATAATTGCTAAAAATTAAACTTAGAATTTTGTAACACAATATAAATATGAATTTGTATATATATTAATATCTAATATTTCAAGTTGGAAACCTAGTGACAAAATGTGATCTCCCCTGTAAATACTGAAAACTAGATCTCTTTCAATGGTTGTTCCGTTTAGCCAGGACGCTACCAATTATAAATAAGTTGAAATAAAAACAAACTTCCATTTAATGTTATTTCCTTCTGTAAATAGCAAACGACAAGTGCGGCAAGCTATAGTATAGGAGCTTCATATAAAATTGGATTAAAATGCTGCTATGCAAATAAATTCCTAGAACACAAACTTCAATCTATTTTCTACTGGCTGTATACCTCTCTGTAATATGCTAATCACCGGGATATCTATGCAGCTAGATCAAAAAAGTTCAGGGGGGGGGGGGGGGGGGATTCTAAAGGAAATGATTGATATGCAGCAAAGATTAATACTTTGAAAGTAAGTTACTAAGCAAATTCAAACGGACTTTATCGTGATGTAAACATTGAATGTTCATCGATCGAAAAGACCGCAAATACATGTACAAAAATCAAGACGTCCTTTCTTGAAATTGTACAAAAAAAAATTAATAAGATGCCTACCTCATCAAAATATTTATCTTTTAATTTTTTGTTTTTGTTTTTGACCTGGACAGACAAGCTAATCACGAAAAAACAATGTCTTTATCAAATGCTCACGTGAGAAGAGCAGACTGGTGTACTCAAAAACTAAGATGTAAAAATAAGTACATTTTGGCAAATTGTAATGAGCTTATGAATTTGTGGAATACTTCGAAAATGGGGGACCTGAAAGATCTTTAGATTTTAAATGTGCAGAATCAATATACAGCAAAGATTAAAAATTTTTAGACTTTAGTTTCACAAGCTTCTAATGCAATTAGCTCATCAATGCTGATGTGTTTTGCTTGTCAACAAAAATTACGAACATTTATAAAATTCTTCAGTTGGACGGCAAACGATTTAATGGCTTCTAAGGTTAAGACATTGGTCACGTGACAAAAGGTCAGAGTTTACGTTTTTACGTTTTTTTGGTAAACGTGCATGCCTCGTGGTTTTTCGACTCGTATCGTCTTATTTGTACTCGTACATTAATAAAAATCAGAGTGTTCAAAATCTTGAGTGAATAAGCTTCATTATTCTTGATATATACATTTTGAAACCGAGATTGTCGCTAGCTCACCGAAATGCAATATACTTATGATGAAATCATGAAAAAAATTACCAAATGCATGCAAGATTTGATAATAGTTAATAATCACACACAACTCATCCGTAAATATGAATAATATTAAACAAAAGAATCTCTCGGACTATATGAAAACTGACCACAAAAAAATCAATTCATTGCAATAGTTACGCAATAGTTACAACACGAACAGCAAAATTTAAACATATGCAGAATTATATTATAATAGATATTAGGTAGATAAATTAATCACTATTTAGGCTGTGACCGGTTGTTTGTTCAAAACAATGTTATGAATACAAACTCTATTCTTTATCCTTAGTCAATGACACCCATATTTGAATGATCACTAATGAATGCATAAAAGATGGTTCAACGTATCTTAGGAAAACATAATTTTTTTCGTCAAAAGCAAAATATTTTAGGGTTGCCATGAATATGATATTAAAAATCTGTAAAATTCGATGCCGTATTGAGTCCTTACAAACGAATATGATATAGAAAACTGCTAAAAGATGCTATACCAGAATCCTCACACACAAATTTAATATGAGAAATTCTAGAACTACGTAAAATCTAAAAAGAACAATGATCATGATGTTTAATTTCCACTAAAACCTTTTTCAAATGATGAAGTCGTACAAGGTACTGGACCATGAAAATCTTACTACTATTTACTTCTATTCTGTAAAATGGTTCATCCTATCTCGTTCGGATAATGCAAAAATTTTAAAAGAACCATTGAATCTGGTTATATATCTGTTACTTTGGAGTTCCACAAGGTTTTACACTTGGACCTTTATTATTCTTTGTCTATTTAGATTTTAAACTAAATAGTTTCTGGAAAAATTTGTCAAAGATTTTACTGAAACAACATAACTTCTGAACTATTTAACCTTTCAGATTGAAAAACCCGGTAGATCAAACCCCATATTCATGTGTTCCGTTCACCACCAACCTGACAAGGAACATACGCATCAATAACATCGTAGCTTAAGCAAATAAATCATTAGGCTTGCTGAGAAGAAATATCAATATACTCCCGAAAGAAAAGAAAATAAGGCATACAAAGTTATTGAAAGACCAAATTTAGTATATGCCAGAAGTGCTTGGAATCCATACCAGGAAAATCTCATAAAAAAAATAGAAAAAGTGCAAAAAAGATCAGCGAGTTTCATTCAACATCAAATACAACAGACATTATATTAGTCACTACCATACTTTAAGAATTAAAATTACCGTCATTAGAATCTGAAAACACAAAAAAACTCGAAAAGCTCTATTGTTTCATAAGTCACTATAATTATAACATCATAAATTGGCCATAAATATGCCAGATAATATAGAACCAAGGTAAATACAGAAATATTTAACACAAACCAACACTCACAAATACAGATTCTTTTCTCGTATCATCAAAGGCTGGAACAAAAAAAAACTTAAATAAAGATGATGCAGAGGCATTTAAGAATAGCCTCACATCTTATTTTATAGAGTTGTCACGCAAGAATATAATAATTTTAATTTGCACATGTAAATCACCATGTCCGATTTAGTACCTGCATGATGGATACTAAGACTGCATTTCAACGACCAAGTTATAGACAAAAATCAAATGTATCTATCAAATATTGTCAAATTGAACAGTTCTGTCGGATAAATTTTTGGTCGACTAACCGGTTAAAACGCCAATAAATTTCACACAGGTACAATTCGAGGGAAATTGGGGATGGTGGTGGTGTAGTTGGGGGGGGGGGGGGGGGGGGGGGGGGTGCATCGGCGCAATACATCTGACGAGTAAGTGTTCAACTATAATATATAAATAAAACCTAATAGTCAAATAAATTAACTTAGTAATAATCTTCGGGTATTATTTTTTTTCCGCTTCTTTTTTCCATGTGGTCGCCATGCGCTTTTGTATTTCAGTCAGCACACGTTCAAAAATAATTCATAATTATCCTCACTTTATGACGAAACACCTTACATGCGTTAGTAAAACCAACAAATATACTTCAAAGGTTTAAAAATTTATCAATACTCCCTGACAATATTAAAGATTATCAATTTCTTGTGGTTTTATATTGGGAGTTCAAATGTCTCCTGCCTTCCTCCTTGGATCCAAATTGAAAAAGGCTCGTTACGTCAGATTTAAAGGTTCAGTAACCACCAATGAGATTATGGTACGTAAACTCACTTATAACCAAACAAAACATATGGGGTACAGCGCACCGTGATAATTGAATTTAAGTACAAGACTTAAATTCTATTGAATAGTATTGAAAGTCGTTTAAGGATGTTCGATACTCTGTTTCAAAATAACAAGCTTTTTAAAAGACTGTTATAAATTTAAAGTATATAAATAAAGGAACTAAAAAAGCAGAAAAAAATGAAGGGTTCGTGTGCTTGTTTTTGAGATATAGGCCATTGAAAATATGGCGGGAAATGATTCTATCTAGACTTTTCATACATTTAACATTGGCACCTTTTTTCTTTCAAACACTATGAAAAAATAACAAGGATTTTATAAGATTTTCAAAGATGGCATTTTAAACTATATGTAATCAAATTATGGAAAGAAAAGTAGGGGTTAGAGGGCAAAATTTTTGATGGCACTACATGGAAAAAACCAGAGGATTCCGAATATCTGGCAAAAATTCAAAAACGAGAGGAGCGAACATCCTTAACGTACTTCATACGTCAAATGTTTAGTCTTTCAAGTCGAAAAGTCATTTTCGAGTCACGAATGGTGGTACAAGAGCGTGCGATTTACACTGCCCTTATTTGTGGTCTAAACTGGCCATGGATTATGTCAACATCATTACTCGCTAAATAACAAATCAACAGTTATTTAGTATATTAACATAAACGGTAATAATTTTAGTGCTCCAGATGCGCATTTCGACTATAAAAGTCGATAAATTCTCTTGTTTCTAAATATAAATATTTGTTATATGAAAAAGTATTTCGAGAAACTTGTCATTTAGGTATCTAATAACAAATAACTATGTTTATTATACTTCATGTCAAAATGCCAGATTTTGATTGGTTAATACGAGGGAGACAGTTTATTCTATTCTATGGTAAATACTCTATTACCCTTCACGGAGAGGCTTGATCAGGTGTGCGCTTTATTAAATATGACTCTATCTTATGGCAAATAATCTATTACCCTTCACGGCGACGCTTGATCAAGTGTGCGCTTTATTAAATACGGATGGTTGTTATGTACAAGACGTCATAGTTTATTACTTTGAATTTGAAATTTAATCGACAGTAATAACAGAACACTCATTATAATAAATTACATATCTGAGAGGGTGATAGAGCAGATTGTTACCCATCTTGGTTTCGCCTCAGTTGACAATGTTTTCTCGGGGTAACAATCTGCACTATCACCCTCTCAGCTATGTGTTATTTATATAATATTTACTGAAAATGTCTCTTTTTTTTCTCTCTCTCTCTCTGAAAGCCGTATTTGTACATTGAATAACACATCATTAGTCATTGTTTTAACGATATTTTCATAAAAAGGATAAATAAAAAAGAAGCAGAAGATACCAAAGAGAGAATCAAAACTCATAGGTCAAAGAGAGACTGACAAAATCATGGCAAAAATACTCCGGATATAATTATTAATCACAAAGCAATCTTTGCTATCACATAAATTCCATCTTTTTTCCTGAACTTAAAGCACAATCGAAACTACTCGGCCTTTCTGGTTGCACGAAGAAATGTACAGAATCGTACTGCGTAGCGAGAATGGTCGAGTAGTTACGATTGCTGAAAGCAGTAAGTGTGTCATCAAAATTTCTACAATAATAAATCTTCGGGTCAACGAACATTCTGGTTGAATTAATTTTTATTGCTTTCCTTTCAAAAAAAATATTTTTGTGTTTTTTTTTCAGTTTATTAGTAAAGCCATTTTCATATTTAACAATAATACATACGTATTAAATTCTCGTTGTTTCCCCTCTCATTCAATTGTATCATGTAAAATTAGAACAAAATTTTATCTAAGAATTGGCGGAATAGTATACTAAACTTTGAGCGCAAATGATACTAGTAGGAACTTTAAAAACTAGTGGCGGAAACGTATAACTGGCGCAAATGAGTTGGAGCGCAAAAGGGCGCATTTTAGGCGCAATGGATTTCTCCCAAATCTATACATTTTTTTCTTTTTATATTAATTAAAGAGATATCAGTGACTGTGTCAAAGTAGGAATTTTTCATGCCAAGTTAAGCATGAATAAATTATGCTGTCCTTACAAAGTGCAACCCGGGAATTGATTCTTGTTTCATGCGACTATTCATTTTCATTATTTTTGGAATATTTTGACATTTGAGGAACCTCAAGTAACAAACGCTAGATTCCATAGACATTGTCTGCTTTATATATAAAAAGCTAGCGTGCTGTACTTATCGTTATGCACTATA
This sequence comes from Mytilus californianus, assembly GCF_021869535.1. Lineage (NCBI taxonomy): Eukaryota > Metazoa > Mollusca > Bivalvia > Mytilida > Mytilidae > Mytilus > Mytilus californianus. The sequence continues at coordinate 32,343,804 of NW_026262690.1, read as the reverse complement.
TAAGCCTCTGTATGCACATGTGTAGCATACTCTAAAGAACAAAACTCAGAACGGTTTACACATTGTACGTAATATATAGTCTCGGTATGTATAAAAAAGAGATGTATACTACTTTTATACACAGGAAAAAAGATCAATTCACCCTGAAGTTTGGTTTCTATTTGTTATATGTTTCCGAAGACGCTAGGGCGATTTTTATAGATGTTAATCCGAAATAAGTTTTTTTTCTGGCGGACGTACTGGTCGTCCATCAATACCTGAAATATAGCTCTTATCAAGCAGACTGTCATCCAAATTGAAACTAAATATTAAAAATATAGGTCTATTCTATAGAAAGTTAAATGGTTTATTTGAATACATTTATGGTCACTATAAACAACGACTGACGATATCCCTGAATTTGGACTATTTATTCTCTTTTCAGATGATGATAAAAAACAATTCATCTTATATTCAAACAAATCGTCGTTCCGTTATTATTTTTGTCATTTATTACCCCGATGATAACCCCTTACGAACAGCAAACATTATGGAATCAATATTTTCTCGATTTGCACTTCGTGTTGCATCTTTTATAATTGTAATAATGGACAAGGATGTTGCTAGACTTGTATTATAAGTGTATCAGTGTCATACTAAATATTTGGTTAATATTTTATTGTAGAACGACACATAATATGATAACAACAGCTAGTTAAGCAAAAATTAAAATGAGTATGATCTATTTATGGTCATCAGTCTTTTATGATGATTACATGATTTTTGTATGGACTGATTCTTTAAAAACCTACTAAAAGTTATAAATTTCATGATCTTTGCAAGAAAATGATATAAAGTCTAGGTCAAAGTCTCAAATGGCCGGGATGCAATATTTGTGACTCATCAATATAAACTTTTTACAATGTACTTGCAATTACATGAAGGCGAAGACCAATTTTTCTCAAATATCTAACCAGATGAAAAACAACAAGAAAAGTGCTGTAACAGGTATTTTTAATATTTTGTATGTATAATAGAAAATAAATATACAAGGCGAAGTTACAAAACAATAACGAAAGTAGAAACTAGCAATTGATTTCTGTCAAATTACAGTAAATGGGTTATGTCAGATTTTGTTAAAATTTTACAGACAACTTTGTCTCGTTGAACTATAACTGAAAATCGAAAAAAATAATGCAATCATCACTTTTATTTTCTGAAATACATGTATTAGGGATTTCATTTTTTCAAGATAGGTGAACATTTGTATAGAGAGCACATAAAATCGACGAAAAGCGTTTTTAAATTTGTCTTATATTTGTACTGAGCGATTAAACATAAAGCCACTTGGTTTTATTAGACTTGTCTGCTTCTAATTATAGAGAAGAAATGACAATTTCAGCGTCTTATGAAAAGATTTCTGGTTTTGCACATACATGACCGTTTACATCATAGAGAAGATGACATTGTTTTGCATTTTAATGCATCTAAACAAATTGTCACTCTTCTGTTTTGCATTATTATGCATCTAGGCAAAGCTTAGAATGACAAATTGAATTATGTTAATTTTATGTAAATTTTACCTGCTTTACATATATTTACAAATTTTTAAATCGTTGTTATTTGTCAAATTATAATTCACTAATAAACTATGCAAACTTGCTAGTGTTAAGTTCAGAAAAGCCAAATATGAAGGATCAGAGACTCAGGTTCTAGGTTCGAACTCTTTAAGCAGACAGGGGTAAAGAGTTGGATAACATATGTCGAAAATGACACAGAAAAAACAAAACGTAAAAACCCCTCCTGTAACATTTTGGTGGCCAATGTGGGGACCTGAGGCGAAACATCTGATCTTTTCATCAGGAGGCAACACTATTGATACAATTACGTATGTTAAGTAAAATTGTCAAAATTGTCAAATTTAAATTTTGTGCAATATATATATATCATTATTACGGAAGCGTTTTTAATGTAATTTTATATATCACTTCTTATATAACAGAGTTCATATATAGGAACACTGTACACTGATGTTTCAAGTATACATGTTAATATTGCCATGTTTTATGCATGAAGTAATGATGAGTTACAACTTCAGTTTTTGCGTGAACCCCCTGAGGGGTTCACGCTTATATATTGGCGAGTTTTGGTAGTGATTATGGGTCACACGATATCCTCGGAATCACGATTCTCGGAACGTCTCGAAAATTTTCCATCATTTATATAGGTAGTTATTTATGTCTTTGATACGGCCCCTCTATGGATAGGCTACAACGTGACATTGTATATTTCAACAATCCGACAAACGGTTCATTTGTAGATTTGAAAGTAAAACGATAAAGACTAGGTTGCATTCTAAAAATCATTTATATGTTAGAACCTATTTGTCTTTTGACAAAACATATATGTTTTTAATAATGTGAATGTTTATTAAATATCAAGTATAATGATGACGCAATTATATAATTCATGCTTTCAGACGGTCCCTCTACGCGTTGTGTGTGTTGTATTTTAAAATAAACCTGGGAATAGTTTATTGATATACAATGACCCAGAATAAACTGATTATTTCTGAACGTTTATCATTTGATATTTAGTATTACAATCATAGCATGAGAAAATGTCGAAAAGAATGAAGAAAATTAAGGAAACGATATTTCTGTTAAAAATATTTATCTAAGGTCGGAAACACAGTGGTCGGAAAGCAGAAAGATAATCAAACAAAAATATTTTTCTGTAAAAAAATATCTAATTTCATTAATAGATACTACCAGATTTAGAGAATATTCATTGTTAAGGTAAAACTGAGACTAAATTTATTCCTAATAATTATAGAATATAATTAAAATTGTAATGTATACGTGCATTATGTCTCATCACAGGTTTGATCAGTCATTACATTTATGAAATTTATATGTAACGTATGAGCACCAATGAGCAGGGATGCGTACCTAAAGGTAGCTAAATATCTAAATTTTAAACGGTCGTGAATGAAAAAAAATACTTGCGTGGTTTCAATTCACAAGGATTTTGAATCCTTGCATCTTACAAAAAACGTAATTAATATTTTACAATAATCATAACAAAATTTAATTACTATCATAATGATAATTTTTTTTTCTTTTTTTTTTCTTTTATTAGTTTAACCTTATAGCATCTAAATATTTGTACTATGGTACGGTTTTGAAAATTGTATTCATTGTGTTGGTCAGCTATCCTACACGTCTTGATTCATTCACATCATACATCACCCTGTTCACACGCACACTATCGGTTTGCGTTCACAAAAATTCCGGATAAAATGTCAATGAATCCGGAGTCAAAACACTTGAGGTAGGTAGTTTGACATCCGAATTCAACTATTAGATTAATATATGTGATGACGCAAATGCGTATTCTTATCCAGAGTTTCAGTGCGTATGTTTTCTATTTACTATTTCTTGCGCAAAAATACCACGTTATATTTATTTCACTCGCGAATGCGAATTTTTGCTTTTCTTATCTAAATTCAGGACACGGCAATAGCAGCTTGCCATGTGACTTTCAAGCACGGTCATCATTGCTTACGGTATTCTGACCTCTAGCTGTTTCTCTTTTGTTTTCTTTTTTGAGTCACTCTCCTTTTATAAACTTTGACATTTTCGAAATGCCAAGGATTTTCTACCCAAGGAATATATTATTTAACTTCGTACTTTATTTGGCCTTTTTAACTATTTTTATTCGAGCGTCACTGATGATTCTTTGTAGACTTAACTCGCGTCTGGCGTGCAACATGTTAATCCTGGTATTTTTTTCTATCTACATGTCTTTTTATATAAATTGTTTCTTTTGAGAGTATGTTCAGGTATTTATAAAACTTCTGAAAATAAGATATTCTTCAAAACCAAGTTTCCCTGTAAAATATTTGGATTGATTTAAGTAAAATCAGGAAATCCTTAAAATTTGAGATAATTTATGAGACCAAAATAAGTCTCTATATAAGAGGTCCAAATGAAGCTGGTGTGTTACTCTCAAGAAAAGTACACGAAACATTCTTACAAGTTGCATGCCACAGGGTTTCACTTCACATGGAAAATGGACTTTAAATTTATCTGTACAAAATCTACCATGAGTACAGACAACTTCAATAACGAGTTGAGAATATGAAGGCATCCAAGCAGGAAACAAAATATTAAGATGTGATAGATAAAATAAATTCATCCAGATTATAAAGCAAACCGAGGGCTTAAATTTATATCGCGATTGGTTTGTGCAATTTGCATTATAAATCCGGTTTGTAGAAACTGGGAATTGCAATAGGATTATAAAAAAAAATGATGTACAATCCCAAGTAATAAATGAAATAGTCGAGCTTTAAAATGTATATTCAAATAGTAGCTGTATATACACTTTTCTATTCACACCTATCCAACATTGCTTTCAACTGGCTTGTGCAAGAATGTACACACTATTACATATTTTTAATAAAGGTAGTTTAACTTCATCATTATCTCCTTCTATTCACAGTCAATTATTTCAATTCAAAAGCAAACAAAAATTCAGCAACAATCTTTTGGTGACCAGTCAGCGGTCATAGGTTCGCGTATTGCTTTTCTTTTTTTAAAGAAAGCAACTTGTTTATTTTACAGAAACTGATTATAGAATGCAACAGAGATTAAGTATGTATTGACATTTATAAAATGTATATATTGCATAGTTGGAGAAAGTTTACATGAATGAAAACAAAGCGTAGATGGTACAATGAAAGAAAGTCCCTCAATCAATTCAATAAAAGCAGGTGTACAACTTTAAGATGTATGTAATGTTTGTGTGATGTTTCAGGGATCTGGGTTGAAAACTATGAGGAGTGAATTTCACAAAAATCGTACAATCTTTTTGTTACAATCTTTTGTGAAAAATGACTGAGTTTTCAATTCTGGAAATTGAGTAAAAATTCCTTGAATAATTCCATAATGATAGGAGCACAACTTCAACGTATTTGTAATTTTCCTGTGCAGTATCAGAGATCTGTGTTGAAAGCTGTGGTAGTTGAATACACAAATAAGGTACCTACTTTTGCTCGCTGGCACGCCCATCCGCCCAACATCATCATATTATAAGCCGGTTTCGGACCGCCTAACCCGGCCAAAAACGACAAAAAGACAAATAACAGCCTACAAAGGACTATGTTTACAACTAAACTGAGCAACACGAACACAACCAAAAAACTTGGGTGGGAGGGGGACTCCGGTACTCTGGAAGGGTAGGCAGATCCTGCTACACATATTACATTGGTCGTGTTCATCACAATAGTAACAATTTATTCGTCTTTAAGTCTCATTTGGTTTTGTCACTTTCGAGGAAAAGAAATAGATTAGTTGATTATCAATGTATAATTACTTATCTTTCTTGCATTTGACCAGGACTATCCCTACGATTTGCTTGCTTAATCTTGGTGATAGTTTAAATATTTCTATTTTTACTAATCGAATTGTTTCTAATATTCATGTAGTAGTAAATAATTTACTTCAATTGGTGTTACTATTGAGCCAGATATGTAACCATCAGAATAGAGTTCAATGAGCACTACAAGAACTGATCAGTCTTGTAAACTCACGTCTCGCAAAAAAAGAAAGAAATTCATTACAATAAGTGGCTGGTTGCTGTAAGCAAATACGCATCAAATTTTCCGATCTCTCAAATATTTTTAAGTTAAAAACTCAAAATACGTTCTGCTATGTAATGTATTGTGACGGATAACTGTTACAGATGTTAAATGTATTAAAGTCATCAATATTTCTCAATATTCAAAAAATAGGGTAAACGTATGCCACACATGTTTATTTTTTTAAATGGAATATATGTATGCCACACATTCCCAAAATTTCACTCTACAATGAGATAACGATGAAATCAGGGCATTCCAGTTCGATCCTGATTACTTTTACGAATTTTGTTCAGTATCATCAAACTGATACCTGACGAAATAAATCATAATGCAGTGTTTATTGTTATGAAGTAATATTTACTATTGAAAATGTTATGAATTTATTTGTCATTTATTGTTATGAAACGATCCCCGTAATTGTTACTTTTATTGAACGAGTGGTGGTTTTGACTAGTATGTACATTTTTGTTTGTATCTTTTGAACTTACTTATCTGTATAGCTTCCTCAATTTGTATTGATAGGGAATTACAAATTTTATTTCAGAACATGTGTTTGACTACATAATTTGTTGATAAATTCGTTGACAGGCAAGCACATAGCATAGTTTGGCGCCATCCTCGGCTAACGGTACTGAGGTGGTTTGATGGGTACAAATACAAAAGACCCACACGCTTGTTTTGGCAACATTTTAACCCAAAACTTCCAAAAAGCAGGAGATATATACTTTTATAACATTAACGGTTCCAATTTTTTTGCACCGGGAGTGCATTTCGACAATAAATGTCTCGTCAGTGATGATCGAGGCCAAAATATATGAAAATCCAAAGCTTATACAAAAACGAAGAGCTTATAAACCAAAAAGGACAAAAGATAGTTAAAAGATGGCAAGGAATCAGAGCTTTGCACTAGGGAAATATATTCCTTAATTTAAAATTATTTCCAAAATTTTAATAACACAAAATCCGTATTTTCATGCCAGTACTGAAGTACTGGCTACTGGGCTGGTGATACCCTCAGGAACTAACAGTCCACCAGCAGAGGTATCGACCCAGTGGTATTAATATTAAGAAGAAAGACAATGGCATTTCCCCTACCCTTTGTAAAGCTTTCAATATTTAAGGAATACACAAATGTTTAAAAATCCATGCTTAATTCAACCTAACTTTTAAAAACACTGTCCTATACAGATGCTGAAAATGTTGAGTAGTCCTAAAGGCCGAATAGTTAAATGGTTACTTTTTCTTTTTAGTTTTGAATTTTTCACTGAAAACCAGGAAGCAAACTTGGAATATTGATACCTTATACACTGTTATAATTCGACAGATTGCGACTGTCCAGATATAGACAATGTTGAGGTCTGAAAATGTGGCCCTTGCAAGAAGTGTCGGAAATCTGCTATAGATAGCTATAAGCATAGTCCATGATGTAAACCATCGGAAATGCATGAGGGAAATACCGAAGACCAAAACCCAGACAAAGATTGGAAAACATGTCCAAATGATTACAGTGAAAAGCAGAAAATAGTTTTGAAAGGTACCAGGATTATAATCTAATACGCCAGACGCGCGTTTCGTCTACATAAGACTCATCATTGACGCTCAGATCAAAATAGTTATAAAGCCAAACAAGTACAAAGTTGAAAAGCATTGAGGACCCAAAATTCCAAAAAGTTGTGCCAAATACGGCTAAGGTAATCTATTCCTCGGATAAGAAAATCCTTAGTTTTTTGAAATATTCAAAATTTTGTAACAGGACATTTATAAAAATGACCATATAATTGATATTCATGTCAACACCGACGTGCTGACTACTGGGCTGGTGATACCCTCGGGGACGAAACGGCCACCAGCAGTGGCATCGACCCAGTGGTGTAAAAAGTTATCAAAGGTTCCAGGATTATAATTTAATACGCCAGACGCGCGTTTCGTCTACATAAGACGCATCAGTGACGCTCAGATCAAAATAGTTATAAAGCCAAACAAGTACAAAGTTGAAGAGCATTGAGGACCCAAAATTCCAAAAAGTTGTGCCAAATACGGCTAAGGTAATCTATTCTTCGGATAAGAAAATCCTTAGTTTTTTGAAACATTCAAAGTTTTGTAACTGATCAGTCTTGTAAACTCACGTCTCGCAAAAAAGAAAGAAATTCATTACAATAAGTGGCTGGTTGCTGTTAGCAAATACGCATCAAATTTTCCAATCTCTCAAATATTTTTAAGTTAAAAACTCAAAATACGTTCTGCTATGTAATGTATTGTGACGGATAACGGTTACAGATGTTAAATGTATTAAAGTCATCAATATTTCTCAATATTCAAAAAATAGGGTAAACGTATGCCACACATGTTTATTTTTTTAAATGGAATATATGTATGCCACACATTCCCAAAATTTCACTCTACAATGAGATAACGATGAAATCAGGGCATTCCAGTTCGATCCTGATTACTTTTACGAATTTTGTTCAGTATCATCAAACTGATACCTGACGAAATAAATCATAATGCAGTGTTTGTTGTTATGAAGTAATATTTACTATTGAAAATGTTATGAATTAATTTGTCATTTATTGTTATGAAACGATATGTGTCAAATACGGCTAAGGTAATCTATTCCTCGGATAAGAAAATCCTTAGTTTTTTTAAATATTCAAAGTTTTGTAACAGGAAATTTATAAAAATGACCATATAATTGATATTCATGTCAACACCGACGTGCTGACTACTGGGCTGGTGATACCCTCGGGGACGAAACGGCCACCAGCAGTGGCATCGACCCAGTGGTGTAAATAGTTATCAAAGGTACCAGGATTATAATTTAATACACCAGACGCGCGTTTCGTCTACATAAGACTCATCAGTGACGCTCAGATCAAAATAGATATAAAGCCAAACAAGTACAAAGTTGAAGAGCATTGAGGACCCAAAATTCCAAAAAGTTGTGCCAAATACGGCTAAGGTAATCTATTCCTCGGATAAGAAAATCCTTAGTTTTTTGAAATATTCAAAGTTTTGTAACTGATCAGTCTTGTAAACTCACGTCTCGCAAAAAAGAAAGAAATTCATTACAATAAGTGGCTGGTTGCTGTTAGCAAATACGCATCAAATTTTCCAATCTCTCAAATATTTTTAAGTTAAAAACTCAAAATACGTTCTGCTATGTAATGTATTGTGACGGATAACGGTTACAGATGTTAAATGTATTAAAGTCATCAATATTTCTCAATATTAAAAAAATAGGGTAAACGTATGCCACACATGTTTATTTTTTTAAATGGAATATATGTATGCCACACATTCCCAAAATTTCACTCTACAATGAGATAACGATGAAATCAGGGCATTCCAGTTCGATCCTGATTACTTTTACGAATTTTGTTCAGTATCATCAAACTGATACCTGACGAAATAAATCATAATGCAGTGTTTGTTATTATGAAGTAATATTTACTATTGAAAATGTTATGAATTAATTTGTCATTTATTGTTATGAAACGATATGTGCCAAATACGGCTAAGGTAATGTATTCCTCGGATAAGAAAATCCTTAGTTTTTTTGAATATTCAAAGTTTTGTAACAGGAAATTTATAAAAATGACCATATAATTGATATTCATGTCAACACTGACGTGCTGACTACTGGCCTGGTGATACCCTTGGGGACGAAACGGCCACCAGCAGTGGCATCGACCCAGTGGTGTAAATAGTTATCAAAGGTACCAGGATTATAATTTAATACACCAGACGCGCGTTTCGTCTACATAAGACTCATCAGTGACGCTCAGATCAAAATAGTTATAAAGCCAAACAAGTACAAAGTTGAAGAGCATTGAGGACCCAAAATTCCAGAAAGTTGTGCCAAATACGGCTAAGGTAATCTATTCCTCGGATAATAAAATCCTTAGTTCTTTTAAATATTCAAAGTTTTGTAACAGGAAATTTATAAAAATGACCATATAATTGATATTCATGTCAACACCGACGTGCTGACTACTGGACTGGTGAAACCCTCGGGGACGAAACGTCCACCAGCAGTGGCATCGACCCAGTGGTGTAAATAGTTATCAAAGGTACCAGGATTATAATTTAATACGCCAGACGCGCGTTTCATCTACATAAGACTCATCAGTGACGCTCAGATCAAAGTAGTTATAAAGCCAAACAAGTACAAAGTTGAAGAGCATTGAGGACCCAAAATTCCAAAAAGTTGAGAAAACATACTTCAGATTAAAATACTGTACACCCTTGAGAAGTGGATACTCGAAAGCATTACTAAAATTAACGGAAGATGACATTAAAATTGGATCACTCTTACTGTGAGAGAAATGTTATATTCGACCAAGTTACACAGAGTATAGTGCAGCTACAAGACACTGATGCTATTTCATTTATGTCATGTTCCTGTCTCGATATAGAAATTAAAAAACCCACCAATAATCAACCAAGTAATCATATTCTAATATATTTTAATGTAATTTGTCATCTTGGTATTCTAATTAACCGGATTTTCGAAGTAAAAATCGGTTATTGATTTCGGAATGTACGGCGGGCGGGCGGGCGGCTGCCAAACAGTGTTCGTTCATTTTCATGAAAACGCTTTGAAGAAATTTTTTTCAAATTTAAATATGTTGTTTCCTGTGACTAAATGAAGGTCAAGTTCAATTTTCATGACTTTAGCTTATCTCGTTGTTCAGTTATAGCCCTTTCCCAAGAATTCAATTTTTGATGAATTAATCCATTTCTGCACAAAGACATTGTATTAATGAAAAATGACATTTTGGATTTTTTTTTCTTTTCTTTGGTAAATTGTTTGAAGAATTTTGTGGTAGGTTTGTATATTATTCTGTATAAACTAATTTTTTGAATGCTATATATATAATTTTGTTTTATGAAGTGAACTCCTTTCATTAGATAATAATCTATTTTTATTAAAGGATATATTTCATGTCATTACATTGTGAAGATAAAGTTGATAGATAAGTTGCAGATCTATATTAGTTTATGACAAATGAAAGACAAAATATTTGGAACTATTAATTATATTTGATTATAATTTGAAAATAGATATACATTTTGTTACATCATATCTAGTTTTAGAGAACTATTTTTTGGTGAAATCATATCTTATGTTAGAGTACTTTGTTAAACCATATTTCTGTTCAAAGGGAAATAACTCAAACTTATTCCATGAACCAGTAATGATAACATCAAAATATCTTTATATTTTTGTTGTGTGTGTTAATGTTTAATTTTTACATGATCCTGTTTGGGGTTCAGATTTGCAAATATCATTTTCATATTAATTAGATAATCATCTATTATAAATATTCAATCACAATCCAAATTCAGAGCTGTTTTAAGCTTAAATGTTGTGTCAATACTTGCTCAACTGTTCAGGGTTCGACCTCTGGAGGAAAATCCGGTTTGCTGTCACTCGACAGCCTCTTGTATTGTATATATTTTAAGATGTATTGATGTTAATATGAAAAGTTTTGACATTAAAAAGGTTAAAAATATTTTGATAATTAGATATAGGGTTTACTGGAAAAATATTATAGACGATAATGCAAATGTTAAAAAAGGAAAATTGCGTACTTATTTTGAATTTAAAAGCATCTTCAAAAAGGGAAGCATATTAATGTCAAGTTAATAAATTTCAGTATTGAAAAAGCTTAACGCAATTTACATTGCAAATATTGCGGACGCCTGACGCGTCCGGATGCGTTCCAATTTTTAACACAATATTTTCGGTTTATAACACCAGTGTTCCACATTTGACGTCATCATAAGAATATATAACACATTGTGTTCAGTCTTTTAACACACATGTTCAAGAACAGTGTTCTGAATTTGAACACTTGAGTGTTCTTATTCTGTAACGGGGAATTCACTAATGTTTCATAGCGTAAGACTCAACCAGACGATGAATAATGATGTCTATTATCATAAATTGACGACAAATATCTTTCAGCTGCATCAACATAAGCTAATTATAGTTCAGAAAAATTAACCTTGAATCATGTCTCGGGGGCATATTTGGAAACCTGGAAATGTTTGAAATTTTAAATATATCCTTTTCTGAACGACTTTAGTTCTTTGGATTTATTTTTTAACCAATGTAAATATGTTAATACTAATGCAATCGTTGATATTGTGAAAGCGTTCTGGTCTCGAACACAACGCGTTACAACTGACGCTTTTCTCTGAACGCCAAGTATTCCAAAAATGTCCTCGTCAATAATGTGACGTGACGTATTACTTTACCGGAAGTTGGTTTTGAGCGCTTGTTTTGAATAGAACATGAAGAAGAAGCGTCACTGAAAAATATTATCACCTCAACTTGGTTATATAGGTATGTATTGCAATATTAATAACAAATTATGAACTTAACCATTTCATGTCTAAGGATTTCAATGAAAAATGTCCTGCTCTGACAAGACACATCGAAGTAAATGGAAGTTAAGAATATCTGTCTTTTGAAACGTGCTGTTATGCCACAATTCATATCAACGAAATAAGAAGGTTCTTTGTGAGAATACACGAAAATGATCCTATTTTTTTGTGTCTTTCACAATTGGTATATGCACGTTCACAACTGCTAAATGGGATACATTTAAATTTAAAAAACAAAACACACAAAGCTTATAGTGTGAATAGAAAGCAACAGTTAGACGATTACTCACACAAACTGCCCGTTTAATAAACTTTGAAATTATACAGAAACTAAGGTTTCAACTCCCTCAGCCAAAGTTGGCCTTAGCTGGATTTGGCTATTTTTTAGGTCCCTTTTTGGTTTATAGCTATTCCACGTTTTCGGTCCTTATACATCCTTAGCATTCAAATATTCGGCTTTGAGCGTTCCTGATAAAGGTAAATCCAGAAAAGCGCTTTGGACGCATGAAATTTATAACGTGTTGTGTTCAGTTTTTTACAGCACTGTGTCAATACCTCTGCTGGTGGACTATTAGTCTCCGAGGGTATCATCAGCTCAGTAGTTAGTACTTCGGTACTGACATGATTTATAACAAACTATTTAAAATTGCATGTTTTTAAGTTTTGAAATTATACAGAAACTAAGGTTTCAACTCCCTCAGGCAAAGTTGGCCTTAGATAGATTTGGCTATTATTTTAGGTCCTTTGTGGTTTATAGCTCTTCAACGTTTTCCGGTTCTTATACATCCTGGGCTTTCAAATCATAAGATTCTTGAGATGTCTGCAGGCATATTTAAAGTTGTCTAAAGACTTTTTTTAAAGCCATACATTGTAGAATCGGAGAGCTTCTTACTTGAAAATAGACCACCCTTTAACATCTAAACAGTAAAAACGCATCTGTAACAACTTCTGAAATATTGCACTGATTCAAAAAATAATCTCCTCTAATAATAATGACGACTTAAATGGAATTGCCAAAAAAAAAAGAAATTAGAATTTATAATTCATTAGCAATATCGACATGATAAATACATTATTAACTCATACACCGTTTATTTTACATTTCAGAACTTACGGTTGATGGTAAGGTCAAAGAGTAGTTAAAAGCCACCTCACCCTGTGATTTTCAAAATGGAAGCTCAAAAACAGTCTTAGGCGACTAAAATCATGTTAAATTCCTACAGCAGTGTTACATCAGCACCGACTCAATAATAAGCAATCTACAGGGTATTGTTTGTTGGATATTGATTATCTGAAGTGATATGCAGGCAGTGGATTATGGAAAATATGAGTGATGACTGAGCCAGGTACATCTGAGTCCTCCATGAAGTAAAAGGTTTTTGTAAAGAAATTCAAGGCAGTGCTTGACTCCAGAGGCGGCAAAAGATGAGTTGAACTGTGTTGATTAAATACACGTATTGACAGAAGAAATGATTATTATTGTTTCTTATACCAGTAGACTTTCTTGAATAACTATCATTTTTAATGTGACGAAACTTTTGCATTTCTAACTTGTCTAACTTGTAATTTTGAAATGTTTCTCATTGTTTGTCCTTTTTTGAATTTTGCCTCTTAGTATTTTTGTTTTTGTTTTTTAGATTTGTTTTAATTAATCAAGTATTATTTTTACTCGACCACAAAAAAATGTTTCAGAGGATGGGACACTTTTTTCTGGAACATGTAAAAATGTGTTCCAGTAGTACACACTATGCGTTAAGGATATTAACACATATTTCTGGAACACAGTCAGAGCGTTGCAGAAGTGTTACAATGCTTGGAACGCGTACGGCATACAATTTTGCTCACAAGGACATGTTCCAGAATCAAACACTAGGCGTTCAGAAGTACACACTTTATGTTCAAGAAGTACACACATAGTGTTCGAAAGATGCAAACATGATGTTAAAAATTGGAACACCAATGTTAATATTTAGAACACTGTTACGCGTTCCAGAAGTGTTACAAAAGGGCGTTCATGAAGTGATCAGATTCTTAATACTTTTATTTACAGTGTAGAATCAGTGCTCATCAGTTAGCTATTGAGAAAGTTCGATATAAAAGAATCTACAAAGATAAAAAAAAAATTGTGGGCAGTGTAAACATATGCAGGTTGAAGTTGAGTTTCATTTTTTAATGGAATGCACTGCATACGAAAAGGAATAGAATCTTATTCTGGTTGAATCATGTAGTCAGGAACCTGTTATTCAGTGGTTGTCGTTTTTTGGTGTGGTTCATAGGTGTTTCTCGTTTCTCTTTTCTATATAGATTAGACCGTTGGTTTTCCTGTTTGAATTGTTTTACACTAGTCATTTTGGGGCCCTTTATAGCTTGCTGTTCGGTGTGAGCCCAGGCTCCGTGTTGAAGGCCGTACTTTGACCTATAATTAATAACTTTTTATACATTGTGACTTGGATGGAAAGTTGTCTCATTGGCACTCATACCACATTTTCTTATTTATATTTAATGTGAAAACCTCCCTTATATTTCAAAGTACGAATAGTTTATTTGGTTAATGTTCAGTGAGTCTGAAAATTTTAATATGTCAGTGTCAAGAATTATTATTACTTGTCTTGAAATATTTGCATTCCAGAAACTAAATATACATGTAGTAGTGATGTAGTTGATGTTTCATGTATTAGATAAGGTTAATATTCTATTTCATTTATTTTCAAACACCATCTGGTATGGAGTATAGTTATTTATTCATTTATTTGCAATGCAACATATCTTAAAAGTAACTGTATAATTAATACTATATATATATATGTATATGCTCGGAAACGGACCCTTTAATTGGATTCAATAAAATATTCTTATTCTTATATATTCCTATTCTTATTCTGCAAACAATTTGAATGTCATTACGTTTTTTGTAAATGATTGAATTTCAAGAGTAACGTATCGACTAATGAGTTTACGATTTAATCTCCTGACTCTAAAAACAATATGAGAATAGAAGAAACTCAAGAGTTAATAAAAAAATTCTTGGTAATATATCGTGGACATTTTCATTAAAAAATATTTTTATTGAACATTATGAGTAATTTTCTTTTTTCCAATATTCTGTAAAATCCAACCTTTAGATCAATAACAAAAACATTTGTGGTGTTTACGTTACATCATATCAATTGTCCTATCTAATCTTATTTAGACTGAAACTCTGCCTTCAAATGTCTATTATAATTACAATGCTTGAGCAAACATTCAAACATAGCAAATTCTGCTAATCGTATGATCTATATGCAATTGGAAAATAACTTTAACCATTTTAAGTGTGTGTTACCGAAAAATGTAACAGTTCCTGACAAAGGCCAAATAACCATAATTATTGCAATATAAGTACTAGTATTAAAATACATCTACGGTAGATAAATAAGTCTTTCTATATACTACCCTGCAAAGGTGAAAATCTACAAACCATTGATAATTGTTACACATTGATTCTAAAACAAAGTTAGCAGTAAAAATCATTTAACATTCACAAAACTTTTGCAAGTTTAATAGATAAACAGAAATTCCAGTATAGCGCAGTTTGTAGAATACATTCTTATCAATTTCTTTTTGGTGTTAAAATGACTTGAGAAATCTGGTGTTCTTAATTTGTCTTTTACATAAAATATAATTTCTTATTAGGAGCTTTATAATTAATAGTTTGACTCTGATATGAATTTGTCAATAACACTAAAATAGTCAACAGTATATTTGTAACTTGACTTTACTATCAAAGGTATATAATAAAACATAGCATTTTTTTTTAATTAAGCATTTAATAGAATCCTTTTTCACTCCAGCATTTCATTAATATGCAAATAGGATTAAGAAAATCTTAAACACTTTCTGTCCGAAATTTGTGCTTTTATTTTAGCCCTATTTCCAATATTCAAAAAAAATTAACAATCGAAAATATCGTTATGGAGAGACAAATTTTAAAATGATTAGATTTATTAGTATGAACAACACAGATAAATATATCAAAACCAAATACGTTTTAAATTAAAATTCTGATAAAAAAAATGCGCCTTTCTGTGTAAACATAGCTTAAGTTAAACAGCTAAAATAAATATACAAATATGACGTTATTTTAAATCTTTTCGAATCGTAGAGAAGTAGTACTTCATCCTGGCAATATAAGTTCCATTGTTTATGCTCTCAGCAGTATACGGTACTGTATTTAACGCAAACAACTCTTTTGGAATTTTACTTAAATCAGTATAAACAACTTTGACACGCTCTATGTTAAATGAGTCATTCAAAAACTTGTCTTGTAAATGTTTAAAATCAATTTCTTCCTTAAATTTGTCTATTGTAAAATTGTCCGACACAAAAATAAATATATGACGACAGGGTTCCAGCATGTCTTTCAATTTGTCCTTGGAATTCATAGTTTTTCCAAGAAGTCTGATATGGATATTTTCATTTCCAAAGGATTGACTTAGGTGATTTCTATATTGCTCTGCATCATCTTTGTCTTTATCAATATTCAATATAGCAACATATAATTCCACAGACATGTTCCCTCTTACAACTCCTGCGAAACAGCAAAACTACATAACTATACACAGAAACAATCCATTAAATAATACATAATTTTTCAAATAAATAAAATGGTGACACCTAGGATGAATCGTATTGCACCTTTAGTTAATCTTAATACGTTATGGATGCCTGTCCTTCCGATTTATTTGCACGTGTTTACTTCTGTTTGTCACGGTCTTGAATCCCTGCTATTTACCAGAATAGTCGACTGGTAAATTTGCCGATTGTGACTTTTTCTCGATTGAGACATTTTTTCATGAGTGTGGATTCATATGGTATGTAATACATACATAACAGGAGACGCTTTGTAATATACCTGACTTGAGGTATAAAAGAAATAAAAAAAACCCACATTATTACATCATTTACTATTGGTTGTATTACAAACAAAAGAGGTTGATACAAACAACAGTTATATCAATAATAATTAAGACAAAAAAGTTGCAGAATATGCGAACTCAACATATTCAGATAAACAAGAGCTTACCCTGTCGACATATCTTGTCTCGTTCCTTTTGGAGTTCATGCGAATCCCTTACTTTTTGTTTTGTTAGTTGATTTGTAATTTTTAATGGGTTTATGAGATTTCAACATCGGTAAACTACTGTTGCCTCGAACATTATCTCAAAGATCAAATAGTGTGTTGGTCACACATAATTTTCCATGATACAAGCGTTTATCTTGTCTTGACATACGATCATACCTGTGAGATCAAGCACAACTTACCACAGTACCTTCATTATAGGCCAAAATACTTCAAACAATTATGACCCATGAATAGATTTTTTACTTAGATTAATCTTTAGCAATCTGTTTTTGACATGAGCGTTCTTGTTATGGTTTTAACCAGAAAGATGGTCTACCTTAGCAAATGCTTTTTTTGTATTTAGTTTCTTCTGTATATGTAACTTGTGTTTGCACTTTTCCCATTTGATATAGCAATGATTGTGTATAAAGAGTTTACGTGAAATGTCCGCTAGTTTAATTATGTAAAGAAAAAGATAAATATGGCTTGAAAATACTAACCATAAATAAGAAGATGTGGTATGAATATGTATTTATCTTAATCTGATAAATGAACTTTAAAGATAAATATCCAATTTTATCTAAACATAGTCTTAACATTACAATAAATCATTGCAAGACCTGTATGGACATCGTTCTGACAATCTCCTAACGGTAACTCTAATAATTTTCAGGCATTTAACTTTCAATCGACAATGTTCTGATGATTGACCTTAAGAAAATTCATTTATAAATATTTTGTGAAGGTAAATAGTACCTTAAGAACTGAAAATGCTGCGACGATCTTAATTTACCGAAATACCTCAGATGACTTTCGAATTCGTTGTTAAATGTAATGAGTGTAAGATCGAAACGCTGCTTCGATAAAAAAAAATATCTATCCACAAATGTACAGCGCTGTTTATTTTCTGAACTGCGTATCTAACTCAATTTGCTGAACAAATTTAGATACATATTTCAGCATATATAAATTTTTTTTCTACCAATTTCTTGAGGGTAATTTCTACCTAGGTATTTGGTTTTAGAATGCACATCAACTATCGGACTTGATGGCAAAGAACTTCTTCGCTGTTTGTTTTCCATGGACTGTTCATCTGAAATATAATGAAACTATTGAACTGCCTTTAAATGAATCTTTTCTCCGTAATTTTGAAATAAAAATGATAATTCATATCCTAAGTCTAAAAACCGTTAACAAACCACAAAATCCTTAAAGACTAGAGATTGGGAAAATCCAATGCTAAATGTAACACCGTAAAATAAGTGATTAAACATAATTTCCTTATTCTTTGTTCAGTCATTTACGATCGGACACAAACTGTCTCAGTTCAAAATCTGTTTATTTATATAAGATTTATAGATTGATTTTTTTCTTAAATTTACAATCTTAAGTAATAGATAATAGTCCATTTTGAATGTACAAACCTAGAAATATAAACCGAGCGAATCAACTCAAACAAGAAAGAGACTGAGTATGTCGATGGGGTTAGCGTTTTCTGCTATGCATTTATCACCATGACTCAGTGAAAATATCACAGTATGCAACAGTACACAATCGGTATACATGAAATAAGGAGATGTTGTGTGATTACAAATGAGGTAGATGTCAAACAAAGTCTTAAAGAAGCGGATTTAAACAACTACATGTCATCGTATGGCCTATGCATAGATCAGACAACCATTCGTGTTATTCAAGATAGAAATGCTTAACAAATGACAATCTACAGGTCAACATGTGGTCTTTTTCAAACAAACATGTGTTTACCTTGGTACTTGGTTTCATACTGCACATTAACATCTACATCTCTCCTGGATGGCAGCTGCTTTTTTGTCATTGACATCTCACCTAAAAGAATTAAAATTTTCTTGAAATAAATCTTTTCCGTTTATTATTTTCATGTTAATGTTTGTTACAAAAAAATGTTTATATATTTTCTCACGAAAGTAATCGTGTTTTGTTTCTTTTATACTTATAAAAAATAAGGAGTTGTGGTATGACTTGAAATGAGACAGAGGTCACAGGGCGTAGATGTTAGCGAATATTGGTCACCGTAGGACCTTCAACAATGAGCAAAACGGATACCGTACATCAAGCTATAAAAGGCCCCAAAATGACAAAATGGGTAACAATTCAAACGAGAAAACAAACGTTTAAACTTAGACCATAAACCAAAAACAAATATTGTAGACAACAATAAAAGAACTAGAAGCTTCTGACTTGGGAAAGGTACATAAAAATGTTTGAGAGCGCCACCATCCGCTTACCTGGAACGTGGTGTAACAAAACACCATAAGAAATTAATGTAAAAATCAATATTAAAAATCTAATAGTATTCGTAGTTACTGAAAGCTAGTAAAAAGCCAATTACAATAAATAAATATATCATGTATTCCTAGACTTAAATATCAATCAATACACGTCCTACGTATTTAGGATGAAGATGTCTAAAACTTTCTGCGAAAGCACGACATTATGTTATACCAAAAAACAAATATCGACTAGACGATATTCTAAGATCTTACCTCAGTGTAAAATTGATAATCTATTCAAAAGATCAAAAAGTTGAGACAGCCATACCAAGTTTTTTTTATCTATGTAAGAAGTATATAAATGTTAAATAAAATTGACTGTTGATGATTTTTAGGTTAGCGCAACTAACTGTGTGAGATTTTCTTATTGAAACGATTTGCATTAAAAAAAATGATGATCGAAATGTCAGAAAAGGATTTGTGAGCAGGTATACTGAATTACTATACAGTCTGAAACAAACTGGCATTTACTTGATAGTTATATCGCATTTATAATTTGAAAATAGTTTTAACTTCTCCGACTTTTAACAGTAAAATTCACTATCTGTTAACTACGGATAAGCATCATTCAAATACAGTTCAGACTTGATTAAGAGATAATTCAAATTAGCTAGAGAACGTTTCAGATTCAGGCAAAGTCAACTTAAGCTATACTTCAAAGTTAAGTTTGGATTATTGAGAATTGTTTAGTGCTTTCAGTGCGGGTAAGACATAAACTGAAATAAGGTTAGTAACATGTTTTAGGTCTTATCAAACAAAATAGTACCGCATTCTTCTTTTATTTCTGTTGTATTTACTACAGTAGTCTTTTCCATGTCATCTACAAAATTGCTTGACGTGCGTGTCACGTTTTCTTCTTGTTTGGGTTCATTTGTATCTTGCAATGGATGTCCTGCAATAATAGACAAAAGAAACATTCATTTAAAAACTCTCGGATCTATTTTATTTAATCATTCTTTTATTTCAACATAATCAGACGATTTTCTCTTATTATTTAAGTTCATATTAAAGCTCGTTTTAACCGCAATACTCATTTTGAAAATACTCTAATATATGTCTCCATGGTCAAAGTAAAAATACAGTTTTACAAAAGGAATGAAGTGTGACATCGTTTTACTTACTTTCTTCTTCGTCGCATGTTTGTGAATGGTTGCCTCCAGTGTTGCATCTAGATCTATAGCATTTGGTTATTACCTCTAAGTCAGAAAAAAGTAATAAAATAACAAACAAAACAAAAGCATAATTCCAAATAAAAACTATTTTATTTCCAACGTAATTATTCCAAAGTAAAAAAAACCCAATACTTATATGTTTGCATACATTCTTAAATGAAGTGATTTTATCATTTGATGATAAGAGTATCTGAGAGGCTTTGTAAATTGACCCCTTTAAAATGAATGAATTAATACTTGTACATTTTAAACGTAACAGACGCACTTGTAAGAGGGCACTGTTTCCTATGGTCATCATATATATTAACATGTAATTGGTAGTTATGCTAGTAATTTATAAGTAACCATTTTGTTTGTACAGTACCATATCTAATTAGATATAAGAAGATGTGGTATATGTTTGTATTATTGCTTTATGTAATGACGTATGCACATTGGTTCAACATATTTTATTATATTTGTTACATATACAGAAAACAAATGCTATCAATTAACTTACCTCTGATTTTAGAAAACCAATTGTTTACACCAGCAACGGCTCCTAAAGCTACACACCGAACCATGATTTACATATAAAATAAATGTTAGGAATACTTCATAACTATGATATAAGTATATAAGCTCGTACCTTGGTTTGTTAATAGTTTCATTTTAAAAACATTCATATTTAAGTAATATATATTTACGTTTATATAATTTCTTATAATATATAATATATTCTTGTATATTTACAGTCGATGTCAAATTCATACAAATCCTGTTCTTTTATTGGTTTAAAACCAATCATGTGTTTCCGTCATTTGTTTTTTTTTTTTAAATCTGTATGCAAACAACCCATTTATATGGAAACAACCCAAGATTATAGAATGCTCCGCCGAACTTATACATCATCACTATCTTGACACATTGTTGTTGTATTTCGTGCAACCATTTGTTTTATCAAATCGTAAATTCTTTTAATTTGAAGAAAGAAAATGACATTATGTATTATATTCGAATTATGAATAGAATATTGATATACAAGTGTAATAATAAATTACAAACCTAAAATACATGAAATATAGGTATATAAAATATTGAAATTTGATAATATTTGACGAAGTATCTACTTTGAAATCGACATCTTCTTTATCGTTGCAGAACTCTTAAGACTTATAAACATCAAACTATGTGAATATGGAGATTTTGCTAATTTTTCAATTTTCAAAACTTATCAAAACAACACTATTTAAATTTTTGTTGTTGATGAAATTCCGATTCACGCCACTAAAACAAAAATTTGTCTGCAAACCATGGATTCATTTCAGAGTTATGTTTAAGAGAGGGGCGAAAGATACCAGAGGGACACTCAAACTCATAAATCGAAAATAAACTGACAACGCCATGGCTAAAAAGAAAAAGACAAACAGACAAACAATAGTACACGAAACACAACATAGAAAACTTTAGACTTTATACTGTAATTTTGCAAATTTTTAGTAAAAACTAAAAAAAAAAATTTTAAACTTCTATCTATATACGAGAAGAAGTGGTGCGTTATTTGTGCTGCTGAGTATTTTCTTTATTAATATATCTTACATATAATGTTAATCAATTTTATTGGATAACACATTATCACGTGACATGAAATAATTTAGTTAACTGTCATTTAAATGCCAAGAAGGGCGAATAACCATAAACATTTACATCCAGCGATGAATAAACCTATTATTCATTGGTGTATAATACATTTATTTCCCGTGCCGGAGGGAGATATGAAAATTTTTTCACCCAAGAATATTCATATTTCACGAGGGCTCTGCCCGAGGGAAATATGATTTTTCGAGGGTGAGCAAATCTTCATATCTCCCGAGGCAAAGGGAAATGAATGTTTTATTCCACTGCCTATGCTTTGTTTACTATCAATACATTAAATATTATTTTGCATTCATTTTTTTTCTTATCCGCTTGTTTTTGTAAGTCAAACTAAACATGACATACCCATTGATAAACAGTTAGGATCAAAATTTAATTACAAGTCTTTTTGTTTTATCGTCCGAAATAGATTTGAACATGATAATGATTTTTGCTATCGCTATTTTAAGAAGAATACGAAGTTCAAAACGTTATGTACATTAACCGCGCGTAACGTCGCACGAAGTAATCCCGACATTTCAGAGGGGAATATGATCCTCAGAATGGAATATGAAGATTTGTTCAATGACACGTGGGATAGTCTCAACCAATCAAATATTGATTAAACTATCAATATGTTTAAACAGTGGAATAATACCTTTTGGCCGTCTTGATTTCTACACAAAGTTTTCCCCATCAAAATGACGTCAGATACGAAGCCCAGCGAGTGACGAATAGACAAGGACTATTTCACTTTAATAAAACAATTGTGGCCTCTTATAAGCGATGAATACCCACAATTCTTTCACTTCGGGCTGTGCTCTCAGGGGAAATAACTTTTTAGGGTTGGCAATTTTGGATATTAACAAATTTTACGGACCAAAACTGTATACTGTATTGACCAGTTTTAATTCAGTAACAAATGGAATATTTAATTGACGATTTTATTTTCGGATATTTGCATTGCTAGGTCACTCCTACGTATATTAAATTTGTAACCGATCATACTCGTAACATGTGTTGTTGTTTTGGATTTTTATTTAACGTAACGCCTAATCAATGGGAGTTGATATATACAGATATACTTACAAAAGCTAACCAGGCTGCTTAAAAGAATGCATATTAAAATGCCTATTACAGAGTTATTTGTATCTGAAAAAAAATGAATTATTTTTCTCAAAAATGACAAAATGTGTCAGTGCTGAATAGTTACTTAAAAAACATGAAAATTTACCTGTAAAGCATATACAAAACGAATGATTATAATCTATGATAGTTGTATTGGTCCATTTTCCACTTTTTAAACAAATAACTTCCCTTTGGCAATCGTTGACTGATTCTTACTGGACAAAATTGGCATGAGCATGATAGGTTGAAAGTAATGTATTGGTGTTTTAACAATTTTTTTGTGAAAAATATCTTCTGGAATCAAGGGTATTTAGCTTAACAACAAATTAGATGTAATTAAAAGATTCGAAAAACTTAAAGGTTACATACATTACACACAGATAAATTTGCTCTTTCCGCTAGCTCTCCGTTGTCAATAAAAGTTATGGCCCACCTAAGGGAGACAACTAAAAAAGGGATCTCTAATTAAAGGGTCGATTACGGGAATTGGTAAACAAACTATTGGGTTCAATATTTAAGTAATATATGTTTCACAGGTCTTAGAAATTAACAATGTTTCTTGAGCATCGTTTTCACTTTATCTTGAAGTCAATATTTGTTGTTGTACAAATGTGTAAAAAGAAGGTTTTGACCCCTTTAACTAGAATGTTAAAGAAAATTGTATATTTACTAAATTACATCTCTCAGATGGTCATATGATATAAGTCTGTCGAGTATCAGTATAAACCTTTTTGAAGTTTTTGTAGGCTTCAAACTTTTTACATTTAATGTAAAAACTATTCAAGGAAACCGGATTAAACTGAAAACAATTGCGAAAGATTGCCTCACTTTGAGATTTTTCCTGTAATATTCAGGCAATGGATTTACCAAAAAAGACAATGTGGTGAAAAATGTCTTATGATAATATGTTAATGTAATAAAGTATCTTTTTGGGGTAAGGCTTTGGGTCTTATTTAATTTTGCCAAAAACTATGAGTAAAATAACCAATTCAGGTCAAGTATATATACGTTTCAACCGTTTATGCCATTTAAGTGACATGTCTGTACTTAAGTGCACTATTTTGATCATCCTACTTATTTATCAATATAAATTGTATAATTCTTAAAGGCATATTTGCAAAACGTTTTTATTAATCTTGCATTTTCATGGACGAGAAAACGGTTCTTATCGTACCTCCTGCTTTGTAGTCTGTTTAATTTGCAATAATTAAATATATGTATCAATGAATAAATGAGAATAGAAAGTATGTTTGAACATTGAGATAAATTATTACCCTCTGGAAATGTTTCATCTGTTGGGTTGGATTCATTTCCTCGACTCATTCTAATGAAAAGATTAAAAAAAAAAACGTGTCATGATTTTGTGTCATGAATTTTAACATCATATGCATTCTCCTTCATTATTCAAATATTTCAATGTTTTCATTACTTAATTAAAAAACTTCCTGATTCATTATGCCCTTGTTCCTTTTACATATATTATCTGGTCGGCAAGGTTATAACTTGTGATCTCAACATTCTCTACAAGACATGTATAGACCGAATCATCTTAAAAACGAAGCACACATTAAAACACTAAAGGATTTTGTGTCGGATTTAGCCAGACAATGGGTAAGAGAGGCGGAAGATACCAAAGGGTATTCAAACTCATATGGAAGACAAAGTGACAAAAAACGAAAAACGCCGAAAAACAAACAATAATCTACAAAATATAACCCACAATACAAAACCGACCAAATTCCGAAGGTGATCATAGATGCTCCAACAGGGTTAGCAGAAAACATGAAAAGAAGACGAAGATAATTTTTATTATAGAATGGGTAATATTTGTGAGTTCGTTGAAAAGAACCAGAATTAAAATTCGTAAACGGTATATGAACACTCATTCTACGTCATTTGTCGAAGATCGAAATATTGCTAAGTACCTATCCTACCTCGATGACCAATGTATTATTTTCCTTGCAGACAAAGCACCCAAAATATTGTTTTTGTTTGTAAATCACATTATATTAACTACTAAAAAACAAAAAAAATATTCGCCTGCGACACTAATTCAACTTTCCTTCATGAAAAAGAAAGAACTAAGTAGACACGGAAAGAAGTAGAAGATACCAAATGGACAAACACAACCCACAAGTTTGATAAAAACAGACATCATCATAGCATTTCTTGAACAACACACATTTCAATTTTGTTTTTTCTTCTTAAATTACACAAGAAATTTATCAATTTGGTTGTATATCTGCTTTCCTTACATGTGGAAATTTATACATTTCCACTCTTCTGACCAGTGAACTTTCGGCTTTTATGAAACCCGTTATAAAAAACTGAAACTTAAACAATGTGAATCGTGGTATTTACAATTTCAAGAGTCTTATATTTCCTTTTTATTTGAACCTTTATTGTCCTCTGACAGTTTGTTTGTCTTACTATCAGTAATATTTTGTTGTTAGTTCTTTCGTCGTTTTTATTGGACTTGTGATTTTAGAATGCTCCTTGATATCTTCTTTCTCTTATTTTACATAATGATTTCCCTACAAGGACTATTAACACTAGCACAGAAACAACAACCAGAAAGGAACTAAAGTCATTTGGCCACTAGTGAATACTTGTCTCATTGACAATCATATGAGCTGCGTCGGATTGAAATCGACCTTATGCAAGTGCACGTATATACATGTACAAGACTTTGGTTGATTTTTTGGAACA
The DNA here is from genome assembly GCF_021869535.1 of Mytilus californianus. NCBI lineage: Eukaryota > Metazoa > Mollusca > Bivalvia > Mytilida > Mytilidae > Mytilus > Mytilus californianus. Next base: position 32,317,752 of record NW_026262690.1, on the reverse strand, counting down.
TTCAAATACGAAATAAAGACGAATGTTGGTCTGTTTGTAGGATTCTTATAACAACTCAATTTTCAAACAGTTACAGGCTTTCCGTAGAGATTTGTTTAACCCAAAATAGGTAAACAGATGTATTGATATTCATTTGCATAAGTTCGAATTCTATCCGTCGCAGTTCATGTGTCATCGTACGGTCTTCAACAATGAGCAAATCCCAAACCGTTTAGTCAGATGTAAAAGACCTTAAAGTGTGAAATACTTCAAACGGAAAAAAAAACACAAAAAAACGACTGTCTAAAAAGTATAGTGAGTATACCGTCAAATGATTGGTATTTGGACTAAACATGCTCGTCTTGTCATTGCAGATGTACTCCTTTACTGCTCTGAATAATATTTGATTGCTTAATGTCATTACAATCTAACGGTAATCATGTTCATGTAGTTTGTAACAATACATACGGCTACTTAGACTACGAATTTACTGTAAGTAATCCAGACTTTCATCTCACCAATAATATTTATAAACCTTAACTTACTCTTATTAAATCGAATGTTAAAACTGAAAGTGGTCCTTTTAGTCCCTTAGGTGACTGGGGAATAAAAAAAAATGGTCACTTCAGGTCTTCTTCCGACCGGCAGTAAAACCCATGCAAAAGAGGGGCGTCCGTTTTGCTGTGCAGGATGTACAAGTACGCAACTAAGTCCGATCAGAATGGGGACGTTAAATCCGATGCCTCATGTAGAGAGAGTACCACGCTCTCTGCACGTTAAGAACCCTTGCAGCAACTGTTTGAGGGGTCCGTAGGTGGCCTGTTGCAAGGCAAAATTGTTTTTCCCTATCCAATTTACCCTCATTTTCCAGTTGCAGTCTAAATTTCCCCGACCTTCATCCCGGACGGCCTTTATTACAAGACCTACCTATGGTATTTATTGTTAATTTGTTCTCGTCCTGAAAATGCATGAAATATTTGCCACTTGACGTTAAGCAACCAACAATCAATATATCTCCGAATTGTTTATTTCGTTTCCTTGATTTTGAGGCTCCTTCTAGTAAAATTTGGACTTCTCAGTTAGGTTGATATGCCTATTTTAACTAGTATTACATCATTATACTCTTGTTTGTTCATACATATATAGATATAAGAAGATGTAGTATGAGTGCCAATGAGACAACTTTCCATCCAAGTCAAAATTTATAAAAGTAAACCAATATAGGTCAAAGTACGGTCTTCAACACGGAGCCTTGGCTCACACCGAACAGCAAGCTATAACGGGCCCCAAAATATGTCTGGTATTTTTCAAGAGGAATGTTTATTCGCTGATTCATTGTTTGAAGCAACACTATTTCGTTTCTTTGGTTTTTGCTGTATCGAAATTTTGAACACATTTATTCTTGGCATAACTAAAGTTCTTGTATAGCTGTTTGGTATATGACGTTCCTATTATCATTATCAACATTTAATTCTTAAGGCTTTTTTTCAGTCACTGCGAGTTTTCTGTAAATGCAAACAAGGATTTTTTACTCATAATGTTTTACTGGTATTCCTGTTCAAATGATATCGGAATTGTTGAGGTAAGTGCTTTTCCAGTTCTGACGTTTTTATGATCTATCGTGTACCCTTTTGTCATGTCACTGTTCCATATTAGAAGTTTCTTTCTTATTGTTGGATGTATAAATACCCTGCCACGTCCGATCTGTGTTTTTGTTAGATGTTTTAATTTTCTGCTTTGTATCGATCTGATGAGTTAGGCTCTTTTCAACTGATTTTTATAGTTTGTTCTTATGTTTTACTGTTAAACCACTGTCCCAGGTTAGAGGAGGGTTAGGCGCCAGCAAACAAGTTTAACCCCGCTAGATTCTATAGATGCCTGTCCAAAGTCATGAGCCCGTAGTTCGGTGGTTCTCGTTGATTCATGTCTGTCATATTTGTTTTTCGTAAATTGTTCTGTTATAGATGAGGCCGTTAGTTTTCTCAATTGAATTGTTTCATATTTTTCATGTCGGGGCCTTTTAAAACCGACTATTCGGTATGGGTTTTGCTCATTGTTGAAAGCCGTACGGTTGCCTATCATTGCTTACATCCGCTTCATTTGAAATTTAGTGAACAGTTGTCTCATTGGCAATAATACCACATCTTATTTTTATCTAAAAGGAAAAAAGGTTGGAATTTATCAAACATGCACAAAAAAAAAACTCATGAGTGTTTTGTCTTTGTTTGGTGTCGATGTTTGTTGATCATTTATTAAAATTTTCTTTGATTATCTCTAATTAACAACATTTTTAATACGTATTATAGCTTGACACAGTTTAAGGCATCTGTCTTTCAATGAAAATCTTCTATTTTTTGTATCGATGAATTGTTGTGTCGGTATCGATAACGCATCATTTCTTTTTCTTTAAAAGGTGATAATTGACCCATGCGTTATATGGATTTAACCTTAAACCTTAAGGGAATTTCCAAATATAAACGTTTCAGTTTAATTTGAATGCTTGCTAACCAATTTTACCTGTGTTCAACAAGAATTTGGCAACTATGATTGGTCTTCAGGTATCTGACTTTTTTAATACACACGTAGTCTACAAAACAAAAAATAAACATTAAGTTGTATTGAATAAAGTCTAAAATATCCTACTGACTGACACGAAATATTTTTGAATTATAAAGTTTGAGGATATTTTAAATAAAGGCAACAGTAGTATACCGCTGTTCGAAACTCATAAATCGATAGAGATAAAAACAAATCCGGGTTACAAACTAAAACTAAGGGAAACGCATCAAATATAAGAGGAGAACAACGAAACAACAAAAACACAACATTAAAATGTAACACACACAGAAACGAACTATAATATAACAATGGCCATTTTCCTGACTTAGTACAGGACATTTTAAGAAAAAAATGGTGGGTTGAACCTGGTTTTGTGGCATGCCAAACCTCCCGCTTTTATGGCAACGTCAAACACAACACCAAAACGACAACATCACATGACAGGACCACAATACAAATAAATGGGAGAACATATAGGACAAAGAAACACACGAATAATAGCTAACAAAAGGTACTATGCTTAAAATTCAATACGCCAGACGTGCGTCTCGTCCACACAAGACCAACCAGTGACGCTCAGATGAAAAAAGTTTGAAAGCCAAAACAAGTACAAAGCTGAAGAGCACCGAGGACCAAAACTTCCGAAAAGTTGCGCCTAACACGGCCAGGGTTTTCTGCCTGGGACAAGAACATCCTTATTATTTAGAATAATTTATAATTTTGCAAACAGTAAATTTTTTAAAATGACTATATAATAGATATACATGATAAAACCGAAGTGGGGACTAACTACAGAATAAAAACGAATACATTACATAACACAACTTAATCCAACACATAAAAATACACAGCCGAGTTAGCCAAAGCCTCAACGCACAAAGTGACGTCACATTTGAAATTCTAAAAAACACACAAAGTGACGTCACATTTGAATTTGTAAAAATATTTTCCAAAAATAAGATAGGATTATGATTGATTCAAGATTAGATTTGTAATACTGACATTACATTTATTAATAACAATGAAAATTACAATACTTATTAATATCAAATTGTGTTGTTAGTAATTAGATAATTAATTGTATTATCTAGCTATGTCGGTGTTTCTTCTGAATCAAACTGTAAACCAAATATATCATATAAATTTCGTTGAACCAAACTAAAATCTAATAAATGAAGGCAATTAGACAATAGGTAAGGAGCATGTTTCAGTATTCGTGTAAGTTCAGTGTCAACTATATTTATTGATGTCCTGAATAATTTTTAAAAAATGGTGACTATGTTGATCACCCTTTTCTATTAAATATCAATAAAGAGCACGGATATCGCCATATTTCTTGTCTTTCTTTTTTTCAATTGCAAGGTGTTGTCAGTTGAGAAAAGGAAAAAAGAGATGATTTGTTTTGCCTGTTGTCAATTTCCCATTCTGATGTATCAATATTCCAGCCGTTGCTGAATACGGAGTGTATACGTCCAAGTTGGTTGATATGATATGCAAACAGTTCCTTTATTTTGGGTTGCTGCTTTAAAACTTATAGAAATTGTCAATAATTTTGGACAGTAAAATGTACCACATCAACCACAAACACTCAATTTCTCCAAAAAATAAAATTACGAACAAATACAGTCAAAGAACAAGCAAAATTAGGTCCAGTTAGCCTGGCAATATTTTCCGACTTCCAAAGTAAATGGAATCAGCATTTCAGTATATAAGAATAAAAAAGAAACAGTTTTTACTTTTGTTCTTAACTAAACATAAGTCAATTGTAATTATTTACAGATATCCATTGAATAGCGAATCCAGAGGTTGTAGTTGATGTTTGTTTTAAGATATGCCTATTATAGTCCAACCGACAATTACCATACATCACCCCCACGTTCTATTTTTGGACATGTTTGTCATATCCTTACTCTTTATTAAAGAAGTTAGCAATTAGAGAACATGTTCAAACTCAGGTTAGGTGCTTATCCAGAATTTGACGTCATTAGCTATTTATCATGCAAACAGACATGTATTTCGGCTAGGCATAAAATAATCCTTATCGCTTTCTAAACATATTGAGGGATTCTCATTTGAGTATTATCTTACAATCCTCTCATTGGGTTTTGATGTTCCCGAGTAATGCAAATACGGGATAAAGTACATTAGTTCGTGAAACAAAATCTTTAGGCACGTAACAGAGCCCAAAGTAAATCGATTTGATTGTATTTCATTCCAAGCTATTTTCCTTGTTCCTGGATACACATCTTGATTTATGAGGTACCTTACTTTGGATTACATTAGTTGCTTAAGTGTAGATTTTTTCGATCTACAAGTATTTATCAGTTATGAAGGTATGCATAGGTAATTAATAGCACTAGTAAATTCACGACGGGTGCCACATGTGGAGCAGGATCTGCTTTCCCTTTCGGAGCACCTGAGATCACCCACAGTTTTTGGTGGGGTTCCTGTTGCTTAGTCTTTAGTTTTCTATGTTGTGTTTTGTGTATTGTTTGTCTGCTTGTCTTTTTCTTTTATAGCCATGGCGTTGTCAGTTTTTTTTTTCGACTTATGAGTTTGTATGTCCTTCTGGTATCTTTCGCATATCTTGTTCAGTCATGTTTAGTTTTTCAGTCAATTTTCAGACTACTGTTATCTCCAAAGTGTTCAGGCAATTTACTGAAATTCCGAAAAGACTTAATTATTTTTTTTTTGTCTTTTAAGAGCTGCTCAGATCAAAATGATCGCTTCAAATTAAAATTGGTTTACTAGTGTAGGCTTCTTGTTTGGCTGATATAAGATTTTGAATCCCATTGTATTGCTCTTTTAACACTGAAGAAGAAGGATTACAGTAATAAACATTATTTTTTGACAGTACAACAGACCAAACCAACCACCAAAACTGACTCATTCGATTAATGAGGAAGGAGTTCTGATTTTGGTTCTACGATATTTCATCGATGTCTTACCTTTCGTTTTTACATACTTAAAGTGAGATGCGTCTTTATAATTTGTTGTTTCCCTGTCATAATATTATTTCTTCCAATTGTTTTTGATAACTATTTTGTTTCAATAGCTTAAAAAATGTAACCTCCTGTAAAAAGCAGACGTATTCTCCAGACTTGTCTGGTTTATTTGATCGGAAGAGAGGAGCAGTCTACACAACCTCCTTCAATTTAAAAAAGGACAGCCTTTTACGACGGAGTTGAAGGATCAAGTATTTACTTCCAGTTAACTTTTAACCCATATGCGCTGTCAAGACACTAAACATTTACATCAAACGGTAAACAATTACAGATAACGCAATAGACAAGTAATGCAGCATTCCTTGTCATAAATGTGTTCATGTAAAAGCATTTTGATTTTGTGAAAGTTCAATATTATATATGATCAAATCACAAGTTCTTTCTGGTTTGAGTTCTTTTTGAAGATTTTTTAGTGACACAAAAAATATAAAATTCAAGTTTTACCCAACAATATGTGCACATCTTGAGTAAATAGTCTTTTGATTTCGCTTGTTATTTACCTTTATCCCCACTATTGATGACATTAAGACACAATTACGTGCTTTTTCATAAAACAATTTAAGGGTTTGCTCTTTTGAGTCATACATACCAGTTTTAAACCTCAACGACTAAGCTTGTTATTTCTGCATCAAAGTTATTTTTGAGGGAATAAGAACATACAATAGTTCCTATATGTTTATATTTACTAGGAGCAATTAAGAGCTTGCAAGACTTTATTACTTTGTAAAAATATATTACCAGGGGATAGTCTTGATCCGTTTGGACATTCCATCAATTTACATGTACAGTTCTCTCCTTTTGGTTTACAATTACATCTATCAGCAGGCATATTCACGTATGTGTATCCTTTGAGGTAATCACAGCGACAAGTTCGGTCTTTATCTGTCGATCCATTGGTAGATATTACTTGGCCAATACCGTTGCATGTTGATTTCATTAAGGCACACCCACACTGTGTGTTAGATTTGTATGGTATAGGTTGAAATGTATCTTCTGGACAATCAGCATTATTAATATTACCAGATTGATGATCAATCACTGGCATGTATCCTAAAATAAACAAGTTTGTTTCGTTATTGTGCATATGATTACAGATAAAAAAAAAATGTGTTAGAGATACGTTAATTCCATTGCTGAATGTAAATGTATCTCTTTTGTTATGTATTTATTGACGAAAGTAATCAGTAATAGTTACAATTACTTTCTCAAAATAGTTTAGTTATTACCATAATGGAAACGTGATGTATTCTTATTTAAGTTTTCATACAAATTTTACCCAAAACTTTATTAAAATGCCATACATAAGTGATATTTGTCTAGAAGTGAAGATTGATTTAAACATTGGACAGTTTCGTACAATTTGCATTGGGATAAAGTATAAATGCTCTCAATTGAATACATGTATGAATTTACCTGCAAAACAAAAGTTTACACAGGTATCTTCAGGATTTTTTTTTTTATATTAATTTATTTCAGAAACATCGAAATAAAAAAGGTAATTTGGGACGAAAGGAGTTTGCTTTGAAATTAATTGAATAATATAAGTTTTTTTTCAAAATACGTGTTATTACTAATATATAATAAGTAAATAATAAGTAACAGTGTGCTATTTCCATAACTATATTTTTCTTTAAGATTTTTGTTTTGATCATGTGTTTTTTTTTATTTTGGTGTATGGAGTTAATTTCAAATCTTTAGTCGGCTTTGTTGAAAAACTATTCTCATCTACAAAGGGCGGTATAAATCTTTTAATGCTATTTTTCACATCTAAATGTTTAATGTTTATTTTTTATCGTGCATTGTAAGATGACCGTCCATTTCATGGACGTTTATCGCGTATCTTTTACTTAATGAGTTCATGGACACAAAATGCTTAAAAACATCGGTTGGCAACAATATAAATCATAATATTATAGTTTAGCAACTTTTTTTCACATTCTGTGATATATCTGATATATATCCCTGAAATAGCAGGTTTTTGTTTAGTAATGGCAATATTGCTTTCTTTTGAATATACCTTTTTTGCTTGACGTGTGAATTTTTTTACAATTTTAGGAAACCATACACTCAGGCTACCACTTTTATCAAAAATTTGAGTTATAGATTTCCATGACATGAACTTTATAAGCTTTCGAGTGGCAGATAAAAAGATGCAATGGTACGTCCCACTTTGTCTAATAAAATTTCTTTATTTCTTAAAAGGGCAATACAAAAAACATCTTCATTTCCTCTGCTTTACATTGATATTTGTGAATCAATAAATTAAAAGACATGTAAAAGATCAAAGTAAAATATGCTATAATTGATATGTAAAAATACCTTGTTCAATCGTATGCACACGAAAACATTTTTCAACATAAGTTCCATCAAACGGACTCCATATATAATGGTATCGTAATGGCAAATGGCAAGGGTATTTGCCAGCTCTTTGTAATATCTCTGTTTCATTTATGCAATCTTCTAGTTTTACGCTTGACTTTTCAATACATTCAAAGCATAATGTAGATATCTACAATATTATTGACCTTGGATAATTATACATTCAGCGGTTCAAAATAAGACACAAAAAAAAACATTATTCGAGTGCTAGATTACATGCATGAATAATATTTTAGCATACAAAATTTTGAGGACCTACTTGTCTTAAGATACACATTTTTACTGACATTCCATTTATTGTATTGTTTTCGAGACCAACACTATTCGAGTCTCTTGACAATAATATTTAAAAAAAAAATTTATCTTTGAAAAGTTTTATCGTATTTATACATCCGTGATGAACGTTATTCCGGAAAAAACCTTTGGATTTTGATATTCACTATATATATAAGTCCTATATTTCCTTGTGCATTCAAGGTAGTTCGAAGAATATAATTTTCCTATGTTGTATAAACTCCCGCTACATAAACGATTGTCGTTTTTATTTTTACTTTTTTTAATGTTGTATTTTATATTCATCGGTTTGGCAATTGGGTGATTCCCGGATCTATCCGACCTTTGAATTGAAGATTCAATGTAGTACATATACAACAAGACTTCATCGGTACTGACATTGATTTTGTTAATGAATTACAAAACAGCTAAAGATGAATTACTATTTAGTTATAAACACTTATTGTCTTATATCCTGTCGGTACATGTATTTTGGCATTGCACAAGTTCATGTTTTCTCAGACTGTTTTTGACATCTTTATCCTTAATCCCTTGGATGTGCACTGTTTGATATTTTTGTCTGAGAAAACATCATTTATTGATTAGTTGTAGTTGAATTTGAAATAGAATTCAGTATGCATGTGGATTTAGATTGTTTTTAATGTGTGTGCTCATAGCTGATATGATGGGACAAGCCCTTTCAAACTTATTTTTACCGTTTGTTTTTATGTTGTGATGTAACACCACTTTAGCAGGTAAGGGGGAAGGATTTAGCGCTCACAAAAATATTTAAACCCGCCACATTGTGTATAGGCCTGTCCCATGACAGGGGCCTTTAAATCAGTGATTGTCTTTTATTCCTTTCTGCCACGTTTGTTTTTCATATGTTGTTTTAACGTGGAAGATGCAGTCGGTTTTTCTCTTTTGAATTGTTTCACATTTTTGCATTATAATCTTGTTTTGAATCAAGTAAAACATTAGATTCATATTTTGAGATAATATATGGGTATATTATTGACACAGTTAAAGCTTTTAATTATTCAGAAGATAATATTTTCGATTAAAATTGTTAATTGTTAATTGTAGACATGTCAGTTTTGTTAATCTACTGATTGAGATTAAAAAGATGGAGGCTTATGAACCTTCAAAAACCTCGTATAACTGTGTTCAGCCAGGAACTTCGTCAGTTATCGTGTGTCATATCTTTATGTTTTTCGTTATTTGCAGAACTGAGTGTTAATGGCAGATATGTGATTGGTTCTGTTAAATTCATTCACAATTGATATAGAAATAAGATGATTTTTGTTGTTGTCAAAACACCTATTTAAAAAGTTAATATCCTCTAATTGTCTTTTATTTGTCGTTGATAAACACTTTTCGCAACGTCAATAATAGAATTTGAAAGAAACATGTATTAAAACAGTAACGATATAATACTGATATTAATTGCATAAAAAATGTTTGTACAGTCAATGCAGAATTTTCTACTAAAATAGAATGGTTGTGGTGTTATTCATATGCTTTGACAAGCCGAAATAAAAACACTCTAATTTCGTACATACTTTACTAGCATTTCAATTTAATATGTTATCCGTAGAAAAGAAATATTGTAGATATGTACTCACCAAAAGATAGTTAGTAATATAATGAACACCCATCTGAAAAATAATTTTAAAAAAGTTAGATATTAATGTTTAGTTAAAATTGCCCATAACTATTATTCACGATTCATTTTGCTCAATTTTACCAAAATACTTTTATAAAAATTAATACTTTTATTGTTATGTTTAACTTCCACATTCTGACGGAACGTGGCTGTGAATTATACAACCCGCAAAACCAAACGGATGCCCCACTTTGACTCGAATTTTACTGCCGGTCGGAAGAAGACCAAGGAATCAACATATTTCTATACCCTAGTTTATGATATTTTTTCCAGAAGCAATTACTTGGGCAGAGATGGGGTGTGGTGCTTATAGCCAAAAGTTCGTTTTTATTCTTCATTAGAATTTTTATAGATAAAACGTTTTTTACTTTTCGACCTAAATTAAAATAATCCATGCAATTTCTTAGTTCTGTCTAAAGAATGTACGTAAATAAGTATTTGTTTTTAAAGGAGAACAATTTCCCTCAGTAGCGGTTGTGTATTGTGATTATTTTCCTATATCATAATGAGCACTTAAATGTCATTTCTCAAAAATTGTGGCAAATAACGTGTTATTTTCACATTTGATGCAACTCCCTGTGCCATGATGTTATCATATAGATAAAGGGGATATGCAGTTCTGAGTCAAGGAAATTTCACGTAATTTTCATTGCTTTTTTATTGGTAATTTTGACTGTCCATTTTCTTTGTGAGCAATAAGTCTGGACTATTCAATTTTTTTTTGAAACTATTATGTAACATGGACATACATGATTCTTTCAGTTGCATGATGAAAGGTTTATACCATAGACGTTTAATCTAATGAATTATTTAAAAGTCGACGAAGAACAATGCATCTTTTTTCATAATCAAATTTGAGCACACGGGTTTTGTGTTTAATTGAACACATTCTTTCTGCATAAGGGTCCTTAACAATTAGAGAAATGAACATATTCTTTTCTTCCTTGGAACTCATTTTTATATTTGGTTTGTCAGTACATGTATGCGTTTATATTTTTTTCTTTCGAAGTATACATTTTTCAAAAAAAGAGGCGGAAGATACCAAAGAGTCGTCAAACTCAGAAGTCGAAAACGAGCTGAAAACGCCATGTAAATAATTGAAATCGTAATGAAACAAAACTGAAAACTTACTCGAATGGCGTAGAAAAGAAGATCTGTAATAAACGCTATGGGACAGCAACCAAGGAACGAATAACAGAAAAGATATTTATTGCATTGATTCAAAAACATATGTTCTCATCAGAGTTCATATCCTGATACTTCCAATGTGTCTTTTATGGGTGGATTTTACATATATAAATAAAAGCATATAATAAAAAAAGCAAAATGAGGTTGTTAAATTTGATGTATGCCTTTTTGTGCTTCTTTGTGACATTTGTTTGTGTTTATAGTGATTATGATGATAACACAATGTTGACTGCTGTAAGCCTATATTTGACATTTTTACCTATTGTGTCTGTTTGTTTTGTTCACGCATCGTTGTTAATATAATGGAATTTGATGCGACTGTCATACAAGTAAGAGGCTTAGCTAACTATAAAACCAGGTTCAATCCACCATTTTCTACTTTCTACTTAAAAAAATGCCTGTACCAAGTCAGGAATATGTCAGTTATCCATTCCTTTGATATGTTTGAGCTTTAATTTTTGCGATTTGATTAGGGACTTTCCTTTTTGAATTTTCCTCGGAGTTCAGTATTTTTGTGATTTTACTTTTTTTTTGTATATTGAATACTAATCCTAAGATGATTTTATAATTTACGACTCAATTTATATAAATCTTTGGAAAGTATAGCTTGCAATTTTGTGACATGCCCTATTTACAAAAAAATCGGGTATCTTGACAAAATTTCAGGTGTGTTGTGTTCAGTATATCAGATAGTTTTACATACTAACAACGATTTGTTTTCGCGGTTTTTGATCTTTGAATACAGAACAGTCGTATGATCTTTAAATGAACCAATTCTGTCCTTTTCTCGATTGTGAGATTTTGACGGAGTGTGATTAACATGACGGGCGATTCATGCATAGAATGAAGAAGATGCTTACCCTGTCGAAGTAACCGGTCTTTTCTCCTTTCGGAGTTCATGTGATTCCCTCCGTTTTTGTTTCTAACCTTAACTTGTATCTATTAATGGATTTAAGAGATTTGAATATTCATTAACCAATGTAGCCTCCAATTAAATGTCATGTATGTTGCATATTTATTTAAATTTGCAAAGAAATTATAGAATTTAATCTTTTCAATTAGATGCAACAGAAATTTGAATCTCAAAATTCCATGCAGAATATACAAATCCAACTTAAATAAAACTTGAGTAAATCGTATTTCGTATGAAATACAAAAGGAACGAGACTGGGTACATCAGCAGGATTCGCTCCTCCTGATATGCATGTATCAACCGCAATACAAATTCAACTCTCAATCAAAATGTCACAATTAGTAGTGAATAGGAAATATGGGTAAATTATAGATCAGACGACTATTCTGGTTGAAGACATAAGTAGGTGGTTTTTAAGACCTGCAAAAAATATACCCTGTGTAGGATGGAAAATACTGTTGGTGCTTTAACAAAAAAATCACGTGATTGTGTTTATAAATTTGATGACCCGTTACCATAAAATATTACTTTTCATTTTACATTTTACATTTTTCTAATTTTTAACGCCCATGTTATTTGTTCCAATCGTAAACCATCACATTTGCGAATAAATCCTAATTTGTTTTATTTTAAAATCTATTACACATAAGGCATACACAGTTAAGAGTTTTCTCTATTGTATTTATAGTTTTATAATTCAGTAATTTCAAAGAGTCCTGTTAATTCTGCTTTTACATATTTAACATACTGTCAACATTAACGTTGTTGAAATTTAGAGGAATTTCAATATTAGAAAATCTTAATGTTGTTCCGTGCGATACAATTTGAAAATTCTACAAAAAATGCATTAGCTTAAAATGTTATATAGTCCAACATAATACTATTCAAGGGAATTTTTTGTAAAATATTGTCCATTCAAAGTGTTTTACTAAATCAAAATGTGTCATCAATCAATCAAAACTGCAATATTTGCCATGTTTAAGATTTAAATTTCTCGAAAATTTCAGACAGAGGACGAAATATTATTTTAATGACAAAATATACACAAAAACCTTAAACACTCACCTGTATTTAGCCCTTAAGACATTCTGATTGATAAACCCTGCCTTGCCAGACCTGTTGGCGGTCCTTCTGCGTTCACACTATTTACTTCAGTGCCTTTGTTGTCAATAACATGAAAAATAGATACATTATTTTGCAAAGAAAATTGATTTAAACAATGAAGCACTTACTGTAGTGAATTTGAATCATTTTGCAATTTACACAATACATTAGTATATTCCATGTTGATGTATCAGACACACATTTATTTCACATCGGATTTTTACTTCTAATGTGCCATACAGGTATAATTAATGAATCAAAAGTTGCTTACAGTTCCGGTGCATATATGTCTTTCAAAAAGACTCTTCTAGCTTTTGCAATAGTTTTTATGCGTTCTAGTTTCTGATATTTCATATTTGAAATTGTTTGTACGTGTCATTTCTCTACGTAACAGTCTCTTGTTTTATATTTTGGTATGATGAGTTTCGTTAGCATGGTTAGGGACGTTCACATTTACTTATACATTATATAACAAGGTTTAAACAACTTACACGAATCCATGGGTAATAGAATAAGTAATGTTTTATAATTACAAAATTACAAAAGAGATACTTTCAAGTTTCAAATTTTTATATTCAATTCCGGCAGCGCCTGCATAGCACATGATGTACATATATATCTCAGTTGATTCGAGTTTCCTATCGCGATTTTCTTGATACCGGGTTGATTGTAACAAGGAAGCCATTAGTTTTAAATGGTAAAATTGAAGCCATCATATAGAACGTTTTGCGGACGCCATCATTTTTTTGATTGACAGCTATGGAATATCTGTGTCACAGACGACTATGGATATGCCTCACTTGTTGTGGCCATAATCCTGACATCTATTACACGATTGCGACATCACCAAATGCTAGTTATTATAAATTTTGCTCTTGTCATGTTTAACACTACGGGCACCACTTGCGTTTGTTGTAGTTTTCAGTGTGATATTCTACTTTTCTCATCACTTGGCGTCCGTCGTCCGTCGTCGTCGTTAACTTTTACAAAAATCTTCTCCTCTGAAACTACTGGGCCAAATTTAACCAAACTTGGCCACAATCATCATTGCGGTATCTAGTTTAAAAAATGTGTCCTATGACTCCGCCTGCCAACCAAGATGACCGACGTGGCTAAAAATAGAACATAGGGGTAAAATGCAAGTTTTGTCTATTAATTTGAAAACCTTTATAAATAGAGAAAATCTGATGGAGTAAAAATGTTCCGAATGTTGAGCTCTTCCAATTGTCCATATACGTCAAAACTGTCAGACAACTTCTTATAGGAGTAATTGCCATTGAATGACAAATTTTACCATTTTTTTTCTTTTTTTCCTATTGTCTTGAAAACTATGATAAAAAGAGAGAAACTTTAAATTGGAAAAATGATCAGCAAGACAAGTTCCACATATAAGTCGTCATGGTCGAAATCGTCAGTAAACTTCTTTAGTATTAGAGTTATTGTCCTTTGATGACGTTTTTCCAATGTTTTGCTTTTTTGCCTTATATATTAAAAATTATAATAGATAGATAGAAACTTAAATAAGCCAAAAATGATCAGCAAGACAAGATCTACAATTAAAACAATTTCGAAGAAATCGTCCGATGACTCCTTATTGGCGTTATTGCCATTTAATGACTATCTTTACCATTTGTTTTGCGTTTTGCCTAATATGATAAAAATTATAATAGATAAATAGAAACTTTAAATCACAATAATGATCAGCAAGGTAAGATTTAATAACAAGTTAAATTTTGCCGATATAGTTAGTAGACTGTCACTCTTTATAGGAGTGATGGCCCTTAAATAAGGATTTTTTTTACCTTCTTTTGTGTTTTGAGCAAAAAATAAAGAAGATAGAGAGAAACTAAACAGACTAACTGATCAGTAATACAAGATCAATAAAACAGAGATTTCTTTCATGAATTCTATTCTCGTCTACAATGTTGGAGAGTGTCCTTTGTTAAATATGCACACAGACCAAGGTGAGCGACACAGGCTCTTTAGAGCCTCTAGTTTTATTTTTCAGTGACCATTCGAGTCTTTTGAAGTCGAAGCGCGCTTCTGGCTTACTAAATTATAAGCCTGATATCTATGAAGAATTTTGCCAGAACCTGGTCGATACCACTGCTGCTGGACGTTTCGTTCCTGATGGTACATGTATCACAAGGTAGTAGACAGCGTAAGTTTGCTGACATGATTATCACCGAAAATGTAATTTTTCTGTACATTTACCGTTTAAATATATGTTTTCTATCATCAGATGTAGATTGCCTTAGCAAGATTGTAACAAATTTTTATTTATGATGCTTTATCAAATGATATATTTGAAACACGGGTTCTAACAGAAGTAACAAGACTACAGTTATTAGTGGAGCATAAACTGTTGAATCTTCGAGAGTACCTAAGTTGACCTTGTTCTACTTGTTTTCATGCAAATCCGGTACTGTATTATATCGTATCACCGGTTTTGGATTCATCAACATATTTCAACAGGAATAAATCGACTGGTTTATCTTGTGTTACAAGATATGGTTATTACGTAATCACTAGTTAGGCATAGGTGTTTGATTGTTTTCATGCTGCTTTTTTTCTGTAAAGTTATCAAGATTACATTAGCATAAATGGAAAATATAGTATCGCGTGTATCTATGTAGGTGGAATCTTTCCATATGCTACATTATACACTGACAGGCAGATAATTTTACTATACGTCGTCATTATATTTCAGTTATAACCAACAAACGATAAAATAAGAATAAACGTCAGCCTTTTAACTCAAAACGAAACTAAAAATTTATATATTTATTAAATATTATTAAGTAAAAATGAAATGTAAATAACATGATAGAACGTATCTAATGTTAGTGACAGAAAGTGATAGTATATTTAAATTAAACCGTTATGGCCTTTTTCATATGAATGTTCTTACCCGGGGTATACTGAGTCATCTGTATATATTTTTATGTGAAGTTATTTAAAGTTAAATACCAAGAAACATTTACTTTCGTTCTCAATTAAATTAAAAAAAATACTTTAAAACCTTCTAAAAATGTGTTCTGCATTATGTATTTTGTAACATAAATATAAACGTGTCAATGTATTGTTTAATTTGAACTGGTGACCAATTATAATATTAAAGTTATACATACTTTTGTATCAAATCTACAATTTTAAACAATATGAATTGATCATTTATCAAGATTACATCAACATAAATACAAAATATGTAATAGCATGAGCATCTATGCAGGTAGAATCTTTCCATATGCTACCTTATACAGGCAAATAATTTTACTATACGTCGTCATTATATTTCATTTTCAACCAAATAACTGTAAACAAATTGGGCAAACTTCCGTCCTTTGGAAATTAGAAAACGAAACTACAAATTATATATATTTATGAAATGTATAAGTTCAAATGAAAAGTAAATAACTTGATAGATTGAATATAATATTAGTGATAGTGCTAGTATTTGTGTTTATATATACCTTAATGGTACTTTCTTATTTGGTTCTGAATATTCTTACCCCTGGGTATATGCATTGCATCGTCTGTTTATTCATATATTTATATATATGATGAAAAATAATTAACCATAGCTATACATAGAATATCTTTCATTCGTAGCTTTATATAATTCTTTTAATTCACAGAAAGACTTAATAGAATGTATATATGAATAATTTTTAATTGGCCCCTCACAGCCTTATACGAAATTCGATGTAACATAACGGAATTTGAATATTATAAATAGTACTGTAAAGCTGTAAAGGCACTACATCTGTTATAATAATTATTAAAAAAGTGACAAAATCGATAAAAAAAAACAAATGAAAGTAGACATTTGATGGAACTCATAAAAGGATACCCCTCGTCCTGCAATACTAAAAGTTTCATCAAATCTATATGACTAATTTAAAAACAATTACAAAAAAAAGAAACTTTAGCAAAAACAGTTTAAGAGTCTTCTAGGAGAGAGAGTCCCCTTTAACATGTAGGAGTTTGACAGTTTTCCACTATGCACATCAACAGGTAATTTAAAATTAACTGAACAGTTACATAAATTTGTGGATAGCTGTTCAGAAGAAGTTGCAATACAATAAACTATTGAAGTAAATATTTACGGTCGATTATCACCCAAAAAGTAAAAGGCAAAAACAATTTTACAGTTTTCTAGAGGACCCCTTTGACATGCAAGGCCGGAACATGATTCCGTTATGCACACACCCACGTAGTATTCTATAAATGTGTAACGTTTCATCAATATTCTTTCAGTCGTTTAGGAGGAGTTGCGTTTACGGGTTAATTAATGCCTATTGCAATATTGAGGATGGTAAATTCTATGACCTTCCCTTTATCATGTAAAACAGGGCTGATATTCCTTATTGCACATCCTCGGGTAGTTATCTACACCTGTATAAAGTTCCATTTATAATAGTTAAACATGGTTAGGTAGATTGCACTGATGATAGACTATTTCTTCATACCGTACAAAACGTTGTGATAATGTTCGGTTGTATGAATGAAACCGCGTGCATTTCATTGATACATTGATGTAGATGGACATGAACACGCGACGTTGCTACACTTATACGTGACGTCATTGTCTAATATTTTCGAGAATCAAGTCCTGTCAATGATCTAAACAAATATTAAGAATTATGATCAAAGGTCAAATGTACAAATTGCCGATAAACCCTATTACAAGTAAACTGGAAAGAAATACAATAGCAGTAATTCTGTCACTGAATTCATAATAGGAAATGTATGTTCTTCAAAATGACATCAACTTAGAGATGTTGTCAAAATGCAGTATCTCCTTCAATGCTGCTACATAAATGGAAAGTTTAAAATTGCAAAATTGAAATCGCCTCTTTGTCAAAAAGTTGTTACCTACTGACCATCATTATAAGTTGCAAGATCCTGATTGAATCTGTATTATCCTATGAATTAATCAAAACTGCATTTCCCGCTATTTTTGAGCATTTACATTTCTTGTTAATTTCAAACACATGACGAAATGACATTGAAATCTCAAACCACATAGGCTAATTACTATAACAAAAATAAATAGATAGATATGGTATGAACGCCAACTAGACAACTATCCACCAGAGTTCAAATGATGTGTCTCATTGGCACTCATACCACATCTTCTTATATAGATATAAGAAGATGTGGTATGAGTGCCAATGATGAGACAACTCTCCATCCAAGTCAAAATTTATAAAATTAAACCATTATAGGTCAAAGTACGGTCTCATCCATATAAGCAAATATGGGTCACCGTACGACCTTCAAAAATGAGAAATACCCATACCGTATAGTCAGTTATAAAAAGCCCGGACATAAAAATGTGAAGCAATTCAAACGAAAAAAAATTATATACAGCAACAAACGACAACCACTGAAATACAGGCTTCTTACTTGGGACAGGCACATACAGACACTATTGTAACAACAGCCCATGAAAAAGCCGTGAAATGTCTGTGAAATATCACAGGGCCGTGAAAACCCCGTGAAAATACCCTGTGACTTTTGTAAAAAAAATATTTCTAAAGGCCGTGAAAAATATTTGATGTTAGAAAAGGACCATGAAATTTCAATATCCCGTGAAAAGGCCGTGATAATTTGTCCTTTCATGCTTAATAAAAAATATCACAGCCTTTTCACTGATTGTTGAAACCAGTGAAAAAAACGTGATATTTTTTATGTCAATTTTTTCTTATCCTAATTCAGATTTGAAACATCCCATGTGATAATTGTAATATGGTCTTATTATTTCCACTCACATTTTTCTAAATATCCTATAAACTTTTCATTATAAATATATGTCTGTTTAAATATTATTATATGCAATACTACTGTGCAGGACTGACTTTTAAATGGAACCATTCATTGTTATAATTAATGACTTTGTGCCAATAAATATTTTGTATTTAAAGAAAAGTATTTTGCTTCTCGTCTGTACATTATTATAAACAATGTAAACATTAATTTTAATTGGAACCGAAACATGTAAAAACGAGAACTTCCCGGAATATCAGACCGTATCCGGATTCGTGTTTCTTTTAGAGTAATTGTAACATTTCCGCAAGGTTGCATTGGAAATTTGAAAGACGCCGAAGGTCGATTAATATTTACTTTATAGATGCAAGACGAGTGACAGCAAGTTTGAGGTAAGTTAAGTTATTAATATTTTATTCTTTTATGCATCATATCACCAAAATGTTGATGACGTTTGTGAGCATTTCCATTGAACTGGTTTTCACTGAATTTGCAGAAACCGCACAAACATGCATGTGATATATTCACTTATATTTGAGTCTGTTGCACTTGATTCCTTTAATCATTTCGGTCAATGTTTTCTAAGACTTACCGGATCCTTTAAATACGATTACGGTTTTGTTTTGTTTATGTATTTGGGGAAAAAAGGGGGGTCCTTTTTCTATGATTATAATAGCAATAAGTATCTCTGAAATGGAGTTCACTCTGATAATCAGAGGCATAACCCCCTTTGAATGTGTCGGGAGCTATTTAAGTATTTTCTGACTTGGCCGTCGGGACACAGAGTTCAAAAGGGATTAATCAGAGGCGTAGCAGGGAAAGTATTTAATATTTGTACGGCAAAATATCCTTTCTAGAAGGGTTTGTGCCATATCATAAGAAAAATTGGTATGGCAATGAGGTGTTTAAAAAATAATTGGTATGGCGAATGTGCCTACAGTAAAAGTTGCTACGCCCCTGGCCCCCTGTAAAATAAACAGCTGTGACTCATTACGGCCACTTAGTCTAGACAAGTTTATCTTTAGTCATACATATTATTACTTCAAAGAAACATTTAAATTTAATAGTCTGTCTTAAAAGGGTCTTTAGTCTTTAAAAAAATCTAAAAAAAATAATATAAGTTGACAATACAGAACTTCGTTAACTAATGATGCCATATTGGATAGAGGGCAGATTTTCTGGAAAATGGTATGAAAATATGGGAAAACCTATGCATGTTTCCAAGTGGCTGTTCTGTTTCAATGATGTTTTTTAGTATTTTTCATACCATTTTCACCTCCAGTATGAAAATCTGCCCCCTATTCAATATGGGGTCATTAACCGTGAAGTCCTGTATTGCATGGAATAATATTGTAGCTGTTTTAAGTACATGTATGTACATAAATGCCAAAAATTAATTTGAATATATAAATAGTTTTTTTATATACATGTATAATATATGTAATGTTTCTTTATTTATTCTAGGAATGAAGAGCAAAAAGATATAGCAGTCTTTATATAAAATAGTTCAGGGATCCAGTTGGAAAGAAGACCTTTTCAGTTAAAAGTATTTCCTGGGAATTAACAGGAACTTCTATAAATGTTTTTCTGGAATAGTTATTCAAAAGGGCAGTGAAGTGAAGGATTACATTAGACAAATATTGCTGAAGTGGTAAAATAAGACCCAAGAGATGTACAAAATTTCTACAATACATGTTACAGCTGACTTTAGCTACTTAATCACATTGACATTTGTGTGTTTTTATGTTTTCTTTACATAATTACTACAGTTCTATTAAAATTAATATTTTTATTCTTTGTCACAATTATTACTAAAAAAAATACAGCATTTTAATATGGTTTTTCATAGTCTCACTTGCATTGTACTTAAATAAGTTGTCTCAATGTCTGTAGATGTTTACACTAGCTTTGAAATAGCATTTAAATTTTTTGTTAAATTATGGCCTGAAAAATACATTTAACATTTTACAGGAGTTTTCACAATCAGTGAATGGCTGTTTATATATCACAGTAGTACATGTACATTTCACGGTCTTTTCACAATGGGCACATAATTTATCACGACTTTTTCACGGTGTACATTTTTGTTTTTCACAGGGTTTCTACGGTCTCTTTACCCAAGTTTTCAGTTGGCACCTTTTCACGGCCTTTTCACGACAAATAAAGGCATATACTGTATTATATCTACATTTCACGGTCTTTTCATAATGGGCACATAATGCATTATCACGACTTTTTCACGGTGTACATTTTTTTTCACAGGGTTTCTACGGTCTTTTCACCCAAGTTTTCAGGTGGCACCTCTTCACAGCCTTTTCACGACAGTCATTCCTCGGCATTGTCACGGATAAGTTTCACGGCCCACCGTAAATTAACCGTGACAAACACTGTAAAAATCACCAGCATTTTTACGGACATTTTCACGGCCAATCTACGGGGCATTGTTCCAGTAGTGAGAGTATATTACTGCATGAAAATTGTATAATTATGGGTACTAATAACTGTTCATATAACGCAATTTATATTTAGTTAGGTTTTAATTTTTCAAAAGCAAAATTAATGTAAGATTAGATAATTATACTATTTAGAGAGATCCAAATACATGACATTTATCAAATTTCGCGTATCTGGTTTAATGAAAATCCTAGCGAAAGTGTTAAATAACACCACAGTGGATGAGAACCAAAATGATTTGGACCAGACAATATTAGATTAGATTAACATTTTATCCAATTTAGAGCTGCAAAGCTTTTTGTCAAAGAAATTATTCTTTCATCAATAAAATCTATCGTTCATCAGAATGCGCACACGAGTACACTTGACACAACAGAAAACTCAAGTATTGTTGATCACTTTTCTAGAATCGAGAAACTGA
Organism: Mytilus californianus; assembly: GCF_021869535.1. Lineage (NCBI taxonomy): Eukaryota > Metazoa > Mollusca > Bivalvia > Mytilida > Mytilidae > Mytilus > Mytilus californianus. Next base: position 32,296,039 of record NW_026262690.1, on the reverse strand, counting down.
TGCTGTCTTGCAGCTAGAAAATCAACAAACAAATGGCCATACCAAATTAATGGCATCTGTTAACACTTCTTGTGAAACTTTAATCACCTTAATCAAAGCCAATCCTAGATTTAAAGATAAATCTGCAGTAACATTTACAAAACCGATATTCCCACTAAGAGAAAATCTAACGACTCGAAATCGGTTATCTCACAGCAATGCTTGATGAACTCAACCATCTCGTTTCTGTTATTCAGCATAAATCATAAGACTATCAAATCTCTAAAAACACCAATGAAACATAACATTGTATCCTATACAAATGGGCAAATTATTAAAGCTTTGACTCATGTATGTCTTATCGTGGCAAAATCAACATTGTTGAAATCCCATTAATGATTTATTAACTGAGGATAATTATCACTTATCAATAAAAAGTTTTTGAAAAAGTCTATACACAGTGCCCTTGATATTCCTATGCCTACTCAGCAGAGAGGGTGGTCTTATTCAAGGTGACAAAAGGGTTACGATAGCGGCAACAGAAGAAATTGTGGTGCAATTTGATCATACACTTAGGCCTACTCTTTTGTAGAATTCAGAAATTTGGAATTATTCAAACCCTTTAAAAACAAAATTGAAATCTCAGACTACAATAGCAGATCAAGTTTATCCAAAGCTTCTTTTGTAAAATCTACTTATAAAAATATGTAGACTTTTACTTGGTGTTGGGGCAAGAAATGCCACTATTTCGGAACTAGGGAGATTCTCTATGCATTTTGCCATAACAAAGTCTATGATCAAATATTACCAAAGGCTTGAAAATTTAGGTTCATCTTTTCCATTACTAGAGGAAGCATGTTTGGAGTAAACAATTCCGTGATGGGATGGATCTTTAAAATTCTAGCTAAAGATTTACAAGTTGTTTGGGGTTTTTTCTAACAATCAAAGCTTTGCATTTTTATGAAAAATAATTCTTTATCAGTATTATGATGATGAGTGGAGACTCCAAATGCACAGTTGTGGTGATTAAAAGCTCTGTATCTATAGCACGTTTAGGACAAATTGTAGTATTGAAAAATACCTGATTTTATTACGATCTCCTGAGTAGAGGAGAAATCTCATTCGATTGCGTATTTCCTCACATAGACCAAGAATTGAACAAGGGCGTTATCGGGGTACTTCCCGACAAAACAGATCATGACTCAATTGCATTGTCGTTTGTGAACATGTTATTAATTAATATTGATATAAACGGAATAAGACAACGTAGATTGAGTGGATTCACTTCTTTCACTAAATTATTAATATGTACAATATACATGTAATATGATGTCGGTGGTTGTCTAAAAGAAAATATCAAAGATAAGACAGGGCGGAGGCTTATAATTTTGTACACCAGACGCGCGTTTCATCTACAAAAGACGGATTGTCATTTTCTTATGTTTGTTCTTTTATTTTGAGTGTTTTATTTATTTTAGACGAGGTGTTGTCATCTTTGTTTTTCTCTCTATTTTACGCCAAAGAGAGGCGAAAGATACCAATGGGACATTAAAACTCACAAGTCGAAAATAAACTGACAACGCCATGGCAAAAAAAGATAAATACCAAAAGACAAACAACTGTACACAAAACACAACATAGGAAACTAAATACAGAGCAACACGAAGCTTCATCATTATGTTCATGTCTAAAGATATAAGAAAACAATAATTTTCTTAAAGCAGCTTTACACAAAAACAACAGATACGGATAATACAAACATACTTCAAACTAAGAATAAATTATTAAAAAAAATGATAATAATCCTCGATTAGGGGAGACTCCGGTCGATCGGACGTCGTTTTGGTAATGCACGTCATATTGGACGTCGATTAGAGGGTGAAAATATTGGACACTAATTTGAGAAAATGGCGTTACATTGGACGTCGATTTGAGGAACGGACGTCGATCTGAGTCTAATATATACATGTTCACTTGGGCATGTCATTCAGCATCGTCCCTTGGTGGCTCCAGCAGTCCGGTCCCCTAATGATATGCATTGACCAATCTGCATCAAGCACGATAATGAAATATCAGTTTAGTGAATTTAGTTAACCAAATCACTGCTGTCTATCAACATACATCATGTGCGTCTATAACACGCATTGCCATGCAGCAGCACCTTCCCTCGGTGCCTTCTGCAGTTATGTTACATATCCACTAAATATTGCTAAGCTTGAAGAATGAAATGTTCAATTGGAAACTCTTTAAAAAAATCCCAATTTAGTGCTGATTGATATGCATATATAACACGTTCAGTTGAATCTTAGGATAAATCAGATTCCAATCTGTTGTTCTATACAACTACTTGAACTATCTGAACGAAACTTGCAAGAAATCAAGTCATACTACACGTATTCAAACATACGGATGATCTGTGATTTAAAGAAATATTGCTCCATTTTATTCTGACTAGAAGGAAAACATGGTCAACAGGACACAATAGAATACTTTCTGATTGAGGGTTTTTCTTATTTCGTCTATCTGAAACCTAAATTTAAGACATCGAATTTCACAACATTGATTTGGAAATCCTCTACAAAGTCTAACTTATTTTTTAGATGCGTTTGATGAAATGACATTGATGACAATAAAAAATTCACAAAGATTTCACTGAAGTCAAATGATAAATCTCAGAAACTTGACATGGTCATATTTGAAGGAACTTAATCACCGATTTAAACATATTCGCACATGACAACCTGCTGATTTAATCACATTAAAATCTAGGAAAAACAAAAACTGAATTTACGAAAGTTTGATGGTTGTAAATAGTCAACGGACTGAGTTAAAGGTAAGTTACTCTTCAGTTTATTTGTAATTTTTGAAGAAAAAAACATTTTGCATTGTTTCAACATGAAAGAATTAAAATGAAAACATGACAACTCAGACCAAAGACAAGACGGACCAAGACAACTCAGACCAATTTAAAGACAACTCAGGCCACTTTTCAAGACAGCTCGGACCAATTTAAAAGACATCTCGGACGATTTATGAAAACGATGATAACAAAGGGTCAAGATTTATAACCACTAGTATTGTAATATCGTATGGAAAAAAGCTAGAACACATTAAATAAGTGAAAAAAAAATAAAATATAAAACAATATTGACTAAGAAAAAAAATTAAAAACAAAAAAAGATATTTAGAAAAAAGGGTGGAGGAGTGGTTCCATTCCCCAAGCGCATGTGACTAGACCCAGAGACATATATATATATATAATATGTTATATTCAAAACATGTATGTCTCTACTAGAACCATTTATTATATTTTCAATGTATGTAAAGACATTGTTTTTTAATTTATGTATCTATTCATATGACTTTGTTTTCTAATAAATGTTAAAAATGTAACTTAGCTACCGGCCTAAGATTCGTAAAAATCATCAACAGAGACATGATACAATGTCAACCAAATATTGTCTCGTTTTGATGGAAATTTCAACAGTCCTTTATTTGAGTCATAAGTTTTCTAAAAGACAGTGATGAAGATTTGAAGTAGCCTGTCTTCGCCTATCAGTTTAATTCAGAGGTTACACACATTCGACACTGCAATATACCGTTTATCAGTTTGTAATACATAACCATTTCGCTGGATTCTCAATTATATTTGCAAAAGAAAAATACGAAAACGAGAAATTTAAAAATATCTACACAATTTGTTGTACAATTTTACTTACTCTTAACGGACCGATAAAAAAGAGGCGAAAGATTCCAAAGGGATAATCAAACTCATAAGTCGAAAACGAAATCACAATGCCATGGCAAAACACAAAAACAAACACGACTAAAAGACAAACAACAATATACAAATCACAACATAGAAAACTGAAGACTGCGCAACCCGAACCCCACCAAAAACCAGGGGTGATCTCAGGTACTCCGGAGGAGTAATCCGATCTTCCGACATATCGTCGTGTTCTTATGTTTTTACAAACCCGGTGATTAGTCTAAATAGGTTGGTCACATTCGAGAAAAAAGGGACTGGATAGTGGTTATGACAATTGGAACATATCCGTCGTCATCTGTAAAAATAGTGTCCCATACCGGTCAACCAACTCGTTATGGCGTCCGTAACATTTTCGAAGGATTATTTCGTTTTCAACACTTGGAACGCTTCCTTGTAAGCAGCAACCCTCTATCACAGAAATCATGATAGTAAATGTAAGCTCTGGAATATCGAATCAGCTTGGATATATGTACTTGCAGGCGCTTCTGGAATATTGCTATATAGAAATGGAACGTTAACTTCTTCTTCTTCTTCTTCTTTTCTCGATCTTTACACCCTTTATAGGGTAACCATACTTTCGTATGTCGAACAGTTCCAACACCAAAAATATACAGCATAATGAAAATTGAAAAATCACAACAAAAAACAATATATACACTATTTACATCAGGAAGTTTAAAGTTTTTATGACTTTTTACATCTGGAAGTGTAAAGTTTGTGGTCTTCTGATTTTAAATTTAGTATATTTATAAGGAATAGAAAAATTCATCTATATATTTTTAAAGATAGTTCGCAAAAAAAAAAAATGATTTACTGTGAACTATAAGAATTCACCTATATATTTTTAAAGATAATTCGCAAAAAGATTATTTACTGTGAACTATAAGAGTTAATAGAAGAATTATGCTTTCAAAAATATTTTTAAAGATAGTTCGCAAAACATTTATTTACTGTGAACTATAAGAGTTAAAAGAGGAATTATGCTTTCAAGAATAATTATATCTAAGTACATTATTAATTATTTATTTAATTATTCATTGCTGTCCCTCCAATCCTTGCATCCACTCCAGGCATCCTATTTCCTTGCTTGGTCTTTCATCACCAGTTGATATCGTGCATTGTGTATGAGGAACACTAGCCTTCTTGCTTGAAATTCTATTTTAGACATCAGGTCGGATGTGATTCTATATCTCTTTTGTATTTTAGTAATGTCCATTAATACAATACTTGTATTGTCATTTCACTTGTAAGTTCTTCTTCACGCACTTCCCCATTTGCGATAAAGAGGTTCTTAATTGTTTGTAGAATTGGACCTCGCAAGTAATTCCAAGCTTCACATTGTATAAGCAAATGTTCTAATGTCTCTTCTTTACAATCGCAAGCTATTCACTGATCTTTAGTTCCTTCTTTGTATATCTTATATCTTAGTGGTTTAAGTATATAAGTACCAGTTAACAGTTTAATCTTGGTAGGTACTCGCTTGCTGTCTCTTGGAGATTGGTGCTTAATACGCAATATGGGATGTATTGTCCCTGGCATGAATATATCACTGTTAAGGTATCGAAGGCCGGTATAGAGCTTAGCTAGGGATGTAATTCGCTCACTCCAATAGGCATTGATTCCTTTTCTGGAATATCTAGCCACTCAATTGCATTTCCTAGATCGTATTTTAGCATGATTGTTTTTACTTTAATAAACCAGCTGTTAAAATTCATTGACTTGATGCATAGTTGCCTCCTTGCTAGTTGTTTTTCTAGGCTTTCGTTGGGTTGGGTACATACATTTATGTAGAGGGTCATAACCTTTATTTGTATTTGTGCCTCAACTGGTAATATTCCTGTCAAGATGTTGATTGCCGGATCTGGTGTGTTAGTTGGTACTGACATTAGTTGCTTAAGCATTTTCTTTTGAAATTTGTCCAATTTCTCCAGATTAAGGGATCGTGGTGTTAATAGATCCATACCATATAATAACACTGGTAAGATATAGATTTTATACAGGTGTATTATTGTTTCCATATCCAGTCCATTTTCACCATGGAAGTCACTGCCAAGTAGAGCATAAGCACTTCTCCTTGATTTTGTTATATTTTCCTCGATATTTGCTATAATATATTGTTTCATAGAGTTGGTTCTGAGTATTCCTAAATGCATAGCTGATTCGACTCTAGGCATAGAAGCTTCACCCATTGTATATTCTTCCAATAGTGTCTCTTTCCTTGATGGCTTGAGTTTGAAGCCACACTTTTGTTGGCTATAGTTTATACCCCTCCATGCCAGCAAAAGTGTTTCCCATGTTGACTTGTACTTGCATATCAGTTGTCGTTTTGCTCATGAGTGCTACGTCATTTGCACATGCACTAGTATTGCAGAATATATTCCCAATTCTACATCCTAAACTTGATGTTTCCAGCATGTTAAGTAGTGGATTGATATAAAGCTTGTATAGGTCGGTACTTAGGATCCCACCCTGGCGTACTCCCTGTAGCACATTAAATAGCTGAGAAGTTTGGCCATTCCATTTAACTGCACTTGTTGCATTAGTGTGCATACTTTGAATGATTGTCCAGTGCTTATCATCGCTTCCTGCATGATAGAGCCGCTTCATAAGATGAGAATGTATAACCACATCAAAGGCTGATTTTGAGTCCAGCAGGACTAGTTCATACTCTTGATTGTTGTCCTTCACTTCACGGTATATTTCTTCTACCGGTAAGGCTGCATTTGCTGGTCACGAGCCTGCCGTAAATCCTCTCTGAGTTATATTTTGAGTTACAAGTACTGCTGGGTTGATTCTTACTTTTATGATTGTTTCTATCACTTTGTTTAACACAGGTAATACAGTGATTCGTCTGTAGTTAATTGCTATATTTTTCTCGCCTTTGCTCTTAAACACGGGGGTGAGTAAACCCTCTTTTAGCATATCTGGTACCTTGCCTTCTTTAAATATTATATTGATGAGGTTCAGTAACAGCCATTCCAAATTTTTCCCTGCATGTAATATATGTTCGACAGTGATTCCATAAATATCAGCTGATTTTCCTTTATTAATTGATTTGATGGCCTTTTGTAGCTCTTCCAGTGTGGCCGGTGATGTATCCTTATCTTTCACCATGTCAGTAATTAATCCTATTTCGTATTCTACTGCTTGATAATATTGCAGGTTCTCTAAGACTGTAGCTTCCTCTGGAATTTTTTTTGTAATTTATTTTTATTTTATCTGAAAAAACACCAAGCATTGTGATACATAGATACATAAATAATTTATAATGCATGTATTAATATTAAATTTTCCAATAACAGTCTAAAGTTAGGTATGCTTATTTTATGTATATATATATGATGATTATCTACTAGATCATACTCATCATTTATCACTTTGGAATAGAGTACATGAATATGTTGATAAAGTTAATGATGGCATCAGCCTTCTCCTCTTGCCACATGCATCACTGTCAATACTATGATATCCAAAATGAGAGGTACCAGGAGAGGCCACCAGAGATCATTAACAGATAAGGGTCAGACAGGACATGTTGAACAGAATCACAAAATAAATAACAACAGTAAATAACAACCAAAGTCAAGGGGAGACATTACAAATACAATCACACAAAAACAAGTTTATCAATATATATATAACAAAATCAATAAACATCATATATAGCAATTTTATGATGCACACAAATCACTGTCCAGTTGTGATGTGCATCAACGTATTATTAATTCTACATGAATTATTATTGAGCCTTAAGTGAGTACAAAAAAGAAAGATCTCTCCTCACATGTAAACTAAGTTTTTAATCAATTCCCATTTACTACCAAATTTCTGTCTTGCTTTAGGGGATCTGTAAAAGGAGGAAGATATATTTTTTATTTGGTAGGAATTTCTAATCATAGCTATCGCACCAGTAAGAGTCGGTAATGAAGTGTTCAAGCGACATGTATAAATGTAATACTTAATCAGAACAGTAGGGAAACATCCCAAGACTCTGACCCAAGAACAATATTTCTCGCATTAAATATTAAAGTTTAAATTATATTTAAGTTGAAAAAGTGCTGAAATTTCTAACTAGAGTTCATTCACAGAAAAGGTGACTTAAAGTTTCTTTAGTTTCATTGCAGAAACTACATAAGTTATCCCAGATGCTTGTTAAAACCCAACAACAAATTGGCAGTATTTGGCCATAGCCTTTAATATTATTTAAATTTATACATATTGTATATAAGTAATCTCAATATAAATGTATGTAAGTGCCGCAGATCGCTGGCAATTTAACTGTCACTTGTATATCTGAAAATATGAGGTTACCGGCATATCGCTGATTATGGCAACCGTACTATCAAATATATATATAAATGACTACCACAGATTGTGGTAACTGAATATAAGATTAGAACAATTTGGATCACCGTGGTAGTGAATGATACTATTTATTAAACGAAATGTTTTTTGATGCAGCGAATTATGCAATCCGAGTACATTTGTAAGTCATTCTTTGACGACATTTCTTATTACATCAAGCGGAATTCTTTATCTGTCCATTTCGCAAATTACACGTAGGCTTCCAGAAATGTCAACTCATGCATCACCTGAAAGGATAACATACACCAAAGCAGTTTCCAATTCTAAATATATTTACAAGAATTGCATGTTCAATATCAGTAACAAATATGTTTACTGAAATTCTCAAGTGTTTCTTCTGAGAGATGTCCTTCATTGTTATTGTATTGTAACTTCCCCAAGTATCTGTTTCTATTTCGATGTAAAACAGTGTCCACATTTGCAAACCAAACACAACAAAACGTTTAATTTGAATGTCATGTGCACATACGGACATTCTGCATAATTAACCCCTGCACAAGTCTTTATAAAAATTGGCCGATCAAATAACACAAATCTGTGTCCACACTTGTTTATATTTACAAAATAATCAATTTACTGGGAGGGATGGCGGGTTTTTGGTTTTATATTGGAGTTCAATTGTCTCCTGCCTTCCTCACTAATAACCAAACAAAAAATATAGGGTACAGCGCACCGTGAAAACTGAATTTAAGCACAACACTTAAATTCTATTATCCCAGATGCTTGTTAAAACCTAACAACAAATTGGCAGTTTTTGGTCACAGCCTTTAATATTATTTAAATTTATACATATTGTTTAAAAATAATCTCAATATAAATGTATGTAAGTGCCGCAGATCGCTGTCAATTTAACTGTCATTGTATATATGCAGTTACCGGCATATCGCTGATTATGGCAACCGTACTATCAAATATATATATAAATGACTACCACAGATTGTGGTAACTGAATATAAGATTAGAACAATTTGGATCACCGTGGGAACACAGGTGAGGGATCAAAACCCTTACATTGTTCATCTGTAGTGAATGATACTATTTATAAAACGAAATGTTTTTGATGCAGCGAATTTTGCCAGATTGACATTGAAACCAGACCTTGGTTACAATGTCAACCGCCATAAAATGGGGTTCGCTGCCAAGCTGTGTGCCAAATACATTAACCAATAATCAAAACATTTCAAACTTAAATTATAAAGTGACGCCAATAATGAAAAAATAAAAATCATTTTATGTAACTTAAATTATACAAGTCAGATAATTAATCATACTTATATTTTTATATCAATCTTCTGTTTCTGTAGTTGTAAATATATATACTTACCAACTGCATTATGCATGAGAAACAAAACCACCTTGGGTCGATATAAAAAAATTCCAAGAGAACATAAGAGTGTGTAAAGTTTGTAAAATTTTAGAAGACGAGGAACACTTTTTCCTTCATTGCCAAATCAGCAGTGATATTAGAAGTCCATTATTCAACACAATTAAAGCCCATTGTTCTAACTTTAACCAGCTCTAATCAAATTGTAAACTATTTTAGATTCAAGTAAAGATCACTGATAAAGATATTTGTCAAGACTTGTGGCTGTATGATAAAAGTAATCCATGGAGTGACGAAAATAAGGTCCACATTGGTCAATTATCTATATACTTATTATATAATGATAATGTATAATTATCAATATTAACTTGACTTGCTTAGAACTTTGTTCATGCATTGTATGCTTCCTGTGTACATGGATATTATGTTTGCATTTTAACCCTTCAGGTTTTTACTTTTTGCAATTAGTTATGTATTAAGAAAAAATATTGTTTCCGACAAATGACAGATGTACTCCATCGATTTTAATACCGTTTCACTTCTGGAAATGTCTCACAATCTCCAACCAAATCTTAACAGGTTAACATTTATAAACAACTCTATGTTGCATTTAATTTGATAATAGTTCTTATTCGTTGAGGAAAACTATCAAACTGTTTACTGAACTGCGACTTCGACATTATTATGACAGAAAGTCTTGAAACATTTACCTTCATTTTTGAAAAATCAGCTCTTCAACCTTTTATACAAATTAGCATTGGCCGACAATGCACGATAAACAGCAGAAAATATTCCCAAATAGGGCATGCCAATAATATCCGGCATGAACTTGCTGGATCAAATGCTTTGCGTAACCCGAATTGCTCATGATCATCATACCACTATGTGTTAATATTTTGCTTTGCATCTAAATGAACAGTTGTCGTGTACTTTAGTAGATTCTGGGTCCATTTGGATGAGCTGTTCAATAGACATTTACATTTATTTAACAGATGTTCATTACTGAATGAAGGAAACTAAATTGATTTTTGTGTATTGTTTAACTAATTTAAAACTAGCTTACGTGTAGCCGGCTTTGAATAATTGTTCTAAAACAATATACCAAAATTAATAATTGACATTATACAACTTTTTCTCATATACTTCCAGAAACATTTAAAGTTTTATCAATATGCATGCTAACATTAGTTATTTGATAAGACTGAATAAGGTTACATTACCTAATGAACGATCTCGACTGGTTCCGGTGTTAAAATAGGATTATCTGTACTTGTAGTGGACTATACCTCTGCAGTTGTAATGGCAATACTATGTACCCCCGAATTGTAATTGCCTTTTAAATGTGGTACAGGTACAAATATAGCTGGTAGCCTTTCGTCGACTTTCTTGCAGAAGCTGAAAGTTATTGGTGTAGTTTGCTTTTTCTTACTTACTGTCTCAGCTAAACAGACTTAATTGCTAAAAATTAAACTTAGAATTTTGTAACACAATATAAATATGAATTTGTATATATATTAATATTTAATATTTCAAGTTAGAAACCTAGTGATAAAATGTGATCTCCCCTGTAAACACTGAAACTTAGATCTTTTTTAATGTTTGTCCCGTTTATCCAGGACGCTACCAGTTATAAATAAGTTGAAATAAAAACAAACTTCCATTTAATGTTATTTCCTTCTGTAAATAGCAAACGCCAAGTGCGACAAGCTATAGGAACTTCATATAAAATTGGTTTAAAATGCTGCTATGCAAATAAATTCCTGAAAACACAAACTTCAATCTATTTTCTACTGGCTGTATACCTCTCTGTTATATGCTAATCACCCGGATATCTATGCAGTTAAATCAGAAAAGTTCAGGGGGAAATTCTAAAGGAAATGATTGATATGCAGCAAAGATTAATACTGTGAAAGCAAGCCACTAAGCAAATTCAAACGGACTTTATCGTGATGTAAACATTGAATGTTCATCAGTCGAAAAGACCGCAAATACATGCACAAAAATCAAGACGACCTTTCTTGAAATTGTATAAAATTTTTAAAAAAGATGCCTACCTCATCAAAATATTTAGCTTTATTTTTTTTTTTTTTTTGACCTGGACAGACAAGCTATTCACGAAAAAAACAATGTCTTTATCAAATGCTCACGTGAAAAGAGCAGACTGGTGTACTCAAAACATAAGATGTAAAAACAAAGTACATTTTGGCAAATTGTAACGTGCTTATGACTTTGTGGAACACTTCAAAAATGGGGGACCTGAAAGATCTTTAGATTTTAAATGTGCAGGATCAATATACAGCAAAGATTAAAATTTTTTAGACTTCAGTTTCACAAGCTCCTAATGCAATTAGCCCATCAATACTGATGTGTTTTGCTTGTCAACAAAAATTACGAACATTTATAAAATTCTTCAGTTGGACGGCAAACGATTTAATGGCTTCTAAGGTCAAGACATTGGTCACGTGACAAAAGGTCACAGTTTTGGTAAACGTGCATGTCTCGTGGTTTTTTGACTCGTATCGTCTTATTTGTACTCGTACATTAATAAAATTCAAAGTGTTCAAATCTTGAGTGAACAAGCTTCATTATTCTTGATATATACATTTTGAAACCGAGATTGTCGTTAGCTCACCGAATTGCAAATATACTTATAATGAAATCATGAAACAAATTACCAAATGAATGCAAGATTTGATAATAGTTAATAATCACAAACAACTTATCCGTTAATATGAATAATATGAAACAAAAAAAATGTCTCTGACTATATGATGTATGTCATCTTCGCAGTTAAAAATTGCAGCCACAGGCTTGTTGCTTATTTATTTATTTTCTCTTTTAAATACACGTTTAAGTGTCCTATTAAAAATCTATATCAGCCCAGTAGTAGGTTTTCAATCCTGTGTTGATCAGCCGGTAGTGAATCTTGAAAACTGACCACAAAAAAAAAATTAATTCATTGCAATAGACTAGTTACAACACGAACAGCAAAGTTTAAACATATGCAGAATTATATTATAATAAGTATTAGGTAGATAAATTAATAATTATTTAGGCTGTGACCAGTTGTTTGTTCAAAACAATGTTATGAATACAAACTCGTTCTTAATCCTTAGTCAATGTCACCCCTATTTGAATGATCACTAATGAATGCATAAAAGATGGTTCAAATAATTTTTTCATCAAAAGCATAATATTTTTGTGGTGCCATTAAGATGATATCAAAAATCTGTGAATTCGATGCAGTATTGAGTCCTTACAAACGAATATGATATAGAAAACTTCTAAAAGATGCTAAACCAGAATCCTCACACACAAGTTTAATCTGAGAAATTCCAGAACTACGTAAAACCTAAAAAGAACAATGATCACGATGTTTAATTTCCGCTAAAACCTTTTTCAAATGATGAAGTCGTACAAGGTACTGGACCATGGAAATCTTACAGCTATTTACTTCTACTCTGTAAAATGGTTCATTCTATCTCGTTCTGATAATGCAAAAATTTTAAAAGAACCATTGAATCTGGTTATATATCTGTTACTTTGGAGTTCCACAAGGTTTTACACTTGGACCTTTATTATTCTTGGTCTATTTAGATTTTAAACTAAATAGTTCCTGGAATAATTTGTGAAAGATTTTACCGAAACAACATAACTTCTGAACTATTTAACCTTTCAGATTGAAAATACTGGTAGATCAAACCCCATATTCATGAGTTCCGTTCACCATCAACCTGATAAGGAACATACGCATTAATAACATCGTATCTTAAGCAAATAAATCATTAGGCTTCCTGAAAAGAAATATCAATATACTCCCGAAAGAAAGGAAAATAAGGCATACAAAGTTATTGAAAGACCAAATTTAGTATAGCCAGAAGTGCTTGGAATCCATACCAGGAAAATCTCATAAAAAAATTAGAAACAGTGCAAAAAAGATCAGCGAGTTTCATTCAACATTAAATACAGTAGACATTATATCAGTCACTACCATACTTTAGGAATTAAAATTACCGTCATTAGAATCCAGACAAAAACTCAAAAAGCTCTGGTGTTTCATAACTTAAGGCACTATAATTATAACATCATAAAATAGCCATAAATTATTTTAATTTGCACATGTAAATCACCATATTAAATGTCTGATTTAGTACCTGCGTGATTGATTCTAAGACTGTGCATTTCAACGACCAAGTAATAGACAAAAATCAAATGTATCTATCAAATGTTGTCAAATGATCAGTTAAGTCGGATAAACTATCGGTCGACTAACCGGTTAAAACGCCAATAAATTCCACACAGGTACAATTCAAAGGAAATTGAGGGGGGAGGGGCATCGGCGCAATACATCTGATTGAGTAAGTGTTCAACTACAGAAAGGGTGCCCAATATATAAAAAAAATCCAATAGTCAAATTAATTAACTTGGTAATAATCTTCGGAATTTTTTTTTTTTTTTTTTTTTCGCTTCTTTTTCCATGTGGTCGCCATGTGCTTTTGTATTTCAGTCAGCACACGTTCCAAAATAATTCATAATTAACGTCACTTTATGACGAAACACCTTACATACGTTAGTAAAACCAACAAATATTCTTTAATTATTTATCAATACTCCCTGACAATATTAAAGATTATCAATTTCTTTTGGTTTTATATTGGAGTTCAATTGGCTCCTGCCTTCCTCCTTGGATCCAAATTGAAAAAGGCTCGTTACGTCAGATTTAAAGGTTCAGTAACCACCAATGAGATTATGGTATAAAAGTATACGTAAACTCACTAATAACCAAACAAAACATATAGGGTACAGCGCTCCGTGATAACTGAATTTAAGCACAAGACTTAAATTCTATTAGTTTCTTTTAACCCATATTTCTGCAATAATGCATTTATAGCGAGAGTTCTATGAAAAATCTTAAACAGGAACATACTAAATTTGTTGTTTTTAGCGCAACAAAAGGGTAAACTATAAATGAAATCATAATTTTCTATATGAGTGCTTAGTTCTTTACACATTTTGTCTTTTTGTTTGGTAGGACGTTCTGTTTACTTTGACAAGAATTTTTTGTAAAAGAATTGACATGATTTTTTATTGTTTTTAATAAATTAAAATTTTTCATTAGATATGTACATGATTTTCTCTGAAGCAGTGATTAGACCTTTCCAAGCTTTTGGTATCATATGAAGTATGGAATGGTATTCCAGGAAATTAATATTAAGATTATATTTTCTGCAAAATTCCTTTAAAGTCAAAAATTCAAGTAAATCACCCACAAAGAAAACTCCTGATTTAACCTACCTCTGGTAAAAGACAGTTTTATTATTTATTGTCAAACTCTTGTTTAGCCATATGGATTGTTTCATGATCCCTTCAGCAGTGTCATTAGTGACAGTGTTTATGATATTCCAGTTTAGTAAAATGACTTTCCAAAAATTATAAAAATTTGTAGAAAGTCAAAAATTCAAGTAAATCACCCACAAAGAAAACTCCTGATTCAACCCACCTCTGGTAAAAGACAGTTTTATTATTTTTTGTCAAACTCGTGTTTAGCCATATTGATTGTTTCATGATCCCTTCAGCAGTGTCATTAGTGACAGTGTTTAGGATATTCCAGTTTAGTAAAATGTCTTTCCAAAAATTTTTTGATACCATCAGGGGTCATCAACCATAGTTTGTCTGCTCCAAATCTGTTGTATTGATCTATTAACAGTGTTTTCCATGGGGATATATTCAAGGGGTCGAAAAGTTTATGTATCCATGTCATATTTAGTGAATAACAAAAAAAATTATATCTGGCATTTTCAACCCCCCTAACATATAACCCTATCATAACTTTTCTTTTAATCTTATCTGGTTTTCCTGACCACTAAAAACTAAAAAATATATTTTGAATTTATTTTATTTTATCAACCGGTGGGTTTGGCAAAACTGTCAATGACTGAATTAGAATAGGTATAGCTAATGATTTAATAACAGTGGTCTTTCCCATATATGTTAAAATCTACATACCCAGGAATTAAGTAAGCTCTGTATTTTTTTATTTTTTTCCACAAAATTTACAAGCGTTATATTTTCACTGAACAGATCAAATTTTATTCCTAAAAGTTTAAATTTTCCTGAATAATTCCAGTTCAAATTTCTTGTAGTTGTTAATTTATCCCTCGAGTGAATCTTTGAACCAATCCATATGGCTTCACTTTTATCAAAATTAGCCCTTAGTCCAGCACAGAATTTTTCTGAAGTATATAAACATTTTTCAACAGATTGCTCATTCTCATCTAATAAAAGACATGAGTCATCTGCATACTGGCTTAGTAGATATTCCTCTGCAGTTGCTAAGTTTCTAAAGTGCAGTTTGAAGCCTTCCATAACATTTAGCTTACCAGACATACATACGTCTCCTACATGCAAGTCCATGATAGCATTACCCCTGTTCTTTCTATTACGTTTTACTAAATGGTGGAACAGTTAAGCATCCTTTGTTCTAGTTTCTATTATATGCTGTTTCTCTGCATCTTTGATTTTAGCATTTTTAATTCGCACCTGTCACCTAAATTCCTTTCTAGTTCTCAATCTTTATTGGTATTTATTATTTTCAGGGTCTTTGGTTTTCCTTGCTTCACTCACTGCGCATAGTATTTACGCATCTAATCCAGGTCTAACTTTATATCTGCAGACCATACATTCAATTTCAGTTTTGCCTCGTACCTTGGCTTGTTTGAGTCACACGTAACTGCTGTGTCATTTATAAATTCATGCACTGGCTCTAAGACGGATGTATCTTGTTCTAATGTATCCAGCGGCATGTTGAGTATAACATCCGATTGATCATTTGTCATGGCTGCATATAGGTCAATGTCAACTTTATCCCATTTGATAGCTCGGTTTGTACAATCCTTTTTTTTAGATTTTTGCAATCTGCATCGTTCGAGATTCCATATAATATTTTCATTTTTATTGGATGATGATCTGATGTGTTGTTCATAATGCTACTCATCACTTGCTTGTGTGTTGGCTTGATTCTTCCAAGTTAATGTAGGAAATAGTTCAATTCTGAACATTCTTCTCCATTGACATTTACGAATGTATTTCCTTCGTTTTCGTATTTAAGCCCGGCCTCTTTCACATATTTCTCCAGATAGTCTTTTCTCTTATTTATTCTATCGCAGTTTCCTATGTCTTTGTTTAGATCGCCTCCAATTATCACATAAAGTGTATCTTGATATTTGAGCACAATTTCATTGAGTTAGTCTATAGTGTCTAGGAATTCCTCAGAATGATCACGACTTCCCGTTGATGGTAAATAGATAGATATTAAAAGCAGATTGTTATTATCTTTTCCTAATAATTCCACACATTGTATACGTTCTCTTCCACCATCTAATGGCCTAATCATAATGTCCAATTTCATTTTCCATATTATAGCTACTCCTCCATATCCTCTTCGTAAATATATCGTATATATTATCAGATTTAATTGTCCCTCAAATAGCCAATGTTCCTGAATAAGTACAAAGTCATTTTGTCTAATCAGATCCCTAACCGTTGCACTGCATGATTTAATACTTTTACAGTTGAATGATACTATTTGCAGTGCAGTATTTGAGATTTCTATTGTTTGTGCTACCTGATCTGCCATTGGAGGTTTTGTTGGCCTAAAAAGTGCTGTTTGTGATGTGGAATTAGCGGGTTGGCAACAAATACCTGATTATTGTGATTAGTTGTTGAATCTGTGCCAGAGACATCGGTTCTAGTACTACTGTTTCTGCTTTGTCCGTTACGCTTCCGGTCTTGCACCGTAACATGTTTTCTATCTGGGTTTCTATTGTTTGGTTGTTTGTACTGAGGCCTGTTGATTGATGTTGCTTGTAGGGATGGAGACGGTATAGAGGGCCATTCAAACGGGAAAACCAACGGTCTAATCTATATAAAAAAACGAGAAACGAGAAACACTTATGAACCACATCAACAAACGACAATTAATGAACATCAGATTCCTGACTTAGGACAGGTGCAAACAATTGCAGCGGGTTTAAACGTTTTAATGGTACCAAACATTCACCCTTATCTGAAACAATAGTGTAACATCAGAACATAGAAAGACAAACTATAAAATATCAATTGAAATGGCTTTACTCAATCAAAAGACATATTAACACCAGTGAACATACACTGAACAAATAAATTTGATCTATGATACAATGTGAATACAAAATAAATAAACTAAGGGAAGAATAATTAAAGGAACATGTTATACCGCTGTGAAATGTTAAACATTTTAAGAAAAACAATATGCTTGAACAAAAATATCAGCCTTTTGCAATTACTTTAAACACAGGTAAATGAAAATAATTTTGTTGTTGGGTATACGTGTACATTTCAAATGGAGAAGGGAAATATTTTTACAAAATAAATAATTTTGATGTTCATAGTACGAAGAATTGAAATTTATAGTAATACCAAACACTTATCAAAGCTGGTATATAGACCAGATATAACCCTGAATAAGTAAACATAAATAACAAAAAAGCATTACAATTAGTATCAACAGGTCAGATAAACAAGAAAGTACGATTTGAGAGTACTCACAGGTATTGACAGCTAGTTAAAAAGCCAAAAACAATTAATAATAAAAAATCATGCATCAGAGACTATATAGCCATTTACATTATATCCTGGTGTTGTTACGTTGCACCCTGGGTAATTGCTTGTAGTATCCATACTTGGCTGGTTGTTTATTCTATATCCATGTGTTAGGTCATTGTATTGTATGTTCTGTACGGCGTCAGAGTTTGTGGATGTGCTCTGGCTTACTGTTGTAGCGCAATTCATTGCAGTTCTTATATTTTCCTGACCATTCTCATAGCGTGGATTATTACCTTTACTTTTATGGTGAATGTCTTGTCTTGCATCAGGGATGTTTAGGCTCTCCACTACTTTCTGTAGCTGATTTTCTACCTGTTCCATAACAAGATTTGTTAGTTTCTCATAGAAGGCTAATATTCTATTGTTAATCTTTCCTTGCATTTGTTCATTTAATGATGTTGATGAAAGCCCCACTCCTTGTATACTATTGGCATTAGTGTTCATGTCAAGTCTACGTTTTATTGTGTTGACTAAGTACACAATTCTTGGATTCCAGATATTGGCATCGAGTTTCCAGGAGCACTCTTTGAATATTTTTTCTTTCATTTTCAGATGTTCTTCAGCCTTTCGCAATTTAAGTTCTCTTCACGGATCTCTTTTAGTTTTACCGTTGCCACCCCATATTGCTCAATATGCTCTGATATGGTTGTTCATGTGTAGGGAATGGATCAAGGTTTGCCTTTTGCGTTGCGTTTTTCCCATTTTTCTGAATTGCTTTTTTCCCTTGTGTAAATTGATGGTTGTTATTTGCTATTTCAGGGCCATTATGTGGGTCCTGCCTTTCCAGATTGTTCATTCTCACAAGAGACTTCTCATGGGTTTGCTCTGAGCTGTTTTCTTTTTCTCTAGGCAATTCACAAGATTTTATCAATGTTTGGCTAGACTCATTCTGTTCATTTTCGTCTTGTAGTGGTTCCAGTCTTTCGATTGTGTTACTGCAGGAGTGGCACGTAAAGCTGTTACCACTGATTGTCATGCACTCAGGATGAGCTATATCACAAAAAATATTACAGATTTTATATTTATCATCCATTATTATTGTGTGGCATACAGCACATGTTTCAGGGCTTTTCTCAGTTGAGTCATCAATACGGCAAGTGTTTATTTCCAGGGTTATTGCTGGTACGTCATTGTGATGGTAAGACGTTATACTCTTTGCACATTTTGTTTGCCGGAGACAGTACTTTTTCTAGTATTTTCAAGTTGGCCTCTTCGCGTATTCGACATGTGTAGTCTTCAATTTCTTCCTGTTCTACTGTTTCCTTTGTTGATAGACATTGGAAGTTGTAATGTACCCAATGTTAGCCTCAACTACAGTATGTGATTCTTGTTCTTCATTTCTTCTTACATTTGAAGCATTCAATGCTGGCTTTTCCATCTTTATCTGCATATTGTTGTTGAACACTTTTCCCTTGTAGAGCTTGTTCTAGTTTGGATTTCATGATCTCGTTTAATTTAGTGATGGTTTTGTTATTATTTCCATTGTTCATATTTTTTATAGGTTTATGTATTTCTTTTATGTCTCTATCACCAAAATTTTCAGGATTTTTCCCATTTACCATTATTGTACAGGTAGTAAGGTACAAGATGATTGTGTATCTTTTGCCACATTTTTCTCTCATCTTTATAGTTATTTGCACCGTAGCAGCTTTGGATCTGTCAGTTTCTCTTTGAATTGTGGCTTCGCCTACATTGCATGGCAATTCCTCAAAATAAGCAACTGTTGCATGTTTCAGTAGTTCAAATGTTGCTGCATCTGCTTTTTTGACTAATCCTCCACTCGTTTGCTTGTATTCCAGGCTTGTAGAGCGCTGAGTCGCTTCAAGCTTCTTAATCAGTGCTCTATCTACATTAAGAGAATAATCCTTTATGATCTCTCGGTGTATTGTAGCATCCTCTTTCTTGCGCACGACTTGTATTTCAAAATTGCTCGCCATTTTTATATTAGTTGTCGGACTTGGTAACTTCCTCTAATTACTGATCAGCAAAAAGGTACGTGGTGGATAATCCCACTATCGACTGCAATTCACTGACCAGTAATCTGTATTCAAAATTTAGTATGTGGATGTCTATACGCACAGAGAAAAAGTTTAAGTCACAATTATTTCATTTTGAAAGATGATTTTTGGAATATAACTTTATGGTGAAAGTACAGCTATTTTATATATACTATTTATAGTATACTAGTCAACAAAAGTAACGATACACAAGTTTAAAGACGAATTTATCATAAATATAATAAATAGGAAAAAACTGTTAAATTATCCAATGAAAACATTCATTTGCAAAGCAAATGCATATGATTAAAAGAATCTGACCAAATTGGAAAGTGAGAAAATACCGTGTTATTGCATATAGGGGTCAAATTTATTTTGCGGAAAATGATGACAAAAGTCGGCATTTAATTTCGAAGATGATAATTAAGTATTCAAATATCTGCACAGGCATTCAAAATTTTAAGCAGACCATGTTAAAGTTAATGTTTTAAGTTCTAATATCGATTTTTGAATTTTTGGTGAAAATACGATTTTTGAAAAAACAAAAATTGCAAAAAAAAAAAAAACAATTCGCGTATTTGCCGTAAATCAATGGTTTTGATAAGAAAATAACACTCTGTAAATATTAAGACCAATTGGGCAATTATTAACCTTGGTACAGTGTATCCAATTTCATTATATAAGGAAAATACATTGCCATGTATCGTTTCTTTTGTTGACTAGTATATTATGCCAGTATTATGGATGTTGCTTTTGATTTCTTTAAGTTATGGTCTTAGTTTCCTTGTTTCTTCGAGTTGGGATAATTGGGTCCAATGCACTAGACTACGGTTGATCAGCAATAAGGTACGTCGTGGATAATCCCACTGTCGACTGCAAACAGTCAGTTTGCATAATTTTGCCAATTTAACGCAGCCAAACGCGAACCAGGAGGGGATCTGGATGCACTCTGTCCTTGTATAGAGTAAAGTTATATTGATCTGCTAATCTTTTGTGGCGATTTTTCGATTTTTTTGCTTTGGCAGTGGCAGTGGCTTAGCTCGACGGCTAGTGATGGTGATGCTATTCCTAAACCCTGATTTATAGATCCAATATTTTGATTGAGTTCATAAATGTTGTTTGTGTATAATTGGCAAGTCAAACTTCAAGTTACAATGTCTTTGATGTGTTGATGCATTGTAAATATTGAATACACAATTTAACTTGTATTATCACATATAGGTAATTGAAACACTTTGGCACAGTCTTGATTAATAAAATGGTTGATGTCCGGATGTTTCTATTTAATATTCCACTGCTGAATTGAGTAAAGAGGAGTTTCTATGAAGGTAATTTTATAATTTGTATATGGACGAAGAAGTTCTGCAATATCACGGAGATTTTTAGTGGCGGCTCCAACGGCTTCTTCGGGTTTAGGATACACAGTTACGTAGCGTGTCTTTGGGTCGAACGCTGTCAAATCACATGTACCCAACCATATATAAATATGGAAATGTTATCCAGATGACTGATTTTATGTGCTAAATTTTGCTGTAGCCAGTGTAGTCCTTTAGCTGTTGTTCTGTACTTTGCACACTAAAATTTAATGTGATGGTCAATGCCTGGTTAGATTTGCTTCTCAAGGTAGTTGCCCTTACTGTCTGCAAAGAGTACAGGTGTAAGTTTCTTCTTTCCTGTCATTGGAGTGGTGGGCTGACGTAAATATTTATTGAGCTTCGTCGTTGACATACCAGCAATCTTCATTTTTTGGAGAAGGGGAGGGGGGACAGCGGACTCTGCCAGACTTTATTCCAATTTAAATTTTATAGGTATTTATAAGTGAAGGAATATGAAATTTACTTATACTTGTATAAAGACTTTTAAAATAAAAAAGTTTGTACCTTAACTAATGACAAGTTTTTACCCGGTTTTCCTACTGGCCAGTAACAATGTTTACAAATTTATGGAAATATTTTATGTCATAAGATGTATTTCAATTAAAAAGGGTGTTTTAGATAATATGTGTTGTCAAAATTGCTTTGCTTTTACTTATATCACAATTTTTTCTTCTCTGTTCCAAGATGTCGTCTTCTTGCTTCAACCTCGTTTTCGAATCATTCAAAATGGGAAGCTGAAATCATTTCCTTTGTCGTAAAGTTTTGTTCTCAGCCGACCTTCATTGTCAATTTGTAGATTTAGATCAAGATGTGAGGCAGACTTTGCTGTTTCTTTTGTATCCTTTATTTCAAGTTGGATGGGATAGATGCGTTCAACATAGTCACCAAACTTTGAATTACAATAACCTTATTGAGAGGATATCATTTGTATAGTAGAATGTGGACTTAAAGGGCAATACTAGCTTCTTTTTATTCTTCAGGAGAAGCTCCTGTATGAAGTCTGCCTCATATGAATAAGGGAATAACTACTCAATCAACGGACTTTTCTCATATGTAAACATAAATCAACGGACTGAGTCTTAGTGAAAAAGAACGATGCCCTTGTAATTTCAGACTTCATTTTGAATGTCGTGTGAGAAGCCGATCATGTATTTTTTCTTTAATATCCCGATGGGTAACCATGAAATGATATAAAACAACAAGCGACAACAACTGAGTTACAGCCTCCTGACTTGGGATAGACACATACAAACTGTGTAACACATGATCTTAAAAGGCGAAAAACTGTCAAATGTATGTAATGCACCTTATTGACATTTGCATATATAAGCAAGAAACGACAATGACAATAGTTATTTTTGTATTATGTCATGTTCTTCGGAAAGGTGACCATATCTAGACTCACGAGAGGCACCTTTCCGTTCAAAGAAACAAACCCAGTTGAAAACAAATTAAAAGCGTACAATATACACATTACAATAAATGCAGGTATAAAATGGTACAGATATGTCAGCTGATTTTTCCGTTAAGCATTTTGTGATTATATATTACCTTTTCTTAATACGTTGTTAAAAATTCTACAAAAACGAATTTTCATAAACTCTTCCAAGGTTTATATCTCATAATCATATACATTGATTAGTAACATAACTTTTCTTTTATTTTGTCAGTTTATCTACAAGAAAAATACACAAGCGTAATAAAACAAATATGAAAGGAAGTGGTGGGTACTGTTAAAATTCTGTTGATTTCATCATAGACATAATTTAGATATCATTATATATGATTTTGAAATTTATTCATATAATATTTCGTGCATAAATGACAATGCATCATAAGCCTCTAAAGGCTGGTTGATATAAATATACATGTCTATTGACTACATATGTTAAAAATTGTAATATCTTGTATTTCACGTACATGTACCAAGTTGTACTTAAAAATTAAAATATATATCTATCTATATTCATAAACTAATGTATATTTTTATGACAAAATGGTTAAGGCAAAGGTTTTTGGTTTTATCATTCAATGTTTGTAGAGTTACATGAAGTTGGTTAACGCAAAAATACGCGTCATGCCACACGTGATATATTGTATATCACAATTTTCATTGACAGCTTGACTACTAAGGTAAGACAGTGCTGCTAACTTTTGACATGTGTTTAATTTCGATATTTTTTACCTATTATAGTTAATATTTGTCAAACATTATAGATCAATTTATTTTCTTTGCCAATCATTACTAGCAAGTTTTTTTTACATATTTATCTTGATATTGAAATTTGAACTGTTCTAAACGATGAAACAGAGATTTGCTTTTAATGTAGATTTGTTATGCAAAGTATGTTATTTTGAATATTTTATTGAAGAATTTTGTTTTAATGGCAGATCATTTGATTATTTTGATTGCTTCTGTTTAATTTATTCACATTTTTTATAGACTCGGGACTATTAGATCTTCAGTTGATTTCTCATTGACGTATATAACCCACATCTCCTTTTTATTCATATAATCAACTTTTCAGTATTGGATATATTATAGACATACTTTACATGTTCTAGTGTTTTACATGTACAAATGCTCATTTGAAACAAACAAAATGGAAGCCACTGGTGCTGTTGAATTACTTTTATTTTTTATTTCGAGTATCAGTTGGTTTACGCAATAATATAAAAATATGCGGCACGTAATATATTGTAAACAACTATATGATTTTGTCGTTGTCAAGTTGACGATAATGGGAAGACATTGCTCCTAGTTTTTTAAATTCGATATTTTGGTTCTGAAGTTTGTTTCGGTCATCCTGTAGATAAGCGGATGGACGGTGCTGGTCTGGTGTCTGGTCTAGATGGGCAAAAAGGGGGGATTGTGATCACATTAAACTGTTTAACCCAAACACATGTTTCCTGTACCAAGTCAAGCTGTCTAGACAATCTGATTTTCGCAGTCTTTGTTTGTACATTTGTTTTTTAAGTCAGGTTTTGGTTGTTCGTGTTGTGTGATGTACTGTCGAATATTTTTAGAGATGTTATATTGTACAAAAACCGAAAACACTGGATTTTGAGTATATATATTATATGAATATATATTTCTTAACTTAACAATTTGGCTGTAATGTTGGTAAATCGTATGAAGTAAAAGTACTAAATAACTGATGATGAAATAAATGATGGTTCATACTAATAAGAAAGAATATGACATATTTCGGTTTAAAACACGCGTAGTTGATGTGTGTCTCAAGTTATAACATTTTGGTAAAAGCAAAGTTCTTCGTACGGTATATATATATTTATCATATAGTTGATTCACGCAAAGTTTTTTCTTATGGTAGATATATATCATATAGTTGATTAACGCAAAGTTTTTCCTATGGTAGATACTTATCATATTGTTGGTTAACGTAAAGTTCTTCCTATGGTATTTATTTATCATAAAGTTGGTTAACGCAAATAAAATTGTCACATGATCATTTGTAAAAAGTTATATTGTTGAATTATTCGAACATTGATGCGAATAGGCAGTTTATTGTAAAGCAAGTTGAAGTCGTATTTTGTCCTATCGTTCACTTTTGTTTAATTTTGTAGATAATTTCATCATTTGTGCATGGCCCATCTGAACGAACCATACACGAATTTCAGTCAAACTAATCATGAATACGGATCATTGTGATCTGTTGAAATGATTTTTTAATTTCATTCTGACTAGGCAGAATACATGGCCAAATGGGTGCAAATAAATTTTTTTCTGATTGAAGATTTTATTTTCTAAACTCTTCTCACCTGAAACTTAAATTTTACAAGAATGATCATTTGGAGATCCACTACAAAGTCTAGGTTTTTTTCTATAGATGTTTGGGATGAAATACATATATGAATATAATAATTCAAAAAAACTTTCCATTTAGTCAAATGGTAAATCTCAGAAACTTTACATGGCCAAGTGTTACAGAACCTTACAAAAAAAAACTTATTCATTGAAAGGTCTTTTTTTTTATATAACGCATCTTTTCACTCTAATCAGCTGTAAAACAGGATATTCCCTAAACAGCTGCAACCAGATCTTAACGCAGATCGATTTTTATATGCATCGAAAATACATGAAAAATTTTGTAGAACCAATCTAAATGCTCTAGAAATTCATGAGAATGAATGAGATATCCGGCTTATAAGTTGAATATACCAACCGCGCGTTTTATCTACATCACACTCACCAGATGCGCTCGAATCAAAACAGTTGGAAATAAACTCATCATAGGAACCAGGCTTAAATATTTTTAGCCGGACGCAGGTTTCGTCTACAAAAGACTCACAAGTGACTTGGAAAGCTTCATCAGTTATACAGAGAACATCGGGGAATATATTGTATACATTTTTGTATTGTACACAGGTTGTTTTTTTTTTTTTGTTTGTCTTACTTTAGTTTGGTCAAACTTTTAAATATTATTTTGCCCGTAGAAAATTTATAATGATTGAAGCAATTAGTTTTGTATTTTAGTTTGATTGTTTTTAATCATATCCCAATAATTAGATTTTAATCGACACCAAATGAAAACGGGAAGTAAATACATTATGACAGTCCATTGATCATTGCGGTTTAAATATAAGTAAACAATTGAAAATGTTGGTTAACGCAAATAAAGTATTGAAGAAATATAAATTTAAATACCTCACACAATCTGTTTGTTTATATGAAGAAATGCATGTTCAAGAGAAGAAAAATGAGTGGAAAGATGTTTTTTTATGAAACAGACTGAAAAAAATAAACATAACAGTTAATATTCAATTTATCTGTATTCATGTTACATTAATAGTAATTGAAATAGCAAAATGAATCGACCATGGTAATGCGTAATATGCAGTAATTCTCTGATCACCATTTTGAGAAGTTAAAGCGATATGTTGATATCATCGAAATTCCCTTTTTCCTCTCTTCTGGGTACTTCTTCTCTAAATATAACTATTTAAACGTGGATACAAATTTTGTTTACTACTGAAGGCGTTATTATTTGTATTTTGACATAAAATTTTGCTTTATATGGA
Source organism: Mytilus californianus (assembly GCF_021869535.1). Taxonomy (NCBI): domain Eukaryota; kingdom Metazoa; phylum Mollusca; class Bivalvia; order Mytilida; family Mytilidae; genus Mytilus; species Mytilus californianus. The sequence goes on along the minus strand of NW_026262690.1, from coordinate 32,269,543 downwards.
CAACTATCTTTTTTGTCATTGTTTATTTTCCAAGTTAAAGATACAATATGAATTTGGTTGCTGTTTTCATCTTAATATGGATCAATACAACTGTACTTTCCGTAAGTATAAGAAAATACATCCTGTAAGTAGTATTCATATGATACATTTTCTCTCATCTCTCTCTCCTTCTCTAAATACTCACACATACACATGGATTCTTCAAATGCGTTATAATATAAAACTGTACAAACATTTAATAAAAATAGATATAAATAATTATCGATTTCGAAAATTACAAAAATAGACAAATTTTCCTTCAAAGTCAATGTTTCTGTATGCATTTTTAAAAATTCCTACATATATATTTTGAACTAGCATAATGTGGAGCAGGATCTGCTTACCCTTCCGGAGCACCTGAGATCACCCCCAGTTTTTGGTGGGGTTCGTGTTGCTTAGTCTTTAGTTTGCTATGTTGTGTCATCTGTACTATTATTTGTTTGTTTGTCTTTTTATTTTTGGCCATGGCGTTGTCAGTTTGTTTTCGATCTATGCGTTTGACTGTCCCTCTGGTATCTTTCGTCCCCCTTTTATTAGTTTCTCTGTCTTTAGTTTTCTATGTTGTGTTTTTTACACTGTTTGTCTTTTAACTGTTTTCCATTTTTTGCCTCGGATATGTCAGTTTGTTTTCGACTTATGAGTTAGAATATCCCTTTGGTATCTTACGCCTCTCTTTTATTAGTATTTGAATGTATTGATAGCTGCGTCAGTTTTGATGATAATAAGTATAATGCCTGATGAAGTGATTTTCATTTTTTACTCCAGGATAAAGCCTTTGCCGAGGAGACTTTTTCAAAATGTCCCAGTGCAAAACAATTTGATATCGAAGCACAACTTACTTGTCCTGAAAACAAAGATCACTTCCACTGTGTGCCTGTACTACCGGGCTACAAAGATGTTATACGTATTTGCAAAAAGCCAAAATGGTTTGTGAAAGGTAAGATAATATAAAATGAATTAATTATGATATCTGCAAATGTAGTTTCATGCTTCACCCAATAGTCTTTTATGAAAATGATATACATTATAAATATATGAAGATGTGGTATGATTGTCAATGAGACAACTTTTCACCAGATGACGTAAAAGTTAACAACTATATGTCACCGTATGGCCTTCAACAATAACAAAAACACATACCGCATAGCAAGCTATAAGAGGCTGTAAGTAGCTGAACGCAACCAAAAACAACAAAAAATGGTATTTTCACTTCAAAGACCCTATTAATGCAGTGAACCACTTTAAGTATATAAAGCAACGTTCAACTCAAAAATGACATATTACTACTGGTCTACTACCAATAAAGCTACAAAAATGTAAACAGGATCTCACAAAAGAAGTAATTTGAGTTCTGATCTTCATTTCATGCCTCAATGTTTTCATTTAAACTTCAAGTTTAAGTTCATGTCTTGGAATCGAAGTCATTCACAGTAATCCATCTTGATATGACGAGTCCAGAAATAGTTTTTCTCGGTGTTCAATTTGCAAACCTTTAAATTTAGGAATTATGCTCAAGTTCATCCATGAGAATAAAGTTTTAGATTAAACTAAACAGAGGTCATTCAACGTACGTGAGGCGTCAGTTGATGAGAAATACTTCCTGGAGAAAGTAAAACTAGAATATAAAGGAGTCACATTTGCGGTTCCTGTTTGAATACTTTAATCGATCGAGTATATTAAAGTTCTGTTTAGGCATTATCGATCACATTATTATTGATGCCTCCCCCCTTTTCCTTGAAAAACCATAACAAACAAAACAAAACAAAGCCACATAAAAGACAAATGTTGTATCACACAATATGACAATACAACAGTAGTTAGCTTATAATTGACTGCCTGGGTTAAACGTAAAGGCAGGATATATTTTTCTTATGTGATACCTTATAAATGTTTAACATAATTTTATGTTATTAACAATGTTAATAACTACTATATGTTTCTGTAGAATGTTGCACAATAAGCGTACACGAACACAAACCTATTAATAAACATACAATTTACAGAAAAAATTCAATAGTTTCTTTTTTGTATTTATAATGAATAGTACAGTCAGGTCAATAAAATGCCTTCAGACACTGGTCTTTTTTTATTGCTTTTATCGAAATTATTTCGAAAATATGCTTGCATCATGAAGTTTTCTTTATTTCACATTGAAAATTCTTCAACTAAATATTTAACTCGCATATTCAACATCGACTATTTCCAGGCACCTTTCCTGTGTGGTCTCCGAAATACAAGAAAATTACATCAGTCCCATGTGAAAACGGTAGATATCAAGATAATTCCTACAAATCAAACAATATATCCGTATTAAGATGTTCCAAGGAAAAGAGCTTTTGCACCGAAAAGGGACAAGCGACACTATTTCGTGACCGTCCAACCGTAAACAATCTCTGTTTTTGTATGGATGGTAACACATTTCTAAAGGAACCAAAGAATGGCACATACTGCAACCCGAATGTTGAAAACTGCAGTTGTATATGGGTGAGAACAGGCAAGTAACCTTTTTAGCTTATCATGGTTTGTAATATACTATGTATTTACTTATGTTGATCACAACATATCTTCGCATCTTTCATACTTACTTAATTGGTTAAAAGCAATCTTCCGGATTGCTGTATAAGAACATCTTTAGATGCTTAATTAATACCATTTCTGCCAAATATTAGTATTTATGTCCATCAATGCATCAAGTATGTTCCAGCACACTCTTATTTGCAGTACATACATGTGAATATATAATAATCAGAATCATTTTAGAACCTCAATGTTATAAATATTATACAGAAACTGAATAATGGAATCAAATGATTAGATTTTAAAGAAAACAATGAATACGACGATTGGTCGTAATGATTATCTGTGTCGCAGAGTACCAGCATATTTTCAGTTTGTATCCGGTCAACTTTTCTATTTCAATACCCTAAACGTATAAAGCAAACACATATCATTATTTTGCAGTACCCGGCTGCACCAACTGGTATCAGTGAAGTTTTGTTTTGTATCGTTTTCATGTTTATGGTTTGTTATAATTGTTTTTAAGACAGACAGACAGATACCATAAACATACTTATGTATACACAGGCCAGAGTCTGAGCTTGTTTTGCTATATGATATAAAACTAAATCGACGAAAAAAGGTCATGTATTCAAAATCATAAAATGCAAAAAAAAAAAATTTGCAATTAAAACATTGATGTGTTTCCCTGGGTTTTAGTATGTTACCCGGATTTGTTTTTGCTTAATCGAATTATGACTATTGAACAGCGGTATACTACTGTTGCATTTATTTGACATAAAAGTTCATAATTAATATGAAATCATAATACATAATTAATACGAAATTACATCAACTAAAATTAAATCAATTGAATAAATGACAAAAAAGGTCAAAGGTGGGGAGAAAAATCTGCCCCACTAATAAACATATATACATATCTACTTCTAAAGATAAAATTTACGGAGGTATGCGGGTGGCAATTTTTCACAAGAATTGCAAGGTAACAAGTCAAAAGCTGGTGATAAAAGAAATTGCCCACATAGCACATACACGTGAACTCGTGCTGACCCCGCAAGATCATTGACCAATAAGAAAGATGTAATCCAATCATGCACTGGTCATTAGTGAAATTTCTCTACATGTGAAAACATGTTGTCTAATTTCAACAATTTTATCGTTTAATTAAGTATGACAAATCTGACCCATTGACTAGTACAGAGACATCATAAATTTACAGTAAAAATGGCTCCCTTTTTATTTAAGTCTGAGTAAAAAACAATACAGAATTAATCTTCCCTGCTTGTTTTTCTATATGATATAAAAACTAAATTGACGATAAAAAGGTCATTTATTCAAAATCATAAAATGCAAAAAATACATTTTGCAAATAAAACATTTGACATACAATTTCAAAATTAATATGAAATTATAATACATAATTAATACGAAATTACATCAACTAAAATCATATCAATTGAATGAATGACAAAGAATAGCAAAGGTGGGGAGAGAAATCTTCCACAAATCCACTCTTAGGTTGAAAGAGTGGATCCCCCACCCGAGGACTCTGGCGACGTGAATACAACTTATATATAATTTGTTAGAATTTGGGAGCATGACAATCAGATACACAAAAAAATAACACTATATTTTTGTAAAACGTTTCCACATTGACATAAAATATTTAAGTTCACATATATATATAATTATAAACCTAAATTTGGATCCACCAGCTCCACACTTTAGAACCGGATGGTCTTAACGAAAAAGACGAGAAGAGATACAGGAAATATAAAGAATAATTTAATACACAGCATCGTCTTTTTTATCCTGTAATATTGGCCAATGGACGTTGCAAACTTTAACCACAAATTTTCGTATATAATCTTGAACTTCATCCACATTATGTATTATTTACAAGGCAGCTAAATCCATGTGCAACATGTACATTGAGCTGCAAAAGTTTCTTATCATCTACATCCGATTTCACCTGGATAGATGCACGCTTGATAAAGCTAGTCTGCCTAGCGAAATATTGCGTTAATTTTTATTGTTTTGTAAATATTTTAAACATTCTAATATTTACATACTAAATAGTGTGTTAAAATTACATTGTTAGGCAGTCTATAATTATAAACCTACATATATTTTACTTTTAAATTATGATAAATGATGTAAATCTGATTCCAGACAGGACCACAGCAATAAAATTACAATAATCATCATTGTTAAGTATAGTTATTCACATTTCGTCTTACATCTAGACATTGAGTAACATTATCCCCTAAATATTTTAGTACAAACAATTTTATCAGTACACTAATTAACCAAAAACATTTTTGCTACATTTGAGAGATCTGAAATATTTTTATATCTTCTTAATTCCTCTGCTATTTTTGTTTCCTGTCTTGGTTGTTTTCAGTTGTCTCTATTTCATCATGCATACATACTCTTGTTATAGATCAGGCACATAAAGTCAGACCATTTCTGCACTGCAAAAGTAGTACAAATAGGGATAAATTACCAATTTTCTGTACTTCGCAACCTATAGAGTAGGTGAAACTCGCGTCTATGTGCACTTCCAAAGCAAACAATACATTATTAATGATGTAAAACCGATTCCCATTGTACAGGGATTGACCATGATAATCAAACTGCCAAACTGTAAATTACATTGTCGTATACTGTTTTAATTTCACAATATTTTTCAACATAAAACGCATTTAATTAACAGTTTTAAAATATATTATAAATCAACTGATTCTTTTTCAGATCAGAAATCAGAAATTACCACACTTAATAATTTTTCAAGGAAGAATACAGAAAAAGCCTTAGTCATGTAAGGAATTTTACAGATATAGCTTGTATGTTGTTTGCAAAAACCATTGTTTTTCTGAAAAAAATTTAAAAAATCTCTTTTTATCTTTTTATATTTAATTTTATTCAAAGTCGACTGATCTGTAAATTACCGATTTTGTCCTTTTCCCTATTGAGATATTTTGACTAAGTGTGGAAAATCATGACGGCTGCTTGTGATAGCAGGAGACGTTTACGCGGTCTCGTTCTTTTTCGAGTTCATGTGATGCTGTTATATTTTTTTTTATCTTGATTTGCATTTTTTTAATGGATTAACGAGTTCTAGATATCGGTAAAGTGTTGTTGCCTTTGATTTACAACCGGCTAGCGTTACATAACCTATAAAATAGTTGTTAATGATTTTCGCAATATTTGGTTTTTCAATTTTATATCTTTTTACTTGTTCAAATTGGAAAAAAACGGAATCAGTATGGACCATATTCCATTTGCAATATGTTCAGTACGTTTTCCATGAACAGCAATTGGTACGTAGATCGTGAATGCTTATTTTTTGGACACCTACTTTTCATTAATTACAATACACTTGTTCATTCCAGTCGAACTGATAAAGGGGTAGTATCGACTGAAAATTTAGGTAAGTGTAGTTTTATGTAAAGCTGTCCCCTTAGAAATGTCAGTTTTAAATGATTTTCTGTTTTGAACTGTATCTGGTAAAGAACTGCCTACTGGATCAACCTCATATTAGCTAAGCGTAGAAGTAAGCATAACCTCTTCAAAATATTCTGTTTGATGATCGTTTGATATCGTATACAATTTGTGCACTACCCATTGAAAATCAATTCAACCTGGTACGTCAATTCAATTAAAAACAACACTAAAACAAAATATATAATGTAAGAAAAGAAAAAAAAAGATAGACAAAAAGCTTAATTTAAAAATTACATCTTGATCAAAATTTGAAAAATAATAGATGAGATTAACGGTTATGAGACAGTTCATAGTCAACGTAAAACTTACGGTCCACGAGGATGAAATGATGGATACTGCATGACCAGTTCTATGTCGTCCTGAATCTGTTGTCAAATTGTGAAATGAAAACAGTATAGACGATAATATATTTCACGTCATTGCATCATACCAAATTCTCAACAGACAAAAAAAAAATAGAATCATTTGGAACTGACAGGAACAAATTCAAAATAAAAAGTTTTGGTGTCATAATAATTATGATTACTGTATTAATCAATATGAAAAAAACTGTATGTTACAACCGTCTTTGCTTTAGTTAAACATCATACATATTTGTATATTCAACAGAATATAAGTCACATAGTATATATATAATGCTGATAGCTGTTCTATTGTGTACCATATTATATTGTAAGTATAAAAATCACATGTTACATTCTCATATCTGAAAATTTTTGGGTAATTGATTATATGATTTTTGAATTTGGTGATGTCCCAAGTCCGAGGGTTTGAGTTAACTTTTTTTCACAGTTGTTCTTCACCTATCATTTACAATTTCATACAAATAACAAATAAAGTAACAGAAGTCTAACCTTTTTGTGTCGTTTGAAGGTCCTCGTCGTACTGAAAATAAGATATTTGCCAGTTGAACCTTTTTTTCCGGGGTAATTTGCTTACAGATGCTGACCATAAAATCAAACTCAAATCAATTTCAATGTAAATATAAAGTAAATTATTGTAAAACATAGAAAACAAACTCGAGTAAAAAAACTAAATTTATTTTATCTGATGATGACCGTCATTATCTACTGTCCCTTTTTGTTTAAAAGTTCATGTTTTCCCTTTAATATATGTATTTAAGCATTGAACCTCGATCAACGTACGTATCAATTAATGTAAAAGTACGCTTAATGCCTGATTAGAACGTCATTTGTGAGTCTAATGCAGACACAACGTGAGATCATGATCCTAGTATCTTTATTGACGTTTAATAAATATACAGTAAATCAAAACACTATAAAGAAACAACAAATATCTTACCTATAAAAAAAATGGAGCTGTTGGATGATTGCTTACGAAACAACTAGCAATAGACCAAAAGCAAAAAAATAATAAACAGATAAGGAGATGTGGTATGACTGCCAAAATAGACAACTATCCACCAGAGACCAAATGGCATAGATGTTAACAACTATAGGTCACCGTACGGCCTTCATCAATATTCAAATCGTATAACACATTGCAAATTATAAAAGGCCCGACATGACAAGATGTAAAACAATTCAAACGAGAAAACAAACGACCTGATATATGTTCAAATCAATAAAAAAAACAACAAACAACAACTACTGAATTTCAGGCTCCAGACTTTATGATAGTTAAAACTAAAACTCCGTATGTATTATAATAAAACTGTTAACATATAGTTATGCGGTTATACATGTAGCATAAATGTAGGACAACATTTTATAACTTTAGGCCTATTATAAGTTACACAAATGTACCAGCATAAGTTCTTTCTCTTTTTCAGTATCGGTTGCCGTATTTATAATACTTGGGGGCAAGCTCTATTGTAATTAATAAGTTGTTGAAATAGAAATAAAAAGACACGTTCAAAATAAAACAGACATGTATAAATCCTCTGGTAAAATGACGAATGTTAATGCGGAATATAGATATGCGAAATGAAAATTAAGATCTACAAAAACTATCAAGTGGACTTTAAATGTAAGACTAACGATGTTTTAAGACCGTCCTTAGTCAAGAGGTTAATAAAGAGTGGCATTTTGGATGCTTTCAATAAAACAAAAGAAACAATAAGACCGACACTCATCGTGCAATCTCGAAGAACTGATGCCTTGTAAACGCCTACTACAAAAGACCAAAACCTGAAAGATGAGAAAATTTACTTGCCATGCAAGCAAAAACAGTCATCGCCAGAAAACGTGAAATAAATTCGGTTGGTGACCTCCGTGATATAGACTGTGAAAAAAGCCCCATAGCAATACAAAATGTTGCATACCACGTTTTTGAGTTTGATTGCAGTCCAGATGTACTCAGCTTGAAAATTCCTCTGCTATCACAGAAAATATGTGACTTGATGAACCCAGAGGACAGAACTGTGTACGCCACTTATTGTTAGAAACAATTGGAAATCAGAAAAAAAGATAAAGCCGTACTGGTAACCAAAGACTGTGCATGCGAATCATACGTATATACAGATTAGATACAGTTTCTGACCATGCTTAAACTATAGATGAACAGAATGCTGATGTAGACTCCTTGTAGATCAATATCTGAGATTAAGGAAAAATACTGGGAAGTCAGCAGGAGTGCAGTCTCTGGTTCCACAATTTACATGAAACTGTCCCGGTAAAAGACCGATGACCAAGGCAAATTGAGGTCACTAATGACCCAATATAAGATTATGCAATACGAAAATTGAGGTAAATGCACTTATGTGTGGCATAAGTGACTTCATGGTACAATGACATAGTTTATGTTTGATCTATACATGGTTGAGTCGTACATGGTAGTGTTGCATATCATAGTGATAAATATTATGTAAAAACTAATTTTGTAGCTGGATATTTAGCTTAAATGAAACTTTCGGAATTTTTCTAATTGATATAAGGGCGCTTCTTCGAGCACATGGTTCAAGATTCAGCCTCTTTTTCGAATAGCTGCTGAGGGAAGAACCTACAGAAATTAAGTGACACTCAATTTCGTAAAAAAAACATAATCCCACCTCCTCCCCAGCTTCAACCTGAAAATTAGAATTTTTATTAACTGTTGAGATTGAGATGTTATGAATTATTTATTGGCATCGACGGTATCTGCTCCCAAAAGATGTTACAAATTTTATAGTTATGTAGAGATAACTCTAATGATTTGACTTTTCAAAATTTTCGATTTTAATAATAGATGACATTTGTCTTTTTACTTATTACAAAATATGCTTGTTTGGGTTTAGATTGTACTAAAAGTATTGTATATTAAAATTCACATTATAATTGTAGTGTATGCTAAATTTAATACATGTATCTTTTGATATAATATTGAAATAGTAACTGTCACATCTGTGGCCTGCATCATCATAACTTGTGTTAGTTGTTATTTGCCGCCATTATTTGCATTAAACTTGATGACATAAGTAGTTCTCATATAACTACATGGCAGTGTCATGTTTATACCGTGTAATTTCAAAAATAAAATTCATACTTACGGGAAAACATCGATGCATATTTATTTTAAATAAGAAAAAGCCTGACAAAGTACTGTACTAAACTAGTTCCAGTTTAAATTGGACGAAACAATACTCGGCAGATGTACACATATTCGCCAATAAGACTCAAATAAATAATAATTCAATTGATATAATTTTGGTACTGTGTTAAAATGATTAACCAAACAAAAAAATTAGCTGTGACTAAGCTAAAAAGATAATTTGCAAATTACCAAAATTACAGAACTGTTCCATGTTTATCAGCAGATATTTTATTGTAAATTGAAAGTTAAAATGCGTTTCCTTTTTCGAATCATTTGTCGTTTATATTAGACATTTAAATATTCTAATAAACATTATATTTAGAAATGAGGGAGAAGAGACCTAGAGGCAATTAAAAACGTACAACAGAATGATAAAAAAGAAAAACGACGAAAAGACATAAAATATTACCCGAAACACTAAACGGAAAACTAAGATTGTGTAAAATTAACACCACAAAAACCAGTGGTGATCTCAGGTGTTCAGCAACATAAAGACATTTGATTTTTCTACGCTTTACACTACTATTCCCAATGCTCAGTTGAAAGATCGAGTTCACCATCTCATTAAACAGAGCTTTTTCTATAAAAATGGGAATCGTAGATACAAATTTCTTGTTTTGGGTTACAATAATTCATATTTTGTGACAAACCACACTGAATCTACCAGAAAATATACTGAAGATGATATTATCAAAATGCTGGACTTTTTGATCGACAATATATTTGTTGAGTTTGGAGGATTTATATTTCAACAGACAGTCGGTATTCCAATGGGAACTAATTGTGCACCCCTACTGGCCGATTTGTTTTTGTACTCGTATGAAGCAGAATCTATTCAGAACCTTCTAAAAGACAAAAAGAAATAGTACCTTGCGAAATTCTTTAATTTTACTTTCCGATATATTGATGATGTTCTATCATTGAATAACCCATATTTCAGCCAATACTTACATCTCATATATCCCAGTGAACTTGAAATTAAGGATACTACTGATACTAGAAGGACTGCTTCATACCTTGATTTTTTCCTCACTATTGACACAGATGGACGACTTCACACGAAAATCTATGATAAACGGGACGATTTCAACTTCCCAATTATCAATTTCCCATTTCTCAGCAGTAACATACCCTCTGCCCCTTCGTATGGTGTTTACATATCTCAATTGATACGTTATTCTCGTGCTTTTTCACACTATACGGACTTCATATACAGGAGTGTGCTCCTTACACAGAAACTGCTCCAACAAAGTTATGAGGAGGACAGATTAAAAATGACAATCCGTAAATTTTACGGACACCATCACGAATTGGTTAGTCCATACGATGTGTCTTTGTCCAAACTAACTAAGGACATTTTTACCACGTGTTAGATTGTGGTTTGTCATTTCGTCGTCTGATCTTTTAATTACCGAACGTGACTTATTACCGATTGTGACTGTTTTGCTGAGTGTGAAACCGCATTGCTATAAGACGTGTCACGGTACCTTTCTATCCCAAATTCAAGTATTTAATTTTGATGTTATATTTGTTATTCTCGTCGGATTTTGTCAAATGTCTTAACGTCTTTTCTGTTATATTCGTGTGTTATGGTAAAGATAAATAATCACCCCCTTCATTTATTAGATTTTAGTTTGGTTCAACGAAATTTATACGATATATTTGGTTTACAGTTTGATTCAGAAGAAACACCGGCATAGCTAGATAATACAATTAATTATCTAATCACTACCACAATTTGATATTAATAAGCATTGTAATTTTCATTGTTATTAATAAATGTAATGTCAGTATTACAAATCATGTCTAATCTTGAATCAATCCTAATCCTATCTTATTTTTGGGAAATATTTTTACAAATTCAAATGTGACGTCACTTTGTGTGTTTTTTTAGAATTTCAAATGTGACGTCACTTTGTGCGTTGATGCTTTGGCTAAATCGGCTGTGTATTTTAATATGTTGGATTAAGTTGTTTTATGTAATGTATCCGTTTTTATTCTGTAGTTAGTCCCCACTTCGGTTTTATCATGTATATCTATTATATAGTCATTTTATAAAATTTACTGTTTGCAAAATTATAAGTTATTCTAAATAATAAGGATGTTCTTGTCCCAGGCAGAAAACCCTGGCCGTGTTAGGCGCAACTTTTTTGAAGTTTTAGTCCTCGGTGCTCTTCGGCTTTGTACTTGTTTTGGCTTTCAAGCTTTTTTCATCTGAGCGTCACTGGATGGTCTTGTGTGGACGAGACGCACGTCTGGCGTAATGAATTTTAAGCCTAGTACCTTTTGTTAGCTATAATAATTATTCGTGTGTTTCTTTGTCCTATATGTTCTCCCATTTATTTGTATTGTGGTCCTGTTATGTGATGTTGTCGTTTTGGTGTTGTGTTTGACGTTGCCATTAAAGCGGGAGGTTTGGCATGCCACAAAACCAGGTTCAACCCACCATTTTTTTCTTAAAATATCCTGTACCAAGTCAGGAAAATGGCCATTGTTATATTATAGTTCGTTTCTGTGTGTGTTACATTTTAATGTTGTGTCGTTGTTCTCCTCTTATATTTGATGCGTTTCACTCAGTTTTAGTTTGTAACCCGGATTTGTTTTTATCTCTATCGATTTATGAGTTTCGAACAGCGGTATACTACTGTTGCCTTTATTCAGAAGAGTCAGCAGTTCCTGAGCCATAAGTTGCATCTGCCGTGTTAAATCTGTTACAATACAATGCGGATTCGTATCAGGCATGTATGCTTCATTTAATATCAGATTAGTGATTGTCTCTTGTCTTACCATTAGAAATCACCAAATTCATAAACATGTAAAATTCCTTGATCCTTCACTTGTCTGAATGTGCAAGTGACAATTTGAAATGAAACACGATTTTCATGACAACGGAGCGACTAAAGTTTTACCGATAAATAGAAAGCCGACATTTGAAACTAAAAAAGACAAATCACAACACTGAAAACTAAACAGAAAGCAAACACCAATCCCTTTAAAACTAAGGGTGAACTCAGGTAAAAGTCAATAATCTATGTTACTGTCCTATCTAAAATGTGTGCACTGACTAAACATCAATCCGTCCGTCTTAAACTTGCTTTGATCAGATCCTTAACATGAATAATTTAAACAATGTTAATCAACGTGATACAGTTTTTGCGTGTACCTTTGTAACTATCCTATGTGTGTACATTAACAAAATTTGCCTCTTTATGCATGTCTTGTAATTGCTTAGATCTGATCCGTATCACAAAACTTTTATTTACCACGACAGACAAATGAACCACCATATCCACTCTCTAATACTCAATTAAAAAAGGGAAAAAGTAATAATTGCTATAGTATTCCACCACTGATAAGGCCGCCATTTTTGCAATGAAAACTTGTCATTTTAATAAGGGTTCCGCCAGATAACCTGTTTAAACTGATAGTCCTATAATCCGAATAAAGGGATCAATGGGAATAGAGATGATTTAAATCCTTTCGTTCAACTTTCCATCGATCAAAACAATATAGATCGTCGTTGAGAAAGATTATTGAGCATAGAAGTGGGGTAAAAAAATGGCGATCTTTCTAGACAATTTCGTCATTTCATTTGGAAAAAAAAAGTTCAGATTTAAATTTCAAATTGAGATCGTTCTAGTTAAGGTACATATACAGTTCTATGGTTATCAAAACAATCTTCACTGGCATATTCCAATATAGGGCTTTAATGGACTAAGTATAATTTCCATAAATTTTACCTGCTGAGTCTATATTTCGAGCGTCACTGGTGAGTTTTTTTTTGTAGACGAAACACGCGTCTGACGTACAAAATTTTAATCCTGGTATCTATGATGAGTTTATTTTCAATTAAAGTAAACTGTTTAAATGCCTATCTATACTTTATATGATACTACCTATATGAATATCCCATTTTTAGTTGCTACTAAATGCTGTGTCAAGGACGTGTCATTTGCAGAGAGCATTTTCAAAGATATCAGATTCTCTGCAACATCATCTACATGAATGATAAACAAACAGATTCACATCGTTCCAACAGTTTACAAAATGCAGATTCATTTACTAATAATAGGGACTACCAAAAGTCTACCATTACCACCAAACTCTGCGAAAGGAAAAAAACAGGATCTGTTTTTGGGACATCATGCACACAACAGAAGCAGTATTACTGAGATAATTTGGATGACAATTTTTTGAAAGCAGAAATATCAGAAAAATAGTGGAGACACAAGACACAATATTTTATTCTGAAATACGACTAGATGAATATTTTACGTTTTATTAAACGCAAAGGGAAGTGTTGAGATACAAAAGTAATTGCTCTGATAGAAATTCATTCAACGTAGAAATCTTGTATTATAGCTACATAGGGATCTCAAATATATAGATATCTTTATTTTCAACAAAATTGAAAATACATCATATGTATCACATTTTGTCATTTCGGGGCCTTTAATAGCTTGCCATGTGGTATGGGTTTTGCTTATTGTTGAAGGTCGCACGGTGACCTATAAATGCTTCAATCCGATTCATTTGGATATTTGTCTCATTGGCAGTCATACTACATCTCCTTATTAGATATATAAGGCTTAAGATCCACACTATGAAGTGTCTTAGCAATTCATTTTGTCTTTTGTAATTGGCTTTACCACCTTAAATACTCGACAATAAAGATAAGGACCATTTCCAATTGAAAATTTAAAGCACTGAGACTTAATTAAGACGGAAACTAGAATCTTTCACTTATCCATTAATTCTGTGAAATGTAAAGCTTTCATTTCGACGATTTCCGATAATATTTTGATTACAGAAGCTAATAAAACTTGTCTTTGTAGTTTACGTTTTAAGGTTCTGGTGTCGCTGGTAGTTCAAAACTTGAAGTTTACCATGACTGAAGGAGTTCTGCGAATATGATGTATATTTGATTTTGACATGCCTAGACTCCCAAGACCAAACTGAAATTTAAAGGACTTAGATAAAAAAAAATTGATTGAATCTTTGAAATATGAATTTAATGCAAGAAAAAAGTGTCTATATTTCAGATTATCAGTGAAAAAAATTGACAATAATACTAAAATCGCAATGAATACATTAAGCGTATGTTTGGCCTTTTGGAATTTCATCCAATTTACACTGTTTAAAATGTAAACATTTGCAATGGAACTATTTACACTTGTCACTTATTTTTTGGCAAAAAACCTCAACCACTTTATTTATATACAACAAGAAATAATAAATGCAACAATTTATGGGAATATTGTATTACTCAACTGATATGTTTGTATGCAAAGTAGGAAACCTCAATGAGTGAAATCGATTGAACATGTACATTTTTGTAAGATACGCTAGGTTCTCATCGTTATCTTTCCGTCAAAGAATTTTGTTCAAAGCAACATTTCACCCGTGATGTAGAGGTTTCATATTTAAGATATGGGAAAAAATTGCATTGCTTGTTTTCCTAAATTATTGCCTTAATTCATATTTAAGGGAAAAAATTCTTTTGTATTCAACATGTGTAAATCAGAAGAATTTCCAGGGAACAAAAATATATTTAGTTAGTCATTTTTAACCCCGCCACAAGTTATTTATGTGTCAGCCCCAAGTTAGGAGTCAGTAGCTGTCATTGGTTGCTGTCTGTGATATTTGTTCTAAAGTTAATTTGTTGATTTATTTGTAATAATTCCAGGCCGTTTATTTTCTGGTTTTGATTGTTTTATATATAGCAGACTATACGGTATGGGTTTTGTTCAATGTTGAAGGCTGCACTTATAGTTCCTTGCACCCCCATCATTAGGATTCTGTTGGATAATTGTTTCACTGCAATTGTCAATAAATCTCCTGATTTTTATAATAGTACTTATATCATGCATATAAAAGTAATTACTTCTTTCTAAATGAAATGGGTTGGGTTTTTTTTTTAAAGATATTCCGAGTGATTCCCAACTTTGAATAAAAAAAATATTTTGATCAGGGAGAAAGAAAACAAAACTTTGTTTGGGAGTATTTGCATTAAATCTAAATGTTAAGTTCTTAACATAACCCTTCCCAGTGTTAAATGGTCCCTCATTCTGTTGTGTTGCATATAAACTCATCATAGATACCAGACTTAAATTGTTTTTACGCCAGACACGCGTTTCGTCTACAAAAAACTTCCAGCAAAAAAAAACATCAGTGACGCTCGAATCAAAAAAGTTAAAAAGGGCAAATAAAAGTATGAAGTTGGAAAGCAATGAGGACTCAAAATTACGAAAGGTTTTGCCAAATACATTGATATCATGATACACTATTTATTGAATGTTGTTTGCTTTATGTCCGGTGGGAAATATTTCATGCATGCTCTGAGAACAAATTAACTATAAATACAAAGGTAGATTCTGTAATGTAAGCCGACCAGGATTAAGGGGGTACGACGGAAATGTGGAGTACCACTGGAAATAAGGGAATGTAGGACAGTGGCGATAATTTAGCCTTTCAACTGGTTACCTACAGAATCTCACAAGAGTTGTTGCAAGAGTTCTATAACATACAGAGAGTGTGACACGCTATCTCTGCACAAAGCATTGCATGGAATTAACATCTCCATTCTTACCACAT
The DNA here is from genome assembly GCF_021869535.1 of Mytilus californianus. Taxonomy (NCBI): domain Eukaryota; kingdom Metazoa; phylum Mollusca; class Bivalvia; order Mytilida; family Mytilidae; genus Mytilus; species Mytilus californianus. The sequence goes on along the minus strand of NW_026262690.1, from coordinate 32,253,355 downwards.
GTTAATGAAAATAAATGAAATCAATAAAAAATACCATATATATATATATATAATTATAATAAATAATCTATTAAAAATGCATTTTTTTAAAAAGAGGACAAATGAACTTAGGGTTAACAGACTCTGTGGGAGAACAGTTGAAAGGCAAAAATGTTTTGTACATACATTTTTACTGTTAACAAAGGTTTTGTTTACTTACTTTGGAGTGTTCTACATTCAACAATGGGTTGAGCGCTCACAAAAATGTGTCATTTTTACTAATAATGATATGGCATATTCTGAGTGTGCTTTTAAACGCATATATATGTGTATATTCCATCTTCATGCCTTATATATCATGTACTGTGTTATGACGCTATATAAAAACTGACGAGGAAACCGAAAGCTTGAGCCTAGGTGGTCGAGTGGTCTAGCCCGTCGGGCATAGTGCAAGGCGATTTGGTGCCACGATATTTCAGTAGCATGAGTTCGAATCCCGGCCAGGGAAGAACAAAAATTTGCTTCCGCAAATTTACAGATCTAACATTGTTGGGCTGTTATTTAGACGAATAATATATACAGAATGTATTTTCAGCCTTGTATCACCATCACTGGTGATCCGATGGGTAAAATCTGTCGTAGAGTTGTCACTGGTTCAGACGTACTTATAATATAATTATTTCTGTGACTGCATCCTACATTAATTTGTAAGATCCTCTACGATAGATAATTCAACTGATCTGTAATATTCCATCTTCATGCCTTATATATCATGTACTGTGTAACGACGCTAGATAAAAACTGACGAGGAAAGGTAACACCTGGATAAAATCTGTCGTAGAGTTGTCACTGGTTCAGACGTACTTATTTATATATATTGTTTTCTGTTTGGTATTAAATCAATAATTAAGATCCATTTTGTTACATCTTGTGATCCGTTTATTTGGCAATCGCCATGGCAGTCAGCAGGGTTTAAGAACATCAGTTGTTCGACCTGTTAGTCAAATGCGTTTTGTTAAAATATACTTTTTCACTTTTTGGTCTTTTGGAAAATGTTGTTTGTGCTGTATTTAGACCCCTCTACCAAGAAATTTGTTTTGCATGCACACGTATAAAAATTGCGGTTTTTATCCAAAGTTATCATAGGTTTGAACGTTGTTTGCAATTTAGACTTGTTTATATTTTTTCGTTTGGATTGTATTATATTATCCTTCGGGTTTATATGATCCGTTCATCCTTTTTCGACTCTTCAAAATTCAAGAGTCTCTCCTAAATTGAGGTAAATTATATGGCCTTCCAAATACCGTTTCGATTCTTAACATCACTGAAGAGACATTAATTGTCGAAATCCGGATATGGTATACAAATTTTTGCACCTCATGTTTGCGGTATACCATCTTTTCCGCAAGTTTATTGTTTTCTGTTTGGTATTAAATTAATAATTAAGATCCATTTTGTTACATCTTGTGATCCGTTTATTTGGCAATCGCCATGGCAGTCAGCAGGGTTTAAGAACATCAGTTGTTCGACCTGCTAGTCAAATGCGTTTTGTTAAAATATACTTCTTCACTTTTTGGTCTTTTGAAAAATGTTGTTTGTGCTGTGTTTAGACCCCTCTACCAAGAAATTTGTTTTGCATGCACACGTATAAAATTGCGGTTTTAATTTAGACTTGTATATATAAAACGTCTACATATTAGTCAACGATCTTTCTTACGAGTAACGATACATGTACACAATGAATAAATTATATAAACGCCTAAAAAGTGTACAAAACAACACCAATATCAAACTAGAGGCTCCAAGGAGCCTGTGTCGCTCACCTGATATTTCTGTTTACAATTGATGCATGAAATAATGCAACCATTATACTTTTGCTTTAGTTTCAGAGATATAAGCCAAAAACTGCATTTTACCCCCTATGTTCTATTTTTAGCCATGTCGGCCATGTTGGTTGGTAGGCGGGGTCATCGGACACATTTTTTAAACTCGATACCCTAATGGTGATTGTGGCCTTTGTCTCAGTAGTTTCAGAGGAGAAGATATTTGTAAAAGATTACAAAATTTACGAAAAATTGGAAAAAAATGACTATAAAGGGCAATAACTCCTTAAGGGGTCAATTGACCATTTTGATCGTGTTGACTTATTTGTAGATCTGACTTTGCTGAACATTATTGCTTCTTACAGTGTATCTCTATCTATAATAATATTCAAGATAATAACCAAAAACAGCAAAAAATTCCTTAAAATTATCAATTCAAGGGCAGCACCCCAACAACGGATTGTCTGATTTGTCTGAAATATTCAGGTTAGATAGATATTGATCTGATGAACAATTTTGTCAGATTTGCTCTAAATGCTTTGGTTTTAGAGATAGAAGCCAACATCTACATTTTATCCCCATGTTTTATTTTTAGCCACGGTGGCCATCTTGGTTGGCGGGCCGTGTCATCGGACACATTTTTTAAACTAGATACCCTAATGATGATTGTGGCTAAGTTTGGTTAAATTTGGCCCAGTAGTTTCAGAGGAGAAGATTTTTGTAAAAGTTAATGACGACGGACGACGGACGCCAAGTGATGAAAAAAGCTCACTTGGCCCTTTTGGTCAGGTGAGCTAAAAAAAGGAAACATTAAATGTAATTATCTATAAATACTACGGGTAACAGATATCCTTCATCAGTATGATTATGATGTTAAATGAATCATATCAATCTATTCTGATTTATCTATAACAACCTTGAAATTTATATTATTAAAACCTTTCACAACAACGCTTGTACAATTCTAAAAGTTCAGGTATTTACAAGAGAGACTGCATAGATATGCTACTAACAAAAATAGTAATGTGCGATATGAACTGATACATTTCTAAATTTTCACAGGTGAAGAAAGTTAAGATATTAAAACAAAGACTGCATAGAAATGCATTCCCAAAGAACAGCACTGGCCGATTTGAGCTGGTCCAATACTCAAATTTCAAATTTGACGACGGTAAAGTGATAACAACAGAGGCTGCGTATTTACACATCCCAAATAAATAGCAGTTTGATAATCATTAAAAAAAAAATTGAAAAAGGTTAAGTAATTGAACGTTGCTGCGTAAAATGCTTATAAAATTTGAGGTTCAGTAACACTTACTACATGTAATACATAATTTTTCATATGTATGAAAAAAAAGAGATGTGGGTATTTGTCAATGAAACAGCAACCCAATGACAAAAATCACCAACAGACATTAAGAGGGTAAGATAGTCTCAGATTATTTCAAAAATGGACGGGTGGTTATACAATATGACAAGCTGTATAAAAGTTGTAAATAGATTTACTTGTGTCCACTATAAAATAGATAGTCAGTGTGATCCTTAAAAGCACCTTGAATTTTAATATGATTTTTAAGAAGAATACTTTTAAATAGTTTCCAATAAAGTTTTATATATAATTATAATATTATACATTTAGCTCTGCCAAATGTACAAGTTACAATATACTCTAAGTGGGTAAAACTCGCATATTAACCATTCAGCATTAAGATATTTTTTTTAAGGTTGCTAAATTAAAAATATTAGAAAATACTACGAAATATGAAAACAAGAGATGTATAAAAAATGGAATGTATGCATTATTTTTTAAAAACAGCAACATTTACTGACATGATATATGTGCTGTTTCGTTCAGGAAAATGTATAAACTAGTTAATAAATGATTTAAAACTATCAGGATGTAATGAGGGATGTCAAGTAATGAACAGAAGAAGTAACACGAAGTTAGACAATACAACTTGAGGTGTTAGATTTTGTGCTATTGTTATTTGCAGATATATTGATGGATTTTATAAAATTGTGAACTGTGAAGACACAGGGCTCAAACGTGTTATTTTGTAGAAAAGAAACAGCTGTGTTCCATTATTTCCCAAAAATGGTGAATTTAAGAATAGATTTTCTTATTTACTGAGTTTATTGCTGCCCAAAAAGAGGGTTTTGTGCTTCTTTACAACATATTTTGTCATAAATTGATTTTATATCGTTTTGTGACAGTTAATGTTGATTATTAGGGCCTAGGTGTTGACATGTGCCCTATATAGTAATCTCTCTGTTCGTCTATCTGTCAACACTTCTATTTCATACGGTAAGTCAAGATTGCCTCAACCGATTCAAAAATTAATATGCAAAGTGGAAATAAATACAAAATGAAGGTCCATTGTGTATTGTAAAAATGTGGAAAAAATGTGGTAGAAAACATGTTATTTGAAAAAAAATCACAAATTTTGAGAAAATTTCCCTCTGTCATATGCCCGTTTTCCTTGACGTCATTTTCATGGTTCAGAGACTTTTCGAAAAAAAAAATTTTATAGTTTTTATAGGACTACAAAATTTTTGTCGTCGTACAATAGTATGACATAGTCGTCGTCGTCCGAAGCTAGACATTTGGTTTGCAGACAAAAATTTGAGTATAAGTGTTTTTGGGAGTTATTGTCCTAACTGTTTAGGAATTATGGCCCAAAGACAAAGACAAGCATTTTTCTTGTTTACGGACAATAAAAAAAGGCGAAGAATACCAAAGGGACATTCAAACGCATAAGTCGAAAATAAACTGACAACGCACTGGCTAAAAAAAGAAAACACAAACAGACAAAGAAATAACAGTCCACAAAACATAACATAGAAAACCAAAGACTGAGCAAGACGAACCCCATCAACAATTGGGAGGGGGGGACCTCAAGTGTCCCGGAAGGGTAAGAAGATCCTGCTCCATATGTGGCACCGTCGTGTTGTTCATGCTAGTACAACCCGGTGATAAGTCTAATTCGGCAGGTCACATTCGGGGAAAAGGATATTGTAGTTACGACAATTGGAACATATCCGTTGTCATCTGTGAAACGGATACTCCATAACGGTCAATCAATTCGTGGTGGCGTCTGTAAAATTTACGAAGGGATGATTTCAACTTCACCACTTGAAACTCTTGGTTTTATAGCTTCCTTGTGAGCAGCAACCCTCTATCACGGAAATCATGATAGGAAACACAAGTCCTGGAATATCGTATCAACTGTGAGATATAAACTCCGTATGCAGGCGCTGCTGGAATGTTGCTACTTAGAAATGGAAAGTTCACAATTGGGAAGCTGAAATCAAGTTTTGTTTTCAACCGACCATCATTGTCAATTTCAAGATGCAAATCAAGATATGAAGCAGACTTAACTGTATCTGTTGTATCCTTTATCTCAAGTTTGAAGGGCTAGATGCGTTCAAAATAGTCACCAAATTTTGAATTATTTAGTGAGAAAACATCATCTATATAGCGGAAAATGAAGTTAAAGGATACTGCTTACTTCTTTTCTTTCTTCCTAAGAAGTTCCTGTATGAAGTCAGCCTCATATGAATAAAGGAACAAGTCGGCAAGAAGAGGAGCACAGCTGGTTCCCATAGGAATGCCGATTGTTTGTTAAATGACACGTCTTCCAACCGTAACAAATATGTTGTCAATCAAGACATCAAGCATCTTGATAATGTCAGTTTCAGAGAATTTTTTGTTTGAATCAGAGTGATTTTTACAAATTACGATTTATCCCTCCCCAAGACAAGAAACTTGTATCTACGTAAGCCATTCTTTTTTATGAAACAAAGCAGGACCAACTCTTTCAATTTGTCTTTCATTTTGGAATGGATACTTGTGTAAAGTGTAGAAAAAAGTCAAATGTTTTAGTACTATTGCAAGATGAAAGAATCTTAGATTGTATGTACTCTAAAAGATCTTTGGAATTCTTTAGTATCCACATTTGTGTATAAGTCTGTGGATCTCTATGAAATTGTTCCACAAGGTTCCATACCTCACAAGGAAGGTTGGGATTGATTTTGTGGGTTATGGCCCAAACCGTTTAAGAATGAGATACCAGAAAACAAAGATTTTCTAGTTTCCGGACAATAACTTGAGTACAAGTTTATGGATCTCTATGAAAATGTACCACAAGGTACCATACCAAAAAAGGAAGGTTGGGATTAATTTTAGGAGTTACGGCCCTTACTGTTTAGGAAAACAATACCTTTCTCATACTTTGTATAAATTGCTTATTTCTTGACCAATTATACTGGTGTTTCAATTCAAAGTTTTGAATTCTTGGGGTTCTTTAATATGCTGAATCGAACAGTATATTTAGATTTTGGGATTTGGGTCCCATTTTTAAATTGGTCCACATTGAGGTCCAAAGGGTCCACATTGAACTTTGTTTTATTTCATGAAAATTGAATTATTGGGGTTCTTTGATAAGCTGAATCTAAACATGTATTTAGATTTTTGATTTTGTGCCCAGTTTTCAAGTTGGTCTAAATCGGGTCCCAAAATGAAACTTAGTTTGATTTCAACAAAAATTGAATACATGGGGTTCTTTGGTATGCTGAATCTAAATCGTGTAATTAGATTTTGTATTTTGGGACCTGTTATCAAATTGGTCCACATTGAGGTCTAAAGGGTCCAAAATTAAACTTTGTTTGATTTTCATCAAATTTAAAATTGAATTATTGGGATTCTTCGATATGCTAAATCTAACCATGTAAATATATTTTTGGATATTGGACCATAATAGGTAAATGTCCATAATACCGGGTGATAAAAAACCAAAAAATGAACATGCATAGTAGATGAACGCATTTAAACAAGCCATTTTTCCAAATAACTTGCATAGTACACAAATCTATATCATGTATATTGAGTACTAAAATATGCAGAAGACTAAATCATTTAGCTGATGATAAACTATAGAAATATGGTTGCCTGCACAACTCCAGCTCATTAGAAAATACGAATTATTGCAGGAGGGTGCCTTCTATCCTCGTGCAATACACTTTCAAAAGAATATAATGTGGGCATTCAGGTTATAAAGATGATCTGCTCTCGAGGATCTGCTACACCACTGTTATACATATATTGTAACAAGAGAATCCGAATTATTGTATCAAATGAATCACCCACCAATTATTGTATTATTGTATCAAACGAATGAACCACCATTATTGTAATAAGAAGTTGGTTGATATTTGCGTAATGTAACATGGTCTGCTTACTGTTCTTTTCCCTCAGACTCTCAACAGACGAACTACATCTGTGAGAGATGGTTCTGATTTTTACATGTTCGGGGAAACTAGCTGTGAACAATGCCTTTGATGGTGTATGGCATTGATGCCGATGTAAAGGCAGGCCGGGCGTTGTTGTCGATGTAGAGGCAGGCCGGGAACAACAACAGGAAAGAAAACCAAACTATAATATCAAGAAACTCGCTATTAATATAATAAAGAAATAACTACAATATAATTTCAAAGTACAAAGTTTGAATGTCAAAATAAATTGAAAACAATAATAAAATACTACAAACAATTCAAATTAAATATCAAATAATAACAATAATAACAATAATAATTACTGTTAAATTCAACCTTTGAATTAAAATATTAGTTACTTATAAACTTTATCTATTCTTTTTCCAAAATAAAATTAAAAGAAAAATAATTTAAAATCTAAATTGTTTCCAAAATCAAGAGACTCACCTAGAAAATCAAGAAACTCGCTATTAATATTATAGCGGCTTGATCAGTTTATATACTAATTTCTGAATATCCTAGTAACCCTTAACTGATTGCAACAAACAAAAGAATTTATGCTTTATGAGTTATAAATAAAGTTGCTGACGCAGGTTGACCGCTGTCTAACTTCTAAGACCTTATGTTAAACTCTGCCAGACATACAACTGGAGGTCAGTCTGGCATCAGCCGAAGTTTTATAGAACAGACAAGTTCAGTAGTTCATTAGAGCACTTATCCGACACATTTGAAACATAAAATCAAAGGAATAATTGTAACGTCATCTATATCCAAAATTTATGTCAAATATCTATCACAATACATATATTGATATGATAAAAAGCAGCAATCCAGATTAAAATGATAGTCAGATGATGCATATAAGTGAATTGTCACAACAGTACAATCAGTATTACAGCAAGATTAAAATCCCTATCATTTATTCTTCAACCAACAGACTCGCCGCGATATAGCCTTGTTGTGCTAATGCGGCGTAAAGCAACCAACAATCAATCAATCAATCAACCAACAGATCTTGAGGTCATCCGAGTAGACAGTACTTCAGTACTTTGATTGGCAACGCGGTAACATAATCACGATGCTTTCAAGTGAGGTAATTGTTGACACTAAATGTGTATGATCTGAAATCGATTGATAACCAACAAATTTTAGTCAACATTGTGTTCTAAATATAGAAACATATGTATATCACTTCAGATTTGTAGGGAAAAAATATGCTGACACCAAGACATTAGTGTTCTTAGACTAGTTGTTTATATTTACGTGTGAAGTGGTGACCTATATCTGCCGTCAACTCAGATTATTCCGAACATGCGTTCCGAACAGTAAAAACACGTCAAATTATCAAGGCTTTTGACTTTAGAAATGTCTATTTACAGATTGGATTCTGCAAACTTAAATAGTCAAAGAATTTATACCAAAATGGGACGCTTTTCAAACAGTGAAAAATGTAACATTTAAGCCAAAGATGGATTTGGATTGGGGTTCTGTGTATCAATATTATTTCTCCTATATCTTGGTAAAAATCGGGATATTTTCGACTCATTTGTCTCACTACAAACAATATTTTATATAGTATAGTAACTATATATAATGACTCTTGAAGTGGAGAAGTATAACGTTACTATATAAACGTATCCTCTTAGATATACAACCGCCTTCTACTAGCTGCGCTAGTGTGCTTTACTGAGATCATCTGGAATTAAAAAAAAAAAAATCAAAAATATCAAACAAACAAAAATTAAACAAAATAAAGAAATCAATAAACAATAACGATTTTTTTGTTTACATGTACTATAACTATTGTCATCACGGTACACAGAAATCATGTTATCGCAGGTCAACATTACTGTAGTGTTAAAAGTCAAAATACAGGGTACAACAATTGTCAGTTGGTATATCCAACGGCAAGAATTTGTTATATAAGACAATGATTTAATACAAAAATTGAGAACAGTTTATGAGTAGTCACGCAAACTCATTCGCAAATACATATAATGTCCATTTGATAAATTATTAATGATCATACATTATAGTAACTTGTTATAATGTTATTTTTAACTTATCACTTTACGGGATACTACTTTGAATAAGGTCGTTCTAACGTTGGTTAAGGTTCATCATAACAAATGGCCAAATATGGCCGTATTTTCACCTCAAAAACTACTCTGTGTACAGACTTACCTGTGCAGTTTGGAAAGTTTTAAGGCCTGGCATCCACTAGATATATAAAAGTTAATTTCATTTTGCATATCAGAAAGATAAAATCTTTTTTAGATTATGATGGGCATTTTTTGTCGTTCCTGTAGAAGGTGTAAAAATTAACTAAGTTGGGATACAACTTTGAATTGCTCCCTCTCAGGTAACAACTGGTTTGTATTGTATTGATTGTCCTTGATTGGCATGGACAATAGATATCTACGTCTAGGTTAGTCTATGGAAAGGTATATACTATGAAATTTAGAGCGAGGGGCTTGCCCCGAGCTCTTAATTTCATAGTATATACCTTTCCATAGACTATCCAATTTAGCACATATTTACAACTCGAGTAATCTTTTAATTGGTCTATTGATAGTTTATTTTGGCTGACTACTTGTATCACAGGTGTTTGTAAAACGGAGCTCATTAACGAAGTTTTGCAAATCTACTCACTAGTATCATTGTAAAATATGTGATTTCAAAAGGCCCTTCACTCCAGAATGAAAAGATGGTAGCTGCTGGTGTAAGTATGTATACTGATATAAAGCGGTGTTTTACTTGGTAAGATGACAAAATAAATTGACCAAAAGCAGGCAATAATTAAATTGCAGTGGAAGCTTTACATGTTTTGAAAACATTTTTTAATTTCACAGTAAAACTAAAGCTATAATAAACTTGAAACATATAGATAGTTTGTCCCCGTAGATATAGTCTAGCAGATAGGCATTAAAAAGCAACTACCAATAGATCAGAGATTATAGGTTTTGTGTTTTGTGTTTGTTTTTTTTTTTTTATTATTTCAAAGTAAAAACTAAAAGATTTATCAGAATATGTTTATATATATATATATATATATAGGTGGCACATTATCTTCAGACATAATCACAGTTTTTCAATTCATGACATCGTCCTGAACATGCATGAAATATTTGCCACTGGACATTAAGCAACCAATAATCAATAAATCAATCAATTCATGACGAAATAGATCACCTTCTTTAAGAAAGTTTAAAAAATTATCACCAAGTTGCTTTAGTTTTCCTTCACAAGGTTTCATAGTACACACTTTTCTGTGTACAAAGTAATTGCATGGATGATACATTATCATAATTTTAAGATATCGTTGTACTCTAATCAAGGTATAAAGAACCATATGTATTACCCTTTATTTAAATGATAAAATTTGCAATTGTCAAAAACATTTTTTAGATCCAAAGATTTTAATAGCAGGATATTTAAAAATCAACATGAAAACTAATTACAAACTATTTAATTTAATTTGGAACACAGCATTTTATTTCCAAATAGCCAGTGGCAATTTTTGTTTTAAATATCTTGATTACGATACAATGAAATCTTACCCTTGTGGTCATTCATGCGTATAGTTACTTAGTACACAGGAAAAGTATGTACTATGAAAATTAGAAGGCAAATATAAGCAATTTGATTGGACGAGAAGTTGTAAGTATGTGATAAACATCTATAGGTCAGTTAAAGGTAGAAACCTAGTGGACAGTATCAAATGCAATTCAGGTGTTTGTTTATTTTTACACCTTCTGCAGGAAGGAAAGAAAAATGCCCATCAAAATCCAAAAACGATTTTATCTTTCTGATATGCAAAATAAATTTAACTTTTATATATCTAGTGGATGCCAGGCCTTAAAACTTTCCAAACTGCACAGGTAAGTCTGTACACAGGGTAGTTGAGGTGAAAATACGGTCATATTAGACATTTGCGGAAACTGTCATACACCTACGATTAGGATTACAATTACACTTTCAGGTAGCATTTAAATCTTGGGTCGTCTCAAAACGCAAATATAAACTTTCGTTCAAAAGCAAAGTCTAACTCCTATGATGTTTTTTTCTATAGTTGAACAACGGGTTTTTTTTTAAGAAATATATGAAGTAACGTGTACACATTAATTATTGCACATGGTGTTATCCAGGTTCAACATGCTGTTAATGTACGGAGTATGATAGAATGGAAAAACATCATTTAATAAATTTTACGTGAGACATAAAAACAATCGTATTGTCGTTGGCTATGTGTAAAGAAAGGGCGATCAACGAAGGAGCATGATAGACAATGTAGACAATAATTAATGTTTATGCTAAGACATACATTTTCCATATTTTTTGTAAGAAAATGAGAGGATACAAAGGTTGGGTGCTTAAGAACTATTTATTTTTCATGGCATGATACATGCCGATTGGTATATATTTATTATCTTTTATTTTTTCTGAATTGGGCAAACACTTTTGTCCACGTTTTTGGTATAAAAAAATCAAAAATATACGAAAAAAAATACAATACCGTTATCAATGAACATCTTTGTGTCAGGCTCTTATAGAAATGTATAGTAGGTGACTGTACTCAAATAGTTAGAATTTTACTATCTTTCTTTTCAACTTTTTAAATAAGACCAATACCAGGTCTGGACCTGCGTCACTGCATGTAATTGATTGATGTTGTTTGTATTTTGAAGCGTACCTGACCATTCCCTTTCATTGAAGACAAGAAAACTTTTGACTAGCATTTTCCTTAATAATGAGTGTTGTAAAATTTCAAACTATTGGAAAACAGGAAGTGGCTTCATGGTCGACTTAAAATTTGCTTACACGCTGCAACTCATAATTATCAAGTTGTATCAAATCATTCCCTTCCATACAAGCCAAAAAAACTTTGACGAAAATTTATCTCGTGCAATGAGTCTTGTCAAATTTCAACAGGAAGTGGCTGCACGGCAGATGTAAAAATATCATACACGCTCGCTGCAACTCATAATTTTTAAGCTACAGACCAAATATACAATCATTCCCTTCGATAGAGGCCAGAAAAGCTTTGAGAAAAGTTTTATATGCAAGGTCTTTCGGACGAACGGACGGACGGACAGAGACGAGCCGTTACTAGACCTGTTTTTGCCTCCAGCGACGCAGGTAAAAATAACTACCGGGTTCTGAGTTAATTGTTTTTATGCAATTTTTATAGAGATCTTGGGAATCATTTGAGTATAGACGATTTTTTTTTACGGTGTAGATAATTCCTTCTTTCCCATGCACATGGATGGTCTAGTCTGCTCGAGGCATGAGCAGTAACTCATGAGCCGAGACCGGTACAATTTTCTAAAAAATGTACTTTCGAGTGCACTTCTGACGATCACACAAAGTTTATCCGCATTTTTTTCCGTTGATTCAAAGGGATAAAAGGTGCAAAGGTATATCAGGCGAGAAGAAATTGTTAAAAACAATCAAACACTGTTTAAGACAGTTAGGGAGCAGTTTCGGATTCAAAAGTGAAAACGTAATAATGAAGGACATAAAAAATTAAAAAGCACTGCTCTACGGCGGGCTTAATAATTATATTGTGTTACTTGCTTATCGCATTTTCCCGTTATTTTCAAGTGCACTGTTTGTAGAGTACCCTCTGAACGAAATTTCTTCTGATTTTTAAAATAAGGTAAGATACAATTTTGGTTATACATTTTATAAAGAGAAGTACTTTGTTTCTCGGGGAACGCGTATGGTTCTCCGCATCTTTTGTTCGGCGACAAAATATATCTGAACAGACATTCAGTATTGACGCCTTATACAAGACAACAGATTGTTCGAAAACACCAGAATAAGTAGAGTAAGCCTAAAAAATTAAATAGACTTATTGCACTCTATAGAGTAAAGCTTGAACACGCCATCGGAAAATAATTAAAATACAAAGATTTTTTGGTGACATATCCAATACACCGATTCAAATCTGTTGTGACAATTAACTATTTGTGGCAATTGCGCTGCATTGGTGTGTCTTCGGAATGAATTATTTACATAACGAAAAAAAAATCATTTGTTTTAACTAGGTATATCTGTTGTTACCTTTTTGTATTTTGAGATGACCCCTTGTTTTTCGTCAACTGTAATCGTAAGTCTAATTGTAATCCTAGGTATAGACCTAGTTTCCGCAAATGTCTATTTGTCCATTTGTTATGATGAACTTTAACACGCACACTGAACATGGCGAACATAAGCTTTTTGTCAGGATCTCTTTATTCAACAGCCTTTTTTGGAATAACTGTGTACATTTTCTTTGTTGTGATCCGATTGTTAATAAAATATCAACGAATGCGATATTTTTTCGATGCTTTGCCTGGATACAGTACCAAACAAAAACATTGGATCCGTGGTAATCTTCATCTGGTATGTAGACATGTTTATCTCCGATAAATTCTAGGTCAAGGTTATTGATAGATAGATAGATAGATAGATAGATATACTTTATTCTCTAAAACCATTAACAAAGGTACAGGGAAGGAAACATAACAAGTAATAGCTTTTCTAAAAAAAGCTAGCCGTCTCTTAGCTGATGAAAGTGGAAAGTGTTCTCGCTTTGTAGATTAATTCATTCAAAATAGCCTTGCAAATAAATCAACAAATTTTACCAAACAAATTATGAAGCAGTATGTCGTTTAATGTTGGGTGTTAAATAATGTCCTTATCCTACTAATCCTTCAAAGCTTAACATACCGGATTGACATAATATTTTGTGAGAGACCGTTCTTTTAAAATGACAACAGTATTTTCGTATTTGAAATTTATAATTTTCTTTTATTTCTCTTTTTCTCATATAGCATATATATAGATAGTATAAATGGTCAATAAACATCAAAACAATTACTAGAAGTTTGTTCTTGACCCTGCTCATTGTTTTAAGTAATATTCATAATTTTGCTATTAAGGAATTTTTTTTTACATGTATTCACAACTATTCTATATATCATAGCTAGATTTGGGAGGATTAAAAACTTAAAATATTGTAATGACATGTCCATTGTAGAAGACCGTAGGTTAATTTTTAGAAGTAAATTGTTTTGTTTGTTGTTTAATTGGGTTAAAGTCTAAATTAATTACGTATACTTCATATCTCCTTTCAAATCATTCATAGAAATTAAGCACTGCCAGTGGCGGATCCAGAATTTTTTAAGGAGGGGGGCGGCGCTGACTGACCTAAAAAGGGGGCTCCAGTCTTGCTTCAGTGATTCCCTATATAATCAACCAAATTTTTCCCACAAAAGCCTTCTTATATTCCCCTTTGGATATTTTTGGATCTTCTGTTCTTCATCACCAGCTATAAGCTATAGACAACTTTCATCCCAACCCAAATCCTGTCCTAAAGATCGGGGAGTGCGATTATCATACTTATCATTTGTATTAAGAGGTAGAATAGGTCTTTATTTAAGCTTCATGATATTTGATGAGGTCGAGAAATTTAGGTGACATATGTAAGACAAGGTTGAAGATTGAATCTGAAACTGATCAGATGCCGATATTTTTGTACGGATGCAATTACAATTATGGTTGTAAATGCTTTACATATTTGTCAAACAATTTATTCTATCATCATGAAATATCATAACCATGATTTCCTTCAAGTCTTCTTCGTGTATAAAATGTACGTAACAGTGATCGACTGGATTGAATGTGAAACAACCACGTGTGTACTGTGTTTACAAAACTTCAGGAGATTCGGCTATTTATAGATAAATGTTACCTGTGTACCGATATGCATGATTGGTGACCAGGCAAAATCTAATTGCTAAAATAGAGAGTACAAATCCGATACTCTAAGGGATTGAAAGACATTTACTAGGTTTGAATTGTCCCAACCAATCAAAGAACTTTAATTATTAACGTCTCAGTAATATCTTCCAATCAGGTAGTTAGAAGCTTTCAGCCCGCAGACTGTCCATCGTTCAATTCTTAATAATGTCTCCTCGGAGACGTTAATAATTTAACATACAATGAATAAGGTGATACATGGAGTAAATTTGTACAAAAACAACACAAAGTTAGAAAACAAATAACACAAAAATAGAAAAATAGTTATTGGTATTATTCCCCCATGCCGGGGAGAACTGGCATGATTTCATGTTTCTACCGGGAAAATTTTGGATCAGTGCCTTTCTTCCCCCGCAGAAAGTTGGCAATACGTATAAATATAGCCACATTTCCCCCAATATTTCCATATTTCCCCCATAATATATAACCATCGAAATTGTACTGCCGTTTATTGTATTTATTTTCAGTATTTTCTTTAAATATGATTAATCTCTGGAATGCTAAAATAATCTGTTTCCCGGCTTGAGTTGATTAGATCGAGTGTTCTGTATCCCCTTGTGGTTTTGTTTTACAATCTGCTTTAGTGAATGTTCATTTATGATATTAAGAAGTTGTGCATGAAGCTTAATCTCTCGTTTGCTAGGAATTGTGTATGGCTTATCCCAGTTTATGTGGCCAAGATTAAAGTCGCCACCAAGAAAGATTGTAGATTTTGCATTTTGGTTTATGCGATCTAGTGAGATTTTAAGTTGGTCAATGGAATTGTCATTATACTCTGTCTAAAATCCGACATATATATTCGTATGGTTAACATGAAAATCGTACTTAAAGTTCATGGCGTCATTCAGTTATGTTACGCTGATTTGAAATTCCATTCTCTTGCGGGTGGAATGTGAAATGGAACGGATATTGGGCCATGGTACGGAGACAGCACAAAGTTACCCAATGCAACACGCAAACAAGACATCAATTGATTGCAGTACATCCAATGCGATGGGACCCCTCTTACAATAATCAGTCATACCCAGGCGGTCTTAAAAAATATATAAAGAAATCATACCCAAGGGCTCATCATATGTTTCATTTATTCCAACAACAAATGTTACCATCCGACAAAATTCCTTCTTCATGTGGGCTTCAACAAGAACATGGGTTGACCATTTGGCCTTAAGACCTACCACAGAAAGTCACGTAACACATACCAAGGGTTCACTGGGGAGAATGGGAGTGATCACGACATCAGACTATGTACTTCATATACATGTATACGTAAACAAATCATTTGATATTGAATGTATAATACCGACCGTGGAGACCCTCATGGGTAGTTAATGTTGTTAAACACCCACTAGTAGTAGAATGTATAATGATACGATGATGGTGTGGTAACGCTAAAATAATTAAAAAATATGGCAAGCCGTTTTCGTCAAAACTATGTTTAAACCCTTTTATTGAAAAAAATACACACTGAGAATTAAAAAAACCACACTGAGATTTAAAAACTTAAAATAACACACTGAGAAATCGAAAATTACACACGGAGATTTTAAAATCACACATTGAGATTTAAAAAAATGAAAAACACACTGAGAATTTAAAATTACACACTGAGATTTTAAAAAGACACACTGAGATTAAATAAATTGAAAAACACACACTGAGAATTGTAAATTATTCACTGAGATTTCAAAAAATACACACTGAGATTAATATGTACATTACTAATGAATATTCATGAGATGAATAATTCAACAGACTAATATCTTGGTCTCCCGAACTCTCGTCATTATAATGAAATGCGGTTCCTTCAACCAACATTCGTAATAAATTTCAAGACTTAACAGCGTTCATAAGTTTGTTGCCTATAATTCAGATTATTACTAACAGTGTATCGGGATTTTTTGCTTAAAACTGTTTAAGCATGGGTTCACTTTTCAAAAGTCTTTCAACTGTTACCCGGATTTCGCAAGGTTTTTTTTTTTATTTTAGTTACGTTCATATGCTATAATAGGCACTTGGGTAAAAATTTCACTGCATTGTTTGTCTTTTTGCAGATTGTTCCAATGTTTTCTTATAACTGTTATGCGGGAAAAGAGGGGGAAAGGGCAGTCTCGGGCAGTTGCCTCCCCTCTCCCGCTGAAGGTTAAAAATGTTGTCGCTCTGCGGTTTACATGTCTCTGTTCACTATTTTAACTACGACAATTTGGGGGACTGTCGTTCACGTTCTTTCGAGGCCTCCTGGTGAATAAAACAAAGATGTCTATATATGTTTATTTCGAGTCCAACCATAAGAGTAATTTAATCAAAATACATTAATATGAAATAAAAGAGTGATTCTTAAAATGAACTTGAATTAACAATTATCAAAATACTTCATTAATTAATTAAAATAGTTTATTATGATATTTATGGTAACGTTAATAAAGAAAGATTTCTGTTATAAAATAGTTACATTAAAAGATTAATAAGGTTACGTTATATTTTTCATTAAACAAATTTATAAGTTTACGAACCTGGTGAATAAAACAAAGATGTCTATATATGTTTATTTCGAGTCCAACCATAAGAGTAATGTTTGATTCCTTAGGGTTTCCTATTTTAAACACTAAGAACACGTGCTGGTTGGACTTGTTTTATTCACCAATCAAAATGACTTTTAGAATACTTATTTTTATAAGAACAGTTTCTATTGGTTAGATCTCTTTTACCTTATTCACATTTTTACATAATTTGGGGTTACTATTTTTAATCACTAAATACCTTGTTTTTATGACCATTAGGGAAATCCGATTATTTTGGTTAGATAGAATTCTATGTGAACAATAGAAAAGAATTAATATATTTGCTAAAGGAAATACTTCTAAGAGTTTAAGCTGTCAAACCTTATTTATATCGCTAAGTGTCAAATAGGAAGAATTTCACATCTAATACTTATATATCAAAAGTTACATAACATTAGAGACTTTCTAATTATATCTTTTTACACAAAAAGCTTTATACAAGAATTATTTATTTTCTACAAATACATGTAAGATTAACTTAGTTTTATATGAAATATTAAAATGTATTTCTTTAAATATTTTACCTCAATTTACCATCATTATATAATTCTAATAAAGTTTTTTACCATTTGGTTATATTTTGTAATGAGAGAAAGTGTTTTTCAGGTTATTTCATCTCAGTGTGTCTTTTTGAAATCTCAGTGTGTAATTTGCATTCTCAGTGTGTCTTTTGAAATCTCAGTGTGTAATTTGCAATTCACAGTGTGTAATTTTCAATTATCAGTGTGTTTTTTTTTCATTTTATTTGTAATCTCAGTGCGTCTTATGAAATCTCAGTGCGTGTTTTAAGGTTTTTTAATCTCAATGTGTGTTTTTTTTTTTAATTCTCAGTGTGTAAATTTTTGGAAAATGGTTAAAACAGTTTTGACGAGAACGGCTTGTCATAAAAAGAATAGTTACTATCCTTTAATGAATAATTAATATCTCAACTGGCGTCGCGGACGTTACTACAAGAGGAAAAAATAAGCTTCTCGTGCAACTAGAGGGGTAAATAGGCCTGATCCTGGTTTCCCCCCCATAACGCTGAGGGAAAAACTGGGATCATGCCAATTTTTTTCTGGGGGAAAAACTGAATTGATCCAGTCCCCCCGGAAAGTTTGGCATTGAGGAAAAATGGCTATAGGACATCGGTATACATTAACGAAGGGAAAAATCAACATACTTTTGAAACATACTCTGCTTATATATGTTATACCCACAACACAAACCCTATACACCTCAAATTAAATTATTGCGACCCTGTACAAATGTACATGTATGGCCTGTGTTTTGTATGTTGGACCTGTGTTTTGTAGTTTATAGGTTTGTAGATTTTACTCAAGATATACAGCCCATTTAAAAATATTGAAATGTTGTATGTTTGCCAATGAGACAACTTTCTATATCCTTTTGTAGTCTACAACAATGAACAAAAAATATGGCATACAACAACCAACGAACTGCTGGATTACAGGTTCCTGGCTTGGATAAGTCACATAAAGACTTGGCGTTGTTAACATGTATGTGAGCACTAGATCACCCCTTAACCTGGGACAGTGGTTTAACAACACACCCTACAAACCTGGGACAGTGGTGTAAAAACACAACATACAAACAAACTGTAAAACTAATTTGGAAAAGACTAGACTCATCAGATCAGTACTTTATGTTAGTACCGATAAAGACAATATTCAAAGACATTTTTCATGTACAAACCAAACTTTAAATCAAATATTTGTATCTATGAAATGATTTAGTAAATGTTTTTAATAATTTGCATTAATGAGACCCCCAACTTAATGAGCTGTAAAGGGACCCAATTGGTGCCTATAGGAATACCAAAAATCTGTCGATAAACTGCATGTATTGCCGAAACGTACAAAGTGTGTATTCGGGTAAAAAATTTCAGTCTCCGTAAGTATATCTAGCATATATTTTTTTTTTCATAGAAACAAGAAGGATTTATCTGAATTTCAGCAAATTAGTTTGCATTCAGATTTTTTTTAAGGATCATTTTGATAAATAAAAAAACCTTCTGTTTGATAAGACTGTGCGAACATGTAGTGTATACAGTCACAATTCTCATGTTCGCTACTAGGAGATACTAACTTCCCTTTATGTACATAATATTTGATGATTTTTGTTTCTTTTAAAGGTAATACATTTTTTTTATTTCTTTATAACAGTATGTTAAAAATGATAGCATAGACATAAATCAGATAAATACACTGACGCGAAGATTTCCTCAGTTCTACTGTGTATGGTTTGGACCTTTTAGACCAGTTGTATCATTGGTACATCCAGATTCGGTAAAGGTATTGCTTAAGACCGCTGGTATGTATTCTTTGTCTTTATAACTTGCTTTTGTATTATCCTTGTATTCCTATATATGTATTCTATTTTTGTCTCGCCTGAGAAACGAATCGCGAAAGGAAGACATATCGAACCTATATATATTCCATCACCGCCGTCAATATTAACGATTGTCACAGTGGTTTACGTTTTTCCATAAACTTTATCAAAACACAATGGAAATTTTCAAGACAAGGACAGAAGCTTTTTAAGGATAAAGAGACAGCATCCAAAGCAAAACGTTACTTATTTTTTCACTAACAATAACATACAATCTGAGTTTAGATAGAACTTCTTTTAGATATCAATTAGTTTGTATTGGTAAATAGCAAATTAATACATGTTATTTCTAGTATATATATGTTAATATAAAACAAAAGCAAAAACAAAAACGTGAGGGTAATTGAAATTAAAAAGTAATAAAAAATAACGAATTTTGGAAGGCTAAAAAATTTTCCTGTCCCCCAGTACCCATAAATTCTCATGCATTATTTATAACGTCCTAAAACGTATATCTAAATTACGAAAAAATCCAAAAGAAACAATTAACAATGCATGGGCTCGCTATAATGTATCAGCATTTCGTGTCTAAAGACTATACGCCATCTAATTATCCATAGAGATGACCTCAGAGGACTGCCGACGGTCATATAATAATACCCCGATATAATAAAACATTAATATAAATATAAATTGACAGACCAGCACGTACAATCAGATTTTTCTAGGTCTGTTTGAATTCATGTTAAAGGTTAAACATATGTGTAAATCTTCGTTTTATCTGTATATGAATGATTTTTTAAAGGCCGGATCAGTCAAAGAAATGTTTATTCCTGGTGTCTCCCTTGTCTCACTTTTCGATGTTGACATTCTTTTCTTTTTAATGAATAAACATGCTAACCACCACATGCTGAATGTAATGGCCTGACCATTAAGTATAACCGACGATTGGGCTCAAGCAGAAAAGACTATCAGGTGCTGATACTTTAATTATGAACCAATCTGACATATGGTAAAAAGCTCAAAATACAAAATAAAATACAATTTTACAATGTGTTCAATTAATGTTATAATGTATGAACGTCAAGTGTAGACAATAGCAAAGTCCATAGAACGCGAAATAAAGCTGCAGTTATTAAAGGTGAAGTTTCCAGTATATCACGGATAAAGAGTTCAATTATGTGAAGAACGATTTGAAGGCATCAAATACAAAGTTATAAATGTAACTCACTCTGTGGTTAGCCACGAATTTTGTCCTATATGACGTTTGTCTTCAGAATGTTCTCCAGTACTGAGATGACCTTGCAGTATTCAGTTCGAGGTACGTGTAGGAAAGGGAAAGATACCGATGATATGATGTTTTGACATTCTATACGGTTAAACGATGAATAATCCTCCTAGACTGGAACACATAAATAGATTAAGAATATAATCTAACGAACTATATAAATTGAGGAACGGCGTAACAGAATACTCCCCGTCTGTTGTCTATCTGATATCACTATTCCAAAAATTAATCGCATATGTACAATGTATATAAGATAAATAAATAAATCCCAATATAAATTGAATATGTACAGGTGAAATGTCCACTATTGGTCGTGTGAGAAATATCAGGTCTCAACTTACGACTTTTCACTATAAAGTTTCTTGAATAAATTCATTCCACGGGAAACTGGCACAGTTTCGTGTCCTTTAGAAGAAGGATGTCTCGGATGAGATTGTTGTGTTCTGTTGATTGTTCCATTACTGCTGTATCGATAAAAGGAACTGTTTTCTGCAACGTTGTGAGACGGCGATATCCTCCGGTAAGTATGACGGGAGTTAGTACTTGGTCCTCGTCCGATTTGGCGAAATGTCACATTTTTGTGAGTCTCAGACGAAAGCGTTTCGTCCTGCGGATCTACTCGCTCTATCTGTAAAGTGGCGTCCTCGATGTTTGATTTTGTCGTAGTAATGTCCAACAAAAGGTGTTACTTTGTGATGATGTCCAGATAAGACCACCGGTTCCTTTTCACTAATATTCAAGTCAGACTTGACGATACTGCTTCCTACTCGGAGTAGAAGTTGATTGTTCAAAGGCAGATTGAGATTGGCAATCGGTCCTTCTTTCGGAATAGGTTTGTGAATGCGACTGATTTCCTCTCCATGAACTTCATGTCTTGTTGATTTCGGAATGACATTTTCTTTGTCCATAGAATTTTCTATAGAAGTCACAGATTTTGTTTTTAGTGACACGAATGCTGTCCCTTTAGAGAAATTCGTGAGTTTACCAGGCTTGGTACTAGGTCCAGTACACTCAAGGAATTGTTTGGAATGCGATTTTGCAAATTTGGTATTCGAATTAAAGTATTGGTCGTTATCCTGAACAACAATTGGATTCTTGTCCTTGAAGGCTATTTCCGGTCTTGAGGCAAGACGTTGTTCTGGTTCCGTGATTGAAACGTTAGTTATCTTCGTGTTGACTTCAAGCGGAACAGTTTGTTTGTCAATGTATGTATTTCCAATTATGACCCAACCAAGTTTCAACTTTTGTGTAAACGGAGTTCTGGATGGTCCTAGGCGTTGTTCAAGGACGTGGTGTGCCTCTATAAGGTCTCTTCCAATTAAGAGAAGAATTTGACAATGTTCCTCCGAGTTCTTTTAGATGAGGATGATGCATTGCGACTTCAGGAGTAGGAATTTCGTCTCGATTATTGGGAATATTATTACATTCAATTAATGTAGGCAGATCAAATTGTACGTCACCATGTACAGATTTTAAGACGAAATCTTTTCCTCTTTTCCCGGAAGTAGCTACTCTGCCGGAGCATGTTGTAAGAGAGTAGTTTTTTGCCGAACGTTGAACAGACTGAAGAATTCAGGCGAGGCAAGAGACCGGTTGCTTTGGTCGTCAATGATGGCGTACATCCGGATATTTTTGTCTGTCCTGTCCTTGTGGTACACATCCACAGGTACTATCTTGGCACGATTTCTCACTCTTAGGATCCTTGTGGATCTCTGTGCAGGTTGAACTCACAGAGGTCAACTTGATTTCAGCCGATTCTGTTGGCTCCCCGCCGTAGATTGTTCCAGGCGAATTATCTTGAGAAATGGTGTGTGGTTGCTCCCTTGTTATGTGTAGTGCGGTAGTGTGTCGTTGACTTCCACACTCGTTACAACTGATGCTCGCGTTGCAATCACGACTTATGTGTGTGGTTGACTCACAGCACTTGTAGCAAACATTGTTCTGTCTTAACAGTTCCTTGCGTTCCTCAATAGATTTGGCTAGAAACGCTCGGCATTCGTTTAAAGGATGCTTTGTATTATGCAAAAATGCAAAGACTTTGTTGTTCACGGCTCTCTCCAGGTTGTTGTTCAACTGCTGTCTTATTTACGTTGACTTTAGAAAACGTCTGAGATGTGAACTTTGGCGCAGGCCAGCACCTTTTGTATTTGGTGTGACTTTTGACCCAAAGATGAAACCAGGATCGTTCTTTATTTTGCTAATTTCCCTGATGAAGACAGATAATTCTGTGAAAGGCGCCGGTAAGGCAACTTCGTGTTTAGACTTGTATCTTGAAGACCTTGTTATCCACTTTTCTTGGAGTCCGTATGGCAGTTTTTCTACAATTGGATTTATCCCGGATGAAGAGTCGAAATAAGCTAGCAAACATCCAAGCTTGGGGTTTTCCTTTTGATTCTCTATTTCTGAGATAATATCTGACAAATCGTAAAGGAGTGAGTTGTCCTTATTCGTCAGTGTTGGGAAGTTGACAAGTTTGTTGACGAGAGACGCCTCCAACATTTCTGGAGCACCATATCGGTCGTCAAGTATCTCCCATAGTCTCTGTAGGCCTCTTGTTGGGTTGTTGGCATTTGATGCCCTTATATTCATGGCATGTTTGGCAGACTCTGGTCCAAGCCATTTAATAAGTAGGTCTATCTGTTCCGAGTCAGAAACTTGTAATTCGTCTATGACGTTTTTAAAGCTGGCTTTCCATGTATGGAAGGATTCTGCCCGGTCGTTAAAGCTTGTAAGCCGGGAGAACAGTAGGTCCTTACGCAAGAGAAATCTGGTTATCTCCGATGTAGGGCTGATTTGTTGCAGGTGTGCAACAGGGGTCTCTTCTATAACACCTTGTTTTTGGTGTGAAACAGGGATCTCTTCTATAATGCCTTGTTTTTGGTAGGCAACAGGGATCTCTTCTGAAACGCCCTGTTTTCCTATGCCTGTTATTGTTCCTAGATCTGGGAATACATTAACTTCTGGTGATTTAGCATGTGTAGACAAGACCGCAGGTGTTTATGATGGCAAGTTCAGTGCCACAGATGGCACGAACACTGGTGCTCCATGACTTAGCTCAATCTTAACAGGTCCTGCCACTTCCTGTACGGCAGTTGGTACAGGATGTTTATTGATGAAATCTCGCACACGTTGGAGCAAGTCTTCCATTTCCTTAGGAAGATCGTCTAACGCTTGGCTGTCGTCATATTCTAGGATACGAGCTTCGGCTTCTGCGGCTGCAGCTTCTCTTCGTGCTTCGAGATGGTTTAATTTGGCTTTCAGCTCGGCTTTTTCCCGGCTTACACGTGCGGCCTCCTGTTGCATTTGAGCCTTCCTGCGTATGGTCTCTTGCTCTGCCTCATGTTCCATTTCAGCCTTTGTACGCGCGGCTTCTTGTTCCATTTCAGCCTTTTTAAGTGTGGCTTCCTGTTCAATTATAGCCTTTTTACGTGCGGCTTCCTGCTCCATTTCAGTTTGTCTGAACAGGGCTTGTTCCTCTAACATTGCCTCCTGTTGTAGGATAAGTGCATGTTGTTCGACAAAGGCTATTTTTGATCTAGCGGCCTCTGCTTTGGCACGCTTCCTCCGTGCTAGGCTTGACATGTCAGACACGTTAGAGCTGCCACTATGTGAGGCTTTCTTACTCTTTGAGGTCTTTGTTTTAGTAGATTTAGCCTTTGACAGGTCGAGACGATGTTCGTGCAATGTTTCTAGTGCTAGGTCCACTTTGGACAGACGAATATCCAATGTGAGATTACATGCGTCTATGTCTTTTTGATTGTCCAATGTTCTGGTCTTTTCAGAAAGTCCAGGTACTCATCTGTGAGCCTACGACAATTCCTACAGGCTTTTACAAGGTTATCCTGGGCTGTTAAGAGTTGCTGGAGCTTGTTAGGAGGCGTGGTGACTTTCAATAAATGGGATTCTACATCTGACTAGAGGGCCTCTAGTTCCTGACAGAACTTGTCACGTTTTTCTGTGAAAGCTCCTTTACCCTTTTCCGTGAGGTCACGTACTCGCCCAGTCTCGGGATTTTCATCGTAATGTGTGGTATTGGACGGATTTTCTACTAGTTCTTCAGGGACATCTCCCTCTGGGGGTTGAACCTCGTCTTGCTGTTCAGTGTGACTGGGATCCATGATGGCTCAACGTTGTTCGTTTGCTGTCAAAACACAAGCTGTGTTGCGTAGTGTCAAGGTAACAGCTACGAACGATGTTCCGTTGTATTTCCTGGTCAGGATATGTGTAGACAAGTTGTTGTCAATTTACTGTATGTCAAGGGATGACGCGTTCTTGCAGGGCTCAACAGCCAGGTTGTAGCTGTAGAACTGACGTGGAGTGGCGTTATGTGTGAGACACAACAGGCAAGTTGTAGACTTTCTACTGTAATGGCCTGACCATTAAGTATAACCGACGATTAGGCTCAAGCAGAAAAGACTATCAGGTGCTGATACTTTAATTATGAACCAATCTGACGTATGGTGAAAAGCTCAAAATACAAAATAAAATACAATTTTACAATGTGTTTAATTAATGTTATAATGTATGAATGTCAAGTGTAGACGATAGCAAAGTCCATAGAACGCGAAATAAAGTTGCAGTTATTAAAGGTGAAGTTTCCAGTATATCACGGATAAAGAGTTCAATTATGTGAAGAACGATTTGAAGGCATCAAATACAAAGTTATAAATGTAACTCACTCTGTGGTTAGCCACGAATTGTGTCCTAAATGACGTTTGTCCTCAGAATGTTCTCCAGTACTGAGATAACCTTGCAGTATTCAGTTCGAGGTACGTGTAGGAAAGGGAAAGGTAACGATGATACGATGTTTTGACATTCTATACGGTTTAACGATGAATAATCCTCCTAGACTGGAACACATAAATAGATTAAGAATATAATATAACGAACTATATAAATTGATGAACGGCGTAACAGAATACTGAACATGTGCAACCATCTCCACTAAAGGTCAAATTAAAGGTTGCATGCATACGTATTCAAATTTGTTGAATTATTGCAATAATACATCAGTGATGTTTTTTAGCTTATTTTAACGAAATTGAAGAAAACTTTCTGCTAATAGCAAAATTTAATTCTATATTCCACTTTTATAAATGTTTTAAACCTCCAAAAAATCCTATTATATTTGTTTGTCTAATGCGTAACTTTAACTCGCAAGTCGACTTTTGTAACTCGACATTCGACACTCGACACTCGACAATAAGAAACCCTCGACAGAAACCTTTTGATTTGTGTTTAAAGGTATATGTAGGACAGTCATTACGTGTATTCTTTGGAACATTATATTTTTTTATAGTTACAATTTAGTAAAATTTCAAAGTACTCAGGTTACAATATTTTTTATGGTTATTCAATGAATTGTTCATTATTTTTTTAATGTTTGTGAAGTCGCACATCTTGTACTCTATTGATGCAACTTTTGGTAAAAAGATTATTCCTGTAAATATAAAGTTTTCTTTCTCAATCGATAATTATTACAAATATAGAACGGACGTTTCGAACCGAAATTGCAATATTAGTCGAGCAGGAACTCCATATGTTCCGGAAAATCCCAGTTCATCATTGGTTTTCTTTTTTCTGGCTGTTTAATTTTCCGTAGTACGAGCGTATATCCCTTTATTTTATTGTATTGTTGTCTCTTTTTGCAACGGTCTTGTCTTTGGGTTTTTTCAGGAAAATTTAATTTTTTATTTCAAGCTTTCTCATTCGTTTTTGAACTAATGTTAGAGGCTTTACATGTACAATATTTGAGGAATTATGCACGTCTAAGCGTGGGACAAATATACCGACCACATTAGATTAAGAGATGTGGTATGATTACCAAAGAGCCAACTATCCAACAGATTCGAAATGAAATTCTAAACGAACAGATACACGTATATTTTAGATTTTACAATGAACAATATTTGTTAATATGATAAAATGAAATACAATATTTAAAAATCAAAGGGAGTGAAGTACGATTTTTGTTTTAGTTTTATCATTGCATTGCAACTCATTCAACTATTTATGTAAATTGTACATCTTCAGCACTCGAATAGAAAAAGATGGCAAATAAGAAAAGCGCATAACTTTTTAGAGCAAAATGAATGAACTTGTATAAAAATGCAAGTGTCACATGTTAATAAACATGAATAAAAATAGATGTGAGGTATATGTCACAAGTTCATATTGACAATACAGTAAAAACTCAATAGATTTAAAGATATTTTTAGGACTTCTTGTTCTACTAAACGGAGGTGAATTCCAAAGACAGCTAATACCTTTTATTGTGTATGAATCATATATTTTTTATTGAAAATATGCAAAATCACATAAAAAAAAAGAAAGAAAAGTTATAAAAAGGAGCAATGAAAAACCATAAGTCGATTAAAAACACCAAGACTGAAGAAGCAAAATGAACAGACAAACAACAGTTTACAAAGCACTACACCGAAAAACTCATGATTGAGCAACACGAACTTTACCAAAAACTGGGAATAAACACAGGAAATCTTGAAATTTATATTAAAAAAACACAAAAAATCAACAACCGGTGCGCGTACTTTGTTATAGTAATTATTTTTTTCAATACAAAGTTTCCACAACCATTTAAAAATGAATTCTCTGAATAAGATATTTCTAGGAATGCATGTTCTGTTATGTATACTTACAGGTAATACTGTCAACATTATTTATGTCTGATCGAATGAATTTCGTAAAAACAGCGACCGCATTGCAAACTGAAGCGTTAACGCATACACGTTTTCCTGTATTTTTTCACTCACATATAGAAAATATTGTAAAGTAAATGACAAAAGTGCGAATTAATTTATTCTTACATCAATTTTTAGAGCCAAAACCTGTTGGTCATGGACCAACATACAGAACTCTGATTCCATGGCTTGGTGAAGGATTGCTAATAGCAGGAGGGTCCAAATGGGCAAGATCACGTCGACTTCTTACACCAGCTTTCCATTTTGAAATTTTGAAAGGATACCAAACAATCAACAACCAGTGCGTAGACATACTAATAGTAAGTATTTTTTTCATTCACAAAATTGCAACAAGTATTTACCCAAAAATAATTTCTGTGAACCAAATAACTACTAAGTGTAAGAGCTCGTGTATTGCTTGTGTATACATAACACTTTTAAGGAATATTATTTCTCAAAAAGTCGAGCATAACTTAAACTAAAACTGAAATATCAACGAATAGCATTTTGTTTTTAAAAATCCAACATAACTAAAAATATTGTGCTATGTATGAACAGTAATGAGAACGCATTATCCTACATCCTGTCGATACTGATGACTTATACTTTGGCATTGCATAAGGTCATATGTTTCTCTGACTGTTTATGACGTCTTTACGTTAAATCCGTTGGATGTATACTGATTGGTACTTTAGTCTGGGAGAACAGGATTTATTTATTAGTTGTAATTGGCGTTGAACTAGCTCGCTCTCAGTACTCTTTATTTCGGTGCTTTGTGTCTATTTTTTTTTATATATGATGCTTTTGTGCCTCGTACCGATTTCTGAGTTAAGTCAATTGCAACTGATTTTAACAGTTTGTTCTTATGTTGTGCTGTTACACCACTGTCCCAGAATAGTGGAGGGTTGAACGCTCGCAAACATTTTAACCCCACCATATTCTTTATGTGGCTGTCCGAAGTCAGGATCCTGTAGTTCAGTGGTTGCCATTGGTTCATGTCTGTCATGTTTGTTTTAGGTAAATTGTATTGTTATAGATTAAGACGTTATTTTTTTTTTTGAAATGTTGCACATTATTCTGGAAATTAAAAACAATAATTGTTTAAACAACAGATAGTGAAACAAGTTGTCAGTGCTACTTGTTTGAGTACAGTATGGCCATTTATGTTCTGATAATGGTAGTTACGAAACCAATGCTCTTCATACTTTAGTATACATTAACTGTGTTAATGAGAAGACCTAAATAAGTACCGACCAATGATAATTATGGTCTTTGATAAAATTATGTTATTTATGAGAGTAAATATTACAACAGTCACGCGTATGTTCCAGAAAATAAAAACAAAGATCCCGTCTAATAACAGTCTAGAATTAGTCAATGTAAGATGCATGTCAGTAAAGAAGTAGAGCCAATTCCCCCAGCATGTATTTATACCATGGCCATTTTGATAAAGTCCTTTAATCTTCACTTAACTTAACAGTATTACTGCTCCATTTATTATAATGTTTTTGACCTGTCCGTTCGTCCGTCAGTCAGCCAGTCATGTTCTTGTCATCGCAACTCCTCTGAAACCACTTAACAGAATTTCATGAAACTTTGTAGATAATAAGGACATACTATGTAGATGTGTTTATCGACAGGAAATTATGATTCAAAGTCTTTACTAGGAGTTATGCCCCTTTGAATTTAGAATTTTGGCCATGACATACTACTGCAACAGTTTGTCAGCACAACTCCTCTAAAGCCACACGATAGAATTTTATGAAACTTTGTAGATAATAAGGACATATTATGTAGATGTACATGTCGATAGAAAATTATGATTCAAATATTTTTCTATGAGTTAAGCCCCTATGAACATAGAATTTGAACCTAAATATACTACTGCAATAGTTTGTCAGCACAACTCCTCTGAAACCAGACAACATAACTTCATGAAACAATGTAGTTAATGAGGACATAATATGTAGATCTGCATATCGACAGGATGTGAATGTCCTTCAAAACAAAATTTAACTCCAAAAATGAAAAAAAAAAGTTTCAGAAATTTTAACATAAGTGTAATCAGCAGCAATATGAAACGCCGAATTACAGATGATTTAACAGAAATATGCAAAACTGTTGAAAATCTTTTAAGTTACAATAAATAAACTCTTTAATATTCGATTTCTGGAAATATGGGATAACATGTCAACGAAAACGCAATAATCAGAGTACAAGTTGGAATGAAACATAAAACTCGTCAACAATAAAAAACCGAGATAAGTTAATAGTTCCTAGAAATCTGTTAAACATGTAGTAATGCAGTTATTTTCAGACAAACCTATGACGCCACAAATGTAATTCATTGCCTTTTATCGTCATCTCCAGTTTGGTTAAGTGAAGTTTCCAATTAAAAGATGCAGATATGAAATTAATTGATGCTGTTCTTAAACCGTGACTGAAAATTAGTATAAATTGGACTGTAGTTTCAAATTTTACTTTTTATCAATGGTTATTCGATTTACGTTTGTTCACTGTACTGTTTGTAACAAACAAAAAATGAGCGATAGTTTTTTGCGAGTGCGTATAGTGATTTTGTATCATGTATGATTAATATAGTACTAGTAATTTATCTTCTGCCTCTCTTACAGGATATAATGGAGAAGTATGCAGATACAGGAGAAAGTTTTGATTTATTCCAATTGATTAGTAACTGTACCCTAGATATTATTTTCCAGTCAGCGTTTTCATATAAAACAAATTGCCAGCTTGATAGGTAAGATAATTCAGCTGATTTTGTGTTTCAAAACTTGAGCTCTGTTTAAAATTCATTATTACTTCAAATTGTTTATCTTTTCTAATCGATTCGATATTCCAGACCTTGACTCTCCCTTTATTATTTTCTTGATAAAAAAACAAGGGTTCCTAAAGTAAAACCCTCTTGTGTAAACTACTGTTGTCTGTAAAACTGTTGTGCCTTTGCTTCGAAATACTCGTGTTGTTGTATTAATTTTTTTTTCTTATAAATAAAAGCAGTCACAACTCAAAAAGACCTATAGAGGTCAATATGCTGTCTTCAATAATAGGCAACTTTCTATATATACCTGTTCGACATGCCAAGCTCTAAATCAGCCCGAGATCAGACAAGTTATGAATAAGGAGGTTTTCATCTCTTCGTGTACGTTCGTTTTGTCACACATGGCGATGCACGTCGGTTAAGTAGTGTTTGTTAATTTCGACCAGGAGTACAATTCGGTGAATATTGCAATCAATCAAACAACCAATAAATCAATCAATTATTAAAATATTTATTAAGTGAATTAACATTTTAACACTTCTAAAAATGTTCACTCAATTTTTTGGACAGTTTTCATTTAAACTTTTACTTCTAGGTCGTAAATCTAAACCGCTTTTTGCATCATTATTTTTATGCACGCGAGTGCATGCTTATATGCTGTCTTAAGACTGTACATCTTTATTAAGTTAATGAACAAAACACTGAATCGAATTACGCAAAGGTTGGAATCACATTACATTATTTAGTAAAAAATATATTTGCAATTTACGTCAAATAAATGACTATTTTATTATTTGCAGACTACAACATCCCTATTGTAAGGCAATTACAGAGGTTACAAAACTTGCTTCTCGACGAAACAGGTAGGTAAACCAACGTTTACTGGTCATTCACAAATTTTGATATTACCGGTATATTTATTCTTTATATTTGATTTATTGTTGTTTGCCTTAGGGACCGGTCAATATTTATTGGGGGGTTGGGACCGGTGCAATTCATATTTCTCCCTTAAAAAAATCTATGTCCTCTTAATATACCAAAAAAAGTTTCTGTCCTATATGAAATATCTGCTAAATAAGTATATGTCCTATCTAATCTATGAATAAATCAAACAGACTTTAACTTCATTTTTATCAGATTAACATAGATCACATATAGTAGTCTTTGAATTTGTCTGGAATTTTAACTGATCTCCTCCTTGAAGAAGGCAAATAAGATTCCTTTTCAATTTCACTTTCACTTTCACTGCCACTACAACTACTATTACTACTGTATTCATCATTTGTATTATTATTATTAGATTATATTAAATTGTATTGAATGTTTTATTAGTATAACCATATAAGTGGTTATTTTTTTGGGAGCCAAATTATTAATAAATTTGATATTTTACATACTTTACTGGCGCCAGTCCCTAAACTCATATATTGACGATCACAAATTTTTGGCTGGTGTGAAATTTTGGGATTAATATTATATTTAATAACTTCAATGGTGTTCAAATATTGCAGAGTTGAAATATTAGCTCCCCACAAAAATAACCACTTATATGGTACATGCATATGAATTTATTTATACAATAATATTTTTTTATGTTTTCCATGTGATATGCAAAAAAAGTTCTTGTCAAAAAGGCATAATGCACAACCCGAAATCGAGTGCATTAGGCCTTCGAACCAAAAAACTATTTTTGCATATCACAAGGAACACATAATATTACTGTTATTATTACTCTGAATGTTCATGCGCAGAGATGATCTTGAATTAATAGGCCAATTATCCGCCTACACATACATGTATTCATTGTGATTTTATATTTAAACCGCCCATGTTATATTAAAATCGATATAACACCCTGAATGTGGATATAACCCATTTGATATTACGATGGATATTATTTGAATCCTTTTTATTCCTTATAAAAATATGTCAAAACAGTAGAACTGCAATTCTAATGGAAGATTCCTACACGAAGAGTAATACTCTACAATAGATTATGAACAATTTGTATTATTTTTTTTTTATATCTATTTTTTTTCTGTCTTTTGACTTTGTTTTTTTCTTAATTTTCTAGTCAGAATGTTTTATTGTTAAATAGTTTTCCTTATTTTTAAAGATGTATATTTTATTTAATCCTACCTTTATTTAATGATTTGCATTTGGTTAATTTGTACCACACTGATGGCAGTATATCATATCACTTATTAAAAGCTCCATCAATGTTCTCTTTTTACATTTGTTTATTGTTGCTTATTTTGTTTTTATTAATTTTATGTTTTTTTTATGTTATTATTTATTTTTTATACATGTATTATTTTTTCAACCTTTTTAAAATCATTACATGATTGTTCTATATTAAAAGGTAATATTAATGTCTAGACTTGAAATTGTATTTCCTTTGTTGTAACTTGTTTGTTCCTCAATTAATCTTGTTTATTTTGTTGTAATTAAATTTGTATAGCCTATTTTCTACATTCATACATATGCCAAAAAAAATATTGCTGTCCTATCAGTGCTGAAAACTAAAAAAGTAGAAGTCCTATCAAAAATGTGTGTCATACTGTGTTTTGCACCGGTCCCAACCCCCCAATAAATATTGACCGGTCCCTTACCTCTAGTGATAAATATTCCATGCATGTTCAGGACGATAATTGTCTACGTAGAATGCTTTATACGATTTTTTGAAATACTTGTATGTATCCCCCGTATTGTTTGTTTACAGTGTGTTAATACGATTCAATTCAAATGTCAAGTAGCAAACACGAAAAATAAAACTGAATGAAGAAATTGTAACGTTTTGTTCACACAGTATTCATATTCTTAGTATGGTCCAATATGCAATTGTTTTGTTTCTTTGTGATGTTTTTGCTATTGCTGAGTTCTTAAACTAGCTTTCAGTAACTGCGAGTGTTCTAAGATCTGATCTTTGTGTTTTATTAGAGTTTGTATGTGCTTTGTATCGATGTGATGAGTTAAACCCTTTTCGACTGATATTTACAGGGGCGGATCCAGGATTTTAGGTTAGGGAGGCGCAAACTTAAATTTTCGCCGTGCGGAACGAGGCGAAAATTTTTTTGAGGTAAAATTATTGAAATATTCTTTATTAAGCTGAGGACAACTTTTGCTTTGCAAATTTTAGTATGTTCTTATGTTGTACTGTAACATCACTATCCCAGGTTAGTAGGAGGGTTTGGCTACAACAAACATGTATAACCACGCCACTTTCTGTATATGCCTGTCCCAAGTCAGGAGCCTGTAAATCAGGGGTTGTCGTTTGTTGCTGTGTATCATATTTACTTTTCGTTTATTGTTTTGTACATAAACGAGACCGTTAGTTTTCTCGTTTGAATTGTTTTACATTTGTCACTTCAGGCCTTTCCCTTTATAGCTTACTATGCGGTATGAGTTTTGCTCACTGTTGAAGGCCGTACGGTGACCTATAGTTGTTAACCTCTTTGTCCCTTGGTCTCTAATGGAGAGTTGTCTAATTGACAATCATACCACATCTTCTTACTTTTATATGACACCAGTAAGATATAGCGTTGATTAGTTGTTTCATATATAGACAGTTACACGAATATTTCATTTGTATGCGAGTTTATGAAAATGTTATATATAGGAAAGTTAGTGGTGGCATGGTTTAGTTACAAAATGAAAATAACGATTTATAAATTTGGTGCGTCTGAAGCGCTCTTCTTGATTTCAATCCACCACGAACGCTCAAAGACAAACAAATTGCAAAACCAAGGATGTAAAAGTACTGAATCAAAGTACTGAAGTACTGAACATCGGATGACCGCAAGTTCTTGTGGATTGTCAAAAGCACTTGTCACAGAAAAAAATTACATCTCTATACATGAAACTGAGGTACAGAGATATTTTTTTTCTGAGACATGTTCGTGCGTGGATGATGAATAAATGACAGGAAATTCAACCTCACCGTAATAACTATTATATTGTAGTGATACAAATCAGTATACACTGGTTTATTGTTATATAATATATTAATATAACAGTTACATGTATATATAATTTTCATCCATTTGTATATCATTCTATTCTACTATTCTAATAAGAGTGCAGTGCAAGTGCATGGTGGACACTCTTCTGTAAAAATTCGATTTTTCTAAAAGATTGGATATGAGTAGGCATTCATATTTTCCCGCAAAAACAATCTTCCATGCAAAGTTACCGGTCCTTGCCGGGATTGTCGCAAAATGTTCTAGAGATATTCTTCCGCATGCTTTACCATATCAATGATTTTTTACTTATATATATATATATATATATATATATACTCTTTCAAAATTCAAGAGTCTATCCTAAATTGAGGTAAATTATATGGCCTTCCAAATACCATTTCGATTCCTAACATCACTGAAGAGACATTAATTGTCGAAATCTGGATATGGTGTACAAATTTTTGCACCTCATGTTTGCGGTATACCATCTTTTCCGCAAGTTTATTGTTTTCTGTTTGGTAATAATTTGATAATAAGATCTGTTTTGTTACATCTTGTGATCCGTTTATTTGGCAATCGCCAATGGCAGTCAGCAGGGTTTAAGAACATCAGTTGTTCGACCTGCTAGTCAAATGCGTTTTGTTAAAATATACTTTTTCACTCATTTGGTCTTTTGGAAAATGTTGTTTGTGCTGTATTTAGACCCCTCTACCAAGAAATTTGTTTTGCATGCACACGTATAAAAATTGCGGTTTTTATCCAACGCAATCATAGGTTTGAACGTTGTTTTCAATTTAGACTTGTTTATATATATATATATATATATATCTAACGACAAAACATTTTCATATTGTTAGTTTATGTTCTAAACAAAAATATTGTTATCAGTATTCATTGAAGAGATGTATTTATAACAAACGAGAAGGAATGTTATTTTGCACTCGTTAATATCCGCTGCACTCGTTAATATCCGCGTACTTATCATGTTTATAGATTGGTTAAAAACCCAAAACGAAAGTTACGTAACGGAAATCTAGGCGATAGCAATACGTCGGAATGCCCTCACGGTCATCGCAATGTAAAAACGAGAGAAACAATATTTATTTACTTAAAGAACCTTATAAGAATCGACAAATCTACAGAATGTCTACTTTGCCTGAGGTTTGAATCTTAGTTTATGCAAACTTAGTTTTTATTGACAGAAATCCATTGATGATATTTGATTTCGTCTATGATATGACTTCAGAAGGGAGATTATTCAAAAAGAATTGCGACTATATTCATAGTGTCGCAGATAGTGTGATTGATAGTAGAAAGAAAATACTGGTAAATATGATCTTATTGATAATCCTTTCGATGTAGATATACCCCGGTATATGAATCGAGTTTCAAACACTGTTAGATAGGGAAATGACATAATGAAATCCTTACGAGCTACTGTACATATAAATAACTTACTATACACGATGTACTACTGTTGTGTTCCTCCTGGAAACTCCCAGGTGGTTTGACACCAGTGCTGTGTCTGTTATTGTGTTTGACAAAAACATAGCCCCCCTTTTGTGGGAAAATTTTGGTTAATTATTTAGGAAATGAATGAAGCATGACGAAGTGGGTCCCCTCTTATGGCAGTCAGTGGGCTCCCCCTTATGAAAATTTCTGGGTCCGCCACTGTGGTCTATTAACATTTGTTACCGACTGAGCTCCAGAGGTTCTCGACAATGGAAAAGAACGTTTATGCTATTATATTCTGCTTGTGTAAACATAATTTGTAATTACAGTTTTGCACTAAGCCAGGCTATGAAGGTCAGTTTAAAAAAAACTGTGATTGAAATATCCATTGTCTTTGCTTTGTTTCGGAAGGAAAAGCAACTGATATTTTGCATGGTTTATCAGAATTCGAAATAAATTCAATATCTTCATTTTCCTATACAGATTATTTTCTTCTCTTGATTTTTTTTATACAGAAACATAAATCAAACTTTGACCTCTTGTATATAAGTGTTATCAAATGCAAATGATCCTTTTATATCTTAGCCATTATTTACTGTATATCTTAGCCATTATTTACTGTATATCTTAGCCATTATTTACAGTAAATCTTAGCCATTATTTACTGTATATCTTAGCCATTATTTACAGTATATCTTAGCCATTATTTACAGGAAAGTGGACAAATGATCCTTGTATATCTTAGCCATTATTTACAGTAAATCTTAGCCATTATTTACAGGAAAGTGGACAAAAGGATGTTAAGAAGTATTTAGACTTTTTAGATATTCTCCTTTCTGCTAAAGATGAAAATGGAAACGGAATGAGCAAACCCGATATAAGAGCTGAAGTTGACACGTTTATGTTTGAAGGTATAAATGCATTTATATTTTGCTATTATTTGTTATGAACAGAATAATCAAACAAACACTTGTTCGTCGTTTTACTTTATATCGGTCGCTGGGGTTTGTTCTATGTGCTTTATATCGGTCAATTGTATATCAAGGTTTGTTTTACATTATATCGGTGGGCGAGCTTATTTTTACTTTATATAGGTCGCCAAGGTTCTGTCTTACTTCAGATCAGTCGCTGAGGTTTGTTTTTCTTTATATCGGTCGCTCAGGTATGTTTTACTTGATATCGGTCGATGAGGTATGTTATACTTTATATCGGTCGCTGAGGTTTGTTTTACTTCATATCGGTCGATGAGGTATGTTTTACTTTATGTCGGTCGCTGAGATTTGTTTTACTTCATATCGGTCGATGAGGTATGTTTTACTTTATATCGGTAGCTGAGGTTTGTTTTATTTTATATATATCGGTCGCTGAGGTATGTTTTACTTCATATCGGTCGCTAATGTTTGTTTTACTATACAACGGTCGATGAGGTGTGTTTTACGTCGCTGATGTACGTTTTACGTCGATGATGTACGTTTTACGTCGCTGAGGTGTGTTACGTCGCTGATGTACGTTTTACGTCGCGGTGTTTTGTTTTACTTTACATGTATATCGGTCAATAAGGTAGGTTTTTTTTTGTAAAGCAATCGTAGAAGAGAAAAACAAACACGTAATTTTTTAAAGTAAATTTAAATTATAAATCATTTCGATAAGATGCAAGAGGCGCCTTATTCCAGTTAGCTATGTTTGTTGTGTATTTTAAAAGAATTTATGTGTTCGTTCGCAAGAACCCCAAAAAAATGCTCATATTCCTCTTAATAATCATAAAGATTTTTAAAGCAAGTATGTATATAAACATATTTTCCCCATTAAGTAAACAACGAAAAAGTTAGGATTGTCATATCAGATTTCTAAAAAGCAGCCATAACTAGCTTTCAGCAATAGCGATTACTTTCATAATGGTTATTTGGTTTTTTTTTGTCATTTTGTTAAGTTTTTGTTATACTTTGTGCCAAACTGACGAGTCAGTCCTTTCATAATAATGTTAACAGTTTGTTCTTATGTTGTGCTGTTATATCACTGTTCCAGGTTAGGGGAGGGTTAATATTCTTATAATCACGTTTAAACATGCCGCATTCTGTATGAGCCTGTTCGAAGTCAGAAGCCTGTAATTCAGTGGTTGTGGTTGGTTGCTGTATGCCATATTTATTTTACGTTTATTGTTTAAGCATAGATAAGGACCTTGGTTTTCTATTTGAGCTATTTCACGTGTTGTCATTATACGAGGCCTTTTATGCATGTAGCTTTCTATACGGTAAGGGTTATGGGCAGTGTTGAAGGCTGTACGGTCCTCGTCCTATTGTCTCATTAGCAATTATATCACATCTCCTGAATTTTATATGACGTTTTATACTGATCAATAATTAAATCACAATATTTATTTCAATAAAACCACGAAAACAATGTACTAACTGACATATAATCTCATATCAGGGCATGACACCACGACCAGTGCTATATCTTGGATCCTGTATGATTTAGCAAAACATCCAGACTACCAGAAATTATGTCAGAATGAAATCGACAATGCACTTGGAAATAATCCTGGTTTTGTAAAATGGTATGTATAATACATTATGACCACGAGATTTGTCTATACATTTAAAAGCGATTCGGACGCACGAAATTTATAAAATGTTAATATCATAATTTACTTATCCGTATAATTAGTCCAAAGTACAAATCCTTGCCTTTTATAAATGTGCTGCAACATTATACCCTAAAATAAACTGGTTATTTTTCTATTAAATTCTTGTAATTCATAAGTTTTAATATATGTGTAGTAGAATGCAGAGTACATTTTCAGTTATTTATTTTAGAATTCTTAGATTTAATTATTTAGTAGTAACAAATAATATTAAGTTGAAAACATTCAATAATTTGTTTCAATCCTGTTAATAGTGATAAACCTGAAAATGTACAAGATGGAGCTAACAGAACAACGCCTTCAAAAGTACGAAGATTATAAAGGAAAGGGATATCATGTTTTTCATGCGCTTAAGAATTCCCTATGAACGTTATATATAGAAGTCGAGAAACGTTTATTTGTTTTTAAAGGCAGTGCTTTAATGCCTTTCTAGTTGCCGGGTTAATCCTTCCTTCCGCGATATCCAACTTATCTACGTGGGGGGTCATTAGGCTCCAAGTAGATCCGGAAATGTTGAATTCTCTCCTCTTCTTATTGTGATATAAAATGTTTTTTGTTTCATTTCATTTACATTGGTAAATAGAGAAACGATCATTGTGTTTTGTTAGTTTTAAAAACTTTTGATATATTTGTATTTTGCATTATAAGCAGTCAACCGATTGACAAACTAGAATTATTTGAATTCCGTGTGGAAAGAGCTCGGGTTAATTTCGAGTGTTATCTGCAATCTAGATGTTTATAAATCATTTCAGTCGTTGATATAATAATTAAGAGTCGACTGAACATTAATTATATTAAACAATTTAAAGCGCATTTCTGTCTATGCACGTGAACCCGTCTAACGTTATTGTTATTTCGCAGTTATATAAAGTAGCAAATTATCGTTCCTGAATAGGTGGCGCCGTGGTAGCCGATCCTGTTCCTCAACTTCCGGTTTCTGCACTGTGCAACTATTACAGTTGCATTTTTAATTAACGATGCCAAGTACTTGTTGTTGTGTTCCTGGATGTCATTTAAGAGGAGGACATGCATTTCCAAATGACTTAAAAAGAAGGAAAAGTTGGATCAACGCCATGACACGATGAAATCGTGGAGTCCATCTCAATCAGCTGTTGTTTGCAAGGCACATTTTACTGAAAAAGACTACGTGCAGGAAACTATTCATGGTAAAACTCTATTTTCTTTTTGAAATATATAGTTATATATGTAATCGCCATGCGAATAAACCAAAGTATGTTTACAACCGCAATTATCGTTTTAGAATAAAAGGGGGTGGTTAATTCAAGACGTCATAATTTTTTGGATTACGATTCAATGTGATCTGTGTGAGATTTTTTGGTGATTGCTACAATTATAATGATTTCTTACAAGAGGTATATCATACTGAGAATTATTTTAGCAGTAATTATGCTAATGTAGTAATGACAGGAATGAATAAGCTATGCCTCATAGACTTTCTTGAAAAATATCAATGACAATGTTAACAGGAACAAAACAATGACATGCTCTCATCTATATTATAGTTATTAAGGTACAGACAATGTACGTTTGTTGCATAAGTCTCTCATTGTTTGTCCTTTGGATTTACATAACATACATTGAATCAGGCAAACATAGTTTTATCCAGATTGTTATGAATAAATTTAGTTAATATTTCGCCAGGTAATACAAAGTATACATTGCTAATGGAAGTTCATTTAATTATCAAAAAACTAATGTTTTATAACCTTTTTCAGGGCGCAAACCCACCATACAGAGACTTAAGTCTACTGCCATTCCCAGCCTATTTTCCTTGACCAAGCAAGAGACTGAATTGTCCGCAAAAAGAAAAATCAGGGCAGTTTCCTGTGAAAACAAAAGAACTAAACTTGATGAATATTGTAGTAGAAATCTAGAGGAAAGTTTTGATTGTAAAGTTGGTTTTCCTGAAGAAGTCATTCATACTGCAGAAAGGATTTATGACTGTCCACCACCAACTGCCGAGCTAATGTTGAGCTTCCAAGATGGAATTACGCAAACACCATCAATGTCTATGTTTTCAGCAGAGAATTTTGAAATGAAGACACGTGACACAGCCATGCATTTTTATACCGGTTTAGAGTTGTATACTAAATTTTTATTTGTTTTGACCACACTTTGTCCAACAGCACATTGTTTGAGATACATATATTTTCAAATTGATAGGGTGTCAGTTGAAAATCAGTTTTTTTATGACTTTGATGAAATTGAGGCATTATACAACCAACTTTGAACTTTCTAGATTCTAGATTGAATCTAGTGTTAAGAATATTGTGTATACATGGATTGTTTTTATGCCTTAACAGTGGTGTGAGGCTAACACTTGGCCATCTAGTGGTTTAGTCAGGCATTTTTCGCCATCCAACTTCAAATTAAAGTTTCCTACGACTTGGATTATTATTGACAGCACAGAATATCCCGTGATAAAACCTAAAGCTCCTAGAGCTCAGGCAACCTTTTCATCATATAAAAACAGAAACACTGAAAATACTTGTATGTTCGACGCCTGGTGGTTTAGTCAACTATGTCTCTAATGCATATGTTGGTTCTACCAGTGACTATGAAATAGTTGAAAGATGTAGAATACAAAATGTAGTTCAATTATGTGATCCAGGTGACAGTGTGATGGCAGACAAAGGTTTAAATGTGCAAGATTTGTTTGCCAACTTTTTTTCAAAAAAAGAAACAGAATTAGTTCCAAAACTCTTATACGGGATAGAAAAGTCTCCAATTAACATGTGCACATAGAGCGAATTATTGGACTTGGCAAAACATACAAAATTCTCACAAATCCTATGAATGGAACTGAAACAAAACTTTCATCTGAAATAACATTTAGTTGTTTTATGTTGTGTAATTTTAGAACTTGTATTGTGCCAAAGGATGCAGAAATAAACGTGACGCAATGAATTTTGTTCTGATATATATATATTTATAATTACATGCACATGTAAATTGTAATGCATATAAAAATAAGGAGATGTGGTATGATATTCAGTGAGTTTATCGAACTAAAGTGCATAAGAAATGGGTTTAAGCAGTTACAGGTGTTACTGTCACTGTACAGTCTCCAATAATGAGAAAACTTGTACCGTGTAAAAAATTTCAGCGATCTTACCACTAAGTTTTGTTGTCTCACCTTGACTTTGATGAATTGTTTATATCTGTTGATGTTAATATAAAAAAGAAGATGTGGTATGATTGCCAATGAGACAACTCTCTACAAGAGACCAAATGACACAGAAATTAACAGCTATAGGTCACAGTATGGCCTTCAACAATGAGCAAAGCCCATACCGCACAGTCAGCTATAAAAAGCCCCGAAATGACAATGTAAAACAATTCAAACAAGAAAACTAACGGCCTAATTTATGTACAAAAAATGAACGAATATAACAAATATGCAACACATAAACAAACGACAACCACTGAATTACAGGCTCCTGACATGGGACAGACACATACATGTACATACAGAACGTGTCAGGGTTAAACATGTTAGCGGGATCCCAACCTTCCCCCTAACCTGGGACAGTGGTGTAACAGTACAATATAAGAACAAACTATAAAAATCAATTGAAAGAGGCTTAACTCATCAGATGGATAAATACAAGTGGACGTGGTCGGGTAGTTGTACATCCAAACAACAAAAAGACACTAAGTACAGATCTGAGAGTACTCACAGTTACTGACAGCTAGTTCAAAGCCACTAACAACTGATAAAAAAATCTTGCATCTAAGACTAAATTATCAATCCGTAAGCTCCCTTTAGAATTTTATAAATTTTAGATTTTACATTTCTGAGTTATGGGGTTTTATTGGGATTTTCCAGTTTTTGTCGAGCCTGCGACTTTTGTCGCAGAAAGCTCGACATAGGGATAGTGATGTGGCAGCGGCGGCGTTAGCTAACTTCTTAAAAGCTTTATATTTTAGAAGGTGGAAGACCTGGCTGCTTCATACTTTGTATATGGATGCCTCATGTTACGAAGTTTCCGTCAGCTACATGTCCAATGTCCTTGACCTCATTTTCATGGTTTAGTGACTACTTGAAAAAAAAGTTAACATTTTTTGTAATGTTAAATTCTCTCTTATTATAAGTAGTAGGACAACTATGTTTGGTATGTGCGTACCTTGCAAGGCCCTCATGCCCGTCAGACAGTTTTCACTTGACCTCGACCTCATTTCATGGATCAGTGGACAAGGTTAAGTTTTGGTGGTCAAGTCCATATCTCAGATACTATAAGCAGTAGGTCAAGTATATTCGGTGTATGGAAGGACTGTAAGGTGTACATGTCCAACTGGCAGGTGTCATCTGACCTTGACCTCATTTTCATGGTTCAGTGGTTATAGTTAAGTTTTTGTGTTTTGGTCTGTTTTTCTTATACTGTATGCAATAGGTCTACTATATTTGGTGTATGGAATGATTGTAAGATGTACATGTCTAGCTGGCAGGTGTCATTTGACCTTGACCTCATTTTCATGGTTCAGTGGTCAAAGTTAAGATTTTGAGTTTTGTTCTTTTTTTCTAATACTCTATGCAATAGGTCAACTATATTTGGTGTATGGAAATATTTTATGATCTTTATGTCAGTCGTGCAGGTTTTATTTGACCTTGACCTCATTTTCACAGTTCATTGCTCTGTTAAGTTTTTATACGACCGCAAAAATTAAAAATTTTTTGGTCGTATATTGGTATGACGTTGGCGTCGTCGTCGTCGTCGTCCGGCTTCGTCCGAAGACACATTGGTTTTCGCACTCTAACTTTAGTTTAAGTGAATGGATCTCCATGAAATTTCACCATAAGGTTCAATACCACGAAAGGAAGGTTGGGATTGATTTTGGGGGTTATGGTACTAACAGTTAAGGAATTAGGGGCCAAAAAGGGGCCAAAAATAAGCATTTTTGTAACTTCCAGACAATAACTTGTGTGTAAGTGTATGGATCTCTCTGACATTGTACCACAAGGTTCCATATCACAAAGGGAAGGCTGTAATTGATTTTGGGGGTAATTGCCTCAAAATTTTAGGAATTAGGGGCCAAAAAAGGGGCAAAAAACAAGCATTTTTCTAGTTTCATGACAATAACTTGTGTGTAAGTGTTTGGATATTTCTGAAATTGTACTACAAGGTTCCATATCACAAAGGGAAAGCTGGAATTGAGTTTGGGGGTAATTGCCC
The DNA here is from genome assembly GCF_021869535.1 of Mytilus californianus. Taxonomy (NCBI): domain Eukaryota; kingdom Metazoa; phylum Mollusca; class Bivalvia; order Mytilida; family Mytilidae; genus Mytilus; species Mytilus californianus. The sequence continues at coordinate 32,209,566 of NW_026262690.1, read as the reverse complement.
GAAACGTTTAGGAATTGGGGGCCAAAAAGGGGCCAAAAATAAGCATTTTTCTAGTTTCCAGACAATAACTTGTGTTCAAGTGTATGGATCTCTCTGAAATTGTACTGCAAGGTACCATACCACAAAGGGAAGGCTGGTATTGAGTTTGGGGGTGATGAATCATAAGGGGGTTCAAAAAATTTTGGGGGGGGATTTTTTTTTTTTTTTTTATTTCTTTTTTTCCTTTTTTTTTCTTTTAAAATTTTCCATTTTAAGTTAGTTATTTCTGATTTATATTTAAAAGCAAATAATAATGATATGGTAGGAGATACACACCAAACAGGATGTGTAAATTATTATATAATAAGTATTGTGCAATAGCAAGAAATTTTCAATTGCACAGTATTGCACAATAGCAAGAAATCTTCAATTGCACAGTATTGCGCAATAGCAAGAAATCTTCAATTTAACAGTATTGCGCAATAGCAAGAAATATCCAATAGCACAATATTGCGCAATAGCAAGAAATTGTCAATTGTACAGTATTGCGCAATAGCAAGAAATATTCAATTGCACAGTATTGTGCAAAAGAAAATACTTCGTATAAATTGCTTATTTCTTGATCAATTTCAATGGGGTTTTATTCTTGAATTCTTGGGGTTCTTTAATATGCTGAATCTAACCGTGTATTAAGTTTTTGGATTTTGGGCCCCGTTTTTAAATTGGTCCACATTGAGGTCCAAAGGGTCCAAAATTTAACTTTGTTTGATTTCATCAAAAATTGAATTATTGGGGTTCTTTGATATGCCGAATCTAACCGTGTATTTAGATTTTTAATTTTGGGTCCCGTTTTTTAAAATTGTCTACATTAAGGTCCAAAGGGTCCAAAATTAAACTTAGTTTGATTTTAACAAAAATTGAATTCTTAGGGTTCTTTGATATGCTGAATCTAAACATGTGTTTAGATTTTTGATTATGGGACCAGTTTTCAAGTTGGTCCAAGTTGGGGTCCAAAATTAAACTTTCTTTGATTTCAACAAAAATTGAATATATGGGGTTCTTTGATATGCTGAATCTAAACATGTATTTAGATTTTAGATTTTTGGCCCAGTTTTCAAGTTGGTCCAAATTGGGGTCCAAAATTAAACTTTGTTTGATTTCAACAAAAATTTAATTTATGGGGTTCTTTGATATGCTGAAACTTACCATGTATTTAGATTTTTTATTTGTGGGCCCGCTATCAAATTGGTTCATATTGAGGTCAAAAGGGTCCAAAATTAAACTTTGTTTGATTTCATCAAAAATTGAATTATTGGGGTTCTTTGATATGCCAAATCTAACCGTGTAATTAGATTTTTAATTTTGGGTCCTGTTTTTTAAATTGGTCTACATTAAGGTCCAAAGGATCCAAAATTAAACTTAGTTTGATTTTAACAAAAATTGAATTTTTTTGGGTTCTTTGATATGCTGAATCTAAACATGTGTTTAGATTTTTGATTATGGGACCAGTTTTCAAGTTGGTCCAAGTTGGGGTCCAAAATTAAACTTTGTTTGATTTCAACAAAAATTGAATATATGGGGTTCTTTGATGTGCTGAATCTAACCATGTATTTTGATTTTGGACATTGGACCATAATAGGTAAATTAAAAAAATTGAAGTTCTTAGACCACATTCTTTCTGTGTCAGAAACCTATGCTGTGTCAAATATTTAATCACAATCCAAATTCAGAGCTGTATCAAGCTTGAATGTTGTGTCTATACTTGCCCCAACTGTTCAGGGTTCGACCTCTGCGGTCGTATCAAGCTGCGCCCAGCGAAGCATTTTATTGTGTTTTGGTCTGTTTTTCTTAAACTATAAGCAATAGGTCAACTATATTTGTTGTATGGAAGAATTGTTAGCTGTACATGCCTGCCTGGCATGGTTCATCTGACCTTGACCTCATTTTCATGGTTCATTGGTCAATGTTTAGTTTTCTTGGTTAATGTTAAGTTTATGTGACAGTTGCAATAAAGCTTTATATTAAGGACTTTCAACATAATATCAGTGATTAGTAAAGAAGGCTTGACATTTCAGCGTGTGCACTGTTGTTGGACAACAACTCAAAAATGCTTTAAGCAGTTCGCATGAAACTTTGGTGAATTATTTATAGCTATTGATGTAATCTCCCTATAGATTTTCATAAATTTCAAATATGACATTGAGAAGAAATTGAACTTTATTTGTTTATAGTCTGGCAACAGATTTATTAAGTATTGCGCAACAGCACAGTTTATTGCACAACAGCAAGAAATCTTTAATTGAATATAAATACAATTCATATAACCTATTTCAAGTTCTTTGACTACATTTATTCAGAAACTATAATATGTCAAATATTTAATTACAATCCAAATTCAGACCTGTATCAAGCTTGAATATTGTGTCCATTTTTGCCCCAACTGTTCAAGGTTGGACCTCTGCGGGTGTATCCAGCTGAGCTCAGCGAATCAGTTTATTTCTTAATTAAGAACTCCTTTTTTCATTCATAAATTACTTGAAACTTGGAAATATAATTTTGCTTGGAGTTATAGTTTCTAAAAAAGTATTGTCATTGAAAGAGTTGACATGTTGCAATGTACATTTATTTTACATAGTTCTATGGTACCAAATCAAAAGTTTATATAAAAGAAAGAAGTCAAAGGTTTCCTATCACAGTTTAGTTACATACATTTTTTTTTGTACCTGAGGTCGTTGAATATAGATCATTATATAAATAAGGAGATGTGTTATGATTGCCAATGAAACAACTATCATCCATACTTACCAGTAACAAACCACATTTGCAGAGTTGAATAAAATACAGTTGATAACATTTACTTATTACTAAAAAGAAAATGCCTAACTATTTTAAACAGTATTTGAATATCAATTATATGGTCATTTTTATAAACTTCCTGTTACAAAACTTTGAATTTTTCGAAAAACTAAGGATTTTCTTATCCAAGGAATAGATTACCTTAGCCGTATTTGGCACAACTTTTTGAAATTTTGGGTCCTCAATGCTCTTCAACTTTGTACTTGTTTGGCTTTATAACTATTTTGATCTGAGCGTCACTGATGAGTCTTATGTAGACGAAACGCGCGTCTGGCGTATTAAATTATAATCCTGGTACCTTTGATAACTAATTTGACTATAAACATAGATGAAAAGGTACAAACTGGACATAATGCACTAGTTCATAAACAAGTGAGAACAATCGCCTTCATATAGTGCTCAGAATATGACATTCATAAAACTTGTTCAATATCATTAGAGAACTCTAAATCTTGAATACTGAAAGCCACCTCTGATAAGTACACTGTACTATGCAAGATAATGATATAACTGGACTAAAAATACACACAACCTGTAATTAACTGCCTTTACAGCGCTTTCGCGCTTTGATTTTATGTTGTTGTTGAGACTTTTCTTTTGAATCGTATATTTCAAGAGACTAAAGACAATCAAATGTGTGTGTAAGTGTGTTTGTGTCGAGCTCTTTTCTTGTCATATCTAAAATCTATTTTTCAAGAGAAGAAAGATATGTTAACGCATGAAATACTTTTGTGGAATCTGTTTCTCTAATGATTTCTTTAACGATATGTAGGCAAACTACTGTAACGTTCTTTTTCGATGTTTAAAAAATGTTAAATATTCTGTTTAATTATGTCACAGTTAGACATTAACAATTCGACAACAGATACCAAATGGACAATCAAAATCAGAAGTTTTACCACATTTATCGGCAAAAAATTAGGGAAATATTTTTTTACATCGTATACTATTTAAACTGAAATCAAGGTTATTTCAATGCTGCACTGTTTTCAAGACAAACAAAATTTGATAAATAGATTAATCTAAAGTTTCTTGAGGATGGTAAGAAGTGCCTACCACCAAAGGATAGCAATCTGACTTAATATAATAATCTTTATATCTTTGTAATTTTTCATGAGAATATGGCAATTTTTACAGGGACGATTTAGGAAAATTCGAATTTCTAACACAGTGTATAAAAGAAGGAATGAGACTTCACTCACCAGTCCCCTTAATTTCAAGACAATCCACAAAGGAGTTCACCATTGATGGAACTACTTTTCCTCCTGGGACTTTTTTCGGTATCAACATATATGGTCTCCATCACAACCCTGCTGTCTGGACAGATCCAATGAAATTTGACCCAAGTCGCTTCTCAAAGGACAATGCTACACAGATGGACTCTTTTGCATTTACTCCATTTTCTGCTGGACCAAGGTATGATTAATATATGACACATATACTATAACATGTATAATATAAACAAATAGCAAGTCTTTCTTATTAGAGGTTTAATATAATTGATATTAGTTTGGCTCTCCTTCTGCTCCAAAAAGAAATAGTTTCATTTTTATTCAAGTAATATATATATTGTTTTGTAGGAATTGTATTGGACAACATTTTGCAATGAACGAAGAAAAGACTCTTATAACGAGAATACTTGAAAGGTTATTATATAATATTTAATTTGTTATAATGTTTAAGAGATTAATTTGATATCTGTAATACACAATATCCTTATTTTGAAAAGCAATGGAATATAAAGGTAATATAATATTGTCAATCGAAGTATCATGAGTTATCTTAAAATATAATCTTTATCTAATTTCCTTGCACACCATATGTATTTCTTGAATAACCATTAAATACACTCGAGACCAAACGCTTGGGAAACCAACAATAACATGTGAGTAAAAGCAGTCTGAATGAACGGACTACAGACCGGATGCGTGAGCAAGGTTGACATCATCTGCTATAAATTCATCACCAGTTATGTCACATCCAGTAGCAAATGTTCAAATCCAGGAACATAAAATGGCTGAAATAAGAACTATGATGGACAGTTCATATCATCATGGTGTAAGTTTTCTCCTGATAGCATATTATATATAGTCAACCAGTTGGCGTACGTTAATTTTGTAAGTGATAACATGTTTAATGAATAAATGCAAAACATTGACTTGTATGTCTTACCTCGTCACCCTAATATCATCATTCGGTATTATGAATTTTCTTTGGCAGTTAAATAATACTAACATCAATTAATATTAAGGTGTCAACTGGTTGCATTACATGCGATTAGTCTTCTACGATCGAATTCTACGTGTAGTTATAATTGCAGATTTACATTAGAACCTGATCCTGACCATCAAGTGTCTCCACAGATGGCAGCTGTTATGCGATCTAGAAATGGAATCAAATGCATTGCAAAACGCAGATAAGGACAATAATAAGACACTTTCACAACTGATTAAACGATAAATAAAGAATCTATCAATCCAAATAATAGTATTCGACTCATCATATTAGTGAAACTGTCAATGGATCATTTTGAGTTAAGGCAATCGCTTTCCATCTTTGCCCAACCATTTTTCTTGAACTTGTTCAAAAAAATTCCTGTAAACGTTTAGTGTAAGCTAAATTTAAGTCTAAATATAAAAATTAGAAGACGTGGTATGGTTGCAAATGAGACAGTACTCAACCAGAGACCAAATGATATAGAAGTTAACAACTATAGGTCACCATACGTCCTTCAACAATGAGCAAAACACATATCGCATAGCAATCTATTAAAGGCCCCAGAATGACAAATGTAAAACAATTAAAACGAAAACTAACGGCCTGATTTATGTACAAACAAATATGATATACAGCAACAACGACAACCACTGAATCACAGGCTCCTGACTTTGGATAGGCACATACAGAACGCGGTGGGGTTAAATATGTTTGCTGCTCTCAAATCTTACCCCTAACTTGGGACAGTGATGTAACAGTACAACATAAGATCAAACTATACAAATCAGTTGAAAAGGGCTTAACTGTTCAGATCAATACAAAGCACATAAAAACACAAACAAAACACATTTACTGAAAGCTAATTCAAAGGCAATAAAAATCATAAAAAAATCATGTGTTTAAGAATAAAATATCAATAAGTACACATCCAAAATACAATGGATTGATCCCATTCAAAAGTTGTGCGCAGTTTTGAGATTTTTTTCGTTGATGTCTCAACTAACTACATGTAATATACATAGCGGAGTGGCCTGCTCCATTAGGAAAGAGTTTTAAACGGAAAGTCACATTTTGATCTGAACCGATACTAAAATGTTGAACTACAAATTATATATTCATAATCATCAATATTCTTACATTTCTGCTTTGACTCATTGAATTCCGTCTACTCAGTTTGCTTGCGTTCAGTTAAATATAAAAATAGGGAGATGTGGTATGATTGCCAATGAGACAAATATCCACCAAAGTTCAAATGAAGTGGCTGATATGAAAAATATGAAACAATTCAATTAAGAAAACTAATTTATAACAAAATCATTTACGAAAAACAAATATGACCGACATGAACCAACGATAACCACTAAAGTACAGGGTCCTGAATTGGGACAGGCGTATAAAGAATGTCGCAGGGTTAAACATGTTTGTGAGCGCTCAATCCTCTCCCTAACCTGGAACCGTGTCCAAAAGAAATATTATGTTGTAATTGTAATGAACCTTTAAAAAATACGATGTAAAAATACGTGATATTTTGACCTGCAACATAATTGTCAAGTTTTGTGGACTGATATTTCAACAAATCAAGCGGTATACCAATGCGTTGTAGAGTGCACTTTCTATTGGTAGACTTGGTTTTGTATACACATGAAACATAATTCATACAAAACCTTTTTAGAGACCAAAACAGTTCAGCTATCTATAAGTGCTGTAATTTCACGTATGAAAGATTAATGATGGTCTGTCGCTCAGTAAAAAGGAAAAATAACAAAAATACCGAACTTCAAGGAAAATTCAAAAAGGAAAGTCCCTTATCAAATGGCAAAATCAAAAGCTCGAACACATCAAACGAATGGAAAACAACTGTCATATTCTGACTTGGTACAGGCATTTCCTTATGTAGAAAATTGTGTCCATATTTTAATCAGGTCATGCATCTACTGTGCCCCAGTGAGCATGAAATAAAGGAGACTACTGAAATTAGAAACTCGGTTTTATACCTGGAGCTTTTTTTTGGAATTGGCCTACGCAGAGAACTTCAAACTACGTTTTCTGACAAACATGGCGATTTCAGTTTTCCCTTTGTCAACTTCCCGTTTCTCAGTAATAATATACCCCCTGTTTCATAGCATGATGTAACCATTTATACAATTGTATATTTCGCACGTGACTATTCACATCCTACTGACTTCATTTACATGGACGTGATCCCAACGAGAATTTTTTTTTTTTTTTTTTTTTTTTTTTTGTGAGGTTACATTTACAGTTATTGATAAAAAAAATTGATAAAATTCACATATACCAAACTTAATGAAAGGATATACAAGAATCATTGTATTGAAAAATAGCGCCACAAACAAACGTTACAGTTACACGGAAAACAAACTGTTTGTCCAATTTCTAAACTACCTTTCTGTTTTAGAAGTGTACATCATAATTCATTTTTATTATCAACATTACTATGTACAGTGAAGTGTCCTTATAGTAAAATAATAATCACGATACAAGAACGCCACCGATAATGTTACTTTTCCAATGAGACTCAAGAAAGCTCGTGTCTGGGATGTTAACCGATAGAGAGCTTGATTCCTTCAGCTTTACACAGACTGAATATACGTTATGCTGACAAACAAGAGGCCCTTCTTTGTGCCCTATTGAAATGTCCTTTTTCTTGTATGTTAACTTCATTATTCCGCGTCCTCTGACAATGGTCTTTACTTTGGAATTCTACATGTACATAAATCATATAAAGTCGAGATGTTTGAACGGTTAATTCATTGGTACTTGATTTCCTGTTTGTTAATAAACGTTGAAGCTTTACTACTTCTGATAACTTAAAACACTCTGCATTTTCTAGATAAAAGTAAGAAAGTATAAACTCATTATTTTCTAATTTAAAGAAAAAACGTCTTTCATGTTCTATTCTTTTTTGATATTTTACATGTTACAATATGTGTAACCAGTGAACATCTTTAAAGGAAAATAGATTGAAAAGTCATCATCCTTGTTAACATCGCTTCTCTCAAATGTGTTTGTTCCATTTTAATCTCCGAGTAATACTAAGTCTTTGTGTGCCTGCATACTAAAGGTCAGCAACCTCGTTTGTAATTGCCTTTAGTTATCTTAACTTGTGCCTGCATGATAAATTTCTGGAACCTAGTCAGTAATTTTACGTTTTTCTTTTAAATAGTGGTTTTTATTGATTGATTATAGTCTCTACTTAATTTATTTACATTTTTCTAGATGGATCAATTCAGTCAGATAATGAATTCAGCCGGATAATGAATACAATTAACATTCGCATTCCGTTGCTTTGTATAAAAAGTTGGACAGACTTCGTTCCGCGAATGTGTCTTCATATTCTTATTCCAACGCCTATATGTGTAAATATGTTAAAGGTATATTTGACCTCAAAATCAAAAGGGCAGATTTCTTCCTGAATCTATTTCACAATAGCGGCAATTTGAAAAAAAAAATTCAGAGCTTCATAGTGTTTACGCTCTAACAATAATATGGTTAGTTTTAAACAGTCTATAGGATACACAAGTTTTGAAAGTCTATAGATTGCACAAAACGAAAGTTTGTCAGAATTTGGCATTTGTTTTATAATTATCCTTAAAATGTAAAAGTGGGACATTCATATTGAAACTAAAATCAATACAAATTGCTGTTTGAAGTAAAGTCATGTATTGTATTTCTTATACACAGTATCTTGTTTTTGGAAGTGACGTCTTTCGTTAGAATTTATAAAATGGATAAATTTTGCAATTTTGAATAAAAATGCCGTCATCAGCAACATGTTGATCCGAATTTCATTGTTTATCAAAATGCCTTTATAATATAAACGGTACCAATTTTACTGCACCAGATGCGCATTTCGACAATTAATGTCTCTTCAGTGATGGTCGAGGCCAAAATATTTAAAAATCCAAAACCTTGTACAAACGTCGAAGAGCTGATCAACCAAAAAACTTAAAGTATAGCCAAAATCTGACAGGGAATCAGAGCTTTGCGTGAGGGAGATATATTCCTTAATTTTAATTGATTTCTAAAATTTTATAACAGTAAATTTAAAACAACATAATATCCGTAATTTCATGCCAGTACCGAATTACTTGCTACTGGGCTGGTGATACCCTCGGGGACTAACAGTCCACCAGCAGAGGTATCGACCCCGTGGTAGTAATAATATAAACGGTACAAATTTTTCAGCACCAGATGCGCATTTCGACAATTAATGTCTCTTCAGTGATGCTCGAGGCCAAAATATTTAAACGTTCACATGCTTTTGAAACTTATTCTAACCCCTCTTATTATATATTACACCACCAAACAAGCCCTATACTCAAAATACAAACAAAAGTTTCTGTTAAATCAAATTGTTGAGACATTGCACACATGTATGACCTGTGTTTTGTAGCTTATAAGAGTTTGGGATATACAATATATTTAAAAATATGAAGATGAAGAACATTTGCTAATTAGAAAACTTTCAATAGGCCAAAGGACAAGATGTGATCAAATACAGTTCATCGTACGGCCTTCAACAGTGAGCAAACCAATACTGTGTAGTAAGCAATAATAGACCCATGTGTAATAAAATATAAAACTATTCAAAAGAAAAAATCAAAGGCCTGATTTAGTCTGCAACAAAGAACGAAAAATAGGACAAGCAACAACGACTTCCAACCACTAAATTCCAGGTTCCTTCCTTTGAACAGGCACATAAAGATGATGGTAGGGTTGAAATGTGTGTGAGCACTATATCGTTCCCTAACCTGGGATAGTGGTTTGACAACACACCATACAAACCTGGGACAATGGTGTAACAACACAACATACAAACAAACTATATGAACTATAAAAATAAGATGGAAAGGACTTGACAAATCAGGTCAGTATTTAGCACAAAATGTGAGTACCGATAAAGACACTATTCAAAGATATTCTTCAGGTTCAACCAAGCTTCCAACAAAATATTTGTATCTATGAAATAATTGAGTAAACGTTTTTAGTAATTTGCATTAACAAAACCTTGACGTAATAATTTTTCAGGAATCATACCGTTTAAATTCATAGAAATGTAACATCACTTGAGACACATTCATATATCGTACGGGGAAATGTGCACATCGTTAGAAGGTACCAAAGTAATATAACAAAGGGAAATAAACAGAAAAGAACAAAACATTGCCTTTTTTGTCGTAAAATCTAGTAGAGACCTTCCGGCGTTAATAGTAATATCCAAATCAAGAAAAGGACAATTATTGGTATTTATATTGGATATATTAAGATATATTTTCTTGGGATAAATTTCCACAATTGTTATTTAAAAACAAAAGTCTTGAAGGTAACGGTAAATGTTATTAAATATTCTCTTAAATGAAATTTAGACGAATCTCTATAAAGTTCGGCAAATATATGAATATTCATAACAATACAGGTACAACTCTGCTATTAAAGGGGCTCATTTGGTGCCTAAATGAATACATAAAACTTATCGATAAACTAATTAATTAATTGTTATAATTTATTTTTAACTTTCCTTTGTTTTACTGATTTATGGACTTTTTTCTTTAACAATTAGATACAGCCTCGGTTTAAGATTTTAAAATCTGAAAAAAATTTAATCAAACCTAAATGGAATTTTCAAAACTTGAACTAAAGCTTCTTAGTAATCAAAAACTAGCACCATGAGCAGAATCTAGATTCTATTCTTATTTACTTATCTTTATTTTACTGATAAATGGACTTAGTTTTTGTACATTGAACAGTACACTTTTCACACTGACAGCAGCAGTCCAAGTTGGTACAAAGGATTCTGCGAAACCCTTTATTAATATATATTCAAAGGTATGCGAAGGACAGTCATTAAGTTTGTTATTTGGGACTATTGTATCTTTTTTTAACTTTTACTTCATTGATGCACATTTTGGTTAAAAAATATTCCTGTAAAAATGAACAGTTTTCTTTCTCAATGGATAGTTATCACAAATATGGAACGGACATTCCGAACTGACAAATCGCAATAGTAGTCGAGCAGGAACTCCGTACGTTTCCGGAAAATCCTTGGTTTTCTTTTTTCTGGGGCTTATGTTATTTTTGTACTGTAGTATGCTCTGTTGTTTTCCTTTTTTTTATTGTATTGTTGTTTCCTTCACCAACGATCTGGTCTTTTGTTTGTTCTTGTTTTTATTTCAAACGTTCTCATTCGTTTTTGAGCTAAACGGCTTTTCATGTACAAATATTTTAGGAATCATGCACGTCTTAGTGTGAGACAAACATGCCGACCATATTAAATGAGAACATGTTGCAAGATTGCTAATGAGCCAAGTTCCAACAGATTCCAAATGAAATTCTAAACGAACAGTTATAGTCATGTATATTTTAGATTCTACAATGAACAATATTTGTTAATATGATAAAATGCAATAAAATATTGAAAAAGCGGCAAAGGGAGTGAACTACGAGTTTTGTTTTAGTTTTATCATTTCATTGCATCTCATTGTGATATTCATGTAAAAGGTGCTTCTTAAGCACTCGAATAGAAAAAAAGGATGGTAAATAAGAAAAGTGGATTACTTTTTAAAGCTAACTGCATGAGCTGGTTTAACAAATGTCACAAGTTAATAAGCGTATAAAAATAGATGTGAGGTATACGTCACAAGTTCATATTGACAATACAGTAAAAATTCAATAGAATTCAATGACAGCTTATACATTTTATTGTGTATTATGAATCGTGTATCTTTTATTGAAAATATGCAAGATCGAATTAAAAGGTTAAAAGTTACCAACAGGAGCAATCAAAAACTAATAGTCGAATAAAAACGGACAACACCAAGACTAAAGTAACAAAACAAACAAACGAACAGTTTACAAAACACTACACAATTAAACTAATGCAACAAGAACCCCGCCAAAAACCGGGAATAAACTCAGGAACTTCATTAAATTCCTTTTGAGGGTATATCTATATCGAAAGATCAGGATTTGACCACGATAATTTACTACAATAACTTGTAGGGGTCACATAATGATTTCGAACTGTTGAGAGAATGGCTATGTTTTTTTCTGTTTTATAAAGATAAGGAGATGTGGTATGATTGCCAATGAGAAAACTATCCACCAAACTTCATTGATGTGGATGTAAGCAATTATATATTTTTTTTAATTATTGACTATTCAAAATATTTATTTCTTTTAAATAAAAAATCTGAATACTGAACCGACTGCTAGCAACTTAATATATATCTAAAGATAGATATTGCATATTGAATAACGAATAATGAACCGGCTCCTTAATCCATACAACATATTTTCATAACTCTTTGTTGAACACTTTTCGTGTTGAAAATCGGGAATGATTTAACGAAAATTTAAATTGTTTTACATTTTACACTATTCGGGTACGTTTTTGTTCTTACTATGACGTTACTTTAACCTTTTCAGTGCCAAGACCAAAATTCAAAATTGCCAAGACGTTAGAAACGTAACAATATTTCGACGTCACAATATAGGTATAATCTTCGACGACGTTGACGTTCTGTCGCACCTGTTTCCCACGTTCGCACATATGTAGTGTTTTAAAATTTTTAAAAATATTTTAACAGCCAAAATTAAATTGGATCAGAATACGTATAAATTGTGGTCTCGAATCCCGTTTTTTTCTTCTATCACGTTAAAGCGTAATACATGAAAACTTGATGTAAAAAAATCAAAACAACAAAACAAAACAAAAGTTTTGATAAATACTAGACAAAGGTTTCATGATTGTGCTTAACAAGCTGAAATAAATCTCCATATCAAAATTACGCAATCATACCACATCTCCTTATCTTTATTAAAACCGAAAAAAATATATATGGAAATTAAAAACAACTTAGTTCTTTATATTGAATTAAGTTGTTTTTAATTTCCATATTTTTTGGGCACGTTACAACACTTTAGGAAAGCAAGGGAAACAACAAAACTAAAAAATTGAAACAAAAAACACCAAATGTACACATTTACAAGAAGAAATGTTGAGTTCGCCGAAGAGACATTGACGAGATTGTTTTTCCTCTGACACGTTATTTTGCTACAGTCAGCACGTGACTCTGTAATCAATCCGTTGAGTAATCGTTTTTTGATTTTCTTATTGAAATATTGGTCTAGTAAAATATTAGAAATTATTCGAATACTAATGTACAGGCAGTTTACAGATTAAAGTAAGCAAAAGAATAACAACCTTGTAATTGTGATCAAACTAAACTTTTAGTTTGTAGGTTTTATTCTCAATTGAAAGTGAATTACCACTGGTAAACTAAGTGAAATAATGGTCTGCAACTATTACTAAATTAATGTTTCTAATACTATATACTAGTGCAAGTTTTTTGATAAGGTATAAGCATAAGTCCCATATAAATCTGTCCGGCAATCTGTCCTTTCAGTCCCAGGTGTTGACCGGAGTGTATAAATTTGGACCCCCAAACCGATACCTCCCAATAGGAGTTTCATGCACTTTATAAGCCTTGCAACAGCAACAACGTTTTGAGTTGTCCGTAAGTGGCCTGTTGCAAGTCAAAATATGTACGCCTATCCGTGTCATCTTTTTCAATTGACAGTTCCGTCCTTCTCTCCAATGTAACCACTTTGCCGAACATACCTTTTAAATTTCTTATGCCTGTAAATCATGAATGTGAATGACATTTTTAAGCAAGACTTTAATTAATTTAATCTTTTAATTTTCCCACTGTATTTGTTAAACAAATATGAACATCTAAAACTTATTTAAAAAAACAAGAGTACAATATCTAAACAGATTAATATGTATCGCCTATACAACTCCATACAATAGTTAACAGGATGGTGCCCTTCCGATTCAGCGCGAATACAACAGTATACCTCATTGCACTCCTTACCTTGTTTATCAGGCAATGATTCCGTTTATTCATGTATATTAGACAACATCAAGGATAGTATTTTAACTGGTTGTTTTCTTTTTAGGGGAATTTATTATAACACTGATTTTGAAAATACACTGTGTTCTAAAACATAATATAATTGTCTATTTATGTGTAAAAATGTGGTTTTCTTTTTTAAGTTTTACATTTCTCAGTGAAAACACTTTCACAGAATACACTTTCTCCTTTTTCTCCTTATTAAAACGGAGAATGGAAATGGAGAATATGTCAAAGAGACAACAACCCGACCAAAGAGCAGAAAACAGCCGAAGTCCACCAATGGGTCTTCAACACAGCGAGAAAATCCCGCACCCGGAGGCGGGCTTCAGCTGGCCCCTAAATAAAAATGTGTACTAGTTCAGTAAAAATGGACGTCATACTAAACTCCAAAACATATAAATGAACTAAAATTAAAAAAAAATACAAGACTAACAAAGGCCAGAGGCTCCTGACGGGACAGGCGCAAAAATGCGGTGGGGTTAAACCTGTATTGCACTTTTAAAAATGAAGAACATCAAATTAAGAGTTTTTTTTATTAATATATATATATATATATTCTTAATATGTTTATTGAATTGAATAAATAAACACAGGTTAATATCTATCAAGAAAAATAAGCTTTAGAAAGGTTGTTTTAATTTACAGTTAAATTACACGTAGTTACAAGTACATGTAGGCCATATGGTGACATGTTGTAATAACAATTAATTAATGAACTGGACATACGCAAGTTCTACAACTATCAATTGTCCAGCTTTGTCAAAACATGTCAATTAAAGTCAGCTTGATAGATATTTATCTGTGTATCTTTTGAATAAAAACTATTATTGTCAAACTAATAGTAATTTTGATAAACTGTTATATTCAATTGAAAATGTATATAAACTTATGATTGTACCGTTATGGATACACCGTTCCTGACCGGCCAAATAAACTTTTGTTGCAGACTGTCTTGTCTAAAACTGTTAAGCAACTACCTTGTTTTGTTATACAGTCTTTATTTTTCTTCTTCTTCTTCAGTTATACAACAAAACTTCAGGATACTGAAGATTACTTGTTGTTGCGCATGCGTGTTAAGATTTAATTTTCTTGTAAATGCCAAAGAAGAAATTTTGGTGCTGTGACCAGGATTCTAAGGTAAAGTGACTATTTTTGATAATCTTTATTTAATTTCTCGAAATAGCTGAACAAGAATTTAATGTAGGGTTAGTTTTTCAAAATTTAGCAACACAAGTTCAAAGTCTTACTAAAAAATTAACTGCAAACGGTGTCAATTCGATTGTTGAAGGCTTTGACGGTTCAAATTCAGAAAAATATTCTCAATGGATTCGATCTATAGGAAAATATGCAATGATTACTAATTTAAATCCAAATGATTGTAAAATGGTATGTTATCAAACTTCTGTAGGGCCTGTAAGTGATTTTATTGCTAGATGGTTAAGAGAAACTGAACCGGTAAATAATACTTGGGATAATCTTAAAATTCAATTGGATTTTCGTTATGGGCATATTCCTGACGTTTCATATGCATTTGAGCTACTGAATAAGGTTAATTAGAAAATTTGCGAGAATGTTCCAATATTTGGAGAACGAATTTTAACCTTAGCAACAGATGCTTTTAGAGGGCAAGATATCAATCAACCAATCTTTCAACTTCAATTAGTTATTTTTTTCATAAACGGGTTGTATCAAGATAATTTGAAAATGAAAACAATGCGTGAAAAATCGAAAAACTCTGGCTCAAGCAGTGAATTCAGCAATGGCTGAAACGCAGTTAAGAAGAAAATTTGATTTAGATAAAAGTAACGGTAATGAACGTAACATACACTACAAAATTCAAAAAGTCTGAAAAGACCAATTTTGTCTGAATTTGCATGATTTTTTTATTTTTAACAATTCTTGACAAAGTCTGAATTTGTCTAATTAAGTTCTTTTTTTTTTTCTTGACATATGTCTTGACAGTATTAACATTTTCTAAAAATTTCTCGACACTTTCTTTATCATCTGATAAGTGTCTTGATTAGTCTCGACTAATTCTTGACTGTCTTAAATTTGTCTCGATCAGTCTTGTCATATTCTTGACATTCTTTATAATGTCTGAATATGTCTTGACACATTCTTGAAAGTCTTAAAGCTGTCTAAATATATCTCGACACATTCTTGACGGTCTTAAAGATGTCTTGACACTATCTCAAAAGTATAAATTTCGCCTGAATTGTGTATAGACACATTCCTGACAGTTTGAACACTTTCTTTTGCTGTTTTATACTCATTTCTATTATTGCTAAACTAAACTTAGAAGAATTAATACATTGCTAATTAAAAAAGTCACATTTTGGTAGAATAATTGTTTATTTGCCATATTAACATTGAATATTATGCATGAAAAATGAAATATGTCTACTGTATGATTTGTTTCAATCATTTAGCAATTATTTATAAGATTTATAAATCAACATTTGTAATTATTTACAAACCCACAGTTAAATTAGTTTATATCAACATATTCACATTTGTATTTTTTAATATTTTCATACCCATATTTGTATTTTTAAAAATATTTATATACCCAAATTTTTATTTATAAAAATATGTACATGCCCAACTTTTGTTTTTGTTGTAATAAGTGTAACTTGAAATAACAGTATATTCTATAAAGAGAAATAAAGATAAAGATATATCATGTATATTGGTCATGATTTGTAAAACTCAGAATAATCAAGTAAATTTAGGACACAATTCAAAATGTTCAGAATATGTCAAGCCATACTGAGAAAAAAAAGAATGTTGAGAACATGTCGAGAAATTTCAAAACAGTATTCAAATGTCTAGAATTTGTCAAGAAATTTAAAGACCATATTCAGAATGCCGAGAATTTGTCGAGTATCTCGATGTAAAAATTGAATGTGAATAGATCGAGAAAACCGTAAATACTTGTACAAAACTCGGGACGACCTTTTCTGAAAATTGTATACAAAATAGTAGAAAGATACCTACGTTATAAAAATAGTTATCTTTAATTTTTTAACCTGCACAGACATACGTTTAAATGTTATATTCACGAAAAGACAATAGTTCTCTATTGAATATACATGTGACAAGAGAAGACCGTCGTGCTCGATAACTTAGGTGTGAAAAAATAAACATACTTTGTGAAATTGTAACATGCTAAGGACTTTTTGGAACACTGAGAAAATTGGTGACCCGAAAGATATTTCGATTTTGTATGTACATGATTTTTTCCAATTTTTTTTATCAATATGCAGCAAAGATTGGCAGTTTTAAAATTTCAGTTTTGCAAGCTTCTAAAGCTATTATCTCGATAAATACTGAACATAAAACATCGTGTATTTGCATGTATATTTCTAATAACACAGTTTGATAAATAAATTCTTTAAAATGTACAATTATTATTTAGAAATAACTTTTGATCAGTATCGTCACCAGTATTGTTTAATTATTGAATTTCTCGACTCTATCATAAGAAGAGTGAATTTTCTGTTGTTTTCGTTCACTGGATATCCCACTGAGATCAGAAAACCAAACTCAAATTGAAACTGATCAAGTAGATGATCAAGTAGAAACTTTTGATAATTTAGCGGGAAATCCAAATTCTTGTTTGATTAAAATAGGAAATATGAAAGTTAGAAGTTTGGTTTACAGTGGAGATACAGTATCATTATTGCTAATAAAATTTACAATTAAATTAAGGGATTACAAAAATTAGAAAAAAGAAAAGTCAATTTACAAGGCGTAAACGGGGTTTCTTTTAATGTTTTGGGAAGTATAAATTTAGACTTTAACATGAAAGGAAATAAAATGAACCATACCTTTTATGTCATGAACAGAAATGCAATTGTGGGCCGTGATTGGTTGATTAAATTTGAAGTTAGTGTTTATTTGGAATTGGGGTGTTTAAGGGTAAATAAAACTTATGTACCATTGGTAGAAGATATTCACATAGCTTTAATTGTGAGCCTTGCTCATACCACTGTCTTCAAACCTCAGACTGGTAAAATCTGTTATGTAAAAGGTAATAAAAATCATACATTTTCAAGTTCTAAATCTTTTGAAATTTCACCAATTACTAAGGGTTATTTGAGTACTCAACCAGGTTTATTGGTCGCTAATTCAGTTGCAAAAATTAATAAAAAACGTCAAATACCAATTCTTATAGTTAATACTACGAATAGAACTTATAAGTTTAGAAGGGGCATAGCAATAGGTAGGATTTCATCAGTTTTAGAAGAAAATGTGGTCTCAATTGAATCTACTAAAGAACACCCTGAAATTGAAACTGTTTTTGAAACTGACCTTAATGTTCCTGATGCTTATAGGAGTAGGGTGTTACAGATGTTGAACAATAATAGAGATATTAAGGATACTGAATTAGGTCAAACTGACTCCGTGAAAATGAGGATTGACACGGGTGATCATCCTCCTGTTAAATTGAAACCATATCGAACTCCATTACATAAAAAGGAAAAAGTCAATAAGGCAATAACTGTCATGTTAGAAGCAAACATTATTCGAAGGTCTAATAGTAGTTATTCATCACCAGTAGTATTAGTTGATAAAAAGGTTAAAACCACACGTTTCTGCATCGATTTCAGAAATTTAATATCTAATACTAAATCAATTTCATATCCGCTTCCGGTTATCGACGATTTATTGACACTATTAGGGGCTGCAGAGTTTTATAGCCTCGTCGATCTTCGCAGTGGATTTTAGCAAGTGCAGATGGCAGATGAAGATAAATCAAAAACAGCATTTGTTTGTCATTGAGGACTTTTTGAATTTAATGTAGCGCCATTCGGGTTACAAAATAGTCCTGCTGTATTTAGTCAATTGATGGAGATCGTTTTACAAGATGTAAAATTTGCTATCTCTTATATAGATGATATTTTAATATTTTCTGAAACTCTGGAAGAACATTTTGATCATATTCAGCAAGTATTTGACAGATTAAGGCAACATAATTTGAAATTGAAATTAAAGAAATGCCAATTTTTGCAGAAAGAAACCAATTATTTAGGATTTAAAATCAATATCGACGGTGTAAAACCGGACGATGGCAAAGTCGAAGCAATAAAAACTTTACCAACCCCTGTTACTGTAAAAGAAGTAAGAAGTTTGATAGGGGCATGGTCATACTATAGACGATTTATTCCAATTTTTTCAAAGATTTTTATTCCTTTAGTTGCTCTAACAAAAAATTATGCTAAGTTTTAATGGGACGAGGAATGTCACAAAGCATTTGATTTTTTAAAATATGATTTTAACTGTAACGCCTTTATTAGCATATCCAGACTTGAAGAAACCTTACGTTTTATATACTGACGCGTCTAATGATACCATATGTGCCTGTCTAACGAAACCTTGCGATGAGGAAGAAAATCATTAACCAGGTTTAAGAAAAAAAGAACCTATTTATTTTTATCTCATAAACTGTCTGATACACAGTCTAGGTGGTCTACTATTGAAAAAGAAGAATTTAGCATTCATTATGTATTACAGAAATTAGATCATTATCTTCATGGGGCTGAATTTATTATCAAAACCGATCATAAATCTTTAAAGTACCTTTTGCTCTCGCCACAATGTAACAAAAAATTACAACTTTGGGCTTTAGGTATTGCAAGTTATAATTGCAAGATTGAATGGCTTGCGGGTACTGATAATACTATTGCTGACTACCTTTCAAGAAGACCTCCAGGTCAGGAAAAGAATGAAAAACAAAATGAAACAATTGAAGTAGATATAAGTGACAAGGCTTTTGAATTCTTATCAGTTCAATCCAAAAGACTTTGCAAGTTGTGATTACAACGAAGATGATCAATTAAGTGTTAAGGAATGCACGATACCGGGTTATGACATGAAAATTGTACAATCTTTGGACAAAGAAATTTCAGAAATTATTGATCAAATTAACACAGGAAAAGCTTCAAAGAGTGTCGATAATAAACATATTATCATCAATGAGATTCTTTATTACATTTCTCACCCCGATGATGATTTAAAGTTAGGGCTTTTACATTCCATTTTAATTGAGAAATGATGTCATTAACAGTTATCATGACAATCTGTCATTTAGGAATCGATAAATATCACGATTCAATTAGGCAAAAATATGTTTGGCCAATATTATACAAAAGAACTAAATTCATATATTAATTCCTGTGTTACCTGTCAATCTCAAAGCTCATGTAAAACGAAACCTTTGTTACAAATATCGGATTTACCACCATTTCTATTTGCTAAGATAGGGTAGATCTATCTGGACCTTATCCTACCTCGTTGTCGGGAAATAAATATATTGTTAGTTTTGTTTGTCATTACAGCGGGTGGCCTTTGGCATTTCCGGTTCCAAATAAAACTTCAGAAAATGTTGTTCATTTATCAATTGAAGAAATAATTCCAAACTTTTCAGTGCCTTTGGTTATAGTGTCAGACAATGGCGGGGAATTCACCTCCAAAATATTTGAAGAAAATTTAAAAGAATTGAATATAAGTCACATAACAACTTCTTTTTATCATCCACAGGGAAACGCGAAAGTAGAAAGATTTCACAGGACGCTTCATGACGTCATGGCAAAGCAATTGCAAAGTGGCGCGTTTACTTGGGACGTATGCTTAAATCAAACGATAGCAGCTATAAGTTTGAAAAAAATGAAACAACAAAATTTTCTCCATTATTTCTTTCATACAATAGAGATCCCTTTATCTGTTAAAACCTAGCAGGAAATATGTAGGTGAAGATCCGCACAAGATGTTGTTAGAACAGCAACATAAATCTTTCGTTCTAGTTCATAGAAATTTGAAGAAATCCAAGGAAAAATACAAACAAAACGCAGATAAAAATAGACAAGAAATAAATTTGGAAATCGGTGATCCAGTATATTACAAAAATCATTTAAGAAAAAGTAAATAAGACAGTAAATGGAAACCTTATTAAAGAATAATTGAGAAAACTTCTCCGGTAACTTTTGTCCTTGATAGATCTGTCGTCGCTAGAAAAATCCATTTAGAACACCTTAAGAAAGCTAAGATTGATAAATGGATTATTCCAAAAAATATAGAAGGTAGACAATTAAGGAAAACAAATTATGTGGTACCTCCTGAGGACAGTGACGGTAGTGAAAGTGAACTTTCGGACGCTAATCCTCGTGAAATAGACTCATAAATCGTTACCGACAAGAACGAGAAACATCTTCTGACGAGGATAATATTCCGCTAGCTGAATTAAAACAGAAAATAGCAAACAAAAAGCGGCGTGAAAAGAAGGCCAAAAGGTCATCTTTAACTTCCGGTTCAAGTGGAATGTCAGATAATAATAGTTCTGATGGGTATAACTCAGAAAGTAGTCAGAATATGTCTGTTGAGGAAATTAGAATACCAAAGAAAAATAAACAAAACAATAAAAAGTCTGAAAAGAAAGACCAATTAATGTTAAATTTTCTCTCAAACATTTCTTGTTATCTTAATGCACGACTAATAAGACGTAGACGTAGGCTTCGTTATAATTAGCTTGTTTATTAATAAATATATGTGTATATGAAATAATTTACTTTTGTTTTAATTAAACATATCCATTCTAATTGTCACTTCAGATGGATTGCTGAAAAATTATTGATTGTTTAGAATTCCTATTAATATCAGTAATCTCTGAATCACAGCTTTGTTTATGAAAAAGGAAGGAAAGTGTTGGTTGAATTTCATCCCTTATTAAACCATTTTCAGTCCTTCCAATAAAAAAGTATATCTTATGAGTTGTTTTCTTTTAGTAAAGTTTTTTAGAGTTTTTTTTTGTTCTTATTTAAAATAGATAACATATTGATAATTTCACTTATTGAGGACGACTTTGAACTATAAAATTTAGTGAATGCATTAATTCATTTTGTTGCTATCTCTATAGGCATTTTGTTATATTTATTTTGCAAATATAGTCAAAAATTTAAGTGTAGGTGTTTAGCCAATCGAGAAGTAATAGAGAGGTTCAAATAGTCACTAGATACCTTGGTGTCGATAAAGTGGTGTCAACTAATATTGAGGGCGATGGTACTGCCTCCAGAGATGGTAAAATGGCTTCTTCACCACTACTAGAAACAGTCACTATGAACCATTATCCAGTACTCAACTTGTCAAACAATGAAAAGTAACAATCGAGTAAACTAACCACAAGAATGACGATTGGACAAGATCACTGGATATTGGCTTTGATTATAAGACACAACGCAGACGTTAAGATGTAAATAAAACTATACGATCACATTACTTTATATTGGTAGAGGGAATCGTTTTACAACATTACAGGTAGATTTGCCTGATTTGTTCCAGCCGGAGATAACTGAGCAACCTAGTCAGGGACCCTGAATCAACAGGGTAGGTAAGCTAGGTCATTTAGGAGTAATATCAACGACGGATGGTGGATCACATGCAAGTCGGAGTAATATCAACGACAGATGGTGGTCACATGGAGGTCGGAGTTATCGACAACAGTCGGAGTAGTTGCGGTACTTCTGAATGACGGGGATTGGCGTTGCAGACAAACAAATGGATTGGTGGAGTTGACAACGACGATCGGAGGAGCAGTGGTAGTCGGGGTTTTGAAGACGGTTCGTAGTTAATGGTTGCGTTTTCTTGTATTCCGAAGTTCCGATCTTTGATGTTACGAAGTGTTTAATGATAGAACTTTTACAAATGAGTTATTCCACTAAAGAACATTATGAACTATGCATTGCTGGATTAGATGTTTTTGAACTGTTGAAATAATTTTGTTTATGATTTTTTTTTTTTTTTTTTTTTTTGCAATCATTCATATTGTCACTGATTTAAACTAAAATATAAAATTATATTTCTTAAGAAAGAGAGGAATGTGACAATATGATGGGATTAAACATTTATATATATATTTGATCCGTTCATCCTATTTCGACTCTTCAAAATTCAAGAGTCTATCCTAAATTGAGGCAAATTATATGGCCTTCCAAATACCGTTTCGATTCCTAACATCACTGAACTTGAAGAGACATTAATTGTCGAAATCCGGATATGGTGTACAAATTTTTGCACCTCATGTTTGCGGTATACCATCTTTTCCGCAAGTTTATTGTTTTCTGTTTGGTATTAAATTAATAACTAAGATCCATTTTGTTACATCTGGTGATCCGTTTAAGAACATCCGTTGTTTGACCTGCTAGTCAAATGCATTTTGTTATATGGTGACATGTTGTGTTTTAATGAACTGGACATACGCAAGCTCTACAACTATCAATTGTTCAGCTTTGTCAAAACATGTCAATTAAAGTCAGCTTGATAGATATTTATCTGTGTATCTTTTGAATAAAAACTATTATTGTCAAACTAATAGAAATTCTGATAAACTGTTATATTCAATTGAAAATGTATAAACTTATGATTGTACCGTTATGGACACACCGTTGCAGACCGGCCAAATAAACTATTGTTGCAAACTATCTTGTCCTGTCACACTAACGCGACAACGGTTTTCAAAAATACGATTTCTCTGTAATGTTATACAGACTGAAACTAAACGACCAATTTTAAAGGCCGACAATATATCACTAGTAAAATACATAAAGGCAACAATAGTATACCGCTGTTCAAAAGTCATAAATCGATTGAGAGAAAACAAATCCGGGTTACAAACTAAAACCGAGGGAAACACATCAACTATAAGAGGAAAACAACGAAAAAGTGCAACAAAAAACAAACAACAATGCAACATTCATAGAAACGAACAATTAAATAATAACTGCCATATTCCTGACTTGGAACAGGACATTTTAAGAAAAAATGGTGGGTTGAACCTGGTTTTGTGGCTAGCCAAATCTCCGCGCTTTATGGCAATGTTAAAATGACAACATCACATGACGGGAACAGAGTACAATTAATTGCAAAAACACCAAAGACAGAGACATACATAAATAAATAATATAATAGTACATTTCGACATGGTAACCACAGAATAACAACGAATAACTAAAATAATTTAAGACAGTACACAAAAACAGCTTAATAGAATTACATGAGAGTATAGAAATGACAGACATTCAAAGCCTGATTCATAACCTTGAGGAGACACGATTTATTTTGTTTTAATTCAACGTTTTCGTGTAATCATTATTTATTTGAAGACTCATCAGAAAATTCATAAGGAGCAAGGCTCGAATTCAATCTTAATTGACTAGGATTGTCAGTTTTCCTACCGAAGGTCGGTGGTTCTCTTCGGGCACTCCGGCTTCCTCCGCCAATAAAATAACACAATAGTGCTGAAAGTAGCGTTAAACACAAATCAATCAATCAAACAATCATAAGGAGCAAGACAAAAGAAACTGCTAAAAAAATCATGAATCATACAAGATGATCATAATTACATTAAACTCTTGATCATGTTGAAAGAGCCTTTAATGAATTGTCAGTAACATATCTTATTTATTTCACCACGACATATTACATGGCAATATGTATGACCAATTCTTACTCGTTTAGTCAATGGATACAAGTTGGCATTTGATAAGCATTGCGTCGGCCAGAATCTTCGTAAATTTTGGCAGGATATTACATGAACTGATCTGATAAATATGATCATTCAACGATATTTTTAAACCTTATTCATGTAAAGAAAAAAAATCGGATACTGTTTGGATTTCATTACCTTTTAAAAACTAATATCGATAAAAATGTTGGTTTTTTTTCATTTCAATTTGATTTTTAAAATTTCAAATTGCTAAAGATTGAGCATTTTCTCCCGTTACATAAATACTTTCATTCATAATATTTCATATTTTTGTTATAAGCATAAAGCATGAAAGAGGGACAGAAACAAGAAATGCATAACAGACTTCTAGAATTGCTCAGAGGACTGGCCCAGTTTTCACTTAATTTTCCTTTTTGTTTCCACGTTATATTAGTATTTTAAAATTTTACTAAAGAAAAGAAAGAATTAAAAAAAAATACATTTAGACTTAATTAAATATATATATTATTCTCAATTTAAAAAAAACGCTTCGGTGGTCTCGTGGTAGCGTATTCACCTCGAATGCGGGAGATCCTGGGTTCGAACCCCTACCGGGTTAAACCTAAGACTTTAAAATTAGTATGTTCTGCTTCTCCGCTAAGCATGCGTCATTAAGGAGTAAGAGCAAAGACTGGTCGACTCGGAGTCAGAATAATGTGTCCGGGTAAGGTGACATGTCTTCCTGTAGGCTGTTACCTTGTGAACTAGCACGTTAAAATCCGGCTAAGCGGTGTATGTCTATTATAAAACAGGGTAAATATTCATATCACTGGACATTAAGCAGCCATCCATCATCATCATCAATCAAAAACAAAACAAGAAACAAATATGTTGCCTGTCTTAAGGAGCTCAATTTCACAAAGTGGCTATCTTTTAGATTAGCTGTCTGTTTCTTAAACCTTTGCCGTAAACATAATGATGAACCATTTTTTAGCAGATACTCCTTTGCAAACAATATATTTCATAACTTTTTCACAATTGCATTTATGATCAGCTTTATCATTCACCAAAATTAACGAAATACATATTTTCTGTGCTCATTAATGCTCAATATCATACAAACTATGGGCATGTAGAACAAAAGCAGGATAACAAACTGTATCAAAACAAAAAGTTTTTTTTCGCTCACCACTTAGACAACCAATAACTACAAAATACAATGAGCTTTATTATTTTATTGCTTATAAATTATTTTTCTAAAGTTTGACAATGGAATTGTGTAAACAAATCTGAACAATTGACGTTAATAAAGCATGACATTACACGTAGCGTGTGTTCTAGAATGGGAACCAGGAGTCCGTTTCACAAAACAACTTTGATCGTAAGTCATGAACAATTCAATATACTTACGATCAATCTTAGTCTAAGTTTTTTTGTGAAACCGACTCCAGTCGTGAATTTAAAAGTGACGTCACAGACGTAAACGTCACACTATTACTAACGTCAATCGAAATAACACAGTTAAATTTTTTAAACTATATATTGTTTTCGTCACCACAACTAATTTTGGTATATTTCATACAACACAAACGATGAATCTGTACTTCAAAGTAATCTTCAGGTTTTACTTATAATGGGCCAAAATATTGGCCCCATGGCATTTTTGAGAAGTTACAAAGGCCAAAATATTGGCCCTATAGCACAGACCTTGTTAAGCATCCTTTTTGATGACGTCACATGCAAAAACGTTAGATGTTCAAAATATAATGACAATGTTGCTTATATAACTACAGTTGTGTTTATTGTTGTTTTTAACATGTAGATATGCATACAAAGATTAAAAAGGACGACTCGACCAAAACGGTTGAAAGTGTAACTAATCATAGTTTATCAGTCGGGAAGCAGGTCCTTAAAACGACCGTTGTTGCTACTTTCTAAAGAAAACAATGGGACTGATATTAAAGCCCGCCATTCTAAAATTGCGTTAATTTCGCGGAAAATGAAATTGGCGGCAATTTGGAAAATGTTTCTGTTTTCTGTTTCTTACTTGCCGTTGGAGTCAGAAATTGATGTCTTTCTATCTTTTCAGCATGTGTCTTATTATTTAAGAAAATAATACCCAAATTGGCCGTCCTTTAACAAATACGTTGAAAATCATGCGAAATTGTCTGTTAGTTTTTTCCTCTGTCTTCACAGATAAACTAAGTTTATATATTATCTACAGGGGTAAAACAAATTAATACGTATGTCAAAGTTCAAAAAATATTTCAAGTCTAACGTTCTGTCACCCTATATGAAACCCCGTTTGAACTAAAAGAAAGACATTTTTTGACATTGTAGTGTTTTTGATCTTACACATCGATGTCAACATGAATGCGAACAGACTGTACACACATTTGGTGTCTTTGTTTGAAAAAGCAATGGCGATTTCCGCTGTGAAGTTGACTAGATTTATTATTCTCTTTAAGTGAAATGTTTGACGTTAACTGACACAATAAGGAAAGGAAATTTTATACTGTCTGTTGAATCAAGATTACTGGACAAAATCATCCATTGTTAATATTTTATCATTTTTTGTGATGAAGGACTCCTACAAAAGTAGATGCAAATATATCATGTACAATGGAAACATAAAAGTCTTGTTCTTTGAACTAAAAGCAATCTGTATAATACTTGCATTTAAATCACTGTTATTCACATCATTTTCATAATTACATGAAGTGTGACTTATTTGTGTTCCAGAGAAAATAATTATTGACTTAGCACTCAAAAACTGCACTGAAATAGGCCTAGTTATTTTTTTAAAATATAAGAAGAAAATTATGAGATCGAATCTTTCTCGTTATTATTTATTCGCAAGTTCATGATTAACCTTTTAAATTATTATCCATTAGTTTAGGCTTCTTTTTTAGTCCACTCAGTAGAACCTGTATGGAATGACTATGAAACACAATTTATTGTTTTATTTAGTTTAATTATTAAACATACACAGATTGCAAACCAATTTCCTTTTATTTCAAATTATGAAGAATTTACATTGAGAATACTTTGATTATTTTTTTTTTAATATATATAAAGAAGGGTATTGCAAGGGAATTCAACATTATAACCTTGTCTATTTCCAATATTTATGCATATTTTGGCTACCTCTGGCCTTTAGGGAGTAGAAATTTATTTCTGTGTTGGTATTATTCGGTTACAGCAGTCAAAATATATACCATAATATTAAAGTATCTCGTGGAATAATATTATTTTACAGTAAGGTAGAAAAAAAAACAAATAGATAAAATATGTAACATATTTTCCAACAGGATAACGCTAGATGTCAGGTGGCAAGGATTTGTATGAAGTATCTTGAACGTTAATTTTAAACGTTCTACGTGACACAGTAACAAAAATAAATTCCCAGATAATTACTGGACCAAATACGGACGGATCAAAGTCATATATCTACTGCATGAGAGCTAAACACAAACCGTGTAGCGTTTCCTGTGGATTTTGCCTTTCTCTAACACGTCTGCCAAATTGATCCCATAAATGTTCTTTATGAGAAAGATCCGGTGATTATGCTCGCCACGGGAGAACGCGAATAAGGTTTTGTTCAAGATACTTCATACAAATCCTTGCCACCTGATATCTAGCGTTATCCTGTTGGAAAATATGTTGAAACCGCGTTCAAGAAACCACCAACGATTTTAAACTGTTTGCGTCCGTTGTGAAATATCCCCCCCCCCCCCCCCCGCCCACCCATACCATCACACGATCCGTTTCCATGACACAAGGGTCCGATAAACGTTTACCTTGCCTACGGTATACGCTCATTCGTCCATCAAGAAAACGGAGAGCAAATCGGGACTCATCTGTAAACAGGATATGCTACCAGGTGTATAACCTCCAACGTCGTCTTGCACGAGCCCATTCAAGTTTTGCGGCCCTACGAAGCTGTTTAATGAGCGGCCCTTTCTGGGTACGTCTTGGACGCAGTCCAGGCGCTCTGAGTCTTCGACGAAATTCTGTTGATGTAACGACCAAGTATTCCTCGGGCCGTATTTTCCACATTCAATGTAGTTTGCGCAAGTGTATAAGATGTACCACGCGGTCTTAACGTTGCGACTTCTCATGGGGTCTATTGAAAAAAAGAAAAAAACAGATGCATTTTGGCGTTAAATACATATAATAGATGCACCCCAAAATTAACCAATCAAACGTATAGAAAGCCTTTGCTTCATACAAAATAAGCTAATATTTACCAATGAGAATCCCTTAACAGATTTATCCCATTATGACGTGCCACGTATGACTAATTAGACCGAGTCTCATGTGAATCGGTAATAAACTATTACAGAAACTTTAAATTGAAAAATATAAAAAATGTTTAAAAATTAACTTTGTATCGTTTCTTTTGTTGACTAGTATATATAACACGTGTAGTTATTCGTCCATCTATGAAATATTGGTTAACGCAAACTTTTGTTATGGTGTTAAGATTTTGTTAAACATTTAGTTGGTTAACGCAAAGTGTTGAAATTTATATAACACGATCGATCATAAACTATTACTACACTTGAATACGAATGTTAAAGGAAATTCTTGTTCTTAACTTTATATGTAAGTAAATTTGAGTATGGTTTTACATTGAGTTCTCTTTGTCATATAACTGATGAATGCATTGTTGATATTTTTGAAATTTGATATACAGATATGTATTTCTTAAATGAATTATGAACATGAACTATAATTGCACATATTTTACAATTCAAGAAAAGATGGATAACTGCTAATATCATTAAGATAAAATGATAGATGAATTACTGATTTTTTAATGTGTAATAGTAAAGAAAGTAAAGATAACCTATTGTTTTAATCAATAGAACATTTAGTTATTGTGATTTTTTTTCGACAAATTGGTTAACGCAAACTTTTGGTATGTTATTCATCTATTGATCAATTAGTTGGTTAACGCAAACTTTTGAAATGTTTTTCATCTATTGATCAATTTATTGGTTAACGCAAACGTACAAATTGTGTCACATGATCAGGTAACATTCGTACTTAACTTTTTCATTAAGGTAAAGGAAGATATTGTTTATAACTTTATTGTAAGTTAAATTTCAAGATACAGTAACTTTATAGTTAATCCAAGGAATGGTATATTTAGATAAGTCTAAAATAACAGATAAGTTCATTTTTTATAATTTAGAAAATTAATATAAAATGTATTTATATGTTAAACTATATTCATGGCGTGCATATCTTAAGCATTCAATTACAGCTGAATAACAGCTGAAATCTTAAAAATAATAAAACTGGTTATTTCTGTTTTCTTAATAATAATAATAACTTTATTCGTAAGCAATACCGCTCATAGAATGTTTACTTAGTAATTAGAATCGATAACATTAAAATTGATGAAAATTGTTGTTGTTGAAAGTTTTTACGTGATATTGGTTAACGCAAAGGCTAGTTATGCATGGGACATTCCCAATACTCATTCACTTATACATCGGGTCAGTAAAGCATTACATTTTTGTTATAATGTACGTAGAAGTTAACATCTATTGATTATGTGTTGATTAACGCAAACGGACACACTGTAAGTCACATAATCAAACAGTTTGACTTTAATTTTTCTTTAAAGTTAATGGGTCCGTTGTGACATATTCGACCCCATACCATCACACGATCCGTGTCCATGACACAAGGGTCCGATAAACGTTTACCTTGCCTACGGTATACGCTCATGCGTCGATCACGAAAACGGAGAGCAAATCGAGACTCATCTGTAAACAGGATATGCTACCTGATGTGTAACCTCCAACGTCGTCTTGCACGAGTTCATTCAAGTCTTGCGGCCTTATGAAGCTGTTTAGTAGAGATTTCCAATAAAATGACATACGTACCTAACTCGACGTACGCACGTAACGGGACCGGTTATTGCTAACCTATTAATTTTGTTAAATACGTCACTCAAGTTTTAACTAAGAATTCCTAAACTATTAAACCCATTCATGATAAATTTTATCAGTATCAAGTATTTCTAAGATGATGAAAAACAAAGAAATCATGATTTTGTATATATCACGTGATTATTGAGATTCCCGCCAAAACTTCACTGTCATAAGACCACGTATATGCACGTATCTTTACCTATCATACGATTGATTTGAGTTGTCTTTCATGGTTTTGACCATGATTTTGTTTTTCGATATACTTTGCAAATGAACCTTTTATCATTTAATATTTGACATGCTTTTATTTGTCGTTATCAGATTGGTGTCCCTTTTTCCTTTCGTCTCTTAATGTTTATTAATATTTAATTTCCGTGGGTATTTATTATTAGACAGAGATTTTTCTAGAAATTTCAGAAATATCGAATTCAAAGTGTTAGTCAGAATTTGTCTCTGTTAAAGTTGATAACTGGGATTGCATCATACTTTATTAAGCATCATTTCAAACGTTCACTTCTTCTGCAGTGTTAATCTTGTTTATTTACAATCTCCGATTTTTTTTCCCAGAGAAAATGTTCGACAAAGGAATGTGTATATTTAAAAAAAAATTAATACAGGTATTGTACTTCTTTCAATTTTAATTGTTGACATACACTTTTCTTTCAAATGAAAGTCAACTAACATTAAAAAAAAGATTTTTTAAATAAAAAATGATATATGTAAATAAATGTGTACACCAATTCGTTATATATTATAGATTGTAATTTGGAAGGTGTACTTGATTAGCAATGAATGACTAATCTGCATATAAACATTGACCGCTGTGGATAGTAAACTATCAATTTATAGTACATAGTAATTGGCTAAAAAAATGTCCTGTCCCCAAGTATCTCTGATTTAAAGTAATTTATATACTTGTTACATTTTTAAGACAACTATAATGCCACTTCAGTCTTTAGAGTAATTTTCTTTTTACAGTCGATTTCATTGAGTGTGTAGGAATAGGTATTATCTTTGGTTAGCTTGCTTGCTAGCTGAACCGTGAAGTCATTATTAGGTTAGAAACTACCCTCCTTTATGAGTAGACTAGTCCCACAGATAACCAATTCTATCTGTCTGTCGGACTAATCTACTCATAAAGGAGGGTAGTTTACCTAACCTAATAATGACTTCACGGTTCAACTAGCAAGCAAGCTAACCAAAGATTTTACCTTTTCCTACACACTCAATGAAATCGGCTGTAAAATGTACTTTTAATTAGTAAGGCTTGATATTGTCATAGTTGTTTTTGGATTAAGACAACTCTTACTAGTCCAATTAGAAGTGGATTCTTAAACTATAACATATTGATTGAGGTAAGCAAACATTTTTAGTTTCAATTTTTGTCTCGCCTTAGAGATATATATTTATAAATAAAGTTAAACTCTACGACATATCCATACATAGGATCACCAGTGAAGGTGATAATCGGCTGAACACACATTTTATATTCATAATTACTTTCAATATGTATATATGTGTAAACCAAGCTCTGTGAAGGAAGGTTTTTCCAGGTTGTTCTTATGTCGTGCTGTTGCACCACTGTCCGAGGCTTAGGGGGAGGGGTTGAGCACTCATTCTTTATGTGCCTGTCCCATGTCAGGAGCCTGTGATTCACTTGTTGTCGTTGGTTCATATCTGTTATATTTGTTTTTCGTAAATTATTTTGTTTTAAATCAGGCCGGTAGTTTTCTCAATTGAATTGTTTCATATTTTTCAAGTTGGTTCCTTTTATAGTCGACTATACGGTATGGATTTTTCTCATTGATGAAGGCCGTACGGTTGCCTATCATTGCTTACATCCACTTCATTTCTTATTGGCAATCATATCATATCTCCTTTTTTTTTAATTTAACTAAATACGTTTAATATTCTCAGGTAATTTAACATGTAAGAATCAGCTTTCAGTACCTGGGGGTACTTTAAGATCGGTACTCTGTGTCTTTCATCATAAAAATATAATTGTTTTGGGCTTAATTCAATATTGATTAGTTGAGCTATTTCCAACTGAATTTTACCGGTTTTATTTATTATATTGTGCTGTTACACCAGACTGTTGAACGCTGGCAAACGCGTTTAATCAGGCCAAATTCTATATTGGCTTTCCTAAGTCAGGAACTTTCAATTCAGTGGATGTCGAGAACTGATTGTAATTCAATGGTTATCGTTTGTTGCTGTGATTTCGTTCATTTTTTGTACATTAGTAAGGCCGTTAGTTTTATCGTTATAGTTGTTTTACATTTGTCATTTGTGGCCTCTTATAGATGACTATTCGGTATGGGTTTTACTCATTGTTGAAGGTCGTACGGTGGCCTATAGTTGTTAATTGCTGTGTCATTTGTGAAGAGTTGTCTCGTTGGCAATCATACTACATCTTTTTTGTACATATCACAAATTAAAAAAAAAAATACATAAACACTCTCGAAAAGCAAGACCTTGTGTCATGTCACAAGCACAGAGTGTCGGTAGGACCATTAGTGTTCATAACTGTATAGTAGATTATATGTAGTTTCTATAAAATGTAATGATAATTCATCAGTAAAAGATACATGATTATTTGTTAGTGGAATTACATATAACTTAATAAATGAATATTTATATTAAAAGAAACATCAGAAACAAGAATATGTGTCCATTAGATTACACGCCAGTATCACATTTCCGTGTTAAGTGAGCCCTAAATCCAGGGAAAAATCCAATTCAGTATGTAGCCTTAAACTTTTGAATCTAATATTGAGTCTAATATTCAAACATTGTTGTTTTTAAAACGTATTTATCAAAGTCAAACGACAAACATTTAATTTTTTTTTGTGCAATACAATTTGTGATTATGGCCGGATCGAAGATATTTGAAAAAAGGGCGTAGTTCCAGATAATTGAATTTATACTGCCGAGCGGAGCAACGCGAAAAAAAATTTGGACAATTTTATACTAAACATTTGTATAGATAACGTGGAAAACGTGAGATTTTCAAAATTATTTGGCGATCGAAAGGGGGGAGTACGCCCTCTCCCCCTGTATCTGCGAATGCACATTTAGGTATACATGGACAAAAACCTCGTCCCACGCATTATTATATTATTATAGTTAAAGACTAAGAAGTACTATTTGATAAATGTATCAATGATATGAATTTCTGCTCACGTCAAATTATCTTGAATTAAATTAAAGAAAAATGATTTTAAAAAAAATTAGTCGCGTACACCTTTTACATTCGGGTGTGTTGGAATCTACTTTTTAAGCGTTAAAACTTATAAAAACAAAAAAAGAGATAACCTTCTCGCTTCGGATTTCATTATTTTAATATTTTCATGCAAAATTTTTACTTGGTAGTTTTTAAAATTCATATTTTGAAGATGAACTGAAATATGGGTCAAGTGAAATGACAAGAAATGATGGGTGTATTTGATTACAAGTTGCTAGCTTGCTTATTCCATTAAAATATTTTGGCAATAAAATCATTAAACATTTTTTAACAAAATATTCAAAGATTAAAAAAAGTAGTTGGGGTTGATTTTTACATTTAGTCTATATCAGCAAAAAATGTGTGTCGAAAGAGCAAAAAATGCATTTAGTGTATGCTCCCCTCCGTCATGCTTCAATGCAATAGGACGAAATACGTTGAGTTAGGTCGGTTATGTCGAGTAAAGTCATTTTATTGGAAATCTCTAATGAGCGGCCCTTTCCGGGTACGTCTTGGACGCAGTCCAGGCGCTCTGAGTTTTAGACGAAATTCTGTTGTTGTAACGACCAAGTATTCCTCGGGCCGTATTTTCCGGATTCAATGTAGTTTGCGCAAGAGTATAAGACGTGCTGCGAGGTATTGACGTTGCGATGTCTCATGGGAACGGCCGCTTTGTTGTCTATCATTTGTTGAGCCAGTTTGCCTTAGACGAATCACCAGTATTGATCTTGTTATTGAATGTTGCCAAATGCTTGTTCATGCTCATTTTGCAGTAACCGTGGCATCAAATTCTGGATTTGTTTTCCATTATTTTAAGATCGCAAATTGTTTACTTGATGCAGTAGCCCAATTATTGACGTCCAACAAATTAAATTATTCATTTATCCACGGTGAACTCGATTACCCGGACGGAAAAGTAGCATTCAGAATTTTCATCGTGTCCGTTTCGGAATTTGTTTTGAAAAAAAGAATAAACAGATGCTTTTTGGCGTTGAATACATATAATAGATGCACCCCAAAATTATCTAATCAAACGTATAGAAAGCCTTTGCTTCATACAAAATAAGCTAATATTTACCAATGAGAATCCCTTAACAGATTTATCCCATTGTGACGTGCCACGTATGACTAATTAGACCGAGTCTCATGTGAATCGGTAATAAACTATTACAGAAACTTTAAATTGAAAAATATAAAAAAAAAATAAAAATTAACTTTGTATCGTTTCTTTTGTTGACTAGTATATATAACACGTGTAGTTATTCGTCCATCTATGAAATATTGGTTAACGCAAACTTTTGTTATGGTGTTAAGATTTTGTTAAACATTTAGTTGGTTAACGCAAAATGTTGAAATTTATATAACACGATCGATCATAAACTATTACTTTACTTGAATACGAATGTTAAAGGAAATTTTTGTTCTTAACTTTATATGTAAGTAAATTTGAGTATGGTTTTACGTTGAGTTCTCTTTGTCATATAACTGATGAATGCATTGTTGATATTTTTGAAATTTGATATACAGATATATATTTCTTAAATGAATTATGAACATAAACTATAATTGCACATATTTAGATAAGTCTAAAATAACAGATAAGTTCATTTTTCATAATTTAGAAAATTGATATAAAATGTATTTATATGTTAAACTATATTCATGGCGTGCATATCTTAAGCATTCAATTACAGCTGAATAACAGCTAAAATCTTAAAAATAATAAAACAGATTATTTCTGTTTACTTAATAATAATAATAACTTTATTCGTAACCAATACCGCTCATAGAATGTTTACTTTGTAATTAGAATCGATAACATTATGTTTGATGAAAATTGTTGTTGTTGAAAGTTTCTACGTGATATTGGTTAACGCAAAGGTTAGTCATGCATGGGACATTCCCAATACTCATTCACTTATACATCGGGTCAGTAAAGCATTACGTGTTTGTATTTTTTGTAATGTACGTATAAGTTAACATCTATTGATTATGTGTTGGTTAACGCAAAAGGACACACTGTAAGTCACATAATCAGACAGTTTGACTTTAATTTTTCTTTAAAGTTAATGGAAGATATTGAAGCAGTTCTTAACTCTTATATTGTAAGATGAGTTTCAATATATTGTACTTAATTAGTTTATCTTTGTCGGAGATAAAATTCTTTTTGGTATTTTAGACAATTTTATATACAAATACGTATTTCTTTGTAAATTATGCACATGGATGCACGACGATGTTGCATTATGGATAATATTGCAACTTGATTTAGTGCCAAATATGGCAACTGATTCTTCAATTTTCTGGGTTTTTTTTGTATGCATCTTTATTGTTACACAGGGTTTTCTACCAAGAACTATCGCATAAAATAACTAAAATTTGATACATGTATCATCTAATCTTCATTATTCCAACTTCTTGTAAAATACCAAGAAAAGAGCAGAACAATTTTGAAGTCTCTGTGTTCGTTAAGAAGTTGTGATATTTTAGCTCTTTTGGGAACAATAAGATGTGGTATGATTGTCAATGAGACAACTATTCAGCATGACGTGGATTTTAAACCACACCGTATAGTCTGATTTAAGAGGCTTCGACCATGACAACATGTGAAACATAAAAACGGGAAGTATGTATTTATTATCGTATTTCATAGATCAATATACGGTTTTTTTAAAGACACAGTTAAAGGTTCAACTTGTTGGTTAACGCAAGTATTATAATGGTAGTCGCTACTGACTGCCAATTCTGTTTAAAGGAAATGTACATTTCTGCTTACAACTAAGTCTTTTGGTCTCCGGTGGATAGTTGTCTTTTTTGGCAATTATATCACATCTCTTTAAAGTTATAAAAAGAGAAGTACGTGGAATGTATATTATGAAATAAAAGAAAGAATTTCTATAGACATGTTACAGTTATATTTTGATAAATTTGAAATCTTTTTTTTTGTCAATTTTAAGAAAAAATATTTTATTACTACAGTTCTTAAAACTTCAATGTGTATCCACTTTTTGTTCACAAGGAAGATGAAGCTATACAGGAAATATGCCTTTCAATTTACAGCGAAAATGGAAGCTTTATCGTTATATGTGAACTTTCCATTTCTGTGTAGCAACATTCCAGCAGCGCCTGCATACGGAGTATATATCTCCCAATTGATACGATATTCCCGGGCTTGTATTTCCTATCATGATTTCCTTGATAGAGGATTACTGCTCACAAGGAAGTTATTAAACCAAGAGTTCCAAATGGTGAAGTTGAAATCATCCCTTCGTAAATTTTACGGACACCATCACGAGTTGATTGACCGTTATGGAATAACCGTTTCACAGATGCTATCGGATATGTTCCTTATGTCGTTCCCTTTTCACGAATGTGACCTTCCGAATTAGACTATTTACCGGATTTGTAATAACATAAGCAACACGACGGGTGCCACATGTGGAGCCGGATCTGCTTACCCTTCCGGAGCACCTGAGATCACCCCCAGTTTTTGCTGGGGTTCGTGATGCTTAGTCCATAGTTTTCTATGTTGTGTCATCTCTACTATTATTTGTCTGTTTGTCTTTTTATTTTTGGCCATGGCGTTGTCAGTTTGTTTTCGATCTGTGAGTTTGACTGTCCCTCTGGTATCTTTCGTCCCTCTCTTTTCGAACAACCTATTGGGCGTACTCATTTCTTATTCTATATTAACTTTTTTTCTTTTTAATGTGAAGTTAAAGGATAGAAATGAACTTAATTCCTTTTTGTGTCAATTTTAAGAAAAATTATTATATGAATACAGTTCTAAAAAACTTCAACGTGTATCCCCTTCCTGTTCACAAGGAAGTTGAAGCAATACAGGAAATATGCCTTTCAGTTTACAGTGAAAATTGAAACTTTATCGTTATATGCAGATAACTTCGAACAACCCAGTTGTGCATACTCATTTCTTATTCTACAAACTTTTGTTGTTTTTAATGTGAATTTGTTATTTTCAAGTTTAAAGATAGAAATGAACTGGATTCCTTTTCTAGTCTTTGCGATACATGTAGTCCTTGTAAGTATCTCTTTTTGTTATATAACTTTAGACACATTTGACATATCCTTTATCACTTGCATACTTGCAATTTCTGAATTTTGTCCGTTTTTGAGTGACAAGGAAAAAGTAAAATAACAAAAAAAACCGAACTCCAAGGAAATTTCAAAACGGAAAGTCCCTAATCAAATGGCAAAATCAAAAGCTCAAACACATCATACGAATGGAAAACAACTGTCATATTCCTGACTTGGTACAGGGAAATAGACACCGATACGTTTATAGAACAAACTCATCTCAAGTATACCAGGCTTATATATTGTATACACTAGACGCGCGTTTCGTCTACAGTGGCGCTCAAATTGAAACAGTTGAATTAACAATTTACACTCTCTTAATACTTTATAATAATCTTTATTAATAAATAAATAAATAAATAAAACATTTATATAGACTATGTGTTTTTGTGCACATTTATATATACTTTTAAATAACATAGTGCCCGTTGAAGTATTTTAGTTTTTATACTCCAGATTGCTGGCTTCGTTAAGAAATGTCCCAACAGAGAACAATTTGACGTTGTAGCGGAATTGAATTGCCCAGAAAATTTGGATCTTTTCCACTGCTTACCTGTGCTTCCAGACTACAACGATGTAATCTTTATTTGCAAACCTCCAAAATGGTTTGTCAATGGTAAGATTAAAGATCTAACAAAACAGATATCTAGTGTATGCCTTTCTAATTTTAAGCTGAAATATAGACCAAATGTCTTTTATGAACCTGAAATGTATGATACTCTTATGTTTGTTTGTTTTTCTGACAAATCAAATTATGGATCCAGTATTGGTCACCTGACAGATATGGAGTATTGACTAGCACTACTTTAAGAATTCTAAAGTTCTTTGACAGTTTAAAAATTTTGTTAGACTTTTAAAAGAAAATAACGTCTTGCCAGTTTAGATGCTTTAAGATACTAAAGATATGTAGCTACGTAACAATAGCGTACGTTACGTTACACTAGTGTGCCCGAAAGTCCAGAAAACAATTACACAACATTACGATCTAAAATCTTTTGGCCCATATTCACGATAACTTCTACTAAACAACTGTGAAGTTGCCTAATTTACTTTCAATTATATCTAAGTAACGGCAGCGATGTTGGTCGGTCATCTAGTCTTTTTTAACTGTTATAATCGCAATAATGATGAAAACACTTTGCCACGAAAATCTTTCATATATTTCACTATATTGACTGTTTATAGGAACTTTTGCTGTGTGGTCTCCGAAATACGAGAAAATTACATCAGTCCCATGCGAGAACAATAGATACCAAGAACTTCCTTACAAATCAAATGATAGATTTGCTTTTAAATGTTCAATGGGAAAGAACTTTTGTACAGAAAAAGGACAGGCTAAACTATTACATAACCTTAAAACCGAAGATAATCTCTGTTTCTGTTCGGATGGTTACACATTTCTAACAGAACCTAAGAATGGCACATACTGCAACCCGGATGTTGAAAACTGCACTTGCATTTGGGAAGGAATAGGCAAGTAATCGATTGAACTTCACTTTATATGGCTATTGCAATATACTAATTGTTACTATTAAGACAAGGTATTTGTATTGAACTTTTAACTTTGACCACAACCAAATTTCAATTTTTTTACATAATGTATTTAGTTGAAGAGAACTTTCTGCATTATAATCTGTAAAACAACATGTAGGTGAATGCTTCATATATTTTCATCTTAGCATTGGTAATTATTCCCTTATTAATGTGCATACACGTAGTAGTACAGCCTAGTAGAATTGATTTAGTATTTCTGCATTTTTGATGTTAGTGATTAACAGATCTAAAAAAAACGATAGGTTTGTTGATCGTGATGATCTGTGTCGCCGGCGACCATTCATAAGTGTGCACGGCCGCAACGCGATGCAGCTAACAACGGAAGACTGAGCGTCTTTCTGTCCGTGAAACCGTACGTCCAGTTTTGTATGCGCTCTCATGCATACACTCTTTGCCAGATTATTACGAAATTATTACAATTTACAGCAATATCCGGTGTACAGGCATGCGTGGTTACTAATCATGCGGCAAAATTATAAATCTCATTTAGTATCGTCTGATTCTTTAATATTACTATTGTTGAATATGATACGCATGTTATGTTATCTTAGTAGATTACTAGTAACATATTCTAAATAATCATATTTATTTTCAGATCAGGAATCGGAAATTACCACAAATGTGCATTTTCTAAATAGGAAAATAGGAGAACTCTTGGTCAAGTAAGATCATTTAAATAATATATTGCATTTTGTTTTCATCAACCAATGGTGTTCATAATGATAATCATATCTGAAAAAAAGTTATGAATTTGTTTTTATTTTATTTCATTGTATTTATTCATATTTCTTACCAATAAGCTTTCCCTAACCTGTGCTATGGTGTTATTGAATTTCGTGATTTTTAAAATTTATCATTTGCTTATCATAATTTTATATTTCTTTATAAAAATAAGGAGATGTGGTATGATTGCCAATGAGATAACTATCCA
The DNA here is from genome assembly GCF_021869535.1 of Mytilus californianus. Classification (NCBI taxonomy): domain Eukaryota; kingdom Metazoa; phylum Mollusca; class Bivalvia; order Mytilida; family Mytilidae; genus Mytilus; species Mytilus californianus. Next base: position 32,169,347 of record NW_026262690.1, on the reverse strand, counting down.
CTAAAGTTCAAATGAAGTGGATGTTAGCAATTATAGGCATTATGCTTTTCTTAATGCAAGCTTAAATTTAAAGAAATTGTAAATTGCAATGCACTAGAATTTATAAGTATTCACATATTAGTGAACATCACGTTTATAAAAGGATATAAAAAATATATACAGCTTTCATTCGAGTCATCCCGTAATTACCAAGAACTCGGTGATTGTTTCCAAAATCGTATTTGAGGGGCAATTGGAAAGTGCTCATGAGAGATAAAACAATTGCTTATAATGAAAAGAAAAACTATTTTCAAGAGTAAAATGATAAAAACAAGTAACACTAATTAAACTGCCAAATGGCAACAAAACACCCTTTTTGAAAGGTGTTTTGTTGGAAGGGATTGAAGAAAAGGAAAGGTATGAATCAATGAATATTTGTGAACAAAAAAATATGGTTTGAATTGGGACTGTACATAAAAATCCATTTCCCGGTTTTAAAGTCGTGTGTACAAATTCCTTTTCCCTTTTGTCCCACTGTCCATATTTCTGCTCAATGTACTGGTACATATTCGTGTCCACAATAACATATTTTTTATCTTGTTTTTTTATTTGAAAATGTAAAATGAATGAGACAGTATAGACCTTGAATGTTTTAGTATGTACAGTAGGTACCCTATGAATACGAGCATTTGTCGAATCTCTCATGGGCAGCGACTATTATATGTAATAAAGTATGTAAATATAGTGTAAACTCTATCCTTTATCATGGACACCTTCTTTCACAGGAATTGTAACTGAATTTATGTATTCTGTCTTTTCTAGTCAAACAGATAAAGGCAAAGAATTAAGTAAAAAATCAGGTAAATTTAGTTCTGTGTGTTGCTGTCCTCCTTACTGTAACCCAATTCAATGATTTCGTTTGTTAAATAAATGTCTCCCTTTTCAGCCTTTTGTTAGCTCAACATGGATACACAGTTGTAACCAAGCAGTAAACAAACTTTATACAACCATCAGTATTAAAAAAACCTGATGCAATAACTTAATATCATTCTATGATAATTATAAAAATAAAGATGATGATGATAATAACAATAACAATATATCTAATTATACTAGAAAAGATAGGAAAATGTTTGAAAATTAATTCGTATAAAAATTTATAAAAATGAATGGAGACCTGAATAAACATCCATGAGACAGTTATTCAAGAAGACGAGTTAACCCAAATATACATATTCTATGTTCTATTTCGTAATCAATCTACAGTCCATTTTCAAACATTTCAATTTAGACGATAAAATTAAACAACATTCCCAACAAAAAATAGAATTAGTGACAACTGCTGTGATGCTTGACGTTGATATTAAATTGTCATGCTTATTCGATCCGTAGTTTTGATGCGTCATTTTCTGAGGGATGGTGATCTGGCCTTTCAACTTTTGATTCGAAAAGTTAAAATAACAAAAATACCGAACTCCAAGGAAAATTCAAAACGAAAAGTCCCTTAACAAATGGCAAAATCAAATGCTCAAACACCTCAAACGAATGGAAAATAACTGTCATATTCCTGATTTGGTTCAGACATTTCCTTATGTAGAAAATGGAAGATTTAACCTGGTTTTATAGCTAGCTAAACCTCTCATTGTATGAAAGAAAGTCGCGTAAAATTCCATTATATTCACAACAATGTGTGAGCAAAACACAGACATAAAAGGGGAACATGTCAAAAATTGGGGTACAACAGTCAACATTGTGTTATTATCTTAATATCTATAAACTAGAGGCTCTAAAGAGCCTGTGTCGCTCACCTTGGTCTATGTGCATATTAAACAAAGGACACAGATGGATTCATGACAAAATTGTGTTTTGGTGATGGTGATGTGTTTGTAGATCTTACTTTACTGAACATTTTTGCTCCTTACTATTATCTCTATCTATAATGAACTTGGCCCGGTAGTTACAGTGGAAAAAATTTTGTAAAAATTTACAAAAATTTACAAAATTTATGAAAATTGTAAAAGATTGACTATAAAAGGCAATAGCTCCTTAAGGGGTCAATTGACAATTTTGGTCATGTTGACTTATTTGTAGATCTAACTTTGCTGTACATTATTGCTGTTTACAGTTTATCTCTATCTATAATAATATTCAAGATAATAACCAAAAGCTGCAAAATTTTCTTAAAATTACCAATTCAGGAGCAGCAACCCAACAACGTGTTGCCTGATTGGTCTGGAAATTTCAGGGCAGATAGATCTCGACCTAATGAACAATTTTATTCACATCAGATTTGCTCTAAATGCTTTGGTTTCAGAGATATGAGCCAAAAACTGCATTTTACCCTATGTACTATTTTTTAGCCATGTCGGCCATCTTGGTTCGCGGGCGGGGTCATCGGACACATTTTTTAAACTAAATACCCTAATGATGATTGTGGAGGCTTCTTACAATCAAAATATTACATATGAAGACAACAGTAAAAGAAGGCGAGACACTGGGTCCCGCGGAACCCTTACAAACAAATTTTTTTGTTTCATAAATTTAGCTAAAAAAACAGATCATAGTTATCTAAAAAATTAAGAGAATGTAGAGAATTGATATTTTGAATTTGAATTTGATGGTGATATTTTATCTAGGAGAATAAAACATTAATACTTATGAATTTGTGCTGTTTTATACAAAATGAACATGATATATCAAATTTACATTTTTTTTGCGGAGTTTCCCTTTAACTTTTTAGACTTTTATTGCTGTATTTTTTTATTTTATTGTGCTATCATGATACTATATTAAAATTCATTGTTATACAACAAATGAATAAAATGGCATTGATAATTTCTCTTATTCGGTAAATGGACTGGGTTTTTTTTTGCGCTAAATGTCCTATCTATGCACTAAAATATTATCCGCCGTTGGTAGTGATACACTTTTGGTGAATGAATTGAATAGGAATACACATCTTATCATTATTCAGTGTAAAAGAAGTAAATGTCATCACTCGGTATTGTTTTAACACATATAAATCCGTGCCGGAATATGTACTGAATGTATTACCAAGGAAAATTCATACCGGCACATCTAATAATTGAATTTTACAATAATAATGATTTTAAAATTCAAAATTATGTCACTTATAATTTTAAGTATTATTTTTTACAGAATTTCTGTCAATACTTTTGGTTAACTTATCCTTTTTCTGTAGGATATTTTCTAGGCAGTACTGTACTGTTCAACTAAGAAACAAAGCCTTGAGTTAAAGGGCTTTTTTACTTTGAATAAACTTATTGTGACCACTTTTTAGAATATAAAATATAAATGATCAGTACTATTTATTATTTTTATTTCAGAAAAATAATTTAAATTGTATAAAATTATGATTTATTGCATTAAACATTGTTAGAAGTATTATAAAAAAAATTCTACTAGGAGTAATCCCATATCCCATTACAAAAATAACAAAGTAAATTTCATCAGCCAGAGCTAATTTATATCAATTCAGCTAGGTAGGTTTCTAGGTGACATTTCTTAATTTTTACCAAGTTTTTGTCCTTTAAATTTTACCTCTAATCCTTTCCTGAAAAGTAGGGAAGTATCTCTTCTTAATATCATAATAACATAGTTGTAAATCGAATTTCGTTAATTTCTTCTTGAGTTTTGTAAAGTAAACTCCTTTTTATTCATTTTGCTGGATTTTTATTTTTTACTGGTGAGATAGGGGAGATAACCACTAGCACAAATCGACAAGAAAAAAAACCACCGCTTCGGGTTGAAAATAACTTGACGTTTGCGTATCCAAAAATCTATTGCCTAGATATTCATATCGAGTGTTTGTCTTAATGAGATGCTTTATTAAATTTAAATTCAGCCCATCATTTTAGTTTCTTCGAAAATATTTAGATTTTTCCATCAGGAGACTTCACAATTTTCACACAAACTTCAAGTTTGAAGATAAAATGAAGAATATAGGCCTTTGAGTTGATGTGTAAGTTTTGACGAGTTAAAACTATGTATATTCTAAATTATGTTGATCAATAAGTTTTTATCATGACAGTGGTATTTTAGTGACTAAATTGAGGTTTCTCTCATCCGTAGTTTTACTGCATTTTCACGGTCACGTGACTCTATTATGCTGATAGACTTGGGGTCAAACCGTGACCTGCTTTCCAACTGAGTATACAAATACTTTATGTTACGAAGTTTCCCTCTGTCATATACCCATTGTCCTTGACGTCATTTTCATGGTTCAGAGACTTTTTGAAAAAATTTGTTTTTAATTTTTATAGGACTACAAAACTTTTGTGGTCGTGTAATGGTATGCCATAGTCGTCGTCCGAAGCCAGACATTTGGTTTCCAGACAATATTTGAGTATAAGTATATGTATCTCTATGAAATTGTACCACAAGGTTCCATACCACAAAAGGGTTGAGATTGGTTTTGGGAGTTATTGCCCTAACTGTTTAGGAATTATGGGCCAAAAAAATGATTTTTCTTGTTTAAGGACAATAAAAAAAGAGGCAAAGGATACCAAAGGGACACTCAAACTCATAAGTCGAAAATAAACTGACAACGCCATGGCTGAAAAAGAAAAGACAAACAACAGTACACAAAACATAACATAGAAAACCAAAGACTGAGCAACACGAACCCCATCAAAAACTGGGGGTGATCTCATGTGCTCCGGAAGGGTACGCAGATCCCGCTCCACATGTGGCACCCGTCGTGTTGCTCATGCTAGTACAAACCCGGTGATAAGTCTAATTCGATAGGTCACATCGGGGAAAAAGGGGATTGCAGTTAAGACAATTGGAACATATCCGTTGTCATCTGTGAAACGGATACTCCATAACGGTCAACCAACTCGTGGTGGCGTCCGTAAAATTTACGAAGGGACGATTTCAAATTCACCACTTGAAACTATTGGTTTGATAGCTTCCTTGTGAGCAGCAACCCTCAGGGAAATCATGATAGGAAATACAAGCCCTGAAATATCGTATCAACTGTGAGATATAATCTCCGTATGCAGGCGCTGCTGGAATGTTGCTACGTAGAAAAGGAAAGTTCACAATTGGGAATCTGAAATCATCTCTTTTGTCGTAAAGTTTTGTTTTCAACCGACCCTCATTGTCAATTTCTAAATGCAAGTCAAGATGTGAGTCAGACTTAATTGTATCTGTTGTGTCCTTTATCTCAAGTTCGAAGGGATAGATGCGTTCAACATAGTCACCAATTGTTGAAATATTTAGTGAGAGAACATCATCTATATAGCGGAAAGTGAATTTAAATGATACTGCTGACTTCTTTTCTTTCTTCCTAAGAAGTTCCTGTATGAAGTCAGCCCCACATGAATAAAGGAACAAGTCAGCAAGAAGAGGAGCACAGTTGGTTCCCATGGGAATGCCGATTGTTATTGAAAAACACGTTCTCCAAACGTAACAAATATGTTGTCAATCAAGAAATCATACATCTTGATGTCAGTTTTGTAGAATTTTTTGTTTGAATCAGAGTGATTTTTTACAAAGTACGATATATCTCTATGAAATTGTTCCACAAGGTTCCATACCTCACAAGGAAGGTCGGGATTGGTTTTGGGGGTTATGGCCCAAACCGGTTAGGAATGAGAGGCCAGAAAACAAGGATTTTCTGGTTTCCGGACGATAACTTGAGTATAAATTTATGGATCTCTATGAAAAATGTACCACAAGGTTCCATACCAAAAAAGAAAGGTTGGGATTAATTTTGGGCGTCACGGCCTTTACTGTTTAGGAAAAAAATACGTTTCTCATACTTTGTATAAATTGCATATTTCTTGATCAATTATACTGGTGTCTAATTCAAAGTTTTGAATTTTTGGGGTTCTTTAATATGCTGAATCTAACAGTATATTTAGATTATGGGTTTTGGGCTCCATTTTTAAATTTGGTCCACATTGAACTTTGTTTTATTTCATGAAAAATTGAATTATTAGAGTTCTTTGATATGCTGAATCTAAACATGTATTTCATCCTCCATCTATAATAGATTGAAAAAAGTGTCGGCAGGTCATTAAGGACGCTTTATCTGCCTCCTGTAAAATTGGTGTAAACGTGAAAAATCTGATAAAAAATCTCTAGACAGTTATTTGAATAAAATTATGAATACTGTTGATATTCGTATATCTCATTTTAAAAACAATTCTGATATTAATAATAGGGTCCATGATATACCCATTTCTAGAATAAAAAATAAACTCCAAGTACTCGCAAAGCGGTTTGTGTTCGTACCGGAAGACAAAGCAGCCAATAATGTAGTGGTGGTGTGACGCATATACTACACGGATGTTCTCCAAAACGAAATTATCAATTCGTCTACATTCAGGTCCGTACGCTCCACAGAGAGTCAAATTGTAAACAAGCATATCACTGCCACTACCCAGCTTAAAGCCTCTTCCGAACATTTGAAAGTCCCGCCTATGTACTGATTACCTAAATTACACAAACAACCATTTAAATTCCGTTTCATCTCCGCATCTAGTAAGTGTTCTACTACTTATCTGTCAGTGCTTCTAACTACCTCCCTTACTACTATCAAAGAACTTGTTATTAACTTTTGTAATAAAACTTATGAAAATAATGGTATTCATTATTTTTGGAGTGTTAAAAATTCATTAGAGGTTTTAGATAAAATACGTGCATTTGATGGTCCTTTTAATTCTGTTGAACTGTATGATTTTTCTACTCTCTACGCTACACTTCCACACAATCTTATCAAGAAAAAGTTTTCATATTTGATTAAATGGTCTTTTGAAAAATCTCATTGCAAATTTATTTGCTGTAACTCATTTAAAGCCTTTTTATGTAACGAAAAAGAAAAGTATGCTTGATACACTTACTGGAAATGTGAAGATATGACTGAAGCTTTTAATTTTCTCCTGGACAACATATATGTACGTTTCGGCGATAAAATGTATCGACAGGTAGTAGGTTTTCCTTTGAGCACTAACTGCGCCCTTTTAATAGCAGATTTATTCCTGTATTGCTATGAATCTCAGTTTATGACCAAACTCAGTAAAGACACGTCATTGTTACATTTGGTTGATACATTCAACAGTACCTACCGTTATCTTGATGATAATTTTTCTTTAAATAATCCAGAGTTCTCTAAATATACTATCGAAATTTACCCAAAGGAACTTACTTTAAATAAATCTAACATAAGCAGCAGTAGTTGTCCCTTTCTTGATTTAGACATTTCAATTTTTAAAGGGAAACTCCATACTAAAATTTACGACAAAAGACACGATTTTTCATTTTCCCTATTGTAAATTTTCCTTTTTTAGACGGCGATGTTCCTTTGGCTCCATCATACGGTGTTTATATATCCCAACTCGTTCGTTATGCCCGTGTGTGTAGTGATGTCATAGATTTTAACGATCGTAATCAATGCATCACTGGTAAAATTATTAAGTCAGGGATTTCGTTACCATAAATCACTTAAAATTTTTAATAAATTCCTCATAGATACAAAGATTTGATTAGTAAATTTGGCTGTACCTGTAGAAAACTTATTACAAACGGTATTTCACGTCCTAAATTTTACGGTAATATTGTGCTTAAAGCGCGGAATTCACTATGTGATCCGTGTAAACTCATCGAACCTTTAAACAAACTTATTAGTAAAGGTTATCTTACCAATGTTGTAATTAGATCTTTGAATATAGTTTACATTGGCACAAATATCGATTTTGTCATCAGAAAATTTAAACATAACTAAATTTGTATTATTTTCAAACGGGTTTTTTTTTAGGATGTATATATACACATCCACGTTCATTTTCTATATAGAGATTACTCTATCTATATATTACATTATACATATTTATTAACAGGTTAACTCCTAACTATCCTACTGCCTGTCCAGACTTTTATTTTGGCATTGCATAAGTCATGTCTTCTTTGACTGTCAATGACGTTAAAACACTAAATCCCTGGGATGTGTTTTAGTTGATTTTAAGCTCCGATGCATGATTTTTTTATTATTAATTGTTTTTGGCTTTTAACTAGCTTTCAGTAACTGCGAGTACTCTCAAATCGTACTTTCGTGTTAATTTGACCTGTTGATACAATTTGTAATGTATTTTTGTTATTTAATGTTTATTATTCAGTGTTTTATCTAGTCTCACTATTTTTAATATATACCACCTTTCATAAGTGTTTAGTATGACGATAAATTTTCACTTTTGTTCTCGTACTAGGAACAACAAAATTATTACTATACTATATATACAAATATTAATTTTCGCGAACCATTTTGGCCTCGAGCATCACTGAAGAGACATTGATTGTCGAAATGCGCATCTGGTGCAGAAAAATTGGTACCGTTTATGTTATTACTACCACTGGGTGGATGCCTCTGCTGGTGGACTGATAGTCCCCGAGGGTATCACCAGCCCAGTAGCCAGTACTCTGGTACTGGCATGAAAATACGGATTTTATATTATTAAAATTTGCTGTCACAAATTTTTGGAAATTATTTGAAATTAAGGAATGTATCTCCCTCATGCTCTGATTCCTTGCCCGGCTTTGGCTATACTTTTTGGTCCTTTTTGTTTACAGCTCTTCATATTTTTAATAAGCTTTGGATTTTCAAATATTTTGGCCTCGAGCATCACTGAAGAGACATTGATTGTCGAAATGCGCATCTGGTGAAGAAAAATTGGTACCGTTTATGTTATTAGGTCACGGAAATTCCAAAAATTCTCAAGAGCAAGGAGAGTTGTACAAATAATGTGAATACACAGAACCCCTATCTAATCCATCTCTTATAAAGAGTTTATTATTCCCCGTTTTATATCTACCGTTTTTTTATAATTCCTATTTAAGTGTGCAAAAAAACTGCATTAAAAATAGATATTCCCAAAGTTAAAATTCCGCTGATTGGTTGAACTACTGAGGAGATCCCTTAGATTTATAAACATAAATATAAATACATTTCCTCCACTGAAATGTAATTCTTAAGTGAAGCTACTGTAAAGGTAATATATTAATCCTGATGTAATCTTCAATATTAAATGAAGCTAAAACTATATATCAGAAGAAGAGGAGACACTGACAAATTGTTAAATTAACGTCTACATAATGTTGTTACATAAAATATGATAGTGAGTAAGGATCTATCCCGCCAAAAACATTTCCATAAATGAGACTTCTTCGACTTTGTCTTTGAAAACGGAGAATATAATCTTTTTGTTTTCAGAAATTTCGTTGAGCATTATTAACAATTCATTTGTATTGTATTTGGGTGCTGTCGAACTTTGTCTTTGAGACCGGTAAGTAACAATCCCATTTCTTAGAAATGTAGACAATGAATATGAACCTTTACGATATGGGTCACTGACATTTTTCTTTGATTTTAATATCTAACCATTTAATAATTTCTGAATTATCTGTATTTGCAATATCTTTGTATTTAACGTGTAACCATGAACATATCTGTTATTTGTTCAAGTTTATACACGATTAATCTTTATTAAATGGCTATGATGAGGAATTTGTATGCACACATAAAGATGGCAGATAATGAATCTGACATCATTGAATAATCACGTGACATTATTATTTGTAAACAAACGTCGAAATGAACACGTGTCGGAACTTTCCATATCATTCCAAATTTTGCAAAAACTAATGGATTTCCACCTATTTGTCTAGCCAAATTTTTGTCTCGAACTAATATGTCCATGAAACTTTTTCAATACAACATCATCATCCATATATAGCTATATATAGTCTGCATGAAGCAATACATTTAAAATATTATATTGACAAACATGTTCAACACTTGAAAAAAAACATGCAGTGAAATATTTTGGTTAAAATACATATATTTGGTTGCATATAATTTCTGTGATGCTTTTTCCCTTCATAAAAGTATTACATCAAGGATTTGTATAGTAACTTAGGTAAGACCTTCTAACTATTTGTATAGTAACTTAAGTAAGACCTTTTAACTATACAAATCCTGGATTACATGTATGTATACTATAAACTGCATTTATTATATACCTAATAGTAAATACAGATAAATTATATGTGTAATACGGTCAACGGCAATCGTGCTGTATCAGCTATCGGTAATGATATCGATATCAGTCACGGTTGCAAAGGCTTAATCACACCTTTAATCTGTATGACGTCACGTCATCGATGTCAGTCACTGTTGCAAAGGCTTTATCAAACCCCTAATCTGTATGACGTCATGTCACATAAAAATCATCTACGTGATGTACAAAATGTATATAGTAAAGTGTATATGATATGGCTTTTTCAATATCACACACCGTATCAACCCTCAAACAATATAATCCCTCGAGCAGAGCTCATGGGATTATATTGGTGTCTCGGGGTTGATACGGATGTGATATTGAAAAAAATCATATGATATATTCTTTGTATTTTTAAAATGCACATTGAATGGTCCCAAGTAAGGAGTATTATATAGATATAAGAAGATGTGGTATGAGTGCCAATGAGACAACTCTCCATCCAAGTCAAAATTTATAAAAGTAAACCATTATAGGTCAAAGTACGGTCTTCAACACGGAGCCTTGGCTCACACCGAACAGCAAACTATAAAGGGCCATAAAAATTACTAGTGTAAAACCATTCAAACGGGAAAACCAACGGTCTAATCTATATAAAAAACGAGAAACGAGAAACACGTATGAACCACATCAACAAACGACAGCTTCTGAACATCAGATTCCTGACTTAGGACAGGTGCAAACAAATGCAGCGGGTTTAAACGTTTTAATGGTACCAAACCTTCACCCTTTTTCTGAAACAATAGTGTAACATCACAACATAGAAAGACACACTAAAAAATATAAACTGAAATAGCTTAGGTCAATCAAATGACATGTATTAACACCAGTGAACATACACTGAACAAATAAATTTGATCAATGACATATCCAGAAATCAACGCCACTTTGCTTATTTGAATATTATACTAAAGAAATCGGATACGGGTCACGGAAATTATGTTGAAATGATAGGGAATTTTGAAAAAAAATGTCTGTTTTAACTTTAATTTAAGTGATAGACAGGTTGCGGGGACAGAAAATAAATATACACAACAATATACACCATTTAAACGAAACATAATGACTGTCGTTGCAAAAATCAAGGTTCCTGAGCTATTTTAAAAATCGAAGCGAGAGGCTTTTAACATTGCAGTATAAAATACAGGCTAAATTTGCTGAAACGTCAAATTTGCAAACTTCGTGTTGAAAATTGGCTAACAAGGTCATCACAAAAACAGGTTGCGGGGTAGTCCAAATAATAATAACGTCTTGTAAGGCTATTTTATTTTTTTTTTTTGTGACGCCTTCCTACGACGTCATAACGCTGAAATCATTTTTACGTCTGGACTTTGAGAGAGAATTTTGGGGGGAACTTTGAGACCCAATTTTTGCATGAAATCTTCATTGCCGGCTAGAAATATTTGCTTAGTTACAAAGTCTTACCTTTTTTTGTGCTTATTGATGCAAAATATTTCCAGAAATATCCAAGAGAAATGATAAAATAAGATACGATTCCATTTGAGGTGAGCAAATATTTACTTTTATTTCAAAATGGTTTCCCAGAATTTCCAAAATACGTCACTTCCGGAGAGTATAAAATATCGAAATCGTTAAAACCATTATAGGTCAAGGTACGGCCTTCAACACGGAGCATTGGCTCACACCGATGTCTGTTTGGTATTACTTAAGTCTTTACGTCGGGCTTTTTGTAAGAGTTCTTTTACTGCTTTGCCTATTATTTCTTATTCCGTAAGTGTGATCCTTATTCTGTGTTACAACCTCCGGTCTTTTTTATTTTTCCTATACCCCTATTTAAATTATCAAGATTTTACGTAATGGAAAGAAATTAAATAACAACCCAACTTCTAGGATATCCACGTGCTTAAACAAACGTATTTGTAATCTGCAGCCAGATTGTTAAACAAAAATGCACGTGGAAACCGCTATTTAAGAATTGCAGGTTCACCAATTACAATTTGGATTGTTAGTTCCTCCTTGGTGAAAAATGCATTTGTTCAAGCTAGAACAAGACCAGGTGGCATTAATCTTGGACTAGATCAAAATGGTGTTCGGCTGTGGTGGTTGGGTAAAAGCGGAATGAGGCTTAATGATCTACTAAATAGGATCAAGCTGATGCTTAGATATGAGGAACCCCCAACTTATCTAGTATTACACATAGGGGGAAATGATTTAGGAGAAATTAAGACAGGAGTGTTACGTAATAGACTAAAAAATTATTTGAAGAAAGTTTCAGAACTTTTACTGAATAGCACATTGGTATGGTCACAAATTTTGCCAAGACTCCCTTGGCGTTACTCCGCTGATACTGAAGCAATGGATAGATCCAGGCAGAGAATAAACAGCTCGCTAGCAAGTTATATCATTCGCCAAGGGGGACATTACATACGATTCCCCGATATATCTCCTAATTCTACATTTATATGTCAAGATGGTGTACATTTGACTGATATTGGTAATTACATTTTTCTAAACACAATTCAGGGCGCTTTAGAGGCCTTCCTTGCCTACTCGCCACATACTTTTCCCGAATGTAAATCATGAAATTGTATGATATTCATTTGAATTCAGTTTTTATTAAATATTTATAGCTCATATATCTATATGATTATTGTATTTGGCACACAGCTTTTACGCAGCTCTATCCGCTTTGAATGGCGGTTGACCCGTCAGTCATTTATGACTGCCTTGGTCAATTTGGCACATTTCGCTGCGTTTACTTTAACTATGCGTCATTTTGTCGCATATTTCATTTAGCATCCAAAACATTTGATATTGGGGGTCTCTGTATCCCAGGACCCACCACACAAAAAATTATGAATCTCTGTATCCCAGGATTCATTTTATTTTATTGGATGCTTCATTTATTGTAAATATTTAGTTATCTAGTTAGTTATCTAGTTATCTTTTTGTAGTGTGCCAATATGAAAGGCGACTACGTTCATTTATCTATCTATCTAATTATCTATCTGCTATATATATATATATATCTTAACTGTTTATCTAGTTATATGGATTAATAATTGTGTAGTTTGTAATAAAGCTGTGGCCAAATACTGCCAAACTGTGTTTCTGATCTTTGCGCATCAATAATAAACAAAAATGCACGTGGATATCCACAAATTTTCCCGTGCAATGCCAAAAAATGACTCACCTGTTTTAGATTAACTTCACAAAATACTGTTAGGTCAACAGTGAACGGGAAAGCTTTTTCACTCTCTTTTCCTGTGACATTACCTGAAAAACTCAAAACCTTATATATGTGGTAACTTGTGTGGTATTCAATATGTGGGACAGCTTTCTGCGACAAAAGTCGCAAGCTCGACAAAAACCAAGGCAAACGTAATTAATATGAAAACTGTGGCAGTGTTGCTTCATTTTTTTTTTAAGATTTGAAAGAACAAATATTAAACATTCGTATATTGTACATGTATGTTTATTTGATGGATTGATTATTAAGGCAAATTAATTAATATTTTATCAAGATTTTCAAAAGCCATGCATATATATCAATGTACATTTTTAATGATGAGTTTGCAGTGGTATAAGTTCGCAATGATTGCAGTTGTTCTAGTTGGTAGTTTACGTTGGTACCAGTTGACTTTTAGTGGTACATGTTGACGTAGTACGAGTTTGTAATAGTATGAATGGACTTGCTTCCCTGTCAGGAACATGTACACTGAGTTTGGGTCCAACAGTACAAATGTTATGAGACATAAATCAGCCAAAGGTTTACTACTACAGGGATCAAAGGTGAGGTCTGATTGACCTGCCCATAGTAAATGTAAATTCGTCATTCCCATGGTCCCTTAAATTGGGCAAAGTCCAGTACAAATTGGTTAGGTCTAGTAAAGTGATATGCATATGTGACGCCTAGGAGATTGACCCTGTATGTCATTCAAATCTTCTTGAAATGACGAACAGGAATAAATATGGTTTAGGGGTGGGTATCTCACCGTTTACAAATTCTCAAAAAGGGGGAAGTGATCCCCAGGGGACTCACCCTTTATTTCATTTGATTTAGTTTATTGTCCCATACAAGAATATATATGGTTCCGGGGTGGGGATCTCAACCGTTTACAAGTTTTCAAAAAGAAGGGGGGTGACCCCCGTGGACTCCCCATATATTTCATTTGATTTGTTATCTTGTCCCATATATACATGAATATATACGATTTAGGGGTGGGGATCTCAACCGTTTACAAATTTTCAAAAAGAAGGGGGATTGGGTGACCCCTGTGGACTCCCCTATATTTCATTTGATTTGTTTTATTGTCTCATACAAGAATATATATGCAGTAGGGGCGGGGATCTCGACCGTTTATAAGTTCTGAAACAGAAAGGGGTGGGGTGACGCTGGGGATTCCCCCAAATTTTCATTTGATTTGTTTTATTGTCCCATACAAGTGTATATGGTTTAGGAGTGGGGATTGCGAGCGTTTACAAGATAAAAGCACATTTTCAAATTTAAGGGGGTGGGATGAACCCCAGGGATTCACCCTATTATATTATTTGATTTGTTCTATTGTCCTGTTATCATTACGGAAGACCGCGTGTGTCTATCACTTACTGTTTTCAAGTAATTGTCATTTGAAAATTGAAAAAAATAAAATCCAATAGGGTTCTATTGTAACCCCCTCCCTTATTAAGGCCCCTCAAAATACCCCTACATAGACCCCAATGCACAAACGAAAGATTGATGGCTCCGCTATACATGTTAGTCTAACATTTTATGAAACCCTAAGTAAATCTGACAAGCGGTCCGAGTTGTCTTCTTAGACGTTCCGAGTGGTCTCGGTCCGACTTGTCTCGGGGACGAGTTGTCCACATTTCTCAAAACATCCCATCAACGTCGATTTTCGGATCTTTTTCATCCAAAACAACAACTTTATTTGACAAGCAGTGATAAACGGATTAATATAATAAAAGAAAGGAATTTTAATATGCATCGTTTATTGAAATCAATTAAATAATCACAATCTTCTTAAACGAAAAGAATATCGTGATTAACAAAACTTAGACTACTATATCATGATATATAATTTTATTTCCTCTATCATAGAGATTTGGTGTACATGAACAATATGCCTGCGCCTTTTGCCATTTGGGAAATGTAAACGATTTGTAATTAGAGATTTTCGGCGATGAAATATTTCATACAATTGTTATTTGACATCTTAGCCAAAAGCACATGGCATAATAAACTACGTACGGCTTTCTATTGAGCACTACTTCCTATGTGCAACTTCAAAATTTTTGGGTGGTTCGACGATCATATAAGGTTTTTCTGGTCATATTTTTTGTATTCCAGAATTGAAAGTATGAAAAAGTGCCCAATTAGTTATTAATAACATATTAGCCAGCTAGATAATTAATATAGCACTTTTTACACCATTCAATGGGAAGAACACAAATCTAGGGTGGTAGCATAAGGCAGCTTAACTGCCTAAAAATCCCGTGAAGTTCGCGAACTATTTTCAATTTGGATAAAACAGACTTCACACATCTTATCCTCTCGATCTCAATGACAAAATATTGGGACAGGAGAACATATGTAAAACTTCTATCGATGTCATTAATATTGTCGGTAAAAGACTAAGATATAATAGGTCTTATGGTTAACGCAAAAACCGTAATCAACGTAATATACATTGTATAGATTATACACTTGCTGATCTGTTATCTATAATAACAAACAATGGTAGACATCAAGTATTATGCAAACTGGGTCATATACCAATAAGTAAATTATATGCTATTTTTCAGGAGTGTGATAAAATTTCATTTTTTAGCCCGTTGTATGAATACACCCGTATTGTTACAGCCTTTTGTCATCACAGCCTTGTTCCTAGTATCGATCAACCTGAAAATCATAAACGGCGTTTTCTTAAATTAAAATATATAAATAGAGGTATTGATTTTATTAACTTATCTAGTATATTCAATTACTCTACCATCCATAGTCAAATACCTCCATATTTTGATAATACAGAACCACCTATTATTTCGTATTCTAATAAAAAAAAAACAGCAGAAGTTTGATTTTTAATTATTCGTCAGTTACAGCAGACGTCAATATAGAAAATAATGCTCCTTCTACTTAAACTGTGAAACATCTAGTTTAAAATATGATCCCTATATGGTCATGTCATTACAGGAGACCTCAACATCGTTGAAGACCTTGAGGTCAAAACTTTTCTTAAAAAAGGACCTAAATATCGTCCTCTACCTATAATAGATTGGAAACAGTGTCGTCAGGTCATTAAATTCGCTTTGTCTGCCTACTGTAAAAATTGTTGTAAACGTGAAAAATCTGAAAAAATCTCTAGACAGTTATTTGAATAAAATCATGAATACTGTGAATACAATCCTGATATTAATAATAGGGTCCATGATATACCCATTTTTAGAATAAAAAATAAACTCCAAGTACTCGCAAAGCGGTTTGTGTTCGTACCGGCAGACAAAGCAGCCAATAATGTAGTGGTGGTGTGACGCATATACTACACGGATGTTCTCCAAAACGAAATAATCAATTCGTCTACATTCAGGTCCGTACGCTCCACAGAGAGTCAAATTGTAAACAAGCATATCACTGCCACTACCCAGCTTAAAGCCTCTTCCGAACATTTGAAAGTCCCGCCTATGTACTGATTACCTAAATTACACAAACAACCATTTAAATTCCGTTTCATCTCCGCATCTAGTAAGTGTTCTACTACTAATCTGTCAGTGCTTCTAACTACCTCCCTTACTACTATCAAAGAATTTGTTAATAACTTTTGTAATAAAGCTTATGAAAATAATGGTATTAATTATTTTTGGAGTATTAAAAATTCATTAGAGGTTTTAGATAAAATACGTTCTTTTGATGGTCCTTTTAATTCTTTGTTACATTTGGTTGATACATTCAACAATACCTACCGTTATCTTGATGATATTTTTTCGTCAAATAATCCAGAGTTCTCTAAATATACTACCGAAATTTACCCAAAGGAACTTACTTTACATAAATCTAACATAAACAGCAGTAGTTGTCCTTTTTTAGATTTAGACATTTCAATTTTTAAAGGGAAACTCCATACTAAAATTTACGACAAAAGAGACGATTTTTCATTCGCTATTGTTAATTTTCCTTTTTTTAGACGGCGATGTTCCTTTGGCTTCATCATACGGTGTTTATATATCACAACTCGTTCGTTATGCCCGTGTGTGTAGTGATGTAATAGATTATAACAAAAGTAATCAATGCATCACTGGTAAATTATTAAGTCAGGGATTTCGTTACCATAAATTACTTAAAACGTTTACTAAATTCTTTCATGGAGAGTTGTCTTATTGGCACTCATACCACATCTTCCTATATCTATTTAGATGTTTGATTTTGGGTTCAGTTTTTAAGTTGGTCTGAATCGGGTCCTAAAATTAAACTTAGCTTGATTTCAACAAAAATTGAATATATGGAATTCTTATTCTGAATCTAATCGTGTAATTAGATTTTGTATTTTGGGACCTGTTATCAAATTGGTCCACATTGAGGTCCAAAGGGTCCAAAAGTAATCTTTGTTTGATTTCATAAAAAAAATGAATTATTGGGGTTCTTTGATAAGCTGAATCTAACCATGTAAATATATTTTTGGATATTGGACCATAATAGGTAAATGTTCAAAAGACCGGGTGATAAAAAAAAAAACAAAAAATGAACATGCATAGTAGATCAACGCATTTAAACAAACCATTTTTCCAAATAGCTTGCATAGTACACAAATCTATATCATGTATATTGAGTACTAAAATATGCAGAAGACTAAAACATTTAGCTGATAAAGTATAAACATATGGTTACCTGCACAACTCCAGCTCATTAGAAAATACGAATTATTGCAGGAGGTGCCTGCTACCCTCATGCAATACACAATCATTAGAATAGAATTTGGGCATTCAATGAATAAACATTTGCCTATCAGGTTATAAAGATGATCTGCTACACCACTGTTATACATATGATTGTAATATCGACAGTACAAATAAGTAAGAGTTATCTATCCTTACATTGAATGATGCTGTGTGCTTATCTGTAATTGTATCTGTATTAACATGTGTAAGACATTTATTTTACGCTGGAAATAGCTGAGCCAGAAGAAGAAGAAACTGTGTATGATGTAACTGTTAGAGCTTTAGATGCACATTTTACACCGCATGTTAATTCAGCAGTTGAACGCTCCCAATTTCGAGCAATGACGCATACTTCGAGTGAAACGGTGGAACAATATATTACACGTTTGAGACAGAAAGCGTGTTTTGTAACTTTCGTGATATCGAGGAAAACATTCGTGACCAAGTTATAGATAAATGTTAATCTCAGCGTTTGAGAAGAAAAGTGCTGGAAAGAAATGTGACTTTAGTGCAGTTAAGGGAAATTGCTCAATCATTAAAAGCATCCGAACAAAGAGCCGTCTCAATGGAACAAAAGGAACAAATAAACAAAGTAAGTCAACATAAATTTGATAAACATTCAAAATTCAAGACTCAAAATCAATCCGATTTCAAACAAAGACGTTGTTTTGCATGTGGTCACGAGGGACACATTAAGACAGATACAAGTTGTCCAGCGAGGGGAAAGAAATGTCGAAAATGCAAGAAAGAAGGGCATTACGAAAAGTGTTGCAAAACAAAGCAGACAAGAAATTTTAATTCGAGACGTGGACACGCAACTGTAAGAAATGTGGAAACCGAGAACAACGACGAAGAACCATATGTTTTCACGGTAAACAGCGAAACGACCGGTAGCGTTGATTTCACTATAAAAGTGGGAGGAGTTATTATGCCAATCATCATAGATTCAGGTGCATCGGTCAATGTAATTCATAGGAACATGTGGGAATTCTTGTAGAAATCTAAAATTAAGTGCGAGTCAAGGTTAAGTGATAAGAACATTTATACATATGGGAAAACACAACCGTTAAATGTTGCAGGAAGTTTTATCACTAGTGTATCTGTTGGAGATAAAAATGTGGATGCAGAATTCTTTGTAGTCGGAGAAAAAGGTCAAGCGTTGTTAGAGAAAACTACTGCAGTAACGTTGGGAATATTGAAAATTCAAAATCCGTCAGAAAGTGTAAATTCAGTAAATGATGATTGGAAAGCGATTATTAAACAGAAATTTCAGAAATGCTTTGAAGGCGTAGGAAAGTTTAGCTTAAAATTCCAATTGATGAATCCGTGAAGTGAAACCTGTCATTCAGGCGATTCGAAGAGTACCGTTTCATTTGCGTGAAAAACCTGTCATTCAGGCGATTCGAAGAGTACCGTTTCATTTGCGTGAAAAACTGGAAAAAAACTGGAAGAGGTACAAGGATTCGACATTATTGAGAAAGTTGAGGGACCAAGTACATGGGTATCGCCCGTCGTAGTTATACCTAAGACGAACTCCGAAATTCGTCTGTGTATTGATATGCGCAGGGCAAACGAGGCCGTAGTCCGAGAATGGTATCCAATACCTACTGTCGAGGAAATATTGCAGGATCTCAATCAAAGCAGGGTGTATAGTAAACTGGATATTAAGTGGGCATTTCATCAAATCGAGTTGTCACAAGAATCAACGGACATTTATGACACACCAAGGACTATTTAGATACAAACGTTTAATGTACAACTCCCGAAATGTACAACAAGATTATTCATCAAGCTTTAGGAGGACTGCCAGGCGTTAACAGTATTTACGATGATATCATAGTACATGGAAAATCCGAAGAAGAACATAATCGTAATTTAGAGCAGCTATTGTGTCGTTTGCTAGAAAAGGGACTAACTTTGAACATTGATAAGTGTCAGTTTAACATGGAACGTATTGAGTTCATGGGACACATACTTTCGGAACATGGAATTGGAGTTTCTGATAGCAAAGTACAAGCTATACAAAAAGCCAGAAAACCGCAAACAGTCACCGAAGTTAAAAGTTTTATGGGACTTGTTAATTTTACTGGGAGATTTATTCCGAATCTAGCAACAATAGCCGATCCGCTTAACCGCCTTATGCGTAAACATCAATCGTTTAAATGGGGACCAGATCAGGATGATGCATTTGACAAGTTGAAACAGTGCCTAGCGTCGAATTCGAACTTAGCATACTTCGACATTAACGCAAAAACACAGGTTATTGCCGATGCCAGTCCAGTTGGACTAGGAGCTGTATTAGTACAAAAGCAAGAAGATATTCACAAGATTATTTGTTATACCAGCCGTTCGTTGTCTGATATTGAGCGGAGATATTCGCAAACCGAGAAGGAGGCACTAGGATTAGTGTGGGCTTGTAAAAGATTTCATGTATACCTGTTTGGAAAGGAGTTTGAACTATTAACCGATCATAAACCGCTCCAGTTTATATTTTCGCCTAAATCAAAACCGTGTGCAAGAGTGGAACGTTGGGTTCTAAGGATGCAGACGTATATGTATGTTGTAAAATATATACCAGGAGCAAAAAACATAGCAGATTCGCTGTCCCGCTTATTGTCGTCTAAGGAACCTGTACCCGTGTACAATGAAACGGATGAATACTTACATTTAATAGTGGACGAAGCCACTCCCGTTGCAATGAACGTTAATGAAATTGAGCAATGTTCTGAAAAGGATGAAGAATTTGACGAAATTCGGAAATGTTTAAGAACTGGTAGTTGGTTTGAAATGAAATACAAACACTATCTTGCTGTAAGGTCTGAACTGTGTGCATTAGGAAATTTGATACTTCGCGGAACCAATATTGTGGTACCTAGCGAGCTTCGCGAACGAATATTGGAGCTTGGACATGAAGTTCATCCCGGTATGGTGATAATGAAACAGAGACTAAGAACAAAAGAATGGTGGCCTAACATTGACAGTGATATAGAAAAGTGGTGTCGAAAATGTTATGGATGCCAGTTAGTGTCTTAACCGGAAAGACCCGAACCAATGCAAAGGACTGCGTAACCGTCGCGAAAGTGGGAACATTTAGCAGGACATGTATTGTTTTGCGTAGTAGACTACTACTCGCGATGGACCGAAATCGCCGTTATGAAGTCAACAAGCAACGCTGAGAAAACCGTTGAAGCATTGGACAAAATGTTTGTAACCCATGGATTACCCATATCCATAACTACTGACAATAGACCCCAATTTGTAAGTATTTTAAGCAATTTTGTGAACAGAATGGCATAACGCACCGTAGGATAACACCTCTTTGGCCGCAAGCTAACGGAGAGATAGAGAGGCAAAACAGATCTTTTCTTAAACGACTACGGATCGCACACGCCGAAAACAAAAACTGGAAAGAAGAACTTCAGAAATATTTATTTATGTATCGAGCTACGTCTCACTCAACTACTGGAGTTAGCCCAGCTGAGCTACTCTATGGCCGGAAAATGCAAACAAAATTACCCGAGCTTGAACATTCACCAAATGAAGACATAGAAGTAAGAGATAGAGATTAGGAACGAAAAGAAAAAGGGAAAACGTATGCTGATAAAAAGCGAAACGCAATTAAAAGTTCGTTAGAACTAGGTGATAAAGTTCTTATGAAACAGAACAAGGATAACAAGTTGTCGACTACGTTTCATCCTTAGCCGTTAATTCTACTGGAGAAGAATGGGAACAGTGTTTTAATTCAATCAGATGAAGGTGTTAAACACCGTAGAAATATAACACACGTGAAAAAATTTGAGCAGCAAAATGTGTCAAATGAAAATATGTTCAATCAAAAATCAAATGAAAATGTGCTTAATAGAAATGTGTATATGTCAAATGAAAGTATGTCACAAGAAAGAAGTGTGTTAGATGAGAGTATCTCAAATGAAAATATGTCTAGTGAAAATCAGTTAAATCTAAGTATGAATGAAACATCAGATGTGGAAAATTCTCAGGATCGTATAGATAAGATAAATGAGGTCACGACCGCAATTAGCTGACCGACGAGAAATCGCAAACCACCTGCAAGGCTACAAGATTATATATTGAACTAATCAAAGAAAGACTTGTTAATGGATATGTCAATAGAAGTTTTATTATTTTAATAGCTATTTGAGAACACTAGACACTTCTTTATAATTTCTTATGTTTTTCATTAAATTTATATTTGAAGCAGAGACAATTAATTATGAAAGTTTTTTTTTCAATGACATTAAATATTATGAAACCTTTGGATAATTCTATATACAAGTTAATTAGTTTTAAATGATCACATATTCATTTTAAGTTAGTTTATATATTTCATTTCATTTAGTTTAGAAAAAAGGAAGGGATTGCAATATCGACAGTACAAATAAGTAAGAGTTATCTATATCTATCCTTACATTGAATGATGTATCTGTATTAAAAAAGAGGGACGAAAGATACCAGAGGGACAGTCAAACTCATAGATCGAAAACAAACTGACAACTCCATGGCCAAAAACTAAAAAGACATACAGACAAATAATAGTACAGATGACACAACATAGAAAACTAAAGACTAAGCAACATTAACATGTGTAAGACCGGATGTGTTGTATCAAAGATTGTACCTTCAATGGTGTTATGTGTTTGTACATGCCTTTGGTTTAATCCAGAATAATCGTCCGATAGAGACATTACAATATTGATATGATAAAAGGCAGCAATCTAGATTATAATGATAGTCAGATGATGCATATAAGAGAATTATCACAACAGTACAGTCAGTATTACAGCAAGATTAAAATCCCTATCATTTATTATTCAACCAACAGATCTTGGATCATCCGAGTTGACAGTACTTCAGTACTTTGATTGGCAACGCGGTTACATATCTGAGGTAATTGTTGACACTAGGTGTCTATGATCTCAAATCGACTGATAACCAACATTTAGTCAACATTGTGATCTAAATATAGAAACATATGTATATCACTTCAGATTTGTAGGGAAAAAATATGCTGACGGACACCAAGACAATAGTGTTCTTAGACTAGTTGTTTATATTTACTTGTGAAGTGGTGACCTATATCTGCCGTCAGATCAGATTATTCCGAACATGCGTTCCGAACAGTTAAAACACATCAAATTATCAAGGCTTTTGATTGTAGAAATGTCTATTTACAGATTGTATTTCGCGAACTCAAATATTCAAAGAATTTATTTCAAAACGGGACGCTTTTCGACAACAAAAAACAGTGAAAAATGTAACATTTAAGCCAAAGATGGATTGAATTCGGGTTCTGTGTATCAATTTTATTTCCCCTGTATCTTGGTACAAATCGGGATATTTTCGACTCATTTGTCTCACCACAAACAATATTTTTTTATTGTATAGCAACTATATATAATAACTCTTGAAGTGAGGAAGTATAACGTTACTATATAAACATATCCTCTTAGATATACAACCGCCTTCTACTAGCTGCGCATGCAAAAATATCAAACAAACAAACAAAAAATAAACAAAACAAAGAAATTAATAAACAATAACGATTTTTTGTTTACATGTACTGTAACTATTGTCATCAAGGTCCACAGAAATCATGTTATCGCAGGTCAACATTACTAGCAGTGATAAAGTTCAAATACAGTACAGGATACAACAATTGTCAGTTGATATATCCAACGGCAAGAATTTGTTATATAAGACAATGATTTAATACAAAAATTGAGAAGAGTTTATGTGTAATCACGCAAACTCATTCGCAAATACATATATAATGACCATTTGATAAATTATTAATGATAACTTGTTATAATGTTATTTTTAACTTATCACTTTACGGGATACTACCTTGAATAAGGTCGTTCTAACGTTGGTTAACAATCACATTGAACATGGCGCACATAAGCTTTTTGTCAGGATCTTTGTGTTCAACAGCCGGTTTTGGAATAACTGTGTACATATTCTTTGTTGTGATCCGATTTTTAATAAAATATCAACGGATGCGATATTTTTTCGATGCTTTGCCTGGATACAGTACCAAACAAAAACATTGGATCCGTGGTAACCTTCATCTGGTACGTAAGCATGTTTATCTCCGATAAATTCTAGGTCAAGGTTATTGAGAGAGAGAGAGAGAGAGAGAGAGAGAGAGAGAGAGAGAGAGAGAGAGAGAGAGATAGATAGATAGATAGATAGATAGATAGATAGATAGATAAAGATAGATAGATAGATAGATAGATAGATAGATAGATAGATAGATAGATAGATAGATAGATAGATAGATAGATAGATATACTTTATTCTCTAAAACCATTAACAAAGGTACAGGGAAGGAAACATAACAAGTAATAGCTTTTCTAAAAAAGCTTGCCGTCTCTTAGCTGATGAAAGTGGAAAGTGTTCTCGCTTTGTAGATTAATTCATTCAAAATAGCTTTGCAAATAAATCAACAAATTTTACCAAACAAATTATGAAGCAGTATGTCGTTTAATGTTGGGTGTTAAATAATGTCCTTATCGTACTAATCCTTTAAAGCTTAACATACCGGATTGACATAATATTTTGTGAGAGACCGTTCTTTTAAAATGACAACAGTATTTTCGTATTTGAAATTTATAATTTTCTTTTATTTCTCTTTTTCTCATATAGCATATATATAGATAGTATAAATGTTCAATAAACATCAAAACAATTACTAGAAGTTTGTTCTTGACCCTGCTCATTGTTTTAAGTAATATTCATATTTTTGCTATTAAGGAATTTTTTTTTTACATGTATTCACAACTATTCTATATATCATAGCTAGATTTGGGAGGATTAAAAACTTAAAATATTGTAATGACATGTCCATTGTAGAAGACCGTAGGTTAATTTTTAGAAGTAAATTGTTTTGTTTGTTGTTTAATTGGGTTAATGTCTAAATTAATTACGTATACTTCATATCTCCTTTCAAATCATTCATAGAAATTAAGCACTGCCAGTGGCGGATCCAGAATTTTTTAAGGAGGGGGGCGGGGGGGGCGCTGACTGACCTAAAAAGGGGGCTCCAGTCATGCATCAGTGATTCCCTATATAATGAATAAGGTGATATATGGAGTAAATTTGTACAAAAACAACACAAAGTTAGAAAACAAATAACACAAAAATAGAAAAATAGTTATTGGTATTATTCCCCCATGCCGGGGAGAACTGGCATGATTTCATGTTTCTACCGGGGAAATTTTGGATCAGTGCCTTTCTTCCCTCACAGAAAGTTGGCAATACGTATAAATATAGCCACATTTCCCCCAATATTTTCCATATGTCCCCCATAATATATAACCATTGAAATTGTACTGCCATTTATTGTATTTATTTTCAGTATTTTCTTTAAAAATGATTGATCTCTGGAATGCTAAAATAATCTGTTTCCCGGCTTGAGTTGATTAGATCGAGTGTTCTGTATCCCCTTGTGGTTTTGTTTTACAATCTGCTCTAGTGAATGTTCATTTATGATATTAAGAAGTTGTGCATGAAGCTTAATGTCTCGTTTGCTAGGAATTGTGTATGGCATATCCCAGTTTATGTGGCCAAGATTAAAGTCGCCACCTAGAAAGATAGTAGATTTTGCATTTTGGTTTATGCGATCTAGTGAGATTATAAGTTTGACCAATGGAATTGTCATTATACTCTGTCTAAAAATCCGACATATATATTCGTATGGTTAACATGAAAATCGTACTTAAAGTTCATGGCGTCATTCGGTTATGTTACGCTGATTTGAAATTCCATTCTCTTGCGGGTGGAATGTGAAATGGAACGGATATTGGGCCATGGTACGGAGACAGCACAAAGTTACCCAATGCAACACGCAAACAAGACATCAATTGATTTCAGTACATCCAATGCGATGGGACCCCTCTTACAATAATCAGTCATACCCAGGCGGTCTTAAAAAATATATAAAGAAAGCATACCCAAGGGCTCATCATATGTTTCATTTATTCCAACAACAAATGTTACCATCCGACAAAATTCCTTCTTCATGTGGGCTTCAACAGGAACATGGGTTGACCATTGGGCCTTACGACCTACCACAGAAAGTCACGTAACACATACCAAGGGTTCTCTGAGGAGAATGGGTGTGACCACCACATCATACTATGTACTTCATATACATGTATACGTAAACAAATCATTTGATATTGAATGTATAATACCGACCGTGGAGACCCTCATGGGTAGTCAATGTTGTTAAACGCCCACTAGTAGTAGAATGTATAATGATACGATGATGGTGTGGTAACGCTAAAATAATTAAAAGGTATTGCAAGCCGTTTTCGTCAAAACTATGTTTAAACCCTTTTTTCGAAAAAAATAAACACTGAGAATTAAAAAAACCACACTGAGATTTAAAAACCTAAAATAACACACTGACAAATCGAAAATTACACACGGAGATTTCAGAATCACACACTGAGATTTAAAAAAATGAAAAACACACTGAGAATTTAAAATTACACACTGAGATTTTAAAAAGACACACTGGGATGAAATAAATTGAAAAATACACACTGAGAATTGTTAATTATTTACTGAGATTTCAAAAATACACACTGAGATTAATATGTACATTACTAATGAATATTCTTGAGATGAATAATTCAACAGACTAATATCTTGGTCTCCCAAACTTTCGTCATTGTAATAAAATGCGGTTCCTTCAACCAACATTCGTAATAAATTTCAAGACTTAACATCGTTGTTTGCTAACTCATATTCATAAGTTTGTTGCCTATAATTCAGATTATTACTAACAGTGTATCGGGATTTTTTGCTTAAAACTGTTTAAGCATGGGTTCCCTTTTCAAAAGTCTTTCAACTGTTACCCGGATTTCGCAAGGTAATCTTTTATATTTTAGTTACGTTTATATGCTATAATAGGCACTTGGGTAAAAATTTCACTGCATTGTTTGTCTTTTTGTAGATTGTTCCAATGTTTTCTTATAATTCTAATAAAGTTTTTCACCATTTGGTTGTATTTTGTAATGAGAGAAAGTGGGTAATTTTCTTGTTCTATTGATCTTTAATAACGTATTTTTTCTATTCGTTGTATTTCTACTGTTTTTTATAAAACATTTGTCGCCAAATTGAAGGACTAACGAGTTCTGTCCCCTAGTTGTTTTAAGCTTGTAATAGATTCAGATTAAGTATGCTAATTAGATATGTGCGCATAAAAAGTGCGCACGAATCTCAGTGTGTAATTTCAAATTCTCAGTGTGTGTTTTTCAGGTTATTTCATCTCAGTGTGTCTTTTTGAAATCTCAGCGTGTAATTTGCATTCTCAGTGTGTCTTTTGAAATCTCAGTGTGTAATTTGCAATTCACAGTGTGTAATTTTCAATTATCAGTGTGTTTTTTTTTTCATTTGATTTGTAATCTCAGTGCGTCTTATGAAATCTCAGTGTGTGTTTTAAGGTTTTTTAATCTCAGTGTGTTTTTTTTTATTAATTCTCAGTGTGTAAATTTGGAAAATGGTTTAAACAGTTTTGACGGCTTGTCATAAAAAGAATAGTTACTATCCTTTAATGAATAATTAATATCTCAACTGACGTCGCGGACGTTACTACAAGAGGAGAAAATAAGCTTCTCGTGCAACTAGAGGGGCAAATAGGCCTGATCCTGGTTTCCCCCCATCACGCTGAGGGAAAAACTGGGATCATGCCATTTTTTTCTGGGGGGAAAACTGAATTGATCCAGTCTACCCGGAAAATTTGGCATTGAGGAAAAATGGCTATAGGAAATCGGTATCCATTAACGAAGGGAAAATCAGCATACTTTTGAAACATACTCAAACTCTGCTCATATATGTTATACCCACAACACAAACCCTATACACCTCAAATTAAATTATTGCGAACCTGTACACATGTATGGCCTGTGTTTTGTATGTTGGACCTGTGTTTTGTAGTTTATAGGTTTGTAGATTTTACTCAAGATATACAGCCCATTTAAAAATATTGAGATGTTGTATGTTTGCCAATGAGACAACTTTCTATATCCTTTTGTAGTCTACAACAATGAACAAAAAATATGGTATACAACAACCAACGAACTGCTGGATTACAGGTTCCTGGCTTGGATAGGTCACATAAAGACTTGGAGTTGTTAACATGTGTGTGAGCACTAGATCATCCCTTAACCTGGGACAGTGGTTTAACAACACACCCTACAAACCTGGGACAGTGGTGTAAAAACACAACATACAAACAAACTGTAAAAATAATTTGGAAAAGACTAGACTCATCAGATCAGTACTTTGTATTTGTATCTATGAAATGATTTAGTAAATGTTTTTAATAATTTGCATTAATGAAACCCCCATCTTAATGAGCTGTAAAGGGACTCAATTGGTGCCTATAGGAATACCAAAAAATCCGTCGATAAACTGCATGTATTGCCGAAACGTACAAAGTGTGTATTCGGGTAGAAAATTTCAGTCTCCGTTAGTATATCTAGCATATATTTTTTTTTCATAGAAACAGGAAGGCTTTATCTGAATTTCAGCAAATCAATTTGCATTCAGATTTTTTTTAAGGATCATTTTTATAAATAAAAAAACCTTCTGTTTGATAAGACTGTGCGAACACGTAGTGTATACAGAGTCACAATTCTCATGTTTGCTTCTAGGAGATACTAACTTCCCTTTATGTACATAATATTTGATGATTTTTGTTTCTTTTAAAGGTAATATTTTTTTTTCATTTCTTTATAACAGTATGTTAAAAATGATAGCATAGACATAAATCAGATAAATACACTGACACGAAGATTTCCTCAGTTCTACTGTGTATGGTTTGGACCTTTTAGACCAGTTGTATCATTGGTACATCCCGATTCGGTAAAGGTATTGCTTAAGACCGCTGGTATGTATTCTTTGTCTTTATAACTTGCTTTTGTATTATCCTTGTATTCCTATATATGTATTCTATTTTTGTCTCGCCTGAGAAACGAATCGCGAAGTGGAGACATATCGAACCTATATATATTCCATCACCGCCGTCAACATTAACGATTGTCACAGTGGTTTACGTTTTTCCATCAACTTTATCAAAACTCAATGGAAATTTTCAAGACAAGGACAGAAGCTTTTTAAGAATAAAGAGACAGCATCCAAAGCAAAACGTTACTTAGTTTTTTCAATAACAATAACATACAATCTGAGTTTAAATAGAACTTCTTTTAGACATCAATTAGTTTGTATTGGTAAATAGCAAATTAATACATGTTATGTCTAGTATATATATGTTAATATAAAACAAAAGCAAAAACAAAAACGTGAAAATAATTGAAATTAAAAAGTAATAAAAAATAACGAATTTTGGAAGGCTAAAAAAATTTTCCTATCCCCCAGTAACCATGAATTCTCATGCTTTATTTATAACGTACTAAAACGTATATCTAAATTAAGAAAAAAAATCCAAAAGAAACAATTAACAATGCATGGGCTCGCTATAATGTATCAGCATTTCGTGTCTACTTAAGACTATACGCCATCTAATTATCCATAGAGATGACATCAGAGGACTGCCGTCATATAATAATACCCAGATATAATAAAACATTAATATAAATATAAATTGACAGACCAGCACGTACAATCAGATTTTTCTAGGTCTGTTTGAATTCATGTTAAAGGTTAAACATATGTGTAAATCTTCGTTTTATCTGTATATGAATAATTTTTTAAAGGCCGGATCAGTCAAAGAAATGTTTATTCCTGGTGTTTCCCTTGTCTCACTTTTCGATGTTGACATTCTTTTCTTTTTAATGAATGAACATGCTGACCACCACATGCTGAATGTAATGGCCTGACCATTAAGTATAACCGACGATTGGGCTTAAGCAGAAAAGACTATCAGGTGCTGATACTTTAATTATGAACCAATCTGACATATGGTAAAAAGCTGAAAATACAAAATAAAATACAATTTTACAATGTGTTCAATTAATGTTATAATGTATGAATGTCAAGTGTAGACGATAGCAAAGTCCATAGAACGCGAAATAAAGCTGCAGTTATTAAAGGTGAAGTTTCCAGTATATCACGGATAAAGTGTTCAATTATGTGAAGAACGATTTGAAAGCATCAAATACAAAGTTATAAATGTAACTCACTCTGTGGTTAGCCACGAATTGTGTCCTAGATGACGTTTGTCCTCAGAATGTTCTCCAGTACTGAGATGACCTTGCAGTATTCAGTTCGAGGTACGTGTAGGAAAGGGAAAGATAACGATGATATGATGTTTTGACATTCTATACGGTTTAACGATGAATAATCCTCCTAGACTGGAACACATAAATAGATTAAGAATATAATCTAACGAACTATATAAATTGAGGAACGGCGTAACAGAATACTCCCCGTCCGATGTCTATCTGATATCGCTATTTCATAAATTATTCGCATATGTATATAAGATAAATAAATAAATCCCAACATAAATTGAATATATACAGGTGAAATGTCCACTATTGGTCGTGTGAGAAATATCAGGTCTCAACTTACGACTTTTCACTATAAAGTTTCCTGATAAATTCATTCCATGGGAAACTGGCACAGTTTCGTGTCCTTTAGAAGAAGGATGTCTCGGATGAGATTGTTGTGTTCTGTAGAATGTTCCATTTCTGCTGTATCGATAATAGGAACTGTTTTCTCCAACGTTGTAAGACGGCGATATCCTCCGGTAAGTATGACGGGAGTTAGTACTTGGTCCTCGTCTGATTTGGCGAAATGTCACATCTTTGTGAGTCTCAGACGAAAGCGTTTCGTCCTAACGTTCCATCCTGCGGAATTACTCGCTCTATCTGTAAAGTGGCGTCCTCGATGTTTGATTTTGTCGTAGTAATGTCCAACAAAAGGTGTTACTTTGTGATGATGTCCAGATAAGACCACCGGTTCCTTTTCACTAATATTCCAGTCAGACTTGACGATACTGCTTCCTACTCGGAGTAGAAGTTGATTGTTCAAAGGCAGATTGAGATTGGCAATCGGTCCTTCTTTCGGAATAGGTTTGTGAATGCGACTGATTTCCTCTCCATGAACTTCAGGTCTTGTTGATTTCGGAATGACATTTTCTTTGTCCATAGAATTTTCTATAGAAGTCACAGATTTTGTTTTTAGTGAAACGAACGCTGTCCCTTTAGAGAAATTCGTGAGTTTACCAGGCTTGGTACTAGGTCCAGTATACTCAAGGAATTGTTTGGAATGCGATTTTACAACCTTGGTATTCGAATTAAAGTATTGGTCGTTATCCTGAACAACAATTGGATTCTTGTCCTTGAAGGCTATTTCCGGTCTTGAGGCAAGACGTTGTTCTGGTTCCGTGATTGAAACGTTAGTTATCTTCGTGTTGACTTCAAGCGGAACAGTTTGCTTGTCAATGTATGTATTTCCAATTATGACCCAACCAAGTTTCAACTTTTGGGCAAACGGAGTTCTGGATGGTCCTAGGCGTTGTTCAAGGACGTGGTGTGCCTCTATAAGGTCTCTTCCAATTAAGAGAAGAATTTGACAATGTTCCTCCGAGTTCTTTTAGATGAGGATGATGCATTGCGACTTCAAGAGTAGGAATTTCGTCTCGATTATTGGGAATATTATTACATTCAATTAATGTAGGCAGATCAAATTGTACGTCACCATGTACAGATTTTAAGACGAAATCTTTTCCTCTTTTCCCGGCAGTAGCTACTCTGCCGGAGCCTGTTGTAAGAGAGTAGTTTTCAGGTTTTTGCCGAACGTTGAACAGACTGAAGAAATCAGGCGAGGCGAAAGACCGGTTGCTTTGGTCGCCAATGATGGCGTACATCCAGATAATTTTGTCTGTCCTGTCCTTGTGGTACACATCCACAGGTACTATCTTGGCACAAGATTTCTCACTCTTAGGATCCTTGTGGATCTCTGTGCAGGTTGAACTCACAGAGGTTAACTTGATTTCAGCCGATTCTGTTGGCTCCCCGCCGTAGATTGTTCCAGGCGAATTATCTTGAGAAATGGTGAGTGGTTGCTCCCTTGTTATGTGTAGTGCGGTAGTGTGTCGTTGACTTCCACACTCGTTACAACTGATGCTCGCGTTGCAATCACGACTTATGTGTGTGGTTGACTCACAGCACTTGTAGCAAACATTGTTCTGTCTTAACAGTTCTTTTCGTTCCACAATAGATTTGGCTCGGAACGCTCGGCATTCGTTTGAAGGAAGCTTTGTATTATGCAAAATGCAAAGACTTTGTTGTTCACGGCTCTCTCCAGGTTGTTGTTCAACTGCTGTCTTATTTACGATGACTATAGAAAACGTCTGAGATGTGAACTTTGGCGCAGACCAGCACCTTTTGTATTTGGTGTGACTTTTGACCCAAAGATGAAACCAGGATCGTTCTTTATTTTGCTAATTTCCCTAATGAAGACAGATAATTCTGTGAAAGGCGCCGGAAAGGCAACTTCGTGTTTAGACTTGTATCTTGAAGACCTTGTTACCCACTTTTCTTGGAGTCCGTATGGCAGTTTTTCTACAATTGGAGCTATCCCGGACGAAGAGTCGAAATAAGCTAGCAAACATCCAAGTTTGGGGTTTTCCTTGTGATTCTCTATTTCTGAGATAATATCTGACAAATCGTAAAGGAGTGAGTTGTCCTTATTCGTCAGTGTTGGGAAGTTGACAAGTTTGTTGACGAGGGACGCCTCCAACATTTCTGGAGCACCATATCGGTCGTCAAGTCTCTCCCATAGTCTCTGTAGGCCTCTTGTTGGGTTGTTGGCATTTGATGCCCTTATACTCATGGCATGTTTGGCAGACTCTGGTCCAAGCCATTTAATAAGTAGGTCTATCTGTTCCGAGTCAGAAACTTGTAATTCGTCTATGAATTTTTTAAAGCTGGCTTTCCATGTATGGAAGGATTCTGCCCGGTCGTTAAAGCTTGTAAGCCGGGAGAACAGTAGGTCCTTACGCAAGAGAAATCTGGTTATCTCCGATGAAGGGGTGATTTGTTACAGATGTGCAACAGGGGTCTCTTCTATAACACCTTGTTTTTGGTGTGAAACAGGGATCTCTTCTATAACGCCTTGTTTTTGGTAGGCAACAGGGATCTCTTCTGAAACGCCCTGTTTTCCTATGCCTGTTATTGTTCCCAGAAAAGGGAATACATTAACTTCTGGTGATTTAGCATGTGTAGGCAAGACCGCAGGTGTTTGTGATGGCAAGTTCAGTGCCACAGATGGCACGAACGCTGGTGCTTCATGACTTAGCTCAATCTTAACAGGTCCTGGCTCTTCCTGTACGGCAGTTGGTACAGGGTGTTTATTGATGAAACCTCGCACACGTTGGAGCGGATTCTTCCGTTTCCTTAGGAAGATCGTCTAACGCTTGGCTGTCGTCATATTCTAGGATGCGAGCTTCGGCTTCTGCGGCTGCAGCTTCTCTTCGTGCTTCGAGAAGGTTTAACTTGGCTTTCAGTTCGGCTTTTTCCCGGCTTACACGTGCGGCCTCCTGTTGCATTTGAGCCTTCCTGCGTATGGTCTCTTGCTCTGCTCATGTTCCATTTCAGCCTTTGTACGCGCGGCTTCTTGTTCCATTTCAGCCTTTTTACGTGTGGCTTCCTGTTCAATTATAGCCCTTTTACGTGCGGCTTCCTGCTCCATTTCCGTTTGTCTGAACAGGGCTTGTTCCTCTAACATTGCCTCCTGTTGTAGGATAAGTGCATGTTGTTCGACAAAGGCTATTTTTGATCTAGCGGCCTCTGCTTTGGCACGCTTCCTCCGTGCTAGGCTTGACATGTCAGACACGTTAGAGCTGCCGCTATGTGAGGCTTTCTTACTCTTTTAGGTCTTTGTTTTAGTAGATTTAGCCTTTGTCAGGTCGAGACGATGTTCGTGCAATGTTTCTAGAGCTAGGTCCACTTTGGACAGACGAATATCCAATGTGAGATTACATGCGTCTATGTCTTTTTGACTGTCCAATGTTCTGGTCCTTTTCAGAAAGTCCAGGTACTCATCTGTGAGCCTACGATAATTCCTACAGGCTTTTACAAGGTTATCCTGGGCTGTTAAGAGTTGCTGGAGCTTGTTAGGAGGCGTGGTGACTTCCAATAACTGGGATTCTACATCTGACCAGAGGGCCTCTAGTTCCTGACAGAACTTGTCACGTTTTTCTGTGATAGCTCCTTTACCCTTTTTGTGAGGTCACGTACTCGCCTAGCCTAGGGATTATCATCTAAATGTGTGGTATTGGACGGATTTTCTACTAGTTCTTCAGGGACATCTCCCTCTGGGGGTTGAACCTCGTCTTGCTGTTCAGTGTGACTGGGATCCATGATGGCTCAACGTTGTTGGTTTGCTGTCAAAACACAAGCTGTGTTGCGTAGTGTCAAGGTAACAGCTACGAACGATGTTCCGTTGTATTTCCTGGTCAGGATATGTGTAGACAAGTTGTTGTCAATTTACTGTACGTCAATGGATGACGCGTTCTTGCAGGGCTCAACAGCCAGGTTGTAGCTGTAGAACTGACGTGAAGTGGCGTTATCTGTGAGACACAACAGGCAAGTTGTAGACTTTCTACTGTAATAGCCTGACCATTAAGTATAACCGACGATTGGCTTCAAGCAGAAAAGACTATCAGGTGCTGATACTTTAATTATAAACTAATCTGACATATGGTTAAAAGCTGAAAAAACAAAATAAAATACAATTTTACAATGAGTTCAATTAATGTTATAATGTATGAATGTCAAGTGTAGACGATAGCAAAGTCCATAGAACGCGAAATAAAGCTGCAGTTATAGGTGAAGTTTCCAGTATATCACGGATAAAGAGTTCAATTATGTGAAGAACGATTTGAAAGCATCAAATACAAAGTTATAAATGTAACTCACTCTGTGGTTAGCCACGATTTGTGTCCTAGATGACGTTTGTCCTCAGAATGTTCTCCAGTACTGAGATGACCTTGCAGTATTCAGTTCGAGGTACGTGTAGGAAAGGGAAAGGTAACGATGATACGATGTTTTGACATTCTATACGGTTTAACGATAAATAATCCTCCTAGACTGGAACACATAAATAGATTAAAAATATAATCTAACGAACTATATAAATTGATAAACGGCGTAACAGAATACTGAACATTTGCAGCCATCTCCACTAAAGATCAAATTAAAGGTTGCATGCATACAAATTTGTTGAATTATTGCAATAATACATCAGTGATGTTTTTTAACTTATTTTAACGAAATTGAACAAAACTTTCTGCTAATAGCAAAATTTAATTCTATATTCCACTTTTATAAATGTTTTAAACCTCCAAAAAATCCTATTATATTTGTTTGTCTAATGCGTAACTTTAACTCGCAAGTCGACTTTTGTAACTCGACATTCGACACTCGACACTCAACAATAAGAAACCCTCGACAGAAACCTTTTGATTTGTGTTTAAAGGTATATGTAGGACAGTCATTACGTGTATTCTTTGGGACATTATATTTTTTTATAGTTACAATTTAGTAAAATTTCAAAATACTCAGGTTACAATATTTTTGATGGTTATTCAATGAATTGTTTATTATATTTTTAATGTTTGTGAAGTCGCACATCTTTTACTCTATTGATGCAACTTTTGGTAAAATGATTATTCCTGTAAATATAAAGTTTTCTTTCTCAATCGATAATTATTACAAATATAGAACGGACGTTTCGAACCGAAATTGCAATATTAGTCGAGCAGGAACTCCATATGTTTCCGGAAAATCCCAGTTCATCATTGGTTTTCTTTTTTCTGGCTGTTTAATTTTCCGTAGTACGAGCGTATATTCCATTATTTTATTGTATTGTTGTCTCTTTTTGCAACGGTCTTGTCTTTGGTTTTTTTCAGGAAAATTTTATTTTTTATTTCAAGCTTTCTCATTCGTTTTTGAACTAATGTTAGAAGCTTTACATGTACAAATATTTGAGGAATTATACACGTCTTAGCGTGGGACAAATATACCGACCACATTAGATTAAGAGATGTGGTATGATTACCAATGAGCCAACTATCCAACAGATTCGAAATGAAATTCTAAACGAACAGATACACGTATATTTTAGATTTTACAATGAACAATATTTGTTAATATGATAAAATGCAATACAATATTTAAAAATCAAAGGGAGTGAAGTACGATTTTTGTTTTAGTTTTATCATTGCATTGCAACTCATTCAACTATTTATGTAAATTGTACATCTTCAGCACTCGAATAGAAAAAGATGGCAAATAAGAAAAGCGCGTAACTTTTTAGAGCAAAATGAATGAACTTGTATAACAATGAAAGTGTCACATGTTAATAAACATGAATAAAAATAGATGTGAGGTATATGTCACAAGTTCATATTGACAATACAGTAAAAACTCAATAGATTTGAAGATATTTTTAGGACTTCTTGTTCTACTAAACGGAGGTGAATTCCAACGACAGCTTATACCTTTTATTGTGTATGAATCATATATTTTTTATTGAAAATATGCAAAATCACATAAGAAAAAGAAAGAAAAGTTATAAAAAGGAGCAATGAAAAACCATAAGTCTATTAAAAACACCAAGACTGAAGAAACAAAATGAACAGACAAACAACAGTTTACAAAACCCTACACCGAAAAACTCAAGATTGAGCAACACGAACTTCACCAAAAACTGGGAATTAACACAGGAAATCTTGAAATTTATATTAAAAAAAACAAAAAATCAACAACCGGTGCGCATACTTTGTTATAGTAATTAATTTTTTCAATCATGTGCAAGAATATGTCACATTTCCACGCGAGATAACCCAATCTGTTTAAATTGGACAGTAGATAATTAACGATAACTTCTAACTCCTTCCAATAGACGTCGTTGCATTTACTAATCTTGTTAAATACAACAGAGACATGTCTCTGATAAAAATTAATTCGCGTCTTCACGGGAGTTATAAATTACGATACTTGAGTTAGTGGTCTTTCAAAGGGCTATGATATTGAGATCAAAACCGCGTCGAGATTATAAATCAATGTACGAAGGGGAAATTATTTTGAAAAAATAGGGGAAAAATCCATAATTTTTGTTAATTGATCTAGAATGACATTTTTTAACAAACACTCATAAAACGTATCTCACGAGTTTTGATGTTCATATATCTTTAAAAATACCATCTAGGAGGTTATATGACATCCTTGTTACCAAGAAATTTAATATTTTCATTAGCACTGACGACGAAATTGGTACCGAACCGTAGTCTAGATTACGCATTTTAATCACTATTAGTAATGAAATTATATGGCATAATACCAGCTGTGTTTTTATAAACATATAAACACCAGCAAACAGAAGTTTGTCCAGCTTTCTAATAATAGGCTATACTGAAAAAGTTTCCACAACCATTTAAAAATGAATTCTCTGGATAAGACATTTCTAGGAATGCATGTTCTGTTATGTATACTTACAGGTAATACTGTTAAAATTATTTATGTCTGATCGAATGAATTTCGTAAAAACAGCGACCGCATTGCAAACTGAAGCGTTAACGAATACACGTTTTCTTGTATTTTTTCACTCACATATAGAAAATATTGTAAAGTAAATGACAAAAGTGCGAATTAATTTCTTCTTACATCAATTTTTAGAGCCAAAACCTGTTGGTCATGGACCAACATACAGAACTCTGATTCCATGGCTTGGTGAAGGATTGCTAATAGCAGGAGGGTCCAAATGGGCAAGATCACGTCGACTTCTTACACCAGCTTTCCATTTTGAAATTTTGAAAGGATACCAAACAATCAACAACCAGTGCGTAGACATACTAATAGTAAGTATTTTTTTCATTCATAAAGTTGCAACAAGTATTTACCCAAAAATAATTTCTGTGAACCGAATAACTACTAAGTGTAAGAGCTCGTGTATTGCTTGTGTATACATAACACTTTTAAGGAATATTATTTCTCAAAAAGTCGAGCATAACTTAAACTAAAACTGAAATATCAACGAATAGCATTTTGTTTTTAAAAATCCAACATAACTAAAAATATTGTGCTATGTATGAATAGTAATGAGAACGCATTATCCTACATCCTGTCGATACTGATGACTTATTCTTTGGCATTGCATAAGGTCATATGTTTCTCTGACTGTCTTTACGTTAAATCCGTTGGATGTATACTGATTGGTACTTTAGTCTGGAAGAACAGGATTTATTTATTAGTTGTAATTGGCGTTGAACTAGCTCGCTCTCAGTTCTCTTATTTCGGTGCTTTGTGTCTATTTTTTTTTTATATATGATGCTTTTGTGCCTCGTACCGATTTCTGAGTTAAGTCAATTGCAACTGATTTTTACAGTTTGTTCTTATGTTGTGCTGTTACACCACTGTCCCAGAATAGGGGAGGGTTGAACGGTCGCAAACATTTTAACCCCACCATATTCTTTATGTGCTTGTCCGAAGTCAGGATCCTGTAGTTCAGTGGTTGCCATTGGTTCATGTCTGTCATGTTTGTTTTAGGTAAATTGTATTGTTATAGATTAAGACGTTAGTTTTTTTTTTTTTGAAATGTTTCACATTATTCATGTCGGTGTCTTTTATAGCCGGCTATACGGTATGGGTTTTTCTCATTCTTGAAGGCCTGAAGGCCGTGCGGTTGCCTATAATTGCTTGCATCCACTTTATTTGGAACTTTGGTAGATAGTTGTCTCAATGGCAATCATACCTCATCTCTTTATTTTTGTATGTATGGTCAAAACTTGGAAATTAAAAACAATAATTGTTTAAACAACAGATAGTGAAACAAGTTGTCAGTGCTACTTGTTTGAGTACAGTATGGCCATTTATGTTCTGATAATGGTAGTTACGAAACGAATGCTCTTCATACTTTAGTATACATGGTCTTTGATAAAATTCAGTTATTTATGAGAGTAAATATTACAACAGTCACGCATATGTTCCAGAAAATAAAAACAAAGATCCCGTTTAATAACAGTCTAGAATTAGTCAATGTAAGATGCATGTCAGTAAAGAAGTAGAGCCAATTCCCCCAGCATGTATTTATACCATGGCCATTTTGATAAAGTCCTTTAATCTTCACTTAACTTAACAGTATTACTGCTCCATTTATTATAGTGTTTTTGACCTGTCCGTTCGTCCGTCAGTCAGTCAGCCAGTCATGTTCTTGTCATCGCAACTCCTCTGAAACCACTTAACAGAATTTCATGAAACTTTGTAGATAATAAGGACATACTATGTAGATGTGTTTATCGACAGGAAATTATGATTCAAAGTCTTTACTAGGAGTTATGCCCCTTTGAATTTAGAATTTTGGCCATGACATACTACTGCAACAGTTTGCCAGCACAACTCCTCTAAAGCCACACGATAGAATTTTATGAAACTTTGTAGATAATAAGGACATATTATGTAGATGTACATGCCGATAGAAAATTATGATTCAAAGATTTTTCTATTTTTTATATATACTACTGCAATAGTTTGTCAGCACAACTCCTCTGAAACCAGACAACATAACTTCATGAAACTATGTAGTTAATGAGGACATAATATGTAGATCTGCATATCGACAGGATGTGAATGTCCTTCAAAGCAAAATTTAACTCCAAAAATAAAAAAAAAAAGTTTCAGAAATTTTAACATAAGTGTAATCAGTAGCAATATGAAACGCCGGATTACACTTGATTTAACAGAAATATGCAAAACTGTTGAAAATCTTTTAAGTTACAATAAATAAACTCTTTGATATTCGATTTCTGGAACTATGGGTTAACATGTCAACGAAAACGCAATAATCAGAGTACAAGTTGGAATGAAACATAAAACTCGTCAACAATAAAAGACCGAGATAAGTTTAGTTCCTAGAAATCTCTCTCTTCGTTAAACATGTAGT
This sequence comes from Mytilus californianus, assembly GCF_021869535.1. Classification (NCBI taxonomy): domain Eukaryota; kingdom Metazoa; phylum Mollusca; class Bivalvia; order Mytilida; family Mytilidae; genus Mytilus; species Mytilus californianus. Next base: position 32,129,454 of record NW_026262690.1, on the reverse strand, counting down.
AATGAAATTATTTTCAGACAAACCTATGACGCCACAAATTTAATTCATTGCCTTTTATCGTCATCTCCAGTTTGGTTAAGTGAAGTTTCCAATTAAAAGATGCAGATATGAAATTAACTGATGCTGTTCTTAAACCATGACTGAAAATTAGTATAAATTGGACTGTAGTTTCAAATTTTACTTTTTATCAATGGTTATTCGATTTACGTTTGTTCACTGTTCGGTTTGTAACAAACAAAAAATGAGCGATAGTTTTTTGCGTGTGCGTATAGTGATTTTGTATCATGTATGATTAATATAGTACTAGTAATTTATCTTCTGACTCTCTTACAGGATATAATGGAGAAGTATGCAGATACAGGAGAAAGTTTTGATTTATTCCAATTGATTAGTAACTGTACCCTAGATATTATTCTACAGTCAGCGTTTTCATATAAAACAAATTGCCAGCTTGATAGGTGAATTAATTCAGCTGATTTTGTGTTTCAAATCTTGAGCTCTGTTTGAATAGAAAATGAAAGGATATGGAGTAAATGTACATGGGACAAAATCGCACACAATACATAGAAAACATGGAAAATTATCAATGAACAGGGCTTTTATTCCTGTTCTTCATCTTGACAGTTGATGTAGGGTCTTCAACAATGAACGAATCATTCATACCCTACAACAAGGTCAAGACGGCCCCTAGCGTCGACTTAAGCGGTACTATTGATAAAAATAAACCACATTTCACCTTCTTGCTCCCCACCCATTCATTATTACTTCAAATTGTTTATCTTTTCTAATCGATTCGATATTCCAGGCCTTGACTCTCCCTTTATCATTTTCTTCATAAAAAAACAAGGGTTTCTAAAGTAAAACTCTCTTGTGTAAACTACTGTTGTCTGTAAAACAGTTGTGCCTCTGCTTCGAAATACTCGTGTTGTTTTATTAATTTTTTTCTTATAAATAAAAGCAGTCACAACACAAAAAGACCTATAGAGGTCAATATGCTGTCTTCAATAATAGGCAACTTTCTATATATACCTGTTCGACATGCCAAGCTCTAAATCAGCCCGAGATCAGACAAGTTATGAATAAGGAGGTTTTCATCTCTTCGTGTACGTTCGTTTTGTCACACATGGCGATGCTCGCTGGTTAAGTAGTGTTTGTTAATTTCGACGAGGAATACAATTCGGTGAATATTTCAATCAATCAAACAACCAATTATTATAAATCAATCAATTAATAAAACATTTATTAAGTGAATTAACATTTTAACACTTCTAAAAGTGTTCGCTCAATTTTTTGGACAGTTTTCATTTAAACTTTTACTTCTAGGTCGTAAATCTAAACCGCTTTTTGCATAATTATTTTTATGCACGCGAGTGCATGCTTATATGCTGTCTTAAGACTGAACATCTTTATTAAGTTAATGAACAAAACACTGAATCGAATAACGCAAAGGTTGGAATCACATTACATTATTTGGTAAAAAATATATTTGCAATTTACGTCAAATAAATGACTATTTTATTATTTGCAGACTACAACATCCCTATTGTAAGGCAATTACAGAGGTTACAAAACTTGCTTCTCGACGAAACAGGTAGGTAAACCAACGTTTACTGGTCATTCACAAATTTTGATATTACCGGTATATTTATTCTTTACATTTGATTTATTGTTGTTTGCCTTAGGGACCGGTCAATATTTATTGGGTGGTTGGGACCGGTGCAATTCATATGTCTCCCTTAAAAAAATCAATGTCCTCTTAATATACCAAAAAAAGTTTCTGTCCTATATGAAATATCTACTAAATAAGTATATGTCCTATCTAATCTATGAATAAATCAAACAGACTTTAACTTCATTTTTATCAGATTAACATAGATCACATATAGTAGTCTTTGAATTTGTCTGGAATTTTAACTGATCTCCTCCTTGAAGAAGGCAAATAAGATTCCTTTTCAATTTCACTTTCACTGCCACTACTACTACTATAACTACTGTATTCATCATTAGTATTATTATTATTAGATTATATTAAATTGTATTGAATGTTTTATTAGTATAACCATATAAGTGGTTATTTTTTTGGGAGCCAAATTATTAATAAATTTGATATTTTACATACTTTCCTGGCGCTAGTCCCTAAACTCATATATTGACGATCACAAATTTTTGGCTGGTGTGAAATTTTGGGATTAATATTATATTCAATAACTTCAATGGTGTTCAAATATTGCAGAGTTGAAATATTAGCTCCCCACAAAAATAAACACTTATATGGTACATGCATATGAATTTATTTATACAATAATATTTTTTTATGTTTTCCATGTGATATGCAAAAAAAGTTCTTGGTAAGAAGGCATAATGCACAACCCAAAATGGAGTGCATTAGGCCTTCGAACCAAAAACTATTTTTGCATATCACATGGAACACATAATATTACTGTTACTATTACTCTGAATGTTCATGCGCAGAGATGATCTTGACTTAATAGACCAATTATCCGCCCACACATACATGTATTCATTGTGATTTTATATTTAAACCGCCCATGTTATATTAAAATCGATATAACACCCTGAATGTGGATATAACCCATTTAATATTACGATGGATATTATTTGAATCCTTTTTATTCCTAATAAAAATATGTCAAAACAGTAGAACTGCAATTCTAGTGGAAGATTCTTACACGAAGAGTAATATTCTACAATAGTTTATGAACAATTTCTTAATTTTCTAGTCAGAATGTTTTATTGTTAAATAGTTTTCCTTATTTTTAAAGATTTATATTTTATATAATCCTACCTTTATTTAATGATTTGCATTTGGTTAATTTGAACCACACTGATGGAAGTATATCATATCACTTATTAAAAGCTCCATCAATGTTCTCTTTTTACATTTGTATATTGTTGTTTATTTTGTTTTTATTAATTTTGTGTTTTTTTTATGTTATTATTTATTTTTTATACATGTATATTTTTTTTCAACCTTTTTAAAATCATTACATGATTGTTCTATATTAAAGCATAATATTAATGTCTAGACTTGAAATTGTATTTCCATTGTTGTTACTTGTTTGTTTCTCAATTAATCTTGTTTATTTTGTTGTAATTAAATTTGTATAGCCTATTTTCTACATTCATACATATGCCAAAAAAATATTGCTGTCCTATCAGTGCTGAAAACTAAAAAAGTAGAAGTCCTATCAAAAATTAAGTTAAAAATAATGTGTGTCCTACTGTGTTTTGCACCGGTCCCAACCCCCCAATAAATATTGACCGGTCCGTTACCGCTAGTGATAAATATTCCATGCATGTTCAGGACGATAATTGTCTACGTAGAATGCTTTATACGATTTTTTGAAATACTTGTATGTGTCCCCCGTATTGTTTGTTTACAGTGTGTTAATACGATTCAATTCAAATGTCAAGTAGCAAAAACGAAAAAGAAAACTGAATGAAGAAATTGTAACGTTTTGTTCACACAGTATTCATATTCTGAGTATGGTCCAATATGCAATTGTTTTATTTCTTTGTGATGTTTTTACTATTGATGAGTTCTTAAACTAACTTTCAGTAACTGCGAGTGTTCTAAGATCTGATCTTTGTGTTTTATTAGAGTTTGTATGTGCTTTGTATCGATCTGATGAGTTAAACCCTTTTTGACTGATATTTACAGGGGCGGATCCAGGATTTTAGGTTAGGGATGCGCAAACTTAAATTTTCGCCGTGCGGAACGAGGCGAAATTTTTTTTGAGGTAAAATTATTGAAATATTCTTTATTAAGCTGAGGACAACCCATGCTTTGAAAATTTTAGTTTGTTCTTATGTTGTACTGTAACATCACTATCCCAGGTTAGTAGGAGGGTTTTGCGACAGCAAACATGTATAACCACGCCACTTTCTGTATATGCCTGTCCCAAGTCAGGAGCCTGTAAATCAGGGGTTGTCGTTTGTTGCTGTGTATCATATTTACTTTTCGTTTATTGTTTTGTACATAAACGAGACCGTTAGTTTTCTCGTTTGAATTGTTTTACATTTGTCACTTCAGGACTTCCCTTTATAGCTTACTATGCGGTATGAGTTTTGCTCACTGTTGAAGGCCGTACGGTGACATATAGTTGTTAACTTCTTTGTCCCTTGGTCTCTAATGGAGAGTTGTCTCATTGACAATCATACCACATCTTCTTACTTTTATATGACACCAGTAAGATATAGCGTTGATTAGTTGTTTCATATACAGACAGTTACACGAATATTTCATTTGTATGCGAGTTTATGAAAATGTTATATATAGGAAAGTTAGTGGTGGCATGGTTTAGTTACAAAATGAAAATAACGATTTATAAATTTGGTGCGTCTGAAGCGCTCTTCTTGATTTCCATCCACCACGAACGCTCAAAGATAAACAAATTGCAAAGCCAAGGATGTAAAAGTACTTAATCAAAGTACTGAAGTACTGAACATCGGATGACCGCAAGTTCTTGTGGATTGTCAAAAGCACTTGTCACAGAAAAAAATCACATCTCTATACCTGAAAATGAGGTTAATGTACAGAGATATTTTTTTTTTCTGAGACAAGTTCGTACGTGGATGATGAATAAATGACAGGAAATTCAACCTCACCGTAATAACTATTATATTGTAGTGATACAAACCAGTATACACTGGTTTGTTGTTATATGATATATTAATATAACAGTTACATGTATATATAATGTTCATTCATTTGTATATCATTCTATTCTACTATTCTAATAAGAGTGCAGTGCAAGTGCATGGTGGACACTCTTCTGTAAAAATTCGATTTTTCTAAAAGATTGGATATGAGTAGGCATTCATATTTTCCCGCAAAAACAATCTTCCATGCAGAGTTACCGGTCCTTGCCGGGATTGTCGCAAAATGTTCTAGAGATATTCTTCCGCATGCTTTACCATATCAATGATTTTTTACTTATATATATATATATATATATATATATATATATATATATTGCCTAACAATGTAATTTTAACACACTATTTAGTATGTAAATATAAGAATGTTTAAAATATTTACAAAATGATGAAAATAAACGCAATATTTCGCTAGACTAACTAGCTTTATCAAGCGTGCATCTATCCAGGTGAAATCGAATGTAGATGATAAGAAACTTTAAGAAAAGTTTCTTATCATATACATCCGATTTCACCTGGATAGATGCACGCTTGATAAAGCTAGTTAGTCTAGCGAAATATTGCGTTTATTTTCATCATTTTGTAAATATTTTAAACATTCTTATATTTACATACTAAATAGTGTGTTAAAATTACATTGTTAGGCAATCTATAATTTTATTTGTGTAATTGAATTAATCTCTGTACTGATTAATCCACACTCCCATAGATTTGTATGTCATGTGCTGCTATTTATAGGCACTTATATATATATATATATATATTTAACGACAAAACATTTTCATATTATTAATTTATGTTCTAAACAAAAATATTGTTATCAGTATTCATTGAAGAGATGTATTTATAACAAACGATAAGGAATGTTATTTTGTACTTGTTAATATCCGCGTACTTATCATGTTTATAGATCGGTTAAAAACCCAAAACGAAAGTTACGTAATGGAAATCTAGGCGATAGCAATACATCGGAATGCCCTCACGGTCATCGCAATGTAAAAACGAGAGAAGCAATATTTATTTACTTAAAGAACCTTATAAGAATCGACAAATCCATAAAAGGTCTACTTTGCCTGAGGTTTGAATCTTAGTTTATGCAAACTTTGTTTTTATTGACAGAAATCCATTGATGATATTTGATTTCGTCTATGATATGACTACAGAAGGGAGATTATTCAAAAAGAATTGCGACTATATTCATAGTGTCGCAGATCGTGTGATTGATAGTAGAAAGAAAATACTGGTAAATATGATCTTATTGATAATCCTTTCGATGTAGATATACCCCGGTATATGAATCGAGTTTCAAACACTGTTAGGGAAATGACATAATGAAATCCTTACGAGCTACTGTACATATCAATAACTTAATATACACGATGTACTGCTGTTGTGTTCCTTCTGGAAACTCCCAGGTGGTTTGACACCAGTGCTGTGTCTGTTATTGTGTTTGACAAAAAACATAGCCCCCCTTTTGTGGGAAAAATTTGGTTAATTATTTCGGAAATCACTGAAGCATGACGAAGTGGCCCCCCTCTTATGGCAGTCAGTGGGTTCCCCCTTATGAAAATTTCTGGATCCGCCACTGTGGTCTATTAACATTTGTTACCGACTGAGCTCCCGAGGTTCTCGACATTGGAAAAGAACGTTTATGCTATTATATTCTGCTTGTGTAAACAGAATTTGTAATTACAGTTTTGCACTAAGTCAGGCTATGAAGGTCAGTTTAAAAAAAAACTGTGATTGAAATATCCATTGTCTTCGCTTTGTTTCGGAAGGAAAAGCAACTGATATTTTGCATGGTTTATCAGAATTCGAAATAAATTCAATTTCTTTATTTTCCTATACAGATTATTTTCTTCTCTTGATTTTTTTATACAGAAACATAAATCAAACTTTGACCTCTTGTATCTTAGTGGTATCAAATGCAAGTGATCCTTGTATATCTTAGCCATTATTTACAGTATATCTTAGCCATTATTTACAGTATATCATTATTTACAGTATATCTTAGCCATTATTTACAGTATATCATTATTTACAGTATATCTTAGCCATTATTTACAGGAAAGTGGACAAAAGGACGTTAAGAAGTATTTAGACTTTTTAGATATTCTCCTTTCTGCTAAAGATGAGAATGGAATCGGAATGAGCAAAACCGATGTAAGAGCTGAAGTTGACACGTTTATGTTTGAAGGTAAATGTATTAAATTTTATATTTAACTATAATTTGTTATCAACAGAATAATCTAACAAACACTTTTTCATCGTTTAACTTTATATCGGTCGCTGGGGTTTGTTCTATGTGCTTTATATCGGTCTATTTTATATCAAGGTTTGTTTTACTTAATATAGGTCGCCGAGATTTGTTTTATCTTATATAGGTCGCCGATGTTTGTTTTACATAATAATTGTCACTGATGTATGTTTGACTTTATATCGGTCGACGAGGTATACATTTTTACTTTATATCGGTGGCCGAGGTTAGTTTTACTTTATATGGGTCGCCAATGTTTGTCTTACTTTATATCGGTCGATGAGGTACGTTTTTCTTTATATCGGTCTCTCAGGTATGCTTTACTTTATATCGGTCGATGAGGTACGTTTTTCTTTATATCGGTCTCTCAGGTATGCTTTACTTTATATCGGTCGATGAGGTACGTTTTACTTTATATCGGTAGCTTAGGTTTGTTTTACCTTATATACGTCGCCGAGGTTTGTTTTACTTTATTTCGGTCGATAAGGTGTTTTTTTTTTTGTAAAGCAATCATAGAAGTAATTCGCAAAGGACATTTTGCAGTACTATATGTTATTAACATTTAAATTATAAATCATTTGGATAAGATGCAAGAGGCTCAATATTCCAGTTAGCTAGGTTTGTTGTGTGTTTGAAAAGAATTTATGTGTTCGTTCGCAAGAACGCAGAAAAAGTGCTCATATTCCTCTTTATAATTACAAAGATTTTTAATGCTAGTATGTATATAAACATAGTTTTCCTCATTAAGTAAACAAATCAGATTTCTAAAAAGTAGCCATAACTAGCTTTCAGCAACAGCGATTACTTTCATACTGGTTATTTGTGTTTTTGTCATTTTGTTAAGTTTTTTCTATACTTCGTGCAAATCTGACGAGTCAAGTCCTTTCATAATAATGTTTACAGTTTGTTCTTAAGTTGTACTGTTATTTCACTGATCCAGGTTAGGGGAGGGTTAATGTATAATAAACACGTTTAAACATGGCGCATTCTACATGAGCCTGTTCCAAGTCAGGAGCCTGTAATTCAGTGGTTGTGGTTGGTTGCTGTATGCCATATTTGTTTTACGTTTATTGTTTTAGCATAGATAAGGCCCTTTGTTTTCTATTTGAGTTATTTAACATGTTGTCATTTTTTTTTAACGGCCTTTTATGCATGTAGCTTTCTATACGGTAAGGGTTTTGATCAGTGTTGAAGGCTGTACGGTCCTCGTCCTATTGTCTCATTGGCAATTATATCACATCTCCTTAATTTTATATGACGTTTTATACTTATCAATAATAAAATCACATTATTTATTTGAATGAAACCACGAAAACAATGTACTAACCGACATATAATCTCATATCAGGGCATGACACCACAACTAGTGCTATATCTTGGATCCTGTATGATTTAGCAAAACATCCAGACTACCAGAAATTATGTCAGAATGAAGTCGACAATGCACTTGAAATTAATCCTGGTTTTGTAAAATGGTATGTATAATACATTATGACCACGACGTTTGTCTATACATTTAAAAGAGCTTCGGATGCACGAAATTTATAAAATGGTAAAATCATCATTTACTTATCCGTATAATTAGTCCAAAGTACAAAATTCCTTGCTTTTATACATGTGATTCAACATTATACCCTATAATAAATTGGTTATTTTTCCATTAAATTCTTGTAATTCATAAGTTTTTGTCTCGCTTGACGGAGTCAAAAAGCGAGACATAGGTATGCTGTTTCCGGCGGCGGCGGCGGCGGCGGCGGCGGCGGCGGCGACGGCGGCGGCGTCAACAATGTATTAGTTTGTGATTAGGTCTAGTTTATGGTAAACCACTAGTGGTAAGTCAAAGATATTTGGTATGCAGTTGTATTAGTATTGGCACATCTCATTACCATGGAGATTATTTGGTCCCGCCCTCTCAGTGATGGTCTATTGACTGAAATTTTTGCTATGTTTTCATGTATTAGTTTGTGATTAGGTCAGTTTATAGGGAACCACTAGTGATAAGTTGATGATAACTGGTATGCAGTTGTAAAAGCCTTGGCATATCTCATTTCCATGGAGATTATTTGGCCCCGCTCCCTCAGTCATGGTCTATTGACTTTGAAACTTTTGCTTAGTTTTCATGTATTAGTTTGTGATTAGGTCGGTTTATGGCGAACCACTAGTGGTAGGTCAATGATATTTGGTATGCAGTTGTATTAGCATTTGCACATCTCATTACCATGGAAATTATTTGACCCCGCCTCCTCAGTCATGGTTTATTGATTTTGAGATTTTGCTTAGTTTACATGTATTAGTTTGTGTTTAGGATTGTTTAAAGGGAACTGCTTATGATAAGTCAATAGTATTTGGTATGCAGTTGTACCAGCATTGGCACATCTCATTTCCATTGAGATTGTTTAGCCATGTACCTTCAGTCATGGTTCATTGACTTTGAATATTTGCAAAACTTACATGTTAAAGTGTTGCTATTTTAATTTCAACATTTGCATTATCGAAATTACAAAAAAGCGAGACATATCTCTGTGATAAGAGGTTATGATATATGTGTAGTAGAATGCAGCATACATTTTCAGTTATTTTTTTTAGAATTCTTAAATTTAATTAGTAGTAACAAATATATTAAGTTGAAAACATTCAATAATTTGTTTCAATCCTGTTAATAGTGATAAACCTGAAAATGGAAATTGTACAAGATGGAGCCAACAGAACAACGCCTTCAAAAGTACGAAAATTATAAAGGAAAGGGATATCATGTTTTTCATGCGCTTAAGAATTCCCTTAAGAACGTTATATAGAAGTCGAGAAACGTTTATTTGGTTTTTTTTATGTTGTCGTTGAGACTTTTCTTTTGAATCGTATATTTTAAGAGACTAAAGACAATCAAATGTGTGTGTGTGTGTGTGTGTGTCGAGCGCTTTTCTGGTCATATTTAAAATCTATTTTTCAAGAGAAGAAAGATATGTTAACGCATGAAATACTTTTGTGGAATCTGTTTCACTAAAGATTTCTTTAACGATATGTAGGCAAACTACTGTAACGTTCTTTTTCGATGTTTAAAAAATGTTAAATATTCTGTTTAATTATGTCACAGTTAGACATTTAACAATTCGATTTTATCCAATAAAAAATATAAAAAAAACAGACAACAGATACCAAATGGACAATCAAAATCAGAAGTTTTACCACATTTATCGGCAAAAAATTAGGGAAAGATTTTTTTACATCGTATACTATTTAAACTGCAAGATTATTTCAATGCTGCATTGTTTTCAAGACAAACAACATTTGATAAATAGATTAATGTAAAGTTTCTTGAGGATGGTAAGAAGTGCCTACCACCAAAGGATAGCAATCTGACTTAATATAATAATCTTTATATCTTTGTAATTTTTCATGAGAATATGGTAATTTTTACAGGGACGATTTAGGAAAATTCGAATTTCTAACACAGTGTATAAAAGAAGGAATGAGACTTCACTCACCAGTCCCCTTAATTTCAAGACAATCCACAAAGGAGTTCACCATTGATGGAACTACTTTTCCTCCTGGGACTTTTTTCGGTATCAACATATATGGTCTCCATCACAACCCTGCTGTCTGGACAGATCCAATGAAATTTGACCCAAGTCGCTTCTCAAAGGACAATGCTACACAGATGGACTCTTTTGCATTTACTCCATTTTCTGCTGGACCAAGGTATGAATAATATATGACACATATACTATAACATGTATAATATAAACAAATAGCAAGTCTTTCTTATTAGAGGTTTAATATAATTAATATTAGTTTGGCTCTCCTTCTGCTCCAAAAAGAAATAGTTTCATTTTTATTCAAGAAATATATATATTGTTTTGTAGGAATTGTATTGGACAACATTTTGCAATGAACGAAGAAAAGACTCTTATAACGAGAATACTTGAAAGGTTATTATATAATATTTAATTTGTTATAATGTTTAAGAGATTAATTTGATATCTGTAATACACAATATCCTTATTTTGAAAAGCAACGGAATATAAAGGTAATATAATATTGTCAATCGAAGTATCATGAGATATCTTAAAATATAATCTTTATCTAATTTCCTTGCACACCATATGAATTTCTGGAATAACCATTAAATACACTCGAGACCAAATGCTTGGGAAACCAACAATAACATGTGAGTAAAAGCAGTCTGAATGAACGGACTACAGACCGGATGCGTGAGCAAGGTTGACATCATCTGCTATAAATTCATCACCAGTTATGTCACATCCAGTAGCAAATGTTCAATTCCAGGAACATAAAATGGCTGAAATAAGAACTATGATGGACAGTTCAGATCATCATGGTGTAAGCTTTCTCCTGGTAGCATATTATGTATAGTCAACCAGTTGGCGTACGTTAATTTTGTAAGTGATAACATGTTTAATGAATAAATGCAATACATTGACTTGTATGTCTTATCTCGTCACCCTAATATCATCATTCGTTATTATGAATTTTCTTTGGCAGTTAAATAATACTAACATCAATTAATATTAAGGGGTCAACTGGTTGCATTACATGCGATTAGACTTCTACGATCGAATTGTACGTGTAGTTATATTTGCAGATTTACATTAGAACCTGATCCTGACCATCAAGTATCTCCACAGATGGCAGCTGTTATGCGATCTAGAAATGGAATCAAATGCATTGCAAAACGCAGATAGGGACAATAATAAGATACTTTCACAACTGATTAAACGATGAATAAAGAATCTATCAATCCAAGTTATAGTATTCGACTCATCATTTTAGTGAAACTGTCAATGGATCATTTTGAGTTAAGGCAATCGCTTTCCATCTTTGCCCAACTATTTTTCTTGAACTTGTTCAAAAGAATTCTTGTAAATGTTTAGTGTAAGCTATATTAAGTCTAAATATAAAAATTAGAAGACGTGGTATGATTGCAAATGAGACAGCACTCAACCAGAGACCAAATGATATAGAAGTTAACAACTATAGGTCACCATACGTCCTTCAACAATGAGCAAAACACATATCGCATAGCAATCTATTAAAGGCCCCGGAATGACAATGTAAAACAATTCAAACGAGAAAACTAACGGCCTGATTTATGTACAAACAAATATGATATACAGCAACAACGACAACCACTGAATTACAGGCTCCTGACTTTGGATAGGCACATACAGAACGCGGTGGGGTTAAATATGTTTGCTGCTCTCATATCTTACCCCTAACCTGGGACAATGGTGTAACAGTACAACATAAGATCAAACTATACAAATCAGTTGAAAAGGGCTTAACTGATCAGATCAATACAAAGCACATAAAAACACAAACAAAACACATTTACTGAAAGCTAATTCAAAGGCAATAAAAATCATAAAAAATCATGTGTTTAAGAATAAAATATCAATAAGTACACATCCAAAATAAAATGGATTGATCCCATTCAAAAGTTGTGCGCTGTTTTGAGATTTTTTTTCGATGATGTCTCAACTAACTTATATACATAGCGGAGTGGCCGGCTCCATTAGGAAAGAGTTTTAAACGGAAACTCACATTTTGATCTGAACCGATACTAAAATGTTGAACTACAAATTATTTATTCATAATCATCAATATTCTTACATTTCTGCTTTGACTCATTGAATTCCGTCCACTCAGTTTGCTTGCGTTCAGTTAACTTATAAAAATAGGGAGATGTGGTATGATTGCCAATGAGAAAATATCCACCAAAGTTCAAATGAAGTAGCTGATATGAAAAATATGAAACAATTCAATTAAGAAAACTAATTTATAACAAAATCATTTACGAAAAACAAATATGACCGACATGAACCAACGATAACCACTAAAGTACAGGCTCCTGACTTGGGACAGGCGTATAAAGAATGTCGCAGGGTTAAACATGTTTGTGAGCGCTCAATCCTCTCCCTAACCTGGGACCGTGTCCAAAAGAAATATTTTGTTGTAAATGTAATGAACCTTTGTAGAGTGCACTTTCTATTGGTAGACTTGGTTTTGTATACACATGAAACATAATTCATACAAAACCTTTTTAGAGACAAAAACAATTCAGCTATCTATAAGTGCTGTAATTTCACGTATGAAAGATTAATGGTGGTCTGTCACTCAGTAAAAAGGAAAAATAACAAAAATACCGAACTCCAAGGAAAATTCAAAAAGGAAAGTCCTTCATCAAATGGCAAAATCAAAAGCTCAAACACATCAAACACATCAAACGAATGGAAAACAACTGTCATATTCTGACTTGGTACAGGCATTTCCTTTTGTAGAAAATTGTGTCCTTATTTTAGTCAGGTCATGCATCTACTGTGCCCCAGTGAGCATGAAATTAAGGAGACTACTGAAATTAGAAACTCGGTTTATATCAGGAGCTTTTTTTGGAATTGTCCTACGCAGAAAACTTCAAACTACATTTTCTGACAAACATGGCGATTTCAGTTTACCCTTTGTCAACTTCCCGTTTCTCAGTAATAACATATCCTCTGTTTCATAGCATGATGTAACCATTTATACAGTTGTATATTTCGCGTGTGACTGTTCATATCCTACTGACATCATTTACATGGACGTGATTCCAACGATGAAAAAAAAACACTACGTAAAAATGAAGAAAAATATGACCTCTCCTCCAACTTGTTTTCGGCTTTTACACCTCAAATTACTTGATCTATACATTATCATAGAATAGCATTATCACTATTATTGATGACACCTTACAAATGTACTTAAAAAAATCTCAAATTGATTTCTTAAAAACCATGAATGGTGTTTAAGAAAATAAAAATAAATTAGTATATCCCCGTACATAAGTGACTTGGCGTTCACTTTCACATTCCCATTTCTCGCAATGTCTTTGTACCTTTTTGGGCTAACCAATGCCATAACGTCTTAAAAATGAAAAATGTAAAATTTACAAATTATAAAACATTTCATGTCCGAAACACATATAATGAATGTATTACCATTCAAAAATATAGTGCGTATGCTTACACTGTACATCTTTCCTTCTCGTAATTTTTTTTTTTTTTTTTTTGTGAGGTTACATTTACAGTTATTGATAAACAAATTGATAAAATTCACATATACCAAACTTAATGAAAGGATATACAAGAATCATTGTATTGAAAAATAGCGCCACAAACAAACGTTACAGTTACACGGAAAACAAACTGTTTGTCCAATTCCTAAACTACCTTGCTGTCTTTGAAGTGTACATCATAATTCATTTTTATTATCAACATTACTATGTACAGTGAACTGTCCTTATGGTAAAATAATAATCACGATACAAGAACGCCACCGATAATGTTACTTTTCCAATGAGACTCAAGAAAGCTAGTGTCTGGAATGTTAACCGATAGATAGCTTGATTCCTTCAGCTTTAGGTATCAATACACAGTTAGGAAAAAATCTTAAAATTGACACTCATAATTTTTAACCACCCTCTTTTCCTTTCTATCTAATAAATAAGGCTTATTATTTGTGTTATGCATGTGTATATTTCTGGAAAGAGCATCTTCCATCGATTTCATTTTCAATAGTTAAAAAGGCGAAATATAATCTCTTTTTGGTGTAACCTTGGCAACAATCTGCATTTATTTGATACAAAATATTACAAAAAGGGGGGTGAAAATGTCACAAAAGTCTCAAAAATTTGGTCCAAAGGAAAATTTCAATCAATTAGAGTGATACCTTTCCTGAAACCATAGACATTTATCTATCAAGAGGTCCAAAATAATTCATATGCCTTTCTGCTCGTTTTTCCATAAAATTGAATTGAAAAGATCGAGCGTCAAATCTTTGTTGATAAACACTACAATAATTTCTGGACCTATGGGCGGTACGGATACGAGAATACGGACTGTCAAACAGAAAAATGGCCTATAAAACATGCTAAAAACAATCTAAATGTTCATATAAACCCACTTCGAAGGCTATATTATTCTTCAACTATCTAAAAATCAATTTTATTGTACAAAAACTTTCATATTTAAAAAATTCACCATGGCCATAATGCGAAACTAAACTTCTAACTGTGTATTGCTACCTTACACAGACTGAATATACGTTATGCTGACAAGCAAGAGGCCATTCTTTGTGCTCTATTGAAATGTCCTTTTTCTTGAATGTTAACCTCATTATTCCGCGTCCTCTGACAACGGTCTGTACTTTGGAATTCTACATGTACATAAATCATATAAAGTCGAGATGTTTGAACGGTTAATTCATTGGTACTTGATTTCCTGTTTGTTAATAAACGTTGAAGCTTTACTACTTCTGATAACCTAAAACACTCTGCATTTTCTAGATTAAAGTAAGAAAGTATAAACTCATTATTTTATAATTTAAAGAAAAAACGTCTTTCATGTTCTTTTCTTTTTTGATATTTTACATGTTACAATATGTGTTACCAGTGAACATCTTTTAAGGAAAATAGATTGAAAAGTCAGCATCCTTGTTAACATCGCTTCTGTCAAATGTGTTTTTGTTCCATTTTAATTTCCGAGTAATACTAAGTCTTTGTGTGCCTGCATACTAAAGGTCAGCAACCTCGTTTGTAATTGCTTTTAGTTATCTTAACTTGTGCCTGCATGATAAATTTCAGGAACCTAGTCAGTAATTTTACGTTTTTTTTTAAATAGTGGTATTTATTGATTGATAATAGTCTCTACTTAATTTATTTACATTTTTCTAGATGGATCAATTCAGCCAGATAATGAATTCAGCCGGATAATGAATACAATTAACATTCGCATTCCGTTGCTTTGTATAAAAAGTTGGACAGACTTCGTTCCGCGAATGTGTCTTCATATTCTTATTCCAACGCCTATATGTGTAAATATGTTAAAGGTATATTTGACCTTAAAATCAAAAGGGCAGATTTCCTCCTGAATCTTTTTCACAATAGCGGCAATTTAAAAAAAAAATTTCAGAGCTTCATAGTGTTTACGCTTTAACAATAATATGGTTAGTTTTAAACAGACTATAGGATACACAAGTTTTGAAAGTCTGTAGATTGCACAAAACGAAAGTGTGTCAGAATTTGGCATTTGTTTTATAATTTTCCTTAAAATGTAAAAGTGGGACATTCTTATTGAAATTAAAATCAATACAAATTGCTGTTTGAAGTAAAGTCATGTATTGTATTTCTTATACACAGTATCTTGTTTTTGGGAGTGACGTCTTTCGTTAGAATTTATAAAACGGATAAATTTTGCAATTTTGAATAAAAATGACGTCATCAGCAACATGTTGATCCGAATTTCATTGTTTATCAAAATGCCTTTATAATATAAACGGTACCAATTTAACTGCACCAGATGCGCATTTCGACAATTAATGTCTCTTCAGTGATGCTCGAGGCCAAAATATTTAAAAATCCAAAACCTAATATAAATGTCAAAGAGCTGATCAACCAAAAAACCTAAAGTATAGCCAAAATCGGACAGGGAATCTGAGCTTTGCATGAGGGAGATATATTCCTTAAATTTAATTGATTTCTAAAATTTTATAACAGTGAATTTCAAACAACATAATATCCGTAATTTCATGCCAGTACCGAAGTACTTGCTACTGGGCTGGTGATACCCTCGGGGACTTACAGTCCACCAGCAGAGGTATCGACCTCTTGGAAGTAATAATATTAACGGTACCAATTTTACTGCACCAGATGCGCATTTCGATAATTAATGTCTCTTCAGTGATGCTCGAGGCCAAAATATTTAAAAGTTCACTGTTAAAATTAAAATTTTAAATTAAAAAAAAAAATTCGAATGCTTTTGAAACTTACTCTAACCCCTCTTATATATATATTACACCACCAAACAAGCATTATACTCAAAATACAAACAAAAGTTTCTGTTAAATCAAATTGTTGAGACATTGCACACATGTATGACCTGTGTTTGGTAGCTTATAAGAGTTTGGGATATACAATCTATTTAAAAATATGGAGATGTAGAACATTTGCTAATGAGAAAACTTTCAATAGACCAAAGGACAAGATGTGATCAAATACAGTTCATCGTACGGCCTTCAACAGTGAGCAAACCAATACTGTGTAGTAAGCAATAATAGACCCATTTGTGATAAAATATAAAACTAATCAAAAGAAAAAATCAAAGGCCTGATTTAGTCTGCAACAAAGAACGAAAAATAGGACAAGCAACAACGACTTACAACCACTAAATTCCAGGTTCCTTGCTTCGAACAGGCACATAAAGATGATAGTAGGGTTGAAATGTGTGTGAGCAATATATCATTCCCTAACCTAGGATAGTGGTTTGATAACACACCATAAAAACCTTGGACAATGGTGTAACAACACAACATACAAACAAACTACATGAACTATAAAAATAAGATGGAAAGGACTTGACAAATCAGGTCAGTATTTAGCACAAAATGTGAGTACCGATAAAGACACTATTCAAATATATTCTTCAGGTTCAATCAAGCTTCCAACAAAATATTTTGTATCTACGAAATAATTGAGTAAACGTTTTTAGTAATTTGCAATAACAAAACCTTGACGTAATGATTTTTCAGGAATCATACCGTTTAAATTCATATAAATGTAACATCACTTGAGACACATTCATATCGTACGGGGAAATGTGCACATCGTTAGAAGGTACCAAAGTAATATAAAAAAGGGAAATAAACAGAAAAGAACAAAACATTGCCTCTTTTGTCCTAAAATCTAGTAGAGACCTTCCGGCGTTAATCGATATATCCAAATCAAGAAAGGGACAATTATTGGTATTAATATTGGATATATTAAGATAAATTTTCTTGGGATAAATTTCCGCAATTCTTGGTTATTTAAAAACAAAAGTCTTGAAGGTAACGGTAAGTGTTATTTTCTCTTAAATGAAATTTAAACGAATCTCTATAAAGTTCGGCAAATATATGAATATTCATAACAATACAGGTACAACTCTGCTATTAAAGGGGCTCATTTGGTGCCTAAATGAATACATAAAACTTATCGATAAACTAATTAATTAATTGTTATAATTTATTTTTAACTTTCCTTTGTTTTACTGATTTATGGACTTTTTTCTTTGACAATTAGATACAGCCTCGGTTTAAGATTTTAAAATCTGAAAAAAATTTAATCAAACCAAAACGGAATTTTTCAAAACTTGAACTAAAGCTTCTTAGTAATCAAGAACTAGCACCATGAGCAGAATCTAGATTCTATTCTTATTTACTTATCTTTATTTTACTGATAAATGGACTTAGTTTTTGTACATTGAACAGTACACTTTTCACACTGACAGCAGCAGTCCAAGGTGGTACAAAGGATTCTGCGAAACCCTTTATAAATATATATTCAAAGGTATGCGAAGGACAGTCATTAAGTATGTTATTTGGGACTATTGTATCTTTTTTTAACTTTTACTTTATTGATGCACATTTTGGTTAAAAAATATTCCTGTAAAAATGAACAGTTTTCTTTCTCAATGGATAGTTATCACAAATATGGAACGGACATTCCGAACTGACAAATCGCAATAGTAGTCGAGCAGGAACTCTGTACGTTTCCGGAAAATCCTAGTTCATCATTGGTTTTCTTTTTTCTGGGGCTTATGTTATTTTTGTACTGTAGTATGCTCTGTTGTTTTCCTTTTTTTTTTCATTGTATTGTTGTTTCCTTCACCAACGATCTGGTCTTTTATTTGTTCTTGTTTTTATTTCAAACGTTCTCATTCGTTTTTGAGCTAAACGGCTTTTCATGTACAAATATTTTAGGTATCATGCACGTCTTAGTGTGAGACAAACATGCCGACCATATTAAATGAGGAGATGTTGCAAGATTGCTAATGAGCCAAGTTCCAACAGATTCCAAATGAAATTCTAAACGAACAGTTATAGTCATGTATATTTTAGATAATACAATGAACAATATTTGTTAATATGATAAAATGCAATAAAATATTGAAAAAGCGGCAAAGGGAGTGAACTACGAGTTTTGTTTTAGTTTTATCATTTCATTGCATCTCATTGTGATATTCATGTAAAAGGTGCATCTTAAGCACTCGAATAGAAAAAAAGGATGGTAAATAAGAAAAGTGGATTACTTTTTAAAGCTAACTGCATGAGCTGGTTTAACAACTGTCACAAGTTAATAAGCGTATAAAAATAGATGTGAGGTATACGTCACAAGTTCATATTGACAATACAGTAAAAATTCAATAGAATTCAATGACAGCTTATACATTTTATTGTGTATGAATCGTGTATCTTTTATTGAAAATATGCAAGATCGAATTAAAAGGAGAAAAGTTACCAACAGGAGCAATCAAAAACTAATAGTCGAATAAAAACGGACAACACCAAGACTAAAGAAACAAAACAAACAAACAAACAACAGTTTACAAAACACTACACAATTAAACTAATGCAACAAGAACCCCGCCAAAGACCGGGAATAAACTCAGGAACTTTATTAAATTCCTTTTGAGGGTATATCTATATCGAAAGATCAGGATTTGACCACGATAATTTACTACAATAACTTGTAGGGGTCACATAATGATTTCGAACTGTTGAGAGAATGGCTATATTTTTTTCTGTTTTATAAAGATAAGGAGATGTAGTATGATTGCCAATGAGAAAACTATCCACCAGACTTCATTGATGTGGATGTAAGCAATTATATATTTTTTTTAATTATTGACTATTCAAAATATTTATTTCTTTTAAATAAAAAATCTGAATATTGAACCGACTGCTAGCAAATTAATATATATCTAAAGATAGATATTGCATATTGAATAACGAATAATGAACCGGCTCCTTAATCCATACAACATATTTTCATAACTCTTTGTTGAACACTTTTCGTGTTGAAAATCGGGAATGATTTAACGAAAATTTAAATTGTTTTACATTGTACACTATTCGGGTACGTTTTTGTTCTTACTATGACGTTACTTTAACCCTTTCAGTGCCAAGACCAAAATTCAAAATTGCCAAGACGTTAGAAACGTAACAATATTTCGACGTCACAATATAGGTATAATCTTCGACGACGTTGACGTTCTGTCGCACCTGTTTCCCACGTTCGCACATATATAGTGTTTAATTTTTAAAAATATTTTAACAGCCAAAATTAAATTGGATCAGAATACGTATAAATTGTGGTCTCGAATCCCGTTTTTTTCTTCTATCACGTTAAAGCGTAATACATGAAAACTTGATGTAAAAAAATCAAAACAACAAAACAAAACAAAAGTTTTGATAAATACTAGACAAAGGTTTCATGATTGTGCTTAACAAGCTGAAATAAATCTCCATATCAAAATTACGCAATCATACCACATCTCCTTATCTTTATAAAACAGAAAAAATATATATGGAAATTAAAAACAACTTAGTTCTTTATATTGAATTAAGTTGTTTTTTAATTTTCATATTTTTTGGGCACGTTACAACACTTTAGGAAAGCAAGGGAAACAACAAAACTAAAAAATTGAAACAAAAAACACCAAATGCACACATTTACAAGAAGAAATGTTGAGCCGCCGAAGAGACATTGACGAGATTTTTTTCCTCTGGCACGTTATTTTGCTACAGTCAGCACGTGACTCTGTAATCAATCCGTTGAGTAATCGTTTTTTGATTTTCTTATTGAAATATTGGTCTAGTAAAATATTAGAAATTATTCGAATACTAATGTACAGGCAGTTTACAGATTAAAGTAAGAAAAGAATAACAACCTTGTAATTGTGATCAAACTAAACTTTTAGTTTGTAGGTTTTATTCTCAATTGAAAGTGAATTACCACTGGTAAACTAAGTGAAATAATGGTCTGCAACTATTACTAAATTAATGTTTCTAATACTATATACTAGTGCAAGTTTTTTGATAAGGTATAAGCATGAGTCCCATATAAATCTGTCCGGCAATCTGTCCTTTCAGTCCCAGGTGTTGACCGGAGTGTATAAATTTGGACCCCCAAACCGATACCTCCCAATAGGAGTTTCATGCACTTTATAAGCCTTGCAACAGCAACAACGTTTTGAGTTGTCCGTAAGTGGCCTGTTGCAAGTCAAAATATGTACGCCTATCCGTCTCATCTTTTTCAATTGACAGTTCCGTCCTTCTCTGCAATGTAACCACTTTGCCGAACATACCTTTTAAATTTCTTATGCCTGCAAATCATGAATGTGAATGTGCAAGACTTTAATTAATTTAATCTTTTAATTTTCCCACTGTATTTGTTAAACAAATATGAACATCTAAAACTTATTTAAAAAAACAAGAGTACAATATCTAAACAGATTAATATGTATCGCCTATACAACTCCATACAATAGTTAACAGGATGGCGCCCTTCCGATTCAGCGCGAATACAACAGTATACATCATTGCACTCCTTACCTTGTTTATCAGGCAATGATTCCGTTTATTCATGTATATTAGACAACATCAAGGATAGTATTTTAACTGGTTGTTTTCTTTTTAGGGGAATTTATTATAACACTGATTTTGAAAATACACTGTGTTCTAAAACATAATATAATTGTCTATTTATTCGTAAAAATGTGGTTTTCTTTTTTAAGTTTTACATTTCTCAGTGAAAACACTTTCACAGAATACAGTTTCTCCTTTTTCTCCTTATTAAAACGGAGAATGGAAATGGAGAATATGTCAAAGAGACAACAACCCGACCAAAGAGCAGAAAACAGCCGAAGTCCACCAATGGGTCTTCAACACAGCGAGAAAATCCCGCACCCGGAGGCGGGCTTCAGCTGCTCCCTAAATAAAAATGTGTACTAGTTCAGTGAAAATGGACGTCATACTAAACTCCAAAACATATAAATGAACTAAAATTCCCTGCGGGACAGGCGCAAAAATGCAGTGGGGTTAAACCTGTATTGCACTTTTAAAAATGAAGAACATCAAATTAAGAGTTTTTTTATTAATATATATACATATATTCTTAATATGTTTATTGAATTGAATAAATAAACACAGGTTAATATCTATCAAGAAAAATAAGCTGTAGAAAGGTTGTTTTAATTTACAGTTAAATTACACGTAGTTACAAGTACATGTAGGCCATATGGTGACATGTTGTAATAACAATTAATTAATGAACTGGACATACGCAAGTTCTACAACTATCAATTGTCCAGCTTTGTCAAAACATGTCAATTAAAGTCAGCTTGATAGATATTTATCTGTGTATCTTTTGAATAAAAACTATTATTGTCAAACTAATAGAAATTTTGATAAACTGTTATATTCAATTGAAAATGTATATAAACTTATGATTGTACCGTTATGGACACACCGTTCCTGACCGACCAAATAAACTATTGTTGCAAACTGTTTTGTCTTAAACTGTTAAGCAACTACCTTGTTTTGTTATACAGTCTTTATTTTTGGTGCTGTGACCAGGATTCTAAGGTAAAGTGACTATTTTTGATAATCTTTATTTAATTTCTCGAAATAGCTGAACGAGAATTTAATGTCGGGTTAGTTTTTCAAAATTTAGCAACACAAGTTCAAAGTCTTACTAAAAAATTAACCGCAAACGGTGTCAATTCGATTGTTGAAGGCTTTGACGGTTCAAATTCAGAAAAATATTCTCAATGGATTCGATCTATAGGAAAATATGCAATGATTACTAATTTAAATCCATATGATTGTAAAATGGTATGTTATCAAACTTCTGTAGGGCCTGTTAGTGATTTTATTGCTAGATGGTTAAGAGAAACTGAACCGGTAAATAATACTTGGGATAATCTTAAAATTCAATTGGATTTTCGTTATGGGCATATTCCTGACGCTTCATATGCATTTGAGCTACTGAATAAGGTTAATTAGAAAATTTGCGAGAATGTTCCCATATTTGGAGAACGAATTTTAACTTTAGCAACAGATGCTTTTAGAGGGCAAGATATCAATCAACCAATCTTTCAACTTCAATTAGTTATTTTTTTCATAAACGGGTTGTATCAAGATTATTTGAAAATGAAAATAATGCGTGAAAATCGAAAAACTCTGGCTCAAGCAGTGAATTCAGCAATGGCTGAAACGCAGTTAAGAAGAAAATTTGATTTAGATAAAAGTAACGGTAATGAACGTAACATACACTACAAAAGTCAAAAAGTCTGAAAAGACCAATTTTTGTCTGAATTTGCATGAATGTTTTATTTTTAACAATTATTGACAAAGTCTGAATTTGTCTAATTAAGTTCTTTTTTTTTTCTTGACATATGTCTTGACAGTATTAACATTGTCTAAAAATTTCTCGACACTTTCTTTATCATCTGATAAGTGTCTTGATTAGTCTCGACTAATTCTTGACTGTCTCAAATTTGTCTCGATCAGTCTTGTCATATTCTTGACATTCTTTATAATGTCTGAATATGTCTTGACACATTCTTGAAAGTCTTAAAGCTGTCTGAATATATCTCGACACATTCTTGACGGTCTTAAAGATGTCTTGACACTATCTCAAAAATATAAATTTCGCCTGAATTGTGTATAGACACATTCCTGACAGTTTGAACACTTTCTTTTGCTGTTTTATACTCATTTCTATTATTGCTAAACTAAACTTAGATGAATT
Source organism: Mytilus californianus (assembly GCF_021869535.1). Classification (NCBI taxonomy): domain Eukaryota; kingdom Metazoa; phylum Mollusca; class Bivalvia; order Mytilida; family Mytilidae; genus Mytilus; species Mytilus californianus. Next base: position 32,105,899 of record NW_026262690.1, on the reverse strand, counting down.
AATACATTGCTAATTAAAAAAGTCACATTTTGGTAGAATAATTGTTTATTTACCATATTAACATTGAATATTATGCATGAAAAATGAAATATGTCTACTGTATGATTTGTTTCAATCATTTAGCAATTATTTATAAGATTTATAAATCAACATTTGTAATTATTTACAAACCCACAGTTAAATTAGTTTATATCAACATATTCATATTTGTATTTGTTAATATTTTCATACCCATATTTGTATTTATAAAAATATTTATATACCCAAATTTTTATTTATAAAAATATGTACGTGCCCAACTTTTGTTTTTGTTGTAATAAGTGTAACTTGAAATAACAGTATATTCTATAAAGAGAAATAAAGATAAAGATATATCATGTATATTGGTCATGATTTGTAAAACTCAGAATAGTCAAGTAAATTTAGGACACAATTCAAAATGTTCAGAATATGTCAAGCCATACTGAGAAAAATAAAAAAATGTCGAGAACATGTCGAGAAATTTCAAAACAGTATTCAAATGTCTAGAATTTGTCAAGAAATTTTAAGACCATATTCAGAATGCCGAGAATTTGTCGAGTATCTCGATGTAAAAATTGAATGTGAATAGATCGAGAAAACCGTAAATACTTGTACAAAACTCGGGACGACCTTTTCTGAAAATTGTATACAAAATAGTAGAAAGATACCTACGTTATAAAAATAGTTATCTTTAATTTTTTAACCTGCACAGACATACTTTTAAATGTTATATTCACGAAAAGACAATAGTTCTCTATTGAATATACATGTGACAAGAGAAGACCGTCGTGCTCGATAACTTAGGTGTGAAAAAATAAGCATACTTTGGGAAATTGTAACATGCTAAGGACTTTTTGGAACACTGAGAAAATTGGTGACCCGAAAGATATTTCGATTTTGTATGTACATGATTTTTTCCAATTTTTTTTATCAATATGCAGCAAAGATTGGCAGTTTTTAAATTTCAGTTTTGCAAGCTTCTAAAGCTATTATCTCGATAAGTACTGAACATAAAACATCGTGTATTTGCATGTATATTTCTAATAACACAGTTTGATAAATAAATTCTTTAAAATGTACAATTATTATTTAGAAATAACTTTTGATCAGTATCGTCACCAGTATTGTTTAATTATTGACTTTCTCGACTCTATCATAAGAAGAGTGAATTTTCTGTTGTTTTCGTTCACTAGATATCCAACTGAGATCAGAAAACCAAACTCAAATTGAAACTGATCAAGTAGAAACTTTTGATAATTTAGCGGGAAATCCAAATTCTTGTTTGATTAAAATAGGAAATATGAAAGTTAGAAGTTTAATTTACAGTGGAGATACAGTATCATTATTGCATAATAAAATTTACAATTCAATTAAGGGATTACCAAAATAAGAAAAAAGAAAAGTCAATTTACAAGGCGTAAACGGGGTTTCTTTGAATGTTTTGGGAAGTATAAATTTAGACTTTAACATGAAAGGAAATAAAATGAACCATACCTTTTATGTCATGAACAGAAATGCAATTGTGGGCCGTGATTGGTTGATTAAATTTGAAGTTAGTGTTTATTTTGAATTGGGGTGTTTAAGGGTAAATAAAACTTATGTACCATTGGTAGAAGATATTCACATAGCTTTAATTGTGAGCCTTGCTCATACCACTGTCTTCAAACCTCAGACTGGTAAAATCTGTTATGTAAAAGGTAATAAAAATCATACATTTTCAAGTTCTAAATCTTTTGAAATTTCACCAATTACTAAGGGTTATTTGAGTTCTCAACCAGGTTTATTGGTCGCTAATTCAGTTGCAAAAATTAATAAAAAACGTCAAATACCAATTCTTATAGTTAATACTACGAATAGAACTTATAAGTTTAGAAGGGTCATAGTAATAGGTAGGATTTCATCAGTTTTAGAAGAAAATGTGGTCTCAATTGAATCTACTAAAGAACACTCTGAAATTGAAACTGTTTTTGAAACTGACCTTAATGTTCCTGATGCTTATAGGAGTAGGGTGTTACAGATGTTGAACAATAATAGAGATAATAAGGATACTGAATTAGGTCAAACTGACTCCGTGAAAATGAGGATTGACACGGGTGATCATCCTCCTGTTAAATTGAAACCATATCGAACTCCATAACATAAAAAGGAAATAGTCAATAAAGCAATAACTGTCATGTTAGAAGGAAACATTATTCGAAGGTCTAATAGTAGTTATTCATCACCAGTAGTATAAGTTGATAAAAAGGTTAAAACCACACGTTTCTGCATCGATTTCAGAAATTTAATATCTAATACTTAATCAATTTTATATCCGCTTCCGGTTATCGACGATATATTGATACTTTTAGGGGCTGCAGCATTTGTTTGTCATCGAGAACTTTTTGAATTTAATGTAGCGCCATTCGGGTTACAAAATAGTCCTGCTGTATTTAGTCAATTGATGGAGATCGTTTTACAAGATGTAAAATTTGCTATCTCTTATATAGATGATATTTTAATATTTTCTGAAACTCTGGAAGAACATTTTGATCATATTCAGCAAGTAATTGACAGATTAAGGCAACATAATTTGAAATTGAAATTAAAGAAATGCCAATTTTTGCAGAAAGAAACCAATTATTTAGGATTTAAAATCAATATCGACGGTGTAAAACCGGACGATGGCAAAGTCGAAGCAATAAAAACTTTACCAACCCCTGTTACTGTAAAAGAAGTAAGAAGTTTGATAGGGGCATGTTCATACTATAGACAATTTATTCCATTTTTTTCAAAGATTTTTATTCCTTTAGTTGCTCTAATAAAAAATTATTCTTAGTTTTAATGGGACGAGGAATGTCACAAAGCATTTGATTTTTTAAAATATGATTTTAACTGTAACGCCTTTATTAGCATATCCAGACTTGAAGAAACCTTACGTTTTATATACTGACGCGTCTAATGATACCATATGTGCCTGTCTAACAAAACCTTGCGATGAGGAAGAAAATCATTTACCAGGTTTAAGAAAAAAAAACCTATTTATTTTTATCTCATAAACTGTCTGATACACAGTCTAGGTGGTCTACTATTGAAAAAGAAGAATTTAGCATTCATTATGTATTACAGAAATTATATCATTATCTTCATGGGGCTGACTTTATTATCAAAACCGATCATAAATCTTTAAAGTACCTTTTGCTCTCGCCACAATGTAACAAAAAATTACAACTTTGGGCTTAAGGTAATGCAAGTTATAATTGCAAGATTGAATGGCTTGCGGGTACTGATAATACTATTGCTGACTACCTTTCAAGAAGACCTCCAGATCAGGAAAAGAATGAAAAACAAAATGAAACAATTGAAGTAGATATAAGTGACAAGGCTTTTGAATTCTTATCAGTTCAACCCAAAAGACTTTGCAAGTTGTGATTACAACGAAGATGATCAATTAAGTGTTAAGGAATGCACGATTCCGGGTTATGACATGAAAATTGAACAATCTTTGGACAAAGAAATTTCAGAAATTATTGATCAAATTAACACAGGAAAAGCTTCAAAGAGTGTCGATAATAAACATATTATCATCAATGAGATTCTTTATTACATTTCTCACCCCGATGATGATTTAAAGTTAAGGCTTTTACATTCCATTTTAATTGAGAAATGATGTCATCAGTTATCATGACAATCTGTCATTTAGGAATCGATAAATATCACGATTCAATTAGGCAAAAATATGTTTGGCCAATATTATACAAAAGAAATAAATTCATATATTAATTCCTGTGTTACCTGTCAATATCAAAGCTCACGTAAAACGAAACCTTTGTTACAAATATCGGATATACCACCATTTCCATTTGCTAAGATAGGGTAGATCTATCTGGACCTTATCCTACCTCGTTGTCGGGAAATAAATATATTGTTAGTTTTATTTGTCATTACAGCGGGTGGCCTTTGGCATTTCCGGTTCCAAATAAAACTTCAGAAAATGTTGTTCATTTATTAATTGAAGAAATAATTCCAAACTTTTCCGTGCCTTTGGTTATAGTGTCAGACAATGGCGGGGAATTTACCTCCAAAATATTTGAAGAAACTTTAAAAGAATTGAATATAAGTCACATAACAACTTATTTTTATCATCCACAGGGAAACGCGAAAGTAGAAAAATTTCACAGGACGCTTCATGACGTCATGGCAAAGCAATTGCAAAGTGGCGCGTTTACTTGGGACGTATGCTTAAATCAAACGATAGCAGCTATTAGGTTTGAAAAAAATGAATCAACAAAATTTTCTCCATTTTTTCTTTCATACAATAGAGATCCCTTTATCTGTTAAAACCTAGCAGGAAATATGTAGGTGAAGATCCGCACAAGATGTTGTTAGAACAGCAACATAAATCTGTCGTTCTAGTTCATAGAAATTTGAAGAAATCCAAGGAAAAATACAAACAAAACGCAGATAAAAATAGACAAGAAATAAATTTGGAAATCGGTGATCCAGTATATTACAAAAATCATTTAAGAAAAAGTAAATTAGACAGTAAATGGAAACCTTATTAAAGAATAATTGAGAAAACTTCTCCGGTAACTTTTGTCCTTGATGGATCTGTCGTCGCTAGAAAAATCCATTTAGAACACCTTAAGAAAGCTAAGATTGATAAATGCATTATTCCAAAAAATATACAAGGTAGACAATTAAGGAAAACAAATTATGTTGTACCTCCTGAGGACAGTGACGGTAGTGAAAGTGAACTTTCGAAAGCTAATCCTCGTGAAAAAAACTCATAAATCGTTACCGACAAGAACGAGAAACATCTTCTGACGAGGATAATATTCCGCTAGCTGAATTAAAACAGAAAATAGCAAACAAAAAGCGGCGTGAAAAGAAGGCCAAAAGGTCATCTTTAACTTCCGGTTCAAGTGGAATGTCAGATAATAATAGTTCTGATGGGTATAACTCAGAAAGTAGTCAGAATATGTCTGTTGAGGAAATTAGAATACCAAAGAAAAATAAAACAAAACAATAAAAAGTCAGAAAAGAAAGACCAATTAATGTTAAATTTTCTCTCAAACATTTCTTGTTATCTTAATAAAATGCACGACTAACAAGACGTAGACGTAGGCTTCGTTATAATTAGCTTGTTTATGAATAAATATATGCGTATATGAAATAATTTACTTTTGTTTAAATTAAACATATCCATCTAATTGATGGATTGCTGAAAATTATTGATTGTTTAGAATTCCTATTAATATCAGTAATCTCTGAATCACAGCTTTGTTTATGAAAAAGGAAGGAAAGTGTTGGTTGAATTTCATCCCTTATTAAACCATTTTCAGTCCTTCCAAGAAAAAAGTATATCTTATAGGTTGTTTTCTTTTAGTAAAGTTTTTAGAGTTTTTTTTTTGTTCTTATTTAAAATAGATAACATATTGATAATTTCACTTATTGAGGACGACTTTGAACTATAAAATTTAATGAATGCATTAATTCATTTTGTTGCTATCTCTATAGGCATTTTGTTATATTTATTTTGCAAATATAGTCAAAAACTTAAGTGTAGGTGTTTAGCCAATCGAGAAGTAATAGAGAGGTTCAAATAGTCACTAGATACCTTGGTTGCGATGAAGTGGTGTCAACTAATATTGAGGGCGATGGTACTGCCTCCAAGATGGTAAAATAGCTTCTTCACCACTACTAGAAACAGTCACTAAGAACCATTATCCAGTACTCAACTTGTCAAACAATGAAAAGTAACAATCGAGTAAACTAACCACAAGAATGACGATTGGACAAGATGTAATAGTTATACACCGAGGGATAGGTGTGTCTGGTTAAGAAACCCTGTCGGCCGGAGGCCGGAGGGGTTTCTTATCCAGACACGCCGTATCCCGAGGTGTATGACTAACTTACACCCCATTCTATACCCTATATTTTTTAACAGATTATTAAATGAAAAAAAAACCGATAGCATATTTATTGACAATATCAAACCATGATTTATAAGATTTTTTTTTATTACATGAAACCCCACTAGTAACCTTTCTTAGGGTATCTTTGTTCAAACTTTGACAAGTGATTATATTTTACAAATGTCAAAGTTGTTTTGCATATTCCCGTTAAATCCATGTACTAAAATGGATCAGCGGGTCAAGGTTGACCGTTTCGTGTATTCTTATTACAAACAAAAATACATCATGCTCCTTGTATGCAGTTGTCAATATGGACGGGTATAAGACGGACGACATTTTGTGGCAAGCGTTGGATTTGGTAGAAGAGACTTAAGATAAAGGCAATACTATAACCCAAAGTACTTACTTGTATCAGTGTAATAAAGGTAATCATAACTGTATTTTATATCTTACGGATTTATAACCCCCCCCCCCCTTCTTCTCGAGAATAAATAAACATTCATATTCGGACATACTAAGGGATAGGTGTGACCAGACTACCAGACACGCTCAACATACAAAGATACAGATTTAATATTTAGGAACTCCCTTTTTGGGGGCAAACAGGGGCTGATCCAGCTGGGGGTTCCCAACTCAAGAGAAAAAAAGGGGGGTCCAACCATTCAAATGCATTGATCTTTTAAATAAAAGTCGGGTCCAAACCGCGGAACCCCCACCCCCAGATCGGCCAATGGGTAACCGTAAAGGGGGGGGGGGGGTCCCGGGAGTTAGAATCCCCATTTTTTTAAAGACCAATGCTTTAGAATAGAGACATATGACTGGGATAAAAAAAAAATACCTTCAAGCAAAGGAGTATTTAAAGGATTATTTTTGTATTCAAAATAGATGCTTAATTTTTTTCGCTATTGGGATTTCCTAAAATGTTTTTTTTTATATCTTGAAACAATTTGTAGTGAACACTATTAGTAATTTCTTATGTTCATGCTATTTAAAAAATAATAAATTTCTATTGTTACGAATAACAATGGACTTTGTTTGCGGGATGTAGAAGCAGGGGTTTCCAGAAACCCCGCTCGTCACACCCTGTGGTCAAAATCCTTTGTTATTCGTAACAATAGATCTATTCAATTTACACTTGTTTCAGAAATAGAAATTATGAAGTATAACAATAGAACTGGGGTGTAACACTGGATATTGGCTTTGATTATAAGACACAACGCAGACGTTAAGATGTAAATAAAACTATACGATCACATTACTTTATATTGGTAGAGGGAATCGTTTTACAACATTACAGGTAGATTTGCCTGATTTGTTCCAGCCGGAGATAACTGAGCAACCTAGTCAGGGACCCTGAATCAACAGGGTAGGTAAGCTAGGTCATTTAGGAGTAATATCAACGACGGATGGTGGATCACATGCAGGTCGGAGTAATATCAACGACAGATGGTGGTCACATGGAGGTCGGAGTTATCGACAACAGTCTGAGTAGTTGCGGTACTTCTGAATGACGGGGATTGGCGTTGCAGACAAACAAATGGATTGGTGGAGTTGACAACGACGATCGGAGGAGCAGTCCACCGTAGTCGGGGTTATGAAGACGGTTCGTAGTTAATGGTTGCGCCTTTTTTTTGTATTCCGAAGTTCCGATCTTTGATGTTACGAAGTGTTTAATGATAGAACTTTTACAAATGAGTTATTCCACTAAAGAACATTATGAACTATGCATTGCTGGACATTTAGATGTTTTTGAACTGTTGAAATAATTTTGTTTATGAATTTTATTAAGCTAAAATATAAAATTATATTTCTTAAGAAAGAGAGGAATGTGACAATATGATGGGATTAAAATTTATATATATATATTTGATCCGTTCATCCTATGTCGACTCTTCAAAATTCAAGAGTCTATCCTAAATTGAGGCAAATTATATGGCCTTCCAAATACCTTTCGATTCCTAACATCACTGAACTTGAAGAGACATTAATTGTCGAAATCCAGATATGGTGTACAAATTTTTGCACCTCATGTTTGCGGTATACCATCTTTTCCGCAAGTTTATTGTTTTCTGTTTGGTATTAAATTAATAACTAAGATCCATTTTGTTACATCTGGTGATCCGTTTAAGAACATCCGTTGTTCGACCTGCTAGTCAAATGCATTTTGTTATATGGTGACATGTTGTGTTTTAATGAACTGGACATACGCAAGTTCTACAACTATCAATTGTTCAGCTTTGTCAAAACATGTCAATTAAAGTCAGCTTGATAGATATTTATCTGTGTATCTTTTGAATAAAAACTATTATTGTCAAACTAATAGAAATTCTGATAAACTGTTATATTCAATTGAAAATGTATAAACTTATGATTGTATCGTTATGGACACACCGTTGCAGACCGGCCAAATAAACTATTGTTGCAAACTATCTTGTCCTGTCACACTAACGCGACAACGGTTTTCAAAAATACTCTGTAATGTTATACAGACTGAAACTAAACGACCAATATTAAAGGCCGACAATATATCAGTAGTAAAATACATAAAGGCAACAGTAGTATACCGCTGTTCAAAAGTCATAAATCGATTGAGAGAAAACAAATCCGGGTTACAAACTAAAACCGAGGGAAACACATCAACTATAAGAGGAAAACAACGAAAAAGTGCAACAAAAAACAAACAACAATGCAACATTCATAGAAACGAACTATTAAATAATAACTGCCATATTCCTGACTTGGAACAGGACATTTTAAGAAAAAATGGTGGGTTGAACCTGGTTTTGTGGCTAGCTAAATCTCCGCGCTTTATGGCAATGTTAAAATGACAACATCACATGACGGGAACAGAGTACAATTAATTGCAAAAACACCAAAGACAGAGAAATACATAAATAAATAATATAATAGTACATTTCGACATGGTAACCACAGAATAACAACGAATAACTAAAATAATTTAAGACAGTACACAAAAACAGCTTAATAGAATTACATGAGAGTACAGAAATGACAGACATTCAAAGCCTGATTCATAACCTTGAGGAGACACGATTTATTTTGTTTTAATTCAACGTTTTCGTGCAATCATTATTTATTTGAAGACTCATCAGAAAATTCATAAGGAGCAAGGCTCGAATTCAATCTTAATTGACTAGGATTGTCAGTTTTCCTACCGAAGGTCGGTGGTTCTCTTCGGGCACTCCGGCTTCCTCCACCAATAAAATATCACAATAGTGTTGAAAGTGGCGTTAAACACAAATCAATCAATCAAACAATCATAAGGAGCAAGACAAAAGAAACTGCTAAAAAAATCATGAATCATACAAGATGATCATAATTACATTAAACTCTTGATCATGTTGTAAGAGCCTTTAATGAATTGTCAGTAACATATCTTATTTATTTCACCACGACATATTACATGGCAATATGTATGACCAATTCTTACTCGTTTAGTCAATGGATACAAGTTGGCATTTGATAAGCATTGCGTCGGCCAGAATCTTCGTCAATTTGGGCAGGGTATTACATGAACTGATCTGATAAATATGATCATTCAACGATATTTTAAAACTTTATTCATGTAAAGAAAAAAAAATCGGATACTGTTTGGATTTCATTACCTTTAAAAACTAATATCGATAAAAATGTTGGGTTTTTTCATTTCAATTTGATTTTTAAAATTTCAAATTGCTAAAGATTGAGCATTTTCTCCCGTTACATAAATACCTTCATTCATAATATTTCATATTTTTGTTATAAGCATAAAGCATGAAAGGGGGACAGAAACAAGAAATGCATAACAGACTTCTAGAATTGCTCAGAGGACTGGCCCAGTTTTCACTTAATTTTCCTTTTTGTTTCCACGTTATATTAGTATTTTAAAATTTTACTAAAGAAAAGAAAGAATTAAAAAAAAAATACATTTAGACTTAATTAAATATATATATTATTCTCAATTAAAAAAAAACGCTTCGGTGGTCTCGTGGTAGCGTATTCACCTCGAATGCGGGAGATCCTGGGTTCGAACCCCTACCGGGTTAAACCTAAGACTTTAAAATTGGTATGTTCTGCTTCTCCGCTAAGCATGCGTCATTAAGGAGTAAGAGCAAAGACTGGTCGGCTCGGAGTCAGAATAATTTGTCCGGGTAAGGTGACATGTCTTCCTGTAGGCTGTTACCTTGTGAACTAGCACGTTAAAATCCGGCTAAGCGGTGTATGTCTATTATAAAACAGGGTAAATATTCATATCACTGGACATTAAGCAGCCATCCATCATCATCATCATCAATCAAAAACAAAACAAGAAACAAATATGTTGCCTGTCTTTAGGAGCTCAATTTCACAAAGTGGCTATCTTTTAGATTAGCTGTCTGTTTCTAAAACCTTTGCCGTAAACATAATGATGAACCATTTTTTGGCAGATACTCCTTTGCAAACAATATATTTCATATCTTTTTCACATTTTTGATCAGCTTTATCATTCACCAAAATTAACGCAATACATATTTTCTGTGCTCATTAATGCTCAATATCATACAAACTATGGGCATGTAGAACAAAAGCAGGATAACAAACTGTATCAAAACAAAAAGGTTTTTTTCGCTCACCACTTAGACAACCAATAACTAAAAAATACAATGAGCTTTATTATTTTATTTGTTTGACAATGGAATTGTGTAAACAAATCTCAACAATTGACGTTAATAAAGCATGACATTACACGTACGTGTGTTCTAGAATGGGAACCAGGAGTCCGTTTCACAAAACAACTTTGATCGTAAGTCATGAACAATTCAATATAATTACGATCAATCTTAGTCGTAAGCTTTTTTGTGAAACCGACTCCAGTCGTGAATTTAAAAGTGACATCACAGACGTAAACGTCACACTATTACTGATGTCAATCGAAATAACACAGTTAAATTTTTTAAACTATATATTGTTTTCGTCACCACAACTAATTTTTGTATATTTCATACAACACAAACGATGAATCTGTACTTGAAAGTAATCTTCAGGTTTTACTTATAATGGGCCAAAATATTGGCCCCATGGCATTTTTGAGAAGTTACAAAGGCCAAAATATTGGCCCTATAGCACAGACCTTGTTAAGCACCCTTTTTGATGACGTCACATGCAAAAACGTTAGATGTTCAAAATATAATTACAATGTTGCTTATATAACTACAGTTGTGTTTATTGTTGTTTTTAACATGTAGATATGCATACAAAGATTAAAAAGGACGACTCGACCAAAACGGTTGAAAGTGTAACTAATCATAGTTTATCAGTCTGAAAGCAGGTCTTTAAAACGACCGTTGTTGCTACTTTCTAAAGAAAACAATGGGACTGATATTAAAGCCCGCCATTCTGAAATTGCGTTAATTTCGCGGAAAATGAAATTGGCGGCAATTTGGAAAATGTTTCTGTTTTCTGTTTCTTACTTGCCTTTGGAGTCAGAAATTGATGTCTTTCTATCTTTTCAGCATGTGTCTTATTATTTAAGAAAATAATACCCAAATTGGCCGTCCTTTAACAAATACGTTGAAAATCATGCGAAATTGTCTGTTGGTTTTTCCTCTGTCTTCACAGATAAACTTAGTTTATATATTATCTACAGGGTAAAACAAATTAATACGTATGTCAAAGTTCAAAAAATATTTCAAGTCTAACGTTCTGTCACCCTATATGAAACCCCGTTTGAACTAAAAGAAAGACATTTTTTGACATTGTAGTATTTTTGGTCTTACACATCGATGTCAACATGAATGCGAACAGACTGTACACACATTTGGTGTCTTTGTTTGAAAAAGCAATGGCGATTTCCGCTATGAAGTTGACTAGATTTATTATTCTCTTTAAGTGAAATGTTTGACGTTAACTGACACAATAAGGAAAGGAAATTTTATACTGTCTGTTGAATCAAGATTACTCGACAAAATCATCCATTGTTAATATTTTATCATTTTTTGTGATGAAGGACTCCTACAATAGTAGATGCAAATATATCATGTACAATGGAAACATCAAAGTCTTGTCCTTTGAACTAAAAGCAATCTGTATCAGACTTGCATTTAAATCACCGTTATTCACATCATTTTCATAATTACATGAAGTGTGACTTATTTGTGTTCCAGAGAAAATAATTATTGACTTAGCACTCAAAAACTGCACTGAAATAGGCATAGTTATTTTTTTTTAAATATAAGAAGAAAATTATGAGATCGAATCTTTCTCGTTATTATTTATTCGCAAGTTCATGATTAACCTTTTAAATTATTATCCATTAGTTTAGGCTTCTTTTTTACAATTTTAGTCCACTCAGTAGAACCTGTATGGAATGACTATGAAACACAATTTATTGTTTTATTTAGTTTAATTATTAAACATACACAGATTGCAAACCAATTTCCTTTTATTTCAAATTATGAAGAATTTACATTGAGAATACTTTGATTTTTTTTTTTATTATATATAAAAAAGGGTATTGCAAGGGAATTCAACATTATAACCTTGTCTATTTCCAATATTTATGCATATTTTGGCTACCTCTGGCCTTTAGGGAGTAGAAATTTATTTCTGTGTTGGTATTATTCGGTTACAGCAGTCAAAATATATACCATGATATTAAAGTATCTCGTGGAATAATATTTGGAGTTAAATTATTTTACCGTAAGGTAGAAAAAAATAACAAATAGTCAAAATATGTAATTTTTAAACGTTCTACGTGACACAGTAACAAAAATAAATTCCCAGATAATTACTGGACCAAATACGGACGGATCAAAGTCATATATCTACTGTATGAGAGCTAAACGCAAACCGTGTAGCGTTTCCTGTGGATTTTGCCTTTCTCTAACACGTCTGCCAAATTGATCCCATAAATGTTCTTTATGAGAAAGATCCGGTGATAATGCTCGCCACGGGAGAACGCGAATAAGGTTTTGTTCAAGATACTTCATACAAATCCTTGCCACCTGACATCTAGCGTTATCCCGTTGGAAAACATGTTGAAACCGCGTTGTCGAATAAAAGGCAAAACAATAGGGCCAAGAATTCCTTCCCTATATCGCAAAGCGTTCAAGTAACCACCAACGATTTTAAACTGTGTGCGTCCGTTGTGAAATATCCCCCGACACCATCACACGATCCGTTTCCATGACACAAGTGTCCGATCAACGTTTACCTTGCCTACGGTATACGCTCATGCGTCCATCACGAAAACGGAGTGCAAATCGGGACTTATCTGTAAACAGGATATGCTACCAGGTGTATAACCTCCAACGTCGTCTTGCACGAGCCCATTCAAGTTTTGCGGCCCTACGAAGTTGTTTAATGAGCGGCCCTTTCCGGGTACGTCTTGGACGCAGTCCAGGCGCTCTGAGTCTTCGACGAAATTCTGTTGTTGTAACGACCAAGTATTCCTCGGGCCGTATTTTCCACATTCAATGTAGTTTGCGCCAGTGTATAAGATGTACCACGCGGTCTTAACGTTGCGACTTCTCATGGGGTCTATTGAAAAAAAGAAAAAAACAGATGCATTTTGGCGTTAAATACATATAATAGATGCACCCCAAAATTAACCAATCAAACGTATAGAAAGCCTTTGCTTCATACAAAATAAGCTAATATTTACCAATGAGAATCCCTTAACAGATTTATCCCATTGTGACGTGCCACGTATGACTAATTAGACCGAGTCTCATGTGAATCGGTAATAAACTATTACAGAAACTTTAAATTGAAAAATATAAAAAATGTTTAAAAATTAAGTTTGTATCGTTTCTTTTGTTAACTAGTATATATAACACGTGTAGTTATTTGTCCATCTATGAGATATTGGTTAACGCAAACTTTTGTTATGGTGTTAAGATTTTGTTAAACATTTAGTTGGTTAACGCAAAGTGTTGAAATGTATATAACACGATCGATCATAAACTATTACTTTACTTGAATACGAATGTTAAAGGAAATTTTTGTTCTTAACTTTATATGTAAGTAAATTTGAGTATGGTTTTATATTGAGTTCTCTTTGTCATATAACTGATGAATGCATTGTTAATATTTTTGAAATTTGATATGCAGATATATATTTCTTAAATGAATTATGAACATGAACTATAATTGCACATATTTTACAATTCAAGAAAAGCTGGATAACTGCTAATATCATTAAGATAAAATGATTGATGAATTACTGATTTTTTAATGTGGAATAGTAAAGAAAATAAAGATAACCTATTGTTTAATCAATAGAACATTTAGTTACTGTGATTTTTTTTCGACAAATTGGTTAACGCAAATTTTTGGTATGTTATTCATCTATTGATCAATTAATTGGTTAACGCAAACTTTTGGAATGTTTTTCATCTATTGATCAATTTATTGGTTAACGCAAAAGTACAAATTGTGTCACATGATCAGGTAACATTCGTACTTAACTTTTGCAGTAAGGTAAAAGAAGATATTGTTTATAATTTATTGTAAGTTAAATTTCAAGAGACAGTAATTTTATAGTTTATCCAAGGAATGGTATATTTAGATAAGTCTAAAATAACAGATAAGTTCATTTTTTATAATTTAGAAAATTAATATAAAATGTATTTATATGTTAAACTATATTCATGGCGTGCATATCTTAAGCATTCAATTACAGCTGCATAACAGCTGAAATCTTAAAAATAATAAAACTGATTATTTCTGTTTACTTAATAATAATAATAACTTTATTCGTAAGCAGTACCGCTCATAGAATGTTTACTTAGTAATTATAATCGATAACATTAAGTTTGATGAAAATTGTTGTTGTTGAAAGTTTCTACGTGATATTGGTTAACGCAAAGGCTAGTCATGCATGGGACATTCCCAATACTCATTCACGTATACATCGGGTCAGTAAAGCATAACGTGTTTGTATTTTTACTGTACGTAGAAGTTAACATCTATTGATTATGTGTTGATTAACGCAAACGGACACACTGTAAGTCACATAATCAAACAGTTTGACTTTAATTTTTCTTTAAAGTTAATGGGTCCGTTGTGACATATTCCACCCCATACCATTACACGATCCGTTTCCATGACACAAGGGTCCAATAAAAGTTTACCTTGCCTACGGTATACGCTCATGCGTCGATCACGAAAACGGAGAGCAAATCGGGACTCATCTGTAAACAGGATATGCTACCTGATGTGTAACCTCCAACGTCGTCTTGCAC
Source organism: Mytilus californianus (assembly GCF_021869535.1). Classification (NCBI taxonomy): domain Eukaryota; kingdom Metazoa; phylum Mollusca; class Bivalvia; order Mytilida; family Mytilidae; genus Mytilus; species Mytilus californianus. The sequence continues at coordinate 32,090,760 of NW_026262690.1, read as the reverse complement.
GAGCCCATTCAAGTCTTGCGGCCCTACGAAGCTGTTTAATGAGCGGCCCTTTCCGGGTACGTCTTGGACGCAGTCCAGGCGCTCTGAGTCTTCGACGAAATTCTGTTGTTGTAACGACCAAGTATTCCTCGGGCCGTATTTTCCGGATTCAATGTAGTTTGCGCAAGTGTATAAGACGTGCTGCGAGGTATTGACGTTGCGATGTCTCATGGGAACGGCCGCTTTGTGGTCTATCATTTGTTGAGCCAGTTTGCCTTAGACGAATCACCAGTATTGATCTTGTTATTGTTGCCAAATGCTTGTTCGTGCTCATTTTGCAGTAACCGTGGCATCAAATTCTGGATTTGTTTTCCATTATTTTAAGATCGCAAATTGTTTACTTGATGCAGTAGCCCAATTATTGACGTCCAACAATTTCAATTATTCATTGATTCACGGTGAACTTGATTACCCGGATGGAAAAGTAGCATTCAGAATTTTCATCGTGTCCGTTTCGGAATTTTTTTTGAAAAAAAGAATAAACAGATGCTTTTTGACGTTGAATACATATAAAAGATGCACCCCAAAATTATCTAATCAAACGTATAGAAAGCCTTTGCTTCATACAAAATAAGCTAATATTTACCAATGAGAATCCCTTAACAGATTTATCCCATTGTGACGTGCCACGTATGACTAATTAGACCGAGTCTCATGTGAATCGGTAATAAACTATTACAGAAACTTTAAATTGAAAAATATAAAAAATGTTTAAAAATTAACTTTGTATCGTTTCTTTTGTTGACTAGAAAATATAACACGTGTAGTTATTCGTCCATCTATGAGATATTGGTTAACGCAAACTTTTGTTATGGTGTTAAGATTTTGTTAAACATTTAGTTGGTTAACGCAAAATGTTGAAATTTATATAACACGATCGATCATAAACTATTACTTTACTTGAATACGAATGTTAAAGGAAATTTTTGTTCTTAACTTTATATGTAAGTAAATTTGAGTTTGGTTTTACATTGAGTTCTCTTTGTCATATAACTGATGTATGCATTGTTGATATTTTTGAAATTTAATAAACAGATATATATTTCTTAAATGAATTATGAACATAAACCATAATTGCACATATTTTACAATTCAAGAAAAGCTGGATAACTGCTAATATCATTAAGATAAAATGATTGATGAATTACTGATTTTTTAATGTGGAATAGTAAAGAAAATAAAGATAACCTATTGTTTAATCAATAGAACATTTAGTTATTGTGATTTTTTTTCGACAAATTGGTTAACGCAAATTTTTGGTATGTTATTCATCTATTGATCAATTAATTGGTTTACGCAAACTTTTGGAATGTTTTTTATCTATTGATCAATTTATTGGTTAACGCAAAAGTACAAATTGTGTCACATGATCAGGTAACATTCGTACTTAACTTTTTCATTAAGGTAAAGGAAGATATTGTTTATAACTTTATTGTAAGTTAAATTTCAAGAGACAGTAACTTTATAGTTTATCCAAGGAATGGAATATTTAGATAAGTCTAAAATAACAGATAAGTTCATTTTTCATAATTTAGAATTCAATTACCGCTGAATAACAGCTAAAATCTTAAAAATAATAAAACAGATTATTTCTGTTTACTTAATAATAATAATAACTTTATTCGTAACCAATACCGCTCATAGAATGTTTACTTAGTAATTATAATCCATAATATTAAGTTTGATGAAAATTGTTGTTGTTGAAAGTTTCTACGTGATATTGGTTAACGCAAAGGTTAGTCATGCATGGGAAATTCCCAATACTCATTCACTTATACATCGGGTCAGTAAAGCATTACGTGTTTGTATTTTGTAATGTACGTATAAGTTAACATCTATTGATTATGTGTTGGTTAACGCAAAAGGACACACTGTAAATCACATAATCAGACAGTTTGACTTTGATTTTTCTTTAAAGTTAATGGAAGATATTGAAGCAGTTCTTAACTCTTATATTGTAAGATTAGTTTCAATATATTGTACTTAATTAGTTTATCTTTGTCGGAGATAAAATTCTTTTTGGTATTTTAGACAATTTTATATACAAATACGTATTTCTTTGTAAACTATGCACATGGATGCACGACGATGTTGCATTATGGATAATATTGCAACTTGATTAAGTGCCAAATATGGCAACTGATTCTTCAATTTTCTGGGTTTTTTTTGTATGCATCTTTATTGTTAAACAGGGTTTTCGAACAAGAACTATCGCATAAAATAACTAAAATTTGATACATGTATCATTTAATCTTCATTATTCCAACTTCTTGTAAAATACCAAGAAAAGAGCAGAACAATTTTGAAGTCTCTGTGTTCGTTAAGAAGTTGTGATATTTTAGCTCTTTTGGGAACAATAAGATGTGGTATGATTGTCAATGAGACAACTATTCAGCATGACGTGGATTTTAAACCACACCGTATAGTCAGATTTAAGAGGCTTCGACCATGACAACATGTGAAACATAAAAACGGGAAGTATGTATTTATTATCGTATTTCATAGATCAATATACGTTTTTTTTAAAGACACAGTTAAAGGTTTAACTCGTTGGTTAACGCAAATATTATAATGGTAGTCGCTACTGACTGCCAATTCTGTTTAAAGGAAATGTACATTTCTGCTTACAACTTAGTCTTTTGGTCTCCGGTGGATAGTTGTCTTATTTGGCAATTATATCACATCTCTTTAAAGTTATAAAAAGAGAAGTACGTGGAATGTATATTATGAAATAAAAGAAAGAATTTCTAGAGACATGTTACAGTTATATTTTGATAAATTTGAAATTTTTTTTTGTCAATTTTAAGAAAAATTATTTTATTACTACAGTTCTTAAAACTTCAATGTCTATCCACTTTTTGTTCACAAGGAAGTTGAAGCTATACAGGAAATATGCCTTTCAATTTACAGCGAAAATGGAAGCTTTATCGTTATATGTGAACTTTTCATTTCTATGTAGCAACATTCCAGCAGCGCCTGCATACGGAGTATATATCTCCCAATTGATACGATATTCCCGGGCTTGTATTTCCTATCATGATATCCTTGATAGAGGATTGCTGCTCACAAGGAAGCTATTTAACCAAGAGTTCTAAATGGTGAAGTTGAAATCATCCCTTCGTAAATTTTACGGACACCATCACGAGTTGATTGACCGTTATGGAATAACCGTTTCACAGATGCTATCGGATATGTTCCTTATGTCGTTCCCTTTTCACGAATGTGACCTACCGAATTAGACTATTTACCGGATTTGTAATAACATAAGCAACACGACGGGTGCCACATGTGGAGCAGGATCTGCTTACCCTTCCGGAGCACCTGAGATCACCCCCAGTTTTTGGTGGGGTTCGTGATGCTTAGTCTTTAGTTTTCTATGTTGTGTCATTTCTACTATTATTTGTCTGTTTGTCTTTTTATTTTTGGCTATGGCGTTGTCAGTTTGTTTTCGATCTGTGAGTTTGACTGTCCCTCTGGTATCTTTCGTCCCTCTCTTTTCGAACAACCTTATTGGGCGTACTCATTTCTTATTCTATATTAACTTTTTTTCTTTTTAATGTGAAGTTAAAGGATAGAAATGAACTTAATTCCTTTTTGTGTCAATTTTAAGAAAAATTATTATATGAATACAGTTCTAAAAAACTTCAACGTGTATCCCCTTCCTGTTCACAAGGAAGTTGAAGCAATACAGGAAATATGCCTTTCAGTTTACAGTGAAAATTAAAACTTTATCGTTATATGCAGATAACTTCGAACAACCCAGTTGTGCATACTCATTTCTTATTCTACAAAACTTTTGTTGTTTTTAATGTGAATTTGTTATTTTCAAGTTTAAAGATAGAAATGAACTGGATTCCTTTTCTAGTCTTTGCGATACATGTAGTCCTTGTAAGTATCTCTTTTTGTTATATAACTTTAGACACATTTGACATATCCTTTATCACTTGCATACTCGCAATTTCTGAATTTTGAGTGACAAGGAAAAAGTAAAATAACAAAAAAACCGAACTCCAAGGAAATTTCAAAACGGAAAGTCCCTAATCAAATGGCAAAATCAAAAGCTCAAACACATCATACGAATGGAAAACAACTGTCATATTCCTGACTTGGTACAGGGAAATAGACACCGATACGTTTATAGAAAAAACTCATCTCAAGTATACCAGGCTTATGTATTGTATACACTAGACGCGCGTTTCGTCTACAGTTGCGCTCAAATTGAAACAGTTGAATTAACAATTTACACTCTCTTAATACTTTAAAACAATCTTTATTAATAAATAAAAAAATAAATAAAACATTTATATAGACTATGTGTTTTTGTGCACATTTATATATACTTTTAAATAACATAGTGCCCGTTGAAGTATTTTAGTTTTTAAACTCCAGATTGCTGGCTTCGTTAAGAAATGTCCCAACAGAGAACAATTTGACGTTGTAGCGGAATTAAGTTGCCCTGAAAATTTGGATCTTTTCCACTGCTTACCTGTGCTTCCAGACTACAACGATGTAATCTTTATTTGCAAACCTCCAAAATGGTTTGTCAATGGTAAGATTAAAGATCTAACAAAACAGATATCTAGTGTATGCCTTTCTAATTTTAAGCTGAAATATAGACCAAATGTCTTTTATGAACCTGAAATGTATGATACTCTTATGTTTGTTTGTTTTTCTGACAAATCTAATTATGGATCCAGTATTGGTCACCTGACAGATATGGAATATTGACTAGCGCTACATTAAGAATTCGTAAAGTTCTTTGACAGCTTAAAAATTTTGTTAGACTTTTAAAAGAAAATAACGTCTTGCCAGTTTAGATGCTTTAAGATACTAAAGATATGTAGCTACGTAACAATAGCGTACGTTACGTTAAACTAGTGTGCCCGAAGGTCCAGAAAACAATTTCACAACATTACGATCTAAAATCTTTTGGCCCATATTCACGATAACTTCTACTAAACAACTGTAAAGTTGCCTAATTTACTTTCAATTATATCTAAGTAACGGCAGCGATGTTGGTCGGTCATCTAGTCTTTTTTAACTGTTATAATCGCAATAATCATGAAAACACTTTGCCACGAAAATCTTTCATATATTTCACTATATTGACTGTTTATAGGAACTTTTGCTGTGTGGTCTCCGAAATACGAGAAAATTACATCAGTCCCATGCGAGAACAATAGATACCAAGAACTTCCTTACAAATCAAATGATAGATTTGCTTTTAAATGTTCAATGGGAAAGAACTTTTGTACAGAAAAAGGACAGGCTAAACTATTACATAACCTTAAAACCGAAGATAATCTCTGTTTCTGTTCGGATGGTTACACATTTCTAACAGAACCTAAGAATGGCACATACTGCAACCCGGATGTTGAAAACTGCACTTGCATTTGGGAAGGAATAGGCAAGTAATCGATTGAACTTCACTTTATATGGCTATTGCAATATACTAATTGTTACTATTATGACAAGGTATTTGTATTGAACTTTTAACTTTTGTTGACCACAACCAAATTTCAATTTTTTGACATAATGTATTTAGTTGAAGAGAACTTTCTGCATTATAATCTGTAAAACAACATGTAGGTGAATGCTTCATATATTTTCATCCAAGCATTGGTAATTATTCCCTTATTAATGTGCATACACGTAGTAGTACAGCCTAGTAGAATTGATGTAGTATTTCTGCATTTTTGATGTTAGTGATTAACAGATCTAAAAAAAACGATAGGTTTGTTGATCGTGATGATCTGTGTCGCCGGCGACCATTCATAAGTGTGCCCGGCCGCAACGCGATGCAGCTAACAACGGAAGACTGAGCGTCTATCTGTCCGTGAAACCGTACGTCAAGTTTTGTATGCGCTCTCATGCATACACTCTTTGCCAGATTATTACGAAATTATTACAATGTACAGCAATATCCGGTGTACAGGCATGCGTGGTTACTAATCATGCGGCAAAATTATAAATCTCATTTAGTATCGTCTGATTCTTTAATATTACTATTGTTGAATATGATACGCATGTTATGTTATCTTAGAAGATTACTAGTAACATATTCTAAATAATCATATTTATTTTCAGATCAGGAATCGGAAATTACCACAAATGTGCATTTTCTAAATAGGAAAATAGGCGGACTCTTGGTCAAGTAAGATCATTTAAATAATATATTGCATTTTGTTTTCATCAACCAATGGTGTTCATAATGATAATCATATCTGAAAAAAAGTTATGAATTTGTTTTTATTTTATTTCATTGTATTTATTCATATTTCTTACCAATAAGCTTTCCCTAATCTGTGCTATGGTGTTATTGAATTTCGTGATTTTTTAAATTTATCATTTGCTTATCATAGTTTTATATTTCTTTATAAAAATAAGGAGATGTGGTATGATTGCCAATGAGATAACTATCCACTAAAGTTCAAATGAAGTGGATGTTAGCAAATATAGGCATTATGCTTTTCTTAATGCAAGCTTAAACTTAAAGAAATTGTAAATTGCAATGCACTAGAATTTATAAGTATTCACATATTAGTGAACATCACGTTTATAAAAGGATATAAAAAATATATACAGCTTTCATTCGAGTCATCCCGTAATTACCAAGAACTCGGTGATTGTTTCCAAAATCGTATTTGAGGGGCAATTGGAAAGTGCTCATGAGAGATAAAACAATTGCTTATAATGAAAAGAAAAACTATTTTCAAGAGTAAAATGATAAAAACAAGTAACACTAATTAAACTGCCAAATGGCAACAAAACACCCTTTTTGAAAGGTGTTTTGTTGGAAGGGATTGAAGAAAAGGAAAGGTATGAATCAATGAATATTTGTGAACAAAAAAATATGGTTTGAATTGGGACTGTACATAAAAATCCATTTCCCGGTTTTAAAGTCGTGTGTACAAATTCCTTTTCCCTTTTGTCCCACTGTCCATATTTCTGCTCAATGTACTGGTACATATTCGTGTCCACAATAACTTATTTTTTATCTTGTTTTTTTATTTGAAAATGTAAAATGAATGAGACAGTATAGACCTTGAATGTTTTAGTATGTACAGTAGGTACCCTATGAATACGAGCATTTGTCGAATCTCTCATGGGCAGCGACTATTATATGTAATAAAGTATGTAAATATAGTGTAAACTCTATCCTTTATCATGGACACCTTCTTTCACAGGAATTGTAACTGAATTTATGTATTCTGTCTTTTCTAGTCAAACAGATAAAGGCAAAGAATTAAGTAAAAAATCAGGTAAATTTAGTTCTGTGTGTTGCTGTCCTCCTTACTGTAACCCAATTCAATGATTTCGTTTGTTAAATAAATGTCTCCCTTTTCTGCCTTTTGTTAGCTCAACATGGATACACAGTTGTAACCAAGCAGTAAACAAACTTTATACAACCATCAGTATTGAAAAAACCTGATGCAATAACTTAATATCATTCTATGATAATTATAAAAATAAAGATGATGATGATAATAACAATAACAATATATCTAATTATACTAGAAAAGATAGGAAAATGTTTGAAAATTAATTCGTATAAAAATTTATAAAAATGAATGGAGACCTGAATAAACATCCATGAGACAGTTATTCAAGAAGACGAGTTAACCCAAATATACATAAGAATTATATATTATCTTCAACGATAAACTAATGGGCATGTATGTTAACCTTATAACCTGTTCTATTTCGTAATCAATCTACAGTCCATTTTCAAACATTTCCATTTAGACGATCAAATTAAACAACATTCCCAACAAAAAAATAGAATTAGTGACAACTGCCGTGATGCCTGACGTTGATATTAAATTGTCATGCTTATTCGATCCGTAGTTTTGATGCGTCATTTTCTGAGGGATGGTGATCTGGCCTTTCAACTTTTGATTCGAAAAGGTAAAATAACAAAAATACCGAACTCCAAGGAAAATTCAAAACGGAAAGTCCCTTAACAAATGGCAAAATCAAATGCTCAAACACCTCAAACGAATGGAAAATAACTGTCATATTCCTGACTTGGTTCAGACATTTCCTTATGTAGAAAATGGAAGATTTAACCTGGTTTTATAGCTAGCTAAACCTCTCATTGTATGAAAGAAAGTCGCGTAAAATTCCATTATATTCACAACAATGTGTGAGCAAAACACAGACATAATAGGTGAAGATGTCAAAAATTGGAGTACAACAGTCAACATTGTGTTATTATCTTAATATCTATAAACTAGAGGCTCTAATGAGCCTGTGTCGCTCAACTTGGTCTATGTGCATATTAAACAAAGGACACAGATGGATTCATGACAAAATTGTGTTTTGGTGATGTTGATGTGTTTGTAGATCTTACTTTACTGAACATTCTTGCTCCTTACTATTATCTCTATCTATAATGAACTTGGCCCGGTAGTTACAGTGGAAAATATGTTGTAAAAATTTACAAAAATTTACAAAATTTATGAAAATTGTAAAAAATTGACTATAAAGGGCAATAACTCCTTAAGGGGTCAATTGACAATTTTGGTCATGTTGACTTATTTGTGATCTAACTTTGCTGTACATTATTGCTGTTTACAGTTTATCTTTATCTATATAATAATATTCAAGATAATAACCAAAAGCTGCAAAATTTTCTTAAAATTACCAATTCAGGGGAAGCAACCCAACAAAGTGTTGCCTGATTGGTCTGAAAATTTCAGGTCAGATAGATCTTGACCTAATGAACAATTTTATCCTCATCAGATTTGCTCTAAATGCTTTGGTTTCAGAGATATGCGCCAAAAACTGCATTTTACCCTATGTACTATTTTTTAGCCATGTCGGCCATCTTGGTTCGCAAGCGGGGTCATCGGACACATTTTTTAAACTAAATACCCTAATGATGATTGTGGACAAGTTTGGTTAAATTTGTCTTAGTAGTTTCAGAGGAGAAGATTTTTGCAGAAGATTAAAAAATTTTACGAAAAATGGTTAAAAATTGACTATAAATGGCAATAACTCCTTAAGGAGTCAACTGATCATTTTGGTCAAGTTGACTTATTTGTAGATCTTACTTTGCTGAACATTATTACTGTTTACAGTTTATCTCTATCTATAATAATATTCAAGATAATAACCAAAAACGGCAAAATTTCCTTAAAATTACCAATTCAGGGGCAGCAACCCAACAACGGGTTGCTTGATTGGTCTGAAAATTTCAGGGCAGATAGATCTTGACCTAATGAACAATTTTATCCTCATCAGATTTGCTCTAAATGCTTTGGTTTCAGAGATATAAGCCAAAATCTACATTTTACTCCTATGTTCTATTTTTTAGCCATGTCGGCCATCTTGGTTCGCGGGCGGGATCATCGGACACATTTTTTAAACTAGATACCCTAATGATGATTGTGGACAAGTTTGGTTAAATTTGTCATAGTAGTTTCAGAGGAGAAGATTTTTGTAAAAGATAACAAAAATTTACGAAAAATGGTTAAAAATTGACTATAAAGGGCAATTACTCCTTAAGGGGTCAACTGACCATTATGGTCAATTTGACTTATTTGTAGATCTTACTTTGCTGAACATTATTGCTGTTTACAGTTTATCTCTATCTATAATAATATTCAAGATAATAACCAAAAACGGCAAAATTTCCTTACAATTACCAATTCAGGGGCAGCAACCCAACAAGGGGTTGTCCGATTCATCTGAAAATTTTAGGGCAGATAGATCTTGACCTGATAAACAATTTTACCCCACATCAGATTTGCTCTAAATGCTTTGGTTTCAGAGATATAAGCCAAAATCTACATTTTACTCCTATGTTCTATTTTTAGCCATGGCGGCCATCTTGGTTGGTTGGCCGGATCACCGGACACATTTTTTAAACTAGATACCCCAATGATGATTGTGGCCAAGTTTGGTCAAATTTGGCCGAGTAGTTTCAGAGGAGAAGATTTTTGTAAAAGTTAACGACGACGGACGACGACGACGACGACGACGACGGACGCCAAGTAATGAGAAAAGCTCACTTGGCCCTTTGGGCCAGGTGAGCTAAAAACAAACAACTATGTCAACAAAGAAAAATGACACTCGAGTATACTGATGGTTCTTATGTAGACGAAACGCGCCTCTGTCAGACGTACAAAATTATAAGCCCTGCAAATTTGATGGATCTTTATTTTAATTAGTAAGTTTTGATAACACAAAATGATAATCACTCATTTCATTAACTTACTATAAAGTTCGTGTACTTGATGTAAACATCAAATACAATTTTATATTTTACAGAGTACAAATTTCAAAGTATATATGCAGTGTTGATAGCTGTTCTTGTGTGTGCAATATTATATTGTAAGTCTTACATAACCACACATTATATTTTTGACAATTTACCTGATTACTTGCAGATGCTGAATATTTAATCATGATTGTAATTACTTGAATTTAAATATTATTAACATAATTGCAAACAAAGACAAACAACAAAATTAGTATCTCTCGCCTTTCTTTTTAAAGACGATTGAAATTATCCAATGGAACCAATCCCTATTAGTATTTGTTTTAAATACACATGTATACGAATCTACGAATATCTGCTGAATATTATACTTTCATCAATCAATTTAGATGACGATTAAAAATTAGAGAGAATCGAAACGAGCAAAACATATCAGGTACAAAACACCTATGCAAGATAGTTTTAGAAATCAAATTTTACAAAACATATGAAAAAAACTGTAGATGAAAAAGAGAGACGATAGATACAAAAGGGACATTCAAACTCATAAGTCAAAAATAAACTGATAACACCATGGCTATAACACCATGACCAACAGAAAAACTGCAGTACGCAAAACACATCATAGAAAACTAGACTAAGTAACACGAACCTTGTCTTGTTGCGTTGATAATGTTAGTACGAATCCGGTGATATGTCTAGTTTGGTAGGTCACATTCGGGGAAAAGGGGACGAGATTATAGATACGACAATTGGTACATATCCGTTGTCATCTGTGAAACAGATATTCCATAACGGTCAACCAACTCGTGATGACGTCCTTAAAATTTACGAAGGGATGATTTCCACTTCACCACTTGAAACTCTTGGTCTAATAGCTTCCTTGTGAGCAGCAACCCTATATCAATGAAATCATGATAGAAAAAACAAGCCCTGGAATATCGGATCAACTGGGAGACATGTACTCCGTATGTAGATATGTGGCACGAAATAGTTATGTTTTTGTTTCAAAAAAGTAGACTAAATATTTTTATCTCTTTTTCAGTATCGGTTGTCATATTCAAAATAGTAACAGGTAAGATCAAGCATTTTATGGCTGAAAGATGGTTAAAGAAAAAAGGAATATAACAATGTTGGTAAATTATGAGGCAATCCAAAATCATGATGACCCACGAATTCACCAGGACAAGCCCAAAATTAACATGCTATATATTCTCAAAAAAAATACCCTTGAAAGCCAGATATATTAAATCCCGATTTTGGATCTAGGTCATCTGTTGGTAAGGAGATGAGGATAGTTATGAAAAGATGCATTATTTGCCACCCAAACCCCATGAAATTGTTAATAAATTAAATCAATGAAAAGCAAAATTTGGTCTTTGCAACGCAGTGCATACATGTACAGTTTGGTTTCTTTGACAAAAAGGTTCATATAGGCAAACAATAAATGGTATTATCTAAGATATATTTGACTTATAACGATGACCTTTTTATCAAAAATTAAGTAGCCAAATGTATATTCCTATCTGATTATCAAAAGGATATCTAGAAATGACTTAGTTTTGGCAGCTATGGATGTTTTTCCTAAAAGCAAGACGTTTTGAAGGCAGAATGCAAATATTTGAACAAAATTCTACTATATAATCAGTTGACAGACCTATGTCATTTGGAGATATTCTTTTAACATGTCGTAAAAATGTGTTCTTGTTCATGGTTTTCAAATTTACGGGATAAATATTGTTTTTTAATGTATATTTATTCTATTTCATAAATTCGTGTTTTTTTATATTTAATTCCTCAATCTTAAATATTTTTCCCGTTACAACGACTTGCGTTCTCGTAACATTGTAATATTTCATAGATGATATGATCATGCATACACTGCAGTTGTCCATTTTCGCTTGCATAACATTAGTATACATTATTATACAGACACACTCTAAGACTTGACGCAAGTTAAGACCAACCTTCAAAGTAACAAAAAGGCACACTATACCAATGGGACAATACCAAAGCCTTAATCAAAGAAACAGAGACAGTACCGTAGCCAAAATGAAAAATATCGAAAAGACAAACAACTGTTACAGTTTATAATATATAACACAGACAAATAATGAGTAAGCAACACGAACCCTCCATAATCCAAGGTTTGACCTCAGGTGCATCTAAATTGTTAATCATAGTGTCGGTGTTGCTGTTGTTGTTGTTGTTGTTGACCCCTAAATGATCCACAGAAAATTGATCTAAATAATTGAGATCTCTCATTTCAGCTAGATCCAAGGATAATGACAAACACATTACTCTTGATTCTGTTATCTGCTGTAAAACTATATGCCCTTTGTCTTTCAATCAGCGGACAGTTACAGGTGAGTGGTTTTTTTCATTCAACAAACACAATAAAGATAAAATATAATGATTATTTAACCAACGTGACAAGCCTGGTCTTCTAGGGGATACAACTGTTCAGACATTAAAGCCAGAAGATACAAAGAAAAAACTCAATTTGAGTAAACAAATAGTTGAACTGACTAAGGTTGGTTAAAAATAATTATCATAGAATGTCGCCAATAGACCAATTTGCCGTTGATCTAGTTATGAAGCATTTCCATAATTCTAAACTAAAACAGCTAAATCCCCATAGGTATATGTTCAACAACCCATGCAGTTGAGTCCTGTGCTGACATAAAATATCATTGTAGCGATAATTTTCTGTAAAATTACAGTTCATCAAAATGATCGACCTAAACCAATTTTGTATTGTGAATGCTTTTCATCATTGTAATTAATTTAAATGAAAGGAGGTGGGGTATATGTCAAGTTGACAGCAATCAAAAGACTCAATTATCCAGAAAGACATGAAGAAAGTAACAATCAGTCTTCACCAATAGACAGGTGGTTTTTTTTATTTCCGTACATTTTGAAGATAACAGTTTGATTTTAGATTCAGAAATGGTTACAGTAAAAAGTGAAGAAGAGCAGAGTTTTCAGGTTTCTGAAACCTGCTGTTTTATCATGTGGTCTATCAGCAGGCAAAAAGATAAAAAAGATCAACGTAAGTTTTTCATCACTGAAAATTAAAAGTTTTTATAATTAGCTATTGTACGGCAATATCATTTGTTTGTTGTATAATATATTACCTTGAAATAAGCGGGGGATAGGGTTTAGATACCAATGAGACAAGTTATTTGACGAATTGGTTGTCAAGAAAGAGATATATATTTATATGAAACAGTTAAACATTACTCTTGGGATGTTGTTCACAAGAATATCAACACATACACTGACAAACTAGTGTATCTAAAAATTTAATCAGTTTTACTAATTCTATCAAATTATATCGATATTATAGCCGACTCTCAATGATTAGTACGTTAGTCAGATAAACAGTATATATAAATATATATATATAAACAAGTCTAAATTGAAAACATATGTATATATATATATATGCGCATCTATATCAGTACAATTGGTACCATTGGTGTAATTATCATTTATTTTTTTAAACTATGGACTATTCAGGAAATGGTCAGAAAGCGGAAGTGTAAATTCTCCGATAATGCATTTCAACCTATTGTGGTGCATCTATATGGGCAGCATCATTAATCCTGTCCCTACACTATGTGACTCTGTGTTTACATGTATTTCCTTTAGTTTTGCTCCTATGGCCCCACTTCTAAAGCTAAAAGTGGAGTACATTAATGCCAGCATACATATGAATATCCGAGCAGAATTTTTCATTTTATGCATTACGTCTATTAATATTTTTAACTTAGTTAAAAAGTGATAACTTCTTGATTGAAACTGAATATTTCATTTCAGACAGAAAATATATTAAGTCAACTGAAACTCATCTTATCGATGATATGATTATCAAGCCTAATGGAACGCTTCCAATAAACAAATCAGTTGATAACACAGATGAGGCAAGTAAAAAGCAAGACATTTTTTTTGGTGGGGGTCTCTTGTTTGTTAGTTTATTTGTTTGTTTGTTAATTTTTGGTTTTTCAAAATGCAATTTTTTGTTGTTTTTTTTTATATTTGAGGGTCGGGTGCCCAATCTATTTCATCTTATATATAAAAAAAAATCAATTTACTTTATATTCTATACAGCTTGGTTGTTTTCTATCTTTTAACATATTTCTAAGCAAGATCGGAATATATCGGGACTTTAATGCTGCAAGCTAGAACACTAAAAGCAAGCTTCAAGAAAGCGACACAAACACATCTACCTTATAGAATGAATTTTATTCATTTTAGACGTTGTGCTAAGAACTTCAAAAAAGACAACCGCCAAACAGAGTTTGCTTAATCAAAATAAATATGGGAATTTTGATCACCTGTTCTACTAGAGATATACAGACGTATATTTCAGACTAATTCATCACTTCTCTTCAATGCAGTAGTATAGAAAGCTCTTAATTTACGAACCTGTTCTTTTTCTTTAGATTTTGTTGATACTTGGGGAAACCAGAAAGGAATGAAGCTTGGAATCAAAAAGTTCCCACGATCTGTTGATGTGTTCATTGAAATATTTCATTGGTTGAAATGACTTATCTTTTTTTTTTTGAGCTATTAAAATCGACTTATTTCTTTTGAGTTTCTTGTTTGTATATTTGTATATATATGTTAAAGTTATTTGTATGAGATTTCTTAAGTTTATGTTAATGGTTGATTGTATATATGTACCGACTCTAAACAAAATGTACTTAGTTACCTACTTACTTACTCGCTTACTTTTCCCTACAGAAATGTTATAATATCAGTTATGGAAGCAAGGATGAGATAAGATAAGATAGCAAAAATAAAAAAAAAAAAAAAGGACAAAACCATTATATGTTGTTGTCTGTAGTGTTTACAAATTTCGTGAAGCGGGAACTGAAAATACAAGTTGACATTCCAACATTTACTCAAGAAAAATATCCGGGAACTTTAATTTGTTGATTAAGAATTGTCACTACCTATCGTCCTATGATTTGGGAGTAAAGATTACACGTGGCAATTGTTTATTTACATTTTCTACATTAACATTTGATCATCTTTAAGGCGCTTTTTGATTGGATGCAGCCAGTTACAACTGCGACCAATGAAAATAATTACCTCGTGGATCCAAAATTCTATCTCAATCCGCCAAGGGTTGAGAGGAGGGGACTGGGTCGTAACCATTGGCTAGCGAAGATGATAAATGTTAAGCTATGGTTAAATGGATTTTACAGGTCATGGACAATAAATTATATATTCTTCATTACTAGTACGTATACATAAGTAATGAAATAGAATCACAAGCAGTTTACAAAAATGTAGATAAGGTCCGTGTGAAATTACACAATTGTAGAATAGGATTAACTATACGATATAGGTAATGGTAATTGCTGGAGGCCGTACGGTGACCAACAGTTTCTATCATCCGCAAAATTTGGTCTCTGCTTGTCTCATTGGCACTATACCACATTTTCTTATTTTTATATTAAGTGATTGAAAATTACAATGTTCTTCCGCACAATACATTTGATTTTGCGTCACCACCAGTTATGATGTTTTTCTTAGATAGGACGCTTTGGGCGGTAAAGACAATATTTGGGCGGTAAAGACAATATTCAAAACATATACTACTAGTGTCCCCTACAATAATAACATTGATAGTTGCCCAGTAGAATATATACAATTCTGAAAATTCTCTATTCAAAATTTCAAATGAAAAATGCCTGGGGGAAAATTAGGAACATTAAAGAGAACAAAATTTCACACCTACGTTACAATTGCAAGTTGTTAAAATATGATCTTGAAATTAAATGGTTTATATACATGTTCATACAACATAGTTTAGATAACTGTGGAATATCAAAAATTTGGGACATGTAGTTTTGCGACAAATGGGTAGTATATGTGTGGGACAAAAACTTAAGAATTTTAAGACAGATTTGGTGAATAAATCCAATATCTTATTAAATGATTTTTTATTTATATCCTATAAATTTAGATGCGGTAGTCACCGATTACCCGTTGAGACAAGAAGATTAAAATTGGTAACTTTCTCGAACACTAGTAAATAAATTTTAGTCTGAAACGGTCATTTTGATCTAAACATCATCTGAAAAGTTTGAATAATAGGCATATTCAGTCTTTCAGTAAAATTTTTAGACGTATCCACTGCAGTAAATTCAGTACTGTTCAGAGAATTCGTTTGCAATTAAATCAGTACTGTTCAGTAGCTTTTACGACAATTGAGCATGATGTTGGTTTGTACAGGTAAATTACAACTTCTAAACTTATACTGAACAAATCTTAATTGACTGCAAGCTAATTGTCTGGACAGTGCTGAATTTACCGCAGTGGATGAGTCTGACAATTGACGCTGAAAATAGTAATGATCGGCGTTAAAGGGCAATAACTTCAATAAGGTGTCGTCTGACAATTATTGGCCAATAATGTATTTGTAGATCTTGTCTTGCTGATCATTTTTGCTGTCTAAGGTTTCTTGTTTATAGTTATCAAAAAATAAGCAAAATGGAAAACAAAATTGCAAATTTAGTCATTTATGTGCAATAACTCCCGTAAGAAGTCGTCTGACAGTTTCAATTTAAATATCTCCACAATCAGAACTTTTTTGCCCCTTGTCATATTTTCTCTATTTATAACGGTTTTCTAGATAAATGACAAAACTCGCATTTTGCCCCTATGTTTTATTTTTAGCCATGTCGGCCATGTTGGTTGGCAGGTAAGGTCATCGGACACTTTTGTAAAACTAGATACCCCAATGAGGATTGTGTCCAAGATTGCTTAGATTTGGCACAGTATTTTTTAGAGGAGAAGATATTTGTAAAATTAACGGACGACGATTGCGGACGACAGACGCCAAGCTATGAGAAAATATAACTTGTCCCTTTTCATATTTATTGATAGGGTTTACTCATATTCAATTAACCAACAACAGAAAAACACAGGTAGTTGTCACATTAACCAATTCTAATAGACAGTAAAAACTATATATAAGATTTCTCCATCGTTTTGGGCTAAAATTAAAACATCATCCGATATTACACAAGCCATTATCTAGTTGGAATGCAATAGGTAAATTTTGGTTAAAAGATTTGATAAGAAATTTGCCGATAAACTTTTTCTGTGTAGATGTTCTGACCTTTCAGGTCTTGATATCAAAACCCTACCACATTATTACAAAAGCGCTTTACAATCGTGGTCAAAATTGACAGGGATCACACAGGGTATGTTTAACAAAATGGACGTAAAGAAACAGCGGTTATTTGGAAACTCAAATATTTTATTTCAGGGCAAATCTTTATTTTATTCTTCTTTTTCAAAAAGTCGAATTGGTGATATATGGGAGGATAATACCAAAGATTTTAAATCGTGCAATGAAATATATCAACAACTAATAGATAAACGTAATTGTATTTCGGAATACTCGCGAATTAAAAGTTCCATACCACAAACATGCATGCAGATTTTAAAAAAAACAAAGATGTTTCACGCACTTAAAAAAGCCACAAAATCAAAATTTCTGAAAACTTTGAATTTCTAAATCCAGATAATTTTAAAATTAAAGATTGGACATTAAAATATCTTCAGCTAAACATAAACATAACTAAGACACCAAAGTGTCAAACAAAATGGGAAAATTTGTATAGCGAGTATATAAATTGGGAAAATATTGGCTAAATCTCAGTAAAATGGATATTAATACAAAGGTTAAAGAATTGCAATGGAATATTATGTATACACAGGATTATATATACTGAAAACAGACTGCAAATAATGCATATGTCAAACGGAAAATGTCACTTATGTGATGAAAATAATAATATTGAAACTCTTGTCATGAGCATTTATTTTATCAATGTAACAATGGTGTAACAATAACAATGGTGTAACAATAACAATGGTGTAACAATGTTACACCATTGATAGAAACAGTTGTATGAAATTTACAACTTTGTAACTTAATATATGGCATGGTATTGGTTGCAAAAATTTGATATTTTCCATTTAAATGCAATATTTCTTATTTAATTGGTATATTTCTTCATTTAAATGCAATATTTTTTTATTTGAATGGTATATTTTTTCATTTAAATGCAATATTTTTTATTCAGATAGTATAATTTTTCATTCAAATGGTATAATTTTTCATTCAAATGGTATAATTTTCGTTCAAATGCAATATTTTTTATTCAATTGGTATAAAATGTCATTTGAATGCAATATTTTTTATTCAATTGGTATAGTAGTTTTTTATTTATATGCAATAATTGCGTTATGGGAAATTCTTTGGCGTCATGAGGTCAAATTTGCAACAACGTTTGTGATTGGTCGGTAATTGTTTGGATTTCTCCCCTTTCTTTCTAAACATGGGTGACCAAGAATTAAAAAACGCGTCAGAATACCGCCCCTATAACTAAATTTGGCGTTCGTGCGAATTTGTGCACTGGCTGTTAATGCCAATGATGACCAGGACGAGCAAAAATGCGAGTGACAAGTAATAATAATTAATTTGACACACAACTTGTTCATTAATAGAAAAAGATGCCTGCGTGCATGGCAAAAACACCTCCAATGAAAACCTTTTCTGAAGAAACTCTCCTACAGTCTACACATTGTCTTTGCATAAATAAGTATGCAGGGCATATTTCAAAACATATTTCATCTTCAGGACTTTTAAATGATTTACTTTTCAATACTGCATTGGGAAGGGGGTATAAAAGGTTTATTTTGTGACACATTATATAATATAATTAGGTATCCAACAAATTATATGATTGTACGTTTAGCTATTATCTAGACCCGTACAAAATGTATATAATTAGACACATTTAACAGGGGCGGATCCAAAAATACGGTGTCTAGATTGGAGGGGGGGAGTAGATTCAAATTTAGATATTTGTATAGAGATGTATATATGCAAGTATTGACAGTAATGGTTATGGTGTGTGTGTGAGGCAACCAAAAGTCAATCAACGTATTCTGTATATTTCATCATTTCTTTATTATGTTATCTATAGGTTTGGTCCCGCCCCTTATCTGTTTTTTGCACATTAGGGACGACATCAAAAGTTCAATGTAGGATAAAAAAAACTTAAAATCGATGTTAATTAAACAAAACTTTTTTTTGACCAAAAACCAATTTGATGATTATATATATGTTTATATATTCAATAATGCCATTTATTTTGGAAAAAAGGGTAGGGGCAAGGCGTTTTTAAAACATATCAATGGGATGCGTTATTTTTTTTTTTGTTCTTCGGAAGTGAGCCAGAAGAAGTCCATTTCTGGTATTTTTT
Source organism: Mytilus californianus (assembly GCF_021869535.1). Taxonomy (NCBI): domain Eukaryota; kingdom Metazoa; phylum Mollusca; class Bivalvia; order Mytilida; family Mytilidae; genus Mytilus; species Mytilus californianus. The sequence goes on along the minus strand of NW_026262690.1, from coordinate 32,071,200 downwards.
GCTTGTTGCTAATTTTAACGCCCAGTGAAAATTATTTCGTGCTTGTTCAGGAAAACACTAGTTTAGAAGTCACGTATATAATATAAAATGAAGAGATGGAATATGATTGCTGATAAGGCAACTATCCACCGGAGTTCAAATATGAAGTGGATGTAAGCAATTATAGATAAGATAAGATAAGAAAAATTTATTTTAAGTCGGGTAACATGAAATACTACAAACATAAGCTCTGTAGAGCTTTTTGCCGTCATGTAGACAAATGCTTTTTGTAGACAATCGTAAGGCCTTCAACAATGACAAAAACATGATAATGTAAAGTCGTCTATAAAAGGCCCGACATGAAAAGTATGAACAATTCAAACGAAAAAACTAACAGGCTGAGCCTAGTTATACATAACAAAACAATTTACAAAATATCAAATATGAGTCGAGACAGGAACCAACGACAACCACTAAACTACAGGCTTCATCCCTGGGACAGGCAAATAAAGAATATGGCAGGGTGGATATAAAAAACGAAGATGCGGTATGATTGCAAATGAGACAACTCTCCACAAGAGATCAAATGACACAGAAATCAACAGCTATAAGTCACCGTACGGCCATCGACAATAAGCAAAGCCTACACCGCATATTCAGCTATAAAAGGCCCCGAAATCAAAAATGTAAAACAATTCAATCGAGAAAACTTACGGCCGAATTAATGTACAAAAAAATGAACGAAACACAAATATGTATAACAAAGCAACAAACGACAACCACTGAATTACAGGCTCCTGACTTGGGACAAGCACATACATACAGAATGTGGCGGGGTTAAACATGTTAGCGGGATCCCAATCCTCCCCCTAATCTGGGACAGCGGTGTAATAGTACAACAACAAGTTTGTGAGCAACCCATCCCGAAGCTGGGACAGTGGTGAAACAGTACAATAAAATAACAACCTGCACAAATCAGCAAATTAACTCAAACGATCGGTACGAGACACACAAAAAAACTAACATTAAGACAATAGACACAAAGCACCGACATAAGAGTATTTGCAATTACTGGAAGTTTGCTCAAACCTAATTACAACTGGTACTGAAATAAATCTTGTTCTCCCAGACTGAGTTATCAATCTGTACACAATACGCGGCAAAGGATTTATTAAAAAAGAAAACAGTCTGAGAAACGTCTGGTTTACGTTGTATATAGATATAAGAAGATGTGGTATGAGTGCCGATGAGACAACTCTCCATCCAAGTCATAATTTGTAAATGTAAACCATTAAAGGTCAACGTACGGTCTTCAACACGGAGCCTTGGCTCAAACCGAACAGCAAGCTATAAAGGGCCCCCAAAAAATTAGTAGTGTAAACCATTCAAACGGGAAAACCAACGGTGTCTAATCTATTTAAAAAAACGATATACTTGCATATAAATCCATATACAATGAAACGGTTTTTGAAAAGTGGACCGAACGTTTTGACCATCGAAATTTTGCAATAGAAATACTAGTTATGACCACAAGATTTTAACAGCCAGTGCAGGACTCGCACGAACGTTCGATTTAGTTAGAGGGGCGATATTCTGATGCGTTTTTTAATTCTTGGTCACCCATGTTTAGAAAGAAAGGGGAGAAATCCAAACAATTTCCGACCAATCACAAATGTTGTTGCAAATTTGACCTTATGACGTCAAAGAATATCCCATAATACAATTATTGCATATAAATAAAAAAAACTACTATACCAATTGAATAAAAAATATTGCATTCAAATGACATTTTATACCAATTGAATAAAAAATATTGCATTTGAACGAAAATTATACCATTTGAATGAAAAATTATACCATTTGAATGAAAAATTATACCATCTGAATAAAAAATATTGCATTTAAATGAAAAAATATACCATTCAAATAAAAAAATATTGCATTTAAATGAAGAAATATACCAATTAAATAAAAAATATTGCTTTTAAATGAAAAATATCAAATTTTTGCAACCAATACCATGCCATACTCGTTAGAAAAGATATTCTATTAGGAATTTGTGCAGATAATTCAAATAATACAATTGTTAACGCAATAATACTTTATTTTAAATGGGCTATTTGGAAAATACGTAATAAATGCAAATTTGATAAAATTAAACTGAATATGAAGTATATACGGGCTTGGTGAAATTGCACATGAAAAGCGAATTAAAACTACTCTTGCTACGCTCGGATATAAAGTAAATATGTAGAGCAAAAGTTGAACTCTTATCGACAAAATATAAGAAGATATACTTAGTTCTACTGTTCTAAACTAAAGTTGTGTTCGAATCCATATATAATAATCTTATCGCTTCTTAGGAAGAACTTAGTGAACAATATGTTATTTTTACAGAAAGAAAACTAATATTTTTACTGTAATCGATATTTGAATCTATTTCTGTGCATATTATGTATATTAGTAAATTACCACATATATCATGCTTCTAACTACATTAGTGCTTTATCCTTTTATTATCCATACGTGTATTACAGAATAATTTCAATTTTTGTTCAATCACATCAATAATTTCCAATTAAATTATAACTCTCATTTTTCTTATTCAAATATATAGTTTTCAAGTTTAAATCAACACATGGTAGTCAGTGAACCGGATATACGATAATAATTATGTATAACAGTGATGCTTATCAGATAAAATCAATTGCATTGTTATTTAAATATATGTATGTAAAACTATGGTAGTTTAAACTTATTTGATTTTTTCCCTGGTCAAGTGAGGCTGTTAAAAATACAGGGGTCCCTTAGTATGCGACCTGGGCTACTTTGGTCATATATCAGGAAATGATTGAATAAAAATATTTATTATCGTTAAAAAAAAAACACAAAAAAACCAAAAAAAAAACATCATTTTATAAAAGTAAACTTGCTATTAAAATATTGAATATCCTCACCTCTTTATGGAAAAAAAGTAGTATTACATTTTCCTGGCTTTAGGTTGGCCTTTTGTGTACCCAAGGCAGGTGAAGGAAGTCAACTTAGGAGCGCTGTGATTGGAAGTAAGGGTACAATATATTCTTTTATTAATTTATGAATAATTGCAGTGTGTATATTTACAATATAAATTTTGAAACCCATTGAAATATTTTCTTGAGAATTATTCGAAAACTCCTCCAAAGTTTCATAAATTTGAGGTAAAATGACGGTGGGCATGGATACCATAAACAAGCTCCGTTGGAAGATGGTCATGATACTATTTGACTTCAATTTCTAAAACAGAATAATAAAGTATTAATGCCACACATAACAGGTTTTATTATAAAAAGTGGTAATTTTAGAAAATGTTAGTATTATCGCCTATGGAAGAATAAATACTACCGTTTTCCCTATGGTCTATTGATAGGATATACACATATTCTATTGAAAAAACTAAAACAAAACAAAAAAGAACAAAAATCATTAACAAAGCAAACAAACAAAAAACGACTGTGTGTTTATATGTAATAAAATCGTCGTAGGAACACATCAGGACAAAATGACATCAGAAAGCGTGTTCTCGAAGGTCAACAAAACCGTCAGTGATCAAGGTCAAATTCAAGGAACATCCACAAATACATATAATTTAATAAATGTGATGCATAATATAATGTTAATCTTAACTTGTCACTTTACTGGATGTACTACCTTGAATAAAAATTATATTTCGACTCCACTTGGAATTAGTTTACAATGTAAACACACATTTTGACCTGAAATTATCCTAAAAGGTTGACCTACATATTAAGCATTCATAACCATCATAGTCAGTCTTTCGGCGAATTTTCTTACATTTGGACTTTGATTCTTTTAGTACTGTCCACACACTATGATTGCGATCTGTTTAAGTCTGTTCAATCTTGCAGAGCGTTTATTTTCTTTGTTTTTTTTTCAATTTAATTCAAAATAAACACATTAGCTCGGAAAATAAATGTTTACTCCATATATACCGATTTTCCTTTCGATTCATTCTGTTATACTATAAACAAGCTCTGTAAAGTAATCTCATTGCGGCATATTGACTGAACCTAATATATTTATCTAGACAGAACAATTCCTTTCCCGTATGTCAGATCTGTTTTGGCAACTGTGTATTAAACATTTAATAAATGCTTTTCCAAAAACAACATTTATTGATTTATTGAAACCATTTCGAATTTGATGAATTTTTTTTTTGGTTTTTACTCTAAGAATCCATAATATAAATGGTTTATGAATGCATGGAGTCCAAAGAAATAGTTCGTTGTAAATGCATTTATCCTAATAAACCTTAACAAATACACCGACGTCTTTATCTTAAAATTCTGGACTATGAATTGATTTGTCACATAATTGTCCAGTTTCGTTCACTTATATTTCAACAATCAGTCGGTTTATAAATGAGTTGTTGTGTGCACTTCCTACTGGTAGACATGGTTATGTAATCATATAAAGCAGAAATCATACAAGACCTTTTCAAAGACACAAAAATAGACATCTACAAGTGATTTAATTTCACGTCCAAAAATATTGATGATGTCCTGTCACTTATTAACCCTCATTTTAGACAGAGCATGCATCTACTGTGTCACAGTGAACATGAAATTAAGGAGACTACTGAAACTAGAAAGTCGATTACATATCTGGAGCTTTTTCTTGTAATTGGCCTAGATAGAGTTTTCTGACAATCGTGACGAATTCAAATTTACAAATGTCAACTTCCTATTTCTCAGTAGTAAAAATTCCTCTGTTACATCGTATGGTGTTAACATCTATGCATTGATACGCTTCGCGTTTGCTTGTTCACATCATATTGACTTAATGTACATGGATGTGCTCCAAATTAAAGACAACTGAGTAAAAATAGAGAAAAATATGACCTCTCCTCTAACCTGAATTTCACTTAATATATACAATAACATAGGGTATCATTATCATTATCATGGCACCTTACAAATGTACTTTACAAAATCTCAAATTGATTTCTCAAAAATCATTAATTTTGTTTAAGTATAATAATCTGCTTCGCCGAACGCAGCTGGATACGACCGCAGAGGTCCAACCATGAACAGTTGGGGCAAAAATGGACACAATATTCAAGCTTGATACAGGTCTGAATTTGGATTGTAACTAAATATTTGACACATTATAGGTTTCTGACACAGAATAAATGTAGTCAAAGAACTTAAAATTGGTTATGTGATTTGAATTTATAGTCAATTAAAGATTTCTTGCTGTTGTGCACTACACTGTGCTGTTGCGCAATACTTAGTAAATCTGTTTTCAGACTATATACAAAGAATTAGCAAATTAAATTGTGACCCCCAATTTTTGTTTTGGGAAAATTGATAATTTCTTAATTCTTGAGGGAAAAAAAATTGACTCCCCCTAAAAAAGATAATATTGAAACGCTGCCTCCCTGGTGCTAGAGTCGGCCACCAGAGAACACAGGGTCACAAAGAAAAAGAGAGTAAAATGATCTATAGAGTGTAATGTTCGACGTCCACTGTTTACCGTCGGACCAAAACACGTTACAGAAAGGGAAATCGTATACTTGTGTTTATATATATATTCTCAGTTGTGGAATAAAATATCTGAATAAAATAAAGTTTCATATTTTATTAATATCAAAAATAATCCACGACGCAGAGGATGGGTCTTGCCGGCTCTCTCACTGGTCTGGCCAGGTCCCCGGTAATGGTTGGTCTTACATATACAAACAAAACTAGTCTATAATTCAACAGTCAAGTAACAAGGTTGTCACTTATTTAGAATCTTTCTATAATCTCAATTTAAGGATATTACCACCCTACTACATTATAGAAGACAACAACTTAGTATAACAAATTAAATGACATATTAATCATGTCGGAACCGCCAACCGAACACTTAATGTGCACCTTCAATATCACTTCAAAGACACCGTCACCGGCACAGTCACCGTCACCGTCACCGGTACCGGCAACCGTATTTATCACCGTCACCGGCACCGACAATCTTAAATTAAAACAAAGTTAACTTTCAACGCTCGTCTGTATTTCTCAGACATATTCCAGCTTCTATTAAAGTTTGTCACTTCCCATTCTTTATCAACCCAACACTCTCTCGGTTCTGTTGTTGTTTTTGCCTTTATATACTTTCGACTGACCAATGGCAGAGATTGTTAAATATTGTTTACCAATCGGCAACCATGGATCACACAAGGGAAATTCCCTTAATTTTGATATTGTTTGTAAACATGGATTTATATTCATCAATAAAGATGGGATTTGACTTTAAATACATTAGTAGATCATTAGAAGAGTTTTATTTGAGTTTATATTCTAATAAGGTAACTAACGCGAAAATATGGAATCAGTTCGTGGATTAAAACTTCTTAACAAACTAACGTACACAAATCTGTCGTATCATTGAAACAACAGCCAAAATAACAAATTACAAGTCTGACATTACTTGCAACATTAGACATATCACTAACATCTATCGTTTATCCTCAATAATTTCAAGAAACTATACAGGTTTATTATAAAAAGGGGGAAAAGCCGGCATTACAATATTTGAAGAAATTTTCTTTTTGTAAAATGTGGTACAATTTAAGAGACATCCATACACTTAAACACAAGTCATTGTCTGAAAACTAGAAAAGTGCTTGTTTTGGCCCCTTGTTGGCCCCTAATTCCTGAACAGATTTGGGCAATTACCCTCAAAATGAATCCCACCTTCTACTTGTGGTCACGAGGGGGTCTCAACATGGGATTTTGGGTACAGTTGTGCAGCTGGGATTTAAAAAACAGCCCCCATTCATATATTGAATAATTGTGAAATCCCTACCTATACATATATTTCACAGCGAAATCATAACCCTTTCATATATTTATCAGCTCAAATAGTACCTAAATATATCACAATTGATCAATTACTACCTATTGATATATTTCCTCGGTAAAATTGCACCCCATTGATATATTTGACGTATCAAAAAAGGGACCCATTCCAGCGGCACATATGTATATACCTTCATATAGGAAGACAACCCCCCACCCCCGTGCTTGTGGTATTGATACCATTTTTGAGCAATCAAAATACTTTTACAGAAGTTATTGTCCTGAAACTAGAAAAATGTTTGTTTTGGGCCCTTTTTGGCCCCTAATTCCTAAACGGTTGGGACCATCACCCCCAAAAACAATCCCTAACTTCCTGTTGTGGTATTGAACCTTTTGCTTAATTTTCATAGAGTACCATACACTTAAACTAAAGTTATTTTCCGGAAACCAAATGTCTTCGGACGACAACGACGACGACGTGATAGCATTATACTAACGCAAATGTTTTGCGGTCGTATAAAAATCGTGAACGGTGTTTAGAAAAAAATGAAGACTTAACAATACAAATCTATTTGTATGTCCCCATACATCATGTGTCGTGGCGTTCACTTTCGTCATTCAATTTCCCATAATGTCTTTATACCTTTTGTGCTTACCACTGCCATGACATCTTAAACATGGAAAATGTAAAATTTCCAAATGATATTTGGCATTTCATAGAAATAAGAAGATGTGGTATGAGTGCCAATGAGATAACTCTCCAAGTCAAAATGTGTAAAAAGTAAACAATTAAAGGTCAAAGTACGGCCTTCAACACGCTACCTTGGCTCACACCGAACAGCAAGCTATCAAGGGCCCCAAAATGACTAGTGTAAAACAATTCAAACGGGAAAACCAACGGTCTAACCTATATAAAAAAACAAAACGAGAAACACTTATGAACCACATCAGCAAACGACAACCACTGAACAGGCTCCTGACTTAGGACAGGTGCATACAAATGCAGCGGGTTTAAACGTTTTAACAGGCGCCAACCTTCACACTAACCAGTAGTTTAACATTACAACATAAAAAGACACACTATAAAATATCAATTGAAATGGCTTAACTCGATCAAAAAGACAAAAAACAAGTAAACATACACTGAACGAATAAGTTTGATCTATGACACAATATTAATAAAAATTATTTAAAACAATGTCAAAAAGACAACTATAACCTGGAACAAAATGGCGTTAAATAAAATAATGTAAAAATACAAGAATCCTTCTATTGAAAGATGGCACCACAAACAAACGTCACAGTCAAACGAAACAAAACTATTTATTTGTCCAATTCCTAAATTACCTTGCTGCCTTTGAAGTGTACATCATAATTCATTTTTATTACCAACATTACTATGTACAATGAGGTGTCCTTATAAAAACTAAATAATCACAACACAAGAACGCCACCGATCATGTTACTTTTCCAATGAGACTCAAGAAAGCTCGTGTCTGGGATGTTGATCGATAGAGAGCTTGATTCATCAAAAAGACAACTATAACCTGGAACAAAATGACGTTAAATAAAATAACGTACACAGGTAAATTTAAATATAATAATTTTGTTGTTAGGAGAACGGAAATATTTCTTACAAAATAAATACATTTGTTGTTCACAGTACGAGTACAGAAGTGAGAATTTATCGTCATACTAAATACTTATCAAAGGTGGTACATATCTAAAATAGTGAGATGAGATATAACACAAAATAAGTAAACATTGATTAACAAAAATGCATTACAAATTGTGTCAACGGGTCAAATTAACACGAAAGTACGATTTGAGATTGCTTGCAGTTACTGAAAGCTAATTAAAAGCCAAAAACAATAAACAATAAAAAATCATGCATCATAGACTAAAATCAATTAAAACACATCCCAGGGATTTAGTATTTTAATGCCATGGACAGTCAAAGAAGACATGACTTGTGCAATGCCAAAATAAAAGTATCGACAGGCAGTAGGATAGTTAGGATTTAACCATATAATAAATATGTATCATGTTATATCGGTATTTGTGCCAATATAAACAATATACAAAGATCTTATTACAACATTAATAAGATAACCTTAACTAATGAGTTTGTTTAAAGGTTCGATGAGTTTACACGGATCATATAGTGATTTCCGCGCTTTAAGTACAATATTACCGTAAAATTTAGGATGTGAAATACCGTTTTTAATAAGATTTCCACAGGTATAGCCAAATTTACTAATCAAATCTTTGTATCTATGAAAGAATTTAGTAAATGTTTTAAGTAATTTACGGTAACGAAATCCTTGACATAATAATTTACCAGTGATGCATTGATTACGTTCGTTAAAAACTATGACATCACTACACACACAGGCATAACGAACGAGTTGGGATATATAAACACCGTATGATGGAGCCAAAGGAATATCGCCGTCTAAAAAAGAAAAATTAACAATAGGGAATGAAAAATCGTCTCTTTTGTCGTAAATTTTAGTATGGAGTTTCCCTTTAGAAATTGAAATGTCTAAATCTAGAAAGGCACAATTACTGCTGTTTATGTTAGATTTATTCAAAGTAAGTTCCTTTGGGTAAATTTCGGTAGTATATTTAGAGAACTCTGGATTATTTAACGAAAAAATATCATCAAGATAACGGCAGGTATTGTTGAATATGTCAACCAAATGTAACAATGACGTATCTTTACTGAGTTTGGTCATAAACTGTGATTCATAGCAATACAGGAATAAATCTGCTATTAAAGGGGCGCAATTAGTAACACTTTATCGCCGAAACGTACATACATGTTGTCCAGGAGAAAATTTAAAGCTTCAATCATATCTTCACATGACCAGTAAGTTGAATTAAATTCATGTCCGAAACGCATATAGTATCGTTTTCATAACAGTGTGGACGAGACCATTTTTTGGCGCGCTCAAGTCTACCATTGACTGGGTAAAATTAGGTGAACGTTCGTTTGTAACGCCCACTTATCACGTCGTATTTATTATAGACATTTAAACTGTGGGGTCACCAAAGGATCTCAAAGCCTAAATCAAATAATTCAAAAAACTAGTACAGGAATGACCTTTGTGTTTTGATTAATATTGAATACTTAAACTTTCTTTACTTGCGTTTTTGTTATGTTTTTATAAACACTTTGTATGATATTTGCACGTTCTTTAAACATAAAAAAATTATTTTAGAACGAATGCATGATCAACTTTCAATAGTTGTGCAATTACAAAACACTGACAAAATATAATGTTTTTTATTTACAACATTTTTATCAAAGGCCACATTGTGACTTCGAGATTTAGTACAATCCAACCATGAAAGCGCTTTTCCTTTTCTTTCTTCTGCTGTTAGTTTAATTTTGTTATTTTGTGTCATGAATTGGTATTGATGTCATCTCGTATGTTTTTAAATATGAAGAAAAGAGGATCCGGTTGAGACACAAACAAACGACAAAAAAATTAAAAAACGGGCAACATTCGTTATTCAACAATAAAAAACGTTACAAGAAAATAAGTTTTGTAAGTAAAAGACCCAAATTCGTGTGATACAAGAATGATATATCGACGAGTACTGCAATTTAGTTTATGACTAACGATATAGTCAAAGAAACAAAAAGGATCACACACAGTAACAGTTTCCCCTTTACATAAAAGTATTATACAAACAGAAAGGTCTTTTAATTAATTAAATATACATATAGATATATACATAAATAGAGGCAATTGAGTTGTGTAGTACTGGAATATCCAAGGCAAACTAATCCTACGAGTTCTCTGTATGACTGAATGATTCAAACGATGATCCATGTGAAATTTATCCAGTTAAAAGATGATTTTTTTTTCATCGTCCGTAACTCTTTTTACAAACAAATCATATGCATTGAATAACTGTTACTCTTAAATGATCACAACGTGGGAGTATTTTTTCTCTTGCGATATTTTGTGAATTAACTCCATCGACTTAAATTTTTTACAATGAAAATCCATATGTGTAAATGTATTTTTCGATTATTTAATGATATTAGCTCTGAACATTTATTTTTCTCTAAAATGAAACTGTTGTGTGTGCTGATATAAAGAATATTTCAAACAAATTCCTTTAAAGTTTTGTGAAAAGAGTTTCATTTTATGTATCGAAATGTGTAACAAGTGATTATTTAAATCCCCACTGGAAGGCCTCTGACAGACTGAGTGAGCGTAAAATCATTGTTATCGATAGCCGATGACAAACAAGTTAAAGGTAAATGATTCAGTATTTTTAACAACAAAAGTACTACGGTTGTCCACACTGTTACGGGAATACCTCTAATGAATGTATTACCATTCAAAATTATATTGCGTTTGTTAACTCTGAACATCTTTCTTTCTCGCAGATTTGTTTTGTGAGGTGACATATTACAATTATTGATGAAAAAGGAAAAACATTCCCAGATACAAAACATACAAGAATCCTTCTATTAAAAGATGGCACCACAAACAAACGTCACAGTCACACGAAACAAAACTATTTGTCCAATTCCTAAATTACCTTGCTGCCTTTGAAGTGTACATCATAATTCATTTTTATTACCAACATTACTATGTACAACGAGGTGTCCTTATAGTAACTAAATAATCACGACACAAGAACGCCACCGATCATGTTACTTTTCCAATGAGACTCAAGAAAGCTCGTGTCTGGGATGTTGACCGATAGAGAGCGTGATTCCTTCAGCTTTACAAAGACTGAATATACTTTTGGCTGACAAACAAGAGGTCCCTCTTTGTGCCCTATTGAATCAGAAACGATTAAATGTCCTTTTTCTTGAATGTTAACTTCATTCCGCGACCTCTGACAACGGTCTAGACTTTGGAATTCTACATGTACGTAGATCATATAAAGGCCAGAAGTTTGAACTGTTAATTCATTGGTATTAGATTTCCTGTTTGTTAATAAACTTCGAAGCTTTACTTCTCCTGATAACTTCGGACACTCTGCATTTTCTAAAGAAAAGGAAGAATATATTAACTCATTATTTTTTTTAATCGTCGTGCATGAAAAAGATACAAATGCCCTTTAATAGTATATACATGCAAATTATATTCTGACTGTTCTTTTCTCTTTCGATATTTTAAATGGAAGAAGTTTGGTATTACTTAATCCTTATTGTCAGCGCTACTTTGAAATGTCATTGTTCCAATTTAAAAGACAACATTTTCTGTCTCTATCCACCATAAATCAATTTTCCATGCATAATTTTACCTAGACGTCATACTGGTCAACCTAATAATTGTTTTACGTTCTGTCATGAAGTAAAATTTTGATAAAGAGATAAAGATAAAATGCATTTAGGAATCAACTATATACAAGTACAGTTTTAAAATATCAGTTATTAAAATTTTGAAAGAAAACAAATACGGTAATTCTAAAATGCACTCGCAAGTTGATATTCTTCCAAGGATTACCCATGAATGCGTTACCGCTTATTTTGAATGGGGTCCTTCAAGTGTATATCGCTTAGATGGAAAAAATAAGAAATTAAGAGGATGCATGGCATTAATTGAATTTAAATCACAAATAAAGATACAATTTTACTTATTATTCAGATGCTGCTTTACTGCAGCTTTGAATGCGTCCTGGTCATGTATTAACTTTATGTTATTTGGAAACAAGATTTTGAGTACACTCTGTTAACTTTATAGGAACAACAAAATTGAAATGGCGTGATCTAGTGTTATTATATTTGTTAAAGATCGTTTTTTAAATATAAGGAACACGTACTGTTAAAGATCTTATCTTATATGCATGTCTTCATCTTAATTGCTTCACTTTATTTTCAAAGTTTAAAAATCCAACACTTCATAATTCTGGACACTAGACCTTGGACCAAGATCTTTTATTAATCTAACAGTTTTGTTTTGGCCAATTTGAAGTTTGTGTTTAAGAGTTTGTGATACTCCGACATACCAAGAGGAACGGGAAACAGGAATAGTCAAAGTGACACTGGATTAGAAACGAAGAAATAGTTTTGCGGTTTTCAGTTGACAAACATCTTGCTTTACGATACAATCATTTTAATCTAAAATTTTACCTTTTTTGATAATTGAGTTCACTGTATTTTCACCAATAAAGTGTTGTTCTATGTCTATTCCTAGATATTTCAGTTTTGCCTGTGATTTAATTACATGGTCATTACATTGTATTTGAAAATGTGTTACTTTTTTTTGTTCACGTTTCGTACCAAAGATAATGCATTCTGTTTTACCCAAGTCTGAAGATAGCTTATTGTCAATGAGTGATTTGCTACGACTATGCCTTTCCTAACTTCCTCGAGGTAAATTCTGCGTCCTTATGAGAAAGTATTATAGTGCTTTCGTCGACATAAAGCAAGAGTTTACAGTCAGAATTAATACTTATAGATATGTTGTTGACGTAAAATTAAAAAAAAAGCAAAGGACCTAAAATGCGTTCATGATGTATACCACAAATAATATTAAGAAGTTGAGATTCCGTCACATTTACATTTACCAGTTGTTTCCGTCCAGTTAGATAATACTCAAACCATTTGACATCTTTCTAGTCCATAGATTTTAATTAAACTGTGATTTCGTGTGTTGGGTATTTATATCTATTATACTGGTATTTTCTCCTCAATTGTTCTAGCATAGGAAATATCATTTCAGAGTAAAATAAAACATATAATCTATATAAGTTATAGCTTAGCTGAGGATTTTTGCTGGTAAACGGGAGATAACTCAAATTAGAAACAATATGCCCAACAGGCCAATATGTTACGTAAGGCTGCTTCTACGGGCACATCTAGTGGCATACCTAGTGTATACAGTCAAATATGCATTTTTACAAGTCTATTCTACTTATAGTTTGTTAATTCTAATACCACATAATAACTTACCTTAAGCAAAGTTGAAGTTTTAAATTTATTTATCAAGACCATTTACTGTTTTGTAATTTTTGCAGGTTTAATTTGTGTGTGTTTTGTTCTTGTTTTTTTGTTGTTGTTTTTTGTTGTTTTCTTTGTTTGTTTGTTTTTTTTTTTTTTGGTGGGAGGGGGGGTATTCTTTAGGGTTTCTTGTAAACATCTTCCTGTTGTTGTACGATTTTCTGTTTGTTTTGATGAGAGTTTTTTTTGTGTTTTGTTTTTTTTTTTGGGGTGGGTGGAGGGATGATAAAATTGTAGGACAGTTTTACCAGTTCTTCATGCTATTATCAATTCTGTGTATGTTCTATCAATAACATATGTAGCGGTTATCGACAAAAACAAATGGTATATCTTGAATTAATTTTTTTTTAAATATAAGAATTCCAGGGTGGTTTTTACGTATAAATTTTCCGATCTGTTAGTTTCTTAATGTGCTACGTACTGACTCCTACACACGCATATGTGCTTACAGTCGACCGATTTACTGCTTATATATTGCTTCCGCAGAACCTATATAGCCTTTTACACTACGTGACCATTTTTTCTTACGTGAATCCGTTCTGAGTGGCTTTTCATTGAACATATAGATTTAATTTCAAGCGGATCCAGTGTAGGAAAACATGAAAAATAAACACTTTATTTACCGTTTTTACTGGAACTCTGTCCTTGTATATATTCATGGAAAACGGTTCTCTGTTGTACATTGGTATTGTTTGAATAAGGAACTAATCGTCGTTTTGAACTTAGAGCCATCTGCAATAAATAACAAAACTTTAGTGTTCTCCTAAAAAGGTTTAATTTCAAACAAAGTAGAAATAGTACAATAAATGTTGTCGGACTACTTAATGATGAGTAGAAACGCAATGTTAACATGAAACAACACATTGGTGGCAGCATAATGAATTTAAAACCTAGTGTTGACTTGGGTCAAGCAATACGGTCATCAATGGCCTTATCTCGATCGTCCGGCAGTAAAACCCATTTTAACAGGAGCATCCGTTTAGCTGTGCAGGATGTATAAATAGGCAGCCATGTCCTGTCGGAATGGGTATGTTAATACTTATATCCGATGCCTCGTGTAGGATAAGTACCACGTTCTCTACAAGTAAAAGAATCAACAACCCTCTAAGAGTCCGTAGATTGCATGATGCAAGCCAAAATTTCTGCCACTATTCATGATACTAAAAAAAAGTAACTTCTCTTTCCGTTCAGTGCAATTTCAAATTCCCTAGCCTTCATCCTGATCAGCTTTATAATTGTTTAACATTTTTATTAGGTCGGGCCCTTTATAGCTTGGTATGCGGTATGGTTTTTGCTCATTGCTGAAAGCCGTACGATGACCTATAGTTGCTACCTATTACGTCTTTTAGTCTCTGGTGAATAACTGTCTCATTGGGAATCATACCACATCTCCTTATTTCATACTGCTTTGCAAAACACATCTTTTGTATTAATTTGCTTTGTTCTCGTCCTAAGTATATAATATATATGCATGCAATGTTTGCTAACGGACTGTAAGCAAGTAACAATCAATTTATCAGAATTCTACTTGTAAAAAGTCCGCTTTCATCTTCACCTCCTACCTTTTTACATGACATGTGAGAGAATTTAGTATAGTATATATATATATTTGCAAATTTAACATTGTTGTGCTGATATTTAGAATGATTATGAATATATAAATATATCTATATATAAGTCTAAAGATTTGCACAACGGTACTATTATAAGATGGTAATTTACGAAGATGATGTTAAAAAATTCGTGTTGACAAATATTTCGGCTTAACAAATAGCCTTCGTCAGTGTCAATAATTTTAACAATAGTAATTTTAACAACGTATTGTTAAAATCATTGACACTGACGAAGGCTATTTGTTAAGCCAAAATATTTGTCAACACGAATTTTTAACATGATCTTCGTATATTACCATCTTTAGACTTATATAATGTTTTCCTTATCTGCGCAGTATAGTCTATTTTAGACGATCCGGTACATATTAAATTTGCTGGTTGGTCCTTTTTATAGACTTCTATATATATGTATATATATCACAAGCTGGATAATTTATCATATCAACATTTAAAGGTCAAATGTTATCTCTCTTTAAAAAAAGGTTTCGATTTTAGTAAGAATGTTAATCCGAACATTGTTATGTCAGTAGAAGCACAAAACAAAGCTGGTAACATGTGCCCGTACGGAAAATACTTTAAATGTCTGTCGCAAAATGAAACATTGATTGATTGGTATAGAAACTTAAACTAATTTCGAAATGTATTCATGGCTATACTTTCTCTTATGAAGATAAATACTAACCATATCAAACAAATGCCGCAAGTATTGTGAATTCTTTAAACAATGAAACATCCGGCTGTTAAGTTCTCTCCGATTGTTAGTGCCTTTAGGAAAGTGAATACAGAAGTCCGTTTTTGTATTATATTGATATTTTTGCATTTCACTTTTGCTATTCATTTTGCTTTCCAAAAGTTTAAAATTAAATATCATAAGTGTAACAACTATGATATTGATCAGTAATATAGCAAACGAAAATAGTAATTTTAAGCATTCGATGTTGCACCACTTTTGAATTGTCCATTCCTCTTTAACATGTTTAAGTTCTGAATGATCTATTTCTTTAGACCTCCTTTCGTCACAAGATTCACAATTTTCTATATCCATTTTGCGCGTTTCCACGTAGCCATTGTAATAAATCCAGCTGTTTGCAGTTTGCCTCTTAGTATGCAACCTTCTTAAAGCTGTTTTCAATAAATGAAGTAATTGACCCAGCATTATGGTTTTATATTCAAACTTCTCAAGTAGAAACAAGCATAATTTTACTCTGATTCTGAAAGTGCAAGGTATCGTATCTGAAACCTCAATATGACATACATTTGGGAATTTTTGAAAATGCAGTTTTTTACTTTTATTTTCAGTTTCAGTTATTCATTTTGTATACGGTTACCTATATTTATATATCAAAAAACACTTTGTAAGCGGGAAAATCTTTGAAATACTGTTTTCTTATGTCTTGTAGAAATGCAAAAACAAACAAAGTGTAAAATGTCTTTTGCTAAACAAATATTGGATACGAGGTTTTCAGAAAATCTTAATAGGGCATCCCGGTTTTATATCTGACCTATATTTCACAATGTTCTATTTATATCACGCACTATTTGTCCTTTTAATCTATTTATATTTTTGTAATGTAGGAGTAATTTCTATGCAGCTGGATGAAATATATCATAAAAATTTTGTTAAACAAATCTTCACCGTTATATAGCCATTTCCCCCATGCCCGTATTTCCCCCACAATATGGATTTCACTATATATAATTATGTATACATCAAAATTGTACGACAATGTTTTTGTATATATATTTTCCACTTATTCTTAAGAAATGGTTGATCTCTGAAATGCTTAAATAATCTGTTTTTCGGCTTGGGTTGCATAGAAGAGATGTTTGGTACACATTGTGGTCGTTTTATCGACACCCGTATCACTTTTAAAAGCTTTTGGTTAAGGGAGCGGGTTGGGGCTCTTAGATTATTTATTACAGGGGTGCAGTTTGTATTCGAACAGATACCCCCATTCATATATCAAATTGTTTTTAGAGTACTTCATTTCATATATTATCTTTTCTGAAGATGTTTTATTTTCTCTTTTGGATACATCAAATATCGTATAACACACGACTACAAAGGTCTTTTGAGGATGGAAAGCCGCACATAATGCAATTAATATAGGTCATATTTATTACTGGAAAAGCATGCAACCCTGTATTAAGGAATATACAAGATCATGTGACCAGTGTCAGCATTTCGGATTCATCAAACAAAACAGCACAAAATTAGTAGCGCATATACCAGATCACAGAAGTATGGACGTTGTAAAACAAAATGCCAAACTGTAAAAAATATGCCAAACTCTTCGTTAGGAAATGTTTACCTGTTTACAGGGGTAGATTTTTCGTTTAGAAATGGCCCGAGGTAATATCCAATATAAACAAATCTTCAAATGTTAGATTCATTGATTCCGATCGCGTGAACGTTAAAAATGAAAGGGGTAGCACAAGAACACTAGAGATTCATAGAATTATTTATCTCATTGTTCCCGACAGTATGCGTTACAGTTTTGGCTGCTGGATCAAAAAAATTATTGTAACATTAACATATTATGTCTGTTTGGGTTGCTCACCTAAAATAGGCAATATTACGGAACTGTAAGCAACTGTCATACAAGTGGGGGGGGGGGGGTAGTTAGCTATAAAACCAGGTTTAACCCACCATTTTCTACGGAAAATACCTGTACAACATCAGGAAGATGACAGTTGTTTTCCATTCGTTCCGTTCGTTGATAAAGTCTAAAGTCCGATTTTTTCAGTTTTTATGGACCTCCTCTTTTTGCATTTACCTTCAAGTTAGAGTTTGGTATTTTTGTTATACTTTTTACATCGAAGTCACATTACTTATTGGTGCAAATATCTTTAAAGGGCTTTGTGCTTGAATGAAATAGAATTATGGACCTATATATATATATATATATATCTACAGGAGACATAATTTTACACTAAATATGTTTAGAATGTCGCTGTATACCAGTTAGAAATGTGGAGCTTGCAGCAAATACTGAGATTATCATTCAAATAACCTAAACGGTACTAATGTTTCTGCACCACATGCGCATTTCGACAATCAATGTCTCTTCAGTGATGCTCGAAGCCAAAACATTTGAAAATCCAAGGCTTATTAAAAAGATGAAGAGCTATAAACCAAAAAGGACAAAAAAGTAAGCCAAAGCCGGGCAAGGAATTAGAGTTTTGCATGAGGGAGATAAATTCCTTAATGTCAAGATTTATTCTAAAGCAAACACTATTTACTTGTTTTAATTTAAATGTCGTTTTGATCGAGTTAAGCCATTTCAATTGATATTTTATAGTGTGTCTTTTTATGTTTTAATGTTACTGTCTCAGGTTAGGGTGAAGGTTGTAGCCTGTTAAAATGTTTAAACCCGCTGCATTTTTATGCACCTGTCCTAAGTCAGGGGCCTGTTGTTCAGTGGTTGTCGTTTGTTGGTGTGGTTCATAGGTGTTTCTCGTTTTTTATATAGATTAGACCGTTAGTTTTCCTTTTTTAACTGTTTTACACTAGTCATTTTGGGGCCCTTTATAGCTTACTGTTCTGTGTGAGCCAAGGTTCTGTGTTGAAGGCCGTACTTTGACCTATAATTGTTAACTTTTTATATACATACATTGTGACTTGGATGTGGAGTTGTCTCATTGGCACTCATACCACATCTTCTATATATACAGATAAACCAGGAGACCTTATATATATTTCTAATATGTCATCAAATTTAATAAACAAGAGAGAGACTATTTACTATCATAAGTTTCAAACATTCCTACAACAACTGTTGCCATCCGGCCAAATTCCATCTTCATGTCGGGTTCAACTAGAACATGGGACAGAAAGTCACTTAACACACCCGAGTGTTCACGGAGGAGAATGGATGTGATCAATACATCAGACTATATATCTTATCTATATATAAATAAATATCCCCATTTCCATTCTCAATTTTATCTGGTATTGAGAAATGACTAATCAATAAACACATGGTTACTATCTTTTAATGGATAATTAATTTCGAACTGACGTCGCCGACGTTTCTACAAGGGGAAAACGAGCTTCTCGCGTTACTAGGGGGAAGGCCTGATCCTGACCCCACCCCCCACCCCCCACCCCCCCCCCCCCCCCACCCCACCCCAAATCACGCTGAGGGGGAAAGTGAAATCATGCCAATTTTTCCGTGGGAGTAGGAACTGGCTTCATCTAGTCCCCCTCCCGGAAAAATGGCTATAGGAAACCGGCGTACGATGTTCACAATTCTCCAACTGTTGAATAATCAAATTCACGTATGAATCTATAATTTGAAAAACACCAGGTGATACTGTTGTGTATATATCTGTAAAAGACATTTAACTCTCATATTTATAAATCTATAACTATTAGTATGAAATTTTGTATTAGAATTTATATTAAGTATGTACATGATGTAACGGTGTTAATAATTGGATGTTTCAATTTATTTTCTATTTCTTATCAAATACGTACAAACAAGGACTCTAAAAGAAAGTCTGCTGGAGTTTGGAGATTAGAGATGATGGACCAAATAAGAAAGAAAAAAGATAAATTATGAAACAAACAAAAAATAGAGAATGCTGAGGTGCTAAAATATGAATATATAAAATAATGGAGTTGAAAATAGAGAAAACGGTCTTAAATTAAAAAATACAGAAATGAGGACCCTCCTCTCCATAATATAACATACATAGCTCATGTTTGTTAACTATATATAATTCAAAACAGCTGTCTAATTGATTTAAAAAAAACGAAATGGCGACTGAATATATCAGATGTGACAATTTGCATGGTTACTGTTCAGAAGATGAATTCTAGTTTATAATCCGTAATGAAAAGACAATATCATCAATGAAATATCAATAGCCGATTCAAACTTCATTGTTGAAATACTTTTCATCTTTATACTTGCTAAAGGAATTTACCTTAAGGTTGAACTGATTGAGTCGTTACAAAAGTTCCACAGAGTGGGGACTTGTCATTCCCGTAAAATTGTCATTTTTTTTTATTTGAGTTAGTGTATTGTCTAATCATGTTACGTCTATGTGAACAGACTTCAAACTTCAGCTAGAGTTACAGTCACCTTGAACCCTTCAATCTGGCAGAAAAGCAAATGCTAAAGCAGGCCTACGTTTCGATTGCTGGAAGGGAGGCGTTATGGAGCGTCGAGTACTAAACTGACTGTACTATTATTGAAACCTTTGCAACAACGATTTGAAGGGTCCGTCCTTTGCAAGTCGAAATTCCTGCCTGTTTTTTTCGCCTTTTCCATGGTAAGTGTTAAATAAATATTGTCTAGTCTTCTTCCCTTCTACTAAAACCTACTTATTGGATACTGGTATATTGTTGATGTGAATTCGTGAATTAATGGAGCTTGTAACGCTCTCTGTGCTTTAAAAGAACCCAACTCTCTTATGGCTTTCCAAAGCAAAACATCTGCTCCCTTTTAAATATACTCTCGTACATTCCAGTAGCTGTCTAAATTCTAAAATCACGGTTAACATATTTTTCTGAACCAACCCGCTCTTGTCATATGCATGTAATATTTGCCAGTTGATGTTAAACAGTTGTATACTAGTATATTGTTGGTGTGAATTCGTGAATTAATGGAGCTTGTAACGCTCTCTGTGCTGTAAAAGAACCCTTACAACAACTCTCTAATGGCTTCATGGCATTACTAAAGTAATGTTTAACGTCGGTTGACTCTTTTACAAACTGAATAAAGGGGAATGGCAATGAAGGCCTTAAATTGACTCTACAAAAATCAAACTTTGTTATACCATATGTAATAAACTTTGTTTACGATCTTTAATATGCAAATTTAGATAACCTGTTGTCTGCTGTTAGTTATAACAATGATATTTTACAACGTTTAAGCCAGATTTTCTGTTTTTTTCTATACATTCATAAGGTCTATTTTCTTCTGAAAAACGTTGGCCACACCCTTCGACCAAAATCAAAATTGTTATAAAAAAAAGTGTGTGTGGCCCAGATACACAACCTAACAAAAAAAATTAGGCGTCTTTGCATGTGGCCAATTTCGTTTGCAGCAAAAACTATTAAAATTTTGAAAACAAATAGTAAAAATTATTATTTTCCTATTTAGAGTGAACAATTATGATGTCATAATGTCATCCCAATAGTTCTTATGCGTCAGAGCTTGTTGTTTTTTGTCAGATATGGTTACATATTTTGTCATCAAATTTTTATTTTTATTACTAAAGTTATTGACCCTTCATGAACCTACCCCTTTAAATCCGACCTGTCTATGAAAACAAGATGTGATACGATTCTCAATTATAGATGTAAGTTTTGTAAATGAAAGGCCGATTGAAGGCATCAATCAACGATAACCTTGCAATATTAGTAAGTATACAATAAGTTGGAGGTATGATGGCCAATGAGACGACTCTCCATCACTTCTACGTCAGCAACGTAACAATAGTTCAAGTTTTAACATTAACATTGATTTTGTTGATGTTCGAAAGAATTATTTCAATGTTATAACAACATATTTGATTTATATGATAAAACCTCAAGTTTTGAAATTTTATTTCTTTTCTAAAAGGAATTGGAATATATTAAAAAATCTGAATTCGTGATATGAATTGTTTTATTTCTGTTCACGCAGGTTTACTATATTGAATTTTGTTGACATATAAAATTGAGAATGGAAATGGGGAATGTGTCAAAGAGACAACAACCCGACCATAGAACAGACAACAGCAGAAGGTCACCAACAGGTCTTCAATGCAGCGAGAAATTCCCGCACCCGGAGGCGTCCTTCAGCTGGCCCCTAAACAAATATATATACTAGTTCAGTGATAACGAACGCCATACTAAACTCCAAATTGTACACAAGAAAGTAAAATTTAAAATAGTACAAGACTAACAAAGGCTAGAGGCTCCTGACTTGGGACAGGCGCAAAAATGCGGCGAGGTTAAACATGTTTATGAGATCTCAACCCTCCCCCTATACCTCTAGCCAATGTAGAAAAGTAAACGCATAACAATACGCACATTAAAATTCAGTTCAAGAGAAGTCCGAGTCTGATGTCAGAAGATGTAACCAAAGAAAATAAACAAAATGACAATAATACATAAATAACAACATACTACTAGCAGTTAACTGACATGCCAGCTTCAGACTTCAATTAAACTGATTGACAGATTATGTCTTCATCATATGAATATCAGGCACAATCCTTCCCGTTAGGGGTTTAGTATCATACCATCATAACATATATGAGAAGAACATAACCCGTGTCATGCCAACAACTGGTTTTTAAATAAATGTGTTTAGTGCCGATGCAAAGACCCTATAAGTGAATCAATATTAACGCCAAAATATGCAATCTTCAATGACCTGACAACAGTATCGTAACTATATCCCTTCTTAATAAGTCTATTTAAAGGTTTTGTTAGCTTCAGAGGTGAATACTGACATTTTTGTGCTTTATAAAGAATATTTCCATAAAAAATTGGATGTGAAATACCTGAACGTATAAGAAGTCTGCATGTTGAGCTATATTTACGAATGATGTCCTTATACCGATGATAAAATTTAGTAAATGTTTTGACTAGTTTGTGATATCGAAAACCCTGGTGTAATAATTTTTCAGTAATACATAAATTTCTCTCGTTAAAATCTAAAACATTGTTACATACACGAGCGAATCGTACAAGTTGAGATATATAAACACCGTAAGATGGTGACAAGGGAACGTCACCATCTAAAAATGGATAATTAACGATAGGAAATGAAAAATCATCTCTTTTATCATATATTTTAGTATTAAGCTTTCCATTAATGATATAGATATCAAGATCGAGGAAAGGGCAGTGGTCATTGTTAGTATTAGCTTTATTTAAAGTAAGTTCAACAGGATAAATTTCTTTAGTATACACACTGAAGTCGTCATTATTGAGAGCCAAAATATCATCCAAATATCTAAAAGTATTATTAAATTTGTGTATCAGATGTTGTTTCGATGGGTCTTTGCTGATTTTTGTCATAAATTGTAACTCATAGCAATACAAAAAAGGTCCGCAATAAGTGGTGCACAGTTAGTCCCCATTGGAATTCCAATAACCTGACGATATACGGAATCTCCAAAGCGAACAAAAATGTTATCTAGTAAAAATTCAAGGACATATATAGTATCAAAGCATGTCCAATTGACATAGTTTTTTTGTTTATTGCTACTAAAAAATGACCTAAAAGAGTTTGAACATATATATTCACATTATGACTTTTTAAATGCCCATTTAATTAGGTGTGTGAATTTTTTCTTAATGAGAATGTGAGGCAATGTGGTATATAGGGTAGAAAAATCAAAACTTTGAACAG
The DNA here is from genome assembly GCF_021869535.1 of Mytilus californianus. Classification (NCBI taxonomy): domain Eukaryota; kingdom Metazoa; phylum Mollusca; class Bivalvia; order Mytilida; family Mytilidae; genus Mytilus; species Mytilus californianus. The sequence continues at coordinate 32,047,433 of NW_026262690.1, read as the reverse complement.
ATTATGTAATTTGTCAAGTACTTCCAACGAGTTCTTGACACTCCAAAAGTAATTAATTCCACTATTTTCGAAGGCCTTATTTGAACAATTTATTATCAGGTTTTTGATTGTACCAAGTGTACTGGTAAGAAGAATAGACAATTTAGTAGTGGAACAATGGCTTGAAGACGAAATGAATCTATATTTGTAAGGTGTTTTGTGTAGCTTCGGCAGCCAATACATAGTTGGGACTTTCATTGTATTTGGTTCTGCTTGTAAAGCGGTAGCTAAAAGTTTATGTTTGTTACAGATGTCGTTTTCTGAAAATGGAGTAAGTTGGAATGTTGGTGAATTGGTGATTTCTTTTTTCAGAACCTCAATGTAAAATTTACGTAAGTCATTTTGTTTTAAATCATAAAATTATTGTCTGATATTTAAAACAACAAAGTTTTGATTAAACTTATATTCTTGAGATCTGGAGCTGGCATGTCAGTATCTGCTAGTAGTCCTTTGTTAATTTATGTTGATCATTGTCATTTTGCGTAGTTTCTTCTGTTACCTTTTCAAACATCGGGCTCGGATTTCTTTTAAACTAAGTTTTACTGTGCGTATTGCTGTGTGTTTGTATATTCTACATTGACTAGAGGTATAGGGGAGGGTTGAGATCTCACAAAACATGTTTAACCCCGCCGCATTTTTGCGCCTGTCCCAAGTCAGCAACCTCTGGCCATTGTTAGTCTTGTATGTTTTTTTTTTTTAATTTCGGTTCATTTATATGTTTCGGAGTTTAGTGTGACGTCCATTTTCTATGAACTAGCTCGCTGTGTTGAAGACCTTGGCCTTGGACTGTTGTCTGCTCTTTAGTCGGGTTATTGTCTCTTTGACACATTCCCCATTTCCATTCTTATTTTTATAGAGCGACAACATTCAACCAACAACTGTGGTTACCTTAGCTAGAGTCCGCAGTATAGTATCGTGAACATTTTGACCCTGCTTTCCAAATTATGCCACGTCTTTTATTTCATTCCTTAAGTTAGTGGCCATCCTGCTGGTAGATGGGCTGTGCGGCTAGAGATGTTCTTGTGTATTGTACTTTTACGACGATTTAAAAGGAATATTTTTTTTAATTTTGAAACAACTTATTCCGGTCTATGAGTAGTAAATCATTCTTCCGTTCTTAGAACTATAAAAGACATAATATTAAAATGAAATGTTTTTAAGTTCGCATGTATGTGATTGTTGTTGTGATTGTCTTTATTAATCAACTTTTTTTTCATCTTTTTTTTACAAAAAAAAACCTTTTTATTTTCAAAAGTATTAATAAATAGAAAACTGTAAACATTAACTAAAAGATAACATTCTGATTGATTCAAATATAGATGATTAAAACTTTTTATCACAGAAAATTATGTTAAAAACAAAAACATTAAAGATTCCATTATGATTATTCCATTATCTTTGCTATCTTGAATAATGATCGAATCTTGTATTAGACTTTGAAACACATTCCTTATTTTCAAATGTGGCTATTAACATCATGGTCATCTCACAGATATGATGTCATGTTAAATCATATATTTTCTGCAAATTTGCTACGGTAACCCTAGTCCTCATATAGAGGGTGAAATATTGGTTTAATAGTATTACATGCAGGTATTCCGTATAATTGCACAATCCATAATACTAAAACTTTTCAATTTTTAACCTTCAAATTAAGTGAGCTTTTCGAAAACAGATGATCATATTGGCGAAAATATGAAGGGTAACATCAATGAGACAGCAACCAAACGAAAAAATAAATAAAAGACAAATAGAAAGTAGGATAATAGATTGACGTAATATTTATATAATTTGTCCTTGTAATATATAGAGTAAGTCGTTAACAAATTTGAAACAAGATATTGTTACTTGTCTAGTTTGATCTCGTACTTATCTCGCATGCACTTAATATATTATGAACAATTTGTTATGCAATTAGTTCAAGTACGAAATTTAAAAAGAAATTGATAAAGATAAACTATACAATGGACTAGATGATTAAAAATGTTTTTCAGTTTTCTGAAAATTATTATTTCTACCTTCGGTTTCTGTATCGCATTGATACAAACTACCTCGGTGCTATTCTTGTATACTTTTGAAAAAAAATGTGTTTATTTCGTCATTCAAAATAATATTACTTTCGCATTAAGTTGCATTTATTTAATATATTATAGATCGACTGAGTAGTATAAGTTTGAAATGAAATTTTATGTAGTTTTGAATTTCTTTCGATCAAGTAACAAACTTCAAAGATTTCAACACAATATTTTGGATCTTTTCTAAACAAAAGTTACTTTTAGTTATTTTGTTGTTCATGAAATAAATGTGTTTTAACTGAAATATTTATTAATTAGGGACTTTTGACGAGGTCAATACGTTATATATGGACCTGTTCAGATTATATTGACCGAGGACGAAGTCCAAGGTTCAGTATAATCTAACAGGTCCATATATAACGTATTGCCTGAGTAAAAGTCCTTAATTTATATATCACATATGTCCAGTAAATAGTGTGTTATGGAAATGGACCTCAATGTTCTTTCTGTTTATTAACCAGTTTAGTGCAATATGTATGAAACTGCCCCTTTATTAATAAAACCAAAACTGGTCCATTACAGATTAACAGGGCATTAATACAGGGCCATTATGAATAAACAGGGCTATTATGAATAAACAGGGCCATTACGAAACAACAGGGCCATTATGAAAAAAAACAGGGCCATTATGGATTTTCAGTTGTATCGAATCAAATTCATTTCTGGGAAAAAGAAACATCAAGAAAATGAATGTTCCCGAAAATCATGACTCATCTTATTTGACCCAGTTGTCAAGTTAATAATTACATAATTAATTCCATGATGTTTACTAACTTATTTATTTTGAGTTTTAAAATCCAGAATGAAATCTTGTATTTTGTATGCCATAAATTGCTTTGAATATGACAACAATAAATCTTTATTTCTTTTTAATATTGCATTTGGTATAATTATATATATACAATTTCTCCACACAAAAAACTGATTTGGCTTGGTTAAATATTACACACTGGCAGTTTGGTAAATAAAAGTGTTAAGAAATGGGTGTTTTCAGATTGACCCTGTTATTTGTCTTCGGTCAGTAATAATGGCCTGGGAGGCTGTAATGTCCCTCTGTATTGCCTCGTGCCATTACAGGCATCCTCGACCATTATAACAGACCTTGGACATATAACATGGCCATTATGAAAATACCCAACAATTAATACTATATTATTTCACATTGTATTTTGCAAGATTTTAATATTGACCGTCAGTATATATAGAAACAGAAACATAGCATTTTGCAAGATTTTAAATATTGACCGTCAATATATATATGTTGTGTACAAGTTATCATTTTGTACTAATTCAATGACCACACAATAAACCTTATTTACAAAATACAAAAATAGTTCTTTATCATTTGTTTGAGCATGTGAGTGAATTATGGAATCAGAAATGCACAACAATTTTGCTTTTTACATTTACATTTAGAAGTGCTGCTCCCTCCTTTGCATTTACATATAAGAAATCCCTGACCATCAGTTTTTGAAAGCTTTTTAACTGCTTCACGTAGCGAAAATTGAAGCTCAGGAACTGCTGCTGCAAATAAAGATGTGTCTTCAACAGCTTCAATTTGATTTCACGACAAATATCCTGTTGAAATTCCTACAGCTGTTCCAATGTGGTACCCAAATTCTTCAGATTCAATAATCACAACTAAGATATTTCGAGGATCAGTTGGGGCAAGATCACACTGAGGAATTGGTATAACCGGCGACATTATCCCCCACAGCAAATTCTTATTATTTCCGTTTCGTTTTCGGCTTGGATCTGTTGGCCAGACAGCGTATGCTTCCTGGCACGTATGATTGGTGTTTCAACGTCAGTATCATCCTGATTGTCACTCGGGCCAATTTCTCTTATACTATCAGAATTATCACTGGGGCCAATTTCTATTATACTATCAGAATTGTCACTAGGCGAATTTTTATTATTCTGTCAGAATTGTCACTGGGGCCAATTTCGATTGTACTATCAGAATTAACTGGCATGCATGTATCAATTACATTTCCATCTGGGTATATTTGTATTTTGTAAATAAGGTTTATTGTGTGGTCATTGAATAAAAATTCTATGGTGTGTATCAATGTTTATTATAACAAAATCCATACTTTAAATTATTATACAAGTTATAAGTGAATTTTAGTCAAATTTTGTACAAATTGTACAAGCTTTTTTTGTACAGATTACAATTTGTACAAAGTCAAAATACAAATTATAATGTGTACAATTTTTTTGTTCAAATTATAATTTGTACAAAATGATAACTTGTACACAACATATATATATAAATAGAAACATAGCGTTTTGCAAGATTTTTAATATTGACCGTCAATATATATATGTGAGAAACAGAGTCTATTATATCCTTTGCATCACGTGATCGTAATAACCAATGAAAAAAGTAGAATGCTACACCATAACAAAATATGTACCCTACCATCCAAAACATTAAAATACAAAAGAAACTTAAAAATGTTCGCAAACCAACTTTTCATACTAATAGTTGAAATAGAATATATAATGTTGCTCATGTTAATGTCAAGGAACATTAATAGACTATGTCACAGATTTTGGTAAAATTTTGCATTCAACTTCGACTCATTAAATTATAACTGAAAATCGAATAAAATAATACATTTATCAATTCTATTTTCTGAAATTTTACTGATTGAATTTTTTCAAAATAGGTGAACATTTGTAAAGAAAGCGCATAAAATCGGCGAAAAACGTTTTTAAATTTGTCTTAAAATCTTAAAATCTCCAATTTAAAATCTTGAAAATTTTATGTTGTTGATACATAAATTTCCGTTTTTATGATATAAAATAATCATAAAATTATGGTCACCAACTTTGTTTTTTTTGGTGTGTATTAATCAATCTGCTACCTAGCTGGTAGTAAAAACGACAAATGGTGGGGCTTGTGTTGCTCAGTCTTTAGTTTTCTATGTTGTGTTTTGTTAACTGTTGTTTGTCTATTCGTCGTTTTTCGTTTTTTGCCATAGGCATTGTTATATAAAATAAGAAGATGTGGTATGATTGCTAATGAGACAACTCTCCACAAGAAACCACATGACACAGAAATTAACAATCATAGCGCACCGTACGGCCTTCAACAATGAGTAAAACCCATACCGCATAGTCAGCTATAAAAGGCCCCGAAATAACAAAAGTAAAACAATTCAAACATTTCAAACAAGAAAACTAACGGCCTGATTTTATGTACAAAATAATGAACGAAAAACAAATATGAAATGCAGCAACAAACGACAACCACTGAACTACAGGCTACTGACTTGGGACAGGCACATACAAAATGTTGCGGGGTTAAACTAGTTTGAAGGCGCCAACCCTCCCCTAACATGGGACAGTGGTGTAACAGTACAACATAAGAACAAACTATAAAAATCAGTTGAAAAAGACTTAACTCATGAGATGGATACAAAGCAGAAATACATCTAACAAAAACACAGAGTGGACGTGGCAGGGTACTTATACATCCCCACAACAAAACGACACTAAGTACAGATCTGAGAGTATTCGCAGTTACTGACAGCTAGTTCAAAGCCAAAAATAAAATTAAAAAAATACCGAATTCCTAGGAAAATTCAAAACGGAAAGTCCCTTATCAAATGGCAAAATCAAAAGCTCAAACACATCAAACGAATGGAAAACAACTGTCATATTCTTGACTTGGTACAAGCATTTCCTTATGTAGAAAATGGTGGATTAAACCTGGTTTTATAGCTAGCTAAACCTCTCACCAATAACAACTAATTAAACAAATCATGCATCTAAGACTGAAATATCGATCAGTACACATCCAACATCCAATGGATTTAGTGTAAAGACGTCATTAACAGTCAGAGAAAAAAAACAAAACATGACCTTGTGCGATGCCAAGATACAGGTATCGACAGATTGTAGAGCCATGAATATGCATATGTATATAAAAATAATATTTAGTTTGATTTTAATTTACTGATAACAAAATCAATATTAATACCAATAAAACAATATTCAAAGATATAATTATAGTACTTGAATTGGTAACCTTTTAGAATAAGTTTATCTAAAGGATTGATAAGTTTACCCGGATCGTATCTTAATTTCAGGGCTCGACAAACAACATCTCCGTAATCCCGAAATAAGTTTCTACATGTACAACCAAACTTCCAAACCAAATCTTTATATCTATTGAAGAATTTAGTAAAGGTTTTAAGTAATTTGTGGTAACGAAATCCTGACTAAAAAGTTTACCCGTAATACATGGATTACGTTCATTGAAATCCAAAACGTCACAACAGACACGGGCATAGCGAACGAGTTGTGATATATGAAAACCGTAAGATGGTTCTAAAGGAACATCACCGTCCAAAAAAGGAAAATTAACAAAAGGGAACGAAAAACCGTCCCTTTTTTCGTAAATTTTAGTGTAGAGTTTCCCGTGTAAAACTGATATATCTAAATCTAGGTAAAGGACAGTTATTACCATTTATATTTGATTTAATTAAAGTAAGTTCTTTTGGATAAATTTCGGCAATATATTTAGAAAATTCTTGATTATTTAACGAAAAAAAATTATCAAGATAACGGTAAGTGTTGTTGAATTTATCTATTAAATGCAAATTAGACGGGTTTTTACTGAGTTTGGTCATACACTGTGATTCATAACCATACAAGAACAAGTCTGATATTAAAGGGGCGCAATTGGTGCCCATATGAATACCTACAATATGTCGATAAACTGTATTGCCGAAACGTACATATATAATATCAAGGAGAAAATCAAAAGCTTCAATCATCTCATCACACCCCCAGTAAGTATATTTAGCATATTTACCTTTCTCATTAGAGAAGAAGGCTTTAAATGAGTTGCAGAAAATATATTTGTATGTAGATTTACCAAACGACCATTAAATCAAATAGGAAAACTTGTGTTTGATAAGATTGTGTGGAATTGTAGTGTAAAGAGTTGAAAAGTCAAAACTGTCAACAGAATCAAAAGGACCATCAAAAGCACGTAAGTTATCCAAAGATTTTTTTTACACTCCAGAAATAGTTAATTCCACTATTTTCATTTGTTTTATTACAAAAGTTAATGATAGTACTTAAGGAACTAGTTAAAAGCACTGAAAGACTAGTTGTAGAACACTTACTAGAGGCCGAGATGAATTAGTTTTTTTTTCGACTTATGAGTTTGAATATCCCTATGGTATCTCTCGCCTCTCTTTTTTAATGTTGCTTCACAGAAATAAAAAGAAGTTCACAATAGAAATAATGAAAGCATCTGTGTTGTCGTAAAGTTTAGTATTCAACCGACCCTTATTGTCAATATCTACATCTAAGTCAAGATATGAAGTACGTTAACTGTGTTCAATGAGATAGTCACCATGCTTTGAATTATTTATGGAAATGACATCATCTTTTATAGAGGAACGTAATGTTAAAGGATAATGACAGATTCATTCTTCCCACGAAGCTCACGTATAAAGTCTGTCTCCTACAAATAAGAGAACAAGTCCGCATGGAGAAAAGTAGAGTTGTTCCAATATGAAGTATGTTTCAATTGAGACATCACACATCTTTCAGACGTTTTGTTTCATCAGAGTGGTTTAACACAGTATTATTTGTCTGTTCATAAAACTAGATGTTTGTACAAGAGTTTCACATGGGTTTTTTTTATATGAAAAATCTTTTAATCTCTATTTAATCTTAAAGTCATAATCTTATGACACTGAATCAGGTGTTTAAATGAAGAAATAAAAACTCTGAGCAAGGAATATTTCGCTATACATGTAGCTGCTGTATTAAAAAATGACTTAATGTTTTGCTTAACAAATCGGTAAGCTTAGTTGTACCGTGTAAGCAGACAGCTGTTTGTTTCTGTGTTTTCTTAATATACTTATGCTATTGTACGATGCGTAAGGTTTGACACAGCATAAGTTTGAAAAGGCTTACAAAAAGAACATAGATTTAATATAAGGTTAGCGTTCCGTATTTCTAAAATCCAAGTGTAAATTACGACCCAATGTTTACGCAACTATTTTGAATAAAAAAAAACTAAAAGAATGTATACTTAGCCGTTAAATCAATATCACTATTGCCATCTGTTCACGTCATCAAACAAATAAAATATACTTTAATATGAAATTATCAAAAGCTGGAGAAAGATAAAATATGTGCTCGTCTCTGTTGGATTATTCATATCATGATAGTTACCTTGACTTGTAAATACTGTGTGTCCTATTGTCCATTTCCATCGTTATTGACTAAGATGTCTCGATTTGTTACTTAATTTGCTTAGTTGCTGTCTTATTGAAGTGCGTGCCATATTTTGTATTGCAGTAGGCATGGTGTAGTCTGTTTTAATTTTGATTATCTCTATTTAATATCTTTTCCTGTTGTTTTTTTTTAAATAATCGTTATACATTTAATTTAATTCGAATAATCACTTTTTAAATTTGATCTTGGAAATAGTTTTTATAACCTAAGTTGTCGCATATTTCACTTTATTTATTTGAATATCAAATAACGCACATGTACTTGTATAAGATTAGTGTAGACTTTGTATGAAATGTGGTTTTTTTTTAAATAACTTATAAAAGAATGAACAAAGTTTTCAGAAAATACATTTTCTAGCTCTGTTTTAGAAAGTGATGTTATCATAAATACCTACCATGAATATGCGCTTGGCGTATAACTTTATAAGGAATTACACAAACACAAAAATAAAACTCAAGTAAAGTGGATAGTAATAAAGAGTAATTGGTATACCATGTCCTAAATTAAAACCCCGTATCAAGCACAATTCGATTTGTATAACATTTTCATATTAGCAGCTAGATAGCTTGGTGTTGGTTATATACAAACATCACAAACGTGTTGTGACAACTTTGTCAAGGTTTCCCTCTGTGACCGAAAAAAGACTTCCCAAACAAAGTTCTTGGGGAAAATTGACTGCATGGATTACAATTGTGTACGCCAGACGCGTCTACAAAATACTCCTCATTGACGCTCTAATCAAAAAAGTTAAAAAGGCCAAATAAAATACGAAATTGAAGAGCATTATTATCTTATGAAAGGTCGTTCAAAATGATATGAGTCCGTGGATCGCAGTTGGCCTGTTAGACGACAAAAGTTTTAACCTTACCAAAAAATGAGAATATGTTATCTTAATACATAAATATCGCCGACATAATTTTCTGAAAATGATTTTTACTTTTGTTTTCAATGATATAAAAGTTGACAGTATAGTCAAAAGACAAATAACAATGTCGTCTCCTAAACTAAAAACTCTCAAGCTCCATTCGAAAGATTTGGAAAAAGAAAATCCGTCATTACAACAATCATTTTGTTTGTGTATATAACGGGTCTTTTCCCCGAAATGGTGGAAGGTTATTCATTGTTGACAAAAACAATAGTTTCCATAGGCAGACAACGAGTAGTCGTGTGAAAAATTTGTTTATAAATGTCTACACGAGTTATATATCATTGTTTATGATTGTCTACACGAGTTATACATCATTATTTAATGGGAGATCATTCAAATTCTTTGGAACCTGATTAAAGCAAACATTTCACCTTTATCCAAATAATAAGCCCATTTTTCCACTGGCAGTCGAAATTTTCAACAATTAATCAGAGACGACCGATTGTGCAGAACCGACCCTATGTGAAATATTGTTTACATTAAACTCGTCCTAAAATTTCAAGATAAACTTGCAGAAAAAATAAAAAATAATACAAATCAACCCTCTCTAAACTTACTATAAATAATTGAAGTTAAATGAAAAAAATAAAAACTCACAATCGACAACAAAAGGGGTACTTAATCAAGTTTGTATAATTAACCATTCTTAACTGCGCACCTCAGTCAGGATTCTACTTCTTCAAAATTATCTCCCCATTTTTTCAATCGCAAAATTGGAAGCCATTGAAGGGATGAGTTGACGCGCTGTCAATTCAGCTCTTGAATAAATAAATAAATTTATCCTAGCATCATTGCCATTCTTACATGACATTTGTATTTTAAAGGACAAATGTATCTACTAGCTATTATTAAAGCATCATGGTATGTACTTTTACGCCTTTTACAACTTCAAAACTATTTTCTGATTTGTAAGTTCAAAAAACAATAAAAAATCTGATTAAATATTTTTTGGAAGAGCAGACTATAAACTGTCAGAAGTTGAAGACGAATAATCCTTGATAATACACCAAAAAAAATGATTTTTTTTTGAAGATATGCATTTTTAAGATCCACTTTTAAAGTATGTCGTCAAATGCTTTTTGTTATTTTGTATTATAAAGGAGTAGGTCCGGTAAGGGCCGATTTTGGCCTCAAATTTTAGGTGCATCTGACGAAAGATTTTGGACACTTTTTAAACTATTAAGTGTCTATTTTGGTTGATTCTATTAGTTTATGTGAAAGATTTAAACTGATTTAGTCATTAAAAACGCTCCGATTCAAGCTTAAATATGAAAAATCTATCAAATATGCCAAAAAATGTCGCTTTTCAGATGGTTTTTGCCAAAAATGAAAATGGCCGCATCCGTGTTCATCCTCAACCTTTACATATGTTATGTGTTATCATCAAATACAACTTACGTTTCAATATTAAGAATGAACACAAATGCGGCCACTTTCATTTAAGACGGAAACCGTCTAAAATTTAACTAAAATGCTAAAATTGTGAAGATTTCAGTAACTTAGCATGACTTAATGATGCTAGTTCCCGATATATGTGCATTGTATTGTCAAAAACAGTCCATATTTATGTAGCAGAAGCATTCTACTTTCCAATAAATAACTAAAAGTTTACATTTTAACAATTTTGTAAAACTGCTTAATTTTGGGGCCAAAAAGGGATCTTACTGGACTTACTCCTTTGTTATTCAAACACACCTACTCTAATGTTATGACTCAATACAAAGGCATTTCGCTCGACCCATATATTTTAATTTTTGGTACTGTGAATTTGTAATGTTACTATATCAAAATGTAGCCTAAATATATTAAAAAATTATTAGAATCTGAAGCGAGACGGTGTACTAAATATTGTTGCTTTATACGTTTTCAAGACAAAATAGTCAACTCAAACACGCCTGAACATAAAAAGGTGACTTTCTCTTCGATGAGATTATTGTCTATTTTAAGGATCTTTTCCCCCCAAAAAAAACTGCTGCGGGGCGAGAGATGCGAATTAATGTTTTAAAAAGATCAATCTTTTATCTTTCTGTGGAATTTTTGTCGGCGAAATTTATGCTTATGCACGGAAAAAAATCTACAGGTATTTGCACCTACCATAATCGACTGTTTAGTAAAAATTTGTCTTTAATTTATAAGTTTACAAATATATCGAAGCTCCAAACTATAAATTAAGTATAAACACGTACATATGTGTACATAAGATACAAAAATTCAGAAATTAAGCACCTACATTAAACTTTTACAGCCCATATAGAAACATATGAAAACAATTCAAAATATACCAACCTGGCCATTTTTACCTTCTCTAATAAAGAGTTCCATTTCTTTTGATCAATTTTAACTGGATATCAGCCTGACCTTTACTAACAGATTTTTTTTTAATGGTATGAATCTTTTTTCATGGAAAACTCAAAGAAGGGAATTTGAAACATGAGACAAATTAATAGACTTTTAACAGTATCAGTGAAGGTGAATTCAGAAAGGCGTTTCGGACGCATGAAAATTATAAAGCGTTATTCATCTTTTGTTTTTGTATAGGGTTGCAGATAGCATAGAAAAAAGTAAAATAACAAAAATACCGAACTCAGAGAAAAATTCAAAACGGAAAGTCCGTAATCAAATGGCAAAAAAGCTCAAACACATCAAACAAATGGATAACAACTGTCATATTCCTGACTTGGTACAGCCATTTTTGAACTTTGAATATTTTCAAATATTTTACAACTGTAATTAGGATCTTATCTGTGAATATATTGTTTTCCTATAAAATTAAAAGACTAGATGTGAATCTCTGAAGGTAACAGTCTTGTCCTTTCTCTGAACAGAAAATGTTGTTTTCATTTCAAACTTTTACAAGTTCGATTAGGTTTTACAGTTATAGAATTACATAATATAATTTTTTGTCATTTTTTGTCTTTTCGTCATTTTACTTTTGATAAAGGTGTTGTCTTGTTTGAACATCGTTAAACTACTGTTGCTTATATTTCTTCTACTTGGGATTTTTATATTTCTGTAGAACTTTCCTCGAGTACTTCTTTGTCCATAGAAATTCTCCTTGTCCTTTTCTGTCACAGAAGAATAACCCTAAAAAAATATTCAAAAAAAACATGTGCATCGCTAAACCAGAACATTATATTAGTTTGTTTCTATAGCATTAGCCGTGTAAAGCTAAATAAGGATTTTCTTACTAATCAAATGAGGTTTTTAGTTGAATATATACGATTAAAGAACTTCCGAAAGTAAAAGTGAAATATTTTCTGGAAACATTTGTCGATATTAACTTAAAGGCAAGTGTTTAAATTGCATATTCATAATGAAATATATATATAATACAGTGATTAGGTGTATGAACATTAATATTGTGATTATATTTAACGTGAATATAAATCTAACTTGAATATATTACAGATTAAGTTTGTTAAAAAATTTCAATTTGACTTGAATATTTTTATGTTCAGATTAAGCTTTTTAAAGAAATTTACAAAATTTGAACTCTAATAAAACGGTAAATGATTCCATTATTAACCAACTTGACATACACAATTTAACAATAAGCTCAATCGGACATCAATCAAGCAAGTTACGTTAACAAACTAATACAAACATCTGACAGACATTTGTTAGTGTGAAAGCCAGTTACTGCAAAACTGACTCTACCATACAGAATACTTATACAACAAATCCGACTACCAGGATGGATATATGGGAAACACAGTTTAGAGGTAGATGGTCAGCCAGGGGTCAGGGTTATAGAATCAACAGAGGACAGTACAACCGACATCATGGAGAATAACAGAGATACAACAAGGCATCTGCACCTCAAAACTTCTACAGATGTGGCTTACCAGGACATAGTTGGATTTAAGATGAGAAAATGATTTCAAACTCTTAAAATCCTATGGATCAGGGTTGTCACTAGTCATATGATCGTGGTCTTCGACAGGGCATTTGAACCCTGCACCACGTGTTGTTTTGAAGATCTACTTTGAAGATCTACAGAGACTGAGGTGATATTACATTGCGTGTACAGATTTACAGCAATTGCTATAAGAGGGGTAAATTCATAAAAGCATCAACATAGTAACAGATACTAATAGATATCCAATTCGGATCATTGATTCGGTACTGAACTCTTTAGAATGCTTACATTCAAAGAGAAAGAAATACAGCGCCATATTAACACCTTACCAGTTATTAACGGAATGCTGTTGGTAGACCAGTTACCATCAAACAAATACAGTTATTCAGATACAGATTGGAATTAACTATTAAAACTTAGATCGAGAATGAGTGTGTATAAGCATTTCAAATACTTTTATGAGTAAATCACCGGTGATTTATTTTTTAAATCATATAGGTACAGTTGCGAATCCAGAACTTTTTATAAGTGGGGCACAATGACTGCTATAAGAGGGGGCCCGCTACAGTCATGCTTCAGTGATTTCCTATATAATCAACCAAATTTTTCCCACGAAAAGGGGGGGGGGGTGGCCCCCCCCAGTCCCACCCCCTGGATCCGACTATGAGGTATACAACAAAGAATGCAGTTTTTCTTAAATAATGAAAATTTAATAAAAATGAATTAATCACAAAGAAAAGTTACAAACATTTTTGTAACTCTAAACTGAATGCATTTATTTTGTACAATAGTTCTTATATAATAATTGTGGCAAAGACATTATTATATGTGCGTCCGTATTTCTAAGTAATCATTATAGGTCTATATGTTTTTTTTTAAATTTAAATCCAGTTTCTAAAAGTTTTAGTATCTCACAGCGGGTTTCAAAAATATTTATTTATCACTGAGATTACTATTAGTTTTATATCAAAATAACACTACGGAGAGAATATATATTCTCATCTCATGATGGTACATAATTAATACCTATGTATTAGCATATGATATACACAATACACAGAGTCCAATACACAGCTTGCTTATAATATCATTGAATAAAAGGAATGTTTGATAACATAAGTAAAATAATTGCAAGTAAACTTTAAGAAAACAGAAGTAAAGCACTATCCCTTTCCTTATTTTGTTTTTGTCAAATGCTTGTAAGGATCAACAGGGGCGGATCCAGAAATTTTTCAGGGGTGTTACCAAAACGAACTTTCAAAATATTTCAATTTATTCAGTTGATACTAAGGTCATTATAGGTAGTAACAAAACAAATGGTAACACATGGTTTACAAGCAGCCCGGCGGACAGCAAATCCCTGATTTGTCCTTTAAAACCCCGGATTTATTATCCGAGAATCAAGTGGAGATAATTTCCGAGAAAGCCGTCAACAGGTGTCGCTGCGCTGAAAAATAATTCCCCGCGGAAGACGACCCGGTAGGAAATCGTGAATTTGTGAAATTTTAAGAAACCAAACGTAGATCATGAGCGGTATACATGATATCGTAAGTTTTTAGATTATTTGAAAAGTATAAAAAGTCGAAGTAATGTATCGTTGAAAAAGAAATTCAAGTCATTAATTTTCAGTCTTCGGTACCGCCATTTTTCAACTTCGACTGTCATTGACAAATTTTCAGCTCGGGACGAATTGACACAGGCCTGGTTTACCTAGGAAAAATAAATATGACTGGTTTATTTTGATAAACTGGAACATGGAGAACAGAACTGGGATGGTAACATGACGTTACCATTCGTTCTTTACACACGAGCACAATTTCAGTACACATCACAATTTGTGGGGACTCCCTATTATTTTTTCTTAAAACTTCTCTGCTCTTGACCAAGACAGCTCAGAAATATGACAAACTTGTCACAGAGGAAAAGATAGTCAACATGTCATTGAAATGAATAAAATCTGTTATTTTTTTGTGATTTATTTTCCCTTTCATGCCTCAATGATGTCTTTCAGTACACAAAATTACAAAATATGGAAAAAAAACTGTCTACTTTCTTAAAAATCGAACAAATATTCTGAATTTAATACCTTATGCATAAAGGACTATGTAAATAAACCTCCCAATAATATCCCTAAATCAGTGCATTCTTTTTGGGGAAGTCCAGGTGTAAATTATTGTGATATATATATATATATGTTAGCATTTCAGAATTTGTCCTGAATGACATGACACCAGTCACCAGTGTAAACATTCTAAGATCTGATATATCATAGATAAAAGACAGAGGAAAAGCAGTTTGAACAGTCAGATTTTTATTTTGTAGCTTACAGATGTAATTGCAAAAGAATGAAGATGATATCACATCATAATATAATATTGTTTGTGCTCATTCACTGTTCATCTTTAAACACATTCATTAGTTGTTCCATAGATGGTTGTTCAATCTGCATCCAGGTTACCTAAATTAATCCCTATATATAGTATGATGATTTAGTCCATTTTATGTTTACAGTTGTTTAGCTGTATATACCTGCATTTGTTGAGGATTTATATATCAGGTCAACATGGTATATATTTTTTTTAATTCTTCAGTATTAAACATATTTAAGTATATGATACCAGAGATGGTTTTATATCTCTCTGATGGTACAATTAAGACTTAAAAAAGCTTTTCATACCAATTTTATAATTATTTTTCACACCCCATGTCCATGTTTTATGTTGTGATTTTTTTTTTAATTTGATTACAATACATAAATTTATATCCACTAAAAGATACAAAATTTCATATTATTAGTGAAATACTATTTTCAGTTTTTCTACAGTATGTTGGCATTTTACTTTATCATGTTTATTGCATGTTTTGCAATATTTAGTTATTTGATATACATGATTGGAGGGGACTGTAAATGGTGGATGGGTATCCATGTCATATGCCAAGCTCTATATCTCTCAAGTCCTGATAAGTTCTAAATGATTAAAAACAGAAACAACTGTATTTTATAAATGTTTTATTTTATAATCCCCAATTTCTGAAATGAGACAACACATAACAAAACAAATGACAGGTTAGCAATCACTGTCGGGCCAAAGGTCAAAATAGAATTAGAATGAAAAACCATGGGAAAGAAAACATGCAACCTGACATTAATTTGTTCAGGAAAAGATTTTACTTTTTCACTCAGTCTCTAAATAAAGCCCTGATTATATTTTTCTGGTAAATTTTTATTACCTTGTAATATTGCTACCTACATACACATAGAAATAACATGTTTGGTGAATGGGAAGCCTTTTTTATAGAGTACCTTAAGCTTGATATTTCCATTTGTAATAAACATTGTCATGGGTATCCTATGCCAGTGACCAGGAGTTGTTACATTTCAGTGTTCATCATTAGACCTCAGATACATAATATGTATGTAACTATGGCATATATAAACATGTATCACCCATTTAGAATGGCACAAAATCTTTAGTTCACAGATATAACTGACAATGGCTCTTAACAAAAATTCTCTAAAAATGTAACTCTAGAATATAATATATAAAACATGTACATTTTATACCCATAATTTTTATAAAATATTATTTCATGTAGATCTACAAAGAAAAAAATCCGTTTTTGAATCCTTGAATGCTGAATCAAAATGAAGTATTTATGTGTATTCAAGAATAACACTTGATTCTTCTAAGGTAATGTCAGAGACGGATTTAGGGGGCAGGGTGTGAGAAAAATTTGGTTGATTATCTAGGGAATCACTGAAGCATGACTAAGCGGGCCCCCCTTATGAAAATTTCTGGATCCGCCACTGAATGTATGCCTTGAAACAATTATTTCTAATCAAAGTATGACAAAATAGAGGTAAACATGCAATCAGGGAAAATGCTGAAACATTTTTCCCCCTTCATTGCTGGAAATTTTTCACCTAATCTTGGGATCAGTATTTTTTGTAACTATTTACTGGTCCAAAACCCCTCACTTTATATAATTATTTTTTACCACATACTTTTTTTTAATTTCTTCTGAAGCTAATTGTGTGTACTATTCTAGTTCAAAAACTTTTTTTTTTAAACTGAATGTTATAATTGGCAATTTCCCTTGCATTATTCATGATTTCTATATGATTATAAGAAAAAAATGGAATATTTCGATTAAATAGTGATTTACAAAGACAGAAATACATTCTGTAATACTTTCTCTCACTGTTTAGGTCATGAAACTTGACAGGTGCCCTCATTCCGATGATTTACTATAATTTCCAAGATATTTCTCATATTTACACATTTTACTATCGCATACGGATAAATTTTTGGATATTATGCCCCAGAAACACTGTTTCCCTTACTAAAATTGAGCGAAATGCTTATTTTCACTCGTTTCTGATCAGCCGTCCCTTGAACGAGTTTTCATTCGAGTTGTCTTCCTTTGGCCGTTCGCTAATTTTGGACCAGTTGAATTGACACACGGCCGGTTTACCTGGCGAGCTTTGATAACAATAGGTATTTCATGTTCATAATATCAGGAGGTATCATCCCTCTTAAGAAAAATACGTGACCATTCCGTGTGTCATTTCAATTTACATTTATTTACTGAGAAGTGTCGCGGCACGTTTTTTCATCTTTGCCAATCAAATAATCAAGGAAATTTTACATTTTCATTCTTAAAAGAATAACGTAGTGAAAGTTTGAAACCTGTCGTATCAAATGATGTATTTTTTTGAGCATGGTAAATATTTAAAATATCTTTACGCCGTCGATTTCGTGGCGTCATTGCCGTTGCTAAAAAATGTCATTTTTTAAACTGAAAATCACGTGACCAGAATAACAAAATCGGCACCATTATGAGATTTGCTGTCCGGCTGAAAATTGATTATAACAGTGAAAAGCGAAAAAAAATATCTTTTAGTCAAATAGTCTAGAAGTAAGGTTGCCCTTGAAGTTTTATGCTTTACTCTGGCATAGATAATATAACGTGAGGGTACCCAAATTGCACCTATTTTGACAGTTTTTTTACCTATGTTTATTTATGATCCAGACAAAAGTTTCCGTTCTGTGTTTATTTTGTAGATGTATCATTATTTACTATATGGTTTCACCAATTTAATTTTGAATCCATATTGAATCATAGAAAAAAGGGGTTGAACAGACCTCCAAACGATCCAAGATTCTGTAATGAGGAGTACCCAAATTGCATCCATGCTTAAATTCATAAATTTATCCTTAAAAATCGAATAACAGATGTTTTGTTTTATTTCTTCAAATATTTAAAACAATTTGACATTAGTCCATGCTTACTTTTCTATGGAAAGACCTATAGTATTTGTTCTGATTATTATTATTTTCTTTCTTCCGCCAAATTTAGAAATTTTTGTTTCGCAATATGTCGCTTAGATATTTCTAATATTGTATCGTACGGTTTATGCGCTTTTAAATTTCACCCTGCTAAGCCGAACCAGTTTCTTTGTAAGAGTTATCTCCCTATTCACTGTTTATCAAGTGTGTGCATGTCCTTCGTAACACCAAAAGATAACAACAAAATTCTTTTTCTAAATTGTTTGTTACATCCTCAGGAATTTTTGGCTAATTTGGATTGAAGCGATCCAGTGAGATCTTATAGGAGTTATCTGCCTTTACCAAATAAATTTGTCGCTTTGAATTTGTAATTCATAAACCGTAAGCCGTATCAAAAAATTTGACCAAAATGTTAGTCGCCACATGATATATAACTGGAAAGTTTTTGTCGAAATGGCACGTGTCATTGTCTTAGGGGTTCCATGCAACTGAAACGATAAAATGATTTGGTTTTTTTTGGAGGAATCCCATTTCGCCTTGAAGTTCAGTCCTGTGCATTTTACTGTAAAAATGCAATCCTTCTTATGTGCGAACTTCTTAAATAGAAATTCATCCCTGCAAAAATCTGCTCCAATTCATGTATTTTCTGAAATTATAATATAATAACAGCATTATTAGGCGCGGTCCGCTTGATTGGGAAATTCAATTCAATTCGTAGAAATCGCTCCCAAGTTCGAAAATATTACTGAAATCCTACAATCAGATTTCTAAACATGGATTAAAATACAAATTTGTGCTCCAGTAAACATGTGTACGTAAAATGCATGCATGATCGGACATCAAGGACCTGTAAATAATAAAACCAATAGTGATCGTGTTACTCTGATCAATACACATGTGCTCTGTTCAACGGTCTCCCTTGAACTCCAGACTATATTCGAGGGTCACGTGATTTCACAACACCATCTCGCGCGCGGATCTAAATTTAGAATAAAACATTCCATATCCAAATAAGGGAAATGAAACTTCCAAGATAAAATTTACTCCGTTTTCCTACAAATTCAAATAAAATGCATACACAACAAATAGATGAAAAATGGAAGTCCGAGGTAACATAGAAACTAGAGAAAATTTATAAACGAATTATGCTAGGATCAATTTTTATGAGGACATCTCTCAGGCGTCCGTTTGGCTGTTCGGGATGTATAAGTACGCAGTTACGTTCGGTCAGCATATAGACGTTATTTAAGTTAGCTGCGTCGCACAGAGAAAGTTTTGTTAAAGTTTAAAGGCGAACCGGCACAAAATGCATTATGGATACCATTCGAACAGTTAAATGCGCATACACAGAAGATTGTACAGTCAACCCCACCGCCATGTGCAGACTAGTAGTGTATTTTATTATGAATATTATTGAATTATGTTTAATGACAATGTTGATTTGTGTTTTATAAAAATGTAGATTTTTTTATCATGAATTTTACTTCATATGTGTTTATCGTATTACACAGATGTTAATTTTGTGAAGGGTACAAAAAATGGGACCTTTTCTTGGCTAAAAAACATAAAATAAGTGTAAAATGTACTTTTTAAACGGTTCCTGACGTGGGGCATGTATATTTTACATATAACATATAACGGATGTTTAGCAGGCACTTAAATCCAATTTCTGAATTAAGGAAAACCAAGCGATATTCTTGTGTTTTCTGTTTTCCATTTCTTTTCCGTTGATATAAAATTTGCTACACTTTATAATAAGCGTCTGATTGGGTCGTTACTTCATCGGAAGAGTTTGTATCCAAAGATGCACTTTGAAAACGTACAGGACGCTTGCGATTTCGTGTTGAACGACGCACAATCGGTTGAGTCGTTTTGAATTGTAACGGTGGGATAGCTTCTGCCTCACTCTCGGTAGTATGATCATCTGATTCACGATTAATTTCGGCGGTGTGCACTTCTGGTAAGAAAAAGTCTGACGGTTCGGGTGCACGAATATATGCAATTTTAAGTCTATCTAAATGTGCATCATTTTTTCAGAATTTTGACGGTAGACGGTTCTCGAAGATTCACAATATGAGGTGATTTGATAGCGTGCACAATAAAGGGTCCACTATATTTTGGTTGAAACTTGCGGCCTGGCCCGCTCGGGTCTTTAAGCATATAAACATAATCTCCAACAGATAGTTGCAACGGATTTGTCTTTTTATTGTAGCGATCCATCATCAATTCTCCTGATCGTTGTGCATTTGTTCGAATTTCCTCTCTAATATAACAATCTTTTAGCCTGTTTTTCTGCATAGTCTCTATAATCGAGCACATGGAAAGGCTATCCACGTGCTCGACCGCGTGGTCGTTTACATGCTGGCGATAAGTTTTACTTCACAGGATCGTGCTTAAATGTTGTTTTGTTTTAAGTATCTTGTGTATGAATGTTCTTACTTAAAAATACGGGTGCTCCACTATTACATGCTTTACTCTGGCATAAATAATATAACTACTTTCAGGGGCGGATCCAGGATTTAAGAAAGGGAGGGGGGCGAAATATGTTTATGTTAAAAAAAAATTGGGACCTTTTCTTGGCTAAAAAACATAAAATAAGTGTAAAATGTACTTTTTAAACGGTTCCTGACGTGGGGCATGTATATTTTACATATAACATATAACGGATGTTGAGCAGGCACTTAAATCCAATTTCTGAATTAAGGAAAACCAAGCGATATTTCCGTTAACTTTGAATTTTCAATATCACAAAAAGTCAATAGATGTCTATGCATGTTAATCTTTTATGGTTAGGTTGCTGACCCGTTGTTCACGAATCCTAGTCTGATTAATCATTTTACAAAAAAAAAAAAGTGCAAGCAAAATACATTTTATATATTTTATAGCCCCCCTCTGGATCCGCCACTGACTTTTCAAATTAATAAAGTTCTATTTCTCAGACACATGTACATCTAATATGGTCACAATAAATCAAGAGAACAATCAACAGTCAAACTAATATATAATTCAAATACGGACTGCAATCCGCAATACGCATAACCCAATAACTGGTTAAGGAGAGATAAAAGAGGGACAAAAGATGCCAGAGGGACAGTCAAACTCATAGATCGAAAACAAACTGACAACGCCATGGCCAAAAATAAAAAGACAAACAGACACATAATAGTACAGATGACACAACATAGAAAACCAAAGACTAAGCAACACGAACCCCACTAAAAACTGGGGTTGATCTCAGGTGCTCCGGAAGGATAAGCAGATCCTGCTCCACATGTGGCACCCGTCGTGATGCTTATGTTTTTACAAATCCGGTAAATAGTCTAATTCGGTAAGTCACATTCGTGAGGGAGGGTATTGTAGTTACGACATAAGGAACATATCCGATATCATCTGTGAAACGGTTATTCCATAACGGTCAACTAACTCGTGATGGAGTCCGTTAAATTTACGAAGGGATGATTTCAACTTCACCATTTGGAACTCTTGGTTTAATAACTTCCTTGTGATCAGCAATCCTCTATCAAGGAAATCATGATAGGAAACACAAGCCCGGGAATATCGTATCAATTGGGAGATATATACTCCGTATGCAGGCGCTGCTGGAATGTTGCTACATAGAAATGGAAAGTCCACAATTGGGAAGCTGAAATCATCTCTTTTGTCGTAAAGTTTAGTTTTCAACCGACCCTCATTGTCAATTTCTAGATGTAAGTCAAGATATGAGGCAGACTTAACTGTGTCTGTAGTATCCTTTATCTCTAGTTCGATGGGAAAAATTCGTTCAACATAGTCACCAAATTTTGTTTTATTTAGTGAAAGAACATCATCTATATAGCGGAACGTAGAGTTAAAGGATATTGCTAACTTCTTATCTTTCTTCCTAAGATAACTCTCTTAAAAGTATGTTAACTAAACCAAACGTCTTGACCATACCAAACTGACATATAACGGATGTTTAGCAGGCACTTAAATCCAATTTCTGAATTAAGGAAAACCAAGCGATATTTCCGTTAACTTTGAATTTTCAATATCACAAAAAGTCAATAGATGTCTATGCATGTTAATCTTTTATGGTTAGGTTGCTGACCCGTTGTCTTTAAACTATTTATCTCCTTATTTATATCTTAAATGTTAGTATTTAGTGTAATAGAAGGTTTTGCCGATGGTTAACAAATTTGGTAATGTGTAAGGGTAATTAGATAATAGTCAACTACCAATCCACTTTTGTGCAATTCCTAATCACTTGATATACCTTATCAACGGTTTTTACTCGGATAACCTTGAGGAGGTCATCCGAAGAAATGCTTTGGCAGTTTCTGCGAGTGCTTTTAACCATGCTTCCCCATTTCCATTCTCAATTTTATTTACTACGTATAAATATCGTTATCGAGTGCAAAATAGAATTATTTATGGCTTCATATATATATATATATTAATATCAGTTGAATATTATCAATGAAATTTCAGGAAAAAAGATTTTTTTAAGAACATTTATTTGTCATCAAAATTGAATTGAATATTATTAATGAAATTTCAGGAAAAGATTTTTTTAAGAACGTTTATTTGTCATCAACATGTTTTGTGTGAAGATATATATATATATATATAACTAGACAACATGGGTCATCTTAGTAAACATAATGCATGCGGATGAGTTTTAAAAATTATATGCATGTTCCTTGTTTAACAATATGATGGACGTAATTATACAGAGTTATTTACCTTTTAAAAAGTAAAATAACAAAAATACAGAACTCTAAGGAAAATTCAAAACGGAAAGTCCATTTAAATAAATTAATAAGTTTTGTTACATCATCGACCGATCGGATTTCACTTTTTATAAACATAACTGGCAACTCTAAACTATTATGAACTGAATGCATTTATTTTGTACAATAGTTCTTATATAATAACTGTGTCAAAGACATTATTATATATGCGTCCGTATTTCCAAGATATCATTATAAGCCTATGTGATTTTTTAAATTTAAATCCAGTTTCCAAAAGTTGTAGTATCTCACAGCGGGTTTCAAAGATATTTATTTATCACTGAGATTACTATTAGTTTTATATCAACATAACGCTACGGAGACAATATATATTCTCATCTCATGATTGTACATAACTAATACTTATTAATTAGCATAGGATATACACAATACGCAAAAATCCAGAAATTTTTCAGGGTGTTACCAAAACGAATTTTTAAAATATTTCAATTTATTCAGTTGATATTAATGTCATTATAGGTAGTAACTAAACAAATGGTAACACATGGTTTACAAAATTGATTCTAATTTTATTTTCCTTTTACCGCCTCGTGGTCTTTTCGTAGCGTACTCCCCTCGAGTGTGGGAAGTTGTAGGTTCGAGCCCCGGCCTGGTCAAACCAAAGACTTGGAAATACGTCTTTGCTGCTTCTCTGCTAGTCACGCGGCATTTAGGAGTAAAAGCATAGACTGGTCGACTCGGATTCAGGATAATGTGTCTCACAAGTAAACATGTGGACTGCCTCCTTGTGAAAAAGCACGTTAAGAATCAGGTTTAGCGTGTCGATTCAGTACAAAGCAGGGGTTCTATTCTGATCATATCACATTATCATGATACCCGAAAAAGTATAAACTATCATATCAAGGTACAAGTGTAAATATATAATACACGCACATCAGTGTTAATCCATTCCTCATTTCTCACCTATTTAGAAATGATTTGTTGCACGTTAAAACATTCCAGGAACATGATCTCACTAGTTAAACGCTCACATTCGGAAATGGTTACTATCATGCAGACAATTTAAGAATGACAAGGATGCATTTGGATGGTCGAACTAGATGTATTTCTTAATGCTTTCATTTGCTGACCTTGGGCAATGTTTCTTTTGTATTTTGCCAGAAAGAAAGCCCAAAGGTGCATTGATTCTAAAAGTGGAAAGCAAAAAAAAACTTTTCTTTAGTCAAATAGTCGAGAAGTAAGTTTGACGCCCCTTCCTCCAACGCCCTTGAAGTTTAGCAGGCACTTAATTCAGAAAAAAACCAAGCGATATTTCCATTAGACTTTGAATTTTCAATATCGCAAATAGTCGATAGATGTCTATGCATGTAAATCTTTTACGAATATGTTGCTGACCCGCTGTCTTTAAACTATTTATCTCCATATTCATATCTTAAATAATAGTATTTAGTATAATAGAAGGTTTTGCTCCTTCTTCCTCTTATTAACGAGTTACCACTCCCTCTTTTTAACAGTTCCTTGATTCATTACTGATTAAACTAAGCAAACCAATATATGCTTCTGTAGCTTACCTCTTCCGTTTGAACAATTCATCAATAGATATAAGAAGATGTGGTATGAGTGCCAATGAGACAACTCTCCATCCAAGTCACAATATGTAAAAGTAAACCATTATAGGTCAAAGTACGGCCTTCACGGAGCCTTGGCTCACACCGAACTGCAAGCTATAAAGGGCCCAAAAAAATGACTAGTGTAAAACCATTTAAACAGGAAAACCAACGGTCTAATCTATATAAAAAACGAGAAACACTTATGAACCACATCAACAAACGACAACTACTAAACATCAGGTTCCTGACTTAGGACAGGTGCAAACAAATACAGCGGGTTTGAACGTTTTATCTGGTGCCAACCTTCACCCTAAGACAAATAAAGCAATTGCTATTATAAACATGGTAGAAATTACATGAATTTAATATGTTATGCATTGATGGGTTCATAGCATGATTAAGAAAAGTGAGTTAATTAGAAATATTTAAAACTATTCAAAGAACAAAAAAGTCTACGCTGTGAATTTTTAAGAAAATGGGCAACCAAAGCATACTGTTTACACAAGCAAGTGTCACGTGAGTGTAGAATTAACGTCACTTAAACTTCTCCAGTCTTGTATTGGGGAAGTGTGTCAGATTTAAACACAATCACGTCTGATCGAAATGCATTCATTTAATGTATTATCCAGTCTTCAGACAGTGCAAAACACATTTAATTTTTGTTATCTCTTTCGATCCCCTATGTCCACAGAACATAGACAACTGATTACATGTTAAATACTAGGATGTAAACGTCTTAAATGTGGTTGAAATGTTTTATATTTTACTTGAAAAGCAACTGCTAGTATTCTGCATGGAGATTTTTTTTATTTATTCACCAGCCATCAGATCCCGGGTTCATTCGAGTAAACAGCACGTCAGTACTTTGATTTATATGAATAACATAACCGTTGTTGCATGTGGAACTCTTCCGGAGCACCTGAGATCAACACCATTGTGAGAGGTTCGTGTTGCTCAGCATTTGGTTTTCCATGTAGTATTTTGTGAACTTGTTTGTCTTTATTTTTTACCATGGTGTTGTCAGTTTCTCTTTCACTTATGAATTTTTCAATATACGCTAGGTATCTTCCGCCTCTTTTTCACGATATGTACAGAACCGGAAACTATTTTTTCCCAGGCATAACTGATGAAAAGATGTATTATACTTTAGTTAATGACATGCACAAACGGACATATGGCATAAATACATGTAATCGCCTTTAGTTCATAGAATGGAATGAACGAATTAAACAGAGACAATCATACAGTTTACCAATTTTTATTTATATTGTATACAGGAATATATATGTTGTTGCATAGCGTGAATGAATAGCAGTTTGGAATAGTTAACTATAATTTACCCTCATTTTTTAACACATGATTTGTTTTTCCGAAAGAAAGCTTTTTTCATATTGTACGAGGAGAAAGGCCATTTTGATCAACTCCCTCCGTAGAGTATATTTATAGCGAAAAAGGGAACGTTTGCTTTAATTCACATATGCTCTAACGAAAAAGAACGGACCAAAACATTATGATGTTAAAACAATGATTCTTCTGTGAATAAAAATTGCACATAATTTATTTTTATCGCATTGAGTAATCATAATCGTTATGATAGGAACATATTGGATAAAATATCTTTAATCGTTATCAAAATAGAAACAGAAATAAAAAGAAAATAAAACTAAGAAAACAATTAAATAGCTATGATAACGATTCACAAAGACTGAGTGATATGCTTTGGCGTTTAGGCGATGACTTTCTATTTATTTAAAGCTGATTGTCAATGAAATAAAGATATTTGATGTTTGATACATACCTCTATGTTTGTCGTTGCAAATAGTATAAAAGACTACCGGTATCTGATCTACGAGAATAGATTAGAAATTGTCTGTTTGATTTTAACAGGAAGATAAATATTCTCTTTTATGATTATTTTATAAACATATCTTGAATATGATAAGCACTGTTCAAATCATTAAACCATCAAATAATTTAAACCGGTGTGATTAGTTTTCCAAAACTGTTTTAGTTCCGGAATACGCTGGCTACAAAAACGAATAAACGTTATTAATTTCGTTATACTTTTTCAAAATCATTAAACCATCAAATCATTTAAACCAATGTGATTGGTTTTCCAAAATTGTTTTAGTTTCGGAATACGCTGGCTACAAAAACGAATAAACGTTATTAATTACGTTATACTTTTTCAAAATCATTAAACCATCAAATCAGTTAAACCAATGTGATTGGTTTTCCAAAACTGTTTTAGTTCCGGAATACGCTGGCTACAAAAACGAATAAACGTTATTAATTACGTTATACTTTTTCAAAACCAAAACTGTTTACCTTTACATTTCTACATTAGCCAGGAAGCAACCTCTCATTTGCAGATCAGAATGGAACATCCAGTGGCTCTTATTTTTTCAAGTTGTAATGTAATCTTTTGGAAATAATATATCTTCAACATGAATTAAGCATTAAACAGTAGTAACATTAATAATCCATGTAAGTTTTCTACATTTTACATTAATAATCCATGTAAGTTTTCTACATTTTACATTAATAATCCATGTAAGTTTTCTACATCTTACATAAAAAATGAGGTAAAACCATCCATCTTTATTTAAAAATATCTTATTTGTAAAACCAAACAATCAATCAGATTCACGATTGCATTTCAATGTTTTAAAGAAATCAACTTGTAACTATATTTTATCCTTACGTGACTACGTGTTTTAAATCTTAATATTTATGTATTGGTTACAATAGTTATGGTATAATACAGTAATAGGAAACCACAGCATTGTTTGGTTAGTTGAACTAGTTATATACATTTTGAAACCAGATCTTTTAATGTTTAGTTTTATGATTGGTGTTGTTTCGTTTCATGTCAATTTTCAAGCGTGACATAAGGAAAGAAATAAAATACGCATACTTGGTGCTTATAAATAATACGCAATACTTTTTCCAATGATTTTTTTTACGTTGTAGTATCTTCACATTGCTTGTATATATGGCTTATATGTATGGCAATTATTATGAAGATTTATTACTTGTTGCTTTAGAATTCATATTGTAATCTATGTAAATAAAAAGTAAATTCTTATATTTATATATATATATATTATATATATATGTTACGCGCAATATTTTAAAACAATGTATAAAGATTATTCCAGTATTGAATAGCATGATAAACAATCTTTGGAAGTCTTAAATAAGCTTTTTCATAGGGCAGCCGGACAGATATGCTTTCTATTCTCTGTATACTAGACTATACATTTTGTACATTTGTAAATCTAGATTTTCGAATTTGAGTTCGAAGATTGATAAAATGTGCCAAGCTCCTTAAGGCATCACTCTGCAAACAAAAGCTATATTTTACATAGTCATTTTGGTCGACTGGTTTAAAACGCTAAATACAGTTAAAGCAGTATTGCCGTTTATGACTAGACACTTTTTGCTTGAATTTCAGTGATTTGCGGGTGCTCACATCGTTTTGATTAATTCAAGACAAAAACAGTAAATGAACATTAATAACCTTGTCTCACAAATCGATCGACATCTCGGTTGAAAAATAAATCGTACGGTTGTCTATATAAAACGCGTCTCTAATGGGTTTGCGGCCTGACTGCATGAAGTGTTGGCTCACTTGGTGATATGGTTTCTTCTTATTATCTCTCTAGTGCCCAATAAGGCTTTTGTGGAAGACAGACAGATTTTAATGGAATTCAGATGTTCAGAATTGTCAATGCGCAGTATGCATTATTGTTCTAATTAAAAGATGTTGGTTTATTGTTTTCCTTATTTTTAATATCCTGTCCATATAATACAACAGTTGATCGATTGATTGGATGTTGCTTTACCCCACCTCAGCACAAAAAGACTATATTGCAGCGAAATATAAGATAACAGTCTGTCGGTGGTAAATACTTAAGTTACGAATCAGAAAAAAATAATAGTATTATTTACATAGAGATATATCGTCCGCATTAAATTTGTAATTTTATCCATGTTATAACACCAAATATCTTCAATATGTTTTTGTAGATTGTATATGATTTTGAAAGAAAGATTGTAAATCAGTTTACTGTTTTTATGTTGTCTGAAACCGAATTACTTTGAGCTTTACTTTTGATTTAGTTTTCAATTGCCGTTGCAAGCAAGTCCAAAAATCTATCATCATCATTCAAACATTCTGCAAAACTCAAATAGGTTTCTTCTACTATAACTTCCATTATCCGGATTGGTAATTCTTTGAATGGAATATCTTCCTTTAAGATAACAATTATAATGTTTTCCCTTTCACGTGAACGAATTCCCTCCATGCGAGCAATGTTAAATTCATATTTACACCAATCAGACTTAAGAAATTCACGTGTTATTAAACAAATGGTCTTTCTGCTATGGTGAATACCATTTATTATATTTTCGGCAATTTCATTCCCTGGTATAAAATCTCGATGGTGAATACATAACCTCTTTCCCTTTTTATTTTCTAATTCTATCAAACGATTTATTACAAATTGTCGATCCTGGTCGGCATATGAGATAAATGCATCAAATGTATATTTCTGTATGACATGGAGTGGTTCGTAACCTCCAAAATATTGTCTTTTGAACATATGAAACGAATACCTTAGCCTAATTCTATATCTATAAATAATAGCTCCGAAAATCATTCCAAGTGATAGAAATAGAAATAAAGCAACTCCTATAATTATTCCAACTTTAGAACTGCACTTTTTCTGTAAGCTTAACAGCACGTCTTTGACATATATCAGTTCACGTTTACTATTCTTGCAAGTAACATTTGAATACGATACCATTCGTTTTCGATGTTTTTTATACCAGAGTAGAAAAGAAAGAGAGTCGCAAGAGCATTCAAAAGGATTGTGCATCATTTTAATTTGTATATTTTGTGACGTAATTTTGTCAACCTTTTCCATCGCCTTATCTGATAGGAAAGTAATCTGGTTATAGGACAAATCTAAAACATTAAGCTTCCATAGATGAGAAATCGTAACATTCCAGTCAGTCAGAAGATTATGACTGATATCAAGAGTTTTAATATTTGGAACATGAACGAAAAAATTGTTTGGTAATGTAGTTATCCGATTTGAAGAAATATTCAGAATTTTTAATTTCAACTGCTTTTCAAATAATTCCCCGTGTTGAAATGTTTTCATGGCATCTCCAAGTAAATTTCCCTGTATGAATAGTTCTTCTAGATTAATGAACCCAATGAAAAAATGTGCGTAGATGTTTAAACACATGTTCTCAGAAAGATCTAAAATCTTAACGTTTGTAACATTACAAACTGGTCCGAGAAAATTCTGAAAATTATTTCCACGTAAAGAAACGTATTCTAACGTATCATAGCTCATCCAGTATGGAATGATTATGTCACCGAGGTTAGAACTTTCAAAATAAATTTGTTTTGTATTTGGCGGAATAATATTGACAAAGGAAATTAGGGGATCAAATGTACAGTTGGGAGGTGGGTATGGATGGATATCTGCAGCCGTTAGATGTGGATACGACTGGATATCTCGAGTCCTTGGATGTTTGACAGAATCCACATAGTTTACATAATCGGAAGAATATGTTTCAGCTATCAAACCAAATTCGTCGGATTCATAAGAGACCCGACGTTGTTGTGAAGATACGCCTTCATTTTGTTTTTGTAACATACAAGATTGTTTGTTAGATTTTCTGTCTGATAAACATTGAATTGTATCTGTGAAATCATTACAAACAAACCATCCAGAGTGTACTTCTCGCGACTGGGTTTGGTCTTGAGAACTCAGAAATAAGGAATTAATACCTGTTAATGTCAAAATCCCGTCTACTTTATATTTGTCTAACCGTAATCGGTTGCCCCTAAGACTCAGTACCCTTAATGTTTTCGGTAAGTAAGTTGGCGCTAGATCCTCTGTCATCTCAAGTCTGTTCCCATCCAAATATAATTCCGTCAGATTTGTGTCTTTAAGTGGTTTTATGTCATCAACGAACAGAATAGTGCTGAATCCGTATGGACAATAAATTTGATTTGCCTTCAAGACTTTGATATCTGTATTTGGTAAATCTTGTGTTACATTACGCAAACCACAAAATCCTAACATCGAATTGAATGATATATCTAAACTCCTTAGATTTGTCAATTTAGCTATTGCTCCTGATTCAATGCTTTTCAAGTGTATTTCGCTCCCTGATGTGTTAATCTGAACGTATCGATTTAATGAAATGTCTAAAGCTGTTATTTGAGATAAATTTTCAAAATAGTTTTCCGTGATGGTTTCAATTCCGAGATTTGGCAGCATTAAATTATTTATAGATAACACCTGCAGATTTTTCATTTCTGAGAATACTTTTCCGAATGATGTGGTCAAGAAGCCATCAATAACTAAGGTACGGAGAGATTTTAAGTGTTTAAAAACTTCATCGGGATACACGGGTTTAGTTGTGTCATATCCATTCTGACCGATATTTAGATCGGTTAAACTTTGCAGGTTATTGAAGACATTTCGTTGAAATACCGTTCTGTTATAACTCAGTAGGTTCTGATGAAGATCTAAAACCTGAAGCCTTCTAGCATTTGTAAAGGGATAACGTCCAAATGAATTGATCTCATTCACTGACATATCCAAATGAATAACTGATTCCGGTAACTTTCTACCGTCCAATACTGAGTGAAAGTTATTATTACTCAAATTAAGTTGTTGAAGAGTTTTTAACTCTGATAATGAATAGTTGTCAGATCTGTTGATTTTATTAAATGAAAGGTCCAAAATAAGTAATTGACCAGGTAACAAATAAGCGTCTGGAATATATTCAAGATTATTGTGGCTAAAGTTAATTATTCTGACGGTTTCATATAAACTGAAATTTGGGTATCTGTTTAATCCATTATTTGCACAATTTATAACTATTCGATTGCAGTCACATTCTGCACAAGTTTTTGTCATATTATCATCAGACAGATTACTTACTGACAGTAAAAATAATCCAAACAAAGTTATATTCCATAATACAGACATCCTACTTCACAACAATTGGAAGACGTTTGGATTGCTTCCTTGTTTAGAAAGGCACACTCGTATAAACAATGTTTAAAAAAAACCCCAAAAATATCAGTTTCTAATTACATGACAATATATAATGTTATGTATCCTGGTGGGTAAATTTATCCGACGATTGTGTCTAGACAGAACGAAACTATCATATGATGATATATATTCCCTAAACCAATCTAACAAATGGTTAAAAGATGAAAAAAATACAAATCACTTAACAATTTTACAATGTGTTGAATAAATGTTTTTATGAACAACATGTTAAATGTAAATAATAGCACAGTCCGTTGAATCCGAGATCAGGTTGCACTTATAAAACAGTTAAATTTCCAGGACTAGTAAACATATTTTTTTTATCAAAAATGTATTAACTCATTAACTCTTTGAATAGATTATAGAAATTTGAAAAAGCTTGACAAAAATGGAAACATTTCAATTTCATTTAATCACTCCGAAGTTTCGGAATAAGGGGTCATTCATTGCCCTTTTTCAAGAAACATATCTTAATGAAGATACAAAGGTTAGTCTTGAAAAGGAAAATGATTTCATTTTTACTAAAGAAAAGGCACTACATCAAATAAGTGGAAAAGGGGGGGGGGGGGGGGTAGCGATCGGTATCAACAAATATACAGATACTGAGGTCATTTTAATACATTCTGCGATAATGTAAGATTGTCTTTAGTTTGTCTCTAATCGTCAAATTACAGAACAGATAGAAATTCTTTCTTCAAGAAAGTAAACAATTTTATAAAGGAAAATTCTATAGGCATCACTTTGGTTGCTGGCGATTTCAGTGAATCGATTAAGAATATAGATAAGAAAAGTTTAAATAAAAATACAAAATTTTCCGAGCCTGTTAATAGTTTAAAAGCTTTGATGAAAAATCATAATTTTATTGATATTTGGCGTTTTCTACATGAAAGCACTCAACAGTTTACATGGAGGAGAAAAGATAAGAAACAAGCAAGTAAGACAGATTTTATTTTAATTGGAAAAGAATTTCAATCTCTGGTTGAAAATTGTAAAATTTAACCTGCACTGATTAAAGTGACTTACCATCCAGGGATAGTATTAAACCTTCGGACAGGGGCTTCTGAAAGAGGGAATGGTACTGGAAATTAAATATTTCTATTTAAAAGATATTGAATATAAAAGAACAATCAATAGAGTAATTGATTAGTTCGAAAGTCGTATAATCAATAGTGACAGTTGCAATATCTGTCTATTATGGTACAATCTTAAAATTGAAACTAGGGACAGATCAATTCTCTGCTGTAATAGAAAATCGAAATTATCAAGGGAGACAATAAGAAAATTAGAAAGTCAATTAGAGCACTTTACGACACTTAGAGATAAACAATAAAACGAAGATTAAAAAAACCTAACAAATAATATAAAGCAATAAGAGTTACAAATGGAAACATTCTATGAATATAAGGCCAAGGGGGCTCAAATTAGATCAAAGGAAAATGGACAGAATTAGGGGAGAAAAATATTGCTTATTTTCTAAGATTAGAAAAACAGCGAAAAGTTAAAATATCTATAAACAAACCAAAAAATAAAAGTAACGTCGAGGTAACAACAATATATTCAACCCTGGACCCAGATACGCATTTGCTACATAAATATGTAGCTAATACTGTTATGGAAAGGGAGATAAACGTAGATGACTTTACAAAATGGGACGGGGAAGTTACTATAGAATAATGTATTAATGCTATTAACATGATAAAGTTAAATAAATAACCTGATCTAGATGGTCTGACATTGGAATTTTATAAGATGTTCTGGAAAAACAATAAAGACAATGTTAGTAAAAGTTCTTAATAAGGGTCAGCAGGAAAAACTTCTTTCATATACACAACGAACAGGTGTTCTATCTTATTATTTAAAAAGAATGACCCATTATCTTTAGACAATTATCGTCCTATATCATTATAAAACGTAGATTTGAACATACTATCCCATGTTTTAGCACAGAGACTAAAAAAGCTTCTACCTAAATTTATTAATAAAGATCAATCATCAAGATGTAAAACATCGTTTTATTGGATTTAATATAAGGCAAACCCAAAATATAATCGGCTATGCAGAATAATACGGAATAGATGGAGCTATTATATTAGTTGATTTTACAAAAGATTTCGAATCTTTGGAATGAGAATTCATGTTAAGCATTCTAATGCAATTTGGTTTTAATGAATCATTCATAACATGGGTAAAAACACTATATAAGGGAATACAGACGTGTGTTATAAATAATGGATGGGTATACGAAATTTTTTTTAAATTCTAGAGGAATCCGTCAATTTTTTTTACTTTACTTTCTGGCCGAGTGATTAAGGCAAACCTCAGACATTAAGATTACTATAGATTATAAAACACATAGCATCAAAATATCACAATTGGCTGATGATACAACACTTTGCTGTAGTTCAAACACGGATATATCAAAAGCTATGAATATAATTGAACAATATGGTTCTTTCTCAGGTCTGATGTGAAATCGTATTAAAATAGAAGGAATTTGGATTTTGGCGCTTAAAAATAGCATCGATAAAATACTGTTAATTGAAGGATCAAAATAGTTATCCAAATTTTGCACTGCATGCCATATCTTGACCTAGCAGTTTCTGTGCAAGTTTCGTTAATTTCCATGGCAGTTTGACTAAGTAAATGATGTTTAAAAAATAGTATAAATCCCAAAAACGTTACGGAAAATGAAAAAAAAAATATGTAAACAAATTTGCTCTTGATGCATGATCGTAAAGATGCTTTTGTCCAACTTTTGTTAACTTCATGAAGGTTTGACAATGTTATTGATGTCTGAATTTTGTTTAACCTCAGACATAACCTCTGTCTATGTTAATGACACCACAACCTTGACAGAATGTATAATGCATATGTCTTCTTTGAGACTCTCGTCGCAAGATGGACAATAATTAGGATCAAACAAATCAAAGTCATTACAAATTATTTCATAATTATTTGATCGGTCTTGTATACTAATTTTTGAAAGTTCAGGTTTTTTTTTCAAAACAAAAGGCATAAATGCTTGAATTTGGAAAAATAGTCATTTAAGGGCAATACAGTGACTAGTGGTTTCAATAAATTTTCAGTGACTAGAGGTTTCAATAATGTTTTGATGTTTTAGACAATTTATGGCTGCTATTTTTGCTGTTTACAATTTGAATATTTCTATCAAAGTGTTTTATATAGATGAAAAAACGCTAAAATGTGCAAAAAAATGTTAATTTAAGGGCAATAACTCATATATGTGGTCATTAAATGATTTATTCATTCTCCATTTTTGTAGATCGTGAATCACCGATCATTTTTGGTGTCAACGGTTACTGTGTATCTATTTTAGCTTTACTCTTATAAGAGGAAAAAACAGAATACTAGTCATTTTTGTAGATCTTTTGTCGCTTTTTATTTATGATGTTTGCTGTTTCTGGCTATCTATAATTGTTTTCAACATAGAAGGTACAATACTAAAATTAGTAAAAAAGACAATAACTCCCATAATGGGTCAATTTAGTATTTCTGCAGTAAGATTTTATTTGTAAATTTGGTATTGCTTAACATTTACAACTCTTTTGTATTCAAAATTGAATTAGACATGAAGACTTTAAGCTCAGGGTATTCTCCCAATAAAACACCCTTCCTTATTGCTTGTTCACTCCATTTGGCAAATCTGTCTTTTTTTCTGTGTATCTCGAATTCTCTTATTTCATTGGGATTATATTGAATTGTTTACTAGATAAGTAAATCGTGTCAAAACAACCATGTAAACTGTAACTCTTCCTACTAGTATATTGATCAATATTTAGAGGGATGTTTAAATTGACTTGAATTTTCGAAAATCGTTTTTCTGTTATATTATATATATACATTGAATGCTACATAATTAAATGTGTTATAATGTTTACTATTAAATCTTGTATCTTGAATAAAACCTGTCTACACTGTGAAAATACTTTTATTCGATAAGTTCCAAATTTCTCTGACTTCGAGGTTATTAAAATAAATTAATTTACGAAATGCAAATTTCCCATTCATTTATTATTGTCAAACTATGGTCAACCAATCAAAATATCCATACTAAATAGCTTGAGTTACGATACTGTTGTCAGGACATTGAGGATGGCATATTTTGGCTTTAATATTGATTCACTTATAGGGTCTTTGCATCGGAAATAAACACATTTATTCTAAAACCAGTTGTTGGCATGATTCGGGTTATGTTCTTCTCATATATTTTATGATGGTATGATACTAAACCCTTAACGGGAGGGATTGTGCTTGATATTCATATGATGAAGACATAATCTTTCATTCAGTTTAGTTGAGGTCTGGAGCTGGCATGTCAGTAACTGCTAGTAGTCTTTTGTTAATTTATGTATCATTGTCGTTTTGTTTAGTTTCTTTTGTTACCTATTCTGACATCGGACTCGGTCTCCTTTTAAACTGAGTTTTACTGAGCGTATTGCTGTGCGTATTGCTGTGTGTTTGTTTTTTCTACATTGGCTAGAGGTATATTAGGGGGGTTGAGATCTCAAAAAAACATGTTTAACCCCGCCGCATTTTTGCGACTGTCCCAGGTCAGGAGCCTCTGGCCTTTTTTAGTCTTGTATGATTTTTAATTTTAGTTTCTTTTATATATTTCGGAGTTTAGTATGACGTCCATTTTTACTGAACTAGTACATATTTTTGTGTAGGAGCCAGCTGAAGCACGCCTCCGGGTGCGGGATTTTCTCGCTGTATTGAAGACCCATTGGTGGCCTTCGTCTGTTTTCTGCTCTTTGGTTGGGTTGTTGTCTCTTTGACACTTTCCCCATTTCCATTCTCAATTTTATTCAAATAATCGCTGAAAATTCAAAGCTATGAATGTGAGAACTTTCACAGTATTTTTTACTTTTTCTGTTGGTGCGAATTTGGTGAGTTATGGTAATATGAAATGATTAGCAAACCAAATGCCTTGCACATTTTGTTTTCATTGGGTAACTGGCTCTAAGCAAGTTAAGGATAGAGATGTATTTTGTTGATCATCTTGCGTTGTGATGAGACTTACAATAACTTTTATGAATGATGAAAGGGTATGTTGTTCATGCGAACTAAATCATTAGCCTAGCATAGTAAATGACTTTTTTAAAAGAATCTTCCTTACATTATATGAAGATATAAAATGTAAATAATATAACAGATATTTAACCAACTGATAAATGGTGACCGACAGACATTTTCTGAATATTTTCCAACGCTTATAAAATCCAAGAATTATAGTTTAGCAGTGAGAATAGTTAATGATGCAATAATGAAATTACAGAAAATATAAATGCAGGTGATTTGTTTTTTAAATCATAATAAAAAAGTAATATTTTGATAAATGAATAGTTCGTATTCCAATAACTTTCCAGCTAAACAAAAGCCAGTTAATCAAATTACTGTTAACATTTAATCAACTCCATAATAAAAGGTGCCAGAAAGGCATTTTCTGAATACTTTCCAACGCTTGTTCAAATAGCTTTCTAGTTGAAGAATTGATGAATGGTAAATCCAGAAAAGCGCTTCGGACGCATGAAATTTATAACGTGTTGTTTTTATATTTGACTTAAGATGCATAACCAGTTGTCTATAATGTGTACAAAGGGGATCCAGAGAAAAATATACAAAGTGAACTAAACAAAAGCCAGTTAATCAAATTAATGTTAACATTTGATTCCACTGTATGTAAATATTGATATCGAAATTTATATTTGATTGGTGGTGACTATCCAACGTGACATTGAACAAAATTTTCTATTCCCCTCTGAACATCAGGACTACCTCGTGCGAAGTTATGCGTGGTTAATGTTCCCAGTACCCATGTTTTTGCACACCGCTTTTAAATAGTGATAGTGAAATTATTTTAGATGTAAAAGCAACACAGAAAAAAAACATATCATTGAATAAGTAATTTACTTCTGATCGGTATTGTTTATTCCGTGTATAGTACTAATAAAAGCAAGTTGACATGATAAAAATTCTATGTAAATTAATATTTTATGTTCACAAAGTAAAAACAATTTATACGTAGTGGTATAACATATTAATCCCTTGGTTAAGGGAGATATGAAGAATTGTTCCCCTCGAATAGTCATATTTCCCCTCAGGCGATGCGATAAATTCTCTTTGTTGAACAAATCTCCCTAATACAAATAAATGTATCTGTTTGCATAATAGGAGAAAAATATCTGTATGTGAACAGTTTTGTTATATCCATTTTCAACCTTCTTAACAGATATTGAGCTGATTTTGGTTATTACTACATCTCTATTATAAATATAAAGTTAACCTTCGTGAAATGTTACTAGATCGTGTATTTAAAGATTGTAAAATATCCCAAAATTGATGAATAGGTACGACCAATAACCCAAAATGTGCAATTAGTCTATTGACATTTGTCGTCACCTCAAAAACTAAGACGGCAAGTATCATTGCTTAACGTTGAACATTATTTAATGTCTATTGTTTTCTAAATTTCTATTATCTCGATCGATATATCATGAATTCTGATCACCGCAAACGGAGGTACAGAATATTGTTTTTGCGCAGGCGGAAGTATGCACAGTTTTTTCCTCCGCTCTAAATTTATTCTGTAAGTAAAGTAAACTAATTGGGTATGAATGATAACACATTTTACAAACATATGTATATATATATTATGTATGCCATGCTTTTATATTTCTGTTGTTTTTCTCACTGAAATATGCTTTAATGAAGTTCTTACACAATTTTGTTTTTGTAACGCGATGGTGTAGTAAATATACAAATCCCGCCAAACACATTATACCGATTGCTTATATTTTGACAATATAATTATTCTCCTGGGAAGATATTTTTCAGTAATTTTGGTAAGCACTATTTATTACTAAATTCTATTTGGGTTCCGTCTTGCTATTCGGCAGTAGGTAATAATCCTTCTTTTAAGAGATGTAAACTCAAATGTGCATCTAAAGCGAGAAGATCTCATGATCTGGGTCATCATCTTTTCATACGATGTAGATCTATATTTATAACAGAATTGTATATGTAAAAAGTAAAATCACAAAAATACTGAACTCCGAGGAAAATTCAAAAAGGAAAGTCCCCAATCAACTGTTACTGTAACTGTGTACACATGTTTACCATGTCATGATCTTTCTTACTGATATCATGTAAGACAAGTGGCTATATAATGAATTTTGCAAAGATTTCATTGATAATAAAGTATCATCAAATGATCGCGTAACATTCTTTTGGTAAACTTCGGAACTTCCCAAATCATGTGCAGTCTATCTTATTGTATGCTATTTGATGATAGTGCGAAAGACGAGAATATCTTAATAACTTCTCTTTTTTGTTGGAACACTGAAAATTATTTACAAAATTCGTGCGAGGCAATACTGCCTAAGATGGTCTTTAAGGGGATTTTTAGAAAAGAGAATCATAAACCAGAAAAAAATGAGAACCCTAAAGTTAAAAAACGAAAGAATAGAAATTAATGGGGTTCTAAATATGAAATATAGAGACAACAAATTGTCACCCCTTGCAAGCAACCTCCCAGAAATTCATCAAGTTTAAAGGACTTTTGGATATTTTGTCAGACATATAGCAATGCTTCATCTGACCGACTAAAAACCAGTCAGACCAAATCTGGAAAATAACTGTTATTCCCCCAAAACCGGTTTAAATTTAAACTCTGTATCCAGTACTTAGCACATGCTTAATTTGTTAAAATAGACTCAAAGTCTTAATGTTTTCAAATATTTTGCGGTTTTTCTACATAATAAATTTGAATTTATAAAGAAACAGTCCATGGGTATAATATTTAAGATGTTAATGCAGTAATGGGAATGAGAAAAACCACATCTTAACTTTTAAATATGATTGATTTGGGCTGCAAAATATATGATCACATAATTTTAATTTACCGGACATTTGGTCTGATGAGTTGACAATGTTTGTCTACCAAACAAAAAAAAAGTTAAATCACAAAAATACTGAACTCCGAGGAAAGTTCAAAACGGAAAGTCTCTAATCAAATGGCAATCAGCTGGCTAGTCAGACGGCTAGACATGTTTGGGGAAGTCCATACTGGATCAAAATTGTAGACTATTATTGTCAAATTATGACATTCATTTGTATGTTAATATCATCCATATTTCTTTGGTTTCGATTGTGCACACATATATTGTGGCGTGTCTTCCAGTTTCTATATTAGGAACAACACTACAACATGATAAATTTCAATTATGTTTAAAGTCGCTTTTTAAGTTGTAAACTACAAATTCAAATTGACTTACATGCACATGTATTCAGTATTTTTTTTAAATAAAAGTGCGTAGTTAACGTTGTTGAGAAAAGTCAAATTATTTAATAGTGTTTGCGTTATTTATATGTTTCCTAATACATTGTATATATATATATTTGTATTTCGTTTTATAGAATATTCATATTGCTTTATCTCCGAATGTCTAAAATTAACTTGCATACTTTTGATTATTTATAAGCGGTTCTAAAAGATCAACGTGCACTGCAAAATATCATAAAAATCCGTTAGATTGCCCTTTTAAGTACCTATTACCTAAAGATATCTAACTGACATACGACGACCGACGAAACAGAACTACTTCAAGACAAAAACATTTGCATGATACTGGGCATAGTTTCAATTTTTTAATGACGTTTATTCCGTTTAAATTTAAAATCTAGGGCCTATCCCATGGCAATCAATGGTATTTTAACCAATTGAATGGCACTCTAATTGAATTATATCTGTTTATCTTTAGTGTTGACAAAAATAATGTTAAATAGAGAGGCGAAAGATACAAAATACAAACTGACAACACCAAAAGACAAACAACAGTATACAAAGAACACGAACCAAAACATAGAAACTAAAGAATGAGCAACACGAAACCCCCTACAAACCGGGTCTGGTCTCAGGTGCTCCACATGTGGCACCCGTCGTGTCGCTCATGTAAGTACACACTCGATTATAAGTTTAATTCAGTAGGTCACAGTCGAAAAAAAGAGTACAGGATTGTGGTTACGAGGACTGGAACATATCCGTCGTCTTCTGTGAAACAGATATTCCATAACGATCAACCAACTCGTGATGGCGTCCGTACAATTTTCGAAGGGAAGATTTCAACTTCACCACTTGGAACTTTTGGTTTAATATCTTCCTTGTGAGCAACAAACCTTTATCAAGGAAATCTTGATAGGAAACGCAAGCCCTGAAATAGGAGATATATATTCCATATGCATGCGGTTCTGGAATGTTGCTACTTAAAAATCATCTCTTTTGTCGTCAAGTTTTGTTCTCAACCGACCCTCATTGTCAATCTCTAGATGAAGTCATGAGGCAGGCTTAACTGTATCAGTTGTATTCTTTATTTCAAGTTCGATAGGATAGATGTGTTCAACATACAATGTCGTCACCAAACTTTGAATTATTTAGTGTGAGGACATCATCTATATACCGCAAAGTGAAATTAAGGAATAATGCTAGCCTCTATTCATTCGTCCTTAGAAGTTCCTATATGAAGTCAGCCTCATATGAATGAGGAACAAGTCGACAAGAAGAAGAGCACAGTTGGTTCCTATGGGAATGTCGATTGTTTATTGAAAAACACGTCCTCCAAATGTAACAAATATGTTGTCAATCATCTTGTTATGTCAGTTTCAGAGATTTTTTGGGGAATCGGAATAATTTTTTACAAATTTTAAATCTGATACGGGAGCATTAGCTACGATTTATACAAAAAAAATATTTAATAATAATATGATTTTTTTTTAAACAATCAAAGCGGAATATTGAAATAATATTTCGCTGTTAGCAGTCAAAATGGTTCAATTTTGTCAAATAAGTTCAAAAACCACCACTGGTGTATTATTGGCTTGCAAACTCATTTGAATTTTATTCAGTCAATCTTAAATATAACCCACAGTTAGAGGTGGGTTACGCATGTGATAAGCGTGTTTATACAGATAAACGATGATTTATATATGTTTTAGTCTTGACATGAAATCAAACAGACATAACAAAAAATCATCATTTAACGATTGCATGTTTTGTCCTCTATGCTCTTCAACTTCGTAATTTATTTTGCCCTTTAAACTTTTTTTGATTTGAGCGTCAGTGATGATTCGTTTGAACACGAAACGCGCGTCTGACGTACAAAATTTCAATCCTGGCATCAGTGATGAGTTTATTCATATCTATATTTATGTTTAAATCGGGTCGTTGACTATCGACAGCCTTTAGATGTCATTTGGATGGTTAATTAGATAGTGTCTTGTCTAAAATACGCAAGAAAACTGATACATGATAACGAATACATGTATTGTTAATTGCTTCTTTTGGACTTTTTGAAATTTTGATTTTATGAGTTTCACTATATATCTGAATATACGGCTTTTGCCAAAGAACGAACAAAGTATATTAAACCTTAGTTTACTAATTGACACAAATCAATAATTTTTTATTCCGTCTGATGTCTTGTAACCGTTTAGCAATTCTGACCATTATTATTGTGATAGTTTTTTCGGATTTAAAGACACCGCAACCGCTTTTAAGGAATGTAACCTTTAGAAGAATGTTTGTTTTTATTAGAATATGCTACCCTTTCTATGTTAATGTGAATTGAGTTTGACTAAAAAGAAGCCTTTTTTTTATTTTACCTGGCAACTTTTGTATGCTTTTACCTTGGGTTCTAAAAACTGATCAAGGATATAAGGCTTATAATGTAATAAGCTTGACGAGCTTTCCATCTTCATAAGACTCGTCGTGGGTTTGAAAAAAATATTTACTAAATAATTAAGAAAAACATATCGGGTTCGGTTATTATAATAAAAACAAAGAATAGCATTTGTTTGGAGGGCATGTCAATTTACTTCTGAATTTGTATTATCAAATTAACAATTATCATAAAAAAACATTACATTTCTTTAAAAGTACTTCATATTAATAAAATAATCATAGATAACCGCACAAGAAGTAATCACTATTTTTATAAATATGTCCAATTTGAGTTAGATATATACCAGTAGTTGTCGTTTGTTGATGTAGTTCATAAGTGTTTCTCGTTTCTCGTTTTTTATATAGATTAGACCGTTGGTTTTCCCGTTTGAATGGTTTTACACTAGTAATTTTTGGGGGCCTTTATAGCTTGCTGTTCGGTGTGAGCCAAGGCTCCGTGTTGAAGACCGTACTTTGACCTATAATGGTTTACTTTTATAAATTTTGACTTGGATGAGAGTTGTCTCATTGGCACTCACACCACATCTTCTTATATCTATGTTTTATTAAGTGCAAATTACTCTAATGCACAACTTTTAAACCAATAAAACGCAGGTCGCCTGTTGCATACATTTCTTTTTACATATCTTCAAAATTTAAAAAGTCAATTTCCAGGTGTTACATTGTATAATGAAAATAACATTCTTAATTTTCTTAAATTTCTGAACAAAACATGATTGAAAGTACAATTTTTGCAGTATTACATTTATGCTAATTGTATAGAACCACTAATCAGGGCCCGGTCAGAGAGAACATACCAGAAAGTAGTATGTATTTTTAAACAAAATAGTTCTTACGCATAGCTGTAACTTTGTCAATAAGTAAAATATTTGGATAATTCTGGTATCAAATGAAAGCTTAATGACTTGGGTCCACTGTAGAACCCTTGTCGAAAGTTTATTTTTTATGATAAACAAAATACATGAAATTATAATAGGAGGGTACATTTGCCCTATTGTTCAGATTAGAAGCTCCAGTTTTTGTACTAACAAAATTCCGGGAACCAGTGCGCTCTAATATGTAATTAAAGGTATGTTGAATTTTTCAGCACAAGTCCGGATAAGGTCTAGTTTTGACATCAAATGACTGCCTATTTATTTTAACTTAAGACAAAGTAGCCATTAATGTTTGAAATTGCAGAATTTAACATAGAAAGCAATGGGGCTATGAATTAGTGGTTTTATTCCATATGCATACTTGCGTGTATGTGCGTATGAAGTCACAAAAATTCATAAGTGCTAGGTTATTGTAGGAGGAAAAAACAAATCACATTTTTAACACACTACATAGGAAGACAGACATTTCATTATTATACTCTATTATTATATTCTATATAGAATGGAAAAACAAGTTGGTTTATCACAGACGAAAAATATCACAGCTTCTTCTGATTCCTGAAAAAAAAATAAAAAGTAGTTGAATTTTTTTTTGTTTTTTGGTGTTTTTTTTTTTAATTTAGGATATTGCTCCGTTTCTTCACCATGGGACGTAATTTTTTGTTACATTTTATTGTAGCCCCGATGCCCTGAATGGCATTTCTATGTTATATATAAGATTTCTAAAAACTTTTTAGTACATTATTGAGATTGTTTAAATCCAGATTATAGTAGGTTATC
This sequence comes from Mytilus californianus, assembly GCF_021869535.1. Taxonomy (NCBI): domain Eukaryota; kingdom Metazoa; phylum Mollusca; class Bivalvia; order Mytilida; family Mytilidae; genus Mytilus; species Mytilus californianus. The sequence continues at coordinate 32,003,129 of NW_026262690.1, read as the reverse complement.
ATGATTGTTTGATTTCGGCCTTATTAGAGAAACAAATACAGGGAAATACTTTTTCTCATCTTTATGTAATTATTCTGATAATTAATTGGAATACACGTTATTCAGTGCCACTGACAGTTTACGACATTTCACGAATATAGAGAATCCTGCTTTTGTTCGAAAAACAATGAAAACAAGCCGAAGCACTTTTTTGGATTAACCTTCATCAGGAACACTCAGAGCCGAATATTTAAAAGCCAAGGATATTTAAGAATTGAAACATTTGAAGAGCTATGTGACAATAAAGGACCTACAATAATAGCCAAATATATCAAAGAGCAGCTTTGCCTAAGGATGTACCTATTTTTAAAATTATAAAAACGGATAGTTTAAAAAAGGTTTGTTATAAATCATGTCAGTACCGAGGTTCTGACTACTGTGCTGATAATACCTTTGGGAAATGATACTTCAACAGCAGCGGTATCGACCAAGCGCTGTAAAGAATTAAAACAACACTTTCTAAATTGCATGCGTCCGAAGCGCTTTTCTGGATTTACCTTCATCGGGAACGCTCAAATACGAATATTTGAAGGGCAGTGATGTTTAAGAATAAAACCATTTGAAGAGCTAAATGAACATAAAGAACCTAAAATAATAGCCAATTCCGTCTAATGTCCACTTTGCCTGATTGAGTTGAAACCTTATTAGTTTTTGTTAAAAATTTTGATTTATAAATTTGGTATAAATCATGTCAGTACCGAAGTACTGGCTACTGAGCTGATGGTACTGATAGAACTGTTGATACTGATTGAACTGTTCAATGTAAAAGGAATACATAGGTAACAAAATATTTGATGGCGAATATGTGATATATATAATTGGGTAAAACAAAATCTTGTCCTACGAATTAGCGTCCCTAGGACAAAATTTCATGATTATATATCCCCGTCTTTGAAATAATGTCAAGAGGAGGACAAATTTCATTTTGTTTTGTCTGTACAATAGACAATATTTCACAGATGGTTTGCAATAAAATTTTGCCGAGTTAAAGAGGTGTGGTAAAGTTATATTTTGTCTATATCGATACAATATTTCATGGAATTCTCTAAACTTTTTCTCATTAAAGGGAGGTTCAAGAAATGAATATTTTGGACAATGATATCATTAAAGTGTTTATTTTACTGATAATTATAAACAAACTCTAGCCAAATAAATATTTAAAAAATACAGTTATACAAGTAACATAAGTGTTTGCACCTCAAGGATGACATGGAATACAGGCAACTTTTGGAATATATAAGTCATAGAGCCGAGGGAATTGCTGATAATCAGAAAAGAGAATTATGTAGAAAGGCTACTTCATTTGTATTGAAAAATAATGTTATAAATATTGTTTATGATAAATAACAATAAATGTTTAGACAAGAAACCAACAAATTTTTCATGGACAATATTTCCAAGATTCCAGAAATCCTCACAATTTTATAGCGGGTGAGTCCTCTAGGAGGACATAATTTGACTAAGGAATATGTCCATAGACATTGACAAATTTCAAGGAGAATTAGACTATTTCATTATTAAACAATTGCTAAACTGATTAACAAATTAAGAAAACAGTTTCCTAATTGCAAAATTCTGCTACAGAGCTCTATGGTGTATAAAAACATATCCATTTTTCATCCGGACCATTCAATTCACCATAAAATAGCCCGATAAGAACATATTTCCAAAGTTCACCTCTTCAGATAATTTTTGTTACCGTTTTAATACATGCTACTCCAGACAAAAAAATACATAAATGATCCTAGAATACCAAAATCTTCAAAACTTTATATTTCCTTAGCAACTAATCCTATCCTTTTATGAATTAGGATTTGAGCTTACTTTCTTTATAGAACGAATAACATGAAACTTTCTAAAATTACTATACTATTTGTCTGGTAAATTACGTGTGCCTTTCACAGATAAAAGTGATAATAGAGGTAGGTTCAATATTCCAAATTTTATGTCACACAAAGGCAATTTTCGAAAAGAGCAAACTAAATACGTTTATATATAAGATTAATTAAAAAATGTTAGAAATATATCATAATATTTACCTTTATCATGAAAGTTCCAACCCAAACATGTGCAAGCGATGTAGAAACGTTAGGAACTCTATGACCTAAGGGGATCTTAAACAATAGCCATATTCATTTAAAGTCAACTTTGCCTGAGGGAGTTGGAACCTTAGTGTCTTTATGCATCAATATCTATATATATTCAATTAATTGAACAGGTTTAAAAGCAACCAAATTTTAGTCGGAATGAAATAGAATTCATAAAGAAATTATCGAATGTCTGTCCTCAGCCTCATAAATTAGTATACACGGAGCATGGTGGTCTGACGTGTTGTTGCTTTTAAAGGGGTATTATGTAGCTACGATTTAGACTTGGTTTTTTTTCTTCAAACATTTTTAAAAAGGGGAATCTTTAAATAAAGATCAAAGGCTGATGTATTATTGACTTGCAAGTCAACAAATCGACCTCTTTTGAAACCGTATTCATGCGACCTTTCATTCCACCCTTAACTGGAGACGTTGACTGATTCGACCCATAAAAAAATCCTTATTATACAGGTATAAACAATGATTGACATACAAATTTAATCAAAAAGACCTAGAAAAATCGTCATTATACGATTGCACGTGCTTGTTTATTTATATTTATATTTATGATAATTTTTGGTCAAGGAACATCGGTGTTCTTCGGAGGTCATCTCAATGGTTAGTAAGATGGCGTCTTGTCTAAACTACACACTCCTCTAATAATGCAAACATTGAATATTTGTTGTTCAGGTTCGTTTTTTATCTTATTTTTACGGGATTGAGATGACAAGCAACGACATATTTGTGCATGTCTTTGAATAGTTCTGAGAAAATATTCCGGTTTTGCATGAGTCTTGGTTCTGGAAAACCGCTACCGTACCCTGATCGATCAACGAAATACTGATACATTATAACGAGTGTATTGCTTGTTAATTGCTTCTTTTGACTTTTTATTATTTTTAGATACTACTTCTAAACTTTTATTGTCTTATTCTTATACCTGCTACTTACTTTATCATTGTGACGTTCTTAGAAATTCTTAACCATCACCAACGGCATTGTTTGTACACATCGACGCACAACATATGATAATCTGCAAAATGCATGCTTACATATTTTATTTCGATCTATATTACATTTTTTCTGTTAAAAGTAAAATTACAAGAATACCGATCTCCAATGAAAATTCAAGACGGAAAGTCCCTTAACAAATGGCAAAATCAAAAGCATCAAACGAATGAAAAACAACTGTTATATTCCTGACTTGGTACAGGCATTTCTTTATGTGGATAATGGTGGATTAAACCTAGTTTTATAGCTAGAAAAACCTCTCACTTTTGTTACAGGTGCACAAAATCTTTTAAATTGACCATAATGTGTAGGCAAAACAAACAGACATAGTAGGTAAAAATGTCAATATCGGGGGTACAGCAGTCAACATTGTGTTTTAATCTTAATCACTATAAAAACAAATAACTATGTCAACAAAGAAAATAACAAAGCGCTTAGGTATGAAATTTTGTTTGTCAATCTGTCTGTGTATCGAGCGTCACTGATGAGTTTTTTGTAGACGAAACGCGCGTCTGGCGCAAATATAAAATTTCAATCCTGGTATCTATGATGAGTTTATTTACAAACATTGTGTCGATGCCACTGCTGGTGAAGTTTTAATTCCCCGAGGGTATCACCAGCCCAGTAGTCAGCACTTCTGTGTTGACTTGAGTTATCAATAATATGTTCATAATTATAAATTAACTGTTTACAAAACTTTGAATTTTTGAAATACTAAGGCTTTTCTACCTTAGGAATAGATTACCTTAGCTGTATTTGGCAAAACTTTTAGGAATTTTGGTCCTGAATGCTCTTCAACTTCGTACTTTATTTTGGCCTTTTTAACATTTTTTGATTCGAGCGTCACTGATGAGTCTATCGTAGACGAAACGCGCGTCTGGTTCAAATATAAAATTTCAATCCTGGTATCTATGATGAGTTTATTTACAACCACTGGGTCGATGCCACTGCTGGTGGAGTTTACATTCCCCGAGGGTATCACCAGCCCAGTAGTCAGCACTTCTGTGTTGACTTAAGTTATCATTGATATGTTCATAATTATAAATTAACTGTTTACAAAACTTTGAATTTTTGAAATACTAAGGTTTTTCTACCTTAGGAATAGATTACCTTAGCTGTATTTGGCAACACTTTTAGAAATTTATATCCTTAATGCTCTTCAACTTCGTACTATGTTTGGCCTTTTTAACATTTTTTGATTCGAGCGTCACTAATAAGTCTTTTGTAGACGAAACGCGCGTCTGGCGCAAATATAAAATTTCAATCCTGGTATATATATGATGAGTTTATTTATGTATTGTTAATTCTGTTTGGGTTGGTAGTTTTGTAGTACAAACAAAATATACACTTGATTTCAGATGATGATAGATGGATGGATGTTTAACGTCCAGCACTAATGCAAATTCAGAACGAAAACGTATTAATGCACCATGAATATGAACCCTGCTTTGCTAGTTGACCCACACGATAAGCCGGTTTTAACTGTGCTAATTCACAAGGTAACACTCTGCAAGAAGACATTTCACACTACTCGGACACACGACCAGTCTTTGTTATTACTCTTGAATGCCGCGTGCTAATTGGATAAGCAGTAAAGACCAATTCTAAAGTTTTTGTTCGACTCAGCTAAGGGTCGAATCTACGAGCAATTTCAAACCAAAATTTACTAAAAATACTTATACACTAGCAGTAGGAAGCCGACATAACACAGGAAAAGAAATATTTGCAGTTGCAAAATACTTAAATGATACAGGTTGAGACCTCAATTCACCTCCATCAGTGCAAACTTCCAGTGCAAGTTCTAAGCCAGGATAAGGCGGGAAGGAAGTTATAGTTTTTATTCTTATCTTTAATGATACTCTATATTTTTGCGCAAATAATACTAGGTATTTTGAAAACAAAGTGTCGCAAACGTAGCATTTTCGCAAATTATTTGTGGCGAATCAAAATTCTCTAAAAACGATATGGTCCCTGTGTATTCAAAAACATTTTACCAGTAATAATCACCCCGAAAATGAACCTCGACCTGTATAAATACAAATGTCTTTCTGTTAAAAGCAAATATATGACTTGTACTTTTGATGATGATAACGGAATAACTAAGAGTATATGGTCTCAATGCTTAAACATTACTATATACGAAAACAAATATTTTATATACACAAATTTATTACGAACATGGAGAAATAAATGAACTAAAATATACATCGCACACTATTTAACTCATTATCTAAAATACGACTCACATGGGAAATCTAGCTAACTGCCCCTGTTCTAAATTACGATCAGAAGAATGCTTTTATTTACGTATGGTATAGGACTGTTCTATCCTAAAACATTTTTGACAGTTCTAACCTCGAACACTTGGACTGTTCTAGAACAATTTAAAACAGTTCTATGACAGATAATTCTGACAGTTCGGAAGAGAAGCTAGAACTGATCCCAACTGTACTTTGTTATCAGCATTTATTATATCGAACTTGAAATTAAAGATACCACAGATACACATATTCAGGTACGTTGGTCTCATATCTTGACTTACATCTAGTCTAGAAATTGACACTAAGAATTGATTGACACCAAATCTTTACGGCAAAGGGTTCGTTTGTTATTATATTGAAATTAAATAACTCGAGTTGATATTTAGCGATATCCAATGGAAACTAGTTATGAATCTTATCATTGAATATGGAAACAGAATTATATTAATAATTTATAAGTTATTGTTTAACTAGATGTACCTCACCATCAATGACTTTTATGTAATCTTCAGATTTGTCACTGCTCTTAACAGGTCGTCCTACGACTTACATGGACCATTGCAGGGAATTTGTAACATACATTTATAAACATTAATGACAACCAATGTTTTATTTTCATTTTCTGTATTTTATATTCATATTTTTTTCATTTTGTTTTTCTCCTTTGTAATTTTTGTTTGAATAGGCAGAATTATCGTGTTTTTGAAAGGTTTTACTTGTTGTTTTCTTTTTTGCTTCACAACTTTTCATGTTTCAACCATCTATTAAGCGTTCAGCAATCGCTAACTGTGTAATACTTTAGTTTATTTACATTTTTTTACAGAATGTCTTTAAGATAATACTATTTCTTACGCATTCGGAGTCTATTTAGGTATACAATATCATTCAGCAATGAAATCATTTATTACTTACAAAGAGAACCAAAAAGAATGGCAACAACAGGACTCCTAGGAATATACAACAAATCCATTCTATACAACCCCAATCATCAGTATTTGGCATCCTGTAATGATGTATATATGTATTATATAATTGCGGTTTTTATCCAACGCAATCATAGGATAGAACGTTGTTTTCAATTTAGACTTGTTTATATTTTTTCGTTTGGGCTTGTATTATATTTGCCTTCGGGTTTATATGATCCGTTCATCCTATTTTGACTCTTTCAAAATTCAAGAGTCTATCCTAAATTGAGGTAAATTATATGGCCTTCCAAATACCGTTTCGATTCCTAACATCACTGAAGAGACATTAATTGTCGAAATCCGGATATGGTGTACAAAAACCTTTGCACCTTTTGTTTGCGGTATACCATCTTTTCCGCAAGTTTATTGTTTTCTGTTTAGTATTAAATTTATAATTGAGATCCATTTATTACATCGGTGATCCGTTTATTTGGCAATCGCCAATGGCAGTCAGCAGGGTTTAAGAACATCAGTTGTTCGACCTGCTAGTCAAATGCGTTTTGTTAAAATATACTTTTTCACTCATTTGGTCTTTTGGAAAATGTTGTTTGTGCTGTATTTAGACCCCTCTACCAAGAAATTTGTTTTGCATGCACACGTATAAAAATTGCGGTTTTTATCCAACGCAATCATAGGATAGAACGTTGTTTTCAATTTAGACTTGTTTATAGATATATATATATATAAAGAATACAGTACTTCGCATTTTTACGTCATATATTTATTTGTTTAGTTTTTTTTTTTTGCATCAAATTAAGTCAGTAAACATTTAAATATTAGAGTAAGAGCACACAAGGCACATCGCTTCGATTCCCGTTAGCACTTCTGGATTTTAAACTGCGCAATCAAAACTGATTTATATACAGCAATATGAATACAAGTTTTGGATATACGTTAAGGCGACGGACCACCCCCCACCCCCCACCCCCAAACCAAAAACAAAAATTAAGCAAAACCTATGTATTGTACTTTAGAGCAGATGTGCTAACATGCTGAAAATTCATCTTTACGGAAATATATATGTGAGCTGTTGCTTAAAATAAAACGATTTCAATGTAACAGTTTATACGAACTTCAACTTAACAACTTAATAAAAGAATACAAAGAACAAGAAATAAAGTCGATGAATTTTCTGCTTACCATTCCGGATCACATAAGATAATACCCGTTTTAGTGCAATTCGTGCTGCTCAGTCTTTAGTTTTTATGTAGTGTTTTGTAGATTTTTGTTCTTTTTTTACATCGTTTCATAAGTTTTGTCATGATTTTGTAAGTCCTCTTCGACTTATGAAATTTGATTTTCCTTTTGGTATTTCCTACTTCTTATTTTTCTGTACTTACGATATAAGTTCTCCTGCCATAATCAGTCTGGTATGTTATTAGAGATTGGGTTCACACTGCTAAAATCATAACAAAAGCAAACTCTATATTTACTGTTAGTTGAAGCCAGTATATATGTACCTGTCATATCAGCTCTGTTTTGTATGTCATAAATGATGATGATGTAACTTACCAAGCCGTCCCATCAAGTTTTAATTTATAATATACATGTACTTTTACACATGTGACATGTGAGGGTAGCAGCTTTCCAAAATACGAAATACACGACACAGCAAATATCATACAATGTATGGTCTCCTATAGGGTCCCATAGTACATCTGTAATGGCAATCACATGCAATACTCTACTTTGCTACAAGTATTTCCCCATTAAAAGTAAGCTATTATAAAGACGGTACCCTGTCATAATAGCTGTTTGAAACCATCAATATTTTTTAATATTGCATCATGGTGATTTTGTCTTTTATCATAATTTTAAATAATTGTATGTCAACTATTGTATTATAGCAATTAAGTGATTTGATAACTATAGAGAGATGCCAGCGTACATACAAAACCGTAACTGGAAATGTCATATTATATACCATATCTGAAACCTGAATAACATATAATGATATTTTGAAATTTCCGATATATAACAAATTAAATACGAGATAAATACAAGTAAAAAAGATAGAATGCATGTTTATATCGTAAAAAACGTTAAATAATGTGACTTCGAATTGCTATTTCTGAAAACCCTGTCAAACGATATAAAACAATTCATATCGGTTTATTCTTATTCGTGTGTCTCGTGTACGACTGCTGCTGTCAGCGAAAAAGTGTAATATTGGCTACAAAAAATTAAGTCCATGAACAGTGAAATACAGAAAATGATTTAAAAGAATTAAAATAAATACGCTAAATTTTATTATTTATAAAAGCTGTTGCAGAACTCACGTATCGAGGACGTATCCGTATAAGAACCATAAATAATTGAACAAATTAAATACATGTGAATAACATCATATACAATATTAATATGGAGACATGAAATGAACAAGAATTGAAACGACGTGAATCTTCGATTTCTTAAAGTCGAGTTGACCGTAAATTTATTGATCAAAAACCAAGTAGGATGTTTAATCTGGGAATAATATTCATTCTAAAGGCAAGTTTTTTTTTAAGCAATTAAATTATTGTTGTAAACTAATAGGATATTATATATAAAATCAAATTGTCTTTAGGTGAATTGAACAATTTCTTTCGAAGTTAATGTTAAGCGCACTGCATTTATTTCTTAATCTTGCGCGCAAAACATTTAAATGTCTATCACCAAATGTGTAATGTATAGGAGTGATTTGTTATTTTTAAATTTCTGTAGGTTTTTTAATTTAAATGTATTTAAAGTGAGTTCATTTTTAAATTTATATCGAGAGAATTCCACAAATTTATACTAGATGAAATAAAAGATTTTTGATAAAGGGACAATCTGCTGGGAGTTTGGTATATATTTTGACTACTTCATAGATTATAATTGTTTGTTCCTGCGACGGTAGGAGGTATTAAATAAAAAGTATTCTGGAACATCCTCATTTATTTTTTTTTTAAATAGAGTTAATTTTTTTAACTTCCCGTTTAATCTTTAAATTTTCCCATGCCGTTTCTAAATAGAGTGATTAAGTGCTAGCGTAGCGTTTTTGACCAGTGACAATACGTGCTGCTTCCAATTATAATTACCAATCTTTCAGAATTCAATCGGCCGCATTTATCGCAATTACGCTTTGAGTTCTCGTCGTTGGCAAACATTATCTAGTTATTGGATGTCATCGATTTCGATTTTTTGTGTAGATAATTAATGTGAATAACAGGAGGTCTTCTTTGTAATGTTAAAACACGTCAAGGATATCTGGTTTATAATTTTGAACGCATGACACACATTTTGTCAACTTAAATATTTCAGGGCTCTCAAATCAAAATAATTGGATGCAAAATCAGTAACAAAGTTAAGAGTAAAGAGAGTTAAGACCCGCTTCATTCTTTATGTGCCTGTCCCAAGTCAGAAGCCTGTAATTCAGAAGTTATTCATGGGAGGTGTCCGTTGTTATTCTGTGGTTTACATGTTGTAATGTACTATAATTATATTATTTATTTATGCATTTCTCTGTCCTGAGTGTTCTTACGTTTATTTGTGCTGTGTTCCTGTCACGTAATGTTGTCATTTTAGCGGTATTTTTAACATTGCCATATAAGCGGGAGGTTTTGCTAGCAATAAAACCAGGTTCTACCAACCATTTTTTCTAAAAAAAAATGTCCTATACCAAGTCGGGAATATGGCAGTTGCTATTAAAAAGTCCGTTTCTATGTATGTTGGCGTTTGTTTTTGTTGCAGTTCAGTGTTTCTGTTGTTCCGTTGTTTTCCTCTTGCAGTTGATATTTTTCCCTCGGTTTTGGTTTGTGACCCGGATTTGTTTTCGATTAATCGATTCATGACTATTGAATAGCGGTATATTACTGTTGCTTTAATTCATAGATTTAACACAAAAAATTAACAAACTATTGCAAACTGTATGTTATCCCGAAATTTGCCAGCAATATTACAAATAACAGATATTCAACTAATATTTGTTTTCTTTGTATAGTATAAAAATTGTTCATACCTTGGAGAAGCAAAACAAATTTGATAGGGCTGGAAAAAGGATTTGAATAGGATTTGAATAGTGGTCTCACTGTACAAATCCTTGAGCTGAAATAGTTTTTTTCAAATATCAATCCTTTGTAAAACTAGTTACTGCAATACAAATTAAGTGAAATAAACAAATAAACAAAATTGAGAAAACTCACTGTGCATAACAAAATCGAAAATTTGTTATATTGTAGCAAGATATGGTTACCATGAATATTGAAATTGAAGATTCGTTTATATTAGCAGTGTTCAACACAATTCAATACCGAAAATTGTCTTTCTCCAATAATTTTCAAAGTTACACACATTTAGAACAAAAGTCGTGAATATTTTAATAGATTACGACAGCTGATGGTATTTATTTCATATTTTTCCTGAAAAGTGTAAAGATTTAACTTACAATTTTGATTTCCTCCTTTACTTGGCAGATGAATTACTTTCGGGTGACGGTTTTTTTCGCATGATAAGTTATGGGTAGTCAAATTTGATTGGCTGAGAAGATTAATAGGTAAATTGTTCATTTCGAATTAAATGACTTGAGCTTCGTGGTTTTTAAAACACTATTTTCAAAGTATTTTTGTTTTCTGAAAGAATTTAAATCGTATTTGTCTAAATAAAAAAATTAAATCTAGATATTCAATCTGGAATCCTTTGTGAATTCAATTGTATACAAAAAAACAATAATAACGAAGTAAACCTTGATCAAAGAGATGGGGGAAAAATAAGTTTCTAATTGGAAAAAAATATATCGGATTGTCTTTAAAAAATGATTCATAGAAATGTAATAGTTTAACAAAATAACGGTTCCTTTTCAAATTTTTAAAAGTAAAATAACTTTGTTTTTGTGTATAAAACTGGGAATTAAGAGTTATTTCTTCCAGCATCGTCTCCTGAATAATACTCGAAGCAAATGCATCTTCTACATTTTCGTTCCCAGCTCCTTCAGAACGTATTTGGTTTGAACGAAGCATAGTCTCCAGGAGAAATTTTCTTGTATTCCTATTGACCTGTATTTCGACCGGGTATAAAAGTTGTCGTTTTTGTAAGACTTTTTTTTTCCTTTTTCCGTTTTAAAGTACAAGTTCAATTTTGATAAAATGGGTCGAGTACCCCTGCGACCTGTTTTCTCTAATCGATGAGCTCACATGTAGTCTTCTTTTTGTCAATATTAAACTTATCTTTGATAAAAGAATTGAGTGTATTCTCTGTGTTATGTTTCCGATGAAATTGAATTCCAGTAATGATGAGGTGATTTTGATTTAGCGCCACTTTAACTCGAAATATCAACTTCAATGTTACACAATTAATGTTTTTATTACAATGTTCATGTTGCAATACTGCAGTTTTCAAAATTGTAATGTTTGAAATGGTTTTATTTAACATCTAACTCAACTTTGTGCAGTATATGCCCGATGTTTTTAACAATCCCTTTAATTTCAGTGCTTCAATTTAAAAAATAAATCGAGTTTCTTTCCACATTATTTACTATATGTCCGATTTAATTAACCACAGATTGTATAACAGCTATTTATAACAGCTATTTATAACAGCTATTTTCTAAGTTTGTTTTTCCTACTTCTAAAATCGGTGCTGAAGATCACAATCTATTTCTCATAAAAAGTGCAGCAGAATCTCCTTATTTTTATATACTATAGTAGAGTTGTGGTGTAACACCAGTATTCAGACAATTTTATGTCCCAAAAAGTGTTCCACATTCAGTTTATCGGTACTAATGTGTTTTGAAGGCGTCGTATTTAAAAAAAATCTTCAGAATAATAGGATGCAACTGGAGACCGTGCTACGTTGACGACATTAAATTGACGTTACCACTCGGTTTTGAATTTACACAAATTTTTACGTTTACCGTTGACTTTTTGTTAAACTAAAACTGTCTTTTAACGAATTATCCTATTACTAGATACATTTAGAATCTTTAACAAATTCAACGTAATGAATTTCTTTCCGGGAGTGCAAATTGCTGTCCCTTAGCAGTACATCCGGGTTAACAAGAATCAACTTTTGGAGACATGAAAAAGCATGTTGTCACCTAGTCAAATTCGATTGGCCGAGAAGATTAAAAGGTAAATTGTTCATTTCCAATTAAATGACCTGAATTTCGTGGAATTTAAAAAAAATATTTTTAAAGTATTTTTCTTTTCTGAAAGAATTTAAATGGTATTTGTCTTAATAAAAAAAATTCAATCTAACAAATTATTTACAATCTAGATATTCATTCTAAACTTTTGTGTGAATCCAATTGTATACAAAAAAAGAACAATAATAACGAAGTAAACATCACAGATAATGTGAAACATACGGCTGTAATAGAAAAGTTAAAAAAATATATTGGATTGACTTTAAAAAGTGATTCATAGACATGTAATAGTTTAACAAAATAACGGTTCCTTTTCAACTTTCTATAAGTAAAATAAAACTAGTAATTAAAAGTTATTTCTTCAAGAATCCTGTGTGTTTTTTACTATTTGGTAGTCAAATCGTGTTTGAACACGTGGTTTCCATTGATGCTGCAATGATCCAGGTTCATTTGTTGAGCTATCGTACTGTGGTGCTATATTGCGCCGCTGAATAATACTCGAAAAAATGCATCTCGTACTTTTCCGTTTCCAGCTACTTCAGCACCAAATGCATTTGATTTGAACGAATCACCGTCAATGTAAAGTTCGTCTCTTACCAGAAGAAATTTTCTTTTATTACTTTTGGCCTGTATAACAAACGGGAATTTTTGTTTTTATTCGACTTCTTTCCTAAATTAGTCTCCTTTACTTTGAATCCGTTTTAAAGTACAATTTCAATTTTGATAAAATCGAACGATTACCCCTGCGACCTGTTTTCACTTATCGCTGAGCTCACATATAGTTTACTTTTTGTCCATATTTAACTTATGTTTGATAAAAGAATTGAGTGTAAGTTCAATGCTATGTTTCGAATGAAACCGAATTCCATTAGAAATGAGGTGATTTTCATTGAGCGCCACTTTAACTCGAAATGTTACGCAATTAATATTTTTGCTACAATCTTCGTGTTGCAATGTTTTTCATACTTCTCAATTCAGTACTGATCACGATCAACTAATGATCAGTGCAGAGCTGTAGTAGCTGTGGTGTCAACACAGTATTCAGACAATTTTATGTCCCAGAAAGTCTTTCACATTCAGTTAATCGACAAGTTTATCGGTACTGATGTGTTTTAAAGGCACCTTCTTTTAAACAATCTTCACAACAATAGGATGCCTAAAATGTTCCGGACTGATTCGTGTCTTTCAAAATAATGAATATGATTAATCTCTCCGAAAAAAAAACAAGAACGAAACACTACATACGATATATAAGATAACAACTGTATTACGTGACACATCAAGATACAAAAATTAATGAGAAAAGAACACCATACGAAACTTATCTAAACAAATGTATCTATACAAATGTATCTATACAAGTATCATGTATCTATACAAATGTATCTATACAAGTATCATGTATCTATACAAATGTATCTATACAAGTATCATGTATCCATACAAATGTATCTATACAAATATATCTATACAAATATATCTATACAAATGTATCTATACAAGTATCATGTAACTTTACAAATGTATCTATACAAATGTATCTATACAAGTATCATGTATCTATTCAAATGTATATATACAAGTATCTTGCATCTATAATCATGTATCTATACAAATGTATCTATACAAATGTATCTATACAAATGCATCTATACAAATATCATGTATCAATACATATGTATCTTGACAAGTATCGTATATCTATACAAATATCAAGTATCGATACAAATGTAACTATACAAGAATCGTGTATCTATACACTTTTTTTCTGTACAAGTATCATGTATCTATACAAGTATCATATATTCTTTTTATTTGTCTTTGTATATTTTCATGATATTATATTGAACAAGTCCCTTAGTCAATGTGTATATCCAACCAGCTGCGAGAATTGTAGCAGATTGTCCTTAAAAGGTTGGTTGGGAAACTTTAGAAGAACGAAGAAAAAGAAGAAAATTTACAAATGTTTTATAAAATTCAAAATAATAATGCCCCTGAATATTTATGTAGTCCCCTAAAATTCAAAATCCTAAGTACAAAACAATATCATTTATCCTCTCAATAATTAAACTTAGGAATAATCTGAACATGTCAGTTCGAAATGTAGGCGCATTATCAAAATTGAAAATAGAATTAAAAACACAAGACATTCGAAATAAGAATCCATCTCAACGTTATTTGTATGGGCCTAGAAAATTGAATATAATCTTAATCCAAATTTAGATGTTCGGCATCTTTCTTGAATTGTGACTTATCTAAAGCTAACATTGTATCTGATCCAACATGTAGATGTGGATTGGATATTGAGGACATGCTTCATTTTTATTTAAATGAAAGGGATATTCTGTTAAATGGTCTCAGCTGGCTTCCCGAAGGCTGCAATTTGGAAATAAAACTATTGTTTTTTTGGAAAAGAATATCTTTCTTATGATCAAAATGTGCAAAAAGAGATCAAAACGATTCCTCGTGGTATAATATCAACATAGGTAAAACGCACGTAATCGTCGTTATCATCATCATCATCATCCTAATCTCTGTCGTTCTTTCTTTATCCCCTTTTTTTCAGTATAGTTAAGTAATATTTATGTAGTTTATATTATATAATGCATGCTCACATTCAATTTGTATTGTTATATATATTGTACTATGGAGAAGACTTCATAAGTATGTTTTACTTGTGTCTGTTCTTTTTTGCTTTGAGCAAATAAAATATGTTTTAAACTAAATCTGTTTTCATGGTAAAAAGAAAATTATAGCATTTGTTTTTATTCAAATTTGAAAATTTTATTTATCTATATACACAACAGTAGGATCACATAAAACTGATTTGTGTAGATGCAAATAAGTTTGAATCTTGACAATTGGTACCTTCCAAACAACACCATTTCTTTCATCGTTGTTAAATAGAATATATTAAATAATTTAATAGCTCAAATTTCTCATTTTAGGTAGTTATAGAGTGTAATAAAACATCTTGATTTTGTCAACACCCATATATATTTTTTTTTTCACGAAGTGTGAATTTGTGTCATTATATCAGTAAGTACACATATTACAGAGTATGATAAAATCTATCGAATGAATAGAATACTTCATGCACTACAGTAAAACTTTCAGATCTTTTAACCTTTTGCAATTGTAAATAGGCATAGTTCGCCTCTTAAAACAATGAGACAAAATTGGAAAAAACATGTTTTACTAGTTTCAAACAAATAAGATATAATATTCACTCAAGAATTTACTGAACGCAAACTTTAACAAGAAGTTAAAGAGAGGCGAAGGATATCAAAGGGACATTTAAACTCAAAGTCGAAAATAAACTGACAGCGCCATGGCTAAAAAAGAAAAAGACAAACAGACAAACAACAGTACACAAAACACAACATAGAAAACCAAAGACTGAGCAACACGAACCCCACCAAAAACTAAGGATGATCTCAGGTGCTCTGAACTTGAACTTTAACTCAAATGTAGTTGAAGCTGAATATGACCCGACCTCTAACTTTTCTAAATTTTTATTAATGTCGATGTTTAAGTACTTTAGTAAACTCAATCAGAAAGTTTAAATCAAAATTTAACACGAACTCTATTTCATACTCGAATTCAAACTTTAGCGTGATACTTTGAAAATCGACATAATCATAATTTTAAAAAAAAGTGTGATTGCCAAAATCCGCAACTTCTACAATGTAACTATTAATACAACTATGAAAATAAAAGTAAAGCTTTAAAAGATTTATATTGAACATAAATTATTTAGGAAAGCTTGCTCATTTTTTTTATACGTTATGAACATATTCTGTCATCTGCATGTAAACTATGCATTATATGCTCTAATCATGGAAAGTTGTAATCACCCTCGATATTTGAAGGGTTCTAGTTGCTCAGTCTTTAGTTTTCTATGTTGTGAACTATTGTTTGTCTTTTCGTCGTTTTCCGTTTTTGCCATTGCGTTGTCAGTTTGTCTTCGACTTATAAGTTTGAAAATCCCTTTTGCTATCTTTTGATTCTCTCTGAAATTTACACCAAATGAAATTGAATGTTTAATCGAACATTTTCTGAATAAACCATTGTTTAAAAAAAACATATTATATAGCGTACACTGATTTCTATATATATATATATATTTCGAAAATATTTTGGAAAGGTGGAATTCTTTACTCAACTATAAAAAATATTTGACATACATTAGTCTTTAAATTGATTATAGTTATAATGATCTTTAAATATTAACATTTCTGGAAAATTTCTCCACTATTCCGGTTAACGAAAAAGGAAGAACTTAATATTGCTTTTTGTTTTCATACAATAGCAAATCAAAAATACAAAGGAAACAATGTTCAGTACACACATATGAATATATGAATGGTTTATTACAGTGCATTCTGTATATATACAACAAATGCATATAACTATAATATCACATTACAGCCAGCCAAATAGGCTAACGATGGATTGCCAAATTGAAACCATTCCATAAACATCGTAGGCGATAATCGTACTGCACTTTGTAGTTTTGAGTAGAGACACCTTATTACTTTGTACATATTTCCACACACACCCATGACTAAATGTTTATTCCAGAGTATTGTATGATTCACTGAATCGAATGCCTTGCTGAAGTCAACGAGTACAAATAAGTATCCATGTTCTTCATTTTTCTGTCTCACAATATTATACAAAGTGAAATGATATGGTCCAGACTCCAGACATGATCTAGTCCGCCTAAATCCGTTTTGTTCCTCACTTAGGAAGTTATTGTTTTCGAGATGATGGATGAGCCTTTCATTCAAAATCTGTCACTAGATTTCCCACTGGTTAGTTTTCTCATTTTAATTGTTTTACATTTAGGGGCCTTTTATAGTTTGCTATGCGGTATGGTTTTTGTTCATTGTTGAAGGCAATATCTTCTTATTTTATATTTGATATAAATATAAAAGGTGTACTTAAATTTCGCTTCACGAAAAGGTTGGTGTTCATTATATTTTGAACTGTTGCTTTTGGTGGTGAAGAGAAGCAATTTATACTGTTAACAGATCAATCTCTATACTTTTTTGTTTATTCGAGCGTAATTGATTACTCTTTTATTAAAAATTATAAGCCAAGGTTAATGGGCTTATCTATAATTACGTTGAATAATTTGCAACTTCAAGGTTTTTATACATTCTTGGCTTTCAAAAATTCGGCCTGAGCGTTCCTGATGAAGGTTAATCCAGAAAAGCGTTTCGGACGCACGAAATTTATAACGCGTTGTTTAATTTTTTTTCCAAAAATCAATTGTTATTAACGACTTTCTTCTAAATAAAAAAGATCGATTACATCTTTTGGCCCCATACTATAATTTGTGTATCAAGTAATGAACACACAGAAAATCTGTTATTTCGCAGCTGCAATAGTCTTACAAATTAATTGCGTTCTTGTCCAAAAATTGGCATGTTTTATTTGACCGATTGTTTTCATTGTTTGAATGTCCCTTTGGTATCTTTCGCCTCTCTTTTTCTACTATTTTACAATCCAAGATGGCGCAAGAACCCGTAACTACCTTAAACGTGAAAAACACATCATTACATAGAGTTTATTTAGTTGAAGCGGTATTAGCAGCCAAATTTGTGTCTGTTGAATTGATTCAACCTTTCAATTTTAATTTATAACATATACTAAAAGGTATGTACTTTTTTAAAAGTTCCATAAGGAAACAATAAAAAATTAATGGTTTCGAAAAAGAAGTATGAAATATATGTTTCTATTCGCCATCTAGAAAACCATTGCCATTACCTACAAAGATTGCTGACGGACAATATAACCATTATAAGAATGATTTTATCGTGGGCTTATCAGTCAACGAAATCAATCCTCCCAAGTTTCGCTAATTTTCAATACTGAACATGCTAAGCACATGTGCAATCATCCCAAAATGAGTTATAACATCTAATGCACTATACGCAAATTAGGTCGAATCATTGTCTTGAGAGACAATAATGTATCAGTGAAGTGATCTGGCTAATTTTTTTTAAATTAACAAAACGTACTGTAATATCGAATCATTGTTTAATATTTAGGTTCTTGTAAATGTTTGAAACAAAAATTAGATTTCTTCATTTTTCTAACTTTTACTGTCGAAATCGTTGGCTTTACCGTTTTATAAATAAAATTTATGACAAAAACGATACCGCCAAATGAAAGAAACTGCCGTATGAATCAAATGTTGATTAAATAAAAAGTAATGATTAATTTATTTAATAAAAGATGGGATAATTGAAATATATCTTGATTTCGCCAATATCTAAAAAATATATCATCATTTTAATTAAACATTTACAAAAATAAAATTGTGACAATAAAGTTAAGAACAAATATTCTCTTCCAAATTTAACTATTTAATGTTTAGCACGTTCTCTTTGAGGATACCATACAGCATATTTTGTTAATAGTGAACAAAAAGGTAAAATATGCTACACAGAGAAACAAGTGATCAGTATCCTGGAGTTTCTTATTAACAACATATTTGTTGAATTTGGAGGTAGACGTTTTCAACAAATTGTCGGCAATCCTATGGGAATGAACTGTGCTCCTCTTCTTGCCAACCTCTTCTTATTTTCATATGAGTCGGAGTTCCTTCAGACACCAGGATTCCTGTATTCAAATCAGGAAAACCTGACATATATTTGCAAAAATCGGATATCACAGTTTATTGGATCATGATAAGTTGCTTAAAACATAACTTATAAATATATATGAGATGAACTGAACTGTCACACTATATGCCAATATTATTAATTTTAATGTCTCAATGTTTGTACATTTTAAAAATCTCAAAATTTTCTATATATACACGTATATGTGTATGTGTGTGGGCTTTTTTGGTTTGAGGTTTCTTTTTTTTTAACATCGTTGTAATTTCCGCAAACAATTGATAAAATGCAAAAAGCAATGTCAAAAGCAGAAAATATGACGCATATAATAGGGAAGGGATCAGACACACTCGTCACAAAAACGTATGTGTATGTTACAATGGAAACGTCATATATCATGTCACATATTTTGTAAACCCTAAGGGAGCAACCATTTAACTTCTAGGGTGGGGTGGGGGGGGGGGGGGTTATGTTTTTTTGTCTCCGTCAGAAACATTTTTTTTTTAGTTTTTAGACGCTATCGGTCAAATTATTTTTTTCAAAATTTAACACTATAAGGTATGGGGGATATCTGGATGCTGAATATTTTTTTTGTCATCAGCTTGACCACAATATTTTTTTTCATTAAATTGGGGATCAGAATATTTTTTTAGGAAAAAAACATAACAAGTGATGCATGTGTGTGTGATTTAGAGTGAAATAAACTAAATAAAGGTATCTTTATTTGTTGTCAAGCTTTTAACACAAAATATTCTATACTTTTTTTCTTGAGCACTGTCATCTATAATGAAATTTACATAAATCTAGTCATGCAATACTGAGACTTCTTGTATATTTCTTTATAGGCTTCAACTTGATACGTACATTTATGCGATTATTCATACAGACTTAAAATTTACAATTCATTATCAACCATTTCATTATTCCATGAATTTATTAAGTTGATAATTAATTAATGGCGCATCGAATGATAGTGGAGCCATTGCATACAACGTGAGCCAATACACCAATATGTTCGTGAAGAATTTCTTTTTTAAATTAACACATATCCAATGTCTTGTGGATAGGGCATAATATTAATTAAATTATTTATATATTTTAATCCAAGTCATATTGGAGAATCGTGAGGTTTTCTTCGGAGACGTAATATCCTGTGACAAAATAACAATTCTTCAATTTTCAATCTTAGGAATATATTATATTATAACAACTATAGATCAGAACAAAGATTAATACATTGCCTTAAAAAAAGTGTGACATGTATAAAAATATTCTTTAGTTTTGATACATTACGGTATATGGAAGGCAAATCTATGAGGCTTTGAATTTTTCAAAAATATATATAGTACTTTAACTTACGTTTTTACTATACTGCTTTACTTCCTTTCTTGTGGATTTTTCTTCCTGTTGAAAAAATATAGTTAGTCGAATCCAATTGGCTGTTGAGATTAAATTGAATGGTAGAATGTCTATTTTTCTAATTATATTACTTGAACTTCGTGGAAATTAAAATAAGTTAAAGATTTATTTACATATATTTTTTAATTTGTCTTAAATAAAGAATTACACGAGTAAATTACGTAAAACAGACACTGCATGCAGCCGCAAGACCATTTAATTTTAATACATTTTACAAACAGCATAGGAAATTTATTCCATAGTAATATTTATTGTATAAAACCTATAAAAATATAAATGCAACTCTTTATTATTTTCATCTTAATTCTCTTAGGGGAAAATCAACTTCTTAAGAGTATTTGTAGTAACTGTGTCCAAATCATTACCTTCAGAAATTTCAAAAGCAAAATACCTTCATCGGAACGAAATCGATCCTGTCATTATTTCGTAATACCGGACAATATATTAGAAATACGGAGATACCTTTTTTGAGCTTATATCTTGTGCTTTTTATGCAAAATAATAGATCTACGTGGTTGCTATAAATATGTGCTAATTTCTACAATAAAATTTACAAAAAACATGAAAACGGTCTTCACCAATAGAACTTTATTAACAGTTTCTTATTCGTAATATGAAACACCGTGTCCTTAAGAAGAAATTCAGTGGTTTTGTTTTTGTTCGTTGAATATCTCGTCTGTCTTTATATATCAGCAGTCGACAAGGAGACAGTCTTCAACTTATAAACAGTTGCATTTTTAAAAATAAATTGTTGTGCTTCCTTTTTCAATTAACGGAGTAAATCTTTGATTTTCTATTCTGTTTTTTACACGGCTTTTATAACCAATTTATATAGAATTAAAAACCAATTGTTCAAAGAACAATTGAAGGTCTTTCCACATCAATTTTCTAAAAAATTGATAAGAAGCTACTTCTGGTTTACTCAAAGCTACTATTGACGTCCAATCATAGGTTTCTTCATACTGATTCAATAAATATATGGTTTCTGTTGACTTTTGCCTGAAATAAGGGAGATAATTGTCAACTTCCGGTTTAGAAAATGTCACTTCCGTTCTCATATGATAGCTTTATTTACACTGATTCCAAAAATATATGGTTTATATATATTTATGTCTGTATTAAGGGAGATAATATGCTACTTCCGGTTTATAAAATGTCACTTCCGGTCTCAAATGATAGGTTAATGTACGATCATTCAAAAAATATATGGTTTCTATGTATTTTTACCTAAAATAAGTGCAAAAATGACTACTTCCGGTTCACTCGAGGTCACTTCCGGTTGATATTTTTCAAGGTCACATGTCACTTAACATTTTCTAAAAGACCTTATTGCTTTATCATGTACCAATCTGAAGTAATAATCAATTTACCTTAAAATAAAACAGTTCAAGGGCAATAACTGCTGATGTAATAAGATGTCACTGGATTGTTTCAGACCAATTGTATCATATCTTCATCACAATAAAACAAACATTTTGCACTAGTTCTTTTATATATAACGTTAAAAATACCAGAGAAAATGCAAAAACAAGCAAAAGACAAAATTCAGAACATGACCTTGACCTTTGACTTTGGCCTCATTTTCTAAGTTAGGCGCCAAGGACCTCAAATAAAAAGACTATAGGTTTATACGGCTTACGGTTTATGAGTTACAAAAACATAACGACAAATTTAATTGATAAAGGTAGATATCTCCTTTAAGATTTCACCGGATCGCTTCGATCCTAATCATTTTTGTTGTTATTTTTTTTGGTTACGGAGGAGATACACTCACAAGAAAAACAGTTTTTGGGGAGATAACTCTTACAATAAAAAAGTCTTCGCCTTAAAGAGATATGTTTAAAATGCGCAATAACTGTTTGATATAAATTCAAAATATCTAAGCGACATCTTGCGAAACAACTTTATACCGCAAGAAAAGGGTTTGACGGAAGAAGAAAAAAAAAATAATTAAAAACCAATTGTTCAGAAAAACAATTGAAGGTCTTTCCACAGCAATTTTTTAATTTATTGAAAAGAAGGTAGTTCGTGTTTACTCAAAGTTAAAATTGGCATCTTATCATCAGTTTCTTCATACTGATGAGATAAATAAGTGGTTTCTATATACTTCTGAGTGAAATAAGGGAGATAATTAGCTACTACCGGTGAAGTAAATGCCACTTCCGGTCTCATATAATAGTTTCTTTCACACTGATTCCAAAAATATATAGTTTCTATATACTTTTTCTTGTAAACCAGGCGATAATTGGCCACTTCCGGTTTATCGAAAGTCATTTCTAGTCTTCAGTGATAAGTTAATGTATTAAGATTACAAAATATATGGATTATGAGTACTTTTCCATGAAGAAAGTGCAAAAATGACTACTTCCGGTTTTCTCAAGGTCACTTCCGGTTGTCATTTTTCAAGGTCATATGTCATCCAACCTTTTGTAAAAGGTCATATGGCTTTATAATGAACCAAGTTGAAGCAATAATCAATTAACCTTATAATTGGACATTTCAGGGGCACTTACTCCTATAAGATGCCATTAGATTGTTTCAGACCAAATGTAACATATCTTCATTACAATAAAGCAATTATTTTGCACTTGTTGTTTCATATATATATCTTTAAAAGTGGTTGAGAAAATGCAAAATCAAGGAAAAGTAAGGACCTACGAACCTCAAATAAAAAGATTCCAGGGTTATACGGTTAACGGTTAATGGATTAAAAAACATACCGACAAATTTATTTGGTAAAGGTAGAAAACTCCTTTAAAATTTCATCGAATCGCTTCGATCCAAATTAGCCAAAAATTCCTAAGGATGTAAAGAACAATTTAGAAAAAGACTTTTGTCGATATCTTTTTTTGTTACGAAGAAGATGCACAAACTTGATAAACAGTGAATAGGGAGATAACTCTTACAAAGAAAATTGTTCGGCGATTGTTTTACGCGATAACAAAATTTGGCGGAAGAAAAATATAATAATCAGAACAAATACAATAGGTCTTTCCACAGAAAAATGGAAAGACCTAATTAAAAAAAAAACACACTCAATCACGTACGCATCAAAGTTTACCAATAATATATCTTTTTAATTGTGATTTTAGTGTAATATATGTTAAAATGAATGTTTTGGTTTCGTTGATATTGCCAGCGATTCAGTATAATTGTATTGTAATGCGAATCATTTGTTTTTAACAGGTTTTTTAAACAATGAAATAAAGTGGACAATACGGTATAAACAGGATCCAAAAACAAACGGCATTGCTTACTTTAATCTGTCTAAAAAAAATAATTGATTGATTATTGGTTGCTTTACGTCCATCCTAAAATAAAGACATACAAACTGATGAATACTACTATGCAAACAAAAATTTTCTTTTTATCACATTATGATTACAATGTTATTTATATTAGCTTATTCTAACTATTTATGCCTTTAAAAGACATATTAAGACGAATTGCATTTATATAACAAAACGTATAAGAATAAATAAAATAAATGTCTTTAAAACAATATTGTCCGAATGGATTGCTATGTTTATCGCTCTTATATTCACCCGGACCAAATCATGTTTCAGACAGTTTTGGGAAAAACAAAATGAAAACCACAAACTTATAAATTGCATGCGTCCGAAGCGCTTTTCTGGATTTACCTTCATCAGGAACGCTTAAAGCCGAATATTTGAAAGGTAAAAACCAAAATATTTGAAGAGCTATATTACCATTAAGGTCCTAATATATTAGTTAATTCCATCTGAGGTTAACTTTGCCTGAGGAAGTTGATATCTTAGTAAGTTTATAATAATTTTTTGATTTATAAACGGACAATTCCAAAAAGGTTTGATATAAATCATGTCAGTACAGAGATTCTGACCACTGAGCTAATGATACAATCTGGGGCTGCGGTATCGACCCAGTGCTGTAAAAAATAAAAAAAACAACACTTTATAAATTAAAAACCAATTGTTCTTTTCTGAACGTCTTTCCACCTTAAATAAAATATTGCCATAGACAAAAAATGATTAAATTTTGGTTTAAAATGTCAATTCTTGTGTCTGATGATAGCTTAATTTGTGCTGATTCCGGAAATATATGTTTTATACAATTTTGCTAAAAAGTAATGGAGATAAGTAGGTACTTCTGGTTTACACAATGCTACTTCCGGTAAGAGTAGAACCTTACTTCACACTGATTAAAAAAATATAAAGTTCTAGTAAATTGTACATGAAAATCATGCAAAAATGGATACTTCTGGTTTTAAAAAAAGGTAACTTCCGGTTGACCTTCTTCAAGGTCATATATCTGTAACCAAATGTAAAAGACCCTTTGATTTTATCTTGAACAAGTAAGAAGTTAGAGCTTAGGTCAAAATCTAGAACGTCAAATCAAACTTATAGACCTTGATGTCAATTTCAAGGTCATAAAACAAAGGCCTCAAATCAAAAGACCCTATGTGTGTACTATATATGGTTATGTTATATCACCATACAGATAATTTAAAATATAAGAGGGGAGAAAATTCCCATTAAATATCTACGTACCCTTTCAACCAAAATTAAGTTGTTGCGACATATCGCAACTAACAATTTAGTAAAAATATTTTGTCGATATCTTATACAGTTTCTGAAA
This sequence comes from Mytilus californianus, assembly GCF_021869535.1. NCBI lineage: Eukaryota > Metazoa > Mollusca > Bivalvia > Mytilida > Mytilidae > Mytilus > Mytilus californianus. Next base: position 31,977,998 of record NW_026262690.1, on the reverse strand, counting down.
AGAGGCAATAAGAAGCCAAAATCAAAATTTAGAACCTGACCTTAACCTTTGACCTTGACCTAATTTTTTTTTGATGGACCAAGGACCGTTATCAAAAAGACTCTAGGTCTCTATAACTTATGGTTTACCAGTTACAATTACATTTCACTTATTTTAAATACAGGAGGGGAAATAACTCTCATATGGAGTCTCCGGAATGCTTCGGTCAAATTATTCTTAAGATCCTGAGGATATAATGAGCAAATTGGTGAAATAATTTTATCGTAATCTTTTACGGTTGCAAAGGAGATGCGCACACAAGAAAAACAGTGTTTGGGGAGATAACTCTTCAAATAAAAAGTGTTCGGTTAAACAGGGTCAGTTTAAAAAGCACAATAACTTCGATTTCATATGCAAAAAATCTAAGCGACATCTTGTAAAACCACCACACACCGCAAGAAAAAAATGTGGTGGAAGAAAAAAAATTAATTAAAAACCAATTGTTCAGAGAACAATTGAAGGTCTTTCCACATCAATGTTCTAACTTATTGATAAGAAGCTATTTCCGGTTTACTCAAAGTTACTATTGGCGTCCAATGATAGGTTTCTGTATACTGATTAAAAAAATATATGTTTTTTATATATTTTTGTCTAAAATAAAGTTGATAATTTGCTACTTCCGGTTTAGAAAATGTCACTTCCGGTCTAAAATGATAGCTTTATTCACAGAGATTCCAAAACTAAATGGTTTTATATATTTTTGCCTGAAAAAAGGATATATTTTGCAATTTCCGGTTTAGAAAATGTCACTTCAGGTCTCATATGATAGCTGTTTATACACTGATTCCAAAAATATATGGTTTCTATATATTTTTGCCTTTATAAAGGGAGATAGTTAGCTACTTCCGGTTTGTTGAAGGTCACATTCGGTCTCAAATGATAGGTTTATATACGCCTATCTAAAAATATATGGTTTCTATGTACTTTTCCATGAAAAAGCGCAAAATTGCTACTTCCGGTTTACTCCAGGTCACTTCCGGTTGACATTTTTTAAGGTCATATGTCACTTAACATTTTGCAAAAGACCCTATGGCTTTATAATGAACCAAGTTGAAGTAATAATCAATTAACCTTATAATAAAACATTTCAGGGGCAATAACTCCTATAAGATGTCATTAGATTGTTTCAGACCAAATGTATCATATCTTCATCACAATAAAGCAACCATTTTGCACTAGTTCTTTTAAATATATCTTTAAAATTGTCAGAGGAGATCATAAAACAATGAAAAGTCAAAATTGAGAACATGATCTTGACCTCAAATTCAGTTTTATGTATCCATGACCTCAAATACAAATACCCTAGGTCTCTATTACTTACCATTCATGTGATACATTGACATATCACTTATGTCAAATACAAAAGGGGAAATAACTCTCATATGGAGTCTTCGAATCGCTTTGGTTAAAATTTGACAAAACATCCTTAGGATATAACGAGCAATTTAGTAAAATAAATTTGTCGATTTCTTTTACGGTTATAGAGGAGAAGCACGAACAAGAAATTTTTCTGTGTTTGGGGAGATAACTCTTACAATAAAAAGTCTTCGACTAAACAGGGTCAGTCTCAAAAGCACAATAACTGTTCAATATCATATGCAAAATATCTAAGTGACATCTTGCGAAACCACTATACACCGCAAGAAACAATTTTGGCGGAAGAAGAAAAAAATAAACAGAACAAATACAATAAGTTTTTCCACAAAATTGTGGAAAGAACTAATAATCAGAACAAATACAATAGGTCTTTCCACAGAAAGTGGAAAGACCTACTTACAGGCGTAAAAATAATAGCCACATTCATTTAAAGTAAACATTGCCTGAGGGAATAATTATTTCTAAATTCATAAAAGGATAATTTAAGAAATGTTTGTTATAAATCATGTACTCCTGAGCTGATGGTACCATCGGGGACGTTTAGTCACCCAGGAACGGTATCAACCAAGTGCTATAAAAAAATGAAGAAAGAAAACACTTTATAAATGTTATGCGTCAGAAGTGCTTTTCTGAATTTACCTTTGTCGGGAACGTTCAAAGCGGTGAAAAACAAACATTTTAAACAAAGTTAAAAATAATGATTTATTGTTAATTATTAACACTGAACTGTATCTCAAACAACAAATAATTATGTAAAAAGAATACTTGTGTGTGTTCTAAAACTTGTTATTTTATTTTAAGAAGGCGTACAAATTTTATTTATTTTAAACAGTACTTAATTTATATTGTTTAATGTGGTGTATATATGCATTTTAATAGTCACTTATAATTCTGTATAGAATGGCTCTCATTTTATTTTAGTATTATTTTACAATATATAAATATATATTGTATTTATTGAGAGATGAGCCTCTAATAAAACATTGAATTGAATTGAATTGTATGTAACGTGACTGACAATTGTTTTTAAATCAAATATTCAACAAAAAAAATCAACCAAATCAATCGTTAAAGCTCGCTTTTCACCTGTTTCTTAGCATCGTACAAATATATATGATATTTAACGACACTATAAACACATACAAGTATCCTCAGCTGTTATAACACTGATGTATCACACCAGTCATATATTATATATAAAAGAGGATATTCAAACTCACCAGTCGAAGACAAACAGGCAACAACATGACAAGAACGAAAAATGACAAAAAGACAACATTTACAAATCGTTTCCGCCGGATCATATGTCGCAGTTAAACCAATAAAAAAGGTTATATCGCCGATGGATCGGCTATTAAATTGGAAAAATATATCGCAGAGTTGTCTAAATTAAATCTAGGCTGTGGTCAGAATGTCTGACGTTTTGTGCCCCCCTGGAGATACCGCTTCTTTGTTACATAGTTCCTGTACCCATTAAGGCTTTTGTAGAATGACTGTGGAATATGCAAATATATATGAGTCCATGATTCTCCACATTAAATATCACAAATAACCTTATATTGGTAATAAGTACCTTGATATTAAACAAGGGTTGTAATGAACAAAGTTGTCGAGGCCATATACGTGCAGAACAGACCGACACACAGACAGATTGTAATTGAATAGAGATGGTGTAGCGGTCAACGTGTAGTTCACACATAAAGAAAGGCCTCGGTGACCGAGTGGTCAACGTAGTGCATCTACAGTGATCACTAGCCTGTCAACACTGGGATAAGTTCGATTCTGATGTTAATTGTCAAGAATTGCCAGTGCTCTGCCGAATGTCAGTGGTTCTATCTGTGTACTCCATCTTTCTTCACCTAATAAACTAATAAGAGAGGCCACCGTGATATAGCCAAGGTCGTTTAAAGTGAATTAAACTTAAAATAATAACTCGAACGACTACATTGAAAGATATTTGTTTTCTGTCTTCCTTATTAAAATACCCAGTCCATACCCACTACTAGCAACACTGCAGGTATCCAACCATGCCCACCACTAACAACTTTAGATATTTAGGCATATCGAGTTCGAACGACTGCAAATATAACTATTTGTTTCAGAAAGAACTAATAAACTTTACGTTTGTCACATTACAAACTGGTCCCAGAAAATTCTAAAAATCATTTCCATGTATTCTTAGGTGTCCTTGTTCATCAAGTATGGCATGACTATGTCGTCGAGGTTAGACTTTTTAAGATAAATACGTTTTATATTTGATGGAATTATATTGACAAAGGAGATTAGGGAATCAAATATACAGTTGGGAGGTGTATAATGTTTGTATATGTGCATGCAGTCGTTCGAACTCGATATGCCTAAATATCTAAAGTTGTTAGTGGTGGGCATGGTTGGATACCTGCAGTGTTGCTAGTAGTCGGTATGGTTGGATATCTGCAGTCGTTAAAGGTGGATATGGCTGCATATCTCTAGTCATTGGAGGTTTCACAAAATGCATTTAATTTAAAAAAAAATTACGGAAGAATGGTCTGATAAACATTGAAGTGTATTCCTGGAATCATTACAAACGAACCATTCATAGTGTACTTTGTGCGACTGGTTTTGGTCTTGGAAAATCAGAAATAAGGAATTAGTACCTGTTAATGTGAAAATTGCGTGCGTTTCATACTTTTCTAATCGTAATAGATTGCCCATTATACTTAGTACCCTTAGTGTTTTCGGTAGGAAAGTCGGTGCTAAATCCTCTGCCATCTCAATTCTGTTCCCTTCCATATATAAGTCAATTAGATTTGTGTCTTAGAATGGTTTATGTCATTAATAAACGGATTAGTACTGAATCCATATGGACAATAAATTTGATTTGCCTATAAGATTTTGATTTCTGTATTTGATAAACCGTGTAATATTTCGTAAACCACAACATCCAAGTATAAAATTGAATGATATATCTAAACTCCTTGGTTTTGTCAATTTAGCCATTGCTCCTTTTTCAATGCTTTAAATGCTTTTTTACATATATTCCGCTTGATTTATTGATCTGTTGCAGGTATATATTTAATGAAATGTCTAATGCCGTTATCTGAGATACACTTTGAAAATAGTTTTTTGAAAAGCTCTTTTGGATAGGCGGGATCAATAGTGTCATATACATTCTCACCGACATTTAGATAGGTTAAACTTTGCAGATCATTGAAGACAAATATCAATACCAAGTCATCAACGTATAACATGGAGGGTATATGTGTATCATCTAGTAGAAGCATTTGTTGGAATACCTTTCTGTTGTGACTTAGTATGTTTTGTTGAAGATCTAAAAGCTGAAGCCTTTCAGTATTTTCACAGTAAGCAGTAATTTCTGTAAGAAGTCCAGATTTTTCAAAACATTAACATCGTTAACGGTTTAGTTGACATTTTTGATAGCTATAGTGCTCCTAAAATGCTAGATAAAAAAATATATCCTGCCATTCTGCCTGTTATACAGTGATGGCTGAAAACTTTAGGAATTTAGGGTCCTCAATGCTCTTTAACTTCGTACTTTGTTTGACCTTTTTAACTTTTTTAATGAGAGCGTCATAGACGAGTCTTTTGTAGAAAAAATTTCAATCCTGGTTTCTATGATGAGCTTATTTGAAATAAATTTGGAACCAAATCTGGCTAACCACAATGTGTAAAATATAGCCCTTACTTGAATACCTTTTTTTAAAAGAAAGGCGAAAGACTACAAAAGGGATATTCAAACTCATAAGTCAAAAATATACTGACAACGCCATGGCTAAAAAAGAAAAAGACAGACAAACAACCGTCCATAAAACACAACAGAAAACTAAAGACTGAGCAACACGAACCCCTCCAAAAACTGGGGGTGATCTGGGAAGGGTAAGCAGATCCTGCTCCACATGTGGCACCTGTCGTATTAATCATGTTAGTACAAACCCGGTAATAAGTCTAATTGGGAAGGTCACATTCGGGGGGAAAAGGGACGGGATTGTAGTTACGACAATTGGAACATTCACGGATATTCTATAATGGTCAACCAACTCAATTTAATATTCATATTTATTATTTTGTCTTTTCTTTTGAAAAAAAAAATCTTTTTAATCATTTAATGTAGTGCAGATCAAAAGCAAAAGGCAATGATTAAATCTATAATCAAACGTCCAGTATATACATTTATGTATTCAATAATGAGGTCAAGTATTTATGTATTGAGATGTATAATAAAGGATCTTCTTAATTATGTAAGACTGAGGTTGATTAGTAATGTGGTCAATACGATTGGCATTTAAGAAGGTGGGACATTCTAATAAGGCCCCACCTTGTCTTTGATTGTGTAGTGATCATGACAGTTGTCAATCATGCTGGTAATGAAGCATTACTCTTACCTAATTAAAATGACAAGGGGTTAATTAAGCATTTAAGTCATATTGCATTTTTTATTTGTATTGTAAAAAATTTGTTGAACACTTTTGCTTTATACAATTTCTATTTACATGTTTTCAAAAACGGTCATTTATATACAAAGTCTTTTATTTTTTTCCCAATTTTTCAATAGTGTAAGATAATAAATGAGTTAATTTTACTGTGGGTGCAAATTTGACTACAGTAAATAGCGTTATTGTAAATGATCTGCACAGCAAATGCTTTGCATGAAATTATTTTCATCAGGACATTTCCTTTCAATATGTACATACTTGGTTGATCATCTTGTTTTACAAAGAGCTTTATTACAATTTTGACAAATGAATACATGTAATAGGCAATTTTCACGCCTGCATAAGGCTTTCTAAATCGTAAGCCTGGCATCTCAAACGACTTTTTTTTACTAAATCTTGTGTATTTCCTCTACCAAAATATTGATTGAAGAAGTAGTTGACATAGTTTCAAATGAACATGTACACAGTCATTGAACACATATTTAACACTTATGAGTGTGAATTCTAGTGGCAGATGTATGTACGTAGATCCCTCTGTTTACGGAGCACCCCTCGAGAGCTGCAAGGGTACAGTGGAATCCGTGTAACTCCCTATCGGGATTAATGGAGATGTGTCACTAACGTATTTACAATGTTCAATATAAACAAGGACAATCTCCACCCCAACACCAGGGAGTGTTAGGACACCGGGCTGATCTGTTATTATGGTGGAGGAAGCCGAAGTACTCTGAGAGAACCACCGTGCTGCTCGGCGGGAACAGACAAACCGAAGAGATATCAGCAGATTGATCTCCAGGTCAAAGTCGGGAGCAACTTTGACCAACCGAGGCCCCCATAGTACCCATTCTAGTTTAAACTCCGGTCTGGGTACCAGAGATGTGTGTGAGAGGGTGAATATCAACCTTCTGATGTACTGATATTTTGACCAAGAGACATTTGTATGTGAAATTATTCATAAAGGTCAAACATTTCATATAAATTTTTTGTCAAATCCCCTGCACAATATGAACACTGTGTTATACCTTATTCAAACCATGTGATAGCCAAACATACAATTGAAAACCATTATTAGTTTCCCCATCGTCTTACCATATAACATTTTTGATAGCTGTCTAGACTTGACTGATATATTAACTATTATATTATATAAGCAATAAAAAAGACATGAGTGTATCTAAATATATTTTATTTTCTCTTTACAGAGAAATTTGTTACAAAATGTCAATGACAACAAAACACAAATGAGTGAATAATCAATCATCAAAAATGAATATAATTATATTAAAGGAATCTAAACTCAATCAGTAAATAGATTTATGCAATCTTATTTCTATATATGTCAAAATCCAATTAAGACATGATTTCACATCAATGTTTTCTTTTACCTTCTGACTTTGGTATTACAAAAAAAAGTTGATCATGCCTGTCAATGTCACCAAGAAAAATTCTTGTAGGAAATTTTAATTTTAAGAATACAAAATCCTCATTGAATAAAAATGTTGGGGAACAACATCATAATTTAACAAATCACCAATTCATCAAATTGATAAATGAAGCTGTCAGTGAAATTATAACTGTCCAATGTTAAACTGTTATAGAAAACATGTTACTTTGTTTTATCTTGTACACTATTTGTTTTATATAACCAAAGTCATAAAAATTCAAAACTCTGAAAATCGTCATAATGGTGAAGGGGAGCATACTTCACCATTCTTAACAGTGTCATTAGATTTCATGAAAGTAACTCTTACTTATTGTATAAAGTGTAAATGGTCAAATGAATGGATGGTTGTATGTTACAATATGTTCTATCAAACTTTTTAAATCAATTTTGGGGGTCATGTTATTTTCTATTAAAAGGTTCCATCAATATTCAGTGTACAAAAATAAGAAGGAAATAAATTATTAAAAATCTTTCTATAAATATTTTTGGGGATCATGTTATTTTCTGACACATTTATAGATACAAAAAGAACATACCTTTTCCTTTCCTTTAATTTTTTATCACTTATTTTCTTCTATCTGCCATGATTTATCACAATAGAACAAACTAGACATTATTGAGATGGGAGCCATCTCTGTGGGCCCTGCTGTGAATAACGTGTGGTAAAAAATTTGTATCTTTACCATAGGACATGGGGTTGTCAATTGAAACCAAAGTTTTTGACCTTGACCTTTGACCTAGGAAGTTGTACATACATTATGACACACCCTCTGGTGTTGGTTAATATACATGTCAAGTATAAACTTTGAAATCATAACGGTTCTCAAGATATAGAGCGGACACAGTCTTTACCATAGGACATGTGATTGTCAACTGAAACCAAAGTTTTTGACCTTAATCTTTGACCTAGGAAGTACATACATTATGACACACCCTCTGGTGTTGGTTAATATACATGTCAAGTATAAAGTATGAAATTATAACAGTTCTCTAGATATAGAGCGGACACGATCTTTACCATAGGACATGGGGTTGTCAACTGAAAAATCAAAGTTTTTGACCTCGACCTTTGACCTAGGAAGTTGTACAAACATTATGACACACCCTCTGGTGCTGGTTAATATACATGATAAGTATAAAGTATGAAATTATAATGGTTCTCTAGATATAGAGCGGACACAATTTGTTACTGACGGACTAACAGACTCATCACTATAGGGCGACCCGCCATTCGGCTGGGCCCTCATGAAAAATCAATTTAAAAACAAGATTAGTTGGCAGAAGACAATAATGTTTTGAACTCTAAATCATAATTATAGATGCAGAAATAACAAGAATGTGTCCATAGTACACGGATGCCCCACTTGCACTATCATTTTCTATGTTCAGTGGACCATGAAATTGGGGTCAAAACTCTAATTTGGCATTAAAATTAGAAAGAGCATATCATAGGGAACATGTGTACTAAGTTTCAAGTTGATTGGACTTAAACTTCATCAAAAACTACCTTGACCAAAAACTTTAACCTGAAGATGGACAGACAGACAGATGAACAAACGAACGGACAAACGAACGAACGAACAGACGCACAGACCGTGGGGCATAAATATAATCATTTGCTCATTAAAAGAAATAATATGGCCTGAATATATCTGGTTTTGCATTTTGCTACATGGTCACTAACATAATATACAGTATTTACAATGTTCACATCAGGTTCAACATCTCATTGCACAACCCAACAGGTTTTGGCACAAAAGACAAATAATACAACAAATTATTTATATGGGAAGAACAAACTTTTTTTCAATTTGAGATCAGTGCATATAATCATGAATGAATGAATGAAATAATCAAATAGTATGGACAGTGTGAAAAACAGATGTACACCAACCCTTGTTAAGATAGAATAAGACCAGCATTTTGACATAATACAAGCAAGTTATTTGAATTTAAGTCCTACATAACAAAATGATATCAATATGATAGAGTAATGTAAAAAATTAAACTCCATCAGACAAGTAATGAGAACTTTTGCTTTTTAAATTAATTTCTAAATTTGCTTTTATCTTGATTTCTTGACTCATGGATGTGTGGCCTTGGTGGCTGCCTATTATGGATTTGTGGCTAAAGTTACAGCCTTTTATGGATTTGTGGCTTAAGTGGCTGCCTATTATGGATTTCTGAAGTAAGTGACTGAGCAGACAGGTAGGTGAAATATTATAAAGTTACTCTAGATAAATAAAAAATAATGTTTTAGGCTGTTGAAAATACAACCAAAATATCAACAAAAGTTTATTTTTATTTTAGCATTCATTTGTTTAAATTTTTACATATTCTTCTTTTCTTGCCAAAAAAATATTGACTTTCTAATTAAATTCAGGAAAAAAAATGTTGGATAAATATATCAAGTGTAAATAAATGGTATGATATAGTCTAATGAAAAATGAGCTGAAGGTGTTGGTAGGTCAACTACACTGTCTGACGTCATTAGTTAAGTCCAATGGTTGTAATTCTACAATATATAAAACAATATGGAAGAAACTCTGTTAATATCCATTTCTATCTTCATACCAAATAACATTCTATACTCAGCTTACACAAAATAATACATTTCAGACAATTTAAGTACAAGTATCTAAAATTGATGGAAAGACAGAGGTAACTAACAAAATGAAAAAAAAAAACATGCTCAGGAACAATAAAAATCATACAAGTCACATATAAATAAAACAAATTGCATATAATAATAGCAATGTATAGTCATCTCAACTCCTACATAATTGGCAAGATAAACTAAACATAATAAACAAATCTCATTAGTCATTAGTATATATCATTCAGATATTTATAAAGAAACATTTTTTTTATAAGACAATATCTTTATCAGTAAGAACTATTAGATCAAATCTTTGACAAATTAATCAATTGGTGGTGAAAAATACAATGTAATTTGCATAGCAGTAAACACACATTATACATTTATAAAAAAAAATATTAAAATTAACAAACATTAATTAAAACTTTTATTGACCATCATACGATAATATAATTTACAATGACAAAAATTATTCAGGAATGCACTCTGTAAAATCATCTACCTAAGTGCATGGACAAAATATTTGAGCTCACTTTTCATTTGATAAAAAATGTTGCTGCCTTTCATGAATGTAAAGTTCATTTTTTTATTCATTCTTTCTCTTTTTCACAAGTTCTCTTTCATACATTGAGTGCAACAGAGTACCAAACATTCATCTTTACAATTTGTTCTGAAAAACTCATTTTTATAGTAAATATTTCTTGAGAAACACAAAAAAATATTTATTTTATAGATCACTTAAATAAAGGGCTATAACAATGGCAGCATTACATGACCACAGCAACAAGTAAATACATAAAAAATAATGGTATTTCTGTTTCTATATTAACTTTATCAGCAAGAATATCAGGCGACCCTGACCAGGCAAGCAGATATTTCAACTGATGAGGTACGTATTAAAAAATAAAATGCCATTATTATTTTTATTTGCAATTTGTCTTAACTATATCCTTTGTTTGGTTTAGAATATGAAATTACATGAAGCAGTTGTCAAAACTATTTGTATGTGTACAAAGTATTGTTTTAGTTGTTCAGTTGAATGAATGACGGTGCATGCATTTCATTGATAAATTGATATGGACTGACATGAAAATGTCACGATAATGCATTGTTATGTGAAATCATTGCCTGGTTTTTTTAAGTATCACTCACACCCTGTTCTTGACCTAACAATCTAGGCAGTAGGATCAAAGTGAAACTGTACAAAGTGCAAATAAGTGTTTTTCTAGCTTATTTACATGAAATGTATTTTCAAAAAAGCTGTGTACTTGATGAAAACTGAAAAAAACATATTACATACAGTGTGAAAATCTGTAATTCTGGCTGCTTTGGTACTGTTCCTTAAATTTTCTGTCTTTAGTTAGTAACTCAAGTTGGAATTTTTAAAATCAATTTGGTCATATATTATTGTCTAAAAGACTTGTGTGTCAAATTTCTAAATGATTGGACAATTAGATAAAAAATTAATTATATAAAACCAAAATCTATAGATTTCTATGGAAATCAACATCACATTCACTCTATCATATAAACAAAATCATAGGCTGTTGTTTTAAAATGTTTCACTTGCTTTATGAATTTTTACAATTTACATTTATTCCAATAAATAAGTTTTAAAACTTTAAGTAAACTGTCTTTCATAGCAAAATAAAAGAACATGGTTAAACTACTCTTCTTTAAAAAATTCACATCTATAAATCCAAAAATAGGAGTAGTATTCAAATGGTCTTCTACTCAGAAATTCAAGTATGTATCATCATACAGATTAATGCATTAAATACTTGGAAAACAACTAACTCTCTTTGACCACCATTCAACAGTATCAAACAATTAAAATCAAAGTTTTGAAACATACATCAAATACTTTGCAAACAAAATATTGCTTCATGTAAAACTTGTCCAATGCTTTTTAATAAACACTGTATTTGGCTGTAGTCATTAGTTACTGTTGCTAATGGTAACAAGTTTTTAATGGAAGACGAAAGTCCCTCTGTTTTACTTTCTTGCAAAAGTGAGTAATGAGATCTGTAAAGAGAAAACACCATTTTAATTTTTTATGTTTCATTAATATCTAACCTCTTAACTTATTCTACACATTATACAATCAAAATACAATTGAGCGTTGTAGATTGTAACTACCTAGATTCTAGAAATACTTATTGTGCACCCAACCAATCTGCTAGTTGTCATACATAGGAGAAGTAACAACTAATGATACAAGCTACACTTCATGCATTTAGCTTGTCTGTACAAAAGCTAAAGAATTTTACATGAATTGATTTAGTTTTCTATGTTGTGTTTTGTGTGCTGTTGTTTGTCTGTTTGTCTTTTTCTTTTTCAGCCATGGCATTGTCAGAGTTTTTTCGACTTATAAGTTTGGTATCTTTGACTTTTCTTTTTCTCCTCTTCATATGCATATTTACTGATAAACAATATACTGTGGTTTTCAGTCTCATCTTACCAATTCAATTTCTTACTGGTTTCAGATCTCTAAATATCTGACTGTTTATTATTCATCAAAGTAAATCTATCTGTATACTCAGGAGGATTTACAGTTGGTTTTGTGTCATTTTATTGCTGTCCTTTTGACATATATCTCACATCTCCTTTTATTCATTTTCATACTTAGTCACAATATCCCCATGAGTGTCAGAATACAAAGCAGACTATTTTCAGAAAGGCCCTTTTAATTTTCATATACAGAAAATAGAATTGAGAATTCTTTGTCTAACTAATAATTCTGGTTACAGAAATTGACTGGAAATCAATCTTTATATCAAGGTCAGATACTTGCTTTACTTTTCTCTTTGATGCAAGTTTTTTCTACATTTTTATTACATTATAAAAGAACCAAGAGTTTTAAGATAAACTTTTAACACAGAGATATATCTCACCTTCTTGTTATTTTGATAGTAAAATGCAAATGTTGAAATTAAAATAGCTATTCTTTAACATGTAAGATATGCAAAATATTCACACAGGGCCAAAAATTATCAATGGAAATGAGATTTGCCAAAGCTAATACAACTGCATACCAAATATCATTGACCTACCACTAGTAGTCCACCACACACTGACCTAATTATTAACTAGTGCATGTAAACTAAGCAAGTTTAACAAGTCAATAAACCATAACTGGAGGGGGAGGGTCAAATAATCTCCACGTAAATGAGATGTGCCAATTCTTATATAACTGCATACCAAATATCATTGACCTTCCACTAGTGGTTCCCCTTTAAACTGACCTAATCACAAACTAATACATTGTTGACAATGCCGCTGCCGCCACCACCGCCAGAAACAGTATACCTATGTCTAATATTTGACTCTGTCAGTGAAAGAAAAATGATTTATATTTGTACTTTAAATTGGTGTTGCTGATTAATGTATCATTGCATTTTGATCTAGACTTTGTTACAGATACATATAATTTTGTAATAAAATATATCTTATTCGTACTGGTTACAAAATAAAATATATCTTATTCATACTGGTTACAAAATAAAATATATCTTATTCATTATGATTACAAAATAAAATATATCTTATTCATTATGGTTAACTTCATTTTGAATTGAGCTGCTTTGATAAATTATATATTTTGTGTTTCTGATCTTAGAAATAGAGTTATTGTTCTTAGTATGATTATTTGTCATGTCCTAGGAAATGTTGTATTGATTGCCAATTATAAACTAAAGAACCCACCCAGAGTCATATATAACCTTAAACTAATGATTCTACACAATGATTGTAATTAAATAAAAACAAAGTCAAGTGGAATTAAACTGGTATATAATTAAGAATATCTATTTATATAATTATAACCAAATATCAGCTCAATATCTGTTGACAATGAAGGTGATAAAACTGTTTCTCTAATTCTTTGACAATTTATACCTTTCTGCACTCATTGTATAAAAAAATTTAATCAACGTGTGGTTGCCGGTGATCTCAGAAGATGATTGGATGAATTTAAGGGTCATAACCTTTATCAGCTCAAAATATGCTAACAGGTGTTAATGAAATTGACAACTTTGTGAAATGTGGAAGGCACTCGAAGGGGGTTTTGGTTTAACAAAAGATGAAAATGTATTTTTAAATCATTAGAGAAACCGATTCTTACATAGTTACACGTGAATTATCGGATTTATCCAATCTCGATAGTTAAATTATAAATTTTAAAGTCCTCGCCAAGGCTCAGACTTTAAAATTGATAATTTAACTATCTCGATTGGATAAATCCGATAATCAACTGGTATCAATGTAAGAATCTATATGTACATACTAATATCATTTTCCTTCAGCACTGTGCAGATTTAATTTCCCTTTGCACACAATATAGATTTTATTCCCCCTTTGAACATGATATGGATTTGACTTCTCTTTGTTAACAGTGTAGATAAACTTATAGTTTTCTCCCATCCTACATCAAAATCAAAATACTTATTTCATGAACAGCTTTTGATTTGTTCCTTATGTATATCTTTTTATGGATTGAAAATTTTGATTTCCCCTTTTCCTTTCACTTTGTACACAGTGTAGATTTGATCCAATCTTTGAATAGAGTGTAGATTAGATTCCTCCTTTGTACACAGTGTAGATTAGATTCCCCCTTTGTACACAGTGTAGATTAGATTCCCCCTTTGTACAGTGTAGATTAGATTCCCCCTTCAACTGGAAAACAATTTGAATATATGCACTTTATCATTCAATTATCAATATACAAGTTTTTGAATAGCATTTAAATAATTACCTGTATTTATTTGGCATTAATAAAATTCTCTGTAATCTCATTATTGCATCATTTATTCTTCTCACTGCTAAACGATCCTTGGATTTTAAAAGTTGTGGAATGTATTCAGAAAATGTCTTTCCTGCATTTTTCAATTCAGTTGCCTGTTCGAGTATAATATCTGAAAAGGTTTTATTATCATTTCATTAGAATTAAGTTTATTTGAATATTTTTAAACTATGCACAAAAGAAATACAGCATATCCGACAATGACATGGCAACCTAATAACATTAAAGACCAAAAATACATCCTTAGGAAAACATATTGTTTATGAATTTGATGACATGAGTTTTAGTTTTCTAGTATCATACCTATGCCCTATAGACATTTTGCACTAGATCATGCTCATCCTTTGACAGAAATCAGCTTTTCCCTTAATTTTAAACTTGTATGAAAAATCTTTAATCCATTACATAAGCTACAATGAATTATTGGAATTGTTGCAATAATAAAATGGAATATTTAGAAGGCATATAACCAGAAGTCAGTAAATTGGTCCTATAAAATATATGGCATGAGGATAATCTGATATCCTTAAGGTCAGGCATGGGATAATCATAATCAGTAATTGTAATCCGCTGTAATCAATTAGATTTTGCAATGTAATCCCATGTAATCAGTCATCATGCAATTTCTAATCACAAGTAATTGTAATTTAATCGATTACAATGTAAAAATCAGGTGTAATCATGATTATTTTTAGATTACTTTAAGACTACATTCATATGATTACTTGCTGATTACTAATTTTGTATATGAAAATAGTTTTTGATATACAATATAAAAATAAGAAGATGTTAAGTATGAATGAAAAAAGTTATCAAAATTGTATTCACTATGATTGATCATAGTTCAATATGATTGCTCATAGTTCAATATGATTGATCATAGTTCAATATGATTGATCATAGTTCAATATGATTGATCATAGTTCAATATGATTGATCATAGTTCAATATGATTGATCATATCTTCTACATAACAAGTTTAGTGTAACCAAGTTGGGCATGTAGAGTGGAAATGTGTGATTTTATTTGTAAACAGTTCTCTAAAGGAATTTACCTTTCCAAACGTTTCATTGTGAGATTGAGTCCTTGTGATAAAAGAATATGCTTTGAAAGCATTGTATGTTCCCTGATGGAATACTTCTGATATTTACTCCAATTTTAATTTACACAATATTTTGTTATAACTACTGGAAAATTCAAAAGCATAGAACATTAAAGGAATTTAGTTCCAATTTTGACTTCAATGATCAACATAAATGTTTATCAATGGAAATTAATTTTTTTTACAATTTGTATAAATTTTGTATTCCATAAATAATTTATTATGTGCTTCTAACTATTATAGTTATTTTCAAACAATTATATACATTATGTGAATAAACTGCTTATAACTTTATTGATATTGCAATTAAGACAAT
This sequence comes from Mytilus californianus, assembly GCF_021869535.1. NCBI lineage: Eukaryota > Metazoa > Mollusca > Bivalvia > Mytilida > Mytilidae > Mytilus > Mytilus californianus. Next base: position 31,961,887 of record NW_026262690.1, on the reverse strand, counting down.
TAATTTTTAATACCCAAGCCATGTATTGTTTTTCAAAAATATTGAAGTAATGATTAACACCTGTAAAAACATATGTTTGAGTCCATTATATCCCCACAGACAATAAAACTACTTAATTAATTTTTCATTATTTGTTTAGGTTTTTTTTGTTAATCGGATATTTACAGTTGACTCAATTTTTTATAAAAACAGAGTTAATTCTTTTATAGAAAAAGGACACTTGTCTATGGTATCAAAATTTACACATGTTACACAGTTCCTAGTCTAAATTATCAATAAGATGAATAAATAAAAGAAATAAAAAGCTACAAATTTTCACAAAAAGTATCTTCTCTGTGAGGATAAAAAGTTTATAAGAAATTCTTTAATATTATAAAAAACAATGTAGTCATAAATAATCCAAAGTAATCACGATTACTTTAAAGAAAAATAATCTAATGTAATTGATTACATTTGAATTTAGGTGTTATTGTAATGTAATAGATTACATTAAATTAGCAATGTAATTTTAATTTAATTGATTACATTTCAAAGATATCCACCCCATCCCTGCTTAAGGTGTAAAAATATTGCCTTAAGTATGACAGTTAAAAGTCCAATAACTCTGGTACCACAAACACAAAACAGTTCAAAATTGAAAGGGAGCCTACATTCAGACAACTATGTAGCAGAGTATGTAGGAAATTGATTTACGCATACTATCTTGCTAGTACATAATGTGAAAAATTACCTAAATCTGAGGGTTGAAGTCCCATAACTCTTGAAAGACAAACAGGAAAATTTTCCAAGTCAGCTTACTTTCCAATTGCAACAGTTGTGTAACTTTTCAAGTAAATCAATCCAAACATACTCTAATATTCAACATGAGAAAAATTATCTTAAATCTGACGGTCATTGTCCTGTAACTCTAGAACAACACATCAGAAATTATGAATATAAAAAAGGAGTTTTCTTTTATAAATACCAACAACAGCACAGCATAAAGTTTTGAGTACATAAATCCAAGCATACTTAGTGTATGATATGTGAAAAATTGTATAAATCTGATGTTAAAGTTCCATAACTCTGGAACGACAAACCAAAAAATTTCAAAATTGGAAAGGAGCCTTTTTTCACCAATTCAAATATTTCATGCAAGTTTTATGATTTTGAACAAATCATTTTCAAGTTTTTGTATGACATACTTGTTAACTGACAGACAAACAATGGTAAACAATAATACATCCTGGCAATGATGGGTCTATAAAAATTGATATATAAAGCATTTATTATTCCAGAGGAACAATCAATCAGAACTTAAGAAAAAGATCTATAAAAAAAAAATATAAAGAATGTACTAAAAAAGTTCATTTAAAATTAAAATTTCTCAAAATTCTGTCTACAGAATTATGTTTAAAAATGATATATTATTGCTGTGAATATTTCTGTGATGATGAGTAAATCAATGTACTCATTTTTTTTGTGTAAAAATAAAAAAAGTCTCAAAATTTAGAGAAACAAAAAATATCAAAAAATAAAAAAGATTACTGTAACGACCGTGTTGCGTAGCAATAATTTTTTTATGTTTCTTTATGCATCATTCAAACTTAACTGATTCAAACAGAGATTTTTAAAAACATGTAATTAAACTACTATATTTACCTGTACTTAAAAGTTTTGAACTGCTTTCTTTTATCAACAGCACTGTTTTCATTATAGCATTATAAACATTACTAGTAAAGAATGTTATATTGAATGGTAGAAGTTCCTCATCCAACAGTCTAAGTGTTACAAGGGAAGCAACTCTTGCTGCTGCTAAACTGTACATGTGATGGTGATCATCATCTGATGTCTGTTGAAATAACAAATATATCATAATGCACACAATACTACTACTGGTGGAACTTATATTTAATAATTTATTTGGAAAAGATATTGCAATACTTAAATAAATTAATTTCCTTTTTATAACTGATGACAATATTAACAACTATTCACGCAGTCTTCTCAGCTTTCAGTAAATTTTATTGCATAGGAGATAAAAGCTAAGATAAAGTTTACAAATGTAACTCATTATCTTTCTAAATATTTTAGTAACAGTTACCTGAGTAAGGTTATGTGTCTGTGATACAGAAGCATGAAAGACTGGTACCCCAAACTGCTGGATCTTTGTCTCTGTTTTCATATTGTGTAACAAACCATCCCATGTGTTCTCTAATACTAAATTATCGTTATTTGGATCTGGAACCTGTCACGTAAGATAAAAAAAATAAATTGTACAACATATCTAATTGTTCTAGACAAACATATTTGATCTAAATTTCGTTCAAAAAGGTTTATTTTCATCAAAAAAAGCTGTTTCTAAAGTTATACAACCACTACTTCTGGGCATTTAGATAAGAACATACAAGAAAGTGGGTCTCATTGGAGTGTAAGCGGGATTGGCTGATTTTTTGTAAGCGTGACACCTGAAAAGTCAAATTATTTTGCATGAAAACAGGAAATGAAGTCAGGCGGGACACATGAAATTACAAGCGCTATTATTACAAAGATAAGCGAGATACAGGATTCTGACAAAAAGATAAGCCGGATCCAGGATCAGATCCCCCTCCAATGAGACCCCCAAGAAAGTATTACATGTTTTAAACAATATAGTTTCTATGCATAGCTGTAACTTTGTCAATAAGTAAAATATTTGGGTAATGTTATCAAATGAAAGCTTTTGTTGAAAAATTCTTTTGAATAATAAAAACATATATAAAGGAGTAGGTTCGATAAGGCCCTTAAATGGCCCCTATTTCTAGCTTTATAAAATTCAAATTAGGATTTGTTGACAAATATTACAATGAATCATAGCTAAACCATAGACTAGGTAGGAAATATACCTTTTTTGTTGAAAATTTATTTATTAACATTGTTTTCATGATGTCACAAATAGCACACATATATTGATATTCAATGAAAACTACAGAAAACAGGTAAATTTCCATTGTTTTTTTGGATTGGAAACTTAGAGCGCATGCGTTGACAAGAAAGATCTTTTAACAAATTGTCTATTGTAACATTCTAAATATCTAATTTGAATATTTAGTTTGTCCAAGCCTGTGTTCTATGCTTCATAGGCCTAAATTTGGTAGAAATTCAGATGATTTTGTCAATTTTCATCAAAATTTCTACTTTTGGTCTATTTGGGTTGTTAATATTAAGGCTTTAAAAAAAGCTACACAAAAAAAGTTCCATTTCATTTTCTTACGTGTCTTTTCATCCACTTGAAACATTTTTATTTTCAAACAATGGACTTAATATTCATGGCCAAATATGACCCTTACTGAACTTACTCCTTCAAATAGGAGGGCAAATTTTCCCTGTTGCTCAGACCAGAAGTACATGTTTGAGAACTACCAAATTTCCAGGTACCAGTGCTCTCTAATATGCAATTGAATGTTGAAAATTTTCAGCACAATAAAGGTATAGTTTTGACATGAAAGGAATGTCACTTTATTTGAACTGAAAGCAAAATAGCTATGAAAATAGCCATTTTTTGTCTTGCATTTTTCATTGTGGATGTGTTCTTTTTAATACACACAATGCCTCTATTTGTAATGAGTGTCAACACATAGCACATGCATATACTAAGAATATGCTAACTTTACTTGAACTTTTCATTTTAGTATGTTGAAGTTCTTCTCTATACAAACACATTCCACATACAAATGCCTATTAAAAAATGGAGAATTTGCCACGCTTATGGAAGATTTAGCAGTATTTTATATGTGACTTGTCTATGTTTGTTTCCTTACCTCCTTTACCACACTGCTAACAAGTTCAGAGAACATTGAACTTCCTGCTAGATGTAACCAATGAGATCCATTACTAATCTGTGCAAGGTCAAGGTCAATGTAAGCTACAGCTGATGATTGGGTGGACATGGTCTGCATCTACAGAGAATATGAAAGTGTTGGTCTTGAAGATTGAATAATGTCTGTCATTAACACTTTGAATATGCAGGTATTTCCAATAGTAAATTGTATACTAATACTTTTGATCAATATGTCAGTATGTTTTGTGTAAATGTTTGGAGTTACCTATGGTTCTAGTAATTAGAAGGATTCTGCAATCTTGGTGAAAGTTGTATCATGAACCCACAGTTTTAAGTCTTGTAAACACTTGTTGTATTATTATCAGTTTCAGGGAAATGGCCATGGAGACAGAAGCCATAATGGACACCTGGATACCTCAATAATCTCATCAACCTTTAGGTTTTTACAATTGTACATGTTTCATTGACTGTTGATACAAACTGATCTCTTTACCTTAAGGTACTGACTAAAACCCAGATCTGAGATACCATCATGGTCCCAGGAATAAAATTTGACACTTCTCCATGGAGTCCATCCATTTCCTCTCTGCATGTCTTTAAAACTTCTGGCTAACTCTAACAGATAGCTGGTACCTACTTGTAGCTTTGATCTGGAGGCACCAATCAGGATAAATCTATCTGTAATTCATAAATGTTATGAATAAAAAAATGTTTTCATCTGTAAAAAGATTTATTAAATCAAATCATTTAGAAGCTCCAAGGAGCCTTAATTATAACTTGTCAATGTCTAACCTAAAGTATTTAATTCACTGATAGATAGTGGGATCAGTCTGCTCAAGTTTTGTTTGAAAATGTTTCAAGGAAGGTTTTTTCATGGTTGTTTTCGATTGAATGAATCTAAAGCATTCACTCTAAATTTGGTTAAAATTGATTTTTTTAATTGAAGCTACTCAATTTAAGGAAAATCATTTAGGTATTATATTATTCATGCACAATTGACCTCAGTTGGTTATACATTTTTTGGAGACAATTTCTTATATGATCTCGTGTTAATCCATATTCTACAATGGAAGCCAAATTGCATTTAACATCATTATAAAAATTACAAACTTCAAGTATCATCAAATTATCTTTCAAACAGTAATATCAATTAAATTTTTTTGCATCTATTTACCATGACCGTGATAATGATAGCAACTAATACTGATTTTGTTGTAACAAATTCACAAAACACTTTCTTCAAAAGGAGAAGATCCGCCAAGGGCTAATTTTGGCCTAAAGATTGGGACTAGTTTGGTCATTAAAGACGCTCAAAATCAAGCTTAAATATGAAGAATCTCTTAAATATGCTACAAAACATCACTTTTCAGATGGTTTTTGTCTAAAATGGAAGTGGCCGCATTTTTATTCAGTCTCAACCTTTATATATATTATGTATTATCATAAACTACAGCATATATTTGAATATTTAGACTGAACACAAGTGAGGTCACTTCCATTTCAGACAAAAACCTTTTAATAAACAGCTGCGCCACAAGCGCATGATATGCCCGTTGTCTTGTGTGTGAGGTTTTATGCAATAATCATAAATCGTTTCTGAGATACGGCGCGACATGTGAAAACTCCCCTTTTTTTATAAAAAAATCAATAACTCTAAAATAAAATTTTGAATCATCACCAAAAAGTATACAGATCTTTAGATTAATATAATTAAGAAGTGTGTAAAGTTTTAAGCAATAATCATAAATCGTTTTTGAGATATGGCGCGACATGTGAAACCCCCCCTCCCCCCCCTTTATTTACAAAAAACTCAATAACTCTAAAATAAAATTTTGAATTATCACCAAAAAGTATACAGATCTTTAGATTAGTATTAAGAAGTGTGTAAAGTTTTAAGCAATAATCATAAATCGTTTTTGAGATACGGCGTGACATGTGAAAAAAACACCCCCCTGTTTTAGTTACAAAGTCCTGTAACTCAAAAAGTTTTAATCTTATTTTCACCAAAAAGTATACAGATCGTTTGACCATCATAAGAAACAACTATGTTAATTTTCATGAAATTTGGATAAGTCGTTCTCAAGTTACGGTGAGACAAGTGGACGCCGGACAGACGGACAGATGGACAGACAGACAGACAGACAGACAGAAGCAGGACATTTGTATACCATAATACATTCCGTCAAAATTTTGACGGGCATATAAAAATAAGCACAAATGCTAAAATTGTGAAGATAACAGTTATTTTGAATTTATTATGCTAGTTCCTGATGCATGAGCATTGTATTGTCAAAAACAGCCCAGATTTATGTAACAAAATTATTCTACTTTCCAATAAATAGCTAAAAGTTTACAATTTTAACATATTTTTAAAATGCTATATTTTGGGGCTGAAAAGGGGTCTTACCAGGCCTACTCCTTTGTGACATTGTGTAAAATCCTTAGTAAAGAAACAAAATTTGATTATATATGTATAAATAAGAATGTATGGGTCATGGCATTTTTTATTGTTTCTGTTCATTCCTAATTTTTATCGACTCTTCACAAAATAAGAGCTTGACATATTGTATGGAAACCTGTGTTTTGTTGAAGACTGTATGTTGCCCTCTGGATGTCTTTTGATCATAATCTTTTGGTAATAATTGTTATTGGGTTGCAGTCTAATTGATGTTTACCCTTTTATTTATATTTAACAGTTTGATATTTACCTCGTTCTAAATCTCCTGTTATACTAGCGACCACATTCTTGACACTCTGTGTTATCTGCATATAATTTGACATCAATCTTACAGATACATTTCCTGAAAGGATACAATTATTTCTAAATTTATAACACTTGTGCCCTTGCCCCTTACAAAAAGGATAAGGGCAAGGGATTTAAATCTTTCAAATAATGGTAAAAAGGAATGAAATCAATCTTAAATAATTCTAATGCAACTATGTCCCCAAAACCTGGCTAATTTATGCAGGCTTGACAAAAACATGACCCCATAATACACCCAACCCCCTTAGAAACATCCTTGCTACACTGATGTTTTGGGAAATGCAAATTCCTATTCAGACTTGTGAAGACTAGATTAGTATAATATATTATTCCTGTTCAGACTCGTAGAGACAAGTCGAGTATGATTCATTATTCCTATTCAGACTTGTAAAGACAAGGCTTATATAATCAATTATTTCTATTCAGATTTGTGAAGAATAGCTCAGTAGGATATATCATTCCTATTCAGACTTGTGAAGAATAGCTTAGTATGATTCATTTTTCCTATTCAAACTTGTGAAGAATGGTTGCGTATGATTCATTATTCCTATTCTGACTTATGAAGACTAGTTGAGTATGATTCATTATTCCTATTCTGACTTATGAAGACTAGTTGAGTATGATTCATCATTGCTATTCAGACTCTTGAATATTAGTTGAGGAGCATGATTCATTATTCCTATTAAGACGTGTATGACATATTGAGTATGATTCATTATTATTTATTAGACATGTAAAGACCAGTTGAGTATGATTCATTATTATCACTCTGACTTGTGAAGAACAGTTAATACGTTTCAGTCTTCCTAGTTGAACTTGTTGAGAAAAGGTTTGTATGATTCATTATTCCTTTTCAGACTTGTGAAGACAAGGTTTGTATAATATGATTCATTATTCTTATTCCAACTTGTGAAGACTATCTTGGTATGATTCATTATTCTAATTCAATTTAGTGGGTATGATTTGTTATTCCTATTCAGACAGGTGAAAACCAATTGAGTATGATTCATCATTCCAATTCAGACTTGTAAAGACTGGTTAAGTATGATTATAGATTCCTAATCAGTCGTCTGAAGACCAGTTGAGTATGATTCTTTATTCTTATTCAGACATGTGAAGATCAGTTGAGTATAATTCAATATTCCTATTCAGACATGTGATGACTAGTTGAGTATAAATCATTATTCCTATTCAGACACGTGAAGACTAGGTAAGTATGAATAGTTATTCCTATTCAGGCATGTGAAGACTAGGTGAGTATGAATAGTTATTCCTATTCAGGCATGTGAAGACTAGGTGAGTATGAATAGTTATTCCTATTCAGGCATGTGAAGACTAGGTAAGTATGAATAGTTATTCCTATTCAGACACGTGAAGACTAGGTGAGCATGAATAGTTATTCCTATTCAGGCATGTGAAGACTACGGTAGGTGAGTATGAATAGTTATTCCTATTCAGGCATGTGAAGACTAGGTGAGTATGAATAGTTATTCCTATTCAGGCATGTGAAGACTAGGTGAGTATGAATAGTTATTCCTGTTCAGACATGTGAAGACAAGGTAAGTATGAATAGTTATTCCTATTCAGGAATGTGAAGACTTGTTGATTATGATTCATTATTTCTAAGCACTATTTTAGTAAGACTATTTTACAGTACTCATGTAAAAGTACAGAAAAATAACAAAAATAGTTAATTCTACTATAGTTGATATGTTCTGCCTACGACATCAAGCACTCTGTCCTTGTTGTAAATGGCAAGAGCATATTTTCAAGCCTTACATGTTGCCAAGCTGATGTGACCTATACAGATAAATATCAACCAACTAACCAGACCACCACAGCCACTGTAGTCAACATTTGTTCAGTAAACAATTTTGTTGATATAACTCCATGGCTTTGTTCTTCAATTCACAGTTGTGGCGTGATCGTCTGTTTGCAAAGAATTCCACTCAAACCGGTGCTAAGGGCCGTCACAAACTTGCAGTGAGGCGAGAGTATTTTTGCTCCATGTTGAAGGCCTCACTGTGACTTTGAGATGAAGAACAGCAATAAAAGAGCTGTTCCTTTGCCTTTTTTGTGTTTTATGCTGTGCATATACTGATTTTGTGTCATGGATGGATACCCCATATCCTTTCTTTTATGTTATATTAAACTCACTATTTAGTGTTGAATAATACATCAGTAACTGTTCAGAAATATTTCTGGATAACATCTGTACTGGAAATGGATACTGTTGGCTTGTATCTATATAATAAAGAATTGTATGGGAATATTACAGAATAGCTGATAGCTTAATACTTCTCATATTGTTTGGTTATTTTTGGTTGTATGTATACTTCAGTTTTTCATTTCATAAAATATCTTTTTTTGTATTTACCTCTGCAGAATAATTTCTATCTACTAGCATTTAAAATAAAGGAAAGATTGTAATATAAGAGAAAAATCCTAGAAGCAAAAGTCCCTGAAAACAAGAGACAAGGCTGACCAGTAAATTCAGAAGTCTAATAATTCAATGTGTTTAACATTAAATGAAAAAAAAAGAAAAAAATAATTATTTGATTTGATTGTAGAAGATAAGCCTGTATTTAGTATTATTTGCTTTGATTGTAGTAGAATAGAAGACTGTATTTAGTATTGTTTGATTTGATTGTAGTAGAATATAAGACTGTATTTAGTATTATTTGATTTGATTGTAGTAGAAGATAAGCCTGTGTTTAGTATTATTTGATTTGATTGTAGTAGAAAATAAGCCTGTATTTAGTATTATTTGATTTGATTGTAGTAGAAGATAAGCCTGTATTTAGTATTATTTGTTTTGATTGTAGTAGAATAGAAGACTGTATTTAGTATTGTTTGATTTGATTGTAGTAGAATATAAGACTGTATTTAGTACTATTTGATTTGATTGTAGTAGAAGATAAGCCTGTATTTAGTATTATTTGTTTTGATTGAAGTAGAATAGAAGACTGTATTTAGTATTATTTGATTTGATTGTAGTAGAAGATAAGCCTGTATTTAGTATTATTTGTTTTGATTGTAGTAGAAGATAAGCATGTTTTAGTATTATTTGCTTTGATTGTAGTAGAATATAATACTGTATTTAGTATTATTTGATCTGATTGTAGTAGAATATAAGACTGTATTTAGTATTATTTGATCTGATTGTAGTAGAATATAAGACTGTATTTAGTATTATTTGCTTTGATTGTAGTAGAATATAATACTGTATTTAGTATTATTTGATTTGATTGTAGTAGTAGATAAGCCTGTATTTAGTATTATTTGTTTTGATTGTAGTAGAAGATAAGCATGTTTTAGTATTATTTGCTTTGATTGTAGTAGAATATAATACTGTATTTAGTATTATTTGATTTGATTGTATCAGAAGATAAGACTGTATTTAGTATTATTTGATTTGATTGTAGTAGAAGATAAGCCTGTATTTGGTATTATTTGCTTTGATTGTAGTAGAATATAAGACTGTATTTAGTATTATTTGATTTGATTGTAGTAGAATATAAGACTGTATTTAGTATTATTTGCTTTGATTGTAGTAGAAGATAAGCCTGTGTTTAGTATTATTTGATTTGATTGTAGTAGAAGATAAGCCTGTATTTAGTACTATTTGATTTGATTGTAGTAGAAGATAAGCCTGTATTTAGTATTATTTGTTTTCATTGAAGTAGAATAGAAGACTGTATTTAGTATTATTTGATTTGATTGTAGTAGAAGATAAGCCTGTATTTAGTATTATTTGTTTTGATTGTAGTAGAAGATAAGCCTGTTTTTAGTACTATTTGCTTTGATTGTAGTAGAATATAAGACTGTATTTAGTACTATTTGATTTGATTGTAGTAGAAGATAAGCCTGTATTTAGTATTATTTGTTTTGATTGAAGTAGAATAGAAGACTGTATTTAGTATTATTTGATTTGATTGTAGTAGAAGATAAGCCTGTATTTAGTATTATTTGTTTTGATTGTAGTAGAATAGAAGACTGTATTTAGTATTATTTGATTTGATTGTAGTAGAAGATAAGCCTGTATTTAGTATTATTTGTTTTGATTGTAGTAGAAGATAAGCATGTTTTAGTATTATTTGCTTTGATTGTAGTAGAATATAATACTGTATTTAGTATTATTTGATTTGATTGTAGTAGTAGATAAGCCTGTATTTAGTATTATTTGTTTTGATTGTAGTAGAAGATAAGCATGTTTTAGTATTATTTGCTTTGATTGTAGTAGAATTTAATACTGTATTTAGTATTATTTGATTTGATTGTATCAGAAGATAAGACTGTATTTAGTATTATTTGATTTGATTGTAGTAGAAGATAAGCCTGTATTTGGTATTATTTGCTTTGATTGTAGTAGAATATAAGACTGTATTTAGTATTATTTGATCTGATTGTAGTAGAATATAAGACTGTATTTAGTATTATTTGCTTTGATTGTAGTAGAAGATAAGCCTGTGTTTAGTATTATTTGATTTGATTGTAGTAGAAGATAAGCCTGTATTTAGTACTATTTGATTTGATTGTAGTAGAAGATAAGCCTGTATTTAGTATTATTTGTTTTGATTGAAGTAGAATAGAAGACTGTATTTAGTATTATTTGATTTGATTGTAGTAGAAGATAAGCCTGTATTTAGTATTATTTGTTTTGATTGTAGTAGAAGATAGGCCTGTATTTAGTATTATTTGTTTTGATTGAAGTAGAATAGAAGACTGTATTTAGTATTATTTGATTTGATTGTAGTAGAAGATAAGCCTGTATTTAGTATTATTTGTTTTGATTGTAGTAGAAGATAAGCATGTTTTAGTATTATTTGCTTTGATTGTAGTAGAATATAAGACTGTATTTAGTACTATTTGATTTGATTGTAGTAGAAGATAAGCCTGTATTTAGTATTATTTGTTTTGATTGAAGTAGAATAGAAGACTGTATTTAGTATTATTTGATTTGATTGTAGTAGAAGATAAGCCTGTATTTAGTATTATTTGTTTTGATTGTAGTAGAAGATAAGCATGTTTTAGTATTATTTGCTTTGATTGTAGTAGAATATAATACTGTATTTAGTATTATTTGATTTGATTGTAGTAGTAGATAAGCCTGTATTTAGTATTATTTGTTTTGATTGTAGTAGAAAATAAGCATGTTTTAGTATTATTTGCTTTGATTGTAGTAGAATATAAGACTGTATTTAGTATTATTTGATTTGATTGTATCAGAAGATAAGACTGTATTTAGTATTATTTGATTTGATTGTAGTAGAAGATAAGCCTGTATTTGGTATTATTTGCTTTGATTGTAGTAGAATATAAGACTGTATTTAGTATTATTTGATTTGATTGTATCAGAAGATAAGACTGTATTTAGTATTATTTGCTTTGATTGTAGTAGAATATAAGACTGTATTTAGTATTATTTGCTTTGATTGTAGTAGAATATAAGACTGTATATAGTATTATTTGATTTGATTGTATCAGAAGATAAGACTATATTTAGTATAGTTTGATTTGATTATAATAGAAGAAAAACCTGTTTTAGTATTATTTGCTTTGATTGTAGTAGAACATAAGACTGTATTTAGTATTATTTGATTTGATTGTAGTAGAATATAAGACTGTATTTAGTATTATTTGATTTGATTATAGTTGAAGATAAGCCTGTATCTAGTATTATTTGCTTTGATTGTAGTAGAATATAAGACTGTATTTAGTATTATTTGATTTGATAGTAGTAGAATATAAGACTGTATTTAGTATTATTTGATTTGATTGTAGTAGAAGATAAGCCTGTTTTTAGTATTATTTGCTTTGATTGTAGTAGAAGATAAGCCTGTTTTAGTATTATCTGCTTTGATTGTAGTAGAATATAAGAGTGTATTTAGTATTATTTGATTTGATTGTATCAGAAGATAAGACTGTATTTAGTATTGTCTGATTTGATTGTAGTAGAAGTTAAGCCTGTTTTATTATTATTTGCTTTGATTGTAGTAGAATATAAGACTGTATTTAGTATTGTTTGCTTTGATTGTAGTAGAGAATAGGCCTGTATTTAGCATTATCTGATTTGATTGTATCAGAAGATAAGCCTGTATTTAGTATTATTTGATTTGATTGTAGTAGAAGAAAAGACTGTATTTAGTATTATTTGATTTGATTGTAGTAGAATATAAGACTGTATTTAGTATTATTTGCTTTGATTGTAGTAGAAGATAGGCCTGTATTTAGTATTATCTGATTTGATTGTATCAGAAGATAAGCCTGTAATTAGTATTATTTGCTTTGATTGTAGTAGAAGATAGGCCTGTATTTAGTATTATTTGATTTGATTGTAGTAGAATATAAGACTGTAATTAGTATTGTTTGATTTGATGGTAGTAGAAGATAAGCCTGAATACAAAAGGTGTGTTGTTGCTAATGTTATTTGTCATTTACAGCTTAGAATAACAACATCCTATACAGATATATCCTACCACTTATCATGACTCTGTTGTCAAGATATCATTTAACTAAACTAGTGATTAAAAGACGAGTATGGACAGTAGTACTAGTGATTTCATATTGACAACAGACAAAATTTTGACTACATTATTGCTGTGGCTACTTTGCCTTTGACCATATTTCTTGCATCTAAAGTGTATATGCAAACTGTTGACTTCCTACCTAGACAGTCAGTGATGTCTGCCATTTTTTCTTCCTCTGTATTTTGTATCAATATACCTCTCACACCAAAGGTGATGCCATTTCTAATCTGTAACAGAAAAAGGTAAAATCTAATATTTTCAAATGTAATTTTTTTCTTTCTTTAGTGTTCCCATAACATTTCTAAATCATCCCTTTTCAATAAATATTTTGACATGCAGATCTTTCTAACTCTGATCTGACTATTCTTTGCTCTGACACACAATTGTGCTTGGTGGAGAGGATGAAAATACCAATTTAAAGTCTTTGGTTTGACCTGGATTGGCATCAATCAAGGCACAGACACTACCTCAAAGCCACAAAGAAAGTTATCTAAAAACAAAGGTTAAGTTGATCTTTTTTTTAAAATGTCCCTTTTGATGCCTTCTATTATTATAATACCCTCCAAAATGTTATTTCACAGAAATGTACACAGTGACATATATACATAAAATTTACTTCTGTACATGTACTAGTATTTCTTATTACATTTTATTAATGTGTAATTCCATATTTTCCCATATGACATGTATAATGTATTTTAAATGACTTTAATTCAATACAGAACGGACTGACACAATAGAGTTTCACTTATTTATGATTCATTTCTATGCATTTAATTGACTCACAAAACATGCATAAATAACTTCAATATATTACTGCTGAATCATAAAGTATTTAACATCCATTATAATACTTTGGTTTTTTTTTAATAAAGTTTCATACTGCAAGACAGATAATAGTCTAAAATATAACTATCAAATTAATCTTGAGATGTCTCAATTTCATTATTTTCAAATCATTCACAAAAGTTCAAATGTTTCTTGTGGAAATGGGTTATGGAAATAGTTGTTTAAATTGAATTTACAGATTTTATCCATAGATATACCCCATTAACTGACATTATCAATAAACTCAAATGCATTTATACAGTGAAATCTTATAAATTATGTCCAGTTAACTCTTAACAAACAGGTCACATGAAATATTTCAATATCATTGGATACAAACTGTTATTTGTCCAAATATTCACATACAACCAAACATAATAACAATAGATTAAAAGTCACACTGCTATAACATTATTGTGAAATATTGGAATTTATTATGTGTTTTATGGCCAACATAACAAAATGGGACTTAATTTAATCCAGTAAGACAAGTAACTTGTTACTAAGTGATAAAAGGCTCTATGCTATCAATGCATTTACATTAAATTTGTTTCAATTTACAATCAATACACTATACTTAAATTAAATTTATTACCCTTCAAACCAAATAGCATACCTTTTAACAATACCTTAAATATTCTAGTAAATGTTCATACAGAACATTAGAGTAGTATGTAGTAATGGTATACTGACATAAGAGGTCTCTAAACACAGTAGCTCCAAATGGAACTTTTGTTAGTGGAAGCCATATTAATTATGTGTATCAGCGGGAAAAAGTCATGACAAATAAACAATATAGTATATGCCATACAGTACATTATTTATACAAATTGTATTTAATTTTCATCAGTTGTAACCACAAACAATATGAATTACATGTATCAACACCCAGCCCTTTGGACCAACAGGTCACTTTAATCATTTATACATATAAAGAAAATAATCATTTAACAGAGGACATAATAAGAATTCAAGTTTGATTGTTCCTATATAAAAAGTTTTTTCTCTTATTATTGATGTATATTGAGAAGAAGCAATAAACATGCAGTACAAAATACTTCATAAAATGGTACCGTAAATTTAGCTTTATAAGTCCTTTAATTTCTTAAGACAATGTAAGAAGACATATTGCTCGCCAAAGTCTCAATGGAAATCAACTTAGTATATAAATAACTAAATATCTTGTTACTGAAAATATTAGATGTTGTCTTTATTGTCATGGTGTTTCAAATTCTCAAATAATCAGTTGAAAAAACTCCTAAATGGAGGCACTATCCTTTTCTGTTGAACACCTCTGCTAAAAAGCAAACTACCTGAAACCATTTGTAAACAGACAGGTGAAATACACTGCATAATTTTTAAACTCTGGAATATCTAGTTTGTAAATACATGTAGTTAAAATTAAGAAAAGAGACTAGTCTTTATGAAAGCTATGATTGAGTAAAATTTTGGTAGGCATACTGAGTTTTCACTGAGACATGGCTGGACAGACAGTCAAATGAACAGACAGACAGACAGATAACAGAATACCATTATTCCTCCATTGTCTACAGACATATATTATAAATCATAACAAACTGTTTTTAAGCCAATCTAATTAATACTAAACCAAATAATTAGTTACCTATGCCACATATTCTCATTGTAGTAAAGAGGAGGATAAAAAGACTTGGGAACAGGTACAGCAGATAAATGAAAATAACATTTTATCAATTCTGTGAGTTTGAAGAACTTTTCTGGAAATTACCTTCATAAAAAACATTCAAGCAAAAAAATGAAGGTTTTATAAATACTTGAAAATGTGAGGAGAACCACAACTAAAAGGGACCTATAAAGAATAACCAAATTTATCTTAAGGTAAACTGTGCCTGTAATTGTTATTGACTTTATAAGTGTAGTTAATATCACATAGGGATATGATAAGTAGGTGTGAGTAGTGACCCCTGGTCTGGTGTGACCCCTAATCTATTTTTTGTTAATAAATAACAAACAAACAAAACATGATGCTGTATATGCTTACTCTTTGTTATGATTCCTTCACAATGTAAGGAAAAAAGAATCATTCAGATCCTGTTATCTTCTGGATCTTTGCATCTGTATTTTGTCCCAAGATATGGAATAAAAAGACAGATCCTCGTTCCAGACAGAAGATTTTATTAGAGAATCTATGGTAAGTCCTCTAGAAATGATAAACACCACTTCAAACCTCTAATGTTTTCTGTATCACAAAATATTTTACATTGATCAAATCAAGCAGTAACTTCCTTTTCAAATTACTTCTTTAATATATCAATCTTGAATCAATAATAATCTATGAATTTGCACATTATACAGTAATAAATGCCTAATATGCCTGCAAAGGTCAAAAGTGCAAATTTATTCAATCCTAAGTGTAATTTAATTTATATTTAATAATTTATATTTTTGAATTTCTTAATAAGTTTTTGCTTTGATCTTCTAAGTAAATTAATTTTTTTTTTAAATGCTTTTTAGTGTAGGTATAAAAAAATTGTTTTCTCAGAGAATAAATATATAATTCAATTTTAACATAGAAGTACATGAGTATCTTTGAAAAAATAAAAACCCCAAAATATGTAATCCAATTTAAATTCAAAAGCACTTCTAACAATAATCAAAGTGTCAATGAAACACCAAAAAGACACTTGTAAAGTACAAATCTATACAATACTTATTTTTCAGTTCTCAATGAGCTCAAAAAATTAAAGCACACTTTTTTCAGCTAAGTTTTAAGTAAAAATCTGCGATGTTACATGAATTCAATACTAAAGAAAATATCATTAAATTGACAACTTATATATAAAAATTTTAAAAGACATTTCAGATGCAATAGATTGAAACCACTGCTAAGATTTATTCTATGAAATTATGTGAGAAGGCATTAATTCACAATATAGTTAGCAACAGACACAAGTGCATCTGAATCTTTTTAATAACTACTGACACTTTTAATATTCTAATCATTTTTCTGTAAAAGGTGACTGCTTGAATGCTTAGTAATTTTTTAAAATCAAATAATGGGAAGTCCATGCAAATATGAATGGGTGTATACAAATTTATAATTTAAAATTTTTCAGCTATCATTTTGGAATTAGATTCTGCAAATGTTTTGGTTTTGTCAGTTTTCAAGTGTTCTCATCACTGGTATAAAACTATACTCTTTTATAACTGCAGTCAAACGTAAGATAGAATTAAATTGTGTTTTTAATTAACGAAAAAAAAACAAAAAAAGCATTTGCACTGTGAAATATCTATCTTGGTTATCATTTCTCACTAATTATGCTAATGTATTTACTTTCTAAAAGTACAATGTTTTGTTAATGAATTACACAATACTTTTTCTATTTTTTCTCACTTTTGTTATTTATATACTTTTTTCATCTAAATTTATACCAATTGGCAAAACATGATACACCACCAAAAACTTGTCTACTGAGTTTGAATTCCCTTGAAAATCCAACATAAATATTACTATCGCTTGACGTCAGAAATAAGACTTATATTACCGTACAATGTAAATATCCATGTTTACTTTCCTCTGTTACGGTAAATAATACAGGATTATGGTTATCATTGCCATAAAGAGTAGTCTGACAATAAATCTGTATTGTAAAAAGTAGGGAGATACTTTTATATTGAACGTCAAATTCTTTTTAAATAGTTGAGCATATTTGGCGTGGTCTGCAAATACAAAACAAACCTATAAAATTGTGTTTAAAAAGTGTGAAAAATGAAGTCGACTCAACAAGGATGCTTAAGAATAGAGTCATAATAAACTTAAATTCAATAAATTTTATGGTCTGATAGAAGATCCTTGAGAAAATTCCATAGGGTTTTATTTACTTATCAAACTAGTTGTCACTCAAAACATTGAGTCATTCTGTTATAGTGAAGAATAAAGGATTTATTTTAATTTGCTTAATTTATTTCCAAAAACATTCAACAAATTAGAAACATTGCATGCTCAAATTTTTAACCATGAAG
Source organism: Mytilus californianus (assembly GCF_021869535.1). Lineage (NCBI taxonomy): Eukaryota > Metazoa > Mollusca > Bivalvia > Mytilida > Mytilidae > Mytilus > Mytilus californianus. Next base: position 31,943,964 of record NW_026262690.1, on the reverse strand, counting down.
AAATGAAGTACCTGTCAACCAATACTTATAATAAAAAGATATTAATAACTAATCATAACTTCTGAGTGTATACTTTTAAAATCATTACCAAGAATGCATTACATTCTGAAACGAGGAAATTTATTTTTATACCAACACTACTGGAGTGGAGCATGAGCTTCATGTAAATGTACATAATATAAAACTTAGGAGCTGTGGTATATATGATTGCCAATGAGACAACTATCCATCAAAGTTCAAATGAAGTGGATGAGCACAATTATAGGCAACCGTACAGCCTTCAACAATGAATATGAAACAATTCAATTGAGAAAACTAACGACTTAAATTATAACAAAACAATTTACAAAAAGTAAATATGATAGACATAAACCAACGACAACTACTGAACTACAGGCTCCTGACTTGGGTAAAGAATGTGGTGGGGTTAAACATGTTTGTGAGCGCTCAAACCTCCCCTAACCTGGGACAGTGGTGTTATAGCACAACATAAGAAAAAAACTATAAAATCAGTTGAAAAGCGATTTCGATATAAAATTCTTTTTAAAAAGGGCTATAGCTAAACACAACAGGGAAAATGTTTCACAAAACTTGTGTCATTTTGTTCTCCTCAGGGTACTTGTAAAATTTGAAATAATATCTGTAGTTTCAAGCATTAAATAACGATCTAGTATTTGTTTAAAATAAAATCTGGTTTTCAAAACATGTATCAATGACATATGATTGCTTTGTCAGGTTCAAAATTGGATTTAATGGTATTATGAAAACAAGTCAACAACCCAAGGATTAAAATCTTATTTAGGATCATTGGTATGGCATAATTCTTCATACTAAAACCCACAAACGTAGATTTAAACCTAATTCATTTTGTTTCTACACAAAGTTAGTCTATTTTTCTCTATATTCTTTTCATTTTGAAACAAATGAGTTGTTAGTAGTTCATGCAGTTTGAAGTTTGATGTGGTTACCAGTATTTGATGGTTCATGCAGTTTGAAGTTTGATGTGGTTACCAGTATTTGGTGGTTCATGCAGTTTGAAGTTTGATGTGGTTACCAGTATTTGGTGGTTCATGCAGTTTGAAGTTTGATGTGGTTACCAGTATTTGGTGGTTCATGCAGTTTGAAGTTTGATGTGGTTACCAGTATTTGGTGGTTCATGCAGTTGAAGTTTGATGTGGTTACCAGTATTTGGTTGTTCATGCAGTTTGAAGTTTGATGTGGTTACCAGTATTTGGTGGTTCATGCAGTTTGAAGTTTGATGTGGTTACCAGTATTTGGTGGTTCATGCAGTTTGAAGTTTGATGTGGTTACCAGTATTTGGTGGTTCATGCAGTTTGAAGTTTGATGTGGTTACCAGTATTTGGTGGTTCATGCAGTTTGAAGTTTGATGTGGTTACCAGTATTTGATAGTTCCTGCTATTTTGTTTTGTTTTTCAAAGATTTGTTCCAAAAAAATTTGGTGTTGCACATTTTGTGTAAACAGAATTCTTTCTCCAAATCTAAACTTATATATAATATATTATAATGGCATTTATAACTGGGGAATGGAAAACAATTTGATCAATGGTAAAAATCAAAATTACCCAAAATTCTAAAATGATCAGGTGACCAAAACTGACAAAAATATAATAAGTTCAAATGACTTTGACTTAATACATAAAGTGTAGAAGGTCCAGTAACGACCCTGCATACCCGAGGTATCCACTTTATGGAATCTACTGACAGAAGATTTACCAGGCGTTGGTTCACTTGTGTTTTAGTTTTAATTAATTCATAAAGTGTTGATTATTTTGATTACTGAAAGCATAATCTATTCTTGGTATCCTTTATATTTCAAAGAGATGTAACTATTACAAAACTAGCCATGCTAGCTAATAATAACTTTATTGTGGGTAACCTACAAGACAAAAGGTTAAAATAATGTCAGGCCGTTAGTTTTCTCTTTTGCATTGTTTTACATTTGTCATTTCGGGGCCTTTTATAGCTGACTATGTGGTATGAGCTTCGCTCATTGTTGAAGGCCGTACAGTGACCTATGGTTGTGACTTTCTGTCATTTGGTCTCTTGTGGAGAGTTGTCTCATTGGCAATCATACCGCATCTTCTTATTTTCATAATGAAAGTTGCATGGCTAATTAGCCAATTAGTATGCAATGATACATACCTTCTCCTTTATGGATACTTCTCCTTGTCGGATCATCAACACCTTGCCCTGGAGAGACATAGATCGATTCTTCTTAACTAAGTCCATATTTCTACCATAATCACCATATACTAGTTCTCCCTGGAAGTTGAAAAATTAAAAAACAAACTTAAGAACAATATTGTTAATGCATGCCCTGATGCCAAAAACCTCATGCCTAAATTTACCCTCCATAATTTGTTAAATTTTTATTTAGTCTTTTCAAATCTACAAGTAAATGGCATTTGTATGAACCATAGTACAGAAAAGGATAGATTGATTGTTGTAGCTTGCCTAATGTACCTTATAATATTTCATGCATATTCAATGGGAGAACAAATAAAATATCATTACAATATGTATGTTTTGCAAGGTAGGTCAACTTATATGAAGGGCAGGAAATTGGACTGCACCAGAAAATAAAGGATATTAGAAAGGGGGTAGAAACTTGTCCTTGCAATATCCCACTCAGAGTTTTGTTACAAGGGTTTCTTTCACATGCAGAGAGTGTGGCACTTACCTTACAGGGGATATAAAGAAAAGGAATATTGTTACAAGGGTTTCTTTCACATGCAGAGAGTGTGGCACTTACCTTACAGGGGGTATAAAGAAAAGGAATATTGTTACAAGGGTTTCTTTCACATACAGAGTGTGGCACTTACCTTGCAGGGGATATAAAGAAATGGAATATTGTTACAAGGGTTTCTTTCACATACAGAGAGTGTGGCACTTACCTTACAGGGGATATAAAGGAAAGGAATATTGTTACAAGGGTTTCTTTCACATACAGAGTGTGTGGCACTTTCCTTACGGGGGGTTTTAAGAAAAGGAATATTGTTACAAGGGTTACTTTCACATGCAGAGAGTGGCACTTACCTTACAGGGGGTGTAAAGAAAAGGAATATTGTTACAAAAGGTTTCTTTCACATGCAGTGTGTGGCACTTACCTTGCAGGGGATATAAAAAAAAGGAATATTGTTACAAGGGTTTCTTTCACATGCAGAGTGTGGCACTTACCTTGCAGGGGATATAAAGAAAAGGAATATTGTTACAAGGGTTTCTTTCACATGCAGAGTGTGTGGCACTTACCTTACAGGGGGTATAAATAAAAGGAATATATATTTATCACTATTCCATAAGAGGAATTCAACTGTGAAAATAATTAAACTTAACAGGAAAATATTTTTTGAAAAAAATGCTTTTATTAGCACTTTCTTTCATATTTACCCTGAAAAGGTCTGTTACATTACCCTGTCAGTTTCTGTGAGGGCATATTATGTTACAGTACATGAGATGTGTTTTAATGAGATGTGGGGTATATATCAAAGAAACATGAACCTGATGTCACAAATAACCAAACGATATGTAGAGGTCAACACACAGTCTTAAACAAAGTGTCTATACAATATGTCAAGTCTTATGAATAAGTTCAATAGAAACTATCCAAGATCTGAGAACCATAAGAACCAAAAAAAAAGAATATCTTTTTAGCATTAGACTATGATATGTATAGAAGCTAATATCATTGGCTACAAAAATATATGTAATATTTATGACAGTCGCGGAGTCATAAATTATGCCTCTGGAAAATATATATATAAGCTGCCTGGAATGCAACTTGTAAAAATAAAAAAGATAAGAACTTTTATGGTCTCCCATACACAACAGATAAGGTATATGAAGTCAACCATGGTCTACTACTGTGAAACATGAAAATCGATGCATTTTTATGAAGTTGTAGGTCCCCCACATCACTTAGTTTGATTTCTTCATAATATACTTGACATTTGGATGTCAGACCTTGTAAGATTTTTATTTCACCAGGTAACTGAAGTATAGAACTAGATGTTTACCTGACATTATATATGTCTATGTAATCAATCTATTATATTAATGGAAAGTACATTATCCTTCCTTTGATAAAGGTGTTAAATGTGCATGTCATCACACAATTCTTCTGTCAATAATCATTGCAAATAAACTCACGTGAAAACTCACCCAATTCATTTTTCTAAGAAGGTTCTTGTGATTTCAAAATTTGTGAGTGTTAAAAAAGGCAAAGACTAATTTCTTCTTTTTTATAACCAAGGTCTTTACAGAACTAAGACCCTATACGATAATGTGAGAGCATGTCCAGTTAAGCTTCTGTATGCATGATTTTCCTGGAAAAAATTCTGTTATATTCTTTTAAACAGTGACCCTCTGGTAATGCTTTTCAATTGACCATGAAGTTATTTATTTCATTACTGACCGGAACAGACATATGATGAGGTCCAATTATTAGCATGATACTCAAGATTGTGCTTTAAGTAGGTTCAACCCAATCATTCAAATGGTATAAAATAACTTGTTTAGCCTTAGGATATATAGGAAGTATATAATATCATTTGGCTCTTCAAGCACAGGTATTCTGACAGTTTCAATGAAACCCAGTTACTGAGAAGTTGCAGATACAAAATTTGAACAGATGAACATTCCAAGTATATGCAACTGAATATACAAACACAACTTTTACTTAGTAACACATCCTTTATTGAACATACTGAAAGCTTGGGGTTATAATGTATATATAACAGACCCAAGTACGAAAAGCAGTTATAGCTGCCGTTAAATCTTATTGTTTAACCTATATATCTAAATTAAACTAAGTTTTATTATTTGTTTGATTTTTAACAAAACCTTTTCTTACAGGTATTACAGGAATCCTTGTTTATAAAAGCTGTAACAGCTTTGTTTGCAAAAAATCTACAATTATCCTTGTATTAAGGGTTTTCGTGCTACACTGTATTAAGAATGCATTGTGATCATGATGTCACAATTTCCATTGAAAAAGCATACATTGTACATTTCATATATCGTACGAAAACATATGATCTGACCATACCTTAGTCTTAAAAATGGGTATATATGATGACAAAGCATTCTTTCAAACAATGCTGTATGTATTTTTTTTAACAAAATAAACTTTAGAATCTTAAAATATTTAAGTTGTTAATCATTGTGGAATTTAACAAATTAAAAACAAATTAACACCTCAAATTATCTTTTCAAGCATAATCATGTACAAAAATATTGTCTCTTCATTGTCAAGACACTTTGTCATAAATCAGACCATTTAAACAGAATTCATTTCAAATCTAATTCAAACAATTTTGTAGATAATGATTTGTATTTCAATACAATATCAAATTTCTGTACAATGAAATATGACCATGGGATAGCATATGTCTATTTCACAACACAACAGCATGTCATAATTTACATATGTTGTTCTAATAAAAAAGGGTCCCTAGAAGTCAACTGATATACAGAAGAGATCTTCCTTACTGTCCCATTACTTTCAACATGTATATTTTTTAATATGTCTTTTTGTCTAAATTACAATTCTCTTCATTAGTGACGGAGGGGAGAAAGAAAGGAAGTCCTCTTGAAATTATTTTTATAAATCCTATTCAGCAAACAAATCTATAAGATAAAAGCACAGTACTTTACATTTTTCAATGAGAATAAGCACCATTATATATTAGAAATGTTCACACCCAAGTCTCCTGAAAATAAACTTGAATGCAAGTCTCCTGCAAATAAACTTTGGTCGGGTTGCTGTCTCTTTGACACATTCCCCATCTCCATTCTCTATTTTATTGAAAGCTAAAGGATAAAGAATTCTTTTAAACCAACAAAGATGAAGGTTTGCTGCTTTCATCTTTGCCAGGGAACTTTTATACTACTGTGGATTTATTATTTTTTGTTGGATACCAATTTTCGTGGATTTCGAGGGTACAGGTGAATACGAAATTAAATGTTCAACGAAAAAACAAATTTTCTATAGGCTTGTATGCAGACTTCGGTAAAACCACGAAATTAAATATCCACGAACATGCAAGTTTTCCTTAATACCCAAAAATTGGTACCCACGAAAATTTGAATTAATCAACAGTAATTTAAAGTTTTTCAGCCATAATATATTGAAGAATTCTCAAGTTTTTCTCTAATAAAAAATATTTGAAGTCATGTTCGTTATACATAATGAGATGTATTGATAGACTAATTACTCCTCTGTCAATCTTTAAGTAAACAGGTGTAACAAGTATGTCAGTATACTGAAGTTCTATGTCAATCTTTGAGTAAACAGGTGTAACAAGTATGTCAGTATACTGAAGTTCTATGTCAATCTTTGAGTAAACAGGTGTAACAAGTATGTCAGTACACTGAAGTTCTATGTCAATCTTTGAGTAAACAGGTGTAACAAGTATGTCAGTACACTGAAGTTCTATGTCAATATTTGAGTAAACAGCTGTAATGAGTATGTAATTCATTGCTTTCCATGTCAATATTTGATTAATCAGGAGTGAAAAAATCTGTCAATATATTGCAGTCTTATGTAAATCTTTCAGTCAGCAGGAGTAATGAGATTGTCAGTACATTTCAGAACAATGTCTATCTTTGATTCAGCAGGAGTAACCAGTATGTCATTATACTGAAATACTATGTCAACCTTTTATTCAGTAGGAGTAATGAGTATGTCACAACTTTGAAGAATCATGTCAATCTTTCAGTCAGCAGGAGTAATGAGGTTGTCAGTACATTGCAGTATTATATCAATCTTTGAGTCATCAGACGTAATGAGTGTGTCAGATCACAGAAGTGATATGTCAATCTTTGAGTCAGCAGGAGTAACAAGTATGTTAGTATAGAGCCTATCAGTACATTACAGTATTATGTCAATCATTGACATATTACGATAGTGTAATAATCTGTATACTTTTCCTTATTATAGTAAATAAATAGCTTTTACAGCTACAGTACAACAGGTTAACTTATTTATCTCCCCACAGATTAGCATTAAAGTACCAATTAAGGCACAGTTAAATGATTATTTTTTGTACCACAGAAGTTTTTAATCTTAATAAATCGATTTGGAAAAACTTAAGTATTTTCATATTCAAAAAATATTTTTTCAAAAATTTATATGAGGATGCAGACAATCCATATTTTTTTATTCTAATACTTTCACAAATTCATTTGCAGTGTGCAAAAAATAACGCAAAAAGAGAGGATGTATAATAAAATTAATTCTATTTGGCCTCATCAACCTCTACTAATCCATTTTAGTAAAAAATTTGAAATTTTAAGTCATTCACTAAATTAATTTACAGTTCATTAGAGATTAACATTTGTCCACTTTAGGTTGACCCAAACCTGACCATATTGATAATATCTTTATCATGACAGCAGTTTAGCCTACCTCCTGAACACCTGTAGGATCAAAGGTTTTTATCTACCTCAGGCGTTCTACAGGTTAATTACAGCTACAATAGAATGGGAGTAAAAAATCAATTACCACCTGTATGTGAATTAATGTATAATAACTTTTACATGTAAACATGGTAAGAGAGCACTTTCTCTTAATTTTAAGTACCTGAGATAATTGAAATAAATGGACAGGACAGTTGTGAAATAATCATTATTTGTTTATCAAATTAACTTATTCTGTGTTGTAAATTAATTGAATGTTTATTGCCTAAGGTATTTCTTTTAACCAAAACAAACCAGTATAAAATTCTTTCTACACTGTCTGAAAATGTAGGATTTACTATAGCTGCTGGAAATCAAGCTATATTGTACATTTATAAGAAAGTTTGTATATGTTGATGACAAGTCTGTGGACTAATATTTTGAAAATCATGACTTATGCATGGAACATGTATGTATACAACCATCGGTCAAGACTTTTTCATTATAAACTATTTCACTGGGCTGTTTGTACCTAGCTTCCTAACAATGGCTTGTGTGAACATCTGCTAAAGGTTGCAGACCATAATATCCAACCAACAAAAACAGGATTAACCAGACAACAAATAAAAAGTTAAACTGCAAGTGTCTGTTTATAATTTTTCATGGTGACACCAAAATTATATCACCTCTCTATAATAGCCCATCCTATATATAGGAGACCTATATATGTTTTTTTTCTCTCTCATAGCTCATCATATATAGTAGACCTTTATATGTTTTTCTCTCATACCCCATCCTATATAGTAGACCTATATATTTTTTTCTCTCATACCCCATCCTATACAGTAGACCTATATGTGTTTATATCTCTTATACCTCATCCTATATAGTAGACCTTTATATGTTTTTCTCTCATACCCAATCCTATTCAGTAGACCTATATATGTTTATATCTCTTATACCTCATCCTATATAGTAGACCTATATATGTTTTTCTCTCATACCCCATCCTATACAGTAGACCTATATATGTTTTTCTCTCATACCCCATCCTATACAGTAAACCTATATATGTTTTTCTCTCATACCCCATCCTATATTGTAGATCTATATATGTTTTTCTCTCATACCCCATCCTATACAGTCAACCTATATATTTTTTTCTCTCATACCCCATCCTATACAGTAGACCTATATATGTTTTTCTCTCATACCCCATCCTATATTGTAGATCTATATATGTTTATATCTCTTATACCCCATCCTATACAGTAGACCTATATATGTTTATATCTCTTATACCTCATCCTATATAGTAGACCTTTATATGTTTTTCTCTCATACCCCATCCTATACAGTAGACCTATATATGTTGATATCTCTTATACCCCATCCTATACAGTAGACCTATATATGTTTATTTCTCTTATACCTCATCCTATATAGTAGACCTTTATATGTTTTTCTCTCATACCCCATCCTATACAGTAGACCCATATATGTTTATATCTCTTATACCTCATCCTATATAGTAGACCTATATATGTTTTTCTCTCATACCCCATCCTATACAGTAGACCTATATATGTTTATATCTCTTATACCTCATCCTATATAGTAGACCTTTATATGTTTTTCTCTCATACCCCATCCTATACAGTAGACCTATATATGTTTATATCTCTTATACCTCATCCTATATAGTAGACCTATATATGTTTTTCTCTCATACCCCATCCTATACAGTAGACCTATATATGTTTTTCTCTCATACCCCATCCTATACAGTAGACCTATATATGTTTTTCTCTCATACCCCATCCTATATTGTAGATCTATATATGTTTATATCTCTTATACCCCATCCTATACAGTAGACCTATATATGTTTATATCTCTTATACCTCATCCTATATAGTAGACCTTTATATGTTTTTCTCTCATACCCCATCCTATACAGTAGACCTATATATGTTTATATCTCTTATACCTCATCCTATATAGTAGACCTATATATGTTTTTCTCCCATACCCCATCCTATACAGTAAACCTATATATGTTTATATCTCTTATACCTCATCCTATATAGTAGACCTTTATATGTTTTTCTCTCATACCCCATCCTATACAGTAGACCTATATATGTTTATATCTCTTATACCTCATCCTATATAGTAGACCTATATATGTTTTTCTCTCATACCCCATCCTATACAGTAGACCTATATATGTTTTTCTCTCATACCCCATCCTATATTGTAGATCTATATATGTTTTTCTCTCATACCCCATCCTATATTGTAGATCTATATATGTTTTTCTCTCATACCCCATCCTATACAGTAGACCTATACCCGGTATATGTTTTTCTCTCATACCCCATCCTATACAGTAGACCTATATATGTTTTTCTCTCATACCCCATCCTATATTGTAGATCTATATATGTTTTTCTCTCATACCCCATCCTATATATTGTAGATCTATATATGTTTTTCTCTCATACCCCATCCTATACAGTAGACCTATATATGTTTTTCTCTCATACCCCATCCTATATTGTAGATCTATATATGTTTTTCTCTCATACCCCATCCTATATTGTAGATCTATATATGTTTTTCTCTCATACCCCATCCTATACAGTAGACCTATATATGTTTTTCTCTCATACCCCATCCTATATTGTAGATCTATATATGTTTTTCTCTCATACCTCAACTTCATTTGGTGACAGCCTTGTTACATCTCCTCTCCCATCCTTAATAATTTCTTCTACTTTGTTGGTCACCTTGGATTTACCCAGTGTTACATTCTTCAACACCCGTCCTGAGGAGTTAATGACTACTAGTTGATTTGGTCTGGCTGGATCAGGATAGGTCACCACTACATCATATTCCTGGACTTCTACACGGTCCAATCCATAGGTCTGTAATTCTTTCTTCACATATTCTGTTTGTCTTACATCTTTCAATAACTTCAAATCTCTGTAATAGTGAATAAAAACAGCTTTAATATACTTTGGCAAAGAATGACATCTGTATGATATTTCATCGGTAGTTTTAGGGGGGTCAAGTTCAGGGGGGTCAGGTTCAGGGGGGTCAGGTTTATGGGGGGCAGGTTTTTGAATAATATCACCTGCATTAACTTCCTTTGAAGATTGTGTTTGTTTCATCAATGAACACAATTAAATCATTACCTATATGTAATAAACCATACCTGCAATTCACCATGTTCACTGTTTTCTTGCAAGGGTTCTGCTCTGCAAAATTAACATATATTTATAGGGTAGGGTGAAATGTCTTCCTGTGGACTGTTACCTTGTGAACTAGCAGGTTAAAAATCTGGCTCAGCGTCTCGGTCTAGTACAAAGCAGGGTTAATATTCATATAACATTAACATGTTATTGTTCTGAATATGCATTTAATTAGCCGCTGGACGTTAAATACAATGTAAAATCATCAAAACATTTCCCAGTTTTCCTACCGAAGGTCAGTGGTTCTCTCTGAGTACTTCGGCTGCCTCTACCAATAAAACTAGCCATTACAATATTATCAAGAATGCTGTAAGTGGTGTTTAACACCGACAATCAATCAATCAAGTCCTTCTCTTCTTGGTTTGCTGGATTCTCAAAACCTGCTGGCTAGTAGTCTTCTAAACATCCATTCCACCATAACATTATTTTTCAAAGTTATTGACAAATATATTCCAAAATTATCATCATTGAGCTCCCTTCTTCAAAATAATGAATTTTGATTTAAAGTGCTGAAAATTTCAATTTTCAGTTCTATCCTAGCTTTATGTATTTAAACAGAAAGGTATCTTAACAAATTAAGACAGAATGACACTCTTCTTCACAACAAAAATAGACTACAAATTAGTCAATGCACTCAGATCATAGCAGATATATCAACACCACAATACCATGTACATGGTATTTTCTGTATACCAAATAAATTCAAGAAAATTGCTTGATGAATAAAAGATTTGTAAAGAAACAGTATCTTAAAGATTAAATTTATTGAAACTGGTGCAAGTTACATTATCATACAAATATTTAATTGTTGTAGTATTAGAATGGGATTTTGATTTAAAAAAAAAATTAATGATTAAAATTTTGACAGGCAATTTATGTCAAACTTGATAAACTTACAAATTATTTTCTAATTCTTTACAATTAAATTTTATAAAAAAAACTTTGTATAAAAAAAACAGAATTCGATTTATGTGATTCAAAATGAAAACAAAGTTTGTATTTTATCAATATATATACATGATTTATTTTTAAATTCAAACCATACAAAATTGATAATTTTATTTTAAATCAACTCAAGTCAATATCATTATAATTTCTCACCAAGGCAAACTTTTATAATATTCTTATATGGTTCAATTTATAATTTGAAAAGATCAAACAATTATTTGTTAAGAAATATTAATGTATAGAGAAAAACTATCTCAAAGCATGAGATACACCAACCCAGTTATTAAATCCTATACAGATAATTTGTAAAATTATTGTTGTCACTGTCCAATATGATAAGCGATCATTTCTTAACCTACAATTTTAACACAAAGAAGAAATAGTTTGTTTTTGAAAATCCATGTAACTAAAAAAAATGCAAGTAATAAAGCAATTCAAATATGACGGGGATCATTACAGAGTAAATATAACATATTTGTCCTGTGGGTGTTTTACATACATAAAACGACAGAAGGTACCTTTTAATCCTTTGAATAAACTTTGAAAGGGGTGATCTCAAAGAAGAAAGTGTATTATTTAAACATTGTTAAATCAAGTCAAGTTTTAACATTCTTTTCCTAATCCTATTAGACCATGGTTCATATATCTTAATTAAATAACATTTACTCTAAATGAAATTGATAGTCAATAATTTGACAAAGTATTTATAACGAATTAAAAGGTATACTAGTAGATAAATAGTATGAACAGTTAAAACAACAGATTGTAGAAGTAGATTGATATTCAAATAACAAATGTGTATGTAGGTTCTATTTATTAAGCATTTTGATGAGATATGACAAAGTTTCTAAATTCAGAAAAGATAGCTCAAACTTTTATAATAAAAATGTCCAAATTCTGTAAAGTTTCCACTGATGAAAACTGTTGAAAGTTGATAACAAATAACAGGTAAATGTACATGTATCCTCAGTTCCATAAAGTGTAGGGTACATGTACAACTAAACCAAATTACACAAAACAAAGCAGGGGAGGATCCAGTCATTTTTAAAAGGAGGTGTTCCCAACCCAGGATAAAGGGGCGGTCCCAACCATAAGTCCCCATTCAAAAGCATTGATCGTCAAAAAAAGGGGGGGTTGCAACCCCTCCATCCCCCTGAATCTGTCACTGCAAATTTTTTTCAGATTTGCATTTAATTAGGACTTCAAACTGAATCTTGCATTTGATATATAAAACTTTAAAAAATGCCAAATTGATTTTAATGGATTGAAGAATTTTGCTTTACCTCACCAAAACTGGGTGGTAAGAATTTTAACAGAGACCTTATTATGATTTGAAAAGGAGTAACTTAAATACCTAATAAGATAATAATTTACAAAAGCATTCAGTACATCAGCTATTAGTTGTTAATCGTTTTAAGGGAGACATCTCTTGTGTAGCTCTATATGTAAATCAGTTTTTAGACAAGTTAATTATAACCATGATAACTGTTCTTAACTGTGAACAATTATAACCCATAATAAACTGGTTTTTACAACTTTTTAGTGATCAAAGTGAGATTTAAATGAAGACTCTGTCTTAACAAAATGTGATCTCAATGGCATTATGTGTGGTAAATGGTCCACATAAATTAGAGGAACACAGCTTTCTATAAATTATCTTTTAAATTGTTAGAACTTTTATCATTGAAAAGGACTTAACAGGATACTGTTTCATCACATTAAAGTCATTTTCACAGTGCACATAATAAATTGTTGTTTTTTTTAATACAAATTACAAGGTATTTTAGAAAATGGTTAAAGTATAAACAAGAAAATTGGTTGTGTTTTTAATAGAAATTTCCATAACTATTGTCATGAATGCTGTCTTGCAGTGAAAACTTGCTTGTATTTAATCATGTCAATGTTACTCTGAACAAGGCCAGCAAGACAACAATTGACTTCATATCAAGGTTTTGTCCTGATTTTTTTCACTTTAATCCTCTAAACTCATTTCACTATTGAAGGTGCTAGGAAGTAGCCTAAAACTCTTTCCAATTTATCCCCTATCAATAACATAGAAACAGCTGTCCATTTCAATTGAAAAGTGATGATCTACTGACCCTTACATGGTCGCTACATCTTTAATCTTATTTTATACACAGTTGCGAATAACTCTCAGCATGAAGAGAGGACATTTGTATGAATAAATTTACAAGTCATGAATGACTTTATGAATTTTAAAATCTTCACCTATGAAACTTGGTGAAAGGAAGTAACAGTATAGATCCCAAGGTCTAACCTAGATCAAAGGAAGCACCACTGGTAAACCTCTTAAAATAATTAATCTTATTTTCTGTGGTTTGATGGTCAATATACATTGTACCTGTAGTACATTGTACCAGTCAAAGATATCTTTGTGTCTGCTTTCAAAAACTTTCATTTTTTGCTTTACTTTTTTAAATGCAATTTGTACCCATGTTATCTCTTATCTTGATTCTCAAATAGTAGAAAGTTACACAATAGTTCTTTTATCACAACTTAAAACTTAAATTCCAGTAGAGGAGATAATTCAGTTAATTCCATTCAATTTGTACCCTGTAGACTATATATATGTATATGTTAAAACGCTTGATGAAGCTAGTTTGTCTAGTGTAATATTGCGTTTATTTTTTATCGCATTGTAAATTTTAAACATTCTAATATTTACATACATTGTACTTAATAGTGTGTTAAAATTACATTGTTAGGAAATTTATGTATATGTTAATATGTATAAAACTTTTCCTACATGTAAACCCTGAACTTATATTTCTAAGCATGCTAAGTATTTTTTACTGATGGATGTACATTGTATTTATAATGTTTGTCTTATTCTTAATTATTTCATTTTGCATAAATTAAGTTGCTAGTGTGTAAATTTTCTGTAAATAATATAATTTAGAGTACAATATGATAAATTAAAATTTACTACATATATAAATTTTAATAAAAATATTTTTTCAATATTTGCTCTAATAACAGTGCAGCCCTGAGAACTCTTAAAATGTCTTGGAAGATATTTTTGAAAAAATCAAAATTAATTAATAATAAATGATTGATAAAACATGTTCATTGTAACTACATGTATGGTATTTCCTAACTGAACAACATGTTCTCAGGGTTATCCACCTATTGTTCAATTTCATGATATTAATCAAGGTTTTTTTACTCAATTCAAAGTTTTGTATGATCCCTTTTAAGAGTACATGTACTTGATAAATATTTTATTCAACAAATTTACGAAATAGTCATGAATTTGAGAAGACAACATAAACCTCTTATTTATCAAGTCAAAAGAATTTCTAAATCCACCCTTAAAATCTCAGTCGAAGGCTTACAATGTTGTCTAAGATTTGAAGTGTCTCATGTTATCACTTAATAAATATTTTCTTATAATTTCTAATAACACAAGTGATTCTCAAATAGTAGAAAGTTGCACAATAGTTCTTTTATCACAACTTAAAACTTAAATTCCAGTAGAGGAGATAATTCAGTTTATTCTGTTCATTATCTAGTTGAATATAATTTGTTCTGCTGAAGTAAACACATGTAAACATGAGCCATTCCTTTTGTGAATGGTATGAGATAATAATTTTCTAATTCATACCGATTGCCTTCATTTCACACATTGTTGTTATATATCTATTTCTCAATAAAAATAAGTTTCACTATTCACTGATTTAGAAGACAGTTTATATATACTGACACATGAAAGAAATCATAAATCCTATTCAGAATTAGGATTGATTATTTCTCTTGAAAATTGACAAGTGTAATAACTAATATTTAAACAATTAAAATATTATCATGTAATCTGAGACATGTAAGGATTGTTTAAAGTTCTAAAATTTTGACAGTTAAAATCCATTTAGCAATTTTACTGTACAAATGTACATGCTGTATACATTGTATGTTAAAGTCAGAGCTCTGACAAGACAGACAATATACAAGTCAGAATCTAGGAAGAAACAAGCAAGTCAGATTATGCATTTTTACAAAGATGTAATAAAATTTTCAGACTTTCAAAGTCTGATTATGCTATAGATTTATTTAGGCCAGATTCTGTATAATGGATCTTGAAATTTTTAGTATTTTAAGACTTGTAGCAAATTAAACATACTAAAAAAATAACCATGAATATTTGTATGATGATATACAATATCAAAATCTATCTTTCAATTACATTGTAAGATAAATGTACATGTATCTGTGAATATATCTGGTATATATGATACAAGACACTTTTCACATATCATCACAAATACATTATTGGATAAAAAAAGTTTTTTAGGCTCTCAGGTTTTTCTATTTTGATTTTTTAATCAGTTTAGTTGCCTTTAAAATTGAAATTTTTTTCAAACTTTTCTTCAACTTGTATCTTCTCAGTAAATCATTACACACAGTTACATACGGCTATATATAATCATCAATTAGAAAAGTTTCTGCATTTTTCTTGACTATGTTCCATTTCAAGTATATAAAATGTGGATTAAAAAAAATAATTTCACTAGAAAAAAATCATAATTTGGGGAACTGTTCAAATTTTGGTGGGTTGCCTCCAACCTGTTTCAAATTTAAATAATAACATGCATCTCAAATTTGAAGGTGGCCTAGGTCCATAATATATATTTAAATTACTTAAGCTCAAAGTATCAAAATATACAAGTCATACAATGTATTAAGTCACTAATTTGGGATAGGATTATTGTTTAAGGGGTTGTGCCAAACCTGTTGTGATTTGCATTTTGTATAACTGATAAAAATGCAAACAGGTTGTGATTTATATTTTATCAGTTATACAAAAACTCTTTTTTTCAAACTTACCTTGATATTTTTCGAACATTGTCATTTGAAATAAAATACATGATGTTTTCATGTACAGAATGAAGCATGTGAGAGTCAATTTTATCCCTTCTTTTTCCAAAACTGCTTTCATCTTCATGAGATTCTTTCAAAAAATATCCAACCATTAATCCGACTAAAAACATAACACTTAAGCTCAAAATAACCAAAGAAAATGCCCATGTGCTGAAAGTTCTTTTAAGTTTCTTTTGGGCTGGAGTTTCGGGTGTATAAATTCTCCCTACATCATTGGGATCCTCCGACACAGTACTCCAACTTCTGTATTTTGTAAACGAACTTGCATTCGCCATTTCCGCGTGAATACTGAAGTTATAATTGAAAGTTTCACCTGAGGCACTTCATTATTGATTTTAGGGACGATCTCAAAGTTTACATCATGACTTATACTGAAAAGGGTTTAAATCATTCAAAGTTTCAATTTCTGTCAAAGATGACTTTTTCCGTTTGTACAGGTAAAGTTTGATCTGTTTTTATAACTTCATCAAAGAAGAGTCTGAATTTCCCGCGAGAGATTGCAATGCAAACTTTTAATATAAATACTAGTAAGAAGATGTGGTACGAACTCTCCATCCAAGTCTAACCTGAATAATCCAGTCGTTATATAACGATCACTACGATCACTCCATTTCCATAGGCGGATCCAGGGGGGGGGGGTCTGGGGGGCCCGGGCCCCCCTTTCGTGGGAAAAATTTGGTTGATTATATAGGGAATCACTGAAGCATGACTGGAGCGGGCCCCCCCCCCCCCTTTAGGTCAGTCAGCGGGCCCCCCTTATGAAAAGTTCTGGATCCGCCACTGATTTCCTCGAGAAAAGTAGTGGATAGAAGGCGCTGAATTATTCGAGTTAATCCAAGTCACAATGTATAAAAAGTTATAACTATTATAGGTCAAAGTATGGCCATCAACAGTTTTTACACGGAGCCTTGGCTCACACTGAAGAGCAATGCGTTAAAGGGCCCCAAAATGACTTGTGTAAAACAAAGCCAACAACACCATCAGCTTCTTAAAAAGGAATGTAAACATCTCCAACAAGTCAATTAAAGAAAAAGCATATATGTCCCTCGTCAGGCCTACCTTAGAATATGCTAGTGCAGTATGGGACCCATACCAACAAAACGACATCCACAGATTAGACATGCTTCAAAGAAGGGAAGCAAGGTATGTTACTAACAGATATCACAACACCTAATCTGTTAGTAGCATGCTTGAACGTCTTGAATGGTCTAGCCTACAAGAACGAAGGAAACACTGCCGCTCAATAATGATGTATAAGCTACAGAACAACTTTGTCAAAATCGATACACCCAGTAAGCTAATACCGAATGAACGCCCTTCCAGAAATAACAACGAAAAGGCATTTAGAATACCATCATCAGTGGCGGATCCAGAACTTTTCATAAGGGGAGGGGCGCTGACTGACCTAAAGGGGGGGGGGGGGGGGGGGGGGGCTCCAGTCATGCTTCAGTGATTCCCAATATAATCAACCAAATTTATCCCACGAAAGGGGGGGGGGGGCGGGCCCCCTGAATCCGCCTATGATCTTGTAAAATAACTGTACGGAAGGAGTCATTCTATCCTAGAACAATCAGAAAGTGGAACCGTTGCACCTTGCCCAACTCTACTGTCTCCACCCCGAGTCCTGAATCTTTCAAGGCTCAGCTCCGTCATTAAATTTAAATGACATGTTTTTAATTGCACCTGTATATATATTAAATTGCACCCATTCTTTTGTTTATTAAATTTCAAAAAATTCATGCGCTCACTCCATAATGTGGCAGAATAGTCAATCAGTTGACGGTGGCTGCTAA
Source organism: Mytilus californianus (assembly GCF_021869535.1). Taxonomy (NCBI): domain Eukaryota; kingdom Metazoa; phylum Mollusca; class Bivalvia; order Mytilida; family Mytilidae; genus Mytilus; species Mytilus californianus. Next base: position 31,925,654 of record NW_026262690.1, on the reverse strand, counting down.
CCGGAAGAAGAATTCAAACAGGTAAACCAACTGTCTAATCTATATTAAAAACGAGACACGAGAAATACCTATGAACCACACCAACAAACGACAACCACTGAACAATAGGCTCCTGACTAAGGACAGGTGCATAAAAATGCAGCGGGTTTAGTATGCATATAGATAATATATTTATCAAGTTTGTTGGTAATCCGAACTTTCAAGGCCAGAAATTTTTGCATTTTCTTCTAACGTGTTTTTTTTTTTTTTTTAGTTTTTTTCTACCTTTCTTGCGATCCTGGATCATCCTGGCTCACTGCTCGACAATACTTTAGACGTGCTGATGCGAAGAAGAGATTTGGTCAGGTTGCAAGGCTCGCTCGGATTCCTCTTCGCTAGACTCTTCACGGAGCAAATAAATGGCAAAATTCTTATTTGATTTGTACCACGTAACTTTGACCCTTTTGATAAAATTACTTTCAATAGATGTAGATTGTAAATATGAATTTTAGGTGTAATACCACCAAATCATAGTACGTCACATCCAATAGGTCAAAAAAAAAATATTCCCTTGAATTTGACAGTTGTAGGTAATTAGTCCTACATTTCATTACAGTAAAACATTTCAGGGTCAAAAACATATATCTTGGGTATTTAAAAGCACCATTATTTTTTTATTTTGGGTTTCTATAGAATATTTTGGAAATTTGAGGTTACATGGTTACTAAAGCTTGTACACAGGTTAATAAAAGGGGAAAATTTGATTGGTTAACTTCCAGTGATGGTTATTTTCTTATATGCAATGAAATGCTATGTGAAATTTTTTCTATAGTACTGGATAGGATAAAACTTAACTCATGCCAAGTATTTCTTTATTTGAAACAAAGATAAATTCTGCACAATTTTTTGAAAAGTGCAAATTTAACAAAGACTAATAGAGGAACATCAATGGTGGTATTACACCTATATCAAATTTGCGGATAATTCAGTCTTTTCCCGTCTTAATTGGATCTAAAACTAACGCGTCTTTGAAAACTGCAATTGAAAACTTCCTTTGACGGATATTAAATGGCTTTTCAAAGTATGTTGTGTAACTCTAAGGAAAAATGCTTAAAATTTGACTATTTACGAAATCTGGAAATGGAAATGGAAAGGATGAAATCATGTTTTTAAAACAATTTGTCCAAAAACTTAAGAAAGCAGGTAAGATAAAAGTTATTTAACCTGAAAATTCAACCTGCAAGGTGTTTCCCTTTATGCAGACAAATCATGATCAATCTCTTCTTGTATCCTGATTTCTATTTTGAATCTTGCTTTTTTACGATTTTTAGTTATTTTATATAGCAATGATACTACGGTTACGATTCCAATTTTCAAACTGAAAAGGTCGAAAGTTTGAAAGTAAGATTTATTCCATCGTGCTATTTGCTGCTCTAACGAGTGATGTTAATTCTTGAAATTTCGGCTCTGGTGATATTTTTACTTTGTCGTATCTCGTTTTAGTTTGTCAAATTCTTGTGTTGTATCTTAATTCGTATTTCTTATGACTTTTTATTAAGTATGCTGTTTCTTTATCATATTTCCTGCATTTTTTTATACATTTCTTTAACTTCTGAAGTTAAAGATATGTATAAGTCAGTCACTTTCTGCTATATAGTTGATATCCTCTCACTAAATAATTCGACGTTTTGTGACTATGTTGAACGTATCTATCCCATCGAACTTGAAATAAAGGATGCAACAGATACAGTTAAATATGCCTCATATCTTGACTTATATCTAGAAATCGACAATGGGGGTCGGTTGAGAACAAAACTTAAAGACAAAAGAGATGATTTCAGCTTTCCTATTAGGAACTTTCCATTTCTTTGTAGCATCTTTCCAGCAGCGCCTGCATATGGAGTATATTTCTCCCAGTTAATACGATATTCTAGAGCTTGCAATTCCTTTTAGGATACCAAGAAGCTATTGAACCGAGAGTTCCAAGAGTTCCAAGTGGTGAAGTTCGAATCATCCCTACAAAAAGTTTACGGACGCCATCACGATTTGGGTGACCGTTATGATAACTGTTTCACAGATGACGACAGACATGTTCCAACTGTCGTAACCACAATCCCGTCCTCTTAACATCGAATGTGACCTACCGAGTTAACTGATCACCGGGTTTGTACTTGCACGAGCAACACGACGGGTACCACAGGATCTGCTTACTCTTCCAGAACACTTGAGATCACCCCCGGGTTTTTAGGTGGCTTTCGTTTTCTATATTGTGTTTTGTGTACTGTTGTTTGTCTTATCTTCCTTTTTTCGTTTTTTGCCATGGCATCATCATTTTGTCAGTTTATTTTCGACTTATGAATTTGATTATCCCTTTACTATCTTTCGTCTCTCTGTTTTGTCCTCTCTTAATCTTTAAGTTAGCTAAATGTTGATAGGCTTTCTAAGCTTATCAAGACAGACGGTTTCACAACAAGTTGTTTTTTGTTTCATGGAATTGTTTTGTTCACCTCTTTTGTACTTTCTGGATTTTATCAATATATTTTGTTTTTTAATCATGCATATGCTTTTAGAGTCCAAAAACGGCTGAACTAGCATAAACTAGTTTGGATTTGACGATAAATCAAACATTGTACTCTAAGACCTAACCTTCTCACTGACTTGTCACGGGCAAGAACACAAAAGAAAGAAATATCAATCTAAATCATATATAAAAAAAGGATACTTTACAGGAATTACCAAATATCTCATAGTCCAGTTAGCTTCACTTATTGCAAGCACAAAATGTGATCGGGTTAAAATAAAGTTTTACCAATGTAACCCTCCCTTTACCTATCAAGGCCATATGCCGAAGTAAACACCACAATAAGAAACCTGCACAGTTCAGATACCAACAGGATGACCACTTACTTGAACCAGAAATTAAAAGACGGCACATAATTTTGGAATGCAGTCTCAAAATGTGGTCGCGATTACAGGAAGCTAGATAAGATATATAGCCACGGCTGTTGTTTGTATATATACAATGTATATATACATACATGTTGTCTCTGAAGAAAACAAACAAAAAATCAAAAGTAACACTTCCTTAATTGTTTTCTCGTCATAAAATTTAATTGAAATCGGCAAATTTGTTAGAGACCAGTAAGTATTTAAAATAATCAAAGCAGCTCATTGTTGAAGGCCGTACGGTGACCTATAGTTATTAATTTCTACGTCATTTGGTCTCTGGTGGATAGTCGTCTCATTGGCATTCATACACATCTACTTACTTTTATATTTAGAATGCGAACGTTTTCTACACAAGGAGTTAATTAACTTAGCTATATTTGGATTTGGCAAACCTTTTGGAATTTTGGATCCTCAATGCTCTTCAACTTTTTGCTTGATTTGGCTTTTAACTTTCTTGATTCGAGCGTCAATGATGAGTCTTTTGTGGACAAAACACGCGTCTGGCGTTCAAAATTATAAGCCTGATATCTTTATTTTTTAATCTTTACTACTAAAACAATGTATACTATGCTTACAATATTTCTTTTCTAACAGATAATAAAATTGTAATAGTAAATACGCAACCACAACAATTACGCACAGACGATTTTAAGCAAAGGGCGTCTCACCTAAACCCTTCCAAAAGTTGACTGTACGTGATACATGTGGGAGGACCTTAATAAATAAATGTGAGAAGGGGATACATAATTTGCAACATTGTTAAATAGTCCAACAAATTTCCTAAATACTATCATGACAAGAAAGAATATAATAGACCATTTTTAACCAATTTAGGGCCTATTTTTAGCATGATTGCAAGCTAAGACCAATATATAAAAACAAATATGTATTACTCATTCATGTATTAATTCCAGTTGCAAGACATGATAGTATGCATTAGATAACATGAACCTGGAGTACAATAACAAATCAGTAAAACTTTGGTTATCTCCCTTTGTACACCAATTTCGAGAAGTTCTATTAAATATCATATTATTCTTTGCCTTGCATGCATCGAGTCAGATATGAATTATTTTTGTTGTTAAGATTATTGTCTGTATTAAATATATGGATATGACAATCACCATCTCCTGTTGTGTGTATGATACTTGTATAGGTGCATTATCAGAATACAGATAATAAAGACATAAATATTATATAAAAGATTGCTCAAGAAGAACGTAATAATACAAGCCATATATGTGATAAGAACAACCTCTGTCACACATGTATGTTCTAATCAATACAAACTTACAGCTTTTATCTATGATATTGTCCATCATAGACGTTTCAGATCAGTGGGCATTAGAAAAGGTGAAACGGAGAAACGATCCTTCCTAAAACTGTCTTTAGCTAAAAAAAAATAAAATATAATAAAGGTATTGCAGTACAAAGCCATCACAAAAACGAAATACGACAAGAAGACGAACAAATCCACAAACCATTACATAGAAAACTAAAGATTGTACAACACGAACCCCACATAGATACAACACGAACCCCACACAGATAACTAAAGATTGTACAACACGAACCCCACATAGATAACTAAAGATTGTACAACACGAACCCCACATAGATAATTAAAGATTGTACAACACGAACCCCACATAGATAACCAAAGATTGTTTAACACGAACCCCACATAGATAACTAAAGATTGTACAATACGAACCCCACATAGATAACTAAAGATTGTACAACACGAACCCCACATAGATAACTAAAGATTGTACAACACGAACCCCACATAGATAACTAAAGATTGTACAACACGAACCCCACATAGATAACTAAAGATTGTACAACACGAACCCCACATAGATAACCAAAGATCGTACAACACGAACCCCACATAGATAAAGAAAGATTGTACAACACGAACCCCACCAAAAACCGGGTGTAAACTCAGATGCTCGGGAAAGGTACTAGTAAGCATATGGATAAATCTGCTTATTGCAACGTAAGCTTGTCCGGCAGTAAAGTTTCCTTGTAATGAAATGAACACTTCTATCAATAATTGTCCTTGGATTTGGCGGACGGTACAAGCCCAACAAAGTCTAATCGGAAATTGTTTTCTTGTGACTTGAACATTTTTCTTGGATTTTTAAAGTGAAAAAAGAAACTTCAAGTCTTTCAAAAGGTACACTATTTGGTGGAAAACGTGACAAGTTGTATTTACTCTGAAGACGGGCGTCTTTTCCAATATGCATATCTGCGAACTGAACTAATACTGCCACCGTAATTTGTTATTTGGCCCTTTAAAATATGAATCCAACAATTTGCCCTTGAACTCCATTTGATAGTCCATCTGAAACATCTAAGTTTCTTGTAAGCATTATCCTTGCTCCAATTTTCAGCTGAATAACTGGTTTTATACCTCCTATGAACCTCTGATCATCAGGTTTTTTTTTTGTTTCATACTCTCAGGTATGTTATTCTGAAGACAGTTCTGACAGTGTTTTTCATTGCATGAGTCACCTCTTGCATTAGTTGTATAGACATGCAACATTTCCCCATCTTCTTTTGTTGGTTCTGTTATTCTTGTTTCTAAAAAACTAGATCCTCGTTTATTTGTGACCCATCTCTAACTGTATTTAACATCTAGCGAATTCTGCGTCATCCCTTTGCCGTATTATTTAGGTTAACTCAAGTAATCTAAAGTTGTCCCAGAGATGAAAACAGAGGCTGGCATAGTCAGAAGAAGGTTGTTGAAAGACAAACTCTTGGCAAACAGGTGGGAGTTGGTACAGGTCCCCGAAAGCTAAAATACTTATCGCTGCAAAATCATTGTTTGACTGGAAAATTTCTTGAAGGCGTCTATGGATCTGAAGAAGGAGGTCACTTCCAACCATGGAAATTTCATCGATTATCATTAATTTGAGTTGAGAGAACTTGCATATGAGAAAGTTAGGTTTTTATTTACCGAGTCTCTGGTAGCTCTTTCCGTGCTGTCCAAGCAGGACAGAATGGACTGTTAACCCTTGGATATTATGAGCTTCTGTTCTTGTTGGTGCCATTAACAAAGCATTCATTGATGTTGGTTCCTCCCCTTCTTTTCGTAGAGTTCGTTATACCATTTGATGTAAAGCCTTAATAAGATGGGATTTGCCCGTTCCTGCACATCCTGAAATTAACAAACAGAGAGAAAGAGGGTGTTCACTTTTTAGTTTGGCAATAATAACATCTTTACACCAACTGAGAATCATTTGGAAGATAGTACGCTGTTCATCATTCAAGGAGCGAATGTGGCATCTGTATTCATCATCTGAAACAAATTGATTGAATATTTCATATGTCACTGGACAAGATTTTTACGAAGAAGCTGTTGGTACATGTGTTGATTCTTGTTGTGATGTTTCTAATTAATTAGTGTCTAAATGTTCAACTGCTATCTATTTCTCCATTTTCCTGTTGGTGTTGAAGGTCTCTCTAGATATAAAAAGAAGATGTGGTATGATTGTCAATGAGACAACTCTCCACAAGAGACCACATGACACAGAAACTAACAACTATAGATCACCGTACGGCCTTCAAGGCCTTCTCTAGGGCCATTTTCTAGGTAATCTTGCATAAAACAATCTATTAAATCATCATATTGCTGGAAAGCGTCTTTTGTAGTAAGAATTGACTGTTTATGGGCTTCATAACTTCCCTGGAAACTTTCCAAACAAATTTTAAGGTCAATTTCCATTCTCCATGGTATGAATAGAAACAGTTCTGTATAGAAGTAACTTTCAGGCTGGCGATCATTCAATACTGAACTTGTGAAAACGTATGACAAATTGTTTTCTCCTTTTCTTCATACTTAGTAAAAACTTCACCATGAGAGGTTGAAGGTCTAGTAGAATGCTTTCATCTTGATGTGGAGGGCTAGTATAGAATGATGTAAAAAGGAGCAAGATTGTAATGACGCACTGCATATTTCTCCTCCATCCCTGTCACAAAAACATTTTCTTCATCATCTTCCATATTGAAAGTAAATATTTTGGTTTAAGGAGATGGACACGTTCATGTAGCATACCAGTTGGAATCCAGAGAGTCTGGAAGTCAGATTTGTGAAGAGGTAAACCTAACAAGCGGTATACAGCTTCTTGAGCACTCACCGATCTTGCATCCTTGAAAGTTTTGGCACATTTTTTCGTCTGTTGTTTGATGCCCTGATCAGCTGTCTCATTACTTACAGCCTGAAGTAGTGTTCTAATATCTCTCTCGCTCTCTTCTTTAGTGAAAGAGGGACAAAAAAAACCAGAGGGACAGTCAAACTCATAGATCAAAAACAAACTGACAACGCCATGGCCAAAAATAAAAAGACAAACAGACAAACAACAACACAGATGACACAACATAGAAAACCAAAGACTAAGCAACACGAACCCCACAAAAAACTGGGGGTGATCTCAGGTGCTCCTGAAGGGTAAGCAGATCCTGCTCCACATGTGGCACCCATAGTGATATATGCAACAAAATATTGTATACATGCACAAGTCCATGTTTGCTCCCTATGCATGTAGTATGACAGTGTTGTAGTTATTTACGAGCACATCAGCTCGAGAACGTTGGTAAAAGATAGTTGTGTCCTTTATTGAGTTCAAGAGAGCTTTCTGGTACACATCATTGGGGATTTGACATTGCTCTGTTGACAATGTGTGTACATTATCTGTTTCTGACAAGAATTGTTTAACTGCAGTGATGATTGCCTGATATGTTGTTTCTTTCCTGAGATTTCTGCTCTGGTGACTCCTCTAGACCATCTTTAGATGGTTGTGACATAAGTGTTGTTGATGTTATTGGCTTGGGGAAATTAGATCTACATATCTTCCCTATTTTACGACAAGCTGTTGAATGAGTGTGACGTTGTAATTGGTTGACTAGAATGAACAATTTCTCATCTTTCTGATCTGAAGACGTAATGAGGAGCATTTTTTTTTAATTCATAATACAACGTATGCTTGGGGTGAATCCCTTGTTGAAATTCGATTCTACAAAAAATGTTTACTTCTCCTTACCATCTGACAAAATAAGATCTTTCATCAAGCAATCCAAACGATATTGGAAGTGACGTGTGTATTTGTTGGGATAGACCTCAGCAAGGAACATTTATTCTCCCATGTTATTCCTTGAATATCAGCTTCTGTAAAATTCACACCTTTTTTGAAACAAAAGCTTGTATAGTGTCCATTTTAAATCAGCAGCAGCTGATAGTGTTATGAACCATGTGAACATACCAAGTTGCTTGATGGCTGCTGACAACTTAAATTGTACGCTTTGCCAGTAAGGGGGAGTACCTCTAACTGGCTGAAGAAAGCGATATCCTGCATCTTTTGCAGGATCGATTGATCATTAATTCAGGATTTCTAACAGTGTTCACAGTTATTGGTGCTGCATCGACAGACCCTAGAGACGATTTCCTCAAAACTATGCTAATACTGTCCATTATTTTCCTAGTTTCAGTAATAGCTTGTGCAGCAAAAAGATATTCTATACCTGTCCCAAAGGTTTGGTTCTCATCCAGAATTATCTGTTGAAAATAATACTTCTTTGCACTCAATTTTATTGGACTTTTATAATTCCATCCAGACTTTCCAGTACAAAGGAGATGAGGGAAAGCATATTCATCAAAATGCTCATTCATGAGTACATGTATTGGTATCTTGCCTTCTCCGGGAAATATACTTAGTATCTTAGCAACAACAACAGCTTGGACTAAATACATGTATCAAATCTTACACCTCTTTACTCAGCTACAGGATCATCAGTGTAATCATCATTTTTATCAGTTAAGGCTTGACCATTTCTAAGTATAGACATAACCTGACTCTCAACTTCTGTTTCTGTATTTACAATGAAGACTTTATTTGTGTGTGCACTTGTTGATGGTAAATCTCTTATGTGTTCATTTGTTGATGGTGTATCTCTTATGTGTGCATTTGTGATGGTTTATCTCTTATGTGTGGACTTGTTGATGGTGTATCTCTTATGTGTGCATTTGTGATGGTTTATCTCTTATGTGTGCACTTGTTGATGGTGTATCTCTTATGTGTAAACTTATTGATGATGTATCTCTTATGTGTGGATTTGTTGATGGTGTATCTCTTATGTGTGGACTTGTTGATTGTGTATCTCTTATGTATGGACTTGTTGATGATGTATCTCTTATGTGTGCACTTGTTGATGGTGTATCTCTTATGTGTAAACTTGTTGATGGTGTATCTCTTATGTGTGGACTTGTTGATGGTGTATCTTGAGATATATTTCAATCATCTACTTTTCTGAGTCATGTTGTGCAGTTTCATTCTCTGTAATGTCTCCCTACATGTCCTTATCATCAGCCATGGTATCACTCACCCAATCTTCATTTAAGGTAGCACTTTGATAAAGATGGTTATTAGATTTTAGCCAACGAACAGCAGCTAATACAGCGTAGTGTCAAATTTATTGAAATGAGTAGTGACTTTTGTACGATATCATCCTTTTCAATCTCAGAGGAATTAGTCCTGTATCTGTAGTTACTACAGTGGGTGTACGGGGTAAAGAATTACATACACTATATTCAAGAATTGGAATATTAACCAGTGAACCCATTATTCCACTCTGTCTTCCCTTTGACAAGGCTAAAAGTTTCATGAATTGATATACATCTAGAATTAAATCTCTTTTCAAGTGATGATAAATTCTTAAGCTCTTCTGGTTGAGGAAGACACTCCATCAATTTACAATTTGCTTGTAGTGGAATTTTGTCATGTTTGATGTATGTTAAGCAAGTATTGCATACCCATTCCTTTTCTCGAACTGATTTTCTTCCAGTAGATAAACTCATCATAGATACCAGGATTGAAATTTTGTACGCCAGACACGCGTTTCATCTACAAAAGATTCATCATGGATGTTCGAATCAAAAAAGTTAAAAAGGCCAAATAAAGTACGGAGTTGAAGAGCATTGAGGACCCAAAGTTTCTAAAAGTTTTGCCAAATACAGCTAAGGTAATACATTTCTGTACAATGTCTGGTTTTGTTTTGGAATTTTTTGTTCTCGGACTAGTTGGACACTTCTTCGATAGACGTTTACAAAATGTGCAAATCTAGTAAGCATACTGCTGAATATCTACCAAATATTTCTTAGTTGCTACATCACAGGATACTTAAAGGGGTTTTCTTGTACTTATTTTTCTATTTCGATCTTTCAATTTATCTGTTGATTTTGAAACGTGATCTTTCTCCTGTCGTAGAGTTGACTAAATTTTGCTATTCTTTTCTGTAATGTTTTGTTGTTCTTCAACAGTGAGAGTGGATTTAATACACCATTTTCTACATAAGGAAATGCCTGTACAAAGTTATGAATATGACAGTTGTTTTCCATTCTTTTGATGTGTTTGAGCTTTTGATTTTGCCATTTGACAAGGGACTTTCCTTTTTGAAATGTCCTTGGAGCTCGGTATTTTTGTTATTTTACTTTTTTCTGGTTTCGTTTTCGCTTTCGATCTTTCAATTTATCTGTTGATTTTGAAACGTTATCTTTCTTCTGACGAAGAGCTGACTGAGTTTTTCTATTCTTTGCTGTAATGCTTTGTAGTTTTTCAACATGCAGAGTGGATATCTGGTCCTGTTTTCGCTTTCGATCTTTCAATTTATCTGTCGATTATGAAAGATCATCTTTCTTCTGCCGGAGAGTTGACCGAATTTGTGTATTCTTTGCTGTGATGTTTTGTAGTTTTTCAACAATTAGAGTGGATATCTGGTCTTGTTTTCGCTTTCGATCTTTCAATTTATCTGTTGATTTTGAAACATCATCCTTCTGTTGCCGGAGAGTTGACCGAATTTGTTTATTTTTGAAATGTCCTTGGTGTTCGGTATTTTTGTTATTTTACTTTTTTCTGGTTTCGTTTTCGCTTTTGATTTTTCAATTTATCTGTTGATTTTGAAACGTTATCTTTCTTCTGACGAAGAGCTGACTGAGTTTTTCTATTCTTTGCTGTAATGCTTTGTTGTTTTTCAACATGCAGAGTGGATATCTGGTCTTGTTTTCGCTTTCGATCTTTCAATTTATCTGTCGATTGTGAAAGATCATCTTTCTTCTGCCGGAGAGTTGACTGAATTTGTGTATTCTTTGCTGTGATGTTTTGTAGTTTTTCAACAATAAGAGTGGTTTTCTGGTCTTGATTTCGCTTTCGATCTTTCAATTTATCTGTTGATTTTGAAACATCATCTTTCTTCTGCCGGAGAGTTGACCGAATTTGTGTATTCTTTGCTGTAATGTTTTGTAGTTTTTCAACAATTAGATTGGATGTCTGGTCTTGTTTTCGCTTTCGATATTTCAATTTATCTGTCGATTATGAAAGATCATCTTTCTTCTGCCGGAGAGTTGACCGAATTTGTGTATTCTTTGCTGTGATGTTTTGTAGTTTTTCAACAATTAGAGTGGATATCTGGTCTTGTTTTCGCTTTCGATCTTTCAATTTATCTGTTGATTTTGAAACATCATCCTTCTGTTGCCGGAGAGTTGACCGAATTTGTTTATTTTTGAAATGTCCTTGGTGTTCGGTATTTTTGTTATTTTACTTTTTTCTGGTTTCGTTTTCGCTTTTGATTTTTCAATTTATCTGTTGATTTTGAAACGTTATCTTTCTTCTGACGAAGAGCTGACTGAGTTTTTCTATTCTTTGCTGTAATGCTTTGTTGTTTTTCAACATGCAGAGTGGATATCTGGTCTTGTTTTCGCTTTCGATCTTTCAATTTATCTGTCGATTGTGAAAGATCATCTTTCTTCTGCCGGAGAGTTGACTGAATTTGTGTATTCTTTGCTGTGATGTTTTGTAGTTTTTCAACAATAAGAGTGGTTTTCTGGTCTTGATTTCGCTTTCGATCTTTCAATTTATCTGTTGATTTTGAAACATCATCTTTCTTCTGCCGGAGAGTTGACCGAATTTGTGTATTCTTTGCTGTAATGTTTTGTAGTTTTTCAACAATTAGAGTGGATTTCTGGTCTTGTTTTCGCTTTCGATATTTCAATTTGTCTGTTGATTTTGAAAAAAGTAAAATCACGAAAATACTGAAACATCATCTTTCTTCTGCCGGAGAGTTGCCCGAATTTGTGTATTCTTTGCTGTAATGTTCTGTGGTTTTTCAACAATTAGAGTAGATTTCTGGTCTTGTTTTTGCTTTCTATCTTTCAATTTATCTGTTGATTTTGAAAGATCATCTTTCTTCTGCCGGAGAGTTGACCGAATTTGTGTATTCTTTGCTGTAATGTTTTGTAGTTTTTCAACAATTAGAGTGGATGTCTGGTCTTGTTTTCGCTTTCGATTTTTCAATTTATCTGTTGATTTTGAAAAAGTAAAATCACAAAAATACTGATACATCATCTTTCTTCTGCCGGAGAGTTGACCGAATTTGTTTATTCTTTGCTGTAATGTTCTGTAGTTTTTCAACAATTAGAGTGGATTTCTGGTCTTGTTTTCGCTTTCTATCTTTCAATTTATCTGTTGATTTTGAAACATCATCTTTCTTCTGTCGAAGAGTTGACTGAATTTGTGTATTCTTTTCTGTGAAAACTTGCAATTCTTGCAGACCAAGTGTTTCCTTCGTTTCCAGCCTACGTTTTCTTTATTGATCTTTCACCTAATTTCAATGCATCAAACCTTTTTCTGACTGAAGACTGAGTATTTTTGTTTGTTAACTGCAGTTTCTCATTTCAATATGGAGAAGTGTGTTCATCATATTGGTTTTTCTGAGTCTGTCTTTCTCCCTGATGACATTTTTGCTGTGGGGATCTGGATTTTCTCCAGGCGGTGTATCTACTGACTCCAATCCTATCAATTTGTGAAATATGTTGTCCTTGTGTTGAAGCCTCTTGTATTTGGTTTCCAGATGGAGAATTAGGATATGAATATTCATGATTCATAACTTTTTGTTCTTCAGTTATTTTCAAACATTATCGCTGTGCTTCAAAGAAAGAATCCATCTGCCTTCTTTTCAGAAACTGTCTTGTGTATCTAAAGTTGTTGAAAAGGCAACCGAATCTTGAACTGAGGAAGATACAGTGTCTTTTTTATGAACTTTGTCTATATGCTATTTTTTTTTTCTTCGTTTGAATACTTATTTGTTTTTATAGTGATTAAGATTATAACACTATGTTTACTGCTGTACCCCAATTTTTGACATTTTTACCTATTATGTCTGTTTGTTTTGCTTACATATTGTTGTCAATATAATGGAATGCTATATTACTGTCATATAAGTGAGAGGTATAGCTAGCTATAAAACCAGGTTTAATCGACCATTTTTTGCATAAGGAAATGCCTGTACCTAGTCAGGAATATGACAGTTGTTTTCCATTCGTTTGATATGTTTGAGCTTTAGATGTTTACCATTTGATAAGGGTACTTCCGTTTTGCATTTTCCTTGGAGTTTGGTATTTTTTATATTTTACTTTTTACTGTGTATTGTATTAATTGTCTGCGGTATTGAACTTTCTCCTGACAATGATTTTCCAACCGTATTCTGTTCTTTTTTAAGGATTTTCTGTGCATCTTCACTCGATGTTATTGCTGCTGAGAAAAAAACATTTCAAATGTTGGTAAATTTGATGAATTTGTCTTTCCGTTAAAGTTATATTCTTGCTTTCGGTAACTGTGAGGATTCATTCTGTCTTTGTTTTTGGTGTTATCCTGATCAGAATACAAGAGAAAGGAAATATTTTAGATAATTTATAATACCTGTGATTGAGCAACTTTGGAATTCAAGAGTGTCACTTGTCTTTTATGTCTTGAATGAGCAGTTCCTACTTCAACACATTGGTTTGGTGAATGAGTTGAATGCACACATCATTTTGTGTTGTCTCTATGGCAGCTGCTCCTTGAGCAGCTTGATGTTCAAATATTTTTTTCAGCACCCTATAAAAATAGATAGTTGTTCATTATAATATTGTTGATTTTAGCATGAGATTTAATGTCAAGGGAACAATAATGCAAAAACATTTTGATAGATGACGTATGTGCAAGCTTATGTCCAATGTAAGTTTATTGAATGTACTGGAAACACTCTTTGGTGGCATCAAGTTATTGTCACTCTAAAGCTAATAATTTTGTGTACACTTTTTTTTTGTGAGTGAGTAATTACACCATTGGTTAGATAATTTTGACTATGACTATGACTTAATATTTTGGCAGATACTGACATGAATTCATATCTTATTTTTTCATTGAAATGAAGATAATATATCTCTTTGAAATTAGATTTCTGCCTTTCCCTTTCCCTTTCCGTTTCAAATCTTTGAGAGATACTTTTTTCTCTTGAGCTTAGGCATGGCTTCAAATCATCTGAATGATAAAAATGGAAATAATAAAAGGATGAACTATAGTGAAAATCAGGAATCAGCAAGAATGTTTTATGCTATGAATGTAAAAAAAGGAAAAAGTTGTGGTCGTCAACTAACTTCCCCGCAATTTAAACCATTTTATCTTTCAGTTACAAAGACCTAGATATTTAGCCTACAGTTTGACATACCAAACATTTTTTTTCCTTTTGAAGAGGCAAACAAATCTTTATGAATTTTGGCATCTTGAGAACCAAGATCATGAGTATCATCAACTTTAGAAATTTTGACACCCTGAGAACCAAAATCATGAGTATCAACAACTTTAGGAATCTTGGCATCCTGAGAACCAAGATCATGAGTATCATCAACTTTAGGAAATTTAGCATCCTGAGAACCAAGATCATGAGTATCATCAACTTTAGGAATTTTGGCATCCTGAGAATCAAGATCATGAGTATCATCAACTTAGGAATTTTGACATCCTGAGAACCAAGATCATGAGTATCATCAACATTAAGAATTTTGGCATCCTGAGAACCAAGATCACGAGTATCATCAACTTAGGAATATTGGCATCCTGAGAAATAGATCATGAGTATCATCAACTTAGGAATCTTGGCACCCTGAGAACCAAAATCATGAGTATCATCTTGGCATTCTGAGAACCAAGATCATGAGTATCATCAACTTTAGGAATTTTGGCATCCCGAGAACCACTATCATGATTATCATCAACTTTAGGAATTTTGGCATCCTGAGAACCAAGATCATGAGTTTAATCAACTTTAGGAATTTTGGCATACTGAGAACAGAATCATGAGTATCATCAACTTTAGGAATTTTGGCATCCTGAGAACCAAGATCATGCGTATCATCAACTTAGGAATCTTGGCATCCTGAGAACCAAGATCATGAGTATCATCAATTTTAGGAATTGTGGCATCCTGAGAACCAAGATCATGAGTATCATCAACTTTAGGAATCTTGGTATCCTGAGAACCGACATCTTGGGGAAAAAGCAAAAGTAAACCATCTGTAATGTCTGCTTCAGATTAACATGCATCTAACCTTCTTTTGAGTGTGAAATTTTCTTTATTACATCTGCCATTTATTTTCTCGTTTCTTTCAATTTACTCTCTGATTTTTTCTATTTACACTCAGTGTCTCTTGTTTTGCTGTCACTTCTCATCAATTTCCGCATACAATGCTGTAATGTGTTCTTTATTTGTAAAGTCGTTTCAATCAACTCATCCAGAGAATAGTTTACAAACATAGCTTGTGCCAGAGGCATTTTTTTTGGACAGAACTCCTTTCAATTGATAGGTTTTTGCCATGAGTGTTTCTCGCATGGAATCTTACTTATTGAGTTGTTGTTGCATTTTTACCTGCAAATAAACTCTACAATTAAAATATCCCACAGCACTAAGATAACCATTGCTCACTTTGTACTAGGCTGTTTCCATGCTTCAAATGAAGGCCACAATCCAAAATACAAGTTTGATATTATTACTTTTGGAGAAATGACAGGGTCTTTTGGTGATAACATATCAGTAACTTATCACTGAACATTTGAAACAGTGTTGATTGGTCAAAAATAATTTATCAATTATGTATGTTCCTCTTATGTCATGGGATTAATTCAAATATTGTTAAAATCTCAATTTTTTTACAATAATTTGTAAGGGGTTTGGTGCATCCCTGTTCCCTTAATCTATGTTTGTCGCAGCGGGTGTGCATTATATCTGCCAATAGTTGGCGATTCTCTTGAATAATGTGGATGGCGCCAGAATTCAAACTGACCGCTGTAATATATCAATTGCTACTGTGAACGTGGAACAAGCTTATAACCATTCAATCTTTTGTAGTAAATAAATTAAGTAAGTGTGCGAGAGTGAAAACCATATTTCCAATGTATTGTCTTAGTGTTCTAATAAATGTGATGCTAAACTGTAAATTCACAAATTAGTATGTGCTTTTAATGTTGAAACCTCCACCCCCTTAAAGAATGTAGGTAGTGAACAGTTACAGAATTTACCAAATAGCCTACAATAAATACAGCATTACCCATATTGAAAGAAAGGATAAAAAAAACCTGAAGCTGGTTCTGGACACTAGGGGTGTACTACAATAGTTTTTTTATGCAAACTTACTACTGAATTTACAGTACTGATAATGCATACGAAGAGACAAGTTATAAAGACAACAAATAAGTCATCGTTATTTTAGCCATCTACTCACATGCTACAAGCTCTAATGGCAGAAATAATCAAGGCAAGATGACGATTTACATAGTTAATATAATAGAAGATACTATGAGTAAATGTTACCGCCACCACCACTGGGGAGGATCTCCTTATGAAGTGTACATATTTCTTCTTAAGAAGACATAACCATGCAAATTGACACTTTTCAATTATGAAATCAAATAGTTAAATTATTATTTAGAATTTAAAGTATTTACATTTACTCTTCATTCATTTTGTTGTGAAAAATATAAAATACTTGAATGATTATAAGATTTAGAATTTAATCATCCAATTACTCAATCACATGGACTCTGTCTTTTTCGATTTGCCAAGTATCACATTCAGCAAAACTTGAGTTTACTTTTGAAAAGAAAAAAACGATCGATGGAAAGAAATCATTGGAATTCCAAGTTACAAGTACACATGTTGCCTCAAATTTTACTTGGTGGCATATACATTGAAGACATGCATCACAAAAACAGATAGTGAATACAAAATAATTACCTTTTGCAACTATCTATCAGTAACTCATCAAGTTGCCTGGAAAAGTGTTTTCATAGCAAAAATCGTAAGCGGAGCCGAACCAAACTTAAACTCGATCTGTAACTCATCATAGTAGACTCACATACTAAAAATTAGTTCAATATGTGAAGGCGTTTAGAAAAAAAGTCCGTATAATTATTTGTTGCGGAATGACGGAATGACAGAATGACGGAATGACAGAATGACGGAGTGACGGAATGACGGAATGACTGACAAGGGTAAAACTATTTGGCCCCGACCACTAAGTGACGGGTCCATAAAAAAATGAAGAGAGCTTGCTTTATCTAATATTTAATTTCCGCTGTGTAGATGATGTCATTCCACTGAATATTTCAAAGATACTATGTTGACTGCATCTATCCCATTGAACTTGAAATAAAGGATACAACAGATTCAGAAAAGTCTGCCTCATTTCTTGAATTACATCAAGAAGTTGACAATGAAGGTCGGTTGAGAACAGAACTTTAAGACAACAGAGAGGATTTCAATTTTACAATTGTGAACTTTACATTTCTACGTGGTAACATTCCTGCAGCGGCTGCGTACGGGGTATATATCAGTTGATACGATATGCCAGGGCCTCAAAATTTCTTATCATGATGTCCTTAATGGGAGATTGCTACAATGGAGCTATTGCGACAAGAGTGTTAAGTGCAAAAGTTTAAGCCATCCCTTCGAAAGTTTTATGGACGTCATCATAGTTTGGATGACCGCTATGGAATATCTGTTTTACGTATGACTACGGATATGCTCCACTTGTCATAACCACAATCCAATCCGCATCTGCGCCTCGATTGTGACATTACCGAAAGTGACTTATTATAGGATTTTTACGTGCTTGAGCAACACGACGGGTGCCACATGTGGAGCAGGAACTGCGTACCCTTCCGGAGCACCTGAGTTTGCCCCCGATGTTTGGTTGGTTCGTCTTGCCCAGTCTTTACTTTTCTATTTGATGTTTAGTTATTGTTGTTTGTTCTCCTGTCGTTTTTATTTTACGGCCATGGTATTGTCTGTTTTTATTGAACTTATGATTTTGAATGCCCTCTTGGTATATATCTTGATAATTTGAAATAAAAGGGATGAACATTAACATCATACAAATAGAGTAGAGCATACATCCAGTTTTGTGGTAATGACTACTGTAAAAACAGTAACTATATATCATTTAAAGGGACGACTTGCCGTGGTTTCACAATTGAGCAGCTTTGTCAGTTTATCAAGTTTACTCTGATTAACAAAGATGAAATGCTGATGATTAATTAAATCCAACATGCAGTTTCTTGTATTTCAATTGGATGCTTATTTGAAAAAATGGTGCGACAAGCCAAATCTTGTTTTGGATGAAGAGTACACCTATATGTAGACAATCTAGGTTAAGAAACATTTCTTCTTTGGTCAAATAGTTTTTGCGTTAAATATTGTGAAATACCAAAATTTCAATTCAAATTTGAGTACCTTAACCATTTCCTTCAGACAATCACTTATTTGGGTTTGCCATACCCGCTCAATGTTGAAAATGAATGGTTTGAGTAAAATTTTGAATGTCAATAATGCAATTTTTGGACAATTTTTTTTTATTCTATCGTTAATATTCATCAGAAATTTATCAAACCATTTCCATGTTAGATGTATCAAGCTGTCCAAAACACATGTTATTTACCGTATGTCAAAATACTTACCATATGTTTAACTAATCCGACATTGCTCTAAGGTCTGGCGACCTTCAATTTTGTACTTTCCAACTTTGAATAAATAATAAGATTGACTTGATAAAAGGATTTGGCCATGCTTTAACCGCCATATAATTGTTTCAAATATTATTCAAACCTTGAGAGTTGTTTATCTTAATTCTTGAAATAGCAAATCAGGGGCGGATTCAGGCGGGGGCGTGCGCCCCCCCCCCCCCCCCCTAAAATTTGCAAAGCATGGATTGTCCTCAGCTTGATAAAGAATATTTCGATAATTTTACTTCAAAAAAAATTTCGCCTCGATCCCCCCCCCCCCCCCCCCCCCCCTAACCTAAAATCCTGGATCCGCCCCTGCAAATGATATATTAGTACCATTAATTCATGTGTCTGATTCAGTAATAAATAATCTAGTTTCTAAAGTCTAGCTATAGTTAATTCATACAAGGGAAATATTCTGGCTTTTGTTCACTTATATATATATTTATATATTTGAAGTGTAACAACCAAGGAGATGGAGCAACAACCGGACTACTTTTTTTTTAACTTTTCCTGTCAATTCAATTGCTAATTGCCAATATTACATAGGGTTATCACCATAAAGAGTTTTTATATTCCACATAAGAGATTGTTCATTGTCTCTACATATAGAGAACTATTAGAAAGTTTAAGTACATTACTTATTCATGTTCGTCGGCATCATTGTGTTATTTGTTTTGGCTCCGTTTGGTGATGTCGCCATGTTATCGACCGTTTAGTTGTCCCAACTAATGAGAAATTTCAATCATTAGAGTCTGCTTTCTCATTCAATGAAGAGATATACCAATAGATAGAGTAGAACAGATAGGGATATGGACGATTACAAACATTCATAATACATATACCTAATCTGAATCAGAAGATACTTGTGCAGTTAAGCCACCACAGACCAAAATATCACCTGCATTCTACCATTAGATCTTTTTAATACATTCCACAATATCGTTATAAAGATTTCTATAATAATGCAACATCTCTAGCCCTTTCAGTGGTCAAAATAGTTTTGTATGCTGACCCATTGGTAACAACATAATTATCAAAGCATCGAGTGTTCAAAACTTGTCAAATATTTCAGGCTTATAACTTAGTTTGTCAGATGCGCGTTTCGTTTATATATATGATAAGACTCTCCAGTGGCACTCGAATTAAATTAGTTGGAAAGCCAAATCACATTGACAATTGATAAATTCAGTAACAGGATGAAGTCAGTCATGTTGTTGCTCCATCTTCTTTGATGTCACACTTCAAAATTATAAGTGAGCCAAAGCCCGATTTTCCATCGTATAAATGGAATAATGCAAGACTACCTACTCTCCTATGTACCTACATACCTACAATCCATAATGCTATGTAACTGCCCCAAGTCATGAAACTCGTTCATGATCGTCTTACGACTATATTTTAGTGTTGGTGGTCCATGAAAGAAACATTGTGTTAATGACAGATCTTAAGACGTCTCTTTTAAAATTTACACTCTTTTTTAGACTCGGGATACTTTATAGCAAGCAGTGTTTAGAAAGTTCTCAATTTTAAACGATTACACGTTTCTCTCTAGCTTCCTTATCTGAATAATGTTTTTTGTGTCAGGTTGCGATCTCATTGACAAATTCCACTAAAATCTTTTATATTCATACACTTGTACTCATACACATTTTTATAAGCTTATAAATTCTATACATTATTTTTCCCTCAACAATTTCTTTTGAAATTTTAAGGTAAATCAAATATAAAAATTTAATATGCAAAGAGATGTTTTATTTGGGTTTTTTATCTCTATTTACTTTATTTGAATCTATTTTTTATTTCAGTACATTTTCTACTCTTTTCAGTGTTCGCTATTCTCAGTTTCTTTGTTTCCAATGACATCAAATAACCTAGGTCTATTTGCTGCTGACAGTTCTACTGGTCGTTTGTTTCTTGTTTCCCGTTTGTGTCTATGCAAGAGATCTTCAAATGACAACACTATTGTTTTGTCTGTAACATAAATTTGTTAAATAGTTTAACATGATAATTTCATTATCATTTACTTTTAAACTTTAATACACTATATCATGCCGCTCGATCTTTATTTGTATATAAATATGTGTGTTCTAAGAAATATGGTTTCTTTAAATGGAAAAAAAGTGGTGCAGTGTAACATGGATGATGGAGGGAATAAGCAGCTTTATATTATTATTCTGAAAAATATAGTTATACAGATAGCTCAGGCTCTCCAACTGTTTCGGTTCTCATATATCCCTACTTCGCTTTCAAATATTTGACTTCAAGCATTCCTTGTGATGGTAAATCAATAAAAACGCTTCTTACGCATGAAATTGTAAAGTGTTGTTTTCATTATTTTAATGGTTAAATTGAAGTTTTGCATATCAGAATTCTAAACTGTCTTGATGTGTGTCTGATCTGGAAAAGGCAACATCTTTAATAGGGGTTTAAATTAAAACTTTGTCATATTCTGATATTATGATCAATTTTGTACTTTCACATATTTGTATCTCTCGAGTAAAAATATCATACATCATACCTAAAACTTACCAGTTTTCGGAACATGGTCTGAAAAATATTTAATCTACAAAAGTAAGTTACATGCACATATTGTCACGTGTTCTTCTGAGAGTTTGTTTCGTGTTTGGAGTCTTTTAATCTGAGGGTATTTTCAATTAGGTCGACACATGATAATTTAAAAATAGGTAATGGTTTTAATTATTACAACACAAATGTATTATGTTCTTCACGCGGTATGTATTAATGCGCCGTTACAGCCGGTATGATAAAAAGTAAAATCACAAAAATACTGAACTCCGAGGAAAATTCAATCGGAAAGTCCCTAATCAAATGACAAAACACATCAAACGAATGAACAACAACTGTCATATTCCTGACTTGGTACAGGCATTTTAAAATGTAAAAAATGGTGGATTGAACCTGGTTTTATAACGCTAAAACTCTCACTTGTACGACAGTCTCATCAAATTCCGTTATATTTACAACGATGCGTGAACAAAACAGACATAATAAATAAAATAGTCAAAATATGGGTACAGCAGTCATCACTGTGTTACAATATCAAAACAAACAATCATTTACAAAAAAGCACAAAAGCATCTATCAAATTAAAAACCGCATTCATTGCTTCGCGTGTCTGACGTCAGAAAATGTAAACGTCACATGAGAAGAAATTTTGTCGTTCAATGTTTATTCAAAACAATTTTATAATTTCACATGGGGAATGTTGGTATACAGGGTTAAAAAATCAAAAGTTATGTTAGAATTAATTTCAGAAATAGACCGAGATTTAAAATTGTGCAGAAGTTCTTTAGAATTTTTAAGAATCCACATATGGTTAATACCACTACGCGAGTAAAATAAATTTGTCGTTTTAAAGTACACTAGTGCCATGGGACATGTTGGGAGAATGCCAAGCTTTGCAAGTAGAAAATCATAGCAAACACGTTCCAAGTCTTCAAAAACATAATGTTTAATCCATTTACTCGACTATTCTTTTGTATAAATTTGTAGGCGTCAGACCTTGTTTAGGTGGTATAAAGTTCAAGCTCAGCAATCCATTTTTTGTCTAAGTCAGAAACCTGTTGTTGATTGGTGGTTGTTTGTTGATGCGGTTCTTAAGTGTTTCTCGTTTCTCGTTTTTGTATATAGATTAGACAGTTGGTTTTCCTGTTTGAATTATTTTACACTAGTCATGTTGGCGTCCTTTATAGCTTGCTGTTCAGTGTTAGCCAAGGCTCCGTGTTGAAGGCCGTACTTTGACCTATAATTGTTTACTCTTTACACATTGTGACTTGGATGGAGAGTTGTCTCATTGGCACTCATACCACATCTTCTTATTTCTATTGTTTTCGAGGTTTTGCAAAATTGGGATGGAAATGCATGTCTAAACAGAAGGGGTTTAAAGCGCAATGAAACACGGTTGAACCTACAATTTTGCCATGGTAAATGCCTTTGGTGTTTTTAAATATGATTCATCCTCAGTTGTGATGTCATGTTATTCGTTTGTTGGTTTTTTGTTTTATTTTGCTGTTGGTTTAGGACTCTAGATGTTTGACACTTTGTTAGAGTTAAGCCTATTTGTGTTTTCCTATTCTTCATTATGATATACCAGTTCGTAAGGGTTCCGCGGGACCCAGTGTCTCGCCTACTTTTGCTGTTGTCTATGTTTTCAGTGTGATAGGGGAATGCACATAATAGATTTACAGTTAATGAAATAAAAATCCAGGATGGTGTATGAATCTCATAAATGTTTTAAAAACTTTAACTGCAGACTGTATGTAATGTTAACTGGAAGAAAAACTAAGTCCATTTATAAGTAATATACAGGAAAACAGGAAATAAATTTTTACAAAATTTCCTTCTAGATACTAGCTTTTGAACATAAACAAGCTTCTGTCCAAGTTTGGTACAAATCCGGGAGTTTAAGAGTTATTAAAATTTTTAAAACTTTAACCACAGAGTGAATTTAATGTTAACTGGCAGAAAAACTAAGTCCATTTATAAGTAAAATACGGATAAACAGGATTTTTGTTACAAAATTTACTTCTGGATACTATCTTATGATCATAAACAAGCTTCTGTCCAAGTTTGGTACAAATCCAGGATAGTTTAAGAAAGTTATAAAAAATTTTAAAACTTTAACCACAGAGTGAATGTAATGTTAACTGGCAGAAAAACTAATAGATATAAGAAGATGTGGTATGAGTGAAAATGAGACAACTCTCCATCCAAGTCAAAATTTATAAAAGTAAATCATTATAGGTCAAAGTACGGTCTTCAACACGGAGCCTTGGCTCACACCGAACAGCTTTTTGAGCTATAAAGGGCCCCAAAAATTTCTAGTGTAAAACCATTCAAACGGGAAAACCAACGGTCTAATCTATATAAAAAACGAGAAACGAGAAACACTTATGAACCACATCAACAAACGACAACTACTGAACATCATATTCCATTTATAAGTCCATTTATAAGTAAGATACGGATAAACAGGATTTTGTTTTTACAAAATTTACTTCTGGATACTATCTTATGATCATAAACAAGCTTCTGTCCAAGTTTGGTAGAAATCCAGGATAGTTTAAGAAAGTTATTAAAATTTGAAAAACTTTAACCACAGAGTGAATGTAATGTTAACTGGCAGAAAAACTAAGTCCATTTATAAGTAAAATGCGGATAAACAGGATTTTTTTTTTACAAAATTTACTTCTGGATACTATCTTATGATCATAAACAAGCTTCTGTCCAAGTTTGGTAGAAATCCAGGATAGTTGAAGAAAGTCATTAAAATTTCAAAAACTTTAACCACAGAATGTAGGATCGCTATGTCTCGCTTTTGCGACAAAAGTCGCAGGCTCGACAAAAAGCAACAACATAAAAAAGCTCAAGGTTAATTATACACACAGTTAAAGATTAACAAAAGGAGTAAGAAAGAAAAGCAATCATGGCAGATAGAAAATTTAGACCTAATTCACCAGATTGGCATTCGCGTGATGGCACATAACCTGTTATTTACTTTCCTAGACCTAGGCCAATGCATGTCGTCATTATAAAGGAAATACTAGATCTAAGATTCGATTTCTGTAGAATAAAACAGTATTTACCGAGACAAGATCCACAGCACTTATTTTTTAACCAAAATAATGCTTCTTCAGAAAAATTCAAATTTTAAAAAAAATACTGGACAATTACTTGTGATAAGGATTATTTCTATATAATAATTAAGATCAGCAACAAAATACGAGCACTCCTGGTAACAAAGGTTAGCCAAAAGACGGACCATTACAAATATTTCCGAGCTCCAATCGAAAGGGAGGGAGAATAGACAAAATAAACAATAGTACCTTGACAATCACTTTCATCAGAACCATCCAAACAGTCTACAATGCGATCACATTTCCATGCATTATACACACACTTCTTTCCATGATCACATGGGACCATCCCTGTAGCACACTGTTGGAGTAATACTGGTGCGTTAGTTGCAACTGTAACATAAAGTTTGATACAGTATTAAGACATCATTTCAACATATTACGTAAGTAAACTTTTCGTTGACTGTAAATGGTTAGGACTTTTCGAAAAAAAGCGGTATTCAGTTTTTTTTTTTGGTAATCAGACACACGTCGTTTCTAGTCTTTTTTGCAGGAAAGGGTACATATCTATTTTAGCATTTGTGTCTTATTTTTTTAAGGAAATTGAATATTTGAATATTTTTTTATTTATTAATAATCTTTTGAATGGTCATTCTTTTTGTTTTATATTTTACATACTGGGTATTTACAGTAAATGATCCCATCTTGGCTTGTTCAACCTTGATAACTCCAAAAACAACTGTAAACCCAGTGTGTATGGTCGGGTTAAGGATCACTATCAACTTGCACGAAACATTTAATGAGAAACTTGCTTTCACGTGCATGGTTTAAGGAAAAAGAGAACTTGCTACCAGAAACTTGTTTGATGCATAAATTATGAGATGTGGTATGATTTCAAATGAGAATATTAACAAGCAAACATATAATTATTCATAACTGTAGTAAATAATGGCACGCGGACACACGCTAATGAATCTACACAGCATAAGCGACAAACCCTGCAAATCAATATGAAAATAAGAAGATGTTTATTTTGAATACTTTAAGGGGACTCATGCTGGAACTTTCTCATATTAGCATTAAGACTGATATAGGTTAATATAAGACTGATTAACCGAAGGATTGCAATATCATGCAGACCTGTGTTGGCACATTGGAAACATATAATATATAAAACAAGTTACAATTGTATAAAGACCCGTAATGGAACTTCAGTATCTTTTGCAGAAATAATTCGACTACTGCTACTTAAAGGTTGTGTATATTTGATCAATGGGTAGATCAGTGATCAGTTTCACAAGAAATCTTACGACTAAATTTGATCGCAAGTCATGAACAAGTCAGTATACTTACGTTCAACTTTAGTCGTAAGATTTTTTGTGAAACTAATCACTGGAGTATGAGAGACAACTCTTACAAATGCGACATTAATGAAGGAAACTCTACAGTCACCAAGTGAAGGAAATAATTTTAATTTTCAAATCTTTTGCACTAGAAAAGGGGAACGGACAACCTATAGTTACATTTTAGCAACATATTATGGAATATAAGTGTGGTGTCGATTAGATTACTTTATATATATATGCTTTTTTATTAATTTTCCTTATTGTATGAGCAGCATCGGGTTCTAATGTTGGGATTCACGAGTCCAATTTCTTGAAGGGGAAAACATTGTCTCATTAATATATTTAGGACATTTTAAAAGTCTATCACTTTTTACAAAGCAAAAGTTCCTGTAAATTTTCGATACCCGCCCCCTTATAAAATTATTTGGAAATTGCCAGGAATCAATTGCTTTCAACTTCTCAGTTGCATAAATTGATTATAAATTTATTAAAATTCCCGGCTTCAGGAAGTACGTGATTTAATTACAAATCACCTCCCCAACTCACCATCTCAGTCGATATTTTCGAACTGCTCCGTGTTCCTTTGTTTCTTTACTAAGTGTCTTCAAGGATTTGTATATACAAATCCTTGGTGTCTTTAATAAATAACAGTGTATAAACCTTCTTTGTATTTTGTTTTTTTATCTTGCATGTATTGTTAAACGATAGAAAACAAAATCATAATGATAAACGAAAATTGTTTTTTTTTTTATTTTTTTTTTTTGCAAAATAGCTTTTTATCAACATTTTCCATGATAAATTTGCCTTCAAGTAATATGGTTTTATTTCGTTTTTTTTAGTGAATTTTCAAATAAGAAAGAAAACTACCCTTTTTAATATCGTGTTCAAATTCTATGTGATTGCATGAACACAACCACGTCATATAGGAAACAATGAATATTACATAAAATATTGCAATCAATATTACAAGTTTAAACTACCTGGAATCAATATCGAATTTTCTTCGTGTTGTGAAATATACCATTCAAAAGACACTGTCAATAAGAAGACATATTTTATTAAAGTAAGTATAATTTAACGGAATATGAAGATTATTGCATATATTAAAAATACACATTAAATAAACAATGAATACCGTCAAAACGGACATAAAGTGGGTTTCTTAATATTAACAGATTTAGAGATGATAAAAATGCACATCCCTTTTCTTAACTAGAATTATCAGAAAAATAATTGTTTATCAAATTTTACATTTATATAAATAAATATGGTTAAAAGGATATTCTATAGGCATTTGCTTGAATCCATATTCTGTCTGATAATTACAAAACTAATATTACTGCTTATTACTAAAATGTTAGGTCTTGTATTTGTTGGGAAAAAAAACAAAAGATAAATAAAACAGTATTATGTTTATCATTTTGAATATTAATCGTCAAGCATAAACAATCACATGTAATTAATTCTTTGTATATCTAAATAAGGTATCAAATACTGTAAATGTGTATAATCGTCTCTTTAAATAAACCGAGGTAGTTAATTAGTTCAAACGCATTGATGCAAATATGAGATAATTATATATCTTATGGTAATATACAACTATATCTCACATGAATAAAGTCTTCGCCTGGAATTTTGGTGATAATCTTTAAATACAAGTTCTGTCTTTATAGCCCCATAACATTCATGTGAGGTCAAAGAAGTATAATACAAAATACAGAACTCCAAGGTAAATTCAAACTTGAGGGGAAGTCAATACAAACTGACAAAATCAAACGTAATCAACCACATGAATCAACGGAACAAGTGGAAAAAACTGTCATATTCCTGACTGGGTACAGGCATTTTCCGAAGAAAATGATTGGTTAAACCTATAGCTAGCTTAACCTCCCACTTGGGCGAGAATTCAAACAGACATAATAGGTTAATGTGACAATAATTGGGATCCAGCAGCCAAAACTGAGTAAACATACATAACAACTGAATAAAAGTTCAAACAAGCGTTCACATGAATCCAACAAAGACGTCAACAAACAATGTGTTGTAGTTGATAGTAAATTGACAAAGACGCCGACAGAAAAAAGTAAAATAACAGAAATACCGAACTCCAAGGAAAATTCAAAACGGAAAGTCCATTATCAAATGGCAAAATCAAAAGCTCGAACACATCAAACGAATGGAAAACAACTGTCATATTCCCGACTTGGTACAGGCATTTCCTTGTGTAGAAAAATGTGGGTTAAACCTGGTTTTATAGCTAGCTAAACCTCTCACTTGAATGACAGTCGCATATAATTCCTTTATATTGACAACAATGTGTGAACAAAACAAACAGAAATAATAGGTATTGGGGTACAGCAGTCAACATTGTGTTATAATCTTAGAAACGTTTTTGTAGTCGAAAGTTAATTGAACAAGACGCCGATAATAAAGATTTTGTTGTTGAAAGTACACACCGTATATAGTATACACTTTCTCGATCAAGTACAAAACGTCAATGCCAATGTCATTAACATCTAAAAGTTAAATTTCGGTCTTCCAAAAATAGACGAATATCAATAAACCATGTGAATCTCAAAATCTCATTTAGTCAACACATGGAAGTAATACCGAAGTCAATATCACCGTCAACATAATACTTCCATGGTCTAAAAAAGTTGTGTAAGAATTAACAGGGACTATACAAAATCTGTTGTCAATATTAATGAAAATAAAACTTTGTAAAGGCGCGTCCTTTTCCTTACGGAAAAACACTAGTTCGTTACTAAAGAGACAACAACTGACGAGATTCATGGACCGTCCCCAAAGTAAACTTTGGACCCATTGGTGGTCTTGGGCTGTTTTCTGCTCTTTGGTCGGGTTGTTGTCTCTTTGACACATTCTCCATTTCCATTCTCAATTTTATTGTACAGAATATCAATGCAAAAAAGAATAAAGAAATTTTAGTCTTGTTACTAACTACAGATACGAAATTGATGTAAATCCCAAAAATATGCAACGATTAAACAACAACAGTATAATTATAATCTGTGTTAATACATGAAGCCAACACAGAAGTGTGTAGAACAACTACTGAACTTGATTTGCTTTATACTGTAAATTCAGAAACTATTGCGAGGTTTTTATTACTGCTAATAATGCGACTAGATGAGTATCGCACTAATAAAAACTCGCATTCTGATATCTGATACATATTTCTGCATGCACATTTTCCTGAAATCGCAATAATTAATCTGCAATTAAGTCCATTCTTCAAAAATCGCAATAATAAATACACGCAATAATTTCTGAATTTACAGAATTTATTTAAGATTATTGCCGTAAAAGATCATTAACAATGGGAAGGCAAAGTTTCCCGTTTATCATAATTTTTTTGGTAAAAATATTCAAATATCGATGTCCATAGAAGGACACTGATTACTCAAAACGTTGGATAAAGTTAGAGCTGGATGTGGATGATAAATAGTATCATTCAAAAAGTTTGTCAAATCTTACTGTTGAATGGAAATTGAAGATGATTTTTTTTTTATTTTAAAAGATATTTACCACACCCTTTGACCTTTTTTAAAAAAAATCACATCAAAGATACCAGGCTTACAATTTGGTCTACATATGTCTCATTCATGGCGCTCGAATCAAAACAGTTAGAAGGCCAAGTCAAATACGAAGTTGAAGAGCATAAAAAAAATATAGGCAATCTATGCATGGGAGTAGAAAACCCTTAATGTTTCGAACGATTCCATATTTTATAAACAGTAAATTTAAAGAAAATAAACATATCAATGATACTTCAAGTCATTAGTTAGTAAATGACTGTGATCGATGTTTTCTTGAGTATAAAATTTCCAAGGTTGTTCTGCAACAGCCACAAGTAAAATTAAGAATTCGATATCAAAGGGTACAATCGTAAATCACCATGACAATAACTGACGAAACAAAAAAATGTATTCTTTATATATTGTTATGTATTTTTGTATACGAAAAAAAAAGAAATAAAAGTTGCATGGAACTATATGTACAAATACTGACCATTCACAATTTTTTCACAGCATGAGATATGTAGCAGCATATATGTTGGCTGTGATGGGTGGCATTGAAAACCCATCAGCCGACGATTTGAAGATGATTATCGGAAGTGTCGGGATAGAGTCGGATAACGATAAGATAGACCTTGTAATATCTAAGTTAAAAGGAAAAAACATAGAAGATTTAGTTGTGAAAAGTAAGTATTTCGATCAACTAGCTTCAATTTTCTGCGACTGCGTATGTTTTTTTTTTTGTCTCTTGAATGTTCTCTGTCTACACTGGATGTAGGAGGATATACCTTTCGATATGATTTGTTTGGTAACACTTCCATGTGTATATTTCTGTTGTGATTTACTTTGGCGTTTGTCTACTATATGTTTATTTAAGAAATTATTTTCTTTTTAAATTTTATCGAATTCTAAGCTACTAACGCCTAAAATTGTTTACAATGACAGAAACAGTTCTGCAACATTTGACATACGATTTTAAATTGATAAAACCAATCTCATTTGAATTATATTAATATCGAAGTCAAAATGCGAAAGTTGATGAAAACTAGTGCAATTTCAATATTTAAGAGTCTGAATATTGTGTTTAAACTCACTAAAAGTACCAGACTTAAAAAGATTGTCCAACAATTGCAGTGCACTTATGGCCAACTAAAATTAATTGGTAGATTTTCATCCAGATTTTTGAAAACGTTTTTTGTAACGTGTTGTTCATATACAAGGATAATAAGCTTATATCATGTATATATAAGGAAATCTACATTATTTTCAAATTCTTAAATAAATATTTCTGATTGGCAACCACGGTTCTAAATGTAATGTAATAGAAACCTATTTTTAATAAATAGCAAAAAAACGTGGAGAATTGTCTCTTTTTGACTACCTACATCAAATTTATTTTTCTTTTAAGCTATGATTTGTAGTGCCCATAAAATGAAGCATATATGCATTAGTATGCAACACAAATATGAGTACAGAGTGAAATGAAAACTCAAACTGTGTTGAAAATACTAGGATTGATGCTTTGAAGATTCTTATGCAAGGTGCAAATATAATTACAATGTAAAACACAAACTGAACCAAAAAGAAGAAGTTGTTTAATGACTCTATTAAGGGGATGGGGACAGAGGGCGTTTGCTGTTTGTCAACAAAAACGACAGCCTTGGGGTAAATCTAAGGGCTTGCTATAATACATATTGTACGTTGGTCGACTCTTTGTACTCAATATACGGTCATAAATCGCACAAGTTCGTGCGTGTGTCAATTAATTAATTCCAGTCATGTTTTTGACTCTGGTTTTTGTACCAATGTGTTCCACGATTCTTGCGCTTTAGATATGGGTCATTTTCAAAAAATGTCGAATTTTGAAATTGCAAAATTGATTTAAAGTTACTTATTCAAATACCCTTGTCCTAAGCAAATCAAAACAAACAGTTCTTATAGAACAACATATAAAAAGATGCAATCTTGATAATGTTATACAAGAATATATTGAAACATTTTTTGATAGGTGGTGCAATATTTTGTCTCTCCTGTTACCATGTTCAAAAGAAATTTCGGGTTATTTAGAAAAGGTTTCGATAAGATTTTAAGCTTGTTTTTCGTAGCTAATAAGATGGTTTGCAAGAATAAAAACTTCTATATATATTCATTCTGTGAAATGATAGATTATTTGCCAATTTTCCATGTTGTACTGAAAAATGCCTCTAAAAATTGGTTTTCAAAGGTTATAAAAATAACCACCAGTAATGCAAGTCTAAGATAGCAATTCATAATGATCAGCATTTGTTCTCTCTTTCAAATAAACCCAACATCAAGTAAATCCCTCACACGTTGGTTTACTTTTGTCTTTATTTTATTGGTAACAGGAACGTACGTTAATGATATATCACTATATTAAGTTCTATCCTGTTACCGATAGCAGTATTGCACCTGCAAATGCTAAATTGCGAAGATTAAGACGTTATAACCTTTGGATGAGTTCAAACAACGAAACATTTCATTACAAAATGTATGTGTGCAACCGATATGTTATTATAAACCTTTTAAAGACGTTTCTGTCTACTATTGTCTATCCTGTTACTGTAACCATAGCAACCATAGTAACAGGATAGACATAACAGGATAGACAAATTTCTTCATTTTTGAATGCTGTTGTGAAATAACTACTCCCTTTGATGAAGTGATAATGTTTTTCTGTTGTGATTTTGGTTTCCAACACGTAATTGCACTTTTTGCAAGTATGATATTGGTGTAATTAATCAATATGTTGGTAACAGCATAGACATGACAAAAAAGTACCCACTATTTTTCTTTCACTAAATGTCTTGAAATTTCTTTTCTCTACACTGTTATACAAAAACGTTAAATGTTTAGGTTACTTTGCGCTTTTAAAATCAACACGGACTAGTTCAATATTCATAGGGAGAAAAATTTAACGGCTGACTTAAGTAGCGGTAACAGGATGGACATGAACTTCATGTACGCTGATTGAATTTAGTTTGTAGAAAAAATGTTACATATAATAATAAAGAAGCTACGATTTTTCGTTAGAGTTATTATTTACTTTCAAAAAAAAGTCCCTTTTGCAGATATCAAGGCGATCAGAAAATAGGAAAAAAATCATTTGAAATGTGTTACTTGGACACTGTACGCACATAAATTACGCAAAAATCGGACTTAAATATATTCTAATCTTATCAAAATACATCTAAATCGTGTTTATTATTAATGCTCTGACGCATAAATCCTACAAACTTTCATTTAAACACTTACAACTGCATTTTCCATTAGAAATACAAATTTTAGCATGGGTGTACTGAAAATTCGACATTTTTTGAAAATGACCCATATCATTCACAGTCCAAATTTCCTGACACAAATTCATTGTATAAATAAAAAAATCCACGGTTTTCTACCGAGTCACTGAAATTTGTGACGTACCGCGATTAGAACGGTTCTTAGACACCGCCTATTATTCGTAACCCGAATATGTCATGCCTTCGAGTAATCAATCTATATTCTCACAAGATAATGTTGTCATCATTGAGCAGCAGAATATGTCGACTTAATCATTTTGGTTATATTACTCCGGAAGAAATACGAAAACCGAAATTTGAAACAGGAAGTTTTGAATGAAACGAAATTATCGGCGGTTACCGGTAACGGAAATGAACAAAATCCGGAAATCGTAAATTTTTAAAAAGTGGGCGGGACGATTTCAGAGAGGCGGCCGGGGATGAAAATCTATCAATTAATTTACTTGGCCTATTACATTCTAGTATTATTAGTTGTTATTGGCTTTGACTGGCTTTCAGTAACTGTGAGTACACTCATATCTTTACTTTGTCTCGTAAGTCCTTTTGTTAGTAGTTTTTTGGGTGTTTTGTTTCGATCTAATGATTCAAGCCTCTTTCAACTGATTTGTTTTAAATGTTTTAATGCTTTGCTATAACCCGCTGTCCGGGGTTATGGGAGGTTGCGTGCCTGCAAACATATTTTATCCCGGAATATTTTATTGGCTGAAAGTATGACGAATGTTTCATTCCGTCACGTGCTTTCATTTTGTATCATAGCAACCCATATCGTATGAAAGTAACCCAAGATTATAGAATTATTAGCACCACCTACCGAATTAATTAACACTGTTTTTTCGGATTGTTCGTGTACTTCGTATAAACCGTTATGCTTTTAAGAAAAATGCAATATTTTTTATTTGGAAAAAGTAAATGTCAATACATCTTGTAAATGTGGATAATTCATTTCGAAGTTTTGTGTTTAAAGATATACTTTCAGATTCTAACTGTGGATAGCATATATGTTTTTTTCTCTAAGATCTGTAAATATAATAATTGGATTTTAGTTTAAACATATTTTATTGTTCAAAATGACAAATAGATCAGACACAAGTTTTACCGACTTCAAAGAATTGATGATGCTGTTGGTTTTGAAAATGTATACTAAATGAAAGGAAGTAGCCATAACATTTTAGCTAGAATTTCATTTCGATTAAATTTTCAAAAAGGACAGCATTCAATTCTATAATCAATTACAGGTCAAGATCTTCTTGCATCTGTATGTGGCGGGTCAGGATCTACTTGTATTCAGACAGGCACACCTCAAGTAAAAGGTATCTTTTATTTCATTAGCTCTTAATATAAAATGATTACAAAAAATTGAAAACAACAAATGAATAACCAAACTGGGAATTGAGACGTCAATACATGAAAAGCAAGCCAAACTAGACATCTATGGAAGAAACGGTCGTCCAGAATGCTCAATCGACCATACCAAGTATATTGATATATTAAACAGGAAGTTCTGAGTCAGTTATACATATCTATCTCTCATAAAGAGTTGAACAGCCCACGAAACACAGATCAATAATACTGACCGCTTTGTTATATAAACTTCTAAATTACCAGGCGCGTAGCTGCCTTTACGCAAAAAATCATTTGCTTGCACATTTTTTTCACAAAAAAAATAATTCTGAAATTAAATTACGAATGAGTAGGAAGACAGGTCAACCGGGCTAACTATCCAGCTGACACTCCAAGTCAGTATTGGAAGCGAGCCTTGTATTTCTCCTTTCTTGACTATTTCATTGAGGAACTCACAGCCTAGGACGTTTACTGGATAACTCCGATCGTTTTCAAGGCCAGAACCTTATACCTGCACGTTTGGAATCTTTGACAGCAGAGTGTATAGACAAACTATACGAAACATTTAGACACGACTTGACGGACAATCAAGAAACCTTCAACTCTGAGGTAAAGAGATGGCAGAGACGCTGGTCCAAATGTTATAGAGTAGCCCAAATCTCTGATGTCCTCTCTAGCAGTGACTAAAAAGGAACTATATCCTTCAATAGTTTGCAATAGTGTCAATCCTAGTTACAATGCCAGTAACTACATCAACTACTGAACGGTCATTTAGTGCATTATGGCGACTGAAAACTTATCCCCGTTCAACCATGGTATAGGACAGACTATCTTCGTTGGCGCTCATACATGTTCACAGAGAAATGAATATCGACACCGAGAGAGTTCTGCGATC
This sequence comes from Mytilus californianus, assembly GCF_021869535.1. Lineage (NCBI taxonomy): Eukaryota > Metazoa > Mollusca > Bivalvia > Mytilida > Mytilidae > Mytilus > Mytilus californianus. Next base: position 31,890,819 of record NW_026262690.1, on the reverse strand, counting down.
ATTTGCCTTGGCAAAAAAATAGATATATGGTCTTTGGATATTAACTTTACTTTAAGTCTTACATGCAGTATTAACATTTAGTAATACAGGCTCAATACAATAACCTTGAAAACATCTTAGATTTATATCCCTCACTTATAAGTCAAGACTTAAAAGTCGCCGTTTGATTTCGTATTCCCATTATCCGTTCGTCCAAAAGACTACTAATTCACCTTGGGTATCTGTGTCCCAAGTGACCTTCTACCGTTGTCGTAGAAACCCTTCCTTTGATTCGAAAATGACCTTAGTGAGAAACGCTACGGTCGGGTGTCTTGCAAGAAGCAGGACCTGCTTACCCTTTCGGAGCACTGGAGGTCGCCACATTTTTTTTTTTGGGGTTCGTGTTTTTTTTATCTGTATTTAGTTTTCAATATTGAATGTTTTTGTTTGTTCTTTTGTGTCTTATCTGTTCCCGGGTTGGTCATGTGTCCATTGATTGCCCTTCTATTGATAAACGCTTCGGTTGACTTGTCGACTGAAATTCCTGTTTTATAAAACTTATTCTATATTTGAAAACAACCATGTTAATAAGGAGTAATGTGAATTTCATAAGCATGGCATACCTGGAAAATGACCGAAAAATGATAATTTTCTGCATAAAAAGGTCCCAAAAAATTTTTCGCCTCGCTCCGCTCGGCTTACTAAGACTTATGCTTGCACTTTATTTTAGGCCAGCTACGCCCCTGATTACTTTCCTCTATGTATAATATCTGTATTTACAAAATACAATCGTTGTAAAGAATACATTTTATTGTGTATTTAGTTGGGGGAAAACGGCTGAAAAACCTAACTTAAAGGTTCGGCAATGAATTAAACATAGCATGATTGAACTTCCAGATGTATTGACCAATATGACGTTCACTGTTTTCATAGGGGTCAGTTGATACGAATGAGCAAGACGTCCAATTGGTGGTCGGTGAAAGAATTTAAAATTTGTATCAATGTGCTTTCAAATCAATATTGCTATGTTCAACAAATAATTTTTTATTCTTTTATTCATATAAATTTGTTCAAATATGTAAATCAACGTATACGGGGTAATGACACGAAGGCAGTACAAAGTATCCCGATGCTACACACAAAATAAAAGACATAATTTGAAAATATAGAATTTTGCAGGTAACAATTAAAAAAAACATATTGTTTCCCACAATTTCCGTATGAAATCGGGTCACTGTCCGGGAAATACATTTCGGCAATTAGTCTAGCTTTAGGAATTAATAATGATAATTTCTTGTTGTTACTTTTTGTGTGTAATTGTAGCCGGTACCTATCATATATGCAGTATATATAGAAGTGTTGGTGTAATTGTCAGTGGAACTACAAAGGACAAATACAATGGTTTAAATATAGTGTTTAATTAGTAAGACAAAACATCTACATACATATTACAAAATATATTATGCTGGTCAAGAGGATAGATGATATTATTTAAAAAATGCATTACCGGGTATTAGAATAATGCACGATATCTTTATTCCAGAATAAGATTTTGTTATTGAGATTGAAATAGTCAAAGAGATATATTATAAATGATAAATGATAAGCAGTTTTATACTTATTTTAGTAGTGTCTAGAGAAGACGAAGAAAAGCCTACTGTAGATGATGGTAATGACAGTGATGGGAGTGATGTCAGTTTTGGGTTGTTATTTGATTAAACATCAAGTAGACATTTTTACTTTGAAAAAAATGCGTAATATTCCTCCCCACAATGACTCAAAATTTATCAAATTTACAACATTTGATGTATTCATACGCAAATGTGAGTTTGTTTTTATATTAAAACTACATGCATATGCTAAAATCTTGGTTAAATTATATAAATATGACATCCTTCATATCGTTGTAAATGTATGAGCTTTCGGATGTTATAATGTTTATGCCCCCGCCGTAGCGTAGGGGGCATTAAGTTTTACCCTTGTCCGTCTGTACGTACGTACGTACGTCTCAAAATTGGTTTCCGTTCTCTAACTTTAGTTTGCTTCAACCAAATGTTATGAAACTTATTCACAATGCTTATTACCACAAAACACAGATCAAGTTTGAATTTTGGTGGCGTCACTTTTACTGTTCTAGAGTAATGCCCCTTTACAAATGGAAAATTGCTGAATTTATCGTTTCCGTTCTCTAACTTTAGTTTGCCTCAACCAAATGTTATGAATCTTATACACAATGCTTATTACTACAAAACACAGATCAAGTTTGAATTTTGGTGGCGTCACTTTTACTGTTCTAGAGTTATGCCTCTTTACAAATGGAAAAAATGCTGAATTTTTCGTTTCCAATCTCTAACTTAAGTTAGCCTCAACCAAATGTTATGAAACTTATACACAATGCTTATTACCACAAAACACAGACCAAGTTTGAATTTTGGTGGCGTCACTTTAACCATTCTAGAGTTATGCCCCTTTAGAAATGGAAAAATTGCAAAATTTTTATTTTCTTCTAAATATAAAGTAATTTTATTCAAATTGAAGTTATCTTCCTTTGTCCATGATTATAGTTGAATCAACCACAATCAATGCTTTATACAATGCAATGTTTAATTTTGACTTCCACTGATAAAACACAGATCAAGTTGTTTGCCTTCAAATATTGGCATGCTTGGGATTTTCTACTCTTTCCACAGTTAAAGAAGGACAGTAGATTTCATTAAGCTGAATTGAAAGTCGTTTCATACCTGACAAGGAGAAGCAACATACGTTTATAGACAAAATTTCCTCGTGTTGATATATCCACAAACTATTGCGGACCGGTGTTCTCGATGCATTCGCATTCAATGTTTACACCGGGATAAGGTCCGTTTGAGTTTGTTCTGATTTTTTTTTTAAATGTCATAGATGAGTTTATAGTATCTAATACAAAACACGCATAAAATGTTACGAAATGCATAATTCGTACAATGCTTTCTTATTCTAATTGTCACGGAATATTTATTGGAACAACAGTTTTATTAGACAATAATATCAGTACATTGGTATGCACTCACCTTGGCAATGATGTTCATCTGACCCGTCATTACAGTCAATGATATCGTCACATCTCCATGTATTTGGACAACATCTCTCACCATCAGCACACATAAAATCTCCCTTAGCACACAGTTTCTGAGCAGATGTTGTTGTTTTCGCCGTTGGGGTTGTAACAGTTGTTAGCGTGGTACCTAAAAATCGCTTATAAAGATGTAACTTTAAGTTACTTAAATAATAAATTATAACGAATCATATTGAATGCTTCGGTACAGATATGATTAATAGCACACTTTTCTTAAATTATCCATTGATAAATTTAGAAGTAATAAGGAAACAAACGCTCCAACTCCCTACATACACAATTCATTCATGTCTTGTCAGATTTACTTCAAACTTGCATAAATGATGACTAATAAAAAAAAATCTGAAAAAGCGAACCGTTTTTGCTGTAGGATTTTTCACTTATCATAGGTGGATTTTAGTTGATGTGTAGGGTTCTTGGGTATATGTGAGCTTAAAGGCTAGTGTTTTAACAGTTTTAGATAATTTATACATATTCTTGTAATAATGGTATGGTAATGGAATAATTAGTTATTGATTAGGTGTTCCAACTGTTTTGATTCGGGTGTCAATGATGAGTCTCACGAAGACGAAACCCGTCCCCAGGGCACAAGTTATAAACCTCTTATCTATGACAATTATTTTTTTATTGTTAAACTTTTTGAAATCGATGGACTATTATAAGCTTATTGGTAACAAAACGACTCATCAGAAAAAATAAATTAAAAGAAAGAGATGTGGTCGGAAATTGCGCATCTATAATTTTTATATTTGCATCTAAAAATTGCGTACTTTACAGTATTCCATCATGAAAGATAAAGTTTTCTCCTAGGGGACGAGTAACTGATTAAAGTGAGAAAAAAAACCGGACGATTATCATCTTTTAATATATATACCATCTTCGCTAGCCAAGGGTTACGATCCACTTCCCTCCTCTCCACCCTTGGCAGATTAAGCCAACATTTATAATAATGTTGCGCCATCTATCGGTAGATTAAAGTCACGCCCATTCCGAATACATTATTCTTGAACAATGGTAGCACTTGAACTCTTCAATTTGGAGGTAAACACACGGTAGCGTCTAGATTCTACACACTTGGTAAAGCAGGAAACGAAAATATACGTTGACATTCATGCATTTGTGCAAGAAACATACACAGAAACTTCTATTTGTTGATTAAAAACATTCAAATTGTCACTAAATATAGTCGTATGTTTAGGGATGTAAAGACTTGTTGCACAATACAACAATACAAGTTTTTAACGACCTTGACTGGCTATACAGCCCTTGCACGGTCGGCTCATATATAAGCACGTGGCAATTGTTTACATACACTTTCTACATTTACACGTGATCATGTTATAGGCGCTTTTTGATTGGATGCAGCGAGTTTCGACTGCAACCAATGAAAATCATTACCTTGTGTCTCCGAAATTCTATCTCAATCTGCCAAGGGTGGAGAGGAGGGAAGTGGATCGTAACCCTTGGCCAGCGAAGATGTATATATACTAGCCTAAACGACTCGTAAGGGGTTCCATGGAACCCTGTGTGTCTCGCCTACGATTGCTGCTGTCAGTGTAAAAGTGTAATGTTGACTTAAAAAGTGAGTCCATTTATTAGTAAAATACAGAATTGAAAAGAAAATTCAAACTTTTCTTAGGATGCTATTTCTTGGTCTCGAAGAAAAGCTTTTGTCCAAGTTTCATAATAATCCATGAAGGTTTACAAATGTATCATGTCAAAAAAAAATTAATCCCAGACTGTATGTAAATATTAACTGTAAAAACTAAGTCCATCTTATTCTATACAAAAAATACTGAAAATGAAAATATATTTTCAAAAGTTTGCTTCAGACATTATCTCCTAATCATTAAAAAGCTTCTGCCAAAGTTTCATAAAATTCTATAAAGGTTGACAAAGTAATTGATGTGTAACATACTTTAACCCTAGACTGTATCTACTTGTTAACCGTAAAAAAAACTAAGTCCATTTATCAGTAAAATACGGAAAAATGAAAATAAATATTTTCAAAATTTTGCTCTGGATACTATATTTTGGTCATAAAAAAGCTTCTGTATAAATTTTATAAAATTCCATGACGGCTTGACAAAATTATTGATGTCTAAAAAACTTTAACCACAGACTGAACCTAAATGTTGACGCCGCCGTTGCCGACGCCGACGACGGGATCTAGGATCGCTATGTCTCGATTACGCGACATAAATGTCGCAGGCTCGACAAAAACCTGAAAGGGAAAAGTGAGAAGTGCTTAGAAAATAAGAAAAACTTTAACACCAATTCATTTTGTGGTTAAGAAATTCATAATTGCTTGAAAAAGGGTCTTTCTTTTGATTTTTCACACGTACTTATTGAGTTTACTCTTAGTTGGTATAATGTATGGCAAAAATAATTATGAATGCTCGTCAAATTCTTCCTTTATTGAGTTTTAAATTGATTTAGGGTCGGGTGTCGCTGTCAATAAGACTTTAGACAGGTAGTATTTTAACATTGGCATTTTTTAATTCTTTTTAGTGGTAGCTACGACCTTCTTAAAGAATCGTGCATTGTTGTTATAGACCATACACTGATTATTGATGCATTACATAAATGTATATGTATGCTCAACTTAATATTAAAAAAATTCTGAAATCTTTATGCAGAAGTCAAAATGTTGTTCTTGAAGGTTTTCCTGGCTTTAGTTTAATTGCCGGGAAATGATCAGAATGCAGGATTTTGCAACTTTTATCTCAAAGCTTCTTGTGGCCTTCAACCACCAACCGTTAAACCCCTTCTGCGAGATCAGCAGTTCTATCTTATATAATAAAAATAACGGAGAGAATGTTCAATCAACTAAAGGGACTGCAGTCCTTTTACACAAATTATTATTTCTATGACGTATCATTTGCGTCAATTTTATTCTAGAAAGGTATCAATTGCAACAGAATATGGAATAAATTTTGAAAATCACTTTTATACAGTTTATTCTTATGTTGAGTTGTAACACCACTGCCCCAGGTTAGGGAGAGGGTGCGCGCTCACAAACATGTTTAACTAGCCACATTCTTTATATGCATGTCCCAAATCAGGAGCCTGTAGTTTAGTGGTTATCGTTGATTCATGACTGGCATATTTGTTTTTTGTAAATCGTTTTGTTATAAGCCGTTAGTTCTCGCAATTGAATTGTTTCACATTTTTTATGTGGTGGCCTTTTATAGCCGACTATACGGTATGGGTTATCTCATTGTTGAAGGCCGTACAGTTGCCTATAATTGCTTACATCTTTGGTGGATAGTTGTCTCATTGGCAATCATACCACATCTCCTTATTTTTATGTGTTTAGAAATAACGTGGCGTTGTACAACGATATACCGTACTGCTATCGTATATAAAGATAAACAGCGTATCCACTGTTTTCAATGGATCTCTATCATGTATATATGACAATGACCCACAGAGATTAGATTGTCAAATACTCCGAATGGCCTGTAAATGAAAGGCAACGGATTCGATGCGACTATTTCAGTTCATATGTTCGGAATTGGTCAATATTATATTTTTAATGAAAAGGATGTTGAAAGGAATGATCGGAAATGTGTCCGACAATCACTGTTCAAAGAATGAAGAAAACGGCAAGGAATCACCTCACAAAACTGTCTAACAAATTCAAGGTTTCTGAAAATTATATCTGAATTAAGAGACCAAATTTTATGAAAAGCGGTCGAAACTTTGACACATCGGAGACCTTTCTATACTGTATGGATTTAAGCAAAGCAAAGACTCGATAAAGAATACAGCTCGTCTGGATTGGGGTTTTTCTTTCGGCGGCAGAACATGACTATGCGATTGTATACCTTGACATTTCTGTTCGTCTGTATTATCATAGCAGTCAACAATACCATCACATCTCCACGAATCTGGGTAACATTTGTCATTATCAAACGTAAACTCTTCTTCACCACAATGAGACTTTTCACGTACCCAGGCTGTGTTAATTATCGAAACTAATATATATATATATATATTACAGCTTTTAGGAAATAACAAAATATTATTATTTAATTATTTGCTATTTAACAGGTGACTTAATGAAGTTGATATTAACAATTTCTCGGTGATGATTAGATAAAAATCTAAATGGAACATTGCAAAATCTTACAAAAAGAAAACTATTTGGTTTTGTATTAGTTCTATGACGATAGTCTATAAATCAGAGAATTTGAAAGGACGTTGAAATATAATTCATAACGTGGCATTTGCTTTTTAATAACAATCGACTACTAGTATGTATGTTTTCTTATTTTAAAAAAAAATACGAAATCTTGTTTCAGTTATAAATGTCATGCAGTAAGGAAGGAAGGAGCACTTTCAACAATATTACAATTATTATTTTGACCATAATTTTCTTGATGATTTTTTTTTTGTTTGTATTTTGTCATGTGCAAATCTACCTTATATCTCTCAACTAATTCTTCTGCTTACCATTGCATCCATATTCGTCACTCCTATCCATACATTCAGACTTCCCGTTACATCTCAGACTAATGGGTAAACAAAATGTTCCGGTCCATGAATTTTCATCACACTGAAACTCTGTGAGTGGGTTGCAGGACGATTCTGTCAGATAAAAGAGGCTAACATTTTCGCACCAGCATTTTAGGGATATATCTCAAATTAATAGTGCACATAGCGGTTTAAGCTAATAGAAAAGGGCAGATTGTAAGAATTGTAAATATACTCTACATAACTCAAAGTGAACTTTAACACAGTCTGAAATAAATGATTCCCTTATATTGAAAAGTTGAACTTGTTTGAAAAGAATTGTGTCCAAAAAGTAATTTAATAGTGTATGAAATTGAAAATTATATTACTTTGTAAGGATGCACAAGTGTTCATTTCCAAATGTAGAATCACTAATCCGGGGACGAATGAAAATTATTGGTACAGACTACAAAGTTATATATAAAGCCCGCCTTTTACGATTTACTGTATTAAAAGCACGAAAAGCGTAGCTTTGAGTCCGTTAGATATTTAAATAAGTCAGGCGTGGCTATATATGATTTGTTTTAGTAATGGGTTATGACGCACGTCAAAGGTGAAATACTGACCAATGCAGCTTAACTGTGCTTTTCATGAATTATATGTGTCAGTCAAACAGTGGTGAGCGCACTATGATATGTACAAAACGTCTCTTATTTTCAGAAAATGAACACATGGAGAACATGTTTTCAGTAGGATTTGTATTTCAAATAAATGTACATTTAAATGAATTCATGATTGTCGTGGGAGATACATTGAGATTTACAGACCCGAAAGTGATTTATGTGCTATTGAATAGTTTCCCTCTCCGAGAATTCTTGAGGGGGATAGATGCAAAATCTTATTCGATGTATACATGCTTTCAAAGCCTGAAAAAGACGTGTAGTTTTAGAGGAGTTGAGAATCTGTGATAAGATGGAAACATTTTTTAAATATTTTGTGAAGGTATTGTTTTTCCCTTCAAAACAGGAAAAAGATCGGTTAACTGATTGGTTGTTGATTGCGTTAGGTCCATCGACAAATATTTGAAGCATGCTCAATTCAAGAGATAGATTTTTGTAAATCGGTAGTAGTTGCTGAACATCTAGTGACATATATTTCTGGGGTATTCATTCTGATACGATAATACACTTGGCGGGGTCGCCCATAACAGAGAGAAAAACGATACGTGGTCTCGTTTAAACAATATTATTAGGTACGTGCGCCGTATTTATCTGTATTTAGATTTTGGTATTGTAGAAATTTGAAATTATTTGATAAAATAATTTATCAATATCGCCTCTTCGTTTATAGACCATGTTATTTCTTTTTGTAGCTTCCTTGTCGCACGTATTTGCCTCAAGTTTTGGGAACCGTGGTTTAATTCAGGGTTAGGTTTAGGAGTTGGACAAGTGTTGGGGTAGAGTTACTTTAAAGATCCCCCCTTTCCGAATTTATGTTTTTATAATTTGTTGAGTTTGCAATTTATGCATTTGTAAGAAATTTTAAAGTCATTTATATTACATTTTGTTTTATCTTTCATTATCTACTGGTCCGAGGAGGCGGAGCCAGACAATGCAATAACAACTTTTGAGATGGAAGTTAATGCACTCACCTAAGCTCCTCCCATTCCTTGCTTCACCTTTTATGACAAGCGTTCAACGGCGGGATTGTATAGTGATATATTAAGTTAATGCACTCCTCTAAAAATATAAGTGTTTACTCACTCGAAGATCAAAGGAAAAATTAGCATTCATGTTACAAACGACTTTATCAAAATAGAATAATAACATGATAATAATGATGGATGGCGGTCTTACCGTAATATGGCAAACGTAATGCTGTTGTAATTCCAACCAGGAGTACACAAAGTAGAGCTTTTGTTTTCCAGTGCATCCTAGAAGAACATTCCGACATTCAGTGCCCAGAAAAACAGTAAATAAACTACTTATGTGATGTTCAATAGGTTACTAAATTATGTTTGGTCATTAAGTAAGTATTTAAGCTTTTAAATAAATATGTACAAGTCTATGATTGAGACTATGCACAAATAATAATATCAAGTTTTCAGATAACACTAGGTGATAACTGTTTGTATGATGGTCAGTTTGTACAAAAGTTCAAAGATATACGAACAAATAAGGTGATGTTCGAAGATTATGTCTATGTTGGACAATGTTATTGTTTCAGAGTTCCGCTCTTTCTTTACTTGAAATGTATTTGGATGAATATTGCCATTTTTATATTTTGGTCAGTTCATTTTGTTTGTTATCCGGACCGGAGTTTTCTTCATCTAAAAAGTGAGCTTACTAGGTATAGGGCATACTATGTGTATACAATGCTGAATGCAGTGAATCATATCATGATTTTTGACAAGTTCGGTTGATTTGATCAGGCTCCATGAAAACGATTGAGTGGTTTTTTTTTTCATATTTTTAAAAGTTATCGTCACACATATTGATTGAGACTGAGGCACGATATGTATTGTCTTAGATATTGTGACACGATGTGTATTGGTCCTATAGATATTGTGACACGATATGTATTGGTCATAGATATTGTGACACGATATGTATTGGTCCTAAATATTGTGACACGATATGTATTGGTCCTAGATATTGTGATTTAAGCTAAAAAGGAGTAAGGTTGGGTGATCAAGGAGAATTGAAAAAAAACGGATCGTTTATCACTTACAAGAAAAGAAAAAAATGTGTGCAAATATAGATTCCACAGCATTATCGTTTATGATTCATATTTCTCCTCACAAAACATCACCCTATCAATTTTTGATTTTCAAATATTCCGACCTTGATCATCACTGAAGAAACATTGATTGTTGAAATGCGCATCTGGTGCAGTAAAACTGATACCATTAATGTTATTATTACCAATGGGTTGATACCTCTGCTGTCGGACAGTTAATCCAGGAGGGTATAACCCCGATAGCTCAGTGTTTCGGTACTGGTGTGAAAAATACGGATCTTGTTTTATTGAAATTTGCTGTTATAAATCTTAGAAATTTATACTAAATAAAGAAATATGTCTCCCTGGTCCATTGTTCTGATTCGTTGTCCGGGTTTGTCTATACATAACGGTCCTTGTTTGTTATATCAGCTGTTCCAAATTTGTAATATGTGTTATAGGTGTTCTATTTTTAAATGTTTTGACTTTAAGCATCCCTGAAGAGAAATTTATTGTGGCAATGCGCATCTGGTACAGTAAAATTGCTAACGTTAATGTGAGTAAAAATCACATAATGTTTGCTAACGTTTTCGTTCCTTTTGGCACCCCTTATTCGCCTGAGGAGTGCCAGGAGGAACGAAAATGTTAGTGAATATTATGTGATTTTTATTGAGATTTTTAATGTATGTATTACTAAATGTAGTCTATTGCGATTTTGTTCTTTTTATTAATATATCCGTGCACAGTGGAACTTACAGCTTTATTCTTACAATTATGATTTCGGCTCGTGGTCGCTTTCTTTCGTGATATTGGCCAATCAGAAAAGCAGGAATATTCAACTTCGTAAATGAATTTTGACAAATGAAGAATAGAGATCAAGACACAAACAACACATCGATTATCAAAAAATAGTCAACCGGTCGGCGAAAGTAAAAATTGAAAGATATTTAAAATATATAATGGAATAATGTCGTTTTATTATATTGTTATAATTCTACACAATTAAATTCTGTCCGTTAGCAGAGGCGGATTTAGATGGGGCCCAGGGGGCCCGGTCCCCATTTCTCTTAGGCAGTCAGTGGGCCCCCACTTATGAAAATTTCTGGATCCGCCACTGGTTAGAGCTGTAAAAAGTGCCGAAAAGGGATATAAAAATTAAGGTAAGGTACCGTTTTAAGTGGCTGTATTACCATTTTATTGATTTCAGTGGCGCACTTAAAAATTACTGTCCAATACCACTAATAATATTTCAACAGAAACAGTTAAATTTCCAAACAAATTCGTTGTATCTATGAAAGAATTGAGTTAAGGTTTTAAGTTATTAACGAAACCCCTGACTTTATAAGCTACCAGTTATACGTGATCATAATGGACCACATTCTATGAAATCCTAGGTGTCACTATAAACACGAGCATAGCGAAAAATAAGGTTTGGAAACGCGTACCCGTAACAAGAGGGCACAGGAACATCAACGTCCAAAGAGGAAATTATATCCATACCAAGAAAAAAAATCAATGCTGTTCATATTATATTTATGAGGGCCCCGCCGAATGGCGGACGCCCTATAGTGATCAGACTGTGGTCCGTCTGTCCGTCCGTCCGTAACAAATTGTGTCCGCTCTATATCTAGAGAACCGTTATGATTTCAAAGTTTATACTTGACATGTATTTTAACCAACAACAGAGGGTGTGTCATAATGTATGTACAACTTCCTAGGTCAAAGGTCAAGGACAAAAACTTTTATTTCAGTTGACAACGCCATGTCCTATGGTAAAGATCGTGTCCGCTCTTTATCTTGAGAACCATTACGATTTCAAAGTTTATACTTGACATGTATATTAACCAACAGAGGGTGTGTCATAATGTATGTACAACTTCCTAGGTCAAAGGTCAAGGTCAAAAAATTTGGTTTCAGTTGACAACCCCATGTACTATGGTATAGATCGTGTCCGCTCTATATCTTGAGAACTGTTATGATTTCAAAGTTTATACTTGACATGTATATAAACCAACACCAGAGGGTGTATCATAATTTATGTACAACTTCCTAGGTCAAAGGTCAAGGTCAAAAACTATGGTTTCAGTTGACAACCCCATGTCCTATGGTAAAGATACCAAAATATTCACAGCGGGGTCCACAGAGATGGCTCCTATCTCAATGATATCTAGTTTAAAGTCAGTTAGTTCCTGTAAGGTTACTTTAAAAATATTGTATTTGCAAAATAAATAAGACACAAGTAAAGTTCCAGTAAGTGTCTGCAGTATAAATATATAATTTATATATGGTTACGTTCTTTTCCTTATTAATCCAAGAAAATGCAAAAATGGTTAACAATGAAATGTTAGAAATATTGTTGTGATTCCGGTAAAATTGAAAAATGATAATTGAACTTTAAAATATCTAATGTTGTGATTAAATTTTCAAATTCAAAAATTTCTTTTTTCGACCTTATCTTACTGTTGTTTTTTTTTTTTCACTTCTATAAATTTGAAAACAAGTTCAATATAAAAAAAAATCGAGAATGCGATAAAGCGACAGTATCAAAATAAAAACAATGTCAACATACGGTCTTCATCTAAAAAGTAGTATGAACGGTATGTCAACATGCGGTCTTCATCAATTGAAAAAATAGTCTGTACAGTATGTGAACATAAATTCTTTGGCAATAGAAAAAAGTATGTGCATTATTAAGCGATAGAAACTAGTCTGTGCATATAAAAATAAGAAGAAGTGGTATGATTGCCAATGAGACAACTCTCCACAAGAGACCAAATGACATAGAAGTTTAAAGCTGGCATGTCAGTTAACTGCTAGTAGTCTGTTGTTATTTATGTATTATTGTCATTTTGTTTATTTTCTTTGGTTACATCTTCTGACATCAGACTCGGACTTCTCTTGAACTGAATTTTAATGTGCGTATTGTTATGCGTTTACTTTTCTACATTGGCTAGAGGTATAGGGGGAGGGTTGAGATCTCATAAACATGTTTAACCCCGCCGCATTTTTGCGCCTGTCCCAAGTCAGGAGCCTCTAGCCTTTGTTAGTCTTGTATTATTTTTAATTTTAGTTTCTTGTGTACAATTTGGAGTTTAGTATGGCGTTCATTATCACTGAACTAGTATATATATTTGTTTAGGGGCCAGCTGAAGGACGCCTCCGGGTGCGGGAATTTCTCGCTGCATTGAAGACCTGTTGGTGACCTTCTGCTGTTGTCTGTTCTATGGTCGGGTTGTTGTCTCTTTGACACATTCCCCATTTCCATTCTCAATTTTATTTTATAGGTCACCGTACGACCTTCAACAATGATCAAAACCTATACTGCATTAGTCAGCCCTATAAAAGGCCCCGAAATGACAAATGTATACAAAATAATGAACGAAAAACAAATATGATATAAAGCAAAAAACGACAACCACTGAATTACAGGCTCCTGACTTGGGACAGGCACATACAAAATGTGGCTGGGTTAAAATAGTTTGAAGACCTCCTATCCCCCCCCAGTCCTGGGACAGTGGTGTAACAGTACAACATAAGAACAAACTATAAAAGTATAAAAGTCGGTCAAAAAGGGCTTAAAAATTTGGTTTTGAAGTTTGGTTGTACCTGTAGAAAACTTATTTCAAACGGGATTGCACATCCTCATTTTTAGGGAGATGTTGTTTACCGAGCCCGGAAATTTAGAAACGATCCGGGTAAACTTACCGATCCTTTAAATAAACTTATTCTAAAAGGTTGCCAGTTCAACACTGTAATTAGATCTTTGAATAGTGTTTTTATTTGTATTAATATTGATTTTGTTATCAGTAAATTAAAATAAAATGAAATATTATATACATATGTACATTCATGGCTCTACAATCTGTCGATACCTGTATCTTGGCATTGCACAAGGTCATGTTTTTCTCCGACTTTTTATGACGTTTTAACTCTAAATCCATTGGATGTTGGATGTGTACTGATTGATATTTCAGTGTAAGATGCATGATTTTTTATTAGTTGTTAATGGCTTTGAACTAGCTGTCAGTAACTGCGAGTACTCTCAGATCTGTACGTAGTGTTATTTTGTTGTGGGGATGAATAAGTACCCATCAATATCCACTCTGTGTTTTTGTTAAGATGTATTTCTATTTGTATCCATCTGATGAGTTAAGCCTTTTCCAACTGATTTTAATAGCTTGTTCTTTATATGTTGTACCGTTACACGACTGTCCCAGGTTAGGGGGAGGGTTGGCGACTTCAAACGAGTTTAACCCTGCCACATTCTGCATGTGCCTGTCCCAAGTCAGGAGCCTGTAATTCAGGGGTTATCGTTTGTTGCTGTGTAACATATTTGTTTTTTTGTTCATTATTTTGTACATAAATTAGGCCGTTAGTTTTCTCGTTTGAATTGTTTTACATTTGTCATTTCAGGGCCTTTTATAGCTGACTATGCGGTGTGGTTTTTGCTCATTGTTGAAGGCCGTATGATGACCTATAGTTGTTAATTTCTCTGTCGTTTGGTCTCTTGTGGAGAGTTGTCTCATTTGCAATCATACCACATCTTCTAATTTTAATATTAACTCATCAGATCGATACAAAGCAGAAAGACAGAGCGGACGTGGTAGGGTATTTACAAGTCCACAATACAAAAAAGACACAGATCTGAGAGTATTCGCAGTTACTGACAGCTAGTTCAAAATCAATTACAACTAATAAAATAACTGAAGAACGGTAAAAGTGACGCTACCCAAATTTGAACTTGATCTGAGTTTTGTGGTAATAAGCATTGTGTGTAAGTCTCATAACATTTGGTTGAGGCTAACAGTAGAGAACAGAAACTAAAAATTCAGCAATTTTTCTATTTGTAAACACGCATAACTCTAGAACGGTTGTGTATAAGTTTTATAACATTTGGTTGTGACAAACTAAAGTTAGAGAACGGAAACGAAAAATTCACCAATTTTTATGTTTATAAAGGGACATAACTCAAGAATGGTAAAAGTGTGTCCACCATATTTCGTACTTAATCTGTATTATGTAGTAATAAGCATTGTGTATAAGTTTCATAACATTGAGTTGAGGTAAACTAAAGTTAGACAAGAGTGCACACGCTGAAATGTCTCGCCTTCTTTACTAATCACTGATATTGTGTTGATAGTCCTAAATATGAAGCTTTATTACAACTGTCACATAAACTTAACATTAACCAAGAAAACTAAACATTGACCAATGAACCATGAAAATGAGGTTAAGGTCAGATGAATCATGCCAGGCAGGCATGTACAGCTAACAATTCTTCCATTCAACAAATATAGTTGACCTATTGCATACAGTATACGAAAAACAGACCAAAACACAAAAACTTAACTATAACCACTGAACCATGAAAATGAGGTCAAGGTCAGATGACACCTGCCAGTTGGACATGTACACCTTACAGTCCTTCCATACACCGAATATACTTGACCTATTGCTTATAGTATCTGAGATATGGACTTGACCACCAAAACTTAACCTTGTTCACTGATCCATGAAATGAGGTCGAGGTCAAGTGAAAACTGTCTGACGGGCATGAGGACCTTGCAAGGTATGCACATACCAAATATAGTTATCTTACTACTTATAATAAGAGAGAATTTAACATTACAAAAAATGTTAACTTTTTTTTCAAGTAGTCACTGAACCATGAAAATGAGGTCAAGGACATTGGACATGTGACTGACGGAAACTTCGTAACATGAGGCATCCATATACAAAGTATGAAGCATCCAGGTCTTCCACCTTCTAAAATATAAAGCTTTTAAGAAGTTAGCTAACGCCGCCGCCGCCGCCGCCTCCGGATCACTATCCCTATGTCGAGACAAAAGTCGCAGGCTCGACAAAAACGGAAACAAAAAAATTGTACTTGATCTTAGTTTTGTGGTAATGAATATTGTGTATAGGTTTCATAATGTTTGGTTGGAGCAAACTTAAGTTACAGAATGGAAACTAAAAATTTTGCAATCTTTCGATTTATAAAGGGGCATAACTCAATAATGGTTAAAGTGACACTACCCAAATTCAGCTTGATCTGTGTTTTATCAGTGTAAGTCAAAATTAAACATTGCATTGTATAAAGCATTGATTGTAATTTATTCAACTATAATCATGGACAAAGGAAGATAACTCCAATTTTGAAAATTACTTGATATTTAGAAGAAAATAAAATTTTTGCAATTTTTCTATTTATAAAGGGCATAACTCTAGAACGGTTAAAGTGACGGCCACGCCACCAAAATTCAAACTTGATCTGTGTTTTGTGGTAATAAGCATTGTGTATAAGTTTCATAATATTTGGTTGAGGCAAACTCAAGTTAGAGAACGGAAACCAATTTTGGGACGTACGTACGTACGTACAGACGGACAAGGGTAAAACTTAATGCCCTCGCCGTATAAAAATTATTGATCTAACAAAAGTCCGTTAACGACCGGTTTTCTGGTTCATTTTTTCTGTTAATTATAGGCAAAAGGAAAAACAATAGTTTACTCAAATATTAATCTTTAATAGTAAGGTTTAGAGAAATCATGACGGTAGCAGAAATATTTAACTTGTGATTAGATCAAATCGGTTTAAATTAGTCTTTGATTAATGGGTTGGACTCTGTCTATGACGCCTCTCCATAGAATGCCTACTGGTCATAGCTAGGTTTCTCCGTCTCTCTACCAGCTGCCTCTGAAGTGATTCATGTCTTGCCTTCATAGCTCTCTGATGTCTCTTTACACCCTCACTCTTTTCTCGTCTTAGTGCCTCATGGATATTCCTCTTTACTTGGTCCATTTTCTTTAGAGCTTTCTGTGCAGTTGTCTGGTGATTTGGTGATCTTTTATTTCTGGATTTCAAATGAGTTAAGAGTCTCTGGAATCTCTTCAATGTCATTCTTCTGCCTAAAAAAATTGGTTATTACTATAATTATTTGTTCATGGTTTTGTCCAGCTAATTCCTGTATCTTAAGCTATTGTTGCCTCTTTATGTAGAATTGTCTTTGATGCATCCAGTACAGAATGTGTTGAATGTTTTCCTCGTGAACCATAACAATTAAATGTGTTGAAATATAGTGAAAATGGCATTGAGGCAGCATAGTATAGGAAAAGGATTCAAACATGATAAATTTCGGGTCCAGGACTTTAAAAAGAGGAAAGTGTTCTTAATATTGGTCGTCGAGCGTAAACTGGGGTAAGCAGTTCCATACATTTTTCATATCTAACACTTATTTTTTTAGGTTCCAAGTGTGGCGTGGTCAATTACATCAAAGATTTGATGTTAATCAGTTTAATTATCTTTCTCTTGATTAATGTGACAGTTTATACGGTACATGGGTTGCACAGTACAGTTGCAATAACATTTTAGAAGTTTATCAAAATAATCTAAGACCATAAAATAATTTTTAATCTAATTTAAGAACAGCTGTTTATAGCACGATCTTGTGAGAAACTTTATGTATTAGTCAGTTGTCATATAGACGAGAATGAAGTAACAGTTGTCATATAGATGAGAATGAAGTCAGTTGTCATATAGACGAGAATGAAGTCAGTTGTCATATAGACGAGAATGAAGTAACAGTTGTAATATAGATGAGAATGAAGTAACAAGTTAAATTGGAAATTATATTGTGAACCTATATACTTATATCATACATGTACTGCTATATGAATATCCATACGAATAAACATGTGAACATTAAACGGACTTCGTTACTAGTATATAGACAGTAGTGAGCTTATGGTGAAATATTCAATAGCTAGTTCCCTATATTAACGGGCAACAAGATGGATTACGATCCCGTGTACATAGTTCCGAGATAATGTATAGTCCCAAAACATACACAGAATAAAGCCCCGTTATACAAGATTAAGGTTCATTAAATTTGAGAAAATTTATGTTTTTTCTATTTCATGAGCGCATAACTGAGGTTGGTAGTATTTTGCTTACTTTTTATTACATAATAAATATGGGGAAATACAGATAAATATGAAGACACTATACCACAAAAGAGGTAAATCCATGGCCCAATTTGATAAAAATAGAATTCAGATATTTTGAATCGTTGGACATGTGAATAACAAATACGGATCCATTCTGCTCAAAAATCTAAATTTTCCACCTCCCATATGTTACTAGTATGCAAAGACATAGAAAAATAAATGTAGATGATGTGCTATATAACAATATAATAAAAGGGAGCTCTGCTATTTTTCTATATGTTATACAATATAAATTCCAATGTTAGAAATAACATTGGTTAACATACATCATAAAGTCTATTTGTTTCTTAATCAATCTAAACAGCGCTCACAAACGTGTAATCCTGCCACATTCTCCATGTGCCTGTCCCAAGTCAGAGACTTTTCACAAAAAATCTTACGATTAACTAAAATGTGTATGACTTACGAGTATTTTTACTCTAAGATTTTTTGTGAAAAGAGACTGTAATTCAGTAGTTGTCGTTGGTTCATCATCTGTCATTTTTGTTACAAATTAGGCAGTTAGTTTTGATGTTTGAATTTGTTAACATTTTTCATGTCAGAGCCTTTTATGACCGACTATACGGCATGGGTTTTTCTCATTGGTGCAGACCTATAATTGCTTTTATCTACGTAATTTTAACTCTAGTTGAAAGTTCTCTCATTGGCAATAATGCCACATCTCCTTATTTTCATATAAGGAGATATTTCAATCGGAGTTTTATAACAATTACATTATTCTATAAACTGGAAATTTACAGACCAAATATATTAATCAATTGTCATGTTTTAATGTCAAAATGTGTATACTGCACTTTGTTACTTTTGTCTGCATATGATTTAATAAATTGTGGTTTGTTGTTTTGTTGAGTCATATTTGAATATCTTTTTTAAATACTTTTAACAACTTTCTAAAAGGTAAACAAAAAAGAGCGAGATTTTATGTATTAACATTGACTTACTTGGGTTAGATCCACAGTTAGCTTCATCCGATTTATCAGAACAGTCTGTGAATCCATCGCATGATTCAGCTTTTAGTACACACATTGAACCGTCACTACATCTTTTTTGTGTGGATTTTGGACATCCTGTTCAAGAAAAAAAAAACATAAAATATAGGAGTTTTCATGTTAAATTGTTATAATATTCGAATTAGCTCTCGCCGCGATATAGCCTTTCTGTGCTAATGCGGCGTAAAGCAAACAACAACAATCAATCAATCGTATTCAATTAGAAATAAGAATGACACTTTATAAATTTGGTGCGTTCTAAGCGCTTTTCTCCCCTCCCCCTCACATACCAAGAAAGTAAAATATCGCCGTAGTCATCATATACTAGTTAAACATATATAGCGATTTGTATAAAAAAAAAAATTCCAGAGAAATTAGAAAATCCCAAAATTTTATAAACCTATAAATTTAATTTAAATCCCAAAATTTTATATATCTATAAATATAATTTACTGGACATTGGACCCATATTATATTTGATTACAGCCCTGAAACGGAACTGAAAACCATGAAAACTGCAAAAATACCAATTGCTTCGATATGAAATATTAGATATAATCTGCGACCTAACAAATTGAAGTGAAGATGTTTCCTTCTAAAGTTTTTTCCCCAAATATATTTATGAGATTTTTTTTTAAATCAGCAAAATTACAGAAAAAATTTAGATCTCGAAACTGTCTTTTGATCATAAAAAAAAGCTTCTGTCTTAGTTTTACAAATTTCCATGAACGTTTGACAAAGTTATTGATGTTAAAAAATATATTTAACCAGAGTCTTAACTGTCGATGCCGCAGAGAGACGATAGATTGCAGGATCGATCAGTCTCGCTTCCGTGATAAAATGTTACAGGCTCTACAAAAAGCATAACTTTAAAAAGAATAGTTTGGAATTTTAGGAGCATAATAATGGCTCCTATCACATTTCTACCCTTTTTGCATTAATTTTGACACACAGTACATTCAATTGTTCTGTGTAAATTACGCCATACGTTCGTCTTCTGATACCAGTTTTAAAACTGAACTTACCCGAACAACCATTCTCATCTTCACCATTGGGGCATTCTGGAATTCCATTACATTTACCGCTTTTAGCAAGACAGAAACTGTTAGGACACTTGAACTGTTTACTAGAGCAGGTTGCAGCTAAAAAGCATTATTATTCAAAATCATTTAAATGATACAGTAAAATAGCAAAGGTGTATTCTGTAGTTAAGAAAGTAAATAAATAAAAGTTATGTTTTCAGAATGTCAGAAGATCAACCAAGACATACGCATGTACAGAGGTCAAGTCCCGGTCAGTTGAATTATAATTATATCTATTGCACCCAACTCATGACAGTGGTTACAAAGCAACTTGTCGAAATCAATTTTATTTTGAACCAGTGGCCCACAGCTTCCACAATAAAATACATTATCTTTTGATGTTGATGTAACTGTGTCCTAAAACTATTTGTCATTATATAAATTACATTGTTTCAACTACAACCGCACGCCAATCTTTATCATAAAGAACAGTTGATTGGATAAAAGTGATGGATTGCCACGCCTACTAGTATATTAAACTGCGGTCCTATCAACTGACTTCAGATAGCTGTCAATATGGGAAAACATATTCCAAATGGATATATTTAGACATTTAGTTGGGAACTAGTATTCGATATTTGAAAAAAAAATATTGGTATCTCTAATTGTTTCAGTAGTTTCAGTATTAAAAGTGTTGAGTAACGTTGAACATGAAATTGTAGATTAAGTTTGTGAAAACGTGTACACCCCCTTTTTAAGTCATTCCATATAAAGAAATACAAAAAATCTGCAGGTTTTGTGATTTTATAAGAATTGCAAATATTTAACAAATTCAAATTCTCATACAGAATGATTTTTAAGTTCTTTTTTTTTCTCAACATTGGTTGCTGGAGAGAGAGAGAGAGAGAGAGAGAGAAAGGGGAAAGGGGGGGGGGGGGGGGGGGGGGGGTAGTAGGAGGGATGTCATCCCACATTTCCGAGAAAAAACAAAGGCTGAATACCGAAATCCCGAAAAATAAAGCATTCTTTCCCGAATCCTGAAAAATTATCATTGATTCCCGAGTCCCAATAAGTGTAAACCCCGAATTCCTGCAAAAATAAAGGCCCAACCCGACGTCCCGATAAGATCTGTTCTAGAGTTCAGTTTATATAAATTTTCAGAAATTAAAATCAAACAAAAATATTTAACACAAATTTGTCTTCAGACACGTAAATTGATATAGGTTACTAGCTGGTCTGGATTTTGATAGAAAATAGCCAATGAAATGCATAAAATATCTTATGTCATGGGTCACGCACGGACTGTCTTACTTTATAGGGATGCTTATGCGGCACATCAAAGATAAGGTTAATTTTTAACCAGACATTTACCAATTGTATATAAGAATGTACCACAAAACTTAGATTCACTTGAATACATTGACCTCTTATCTTGTCGACTTTGAAGACCTCACAGAAGAGACCTTGATGAAATTTGAAATTTCAACAACTCTTTAATTTTCACGGGAACGAAGATTTTGCAAGTACGTAGAAGTGATAAGATCATCAATGAAGTAATTTTGAAAATTAGACGCCAAGGTCGAAACTAGCTCTAGATAATAATGAAGAATGTGAACCGTCCCAAAGCAAGAAGGTATAATCATATACCCGAAGTTTTGTTCGTGGACATATGTTGTTGGTGGATAAAGTCGCATGGATTTAAGGGTTCGAGGTATGAATCATTTGAATAAAAATATTATCTATGTAGAATTTTTGCTGTCATTTCAACTTGATTCAAACTCAATTATTTATATTTTATTGTTTTATAATTTTTTTTTGAAATGTCCATCTACCGAGTACAGAAAACCTCCACAAATTTAATAAAATATGCAAATTGATAGATACAATATTTGGTTCCTTTCCATATTCAAAACATTTCGCATTATTTTAGAATTTTCATTGTGTTAGAGATAAATTTAATGATACATTTTGTAAGAAATTAAAATTCATTTTTTAGGGTGAAGAAGATATTATTTTTCCTTTATTGCACAAACCACCACTGGACTTGAGAGATTGACCTGTTAGTTACGGCTGAAAAAGAGTCAACGTTTATGAATCGACATGTCCAACGCTTGCAAGAGAAATGTCGGCAGTGTTTGTGAAAATAATTTTATCTTTTGTGAAAAATCATAATTCGCTGTTGTCCGATAATTCAACCTTACAGTGATTTACAGTTCATTTGCTTGCCATACAACTATTGTCAGCAAAATTATTGCACAGAGAGGAAGCATATCCTGTATTTCGGAACAGAAAAGGAGCTTAAAGTATTTACTGAAAAAGTGATAATTGTTAAAGCCCGTGAAATACATGTGTACATCAAATTAATTTTATCATGAAAATAGAAAATTGTGCACTCAGAATTGTGCATAGCAAATAGTGATGTTATCAGAACTTTTCATTTTTAAAGACAAATTTTCGAATGGTCTGAAATCAGAAAGCTGCATTAGCGATAACTTGAAATACAATTTTAGATTTTGTATTTTCTTTAAGAGCAATTTTAATGCATATTTTTTTGTGATATCAATAATAAATTTATGTAGAAAATACACAAATGAAAGAATTTGGCTAATGTAATAATTCTGTTTAAAATTGCAAATTGTTTTACTTTGAAAAAAATAGTTTTGGAAAGTCGGAATCTTCAAAAGTCTACTTGATACTAAGAAGTTACATACCTCTTTATCAGGCAAATGAAAATATTCATCCTTATTTTGATTGATTGTTAGCTTTAGTTGTTTTATTTGTCATTGTCGATATTTCATATTTGGTTTGCACGATTGCATTGCATAATTAAATAGCTGTTTCTTTTATGTTTTTTCTATTTGTTCTCGAAGGTTAATTTTAATTCCTTCATGTGACCTCATCATTCTACATTTGGGCGCCCACTAACATGTATAGCACTCATACCACATCTTCTTATATCTATATAGCCCCGTCTCATTATTTATGTGCCTGTCCCAAGTCAGGAGATTGTAATTCAGTGGTTGTGGTTTGTTGCTGTGTATCAGGTTTCTTATTATTTTGTTGTTTTGTATGATAATTCAGGCTTTTGTTTTCTCGCTTCGAATGCTTTACTTTTTTTTTTATGTTTGGGCCTTTTATGGCTTGCTATGCGGTATGGATTTTGCTTATCGGTGAAGGACGTACGATGACCTATAGTTACTGTAACATCTACGTTATTTGGTGCCTGGTGGAAAGTTGTCTCATTAGCAATCATACCACATCTCCTTATTTTATTTTGTACTTGTATCAAATCTTAAAATGATTGTTCAAAATTCTATAAGCTTTCTGAAAAGCTTTAAACTTGTATACAGCAAATAGTTAAATAAAATGCTTATACTAGGTGCAGATAATTATTTGAAATCGAATCCTTTCCCCCAAGGATTGTGAAAAAAATTGTTTTGCATTGGATGTTTATGTATTTCTCTCTTCCAATATTTCTTTAAAATCAAACAATTTTTGCGAAAATAAACCGCAATTCCTACATCCCAACATTTGTTGGCCGATGCGAGTCAAACATATTGTTGTGCGTTATAAATTACACCACAGACTTTCTTTATTCAAAGAATAAGTTCGAAAGTACATAATTATAACTCAATTATTTATATTTTATTGTTTTATCATTTTTTCACTCCCCCCCCCCCCCCCTTCCCCCCATGAAATTAATTATTCTTCTTCAAGAAATTTAGAATCAATAAAAATATTTTAAAAACGTGGCAAACTATTGTAAAAATTCACCATGATAAAGAGGGTTTATAATGTAATGTCTTTCGAATTCATATTAATTGAATTTGGTTAGCGATTCAAAATTTTGCAAAAACATATAAAATTTTGAGTTTTGTAACAAAATATGCCTTCATCAGCGATAGATAATAATTTAGATTGGGAAACAATATTTAAGAAAATGATAAAGACTGTTTAATAATCAGATTCCAGTAGGATTTTGCAACTTTGAGACATTTACCTTGCAAGTTAAAAAAAATACAGGGGAAATTGGTCGCATCTTTTTGCATCTAAAAACATCCGGCGAAAACAATATTTTTTTTTATCTTTCACATTTTTGTTTATAAAAGACATCGTGAGTTTTTAATAAAGATTGACATTTAAGACTAGTGTGTGAAATGCATTGCCTCTTTTACAAATATATATTCACGCACGTAGCGAAAATGTATACATTTCAATCGACAAAGAGAGGCAGTTTTTAATGACTTTTATGCAAAAGAAAACTTTCCTTTTATACACAATATTTTCAAGCAAGTACAATGTTATCTTACATTCATACAACTCCTCTGTTTTCATTTTGAAATGAAATTAATAGATTTCGTAAAATTTACGACTCCAGAATATCTTTCACAGTTGATTAGTATTTGTAACATCGTCACAAAATATATCATACTGGAATTTTCTTTCTTATCCAACGATTTTTTTTCCTTTTTTCGAAGAGGGACGCATTTTTTTAAAAATTCGTAAGGGTTCCGCGGAACCCAGTGTCTCGCCTACTTTTTCTGTTAATCGCAGGCTCAACAAAAATGAGGAAGTAAATCAATAAAAATATTCCTCTTGATACTATCTTTTGATTGTAAGAAGCTTCTGTCCAAGTTTGGTAAAATTCCAGGATAGTTTATGAATCTAATAAATGTTTAAAAACTTTAACTGCAGACTGAATGTAATGTTAACTGGAAGAAAACTAAATTTCCTTCTAGATACTAGCATTTGATCATAAACAAGCTTCTGTCCAAGTTTGGTACAAATCCAAAATAGTATAAGAAAGTTATTAAAATTTTAGAAACTTTAACCACAGAGTGAATATGTTGTTTCCTGGCAGAAAATTTTAGTCCATTTAAAAGTAAAATACGGAAAAAATGGATTTATTTTTTTACAAAATTTACTTCTAGATACTATCTTATGATCATAAACAAGCTTCTGTCCAAGTTTGGTACAAACCCAGGATAGTTTAAGAAAGTTATTAAAATTTTAAAAACTTTAAACCACAGAGTGAATGTAATATTTACCGGCAGAAAAACTAAGTCCATTTATAAGTGAAATACGGAAAAAATGGAATTTTATTTTTACAAAATTTACTTCTGGATACTATCTTATGATCATAAACAAGCTTCTGTCCAAGTTTGGTAGAAATCCAGGATAGTTTAAGAAAGTTATTAAAATTTCAAAAACTTTAACCACAGAGTGAATATTTGTGGACGCCGCCGACGACAACAACGACGACGACGACGGAATGTAGGATCGCTATGTCTCGCTTTTTCGACTAAAGTCTAAAATAGAATGTTTGACTGAATGTCTTGAAAAATGCATGGAATGGAAAAAGTAGTTTATTTCTACTGAAAATTATTTTTAATTTAATAAATTTATTTTCAAAATGTTTTCATTTAAGTTGTCCCGAGATGACGTTCAAAAGACGGCTGTCAATCATTCTAAGAAGGTGGGGGCAAACGGTCATTAGTATCCAATGAATGGTCCATTGTACAAAGTGTTGAAGAGCGGTGATGCTCAAACACATCGAATGACATTGTAATAAATGAATGACAATGGTGTATAAACAACAAAAGGTGCTACTACATAATCACGATTGTGTAGTCCTAATTCAAAATAAAGTTGAAATTGACAAGTAGCTTTGCAACCACTGTCATGATGATGGGATACTGTTTAACGATTAAGAATCTGAACTGTCAACTGCTATTTCATGTTTGAAAATACTAAATAATATTATTGAAATGTAGAATACTAACTTAACAAGTCTTCAAAGTTAAAAAAAAAGGTATAGTTTGTACTTGTCAAATACATTGAAAAACGATTTATTATACATGGACTCATTATTGCACTAAATTCAATGGCATATGTTCATTCTTCATAATTTACGACTGAAAGCTAATAATTTGCTGAAATAAACGCAAAGAATATATCTCTATTCTACAAAATTGTTATTTATTTATATTGACTGAGATTATCGCAATATTTCTATGGGTATTTCATTTTTGTCATTGCATTTGTTTTATATATTAAACATTTAAAATATGTCATTTCCTTCAACTCACATTTTGAATTTCAGTGTTTTCATTTTAATTTTAATTTATCTTATTGAATATTCTCTTCAGGCAGATGACAACATATCTTATTTTTGTTTGTCATGTGCGAATAAGAATCATGTGTTTGGCTTACTTTATTCTGCCTGCTTATTTTCCTTTACTCATCAAAAGCAGGTTTTACGAGATAAGAAGAGTACATGTAAACCATATTTTCCTTTACTCATCATAAGCAGGTTTTATGAGAAGAAGAGTACATGTAAACCATATTTTCCTTTTCTCATCGTAAGCAGGTTTTACGAGATAAGAAGAGTACATGTACTAGTAAACCATATTTTCCTTTACTCATCATAAGCAGGTTTTATGAGAAGAAGAGTACATGTAAACCATATTTTCCTTTTCTCATCGTAAGCAGGTTTTATGAGATAAGAAGAGTACATGTAAACCATATTTTCCTTTTCTCATCGTAAGCAGGTTTTACGAGATAAGAAGAGTACATGTAAACTATATTTTCCTTTACTCATCATAAGCAGGTTTTATGAGATAAGAAGAGTACATGTAAACAACATTTTCCTTTACTCATCATAAGCAGGTTTTATGAGAAGAAGAGTACATGTAAACCATATTTTCCTTTTCTCATCGTAAGCAGATTTTATGAGATAAGAAGAGTACATGTAAACCATCTTTTCCTTTTCTCATCGTAAGCAGGTTTTATGAAAAGAAGAGTACATGTAAACCATATTTTCCTTTTCTCATCGTAAGCAGGTTTTACGAGATAAGAAGAGTACATGTACTAGTAAACCATATTTTCCTTTACTCATCATAAGCAGGTTTTATGAGAAGAAGAGTACATGTAAACCATATTTTCCTTTTCTCATCGTAAGCAGGTTTTACGAGATAAGAAGAGTACATGTAAACCATATTTTCCTTTACTCATCATAAGCAGGTTTATGAGATAAGAAGAGTACATGTAAACCATATTTTCCTTTTCTCATCATAAGCAGGTTTTATGAGATAAGAAGAGTACATGTAAACCATATTTTCCTTTTCTCATCATAAGCAGGTTTATGAGATAAGAAGAGTACATGTAAACCATATTTTCTTTTCTCATCGTAAGCAGGTTTTATGAGAAGAAGAGTACATGTAAACCATATTTTCCTTTTCTCATCGTAAGCAGGTTTTACGAGATAAGAAGAGTACATGTATTTGTAAACCATATTTTCCTTTACTCATCATAAGCAGGTTTTATGAGAAGAAGAGTACATAATATGTAGGACTCAAATCTATGGTGGGTTCCAAATCTATGGCAGATTCCTAATCTATGGCATATGTGACGTTACAAACGTCAAAAAAATCAAATCTATGGCAGATTTTTGTTGTCTCCAAATCTATGGCAGATCTTGAAATTGCGTAATTTTCCGGGAAAAAGAGTAACATATAACGTCACAATTGAATAACGCCATATTACATAGTCGCCCCCGCTAACGATGGTATAACCCATAGATTTGAACACCATTCCAGATGCAGGTATTCCCTCTGCAACAATTTGCGGATTGTTCAAAGGAAGATGTGACCTATAATCCGGAAGAGGGACCAAATGTGATGTACCGGCCGAATCCCGCGATGAATAAGGGCGCTGGCGCTGTTTGTAGTACCGTATATTTTAGAAAAGGGAGTTATAGTAAATATTTTACCGTCTACAGCTGGCAAAGTTTATAAAATGAAAGACAACATTACCGGATACCAATTTGATTTCAATCGTCATCAAATAAAAAAGATGAATTAACGATGAAATAAATATTATGTGAAAATTCAAACTGTTCATTTTTATTTTTATTTATTTATTTTTTTATAAAAAAAAACTGCCTTCTTGTTTGTTAAGGGACTTACAGTGGCGGATCCAGAGGGGGGGGGGGGGGTTCCGAGGGTTGGAACCCCCCTTTTTTCTTGACGATCAATGCATTTGAATGGGGACATATAGTTGGAACCTCCCCCCCCCCCCCCCCCCCCTTTATCCTGGGTTGGGAACCCCCCTTTTAAAAATGGCTGGATCCGCCCCTGACTTACTAGTTGGTTTAATGTGAATGGATTAAACGGGTACCATGCACAGATTTAAGGTATATGAAATCATCATTTACGATTTTTTTTGGGTGCCATCACGATGAGGTTGACTATTATGGAATGTTTATTTCACAAATGTTTATAGACATGCTCCAGTTGTTGTACATTTCCACTGATTTAAGACAAGTCATTGGTCGTATATGTACTGCATTGTTTTCCATTTGCACAAAATTTGCCATAGATTTGAAAACAACAAAAATCCGCCATAGATTAAGAAATTACAAAACTTGCCATAGATTAGGATTGTAAAAAATCTGCCATAGATTTCGGATGGCATGACGTCATATTTGCCATAGATTAGGAATCTGCCATAGATTTGGAACCCACCATAGATTTGAGTCCTACACATGTAAACCATATTTTCCTTTACTCATCATAAGCAGGTTTTATGAGATAAGAAGAGTACATGTAAACCATATTTTCCTTTTCTCATCATAAGCAGGTTTATGAGATAAGAAGAGTACTTATCCCCGGCTTAGTATATTTCTAGGATTCTGATTGGTTAACGCACGTCGTTACAAAACCCATAGCCCCTGGGTGTTGCTAACCCATATCCCCGGACGTTGCTACCCATTACATCGGGGAATTTCACGCGCGTTTTCCTTAGTTCTATGGTTGTTCCTTATGAAATATCGAATTCTGTAGATTTTCCATGATGTCTGTATAATTAAATATTTAATCCACTAACGATTTTATCTTATTATATCAATTATTTGCACACATTTTAGTAAATCGTCACTATGCAGCCACATTGTCAATGAATGGTACTACTGACCTAGCTATGCAAATGACCCACGTTGACGTCACACCGTTTATGATGTAACTCTCACAACATTGCGCGCCAAATTCGACCCATTTCAGTTTCTCTGTCTCTAGTTTAAAAACGTCTTATATTTGTCTACCTGTAGGGTTCTACCAAAGGTAGTACCCTACACCCCGTTAAAAATATGTCAAATTCCCAAATTTCAATAAAAGATATTTAAAAAATGAAAAAAACGTTGCTTTCACGTTTAACTTTGTGGTCGAATTTCTCTAAAAATCGCCAGATTTAGACTAAGACCGGGGATAAATTCGTTATCTACGTTCATATCCGTAGATATGGATATTTTAACACCCTTCAGTACCCTGTACACCCTTCGGCTGCGCCTCAGGGTGTACTTGGATACTTCAGGGTGTTAAAATATCCATATCTACGGATATGAACGTAGATAACTTATAATGTAAACCATATTTTCCTTTTCTCATCGTAAGCAGGTTTTACGAGATAAGAAGAGTACATGTACTAGTAAACCATATTTTCCTTTACTCATCATAAGCAGGTTTTATGAGAAGAAGAGTACATGTAAACCATATTTTCCTTTTCTCATCGTAAGCAGGTTTTATGAGATAAGAAGAGTACATGTAAACCATATTTTCCTTTTCTCATCGTAAGCAGGTTTTACGAGATAAGAAGAGTACATGTAAACTTTATTTTCCTTTACTCATCATAAGCAGGTTTTATGAGATAAGAAGAGTACATGTAAACCATATTTTCCTTTACTCATCATAAGCAGGTTTTATGAGAAGAAGAGTACATGTAAACCATATTTTCCTTTTCTCATCGTAAGCAGATTTTATGAGATAAGAAGAGTACATGTAAACCATATTTTCCTTTTCTCATCGTAAGCAGGTTTTATGAGAAGAAGAGTACATGTAAACCATATTTTCCTTTTCTCATCGTAAGCAGGTTTTACGAGATAAGAAGAGTACATGTAAACCATATTTTCCTTTACTCATCATAAGCAGGTTTTATGAGATAAGAACAGTACATGTAAACCATATTTTCCTTTACTCATCATAAGCAGGTTTTACGAGATAAGAAGAGTACATGTAAACCATATTTTCCTTTTCTCATCATAAGCAGGTTTATGAGATAAGAAGAGTACATGTAAACCATATTTTCCTTTTCTCATCATAAGCAGGTTTTATGAGATAAGAAGAGTACATGTAAACCATATTTTCCTTTTCTCATCATAAGCAGGTTTTACGAGATAAGAAGAGTATATGTAAACCATATTTTCCTTTACTCATCATAAGCAGTTTTTAATAGATAAGAAGAGTACATGTAAACCATATTTTCCTTTTCTCATCGTAAGCAGGTTTTACGAGATAAGAAGAGTACATGTAAACCATATTTTCCTTTACTCATCATAAGCAGGTTTTATGAGATAAGAAGAGTACATGTAAACCATATTTTCCTTTACTCATCATAAGCAGGTTTTACGAGATAAGAAGAGTACATGTAAACCATATTTTCCTTTTCTCATCATAAGCAGGTTTTATGAGATAAGAAGAGTACATGTAAACCATATTTTCCTTTACTCATTATAAGCAGGTTTTACGAGATAAGAAGAGTACATGTAAACCATATTTTCCTTTTCTCATCATAAACAGGTTTTAATAGATAAGAAGAGTACATGTAAACCATATTTTCCTTTTCTCATCATAAGCAGTTTTTAATAGATAAGAAGAGTACATGTAAACCATATTTTCCTTTTCTCATCGTAAGCAGGTTTTACGAGATAAGAAGAGTACATGTAAACCATATTTTCCTTTACTCATCATAAGCAGGTTTTATGAGATAAGAAGAGTACATGTAAACCATATTTTCCTTTACTCATCATAAGCAGGTTTTACGAGATAAGAAGAGTACATGTAAACCATATTTTCCTTTTCTCATCATAAGCAGGTTTTTTGAGATAAGAAGAGTACATGTAAACCATATTTTCCTTTACTCATTATAAGCAGGTTTTACGAGATAAGAAGAGTACATGTAAACCATATTTTCCTTTTCTCATCATAAACAGGTTTTAATAGATAAGAAGAGTACATGTAAACCATATTTTCCTTTTCTCATCATAAGCAGGTTTTATGAGATAAGAAGAGTACATGTAAACCATATTTTCCTTTACTCATCATAAGCAGGTTTTATGAGATAAGAAGAGTACATGTAAACCATATTTTCCTTTTCTCATCATAAGCAGGTTTTACGAGATAAGAAGCGTACATGTAAACCATATTTTCCTTTACTCATCATAAGCAGTTTTTAATAGATAAGAAGAGTACATGTAAACCATATTTTCCTTTTCTCATCATAAGCAGGTTTTATGAGATAAGAAGAGTACATGTAAACCATATTTTCCTTTTCTTATCATAAGCAGGGTTAATTCTGTTACATATTCTAACATCAGACTCGGACTTCTTTTAAACTAAGTTTTACTGTGCGTATTGCTGTGCGTTTGTTTATTCCACATTGGCTAGAGATATAGAGGGGGGGGGGGTTGAGATCTCACAAAACATGTTTAACCCCGCCGCTTTTTTTAGCCTGTCAAAAGTCAGGAACCTATGGCCTTTGTTAGTCTTGTATGGTTTTTTTAATTTTAGTTTATTTATATGCTTTTAGTGTGACGTCCATTTTTGAAGAACTAGTACACATTTTTTTTAGGGGCCAGCTGAAATCCGCCTCCAGGTGCAGAATTTCCTCGCTGTGTTGACCCTTTAGTGGCCTTGGTCTGTTTTCTGCTCTTTGGTCGGGTTGTTGTCTCTTTGACACATTCCCCGTTTCCATTCTCGGTTTTATTTATGAGATGAAAAGAGTGTTAACCATATCTTATTAACTTACCTGCACAGTTGGCTTCATCGTCCCCAGCTGGACAATCCTGGTATCCGTCACACTTGGCTGAGTCAGAAATACATGTCAATCCGTCACTACATTTGCTTTTACCTGAAGGGCAATTGAATTCTGAAAAGAAAAACATGAGCCTTATTGTCTTTAATTGTTCTGTGACGAGACAATATGCAATAGAAAATTATATAGCAATGAACGATAAGTTTTACAGAATATGAGTTATCCCTTATTACCCTGTGGATACAAAACAAAGTAATGAAAATTAACAGTAGTATGTACAACTTGACCATATCATATTAAGTACTGTAAATTTAGAATTATACGTTCGATAAACTCATAAGTTATATTTGTCGTCAATTAGAATTTCTGAATCAGTTAATTTTAAAATATTACCATCAAAAATTAAAATGCGAGTTGAATTATTGCGATGTAAATCCTTTTCCATTATTTGCTTCAAGTAAACATCTCAATAACTTTTGTACATGACAGGTACACCCAATTCAAATCCTTAATGTTGTACATGACAGGTACACCCAATTCAAATCCTTAATGTTGTACATGACAAGTACACCCAATTCAAATCCTTAATGTTGTACATGACAAGTACACACAATTCAAATCCTTAATGTTGTACATGACAGGTACACCCAATTCAAATCCTTAATGTTGTACATGACAGGTACACACAATTCAAATCCTAAATGTTGTACATGACACGTACACCCAATTCAAATCCTTAATGTTGTACATGACAGGTACACCCAATTCAAATCCTTAATGTTGTACATGACAGGTACACCCAATTCAAATCCTAAATGTTGTATATGACACGTACACCCAATTCAAATCCTTAATGTTGTACATGACAGGTACACCCAATTCAAATCCTTAATGTTGTACATGACAGGTACACCCAATTCAAATCCTAAATGTTGTATATGACACGTACACCCAATTCAAATCCTTAATGTTGTACATGACAGGTACACCCAATTCAAATCCTAAATGTTGTATATGACACGTACACCCAATTCAAATCCTTAATGTTGTACATGACAGGTACACCCAATTCAAATCCTAAATGTTGTATATGACACGTACACCCAATTCAAATCCTTAATGTTGTACATGACAGGTACACCCAATTCAAATCCTAAATGTTGTATATGACACGTACACCCAATTCAAATCCTTAATGTTGTACATGACAGGTACACCCAATTCAAATCCTTAATGTTGTACATGACAGGTACACCCAATTCAAATCCTAAATGTTGTATATGACACGTACACCCAATTCAAATCCTTAATGTTGTACATGACAGGTACACCCAATTCAAATCCTAAATGTTGTATATGACACGTACACCCAATTCAAATCCTTAATGTTGTACATGACAGGTACACCCAATTCAAATCCTAAATGTTGTATATGACACGTACACCCAATTCAAATCCTTAATGTTGTACATGACAGGTACACCCAATTCAAATCCTAAATGTTGTATATGACACGTACACCCAATTCAAATCCTTAATGTTGTACATGACAGGTACACCCAATTCAAATCCTAAATGTTGTATATGACACGTACACCCAATTCAAATCCTTAATGTTGT
Source organism: Mytilus californianus (assembly GCF_021869535.1). NCBI lineage: Eukaryota > Metazoa > Mollusca > Bivalvia > Mytilida > Mytilidae > Mytilus > Mytilus californianus. The sequence continues at coordinate 31,857,049 of NW_026262690.1, read as the reverse complement.
ACATGACAGGTACACCCAATTCAAATCCTAAATGTTGTATATGACACGTACACCCAATTCAAATCCTTAATGTTGTACATGACACGTACACCCAATTCAAATCCTTAATGTTGTACATGACAGGTACACCCAATTCAAATCCTAAATGTTGTATATGACACGTACACCCAATTCAAATCCTTAATGTTGTACATGACAGGTACACCCAATTCAAATCCTAAATGTTGTATATGACACGTACACCCAATTCAAATCCTTAATGTTGTACATGACAGGTACACCCAATTCAAATCCTAAATGTTGTATATGACACGTACACCCAATTCAAATCCTTAATGTTGTACATGACAGGTACACCCAATTCAAATCCTAAATGTTGTATATGACACGTACACCCAATTCAAATTCTAAATGTTGTACATGACAGGTACACCCAATTCAAATCATATATGCTGTGCATGACAGGTATATACCTAATTCAAATCCTAAAAGTCGTACATGACAAGTACACACAATTCAAATCCTAAATGTCATACATTTCAGGTACACCCAATTCAAATCCTTAATGTTGTACATGACAGGTACACCCAAATTCAAATCCTTAATGTTGTGCATAACCGGTACACCAAATTCAAATCCTAAATGTCGTACATGACAGGTACACCAATTCAATTGCTAAATGTTGTACATGACAGGTAAAATCAATTTAAATCCTAAATGTCGTACATGACAGCTAGGTACACCAAATTCAATTCGTAAATTTCGTACATGACAGGTACACCGAATTCAAATCCTTAATGTTGTACATGACAGGTACACCGAATTCAAATCCTACATGTTATACATGACAGGTACACCCAATTCAAACCCTAAATGTCGTACATGACAGGTACACCCAATTCAAATCTTAAATGTTATACATGACAGGAAAACCCAATTCAAATTCTAAATGTTATACATGACAGATACCCCCAATTTAAATCCTATATGTTGCATATGACAGGTACACCCAATTCAATTCCTAATAAATGTTGTACATGACAGGTACACCCAATTCAAATCCTATATATGTAAACCTACTTGAACACATTGTACTATCTTCATCAGATCCATCAACACAGTCTGCATAACCATTACATTTGTCTGCTTCAGATGTACAATCTATAACAACAATAAAAACAGTTGTGACATTGTATTACAGCCTAACACTGACATTGTAGTACAGCCCAACACTGCATGACATTGTATTACAGCCTAACACTGACATTGCATTACAGCCTAACACTGACTGAATCCCTTTTAAATACTAGCAGTGCAATCAGGTGTTCACATTCCACTAGTTGCATCCTTAGTGTTGCTCATTGTAAGTAAAGCTCAGGTAATAAGTTGGCATCACCAGCCATTAGCCAGTACTTTGGTATTGGGATGAAAATACGGATATTACTTTATTGAAATTTGCTGTTATAAAATTGTGGAAGTCATTTAAAATTGAGAAATTATCTTCCTCGTGCTTGGCTCTGATTCCTCGTCGAGTTTCACTTATCTTCTGATCTTTCTTTTTTTTGCTCTATCAGCTCTTCATCGTTTGTATTAGGTTTTGGATTTTCAAATAGTTTGGCTTCGAGAATTACTGAAGAGACATTGTCGAAATACACATCTGGTGCAGTAAAAATTGTACCGTTAAAAAAGATATTACTACCAGTGTGTCGATGATTCAGCTGGTGGACTATTATATAAATAACACATAGCTGAGAGGGTGATAGAGCAGATTGTTACCCAGAGAAAACATTGTCAACTGAGGCGAAGCCAAGGTTGACAATGTCTTTTCGAGGGGTAACATTGTTTTATTAAGCTCTTCAAAGTTTGTATTATAGGTTATGCAATTTCAAAACATTTGGCATCGAGCTTCACTGAAGAGACAGACCTTAATTGTCAAAATGCATCAGATGAAGAAAAATTGGTACTGTTATTGCATTCGGTGGTCATAATTTAGTTCAATATATAGTGGAACCTTGTGATGATCAGTGGCTGTTGTAATATCTTTCTCTACGTGCCTACGTAGGACGTCAGAATTCACAAAAAAATGTCATATCAGTTTTGAGTGTCTCGATACAATATTATTAGGTTGGAAAATCTTTGGAGTGCGTTTTTTTTAATACTAGTAGCCTTACCCGTTGGTGCTTGAGTAACTGGTGCATTAGCTGTAAAATAAAAAAAAAAAGAATTGTGAAATCATGTCAAATAACAATGATATAATCTTAAATTGTTACACCATTGTCCCAGGTTATATCTTACTATATAGTACGAGTTTTGCTCATTGTTGAAGGCCGGAAGGTGAACTGTAATTGTTCAGATCTTTGTCAAGGTTTTGAGATATAGTTGTCTCATTAACGATCATACCACATCTCCTTATTTTCAAATCTTAAGGCAAAGTATACGTAATTCGGATTTTTCTGAAATTTGGTATACAATTAGAACTTGTTCAGAACTGCATCCGACTATCGAAAATTATATGTGTATCATTTATACTACCAGAGATACAATCTATTAAAAACATTTGTGAAACAGATCTACAAATGTACAGAATGTACGTAAAAAGTTGCAAAACAATACAATACTTTAGATTATATCCACAGTGTGTTGTATAAAGATAATATGTTTTTGCTATGAACATTACCGTTTTAATGATATAAAATGTATGTTGAGTCACCAACTTTTACAGTAGAAATCAATTGGTATCACGTAAAGAATAAAAAAAGGCGTAAAAGGGACAAAAATAAGCGTAACGTCGCAATGGCGTCATGCTGCAAAGTCGTAGTTTTTTTGTTTAATATACACCACACAAACTTAAACAATTTACAGAAAAAAAATCAAAACCATTATATTTTCAATCTTTAAAATGAAAAAAAAAAATCTGTTATAACATATATTTTTTAATAAATTTCTGTGGAGGAAAATCGGGAAATCGCAATTTAGAATTTAGAAAAAATGGTATATGTTCGCCCCCTTTTAACGTACATTCTATAAATTCAAAGGTCTATTACATAAATGTTTAATTGATAGAATCTCTTAATAAGTATAAATGCTACATTTTCCGATTTTCATATGAAGTTCAACGAGTTCTAATGCTTACAAAATTTCATAAAAATCCAAAATACTGCCCAATTACATACACTTTCTTCTGTCAAATTTTGAGTAAAAAAATACAATTTAAATCAGTTCTATATATCATCTTGATATATAGTCAGTACTATTTATATGACAGAAAAACTAATAAAACTTAGTAAAAAAGATCAGATTTCGATTCGATTTAGTACAATAAGAATGGCTAATTAGATTCTTTTTTTTTGTGAAAATCATAATAATAAACTTTTGCATCTGCATTGCAGTTTACAAAATAATAAATACATATATCAACAACAAAATCAAGACAAATAACTCACTTGCACAATTTTTTTCATCAGATCCGTCATCACAGTCGCTGATATCGTCACACCTCCAGGAGTTGACAAAACACTGATTTGTGGTGTCACATTTAAATTCTCCGTCACTGCATCCACCTGGAGCACTAGTAGGTCCGGACGTTGGAACTGGCGTTGAATTGTCTAGAAACGAGTTTGTTTTTCTTTTATAAACATTTTAAATATGTTCCGACTGTGTTATTGCAATCCCATACAACATGTCATGTTATTGTATGATATTTATTGCATAGTTTTATAAATTATGTATACGCTGATTGTTAGGATATTTTTCATTCATAGTCAAAATTTCAATTCCGAGGCTTACCCATTTCAAGATATTTAAGTATCGGGAATGCAGAGAAATTTAATTAATAGGGTGAAGCAGTTAGAAGTAGTGAAATTGTCGTGATTTTAAAATGCCTAGTTAACGTATATAAATAAACTTACCTGGACCACTGGTTGGAACTGGAGTTGATTTGTCTGAAAATAGTGAACAGAGGTTTAAAGATACGACATTTCTCCCCTCGTAACAGTTCATTTTTCGAATTTTAACCGCAAGGCTTGCCGATAATTTATTTTGTTTTTAAAATTGTCCTTAAATAAAATATAGTTTCTTGTTGGTCACATGCGCTATATTTTTAACTGAAACTATCAAATTTTCTAATTGTAGAAACGGTTAATGTACCAAGTCAGTAACTGCAATAATTACAAAATATAGTTGATTTTTTACAACTACATTTTTAGCTTGATAAGTTCATATACAGTTCAAAGAGATCAAGAAAATAAAAAGGGGACAATAAAAATCCAAAAAGTCAAGAATATTGCCCCAAAAAAGAAAAACGACGAACAAACAAACGGTCACAAAACATTGCACAGAGACCTGCAGATTAAGCGAACGCCACAAACTCAGGTGTTTCGGAAAGGTCAGCAGGTCCTGCTCCACTAGTTACAACCGTCGTGTTCTAATTTTGGGGATACAATATTTATTTGGAGACACCCATTATTTTATCAATATAATGTTATCACGCTAGTAAATTTATACTCTCTCTTTTACACAAGTGAATAAAATGCAAACATAAAAGATAATTGCTCAACTCTTATTTTTGTAATATTTCTACATCTTCGGATGATGGAATTTCACCTTCAGATTTACCACTTCGTACCCAACATAGCTAAGATATTGATGAAATAACGGAGGATGAGATTAAAGACGTACTCAAATCTTTGGAAATTGGTAAAGCATCCGGTGAAGATTGTATCAGTCATCAAATGTTAAAATATACTGCTAATAGTGTGCGTGTACCTTTATCATATATATTCGATTGTTCAATGAGAACTTCAAACTGTCCAAGTTGCTGGAAAGTTGCTAATGTTTTAGCTTTTTAAAAAAAGGTGATAAATCGATGGTTTCAAACTATCGTCCTATTGCATTGTTAAGCTGTGTGGGTAAAGTTTTTGAAAGGATAGTTTATAAACATATTTTTAATATCATTTTTGAACACCAGCTATTGTATAAATTCCAGTCAGGTTTCGTTCCTTGTCATTCAACATTTCATCAAATGATTGAAATTTATCACAGAATTTGTTTAGCAACGGAAGACTAATTATTTGTATGATTTTTCGTGACATCTCGAAGGCTTTTGACCGACTTTGGCATAAAGGTCTACTGGCAAAAAATAAATCATATGGTATAAAAGGCAAATTATTGGGTTGGATTGAAAATTACTTAATAGGAAACAGAAAGTACTTCTGAAAAATTAAGAATCCACATTTGGAACATTAAAAGCAGGTGTGCCTCAAGGCTCAGTGCTTGGGTCCTTATTATTTCTTATGTTTATAAATGACATGGCAGATGAAATTCAATGTTTAGTTAGACTTTTTGCCGATGATGGTTCACTTATGTATTCTTCGAATAATGATAAAGATATAGAGAGGAGATTAAATATGGATCTAGAAACTTTAAACAATTGGTAAAAATAGTGGCTTAGAGATTTTAATCCTTAAAAAAAAACCAGAATATATGGTGTTTAAATTCCGTAAGGATTTCCAGCCTATTAATTTGAAATTTAATGGACAATTTATTAAAAAAAGTTTATGACCACAAACATTTGGGTGTTACGTTTTCTAACAACTGCAAGTGGTCATAGATAATATTTGCTGTAGTGCCACTAAACAGATTTTTGTTCTTAGGAAATTGAAATATATTCTTAGCAGAAACAATCTTAATAACATATATCTTGCATACATACTTCCACTTTTAGAATATGCATGCGAGCTATGGGATGGGTGCTATGTTGGAGATTTTGAAAAAAATTGAGCGCTTGCAGCTTGAGGCAGCCAGAATTATTACTGGACTTTCGCAATTTGCAAGAAAAGAATCCCTACTTTTTGAAACTGGATGGGAAACTTTGAGTTCTAGAAGAAATAGACGTAAATTATATTTATTTCATAAAATACACAATAATAATGTTCCAAAATATCTTATGGATTGTATCTCAGATTATGCAGATAATTATTATAATACTAGAAACCGTTCTCACTATAAGAGTACCGAGATGTAGATTGGACATATTTTCTAAATCATTTTTCCCTTCCTCAATTCGTGCATGGAATTTATTGCCTTTAGATATTAGATCTATTCAATCATCTCCAAATTTCAAAAACAAAAATACAATCCGGCGAAATGACATTTCATTTTTGGTACCTAAATATTACCTTATTGGAAATAGGATAGAAAACATATTGCATTCAAAATAACGGCACAGATGTAGTCCATTAAAAGCTGTTTTATACAGAGTTAATTTAGTAAATGACTCAAGCTCAAAGTCCACTCTACATAAATTTTAGAAATCAGTTCTTTGAAAATATCCAACAATTAGTTGTAATTTCCATAGAACATATTTTATTTGGATTGGGTCAAAACAAGTACTAAGGGAGCTACCATTTGATTTTGATAGGGAAGGGGGGTGGGCTAGGATGAAAAATTTTGTCCTGCATTTTTTTTTAGTTGTAATCTCTGTCCTGCCTTTTTATTTTTCACTCTATTCGGTCCTGCCTTTTTTATTAGTTTATCCTGACTTTTTTTTACATAAATTGTCATCCTGCCTTTTTATTTTGCCAAGTTGCTCATCCTGTCCTTTTTTTTACTCAAAACTCCTGTCCTGCCTTTTTTCAAATTTCATCCTAACCGCGCCCTTAAAAATCAAATGGTGGCTCCCTTATAACTATAATAGGAATTCAAATAATTATAAGTGCCGGAATTTAACAATATATACGTATTTGCCACAATCAAATATATCGCGCAAATCTAATTTTCAATTATATTAATTTTTTGTCTGTACCTCCACAGTTCTCCTCGTCAGACCCATCACTACAGTCCGTTACTTCATCACACTTCCAGGAGTTAACATAACATTCATCTGTAGTGTCACATTTAAACTCTCCTTCTGAACACTCACCTGGAACACTGGTTGGAGCTGGGGTTGATTTGTCTGAATGAAAAGTGAACAGAATGAGTTTAAAATGACATTACTCATGTCTTTTTCGTAATCATAGTAAAATGCCACAATTCTGCTACTGTAACCGTTTCTAAGGATGTTTAGATGTCATATCTTCAATTTAAAATACATAAAAATTGATTAGTGCAAGGCTGGTATTCGGAAGTAAAATACTACTCATTTGAACAGATTGGAAGAAAACACGTAAAATTTATAAAATCGGCGATTATATATTTGAAAGATACAAAACTATATACATATACATGAATACTTTGCGTAATGCAGTTACATCATGAATAAAATAAATCATATACTTCACATTTTTCAAGCATTAATATAGATTATCCGTGAATTGTGTCGCAAATAAGGTTATAGGAGTAATTTTGTCATCAACTTCTTTCCCTCAGAAATTCAACTTGATGATAAAGGCAATTGAAACAGTCACCATGTGGCTTGTATGCATGGAACTGCATCTACGAACTTATACCCCGTAAACTTGATTTTTTTTTAGATTCAGGAAGGGACTTCAAAATTTAAAACATGTACAAACATCAATTATCCAAGCCCATTGTCCTTTTTTTTAAATTTTCATTAAAGATACTTGAGTTACATAAACAGTTTGGCTCCACGTTGATATTCAGTTAAAAAAAATTTCGGGTTAAAAAAGTACGGGTTCATTATGGTTGAAAAATGTCAATTTCAATTTTTTAAATTTCTTTAATGTATGAAGTTTTGTAGACAACACCATTCATTACCTTCACAATTCGCCTCGTCAGACCCATCACTACAGTCCGTTACTTCATCACACTTCCAGGAGTTAACAAAACATTCCTCTGTAGTGTCACATTTAAACTCTCCTTCTGAACACTCACCTGGAACACTGGTTGGAGCTGGGGTTGATTTGGCTGAATAATTGTTAAATCATTTTTAATGTTCATTATCTGATTTATGTTGTTTTAAAGATGCCAAGTCACGCTTTATGAGTGTATAAGTAGTAGAAAATGGATGGAAATAAGCGCATTTATTTGCATTCTTTAAAAGTTTATATTGAGCTAGCTACGGGATAAATCATTTATGTTAAAATCATTATTCATAGTGTTTTAAGTAAACTATTTTAATTATCGTTTGTAGGTATATTTTCTTTGTACATAGTTCAGTCTCTGAGACTATTTTTTTTGTCTAAATACATGTATTATATTTAACATCTCCAATCAGACAGACGTGACTGCGTACTAATACTTCCCGTGGATCCAAACACTTACCGGCCCCTTTTCCAGAAGCACGAACAAAAAGATTGAAAAGTCATAGACGAATATACCCTCACAGTGCACCAAACTATTCAGTAAGTTAAAATTAACTATAGTTTTATAGCAACATTGGTAAAGAGAAGAGCGAATTGGTAATCCTCAAGATGCCAAAAATATCTTTCATGTATCAAAGCATAGTTCAGTAAAAATGATGTATAACCATGGTTGAACGAAAGATGATTCTACAACAATAGACCTTTAAGGAAAGAGATACTCTATCTATATATTTGTACCTTCACAGTTCTCTTCATCTGAATTATCACCACAGTCTTTAATGTCATCACACTTCCAGTCCTTAGGATAACATCCCTCGCCGTTATCACATGCTAGTTCATCAGAAGGACATGTCTCTGGAGTTGGGCTTGGATTCGGTTCTAAATTAAAAAGAAACAAAGAAATATAGCTTTGGTCGTGCCAACACAATTTTGAACGGATTGGATATGTTTTTTTTTTATTCATAACACAAAATTTAATGTTGCAAAAAGACACATGAAAATCAAAAGAATAACATGACATAGAAATTGCAAAAAGACACGTGAAAATCATAAGAATAACATGACATAGAAGTTGCAAAAAGACACATGAAAATCAAAAGAATAACATGACATAGAAGTTGCAAAAAGACACATGAAAATCAAAAGAATAACATGACATAGAAGTTGCAAAAAGACACATGAAAATCAAAAGAATAACATGACATATAAATTGCTTTTAATTCCGTAGCTTTGATTGGCTGAATCATTCAAAGAGTTATATTTTATTTCCGTATAAATGTACCATCTACGACTACACGTGCCCTCTGTCACAACGTTATAACAATGCATAGAAAAACAAACAAAAGATTTTTAAAACTCGTAATTTCATGGTGGAAATTTCTGTAATGTTTATTTACTTCTTTTTATGGGTAGTAAAATCGTTGAACGTACGCACATTTTAGTATGAAGAGTTCTTCATACAAAATGTGCTTCGCGAACCCAATAAAATGACAAATGTCATAGGAATTGTCCTAAATTTATGACATCATTTAAGGTGTCTTATGATGGTCTTTACTGTAGGATATATTTTATGATGATTATTTTGTAAACAATAACGGCCACTGTCAGTTTATTTAAGGAGAATCGTATATAGGCAAATATTTTTCCTAGAAATAGACTGCTTATGGACTATGATAATCCACTGGACTATTTGGATGAAATTAGCATTATACGCTTTTATCGATTATATTGAGGTGTCACTATGCTAGGACGGATTCGATAAACAGGTCACAGAAGACAAAGATTTGAACAATTACAGGTCACCGTACGGCATTTAACAATGAGCAAAACCCATACCATAAAGAAAGTTGACAAATATGAAACAATTTAAAAGAGAAAACCAACTAATATGCAAAAACAATAATCGAAAAATAAATATGACAGACAGAAACTCATTGCAACGACAACAGCTGTGTTACAAGCTCCTGCCCTAGGACAGGCACATAAAAGATGCGACATGGATTTACATATTTGTGAGCTTTATCAACCCTACCCCTTACTTGTGACAGGAATGGTGTGTAACAACACAACAACAATAACCAGCAATAAATAAGTAATAAATAAGTTATACTCTGACTCTAGGGTCTAAGCACACAATCAATTAGCAAAATGACCCCGGAACCGATCTAAGAGGACCATGTTCTCCCGGACTTAATGTCAATTATTATCCTATGTATTCACTTTTGTGAAGACCAAAGGGCGAGAGTGTAAACTACTATAGGTCATCGTACGGCCCTTCGACAATGGATAAAACCAATATCTTATATTAAGTTATAAAAAGGCACCGACATGAAAAAATGTGAACCAACTCAGAAGATAAAAACTACGATTTATGCTTAAACAAACTGTAACAGCACCATATGAGAACAAACTGTACAAGTCTGTTGGAAAGGACACGACTCTTCAGATTGACACGAAGCAAAATAAAAAACCGAATAAATAAAACAAAAACATATATATATCCTACTTTCATATATATAAGTTTTGTGAATATACATATTTCTACAAGTCTATTTAAAGATTTGTTCCATTATGTTCTATTTAATGATTACTAAATACGAATAAGATGAAATAATATCGTATTGACAAATATTTCAGCACAACAAGCTATCTTCTTCAGTGTCAATCTTATTTTTCAAAATGCATAATACAATCTGAAAAATCCTTTCATATATGTAACACAAGTAATATACATTTTTGACATTTATTCTTACTCGATGAATAATGTGTGTGCATCACAAAAAAAGACAAGATGATTTAAAAAAAACGTAACATTTGTTGGCAAAAACATGTTGTCAGAACATTTTTAATCGTACACATCGTGACATCGGAGCATAGTGAGGCAACTGGACCAGATGATATACCATCCTGTATACTAAAGACAGCAGCAGACCAACTTGCTCCAATTCTTACAGAACTGTACCAAGCATCCCTCAACACCGGAGAAGTCCCTCAAGATTGGAAAGATGCAAATGCAGTCCCTCTCTTCAAAAAGGATGAAAGACATTTAGCATCAAACTACAGACCTGTATCACTTACATCAATTACATGCAAGGTCCTAGAACACATTGTACACAGCAGCGTAATGGACCACTTTGACAAAAACAAAATCCTTACAAACGCACAACATGGATTCCGAAAACGACGATCTTGCGAATTCCAACTTATCATCACCATTCATGATATTGCATCGATATTAAAAAGTAACAGCGAAGTAGATATCATCCTACTAGATGTCGCAAAAGCGTTTGATAAAGTGCCACACCATCGCCTACTACATAAACTTGAGTATTACGGAGTAAACCCTAAAACAAACAAGTGGATAAGATCATTCCTACAAAACAGAAGGCAAAGCGTTATCATAGAGGGAGCTGTCTCTGAACAGGTACCACTACTCTCTGGTGTACCTCAAGGCACAGTTCTTGGACTTCTGCTGTTCCTAGCCTACATAAATGACATGCCAGAAACAGCAACAGCATCAGAGACCAAATTATTTGCGGACGACAGCCTCCTCTACAGAACAATAATCAACCAAGCAGAAAGCGACCTACTGCAGAAAGACCTAACGTCATTAGAGGACTGGGAAAATAAATGGCAAATGAGCTTCAATGCGAAAAAATGCATTGTAATCCAAATACAATCCAAGAACCGTCCAGTGATACCAACTTATTACAAACTACATGGACACACACTAGACACCATTGAAGCCAGCAATTACCTAGGATAACAATCAGCGATAACCTAACCTGGGACAGACATATTGACAATATAGTGGGTAAAGGCAACAAAACACTAGGCTTCATAAGACGGAACCTAAAAGATTGCACTAAAACGGTTAAAGCAGCAGCATATTCAACAATAGTAAGACCTTCAGTTGAATATGCATGCACGGTATGGGACCCAACAAAACAGACTAAAATAGAGGCAATTGAACAAGTGCAGAAAAGAGCAGCCAGATTTGTAAACAACAACTATACAGACCGCACACCTGGCTGTGTAACAAACATTGTAAAATCATTAAAATGGGAAAGCCTTGAAGACCGCAGGAAACAAAATAGGCTATGCATGTTGTTCAAAATACAACATGATCTAATCGACATAGATCGGCACCAATATCTGACGCCAAACGATAGCCGGACCAGAGGTAAAAACCGCTTCTATCAAGAAAGGGCCACAACAGACGCCTTCGGCCAATCCTTCTTTCCAAGGACCACCATGGACTGGAACCAACTGCCAACATCAGCGACAGCAGCAGACACAGTCGAAGGATTCAGAGCTGCCCTGAAGGCATTCTCTGCTAAAACCTAGACAGTAACATCCTGTACATAGTTTTATTTTGTATATATATATATAGAATGTTTTAAATGTAAATAGCCAAGAGAAAACTTTCTGTGTTGTCCGACACTGCGCAAAGTTTTCGCGGGACCTAATACATTCAGTTATTGAATCCGGTTCCTTACCTGGAAGAAGAAGAAGCGAAAGATCTGATTTAAATCCGATTTGCGAAGAATGGAGTTCCGTGTATAATATATGTATAATATGAACTTTCGAAGAATGCCTTTCCGTGTATAATATATGTATAAAGTGAACTTTCGAAAAATGGTCTTCCGTTGTAATATATGTATAAAGTGAACTTTCGAAGAATGGTCTTCAGTGTGTAATATATCTATAAAGTGAACTTTCGAACCTCGTATTCTCGAAAATTTTACAGATAGTCTGATTTGTTTAAATTTACATTTCACTTTCTCTCAGGATAAAAATAAAAAAATATCGACCTAAAAATATAACGAATTCTTATATAACTATTAAAAATATAGGTTTGAATCATTATCGAACTCGCATTCAAAATTTTTGTTTAACTCACTATCATCACATCCGCATTCGTCACTTCCGTCCAAACAATTGGCGATACCATTACATCTTTCATTTACAGGAATACATGTCGAACCCTTTTTACATTCAAATTCAGCTGCTACATCACACTGTCCTGGGTGACATTTTGGATATAAAGGAAAACAATGTTTTAAAAAGGAAACCAATGCTTTTAAAAATACGCATCAAACAAAACGTTCAACTGGAAGCCTTTATGTAAAGCAAAATATTGTCCTATGAAATATTTTCCCCCAAGACAATATTTCATGACTATGTATCATGAAATATTGTCATCTATGAAAAAATGCCCAGAGAAGGACAAATTCCCATTGTGAAATTTTGTCTGTATATAGACAATATTTCACAGATGATTACTATCAAATTTTGTCCTCTTAAAGGCAATTATATTTTGTGTGTATTGAGACAATGTTTCATAGACAGATTGTTATGAAATTTTGTCTCACGAAGGGGAGTTTATCAACATATATTATGTTGGATAATGATATTGTATTTGACTGATAATAACAAATAAACACAAATTTATATTTCAGTTACATTGTACTGCTGTTCCTCCAAAATACTATCGCAAAAAGATTTGTCAATATAGTATTTACAAATACTATTAGTACATTCAATTTTGAACATAAATAAGATAATGATGGGAGTTTTTAACGACCTTGACTGGCTATACAGCCCTCGCACGGTCGGCTCATAAATAAGTGAGTTTCGGTACATTACTTGTATGTATACAGTATAATGTAGTACAAAGGAACATACATTAGACAATTCTTTAATCTATACTTAACCATTTATAAAGCATCTATGCAAATTTGAAACTAGCTTATGTTAAAATAAATATTATTTTGAAATATAAAATACTTACTTTACAAAATAATTTCAGTAAGAAATCTAAAAATGTGCATACTGCATGCTTGTGTACTATTTTAATTTTGTAATAATTTGATTAAGAAATATTTCATAGACAGTATTTCACAGTATAATAATGTCACAATAGACAGTATTTCACTATGAAATATTATCATGGACAGTATTTCATAGTGAAATATTGTCATGGACAGAATTTCATAGTGAAATATTGTCCTGTAGGAGGTGAAAAAAATTTCATGGACAAGGACACTATTTCATTAAGAAAATAGTGTCCGCGGACAATATTTTATATGAAATTTTGTCCAACTGACAATATTTCATGGGGGACAATATTTTATGTTACATTTACTCCCCCTCCCCCCTTTCCAACTCATAACTAGTATAATTTTGTCTTATACGTGTGTTTGTGCATAGAGATTTAGAATATCAATATACGTCGGGAGTGTATTCATGCTTTAAAAACCAGAAGGGAAAGAACATGTGGTATTACCTTGATTGCAAGGAAACAACCATACTCCACTCTGTGAGTCTTTTGTGGCTATTCCAACGTTAACTACATTCAATGGATTTTTTTTATCTTTCCATTGCAAGATTTTAATTTTATCTCCATTTTTGACTTTGATCTTGTTGTTTTTCCAAGTTATTAGAAATTCGCTAAATTCGTCTTGATTTAAAACTGCACCATGAAATAACGCTTTTATTTTTCCATTTTTACCAGCTTGGATCATTGACACAGTGTTACCTGATCCCCCTAGAACAATTTTATACAAGGGATCGTTGGTATTGTCTGTTGACATTAAGGCGATTTCGGCATCATGACTGGCCTTGATCTTCAACTTAATTTTGATATTTTCCGAGTCGTCAATAGTTATACCATAGTCGGACAAGACTTTATAACCATCTGTCTTGTCTGTTGTAATGCTCATATCTGCACATGCTTCAAAATAGAAATACGCCTATTTGAATATAACATAAACTATTTGTACTTCTTTGGATCCCACTTAGCTTAGAACATTTCTATTATGTTTAAGTAGCTCTTCTTGTTCCTCTCATCAACTACACAGAATTAGTTGAAATTGGTTAAGCACATGAGAGATATATTTGATGAATGAACGTGCTAGGAAGTACATGAGATATATATTTGAATTGTTCGTGCTATGAAAAAAGAGGTTCTTTAAAGACATTTTATAATTTTGTAAGTGGATTGGAAATATAAAAATAAAAAGATGTGGTATGATCGCCAATGAGACAACTCTCCACAAGTGACCAAATGACACACCAAGCCTACAAATCTCAAGTAACATTAAACTTTATCACTCATGATTTAATTGATAAAAATAAAGGTAAAATTGTTATAGTATTTTTTTACTTTAATATTCCTCGATTAGTAACCGTCTGACATTAAGCAGTAGGCTATTTATCAGTAAAAAGCGGAAAAATGAAAATAAATATTTTCAAAAAATTTCTCTGGATACTGTATTTTGGTCATAAACAAGCTTCTGTCCAAATTTCACAAAATTCCATGTAGGTTGGCATAGTTATTGATGTCTAAAATAAACTTTAACCTCAGACTAAATCTGAATGTTAACTGTAAGAAGACTAAATCTGAATGTTAACTGTAAAAAGACTAAATCTGAATGTTAACTGTAAAAAAACTAAGTCCATTTATTGGTAAAATACGGAAAAATAAAAATAAATGTTTTCAAAATTTTGCTCTGGATACTGGATTTTGGTCATAAACAAGCTTTTGTCCAAATGTCATAAATTCCATATAGGTTTGAAAAAGTTATTGATGACTGAAAAAAAATTTAACCACAGACTGAACCTAAATGTTGACGACGCCGACGACGGATTCTAGGATCGCTATGTCTCGCTTTCGCGAAATAAATTTCGCAGGCTCGACAATAATGGAAATAGTTTAACACAATTACTTATTCCCTTTTGAAATTCCTGTTATTAGGTCACCACTCATTGTGGTATTTAATATCTAGTAAAAAGGTAAGTCATTGGTCAGAATACAAAATAAACCAAACAAATTGCTTTTTACCGACGTTTATTTTGACCAGTGCAGTTAAGTTGAATTATGAAAATTCACCATGATGATTTGTTTTAGACTCCTCAAAAACTGTTTAAAAGAGGAAAAATGAAAGTTATACGTTAACGTTTAAATCATGTTTCCTTTGTCGTAACATGGAAGTAATATTACTTCCATTACTTCCATGGTCGTAACCAGTGGTTCCTTGGGACATACAGATCAATTTGTAATCAAAACAATCAGTAGCAATAAGACAAAAAAATTGCTTATACAACGACAAATTGATTTACCAAAACTTTTTTCAACGTTTGTAATTTTTTTTTAGAAAAGACCATTGCTCTGATAATCCATTTCAATAATAGATGGAACACTAAGCGTAAGAAAAAGCTTTAAGGGTATAACAAGGACATTTTAAAGAAATTCATTTTGATTGTGACAAAAAAGGTAAACGACGAGAATGAAAAACAAATTAAAAAGAATCCCAAGACAATTTAAGGCACTAGAAACAAGACTCACTATCCACATTGTACAGTGTATAAACTTACTGATATTGTCAAATAGAAAGTCGACTTATAAAATATTTTTTTCTCCAATTAAATGGCCCATGAAGAGCAACGTAATTTAATACAATGAGTTTTTATAACTTGCATAACTTATAGGTTCAATTAACCGGGTGTACCATTGGTAACAACCTTTGTTGTAGTTGTGTTATATTTATTTAAACATGTTCACAAGTCACTAAAATAAACAATTTTTTTACATGTACTTATTTACTTACTGTCGTAATTTTTTTAAAGGGAGGATTTTCTATAATCAGAAAAAATGAGATTTTCTGTTTATAAGAAAAGTAGGATTCTACATTATAAGAAAAAAAAATAGAATAGTAAATGAGAATATACATGTATTTATTTGTTTTGGCTGTTAGAATGTGTAGTTTAAGCAAATTTCAGAGAATTCATGAAATAATCAAAGTGAAGTTATAGGAAGAGTAAATGATTTTAAACTAGTCTTACCCGATTGTCTTTTGTTGTATGGTATACGTAAAGATAGAGTTGTACCGAAAATACATAAAAGTACAAGCAGTTTTATTCTTCCAATCATTCTCAAAATCTGTAAAAATAAAAATTCAAATTAATTAAAAGTTGTAAACAAATAATCCGGTATAAGTTCAGATTATAACAGGTATTGCAAAACACTATACGGTAACCAATTACTGTATCGATAATACATTTCTACTGTGTGATTTAATTTTATTTTTACATATTGATCTATTAAATTTGACCCACAAAAAGCATATATTTGTCCGATGACTCGTTCAACTATAATCCAAAACCTTTTTTTCTTCTGCAATTGTTTAAGGTTCATGTGGACCCTTTGACTAAACTGGGTGAAAATTTACTCTGAATACAGACAAACCTGAGTATCTGGATAAATTTTAAGGCATATAATGCTCTAGATAAATGAAATTCTAATATATTTTCTCTTTAAGAAAATTAAAAACTTAACTGGATTTTGCAGTGCACTTTTTTTCATTCCTCCAGAAAGTGCCAAAATAAACAAAGTTGGGATAGAGATTTGAGAACATCCCTACAGTTAATAATTGAAGTGAACTGTATTGATTGACATAGACAATAGAGGGACAATAGATACCTAACAATAATTGATGATTTAAACTGTGTACCTGAGTGGACCATATCAAGTGAAACTCAACTGTTTGTTAATTTTATCATCTTCTGCAGGGACGAAAAAAAGTGCATAGCAAAATCCAGTTAAGTTTTAAATTTTCTAAAACATAAAATGCATTTGAATTTTATTTATCCAGGGCATGCTATGCCTTAAAACTTTTCCAGATGAACAGGTTAGTCTGTACTCGGAGTAAATTTTGAGGTGAAAACGCAGCCATTTTAGCCAAAGGGTCCACATGAACCTTAAGGTTCACCACAGCGGGTTGACAAAAATGGCAGTGTACTCTGAGCACCTTGAAAACATTTAAGGCATTACTGGATCTAGATATACAAAAGTTATAAGCAGTTGATGTATTACAGAATTCAAAAGCCGGTCACATTTTATTTCAAGTCTCCGGCAGATGGTAAAATAAACAAACACACGAGATTCTCTTGAAACGGACCACTCAGTTGCATACTTAAGGAGATTTCTAGTGTCCCTTTATTGTCCATGTTAATACTGAGATACCTAAGAGAAAATGAAGAATAAATACAGGTCCATCCATTATTACATAAGCGGAACTTCTCAAAAATCTTTCTCGACTTAGTTTGTTTTGGCACTTTCTTTAGGAACAATAATAAATGCACAGCAAAATCCAAGCAAGTTTATTTTTATTTTCTGAAACATGAAATTTGTTTATTTAAGTCCAACAAAGTCTTACGACTTTATAGGTACACTGGTTTGTCTCTCGATGTTTGTCTGTACTCAGAGCGAAATTTGATGCTGAAATTATCTATGATAAACCTTAAACTTCCACCCTGTATACAAATATTTTCAGAAATTTTCAGACTGTTAAAGAGTTAATTGGATGTATTATCTATAACTCGACTTGTGTGATCTAACACGTTACTGTTTCATGTAAAACAATATAAAATATATGTTGAAATATATCAAAACCATATCTCCGAAATTTTACATGTAATGCGCACAGTCAGATGTAATGCGCCGATGTTGGTAGACCAATAATATGTTTTTTGCCAATTCAGTCTTATAAGAAATGTACTGGTCAATTACAATTTCACAAATAATATAACAAGATTTCAGATTGAACAATGAAAAAGTGTAGTAAAAAGGTAAGACAAATATAATAGATGCAAATTTGAAACAATAACATAGTAAGTAATGCACAATAGTAACTGAACATTTGTTGATTTTGAAATATTGAATATAAGAAATTTATGTAGAAAATGAAAACAGTGGTAATATGGTTCTAAAATAGACGTTCACTTCCAATAGTTATAAAACATATTTCAAATACTGTTAGAGCATAAAGTTTTATGATTGTACATTCTACATATAAACTTACCTTTTGACTGTTCCAGTACTAAGTTTTTCCTTGAGTGGTGTTCAGTACGAAACACATACCTTTTTATAGTCTCCACCTTCGGACAATTTCTCGCCTGGTCAGTTATCGGCTTTTATTAATTTCATTAAGAATTTCTCGCTTGCTTGATTTAGTTTTGAATTGTAGATAAAAATCGTATCACATGTCCGTGAAAACAAAGGGGTATCTCGCGAACACGCACGTATTTTTGGCCAGTTACTTCAATTAAATTTGGTCACTACCAAACCTGAGTTAAAACTGACATGATTTTTATTCAAGTCAGATTTAATCAACCAGTAACAAAAATATTATCGTAAGATTTGGACGTAAGCAGTAGTTGATGACCACTACATTGTAATAGTGGTCAGATGAAGGCTTCAGACGTAAGCATTAGTTCATGACGATTGACGTGATTTCTATAGCTTTACTTAAAATTCATGTCGTTCCAAATAAATTTGGTAGTAAAATATGTAAGTAGTGTTTTGACCTGCGACATGTTAATAAAGGTAATATGGGAGTATACATAAAAAGTGCAACCTATATGTTGTGCAAAATTCTTTTTTTTGGAAAGATAATATCCGAGAAAAACTATTTTGTAACTGAAAGGGAAACTTACTGATAGAATTTTTAAACTTGATTTGTGACATTAATTCAAGAAATTAAGGAAAAACTAATCTCCATTATCCATCATTATGCTACACAAGAAACTAGATGAATTCACAGCACATTTAATGATAAAACTTGTCCTGTCAACGTTCCACCTAACAGAAGCTCCACTGGAAACTTTGTTATAAACAATGTCATAATACCTGTTGAATCTGTTCCTGTTGGAACAAATATTCTATACCATTTTTTCCGTTAGGAACATATACTGTAATATTTATTCCATTTGGAACTAATATTATGAAGGAACTTCTATTTCGTGACAGTCCGAGTATCGCCCTTCATAAAGCAAAATTCCTCAATCCTCAATCTTAAGGCCTGTTGGCAAGAATTTTCCCAATGTGCAGGTTTTTCTTTGGTGCGTTTTTCTCGGCGTATTTTCTTCTCTGTGCTTTAACTTCGGGTTTAATGTGCAGTCAATAAAAAAAAGAAGACTTAATGTGATTATAAAAAAGAAAAAAACTTAAGTTATTACCAAAAAATAAAATCATATTTCTTTGGAATCCTACAAGTAATTTGCATTTCTTCTTAAGGGCATACGATACAGTAGCAAGGGCAGATAATAAAGTTTTCAAAACTTTTCGTGTTGTTTTCGCGACGTTGTTAATCAGAACGGTGTAATTTCGCGATGTTTCTAATAAGAACGATTACATTTCGCGACGTCGCTTTAGATGTAGTCACATTTGCGGAAAATCCACTGACGTCATAATCCCGATTGCGCGAATTTGAAAAAAGTACCTGCAATGAAAATCGGCCAATTCACGAGAATTGTTATATTTATTCATTAATATGGAAGTCAACAATATTAACTTCGAATGGGAAAATAATCAAATCCACATTCTTAACTTTGTATGTCTGTTATTTCATATAGTTAATGAATAAGAGATATGAAAAACATAAGACGTCGATGAGAGAGAAACCCAACTACACAAAAAAAACCAAAACAATAAGTAATTTATATAGTAACTTCACCATTTGGCTCACAAAAAAACGTAATAAATAATGACAGCGCATCTTACTGTTCCTGACTTTGAAAAGGTACAATAAAGAGTTTAACGACATTTTTAGAATTTAACCCGTGGAATATATATGTGTATGAAGAAGAACTGTCAGTTAAAATGACACAGTTATAAGCCCCGTATTATAGCCCAAAAACAAAAACGCACCCGTTGATGTGCTAAGCATATCCTCTATGTACATATTGAGAGAGAAAAATCAGCACACAGGAATTAGGTATTTGACAGACCAGAGTTGCAACTCATTGATGTTAAGTTACTGAACAAATACGAAGTCTTTTTGTAAAGTAGTTTCTCAGATAAGAAACAAAATATTTGTTGGACCGGACAACTTGAACAATGTGGTTGCACTCACTCCTAGATTGAAGGTATAATACAGACAAGTAATTCAATGATTATATGTACCGTAATAAAAAAAAATACCCTGAAGACAAGCTTAGGTAACTTATCTATTAATACAGAATCATTAAATTTCATGCTCTTATATCGACTGCTGTATGAAATGTTATACTACACTGTAATGGACTAAGCTGACCCTAATTTAATGTGGGTATGATTTTGTGTTCATGTAATGCCTAGAGTAGGTCGTTAGTTTTCTTGTTTGAATTATTTCACATTTTCATGTCGGGGCTTTTTAAAGATGACTATACGGTGTGGCATTTTTTTTAAATTTTTTTTTTTTGTGTTGAAGGCCGTAGGGTTAGTGTTAATACCTTTTATAGCGTTTATCTTCGTCATTTGAACTATGGTTGATAGTTTTCTCTTTTGCAATCATACCAAATGTCCTTATTTTTATATCATCCCCCTTACTTTATAAATGTTGCACATTTTGTCATGTCGGGGCCTTTTGAATAATTAAAACTATGTTCAAGCTGTGTTGTCTACATGAATTGTATGACTAATGTCGGAAGTGCAGAGATGCAAATTAATTTTGTTTATTATATATATATATATCTGTTTTGTTACCGAACATTTCTTTTCTATAAGTAATCTACTAGAATACTTTTTCTATCCAAGTTTTGTAACAATTCATAAAGGTTTGGCAAATATGATGCTATTTACGAGGAGCCAGCTTTATTAATTTTCATGATTAATATCATTGGTTTAAAAACAACCACCTTGGCTCTACCACTGAAATATTGACAACGTAGTAGTGAACGGCGGGAAAGATTTCACGACGTTGTTGCGAATAAAACTTATTCCAACGTAGTTTGGCGCCTTATTGGCAAACGTCCCGTTTGCCAATAAAAATTAAGGTTTATTGCTTTTATTGAAAAAACAAGCACATGGACCCCCAGTTTTTTCTTTTGCAATCAATCAAGTTCTGTTTCGAGAACGCTCCGCCAAAATTTTAAGAAAAAAATCAACGATAGAATTTTTTCTACACTTCTGTGTAGACGCAAAAATATTGTCATCTTCTTTATTTTACTTGTATTAAAAGAATTTAGGATATAATTATTTATTTCAACCGTTAACTTGTTACAGCATGCTGATGCCATGGATCAAGGGAACATTTTACAAAAAAAACGGTTAAGTTATGACTGTTCGTTCAAAAGTATTGGTGCTTTCCTTAAAAGTCCTTATTTATGAAATTTCAGGGTTTTTCCTTCAAATATGCAAATTTCGAAACAAATTATCTCAAAAACTAAGTCATGAAGGTATATTTTTCTTTGCATATTTCAAAAGAACACATCAAAATTGACCTTCTACCAAAATTTCAAGAAAAAATCAACGAGGGATCTCTACTGTATCGTATGCCCTTAAATGAATGCTAACTCTGAAAAAAATATACTGATCCTTTGCGCTCCAGACGGCGGAATATTGTATCCAATACTACGTTAATCGTATATATCTCACAGTTAATATATTTCAATTACTATCACAAATATTATTCAGACAAAACTGTCACTTGTTTTTTTTTTCTCTCCCCCTACTGATGTCTGAGGAACAGGATGTTATTTGCAAGGAGGGTTCGACGTTGACATCTACTGCAAACGATTTGATTAGTGATTTTGAGATGAAGAACAGCAATTATACCGCTTTTTCTTTGTTTTAGAGACGATTTACTCTATCCCATGGCAAAGACTCTATCACCCTTCACGGAGACGCTTGCTCATGTGTGCGCTTTAATAAATACGGATGATTGTTATGTGCAAGACGACATAGTTTATTACTTTGAATTTGAAATTTAATAGACAGTAATAACAGAATATTCAGTATGAGAAATTAAATAACACATGTCTGCGAGAGTGATAGGGCAGATTGTTACCCCTCGAAAAGACAT
This sequence comes from Mytilus californianus, assembly GCF_021869535.1. Taxonomy (NCBI): domain Eukaryota; kingdom Metazoa; phylum Mollusca; class Bivalvia; order Mytilida; family Mytilidae; genus Mytilus; species Mytilus californianus. Next base: position 31,834,443 of record NW_026262690.1, on the reverse strand, counting down.
TGTCAACCTTGGCTTCGCCTCAGTTGACAATGTTTTCTCGGGGTAACAATCTGCCCTATCACCCTCTCAGCTATGTGTTATTTATATAATATCTTCCCCAAGTATACAACATTGTATGATATCTCCCCTTAGTAAACGATATCGTATTATATCTTCCCCTAGTATACAACATTGTTAGGTATCTTCCCCTAGTATACAGCATTGTTAGATATCTTCCCCTAGTATACAGCATTGTCAACATTGTTAGATATCTTCTCCTAGTATACAACATTACAAGATATCGAAGTTTTATTTTGAAAATTAACTTCTCATCAGTGTTCCTCGAAACCAAGTATGGAAATCCGACAGTTGGAGAGCAAAAAATCTTATTCACGTCAAAAAGGGAACCAAAACTATCCTAGGTATACCTAACCTCAGATATAATTTGTATGTACCCTTGACGATTAGGCGGTTTGTTTTCTTGTCCTATCTGTAGTTTTTATCTCAGAATGCGAGACACAGGAATTGCAATCCGGTGGTGGCGTCGGCGTAATCTATTTGTTTAAAGCTTTATATTTCAGAATTTAGAAGACCTGGATGCCTCGTACCTTGTTTACATATACCTTACGTTACGAAGTTTCCGCCTGTCATATGTCCATTGTTCTTGACCTCATTTTCATGGTTCAGTGACTGCTTGAAAAAAAACCAGTTTTTTTGTCAAGTGAATTACTCACTTATTCACGGCCGACACTCGGCTAACCGAGAGATTGGTCGGTTAATCTATATTGAGTATGCGGCTATATGGGCGGTTGGTCTGTTAATCGGGTCGGTTATACGTCTGTTAAGAGTAAAACGCACAATTTAAATGTTCAACTCTGTTAAATATACAGATTATAAGATTTGGCATATTATAAGAACCAAATAAAAAAAAGAAAAGTGTCTGACAAAATGATATCTATCATAGAACATTTTCCACCTGTCAAAACATTTCATAGTCTGCGCAAACTTCAGTAAAACTAAAAGGCGTCGCGCAAGTATGTGGTATTTATGCTTATACGCATAGCAATTGTTTTAATAAAAGGCGAAACAAACAATTTTAGATATCATTTAAAGGACACAAAATAGTACTTTGGTTCTAAAAAATAAATTGACATTAGTAAATATTTCATAATTGTAATATAACGTGAGTAATACCACGTTTTAGTGACTATTAGGGGAATAAAGTCTGTTAATGGGTTGGACAATTAAAATTGTGTCAGTTAAGAGTTATTTAGCCACGACAATAGTTTTGCTGCCTTTATAATTTCCCATTAAAAAAGTTAAGAATGAGATGTACTTGAGTAAAAAAAAATGACAATACGGTGCAACAGTATCCTTGTAGTAAGAGCATTTTTATTTTGACTTTCTTTGCATTTTATTGAAAGGTGTGTCACTGCAATATAGCGTGATATGGATTGGTCGCTGGAATATGCTTGAATTTATTATTAACGTTTTCAATCAGCCTTGATTTTTGTGTCTGTTCAAAGAAGCACGTTCAAAAATCCGACTGAAATTGTCTGTCTTATACAACACCGGGTACATATAACGTGTTGTCGTTCTCATATGGACATGATATTTGCCACTGGACGTTAAACCCTTATTCGTCAGCATCATCCAATTAGTTCTTTTGTTCTATTACTTAATCATATGTTGTTTACAAAACATTCTAAAGAAGTAAATGGAAAGAAGCGAATGCAGCTACATTTGATTATCTCAAGTTTTAATTCATTTTATTTCGTTTAGTTCCTTTCTACATAAGTGCAGAGAAGAACTGCAGTTGTGCGCTTGTAAAATTCTAGCATTTGTCACCAATTTGAGTACATTGCAATCCGCTACTGTTTCAACCACCCCCTCCCCCTGAAATTTTGTTTTGTTTGCACTTTACAATATTTACTGAGCCATCAGATTCAGCGGTTGACAGGAGGCCAATGTTTTATCGGACTCCAGTCTCAAATAACATAAAGTGATGTACAGTAAAAAAATTGCAAAGCATCTATATAGATATCGTTGTCTATACTATTAATTTAAAAATAAGGAGATGTGGAATAAATGCCAAAACTGTTTTAACAATCATCTTGGAGGGTCTAAATAGTAAAAAGGGGTGTTTCATGTCTGTATTCTTAAACAATTGTTATTTTTCTCTCTTTTTTAGCAATGCATCACTCTCTACTGTCCTTATCTATTATTCTATATTCTGCGTCTCCATCCAGATTCTCGTGTTTACCATGAGGATCCGGATTGAAGGTGTTGTTTATTTCTGTATTCTTTAAATTGTTATGTCACTTTTCTCTACATTTTATTTATTTTTCTCATTATTCTTTCTCTATTCTTTATATTTTAGCATCCCAATATATTTTACTTACTGATGTTTAGTTACATTACGACGTTTATCTCTGATATAAAAAAGCAGATGTGGTATGATTGCCAATGAGACAACTCTCTACAAGAGACCAAAATGACACAGAAATCAACAACTATAGGTCACCGTACGGCCTTCAACAATGAGCAAAGCCCATACCGCATAGTCAGCTATAAAAGGCCCCAAAATGACAATGTTAAACAATTCAAACGAGAAAACTAACGGACTTATCCTCCTCTAACCTGGGACAGTGGTATAACAGTACAACATAAGAACGAACTATAAAAATGATGTATATACTGGTTACTAATGTAGATGACAAATTGGTGTCATTCATAACAACGAAACAGAATTCACATGATATATGCGACCATTCTTGAATGAAATTAATATAACTTTAATATTACACTTTTTGAAACCATTTTTATCAATTTCCAATTTCCATTATCTAAATTTATGTTTCATTGTTCATGTGTTGTTTCCGTATATTTTAGCCACTCGTCTTGAGCCTACCCATTTGATCCGATAACTCCCCATAAAGCAATCAAATTATATTTTCATTGCCATTCATAACTCTTAACAGACCAAATAACAGACCGGGTTTTATACATCCGACCCATTAACAGACCAGGTTTTTAATAAAAATTGATTTATATCACCAAAATACAGATTTTCGTGTAGATTTTTCACACAATGATATTAATATGGTTAACAAACATAATGCCTGTCTTTTTTCGATGTTCAAAATATTGCATGCAAGTAAATTCAGCCAAGTTGTCATTGTGTGTACATTTTGTGTGTGTAAAATGTGTATAAATTTATTGATGAGTAACCCGCCTTTTCATTTTATTGATTGTTTATCGAAGCTAGAAAACAAAAATTACACCACTGGATTCAGTACATTGAATTGTTTTGTCAGACATGAATACATTTTATGATAAAAATATATTTAAAAAGTTATACAATGAAACATACTGAACTTGCAAGTATTTTCTCGATAACACCTGATTAACAGACTTTAGCCAACCCAATTAACAGACCAACCGCCGATATAGCCGCATACTCAATATAGATTAACCGACCAATCTCTCGGTTAGCCGAGTGACGGCCGTGTTATTATGAATAATAGGATAACTATATTTGGTGTATTGGTTCCTTGCAACGTCTTTATGTCTGTCAGGTAGGATTCACCTGACCTTCACCTCATTTCATGGATCAGTGATCAAAGTTATGGTTATGTGATCAAGTCCGTATCTCAGATACTATAAACAGGTCAACTATATGTGGTGAACGTAATGATTGTAAGGTGTACATGTCTGTCTGGCAGGTTTCATCTGACCTTGACCTCATTTTCATGGTTCATTGGACAATGCATGGTTTTTGTCGAGCCTGCGACTTCTGTCGCAGAAAGCTCGACATAGGGATAACTTCTTAAAAAGCTTTTTATTTTAATAGGTGGAAGACCTGGATGCTTCATACTTTGTATATAGATGCCTTATGTTATGAAGTTTCCGTCTGTCATATGTCCATTGTCCTTGACCTCATTTTCATGGTTCAGTGACTACTGAGGGAAAAAAAAGTTAAGATTTTTTGTAATGGTAATTTCTTTCTTATTATGAGTAATAGGATAACTATATTTAGTATGTGCGTACCTTGCAAGGTCTTCATGCCCGTCAGATAGTTTTCATCTGACCTCGACCTCATTTCATGGATCAGTGAACAAGGTTAAGTTTTCGTGGTCAAGTCCATATATCCGATACTATAAGCAATAGGTCTACTATATTTGGTGTATGGAATGATTGTAAGGTGTACATGTCCAACTGGCAGTTGTCATCTGACGTTGACCTCATTTTCACGGTTCAGTCGTCAAAGTTAAGTTTTTGTGTTTTGGTATTTTTTTCTAATACTATATGCAATAGGTCAACTATATTTTGTATGGAAATATTTTATGATGTACATGTCAACCTCACAGGTTTTATTTGATCTGACCTCATTTTCACGGTTCATTGTTCAGTGTTAAGTTTTTGTCGAGCCTGCGACTTTTGTCGCAGAAGGCTCGACATAGGGATAGTGATCCGGCGGCGGCGGCGGCGTTAGCTAACTTCTTAAAAGCTTTATATTTTAGAAGGTGGAAGATCTGGATGCTTCATACTTTGTATATGGATGCCTCATGTTACGAAGTTTCCGTCAGTCACATGTCCAATATCCTTGACCTCATTTTCATGGTTCAGTGACCACTTGAAAAAAAGTTAAGGTTTTTTGTAATGTTAAATTTTCTCTTATTATAAATAATAGGATAACTATATTTAGTATGTGCGTACCTTGCAAGGTCCTCATGCCCGTCAGAAAGTTTTCACTTGACCTCGACCTCATTTCATGGATCAGTGAACAAGGTTAAGTTTTGGTGGTCAAGTCCATATCTCAGATACTATAAGCAATAGGTCTAGTATATTCGGTGTATGGAAGGACTGTAAGGTGTACATGTCCAACTGGCAGGTGTCATCTGACCTTGACCTCATTTTCATGGTTCAGTGGTTATAGTTAAGTTTTTGTGTTTTGGTCTGTTTTTCTTATACTGTATGCAATAGGTCTACTATATTTGGTGTATGGAATGATTGTAAGGTATACATGTCTAGCTGGCAGGTGTCATTTGACCTTGACCTCATTTTTATAGTTCAGTGGTCAAAGTTAAGTTTTTGAGTTTTGGTCTTTTTTTCTAATACTATATGCAATAGTTCAACTATATTTGGTGTATGGAAATATTTTATGATCTATATGTCAGTCACGCAGGTTTTATTTGACCTTGACCTCATTTTCAAGGTTCATTGCTCAGTGTTAAGTTTTTGTGTTTTGGTCTGTTTTTCTTAAACTATAAGCAATAGGTCAACCATATTTGTTGTATGGAAGAATTGTTAGCTGTACATGCCTGCCTAGCATGGTTCATCTGACCTTGACCTCATTTTCATGGTTCATTGGTCAATGTTTAGCTTACTTGGTTAATGTTAAGTTTATGTGACAGTTGTAATAAAGCTTTATATTTAGGCCTATCAACATAATATCAATGATTAGTAAAGAAGGCGAGACATTTCAGCGTGTGCACTCTTGTTGTGTTTTTGTCTGTTTTTCTTAAACTATAAGCAATAGGTCAACTATTTGTGTTGTAGGGAATGATTGTAAGGTGTATATGTCTGTCTGGCAGGTATCATCTGACATTGACCTTATTTTCATGGTTCATTAGTCAATGTTAAGTTTTCATGGTTAAGTTTGTTTCTTAGATACTATAAGCAATCTGTCAACTATATTTAATGCATAGATTGATTGTAAGGTGTACATGTCTGTCTGGCATGGTTCATATGACCATGACCTCATTTTCATGGTTCATTTGTCAATGTTTAGTTTTCCTGGTTAAGTCTGTTTCTTAGAAACTATAAGCAATAGGTCAGCTATACTTGGTGTATTGAATGATTGTAATGTGTACATGTATTTCCCGTTGGTTTATCTGATCTTGACCTCATTTTCTTGGATAATGTTAAGTTTGTGTGATACTTGTAGTAAAGCTTTATATTTAGGACTATCAACATAAATTCAATGGTCAGTAAAGAAGGCGAGACATTTCAGCGTCTGCACTCTTTGTTGTGATTTGGTCTATTTCTCAGACATTATAAGCAATAGGTCAATTATATTTTGTCAATGGAATGATTGTAAGGTCTTCGTGTTTGTCTGGCTGGGTTCTTTTGACCTTGATTTCATTTTCATGGTTATTGGTCAATGATTGTTGGTTTTTGTCGATCCCGCGACATGGGGATAATGATCCGGCGGCGGCATTAACTAACTTCTTAAAAGCTTAATATTTCAGAAGGTGGAAGACCTGAATGCTTCATACTTTGTATATAGATATCTTATGATATGAAGTTTCCGTCTGTCACATGTCCATTGTCCTTGAACTCATTCTCATGGTTCAGTGGTAATAGTTTAGTTTTTGTGTTTTGGTCTGTCTTTCTAATACTGTATGCAATAGGTTAACTATATTTGGTGTATGGAAATATTTTACGATGTACATGTCAGTCTTGTAGGTTTTATTTGACCTTGACCTCATTTTCATGGTTCATTGCTCAATGTTAAGTTTTTGTGTTTTGGTCTGTTTTCTAATACTGTATGCAATTAGGTCAACTATATGTGGTGTATTGAAATATTTTACGATGTACATGGCAGTCTGGCAGGTTTTATTTGACCTTGACCTCATTTTCATGGTTCATTGCTCAATGTTAAGTTTTTGTGTTTTGGTCTGTTTTTCTAATACTGTATGCAATAGGTCAACTATATGTGGTGTATGGAATTATTCTACGATGTACATGATAGTCTGGCAGGTTTTATTTGACCTTGATCTCATTTTCACGGTTCATTGCTCAATGTTAAGTTTTTGTGTTTTGGTCTGTTTTTCTTAAACTTTAAGCAATAGGTCAACTATATTTGGTGTATGAAATGATTGTAAGTTGTATATGTCTGTCTGGCAAGTATCATCTGACCTTTACCTCATTTTCATGGTTCTTTGGTCAATGTTCAGTTTTCCTGGTTAACTTTTTTCTTAGATACTATAAGCAATAGGTCAACTATATTTGATGCATGAAATGATTTTAAGTTGAACATGTCTGTCGGGCAGGGTTTATCTTACCTTGACATCATTTTCATGTTTCATTGATCAATATAGAATTTCCATGGTTTGGTCTGTTTCTTTTATACTATAAGCAATAGGTCATCTATATTCTGTGTATGGAATGATTGTATTAAAGGTGTGCATGTATTTCCATTTTGGTTTATCTGACCTTGACCCCATTTTCTTGGATCATAAATATTAATGTGATACTTGTAGCAAAACTTTATATGTAGGACTATCAACATAAAATCAATGGTCAGTATAGTAGGTGAGACATTTCAGCGTGTGCACTCTTGTTCGTATTTTTGTCATTTTATCAGATACTTTAAGCAATAGGTTAACTATATTTGATTTATGAAATGTCTATCTGGCAGGGTTCATATGACCTTGAACTCATTTTCATGGTTCATTGGTCAATGTCAAGGTTTAATCTGTTTCTCAGGTACTATTAGTATATGACCACAATACTTGATGTATGGAATGATTGTAAGATGTATGTCAGTCTGGCATGGTTCATCTGACTGTGACCTCATATTCAAAGAACATTGAAAATGTTAAACTTATATGATACTTGTAGTAAAACCCCATACAGACTTTCAACATAAATTCAATGATAAGTAAAACAGGCGAGACAATTCAGTGTGTGCACTATTGTTAAAACCCCCGTTTAAAATTAGATAGATAATTATCTTACGTCAATGATTTGGTGATGATTTAGGGTAGGAAAATAGACATACACCAATCTGATATTTTATGATTCTTAATCACTTGATATGACTAATATTTTAACTAGAGTAACATGGCGGATGTCATTAGGGGAGCAGCATGCTGAATCTTCCGGAGCACTTGAGATCTCGACCTCGGTTTTCGGTAGGGTTCATGTTGATCAGTCTTATTTTTCGGAATTCCAGATAGTGTTTTATACTGTTGGTGGCTATTCGTCGTTTTTTTTTCTCGTCTGCGACGAAAGCGATACATAGGTGTTGCTTTCCCTTTGGTATCTTTTTCTCTTTTTTAGCTTATGTGCTAGTAAGTTTTTATTTTGTAATATATTAAGTTTTATGCAAGTACTTAACATATCTGCCCACTACCAGGATTTAAATGTTAATGAACTATTATCAAAAGTGATGTATTTATCTAAACTAAGGTTGTTGCTTACATTTACGTCCTCTGGTCTCTTGTGGATAATTATGATTGACAATAGTGTCACATCTCCTTATTTTTTTTTATATATTTTTTTTTTATGAAATTTTATTTTGTGTTCATTTGAACGATTCAACCGCTCATCTCCTCCAACAGTTAGATGTTTGTTTTGCAGTATGTTGGTATAATATAAATATGCATATTATCAGAATTATGTTTTTCTTGCATTGTTAAAAAAAGTTACAGGTAGGTGAACTAAGTTAATTTTTTTTAATAAATGAAATGATACTAATGGTGAGCATTTTGTTAGGATTTTTATGTTCATGATTTTTTTTGCAAGTACAAACTGTACAAATATAATTTGATACGCTATTTGTTATTTAATTTCAATGCATTATATTTGTACTTATATCAAAAGTTTGCATATTGTCAGGACTATCGTTATCTTAAGTTGTTGAAAAAATATGGTAAGGTGAATCATTTAATTATTTTTTAAATACACGACCACAAACAATGATGTACATTTTGTCAGGATTATAATGAATACTTTACAGAATGACAGATAGTTCAACATTCTCAATTTTTCTTCAAACTGTTGTTTTCAATTTTGGCTCCATTTTTTTATATTTAATGATTTAACCGTGTAGATCTAAGTATTACTTTATTTGAAAAAAATCGTTTTCTCGCATTCAAATTATGTGCAAATACCGAGATCTTATGTACAGTCAGGATAATTCCAATAACAGATTTGGAGATTTATTCCCCAAAATCTGTTATTTGAATTATCATGTCTGTGCATAGGATCTTAAGAATTTGCACATAAAGTGGTGCATATATTATTCACGCAAGTCCTACTGTTTTTTTTATTTACAATAATTTGTATATACAGAATGTTTGAATACAAGTTGTATGATGATATAAGTATAGATGATACTGTTAATTAATTATAGAAGTATATATGAACGAGTTTAACCCCGCCACATTCTGTATGCGCCTGTCCCAAGTCAGGAGCCTGTAATTCAGTGGTTGTCGTTTGTTGCTGTGTATCATATTTGTTTTTCGTTCATTATTTTGTACATAAATCAGGCCGTTAGTTTTCTCGTTTGAATTTTTTTACATTTGTCATTTCGGAGCCTTTTATAGCTGACTATGTGGTATGGGTTATGCTCATTGTTAAAGGCCGTACGGTGACCTATAGTTGTTAATTTCTGTCAACTGATCTCGTGTGGAGAGTTGTCTCATTTGCAATCATACCACATCTTCTTATTTTTATTAGTCCAGAATCAACTGACATTAAGTAACATACAGATAGTAAGGATTCTATATATTCCCCATTACACCACCTTGTTGTTTTGAGAATAGATTTGGTCTAAGGATTTCAATATAAATCATGTTCACAGTTGGGACTTTTATTTTCTTTTTTCACAACTGTGACATGATCAATAAGCTTATCAAATCTTTAAATGGTGGTGAATGAAATCTGAATATTTTCAGAAATTTCTAAAACTCTAGAAAAACATATTAAATGACTATAAACAAAAAGAATTAGATATGAATATATTATATTTCTGTTTATATAATGAACTCTTGACACTGTGTGATTAATTTGGAAACAGTCACCCAACTAAAAAAAAATAAGCTTTATCACCTAATAAAGCTTCCAGTTAGAAAAAAGCATTGTTGACCCTGACAGTGTTGGGGAAAAGTTTAGTGTAATGATAGAAAATTAAAAAAATAACAATAATGAGATATTGTAATGTCTTAAAAAATATGCCATCCAAAATTTTTTATAGGGCAGTTACATAGTATTGTGTATACACGATAATAGACGAATTGACGAAACCGGATGACGTATATTTTAATCTGACTTGTGAATGATATATTTTTTTAAAAGAACAAACTTTATAAATCGAATTTGTTACCTTATTTGTTGCGTCAAATAAACAAATATTTTGAACTTGAAGAAATTGATATAAAAAATACAAGTTATAACAGGAGACTGTACATGTAAGACTTACATGACGTAACATAAACTGGTAGATTCACTCTACTTTAACAGAAAATAAGTAAAACTAATAAAATTTAATGGATTAAACAAAAATAAACAAAGATGAATAATATTTTCGTTTTGGTGAAATGATCTTTCGATTTAATTTGGGTATGACTTTATCTGATTAAGTATTGATAGTTTCTTTTCAATAAACAAACCGTAAAAACCATTGAACCATTGTAGAATTGATCGTGATATTTTTTTCAAAGACAAACGTTACATTCTATTCTTTCAATTTTAACTGCCGTAAATGTGCTGATCAACTTTTTTTTATCTGAAAAGAAAATTAAATTTAAGGTCAATATGCATCTATCGTCCAACTATGATTGATATAACCTCTCTTACAAAAAAAAGACACGAAAAGACAGGAATCATTAAACAAAAAGTGTCAGAAATTAAACTGGCGACATACATATATATATAGTTGGAGAGAACACGTAACAAAAATTACCCCTTCCAAATAGTATTGGTATATGTTTTTCTGAAAATAAGATGTGGAATGATTGTCAATGAGAAAACTATCAACCAGAAATCAAAATGACGAGGATGTAAACAGCTAGTATAGTTCACCGAACATCAATGAGCAACACCCATACCATAAAAGGCACCAGTGTGATCGAAGTTGAAGAGCATTGAAAACCAAAAATTCCGCCAAATCTAGCTCAGGCTGTATATATGATATGTCTGATTGGTAGAAATTTAAAAAGAGGTATGGGTATAAACCTTTGAGACAAAAGTCCAATGATTCAAATATCCAAAAGACATCAACAGGTCAACACACATGTTTATCTATTGTAACAGAATGTGTAAAGACATACACTAGAATCTTCATTGATGAAGAACCGAAATATTGGAACTAATTGTTAACTTTTTGACCAACTCAGGAATTAGACCATTTACAATTAAGTATTTATTTCCAAACAGTTATGTTTGCAGTGTTGACAGGCATGGAAGACGAAAATAATGTGAATATTTTTATTATAATTTAATTCTGACAATTTAAAAACAAAATCAAAGTGTTTGCCGTTGTATGTTCTATCAAACAAATCATGATCATACAAAGCTAGGACCTATATATAACATAAGGAAGTGAGCAAATTACTACGAAGTAATGCATTTGGTAGTCTGGATACATCAACATTCTTAGTATTGGATTAAATCTAAATAAAGTGAAAATTACAGATTCATAAAACTAATTTATAACAAGAGAAACTCAGTATAGATTGTCGATGTAGATACAAGTATATGACTTTAGATTTCCCTCTGGCGAAAAACAATGTTCATGTAAATTGTAAATTAAAGAAAATAGGCCCCTTTTGTATAAAAAACTCACCTTTTGACGGTTTGTTTTGATAAACAACAAAGCGTGGTTACGAACTGTAACGTTTCTGACGACAGTATAGCCTATGGTAAATTTTCACTGTTGAAACCATCACGACTTCGTAACAATTTCAATTAAAGTGTGTTTTAGCTTGTTTTAACATGTACAATCATTTCAATTAAAGACAAATAAATATTTGTCTTCTTTATAACCTTATGTTCATACCACTACGCCACCTTTTTTACAGAAAAAAAGACAACTAAAACATTAACCAATGTTTGTAGATTAACTTGCTGATTGTATATTTTCTGCAGTGCTGCCGAATTTATCTAGTTCAAATTACAAATAAAATATCTCAATCTATACGAATAAAGATATGTCAATTAACACATAACATTTATAAAAATTGATACTCGAATTTGAATTTTGTGGCCTACCAGGAAAAACTATTAAAAGGATTTTGTCTATGCCAGGCGAAACAAGTGTAAAACCTCACTTTATATAAGAAAACTAAAAAAAAAAAAAATTCAAGAATGTTTGTATGTGGAAAATTGACTTAGCCAAAAGACTGCGGATATAAAAAAACATAACAAAACTTAGGAGACTAAACCTTGAGATTAACATACAATCTTCGACAAAATCTGTAACTACTGAATGCACAAAAAAGCAGAAAAATATAACAAGAGTGCACACGCTGAAATGTCTCGCCTTCTTTACTAATCATCGATATTATGTTGATAGTTCTAAATATAAAGCTTTACTACAACTATCACATAAACTTAACATGATCCAAGAAAATGAGGTCAAGGTCATATAAACCAAACAAGAAATACATGTACACCTTACAATCATTCAATACACTAAATATAGTTGACCTATTGCTTATAGTTTCTAAGATACAGACTTAACCAAGAAAACTAAACATTGACTAATGAACCATGAAAATGAGGTCAAGGTCAGATGAACCATGTCAGGCAGACATGTACAGCTTGCAATCCTTCCATACGACAAATATAGTTGACCTATTGCTTATAGTAATAGAAAAACAGACCAAAACACAAAAACTTAACTTTAACCACTGAACCATGAAAATGAGGTCAAGGTCAGATGACACCTGTCAGTTGGACATGTACACCTTACAGTCCTTCCATACACCGAATATGCTAAACCTATTGCTTCTAGTATCTGAGATATAGACTTGACCACCAAAACTTAACCTTGTTCACTGATCCATGAAATGAGGTCGAGGTCAAGTGAAAACTGTCTGACGGGCATTAGGACCTTGCAAGGTACGCACATACCAAATATAGTAATCCTATTACTCATTATAAGAGAGAAATTAACATTACAAAACTTTTTTTTCAAGTAGTCACTGAACCATGAAAATAAGGTCATGGACAATGGACATGTGACAGTCGGAAACTTCGTAACATAAGGCATCTATATACAAAGTATGAAGCATAAAGGTCTTCCACCTTCTAAAATAAAAAGCTTTTAAGAAGGTAGCTAACGCCGCCGCCGCCGCCGGGTCACTATCCCTATGTCGAACTTTATGCGACAAAAGTCGCAGGCTCGACAAAAACTATTTTGTAGATATAAGAAGATGTGGTATGAGTGCCAATGAGACAACTCTCCATCCATGTCAAAATTTATAAAAGTAAACAATTATAGGTCAAAGTACGGTCTTCAACATGGAGCCTTAGCTCACACCGAACAGCAAGCTATAAAGGGCCCCAAAAATTACTAGTGTAAAACCATTCAAACGGGAAAACCAACGGTCAAACTATAGAAAAAGCGAGAAACGAGAAACACTTATGAACCACATCAACAAACGACAACTACTGAACATCAGATTCCTGACTTAGGACAGGTGCAAACAAATGCAGCGGGTTTAAACGTTTTAATGGTACCAAACCTTCACCCTTTTTCTGAAACAATAGTGTAACATCACAACATAGAAATACACACTATAAAATATCAACTGAAATAGCTTAACTCAATCAAAGGACATATTAACACCAGTAAACATACAATGAACAAATAAATTTGACCTATGATACAATGTAAATACAAAATAAACTAAGGGAATAATAATAAAAGTAACATGTTATACCGCTATGAAATGTGAAACTATTTAAGAAAAACAATATGCTCGAACAAAAATATAAGCATTTGCAATAACTTTAAACACAGGTAAATGAAAATAATTTTGTTGATAGGTATACGTGTACAGTTCAAATAGAGAAAGGATATATTTTTTCAAAATAAATAATTTTGATGTTCATAGTACGAAGTGAAAATTTATAGTAATACCAAACACTTATCAAAGCTGGTATATAGACCAGATATAACCCTGAATAACACTAAATAACAAAAAAAGCATTACAATTAGTATCAACAGGTCAAATAAACAAGAAAGTACGATTTGAGAGTACTCGCAGTTACTGACAGCAAGTTAAAAGCCAAAAACAATTAATAATAAAAAATCATGCATCAGAGACTAAAATCAACTAAAACACATCCGAGGGATTTAGTATTTTAACGTCGTGGACAGTCAAAGAAGACATGACTTGTGCAATGCCAAAAATAAATGTATCGACAGGCAGTAGGATAGTTAGTTTAACCTCTTTATAGATCAAAATGAACGTGGGTGTGTCTTTATACATCCCGTTTGAAAAGAATACACATTTGGTTATGTTTTAATTTGCTGATGACAAAATCGATATTTAATGTAAACTATAATCAAAGATCTAATTACAACATTGGTAAGATAACTTTTACTAATAAGTTTGTTTAAAGGTTCGATGAGTTTACACGGATCACATAGTGATTTCCGCGCTTTAAGTACAATATTACCGTAAAATTTAGGATGTGAAATACCCTTTTTAATCAGTTTTCTACAGGTACAGCCAAATTTACTAATCAAATCTTTGTATCTATGAAAGAATTTAGTAAAAGTTTTAGGTAATTTATGGTAACGAAATCCCTGACTTAATAATTTACCAGTGATGCATTACGTTCGTTAAAATCTATGACATCACTACACACACGGGTATAACGAACGAGTTGGGATATATAAACACCGTATGATGGAGCCAAAGGAACATCGCCGTCTAAAAAAGGAAAATTAACAATAGGGAATGAAAAGTCGTCTCTTTTGTCGTAAATTTTCGTATGGAGTTTTCCTTTACAGATTGAAATGTCCAAATATAGAAAAGGACAACTACTGCTGTTTATGTTAGATTTAGTTAAAGTATGTTCTATTGGGTAAATTTCGGTAGTATATTTAGAGAACTCTGGATTATTTAACGAAAAAATATCATCTAGATAACGGAAGGTATTGTTGAATGTATCAACCAAATGTAACAATGACGTGTCTTTACTGAGTTTGGTCATAAACTGAGATTCATAGCAAAACAGGAATAAATCTGCTATTAAAGGGGCGCAGTTAGTGCCCATAGGAATACCTACTACTTGTCGATACACTTTATCGCCGAAACCTACATATATGTTGTCAAGGAGAAAATTTAAAGCTTCAATCATATCTTCACATTTCCAGTAAGTGTATCTAGCATTCTTTCCTTTTTCGTTACAGACTTTAAACGAGTTACAGCAAATAATTTTGTAATGAGATTTTTCAAAAGACCATTTGATTAAATATGAAAACATTTTCATGATAAGATTGTGTGGAAGTGTAGTATAGAGAGTAGAAAAATCATAACTGTCAACAGAATTAAAAGGACCATCAAAAGCATGTATTTTATCTAAAACCTCTAAAGAATTTTTAACACTCCAAAAATTATTAATACCATTATTTTTCATAATTGGTCTGCTTACCCGTGATATCATGATCAATTTTATGTTAAGAATTAAGAGCCACTGTGGATTGTCAACAGGGTCCGGGAAATTACAACTTTCAGTATCCCTTTATGTCATGTGTCCTTTCCAACCATAGTTATCCTTTGTCTGATAGATGATATAGTGAAATTTGGTCAAAATCAAGCCAGCGTTTACTCATTTTTTTATTTCAGTTTTGGCTTGAAATAAGGATAGTGATCCGGCGGCGGCGGCGTTAACTAACTTCTTAAAAGCTTAATACTTCAGAAGGTAGAAGACCTGGATGCTTCTTACTTGGTTTATAGATGCCTTATGATATGACATTTCCGTCTGTCATGTGTCCATTGTCCTTGACCTCATTTATATGGTTCAGTGACTAGTTGAAAAAAAAGTTTAGATTTTTTTGTAATGATAATTTTTCTCTTATTATGAGTAATAGGATTACTATATTTGGTATGTACGTACCTTGCAAGGTCCTTATGCCTGTCAGACAGTTTTCACTTGACCTCGACCTCATTTTATGGATCAGTGAACAAAGTTAAGTTTTCGTGGTCAAGTCCATATCTAAGATACTATAACCAATATGTCTACTATATTGTAAGGTGTACATGTCCAACTGACAGGTGCCATCTGACCTTGACCTGATTTTCATGGTTCAGTGGTAAAAGTTAAGTTTTTGTGTCTTGGTCTGTTTTTCTAATACTGTTTGCAATAGGTCAACTATATTTAGCGTATGGAAATATTTTACGATGTACATGTCAGTCTGGCAGGTTTTATTTGACCGTGACCTTATTTTCACGGTTCATTGATCAATGTTACGTCTAAATATAAAGTTTTACTACAAGTATCACATTTTATATTGACCAATGAACCATGAAAATGAGGTGACGGTCAGATGATACCTGCCAGATAAACATATACACCTTACAATCATTCCATACACCAAATATAATTGACGTATTGCTTAAAGTTTAAGAAAAACAGACCAAAACACAAACACTTAACACTGAGCAATGAACCGTGAAAATGAGGTCAAGGTCAAATAAAACCTGACAGACTGCCATTTACATAGTAAAATATTTCCATACACCAAATATAGTTGACCTATTGCATACAGTATTAGAAAAACAGAACAAAACACAATAACGAGGACTATCAACATAAATTCAATGGTGAGTATAGAAGGCGAGACATTTCAGCATGTGCATTCTGGTTTTTAACGAGGATGAAAAAGAACATAGATAGGTATAAGAAGATGTGGTATGAGTGCCAATGAGACAACTCTCCATCCAAGTCACAATTTGTAAAAGTAAACCATTATAGGTCAAAGTTCGGCCTTCAACACGGAGCCTTTGCTCACACTGAACAGCAAGCTATAAAGGGCCCCAAAAATGACTAGTGTAAAACATATGACCTTTTTGGGATACGAGAACATTAATACATGAAGACTCCGACATGATATACTGACCAATAAAAATGACATTGTGTAGATCAAATGACATTTCTGCTTATGACCTTACAAGATCTGCATGGAGGTTTATGTTTTAGAAAAACTTTTATAAGGATTTGTAAAAAAAATCAAAGTAAGTATTCTCATTTGCTTCTTGTGTTCTGGCTTTTTTCTTTTTAATGTTTAAAAATGTTAAAAATACCAAGTTATGGTAGGATGAAAGTATCGTCAAGGTTAGTTAATAACAGTCATCACATGTAGTCTCTGAAGGAATTCACATTCTGCTGACCTGAGATGTATATATGTGTACTACAATAAAGACTAGAAAATAACATCCTGTATGAATGACAACATGAACATGTCAGTTGATACCTGTGATACTTTACTCAATCAATTTGCAATTACTCCACCTAAACCATGATCATAACAATGTTTTCACTTTTCATTCTAAAGTTTTACAATAAACAATCTCGAGGTCCTCTTCCAGCCAGGTGTATGTCATATGACGTTTTGAAGAATGATCATCGTGAGTAGAATATAACCACTGGATCGTTTTATGAACTCCTGTATCAGACACAATAAAGTTTCAATTTTTATAAGTTCTCAGTTGTGCACCATTTTATATACTTAAAACTGGGTTCATGGCCGTACAGTGATCTGTAATTGTTCACATCTTGTCCATTTGGACTTTATGGATAGTTGTATCGTTGGCTATCATCCCAGATATTAATATTTTCATGCTGACCTTGCAGAAAGACATTTCAACCTTATTCAGCACACATCCTTAATTGGTTTGCAATAATACACGGATACATGTTTGTATTACTTTACCAAGTATCATTAATATCCTTCCTTCAGTAAAAATCATCATTAAAGGAGAATAACTCTATCAAGAGTAAACTGACAATTTCAGTCATGTTTGACATATTTGTAGATCTTATCCTGCTGATAATTTTTCCTTTTTAAAGTTTCTATTTATCTATTGTAGTTTTCAAGATAACAGGCAAAAAATGCATAAAACTGTTAAAAATTATCATTTAAGGGCAATAACTCAAATAACGAGTCAACTGTACATTTCGGCCATTATGGTTTATTTGTAGATCTTGTCTTGCTGATCATTTTTGCATTTTAAAGTGTCTGTCTATCTATTGTAGTTTTAAAGATATTAGGCAAAAAAGGAATTGATTGGTTAAAATCATCATTAAAAAGTAATAACTCTAATAAGGAGTCGACTGAAGATTTAGGCTATGTTGACTTACTTGTAGATTCTGATGAGCTGATAAACAAAACAACGTCAGCCAATCAGAAGACGCGTTACATCCAAAATTAAATTATAAGGCAATAACACAAAAAATTGGTATAAATCGTCATTAAAGGGCAATAGCTCTAATAAGGAGTCATTTGACAATATTTGTTATGTTGACTTATTTGTAGATCTGGTCTTGCTGATCATTTTTACTTTTTAAAGTTTCTGTCTATTTATTATAATTTTCGAGATAAAAGGCAAAAAATTTTAAAAATGGTAAAATTCTTCATGCAAGGTCAATTACTCCTATGAGAAGTCGTCTGACAGTTTTGACTTAAAATGAACAATAGGTAGAGCTCAACATTCTGAACATATTTGCCCCTGTAAGATTTTCTCTATATATAGTGATTTTCAAAATAAATGGCAAAACTTGCATTTTACCCCTGTGGGTAAACCAGTTACCCATTTGGTGATACAGGCACAACATGTGGTGGGGATAAATCAGTTACCCATTTGAGTATGTGGGGATAAACCAGTTACCCCTTTGAGTATGTGGGGATAAACCAGTTACCCCTTTGAGTATGTGGGGATAAACCAGTTACCCCTTTGACTATGTTAAGTTGACATTCTTGGTAAGTTTGTGACCTCAATCTTGCAAACAGACATTCCAACCTTGTTTGTGAAACATTCTCTTGTGGTGGGCAATAATAATACCATATATCATTAATATCCTTCAAGGTATTCAAAAGTTCTGCAATGGACAAAACTTGCAAATACAGGCCGACAATATAATGGTTTACCAAGGACATGAAGTAGCCAGAAAGGTACAAATGATGAAAAGATCACTTGGCACTTAGACATGTTTCATGAAATTCTCTTAAATTGTAGTACTATCAACAGATACTCTAACACAGATGTTTGACTATGTAAAAGGAATTTAGGTAGATTCAATTCACAGGAAGGCATACAGGTGATAATAATCTTCAACTTTGGGGTTTAAATTAAAAACCGACCTTTATTTGAACTGAAAGAATGAAAAGTATTTTGATTTTTTTATTTCTCTTGTTTACAGTTATAATAATAAAACAAGTAATAAACAATAGAAAACATTGTTTAAAAGCAAAATAACAACAAATTTATAAAAACTTGTTATATGGATGTGAAGTAAAATTAAACTTCAGATTTTCTTTAATATTTTTCAAAAGTGAACTTTAAATGTTTATCCTAGTGACATCAATTATCTAACATGAGACAGAGGATCATTATAGCAATTTCAAGAAACTTTTTTTAGAAGCATGAACCTGACTTGGGAACTTGGACTTGAAGCAAGTTATTTTCCTTGCTGAGCAGCCATACTGGTTTACACATGGCAAAACTGTAATAAGAAGAAACAGAAAACCACTGTAAGCTTTTAAAATATGCATTTTCCATCTTATAAAAAAACAGACTTTTCCAGGTTTATAATCCAGATATATTTGAGGCAAATAGATCATGTTAAGTAGCTCTGAAAGTCATTTAAACTAAAATATTACATATATTAATATTTACAGTGTTTAAAACACTTTCCTGCAAGAAAAATAGTGCTCCTAATTTTAGTCAGGTTCATGATTTCAAAAATAAGTTTTGTAAAGATTTTGAAATTTGTTTTCTAGAATACCCATTATATTGAAATCTGTTCTATTTGTGAACATTTTTGAATACCTGGGGGATCCAGAGAATACAATTAACATCATAGTAACTCAAAATGTGTTCTTGTAGTAACTAGTGTTCTAAAGGGGACATTATATTTTACTAACATTTCAGATATCTATGTTATTAGACAAAACAGGAATGTGTGTACAAATATCTGAATGACTAATCAAATATCTGTTCTTTCCAACTTAAAACTTCATATAAATATAGTCAATTAAAATATAACAGTCATTTAATCATTTTGATACCAATTTTCAAGTTAAAGAAAAAATTCTGTTCCTTTGAGTTCTTAGTAGACATGGTAGACACAGGGTATAAATTGCCTACATTGACCAAGAGATAAAAAAAAATTGTTGAAGAAATTTGTACAGCTGTAAATTTTTCATTAAAATACAACAACTTTTGAAAAGAAAAAACGTATAAAATCATGTAAATATAAAAAATGTCACAAAAAAATAACTTATTGAACAAAGGACTATTTAACATTTTTCTCAACAAGGTATGTTTTAAACAAATCTGAATTAGAAGAGAAATGAGATAATTCATTTCAATTATATAATAAGTTTACAGGAATACAAATTAATTATGACCATTTACTCTATTGAATATGTGTGCTAAAAAATATGTATAAATATAAAACAAATAACACAAAAAAATTACAGACATAAATATCACAAAATAGATGTACACAATAAATATAGTCTTTATAAAAAAAATATAGAAAAAATATAAATAAATTTGTACTAAAAAAATTTTTGGACATGCTTATTTATTTCATAAGATTTAAAAAAAGAATTATTGCACCTATATAGAAATATGATACAAAAGTCGGTTAAGACTTCAACTTTGAGATAATCAAAGTAAATTCATATTGAGTTATGTCCCTTTATCCCATAAAACATCATTATTTTTCACTTTTTCAGTTAGTCTGATGATTTTCATTTTTGACATGCATAAGTTTGTTAAAAGTATGAAGGTAAAATAGTCAGTCATTATGAAACTGATTTTTGACCTAACACTTGATTGATATTGCCAAATTGGACTTGATTTTATCAACATTAGTGATTGAATTTCATTTAACCATTTATCAATAAAAAAGTGACAAAATTATCAGGCAATGTTAACAATTATTTATTTATTGTGAAACATATAATGTATGTAATTGGTCATAAAAATGAAGTCCTTTTTTATAGAATAAATCTAAATTCTATAATATTCATACACATAACAATAATAATTACCCATAACATTTGAGCAAATATCATGAAACTTATTTTGGCATATGTATAGTATTTCTTCGACTATTCAAACCAAAAAGATTAATTATCATGTGAATCACAATAACTTTACAATATCTGTTCTATAACTTTATTAGAACAATAACATGTGACAAATGATACTTCTAAATACAGGTAAGTGTCAAAAATAAAGCACCAAAATAATTCTACTATACAACTGAATGTTGTTGTTCATTCAAAATGAAAGCAAATGACAAATCATATTTCTGACTAAAATGTGATTCTTTCTATGCTTTCATTTTGAATAAATTAAAAAAAAAGAAAGAACAGCATTAAACTTTGGATTTACAGATCTTAGAAATTATATTTGTTAACAGTTTGAATCTGAAAGATATTAGCTTTAACACAAAACTCATCAGACAATTTATAGCATTATGATAGCAGTATTATCTCAGGTGAAATCTGACAATTGTAAAATCTTAAAGGTAAATTCTTCAGCCAGTACATCAACAATCAATTTTTTTCTAAAATGATGTTGCATGAGTAAGATAGCAGAGCTATTTCTATTCTTGGTTGCTTATACATAAATTGGAACCCTATGATGGATTGAGATGATTTCTCTTGCAGTCATTTAATATGTCTGAAATGAAGACCTATTGTGAATATGTGAAAATAATGATTTAAAGCATTCTAAAAACCTTTAATAGGCATAAGTAAAAAAATATTTTCTGTTACAAATTTGTTCAAATGCATTATATTTAGTAAAAACTAAGTGCAATATATCTTAGATCAACTACAAACATTTTAAATGGTCCTAACTAAGATTATGTGTAATTTTTCATGTTAATTTGCTTATAATATGCAAAAATCTAATGGTTTATATTTAATTTATTCATAACCTTGATAGAATAAGAAAATTTAGAGCCTGACATTAAAGGGATGTAAATAATGTAAGTCTTATGAAAAATGGACAATCTGCACTGCTTTTGTTCAAACATTTTCCATGAAAAAAGTTACACTGAATACTTATAAATTTCCTGACTAAATCATATAATGTTCCTCCCTTCTTTTCTGATAACCCTTTAACAATATTTGAGACTGTGCACAACAACAAAAATTCATATGAACATGTAATGGTAGAATATTATATGATAAATTATCTTCCAGCTTTAGGAACAAGTGTCATTTTAGCTGAGCTTGCAAATATTTGAGACATCTGACCTTGAGATTTTCTAAGAATATGTTTAGCTTCAGTAGTTGTTGCTCTTGGTGGTGGTCTAGGAGATTTTCGCATTTTACTTCCTTCATGCATGAGCCGAGACATACGCCCTCCTTTATCAAGATTTGCCATTCCTGATGCCTCCTCTTTAACCCTTGGTTCTGGTCTTGGAGATGCTCGCTGGTGGCCATAATCATACTGTAGAGCTTTCATTGCATTTCCTTTTCCTTTCTCAGCATTTTCAGATGCTTCTGGTTTGACACGGGGCTCAGGTCTATCAGACAAGACACCAGATGCATACTTGTACTGATTCTTCATCATCCCTCTACCTTCCTTGCAAGCAATACCTGCAGCCTCTGGCTTGACTCTAGGAACTGCTCGAGCTGATGCAGGCAACTTTTTTGGATCATGCAGAAGACATTTCATATTATTTCCTTTGTGAGGTTCATAAGCACCCTCTGCTTCTGGCTTAATTCTAGGAGCAGCCCTTGCACTCATAGGAAGTTTGCCATACTGGGTAAACAGATTAGATGTTGATTGTCCACTATGACCTCCAGCAATCCCCATTGCTTCAGGACGCATTTTAGGGGCAGGTGCTGGATCCGGTCTAGGTGTTGCAGACCCATTTAATAAATTTGAGACAGTTCCATGCTGTCCAAGTTCATAGTTTCTCATACCTTCAGTTGATGGGCATTTTGGTTCAGGTCGTGGTGTTGGAGCAATTGGTCTTGGAGTCCCACTGCCAAACAGCTGAAGCGATCCTTTATTCTTATCAGCATACTCCTGTGCCTCTGGTTTTACTCTAGGTGGAGCTCTAGGTGTATTGTAATCACCATCTAAGTCAAATCCAGGGTAAGGACAAACCTTTACGTCTTCCCCGTTATCTGGAATGGATGAAAACTTCATTCTGAAAAAGAAAAATTTAATGCTTGATTAATTAGACAATATAAATGTATTTTTCACAGAAGAAAAAGTTTACTTTTGGTTAAAAAACTTCATACTCAAATATAAAGTAGTTATGAATTAATCATATCATTTTTTCCCTTGAAGTCTTTGCTATCCTTTACCCTGATTATTGTTAAAATTTGGTATTGCTCACAGACATCTTCTGCTACCCATCAGTTAGTAGATATATATCCACATTCCACCCTCCATTAGCTCAGTTGGTACAGTGGTGGCTTACTGTGCCTGGGTCCCAGTTTGAATCCCAGCTAGTACAGAAATTAATTTTGGATGGCAAATCATGCTCTCAGGTTACGAAATTGGTGCCCAACAAAAAAAAACCTGTGTTCAGAAGAAATACCTAGCCATACAAGTGATAAAGATGATCATAGTTATCGTCATAGTATAATGACTCTTGAGGTGGGGGAAGTGTAGGGGTGCTTTCCCCTACCTAGTAGATATATAACCACCCTCCATTAGTTGTGCTAGTGAAATACTCCTTTAGCTCAGTTGGTAGAGCATTGGCTTACTATGCCAGGGGTCCCGGGTTGGAATCCTGGCTGGTACAGTAATTTTTTTTTTTAAGGCAAATCATGCTTTCTAGTTACACATATGTGAACTGCAAAAAAAAAAAAACTAATTATAAGTCCTTTTATCAGCAAAATATGAAAAAATGAAGCAAACAAATTCTAAATTTTACTCTGGGTACTTTATAATCTTTTGATCAATAGGCTTCTGTCCAATTTTCATCAAATTCCATGAAGGTTTGACAATGTTATTGATGTCTTTAAAAACTTTAACCACAGATTGAACCTAAATGTTTACACCGCCAATGGAATGTAGGATCACTATGTCTCACTTCCGCAACTGTTGCAGGCTCGAAAAAAAAAGGATGATTGAAATATGTATGTCTGTTTATTTAATTCACATTAGCTAGAGGTTTAGGGGGAGGGTTAAAATCTTACAAAACATGTTCCACCCTGCCACATTTTTGCTCCTGTCACAAGTCAGGAACCTCTAGCCTTTGTTAGTCTTGTGTTTTTTAAAACTTTTGGTTCATTTGTATGTTTCGGAGTTTAGTGTGGCGTCCATTTCGCTGGACTAGTATATATTATTGTTTAGGGGCGAGCTGAAGCCTGCCTCTGAGGAGGGATTTTCTTTCTGCGTTGAAGACCAATTGGTGGCCTTGGGCTGTTTTCTGCTCTTTGGTCGGGTTGTATCTTTTACACTTTTCCCATTTCCATTCTCTATGCTATAGTATAGGAATTCTCATATAAGTTATGTAAGGAAAAAAACACCATACACTAAATCAGTCTGGAATCTACTATAATGTATACAGTTTGAAGTCTTTGTGGTCCAAAACAGATATTCAAAACATTATCTCTTTAATGAGCTTTTGAAAGACTTGTCAGGCTGTGTATCTTCAATACAAATTTAATTCCTGTTTAAAATATTATTCAGATGTGCCTGCTGAAAGACAATCGAGAACAGCTATCCATCGCTTTTCGGAGGTATCCTGTTCTTCTGATGATGTTTGTCCCCATAATTTCAGTTTTTGGATATCAGCTGCATAATTTCCACAAATTGGCTATGTAACTAACCGAAATCCACTCTACTACTGCCAAGGAAGAATGGATACTGCTCAAAGCTTTATGTATAGAGAAGCGAAAGTAAAATTTTCAAAATTTGCCTGTGTCAATATCTTAAGTTAAAAAAGTTATCCACTTTCAGGTTTAGTTGCAAAACTTCAAACAACAGTGTCAGTGCACCTGATAGATTTTTACTTCAGGCAGTGCAATAATTTAATAGTAAGAATACTTTATAAATATATCAGATGTATTTGATCTTTTGGTAGTGCCTTTGTAGGCTTAACTTGTTTCTTCTCCCATTTTCGGTTATTGTTCCAAGACCACAATAATTAATGCTTTTGATTTTGGAGGTGTGCACAACTACTTTAAAAGTATTTTTGTTGTTGAACTCTTTTCTACTAGCATTTTTTGCAAATCAAAAGAAAAAAGTGCAAAATCTAAATATGCAAAAATCAAAATTATGCATCTAATTATTATGGACAAAATGGTTCATTAAACAAATTAAACAAGAGTGCACATGTTGAAATGTCTCACCTGCTTTACTGACCATTGATACTGTTGAAAGTCCAAGATAAAGATTTTACTATGAGTATCACATAAACCTAACTTTTATAGGGATCCATCACAATGAGGTCAAGGTCAGATAAATCCTGCCAGACAGACATGTACACCTTACCATTAAGGCATTATTCTAAATACAGCTGACCTGTTGCTTATGGTAATTGAAAAACAGACCAACAGGCAACACGTAATTAATTGATTCCAGCCCATTTAGATATTTGACGGACTCTGGTAAACTTTTAAATGAAAGATGTCATTCCAAATTTATTTATGTTTTTGCCTATTGAGGCTATTCCCAGCCATTCTAAACATGTAAAGATGCATTGAAGCTTGATTATAGCTTGACATCAGACGAAAGGTAAAATCTAGG
This sequence comes from Mytilus californianus, assembly GCF_021869535.1. Classification (NCBI taxonomy): domain Eukaryota; kingdom Metazoa; phylum Mollusca; class Bivalvia; order Mytilida; family Mytilidae; genus Mytilus; species Mytilus californianus. The sequence continues at coordinate 31,808,754 of NW_026262690.1, read as the reverse complement.
TTAAAAACAGTACAGGGGGGTCAATGATTCGTTTGAACTTGAAGTGGTAACTAATCATTAATGCAAGTAAGTACATTACTTTGTAAATTCTTGGGTCCACCGTCAAGTTTCTACGGTAAACAATCGCAGGATATAGTTCCGGTTTCGTCGTCACTTCCTTTTCCTGTTTAGCGGTCATTCCGATTTTCCAGTTGGGGCCTATCAGAACTGGTATGAATGTGTGGTAATTTTTCTTAACATAAGGAAATCTCACAAAACTGAATAGAAATCTTAACAACACAGGCACTGGTCTCTGTAAAAAATATATCTTCATTTTAGTAAAACGCTAACGGGCACCTGTCACTTGAAATTGTAGACAACTCGCCCCAAGACCAGCTCGTCTTCTACTGCCTCGCCACCACTTTTCTTACACTCAGCCCAAATTTTTAAAGAACTCTCGCCTCTGACAAATTTTTTATTTTTACCTGCCTTCCTTGCCTGTTCCAAAAATGGTGATCGTTCTGAAAAAAAAAAACTACAAACATTCCCCTCCGATAATTGAGAACAAAGTTGTCATAACAGTAGAAAAATCAATGAGGGTGGTAAAGGGTTATTTTCGTGCAACGTTTTTCGGCCTTTTTATTTCACGTGTTTTCGTGTTTTGACGCTTTATTTCTGGCTTTCTCGTTTTTGATTCAATGTGCATGCTTCGTGTTTCCCCTTATTTTTTTTTTCCGTGTTTCATGTCGGTACTCTTTATTTCTTGTGCTTGTCCCACATTTGATTAAAAAGTTAATCGAGACTAATTCAAAGTCAGCCCGGATATTGTTTTAAATTATGTATTAATGAACTGAATATTAATTGCTCTCTTCATTAATAGCTTATAAGTACTTAAATAACAGTATCAACAAGTTGAAATGGAGGAAAATTCAAAACAGATTGTTGAATGCATTACATACTTCTATAACAGCAGTGATAGCAGTAAACCGCCTTTAGCAAAAGAAAGGCAACGGGTAGAGGTTAGCATCTGAATACAAACCTGAATCGGAGTATGAATCCGACGAGGATGAAGCTATGCCAGTTACTGAAACTGACCTTCTCAATAGCAAACCTGATTGTCTTTCATTCATGCTTGGTTTTTCGGTCTAGAAGTGGAAGATGCATAAGTGTCTCCTCAAAATTTGATTGAATTTGAGGATTATTGTTACCTTGTAAGGCTTTTTAAACAAAACTGCCAATTGGTTCTGATCAAGTTTTGTGATGACTTTTGCTTAGTACATGGTCCCATCGTACATATTTTGACCAACTATGAGCGCACAAAATAATACCCCAAGATATGCAATCAAAAGTTTGTGGTTTCTTCTGAATATGCGAAGCAGGTACCATCGTGAGAATTCACGCTTATGTGTATTTATATATGTTATGATATCTTCTGAAACTTGTGAAATCTAATAGAACTTGATGTATATTGTGAGCCCATTTAATGGAAATAAAACATCTTCCATGTAATAGAGGATAGGAATGCCCTTTATTGTCAAGCGTCAAACGTCCGTTTTTCGCTACCATCAGTGTCAAATGAGCCATAATTTTTTATCGTCATTTGGCAAATCACATTTTGTAGCTACCATTAGCATCAAATGGATTAAAATGTCTATCGTTAACATTATTTTAACAAATATTTTCCGACATTTGTCATGTGGGTTACCCCATTCCTACCCTCGTAATAGTGCAGTCTTTGTAAAGTGTAGTTTTATTTGAATTTCTTTTATTTCCGTTGGCAAATTAAATTTAATCTGATTTTAAAGATCAGTTAAATTAATTGTACCATTACAATTTGTTGTGCTAGATGATAACTGTGTGTCATGAAAATTAAACAATGACATTTGCACCAAGATTCTCACTCCTAAAATTTACAATATCCTTCATAAATCTTCCTATGAAGTCAGTTATGTTTGAGAACAAGTGTATATAGTATAGTTTATTATTATCCATTGTTTTAGTTCAATGATTCTAAATGTTTTTATCTGAAATTTTCATAGATATCCTTGCAACATATATGAATTGAGATTGTCTCCCTTTGTCCAGTTAAGACTGGTGGTGAAATTTAATGTATGCATGTTTATATGTGTCTATGATTTAATAGTAAAAAAATCAACAATTACAAAGTGACTTTTTTTTCTGACACAGGTGTATCTGACTTCTATTGAACAGAAGCCTTCAGTTGACAGGTCACTTTTACCAAGTTCATAATGCTTCAGGCATTATATACCCATAGAAAGGTTAATGAAGAATTTTCCTTCCAAGGGTCTAAGTTATATGTTAATCTGTTTTGACTTTTGTAAATACTAAACAATAAGCTAAAATATTCAGATTGGTACAAGATAACTAAAAAGGACAGTAAAAGATCAGTAATATAAATAAAAGGCAATATTTCAATAACTTCAGACACCAACCTGAAGAAAAATTACCAAAAGATATTAATCTTGAAGGAAACAGTTTTCAGCAATAAATAGACATTTACATCATGTTCATGAGCTATGTATACAAAATGTCCAGCTCTAAATATAAGCTGTGAATAGATTGAAACAGTTTGCATTTTGTGTTTAATGATTTTTTAATACAAATATCATTTCAATATTATTTTCTTGATATGTAACTCATGGTTTTCAGTATTATGAAGCATTAAAGATGAGGTTAAGAATTCCACATTTTTAGGAGTGGCAAGAAGACAGTTCTGAAAAACTGATTAAACTTTATTTAAGTAAAGCCTTCTGTCACCATTTAAATGTTCTTTTCTAAACAAAATGAAGTATCTGTATATAGATTTAGATTTCTTACTTCATTTTTTTTTTTGGAGGGGGGGGGGGGGGGGGGAGGGGGAAGGGGTCGGGATGTGGGTAATGAGTTGATGAATTGTAGACTCAGTACCATTAAAGCTATATCAAGCTTCAATGGGACTATCTGTATAGAAAATGAGAGTCAAGGCTGGTTTTTATGAGTCCAGGACTCATGGACATCTCTTACTGAGAACCTTTGTACATGTAGCTAAATCAACTCATGGACAGGGGGTCACATTGTAGAACACATGGACTTCCCCTTTTGTTCAAATTTATCTGTTACTGTTATCTGCTTCTTTACAAAAATAAAAACAAGCCAGTAGAAAATATGATTTATTTCCCAATAAAATGCAACTTCAACATTTGTACACCATGAAATATAAAAGCTTTTTTTGTCTTCAAAAGTTAAAATTTTCACTGTTTAATCAAATATTTTCTTGTTCCTCATAACAAAACGAATAGAGAATGCAATCGTTGAAGCCTTCTGAGCTATTGTCAAGGTGAAATGCAGCTTTAAAAGTGTTTTTCTCGGACATATATTATTGATTATTTTCTATGAGTTTTCATCTAGTATATACATTCAACATATATCTTTATCCTTTCATTTCTGATGTATGTTTTTTACCTTGAGTGAGAGGATTGACTCCACCCCAACTGTTACATATGAGAATTTGTTTTGTAGACTTTCATACTTAATACACCACAGTATTACTGAATTTGGTTATTGAATAATATTGAATTATTAATTGTTTGTGAAGATCTGTATAAGTCTGGAGAGTCTGAAGAAGTTAATTGAGATACTTAACAGCATATAATTTGTCTTATTGTGTCAGACCGTGAGATAATTAGACAGTCCAGAAGTGATAAGAGTTTTTTTCCTGTTAAGATGGGAAGTTATAGATCATTAGATAGTCATGATAGTCCAGAAGAGTTTTCTTTAGTTAGGATGGACAATCAGACCATTAAACACTCTGAATAAGTAGACTTCTTGCTGAGGGACAGTTTAAAGTATTAAGCAGATCAAAGTGATAAGTGGCCAACATGAAAATGGACAATTAAGATTGTCATCTCTTTATAAAAAGATTATTGCATAATTGTTTTCTAATTACTTTTATATTTTATGTTGACATTGCTATTAATTTTTTTATTGATCCCCAGTTACATAAGATTTGACTTGTCTCTCCTTGGAACAAATTATTTATCTTGACATTGAACATTGAATATGCTAAAGATTGGATCTTATTATGTTATCAAGGTTATATATGTAGCATAGAATAGAGAATGGAAATTAGGAATTAGTTGAAGAGACAACAACCTGACCAAAGCCACCAATGGGTCTTCAACACAGCATTAAAATCCTTCACCGGAAGGCGGGCTTCAGCTGGCCACTAAACAATAATGTATACTAGTTCAGCGAAATGGACGCCACACTAATCATTGAAACATACACATGAACCAAAATTTAAAAAAAACATACAAGAAGTTTACTTTAAAGCAATTTATGTGTATCCTTACAGCTTTCACAAGTACAGTACAAATAAATTCAAGTTAACTGGTGAGAATTTTTAGCCCTTAGTATATTACTTTTAAGCAAGTGTAGTGTAATATATTTCCAACACCCAACTCCAATGATGACTTACTATCTCATTAATTAGATTTAGGAAAAATCAAACACCTGATAAATCAGACACACTAGTATGAAAATATTTTCATTTTGTAGCTGTGACTTGTGTAATAAGTAGTTTCTGATACAAAAAAGGCATATTGTTCCAGTTGCATACTTTTGACCTAAGAACAATGTATGGCTCCATGTCCATGATGTCACTTACAAAAAAACATGATCTTTTTTAAAAATCAGGAACAATTGTTCATGGATACCTGGAGCCTCTTGTTAAGAAGTGAGTAAGCCAGTAAGTACATTGCCCATTTGTACTTTACAAAAAACCTTTTTGCTCTATTAAGGTTATCATTAGATTTCTCATGTTTGAATTGTATTGAAATTTTATTTTTTTTATTTCTCTATACATAAAATTGAGAATGGAAATGGGGAATATGTCAAAGAGACAACAACCCGACCAAAGAGCAGACAACAGCCAAAGGCCAGCAATGGGTCTTCAATGCAGCATGAAAATCCTGCACCCGGAGGTGGTCCTCAGCTGGCCCCTAACTAAAATTGTGTGCTAGTTCAGTGAAAATGGACATCATACTAAACTCCAAAACATATAAATGAACTATTTCTATGAAGTGGTTGAATGACCACATTAATATGCGAATCACAATAGGTGATGACACTCCTATTTGTAGCAGACAAGATAAAAATAGCCACAGGGTATATATTTTTTCTCCATATTTAATTATTCACATTTAAATTTACAAATCTTGTTACAAATACGATCCATACAATATGTTTTGTACATGTACCTGAGTGAGTAATTCAATATCTTGTGTAGGATGTGAAAAAAAGACTGAAGTTTTTAATTACCTGGATATGTACATGCAATTGATTTCTTTTGCAGGTATGGTTAATTTATGTGTTTTATTTAAAAAAAGATATATATATTATATTTTCTACATAAAAAAATTGGTCACACACAGGAATATCTTAAAAATCTTTATTTTGTTACAAAAAGGGCAAGTCAGTAAAATAAATGTTTTGTCGATTGTACTTTTTCAGCTGTAAAAATTATTCGATGCACCATTAGTAGGGATACATTTGAAAGAGTTAAATGATTACTGTAGTTCAGAATTTTTTTCTCATATGAATCCTTTTTTTGTCACAATCTAGTTCCATTTATTCTGTGTTTATTGGTTTAGTTTGTGCAGTTATATTTGGACATTTAAATAATTTATAAAATGGTGGTTTCTGCCATGCCATTGATGAAATGTGTTGTCTTCTTTAATTACATTATTATTTCCTTTTATATGTATGTTAGTTTTGGTTGTTTTTGTTGGTTTTAAACCTATGATTATATATATCAATCAAATGTCACCATTGTTATCCTTTGAAGTTTGTATCAATTGATTGATGTTTGAATGGCAAAACTGGGCTTTACCAGTTCTTTTTGTGTTGTGAGAACATTTGTTCTCACACAGCATGCAACAACTCCAAAGCTAGCAAATTGATTTCAGTTTTCTTCATCTGTATAACTTCTTTAGAACACTGAACATTGCTTTTTTTAAAGCCAATCTTTCCATTACTGCTGTTAGGTACTTTGATTAATCCAACTGATGCATCTGTTTTTGAACCTTCATCAGCTTGAAAATATAAAATGAAATTTGGTCACAATATTGCAGTTATTCTCTCCAGATATTTTATATCACCTGAAGAAAATTAACAATTCTCTAATTCTGATATATCTGATGTTCTATTATCTCAATACATGTACATATTGTGCAGTTAACATATACTGTAAAACCGACCCGGTTTCATTTTGATTGAAACTGGACAGATATGATCATGCACTGCCATTGTCATGTAGCACAAGGAAGGTATTTTTTGCATTTTTCTTTTTATTTCTTCTCTCCTTGAATGAAATAGACCGTTAATTATTTCAGATAACTAAATATTTTCATAATGACATGAACATAATTAATGATAAAGTACATCACCCATGTGTTTATAGTGAAGTTCATTTAGGGGTTTGACCTCAAAATTTATTTATTTCCCTTTTGCAATCTTAAATGGACTTTCGTTTTTTATATAGATTAGATCGTTGGTTTTCCCGTTTGAATGGTTTTACACTAGTAATTTTTTGGGGCCCTTTATAGCTTACTGTTCGGTGTGAGCCAAGGATCCGTGTTGAAGACCATACTGTGACCTATAATGGTTTACTTTTATAAATTTTGACTTGGATGGAGAGTTGTCTCATTGGCACTCATACCACATCTTCTTATATCTATTTCAACATGATAATAAAAACTCATAATACTAGAGAAAAGAATCCATTGATAGTTCATGTAATTTCAAGGCTAAATTTGATGTTAGAGGAAAGAAAATTTACAAGATAATCCCTGACAATGGTACATCATGGAGCATCCATGAGTAAGGCAGTACATGATGTATCCAGGGTTTTGTTCATGTTTATATTTAAAAACGCCTATTATTCTTATACTTTTTGAACTAAGAAGAAGTTTTACAAGATTACGTATTTCTTCACATAGATTACAAATAGAACTGGGTAGATATCAAGGTATTCCCCGACACAGCAGAATATGTAATAAATGTACATCCAGTACCTGAGTACTGTTGAAGATAAGGCTCATTTTCTTTTTAATTGTACAAATTTTAAGATTGAAAGAGATGATATGTTGTCTAGCATTGCAAAAGTTAATACTTATTTTAATAATTTGAACAGTCAAAACAAAATCATTTGGCTTTTTAGTGTATAGAAAATGTTGATTTACTGAAAATAATATGTAATTTTATATACAAACATCTTCCTTAAGATTATTATATACAATGTACATAGTTTTTACATGTTTCAAATTTTGGCTGTATTTACAAATTTACTTATTGATTTAAGCATCAAACAAAATTTTACTAGCCTTTAAACAAAAATTGAAATGGAAGATATATAAGATATATACTGGTGTCAACTGCATTCAAGTTACCTATGTTGCTACCTTTTATGCTTTTGATAACGTAGGATAAATACATTTTCCAGATACATTTTTAGCATGATAGTCAGTCTTTAAGGTATCATTCCTTGGTGTAAGCTGCATTTACCCGGTAGTATATACTACACTGCTATCTTACTTGCTGCTGACACGGGAGGACTGTAAACATGCTGAATCTTCTAGACTTTATATATATCTGTCAGTCAGTCCCCTGGTGTCAGCTGCATTTAGGATATACCACACTGCTATCTTACTTACTGATGACACGGGAAGGACTGTAAACATGCTCAATCTTCTAGACTTTATATATATCTGTCAGTCAGTCCCCTGGTGTCAGCTGCATTTAGTATATACCACACTGCTATCTTACTTGCTGATGACATGGGAAGGACTGTAAACATGCTGAATCTTCTAGACTTTATACATATCTGACAGTCAGTCCCCCGGTGTCAGCTGCATTTAGGATATACCACACTGCTATCTTACTTGCTGCTGACATGGGAAGGACTGTAAACATGCTGAATCTTCTAGACTTTATATATATCTGTCAGTCAGTCCCCCGGTGTCAGCTGCATTTAGGATATACTACACTGCTATCTTACTTGCTGATGACACGGGAAGGACTGTAAACATGCTGAATCTTCTAGACTTTATATATATCTGTCAGTCAGTCCCCTGGTGTCAGCTGCATTTAGTATATACCACACTGCTATCTTACTTGCTGATGACACGGGAAGGACTGTAAACATGCTGAATCTTCTAGACTTTATATATATCTGTCAGTCAGTCCCCTGGTGTCAGCTGCATTTAGTATATACCGCACTGCTATCTTACTTGCTGATGACACGGGAAGGACTGTAAACATGCTGAATCTTCTAGACTTTATATATATCTGTCAGTCAGTCCCCTGGTGTCAGCTGCATTTAGTATATACCACACTGCTATCTTACTTGCTGCTGACACGGGAAGGACTGTAAACATGCTGAATCTTCTGAGCTAGACAACTTTATATATATCTTTTATTAACAAGTCTAATTGAAAAGAACGTTCAAACCTATGATTGCGTTTGATAAAAACCGCAATTTTTATACGTGTGCATGCAAAACAAATTTCTTGTTAGAGGGGTCTAAATACAGCACAAACAACATTTTCCAAAAGACCAAAAAAGTGAAAAAGTATATTTTAACAAAACGCATTATTAACTATATATTATTATTTTGTTTTTATCAATATTTATAATTACAGTATATAATTATAAACCTAATATCAACCACACTTGCATTGTGTATTATAAAAGCTTGAGCGGCTTAAATATTTATTTAAGAAAGTGTATATATCACATGATTTTATCGAATGTTATTTGTGTTATTCTCAAATTATAATGTTATTGTCATGTCAACTGTTTATGATAGTTTATGCCCTTTGGGATCCTTAATTGGAATAAAATATTCTTTTTATGCCCCCGCCGTAGTGGAGGGGACATTAAGTTTTACCCTTGTCCGTCTGTATGTACGTCCCAAAATTGGTTTCCGTTCTCTAACTTTAGTTTGCCTCAACCAAATGTTATGAAACTTATACACAATGCTTATTACCACAAAACACAGATCAAGTTTGAATTTTGGTGGCGTCACCTTTACTGTTCTAGAGTTATGCCCCTTTACAAATGGGAAAATTGCTGAATTTTTCGTTTCCGTTCTTTACATTTAGTTTACCTCAACCAAATATTATGAAACTTATGCACAATGCTAATTACCACAAAATACAGATCAAGTTTGAATTTTGGTGGTGTCACTTTTACTGTTCTAGAGATTACAAATGGAAAAATTGCTGAATTTTTCGTTTCTGTTCTCTAACTTAAGTTTGCCTCAAATAAATGTTATGAAACTTATAAACAAAGCTTATTACCACAAAAATCAGATCAAGTACAAATTGGGTAGTGTGACTTTTACAGTTCTTGAGTTATGTCCCTTTATAACGTTATATGCAAACGTGGGCATCATCAGTGTCCCATGGACACATTCCCCCTTTATTTTCTTCTTAAAATACTTGTTTCTTACATCTAACCTTCATGCTGAAAAGTAAGGACAATCTATACTTATATTTAGTGAAACAAAGTTGTAGAAATTCTTTTGATTCATATCATTTTTGACAATTTAAACAAGTAAAACATGACATTGAATTGCTAAACCTGCCCATTAAGTTTAAATCTGAAACAAATTCTGGTGAGTTCAGAAATTCTCGATAAAACTAATAGGATTGAAATAATATGAAATAACGATTTCCTGACAGATTTCCTGACACACACTGCAAGTATACAGCAATGCATGATTGTATCTGTTTTGTTTTAACAATATAATACAGATCGGTTCATTGTGCAGTGTGATTTGCCATATATATATAACTGTTTATAATCTAGAAATGGATCTTAGGTTTGATTACCCTGGTATTTAACATTATGCTGTTATGACATCAGATTTTTTTCTTACATGAATCAAGCCTTTCAGTAAGAGCTGATACTCTTTACTTTAGCTGTTCACCGATTTAAATCAAAACCCAATGTGATTTATATCACTAAAACATATATTCAAATTACAAAAGTCCAAAAGAAACTATAAACAATGCATGGATTTGGTATAATGTGTCAGCATTTTGTGTGTAGTTTAGATTAGACACCATCTTATTATCCATGGAGATGATATGACCGAAAACTTCCAAAGGTCATATAACCCTATATAATCATAAATATAAATATAAAAAGTAAATAAACAGACAAGCACATGCCATCATAACAAAACAATTTTTCTAGGTCTGTTTGGTTTCATTTTATAGATTAAAAAGATATGTTTGGAATCGTTTTTTCCTTTATAAGAATGATTATTTGTGGCAGGATCAGTCAACAAAATGGTTATTCCTGGTTATTCCTGGTGTCTCCCTTGTTTCACTTTTCAATGTTGACATTCTTTTCTTTTTAATGTACGAACCACATGCTGAACACATGAACAACCTTCTCTACTAAAGGTCAAATTAAAGGTTGCATGAATACAGATTCAAATGAGTTGAATTATTGAATTGCAAGCCAATAATACATCAGCAATGTCTATTTTAACTTATTATGACTAAATGGAACCAAACTGACTGCTAACAGTGAAAAATTATTTCTATATCCCGCTTTATAATTGACCAAAAAAAATCAGATCTTTATTTGTTGTCTTAGTTCGTAGCTAATGTCCATTAAACAATAGATTAGTACCACCTATTATATAGTAATATTATATAGTAAAACCCTTCATAAAATACATTGCAAAGTACCTTAAGCACCAGTCTACTTAAAAGATAATGAATCATATGACACACCCTTATGATATATATATCTTCAAGCAAGATTTGCATTATTCTATACAATCAGTAAATGTGATGATTACATTGTGTCTGATTGACATCTGTAATTAATTACATGTCAGTTTTTACTATGTCTTATGTTTTTGTCTACATAATAATTTACAATCAACTTGAAGGTATTTGTTTATTATTGTCTAGGACCAGGTGTATTTTAGAAAAGGTATAGTTCCTCTGTATTTCTGAAATATTCAAGTGGAGTTAAATCAGCTGCAGTTATATTTTTATATTTGATATTCTGCTTTAATAATGATATCTTGTCAGTAATGTTCCAGGTTTTTATTCCAAGAGTTGGAAGTCATTTTTACATTATATATAATGCCAGGTTCTATTTTTCTGAATATATATATATACAAAGTACAATGTATACTTTTTATCTTGGAAAGTAAATTTTTAATGGAAAAAAAATAAGCATTTATTAATAAGTTGCAACTATTAAGTCTAAACAAGCATATATATCTTGAAAAAAGTTTGATAAATACACAAACTTTCCAAATATTAATGCAACAGCTTGTGGTGATAATGTTTACATATATATTATGTCATGTCATCTTTGTGATAAAGTCATTTGTTTTCTTGTTTTTCATCTTGATAGTTGCTGTTAGCTGAAATAGGAACCCACTTTAACCCTTTCCTCCATAATGACGCCTTTTGACGCCACCCCCTTTACTCCATAATGACGCCTTTTGATGCCTCTGTGTAGTACCTCAGTTGAAACACTTTGACTACGAAATGTCTGTATCAGACTTAATAAAATTTGTATCCAATATGAAAAGGATATTCATAAGAATATCTGACTTGAATTTCATTGATGAAATATTTGTTTTCGCAATGCATTACTACTTTAAACTTGCTGATTTTTTTTATAAATAGCCGTAGTCATTTTTTGAAGTTCTTGTTGACAACCAAGTTTCAGAACACTGACATTGTCACGTTAACTACATTTATTGTTGGTTATTAATACCAACTGCTTATGAAATACCTAATAATCAATGTTTACGGTACAGTTTGCGTAAATAATGATTTTCCGTAAGACAAACTTTATTTTGAAACTCCGAGTGTTCACTGCCGCTTTTCCCTATTTGGAGTTGTACAAAAAAAGCATTTTTTTTTTAAACTTACGTTGAAATATCAGAAATTTAATGAACAACGCGGAGATATGCAGTCGAGTCCATACAATTCTTTTCTGACCCATTGAGTGAACAAATATAGCAACTTGCAAAATGTAAACATGTGTTTGGGGAATCCCATTATACGACTTCCGGCGAGTCATTAAGTGGGCGGGAACATACAAATTTTAATGACCACAAAAAAATTCATTCAACGTACAACGTTTTTGCTTATAGAAAGTGACATTTAAGTTTCAATCATAATTATTTTAAGTTCTTCAATTAAATTAACGAGAATAGCGAATTATGCAACAATATTCAGCATCCGTAAGTTGTGATTTTAAGCCCCGCCCACCAATAGAATATACCGTTTTTACAGTGATGTTTACACAAACAAAAAATGATGAATATTTTTTCCGCGATGTTTATTTCAACAATTATAAAAGCATATGGTTCCGTGAACAACTTTGTTTTAGTAGTAACAATTTGACTAACAAATTTCCAAGCCTGAACTTTGCGGTTCACTTCCCATTGTCAAAATATGTCAGACTAAAAGAACAGACATACGTGCATTATTCTCTTCACGATTTTCGCCGTATTTCGGGTTTCAGAGAATCAAAATGCGAGATAGAAGTAAAAATGTAGTTACTCATTTGATTAAAAGCTACCTTAGATTTAAGCAACCAACTGATCAGCACATCTTATTATTAATGTTTAGCAGAGGAACAAGAGTGATATTAAATAATATTAGTATCCTAAACTTTGATGAAAGAACATGTCATGTTCCTACATTGTATGTTGCAAATTTTTTTCAAGTTGATTTATGAGGAACTTGTTTTCTACATCCACTGGCTGTTACTGACTTATATTTTGTTAGTCTGGGAGAAAAAAAAAACCTATTAATAGTTATAATTGATTGGCTTTAAACTAGCTTTCATTAACTGTGTACTCTTAGATCAATACTCACTCACTCACTCACTCACATGTTTTGTCTTTTTATTTTTTTTATATGTACTTCTTGCCAATCTAATGAGTCAAGTCAGCCATTAAAGAGCAATAATTTCCTGTTTGGATGGATGCTTAGCACTCCTATTTACATCAATTCAAGCCATTCAAAGCAGACTTTTACATTTTATTCCTCTTTTTGTCTATTTGATTCACTGCCCAAGTTTGTGTTGCTCAGTCTTAAGTTTTCTATATTGTGTTTTGTATACTGTTGTTTGTCTTTTTTTCTTTTTCGTTGTTTACCATTGTGTTGTCAGTTATTTCGACTAATGCGTTTGAATGTCCCTTTGGTATCTTTTGCCTCTCTTTGGGGAGTAATGTGCACTCATAATCATAATTAACACAACCACATTATGTATGTTTCTGTCCAAAGTCAGAAGCCTATTATTCCGTGGTTGTTGTTGGTTGCTGTCTATCATCTTTTTGTTTACCCGTTTAGCATAAATTAGGCCGTTGGTTTTCTAGTGTGGATTGCTTCACATTTTGTCACAACATGCATAACAAGATGACCTTTTAATATTTACTGTTGGGGAGGGGGATCATATTTATTTATACATGTAGGAACAAAATAATTATTTTGGACTTAAATTGCAGGCAAACAATTTTTTTCATCAACAAAAATGCAGGCACATTTAATTATTTTATTAACTCAATGGATTTTTTCCCTCTAATTTTCATTGGAAGCAACTTTTATTTTCACTTCTGAAACCAGACTTTTCAAGACATTATGGACAATACTCTTATTTAAAAAAATAAACTCATGTGATCCCTTTAATACACACATAAACTATGAATGGTCATTGTCTTACATCCACATCATTTGGACTGATGAAAAGTCACATTGGCAATCTTACCACATTTCCTTATTTCATTATTGTATGCAAAACAGTCTACAGAAAGATCTTTAGAAGACTAGCATTGAGAAGAGATAAACAAATAAGGATTTATAAGGACCTCCTTCTGAATTTGCATGAAATATTTGCCACTGGACATGAACCAAACAACCAATCAATGTTATGGCTATCTATTGTAGATTTTGAAAGATATGCATATATGTATGATTCATGTTTTACAAATGAATGGAACCTTTCCTTCATCTTTTTTCTTTCAAATCTTCTGTGTATCTAAAAGAAGGAATGATGCAAAGAAAATACCTAACCCTGTCGAAGGGGTTAGCTGAATTCTTTCAAGTTAATGTATTGTTATTTCTGGAGGGGAAGGGGTTTGCCTTTATAGGAAAAAAACCTAAATTGAAATAATGTTTTTATTTTTTATAAATTCAAATTGTGATGAATGGCACAGCAGGATATCAACATAAGAAAAAGTTTAATACCCTTCTAGATTTCAGGATTGATGTTACATTTTCGAGGAGACTTTACAAAGAGAAACAGGCATATGCATTATCAGCATGTTAACAATAACAATGTCAGTGTTCCATTGAACACAACTAAAACCAGATGCAAAATGGTGTGCAAAAATGTAATAAAAAGAAACTATACCACATGCTATTATTTTCATATTGCCTTTTCAAACTGTGATATTTATCACTACTAGTATACAAAAAGGTCTTTGTTAAACAACTTCACAAACATCATAGATTTTCTTTTAGAAACAAGATATCTGATAACTAATAATGCATTTTCTAATTTGTTGGCCTAACCATCTACTTTTAAGTCTGATTCTTGGGCCTTATTTGGATGCTAGGAGCACACATATGTTAAATCTTTTTCAAGAGCAATGTTGTGATAAAAAGTTTCCATTTGTTATCCAAAATATCTAACTGTCAGCTGTTCATTTTTTTACTTATCATACAGGATTTCAGTTGGTTGCTATGAACAGAAACTGTTGCTAGGGGAAAATAATGTACAATATAATTTTCCATACTATATGAGTCATCTTGATTAACCTGTAAAAACCTTATTTTTAAATATTTTCACCAATTTTTTTTTTGTAAATTCAAAATTTAATCACAATTTTCTTTGGTTGCTACGGAAATACTTCTGTTGCTATGAGGAAAAAAATAGACAATTTTTAAAGAAAATAAAGTTTCCATTCAGATTATTTATGTACATTCAATTCTCTCATTGTTTTCTTAGACACGACAAAAATAACCCAATTCAGACTCAAAACATCACTGTTTGTACATCATTTTACCAACACGACCAAAATAACCCAATTCTAACTCAAAACAGCACTGCTTTTCATGACATTTGACCAACATGACCAAAACAACCCAATTCAAACTCAAAACAGCTCTGATTTTCATGACATTTGACCAACATGACCAAACAACCCAATTCAAACTCAAAACAGCTCTAGTTTTCATGACATTTGGCTGACCAACATGACCAAAATAACCCAATTCAAACTCAAAACAGTACTGATTTTCATGACATTTGGCTGACCAACACGACCCCAAAACAGCACTGATTATATGACATTTGTCTGACCAACACGACCAAAATAACCCAATTCAAACTCAAAACATCACTGTTTGTACATCATTTTACCAACACGACTAAAATAACCCAATTCAAACTCAAAACAGCACTGATTTTCATGACATTTGACCAACATGACCAAAACAACCCAATTCAAACTCAAAACAGCTCTGATTTTCATGAAATTTGACCAACATGACCAAAATAACCCAGTTCAAAATAAAAAAAAAGCACTGTTTCATGATATTTCAATAATTATTTCAGAAACAAGGAGGGGATTTTGGCAATCAAATTTAGAAATAAAAAAATCTGCACTTCCACTATAATCATGATAATAAAATTGTTTTTGAAAAACAAAACAAAAAAAACTGGGTCTGACTGTCCCTATTCGAGTTCTTTACAAATTCCTGGAGAATATTTCAAGCAAATTTTTGTGTCATGATTCTGTTTGGGATCCAAACATTTAAATGATGGTTATCAAAGTCAAGTGGGTAATAAGGTAGACAGCAAATGACACTTGGGTGAGGGAAACAAAATTTCAAGAAATTAGGATAAGACATGTATGAAGTTTTTCAAACTTTATAGTTTTTGCAATTCATTGTTTGCTCAAAACTCAGTCTTGCTCTACTGTAATTATATCTTCAAAACTTTTTTTTCCTTTCAAAATACCAGACTTGGCTTAAATGTTTTCACAAGTTTATAATACAGTTTGAAACCATCTCTTCAATCTGATCAACTTGTGAAAAGTGAAAAGTTTTAGCCATTGCTAGTGAAATGTTTGAAGCAAGTGCAGTGTCATTTAAAATTCTTTCCATCCAATTCTAGTGATTGACTTCTTCTTCTTTAGAATGTTGACAGATTATAGTCAATACCATGAAAAGTAGTTTAAAAGTACATGTAGTATAAAACACATTAAAAAATTTCATGGTGGCACATGCATTTATCTTGAACCCTGGATTCCTGTCTGTTTAAAATCAAATGCTTTTTACACAAGTGTATGTTACCTAGATGTACCATAAAAGGCAGGAGGGCTGCATGACTTTGATTTTTAACAGATTTTATATGAATGAAGTCCAGGTTAACTTTTAATGATTACAGTAGTTGTCGTCTGTTTATGTAGTTTATACATGTTTCTCGTTTCTCGTTTTTATATAGATTAGACCATTGGTTTTTCCGTTTGAATGGTTTTACACTAGTAATTTTTTGGGGCCCTTTATAGCTTGCTGTTCGGTGTGAGCCAATGCTCCGTGTTGAAGGCAGTACCTTGACCTATAATGGTTTACTTTTATAAATTGTAACTTGGATGGAGAGTTGTTTCATTGGCACTCATACCACATCTTCCTATATCTATTTACAAATAATACAAAACAAGCTTATATGTGTACATTTCAAAAGCTGTAGATAAAGGGTAGTATATATAATCAGATGAATAGTAATGACACCTCTTTGTTATTATCCAGTCTGACCAGGTCAGCAGGAGGTTGATTGTTGTATACAATCATATAAACACCTCAAAACATCACACTTATTAGTGAAGGTAGACTTTGGTACACATTGTTGTGTTCAATCGTGGGAAATGTAAGTTTTTCTCCTTAATTACAGTTGACAAACATGACATGATTAGATTTAAACCACATGCTAATTAATGATTCATTGTAGTTGATAGTACAAGTTAGATTTTATATCAAATTTTACGGACTTTACATTTGAAAGCAGAAGTGTGTATGTAAAGCTGTGCAGTTGTTACATGTACATTGTATTAAAAAAAACAAAAATCTGATGTTATAAATTGAAGATGGGTGGTTGTAACTGTTTTCATGTGCAAATTTTGAACAGAGTGTAATCTAAAGGTATAGTTTTTGGAGGTGTGATTATTGTTAAACAAAAATAAAAAATACTATCAACAAAGACGAGTATTTTAACCTAGGATCAGTTTCATTTCTTTTTACACTGTCAAATAAGTTGTTAACCTAAAAAAAATTATTAAAGGACTTATCAAATATTATTGTATTTTCATGTAAATATTTTACATTTAACAAATTTCAACTACTATGCTTCATAATCTAACTCCAGTTAAGATAGTTGTAGGTTTGGGAATAAACATGGACAATGAAATTATTTGATTTAATTTCTGTAGCAGTTACCTAATATATCCATGCTGAAAACCTTTCAACATTCATACTTTCAATATTAATATATTTGATTGCCATCAGAGACGGAGAACTGCTAATAAGAAGTCAGCTTGTTTTAAGTTTTTATATGAGGTTATTATGCGCCTGCCTAGGGGAGGGGGCAGTAAGTGTTACCCTTGTCCGTCCCTTCCGTACGTCCTCAAAATTGGTTTCCGTTCTCTAACTTTAGTTTGCCTCAACCAAATGTTATAAAACTTATACACAATGCTTATTACCGCAGAACACAGATCAAGTTAGAAATTGGGTGGTGTCACTTTTACTATCCATGAGTAAATATGCCCCTTTATAAACATAGAAATTGCTGAATTTTTAGTTTCTATTCTCTAACTTTAGTTTGCTTCAACCAAATGTTATAAAACTTATACACAATGCTTATTACCACAAAACACAGATCAAATTCCAAATTGGGTGGCATAACTTTTACCGTTCATGAGTTTTGCCCCTTTATAAACATAAAAATTGCTGAATTTTTCATTTCCGCTCTCTTACTTTAATTTGCCTCAACCAAATGTTATGAAACTTATATACAATATAAAATTGAGAATGGAAATGGGGAATGTGTCAAAGAGACAACAACCCGACCATAGAGCAGACAACAGCCGAAGGCCACCAATGGGTCTTCAATGCAGTGAGAAATTCCCGCACCCGGAGGCGTCCTTCAGCTGGCCCCTAAACAAATATGTATACTAGTTCAGTGATAATGGACGTCATACTAAACTCCAAATTATACATAAGAAACTAAAACTAAAAATGATACAAGACTAACAAAGGCCAGAGGCTCCTGACTTGGGACAGGCGCAAAAATGCGGCGGGGTTAAACATGTTTTTTGAGATCTCAACCCTCCCCCTATACCTCTAGCCAATGTAGAAAAAACAAATGTACAACAGTACGCACAGTAAAACTCAGTTTAAGAGAAGTCCGAGTCCAATGTCAGAATAGGAAACAAAAGGAAATAAACAAAATGACAATAATAAATAACAACAGACTACTAGCAGTTACTGACATGCCAGCTCCAGACCTCAATTAAACTGATTGAAAGATTATGTCTTCATCATATGAATATCAGGCACAATCCCTCCTGTTAGGGGTTTAGTATTGTACCATCATAAAATATATGAGAAGAACATAACCCTTGTCATGTTAACAACTGGTTTTAGAATAAATATGTTTAATTCCGATGCAAAGACCCTATAAGTGAATCAATATTAAAGCCAAAATATGCAATCTATAATGACCTGACAACAGTATCGTAACTATATCCCTTCTTAATAAGTCTGTTTAAAGGTTATGTTAGCTTTTGAGGTGAATACTGACATTTTTGTGCTTTGTAAAGAATATTACCATAAAAGATTGGATGTGAAATACCCAAACGTATAAGATGTCTGCATGTTGAGTTATATTTACTAATGATGTCCTTATACCAATGATAAAATTTAGTAAATGTTTTGACTTAAGTTTATGATATCGAAAACCCTGGTGTAATAATTTTTCAGTAATACATAAATTTCTCTTGCTAAAATCTAATACGTTGTTACATACACGAGCGAATCGTACAAGTTGAGATATATAAACACCATAAGATGGTGACAAGGGGAAGTCACCATCTAAAAATGGATAATTAACGATAGGAAATGAAAAATCATCTCTTTTATCATAAATTTTTGTATTAAGCTTCCCGTTAATGATATAGATATCAAGATCGAGGAAAGGACAGTGGTGATTGTTAGTATTAGCTTTATTTAAAGTAAGTTCAACAGGATAAATTTCTTTAGTATACATACTGAAGTCGTCATTATTGAGGGCAAATATATCATCCAAATATCTTACAATGCTTATTACCACAAAACACAGATCAAGTTTGTAATTGGATGGCTTGACTTTTACCGTTCATGAGTTATGCCCCTTTATAAACATAAAATTGCTGAATTTTTCGTTTCCGTTCTCTAATTTTAGTTTGCCTAACAGTGCTTGTTCAAAAATGGCATAAAAAGTATTAGGGTAGGCACTAAAAATTAGGGTAGGTAGGGTTAGCGGAAACACATGTATTATTTTTTTTGGCACCACAAAACACAGATCAAGTTTGAAATTGGGTGGCATCACTTTTACCGTTCTTACCGTTCTTGAGTTATGCCCCTTAATAAATTGAAAATTGCTAGATCTGTTTTTTCCGTTCTCTAACTTTATAAGTTTGCCTCAACCAAATGTTATGAAACTTATACACAATGCTTATAATCACAAAACGGTCTTAACTACATGAATCTTGCATTTGTATGTGGAAGTTGACTCATGCATATTAACAAGTGGGGGCATCTGTGGCCCAAAGACACATTCTCCATTTATTTTTTCATTGTATTATTTTTTTCTTCCAGGAAATATTTGATTACATGTGTACATTTCTTGTTCATAAAATTATGCAGTTTTGATAATAATAAGATTGCATTTCTTTCAAGCCAAGTTGTCTTTAAATTAACCATAGATGGTGTTTGCTGTTCTATTTAGGTCCATATAGTTTAATGCTTTTACCTTAAGTTTGATAGCTTTTATTCCAAACTTTTGGTACCCACCGTTACAAACTTTTCATTAATAGCTCCTCGGGATTCTGATCCCTCATTGGATTTCGGATCGTGATGCCCAGTATGTAATAAGTTACTTTAAAAGGTATGAAGAAACCACAAACAAACAAAAGTTTAAATGGTGGTCGAGTTATTAAAACTGTGCATCAATCAGTAAAAGTTTTGGAAACTTGAACCATACAATGTGTAATTCTATTCAAATATGATGCTTATCTTACAATTTATCCACCCTTGTATTCACAATTAAATGTTATTGTGTACATACACATATCAGATCAAGGATTTGTATACTCTACAAATCTTTGATAAGATACACCCATGAGAGGGTTAGCCTATTTGGGTGTATCTAATTTATACCAAGATATTATCATGGTTATTTCAAAATGATAGATTTCTAAAGTTTAGGAGGGTGGTATTTCAGCAATTTAACTTTGTTATGGTAAAGCATGACAATTGCAGGATATCCAATTACATTTAATGACATCTTCATTATTCTTGGTGTAAATATATTTACAAAATTTAAATTATATTTTATACACTGTCATGTTTGAATTGGGCTATCAGGAAAATAAAAGTAAATTCCACAATAATATAAAGTTAATACCTATTGATACTGATAAGAGTGAAAATATCATAAAAATTCTGTATGCATGAATGAAAATCATTATATCAATGAATGTAGTTTAAATGGTTGTATTTACTTGTAAACCTACAGCTTGTATACCTAAGGGGTATACCTTTATTCTTATGTACTATCAAAGAGAAAATTGATAGGTCAAAGGTGTTTAATTGAACTTTTTGTTAGACAGTTATTAAGGTATTGGCAATTTATTGCCATGATAGTTGATGTAATTAAGCAATGGTTTGTTTTTTAAATGATAACAGACAGCTTCTAGTGTCACACTAAGAGACATTAAGCTATTATCTTACAGGTGTAACATAAGGAAACTTTCAAGGTTTTAAGTGATCAAGTTTGTGTATTTTTTTTCAATTCATGGTTTCACACACAGACTTAGATTATATTTTGAATAATAAATTGATTGTTTGAAAACATTTTAGAATTTATTTACTAATTGTATTATACTGCTGTGAAGAAATCAGTTTTTAGTTTACACACTGTATCTAGTGTAAATAGATTGTAAATTTATATTTGATACATTAGCTACCATTATTAAATGTGTTTTTAACTAACAGGTAAAGTATTCAACCTCAAGTGTATTATTCATGAAGGAAACTAACTCTATCAGGTACAAAAAGATGTATTTAGTTCAAATGGGAAGGGAAACTTTTATGTTTAATTTTATATAATATTTGATATTGTTATGTTAAGGATATAATGTTCTCATCTTACTAGCGTTTGTACAAACATTGCAACGAACTTCAAAATAGTTATTCAGCTGATAATTGAAAAGTCTATATTTCATTTACCGGTAGGTTTACTTATTGTGTTTCGATGATTTTTTTATTAGTATATTAAGAATTGTAAGATTAACAGCAATATAAGAATCTTTCCCATATCTTGTCTTTGGTTGGTGTCTGCCTTAATTGTTTTTGTTTATTGCTTTTAGCATCAATCAGATCCTTGGCTTTCTCTTTTTGAATTGTTTTTCATTTTGTTATCTTGGGGCCTTACATAGTTTTCTATACTGTATGAGTTTTGCTTAGTATTAAAGGCTTTGTGATTAGCTGGAGTTGTTCACAACCTTGTCCATTGGTCTTTTATTAATAGTTGTTTTATTGGAAATTACCTTATACCTCATCTCCTTATTTAGGTTGTGGGTTTGATCTGAGGCTTTGTCAAACCAAAGACATTAAAATTGGTATTTGCTGCTTCTTCGCTGAGCATGCAGAATTTAGGAGTAAGAACAAAGACTGATCAGCCCAGAGTTAGGATAATGGTCTAGGTAGGGTGACATGTCTTCCTGAAGACGGCTACCTTGTGAAAAAGCACATTTAACATGTCGGAAATCCAGCTCAGTGTGTCGGTCTAGAACAAAGCAGAGTTTATATTCATATCACATCAACATGCTCACATCATGAATACGCATTTGATTTGCCACTGGACGTTATACAAATATCCATCCATCCATCTTATTTACATACAGATTTGTGGCTAAATTTTCCAGCTCCCAGGTATTAATGAAAAGCTTCTGTCTTGAAGTGACCAATACTAGTATTTTACAAAGAGTTTTCCTAATCATTTTACTTTCAAGAATGTAATTTACGAAAATTTCTATTTTCAGAGTTTAATTCATATAAAGTCATAAATGTGACCAGTAAGGCTACATATTTCCATTAATAACATTCTACACAGACAAGATGTCGGTGAGAGATGGTGTATTTACCCCTAGCCCTACGCCTCCAGCACATCCTAGGATCAGACCAGAGGCGTCAGAATATGCCCGAAAAAATAAAACCGGTTCTGAAGACTGGTATCATCATAACAATAGATATGAACAACCAAGAGCACAAGAACGAATAGTCTCAAATGAGGCTAGGAGTAATTTTGAAAAAAACAAAGGACATATGGATACTATTTTTACTTATGGTAATGGATCATCACAGATTGAAAATGGAACTAACGACATTCCAGTTCATGTCAGAAATGGTGGTAACTCTGAAGCAGAACAAAATGCATTAAAAGGGAGGGGGAGAATAGATCAGTTTTTTGATCAGGAAAATAATAGGAATTATTCTTCTCCACGTCCACAAGGAAGAGCTGTCACAGGAGATAGTGAGAAATTTGCCGAAATAAACAAAGGTTGTATGTCAGAATTCATGCAGGGTTATGCTGATCCTCCTGTAGAAAGAAAAGTTCATCCTCGTGGTGTAAAGGGTGAGGCTTCCGAAACTGCTGAAAATAATAAAGGTGGTGCTATGAGAAACTTGATAGAAAACTATGGTAACTTGAATGTCAATGATCAGCCTCAACCAAAGGTTAAAGGTTATGAAGCAGAGGAAAATGCTGAGAGGAATAAGGGATCTGTGAATAAAATCTTAAACACTTATATTTTAACACCTGGTACCCCTCCAGCACCAAAGGTGTATTATGAGGGACAGGCAATTCAGGAAAAATATCAGGGTAAAGGCATGGGACCAATGATCAGACAGGAAGGTGAAAGGTCAGTGAGGGAGCCAAAAATCAGCAAATTACATCAGCGATCAGAAGGTCCAGGGTGAGTTGGATTTTTTTGGGTGTTTTTTTTAGACAGGGATTGGTTCATTTACATTGGAAAGTAATTAAATACTTTCAATTACTTTTACAAAACTTTTTATTACATTACATTTTCAATTACACTGATTTTTGTCTCGCTTTGACGGAGTCAAAAAGCAAGACATAGGTATGCTGTTTCCGGCGGCGGCAGGGTCAACAATGTATTAGTTTGTGATTAGGTCTAGTTCATCTTGAACCACTAGTGGTAGGTCAGTGATATTTGGTCTGCAGTTGTATTAGCATTGGCACATCTCATTACCATGGAGATTGTTTGGCCCCGCCCCCTCAGTCAAGGTCTATTGACTTTGAAACGTTGCTTAGTTTACATGTATTAGTTTGTGATTAGGTCAGTTTATGGGGAACCACTAGTGGTAGGTCAATGATATTTGGTATGCAGTTGTATTAGCATTGGCACATCTCATTACCATGGAAATTATTTGGCCCCGCCCCCTCAGTCAAGGTCTATTGACTTTGAAACTTTGCTTAGTTTTCATGTATTAGTTTGTGATTAGGTCAGTTTATGGGGAACCACTAGTGGTAGGTTAATGATAATTGGTATGCAGTTGTATAAGCATTAGCACATCTCATTTCCATGGAGAATATTTGGTCCTTACCCCTCAGTCATGGTCTATTGACTTTGAAACTTTTACTTAGTTTACATGTATTAGTTTGTGATTAGGTCAGTTTAAGATGAACCACTAATGTTAAGTCAATGATATTCGGTATGCAAATGTATTGGCATTTGCAAGTTTCATTTCCATGGATTATATAGTCCCCACCCCTCATCATGGTTCATTGACTTTGAAACTTTTACATGTTTGTGTTTAGGTTTGTTGAAAGGGAACGACTTATGATAAGTCAATGGTATTTGGTATGCAGTTGTATTAGCATTGACACATCTCATTTCCATGGAGATTGTTTAGCCCTGTACCTTCAGTCATGGTTCATTGACTTTGAATATTTGCATAACTTACATGTAAAGTATTGCTATTTTAATTTCAACATATGCATTATCAAAATAACAAATAGGCGAGACATATCTCTGTGTTAACAGTTTATTTTTTATGTACTTTAACATGTTTAATATAAGTAATCAAGTTACACAATGCAACAGCAATTTTATAATGTTTGTATATATATCATTTTGTTATTTTGTATTTAAAAGTACACATTTTAACTGTTAAAAAATTGGAAATGTAAAAGAGTTTCCAACACATCAAGACAATTTTATTATCTACAAAGATTAGAAATTGAAAGTCACAAATTAGATTTATTGATTGTCAGATTTATTGTTATTTGGTATTGTCCAGTTGTAAATATGCCATGCATATTCAGGACAAGAACATTATACATCTAATAAGTAAGTTCTGGAAAGTGGATCACAGGGATGTAGGGTTTGAAATTTAAAGTGTATTTCTGGTACATAAAAAGAGATAACAAGAATTACATAAAATAATGCACAGTACAACAGACCACATTAACCTCCAACAACCAACTCCTCTGAAATTAAACAGAGACTAACAACACATTGCTCAGATACCCTGACTTTGTATAGACACAACATGTGGAGGGGTTAAACCAGTTTTATTTGCACCCCCCCCCCTTTCCTTTTTGCTTATCAAGACCATATGTAAAAAACTAAATCACAGAATAAATACCTCCACAGTGCATGTTGGATAATATTCATGTTATAATTTATTTGTTTAAAAAAATAAAAATAGTTATTTGATTTATTGAAACTTTATGAAATGCAATACGTTTATTTCTATAATGTTCTGACAGTGAGTCAGACAGCAACCAGCCACTAGACAAGTAAATTGACTTTTAATCAGCTTTTGACAATGGACAAACTAATGGTTTCTGTACAGACTTAAGCAATTACCGGTAACAAACATATAACAGTTACTTTACAGCCTCCAATAATCAATTAAACATCCAAATGTTACTTAATAATTGTAAATAGTATTTATCCTTTTAAGACAATGCAAGAATTCAAAAGCTACTAAACAACCAATTAATTTATTTAAAAGGTTACTAGATACAAGCTTCAACAACTAACCACAACACATCAACCAAACATCCAATGGTTATTGTACAGCTTTCAACAATTAACCAAACACCAAAGTTTAATACTGTGCAGTCCCATTAAGCAACTTAAGATCTATGGTTAAGTCTGTACAATCAGCAAAACATCTAAAGGGTTCTGTACAGCCTTTGACATCAACCCAATATTCAAGTGTTAGTAGTTGCTCAAGTAACTGTAGACTTCAACATTAACTTATCTAAGAGTTTCTAATGCAGCCTTCAACCAACAATCAACACATTCAAATTTGTTTATTTACATTTTGTACAGTGAACTGTAGGAGACTTTTTGTAGTTATGACAACTATCTATCTTTTTGCCCTTATTAAAACATGAAAAAGAGGGATCAGTTAATGATCAATATATACACAATTTCAATGGATCTTTTTATGACACTATGTCAATGATATTGCATTTACAGTTGGGATGAGGATCCACCAGCAGTAAGGATGAGACCAGAGGCTGAACAGATTGCTGCTAAATATAATGAAACACAGCTCGATAAAGTTGTCAGAGGAGAGGTGGCTCCACCTACAGTCAGAGATACTAAGGTCCCAAGACATCTGAAGGAAGCAGAGACTCCGTAAGTAATCTTGGTATAATATTTAATGTTCCCAACATTTCCTGTAGAGGGATTTTTCTTTTATAGCTTTTTCATCTATGGCGAGTATGCATTGCATTCAATGTTATATTGAATAACAATTACCAATCACATGTACTGGTAATCAAGTGATGTGTTAAGGATGTCAACAATATTTGATATGTGGATAGATTTTGAGGAAGATCTGTCCATATGGTATTTGAGTCATGTTAGCTATTACCAACACGTGGCATCCATCTTCATTGTTCAAACTTTTAAAAATCATCTTCCCTAGAAAATACTGTGCCAATTTGCACGAAAAACTTGGCCACCATCATCCTTAGGGCACTTGTTAAAATTATTGATTATGCCCTTCCATTACTGACCGACTGATGTTGACACACATTTAGCTCATTTTCCTGTAAAAATTGCTTATCTTTCTAAAGAAAGGTAGTAATACAACTATATATCCAACAGTGCTAAGTCAAGTTTTTTCCACCACCATACTCAATTAAAAGACTTAAAAATGATTGAAATTATGCACACAACTGTTCCCATTTTTCTACCTAAGATTTTGATCACTGTGATTAAAATGCATCTCCTCTGAAACCTTTTCAATTGGGTGCATTTTGAATATAAAATATTTAAAATTTTTGATAGAATTTTTTCCACGTCACATTTGCCTGCACTCTTGAATAACCTTCCTTAGGTAGGTTCAAGACCAAAAGCGTAGAAGCCCAAATTAAATGCAGCTAATTTAACCATTTCTGTTTGTTAAGAACCCTCCAAAATATCCTGATTTACACTATATGATTTTAAGCTGCTCAGGTACACTTTTTATGGAACTTCAATTCAAAATGTGATTCATTTTCATATATTATTACACAAATTACTGGTAACTTTGTACTTAACGATTTACGTTTTTTTTTTAAATTTCAGAAGACCACAGACATCACCATTAAGGACACGACCAGAAGCTATGGCTAACTATCAAAAACACAGAAGCTCGGAAATGGGGGCCATTTTAAGAATGGAATCAACGTCAGTAAACACACCAAGAAAGTATAACAGGAACATGCGTTCAGAGGACTGGTAAAGCTGATGGGTCTAGTCACAGTTCATATACTCAGACAGCTTAAGTTTGAAGTGCTTGCTTAAGATATGTTCAAATAGACATCTGATTTTATGTATAATTGTACATTTAGTTTTGATTTATTTTTACCACTGATGAACTATAAGAGAATTCAGTAAGCAGTTTTATTTGTATATTGTAGTCTTTTCACTTAAAATAAATTTTTTGAAATTGCTATAAAAAATGTTAATTTTCAAATTACAACTGCAGAAGTTATTCAGTTTCTTTGAAAATTTGTATGAGTTTTAATTATAAAAAAATAGCTTATTGACATATTGAACAACTTTTCACTTTTTTTTCTTACCGGTTGAATCAATGATATAAATGGATGATTAAGCATTCAAAAGTAAATGAACAGCAAAAGATGTATGAATTATTTGATTTATTATATATTTATAGATAAGTTTGCATTTTTTTAATATCAAAATGGAAGAGAATGCATAGTCCCTAAATATCTTTGATGAGTTTTATAGGTATACCTCTATGTTTTTCTATATAATCCCTCCACAGCCTATATCCAGTCAGCACTTTCAAAGACTTTTGATGAGTTTTATAGATGTACCTCTATGTTTTTCTATATAATCCCTCCACAGCCTATTGCCAGTCAGCACTTTCAAAGATTTTTTTACCCTGTTAAATTGAATTGTAATCATATTTCACAAACTTTTCATTATTAATTTGCATTGGAAAAAATGACATCATTGAATATTTGCATTGTAAGGACTTTTTCACTGAAATTTCAAAATCAGGAAATCTATACTCAAATATAATCTTATAACTGTATGTCTCTGTCATAGTATTCATCTTAGTCTGTTTTCAAATTATTAATTTACTTACCAAATTATAAATTTACTTACCAGGAGCAATGTTCAAAATAAAAAAGAAAAAATCAAGTTGAAAAGTGACATTTTATTGAACTGCAACATGTCAAATGTAGAGTAAAGGTCTGTCATCATCTTCCTCAACTGTGAATACTATGCCTTCTTATACATCACGTGCCTGTATATGTACCTATTATTTTTGGCTAAGTGGTGTATGTTGAAAGTTGTCTTGTTGGATATAATAAAACACTTAATGACTGGTTATTATTAGGGTTATAGCAAGTTTGCTGACCTTTGGAAATCAACTTTTGCCCTGGTCTGCATCAAGTTTCAGGGACAATGAAATTGCCATTACCCTCATAACAGTCAATAAGTGTATAATATTAAATTGCAAATGTCTGCCTTAATATTTTTTTTCAATTTTGGATATCTATCCTCAGTGGTATATGTATTTAAAATGAATCTGTTGTAATTTGTTTGGAATGGTTTTTGCATTATTAGTTAACCTGGTTTTCAAATCATGATTTACTGATTTGAAAGTATTAAATGAAAGGCTATACATTATGATATTTCAAATTATAATATATAAGGGATTTTTCTTATGACATGTCATTTCCACAAAAAGAATTATAGTAAATGAACTATGGTTAGTGACAAATGGTTAAGAATCCAAACTCTTACTCGTTTACATTAAACCTCAGAATTTTCCAAATCAATGTTTTTAAAATCATCATATTCTTCAATGTTTGACTTATATATTTTAGAAATAATATATATTTTTTTTATAAAAATGATTTTAAGCTTTAATCCCACCAGAAATTTGTGAACTATAAGTAAGAGATATTATCTGTTTACAATTGTTACTAGAAAACCCCACCATTTTATTTATATTTATAAGTACATAGCCAATATATACATGATATATTATAAATGTAACAAAGCTTGTCATCTCTGTATGAAGTCTAGTTAATAATTTGCCCCAGTGTTGGGGATATATGCACTGCATGCAATTGATAATATTGTTGTGCAAAATGCATTATAAAATTGTATCACTTGTTTATCGAGTCACAACTGTTAATTATTGTTGTTTTGAGTACGGACCTGGTCTAAGGATTTTTTATTTATTAATCAATGTATATTATGTTCCTAGTTGGGTCTTTTTTTTTCTTTTCTCACAATTGTAACACGATTAAGAAGCTTATCAAACATACAAATTGTGTTGAATGATGTTTTCTGAAATTTATAAGACTCTAAACAAACATATTTTAAATGACTATAAACAGACTGATATGAATATATTTATGTTTAATGATCTCTGGGCACTGTGTGATTATTTTGGAAACAGTCACCCAACTAAAAAAAAATATGCTTAAACACATAATAAAGCTTTGAGTTTGAAAAAAAAGCATGGTTGGCCCTGACAGTGTTGGAGAAAAGTCCAGTCAAATGATAGAAATTTAAAAAAAAATAATGATTATAATATGTACTTACTTTTAATTGTGTTGTATAATTTTTAAGAATTGAATGTATTTATTTGAAGTTTAATTCATTTGTAAAAACTGCTGTCCATTATTTTTTGTTGAGTATAAACCACTTGCCTGCCTTTATCAAAAATGTGATATGATCACTGTTTGTATGCACATTTTAAGTATGTTCAATACATCATACATTGTTAGTGCCTGTACACTCTAATTAATGAACAAAAAATGCATCCACATTATTTGGTCTCCGTTGGATAGTTGTCTCAATGGCTATCATACTATATCTTATTTCTATATTCATGTCTTAAATGAATTAATGTGATTTTATAAGATAATTATATAAATTACTCAAAAATGATAAAAAGTTGAATAATATATTCAATAATTAATTACAACTAGTGCTCACTATTAATTGTAAATTCCGCTAAAAAGGTTAAAACATCAGAAATGCTATAAAAAAGCTACCATCAAGTCATCTATGTATGAGTGCAATGGTGATATGAACAGTCCTATAGGCTTGGAATGACTTCAGCTAATATTCCAATATTACCTCTCTCTCCACTTTTTATATCATAGAGATTATAGTATGTTCTCTCCTATTGTGACTTAAAATTTATTCTGGATTCATGCTTATTTTACTGAATATGTTAATGTTTGGTTTGAAAAGAGCTGATTTTTTGTAAACAAATTTATTTTCAAAAGGCTGATGTAAATGAAAGATAAATTTGACAATTTTTGCTTTGATTAAAAATTTACTGTCTTACCATTTTAAGTGAATTTACTTTTGGTAGTAATTTAAGATTCAATATACCAACACTGTTCTTATACATATTTCAAGCCTGTAGAATGGTAAGTATGTGATATTTTTTCAATGCACTATTTACATTGATGACTTGTTTGTATCTCTCTCAAAGTAGTTTGTTTTAATGTTTTACCTATGGAACAGTTTGCTTGGATGATAAAAATTGTAATTTGATATAATTTTATACAGACTGTAAATAGAAGAGTAAAACACATACAATTAAGTCACAACAATTTTGTTTAGTGTAACCAATATTTTATTTTGAAAATAATAACGTAAACATTACAAAATGACAATTTTATTGGGATTGGAAAACAAGTGAATTTTCACTTTTACAAATTCCTCTCCCATATAATATAATAGTAGATGGATGGCATCAAAAATATTTGTTTAACTGAATAAGAAGCATTTGTTGACCAAATTCACAACTGAACTACAGTGCTATCAAACTACATAGGTGTAAATATAAATATAAATTAACGACAATTTAATTTATACATAATTATATATCTCAATACATGTATATGAAATTCACACGAATCTCTTTGTTTTAAGAATAAAATCTTGAATAATGAGAAAGTTATCAGAATTCTCAATGTCGGACATCAAAGGATTACCATACAGTAAGTTATGTATATTAGGCTGACATGACAAGTTACTCAGCATAAACTCTCTAAGTAATTGGTATTGCGGACAACGCAATAAAAAGTGTTCAGATGTTTCAATCTGTCTACATTTGCAAAAAGGATCAGTAACTAAATTTTTTCTATACAAATGTTCATTCAGACCACTGCTCTCAGTTCTAATTCTAGTGTACAAAATTTGTCCTAGTCTACTACCACTATAAAAATATTTTGGGACAACCCAACAATTTTGTTTCTTCTATTACATTACAGAATTACATTCTACAGTAGCAATTGTTTATTTTATTATTTATTAAATACATATGTATTTTTAAAAGGCATTACCAGTCTTTCAGATTAGAAATGCATTTATTTGTAGTAAAATAGATTTAGGAATCGAAGTGTCAACATTAGAAAAAACTTTAGACAGTGCCCAGTAAAAGGTAGTTTACTAGACTTAAGGTATAACTTTTACTAGTTAACAAAGACTGATTTATTTTTAGAAAAAGAATTCATGATTAATAAATTGAAAAGGATCTCAGAAATGTTTTAAGACTAGACATGATCTTGACATTGATCACATTCTTTAAAATTTTTATTTGTGACTTAATAATATAAGATATAAGATCATCACCAGGAGTTAATTTTCCCAAAATTTAGATTAAACAAGGATTTTAAAAGATAAAGGACTGAAATAAAAATTTTGCTTGTCATTAGAATTCAGGGATTTAAATCTTACTAGACCTATTCATTTTCTGTTGGACTGAAGATAGGACAATATCAATTCAAAACCTAATGTTTTTGGAGTAAAAACCCAAATCCAGGGTTAAGTTCAACAACTATAAAAAGAAGTATTTTATAAAATATGGTAGACTTATACAGAAATTTTTTTTTGAGCATGATGATTTGATATGAACACTAAGAGAAGTACAAATGTGTATAATGGCATGTACAAATATTCAAATATTCTGGGTTTTTTTATATGCATTTTTTTATTGTACATTATACTTATTTCTTGAATAGTTATGTTACCTATACATGTACTGTAATGAATATCATCCTGTTTTTCTTCTTCTGTGAACAAAGGAAAATTAAAACTGTTTATAGATCAGTTAAGTTACACTTAGACAGTTTTATGCATATTATGTAGTATCATCATTGTATGTCCTTATGAGGTTTAATCTCAGTTTTAACTTTTTTAAATCATTTATAAATTTTATGACACTTTATGATGAGTTATACTTAATATATAATGTTATCAAAATAATTCTATTTTTTAGGGGTACAATGAATGGCTTTGATGTTGACAAGAGTTATCTCCCATGCTAAAATTATTTAAATTTTTATAAGCTTTTTCATTTATGTTGAATAATAACACTTGGACCAAAATAAGCACAATTCGGTATGTGTTTTAAAGACCAAACTATTCTATGAACTTGTATTTGTATCAGTAGGAGAAAAAACAAAATCATAGTTTTGTTTTATTTGAAGGTTAAGCTTTCTCACGTTAATAAAAGAGTGAATGGAAGGACAAAATATATAACATGACTCCAGTAATATTTGATGTTTTATAAACTTCCAAAACAACATTAGAATATTTTGATAAAATGTCTATAGAGAGATCGGACTTGTCATGTCTTAACATGTCCAGGATTCTGGAAATGGTAATTTCAAATGTGGCACTGATTCCTTGACAAAAAATTTCTCCTATAAACAAATACATTAAAATCACTTTAAAAAATTAAAGATAATGCTAATAATAAATAAATCCTTTTCAAATATCATGACATATACCCTCACATTATCAAAAGGGTAAGTGTCCAGAATTAAACACTTGGGGCATGGGAGGCACTTTTTTAAGACCCCAACCAACCATAATATAAAACTTTCTTTCAAAATATTAAGGAAGATGCAACCACCCATAATTTATTAATTTGAGTACCTCCATGATAAATTTTAGAATAACCTTAATTAGAATTTTCTAGGAAAATTATGATTATGGAAAGAAATGCCACATGTTTAGAGAAATTCATTTTCTAGTTAAATTTCTATGGGCAGATAATGGTATAAATAATATATGTCTTCTGCATTAAATGCAAATTTTTGTTTGTTCAATAATAAAACATAAAATGTATTTTTAACTGTTAAAAGTTTTATTTCTCCTCATCTTTAATGTCAACCATGATCAAATTTATACGTCCAGTTTTCTACAATTAACTTATATATTTTACATATCATACATATATAAATTTTATTATCTATGCAAATTTTAAAAAGATATGTTTATACATTTTTTTAGAAAACAAATATTTTTGTTTTGTTCATTCCAGAACAGATTTATCCTCCATGTTGTGAATTGTTTTGTCAAATTGTTATCTGCCAATTTAGTTTTTGTATAAACAGATTTTTCATATGCAAAAAAAACAAAAATGAAATAAAAAAGATATGACAAACCGTCTTAATACTTCTTTTATCTGTTCAGTGGATAAATTGGTAATAGATACATGTGTATGCTTTGAAGTTCCTATCTGGATATAATGACCTAGAGTACAAGAACAAAATATATTTTCTATTGTCAAAGTAAATAAGAAGCAAAAGTAGTTTACCAAAACTCAAAATTTGAAAATTCATTTAAAATATACCAACCAGGAGAAAATAACTGAGGGAAATCACATGAACTCCAAATGGAGATACATGTAACATATCATGTGCATCTGCTATTATGGAATTGTTTGAAGAATTTTTTCACATTTTTCCTGACTTTGAAACTTAGTTATTTTCCAGCAAAATTCTTCCCCTTCATGTCATTGCAACTCCATTGTAAACATTTTACGTTCAGTAGTCACAAATATTGCAACCCGCCCATTTGAGACTTTAATCGTAAAATATTACAAAAGTACCATATGTACATAAGCTGAGAGCCAACCGTTTTATATGATGGATAATGTTAGTTTTTGTTTTAGTGTTTTTATCCTCCAGACAATTTATGTCAAATGATGGTGCCAATATTCACATACAGTGAGGTTTTGGGATAGTAATAGCCAGACAAATATTTCCTGACCAAATTTCAGCCAATGTCAGTCTATTCATAGCTGTTATAACCTTGACCTTTGAGTTATTGACCTTAAATTAATTTGCTGTCTTTCTCTTCAGAAGTAGCATTACCCATGCAAGTTTTGAAAAAAAAACTATTTCTGGCTCATAAGATATTGTTCAGAAACAAAACTCTACCAAAATTTGTTCTCTTCCCAAAGTACTTTATCAAACTATTTTTTTTAATGATGATTAACTATGTATTATCAGAAAACAAAAAATTTGCCCAGGTACAGTCTACTTAATGGCTGCTGTGAAATAGATTTTTGACCATGACCTCAAAATGTATTTATACACCACCTCTGTTCTCTTGGTAGTGTGCATGATCACCTTGAGTGTTGGAGGTTGTGGGTTTGATCCCCGGCTTGGTAAAACAAAAGATTTTAAGATTAGAATTTGCTGCTTCTCCACTAAGCACGAAGGCATTAAGGAGTAAGAGCAGACTGGTAGGCTAGGAGTCTGTATAATGTGTCCGAGTAGGGTGTCATGTCTCCCTGCAGACTGTTAACTTGTGAACTAGCACGTTCAAAATCCAGCTCACTGTGTTCGTCCAGTATAAAGAAGAGTTCATATTCATATCGCATTAATATGTTCTAATCCTATGCATTTAAATTGCTGCTGGACATTAAACAGTCATCCATCATCATCAAAATAAATAGGGTCTTTTCCAGCCAAAGGTGCATCATCCACCTACAATTGTAAAGATCTGAATTATAGCTCAAAGACTGATGTCTGGAAACAGGATGAGTCTATTATTTGACTTGACCTGGGAACTTCTGACCAAAAAAAATAAGAGGTGTTGTTCATTCCAAAGAGCATTTTCAATCTAAATTTTAGTGAATGTTGGACATACTTTTCTAAAAATTTCCTCTTGAAATCAAATTTTGACCCAATTTCAGTCTACCAATGCTGCTGTTCGATCCTGACTTAGTGTATGTCTCTGGTATCACCATAGAATAAATATAGCTAGATATTTTTTCACATATGTCTGGATATGTCTGGTGATAACTAGAAAAAATTAAGGACGTAAGGGAGCTACTGTTTGATTTTTATGTGGGGCTAGGATGCATTTTTGTCGAGCCTTCGACTTTAGTCGAAAAAGCGAGACATAGCGATCCTACATTCCGTCGGCGTCGTCGTCGTCGTTGGCGGCGTCCACAAATATTCACTCTGTGGTTAAAGTTTTTGAAATTTTAATAACTTTCTTAAACTATCCTGGATTTCTTCCAAACTTGGACAGAAGCTTGTTTATGATCATAAGATAGTATCCAGAAGTAAATTTTGTAAAAATAAAATTCCATTTTTTCCGTATTTTACTTATAAATGGACTTAGTTTTTCTGCCGGGAAATATTACATTCACTCTGTGGTTAAAGTTTTTAAAATTTTAATTACTTTCTTAAACTATCCTGGGTTTGTACCAAACTTGGACAGAAGCTTGTTTACAATCATAAGATAGTATCTAGAAGTAAATTTTGTAAAAAAATAAATCCATTTTTTCCGTATTTTACCTTTAAATGGACTTAGATTTTCTGCCAGGAAACAACACATTCGCTCTGTGGTTAAAGTTTTTAAAATTTGAAAAACTTTCTTATACTACTTTGGATTTGTACCAAACTTGGACAGAAGCTTGTTTATGATCAAAAGCTAGTATCTAGAAGGATGTTTTGTAAAAAAATAAATCCATTTTTTCCGTATTTTACTTTTAAATGGACTTAAATTTTCTGCCAGGAAACAACACATTCACTCTGTGGTTAAAGTTTTTAAAATTTTAATAACTTTCTTATACTATTTTGAATTTGTACCAAACTTGGACAGAAGCTTGTTTATGATCAAATGCTAGTATCTAGAAGGAAATTTTGTTTTCTTCCAGTTAACATTACATTCAGTCTGCAGTTAAAGTTTTTAAACATTTATTAGATTCATAAACTATCCTGGATTTTTACCAAACTTGGACAGAAGCTTCTTACAATCAAAAGATAATATCAAGAGGAATATTTTTATTGATTTACTTCCTCATTTTTGTTGAGCCTGCGATTAACAGAAAAAGTAGGCGAGACACTGGGTTCCGCGGAACCCTTACAAATTTTTTTTTAGTTGTAATCTCTGTCCTGCCTTTTTATTTTTCACTCTATTCGGTCCTGCCTTTTTTTTATTAGTGTATCCTGACTTTTTTTACATAAACTGTCATCCTGCCTTTTTTATACGCCCGTCAAAATCTTCTGTCCGTCTGTCCATCTGTCTGTCTGTCTGTCCGGCGTAAACATGTGGCACCGTAACTTTAGAACGACTTATCCAAATTTCATGAAACTTAACATAGTTGTTTCTTATAATGGTCAAACGATCTGTATACTTTTTGGTGAATATAAGATTAAAACTTTTTGAGTTACGCGTATACGGGACTTAGTAACTAAAACAGGTGTGTGTTTTTTTTCACATGTCGCGCCGTATCTCAAAAACAATTTATGATTATTGCTTAAAACTTTACACACTTCTTAGTTATATTAATCTAAAGATCTGTATACTTTTTGGTGATGATTCAAAATTTTATTTTTGAGTTATTGAGTATTTTGTAAAAAAAGGGGAGGGGTTTTTCACATGTCGCGCCGTATCTCAAAAACGATTTATTATTATGGCTTAAAATTTTACACACTTCTTAGTTATATTAATCTTAAGATCTGTAAACTTTTTGGTTTTGATTCAAAATTTTATTGTACAGATATTGATTTTTTTTTTTTAAAAAGGGGGGTTTTCACATGTTGCGCTGTATCTCAAAAACGATTTATGATTATTGCTTAAAATTTTACAAACTTCTTAGTTATATTAATCTAAAGATCTGTATACTTTTTGGTTTTGATTCAAAATTTTATTTTAGAGATATTGAGTTTTTTGTAAAAAAAAAAGGGGGGGGGTTTTCGCATGTCACGCCGTATGTCAGAAACTATTTATGATTATTGCATAAAAATTCACACACAAGACGACGGGCGTATCATGCGCTCATGGCGCAGCTGTTTATTATTTTTTTTGCCAAGTTGCTCATCCTGCTTTTTTTTTTTACTCAAAACTCCTGTCCTGCCTTTTTTTTTCAAATTTCATCCTAGCCCCCATAAAAATCAAATGGTAGCTCCCTAATTGGTGTGTGATGCGAAGTTCGAAAAATGTTTAAAATTTATCAATAACGATAATACAGGCAGATAACATGGTCTTCAGTTGTTTTATATTAAATACCTTGTATTCCTGGTACTCTACAGTGCAGATCAATGCTGGGAACAGTATGTCAATATATATGTTCCTGATCAAAGGAAAATAATTTTTGGTAGCAGCAAAAATACAACATAAATATTCGGGGAAAAACAAACTTTAACATAGTCATACTCTTTTCAAATAATAAGCATAATATACAAGAGACTACAAAATAAAATAAAAATCATAGCGAATGGACCCAGGGCAAACAGGTATAAGGGCGAACTGACCCCGGGCGAACAGGTATTAGGGCGAACGGACCCGGATTCCTTTCACAGAATCACTTGAATTGCACATTTTAAAAAAATATATCTTCAAAATTTTAAATTGATAGACCTTAAATTTATGTAACCAAACAAAAACCTCAGATAAGGGGCTCATTTATTCTATGACTAATATGTTAACGTGTAACAGTCCCAGATTTATTGTAGACTGGGGACATATAATTCGGAATTGATATTCCGATTTCGGTTTAGAATAGTATAATAATTCCTAAAAGGGGAGGCTACCCATACGAACTTCCAAACAAGAACGAAAGGTAAGTGCGAAAGGTT
The DNA here is from genome assembly GCF_021869535.1 of Mytilus californianus. Lineage (NCBI taxonomy): Eukaryota > Metazoa > Mollusca > Bivalvia > Mytilida > Mytilidae > Mytilus > Mytilus californianus. The sequence continues at coordinate 31,770,981 of NW_026262690.1, read as the reverse complement.
TGAAGTATATATTTTAGAACAACTTCGGCACTGGAAGTTACATGATTCTATCCTAAATTGACGTAGGTTCTTGAATTAATTTACGTACATGACAAAAATTGTACATTGTAATGGTCTTGAATAGGATGTGAAACTTTTGTCGAAGTTCCGCATTCTTTCTAACAAATTTAAGTCAATGTTTACTTGTCATACATTTATGCAATATAACATGAACAAGAGTTGTATTGTTTTAATTATTTGTTATCGATTTTTTACACTTCCTAGCGACAAGTTGCAAATTTAAATGCATTTTAGAAATGAAAACAAAAAATTATGGCTGTGTTTACAAATCCTTGGTTTACACCTCAAAACTCACACAAGGCATAACGTGCAGTTGGAAAAGTTTTAAGGCCTAGCATCCACTTGATATGTCATATTAAAGTTAAATGCATTTTGTGTTTCAGGAAGGTAAAACATCTTGGATTTTTATGGGCTTTTTTTCATCACTGCAGTATTAAGCTGCGGAACCATAACTCATATGGCCCTTATGATATTTTTTGATTTTTGCTGACCAGCACAATAAGGTACGAGAGTTCCCAATAATAGTATAAAGTATAAATTAACTCGAGCAGGTTTACAGTTTATTTATACTTTATACTGTTATGGGGAACTCTCGTACCTTATATAGCTGTTCAATAACATTTGGAACATTTGTTGCAGAGAACCTGATTTAGAGTTGTTGCCCATACAACACTTCCATCAATTAATAATCAAAATACGACGACACAACGAGCAAAATTGATCCATTCAGTTGATAGACGTCGAATTATATTAAAAGTGCCGGCACTTTAAAAAGAGGAATGTTTGCAGAAACAAGTCATACCTACTGACCCAAAGGAAATTAAATATTTAATAAATTAGAATTGAGATTCCTCCTAGAATTTAATCTGGGACATAATATATATTGACGTGACTTGACACTTGACATCTATCAAATACATTGTCGGGTCATTTTATAATTACCGATATGATACTGAAACAGAGATATATGTCAAATGCCCGTCTTAATCCAAAGAAGATATTATCTTACGTAAACTCTACTAAACTACTGAACCGGAGATGTGTCAAATTACGTATACGTATTTGCTATTATTTGACGATAATATACGGCCCTACATTGCCAATTCGAAACAGTTTTAAAATAATGATTGGAAATTTTCTTATATTTTATAACAATAATGTAAAAAATAATCAATACCAAAACAATAAAATGAACAATTATAAACAAGGAATTATTTGAATCTGGAATAATTTTGAATTCTGGAAAATTGATTAGAAATGTATGATGAAAACTAACCCAACTAAATAGGGTTAGCCATGCGTGCATGGCTAAGGTTAATTTTACTTTCACTATCATTTCAGTATGAACTAACTAACCCCCCTTAGCCATGCGCGCATGGCTAACCCTATTTAGTTGGGTTAGTTTTCATCATATATTTCTCATCAATTTTCCAGAATTCAAAATTATTCCAGATTCAAATAATTCCTTGTTTATACAGAAACTAACGTTTTTAAAAGAGAAAATGGCAATTGCGATTATAACTTTCTTTCCATTTTGATTCTATTTTATCATTATAATGAAACAATAAAAAACAAACTTTCACTAAAAAGTGCTAAAACATGTAAAATGTGGGTTTTTTTATGAACAGATTATAAAAGAAGAAAAATCTCTGTATCTGTATATATATATACATCAAAAATAAATAATTTGAGCTGCGTCATAGAAATCGACCTCATGCAAGTGCACATATACATGTACATTGATAAGAGTTAGACTTTGATTGATTTTGGAACATTGAAATATGAAGTTAAAGATGAATGTTTGTCTGTTTTGTAGGGTTGTTATATCGCCTCAAATTCAAACATTTACAGACTTTGCATAGAGAATTTTTTCAACCCGAAATAAGTAAACAGATGTATTGATATGCATTTGCATAATGTTGATTTCTATCAGACTCAGCTCATTTCATTAAATATTATTTGTGTTGATCACAAATTATTTTCTCAGTAGAAAATTATTATTTTAATTATTTTACATTTGATTACTGATCAAAGGTACCTGTTGTACAAAAAATGTTGTAGCGGTTGGGGCATTAAGTTTTACCCTTGTCCGTCATATGTATGTACATACGTCCGTACGTCCCAAAATTGGTTTTCGTTCCCTAACTTGAGTTTGCCTCAACCAAATGTTATGAAACTTATACACAATGCTTATTACCACAAAACACAGATCAAGTTTGAATTTTGGTGGTGTCACTTTAACCGTTCTAGAGTTATGCCCCTTTATAAATGGAAAAATTGCAAAATTTTTAGTTTCCGTTCTCTTATTTAAGTTTGCCTCAACCAAATGTTATGAAACTTATACACAATGCTTATTACCACAAAACACAGATGAAGTATGAATTTGGTGGCGTCACTTTAACTGTTCTAGAGTTATGCCCCTTTATAAATGGAAAAATTGCAAAATTTTTAGTTTCCGCTTTTTAACTTTAGTTTGCCTCAACCAAATGTTATGAAACTTATACACAATGCTTATTACCACAAAACACATATCAAGTTTGAATTTTGGTGGTGTTACTTTAACCGTTCTAGAGTTATGCCCCTTTATAAATGGAAAAATTGCAAAATTTTTAGTTTCCGTTCTCTAACTTAAGTTTGCCTCAACCAAATGTTATGAAACTTACACACAATGCTTATTACTACAAAACACAGATCAAGTTTGAATTTTGGTGGCGTCACTTTTACTGTTCTAGAGTTATGCCCCTTTATAAATGGAAAAATTGCAAAATTTTTATTTTCTTCTAAATTTCAGGTAATTTTTATACGACCGCAAAAATTAAAAATTTTTTGGTCGTATATTGGTATGACGTTGGCGTCGTCGTCGTCGTTGTCGTCGTCGTCCGAAGACACATTGGTTTTCGCACTCTAACTTTAGTGTAAGTCAATGGATCTCCATGAAATTTTACCATAAGGTTCAAGACCACGAAAGGAAGGTTGGGATTGATTTTGGGGGTTATGGTACCAACAGTTAAGGAATTAGGGGCCAAAAAGGGGCCAAAAATAAGCATTTTTGTAACTTCCAGACAATAACTTGTGTGTAAGTGTATGGATCTCTCTGACATTGTACCACAAGGTTCCATATCACAAAGGGAAGGCTGTAATTGATTTTGGGGGTAATTGCCTCAAAATTTTAGGAATTAGGGGCCAAAAAAGGGGCAAAAAACAAGCATTTTTCTAGTTTCATGACAATAACTTGTGTGTAAGTGTTTGGATATTTCTGAAATTGTACTACAAGGTTCCATATCACAAAGGGAAAGCTGGAATTGAGTTTGGGGGTAATTGCCCGAAACGTTTAGGAATTGGGGGCCAAAAAGGGGCCAAAAATAAGCATTTTTTCTAGTTTGCAGACAATAACTTGTGTTCAAGTGTATGGATCTCTCTGAAATTGTACTGCAAGGTACCATACCACAAAGGGAAGGCTGGGATTGAGTTTGGGGGTGATGAATCATAAGGGGTTCAAAAAATTTTGGGGGGGGGATTTTTTTTTTTTTTCTTTTTTTTTCTTTTTTTCCTTTTTTTTTTCTTTTAAAATTTTCCATTTTAAGTTGGTTATTTCTGATTTATATTTAAAAGCAAATAATAATGATATGGTAGGAGATACACACCAAACAGGATGTGTAAATTATTATATAATAAGTATTGTGCAATAGCAAGAAATTTTCAATTGCACAGTATTGCACAATAGCAAGAAATCTTCAATTGCACAGTATTGCGCAATAGCAAGAAATCTTCAATTGCACAGTATTGCACAATAGCAAGAAATATCCAATAGCACAATATTGCGCAATAGCAAGAAATTGTCAATTGTACAGTATTGCGCAATAGCAAGAAATATTCAATTGCACAGTATTGCGCAAAAGAAGATACTTCGTATAAATTGCTTATTTCTTGATCAATTTCAATGGGGTTTTATTCTTGAATTCTTGGGGTTCTTTAATATGCTGAATCTAACCGTGTATTAAGTTTTTGGATTTTGGGCCCCATTTTTAAATTGGTCCACATTGAGGTCCAAAGGGTCCAAAATTTAACTTTGTTTGATTTCATCAAAAATTTAATTATTGGGGTTCTTTGATATGCCGAATCTAACCGTGTATTTAGATCCTTAACTTTTGGTTCCGTTTTCAAATTGGTCTACATTCAGGTCCAAAGGGTCCAAAATTAAACTTAGTTTGATTTTAACAAAAATTGAATTTTTAGGGTTCTTTGATATGCTGAATCTAAACATGTGTATTTAGATTTTTGATTATGGGCCCAGTTTTCAAGTTGGTCCAATCGGGGTCCAAAATTAAACTTTGTTTGATTTCAACAAAAATTGAATATATGGGGTTCTTTGATATGCTGAATCTAACCATGTATTTAGATTTTTGATTTTTGGGCCCCGTTATCAACTTTGTCCATATTGAGGTCAAAAGGGTCAAAAATTAAACTTTGTTTGATTTCATCAAAAATTGAATTCTTGGGGTTCTTTGATATGCTGAATCTAACCATGTATTTAGATTTTGGATATTGGACCATAATAGGTGAATGTCCAATTTAAAATTTTTAAGTTCTTAGACCACATTCATTCTGTGTCAGAAACCTATGCTGTGTCAAATATTTAATCACAATCCAAATTCAGAGCTGTATCAAGCTTGAATGTTGTGTCCATACTTCAGACATGTGACAGAGTTGTCAAGCCACAACTGGAGATTTGGAAATTTTCAGCTGGAGTATGGGCTTCATAACTGGAGATTTTTTATCGACCTATTTATCGACGTACGCAATGGTTTTTTGTGTGTTTAAACTGCATATCTTCTTTTTTGTTTGTTAAAAGAACAATAATTCCATACCTTTCAACAACTCCATATCCATTTTTACTTGATAAAAATAGAAGATAAGGGGTTTCAAATATTTATTCATTATATATAATTCAAGATAAAGCGATCAGCCATCATACAGAGTTGGCAAAAAGTACCCCTGATTCAGCTACATTGTCAACTTTGGTACTACTACTGAACATGCTTGTAACAGAAGGTGTTAATTGATAGAGTTGTAGGCTTGCTGGTGGGTAGCTGTCCCCATAAGTTTGGTCAAATCATTAGGGCCACCACAGTCAGCTTTGCATGAAGTGTAGTAAGCATGGTCTTGACCCTTGGTACTGGATCTGCATCATTTGAAATCAGATCTCCAGGCAGAGTTGAATTTGGCTAGATACTTGGTCTTCTTTTATTTGCTGCTGGGGTATTTGGTGATATAAAAATACGGTTTGCATTTTGTCAAATTCTAAAATTTTAGAATAGTCCAAGACAACTGTACTTATATAGGTATTCCATTGGCTTGGATAGAAAACAAGCCATAAATATCATATTTGAGTTGATTTCATTTGTCTTTGAGGTTCAGTAAACGTTCCATGTTTTCAACAGCATCAAATTAAATTGTTGTTTATACAACTTGTACAATTTAATCCTTTGTCAGTATTTCACTTTTAATCAACCTTGCTTGTGTCTTAAACTAGCTAGTTGATCACTAGGTAATTGCCTATTATCTTTTATTTATTGTTGTATATACAGTTTAATCCTAAACACCTCAGGCTAATTTTACCTATTTTAACTTTTGACACAAAATCCATTACAGGAAACTTCCGTTTTTCTCGGACTTTTCCCATATCAATTTCGAGTTTCTCGGACTTTTTCTCTGTCCGTATCGATTTTGTAAACAAAAATGTCTAATGAAAATTTTACGAGGTTGACATTTTCAAAAAGCGGAAGATTTCAAATTTTAACGGGAGGGACGGAAGAGGGTCTGAAATGCGGGAGATTTTGACTCCCGCCGGAAGAATCACATGTATGATACTTGCCCCAACTGTTCAGGGTTCGACCTCTGCGGTCGTATCAAGCTGTGCCCTGCGGAGCATTTTATTAAAATTGGAGTTATCTTTCTTTGTCCATGATTATAGATCAATGCTTTATACAATGCAATGTTTAATTCTTACTTCCACTGATAAAACACAGATCAAGTTGAATTTGGGTAGTGTCACTTTAAGCATTATTGAGTTATGCCCTTTATAAATCGAAAGATTGCAAAATTTTTAGTTTCCATTCTGTAGCTTAAGTTTGCCCCAACAAAACATTATGAAACCTATACACAATATTCATTTCCACAAAACTAAGATCAAGTACAAATTTTTTGTTTCCGTTTTTTAACTTTAGTTTGCCTCATCCTGTTATGAAACTTATACACAAGGCTTATTACTACGTAATACAGATTAAGTATGAAATTTGGTGGCGACACTTTTACCATTCCTGAGTTATGTCCCTTTATAAACATAAAAATTGCTGAATTTTTCGTTTCCGTTCTCAAACTTTAGTTTGTCTCAACCAAATGTTATAAAACTTATACACAACTGTTCTAGAGTTATGCGTGTTTACAAATAGAAAAATTGCTGAATTTTTAATTTCTGTTCTCTCCTTTAGTTAGCCTCAAGCAAATGTTATGAGACTAACACAATGTTTATTACCACAAAACTCAGATCAAGTTCAAATTTGGGTAGCGTCACTTTTACCGTTCTTTAGTTATGTCCCTTTATATCTATATGATATGCAAGCGGGGGCATCATCTGTGTCCACATGTGGACACTATCCACATTTATTTATTTATTTCTTTTATTTTTGTTGTTACTTTTTGTCCAACAATTTGTATTTTTTATTGTTGTTGCAAGAATTCTTTTCATCTGTGAAAATTATGTTCATTGAGGAAACAAGTTATACTATAAAGTCTAAGCTACCCCCCCCCCCCCCCCCCCCCCCCCCCCCCCCCTCCTCCTTTTTCCATTTAATAAAACCTTTATTATTTATATGATACAAATTTGAAGAGTTATACTTATTTTATTTAACTTTGGGAATTTTATTGTTTTCAAAGAGTTTGGACTCCTGTGGTGTACCGGTAGTAAGGAAAAACCTACGAGATTCTAATCCCATTAGTATAATAGTCCCAGATATAAACTAGTGGAAGCTAGACCTTAAAACTTTTCCAACTGCACAGGTTTATCTGTTCTCAAAGTAGTTTTTGAGGCGTAAACACAGCAGTTTTTTGTCCATTTGTATAATGAACCTATATTCAGAAGGACAATCTGTCTGTCTCTGTATATATATATATACATGACGATGATGTATACGTCGAAGATACTTTTGACAATGAGAGAGTTCTTACACATGTATATGGATATGAAATATATATATGACAATAGATATCTAGTGTCACAACAAAAGGTGATTTAAAGATTGTAAATAAGTGGAAAGTATCAAATATAATTCAGGAGTTTATTAGTCCCGTACCGACGAAGTCGAAGGGGACTTTAGGTTTGCACTCCGTCTGTCTGTCTGTCCATCCGCCAGTCCGGCAAATCAGTTTTCCACACTTTCTTTCTTCGTGCTTGAAGATATTGATTTGATATTTGGTATATTGTTTTATCATGACAAGTTACAGATCAAGTTGGAATTTTGTTGCGGTCTGATAATTTTGTGCAGAGTTATGGTCCTCGGACTTTGAAAATTCACTCAAATATTCATTTTTCCGCACTTTTTTTTGTCATGCTTGAAGATATTGATTTAGTAATTGGTACATTGTTTTATCTTGACAAGTTACAGACCAAGTTCGAATTTTGTTCCGGTCTGATGATTTTGTGCAGAGTTATGGTCCTTGGACTTAGAAAATTCACTTAAATAATCAGTTTTCCACACTTTTTGTCATCATGCTTGAAGACATTGACATGATATTTGTTATATAGTTTACACCATGACAAGTTATAGATCAAGTTAGCATATTGTTCCAGTACAATTAAGTTTTAACCGGTAGCGGACTATGTATTGCCATGCAATACTCTCAGAATGCTTGTTTTACCATCTTTTGTAAAAAAAATGCCCATCAAAATCCCAAAAAAGACTCTTTCCTAAATACTAAATACAACATGTACATTTCACATTAACTCCAATTAAATGCACTGGTCTAAGCTCCCACTCTTTACTTTCCTATATATATATATGACAGGCGGTCAATACAGGATTGAATAGTGCAATAATTAAAAACCATTCAGTTAAAGCACTCCTCTAAAAATAAAAGGAGTTAACTCACTTGAAGATCAAAGGAAAAATAACCACACATGTTACAAGTAAATTTGTAAGAATTTATTTTTCATTTATAAGTAGAGGACTAATTGCCAATGGAAGACAATTTTTACCCATTTGAATTTTATGCAGAAACTATAATATGTTGAGATATCAGAAACCGTTAACAGCCAAAATGTACTACTAGTTCAGCATGGAAGAAATTCATTTACCCCATTTCTTAAAGAAGTTATTAGTCTTGAAAGACATCTTTTACCAATTTTTTTTTTTAATTTTAGGCAAAAAAATAATCTACAAAAATGCAAACATGACAAAAACCATTGAATGACTGCTAAAGAAGTTATAATGTATAAAATGCACTGCACAAGGCACTAAATCTCCTTAAGATTATAAATCAGTCAAGTCTTGTTTTTACAGGACAAAAAAGAATACCAAAAGATTTATAAGCTAATGCTTAAACCAGAAATACTGGCTTGACAGTTGACACATCAGATCAACACAAAACAAAAACAACTAACAAAAGGACTTAAGACACAAATTACAGATCTGAGATTTACTCGTAGTTACTGAAAGCTAATCCAAAGCCAATAACAAATAAAAAAATCATGTATCTAAGACTAAAATATCAATCAGTACACAACCAATGGATTTAGTATAAAGATGTCATTAACAGTCTGAGAAAAAACATGATCTTGTGCAATGCCAAAATATACATGTAGGTACACAAAATGTAGGACTGTAAATGTTCAAAGTTGCATACATTGTAGCAAGAATATTTTATAATAGTTATGATTTTATATATTTCTTTTATCAATAAAAGTATTATTCAAAGATTCAGTTGCAGTGAGGGACAGTGTCAAATAGATACATGTAGCCTTTTAGAAAAAGTTTATTTAAAGGATCCATCAGTTTACATCCATGGACTGTACATGTATATAAATTTACTAGTAAAAATAAGGACGTGCTATCCTGTTTGTAATAAGTTTTCTACAGGTACAGCCTTACTTCCAAACCAAGTCTTTGTATCTATGAAAGAATTTAGTTAAGGATTTATGTTATTTGTGGTAATGAAATCCCTGATTGTATTATGCTGTTTTTTTCTCTCCAAATTCTAAAAAAATGTCTGTTATGGATTGAGTGCTTACATTTGTAGTTAAAATGTAACTTTGAACATGGCTTCAGTTAACGTTGGAGACATTAAGATTTCCATGAAAAACAGAGGAAGCAAGTTTATGTTTATAGAACAAGCAAAATATACCTAAAGTTTATGATTACTAAGTACAAATGTAGCTGCCTTACAACTGAATAAAGGACCATACTAAGTCATTAATCTGTTAAACATTATGTGTTGCTAAACATTGATGTAATGTTTTTTCTTTAGTCGTATGTCTTATTTTTATGCCCCCACTGCAGCGGAGGGGTCACATTTAGTGTTACCCTTGTCGGTCTGTACATACCAAAATTACCACAAAACAGGGATCAATTTTGAATTTGGGTGGTGTCACTTTTACCTTTCCTAGAGTTATGCCCTTTACAAATGGAAAATTTGCTGAATTGTTAGTTTCCGTTTTCTAACTTAAGTTTGCCTCAACCAAATGTTATGAAACTTATACACAATGATTATTACCACAAAACTCAAATCATTTCGAATTGGATGGCGTCACTTTTACTGTTCTTGAGTAATGTCCCTTTATAACGTTATACATTGTATATGCAAGTGGGGGCATCATCTGTGTCCACTGGACACATTCTCCATTTATTGCATTTTGAATTGTCAGTTTTTATACGACCGCAAAAATTTTTTGCGGTCGTATATTGGTATGACGTTGGCGTCGTCGTCGTCCGGCGTCATCCAAAGACACATTGGTTTTCGCACTCTAACTTTAGTTTAAGTGAATGGATCTCTATGAAATTTACCATAAGGTTCAATACCACTAAAGAAGGTTGGGATTGATTTTGGGGGTTATGGTACCAACAGTTAAGGAATTAGGGGCCAAAAATAAGCATTTTTAAAACTTCCAGACATAACTTGTGTGTTAGTGTATGGATCTCTCTGACATTGTACCACAAGGTTTCCATATCACAAAGGGAATGCTGGGATTGAGTTTGGGTGTAATTGCCTCAAAATATTAGGAATTAGGGGCCAAAAAAGGGGGAAAAAACAAGCATTTTTCTAGTTTCCAGACAATAACTTGTGGTCAAGTGTATGATCTCTCTGAAATTGTACCACAAGGTTCCATATCACACAGGGAATGCTGGGATTGATTTTGGGGGTAATTGCCTCAAATTTTAGGAATTAGGGGCCAAAAAAGGGCCAAAAAACAAGCATTTTTCTAGTTTCATGACAATAACTTGTGTGTAAGTGTTTGGATATTTCTGAAATTGTACTACAAGGTTCCATATCACAAAGGGAAAGCTGGAATTGAGTTTGGGGGTAATTGCCCGAAATGTTTAGGAATTGGGGGCCAAAAAGGGGCCAAAAAACACATTTTTCTAGTTTCCAGACAATAACTTGTGTTCAAGTGTATGGATCTCTCTGAAATTGTACTGCAAGGTACCATACCACAAAGGGAAGGCTGGGATTGAGTTTGGGGGTGATGAGTCATAAGGGGGTTCAAAAAATTTGGGTGGGGGAGGATTTTTTTTTTTTTTCCTTTTTTTTCTTTTTTTCCTTTTTTTTTCTTTTAAAATTTTCCATTTAAAGTTGGTTATTTCTGATTTATATTTAAAAGCAAATAATAATGATATGGTAGGAGATACACACCAAACAGGATGTGTAAATTATTATATAATAAGTATTGTGCAATGGCAAGAAATTTTCATTTGAACAGTATTGCACAATAGCAAGAAATCTTCAATTGCACAGTATTGCGCAATAGCAAGAAATCTTCAATTGCACAGTATTGCGCAATAGCAAGAAATATCCAATAGCACCAATATTGCGCAATAGCAAGAAATTGTCAATAGTGCAGTATTGCGCAATAGCAAGAAATATTCAATTGCACAGTATTGTGCAAAAGAAGATACTTCGTATAAATTGCTTATTTCTTGACCAATTTCAATGGGGTTTTATTCTTGAATTCTTGGGGTTCTTTAATATGCTGAATCTAACCGTGTATTAAGTTAATGGATTTTGGGCCCCGTTTTTAAATTGGTCCACATTGAGGTCCAAAGGGTCCAAAATAAAACTTTGTTTGATTTCATCAAAAATTGAATTATTGGGGTTCTTTGATATGCCGAATCTAACTGTGTATTTAGATTCTTAATTTTTGGTTCCGTTTTCAAATTGGTCTACATTAAGGTCCAAAGGGTCCAAAATTAAACTAAGTTTGATTTTAACAAAAATTGAATTCTTAGGGTTCTTTGATATGCTGAAAATAAACATGTATTTAGATTTTTGATTATGGGCCCAGTTTTCAAGTTGGTCCAAATCGGGGTCCAAAATTAAACTTTGTTTGATTTCAACAAAAATTGAATATATGGGGTTCTTTGATATGCTGAATCTAACCATGTATTTAGATTTTTAATTTTTGGGCTCCGTTATCAACTTTGTCCACATTGAGGTCAAAAGGGTCCAAAATTAAACTTTGTTTGATTTCATCAAAAATTGAATTCTTGGGGTTCTTTGATATGCTGAATCTAACCATGTATTTAGATTTTGGATATTGGACCATAATAGGTAAATATCCAATTTAAAATTTTTAAGTTCTTAGACCACATTCATTCTGTGTCAGAAACCTATGCTGTGTCAAATATTTAATCACAATCCAAATTCAGAGCTGTATCAAGCTTGAATGTTGTGTCCATACTTGCCCCAACTGTTCAGGGTTCGACCTCTGCAGTCGTATCAAGCTGCGCCCTGCGGAGCATTTTATTTGCATTTGATTAAGAAATCAATAGATTTTAATTCTCTTATTGGTTATACTAATTATTCCAATGCTTAATTGATAACTTTTAATTTGCAAAGTTTTAATCAGACCCTGTATTTATGACTTCTTTATCATGTTTATGGTCAGATACAAAAATTTGAACTGTTTAATCTCTCTCCTGGGAGATGCACAGATTAGTAGGTCTAATTTTATTGTCTTTATTACTGACAGAACAAATTAGTGCAATTCCCATCAGTTTGACTGGTTTTTAGGTTGTGAATGGCATAGACAGAAGTGGAGACTTATAATATAATTATTTAATATTCATATGAAAATAAGAAGATGTGGTATGATTGCCAAGGAGACAACTCTCCACCAGAGACCTGAAATGCCTTCATTTTTTGTCTAGCATGCAATGAAAATCACCAAATATGAGTGATAGATATTTTGGGTATCCAAGTGGCAGTGATGCTGCTAACTAATTGTATAATTACATTTGTGGAGGAAGAAGAGCATAAACAATCTGTTTTGATGTATTTCCCATGTACATGATAATGTCAGTGAGAATTGATATCCTACAGCTAATACAGATTTCACAGTTTGTGTTTATTTAATTTTGCTAAAGTGATTTTATGTTTGTTACATTAAATCTTACATAACTTGGAAAATTACAAAGTATGCTTAATTAGTCAATACATTAGGGATTTCAAATCCCAGCATTTATGATGATAACACTGTCAGTGATCCAGGTTTAAATATAAACCACATCCAGCAAATGTCAAAGCTTAATAATTGTTATTTATAGAATGCTACATATGTATTTATATATAAATATGGTCACATTTACCTCTCTTGATATAAGACCCCGGACAAAATGTTTGTCACCATTATCTTCCCACATTGAAAGTTGAAAAAGTGTAAAATTAGGATAAGAAAAAAAAGGCGAATGTGTGAGACATTATTATGAGTCCATAACTTTTTAACTTTTTGACTAAAATGACACAACACCTACAGAAGGAACATATAACTACAGTTAATGAAAAGAATACTTTACAAATATAGTGAGTCCAGAGGGCGTTTCAAAAAAATTTGATACATGAAGAGCTCAGTTCATACATAAAAAAGAAACATCTTCTTGCTAATGATATGACTACCCACCTGGATCCAAGAATGTGGATGTAAGTAAGTTCAGGTCACCCTACAGCCTTCTACAAGGAGCAAAGCCTGTACAGCATAGACAGCTATAAAAGGCTGTGACATGACATAATTTGAAACAATTTAAAGGAGAATTATACAATCAGTCTATTTTATAACAAAACAATAAATCATTAAAAACAAATATGACAGAGATCAACAGATGATAAACTGCTGAATAACAGACTCCTGATGCTTGTGAGAGGTCAACCCTCTTTTTAACCTGGGACAGCTTTGAAACAGCATACATAACATACGAACAAACTTCAAAAAGATCAGTTGGAATTATCTTGACTTGTCAGATGTGCACCAAGCACAAAAACCAACATACAAAAAGACAAAAGACCCAAAATACTGATCTAAGAGTACTCACAGTTATATATATAATTAATTACAGCAAGTTCAAAGTCAATTACAGCTAATAAATAAATCAACTTCTCCGAGATTAAAAGATCACTCAGTACAGATACAATGGATTTAGCACTAAGGACATCAGAAACAGCCTTACAAAAGCATGACCTTGCGCAATACCAATATATAAGTACATTTTTGTGCAGACAGGACATAGTCCGACATACATGTAGGATCATAAGTTTTCAAATCTCTTAAGCTCATCTAGTATATGCTCAGCTTAGTTATATATTAACCTTCACCATGTCGGTACGGCCTCTACCCAAAATACCGTTTTTTGGCTTCAATGGCTCTCCATACTTTTAGAGATCAACTGTATGACATTCATTTCGAAGTTGATGAATGTCCCTTCAACCTAAGGCTATTTATTGTCATGTTTCTCAGGTTTATGGTGCATTTTGAGCTCAAATACGAACTTGGAAAATTGAAATGGGATAAAACTGGTTTTTCTGGAGGGGTGGGCTTCCCTTCGGTGTCTGAAATATGCAGTTAAGAAGCCTTAAACTTCCAGAAATAGTGTAAACCTGCAGAAATATAACTACTGATTGTGTTTATTATTGAAATTCACTTAGGGAACAACAACTTCCGGTTGCAGGTCCAGTTGAAGCCAAAAAAACGGGAAATTCCAGATTTCTTGTGCAAATAACCTTCTTTAGACTGCTGTAGCCAGATAAGTTTCACTATGACCTAAAATTTGTTGTGGTTGATGTGTTCATTGGGGTGCACTCTACATGCAGACTACAGTAGGACACATCTACATGTATCAGCATCCCTCAGTCTTCCAGGTTAAGTCAACTTAAGAAATAGGATGAAAATTGATGCTTTTTGCACCTAATGACCAACTTTGGGGCCGATTCCCGTCCACCCAACCCAATGTCGTCCCCAATCTTAGCTTAAATTGAATCAATATGCATCAGCAGCAAGGTATAGCTCATTTGCAAATAATTTGCATATTTTTGCAATTAAACGAAAATTAGACATTTTCTGAAAACTATTCAGCATACATGTAGTAAGAGTTTATTAAAAACAAAAGTAATGTTGGTATTGTAAAGAAACAATATTCAAAGATCCTACTACAGTGTTTAATTAAGAACTTTTAAGAATTAGTTTATTAAAAGTATCAATGAGTTATTATGGATCGTATCTTAACCTAGGGGCTCTATAAAAAACATCACTAAGAATTAGAATGTGATATCCCTTTGCAAAACAAATTATACAGGTACAGCCAAACTTCCAAACCAAATCTTTGTATCCATGCAGGTTTGGCAAAGTATTACCCAGTTGGGAAAACCTGGGTTTTCCTGTGTTGGGCAATACTCCTAGAAACGGGTAATACTGGGCAATATTGGGCAATATAATTTTTAAGTCTCCCAAACGAAGTTTCGGAAGACTTATTGTTTTTGCTCAGTTCTTATTATTAAGTCTCCCAAACGAAGTTTGGGAAGACTTATTGTTTTTGCTCAGTTATTATTATTATTATTCTTCTTCTTCCGCCGCTTTTAAATTTGAACTTGTCCGCACCGGTTCTCCAAAACCGCTTGTCAGATTAACTTAGGGTTTCACAATATGTTAGACTAACATGTCTAGTGGTGCAATCAGGGTTTTGTTTATGCAATGGGGTTTATAAAGGGGTACTTTGAGGGGCAAAAAGAAAAGAGGGTTTTACTATAGAACCCTATGGGATTTTATTTTTAAAAATTTTCAAATGATTATAAATTGAAAAGTGTTTGTGATAGACACAATCTTTTTAATTGAAAATGTTCTAAATGATAAAGCCCATTAAATGAAATACAGGGTTAGTCCCCAGGGATCACCCCACCCCCTGCCATTTAAGAAAGTTCTAATATCTTGTAAGTGGTCAAGATCCCCACCCCTAAACCATATATATTCTGGTTTGTCATGCTAAAATGGTTTGAATGATATACAGGGTTAGTCCCTAGGGGTCATCCCAACCCCCTGCCATTTGAGTAAGTTCTAATATCTTGTAAATGGTCGAGATCCCCACCCCTAAACAATATATATTCTGGGTTGTCATGATAAAGCACATCAAATGAAATACAGGGTTAGTCCCCAGGGGTCACCCCCACCCCCTGCCATTTAAGAAAGTTCTAATATCTTCTAAGTGGTCAAGATCCCACCCCTAAACCATATATATTCTGGTTTGTCATGCTAAGATGATTTGAATGATATACAGGGTTAGTCCCCAGGGGTCATCCCGACCCCCTGCCATTTGAGAAAGTTTTAATATCTTGTAAATGGTCAAGATCCCCACCCCTAAACCATATATATTCTGGTTTGTCATGATAAAGCACATCAAATGAAATACAGGGTTAGTCCCCAGGTGTCATCCCCACCCCCTGCCATTTAAGAAAGTTCTAATATCTTCTAAGTGGTCAAGATCCCCACCCCTAAACCATATATATTCTGGTTTGTCATGCTAAGATGGTTTGAATGATATACAGGGTTAGTCCCCAGGGGTCATCCCGACCCCCTGCCATTTGAGTAAGTTCTAATATCTTGTAAATGGTCGAGATCCCCACCCCTAAACAATATATATTCTGGTTTGTCATGATAAAGCACATCAAATGAAATACAGGGTTAGTCCCCAGGGGTCACCCCCTACCCCTGCCATTTAAGAAAGTTCTAATACCTTGTAAGTGTTCAAGATCCCCACCCCTAAACCATATATATTCTGGTTTGTCATGCTAAGATGGTTTGAATGATATACAGGGTTAGTCCCCAGGGGTCATCCCGATCCCCTGCCATTTGAGAAAGTTCTAATATCTTGTAAATGGTCGAGATTCCCACCCCTAAACCATATATATTCTGGTTTGTCATGATAAAGGACATCAAATGTTATACAGGGTTAGTCCCCGGGGGTCACCCCCACCCCCTGCCATTTAAGAAAGTTCTAATATCTTCTAAGTGGTCAAGATCCCACCCCTAAACCATATATATTCTGGTTTGTCATGCTAAGATGGTTTGAATGATGTACAGGGTTAGTCCCCAGGGGTCATCCCGACCCCCTGCCATTTGAGAAAGTTCTTATATCTTGTAAATGGTCGAGATCCCCACCCTTAAACCATATATATTCTGGTTTGTCATGATAAAGCACATCAAATGAAATACAGGGTTAGTCCCCAGGGGTCACCCCCACCCCCTGCCATTTAAGAAAGTTCTAATATCTTGTAAATGGTTGAGATCACCACCCCTGAACCATATATATTCCTATTTGTCATGTCTCGAACATTTGAATGTCGTATATGGTCAGTCCCCAGGGGTTCCCCCCACCCCCAATGTTCTAATATCTTGTAAATGGTTGAGATCCCCACCCCTAAACCATATATATTCCTGTTCGTCATGTAATGAACATTTGAATGACGTATAGGGCCAGTCCCCAGGGGTTCCTCCCCACCCCCAATGTTCTAGTATCTTGTAAATGGTTGAGATCCCCACCCCTAAACCATATATATTCTGGTTTATCATGCCAAGATGATTTGAATAATGTACAAGGTTAGTTCCCAGGCATCACTAATGCATATAACTTTACTGGACCAAACCAATTTTCACTGGACGTTGCCCAATGTCAGGCGACCCTGGGAATTACGAATTATGGGAGCTTCGTTTGGGAGACTTCATAACAGCATCCTGTTACAATCATTTCTTGTTATTATTCTTCTTCTTCTTCTTCTTCTTCTTCTTCCTCTTCCGCTGCTTTTAAATTTGAACTTGTCAGCACCCGTTCTCCAAAACCGCTTGTCAGATTAACTTAGGGTTTCACAATATGTTAGACTCACATGTCTAATGGTGCAATCAGGGTTTTTTGTTTGTGCAATGGGGTTTATAAAGGGGTACTTTGAGGGGCAAAAAGAAAAGAGTGTTTTACTATAGAACCCTATGGGATGTTATTTTTTAAAATTTTCAAATGATTTTAAATTGAAAAGTGTTTGTGATAGACACAATCTTTTTAATTGAAAATGTTCTAAATGATAAAGCCCATTAAATGAAATACAAGGTTAGTCCCCAGGGGCCACCCCCACCCCCTGCCATTTAAGAAAGTTCTAATACCTTGTAAGTGGTCAAGATCCCCACCCCTAAACCATATATATTTTGGTTTGTTATGCTAAGATGGTTTGAATGATATACAGGGTTAGTCCCCAGGGGTCATCCCGACCCCCTGTCATTTGAGAAAGTTCAAATATCTTGTAAATGGTCGAGATCCCTACCCCTAAACCATATATATTCTGGTTTGTCATGATAAAGCACATCAAATGAAATACAGGGTCAGTCCCCAGGGGTCACCCCCACCCCCTGCCATTTAAGAAAGTTCTAATATCTTCTAAGTGGTCAAGATCCCCACCCCTAAACCATATATATTCTGGTTTGTCATGATAAAGCACATCAAATGAAATACAGGGTTAGTCCCCAGGGGTCACCCCCACCCCCTGCCATTTAAGAAAGTTCTAATATCTTCTAAGTGGTCAAGATCCCCACCCCTAAACCATATATATTCTGGTTTGTCATGCTAAGATGGTTTGAATGATATACAGGGTTAGTCCCCAGGGGTCATCCCGACCCCCTGCCATTTGAGAAAGTTCTAATATCTTGTAAATGGTCGAGATCCCCACCCCTAAACCATATATATTCTGGTTTGTCATGATAAAGCACATCAAATGAAATACAGGGTTAGTCACCAGGGGTAACCCCCACACCCTGCCATTTAAGAAAGTTCTAATATCTTCTGAGTGGTCAAGATCCCCACCCCTAAACCATATATATTCTGGTTTGTCATGCTAAGATGGTTTGAATGATATACAGGGTTAGTCCCCAGGGGTCATCCCGACCCCCTGCCATTTGAGAAAGTTCTAATATCTTCTAAGTGGTCAAGATCCCCACCCCTAAACCATATATATTCTGGTTTGTCATGCGAAGATGGTTTGAATGATATACAGGGTTAGTCCCCAGGGGTCATCCCGACCCCCTGCCATTTGAGAAAGTTCTAATATCTTGTAAATGGTCGAGATCCCCACCCCTTAACCATATATATTCTGGTTTGTCATGATTAAGCACATCAAATGAAATACAGGGTTAGTCCCCAGGGGCCACCCCCTACCCCTGCCATTTAAGAAAGTTCTAAAATCTTGTAAATGGTCGAGATCCCCACCCCTTAACCATATATATTCTGGTTTGTCATGATAAAGCACATCAAATGAAATACAGGGTTAGTCCCCAGGGGTCACCCCCTACCCCTGCCATTTAAGAAAGTTCTAATATCTTGTAAGTGGTCAAGATCCCCACCCCTAAACCATATATATTCTGGTTTGTCATGCTAAGATGGTTTGAATGATATACAGGGTTAGTCCCCAGGGGTCACCCCACCCCCTGCCATTTAAGAAAGTTCTAATATCTTCTAAGTGGTCAAGATCCCCATCCCTAAACCATATATATTCTGGTTTTTATAAGACCGCAAAAAATTTTTGCGGTCGTATATTGGTATGACGTTGGGGTCGTCGTCGTCATCGTTGTCGTAGTCGTCCGAAGACACATTGGTTTTCGCACTCTAACTTTAGTTTAAGTGAATGGATCTCTTTGAAATTTTACCATAAGGTTCAATACCAAAAAAGGAAGGTGGGATTGATTTTGGGGGTTATGGTACCAACAGTTAAGGGATTAGGGGCCAAAAAGGGGCCAAAAATAAGCATTTTCTAGTTTCCAGACAATAACTGTGGAACGGTGTATGGATCTCTCTGAAATTATACTAAAAGTTTCCATACCACAAAGGGATAGTTAGGATTTGCTTTGGGGGGTTATGGCTCAAACCGTTTAGGAATTAGGGGCAAAAAAGGGGGAAAAACAAGGTTGTCCTGGTTAATGGACAAATACTTTAGTACAAAACATAATTTAAAGCAGTGTAAGGGAGATAAATCAAATACATCATTGAAATTATCTCCCTTACACTGCTTTTAAATTATGTATAAAGTAATGGTTAATGAACAATTAAGATAATTTAAAACAGTGTAAGGGAGGTAATCCAAATACAACGTTTTGGTTACTTCCCTTACACTGCTTTTAAATTATGTTTAAAGAAATGCATATTTATAAAGGAAGACCAGTAAAAATATCTGCAAATGTTGCATCTTTTTTTTTACAAAAAAATCCATATGAAAGATTTGACACTATATTTTAAATTCTATTATAAAATAGATTAAGTTAGCACTATGGTAAATTTAAATGGATAATTATGGTTGCAAACTCCATTGGAAATTTGAATTGAGATTATGACCATATCTTGAGGGAAAGAATTTTTTTGTGGGAAAAAAGGGGGAGGGGGGTAAAAAGAAATTTTGGGGAGTCAATTTTTTCTCATTTCAGATTTCAGAAATTAAAAAGAATTATTCTTCAAATATTTTTTTTTTTTCAAATTTCAAATATTGAAAAATTTCAAGAAGTAATCTTTAATTGCACAGTATGGCGCATTAGATTTGTAAAATCTTTGACCACATTTATTTATTTGTTATGCCGAATCTAACCGTGTATTTAGATTTTTAATTTTGGGTCCAGTTTTCAAATTGGTCTACATTAAGGTCCAAAGGGTCCAAAATTAAACTTTGTTTGATTTTAACAAAAATTGAATATATGGGGTTCTTTGGTATGCTGAATCTAAACATGTATTTAGATTTTTGATTTTTGGCCCAGTTTTGAAGTTGGTCCAAGTTGGGGTCCAAAATAAAACTTTGTTTGATTTCAACAAAAATTGAATATATGGGGTTCTTTGATATGCTGAATCTAACCATGTAATTAAATTTTTTATTTGTGGACCCCGCTATCAAATTGGTTCATATTGAGGTCAAAAGGGTCCAAAATAAAACTTTGTTTGATTTCATCATAAATTGAATTATTGGGGTTCTTTGATATGCCAAATCTAAACGTGTATTTAGATTTTTAATTTTGGGTCCTGTTTTTTAAATTGGTCTACATTAAGGTCCAAAGGGTCCAAAATTAAACTTAGTTTGATTATAACAAAAATTGAATTCTTGGGGTTCTTTGATATGCTGAATCTAAACATGTGTTTAGATTTTTGATTATGGGCCCAGTTTTTAAGTTGGTCCAAGTTGGGGTCCAAAATTAAACTTTGTTTGATTTCAACAAAAATTGAATATATGGGGTTCTTTGATATGCTGAATCTGAACATGTATTTATATTTTAGATTTTTGGCCAATTTTCAAGTTGGTCCAAATTGGGGTCCAAAATTAAACTTTGTTTGATTTTAACAAAAATTGAATATATGGGGTTCTTTAATATGCTGAATCTATCTATGTATTTAGATTTTTTATTTGTGGGCCCGCTATCAAATTGGGTCATATTGAGGTCAAAAGGGTCCAAAATTAAACTTTGTTTGATTTCATCAAAAATTGAATTATTGGGGTTCTTTGATATGCCAAATCTAACCGTGTTTTTAGATTTTTAATTTTGGGTCCTGTTTTTTAAATTGGTCTACATTAAGGTCCAAAGGGTCCAAAATTAAAGTTAGTTTGATTTTAACAAAAATTGAATTCTTGGGGTTCTTTGATATGCTGAATCTAAACATGTGTTTAGATTTTTGATTATGGGCCCAGTTTTCAAGTTTGTCCAAGTTGGGGTCCAAAATTAAACTGTTTGATTTCAACAAAAATTGAATATATGGGGTTCTTTGATATGCTGAATCTAACCATGTATTTTGATTTTGGACATTGGACCATAATAGGTAAATTAAAAAAAAATCAAGTTCTTAGACCACATTCTTTCTGTGTCAGAAACCTATGCTGTGTCAAATATTTAATCACAATCCAAATTCAGAGCTGTATCAAGCTTGAATGTTGTGTCCATACTTGCCCCAACTGTTCAGGGTTCGACCTCTGCGGTCGTATCAAGCTGCGCCCAGCGAAGCATTTTATTCATGCTAAGATGGTTTGAATGATATACAGGGTTAGTCCCCAGGGGTCATCCCGACCCCCTGCCATTTGAGAAAGTTCTAATATCTTGTAAATGGTCGAGATCCCCACCCCTAAACCATATATATTCTGGTTTGTCATGATAAAGCACATCAAATGAAATACAGGGTTAGTCCCATGGGGTCACCCCCACCCCTGCCATTTAAGAAAGTTCTTATATCTTCTGAGTGGTCAAGATCCCCACCCCTAAACCATATATATTCTGGTTTGTCATGCTAAGATGGTTTGAATGATATATAGGGTCAGTCCCCAGGGGTCATCCCGACCCCCTGCCATTTGAGAAAGTTCTAATATCTTGTAAATGGTCGAGATCCCCACCCCTAAACCATATATATTCTGGTTTGTCATGATAAAGCACATCAAATGAAATACAGGGTTAGTCCCCAGGGGCCACCCCGTACCCCTGCCATTTAAGAAAGTTCTAATATCTTGTAAATGGTCAAGATCCCCACCCCTAAACCATATATATTCTGGTTTGTCATGCTAAGATGGTTTGAATGATATACAGTGTTAGTCCCCAGGGGTCACCCCACCCCCTGCCATTTAAGAAAGTTCTAATATCTTCTAAGTGGTCAAGATCCCCACCCCTAAACCATATATATTTTGGTTTGTTATGCTAAGATGGTTTGAATGATATACAGGGTTAGTCCCCAGGGGTCATCCCGACCCCCTGTCATTTGAGAAAGTTCAAATATCTTGTAAATTGTCGAGATCCCTACCCCTAAACCATATATATTCTGGTTTGTCATGATAAAGCACATCAAATGAAATACAGGGTTAGTCCCCGGGGCCACCCCCTACCCCTGCTATTTAAGAAAGTTCTAATATCTTGTAAGTGGTCAAGATCCCCACCCCTAAACCATATATATTCTGGTTTGTCATGCTAAGATAGTTTGAATGATATACAGGGTTAGTCCCCAGGGGTCACCCCACCCCCTGCCATTTAAGAAAGTTCTAATATCTTCTAAGTGGTCAAGATCCCCACCCCTAAACCATATATAATCTGGTTTGTCATGTGAAGATTGTTTGAATGATATACAAGGTTAGTCCCCAGGGGTCATCCCGACCCCCTGCCATTTGAGAAAGTTCTAATATCTTGTAAATGGTTGAGATCCCCACCCCTAAACCATATATATTCCTACTTGTCATGTCTCGAACATTTGAATGACGTATACGGTCAGTCCCCAGGGGTTCCCCCCACCCCCAATGTTCTAATATCTTGTAAATGGTTGAGATCCCCACCCCTAAACCATATAAATTCCTGTTCGTCATTTAATGAACATTTGAATGACGTATAGGGTCAGTCCCCAGGGGTTCCTCCCCACCCCCAATGTTCTAGTATATTGTAAATGGTCGAGATCCCCACCCCTAAACCATATATATTCTGGTTTGACATGCCAAGATGATTTGAATGATATACAAGGTTAGTCCCCAGGCATCACAAATGCATATAACTTTACTGGACCAAACCAATTTTCACTGGACGTTGCCCAATGTCAGGCGACCCTGGGAATTACGAATTATGGGAGCTTTGTTTGGGAGACTTCGTAACAGCATCCTGTTACAATCATTTCTTGTTTAAGCTTATTTTTACACTGAGAATAGTAAAGACTTGTTGTAGTTTCATGGTATTATAGCTTAATAAATAAATTTTATACAGATAACAATTGAGAGTCATTTCTAGAGGATTGAAAATTCAATATCCAATTCCTTTTATCCAATAATTCTATTTAGACAGAATATTTTTATGTTTTGCACATTTCTGGTACCTTAATTTATTTCTTAGCTTTGTTTCAATAATCCAAACTTTGAAAAGATGTATTTTATTGCAGCGTTTAAGCAGAGACATATATACATGTCCCTGGTTTAAGTGAATTTTAAATTTTAATTAATATACGATCTTATTGCTAAATAAACAACCTAAGGGGACATATCATGAACACTTGTAGAAATTAAAAGGCTGATTATTGTTATATAAACAAACATGTGTTGTAATCTGAATAATTTCTTATTAATTAGTGATGTACATACAAGTATGCTAAAATTTAGTAATTTTTTTAGCAATGAACAAAAACTGTTTTCTTAAAAGTAATTTTCCTTACATATAATTGTTAATGTTATATATACATTGTATATTTAAAAAAAAATGAATTCTTTAGCTTTTATTGACTAATCTAGACAGAATGTCTTCATGTTTGTCTTGATGAAACAATACTTTCTCAGATTCATACACTTTATAATAAGTGACCCGTGCCCAAACAAGTGAACTTATAAATTAAAATACTATGTCTTATTTATACATGTATCTTTCATGTATGGCATTTATGATTTATCACTGAATCCTCTTTAAAATTCAGGCCAGTATTTTATATTACCCAGTATTACCCGGTAAAACCCAGTAAAACCCAGGGTTTACCCAATACTCATAAAACCCAAATTTTTGCCAACCCTTTATCTATGCGAGAATTTAGTAAAGTTTTCTGTAATTTAAATTTGTTGTAATGAAATCTCTGATTTAATAACTTACCTCTTACCACTTGTTCATTGAATTCTAAAATGTCACTAAGGGTATACATGTAACGAACAAATGTTTGTTAAAAAAGGAATATGGCCATAACTTGAGAAATGTGAAATAACAACTTTCTGGAAATATCATGCAGGCTGCTGATGAAAACGAATTGTATGCTTCATTGTACAACAATGATAATTGGAACATTTCACTGTATACAATTACATGCAAATTATGGAGTTTATAAATGTTTAACATTTCAGATTTAAAAAAAAAAGTGAGACATAAGGATTGTAGTTGACCACTAGATGTCTTTTGGTTATTTAATTTGTGACATGCTACATGTTTGTTGTCCAGCAGTTCAATTTATTAATGTTCCTCCCAGACCAGCAAAGTTAAGCTGATGACAAGTAAATTAATTTTCTAACATGTTTGGAAGGCACATCAATGGTGTTATTACATATGAGCCCTTTTGTCAATCTAAGCCTGTTTCTCATGTAATCACTAAGACTCAGACAATTAAATGTTATGTGATAAATGCTGTTTTGATGAGCTCACATAGATTGAATATGCAAGAATACCATTAAAGAGATTGATTAAATATCTTCATTCATCTATGTTTCCAAATGTAGAATATGAGCTGTCCCACACAGTAACTTTTCATCCTGAGGAATCTCCATGATGAATGGTTCCACAAGTAATATTTGTATTACTGATTAATTATTAATGAAGCATTTTTTAATACCTGAAAATTTTGTTTATTTCTCTATCTCTGTAAATATTTGATGAAATATGACTTATAGTTCTGTCTGTTGAATTATGTAAAAGTAGTCTGATGATTATATTTCTTCTTGCAGTCTGGGATTCTTGTGGGAGTCTGGTGTTAAAGTTTTTCATTGGATAGATCATTTATACACATGTATTTTTTCTAATCATGCTAATTGCATTTACAGACACATTTTTTTTAATAAAATGCTTAACCAAAAAATAAACTGAATTTTTGATTTGGATTAGTAGTACTTACAATGTATGTTTTCATTGCTAAAGAAAATCCTTTTACAGGGTAATTTAAATAAAATGATTTCATATCTTTAATGTATTTAGCTGATACTCAGTTGTTCTCTTATTGGTGTGGCCTGTTATCTATTTCTTGCATGATGAGATATTTCTCATATCACACTGCAGGGAGTGTGATATGAAAAAGTGATACGAAAACTGCATTAATTTGATTGGCTTATCCAGCATCATGAGACCATATTACGACATTTTCATTGGTTATTCATTAGGTCATTGATAACTTTCAAAGGTTAAAGACGATGTACAATGTCGTCCATGGAAACGGACATATGTGATTTCTTTAATAATATACAAATTAAAACACTCACACTTTTCACCTGAAAATCTTCTTTTTGACAAATTTTATTGCATTCTGAAGCATACAAAAAAAGTTTAAAAATGTCTGATGATAAAGTTTGACGCCGGAACAGGACATATGACGTCATGCTGGTATGTGCAAAAGACTAGATCAACAATTTGCAGAATTTTTACAATTTAACACGATGAGAGTGTTTACCATAAGTTAAACCATTGTGGTGACGTCAGCCTATTCATTTACCGTGGATTCTTTTTCTAGAATCAACGCTTCCTAAATCTGCCACTGAAATGGACTCACCAAATTATATTCAATTGTTTCCTTTGTGCGTCTAATTTCATTAAGTTTGAATTGGTTAATTTACTGATTTCTGTTCACTAATGGAATTAATTTAAAAACTTACCTTTAATTTTTGTAATTTGTATATGTCTTCACTGGGAATCGAACCCTTCATTGAAATCTGTTATGAATGACTGACATCAACACATCGACAAAACCTCTCGGCTACCAATGGGTTACAACTTAGATGTCTATTATATATATATAAATGAACATCGATCACACAGGGGTTGTACCTTTATATATACACAATGGGCAGTCGTATAGTATAAGTTGGTAGCCGCGAGGTTAACATGCTTAAAATCAACGAGTTAAAAGATAGGGATTTGTCGGTTTAGGTTCGAATCTCTGTATTATCTCTGTTGTCCCAATTCTGTTTTTTTTTCTAATTTTGCATGTTATAGTGGACATTTTGTTTTAATAATAGCGAGTTTTACCGTTAATTTTTGGATTATTATTGGCTATTTCACATGTTTGAAACAAAAATGATTACATTCTATTTGTCAAGAAAAAATCGTGATGTGCCTAGAGTGCTAGAAATTTCGGTAACATACTTATTATATATACTTTATATATGCTCTTTGGTCGGGTTGTTGTCTTTTTGACACATTCCCCATTTCCATTCTCAATTTTAATAGAAATAAGTTCGAATATGTCTTATTTTGTAAAAACAGATAATATTCAGATGCCTGATAATATAAAGATCTAAAGTGTTATATTTGTATTTTGTTAACCAATTAATTGTGATCTGAGATTTATCAATGCATCGTTAGACACGATAACATGGTTATTTAAACTCACTTACAATACCTCCTAATTAAGAAAAGGCTTTAATTTTGAAAAGAAATTAACACAATAGTTTAAGTTATAGATACAATGGATAAGCGTAGATTCATGAAAAACAAACCATTCGCCCTCCGGGCTCATGGTTTCTTTTTCAAGAATCCACGCTTATCCATTGTATCTATATAACAGAAATAGGTTTAAGAACTTGTGAGAATTGGATATTGCTAATGATATCAACTCTTGTTATTTAATTTAGATAGTATTAATAAACTTGCCAAAGGCTCGTATATTATTATATTGAAATTAAATAACTCGAGTTGATATCATGTGATATCCAATTCTAACTCGTTATGAAACCTATAATTATCAATCAGCAGTAAAAAATGTCAAATCAAAACAGCTAGTTCATTACCTTGTGCTATCACTTAATATTAAACCACTTAGAGGGTTTGATGGATAAGTGTCGAATTGAAGTTAATTTAATCTATCAATTATTGTAGGATTTCTGACTAATTAGTGATCGGTAATCAGCTTGAATAATTATGTGTCAGGGTTTCTAGTAACCCAAACAATTCAGTCCCTCGAGCTCCATGTAATCGATCTCTCCTACTTACTAAAGTTGCCTTCCTAGAGCAGCAAAATATAAAGACTGAAATATTCAGGTTAGGTTTCTAAGATAATTTAAAAAGCTGAATACTATATATGTGAACTATGAATGAAAGAATCAATAAATCAATGAATGACCAAACTTTTGAAAAAATGAAAAAAAACCCAATAAAACGAACAAACAAACAACTAACTAATGAACAAATGAAAGGATAAACACTTTATGTCAAAGTTGAAGAGAATATTAATATATACAATTACATCAGATATATCTACATCTAAACATCCCCATTTAAAATTGTATCATTTGACAAAAGCCTGTTAGCCCTTTGAAATGTAAGAAAACATATAAAAGTTTCTTTTTAAATCATTGAGGATTTGGCAATAGATTTTTCAATTGCTTCTCTCTTCTGCCACAATTCATGTAAGGAGAGATGTCGGCAGATAGGTGTTACTTTTGGTGTTACCTTTGGTTTTACAAATTTACAATAGCCTAAATATCTTATCCCCACTTCGCCACTTTTACCTAGGAAGGCTAGGATTACAAAAAAATGTATGGAGGAAGTTAAGGATGAAACCTTGTAATTAGCTAGTCATTGTCACCTGCCCTTGACATCATTTTCATGCTCCAGTGGTCAAGTTAAGTTTTCAGGATGGTCTTCCTCAGCATTTATGCATGAAAGGTCAACAATATTTGGTTTATGGATCCGTTTAGAGAAGAATATGTCTGTTGATGTATGTCATATAGCATTGACATCATTTTCAAACTTCAGTGTCAATCAGATCATGTTAAGTTTTTGTAAGAAGATCTTTTCCATAGTACCTATACAGGACAAGTCAACACTACTTGGTTTTGATGATGGATGGAGCAGTATTTATCCTTCTAACATGTTTCTGTCTTTTGGAGCAGTATTCATCCTTCTGACATGTTTCTGTCTTGTGGAGCAGTATTTATCATTCTGACATGTTTCTGTCTTATGGAGCAGAATTTATCCTTCTGACATGTTTCTGTCTTGTGGAGTAGTATTTATCCTTCTAGCATGTTTCTGTCTTGTGGAGCAGTATTTATCCTTCTGACATGTTTCTGTCTTGTGGAGCAGTATTTATCCTTCTGACATGTTTCTGTCTTTTGGAGCAGTATTTATCCTTCTGACATGTTTCTGTCTTGTGGAGCAGTATTTATCCTTCTGACATGTTTTTGTCTTGTGGAGCAGTATTTATCCTTCTGACATGTTTCTGTCTTGTGGATCATTATTTATCTATCTGACATGTTTCTGTCTTGTGGAGCAGTATTTATCCTTCTGACATGTTTCTGTCTTGTGGAGCAGTATTTATCCTTCTGACATGTTTCTGTCTTGTGGAGCAGTATTTATCCTTCTGACATGTTTCTGTCTTGTGGATCATTATTTATCCTTCTGACATGTTTCTGTCTTGTGGATCATTATTTATCTATCTGACATGTTTCTGTCTTGTGGAGCAGTATTTATCCTTCTGACATGTTTCTGTCTTGTGGAGCAGTATTTATCCTTCTGACATGTTTCTGTCTTGTGGGGCAGTATTTATCCTTCTGACATGTTTCTGTCTTGTGGATCATTATTTATCCTTCTGACATGTTTCTGTCTTGTGGATCATTATTTATCCTTGTGACATGTTTCTGTCTTGTGGTCAAGTTGTGGAGCAGTATTTATCCTTCTGACATGTTTCTGTCGTGTGTATTAATTCTATTGAACCTTATAATTTCTGTATTATTTATCAACATGAATGAGCTTATTTTCATTATAAGTTGTTAAGTTCTACGGTCTATACATTTGAAAAGAATAAGAGTGCATGATATGCTGGAAATATTTCCATGTGCACATTACAGATATTATTTGACTAGTGAGTTAAATAACCTAAGTTTGAGACTTCATTACCCTTTAAAAACAAATATTGCAGCAGGAGAGATATTCTTATGTGTCAGTCAACTCTTCTTCTTCACCAACATTGATTTGAAATCATTATGTAGTGTACATATTTTTTCAGATAATTACCTCCTTTTAAGCAAAATGATTTTGAGAAATTACAATATTGGAAAAGTCCTTACGACATATGTGCAAATTTTCACATATAGAATGTAATTTTGTTACCTTTAAAAATATTAGTAATTTCTACTGATTTACTGTTTTATCATATTTGATCTTATGGTTGTGTTTGTAATCTTTCTATGGTGTGCAGTTGCAAGCATTTATTGACATATTTTTAATGATGTTGATATACCTAAATTAGTATTTCTCTGCATAAATAAATATTGACTGTTTAAGGAAGAAGAACATACAGATTAGGATATCATCAAAGGTATTTATTCAAATTATTGGTAATTGATTGGTTGCCTTAAGTGAGATGATAATGCAGTAAAGATAATTGTGATGTGGTAAAAGCCATGTAGGTCTGAAATATTGAAATTTTCCTTTAGAGTGACCCAGCAGCTCTCTTGTGTATCATGTTATGTATGAATCTGTCAATTGCACTAAGTAGTTTATATTTGTTTCTATCTGCAGATGATTGGTTGTACAGATGAGGAAGCATTATTTGCTAACTGAATAAATGGAGTATTGATACTTGCAATAACAGGTCAGTAGGTTTTGTTTTTAAGGATCATATGATCACAAAAATTTAAGTTGAAAGTTGTTTTTGAATATGTTAAGGGTCGTCTGTTTGTCTATCTGAAAGAGCTGGTTAGAAATCTTTCCTCAAACTTTTCTTGGCTTCTATGAAAGGGAATGATTTTATATCAGGTCTGCAGCTTCATAATGTTGAGTTATAAACGTCAACGTTGACATCTGCCTTGCAGCCACTTACTGTTTGCCGATAATTTGAAATTTTACAACATGCATTGTGATAGGAAAACTTTTGTCACACTTTTGTTTTGCTTCTATGGAAGGTAATGATTTCATATTTGGTCTGCAACTTCATTTTGTTGATTTGTAGAGGGTAAGCAACAAAGGTGGATTTAGTGGGGGGTTGCATATTAAACCACTGAGCAATGTTTACATCTACTGTGCAGCTAGTTTATGTTTCCTTTTATAGTTTGAAATTTTAAAACACTCAATGTAAGCAAAATTCTCGTCAAACTTTTCTTGCCTTCTATGGAAGGAAATGATTATATATTTGTTCTACAGCTTGATAATGATGAGTTATAGTTTGTAGTGTGTAAGAAATTTGTACATCTGCACTGTAGCCACTTCCTGTTTGCCGATAGTTTGAAATTTTACAATACTGTAAATTCAGAAATTATTGCGTGCATTTATTATTGCAATTTTTTAAGAAAAGACAAAAATGCGAGATTAATTATTGCAATTATAGGAAAAACTGCATACAGATATATGTATCAGATATCAAAATGTGAGTTCTTATTATTGCAGTAATCACCCAGTCTTATTATTTGCAATAATAAAAACCTCGCAATAATTTCTGAATTTACTGTACTCATTGTACAAGGAATGTTCTTGTCTTCAGAGAAAGGGAATGATATGTAATTCTTCAATATACATGTTACCTCAATCAATTGCAATTTTTTATATGCCCCACCTACGATAGTAGAGGGGCATTATGTTTTTCGGTCCGTTCGTCAGTCCGTCCGTCCGTCTGTCCCGCTTCAGGTTAAAGTTTTTGGTCAAGGTAGTTTTTGATGAAGTTGAAGTCCAATCAACTTGAAACTTAGTACACATGTTCCCTATGATATTATCTTTCTAATTTTAATTCCATATTAGAGTTTTGACCCCAATTTCACGGTCCACTGAACATAGAAAATGATAGTGTTATATTATATATATATATATATATATATATATACAAGTCTAAATTGAAAACAACGTTCAAACCTATGATTGCGTTGGATAAAAACCGCAATTTTTATACGTGTGCATGCAAAACAAATTTCTTGGTAGAGGGGTCTAAATACAGCACAAACAACATTTTCCAAAAGACCAAAATGAGTGAAAAAGTATATTTTAACAAAACGCATTTGACTAGCAGGTCGAACAACTGATGTTCTTAAACCCTGCTGACTGCCATTGGCGATTGCCAAATAAACGGATCACAAGATGTAACAAAATAGATATATATATATACATATTTAAAATTTCAATAAAAACAGTGCAAGTACAAATATAAAAAAATATTAAGAAGAAAATGCAAATTTTTTGCTGTTAAAAATAGTTTACATCATTTCTACTGGTATCACTCCTGACAGAAGATATTCATGGTAAACATTTATAATATATGATATTAAGATAGGTTGTCTCTTTTATCATCATGTTTAAAACATGATATAAGCATGCTTGAAATAATATAAAATGATTTTAGATACACCAAAATATTTGCATTTTCTCCTATTTTATTTTCTATGTTAAATTTCATTTCAGACATATCCTAATATGTGAATGATTAAGTTGAAAGTTAGTTAGATTTAGAATACTACTAAGCCAACATTAATGATGGAGTTTACAAATATGTTACTGTCTTTGTTCTTCATTTGGACATTATGTTTCTCCATGTGTGATTGTAATACTGGAGGACGAGTGGCCCACCAACCCAAGTACAATACAGATAATAGTAGTACAAAAAGTAATGAGACACACCTCGATGGAAACAATACAGATCACCATCGTCATATTCATGGTGTAGAAATTGCTGAATGGAAATTTCAAGAGTTACGAGAGCCTTTCATTTTTACAATTGTTGTTTTATTAGCTGGACTCAGCAAAATTGGTAAGTAACCTTAGAAAGGGGGGGGGGGGGGGGGGAGAGAAAAAAGAAATGTTCGTTTATTTCATTTAATATGAAAATTATCATCAAAGAGACCTCCTAAAAATTACTTAATGTTATAGAATCTTAAGCAACGGATGGTACAATGTAGCTGCTTGAAGGGTTACAAAAGATTCTGGTACATTTATTGATCATGATTACTGTAAATTCAGAAATTATTGCGTGCATTAATAATTGGGATTCTGAAAAAATTACAAAAGTGTAATAGTAATTATTGGGATTTAAATTTTTTTTTACAAAAGTGTAATATTAATTACATTTGTTGTATTGCGATTTTAGAAAAAATCTGCATACATATTGAAAAACCTTGCAATAATTTCTGATTTTACAGTATGTCATGATGAGTGTCCAAGTATGGTACAGGAATCACATGTTTGTTTCCATAAGTAATTCAAAGTAAAAACTGCATCAAAATCAAACTTAAATTATAATTCCAAAATGTGGATTAACCCCCAAAGACACCTGAAGCTCAGAAATGGTAACATCTATGCAAAATCTGATGACATTTCACATGTCTGCAATTTACTCTTTATACCAAGAGATACTGATGCAATTATAAAGTATTAATGCTGATCTTTCATATTTCCATTTAATGTCATTGAAGCTTCCATGATTTGTTTGCATTAACAAAGAGTAATATTTCATACAATTCTAGAATATGCATTGGAAGACTTAAGTCTCCTGGATATTTATAAAAGGAGATGTTGGTTGATGGTTTGATTGATTGACAGTTGAGTGGCAATGTATACATATAGAAAGCAAGAGAAAGATCAGATCAGAATTGCATTCAACATTTTAATACCTGAATTACAATATATATCTTATTTGAGAAAAAAAAAATGGCCATTGCTTGTGGAGAAGTCCAGTTTTCATTTCAATTAAATTTACCACTATCAATTATACCTCTTAGCATCTTAGACACTGTATTTTTTAGGGTTAACAGTCTTCTTTAATTCTAGGATAGTTTCCTTTTTGTAACAGTTTACTTTACTATGTTTAAATAGTAAAAGTCTGCAATGAGTAAAAAAGGAGAGCCAATGAATTATTTGAGGGATGCCATCAGCAAATCATGCCAATAGACAATTGCTGAAAGAGTGTTGCATTATGGGAAGGTCACTGTTTTGTCTTTAACCTGAACACTGAGCATGAGCAACATAAGTTTAGAGGACAGAAATTTATTTTCTCAAAAAATCCATTCAAACAAAAAATATTCTAAAAATTATGGGAAAATGTTGTATTTTATTCAGGAAGGAAATGAGAGACCTTGTCAAAAAAATTTAATGATCAGAGATAAATATGATTATTAAATTGTTTATGTCAAAGATCTGTGAATGATATCTCTTATCTTAAGTACAATTCTGGGTTACCGGTATGTGCATTTTATGATCAAACCATATCTTTTTGCACATTTCCTGTCATTGACTGTGTGAGATTGTAGGACAAACAACTATATCGACTAAAGGAACTAATGAAAAACAACTGTCATATTCCGTACAGGCATTTTCTGAAGAAAATTTGGGGGTTAAACTTGGTTTTATAGCTAGCTAAATTTTACCTCGCATGAGAGATGTTTAAAGTTCCTTTATATTGACATTTTGGGTGAGTAACCCAAACAGACATCATTGGTCAATGTGACAGTAATTTGGATCCAGCAGCCAAAACTGTAAACATATAGCACAGATATACAATGAATTAACACAACTGACTAAAAAAATGCATACAAACATACAAAGAAATCTGACAAAAAAGTTATCGTAGTTGATAGTAAATCAGACATTTGTCTGCAGACAGCAAAAAAGTTTTTGTATTTTATGCCATACTATTTTGTCGAAGACAGATGAATTGCTCCATTTTGATCTCATTATAGAAGCTGACATTCCAAGCTTCTCCTTTTGTTATATACCTACTATATTTGCAAATGAATTAAATTTATTTCATGTGTGATCATGATAGATAGAACCATCCATGATATATTTCTTTTCTAAAATGGTTTCCGATTCTTTAACAAATTAGATTGGTCAAGTACATTGTAGTTGCATGATGTAAATGTTTATTTATGGTCTGTGAAATTGAGGTTAGGTTGACAAGAGCCTATTAAAATCCAGACAGGAAACCTTATGTAACAGCAAGTGAGGTATATGTTACACCACAATGTAGCAAATTGTTCTTAGCCTTAGATTGGAAAATTGAATTATTGATTTTATTTTGACCAATATTAAAGAAATGCTGAAGTCATTAGAGCTAGTTGTATATATATATATATATATATATATATTTCTATCATTCTATCATGCTATAGCATGGTGGACATCTGATGGCAATATAGACTTTAAAAATAAGAAAGATTATAATTATAAAGGTCACCATCAGACTGTTTTGGCAAGTATTCCCTTTTGGTAATATATTATGCTACAACAAATGTCAACAACAGTTAGTCATTTATAATAAAAGGTATAAAACCACTAATTCATAGCCCCATTGCTTTCTGTGTTAAATTCTGCAATTTCAAGCATAAATGGCTACTTTGTCTTAAGTTCAAATAAAGTGGCAGTTATTTCATATCAAAACTGTACCTTATGCTGACTTGTGCTGAAAAAATCAACAACAATTTAATTGCATATTAGAGCGTACTGGTTCCCGGAAGTTTGATAGTACAAAAACAGGAACTTCTGATCTGAACAACAGGCCAAATGAGCCCTCCTATTAAAATTTCATATACTTCTTTATTATTCAAATAAAACTTTCAACAAGGGTTTTACAGTGATCCCAAGTCCCCAAACTTTCATTTGATACTAAAACTACCCAAATATTCCCACTATTGACAAAAATACAGCTATGCGTAGGAACTATTTTGTTTAAAATATGTACTACTTTCTTGTATGTTCTTTCCGACTGGGCCTGAATTAGTGGTTCTATACCATAAAGCACTTGTTAAATTAACAAAGTAATAAGCTTCTTATACAAAATAATAAGTGTCTTGCAAATTCAATGTAAATTTTATGACAAATTTAATAGTCATGATAGTCGAAGTGGTACCCATGTGTTTGTTTAAAGCTTCTACTCTGTAATGAAAAGGTCATGTCTTTTGAAATTTTTTACTAACAATGTTTGGGAAACCCAAATATTGACTAATTTCATGATGAATCAGAATAGATGGCAAACATGGCAGCAGAAATGTCAGAAAGGTTCCCAGTAAACCCTATGGGAAATAGCATGTTTTGTGTCTTCATTAGGCATAGGTGTCCACATTGCTGGTGGAAATTTTGACTCACTGGTTAGGTGATAATTTTTTTTTTTTTTTTAAAGTTATATGTATAAGTAAATTTGTTTAATTTTGGAAATCATAATTTGTTTATAAAAAATCAAGGATTTATTTTATATATATATTTTTTTAAATTAATCTGCACAAACGTAGTGACTTTTCAACAGGTAAATTTCCCACAAACGTAATGCGTTTTGTCCCGCAAACATAACACGCTGGCTTACATAACATAGAAATCTTGTGTTTCAATGTGGGACTCATCAAATTAGTATGCAGGAAATGTTTAAGCTATGCTGGTAGTGAAGTGGGCATGTTTCGGTGGCAATATTTGAAATATAATTGTTTTTCTTATCTGGTAATGATAAAAAAAAAGGAATTTGTAGTGTAAAGTACCTAATGTAAAAGATGGTGGGCATCATGACAATACTCTGATTTTTTTGGATTTTTTTTTATTATAATTTTCAAAACTCCTGTGTATTTAATATTAATCAAATGGAATGCCTATTAATTATGGTGCCTCCTCATAGGATTGATGATTTAGAGACCCTCTATGAACAAAAATCCTCATTTTATACTGATTGGTTGACAAACATGGCTGCAGTGATGCTGCAAAAGTGTGTGATTATCAACTTTGGAAATCACCTTTGTATCCTTTTCTTGGAATCTATACAAGGCCAGTGTGGATCAATCTAATCCTGTAAGATATATATGGATGGTCTTACATAAACGTATCTAATTTTATTTTGTTTTAAGAAAAAACATGACGACTAAAGGCAATTTTTTATTTTGATTGATGCATTTTTGACTTTCTCCTCCCCCTTGAGCTCTGTTGGAAATCTTAGAAACATCTTAATCTGGCCATTGTAAACATGGCATGGAGAAAAAAATGTACTGTAGAAAATTCCTCTTTTCATTCCACCTGAAAAACCTAAACCATTCTCCCACCCTTATGGCCTTATAAGATGTAATTCTTAATTATGATTAAATTTAAAATGAAATGGAAATATTCTAAAAAATCCTGTTAAAAGTTAGGCTAAGAGCTTCCAAACTCCAGGAGACTGAACAGATTTAAAATGTAATTGTTCTTTGCATTCTCAATATTTTCTAAGCTTGATTGATATTTTATTTGTTCTTTTGGGTTTAAGAATTAATGGTGTAACATGCACTTTAATGGTATTGATAGTGTCATGCTATTTTAAAAGTTATTCTTAGAAGAACTTTTTGCCTGTAGCTAGAATAAAAGGTTAGACTTTCCCCTTGGGATATAATTGATATTTTAAAACTGTTGTTTTGATATAGTGTGTTATATAGGTTTTTCCAGGTATTTTCAAAAGTCTGGAAGGCATCAATGAAGTCTTCCTATTCATTACCATGTTCAGACTTCAGGTAATTCATATTCCGAGTTCTAACAGTGGTTTTAAGAAATGCACATACAACAGTTTCAAGGAAATTTAGAAAGATAGAATGAACAATAAACAATTCAAGGAATGTATGGGGAAAAAAGGAATTTTTTAACTCTTTGTGATATTCCTTGTTATAAAATGTGTTATCTCTATTTCTTTTATTCCTGAAATATCTTTTACAAAATCAATAGTCGAATAATATGCTGATAATAACTCAAGCAGCTACATTTATATGCCAATAAAGTCCTATAAAACAGATTCTTAGAATCATTCTTTTGTACTTTATTGTGGACAATGTAATCAGCTGTGGACATACAAATCATGTGTATTTATTATCTGCCAGTTAAAAGGAAATTTATATGGTTATAATTTAATAAAGATGGCTTGAAATCTTTAATTTGTTGAATTATTTAGAATCTCTTGGGGATGACTAATCTTAAGAATTCTTGTGACTTCATCAGAGCCTATGTAATTAACTAGACAATGAAGATAAAAGAATACCAGTAAAGATTCAGAGACAAACATCCATCTTAGTAAAATAAAAGACAAATTGTTTATAAGTTTAAAGCCCAGTTATCACTAGCGAAGTTAAGTTGATCAAAGTTTTCTTTGACTAGGTAAACTTGGTAAACTTAATTGGTCTAAGTCATTGGTTGTCACTACTATCAAAGTTGTCAATCAAAACTTGGTCAAAGATAAGAACAAAAACTGATCAGCATGACAAGATCTAAAAATGATTAAGACAGCATGGTCTATTAGTTTGACAACTGCTTATTGGAGTTATTGCCCTTTAATGACAATTTTTTGGTGTTTTTGTCTTAGATCTTAAAAAGGATAATAGATAGGTGGAAACTTAAATTAGCAAAAAGATCAGAAAGATAATATCTACAAATAGTTTACATTATCAGAATCGTATGTTGACTCCATATCAAAGTTCTTGCTCTTTAATGACAATTTATACCAATTATTTGCATGTTTGCCTATTGTTTAGAGAACTAAACACAAATAGATAGACACTTTAAATGGAAAAATTGATCAGCAAGACAGTATTTAAGTTTGCATGGCCTGAATCATCAGTCAACTCCCTTTAAGAGTTATTGCCCTTGAATGATGATTTTTTTTATCATGTTTTTGCCAATTATCTTGAAAACTATAATAGATAGATAGAAACTTTAAAAACCAAAAATGATCAGCAGGATAAGATCTACAAATTTGTCAAACAAGACTCAAAATTGTCAGTTAGCTCTTTATGGAGTTATTGCCCTTTAATGATTTTTACCAATAATTGCCATTGTTTTTGATGCAGGTGAGCGACAGGCTCTTTAGAGCCTCTAGTTGTTGTCTTACCTGCTACAAATGTTGTGTGGCAAGACATTGGTGTTACTTTTCATGCAAGATTTTGGTGTTACTTTTCATGCAAGACATTGGTGTTACTTTTCATGCAAGACATTGGTGTTACTTTTCATACAAGACATTGGTGTTACTTTTCATGCAACATATTGGTGTTACTTTTCATGCAACACATTGGTGTTACTTTTTTAATATTATGGCATAGTCTATTTCAGAATAAGTTATCATGATACTGCATTCTCTATATTGTTGCATTACAGTCGGTGCATATCTGTGGAATCCTGTATGAGGCTAGACTGTTTCTGCTGCCTTAGTCATGCTACTTGACTTCAAAATTTTACTAGAAAGTTTTCTAATTAAGTGAATCCATGTTGAAACTTATGATAGGATATTGATATTTGATAGGATAAGCTGTTACATCAAATCCACCTTTTTTAAATTGAAGAAGAGTGTGAGGCTCAGTTCCCATTCACACTCCTTTGGTAAAGGTTAAATTTGCTTGTAACTTCCTCAGTGACGTTTTGGTTACATGCTTGCCTTTGCCTACCAATGCAATGATACCATAAGTTTTCAGAGCATACTATTGGGCATACATGTGTTTTTATTAATTCTGATAAGATTTTTTATTACTGTTTTATTAATTCTTATTATATAAAAAATATTAGAATATGCTAATATGCTAATAAGCCCCTCTTTTAGAAATAACAATAAAACCTGTATGTTTTTTTTAGTAGGCTATGAAAGCTTATAGTCCATAGGTAGGCAAAATTTGTCTTTCTAAAACTGACCTGGT
This sequence comes from Mytilus californianus, assembly GCF_021869535.1. Taxonomy (NCBI): domain Eukaryota; kingdom Metazoa; phylum Mollusca; class Bivalvia; order Mytilida; family Mytilidae; genus Mytilus; species Mytilus californianus. The sequence continues at coordinate 31,732,089 of NW_026262690.1, read as the reverse complement.
TAATGTAAAATGGTCAGTATGTTATATGCAGGAACTTTTTTGTAGAAAAAGCACTTCGATTTTTGTGAACATCAGAAAAAGTTAAGAATTTGCACATTTGATAACTGTCCCTAGGTGTTTGAAGTATGAAACTTAAGTAAAGAAAATAATTTTCAAGACATCACTGTCTTGAGACTTATTACCTTTTTACGAAATAAAAGGAGAGTTCCAGAATAGTTGTTGTTTCAATGTTGAGATTGAAAAAGTCGTATCTCATGATATATATATATCTTTTATAGATTTCTGACGTTATCACATGAAGTTTCTGTGTAAAATAAAATTGCACATGGCAAAAAGGTCGATCTCGGAAGTAAAGTATTAGTTAAGTTAATGTTTATGCTAACAATAACAGACTGTTTTTGGAATCCTATGATATATATCAACAAAACGTAAGACAACTGAGTATCTCCATTGATTAGAGAATACATACTGCAGAATATAATTAAATCATCATGGTTTGATCTTGTCTTTTAATGAGAAACCGAAGAAAATTTTATGGTATGTTCACTGTCTTTAGCAGATATTGTAACATGACAAATGGCAGCTTCTCACAAACATTAGCTATACAATTAGGAACTATTCAATGCAGGATGGTACTTTGGTGATGGTAAATTGTGGTTTTGCTGAATTTTATTTTATCTGGTCAAATTTTTGAATTAATACATGGTATGCAATTTGTCAAGATTCTGAACATTTAGGGCTAATAGTTTTGTGACTGGTTGTTGTTTAATACCAAGTGTATGTTATTACCTACTCCATAGATCTTTTTTTTGTAAATTTTACATCATGTACATACATGTATGAATATTGCTTAAAAATTCATACCAGAAAATATTTTCCAAAAAAATTGGGGGTAATTACAGTTTTGGTTTTTTGAGATGCAAGTTGTTGAAATTAATAGGTTCATATATATAGTTGTGAAATAATACAATTATACAGGGAAAATCATTAGAATTGGCAGATATTTTTACATTATAAGCATTTTCTGACTCATCAAATATTATTAGTTACTGATTGAGTTTGGTTTGTCCTGGTTTGTCCTGGTTTACATAGATTTGAACAAATTATGACGTTACAATATTTTACTCATTGCAAATAGGAATATATAGTTATCGCATTATTGCATTGACACATTTTATTTTTTGTTTTGTTTTGTTATTTCTAGGCATTTATTCATTTATCATAGTAAGCCTCAACTTCTGCAAACCTTCAGATATATTATTTTATCTGTCTGAAAATCAATTTGAATTTTATGATGTTGCATAAAATATTTTACTTTTACTGGTTACACACATGCACATGATGTAATTTTGCAATAAATTTCACAAAATATTCTGCCTTGAATCGCTTTTAAAAATTACTCATCTCTTTAACTTGATGTCAATCCACAAAGTAATGTCAAACAAACCTTTGAAAGAATTTGCACAATATGCTTGCATAATTAAACCAAAATATCAATATCTATATATAAAGCAATCCCATAAACCTCCTCAAATTTAGAATTTACAGATCATTTAGTTATGTTGTATTTTAATCTCAGTTTCGACTGAGCTGCGGAACTGTAGCTCATAAGTCCTCGTCAAAAAATATCATAAGGACCTATGAGCTACGGTTCCGCAGCTAAGTTTCAACCATGATTCTAAATTAAGATGATAACACCTCTGAAAAAATTGAGATTGGGATAAATAAAACCTGTTTATTTTCTACACAACATAATAAATCTTTTCCTTTGATAAGATGAATGTTAATTTTACCTATTCTGAGATGAATAATAAAAAACTCAAAGAACTCATAGAAATTATTGATGGAATGAAACATAAGGGACATTATTTTCCTGTCAATATTTATTATGCATACTCACTTCAACAGAAGATTAATAGTTTAGTTCTAAATAAGTTTTTTTCTCTCTCAGCATACTCGGGAAAATATTATATTCTCTCTTAAATGAATCCCCTGAAAAGAAAAAATAACACTTTAAGGTTTTTTTATGGTTTAGTATTAAATTTCCTCATGTCAATCTATGTTCCTTCCTGTAAATGTTGCTTCCCTGAAGACAGCATGTATGGACAATATTCACACTTGATTTATAGCAAACAACCCAGCCAATCTTTTTCCCCAAGCATAATCTATTGTAACAGATGGAAAGAAACTTTTTTATGGACCATTAATTGTTAGTAACTGAAGTAAACTAAATATGTTTTTCTGTGTGATATAAATTTACTTTTACTTACACTTTGCTCTACCTCTCTTCCAAAATTATTTTTTCTGACAATTAAGCTGAACCCATCCATGCATTCTTTCCTGCTCAGAAACAACTACTTAATGTGCACAATATATAAAGCCCCACCCTTTAGTCATGGTTTATTGACTTTGAAGCTTTTTATACGACCGCAAAAAATTTGAGTTCGTATAATGCTATCATGTCGTCATAGTCGGCCGAAGACACATTTGGTTTCTGGACAATAACTTAGGTTAAGTGAATGGATCTCTATGAAATTTTACCAGAAGGTTCAATACCACAAAAGGAAGGTTGGGATTGATTTTGGGGGTTATGGTACCAACAGTTTAGGAATAAGGGGCCAAAAAGGTGTCAAAAACAAGCATTTTTGTAGTTTCCGGACAATAACTTGTGTGTAAGTGTATGGATATCTCTGAAATTGTACCACAAGGTTACATATCACAAAGCACAAAGGAAAGGCTGGGATTGAGTTTGGGGGTAATTGCCCCAAACATTTAGAAATTAGGGGCCAAAAAGGGGCCAAAAACAAGCATTTTTATACGCCCGTTTACGGGACGTATTATGGTATACCGTTGTCCGTCTGTCCGTCCGTCTGTCCGTCCGTCTGTCCGTCATCAACAAGTCCGACATTAACTCAAAAATGCTTTAACCAATTTGCATAAAACTTTGGTGAATTGTTTATATCTATTGACGTAAGCTCCCTTTCGTTTTTTATAAAATTTAGATTTTTCGTTTTATATTATATTATATTTATATATAAAGTTATGGGGTTTTATTCATTAAAAAAAGGGGGATTTTCCAGTTTTCGGACAACAAGTCAAGAATGCTTTTACCAACATGCTAAAAATTGTGGTGAATTGTTAATATCTATTGACATGAGCTCCATTTTGATTTTTATAAATTTTAGATTTTATGTTTCTGAGTTACAGGGTTTTATTCATAAAAAAAAGGGGGGATTTTCCAGTTATCGGACAAAAACTCAAAAATGCTTTCAGCAATTCTTATGAAACTTTGGTGAATTGTTTGTATGTATTGATGTAAGCTCCCTTTAGAGTTTTATAAATTTTACATTTTACATTTCTGAGTTATGGGGTTTTATTCATTAAAAAAAGGGGTGATTTTCCAGTTTTCGGACAATAACTCAAAAATGCTGTCACCAATTCTCATGAAACTTTGGTGAACTGTTTGTATGTATTGATGTAAGCTCCCTTTAGAGTTTTATAAATTTTACATTTTACATTTCTGAGTTATGGGGTTTTATTCATTAAATAAAGGGGTGATTTTCCAGTTTTCGGACAATAACTCAAAAATGCTGTCACCAATTCTCATGAAACTTTGGTGAATTGTTTATATCTATTGATGTAAGCTCCCTTTTTATTTTAATAAATTTCTAATATGACATTGAGAATTAATTGAACTTTATTTGTTTATAGTCTGACAACAGATTTACTAAGTATTGCACAACAGCAAGAAATCCTTAATTGAACATAAATTCAATTCATATAACCAATTTCAAGTTCTTTGAATACATTTATTCAGAAACCGATAATATGTCAAATATTTAATTACAATCCAAATTCAGACCTGAATCATGCTTGAATATTGTGTCCATTTTTGCCCCAACTGTTCAGGGTTGGACCTCTGGGGGCGTATCTAGCTGGGCTCAGCGAAGCAGTTTATTCTCGTTTCCAGACAATTACTTGTGTTAAAGTTAATGGAACTCTCTGAAATTGTACATTTTTCCTAAAAAGAATATAATCATCAAAATTTTCAAAAAAAATTGGGGTGGGGGAGGGGGAGGGGGGAATTTTTTTTTCAAATTTTTTTTAAGGGGTTCATATTTTATTTCTTCAAAATTTTGGAACTACTAATTGTAATTGATTGACATTTGGTAGGCATTAGCACTTTTATTAGCATTGGCACATCAGATTTGCATGGAAATTATTTGTTCTAGCTGTCCCCTCAGTCATGGTTTGTTGACTTTTATACTTTTGCATAGTTTTCATTTAAAAGTTTGTGAACCACTGATCATGTTTATGGTATGTAAGTTATTGATATTTGGTATGCAGTTGTATAAGCATAAGCACATCTCATTCCATGGAGATTATATTGCCACTCCCCTCAGTTTAGGTTTATAATTTAGTTTGGAACTTTTTACATAGTTTACATGTTAAGATTTTTGATTAGGTGAATTTATAAAGCATTATGGCATATCTCATTTTCAGGGAGATTGCTTTAGCCCGCACCTTCAGTCATGGTTCATTAACTTTAATAAATGTTTTGCATATTTTATAATGCTGAAGTAATACAATTTTAATTTCAACATTCGTATTTTACTATCAAAATAACATACAGGCAAGACAAATCTCTGTCAACAGTTTATTTTATTGGAATGGTCTTTTTTCGTTAGCTGCTGAATGAATTTAAAGCAAACATAACCATGACAACAGGGAGGTTTCTTTAAAGGTTATTGTCAGGTGTTACTTTAGTGCCATAAACAAACAATAGTACAGCTACAGGTAGGTTACTTATAAACATTGAACTTATCTGAACAATAGTACAGCTACAGGTAGGAATTTATAAACTTTGAACTTATTTGATATGCGGTACCTCCTAAACATTTTTTTCTTTTGGAAAAAGACTAAAAGAAATCAAAATACTTGTGCAGTGGTGCTAGATTAAAGTCCTTGCCAATTGTGTGTAATATTGATAGTTAGATAATGATTAATAGCTATACCATTTCTCTGAACTTGTTTACAGGATTGTTTAGGGGCCAGCTGAAGTCCATATCTGGGTTAGGGACTTTGGTGGCCTTGGGCTGTTTTCTGCTCTTTGGTCAGGTTGTTGTCTCTTTGACACATTTGTCATTTCCCTGTTTCCATTCTCAATTCTATTAGTCTGATTGATTGCAGTGTAGATTTGATCTTATTATATCTTTTACCCCATGATAACATTATATATTTCACTGTATTACTATACCCACATGAGTGAAATTCAGAGAGTATATAGTGGAATCACTTTGTCTTGTCTTTGTAAACATTATTCAGATATACATATTGATCTAATGGTATTCATACTGGTGTTTGGCTCTTTAAACGTTGGATGCCTTGAAGGAAATTAATGATACTGTGTATAGTATTGTTGTTCGTTGCTAAATGAGGAATTATAGGTAAGGTTGAGATGTTTCCTTGTAAGGTCACATGTTTAAAATCAACAAAAAATGCTGTTTTTTTTCAAATATATACAAATGTCTGATTACTTTGAATGGCTTTAAGAATTAAAAGGATACTTGGTATAATTGTAGCCACCTTGAGTTTTAAGTAAGATTGGAATAACAATTTGCAAGTCTTCTTAATCTAGAACTTGAAAGGAATTTTTTGTTCATTACTTTCCAATGCTTTGAGGGATGTAAGTGATACTTGGTATTATTGTAGCCCACTTACACAGAGTGTGCCATGAGTAAGGTTGAAATATCTGTCTGCAAGCCCAAGGTCACAAACTTATTTCAAATAAAACCTCTCAAATTTAAATTCAAATATTTTCAAAGGCAACATCAGTTATGTTTAAATATACATTATTTTATTGCAAGATTGGAAGGGGGGTGTCATATATCATAGGCTTGTTCACAGTATGTCTAGTTGGTATTCTATGTGATGACATGCTGAGTTGCTTACATCCACATCCTTTGGTCTCTAGTGGATAATTGTCTCATTGGCAATCAATCCACATAGATCTCCTTAAAGAACATGCTAAAACAAAGTTCAGGCTCAGGTGAGATTTTATGACAATTTGAATAACATTAAATGTTGAATTAATTTTTTAAAACACTAATCTTTTCTCTTTCCAGGCTTCCATTATACAGACAAGCTATCTTCCCTTGTTCCAGAATCTTGGTAATTCTATAGCTATTAGACATCAAGTTAAGCTTGCTAAAACAATTCATCACATGTTTATCTTTAGAACCAAATAATCCCATTAGTGATAGTGCTTCTTTTGGCATTATTACGTGTTCTTTTGCATTTGTTCAGCATGAATAACAAACAAAGTGCTTAGGCAAATTTGATTTTAATCAGGAGCTTTGATTTATATTTATTAAAAAAAAAAACAATTGTAATGATTCTGGAACTAAAAAATATTACTTGGAAAGCTGAAATGTGTCAGGTTAGATTATGAAATGAAATGTAATTTAAATCAGAATACAAGGTTATCTTTCAGAGTTTTGTGAACTGTACATAAACATAATTCCTGGTCAGGAATATTTATAGTATTTTTTTAACACTTCTAGATTTGTCTGGGTTCAAAGGTCATCATACCAAATTGGTCAAACTATACTATACTGCTGCTATGTTAATTATTCTTTATTGTCTAGTTAAATAGATTTAGTTATGTCTAATGGCCTTGAGCTCAGTTTCATGATCCAGTGGAAAGGTTAAGTTTGTGTTCAGCAGAAGGTCTGTTCCTCAGTAACTTTGCATGATGGGTCAACAATGTTTGGTATGTGAATTGTTTGCCAGAAGAATATGTTCGTCTGACTTCTGTCTTATTACCTTGACCTCAACTTTACATTACAGGTTTCAGGTCAAGTTTTAAAAATGAGGTATGTTCCTCAGTAACTTTACATGAAATGATAACAATATTTGGTATGGGGATTGGTTGGAGGACTAAACATGTATATCTGTCTGACAAGATGCATATGGCCTTGACCTCAATTTCATGCTCTAGTGGTCAGATTAGTATGAGTTTGTTCCTAAGTTGAGTAACTATACATCATAAGTCAACAGTATTTGGTATGTGGATTGGTTATAAGGAGATTATGTTAGCCATGTCCATTCATTCTTTTTTGTCACCTTGTACTAATTTATGGTCAACAAGACTTTTTTTCTCACTTTTTATGCCCCACCTACGAAGTAGAGGGGCATTATGTTTTTCGGTCTGTGTGTCAGTTCGTTCGTCTGTCCGTTCGTCCGTTAGTCTGTCTGTTCCGTTTCAGGTTAAAGTTTTTGGTCAAGGTAGTTTTTGATGAAGTTGAAGTCATATCAACTTGAAACTTATTACCCATGAACCCTAAAATGTGATCTTTCTAATTTAAATGCCAAATTAGAGTTTTGACTCCAGTTTCACGGTCCACTGATCATAGAAAATGATAGTGCGAGTGGGGCATCCGTGTACTATGGACACATTCTTGTTTTTTTTATGTTTTCCTTCATTTGACTCAGTTACAGCCCTTGGGTTATACAATTTTAAAGGATGTGTCTGAGGGATCAGACATCCTGACAAACCTAGTGATAGTTATCTAACTAATATTCTGTGTTTATAAAAACTTGTATTTCTATTTTGTAGTTTACTAATTGTTATTGGAACTGCTTTTGGTGTTATATTTTTGTAAGTAAATAGATTATTATTACTTATGATTTGAGTCCAAATTGTTTGTCACAATTTGTAAACAAAATATTTTAAAATTACAATAAACTGATTATTGATAAACATAACAGAAAAGATATTACTGTTTCTAGTGAAGATATGGTATAGTAGCTCTATATAAAAATAGAGATGTGGTATGATTGCCAATGAAACAGCTACCATCATAAGATATTTCTGGAAAAGTGATGTACGAACATAAGAGACTATGATGCAATTTCCACTGAAACAGCTACCATCATCTATTATAGAAAAAAGTGTTAAAATATTCAGACTTTTACAGTAAATAAAAAGAAAATTTTCACAAATCAGGAATAATTTACTGTAAAAATATATCCCGTATAGAGGGTTATTTTCGGGGTGTAAATTTTTGCTTATTTTCACGGATAGAACGAAATCATCAAAATAAATTCCGCAAATTTAAAAGTGCACATGCAATGGTATTGTATAAAAGTTTTGAATTCACCAAAATAATAACCGCCAAAATATTTTGTATACCTTGTCATTGCAACTCCTCAAAGATGCATATGGTTCATTAAATATATCTATATGAAACTTTGTATATTGTTAGATCCTGATATGCAAAATATGCATGTATGTGGGATGTATTTGAGACAAAATAGAATAACACTGAAAAAAGTCCAAAGTTATATCAACTTATTTAATTCCCTGTATTTCTGTCACTAGCATACTCAACAAGGTCATTCAGTAGAAATAGCATTTTAATTGTTTTTTTGCCTTTCAGCTTGACTGGGATTTCTGAAAAATTGCCAGAATTTTTTACACCAGAAACCTTCTTCCATTTTCTTCTTCCACCGTATGTAATTTATTTACATGAATAAAAGTATAGTATAGTATAAGTGATTTGATTAAAGGATATTCTTAGATTATACAAGCAAAAATGGTTCTTATTCTCAACAACAAAAGTGATAAATAGATAAAAAGTTGCAATTGATGTTTTAAAATACTTGAGGGCCACCTAAAATTAAAAAAAAAAGAAATAAAATCAATATTTTGAAATACTCATGCGGTACTTCAGGCTTGCATTCACAGATAATTTTTCATATTTCATTATAACTTTATAAGGATAGGACATAAAGTTATACTTTTCATAATTTTCTACATATATGTAGAACAAAATTTCACAGTTACCAGTAATTGATGGACACTTTTGATACTTTTCCCACAGGGATAGTACAGAAAAGTCATAATTATTAATATTTTTATTGAGGGATAGAAAAAAGTATCAATTTATTTTTCACACTTTCTCCATAATATACTTTTTTAGTTACTATATTGAATAGAGATAATCTGTAAATATAGCAAAAATGGTTAGCAAAACAAGACCTACATTTTAGTCAACATGGCAGAAAACTCCAGTAAAGGAGAATTTGTTTATCGAATGAAGTTTTTACCCATTTTTGTGGGTTTTTTTACAGAAATTATAATAGAGAGAAACTGTAAATAGAAAAAACAATTAGCAGGACAAGATCTACAAATAAGTCAACATTGTGGAAATAATTAGTGTACACCTTATAGGAGTTATTGAATGATTTTATAAACTATATTAGATAAAGAGAAACTGTAGTTATCAAAAATTATCAGCAGAACAAGACCTACTAATTTATCAACACAGCTGAGAGACAGTCAACTCCTTATAGGAGTTATTGCCCTTGAAAGAAGATTTTTACTCATGTTTGGGACTTTAACTGAAACTATTGTAGATAGAGAGAAACAGTAAAAAGCAAAAATATTCAGCAGGACAATTTACCAAAAAGTTACATGACCAGAATCATTAGTCATCAGTTGACCCCTTTGAGGATGATTTTTACTTTTTTTTTGTTTTTGCCAGAAACATTTCATTGTTTTTTTTAATTGCACTGTATCAATTTTATGCAAAAATGCCAAAGGAGCCATATTATGATATTTATCTAACCTTTTTTTCATCTAATTGTTCACTTTTTTTCAGTATAATTTTAGAAGCTGCCTTCAGTTTATATGACAGAACATTTCTACATAACTTAGGAAGTATTCTCATATTTTCAGTAATAGTAAGTTATTTTTATTTTAATAGACACACACATGATTTCTTGCTTCTTTTTTTCAATGTTTAAATATAATAAAATATAATAATTAATTTATGTGGAAAATAAAGAAAATTATATGTTTATTGATTGATGCATGGTATTTTAATTATGTGCCATGGTCTCTGAACTAAGTTGGGCACATCAGTCAGACCCAAGCAGAGTTTAAGGGTTTATGATTGGTGGATGACGTGTCAAATATAATCAGGAACATGTACTGATGTGGCATCACTTTATTGAGACAACAAAAATAGGATAGTAGTCATTCACTTTGTGGCCCTGGACACAAAGTGTTACCCATATAAGAATAAGAAATCATCTGTCTTTATTTCAATCCTTATTCTAAAATCAAAAGGTTTTCCTGAATTTTTTTCTTATACCTGCAGTATTGATTTGATTTTCAGTACAATGATGACTAATAGATCAGTTTTGAGTTTCTTTCTGGTTGATCAACTTTTTTTCAGAATTATGCCCCTTTCATGTTTATAAAAAGTGTACTTGTTCAGACTTTTCAGCAAACCTGGTGTTAATTTTTGTAAATTAATGTAAAACGACAATTGACACATCTTGTTGCATGAAAATTGTACTTCCGTGGACTTTTGTTGGAATGCCTTTAGATCTGGAATTGAGTTATTGTACATAAGTGTGTAATGATGACTTATAGATGGAATTTACGTATTATTCCTGTTAACTAATTTTGAAATAGGATGGAGGCTTGGTCATTCTACCAATACAATTATTACAGCTTTAGTTGATATTTTGTGATATAACATGAAGAAAAATTGGTACTGTGGGTTGTAAGACACCAGTAGTATTCTTATGGGAAAATTTCAAAAATCAAAAGTTCATTTCTAATTAAAAATCAACTTTTGCATAAATTCTTCCTATCAGGAAGCTTTTTGTCTACAGAGAATATATGAAGCATACTAAGTTTACTTTATTATAACACATAAAATTGATAACAAGAATTACCAAAAATATTGAACCGAACAAGAGACCACAACAACAACCAATTCCTCCAAAAAAAAACCAACACTTGATCCAGGTAAAACACTGGTTAAATTATGTTTTCAGTATGTTAAGCATGCTTAAGATGCTTATTTTTATAATTACAGGGAACATGTTGTGCTGCTTTTACTATAGGTAAGAATAGAATGTATTAAGATAAGTTTTTTGAAGAAATTTCTTTTTTTAAAGTATGTAATACATTAATTATTATTTAAAAAGAAGAGGCAGAGTTTTCTATATAACAAAACTGTGAATTCACTATACTTAATTTCTATAAATGGATAAATACTAATTTTATCTTCTTTCTTATTTGCTGGAGACAAATAACAAATTAATGTAAATTAAAATACATATTTTTCACTCTGTTTTGTTAAAATTGATGTATCAATGGAACCAGCTTAGTGTGCTATCTTCATAACAGCTTAATTTTCAAACTGCACAAGTCTTTGTGAAAAAAAAAATTTAATGGTTTCATGGTGTTGCAATGCACTTATATTTTAATACACAAATTATAAGTGTCAGCATGTCTACATAATACACCAATTATAAGTGTCAGCATGTCTACATAATACACCAATTATAAGTGTCAGCATGTCTACATAATACACCAATTATAAGTGTCAGCATGTCTACATAATACACCAATTATAAGTGTCAGCATGTCTACATAATACAACAATTATAAGTGTCAGCATGTCTACATAATACACCAATTATAAGTGTCAGCATGTCTACATAATACACCAATTATAAGTGGCAGCATGTCTACATAATACACCAATTATAAGTGTCAGCATGCCTACATAATACACCAATTATAAGTGTCAGCATGTCTACAGGAAAATAGTTGTGAAATTAAAAGATGAGTAAAATTAAACTATAGTGGATAGTTGTCTCATTAGCAATCATAGTACATCTCCTTATTTTTATATTGAATGTATCCTTTAGATTAAATGCTAAAGAAAGTGAACACAGTATTTATATTATGTATTTTCAGGTTTATGTTTGATTGGTTTACATAAAGTAGGTGCCATGGAAGATATAGATGTAACACCTATACAGCTTTTAGTCTTTAGTTCTCTAATAGTAGCCGTAGACCCAGTTGCAGTAAGTATCAGAAGGGTATCACTTGTGGAGGAAGACGTTTTTGTCACATTATTCTTAATTACTAGTTCATATCTTGTTTGGACCAAACCAGTCAAGCATTAGAATACAAAATTTGAATTGATCCATGCTAAAGAGATGCAGAACAGTGTTAGCCACACATGTTGGTCACAATAGATACTAACTTTAACGTAATCTTACTCAATTTTTGAATGTGACTGTTTTTTTCAAGTCTTTGTTTAGTATCCTGTATGACATTCTTTTAGCTCAATAAACCAAAGCGTTCTTGTAAAACCTCCATTTGAAGTTTACAGAATAAAATTTTGAAAAATATATTATGTGCTTCTTTTTTCTTCAGAGTATGCATATAGTGCTCAATACCGCCAGGTTAGGAGACATCAGGATTTATTATAACAATAAAGGTTATTTTGAAGGAATTTATTGAAGTCTAAACTCAACTGACTCCCTAACAAACTGGATTAAGTCAGGAGGACTTAATGTCAAGTTTTTGAATGAAACACTGAGTTTACACATCAATAAATCTCTGTTAAAATAACCTTTTTAAGTTTGTAATACCATGGAAGTAATATTGAAAGGAATAACTACGTCGTCACTTCAAAAGTTTCATCTGCGTTACCGCCCATCTTTGGTAACTCGTTAATTGATTTAATATCTGGAAGTTGATTCTCCGCATGTGATCGATCAAATCACTGACACTTTTCGGTCATTTTCGTATTCACGGAAAACTACAAACAAACAAGTTTTTGTCGTATATACGTGCGAAGTAACCCGAATAGTCCATTCGTTACATTCCGTTGATGTACGCTGACGAATAGAGTCATTCGTTCAATTTTTATTTTAGTCCAATTTTCCTATTTCTGGTTAGTTCGATCTTAATAGTACCGACAGCTATCACATATGAAATTGGAGAACAAGGCTGGGTCATTTTCAATTTTAATATTTACAGACAGTTAAAAGGCCATTTCCGTAAGTTAAGAAGATGATTGTACAAAAAATACGTTTGGACTCCCTTTTATTAAATACGAATAAGTCTAAGTCTTTCGTGTATTAGTCAATTAAAATATCACAATTCTAAACGGTTCTATCCTTTAATTTATAGTTCTTGATACATAAAATAATTCGTGTAAAAATGAATTTGCCGTAAGACAGATAGCGTCAAGCTCATTTTGTCGGTTTGTTTTAATTTTTGCTGTACCTTGTTATATTAATACAAGTATTCCACAATAAACACTTCTTAAAAAAATATATGTTTACGAACATATTATCCCTATTTTAGCTGTCCAGTTTCAATAATGTAATCAATGACATTTATGACATATACATAAATTTAGAATACTTCTCGATAAACTTTGCACATTTCAACAGTAAAAAAATCTATGTCTAGATTTGTCTACATTATTTTGTTAAACATCATGTGAAACCTGATTGATTCATCAGTATTTAACTGTTTTACTCGGGATCGCTTTTAACCGGAAAATACTTTTGGAACAGTTTAAAACAAACGGTAAAAAGCAAAAATATGCTAAATTAAATACAATTTTCCATGCTAAACTGTTGCAGGTTGAACAATTCTCGTCCGTTTTTCAAGTTTTTTTACATCATACGACTTCTTTTTGAAGGTAGAGGTTTTATATGATACAGCGCCACCGTCTTATTAATAAACCTCGGATTTCACACAGGTGCTTTATAATTACCGGACTCGATAAAATCACGTGACTGATAAGAAATTCCAGATGCCATTTTACAACTGCGGTATCACAGATAGTAACCAAAGGGGTCTTGCCGCTGAGACTATAATTGGATAAAATCATATGACTTTAGTACAGAGCTCTGCAGGCTGTTAATACATGCTAATTAGTCGTTGTTATTCCTTTTAAATATTACTTCCATGGTAATACCAATAAAATGCACTAGAAATTATGTTCAGATAAAAACAATTTCATCAACACTTTCAGAACTATTTCCCCTGTGTAGGAACTTGTAATCATGACATCATGAAACAGAGTTATTCCTGTTTAAAGTTTTTGGTTTGCCCGGAATAATTGAGATCAGCAACATTTTCTCCAACAATTGATTAACTTATTTATTTCAGGTGTTAGCTGTATTTAATGAAGTTGGTGTAAATAGAGTTTTATACTTCCTTGTCTTTGGTGAATCCTTGTTAAATGGTTTGTATAGATAAATAACTTAAGGTGGCTCACCCCAATAAGGACCCCCGGTAGAATTTTTTTATTTTCACATATTTTGTAGATTTTTTTATGCTGAATCCAAAAATGCAAAGAAAAAAGGGGGTCACCAGGCTCGTTTTCCCCTCAAATGGAAGCGAAATGTGCGATTTTGACCCTATTTCCAAACTTTTACACCCTTTCAACAATAACGACTACATCAAATTCAAAGACTTTTAGAACCATGTCAGTATGATTATTATGTGAAAAAACAATTAAATTTGAAATGTAAACGTTCTTCTTGGTTGTTTTAGACTTAAAAATCCTTTTATTTTCAGATTTATGTCTAAATTTGGCATTTTTAAATTTCAGTTTAAGGCTAAAAATATTGGTTAAATCGATTTTTCGTAAAATTTCCCCGGTAGTTTTTTTTTTAAAACGGATATGTCAAAGCTATGAACTTTTCGAGCATTTTAAGGTAAAATAAAATGGGGGTCACCAGGCTTTTAAAAAAGTTACGAGCTTTTGTTTAACCCCTCTACCCCATGAGGTCTGATTTCAATGCACTCCATTAATTACTTTATTGTGATTTTTTTATTAATGTCTTTACATAAATAATGTTTGTAATTATATCAATTAACGAAATCTGAATATAAATGTGATGAACATTTTACTGTTTGTTATAAAAAAGCGAAATTTTGATTATTTTGGTGAAATACGGTAATTTTGTCTAGCGCGAGTTGCTTCCCTCTAATCTGGCGCCATAATCGGACAACAGAAATTTCAGGGTCGCCATTGCTGAGCAGCATACTGCACTGACAAATACGACCATGTGCATGAATAACAGACATAGTGGCGAATAGACAACGATGAAGGTAGAGTCATTACATAAGAAAACATAGATTTTAATATATTAGACAGCCAAATGTTATCAGTATCACGAAAAATACAAAGTGGGGGGTTATCTCAAAATACTCAATACTGTAGAAAATCACTGCGGCTGAAACCTTGCATGGGCTAAATTTCTGTTCTATGTATAATCGTTATGGCTGGTATCTTTTTTGTGTGTTTACTTGACCCTTAACCTGTTAAATGGCAAGTTGTGAACATGTATAGCCTGTTTTGAAAAAATATCCGTGTCAAAGAGGAGGGGATGGTCATTTTCAGCATCTCATGATCTGCGCTATCGTTAGCAACAAATGGAAGTTTTTAACGACCTTGACTGGCTATACAGCCCTTGCACGGTCGGTAGCCTCAAATGAGTCTTGATTTTATATCGTCATTCGTAAAATCTAATTTAGTAGCCACGTTAGGGAGCTACCATTTGATTTCTATGGGGGGCTAGGATGAAAAATGTTGACCTGCTTTTTTTTTATTTGTAATCTCTGTCCTGCCTTTTTATTTTTTTACTCTATTCGGTCCTGCCTTTTTTTTTACTAGTTTATCCTGAATTTTTTTACACAAATTGTCATCCTGAATTTTTTTTTTTACCTGTGTTGCTCATCCTGCCTTTTTTTTTTACTCCAAACTCCTGTCCTGCCTATTTTTTCAAATTTCATCCTAGCCCCCCCCCCCCCCCCCCCCCCCCCCCCCCCCCATAAAAATCAAATGGTAGCTCCCTTAGGGTCAAATGAAGTTAAATATTTATCGTTAGCGTCTATAATGACTAGTAAAACAGGTTGGGAACAAACCCTCTACATGGTGTTTATACCTGTATAGAGGAATAATCCTATAGAGGGATAAAAGAGGGGTATTTTTGTTTAAACTGGATTTAAAGCAAAAAAGGGCAGAATGGCATTTTCTAGTTATATTTGCTATAATCTATAGCACTATATATGCATCAATTATTGCACTTTACTGTATTCTGTATTTCTTTACCAAAAAATGGCCTGGGATGCCCAGTTTTCTGCTAAAGTGACAGAACTTGCAATCTACTGTATACCTATCTGAACACCTGATCAACAACAAAAGGGACATGCAGTTGACCTTTAAATTTTATGTTAAATCTAACAATAGAAATTCTGTTCAGTGAGGCATAACTGAGTGGAATTTACCTGATCATCACTGCTTTCAATTATGGTGTACAATAGATTGTATATTCAGTCAGTTTAGCAGTAAACTGGGCATGTGAAATGAAATTAAGTACATCAATTGGTGCATCAAATGTAGCAGGTTACTGCCATAATAAGTAGAAAATGCCATTCTGCCCTATTTTGCTTTAAATCCAGTCTAAACAAAAATTCCCCTCTATAGAAGGATTATTCCTCTATACAGGTTTAAACACCAGTGGTTGGAACCCCCCCTTTTTTTTGACGATCAATGCATTTGAATGGGGACATATAGTTGGAACCCCCCCCCCCCCCTTTATCCTGGGTTAGGAACCCCCCCCCTCCTTTTATAAATGGCTGGATCCACCCCTGAAAACCATATAGAGGGTTTGGTCCCAACCTGTAAAATGGGGTACCCCATAACTTCCCTCGGACAGGGGTTCATGATTACCACTCCCTATCCCCAACTGCCATTTCTCTTCCCTTTTACTCTAAAATTTTCTCCCCTAACTTCTACTTCCATCCCCCTTGCTCCCAGACAAAAAAATTGCTTAATATATTCCCCAGATTATTCATCCCCCCCCTCTTTTCGAATTCTTGTCCTTTCACCCAAAATCATGTTCACTCCAATTCACGTTCATCCCACCCTGAGTCTGTTTGTACCCTTCCTTTTATCTAAATCAGGCTTTTGTTAGTATAGTTCTATAACAATAAATTAAAATAAAGATATATTAAGTTTATTTTTATTTTTTAAAAATAAAGTGACTCACACGAGATCTAAGGTTTTTTTTCTATTTATAATCTTCATAAGATTTACTTCTACCAAATTGGTTACTTTTATTTTCACTCAGACCAGGCTAATTAACGGTAACGGACCTGCACATGATCCCTCATTCCCATGTTCCCTTATCCCTGTCCACCCGCTCAAGTAGAAGTTCAAGTGAACTCGGGGGCATTATTTTCTATTTCTGTTTTCTTTTTACTGATTTTGCTATTTTTCTTTTTTTTTTTTTTTATTGTCAATGTGCCTCCAAAAAAAAATAATTAAAATATCAGCATGAAAACGTTAAATAGTGAATATATAATGCGAAGGCATATATTATAGGACTACCCGCTCAAGGGGTTCGATTGTTTCGTTTGTTTTCTTGAGAATATATAAATGGCCTGATTTGTAAATTATAACCACTACAGTACGAGGCAATACATTTTATTGATGGATTCGTCTTGATCACAATTTGTTTACAATTAAACACCCTCCCCCCTGTCTCTCTTTTGTATAAAAAATTTCATAATGTCAAGTATCAGGTTTAAACATACACGTAGGGCTTATCTTGTTTACCAAATAACACATACATTTGAGTTGAAAAATTCTTTATTGTTTTGTGCTTAGTATTTTTAAACACAAAATTTGTATATCCCATATTCCAAACAGGTTACAAGACACCTCAGCATAATTTGGTTGAGGAGGAGTACAAATGTAGCTCAGCTGCATTTTAGAATTTTTAGGCATAGAAATAACTTGTCCCTGGCATCGAAACAGCATGCCCTGAAAAGTCTGTATTCAACATATATATAAAAACAAAATCACTATTTACACTTGCTGTGCATGTAATTTTATTTTGTTTGCTCATTATTGTTGCCACAAATTCTTCATTTTTTTACGCTGTAGTGGAGTGGGCATTAAGTTTTACCCTTGTCTGTCTGTACATATGTCCCAAAATTGGTGTCCGTTCTCTAACTTCAGTTTGCCTCAACCAAATGTTATGAAACTTATACACAATGCTTATTACCAACAAACACAGATCAAGTTTGAATTTTTTTTGGTGGTGTCTTTTTTACTGTTCTAGAGTTATGCCCCTTTACAAATGGAAAAATTGCTGAATTTTTTGTTTCTGTTCTCTAACTTTAGTTTGCCTCATCCAAATGTTATGAAACTTATACACATTACTTATTACAACAAAATTCAGATCAAGTAAAACTTTGGGTAGTGTCACTCTTACCGTTCTTTAGTTATGCTCCTTTATAACTTTATATGCAAGTGGGGGCATCATCTGTGTCCCATGGACACATTCCCCATTTATTTAAAATATGAACTACATTATGCTTTTAAATGTCAATCATGGTTGATTTTCTGACAGATTTACCCTGACATTTAATTTCAGGCTTCAAGTACATGTAAGAGGAAGGAGTGATTTGTTGTGAAAGATCCTGGAATGTTCAACTTTACTTGGAAACTATTGGCAAAGAACTGACAGAATTTACACGAGAAGCCAGTATCATCTTGTCTTGCAATTGGGAACTATATGTAAAGTGCAGAAACTTAAGAACAACATTAGAAGCCAAGATCAACAATACTTGGAACTACATGTATAATCAAAGTACTGTCAGAATCCATATGAGAGAACCCAAGATCATCTACACTTGGTGTCTATATGCAAAGTGTTGTCAGAATCCATTTAAGAAGCCAAGATCAACTATAATTTGGAACTATATGCTTTAGTGCTGTCAAAATCCATAAAAAAAAATCCAAGATCAAAAGGACCTACTTTACCTACCTGTCCCAATGACGAATACAGATTATTGAGTCTTATAAAAAACACTGATGAAGAATATTGATATAAAAATAATGAAAATATAGAGCTGATCAGCTAATGATTGTACATGTACATGATGTATACATGTCAACAATTACTAGTATATTGAAATTTACAATGCTAATAAATGTTTTATAAATTTGATCTCATAGACATTTTAGGAATAAAAATCAAAAATGTTTCAAAAAATGAATTTTAATAGAGCTTTTTTTGCTGTCTGTAGTGAATTTTGCTGCAAACACAATTCATGATATGCCAACTGCAATATATGCAGTTGTCTTTAATACAGAAGGTAGCTATGAGATTTGGAAATTTTGGAAATCATAATTCCAAGTGGCAGTTGTGGTAAATGCACATGCCTTTGTCTCATCTTTTACCTCACCAACCCCTGACCTAAATGGCCACTTGAATTATTTTACATCATTTGGCATTTGTTTTCCATCCATATGCTATTCAGTTTCTATTTCAAAAGTTATATTTTCTGGATAAAAGGAGAAATAAAATACAGTTTTGTTCAATGAGACAGCAACCAAACAAAACAACCAAAAGAATTATATATTGTCTGGGAAAACTTGTGTCTCACTATTAACTGACAACATTTTTACCTACTGTAAATTCAGAAATTATTGCGATTTTTGACGAATGGACTAAATTGCGAGTTTAATTATTGCGATTACAAAAAAAATCTGCATAAAGATCTATAATTCAGTTATCAGAATGCAAGTTCTTATTATTGCGATATTCACCCTGTCGCATTATTTGCATTAATAATAACCTCACAATAATTTCTAAATTAACAGTATCACAATAATCCAGATTAATTTTGTTTTGTAAATTTAGATATGCACTCAAATTAATACAGATTGCTACAAAGATCTCAAGCACATTTCATGGATCAGTGATCAAGGTTAAAGTTACCTGATTAGGGTTGTTTATCAGATACTGTTAGCAATACTAAGGTCATTTGACAATGTCATGTTTTTGTGTTTTTGTCTGTTTTTTCTAATACTAAAAGTACATGTAGTAGATAAACTATATGTATGCAATGATTCACAAATGTAAGGAGTACATGTCTGTCTGGCAATTGTCATTGACCACATTTGCATGGTTCGTTGGTCAATGGTAAGTCCTCTTTTAACATGCTACATTGTGTAATCAATGGGTTATTATATTTGGTGTATGGTATGATTATTAAATGTATATATTGAAATATTAAGTAAAAAGATGTGATATGATTGTAAATGAGACACTCCACAAGAGACCAAATGACACAGAAATAAACTAACTAAATGTCACCATACGACCTTCGACAATGAGTAAAACCTATACTGCATAGTTGGGTATAAAAGGCCTCCAAATGACAAATGTACAATTTAAAACAATTCAAATGAGAAAACTAATGGCATATTTATGTACAAAATAATGAATGAAAAACAAATAGGCCTGTCTTGCAGGGTCTATCTGAACTTAACCTTATGTTCATGGTTTTGTCTGTTACTGGCATACTATATACATGTTTAAAATATTTGGTTGATGGGGTGATTGTAACAGAGGCGGATTTAGGGGGAGGGCCCATTGGTTGATTATATAGGGAATCACTGAAGCATGACTGGAGCAAGCCTCTCTTAGGCAGTCACCCTCCCCCCTTTCATGAAAAATTCTGGCTCCGCCACTGTGTAAGGCTGGCTTGGATTGGTTAATCTGATCAATTTTCTGATACTTGTAGTGAAACTTTATCTTTAGGAATATCAACATAAAACCAATCATGAATGATGATTAGTAAAGCAGGTGAGACATTTCAGCTTGTGCACTCTTGTTAACACAAAAATTATATGGACTGTCGCTAGAAAATGAATGGACAATGCATGCTTGGTATGGACAAAATTCCTCCTTTTTACCATACGAGGCTGCGTATTTATCTCAGGTGAGGGTGGGGTAGGGGGCACTTCCTATATTCAAGGTGATGGGACGTGCCGCTGGAATAGGTCACCTCTTCAAGCTTGAAAATCTGTGAAAAGGTCGGGAAAACTATCAAAAATATATGATAAGGTCAATAAAGTTTCCATAACTTCTTCGTCTGTCATCTTTCTTGGTGTTCCCGGGTGTGATTTTATCAACCAAATTTTCTCTTTTGACACTTTAGTATTCTAGTCTTACATTACACTACATGAAACCCAAGCATTATAGGGAAAAGGTTACATTTTTACCTACGCAATATATGAAAAGGTATACATTTTTGAAATATAACTTTTTGAAAAAGGTGGGCCCCAGCGGCACCCCTTATCAATTAAGTATTGAAGTGCCCCCTCCTACCCCCCCCCCCCCCCCCCGGAGGTATTTATACATCCAGCTGTATGAACACCCTGCCATAGCAAGGGATTATCTGTCAGATTAGGGAAGTCATATTTCTATACCCTACGATATGAAAATAAGGAGATGTGGTATGATTGCCAATGAGACAACTATCCACCAAAGTTCAAATTTAAAAGTCAATATTAGCAGGTGTGGAAGAGGGGGGGGGGTCCTCATTCATTCTTTTTTTTTTTCTATTTGTATACGATATTTATTTATTTTGCAATACACATAACCAGTGTTCACACATCATTAAAAAAGTTGTCATGCATATTTCTTGCCGCAATGACACACTCCACTTTAATTTTTTTAAATCAAGAACTTTCCTTATTGGCTTCCCTTTTGAAAAAAAACGCATGTCAAAAAGTAAGACAGAAGTTAAAGTTTGCCAATATCACCGACTATTATAGCGTCCCTGTGTACTGGGCGGAGTTTTAAAATTACAATCCCAACTTTTCCTGAACCTAGTAAGTAGTATAGATTTTGTGTATATATAATGTCTTTAACTGGTAGTGTTTGGAACTGCCCGGTAGACTGCGGATGTGTGTCCTAGGCAAAATCCCGACTTGGTCAAGCCAAATATTTTGCGCCGCAAAGCATGTGGTATTGAGGGATAATAGCATATACCGATATATAAGGCCGGAATACTAGTAAGGTCCCGGTTGCTATTGACCAATGTTCATCTACATGATCAAAGGTTGAAAACTGCAAATTATTGAAATGTCCGGTTTTTTTTCTGCGTAAATCAAAAAATGTGTTGCTCGAGTTCCGTTAGTCTATTATAATAACTCATTCTTAATCAATTATTTTAGTTTTTACGCTGATATTTCCTCTTTCTTTTTTTAAAGCGAACTCTGTTGGCATATTGATAGATACAACAGAAAATAGAAAATTAACAAATAGCAAAATAAGTAAAAGGAAAATATTATAAATAGAAAACATTGGCTCCGAGGTCTCATGTTATAGTACTAGAGTTCCAAATTTCATAGAATCATGATAAGAGAAAATTTGTTGGATATTTTTGTGCCCATTATTTGATAAAGTATATAAATCTTTAAATAAAAATGTTATGTGTGACTGTCACGTATTTAGTCTTTGTTTGAAAATTGTAATGTCCAAAAAAAATTTGAAAATAAAAAATACTTAACTATTATCAAAATTTTGCAGTGTTAAAATATTTCCCATACTCCGGAATTGTTATGTTCAAAAATTTTTGGCAAATAAAAAATACGTAACTATATATATTATCAAAATTTTGCAGTGGGAAAATATTTCACATACTCCGGAATAAGATCCCAGCAATACTTGGAAATGAAGATATTTCAAGTAAAAAAGAGATTTATGACAGTAACAAAATGTTATAAAACGCCAAACGGATAAAATGGTTAAAAGCTCTTTAGAGCTTATGTTGACTCTGTTTGTACACTTTGCCGACTCTAAATAAAGCTTATTTATTATTTTTTATTTATTTATTATTTATAGCGTGCAGATGAACCCCGATGCCGTTATACTATAGCATACTATATGGATTTTACTTGTTTTTGAAAGCCGAAAGGTGACATGCAGTTTACATCGCTATCCTTTGTTTACGGTTAAACATTGCGTCATTGGCAAAATATTTTCATATATATACTACCTAATACATCTAAAAGACATCTTTTGATATATTCAACCAGTATTTGAATGAAAATAGGGTGCGAACGGATCCAAGGGGCGAACGTGTAGGGTGAGAATGTGTTTTTGGAGCGAACGCACCAGATACCGTCGTACAAGTCAATATTTATATTTCCTTTTTTTTAATGTTATGCTTTAATATATCATGTATAATTCTGTCCTTTTTATGTGAAAAATGAATAAACCACTCTGTAGTCCTGACCGTACGTATTTCCTGTTTGTGGCTTTTGTAGAACGTTTTGCATGGTTTGTTGACATTGGGAAAGGGTGCTTTCATACATGCCCGCGTTCCAATGTCGTCAAAACTATTTTTGAGAAAACCCCTCAAGGCGACCGTTTCCAAGGCGCTCGTCGTTAGTAACATGCGTTAAAATATGCGCACTGTTAAAGGGCCGAGCCACCTTAACTGTAAGCTCAGAAATTTTTTCTATATATAAATAAGAAGATGTGGCATGATTGCCAATGAGACAACAACTCTAAACAAGAGACCAAATGACACAGAAAGATTTTTTTATTGTGGACTTTGTGACAGAATAACTTTCTCCAAAATGATAACTTGCATTTGGAATTTTAAACTCCTCCTAAACCCCTGATCAGAATTTAATGAAACTCCTCAAAACCTTCATCTAATAATGCTATTGTAATAGAAAAACAAAAGATATAGGGTATCCATCCATGACACAAAATCAGTAAATGCACAACAAAAAAACATACAAAAAGCAAAGGCACAGTGCTTTTATTGCTGTTTTTCATCTCAAAGTCACAGTGAGACTTCAACACGGAGCTAAAAAAAACTCTCACCTCACTGCAATTTTAAGACGGCCCCTAGCACCGACTTAAGCTGAATTCTTTGCAAAAATAATTTAGATAGACTTTGTAAGATGTAACACCACCCAATCGGGCCCGATCGAAAAAGAACATACTGGAAAGTAGTACATATTTAAAACAAAATAGTTTCTACGCACAGGTGTAAATCTTAAACGATGTAGCATATATTTTAGTAATTAAGGTATCCGATGAAAGGTGAAGGACTGGTGATCCTTGTAGAACACTTAATTACTGATAATTTTGAATAATACAAAAATGTATGAATGAATTCTAAATTTGAGGGCATATATAGCCTGTTTCTCAGATATGAAGTGCCTGGTTTGGTGTATCAAAAATTCCGGTAACCAGTGCAGTACGGTCTGATGTATAAATACAAGTATATTGATCCCACTTCCATAAAATGTTTTGAAGAGAAAAATTTAACGTGGATAGGAATGAGGGCCAAAAATAGGTGGTGTTCGTCTTATTAAAATTTTAGTAAATAAACTGTCTTTAAATTGAGAGAACACATAAGAGAAGTTATCTAATGAATAAATACACCATAACTTTAAAAATACAGAATAGCATACATATCAAGCACAGGGAAACTTTCTATGGCCTCCTCACGGCAAGAGAAACAAACTCTGTTAATATAATAGAAAAAACAAAAGATATGGGGTATCCATCCATGACACAAAATCAGTAAATGCACAACAAAAAAGCATACACAAAGCAAAAGGAACTGCTTTTATTGCTGTTCTTCATCTCAAAGTCACAGTAAGACTTCAACACGGAGCAAAAAAACTCTCACCTCACTGCAAGTTTAAGATGGCCCCAAGCACCGGCTTAAGCTGAATTCTTTGCAAAAATAATTTAGATAGACTTTGTAAGATGTAACACCACCCAATCGGTCCCGGTCGAAAAAGAACATACTGGAAAGTAGTACATATTTAAAACAAAATAGTTCCTACGCACAGGTGTAAATGTGACATTATTTAAAATAAATATTTTTGGGGTTTTCCTTAGCAAATCCAGGAATTAATCATTGCTTTATCTGTAGGTACTCCTTTGGTATCTAACAGCTCCTTCTAAACCCCTTATTAGAATTTACCAAAACCTTCTCAAAATCTTCACCATATAATGCTTTTGTACAATTCTTATTTTGCTTATGATCTGAATTATGTTTTGGTGTTTCCCTTAGCAAATCATAGAATTATGCTTTATCTAGGGTACCCATTTTGTGTCTGCAACTCCTTTTAAACCCCTTACTAGAATTTATTGTAACTTTTTCAGAATCTTCACCATATAATGCCATTTTTCACCACCTATTATGTTTTGTTATCTGATCTGCGAAATATTTTTAGGGTTTTATTTACTAATCAGGAACTTTGCTACTGCTTTATAGTGGGCAGGGGTATCATATAGTGAGCTTTGCTTGTGGTACCTCTAATTTTATATATCGTAAGAAAAAAAAGAACGTATAAGAAATAGATTTTTTTTTACAGATGGTGTGACTGTAGTGTTGTACAATGTATTACAGTCTTATAACAGTATAGCTTTACAAGGTGGATCAATCACAGCTAAGGAGGTAAGGTGTAATTTGCATTACAGAATATTTTACTCATGTTCTTTGACGATCCTTATATTTTACAGAAATGAGTTGCAGTTCAAATCAGTTTTGCAGGAATGTACAATCTCATTAAATCAGCTGTTAGTTGTCTCTACAATACTTTCTGTAGTGTATCACAACATCAGATTTTAATCAGATTGCAGGAATGTATGCACTATGGAAGTATTGACAATGAACAAAGTGAAAAAAAACCCAACTAAACTGTAAACTAAAACAAACGGAAAAAAATAATAAAAATCAAAAGGGAAAAAATAATAGAACATAAAGGAAAATAAAAGATGTCAATTGACTAGGTATATGATCCTTTCAGATATATATATGATTTTAGTAGGGTTAAAAGTAAATGTCTGGGGATAAAAGTATTCAATTTACTTTCAAAGCTTTTGAGAAGATTCCTCCTATGCATAACTAAACCTATTTAAGGAATGACTGTAATATTTTTTCTGTCTATGAAGAAATAACATCAAAAATGTGGTGCACACTGAATAACCCGCGTAGCGGGTTATTTTAAAGTGTGCACCACATTTTTTATGTTATTTCGAATAGACAGAAAAAATATTACAGTCATTTCTTATAATTTAATTCTAAATTCCATTTTAAACCGGAGTAAACCATGAAAAAACGTTGATGACGTCACGGTCACATGACAAAATTATGTCTATGAGCTGATAAACAAAACAACGTCAGCCAATCAGAAGACGCGTTACATCCAAAATTAAATTATTATTAAAAAAAACAATGAATAACTAATCCAGTAAACAGAAAAATGATTATCATATCAAATAATAATAATACATAATAAGGATAATGGAAATTACCAAAAAATATTGGACAATACAACAGACTAACTCCAAATACCGATACCCTTGGAGAAAAAAATGTATGAACAACACATTGTACAGATAGCCTATACTCGTACAGATATAAAATGTGATGGGGTTAAAATAGTTTTACCTGTGAACAAAGTGTGCCACAAACTGATAAACTTGACTTTAGAAGGAGTCATTCACTGAAGGCATCTTAATCAAGTGGAAATATCATGCCACTATCCTATTTAGTTTGCATATGAATTTATGATGTGGATTCGTTATTATTCGTGGGCTACCAATTTTCGTGATTATAAGTTAACCACAAATTTAAATGTTTAATGAAGTACACATTTTCTATGTGATTGTATGCTGACTTTGGCAAATCCATGTAATCAAATATCATCGAACATACAATTAATCATCAATCAACGAAAATTGGTACCCACGAAAAATAAAATGAATCTTTACTATATGAATAGGTTATACATCTGTATTCAAAGAAGAACTTTTCACAAAAAAAAATTAGTGATGACTAGGTGAATTCAAAGAAAAACTTTTCACAAAAAAAAATTAGTGATGACCAGATGAACAGGTGAGTTGTGAGTTTGACAGCATTTGGCAGTAACAGTACCTCAATAAAACCAGGTGAAGGGTATACATCAATGAACTTTAATTACAACTTATTTATTATAATGCCGGTACAATAAGGCTATTATTGTTTGAAATATTTGTTTTCCAGGTGATATTAGGAATAGTGAAATTTTTAGTTGTATGTATTGGTGGTCTTGCTATAGGTGTAATATGTGGAATTCTATCATCGATACTTACCAGATTTACTGATAAAGTTAAAGGTTAGAGATGACCATTGTTAATTTGCAGTAACACAAACATATATATATAAAGAGTATGACAAATAATAAATGCTTTCTTTCAGTATACCATCTGTAAGACTTCCATGTTAGTTCAGAAAATGATGTAGGATGGTTGTGTAAAAGATAACAATTCAGTGATTGTTAAAAAAAATATTACAGATGAAAAATATTTTGTTCATTATCCTGATAGTTGCTGAATAAGGAAATCATTGAATTGAATAAGTTGCTGAACAAGGAAATCATTAAATTGAATAAGTTGCTGAATAAGGAAATCATTAAATTAAATAAGTTGCTGAATAAGGAAATCATTAAATTAAATAAGTTGCTGAATGAGTAAATTATTAAATTGAATAAGTTGCTGAACAAGGAAATCATTAAATTAAATAAGTTGCTGAATAAGGAAATCATTAAATTAAATAAGTTGCTGAATAAGGAAATCATTAAATTAAATAAGTTGCTGAATGAGGAAATCATTAAATTGAATAAGTTGCTGAACAAGGAAATCATTAAATTAAATAAGTTGCTGAATAAGGAAATCATTAAATTAAATAAGTTGCTGAATGAGGAAATCATTAAATTGAATAAGTTGCTGAACAAGGAAATCATTAAATTAAATAATTTGCTGAATAAGGAAATCATTAAATTAGATAAGTTGCTGAATAAGGAAATCATTAAATTAAATAAGTTGCTGAACAAGGAAATCATTAAATTAAATAAGTTGCTGAACAAGGAAATCATTAAATTAAATAAGTTGCTGAATAAGGAAATCATTAAATTAAATAAGTTGCTGAATGAGGAAATCATTAAATTGAATAAGTTGCTGAACAAGGAAATCATTAAATTAAATAAGTTGCTGAATAAGGAAATCATTAAATTAGATAAGTTGCTGAATAAGGAAATCATGAAATTAAATAAGTTGCTGAATAAGGAAATCATTAAATTAGATAAGTTGCTGAATAAGGAAATCATTAAATTAAATAAGTTGCTGAACAAGGAAATCTTTAAATTAAATAAATTGCTGAATAAGGAAATCATTAAACTAAATAAGTTGCTGAATAAGGAAATCATTAAATTAAATAAGTTGCTGAATAAGGAAATCATTAAATTAAATAAGTTGCTGAATGAGGAAATCATTAAATTGAATAAGTTGCTGAACAAGGAAATCATTAAATTAAATAAGTTGCTGAATAAGGAAATCATTAAATTAGATAAGTTGCTGAATAAGGAAATCATTAAATTAAATAAGTTGCTGAACAAGGAAATCATTAAATTAAATAAGTTGCTGAACAAGGAAATCATTAAATTAAATAAGTTGCTGAATAAGGAAATCATTAAATTAAATAAGTTGCTGAATGAGGAAATCATTAAATTAAATAGAAAGATACACACTTTACAACATGCTATAGGTTTCATGTTTAGTTATAAGAACCACAACTTTTGATATCAATATATATATAAAAGTAATCAAATTGATAAGAGATCATGCAAACCATGTCCATTATATCCTAGTAATAACATTGTCATTTTTGTCTCACCTGCAATGAATGTGTGTGAGATATTGGGTGTGCTAATCAATGGCTGACATAAACTATTTGTAAAGACTACATTTCAGAAAATAAAAGATCTGTATAATTCATATCTTGTCAATCTGACGTTCATCTGACTTTTACCTCATTGTCATGGTTCATTCATAATGTTAAGTTTATGTGATATCCTTGGTAAGACCTTGATTTTGAATACTGTCAACACAAAACTCAATCATGATCATTAAAGTAGATGAGACATTTCAGCTCTTGTTTGTCAAAAACCTCAGTTTAGTTAAATATTAAATGTACCTGGAGTTCTGGGATAACACTTATATTTTATGATAAGGTTGTAATACCAAAACCAAAGTTAATTTTAATTATTTTTATTTATCTGTTTCAGTTGTAGAACCTGTAGCCATTTTTGGTATGGCTTATTTAGCCTTCATTTTGGCAGAAATGTTCCATTTCTCAGGAATTATAAGGTAAACTAGATTTTCTGCAATACTTTCAAATTTTACTTGTTTCAACTTTTATTTTAAAAGTTCATTTTTCAGACCAATTGGCTTTAATAGATGATGAATATCTGCCATACAGACACTTTAATTTATAAACACATTTGTGATTTGGGTGTGAGCTTGCCCAATATGCTGGATATAACCTTTATTGGTTTTGATATATGGTTTTTCTGAGTCTGCTTGTGTATATCATGGTTGGATATTACCAAGGAATTTAAGTTTCACCATTTTCTTTTTAAACAGATTGTCATGAGATAATAAGAATCTACAGGTTATGTCATATCTCATCATTCAGTTAGCCTGCAGTACTAGTGTATGATTGGAGCATCTAGTAAATGTAACATGTTCTTCAAACTGTTCATACAATTAAATAGAAAAACTTTTTCAATAGTTTCCTCTATAATTTTCTAAGTGTATTGTGTTGGTTTGTATTACACATATTTTTGCCACTACAAATGAAATACACAAAATTTAGCATCTTACAAAGAATAGTGAATACACAAACTGTTCTGGCAATTTAAATGCTTACCAATGAAGAAAATGTAGATAGTAAGATATATATCCAACATACTGTTTATATGTTTAAGTAGTCTGCTTGTGTGAAACTTAAAACGGGTTTGTTTATTTACCTCTATGTTTGTAGCATAATAGCCTGTGGTTTAATACAAGTGGCATATGCCTTCAACAACTTAAACAGGAAGTCCTGCACAGCAATAAAATACTTTACCAGAGTAATGAGGTAATTATGTCATAGGTTCATGTTGCATCAAAATACTTCTCATTTTTATAGTCTTTTCAGAAAGCTTACAATCATCTGTAATCTTTTGATATACATGTTATAGCCTTGAAATTAATTGAATTAAAAAAGTACAAAAATACCTCAAATCAACATGACTAACTGGTGAAATGTATCAACAGACAATTGAGTAATGTTGGTATACCCCAATCAACCATAGCAAATTATTTAGAATATATTGTATGACTGACTAAATGGTGATGTATGTTTAAACTTTTCAATAGCAAACTCATTACATCTTTTTAGCAGTAGTTAATGTCAAAATATAAGACAGAGTTCATTTAATACCATATTAAAATCATAACATAAATTATGTTTTAATCCAAATTTCTTCTCATTAAAAAATGATTTACTCTATGTATTGTTTCTAATGGCCTCTTTGGCTTGCAAGTAGGTCATGAAATTTCCTCTTTTCTCTTCAACCATCTGGCAGTCATCTTAAGATTGTAAAATTTTGGAAGATAACGGAATAAAATATATGAGATGTTGTGTGAAAATGGGTCATTAACAGTATCGGACATATTCATCAATTGCTTACAAATCATTTAAAAATGACAATACAGATCTTTAAAAAACATTACTGTTAAACGATTGCTGTAGACTAGTATATATAATTTAAAGTTGACTATTGAATTGCAGAATTAATGGAGGTAACTTGCATCACTGTGATTATTTTGATGAGAGTACACTGTAATCAGAATGTAATTTAACCCTTGTTAGCTATTAACATCATTGTTGAAGGTTTTCATTTTATTTTGTGTTGGTTTTTTTAACAAGTTATCAAGAAAGCAATGCCATTGTTTTGTTATTTACGATTAGCATGTGAAAAAGTTGGTTTAGATGGGAAGCTTTTAGTAGTTTTTAGACTAATTTTTTATTGCAAATAAATTAATTGCCTGAAAGAAACTTAAAGATTTGTTTGGTATATTTTGGTTTATCAATTCCATTATAACATATGAAAATAAAAGAAGAATTTGTCTGAGGACACGAATGCCCCCCCCCCCCCCCTCAAGCTTTGCAATTTTCCAATTTAAAAAGGGCATAACTCTATAACAGAAAATGACTCACTGCCAAAATTGGAACTCTATCTGTGTGTTATGGTTCTTGAGTTTCATAAAATTTTGTTGATGCAAACTTAAGTTTGAGTGTGGAAACTGAACAATTTGTCATTTTCCAAGTTATAAAGGGGCAGTGACTTACTGTCCAAATTCAAACTCTGTCTGCAAGTTTTGGTTCTTAACATTGTGTGTAGGTTTCATAAAGTTTGAATGAGGAAAAGCTAAGTTTATAGAGTGTGGAAACGAAAATGGGACGTACGGAAGAACATACAGAAAGGCTGTCAAGAGTAACACTTATTGCCCCCTTCACCTAGTGGCGGGGGCATAAAAAAGAATTCATTTATGCATGACCTATGCATGTGCATTGCTTTTTTTTAGCATATCCATATAGATATATTTAGCTTGCAGTCTGTTAAAAATACAAACAAGGTAAAGGAAAACTATGTGTAGGTTAATAACATATATTCAATAAAGAATATTATTACTATTATTCCTACCACTCAAATTTATTTTAACTTCTAATAGTTACTGAATTATAGGTACACTTAAGGATTTAGTTTTTGTATGGTCTTCCAACCTTTACTAGTTAACTAATTACTGTTTACTCAAGGACTTAGATTTTGTATGGTTTTCAACCTTTGCTAGTTACATGTGTAGCTGATAAGTGGTTTACCAAAAGACTTAGTTATTGTATGCATATGGTTTTTCAACCTTTGCTAGTTAACTAATGAAAACATACTAAAAGACTTAGTTATTCTATGGTTTTTCAACCTTTGCTAGTTAACAGATTAGTGTATACTAAAGGACTTAGTTATTCTATGGTTTTTCAACCTTTGCTAGTTAACAGATTAGTGTATACTAAAAGACTTAGTTATTCTATGGTTTTTCAACCTTTGCTAGTTAACAGATTAGTGTATACTAAAAGACTTAGTTATTCTATGTTTTTTCAACCTTTGCTAGTTAACAGATTAGTGTATACTAAAGGACTTATTCTATGGTCTTCATGTCCATCAGAATTTTATTGCATAGTATTAACACATTATACATTATTATTCTATTTGTGAACTTAACTAGATACAAGATACTTTTTACATGACCTTATATTCATATATCAAGGTCACATGTGGACAAAAAATTTTGAAAATTTATTTATATTTTGCTTTTAGTTATTACCCATGATATATTGTGAAAGATCAGAAAGGAACCTATTGTGTAAATAATTCTTGTTATCTATAGTTTGAGCCAAGACTAAAATGTCATTTTTGTTGTTTTGCATTGCTTAATGTTGTGCTTTCCTGTTTTAATTATGACTTTTCTGTATGAAATCTATTGGGAAGTACAGTCATGGATATGAGTGTAAGATTTCATATCAGTATGCAGGTTAATGCTTCTTATGGTGTGAAGCTGTTAGTTTCATTCACGTCATCTTGAAATTACTACTTAACAAATATTGGTTCTGATTGGTTGCTGTATGATGTGGCTGGAACTCAATTGGCTAGAATGAGATACATGTATAGAATTTGGAACATGTCCCAGACATGAGAAGATACAGTATGGGTAATCAAGACCCAATCAACAATTATTGCTTCATATTGACATAATTTAGGATACTGTGAAGTGCTCTGTACCTTCTTAGAAGGTTAAACTTGTTATCAATAACTGCAAGCATTCTTTAATACAGTTTTTGTTTATTAATTGTTTGTTTGTTCTTATATTTATGTTATCAGACTGTTATTGAAATATTTTTGAAATGAATATCCGAGCCTTTTAAGAACTGAAAATTAAGAATATTGCCCGAATCACATAAAAAACTAAAATTTTCTCTTACAAAATGCAGGAACTAATTCTGTACAAAATCGAAATCAATAAATATTTGCCAGACTTTGCAGTTCAAAATGAATAAGCTGTCCTAGTACCTGCCAACAGGTGGAAATGAAGATTCAATCTGCAAAAATCCACCTAGATGCAGTGTCAAACAACACATAGTGGTATATATAAACATAAACATACCGCTGCAATTTCATAATTTTTAACTGATATAAAGATTCTTTAAAGTTTTCGAAAAAGTGATGGTTTACAGTTTGTGTTAATAGATTCAGGTCATTTTTGCAAAATTTATTTCTCAAAAGTGAGATATAGCAATCCTAGATTTCGTCGTCGGCGGCGTCAACATTTAGGTTCAGTCTTTGGTTAAAGTTTTTTTGGACATCAATAACTTTGTCAAACATACATGGAATTTTATGAAATTGGGACAGAAGCTTGTTTATGACCAAAATACAGTATTTATTTTCATTTTTCCGTATTTTACTAATAAATGGACTTAGTTTTTTTTTACAGTTAACTTCAGATTTTGTCTGAGGTTTTAAGTTTTTGAGTCATCAATAACTATGTCAAACCATCAAGGAATTTGATAAAATTTGGACAGAAGCTTGTTTATGACCAAAAGACAGTATCCAGAGCAAAATTTTACAAAAATTTATTTTCATTTTTCCGTATTTTACTGATAAATGGACTTAGTTTTGTCTCGCCTTGACGGAGTCAAAAAGCGAGACATAGGTATGCTGTTTCTGACGTCGGTGGCAGCGGTGACAACAATGTATTAGTTTGTGATTAGGTCTAGTCCATGGTGAACCACTAGTGGTAGGTCAATGATATTTGGTATGCAGTGTGTATTAGCATTGGCACATCTCAATACCATGGAGATTATTTGGCCCCGCCCCCTCAGTAAAGGTCTATTGACTTTGAAACTTTTCTTAGTTTACATGTACATGTATTAGTTTGTGATTAGGTCAGTTTATGGGGAACCACTTGTGGTAGGTCAATGATATTTGGTATGCAGTTGTATAAGCATTGGCACATCTCAATACCATGGAGATTATTTGGCCCTGCCCCCTCAATCAAGGTCTATTGACTTTGAAACTTTGCTTAGTTTACATGTATTAGTTTGTGATTAGGTTAGTTTATGGGGAACCACTAGTGATAGGTCAGTGATATTTGGTATGCAGTTGTATTAGCATTGGCACATCTCATTACCATGGAGATTATTTGGCCCTGCCCCCTCAGTCAAGGTCTATTGACCTCGAAACTTTGCTTAGTTTACATGTATTAGTTTGTGATTAGGTCAGTTTATGGGGAACCACTAGTGGTAGGTCAATGATATTTGGTATGCAGTTGTATAAGCATTAGCACATCTCATTTTCCATGGAGATTATTTGGTCCTTACCCCTCAGTCATGGTCTATTGACTTTGAAACTTTTGCTTAGTTTACATGTATTAGTTTGTGATTAGGTCAGTTTAAGATGAACCACTAATTTTAAGTCAATGATATTCGGTATGCAAATGTATTGGCATTTGCAAGGTTCATTTCCATGGAGTTATATAACTCCACACCCCTAATTATGGTTCATTGACTTTGAAACTTTTACATAGTTTACAAGTTAATGTTTGTGTTTAGGGTTGTTTAAAGGGAACGATTTATGAAAAGTCAATGGTATTTGGTTTGCAGTTGTATTAGCATTGGCACATCTCATTTCCATAGAGATTGTTTAGCCCTGTACCTTCAGTCATGGTTCATTGACTTTGAATATTTGCATAACTTACATGTTAAATTATTGCTATTTTAAGTTCAACATTTGCATTATCAAAATAACAAATAGGCAAGACATATCTCTGTGTTAACAGTTTATTTTACAGTTAACACTCAGGCTCAGTCTGAAGTTCAAGTTTTTCAGTCATCAATAACTTTGTCAAACCTTCATGGAATTTAATAAATTTGGACAGAAGCTTGTTTATGACAACAAGACGTATCCAGAGCAAAATTTTACAAATACCTGTTATTTATTTTCATTTTCCGTATTTTACTGATAAATGGACTTAGTTTTTTACAGTTAACACTCAGGCTCAGTCTGAAGTTAAAGTTTTCCGTCATAAATAACTTTGTCAAAGCTTCATGGACAGAAGCTTGTTTATGACCAAAATATAGTATCCAGAGCAAAGTTTTGGAAATATTTATTTTCATTTTTCCGTATTTTACTGACAAATGCACTTAGTTTTTTTTACAATTAACAAGTAGATACAGTCTGGGGTTAATGTTTGGTACACATCAATTACTTTGTCAAACCTTCATAGAGTTTTATGAAACTTTGGCAGTAGCTTTTTAATGATTAAGAGATAATGTCTGAAGAAAACCTTTGAAAATATATTTTTTTCATTTTTAGTATTTTTCTGATAGATGGACTTCATTTTTTACAGTTAACATTTACAGACAGTCTGGGATTAAATTTTTTTTAAATAATAAATTTGTAAACCTTCATGGATTGTTATGAAATTTGGACAGAAGCTCATCTTCAAGACCAAGAAATAGCATCTAAAGAAAAAGTTGGAATTTTTTTTGAAACTCTGTATTTTACTGATAAATGGACTCACTTTTTAAGTCAACTTTACACTTTTACACTGACAGCAGCAATTGCAGGCAAGACACAGGGTTCGCAGAACCCCTTATGAATTTTTATATTTCATCAGCACTTTAATTCTCATCTCTTCATATAGTACAAATTCTACATTTTGATGTTAGATTTGCCAAAAAATGCATCTTACATGTTAACATAGTACCTATATCTACATAAAGATAAATGTTTAATTATGTGAATTTTAAAATTTCTATATACATGTATTTACTTATTGTCATAAATGATGACACATGCATCAACTAAGGCAAGCTAATTATTTTTATTGGTAGCAAGTCTTGTCAGTAATCATTAAAAAATGGCAGTGTTTTTATTCAATATAAATACTTTATCATTACAGCTCAACAACAGAAATTATTATATTTATGTTCCTGGGACTGTTGTTAGTGAGAGATAACCATCGATGGGAGACAGGGTTTATTTTATGGACATTGTTTCTTTGTATAATCGTTCGATTCTTTTGTAAGTATAATCATGTTTATTTTGTTGACATCTGCAGGATCTTGGTAAAGTTTAAAGAGTAATGAGATTATTGTTATTCTTAGAAAAATAAAGAGATGTAGTATAATTATAGATAAGACAACTATCTGCCAAAGTTCAAATGAAGTGGATATAACCAATTATAGGCCACTGTGCTGGCCTTCAATAATCAGAAAAACCGATACTGTATAGTGGGCCAGAAAAGGCCCTGACATGAAAAATGTGAATCAATTCGAACAAGAAAACAAATGGCCTAATTTATAACAAAACAATTTACGAAAAACAAAAGGGAGAGACATGAGCCAAAGACAACCACTAACTACAGGCTCCCGACTTGGAACAGGCACATAAAGAATGTGGTGGGGGTTAAATTTGCTTGTGAGCACTCAACCCTCCTCTAACCTATAACAGTTGTGTAACAGCACAACATAAGAACAAACTGTAAAAATCAGTTGCAAATGTCTCAACTCAAAAGATCTTAACCAATCAATACCTTCCTTTACCAGCTGATTGTTTTAATAACCAAGTGTGGTTTGTTTGATCTCAGTTTTTCCTTTGTCAAAATTCTATTATGATTTCAAATTTTCTCGCCTTATATGAGTTGCTATTGTGACTTCATGTAAAAAGTCAAACATGCCCGATGACGTCTTATAGAAAAGACACATGTTTTTGAAGATCATTGAAGAAGAAAGATAAACTTTGCCTTCATATTGTCTAACAATCAGTTAGGAAACAGATTTCACATGCAAATCTTGTGCAATATGAAATTTCTCAACTCTTGACAGTTAAATTATAAATTTTAAAATTTAACTGCCACAAGTGCAGAAATATCTTATCCCACTCAACAGAGGTAGAATCTATATTTGTACATTAATATTAAGAGATTTTGACCTAACAGGATACATATTTTGAAGCTAATTTTGAATCAGTCATCTTAAATGTGATTGTAGTAAAATGATGATGACTAAAATCAGAACTTTATATAGTCAGGTTGTAGAATAAGAGAATAATAATTAAACATTTGTTCAAGACAATGGTGTGAAATATTTTTTTCACAATTTAGCAGTAACTGTAGCTTGAAAAAATTATATTTAGGGTTAAGGGGATGACCATTTGATTTTCTTGAGGTGGAGGGGTATTTTGGAAGGGAATTGCCCAAGACAGGATGAAAATGAATATTCTCCAACACAAAATGCAGGAAATAATAGTGTACAATTGTGAAAATAAATTCTTGCACATTGTACAATGTAGATGAAAAAACAAAGCATGAGTAGCAACATATGAAAAGGAACATTCCATATGTAAAATATACACCTGGCCATCCCCTAAATGTTGGTGTAAATATATTTGGCTCACCTATTAACAAAAAAATGGGTATTTTATGATTGATGTTCAATGGCATGAATGTCTTCTCCTTTTACTTTATTAGCTCACCTTTGTCTATGGACCATGTGAGCTATTGCCATCACTTGCTTCATATTCACATCACATTAACATTTTCACATGATAGGCATGCAGTATTTTTCATTGTACATTAAACACCAATTTATCCATGATTATTCTGGGCATTTTTTTATGCCCCAGCCATCACTGGAGGGGGCATTAAGTGTTACCCCTGTCCGTCCGTCTGTCCGTCCGTCTGTCAGTCCATCCATCCGTATGTACGTCCCAAAATTGGTTTCTGTTCTCTAACTTTAGTTTGCTTCAACCAAATGTTATGAAACTTATACACAATGCTTATTACCACAAAACACAGATCAATTTGAGTGGCATCACTTTTACCATTCTCGAGTTATGCCCCTTAATAACGTTATATGCAAGTAAGTGCATCATCTGTGTCCCATGGACACATTCTCCATTTATTTTCATATGAATCTATTTTTTTTCCAGATACATACTTATTTTCTTTAGCCATAAATAGATTTGACCGGTCAAGAGTTAGAAGAATTACCTTAGATGAAATGTTTATCATGGTAAGATTGTATTTATTTTTACTGGTGTAAGCTTATATGATCATTGTAATTTAATAAATAATAATCATTGTCTTGTATAATGCTGTTAACATATCTATATATCTTTATCTAGTCTTAAGATATTTATTTTTTCAAGTCACTATAAGCTCACATGACTTATAATCTGTTATCTGATAATTTTCACATTTCACATTTTTACATTCAATTTATTCCTCTGAAACTACTACAATGCCATTTAGAAAATATTTAAGGGAAAATTCACCCACAATAGGCAATCTCTGATTTGGATAGGTCAATTTTAAAATTCCTCTTCTGAAACTTCAAAACTGCAAAAGATAGTGTCGACAAATGAACATTTAAGTTCAGTCTATAGTTGAAGTTTTTTTTAAACATCAATAACATTATCAATCCTTCATGTTATTTTAAGAAACTTGGACAGAAGCTTATTTATGATCAAAAGACAGTATCCAAAGCAAAATTTTGAAAATATTATTTTTCATTTTCCCGTACTTTTCTGATAAATGGACAAAGTTTTTTTTTACAGTTAACATGTAAATAAGTCTAAAATAAAAGTTCTTTAGAAATGAATAACTTTGTCAAACCTTTGTCAGTATTTAGATATAAGAAGATGTGGTATGAGTGCCAATGAGACAACTCTCCATCCAAGTTCAAATTTGGATGGTGTCACTGCTGTTCTTGAGTTATGTCCCTTTATAATTGGAAAAATTGGTGAATATGTTGTTTCCACACTCTTCCTAAACTTTGCCTCAACCAAATGTTATGAAACTTATACAGAATGCTTATTACTTCCAAACACAGATCAAGTTTGAATTTGGGTGGTGTCACTTTCACCATTCTGGAGTTATGTCCCTTTATAAATGGAAAAATTGTTTAATTTGCCGTTTCCACACTCTTACTTTACTTTGCCACACCAAAATGTTATGAAACTTATACAGAATGCTTATTACCTCCAAACACAGATCAAGTTTGAATTTGGGTGGTGTCACTTTCACCATTCTGGAGTTATGTCCCTTGATAAATGGAAAAATTGTTTAATTTGCCGTTTCCACACTCTTACTTTACTTTGCCACACCAAAATGTTATGAAACTTATATACACACAATGCTTATTACCATCAAACATTTATTATTGCTGATATTCATCCAGTAGGATTTTAAGATAATGTAGCAATAAACATTAAATATTTTTATAATTATGATTTTGAATATATTTATTTTGATTATAAACAGAGTTATGGAGGCTTGAGAGGTGCAGTGTGTTTTTCACTTGTTGCCTTATTAAAACCAGAGGACTTTCCAACTGAAACCAAAAACCTTTTTGTAACAGCCACTCTAACTGTTATCTTATTCTCAGTGTTTGTTCAGGTAAGTTTCCATTACAGGTAAGTTTTCATTACACCTCAGTGATTGTTATTTCTTACTTTCTCTAATTTTTGTTTTAAATATTTGTACCTAATTTCAATACCAGCAAACCTTATGTATTTCACCATAAATGTATATGCGAAAGTACAGATCCTTGTTTTTGGAACTGTGGGGCTTCACAGAATAGCATGAAATTGTCAGTGTAACCAGAACCAATAAAAGCTACTTCTGTTTATGATTTATGACATTTTGTTCCAGAGTTTTTTTACTTCATCCAAAAAGTAACTGTCCATCTACACTTTGTATACTATCTCTAATTGGCTTTAATTTCCTGAAATTTTAATACAAATAAAAATTTGCAGACATGAAGCTCCCTTTTGATTTTAATGATTGCAATAACTGTCAATTTGATTTAATTAACTTTAATTACAAATTTAAAAAAGAGGAGTCAATTTTTTTGCTTGTTATATGTTGACTCGCGATTTCATTGAAGGACATGAAATTTTATGGTAAAAATTCAGCACAAATTTACCATAAAGTGACTGTTAATTAATGTTTTGATTTTTTTTTTATATAAACAAGATATGAATTCTTGATGTCATCGTTTATTATGAATGGTTAAAGATACACAAACTTATTGGTATTTAATTCCTACTGTTCTGTACTTTAGGGGGCAACAATCAAACCATTGGTGAACAAATTAAGAGTTAAACTTGCTACCTATGTTGAGCCTAAAATGTATGATGAGTTGAACTGCAAGGTATGTATGATGAGTTGAACTGCAAGGTATGTATGCTGAAAAATTTCTTATCTGGTAGAAGAATGTTTACTGTATATATGTCAATACTGGTCATATAGGGGTATATTGTTAAATAAAAAAAAAAGATTAAGTAATACAGATTTGTACATGATGCCCTTCTTCTATTGTTCAACCATTATCCCTATTAATATAGAAATTAGGAGATGTTGTATGATTGCCAATGAGACAACTATTCACCAGAGAGAGCAAGGAATCGCACCTGCTTATATACTACAATGGTAGTCATACCATTCTTGAAGGAGGGGTGTTCTTCCTAAGTGCCTAATTACTCGCAGTAGTGATTCCTTTGGAACACCCCTTCACATTTGGCCTGACCCAA
This sequence comes from Mytilus californianus, assembly GCF_021869535.1. NCBI lineage: Eukaryota > Metazoa > Mollusca > Bivalvia > Mytilida > Mytilidae > Mytilus > Mytilus californianus. The sequence goes on along the minus strand of NW_026262690.1, from coordinate 31,691,890 downwards.
GGTTTACCCCCCAAATATCTTATTCTTTTCTATGTTTTATCAAAGTATATACAAATACATAAATAAAATAAGGCTTCTGCCGAACTGTAACTTATATAAACTATCTAACCTAAGATATAAAATCATCACACAAGAATGATTATGGTTATGTTTTGGGTTGAGGCATAGATCTTAGCAACTGAAAGTCATAGCTGAAATATGTATTTATCTTTGCTGAAATGGAGCTATCAATACAAATAAGGTGATCTTAACTTATACTTTATGCATTAGTTGCCTGGTTAAGTTCTGCAGTAAAGTGGAGATCTGAGTAACAAATGAATTATTTTATTGTCAGTGGACATGTCCATGTTAATAACTAAGTTCTATAAAAAGTTAAAGTATCCTTGAGATGCAAGATCTAGATCTGTGCTATAAATGGCATATAGGATTGACATTTTATCAAAGGACAGGATCTTGGATGGTAATAAAGTCTTGTAGAAAACTTAGGTCACTTTGGCCTAAACTTTATGTATGAATATTTAAAATTTTGTATTCATAGGGACAGCCACTTTTCATAATGCAAATATCCTGACATAAACTAAGTGAGTTCTGTTCAGATTGTTTCTATTATATTGGAACCTTTAAAAAGTAGACAAAACAAATGCATGCACACATTACTAGAATGCTAAGACCAGTAAATAATCAACAGCTGATATTTAGAGGAAATGGTTTCTAAAACAATCTGAAAAGAACCAGTTTCTGGAATGATCTATGTAGAAATGACCATTAGTATGTAATTTGTATGAAGTAGATTGGTCCTGATTGTAATATCATATAAAATGTATATTTTAGGTAACAGATCATATGATGGCAGGAATGGAAGAGATAGTTGGACATGAAGGCAACTTTTATTTAATGGTAAACACAATTTACTGTATTCCTTGGTCATAAATGTGAATTGTCCTGCAAATTAAGTTATTTGGGGGTGTAATAGGTCTTTATTCAAACTTGTAGGATGTTTAACATGAAAAATGTAAGTGATAATGGTTGGGTCAGGATCAAAGAGGTTCTTTAAATGCTTTTTTCACAAGAAACTATGTCAAGAAGAATATGAATTTTTTGACAAAAAATTAGATGTAAGTATAGAGCAGAATAATTCAATAAATTTTCTAGGTATATCGAGCAAGTCGATTTTTTAATGTTTTAGTTTGTGATTAGGTCACTTTAAGGGGAACCACTAGTCAAAGTCAATGATATTTGGTGTACAGTTGTGTCAGCATTGGCATATCTCATTTCCATTGAGATTATTGAGGCCCCTCATGGGGGTGTCCAAGTAATCACATAATCACAAATTTTTTGCCAATATAATCACATAATCATTAATTATTTTTTTCAAACAAGATAATCAAATAATCAAAAAAACAGTCATAATTATCAAATAATCATGAAATATTTGGTCTGGTAATCAAATAATCACTATAAAAATGGCCAAATAATCACATAATCAAAAACCCAATGAGGAGGCTCATTATTTTGCCCTGCCCCCTAAGTCATGGCCTATTGCATACCTGTCAACCTATGAAAATGAAAATGCATCTCATGACCTGCATTGAAGAAGAAAATCTCAGGTCATAACGCATACAAACTTTTTTTCAGCTGAATTTAAGTATTTAGGGGACATTTCTTTATATTTCAAATCGGAACAGTTTCCTAAATATGTTCACATGGTGAAGTATTAACTGAAAATAATTAAAGCTTTAATTTTTAAGCCATTGAAATATTTTTGTGTTATACTTTATCATGACAAGCCAAGCCAAGCCATACCCCCTCGCCTTGTTTAATTCATAGTATTATATCTATTCCCAAACTACTTGTTTCCTAGTATGTATCATTCTGTGCAACTTCTCTAAGCTTGTTGATATGTAAATGTAATAAAATAATTACCCGTAAGCATTTAAAGGAAGTAGAGATAAAAAAATTAATTTTCAAAATAATTTTTGAATCGTTTTAAGGTAGAAAAATAAAAGAAAATAATATTCTGATATGTATTTCCATTCAATTTGTTTTAGATTTAATCTTTTTACAAAAAAAAAGAACATAAAATTAAGGAGTATATTGTGAAAAGTGGCAAAAAAGGGGAAGTAACTCAAATTTATTGTCAAACAACTTTGAAATAGACAAATTATTTATGACCTTAAGCTAAGGTAATTGGTGTTAACAGTATGTTTGACACCAAAGCTGTCAAGTGAAGCCATGCACTTAATAGGTCATTTAATTTGACAGTTAACACAGCTAGTTGAACTTCCTGTCCAGGAAGAATTACGAATTTGCCGGTATTTCAAAGAAAAATCACTTCTGAAATCAGTCTAAAGGCTCAAGAATCCGGGTGAAAATGGGTCATTTTCTGAATTCACAGGTTATTTAACGATGCGGCGGGTATTTAAAAAATACCGGGTATGGGGTGAAATTCTCTGGTGTGAACTGCAGGATACGTGTCAGTTGACAGGTATGGTCTATTGTCCTTGAAACTTTTGCTTAGTTTACATGTTAAAGTTGTGGTATGGTCAGTTTAAGTTGAACCACTTCTAGTAATACAATTAAAAATTATATTTGGTATGCTGTTGTAAAAGCATTTCTATGGAGATTATTTGACCTTGCCCCCTTATGGTCTATTTATTGACTTTGAAACTTTTGAATAGGTTACATGTACTGTAAGTAAGTCTAAAGGGAACCACTTATGATAAGTCATTTTTGTACAGTTGTATTAGTGTTGGCATTTCTCATTTCCCCTCAGTTTTTTTTTGCCATACACCTTCATTCATGGTTTATTGACTTTGAATGTTTTGCTTACCTAGCTTAATAAAGTATTGACAATATAAATTCAAACCTTTGCATTTTATGCTATCAAAATGATATAAAGTCGAGAAATATCTATGTCATCAATGAAAATAAAATTTTTCCTCAATCCAAGAAAATTTATCACCATGAAAATAAGGGAATCCACAATAAGTCATTCTTTGAGAAAATTTTTTTTTTTTTAATTTTCAACAATATATCGAAATATCTTTAAAGTCATGAAAAGCTTCAGAAAAAAATCTTTTCTTTTGATTAAATTCAAAATCACATAAGTCTGTCTTGATGTATCACACATAATGACAATTAAATAGCAAATTATGTCAGGGGCGGATCCAGGATTTTAGGTTAGGGGGGGCGCAAACTTAAATTTTTGTAGAGCGGGGGAAGGCAAAAAATTTTTGGAGGTAAAATTATCGAAATTTTCTTTATTAAGCTGAGGACAACCCATGCTTTGCATATTTAAGGGGGCGCACGCCCGCCACACCCCCGCCTGAAACCGCCCCTGTATGTAATCATTAGCTTCTTTTCTTGTTGATGAAATTAACATTGAGTATGATGTTTAAACATTTTAGCACTTACATCTTGAAACTTGAAAACATATATCTTAATTTATTTCATTAAAAAATTCTTTAAAAAATTTCTTATTTTTTTTTTAGTTTATTATTTCCTTCTGATTTATTTACTTAGCCATTGACGCTGTTAGGATGAGTAAGATAAGTATTGAATTTTGGTTTTGATTGCATTTAATAGCAAAAATGAAAGAGAACAAGTTTAACCTTCCCAAAAAAGGTATGAAGTGCTTAGCATTACCATAAATTCACTTCAGCTTTTATTTACATCATATAGCTGTTATGATAACAAATATCTTTCTCAGGCAAAAAATAAATTAATTTGTATCTAGACTTCATCAATTGCTTAATGTATTAATAACTCACTGAAATCAGAAATATATATATATGGATGATTGTTGAATATTAGATGATTAATCTGAAGTGATGCTGGGAGAAATGAGCAATTGAACAACGAAAAAAAGTAGGGAGGGGACATCTGAGATGATTGATTACCAATTTATGTTTAACTTTTCAGGAAAAAATGAAAAGATTTCAAGATTTATATCTAAGGAAGTATTTACTGAACGATCCTGAAGGTTTTGATCAGTCAGAGTTATTACAATATTATGAGAAATTGGTAATGAAGTAAGTAAGGAGAGAAGTTCTCACCATATTTTCAACACTCTCTAACAGTATGAAATTAATTGTGATTAAAATCATTGAAAAATAAACCAACCTGTGTATAAGAGGTTATTAATTTTGGGACGTTTGACTGAAGAATGTGTAGGTTGGCAGCTCCATCTGTTGCCATGCAATAATTTGAGTACTGTTCAAAAAGTGCTTTTAAATTTTCATATGTTGTTACCGATGACAAAATGTAGTCAAGTTCAATATTGACAATTATCATTTTTGTCATTCTGGAGTTATGGTTCTTGATTGATTGGGAAATGGCTTATTGTCTTGTTTCCATGCAGTAACTTGAGAACAGTTCAACCAATCCTTTTAAAATTTTGAAACATTGTTTTTGATGACAAAATGGAGGTCAAGTTCAGTAATGATGATTTCCTCATCTAAACTGGAGTTAGGTTCTTCATTGATTAGAAAATGGAACTTTATTTTGATTCCATGCAATAAATTGAAAAGGTATGGTTCAATCCTTACACAATTTTAAGAAGTTGTTTCTTATGACAAAATGGAGATCAAGGTTGGTTTTTGCAATTTTCACTTTTGCCGTTCAGGAGTTATAGCCAATGACTCAAATAAATTTAAGAAACAGATTTGCTGTCATTTTGACAGCATCTTGTTCAGTTATACGTAAAAGGACAACTATATTTTGTATTTGGTATCATTCCAAGGTATGCATGTCTGTCACACAGGGTTCACCTGACCTTGTAATCATTTTATGGTTTAGTGGTCAATATTAAGTTTTCATGATAAGGTCAGATTCTTAGGTACTATAATTTTTTCTGATTAGGTCTGTTACCTTGTTTAATAGATCATCTATATATTGTGTATAAATTGATTTTAAGGTGAACTTGTCCATTTGACAGGGTTCATCTGACCTTGACCTCATATGCTCATGGTTCATAGGTCAATGTTAAGTTTATGTAATACTGTCACATGTCACTAAGAGTACTGGTTGACTCAGAGTCAGAATAATATGTCCTGGTTTTGTGACATATCTTTCTGCTAACTGTTACCTTGTGAACTAACATGTTAAAAGTACAGGTGTAGTACAGAGCAAGGTTCGTATTCATATTCATATAACATTTGTGATATTTGCCTCTGATTGTACAACAACAATCCATCATCATCATATTCATCATACTACATAATTATACCCCACACAATTTATTGCGTGGGGTATAATGTTTTTGACCCGTCCGTCCGTCTGTCCGTCCGTCCTTCTCTCTGTCCGTCCGTCTGTCTGTCTGTCAGTCAGTCAGTCCTGTTCTTGTCATCGCACCTCCTCTGAAACCACACAACAGAAATTCATGAAACTTTGTAGATAATAAGGACATACTATGCAGATATGCATATCGACAGGAAATTATGATTCAATTTTTTTTCTAGGACTTATGCCCCTTTAAACTTATTGGTCTCAATATACTACAGTCCGTCAGTCCTGTTCTTGTCATCGCAACTCCTCTGAAACCACACAACAGAATTTCATGAAACTTTGTAGATAATAAGGACATACTATGTAGACATGCATATCGACATGAATTTTATGATTCAATTTTTTTTCTAGGAGTTATGCCCCTTTGCACTTATTGGTCTCAATATACTACTGCAACAGTTTGTCATCGCAACTCCTCTGAAACTACACAACAGAATTTCATGTCACTTTGTAGTTTATACGGACATAATATGTAAATGTGCATTGCCACAAGAAATTTTTATCAGTTGAATTTGTTGGAGTTATGAGTCTTCGAACTTAGGAATCTGGTGAGATTTTGTTTACCCAGTGACAATGTTGGGGCGTGGGGTATGTGAGCGTGCTCACTAAGGTTCATTAATTCATTAAAATTTCTATTTGTTTTTACAGAATACATTACAATTATAATAAAAACTATGATATTTTATGAAAGACTGCTCGATTTCTGAAAAGCAAGCTCTAAATTGATTTTTGTCGAGCCTGCGACTTTTGTCGCAGAAAGCTCGACATAGGGATAGTGATGCGGCGGCGGCGGCGTTAGCTAACTTTTTAAAAGCTTTATATTTTAGAAGCTAGAAGACCTGGATGCTTCATACTTTGTATATAGATGCCTCATGTTACGAAGTTTCCGTCAGTCACATGTCCAATGTCCTTGACCTCATTTTTATGGTTCAGTGACTACTTGAAAAAAAAGTTCAGATTTTTTGTTACGTTTAATTCTCTCTTATTATAAGTAATAGGATAACTATATTTGGTATGTGCGTACCTTACAAGGTCCTCATCCCCGTCAGACAGTTTTCACTTGACCTCGACCTCATTTCATGGATCAGTGAACAAGGTTAAGTTTTGGTGGTCAAGTCCATATCTCAGATACTATAAGCAATAGGTCTTGTATATTCGGTGTATGGAAGGACTATAAGGTGTACATGTCCAACTGGCAGGTGTCATCTGACCTTGACTCCATTTTCATGGTTCAGTGGTTATAGTTAAGTTTTTGTGTTTTGGTCTGTTTTTCTTATACTGTATGCAATAGGTCTACTATATTTGGTGTATGGAATGATAGTAAGGTGTACATGTCTAGCTGGCAGGTTTCATCTGACCTTGACCTCATTTTCATGGTTCAGTGGTCAAAGTTAAGTTTTTGAGTTTTGGTCTTTTTTTCTAATACTATATGCAATAGGTCAACTATATTTGGTATATGGAAATATTTTATGATCTATATGTCGGTCGCACAGGTTTTATATGACCTTGACCTCATTTTCACGGTTCATTGCTCAGTGTTAAGTTTTTGTGTTGTGGTCTGTTTTTCTTAAACTATAAGCAATAGGTCAACTATATTTGTTGTATGGAAGAATTGTTAGCTGTACATGTCTGCCTGGCATGGTTCATCTGACCTTGACCTCATTTTCATGGTTCATTGGTCAATGTTTAGTTTTTTGGTTAATGTTAAGTTTATGTGACAGTTGTAATAAAGCTTTATATTTAGGACTATCCACATAATATCAATGATTAATAAAGAAGGCGAGACATTTCAGCGTGTGCACTCTTGTTTTTATTTAAATATGAAATGATATTTCTTTAATTTCAGCAGAGGATGTTGGACACACAATAAAGATTTCACAGTGTTATTAAGTAAGGGTTTAAACTTACATGTTTATTTATTATTTCAGAGAGCATTACAGAAATCTTCATTTATGTGGAGCCAAAAATATACCAGATAAATCAGATCATATGTAAGTTGTATTTTTAGAAAACAACTGAAAATCTTTCCATCTATTTCAAAGTTTTAACTTTAACACGTTTGCTTTTTCCATATAATTTTACTACCCTCCTTTTTAGGGTATATACTTAAAATTGTTGTGCCCTGATTTTAAACCAACATGGCATTGTTTATAGAAATAAAAAAAAAGATGTTATTTAAAAGAAAATAATTCCATAAAAGAATTCTGAAGAAACCTGTAAGGAACCATTGCCCTCAAACTTTTAAATGATACATATATGATACCCTTTAACCTCCTGCTGATGGTAATTTATTATTTACCACAATTCACAGTTCAACATTAAGTTTTTATGATAATGATGAAGTGATCTTGTCAGTTTTAAAAAGTTTAAAAGCTGGATAGAAGCTATGTAACTATTTAAAGGTGGCATGGAAATTAAGATCACAGATTATCAGTTAATATTTTGTATGTGTTATAATAAGTTATATCTGCATAATTTGATTGTTATGTGTATTCTGTCATATTTTTCATTCACAAATTTTTGTTCTTCCCTCAGCGGGATTTGAACCCTTGCTTCTGTGACATTGTGGCAACATCGCCTGCACTATGTCCAGCTCCCTAGGCCACTCGACCAACTATACTATATAAAGATATAGCTTTTGTTAGTCAAGTAATGCCTTTCCTCGTCGGCTTTATCTAGGGCTGTAACACAGTACATGATGTATAATGGCAAGTAGGATAGTATATCTTTCAGATCAGCTATGTTTTGTCCGTCGTAAAGGATAATAATGTAATCATGCCGTCATATCAAAACATAATTTTATTTTGTTATAATATATATATACATCTGAATATATGACAACTTTATGATATACATATATGGTGGCATGGTTAGTAAAATTATTATCCTTTGCGACAGCCAAAATGCAGCTGATCTGCAAGATACACCATCTACTTGCCTCTATACATCATGTACTGTGTTGCAACAACCCTAGATAAATGAGGAAAGGCGTTACTCGACTAAGAAAAGCTTTATTTTCATATAGCCTATTTGGTTGAGTGGTCTAGGGTGCTGGACACATTGCAGGCCATGTTGCTACGATGTCACAGAAGCAGGGTTTCAAATCATGCTGAGGGAAGAAAAAAATTTGCTAATGCAATTTTGCAGATCTAACATCTTTAGGCTAAATTTGAGACGAAGTACATCTAAATTAAGATTCATTCAATAATTAGTAATAGGTCAACTATAGTATATATAATCATGTTAAAGGCTCAAATGGCAGTGTTAGTCTGACCATGACCTCATTTAAATGGTTGTGATTTATCAATGTTAAGTTTTGAGTGATCATGTCAGTTTCTTAATCACATTAAGTACTAGGATTTTTTTTAAGTAAAAAACGGACTTATTTGGATAAGTTGACATTGTTTTTGATTTTGTAAAAGTCAGGATGATAAAATTTAATACCAGTTTTGTTGATAAAGTTACTTCATCTGATTCATTAGATAAGGACCATGGAATCATCAATAAAGATTTATATACTAAAAATTTCATACTGATAAATCCAAAGGTTAAATGTTAATGCATTTATAACTTTTCAAATCAGGCGTAAGATAGATAGTTCTGCCATGCTACTGAAGTTAGCCAGTGGAACAGATGCTGAGGAGCCTGAAGAGGAAGAGGAGGATACAGGTAGATGATATATGTCAATGAAATTAAAAACTGACAGTTATTGCAGAATGCCAAAGATATCAATAATTCACTGATAGCTATTTAAGTACCGGTAGGCCTGATATCAACAATTCAAAAATTCAGTCAGTTATTTTAGAAGGCCACATATATCAATAATTCACTGACAGCTATTTCAATAGGCATACCTGTCAACTGACCCGTATCCTGCGAGTCACACCCAAGAATTTCACCCCATACCCAGGATTTTTTAAATACCCGCCGGGTCATGAAATAACCTGTGAATTCAGAAAATGACCCGTTTTCACCCGGATTCTTGAGTCTTTAGACTGATTTCAGAAGTGATTTTCCTTTGAAATACTGGCAAATTCGTAATTCTTCCTGGACAGGAATTTCAAATAGCTGTGTTAACTGTCAAATTAAGTGCATGGCTTCACTTGACAGCTTTTGTGTCAAACGCACTGTTTATTAACACCAATTACCTTAGCTTAAGGTCATAAATAATTTGTCTATTTCAAAGTTGTTTGACAATAAATTTGAGTTACTTCCCCCTTTTTGTCACCTTTCACAATATACTCCTTAATTTTATGGGTTTTTTTTGTAAAAAGATTAAATCTAAAACAAATTGAATGGAAATACATATCAGAATATAATTTTCTTTTATTTTTCTACCTTAGAACAATTAAAATATAATTTTTAAAATTATTTTTCTTATCTTTACTTTCTTTAAATGGTTAATTATTTTATTACATTCCAATATCAACAATCCATGAAACAAAGAAACTGATATGGCTTGGCTTGAGATGATAAAGTAAATAAAGATTAAAAAAAAAGATGGAAACTATTCGATTTAAAATATAAAGAAATGTCCCCTAAATACTTAAATTCAGCTGAAAAAAGTTTGTACGCATTATGACCTGAGATTTTCTTCTTCAATGCAGGTCATAACCTGCATTTTCATTTTCATAGGTTGACAGGTATGCAATAGGCCACATATATCAATAATTCACTGATAGTTATTTCAGTAGGCCACAGATATCAATAATTCACCAACAGTTATTCCAGTAGGCCACAGATATCAATAATTCACTGACAGCTATTTATGTTGGCCACGTATTTCATTAATTCACTGACAGTTATTTCAATAGGCCACATATATCAATATTTAGTAGTTATTTTAGTAGGCCCTAGATGTCAAAAATTCTCTGACAGCTATTTCTATATGCCACATATATCAATAATTCACTGACAGCTATTTATGCTGGCCACATTTTTCAATAATTCACTGACAGCTATTTCAATAGGCTACATATATCAATAATCCACTGACAGATATTTTAGTAGGCCACATATATCATAATTCACTGACAGCTATTTATGCTGGCCACATATATCAATATTTGACTGACAGCTATTTATGTTGGTCACATATTTCAATAATTCACTTATAGCTATTTCAATAGGCCACAGATATCAATAATTCACCAACAGTTATTCCAGTAGGCTACATATATCAATAATCCACTGACAGATATTTTAGTAGGCCACATATATCATAATTCACTGACAGCTATTTATGCTGGCCACATATATCAATATTTGACTGACAGCTATTTATGTTGGTCACATATATCAATAATTCACTGATAGTTATTTCAGTAGGCCACAGATATCAATAATTCACCAACAGTTATTCCAGTAGGCCACAGATATCAATAATTCACTGACAGCTATTTATGTTGGCCACATATTTCATTAATTCACTGACAGTTATTTCAATAGGCCACATATATCAATAATTCACTGACAGTTATTTTAGTAGGCCCTAGATGTCAAAAATTCTCTGACAGCTATTTCTATATGCCACATATATCAATAATTCACTGACAGATATTTTATCAGGCCACATATATCAATAATTCACTGACAGCTATTTATGCTGGCCACATTTTTCAATAATTCACTGACAGCTATTTCAATAGGCTACATATATCAATAATCCACTGACAGATATTTTAGTAGGCCACATATATCATAATTCACTGACAGCTATTTATGCTGGCCACATATATCAATATTTGACTGACAGCTATTTATGTTGGTCACATATTTCAATAATTCACTTATAGCTATTTCAATAGGCTACATATTTCCATAATTCGCTGACAGTTTTTTTACTAGGCCCTAGATGTCAATAATTCTCTGACAGCTACTTCAATAGGCCACATATATCAATAATTCACTGACAGATATTTTAGCAGGCCACATATATCAATAATTCACTGACAGCAATTATGCTGCCCACATATTTCAATTATTTACAGACAGCTATTTCAATTGGCCACATATATCAATAATTCACTGAGTGTTATTTTAGTAGGCCACATATATGAATATACTTTTAGGTGAAGAACATAATTGGTTATACTATATACTTTTAGGTGTAGTACTTACATGGTTATAATACATAATTTTAAGTGTAGTACTTAAATTGTTTATACTATATACTTTTAGGTGTAGTACTTAGAATAAAATCCATTGATTCACCAACGCCATCAGATTTAAGAAAGCTACTAGAATCACATGCAACTCATAGTAGAATGGTAAATATTTTAAATTTTGAATGAATTTCTCTTAATGAATATATCTACATGAACAATGAAGACCACTTTTCACTGAAATAAGACGAAAGAATTTTATTGATTGATTGGTGTTTAACGCCACTTTCAGCACTATTGAAGGAAGTCAGAGTGCCAGGAGAGAACAATCAACCTTGGGTAGGAAAACTGACTATCCTAGTCAATTAAGATTAGAGACGAGCACACCTGACACATGCATGATTTGAACTCACAAGTCACAACCTCAGTGTTGACAGGCTAGTGATACTGTAGTTGGACTACTTAGACCACTCGGCTACTGAGGCCCAAAACGAATTTTAAATTGTACAGTTAAATAAACTTCTATTGCATTTTATATTATGAAATTCTTGAACTTTAAAAAAACTGGTTTTCAGCAGGTACATATTTTCATGACAAACAACAGTGTCTACCATAATGGGAACGATTGCTGAGAAAGTCAAAAAACAACAATTATATCATGAAAATTTGTGGGGCTCCATTTAGGGAATGACTTTATATAACTGAATGAAAAGTACAATTATAATGACTTGTCTGATTTATAAACTTCTTAATTTAAAGCCCAAAATTGAAGTAGGCCAGAGATTTTGTTCAGCGGTAAGATGTTACTCCCCCTATTGCTATATTTGCATGATTGTATGTGTTTAATTCTATTAAAAAAATCTTACTTGTTGCAGATGAATGATGAATATTTTAATATACATCTCATGAAGAATATAGCTCTCTTTATTGTTAGTCTAGTGGTTATTTATTCATTTTGTGCCACAATATACTTTCATAATTATTTTTTTCAACAAAATATTATATTTTCTTCTTAAACTTTGCTACATTCTTAGAAAAAAGGATTTTATGTTATTTTGAAACAAATAGACCACTGTGCCATTCATAATGCAAAAAAAAACCAGTTAATTTGAATTATACACATTTAGTTATAGTTTTTTGTCGAGCCTGCGACCTCTGTCGCAGAAAGCTCGACATAGGGATAGTGATCCAGCAGCAGCGACGTTAATTAACTACTTAAAAGCTTTATATTTTAGAAGGTGGAAGACCTGGATGCTTCATACTTTGTATATAGATGCCTTATGTTATGAAGTTTCTGTCTGTCATATGTCTATTAATATTGTCCTTGACCTCATTTTCATGGTTCAGTGACTACTTGAAAAAAAAGTTAAGATTTTTTGTAATGTTAATTTCTCTCTATTTTGAGTAATAGGATAACTATATTTAGTATGTGCATACCTTGCAAGGTCCTCATGCTTATCAGACAGTTTTCATCTGACCTCGAACTCATTTCATGGATCAGTGAACAAGGTTAAGTTTTGGTGGTCAAGTCCATATATCAGATACTATAAGCAATAGGTCTACTATATTTGGTGTATGGAATGATTGTAAGGTGTACATGTCCAACTGGCAGGTGTCATCTGACGTTGACCTCATTTTCATGGTTCAGTGGTTAAAGCTAAGTTTTTGTGTTCTGGTCTGTTTTTCTTATACTATATACAAAAGGTCGTCTATATTTGGTGTGTGGAAATATTTTACGATGTACATGTCTGGCAGGTTTTATTTGCTCTTGACCTCATTTTCACAGTTCATTGCTGTTAAGTTTTTTGTGTTTTGGTCTGTTTTTCTTAAACTATAAGCAATTGGTCAACTATAATTGGTGTATGGAATGATTGTAAGGTGTACATGTATTTCCAGTTTGGTTTATCTAACCTTGACCTCATTTTCTTGGATCATGTTAAGTTTATGTGATTGTCGTAGTGAAGCTTTATATTTAGGACTATCAACATAAAATCAATGGTCCAGTAAAGCAGGCGAGACATTTCAGTGTGTGCACTCTTGTCTTTCAGAATAAGGAAAAAACGTTTTTACAATCACAGTTTGTAAATATAATTGAATATTACATTTAAGCCTTTAAATGGCTTGATGAGCTGCTTTTGACCAAAAATAAGCCAAATTAATAACTGATAAAGGAAATGCTAATCAATGCTTAAGCATTTGTAAGTCCTGCTACATTTAGGCTTTCATAATAACTGATGTGAGCAGATTCATCTTTGAATATCTAAAGACCCTAAAGAATACCTCGAGTTTTATTTCACATTATTCTTGACTCAGTGGGTGTATAGTTGTTGCATGAACTGTTTTTGTTTGTCAAAATTTTAGTGACAATATTTATTCTTTGTTGTTTTTTTTTTCATTCCTTATAAAATTTGGCTGTTCATATATATTTCTACTTGTTCATTTATATGTGTGTCACTATGTTCATAGATAATATATACATCCACCAGGATTGTAAGATATGCATTATAAATGCTTTAAACCAGTAGTGGTATATCAATGATATTAAGTACTATGATCCTCTTAAAGATTCTTATTAAGCAACAGCACTCATACATAACCACCAAAAATTAGAAAATCTCTCATGATGCCTTTATGATGTCTCATGTTTACAAAATCTACATTCGTCATAGATAGTACAATAACATTTCCCTACATTTAGGTACTCATGACCTACTACTTTTTTGTATCACAAGAAAAATTTTCCCCCAAAAAATCCTCCAGATCAAAATTTTTATTACACAGCAAAAGTGTAATAAATTTTTGTTGAAGTGTTTAAAAAATCCTATAGACTTAATTTAGTAAATTTTTCATGAAAATTTATCGTTTTTAAGAGCAGAAACATTTTTAATATGTAACCATTAGTTATAAGCATTTTCTTTTTCTAGTTTTGAAGAATACAAATTAAACTTAAAATTTTTGTTGCATTTTTTAAACCAATCTTGAATTTTAACTGAGAAAAAAGTTAATTTTGACTGAATTGCCAAAAAGGGCAGGTTGTGATATGGCCCTATTTTGGCCTAACTTTTTACTGCAATTTGAATTACGTTTTAAGATTTCAATTTATACCTGTTTTAAAGTTGGTGTGGCAAAATTGAAAACCAAGCCTTTTTTAAACCATGACGTCACAATAAAAGTAGTTAGACGTCACGAAAAAGGCCTTTCTTCTGTCTATTCGAGAAAAATTCAAAGATCTGAAAAAATTTCTTATAAGGCTTAAGCTTGGTATCAGATCTTACATACACATCAGACACTTTTATTTCTGATTTTTAGCTTGCATTTACAAAAAAGCTCTTGCTTATATACTGACTATTAAATCATAAATGTGACGAGCTGCAGGTATTCTTCTCTATAAAGTTAATCTTCTCAACTTACAGCAGGTCTCTTTTATTGGCCTTGTACATCATATACCTTCTTGGAAAGGAGATGATATTAACTATAAACTTTTTGCAATGGAATGATATTTGAGCTTATTCATTTGAAATTATGAATATTTCAAATATACTTTTATTTTGATTTTTGTGTTGTTATTAAAGATGAATTTTTGATATAGTTCAAAATTCAGATCTAGCGTAGACAATATTTTATTCTTGTTTCAATTACTGTCACAATGCAAACACCACTTGCAGTCAACCTATTGACATTTTATGGTTTCACTTTACCAGCGGTATACATTCAATCTGTAGTTTATATTAGATTTAAACATAGTTTGACAGCAACATTTAATGATCAATGCTTTTTTTCTTCTTGTAATCCAAATATCTATTTAGGTAAACAAATCAAGAGAAATACCCAAATATATTAGCAAAAAGGGGGAAAGAGAACTACACCTCCTTCACCCTTAATGAAAACAATAAAAGTAAATTTACAGTGAAATCTACCATAGTTGTATTGAAATCAATTGTGTCATAAACATGGATAAGTGTATATATTGTGTCATTTTTTGCAAAATTCTTTTTTGTTCAATGTATTTAAGCTTTCACAAGTCATTGTTGGTTTCATTGGAAATTTTGTTAGTTAGAGAACATTTTGAAGTCATTAAAAGTAAACATGAAAAAAAATTTGTTAAACATTTCAATTTGAAAAAATGAATTGAAATTAAATAATGTATCAAAATGAGTTTGCTAAATAAATAACAATTACTGTTAATTCAGAAATTATTGTGAGGTTTTTATTAATGTGAATAATACAACTGGGTGAGTATCCCAATAATAAGGACTCGCATTCTAATATCTGATACATTTTATATCTGTATACACATTTTCCTGAAATCACAATAACTAATATCACATTTTTGTCTATTCTTGAAAAATCTCAGTAATAAATGCACTAAATAATTTTTGGATTTACAGTAGGTTGATGGGTTTATTAAGATCAATTATCATAGTGTTTGTTTTGTTTTGTTTTTTTACTTCAAATAATATCCAAACAAAGAATAATGCTGTTCATCGCTACATCTTCTAACAATTTACTCAATAATTGAGGAATTAATAGTATGTTTTAATTGATCTGAGAAGTGTGATCGGTTGTACAGTGGAATGATAAATATCGTGTAATTTGTGCTAGTAATATACATGACCAATAATTGCATAAATCTCACATTATTGTTTTTTGTCCAATATTTGCATCAATAAATTCATGCATTCTCAATGTTTAGTTTTTGTTTTACTGCTGTCCTAATGATTTGTCCTGGTATATTTCCAGATACCCCAAGGCATGTTTGACAGAAACATGGCAAAACATACAAAGTTCTCTATGATGCAGCATTTGCAAAACAAAAGATGTAGTAACATGAGACTGCAGAGAATGAAATCCATCAGAACCATGCCAGAGAGGGCATTATCTTGGTCAGAGGAAGACTCAGACATTTGTTTTATGAGAGGAAATCAAACAAGGTTAGGTAAGCCAAAGACCAGGTCAGCTACTGTAGACATATCACCTACAGATGATAGACACAACGTTACTTCTGTAATGTCCAATATAATGGATACAGTTTTTGAAGAGGATGAGATAGAAAACAGACCATTATTGCAGAAAGGTACCAGTCTTCCAGTATATGCTGAAGGAACCAGTCGTCCAAAGGTGGAGTCGGGTATAACTGTCATATCACCTGAAGAATTTGGAGACACATTTTGTGTACCAAATAAGAGTAATGAGCCAGAAAATGTGGCTTCTGTAACTGATGATTCAGATGAACCGAAACCAGGTATGCCATCTGGAAGAAAAAACAGCAGCCACGTTTTAACCAGACAAGGTGCAATGGACGACATTCCAATGAAAAAGATCAGTAGATCAACATCACAGTAATGTTTCTTTTGTTGATATATATTGATAAGAAGTATTGAAAGAGATAAAGTCCTATTTTTATATATTTATTAATGTACTAATTGCTGCCTTTGTTTTATATATAACTGCCGTAGGCTGATGAAAACTAATCATGATATTCATGATTTTAGCAGCAATTGAAGCCATACATGTGCAATGTCTTTCATAGTTTGTTAGTTTTTATAATTATTTTCGCTCATAGAAATATATTGACTTGAATTTTAAATTTTTGAACTCTAAGATGGTTTGAAAATTAAAAAAAACATTAAGCAAATCATAATGGCTGCAACATAGAACATCTTACAGAAAGTAATTATATTTCTGTGTAACTGTTCTTTATTTGTCATATTCTTTTAGAAGAATGATTTTGTTTAAATGACTTTACCTTAACAATTTAAACTTGTTATCTTTACATGTTAACGTGTTACAAGTTGTCAAACTACAAAAAAGAACATTAAGTAATGTATCTTCTAATGAAACATTCCTTTTTTAACAGAGTTTTCCAACAAAAATCTTCGTATTGAATTAGGATTGTACAGCTGGTGGGCGGGCTGCTCTTGTTGTTTCTGAGCAATAATTTATGAACCATTCAACTAATGCTCTTCAAATTTTAATATGTTGGGTACTGATTACAAATATCAAGTAGGATATTGATGATTTTCACTTTTGCAGTTCAGTAGTTATGACCCTTAATTGCTTAATAATGACTCTAATAAATGTAATAAAATCCTGGTTTACTGTCATCTTGACAGCCTCTTGTTTACAGATGAATCAGATAATTTGAATGAGTTTTTTTAGTTTGTATGAATGCTTGTTACTTGAAATCAATTTCAGCATTTATAGTTCTCTTTTAAATCAAAATCTTTTTATTATACCAGCAATTATATTGTTATTTAAAAAAAAACTTTTTCTGAATAGCAATTTTGCATTCTGTTTAAAGTCCTATATTCTATGATTTAGTAGTAGAATGAGTTTGTTGGTCTATATAGTCATTATTCAGTATTCATTTTTAGGTATTACTAGTTAGACATTAAGTAAACAATTTAAGCTTTTATTTTTTTTTTTTTTTTCCATTAATTAAAAAAACAGTAGTGATGTATATATTAGTTAAATAAGCAATATTAATAACAGGAATAAAAATTCTACTTAAATCTTTGATTTGGCTAGTAGAAAATCTTATTTCTACAAGTAGAGTGAATGTTTTAGCATTTTACTTTAAAGTTTAATTATACATTTTTACATGTATAAATGATTTGATTTAATTTAAAGATTGGTATAAAAGCGGATCTAGGAAAATTGTTTAAAAAGTATAATGATTTCCAGGTGGAAAATTTCTTAGTTTAACCTTAGGTTTTTTTAATTGGTAGAAAATATCTTATATTGTTATGTTTAACAAAATGTTTTTAGGGTAAGTAAATTGTACCTATATGGTAGTGAAATGTTATTTTAGTCAAAATGTGTAAACGATTTTAATATATTTTCATATTGTTTTTATTATAAAGAGTGTATTTATTTTTGATTTGGTTTGTTAAAACATTATTAATGATGTTAAATTATGTGTGTTTCAGATAGTGTCGTGTCCGGTGAGAAATATTGCAACATTGTTTTAATGATGTGAAAATAACCGATCCTTAAGCACTTTACATCTCTATGTTTAAGTATTACATTCTCAGTAATTAAAGAAGTTGACCAATAATATAGAAATCCTTTCTCATTTTAAATACAGGTATTAGTATAGTTCTAATGTATCCCCTTTAAGCAATATTTGATACAGGGTCTTGCTGAAGTATGTTAATTTGAAATTAGTACCAATCTGCAAAGGCTGAAAAATTTGAAACTCTTGCATCAGTTACTCTATGTATAGTATATATAAAACATGATGTTTTGAACTGTTTTTTTTTTTTATGGAAAAAATGTTTTTATAAATTTTGGGTGGTATCATAGGATTGCGGACTTGCTGGTGGGCAGGCACTCCAAATCCTTACTGTACAAACAGTTAAACCAATTCTTTTCAAATTTTTGTATGGCATTTCTCATGACAAAGGAGGTCAAGTTTGATATTGATAATTTTCACTTTGTCATTATGAAGAATGGTATACTGTGCATTAATTTAGAACCATGGACCAATTAATTTCAAAATGTTTTGTTGTTTCTGATGACAAAGTGGAGGTCAAGTTTAATCTTGACAATTTCCTCTTATGTTAGGAGTTGTGGCCCTTTTATTGCTTTAACAATGACACTAATAAATGTTATGAAAACTGGGTTTGCTGTCAGCTTGACTGCCCCTTTAAAAGAAAGCTGAGGAACTTAGTATAGAAAGAAATCTAATTAGCATAATACTAAAAGAAACATGAGGAGCTTAGTATAGAAAGAAATCTAATAAGCATAATACAAAAAGAAACATGAGGAGCTTAGTATAGAAAGAAATCTAATAAGCATAATACAAAAAGAAACATGAGGAGCTTAGTATAGAAAGAAATCTAATAAGCATAATACTTAAAGAAACATGAGGAGCTTAGTATAGAAAGAAATCTAATAAGCATAATACAAAAAGAAACATGAGGAGCTTTGTATAGAAAGAAATCTAATAAGCATAATACAAAAAGAAACATGAGGAGCTTAATATTAAAAAAAACAGAATGCTCTGTCTAGCCTTATAATGGAAACAAATTCCTCAAGCTATCTAGTGTGGTAATCTCAAAATTATACACTCAAACTATGATTAGGATGAAAAGAAAGTGAAAGGTTTTTTTAGTCCCCTACCGACGAAGTTGAAGGGGACTTTAGGTTTGCACTCTGTCCGTCTGTCCATCTGTCAATCCATCAGTCCGGCAACTCAGTTTTCCACACATTTCGTTCTTGAAGATATTGATTTAATATTTGGTATATAGTTTTATCATGACAAGTTATAGGTCAAGTTCGAATTTTGTTCAGGTCTGATGATTTAGTCTAGAGTTATGGTCCATCAAAAAACTCCATAACTAATGTGAGAGTACTATGTTAAACCATATATCTGTACAAAGGGAGATAACTCATTTTTAAAAGACATTCTTTGGTAAATTGTTTGAGGAATTTTGTGGCAGGTTTATATGTTATTTTGTATAAACTAATTTTCTGAATGCTACATGTATATATATATATGTTTTTTTTTATTAAGTTAAATCCTTTAATTAGATAATAATCTATTTTTATTAAGGTATATATTTCATTACATTATATTGTGTAGATAAAAGTTGTTGACATTTTATAGATAAGTTACAAATCTATATTAGTTTGTGACAAATGAAAGAAAAAATATTTGGAACTATTAATTATATTTGATTGTTATTTGAAAATAGATATACATTGTATTACATCACATCTAATTTTAGAGAACTATAAATCATATCTAATGTTAGAGTGTTATAGGTTTTCCACACTATTTTTCATCATGCTTGAAGATATTGATTGACAATTGGTCTATAGTTTTATCATGACAAGTTACAGATCAAGTTCAAATTTTTGTTTCGGTCTGATAATTTTGTGCAGAGTTATGGTCCTTGGACTTGAAAAAATTCACTCATATATTCAGTTTTCCACACTGTTTTAGTCATTTGAAGATATTGACTTGATATTTTCTTTTTGTTTACACCATGACAAGTTATATAACAAGTTAGCATTTTGTTCCAGTATAATGAATTTTTACCCGGTAGGGGACTATGTATTGCCATGCAATACTCTCAGAATGCTTGTTTTACTAGCTATGCTACTGAAAGATGTTATGTAAAACTGATATACTCAGAAGGAAATTGTGTTCTGTACTAATTAAAAGTACATTGTTCATTTTTAAGCTTTTTCTTTTGTTTTTTGTTGCCTATTTTTTGTATTATTTATTGTATATACAGATATTTGTAATTGTTGAGAACAATCATTTTATTGGATTTTTGTCAAGCCTGAGATAAAAGTTGTAGAAGTGAGACATGGCGATCTACTTCCAGTCTGCATCATCAACATTTAGGTTCAATCTGAAGTTTAAAGTATTTTAGACATTAAACGCTTTGTCAGACCTTCGTTGAATTTAATGCAACCTAACTTCTTTGTGATCAGAAGACAGTATTCAGAGCAAAATTTTTAAAATATTTTTTTTCCATCTTTCTGTAATTTATTGATAAATAAACTTAAATGTTTTGCAGTTAACATTTTGATTCAGTCTGGAGTTATTGTTCTTTTAGACATCAATCACTTTGTCAATCCTTCATAGAGTTTTATGAAACTTTTACAGCAGTATATTTATGATTAAGAGAACAAAAATGAAAAAAAAAATTCTTTTAATTTTCCAGTAATTTACTGATAGATGGACTTAGTGTTTACAATAAACATTTACATACAGTCTGAGGTTAAACTATTTAAAACATCAATAAAAAATAAATTTGATTTTGAATGTTACAAAACTTGGACAAAAGCTTCTTCATTTTCAGATTTTGGCATCTGAAGAAAATAGTAATTTTTATTTGACTTGTTCATATTTTTATTATCAATGGACTTAGTCTTATTTTACACTGACAGCAGCAATCCTAGGCAAGACACAGGGTTTAGTGGAAAACTTTATGATTATTTCTAATATTTATAAGTATTTATATCCTGAAATATCATCTGTGATCCTATTATAACCAATCAGATTTGGTTTGATATTTTTAATGCACTTCAATATAATTTGTTTTGCTGGTCATTAGAACTATCTTGTGGTCTATCTGCAGTATGAACACCACTAACAAATTTAGATATTGGGAGTGATGTTTTTATAATGTTGATATACAGACCCTTTAACTCAAATGATTCATAGAATTGAACTTGATGGCATGGGTAAATAATCTATTCATAAACCAATCATTCAGATAGTTTGAGACCCATCCAAAGTGTCTTCAAGAACTAGCAAAGGATTGTTACATTAAAATGCCAAACTGGCCAACTGATTACTCCAATGATGCAGTGTCACTTTAAACATCTGAATACTAAATTTAAAATGATTGATGACTTGATGTTTATTGAGTCTTGTTATTAGCTAATATCTATCTTTAAAGATGTGCACAAATCACTAAAATTATTAGACTTCAGCAGATGTCAGATTTGAAGGTTTAAAATATTTGCAAACAATTTTTGATGACAGAAAATTTTTGAATGTTTATCAATTTTGTCACAATGTTTATCAATTTTTGTCACAATATGTTTTTTTATACTTCCTTTTGCTTTGAATGAATGTGTAAAGTTAATAAAAAATGTATTAATTTTCTATGTAAATACATAAAGCCCAGTCATTGGTGGTCATATCACATTGTTAGATAAATACATAGAACAAAAACAATTTGAAAAAAGAAGAAACATAATAATTCAATTGAATCAGATGTTATTCTTTTCAATTCAATGTCAGGTTAAACTTTATCTGGAGATCTTTGAATAAGACAAAGGAGAACTAGTTGAGGTAAATTATTGTAAATGAATTCAATGTTTGATCTTTACATTGAAATAAGAAATGAAATTGGGTAACTTGTTTTGTACAGCATTAGAGATATCTATACCTTTATTGGAGGGAGTTTTTCAGTATACATTCCTATACTGTTATCATTTTTACATACTGAGTTTAGGTGCATTGTTTACTTCAAATGAAGTATCTGATGATCTTGCAAACAGTTTATGTATTCACAAAGTTAAGTACTATGAAAAAAATGCAAAAGAATCCTTTTTTAATGAACCTGTACCATATTTGACTTTTGGGTTTAATCTAGGAAAACTTAATATTGGCAAGACATAGTTTATTTATACCATTGCTGCTATCAATAAAAGAGAGGCAGCAGATACCAAAGGGAAATTGTTTACTTCAATTGAAGTATTTTATGATCACTATTATCATCTTGCAATTAGTTTATTTATTCACAAAAACAGATGGTCTACACCTAATGTAAAGTTTTCAAAATTAATATACTATTGAGTTAGTACTTATTAGAATAACATATATTAACAATGATTGATGGTAAGCTATAGAACTGAGTCAACCGGCAGTAGCAGTAGAATTGCCCTAGTACATGCATATATGATATCCATTTAAGTGTGCCTGACATGTTCTTTGAAAATCAGGTACATATGCAGATAAATTGTCAACTTAGCTGTGGAAAGTTGCAACCTGAAGTTTAGTACAAAAACATATATAAACTGAAATGTTTTTAAATGAAATATATGGCTGTCTTACAATTATTCTAAAATAATAAAAAGGCCTTTGGCATAGATCTTTAGTTATTGACACACTTGCATTACAACAGAAACATCTGTATGACAAGCTGTATATGAATGAATTTAGTCTTTCCGTGAAGTGACTTTTGAATGTCTACATTGTTTTAATTGTTAAGTTTTCTGATTAGATGTGATAATGTAGAATAATTTATGATTGAAGATAAGTTTGAGGAATGCTGTTGTGTTAGTGACTGAATTTGTTTTGTAAGGTCCTTTGTTTTATTACTTATTTGCATTTACTGAATAAGAAAAAAAAAATGCATTGTTCAATGTAAAATTTAACATTCCATTTTTATTTTATTTAAGGAAGACAAACATATCTTTGTTAATATTTTTATTGTCTTTATAAGGCTTTGTTATATATTTTTTGTTATTACAAATGAGGCAAGATCATAGCTATTACAGAATGTAAAATTCATTGCTTTTTAAATTTTAATTAGAAAACTTTAGACAATGAAAAGAAAGTAAAAGAAGTGAATTTATTTGATATTATAGATTAATTAAAAGAATAAACAAGGGATAGAATATTAATCAACTTAGCAACTTCATAGAATTTTTGCAGGTAATTCCCGATAACCAAAAAAAGTTTTAACTTAAGGTTATTAGGTGTCGAAATTAGTACAGAATATGATATTGTACTCAATAAAGTGATCATTGTATTTATAGTAAAAGAAGTCACTTTTTTTGCTTTCATAAAACAAAAATATTTCTTGAAATAGAATAATGCTAGGTTTATAATTTTGCCTTCTGTTAGTTGAAACTGATGCTGAATAATTTTATCGAATCATTTATATTTAATCCATTTTCGTTTCCTGCATAATTTATATCGAAATTTATTATTAATATGTTAATTAGTTATGATTAGTTAAGAATTATAAGAATATAGTTTATTTTGATAGAATAAATAATGATTAGATAGTTTGTTTATTTATCAAATAAATGACTGTGTGTTGACAACTTAGTTTGACAAAGAGAGGCAAAAGATGCCAAAGGGATATTCAAAATCAGAATTCGAAAACAAACTTACAATGCAATGGCAAGAACTAAAAACGACTAAAAGCTTAACAACAGTATACACAACTAAACTTAGAAAACTAAAGACTGAGCGACAAGAATCACACTCAAAGCCTGGGTGATCTTATGTGCTCCATAAAGGTAAGCATATCTTGCTCCATATGCAACACCTTTTGAAAGATGTCTATAACAGTAATAAATTGTAAGAAGGCTTACATGAATATAAAGTATAAATCTTTTTAGAAGAAATTCTGTTCCAATTTTTGTCAAATGGTCACCTTCCATCTGCATGTATATTTGTCATAATGCCACAAATTGCTTCCATTAGTGAACTTTTGAATATTGTTTGTAATCTTACTTATATGTGTGATATGTTTCTTTGGGTTGCTGTTTCATTGACTTATACCCACCTTATATCCTGTGAAGTAATAGCATTCGGTATCCATCTTTCTTATTGTTGTTCAATAAAGATTATTGAACTTACAAATTAGATTTAAAGATTTATTATACCCCACGCAACGAGTTGCGGAGTGTATAATGTTTTTGACCCGTCCGTCTGTCCGTCCGTCTGTCAGTCCGTCCGTCCGTCTGTCCATCCGTCAGTCCGTCAGTCCTGTTTCTTGTCATCGCAACTCCTCTCAAACCACACAACAGAATTTCACGAAACCTTTTTAGATAATAAGGACATACTATGTAGTTGTGCATATCGACAGGAAATTACGATTTAATTTTTTTTCTAGGAGTTACGCCCCTTTGAACTTATTTACTTTAATGTACTACTGCAACAGTTTGTCATCTCAACTCCTGAAACCACACAACAAAATTTCATGAAACTTTGTAGATAATAAGGACATACTACGTAGGTGTGCATATCGACAGGAAATTACGATTCAATTTTTTTCCCAGGAGTTACGCCCCTTTGAACTTATTTGCCCAATATACTACTGCAACCTTTTGTCATCGCAACTCCTCTCAAACCACACAATAGAATTTCATGAAACCTTTTCAGATAATAAGGACATACTACGTAGATGTGCATATCGACAGGAAATTACGATTCAATTTTTTTTCTAGGAGTTACGCCCCTTTGAACTTATTTGCTTCAATAAACCTCTGCAACAGTTTGTCATCGCAACTCCTCTGAAACCACACAACAGAATTTCATGAAACTTTGTAGATAATAAGGACATACTACGTAGATGTGCATATCGACAGGAAATTATGATTTAATTTTTTTTCTAGGAGTTACGCCCCTTTGAACTTATTTACTTTAATATACTACTGCAACAGTTTGTCATCTCAACTCCTGAAACCACACAACAAAATTTCATGAAACTTTGTAGATAATAAGGACATACTACGTAGATGTGCATATCGACAGGAAATTACGATTCAATTTTTTTCCAGGAGTTACGCCCCATTGAACTTATTTGCCCAATATACTACTGCAACCTTTTGTCATCGCAACTCCTCTCAAACCACACAATAGAATTTCATGAAACCTTTTCAGATAATAAGGACATACTACGTAGATGTGCATATCAAACAGGAAATTACAATTCAATTTTTTTTCTAGGAGTTACGCCCCTTTGAACTTATTTGCTTCAATAAACCTCTGCAACACTTTGTCATCGCAACTCCTCTGAAACCACACAACAGAAATTCATGAAACTTTGTAGATAATAAGGACATACTACGTAGATGTGCATATCGACAGGAAATTATGATTTATTTTTTTTTCTAGGAGTTACGCCCCTTTGAACTTATTTACTTTAATATACTACTGCAACAGTTTGTCATCTCAACTCCTCTGAAACCACACAACAAAATTTCATGAAACTTTGTAGATAATAAGGACATATTACGTAGATGTGCATATCGACAGGAAATTACGATTCATTTTTTTTTCCAGGAGTTACGTCCCATTGAACTTATTTGCCCAATATACTACTGCAACCTTTTGTCATCGCAACTCCTCTCAAACCACACAATAGAATTTCATGAAACCTTTTCAGATAATAAGGACATACTACGTAGATGTGCATATCGACAGGAAATTACGATTCAATTTTTTTTCTAGGAGTTACGCCCCTTTGAACTTATTTGCTTCAATATACCTCTGCAACAGTTTGTCATCGCAACTCCTCTGAAACCACACAACAGAATTTCATGAAACTTTGTAGATAATAAGGACATACTATGTAGATGTGCATATCGACAGGAAATTACGATTCAATTTTTTTTCCAGGAGTTACGCCCCTTTGAACTTATTTACTTTAATATACTACTGCAACAGTTTGTCATCTCAACTCCTCTGAAACCACACAACAAAATTTCATGAAACTTTGTAGATAATAAGGACATATTACGTAGATGTGCATATCGACAGGAAATTACGATTCAATTTTTTTTCCAGGAGTTACGTCCCATTGAACTTATTTGCCCAATATACTACTGCAACCTTTTGTCATCGCAACTCCTCTCAAACCACACAATAGAATTTCATGAAACCTTTTCAGATAATAAGGACATACTACGTAGATGTGCATATCGACAGGAAATTACGATTCAATTTTTTTTCTAGGAGTTACGCCCCTTTTAACTTATTTGCTTCAATATACCTCTGCAACAGTTTGTCATCGCAACTCCTCTGAAACCACACAACAGAATTTCATGAAACTTTGTAGATAATAAGGACATACTATGTAGATGTGCATATCGACAGGAAATTATGATTCAATTTTTTTTCTTATACAATTTTTTTTTCTTACAGTTATTTTATTTCTCCAGTGACAATGTGGGGACGTGGGGTATGTGAGCGTGCTCACTAAGGTTCATTAATTAATTTATGATAATTATGTTACTATGGTATAGAGAACAAAAAGATTTTAAAAAAATCCTAAAATCCATTTATTTTCTGTGAAAGGCAAGGTGTCAAGTGCAGGTCAAACACTCTGGGGTTTTATGTTACAACATGACAATCTACTTTCTGTAATCAGCAGTAAAATCCATCAGTTATAGAAAATATTATGGTGACTTGAACAATCAACTGACTCTTTATAAGAAGTGCCATTAAATAGCGATTTCTTTGGCCATTTGACATTTACCAACTATCTTGAAAACCATTACTGATACACTGAAATTGTTTACATCATGATACACTGAAATTGTTTACATCAAATTTGATAAGCAATAGAATTATCAAACTGTATTCATCAATCTTCTGAATTTCTTCAAAAGTCTATAAATGTCATCAATAAATTTGAAAATGCTCAATTCGCCCATTTCGATTTTCTGTCAGTGGCTGTGAATTCGAATTTCCGTTTTAGACATAAATATATGTAAAAAGATTAAGTAGTAAAATTAAAAACATTCTTTATCTCTTCTCAGTTCAAAAGAACTTTCCCAGGTGTTAATTTTGTACGATGTTAGTGTATAATAGATCTACTCTTTTGAAACGTTTCAAAATATTTGTCAAAATTTAAAAAAAAAAAATGATTTGTAGATATTGTGAAATGCTTTAACAGTAGGGAAAATATATTACAAATATTTCAGTCAGTAGTATTAGAAATAATATATCTTTTTTTGAAAAACCATTGTACAATTCAAGAAGCACAACGAGATATTAATTTAAACAGTATTTAATATTGAAAATTATTTCAATGGAATAGTTTTATTTTACATAGCAGTCAAATGAGAGGTTCGGAAACAAATTCTGAATCTTTTAAAATACCGTCTTCCTCGTTTCTATGTCCATTATGGATATTGACCCATCTGAATGGTAGTTTCTGTCATACTAGAAGTTGTTCTTTATCTATTTCTGTCATGCTTTTCCTTTGCATTAGCCGCAATATTTTGTTTACAAAACCCGTTTTCAAAGGCCCTTGATGTAATTCTACCTGTTGTCTTTCTGTATTCCAAATGCTACATCCATTGTTGTCTCTATATCCTTTCTGAACATCTGTGACAATACTCATCAAAGATACAAGAAAAACCTTAGTGTTTCGACTAATTCAACATTTAGTAAACACTTAATTTACAGAAAATCATCATATCAATGATATTATATGTCAACATTTAAGTCGTGACTACTGGGCTGGTGATACCCTTGGGGACGAAACGTCTACCTTCAGTCGCATCGACATCGTGTTTTTATAATCTGATTAAAATACAGATCCTGTGTCCACGTTCCGCTTACAAGGATCAGACAACTATGTTTTACTTTCTGTTTTAGACCTTTCGGATGCTTTGGATTTGTCGTACTGATACACTATTGAAAAATTTGTAGGCAGGCATTTCTTTGGCTGATGTAATAATTTTCAATACAGAAATTAGAACGGATCGTTGTCAGATCCTTGTAAGCAAAGCGTTGGCACAGGATCAGTATTTTAATCAGGTTGGTGTTTGTAAAAACTCATAGATAAAAGGCTTATAATTAGGTTCGCTAGACGCACCGTGTAGCTTATATGCGATTCATCCTTAGCGCTCGAATCATAACAGTTGGAAGGCCAAATCAAATATGTAGTGCATAAAGAACCGAAAATCCCAAAAGTTGTGCAAAGTAAGACTAGTGTAATCTATGTCTTGTTGTGATACAAACGTTAGTGTTTCGAATAATTTAAAGAACCGAAAACCCCAAAAGTTGTGCAAAGTAAGACTAGTGTAATCTATGTCTTGTTGGGATACAAACGTTAGTGTTTCGAATAATTTAAAGAACCGAAAATCCCAAAAGTTGTGCAAAGTAAGACTAGTGTAATCTATGTCTTGTTGTGATACAAACGTTAGTATTTCGATTAATTTCAAGAACCGAAAATCCCAAAAGTTGTGCAAAGTAAGACTAGTGTAATCTATGTCTTGTTGGGATACAAACGTTAGTGTTACGAATAATTTAAAGAACCGAAAATCCCAAAAGTTGTGCAAAGTAAGTGTAATCTATGTCTTGTTGGGATACAAACGTTAGTGTTTCGAATAATTTAAAGAACCGAAAATCCCAAAAGTTGTGCAAAGTAAGACTAGTGTAATCTATGTCTTGTGAGGATACAAACGTTAGTGTTTCGAATAATTTAAAGAACCGAAAATCCCAAAAGTTGTGCAAAGTAAGACTAGTGTAATCTATGTCTTGTTGTGATACAAACGTTAGTGTTTCGAATAATTTAAAGAACCGAAAATCCCAAAAGTTGTGCAAAGTAAGACTAGTGTAATCTTTGTCTTGTTGTGATACAAACGTTAGTGTTTCGAATAATTTAAAGAACCGAAAATCCCCAAAGTTGTGCAAAGTAAGACTAGTGTAATCTATGTCTTGTTGTGATACAAACGTTTGTGTTTCGAATAATTTAAAGAACCGAAAATCCCCAAAGTTGTGCAAAGTAAGACTAGTGTAATCTATGTCTTGTTGTGATACAAACGTTAGTGTTTCGAATAATTTAAAGAACCGAAAACCCCAAAAGTTGTGCAAAGTAAGGCTAGTGTAATCTATGTCTTGTTGGGATACAAACGTAAGTGTTTCGAATAAGTTATTAAGAAATTTACAGAAAATGAACGTTTCACTGATATGTCAACAAGAAAGTGCTGTCTACTGGTTTGGTTATACCCTTTGGTGAGAAAGTGGCATTGACCCAGTGGTGGTTGTAAAAACTCATCAAAGATACCCGGCTTAGAGTCAAGTACAGTAGGCGCTGGTATATGCAACCATAGAGCAGTTATATGCATTGAAAAGGATCATACAAGTGTCCCCAGCATGCAAGGTTTGTTTTGAACCGTTCGCACATTCTATTGCCCTTGGGATGACAACTGGTTGTGTAGGTAAAAATATGATAAATAGACAGAAATTCGGAAAAGCAAAATAAAAAATTTATCAGCAATGCAAGACTTACAAGTATACCAATATGACTGAACCCGTTTATTGACTCTTTATTGGATTTATTGTCATTAAAAGAAGATTTGTTTTACTAATGTTAGTACTTTTGCTTAGTGTCTTGCAAAAATTATTGTATTCAAGAAAAAGGTTTCAGAATAACATTACAAAATCTTCAAATAAGCCGTTATATGACTAGCACATAAGTTTAGCATTGTTTCCTTCTATCTAGAAAACAATTATAGATGGACAGAAACTGTAACAACAATGATGGTCAGCAATACCGATTCTACAAACAAACTCTATAACAAAAACCATGAATCAGGCGGTTACCAAGTTGAAATTAAACAAAAGAAATGGAACTCTTTGTTAGAGAAGGTAAAAAAGCCAAATTGGTATATTTGAATCGTTTACATCTATGGACTTTACAAGTTTTATAAAGGTGCATAATTTAGGATTTAATGCATTTAATATACGTGTTATTACTTAAATTATAGTATGGAGCTCCGAGATATTTGTAAACGTTTAAATTATAGACATATTTTTATAAAACAGACGATTGTAGTAGGTGCAAATACAAGTGGATCTTTTTTGTGCATAAGCATAAATTCCGCCGAAAAAAAATCCACAGACAGATAATAGATTAATCTTTTTAATGCATAATTTGCATCTCTGCCCCCGCCGACAACTTTTTAGGAAAAAATCCTAAAAATGGGCAACAATTTCATAAAAAAAGAGAAAGTCGAGTACACCTTTTTATGTTCGGGCCTGTTTGAGCTGACTATTCTGTCTTTAAAACGTAAAAAGTAAAATTTTTTGATAAATCATGTCGCTTCAGATTCTATTATTTTATGTATTTAGGCTACAGGTTGATTTAATAGCATTAAAAATTCACAGAAATAAAATATATGGATCAAGTGAAATACCTTTCTAATGAGTCATAACAATAGATTAGGTGTGTTCGAATATCAAATTTTTACTAAAAGTACTTGACGACAGACTTTTCAAGTGGATCTTAAAAATGCATAACTTAAAAAATACTTCATATGTTTGTGTGTGTGTGTGTGTTATCTAGGGTAATTATAGTCTTCGACCTAAATTTTTAGTCTGCCCTTCCACGAAATATTTAATTAGAATTTTTTTAAATATTTTTGAACTTTCAAAAATTCCCCCTGACAACCGATCAGACAAAAGTTTTAAGTTGACCAAATGCATAAAATTACATTAAATGATGCTCAATAGCTAGTAGATAAATTGTCTTTTAAAATACAACGGGCATAAAGGGATCGTGATGATGCTATGTGGATAAATTTATCGGTTTTCAAGAGCTAAATTGGTGTATAGCGCGTCATCACTACTATGGCTTCCATTTTTACGATTATAAAAATCAGGTGGCGTTATGGGGAGATAATTTTGACGAAGTAGAATCCTGAGTGGGAGATGATTTTGACGAAGTAGAATCATGACTGCAATTGACTTCTTAGTGTCCTTAAACGATAAGGATTTACAAATTTTAATGTTTTGACTTATCATCATGACATTTTAATAGAAAGACTGCAATGGTACACCACAAATGGAATAAGCAATTCAATATGTTTAAAATACTTGTAACAGCATCGTTTTTAATGTGTAAATCACATTACATAGACTGCTAGATGAATGACATAGGTATTGACAATTCAATTTGAAACTCAACATAAACCCCAAAAACGTTACGACAATTACCAAGGAGGAAACCTGGATAATCATAGGTCAGTTCTATGTTCCTTTGGAATGTCAACAAAAGATGAAGAACTGGATCTTCCTTCACTGTATTGGAAAAGTGTCATTACAAACAACGTCATGTTGCTGGGTTTTCCAAGTGCTCCACGAAACCTCTTTCTAAATTATAAACATTAATAAATCAGCAATCAAATCCGGGCTTCAAAGTTTTTGTAAAACTACCTACCCTAGGGGCGGCGTGAATCAGATTTGGATACTAAAAAATTCGAAAGATCTGACAGAGTACATACAATCTAAGTCTCTTTCATCTTGCAGTAGTATTTAAATTTGACTTTTCTGCACATTACACAAGTATTCCCCATGCCAAACTAAAAGACAAACTGGAAGAATTTGTCCTGCTTTGTTTCACAAAAAAGAATAGCCAACGTAGATACAACGTATCTTGTCTTGGGGAGGAATAAATCCAACTAGGTAAAAATCGCTCTCTTTCAAACAAAAAATTCTCTGAAACTGATATTATCAAGATGCTTGATTTCTTGGTTGACAACATATTTGTTACGTGTTTTTCAACAACCAATCGGCATTCTATTTGAAACCTACTGTTCGCCTCTTCTTGTAGAGAATACGTAACGCTCTTACAAGTTCACACTATTCGAACTTTATTAACAGGGCTGTGCTCCTTACACAACAACTGCTCCTTGACCAAGAGAGTTATGAGAAAGAACGACTGAAATCGATACTACATCAGTCTTGCGGTAACCATGACGAATTGGTGGACCGATACGATGTGTCGGTGTTTCAACTCACTAGCGACATATTGTTTTCTTTATCTTTATATACCAATATAGTCGACTGATCTGTAATTTAACCGATTGTGACAATTGAACCGAGTGTGAATTTGCATGTAGACGCTCCCGGTCAAGCTTCCTTTCGAGTAAATCTTATTCCGTTACTTTTGTTTGTTACTTTGTCATTTCCTGATCGTTTTACGAGATTTGAAAATCGGTAAACAACTGTCGCCTTTATTTACAGATGGACAATGTATTCAGAAATTTTAAACAACAAAATGATCGGAAATACAAGATCTAGCGTTAAGTCACACGAACTTATCTGACAATATTGTACTGCGTATTGGATTTAATGACCATTAGTTAAAGACGATTTTCATAAAATAAAACACAATCTAAAAAAAAAACAGCAAAAAGACTACAACTTTCTTCCTTATATCTTGAAAACTATTAGAAATAGAAAAGACAGACAGATACTAAGATCTACAATTGAGTCACACGATCTTATTTGTTAAACTTATGATTTTATTTAAGAATTGAATACTTCTTTTATAATTCTATTGGGGTGCAAATGCGTTGACCGAAGCACATTTTGTATGAAGAGCTTCATATAAAAATGTGCACATGATCAACGCTTTTACTACTGTATAGAACTATAAAAAGAAGCATTCAATTCTTATAATTACAATTCTATCCTACAACCATAATTAAGAGTTTTCAAACTTTTATTTTTTTTAAAGTACATTATTTTAACATTGTCACGGATAGCACGTGCAAATATGACATTGGATTGCCTTGCGATTGTTGTCAGCCAATCAAAATTACGAATTCTAATGAAACATATATTAGGAATTATTGCCATTTCATCTTGAATGACCATTTCTTTTTTTACCTTTGAAATAATTAAGCCAATTTTGATTGATCTTGACATGAGTGTGGCTGTATATTAATTTATATATCATATAACGATATTTTAACAAAAACGGACTAAGACACGACTAAAATTAAAACACAGGGTTACAACGGAAATAAAAAGAAAAACTGTATGCAGCAAAATTGCAAGAAATTTGAGATCTACAAATCATTCCTTTGTCGTTGATATACAATTCATTACACATGTTACATGGGTTGCTGATATTCAAATAATATAATGGTCGTTGATATTTTGATGACAGCTTCGGGAAGGGCTATTTGAGTAGGGTTTTTTTAGGGGCGTTGCGGGTGGGGGGCTTATACATATGTTTTAATCCGAATTCTTTCAGTATATTCATATTGATTATGTAGGATCGGTGATGTTTGGCTGGTGGAATCCCAAAACTATTTATCAATTTTAAACTTTTGCAGCTTATCGCAAATCTTTACAAGTTGCTCTTTGGTTGAGGTCATTACTGATGAAGTGAAGAATCAATTTTGTATTAATATATCAATTGTAACGGGGCTTTCTTCTTTGTATTTTGTACCTAGTCATATTTCGGATCTATGTATCCGGGACCGGTTACTCCATGCTTGCCTGTCAGCATAAGGAACCAGCAATTGTAAAGTTTCTCCGTAAGCTCACAACTAAGTCTATTTAATGTTCACATGTTTAATGTTAGTAGAAATTCATATAACAGTACATATATAATATATATAAAGGTTCACAATTAAAATTTTCATCTATAAAACAACTGACCAATATAAAGGTTCTCACAAGATCGCGCTATTAACATCTGTTAGTTTAGATTAAACATTGCTTTATGGTTTTAGAGTATTTTGATAAAAGAGGGACGAAAGATACCAGAGGGACAGTCAAACTCATAGATCGAAAACAACCTGACAACGCCATGGCCAAAAATAAAAAGACAAACAGACAAATAGTAGTACAGATGACATAACATAGAAAACTAAAGACTAAGCAACACGTTTACGTCGGATGAAGAGATGAAAAATGGCTTACAAATCCCTTGAACAATGTACTACTACTTTGCTTTGTAATGTTCGGTAGAGTCTGAAACCAGGAGAGTACATTTCCATCAAGTTTTAGTTGCATTGCACTGACAGCTTTGTCTACATTTTCTAACCATCCGTTAAACACAATCCATGCCTCAAAATTGTCTAGCCATTGTTTTGCGTCATCTGATGGGTGTCCTGAAAAAATATCCATAGAAATATTTGAAGTAATGTTACCACGCTTTGTATTAATTTCCATTACATGTGTCATTTTATTAAGAGTAATTAACAGTTCCTTTGAATCTGAATTCCGCCACTAGCTTCTGCGGATTTATTTTCGTCTCCAGGCATTTCAGTTAATTTAACTTGTCTATTTCTTAAATTATGTGTCATTAAGTCCGACTCTTCCACCACATGTAACGGGGCTTTACTCTTTGTATTTTGTACCTAGTCATATTTCGGATCTATGTATCCGAGATCGGTTACTCCATATTTGCCCGTTAGCATAGGGAACAATTGTAAAGTTTCTCCGCAAGCTCACAACTAAGTCTATTTAATGTTTACATGTTTAATGTTTGTAGAAATTCATATAACAGTACATGCATAATATATATAAAGGTTCACAATTATAGTTTCCAATTAACGTTCGTGCATACAACTTGTTACTTCCAACTCATCTATAAAACAACTGACCAATATAAAGGTTCTCACAAGATCGTTCTATTAACATCTGTTCTTAATTTAGATTAAACATTGCTTTATGATATTAGAGTATATTGATAAACTTGTAAATTTTATTGCAACTCTACTGTGCAAACCATGTACCGCATAAACTGTCACATTAATCAAGATGAAAGATCATTAAACTGATTAAGTGTTGACCATCAATTCTTTGATGTAATTGACCCCGCTAAACAAATTCGTTTTCACTCGCATTATAAAATCAGATCAAAAATTGTTACACAAGTAAAATAATAAGGGGAGGCAATATGAACATTACAAAAATAAACTTTTTCTTTTACTAAAACTACTTTAAAAAAATCTAAACTAATGATAGAAAAATATAATAATTGTTATGCCATGTAATTTATCAATTTACGTCGTGAATAGTTGTGGAAAACTTGCAAAAAGAGTTCTCTTTAAAATCTAAATTAACAATTATCCTTTCAACTTCAAACTCTTGATATTTATAACAATTTATAATAATGAGGCATTAAAACAAAAATCATTAAAAAAATATACACAAAATAAAATTTAATACAGAAGTTTGACTATTATTAATCTATTCAAATACATATGGAAAGGACTATCCGGAATTTTGACAATTAATCCAAGCGTAAACTAAATGATCAAATAATTAAAAGCGTCAACTATAATCAACTTATCATTATCTCGGGGCAATCAACCTAATCATTTTACAAAGAAAATCAGCGTCTCATTAGCTGCAATTTTCACTTCTATGTGACATTATCACCTAAGAATGACCAACACTGTCACTCAACTTCATGGGCACTCCCATGTACATCAAAATAATATAAGAAACCCTTGTTCTTAACAACACACAACACGCCCACTCTCTTAATGACAAGCGATTAAAACTAGCTTATTAATAATCAAACATGCGTAATAAACAAAATCAAACAAAATTGAATGCAAAAAAAAATAATATACAATGAGAAACTAAACACCGGCTAAAAAAATAAAAAATGAATAAAAATGAAAATTTAAATTTTTTTTACAAAAATGAAAATTAATGAATCAGGATACTTAGATGAAGTTATTTTGTTATGCATTTCCTTAACATATTCCTGGCATTCCGGGTTCAAGTCCTCAAAATCTACCCACGAATTTTCAGCTGCATCATACCCTAACCATTTTACTCTGTAAGTCAATTTATTTCCAACTTTCTTCTTTTTTTTTTTGATTTTTTTTCTATTGAGTTATCTTTATTTTTGTTAATATTGTCGACATATATAGATATAAGAAGATGTGGTATGAGTGCCAATGAGACAACTCTCCATCCAAGTCACAATTTGTAAAAGTAAACTATATTCATTTATGGGAATTTGATCGGGTTGAAGGTCCGGTTCCACTTGTTGAAAATTATCAACAGGAATGTCGTTTTCATTCAATTCCAACGGCTCCAGTTGATTGATTTGTGGTTTCGGATCGCAAGGTTCACCGGTCCAAACTAAACCAGGTTTTATCCTGTCGAAGTGTACTCGAATTTTAAGCAGTTTGCCGTCACACTTTCTTCTCAGTCGTACATGTATTTGGGACAATCTTTCAACGATACAAAAAGGTCCCGTCCAAGGTCGTCGTAGCTTCCTACTTAAATTTGGAGTTGTGACTGGCGTATACAAATAAACAATATCACAGACACTAAAGTTTGAAATACCACGGTTTTTATTAGCTTTTTTCAACATCTCTGTTTTGTGTTCTTGAAGATTTTCACGTGCTACAGCTCTGGCTTTTTCAATGTTTTCTAAAGTTTGTATAATATACTCTAGCGCAGTAACAATTACATCCATATTTGGCAAATGCGTATCTAAAAACGATTTCGGTGACGACCATTTACTAAGAAAAAAGGAGATTAGTCTGTTGAATCTATTGACGGCGAAGTATTATATGCGAATTGTATGAATGGAATATATCTGTCCCAGTCGGAATTGTCGTCAATATACTTTGACAACATATTTTTGATTGTCGACATCATTCGTTCACTTTGTCCATTACACTGCAGTCTATAACTTGTGGTTTGAGTCTTTTTAATGTCCAGTAATTTACAAGTCTCTTTAACAATATTAGACAAATAGTTCACACCTCTATCTGAGTGTAAAAATAATGGTCTTCCGTGTCTACACACTACGTTGTGTAAAAATGCTGTAGCAATAGTTGCTGCTTTGATGTCACTTAACGGTATTAGTTCGACATATTTAGTAAGATAACAAATGAACACTAATACATACTGGTTCTTTGATTTTCCGAAGTTTAATACCGGTCCTAATATATCTGTACTGACACGTTCAAACGGCTGTGAAGCTATTGGCATAGATGTAATTGGCGATTTTGTTGACTTTTGAGGTCGCTTACGCTGACTACATAATTCAAAAGATTTAACCCAGTCCGCAACATCAGATCCAATTGAAGGCCAGAAAAACATTCGTTGAGTTCTTTGTATTGTTCTGTTTATTCTAAATGACCGGATAAAAGTCCATCATGTGTTTCTTTCAATACAACAGGTACTAACTTGCGCGGTACTGCGATTTGAATTGTTACTTCAGTGTCTTTACAATGTCTCTTATATTTCTTGTTGATATGGTAAAGTATTCCGTCATTGGTGAAGTAGAACGGTTGTAGAGTTAATATGTTTCTTCGCCGCTTAGCATTTCCGGGAAGTTCACCGGATTCGAGAAATGTAATAATGTATTAAAGTACGTGTCTTGTCTCTGTTCAACTTTTAGTTGCGCCATAGGGAATAAATTCACACTTTCCTTAGTAATACTGTATAGTTCGATATTGTCACTATTCGTAATTTTACGTACAAACGGTGAATGCTTCTTCACTATTTTTACGTTATTACCAGTTCTGTCAATTACCGCATCATACGGCAAAATATCTATTAACGACTCCATGTCCTGATCAGTGGCATTCTCATATTCACGGCGACTCACTCCGTCTGCATTTCCATGAGTAGTCTCGGGGCGATATAATATTTCCATATTATAAGACTGTAACAAAGCTAACCATCTAGCAAATTTTCCAGTTGGTTCAGTTAATAGTCACTTTAGTGCCAAATGATCTACATACGCAGTAAATTTGATAAAACGCAAATAACAGTCAAATTTCTTCACAGCATACACCAACGCTAAATATTCTTTTTCGGTTATGCCATATTGTTGCTCTTGTTTACTTACCGATCATCCTGAATGACAAAATCACTCTTTCTATCCCGTCTTGTGTTTGACATAAAACGGCTCCGTTAGCAAATGAGCTTGCATCCGTATACAGTTTAAACGGTTCGTCAAAATCTGGATAAGCCAATATAGGTGGTGAAATCAAAGCTTCTCTTAGTAATCTAAACGCATTGTCGCACTGTTCAGTCCAAGTAAAATCTACATTCTTCTTAGTAAGCGCATATAAGAAGGATGCGATTTTAGCATAGTCTTTAATAAATTTGCGATAGTAACCTGATAGTCCAAAAAATGCACGAACTTCCTTGAGACGTTTTTGTATCGGATAGTCTTTGATAGCACTTTATTTATCCGGGTCCGGTGATATACCGTCACTGCTCACAATATGTCCCAAATACTTAATTTGTCGCTTGGCAAAAGTACACTTTTTAGGATGCAGCTTCAAACCTGCCTTTTTCAAACGTTCAAAAACTGCTGTCAAGTGTTAAACATGATCTTCAAACGTTTTTGAGAATACCATTATATCGTCAAGATATATCAGACAAAATTTAAATGTCAACCCATGTAAAACAGTTTCCATGAGACGCTGGAACATTTGTGGTGAGTTTTTGAGACCCATGGGTAAACGACGAAATTGAAACAGTCCTAAATGACATCTCCATGCAGTATTAGGTCTGGACTTGGGGTAAATAATGGACTGATAAAAACCACTCTTCAAATCAGGGGCCGAAAAGTACGTCGGTTGCTTAGCGCCGACGCTTTCTAAAGCATCTTCTGTAGTTAATAACGGATGTGCGTTTAATTCAATGCATTCATTCACTCTTCAAAAGTCAACTACGAAACGATAATCTGTATTTGTAGTATATCTACTCTTTTTAGCGACTAATAAACATGGTGCTGCCCACGGACTAGTGCTTGGTTCTATAATACCATCCCTCAACATGTCCGATACTACATTTTTTAATACCTCTTTTTGTTTTGCACCCAGTTTGTATGGCCTTTGCCTTATTGGTTTACACGTGTCGGGGATGTGTATTTCATGTTCATTGACCTAACTTGCCCTCTTTATTCACAAATACGTCAGAGTATTTCCTAAGTGAATCATTCAGCTGACCACGCTCCTCAACCTTCAAATCACCTGATATATCTGGCAAATCAATGTGTCCCTTGTTATCTCCGCCCACTGGTTGTGTATTCTCCAAATTGACATCGTACAACTTATCATCTCTTGAAATGCATACAAATTTCCCAACATTTTCTTAATTTTCATAGGCTTATCAAAAATATTACACAAGCTATGCATAACTATTCCATTGCTAACATGTGCATCGAATTTGCGGCTAATAACGCATAAGTAGCAAAACTAGATGATTCTGACGCTAAACCTAGAGCACCTTTACTTTTTGCCGCAATTACCACCTCAGACTTTGGCGGAACAGTTATATCTGACTTGGCAATCAATGCACGTCGGGGGTCAAAAGAAATTTTCTGTGCATTAAAATCGATAACAGCGCCCTGATGATTTAAAAAATCTAAACCTAATATTAACTGTGGGGTCAAACAAGGTACTAAATAAAATTTAACATCTGAACTTTCATCGCCTACTTTCAAATCAACATTGACTATTTTATTTATAATGTCTGTTTTGTTCACGCATCGTTGTAAATATAACGGAATTTGATAAGACTGTCGTACACGTGAGAGGTTTAGCGCTATAAAACCAGGTTCAATCCACCATTTTCTACATTTGAAAATGCCTGTACCAAGTCAGGAATATGACAGTTGTTGTCCATTCGTTTGATGTGTTTTGTCATTTGATTTTGCCATGTGATTAGGGACTTTCCGATTGAATTTTCCTCGGAGTTCAGTATTTTTGTGATTTTATCTTTTAATTGTCCCTACAATTTCTACATGTTCATCATTTGCAGTAATTATAACTTTCTTATTAGATGGTTTAACAACAACTTTAATACCCGAGTTTAGATAAAATTGACGGATTAGCTACACTAATGTCCGCACCTGTGTCAATCATTGCATGCAGTGATAAACTACCTATATTTACATTAATAAAATTGTTCAATAAAGATGACTGACACATTGATACATAACTATTGTCAAAATTTCCATGCTTTTCACTTACATAAGGGCGACTGTTGTCCATTCTTTTGCGAATTCCACATATTTTCACTCACGTTATACCTTCGGCATGCTTTTGCCTCATGTCCAAATCGGTGACACAATTGGCATTTAATTTTAGAGTTTCTTCCACTAGCGGAATTTATACGCGCACCGTCATCTGTTCCATTTCTTGTATTGACTTTGTAAGCAGCTGAATTGCTTCCTGTTGTTCTTCAAGTGTTTGCTGGATAATGTTATTAGATCCAGTATCGAAAGTAGGAAAAGCTGCCAAAGACTCCTGCGCTAGTCTTGCAGATTGTATAGCTTCCTTAAAGTCCTTTTGATTCTTCTGGATAACAAATAAACGAATAGATGCGGGGAGACCACGAATAAATGCTGTCACTGTCTCCTTGTCGGTTTTCAATTATCTCTTGCATCGTCTTTGCATGTCCGTAATATACTCTTCTAGACCCTCGCCTGAACTTAATGAGCGTTTGTATAGCTGTTGCTCCAGCGTTTACGTCGGATGAAGAGATGAAAAATGGTCTAAAAATCCCTTGAACAATGAACTACTACTTTGCTTTGTAATGTTCGGTAGAGTCTGAAACCAGGAGAGTGCATTTCCCTCAAGTTTTAGTTGCATTGCACTGACAGTTTTGTCTACATTTTCTAACCATCCGTTAAACACAATCCATGCCTCAAATTTGTCTAGCCATTGTCTTGCGTCATCTGATGGGTGTCCTGAAAAAGTATCCATAGAAATATTTGAAGCAATGTTACCACGCTTTGTATTAATTTCCACTACATGTGTCATTTTATTAAGAGTAATTAACAGTTCATCCAATTGTTGTTCCTTTGAATCTGGTTTTCCACCACTAGCTTCTGCGGATTTATTTTCGTCTCCAGGCATTTCAGTTAATTTAACTTGTCTATTTCTTAAATTGTGTGTCATTAAGTCCGACTCCTCCACCACATGTAACGGGGCTTTACTCTTTGTATTTTGTACCTAGTCATATTTCGGATCTATGCATCCGAGATCGGTTACTCCATGTTTGCCCGTTAGCATAGGGAACAATTGTAAAGTTTCTCCGCAAGCTCACAACTAAGTCTATTTAATGTTTACATGTTTAATGTTTGTAGAAATTCATATAACAGTACATGCATAATATATATAAAGGTTCACAATTATAATTTCAAATTAAAGTTCGTGCATACAACTTGTTACTTCCAACTCATCTATAAAACAACTGACCAATATAAAGGTTCTCACAAGATCGTGCTATTAACATCTGTTAATTTAGAGACATAAGGAACATATCCGATATCATCTGTGAAACGGTTATTCCATAACGGTCAACCAACTTGTGATGGCGTCCGTAAAATTAACGAAGGGATGATTTCAACTTCACCATTTGGAACTCTTGGTTTAATAGCTTCCTTGTGAGCAGCAATCCTCTATCAAGGAAATCATGATAGGAAATACATGTTATAAATGTTATTGCAACTCTACTGTGCAACCCATGTACCGTATGAACTGTCACATTAATCAAGATGAAAGATCATTAAACTGATTAAGTGTTGACCATCAAATCTTTGATGTAATTGACCACACCACACAATTATAACATTAAGACAAACATGGATGAACACCTTCAATATGAATTATAAATCTAAATGGAAAATTGTCAAAAGGGATAGGATACAAGTTATAGCAACATATTTTCTTAATTTAAAATGATTTCCAAAACTTTTATAACAGCACATTTCAATCCAACACTATCCGTATTTTAATGCCAGTTCCAAAGTAATGGCTAATAGGCAGGTGATAACCTAGTGGATTAACAGTCCACCAGCAGAGGTATCGACCCAGAAGTAGTAGTAACATTAACGGTACCACTTTTACTGCACCTGACGAAATTGTCCTTCAACTCATTAACATAATGTTTCAAATTAAATGTAACGGTACAATTGGATGTGGCTCTTTGACACGAAACCACTTGTCATAAATACAGCAAGTTAAAGCCTTTGCTGAGTTCGATACAGTTTTATCATAATCATTATACGTATTTTTTTCTGTTTCATAGACCTTTCTGGCATGCGGTTACCACACGGTGGAACCAGATCTCAGGAAAAAATGTCTTTAGTAACAAAATAGTGACATGACCAACAGTCACTTGTATGATATACTACTAGTGTGATTTTAACCTAAACTTCCTGTTGTTTTCAATATTGCCAGTTAAAGGTTTGAAAACGGTGCCAATATAATCATTAAGGTATTTTTAATTCACTGGTTTTTAATTCACTGGTTTAACAAAATGATTAAAAAAACTACAATATTTTCCTTCCAAGTTTAATATGTTACATGAATATTGTTTAGAATGGTGTTTTGACGTTAATCTAAAAAAAGACAGTTGATTTTAGTCTCTAATGCATGATTTTTTATTATTAATTGTTTTGGCTTTTAACTAGCTGTCAGTAACTGCGAGTACTCTCAAGTCGTACTTTCTTGTTTATTTGACCTGTTGATACTAATTGTATTGCATTTTTGTTATTTAATGTTATTCAGGGTTATATCTGGTCTATATACCAGCTTTGATAAGTGCTTGATATTACTTTAAATTTTCACTTCGTACTATGAACATCAAAATTATTTATTTTGTAAAAATATTCCCTTTCTCTATCGGAACTGTACACGGTTATCTAACAATAAAATTGTTTAAATTTATTGCAAATGGCGGATAATTTTGTTCGAGCATATTGTTTTTCTTTATTGTTTAACATTTCATACCGATATAACATGTTACTTTTATTATTCTTCCCTTAGTTTATCTATTTTGTATTTACATTGTATCATAGGTCAAATTTATTTGTTCAGTGTATGTTCAATGGTGTTAATATGTCCTTTGATTGAGTTAAGCTATTTCAGTTGATATTTTATATTGTGTCTTTCTATGTTGTGATGTTACACTATTGTTTCAGAACAAGGGTGAAGGTTTGGTACCATTAAAACGTTTAAACCCGCTGCATTTGTTTGCACCTGTCCTAAGTCAGGAATCTGATGTTCAGTAGTTGTCGTTTGTTGATGTGGTTCATAAGTGTTTCTCGTTTCTCGTTTTTTATATAGATTAGACCGTTGGTTTTCCCGTTTGAATGGTTTTACACTAGTAATTTTGGGGGCCCTTTATAGCTTACTGTTCGGTGTGAGCCAAGGCTCCGTGTTGAAGACCGTACTGTGACCTATAATGGTTTACTTTTATAAATTTTGACTTGGATGGAGAGTTGTCTCATTGGCACTCATACCACATCTTCTTATATCTAAATAGTATAATTTTTAACAAGCCAGGAAAATTTTTAAAATGCTGTTTACATTTTGGAGGTAAAGAGATAGAATTATATAGATATCTTGGAATCACATTTATATCTAGTGGTATATTCAAGCAGTGTAAAGATGATTTATACAACAAATCTTT
This sequence comes from Mytilus californianus, assembly GCF_021869535.1. Classification (NCBI taxonomy): domain Eukaryota; kingdom Metazoa; phylum Mollusca; class Bivalvia; order Mytilida; family Mytilidae; genus Mytilus; species Mytilus californianus. Next base: position 31,648,066 of record NW_026262690.1, on the reverse strand, counting down.
AAAAGCATGTTTTAAGCTACAGAGATGCTTGTCATCGTCTAACCCTAGTATTGCCACTTTTTTACATCTTTATGATCATACAATTAAACCCATACTATTTTATGGCAATGAAATATGGGGAATGTTTCGTACTGATTCAGCTGCTTGTAAAAAAGATAATGATTATATATTGGAAAAAGTTTTTGGTCAGGATTCCTCTGAAAAAGCTCATAACAAATTTATGAAATATATTCTTTGTGTAAACAGAAAGTCCAGTAACATAGCTGTGATGTCAGAGCTTGGTAGATTTCCTATTTATTTTACTATAATTTTATCAATGTTAAAATATTGTCATAGACTGGAAGGTTTGAAAGAAGGATTTTTATTTGATGCATTCATATGTTGTAAACAATTACATATTTCTAATGTAAATACATGGTACTCTAGTATAGATTATATTCAGAGAGAGATTGATTTACCAAATTTTGACCAATCAATTGGTTCTTTATGTCAGTATGTTAAAAATAAACTATGTGAAAGTTATTTAACATTTTGGAATAGGCTGAAGTATCAAACAATTAACTCTGAAAAAGGGAAGCTTGGTACTTATTTTTCTATGAAAAAATGTTTTAAAAAAGAACAATATTTAGAACTACAGGATTTTAAAAAAAGACAGTCAATTTGTAAATTAAGAATAAGTGCTCACTCTTTAAAAATTGAGACAGACAGATATTCAAAAAAGTATATAGAAAGATCTGAGCGTCTTTGTTCAAATTGCTCACTTGGTAAAGTTGAAGATGAGCTTCATTTTTTGTTAGAATGTCCTCTTTATGATACTCAAAGGGAAGACTTTTTTCAATACATATCTGACAATTGTTATAATTTTAAAAATTTAAATAAATATTCTAAATTTTTATGGCTCTTGACTCAAGAAAATGTAACTCTTATGGAAAAACTGGGCTGTTATATTTGTGACTATTTTGAATTAAGGAGATCAGGTATGCATATTGACACTAAGTCAAGTAAATGATTTGAGAATGAATGCATATAATGTAATTTTATTCTTTTATTCACAATATATATGTGGTTTTTGGCTCTGATTCTGACCAATGCTAATATACTAAATATATATTTTCAAGTGACTATTATTGTTGTCGTTACCAATTATGTAAATCAATTGTATCTGATTATATGCCCTTTATGGGCCCTGTAATTTGGGAAATAAAAATATTCTAATCTATTCTATTCTAGAAAGTGATGTAATGGAGTCGTCTTAACAATTCGATTGGATAAGATCATATTGGTTAACTTTTAGTCTGCTGAAATTCTTCATGCATGTTAGAAAATGATTTGTATATAATACTTGCATTACTTTTGGTATTTTGCCTCTTTCAAAATACGGTATTTTTGATAATTCATACCTTAATCATTACATCATTTTATGTTTGTGTCCCAACCTATGATCACCTATATATATGTTATATTTCAAAACGGTTTTACCCATTTCAATTCAACCCAAACGAAAGTAGATACTAGTTAATCATATGAAGAAATAACTGATCTGCGTGATTTTAATCAATATAATTGGTAGTTTAAAAACCGGTTGTTTATATCCATACGGTAGGCACTATAGCTAGCTTAGGATCATTGCATAGTATTATAATATTATTTTATGAGTTGGCAATACACCAGTTAAGTTTAACTTCCTTATTAAGAAAACAATTATCAGAAACAACTTAAGTCACGTGTCAAAATTATAATACCCTATAACAAAGTCATATTTCAACATTCTATAAATAAAGCGCTGATAAGATTCGCTTGGAATGAAGCTTATATAGAATGAGGAATTGGTCAAGAAAGTAACAATGCTGGAGACTATTAAAACACTTGTGATATCTTATGATGTTCTTTTCTACATTTTTCTGTCACGTGCTGTGTATTTATTGATATACTCCACTAATGAAAATATTGTGGAAAATAAAATTGTCTTGGACAGACTCGATCCAGACTACCTAACGAAAAAGGAATTGTTTTCCCTTCTGGATATTCGCGGAGAAGTCTATCGACGTAGTGCAGATCGAAGTCGACTTGTAACATTAGCCAAATCAAAAGGTACTAATGAATAGAACAGAAAACTTTAATTAATGCATCAAAATTGTTAATATAATCATATTGCTAATGTGTTCAGAACATTTATACTCGTAGTGAATCTTGACTTTTATTAATTATAAAACCTTCAATATTGATCGTGAATTATATAGTGCATATTTATTTTCAGTTGACGTAGAAGAAAGTGAGCCTCCAATATTAGCTGATCTAGAATCACTAACCATATCTGATCTAAAACAACTGCTAGATCAAAGAGGCATAATGTATTACAGTAAGTCAACAAAACCAGACTTAATTGGATCCGTAAATATATCAGGTATGTGTTATAAGTATGTCAAGTTGTTCCAATACAAAAAAAAACATTTTCAGAAGACATAAACATTAACTGCAAATCTACTGTGTACACATAAATCACAATTTCATCCGCTAAATTTTGGTATAAGATTCGATTGTGTTAAACATTTGAAACCAATAGCAATAGGCTTCAGTCGTATTTTTACCAGCAATTATACAGGGTTAATGACATCAAAATATCCAAATATCCAAATATCAGAATATTACGTAATGTATTATAAGGATTAAGTATATTTTATTATAACATTTCCCTTTTGATTATGTTGATTAGATCAGGACTATTTATCTATATTTTTATAGGACCAGTAACTACAGAGGCTTTAACCCACATGAAACAAGCTGGAGAACCAAAGATTGGACAAGTCCATGAATTCAATGCCTTCAACTTCATGAATACTTTAGATAGGTACAACTATAGTATATTTCTCTTAAATATATTGCCGCCGAGAATAAAATCTTCATATTTCAACGAATCGTCATGGAATGCTCTTAGACGAAAACTTACATACATGGACTTCAAATTCGGAGAACTTGACTGTGATTTTGAAAAAAGGTATAGTTCAAACTTTGTCACAATATTAAACAAAAACCATTTTCTTACAGATCTGTTGGTAAGTAACTTCCTATTTGACTATGATTTTGTTTTAAATCGACTAAACATATCTTGCCTTGTTTTATGCAAACAATTTTACGATTGCCAGGGAGGTACTTGACGTTCGACAATACAGTTAATTATGACCACTGAACATGGAATTATTTTGTTACATATCACCCAGCTTCTGTGTTAAGGAACGATAACTGTTCTAGAACTTTATAATGTTGAGTTGGGCCATGAAAGTGATTTTCATATTCACAGGACAGTAACTTCCTGTTAAATTATACCTTGATTTTTTTTAAGTGGTATACCCATTGACCATGAAATTATTTGTCAATGTCTAATAGCGTGTAGCGTATACTCCCGCATGAGATAGCATGTCACGCCTTGTTGAAACTAACGAATGTAAAAACAGAAATGTAATCATTTGCATGGGATTTTTCTCCCTAAAAGTTACAAATATTAACAAAGCATGTTACTTGTATCTGAAAAACCAAGAATTTATGTATGATCTTGTAAGTTCCAAACAATCAAGTATTGATATCAAAATTTCCATTTTTTCCAAACGTTTTTTTATATGATTTATCTTTTCATATTTTTAATTCAATTATATCATTGTGTTCCCAATTTCACCATAAAATTTTGCCAAAACGCATTTAGTTAAGTATTTATCTTTTTTTTTTATTCCCAAATTAGGTAAAACCTTACAATGCTCTAACATTACAAACTCGAAGGGCTGACTGACGTATAGAATAATGGTCATCCCGTGGATATCTCCAATCAGGTAGTTAAACCTATGCTTAAATGTCTGATTTTGTGTGAGGGATATATACATACGCAACCACGTTCCGTCGGAGATGGAACCTTACATCGAAAGCTTCGTGTATGAACAGTGTCACGCATGAACCCTTACAACAACTATTTGAATGTTCCGTAGGTGGCCTAGTGAAAAACAGCATTTCTGCTCATATCCAACACACCAAACATATCTTTTTTCTGTGGCAGTTTATATTTCCTTCCTTACACCCCAGTCGACCCACTTAATAGAACATACCTTGATTTATTATCAATATGTGACGTCCAGAATTTGCATGAACTATTTGCAACTGGACGTCAATATCAAAACAGATATGTGTTTAATTTACAGTACACAAAGAACACAAAAAGGAAGTTATCTCTATACAGTGTTTTCAGTTTTTTTTATGGATATAACAAATGAACAGTTATCTTATTTTGCTTTTCAGCATTTGCCTGAAAAAGAAATGGAATATATCGACACTTTTTCTATATACTCCAGGGAAAAAAATCCACCGAGAATATCATATAAGAGATGACTACAATCTTCATATTATATTTTCAGATATTCAAAAAGAAATAAATTATAAAATTACACTTATTTCGTCATGGGACATATTTACGTCATCAAAATGGGCCTTTTATTATGGTCCTAAAGATAAAATTGCCGTAAGAATAATTCTTTTTACAAATATGACGGTACCGCCCATGTTTTTGTCCTCATTAAGCGTTAAATACCGTGATAAAGTAAATTTTGGAATGGTCAACATGGCGTCCAATAAAGGAAGGAGTATCCTAAAAAAATTAAAACAGAAATACTGGCCACTGTGCTTAGTCGTAACAAAACAAGGAATATTAACCTACGGAAAGTTACCAGGAGAATATTTTACATATCGGGAACTGGATTTCTTTCTTTCTAATTTACTACAAGATTTTCAGCCTACAGAAAAATGGTATTACAAATTATCAATTTTTCTAGATCCAACAGTGATAGGGCTACTCATTGTTCGGTTCGTAGCAAGATATCTGATATCGAGAATGTCGTGTAAGAAAGAGGAAAAAATCAAAAGCAACCATGATGGTGTACAAAATATTGATAATGATTCAATGGAGAGTAGAATACACGAAGCAAGTCAATCACATATTATTGACCAACAAGTTGGTGAATTATTATTAGCAGAGTTACTACGCAGGAGAAACAACGAACAGTAGAATACACCAGAATCTCTAAAAATAAACAAGCACCATTTTACGTTAAGTTTTGTATATGATCAGTCTATGTTATGTCACTAATTATTTTGAGAGAGAGAGAGAGAGAGAGAGAGAGAGAGAGAGAGAGAGAGAGAGTTTGATTTCAGCTATTTCAGATTTCAGCTTTTTCAGATTGTTTTCTAAACATCGAAAACCGTTTAAAAATTTAACCGTATATAATAATGCAAAGAGAGGATTGAAACTAAAACAACACTTTTAAAAAGCACCTTTCTTGTTATTTTAAAGTTTTCATATTTAAACAAGTTGAAAAGGACAAGATGTTAAAAATAAATTACATAACTAAGCTATATTCCAGGTCTTCATGCTAGTTGTGTCGAGCTGATGAGACAAACCATTTCCAACCGATTTTAACAGTTTGTTCTTATGCTAAACTAGCCTCATTCTAAATGTGATTATCCTAAGCCTGGAATCTGTAATTCAGTGGTTGTCGTTGGGTGCTGTCCGTTATATCTGTTATGTGTTTATCGTTTTGTCATAAATCAAGCAGTTGTTATTTTGTCTGAATTGTTTCACTTTTGTAATGTAGCGGCCTTTTATAGCTGACTATATGGTACGGTTTTTTCTGATTATTTAAGTCCGCACTGTAACCTTTTATTGCCTACTATAAGTCCAGGTTATTTGTTTAATCCTTATAATTCTCAACCCAAACATTTTTTTTGTTTGTCTATTGACCGTCAAATCCACAATTGACTTGTCTTAACTTTGGAGAGAGCCGCCATGTTGACTTGCTAAAATAAATAAATGTGCGAAATATGCAATAGAATAGACATGTTTTCAAATAACGTGTATGCGCCAAAAGCATTTATGAATTTTATTTCACCTTTATTTTGTAGATTTTTCCAAGCTCTTGGACTAATGCATTACTTATTTTTGTTATGCATTAGAATAAGAATAACAGTTCAGAAGTTTTTTTTCAATTTAGATTTAAACACAGCTAAATTGACATAGACTTTGCATATAGGTTACCACGCATGTGGATTTACTAGGGAGGTTAATTGTAATAGTCATTAATATGTACATCCCTGAGTCTGCGCTAATAACATTAACGGTACCAATTGTAATACACCAGAAGGGTATTTCGACAATAAATGTGTCTTCAGTGATGCTCGAGGGCAAACTATTTGACACACCAAATCTTATACAAACGTTGAAGAGCTAGTCAAACAAAAAAGGACCTAACGTATAGCCAAATCTGGACAAGGAATCAGGGCTCTGCATAAGGGAGTTATATTCCTAAATTTTAAATGATTATATTAATAACCTTGAAAAAATTAGAAAGACTCAAATTAAATAGTATCACGTCTGGGGAGGTTGAAAATAAGATATCAGAAATAGAATCACTAATTAAAAAACTAGTATGAGAACAAATCAGAGGCGTAAAAAAATAGGGCGAGTGTTAAGAGCAATTCTCTGTAACCACCAACCATTTCATATAGGGGGGTCGGCACGCATAGTCACCGATTTCCCTGCCACTTAGCCTTAACAAGTAATCAGGTAAAAAAGTAAGAAATTAAATTTCCCACCAAAATGTTGCTAGGCCATGGTTGCCATGTCAACCAAGTCAATGAGCTTTCCCGTACATTTTAGGGAATTTAGCATTGAAAAAAAACAACTACTTTGCAGTCATTTGGAAGCAAAACCAGATTTTATATAAGGATATTTGTTAATATTTTTCAGAAAGTTGATAGTTAACAAACAAAACAGCAATGTCATATATAAAAAATATTTTTCTGAAAATTGTCACAATTGCAGGAGCAGAGGTCAAAATATACATTTTTGCATACAACTCCATTTAAGCTGTGGTTATAAATAAAAAGTATCAATGTTTCTAGTCAATAAATTATAACAAAATGTTTGGGATTTAGGGTGCTAGGATGGTTGCTATGGAAACCAAAATGTGTCAATTTTGCCTTTTTACCTTTGAAATTCGACCATGTTATTAAGATAATCCCAAAAAGTCATAACTATTGAATGACTATGATGTGCAAACTATTGGCAATTAAATTACAAAAAATTTGACCCAAGGTCAAATGTCATTGATGACCTTGACCTTTGACCTTGTGTATATTAATTGAATTTTGTAAGAAAAGATAATAGAAAGAAGCAAACAATATAAGGGGGAAATGTTTAGGACGTTTAAAGCCACTTTTTTGTTAACAGATCAACATTTAGAAGAGGTAAGGTCAAGTCAAAAGTGCTTAGCAACCAACCGTATTTGATGAAAAAGTACCTAGTAACGATACATGTTTTGATTCAGGACTATATAAACTATTACATAGACCCTACCTTAAAGGTCAAGGGGGAATGCTCTCACATAAGTCCTAAGCAATCATTCATTCATAGTGGAAAAGTGCATAGCAACCATTTATTTATATTGGAAAACTGCCTACCAACCATTTATTTACATTGGAAAACTGCCTAGAAACTATATATTTTCGGTTTCATTGGGACAACAATCAGACAAAAATTAATATTAAACATGCAGTTTGTCTTAAAATTAATAACTCCTTTAAATAACACATGTATAATCCAGAATAGTAAATTATATGGCAAATTCAATCTCAAGGGATTGAATACAAATTCAAATACAAAAATTAAAAGATGTGTATGATTGCCAATGAGACAACTCTCCATAAGAGATCGAAGGTTATTTTTGAGACCAGTCCTTTGAAACTACAAGAACGAGACAAAAGGAACAAAATCGCTAAGAGAACGACAAATTCATTTCTTTGGTTGGGGTTGGGCTTTCGGCCAAAGGTTTTGCATAAACAGAATAATCATTTTCACCCGTCATAAGGCTGGTTTACTTATTTCATTCTTTTTTTCGGCGACAAAAATAAATTATTTTTCATCGTGTACACACCTATTCCTATTTCAAATCGTATGTGGCTGATGTACATCTGAATGTACAGAACATTCCTTATCAGAATGTCTTGGGCAATATTAATGATCTTCAATTCTAGACACCATCACATTCATTTCATTTAGCATCTCTTATCCCCATCACAAAATATAAAATGGTCCGACCTAGCCAATAGAACTACTCTGAATCCGCTCAATTGCTAAATATTTGTATTATGTGGATAATTAAAAAAAAAAAAAAACTTTCTTAAAAAAAATACATTGTGTGTTCTGCAAAATTTAATTTTTTAGCTCGCCTGGCCCACAGGGCCAAGTGAGATTTTCTCATTATATTACGTCTGTCGTCGTTAACTTTTACAAAAATCTTCTCCTCTGAAACTATTTGGACAAATATGTCCCAAAATGGTTGACATGGCTGAAAATAGAACATGCAAGTTTTGTCTATTATCATGAAAACTATTATAAATAGAGAAAAATTTAACTTGGTTGAAATCGTCAGCTGATTCTTTATTGGACTTATTGCCCTTTAATGACGATATCTATTTTTTTTTTGCCTGATGCAAAATATATCATAATAAAAAGAAAGAAACTAAATTACAAAAATTATCAGCAAGACAAGATTACAAATAAGTCAGCATGGTTGAATTCGTCTGACGATCCCTTATTAGAGCTATTTCCCTTTAATGACGATTTTGGTTAACAGTACTCATTTAGTGTTAACATATCTTAATAAAGAATTTGCTATGTATAGCTACAAGAGTAAATACATAAGAAATATACAAGTAATTTAATAATTGGGATAAAGAAACAAGAGCAGTGCTGTTATTTAAATCCGTCTCCATTAGTAGTCATTTAAGGGCAAAACGCCTATATGGAGTCAAAAGACAATTCGGCCATGTTGAATGTGACCTACCGAATTAGATTTTTTACCGGGTTTGTACTAACATGAGCAACACGACGGATATGGAGCAGGATCTACTTACCTTTCCGGAGCACTTGAGATCACTCCCAGTTTTTGGTGGGGTTCGTGTTGCTCAGTCTTAAGTTTTCTATGTTGTGTTTTGTGTATTATTATTTGTCTGTGTCTTTTTCTTTTTTAGCCATGGCGTTGTCAGTTTATTTTCGACTTATGAGTTTGGATGTTCCTTTGGTATCTTTCGCCTCTCTTGTATAGATCTCCTTTATTCAATACATATACGTTTTTGTACAACACATTCACTAATTTATTAATTAAGATATCATACAGATACATGTTAAATACCTCATACTAGTATGTACATGTAATAAACGTGTTAAAATCTGATGATTCTTGATGGTTTTCATTATCAATGAATCGACATAATATGCTCAAAGGATTGATCAATATATTACAAAATGAAAACAATACTTTATAATATTCAGGTGTCCGAAACGCTTTTCTGGATATATCTTCATAAGGAAAGATCAAAACCAAAAATTTGAAAGCCAATGATGTATAAGAACCGAAAGTGTTGAAGAGCTATATGACCAACCAAATACCAAAAATAATAGCCAAATTCATGTAAAGGTCAACTTTCTCTGAGGGAGTTGACAATTTAAGAGAGGTTTGTTATAAGTCATGTCTGTAACAAAGTACTAATTACTGAGCTGATGCTACCAACGGGGACTGATAGTCCATCGCTACAAGAAACACTTTGATTGTTTTTTTAATATTGCCGACACATAGTTATATAGCCATTAAGGTCGATACAAACTTTGGGTCTGTCACCTCAGATTTTCTTTTCATAGAAATACGTTAAAACTTTTTTTTACATGACAGTTTTTTCTATGCAGATTAGTACACGTTTCATTTTCTTCCAGAGCCTAGTTTAAGGTGTAATTAACTACTAATTGAATGCGCTATGAAGAGCGTAATTTTTGTGTGTGTCTGTCCAACGTCAGAAGCATCTATTCAGTGGTTGTCGTTGGTTGCTTCCCATTATATTTGTTTTAAGCTCATATTTTTGTATAGAAATCAGGCCGTTGGTTTTCTTATTTGAATCGTTTTACATTTTGTCATGTCGAGGCCTTTTTCAGCTTAGTAAATGGTATGGATTTTTCTCATTTTTAAGGCCGTACGGTGACCTGTAGTTGCTTACATCTACGTCATTTAGTCTCTGGTGGATAGTTGTCTAATTAGCAATCATAACACATCTTCTAATTTTAAAATTTATTTTATTTTTATGTAATTGAAAGGTTTAGAACATTTAAGACAATAGGTTGATGTCATTCATTCCAGAATCGTAAGTCATACAGGAATGCACTGTTCTTCCGGTGTATGCTTAACTGACTTAATTTAGGATATTATTAAATATCTTAAAGGACAAAAGGAGTATTGTTTGATCTGATATTGAAGATGCAGATGCTGAATGTGATTTTTTTTTACCAAAGATAAAAATAGTGTATATAAAGGCAATAGTAGTATACCGCTGTTCAATAGTCATAAATCGATTTAACTGAAACAAATCTGGGTCACAAACCAAAACTGAGGGAAACACATCATCTATAAGAGGAAACAAAACGGAACAACAGAAATACTGAACTGCTACAAAAACAAACGCCAAAATACATATAAACAGACTATGTGATAACAACTGCCATATTCCTGACTTAGTACAGGACATTTTAATAATATATAATGTCAGAAAGGGGTTGACAGGCTAGCTGTTCAAAATGTAAACTAAGTTGTCATAGATGAGTAGAGTTTAGAATATTAAATACAAGAAATGTCTTAACATTGCATATTTTATGTATGAATTAAATAATTGTATTGATTTTGAAGCCCAAACTTTCTGTTGTTATTTAACCTTTTAGTTCTTGGCTTTCCAATATTAGTTTTAGGCGTTCCTGCTGAAGGTAAATAAAAAACAAATGCTTCAGGCGCATCTAATTAATTATTTTCGCATTGAAAACAGGGGGAATGTAAACATTTCGGTATAGTTTAGTAAGACAAAAAGTAAAATTTATGTTTGTGTGATTGTTTATCAAGAGGTTACTATAAACAATTCTACACTATTCAAGTGGATTTTATTGAGTGGAATCGTCATTGGTATTGAATCTAAAATACTAGTTAGTTCGTATTGTTTGACCTCAAGGCGGATAAAAGTCTGCATGCATGTCAGAATAATATAATACTTTGTAGAGGCGTTTTGTTTGTACTTTCCAAAATATTGTATTTTTGAAAATGCACACGCTTACATGTATAACTGAAATGGAGTTTGTATGCCAGTTTTCTGGACAGATTGATCTAAACCGTTACTTATTATATCTATCTACAATTATTTTGAATTTTTTTTTCAAAGGTTTCATTTCACGTGATCTTAAACTCATTTGACTTCAGACAACAGTGCTTTTATATTTTTACTGCCTTACCATTTCCATCGACTCTGTGGTCTATTGGCAGCGTGTACACATAGGGTGCGGGAGTTGTAGTTCGATAGGGGGCCAGATCTAAGCAATGTCTTAAACAATTAGAATTTCCTGCTCCCTAGCTCAGCGTGCCATTTAAGGGAGTAAGAGTAAAGATTGTGATGATTGGAGTGAAAATAATGTGATCGGATAGGGTTGCATGTCTTCCTGCGAACTATTACCATGTGCACGATCACGGTTAAAATCTGGCTCATATCAATCTAGTACAAAGCAGGATTCATATTCATATCTCTTAACTAAGGTCAGCTATGATGAAGCCATCAGTACAGATCTAAGCAGAGTCATCTATATTAATTCGCTCAGGCTTTTACATATCCTCAGACAAACATGAAATTATAAGCTGATGTATGTGTACCAACATCCGCTGATGATGTTGCTCTGATATCAAATAATCTACAACAGTTACAGACCATCACCATTAAGCTGCTGGCTTTCGAAAACAAACTGACAATGCCATGGCAAAAATCGAAAACGACCAAAACATAACATAGAAAACTAAAGACTTAGGAACACGAACCCCACCAAAAACCAAAGCTGATCTCAAGTGCTCTGGAAGAAAAAAAGGGAACTTGATTCTAAATATGTAAAATATCTATGGGGATTTGCAGTGACTAGTACAACGTTCTGTCCGATAGGTGTGCCTTGCATGACAGAATTGTGTATACAGATACCGATTAACATGTTATCACACTCATATACATATAATGTTTTCCTTGAAGTTGGACAATAATCAATCTAGGTATTTCCAGCACAAAAGATGCGTTATATTGACCTCGTCCTCTTTTCTCAACCCTCCTATGATCAATGTAAATACTATGTAAAAACAACATGCAATGCAGGACGTCTTTGATGATTGAGAATAAGTTCATCAAAGTAAGTTTGACGGAATTTTCAGGTATACCTCGGATCTGGGACTGGGACTAATGCAGCTATCTATTGGACCCAGATTCGACTTACTTTACCAATTTTACAAAACTAAAAGCGCATTCCTTAAAAACACACCGAGAAACCAGAAAGGTTCTGCGTTTTCTCCCTTCTTCTATATTATATTATTCGAACAAGAATCATCGTAACGTATTTGGTACAGTATACGCAATAGATAGGTCAAATTCCATTACTATGTTTACGTCTATTCAACAAAAACGGAAGTAGATAGTTAGTTATAGTAAACCTGTGCATATTTGTTTTGTATATAACATAATACAATTTGATCATTTTTAAACCAGATATAATAGGCACAATCATTGATTATGATAATGTTATTATTATTATATCATTTGGTTATACACCACGTTCAAAATATATAAAACGTTTAACTTCCTTATTTGTAAAAAAACAACTATTAGCAACAAATCATGTGACGATAATAAAACCATAATATCATGGTATATTTCAACATTCTATAAATAATGCTGATAGGATGTGCTGTGAATGGAGCTTACATGTATAGAACATATTGTACGAGAAGTCAATTGAAAAGATAACAATGCTGGTTGCCATAAGAACAATTGTGGTGGAATATGACGTTATTTTCTACATTATTCTTTCACGCGCTTTATATTTATATGTCCCTTCCACTAATGAAAATACTGTGGAAAATACAATTTCCGTGGACAGAATCGATCCCAACTACCTAACGGATAAGAAGCTGTTTGACCTTCTAGATAGCCGCGGGGAAGTTTATCGACGTAGTGCTGATCGAAGTCGACTGTGTACATTAGCCAAAACAAAAGGTACTGGTGAATCGAAAAGAAAACTGAAAGTAGCGTATCAATATAACTTAAATAATCATTTTGCAAGTATGTAGTTAGATATGTATTTATAATGTAGTATGCATTTCAATTCTACTGATATAGCAAATACTCTCGAAGTTCATTTATTCGTTTTTAATTTTAAAATTCTTATTATCCAGCAATAAATTTTACCATATCAAAATTAGCTTTAATATAAAGTCTACAGATTTTAAGGAATATTTTTAGAAAAAGTACTTATCAGACAGTTATTTTATGTCGTTTTTCGTTTTTTGCAATGGCATTGTCAGTTTGTTTTCTACTAATGAATTTAAATATCCCTTTGGTATATTTCGCCTCTCCTTTATGTATAATTCGTATCTATTTTCAGTTGTCGTAGAGAAAAGTGTGCCTCCTACACTAGCTGATCTAGAGTCACTGACCATCTCTGATCTAAAACAACTGCTGGATCAGAGAGGCATAATGTATTATAGTAGGTCAACAAAACATGACTTAATTGGAGCCGTTAATGTATCAGGTATGTGTGGAATTTTATGCAACTGTCATTCAAGTGAGAGGTTTACCTACAAAACCAGGTTTAATCCTGCATTTTCTACAAAAGGAAATGTTTGTACCAAGTCAGGAATATGACAGTTGTTTTCCATTCGATTGATGTGTTTTAGCTTTTGATTTTTCCTTCTGATAAGGGACTTATTGCTTTGAATTATCCTTGGAGTTCGGTATTTTTGCTATTTTAATTTTTATGAGAATAAAAGATATGTCAAATTATTTCAATTCAAGAGATAAATATGTTCATAAGACATTAAAATAATGGAAGTAAGCTCTTTGGTAGATTCAATGTTTTTTTTTATATTTTTATAAGACATTAAAATTTATATGGAAGTTAGTTCTTTGGTAGATTCAATGTTTTTTTATAAGATTCCACTGTGGTAACCCTTTGAAACTTATTTGTACGTTTCCTATCAACTTTTTGCGATTAAAGACATCAAAACCCATGTTAATATCAGCAAAATATCAAGATATTAATAGTGAACAAAAAGGTTAAACATGCTACACCGAGGAACTGGTGATCAGTATGCTGGAGTTTTTTATTGACAACATATTTGTTGAATTTGAGGGTAGACTTTTGCAACAAATTGTCGGCATTCCTATGGCAACGACCTGTGCGTCTCTCCTTGCCGACCTCTTCTTATTTTCATATGAGTCGGAGTTCTTTCATACACTTGTCAAAAACAAGAAGATCAAAGAAACCAGATCATTTAATTTCACATTGAGATATATTGATGATGTTCTTTCCATTAACAATGCAAACTCTCTGTGTTCTGATCGGCTTCCATTGATATATGCTCCAGAACTAGAAATTAAAGAAACAACAAACGAGGCTTCCTCTGCCTCATTTTAAGACTTATACTTCGAATTTGACATAAGCTGTCATCTCAGTACCAGAATCTATGACAAACGAGACGATTTTAATTTTGAAATGATAAAATTCTCCCACCTAAGCGACAATATACCATCCTGCATATGGGATATACATTTCCCAACTCATTCGGTATCCAAGAGCTTGCAGCTGCTACTGAGACTTTTTAAAACGTCACCAGTGTCTTGGCAGAAAGTTGATGAACCAGGGTTATGCCAAAGAACGTCTTGTCCTTTTTAGCTCACCGTTCCGAAGGAACTGTGAGCTTTTGCCATCACTTGGCGTCCGTCGTCGTCCGTCGTCTGTCGTCGTCCGTCTGGTGTAAACTATTTCAAACATCTTCTCCTCTGAAACCACTAAACCAATTCCAACCAAACTTTAGTTGAATGATGTTTAGGGTATTTAGAATAAATTTTGTGTTTTATTTACTGTTTCGTCAAATAACATGGCAGCCATGGCTAAAAATAGAACATAGGGGTAAATTGCAGTTTTTGGCTTATATCTCAAAAACCAAAGCATTTAGAGCAAATCTGAAATGGGGTTAAAGTGTTCATTAGGTGAAGTTCTATCAGCCCTGAAATTTTCGGTTGAATCTGATAACCAATTGTTGGGTTGCTGCCACTAAATTAGTAATTTTAAGGACATTTTGCAGTTTTTGGTTATTATCTTGAATATTATTAATGATAAAGATTAACTGTGAACAGCAAAAATGTTCAGCAAGGTAAGATCTACAAATAAATTCTATGATCAAAATTGTCAATTGACCCTTTAAGGAGTTATTGCCCTTTAAGGACAATTTTACACAGTTTATCATGTTATCTAACTTTAAAAAATCTTCTCCTCTGAAACTACCAAACCAATTCCAACCAAACTTAAGCTGAATGATTCTAGGGGTATCTAGAATAAAGTTTGTGTTTTATTTTCTGTTTCTTAAAAAAACATGGCCGCCATGGCTAAAAATAGAACGTAGGGGTAAAATGAAATTTTTGGCTTATATCTCAAAAACCAAAGCATTTAGAGCTAATCTGATGAGAGGTAAAAATGTTTATTAGGCCAAGCTCTGTCAGCCCTGAAATTTTCAGATGAATCTAACAACCCATTGTTGGATTTCTGACACTTAATTGGTAATTTTAAGGAAATTTTGCAGATTTTGGTAATTATCTTGAATATTATTAATGATAAAGATAAACTGTAAACAGCAAAAATGTTCAGCAAAGTAAGATCTACAAATAAGTTCGTATGACCAAAATTGTCAATTGTCATCTTAAGGAGTTATTGCCCTTTAAAATCATTTTTTCAAAATTTGTTCATTTAGTTTGCTTACTTTAAAAAATCTTCTCCTTTGAAACTGCTGAATCAATTTCAGCCAAACTTGGGCTGAATGAGTTTCAGAGTATCTAGTATAAATTTTGTATTTTATTTTCTTGTACGTCAAGAAACATAGCCACTATCGCTAAAATGAAACATAGGGGTAAAATGCATTTCTTTGATTTTGAAGAAAATATGACAGGTACAAAGAACATTTCAATGGAAGTTTTAAGCCATTAATTAATATATATTGAAAAGCAAAAAAAATCATTGATGAAAGATTTAAGCAAAAAATTACAGGCGAGCGATTCAGTCTCTTGAGAGCCTCTTGTTCTAAAAAAAGTTTATCGGAAGATACCAAGACCTTGTTGATAAATATTCCGTATAAAAAAACCTTCACAAATAATACATGATAGTCTTGAAGTATAGATACTAGGTACTGACGCTGTTTATCATCTTAATTACGTGTCATAGTGTTCTTTTCATTTGGGTGTATCTTTGTAACCTTTACTATTTAGTCCATTTTTGGTAATATACTTTTGGCGTGGCTCGGTATTTATACATCCCGCCGTTGTGTTATTGAGCTATGGTAATTTTTAGTATTCTTGTCTTTTAATTTAGCTTATATGCTTTGTCTATATACCATTTTGTTTTTCTTTGTTGACATAGTTGTTTGTTTTTGTAGTGATTAAGTTTATAACACAATATTAACTGCTGATCCCAAATTTTTGACATTTTTACCTATTATGTCTGTTTGTTTTGCTAACACATTGTTGTCAAGATAATGGAATTTTATGCGACTGTCATACAAGTGAGAGGTTTAGCTAGGTATAAAACCAGGTTTAATCCACCATCTTTTACATTAGGACATGCCTGTACCAAGACAGGAACATGACAGTTGTTTTCCTTTGGTTTGATGTGTTTGTGCTTCTGATTTTGCCAATTGATAAGGAACTTTTCGTCTTAAATTTCCCTTTGAGTTTGGTATTTTTGTTATTTTACTTTTTACTCCGTAAATGCTTTATATTTCGTAAATAGCATTTCAATTCTTATTTATTTGCTAAATCCAATTAATCTATATTTGTACAGGCCCAATAACTATAGAGGCTTTAGCCCACATGAAACGAATTGGTGAACCAAAAATTGGACCGGTGCATGAATTCGATACCTTCAACATCGAAGAAACTGTAGAAAACCACAACGATAGTATACTTCTTATAAATATATTGCCACCGAGATTAAAATCCTCATATTTCAACGAATCATCATGGAATGCTCTTAGACGAAAACTAACATACATGGACTTTAAATTCGGAGAACTTAACTGTGATTTTGAAAAACGGTATAGTCAAAACTTAGTTACAATTTTAAAATTACTTTTTCCAGATTTGCCGGGCAGTTAATTTTTTTTTAAAACCTACAGAGTAGGAATTTTTTCCTACATTATTCTTGGGATGTGTGAAAACGGATGGATTTCGTACTTGTTTTGGAACTTGGTAATGTTTAGCTGTACTGTGTTTCATTGTCATCTAGACAGTCATTTTCTGACTTTCTGTTTTACAATACTAGTGTTCCCACTGTGCACAGAATATCCATGCACTTTTTGCAGACGCATACAATTGAAATAAAAGTTATTTTCACAACATAGTATTGCGTGGTACTTCTATATGTTAAAAAACCTTTTTTTATGTGTCTTTGAAATAATGTTTTTTTAATTTTTAAATCTTAATCGTTGATAGCCTTTTCCTCAGGTAAATCATTGGAATTTGATCAATATAGTCTCCTGTCTACATGTGTAATTCCTGGTATTCATTACAGCATTCTCCCTAGTATTTACTATACAACAACAGCAACAACAAATACTTAATACGTACAAAATGATTTATCAACGAGCCACTCTAAATAAAGTCATGCTTTTCTCTGACTGTTAATGACGTCTTACACTAAATCCATTGGATATTGGATGTGTACTGATTGATATTTTAGTCTTAGACACATGATTTTTTTTATTAGTTGTTATTGGTTTTGAACTAGCTGTCAGTAACTGAGAGTAGTCTTAGATCTGTACTTTGTGTCTTTGTTGTTGTTAGGGATGAGGGATGTATAAATCCCCATTGCATATTGTGCTATACCAAAATAAAGGGTCGACATACTGTAGTACCGTTAAAGTGCATATGTGTATAACAAAAGTATTAGTATGATTTTAATTTACTAATAACAAAATCAATACTTATACCAATAAAAACAATATTCAAAGATAGAATTGGTAACCTTTTGGGATAGGTTTATTTAAAGGATTGATAAGTTTATCCACAGGCACTTGTCTCTGAATTTTTTTTTATATATACCTTAATATAACACAAGGTACTTAACTCGCATTTTTGAAAAATGTCATTCGGTCGCGAACTTGCCTTACATTTCGATTTCTCGGTTGTCTACCCACTAAAACTTGTTATGCCGTAAATCTAAATTGATTTATCTACACAATGATGTATAACACGCCTACCTTTGTTGTCGGAATCATTCGAAGCAGGCCTCCCCAAGTATGTCAACCGTAATTATTTCGTATACCCACAACCGATTGGAAATTCATTTGACTTATTTGTAGAAGACATGCAAAAGATACCAAAGGGACATTCAAACTTAAAGTCGAAAATAAACTGACAACGTCATGGCTAAAAAACAAAAAGACCAACAGACAAACAATAGTACACAAAACACATCATAGAAAACTAAAGACTGAGTAGATCTTGGCTTATTGGTCATTTTTGAGAATTTAAGTTCTCGATATCTATAGCAATTTTCAAGATAATAGACAATACTTGAATTTTACCCCTATGTTCTACTTTAAGCCATCGGCCATGTTGGTTGGTAGGTTGAATCACTGGACACATTAAGAAAAAAACTAAATACCCCAATGATGATTATGGACAAGTATGGGTCCAGTTCGTCCAGTTGTTTTAAAGGGTAAATTGTGGTAAAAGTTTTGGTCAGGTGGGCTACAAAAGGCACACACAGATATTATATTTATACAGTACATATTTTTTTTTATGGATAAAACAAACATATCAGTTTTCTTACATGAATTTTTCAGCATTTGCCTGAAAAGGAAATGGAATATTTCAACACTTTACCTGCATACACCCGGAAAAGAAAACGTCACAGAATATTATATAAGAGATGACTACAATATTCGCAGTATATTTTCAAGTATTCAAAATGAAATAAATTATAGAGTTAAACAAATTTCATCATGGGACATATTTACGTCATCAAAATGGGCCTTTTATCGTGGTTCTAAGGATAAAATTGCAGTAAGAATGATTCTTTTTACAAATATGACGGTACCACCCATGTTTTTGTCCGCATTAAGCGTTAAATACCGCGATAAAGTAAATTTTGGAATGGTCAACATGGCGTCCAATAAAGGTAGGAGAATCCTGAGAAAGTTAAAACAGAAATATTGGCCACTGTACTTAGTCGTAACAAAACAAGGCATATTAACCTACGGAAAGTTACCAGGAGAATATTTTACATATCGTGAACTGGACTTTTATCTTTCTAATGTATTACAATATTTTCAGCCGACAGAACAATGGTATCACAAATTACCATTTTTTCTAGATCCGACATTGATAGGACTAATCATAGTTTGGTTCAAAGCAACACATGTGTTATCGAGAATCGGGATCATGAACGAGGAAGGAAACCAGGGAAATCAGCATAATGGAAACAATGTCGAGAGAGAGAGAGAGGTTAATTTTCATTTATTGGGAATTGTTTTTTAATCTTTAAAAAAGGCATACGAATATTTGTCATTCAAATGTAAATTTTTGATTCATAATGTTTTTGTTAAGTATCAGTTTCTTTTAAATAAAAGTCTCCAAAGGGGACGATCATTTTATTTTCTAGGGGAGGGTCTGCAGGAGGATTTTGTTAATGAATATCCTGGCCTAGTAAGCTGGTAGGAAATGGGGGGGGGGGGGAAAGACACCAAGCCCGAATGAACATAAATATTCTGCCCCATAAAATTCAGGAAATAATAGTTTTCAAAAATGAAAATAAAAAAAGCCGTCCTAGCAACAGGTGAAAATGATTATATATAGCCGACAAAAACCCTCCTAAATCCACCCAAAGAGTCAAATAGTGATACAAATGTTAATAAACTGACGTGTCTTTACATAAACTAAATAATTTAATGTAAATGAAGTATGAAATTTAGATAGGTGCATTTATTTTTATAAGAACAATAATAACCATTTTTTATGTTACGGTTGCATAGAACCTTAATTTTGGGGCCAAAAAAAAAAACCAATGCAAATAGAAACCGTAATGTGGAGCATGGAGCCAACGATAAAATTAGGATTCAGCCCTTGAGCCCAGTCACAAAATCCCTCAATATTATATCATGTGTCAATCTATCAATTATTGTTTGGTGGGGTCTTCATGAACTTTAAAACTATGATTCGTAACTCGAAGACACAAATCAAGACAGTTAGTACCCATTAGTCTGAAACCAACCACACGACAGTATTCTTTATCTTTAATCACGCAAAGAAAAAAGGTAATCGATTTTAACAGTTTTAACATGTCTGGAAAGTGAATTTGTATTAATTTATTAAAAAAAGAAATTGTAACGATTAATATAAATATAAATACACCTGGATTTATCTAACTGTCATTTTTAAATAGGAAAAGTTTTGTATGATATCATGTGGTACTTACAAGGCCTGATATATATTAACTGTATCTTATTTTCATGTGATCCGCAGATTTAGCTGCATACATTAGCGCAGATATTTGTTTATATTTCACTGGCATCTGTGTATTCAAAGACGTTACTCAGAATAAAATAGTATGAGATTCCTGATTTGATGACGCAGGGCTAGAAATAAAGTTTATTTTAAAGCTTATCCATTTAGTTTTTGAAATTTCGGAAAATTCAATACATATTCTACAAACTGTGAAGCCATTTAAAATTAGCATATCCCATTAAGTGCAGAAATTGTAAGCTTTCATCACAACTGTATTTAGGTTAACTTTTGCATGATGACTATATACTTTATTTTGCTTTAATAAAACGTTAACATTTCTGTAACATGAGCTGTTACCATTTTTTCTAGTTTACTTATAATCTTAAAGAAATAAACACTGGTATCCTCTGGACATGCTCTATTCTACAGTTATGCCAAATTAAACGAGGGTTGTGAATACATGCTGACACTATGAGGTATTTATGATGTAGGAGTTAGTTTTTAAGTCTACAGAATGCAGATTAACATGTGGAAAGAGGTTTTTATCTATTATTGTAAATGGTTTTGGGAGCTATTGTCATCACTGAAAAGAGTTATACCTATTCTTACATTTGGGTCTTTAAAAGCTGTATCCAATCAATGCTTTTCTATTTCAAGTTGAATGGGATAGATGGGATAAACATAGTAACCAAACTTTTTTTTTTAAATTATTTAGTGGGTGAAAATTAAATACTTACTGGAACCTGAGGTTAAAGGATAAGGCTAGTTCTTTTCATATCAATATTCAGTAAGTGTTTTTCCCCAAAGGTTTAAGAAAAAACCGTCACGAGGGCGGTAAACTAGCTCTTAAATGTAAACTAACTTGATTACATATTCTTACCGGGTCTTGCAGGATAAATGGGTTGTTTCAGTCATTTAGTGTGGATCTTTGGGGATGATGCTGTCGTTGTCGAGTCTATTGACGGAGTATTTGATGTCTTCTCTTCAACTCTTTCTTGACCAAGTGGTCTTGGAGATGCTAGCGCAGGATCCGGGCATACTACACCCGGTCTGTGCGGTACACATACATTATAATTGACATCAAAGTCTGTATCACCAGCACACGACATTACAAGTGATGCGCTATGTTCACATTGAAAATATTTGTTGCAATCTGTCGGATACGGATAGATATTCCCGCCACTCATGTAATATGGTTCCCTTGCAAACACTGTTGAAAAGAAAACCAAATTGCTTGCTGATTAATTGGTCTTGCTTATACTATTATTTCTATTAAAAAATAACGTTGCATATTATCATTAACTCATCAATGATACCAGGAATCAAGTTTTGTATGTCAGACGCGAATTTCTTCTGCAAAAGAATCAGCAGTGACGCTCAAATAGAAAAAGTAATTGGTTAACAAAATACAAATATAACACAACGCTTCTACATTTTAAGATCTTTATATTATCAGGCATCTGAATATTATCTGTTTTTATAAAAATAAGACATATCTAATAAAATTGAGGATGAAAATGGGAAATGTGTCAAAGAGACAACAACCCGACCAAAGAGGATATATAAAGTATACATAATAAGTATGTTACCGAAATTTCTAGCAAGAAGCCCTAGCAAGAAGCCCTAATTTTAGGCACATCACGATTTTCTCGCATAGGAATTTGCTAACAAACATTTGTAAAATTATGTAGTAAAACAGATGAAATCATACTATATTTATAAAACAAAAATGGACAAATAGAATGTAAACATTTTCTTTTCAAATATGTGAAACAGCCAATAACAGTCCTCAAATAAACGGTAAAACTCGCTATTGTTACAAAAATATCCACAATAACATACAAAAAAAAAAAAAAAAAAAACACAACTGGAAAACTTAAGAATAGGGACAACAAAGAGAATACAGGGATTCAAACCTAAACCGACAAGTCCCTATCTTTAACTCATTGATTTTAACCATGCTAACCTCGCGGCTACCAACTTATACAATACGATTTCCTATTATGTATATATAAAAGTACAAGCCCTGTGTGTCCTTTGTACAGATGTATATTATATGTTCATTTATATATATGTAATACACATTTAAATTGTAACCCATTGGTAGCCGGGAGGTTTCGTCGATATGTTGATGGCAGTCACACATAACAGATTTTAAGGACGCGTTCGATTCCAAGTGTAGGCATATAGAAATTACAAAAATTAAAGGTAAGTTTTTAAATTAATTCCATTAGTGAATAGAAATCAGTAAATTAGCCAATTCAAACTTAATGAAATTAGGCACACAAAGGAAACAATTGAATATAATTTGGTGAGTCCATTTCAGCGTCAGATTAAGGAAGCGTTGATTCTAGAAAAAGAATCCACGGTGAATGAATAGGCTGACGTCACGACAATGGCTTAAATCAACGTAATCATTATGGATGTGTTGTTTGAGAACAAAGCTTTACGCAAAACGGGTGTCCTTAACAATGGCATATGCAATTAATATATGGCGTAGTAAAACAGCAAAAATATGAATTGATAATCCTAGATAATTAAATGTATAATTTTGTTAAGAAAAGAACCACTGAAGCTACCTTTGGGATCAGATTGATGGAATTTATCAAAATTGAATTCCTTTGTGCAGTGGTATGGGCGTTGGCGGTACCACGTTTTCAATATTAGGCGATTTTGTGATGCTCAATACAAAGCATAATTTCCCCCTTTTCACATTGTTAATCCTACAACTATACCTTCATTTCTTAATATACCTAATGTACTCATGGTTTACTTATATATATCATCTTCACTCCACCCAGCATCCCATCCGGTAGTTGTGTTTACATCTGTTACTAGTGTTCTAACAGTAATTTTTAATACTTCTGTTGTTGTTTTTGTTATTGTTGTTGTTACTATAGACGAAGTTTCAGTTGTCTTTAGTGTTGTTTTGGGGAAAGCCGTTTTTGCCTTCGTTGTTTCTGGTGTTGTTTTTATTTTAGGTTTTGGTTTCCTCGTTGTCTTCGTCGTCGTTGTTGTACAGTTGTTGTCGTCGTTATTATATTATTGAAATTCACAGGCGTCCTTTCATGTTCTATTTTGATTTTAGCATTTTTAAGTTCAATTTGAAATTTATCAACGAGTGCTACGTTTGCTTTTGTACTTAAGGAGCTAATGTTTCTATAACTGATATAATATCTTTCTTTGAAGCAGCATTCTCGATGAAAAATAATGTAAAATTTATGCGTTCATTCCTGAAATACATTATAAAGTTCAAAATCAAGCCATACAATTTATGATAGTTATGCACAATTGTATTATTGAAATCAATAAAAAGAAGAACAATCGACGTCAAAGATAAATATGTATAAAAGGAGATATGTGTATTAGGCTGCGGCATAACAAAAATTAACAGAACACATACTCAAATAAATCCAAAAGTCAATATACTGTATTTAACAATTCTCTAAAAACAAATAGTCTTTTAATAGAACAGATTAAATGATAGGCTGATTTCTCAAAATGGCATATTTTTACAAAAGCGTCAGAGCCATTATTTTGGATTACTTTATAGAAACCAACTGACATCCTCTGTATGTTTTTTTTGAAAGTGGCTATTTCTGTAGTAATCGTTCATTTGGAAATTTAAAAAAAACCCATCAAAGGTAAGAGATTATTGTATTTATCTTCAAACTTTAAACAATGAATTTATCTTTATACATTATTTACAATACATACAAATGACAACGGGAATTTCTAAAACAGTTGAACAGACAACAACCGACTCTTCCGATAAAATAGAATCGGAATGTACACAACCAACAAGTTCAATGATTTTTTACAAAATTATAAATGCTATACTGACGTAATGATTTGATGTCAATTATAAGTGAAGATAAGGGAGGCAAAATGAATAGTTAAGGGATCTTTTTAAAAAGCAAAATAGGGAAAATCTTCAATCCTTTAAATGAATGGCGAAAGTTACCAAAGGGATATTCAAACTCATATGTCGAAGACAATGCCATGGCAAAACAAGAAAAACGACCAAAAAAATTGTAAATACAACACAACATGGGAAACTAAAGTATAAGCAACACGAATCCCACAAAACCGGGGGTGACCTCGTGTGCTCCAGAAGGGTAAAATATTCCGCTTCATATGTGGTATTGCTCATGTAAGTTCAAACCCGATGATAAGTCTAATTCGGTAAGTCATATTCGAGGAAAAGAGGAAGGGATTGCAGTTACGACAATTGGAACATATCAGTCGTCACATGTGAAACAGATATTCCATAACAGTCAACATACTCATGACGACGTCCGTAACTTTTCGAAGGTATGATTTGAAAATTATGTTAAAATCTTTTTTGGTGGATAGAATGATATAGTCTTATCATCTTAAAGCGGAAATCCTTTTTAAGACAAGGTGGCGCCATAAGAATATTTGTCCAAAATATCCATTTCACAGATGTTTTTGGCCATATTATAAATAAACAACAGCAAAAAGATATTACATGCATATGGCAAATACGGATTGTATTTTAACCACCACTAAAAATTTGACAGAACACAGCATTTCATTACTAGTTTAAGGTAGCACTACAATCTAATGATGATTTTGTGGTGAATGTTTTTAACACATTATTTTAAAGTATTTATCCATCTGAACTTTTTGTGAAAATCCCAGAGTCATTATGATGTTACAACAGGGAGTAAATTAATAATTTAATTATGTAAATAAAATAACATGGTAAATACTTTATATATAAGAGCATATATGGGAGGAGCTAATCATTCAATCATCTGTTGATACCAAGTGTCCAGCTGTTAATCTCTGACCACAAGAAAAATAACGTGGTCTTATCTTATTATGTTGAAATCAAACTTAATTTATATAATAATGGCGGTAAATAAAGAATATTTAAAAGAGAAAAAATGCAGAGGGAATAAAATCTAAAGTGAAGATATATATAGATAGACATAAACGGCAAGAGTAGGGTAAAAACAAATTTTGAAAGCATCTGACAAATGTTCTTCCAAAGGCAAAATAATTTGTATCTAAATCTGACACCAGCAACAATCCTTATTCTAGACAAATCACCTGGATAAAAGCACTTTTTTAATTTGTGCTGTAAAAAGTAGCTATTCTATTTTGTAGAGGACAGTAGGTTGTATGAAAATATCTTTCATTGCCTAGTTTTAAGTTTCTAGTAAATTCCACAATACCATATATTTCTTTAATAATAATCATTTCATAGTGAGAATTATGTTGAATATTGATTATATGCAACTGATCACTCTTAATATTCTCCTATCTTATACTGTCTGGAAAGGGGAGGAGCTATGACCATGTTTAATTACTACATTACAGATGTTGGCCAAATTTGTGACGTCAAACTCTCACAAATGCTAAATTAGTGTTGTTAAGGGATTGACAGTGCACAAATCATGCAACATTTACAGTTTAAGTGTATAAAAGACAAAAGCTGTGTGGTTCTATTGATAAAATAATGGTGTCAGAACACTCCTGGGGTGTTTCCAGAGGAATGTTGATATCTATATTCAAAGCAGTCAAATCAAAATATCTTCTAGTTGGATGTATATATCAAAAATCTGAGACACGGTTTTGTAGCGTGTGTATGGTCAATTAAAGGGATGAAACTTTACTACTATTTGACCTGAATGTGCTATTTTCATCAAGTTAGGAGAGCACATTTTTGGCAGTTAATGATATATTTTTTTTTATTGATTATACCAAAAATGACTTCATCTATAGATTAAAAATGAGTAATATTTCAGCTTTAAAATGAGTTGAAGATTTTTTAAATCCATTGAGTAGTTTGGAGAAATTAATCTTTAACGACTGTTGGTTGTTGGAGTCAGAAAAAGTCAGACTGTAGTGCTACCTAACAAGCACCGTTCTTCCTATTTTAATGTTTTTATATTGAAACAAGTTGAAAAGGACAAGATTTTGTAAGTGAATCACATAACTAAGCTATATTCCAGGTCTTCATGCTTGTTGTGTTTGTACTTCGTGTCGAGATTATGATACAATCCATTTCCAACTGATTTTAACGGTTTTTTCTTATGTTAACCTAGCCACATTCTAAATGTGCTTATCCCAAGTCTGGAATCTGTAATTCAGTGGTTGTCGTTGGTTGCTGTCCGTTGTATCTGTTTTATGTTTATTGCTTTGTCATAAATCAAGCAGTTGTAATTTTGTCTGAATTGTTTTACATTTTATAATGTCGCGGCCTTTTATGGCTGATTATATGGCACGGGTTTTTCTGATTATTGAAGTCCGTACAATGACCTATTATTGCTTGAGTCCGGGTTATTTGTTTAATCCGGATAATTCTCAACTTAAACATTTTTTTCGTTGGTTTCTATTGACCGTCAAATCCACTATTGACTTGTCCTAACTAAGGAGATAGCTGCCATGTTGACTTGCTGAAATAAATAAATGTGCGAAATATGCAATCGAACAGAAAATAGAACAAAACCTACTTCAAAACACCATTTTAATGCAATGTTATCCGAAGGTGGAGCATACAAGTAACGGAATAACAGCTTGAGAGTTGTATCCGTTAAATTGTAATAGTCATTAATATGTACATCTCTGAGTCTGCGCTAATAACATTAACGGTACCAATTTTACTACATTAGATGCGTATTTCATCAATAAATGTGTCTTCAGTGATGCTCGAGGCCAAAACATTTGACACACCAAAACTTATACAAATGTTGAACAGCTGGTCAAATAAAAAAGGACCTAATGTGTGGCAAAATCTGGACAAGGAATCAGAGCTTTGCATGAAAGAGATGTATTCTTATATTTTAAATAATTTTCAAAATTTTATAACAGCAAATTTCAATCAAACAATATCCGTACTTTCTAAACAATACCTAAGTACTGGCTTCTGGGCTGGTGATGTATCCGTTTTTATTCTGTAGTTAGTCCCCACTTCGGTTTTATCATGTATATCTATTATATAGTCATTTTATAAAATTTACTGTTTGCAAAAGTATAAATTATTCTAAATAAGGATGTTCTTGTCCCAGGCAGAAAACCCTGGCCGTGTTAGGCGCAACTTTTTGGAAGTTTTATTCCTCGGTGTTCTTCAGCTTTGTACTTGTTTTGGCTTTCAAACTTTTTTCATCTGAGCGTCACTGGTTAGTCTTGTGTGGACATACACGTCTGGCGTATTAAAATTTTAAACCTAGTACCTTTTGTTAGCTATTATTCGTGTGTTTCTTTGTCCTATATGTTCTCCCATTTATTTGTATTGTAGTCATGTCATGTAATGTTGTCATTTTAATGTTATATTTAACATTGCCATAAACCAGGTTCAACCCACCATTTTTTTCTTAAAATGTCCTGTACCAAGTCAGGAAAATGGCCATTGTTACATTATAGTTCGTTTCTGTGTGTGTTACATTTTAATGTTGTGTTTTTGTTGTGTCGTTGTTTTCCTCTTATATTTGATGCGTTTCCCTCAGTTTTAGTTTGTAACCCGGATTTGTTTTTATCTCTATCGATTTATGAGTTTCGAACAGCGGTATACTACTGTTGCCTTTATTTGTTGCACCAGATGCGCATTTCGGCAATAAATGTATTTTCATGCCAGTACCGAAGTACTGCTAAAAATGGATATATCGAGAATTGTATCACGCTGTTGTTTACAAGAGAAATAAGCACGGTATATTAGAATGATACTGGTAATCTTTTCATTTGCTATCGTCCTGACAGCATGCAATATTTGCTACCAGATCGTTAGGAAAACCCATCTTGATCGTACTTTGACCTATAATTGTTTACTTTTTACACATTGTGACTTGGATGGAGAGTTGTCTCATTGGCACTCATACCACATCTTCTTATTTCTAAATAAAGGCAACAGTAGTATACCGCTGTTCAATAGTCATAAATCGATTAAGCGAAAACAAATCCTGGTCACAAACCAAAACCGAGAGAAACACATCAACTATAAGAGGAAAACAACGGAACAACAGAAACACTGAACTGCAACAAAAACAAACGCCAACATACATAGAAACGGACTATTTGATAACAACTGCCATATTCCTGACTTGATACAGAACATTTTAAGAAAAAATGGTGGGTTGAATCTGGTTTTATTGCTAACCAAATCTCTCGCTTATATGGCAATGTTAAAAATACCGCTAAAATGACAATATTATGAGACAGGAATACAGTATAAATAAACGCAAGAACACTTAGGACAGAGAAATACATAAATAAATAATATAATAGTACATTACAACATGTAAACCACAGAATAACAACGGACACCTCCTATGAATTTACGACAGTACACCAGGACAAAACAATAGAATTATAAACTGTACATCACATAAAAATGTATCAACGCCACAAAAAGTGACGTATTTTTTGTGACGTTTATTTCATAACAGGTGAATTTCTAAAAATAGAATATAAAATTGGGATTGAATTTGTAATGGGGTTATTTTATGTATTTTCTAACCATGACAAGAATATTAAAATGGAATTGTGTTTGTAAATGTGTAATAGTTTGTCGGTACTTCTTCTAAATCAAAACCGTGTATAAACAAAAAAATCCTGTGCATATAGTTGCTTTAATCTAAAAATCATATAAATGAAATAGCTGATTAATTATCTCAACTTTTACAATTTAAGTATTGTTTCCTAAACAATTAAGAAGTGTACAAAGTTAAAATTCGATGTTAGGAGCAATTTTCTCCTCACCTCTGTTTTACCGCGTCTACCAATGTCATTATCAAAACTTTATAAAATTTATATTAAATATATGTGCTAAACTGTCACATATGTAATCATACCTGCCAACCCTCCCGTTTTGAGCGGGAGTCTCCCGCGCAAACGACGAAATTCCGAAAATCTCCCCCTTGCCGGTCCTCTACCGCGGGAGTATTGAATCTCCCGCTTTCGGATATTTCAACCCGGAATGACCCGCGTTCGCATTTCTCGGGATTTTTCTTTACTGTCAATAAAAAGAAACAAACAATCGGCGATTGTTTGAAAACTTTGGTCAGTAGTTTTTATGTTCGATTCATTAGTAATCGAAAATCATTTCTGCTATGTTAACTCCAACAAGATAGTGGTCTTTGTCTGGATCAAGCGGCAGTGTAAAAAAGGAGAAATATAACTGCAAATGTCAAGCAGATTTGATGAAAAATTTACGACCAAGTTCAATCGGTACAATGAATTGTGCACATTATGTTCAACTATATTTTCGGTTGCTTCTGATGGTCTGTACGACGTTCAAAAGCATGATTAGTGTGAGACTCACAAAAAAATCAAAATATTGAATGTTATGAGTTATGAATATGAGACTCGGAGGTATTGAAAAGGGGGAAAAACACCTTGTTAGATTACAACCATGAATTGAAGAAATAAAATATATTTAGTTACTCTTATTGGTGTTTTGTAGATGAATAAGTGTACAGGTCATATATTTAGCTTGAAAATGTCGTTCGCCCAAAATCTCCCATCTTCCTCTTTGAAGGTTTCAGAGGTTGGCAGGTATGTATGTAATTGACATATAGCCTACGTGTTAGTGGTATAAATATATTATAAATCAAATACTAACACCATATATAGAGCACATGTGGACAGAGGTCCTGATCTCAATTATTATGAAATTAATGGTTTTTTAATCTATCATTTTATGACATGACTGAATAAAACGTTTTCATTTTTAAAATATGTCATTTATTTTAAAAACGCAATACTCGTTTGACTTATTTGTTGGAATTCAGATTTACCGAGTTCAAAATGACAGGATTGAAATAGAATATACGTAGGTAAGATAAAAATAAATACAATCTTGGAACGTTTATTTTGGCATTTTATTGGAGTTAAGTAGTTTTCCCGTAACGCATCTTACCAAAGCCAGTTGTAATCAATGTGTACACCGTAATGTGTTATGTTTAGCACTGTGTATCATCGCCACCGGAAATTGGGTACTAAGGAAGCGGAGAGAAATGGAAAAAAAAGTAAACAAGGTAAGAATTCATTCAATTTAAAGTATTTCTACTGATTTGACGAGGGTACCCCTTAAGAAATGATTTTCTGATATATAATTCTTTAAATTATTAGGCCGATAAGTACAAAATTAAGACAATATCTTGTGTTATACTCCAAAGCTTGCCACTTAGTACCTAAAAATTTCGAGGTCGATTGTCCTCTGTCGCCCCATTGGCAAGATCTTCAACTGTTTTTCATTATTTTTCCAGACACGTTTTTAGATTATGATAGTGTGACATCATATTGACTGAAATTTGTTGTCATAAAGATGTTTTTAAAGAATATGGACCAAAACATTGTTTGTTTATTGTACGGCGAATTGCAGGACGTTGTACGGCGAATTGCAAAATAACAACTTTTGTCTGTACGGCGTCTTGCAATATATTTTAATTTAAAGATGAAATTAATCACTGTTTAGAAAATATCAAGTGACGATATTTTGGCTGTATCAAAGCTTTACCGGCTTACAAATATACAAAATAAACTACTTATCAAATATTATAAAATATATGCCGTTAATTTCGTTCAGAAGTCGTCGTTGCGTACCTCTATTTGACTTTGTGTTTTTAAAGACAAAGGGTTTTTTCAACCATATGATCCTAAAAAGCATTCATATATCGTTATAATACTAACGACTTTTGTCTTATTTGTTGTCAGGGTGAAATTTTTTAAGTTCAAAAAACCGACCATTCATCTTTTGTTGGTGCTGTTTTTTTTTTTAAATATAAACAGTGGAGATGTTGTATGATTGCAAATAAGATAACTATCAACCAGGCTGGTCAAATAAAGTGTATGTAAGTAATTATATGCTATCGTTTGGCCTACAACAACGAAAAATCGTACCTTATAGTCGGCTATAAAAAGCCCCGACATGAAAATTGTGGAAGGATTCAACAAGAAACCTAACTCATAACAAAACAATTTACGAAAAACAACAAATATGATAGAGATGAACCAACGACAACAACCAAACTACAGGCTCGTGACTTCGGACAGACACATAAAGAATGTGCTGGGTTAAATAGATATAGGAAGATGTGGTATGAGTGCCAATGAGACAACTCTCCATCCAAGTCACAATTTATAAAAGTAAACCATTATAGGTCAAGGTACGGTCTTCAACATTGTTTATTGTTTATTTTTTTAAATTTCTGAAATGAATAATTTGTTAAAAGAAAAGTGAAGAAAAAACTTTGTTTTCATTGAAAATTAGGAGAAATAAATCATGAATTGTGTTTTGAATTAATTTTCTAGTTTCTTATTGAAAATAAGATTGTATTTTTTTTTTAGTTTAAGTAAATTCAATCAATCTTTTTATTTACAGGGAAAAAATAATAAAAGACTGTTGCTAAGGCTGTTTGGCCTAAACTTAAATGAGTAGATGGAGGGGTAGTGAAAAGGAGTGTATTCGTCCGAATTTTCATTGTTACAGTAGTACATTTTCATGATTACTATGTATAATATTTCTCAGTAAATTTTAATGTGATATTGTGCCAATTATTATTATATTATTATTAAATTGGCAAAGGGCTTTTTTTTTTTTAAATTAATGTAGAAAATGTAAGGAACTATATCTTTTTTCTACGCATTCACAATTTGTTTTGATCCGACGTTATCGACGTCTTGACAACGCCTATTGTTGTATGACGTCAGAGAGTGAAATAACCACGTTTATTTCACATGTGAAATTATCGGTTTTTATTTGACTGGGAATCAATGTAATTCATTGCTACCAATGTAATAATTATAGAATAACTAATCGAAGAATTCAAATAGAGAAAAATATTCAACGAGTGACCGAACAACACATTATTCACAAATGCGCGTAGCGCATGAGTTAATTATCAGTGTTGTTCGGTCACGAGTTGAATATTTTTCGATATTTAAATTCTTTGATTAGTTATTCTTTTTATTAAATTGGCAAAGGGCTTTTTTTTTTTTAAATTAATGTAGAAAATGTAAGGAACTATATCTTTTTTCTACGCATTCACAATTTGTTTTGATCCGACGTTATCGACGTCTTGACAACGCCTATTGTTGTATGACGTCAGAGAGTGAAATAACCACGTTTATTTCACATGTGAAATTATCGGTTTTTATTTGACTGGGAAATTAATGTAATTCATTGCTACCAATGTAATAATATTATATAATTAATACAAGTAAGACTTGCATTTGCCTTAAAAGATATAGCAGTACGTGATTATTTGTTTTCAAACACACCTTCTCTGTTTTGAAACTTATAAAGGTATAGATCTCGGCCTATCTGTTTGGTTGAATATAAATGTGAATTCATAGAGTTTCAAAATCAACAGTAAGCCCTAGCATTGGGTGTGTGTAAATAATCTAATATTTAGATAGATGCTAAAATTAAAATCATTTTTCTTAATAAGAAGAAAAAAGTGCAACTTAAGCACGCCTGAATGTAAAAAGGTGTACCCGACTTATTCGTTCACGATAAAAATTTACCGATTTCGGTATTTTAACAAAACTGTTTACGAGGGCAAATAAATAAATGAACGCTATCAAATCAACATTTAAATTTACGTGGATTTTTCCAAAAGAATTTATGAGTATGCACCATCAGGATTCAAAAATATTTCAACCTGTCCTTATTAGATGTTATTTCATTATAATTCTTTAAACTTACAAGTTGAAGATGCTAGCTTTTGTGAATTGTATTAATAAGTATATAATATTAAGATGGCAACCAAAAAAACTTCATACAAGGCCATCTTTATTCTCAAGTAGAAAGTTTGTATAAATAGTTTATGCCGCAGCCACAGCCGGATTTGTATCCCTTGTATCGGATTCTTCTTTCATTCTTTCCAAAAAATGATTAATCTAAGGTTAATATTTTTTTTTAAATTCAAACAGTGTTAGCCACCGAGCTTGCTCATATCTTACTATATAGATTCAGATTAAGATTCATATATAGAGATGAAGTTTTTTTTTAGAAAATGAATGTTCTTTATTCTAATATATTGGCTGTATTTGCCTTTTACAAATAAGACAATAACAATAATTGAAAAAGGAGACGTGGAATGGTTTTCACTGAGAGGACTTTCAAACAAAGTCCAAATGAAATAGATTTGACCAACTATTGGTTACTATACACTTCACAATGAACAAAACCCATTCCGTATCAAAATTGCTTGATTTATAACAAAATCATAAACACATATGTCAGGTAGCAACTTACGACAGCCGCTATATTACATGTTCCTGACCAGGGACAGACACATATATATATTGAGGCGGGGTTAAACATGTTTGTGAGCACTCAAACCTCCCTTAACATGGTGCCGTGGTGTAGCAATACAACATTTTTTTTTGCAGAGAATGATAATTCATTCATATTTCATTTTATCTGAAAGTTGAAAGAGAATTCATTCACTTAATGGTTCTAAATATTCAATGCGGAAAAATTCTCCTGCCCTTACCTCCTTCCTTCCCTCCACCCACAACCCATCCCCGAAATGTTCATCACTTATATGCAAATGCTGACTAATGTTGTATGGTTAAAACATTTGGTTGAGGCAATCTAAAGTTTGAGAACAGAAACGACAGTTTTAGCTTTTTTTCATTTATAAAAGGGCATAACTCAAGAACGGTAACAGTGACGCTACCCATTTTATAACTTGATCTGTGTTTTGTGGTGATTAGCATTTCGTGTAAGTTTTAAAACATTTGGTTTAGGCATACTAAAGTTAGAGAACGGAAACCAATTTTTGGGACTTTCTGGACGGACGGGAGAGACGGGTCGGACGGACATGGGTAACATTTAACGCTACGTCAGGGGCATAACAACAGGTCAGTAAAACAGTGACATGCCTTTCCGAAAGTTACAACATTTGCCAGCTTTTGTATATGCCGTATTCATATTGTATATACATCAGGCAATACTTATTCTATTAACAGTTTTTTTTCAGCATTCCACCTCAATGTTCACACTTTTTTCTGAATGTTTACATTGTAAATACAGACAAACATTTTAAATGAGTTTATACTCAGTACTACGAGAGAAAAATATTTCCCTGAAATAAGAAAAGAGATCACTGATAAAATCACACCAACAAAATGGAACTGCACCTTCGCGAACAAAACTGCGATATAACAATTGCTTATAGACTGTTTAAAATATAAGGAGCTGTTTGATAACGGTGAAAAATTCCAGGAAAATATTGAAAACATAACCAAAAAAATGCATATAGAAAGATTGAAAATCATGAACAACAAATAGCAAGACATATATTGCATATACATATATCTTAAAATGGAGGAAATGACAAACAAATGAAAATAGTGATTATCATAAGTGACATATATATACCGACACAGAGTCTGTCATATAACAAATTGTAAGAAATGTATTAAAGAAGCGCTGGACAAATATCAAAAGCTATGAAAATGAAATTAAATAATTAATAAAAAGGTCCCTGTAAATATGCCATGCATGATACTTTTATTGTTTTATATTGATTTGTGCTGTACATATGTTGGAAAAAACGTTTTTGTTTTATTCTTTAAAATTTGAAAGTTATGGAAAAACCCCATATATGTTTGGAGATTCTCCTAATTAAAGGAGGCTCATACTAAGAAGAAGTTTATTTGAATTCAAAATTCAAATACAAAACACTTGAACAAAAACACTGTTGACAGAACTTCTGTCAGAATAATATCATTTTAATCAAATTTTAATGCCTAATCAAATTCCTGAACAACTTGGATTGGTTCCTCAAAATCGGGCTCACAATGTCAAACGAGTGTCCCGATCGGTCAGAGACAGTCGCACACATTTCATCAGTTTTCCGTAGTATCAAATTGTCATCACACACTTTATCAAACACCTCTTTCCATGTTTTTTGCGTTTTCAAAACGATAGAATTTGTTGGAAACTTCGGGTTTTGATTTTAATCCAACCTTTATTTGTACTAGACGGTAACATGTTGTTTTTCATCCGTATCAATTGGAGGCTTTAATACATAACACAAATTGTCCTGTGATAAAGCGCGGTCAGATTGGATCAGGTTATTCTAAGCAACAAACTCAAGACGGATACGGATACGACAAAACTCCGCAAAAAAAAAAACATCGCGAATTTTGAATAAAAAAATTTTTGACTCGGGTGCTTTTTTATGGGTCGGTCGGGTTAGGGCAAACCAACCTATTCCTTTTTATGGCCTTGACAGGTATGTAAAAGATGTAATAAGACTGTGTTCAAGCCTTATATTGTGTATACATCTTAAATGGTGTTAAGCGAATTGTATTTTTATCAAATGCATAATTAGATATTTAACCTAATACTTTATTTTCTCTAAAAAGACGGCAAATAAATATTTTGAAATTAGCAAGTTGCCATACAGTTGAAAACAAGTTGCCATACAGTAAATTTGTCAATATGAGCAAGTTGCCGTACCCTAGACTTTATTTTTTATGGTCTATATTCTTTACAAACCATCATTTTGACAACAAATTTCAGTAAATATGATGCCACACTATAATAATCTAAAAAAGTGTATGGAAAAATAATGAAAAACAGTTGAAGATCTTGCCAATGGGGCGACAGAGGACGATCGACCTCGAAATTTTCAGGTACTAAGTGGCAAGTTCTTGAGTATAACACAAAATCTTGTCTTAATTTTGTACTTATCGGCCTAATAATTTAAAGAATTATATATCAGAAAATCATTTCTTAAGCGGTACCCTCGTCAAATCAGTAGAAATGCTTTAAATTGAATGAATTCTTACCTTGTTTACTTTTTTTTCCATTTCTCTCCGCTTCGTTAGTACCCAATTTCCGGTGGCGATGATACACAGTGTTTAGGTAAGGTAAAATTAAGACAAGAGCTTACCGATGTTTGAATCTCATAAATCGATAAAGAAGACAAATCAAGATTACAAACAAAACTGAGGGCGTACTAAATTTATTTTAAAGATTAAACGGGTTTGTTTTGACTTGGAGCCATCCATTTTTAAAACTACAAAACATTAAGATATACTAAAAGATAACCAGTGACACTGTTCTTAGCTTTGGACAGACACCTGCACATGCGATCGGGGATATCAACTTTCTCATTTCAATCTCAATCGGTACACAAAATAACATAAAATAAAACTCAGCACAGGAAAAACACTCGGCTCTTAACTAGTTGATATGAAATATATACTGTAAACCAACTTATTTTCGCGGATACTTTATTTTGCGTTGAACCCTTTCTGTCCATTTTCGCGGCGATTTCATTTCGCGATTTTCAAGTTTACTGGAACTAGTTGAATAAAGAACGATCTAAGTATTACATATTCGCCACGATTTATCTTCGCGTTATTTTTCTACTCGCGAAAGTCGCGAAAATAAATCGCTCGCGAAAATAAGTTGGTTTACAGTAGTCATATAAAACCCGTCATACAGTCATGCATAGTCGCTAGTTTGGAACCTCTTTAATGTTTTTATTTCTAACTTATTTATCTTTTTTTTAGTTATAATGTTTTTTAAAGAATGAACCTGGTGTTGATAGCAGGTCTCCGTGCTTTCTATTTAATCCATCACATGTTACGGAATCTGGGCAATTTAGAGGTTGATATGTTTGATAGACACTTGTCTATTGTTGAAGACTTTATGTTGCGCTCTATATGTCTGTTTGTCTATGGGTGTGATATCTAATTGACGTGTATCTCCTTTATTCACCGCATAAATGTTTTTGTAAAACACATTAATTTATTAATTGATATATATTATAAAGATATATGTTAAAGATCTCATATGTACATGTAATAAACTTTGTTAAAATCAGGTGATTCCTTGTGGTTTTCATTATCAATGAATCTACTTAAAAGAGGAACGAAAGATACCAGAGGGACAGTCAAACTCATAGATCGAAACCAAACTGACAACGCCATGGCCAAAAATAAAAAGACAAACAGACAAATAATAGTACAGATGACACAACATAGAAAACCAAAGACTAAGCAACACGAACCCCACCAAAAACTGGGGGTGATCTCAGGTGCTCCGGAAGGGTAAGCAGATCCTGCTCCACATGTGGCACCCGTCGTGTTGCTTATGTTATTACAAATCCGGTATATAGTCTAATTCGGTAAGTCGAGTCACATTCGTGAAAAGGGAGGGTATTGTAGTTACGACATAAGGAACATATCCGATATCATCTGTGAAACGGTTATTCCATAACGGTCAACCAACTAGTGATGGCGTCCGTAAAATTTACGAAGGGATGACTTCAACTTCACCATTTGGAACTCTTGGTTTAATAGCTTCCTTGTGAGCAGTAATCCTCTATCAAGGAAATCATGATAGGAAACACAAGCCCGGGAATATCGTATCAATTGGGAGATATATACTCCGTATGCAGGCGCTGCTGGAATGTTGCTACATAGAAATGGAAAGTTCACAATTGGGAAGCTGAAATAATCTCTTTTGTCGTACAGTTTTGTTTTCAACCGACCCTCATTGTCAATTTCTAGATGTAAGTCAAGATATGAGGCAGACTTAACTGTATCTGTAGTATCCTTTATCTCTAGTTCGATGGGATAGATTATACTAGTGACGTAAATCTCAGTTTGTTCAAACTCTGCATTATTTTTCAGGAATGGAGAGATATTTTCTATTGTTCATCGTCATTCATCTGGACGTTTTGCTCTTTGGATATCTCCATGGAAATATTTCTATGATGACGTAACGATGTATTGAATAAAGATGAAAACTTACAAAAACGGCTGATACTGGATTTTTAAAAAATTGGGATTGTAGTAATACAATGAACACAAAAATGTTTCATTATTAATAAACAGCTTTTACTTGCAAGTCGTATATATAATTCCATCGTATTATATATAGTATCGTATTCACTAAAATTCCACAATATTATCCATAATTTGTTTTCCGAAGCAAATCTTGGCTGAATTTCTGTCACGGATACACAGGCACTTTTTTTCTGAAAAAAAATATT
This sequence comes from Mytilus californianus, assembly GCF_021869535.1. NCBI lineage: Eukaryota > Metazoa > Mollusca > Bivalvia > Mytilida > Mytilidae > Mytilus > Mytilus californianus. Next base: position 31,609,427 of record NW_026262690.1, on the reverse strand, counting down.
ACCTATATACTTTAATATTACACAAGCTACCTAACTCACACATTTGAGAAATGTCACCCGGTCCATTATTTCCCAGGAATGGACAGCTATTTGGACTTTCTTTAACATAATATGATTAAAAGATTGATCAATATGATACAAAATGAATTATCATTTTGCCAATTTAATAACACTTTATAAATTTCATACATCCATCTGGAAAGCTCAAAGCCAAAGATGTATACGAACCGAAACAGTTGAAGAGCTATATGACCAAACAAATACCAAAACTAAAATAGCCGAATTCATCAAAGGGTCGACTTTCCACGGGGGAGTTGAAACCTTAGTTTCGGAATAATTTCTAAATTTACAAGCGGACAATTTAATAGAGGTTTGTTATAAATCGTGTCAGTAACAAAGTACTGACTACTGAGCTGATTATACCTGCGGGAACTAACAGTCCACCAGTTATATAACCTCACTGTAGGAAGCAGCACTGTGATTGTTGTTTGAATATGACAGACACATGGCTATATAGCCATTAAGGTCGATACGAACTTTGGGTCTGTCACCTCAGATTTTCTTATCATAGAAATAATGTTAAAACATTTTTCATATGACAATTTTTTCTATGCAGATTAGTACTCGTTTCATTTTCTTTCAGAGCCCAGTTTAAAATGTAATTAACTACAAATCAAATTTGCTATTAAGAGCGTTATTTTTGGGTGTGCCTTTTCAAATGCAGAAGCCTGTATTCAGTGGTTGTCGTAGGTTGCTGTCTATCACATTTGTTTTATGCTATTTTTGTTTTGTATAGAAATCAGGCTGTTGGTTTTCTCATTTGAATCTTTTTACATTTTGTCATGTCGAGGCCATTTACAGCGTAGTAAATGGTATGAGTTTTGGGGCCTACAGGTAAAAAGAAATATGTATATAATACGAGAAAGGGGTTGACAGACTAGCTGTCCAAAATATAAACTAAGTTGACGTAGATGAGTCCGGTTGGAGTGTTGCATAAAAGAAATGTCTTAGCATTGCATATGTGGAACGGGAACCCAATTATTTCCCCCATTACTTCAATGCAATTCTATCCAAATTGACGGGCAGATGTTTTATTCCCTAAATTAGACTGCAAAATTTAAATTACTTTCTCATACTAGTATCCCCCTTCATGGTTTCTATGAGAATTCTTGGAAGGTCATGACCGGCATTTAAGAGAGCAATACTGTTTTGATATTAATAGGTCATTTCATTAACTTCCTGGTTAAAATCGAAATTAAATTTGGACCATTTACTCCGACAATCATCCACCCTATACATTTCAGAATCACTGAAAATTTTACAGAAGTTGAAAGTTAAATGAATACCCTTTAGATATACTACAAATTTAAGCATCTTTACATAATTTTCATCTCGGTACAACATCCCATTTAAAAGATGGTAGATTTATTAAGGGACTTCATTCGTGGGTACTGGACTGGTATCCGGTAACTGGGATCCTATTCCATGTTGTGTATGAATTTTTAAAAAATGAAAACAACACGTTATACATATCATGCGTCCGAAGCGCTTTTCTGGATTTACCTTCATCAGGAACGCTTAAAGCCGAATATTTGAAAGTCAAGGATGTATACGGACAAGAGCTATAAACAAAAAAGGACCTAAAAAAATAGCCAAATCCATCTAAGGCCAACTTTGCTTGAGGGAGTTGAAACCTTAGTTTCTGTATAATTGCAAAATTTATAAACGGGCAATTTTAGATAGTTTGTTATAAATCATGTCAGTACCGAAGTACTGACTACTGAGCTGATGATACCCTCGGGGACTGATAGTCCACCAGCAGAGGTAACAACTTAGTGAATTAAATAATTGTATTGATTCTGAAGCCCAAACTTTCTGTTGTTATTTACCAGTTGTTGGTTCTTGGATTTCCAAAATTAGTTTGAGCGTTTTTCGCTGAAGGGAAATCAGATAAAGCACCTCGGGTGCACCAAATTTATAAATCGTCATTTTCGTAATGATAACGGGGTCATTGTAAACAACAAGGTAGTATTTAGTAAGACAAAAATGTTTGTATACTTGTTTATTTAAATATTAGTATAAACAATTCTACACTATTCGTTCAAGTACACTTTATTAAGTGAAATCGTTATTGGTATTGAATCTAAATAAAGGCAACAGTATTATACCGCTATTCGAAATTCATAAATCGATTAAGAAAAAAACAAATCCGGGTTACAAACTTAAACTGAGGGAAACACATCAAATATAAGAGGAGAACAACGACACAACAGAAACACAACACTAAAATGCAACACACACAGAAACGAACTATAATATAACAATGGCCATTTTCCTGACTTGGTACAGGACATTTTAAGAAAAAATGGTGGGTTGAACCTGATTTGGGGCTAGCCAAACCTCCCGCTTTTATGGCAATGTTAAATATAACATTAAAATGACAAGATTACATGACAGGACTACAATACAAATAAATGGGAGAAAATGCAGGACAGAGACACACACAAATAATAGCTAACAAAAGGTACCAGGCTTATAATTTAATACGCCAGACGCGCGTTTCGTCTACATAAGACCCATCAGTGACGCTCAGATCAAAAAAGTTGAAGAGCATTGAGGACCAAAAGTTCCAAAATATTGTGCCAAATACGGCTAAGGTTATATGCCTGGGATAAGAAAATCCTTAGTATTTAGAATAATTCATACTTTTGCAAACAGTAAATTTATAAAAATGACTATATAATAGATATACATGTAAACACCGAAGTGGTGACTAACTACAGAATAAAAACGAATACATAAAACAACCTAAATCAGCACATAAAAAAGGCACAGCCGAACAACGTATTATATGTTAGCCGAAGAGATCGACGCACAATGTGACGTCACATATAAATTTCTATAAATTTCCAAAAAATAGGATAGAGATTAAGATTAGGTTTGTAATACTGATATAACATGTATTAATAACAATGAAAATTACAATACTTATTAATATACAATTGTGGTAGTAATTAGATAATTAATAGTATTATCAAGCTATGTCGATATTTCTTCTAAATCGAACTTACTTGTAAGTTCGTATTGTTTGACCTCAAGGCGGATAAATGTCTACATACATTCAAGAATACTATTATACTTTGTAGAGGCTATTTGTATGACTTTTGATACTTTCCAAAATATTGTAACTTTGAAAATGCCCACGCTTATAACTGAATGGAGTTTGCATGCCAGTTATTTGGATAGATTGATATTCATATTTATCTACAAATATTTTGAAACATTTATTTACAGGTTTCATTTCAAAACCAAAGAACGTTATATAAAACGGATTCGCCCATCAGACAACAATGATTTTATGTTTTAATGCCTTATTATTTCCATCGCCTCTGTGGTCTAGTGGTAGCGTGCACACATAGGGTGTGGGAGTTCTGGTTCGATATCAGGCCAGATCTAAGCAATGCATAAACAATTGGCATTTGCTGCTTCTCAGCTCAGCGTGGCAATCAAGGGAGTAAGAGCAAAGACTGTGATGATTGGAGTCCAAATAATGTGTAGGGATGGGTGCATTTCTTCCTGCGAACTATTACCCTGTGCACCATCACGGTAAAACTCTGGCTCAGCTTATCGGTCTGATACAAAGCAGGGTTCATATTCATATCTCTAAACCAAGATCAGCCACGATGGAGCCATCATTGCAGATCTGAACAGAGTCTATATTAATTCATTTTACATATCCTTAGCGAGTCAGCCAAATTGAAAATTTAAGATGCTGTACGTGAGCCAACATCCGCTGATGATGTTGCTCTTATATCAAATAATCTACAATTGTTACAGACCATCACCAATAAAGCTGTTGGCTGTCAAAAACGATCCGATAATGCCATGGCAAAAAAAGAAAACGACCAAAACACAGCATAGAAAACTAGGAACACGAACCCCATAAAAAAACGAAGTTGATCTCAGGTTCTCCGAAAGCACAAGGAACTTGATTCAAAATGTGTATAATAGTTGTGGGAGAAATGAGGTGTCTAGTACAACGTTCTGTCCGATAGAAGGTGTGCCTTGCATGACAGAATTACGTATACAGATACCGATTAACATATCATCATCCTGGTATACATATTATGTCTTCCACTTGAAGTTAGAGACACCAATCCATCTAAGTATTTTCAGCACAAAAGATGTTTTTTTATTGATCTCTTCCTCTTTTCTCCACCCGACTGTGATAAATGTAAATAATACACTAAAACAACTATGGATTTCAGGACGTATTTGATGATTGTGAGTAAGTTCCTCAAAGTAAGTTCAACAACATTTTCAGGTATACTTCGGACCTGTGACTGGGACTAATGCACTCATCTATTGGACCCTGATCGGATTTATTTCGCCAATTTAACAAAAGTGCATTCCTTAAAAACCCCACAGAGAAACCTGAAAGATTGTACGATTTTTTCCCATTCTTTTCACAGTATATTCTTCAAACGAGAAGCATCGATATGTATTTTTTTACGGTATACGCACATAGATAGGTGAAATTCCATTAAGATGTCCACGTCTATTCAACAAAAACGAAAGTAGATAGTAAGTTATAGTACACCAGAGCATATTTTGTGTTTGTATATAACATAATACCATTTGATCGCGTTAAAACAAGATATAATATATAAGCACAATCATTGATAATTGTAACATTATAATCATATCATTTGGTAATACTGCACCACGTTCAAATTATATAAAAGTTAAACTTCCTTATTTGAAAAAAACAACTATTAAAAACAGATCATGTGACGATAATAAAACCATATATCATGGTATATATTACAATATTCTATAAATAATGCTGATAAGACTTGCTGTGAATGGAGCTTACATGCATAGAACATTTAGTGCGAGGAGTCAATTGAAAAGTTAACAATGCCGATCATTAATCTTGTTAGAACAATTGTGGTAGATTATGACGTTCTTTTCTACATTTTTCTTTCACGCGCGGTATATTTATTATTCAGCTCCACTAATAAAAATACTGTGGAAAATACAATTTCCGTGGACAGACTCGATCCGGCCTACCTAGCAGATAAGAAGCTGTTTGACCTCCTAGATAGCCGTGGGGAAGTTTATCGACGTAGTGCAGATCGAAGTCGACTGGTTACATTAGCCAAAACAAAAGGTACTGGTGAATGGAAAAGAAAACTGAAAGTAGCATATCAATAGAACTTTAATAATCATTTTGCAAGTATGTAGTAAGATATGTGTTTATAAAGTAGTATGCATTTTGAATTCCACTGATATAGCAAATACTCTCGAAGTTCATTTATTCGTTTTTAATTTAAATATTCTTATTATTCAGCAATAAATTTTACCATATTAAAATTAGCTTTAATATAAAGACTTCAGATTTTAATGAATATTGTCAGACAGTTATTTTATGTCGTTTTTCGTTTTTTGCCATGGCATTGTCAGTTTGTTTTCGACTTATGAGTTTAAATATCCCTTTGGTATCTTTCGCCTCTCTTTTATGTATACTTCGTATTTATTTTCAGTTGTCGTAGAGGAAAGTGTGCCTCCTATGCTGGTTGATCTAAAGTCTCTAGCCATCTCTGATCTAAAACAACTGCTAAATCAAAGAGGCATCATGTATTACAGTAGGTCAACAAAACATGACTTAATTGGAGCCGTTAATATATCAGGTATATGTGGAATTTTAAGCGACTGTCATACAAGTGAGAGGTTTAACTAGCTATAAAACCAGGTTTAACCCACCATTTTCTACATAAGGAAATGCCTGTACCAAGTCAGGAATATGACAGTTGTTTTCCATTCGATTGATGTCTTTGAACTTTTGATTTTGCCATTTGGACTTTCCGTTTTGAATTTTCCTTGGAGTTTTTTGTTATTTTATTTATTATGAGAATAAAAGATATGTCAGAGTCTTTCAATTCAAGAGATAAATATGTTCATAAGACATTAAAATCTACGTGGAAGTAATGAAGTACAGCTCTTTTGTAGATTCAATGTTTTTTATAAGATTCCACAGTGTTCACCCTTTCAAACTAGTTTGTAGGTTCTTCGCGGTTAAAGACATCAAAACCCATGTTAATATAAGCAGAATATCAAGATATTAATAGTGAACAAAATGGTAAAACATGCTGCAAACAGGAACAAGTGATCAATATTCTGTAGTTTCTTATTGACAACATATTTGTTGAATTTGGAGGTAGACTTTTTCAACAAATTGTCGGCATTCCTATGGGAACGACATGTGCGTCTCTCCTTGCCGACTTTTCTGATTGGCTTCCATTAATATATCCTCCAGAACTAGACATTAAAGAAACAACAGAGGAGGCTTCCTCTGCCTCATTGTTAGATTTATACCTCGAATTTGACATAAGCGGTCATCTCAGTACCAGAATCAATGACACACGAGACGATTTTAATTCTGAAATTACAAATTTCCCCCACCTTAGCGGTAATATACCAACTTCACCTGCATATAGATATACATTTCCCAACTAATTCGGCATTCAAGAGGTTGCAGCTGCTACTCAGACTTTTTAAAACGTCACAAGTGTCTGAGCAGATATTGATAAATATTCCGTATCTACTTCATGAATAATACATGATGGTCTTGAAATATAGATTCTAAGTTCTGACGTTGTTTATCATCTTATCCTTTACTGTTAAATGAGTCAATTTTTGGTAATATACTTTTGGCGTGGCTCGGTATTTATACATCCCACCATTGTGTTATTGAGCTATGGTTAATTTTAGTATTTCTGTCTTTCATTTTTGCTTATGTGCTTTGTCTATACAGTGTCTACATGCCATTTTTTTGTTTTTCCTTGTTGACATAGTTGTTTTTTTTTAGTGATTAAGATTATAACACAATGTTGACTGCTGTACCCAAATTTTTGACATTTTTACCTATTATGTCTGTTTGTTTTGCTCACACATTGTTGTCAATATAATGGAATTTGATGCGACTTTCATACAAGTGAGAGGTTTAGCTAGCTATAAAACCAGGTTTAATCCACCATTTTCTACATAAGGCAATGCCTGTACCAAGTCAGGATTATTATAGTTGTTTTCCAATCGTTTGATGTGTTTGTACTTCTGATTTTGCAAATCGATAAGGAACTTTCCATTTGAAATTTTCCTTGGAGTTCGATATTTTTGTTATTTTACTTTTGACTCCGTAAATGCTTTATATTTCGTCAATAGCATTTCAATTTTTATTTATTTACCAAACCCAATTTATCTATATTTTTACAGGTCCAGTAACTACAGAGGCTTTAACCCACATGAAACGAATTGGAGAACAAAAGATTGGACCGGTCCATGAATTCAATGCCTTCAACATCGAAGAAACTGTAGAAAAACACAACGATAGTATATTTCTCATAAATATATTGCCTCCAAGATTAAAATCCTCATATTTCAACGAATCATCATGGAATGCTCTTAGACGAAAACTAACATACATGGACTTCAAATTTGGAGAACTTGACTGTGATTTTGAAAAACGGTATAGCAAAAACTTAGTTACAATTTTAAAATGACTTTTTCCAGATTCGCTGGGCAGTCACTTTTTTCCTACACTATTGTTGGCATGTGTTAAAACAGATGAATTTCATACTTGTTTTGGACCTTGGTAATGTTAAGCTGTACTGTGTTTTTATGTCATCTAGACAGTCATTTCTGACTTCCTGTTTTACGATCCGAGTGTTCCCACTGTGCACACAATATCCACGCACTTTTTCGGACGCGTACAATTTAAAAAAAGTTATTTTCGCAACACGGTATTGCGTGGTAGTTCAATTTGTTAAAACTGCTTTTTTCTTTGTCATTGAAATAAGTTTTTTTTAAATTTTTGAATCTAATTCGCTGATAGCCTTTTCCCTCAGGTAAATCATTGGAATTCGATCAATATAATCTCCCGTCTACATTTGTAATTCCTGGTATTTATTACAGTACTCTCTCTAGGATTTGCCATACAACAACAAATTCTTAAAACGTACAGAATGATTTATCAACGAGCCACTCTAAATAGAGGCATGTATTTCTCTGACTGTTATTGACTTCTTATACTAAATCCGTTGGATGTGTACTGATTGATATTTCAGTCTTAGATACATGATTTTTTTTTATTAGCTGTTATTTGTTTTGAACTAGCTGTCAGTAACTACGAGTACTCTCAGATCGATACTTAGTGTCTTTTTTGTTGTTAGAGATGAGGGATGTATAAATACCCTGCAACGTCCGGTCTGTGTTGTTGTTTGATGTTTTTCTGCTTTATATCGATCTGATAAGTTAAGCCCTTTTTAACTGATTTTTATAGTTTGTTCTTATGTTGTGCTGTAACATCACTGTCCCAGGTGAGGGGGGAGGGTTGAGCGCTCACAAACATGTTTAACCCCGCCACTTTCGTTATGTTTAAAGTTTGATGTTACATGTTTGATTTCTGTCGTTGTCGTCGGTTTATGTCTGTCATATTTGTTTATCGTAAATTGTTTTGTTATAAATTAGGCCATTAGTTTTCTCAATTGAACTGTTTCATATTTTTCATGTCGGTGCCTTCTATAGCCGACTATATGGTAGGGTTTTTCTCATTGTTGAAGGCCGTACGGTTGCCTATAATTGCTTACATCCACTTCATTTGAACTTTAGTGGATAGTTGTCTCATTGGCAATCATAGCACATCTCCTTATTTTTGTATTGTAAGAATGCACATTGCAACCTATACTATATACCAATGCATTTAGCAGAACATAACATTATCTAAAAGGAAGTGTTACAATTATAAAAGACACTTTCTTTTAAAAAGTATTTCATGGCAGATTTTGATAGTAAAATAACAACCTTTGACGTATTGAAGCATAAATAATATCTTCTTCCTCAGACATATAATTGAAACAACCTTCTAATACCATATACTATTCAAAATATGTGTTATTAAATCTGCATATTTTGGGTATTCTATTAAAATATGTTTTTTTTTAATTTTCAATTACATCAATTTTTTTCTACAATTCGAAAAGGACCTTTAAATAACATGCAGACCCTCATACCTGCCAGTTTCTATCCTAATGGGAGCAACACCAGCTCTTAATTTAGCATTAGGACTTCTGTAAAATATATTACATTCACAAATACATTACACAAATATGTTTCTGTAAAATAATTTGATTTAGATAAAAACTTGACAAACAAAGGGGAAAAATACCGAAGGCATATTCAAACTCATAAGTCGTAATCAAACTGACAATGCCATGGCAAAAAACGATAAACGACGAAAAGACAAACAACAGTAATTTACAAGTTCGCAACTTATTCTTATTATTTGCTATTTTAAGCTTTCCTGGCATTCAGATGCTTTTGCAACGGTTTGAGCATTCTTGATGAACATTAATTCAGAAGAGCTCTTCGGGCGCATGTAAGGAGTCGGCTGACATTTTCGGCCATGTTGATACATTTGCAGATCTTTTCTTGATGATCGTTTTTGCTGTTTACAATTTATCGTTATCTACTATAGCTTTGGCCAAATATGCAAAGTTGGGTAAAAATCATCATCAAAGGGGAATAACTCCTATAAAGATGATTCCTACTATCTAAACAAATTTGTAGATCTTGGCGTGTAGATATTTTTTGCTGTTTACAGTTATTCTGTAACGTGTACACAGGGTAAGCGTGTCTATTTCTATTTTAGAATGAGTTCGTTACCAGTTTGATACTGGATCCAAAATGTTCTATTTACAAAATATATAACAAATAATCTTTATTCATAAATTAACGTCAATGAACCAAAATATGTACAACTGCTCTTTGCGTTCTCTAATAAACTATCTATAACTATTCTAATCAAACTATATACACTGGTACAAATTTGTACTATTACAAATTTGTCCTGGGTCAGGAACAAAATTGTCCTTCTGGTACAATTATGTACCCTACAAGTTTACACACTTGTCCTTGTCCTCTTGGTACTATTATGTACTTTACAAGTTGGTCACACATACTCACACTTGTCCTATACGATACAACAATACGGTTCAGTTTGTAAACTCCACATACTACAAGTCCGTATTGCTAACAGACACCAACCTGTTCTTTATTACACTTAAGTAATGATATCTATTATAAGAGACAACGATCTCAAATATCAACGTACCGTAACTAAAGGTCTTCGTCTTCTAAACGTATGACAGTCGACCAAGAGTAAAGAATCGCTCCTGCTTTTATACCCCAATGGTAACTGTACCATTATTGAAGGAGGGTATTCTACCAAAGTGCCTCCTTACTCGTATTACAGTTTCCTTTGGAACATCCCTTCACATTTGACCTGACCCAAGGTTTACCCGTGAAACATCTGATTCTTTTCTATGTTTAATAAAGTATTATAAAAATGTATAAAATAAGGCTTCTGCCGAACTGTAACTCAGGTAAACGATTGAACCTATGATACAAAATCATCACAATTCTATATCTACTATATGTTTGCCAAAAATGAAAAAATGTATATCAAAATCATCATTTAGGAGCAATAACTCCTATAAAGATTTGGCTGTCGATTTCAGTCCTTTGACAAATTTGTCCTTTTGATCATTTTTACTATTAAAAATTTCTCTTTGTCTATTATAGTTTTCAAGGTAATAAGAAAACTTGCAAAACAATTGGTAAAAATAATCATTAACTCCTGTAAGGGGTTGATCCACGAATTCATTTATTTGACTTATTTGTAGATCTTGTATCGCTGATCATTTTTGAGAATGTAAGCTCTCAATATCTGTAGCGATTTTCAAGATAATAGACAATACTTTAATTTTACCCCTATGTTCTATTCTAAGCCATCGGCCATGTCACCGGACACATTAAGGAAAAAACTAAATACCCCGATGATGATTATGGACAAGTTTGGTTCCAATTCGCCAGTAGTTTTATAGGGGAAATTGTTGAAAACGTTTTGGTCAGGTGGGCTACAAAAGGCACAAAAAAGATATTATATTTATGTAGTACATAATTTTTTATTTTATGGATAAAAGAAACATATCAGTTTTCTTACATGCATTTTTCAGCATTTGCCTGAAAAGGAAATGGAATATTTCAACACTTTACCTGTATACTCCAGGAAAAGAAAACGTCACAGAATATTATATAAGAGATGACTACAATATTCACAGTATATTTTCAAGTATTCAAAAAGAAATAAATTATAGAGTTACACACATTTCATCATGGGACATATTCACGTCATCACAATGGGCCTTTTATCGTGATTCTAATGATAAAATTGCAGTCAGAATAATTCTTTTTACAAATATGACTGTACCGCCCATGTTTTTGTCCTCATTAAGCGTTAAATACCGTGATAAAGTAAATTTTGGAATGGTCAACATGGCGTCCAATAAAGGTAGAAGAATCCTGAGAAAGTTAAAACAGAAATATTGGCCACTGTGCTTAGTCGTAACAAAACAAGGCATATTAACATACGGAAAATTACCAGGAGAATATTTTACATATCGGGAACTGGACTTTTTCCTTTCTAATTTACTACAAGATTTTCAGCCGACAGAAAAATGGTATCACAAATTATCATGTTTTCTAGATCCGACAATGATAGGACTACTCATAGTTCGGTTCATAGCAACACTTGTGTTATCGAGAATCGGGATCATGAACGAGGAAGGAAACCAAGGCAATCAACATGATGGAAACGATGAAGATAACAATGATACTATGGAAAATGAAACTCACGAAGCAGAGCAATTGCGTATTATTAACCAGAAAGATATTGATCTATTGAGGTAGCAGTTACGCGCCAGAGAAACAACACATGATAGATTTTGTACACCAGACTAAATTTCCAAACAAGCTCTAATCAGTTTTGCAAGTGAGAGAGAGAGAGAGAGAGAGAGAGAGAGAGAGAGAGAGAGAGAGGTTAATTTTCATTTATTGAGAATTGTTTTTCAAATCTATAAAAAGGCATATGAATATTTATCATTCAAATGTAAAGTTTCTTGAAGGGGAAATGAGACGTTATGATCAGAGCAGCTTAATGTAACACGCTATTAAATGGCGTATCTCCCGACTTCTAAAATGTTTGGGACACTTGTACTTTGATTCGAGTAACATTGGAATATGAAATAAAAAATTGGGGTCACCATTTTTGTTTTTTTGTAATTTTCATAAGAAAACGTCAATTTTGGCGACAAAATTACATAGATATATAGTGAAAAATGTCGTGTTTTTTACTTATTTTTTTAGATTTTTTATTGGATGGCTATGTTTTTATATACGGAGAAAGACTATAAACTATTATTATATCCAGGATTGTATATCCTTGTTTTTTAGAAAAATTGCTTGAAAGTTAACCGATACGCTTAGAATTTGACAGAAAACGTGTGACGTTACTGAATACAAAATAACGTTTTCATTACTCAGAGGTATTGTAAAAATATGTAACAGGATCTGAATTGTGTTTGTAATTTTATTTTCATTTCTCCTGTCAGGTTTCGTAAATTTCCTATGTATTCAGTATAATATTTTGACTAATTTAATTTGATTTCGTCCTTAACAGACTTTAATGTACTATGAGACTGGAGTATGTTATTGTTATAATTAAAATCTGACTATTGTTGTGAACGTGCTGGTAATGTTATAATTTGATTTATCCTGCAATCAGCTTACTATTGTACAAATTGTACAAAAAACAGGTACACAAATAATGTTTTGCTTTATTTGTACTTGTACATATAATTAATGAGTATAAGTAAACGTCATAATTACACACAAAATATTAGTATAAGAGCAAAATATAAAGTAAATACACAAAAGATAAATGACTGTTTATACAGGCAATATTTAAAATACTGATGCAGTGACACATCATGTATTGGCACATCTAATAACACTGTCTAAGAGATCGACTATATTCTGCTACACACTGGATAACATGTGCATGACACAGCTTGAGAAACTGAACCGACTCATATATGTTTGAAAAAATTGTCAGTGGTTTTCGGCCGAATAACATTTGAAACAGGATTTCGTCGTCATACATGCTTAATTCACAGTAAAGCTGCACTGGAAAATTGTCACCTAAAATGTCCCACCAGACTTCGCGCTGTGCATTAGTACTTGGGCAATTGCAACAAGCGTGTACATAAACATCTTTAAAATTCCTTGTACATATATCATATGTATTACTTGTTGTATTTGGTATTTCAGTTAGTAATTTAGTGATTAAAAAGGGAATTTTTAATCTCCTTAAAAGAATTTATTTCTTTATAATTTGTTTACGTTCGAAACGCTTTTCTGGATTTACCTTCATCAAAGCACCGATCATTCATTTATTGTGGAGCTCGTTTTTTTTAAAGAATCGTTTTAATGAAACATCCTCATTCCGATGTTGCTGTCCTGTGTAGACCATGGTAGACTGTGCTTATACGATTACAATGCTGGCACTTTATTTTTTTAACAAGCTTTCACAACCATTTCGGACTTCTTCTGTACAGTCCAATAAATTTCAGAAACTGTTTACACTTGAAACATAGGGAAAATGTTGTTCGTTTTCGGCCAAATAACCAAGTTCAACTATTCTCCTTTTTTCATTCCACGCCTGACAAAATGAAAAACGGGTTTTTTCGGCGACCATTTTAAAACAAGGGGATTTCTTAACGGAATTGCATTAATGGTGATACGATTCCCTGTAATTTCACACTTTATCCTAGTTTTCTATAACTTGGATTTCTACTTTGAAAACAAATTTCATCGGGAAACGGCGTGCATCATAATAGAGAATGTATTGCGAAAAAAAAACCCAACCAAGAATAAATAATCTCCGTCTGTTATAACAGATATAAATAAAGCGTACAAATGCTTACTTGTCAATAGAATAGAACCTTTTATAAAGTATACATTGAGAAGAACGGGAGAAAGATGACGAAGCAATCAATGTCAAATAACGTATTGCATCAAATCTCTCGGCACTCTGCATCTATGCAAAATTACACTAAAAAATAATTAACAAAAATATAAGCAACCTCCAGAAACACGACGGAACCTGCTGCATTGACTGATATCTTGGAACGTTGTTTTGTTCAATAACGTCAGGCACGATAACTCATAGACTCATACCGTAACGTCATTCGGTATCGTGTTACCTAACCAGATACAATACAAAGAGAGAGGGATCATTTCGATCTGTTTACGTGAAAGGAAACCACTCTTGTCACTTATATTTGTTCACATTTAGGTCACAAATAAAAGCAAACCTTTTTAAAATTGAACAACAAATCTTGCCTACATACCAGGTCAGTGCATAAGAATTCATATCCACATAATAACCAATATCTATACTAACGAAGGAGAAGTTTAACATACTTTGACGACTAACATTACTCAATATGGTCAATGTTACAATGTTATAAACTTTAATAAATTTTAGTGTTGATTTGATTCATAATGTTTTTGTTAAGTATCAGTTTCTTTAAAATAAAAAAGACTCCGAAGGGGACGACCATTTTATTTTCTTGGGGAGGATCTGCAGGAAGATTTTGTTAATGAATATCATGGCCTGGTAAGCTGGTAAGACATGGGGAAAAAAGACAATCTTCACCAAGACCGAATGAATATAAATAGTCTGCCCCACAAAATGCAGGAAATATTTGTGTTCAAAAGTGAAATTAAAAAAGCCGTCCTAGCAACAGGTGAAAATGATTATATATAGCGGGAAATATCCTCCTAAACCTACCCAATAGAGTCAAATAGTGATATAAATATTAATAAACTGACGTGTCTTTACATAAACTAAATAATTTAATGTAAATGAAGTATGAAATTTAGATCGGTGCATTCATTTTTATAAGACCAATAATAACCATTTTTATGTTGCGGTTACATAGAACCTTGATTTTGGGGACAAAAAAACAATGCAAATAGAAACCCTTATTCTGTAATGTGGAGCATGGAGCCAACGATAAAATTAGAATGTATCCCTTGAGCCCAGAGACAAGATACCTCAATATTATATCATGTGTCAATCTATCAATGGGTGTTTGGTGGGGTCTTTATCAACTTCAAACTGTGATTCGTAACTCGAAGACACAAATCGGCACAGTTAGTACCCATTAGTCTGAAACCAACCACAAGACTGTATTCTTTATCTCCAATCACACAAAGAAAAAAAAGTAATCGATTTAAACAGTTTTACATATAAATAAAAAGATATGGTTTGAGTGCCAATGAGACAACTCTCCATCCAAGTCACAATGTATAAAAGTTAACAATTATAGGTTAAAGTACGGCCTTCAACACGGAGCCTTGGCTCACACCGAACAGCAAGCTATAAAGAGTCCCAAAATGACTAGTGTAAAACAATTCAAACAGGAAAACCAACGGTCTAATCTATATAAAAAAAGAGAAACGAGAAACATATATGAGCCACATCAACAAACGACAACCACTGAACAACAGGCTCCTGACTTAGGACAGGTGCATACAAATGCAGCGGGTTTAAACGTTTTAACAGGAGCCAACCTTCATCCTAACCTGAGACAGTACTGTAACATTACACCATAAAAAGACACGTCTGGAAAGTGAATTTGTATTACTAAAATAAGAAATTGTAACGACTACAAGAAATATAAATACAACTAGATTTATCAAAATGTCATTTTTAAATAGGAAAAGTTTTGTATGATTATATCATGTGGTTCTTACAAGGTCTGATATATTTTAACTGTACCTCATCTTCATGTGATCTGCAGATTTCCCGTGTGGGTATAGTCATGACAATAGGGCAGATATTTGTTTACATTTCACCGGCATCTGTTTATTCAAAGACGGTACGTAGAACAAAATAGTATGAGACTCCTGATTTGCTGACACAGGGCTGGAAACGTTCATTTTAAAGAGTAACGTATCAATTTAGCTTTTAAATTTTGGAAAAATAAATACAGTCATATTCTACAAACTAGAAAATATAGCAATTAACTATTATAATAATTTTAACTATAAAGCTATTCAAAATTTTAAGTGCAGAAATTGTAAGCTTTCATTATAACTGTATTTAGGTAAACTTTTGCATCATGACCATGTACTTTATTTTGCTGTAATAACACGTTGACATTACTGTAATCTTTTAAAGAAATAAACACTGGTAGCCTATGGACATGCGCTGTTCCACAGTCATGCAGTATTAAACGATGATTGTGAATATATGCCGACTCTATGAGGTATTTATGATGTAGGTGATAGTTTGAAAGTCTACAGAATGCTGATTAACACCATTTTCGACTTCATGTGGAATGAGGTGTTTATCTATTATTGTAAATGGTTTTGGCAGCTATTGTCATCACTGAAAAGATGTATACCTATTCTTACATTTGGGTCTTTAAAAGCTGTATCCAATCAATACACAAGACTGAAAAATCGGATGATTGTTCTCAAACTATGTTATTTTTAATATAGAACAAACATTGCTAATTTAAGATAACGCTCTGTTGACCTGTTTGATATTAAGAAAACTTGTATAAACAGTAAAACATACACAGGGAAAATATATATAAGCTCGTTTGGAAATGTATTTTTTACATTTTTATTTTAGCAGTACTTTGAGGTTGAATTGTTTTCTCGTTAAGCATCTTAAAGAGATAATTTCAAAATCATCAGACAAATAAAATATGTCATCGGGCAATCAAAATCTGCTTGTGTAACTTTGAATGTGTTCTTGAACACCGTATATATGTGCTCTAAATCATCCACATTTAACTTGTGAATAAACTTTGCAGAGAATATCATATATCTGCTATAAAACACTGAATTCTTATAATGACAAAAACATTAAGATTTATCAAAAGACAACTACTGACATTGATACGGACTTTGGACAGGCACATGCGGTGGGTTAATTATTCCCTCTTTCAATCTCAATCAATTGGAATAACCAAATATACAGAGAATAGCAGAAAAACACTAATGCCTAAACCTCTTGCTTTTAATATAGTTATATAAAACCCATCATAAATACATCCTATTTTATTCATTTATCTTTTCAACCAAATTTTAAGAACGAACCTGGTGTTGATAGCAGGGCTTTGATTTTTACAATCTGTACGAGTTAGAGCTTTATATATTGCACAGAGTATATACTTGTATATTGTTAAAGACTGTGTTCCACTCAAAATGTCGGTTGGTGGTTAGGTTGCTATTTCATCGACGTATATCACCTTTTATTCATATTATTAGAATTTATATAATATACTCGAGAGGTATATCAATATTATACAAACAAGTAAAAAAAACATCAATTGTACACACTATTGCTGATGGAAACCATTTGATAACATTTGCAAATTTTACATGTTTGTAACATTTGAATAGAGCGGAAAACAAGAACAAGAATTAATTCATTTGGTATCGAACGTAAATACATAGCTTTTCTTAGGAAAGAATTTTAATTATCGCTCTTTTAGATACTTTTACTCCAAATTCGCATAATCATTTAAAATTATAACGAAAGGCAACTAGTAAACAAATAACAATTTATTATACAAATAATAACTATAAATAATACGTATAACATAACAGGCATTTATCTTTTCTTTGTGGCTTCCGAACATGCAGCATTTGCTGTGTGGAACACACAACTATTTACTGAAGGATCCCAAACTAGTCCGGATGAGCACTGTTGGATAACTTCCCTGCCGGACTGACATTGAATATAAAGTGAACAATTAAATGGATGAGAAAAATATCCATTGTTTTTACCTAAACACGGTAATATATCAGGACAGATGAGTTCATTTCTTGGAAAAATGCATGACGATGTTTCTGGGTCGTATACCAGATTTTTTGCACATGTCAAAACAACACCCGAATTTCCAGAAATGCATTGTATGAATTTTGAACAGTCATCTGGATGAGCATGTAACGTTCCTTCATCAGCTTTGACACATGGCTCTTTCTCATACTCTGGAAATAATTAAATATTATAATTACTGTAATAGGATAGAAAGCATGTCAAACTATGTATGAGAAGTAGTTATACTAGATTGTTATCTTTCATGATAAAACAAGAAATGGTAAAATGGAAAAATTGATGTCATCTTTTTGTCGCAAGGTGAAGCCTCTACTATCTTAACTGTCAAAGTTTAGGTGTAAGTTAAGATATGAAGCAGACCTAATTGTGTCCGTGGTATTGTTTTTAATTTCAAGTAAAATGTGACAGATGCAATCAACATAGTAAACAAACTTTGAACTACGTATTGGGGAAAAAATAGATATATAAGGGAACCTGAAGTTAAAGGATAAGGCTATAGTTGTTTTCAATTAAGCAGTAAGTGTTTCCCGCCAAAAGGTTAAAAGCTCCGTCACGAGGTAGGTAAACCAGCTTTAAACTATAAACTAACTTGATTACGTATTCTTACCCGGTCTCGCAGGATAAATAGGTCGCGTGAGTCGTTTAGTGTGGATCTTTGGTGAGGATGCTGTAGTCGTTGAGTTTATAGAAGGAGTATTTGTTGTCGTCTCTTCAACTGTTTCTTGACCAGGTGGTTTGGGAGGTGCTAGGGCTGGATCCGGGCAAACTACACCCGGTCTGTGCGGTACACATACATTAGAATTAACATCAAAGACTGTATCACCAGCACACGACCTTACCAGTGATGCACTATGTTCACATTGAAAATATTTGTTGCAATCTGTTGGATACGGATAGAACTTCCCGCCACTCATATAACATGGTTCCCATGCAAACACTGTAGAAAAGAAAAGAATGATTGCTGACTAATTGCTCTTGATAATTAGTATACTTTTAAATCTTAAAAAAAAAAAAACTTTACATATTATCATTACACTGTATTTTAAAAATCAAGTGAAATTCCTCCAAAAAATATTGCTTTGAAAAAACGTATAATGAATGATTAAATCATCGGTACCATTATGTTTGCATTTCATTAAGATAGTATAATGTGACTCGTCATGATTTTCAAGACGATGTTACATATCTCGATGACTGACAACTAAACGGGTGTCCTTAATAATGGTATATGCAATTAATTCATGATGCAGTAAAACTCAAAACAACAAAAATATGCATTGATAAACAAAAATTACATGTATGATTTATTTAAAAATAGAACCATTGAAGCTACCTTTTGGATCAGATTGGTGGAATTTATTTAAACTGAATTCATTTTTTCCGTGGTCTGGGTGTTGGCGGTACGACGTTTTCGTTATTGAGATTCTGTGCATCTTGCCATGCAAAGCATACATATAACTTCTCCGTTTTCTCATCGTTGATACTACAAACATGCCTTCATTTCTTTATATAACTAATTTACTATGGGTTACTTACATATATCATCTTCACTCCATCCTTCGTCCCATCGGGTAGTTGTTTTTATATCTGTCACTGGTGTTGTAACAGTACTTTTTAAAACTTGTGTTGTTGTTTCTGTTGTTGTTACTATCGACGAAGTTTCAGTTGTCTGTGATGATGTTGTTGGTAAAGTCGTTTTTAATTTTGTTGTTGCTTTCGTTGTTTCTGATGTTGTTTTCATTTTAGTTGTTGGTTTCCTCGTTGTCGTCGTCGTCGTCGTTGTTGTACTAGTTGTTGTCGTCGTAATTATTTTATTGAAATTCACAGGCGTCCTTTCATGTTCTATTTTAATTTTAGCATTTTCAAGTTCAATTTCAAATTTATCAACGAGTGCTACGTTTGCATTTTGACCATTGTCTTGTACTTTAGGAGCTGATGTTTCTATAACTGATATTATATCTTTCTTTGAAGCAGCATTCTCGATAAAAAATAATGTAAAATTTATGCGTTCATTCCTGAAATATATAATAAAATTCAAAATCAATCCATACAATTTATGGTAATTATGCACAATTGTATTTAAATCTGGGGAAAGAAATAAAACGAAAAATATTGGAATATTGAACTCAATAAAAAGAAAAACAATCGACGTCAAAGCTGTATATGTATAAAAAGGAGGTGTGTGTATTAGGCAGCGATATAACAAAAATTAACAGAACACACACTCAAATAAATCCAAAAGTCAATATACAGTTTTTAACAATTCTCTAAAAACAAATAGTTTTAACAGAACAGATTAAATGATAGACTGATTTCCCAAAATAACATATTTTTACAAAAGTGTCAAAGCCATTTTTTTGACTTACTTTATAGAAACCAGCTCACACCCTCTGTATGTTTTTTGAAAGTGGCTATTTCTGTAGTAATCGTCCATCTGTAAATTAAGGTAAGAGATTATTGTATTTATCTTCAAACTTTAAACAATGAATTTATCTTTATACATTTTATACAATAAATACAAATGATAAAGGGAATTACTAAAAATAATGGACAGTTGAACAGACAACAACCGACTCTGCCGATAAAATAGGATCGGAATGTACATAACCAACAAGTTCAATGATTGTTTGCAAAATAATAAACGCTACACTGACGTAATGCGTTGATGTCAATTAAAAGTGAAGATAAGGGAGGCAAAATGAAAAGTTTAGGGATCCTTATAAAAAAGCAAAATAGTAAAATTCTTCAATCCTTTAAAAGAATGGCGAAAGATACCATAGACAAACTGACAATGTCATGGCAAAACAAGAAAAACGACCAATGGACAAACAATGGTAAATAAAACACAACATGGAAAACTAAAGTATGAGCAACACGAATCCCAGCAAAACTGGGGGTGATCTCAGGTGCTCTGGAAGGGTAAGCGTATCCCGCTCTATATGTGGGGTCTGCAGTATTGCTCATGTAAGTACAAACCCGATGATAAGTCTAATTCGGTAAGTCATATTCGAGGAAAAGAGGGAGGGATTGCAGTTACGACAATTAGAACATATCAGTCGTCACATTTGAAACAGATATTCCATAACCGTCAACCAACTCGTGATGGCGTCCGTAACTTTTCGAAGGTATGATTTAAAAGTTATGTTAATCTTTCATTGGTTGGATAGGATGATAAAGTCTTATCATCTTAAAGCGGAAACCCTTTTTAAGACAAGGTGGCGTCATAAGAATATTTGTCCAAAATATCCATTTCAGAGGTGTTTTTGACCATATTATATATGAACAACAGCAAAAAGTTATTACATGCATATGGTATATACGGATGGTATTTTAACCTCCACTAAAATGTGTCACAACATAGCATTCATTTTGTAAAATTATTATTTCGTTAAACAATAACTTTATTGATCATAAAATTGTTACGTAGAAATTGACCTTTTGGAGAAGATAAGATATCCTGTTAGGGTCTTGTATAATCTCAATAAGTTTTAATATTTTAATCATTTCTTGTGACTATACAAATCTTTTCTCATGTCAAAGGCTCGTCAATATTGGTCCCCGATCTAGTTGGGTTTTTTTCTTTTTTTTTAATCGCAGTAGATAGATAGAAATGAACATTTTCTCGGCTTTTTTATACAACGTAAACTTTTATTTTGATAATAAACAAACTTGACGAGGCTTTAATTGGATTAACTTTAAGGATATTGACTATTGATTTTGAGGCAATTGTTTTCCTTCAGGTCCTAATGAAATTCCTGTTAAAGTTAGTCAGCCATGTTTGGTGTAGCTCTTTTACTTTTGCAGTTATATAGAACCAAAGGACCAACATTAAACAACTGCATAGAACCCTTTTCTCTCTCTCTCTCAAGTCCTTTTGATAAGTGATAAATATAGCAATATGGTTTGTGTAACTCTTATAGTTTCCAAACTATAAAGGGTAGAAACGACCACTTCATATGATATATAGAATTAAATAATCATGTCCTACCCAGCGTAATTATTTGTCAACAGATCCTTATGATATATTCTTTCATGCAAGCTGGACATTTTGTCCAGATGAAATATTGTTAAATATCGATTGGTTGCCAATATTCTGTTCGGTGCATTTCTAACTGATACAACGGGAGTACTATTAAAGGATGGTATTTCCAATTTCCTCCGATCGTCACAACATCAAATGCGACTTATCACAAGATTTTTTACTTGCAATGAGCAACAAGATGGATGCCACTAGTAGAACAAGAACTGATTACCGTTACAAAACATCGAGTTTATTTTCTGGTTTTTCTGGTATTCGTGTTGCTCGATTTTTTCGTTTTTTGTGCAGCGTTTTGTGAACTGTTGTTTTGTCTTTTTGTCGTTTTCTGTTAGTGATGTTCTCTGTTTCTTATGGATTGTTAATCATGACTTATAACAAGGTTTTTGATTGTCACCTTGGTATATTTTCCCTTGTTTTACTGGCAAACATTTAAAGTGACATTGTACAGCGTTCTAAATGTTCGTGTTTTTGGTTGTATACTTTATTAAATAACCAATAATAATAAAAACGTATTTCTTAAACATATTTCTTTACCTGCTGACAGTAAGCTAAAGCTAGCATTTTGAAGTCAGACGGTGTAAGTTCGTCTAGACTTTTACCAAGTCTGTTATTCTTAATTTTCATGTTTAAACTGGCACGTAACATTTCTGAAAATAAAAAAAGCATAAATAACATCTTTACATCTTCCATGCTAGGTCAGCTTTAGGATATTGTAAAGCGTATAATGTCTTTACTCAGTGAACTAAAGTTTTATATTTAATATAATAATTATTGCTTAACATTACGTACACGCACAATATAGGATATAAGTGTTAGCATCATCGGGTACGCTCGAGGGAAAAATGCATGGAATCTTGATACATGAAATCAGAACAAAAAGGATCTAAACATAACAGTCATATTCGTTTTATGGTCAACTTTGCATAATGGAGTTGGAATTTAAGTGTTAATTCAATTACATAATTTATGAACTGAAAAGTTACAATAAAATGATTCATTTGAATCAAACCAATACAAAAATGAGAGGCTAACGATTGACCACCACTAGCGGGTCTGAGGTCATTATACAAACATAGATCAATCTCAGTCGGCACATGATTTTAGTTATCGAATCAACTTATTAGCGAGATATAGGCAGCCAATTTGGTGCTATGAAACTTGCAAGACACACATCATGAATGCCATTAAATAGTTTTCTAATTTCATTTCGTCAAGTACCATTTATAAGCGTTTGAAAAATATGTCTTTTATTAACGTTAAATGCAGGTGCTTCATTACATTTTGCAGTGTAGTTCTTTGACAAACTTTCGAGCACAATATTTGGATACTTTTTTCTTGCACAGAAGTAATATACTAAAGTTTGGAAAACTATTTCAGTTAAAATTAAAAAATAAGTTAAAAAAGCTGTGCAAATTTATCAGGGTTATAACTTTTCAAGCAAGTCTTCCTGGTTAATCACCACTCTTCGCCACTACTGTGTTATTTTGTGTTATTTTATTTTTTCTTCTCATCTTGTCATGTGTGTTTATGTTATGTTATAACTTTTGATGAATTTCTTTGTACCATTGTAACTATATGGTGTTTGAGAAATAAAGATTCTTGAATCTTGAATCTTGAGTTTATACTTCAAAAAGAACAACCAACGATTATATTCCGTTGTCACTTTCTTATATATGCAAAACACGTATGAACAACACCCATTTCAACATCATAATAAGATGACACTATAGACATGAATATAAATTATAACTGGAAATTCATGAGCAAGGTCAGAAAAATTAAAATAATTAATTTCAACAACTGTAATGTAATTTATATTATAATTAAGTTTGTACAGTCATGGAATTTTAAAATACCATGCACTATATATACTATGAAACGTGGCATTTAATTGGTCAAGTTATTTCCTGTTGGTGTAAAAAACATGGTGGTAGTTTTGTTTTATCGAATGTAAATTTCAAATTACTGATTAGTAAGTATCAGTTATGCCAACAAATTTTACCATGAAAACAATACAAACTTCGTACAAAGTTTGCAAAACAAAACAAAACGATATCTCTCGCCCCTTGTCTTTGAATAATATTATTCCACTGCTCTATACTTCAAGAATGCCAATAACACTACGAGTACTAATCATGGTAAAATCCAGGTATTTACCGTTAGGCATACTTATAATAGACGCGACTTCGTAAATTTGAATATGTTGATGTAGTTAAGCTTATTTTGTGATATTGACCTTGTAGACAGACATTCCAATGTTATTCTTAGTACACCCTCTGTGTGAGGGCGACACCAATTTCAATTATCATTAATATCCTTCAAGGGATGGCATTCAAAATTTCTGAACCGGATACGACTTGCACAAGCAGACCGACGGGAAGATATATAGACTAAGAGTGATTCCTGTACACTCAGACGGAAATGACTTTACAGAAAGTTGAATGCCATTGAACCATACAACAATATTTGAAAACAAACATTTCTATAATTAGATAACAATATAAATCACAATCAGTCGTTTTGTCTTCCGCCCTTATTAGTATGCCATCAAATCAGGTTGAATGGGCAGTTTGGTAGTAGGACTCTCTGTTACAGCCAGATTAGTCACGACTTTCTGGATTTTTTTGTTTTTAGTGCTTTTCAACTATGTTATTGAATTGGCCTTCCTATTGTTTTGATTTGAGCGCCACTGATGAGTCTTATGTAGATGAATCGCGAGTCTGGCGTACTATATTATAAACCCGGTATCTTGATGAGTTGTTTATACAGAAAACAACTGATGATTTAATCTCGAACAAACACTGTATCTACAAGAAAGCTTGAGTGACGAACGAACCGTCATTGGTGAAAATAGCATGGGTACCAGTATGCGCTTTAACAAGAACTTAAAATCATATTTATTATCTAAGGAAACATACCTATTTCAGTATCTTGGTTCTCTGAAGAAAAAAAATAACAGTATTTTAATAGTTTAAAAATCAAAAATTCCCTCCTTTCATAATATTATGATTGCATTTTCGAAATTTAACAGATATATAGAACTGAATATCAATAACACTCATGTATAATATAAAAATAAGGAGATGTAGTATAATTAACAAGGAGACAACTATCCACAAAAGTTCAAATGAAGTGGATATAAGCAATTACAGGCAACCTTACGGCCTTCAACAATGAGAAAAATCCATACCGTATAGTCGGCTAAAAAAGGCATGCTTTTTCCTGTAATTTTTTTTATCAAAGTTCCATTAAAAATTAAATGTAATTTAGTGCTAATAATGCGTTTTTTCATTAAATCGTCTACCCACCTCACCCTACTCAGCAGCATCATTATCATAAAACACAAATCATTTATTTGTCAATTTATGTAAATAACGTTTTGCAAACATTCAAGTACAAAGTATAATAAATTAAAGACTTACTTTTGAGCTCTACAGCAAAGTAAATAGCAGCACCTAAACTTGCAGCTAAAATGAGCAAAAGTAAAATCCCAAATATAGGACCTAAAGTTTTCTTCACCTTTCTACTAAAAGGTTCAGGGACTGGTTGAATAAAAGCAAACGGATCAAACCTCTCGTCAGAAAGTCTGTCCGTTCGGAACTGAGTTGAGCTACTTCTCGATTGTTTAGATTGTGCACTTTGATTACTTTTAACACTGATTTCACTTTGAAGGCTAGCTGTAGATCTAGCTCTTGAAGGCGGTCTTTGGGGACTATTTTTATACTGGTCTTTCCTTTGATAAGGTGAGTCCCGTTTACCTCGGTCAGTAGGACCTTTGGCTATTTTATTATTGTTTTGAATGGTTGTCTTTGAAGCTTCGCTGCCACGTCGACTTGTTGCTTGCGACCCTTTACTAACACGGCTTCGCTCGCTTCGATCATCTTCTGTAGATTCTTGTCGTGTGTGATTCGGATGAAGTTTATTTCGTCCTACTTTTTGTCTTGGGGATTCAAATTCAGATAGTTCACTTAAAGAGGTAGTACTATAACCGGAAGTTTCATCAACAGCTCTTCGTCGCCTACGTTTCTTATGTTTCTTTTGTTCGTCTGCTATGGTACATTCAGACTGAATGGTTCGAATTCGTGGAATGATTTGACTGCTGGACAAATTGTCGGTGGATTCACATTCTGCACTATATGACCGGCTGTGATGTATTGGTGTTTGCTGAAAGGAAACAAGAAAAGGGTTTATGTATTGAAAGTTCAGTTAATACACGTAAATTGCATTTTTAAACCAATATATAATAGCGTTGATTACTTAGAGAACATTATAGGTATACATTTACATGATCCTGTACAAAAGGTTTTGTAAATGATTTGTTAGAAGGTTCCCAATTAACATTTTTAATGCTTTTTGTATGTTTGTCAAGAGAATAAATGCAGTTTTGAAATGTTTTACATTGCTTTTAATTTGTTTTTACGATTATGTATAATTTATTAAAAAGTTGAAAGATTAAGACATTTTACGCAAGTGTACATTTGTGATGTTTAGAATAATATACCCGGATTTCCTTCAGTTTTCGAACCTAAACATATACACAGCAAGTCACGTGGTATTTGTCAACCTTCAGTCACAATAACCTTCCATCTGCATTATTTTTTGTTAAGTTTCGTGAAATATCTGATTGTTTTCAATTTTTTTTAAAATTCCTTAACAAAGGATAGTAACAAACATTCACTGAAAATGTAAATAGTACAACTATGTACATATAGTAAAAACTACAACATCCATATGGATAGTTGTCTCATTGGCAATCATACCACATCTCCTTATTTTTATTTATATTATTAAATTAAGAGTATGTGGTTGATTGCAAATGAGACACTTATCCACCAGAGCCTAAATAAAGTAGATTTAAGCAACCATAGGTCACCGAACAGCCTTCAACAATGAAGCCCCGATATGACAAATTGTGAAAAAATACAAACACAAAAAAAGTACAACGGCCTAATCTATGTACACAATAATAAACTAAAATGACAACATGATAACATGTATGATAAACAGCAAACACCTATGTTCTATCATGGAAGTATTGTATTGTTGTAATACCTTCATTGTTTTTATGAATACAATAGCAAATAAATTCAAACATTTCGAAAATTGAAAATATGTTAATTTATATTAAAGTTATCATAACTTACAATCATCTATGTATATGAAAGAAACACGTCTTTGTATTATGAACACGGAATTTATATTTCTTAATTGATTCATTAGCTTGTACATCGGGAGATAGAAGGTTATTGTTAACTTATGTAGATGCTTCAACCAAAGTTATTATTAGTAAAATTTCAAGTTGAATTTTTCGAACTACGGTCACCTTCGTGACTTTGTTGATTGTGTAGGAAACACCGTGTCTCAGATGACCTCAAATATGTTCCGTTTGGCGTAGACGCAAGTATGATTTATCAATGAATTTGTAGTGAGAATAACATTACAGATGGTTCATTAGTATCTGGAAATTTGTTTGTCTTTTTTTTTTGTTATCAAGAAACTTTACATTGAATAAAGAAGAAGAAGAAGAAGAAGAAGAAGTCTCTTTTTCATAGTGGTTGTACCTCTTGGACTTGACATTACACGATAAAGTTTTACAGTGTAAAAATGTAATTATTCTATTAAAGCACTATTTCCGTTTTATAAGCTCTGCTTTCTATACATGTAAATAAGACTTCCTAATTTATTAAACTTTTTTTTATATTTAGTTTTATTTGCGTTTTAATGGGGTAGTACAAACCATCAATTTAGGAATTCTTAGGTAATTTCACATACATGTAACAATTATTATTGATTACTTTTACAACCTTGACCTAACCAACTAATGAATATGAATGAAATTTCGGAAAAAGTTGTTAAAAAAAAGTACAACATTGGTACTGAATATTTAATATCTGTTACTGAAATTGTTGACAGTGCATTTTTTTTTAATTGTTTATGTTATCTATAATTTTGCATTGTATTATAGAGTAGAAATATATATATTTGACTTAGATTAATGGTAATGGTAATGGGTCAATAAGTACGTACATGTATAGGAATGTGCATCTGTGTGTTTACATGTGTTATAATTGTAGACATCATTCTTGACAGATAGAAAATGTCATAGCCTTGTTTTTCCTTTTATAGCTTTAATTATTTACAGGGGACACAAATAAATGTAATTAAGTATACAAACAATAAACAAATTATAATAGAAAACAGACTTATGGTTAATTTAAATGATACATGTTCATCAAGTGTCAACTACTCTCCACGATTATTTCACTACATAAATTATAAATAATTACATATACTTATATGGATGTATATATGTATATATAAATAAAATTTTATTTCATTTTTGTCATAATAAGTGCCACAAAAATACCTGTAATATTAATAATATTTTAGTAACCAGATTAATACTTTTGACTTTTCCATTGTCACGAATCCTTCATATTTTGATTTAGTTACGAATCAGCAATTTCTTGATGTAAACTGGTATAAATGACTTTCGTTTTAATCGCATGCAGAGCAAATTAAAAAAAAAATGACGCCGTTCTTTGTATTAGTTAGAGTATATGAACGACATTTGTTTCTGTTATAAGCTTCATACATAATACATTTTCGAAATCGTTTGTGGAGAACCAATTCACATAACACATTGAAGACAGCCCTGTCTCCAGTAAGATTTAAATTGTTACCATTATAACATTCTTGTTATTATGTGTATCTGTATAAGGTATATTTTCAATAAAACTAAAGTGAAGGTTTTAGTCAAATCCTCGAACATAGTCACACACTACCTTGATTTATCGCTTATTTTGACATGTTTGATAATAGTTTTCTCACGAAATGGTAAAGATATTTGTGGTCAATCAAAAATGACACAATAGTATCGTCTTATAACAGAGCTTTCGTTTAACTAGTTTTCTGAGATCTCAAATGCATCTCGATCAGTAAAATGATACCCGGTGCATGCGCAGCGTAAAAAATAAGTTCTGAAAAAGGAATTAAAGGATATCGATATAACAAACATAAATAATACGAGCACAAGCTAAACAAATCTGATTAATATCATACCAGAGAATGCTCGTAGTAACTGAAAGCCTGCGTATAGTACTTATAAAGTTAAATATCATACTAAAGAATGCTCGCAGTAACCGAAAGCCTGCGTATAGTACTTATACAGTTAAATATCATGCCGTCCTGCTCTCAAATATCAGCGGCTGTACTTCGAAGTAGATTCGTACAGTAACCTAATCAACGGGACAAGGTCTTGTGAATTTCCAAAAATTAGAAAGAAATAGAAAAAAATTATAATATTTATATTCTCTTGTAAAAGGTTTTTTTAGTAATGAAAATATTACGTTCTCTTGTCGTAAAAGTCTTTTTTAGTAAGGGAAATATTACATTCACTGTAATCTGAAACTTCATTGCAAACACACTCTTATTGAACCAGTAGTTAAAAGAAGACAACTGAACATCACCATCAAGGAAAGGTGAATTCATAAGTCAATGACAACGCCTGAAGTAAACAAACTGTTGCCACAGAGAAAAAAATGTCCGTCCTGACCTTTGCCTAACGATTAGTCGACAGAAATTTCCAATTTTTAATAGCATTGAAGGATAAAAGCACATCAAATACATGCATTTGTGTTAACACGTATCCATATCCCACTCCTTTCTACGTTGTAATACCTCAATTGAGGGAATGGATAACAGACCACAACCATTAGAAGGTAGCTTCCCGAACACAAATGAAGCATTTTGATCTTTGTACGGGTTACCAATAAATTTAGAACCGGGAAGTTTATTGAATTTATGCGAAAACAATGAGGATCTGGATGGGGTCCTTCATGTCTGTATTCTTTAATTTTTTATGGCATTATTCTCTATTCTTTATACTTTTTGCCCATTATTCTCTATTCTTTATATTTTAGCACCTCATTATTCTCTATTCTTTATCATTTTGGTCCATTTTCCTCTATTCT
Organism: Mytilus californianus; assembly: GCF_021869535.1. Taxonomy (NCBI): domain Eukaryota; kingdom Metazoa; phylum Mollusca; class Bivalvia; order Mytilida; family Mytilidae; genus Mytilus; species Mytilus californianus. Next base: position 31,579,594 of record NW_026262690.1, on the reverse strand, counting down.
TTATATTTTTGCCCATTTTTCTCTATTCTTTATATGTTTGCCCATTATTCTCTATTCTATCACCCCCCATCCACACCCTCATTACTTATACGCTTGAGTAGCAATTTTTTTTATATAAATTTTGTCACAAAAATACAATTAGAGGATATTACACATAATACATCAAATATCTTTTTTTTTAAATATGGCTTTGAACATGTGATTACATGTATATACATATACATTTGTAACTATATTTTGAGAGGTCAGTTTTTACTTCTTCACTATGGAATTCAGATATTTGAACTAAAGTTACTATTAATTGAGATGGATAACATGAATAATTAGAGAATATGTGTAAACGTCAATATTTCAAACTTATTAGTAAATGTAACCGGTAGCAGTTATACCTGCCAGTATCTACATGTAACTGATCAATATAACTCATCTTCAATCCATTTCCTTAAAATATGCGGAATGGCTTAGTATTTTCTTCATTTGAAAACTAATATATGACAAATAAAACATTTAAGTGCTGAGACAGCTACTGTTCTAATTGCTGTTATCCTCCTATGGGTACTGATAAAAATAAATATAACTTTTTGTAGACTTAAATCTATAAAACACTATTAGAAGGCAATGAAACCCACATAATATTTAATCATTCTTTTTACATTAACTCGGGGCAAGAAAATGACACTACAAATTTAACATAGCATAATTTCAAGATTTAAAAGAAATTTATTATCCTTTTTCATTTATTATCTCATAAAACCTTTCTTATGGCTAACTTCCTTGCCTAACTGATGACCTTTGGACATAAGGTGGATCTCAAAATGATTGCTGTAGACTGACAAATCAGATAATACCAATACTTGCTCTTAACCTAATATACATGTAGGTCATGCCCTTTGTTACAGATTAGTATCTGCGATTTGCATGATGATATTTGTAATATTTAAGGCAAATTGAATATGCTACTAGGTAAAATGATGATGTTAATCAAAGTAGATCTGATTTCAATTGGATTGCATTTTGACTAATCAACACGTTATTCATATACCATCGGATTAGAATCAATCTCTGGTATCATTTTTGTAAAGTCATCAGGAACCACAACCTATCACTTTATTTTTCCTTAACAGGCCAAACACTTGGTTGGCCGACTTGGTTGTCTGACTCATTCTTAAATACCTGACTACATATGATCGCTATGATTGAATTGAAACCATTGCGGGTTTTTTTCGGGATTGTTTTAAATCTGAAAAAATAGATGGTCAGATCAAAGTCGCCTGTTTTGGGGGGAACTGTTATAAGACATCAATCCCCATCCAAAATTATTTTTGATTTTACTATGTTCATAGATGATGGTTTAACAAAGGACCTTATTTGGTAATATACAGCAAGGAGATGTGTTGTGATTGCCAATGAGACAACTATCTACCAGAGACCAAATGACTACAGGTCAGCGTACGGTCTTTAGCACTGAGCTAATCCGAACCGTATAGTAAGCTATAAAAGGCCCTGGCATGCCAAATGTGAAACAAATCAAAAGCGGAAACTAACGGCCTTATTTATGTTTAAAACAAATAAGCTATGACTTAGGACAGGCACATCATAATAACATTTCCCTTAAACCTTGGGACAGTCGTGTAGCAGCACACCAAATGAACAAACTGTAAAATAAGTTGGAAAGGGTTTGACTCACAAGGATGGTACTAAGCACACACCAACTAAAAAAAACCAAATACAAACAAAGTACCAAAATAAAGAGTACTCGCAGTTATTTGATGCTAGTACAAAGCTCAATTTCAACTAATACTTAAACAATGTTTTCACAGACTAATCTATCAATAAGTACACCACTCATTTTTGTAAAGACGTCAAAAACCATCTGAGAAAAACATGAGTTTGGGCAATGCCAAAATATAAGTATCGACAGAATGTTCATGTAGGATGTTAATTTTCTTAACATTCTTATGCGGATTAAATGCTTACTTCTTTCTTTTATAGATATATTAATTATAATACATAAAAAAAAATGTAAGGTTATTCATGAAAATAGTTAGATGTCGCAAAGGTCTAAAGCAATCACAAAATATTCGGAACAGAATGACAAGTTGAATATCAACTTCATGTATAATGTGTTGCTTTGATTAGTTTGTATGTAGGTAGCATGACATTGTGTATTGACATTTATGCTTTATTAAGGTCCTATATACATCATGAGAAACATGTGACAATTTATTTTAGCGAATCTGTCCCTGCAAATACGTAATGATATCATAAGTATGAAAATCTCTTTCTAAAATCGTTTCTGTGAAATAAAGCCATCATTGTAATTGTTTTCGAAAATTAAAAATAGAAGGATTGTTACCTATTTAGCAAGGAATTATAGCTCTATTCCTTTGATTGAGTTTTGGTAAGTGCATGTAGGAAATTTTGTGTCGTGAATTTATACACAATATCCCTTTTTTTAAGATATATGCAGTATTGCCTTCGATAAATTTATGCGCAGATCTAAAAATTTGTAAAATAACATAAATTTAGATAAGACAAAATTACACTCCATGTTTCTAGCCTGAGTTTTTGCGTGTATATGAAGTTCCTGGTATACAGCTATCCTACACCAGTGTATAGTAGCGTCAGAATTGTGATCCATAGGAATTTTGTGTAATGTGTAAAATTCAGATGGGCGGATATCATTTGAGTGATTTAGTTTAGTATTGATGAACTAAAAAAATCATATTTCAATCATTAATCGTAAATTTGCTCCCCAAAATATCATTTATTATAGATTTATTTATAAAACGACTGACCTTTCCGTAGTAGAGAATACATTTTGAGCCTGCTTTCTAAGTAATGTGTCGTCTTTTATTTTTTGTTTCCCTATTTAGTTGTAATTCTGTTGGACTGTGCAGGTTTTTTTATTGTGCATTTTACTTAAAGAAAGGCATGAGTTTGTGAGCACGTAAAGCTGGTTTAACCCACCATTCCAAGTCGGGCTATCTAAACGATGTGTTGTTCGTTATTGTTTGTCTGTTTGTACGTCTATTTACTCTGAAGAGTCGATTTTTGTGGTATATGTATCCTCCTGTCAATACATGAGATTTTTCTGAAGGGATCCTATTTATGTCTTGTTTGAGTAAGTCAGTTAGGAATTTCTATACATGCCTATATTTCCATGAGATCAGCAAATTAATAATATTAACTTATTCCTTTTTTTCTAACAAAACGGTCTCTCTCAATTGTCTCTTTGTCGCGTCCATCGAATGCGATCCCTCTCAATAATTGTCTCTTGGTAGCGTCCATCCAGTGCGGTCCCTCTCAATTGTCTCGTGATGGCGTCCATCGAGTGCGGGAGGTAAAGATTAATTAAGGTAAAATAGACCCTAGACTCGGTGTTTATATATCTCAATTCGTTCGTTATGCCCGTGTCTGTAGTGACGTTTTGGATTTCAATGAGCGTAATCTATGTATAACTGGTAAATTATTAAGTCAAGCTTCGTTACCACAAATTACTTAAAACCTTTACTAAATTTTTCCATAGATACAAAGATTTGATTTGCAAGTTTGGCTGTACCTGTAAAAAACTTATTTCAGACGGAATAGCACATCCTAACATCCTAATTTTTACGGTGATGTTGTTTACCGAGACCGGAAATTTATATACGATCCGGGTAAACTTATCTATCCTTTAAATAAACTTATTCTAAAAGATTACCAATTCAACACTGATATTAGATCTTTGAATATTGTTTTTATTGGTATAAATATTGATTTTGTTATCAGTAAATTAAAATCATACTAAATAGTTTTGTTATACACATATGCACTTCAACGGCACTACAATCTGTCGATACCTTTATTTTGGCATTGCCCAAGGTCATGTTTTTTCTCGGACTGTTAATGACGTCTTTACTCTAAATCTATTAGATGGTGGATGTGTACTGATTGATATTTTAGTCTTAGATACATGATTTTTTTATTAGTTGTTATTGACTTTGAACTAGCTATCCGTAACTGCGAGTACTCTCAGATCTGTTCTTAGTGTCCTTTTTGTTGTTAGGGATGAGGGATGGATAAATACCCTGCCACGTCCGGTCTGTGTTTTTGTTAGATTGTTCTGCTTTGTATCGATCTGATGAGTTAAGCCTTTTCAACGGATTTTTATAGTAGTTTGTTCTTATGATGTTGTGCTGTTTCACCACTGTCCCAGATTAGTGGGAGGGTTGAGAGCTCACAAACATGTTTAGCCCCGCCACATTCTTTTATGTGCCTGTCCCAAGCCAGGAACCTGTAGTTCAGTGGTTGTCGTTGGTTCATGTCAGTCATATTTGTTTTTTCGTAAATTGTTTTGTGATAAATTTGGCCGTTAGTTTTCTCAATTGAATGGTTTCATATTTTTTATGTCGGGGCCTTTTATAGTCGACTACACGGTATGGGTTTTTCTCATTGTCGAAGGCCGTACGGTTGCCTATAATTACTTACATCCACTTCATTTGAACTTTGGTGGATAGTTGTCTCATTGGCAGTCATACCTCATCTCCTTATTTTAATATTGTCAAAAGTTAGAGAAACGTGAATAAACAGTATACAGACATAGAAAGGGCACCGTATATTTTTTTGCTGTAATTGCAGTCATATTGCTAGTTTATATGATACCTTACTGAAAGCCGACTATTGAGAGTGACAAGTGGTTTTAGAAAAGATCAATTAAACACATTAAAGTCGCATATGATATTAAAATGTAAATACATGTATCCATATGTAGGAGCCTGTAATTTAGTGGTTGTCGTTTGTTGCTGTATATCACATTTGTTTTTTGTTTAGTCTTTTGTACATAAACCAGACTGCTAATACAAAAATAAGAAGATGCGGTATGATTGCCAATGAGACAACTCTTCACAATTGACCAAATGAAGAAGAAGTTAAGAACTATAGGTCACCGTACGGCCTCCAACAATGAACAAAACCAAAACGTTAGTTTTCTCGTTTGAATTGTTTTGCATTTGTCACGTCAGGCCTTTTATAGTTTGCTATGCGGTATTATTTTGCTCATTGGTGACTGGAAGTTATTTTGCATGCTTTATCAAGTAACATAGATATCAGATAGGGTGACTGGATGTTACTGCTTTATCAAGTTACATAGATATCAGGTAGGGGGATTGGGTGTTTATTTGCATGCTTAAGCAAGTTACAATTTCAAAGATATCGGATAGGGTGGCTGGATGTTACTACTTAGACTAGTTACATAGGTATCAGGTAAAAAGTGACTGGATGTTACTGCTTAAAATAGTTACATAGATATCAGATAGAGTGAACAAATGTTATTACTTAAACAAGTTATATATATAGCAGATAGGGTGACCGGATTTTATCATGCATTCTTATGCATGCTTAAAGGCCGTATGGCTACCTATAATTGCTTTAATCCACTTCATTTGATATTTTGGAGGATAGTTGTCTCATTGGCAACCATACCACATCTCCTTATTTTAATATTAATTAAGTCACAAAGATAGCAGGTAGGGTGACTGGATGTTGCTCCTTAAACTAGTAATATAGATATCAGTTAAAAAGTGACTGGATGCTACTTCTTAATCAAGTTTATACATAGATATCAGGTAGGGTGACCAAATGTTGCTGCTTAATCAAGTAACATAGATATCAGGTAGGGTGACCGAATGTTGCCGCTTTATCAAGTAACATAGATAACAGGTAGGGTGACCAAATAATGCCGCTTTATCAAGTAACATAGATATCAGGTAGTGTGACCGAATGTTGCCGCTTTATCAAGTAACATAGATATCAGGAAGGGTTACCGAATGTTGCCGCTTTATCAAGTAACATAGATATCGGGTAGGGTTACCGAATGTTGCCGCTTTATCAAGTAACATAGATATCAGGTAGGTTGACCGAATGTTGCCGCTTTATCAAGTAACATAGATATCAGGTAAGGTGACCGAATGTTGCCGCTTTATCAAGTAACATAGATATCAGGTATGGTGACCGAATGTTGCCGCTTTATCAAGTAACATAGATATCAGGTAGTGTGACCGAATGTTGCCGCTTTATCAAGTAACATAGATATCAGGAAGGGTTACCGAATGTTGCCGCTTTATCAAGTAACATAGATATCGGGTAGGGTTACCGAATGTTGCCGCTTTATCAAGTAACATAGATATCAGGTAGGTTGACCGAATGTTGCCGCTTTATCAAGTAACATAGATATCAGGTAAGGTGACCGAATGTTGCCGCTTTATCAAGTAACATAGATATCAGGTAGGGTGACCGAATGTTGCCGCTTTATCAAGTAACATAGATATCAGGTAGGGTGACCGAATGTTGCCGCTTTATCAAGTAACATAGATATCAGGCATGGTGACCGAATGTTGCCGCTTTATCAAGTAACATAGATATCAGGTATGGTGACCGAATGTTGCCGCTTTATCAAGTAACATAGATATCAGGTAGGGTGACCGAATGTTGCCGCTTTATCAAGTAACATAGATATCAGGCATGGTGACCGAATGTTGCCGCTTTATCAAGTAACATAGATATCAGGTAGGGTGACCGAATGTTGCCGCTTTATCAAGTAACATAGATATCAGGTAGGGTGACCGAATGTTGCTGCTTTATCAAGTTACATAGATATCAGGTATGTTGACTGGATGTTACTGTTTAAACTAGTTACATAGATATCAAGTAGGGTGATTGAATACTGCCGCTTAATCAGGTTACAAAGATTTCAGGTAGGGTGATGGCAGATGTAATTGTTAAATCAAATTACATAGATATCAGAAAATATCCTTAATTTTTTTTAAAGGAAACATAAAAAAGTATCAGACCAATTATACGTAGTAAGATAAAACTGTATTGTATTTAATAGAAAAAAATGAATAAATTTTACTTACGATTTCGATGACGGTCGGATACAAATTACTATTAGCGTTCATTTTATCTTATGAACATTTTTGAAAGGCGGAAATTTGACACAACACTTTTGAAAACACCTTTGTAAGATCTAAACAACGACGCCCTCAACCATAAGCCCCAAACCTCAAAACCACAGGAACGAATTAAGTCATTGATTCTAAGTCCACAATTAAATATTGTTGTCTATTCATTTGAGGATCCGGAGAAGTTAACTAGATAAAAAAATAACTGAAATTCTAGGTTTAATATCTTTCTGGTAAATCTAGGAAAAAATGTTAAATGGAAATACCCATTTATGATTTGTCAAGTTATTCAATAAAATTATTATTAAATTGAAGCCTGTCATTCATATTTCACGTACACCCACAAAGTTATGCATATTCAATGTGGTTAGACAGAATAAAATTATCGTTTTAATCAATAAACGATAATTTATACCTTTACTGAAACAACATATTGTTGTTAATCGTGACAACACACTGACTAATTCGATAATACGGTAACGAAAAACCAATCAACATCAATATATTTGGGTGTATCGTCAGAATGACGTCACGTGCTAACAAGGAAGTCGTACGCTTTAAAATTTTCGAATTACTTTTTTTGAACGTATTATAAAAATAGTAGACGTTTAAACAACTGGGTTTATTGTTAATTGGTAAATTTGATTGGGTTAATGTTGACAGATGCATGTAAAATATGCGATGCATTAAATGTTTTGGCTTGTGGGCATAGTTTTACAACTTGCACTTTAAGGCTTAGGTGGTGTTTGAAACACCCAAACAAATATCTATCAAAATGATTGATGTCAACAGAATGACGCTACAGCAGAGAGAGAGAGAGAGAGAGAGAGAGAGAGAGAGAGAGAGAGAGAAAATTAAACTAAAACTTGCTTATGGCAGCATATGAATCTCAGTGCCACTTGCTTTAGTGTCTGTTCAGAGAATGCCTAGCAAGCTATCTACGTGCTACTTTGAGCATTGTAACGATGTTTTTATTAATTATATATAGAATTATCTAATAGTCTCTTTTCTGTCATTCATATTTTTTTTCAATTATTTGTATTACGTTTCATCTTACACTGAGAAGAAAACCTTAAAACTCTAAATTTTAAAAAGAAAATGTACTTATATAGACGATAAGTGTAAAGGTTAATGTAATAAAAAAAACAATATTATAATTGTATCTATTTTCATCTCCTTCTTTTACCACACACATGTCAACACCAGGTAACTTTATGTATACCGTGTCTTGATGTAAATTCAAATCGCTAAGGTTGGTCAGTTCATCAAAAGAAAACAATTATGTTTCACACGGATATAAAAATATTAAGACAAAGGAGACACTTGTTTTTGTTCAAAACTTGTTGATGAACAATTGTTTTTTTAAAGACATCAAATGTCAAAATATTTGTAGTTATTACAATTTGGTAGATAGTAAAGATATGTTATAACGCTTTTGTGGCGGTAAAAAATAAATAAACATAAAGTATTGTGTCACGTCAGTAACAACATCATGAATACACACGTTTTATGCAAATAAACCATGTTTAATGAAAAAAAGATCATCCCGAATATGCATGAAATATTCGCCACTGGACGTTAAGTAAACAGCAATCTATATACATGCAAATACTATGCATGCAATACTCGCCACTGGACGTAAAATAAACAACAGCCTTTATATCAATGCAAATAAAAACGGAGAACGTAGTTAATTGAAACTATTACTGTAACCTTGGGCACCGATGCTGGCAATTAATGTTGTCCCATGATTATATGTTTTAAAATCTATGCTAAGTTTTATATTCTCAAAATAGTTTTCATTAACAAGAAATATGTTGGGGGTAGGCGGAGCTTAATGTCAATTCTGGAAATACTACCGTTGCCTGGTGTTTCGTTTTTCATTCTTTAGCATTACCGTGTCGGCTTATCAAGCGATCTTATGAAAACTGAAACATTTCAATACTTCTATATGTAAAGTTCATGCAAAAGTTTCCTAGTAGTAATGTAGGGAGTAAGAAGAGGCATACGGGAGTGGAGTAAAAACTGTATTTGGCGAGTTGCCAGCTGGGTTCTTTGCAGTCGGGTTTTCTATTGATGCTACATTCGCCTCGACCAAATATATACCATTTTCAATGTAGGGACCTACAGCGAGTATAGGGTAGTCTATTAAAATTATATTGGGTGACTCGCCCGCTGGAGTTATATCATTAATTATTGACCCATTTCTTGTGATTAGTCACTCAGGGATAAATATATACATAAGTAACGAGGTCTTTTCATATGTCTTTACATTGCTATAGCTGCCAATCTGTTGTGACAATCAGTTGATTAGTCCCAGTTATAAATCATGTATACCTGGACATATATACATAGATATGTTATATACTTGATGACCAGTAACATTTTCTTATTAATTGTAATGGCTTGTTTCTTTTAGTCTTAAAACTATGTTACCCTATGAAAATGTACAAGTCATGTTCAAATGCTTTGTTGTTATAAAAAGACCACTTTTGGCACATTAAGTGAACATATTTTATTTTTTCTACGGTATAACACTAAACATTTTCATTCGGAGAAGATCTTCCGTAATTTGAGTTATTGACTTCTCCCACAGTTGCGTTCGGAGTTTTAAAGTATTGGAACACGTACTCCATTTTCGCTTCGTTCAATGACTCTCTTTCGATTTTTTAAAATTTTACTTGGCACTGATTTTTACACACATGCTTAAATACTGTAGTATAAAAAGACAAAATATTTTGCATTTTAGGGATTGGGATTCTTGTGAACAACACACTTGGCTACATGTAAATCCATCCTTGATACCCTTGTTCAATATCATTAAATATTCGATATTTACCAGAAGGTCACTGAGAGAAACCAGGATATTGACCTGGGTAATGTCAATGAAAGTATTCTAGGATATGTCCTAAGATATATCTTAGGACATTATTTAAGGTGGTTTTTGGGCGTGTCTGAGACATGTCGTAGGATGTAATACACAGATATCCTAGGACAGTCCTAACTACGATTGTCCTAGGACTATCCTAACACATTTAACTTATAAAAGTATGTAGAGAATTAAATGAAATATATTTTAATGTACTTATGTATAAATGTAAAGGTTGAGAGGTTGTACCTTTTATAAAGTAAAAAAATTTAACGCAAAATAAAGTTAACGTAATACTAATAGATACATTATTATGTACTATCAAAAATGATAAATAAATTTCATACAACAACTTAACTAAATTGTCACAAAACTTTGTTAGAGGCTATTATCGTGCTGCAATTTAAGCTATATAAACTAGTTTTTTTATTACATGTATTGAATCAGCCTTACGTTTAAACCCGCTGCATTTGTTTGCACCTGTCCTAAGTCAGGAATCTGATGTTCAGTGGTTGTCGTTTGTTGATGTGGTTCATAAGTGTTTCTCGTTTCTCGTTTTTTATATAGATTAGACCGTTGGTTTTCACGTTTGAATGGTTTTACACTAGTCATTGTTGGTGCCCTTTATAGCTTCTGTTCGGTGTGAGTCAAGGCTCCGTGTTGAAGGCCGTACTTTGACCTATAATGGTTTACTTTTACAAATTGTGACTTGGATGGAGAGTAAGAAAAGAATTTTAAATTTTTCTGAAACAGAAATTCAAATATTTTTGACATTTCAATTAATGTTGTACCATTTGGTCAGGTGCAAAACATGTTGCTAACATTTAAGCTTCAAAAAAGGGCAGCACGAAGTATTACAAATGAGCGTTATAGTATGACATCGTCAAACTACTTTTTGAAAAGCTGCGATGGATGCCAAATTCAGATTATTTTGTATATATAAAAGCAATTATAATTCTTAAAGTAGTTCACCAAATGACTCCGGAACAATTCAGAGAATTTAGATATGTGTATCAGGTTAGTTCTAGAACAACCAGACAAAGTACTTGTAATATGCTTTTTGTTCCAAAAACTTAAACTGAATACTATAAACGCTCCTTGTTGATATCTGGAAGTATTTATGGAACAATTTGTCAACAAATTTAAAACAATATAACACAATTGAATCTTTTAAAAAACATATATTGAGGACTATTTTGTTTAATTCTTATAACAGTATAAATAGTTAATATTTGTATCAGTATTTCTATACAATATGTATATAATGCAGGACCTTATTATAAATAAGTCGTGGACTAAATATGTTATCCTGTTGAATAAAAGGAAATTAATATTATTGTTAAATTCTGTTCTCTATTCAGCGAGCTAGCAAATGTGGCGAAGAATAATTTTAAGAAGACATGGGATAGTATATACACAAAGATAATTTTTTCAAATGCTGACTAAAGGTCATATTTGTTTTTTTTATTCCGACTTAGGACATCGTGACTTTTAGGACTTTCATAAGACACCTATGTATATATTCTTAATTTATGACCAGATTTAAGACATATCTTATCGTAGGAGACTTTCGCTAACATGACCTAGGACTAAGACCACCCTAAGACATGTCCTAGTTCTTAGACAGCTTCATTGACACGGTCCCTGGATCCTAGCTTCAAGTCAACCAAATGGAAGTGAATATAAGATGACATGTAAGGGGTTCATATTTCATAAAGTATCGTCTAAATGAAGTTCTCGCAGTCAAAAATCAAGGAACTGTAACTCGATTTTCCCGCTCTATTAAAAGTTTTAATTAATTTCAACCAATCTCGATCATGATGATCTATTCGACGTTCTTCTTATGAAATATCTTTATTCTTTAAACCAAATCAATTATACATTTAAAATCATAAACGTACTTTAAATTCATCCGAATAAAAAACATTTCTTATCTATATACATGGCTAAATAAGAGGCAAGTCAAAAAGTATGTTTGGTTTTCTCACAGTGACTTATTAATTCTTAATATTTCCTTATTAAACATAAAAAATACCAAACACAAATCTAGCTATAAGCTAAAATCAATACGATATACTATAAATAATATACTATGCAGAACATGTGGTACTAAGAAGTTACTGTGAGCACCTCGATACATGCCTTATAAGTACTTAAATAAAACTATAAAACCCCAACCGTAATAGTGCCAAAGAAATATGTGCGGAGTTAAAACAATACTAACACAACGACTTATAATCATTATACAAAAAGTATAAAAATAGGAATAGAAAAGGGAAAATCCAAATATAACGGAATTGCTTCCACTCAAACATCTTTCTATTCCTTCCCTCAATTTTTCAATATTTATTTCATCTAATCATCGAAGTGTATCTGTTAGATGTGGCTGAAACTTTAACCCTATGGAATATTTACTTCCGTAGTGAGAGCAATCAATTTACTGCACATCTTAGAAGAAAATAATACATAAAAAAAAGAATTCGGTCTGTTGCAATACTGAAACAAATCAAATTGTGTTCCAATTACAGCAACAACAATAAAAAAAAACAACAACAAATAAACCAACTTCGGTGTCAAAACTTAAGCATTAGTAATTTAAATTGTTATGGATTGTAACATCAATTTGAAAAGGTACGTAAAACAATAGTAATCTCAATCAGATGTTACAAGTCTTTTAACACCTGATGTTTGTAGTAAGCATACAAAAGTATTTATCAAGGAAACCGTTTAATCACCCTGAAGACAAAACTCGTACAAATTACATACTTAACAAGGTTACAAAAAATTTGTAATGTTATGTCTCACATGAGTGGTTGATAAATGTCATAATAATTGCAGTAATTGTTATATACCGGGGTAGATTAAACTAATAACATAGTATATGCATGTAACAGACTATATTGAATTATATCATGAAGTAATATAGATGTTTTATGATGATATTAATTATGTTGCAGTCAATTATATGTCATTAAAGTTCCCCTTTTCGTAGGACGTTTATCTATGTCTGTCACTGTGACAATATCGTGATCATCATCAAAGAGACATTTCTTTATGTTAATTAATTGTTTTGAATTGAATTGAAGTTGGATTCAACTAGTGATTGGTGGCAACTAGTGACTTAGATAAGCTTTTAGGCAGCTTTTATGCAAAGAAATTTCATCTAGGTCACATTGTATAGACATTTACATAGAAATTGTACCCAACCCTAGAAACATGTGGAATACAGATATCATCGTCTTTAACAAAAAAGTTTAAGTCAGCAAGTTTAATGAAAGTCCGAAAGTCTACTTAGTTGCCGTTAACCTTATGTTTGAATATGATACAAAATGATAAGATATAAAAATAATAAAAATATTTTTTGCACATTATTCGCTGGAAATCAAATGTAAAATACGTATATGTATTTACACTTATAATCCTAAACCATAACGATATTCATATTTTGGCATTGCATAGGTAATGCTTTTCTCCAACTGCTTAATTTATGACGTCCTTATACTTAATCAGTCGGAGGTGTACTGATTGAAAAATTAACCTAAGAGAATATGATTTATTAATTATTTTAAAATAGACTTCAAACTAGCTTTCAGTAACTGTGAGTACTCTTGGACGGGTACTTTGTGTCTTTTGTCTTTTATTGAGGTCTTAACTGGCCAAGTACAGGTATGAGCCCTTTCCAAAAAGGAAGCGAAAGATACAAAAGGGACATTCAAACTCATAAGTCGAAAAAAACTGACAACGCCATGGCTAAAAAAGAAAAAGATAAACAACAGTACACAAAACACAATATAGAAAACTAAAGACTGAGCAACACGAACCCCACCAAATACTGGGGGTGATCTCAGGTGCTCCGGACGGGTAAGCACACCCGTCGTATTGCTCATGCAAGTACAAACCCGGTGATAAGTCTAATTCGGTAGATCACATACGGGGAAAAGAGGACGGTATTGAAGTTACGACAATTGGAACATATCGGTCGTCATCAGTGAAACAGATATTAAATAACGGTCAACCAACTCGTGATGGCGTGATTTTTAATAGTTGGTTCTTGTGTTATTATTTTTTTCACACCATTGTGTCAGATTAGGCGGAGGGTTCACAACTAAGTTAAATACTTCCATATTTATTATGTCCCTGTCGCTAGCCTGTAACCTATAAGCCAGTGGTTGTTTGCTGCTGTCTGCCCTATTTGTTTTCTGCTTACTGTTTTGTCATGGAAAAAAGATTGAATGAAACACATTTAACTTTCTTTTTGAATTCGGTTGTAAACAAAAGGTTTCTCAAACTACTAGTTTCAAAGTAATATCACTTAAAAGCAGAATCACTAGCCAGCGGGGTAATTATAACGTATGGGACTTGAAGTCTACCCCTCGGTCGTCCACCGGGCTATTTATACCGTGCGATGCTTGTAATCTGTCCCACAAATCTGGTGCATCTTAGATGTGCATTACCGACATCACAAATATCAATGGAAATAATACTATCCGAGTTTTTTAAAAAATATCTTTACTGCCAACAAGGGTGGTTGCGTTAATTGAAGTAATTTCAGAATATGGATAATAATACAGAAAATATAAGGAACAATCTATGCAACTGCCCGCTCACTTTTAAATCGTACGTTGTTTAAAATAATATTTTTTTCAAATCAAACTATTATATGATAATGACGACAAATATTATTTTATGCAGGATAGAAATGCTCTATTTAGTTTGATTGACAGTAAGTCAGTTTTTACATAAATCATGCAGATAATATAAAGATAAAGATGTCAGACAATACACTGAAGAGATATGCAATCTAAAAGAAGACACATGACTATGTATGTAAACTGGTAAAACTACGTTAAAATGGGAACATTACAAAATGAGTACAAAATATTCCGAAACATCTTTTCTCATTTAAATTTCATGGACGACTGTAGATTTGGATTTACAAAAAAGAGCAGTACATACAGCCGTTTTTATCGTCATAATAAATATGCAATATGTATAATATATAAGAGAGAAGTGCTTTACATTAAATACTGACCATCTGAATTTACATAAAACGCTGAACTTTTGAGTTTAATAAAACGCTAACCATTTGATTTTGATAAAACACTGACCATTTGATTTTTATAAACACTGACCCTTTGATTTTGATGAAGATGGACAGGAATTTAGCCAATGAGTGATGCGTTTATTGCCGCAGATTTTTTTCTGCAATAAAAAAATACCCAGATATCTTTTATTCAAACGAAAATGCTGCAAAATACACAGAGAAATTAGTAGGCCATCCAACTGAATTAAATGGTTAGGTCTTGATAATTTGTAACTCAAATAAGTTAGCATATTTCATCTTCTTTTGAACAGTCCCAAGCAGTGCTTAAATTATAGTCTTACCATTGTTTCAGAGAAGTCCGACAGCATAGTTGTTGAAAAGGAATCATCATGTTTCTCATGCTGGTTGTATCGATTATCCTCGAAATGTTTTACCCAAGATGGTGTTTCCATCACAATTTTCTTTTAATTCCTGAAATTTCCATAATGACCTCCTTTGGTCATAAGATAAAATTCAGAACATTTTGTATAATGGTATAATAATCCTTTGATTTTTAACTTGGAATTTTGTTTCAGAAGTTACTGAAATTCCATCTCAATCAATGAAACTTGCCTCCACGCCACGTTCGAGGACAATTCAACAGTGCATTACACATGCGCTAATACAAGGGAGTCCATTGTCTCTATCATTAAACCAGTCATGTAGAACTCCGAAGAACGATATACTATGTTAGACTTTTTTGGCCTAAAGCGAAATATAATCATTATATCCTTGCATTTTATCAAATGTATTAATACCATCTTTATAAAAAATCTTACTTCCTAGAGGGCTAAATATGCCCGTAGTCCAGATACCACCAATACACGCATTATTAATCGATAATGACTAAATTTAGAGATAAACTAATCTAACTATTTGCTCTTCTATGTGTTATTTAGGAAACTTTTTAGGCTCAATGTTTGGCAAAATATTTCAATCACAAAGATTCACCTAAAACATTCAAATCTTAATCATTCGGGAAAATGTTTAAAAGAGAAAGGTTTTGTTTTTCACTTATCAATACACTGAACTATCCCATATACAAAAACCTTTAATTATCCAATGATCATATCTAAAGAAAAATGCATTTACTTTAGATGAAAAATAATAAAAATTATGATTATGATAATGATAGAAAAAATTAATAATAATACTAATATTAATGATGATAATAATTATGATAATAATACTAATAATCAGAATGATAATAATGCTTTACTAATACTACTAATAATAATCAGCACCATCATCATTTGTAAATGTTGAAACTAGAGGAAATAACTTCATTCATGTAGAAAACTGGCGATATAGGAATAACAAGTCTGTCAAGGAGGAACCATGATCAAAGTATTGGATTTTAATAGGTAAAGTCGAGAGTCGAAAATTTATTCCGCATCTATTAACCTTTCAAGTCAACATGTCTCATAAATATTTGATAAGGTTAGAAAGAACAACAGACATTAATTATCAATAAATGGAGGCGCATAGTTCCGAAGTATCAACGGCACATCTACATCATTAGACTTCTTAATCTAGTTCTCAGTTTCCCTATGTTCTTGTAATCACTAGGGACTTTGACGTTAGTGAAAACGACAAGCAATGAAGCACCAAAGTGTATAATATATGTACCTTATATCATGAAACACAGCCCATCGACTGGAAATACAATATCAATTTAATGAGTGAAACAGCAGAAGACTTCGCAAAGGCAATCGGCGAAAAGAGTAAAAGAAGACTCTTAATGTGTTTTTTCCCTTATTGGACAGTTCTATAAGATCGTTTATATTAATCAAAATTCGACATCGTAAAGTGTCAATGAGTACCAATGCACCCAGTGTTTTATTTTCAATGACAATTTAAGTTTCCAAAACTCTGTTCAACATCCAAAACAAATACGTTACTTATAATAGCAACATTGTCGTCGGCAACGCTTCGTGTTGACTATCAGTTCCAGAAGATATACTGAGAAACCTTTCAAATGAACCAATGACAACGACAACCAATAAATTACGGGCTCATGACTTGGGACAGGAACATAACAAATATTTACTTTACATCTTTGCAAACATTTTTTATTGATAATTGCATTGATGTTTACTTTCTACAATCGTGGAACTTCATGCTTGTCATTTTCACTAACGTCACAACGTCCTTTAGTTTTTCACATTGTATCTATATATTTTACCGATTTTACGTGCATTATATAAAAAGTGTATCTGTTTGAAAAAAAAAATAAAATTAAAGATTAAAGAGATAAAATGCTGAAAATATAATAAATTGCAATGAAATTATCTATTCATACATTTATTTAGACTTGTCAAATAATAATTTCCTCTTTTTTTGCAAATAAAAAATGTAGATTAATGACTATGATAAAATTCCATACTGAATCGTTACATCAATTTGAACAAAACATATTGTTTTTGTCAAACCCACCAGAGAATCAAACTTAACACATATTTCCTCAACGTGAACATTCCTTTCTGAAGAATAGTGAAGATAAATGCACATTAGAAAGTTATGCAATCATTATCATTTCTGTACTTTAAAAAAAAAATTCATGCACAATCTTAAATTAGAGGCAACAGTAGTACCGTTGTTCCAATCTCATCAATCCATTAAGAAGATACAAATCAAGATAAAACAAAAACTGAAGGAATCGCAAGGACTCAAAAAAGGAGCAAGACTGAGCGGCTAAGTAGACAAGGATTGCGACTCTTTCTAGACACGCATCAACCGCCATGCGAATCCACACTCAGGCAATAATGTAATAACAAGAATACCGAACTTTAAGGTAAATTAACAAGGGAAGACGATAAAAACTGACAAAACTAAATGTTCGACTGAAACAACCAACGTAACGACGACGAGGGTGGTTTTTAACGACCTTGACTACGCATGAGGCTCTTGCACGGTCAGCCCAACCTAACGACTTGAAAACAACTGTCATATTCCTGACTTGGTACATGCATTTTACGAAGAAAATAGTGGGTTAAACCTGGTTTTACAGCTAGGTCCAAGTTTCCCACTTGTATGACAGTTGACTGTAGTTTTGTCATCTTGAAAGAAAAAAATCATATGTCACAATCGGGAATAGGACAAAAACGGTAAACCAACAGATCAGAAAACTATACTGGTATCTAAAGATATAAGACCGCGATAACATGTTGCTTGTCCATTGAGACACAGACATATCGTTTTTGTCCTCCGATTCGTGAAGGTGTCATTAACATTTATTTAGTGCCGATTTCAGTCGTGTTTCCTCTTTACTCTGTTAAAGCTGTTTGTATCATGAGTACACCCCTGTTAATGAAGTCCGTATAATGTGAACATGCACAAGCGTATATATGCCATAAGATGGGCAGATGGTATATTACTGCCAAGAAATGGAAAGTTGACTATTGGAAAATTCAAATCATCACTAGTGTCATATATACTAGTTTGAAGTCCATTTGTTTCAATGTCGAAGAAAAGATCACGATATGAAGCAGACCACCTAATTCAGTGGGAACCTTTATCTTGAGTTCGCTTGGATATATGAGATGCAAGAACTCACTGAAATGTTGGTTATTGAGGGACATCCTCACTAAATCTGAAAGTGAATTAAAGGAATTTGAAAATCTACAACGATTTTGGTTAGTAGATGCTGCATATTTGTTATGCCAAGTGTATTTGTAAAAGGTACTTCATGTTAAGAATAATCTTAAGTGCATGTCAAATGAGGAGTAAAATAACGTAAATTGTGGTTCATACACATTCTTAATAATTGTTCGGGATATAAAATTCAACTTATCTGAGGTGTTGGTGACTGCAAAATATGAATACATCTCCAGTGGGGGAAAAAAATGAATATTGCTATGGACTCTATCTGTTCAAAATATGTCATAGTACTACTGATCGACTTCATTTATTAAAACTGAAATGATCAGCTCATAAAGAGGCGAGTCATTTGAAAGACACAACCGGCAGGAAAAAATGGGTAATTTTTATAATGACCTTGGTGAGGATTTCATTTACATTTTCAAATGTTTCTTTCGATTGTTGAACTTAGAGTAATATTGATATCAAAATGAAATAAAGTATTTTTAATTGTCTCTTGTTTAACATGTTTTCCCGTTTAAACTGTATTTCAATTTTGTTTGAATGTTTAAATTTCCACGAATTCATTTTTAATTAATCAGTGTTTATCATTTGAAAGACATAACCGGCAGGAAAAATGGGTAATTTTTATAATGACCTTGGTGAGGATTTCATTTACATTTTCAAATGTTTCTTTCGATTGTTGAACTAAGAGTAATATTGATATCAAAATGAAATAAAGTATTTTTAATTGTCTCTTGTTTAACATGTTTTCCCGTTTAAACTGTATTTCAATTTTGTTTGAATGTTTAAATTTCCATGAATTCATTTTTCATAAATCAGTGTTTATAAGTAAAATTTCTATGATATCATTCTTTTTCTAGTTTTTCAGACGTATGGTATACATTTTGTAATGAAATAGTAATATGATATGTTAAATTTTGCATCTTAAAGACATTTTTTATTAAATCGATGACCATGAAAACACATAATACGTAAACTATCATTACACCTATTTGAAAAAAATAAGAATTTTGTGGGAGAAATTACAACAAAAAACCATCAAATTTAACATTGAAGTTAACAAAGCGAACAGATATTACAATTTCATACATTTACCATACATTTTCTGATGAATAGTCAAGATTAATAAATAGTTGATTCAGTCAAATATGGTGATTGTTGAATTTTCTAAATATTTATGGGTGAAATGGTATTAAGAAAATATTTACAATGTTTTGAAAAAAATCATTTAAAAAAGATTTTTTTTTGCAATCATTCGACATATGTTTTAAAACGCCACATCGTAAGTTAGGAGGATAAATATATTCAAAGTTCTTAAATAGAATTCTTTTTTTTAAAATGGAACCTTTAATGTTTTTAAACAGCCTTACAACTCTTCGACTTCGTCTTTGATTTGGTCTTCCTTCTTTTTTATTCGAGCGCCACTGATGAGTCTGATGTATACGCGTTAACTTTGACGTAACACATCATATTCCTGGTATCTTTGATGAGTTTGTACTATAACAACTTGCATTAGAAAGGAATATAATAAAATTTCAGTGGTCAATGATCTCTACACAAATGACTCCGCAATAGTTTCTACGATTTGACGCTTAAAACATGCACTCTGCCTGAACATTGTATATACCGAACACGTTTTTGTCCTTTGATCTTCAGTGAATAGGTTCATTGCAATCATCTCACATTGCCTTGTTTCAATCTGGAACGTTTGTTTTTTTGTAAATACAGTAAATATGAATATTTAAGTGTGGTTCAAATGTCGATTTCTTCCACCTTGTTGATTTGAAGAATATTCTATTATGCAATACTGTACTCTTCAGTTGAAAGCAACCAAAAACCAAGTTTTGTCAATATCATACAAAAATGAAAATAATACATTCCTTTTTTCATCGTATACAGTTAATTATTGGAAACCTAAGTTCTTTTCTTTCATCAAATTTTCGATGAGATAATTATTCTGAGAGTCCACCAATTATAATTTTCTTATAAGAGTTTTTTTACACCAGGGCATTGTAAATTTATTATAATAGTAGTGACATATTAATGGTTTATGGAATTGGTCAATCATATTTTATCATCTGCTAAAGTTGATATTATTGTACAACATATTTCATAATTAATTTGCACTGAACGACCTAAAACCCATTAATATTTATACTTAGTATTTTTCTTTGTGAGGGTAACGAAAGAATGATAGTATCAACCGCATTAAATAACATATTCCATGGTGAATAATCATGGCTTCTTTAATCGCTACCATTTTAGAAAAAAAGTATAGTTCCTGTACAGCTCTTTAGGTAGACAAACTGCACAATATTCAATCATGGTTGTGAAAATTAGAATTATACTATAACGCAACTTCACAATTAGTGTGAAATCGTGGATTGTTTTTATAAAGTTATAAATTGAAGCTATTATAGGTAATACACTATTATATTTATGCATTACTGACATGGGTGTTGTAATGAAGGTCAGTTTTTCTATTCTAGATAACCCATTTACTGAAATAAATAAATAAATAAATAAATAAATAAATAAATAAATAAATAAATAAATAAATAAATAAATAAATAAATAAATATTTAGTTATAAGGAACCTTGAATATATAAAGTATAAGCTACCTAGTGAGCATGACGCCTAACGTGAATGTTCTTAAAGTAAGGTCGAGGAACAGTAAATGGGCTATGTGACAGATTTTAGTGAAATGTTGCATACAATTTTTGCACGTTCAAATCTAGCTGAAAATCGATCGAAAAAAATAATTTATTGACCTATTAAACTTGCTTAAATATGATTGACAGAAAAAACTTTCAAATAGTTTGTGTAGAATTAGCATTACGTATACCACAAAATAATTTAGAAAAACTCCCGATTACACGTGCTTAATAAATCTTTTTTTTAAAGAATTCATTCAATAATATTAAATTTCAGAAACTAAGAGATAAATGCCTTATTTTTTCGATTTTAAGTTCCAGTTTAACGTACCGCAGTTTTTAACATCATTTCATAAAAATCTGTGACATGAACCTTTGTAAGTTGACCTTAATTAACAGTCATATTCATTTCTGGACGCTTTGAATAAATTCCGAATAGAACCACTATCACTTTTCCTATTCATGACAGTTAATAATCTTGCGAGAATATCGTAAAAATGCAGTTTGAACAAAATTAATAATTTTGTTAAATTTAAATTATCATTTACTGCATATATATAAACTTACGAAACAAAATTGCTTTACACAGTAACAACATTACAACAGATGTTTTTTAAACTACCGTACCAGGACTACTCTCTAAAGAATGTCTTGATAAAATCGTTTACCGAACTGTTTTGTCTGTTTGTAGGTCAGTTAGATATTGTTGTCGTAGGAACTCATTCCACATCATCTTTATCTATCTTGCACAAAAACGCTTTGCGAGGTAATAGGGGAAGTATAGAGAATGTTTTTAAATCAAAAGTATTTTTTTGGGTCAACTGGAGTATACGAACATATAGTTCCTTATAGTTCGTATTCGTATCAGAGAGAAGTGCTGGTACGGTAGCTTAAAAATATATGTATTCGGCAATATTTCGGATATTGATGAAATTTTGAATGCATTTAGAACTCGGCGAACTGCTTTATGTCCTTCGAGAGATACAATCGTTTAAACATTTGTGAAATAGGACTATAGACGTATAGAACGGACGTAAATAATTGAGAAGAAATTAATTGTTCACTTTTTTTAATTAAATGGCGGTTTCTCGAAAATTCCCCGAAAGAATTTTGTTTAAAAAATACATGTTATTGCTGTAAAGTTTTCCAATTTAATGATATTAGTGTATTAGGAGTCACCGTATTGTTTTTTTTTATAGATG
Source organism: Mytilus californianus (assembly GCF_021869535.1). Classification (NCBI taxonomy): domain Eukaryota; kingdom Metazoa; phylum Mollusca; class Bivalvia; order Mytilida; family Mytilidae; genus Mytilus; species Mytilus californianus. The sequence continues at coordinate 31,557,241 of NW_026262690.1, read as the reverse complement.
AAATCAATTCGTCTCAATATGGAGAATGAAAAAACGCCAAAAGGACAACATTATGGAAACGTCGTTTTAATGTTGTTTTTTTCAACATCAGTTATACTTAAAAATATTAATTGGTAAAAAACGAATACGGCGACCCCCTAATTTTTTCACATCATTAAAAAGGACACTGATCACAGTCCTAAGGCATTATTTCAAATAAAAATTCCAAGGACGAAACTTCGAGAAATTTAAAGTGAATAATTACTTTATTTCGCCGCTTTTTACGTTACTTTCATGCATTTATAGATATATTTTACAAATTTTGAATGCATTGTATCTCGGAAAGTATAAATGCTACAGATATCTTTTTTTTTATAAATTTAACAAAATAACTCGTCAAAGATACAAGGGCCTGTTTATCGAAGCGCTCTTGGGACTAGGACAAGTCCTAAGTGGGTTTATCAAACATGTCGTAACTTAGGAAAGGTCATAGGAATCGTCCTAAGTTTAGGACACCTATATAGATGTCTTAAGGTGATCTTAGGATGGTCCTTACTTTATGATATTTTTTATGATGGTTAATTTGTAAACAAATACAACTGCTGCCACTATATATGTTTATTTAGGGAGCATAACAAATAGTTTTTGTAGAAATAGACCGCTTAGTGTCTAAAGTAATCCACTGAACTATTTGAGTGACATTGATATTATACGCAAGTGGATGTAAAATAACTGAAAATAGGTTACAATATTAAAGAATTTCTACTTGAAAACAAGTTTTTAAAAAAAGAGACTTAGCAAAAATGGGTCCATTCCCACGCGCTTGTGATCCGTAATCATGACAATGAGATAATTTATGTACTCCGTATTTATATGAAAGATGCGCGAGATTTGTCTTAAAATCTGTAAAGTGTAAAACCGTGACACTTCGAATTAAACTCAATCAAAATGTCTAATGATTTTTACTGATTATATTAAGTTGTCACTATTCACTAATAATTTGTTCGATTCTTATATAAAATGTAGTACATTTTTTGTGTTTTTGTTTCATAAAATTGAATGTACAATTGTTAGTTAAATATTTTGTATTATCTTTAAAATAATACTAATAATAATTATATATTTTTTTTAATATTTTATATTATCTTTTTAATCATTACTACTGGCGAATTTCGATGCATTTTTTTTTATTTTTAATATCCGCGTTTTTTTCATTTACGCTTACACTTAGGACAGCAGTTAGGACATCCTAGCTAAGATAGTCCTAAGATAGCTTCGATGTGCGTGCTGAGACATGTCGTAAGTCGGTCCATACATTATCTTGATTGATAAACAGTCCGTGGCTTATAACTATGTAAGCCAGACACGCTTTTTGTCAACAAAAGACTCATTAGTGACGCGCGAATCCAAAAAAATAGAAGACCAAAATAAAGAACGAAGATTCAGACAGAGCATTGAGGGCCAAAAATTCTGAAAGGTTATACCAGATACAGCTAACATTAAATTTATGTATATGACAATATAAATAATAATTCATGTCAATGCAGAAGTGCTGACTAGGCAGTTCAAAATTGATAAAAATTCGAAAAACTACCATATTCATATATCTAGCCCTCGGTAAGCCTTAAGTTCTACTTTCGTTTTTCTTAAATGTCGATGTTTTTTCTCTGTTTCGTATCAATCATTTTAAAAAAAAGGAAACCTCTAAATACAACCCTTATGCCTCCATATCTCCCAAAGTTTTGTACCTCTAGTGAGATGCGTCATTATCAAAAATGAAGATATACTATCCTAGCAAATTTATTGTTTTTATATAGCTTCCTGTCAACTGTCAGTTCCCACGTAAACATAAACTTGTGTATTCATATACTTCCTGTAAGAAAAAGGAACATTTTACAACGAAATACTTAATATGCTTGTTGGTAATATGTATTTCTATTGACAATTACTCATGATTGTTTATACGAAATCGTTGTTGTATCTTGTCCAGTGCCAAAGTGCATTCAATAGATTGTCTGAAGGGATATTTGAAGACCGTTTGCTAACCTACCGATGTCATTTGAATTTGTGTATCTTTTATTTGACATCTATATAAATATATATCTCCTTTGGCTCGCAACGCCGTATTGTATACATGTGTGCAACACATGTTGTATGTTTGCACATATATTGGGTGATATAGTATAAGATAATAATGCATGTAAAAATAGTAAAACTTTTATTTTCACTGTTCTTACTTTAATAAATTTTCAAAAGTAAACTTTTAGTTTCAGATTGTTTTGTAATATAATAGTTTAAGGAGCTTAAATAATCACATTAACGGTACCATTTTTGCTGCGACCTTCAACTACTGCAATAATAATTTATTTTCGTTACTTTCATAATAAACTGTGTCGCAATTAACATACAAATAGTATAAATGAAGCAAAGACATTTTGATATACTATTAAAATCATTGCTTACATAAAACGAGATAAATAATACATTATTTAGAAAGTAATTCTATATTTGATCCTCTTTATACCTTCTAGGCTCCAGAAGTTGACCTTTTTACCACCAAAAAATGGTCTATCTTTATCATTTTTCTCATTAATGACTTTCAGTAAGTTCTCTCCGCTCTTTCATCATTTGTCTGAACCTTTCCGAATTTAACTCATTGTCAGCCCCGACCAACTTGTAAAATGATTGTACTTTATGAGAAGTAATGTATGTTAACCCTTCAGGAGCACCTGTCCACGGCACTTTAAATCAGTCTGGTCTTTTAAAGAGTTCACATTTTTGAAATTAAGTATTAAGTTTAGAAGCAGGATATGTTAGCTCTTCCGGAGCACCCTGAGATATTACGCCCGGTCTTTTGTACTGCTTAAGCCTTGCATTAAGTCTTTACTAGAATTTGGTGATTTTTATTTTGCCTTTCTTTAATTTATTCGTCCGTAGTGTTGACTTTTATCTGTTAAAACTGTTTGTTTGGTTTCATATACCAGAAAAAAATTGGCCGTGAAAATTACCGTATAAGCTTCAAGTCCTTTTTCAATGACTTGCTGAAAATTGTAGAATCCGGAACTTCCATCTCTTTAGATAATGATTTCCAAAACACAATAAACTTTGTAAGAAAAACCATGAGCAAAACCTGTAACGTATAGTAAGCTATAAAAAGCCTTGTTTTGACAAAATATTGAAACACTCCAAATGAGAAAAACAAGGGCATTATTTATACTACAACAATGAGAAAAACACAAATATGGCAGACAACCAACGACAACCATGAAGAGGATATCAGGTTTCTTGCTTGGGACATGCACATAAAGAATGTAGTGATCCGAAATTGTGTATTGATTTTTAATCAGTTGGCAGGATGTTTAACATTTCCATTATAGAAACTCTTTAAATCAATGTATTGAAAAAAAGTCTTATCCAAACAATTTTCTACAATTCTAAATTGTATGAAATGTTTGTCCATATGTGACCTTTTATTTATGTGATCATAGTGCAATTTGTTTTAAAATGTCACTTATTTTTATGATTCAGATGATGTGCTTTTCAGTTCAATTACTTTTTTTTTAATTACACCTGTTATCTGGAAGCAATGTACCAGGTTGTGCTTGGGTCTACCAGCTCATTGTAAGCTGCACGTGCGGTTTTCGCCAATCAATAATGTATAATAAACCTTTTGGTAATAATACATAAAAATAAACATTTTTAACTTTGTGAGTAATTGAGATTTATACTTCTGATATGAATACTTCACATCTAATTATTTTTTTATAATGATGAAATGAACGATTAAATATTTTTGAATCGATGAAATGATTAGTGTCCCCTAGAAGGATTGTATTATCTTTGTACGCCTTTATATGTCATATTTTCATTTCAAATAGCATGGATTTTAATGTTTTAATATATGACTGGTTTTATTTTTAACGATAAATCTAATAACCAATTAAGTAATCGTCAGGGTTTTTTTTCTCCTATTAATGAAGTAAGCTTTTAATGTGATGTTTGATGATGTTATCTTTTAAAACTTATATTTCATGCATTTTACATATAATTACACCTTATGTAAGAATCCGGGGTTTTGATTGGTTGATAGCCAGTGTATTTTTCACCAATTTACTTTTATCAAATGAATATCGTTCATTTTTAAACAGCACCGGGGTACATGCAAAAAGGATTTGCCTTTTTTACCCTCTCTGCCGTGGTATTTGCCAAAAAATTCTCTATCCGACTGGACGCTTGTAATGTCACGATCATCAATGCGTTTTATGTCACGATCATCAATGCGTTTTGTACGTTAACATTCGGTGTAATTAAACAGATATAGCATGTTCTTGAGGGGTATTTGCGAAAAATACCAGTCTTAAGAATGAATTTCCCTCGCCTTACGGCTCGCGAAATTTAACATTCTCTCGACTGGTATTTTTCGCAAATACCCCTCCTTAACATAATATATCTGTTCAAAATAGTTCTTCAAAATGTTTTCTTCTTTTAATGGCCTTTTTGTGATATCTTAAGTCTATCTTAATTTTATTGCTACTTATACTCCTGTGTACTGGGACGGTATAAAGTAAATAATGCTGTTGTTCTTGGGTTTTTTTCGTCAGTCCGCACTCAAAATAGGAAGATTAAAATAAACGCTTTTGTCGTTCAGTTCATTTTTAAACCAAACATCATTGTAAATTTCTAGTTACTAGTACATGATATGAAACAGGCTTAACTGTTTCTTCGTGCGTATCCTTTATTTCAAGTTCAATGAATCTTCGACCAATATAGTTATCAAACTTTAAATTTTTTATTGAGTGGGGGGACATCATCTATATGCGGAACATAAAGTTAAAGAATAACACCAGATCATTGTCATACTTCTCAAAAAGCTCTTATGTTTACGAATGAAAGAATAAAATAAGGCAACAGTAGTTTACCGATGTTCAATTATCATAAATCGATGAAAGAAGACAAATCAAGGAAACAAATAAAAACAACTTTAAACGGAGCGAAACCGGGTGCGTCGACATGGTAAGTAGATATAAGAAGATGTGGTATGAGTGCCAACGAGACAACTCTCCATCCAAGTCACAATTTGTAAAAGTTAACAATTATAGGTCAAAGTATGGCCTTCAACACGGAGCATTGGCTCGCACCGAACAGCAAGCTATAAAGGGTCCCAAAAATGACTAGTGTAAAACAATTCAAACAGGAAAACCAACGGTCTAATCTATATAAAAAACGAGAAACGAGAAACACCTATGAACAACACCAACAAACGACAACCACTGAACAACAGGCTCCTGACTTAGGACAGGTGTATAAAAATGCAGCCGGTTTTAACGTTTTAACAGGCCCCAACCTTCACCCTAACCTGATACAGTATTGTACAATGTTAACTTTTTATACATTGTGACTTTGATGGAGAGTTGTCTCATTGGTACTCATACCACATCTTCTTATCTATATTTATGACGTACTACCTTTAAAAAACCCAGCTAAAGCAACAATTAGATCCTACTTTTCCATGTAGGAGGCCCAATGCTGCTTAAGTATAAAACGGAAAAGGTAATGAATCTGAAATCTCAGAATGTACGCAGAATGAAATAAACAAGACCTTTGTATTGACTACAGTCCAAAACTTGAAAATATAATGAAATAAATAAATAAAATAAAACCTTTTATGACACGGATATTTTGGTATAGATCCCCAGAACACTGTGAATTTAATCTGATAGAAATAGGTTTAAGTGAAAGAATGTTACTGACAGCATTAAATTTTACTTTTCCAAAGTAATGAAGTAAAATAACAAAATTACCGAACTCCAGGGAAAATTCAAAACAGAAAGTCCCTTATCAAATGGCAAAATTAAAAGCTCAAACACATCAAACGAATGGAAAACAACTGTCATATTCCTGACTTGGTACAGGCATTTCCTTGATATGTACAAAATGGTGGATTAAACCTGGTTTTATAGCTAGCTAAACCTCTCACTTGTATGACAGTCGCATAAAATTCCATTATATTGACAACAATGTGTGAACAAAACAAACAGATATAATAGGTAAAAATGTCAAAAAATAGGGGTACAGCAGTCAACATTGTATTATAATCTTAATCACTATAAAAACAAAAACATATGTTAACAAAGAAAAACAAAATGGCATATATACAAATCACATAAGAAAAAATGAAAGACCAGAATACAAAATTGACCGTAGCACAATAACACAATGGCGGGATGTATAAGAACAGAGCCACGCTAAAAGGATATTACCAAAAATCGACTAAACAGTAAAGGTTAATAATTTACAAAGACAATTGAAAATACACTATACAATTAAGATGATAAACAACGTCAGTACCTAGAATCTATACTTCAAGACCATCATGTATTATTTGTGAAGTTGATACGGAATACTAGTATTTATCAACAAGGTCTTGGTATCTTCCGATTAACTTTTTTAGAAAAGGGACTAGACGTTCTTTGACATAACCCTGGTTCATCAACTTTCTGCTCAGACACTGGTGACGTTTTATAAAGTCTGAGTAATAGCTGCAAGCTCTTGAATACCGAATGAGTTGGGAAATGTATATCCCATATGCAGGTGAAGTTTGTATATTGCTACTAAGGTGGGGGAAGTTGATAATTTCAATATTAAAATCGTCTCGTTTGTCAAATATTCTGGTAATGAGATGACCACTCATGTCAAATTCGAGGTATAAGTCTAGTAATGAGGCGGAGGAAGTCGTGTCTGTTGTTTCTTTAATTTCTAGTTCTGAGGGATATATTAATGGAACCCAATCAGAAAAGTTTGGATTGTTAATGGAAAGAACATCATCAATATATCTGAATGTGAAATTAAATGATCTAGCTTTTTTGATCTTCTTGTTTTTGACAAGTGTCTGAAAGAACTCCGACTCATATGAAAATAAGAAGAGGTCGGCAAGGAGAGGCGCACAGTTCGTTCCCATAGGAATGCCGACAATTTGTTGAAAAAGTCTACCTCCAAATTCAACAAATATGTTGTCAATAAGAAACTCCAGCATACTGATCACTTGTTCCTCTGTCTAGCATGTTTTACCATTTGGTTCACTTTTAACAAAATATGCCGTATGGTATCCCAAAGTAATAAATTTGTAGCGTATGCTACCATTTTAATATTGAAAAGCATTGTGGATTATTTCTTTTAGACGATTTTTCAATTTTACATGGGGAATGGTGGTATACAGGGTTGAAAAACCAAAAGTTTTGATAGAATAGATTTCAGAGAAAGATCGAGATTAAAATTATCCAAAAGTTCTTTAGAGTTTTTTAGAATCCACATATGGATAATACCACTACGCGAGTAAACAGTTTCACAATATTTCTGAAGACCCTCTTTCACTGCGGACAGAATTTTTGTCAATCTAATGGACAATTCCTTTGTAGAACATGCAGATGAGCCGGCAATGTACCGTTGTTTGTACAGAATTTTGTGAAGCTTAGGTATCAAATACAAACAAGGTAAGTCCTCAGATTTGCTGTTCAATGTAATGTTCATTGAAGCCATGAAGGACTTATGATTTGCCAAAATCTCATCCTTGTCAAATGATATGTTTTTGTATGTGGGATTACCTGAGTGCTTATTTATTCCTAATTCTCTTTTAAAAAAGACACTCGTAGTAGTACGATTTACATACAAAGACGATATTATTTGTCCACCGGAACAACAACATATTTATCGTGAAAAGATAATAGACATTTCACAGCTTCTTTGTCTCTGAAAACGGACTTTGGTTGATCATTCACACAGTTTTTCAACTTCTGAATTCGACGTTTTATCAGAGACCTGATTGTTTTGACCCATTCTGACAAAGTAGTGTCCAGTTCAACTTCTTCTCGTTATGCCCATGCTCTGGGGTAGTCCTCAATGGAATCCATAATTATTTTGAAGTTATGGTTCGAATTGATGTGTTGGGGTTCTCTGAACTTAGGACCATGAGATATCACCTTTCGGAGATGTTCATGTTGAATTATGATTAGATCCCCAGTAATAACATGGCCAAAGGGGCTGTAAATATAAGGCGAGTGGGAACAGTCACATGTCAGAGTTTTTTTTTAGATATTCTTCTAAATCAAAGTCCTGCAATGCTTGCTTATAGTTAAATACTTTAGGTGCAATGGTTTTGATGTAACTGTAAGAAACAATAGGTACAGACTCATTTTGAAAATAAAGTGGAATTTTAGACGTTACCTCTTTGTGATGAAGAACGTTGCTGATGTTGATAGCATCAATTCCTTTAGTAGTAACCTGAACTGGAAGGAATTTCTTCTTTTCGTTATGTAAAGGTTCCGAATTATACTGACCAGTCTGTATATTGAAGAAAATGTATTCATGCATCCCTTGTCAAGTTCATAATCTCTCAAACATTTTAGAAAATTAACATGCAGGCAGTGAAAAAAGAATAGTTCTAATGTAATGTAACCCTAGTGGATGATGAAGATGTTAAAGAAGGTCATCAAAGCTACCGGAGGGCGATCTAGATTTGGAAGACTTTTTTACATTGGGCCGATGGTAACGTTTTTGCCCATGACTACGCTGGTGTCTTAATGTAGTATTAAGTAGCTCATTACATGTACATCACTGCAGGCTGGACTTGACAAATTTCCTACTCCTTTGGTGTTATCATTGCAACCATATGGCATTGCAGAACCTAGTTCCCTTATCCAGAAATTTTCTCTATCTTTTCGGAAAGGAGTACTTAGTATAGGGCTATTGGTGTGGTGCTAAATTTTCTCGATGATGCGTACTTTCATAGATAAAGAAGGATCATGGTCCGGTTGATTTAAATGGTTATGAAGAACCCTGAATTGCGGATCTTTATTATCAGACCGGTGTTGATTCATCCTTTTACGCAAAATTTGTCGAGGTTCACCAACACAAAGTAGTCCACATAAAGTACATTCAATTCCGTAAACGACAGAGGCTCAAAAGATTTTGTATTTTTGTATCATAAGTTTTTCCTGTTAAGTACTAGTGAAATCTGGAGTCGTGATTAACATACATGTGCAAGAATATGTCACAGTTCCAAGCGATATCACCCAATCTGTTTATATTGGACAGTAGAGTCGTTGCATTTACTAATCTTGTTAATAGTATAGACTGTCCCTGTTTAAACTGACTTTTCTGACATCAAAATATAGCTTATTGACAGGAGTATTCAACAGTATGTGTTAATAGTATTTCCTCCGCATATTAAGTGTGCTTCAATTTATTTAGTTACTGCTGTCTCGTTTCTTTTGAGGTAATTCATCGATATTTACTGATGTGAGTAAGTGAATTTAGATAATGAAATTTCGAAAAATCGGAGACCTAACAATGAGATAAGATAAACTGATCTATGTAGAATTCGGTCGTATGTGTTAAGAATTCAGATGATTAATAAAAATAATATGAAGAATTAATGAAGGGTACCCATTTATTTTCCCATTACTTTCTATGTTAATCGAACATCATTAAAAACATTGCATCCCGGGTGTCGCTGATAAGGGTTATCCGCCATTAGTGTCTTTCATTCTTGGGTATGTTACATGTCTTACACGTGCTCCTTTTTAATGTTTACAAGTAGAAATGATAGTTGATTCACTTATAGCAGGTGTCTTTAAACAGTCGAAAATATTAACAGTACATGGTTTTAGTTTTTGAAAAGTATCTGAATTTTTAAAGGAATAATTACCTTCTGACCGTATATTAGTCAAATCAGGGGTATCCTGATTTGTCACGGTAGTAGTAAAAGGTTGATCCCTGTACGAATTGAAATGTTAACCCAATGGAAAAATGGGTAATTGTTGTGTCAAAGATGTTGTACTAGCACTGGGATGGTACAGCTGTTGGTGAACTATCAGCCAGAAGGGTACCATTCGTTCAGTACTTGTCGTCATGATTTAAATTAAATGTTTTTGTCTATGAATTTCCCATCCATAAAATTAGTTCATTGTGTTAAAGCTAAAGTTGCAGTGCCCTCGCGTAAAGATGACCCAAATAGTTCTGTTTTGTTTAGGCTCTGTATCATATTTTTTTCAAGCAGTCACTGAACCATGAAAATGAGGTCAAGGACAATGGACATATGACAGACAGAAATTTCGTAACATAAAGTATCTGTATACAAGGTATGAAGCATCCAGGTCTTCTACCTTCTGAAATATAAAGCTTAATACCAATAGTTTACGCAGCCGCTACGAGTGGATTGTAATCCCTATGTCTTACATTCTGCGACTTCTGTCGCAGGCGAGACAAAAAATATCAAAAAAATGACTAGAATGTAGATAATAATGTGTAAATTGGAAGTGATGGCTAAAATACAGAATGCTGAACTTGATTTTATCAGTTGAAATACCTTCTGGAATAAGTATGTTACCTTACTTGCTTTTTTCACCTTGCTAATATTTTTACCTGAATGATTATACATAATCAACTGTCACTATATGTTTGATATAACACAGGAAACTCCCAGCTATTCATATAAACCTCTTATACTTCAATATTCTGAGGATAATATACAGCCACTTTAAAATAGACCTAAGTGGGATTCTTTAATTTAAAAATAAATATCTATAAACTTTAGGGTTCACTACTATGAATATCGGACCACAAATTAGACACAATAAGACAGAGGATCCAATTATAGCATCATGTTTAGTTTGCATTTAAAATAAAGCAAGACCTAGTATTTGAATATCTGATATTTCTTTACTAAGAAACACTAGCAGCAATTCAATATGCCATGTGTATATGTAAAACCTCCCTAAATCTTCGAATTTTGAAGAGGCAAACTGATTTTAGTTGGAAAAGTGCATGCACAAAATTTACTAACCAAAACTGCCAATAAAAAGTACAAGAACAAATAAGCATGAAATAACTTATATTATACTGCAAATAAAATATGCATTAAACAATCATTAACAATAAAGTTTTAACTTAATGCAAATATCTACTACAATTGGCAACAATAATGACATAATGACATGTAAGAAAGAAATTTGAAATTCATATAAGGGACAGAACAAAAATATACAAAATATTGCACAATGAGTAAAAGGTGTAGAAAATATCATGTATGACACAAGAAATAGTCTTAATCTGCCACCATATGTTGTGTAGTAACGTTTCTTTCAATATTTTGATATATCTTTCAATAGTTTAGATTAATTGTATACACAGATCCCTTTTTACAAAACCTATTCTAATTCTTTCTAAATTTCCTAAATTTATTTCAACTACATGAATCTACAATATATAATGTGTATCAAATATGATCTCAGACAATGTTGTTACTAGATATTTTGATATCTATCATTACTTTATTCATTTCACTGACTTTTTGAAGGCAAAATATTAACATCTTACCCTATGCTATTTCATTGAAAATGTATGAGATGCTCAAAACTGAAATATTTGTATACTCAACTGCGACATAATTTCGCATGAGATATTTTTAATTAACAGAAAGCAGTCTATATAAAAAATAATTAATGACATTATGGAATTGAATCATGAAAAACACTAGACTTTACAATATAAATATAAAAGAAGTTGAAGATATTTGGAAATCAAATGCTTATGAGCACTGAAGGGTAAAGATAGCATTCACTTTACATTGGAAACTAAAAGTTAAACATTGCACTGTATTTATTGGCAATGGAAGACAAAATTTGGAAATGAGGATATCTTATTTTGTCCATAATTCTAGTTGGTTCAAATACAAAGATTACTTCATTTTAATAATCCCTTTAATGGCTATTTTTAGAACAGACATATTCACTTAATGCCTTATATTGTCTGTTTTCAATAGCTAAAATCAAAATTGAACTCAATACAAATATATATATATATATCAGACAATTATAATAGTCATGTTAGTACATGTATATTGATTATAATGATTTAATTAATAATACTTTAAATGAAATTTTAACTAAGACATATCATTCTAACATTTCTATAACAAATACAAATTAATGTGCAATATAATCTATATATTTTACATTATAATGCCATAACCATAATATACTGCAAACAACAAAATAATAATAATTGTTACACTACAATAAACATTTAAGTGAAAACATCAAGATATTTTGATAGATTAATTAGATCTAGCTAGGCTTTGTTCTACACATCATTTCTTTTTCCTGTTTGAAGCGTAAATTTTCCCAATTATTATCATTTTGATACTCCTTCGTAAATAAGAGAAAAATAAAAGTAGAATAGAAAACCTTGCAAATATATATATAAATAATGCCAAATTAGTTCATTTTTCAATTATTTATTATGTCAAAATACATTTCATGACGATGTTGTTATTTTTCCTTGGAATATTACAAAGTAGATTCATTGGTCAATAAACCTAGTTTCCCTAACAATGATACTATTGTAGGATTTTCTGTTCCTTTTCTGAAACCTTAATGCTGTTCTGATATTTCAATCTTGCCATACATTTTTCATCTTTATGTGTCAGGAAGAGAAGCAAAACACTGAATATATCTATCCATGTGAGACGTAAAACTAAAACTTTTCATTTAAGTGATGAATAAATATATTTAGAAAATTGATTTAAATACTGTAAACAGAATTATTTTGATGGATATTTTTTTCATGATAAGCCCCTTTCTAGCTGACTTTGAATTTTCCAACTCAATAATGTTTAAAACAAAGAAGATTCAAGTTTGACATATTCAGGACATTATATGTTCAACTAGCACAACAGTAGGTTGGATTACAGTAACTGATACAGATTAAAATAAATAAATAAATATTTGTGTAAAAAAAACTTATATATAAAACTTTATAACATGAACAAAAGCAATCTTTAAAATTCCAACAAAATTATATTGTTTAATAAAACACATGGTTCAGTCAGTAATTTACTGACCTTTATTAAACTGATGGTAAAGGATTCAAATGATCCCTGCTATATTGATCTTAGTAGAACCTATTCCACTTTAAATAACTTAATATTATCATATATATATTTTTAAAGTTCTTTTAGGCAGATTAAAATACTGGTACTCATAAATGTTTGCATCACAGCCTAGCATAAAGTATCAATGAGGTAATTGGTTTAAGTTTGTGACAATGAACTTTGATTTGGTATCATATAACTGCTTATTTCACAGTTCAGGTGGTTTTTCAAAAGAAACTTAATGGTTTTGATTACTCATATAATTCAAGAAAATCTGTTTTAAGACATGGATTTCATCACTAAATTATATTCACAGTTTAACCAATTCATGCAAGAACTACATGAAAATAACATAGAAGTAATTCTAATCTTAACAATGACCAAAAAACTCTTTAAGTTATCAATTTGTAAATGATTTTAACTATTGCAGAGATTTCACAGACTACATGATAGTAAACAGACTGTTTTTACACTTCATGGGTTACATATATTAAGCTCTTACCTCATAAGTATAAATCATATATGAAGTATAATAATTGTTAATAATTCAAAATGATTTTGATAATAATCCAATAAATTTTCTATCTTTAAATACTAACTTTCAGATGCTAAAATGAATGAGTATTAAATGTAAACTAGCCTCTTAATTTTATTTTCATTCCATTATCGAAAAGTTGAATATAAACATAACCATTTTTTTTTTAAATCAACATAAAAATATATTTTAATGAAATTAAATAACAAAAATTAAAAAAATATAATTTGATTAAATTTCCAATCCTGCTGATAGATTATTAGGCTTTTGTAAAAAAAAAAAATACAAAACCATGAACAGTATAAACAATAATAGCATAAAAAATAATTAACAATTGCATTAAAATTATGCTAAAACATAGATTTACAACAATGATTGTGTAGAATAGGTAATGCTTAAACAAATAACAGTATTTTTTCAACCATAAACTCTCAAAGAAAAAATCAACAATATAGATATTCTGACAAATTAGTATTTCTCTTAAAATATCACAGACTATTAAATTGGAATAATTTTCAATTTCATATTCGATACTTTCAAAGTATGATAAAGTTTTGTTACAATGACAATGTATAAATATTAAAAGTTCTCTAAGTAGATTTATACTCTACTGCTTTTTCAGTTCTCAGCTTTTAATTGGTTGTAATTCAAATATGTCTACTTTTAATTGGTTGAAATTCAAATATGTCTACTTTTAATTGGTTGAAATTCAAATATGTCTTTAAATTACCTTTCCATTTTCTAGTTCTGCTGATGTAATGACATTAATAAATGTGAGAATGCCTGATGATTTTACACAGCATTTGATAAATCTCCCTAACAAACAATTATTTTGTGAGAAAATTGTCTAAAAAATTTACCCTAAAACAGTACTACATGACTGTATCCTATGATTAACAAATGGTGAAATAATAAAAACAGAATTCTGCACTACATATAGCACAGGTCTTTTAGAAAGAAACATAATTTCGACTTCCAAACTTTGATTTACGTTGAAACAAAAGAAGCTCAAATTGTGTATTGCCCAAATAATAAAGATTTTTCAATTTAAAACTTTGTTATTAGATTATCCATTTTGGCTTATCAGATTTATAAGAATTATTAAATACTTAATGTGGGTAAAAATAATTGTATCCTTTAATGCCAATATTACTTTGATTTGAATTTTAATAGTAAAAAACGAATTTTATCTACAAATGAAATACAATTTCTTCTTTAAGATATTTTAACTAACATCCAGAAGTCAATAAATCTTCAGTAAAAGTGCATGTAACAAATTTAAATCTCTAGACAGCATAACAGACAACAGATCTGCACAAAATGTAACAATACAGAACATACATAAAAAGGTTTGAGTAAATCTATCTGCTTCATGCCACTTGTTCATACTTGGATTTATTTATATTCTTAGCAAGACAACAGGCAAACAGAGCACCAAATAACTGAAAAAGAGATTAATGTAATGTAAAAGGTGTACATATACTGTTTTATACTATTGTATACTGTTTTATACTATTGTTATACTGTTTTATACTATTGTAATACTGTTTTATACTGTTTTATACTATTGTAATACTGTTTTATACTATTGTATACTGTTTTATACTATTGTAATACTGTTTTATACTATTGTAATACTGTTTTATACTGTTTTATACTATTGTAATACTGTTTTATACTATTGTATACTGTTTTATACTATTGTAATACTGTTTTATACTATTGTATACTGTTTTATACTATTGTAATACTGTTTTATACTATTGTAATACTGTTTTATACTATTGTATACTGTTTTATACTATTGTAATACTGTTTTATACTATTGTAATACTGTTTTATACTATTGTATACTGTTTTATACTATTGTTATACTGTTTTATACTATTGTAATACTGCCAATTTCAGTTATATTTTATGTTGAAACTTCATAAAATCTTATTGTGAATTGTGATTTTTTTTGTTTTATTTTCATGAGCAGCAGTATCCAACCAACAGCTGTAGTAACCTAAACAATGCTTTCAGTAGTAGCAATCATATTTTGACCCTGCTTGCAAAATTATGCGGTGTTGTTTATAACCTTCTTCAAGTTAGTGGTTTTCCTGTTGGAGGCTGCATTTTGCATGTTTCTTATTGTGTGTTTTACTTTTACGACGTACGGTCCTGACAGGTAAAGGTTTGTGTGTTTTACTTTTATGACGTACGGTCCTGACAGGTAAAGGTTTGTGTGTTTTACTTTTATGACGTACGGTCCTGACAGGTAAAGGTTTCGGTCCTGACAGGTACAGGTTTCGGTCCTGACAGGTAAAGGTTTGTGTGCACATTAAACTGGTGTAACCTCACTACATTTTGTACCTGTACCAAATCAGGCTATCTGGGCTCTCGGTCATAAAATTTCATTCAGTACTCGGAGTACAAAATTTGTGCTCGAAACACTAAATCCAGTGTTTTGATTGGTTGGTTTCTGAGTCTGAGTACGAGAATCCTACTCGAAAGTTTTATGACCGCAAGGCCAGGAATATGTTATATTCATTGTTGTTTGTCTTTGTTTGTATGTTTGTTATTTTTTCTGAGGAATCACATGTTGATGGTTGATACAAGCTGTTATTCTATGAAGTATTGTTTATGAATCCTGTTATCCTTTTTATGGTTTTTCTTCAAATGGGTTTTCAGGTAATATCCAAATCTTACCTGAGTATTTATATAGAATTTGTATAAAAATATAAATTTTGGCAATATATAAATTTTTTTTTTTTCCTGGTGCATACAATAATGCAAAAAACAGTACCTTCAAAACAGAATATATATCACATACAAATCAAATTCCAATTGCTAGCTCAAACAAACCAGCAAAACTTAAGATACTTAAACCATTGCTTTTCTCAATAGTTGTTATGTACTCCAGTAAAGTTTGTCCAATAAAACAGACGGCCATATTGAAAATCATTCTTATTCTCTTATAAATGGATCATAGCTTTTATATCAGAAAGTAACCTGATACATTAGGGATCATTTTTAGGTTCTGAAAAATACATCTATCAAGTTAAGTGAAAAGCAATATTGAATCCTTACCTGCAGGAAGGATATTCCTAGAGCCACACCACCAATTATTGCCATGTTACCCTGCATAAAGTCCAACACCGTACCATAACATCCCTGTGAATCAATGGGGGAAAATTTACTGGTGAGAATAACTAAACTTGGTTATAGAATACAATATAATTGTCATAGTGTCAAAGTTCAATTAACCATCTTTTAAATCTAAAATTTTACTAATTTATTTTGTAAACTAAGTGAAATTTGGTAATTCTATTGTTCCAGAATTGAGCTGAGTTAGTGAAAGTTCAGGATAGTTATCAATGACTGTCACTGTCTCTAAGATAAACCAGAAAAAATCTACATAAATTCTTATTTTCTTATATCAAATTAACTAATTTAAAATTTGTACTTCTTTAGGAAGGCAATTCATTCTTTTTAACTGATCATAAAACCTACAAAACACACTGCAAACAAAACTACTTTCCCAGTAAAGAGATTTTTATAAAGGGAAACAATCCTGGTAAAGTAGAAAGCTACTTGAGTAATAATCAGTAAAATTAGAAGAGGGATAACTGTGGTTAATTCTGCAAAATATTGAGAGTAAACAGATGCAGACAGCTACTGTGGATTCATTATTATTCATTGGATACCAGTTTTCGTGGGTTTCGTGGGTACAGGTGAACCACGAATACAAATGCTCAACGAATGACATCATTACTATAGGCTTTATTTGCAGAGATTGGCAAAACCATGAAATCAAATACCCACGAAAATGCAAGTTTTCCTCAATCAACGAAAATTGATACCCACGAAAATAAATGAATCCACAGTATTTACACTGTACAGAATCCACACCTGTACACATATGTTTTGGTCAATCCAACATGTCTGTAGGTAAAGACTCCACATCATGAAAGTTCACAGTATGGAATCCACACCCGTATGCATATGTTTGGGTCAATCCAACATGTCTGTAGGCAAAGACTACACATCATGAAAGTTCACAGTATGGAATCCACACCTGTATACATATGTTTGGGTTGAACCAACAGGTCTGTAGGTAAAGACGCCACATTATGAAAGTTCACAGTATGGAATCCACACCCGAATACATATGTTTAGGTCGATCCAACATGTACATGCATGTACCCAGGTAAAGACTTTACATCACATAAGTTCACTACATGGAATTCACATGGTATACATATTTTTGGGTTGAGACTTAACATAATGCAAGTTCCCTGTATGAGATCCACATCAGTATAGGTAAGTTTGGATCCACCCAACATGTGTGCGCCCAGGTAAAGACTTTACATGATGCAAGTTCCCTGTATGGGATCCACATCAGTATAGGTAAGTTTGGATCCACCAAACATGTGTGCGCCCAGGTAAAGACTTCACATGATGCAATTTCCCTGTATGGGATCCACATCAGTATAGGTAAGTTTGGATCCACATCAGTATAGGTAAGTTTGGATCCACCCAACATGTGTGTGCCCAGGTTAAGACTTCACATCATTCAAGTTCCCTGTATGGGATCCACATCAGTATAGGTAAGTTTGGATCCACCCAACATGTGTGCGCCCAGGTAAAGACTGTTCATATCACATCAGTTTGTCACTGATATTATGGTTTATAATATAGGGCACAGACATATTGTATCAATCCACCAAATCATGGTACATCACATCCGGTAACATACGAAAAAGGATGGAAAAAAATATTCCCTTGAATTTGATAGTTGTAGGAAATTAATCCTACATTTCATTGCAGTAAAAAAAAACTCTGAGTCATAAACATATATACTGGGTGTTTCAAAGCACCATTCTTTTTTTATTTTTTATAAAATATTTTGAAAACTTGAGGTGACATGGTTACTAAAGCTTGTAAACAGGAAAAAAAAAGGTGCAAATTTGATTGGTTTACTTCCGGTGAATGTTATTATCTTATATGCAATGAAATGTTATTTGAACTTTTTTACTGTAGTACTGGACCGGATAAAACTTGCTCATATCAAGTAGTTTTTTTATTTGAAACAAAAATAAATTCTGCACAATTTTTTGAAAAATGCCAATTTAACAAAGACTAATAGGGGAAAAACAATGGTGGTATTACTCCTAAATGCATACCAGTATGGATTCCATATAGTGATTTTTAATGATAAAATATAATCTTTTGTAAGGTCAATATGTAATTCTGTAAATTCAGAAATTATTACGTGCATTCATTATTGCCATTTTTGAAGAATGAACAAACATGGGAGTTTAATTATTGCGATTTTAGGAAAAGCTACATACAGATACATGTATTTGATATCAGAATGCTAGTTTTTATTATTGCGATACTCAAGTAGTTGCATTATTTGCATAATAAAAACCTCGAAATAATTTCTGAATTTAAAGTTTACAATGAGATCGATTTTTACTGATAATCATCCTGTTTCAGCTTTTTTTTAATGTTTACATTTATCTGCATCATGTAAATCAACAGTTTTGTACCATTGTCAACGTATATTTGTTCCGCCTAACAGAAGTTCCACTGGAAACTTTGTTATAAACAATGTCAAAATATTTATTCCTGTTGGAACAAATATTCTATACCATTTATTCCGTTAGGAACATTTACTGTAATATTTATTCCAGTGGAAATAATATTCCAGAATATTGTTTCCGTTTGGAACTTATATTATGAAGGAACTTCTATTCCGTGACACCATTACAGAGGTATCACAGGATGAACTTTATAATTATCTATGAATTGGAAAATATTTAAAATTCCTTAAGCAAAAAAATTTATATTTATATCCAGTTACATCATTTTTGTTTTGCAATGAATTCATCTCTTAATTTCACCAAAAATATTGCGAAAAATGGGGAATATTTTGGTATCCATAAATCCAATATGTCCCTATCATAAGTTGTGTTTAGTTCCTGTGTCAGGTCAATCTCCATTGTTTATATATTGAATCAGGGATCATCCTAACTAATACCATAATAACACATGGTTTAAGATGGAATTTATTTGTCCATCACTGAAGATCTTCCAGAAAATTTGAAGATGAAGAACAAAAATAGCAGTATTTTACCTCTTTCCTCTCCAATAGCCATATTTTGATACGCAAGTTAATTTGTACTTCTTTAGTAAACTGTGTGAGTTGGATATATTAAATTTTCCCTTGACAGGTTTGTGTTTATGCTTACCTTTGTGTAAATTTCTAAAGTGGCATTAGTTGGTGGAAGATCTGGCAAGTTTGTATGTTGGCAGGTACTTTTTCCATCTATGCAGCATGAAGTTGGTACTTTTTTTTCTCCGCCTGCAAAAGTTGTGGTAAACCAGTCTGTGTAATCATCACTTCCACAACACTTCAACTGTAATAAACAATTGTAGAATTATCACTAAATGTATAGAAGTCCCTAATTTAATTCCTGGATACAAACAGAAAAAATCTATTTAAAGTATTTTTACCACAACACTTATGCCATACTCATGGAATATTAGCATCTACATGTATTTTGTTATTTGCTGCAGATCAAATAACATAGAAAGATAATACAGAGAAGATCTGATTTCATATTTATATATATGTAACACTCAGAAACGTGTCCATCCCCCCAAACGTGTCCGATTCCCCAAACGTGTCCATATGACGTCGCTGAACTGCAAAACATGTCTAGTTGCTAAAGGGCACCTAAACGTGTTCTGTTTATAAGCGCCCAATTGTGTCCATTTAATTAAAAAAAAGGCCAAACGTGTCCGTTTTATATGAAACCGTAAAGTCTCCATTTTAAAAGCACAGAAACCACTTCTGCATGAAGCAGGTCGTACAATACCCTCATGCATTATATAGACACTTAGGTATCATCGAAGAATATTAGTACAATAGAATCCACTTAGTAAACAATTATTTAAACTGTACAAAACTAATAAATTGCAATGTTTTTGTTTTTTTTTTAAATACGCATGACATATTTTCCACTGGACATTAAGCAATCAACATTCAATAATTAATTATGTGTTGCAAATTTAGCTTGCAATTATACTTAATAAAAAATAACCGGCGTTGAACAAATTAATGCTAATAAATTACCACTTTATTAACAGTGAAGCACCGTGAAAATTTACAAGATAAAATATATTAAATTTTTTATTGTGAAATACCTCTCTCTGAACTTTATATAAAACATTATTAAAACCGCTGCAAGTAAAAATAACTTTTTATTGTGGGATTCTATTTTAACCGGGTGTCTATTTTTTTGAAAGCAGAAGTCACTGTGCACAGTCTACATGTCTTGAACATTTGTCTATACGGCTTAGTAAACTTTCCTGCAGATTTCTTTGGGTAGCTACTTTTATTTTTTAAGAATTCAACCGAACCTGACGTCCTTTATCGTATCCCACGCCATTGAATTGCCGTAAACGTTTTTGACTCCACGGAGTTATATTGGCGCTAAGAGTTTTGAGACATTGTGGCGTTTTTATCTGGACACGTTTTGGCGAATAACAATTATCGGACACGTTTGGGGGGGATGGACAAGTTTGGGAGTGTTACATATATATATATACTAAATGGGAGATATTATGAGTTATCTACGTTCATATCTGAACATCTGTATATCCATATATATTAACACCCTGAAGTACCCCAGTATACCCTGAAGCAAAGCCAAATGGCGTACAGGGTACTGAAGGGTGTAAAATACCCATATCTACAGATATGAACGTAGATAACGAATTTATTCCCGGTCTTAGTCCAAATTGGGCGATTTTTAGGGAAATTCAGGAATTTAGGGAAGTGTTACATGAAAGCCATGTTTTTTTTTATTATATAAAAAAGTTTGATTGAACTTTGGAAATTTGTCATATTTTTTACGGGGCGTAGGGTACCTTTGGTAGAACCCTAAAGGTAATCAAATATAAGATGTTTGTAATCCAGAGACAAAGAAACTAGAATACATCAAATTTGGCGCTCAAGTCGCAAGCATTATGTCATAGACGGCGTAACGTCAACATGGGTCATTTGCTTAACTAGCTCAGTAGTCCTGTTCATTGAAGACGTCGAAGCCAAGTGATGCATTTACTAAGATTAATGCCAATGGTCCACATAATAGGATAAAATCATTAATGGATTGCATATTTATTTACAGACATCATGAATAATCTACAGAATTTAATTATTCACTGGGAACAAACCTCGGAACTAAAGAAAACATGTGTGACGTTCTCCAGGGTAATGGGTAACAACGTCCAGTATATAGGTTAGCAACACCAGGATTTTTTAACGACGGCCATTAGCCAATCAAAATCTGAGAATTATACCAAGCCGGGGATAAGATCTTGTTAACCAGCTGTAGCATTCTCAAACATCAGTACTAATGATACCTAACTTACAGAAAATAATTCAATTTGACAATTATTTCAGAACTTTTTCAGATTTATTGACAAAATAAAAAATGCTAATGATGTCTCTAAGAAGGTGTCCCTGTGCCGTTTTATGTGCCCCTGTGCCTTTTTCAAAGGAGGAAAATCAAATTTTGTTTCCACCCTGATCAACCTTTCACCAGATGTCTTCACACCAAAACACCTTATTTAATTGACATGTTAATTCCTACAATTCGGTTAATTTTACTTTTACAGCTGGGGTGTCAAACATATAAATGTTAATTACACTTCAAAAATCTGTTTGTGCATGTAGACATAAAAAAACAGAATGGCATATTCAAAGTGTTAATTTTTTTTTTTTTATTAAAAATGATTATGGGAAGAAAACATTTCTCCAATTTTTCTCCAATTATCACGGAGCTGGCAACATGTAAGTGACAATAAAGCATACATAATTAGGCCATATCGCAAGTGATTGGGTTAAATTTCACATCAATCTTAGTAAACTGTAAAAGTTATGATTTTCAGAAATTACAAACTGCATTTCAACAATGTACTGCATTCACCAGCATGACAAATTTAACATCAAGAAACAGACATGGAGCTGGCAAGTTTGGTACAAGCTTTGTAGATTTGTTGTTTTACTGGTCATGCAACTTTGTTAAACATGCTTGTTTTAATTGTTTTGTTTGTAATATAAGATGAAATAAAAGATCAATAGGTCTTATGTTTTCTGTAAACTAATATTAGTCTATAAATAAAGCTTTCGGAGAAAAAAAAAGTTTCAGCAAAGTGACATACAGACAGGATGAAATTGAAGAGACAAGATATTACCTTTTGTTGGAGATCATCCATGCCTTTAGAGATTTCTGTTCCCCTGAAGAGAGACACCATATTACCTTTTGCTGGAGATCATCCATGCCTTTAGAGATTTCTGTTCCCCTGAGGGGAGAGACAAGATATTACCATTTGTTGGAGATCATCCATGCCTTTAGAGATTTCTGTTCCCCTAAAGAGAGACAAGATATTACCTTTTGTTGGAGATCAGCCATGCCGTTAGAGATTTCTGTTCCCCTAAAGAGAGACAAGATATTACCTTTTGTTGGAGATCAGCCATGCCGTTAGAGATTTCTGTTCCCCTAAAGAGAGACAAGATATTACCTTTTGCTGGAGATCATCCATGCCTTTAGAGATTTCTGTTCCCCTGAAGAGAGACAAGATATTACCTTTTGTTGGAGATCATCCATGCCTTTAGAGATTTCTGTTCCCATGAAGAGAGACAAGATATTAACTTTTGTTGGAGATCATCCATGCCTTTAGAGATTTCTGTTCCCATGAAGAGAGACAAGATATTAACTTTTGCTGTAGATCACCCAGACAAGATATTACCTTTTGTTGGAGATCATCCATGCCTTTAGAGATTTCTGTTCCCCTGAAGAGAGACAAGATATTACCTTTTGCTGGAGATCATCCATGCCTTTAGAGATTTCTGTTCCCCTGGAGCGAGACAAGATATTACCTTTTGTTGGAGATCATCCATGCCTTTAGAGATTTCTGTATCATTGCCATACTGTCTCAGTGCATTCTTTAGTCCATCTCTAAATCCTTTTTCCAGCTATTAAAATGATAAAATGTGTTCATAAAAACTAATAAAACAAGGTCTGAAAGGAAAAGGTGCATTTTGGGGTTTATTTAGCCCTGAAAATTTATTGAATACAAAAAGCAGTAACATTACTTTTGACAATTTTCTAAACTTTAGAATGGACAAAAATTTGAGCTATCAAAAAATATGTTTTTATATAGATATAGGAAGATGTGGTATGAGTGCCAATGAGACAACTCTCCATCCAAGTTACAATTTATAAAAGTAAACCATTATAGGTCAAGGTATGGCCTTCAACACGGAGCATTGGCTCACACCGAACAGTAAGCTATAAAGGGCCCCAAAAAATTACTAGTGTAAAACCATTCAAACGGAAAAACCAACGGTATAATCTATATAAAAACGAGAAACGAGAAACACGTATGAACTACATAAACAGACGACAACTACTGTAATCAGATTCCTGACTTAGGACAGGTGCAAACATTTGCAGCGGGATTAAACGTTTTAATGGTACCAAACCTTCTCCCTTTTCTGAAACAATAGTATAACATCACAACATAGAAAAACACACTATAAAATATCAATTGGAAGGCTTAACTCAATCAAAAAATGTCTAGAAAGGACAAATGCATTTTAATAATATAATGTTTAATTTTATACTTTTGTATTTTGATTTGGTCAGACTCTTTGTTGAGCAAAGCAGATACAATTCTGCTTATTAATATTATACTTATACATTTATTACCAACTATTAATAGTTAATTGATTTTGTTTTAATCATTTTAAGATAATATTTTTAATTAAATAACACAAATATATCCAGGATTAATTAGTCTCAAGACAAAAGGCATGGGCTTGCCCCTGTCAGAAAAAATTTATACCCCTGTTATAGAACATATTGCATGAAATGTAAGTATAAAACTGCAAATGAAGGTCATCTAAAACATTATGCTGGACAGATCAACTCTCCTCTGTCGGCAGTTGAATAAATGCTGAAATATGTTGTATGACAATTGATGTAGTGGTTGATTTTGAACACAATATGTCAGTTATAACATATATGTTGTATGCACATGTACCATAATAATAAATACAACTATACCTTTCCCTTGTAGGCAAATCCAGCTGCTCCAGTGGAAAGCATTACAACAAATATAACAATAAGGAATGCAGCATACTGAAAAAAAACAAAACAACAAAATAAACATTTTTTCCAGAACAAGGTGCATGGTATCGATTATTCTAATTTAATTAAATTAAACAAAGAATTTCATGATAAATGAGAGTTAATGAAAGCCCTAGAGTAATAAGCAAATAAATTCTATGCCCTCAGATTTTGTTTACATTTATGGATGTTTTAACTTTTAAAATGAAGATGGTAGAGGGAGGACAATTAGACACTTAAAGGAGTCTGTCTCCTACCATGTGACAGTAGCATTGGTAATCAAGATTGTTTAATACACCCATTAAGAGCCCAAATGGCCAGTGGCGGATCCAGAACTTTTCATAAGGGGGGGCCCGCTCCAGTCATGCTTCAGTGATTCCCTATATAATCATCCAAATTTTTCCCACGAAAGGGGGGGCCAGGGCCCCCTGGATCCGCCTATGATGGCTCACCTGGTAGCTGTACATAGTATTGACTTACATTCTCATAAGATGTTAAAAAATAAAAATTATTTAATTGGAAATTTGGAATATATATGTAATGTTTGTGGCCACATTTTCATCTCATTGAAACAACATGAGGATCTTTTGTAGAAAACCTTGTGTTCATCATTCATAGTTTTGGCTAAAGATAGCCTTCAATATAAAAATAAGAAGTTGAAGTATAATTGCCAACTATCCACCAGACTTCAAATGAAGTGGATGTAAGCAATTGTAGGCCACCGTCTGGCCTTCAAAACCACTGTCTGGCCTTCAACAAAGAGAACAAGTGAATCTGTGAGCTACTGCTCAGTAATGATACATTTGTACCCCCGCCCCACTAAAAGTATAAGGTAAACAGGAAGTTGTTGAGTGATGAATCTGAAAACGCATTACACGGTATAGCTGACTCATATAAACCCTGAAACCAAATTTCAGAAATCCTTGTAATGTAGTTCCTGAGAAAGATGCGACAAAAAAATATTCATGGGACGGACGGACGGACGGACTGACAGATGGACAGACAGAGGTAAAACAGTAACCCCCCTTTTTTTAAAGTGGGGGTATAAAAACCCATCACTATAGTTTACTATAAAAGGCCCCTACATGAAAAATGTGAAACAATTCAAATGAGAAAACTAACAGCCTGATTTATATACAACACAATAAACAAATATGATATACAGCAACAAAATGACAACAATGAATCACAGGCTCCAGAATTGGGACAGGCATAAAAACTTACTCTCTGCTTTCATACATGTATGTGGGCCATAAAAAACTCTTCTATAACTACACCATTGTCAGAGTTTGAGGAACTTCTATTTTTTTGTTATGCACAGGACTGGTAGAAAGCAAACTTTTGTTCATCCTTCTAAAACATTTTAAAAGTATGTTTAAGTTTAGGATTTCCTTTCTAAAAATCATAGGGTTTGTACAGTAGGAACGAATATTTTCATAAACAGAATGATTATGGTAATAACAACTTGTCAAGTAAAAAATAAAATTACTTTGGGAATAGGTGACCTATATATTTATGAAGCTGTTTACCGTATATAAGAGTATAGTATTTCCTTTAATTGTGCAGCAACATCCCAAGGATCCAACTACCACTATGGCCACACCAACTCCTATCAGAATGTATGGCGATTCTTTGTAGTATATGGATGACAGTTCCATATATTTATACAAATCTACTTTTGTCCATATTCCTAAAGCTAGAATGGCTATACCAGTTACCTGAAGAACAAAAAAAGAAATTTTTCAACAATTGAGTAATGATAATATATTACCAATTTTACACATGTTTTTCTCCTTTTGTAATCACACAGCTCCTCTGTAATTCAAATACATAATATTAACCTTCTTCTTAATTTTGTTTAATTATAAACAGTAAAACATCAGAGGATACATTGATATCATATATCAGTGTACCATATGTATTGAAAAACTAACAAAATAAAAGAGTCACTGATGAGTCTTTTGTAGATAAAACGCACGTCTGTGTACAAAATTTCAATCCTGGTATCTATGATGAGTTTATATCATTTGCCAAAGGACAATTCAATGTTACACTTGATGAAATATAATAGAAAAACCAAATACATATTCAACAACAATCAACTAATCATTAGGTATAGATTTAAGAAACAATAATCAAATCCTATTGGATACCTTAAATACTTCAGTGTCCTTTCAAAGTTATATTTTATACTGGGTCTCCCTAAGGCTCTGAAACTTCACTTAATAAGTTCTATTGGCCATGAAAACTGATCTTTACAGATACAATGAACAATAAATGTGGATAGTGTCCACATGTGGACACACATGATGCCCCCACTTGCACATCATATAGTTATAAAGGGACATAACTGAATAAAGGTAAAAGTGACGCTACCCAAATTTGAACTTGAGTTTTGTGGTAATAAGCATTGTGTGTAAGTCTCATAACATTTGGTTGAGGCTAACTTAAGTAGAGAACAGAGCCTAAAAATTCAGCAATTTTTCTATTTGTAAACACGCATAACTCTAGAATGGTTGTTTATAAGTTTAATAACATTTGGTTGAGACAAACTAAAGTAAGAGAACAGAAACGAAAAATTCAGCAACTTTTATGTTTATAAAGGGACATAACTCAAGAATGGTAAAAGTGTCGCCACCAAATTTTGTACTTAATCTGTATTATGTAGTAATAAGCATTGTGTATATATAAGTTTCATAACATTTGGTTGAGGCAAACTAAAGTTAGAAAATGGAAACAAAAAATTTGTACTTGATCTTAATTTTGTGGAAATAAATATTGTGTATAGGTTTCATAATGTTTGGTTGGGGCAAACTTAAGTTACAGAATGGAAACTAAAAATTTTGCAATCTTTCGATTTATAAAGGGGCATAACTCAATAATGGTTAAAGTGACACTACCCAAATTCAACTTGATCTGTTTTATCAGTGGAAGTCAAAATTAAACATTGCATTGCATAAAGCATTGATTGTAATTGATTCAACTATAATCATGGACAAAGGAAGATAACTCCAATTTTAATAAAATGCTCCGCTGGGCGCAGCTTGATATGACCGCAGAGGTCGAACACTGAACAGTTGGGGCAAGTATGGACATTCAAGCTTGATACAGCACTGAATTTTGATTGTGATTAAATATTTGACACAGCATAGGTTCTGACACAGAATGAATGTGGTCTAAGAACTTAAAAAATTTTAATTTACCTATTCAAACCATATCATTATTATTTGCTTTTATATGTAAATCAGAAATAACCAATTTAAAATGGAAAATTTTATAGAAAAAAAAAGGAAAAAAAGGAAAAAAAAATCCCTCCCCAATATTTTTTGAACCCCCTTATGATTCATCACCCCAAACTCAATCCAAGCCTTCCCTTTGTGGTATGGTACCTTGCAGTACAATTTCAGAGAGATCCATACACTTGAACACAAGTTATTGTCTGGAAACTAGAAAAATGCTTATTTTTGGCACATTTCTGACCCCTTATTCCTAAATGTTTTGGGCAATTACCCCAAAACTCAATTCCAACTTTCCCTTTGTGATATGGAACCTTGTAGTTCAATTTCAGAAAGATCCATACACTTGCACACAAGTTATTGTCCTGAAACTAGAAAAATGCGTTTTTTTTTGCCCCTTTTTGGCCCCTAATTCCTAAAATTTTGAGGTAATTACCCCCAAAATCAATCCCAGCCTCCCCTTTGTGGTATGGTACCTTGCAGTACAATTTCAGAGAGATCCATACACTTGAACGCAAGTTATTGTCCTGAAACTAGAAAAATGCTTATTTTTGGCCCCTTTTTGACCCCTTATTCCTTAACGTTTTGGGCAATTACCCCTAAACTCAATTCCAGCTTTCCCTATATGATATGGAACCTTGTAGTACAATTTCAGAAAGATCCATACACTTACACACAAGTAATTGTCCTGAAACTAGAAAAATGCTTGTTTTTTTGCCACTTGTTGGCCCCTAATTCCTAAAATTTGAGGCAATTATCCCCAAAATCAATCCCAGCCTCCCCTTTGTGGTATGGTACCTTGCAGTACAATTTCAGAGAGATCCATACACTTGAACACAAGTTATTGTCTGGAAACTAGAAAAATGCTTATTTTTGGCCCCTTTTTCCTAAACGTTTTAGGCAATTACCCCCAAACTCAATTCCAGCTTTCCCTTTGTGATATGGAACCTTGTAGTACAATTTCAGAAAGATCCATACACTTACACACAATTTATTGTCATGAAACTAGAAAAATGATTGTTGTTTGCCCCTTTTTTGGCCCCTAATTCCTAAAAATTTTGAGGCAATTACCCCCAAAATCAATCCCAGCCTTCCCTTTTAGATATGGAACCTTGTGGTACAATGTCAAAGAGATCCATACACTAACACACAAGTTATGTCTGGAAGTTACAAAAATGCTTATTTTTGGCCCCTAATTCCTTAACAGTTGGTACCATAACCCCAAAAATCAATCCCAACCTTCCTTTTGTTGTATTGAACCTTATGGTAAAATCTCATAGAGATCCATTCACTTAAACTAAAGTTAGAGTGCGAAAACCAATGTGTCTTCGGATGAAGACGACGACGCCAACATCATACCAATATACGACCGCAAAAATTTTTTGCGGTCGTATAAAAATTACTTGATATTTAAAAGAAAATAAAAATTTTGCAATTTTTCCATTTATAAAGGGGCATAACTCTAGAACGGTTAAAGTGACGCCACCAAAATTCAAACTTGATCTGTGTTTTGTGGTAATAAGCATTGTGTATAAGTTTCAAAACATTTGGTTGAGGCAAACTTAAGTTAGAGAACGGAAACTAAAAATTTTGCAATTTTTCCATTTATAAAGGGGCATAACTCAAGAACGGTTAAAGTGATGCCACAAAAATTCAAACTTGATCTGTGTTTTGTGGTAATACGCATTGTGTATAAGTTTCATAACATTTGGTTGAGGCAAACTCGAGTTCGAGAACTGAAACCAATTTTTGACATACATACGTACGTACAGACGGACAAGGGTAAAACTTAATGGGCATAATGAAAAAAACTTTATTCTTGTTACAGTAATGACAGTATGAACATGTAGAAGTGAATTATAAAAAATTCAGCATACCTGTTAAAGCATATCAAAAGTCAAACATCTCATGGAATAAGTATACAAATATTAAACTTCCATACCCTTTACATAAGTAGTCCTCATACTACACTTAAAGACTTTAAAGAGATACAATTTTACTTCAGTTATTTTCAGGGGACATTCCTGATCAACAAAAGTTGAGTTCCTTTTTTTAAACCAGGAATCGCTGCATATATGAACCTGTATTATTAAAGGCTGTAACGACTATTTCACTGCATAATCATTATCCTTGTAAAAACTGTTAAATCGATATTTGGAATTCATTTCTAAAAACTTGGAATCAAGGATTTGTACAAATCCTTGTTTGTTGGAACGATTCTAATGACTGTATATTGTAATTTAATCAAGAATAGATCATGTTTACTTGATTTTAAAATGAAATGAAAACGGGAAGTGACAGGAAGATAATAAATTCAGAATGAATCCTGATTCATCTAACAAAAGTCAGGAAATTATCATATTTCTAAATCAAGTTGCTTAGTAAGAACTATATTTGTCTCCTTCCTTTATTTTGATACTAAATGATTTCGTATTTTAAGTTTTAATATCTAACTTATAAGAATACTTTCATGCATGTGCAGTACATAGTATAGGAAGCACCTGTTTGACTCGTGGATATATTTTTGAACATTTTGAATAAATTTCTCTCTCTAATCGAAATTGTTGAAAGTCTTTGATGAAAAGTTATATAGAATATGACTAAAATTCGTTCTTATAACAAAACTACGACAAACGAACTGCAAATTGTGATCGTTTGAGAAATATTGAAATTAATATGCAAACTGTCCGCGGGGAAAACATTTTGTTCAAATGACAAAACTATGATATAAAATGAACTGCAAATAATGTGGTCGTTTGAGAAATATTGAAATTGAATGCCGACTGACCGATTTTACTGGGAAAAATAATTATGATGGTCAATGATTTATGAGGTTTATTAATTAACAAATTAGTGACCCATCTGATGGCGATAAGCGGATTACCTGTAATCACAACTTATAACACCTGTGGTATACGTTAATTAGATGAGGGTCATAAACTTGTCAAAAACATGAAGACAGGTAGAATTATTTTATTTTCATGCGAATATATTTTTACACTTTTCGAATTTAAGTGACGAAACTGATTTGAAAAACTTTAGTCATTATGAAAACCTTTTTGTAAATGAAGAAATGATGAGCGCTAGCGAAATCACTGAATATATACCAGTTTTTATAACAAATAAGAAGATGTGGTATGAATGCCAATTTATGAGACAACTATGCATCAACCATTCACCATAGACATAAGCATGATAATCTGATAAGGACAAGAATGAGAACAATGAAAGGTTTGTGTACACTCTTCAACAATGAGCATAATTCATACTGTACAGTAAGTTATTTAAAATACCCAAGAATGACAATATGTGACAAACATGTCAAAGAGAAAACAGGTCAGGAATAACCACCAATTGGTGGATTATACCTCAATTGACGTATAATCCACCAATTGACATATAATGGTATAGACCAATTGAAGTATAATTCTTTGTATTTCAAAGCAAACTATACAACCAAAATGGAGCATTGTTTTCTTATAACCATATTATGGTATGAAAACATGTCAAACATTCCTAGTTAAGTATAGTGACATAACATATTGCATTTAATCAATAATTGTATTTGCAGTTTCTTCTATTGTTATCTTGTCAATTCTTGATTGGTAAATTTTCCACTAATCACCGGTCAATGGACATCAATACTGTCTTCAGTCATGTGATTATGAGTACAACTCACCAGGTGAATGGAGCTCTTTGTTAATACTTGACTTTCATTATTAAAAGTCAATCATGGTCAATAGTACAGATGTTTTAACAAAAGAATTGTTATACACATCCATTCTCAAGAGATGCAGCAGGCTTTGACAAAACTGAAACTTTAGGAGGATTCAGTAATGGTTATAAAATAGGTTGCAAGTTGCAAAATGATGCTCCTATCCCAGACTAGCGTTTTATTACAAAAAACTTGCATTATACGTCAATTGGTCTATACCAATATATGTCAATTGGTGGATTATACGTCAATTGAGGTATAGTCCACCAATTGGTGGTTATTCCTGACCTGGAAAACCATGCACAGCCTACTTTATATTAATTTTAACAATCAGTTTGCCTGTGTAATTTTATATGGTAAGGAAATGAGTATAATATGCTGACAGCTGTTCTGAGTAAACAACGCAATAAATTACAGCTGAAAACGCAGTTGAATTTATATATCTAAATTAAGCTTAAAATAATTAAACATATGTTTTTGTTTACCCAAAATAAGAAGTTGAAAACCATTAATAAGGTTTTCATGCATGCAACTGCTGGACCAGTTGCCATCGCAGAACCCATTTTACCAGGCATTTTCTATGGATGAACTGTCACAGTCTTGTGATGTAATAATCGTATGCAAATCAATAGTGTTATCAAATCAGACAATTATTTGTTGTGGGTGTTTACGTGGCGGAAATGTCTATTCTAAATTTAGGTCATAAACGTAACGGCTATTTAATTATTCCGGATATCTTTGCGGACATATATATATATATATATTAGAGAATTTGAAAAATTTCACTCAAACGAACAGATCTTTCCGACTGAAAATTGCTTTAGCGTAAAAAAAGTGAAGCAAGGAATTCACGATGTATATGTATATATATATATATATATATATATAAAACTTTTAACACTGAGGAAGGCCATTTGTTGAGCCGAAATACTTGCAATTATTGTATAATTTATATCATCTGTTCAGTTTTTCCATCTTTGTGCGATGATATTCAACACTTTTTAGTGTTTTGTTTTCCATCTATTTATCGGTATGGTTACACAATCTTTTAGACTCATATATATATATATATATATACAAGTCTAAATTGAAAACAACGTTCAAACCTATGATTGCGTTGGATAAAAACCGCAATTTTTATACGTGTGCATGCAAAACAAATTTCTTGTTAGAGGTGTCTAAATACAGCACAAACAACATTTTCCAAAAGACCAAAACAGTGAAAAAGTGTATTTTAACAAAACGCATTTGACTAACAGGTCGAACAACAAATGTTCTTAAACCCTGCTGACTGCCATTAGCGATTGCCAAATGAACGGATCACCGATGTAATAAATGGATCTAAATTATAAATTTAAAACTAAACAGAAAACAATAAACTTGCGGAAAAGATGGTATACCGCAAACAAAAGGTGCAAAGGTTTTTGTACACCATATCCGGATTTCGACAATTAATGTCTCTTCAGTGATGTAAGGAATCGAAACGGTATTTGGAAAGCCATACAATTTACCTCAATTTAGGATAGACTCTTGAAATTTGAGGAGTCAAAATAGGATGAACGGATCATATAAACCCGAAGGCAAATATAATACAAGCCCAAACGAAAAAATATAAACAAGTCTAAATTGAAAACAACGTTCAAACCTATGATTGCGTTTGATAAAAACCGCAATTTTTATACGTGTGCATGCAAAACAAATTTCTTGTTAGAGGTGTCTAAATACAGCACAAACAACATTTTCCAAAAGACCAAAACAGTGAAAAAGTATATTTTAACAAAACGCATTTGACTAACAGGTCGAACAACAAATGTTCTTAAACCCTGCTGACTGCCATTAGCGATTGCCAAATGAACGGATCACCGATGTAATAAATGGATCTTAATTATAAATTTAAAACTAAACAGAAAACAATAAACTTGCGGAAAAGATGGTATACCGCAAACAAAAGGTGCAAAGGTTTTTGTACACCATATCCGGATTTCGACAATTAATGTCTCTTCAGTGATGTAAGGAATCGAAACGGTATTTGGAAAGCCATACAATTTACCTCAATTTAGGATAGACTCTTGAAATTTGAGGAGTCAAAATAGGATGAACGGATCAAATAAACCCGAAGGCAAATATAATACAAGCCCAAACGAAAAAATATAAACAAGTCTAAATTGAAAACAACGTTCAAACCTATGATTGCGTTGGATAAAAACCGCAATTTTTATACGTGTGCATGCAAAACAAATTTCTTGTTAGAGGTGTCTAAATACAGCACAAACAACATTTTCCAAAAGACCAAAACAGTGAAAAAGTATATTTTAACAAAACGCATTTGACTAACAGGTCGAACAACAAATGTTCTTAAACCCTGCTGACTTCCATTAGCGATTGCCAAATAAACGGATCACCGATGTAATAAATGGATCTTAATTATAAATTTAAAACTAAACAGAAAACAATTAACTATATATATATACAAGTCTAAATTGAAAACAACGTTCAAACCTATGCTTGCGTTGGATAAAAACTGCAATTTTTATACGTGTGCATGCAAAACAAATTTCTTGTTAGAGGGGTCTAAATACAGCACAAACAACATTTTCCAAAAGACCAAAAAAAGTGAAAAAGTATATTTTAACAATATATATATATATAGCCTGCAGCACTATTAATGAGTGCTTCAAGGAGAAACTCACCAGAGAAATGCTCCTTGACACATACAAATACCTACATGCATGATAATCTATATCTTGTTTTTTTTTTTTATCTTATACCAAAAAAATTTAAATTTAAATTGAAAAATATTACTTACAAATATAAAAATTGAAAACTTAATATGAAATTAGAAAAATTATTATTAACAATACTGTTAAACGGGTCAAGAAAAGGATAAATCGGCTAAGAAATATATATATAATCAAGTTGTGCCTAGAAAATCAACCCAAAAAGGTTAGAGTAGATCTGATTATTCACTTCCTCACCAACAGGGGCTGGAACCTATACTTTTAACTTCTCACTTCTACTACAAGACCGCCTAGTAGCATTGCGCAGACGCCATATCCCCTCCTCTAACTATAGCTGATAAAAATCAGCTTTCGTTTCGGGAGGTGTTACCTTCTCGTAGGTATTTAAAAACAAGGACATCTTATCACAATACCAGAAGTATTTTAAAGTGTTCAGGAATAATCATCTACTCATCTCTTCTGTATAATTACAGGATGTATATATATATATATGTCTGCCTATGTGTAGTGACAACTGCAAATTATACATTGTCCATCGAATTCAGTTCATCGTTATGTTGATTTTCTAGGCATTTTATATATTTATATAACGTGTTCTTGTCCTGTATGTATATA
The DNA here is from genome assembly GCF_021869535.1 of Mytilus californianus. Lineage (NCBI taxonomy): Eukaryota > Metazoa > Mollusca > Bivalvia > Mytilida > Mytilidae > Mytilus > Mytilus californianus. The sequence goes on along the minus strand of NW_026262690.1, from coordinate 31,522,306 downwards.
TGACTTATAAAATTTATACTGTGACCCGACATAAAAAAGTCGTTAATTTATCTAATTTTTGTGTAAGAAATTAATGATACGAAAACTTGTACATGTATATATAATCAATTTTATAATTCAATGTAAAATGCCCATACAGTACAGTACTCCGTTCTGTATGCAAAATTTAATGATGTAAGCATTTATCAATTTTATTTATGTTTTTTTCTCTTAATTCTTTATATGTCATTGATTGTAAAATTCAATTAGGAATTATATCCAAATATCAATGGTTTGGATTGCAGTCTTATATTGGCATACACTCAGGCCAAATCTCCTTTTGTCCATGTTTGGTTCAATGTATTGCAAATTAGTTATATGTTCTGAAAGAAATAAAAAAAATTAAAATCCACACAGTTGAAAACATCTCTTTTCAGTGTTTTAATTTTCTAGTAGCTGACAGAAGCCAGCTAATACATATTTACCCCTTCAGTCACAAACTGAGTGTCTGTATTAACCGGAAATCTTCTTCGGGCCTCCTGGCACAGCAAGCCACTACTCCTCTAAACTAAAGCTACACTATTTTCATCTCTTAACCATCGCGGTTTTTTTTCAGTTGGAGCGCCAAATGTAACAATAGTGCTATTTATATTTCAGTAGTAATGAATTCATCACCAAAAGCGTTACTTTTTTTTTATTCTTACGTATTATTGTATTTCAATAGTTTTATTTTCAGCAATAGGGTTGTATAACAAAAAATCTGGGAATAGTATATTGATATGTAGTCAATTCATTTTGTACCAGCATAAAATGTGTTATTCACTCATAACTAAAATAGTTATATAATTCACAAAAGATTCTATTTAATTTTAATAATTTTTGGGAAAAAATCATAAAGAATTTTTATACGGTGTTTTGTCCTTTTTTACTCTCTCGGTGTCTTCAATTTATCCAACATCTTTTTCTTTAAAACTTCTTTTTTTTCAAAACGGTAATTTTCTCCTTTTGTTGTATCTGTTAATTTATATAAGACATATCAAATATCAAATTCCCTCTGAAAAACTATTCGTTTCCATTATCTCTCCTTATAGCTATTTTCGGGTTCTGTGCTCAATCACCAATAAATTGTAACAAAAGAAATCACCGTAAATATCCATGATTTCATAGAACGATATTTTGCTTTACAATATACACGTGCCTATATTACCTTATGCACGTGTACTTATATTTGTTTATTAAACACTGACCAATGTTCCGAATTGGACATTTAACTTCAAAAGCGGGAATAGATTTATTTGTTTATCCAAGGAGCTTATCTCCTTGGTTTATCAAACTACAGTTTATAATCATTCGAAGCTCAGTGTTCAGTGCAGCTAAACAACTATTTATATGGAGAATGTATATATTTTTTATATTTATTTGTATGCCAACTGTTTTTGTTTTGCTTTGTGGATGATTTCAACATGGCAGCGGCCAGTGCAGATGTCATATATGACGGACTTTTTCTTAATATTTTTTGTGTAATTAATCTAATAAAGTTAGCTGATTATATAATGATATGGTGTTTTTTTTTTTTTTTATGTATTAGCCTAAGTGTTCCGGTTTAAGGAGTAACTACTTTATATTCGATTGAGGAACGAATGAGAACATAAGTAAATTGAATGATATAAAAATTAAATGTCCTATATCAAATCGTTTGGGTACACGTACACGAAGACAGTGTACTGTGTTTAGTATGTATAACCTGAAGCAAGGACTTACAACTAACATATATACGTCATTGACTGAGGGAACAAGTATATGTAAGAGAATGATAATCATCTCATTACTTCGATAAACTTCGAAATCCTTTTGTAAATGTTCTTTTAAGTCCGGATAAACTTTTTATATATTTGGAGATTCATTTTCAAGCCTGTATGCTAAACATGGTTAAAGAAACAAATATTTAAATTTGTTTTTATAAGGTCCACATTGCCTATGTTAACCAGTACAATTTAATTACATATGGAGATTGGTTATCTCAAACATTTTCTCCCAACTTAATTCACGAGCAGGAGGAATGCGCACCAAAATCCAGAAGAGTGTTTAATTTTTTAAACATAAAATGCATTTACATTTTTTTCTCTCTCATCTAAATCATACAATGTCTGAAACTTTTCCCAAGACGTTTGTGTTTACTCTGTACACATTATAGTTTAAACACGACCACATTTGTCAATATACCTTCTGATGTACCACTTTAATGTCGAAATAATAAGTGACAAACGGAAAGTGTAAAGGTCATTGGCCTGTTAAATTTCCGTTTTGTAAACCGAACTAACACTTGACAAGTGAATATGTAAAGGATTGAGGCGAAATAGTTCACAAAAGAATTCAATTCAATGAGATTATAACTTAACGTGATATTTTTAAAACACGTGTCCGTTCACGAGGTCTAGGTTATGCAAGTATGTTATGAAACATTTAAATATAAACAAGACCATTAAACATTTGTATAACAGTCTGAAGCAACTTTTGACAAGTCCACAAGGTAAGAAAATCATTCTTTAATTGCATAAATAATTATTATTTTATGTTTTATAAACGACATCATAGCAAATTAAAACTAATATAAGAGATTAATATTTCTGTGGTTTTTTTTTAATAATCAGTTAATATTTGGTTGTGTACAGTGAATGAAAGGTATAACCTCATTATTTCTAACTTCATATGAAGTGAACAGGTAAATGCAAATTATTGAGAGAGTAAAGAATTAATAACTAACACGGCCTTCAACTGACCAAATAACGTCTATTTTAAAATAATTTTCAACTCTCAATGCGGCATGGTTTAGCGTGAACTATCGGGAGTATTTTATTCCTGGAGTACATTCACTTTTTAGCTCATCTGGCTAAAAGCCAGTGTGAACTTTGCCATCAATCGTTACTAAAACAGAACTGATACAGTGAAATATCGTCAGGCTTGAAATGCCAAGTACTATTGAGACGTGTTGTTCTGTGGTAATTTTTACATCCTAGTAATGATATTTTTTTTCAAAAATGGCCGCCATTACTAAAAATAGTAAAATATGACCACAAATCGTTTATAAATCATCTTCTCCGAAACAACATGATCAATTTAAACCATACTTTGGTGGAATGGTCCATGAGTGGTTATTTTTTCGATCATGTTTGATGATCCAGCCTCCAACCAAAAGATGAACTGCTGTAAACATAAAGTTGTGACATATCATATTCATATGACTTCAATTGGCAAGCACTGTTGACGCGTGTTGTGTTTGTAACTTAAGGTTCATCATAACAAATTGACAAAAATGGCTGTATTTACACCTCAAAAACTACTCTGTGTACAGACTTACCTGTGCAGTTGGAAAAGTTTTAAGGCCTGGCATCCATTAGATATATAAAAGTTGAATGCATTTTGTGTTTCAGAAAGATAAAATCATTTTTTGATTTTGATGGGCATTTTTTTTCGTTCCTGCAGAAGGTGTAAAAATAAACTAAGTTGGGATACAACTTTGAGATGCTCCCTCTCAGGTAACAACTGTTTAATATTGTATTGATTGTCCTTGATTGGCTGGACAATAGACATACAATAGATATCTACACTTCTTTAGGTGATTTAAATGGTGTAACTGAGTGGACAGTATCAAATGCAATTCAGGTGTTTGTTTATTTTTACATCTTCTGCAGGAACGAAAAAAAAATGCCCATCAAAATCCAAAAATGATTTTATCTTTCTGAAACACAAAATGCATTTAACTTATATATCTAGTGGATGCCAGACCTTAAAACTTTCCAAACCGCACAGGTAAGTCTGTACACAGAGTAGTTTTTGAGGTGTAAATACAGCCATATTTGTCCATTTGTTATGATGAACCTTAAGCATTCCGGTAATGATACTTTCCCAAAAAAATTGGTCACTTGTACTAATAATTGAAAATTCAGCTAACAAATATAAAAAAAAATATCATTGTCTGAATCCACTGCGCCAATAAGAACCAGAGACATATATGTAAGAACCGAACTTTTCTGGTGTCTTGGGGAAATCCTCTTTGGTAATTGTTCCCGCACGAGTCTGCCTGGCAACTGATGCACCAAAAAAAAAAAAAACTTAGTACAAACTTAGGGTTGTAATAAGACTTAAAATGAGAAGTACTATTGAGTTGTGTTGATAATTGTTAACTTTTCACTAAGTTTTCAGTTTGAAAGCTGTTTAACTTTAGTTTAATAAATTTATTTATAGTTTTGTACTTGGCTACTGGAGCCTCTGGTTTTAATGGTTTTAAATTGTGATCAACTTCAAGCAAGTAACATTGTCATAAACACGTTTGACAAACCATGATAGATTAAAAGTGATCTTAGAAGAGAAATACGCATTACCAAAAACTAACAGAGTCATATGAAACAAATATCCAAAAAGAAAGGTAATAAAAAAAAAATAGATATTTGTCCTCGGAAATTTAAAATCGTATTACTGCATTCGGTTCAATTTGGCTGAAAGATGTTTTTATCCCTAGAACTACCACTGCCTACGACTGTTCGATATTACAATTAATGTCTGCTACCGTTTATAAAATGTAAGGTATTAGTTGCAAAAACGCAATTTGAGTATTAAAATTTAAAGTTTGTTATAAAGATTGCATTAATTCATAAAAAAATATTAATTTGTTTCAGAATATGGATCGCATTACCTATGTTGTGTTGCTGGTAGCGGCATGTGTTATGTACGCTGTGGCAACCATCTTTAATTCACTATCGGGAGGCGGCCCAAATGGTAAGTATTTAAAAAATCATTTTTATTTATCATAACAAACAACTACTAATGAAGAACAAAAAGGAATGAAAAAGAAGAACAAGCTTTGGGAAATATCATGCAACACATAAGACAAATCGGAGTTAATTAGTATTTATGTGTTAAAAACAGATTACTCATGCAGTTAACGAAGCGATTTGTATTGGGTCCATTCTATTGTTTTGATTTTTAGCTTCCCTGGCCGATGGCCGTGTGAGTTTATGCGCTCGGCGACGTCCATCCGTTTCACATGTTGGTCCTCTTTTTGAGAATAAACGAATAGAAGACACTCCAACTTGGCAGAAATGTTTCTAACACCACTGTCCTTTTCAGTTGTTTATATATCCTGCTTTACGATTTGTTTTTTTATTTCATTCCAGCAATTTTTAAAAGCAATACTGGAGACATATCTGACAAATACTACCAAGAAGTTACACCAGCAGGTTGGACGTTCAGCATCTGGGGTGTGATATATATATGGCAAACATTATGGCTAATTTACGCAATAGTCAATATATTCCGGAAGACCGAATTAGGATTCGTATTCAACAACCCAGAATTGATGTCAGCGCCATTTTTCGTTGTATTTACGATCAACATGGGTTTGAATCTAGCCTGGATATTTCTGTTTGATAGACAATATTTGGAGCCATGTCTAGCGATTTTGTTTCTAATGTACGTTACTCTTTACATGTGTCTGTTCTTAAGCTACAGAGCGTTGGATCAAAATCTTCAGAGCCTTCAAAAGCAGGAAAGGAAAGCAGATATTTGGTTAACCCGAATATTGGTCCAAAATGGATTATCCGTTTACGCCACGTGGTGTACAATTGCAACAAACCTCAACTTAAGCATGGTACTCATATATAGATCTGCGTTGGACGTATCAGTTCATGATGGCGGAACTGTAGCTCTTTCAGTTATTGCTGCACAGATCCTTGTATTTGTTGTATTAGACTTTTTCGTTTGGGACAGATACACGCGATACACTTTAACACCATACTGTGTAGTCATTGTTGCTCTGATTGGAAGTTTGACCAAAAACTATTCTGAGGGTAACAGAAACTCAATTTTCACCATCGTTTTGTTGTCAATAGCCGGTGCTATTTTTATTATCAAAATAATTCTTACAATAGTGAGACACGTCAGAAATCCATTGAAGGGCATGGTTATCTCCGAAACAAAAGAAAATTTAAAGAATCAAGTTGTCTGATTTTATCCTCAAAATGTTAAGGCATTATGCATAATATTGACTGAACTAAAATTTTAGGATTGTCATTTTACGCAAATCCTGGTGCTAACGAAGTATCAACTGTGATTGATCAGATACCTCTATTTTCGTATGAAGAACAAAAATTGTGTACTGTTGAATGTATGGTTTTTTTCAATAATTTTTATAGTTAATTTAGTAACTGAATAAAGAATTGTGTACTTTCTAGTTTTATTCGTCTGTATACTCGACAACCCATTGTTACACCATAAGCCTCCCTAAGCTTATATCAAATATGTTGTATGTTCAGAAAACACCAAGAAGAACAGTTTGCACGAACATGTAAAGATTTCAGTTTCTCTCTGGAATGACTCAGAAAGGGTGTCCCCTCATAGTATGCTTGCTATTTTGAAATAAATTCACGATAAAGCAGCTTTGTATAAAATGTCAACGAACAAAAATTATTACAAGTGCTTATTTTGAAATGTGCTTTATTCAGTACTTTACATTAGTTTCAAGAGATGATTCTGTGACACCGGCACCAGAAAATGTATATCTATGTCTCGCCGTCTGCGACATTCATCACAGGCGGGACGAAATGCATATACACGTTGCAATATAAGATATATATATATACGAGCTTTAGAAACAGAAAGAAAAGCGAGGTCGAGTTGCTTTTCTGTTGTTTTGTAGAGAGAAAATAAATTGTATATTGCAATTTTACATTCGCGTAAAAACATTCAGTTTTTTTATACGACCGCAAAAAAATTTTTGTGGTCGTATATTGGTATGACGTTGGCGTCGTCGTCGTCGTCGTCGTCGTCCGGCGTCGTCGTCCGGCGTCGTCGTCCGAATACACAATGGTTTTCGCACTCTAACTTTAGTTTAAGTGAATGGATCTCTATGAAATTTTACCATAAGGTTCAATACCACAATAGGAAGGTGGGGATTGATTTTGGGGGTTATGGTACCAACAGTTAAATAATTAGGGGCCAAAAAGGGGCCGAAAATAAGCATTTTTGTAACTTCCAGACATAACTTGTGTGTTATTGTATGGATCTCTTTGACATTGTACTACAAGATTCCATATCACAAAGGGTTGATGCTGGGATTGATTTTGGGGTTAATTTCCTCGAAATTTTAGGAATAAGGGGCCAAAAGGGGGCAAAAAACAAGCATTTTTCTAGTTTCATGACAATAACTTGTGTGTTAGTGTATGGATCTTTCTGAAATTTTACTACAAGGTTCCATTTCACAAAGGGAAAGCTGGAATTGAGTTTTGTGGTAATTGCCCAAAACGTTTAGTAATAAGGGGCCTAAAAAGGGGTGAAAAATAAGCATTTTTTAGTTTCTAGACAATAACTTGTGTTCAAGTGTATGGATCTCTCTAAAATTGTATTACAAGGTACCATACCACAAAGGCAAGGCTGTTATTGAGCTTGGTTTGGGGGGGAAGGGGGGGTGATGAATCATAGGGGGGGGGGGGTCAAAAAAGGGGTAATTATTTTTTTTCCTTTTTTTTTGTTTAAAATTTACATTTTAAGTTAGTTTTTTTTATCATGAAGAGAATTTGGGGGGGGGGGGGGGGTGATGAATCATAAGGGGGAGGGGGGGTCCAAAAAGGGGTTATTATTTTTTTTCGTTTAAGGAATAAGGGGAAAAAAGGTTAAAAAACTAGGGTTTCCATTTTAATAGACAAATAATTGAGTAAAGAACATTATTTAAAAGCAGTGTAAGGTTGGTAATTCAAACTCATTTAAATATCTCACCTGCACTATGTTTGAATTATGTAAATTGGAAATTTGCCAATTATTTTAGTATAATAAACTTCATTGGAAATTTGCCAAAATAAAATTTTGCTGATGAAGGTTTTTTGTTTACCTTTAGTCTGACTATGATGTCATTTTCTATTTTAATAGCCTTATGATGTAGTTAAATTTTTTTTAATACTTTTATGATGTATTTTAATGCGCTTTTATGGTTGCAAATTTATTGTTTTAGTATAATAAACTCCATTGGAAATTTACCAATAGTTTGTTTATTTTTAGCTATGACTATGATGTCATTTTCTATTTAATTTTAAGGTTACAAATTAATTTCGAAATTTTAGGAATAAGTGGCCAAAAAAGGGGGCAAAAATAAGCATTTTTTTAGTTTCCAGACATTAACTTGTGTTCAAGTGTATGGATTTCTCTGAAATTGTACTTAAAGGTACCATACCACAAAGGGAAGTGGGTCAAAAAATTTTGGGGGGGGGGGATTTTTTTTCCTTTTTTTTTTCTTTAAAATTTTCCATTTTAAGTTGGTTAATTCTGATCACAAAGAGAAAGTTGGAATTGAGTTTGGGGGATAATTGCTCAAATGTTTAGGAATAAGGGGCTAAAAAAGGGGTTAAAAATAAGCATTTTTTTTTAGTTTCCAACAATTAATTGTGTTTAAGTAATTGGATCTCTGTGAAATTGTACTGCAAGGTACCATACCACAAACTGAAGGCTGGGATTGAGTTTGGGGGGGGCGTGATGTGTGAAAATTTTCCACTTAAAGTTGGTTAATTATTTCTGATTTAGATATAAAAGCAAATAATAATGATGTGGTTTGATTTTATCAAAAACTTAAATTGAAGTTATGTATATTGTAAATTTAGGTTACATTGGAATTTAAGAATTGGCTTTGGGGTAGGGTTATGGCTCAAACCTTTAAATAATAAGGGAAAAAAAGGTGAAAAAACAAGGGTTTCCAGGTTAATAGACAAATAAGTACAAAACATTATTTAAAAGCAGTGTAAGGTTGGTAATTCAAACTCATTTAAATATCTCACTTACACTGCTTTTAAATTATGTAAATTGGAAATTTGCCAATAACTTTATTGTTAATAAATGCATTGGAAATTTGCCAACAATTTTAGTATAATAAACTTCATTGGAAATTTGCCAATATAAAATTTTGCTGATGAAGGTTTTTTGTTTACCTTTAGCCTTGACTATGAAGTCATTTTCTATTTTTATAGCCTTATGATGTAGTTGAATTATTTAATACTTTTATGATGTGTTTAAATGGGGTTTTATGGTTGCAAATTTATTGTTTTAGTTTAATAAACTCCATTTAAAATTTGGTAATAAAAAAAATTTTTGTTTATTTTTAGCTATGATTATGATGTCATTTTCTATTTTACTTTTATGGTTGCAAAGAAATTTTTATTTTTAGATATTACTGTTAAATGATGCTGATTAAGGTTTTTGCTATGTTTAGCCATGACTATGATGTCATTTTCTATTTTAATATCTGTCATGATGTATTTAAATGGGCTTTTATGGTAACAAAGGAATTTTATTTTTAGATATTACTGTAAAATGTTGCTGATTAAGGATTTTGTTTATTTTTAGCCATGACTATGATGTCATTTTCTATTTTAATACCTTTATTATGTAATTTCCATTTTTAGATATTACTGTTAAATGATGCTGATTGAGGGTTTGAATGCTGGGATTGATTTTGGGGGTAATTGCCTCCAAATTTTAGGAATTAGGGGGCAAAAAACAAGCATTTTTCTAGTTTCATGACAATAACTTGTGTGTAAGTGTATGGATATTTATGAAATTGTACTACAAGGTTCCATATCACAAAGGGAAAGCTGGAATTGAGTTTGGGGGTACTTGCCCAAAACGTTTAGGAATAAGGGGCCAAAAATAAGCATTTTTCTAGTTTCCAGACAATAACTTGTGTTCAAGTGTATGGATCTCTCTGAAATTGTACTGCAAGGTACCATACCACAAAGGGAAGGCTGGGATTGTTTTTGGGGGTAATTGTCTCATAATGTTAGGAATTAGGGGCCATAAAGGGGCAAAAAAACAAGCATTTTTCTAGTTTCATGACAATAACTTGTGTGTAAGTGTATGGATCTTTATGACATTGTACTGCAAGGTTCCATATCACAAAGGGAAAGCTGGGTTTGAGTTTGGGGGTAATTGCCCTAAACGTTTAGAAATTTGGGGCCAAAAAGGTGCAAAAAAACCAAGCATTTTTCTAGTTTCCAGACAATAATTTGTGTTCATGTGTATGGATCTCTCTGAAATTGTACTGCAAGGTACCATACCACAAAGGGAAGGCTGGGATTGATTTTGGGGGTGATGAATCATAAGGGGGTTTCAAAAAATTTGGGGGGGGGGGATTTTTTTTTCCTTTTTTTTCTTTAAAATTTTCCATTTTAAATTGGTTATTTCTGATTTATATATAAAAGCAAATAATAATGATATGGTTTGAATAGGTAAATTAAAAAATTTTAAGTTCTTAGACTACTTTCATTCTGTGTGAGAAACCTATGCTGTGTCAAATATTTAATTACAATCCAAATTCAGTGCTGTATCAAGCTTGAATGTTGTGTCCATACTTGCCCCAACTGTTCAGGGTTCGACCTCTGCGGTCGTATCAAGCTGCGCCCCAGCGGAGCATTTTATTTTATTCCCAAATGCTGTCTTTTATTTAAGTAGGGAAAAAAAACATAAAAAGATCACGACATGGCTGAAACATGGACTGCCAACCGGACCCAAAAATGAAATGCGACGACAACAGTTTACTGTTCTTTCAACATAGAAGCAGGATATATAATGAGAAGACTTTATTAGTCCCCTACCGACGAAGTCGAAGGGGACTTTAGGTTTGCACGCCGTCCGTCTGTCTGTCCATAGATATAATAGCCATAGATAAAGTACTCAGAATATGTCACACTGAGCCCCATGTAGTTTTCTTTGAAATATCAAAAGCACGGCACGGCGCGTAGTGGCCTGTGATGTAGATAATATTTGCCGACATCCTCCCAATAGACTAATTACTTATCATAATTATATTTAAATTATCGGGCACTCGTCTTATCAGCCGATAATTAATATGCGTTACCTGTCTCAAGTAAATATATGCCGTGAGGCGGAAGCAATAAAAAGCGTCTGGTTGTAAAAGTGGTTCGTATTGTAATTTATTTGGAGAAAAACGGTCAACAAATGAAAAGGTTATGCTGATGTTGAAATAATAAAATAGAGAAATCATGGAAAATGGACTTAACAGGTATGTATAATTAAATTGTCATAGCACTTGCATCGGTTGCACTCGGGAAATAAGACCTGCATGATTGAAAAGAGGAGACATATCGTTTACTGATGGTATACGTGGTTAAGAGGTCGAACCTGGTCGAATTTTTCTATGGCGAGTTCAAGAAATTTCTTTTTTATCGAGATTCAAAATAGTGTTATCATATTTTAGGCAAGAAAGTAGAAATTATTATATTTTAGAAAACAAAAAAAATTTTTTTTACAAGTGTTGAGACTTTCTGTCGTAATACGGTAAACAAAGTTTTTGAAAAAAAAGAGAAAAAAAAGGGATACATTATAAACTTATTAAACGCCGTTTGGTGAAGAAAACGTATGTGGTAGACATACTGAATACATTAAATAATTGGGAAATAGCACAATTATCATATCTCTGAACTTGTTTCTTTTATATTTATAATACCTTTCCGCTTACCATTTTTATACGACCGCAAAAAAATTTTGTGGTCGTATATTGGTATGACGTTGGCGTCGTCGTCGTCGTCGTCGTCGTCGTCGTCCGGCGTCGTCGTCGTCGTCGTCCGGCGTCGTCGTCCGAATACATATTGGTTTTCGCACTCTAACTTTAGTTTAAGTGAATGGATCTTTTTGAAATTTGACCATAAGGTTAAATACCACAAAAGGAAGGTTGGGATTGATTTTGGGGGTTATGGTACCAACAGTTAAGGAATTAGGGGCCAAAAAGGGGCCAAAAATGAGCATTTTCTAGTTTCCAGACAATAACTGTGGAACGGTGTATGGATCTCTCTGAAATTATACTACAAGTTTCCATACCACAAAGGGATGGTTAGGATTTGTTTTTGGGGGGTTATGGCTCAAACCGTTTAGGAATTAGGGGCAAAAAAGGGGGAAAAACAAGGTTGTCCTGGTTAATGGACAAATACTTTAGTACAAAACATAATTTAAAGCAGTGTAAGGGAGATAAATCAAATACATCATTGAAATTATCTCCCTTACACTGCTTTTAAATTATGTATAAAGTAATGGTTAATGAACAATAAAGATAATCTAAAACAGTGTAAGGGAGGTAATCCAAATACAACGTTTTGGTTACTTCCCTTACACTGCTTTTAAATTATGTTTAAAGAAATGCATATTTATAAAGGAAGACCAGTAAAAATATCTGCAAATGTTTTCATCTTTTTTTTTTTACAAAAAAATCCATATGAAAGATTTGACACTATATTTTTATTAATTCTATTATAAAATAGATTAAGTTAGCACTATGGTAAATTTAAATGGGTAATTATGGTTGCCAACTCCATTGGAAATTTGAATTGAGATTATGACCATATCTTGAGGGAATGAATTTTTTGGGAGAAAAAAAGGGAGGGGGGGATAAAAAAAAATTGTGGGAGGTCAATTTTTTCTCATTTCAGATTTCAGAAAGTAAAAAGAATTATTCTTCAAATATTATTTTTTTTTCAAATTTCAAATATTGAAAAATTTCAAGAAGTAATCTTTAATTGCACAGTATGGCGCATTAGATTTGTAAAATCTTTGATCACATTTATTTATTTGTTATGCCGAATCTAACAGTGTATTTAGATTTTTAATTTTGGGTCCAGTTTTCAAATTGGTCTACATTAATGTCCAAAGGGTCCAAAATTAAACTTTGTTTGATTTTAGCAAAAATTGAATATATGAGGTTCTTTGATATGCTGAATCTAAACATGTATTTAGATTTTTGATTTTTGGCCCAGTTTTCAAGTTGGTCCAAATTGGGGTCCAAAATTAAACTTTGTTTGATTTCAACAAAAATTGAATATATGGGGTTCTTTGATATGCTGAATCTAACCATGTATTTAGATTTTTTATTTGTGGACCCCGTTATCTAATTGGTTCATATTGAGGTCAAAAGGGTCCAAAATTAAACTTTGTTTGATTTCATCTAAAATTGAATTATTGGGGTTCTTTGATATTCCAAATCTAACCGTGTATTTAGGTTTTTAATTTTGGGTCCTGTTTTTTAAATTGGTCTACATTGAGGTCCAAAGGGTCCAAATTAAACTTAGTTTGATTTTAACAAAAATTGAATTCTTGGGGTTCTTTGATTTGCTGAATCTAAACATGTGTTTAGATTTTTGATTATGGGCCCAGTTTTCAAGTTGGTCCAAGTTGGGGTCCAAAATTAAACTTTGTTTGATTTCAACAAAAATTGAATATATAGGGTTCTTTGATATGCTGAATCTAACCATGAATTTAGAATTTTTTATTTGTGGGCCCCGCTATCAAATTGGTTCATATTGAGGTCAAAAGGGTCCAAAATTACTCTTTGTTTGATTTCATCAAAAATTGAAATATTGGGGTTCTTTGATATTCCAAATCTAACCGTGTATTTAGATTTTTAATTTTAAGTCCTGTTTTTTAAATTGGTCTACATTAAGGTCCAAAGGGTCCAAAATTAAACTTAGTTTGATTTTAGCAAAAATTGAATTCTTGGGGTTCTTTGATATGCTGAATCTAAACATGTGTTTAGATTTTTGATTATGGGCCCAGTTTTCAAGTTTGTCCAAGTTGGGGTCCAAAATTAAACTTTGTTTGATTTTAACAAAAATTGAATATATGGGGTTCTTTGATATGCTGAATCTTACCATGTATTTTGATTTTGGACATTGGACCATAATAGGTAAATTAAAAAAATTCAAGTTCTTAGACCACATTCTTTCTGTGTCAGAAACCTATGCTGTGTCAAATATTTAATAACAATCCAAATTCAGAGCTGTATCAAGCTTGAATGTTGTGTCCATACTTGCCCCAGCTGTTCAGGGTTCGACCTCTGCGGTCGTATCAAGCTGCGCCCCAGCGAAGCATTTTATTTTTGCTTGTTTTGTAATTAATAGCTGGTGGTATAATCTTATTGTCGATTTCATTTTGGAAGTAAACAATATATAGATTAAGCGTTATAATTGCTATGATAAAATGAAAATATAGGTCTTTTGATGTGTGTCATTCATGTTTTTTTCCCTCTTCCTTCTTACAATTGTGTTAGAGGCGTGATTCGTACTATAAATACAGCTATATATCCCTCCGTAAGTCTGCCCGTTTAGTTGTCAGGGTATACTTTTTTTGTGTACTTTATTTATATAATTTCTTTGTTTTTGGTATGAAACCAGTTGTGTGTATTTTCTATTAAAGTGATTGAATACATGATCGTTGATTTCACAACATTCAGTGGCAAATATTTGATGCATATTCGGGACTAATAAGAACAATGCAAACATCGATCACCTTGACTTGTATTTTAAGCACGCATATAAACATTCCAAACAAAATGCCAAGGAATAACACCTTGTATAATGAAAGTTATATAAAAATAAAACTATCAAAATTAATATCCTTTTTTTTTTAAAACAAAATAGTTTTACTCGCATATCGAGTAGTCTTGAATAAATACAAATAGATAATGTGTTAAGTGTCATTTGTACGTATATCTCTCATTCTTTTTTCTTTCTGACATTGCTTTATGAAAAATTTAAACTTTCAGGAACTACCATTCATGAGAGTCTTCTACGTTGTGTCTGTCGTTTATGTGGAGAAAATAAAGCTATTCCTCAAAAAGGAAAGCCAACCCCAAAAGAAAAATTTGAGAGAGACGTAAAAATATCGCTCAAAATTGACTTTGCAAATGATCAACAATTTTTGCATCCACCATTTATCTGTGCAGCATGTAGAATTAAATTATCCGAAGTGGAGGAAGAATTATAATGCCAGAAAGAATATAAATATTTCAATTACGGTCTTTGAATTTGAGAAACATGGCTTAAAATGTAAAACATGTGATCCTATTATTGGTAATACCCGCACCACTAGTTCCAATACTTCGTGTAATAGTACAGACATTTTAAAATCTGCTTTGGATTATGGTGTTTTCTTATTGTGACTCTCATCATGACTTCTTCGTGTATAAAGTGTCGCCCTCGACAGAAAAATTTAGCCACCGACTGTACATAAGTAAAAAAACTTTCAACTGGCAAATCTACATTAACGATATACATGTCACATATTTCGAAGCATTTAAAGACATTGACGAGACACTGAATAACGAGACAGCAGAAAAGGTATTTAATGCTTTATCCCACCTGAATATATGCAAAGGAAATACAGACTTAAGCGATCTGTGTAGAGCAAAGAGTAAAAAGAGCCAGCTATATTCCTATCCAGAGATGATTTTCAACCGTTCGTCATAGTAGATGTTCACTGTTGCTGTCTCATGGAGATACGTGTGATGTTTGTACATTATACAAACGAGAACTACAAGCAATGAACAAGAAACGCAAGCTTGAAAGTGACTCAGAAAAGTATCACCCAAGAACAAAAAATTCTTGTCTTACAACAGAACAAACAAGACACAAGTATACCACTATGTACCAGGAAAAATATAATTTAAAGAGAAAACTCGAAACACTTGAAAGTAGGGTGTATGGCAGACTCGAGGTAGAAGGTGAAGAAATGGCTATTATATCTATGGTCTGTCTGTCCATCCGTCAGTCAGGCAAATCAGTTTTCCCCACTTTTTTTCTTCGTGCTTGAAGATATTGATTTGATATTTGGTATATTGTTTTATCATGACAAGTTACAGATCAAGTTCGAATTTTGTTTCGGTCTGATAATTTTGTGCAGAGTTATGGTCCTTGGACTAAAAAAATTCACTCAAATATTCAGTTTTCCGCATTTTTTTTTCGTCATGCTTGAAGATATTAATTTAATAATTGGTACATTTTTTTATCATGACAAGTTACAAATCAAGTTCGAATTTTGTTCCAGTCTGATGATTTTGTGCAGAGTTATGGTCCTTGGACTTAGAAAATTCACTTAAATAATCAGTTTTCCACACTTTTTGTCATCATGCTTGAAGACATTGACATGATATTTGTTATATAGTTTACACCATGACAAGTTATAGATCAAGTTAGCATATTGTTCCAGTACAATTAACCGGTAGGGCACTATGTATTGCCATGCAATACTTTCAGAATGCTTGTTTATGTATACAATCACATAAACCAAACAATTTATTTTTATACGATATTGCTATCACGTCGTCGTCGTCGTCCGAAGACATTTGGTTTCCGGAACAATAACTTTAGTTTAAGTGTATGGATCTCTATGAAATCAAAAGGTTCACTACCACAAAAGGAAGGTTGGGATTGCTTTTGGGGGTGATTGTCCCAACCGTTTAGGAATTAGGGGCCAAAAAGGTGGCCCAAAACAAGCATTTTTCTAGTTTAAGGACAATAACTTGTGTATAAGTATTTTGATTGCTCTGAAATTGTACCACAAGGTTCAATACCACAAGTAGAAGGTTGGGATTCATTTTCGGGGGTAAAACCGTTCAGGAAAAAGGGGCCAAAAAGGGTCTTAACAAGCATTTTTCTAGTTTTCAGACAATAACTTGTGTTTAAGTGTATGGATGTCTCTTAAATTGTACCACATTTTTAAAAAAGAAATTTTCTTCAAATCTTATTTTTTTGGAGGGGGGAAGGGGTAAAAAAGTGTTTTTTTTTGGGGGGTGGTAATTTTTTCAAATATTATTTTTTTTGGAAAAGGGGGGAGGTTAAAACAATTTTATTGGGGTGGGGGGTGGGGTCAATTTTTTCCCCTCAAGATTTTAAAAATTGTCAATTTTCCCCTATTTTGCTTATTCTTTGTATATAGTTTGAAAACAGATTTACTGAGTAATGCGCAACAGCACAGTGTATTGCACAACAGCAAGAAATCTTCAATTGAATATAAATTCAAATCATATAACCAATTTCAATTTCTTTGACTACATTTATTCTGTGTCAGAAACCTTTAATGTGTCAAATATTTAATTACTGTAACAATCCAAATTCAGACCTGTATCAAGCTTGAATATCGTGTCCATTTTTGCCCCAACTGTTCAAGGTTGGACCTCTGCGCTCGTATCCAGCTGCGCTCGGCGAAGCAGTTTATTATACCTGTTATTTGTTCAATTATATTTGATTGATTGCCGGATTAAACATTTTATGTATGCTCTGTTTCTTTTTTTAGAATGCATATATATCATTTATATAATTACGTTTAACTCTTTTAAGATCGGTTATTAGCGTCTGAAATGAAATGTATCTTGGACGAAGATGATTCGCCATTTCTTAAGCTAAAGCGTTTTGTGTAATATCACCAAAAGCGTACACCAAGTCTATACAACGGAAATCAACCAGTGACATAACGTTATTTTCACAAGCACATTCCCATATATAGCCCTTTAAGATCTGAAATAGCACCGATAATAGCAAGATATTTACGAAGAAATTAATATTTCTTTTTGTTTGTTTGCTATAATTCTGTTAGTCTGGTAAAACCGACAATTTTAAACTAACTGTACAGTTGTTGATAATATGGATGGGTGGGTGGATGGCTGCTCAACGTCCAGTGGCAAATTAAATGCATATTCAGGAAGAGAACATGATAATGTGATATGATCAGAATTCAAACTCTGATTTGTACTAGACAAATATGCTGTGCCGGATATTTAACGTGCTAGTTCACAAAGTAACAGTCAATCTAGTCGGACAAAGTATTATGACTCTTAGCCGACCAGTCTTTTCACTTACTCCTAAATGCCGTGTGTTTAGGGGAGAAGCAGCAAACATCAGTTACCAGGTCTTTGGGTTGATCCAACCGGGGATCGAACCCACGAACTACCGCACCGAAGAGAGCACGCTATCATAGATGCGGTAGTTGTTAAACGGAGGATTATACCAAGGGACAATACAAACTCAGTGTCGTAGAAGTGGCAAATGGAAAACAAATAGTCTACAAAACATAGGACAATCATAGAAATAGGCAAAATTTTCCTGTTTGAATGGTTTTACACTAGTCATTTTTGGGGCCCTTTATAGCTTGCTGTTTGGTGTGAGCCAAGGCGCCATGTTGAAGGCCGTACATTGACCTATAATGGTTTACTTTTACAAATTGTGACTTGGATGGAGAGTTGTCTCATTGGCACTCATACCACATCTTATTATATCTATAAAAGATTACATTTATGTTTCATTACCTTAACATACATTTAAGGTCAAGTTATAGTAAATTGGCCATGTCACAGATGTTGGTAAAATTTTGTAAGAACTCTGGCTCGCTGAGTTATAACTTAAATTCGAAAAGTAATGCATTTATCTCTTTTATCATCTGAAATATAAAATCGGCGAAAACCCTTCTTAAATTTGTCTTAAAATCATCAAATCTCTAATTTCTAATACATAGACTTTTCTTGAAGTAGAGGCGTGGCCATTTTCATAAAAAAGTCACTGAATTATAAGTTGATAAATAAACATAACGATGTAGAAGGACGATTAGTTGATAAATAAACATAACGATGTAGAAGGACGATTAGTTGATAAATAAAAATAACGATGTAGAAGGACGATTAGTTGATAAATAAACATAACGATGTAGAAGAACGATTAGTTCTACTTGTTCTACTTAACGTAGAAATTGATGAAAGCGTTTTACACTAATGTGTATATATGCATGCACCTAATTGTAAAACTAATAGAAACATATTTTTCAAAAAGATAAATAATATATTAAAAGAACAAGGAATCGCAGTGTGGGAACGGAACTATTCGGTTTTTTTCGAGCCTGCGACTTTTGTCGCAGAAAGCTCGACATAGGGTAGTGATCCGGCGGCGGCGGCGGCGGCGGCGGCGTTAACTAACTTCTTAAAAGCTTAATATTTCAGAAAGTAGAAGACCTGGATGCTCCATACTTTGTATATAGATGCCATATGATATGAAGTTTCCGTCTGTCATATGTCCATTGTCCTTGACCTCATTTTCATGGTTAAGTGACTACTTGAGAAAAAGGTTAAGATTTTTTGTAATGTTTATTTCTCTCTTATTATGAGTGATAGGATAACTATATTTGGTATGTGCGTACCTTGAAAGGTCATCATGCCTGTCAGATAGTTTTCACTTGACCTCGACCTCATTTCATGGATCAGTGAACAAGATTAAGTTTTCGTGGTCAAGCCCATATCTCAGATACTATAAGCAAGGTTTGGTCTCTTTCTTTTATACTATAAGCAGGTGTACATGTATTTGTGGCTTGGTTTATCTGACCTTGACCTCATTTTCTTGAATCATAAATGTTAATGTGATATATATATATATATATACTTGTAGTAAACTTTATATGTTGGACTATCAACATAAAATCAATGGTCAGTATAGTAGGCGAGACATTTCAGCGTGTGCACTCTTGTTTAAATTTTTGGTCATTTGGGAGACTGTCAAGCGGGGCTCCGACATTTGAAAAAATAACAAGTTGCTAGACGGAAAGTTTGATGAACTCAATTGTTACTATATAACGTTTCTGCTTCAAAATTTGGTAACGAAAACATTCTATATGTATATATGAACCAATCAAATAATAAAAACGATATATGCATCCAAACGTTTTCCTTAGAATGGTAGAGCTCCGAGTAAATCGATCAAAACTGTCACACAACAGCGATAAAAAATGTCAAAAGCATTGAAAAACCAATCGTTGCTACCAGAATTTTCACGTGTACCTTTTCTGATATGTAGTCTTACCTGTCTGAAAGTTTAAAAGCCATTGTCTCAGTAGAAATCCAAAAATATTCATTATCTCAATCTCTTATATTTTAAATGACTGTACAATCGCTTGCGAGTTTACTGTACAATCATTTGGGCCTTTCCTGTGCTAACTTCAAAAGTTTGGTTCACAAAAATTGAAAGAATGTAGAAATTATCTTAGTTTGATTTGTTTGATTCGTAATCCAATTATTAAAAATATTCTAAATAAAAACTGGCTTATCACTGATATTTTCAATTGCAGGTCAAATTAATGACACAAATGTAATTAAAACTATTTTCGTGATATAGCTCTTAGTTTAAACATATTGTATTTGAAAGACACGAAACACAACATGGTTGCAGTTATTCGCAAAGAGATTCGAAAACAATATTGTTCTTATATAAATCCGTCTCCCTGTCAACAGAAAAAAGGAAATGACTGCTATTCAAATTGTTAAAAATAGTCATCAGGATATGTGTTTCAAGGCTGTTCCTATCAAATCCGAGATAAAGAGGAAGTTATTATTGGCCAAAAAGTGATTTGATATTTAGTGGAACAGAAGAGTTTCTAGTGTTTACGTTTTCGGGCATGTGAATAATTATGACACGCAAGTAGGAAATGCTTACTGCTATCTATTCTGCCACATTCATGAACATATTTTACTTTCCATGAGATTTCTATCATATAAATGTTCATTAAAACTTCTGCAATCCAATGCAAAATATGTCTGTCATGAGTTCTGTTTTTTTCCTTATATATGTTTTAAAAAATATGATTTAATTAATAACAGTAATTTGGTCTTGTTATCAAATTTTGATTTAAACCTCAATTACACATTCGAAAGTGTTACTGATGCTTGAATGTTTTAATTTAATAGATGTAGTCTGCATTAACGGACCCAGAGTTTGGGGGTGGGGGAGGGGGCTGGTGTTCCGGAGGTTGAAACCCCACTTTTCCCGATTTTTTTTAATCATGTGAACGTTTCATGGTGTTTCGGGGGTTGAAACCCCTTTTTAAAATGGCTGGATCCGCGCCTGGTCTGACATCGTCCGTGATAGTATTCCACGATGAACTGCTTTTTTATAGATTGTTCTTGTGTTGTGCTGATACACCACTGTCCCAGTTAGGGCGGGGGGGGGGGGGAGTGGTTGAGCGCACACAAGCATGTGTAACCCCGCCACATTCTTTGTGTGCCTGTTCCAAGTCAGGAGCCTGTAGTTCAGTGGTTGTCGTTGGTTCATGTCTGCCATATTTGTTTTTCGAAAATTCTTTAGTTATTAACTAGGCCGTTAGTTTTCTCAATTTAATTGTTTCATATTTTATATGCTGGGGCCTTTTATAGACGACTATATATAATATACGGTATGGATTTTTCTCATTGTTGAATGACGTACGGTTGCCTATAATTGCTTACATCCACTTCATTTGAACTTTGGTGGATAGTTGTCTCATTGGTAATCATACCACATCTCCTCATTTTTATATTGAAGATAGAAATGAGCTTTGATAAAATGTTGTTCTTATTAATAAACTGTGTTTCGTTCGTTCGTCGGATGTTATAGTTATGAATATTGAAAAGTTCCTGGAGGGTGATACCGCTTAAGTGTCCAAGAGTTTTGTTATGAAAAATTTCGTGAAACTTGAGGAGTTTGTGTTTTCTCTGTCTTTCAGATAACAACTCACACCCCGATCCTTGGTACAATTTATGTTTATGGAAGTTTTGTACCACTAGTAGCTATGCTTGTAATAAACAGATATATCATGTTTGTTGACATATACGTATCTTTTCTTGGTTCCGTGAATAGCTGTCATCATTCCACATTGTATGCCTGTATCAAGTTAGAATATCCCGGTCATCTGATGAAACAGTCTTTGTTGTATTGTTTATATGCGTATATATTATTCTTTTAAACTGTTAGTAAATGATAAATTAAGTAAACTACAATATTCTTACCCTTCCGGAGCACGTATTAACCTTTTCGGTTATTTGTTTTGTAAGAGCATTAGTTTCCTTATTAGTGATATCTTTACATTTGTATTGTCCTTTTATTTTGTCCTTTATACTTATTGTTCGAATTTTGATTTTGTCTCTGATATAAACACTCTAAGCGTGCCTTAAAAGATCTTAAAAAGGTGCCCTTGACAGAATCTAAATCGGCAAAATGACTGAATTTATTGTTCATTTTTATTTCAAATACCATAGATGAATATAATAGGGCAGACAAGGAACAATTAAACAATGAAATGCATATGCAATGTATTTTATGAAGTTGGCCAAGCAATTGTACAGGAAAGGCCCAAATGATTGTACAGTAAACTCGCAAACGAATGTACAGTCAATAAAAATATCCGACATTGAGATAATGAATATAATTGGATTTCTACTGGGACAATGGCTTTTAAACTTTCAGACAGGTAAGACTATATATCAGAAAAGGTACACGTGAAAATTCTGGTATCAACGATTGGTTTTTTGACATTTTTTATCGCTGTTGTGTGACAGTTTTGATCGATTTACTCGGAGCTCCACCATTCCAAGGAAAACGTTTTTATTATTTGATTGGTTCATATTTACATATAGAAAGTTTTCGTTACCAAATCTTGAAGCAGAAACGTTATATAGTAACAATTGAGTTCATCAAACTTTCTGTCTAGCAACTTGTTATTTTGTCGAATGTCGGAGCCCCGCTTGACAGTCTCCCGAATGACCAAACAATTAAAAAAAAACGTACAGTTCCGTTCCCACACTGTGTAGTAGAATGTTGCCAAATTAAACCTGCAATTATGATTCTACTGATCATCAACGTGTTTTTATGAAATTTAGAACTGGTGCATCAGAAAAGGGAAGGGGTACTGGAAAATAAATAATTTTATATTAAAAGATAATGATTACGTACAATTAGTTAATACAGAAATAGATACTGCTTTATGAGTAATCGTGATATAAAAAACCTTGGTTTAGCATGGGATATATTTAAAATAAAGGTAAGGGAGGCAACTATTGTAAAACCAAAGCCTGGCAAAATTCACGAACTCTTGAAAAAAATTTAGAAATAAAATTGAAAATTAGAGATGAGCAAGAACCTGAGAATAACATTTTAGATAAGAATATTGAAGAACTTGAAAATGATATTACCAAAAGTTTACGAACAAAAGGCCAAACGGGCTCAAATTAGATCACGAGAAAAATGGGTTGAATTTGGGCAACAAAAAAATAACTCTTGTACTTTTTAGGTTGAGAAAAATAGAGACAAGTAAAAAATCAATCAATAAATTAAAAGGGGAAAATGATGCGATTATAACAGATTATGTTCTTTATAAGATGAAACTTAACAAATCTCCTGGATTAGACTGGTTAACAGGCTAATTTCATAGAAAATTTGGGATAAATTAAAGTACATAGTACATGTAGTAAACATTCTCTTCAATCTGTCGATACCTGTATCTTGGCATTGCACAAGGTCATGTTTTTCTCTGACTGTTTATGACATCTTTACAATAAATTCATTGGATGTTGGATGTGTAATGATTGATATTTTAGTCTTAGGTGCATGATTTTTTTTATTAGTTGCTATTGGCTTTGAACTAGCTGTCAGTAACTGCGAGTACTCTCAGATCTGTATTAAGTGTCTTTTTGTTGTGGGAATGTATAATTACCCGTCCACGTCCACTCTGTGTTTTTGTTAGATGTATTTCTATTTGTATCAGCCTTTTTCAACTGATTTTTATAGTTTGTTCTTATGTTGTACTGTTACACCACTGTCCCAGGTTAGGGGAGGGTTGCAGGGGCGGATCCAGGATTTTGGAAAAGGGGGGGGGGGGGGGGGGCGTAGTATGTAAAATTCGCCGAGCGGATCGATCTTTTTTGGACTACAAAACATAAAATAAGTGTAAAATGCACATTTTTAGTGGCGGTTCCTAACGTGGGGTATGTATATTTTATAGTTAAAGTGTAAGCTTGGGTTGGACATTTTTGATGCCGCATTCTCCCCATTAGTTGTCTATTATAAAATGATTGAATGGATCTAAAGCTATGTACTAATATATTTGATGTGGGATTTGTCAGTAAAAAATGGACCTGGACAATTCTCGTTTGTTGTATGGTTAGTTAGCATAACCTCACAGATTACTTGTTGTAAACATGATATACGGCTATTCAATGAAGTTTATAATACGACCGACACGAACAAAGACAAACAAGCAATTTTCATCCAAATGTTTGGTTGAAATGTTTCACTCAACAAGGGAAGTGAGGGGTTCCAATTCAACCAACGGCTACGAATGAGTCTGAAAATCAAATGACAACGAAGTTGTGAATGACGGTCGACAAATGGAGACATAAAGGCCACACCCAGCAGGCAGGTTGCAGTTGGGCCTTGAAAAAAGTATTCAGTATATCAGTTCGGCGAAACAGACATTCCGGTCAGATATGGGATTAACATGCAAACCCCCCCCTCAAAAAAAAAAATACGCCCGTTTTTTATTCACCATGTTCATTTAATGCTGAATAATTCTGTTGGGTTTTTTTTTCTTATAGCAAAAAAGGGGACACGATAATTGTTTTCATTACAGATACGGCCAGAATTTTTGTTTAAGGCAAAAATCAGGGTCAGAATTTTTTCTCTAAAATATCTCAGACTGCCCTATCAAATCAAATGGTCCGTACCTTAGACTTTAAATATATCTAGATCTTACTGACTGAGGATCATTATTCAGCAATGTTATTAATTGGCTGGGGCGTGTGGGGTTAAACATATTTTCGTAGGTAAATAATATTGCCGTGGAACTTTTTTTTTCATGAGAGTGTAATAGAGTATTACTTTTTGTTGAGTGGAAATATGAAATAGAAGTCAATACGTTCTTGATCAATCCTTTGTCTCTTTGAAGGCGTCATGCTTGTCATCCTCCGCCTAAGCAATGTGTTACTGTAATTTGAATTTCAAAATGACTGAGTGACGTTTCAAACGTACTGATCAACTTCACCGTAGCGAAACACATGACTGACATAATCAATAATATATAACAGTAAACACGAGCGAAAAATAGTAAAGAATTGTCGCATAAAAATTAAATACACGACCGGGAAATGGCAAAGTTCACGAAGTCTAGTCTGATTCATCATTTTACAAAAAAAAAAAAAAAGTTCAAGCAAACTTCGCCCTCTACGCCCCCCTCTGGATCCGCCACTGGGTTGGCGCCTTCAAACGAATTTAACCCCGCCACATTCTGTATGTGCCTGTTTTACATTTGTCATTTTGGGGCCTTTTAAAACTGACTACGCGGTATGGGCTTTGCTCATTGTTGAAGGCCGTACGGTGACCTATAGTTGTTAATTTCTGTGTCATTTGGTCTCTTGTGGAGAGTTGTCTGATTGGCAATCCGGCATACCACATCTTCTTATTTTTATAATTAATATTGGATAAAAAGATCACACACTTACATATTCACAACATACAAGTGTATTAACACTTTTATTTAAAAAGGGTGATCCCTTGTCACTAAATAATTATCGCCCTATTTCTCTTTTGAATATTGACATGAAACTTCTTTCGTACGCTCTAGCACAACGATTGAAAAAAGATCCTACCAAAGCTTATTAAAGAAGATCAGACTGGATATGTAAAGAATAGATTTATTAGTTTTATTCTAAGACAGATACAAGATATTATTGATTTTACTGATTTATACAAAATTGAAGGGATATAGTCTTTGTTGGTTTTTCTAAAGGGTTCGATTCTTTAGAATGGAATTTTATGTTTTCAGTTTTAAAACATTTTGGATTTAATGATTCTTTTATAAGATGGGTTAAAACTTTTTATAGCGATATTCAGACATGTGTTATAATGAACAATGGTTGGATATCTAATGTCTTTAAAACACCAGGGGTACACGCCAAGGATGTTCTTTATCGGCTTTACTATTTGTTTTATCGGTTGAAACCATGGCGTCACGATTAAGAAGCAATATCGATTTTAAAGGTATCCATGTTTAAGCTTTCTAAAAAGCTGTGGACTGCTTCGCTCTATCCTTCTTTAAGGTAATATGTGTGCATGTGGTTGTTGATTTAGTATTGGAAATGTGGTATTTTTAGATATTGATTGGTATAAAATGGATGTCTTAGACTTGGAATATCATATTGTTCACTTTACTTGTTGAAAATTAAACATTTACAAATAGACACGACTCTGGAGGTGTGCCTCTCTGGAGGTGTGCCTAGATTGGCAGAAGTTACAAAATACAGATAATGCATTTTTGTAAACATTGTATAGGAACATTGTTTAGCAAAACAAATCGTGCATATTGCAGATTAACAAAGTAAATAAACACGTATTAATAATAGATATTTCAATATGGCATTTCAGTGTGTAATATATGCATAATAAAACGAGCATGAATTAATGACAGATGATCGGAACTGAAATACACATAGTTAATTTACCGGTATTTGATGTCTTATCCTGAGACGAGAAAAGTCTGTAATTCTTTATCTCATTTAAGCCAGTAGCTGTTGCTGTATCTCAGCCGCATCATAAAACAACCAATCAGAATCTATATGTGATAAGCAATTATTTCAAGATGGCGTGTATATCGACTGAAACTAATAGCTCTGCACCGTGATGCGAAGCAAAAATCAAACTGGATGGTAAAAATCGTAGTATAAAAATTTCGGAACTAGCAGACGATACTACTTTATTTCATTGTTCCAATTACGACGTTCAATTAGCCATGAATGAAATTGAAATCTTTGGTTCTTTTTTATGATTGAAATTAAACAGAAATAAGACGGAGGGGTTATGGGTAGGAAAGCTAAAATCGTGTAAAAACAAAATTGAGGGAATCAACTAGAGCGATGGACCAGTTAAAACTCTTGGTATATATTTTGGGCACTGTAGAAAGGAATGTGAAAAACTAAATTGGGAAAATATTGAAAAGATGAATAAATTATATTGTTCTTGGCAGAAAAGAAATCTTACTATTTTGGGGAAAAAATTTGATAATTAAAACATAAATTTTACCTATTTACACATTTATAGAAACTAGATATAAGAAGATGTGGTATGAGTGCCAATGAGACAACTCTCCATCCAAGTCAAAATTTATAAAAGTAAACCATTATAGGTCACAGTACGGTCTTCAACACGGAGCCTTGGCTCACACCGAACAGTAAGCTATAAAGGGCCCCAAAAATTACAAAGTGTAAAACCATTCAAACGGGAAAACCAACGGTCTAATCTATATAAAAAAACGAGAAACGAGAAAAACTTATGAACCACATCAACAAACGACAACTATTGAACATCAGATTCCTGACTTAGGACAGGTGCAAACAAATGCAGCGGATTTAAACGTTTTAATGGTAACAAACCTTCACCCTTTTTCTGAAACAATAGTGTAACATTACAACATAGAAAGACACACTATAAAATATCAACTGAAATAGCTTAACTCAATCAAAGGACATATTAACACCAGTGAACAAACACTGAACAAAATAAATTTGACCTATGATACAATGTAAATACAAAATAAATAAACTAAGGGAAGAATAATAAAAGTAACATGTTATATCGGTATGAAATGTTAAACAATTTAAGAAAAACAATATGCTCGAACAAAAATATCAGCCATTTGCAATAACTTTAAACACAGGTTAATGAAAATAATTTAGTTGTTAGGTATACGTGTACAGTTCCAATAGAGAAAGGAAATATTTTTACAAAATAAATAATTTTGATGTTCATGGTACGAAGTGAACATTTATAGTAATACCAAACACTTATCAAAGCTGGTATATAGACCAGATATAACCCTGAATAACATTCAATAACAAAAAAGCATTACAATTAGTATCAACAGGTCAAATAAACAAGAAAGTACGATAGGTGAGTACTCGCAGTTACTGACAGCTAGTTAAAGCCAAAACAGTTAATAATAAAAAATCATGCATCAGAGACTAAAATCAACTAAAACACATCCCAGGGATTTAGTATTTTAACGTCATGGACAGTCAAAGAAGACATGACTAGTGCAATGCCAAAAATAAATGTATCGACAGACAGTAGGACAGTTAGGAGTTTAACCTCTTTATAGATCAAAATGAACGTGGGTGTGTCTTTATACATCCCGTTTGAAAAGAATACAAATTTAGTTATGTTTTAATTTGCTGATGACAAAATCGATATAAGTGCCAATGTAAACTATATTCAAAGATCTAATTACAACATTGGTAAGATAACCTTTACTAATAAGTTTGTTTAAAGGTTCGATGAGTTTACACGGATCACATAGTGATTTCCGCGCTTTAAGTACAATACTACCGTAAAATTTAGGATGTGAAATACCGTTTTTAATCAGTTTTCTACAGGTACAGCCAAATTTACTAATCAAATCTTTGTATCTATGAAAGAACTTAGCAAAAGTTTTACGTAATTTATGGTAACGAAATCCCTGACTTGATAATTTACAAGTGATGCATTGATTCATTCGTTAAAATCTATGACATCACTACACACACGGGCATAACGAACGAGTTGGGATATATAAACACCGTATGATGGAGCCAAAGGAACATCGCCGTCTAAAAAAGGAAAATTAACAATAGGGAATGAAAAATCGTCTCTTTTGTTGTAAATTTTCGTATGGAGTTTTCCTTTATAGATTGAAATGTCCAAATCCAGAAAAGGACAACTACTGCTGTTTATGTTAGATTTGGTTAAAGTAAGTTGCTTGTATAGTTTCTGAGAAATATTTGAAAGAAATAGAAAAAAGTTGTTTTAAATTCGTTTGGGATAATTATCCAGATAAAGTTAAAAGAAATTCGATCATTGGTCCATATGAATAGGGGAATTAGATATGATAGATGCAAGAAGTTATTTAATTGCTTTAAAAGCTTTGTGGGCTAAAAGACTAGTAAGTGATTGTGAAGGAGTTTGGAAAATTATACCTCAGTACTATTTCTATAATTTTGGGTCATACTGGCTAGTGTTTCAAACAAACAGTGGGTATAATCCAGAAGAATGCCTTCAAAGAATCCAAGATTTTTATAAAACTATCCTTAAATGTTGGAAATCAACTGGTAGGGTCTAACGAAAAAGCCTGAAACATTTACAGATATAAGAAAACAAAAATTATGGAACAATAAATTTATTAAATTTGAAAACAAAGCTATAGTTTTAAAAAATTGGATTAAAAGCGATCTTATTTATGTTAATGATATCATAGATGAAAAAGGCTGCACATTTCACAAGATGTCATTTTAAATGAACTAAAAAATAAATCACACTGGATAGCTGAGTTTAATTTGATAAAAAATCAATACCAAAAGACTGGGCAGCCATCTTAAAGTCGGAAAATTCTATAAAAAGTACCGTTGATACAAAAAGAAACCAATTTTTATGGAAAGATTTACCTTTAAAATTAGAATCACTATCAAACAAACTTTTATATAATTCTGTGATGAATAATAAAAAAAAAAATAACCAGCTATTGGACCAAAAAAGAAAATGGATGCGTATACTTAATATAAATGATGTGTTATATCAAAACAAGTTATATGAATTTTTATTCAAATATTTTAAAGAAAATAAACTTAAAACTTTTATATGGAAATTATTACAACATATTCTACCTACAAAGAAACTTTTATTCAGGTGGAACTTTAGTACACAAGAAGAAGATTACAATCACTTCTTTATACTGTGTCCGTATTTAGAACATTTTTGGAACAAAATGAAGTTTTAAAGAGGAGTAAAATAACTTTTAAGATAAAATTAAAACATCTAGTATTTGGATATAAAATTTCTGACGAAGAATTGTTAGTTTTTCAATTTACAAAGCGTATTACATATCTGATCAAAAGAAAAAAATGTCAATGTTTCATTAATGAATTTAATAGAAGAGTAATGCCTAGTTCACACGTACATTTAATTCGAATTGAATTCGAATTGAATGCGAATCGAATTCGCTAATCGCGTTCACACACTCTTCCTTTTTAATTCGAATTGATTCGAAGTGGCTAATTCGCATTAACCAAATCGCATTAGAAATCCGTTTTTGTTGATACGAATTAAAAGTTAACGTCGTTCGGACAGTAAAGCAAATTTGACGCGTATTACAATTCGAATTAGAATTAACGTTTGGACGTAAAACGATTCGAATGCGAAATAAACTAATTCGAATCAGTTAATGCGAATCGAATTCGAATTACGTGTGAACGCAGCATAAGTGTGACAATTCAAAATAATATTTTAGTAACAATTAGAAAACATTTGAACAATCATTATGAGTAATGTTATTGAATATATACATGTAATTGATGTTATATGAATTTTACAACTAATTACTGCCATGAGTAATTAGTGGGATGTAACAGGGAACATCAGGAGGAGCTTGGACTCTCGAATGATATTGTAAAAAGCCAGTAATTGAAATAGATATTTAATTATGTTGTTAAAAAAAACCTAAAAAAAACCTATATGTTGTTGATACATAAATTTCCGTTTTAATTATGTAAAATAATGAAAGGGTAACCGACTTCGTTTTTACGGTATACATCATTCATAGTGGTGTTCTATGTGAAAAAATACCTCAAAACGTCGAAAAAATTGTAACGTCATCGCGTTGCAGGTGTTATATAGCCATTCTCCCCCCCCACCCCCCCCCCTTTTGCAAGGGGAAAACTGGCATGATCTTATTTTTTCCCCGGTGAAATTTTTGATCATTGCAATTCTTTGCCCGCGGAAAGTTGACAAAACGTATACATATAGCCACTTTTCCCCCATGCCTATATTTCCAATATGGATTATATATATACATCAAAATTGCAGTCATTTATTGCATATATTTTCCAAATTTCTTAAGAAATAATTGATCTCTGGAATGCTAAAATAATCTGTTTTTCGGCTTGGGTTGAATAGAAGAAATGTTAGGTACAAATTATGTTCGTTTGACGACACGCATGTCACTTAAAAAGTCTGGGGTCGGGGAGTGGGACAAGGGCCTAGATTTTGTTACAGGGGTGCCATTTGCATTCGAAAAATATTCCCATTCATATATTGACTCTATCCAAATATCCGACCTATTCGCGTTAAGATTACATACCAAACACTATTAAGTATGGACTTACAAAAAAAGTCAAGCTCTTCGGACGGAAACGTTTATCCGTTTATAGGGAGTTTTTTCGTTTATAAATGGCCCGAGGTAATACCAAATATATACAAACCTGTCAAAACAATTGATTCAGATCGCTGGAACGTTATAAATGAAAGGGATAGCACAAGATTTGAAAAGTATCATAGAATTATTCGTCATTGCTTCCGTTATAATATGTTACATCGAAATCACATTACTTATTGGTAATTTTGTGAATACCATTTATGGATGCGGAGCTTGAATGCAGACAGAACTATTCCAGCAAATACTGAGATTATTTTATCATTCAAAGATTAAAAAAACCGATGTTACTACAAGGGAAAAAAAATAGCTTCTCGTGCTACTAGGGAGATCGATCCAGTCCCCCCCCCCCCCCACCGGAAAAATTGGCATAGGGGAAACATAGTTATAGGACACAGCCCATAAAACGTTAATTTTTGATGTTGTTCACTACCAACAAGGTAACAGATTGATAATTAGACAAAAAACAAAGTCGGTGACCATATCTTTCGCCATTCAAACTCATAAGTCGAAAATAAACTAACAACACCGTGGCTAAAAAAAAAGGCAAACAAACAACAGTACACAAAACATAGAAACCTAAAGACTGAGCAACACAAACCCCACCAAAAACTAGGGGCGATCTCAGTAATTTACATGTGATACCCGTCGTGTTGATCATGTTAGTCCAAACCGGTGATAAGTCTAATTCGGTAGGGCACATTCGGTAAAAAAGGGGGCGGGATTGTAGTTACGACAATTGAACATATCCGTTGTCATCTGTGAAACAGATATTCCATAACGATCAACCAACTCGTGATGGCGTCCATAAAATTTACGAAGGGGTGATTTCAACTTCACCACTTGGAACTCTTGGTTTAACATCTTCTTTGTGAGCAGCAAGTTCTACTCAAGGAAATCATGATAGGAAATACAAGCCCTGGAATATCATATCAACTGGGAGATATATATTCCGTATGCAGGCGCTGCTGGAATGTTGCTACATAGAAATGGAAAGTTCACAATTGGAAAGCTGAAATTATCTCTTTTGTCGTAAAGTTTTGTTTTCTCTTAACCGACCCTAATTGTCATTTTCTAGATGTTAGTCAAGATATGATGTTAGTCAAGATATGAGGCAGACTTAATTGTATATGATGTATCCTTTATCACAAGTTCGATGAGATAGATGCGTTTAACAAAGTCACCAAATTTTGAATTATTTAGTGAGGAGCATCATCTTTATAGCGGAAAAAGAAGTAAAAAGCTTTAGTTGCTAATTTCTTTTCTTTCTTCCTAAGAAGTTCCTGTATGAAGTCAGCCTCATATGAATAAAGAAACAAATCGTCAAGAAGAGGAGCACAGTTGGTTCCCATGGGAATGCCGATTGTTTGTTGAAAAACACGTCCTTCAAACGTAACAAATATGTTGTCAATCAAGAAATCAAGCATCTTGATAATGTCAGTTTCAGAGAATTTTTCGTTTGAATCAGAGTGATTGTTTACAAAGTACGATTTATCCCTCCCTAAGACAAGATACTTGTATCTACGTTGGCCATTCTTATGAAACAAAGCAGGACCAACTCTTTCAGTTTGTCTTTTAGTTTGGAATTGGGAATACTTGTGTAAAGTGTAGAAAAGTCAGATGTTTTAATACTATTGTAAGATAAAAGAGTTTTATATTGTATGCACGCTAAAAGGTCTTTGAAATTTTTTACTATACACATTTAATTCACACCACCTCTATAATAGGTAGTTTCACAATAACTTTGAAGCCCGGCTTTGATTGCTGATGAAATTGATGTTAATGATTTAGAAAGAAAGAGGTTTCGTGGAGCACTTGGAAGACGAGAACTTAGTAAAGCGTCCGTAAAAAGATCAAAGGAAGCCAGTAGCTTCTTGTCTTTTGATCAGTAATTCTCTGTCAAAAGTCATGATAGGAAACTGGGAGTCATTTTAATCCATATGCTACAAATTTTTCATGTATTAATGAATGTTCTATCTTTTTATCAACCATTAAATGCTTATCTGAAATACACAGCATGTAGCCTGTTCATAATAATATGGTATAATTTCGCGTCATTTGTCAATGACAGTGACGTCATGACAATTCACAACAAATCATTACTGTACACATGATTCAGTATGGAGAGCGATAATTTAGTCGAATCTTCACAAAAAATAGTGTCGACTCTTATGGACAGAAAATTAACACAATTAGAGGAAAAAGCAGCTGCTTTAGAAAAAGATTTTGAAAGCATATTGAAGAGAACTGGTGAGATTGAGCTGTGGGCGAAGCAATATGAAATAAAGGTAAGCACACATATTTTCTTTTGTCTTATGCAACAATTAAATTGCAATACGATATTTTCGTCGTCCGTGAGAAAGAGGATGAATTCGATAAGTATTTGTTTCACACTATTTTGATTGTATTCAGATTTAAAGGTTGGATGGCAAGGGTTTTTAAAAGTTCGTTTTTAAGGTTCGTAACACTATAACCTTTCGCGATTTTCGACCCTATCCTGATAAGTTATTCAATTAAACCTCATAGACTTGCCTCTGTTAAAAAAATGTTAAATAACCCTTACTTAGAGACAAATGTTGCTTTTATTTTCATCCTAAAATCACTTTAAATGGGCATTTCCTTTCAGCAAAATGCAGATCCTCCGCTAAAACCCGATTCTAAAGTTTCATAATATTGAAAGAATTGCAAATTTGCATCATGTAAGCAATACTCATTTTCAGAAAAACCCCACCAATAGAGCTATCCTCCCATAGCATTGATTTTTCTTTAAAGTATTATGATTTTTCTAATATAAATCCTCTGCTGTAGGAATGAAAATAAAAAAGGTTAAGTAGGGCTGCACAGCATTCAACCAAAACATATATACAGGTTAATGTATAGTAAAAACTAATTTCATGAATTCAGGTTGAAAGATATATATAATATATACTGTAGTCACAAGTGTGAATGTTTTGATCACAAAAAGTCCTGATCTAATCACGATTAGTTCAGCAACGAGGAAAAATTGCGAAAAGTCCGTCCCCATTCCGCACCATGGTCACAGGAATAAGAAATTTAATCAATATTATACATCACAATGATAACAGGAATTACCAAAGCTACGACACAGTAGACCACAATCAAAACATCATTTACTTTAGGTTTTATTCTAATATGACGTTCTTCTTTCGCTTTGGAAACAAAGCCATGCTCTAGACTATTTTCATATTACCGACTTTTGACTCCGGATTACTAGTATATAATTTGTCGACTGGTTACCTTGGACATCATGGTACCAAGTCAGGTAAGAGCAAGCTAAAGAAGTAAAACCAAGCTTTCAATCGGTACAATTTTGGGGGAAAATTACCTGGTTAATATTTTTTTTTCACTACAAAATCATCGGAAAAAAGTAAACTTTCCCCTCAAATTACACCGATTACATGTTTGATTTTACTTATTTTGGCTGCTCTTACTTGACCGAGTACCATGATGTCCAAGGTAACCAGTCGACAAATTATATAATCCGGAGTCAAAAGTCGGTAATATGAAAATAGTTTATTACAATAAAATATGGGCTGCACGTGATTGAAATTGCAACGTCAATTGTATTTTGAACAACGCCGGAATTGGAAATGGATCTTTTTGTTGGTGTTGCTCGCTTGGAAATTAACTAAAATCATTCTAAAAGTAAGTTTACATATACATGCATATGTTAATTTTTTTTTAAGTGGAACTGTTTATTTTCTATAACGTTTTTGGTTCATCAAATCAAAATGTCTGCCTTTCGAACGTGTATTATAGGTCCGCTTCGAAGTACAAAAGTTATAATTTTTCCTATCAGAATCGAAATAATTCTATCTCGGTAACGCTCGGTATAAAGATATTGACAAATATAATGCCTACCCATGTTAAAATGAGCATAAAGTATGGCATGAAAGAATTATTTCTTAAACAAGTTTACTCCTTTCTTGCATATTTAGACCGTAACTTGAACAATAAAACAAAAGATGTCATATAGTTTGGAAAGCAAGAACAAAATATGCTCGCTACTACATGAAGAGCTTAGGTAGCCATAAATATTGATATAGTACTGCTAATTGAAAAAGAGAAATAACGTACCTAACATGTACGATGAAGCCGCATATAATTTAATTGGCATCGTTAGTATTTCAATTTGAGAGAAGCCAATTAGTATTGAAAATCGTCGGTTCATTGGAAGACAGAATCATTTAAATTAGATTACTAAGTATATATTGTCAAGAACTGTATGTAAATACTGATAGCTAGACAAATGTTTTAATGGTTTAGACCATCCCATGCGATGTTGAACTACATACCATGCATCTCTCTGAAATCATGTTAACCTCGCTCGACATCACGCTCTGTTTATAAAAGCTTATATTATTAATCGAATATTTTTAAGGATTTGTGATTCGTTAAAATTTGATCACTTGTACATTAGTATTTCCACGCCAATACTGTTGTATTCAGCTTTTCGTAGGTAAAAAAAACCAGCATATTGCACAGGGCATACATCATGTTACTAAAATACATTCTAGAAATCCATAATTTTACATTGTTCATGCAATAGTTGTTGATTAATAATATAATAATTGTAGCCTTTGGTTGGTCAATACGATGTTATATCGACCTAGAGAAGCATATCGACCTCGGACTTCGTCCTTAGTCCATATGCTTCTCTTATGTCGATATTATCAGATTATTACATGGCATTTTTCAAATCGGATGTATTATCAGCCCAAGAGTCGAAGGCTCGAGGACTGATAATACATCCGATATAAAAATGACATGTTATGATCATGTAATCATATGCTTGAACAATGGAGAAAAATAACAGTTTGATATATTGATCCTTTTAAGTGGTTCTCAAGTAGAAGTTCAAAAAGTTAAAAGCGGTCGACGGACGCCAAATTTAATACATCCGATATGAAATCATTCTACCATATGCATCAACAGAGGAGAAAAACAACAGTATAATATATTTTTATATTGACGATAAAAAAAAATCAACAAAACATAATGAACACTGTTTGGAAAAGTCAACATTGATGGTGGATATTGCAGAAGAAATACAGACAAGAACTATTCTTAAAACTTTGAAAAATGCATTTATTGTATCATTTGTTTTGCATCTTACCAAATATATTTTCCTGTTTCCTTATATTTGTTTTGTACCCTACTTTGTTATGCTTTTCACTGAAAACGTACCATTGAGGTGTATTTTCCGGAATTTGCCGAGTGACGTCGAAATGCCATGCGATAACATTACGGAAAGGCATGCGATAAAAACCGGAAGCAGTTGATAAATTTTCATATCAGCCCGCTAAGCACCATTTTGGAAAATACGGTGTGTGACATTGAAAAAGCCATATCATATACACTTTATTATATACATATACCTCACGTAGATGATTTTTTTTATGTGACATGACGTCATACAGATAAGGAGGTTTGAAATGACGTCATACAGATTATAGGTTTGACATGAAGTTATACAGATTAGGGATTTGATAAAGCCTTTGCAACAGTGACGTCATACAGATAAAAGGTGTGATAAAGCCTTTGCAACCGTGCTGATATCGATATCATCACGGGTGGCTGATACAGCACGCTTGTCAATGATTGTATTACACATACACTATTTATCTGTATTTACCACTAAGTATATAATAAATGCTATTATCATACTGTAAAAATTATAAGTTATTTACTCTAAGTATATGATAAAACCTAGTATCGACGTCATACAAAGGCTATAATTATATAATATCGGT
Source organism: Mytilus californianus (assembly GCF_021869535.1). NCBI lineage: Eukaryota > Metazoa > Mollusca > Bivalvia > Mytilida > Mytilidae > Mytilus > Mytilus californianus. Next base: position 31,485,716 of record NW_026262690.1, on the reverse strand, counting down.
GGTATGATAAAGATTTTCTTAGATGAACAAATCTTCATGTCTCCCCTAGGCATGATAAAAAAATGTATATTGCTTCAAACATTAGTGAACCGTCCTTTACTGTGTTTATACGATTTTGGAATATGAATAACGTTTCCCTGGAGCCCGTATAACACGAAATAGAAAATATTGTTTCTTTCTCGGAAATTTGGTTGTCTTTAAAATTGATGATACCAATAATTTCAGGTATGTTAGCACCAACAAAGAACTTCTGTGAACGGTAGGATTATTTCAGGTTTGACGTAGAACGTATGTGAAAACCAATATTGACAAATTTAAAACATAAATACATATATACATGAATACACTTAGTTAATGTGGGGGACAAAAGTACACCTGTAGTTGGTGCGAATTTAATTCAGTGCAGCCTGATTTTCGTTTCTTTTTTTGCATATCAAATATTTATACTTTGATTTCCTTTTTTATGACTGAAATTAATTTATGCTTGACATTTATATCTTGTGCTACCAACTATAATTTGAAGTAGTGTTTACCACGTATTTAGTGCTGCTACTGTAGGTATTATTTCATTTGCCATGTCTTTTCATCGTGTGCTTATTGTATAATCAGTCTGATAGATTTTTTATGTAGCCCATATAGTCCAGTCATTCTATGGTTATACCTCAAACTAATTGCAACAGAAATGTTTTTTGCGGAATTCGTGAGAGATATAACGTATAAGAAACATATTAAAAATCGAGAAAAATCGAAATAGGGGAAAGTCGTCAATTTTGGCGAAAAAAAAATCAAGATTTTACTTCAAATATTATGGAAAGATATGGCGCCCGTAGATTGAGAATGACGATATGGGAGACAACTCGTAATGGTCAACTGCAGACGACGCATCTAGTGTCCATCCTTTTCATTCTGGTAAGTAAATATAAGACTTATATATAAAAGTTTTATATGTATTTAGCACTCTTAAGAGTAAAAGCTGTCATGCAAGGTATTTTTGGTGTTTTTGAAAGGCGTAAATACACGGGAGACGGCAAAAAGTAGTACAGGGCAGAAATGAGTTCATTTCGGTTTGCCGAGGTCTCTAAACCACAAATCACGTGTAAAACAGCTCAGCTTTTTATATTTGGACTAAATTATATACATTTCATATATAAATCGCCCCGTAAAAAACAAATTATAGTCTACTGCAAATCACGTGTAAAACAGCTCAGCTTTTTATATTTGGACTAAATTATATACATTTCATATATAAATCGCCCCGTAAAAAACAAATTATAGTCTACTGCCAGGAGTTGCTGACGAAAAAAAAAAGTATGGAACGCCGTTAGTGCCAAAAAGGTTACATTCCAACAAAATTGAATTCATGGAAAAAGGAAGTTGTACTGATAATAAAATTTAAAAATCGATACAGACAAATTGTTTTACCAAAATAAGATGAATATTTATTAATCAAATGATAGAGGGACATTAGAATTGTCCAGTTTTACAAAGCTACCATTATACAATTTAACTGAGCTACCATGCACCAAGCAGGGGAAAGGCACTCTATCAAACTTCATATTACATTTTGGGGCAATTTTTATTACTGTTGTTTTTCTGTGCATACATCAAGCAGGTATTTTACCCGAAAAGGAGGAGGGGCGCCACTTAATACTTGTATTAATGTCATATGTTTCTGTATAAGCGTTAACATGATAAAGTAATAAAAACACAATGAACTACGGCGGAAAGTACAAATAGAACCAGAATATCGACAAATAGAAACTATTAACAAACTGAAAAAAATAACTGTTGTAATCCTGAATCAAAATGAGTACAGACACTACATATGAATTATTTTATAGTATAAAAAAAGTCAACATAGATCTTTTTTAATATTGTATCCAAAACAAATCTTTTGATAAAATAATATGAAAGCAAAACCAAATTAATTGAATCTCGTCTTAACAGTTTTATCATTTTTTTAGGTAATGATGGATGCTTGTGTTTTCTGTCGGGTGTCTCTAAACAATGGTGAAGAAATAACACAACTAAGAGAAAAAGGATGTAACACAGTTAATAGGACCAGCCAAACCAGAAATGATACGATCGACACAACTCCAGGACAAAAAGTTCATCAGAAATGTCGACGTGATTACATAAACGCTAATTCAATCAAGAAGGACTTGCGAGACAAGAATTTATCGACAACCGAGCTAAGTCGTGACTTACGCTCTTCCACTCCTGTTTCCGAGTTCCAGAAGAACTGTTTATTTTGTGGAAATTATGCAAAATTTTCGGAGAGCAAAAGGGGAATCGACGTGTTTCCTGTCAGGACAACAGATTTTTCTAAGACCCTTAGAAACATCTGCAAAGAAAGAAATGATGAATGGTCCGAAAACGTTTTGAGGAGGCTAAACATTGCGCCATCCGATTTGCACGCTGCAGATGCAATATACCACCAAACATGTAGTGTTAATTTTAGAACTGGTAAGCAAATCCCCGTTTCGAAGCAAGCAAACAAAGAGGTCAAACGAACGACACCAGGACGACCAAAAGAAGATTTACCAGAGAAAGCTTTCCTGCAAATAGTTAGACAATTAGAAGAAACACAAGACGAACCTGCAACCGTAAGCGATCTTGTTCAGGCTATGGAAGAAATTTGCGGAGAGAAGGCGTATAGTGTGGTGCACATGAAAAAGAGACTGCAAACTCATTTTGGATCCGATATCATCATCACGGAAGTAAACGGAAAGTCGAATATAGTCACATTTAGGAGAACAGCATCATCTATACTGAACGAATTTTACAGAAGACCATCATCTAAAAGTCCAGAAGATGAAAAGCTGTCGATGATAGAAACAGCAGCTAAGCTAATAAAAGCAGATATTATGAGCCTTAAAGATTCAAAATCTATATATCCGTCTTCTGTTGATATAAACTCACAGCAAAACACTGCCTTTGTCCCAGATTCGTTACGAACATTTCTAAGTGCATTATTTAGTCAAAACGACTCTACTGTTAAAGTTGCATCTGTTGGTCAAGCTATAATTCAGGCAACCCGACCAAGAACACTTATTGCACCGCTACAAATTGCCCTCAGTGTACAAATGCATCATCACTTTGGATCAAGGTTTTTGTTGGACACTTTGAACACTCTTGGTTTTGCTTCTTCTTACACAGAGGTTCAAAGGTTTGAACTTAATGCTGCTGCTGCTTCTCATGACAGAACCGACACACAGTTTGGGAATGACACTTTCGTTCAGTATATAGCTGATAACGTAGACCATAACCTGCGCACTTTAGATGGTCATGGAACATTTCATGGTATGGGCATGATTGCAGCTGTAACTCCAGGATTTAGACTTGACAAAGCTGTCCCTAGGCTGTCTCCCACACTAAAGGAAGTCTCTGACTTAGCGAAGATTAACATAGATTATTATAAGATGCAATCTAAACAATCGTTACAGGCAGAGTTCGCAACCATGAATTATGAGCCAAATATGGTCGATACAACGTGGAAGTTAGACCTTCTGTCAAAAGTATGCTGGCCTTTGACATGCAACCAACCTAGTTGGTCAGCCATTATGCACAAAGTGATGGACGGTGATTATCCAGGAAAATCATCTGTTGTTTTTTTGCCAATGATAGACATGAATCCTAGTGATCTCACATGTATAAATTCAACACTTAACTTCATAAGCAAGCAAGCAAAGGCTCAACATTGTTCACCTATTTTGACATTTGATCAACCCCTCTATTGGAAGGCAATGAACATAATTAAAGATGAACCATTGGATAGTCCTTTAAAGTCAGTTATCTTGAGACTTGGAGGCTTTCATTTAGAAATGAGTTTTGTAGGCGGCATTGGTCACTTGATGGAAGGATCTGGAATTACTGAGCTACTTGAAACAGTGTATGCACCAAATGCAGTAACTCATATGACTAGTGGAAAGGCTATTGCACGAGCAGTAAGGGCACATTTCCTGATAGATACAGCTCTCACGTCAATAATCTTGTCACACATATACGGCATACCACTTCCAGATCAAATCGAAAATGAGAGTGGAACCAATGATAATAATCCGGCAAATTACATAAATACCGACATTACTGATATGAACGCTGAGGACCTTTCGGATGAGTTGCATGAAGCAGATTCGATGTTGGATGAACTACTGAAAGGGGACATATCCGTCGAAAAAGCTTGCGAAAATGTTTTATTAGATCAAATAAAATCTAGGATAGATAACTTTCGGGTGTCACACAAAAGTTTTCGTACTTCACAACTATGGTTCCAGTATATGGATATGATAGATATACTCCGTAGATTCATCAAAGCTGAAAGGACTGGTAACTGGGGTCTACATTTACAAACAGTCAAAGACATGCTTCCGTATCTTGCAGCTTCGGGACACAATCTGTATGTCAAATCATCACGAGTATACTTACAACAAATGCAGAACTTGAAAACAACACATCCTGACGTATTAGCTTTTCTACAATCAGGTTATCATGTTATAAGAAGGAGTGATAAATTCTGGGCAGGTCTTTCTTCTGATTTGGTCATAGAACAGGTTTTAATGAGAAGCTTAAAGACGACAGGCGGTATGACTCGGGGCAGAGGTATGTCAGAGGGTCAGCGAGCCCAATGGATTTTATCTATGCCAGACTGCGCGGAAATGAACAATGCTTTGCAAGAGTTTACTGGAGTCAATTATGGAACAAGTGACCAACATAAAGAAGGTGGGGATTCAAGGAGATCGAGAGACTGTCAAGATTTGAAAACATTTTTATCGTTTCTTATCAGCAGAAATCCTTTTGTAGAGGAACCCAGTTTGCGAAATATAGAAACAGGGGTCTCGGCGGACAAATTTGTCAATGTTGATAATTCGAAGGAATTAGGGATTAAAATTCTAAAGTCCATGGACGGACAGAAAATTGATGAATTTTCATTTAAAAGGAAAGAACAGGCCATTATCTTAAGTGCAAAATCGGCTATCAAAGTTGATGATGATGTCATTACTGTTGATTCACAGCTTCTCTTTCAGCGCTTTCTTGCTGCATCAAATGGCATATATGAAGATCAGTATGAAATATTCACCTATGAACTATGTAGTCATCCCAGTTCAATGTTTGATCCAAATGGGCTCATGCGAACAGCACAAAAGTCTAGTCTTGCAGATGCTATTTGGGGAAAGGGCGATTGTTGCGCATTTGAAATGAACGAAAACGACAAAACTCAGTATATTATTGATGGCGGCTCTCTTCTCCATCGTATACACTGGCAAAGCGGACTTTCTTTCGGTGAAATTTGCCAGAGGTACGTTGACAGCGTAGAACGGAAATACAGTAGTGCTATAGTTGTATTTGATGGATATGCCTCGGGTCCAGATACTAAAGATGCCACTCACCAGCGACGCACCAAAGGAATCATAGGCACAAAAGTTTCATTCACGGATAGAACTCCTTTCAAATCTAAAAAAGAAATATTTCTAGCAAACATCGAAAACAAGCAAAACTTCATTAATCTCTTGAGTGCAAAGATGGTAGAAAAGGGAATTGAAACTAAACACTCAGATGCCGATGCTGATGTATTGATAGCCCTTACTGCAATCGAGTCATCGAAAACAAAACCAACTGTTTTGCTAGGAGAGGACACTGATCTTCTGGTACTCCTTCTTTATCATGCGGACGTTACATCAAATTCGCTGATATTCAAATCTGGCAATGTGTCAAAACTCAACACAAATATTAAAATATGGGATATTTTGAAGACCAAATCGCTTCTTGGTGAGGAGCTATGTACACTGTTACCTTTAATTCATGCTATCAGTGGTTGTGACACAACTTCAAGAATGTTCGGTGTCAGTAAAGCAGCGACCTTAAAGAAATTCGGAGAACAAGACTTTGTAAAGGCTCAGGCACAGTTATTATGCAATGCAAACACAAAGGATGATGTAATTTCTGCTGGTGAAAACATTATTTCCTCTCTATATAATGGTGCTCCGTATGAAGGACTGAACGTTCTTCGCTACAGAAAGTTTGCTGCAAGAGTATTGACAAACAAAACGTGCGTTCAAATTCATACTTTGCCGCCAACATCAAATGCGGCTTCATTTCATAGCCAGAGGGCTTATCTTCAAATGAAAATGTGGATGGACAAGGACAATTTAAATCCATGTGAATGGGGTTGGAAAGTCGCTAATGGAAACCTTGTTCCAGTTAAGTGTACGATGGACGCAGCTCCCTCTAAATTACTCAACATTATTCGATGCAATTGTAAGACAAACTGTGACACTAAAAGATGTACTTGTAGAAAAAACGGACTTGAATGTTCAGTAGCATGTGGCGAATGTAAAGGAACTGGTTGTACAAATTCGAACAAAACAGTTGACATGGACGATTAAGTGACAATTAACTTCAAAAGATCTATGTAGAATACACAAAAAAACGTAATTAGCATAGTTAAGGGGTTTGGGTAAAAACTACTACATGTTTTTGTTATCCTATAACGTAATTATTTTGGTTTCAAGAAAAAGTATCATACCGGTCAATCGGTTTTTATTGTTGTTATAAGATCTATTGACTTGACGAATTTATCATTATTTGATCTCCCTCAATATTTAACATATACAAAGTAAATTTGAAGACTCATAATCTTATTTGAATTTGGTTTTTTTAAGAAAACATAAATTCCCAGTTTTTATCGATTTTTTGCTAAAAATCCAACATTTTCACCCAAAATTTTCAACTTCCTGTACTTTGAAGTTCATCATATTTTCAAAAATTCATTGTTGTAATAAGATCTATTGACTTGATTAAAAATTATGTACGTTGCTATTTTAGTTTTTTAATAACGGCAAATTTCCAGTTTTCAGCGATTTTTCAACAAAATCCAAGGTTTTCACCCAAAATTAACAATTTCCCTTCATCCAAACTTTCTCGATTTTTCATATGTTCAACAGTAACCCAAAATCAGCTAGGAAAACTAGAAGAACATTCTGTTGCAATTAGTTTGAGGTTTGGTCATATTTTGGCTAGAATGACTGGACTAATATGCTTTTTTTGTAATGTGTTTTGGTTAAGAGTACCTACACAAATCATTCCAACAAATTAACACTTAGCTGACATTTACTTTATACCGTGCTATTTGAAAAAAAAAAAATAATAAAAATATATTAGCTTATTTTCAAGCAACAGGAAGTGACATATTTTGTAAAGATTATACAGGGACAAAGCATTATTATGCGAATAAAAAGATCTAAATTAGAAGAACAGAATTTCGATAAAATATAATAAGACAGCTACAACAAAATGCTTCTGGAAAATAAAAATATAAAATTATACCTCACGTAGATGTTTTTTTATGTGACATGACGTCATACAGGTAAGGAGGTTTGAAATGACGTCATACAGATTATAGGTTTGACATGACGTCATACAGATTAGGGATTTGATAAAGCCTTTGCATAATGTATAATATATCTTTTGTATAATTATACTTGTTTTCTTGTCATTATAAGAAATAGAAAAAATACTTTACATTCCTTTATAAAATTAGATTTTGAGTTATCTCCCCTTATAAGGCCCAGTTTAAACGTGTTTGTGAAAAATAATCTCAGTTTGTAAAACAATTTGTAACGATGAGATGAAATCAGATAAATTTCCTCATTTGAATGAAAAGACTTACCAATAAATGGCTATTCTGACTAAAACTTTGCTTATTTCAATGAAAATGTAAGTCGATTGTTTTATGTTATTGTACAGTCAAAGATGACGGAAGGCTCCAATAAGTACTTACTTAACTCCTATCATCAGGTATTTTAAAGAAGATTTCAAAGATTCTGTGTACAGTCGACCTATTCATGAATTCAATGTGTAGCTTGATAATAATGTTACCAAATCATTGTTCTTGCCAATGCTTATTAACAGCAACATATGAACGTGGTTCTTGTCTGTAACAATCTAAACATTATTGTTCTTACCATCACTTAGTAACAATCACATACGGACGTGGTTCTTGTCTGTAACAATCTAAACATTATTGTTCTTACCATCACTTAGTAACAATCACATACGGACGTGGTTCTTGTCTGTAACAATCTAAACATTATTGTTCTTACCATCACTTAGTAACAATCACACACGGACGTGATTCTTAGCTGTTAAAACTTATAAACATTGTTGTTCTAACCATCACTTAGTGACAATCACATACGGACGTGGTTCTTGGCTGTTACAATTTGAACATTACTGATCTCACCACCATTTAGTAACAATCACATACGGACGTGGTTCTTGGCTGTAACAATCTAAACATTATTGTTCTTATCATCACATAGTATTAATCACATATGGACCTTGTTCTTGACTGTAACAATCTAAACATTATTGTTTTTACCATCACTTAGTAACAATCACATACGGACGTGGTTCTTGTCTGTAACAATCTAAACACTATTGTTTTTACCATCGCTTAGTAACAATCACATACGGACGTGATTTTTGGCTGTAACAATCTAAACATTATTGTTCTTACCATCACTTAGTAACAATCACATACGGACGTGGTTCTTGGCTGTAACAATCTAAACATTATTGTTCTTACCATCACTTAGTAACAATCACATACAGACGTGATTCTTTGGCTGTAATAATCTAAACATCATTGTTCTTACCATCACGTAGTAACAATCACATACGGACGTGGTTCTTGGATGTTACCATCTAATTTAAACATTATTGTTCCCAACCATCGCTTAGCTACAATCACATACGGACGTGGTTCTTGGCTGTTACAATCTAAACATTATTGTTCTGACCATCACTTAGTAACAATCACATACGGACGTGGTTCTTTGGCTTTTACAATCTAAACACTATTGTTCTAACTATCACTTAGTTACAATCACATACGGACGTGGTTCTTAGTTGTAACAATCTAAACATTATTGTTCTTACCATCACTTAGTTACAATCACATACGGACGTGGTTCTTGCCATGGCTGTTACAATCTTGATACTATTGTTCTAACCATCACTTAGTAACAATCACATACGGACGTGGTTCTTGGTTGTAACAATCTAAACATTATTGTTCTTACCATCACTTAGTAACAATCACATACGGACGTGGTTCTTGTCTGTAACAATCTAAACACTATTGTTCTTACCATCGCTTAGTAACAATCACATACGGACGTGGTTTTTGGCTGTAACAATCTAAACATTATTGTTCTTACCATCACTTAGTAACAATCACATACGGACGTGGTTCTTGGCTGTAACAATCTAAACATTATTGTTCTTACCATCACTTAGTAACAATCACATACGGATGTGGTTCTTGGCTGTTACAATCTAAACATTATTGTTCTTACCATCACTTTGTAACAATCACATACAGACGTGATTCTTTGGCTGTAATAATCTAAACATCATTGTTCTTACCATCACGTAGTAACAATCACATACGGACGTGGTTCTTTGGTTGTAACAATTCAAACATTATTGTTCTTACCATCACTTAGTATCAATCACATACGGACGTCGTTCTTGGCTGTAACAATCTTAACATTATTGTTCTTACCACCACTTAGTAACAATCACATACGGACGTGTTTCTTGTTTAATAAAGTGAATAACAATAAGTAAAAGCGCCTTGTCCAGAGACTTATTGATCGCATCCAACCAGTGTATTTCGATGTTCCCCTGTCCAACATGGTGACGAAATATACAGTTCTTAAATCTATTTTTCAGGTTAAAGAAGAAAAAAGACTGATTGGTCTGTTGCATACTATGGTAAGACCAGGCGACAGACGTGCAACAAGTCTAATGAATCATGTATCGGTCTTTTTTGACGAGATTTTAACGAGACTAGAAAACAACGGAGTTCGATATAATAACATAAAATTCCTGTATAGAGACTTAAAAAAATCAGAAGTAAGTGCAGCATTGGACACAGTTCTAATTGACATGAATTTTACATCAGACGAAGTAAAAGATGTAAGACTTATTATCGAACTTGTACATTCAAGGGTGAGACGAAAAACGAAATTAATGGGAGCATACGAACTACAGTGTGTAGAGAACGACGCATCTTTTATACAACAGGAAATCAAAGTGTTCTTGCAAGTTAGAGACGAAATAGACGAACCGATGAGAAAGGTACTGAAAAAAATAGTAGCCTCGTGTTATGCTGAAAGCCAAGAGGCCAAAGGGGACCAAAACAACAATACTTAATCATAAGATAGTTCGCGATGTTGAAATGATATTTGAAAATGTTATATATATATATATTTATGTATATCTAAATTTAGTTTTATATTCCAAAACATGTGTCCAAATGAAAGTTTAATTATGTATTGGTACCTAAGTGAGGGTCTGTTGGGGTTGGATATGCTATTCCATCTTACTATCTCATAATGTACAATGTTGTTACCCTACAAAAATACAACAACTGCTAAAATAAATGGAATGCTTCTCAAATGTTTTAAACATTTTTAATGTATTTAAAACTTCTAGCGTACATTCAGATTTAATTATACCAATTTCAGCATTGACGAAGATTGCGCCACTCTAGCAGTCTTTCAGCTTCTCCCTACAAATAATTTCATATAATTTATCAACACGACCTAAGCTACTTTATTTTTTTTATCTAATGGAATAAGTACTGCCAATAATTTTCCGGAAATTTTCGGATGTGTTCCAATGTGGTTTAAAATTAGCCTTATCAAAAAACAAGAATAAAAACACCTCAAAAGTTATTAAACTTTAGCATCTGTACTTATTCATGCACATAGACACAACTATTGATACAAATCTATATTCTTATATATAAAACTTAAGAAAATGCATATTAAATTCATTCTGAAAACACAGCATTTCATATGACAGGGGAAAATAGGAAAAGGGAACGTTACGTATTATAAAAAGGCTTGTAAAAGTTGATTTGTTTATTCCATCAAACTTTTACATATCAAAACTTCTTAAGTATTGATTGTTTCACTATTTTATGTGAAAATTTACTATTGTTGATATATATAAGAAATGTAATATACTTTGACAGACGGTAAGATTGAAAAAAATGTTACATACATTTAAAAATTCTCCAATTCACTAAATTTATATGCTCACATGATATTAAAGTTTGACGTCAAATAAAAGCTGATGCATCACTCTTTCATCTGATACCATTTTTTTATGATATCTTCATTCGGGAATTTATTATAAGGGATCCCGTGTTTGAAAATCAAAAAGAAAAAAATCGAAAGTCACACTTTAACGTGATTTTACAAAAAACTGCACCGTGGGAAAACTCTACGACAGGGCTAAAATGAAAGTATAATGTTTACTCTATCTTCATGTGGATTTTCAGCCATGAGGTATTTCGGTCCATTAAACTCTTTAAATAAGATACTTTTCCCGATTTGTCACTCCCCTATAATCCATATATCAAATATTGTTGACCAATCACACATCATCCTAAAAAAACAAACCTGGCCACTGAAGCCAGTGAAGGACAGACAATTAGTGTAAAAGTCAAGCGAAATTGTCTAGTTGAAATTTATGTTTCACGGTAAATAAAATGTTTACATACATTCTTTAGTAATTCAAGGTAAAAGTGACAATAAAATTGTGGTTTTATGCAAATTATGAAAGCCTTCGACGACGTCGCTTGAAGTGTAAAGCTTTTGGAAAAAAATATTAGAGAATATCTTTTCTATGGGTGGGATGGGGTGTGTACCTCCATGGAAGAAGATGAATTTTATTTAGACAAATCCTGGGGTTTGGAAATAATGACTGGTAAAAATGTCTATTCTGGAGACAAAAGTCATACAACAAGCTTAGCAATTAAGGTATGTCGAGTCATTTGAGCGTTCTGATATTGTTTTTATCAAGCAGTCCATCCAGTGGTGAGTTTACTCTTCATAAATAACTTCAATGACAAGCCGCTTCAACATTCAGCATGCATTGTTAACTACTTGATGAAATCAAAAATAATTTGCTTCTGATGCTTCAAAATTAGCCTTGAGGTATTTCGGTCCATTAATTTTTCAAATTTACCTTATTTGTCACTGTATTAGTTGTGAAGAGTTCGTGTCCGCTTTACATTATATCATTTTGCTTGACCGTAACAGCAACAACATAAGAAAAACTGTAGAGATCAGTTGGAAACTAAGGTTTCAACTTCCTCTGGCAAAGTTGATCTTAGATTGATTTGGCTATTATTTTTAGGGTCCTTTTTGGTAAAATTGCTTTTCAACTGTTTTGGTTCTTACACATTCCTCGCTTTCAAATATTAGGCTTTGAACGTTCCCGATAAAGGTTAATCCTGAAAAGCGCTTCGGATGCATAAAATTTATAAAGTGTTGTTTTCATTTTTTGGAAAAGTCTTCACTCATCAGATTGCATGAAGAACAAAAAAATCAACTTACATAAAGACACGAAGTGCCAATCTAAAGAGATTAATAATCAGTGCAGTCTTTCAGTGAATATTATTTTGACTACAAATTTTCTATTTTATTTTCAAACTGAACCGATCCAGTATTAAATAGCTATTCAAATACAGATATGATAAATAATATTGCTTTTATGAAGAAAAAAAATGTGCTTGAATATTTACTGTCGATTTCAGGTAAAATTATCATGATTTTGACTTTCAGGAACTATGTGAAAAAGAACGTTTTTATGTCATGATTTTTTTCAGAGTTTAGAAATTATTAATACTAAGTTACTTTTTAAAAAGTGACAAATACAATTGATGCTTTTTGCCTGGTAAATATTACGAAAATACCTATATGGAATGATTTCCATGCAGGAAATCCTTGTTTTTGGAATACTCTCCACCAGGTACGGTCTAAAACAAAAGTTGGAAAACAAAAAGTAGAAAGTTTGAGAGAAATTACAATGCCAACACATGTATTTATGAACTGGAAATACACGTACACAATAAATCTAAGAAAGACAATATACATTTTACAGAATCAAAATAAAAAGAAGTCTTATTTTTCCTAAAACTAATGCTTCAAAAGAATAAAATGATATGAAAGAATACACCATCTTTAGAATTTAATATATACATCATCCTAAAAAAACAAACCTGGCCACTGAAGCCAGTGAAGGACAGACAATTAGTGTAAAAGTCAAGCGAAATTGTCTAGTTGACACTTAGGTTTCACGGTAAATAAAATGTTTACATACATTCTTTTGTAATTCAAGGTAAACGTGACAATAATATTGTGGTTTTATGCAAATTATGAAAGCCTTCGACGACGTCGCTTGAAGTGTAAAGCTTTTGGAAAAAAATATTAGAGAATATCTTTTCTATGGGTGGGATGAGGTGTGTACCGCCATGGAAGAAGATGAATTCTATTTAGTCAAAACCTGGGGTTTGGAAATAATGACTGGTAAAAATGTCAATTCTGGAGACAAAAGTCATACAACAAGTTTAGCAATTAAGGTATGTCGAGTCATTTGAGCGTTCTGATATTGTTTTTAATGACGCAAATTATCAGGCAGTCCATCCAGTGGTGAGTTCACTCTTCATAAATAACTTCAATGACAAACCGCTTCAACATTCAGCATGCATTGTTAACTACTTGATGAAATCAAAAATAATTTGCTTCTGATGCTTCAAAATTAGCCTTGAGGTATTTCGGTCCATTAATTTTTCAAATTTACCTTATTTGTCACTGTATTAGTTGTGAAGACTTCATGTCCGTTTTACATTATATCATTTTGCTTGACCGTAACAGCAACAACATAAGAAAAACTGCAGAGATCAGTTGGAAACTAAGGTTTCAACTCCCTCTGGCAAAGTTGATCTTAGATTGATTTGGCTATTATTTTTAATGTCCTTTTTGGTAAAATTGCTTTTCAACTGTTTTGGTTCTTACACAGCCCTCGCTTTCAAATATTAGGCTTTGAACGTTCCCGATAAAGGTTAATCCTGAAAAGCGCTTCGGATGCATAAAATTTATAAAGTGTTGTTTTTATTTTTTGGAAAAGTTTTCACTCATCAGATTGTATGAAGAACAAAAAAATCAACTTACATAAAGACACGAAGTGCCAATCTAAAGAGATTAATAATCAGTGCAGTCTTTCAGTGAATATTATTTTGACTACAAATTTTCTATTTTATTTTCAAACTGAACCGATCCAGTATTAAATAGCTATTCAAATACAGATATGATAAATAATATTGCTTTTATGAAGAAAAAAAATGTGCTTGAATATTTACTGTCGATTTCAGGTAAAATTATCATGATTTTGACTTTCAGGAACTATGTGAAAAAGAACGTTTTTATGTCATGATTTTTTTTAGAGTTTAGAAATTATTAATCGTAAGTTACTTTTTAAAAAGTGACAAATACAATTGATGCTTTTTGCCTGGTAAATATTACGAAAATACCTATATGGAATGATTTCCATGCAGGAAATCCTTGTTTTTGGAATACTCTCCACCAGGTACGGTCTAGTACAAAAGTTGGAAAACAAAAAGTAGAAAGTTTGAGAGAGATTACAATGCCAACACATGTATTTATGAACTGGAAATACACGCACACAATAAATCTAAGAAAGACAATATGCATTTTACAGAATCAAAATAAAAAGAAGTCTTATTTTTCCTAAAACTAATGCTTCAAAAGAATAAAATGATATGAAAGAATACACCATCTTTAGAATTTAATATATAATACAATTGTGAAATAAGCCAATGCTATAATTATATGTTTTGTTAAGCTCTCACAAAAGGATATATTTATTTTGACATTATCTGCAACGACAAGAGGAAGAAAGTTTAAACAAATATATTATTCAATGTATTGTTTGTTCTGCAACCCAAATCTTACTTAAACTATCCAAGTGATGTCTTGTGATGTCTCCTTCAACCTCTGAAAAAAAAGATTTAGAATTAATCAATCCAGAATTGGACTGGTTATCATAAAGAATTTTTTTTTTGTCACACAAATTCGTGTCAAAAAGTTACATTAACACTTTTGAGCACACATTAGCTATATTAAAGGCCTACGAAAAGTAAATGGATGTTGGCACAGATTTTTAATAGATTCTGCCTATAAATTTGACATGTTAGATTCTAACTGAGGACTGCTAATTACCCGACTTTTAAATCGGACTAAGAAATTTTATTAATTTTGAATTTCGGAGTGATAATGAAAATTTAATAAAAGAATGCTTAACGATGTTCTTGGGTAATTGAACATTGAAATATCCACCTGTTACCGTAAATCGGTAGAATAAGTCATCGTCCTAATTATTGTCATTGTAATGAGAACATTTGCCAAGGTTTTGCAGATTATTTTAAAGACACCAAAGATCTGCATGGTCTAAAATCGGTCAAAAGGAAAATGATCTAAACTCAGATAAAGATTGCAGGCTTTTTAAAGGCAGATTTTGTTTTAATTCCCTATTTATTTTTTTATAATTATTTTGTGGTAATATCGTAAGTTCAAATTTGATCTGTATTTAATCAGTCTTGCGCTAATTCCAAAATGTTTAAGTCAATTAGATTACCGAAACTTGAGAATGTGTATGGAAACTTAAAGTTTATTTACACTTCCCGCTCGCTTGTTTCTCTTAAACCAACACAACCTATTAACCCAGTTAAAACACCGCAAACAGTGTCGGAAGAAATGACGTCCTTAATTAAATATTTTACCGAGAATCTAAGTAATATATATCAAAGTACTGAAGTACTGAACATCGGATGACCGCAAGTTCTTGTGGCTGATCAAAAGCACTTGTCACAGAAAAAACTCATATCTCTATACCTGAAACTGAGGTGAATGTACAGAGATATATTCTTTTCTGAGACAAGTTCGTGCGTGGATGATGAATAAATGACAGGAAATTCAACCTCACCATAATAACTATTATATTGTAGTGATACAAATCAGTATACACTGGTTTGTTGTTATATATTATATTAATATAACAGTTACATGTATATATAATTTTCATCCATTTGTATATCATTCTATTCTACTATTCTAATAATAGTGCAGTGCAAGTGCATGGTGGACACTCTTCTGTAAAAATTCGGATTTTTCTAAAAGATTGGATATGAGTAGGAGTTCATATTTTCCCGCAAAAACAATTACAGAGTTACCGGTCCTTGCCGGGATTGTCACAAAACGTTCTTGAGATATTCTTCCGCATGCTTTAACACAATTTTCGGTACGTGTGCATAGATATTATCAATGATTTTTGACATATATATATATATATATATATATATATATACAAGTCTAAATTGAAAACAACGTTCAAACCTATGATTGCGTTGGATAAAAACCGCAATTTTTATACGTGTGCATGCAAAACAAATTTCTTGTAAGAGGGGTCTAATTACAGCACAAACAACATTTTCCAAAAGACCAAAAAAGTGAAAAATTATATTATATATATATATATATATATTAAAAATTAAATACACAAAAAGAGTTTTAAAAGCAGCATTGTCCAGCGCTTTCATCCATCTTGGGACTTTTCAAGACTATGAACGTCGTTATGAACGTCGTTATGGGGAACACATTAGTATTATGACGTAACGTCATTGTTCGTAACATATAAGTAGTTTGACGCAACGTTATTGTTCATTTAACTACTAAGCATTAAGCATGGCGTCAAACACTTTTATGAATTTTCATTCTAGTTCTTTACGGTATTCTTCTGTTGGTTCCGTACATTTGAAGAACGGGAAAAAATTGAATTTTCCTCCCGCACAAATGTCTAAATAACATGTGTCAACTGTAAAGAAAACTACATAGGTCAAACAGGAAATAGTGTGTGTGAACGGGTCAGGATCCATAAACAGCAAATACGGCAACCCGAGTACAGACAAATTCCGTTGAGCGAACATTTAGACATTTGTGCGTCGCGTCATACTACTTATATGTTACGAACAATGACGTTACGTCATAATACTAATGTGTTCCCCATAACGACGTTCATAACGACGTTCATAGTCTTGAAAAGTCCCAAGATGGATGAAAGCGCTAGACAATGCTGCTTTTAAAACTCTTTTTGTGTATTTAATTTTTAATATATAATTCTGTACACCGCTTGAAAAGAAACTTTTTTTTGTATATATATATATATATATATATATATATATATAATTAACGACAAAACATTTTCATATTATTCATTTATGTTCTAAACAAAAATATTTTTATCAGTATTCATTGAGGAGATGTATTTATAACAAACGATAAGGAATGTTAGTTTGCACTAGTTTAATATCCGCGTATTTATCATGTTTATAGATCGGTTACAATCCCAAAACGAAAGTTACGTGTGCAAAATTTAGGCGATAGCAATACATCGGAATGACCTCACGGTCATCTCGATGTGAAAATCTGGAAACAATCAAATTTGCATTATTTTAAATTGATTTGATGGGCATAATCATTTTGCTATCTTGAATTAACTAAAGGTTTTTAAAAACCATTTTCATTGTCAGTAGGATATGCTACAGTAGTTTGATTTTTTTTATTCTTAAATCAAAACCCAAGTTGTTATTTAGAAATCCTTAAATGAGAAATGTTGACATCTTTCAAGGGCAATAAACTTGACCCAAATATTATGAGGAGTAATTGTGATGTAACAGTTTAAAATTGTCGTTCAAAGAAAACTATCAAATTTGCAATTTCCAAGGGCCATAATTCTAGACAATTACTTGAAAATCATACACGACTATATGTTATGGTAATTACTTTGGGGGCCTCGGTTGATCAAAGTTGTCCCCTACTTTGACCTGAAGATCAATCTTCTGATATCTCTCCGGTTTTTCTGTTTCCGCCGAGTGGCCCGATGGTTCTCTCCGAGTACTTCGGCTTCCTCTACCATAATAACAGACTTCCCGGTGTCCTAGCACTCCCTTTGTGTTGGGGTGGGGATTGTCCTTGTAAAAATTGTCGTAAATTATACGTTACTGACACATCTCCATTAATCCCGACAGGGAGTGTACATGGATTCCACTGTACCCTCGCAGCTCTCGAGGGGTTCTTCGGATAACGAAGGAATTTACCAGTACATACATACATACATACTGTAGATGTCATAGTGTTGGAATACTTTTAAAAAGGTCGTATTTCAAACAAATCTAAACTTACCAATATAAACTATCAAATCTACAGCCCTTTGACATCTTCTATACGTTTTAAACTTGAAATTCAAGCATTACAATTGAACATGGCCTTATTGGATTGTAATTAAGTGACAAGATTACAATAATAGAGATTTCCCCCTCCGAATAGCTAGATATCTAGGTATCCGACAGAGCGACAAACTGATGGATGGACAAACAAAGTGGTTAGTGTATGTATGCTCCATGAGAAAACTGTTTGGAGAATAAAACTATCTTTATACTTTGATTGATTGATTGATAACAATGTTCACCTTGTTCCAGAAATTATATGACTGAACTTTATTCTCCAGAATGCTGACCGACTTTTTCAAAAACATTAACCTGCAAAGTTATGTTCCTTTATAAAACTGTAAATGAAAAACAAATTTTCACTCGGAAGTAAAACATTAATAGCGACCTTATTCTACCTACACGCTTACTTATTAGGCCAAACTGTATGCAAGCTAACATGATCCGATATGTTGTAGTACCAAGGATATTCACTTTGTTGAAGACTTTAATCTTATTCAGTGAATCATACACAGTACGTCATGGTTACCTAATTTGGCCATGAGGCTAAATTACTCGAGTCCAATTTGTATGAAAGCTTAGCCTTTGGTGTTCCTAAAATTAACAGGTCCTGGAATATGAACTTTGATGTAAAGTTTAACCTAGGTCAGAGAAACATGAAAGGTAGGTCATGGTGTTATTCTCTAAATTGATTTCCTTTTCTATGAGAATTTAATTTTAAATACGGCATGTTGATTTGAATCTCACAGCTTAATTTTATACTGTGGTCTCGACTGGATATGTCATCTAATGTCATCGACTTCTGTTAAGTTTTAAAATTTTGGACATAGCTCTTACGTCGTTAAATATTTCTACAAAGTATTATTAATATCGAAATTATTAAAAAAAAAGTGGGAAATGTGACAGCTGTTTCTACACACAACATGGACAAGTAAGACTCTAACAAAAAAATGGAGAACAAAACATTCATTGAGTGTTTTTCTTTTAATTTAAATGGATAAAAATTAAATGAAATTTCCTATCAAATGTGTTTATTTGTAGAAAATGTAATTAACATTTCTTTGATAACATGTTGTTGCCAGATATTTATGGTATTGTCAGTAGAATTCATTTGGAATAATGAAAAAATCACAAGTCTTTTACTTTGTTTTGTGTGTATTCATCATTCCTAGTAGAGTAATCGATGAAAAAAGCCAAACAAAACACATTGAAAAATGTTATTGTTGCACAAGGCTGTCGATACTTGGCACTGCAAAACAGTAATTGAATAACAATAGAATATAATAGGAACCTTTTTCAATATGACAAATATGTAGTTGTCCCCGCAGATAAAGCCCCAAAGAACATCGTTTTTGTGTGTAAATATCATTACATAATCTGCTTGATAAATGAATTAGGTATTGACAATTCATTTAGAAACCCAACATATACCCTAACGACACTTACCAAAGAGGAAATCCTGGATAATCATAGGTCTGTTCTTTGTTCCTTTGGAATTTCAACCAAAGATGAAGAACTGAATCTTCAATCACTGTATTGGATACCTAAACTACATAAGTGTCCTTACAAACAACGGTATATTGCTGGGTCTTCCAAGTAATCCACGAAACCTCTTTCTAAATTAATAACATCTATTTTATCAGCAATCAAAGCCGGGCTCCAAAGTTATTGTGAAACTGCCTATTCCAGAGCTGGCGTGGATCAGATGTGGATACTAAAAAATTCCAAAGATCTTTTAGAGTACATACAATCTAAGACTCTCTCATCTTGCAATAGTATTAAAACATTTGACTCTTCTACACTTTACACAAGTATCCCCCATTCCAAACTAAAAGACAAATTGAAAGAGTTGGTATTACTTTGTTTCATTAAAAAGAATGGCGAACGTAGATACAAGTATCTTGTCTTGGGAAGGGATAAATCCTACTTTGTAAAGAATCACTCTGATTCAAACAAAAAATTCTCTGAAACTGACATTATCAAGATGCTTGATTTCTTGATTGACAACATATTTGTTACGTTTGGAGGACGTGTTTTTCAACAGACTGTCGGAATTCCAATGGGAACCAATTGTGCCCCTCTTCTTGCCGACTTGTTTCTTTATCATTATGAGGCTGACTTCTTACAGGAACTTCCTAAGAAGAAAGATAAGAAGTTCGCATTATGCTTTTAACTTCACTTACCGCTATAAAGATGATGCTCTCTCACTAAATAATACAAAATTTGGTGACTATGTTGAACGAATCTATCCCATCGAACTAGAGAAAAAGGATACTACAGATACAGTTAAGTCTGCCTCATATCTTGACTTACATCTAGAAATTGACAATAAGGGTCGGTTGAAAACAAAACTTTACGACAATAGAGATGATTTCAGCTTCCCAATTGTGAATTTTCCATTTCTATGTAGCAACATTCCAGCAGCGCCTGCATACGGATTATATATCTCCCAATTGATACGATATTCCGGGCTTGTATTTCCTATCATGATTTCCTTAATAGAGGATTGCAGCTCACAAAGAAGCTATTAAACCAAGAGTTCCAAATGGTGAAGTTGAATTCATCCCTTCGTAAATTTTACGGACGCCATCACGAGTTGGTTGACCGTTATGGAATAACCGTTTCACAGATGATATCGGATATGTTCCTTATGTCGTAACTACAATACCCTTCCCTTTTCACGAATGTGACCTACCGAATTAGACCATATACCGAATTTGTAATAACATAAGCAACACGACGGATGCCACATGTGGAGCAGGATCTGCTTACCCTTCCGGAGCACCTGAGATCACCCCCAGTTTTTGGTGGGGTTCGTGTTGCTTAGTCTGTAGTTTTCTTTGTTGTGGCATCTGTACTATTATTTGTCTGTTTGTCTTTTTATTTTTGGCCATGGCGTTGTCAGTTTGTTTTCGATCTATGAGTTTGACTGTCCCTCTGGTATCTTTCGTCCCTCTTTTTCAACTATTCTTATAAAATTCATTCAAAACTATTTCAGAAATTGAAATAAGAAATTTGAAATTATTTTCTCGATTTCACCTAAAGTTTAACATGATGAATTATTGTGCAAATTTGATGTTAACATGTGGAGTCACATCCATTTACTTTGACACTACCATGACACGACAAGCTTAAAGATACAGTCACTTGTTATTGAAGCCCAACATCTCCAGACTAGACAGTTCTTGATAATAATAAGTCTTGTAGGTAATGACAAATTGACAGGTCCTGTCATGACCAATCAACAATTATAATGCGTGTCCATAATAATTGTTGGCATTGACAGTTTTTGTACTTCTTCTTCCGTTAATACCCATATATCAGAACCTCATATTATTCTCATAATAATAATAACAAGAAATAGTAAAGTGCAATACCACACGACAGAGCCGATGGCAGGTTTAATTACCATTTATTAATATATTACATATACAGAATCCTAAACATCTTTATAATGTCCTCATATAAATATGTAAATAGTTCAATGAACACAAACACTTATGTAAAGGGAACAAATCTCTTAATGCATGATACAAAAATCTGAAATAACGAGTATTAAAAAATTAACGTGACCGATCGAGTAGACCCTGTCGTGCCGAATGATTTAACCGCCAAATCACATAAAACACATAACCTAAAAACGCCACCTATAGGCAGACAATTCAGAAGAAAATAATTTCATTCTAATTCTTAAAATCAACCGATTGAGATTATATTTCTTCTTCCGTTAATACCCATATATCAGAACCTCATATTATTCTCATAATAATAATAACAAGAAATAGTAAAGTGCAATACCACACGACAGAGCCGATGGCCGAAACACAAAGAACGGGAAAATTTTGAAGAAAGTTCTATATCATGCAATAAAAGAATTTAAAATTAAAGCAATAAATCTATAACCCTAAATTTTTGGACACTTTAAGCAAATCATCTAAGGAATCCTTAACATAACCATCTTTGGCCGTTTCGGAACGCCATCTACCGTGTCTCTTAAAAAGGCGGTCTGGTAAACCTAAATTAGCACAAACACTAGCACCTCCAGACCTCAAACTGTGCAAGCCATATTGCTTAATGTTATGAACAAAAGGCTTGAACGCTTCAATAAAGAGCTCACGCATCCTCGAATACGATAATGGTGTATTCTCTTTACGCAAAACATAGACATCTTTACATCGGGTCAAATTTCGAAAAATAAACTCATCAGAATCGCAAGAAATATCAGCCCACTGCAAATATAATTCCATGTTTTTTACTGGACACTTATTTGAATGTGTACGGGCAATTAATACTGAATTGCCATCTCTATATACATCTGTTTTACTATGTTGAATGAGAATTGACATATAACACTCTAAAATAACTATATCACTTCTTCGAATATTAAGCAACTCAGAAACTCTTAAAAAACCAGCAAATGCAGTGAAACACGCACAAATTATACGTTGATTATACAAATTACCAAAAGAAAACATGGCATCATACATTTTTTGCAGCAATTCTACCGAAATAGGTTCCTTTTTATTCGTAGGAGTAGCCAAGCTACGTTTCGCACCTTCTAAAACATTAATTACTAAAGACGAATCTGTCGGTGAACATGATGATCCAATAAGAGAATGTAACCACTTTAAAGAGTAAAACGCCTGAACAACTGGACTAACAGTATTGCTCGACTGTGTCAGAGAAGCTAAATATATAGCAACGTGAAAGGCTTTAGCTGGTAAAATGTCACCGTTTTCAATTCCGTTCAATGTAGCCCATTTTTTCCATCGTAAAAAACTGTGATAATATCCTTTTGTTGTTGAAACTGCTCGAGATTCCGAAAGTAATTCTGGAAGTAAATTCACTTTACTAACTAATGAGACAGGTAGATTCGGCAATTCTCCAGCAAATGCCTGCAAAAATATATTTGTAATTGAAAGGAAACATTGATAATGAAAATTATTTAAAATTATAACAATCAGCTAAATACTACGAATCTAATTGTCACTGTAATATTCGCCACTGTCAACACAAAATCACAATACAATATACTCCTTGTAAAACTAACATTCTATATGAAGAGATCAAGAGAGATCTATAATACATGCTCACATCAAAATGATCTAACTGGATGAAAAATCCATCCTTAATGCTAACATGCGAAAAGTTAAATCAACATTGCCAAATATGGCCGTTTTACTCTTACCAGCTATATAAGCATTTTTGTAAGTAGGAAGATCTATAAAATTTGTCACCTCAGAAATGAAACCATCACCAAAAGGACAAAGTATTGGCCAATAACTGGCAGAGGGCCAGTAAGGTAAAATTAAAGTACCAACAGCTTTACACTGCCGCATATACATTAATACGCGTGGAATCAAAGAAACGGGTGGAACGAACAACCCGTTGATTCCTCGCCAGTCAACCGTGAAAGCATCAACACCTGACGAATTCACATTCCAAAATCTGGAATAAAAAACATTCAATTTAAAATTGTCGTCAGAGGCAAACCAATCAACCTCATGAGGTCCCCAAAGGGTTTCAATTATCTGAAATACAAATTCAGAAATTGCCCAATCATCTGAATCAATAATCCTACTAAGATAATCTGCTCTCTCATTCTCAGTACGTGGGATCCAAACCATATCTATATTAACATTGTGTTTAATACATGTGCTAAAAATGTCTAAAGCTAACTTTTGTAGTACTGATTTAGTGCTCCCTTTAGTAACAATACTAACAACATTTTGGTTGTCAGTAAACCATTTTACATTCTTGCCACTTAAAAAGTTTATCAGCGACAAAAATACATTTTTCACAGCAGTTAACTCCTTCCATGTGGAACTAGTGGAAACTTCAGATTCTAACCACGTACCATGAGCAATATTATATGGGTTTTCCACAATATAGCCACCGTAACCCGTATTGCTTGCATCACTATATACAATAGTCTGCCAAGACACATCAGTCTTAAAGGGTTTAACATTGGCTTCATGTAAATTAAACCTCCAAAAATTAATTTGATGAATACTGTCTACAGATAAATGTATATAACTGTTCCATGAATGAACACTATTAATGTCAATAGACAAATGTTTTGTCATTAAATATACTATATTGCCTATAACGGGAGATGTAGATATAATCTGTCCTACCAAGGAAGATACCTTCCTTACAAATACTTTACCATTTTTGGTTAAACACAAATCAATGTCTGATATGGTACTCATAATCTTATCAATACGATTGTCAGGAATAGTAAACACTCCTTTATCTGTATCAATGTTAGTACCTAAAAAAGTGAGACTTTTAGTAGGTATCCACATAGACTTTTCAGCCTTAGGTACAAAACCGCTACTTATTATGTCTTTTTTAACCTGTATAGCCATTTGAGTACACAATTCCTCATCATCATGTACACCAAGTCCATCATCTAAGTACATAATAACCTGCTTGCCTTCTCCTCTCCACTTTTTAATAAGTGGTCTAGTTAGTTTGGTAAATATGTTACAAGCAGTACTGAGACCAAACGGTAATACTAGAAATTTAAAATATTTTTTAACACCGTTGAACTCCCATGCAAATCCTAGATATTTAGTGTGAGGCGGGAAAATATCGACATGGTGATATGCAGAATGTACGTCATACTTAAACATATATGAATTGGCATTTATATAATGTTTTGCAATACGCATATCTTCAAATTTTACACTCTGCTTCCATAAATGTCTGTTTATTTCTCTCAAATCTAATATTAACCGTTTTTTCTTGTTTGACTGAACAGAAACAGTTAAAGGATTCACAACAAATGGAATATCTAACGTCTCCACAATTAAACCTCTAGCTAATAAATCAGTAATAGCCGATCTTACAAAATCTGCATTATTCAAAGCTGATAAATTATTAGACAAACAAATCGATATTGGATTTGAATAAAAAGGTAAAACATAACCATCTCTAATAGTATCTATAATAAATTAAGGCGCACCAATATCTATCCAAAATTGAATGTTTCTGCTAAGTCTACCCTTAACAATAATATCAGATTGACCTAGTTCATATTCAAAATAATTATTGGTCAAATTGCAATCAATATGATTATCTACTAAAATGTCTTGTGAAAGTTCAAGATAATTAAAATACTCATCTTTCAAAAATTCACTGCGGCCTGGTTTGGGTGGCTGGTTTATTACTGTTGACATACGGACAGCTGGACCTGTAGTGTGTGTATGACCCACAAGAGTAGCATTGTCCCCTCTGCATCTTTCCAGCGTTGAAACCTTGCTGAAGGGGAATTCCATTGAACCAAGGTTGCTGAGGCCCACGAAAGGGCTGCGGAACGAAGTTTGGAACCTGTCCTAATAGAGACTGATTGTTATCCTTAGTTTTGGAACCATTTCCTCTAACCTGCTTAGCCTTCCCTTTCTTCTTGCGGACAGCTCTATTGTCAGCTCGGATAATTTTTGCTTCATCCTCAGAATCACTTGCAATAGGATTAGCGTCGTATTGCCTAGCGGTATCCCAACCTCCCTCGGAAGTGTCAGCTATTTTGATGAGTTTGTTACGATGCTTAATTTTATCTACGGTAGATGATAACAAATCTCGTGCGTAATCTACCTTCCCATTGTCTATAGCCCACAAAGTCTGAACAAGATCCTCGAGATTTTCAGTATTAAAGTCAAATTGGATCTTATTACCTTCGTATTTCCATTTATAGGAAGCGTCTGTTTTAAGTTTCTTAACCTGGGATTTCATCAACTGGTTGGCACCCTGTAACTCTTCTCTTAATCCACCAATTTTCTCCGTCACTTTAGCATCAATAATTGCCTCGATATCTTTACTCTGTTGATTTACAGCAGTTAAAACAGTTCTCAGCGAAATATCTGGTTCACCTTCATTATCCATGACTAAATTCGAATGTACTTAAATCGATAAACACAACTAGAACAATTAACGTGACCGATCGAGTAGACCCTGTCGTGCCGAATGATTTAACCGCCAAATCACATAAAACACATAACCTAAAAACGCCACCTATGGGCAGACAATTTAGAAGAAAATAATTTCATTCTAATTCTTAAAATCAACCGATTGAAATTATATGAATTCACATTAGGCATTGCACAAAACCTCGAGTAATCAAAAACCGGTTATGACGTTTAAATTAAGGAAACCATTGTCAGAGTAAAGGACAGCATGACTCATAAAGCGGATTAAATACAACTAAATATCGAACTACAAGGTAAAGTTCAAAAATCGGAAAGTCTATAAAACCTAACTAAACCAAACACTTGACGAAATCAACCAACTTGAAAGACTAGATAAAAAAAAAGATGGGATGAACCTGGTTTCATAGCAAGCTAAACCTCCCACTTGCATGACAGCTATTTATAGTTCCACTATACTGAAAAGAAACACTGTCACTGTATGATACAGTATTATTAGTGGCTGCGTTAATGATACCTGTCATTTCTGTTAATGTGGATTCATTATTATTCGTTGGATACCAATTTTCGTGGATTTCGTTGGGGAAGTTGAACTACGAATTTAGATGTTCGACGTACAGATTTCTGTAGGCTTGTACTTTTACAAAACTGTAAATGAAAAACAAATTTTCATTCGAAAGTAAAAAATTAATAGCGACCTTATTTTACCTACACGCTTACTTATTAGGCCAAACTGTATGCAAGCTAACATGATCCGATATGTTGTAGTACCAATGCTATTCACTTTGTTGTAGACTTTAATCTTATTCAGTGAATCATACACAGTACATCATGGTTACCTAATTTGGCCATGAGGCTAAATTACTCGAGTCCAATTTGTATGAAAGCTTAGCCTTTGGTGCTCCTGAAATTAACAGGTCCTGGAATATGAACTTTGATGTAAAGTTTAACCTAGGTCAGAGAAACATGAAAGGTAGGTCATGGTGTTATTCTCTAAAATGATTTCCTTTTCAATGAGAATTTAATTTTAAATACGGCATGTTGATTTGTATCTAACAGTTTAATTTTATACTGTGGTCTCGACTGGATAGGTCATCTAATGTCATCGACTTCTGTTAAGTTTAAAAATTTTGGACATAGCTCTTACGTCGTTAAATATTTCTACAAAGTATTATTAATATCGAAATTATCAAAAAAAAAGTGGGGAATGTGACAGCTGTTTCTACATACAACATGGACAAGTAAGACTCTAACAAAAAAATGGAAAACAAAACATTAATTGAGTCACTTACTTTGTTTTGTGTGTATTCATCATTCCTAGTAGAGTAATCGATAAAAAAAGCCAAACAAAACACATTGAAAAATGTTATTGTTGCACAAGGATGTCGATACTTGGCACTGCAAAACAGTAATTGAATAACAATAGAATATAATAGGAACCTTTTTCAACTATTCTTATAAAATTCATTCTAAACTATTTCAGAAATTGAAATAAGAAATTTGAAATTATTTCTCGATTTCACCTTAAGTTTAACAAGATGAATTATTGTGCAAATTTGATGTTAACATGTGGCGTCACATCCATTTACTTTAACACTACCATGACACGACAAGCTTAAAAATACAGTCACTTGTTATTGAAGCCCAACATCTCCAGACCAGACAGTTCTTGATAACAATAAATCTTGTAGGTAATGACAAATTGACAGGTCCTGTCATGGCTAATCAACAGTTACAATGCGTGTGCATAATAATTGTTGTCATTGACAGTTTTTGTACGAATTTAAATCAGGCATTGCACAACACCTCGAGTAATCCAGAACCGGTTATGACGTTTAAATTAATGAAACCACTGTCAGAGTAAAGGATAGCATGACTCATAAAGCGGATTAAATACAATGAGTTTGCTCTAAAGGTAAAATGTCTTAACTAAATATCGAACTACAAGGTAAAGTTCAAAAATCGGAGGGGAATCGGTGGCCGAGTGGTCTAAGTAATTAGTACTGTAATCACTAGCAAGTCAACACTGAGGTTGTGAGTTCGAACCCCGCTCGTGCGGATGCACTCGACTCCAATCTTAATTGACTAGGATCGTCAGTTTTCCTATCGAAGGTCGGTGGTTTTCTCCGGGCACTCCGGATTCCTCCACCAATAAAAACTGGCCGCCACGAAATAGCCCAAAAGCGGTGCGCAAAAGTGGCGTTTAAACACAAAAAATCAAAATCAAATAAAAAATCAGAAAGTCTATAAAACCTAACTAAACCAAACACTTGACGAAAGCAACCAACTGGAAAGACTAAATAAAAAATAAAAAAGATGGAATGAACCTGGTTTCATAGCTAGCTAAACCTTCCACTTTCATGACAGCTATTTATAGTTCCACTATATTGAAAAGAAACACTGTCACTGTATGATACAGTATTATTAGTGGCTGCGTTAATGATACCTGTCATTTCTGTTAATGTGGATTCATTATTATCCGTTGGATTCCAATTTTCGTGGATTTTGTTGGGGAAGTTGAACTACGAATTTAGATGTTTGACGGAGTACAGATTTCTATAGGCTTGTACTTTGGCAAAACCATGAAATCCAATATCAACGAAAATACAATTTTTCCTCAAACCTCGAAAATTGGTACCAGCGAAAATAAATGGATCCATGTAGTATTTTGTGTTTATTACACTGGTATAACATATTTGTGTTATTCTGAATGGTTTCTAATGCACGTTCTTCAAATTACCTTTTGATATTCCAATGATTGAGATTTAAAGCTGTTTGACCCGATGGTATTAATATGAGCAAGTCCCAAGTCAGGAACCTCTTTCATAGATTGTATTTAGTGATATCATAATTCTGTTGTTCATTGGGAGGTTTTATATGGTCAGTTCACAGCTTTTCTATATCCAGGAAAATTGTTTTACATAGTGTATAGACATTTGTCTGGTGATGAAGACACTATCTTACCAAAAAGGTATTTGGTCCTTTTGTGACCACAGTTCCACCTGTCCAATGCCGGTTTATCCCTGCATACGCTTTCATTCATCTTTAAAATTATTTGATTTTTGGGATAAGAAACACCAATTTAAAAGACGATCTCATTAAAAAAAAAGTCAAAAGTTGCCGATAAAACTTGAATATAGACCGGTTAACACAATATACACTGACACAACAGCAGGTGACAACAACTCCTTTGAGCTAAGGCATAACATGGTTACCTCACTCGACAATTGTATCACAAGATAACATTTTGGTTGGCGCCGCAGATACATCTATACTGTATATATTCCGATATACACAGTCTCTCAAAATTCTATGAGTTTTGTTTGTTTTGACATTGTTCAAGTTTACTTTGTGTTCTGAAATCTAAAACAATATAAGATCGATTTTTTTTAATCTCAGAAAAAATCAGATATCGTCAATGTTATTATCTTTGTTATGATTTAAATTTGGCTCGATTACTATAATTATTTTCATCTGATGGTTGTAACCTGTTATCTGTTTCTTGCATGAAGATATATTTCGTATCACACTACGGAGTGTCATAAGAAAAAGTAATACGAATACTGTGTTAACTTGATTGGCTTATCCAGCATCATGAGATATGATGTAGTACTTTGTTGTTGACTTTAACCTTATTCAGTGGATCATATAAAAAAAAAACGTGCATACAAGACTTAGTTTAGTATATATGCGTGCATTAATTGGTTCAATAATTTCGATAACATTAAAATTTCAAAAAACTCGTTTCATATGACTTAAATTCAAATAGTAATAATAAACTCGCCATATGCTCGTTTATTATCATATTGAAATTAAACAACTCGTTAAGAAAAATATAAATATACTGTACACATAAAACAATTTAGAAGAAAGAATGGGGGTAACTGAGCTCGTTATCAATCAATATACAAAAAGAGTTATTATTCCAGTAACTGCCCTCCTAATAAAATCTTTTATATTTGAATAAATCGGAACAGCTTCTAAGTATGTCATATTTTAATGAAAGTATCAATGCTCATATACATGAAAATGCCGTTATTGACATTTGCTTATTTTGTTTTGATATATCAACTGAACATTGACCCAAACAACCTTGCGGGGGAAAACAAGACATAATAACTGCTAATCACAAGTATTTATGGCTGCGAACATTGTCATTTACCAGGGAGGTCTATTACCGTGTCAATTCTGATATCACACTCTTTTGTCGCTTTGTAAACAAAGCCATGTTCTAATTCCAATAAAACATTGGGGTGTTCGTTAGTGATGTTTCATTTAAATTGCAACGTCATTTGTATTTTGAACGATGCATGAGATCCAAAATTTCATTTCTGTAGGTGTTGCTCGCTATGGCAGTTGTTAACCATTCGTTTGATGTGTTTGAGCTTTTGATTTTGCCATTTGTACAAAAGTTCTGATTTGCCTGGCCTGTTAGAATAGAAATAATTCTTTTCGTGTCACCATCTTTGCTGACTTTAAAATGGATAGGCATTACATTTATCTACATCAGGATTCTACTTTGTCAAATTTAACATCCCAAGTTTTTTAAACATGAAAATGGACGCACTGTCAATTTAACTCCTTAAAACTGATAAATCTATTCTCATGATATTGTTACGATCATTACATGACAGTTGTATTTTTGAAAGAAAATTGGTTGTCAGAGGGAATTTTAAAAACTTAGATATTTCATGGAAGGGCAAACTGGAATTTTTCAGAGATTTTTGGGTGATGCGAGTCTTGACAAAACCAACTCTTCCTTTTATTCTAAAGTGTACTATTATCTTGACTATCTTTAGATCCTGTTGGCCTTCATCTTATTGTGTAGTTTCTGTTACGAACTATACAGTCGTAATAATACCAGTTTCGGTAGAATTGGCGTGAGCGGCCTCTTGAATACAAATTTCTTTTTTTATTGCTTTATATAAACTTAAAATACCCTGATCATTATAACTGTGGTCTCGAGTAATGTTTTGTTTGAAAAAAACATGGCATTTTACTGAGGATTGCTGATATCAATAGGCGTCCGTACCATTCCTTCAAGTTCATGTCTCTTACTTTCTATTGTGTCACTGGACGATTTCGGTATCTTAGTTCCGGGCTTAGGTGCAGACAAGTTTAGCAAGTCTTGCAGTTACGCGTTTACAAAAAAAGTAAAATTAACAAAAATACCGAACTACTAGGAGAATTCTAAACGGAAAGTTCCTAAGCAAATGGCAAAATCAAAAGCTCAAACACATCAAACGAATGGATAACAACTGTCATATTCCTGGCTTGGTACAGGCATTTTCTTATTAGAAAATGGTGGATTAAATCTGGTGTTATAGCTAGCTAATCATCTCACTTGTATGACAGTCGCATACAATTCCATTATTTTGACAACTATATGTGAAGAACAAAACAAACAGACATAATCAAATGATAATAGGTAAAAATGTCAAAAATAGGGGTACAGCAGTCAACATTGTGTTATAATCTTAATCACTATAAAACCAAACAAATATGTCAACAAAGAAAAACAAAAAGACATATAGAAATAGCACATAAGAAAAAACGAATGAACTTTTTTAGAAAAAGCACGAGACGTTCTTTGACATACCATCAACTTTCTGCTCAGACACTGGTGTAGTTTTTCAAAGTGTGAGTAGCAGCTGCAATCTCTTGAATACTGAATGAGTTGGGAAATGTATATCCCATATGCAGGTGAAGTTTATATATTGCTAATAAGGTTTGGGGAGATTGATAATTTCAAAATTAATATCGTCTTATTTGTCATACATTCTGGTACTGAGATGACCGCTTATGTCAAATTCGAGGTATAAGTCTAAAAATAAGACAGAGGAAGCCGTGTCTGTTGTTTCTTTAATTTCTAGTTCTGGAGGATGTATCAATGGAACCCAATCAGAAAAGTTTGGATTGTTAATGAAAAGAACATCATCAATATATCTCAAAGAAAATTAAATGATCTGGATTCTTTGATCGTCTTGTTTTTGACAAGTGTCTGAAGGAACTCCGATTCATATGAAAATAAGAATAGGTTGGCAAGGAGAGGCGCACAGTTCGTTCCCATAGGAATGCCGACAATTTGTTGAAAACGTCTTCCTCCAAATTCAACAAATATATTGTCAATAAGAAACTCCAGCATACTGATCACTTGTTCCTCAGTGAAGCATGTTTTATTCTTTTGTTCACTATTAACAAAATATGCCGTATGGTATCCCAAAGTAATAAATTTATAGCGTGTGCTACTATTTTTATTTTGAAAATCATTGTGGATTATTTCTTTTAGACGATTTTTCACGTTGGCCAAATCTTTATCTGGCTAGTTTATCCGTAAGGCTGTGATTTCAAATAATTATTTTTGTACGTTACTCAATTGAAACGGTATAATTTGTCATTCAAATTCAATATTTTTTATTTGAGTGGTATATTTTTTCATTTAAATGCAATATTTTTTCATTTAAATGCAATATTTTTTATTCAAATGGTATAATTTGTCATTCAAATGCAATATTTTTTATTCAATTGGTATAGTAGTTTTTTATTTATATGCAATAATTGCATTATGGGAAATTCTTTGACGTCATAAGGTCAAATTTGCAACAACGTTTGTGATTGGTCGGTAATTGTTTGGATTTTTCCTCTTTCTTTCTAAACATGAGTGACCAAGAATTAAAAAACGCGTAAGAATATCGCCCCTCTAACTAAATCTGGTGTTCGTGCGAGTTCTGCACTGGCTGTTAAAATCTTCTGGTCCTAACTATTATTTCTATTGCAAAATTTCGATGGTCAAAACGTTCTGACCACAACTTTTCAAAAACTTTCATTATTCATGGATCTTTATGCAAGTATAACGTTTGTTTATAATAGATTAGACACCGTTGGTTTTCCCGTTTGAATGGTTTTACACTAGTCATTTTTTTTGGGCCCTTTATATCTTGTTGTTCTGTGTGAGCAAAGACTACGTGTTGAAAATCGTACTTTGACCTATTTAATGGTTTACATTTACAAATTATGACTTGGATGGAGATTTGTCTCATTGGCACTCATACCACATCTTCTTATATCTGTATACAACGTAAACCAGACGTTTCTTAGATTGTTTTCTTTTTTTAATAAATCCTTTGCCGCGCGTTGTGTACTGATTGATACTTCAGTCTGGGAGAACAAGATTTATTTCAGTACTAGTTGTAATTAGCTTTGAGCAAACTTCCAGTAATTGCAAATACTCTTATTTCGGTGCTTTGTGTCTATTGTCTTAATGTTAGTTTTTTTTGTGTGTCTCGTACCGATCTTTTGGGTTTATCTAATTGCAACTGATAAGTGCAGGTTGTTCTTTTATTGGACTGTTACACCACTGTCCAAGCTTCGGGATGGGTTGAGTGCTCACAAACATGTTGTTGTACTGTTACAATACTGTCCCAGGTTAGGGGGAGGATTGGGATCCCGCTAACATGTTTAACCCCGCCAGATTCTGTATGTATGTGCTTGTCCCAAGTCAGGAGCCTGTAATTCAGTGGTTGCCGTTTGTTGCTGTGTTATACATATTTGTGTTTCGTTCATTTTATTGTACATTAATTCGGCCGTTAGTTTTCTCGTTTGAATTGTTTTACATTTGTGATTTCGGGGCCTTTTATAGCTGACTATGCAGTGTAGGCTTTGCTTATTGTCAAAGGCTGTACGGTGACTTATAGCTGTTGATTTTTGTGTAATTTGGAGAGTTGTCTCATTTGCAATCATACCACATCTTCGTTTTTATATTAACCCTGTCATCTTCTTTATTTGCCTGTCCCAGGTCAGGAGCCTGTAGTTTAGTGGTTGTCGTTGGTTCATGTCTCGACTCATATTTGATATTTTGTAAATTGTTTTGTTATGTATAATTTGGCCGTTAGTTTTTCGTTTGAATTGTACACACTTTTAATGTCGGGCCTTTTATAATTGCTTACATCCACTTCATATTTGAAATCCGGTGGATAGTTACCTTATTAGCAATCATATCCCATCTCTTCGTTTTTATATTATATACATGACTTCTAAACTCGTGTTTTCCTGAACAAGCATAAAAGGAAAACCATTTGATATTTATTTATTTGTTGGGGTGGGGGACAGAAGGATTTAATATATGAATATGGTTGCCTGGTAAAAGAGCTGAAAATAGGCATGATTAGCGACAGATTAAAATGAATAATGATGCCCTCTCTTCCCTTCCCCATCCTTCATCTATAAATTAAACTGACCACCACGGAATAGCCCAATAGTGTTGAAAGTAGTGTTAAACACCAATCAATCAAAATCCCTTCCCTAGAACATCAAATAATCGTCCCTTAACTGTTATTGTTCGTGTAGTTCTTATATTTATCCAGCTTATCGTCCTATAGGGATATCCTACTAAGGCTGGCATACCATAAAAACGTTTATAACACAGCTCACATTCTAATATATAAGCATTCATAAATTTATTACTAGAATTTAAGTCTTGTACTTAAATTCAGTTATCACGGTGCGCTGTACCCTATATGTTTTGTTTGGTTATTAGTGAGTTTACGTATACATTTATACCATAATCTCATTGGTGGTTACTGAACCTTTAAATCTGACGTAACGAGCCCTTTTCAATTTGGATCCAAGGAGGAAGGCAGGAGATAATTGAACTCCAATATAAAACCAAAAACCCGCCATCCCTCCCAGTAAATTGACTATTTTGTAAATATAAACAAGTGTGGACACAGATTTGTGTTATTTGATCGCCAATTTTTGTAATGACTTGTGCAGGGGTTAATTATGCAGAATGTCCGTATGTGTACATGACATTCAAATTAAACGTTTTGTAGTATTTGGTTTGCAGATGTGGACACTGTTTTACATCGAAATAGAAACAGATACTTGGAGAAGTTAAAAATACAATAACAATGAACGACATCTCTCAGAAGGTTCAGTAAACATATTTGTTACAGATCTTGAACATGCAATTCTTGTAAATATATTTAGAATTGGAAACTGCTTTGGTTTATGTTATCTTTTCAGGTGATGCATGAGTTGACATTTCTGGAAGCCTACGTGTATTTTGCGAAATGGGCAGATAAAGAATTCCGCTTGATGTAAAAAGAACTGTCGTCAAAGAATGACTTACAAATGTACTCGGATTGCATAATTCGCTGCATCAAAAAAACATTTCGTTTTATAAATAGTATCATTCACTACAGGTGAACAATGTAAGGGTTTTGATCCCTCACCTGTGTTCCCACGGTGATCCAAATTGTTCTAATCTTATATTCAGTTACCACAATCTGTGGTAGTCATTTATATATATATTTGATAGTACGGTTGCCATAATCAGCGATATGCCGGTAACCTCATATTTTCAGATATACAAGTGACAGTTAAATTGCCAGCGATCTGCGGCACATACATACATTCATATTGAGATTACTTATATACAATATGTATAAATTTAAATAATATTAAAGGCTGTGGCCAAATACTGCCAATTTGTTGTTGGGTTTTAACAAGCATCTGGGATAACGTCATTTAGACTAAACGACGCCATGTTTGTTATGTGCCTCTGCCGTCTAAACAACCTATCAAAAAAGAAGAGGTGGAAGAGAGCCAGAACATCTTTCCAATGCAAATCAAAGTACTGAAGTACTGAACATCGGATGACTGCAAGTTCTTGTGGATGGTCAAAAGCACTTGTCACAGAAAAAGATCACATCTCTATACCTGAAACTGAGGTAAATGTACAGAGATATATTTTTTTCTTATACAAGTTCGTGCGTGGATGATGAATAACTGACATGAAATTCAACCGCACAGTAATAACTATTATATTGTGGTGATACAAACCAGTATACACTGGTTTGTTGTTATATATTATATTAATATAACAGTTAAAATTGAGAATGGAAATAGGGAATGTGTCAAAGAGACAACAACCCGACCATAGAGCAGACAACAGCCGAAGGCCACCAATGGGTCTTCAATGCAGCGAGAAACTCCCGCACCCGGAGGCGTCCTTCAGCTGGCCCCTAAACAAATATGTATACTAGTTCAGTGATAATGGACGTCATACTAAACTCCAAATTATACACAAGAAACTAAAATTAAAAATGATACAAGACTAACAAAGTCCAGAGGCTCCTGACTTGGGACAGGCGCAAAAATGCGGCGAGGTTAAACATGTTTTTTGAGATCTCAACCCTCCCCCTATACCTCTAGCCAATGTAGAAAAAACAAACGTACAACAGTACGCACAGTAAAACTCAGT
Source organism: Mytilus californianus (assembly GCF_021869535.1). Taxonomy (NCBI): domain Eukaryota; kingdom Metazoa; phylum Mollusca; class Bivalvia; order Mytilida; family Mytilidae; genus Mytilus; species Mytilus californianus. The sequence continues at coordinate 31,449,361 of NW_026262690.1, read as the reverse complement.
TTAAGAGAAGTCCGAGTCTGATGTCAGAATAGGAAACAAAAGAAAATAAACAAAATGACAATAATACATAAATAACAACAGACTACTAGCAGTTACTGACATGCCAGCTCCAGACCTCAATTAAACTGATTGAAAGATTATGTCTTCATCATATGAATATCAGGCACAATCCCTCCTGTTAGGGGTTTAGTATTATACCGTCATAAAATATATGAGAAGAACATAACCCGTGTCATGCCAACAACTGGTTTTAGAATAAATATGTTTAGTTCCGATGCAAAGACCCTATAAGTGAATCAATATTAAAGCCAAAATATGCAATTTTTAATGACCTGACAACAGTATCGTAACTATATCCCTTCTTAATAAGTCTGTTTAAAGGTTTTGTTAGCTTTTGAGGTGAATACTGACATTTTTGTGCTTTGTAAAGAATATTACCATAAAAGATTGGATGTGAAATACCCGAACGTATAAGATGTCTGCATGTTGAGTTATATTTACGAATGATGTCCTTATACCGATGAAGAAATTTAGTAAATGTTTTGACTAGTTTATGATATCGAAAACCCTGGTGTAATAATTTTTCAGTAATATATAAATTTCTCTCGCTAAAATCTAATACGTTGTTACATACACGAGTGAATCGTACGAGTTGAGATATATAAACACCATAAGATGGTGACAAGGGAACATCACCATCTAAAATAGGATAATTAACGATAGGAAATGAAAAATCATCTCTTTTATCATAAATTTTTGTATTAAGCTTCCCGTTAATGATATAGATATCAAGATCGAGGAAAGGACAGTGGTCATTGTTAGTATTAGCTTTATTTAAAGTAAGTTCAACAGGATAAATTTCTTTAGTATACATACTGAAGTTGTCATTATTGAGAGCCAATATATCATCCAAATATCTAAAAGTATTGTTAAATATTTGTATCAGATGTTGTTTCGATGGGTCTTTGCTGATTTTAGTCATAAATTGTAACTCATAACAATACATGTATATATAATTTTCATCCATTTGTATATCATTCTATTCAACTATTCTAATAATAAGGGGACGAAGTCCCCTATTACAGTAGAAAAATCAATAAAAAAAAAAAAAAAAAAAAAAAAATCGGGAAAAATTTCCCGAAATTTTCATTGTACTAATGAACTTGCGCAGAAATCTACTTCCTTCTTCCGGTCTCGTGTGTCATGAGACTTTGAGTGAAATATATATTTATCAGTCCAGTCAAATATAGGAAGGAACACAATAACAATTTCATTTCTAATTATTCTTTGATATGAAAAAACGTTACCTGATGATAGCGTTTCTTTGTTTACATCGAATATGACGTCATAAGTAAAATAACGTCACAACTAAAATCCCTAACAACAGAACCAAAATCGGAAACGTTACGGTATTTCCGTTTCTTTTTTAACAGATTTTGAAGATAAAATATGTTTGAATTAAAAAAAATAATTCTTCGTTCCCTTTCACAGGTAACGCCTGCCTCATATTAAGGGGACGAAGTCCCCTATAACAGAAGAAAAATCAATAAAAAAAAAAAAAAAAAAAAAAAAAAAATTCGGGAAAATTTCCCGAACTTTTCATTGTACTAATGAACTCAAAATCGTTAACTCTTTTTTTAACCAAAATCGGAAACGTTACGGTATTTCCGTTTCTTTTTTAACATATGTTTGAATATTAAAAAAAATAATTCATACAGACTTCGTCCCCTTTCACAGGTAATGCCTGCCTCATAATATGAGGCAGGCATTACCTGTTAAAAGGGGACGAAGTCTATATAAATTATTTTTTTTTAATTCAAACATATTTTAAGTTCTAAATCTGTTAAAAAGGAAACGGAAATACCGTAACGTTTCCGATTTTGGTTCTGTTGTTAGGGATTTTAGTTGTGACGTTATTTTAGTTATGACGTCATATTCAATGTAAACAAAGAAACGCTATCGTCAGGTAACGTTTTTTCATATCAAAGAATAATTAGAAATGAAATTGTTATTGTGTTCCTTCCTATATTTTACTGGGCTGATAAATATATGTTTCACTCAAAGTCTCATGACAAACGAGACCGGAAGAAGGAAGTAGATTTCTGCGCAAATGCGGGAATTAAAAAAAGTCTGAAAAAAAAAAAGTTAACGATTTTGAGTTCATTAGTACAATGAAAATTTCGGGAAATTTTCCCGGATTTTTTTATTTTTTTTTTTATTGATTTTTCTACTGTAATAGGGGACTTCGTCCCCATAATATGAGGCAGGCATTACCTGTGAAAGGGGACGAAGTCTATATAAATTATTTTTTTTAATTCAAACATATTTTAAGTTCTAAATCTGTTAAAAAAGAAACGGAAATACCTTAACGTTTCCAATTTTGGTTCTGTTGTTAGGGATTTTAGTTGTGACGTTATTTTAGTTATGACGTCATATTCAATGTAAACAAAGAAACGCTATCATCAGGTAACGTTTTTTCATATCAAAGAATAATTAGAAATGAAATTGTTATTGTGTTCCTTCCTATATTTTACTGGACTGATAAATATATATTTCACTCAAAGTCTCATGATAAACGAGACCGGAAGAAGGAAGTAGATTTCTGCGCAAATGCGGGAATTGAAAAAAGTTACAAAAAAAAAAGTTAACGATTTTGAGTTCATTAGTACAATGAAAATTTCGGGAAATTTTCCCGATTTTTTTTTTTTTTTTTTTTTTATTGATTTTTCTACTGTTATAGGGGACTTCGTCCCCTTATTAGTGCAGTGCAAGTGTATGGTGGACACTCTTCTGTAAAAAGTCGATTTTTCTAAAAGATAGGATATGAGTAGGCATTCATATTTTCCCGTAAAAACAAGTACAGAGTTACCGGTCCTTGCCGGGATTGTCGCAAACACGTTCTTGAGATATTCTTCCGCATGCTATAACACAATTTTTAGGTACGTGTGCATAGATATTATTAATGATTTTTTACTTATATATAATATATATATATATATATATATATATATATATATATATATCTAACGACAAAACATTTTCATATTATTAATTTATGTTCTAAACGAAAATATTTTTATCAGTATTCATTGAAGAGATATATTTATAACAAACGATAAGGAATGTTAGTTTGCACTAGTTAATTTCCGCGTATTTATCATGTTTATAGATCGGTTACAAACCCAAAACGAAAGTTATGTGTGCAAATCTAGGCGATAGCAATACATCGGAATACCCTCACGGTCATCTCGATGTAAAAAACAGAAATGGACTTCTTCTGGCTCACTACCGAAGAACAAACAAACGCGCCCTATTAATATGTTTTAAAAACGCCTTGCCCTTACCCTTTTTTCCAAAAAAATGGCATTGTTAAATATATATACATATATATAATCATCATTAAAATGCTACTGTATTTTTATAAGACCTACTTTATTACATGATCTGGGACTAATGACATCTATCTATAAGTCCAAGCATACAGTAAATTATTATAATATGAATATGTTTCTTGTTTTAATAACCGCATATGATGCTATGCATGAGTCACCATTTATCAGGACAGGAATTGGGTTTACATAGAGAGAATAATGTGCAAAAAATAGATAAGGGGCGGGACCAAACCTATAGATAACATAATAAAAAAAATGATGAAATATAAAGAATACGTTGATTGTTTTTTGGTTACCTTATGTTCAGTGGCAAATAATTCACGCATGTTTAAGACAAATATAATAGAGATCAAAGGATAAAGAAAAGAGTGAAATGGTAAAAACTAAAAGATATACAATTATAGAAACGATCTTTGATCTGAACCCCCCCCCCCCCCCCCCCTCCCCTCACACACACACCATAACCATTACTGCCAATACTCGCATATATACATCTCTATACAAATATCTAAATCTGAACCACCCCCCCCCCCCGCCCAAACCCCCTAGACACAGAGGTTCTGGATCCGCTCCTGTTAAATGTATCTTATTATATACATTTTGTACGGGTCTAGATAATAGCTAAACGTACAATTCTATAATTTGTTGGATACAAAATTACAAATCATTAGAGATTTGTATCTAATTATATTATATACTGTGTCACAAAATAAACTTGTATATCCCCCCCTTTCCCAATGCAGCATTGAAAAGTAAATCATTTAAAAGTCCTGAAGAAAAAATATATTTTGAAATATGCCCCGCATACTTATTTATGCAAAGACATATAGTAATTATTGAACTACTGTGGGGCTTGAAAAAAAATCTGTTTAAGGGATTCGGAGATTGGAACAGTAAAAAATGCTCAGCAACGAATCCTAAATGTAAAATGATTTGCGGCATATGACATGAGAGCACATATTATAGATAGTCCAAAATATGAAGTTCACGCCTTATACAGTGTACGTCCTATGTCATAGGACTATTGTTGTAACATGGGTTAGTTACTGGTTCCTATTTATCCCGAATTGTCTTTATTAAAGAATTAGTTCCGGAGTATCACAGCTCATGTCTCTTCTTGTGAGTCTTTGGCTCTGCTGTCGTAATTAGGTGATTTTTTTTTCTACAAGTAGCAGAAAAGAGGGGCTTAGTCCAAATAATTATAACGTCCTGGAAGGCTTTTATTCTTTTTTATGTTTGCCTTCCTGCAACGTCTCTGAGGATCATGAACTGGGGGATAGCTATGTATTTTTTTTTTACTTCAATGTGTAGACTGTATGGGAGTTTCTTCAGAAAGGGTTTTCATTGGATGCATTTTTGCCATGCACGCAGGCATCTGTTTCTATCCATGAACAGGTTGTGTGTCAAATTAATTATTATTACTTGTCAAATTAATTATTGTTACTTGTCACTCGCATTTTTTGCTCGACCTGACCATTATTGGCATTAACAGCACGAACGCCAAATATTAGTTAGAGGGGCGATATTGCGACGCGTTTTTTCAATTCTTGTTCACTCATGTTTAGAAAGAAAGGGGAGAAATCCAAACAATTACCGACCAATCACAAACGTTGTTGCAAATTTGACCTTGTGACGTCAAAAAATTACCTATAATGCAAATATTGCATATAAATAAAAAAATCTACTATACCAATTGAATAAAAAATATTGCATTTAAATGAAAAAATATACCATTCAAATAAAAGATATTGAATTTGAATGACAAATTATACCATTTGAATAAAAAATATTGCATTTAAATGAAAAAATATACCATTCAAATAAAAAAATATTGCATTTAAATGAAAAAATATACCATTCAAATAAAAGATATTGCATTTGAATGACAAATTATACCATTTGGATAAAAAATATTGCATTTAAATGAAAAAATATACCATTCAAATAAAAAAATATTGCATTTAAATAAAGAAAGATACCAATTAAATTAAAAAAATGCATATAAATGAAAAATATCAAATTTTTGCAACCAATACCATGCCATACTCTGATCAAGGTTATTCTGGTTTTTAATGCAGGGATGTCACACACTCAGCTAATTTAAAAGGTATACATTTCCGTACAGTATCACAAGAGAATGCATTGTTATCATAATCTATATGAAACTAATTGTCATCTACAAAAATATTTATTAGAGGTTTAGGAATAAATTGTAAAGCTGTAGGAATGCAGCTTGTCCTTGAAGTAATCTATGGAGAGTTAACGTACAACTGGATAGTCAGACTGGTAATTTGCGTCATTTAAAACATTATCGGCACGCTAAAATAACTCGACATGCCTTAATTGCTTATTTCGTTGAATGACTTTTGTCTGCGTTGACCATTCCAAGGGCCAAGGGAGCTCCCATTTGATTTTTAGGGGGGGGGTTTGGGGGGGGGGGGGGGGTGTTTAATGGTGAAATAGTGAAAACATTATTTGATGAATATCATGAAAAGACTGGTAAAAATTGATTTGTATGTTCTATAAAACTTTGATATATTAAAACGTCTTATTGATTGATTGTTCCACTATTTTTTGTCCAAATCAACTGCAGGTAATGTATGTACAAGCAGAACCAAATACAATGAAAGTCCCAACTATGTATTGGCTTCCGAAGCTACACAAAACACCTTACAAATATAGATTTATTTCGTCTTCAAGCCATTGTTCCACTACTTAATTGTCTATTCTTCTTACCAGTACACTTGGTACAATCAAAAACCTGATAATAAATTGTTCAAGATAACTAGATAACATTTTTGTTCGCTTTGGAGATTCTGTATATCGTCAGGTTATCGGAATTCCAATGGGGACTAACTGTGCACCACTTATTGCGGACCTTTTTTTGTATTGCTATGAGTTACAATTTATGACAAAAATCAGCAAAGACCCATCGAAACAACATCTGATACACAAATTTAATAATACTTTTAGATATTTGGATGATATTTTGGCTCTCAATAATGACGACTTCAGTATGTATACTAAAGAAATTTATCCTGTTGAACTTACTTTAAATAAAGCTAATACTAACAATGACCACTGCCCTTTCCTCGATCTTGATATCTATATCATTAATGGAAAGCTTAATACTAAAAGAGATGATAAAAGAGATGATTTTTCATTTCCTATCGTTAATTATCCATTTTTAGATGGTGACGTTCCCTTGTCACCATCTTACGGTGTTTATATATCTCAACTTGTACGATTCGCTCGTGTATGTAACAATGTTTTAGATTTTAACGAGAGAAATTTTTGTATTACTGAAAAATTATTACACCAGGGTTTTCGATATCACAAACTAGTCAAAACATTTACTAAATTTTATCATCGGTATAAGGACATCATTCGTAAATATAGCTCAACATGCAGACTTCTTATACGTTCAGGTATTTCACATTCAATTTTTTATGGAAATATTCTTTATAAAGCACAAAAATGTCAGTATTCACCTCTGAAGCTAACAAAACCTTTAAATAGACTTATTAAGAAGGGATATAGTTACGATACTGTTGTCAGGTCATTAAAGATTGCATATTTTGGCGTTAATATTGATTCACTTATAGGGTCTTTGCATCGGCACTAAACACATTTATTTAAAAATAAGTTGTTGGCATGACACGGGTTATGTTCTTCTCATATATGTTATGATGGTATGATACTAAACCCCTAACGGGAAGGATTGTGCCTGATATTCATATGATGAAGACATAATCTTTCAATCAGTTTAATTGAAGTCTGGAGCTGGCATGTCAGTTAACTGCTAGTAGTCTGTTGTTATTTATGTATTATTGTCATTTTGTTTATTTTCTTTGGTTACATCTTCTGACATCAGACTCGGACTTCTCTCGAACTGAATTTTAATGTGCGTATTGTTATGCGTTTACTTTTCTACATTGGCTAGAGGTATAGGGGGAGGGTTGAGATCTCATAAACATGTTTAGCCCCGCCGCATTTTTGCGCCTGTCCCAAGTCAGGAGCCTCTAGCCTTTGTTAGTCTTGTATTATTTTTAATTTTAGTTTCTTGTGTACAATTTGGAGTTTAGTATGGCGTTCATTATCACTGAACTAGTATATATATTTGTTTAGGGGCCAGCTGAAGGACGCCTCCGGGTGCGGGAATTTCTCGCTGCATTGAAGACCTGTTGGTGACCTTCTGCTGTTGTCTGTTCTATGGTCGGGTTGTTGTCTCTTTGACACATTCCCCATTTCCATTCTCAATTTTAAGAAATTTAATATACTTTGACACACGGTTAGATGAATAAAAATGTCACATGCAATTGAATTTCTTTGAATTCATTCCATATGTATTTTGATATTAAATGAAAGCTGATACATTGCTTTTATTATTATTTTTTAGCAAATATTTGCTGATATCTTCATACAGGAACTAATATTATCAGCGTTCCGTGTTTGATAATAGTTATTTCCCTTAGACTGCTGTATTGTTAGCAGTCATGAATAAAAAAAAAAAAATATTTGGAACTATTATTGCAGTTTAAATCTATCATGTTTATAGAAACATTAACCAAACTGTCTAAATATAATTGAAGGTTTTCAGGCTAACAAGAAGGTTTAATATATAACTGGCACTAGTCAAAATTAAAAATGAACAGGGTTCATAAAAAATTGTCAATTTCCTCATGGAATGTACATGGCCTTGGGGATAAGATGAAAGACCCAATGTTTCTGGATTTTTTAAATAAAGATATAAATATACTTTTAGAAACCTGGAAGGGGGGATCAGAAGATTTTAAAATTGAAGGCTATAACATTATCTCTAAAATACGAAAGAAAACAAAAAAAGCCAAAAGACATAGTGGAGGCATTATAGTCACAATTAAAAAACAATTTTATAAGGGGATTTCTTATCTTAAAGATGCTGTCATCCCAGAATAGATTATGGTTAAAGCTTGATAAGTATTTCTTTGGACTTAATCAAGATATATATCTTTGTGCTGTTTATATTCCCCCTTTTTCATCAGCACATTATGATAGTGACTTAGAAAATCTTGAAAATGAAATTAGTTCATTTTCTATTGAAGGACACATTATTTTAATTGGGGATTTTAATTCTAGAACTGCAATGAAAGCAGATTACATAAAAAATGACTCAGATGAAATAAATAATGTTGATGGTATTGACCTTCTTTTAGAGAGCTATATAACTGATATTGAAATCAGAAGAGTAAACCAAGATAACACTTTGAATACATTGGGGAATAAATTACTTGAATTATGTTCGTCCTCAAGGCTACGTATACTCAATGGCCGTTTTTTGGGAGATTCCCTAGGATATTTTACTTATATGTGTAATACTGGGTTCAGTACAGTTGATTATGCCATTGCAAGTGAGAGTCTCCTGCCTGAGGTAAAATACTTTAAAACAAATGACTTTACATATTTATCAGATCATGTTCAAATAAACTTATATATGAATTGTTCTATTATATCAGATACATGTATGAAGAAATGTCTAGATGAAAAGAGATGGCATTTGATAAAATCATACAAATGGACAGAATTGTCATTTTCAAAATTAATTGATTTTCTATCAACAGAAAATGTTAGAAAGGAAATTTTAGATTTAGAGATGCAACATTTTGATAGCAATAAACTAGGCGTTGATGGTGCAACTGAAAAACTTACAAAAATTTTACAAAATATTGCAGAAAATACATGTAAAGGCATATCTAAACTAACTAAAAAGAAAAAGAAAAAAATTAAACAAGTATGGTCAGATAATACAGGATATGAAACAAAAAGACAAATAAACTATATAGGAAATAAAATCAAGAATAACTTAAATGACAAAAGTTTAAAACCTAAATATTTTGAATTATGTAAAAAACTAAAAAAAATGATTAAACAGAAAAAATTTGAATATCACCAAAAACTTTATAAATCACTTTCAGATAATTTTAAAAATAATCCAAAAGAATATTGGAATGTTCTAAAGGTAATAAAAAAGAAACCAAATATTGAAGAAGATATTCCTGAAATTTTAATGAATGAAAATAAAATCATAAAACATTTTCAGGATCAGGGTACACCAACATCATATGATAAACCCTTTGTAAATAAACTGGAACGTGAATTAAACATTCTAGAGGATAATATTGAATTGAATATGGAAACTGATGCACCAATTACATTTACTGAGGTAAAACTGGTCATTTCAAACCTTAAAGTAAACAAATCAGCAGGTCCAGATAGAATTGTGAATGAAATACTCAAACATTCACAACCTGTGATAATTAATTCTATTGTAAAAGTTTTTAATTTGATTTTAAAGACAGGTAATTATCCAGATTCATGGAAATTATCTTTCATGATCCCTTTACATAAAAAAGGTGACAAGTTAGACCCTAATAATTATAGAGGAATTTCTCTTATAAGTAATCTACCAAAACTTTTTAATGCCATATTGAATAATAGGCTAATCAAGATTGTTGACAAACAATTAAGTGATTGTCAGTTTGGTTTCAGAGAAAATCACAGAACAGCTGATAGCATCTTTTTATTGAAGTCCTTGATTAATAAATATCTACATAAAGAGAAAAAAAAGATTTATGCCTGCTTTATAGATCTGAAAAAGGCTTTTGATTCAGTATGGAGAACTGCTTTACTTTATAAATTATGCAAAATGGGAGTTGGCAGGTCTTTTTACAGAGTTATAAAACAACAATACTTAAATACTTAATCATCTTTGAAATACAAAGATTATGTATCAGAATTTTTTAATATTGCTAGAGGGGTTAAACAAGGAGACACCCTGAGCCCCACTTTATTTAATGTCTTCATAAATGATATTGTAAAAAATTTTGAGGGAAATGATTCAAGTCCCCTTAAGCTTATAAATAGTAAGGTGGGATGCCTCCTTTTTGCAGATGATCTTTTGATCCTGTCAGAATCGAAAGAGGGTCTTCAAAACAGTTTAAATAATGTTAAATTATATTGCAACAAATGGCAACTCTCTTTAAATACAAACAAAACAAAATCCATGATTTTCAGTCAGTCCAAACAAAATGGTGAAACATCACATATTTACTATGAGAATGAAGCCATAGAGAGCGTATCAGAATATTTATTTTTGGGAATGTTGATAAAATGTAATGGAAATTTATCACAAAGTACCTTAGAGCTGACAAAAAAGGCAAAAAAAGTATTTTTTGCAATAAAATCCTATACTAAATCATTGAATAAGCTACCTATAAAAGTAGCAAATAACCTTTTTGATTCTTTAGTAAAACCAATTATGACCTATAAATCAGAAGTAACATATTTGGATACATATATTTCTTTTCATAGAGCCAAAAACAGAGCCTTATCTTCAGGAAAACAAATTAATCAACTTGATTTTACAGACAAAACCCCTATTGAAAATATGCATCTTAAATTTTGTAAATCTACTCTAGGAATAAGAAAAAATGCATCCAATTTAGGAGCAAGAGTTGAATTAGGAAGATTGCCTATAGAATGTTTTATTAAAACACAAACCCTTTTATATTTAGCTAGACTATATGATAATAATATTAATCCATTGATAAAGGAAGCTTTTATTCTAGCACAGTCTCTAGATTTGACTGGAACTTATTCATGGTATACATATGCAAAAAATATTGTTGAAGAGACTAATATTGACCTTAATATTTTTTCTAATTGTAAGGACATAAAGATGTAAATAAAATAAAAAATGATATAAAGTTAAAAATGAAAAATAGATATGAAGATTTAATTGAAACTAAATTTGAAAACATTGATGATAAAAGTAAATTTTATCTATATAAAAAACTAAAAAAAGGATTGCAAACTAGAATCTTATCTAAATATATCTAATTTTCAGATAAGGAGATTGATCACTAAATTTAGACTAAGTGATCACTCCCTCTTAATTGAAAAGGGGAGATATTTTAAAATTCCAAGAGAGGAACGACTTTGTCATAAATGTAAAATACTAGAGGATGAGAAACATTTTTTACTCTATTGTGATAATAATAAAACACTAAGAAATGCCTTTTTTGAACACATATGTACTGAAAATAATAACTTTAATAATTTAAATGAAGAAGAAAAAATTCATTATTTACTAAATCCATCAACGCCTTTACAAACAAATAAGTTAGGATCCTTCTTGAAAAAGTCATTAGAACTGAGGGCAGGGGACTCTTAACAACTTGTTTGTTTTTATAAATTTTGATGCTGTTTTTATTATGTCTGTTTGATATGTATGTATATATGTTTATTGTGTTAATACATGTTGGTCGCAAACTGTAAAGTTTATAAGACAATAAAATATTTGATTTGATTTGATTTGATAATGAAAAAGAAAAAAATCACGCTTTACTGCTATTTTACAAAAAAAACTGAACCTCGGGAAAACTCTACAACAGGGCTAAAATGAAAGTATGATATTTACTCTATCATCGTCTAAGCGACTTTTTCTTTATTTGTCACTCCACTATTTACCTGACATTAAACAATCTTATGCAATGATACGTCACGTCGAGTGTTGTTTTATTATCATTATGTAAATTTCGAAAAGCGATAATATCAGCATTAGTTCATTAGCAAACAACTAAAAACTAAAATAATAATAACATTTAAAAATGAACCATACTAAATAGTCTATATGAAAATTAACAAGTTGAACGTTATCTAAGAATAATTTAATTTTGGATGTAACGCGTCTTCTGATTGGCTGACGTTGTTTTGTCTATCAGCTCATAGACACAATTTTGTCATGTGACCGTGACGTCATCAACGTTTTTTCATGGTTTACTCCGGTTTAAAATGGAATTTAGAATTAAATTATAAGAAATGACTGTAATATTTTTTCTGTCTATTCGAAATAACATAAAAAATGTGGTGCACACTTTAAAATAACCCGCTACGCGGGTTATTCAGTGTGCACCACATTTTTGATGTTTTTTCTTCATAGACAGAAAAAATATTACAGTCATTCCTTAAGGGCATCCGATACAGTTTCAAGGGAGTTAACTCTTGGCGCGACGTTATGCGTTTGAATTCCCGCAAAACGTCACTTTTTGCGGGACGTAATGCGTGTAATTTTCCGTAATAAGAAACGTAATGTGGATTTTCGATGCATGCTAACTTCTAAACCATTAATATTAGTGCATTTGATTCTAACAGGATAACAGTCTAATAAAATCAGAAGAAATAAAACACATTACTTCAACAAAGTATCGTATAGTGAGCAATCTCAAGACGACTAACCCTTTTGGTGTTACTAATATAATGCATGTCAATTATCATTTTTATTATCATTCATCATGCTTGATTTGGTCCGAATCCGATTTTCTGACATTTTATTACAGCACAGAAAACCAATGATATTTTAAAACTAATACCGAAAATTTAGGTACACGAAGAAGTAAATTTCCTAACTGAACAATTTACTAAAATAAATAATGGTATGCCGCTAATATTAACAATGATACAACTAATAAAAGAACAAAGTTCCGATTTCTTCCACGTTGCACGTATTTTATCTAACAAAAGGCAATAGTCAACAATATTTACGCCCGTAAAATTTTGACGCAACGTAATTATGGTATACAAATGTCCGGCGTCTGTCTGTCCGTCTTAAACATGGTACAGCACAAATATCCAAATTTCATTTAACTTAACATAGTTGTTTTTTTATGATGGTCAAACGATAAGTATACTTTTTGGTGAACGTTTTGAGTTACAGGACTTTGTAACTAAAACAGGGGTGTTTTTTTCACAGTTCGCGCCGTATCTCAAAAACGATTTATGATTATTGCTTAAAACTGTACACACTTCTTAGTTATAATAATCTGAAGATCTGTATACTTTATGGGGATGATTCAAAAGTTTATTTTATAGTTATTGAGTTTATAAAAAAAAGGGGGTTTTCACATGTCGCGCCGTATCTCAGAAACTATATATAATTATTGCATAAAACTTCACATACTTGTTACTTAAATTAATCTAAAGATCTGTATACTTTATCGTGATGATTCTTTAATTCATTTTTGAGTTCTTGAATTTTTATTGAGCTTCAATTTGATATCATATAACACATGATGTGATACATAAACTTCCTATTGAGAAAGAATAAGGAATGAGTCAGGATATACTTAGCATGAATTCCTGTACAACCCCCATGTTATTTTAAAAACATTTATTATAGGTTTTTTTCATAAGACGGTCGGCGTATCATGCGCTCGTAGCGCAGCTGTTTATTTTGTCCTTTTTTTTTTTTTTACAAATATATTAGAGAAATGACGGATTGACATCAAATACAATGCAATTTCAAATATAATTAATATTTCCAAATGGCATAACTCTTTTAAAGAATAGTTGATATGCACTGATTTTCGAGCTTGTCCATGCGATATTAGTTTTATACAAATTTGGCAAGAATTGTACACTTGAAAAATCTATTAACCAGAAGGACATAAAGGACAGACAGAGGAATGGGCGTATGATATTTTATGTACCCCGCAATGCGTCGCGCTGTGGTGAAAAAATATATATAGTTATTTACCAATAAAATTACGCTATGAGAGAAGTATTTGGATTTTAATCGCAACTTGCATCCCTCTCCCACTTTCTCCCCTCTTCCCTCTAAAAAACAGCATTAAAAACTGAAGAGAAAGTATATAATAGTACAAGATTATAAAAGTGACGTGCAGAGGCGGATTTAGGGGGGAGGCTCAGGCCCCCCTTTTGAGGAAAAAATTTTGGTTGGTTATATAGAGAATCACTGAAGCGTGACGAGAGCGGGCCCCCTCTTATGCAGTCAGTGGGCCCCCACTTATGAAAATTTCTGGATCCGCCACTGACTTGCTTTGCAATCGTAATTTAGGTGGGTATAGTTTGGAAAGTTGGGAGAGGAACAGAAACAAACCCAAAGCTGGGGGTGGGTGGGGGAATAGGTAATATGTCCAGTCCTTTCGCTATTAATTCAATCGTTTTGCCAAATCAAAAATTTCAAAATTATGGTTTAGTTTCTCTGTCTGGACAAAAGCATCCTTTAGCAAATTGAAGATTCTCCTTTATAAGATTTTGTTTTTGTTTTCTGACAACATAAAAGAAGAAGATGTGGTGTAATTGCCGATAAGACAACTCTCCACAAGAGATAAACATGACACAGAAATTAACAACTATAGGTCATCGTACAGTCTTCAACAATGAGCAAAGCCCATACCGCATAGTCAGCTATAGAAGGCTCCGAAATGACAATGTAAAACAATTCAGACGAGAAAACTAGCGGCCTAATTTATGTACAAAAAAGAAGTTCCGTTTGCAGGAAAAGACCTCATGTAAGTAACCTTTGTGCTGTGATCCAGTGGAAATAAGTATATCAAGTGAACTTTAAAACTGTTCAGAAGCCTATAAATTTTATTCAATTGCAATCATTGACCCTAATAAAAGTTTATGAATAAATGTGAAATTCTAAAAAGTGATTAAAACGTGAATAAAAGGATTTTAAGGAGTATTGTAATGAAACAGCAGCCCACCAAACAAAAAAAAAACAAAAAACAAAATCTAGAGGTCAACATATGGTAAAAAATAATACACGAGTGTGTACAGTACATGTACCTGTATGTCAAGTTCTAAATGGCCGAGTCTTTAATTCTAAAAGCCGTAAAATTATCAACAGTCCGTAATAACTTTTCTTGCGATGTTTCTCACTTGAGACAGGTATTTATGATTCACATGATTTTATTTCCGAAAACAATTTGACCAATTTATAGGTAGCTGTTTACAAGCAATATTTATACATCTAAAAAATGTCGCCGGTAACTTGCAGAGATAACGTCGAAATTGTCTGCCAACGACGTCGTGCATTTTAGCGCTAACGTTGAGGTTCCAAAGGGGGGACTCAATGTTTAGGATAAATCGCGTTTATCATGGAATCCAGCACGGTGACATATATTTTTTATTTGAGATTTGGAGAAAGCATGACAAAATGCAGTTTATGTAGAAAAATGAGAAAAATGACATTTTCAGAAACACTTTATTTCCCTATTTTTAGGTTAAAAAAAATACCACTTTGAGCATCTGGTCCGCAATGTCAAGCAAGGCTTGCATAATTGTATAGTCATTCGTGTAGGGATTTATTTTTTTCCTTATTGTGTCTTATCACAGCTTCAAATTGAACCCGATCTTAATAATTTACGACGAAGAATATCTGCTCCAAAAATTTTATAACATTGCCTAACTTTTTTACAAAATTGCACAAATCCCCAATTTTCAGCCTCAATTTTCTCGAAAACAAGCATGGTGACCTATGTTTTATTTTGTGTTTTATTTAATAACTCGCCAAGGCCTACAACATATTTCAAAATTATAAAAATGACATTATATCGAGAAACTGTATCGGATGCCCTTAAATGTTTGTTTAAACAAATCGATAAAAGGAAAAGTGAAATAGATAAATAAACGAAAAATAGAATAAAATAAAGAAATATATAGATAAAAAGACAGAAATAAAGAATTAAATTAGTACATACATAAAGAAATAAGATAAATGAAATAAATAAATAAAATGAAATGAATGAGTTTTAAAAAATATCTCTATATAAGTAGTTATAGCTGTCCAAAACTGTAATTGAGATAGAACGGACATGATCTGTTCTATGGTAAAACTGTTATAATCAGTTTTAGGTTAGAAATGTCATGTAGAACTGACTAAAACTGTTGAATTGTTGTAAAACAACAAAAATCTTTTCTAAGGTAGAAAGTTAACTTTCAGAATCTGTTCTTGGTACGAACTGTCCAAAACTGTTGTAGGGTAGAACCTCTTCTGACATTTTGAGCCTGCGACTAACATCAAAAGTAGGCGAGACACTAGTACTGGGTTCCGCGGAACCCTTACGAATTCTTGTTATATTTTAAAAGAATTGTTCGAATTTAATATACACATACAGGGAAACAAGGATCGTTATCACTATATGTAAAAAAATCAAGATAATTCTAAATACATGTTCATAGAAAAAGGAATTTATTACAAAGGATAATAATAATGTATACTGTTATGGTCCTGGACCCAACTAATAATAAAATATTTATGTGATTAAATATAAGAAGATGTGGTATGAGTGCCAATGAGACAACTCTCCATCCAAGTCACAATTTGTAAAAGTAAACCATTAATATAGTTCAAAGTACGGTCGTCAACACGGAGCCTTGGCTCACACCGAACAGCAAGCCATAAAGGGCCCCAAAAATGACCAGTGTACTGTAAACCCATTCAAATGTCTATATGTTAATTGAATCCTTCTCCGAATACGGGACCACCATGTTACTAGTGGAAAGATCCCAATACAATTTCAACTGAAGATTGGCTGTCAAAATGCTAACATTCAAATTTTCAATAACAGTTAACAGCAAAAACATTCTCACAATAACAGATAACAAAAAAACTAATAGTCCAATAACAACTAACAAGGAATAAGACAATAACAGCTAACAGCAAATATATTTTCAGAATAACAGATAACAAAGAATTAAATTGCCCCAAAACAGCATAACAGTTAAACTCCTTGCCCCCCTCTTTAATTCACGTCATTTGGACTGTGGTGGATAGTTGTCCAGTATCAATCGTACCACATCTCCTTATCTTAAATTCAAAAGATAGATCAAACTAGATCACATGTAGATAAGTTCCCAGGCAAAATATTAAAAGACGAAGTTGAAGAAATAACGATGTTCTTTTTAACATCTATTCTTGCAAATTTGTTAGTATTTGAATAATCGTACGCGTCATATGTAAATATATAGAAATGTTTAGAAAATGCCAAACAAGTTTCAATGACTATTTTCAATAGTGCACTAAAACAGCCGACAGAGTTTTTTTTTTTATGTTACAATACAATCAAGTCATAAAAATTCAGAAATCTTAGGTTTGTTTGCATAAACCTAATTTTTAATAGATGTTTAAATGTTTTTGGCACTTGTCAACTTTTATCTCACGAATTTTACATCAAAAGGTTTTCGAAATACTGTTTATAAAATGATAGTTACTTCCTAATATAGTTTATAAGATCATTTTTATATTCTCTTGGTTTTACACCAAAAGTTGACATAACAATTTCGTTTGAATCAGGGTTTAAGGAATATACAGGATTAAACTTCTGTTAATTACATGCAACTCGAAATTAAAAATATCCCGTTCTTTGTTGCCGTTGTTGAGAGGAAATTTACATATCATTAAAACATTATTTTGATCAGATAGATAGAACCGAGTTTAGTTTTCTTTCCGATTTTACATATGCATTCAAGCAACAGTAGTTGACAGAATTCTAAATCTCAAAAATCAATTCAGAATATAGAATTCAAGTTAACAAATTGCGAGGAAATCATCTCATACTATGCATGCATCACTCACCATACGAATCCGTACTTAGTCTAATAATAATAATCCGGAATAGGACACAATCGAAAATAGAACACAATATGTAAAATTGCAGATTATACGACTTTTCTGGCATCTAAAGATCTAGGACACCTACAACCTGTGGCAAGTTAGTCGAAATGCAGACACATCTTATCGGTCAACCAATTCGTGATGATGACCGTGTAACGTGTATGATTTGCATTTCAGTCATCCATCCTAAAAACCCTAATAGGTTTATAACTGGAAATAAAGTCTTAGATATGACCTTGTAATTTACAAGTAATGGTTTTACAAGAAGTGCTACCCATAATTTTATAACCTTGACATAACTGTAAAAAACAAGATTGAAAAACATGTATATAATTACTTAACAAATCTGCATTGTCCGTTTTTTGTTCTAATCGAACAACAATTGTTTTTGTTTTTACATTTGTAACATTTAGTAATTATTAACACCATCAAAAGTGTGACCAAACAAACGAGTCATATGGTTCATAAAATGACCTTTTATATAATTTGGCGACAAGTGTTGGTCTGAGTTTAGATTTGATTATATTTGTTAGACATAAACATAAATGTGTACGAAGCATCTTATCTAATCATTGAGTAGAAGCACAATGATTTCTTCCAAGAAATCCGTTTTTATTCTTTTAAGAATATCATAGTTTTATTTGGTTTCATCTGGTTTATCCATGGTTCTCCAACATTTGAAAAAAATCAAGTTTATCCAACAAATGTCAAAAAATAGATACGCTTGTGTTTATTTAAGCAATCAAAATTGTCGTTAGTGCGAAGCATATTTGATTTGTAATATAATTTTCATATACATCTTATAATATATGTCAAATTCAGAAAAAATTGAAATGTACTGAGATTGAGTATAGAAATTATGACTGCTGGATCCCAATTATTGTCACATTGACCTATTATGTCTGTTTGGGTTTCTCACCCAATTTTTTTAATTTAACGGAACTATAATTAAAGATCTTTTAGAGTACATACAATCTAAGACTCTCTCATCTTGCAATAGTATTAAAACATTTGAATTTTCTACACTTTACACAAGTATTCCCCATTCCAAACTAAAAGACAAATTGAAAGAGTTGGTATCACTTTGTTTCATTAAAAAGGATGGCGAACGTAGATACAAGTATCTTGTCCTGGGGAGGGATAAATCCTACTTTATAAAGAATCACTCTGATTCAAACAAAAAATTCTCTGAAACTGACATTATCAAGATGCCTGATTTCTTGATTGACAACATATTTGTTACGTTTGGAAGTGTTTTTCAACAGACTGTCGGAATTCCAATGGGAACCAGTTGTGCCCCTCTTCTTGCCGACTTGTTTCTTTATTATTATGAGGCTGAATTCATACAGGAACTTCTTAGGAAGAAAGATAAGAAGTTAGCAATATCATTTAACTTTACGTTCCGCTATATAGATGATGTTCTCTCACTAAATAATACAAAATTTGGTGACTATGTTGAACGAATCTATCCCATCGAACTATAGATAAAGGATACTACATATACAGCTAAGTCTGCCTCATATCTTGACTTACATCTAGAAATTGACAATAAGGGTCGGTTGAAAACAAAACTTTACGACAAAAGAGATGATTTCAGCTTCCCAATTGTGAACTTTCCATTTCTTTGTAGCAACATTCCAGCAGCGCCTGCATACGGAGTATATATCTCCCAATTGATACGATATTCCCGGGCTTGTATTTCCTATCATGATATCTTTGACAGATGATTGCTGCTCACAAGGAAGCTATTAAACCAAGAGTTCCAAATGGTTAAGTTGAAATCATCCCTTCGTAAATTTTTTCGGACGCCATCACCAGTTGGTTGACCGTTCTGGAATAACCGTTTCACAGATGATATCGGATATGTTCCTTATGTCGTAACTACAATACCCTTCCCTTTTCACGAATGTGACTTACCGAATTAGACTATTTACCGGATTTGTAATAATATAAACAACACGACGGGTGCCACCTGTGGAGCAGTATCTGCTTACCCTATCCGGAGCACCTGAGATCACCCACAGTTTTTGGTGGGGTTCGTGTTGCTTAGTCTTTAGTTTTCTATATTGTGTCATCTGTACTATTATTTGTCTGTTTGTCTTTTTATTTTTGGCCATGGCCTTGTCATTTTGTTTTCGATCTATGAGTTTGACTGTCCCTCTGGTATCTTTCGTCCCTCTTTTGTTATACAAATGGGAGATTTAGTTAGCTATAAAACCAGGTTTAACCTATACCAAATCAGGAATATGACAGTTGTATTTCACTCGTTCAGATGATTGATTATGTTCAATTTTGTTAGTTTCTATGCACTTCCCCTTTTTGATTTTTTTATTTAGATTTAGAAAGCAAGAAAAACAAACAGATATAAATCATACTCCCTTCACAAGATAACAACGTTGAAAACCTAATGCAGGAAACACGCTTCAATACAGTTTGCAATTTACATATTTTTATTGTGTGGTTTGCCATTTTAAAAGTTCAGAAGTCAGGCTGATCGAAAGATATTGTCATTTCTAAATATGGTCTTAGCTGTAAACGAGAGTTAATAATATTTCTTGACTTTGAATGATTAACGTCTACAATTTGCTTTATAATACTATTGATTTTCCTTTACTTTGTATAATACTATTCCTGTGCATATCTATTTTTTTTATATAAAAAGTTAAATAACAAAAATATCGAACTTCAACGAAAGTCCCTAATAAAACGACAAAATCAAAAGCTCAAACACATCAAACGAATGGACAACAACTGTAATATTCTTGACTTGGTACAGGCATTTCCTTATGTAGAAAATGGTGGATTAAGATCAAGTTACAGTAAATGGGCTATGTCACAGAATTTGGTAAAATTTTCATACAATTCTGGCACGTTGAACTGTAACTGAAAATCGAAAAAATAATTTATCTCTTTTCTTATCTGAAATATTGCTGATTGAATTCTTTCAAAACAGGTGAACCTTTGTATAGAAAGCACATTAAATAGGCAAACAACCGTCTTAAATTTATCTTAGAATCATCAAATCACTAATTTCTAATACATATATTTTTCTTAAAAAACTATATATGGTTAATACATATATTTTTCTTAAAAAACTATATATGGTTAATACATATATTTTTCTTAAAAAACTATATATGGTTAATATATTATCTCCGTTTTATTGGTGTAAAATAATGGAATGGTCACCCACGGTATACTTTATTCAAAGTGGTGTTTTATGTAAAACAAATTACCACAAAACGTCGCAATAATCTTAACATCATCGCGTTGAAGGCCGTGAAACGTTAATTTTTGACGTGTTTCACTACAAACTAAGTATGGTAGCAATATCCAATAAAAAAAATAAAAAAATACTCTCATAAAATATACCGAACTCCATAGAAAATTCAAAACAGAAAGTCCCTTACAAATGGAAAAATCAAAAGCTCAAACACATCAAACGAATGGAAAAAAACTGTCATATTCCTGACTTGGTACAGGCATTTCCTTATGTAGAAAATGGTGAATTAAACCTAGTTTTATAGCTAGCTAAATATCTCACTTGTAATAACATTAATAATTTTATTAATGCACTGAAATGAGTTGTTTTTTTCAAAAACTGAATTTTCATTTATAAAAATGTTATACGGTTATACTGTTTAAACATAGGAAAGGATTCAGATATCTGAATTTTAAAAACGTTGAGCAAGTGCAAAATGGGATAGACGTTGAACCTCCGAAATATTAATTTTGTAGCAAATTTCTTTATTACAGAATTCAAGCAAATTTCAGTTTGTTATGTTAGTGTTATTCACATGAAAACTGGACTTAAAAGTACATCAAATGTCATATCATAAATCTTTGTTTAATACCATACAACGTTGTTTCATGACGCATATGACACTATGTGTCTATATACAGTTTGTAACTACTGCAAATAGGAAAATACTTAAGAAAACCAAACATAAACAATAAAAATTTGATTAAATTCGACAAGGTGAATGTTATAACGTTCTTTCTAGGAGATACACTCTCAATCGTGTTGTTTATTATAAGGTGTCTTGTATTGAAAAACCATGGGTACAGAAGTTTACTTTGAGTAGGCATTATGGCTTCGTTGGAAGTTTACTTGATTTTTTGGAGCAGTCAAGTAAGTTACCTTTATTGGTGGCGGACCAGACCTATATAAAATAAGGGAGATGTGGTATGACTGCCATTGAGACAACTATCCTCAAGAGACCAAGTTCTTATTTTTATACGACCGCAAAATATTTTTGCGGTCGTATATTGGTATGACGTTGGAGTCGTCGTCGTCGTCGTCGTCGTCGTCGTCGTCCGGCGTTGTCGTCATCGTCCGAAGACACATTGGTTTTCGCACAATAACTTTAGTTTAAGTGAATGGATCTTTATGAAATTTTACCATAAGGTTCAATACCACAAAAGGAAGGTTGGGATTGATTTTGGGGGTTATGGTACCAAAAGTTAAGGAATAAGGGGCCAAAAAGGGGCCAAAAATAAGCATTCAATCATCAAATCACTAATTTCTAATACATAGATTTTTCTTAAAAAACTATATGTTGTTGATATATAATTTCCGTTTTATTGGTGTAAAATAATAGTATGGTCACCGACTTTGTTTTCACGGTATACTTTATTCAAAGTGGTGTTTTATGTAAAACAAATTACCACAAAACGTCGCAATAATCTAAACATCATCGCGTTGCAGGCCGTGAAACGTTAATTTTTGACGTGTTTCACTACAAACTAAGTAAGGTAGCAATATCCAATTAAAAAAAAAAAATACTCTCATAAATTTTACCATCCCATTTTCCTTGCTTTCTTACAAATTAAGCCTACTAGCCTACTATTTGTGTCATATATATGCATGTGTATATAATCAGTATATTCCATAGACTTAAATACAAGTAATTAAAATAGTTATTTCATTTTGGTGTATCTATGGCAACAATCTGCATTTATTTGCTATAAAATATTGCAGAAAAGGGTGTGCAGATATCACATATTTCCCCAAAATTTGTTTAAAAGTAGAATTGCAATCCCTTGGAGTGATACTTTTTCTGAAATTGTTAACATATATCTCATTTTTTCGTAAAATTGTGTTAAAAAGTTCGTGTGAACAAATAGTGTGTGTTAACATAACAGTAATTTCTGAACCTATTGCAGGTCAGGATATAAAAATGCGGACAGTAAAACAGAGCATAGCCCATAAAACATGTAAAAATAATCTAGATAATCCTATAAACCTTACTAGACTGGCAACAACCTCGGGAACTAACAGTCCACCAGCAGAGGTATTGACCCAGTGGAAGTAATAACATAAACGGTACTAATTGTACTGCACAAGAAGCACATATCGACAATTAATGTCTTTTTAGTAATGCCCGAAGCCCAAACAAAAATTAAAGTGTCTTATACTTAAACAAACTTTGAAGAGCTGCTTAAACAAAAAGAAAAAAAAAAGAAAGATAAACCCGGACACAGAATAAGAGCGATTCATGACAGAGATTCATTCCTTCATTTAAAACTATTTCAAAATTTTATAACAGGAAATTTATATTAAACAAAAATCGTATTTTCATTCCAGTACCAAAGTACCGGCTACAAGGGTGGTGATACCCTCGGGGACTAACAGTCCACCACAAGAGGTATCGACCCAGTGGTAGTTATAACATTAACTGTACCAACTTTTTACTGCACCAGATGCGCATTTTTCAAAGGAACTTTTTTTTCAATTTTATCATTTGGATAAATACTTAAACTCATTGTCTGGCAATATATTCTATAATTTTCATAAGTAATGAATCTATACCCCGTGAGAAATATAGTGACAACATATTACCTCCCCTGTAAACACTGAAAACTTGTTCTTCTGAATGTTTGTCCCGTTTAGCAAGGACGCTATCAAATACAAATTCACGAGAACACGTTCTGGTAAATAGTAAAAAATAAAAATAAGTTGAAATGAAAACAAAATTTTATTTAATGATATTATGTATCTCCTTAAATAGCAAACGATGAGAACAGCAGGCTATAGGAGCTTAGTGTAAAATTGGTTTAAAATGCTGCTATGCGAATAAATTCGTGGCGTACCAACTTCAATGTATTGTTCTTCTGTCTGTATACCTCTCTGAAACATGCCAATTATCCATATATGAATGTAGATAGATCAGAGAAGCTCAGAGGAAAAATTCCAAAAGGAATCGATTGATATACAGCAAAGATTAACACGTTTGAAATAAAGTTACTGAGCAAATTTAAACGGACCTTATCGCGATGTAATCATTGAATGTGAAAAAAGATCTAAAACACCGCAAATACATGTACAAAAATCGAGACGACTTTTTTTTACAATTATATAAAAAAAATATCTCTTTTAACAGATAACCTGCTTTAAAATATATTTATCTTTAACTTTAGAGCCTACATAGACAAACTGCTATATTAACGAAAAGACAACGTTTCTATATTGAATGTTCAAGTGACTCGTAATCGTGGATGTAAAGAATAGGTATATTTTGGGAAATTGTAACATGCTAAGGACTTTGTGGAACAATCCAAAAATTGGTTACCTGAAAGAACTTTAGATTTTATATGTACATGATGTTTTCCAGTCTTTTTATTAATATGCAGTAAAGATTACCATTTTTGATTTCAGTTTCACAAACTTCAAATGCAATAATCTCGATAAATACTGAACATAAACCATCGTGTATTTGTATGTTTATTTCTAATAACACAGTTTATCAATAATTTCCTTGAATTGTTTTCTAGTATCGGTCCTTAAAATATACGATTGTTGTTAAGTAAGTCTTAGAAGGATTTGGCTATTTCTTTTTTTTATTATATAGCTCTTCAACTGTTTCGGTTCTTATACACGCTTGGCTTCCAAATATTCGGTTTTCAGCGTTCCTGATGAAGATAAATCCAGAAAAGCGCTTCAAACGCATGAAATTTATCACGTGTTGTTTTCATTTTTTGTTAAGAGATAGCTTTTGATCAGTATCGTCTACGGCATCGTTTTATCATTGATTTTCTCGACTTTTTCATAAGAAGTGTAAATTGTCTATTGTTCTCGGCCACTAGATTTCCCACTACCATTTGCATTTATGAAGACATCTTAAAAGTTTTAAAATAAAAATAAAAAAATAACTGATAATTAAGGGAAATCGAAACAGTTTCTTGGATATATCTATAACTTTTAAATACCGCAATATCGAAAGTTCAATTTTCCATTGTGAACAGTTTTGTTTATGATGACATTGTTATAACGGAAACAATGTGCTAAAATTCTTTAAAAAAATAATGCCTCATGCAGAATTACTCGGCGAATAAGTTGCAAAACGATATGTTTTCTAATTTTTCTTTAATGAAATAGAAAACAAGAAATGTGTTTGTCAGATTATTTGGATTTCTTTGAATCTAGCAGATCTCATGGCCAATCCGTATATTTTCATTAGTTGTCTGTAATTCTTTGATATCAAGTTTTTGAATACCCCTTTGGTATGATCTCTCTTTTTAAAGTGGTGAGCTGATTTAGTTCTGCAGCACTTGTTAAAGTTCCTGAATTGACAGGTTTTTATGAATACCAAAACTCAATTCCAAAGATATAAGATTTTTTGGACCATTGAATTAATAATTTTCGAAGTAATATATATCTATTGAAAGGTTAAATAACAAAAATACCGAACTCCATAGAAAATTCAAAACAGAAAGTCCCTTACAAATGGAAAAATCAAAAGCTCAAACACATCAAACGAATGGAAAAAAACTGTCATATTCCTGACTTGGTACAGGCATTTCCTTATGTAGAAAGTAGTGAATTAAACCTAGTTTTATAGCTAGCTAAATATCTCACTTGTAATAACATTAATAATTTTATTAATGCACTGAAATGAGTTGTTTTTTTAAAAACTGAATTTTCATTTATAAAAATGTTATACGGTTATACTGTTTAAACATAGGAAAGGATTCAGATATCTGAATTTTAAAAACGTTGAGCAAGTGCAAAATGGGATAGACGTTGAACCTCCGAAATATTAATTTTGAAGTAAATTTCTTTATTACAGAATTCAAGCAAATTTCAGTTTGTTCACCGGACTTAAAAGTACATCAAATGTCATATTATGAATCTTTGTTTAATACCATACAGCGTTTTTTCATGACGTATATGACACTATGTGTCTATATACAGTTTTTAACTACTGCAAATAGGAAAATACTTAAGAAAACCAAACATAAACAATAAAAATTTGATTAAATTCGACAAGGTGAATGTTAAAACTTTCTTTCTAGGAGATACACTCTCAATCGTGTTGTTTATTATAGGGTATCTTGTATTGTAAGAAAAGATGGGTACAGAAGTTTACTTTGAGTAGACATTATGGCTTCGTTGAAAGTTAACTTTGTTTTTTGGAGCTGTCAAGTAAGTTACCTTTATTGGTGGCGAACCAGACCTATATAAAATAAGGGAGATATTGGTATGATGTTGGCGTCGTCGTCGTCGTCGTCGTCCGGCGTCGTCGTCGTCGTCGTCGTCCGGCGTCGTCGTCGTCGTCCGAAGACACATTGGTTTTCGCATAATAACTTTAGTTTAAGTGAATGGATCTCTATGAAATTTTACCATGAGGTTCAATACCACAAAAGGAAGGTTGGGATTGATTTTGGGGGTTATAGTACCAACAGTTAAGGAATTAAAGGGCCAAAAAGGGGCCAAAAATAAGCATGTTTATAACTTCCAGACAATAACTTGTGTGTTAGTGTATGGATCTCTCTGACATTGTACCACAAGGTTCCATATCAAAAAGGGAATGCTGGGATTGATTTTGGGGGTAATTGCCTAAACATTTTAGGAATTAGGGGCAAAAAAAGGAGCAAAAAACAAGCATTTTTCTAGTTTCATGACAATAACTTGTGTGTAAGTGTATGGATCTTTCTGAAATTGTACTACAAGGATCCATATCACACAGGGAAAGCTGGAATTGAGTTTGGGGGTTATTGCCCAAAACATTTAGGAATAAGGGGCCAAAAAGGGGCAAAAAATGCGCATGTTTCTAGTTTCCAGACAATAACTTGTGTTCAAGTGTATGGATCTCTCTGAAATTGTACTGCAAGGTACCATACCACAAAGGGAAGGCTGGGATTGATTTTGGGGGGTAATTACAGTTTGATTAAGAAGAAACACCGACATAGCTAGATAATACAATTAATTATCTAATTACTACCACAATTTGATATTAATAAGTATTGTAATTTTCATTGTTATTAAGAAATGTAATGTCAGTATTACAAATCTAATCTTTTATCAATCCTTATCCTATCTTATTTTTGGGAAATATTTTTACAAATTCAAATGTGACGTCACTTTGTGTGTTTTTTAGATTTTCAAATGTGACTTCACTTTGTGCGTTGAGGCTTTGGCTAACTCGGCTGTGTATTTTTATGTGTTGGATTAAGTTGTTTTATGTAATGTATCCGTTTTTATTCTGTAGTTAGTCCCTACTTCGGTTTTATCATGTATATCTATTATATAGTCATTTTACAAAATTTACCGTTTGCAAAATTATAAATTATTCTAAATAATAAGGATGTTCTTGTCCCAGGCAGAAAACCCTGGCCGTGTTAGGCGCAACTTTTTGGAAGTTTTGGTCCTCGGTGCTCTCCAGCTTTGTACTTGTTTTGTCTTTCAAACTTTTTTCATCTGAGCGTCACTGGTTTGTCTTGTGTGGACGAGACGCACGTCTGGCGTATTGAATTTTATGCCTAGTACCTTTTGTTAGCTATTATTCGTGTGCTTCTTTGTCCTATATGTTCTCCCATTTATTTGTATTGTGGTCCTGTCATGTGATGTTGTCATTTTGGTGTTGTGTTTGACGTTGCCATAAAAGCGAGAGGTTTGGCATGCCACAAAACCAGATTCAACCAACCATTTTTTTCTTAAAATGTCCTGTACCAAGTCAGGAAAATGGCCATTGTTATATTATAGTTCGTTTCTGTGTGTGTTACATTTCAATGTTGTGTTTTTGTTGTGTCGTTGTTCTCCTTTTATATTTGATGCGTTTCCCTCAGTTTTAGTTTGTAACCCGGATTTGTTTTTATCTCTATCGATTTATGAGTTTCGAACAGCGGTATACTAATGTTGCTTTTACTTTAAAATTGTAGGAATTAAAGGGCCAAAAAGGGGCAAAAAACAAACATTTTTCTAGTTTCAGGACAATAACTTGTGTGTAAGTGTATGGATCTTTATGAAATTGTATTACAAGGTTCCATATCACAAAGGGAAAGCTCGGTTTGAGTTTGGGGGTAATTGCCCTAAACGTTTAGGAATTTGGGGCCAAAAAGGGGCCAAAAAACACGAATTTTTACAGTTTTCAGACAATAACTTGTGTTCAAATAACTTGTGTAAAGCAATAATAATGATAGGGTTTGATTTGAAAATATTGAAATATTGGGATTCTTTGATATGCTGAATCTAACCGTGGATTTTGATTCTTAATTTTTGGTCCCGTTTTCAAATTGATCTACATGAGTTTGACTGTCCCTCTGGTATCTTTCGTCCCTCTTTTAAGGTCCAAAGGGTCCAAAATTAAACTTAGTTTGATTTTAACAAATCTTGAATTCTTAGGGTTCTTTGATATACTGAATCCAACCGTGTATGCATTCAGATTTATTCATAATAGGTAAATTAAATTTTTTTAAGTTCTTAGACCACATTCATTCTGTGTCAGAAACCTATGCTGTGTCAAATATTAAATCACAATCCAAATTCAGAGCTGTATCAAGCTTGTGTCCATACTTGCCCCAACTGTTCAGGGTTCGACCTCTGCAGTCGTAACAAGCTGCGCCCAGCAGAGCAATTTATTAAGAGTTAGTTCACTCCTGGATATATCCGATTCAAAGCAGTCATGTAGACATATCCGTTTTTGTACAGTACTGCTGACAGATCTCCTCCAATTAAGACATCTAGACAATCCGCTTTTGACCACTCTTGACAGGTCTGGGAAAGAACATACATGAAAAAAATTTGTTTATGATCGGTTTTGAAGACACGTATACTTTGATATGTTATGGTGTTTAGAACTTTTTTTAAACTAGATCTCGCACTTTACATGGTTTATTAACGAATATTGTATTTATCGATCTAATGGCAGTATAACGTCTTATAATTTCGTAGCTGTAAACGATTATCGTAGTAAAAAAAAGCAACAATAAACGAAAAACAATATCATATGAGAAACAGCAAAGAAAGACGACCACTAAATTAAAGGCTCCTGACTTGGGACAGGCACAAATAGAATGTGGCGGGGTTAATGAATTTTTGAATTACCTTGGAGTTCGGTATTTTTGCTATATTTTTTGTAATATTATATTAATTTTGCATAGGAATTCTTTTGTCCACAATAATCTGTGAATGATCCAGTATCGTAGTCTCTGATTTTTAATTATATAAAATGGCAGTTTTTAATAACTTTTTTCCAGATAATATTATTTCTATGTAGGATGGAAGACCATATTTCGTGTCATGTGATATTTTGTATCATTAGTAACATTGTAAAAGAGGGGCGAAAGATACCAGAGGGAGAGTCAAAACTCTGTCAAAACTCATCAAAGTTACCAGGTATACAATTGTGTACCCTAGACTCGGGTCTACATAAGACATTTACGTGACGCTCGAATTAAAGACAGTTGGACGGTCAAAAACAGAAAATCCCCCAAAAAATTGCAAAATACGGTTAAGGCTGTGTATACCTTGGGTAAAAACACCTTAGTATCTTGAATAAATCAACATTTTATATACAGTGGATTTACAGAAAATGAACATATCAGTGACATTTCATGTCAACACAAAAGAGCTGACTTCTGAGCTGGGGATACCCTCGGGGACGAATTGTCAACCAACAGTCTCATCGACCTAGTGATTATAAAAACTCATCACAGTTAACAGACATATAATACTGTACGCCAGACGCGCGTTCTTTCTACATGAGACTCGCCAGTGGCAATTGAATTAGTATATGTTAGCACATACTTACAACTTCTCGTCCAATCAAATTGCTTGAATTTGCCTTCTAATTTTCATAGTACATACTTTTTCCGTGTACTTAGTGACTACGCATGAATGACCACAAGGGTAAGATTTCATTGTATCGTAATCAAAATATTAAAACAAAATTGCCACTGGCTATTTTGAAATAAAATGCTGTGTTCCAAATTAAATTAAATAGTTTGAAATTAGTTTTCACATTGAGTTTTAAATATCCTGCTATTAAAATCATTGGATCTAAAAAATGTTTTTGACGATTCCAAGTTTCTTTCATTTAAATAAAAAGTTACAAATATGGTTCTTTATACCTTGATTAGAGTACAACGCCATCTAAAAATTGTAATAATTTATCATCCATGCAATAACTTCGTACACAAAAAAGTGTGTACTATGAAACCTTGTGAAGGGAAATTAAGGCAACTTGATCTTGAATTGATTGATTGATGGATTATTGGTTGCTTAATGTCCAGTGGCAAATATTTCATGCATGTTCAGGACGATGTCATGAATTGAAAAACCGTGAGAATGTGCCATATATATACATGTTCTGATATTCAAATTCAAATTTATTATAGCTTTAGTTTTACTGTGAAATTGAAAAATGTTTTCAAGACATGTAATGCTTCCACTGCAATTTAATTATTGCCTGTCTTTGGTCAATTTATTTTGTCATCTTACCATGTAAAGAAGTACATTTATAGTAAAACACCGCTTTATATCAATAAACATACTTACACCAGCAGCTACTATCTTTTCATTCTGGAGTCAAGGCCCTTTTGAAATCACATATTTTACAATGATACTAGTGAGTAGATTTACAAAACTTCATGAGCTACGTTTTACAAACACCTGTTACCAATTAAAAGATTACTCGAGTTGTAAATATGTGCTAAATTGGATAGTCTATGAAAAGGTATATACTATGAAATTAAGAGCTCGGGGCAAGCTCCTCGCTCTAAATGTCATAGTATATACCTTTTTATAGACTAACCTAGACTAAGAGAATGATAATCCCTTTCTTCATGATTAAGTACGAGCGTTAGCGAGTACTTATCATGAAGTAAGGGATTATCATTCTCTTACAAACTTAGAATATTGTAAAGTGCTCTAGGCTCAAATGATCTCTTGATTGTTTGGATACAAAAATTAGTGTCATTGTCAGTACAATGTATATAATTGATGCATGACTTCCTTTTTCGGCATTTCATTTATGGATTAGTTTTAGTGATGGAAGGACATTCTTATAATTTGGGAAATATTAGAAAAACAAATTTGTTATAGACATTAGGTGACACAACAGTACAAAGAAAAGGTAGGAATTGTATATGTTTCCTGATTGTGAGTAGGAAAGTAATTCATGTAATATATGATACTTATATGTCTAAAATTCCTTCATTTTAAAAGGACATAATGTTATATAAATCAGCTTATCTAAAATCGTATAATTTTTTAAGAATGACAATGGTTTTCAAAATTACAATCGTTTCAACATCAGATGCTTATTTTTTTTATTGATGAATGTATTGGTTTTTTTTTATCAACAGTCATTGTTTCTTAAAAATCCATTGATTTTAATGTTTCGCATAAGAATTATATTAAATATCGTTTTACCTGCACATTTGTGCCCTTTTTAATTATTCTTGTCATTTTTTTTTTTGGGGGGGGGGGAGTTCAATATATGTATCATTATATAACGTATAGAATGTTTCTATTATCTTGTTTTCATTTTTAATAATTAGACAAACAACAGTATTCATGATTTTTTTCTTTGAATTTGCTCTTTTCCTATGAAAACTGACTTTGAGGATCTTACACTTCATTAGTGTCATTAAGAGTTCACTTTCATGCTTTATCTACAATTGAGAGTCATTCATGTATAGCATTTTATAGTGCATGCAAAGCCAGGTACTATGAAAATTAGAAGGGAAATAATTGATTTTCCATTGGACGAGACGGGGTGAGTATGTTCTAAATACAGGTTAAACGATTATGCGTGTTCAGTTATTAAAAGGAAAGAATGTCAACATTGTAATTGAAACAAAGGTAAATCATTCGATTAACTGATTCGATCCACAAAAAAATCATTCTTATACAGATAAAACGATAATTAACATATATTTTTAACTTATAAAATGAAATTAAACAGACCTTGAAAAATCTAATTGCACGAGTTCGCTATCTATTTATATCTTTATTTATGTTTATATCGATCATATGACAGTCGACAGTCTTCGGAGGTCAACTCGATAGTTAATTAGAAGGCGTCTAGACTAAAATACACCCGAAACGATGATACATATTATCGAGCCCATGCCTTGTATATTGTTTATTTTAGACTTTTTTAATGTGGATATACGTTTTAGTATGTTATAAATCAAATATGAGAATTTGTGTCAAATCGGTGAACATGAATTTGACAGCTAATGCTCCTTTAAGCATTATTTATTGTTTATAGTACAAATTCATGTTTATTATAAAAATCAATATTAAACCCAGATATCTATTTTTAGCTCAAAAATATATTACTTTAATTCGATTAACCTTTAAAGTTATAAAATTCATACTGGTCCACTCGATCCGCGCATTCATTTTTATATGTAAAGTTTATTTTCAATTTATTATAACCGATTTAAATAATTATTCTAAATAATAAGGATGTTCTTGTCCCAGGCAGAAAACCCTGGCCGTGTTAGGCGCAACTTTTTGGAAGTTTTGGTCCTCGGTGCTCTTCGACTTTGTACTTGTTTTGGCTTTCAAGCTTTTTTCATCTGAGCGTCACTGGTTGGTCTTGTGTGGACGAGACGCACGTCTGGCGTATTGAATTTTAAGCCTAGTACCTTTTGTTAGCTATTATTCGTGTGTTTCTTTGTCCTATATGTTCTCCCATTTATTTGTATTGTGGTCCTGTAATGTGATGTTATCGTTTTGGTGTTGTGTTTGACGTTGCCATTAAAGCGATTTTCTTAAAATGTCCTGTACCAAGTCAGGAAAATGGCCATTGTTATATTATAGTTCGTTTCTGTGTGTTACATTTTAATGTTGTGTTTTTGTTGTGTCGTTGTTCTCCTCTTATATTTGATGCGTTTCCCTCAGTTTTAGTTTGTAACCCGGATTTGTTTTAATCTCTATCGATTTATGAGTTTCGAACAGCGGTATACTACTGTTGCCTTTATTTAAATAGGTTATTTAAGTATTATTATATCTGATCGCAAAAACTTCTATTCTTTTTTTTTATACATATTTACGTTTACAATCACTTTTGTTATAAAGTTTAACACTCGTTCTCGGTATTCAATCTAAACATGTATAAGTGTAAAATATGAATTATTGGACCGTTGTTACAAAGTTAATAAAGATAATATACAAGGAACTTTCCAATCACAGAATTGTTATTAAAGTTGTTAAATTGCAGACAGGTACATATATATGTGTTGACCACAAGATGTCTCCCAATACAGTGGGATATCCAGTGAACGAAAACAAAAGAAAATGCACTCCTCTTATGATAGAGTCGAGAAAGTCAATAATAAAAGAATACCGGTGACGATACTAATTAAAAATTATTTCTAAATAATAATTGTACATTTTAAAGAAATTATTTGTTAAACTGTGTTATTAGAAATAAACAATGTTTTATGTTCAGTATTTATCGAGATAATTGCTTCAGAAGCTTGTGAAACTGTGATTTAAGTAATGCCAACCTGTGCTTGCTATTGATAAAAAAAAATTCGAAACAATCATGTAAATACAAAATCGAAAGATCTTTCGAGTCACCAATTTTCTCAGTGTTCCAAAAAGTCCTTCGAATGTTACAATTTCCCAAAGTATGCTTATTTATTCACACCTAAGTTATCGAGCACATCTTGCTGCTCATGTCACATGTACATTCAATAGAGAAATATTGTCTTTTCGTGAATATAGAATATAGGAGTCTGTCTGTGCAGGTTAAAATAATAAAGATAACTAATTTTATAAAGCAGGTATCTTTCTACTATTTTGTATACAATTTTAAGAAAAGGTCGTCTCGAGTTTTGAACAAGTATTTGAGGTCTTCTCGATCTATTCACATTCAATGTTTATATCGAGATTAAGTCTGTTTGAATTTGCGTAGTAACTTAATTTCAAAAGTGCCAATCTTTGCTGCATATCAATTGATTCCTTTAGAATTTTTTCCCTGACTTTTCTGACCTAGCTATATATGTATACGAATAATAAGCATGTTCCAGAGAGGTATACAGACTGTAAAAAATAAATTGAAGTTGGTGCTCCAGGAATTTATTCGCATAGCAACATTTTAAACCAATTTTACACCAAGCTTCCATAGCCTGCTGTGCTTGTTGTTTGCTACTTAAGGAGGAAAATGATAACATTGAATTGAAGTTTTGTTTTTATTTAAACTTATCTCTATTTTAACTATTTATCAGAACGTTTTTCCGTGAATCTATAATTGGTAGCGTCCTTGCTATAATGGGACAAATATTGAGACGATCTAGTTTTCAGTGTTTACATGAGAGGTAATATTTTGTCACTAGATTTCCCATTGCATTAGATATAAAACAAAGGAATTAAACCACCAAAACGTACTAACCAGTAGTAGAAGGTTGCACTCAAATCAACCGTGAAAATAAACTACTAACTATAGTGAAACCTAACTTAACCAGAACAAAAGATGAGAATTCGTCCGTCAATAGTCCATGTCAAAACTTTCAAAACTTTCAAAAACTTATTGAAGATACCAAGTTTTTACTTAGACATGACTACGCGTGTTTCGTTTACATAAGGACTCAGTACCGCTCCAATCAAAACAGTTACAATGCCAAATCAAATGTTTCGAAGTTGAAGGTAATTTATAACCGAAAATTCCTAAAGACAATTTTGTTATTCTCCAAACCCCTTCTAATACTGAAATATTAATTTTTAGTTGTCAAATATAGGTGTGTGAACTTGTCTTCACTTGTTTTGCATCTTTATGTCATGTATAGTTTGGTAAAACCTCCGTGAAACTAAAAATAATTTAGTCTTGCATGTACATATGGTTTGGTTTCCTAAAAGTATACTTGTTACTTTCTGGGTGTAATTCCATAAAGACACCAAATAAATTGTAAAGTTCAATTAAATCAAGAAAGTTTTCTTTGGCTTTTGGATAATTAAAATTTTGATTATTAAAAGTATCCAGGTCCTGATTGTGTACTTGATTATAATCTCCTGGTACAGTCTGAGATGACCCCCGATTTTTGTTGGAATTCATGTTGCTCAGTCATTAGTTCTCTATGTTGTGTTTTTTTGTACTGTTGTTTGTCAAAAAATTTAAAAAATGTCAACATTGCAAGGTAAAACAAGAGCGCAAAAATTAAAAAAAAACAACATTTTTTTGACCGATCCGGATCTCAAGAAATCATTCATATCCAGATAAAACGATGATATGAAATTAAACAGACCTGGAAAAATCATACACATCTGGACGTGCTACTCAGTCTATTTATATTTACGTTTATATCGGGTGGAATGATTATATGATTATCGGCAGTCTTCGGGTGTAATCTCGATGGTTAATTATATGGCGTCTAGTCTAACATACAAACGAAATGCTGATGCATTATAAACAGTCCATGCATTGTTAATTGTTTCTTTTGGAACTTTTGTAATTTAGACTTACAGCTAATGCCCCTTCAATGAAACAATAATTTAGATCCAGCAGCCAAAATTTGTAAACATACATCACACAACACAACTGACAAAATTCAAACAATCATACAAATAAATCTGACAAAATTGCCAACAAATAAGTTTTGTAGTTGATATTAGATCTGACGAAAACGCCAAGAAAAAGAGATTTTGCAGTTGAAAGAACACACAGTTAATAAAAACATAATGCCGTACTAGTACACATTCCTGATATAAAGTACAAATCAAGTTAGATATAAAAACAAGGGTCAACAAAATGAAAATACCGAGCCATGTACGTCAAATTTCATACAATCAATGGAAATAAAATAGCTCAAAGACATTTATAGGAACAAATTAAAATTAAATAAAAAGATACAGAACGTCAGCACGTAGAATCTATAACTCAAGACCATCTCGTATTATCTGTGAAGTAGACACTGAATATTCATCTAAGGCCTTGTGACACTTATGACGATTTACAAAATCTGAGTAATAGCTGCAAACTCTTAAATATCGTATGATTTGAGAAATGTATACTCCATACGCGGACGAAGTTGGTATATTGCTGCTGAAATGAAGAAAATTTATAACTTCTAAATTAAAATCGTCTCGTTTGTCATCGATTCTGGTACTGAGATGATCGATGTAGTCAAATTCGAGGTATAAGTCTAGAAATGAGGATGAGGAATCTGTTTCTGTGGTTTCTTTAATCTCCACTTAAGGAAGATGTATAAATGGGAACAAATCAGAAAAGTTGGATTTTTAATGAAAAAAACCTCATTAGTATACCTCTATGTGAAATTAAAAGATCTACCTTTTCTTTTTCCTTGTTTTTTAAAAGTGTCCGAAAGAACTCCTACTCATGAACAAAAGAAACAGTCGACCAGAAGAGGTGCACAGTTGGTTCCCACAGAAATGCCGACAACCTGCTGGAAAATTTTACCTCCAAATTAGATAAACATATGAGCAACTCAAGCATACTGATCACTTGTTCATCGGTGTAGCATTTTTTTTTAGGCAAATGCATAGGCATAGAGATATAGCTGAAATTACCATTTATACTCTACTGGAGGGGGTATAAGTGATACTATGAAATTAGATAGTATATACAAGGTTAACATTTGAAAAAAATCAACTGCCTTCAGTATAACGTATATATGTAGCTCAAAGATTAATTTCCTTTTTTCAGGTTTAAAAGATAATTTGTGAAATTTCAATACGGTCGTAGTGCAAATATAGTATTCAAATATTTCCAAACTTTACAGTTTGCACAAAAAGCAAGGAATATGTTTTTATGTATTTCCGTTTGATTGATGAAAGTCATATTGCGTTAAAATCTTTCATCATCGTTGATTTTGATAATGTTGAAAGTTGCTTTTTTGTTATTCTCTTCTTTTATTTTAGGAATTTTGGGTCCTCAATGCTCTTCAACTTCGTACTTTGATTGGCCTTTTTAACTTTTTTATTCGAGCGACACCGATGAGTCTCTTGCAGAAGAAACGCGCGTCTGGCTTACAAAATTTTAATCCTGGTATCTATGATGAGTTACTTATTGTCTACTATCAAAATGTCACTATATCTTTGTAACACTCTGAACCGTTTCCAACCCCATCCCCCAAACGTAACAGATTTGCCGTGTCCTTGAAATTATATGTTACTCAAACTTGTCCAATTTTACTTCCTTTAAAAGTGTCCAATTGTTGTATTTGCTCAAACATGTCCGACTTTCACCTCTTCTAAACGTCAACTTTAAGACGCTAGAATTTTCAAAACTTTTAGCGCTCATATATTCTATGTGACTCAGTAACGCCCGTGGCAAACTCAATATGTCGGAATTCTGCTGGAGTTTAAAGTAAAAAAGATTTAAACTGCTATCCAAGGTTATGATAGCGGATGAGTATTAGGTACAATTCCCGCAGATTGAGATAGATACGGAGTTAAAAGAAGAAAACACAAAATGGAGACTTCGTAAAATTGCAGAGATGATCAGAGGTCCAAAATGTGAATTGAAGCTATTTTAAATGTGCAACATTAATTTTAAAAAAAAGATTAATAATCAATATTTAGGGTGAGAGCCGAGATGTGGAAAACTGAGGGGAAAATAAATTCATGACACCTTTAATTTGACATTCTGTGCTCTATATCTTCTAATCGCGCAACCCTGGTCCTTTAAAGAGCTAATGTCCTTTGAAAAATTACAATCAAGGAAAAACATTCCATATTATGATCGAGAATCTTCCATTTGCGTAATTTAGAACAGGTATAAGGTTCTGTAATAATTTCGACGAGTTTTTTTTCAAACAATATACAATTTAAGTAATCACTTTTACATGAATGTAGACACGTTTGTTCGTTTTTAAAATATGAACATGATAAGGCGTTACAGAAAAAGACATGTTTTGACATCCTACACCACGTAGACACGGTTGGGCTTGACGTCATATTGACATGTTTGGGGATTGGGCACGTTTCAGGGAAAGGACAAGACGACATATACCAAAGGGTCGTTCAGACTGACAAGTCGAAAATAAACTTACAACGCAATGGCAAAAACGAAAAACCACCAATAGACAAACTACAGTCTACAAAACACTCCATACAACATAGAAAACCAAAAACTGAGTAACACTAACTCCACCAAGGTTCATTCAAGGAGACAGGAACGGGTGTGTCGTACCGATTTAACAGAAGAATACGTAACTTCTTCCAAACATTTTTCAATTAATTATTATGACCTTTCTTTATTGATTCAAAAAGCAGTGATAATGTAAAATGCCTCTTCAAAGAAATAATTTGACACTTAGGACGAAGTGCTAATTTCTCTGCATTTCTCATTGGCTCTTCTTTTTAAGTTGTCCAAGATCTAATGTATAAAAGAATTGTCATTAATGATATTTTATATTGGTTTTTATTAATTATATTCCATTTCTTACACTGGATGCAACCGTTTAAAAATATGGTTAAGTTTACAAAGGATCCACGATATTCAACTATGCTCTTTAATGCAGTTTCTGGAAGGAGAGTTAAATTAACAAGAATATTAGTGGAGGGAGGAGCAGATGTGAATATTAGTGTATTTGGAATGACACCAATAATGGCAGCATGTTTGCTGCCTTCTAAAGATGATGAAAATAAAAAGTTTCAGCTTGTGAAATTATTATTGGATAACGGAGCAGATCTTAAAGCAAGAGACGATTTGGGAAGAACTGCACTTCATTATGCATACATGGGTGAATGTCCAATTATAATTAACCTCATTAGATCAAAGAAACGTGAGAACAGAAGCCATAGAAAAAGATTTGCATGCATACGCAAAAATGAAGACTAATTAGAAAATTAGAAAATAAACATCTGAAAGACCATTGTAAGTTAGCAAACTTTTTGATTAACGGTTTTGTTTTAAAAACAATATGCAATTTAAATCAATGCTTAGGCAATAAAAGCTATTAAGTAGATCATAAGCATAAAATTAAGTCTTGCATGATCCTTAGACTTACCAAAATAGTGCTTGTCTGTGCCTTAGACTTATATAAAGTGTTTTTCTGTGCCTTAGTCTTATCTAAATAGTGTTTTCTTGTGCCTTAGACTATCATCTAAATAGTACTTGCTGTTCCTTAGACTTACCTTTATAGTGCTTTATTGTGTCCAAGACTTATGTGAAATATACTTTCCTATGTCATAGACTTATCTAAACAATGCTTTCCTGTTGATGTCAGTGATATTAGTTGAAATCCCCATTTTTCAAATTTCCGTTTCAATTTAAGCAAAAATCTATAATTTTTGTGTATGTCTTTTTTTTTTTTTTTTTTTAAAAGGTTCTTTCTTAAATTGAAGAAAGGCATAATTGTTTATGAATCGTCATTACTACCAATCGGTCGATACCTCTGCTGGTGGACTGTTAGTCCCCGAGGATATCATCAGCCAAGAAGCCAGTTCTTCAGTACTGGCATGAAAATACAGATATTTTTTGATTGAAATTTGCTGTTATAAAATTGAGAAAATCATTTAGAATTAAAGATTATATCTCCATTATTGAAAGCCCTGATTCCTTGTCTTAAATTTGGCTATACTTCATTTCCTTTTTGGTTTGATCAGCTCTTCAAAATTTGTATAAGTTTTTGTTTTTCAAATATTTAGTGGCCTCGATAATCACTGAAGAGACAATTATTTTTTTAATATTTATTTTCGATATGCACATCTAGTAAAATTGGTACCGTTGTTGCTATTATCCCAACGATTTTTATTGTTTCAATTAAATGCTTGTTAAATTTCCTTCTACAAATCCAAGCTCTATGTAGTAATGTATGCTTCTTTACATTTACCATAAATTTGTAATCTTCAAATACTTTGTATAATTCATTCTCTAATGAAACTATTTAATGAAGTGAAAACCTTTAGCTTGGTTCATTACATTGTTTTAACTAGAAAATATTGAAACATTTTTCTAATTGTTTGATTAGAAAAATATTAAAAAGTTTTTCATTGTTTTATCAGAAAAAAAACATTAGAAAGTATAAATTAAATGTACAATTGTAACTTTATGATATTTACAACCAAAGATATCCTTGTATGATATCTTTTTTTAAATTAATAGGTTTTTTTCTTAATTATGCATAAAGGTTTGAATTTGTGTCCTAAAAATCTATGATAAAATCCAACGTGATGAAAATTTATGATTACTTAGTATTATTTTTTTTTGCTAAGAATTTGTTACCATATTCGTTTCTGTTACCTCTCATCTCGATGAAAATATTGTGTAGGTAATATAATTTTTTCAAATTGTCATTCAAATCATTTCCAAATTATTTTCTTGTCAAAAACCAAACACAAACTAAAACTGTGCAATAATTTCAAATTTATTTCAGTTTTAATAAATTCAGCCATATATATATACTGATTAAAAAAAGTAGTAACAAATATTGTTTACATCATATTTCAAAACTAAATTATACTTCTAAACATAACAATAACTTAATTATTGTAACAAAGAAAATAAACCATGAGATGAAATTCTTAATCAACAAAAAAAATATTAAAGTTTAATTTCACAACTTTGTAAACTTTAATTTTAAAGTTTTTTAATTAAAATATGTGTTGTCTGTTCAATACTTTTCACAGAATTTCTGACCTAGGACATGACATCCCATCCATTTGGATTACTTTTTATGAGTTTTTTTTATTTGGCTCTTCCTTTTGTTTTATTTTCCAAAACTGCATCTTGTATGAGTATCCCATAGTATTATTACAGAAATTATTTCTTTATATATATAAATTATTAGATACAATTGGGATGTATGTGTCATTCAAACTTGTTACTATGAATATATTGTACATTTAGTAAAATCTATATAACAGCTTTTTTGGGTTCTATGAATCTAAAAAAAATAATTATTTCAAATAAGATTTCTGAATTCGTTGTTTATTCATCAGGGTATGTGACTGCAGCATATAAACTACACGCAAACAATTTCTAAGCTAAAATTTCGTCAATATCAAAAAATCATGGAGGGGAATAATATATCTCTTCAGCTAACATTTTTGAGCTAAAAATCAAGTTTCATTAAAGGTTCAGATTCATAATAAATTAACGATAGTGTCTCCAAATTCATATGATTTGGTATACTTTTATGATTAAATCTACTACAGAGCAACCTGAAAGATCTAATTTAATTAGACTGAATTATCATAATACTATCAACTCCTTTTATGTCCATTGGAAACCTATTTTTAAATCATATCTTTCCTCTACAATTCACGCAAGGTGTTCAGTGGCAGTATATTTAAGATTAATTCAGTCATCTCTAAATTAAGACAAAAGTGACTTTATAATTTAAATATCACATTATGGAAAATATTTTACTCACAAAGAAACAGATGTACTTCCCAAAATAAATCTGATTTATATAGAGCTTATTTGAAAAAAAAGTTGGGCTTAGGGCTGTGCATTGAAAGATATTATCCACTTTTTATATTTTGTTATTTCTCTATAACATACGAGTATTTAGGTTGTAAACACTAACATAATCTTTTTTCATAAATATACATATTTTATAAGCCATACAAAACAATGCTATGATTATAATTTTTGCATTGTGAAATATACTTGTATCCAAGTCTGTTTCTTTCCTGAATAACACATATAGTTAATGCATAATTCATTTACTGTTAAGTTTTTCTTATTGTGTTTACATATTTTTGCTGTCATCTTGGATTTTTGTATGTAATAATTATTTGGACAGAACTCTGTTTTAAAATTGTTATAACTTGTATACAATCCTATTTAGGCAATAAAATATTTCAAAATTTGACTTTCTGTAAGTGCCTGTATCGAGTTAGGAGCCTGTTGTTCGGTGGTTGTTGTTGGTTAATGTCTGTCATTTTTGTTTTTCGTAAATTTTTTGTTCTAAATTAGGCCTTTAGTTTTCTCAATTGAATCGTTTCATATTTTTCATGTCTGGTCCTTTTTGAGCCGACTATAAGCTATGGATTTTTCTCATTGTTAAAGGCCGTATGGTCACCTATAGGTGCTCACATCCACTTCATTTGAACTTTGGTGGATAGTTGTCTCATTGGCAATCATACCACACCTCCTTATTTATATATTAATACAATGCTCCGCTGAGCGCAGCTTGATACGACCGCAGAGGTCGAACCCTGAACAGTTGGGGCAAGTATGGACACAACATTCAAGCTTGATACAGCACTGAATTTGGATTGTGATTAAATATTTGACACATCACAGGTTTCTGACACAGAATGAATGTGGTCTAAGAACTTAAAAACTTTTAATTTACCTATTCAAACCAGATCTATATTATTTGCTTTTATATATTAATCCGAAATAACCAAATTAAAATGGACAATTTTAAAGAAACCCCCCCCCCCCCACCCCAAATTTTTTGAACCCCCTTATGATTCATCACCCTCAAACTCAATCCCAGCCTTCCTTTGTGGTATGGTATCTGCAGTACAATTTCAGATATTGTCTGGAAACTAGAAAAATGCTTTTTTTTTGGCGCCTTTTTGGCCCCAAATTACTACACGTTTAGGGCAATTACCCCCAAACTCAAACCCAGCTTTCCCTTTGTGATATGGAACCTTATAGTACAATTTCAGAAAGATCCATACACTTACACACAAGTTATTGTCCTGAAACTAGAAAAATGCTTGTTTTTTGTCCCTTTTTTTGCCCCCTAATTCCTAAAATTTGAAGCAATTACCCCCAAGATCAATCCCAGCCTTCCCTTTGTGGTATGGTACCTTGCAGTACAATTTCAGAGAGATCCATACACTTGAACACAAGTTATTGTCTGGAAACTAGAAAAATGCTTATTTTTTGCCCCTTTTTTGCCCCAAATTCCTAAACGTTTGGGGCAATTACCCCCAAACTCAAACCCAGCTTTCCCTTTGTAATATGAAACCTTGTAGTACAATTTCATAAAGATCCATACACTTACACACAAGTTATTGTCATGAAACTAGAAAAATGCTTTTTTTTTTGCCCCTTTTTTGGCCGCTAATCCCTAAAATTTTGAAGCAATTACCCCTTAAATCAATCCCAGCCTTCCCTTTGTGGTATGGTACCTTGCAGTACAATTTCAGAGAGATCCATACACTTGAACACAAGTTATTGTCTGGAAACTAGAAAAATGCTTATTTTTGGCCCCTTTTATGCCCCAATTTCCTAAACGTTTGAGGCAATTACCCACAAACTCAAACCCAGCTTTCCCTTTGTAATATGAAACCTTGTAGTACAATTTCATAAAGATCCATACACTTACACACAAGTTA
Source organism: Mytilus californianus (assembly GCF_021869535.1). Classification (NCBI taxonomy): domain Eukaryota; kingdom Metazoa; phylum Mollusca; class Bivalvia; order Mytilida; family Mytilidae; genus Mytilus; species Mytilus californianus. The sequence continues at coordinate 31,406,007 of NW_026262690.1, read as the reverse complement.
TTGTCATGAAACTAGAAAAACGCTTATTTTTTGCCCCTTTTTTGGCCCCTAATTCCTAATATTTTGAGGCAATTACCCCCAAAATCAATCCCAGCATTCCCTGTGTGATATGGAACCTTGTGGTACAATGTCAGAGAGATCCATTCACTAACACACAAGTTGTGTCTGGAAGTTACAAAAATGCTTATATTTGGCCCCTAATTCCTTAACTGTTGGTACCATAACCCCCAAAATCAATCCCAACCTTCCTTTTGTGGTATTGAACCTTATGGTAAAATTTCATAGAGATCCATTCACTTAAACTAAAGTTAGAGTGCGAAAACCAATGTGTCTTCGGACGACGACGACGACGACGCCAACGTCATACCAATATACGACCGCAAAAATTTTTTGCGGTCGTATAAAAAATATGATTGTCCTACTCATAAATACATAAACACCTTGATAGCATGTATATGAAGAGTGTTGTAAGAGTTGTCTGTGTCAAAAGATAAGAATTAATTTAATGTGACATCTTAGACTTGACGTTATTACTATCCACATCACAGTGGTGTTGGATAAGAGTACACAATATGGCTATCATTTTTCATCAAACTTGCAGTTAATTTTTACAAAAATTAACAGGAATATGACGTTGTTTACCATTTGTTCCATTGGTTTATAGATTGATTGATTGATTGAGTTGTGTTAAACACCACTTTCAACACTATTGTGCTATTCCATGGCGGTCAGTTTTTATTGGTCTAGGAAAAAGGAGTACTCGGAGAGAATCACCTACCTTCGTAGGGAAATGTTGGTTTATAGAGTCTCACGTTTGATGTTGTATGGATTTCCCCCTTTTTGAATTTACTTTGGTGTCCGGTATTTTTGTTAATACTTTTTTATAAAACAGATGCATAGTTTCATGTTAACTCATCTTGCATATATGTCTATTGTAAAGTTGCACATATAAAAGCAAGCAATAAAATCCGAGGAAGAAGAAATAACTGATGCAAAAGATTTTCATTTTTGCCTCACAATGAAAAAAAAGAGGGACCGTTTGAATTAATATATAAATGATTTTTACTACACCAGAATATTTTCTTCATTCTTTATAAAATCATCTATAATACATGTAATAAGCACTGTTGCCGCAATAGTTAACATGTTAATAGACTCTTAACGTTTCTTCACAAGATTTACTACTTCTGCGAGGTTATAAAATCAATAGCACTTTCCAATGAATTATGTTGAAGAAAATCTTGTAAAGTAGCAATATCATATTGTGGGAACAAACTATGTAAAGTGTCCAGGTCATTTGAAACAGGTATGTTGGTATCACTACATGCATGGACACCACTTGCATAATTTGGTGTATCAACTTCAAAGACAGGTTGAACTGGTGCAATAGGTGTAGATGAAACGGTATCTGAACCTCTTGGTTTGAATTCTGTATTGCCTGAACCTGAAAGAAGTAAACATGTATTTCTAGAACTACAATCATTTGCTAGTATATTTGAACAGAGGTGTATATTTCTGCAAAGGCTTCTGTAGTTATACAATGTTGACGAAATCAAATGTCATATATGTCATACCTTTTCTCATAAATATATATCATAATAGAATAAAAAAAAAAAAAAAAAAATAAGAAGAGACATTTTATAATCTGTATCACGGGTATAAAAGTACAACTCTTCTAAAATAAAGGGAAGGAGAAGATAAGAATTGGATGATCATAATCCCGAAGATGAAGAGACAATAATGTGACGAAGAGAACAAAAATACCCACAAAAATTACTATAAAACAACCAAAACCCTTTATAATCGGCGATGAACTTAGGTTCCACGGAAGTCCTGTCGCACACAGCCAGGTTAAAGTCATATTCGGTACTGTCTCAATCAATAAAAGAGGATGGAATTGTGGGGACTTAAAGTGGTACATTTCTTTTCAGTCTCTTCAGAGAGGTTACAAGTATCCGAAAAAAACGACACGATGACAAGCGGACGGTGGATCGATTTGAAAACCCGAGGACCTACCTTAGACAGAAGTGTCGCTTAGATAAAGCATTCCAATATTTTGGGTGAATTGTTTGTCTGTTTGTTATTGACCTTGGTTATATTATGGGGACCAAACTTATTGCTGGTATATCCGGAAAGAGAAAATAACGACCTCCAGCAGGAAAACAGGCAATCCTTATCAATAAGATGGGAGTCGGATCACATCCTATCATATTATAGTGATCCCTGTAGAAAAAAACTACAAAGACCACTCGACCACCGAGACACCAGATGAATGTCATTCCAAATCTCATATCAAACAATCATAACTAAAGCCTGTAATACCTTGTAGTTGTAGATAACAATCACTCCTTCTTATGTGTAAAGCTGGCAAAGTTCTTTCATGCTTTCTAAATTAAAACCAATTTAAATTAGTGTAATGAAGCGAAGTTATATATACTCGGTTTGGAATTCTAACATACATTTTGTATTTAATAAATGTAGTCTGAGTGACTTAACTTCTGCCATTGTACAATAAACTGAGTCAAAGTTACGTGATTGAATGGCAAATGTCCAAAAGAAGTCTATGAAGGACAAATCCAGAGTCATTATTACATACTTTCAAAAACGGATGTCAGAGTGGTTAACTGTTTATTGAAAATTTGTAAAGCACAGTTTCTTTCAAAACTACACCAGAAATATTTATGTATTATATGTCTCTGATTCGTAACATTGTAATATTATAAAACTGGCTATCAATTTAATTTTAATAGGAAATAAAAATATCAGAATTCCATTCCGATACAATGTGACCTTAATTTTAAAGCACATAATATGACTGTAAAATGTGCACCTGCACACCATCTAAGAACATAATCCATATAACCACAATGACTCCAAGGAAACTCCAATGATACGCATGCAATACCTGTGGCAAACTTAAATGTCATTTAATCAAAGGTGAACAAACTAAATTTTAAAACTCGTACCTCCATATGACCAAGACCATCAATATGTACAGGATAAAGAATAAGACTAACACCATTAATGGACCAGACAGACATGAACTCCTTCAAATCATTCTATAAACAATGTATACATATTTGACATATAACTTACAGTAGCGAAGAAACTGATTGAATCACGATGATTTAATGTTGATGAATGACCCCTGAAAATTAGATAAAGGATAGATGCCCCCAGTCATAAAGACATATGTACCTTACATTTTTTTCTGCAGAATAAATAAAGCGGATCTATTATAGAACTGTGAAAACAGCATAATAAATCAAAGAGCTTATAGCTTTGATTGGGAAGAAGATACATAAAAGAACAAGCTTTTTGAGAGTATTGCATGGCAATACATAGTCCCCTACCGGGTAAATATTCATTATACTGGAACACAAAGCTAACTTGTTCTATAACTTGTCATGGTGTAAACAAAAAGAAAATATCAAGTCAATATCTTCAAGCATGACTAATAAAATGCTCCGCTGGGGCGCAGCTTGATACGACCGCAGAGGTCGAACCCTGAACAGTTGGGGCAAGTATGGACACAACATTCAAGCTTGATACAGCACTGAAATTGGATTGTAATTAAATATTTGACACAGCATAGGTTTCTCACACAGAATGAAAGTAGTCTAAGAACTTAAAATTTTTTAATTTACCTATTCAAACCATATCATTATTATTTGCTTTTATATATAAATCAGAAATAACCAATTTAAAATGGAAAATTTTAAAGAAAAAAAATGAAAAAAAAAATCCCCCCCCCAAAATTTTTTGAAACCCACTTATGATTCATCACCCCCAAACTCAATCCCAGCCTTCCCTTTGTGGTATGGTACCTTGCAGTACAATTTCAGAGAGATCCATACACTTGAACACAAATTATTGTCTGGAAACTAGAAAAATGCTTGGGTTTTTTGCACCTTTTTGGCCCCAAATTCCTAAAAGTTTAGGGCAATTACCCCCAAACTCAAACCAAGCTTTCCCTTTGTGATATGGAACCTTGCAGTACAATGTCATAAAGATCCATACACTTACACACAAGTTATTGTCATGAAACTAGAAAAATGCTTGTTTTTTTGCCCCTTTATGGCCCCTAATTCCTAACATTTTGAGACAATTACCCCCAAAAACAATCCCAGCCTTCCCTTTGTGGTATGGTACCTTGCAGTACAATTTCAGAGAAATCCATACACTTGAACACAAGTTATTGTCTGGAAACTAGAAAAATGCTTATTTTTGGCCCCTTATTCCTAAACGTTTTGGGCAAGTACCCCCAAACTCAATTCCAGCTTTCCCTTTGTGATATGGAACCTTGTAGTACAATTTCATAAATATCCATACACTTACACACAAGTTATTGTCATGAAACTAGAAAAATGCTTGTTTTTTGCCCCCTAATTCCTAAAATTTGGAGGCAATTACCCCCAAAATCAATCCCAGCATTCAAACCCTCAATCAGCATCATTTAACAGTAATATCTAAAAATGGAAATTACATAATAAAGGTATTAAAATAGAAAATGACATCATAGTCATGGCTAAAAATAAACAAAATCCTTAATCAGCAACATTTTACAGTAATATCTAAAAATAAAATTCCTTTGTAACCATAAAAGCCCATTTAAATACATCATGACAGATATTAAAATAGAAAATGACATCATAGTCATGGCTAAACATAGCAAAAACCTTAATCAGCATCATTTAACAGTAATATCTAAAAATAAAAATTTCTTTGCAACCATAAAAGTAAAATAGAAAATGACATCATAATCATAGCTAAAAATAAACAAAATTTTTTTTTATTACCAAATTTTAAATGGAGTTTATTAAACTAAAACAATAAATTTGCAACCATAAAACCCCATTTAAACACATCATAAAAGTATTAACTAATTCAACTACATCATAAGGCTATAAAAATAGAAAATGACTTCATAGTCAAGGCTAAAGGTAAACAAAAAACCTTCATCAGCAAAATTTTATATTGGCAAATTTCCAATGAAGTTTATTATACTAAAATTGTTGGCAAATTTCCAATGCATTTATTAACAATAAAGTTATTGGCAAATTTCCAATTTACATAATTTAAAAGCAGTGTAAGTGAGATATTTAAATGAGTTTGAATTACCAACCTTACACTGCTTTTAAATAATGTTTTGTACTTATTTGTCTATTAACCTGGAAACCCTTGTTTTTTCACCTTTTTTTCCCTTATTATTTAAAGGTTTGAGCCATAACCCTACCCCAAAGCCAATTCTTAAATTCCAATGTAACCTAAATTTACAATATACATAACTTCAATTTAAGTTTTTGATAAAATCAAACCACATCATTATTATTTGCTTTTATATCTAAATCAGAAATAATTAACCAACTTTAAGTGGAAAATTTTCACACATCACGCCCCCCCAAACTCAATCCCAGCCTTCAGTTTGTGGTATGGTACCTTGCAGTACAATTTCACAGAGATCCAATTACTTAAACACAATTAATTGTTGGAAACTAAAAAAAAATGCTTATTTTTAACCCCTTTTTTAGCCCCTTATTCCTAAACATTTGAGCAATTATCCCCCAAACTCAATTCCAACTTTCTCTTTGTGATCAGAATTAACCAACTTAAAATGGAAAATTTTAAAGAAAAAAAAAAGGAAAAAAAATCCCCCCCCCCAAATTTTTTGACCCACTTCCCTTTGTGGTATGGTACCTTTAAGTACAATTTCAGAGAAATCCATACACTTGAACACAATTTAATATCTGGAAACTAAAAAAATGCTTATTTTTGCCCCCTTTTTAATAAATGTTTTGGGCAAACATTTTACAATAATATTTAAAACTGAAATTAATTTGTAACCTTAAAATTAAATAGAAAATGACATCATAGTCATAGCTAAAAATAAACAAACTATTGGTAAATTTCCAATATAAAATTGGCAAATTTCCAATGAAGTTTATTATACTAAAATAATTGGCAAATTTCCAATTTATATAATTCAAACATAGTGCAGGTGAGATATTTAAATGAGTTTGAATTACCAACCTTACACTGCTTTTAAATAATGTTCTTTACTCAATTATTTGTCTATTAAAATGGAAACCCTAGTTTTTTAACCTTTTTTCCCCTTATTCCTTAAACGAAAAAAAATAATTACCCCTTTTTTTACCCCCCCCCCCCCCCTATGATTCATCACCCCCCCTTCCCCCCCAAACCAAGCTCAATAACAGCCTTGCCTTTGTGGTATGGTACCTTGTAATACAATTTTAGAGAGATCCATACACTTGAACACAAGTTATTGTCTAGAAACTAAAAAATGCTTATTTTTCACCCCTTTTTAGGCCCCTTATTACTAAACGTTTTGGGCAATTACCACAAAACTCAATTCCAGCTTTCCCTTTGCGAAATGGAACCTTGTAGTAAAATTTCAGAAAGATCCATACACTTACACACAAGTTATTGTCATGAAACTAGAAAAATGCTTGTTTTTTGCCCCCTTTTAGCCCCTTATTCCTAAAATTTCGAGGAAATTAACCCCAAAATCAATCCCATCATCGACCCTTTGTGATATGGAATCTTGTAGTACAATGTCAAAGAGATCCATACAATAACACACAAGTTATGTCTGGAAGTTACAAAAATGTTTATTTTCTGCCCCTTTTTGGCCCCTAATTATTTAACTGTTGGTACCATAACCCCCAAAATCAATCCCCACCTTCCTATTGTGGTATTGAACCTTATGGTAAAATTTCATAGAGATCCATTCACTTAAACTAAAGTTAGAGTGCGAAAACCATTGTGTATTCGGACGACGACGCCGGACGACGACGACGACGCCAACGTCATACCAATATACGACCACAAAATTTTTTTGCGGTCGTATAAAAACAGTGTGGAAAACTGAATAAATGAGTGAATTTTTCAAGTCCAAGGACCATAACTCTGCACAAAATTATCAGACCAAAACAAAATTTCGAACTTTATCTGTATAACTTGTCATGATAAAACTATATACCAATTATCAATCAATATCTTCAAGCATGATGAAAAAAAGTGTGGAAAACACTTTAACATTAGATATGATTAATAGTTCTCTAAAATTAGATATGATGTAATTCAGTGTATATCTATTTTCAAATTATAATCTAATATAATTAGTAGTTCCAAATATGTTTTCTTTTATTTGTCACAAACTAATATAGATTTGTAACTTATCTATAAAATGTTAACAATTTTTATTATACAATGTAATGTAATATATACATTAATTAAAAAAGATTATTATCTAATTAAAGGATTTCACTTCATATTTTTTTATATATATATACAGCATTCAGAAAATTATTTTATACAAAATAACAAACAAACCCGCCAAAAAAATCTTCAAATAATTTACCAAAGAATGTCTTTAAAAAAATTAGTTATCTCCCTTTGTACAGAAATATGGTTTAACATAGTACTCTAACATTAGATATGGTCCAGACTTATGGTCCATAACTCTGGACTAAATCATCAGACCGGAACAAAATTCGAACTTAATCTATAACTTGTCATGGCAAAACTATATACCAAATATCAAATCAATACCTTCAAGAACGAAGGAAAAAAATGTGGAAAACTGATTTTCCGGACTGACGGATGGACAGACAGGCGGACAGACGGACAAAGTACAAAACCAAAAGTCCCTTCGACTTCGTCGGTAGGGGACTAATAACTTGAATTACAATGAAAGCAGACCACACCAACCCATGCACCTACTCTGTGCCATTGTTGCTTTCGACATATTTTTTTCCTTACAATATAATAAGCTTGCACATGTCTCCACCAAAACAGATTAAACTAAATATATAAATATTCGAATACTGATGATTCAAATTATATTGTGAACTGAATACAAAGGTATGACTTCCAATGTACTTCTTTCAAAATTGAATTCAGTACTGTTTAAGTGAACAGTTTAAAAAACAAGAGCAGCCGCTTGGACTATCCTATCATCCTATTTTCTTGTTTCTGTATAGCTTTGGTAAGCGGTCTACAAAGTTAAACCATTTTTAGAAAACACGCAACTTTAAAAGTTTGCCTGGTTCGTTCAGATAATGAAACTAAAAATGATACAACCAAATTGATGAAGACGCTAAAAGCGAGTAAACATAGCCGCCACTTTTATGAATTCCGATTGTCCTTTGAGAACTCCGGGAGACAATTTGGTCACTCTATAAATAAGAGAAATATCATTTTCAACGAAGAGAGTAGCGTCTGCAAACTGGCTCTAAATGTGTGTTAATGATGATATCTTTTAAAATCGTTAGAGATTTCTTTTTAAGAGGTAAAAGTTTGATATTTATAAGGAGGATCGAGTAGTAGTCGGGCCAAATTGTCAGTGTACTTAAAATCTAGTCAACGGTCTTCCAAATCTACTTTAAAAACATCCGGTTACAGTCGATAGAAAATTTAGAATATTACGTAAGAATGAAGATAAGTAAAATGGAATGTAAAAATTAACGTAAATAAACAAGGAGATATCAAAACATTAAAACATGAGAATCTAGAAAACTAACATGAGTGATTGTTTTTAAGCCTAATGGTATATTTCTTTCTCTGACGCAATTTTACAACCATGCAACTGATCACGTGTACAAATCGGTGTCGAGACGAGGCATGGAAGTTATAAGTTGTAGAGCACAGAAAGGAATACAGAAACACTACTGGAAACGGTTCAATGGTTTCATAACCTGCCAGCAGTATAAAATTTCAAAAGACTTGAAAATCTTCTTCCCAAATAAAAATGATCATTAGTCAATTCATCAAACCATAAAAAAGAATAAACAAATATATCCAAGGTAAATTCAGAATAAGTCCATAAAACTGACAAATTCAAACCTTGGACTTTATCAACCAATGGATCGACAGTAAAACAACTGCCATATCCTTGACTTGGTACAGACATTTTCCGAAGAAACTGGTGGGTTAAACCAGGTTTTATAGCTAGCTAAAGCCCCCACTTGTATGACAGACGTTTATAGATCCGTGATATTGACAAAATTGGGTGAGCCACCCAAACAGACATATTAGGTAAATGCGACAATAATTGAGATTCAGCAGCCAAAGTTGTGTAAACATGTATCACAGACACGCAACACAACTGACTAAATAATTCAAATACCTTTACAAATAAATCTAACAAGGACGCCAACAAAAAAATTATTATAGTTGATAGTAAATTTGACAAAGACGCCAACAAAAAAAGTTTTTGTAGTTTATAGTACACGTTTTAAATCCAATAAAAATTAGTTTACACGTTTAAAATCAAATAAAAATTAAGTCAAATATTAAAACACGAGAAAACAAAATGAAATCAACACTGTAACAACTGTTTACGACCGATAGAAAGGAGTCAAGATCAGATGACTGCTGTCATTTAAAAAATTTATAAAACAGAATATGATTAATTTATGACATATCATGACTACCACACTGCCCTAATCAAGACATCTTAACGTTGAAAAAAAATAAACAATTAAAATCAGGTAAAAGTTAGATGGATCCAGGCAAATGGACATGTAAAGTAATCATCAACGATAACGAGGTCACGGTCAAATGACCCTAATCACACAAACATGTACACTAAATATATTTGACCTACTGTATACAATATTTCGAAAAAAACCTGATCTTATACTAAAACGTTATTGATAAAAATATTAAGAAAATTGTGTCAAGGTTAGACCAACTCTGTCAAACGTACTTGCACATCGTGTAATCATTCTACAGATTAGTACTGTTGCAAATGCAAGTAATATACTGATCAAATCACAAACAAAAACATAATATTAATTAACTAGAGGCTCCCAAGAGTCTGTGTCGCTCACCTGATTCTACTTTAGTTTTGGAAATCATGTCAAAATAGATTAAAATCATAACAGATACCCTATTAATGATTGAGGTCAAATTTGGTTTAATATAGGCCCCATAATTTAATAAAAAATCCTGGTGGCCATCTTGAACAGTAAATCGGCAACAAAGTAGCAACACTTCATGCACCTCATAAGGAACATTTATGCCATGTATGCCATGTTTGGTTTCATCCCATTCAGTGCTCCTGTAGAAGAAGCATTTCTATGTATTTCCCATAGAGACTTATGTTAAACTAAGTCCCCTGCTAGCGGTTATCTTGGATGATGGTTCGGCTACAAAGTAACAACACTTGGTCAGCAACTCATAAGGAACATTCATGTCATGTTTGGTTTCATTCTATATTCAGTGGTTCTCTAGAAGAAAACATTTGATAGGGTCCTATGTTAAACTTACTCTCCCTGCTGGCAGTCATCTTGGATGACAAATCAGCTACAAAGTAACAACACTTGTTTAGCTCCTCTAAAGAAACATTCATATCATGTTTGGTTTCAATCCATTAAGGGGTTTTCTAGAAGAAGACATTTGTTAATATTTCGCATAGGGTCCTTTCTTAAACTAAGTCCCCCGTTGGCAGCCATCTAGGTAGATGGATTTGTTACAAAGTAACAACACTTGGTCAGCACCTCATTAAAAACATTCATGCTATGTTTTATTTCATTCCATTCAGTGGTTCTTCAAAAGAAGACTTTTGTATGTATTTCACATAGGATCCTTTGTTAAACTAAGTTCCCCGCTGCCAGCCATTTCAGATGATTGATTGGCTACAAAATAACAACACTTGGTCAGCACCTCATAAAGAACATTCATGCCATGTTTGTTTCATTCCATTAAGTGATTCTCTAAAAGAAGACGTTTGTATGGATTGTCCATAGGGTCCAATGTTAAACGAAGTCCCCCTCTGGTGGCCATCTGGGATGATGGATCGCCTACAAAGTTACAACACTTGGTCAGCACCTCATAAGGAACATTCATGCCATGTTTTATTTCATTCCATTCAGTGGTTCTCTAAAAGAAGACATTTGTATGTATTTCCCATAGGGTCCTATGTTAAACTTAGTCCCTCTCTGGCGGCCATCTTGGAAGATGGATCGGCTTCAAAGTGACAACACTTGGTCAGCACCTCATAAGGAACATTCATGCCATGTTTAGTTTCATTCCATTCAGTGGTTCTCTAGAAGAAGTTCAAAATGTAAAAAGTTAACGACGACGACGATGGACGCCAAATGATGAGAAAAGCTCACTTGGCCCTTTAAGCAAGGGGAGCTAAAAACCAATTGTTCAGAGAACAATTGAAGGTCTTTCTGTAACATAAAATAATGTCCCCCATGAAATATAGTCCGTTGGAATAAATTTCATATAAAATATTGTCCGCGGACATTATTTCATAATGTTATACTGTCCAGGACAATATTTCATTATGAAATAGTGTCCTTGTCCATGAAATTTTGTCTCCTCTTTCTGGACAATATTTCACTATGAAATACTGTCCATGATAATAAATCCTCTGCCATGAAATTCATGGTGAGCATTTCTAAAATATTTTCACTATTTTTCATGAAAAGTATTTGTATACCCATAAATTGCTGCATGAATTAATTATGCAAGTTTGTTTGATATGAATATCAATCAAATTAAACACCATATGTTTAATGATATTATTATCTTAAATATTAAATATGTATAACCTCCCTTTCATCATACAAAATGACATGACAACCCATCTATGAAATATTGTCTCAATGTACACAATATATAACCTTGTTTAACCTCCCTTTAACAAGACAAAATTTCATCCTATTCATCTATAAAATATTGTCTGTATATAGACAAAATTTCATATGGAAATCTGTCCTTCTCTGGACATTATTTCATAGATAGGGACAAATTTTCATGAAACAAAATCATGAAATATTGTCTTGGGGGACGATATTTCATAGGACAATATTTTGCTTCACATTTCCGCCCGAAACGATATAATATTATATTTGATATGAAAATAATAAAATCCAGTTTAACATGTCAAATGTTAGATTATTGTATACTGATTCCAAAAATATATGGCTTCTATACAATTTTGTTTGAAATAAGGGAGATAATTTGTTACTTCCGGTTTGAAAAATGAATTTCTGCTATCATTTTAGTTTACTTGACACTGATTCCAAAAATATATCGTTCTATATACTTTTACATTAAATAAGTACAAAAAAAAGCTACTTCCAGATTTACACAAGGTCACTTCCGGTTGGCTTTTTCAAGGTCAAATGGCTTGCAACCTATTACAGAAAGTCCCATAGCTTTATTATGTATACATATAAAGTAAAAGCAAAGGTCAAAGTTTAGAACATCAAATTTACCTATAACCTTGACCTCAATTTCAAGGTCATAAACCAAGGACCTCAAATCAAAAGACACTAGATCAATATTCTATTTGGTTAATGAGTTATATCACCAGACGCGTAATTTTAAATATAATAGGGGAAAAAACTGTGATTTAATGTCATGTACCCTTTCAACCAATATGTATGTGTTACTACATGTCGCAACTAACAATTTAGTAAAAAATATTTTGTCGATATCTTATACAGTTTTTGAAAAGAAGTGAAAATAAGCCAAAATCTAAATTTAAAAAATGACCTTGACCTTAGACCTTGACCTTATTTTCTTTTTTGTGGACCAAGGACCTCAAATCAAAGATTCTAGGTCTCTATCACTTATGGTTTACCAGTTAGCAATGCATATCACTTAAATCAAATGCATAAGAGGAAATAACTCTCATATGGAGTCTCCAGAATGCTTGGGTCAAAAACAAACTCCACATCCTTAAGATATAGCGAGCAATTTGTTAAAATAAATTTGTCTGCTTCTTTTACGGTTGCAGAGGAGTAGGGGTCACAAGAAAAACTGTGTTTGGGGAGATAACTCCTACAAGAAAAAGTGTTCTGGTAAACAGGGTAAGTTTCAAAAGCGTAACAACTGTTCGATATCATATACCAAATATTAAAGCGACATCTTGTGAAACAGTAATACTGCGCAAGAAAAAAAAATTAATCAGAACAAAAGCAATAGGTCTTTCCAGGGAAAGTGGAAAGACCTAAGAAATGAACTTTCCAAATGAGGCAAAGTTCAGATGAATTTTATCAGAATGCCACATACTTACAAGTTTCTATACAAAAACATACAGTCTTTAAAATCATTCTATACACATTTGTAAACTTTTTGCACTATATGCTTTGAATATCAATTTAAAAAAAATAACACTGGGATGCATTTTAAGTTGGTAGCTTCATGATGGCACATTATTTTGAATGTAAACCTTTATAGACTAAGGCCATCTGTTGTAGAAGCCACAGTAGTTTCTTTCAAAATTATATTATATATTATTTTTACATTTCATGTTCTTTCTATTATAGTACAATGTACTAGTATTGATTGGTCAGTGGGATCATGTGTACTAGAAAATTTGATGAAAATCATATGCATCATTGCTTTATAATCTCACATTAAAAAGTGTGAAAGACAAAAGCGGAAGATTGTTTTTGTGTATAATCAGGAAAATAGCAATAAAAAATATCACTTGTAAACATATTAAAATTTTCTTTAAATGGAAATATTTTTCTACACAGATATCATACCTGCTTCACTAAATGTTTGCACCTGATTACAGCACTTTGTGAATACGTGTTTTATTATGAAGGTTAATTTATTCAAATATATATTTTGCAAATCACAGAAACTATATATGACAATATTTGTTGTTGTTAACCTGCTGAGTAATTTCTGTAAAACAGACTTAATTCAAAAGCATAAACCTGTTACTCTTTTCACAAAAAATCTTACGATTAAAACTGATCATAAGTTATACTGAAATGTGCATGACTTACAAGTATTTTTACTCTTAAATTTTTTTGTGAAAAGAGCCACTGATTCCTAGATCTGAAAATCACTGACAATAAGGCATGAATCCTACTCTACCTGATGGACCTGTTAGAGAAAAACTCACAAACCAATATTTTGACTTTTCATGCATATTTTATAAAAAACAATCCAAAAGTTTTACAATTTCCCTGACAACTTGAATATCATAATGCAACCATGGTCCTATAAAATTATATCAAACTTATTCATACTTATACATCTAGGAATCAACATTTCATATATATATTTTTTATTACCTGTCTCACAAGCTACTAAGCATCAACAACAACTACAAAAAAGAAGAACACTGGTCCCAGTTTTAGGACATACAAACCATACAACAAACCTATGCATTTTATACTGTTATAATCACTACAGCATAAAATACCATTAAAGCCATATTATATGCACACAAAATGGACATAGGCCGTTTTCACATTTGAATGGTTTTACATTTGTCATTTTGGGGACTTTTATAGCTGACTTTGCAGTATTGGTTTCGCTCATTGGTGAAGGCTGTAGGGTGACCTATAGTTGTCAATTTCATTTGTCATTTGGTCTCTGGTAGAAAGTTGTCTTATTGCCAATCATATCACATCTTCTTATTTTCACATTGTCTGCATTGTGTTTTTTTAAGAAGCATACATTTCCTATTGGACATTAGTAAGTTAGTGTCAATGAAAGCAAATACACCAACCAGTCAATATTTATTATTGTCCACATAAACCCATGACAAACATAAACTTACTACTTGTTGGTTATGACAGTCTCTAAGGTTTTTCTATGGTATAAGGTAATGCTGATTCATTTTATCTTTTATAGATATAAGAGGATGGGGTATGAGTGCCAATGAGACAACTCTCCATCCAAATCACAATTTGTAAAAAGTAAACCATTTCTTCCCATACTTGGATATCCAAATGTATTCAAATAGAAAATTATACTTCAATTTGGGTTCTTTTGAATATCTAACAAAAATTAAAATAACAAAAATACCTAACTCCAAGGAAAATTCAAAACAGAAAGTCCAAATTCAAATGGCAAGTTAAAAGCTCAAACACATCAAACTATCATATTCCTGACTTGGTTCAGGCATATCCTTATGTAGAAAATGGTGGATTAAACCTGGTTTTATAGCTAGCTAAACATCTCACTTGTATGACAAATAAATCAAACAATGCAAATTTAGATAAAGCAAAAAGCATGCTATGTTCCTGTACTACTCAAAAAATTGGTAGGATTATTGTATTCATTATCCTTCAAACTTTCTCTGGACTTCTTTAAAATTAAAGTTTCAGATTTTCACAAATATTTGATAGAAGAATCTTTGCATGTTTTCTCCTGACAATGATGCAAAAAAAAATTTAATAAAATCATTAAAATCTTTACCACATAAATCAAGGTCAGAGAACAAGACTTTTCTTAGCGAATCTATATATCAAGTTATATGAAAATCTTTTTTGCAATCTAGTATATATCATTTTTTTAGAATATAAACTGTAAACACCACTAGGTTCAATTAAGATTGAAGTGTGGGTAAGGATGATCATCTTTTGGTTGGAAGCACATATTTTTTCATGCATCCTCACGCCTAGCTATAGTGTACAGTGAATGTTGGTCTTAAGAATCTGACAAATGGATTAGAATATAAAACAAAGTTGTGGAAGCAAGACATAACAACTTCATTCCCTCTGTGTCATCACCATTAAGGGTCAGGCTGTGGTTAAGATATTTTTTGTCAAAACTTCATGGAATTTTATGAAACTTGAACAAAACTTCTTCGTAATCAAAAGACATTTATAAGAACAAAATATACTTTTTTTATTTTTCTGCTTTTTACTGATTTATGGTCTTAACTTTTTTATAGTGAACATTTACACTCTAGGGTCATATTTCTAAACAATTATTGTGTTAAAACTTCATATAAATATACCGTATCAACTTCACAATAATACTTTATGGTCTTGAAGTATAGATTCTAGGTACTGACCTTGTTTATCATCTAAATTACGTGTTATAGTGTTCTTTGATTTGTCTTTGTAAATTATTACTTTTACTCTTTAGTCTAATTTTGGTAATATCCATTTGATGTGACTCGGAACTTAAACATTTCCTCATTGTGTTATTGTGTTATGGTAAATTTTTGTCTTTTGTTTTTGCTTATGTGCTTTGTCTATATGCCTTTTTGTTTGTCTTTGTTGACATATTTGTTTGTTTTTATAGTGATTAAGATTATAACACAATGTCAACTGCTGTACCCCTATTTTTGACATTTTTACCTATTATGTCTGTTTGTTTTGTTCACACATTGTTGTCAATATAATGGAATTTTGTGCGAATGTCATATAAGTGAGAGGTTAAGCTACCTGTGAAACCAGGTTTAATCCACCACTTTCTACATATGAAAATGCATGTTCCAAGTCAGGAATATAGCAGTTGTTGTCCATTTGTTTGATGTGTTTGAGCTTTTGCTTTTGCCATTTGATTAGGGACTTTCTGTTTTGAATTTTCCTCGGTATTTTTGTTATTTTACTTTTTTCAATATATATAATTGCAAGTCAAACGTAAAAAAGAATGATGCTAAACTGAAGTCAAGTCAACTGGACCCAAACCAAGCAGTGAACATCATATTTGCTTAATGTGGATGTATATACTAGTGAATATGGTAACTGTTCAGCTCTGCTGCATTTTTCATCAAACAATCTTACCATGTTGTCTGTCATTTGGCTTCCTTTCCAATCGACTTAAAAAATCATCAGTTTTTCTGGAAATTAAAAAAAAGAAAACTACATGGATAATATACTATATAATGGGTTAGTTTCTATTAAATTTACACTTACTTTGTCAGTGAAATAAATTTTGCTAAAATCAAAACTGTCCATATCTTATTTGAAACGATGTACGCATTTCAGTGCTATTAACCTTACTTGTAACAACACAGGAATAAACTATAGAAAACAATCAAGTTAAATATAAAAATGTATAGATTTAACAAGTGATTATTCTTTGAAAATAAGCAAATTTGTTCACCACTACCATTATATAAGATCATATAAAAAGTTTGTTTCCTGCCTCCTGTCTGACTTTATGTTTGAAGCTGACCCTAAAACATTTTTTGGTATCAAAATAATAGCATTTTTTGTTGTAAAAGATTATCAATCTTATTTCTACTTACTCTTCATTTCTATCTATAGCCAGAATAAATGTATGTGTGTTTTGAACCTTTGATTGATAGCTGACCCTTAAACATGTAACTGGCTTGCGAAAATCAAAGAGCTGATAGCTCTTAGGTTGAAGAAGATGCATAAAAGGTTACTTGAATTACCATGAAAGCAGCCCACACCAACCCAGCCTGCTCTGTCCCATTATTGATTTAGATGTATTTTTTTCTTCCAAAAATAATATTCTTTAATAATACTCATGTCTCAACCAAAACTGACTATACTAAACATAAAAATCTACAAATACTGTTGATTCAAATTAAATTTTCTATAATTCCATACATTTGTCTCAGCATGGTCAACTTGATGCAAGCATTTATACCAGTAATTGATTAGGTTTCACTTGAAAGTTTTTCTGTCAAAGGTAGATAGTTCACTTTGGGTATTCCGACTTCCTTCGTATAAAAAAACTGGCCACCATGATTTTAGTCAAGTGTTCTTAAAGTAGGGTTTAATCAACACCTACATCAATCAGTTGGGTCAATATCCCTAATGCACCTCTAATTGAGGAACACAAAAGTTGTGTGTAAACAAAAAATCTCTGTGTAGTGATATTGGACATGTTTCTATTTTTAACAAGTGACTGAGCTTAACCATTTGTGTTGATTTGGAAAGTAGAGGATAGATTAAATGTGTAAAAACTATGGAGCTATTAAATGTATTCAAAGTATTAAATTTTCAAAGAACTTATTGTGTAAAAAAAGGGATTTTTTACCACAAGGAGCCGCATCACGAAAGGATTTTCGGGGTATGCTAATTTATGGAAAAATGAATCTCCCTTTGTACCCCGAAAATTTAACCACATTTGTGAAAATGTCTCAGCTTCGAAACAAGCCATCATACATATCAAAGTTTATGATATGGACTGAGCTACAGAAGAAAAAGTTACCATTACCGCCTATGGGAAATCAATTATGCCTCTTGACCCAATTTATAAGATGAATTTTAGAAGTTGTCAGACTGATTTATGCATGATTGAATCTTGTACACCAGAGGAAATTGAGAAAATGAAGGTTAGTTGTCTTTTATAAATACCTAGTTATCACAGCTGGTTCTAGATTAACATTATCTATAAAGATCAGCAACAGTTTTTCGCTTTTGAAATGTATTTTTTACTGGCATGGGGCTGGAACACTTCTTTTAGGCACGATCAAAACTTTGTTTACATGAGACGCTGAAAGGCACTTCATTGTCTTGAAAAAGCACTAAATTCTTATGGAAACATTTAATATAATTAAATTGTAAGTAAACATGACACACTAAAGACATTGTATATCATTCCAGTCACTATACACATGCGTTCAAGGGAAATAATTCACTTCATACAAGTATAATTTGATACATCATTAATCCTGTATGAAATATTCCACACAGCAAGTACACGGAATATAGTAGGAATATTGAATTGAATTCCTACCAGAAAAGAGTTATATTCCAGTCAGACAGTAGTAGGAATCCATACAGAAAATAGCCGAAAAATTTAAATTATCATAGTAGGAATTTTTTAGTAGGAATTTTATATATTCCTACCAGGAATATGCAAATTAGCAGGAATAATTTGGCGGGAAAATAAAATTCCTACTAGAAAACCTGGCAGGAACTTTTCAAAATTCCATATAGAAAAAAATATTTTCTAGTAGGAATCTAAAAATATACAAAATGTAAGTGTATATTCAAATACACAACTGAGTCAATTGTTTAGTTTTGAATCTCAACAACAAAGAACAAAGAAAATGCATGGAATATATTCATTTAGAAAAAGTTGACTTTTGAAATGAATGGGGAAGCTGTGATTTATCCAAGCTAGAAATTGTGTTATATATGTAGATGGGCAAAAATGTTGATTAGATGAAATTAAAAGAGTTATGAACAAATAATGAGTAAGATTATGCACTATTGTTGAATTAAATGATTACTAAATATATTGGCAAACAGATCAAAAATTTCATCTTAAAAGTGTAAAAATTAACTTCACTCTACTTGAGCCATATTTTCTCATATTTCAATATTGTAGTTGTTTGACCCTTGCAGCATTGTGTTCCAACACACAACTTTTCATTCTTTTACCCTCCAACTTTTGAATTTGTGAACTTGAACTTGGTTGCATTTAACACAGCAAAATTTGTGTCATTATCAAACAGGAATCCAGTTTAAGATAATTAAAAAGATTCCATGAAGAAAGATTTTCTAGTAGGAATAAATTAATTCTGGTAGGAATCTTGTAGTAGGAAAAAGAATAATCTAATCATATTTTCTGTCCAAATTCCCACTTAAGATTTTCAAAACAGAAAAAAATCCATACAGACTTTTTTAAATTCCAGCTAGATAGTAGGATTTTGCAAGTGAGAAAATAAAAAATCCAGTCATAATTTTGTTCATTTTCCTTGTCTGCCTACTTTCTATATAGAATCTTTGATTCTAGGTAGATTCCTACTACATTCCTACTAGTTTCTAGGTGGAATCCTACTACTTATTTTGTATGGGTACATGTGTTTTACACAAATAATTTGACCGTTAATTTTTAGCTGGTCAATAAAATATGCAAATAAACAGGCAAACATGTCTTAAGAAAAGCATGAATTGCTATATTTAAATGCACAGTAGTAAATCACAAGATATTGTCTTTTCTCAGTGAAAAAGGGGGAGTGTCAGACCTTTTAAAAAAAAAGTGCTTCACCTATTCAGCTATTAAGCTACTAATGATTGCTCCTCATAAAAAAGGTTTGAATCAAGGTTGATAAGCCAAAAGGGAGAAGCATCTCTCTTTTTTTGTGATAAAACTTTCAAGAATTTGATTTTTTTCTCTCTCAACAATACTCATGTATTTAAATGAAATGATAACACAACCTCAGTAAATTTTTTGTCTTATTTCAGTTTCAGACATATTTTTCCAATTAAACCTGAGACGGCAAATTAGAGGTTTTAAAAAGTTCTGAATAACTGGTGAGTATTCTGTTTTATTAGGCAAGCTCTAAATTGTTTATTTATGGTATTTATGCAATTGAAATTACAGTCATTATGTTGAATATATACTGATATGAAAACTGTTGCTATGGTCTTGATATTACATAAAAATGCTTAGTTACTGATCTTTACGACTCAACATTTCGAGTTAAACCCTGAGGCAAACTGTTCGTCATGTAACACTGCTAACTGTACTTAGCATTATTTTAATCGGTCGTTATTTAATGACATCATAATACGTGTGATGTCGTAATGTTTACTTAAAATCCTCATGTGCATTTCTCACTGAATAAGGTTTTTCTCTGAAATACATTTAAACAACATTTTTTTTTCAAATAGAATTATGTGAAAGGACAAGTTTGGAAAATTTGCACTTCATTGCACTTTAATTATATGATATATATGACATTGACAGTAGTTTAGAGTGGTTTCTATAGTTGAAAATAACAGATTTCCACTGGTAAAAGTAATTAAGTATTTTAGTGCTTTTTTTATGAAATCTACATCTTTGCATAATTTCTCGGTTAAAAAGCATTTTTAGACATCAGAAAATTTTATTAAATGCTTTAACAGGGTCTGTGTACTGTAATTGAAGGTTATCATCAGATGTTTTATCAATGTTATGACTTGTGAAGGTAAACTGGACAAAACTAGATATCATTGAGATGGGAGCCATCTCTGTGGGCCCCGCTGTGAATAATGTGTGGTAAAAAATTTGTTTCTTTATCATTGGACATGGGGTTGTCAATTAAAACCAAAGTTTTTGACCTTGACCTTTGACCTAGGAATTTGTACATACATTATGACACACCCTCTGGTGTTGGTTAATATACATGTGAAGTATAAACTTTGAAATCATAACAGTTCTCAAGATATAGAGAGGACACAATCTTTACCATAGGACATGGGGTTGTCAACTAAAACCAAAGTTTTTGACCTTGACCTTTGACCTAGGAAGTTGTACATACATAATGACACACCCTCTGGTGTTGGTTAATATACATGTCAAGTATAAACTTTGAAATCATAACGGTTCTCAAGATATAGAGCGAACACGATCTTTACCATAGGACATGGGGTTGTCAACTAAAACCAAAGTTTTTGACCTTGACCTTTGACCTAGGAAGTTGTACATACATAATGACACACCCTCTGGTCTTGGTTAATATACATGTCAAGTATAAACTTTGAAATCATAACGGTTCTCTAGATATAGAGATTTCTAATTAAATTACCTTCTTCTGTCTTCATCCCATTTATTTTTCTTCTCTGCATCTGTCTGATGTGATCTTAATTTATTCTTGTCTGCCTAAAGAAAATCATAATCTATACAAAGTGTGTTAAAAGGACTATACAAACAGCAAACACTGTTACACTCCAAGATGAGTCATTAAAATTCTAATTAGAACTTGTAAAAATCATTTTTGATGAATTGTTAATTAGAATAGATTACTGTTAAATTATAATTAACACAATTCTTATTCAAGTGTCAACATTGTAAAAAGTAAAATCACAAAAATACTGAACTCCGAGGAAAATTCAACTAGAGGCTCTCAAGAGCCTGTGTTGCTCACCTGATTCTACTTTGGTTTTGGAAATCATGTAAAAATAGATTAAAATCATAACAGATACCCTAATAATGAGTGAGGCCAAATTTGGTTTATTATTGGTCCTGTAATTTGATAAAAAAATCCTGGTGGCCATTCAATCGGCAACAAAGTAGCAACACTTCATCAGCACCTCATAAGAAACATTTATGCCATGTTTTGGTTTCATTCCATTCAGTGCACCTCTAGAAGAAGCATTTGTATGTATTTCCCATAGGGTCTTATGTTAAAGGAAGTCCCCCCATTGGCGGCGATCATGGATGAAGGATCAGCTTCAAAGTAACAAAACTTAGTCAGCACCTCATAAGGAACATTAATGCCATGTTTGGTTTCAATTCATTCAGTATTTGGTTCTCTAAAAGAAGACATTTGTATATATTGTCCATAGTGTCCTTTGTTAAACATTGTCCCCATCTGGCGGCCATCGTGGATGAAGGATCAGCTTCAAAGTAACAACACTTGGTCAGCACCTAAAAAGGAACATGCATGCCATGTTTGGTTTCATTCCATTCAATGGTTCTCTAAAAGAAAACATTTGTATGTATTTCTCATAGGGTCCTATGTTAAACTAAGTCCTCTGCTGGCGGCCATCTTGGATTATGGATCGGCTTCAAAGTAACAACACTTGGTCAGCACCTCATAAGAAACATTCATGCCATGTTTGGTTTCATTCCATTCAGTGGTTCTCTAGAAGAAGTTCAAAATGTAAAAAGTTAACGACGACGACGGACGCCAAGTGATGAGAAAAGCTCACTTGGCCCTTCGGGCCAGGTGAGCTAAAAGGGAAAGTCCCCAATCAAATGGCAAAATCAAAAAAACAAACACATCAAACGAATGGATAACAACTGTCATATTCCTGACTTGGCACAGGCATTTTCTTATATAGAAAATGGTGGATTGAACCTGGTTTTATAAGAGTTTATTGTTTTTATTGGTTAATACAAGGGTAACATTCATCTCAAACACATGACTCTGCAGGTAACATTATTTTCAATAAGCAGAGCAATCACTAATGAATATATCATTTTAAATTATATATCAATAATTTAAAAGACAACACATTAATAGGAATATTGATTAGGAATTTGTATTGCTTTATAATCAATGGCAATGGACAAAACTCTTCAATATACTAATCATGAAAGGTTTATTTACATAAGATAGATTTGGGATATCCTACACTAGTATCCCAATTTTGAACTGAAACAACCATTTGAATCTGAACAGCTCTAAAAAGACTGAACAATAAAGTAAGTCATGTTCAGTCTTTCAGTTAATTTTCATATTTATTCAATGTGGTAAATTAAGTACTGTTTAGACTTTTCACTTGCAGTAAATTAAGATCTGTTCAGTCTATGTTCAGTATTGTTATTTACCTGTACAAAATAACAACATACTGAAATTACAGAATTGTCTGAAAAGCTACTGAACAGATTGACTGCGCAAGCCAAATGTCTGAACAGAACTGAATTTACAACAAGAAAATATCTGAACAATAATTTAAAATCTTAACAATGCTTAACAATTTCAGGTCAAGAATTTGCATATAATGTTAAGATCAAAATGGCCAGTTTAAACAACATTGATTCAAAAAGTATATTATTTTTTATCAAGAGCAACTACAGCAGGCAGCAAGACTTGTATGATGCAGCTCATCCTAAAATCCACTCTTAGCTTATCCTGTGAACTTGAATAAGGAATGTTGAGTCCTTGGTTTTCACTTTCATTAACTATAAATCATTTAGAGTATACAATTTAGAAACGGTAAACTAGTAAAACAAATGTCATGTGAAACTGCACTACAGCATTTCCTTTCATTATAAAATGAGACAAACTGTAGGTGATCTTTCCAGGTTACTTCTTTCTTAATGGGAGAATACAAGGGGGCCTATATTTTTCACTTATGGTCTATGAATAATACTGTGCAAATAATGTGATAAACTCTACATATTTATAGCATCCATGGAGACTGATGGTCCACAAGGAGCAGCATATGCAGAGTGGTGTAATAAAAAAACGAGAGGCTCTCAAGAGCCTGAATCGCTCACCTGATTTGTTAAAGCTTAATTCATTCATCAATCATGATTTATATTTTTGAGTAATAATGTATATCAGTGTTTGCTTAAAAATGCACCTTTTTTTTGGAAAGGGGGGAGGGGGGGTCATTTTTCTGAGCATGTTCATGCAGATAGATCAATACTATTTTTCTCATTTACACTTTCTTCTTATCTACTATAATTTTCAAGAAAATAATCAAAATCTAAAATTTCCTAATAAATAACTACTTCTAACAGTAACCCAACAATAAATTCTCCAAATTCTCCAATTGGCATGAAAATTTCATAATAGATAAATATTTAACTAATCATCACTCTAACTCTCTTTCACGTTTGCTCTAACTGCTTTAGTTTTTGAGAACTGCATTTGACCCCTATGTTTTATTTTTAGCCATGGCGGCCATGTTTGTTGATGGATCAAAACTTCAGATACAATTTTAACCTAGATACCCTAAGGAACATTTATTTAAAGTTTGAATGTATTTGGCCCAGTAGTTTCAGAGAAGAAGATTTTTGAAATAGTTTACGACGAGAGACGACGAAAATTACCAAATTAGTGGCAGCAACCCAACAATGGTTTGTTTAATTTGTTTGAAAATTTCAGGGCTGGTAGATCCTGACCTGTTTAACATTTTTATCCCCCCCCCCTCAGATTTGCTCTAAATGCTTTACTTTTTGATATATAAGCAAAAAACTGCATTTGACCCCTATGTTCTATTTTTAGTCATGGCGGCCATATTTGTTGATGGATCAAAATTTCGGATACAATTTATAAACTAGATATCCAAAGGAACATTCATTTAAAGTTTGAAGGTATTTGGCCCAGTAGTTTCAGAGGAGAAGATTTTTGAAATAGTAAGACAGAAAATTACCAATTTAGTGGAAGCAACCCAACAATGGTTTGTTTGATTTGTTTGAAAATTTCAGGGCTGGTAGATCTTGACCTGTTAAACATTTTTACCCCATGTCAGATTTGCTCTAAATGCTTTACTTTTTGAGATATAAGCCAAAAACTGCATTTGACCCCTATGTTCTATTTTTAGTCATGGCGACCATGTTTGTTGATGGATCAAAATTTCGGATACAATTTATAAACTAGATACCCTAAGGAACATTCATTTAAAGTTTGAAGGTATTTGGCCCAGTAGTTTCAGAGGAGAAGATTTTTGAAATAGTTTACGCTGACAGACGACGACTACAGAAGACGACAGACGACAACGGACGCAAAGTGATGGGGCCCTTCGGGCCCGGTGAGCTAAAAATGAAATTGATTTGCTTCTTTTATAATAATAAACATTTTAAAAAATCAATAACCTGTTAAATGTGTACACAAACTGATAAAGTTTGTTTGTTTGACCTATTCAATGTCTTACTAATTCTCTTTGTTTGTTCCGTTTCTGTTCTATTTCTTCTTCTTCCCTTTTCTTCTGCTGTGCTCGGTATCCTTCTCTTCTCTCCTGGATTAACACATATGTAGTATATCATACAAGCATATAAAAGACACATTAGTAAACAGATTTAAACTAAAAGGGACATTTCGATTGGAACAGATCTCAAAAGACAGGTTAATAAATCATTGAGTACTGTTCAGTCTTTAAATAGTTTCAGACAATGAGTAAATTCAGTACTGCTCAAATTCTTTGCTTGGGGTCAATTCACATCAGTGCATTCTATTTTCTTTACATAATTGCCTGAAAAAAGACTTATTATTAATTATTTTTTGCTTATTATTCAATGTCAAATATTTCATCCAGATCAACTGGACCAGATGAGAAAAAAATAAACAATATATTCAAGGTCGGTCTGCAAGTGAAGTTTTTCATGAATATCCTTTAAAAATGAAGGAGTGAGATTGCTCAGAATGCAATTTTCCATAAAATTACAATTTCCAAGGGGCATAAATCTTGTATAACTAGATGATTGGCACTGATTATCAATCATTTATTTGTCTGAGACATTGCTGATAAAAAAACTTTGATATATATCTAAGAAAAATCTGACAGGAGACAACCAGTGACTATATATATATACATTAATATATATATATGTACTGACTTTAAATAATGTATAGAAATAGCATCAAACAAGTCATATACATCATTATCATGAAATAGCATCAAACAAGTCATATACATCATTATCATTTCACTCAATTTTATGTTAACTCTGAAACTGTTTTAGCTTAATTTCTGTAAAGTGAATAAGTTTTGGATTATAGTCCAAAATATATTGACTATTGTATGTTTTCAATACTTTTTTTTTGTTCTACATTTTTTTTTAATTCAAGCTGAATCTCAAAGGTAAGTTAATAAATCCCATGTTTATTCTGGTGGGTTTTTGTATAAACATACATAAATAATATTTAAGCTAGGTAACAAACTTTAAAATTACACATTGCAAAAATTAATCACTTACTCGTTGTCGCATACTTGGATTTTTGTTGTCCTGAATCAATTTGTTCCTTGCCTGCTGCTGAGTTATATTTCCTCCACCTTCAAAATAAAAAGTTTTAAAATCTGAAGTTATAAATGCCATTCAAAATCTCTTGGTTTTGATAGGTTCATAGCATGGAAAATAATCTCGCTAAATTTGAAAACTCAGAACATCTTAGTTCTATTCTGATGAAACTTGCCATAAACTAATAAACATTTCTCAGGTAACTGAAAGCTTCTTGAAAATAAAAATTCAACAGCCATCTACTAGTATTAGGAAAACATATTAGAAAATCTTTTACTGTGACTTGACTGTAAGTATTGCTCTCCACTTATTGCAGTTTATTCAAAATTCTGACCAAATTGCAATTTGTTTTATCATACAAAACTGTTCAACTGGTCAGAATTTAAACAAACTACTGTAGAAAACCACAGTCAAGTCGTGAGAGTGCAAGGTGATAAAATAAAGCATACTTACAATCCTAATAGACTTTACTTCTACTTCATTGATATGATAATGTTTTATATAAGAATTTCTATACATTCTTTTATTGTAATTCCAAAGGTGATAAGTAGTAATTTTCAAATTGCTGTAAAAATGTCTGAACTAAGCTTTCATACAATTTTTCTTTTAAAAAATCTTCTAAACTCTCAATAATAAGACATCAGTTTGAATTAAACCATGTTATATTCAGTAAAATATATGTGAAATTACAATACATTGTTAATAAGTTTCCATGGGATATAATTTAAAATCATTGATCATTTGAAATATTGATCTTTTATCTCTTTAAAACTTCAACAAAACATATTTAAGCTTTAAGTACATTTCACAAAGTACTTTAGAGATAAATTAAAAGAAAACTTTGTAGCATGCATACAAAAACACATTTTTTGAAGAAATGATTTAAAAACTTAAATTTGGACATTTTTTTAGCAGTTCAGAAATTAACAACCTATCACCTTTTGAAAAACATTTGATGAGATAACACTTATACATATGAGTGTGAGACAACCTTTTAATTATAAGGGATCTTTTCTTATTGAGAAATAGTTGCTGCTGAAGAGGTTAGATTCCATCTTATCATTAATAGACTCAGAATTTTTATTCAAAGATGTTTATATTTTCAAAGCTTGTAAACCTAGCAAATCCCCTTAAAAATCCAGGTTCTCTCACTCTCTCATAAAAATTCATACTTTTAAACAATTTTCTATATGATAAGGCTAAAACTTCCTCAAAAATAGCTCTACCTAAACAAAATTCAACCTCAATCAGTAGCTTTTTATTATATCACTTTATAACTGAATATTCTATCAATTGATTAAGGTGTTACAGAACAAATGTGCAACCTGATATGATCAAGCTATTTTCTATACATGTCAGAAGGATACAAATTCCACAAAAAATCACTCAATTAGAATTTAAATTAAATAAAATGCTTCGCTGAGCGCAGCCTGATACGACCGTAGAGGTCGAACCCTGAAAAGTTGGTACAAATTTGCTTGATACTGTCTGAATTTGGATTGTGATTAAATTTTTGACATAATATAGATTTCTGACCCAAAATAAATGTGGTCAATGATCTTACAAATCTATTGCGCAATACTGTGCAATTGAAGATTTCTTCTTGAAACTTTTCAAAAATTCAAAATTTGAAAAATTTTGAAAAAAAATATGAATTCTCTAAAAAAAAATTGGAAAAAAAAATCCCCCCCCCCAACTTTTTGAAACCCCCCTTGGAGCAATAACCCCAAAACTCGATCCCAGCCTTTCCTTTGTAGTATGGAACCTTGTAGTGTAATTTCAGAGAGATCCATAAACTTAAACACAAGTTATTGTCTGGAAACTAGAAAAATGATTGTTTTTAGCCCCTTTTTGGTCCTATATTCCTTAACTATTGGCCCCATAACCCCTTAAATAAATCCCAACCTTCTACTTGTGGTATTAAACATTGTCGTACAATTTCAGAGCAATCGAAATACTCATACACAAGTTATTATCCTGCAACTAGAAAAATGCTTGTTTTGGGCCCCTAATTCCTAAACGGTTGGAACCATCATCCCCAAAATCAATCCCAACCTTCCTTTAGTGGTATTGAACCTTCTTAAAAAATTTCATAGAGATCCATTCACTTAGACTAAAGTTATTGTCTGGAAACCAATGTGTCTTTGGACGGCGACGAAGACGACGACGACATCATACCATTATACGATCCCAAAAAATTTTTTGCGATCATATAAAAATTAACTGTACTTCTTATTAAACATTGTACTAACAATACTAGCACCAGTCCACCATCGCCAGAAGTGAACAAAAAAAAAAAAAAAATATCTAAAATGAAACATGGGTAAAATTACTAGGGATGTCAACGAGTACTCTAGTATCGCTCGGTAGTACCGAGTATCGAATACCAAAATGATACTCGACTAATCAGTTTTCTGTTAAAATGTTGTTGCCTTCTTAAAGAAATAATATGTTTATTAAGAGCGCCTCCCAGGAAATTAAATATTAATCAAAATTAATCATATTTAAAATACGTTTGAACTTTCGAATGTTTGCGTTTAATTGTCATTTAAAATTCCTCCGAACATAGGTAGACTATGAAAAAGAGCTCCTTTCCAAGGCTTGCACTTTTAGCTAATCGTGTCTTAATCATTTTACCCCCTCTGTACCGTCAGAGCAATATTTTCATCAACAGGACTGTTAGTTACATAACAAAGTTGAGAAATCGACTCGTCATAGAAAATAACATTTCTAAACAAGAACAAATTTATTGCACTCTGTGTGGACCCTCAGAAAATGGTTAAAGGCATCAGTAAGTTCTAATCATCACCCCTTTGTTGAACATTAAATGTGTTTTTTATGATTCCCAAATACTATTGTTTGAGTAATCATTTTTCTATAGATATTTATTAATTAATTGATTAGATCATTGCCAGTTTACATAATTAGTACATGTGGTTAATGAGCTATTACTTAAGGTATAAAATTCTTTGGACTATTATCTAGTCTTGGGTAATAATGTTGAGGGTTTTACGTCCATAAGACAACGTCCCACAATACGTAAAATGGGTATAATTTTGTGTTTCCATTTTGTTGATGTTTTTCCGAGCGAGTACTCGAGTATCGCTCGGTAAATCTAACAAGTACTCGATTAGTAAATCTTCACCGAGTTGACATCCCCAAAAATTACACAAGGTGCTAAAATCTGATATCAAGAAAAATTACATCAATTGTAATGGAATATATAGATATAAAATAATATGAAAAACCAGATAACTGGCACATTCCAAAGATTCCAAGCCAGATCAATTCAAATGGAGAAAGAGGAAAAAATTTTCAGCTTAGTCAGAATAAAGTGACAACTTTCTTGCAACATGTTACCTTGTGAGCTTGCACGTAAAAAATCTCAACAGACATGTTGGTCTATTACAAAGCAAGGCTGATATTCATTTCATAGCCACATGGTGTAATTCTAAATAGGGCTGATAGACTAACCAATTGAACATTTAACATTTGTACTTCCCTTTTTTGTAGGCATTTTCTCTTGGTTTATAGGGTCATTTCTGTATGGCAGACAGAAATTAATGTATTATTTGACCTATAGCCTAACAATTCTTGCTATCACCCCGGGTTTTTGGAGGGGTTCGTGTTGCTCAATCTTTAGTTTTCTATGTTGTGTTTTGTATATACTGTTGGTTTTTTTTTTTGGTCCTTTTCTTATTTTATCATGGTGATGTCAGTTTATTTTCGAGTTTGAATGTCCCTTTGGTATCTTTCACCTCTCTTTTGCAAAGGATCTTTAATATTGTTATTCCCAATACAGTTCCAACACAAGGCTTTCTATTTAACATCTAAAAGTAATTATTGCTTGGCATTAAAAAAAAATACTGATCCAGATGTACAATGTATTTAGAATTATTTGGTATCCTATATATTACCTGCAGTTCCAACATAACTCAGAGGCCCAACTTTCTTCTGTTCCTTGTATTGTTGATAGTTTGCTGTTTCCTGATCTGCCTCTGTAAAATCATAATATTTTGTTAGATTATGTGAATACGTTTGTAGTTAACATGTCATGCCATCATTTCATCTATAATGATTACTGATTTTTTCTTCACATCACACAATTTAGAAGACACTTAATAAATCATTGCAGGGGAAGATCAATGCAAATCGCAACTACCACTTGCACCTTTAAATTAGAAAAAATAATTTTTTCGTATAAAACGCATCAAAATTGTTTAGTCATTCCCCCACTAACCTCAAATCCGGTATTCTTGCCTGCATTGACATACTAATGGTGTCTTAGTAAACAATACATTTTTCACTCAGAGATTACTGACAATCAATTCATTAATACATGCAAACAGTACAACTGATGAATTTTCATTTATTTTAAATTTCTGAAATTGAATCTTGTTCCTTTTATGTGCATCTCAAATTTGCTATGCGAGAATTGTTGCCAGCTGGGAAATATCTCACAATCTGATTGATCAGACTGACTCCTGCACTTTAATGAACATAATTCTATCTCTTGAATTGTATAACTCATGGACATTAGATCTGGAGGTGTAATAGTGTACAATCTATAGACTTACGTCTCTGAATTTCTTGTCTTTTTTTCTCATTTGGTGATATCATTGTATAACAACCCTGACTGAAAAATAAATCAATATAGATTAATCATCTAATATAAAAACAAGAAGATGTTGTATGATTGTATTGGTATTAAAGTATTGCAGTATCATCATCTGGCAAAATAAAAACTGGTAAAGGTACAAATGTATCAATATTTAATTGTACCAAGTATATAATGTCATAATATGTACATGTATTTTAACATGAAATTCTTTGAAATGGCACTGTTAATTTATACATGTAGTTACTTTTCTTAAAAAAAGCAATAGATGGTGACAATACATATCCTTGTCTTTTAGAAACAAAAACAAAAAGTATTTGATAGTCCAAATATCTTATGTGCTTTAAACCTTAGAACTATTTCTCAACAATCATGACAATTGACCATATATGCGTATATAAAGAATGTCATTTTGATTTTCAGTTAAAATGCAATGAATAATTAATGATGGCCAATAATATGGATCTTAAAAAAAATTAAATTACAAGACATGATGTAATTTTTGCTTTTATTGGCCAGCAGTACTTTCAGTAGTGGGCAGAAGAGGGGTAAACCATGTAGTTATAAAGCATTTTTTTTTCTAATTATGCGAACTGCTATCCCTACCTGTTTCCCTAGCAAGGATTTTCTTAATCAAACAAAAAGTAGGTAATCTTTCTGAATCAAGTATTGATGTCCCAATATTTTTTTTATATTCTAATGTATATTATAAAGCTTTTTACTAGTAATAAGTTGATGACCAGTAACCCCCAATAATGACACAAAAAAGTACATGTTCAAGCAATATGACACAGTCTGCTGATGGGTCATGAAGGACAGTCATTTTTCTGCAAAACAAATTTAGTTTTTTATTTAATTAGACGTACTTTTTTATAAATTGTTTTACAATTAAATTTGTAAACTAAGTGAACTTGTTCAAAATATGAAAAAAATATTTGTCAGGAAAATAAAGTTTTTAACAAGTCCAGTCCAGACTTTTTACATAATTTGATAACCATTAATGAAAATGCATTTATAGGTTTCTTAACGAGTGAGAATTGGACACTGCTTGATACATGTATCAAACTTGAGTTATTTAATTCCAATATAATAATAAACGAGCCTTCAATGATTTTATTATTACTATTTGAATTAAATAACAAGATTTGATATATATTAAGCGATATCCAATTCTTACAAGTTGTTAAACCTATTTCTATTATGGTGAACACTCTCATTGTGTTAAATGAAAAATTCCGCGAATTGTTGATCTAGTCTTTTGCACGTACCAGTATGATGTCATATATCCTGTTCCAACGTCAAACTTTAACATCAGACATTTTAAAACTTTTCATACGCCTCAGAATGTAATAAAATTTGACAAACAGAAGATTTTCAGGAAAAAAGTGTGAGTGTTTCGTATCACAATTCGTGCAGTGTGATATGAGAAATATCTCTTTATACAAGAAATAGATAACAGGCCACAACCATGAGAGATAAGAGAAATAATGTTAGTGTTCAAAGGCATAACTGATATACCACGACCGAAAAGGTATGGTAAGAAAAGCTTTGGTTATGAGGCAGCCAGACTATGGAACTCCTTAAAGCTTGCCTAAAGAGACAAGGAGTCTATCAATCTTTGGCCAGTTCAAAAATTTATTTCCACATGGGTTTTTTCAGAAAATTGTACCTGTAGCTCATGTAAGTAATGCTATCTCTTGCTGCCTCAGAACTAATCTTTTAAGCCTGCTCAGGAGCTTTATTTATATCCATTTATCTTTTTATCTTTTATATTGATATAAAATAATTTGCTTTCTTAAGCTATAACTAATAAGCTGTCTTATTTTGCTTCTGCTTAAACTGTGCTTTGAGACCTCACAAAACATGTTTAACCCCACCTCATTTTTGTACCTGTCCCAAGTCAGGAACCTCTAGCCTTTGTTAGTCTTGTATGTTTTTTTTTATTTTGGCTAATTTATATGTTTTGGAGTTTAGTCATGTTAGTGTGACTTCTATTTTCGCTAAACTTACTAAGTATACATTATTGTTTATGGGCCAGTTGAAGCCCCACTTAGGGTACAGGATTTTCTTGCTGAATTGAAGACCCATTGGTGGCCTTGGGCTGTTTTCTGCTCTTTGGTCGGGTTGTTGTCTCTTTGACACATTCCCCGTTTCCATTCTCAATTTTATTTAGTTACTTACATTCATATGCTTGTGTTTTTACTAGTGCTCTATTTTATTGTTTTTTCATGTTTACGTTTTATTGCTTGTGTGTGTTTTATGTGAATATGTTTATCTGCTCTTTACATTGCATGTGCTTTGTCTGTATTGATGCTTTTAATGCCCATGTGTGTTTTATATAGGCAGTGTCTGCGCAACCTGCATACGGGGATGAGTTGCCAAATTGGCATTCGTAAGCTAAGTGTACCAGCTTCTGGTTTTATAATTGAATGTCATCAGATCTGGAATAAAACGTGAAATAAACGCAGAAATTATCGCAATTAGTGAATAAATTGATTACACACAGAGATGAGAAACGTCCCTGGTTAGTTTTTAAATATTTTTCCTTTAAGTATTAACTATACATGTAATTATATAATGGAATCTATGATAGAAAAATTTAAATGATAATCAAATAAAAAAACATTACAAACAAATCAGAAAAAAAAAAAGAATAAAAACAGTTTAAGTTCTTAAAATAAACAAAATACATTATCTATACATATACATAACACATAATTAATTCAAATTAATTTATTCATCATACATAACATTGTTCATTTTAACCTTTTATATATGAACACCTGAAGTATTTTATTATATTTCAGGTGCAACAGTAGAAGTAGTAAAAGATGAATCCGGAGTTCTGAATGGATGTATAATTATCAAATGCATCTATTTTTATGCATATGGAATTTGATACTTGCTTCTTTAATTTATGTATACACTCAAGCTTTATTTTTAGTCGTTTTAGAGATCTTAAAATTTTGGTTTCTGTTTTGCATTTTACTAGAAAAATTATTTTCACACTAGTTTTTACATAGCTTTTTTTCAAATTCAGTATAATTTTATTCTTTTAAAATGTGCATTTACATTTAATTTCTTATTTTATCATGTTTTCTTTACAGGGACTGTACAGTTTTATTCCTTTAGTGTGCAATGTTTATTATATTATGTATTTTTAACTAAGAAATACAAATTAAAAAATTTCATTTGCCATTCTCTTCACTGAATTCACAAAATCCACAAATTACAGATAATTTCCATGTACATTTCATGTTTTATTCCCGATC
This sequence comes from Mytilus californianus, assembly GCF_021869535.1. NCBI lineage: Eukaryota > Metazoa > Mollusca > Bivalvia > Mytilida > Mytilidae > Mytilus > Mytilus californianus. The sequence continues at coordinate 31,371,996 of NW_026262690.1, read as the reverse complement.
CAATGACATTTACTTATAAAACCGGATGCATGTATGCATAGCCTACAAATGCCAATTTGGCTACTCTTCCCCGCATGAGGGGTCGCGCAGACACTGCCTTTTATATATATGTTGCTATGCTTTATATGTTGCATGTGCTCTGTATTTATTCATATGTTCTGCTTGAATTGTTTGCATGTGCTGTAAATGTATATGTTGTACTTAAAGATTGATCCTGTTATGTTATTATATATTTATATATACCAGTCAGTTAAAGAGCTCTAAAGAGCTCGTGTTTTATGTTGTGATTTTTATAGGCCCCAAGGCCACCAAGTTCTTTTTACAATGACCCTCAGGCTCAGTACATGTATAATTAAATATGTTTACATTCAACAACATACTTTGACATTCTCTGGTCAAGTGGTTGTTCTTGAGGTTGCACATTTTCTGCATCAGAATTTCTTGTAAGTGATCCCCTGCCTGCTCCTGTTGATAAATTTCCTCCTCCGGTTGCCATTGCACCTCTGCCTCTGTTTACATTTGTTTTTGGTATTGTTCCAGTGCCTACTTCTTGATTTCGATTTTTTGGGTTTCGATTTCTGACAACAGCTGGTTTACTTGTGAATGTCTTACTCATGTTGACCTACTAAAGTTCTTTTCATAGGAATTTCCAAAAACTGTTTTCGACTTTCACTTTTGGTAACTCGGCGGATGTTTTGTAAACTAGTCTAAAATTGGAAACAAAACGGAATGGTCTCGAAAAATACACTAGCCTATGGTTGGCCGATACCACAATTAAAATCACTACATTTATGCAGAGATATGTCTCTGTCGAGGGATTTTTTAAAAATATTATCTCTGAGTAAATTAAAGCTTTATAGTCTGCACATATTGTAAACCGTTAAGGGACTGGTCATTTTCTTTCATTGGGGAGGCCCCGGGAGGAAACATCTGAATTTCTCTTATTTTTTTTCTGGGAACTTCTGATATTGATTAGCAAAAAAAACCACCAAAAACAAACAAACAAACATCTTTAATCTACATTACAGTTTAGAAGTTAGTCCGTGTCCTCTCAGTTCATTTTCATGTTATATACTACAGGAACATATATATTGACGTTAGATATACTGTTCACAGATTTCAATAACATTTCATTTGCCAAAAGAGGGGGTGCATATATAGTTTTGTCCCCATCCCACTTTTGAAGGTGGGAGCAATTGACTCCTTATATATAATTACCCCTTGAAAATTAAATCATCTCGAACATGACATTTCATTAATTAATTGATGCACTCTCGACAAATAACTTTAGCACTGAAGTAAATTATCAGTTGTCACTACTGTTGTCACTAGAAAAATCATATTTAGAGTCGGTATATGCAATACAAGTACAAACATAAGCTCTGAAGAGCTTTTAAAACCGACAGAGCAACAATAAAACAAAACATACATATCAAGTCATGCACACATAAATTAAACATAGAAAACAAGAGTTCATATTAGTACATGCAGTATGGAAACATGCAGCACAAAAGTTCTTTAAGCATCTTACAAGTTCAACACACTCTGAAACATGCACTTATGAGATAAAAACACAAAAGCAAAAATAAAATGGTTTGCAAATTAAAAGCACATATATATATGGTAAACAACTAAAATTAGAACAAAGCAGCAGAAGCACTATAGTAAAGATAACAAAATAAATTTGCCATGCTGAAAAAAAAAGCATTAAACCAAAAATAATGAACAGAAATTAACTGGTTTTGCAGGTAAAACATTGGCATGAGCTGCCATGCAGACCAAGAATTTATCAAGTTCTTGAATTGATTTAAAGATGATTGCTTACGTAGCTCATCTGGCAGCTCATTCCAAAGCTTAGCACCCGCATACCTTAAAGATTGTAGGCCATATGCAGTTGTTCTTACATGTGGTGACATTTTGTAGGTTGGTTCGCTCTGTAAAATATTCAGTATGCCTTCGGAATATACAAATATGTTGTCAAACTTGTCAAAAAACGGAAAACGAAAACCACACCAAAAAAAGAGTTTTCAGATAAACAACCGAAAGAAAATTAATGACTTTATAATCTTGTTAAAGTCACAGGTAATTTGGGCATTGGCTCCTTTACTTTGTTTTTCAGTGTCAAATTTCGCTTGTTAATAATTTTCTCCAATATTTCACCACATTCTCTCTTACAATAACAATAGTAGTCTATACGTGCTGAAAATGTATGTTCGTCATAGGGTCATAGGGCGAGTTGTGTAAAGTGTCTGACTGTTATATATGCAATGGTGACGAAGAGAGTACTACTAAATATGAAACTATATTACTTGTTTTATTAATTCCTGTGGTATGTTTTATATCTATTTTTTATAAAACGGACCTCATAACACTTATTCCTATAATGCTCTTATTTTAACTTATTTTATTGTCTTTTCATTGAAAACTTTTATTTTCGCTTGTTTTATCCAATGATTTAAAACCTTGCTTGTACTTAAGATTAATCCTATAACACTGTTAATTTAGAAATGAAAAACAATCAGTTTTTTTTTTAAGAAAATCATGTTTATTCATTAAGTGTACTAATAAAAAGGTTAATACCTCGATCCTTTTAAATGTATATTGTCATACTTAATTTCTTTATATTTCGTCTAAAAGTTTATTATATATGTATAAAGTATATACCAGTCATTCCCAAGGTCCGTCAAACATGTGGCAATGTCAAGTAATAAATGGTTTGGTCCAGTAATATGTCATCGATTACTGGACCAAATGACCAGTGTAGATGTAAGAATTTTTCAATACTCATAATGTAAAAGACTGCTAAATCACTAATTAGACCAGTAATGCTTGAACAATTACTGGACCAAAGACCACTGAGTATCAAAAAACCTTTGGAACCTCTGAATTATACACCATTATTGTATACTTCATTTTACATAAGCCGACACTGCATTTGTTAACTTCAACTTTCTTGTATTTTTGATTATTGAAATTTTAGTTTCTTTTGTTACCTATACTGAGTTTTACTGTGCGTATTGCTGTGTGTTTGTTTATTCTACATTGGCTAGAGGTAAAGGGGAGGGTTGAGATCTCACAAAACATGTTTAACCCCGCCGCATTGTTGCGCCTATCCCAAGTCAGGAGCCTCTGGCCTTTGTTAGTCTTGTATGTTTTTTAATTTTAGTTCATTTATATGTTTTTGAGTTTAGTGCGACGTCCATTTTCACTGAACTAGTACACATTTTTGTTTAGCCGGGGGCCCCGGCCAGCTGAAGCCCGCCTCCAGGTGCGGGATTTTCTCGCTGTGTTGAAGACCCATTGTTGGCCTTCGGCTGTTTTCTGTTCTTTAGTCGGGTTGCTGTCTCTTTGACATATTCCCCATTTCCATTCTCAATTTTATTGTACTTAGTTTTAGAGAATAAAGTATCTATCTATCTATTCTATTTTTAATTATTTCTTTTTGTTTCTTTTTAGCGGGTAATCTTAGCCAGTAGGTCTACCTAAACATAAATCATAAATCATTTATATTCTGTATAAGTTGGAACTTGCAAAATGGTTTAATTTGTGTTAAAATTATTTTAATGGGATTTTTGCAAATGTATTTATAGCCTTTTGGGAATTTTCAAATAAACACACAGCTGATATGCGAAAATGAAAGTAAAGAATATGTGTTTCCTGAAAATCAATTTGATGACGTAATTATTAGTGCAGACATTTTGTTAAACTCGGAAGAGAATCTGACTTAAGGTAGGTAGAAGATGGCTTCTTGGTTAAAAGTAGCTAGGAAATTTTTAGAAGGTCGGAGACAATATAATTAAGTCGGGCATTTTTAACTCATTAAGATAAAGGAAGAGGATTGGACGAAGATGTTCAACTTGGACAGTCATGTTGAACTTTAAACTGTAAATCGAAAATGATTAACTATTATGTTTGCTTTATTGTCCCCCGCGTAACGCGTTGCGGGGGACATGGAAATACCGGGCGTCCGTCCGTGTGTCCGTCCGGTATTGTCACAGTAGCGCTCTCCCGGGTACAATTCTTGCCAGATTTTTATAAAATTTATACTATAGGTTAATATCAGCAATATCTCGGACAAGTTCTGAAATGGTGGACGATCGACTTTTTTTTAATGGAGTTATGCCCTTTGGAAATATTAAACTTATGGAAAATGAACCTCGTTAGCGCTCTCACGGGTACAATTCTTGCCAGATTTTTATAAAACTTATACTATAGGTTAATATCTGCAATATCTCGGACAAGTTCTGTAATGGTGGACGATTGACTTTTTTAAAAGAGTTATGCCCCTTGGAAATATAAAATATGTGCAATGCAAGGGACATTGGAACTCTGTTTTTTTATTATACACTTGAAATACACAGGCCTATATTGAATATGCATTAAAAAAATGCAGTTAGGTCTATACGTCAAATTAAGTGAAAGAAATCCAAAAACACTAAAATAATGAAACACATCAAGAAAGAAGCTAACATACGTTCTTCAACAACAAAAAGTGTAATGCACGCCTTATTTATTCAACGTTCAAGATAACTCACAAGGGGACATGGGGGTCCGGGTGGGGTTTATAGAAAAGAGAGTAACGGGCAAAATCTTCAGAAAAATGGACCAAAAAAATAAGGAATGAAAAAGGGACCGTAGTGGTAATCCGACGGTTCGATAGTCCGACGGTCTAATGTGGTACTGTTATAGTGATTTATTACCGCCATCACCAATAGGTTGATCGGTATGGAACGATATACAGTAAAACCTGTCTAATGCGACACCTCGTGACCTGAGTATTCCAGAATCCTTTAAACTAGTAATCTGACACTTTTTGTCAGTCCTAAAGATAAAGATTTCATTGTTTTTCAACATATTTATTTCGACAACATCTCTTATCCGAAATATTTATTTTTGGTTCTAAGGTATGCCAGATGAGATAGGTTTCATTGTATCTGTTTTCAAGTAGCAACCGATCTCTTCCAATGACACGAGAAAACCAACCGCCTGAATTATATACAAAACAAAGTAAAACTAATATCAAATACAGCAACAAGCGACAACCACTAAACTACAGGATCCTGACTTGGGACAGGTACAGGTACTTATAGTATATAAGCAACGGGGTTTAGCGTATTTGCTGGATCTATCCCCCCCCCCCTTTACTTGGGTCAGTGGTCACTGGTGTAACAGAACCACATAAGAACAATCGACAAAAAACAGCTGAAAAAGGCTCAATTCATTACATCGACCACAGGCAAAATAAACTTGTTCGATGACACAATGAAAACACAAACGGTACCAATTTAACTTTACCAAATGTGCACTTAGACAATGTTTCTTCAATGATGCTAGATCATGCTTAGATAGCGTATTCAATCATGGTTTGATTGTGCTAGCTGTATTTCTGGATATGATAATGAATCCTTTCTGTTTTAGTTCAGTCTTTTTCTGGTGTTAGGAGTATGTTGCATTACCGCTAGATCTTTCTTTTGTTACATGCTTTTTATTCTTTGTGTGTGTGGTTTTTTTTTTTGTATTCTTTTTATTTATTTTTTTTCGGGGGGGGGCACTGCATTTAGTCAATCCGTTTGTACTTTGTTTTGGCAATGCATTACTTCATAAATTGTTTTTCATGTCCACACTATGATCAAACTGGAACCATTTATCTAAAGAAAGGTCAACGAAGTGTCAAAACTGGACAACTCCGTAACAAGTAATGATCTAGATTTCTTGTTCCATTGTATTCACCCTTCAGTCTCACCATCCACTTGTCCAGATTCAGCCACTTTCTTTTCCTTTTCGGCGCTGGTTTGCCTCTACCCACTGCTTGCATGCACTTATAGTTCTCAAAAGATGATTACTGGTCTTTCAAATATCTAATGAAGGTCCACAAAGACAAGTGTCTTAATTGAAACAGCGTTATTCCAGAGTCGGTTCCTGCAAAATTATTAATATGAAGTTGGACAATTCCAAGTCAAAAAGGTGGTGCATTAAACAATCAAATATTAGACGTATTTGTGGCACTTTAATTAATAATGTATAAGCATACGTTTTGCTGCTGTTACACCATATGATATTCGTAGAATGGAATGGAGAAGTACACCCCTGATTACACCAAGATAACGAATTTATTTCTTATGAACAATTCCTTTACTCATTTTTAAACCAGGATGTAAAATTGAAAAATGGTAATAAAAAATTTCGAGTGTACCATTATTTCAACGTCGATGTTGCTGCGCATTGTCAAATACCTTCTTTCTTTATTTTTGGGAAAATTCAGAAAATTATTGTTTTCTTTTGAATTTTCGGGAAAAAAATTTAAAAAATTTTTTTTTTTTCAATTTTGTCCTCAATTTTTTTTTTTTTATTTTTTTTTTATTTTCTTTTTTTTTTACATTTTTTTTATTTAATTTTTTTTTCTTCTTTATATTGGAAAACTTTTATTTTTTTACATTTTTTGGCCAAATTTTAATTATCCCGGGGTGAACAAGGGTGGGGTGTTATTTACAGCGGGGTAATTAACCAATCAGATTGCAGTATTTTTGCTGCATAAGAAATAATGCTTCTTAACACACTTGTGATAAAGTGCTTTTATATATGTAATTTAATTATTTTAACATTCAAATTATTTGCACCTTAAGTGGCGGATCTAGATATTTACAAAAGAGGGAGGGGGCACAATGGCCCCACTTTTTTCTTAATAAAAGGTATGAAAAACCGAAGAATAAACGAAAAATTGTTAATCAAATAGCGTAATTTTAAACTTTGAGATTTATTGAGGGGTCCACCCACCGCCCACTAAAGGGGCGTCGGACTGTCGAGCGGACACCACAGAAAAAAGGGGCACAAAATAAGAAAAGAAAATGATGGGGTGCTAAAATTTAAAGAATAGAGATACCGGTAAATGGGCAAAACATATAAAGAATAGAGAAAAAGTACAGTCATATAAAATTATGGCACGGCTTTTTGGTATTTTATTTCTCGTGTTTAGTTTAAACATGTGAAACATATGGAAAAGTGATTAGAACTATGCAGTGTAACAGAAAATAGGTTTAAAAAGTCAATACGGATATTTTATTTTACAATAACATTTTCAGTATTTATGGTTACAGGAATAAATACATTTTAACTTGTTTGCATGATTTTGCCTCACTTTTAAAATGATAGGATTTTTTGGTCATTTTCGTGAATATTTCAGTAACATTACTGTTGTCACTTTTTAAATGACAAGAACATACATGTATGCATTTACACACTTGTCATAAATATGTTTGTTGTTTCAGCTAAAGATTTTTTTTTTGGAAAATGGCAGACAGGCCAAGGTAAGTATAAAATATAGTGTGAGATCTAATTTCTTGTTATGGTCCGCTATAATTTTAAGAAATAACATCGTTCCGTGTTTTCTAATCTAGTATGTTATAGAGGTACTGAACTAGACATTTTCATCCCATTATATTTATATCATAAATATGACAGTTGACCCTGAAACTGTTTTCGATTTTCTTGCAAAGGAAGAGAGGCATCTTTGTTTACCGTTTAATTTCTTTGAAATTGGTCAAAGAAATTAAAATTTTTTTTTTGCAGTATGGGACAATAAAAAAACATAAATAAGAGTAAAAGAGTAAAACAGACACCACCATGACCAAAGGAGAAAGGACAAACAATCAAATTCCACAAAACACTACACAGATAAAAACTTAAGATTGAACGAGCTCCAATGAAAAATAGAGATAACACAACACTAATAGTGACTATTTTTCTGACTTTGGACAACCACAAAGTAATCGTGTCAAACATTTTCGTGAAAATTCGATGTCAAATAAATATTGTATTGCCCGAACAAATTGAACCGTGTTATTTTTATATAACTATAAGCATTAAGATAATGGGTTAATTAACGTAATGAATACTATTTCAAATTAAGACATCCTCTCCTTTCCTTCCGTATTAGTACATTTGATAGTTATCCCATACTTTTATGAATACTTCTTATTACATTTCGTTTCTACAATACTACAAGATGTATTGGCTAATTTAAAAAATTTCATACACCGAGTAAATGATGTGTTCCATGTGTACGAGGCCATATAAATATAACTATTTTCACAATGAAAACAACGAAGCGAAAAAACTACCCAACGAATTTAAGTATAATTTTTGTTCATATATAAAATAAAAAACATTGTATGGCTTTCCAAATACCGTTCGATTCCTAACATCGCTGAAGAGACATTAATTATCGAAATCCGGAAATGGTGTTTTTGTTTGTGGTATACCATCTGTTCCGCACGTTTATTGTTTTCTGTTTAGTATTAAATTTATAATTAAGATCCATTCATTACATCGGTGATCCGTTTATTTGGCAATCGCCAATGGCAGTCAGCAGGGTTTAAGAACATTTGTTGTTCGATCTGTTAGTCAAATGCGTTTTGTTAAAATATACTTTTTCACTTTTTTGGTCTTTTGAAAAATGTTGCTTGTGCTGTATTTAGACCCCTCTAACTGAAAATTTGTTTTGCAAGCACACGTATAAAAATTGCGGTTTTAATCCAACGCAATCATAGGTTTGAACGTTGTTTTCAATTTAGACTTGTTAAAATAAAAAAACATATATACATGTATTTATATTGTATTGTAATTTTGAATTATTTTATTAGGGGCCGGGGGAGAGGTCGAGGTCCTTGGCGTGGGCATGGAGGACAAAGCCGAGACACAGCTCGTCAGAATGAACATCGAGATGTCCCTTGGAAACTTTTGTTAGGATTTCGACGACTACAGGAACTTAAAGACAAAGAACCTTACGAAGTTACCCTGACGCTAACAAAACGTAAACATGCTTTTAAAGAAGCTTTGAGTGAAACAAAACACGAGGACAACATTGTAGCTTTATTCCTAAGATGTATAGCAAAGGCTAGTGAATGTGAAACATTGAGGGAAAGTATGATTGAAATATTTGTAATTATGGAAAATTCAACATTCTTTCAATCGTCACTTCCTGCATATATCTTTGGTGCTATGACAGAAGCTTCGCATGACAGACAAATGAATTATAAGCAGCCCTTTCGGGATATATTAACTATAGTGAGAGACTTCAGACTCAAAATGCCTCAATCAATTTTGTCAGTTATGGGGTTAAATGCTATACTTGATACCACATTTAACACACTGCGAAATATGTCAAGTGATGTCGTTGATGATGAAATGTGGGAATCTTATCTGGAATACAAAGAGGCACAAGAAGAATCGCTCAAAAGAATGGCCACAAAAAAGACTGAAAGGCGACAAGAGGTTGACAATGAAGGAGACCCACCAGACGATTTTCGTGAATTAACCATATTTCCAGAAAAGGTCGATGTGGAGATTAATGCTGAACCATTTATTAGACGCAATAAGAAAACTGGAGGATATGAGAACACCGACCATTATCTAGATGTGCAGTTCCGCCTTTTACGTGAAGACTTCATTGGTCCGTTACGTGATGGCATAAAAGAGTATATTGAAGCTGTACATGCAACAGGAAAAGCTAAGCGATTGCAAGAATTGAGGATATATACCGATGTACAGATCATAAGTCCAGTTTGTAACAATAGCGGACTTTGTCGTAGGATAGGTTTTCATTGTAAAGGAATGAATCGCATACGATGGGAATCGAGCAAACGACTGATATACGGGTCTCTTGTATGTTTATCGTCGGACAACTTTCAGACATTACTTTTTGCAACCGTTGCAGATAGAGATTTGAAAAATATTCAAAAAGGGTTGGTTGATGTCAAGTTTGAGACTGATAACAGGACGATTGCTAATATTCCAGAAGACACAGTGTTTGTTATGGCAGAAACAACTGCTTACTTCGAAGCTTATAGGCATGTCCTACTGGGATTACAAAATGTGCCAAACGGTGGTTTGCCATTTGAGAAGTACATTGTCAGATGTTTTACGGAGACAGCTTTGCCTGCTTACCTCCGGCGAAATCCGGATGCGATGTTTGATTTGCGACCTCTTGTTGATGAAGACATGATTTTACGGGCTAGAAGAAATATAACTGCAAATCGAGAAGATACCAGAGAACCAATGTACAATTTCAGTGTAAGGTCTGAGGAAGCTCGCCGTGTCAAGGTCAACAATTTAAAATCGTGGCCAGCGCACGACCTATTTCATTTAGACATGTCTCAGTTTAGAGCTGTTCAAAATGCCCTATCAAGAGAATTTGCCATTATTCAAGGGCCACCAGGAACTGGTAAAACATACATAGGACTAAAAGTTGTTAAAGCACTTCTTCATAACAGAAATCTCTGGAATACTAATCCTGACACTGGACAGGAAGATAATCGACCATTACTTGTCGTCTGCTATACAAATCACGCACTAGACCAATTTTTGGAAGGAATTTTAAGATTTTTTAAAGGCGACATTCTACGACTTGGTAGTCGCAGTTCTAGTGAGGTAATGAAGCAGCTAAATATCAGTAATATGCGCATGACGATGAGAAAGAAGAGAGAATTACCTCGCATTATTCATATGGAAAGAATGTCAACTAAGCATACAATGAAAGCTCTTCAAGAAGAAATTAATAAAATATGCATTAGAATTGAACTGGCAAAACGAGAATTACTACACGAAGACACTTTGGAAGCAGCTATGGGCAAATGTTTTACACGTCTCGTTTCTGGCTTCGAGCACAGAATGTACCAGTATGGATATGAAATGTACAAAGCGAAAAAGCAGTCAGCAATGTTGGAATGGCTTGGGTATGGCAACATTTTAACCGAAGATCCTGCAGTTCAAGAGGAACAGGAAGTTCAAAACGAAAACAATATTCAGAATGACCAAGTAAATGAAAACGATAATCGGATAAACAACGAAGAGAACCAAGATGATCTAATGGACGAGTTCATAAATGTCATCGATGAGTTAGATGCAGAAATGAACATGAGACAACTTGACATTGAAGATTTGGAGAATGAAGAAGAAAACGATGCACTCGTTACAGAAATGCAACAAGCATTACAAGATTTGGATGTACGGAAGCCAGTGATAGCATTAAATGTTTCTCAGTTAGATGCAGTTGATAAAAAATCGGATTTATCTGAGCAATGGCAAATGACAAAAAAGCAAAAGAAACAAATGAAAAAAAAGCTTAGAAAAGAACTATCATCAAATGATCGTATGACTTTTGAAGAAGTTTCACGCAATTTTGATATGTGGGGACTACGACAGAAAGACAGATGGCGCTTATATCGATTTTGGGTTAACGCATATTGCAATAGCCTCAAAGAAAAGATACGTGGAAAAGAGGACGAGTTTCAGTTAGCCTGTGCAAAATATAATGAGGTGTTAATGCAAGAGGATAGGGAAATCATGCGACAGTCAACCATAATTGGAATGACAACTACGTGTGCAGCAAGGTACCAGTCCGTCCTTCAGGAAATCAGACCACGAATTATTGTAGTCGAGGAAGCAGCAGAGGTACTTGAGGCTCATATAGTTAGTACTCTTAGCAGAGGATGCGAACATGTAGTATTGATTGGAGATCACAAACAACTAAAACCGAGTCCTACTGTTTATAAACTAGCAACCAAATACAACTTAGAGATTTCTTTGTTTGAGCGCATGATATGCAACAATATGGCTTATGACTGTCTCCAATTTCAGCATCGAATGAGACCAGATATATCAAAAATGTTGCGTAAAATATACCCAGAACTGAAAGATGATGATGCTGTTAAAAGATATGAAGATGTCAAAGGTATATCAAGCAATGTATTTTTCATCGATCACACATATGAAGAAACTTCCGAAGATGATTTGAAGAGTCACTCAAATGAGCATGAAGCAGATTACATTGTCGCTCTGTGTAGATACCTTTTGTTGCAAGGATACGAGCGCGAACAAATCACTGTTTTGACTCTTTATTCTGGTCAGCTATTTGCTCTTAGGCGGAGAATGCCAAAATCCTTATATGAAGGCGTAAGAGTAACTGTTGTCGACAATTTTCAAGGAGAAGAAAATGACATTATTTTATTGTCTTTAGTTCGAAGCAATGAAGATGGAAAAATTGGATTTTTAAGCATTGAAAATAGAGTTTGCGTTGCACTTTCTAGGGCAAAAATCGGACTCTACGTCATCGGGAATTTTACATTAATGTCAAATAAAAGTAAATTATGGTGTTCCATCGCTGATCATGCCAGACGAAACATGTTCCTTGGTGAAGCCCTGCCGCTTTATTGTCAAAACCATCAGAATGAAAGTTTGCTTCTTGCAGCAGAACCATCAGATTTTAAGAAGGCACCAGAAGGTGGATGCATGAAACCATGCGAATATCGTCTTCCATGTGGTCATACATGTGCAAGAGCTTGCCATACGTACGATCGAGATCACGAGGAATACGAATGCAATAAACCATGCACTAAAATACTCTGTGAAAGAAATCACAGATGCTCTCGAAGATGCAATCAAGAATGTGGAAAATGTCATGAATGGGTTCAAAAAGTACTTCCAAAATGCGGTCACACACAAGAAGTGATGTGTTATATAGATCCAGCAAACTGGAAATGTACATCAAGATGTTTTGAAAGTTTGCCTTGTGGTCATCCTTGTCGCAATCTTTGTGGAGAAGCGCATACAGAGTATTGTATGATGAAAGTGGTGAAAAAATGGAGCTGTGGCCATTCGGAAAAAATCAGTTGTAACCAGCAACATACAGCAATCTGCACTAAAAAGTGCGAACAGGAACTTGAGTGTGGTCATATCTGTGATGGTACATGTGGAGAATGTTTCCAAGGAAGGCTTCATGCATCATGTAGAAAAAACTGTAATCGAAGTTTGGTTTGTGAGCATCCTTGCCAGGACCGCTGTTCTAACTGTCCACCATGTATTCGTCAGTGTGAGAATCGTTGTAAACATAGCTATTGTGGCAAGAAATGTGGACAACTTTGCGTGCCATGTGCAGAACTTTGTGAATGGCAATGTAGACACCATAAATGCGACAAAATATGCAGTGAACCATGCAATAGACCCCGCTGTAATAAACCATGCAAGAAATTGATAGAATGTAAACACCAGTGTATTGGACTATGTGGGGAACCATGTCCTAATCTTTGTAAGATATGTCATGCTGACATTGTGACAGAAGTCTTCCTTGGAAACGAGGACGAACCAGATGCACGATATGTCCAATTGGAGGATTGTGGACACGTATTTGAATTTTCTGACTTAGATCAATGGATGGACATGATTGATGAAGGAAACAGCGACACAGCCATAAAATTGAAAGAATGCCCAAGATGCAAAACAGCTATTCGCCGCAATTTGCGATACGGTAACATGATAAAACAAGCACTTCGTGATATCGAATCTGTAAAGAGAAGAATGTTAGGTGACGATGTAAGAAAGTCTCAAATGGAAAAATCCATATCTAGAGGAATACCTACTTTACCTGTTAAAGAACAGCGAAAAATTCGAGAATATCATTCAGATTTAACTAAAGGTCCTTTCGACGAAAACACACTTTCAGCAATTGAAAATCAAATTAACGTTGTTAGCCATGTAAATGATTTGAAAGCAAAGTTTGAAAAGGATAGAGTTTCTGTGTACTACGTAGAAATTTATAACAAAGGTATTGAACATTTGGATGATTGTCATAAATTTACTCTTAGAAAGAGAAGATACTTTACTGTCCAAGAAACCAATGATCTTACTGCAGAACTAGATCGTTTACAAAGACTCCGCATTTTCCTGAAATATAAGGAAAGAAGAAGAGTAATGGAGACTGCTTTACCAAGGGAGCTGAGTCTCGATTTCATGACAGTAGATGGGTACCTTACAAAAGGGACATTTACAAGTAACAGAAAGATGCTTGTTGACAAAACCCTCGAAGCATTAAAGACAGCATTGCCATTATCTGGATTAGCTATTACTGACAAGGAACGGAAAGACATTGTATCAGCAATTGGTCTAGGAAAAGGTCATTGGTTCAAATGTCCAAATGGTATGTATATCCATAAGTTTGATGATAAAAAGTTGAGTTCAGTATTTTTTGATTGAAAAAGAAATTTTATAATGTAATAAAATAGTTATGTTAAATGTAAAATGATGGAAATAACACTGTATAAATTTTGTTAATCCGATTCGCTTTTCTGGATTTACTTTCTTCATAAAACAATTACAAAACAGAAAAATTACTTAAACACAAATGACATTGAAATAAAAATCCCCTAAGGGAAGCTTTTACTGATAGATATATTTTCTTTAAAATCTCGAAATTCATTTGAATTTAGTTCTAAAAAGTTTGAAATTAAAAACAATTGATATTTTCAGTCAAAAAATTAAAACTCGTGAAAGTTATTCTCATTAGCATCCATCAAATAAGGAAGACAATCTCGAAGTGTAAATTTAAGAGAATGTGCAATGGAGAAAAAGACTTACATTTGTCATTTCAAGGGAAAATGTAATAAAGAGTGACAAAACTAAAAAAAAAAAACCTAACAGTTCTACAGATGATAAAAAAGAGAATATGATTCATGTGTCAAACTTCTCCACAAGGTCGAATTCGATAAAGATTTCATGAACGACAAAAGAACGATCGTTCTAAGTAGATATTATGAAGGCCGTAACCTATAGTTACTTAAATCCACGACACTTGGACTCTGGTGGACAGCACATCTCCTTATTTTTATTTATCAATGATTGAATGCTACGTAATAAGTACAAGTAACTATAAGCATTCCCGGTATACGATATTATCTATTGTTGTTAAATCGACGTAGTTACGCCTGGTAAACCATCAAATCTCAACCAAATGGTTAAGCGAGAAAAAAGTTTACTGGCACTTCCTGTTGAGCTTTTCTTGTACAAAATATCAAAAATATAGATAGGGTAGGTCGACTTTTCATCAATGTATTGTCAATCTGTAAATATTTTGTTAAATCGGAGAATGTCATGTCATAGATAACTGAATGAGAGCTTGTCTCGTTCATTACTCGGACCAATGTGATTTAAAATGACATCGGAATGACTTTTCTCTCGCAGGTAAGTGCGGCCAGCTTAGCGAGTTTTTGACAAATTGGCAATGAGTTCTTCAATATGTAACGTATATATCAGTATATAAGTGTTCATCTTCATCACTATAAAAATAGAGATACTAAAGAGTAGTGGCTTTCAAAGCCTAGTTAGGGGCCTCGGTGGCCGAGTGGTCTAAGTAGTCGAACTACTGTATCACTAGCCAGTTAACACTGATGTGAGTTCGAATCCCGAACGGGGCAGGTGCACTCGACTCCAATCTTAATTGATTAGGATTGTCAGTTTTCCTACCGAAGGTTGGTGGTTCTCTCCGGGCACTCCGGCTTCCTCCACCAATAAAAACTGACCGCCACGAAATAGCACAATAGTGTTGAAAGTGGCGTTAAACACCAATCAATCAATCAATCAACCAAAGCCTAGTTTACGAGATGTAAAGTCTAGCGCTGATGAGCTGAAGATGTTAAGTAAGCGCTGGAGAAATAAAGTCTAGCTCTCAAGATGTAAGGTCTAGTGCTGTAGATGTAAAGTCGAGCGCTGTAGGTATTAGGTAGCAATACACAGTTAGGATTTTGGTTTTGCAATTCGGCCCCGGTGAATTTGTCCAATAAGAAAGTTGGTGTGGAATAGATTTTATTGTTAGATAACTGTAGAATAATATAACTTTCAAAAGGGCTTTATATGAACATCAAGATTGTTTTTCGTATGTTTTATTGTGAATTTTCTGTTTGACTGTCCTTGTATACGTTCCGGATCTTCTAAGACAGTACAACATATTTCTTTCTTGCTTTTTTCTGTAAATGGGACTGATAAGTATATGATAAAACTTAAGCAGCGACACGAAAGTAAACCAAACAATTTTGCTTTATATATATACAATAAAAAATATGATACTTAGTGGCCAGGTAGTCATGAAAAAAGTAAAATCACAAAAATACTGAACTCCGAGGAAAATTCAAAACGGAAAGTCCCTAATCAAATGGCAAAATCAAAAGCTCAAACACATCAAACGAATGGACAACAAATGTCATATTCCTGACTTGGTACAGACATTTTCTTATGTTGAAAATGGTGAATTGAACCTGGTTTTATAGCTAGCTAAACCTCTCACTTGAATGACAGTCGCATAAAATTCTATTATATTGACAACGAAAGACACACCCTTGTAAGAAAACATATCTCTGCAATTTATAGAAGTTTCTTCAATCTTGTTCTGATTTCCCTTTAAACGAGTGCAATTATGTAATTTAACTTATATCCGAGAGAAAATAAGAACAGCGTTTATAACATGACAAATTAAACGGTTACGCATAGCTTGATATGCAACTGCAACATATTGAGAAAGGAAAGTTGAACATATTGTACAAAATCCGTTGGATTTGTACTGATTGATACTTTAGTCTTGGAGAACATAATTTTTATACGCCCGTCAATTTTTGACGGGACGTATTATGGTATACAAATGTCCGGTGTCCGTCCGTCTGTCCGTCTGTCTGTCCGGCGTAAACATGTCGCACCGTAACTTGAGAATGACTTATCCAAATTTCATGAAACTTAACATAGTTGTTTCTTATGATGGTCAAACGATCTGTATACTTTTTGGTGAAAATAAGATCTAAACTTTTTGAGTTACGGGACTTAGTAACTAAAACAGGTGTGTGTTTTTTTCACATGTCGCGCCGTATCTCAAAAACAATTTATGATTATTGCTTAAAACTTTACAAACTTTTTAGTTATATTATTCTTAAGATCTGTATACTTTTTGGTGATGATTCAAAGTTTTATTTTAGAGATATTGAGTATTTTGTTAAAAAAGGGGGAGGGGTTTTTCACATGTCGCGCCGTATCTCAAAAACAGTTTATGATTATTGCTTAAAACTTTACACACTTCTTAGTTATATTAACCTTAAGATCTGTATACTTTTTTGGTGATGATTCAAAATTTTATTTTTTGAGTTATTGAGTATTTTGTAAAAAAAGGGGGAGGGGTTTTTCACATGTCGCGCCGTATCTCAAAAACGATTTATGATTATTGCTTAAAATTTTACACACTTCTTAGTTATATTAATCTAAAGATCTGTATACTTTTTGGTTTTGATTCAAAATTTTATTTTTGAGATATTGATTTTTTTTTTCTAAAGGGGGGTTTTCACATGTCGCGCCGTATCTCAAAAACGATTTATGATTATTGCTTAAAATTTTACACACTTCTTAGTTATATTAATCTAAAGATCTGTATACTTTTTGGTTTTGATTCAAAATTTTATTTTTGAGATATTGATTTTTTTTTTCTAAAGGGGGGTTTTCACATGTCGCGCCGTATCTCAAAAACGATTTATGATTATTGCTTAAAATTTTACACACTTTTTAGTTATATAAATCTAAAGATCTGTACACTTTTTGGTTTTAATTCAAAATTTTATTTTAGAGATATTGAGTTTTTTGTAAAAAAAAGGGGGGGGGGGGGGGGGGGGGGTTCGCATGTCACGCCGTATGTCAGAAACTATTTATGCTTATTGCATAAAAATTCACACACAAGACGACGGGCGTATCATGCGCTCATGGCGCGGCTGTTTATTCTATTAGTTGTAATTGACTTTGAACTATAACTTTCAGTAACTGGGAATATGGGGTTCTCTCGTTGTTGAAGGCCATACGGTTGCCTATAATTGCTTACATTCACTTCATTTGAGCTCTGATGGATAGTTGTTTCATTGTCAATTATACCACATTTCCTTATTTATATAAATATATATATATGAAAAATGCATACGAATTATTAAGATATATTGCTGACACTGCTCCCTGAACTTTAATAAAAATCCCATTAGATTGGAAAATAAATTCCAAAATCTGCATGAGCTGGAAAAGCGCCATGTTGAACCCTGTCGATGACACGTCAACCAGAACAAAAGGAAACGGACAGACGGCGACATCCTATCTATATTTTTATCTCATTTTAGTGGAAAACAATGAAGGCAGCAATGACAAGTTTCAACGTTTCAAAGTTTTGGGTCTATCGTTTTCTATATACTTGCAACATAAATCAAAAGATAAAATCCTCGGACAATAATTACAAAATACCAGTAGGAGCATTTCACAGTTCGAAGTAGTATCATTAATTTATTTCAGATGGAGTCTTGTCAATATTAGAATTCATGATTTCTCGCTGTAACCGGCAAAAATAACGTAGGAAAGATAACGTTACCACTTCCTGATTGTGCAATTACGTGACGTTTAATCCCGCTAAAATGTGAAATAGTTGGAAAAGCTGAATTTTTCTACAGATTTTAATCAATAGCTTGAAAATGAGTGCATGGATCCCTGTTTTTTAAATGACATTTGGTTTCATTATGTAGGGAGATTATGTATACCAAATTTTATAAAAAAAGTCAACGATGCAATTTTTTTAAATTTGATAAGTATACAGCAAAAAATGACGTTTTTTTTTCTAGATCCATGAACATTTGATAAATGTGAGTAATTTCTAAAAAAAAAATGCATAAATTTATAGGAAACATATATAAAACAAATAATTTAACAAAAAACAGCTTGTGTTTATCTTTTAAAACTAAAAAGTTATGTATTTCTGTCGAAAGGAAAAATACGTCCACAAATCCGAATTTTGAGCAAATATCTAAAATTTCGACCTCATTTTACTCAAAAATTAGCACATGAAGGTATATTTTTTTATTACATATTTGATTTAATCAGGTAAAATATAGCCTATATGCAAATTACTGTACCGTATGCCCTTAACATCTTCAGCTCATCAGCGCTAGACTTTTACATCTTGTAAACTAGGCATTGAAAACCACTACTCTTTAGTATCTGTATTAATAGTTCCTAATGAAACTAATGTCAAAACAAATACAGGCTATAATGACAACCACTGTACCGAGGGTTCACTGATTTTGACGGTCGAATCTGAATGACAGTTAGATAGTTGGAAGTTTTATTTGACAGAAAAACTCAAAATTGTTCCAAAATATCACAAACGATACCATACAATCTCAACCTTACATACTTTAAAACATTTTTTATTTAGCTTAATAAAATCATTTCGTAAAAAAATAGAAAAAACTGGTATTATACGTTTATAGTGACGAAGAAGAACACTTATATACTGATTATACGTTACGTATTGATGCACTCATTGTCATTTTGTCAAAAACTCACTGAGCTGGCCGCACTTACCTGCGGGAGAAAAGTCATTCCGATGCCATTCTAAATGATATGTTGTACCAAAAAAGCTCAGTCAACAGGAAGTGCCAGTAAACTTTTTCTCGCTTAACCATTTGGTTGAGATTTTATTGTTTACCAGGCGCGGTAGTGCAAATATTAAGAAATAAAGTGAAGTGAGGTTTTTATAACTGAAATATCATATCACAAATTTTGTTATTCATCTAATCGATATTTATATGATATGCTTTATTCCACCACATGTTGTTTATCCATAGTTGATTTTTCTAGTGATGTATAAAAAAATAGAAGTCTTTCATTCGGAACATCCGTTTTATTTCATAGTCTGGACGTTTCTAAGCCGCACTAAGGAAAGTGGCTATTTCTTAATCTAAATGTTTCTATGTATGCGCACACACTTTAGATATGTAAACCTTTTGTACAAGAAAAGATTTTATTTTAGGTCATGTTTATGCCATTGGTGATTGTGGGGGAGCAAATCAGCATGGAATTTGTCCTGAATGCAAGTCTCAAATCGGGGGGATGGGTCATTTAGTGACTGGAAATACCACTGCCCTTGAAATGACCAGTTAAGGTATTAAAACAGTTTTTGAATGTTGTTTGTGAAGGCATGCTACATGTGTTTGACTATTGACAAACTAGCTTCTTTCTTAATAAGTGACAATTTATAATCAAACTAATATTATAAATTATGTATATCCAAATGATTTAAATATCATTACATACTATTGCCAAAATTTATAGAAGTTGCAGTTCATAATATATATACTTCCACACACCAATGGTTGACGGAGATATATAAATTAATTCTTAGACTTTTTCCGCCTGGTGGTTAGGCCCATGTTAGGAATTCCATAAACTTGTGTGGGATTGGTAAATATGCAGCCACGTCCGATTGGAAGTGGGACGCTGAATCCTTTGCTACGTATAGTTGAAGTGCCAAGAACTCGTTAAGAGGTTCGTTGGCATGTTGCAAGCTAATATTTCTGAGGCTATCCAGCATACTCGGGTTTTCTGGTTTTATAGTATACATCATGCCGATGGGTTTTGTTTTTTAATTGTCTCGCATTTTTTCATTCGGGAGTCTTTTATAAATGACTATGTGTTTGGGTTTTGCATATTGATGAAGGACGTTCGATGACTTCAATTTGATCACATTTTTATCCTTTTATTCTTTAATGGATAGTTGTCTCATTAGCAATCTTAATTTAACACATCCCCTTACTTGTATGTTTTAGTTTAAATAATCCTAATGTAGGATCAAGACTTTGTCAAACATATGCATTGTTTTAAAAGTATGCAGGAAATTTCATGTGCAACAAAATTAAATGAATTTTCAGCAAATATGCTGTGAGAAGAAATAAATCTACTTAGACAAAAACTATGATAATATTTTGTTCAAAGAAGTTCGGCGTAAAACATAAAATTTTGTCAGAATTACACCAAGTTTTTGTCAGATTGATGATAAAACATATTTTTTCCGTTTCATTGATCTATAAGGGAACGACCATTTAACTTCAAGGAGGGGGGGAGGGGGTATGTTTTTTTTTCCTAAAAATATATTCTGATCCCCAATTTGATAAAAAAAATATTGTGGTCAAGCAGAAGACACATTGCTTTTCGCACAATAACTAAGTTTAAGTGAATGGATCTCTATGAAATTTTACCATAAGGTTCAATACCACAAAAGGAAGGTTGGGATTGATTTTGAGGGTTATGGTACCAACAGTTAAGGAATAAGCGGCCAAAAAGGGGCCAAAAATAAGCATTTTTGTAACTTCCAGACAATAACTTACGTTTAAGTGTATGGATCTCTCTGAAATTATACCACAAGTTTCCATACCACAAAGGGATGGTTAGAATTGGCTTTGGGGGTTATGGCTCCGTCAAGGAATTAGGGGCAAAAAAAGGTGGAAAACAAGGGTTTCCTGGTTAATCGACAATTTAAAAGCAGTGTAAGGGAGGTAATCCAAAAACAAAATTGTACAATGTTGGATTACCTCCCTTACACTGCTTTTAAAAATGGATAATTATGGTTGCCAATTCCATTGGTAATTTGAATTGAGATTATGACCATATTTTGAGGGAAAGAAAATTTTTTTTTTTAAAAAGAGGGGGGGGGGGGGGGGGTAAAAAAGAAATGGGGGGGGGCAATTTTTTCTGATTTCAGATTTCAGAAATTAAACAAAATTTCTTCACATATTTTTTTTATGCAAATAAAAGGTGGGGGATTTTTTTTTTTGGGGGGGGGGGGGGGGGGGTTCAATACGCAACAGCATAGTGTATTGCACAAAAGCAAAAAAAAAATGGGTTAATTTTTATTTTTTTTTTTTTGGGCGGGGGGTCAATTTGCACAGGCACAGTGTATTGCACAAAAGCAAAAAATTGAATAGAAATTCAAATTATATAACCAATTCTAAGTTCTTTGACTACAGTTATTCTGTGTCAGAAACCAATTATGTGTCAAATAGTTAATTACAATCCAAATTCAGACCTGTATCAAGCGCGAATATTGTGTCCATTTTTGCCCCAACTGTTCAGGGTTGGACCTCTGCGGTCGTATCCAGCTGCGCCCGGCGAAGCAATTTATTTTTAAAATTGGAGTTATCTTCCTTTGTCCATGATTATAGTTAAATCAACTACAATCAATGCTTAAGGCTCCGTGTTGAAGACCGTACTGTGACCTATATATAATGGTTTACTTTTATAAATTTTGACTTGAATGGAGAGTTGTCTCATTGGCACTCATACCACATCTTCTTATATCTATTTATACAATGCAATGTTTAATTTTGCCTTCCACTGATAAAACACAGATCAAGTTGAATTTGGGTAGTGTCACTTTAACCATTATTGAGTTATGCCTCTTTATAAATCGAAAAATTGCAAAATTTTTATTTCCATTCTGTCACTTAAGTTTGCCCCAACCAAACATTATGAAACCTATATACACAATACTCATTACCACAAAACTAAGATCAAGTACAAATATTGTTTCCGTTCTCTAACTTTAGTTTGCCTCAACCAAATGTTATGAAACTTATACACAATGCTTATTACTACATAATACAGATTAAGTACGAAATTTGGTGGCGTCACTTTTACCATTCTTGAGTTATGTCCCTTTATAAACATAAAAATTGCTGAATTTTTCGTTTCCGTTCTCTAACTTTAGTTTGTCTCAACCAAATGTTATAAAACTTATACACAACCGTTCTAGAGTTATGCGTGTTTACAAATAGAAAAATTGCTGAATTAGCTTCAACCAAATGTTATGAGACTTACACACAATGTTTATTACCACAAAACTCAGATCAAGTTCAAATTTGGGTAGCGTCACTTTTACTGTTCTTCAGTTATGTCCCTTTATAACTATATGATATGCAAGCGGGGGCATCATCTGTGTCCACATGTGGACACAATCCACATTTATTTTTCTTGTCCTCAAATCATTTTTTGGGGGTTCATCCTTGCCAAACAAGGACATTGCCCTTATTAGGGGAACTGTATAAGTATGATACAATTAGAAGAACTTTATAAATTTGTGAACTCTGATCACTGTTTCTGTAGTTATTACAAACATATCAGAACATATAACTTGCGATGAAAGTCATGAAACAAAACTGTTTTTGATCGTATACTTTTTCAATAGATTTTTTAATATGAAGAGCTTAAGTTCTTAGAAAAGAAATTAGAATTTTGATGAAAGTTTTAGCACATTATTTTGGAATATTTTTACAGCAAAAAGGAATATGTATACAGCAATCAAAAAAAAAAGAAATAAGACGGATTGTTGTATTTAAATTTATCATAGAAAGACAATCTTATACTGACAATATATATACCAATTTTGTTATTCAGGACATGTATATTGTATTGCTGATTGTGGAGGTGCTACTGTAGAAAGCAAATGTCCAGATTGTGGGTCAGTCGTTGGAGGTTCTGGCCATAGGCTTAGACAAGATAATAGATTTGCACCAGAAATGGATGGGGCTAGTAATCCTGCTTGGTCAGAACAAGCCAACATGGGTAATTACGACCCATTTCAGATCAGATTTTAAGTTTCGAAAAATGACATGTTTGTTTGTATTTTATTCTTTCTTAGGATATTTTGAGTTATTGTCACAAATTATTTATCAAGATTTTCAATAAATTTAATGTTTTAATTCAACATGATTCATTAAATTGTACGAAATACTAAATGCTTTAGATTTAGAAGTTAATACACAGATTTTATCAAAGATTTTTGAAATGCTACATGATTAGTGTAGCAATAATGAAACCTCATATTTTTATTATGATTTTCTAGTAGTACCTATAACTCATTGTAAATCTTTAATTTATAATTGAAATTTGCTTTGTTGAATATGAAATTTGTTTTGTACAAATAGTGCCTTTTCAAGATTGTCTCCTATTTCATTGTATTATTATTTTCTAGCAGTATAAGCACATGTAACTATATTATGTTTAATCCATTAAACATCTATCAAATAATTAAATCGACTAGATGACACAAGTGTTTAAAAGCGACTTTACTCGTTATACAATTTTTTACTGGCATGTTATTTCAATTTTGATTAATGTTTCATATGCTCTTGTAACTTTTGTTTCAAATCTTTTTATTTCACAGCAAGTATACGTATTTACATGTATATTACTATTAATCAGAGAGGCTTAATTTTAAACTAGGTAATACGATTATGATGATTGGTGACTGTTTGAATAAAAAGAAATGTTTAGAACATTAACATAGAAGTTTTCTTTTATTTTATAGTTAATTTATATATGTGTTCAAGACTTTATCAGATTTGACTTTATTCGTCGATAAATTGACGTTTTAGTTGCACGGTTTGCCTAACCAAACAGATCACGATTTATTCTTTTCACTTCTACTACACCCATCATCATGACAGTGGTTGCAAAGCTACTTGTCAATTTCAACTTTATTTTGAATTAGGATTACTCAATCGTGATTATGTAGTAGCTCTTTTTGTTGTTTATACAATATTGTCATTCATTTATTACAATGTCATTCGATGTGTTTGAGCATCACCGCTCTTCAACACTTTGTACAATGGACCATTCATTGGATACTAATGACCGTTTGCCCCACCTTCTTAGATTGATTGATAGCCGTCTTTTGAACGTCATCTCGGGACAACTTAAATGAAAACATTTTGAAAATAAATTTATTAAATTAAAAATAATTTTCAGTAGAAATAAACTACAGTACTTTTTCCATTCCATTTCAAACAAGCAATGCATTTTTCAAGACATTTAGTCAAACATTCTATTTAAAAAAAAAAAGCGTCCCTCTTCGAAAAAAGGAAAAAAAACGTTGGATAAGAAAGAAAATTCCAGTATGATATATTTTGTGACGATGTTACAAATACTAATCAACTGTGAAAGATATTCTGGAGTCGTAAATTTTACGAGATCTATTAATTTCATTTCAAAATGAAAACAGAGGAGTTGTATGAATGTAAGATTACATTGTACTTGCTTGAAAATATTGTGTATAAAAGGAAAGTTTTCTTTTGCATAAAAGTCATTAAAACTGCCTCTCTTTGTCGATAGAAATGTATACATTTTCGCTATGTAAAAGAGGCAATGCATTTCACACACTAGTCTTAAATGTCAATCTTTATTAAAAACTCACGATGTCTTTCATAAACAAAAATGTGATAGATAAAAAAAATATTGTTTTCGCCGGATGTTTTTAGATGCAAAAAGATGCGGCCAATTTCCCCTGTATTTTTTTTTTACTTGCAAGGTAAATGTCTAAAAGTTGCAAAATCCTACTGGAATCTGATTATTAAACAGTCTTTATCATTTTCTTAAATATTGTTTCCCAATCTAAATTATTATCTATCGCTGATAAAGGCATATTTTGTTACAAAACTCAAAATTTTACATGTTTTTGCAAAATTTTGAATCGCTAACCAAATTTAATTAATATGAATTCGAAAGAAATTACATTATAAACCTTCTTTATCATGGTGAATTGGTAATAATTATGTACTGTCGAACTTATTCTTTGAATAAAGAATGTCTGTGGTGCAATTTATAACGCACAAAAATATGTTTGACTCGCATCGGTCAAACAAATGTTGGGATGTAGGAATTGCGGTTTATTTTCGCAAAAATTATTTGATTTTAAAGAAATATTGGAAGAGAGAAATACATAAACATCCAATTGCAAAACTTTTTTTTTTTCACAATCCCTGGGGGAAAGGATTCGATTTCAAATAATTAGCTGCACATAGTATAAACATTTTATTTAACTGTTTGCTGTATACAAGTTTAAAGCTTTTCAGAAAGCTTATAGAATTTTAAACAATCATTTTATGATTTGGTACAAGTACAAAATAAAATAAGGAGATGTGGTATGATTGCTAATGAGACAACTTTCCACCAGACACCAAATAACGTAGATGTTACAGTAACTATAGGTCATCGTACGGCCTTCACCGATAAGCATAACCCATACCGCATAGCAAGCCATAAAAGGCCCAAACATAAAGAAAAGTAAAGCATTCGAAGCGAAAAAATGAAAGCCTGAATTATGTACAAAACAACAAAATAATAAGAAACCTGATACACAGCAACAAACCACAACCACTGAATTACAATCTCCTGACTTGGGACAGGCACATAAATAATGAGACGGGGCTATATAGATATAAGAAGATGTGGTATGAGTGCTATACATGTTAGTTGGCGCCCAAATGTAGAATGATGAGGTCACATGTTGAAGGAATTAAAATTAACCTTCGAGAACAAATAGAAAAAAACAGATAAAAGAAACAGCTATTTAATTATGCAATGCAATCGTGCAAACCAAATATGAAATATCGACAATGACAAATAAAACAACTAAAGCTAACAATCAATCAAAATAAGGCTGAATATTTTCATTTGCCTGATAAAGAGGTATGTATAACTTCTTAGTATCAAGTAGACTTTTGAATATTCCGCCTTTCCAAAACTATTTTTTTCATGGTAAAACAATTTGCAATTTTAAACAGAATTATTACATTAGCCAAATTCTTTCATTTGTGTATTTTCTACATAAATTTATTATTGATATCACAAAAAAATATGCATTAAAATTGCTCTTAAAGAAAATCCAAAATCTAAAATTGTATTTCAAGTTATCGCTAATGCAACTTTCTGATTTCAGACCATTCGAAAATTTGTCTTTAAAAAATGAAAAGTTCTGATAACATCACTATTTGCTATGCACAATTCTGAGTGCACAATTTTCTATTTTCATGATAAAATTAATTTGATGTACACATGTATTTCACGGGCTTAAACAAATATCACTTTTTCAGTAAATACTTTAAGCTCCTTTTCTGTTCCGAAATACAACTGCTGACTATAGTTGTATGGCAAGCAAATGAACTGTAAATCACTGTAAGGTTTAATTATCGGACAACAGCGAATTATGATTTTTCACAAAAGATAAAATTTATTTCACAAACACTGCCGAAATTTCTCTTGCAAGTGTTGGGCATGTCGATTCATAAACGTTGACTCTTTTCCAGCCGTAACTAACAGGTCAATCTCTCAAGTCCAGTGGTGGTTTATCAGGTCAATCTCTCTAGTCCAGTGGTGGTTTGTGCAATAAAGGAAAAACAATATCTTCTTCACCCTAAAAAATGAATTTAAATTTCTTACAAAATGTATCATTAAATTTATCTCTAACACAATGAAAATTCTAAAATAATGCGAAATGTTTTGAATATGGAAAGGAAGCACATATTGTATCTATCAATTTGCATATTTTATTAAATTTTGTGGAGGTTTTCTGCACTCGGTAGATGGACATTTCATTATTTATTTTCTTTCAGAGCTGTTCCAAATCATTAAAATATGACGACCCCGGGTATAAATCGTTGATATATAGAATGTGTTGCGAGTTACTATTGCCTTGCCGGCATGAAAATTATCACCCAAAAAAACAACAGAACACTGCAAAGTATATTTTTTTACAATAGTTTGCCACGTTTTTAGAATATTTTTATTGATTCTATATTTCTTGAAGAAGAATAATTGATTTCAGGGGGGGGGGGGATTATAAAACAATAAAATATAAATAATTGAGTTTGAATCAAGTTGAAATGACAGCAAAAATTCTACATAGATAATATTTTTATTCAAATGATTCATACCTCGAACCCTTAAATCCATGCGACTTTATCCACCCACAACATATGTCCACGAACAAAACTTCGGGTATATGATTATACCTTCTTGCTTTGAGACGGTTCACATTTTCTTCATTATTATCTAGAGCTAGTTTCGACCTTGGCGTCTAATTTTCAAAATTACTTCATTGATGATCTTATCACTACTACGTACTTGCAAAATCTTCGTTCCCATGAAAATTAAACAGTTGTTGAAATTTCAAATTTCATCAAGGTCTCTTCTGTGAGGTCTTCAAAGTCGACAAGATAAGAGGTCAATGTATTCAAGTGAATCTAAGTTTTGTGGTACATTCTTATATACAATGGGTAAATGTCTGGTTAAAAATTAATCTTATCTTTGATGTGCCGCATAAGCATCCCTATAAAGTAAGACAGTCCGTGCGTGACCCATGACATAAGATATTTTATGTCTTTCATTGGCTATTTTCTATCAAAATCCAGACTAGCTAGTAACCTTAATCAATTTACGTGTCTGGACAAATTTGTGTTAAATATTTTTGTTTGATTTTAATTTCTGAAAATTTAAATAAACTGAACTCTAGAACAGATCTTATCTGGACGTCGGGTTGGGCCTTTATTTTTGCAGGAATTCGGGATTTACACTTATTGGGACTCGGGAATCAATGATTAATTTTTCAGGATTCGGGAAAGAATGCTTTATTTTTCGGGATTTCGGTATTCAGCCTTTGTTTTTTCGGAAATGTGGAATGACACCCCTCCTCTCTCTCTCTCTCTCTCTCTCTCTCTCTCTCTCTCTTCAGCAAACAATGTTGAGAAAAAAAAACTTAAAAATCATTCTGTATGAGAATTTGAATTTGTTAAATATTTGCAATTCTTATAAAATCACAAAACCTGCAGATTTTTTGTATTTCTTTATATGGAATGACTTAAAAAAGGGGGTGTACACGTTTTCGCAAACTTAATCTACAATTTCATGTTCAACGTTACTCAACACTTTTAATACTGAAACAATTAGAGATATCAATATTTTTTTTTTAAATATCGAATACTAGTTCCCAACTAAATGTCTAAATATATCCATTTGGAATATTTTTTTCCCATATTGACAGCTATCTGAAGTCAGTTTATATGACCTCAGTTTAATATACTAGTAGGCGTGGCAATCCATCACTTTTATTCAATCAACTGTTCTTTATGATAAAGATTGGCGTGCGGTTGTAGTTGAAACAATGTAGTTTATATAATGACACTGTAATAGTTTTAGGAACATCAAAAGATAATGTATTTTATTGTGGAAACTGTGGACTACTGGTTCAAAATAAAATTGATTTCGACAAGTTGCTTTGTAACCACTGTCATGATGTTGGGTGTAATTACACACAATTTCAGAATATTTCTGTCAATATTATGAGAAAAAATGAAAAAGATAATATGTTGTTATCATTTAGGCAACATTATGTTTCATCTTGGGAAACTGTAGTTTACTGATGTTCAAATACCAAATTTAATTAAGAAGACAAATCAAGGCAATACACAACAACTGAGGAAATCGCATGAACTCCAAAAGGAGCAAGACCGGTTGCGTCTACAGGGCAAGCGTCTACTGCTATGCACCACAACCCGCCATGCGAATCATCCACACTTTTCAAAATGACACTATCAAATAAATGACACAATCGGTAAAACGACAGTTTATACTACTGTTCTAGTATCTAAAGAACTAAGAGGGTAGGAATGCCCTTTACCGTCAGGCGTCAAACAGTCATTTTCGGCTACCGTTAGCGTCAAATTGATTAAAATATTACCGTGATTCGTCAGAGGTCTCAAATAATTATCGTTACCGTTATTTTTGGAAAAAATTTAACGTGATTCGTCAAAATCAGTCGATTTTTATCGTCTAAAAGAAATTGTACATTTTATCGTCATGCACCAAAAATTATCGTTAACGTCATTTGACAAGAATCTTTACCGTTATTCGTCAGGAAGGTTCCCCCATTACGACCATCAACTAAGACTGCGAAAACATTACGCTAGTGAGTTAGAAAATAGACATATCGCATCTGTCAATCAATACGTGATAGAGCAGTTTGTGTGTCTGGAGCCACCCCCTGCTAATGAAATCTTTATAGTTTGAACATGCACTGGTGAGATATGTAAATGCCATATGCTATCATACATATAATGAGGTTGATACAATGATGTATTATACTTGAGTGACATATATTTTGCCAGTCGTATTAAATATATCATAGCGATTGCTTTAAAAGAGTCCTTGTCACTACAGAAAAAAAGCTTGACTTAAAGGCAAAATTAGTAATCCAATACGCTCCTGACCTTTGTTTTGTAAAATTTATTCCTGCGCGTTTTGCGCATCCTTTGTATGAGAATTTCTCATGAATACTATAGATCATAAATGCTTCAATTTAACATGAGACACGTTTCATATGTAAAAAAGGTTAAAAAGTCAGAACGTCTATATTTAACTTCTACTCCTAATCATCTATTTAGAATCCATGAAATTACCAATTTGACAGGAGCTATTAGACGATTTCTTCTGAGAGTTATTTCCCGTAAATACGATATTCTTTTAAACAGTAATAAAAATTATCGTAAATTCAAGATCTACAAAAAAAACCTTATAAGATTGAAACATTTAACTTACTCTTTGTAGGAGTTGTTTCCCTTAAATGACGGGATTTTTCATATCTTTAAAACATTAATATATCAAAATAAATTGTAAAGATCAAAATGAGTTTAACCGCTTGTGTTTATAATCGTAAAAAACAATAATAAACAGAAATATTGTAAACCACAAAAATGCAATAGAAGATCTACAAAACCAGATAATTACTGACTTCTTATGGAGTTTTGCCCTTAAATTAATATTTTTGATCTTTAGTATCTTGACGAGCATAATAGATAGACAAAAATTGTTACACATCAAAAGTGATCAGCAATACAAGAACTATAATAACAAACGATTGACCAAAACAATCGATTGACATTATACATCGTTATTGACCTTTAATAGTGATTTTTATGGAAAGCCTCAGCTGTCATATATTAGAGATTTACAAAACGTTATGCTGAAGCTTAAAATGTAAAGTTAAGACAGCGTGATGTTGAATTGAGTCATCAAAATGCTAACTCTAAATTACAATATGCTAAGTTGAATCTGCGCAATGTTGACTTGCAATGACAAGTGCTTTAGTCGTGATAGTATAATGATAAGTCACGATGTTGTGATGATATGCCAAACACACGTAACGTTGGGTTTAAAGTACATGATGTGAAGTTGAAGTTGCATGATGTTAGCTTGCAGATGGATACTGCTCAGTCATCCACATCGACAGCTATGATAACAAATATAATGAATAGCTAAAATGTATGGTGCTGACTTGTTATTAATAAATGTTGAGCTGAGATAGTACGATGTTATATCATTGTGATATTACGATTGGTCTACCATGCAATCTGTCGATTTAAAACACCATGATGCACAGTTGAAAGTACATGATGTTAAGTTAAGATAACACGATGCTACACCATTATATTGAAACGAAAGGCTAACTATACAATTTGTTGACTTAAAACAACACGATGCAACGTGTTAATCTAAGATGCTCACTTGAAACTACAGGACGTACAGTTGAAATTTTGTAATGTTAAGCTGCGATAGCACGATGTTTTATCATTATAATATCACGATAGGCTTATTATACAATTTGCTCATTTAAAACTACACAACGTACAGTTGAAAGTACGTGATGTTAAGCTAAAATGGCACGTTGTTATATCATTAGAATGTCACGATAAGCTTACCACACGATATGCTCGTTTAAAACTACACGACGTACAGTTGAAAGTACGTGATGTTGAGCTATGATAGCAATATCTTATATCATAATAATATCACGATAGGCCTGCCATACAATATGCTCATTTAAAACTACACGACGTACAGTTGAAAGTACGTGTTGTTCAGCTAAGACAGCACGATGTTATATCATTATAATGTCACGATAGGCTTATTATACAATTTGCTCATTTAAAATTACACCACGTACAGCTGAAAGTACGTGATGTTAAGCTAAGATAGCACGTTGTTATATCATTATAATGTCACGATAGGCTTACCACACGATATGCTCATTTAAAACTACATGATTTTCAGTTGAAACTAGGTGATGTTAAGCTAAGATAGCATGTTGTTATATCATTTGAATGTCACGATAGGCTTACAACAATACTCTCTTGTTATTTATGTATTATTGTCATTTTGTTTATTTTCTTTGTTTACATCTTCTGACATCAGACTCGGACTTCTCTTGAACTGAATTTTAATGTGCGTATTGTTATGCGTTTACTTTTCTACATTGGCTAGAGGTATAGGGGGAGAGTTGAGATCTCAAAAACATGTTTAACCCCGCCGCATTTTTGCGCCTGTCCCAAGTCAGGAGCCTCTAGCCTTTGTTAGTCTTGTATTATTTTTAATTTTAGTTTCTTGTGTACAATTTGGAGTTTAGTATGGCGTTCATTATCACTGAACTAGTATATATATTTGTTTAGGGGCCAGCTGAAGGACGCCTCCGGGTGCGGGAATTTCTCGCTGCATTGAAGACCTGTTGGTGACCTTCTGCTGTTGTCTGTTCTATGGTCGGGTTGTTGTCTCTTTGACACATTCCCCATTTCCATTCTCAATTTTATTTATTACCATACAATATGCTCATTTAAAACTACACAACGTACAGTTGAAAGTATGTGATGTTGAGCTATGATAGCACGATGTTATATCATAATAATATCACGATAGGCTTGCCATACAATATGCTCAGTCAAAACTACACGACGTACAGTTGAAAGTACGTGTTGTTGAGCTCAGATAGCACGATGTTATATCATTATGACGTCACGAGAGGCTTATCATACAATGTGTTGACTTGAAACTGCATGATGTAATTTTGAAGTAGTTTGGTCTTGACTTGAAACAGTAAAATGTTAAGTTGAAAAAACAGAACGTAAAGTCAAAATAAAACAATGATAGGATGACATATACTTGTGCAGAATTGAAGATTTTGGTGTTGACTTCGAATATAGTACAAATATAAGATCGTTTTATGTTAAATTGAAAGACAATAATGATGCGTAAAACATTACAGAATTATGTGAATTGAAACTGCAATTCTATGGAAAAGAATGGGGGACAAATCCCCAGGATTTTTTCTTCTTCATTTGCAAGTTCGGAGGCAAAATGATATACAAAGAAATTTTTCCATAAATTCATAAAGCAAAAGAATTACCCATCGCTATATATTACACTTGAATACAGTTTTGCCGTATATTTTACATGTTTTGTTTGGATTTTTTTTTATGATTAAAAACCAGACTTTTTTTATGAACAATATTTAAGAAAATATTTATCTATGTTGTGTGTTAATATATACAATTAACATAATATTGTGCTTATAAGACTTCGGTTATGACTGTGAGGGGGTCAAATTTTAGTTATATAAAATCGCATCTATGTAAGAGTTAGCGGAGAATTTGTATTTACCACTCCCGTTTTCCACGAAATAAAACATAAGAATCTGGAGTCTTAATCTTAAAAAACAAAGATCAACTGATATGACAAATAATACGGTACAGCGTTGGACTTAGAGGGTCAGATCTATATGAGAATGTGACCCCCCACCCCCCACCCCCACCCCCACCCCCACCGCCACCCCCGGCCTTGTTAGAGGTATCTGAAGATTTGAATTTTCTTTTCCACGAAATAAAACAAAAAGAATTGATAGGTGAAGAATACTACTGCTAGGGGGCCAACCCAAATATAAAGTATGGTAGATTCTGTTGTATACTTTACGCTCATACATGAAGTCTATATGAAACCTAATGAAATTTGACCTAGAGCCTCCAGTCTTAATCGTCAACTTTCAAAAAAAGAAATACATCATTTACAGCAGTGCCAACCATTCTTCCAGCACCAAGTAAGATAGTGCCCAGGTTTATGTATATATCCACTCGAAGAATATTTTTTTTTTTTTTAAATTGGTAAAGTCATTAATGGACAATGACCCCTATAACTTATAATAATAAGGCAATTAATGATTTCCGTCACTTATTTTCTTGTCAATAGTGATTTTCTTGGTTCTTTGCAGCTTCTCTCTATCTATATGTGTTTTCAAAGAAGAAGAAAAAAATCAAAAATCTTTAAAAATTGTTAAAGTCCATGAATTATTTTGGTATTGCTTTGATTAATTTTTAGATATGTTTTTTTTTATGTCTCTCTCTCTCTCTCTCTCTCTCTCTCTCTTATAGTTTTCATGGGTGTGGTCTAAATTAAAATCGATATATTTATTTTTTCATTATTTGTCAAAATGTAGTTTATTCTTTTTTGAAAAACATAATAAAATGTTTGGGCCACAGAGCATTTTGCAGGCTACAGGTTATGCAGTATTGTCAGATTTAGTATAAACTATACATGGAAAACTCAATGTTAGAAAATAAAAATAAAAAATGGGATCACGAGACTCGTTTTCTGTCTACAAAACGAAATAGATAAAGTCCCTACACATTCCATCATTAGAGACGAAATATGCCAAAAGGATTTCAAACTCATAAGTCGAAAACAGAATGACAATGCCATGGCAAAAAAATAAAAAACGACAAAAAAATAATGTTATCCGAGTTATATGGAGAAGTTGAAAAACATATGCAAAAAACGTTCTGTATTCAAAAACAAATAGTCGTTTTAATCAGATAAATCTCATTATTTTTGTTCATCAAGATGAAAAGTACTACATATGAAT
Organism: Mytilus californianus; assembly: GCF_021869535.1. Lineage (NCBI taxonomy): Eukaryota > Metazoa > Mollusca > Bivalvia > Mytilida > Mytilidae > Mytilus > Mytilus californianus. The sequence goes on along the minus strand of NW_026262690.1, from coordinate 31,337,813 downwards.
AACATTCCTCTCTCAAAATGTGTATATTTTTTTAGATATAGACCGATTGTGTTGAGCTATATGAGAATCTAAGGGAGCTACCATGTGATTTTTATGGGGGAGAGGGGGGAGGGTGGAGGGGGGGTGGGCTAGGACGAAAAATGTTGTCCTGCCTTTTAAGCTCACCGGGGCCCGAAGGGCCCCATGTGAGCTTATGCCATCACTTGGCGTCCGTCGTCGTCCGTCGTCTGTCGTTGTCGTCCGTCGTCGTCGTCTGTCGTCGTCGTCTGTCGTCGTAAACTATTTCAAAAATCTTCTCCTCTGAAACTACTGGGCCAAATACCTTCAAACTTTAATTAAATGTTCCTTAGGGTATCTAGTTTATAAATTGTATCCGAAGTTTTGATCCATCGACAAACATGGCCGCCATGGCTAAAAATAGAACATAGGGGTCAAATGCAGTTTTTTGCTTATATCTCAAAAACTAAAGCTTTTAGAGCAAATCTGACATGAGGTAAAATTGTTCAAATGGTCAAGATCTATCAGCCCTGAAATTTTCAGACAAATCAAACAATCCATTGTTGGGTTGTTGCCACTAAATTGGTAGTTTTGAGGAAATTTTGCAGTTTTTTGTTATTATCTTGAATACTATTATAGATAGATATAAACTGTAAACAGCAATAATGTTCAGCAAAGTAAGATCTACAGAAAAGTTAAATGACCAAATTTGTCAATTGACTCCCTTAAGGAGTTATTGCCATTTAAAGACAATTTTACGCAATGTGTTCATCAAGTTTGCTAACATTTAAAAATCTTCTCTTCTGAAACTATTGTGCCTAATACTTCTTAACTTTGAATGAATGTTCCTTTAGGAATCTAGTTTATGAATTGTATCCGAAATTTTGATCCATCAACAAACATGGCCGCCATGGCTAAAAATAGAACATAGGGGTGAAATGCAGTTTTTGGCTTATATCTCAGAAACTAAAGCATTTAGAGCAAATCTGACATGTTGTAAAATTGTTCAATTGGTCAAGATCTATCATCCCTGAAATTGTTGGGTTGCTGCCACTAAATTGGTTGTTTTAAGGACATTTTGCAGTATTTGGTTATTATCTTGAATATTATTGAAGATAAAGATAAACTGTAAACAGCAAAAATGTTCAGCAAAGTAAGATCTACAAAAAAGTTTTATATGACCAAAATTGTCAATTGACCCCTTAAGGAGTTATTACCCTTTAAGGACAATTTTACACAAGTTGTTTTATGTTTTTTAACTTTAAAAATCTTCTCAAATGAATCTAGTATAAATTTTGTATTTCAATTCCTTGTACGTCAAGAAACATAGACACTATGGCTTAAATGGAACATATGGGTAAAAAGCAAAAATAATCATTGATGAAAGATTTAAGCAAAAAAAATAACAGGTGAGCGATTCAGGCTCTTGAGAGCCTCTTGTTTTAGTTGTAATCTCTGTCCTGCCTTTTTATTTTTCACTCTATTCGGTCCTGCATTTTTTTTTTATTAGTTTATTCTGACTTTTTTTTACATAAATTGTCATCCTGCCTTTTTTTGCCAAGTTGCGCATCCTGCCTTTTTTTTTACTCAAAACTCCTGTCCTGCCTTTTTCTCAAATTTCATTCTAGCCCCCCAATAAAAATCAAATGGTAGCTCCCTAAGATGGGGGAAGACACCCGATCTACCCTAAGGGCAATATATCTAATGAGGAAGAAATTTATAATTTCGGTCACGTCGAGTTACTTGTAGATCTCCTTTTGTTGAAAAGGGTTTCTGTTTTCATTTATGTATCTATTATACTGTTCAGGGGGAGGACGTCCAGATTTTTTGGTTTTATTTCGGGGAAAAGGGGTGCGTTTTACGTACAGTGGCAAATATTACATGCATATCAGGACGAGAACATGCAAGTGTGATATGAATATGAATAAACCCTGCTTTGTTACAAGACATAATTTACTTGCCTAGCCGAATTTTCAACGAACTAGTCGACAAACTGTCTCTGACATTCTATGGAAATCGTAATCGCATCGCTTTTGATTAAGTCCAGATTCTTTTGTTTTATTTCGTGGAAAAGAAAATACAAATTTTCAGATATATGTACCTCTAACAAAACCGGGGGGGGGGGGGGGGGGGGGGGGGGTGGGGGTGGGGGGGGGGGTCACATTCTGATATAGCTCTGACCATCTCAGTCCAACACTAATCGTATTATTTGTCATATCAGTTGATCTTTGTTTTTTAAGATTAAGACTCCAGATTCTTATGTTTTATTTCGTGGAAAACGGGAGTGGTAAATACAAATTCTCCGCTAACTCTTACATAGATGTGATTTTATATGAGTAGGCCACAGACCACAATTAAATTCTCTATTAGTTCTTTATAACGTTTTGTTTCATTAAAAAAAATGCACCGGTTCTTTTTGTCAAATATTTTGTGTGTGTAAAGTACAGTACTAGTCCAAACATATATCAAACATTCAGAAATATCGCTCCCCAGCATCTTACAAATTTAGCCAATACACATCCATACCCCTATGGACAAGTCAAGAGATGTTCCGAAAACTGTAAATATCACCTTTTTGCACCTGGTCTAATTACTCTTTCCATATCAAAATCAGTTAAAATACAACATCCAAAAGTTTATTTCACCTCTCTTCTTTCATTTCCATCCAAAAGAATCTAAGAAATGAGTGAGGAAGGGAAAGAAAACAAATTAAGAAAAAATACACTCTAATTAAAAGGAACTATATATCTGGTTTTTAATCATAAAAAAAAATCCAAACAAAACATGTAAAAATAATATATAGCGATGGGTAATTCTTTTGCTTTATGAATTTATGGAAAAATTTCTTTGTATATCATTTTGCCTCCGAACTTGCAAATGAAGAAGAAAAAATCCTGGGGATTTGTCCCCCATTCTTTTCCATAGAATTGCAGTTTCAATTCACATAATTCTGTAATGTTTTACGCATCATTATTGTCTTTCAATTTAACATAAAACGATCTAATATTTGTACTATATTCGAAGTCAACACCAAAAATCTTCAATTCTGCACAAGTATATGTCATCCTATCATTGTTTTATTTTGACTTTACGTTCTGTTTTTTTAACTTAACATTTTACTGTTTGAAGTCAAGACCAAACTACTTCAAATTTACATCGTGTAGTTTCAAGTCAACACATTGTATGATAAGCCTCTCGTGACGTCATAATGATATAACATCGTGCTATCTGTGCTCAACAACACGTACTTTCAACTGTACGTCGTGTAGTTTTGACTGAGCATATTGTATGGCAAGCCTATCGTGATACTATTATGATATAGCATCGTGCTATCATAGCTCAACATCACATACTTTCAACTGTACGTTGTGTAGTTTTAAATGAGCATATTGTATGGTAAGTCTATCGTGACATTCAAATGATATAACAACATGCTATCTTAGCTTAACATCACCTAGTTTCAACTGAAAATCATGTAGTTTTAAATGAGCATATCGTGTGGTAAGCCTATCGTGACATTATAATGATATAACAACGTGCTATCTTAGATTAACATCACGTACTCTCAGCTGTACGTGGTGTAATTTTAAATGAGCAAATTGTATAATAAGCCTATCGTGACATTATAATGATATAACATCGTGCTGTCTTAGCTGAACAACACGTACTTTCAACTGTACGTCGTGTAGTTTTAAATGAGCATATCGTGTGGGAAGCCATCGTGACATTCTAATGATATAACAACGTGCCATCTTAGCTTAACATCACGTACTTTCAACTGTACGTTGTGTAGTTTTAAATGAGCAAATTGTATAATAAGCCTATCGTGACATTATAATGATATAACATCGTACTATCGCAGCTTAACATTACAAAATTTCAACTGTACGTCCTGTAGTTTCAAGTGAGCATCTTAGATTAACACGTTGCATCGTGTTGTTTTAAGTCAACAAATTGTATGGTTAGCCTTTCGTTTCAATATAATGGTGTAGCATCGTGTTATCTTAACTTAACATCATGTACTTTCAACTGTGCATCATGGTGTTTTAAATCAACAGATTGCATGATAGACCAATCGTTATATCACAATGATATAACATCGTACTATCTCAGCTCAACATTTATTAATAACAAGTCAGCACCATCCATTTTAGCTATTCATTTAATTTGTTATCATAGCTGTCGATGTGGATGACTGGGCAGTATCCATCTGCAAGCTAACATCATGCAACGTCAACTTCACATCATGTACTTTAAACCCAACGTTACGTGTTTTTGGCATATCATCACAACATCGTGACTTATCATTATACTATCACGACTAAAGCACTTGTCATTGCAAGTCAACATTGCGCAGATTCAACTTAGCAGATTGTAATTTAGAGTTAGCATTTTGATGACTCAATTCAACATCACGCTGTCTTAACTTTACATTTTAAGCTTTAGCATAACGTTTTGTAAATCTCTAATATATGACGGCTGAGGCTTTCCATAGATTTTTATGAATATTTTTTGTTTATGTATTTGGATATTATCCTGAAAACGGTGATGGATAGAGCGATATTGTAAACAGTGTGAATTTGATAAATTATGATACATTCTTGCAGTCATGTGTGATTTGTAACAAAAGGAATCTATACCCGAAAAGACAACAGTTATATAGTTTTTTTACTTAACGAACAAGTTGCTTTTAAAAAAAAAAAAGAAAAGCTATACGTGAACCCAAGTCCGCTGACTGGTCACCAAAAAATGTTGCTAAAATTTTGTTTGCTTGTGTATTGAAATAATGGTCTGTGAATAGAACAAGATAATGATGATGTTAAAACACCTTTATCAAAAATATGTAATTGTGTGTAGATTCTTGCACAAGTCAGTTGAAAGCAATGCTGGATTGTTGTGAATAGAAAAGTGTATATATACAGCTACTATCTGAATATACATTTTAAGGCTCGACTATTTTATTTATTACTTGGTAGTGTACATCATTTTTTCAAAATCCTATTGCAAATCCTAGTTTCTGCAAACCGGATGTCTAATTTAACTAGCACAAATCAATCGCAATATAAATTTAAGCACCCAATTTGCTTTATAATCTGGATGCATATATTTTATCTATCATATCATCATATTTTGTTTCCTGGATGCCTTCAATTATTCTTAACTCGTTATTGAAGCTGTCTGTACTCATGGTAGATGTTGTATAGATAAATTTAAAGTCCAATTTCCATGTGAAGTGAAACCCTGTGGCATGCAGCTTATAAGAAGGTCTCGTATATTTTTCTAGATAGTAAAACACCAGCTTCATTGGGACCTCTTATATAGAGACTTATTTTGGTCTCATAAAACATCACGAATTTTAAGGATTTCCTGATTTTACTTAAATCAATCCAAATATTCCACAGGAAAACTTGGTTTTGAAGAATATCTTATTTTCAGAAGTTTTATGAATACAAGAACATACTCTCAAACGAAACAATTTATATAAAAAGATATGTAGATATAAAAAGATACCAGGATTAAAATTTTATACGCCAGACGCGAGTTAAGTCTACAAAGAATCATCAGTGACGCTCGAATAAAAAAAGTTTAAAAGGCCAAAACAAAGTATGAAGTTGAAAAGAATTCAGGACCCAAAATTTCGAAACAAAGGTTTTACCGAATACATCTAAGATAATCTATTCCTGGGGTAGAAAATCCTTAGCTTTTCGAAAATGTCAATGGTTATAATAGGACAGTGACTCAAAAAAGAAAAGAAAAGTGTATCAGCTAGAGGTCAGAATACCGTAAGTAATGATGACCGTGCTTGAAAGTCATATGTCAAGCTCTTACTGCCGTGTCCTTAATTTAGATAAGAAAAGCGAAAATTCACATTCGCGAGTGAAATTAATATTTATGCATGCACGTTGTATTTTTGCGCAAGAAATAGTACATAGAAAGCATACGCACTGATACTCTGGATAAGAATACGCATTTGCGTCATCACATATATTAATCTAATAGTTGAATTCGGATGTCAAACTATCTACCTCAAGTGTTTTGACTCCGGATTCATTGTCAATCAATCCGGAATTTGTTAACGCAAACCGATAGTGTGCTTGTGAACAGGGTGATATATAATGTGAATGAACCAAGACGTGTAGGATAGCTGGTCAACACTATATAAATAACCCATAGCTGAGAGGGTGATAGAGCAGATTGTTACCCCGAGAAAACATTGTCAAATGAGGCGAAGCCAAGGTTGACAATGTCTTTTCGAGGTGGAACAATCTGCTCTATCACCCTCTCAGATATGTGTTATTTAATTTATTATACTGAATGTTCTGTTATTACTGTCGATTAAATTTAAAATTCAAAGTAATAAACTATGACGTCTTGTACATAACAACCATCCGTATTTAATAAAGCGCACACTTGATCAAGCGTCTCCCTGAAGGGTAATAGAGTATTTGCCATAGGATAGAGTCGTATTTAATAAAGCGCACACTTGATCAAGCGTCTCCGTGAAGGGTAATAGAGTATTTACCATAGAATAGAGTAAATTAACACCCTCGTATAAGCCAATCAAAATATTGCATTTTTACGTGAAGTATAATAAAATGAATAAACTTTTCAAAATCGTACCATAGTGCAAATATTAAGATGCTATAATGTTGAACTATTAAAACAAACAAACTAAAAAAGTATTGAAATTTTATAATTAACATACATTCCTATTCATGATTTTTTTTCCAAAAAGTTAGAATATAATATCAATAAACACAAACGTCAAGTATTTACGGATGGACATTTTATTTATCAAATCTATCTCTTCTTGAAGTCTAACACTCCACTATATTAATATATTGCTTATATACAAATACAAGCAGAGACTTATAGATCCATACTAAAACAGTATAAACTAATTAACATTATGATAGTAATTAAATTTTGGTATGATTATTGTAAAATATTAATTACGTTTTTTTGTGAGATGCAAGGATTTAAAATCCTTGTGAATTGAAACCACGCAAGTATTTTTTCATTCACGACCGTTTAAAATTTAGATATTTAGCTAACTTTTGGTACGCATCCCTGCTCATTTGTGCTCAAACGTTGCATATAATGTTCATAAATGTAATGGCTGTTCAAACCTGTGAGAGATAATGCACGTATATATGACAATTTTAATCATATTCTATTAAGAATGAATTTAGTCTTAGTTTAAACTTAATAATGAATATTCTCTTGGTCTGGTAGTATCTATTAATGAAATTGAATATTTTTGACAAAAAAATCCTTTTGTTTAATTATCTTTCTGCTTTTCGACCACTGTCGTTTCCGAACTAAGATAAATATTTATAACAGAAATATCGTTTTTTTAATTTTCTTCATGCTATGATTGAAATACAAATTATCAAATGATAAACGTTCAGAAATAATTAGTTTGTTCTAGGACATTATATATCAATAAACTATTCCCAGGTTTATTGTCACACTGCACAACAGCACGCTGTATTAAATACTACACATACAACACGTACAGGGACCGTCTCAAAGCATGAATTATATAATTGCGTTATCATTATTCTTGATATTTAATAAACATTCGCATTATTTAAAACACATTTGTTTTGTCAAAATCCCGAATTCACACAAAACTATAGGCCCAACCCGACGTCCCGAAAAGATCTGTTTAAGAGCTCAGTTTATTTAAATTTCAGAGATTAAAATCAAACAAAAATATTTTACACAAATTCGTCTTCAGACACGTTAATTGATATAGTATAGTCTGGATTTTGCTAGAAAATAGCCAATGAAATGCATACAATATCGTATGTTATGGGTCACGCACGGACTGTCTTACCTCATAGGGATGAAAATGCGGCACATCAAAGATAAGATATATTCTTACCAGATATTTACCCATTGTACCACAGAACTTAAATTAACCTGAATACATTGACCTCTTATCCTGTCGACTTTGAAGCCAGTCAGACAGTTCCACAGAAGAGACCTTGATGAAATTTGAAATTTAAACAACTCTTAGTTTTCACGGTAACGAAGATTTTGCAAGTACTTTGTAGTGATAAGTTCATCATCGAAGTAATTATAAAAATAAGATATATTAAAACATATTTTTTTGTGCGTTATGAATTACACCACAGACTTTCTTTATTCAAAGAATAAGTTCGAAAGTCCATAATTATTACCAATTCACCAAGATAAAGAAGGTTTATAATGTAATGTCTTTCGGATTCAAACTAATTAAATTTAGTTAGCGATGCAAAATTTTAGATTTTTGGTTTGCAAGTTCAAAAAGGTACAGGGGAAATTGTCCGCATTTTTTTACACCGAAGATACCGACGAAAATGGTATTTTGTTTTATCTACCTCATTTTTTATCATAAAAGACATCGTGAGATTTTAGTAAAAATTAACATTTAAGACATTTAAGACTAGTGTGTGAAATGCATTGCCTCATTTACAAAAGTATATTCACGCACGTAGCGAAAATATATCAATTTCAATTGACAAAGAGAGGCATGTTTTTACTGACTTTTATTGCAAAAGAGAACTTTCCCTTTATACACAATATTTTCAAGCAAGTACAATGTAATCTTACAGTTATATATTTGATTTGTTGTTGGAAACGTAGTTCAGTACATATCATACCGGAATCACAAGGGTGCTCCGGGATGATGTTTGTAAATTGTATAACCATCTATATCCACTGTATCATATTTCATTAGCATGCCTTCTCTCTCTCTCTTTCCCACCGTATGTTAAGGTAGTCACACACAAGTATATGTAGAGCAGTAAAATTGGTTTTTTTGAAACGATTTCGTCCTTTTTAGTCCCCCAAGGACGTTGAATGGTGGAGGACCTTAATAAAAAATACTTCCCGCTGACGTTATGAACATTTTATATTTTGTTTGCATTCCGTCTTCACTGTGTATCATCGCCACCGGAAATTGGGTACCAACGAAGCAGAGAGAAAGGAAAAAATAAATAAACAAGGCAAGGAGTCTTTTTAATTTTAACCATTTCTACCGTTTCGATGAGGTTACCGCTTTTGAAACGATTTACTAATATTCAAAGCTTTAATTTTTTATGCCAACAACTAGCAAACAAAGACAAGATTTTGTGCTATTATCCAAAACTGTGCACTTGGTACCAGAAAATTTCGAGGTCGATCGCCCTCCATCTTCCCGTTGGCCAGAAATCAATTGTTTTTTATTCTTTTTCCACATAAAGTTTTAGATTATGATAGTGTGACTTCATATTTACTGAAATTCGCTATCAAAAAGATGTTTTCTAGCGAAGATCAGTAAAATCTTATCTAGCTTAGGATACGACAACTTGCTCCTGTTGACATATTTACAGTACGGCAACTTTGTTTTCTAACTGTATGGCAACTTGCTAGTTTTATAATATTTATATGCCGTCCTTTTCAAGAAATAGCGTTATAAGTTCACGTATACCTAATATATACATTTGATAGAAATACAATTCGCTTCAGTGACGGCACTGTAGATCATGGTACACACACAGTAGTATGCTACACAGTTGTATTAGATCTCTAGCTTCATATAAAAAAAATATATGTTTTTCCAGATGTAGGAATATTATGTCAATATTTTACCCTTACAACATAAAAAAAATTCCATAAAGTGTCCATAAAATATCCTTTAAATTGTTACTAACTTCTAGTATCTATTTGTTTTATAGATTACATTATATCTCATATAATATAACGTCAGATATGAGATGCATGTAATGTCAATTAAAAATGAACAAATGAAAAATAACCAGGATTTTATCCGGATTGAATATTTATTTTCATCCGTTGCTACGCATGCTTACACAAATGTACTTTTTCCCGCGATTTTTTTTTCTTCATTTTTGTAATCAATTGATTCCTGCATTTTGTGTTGCACAATACTTATTTTCAGCACTTCCCAGGCCAAGTTATTCATTTCAATATCTCTCCTCACTCCCCCCATCCCCACCCACTCTTTTCCGCCCGCGAAAATCAAATAGTCGTTCCCTTACTTTAAAACTTTTAATATCGTAAAAAATAAAAGAACAATACAATTATGTTATCTATAAAGGTTTTAAAAATACTTAGAAATGTCTTTATAGATTGTTTATATTGTATAAAAATTGACTAGTAAAAACTTTATATTAACTAATTAATGAAATATGTTTTTTAATGATACATGTATATAGAATTGATACAACGCTAGTAAAGATTCGATTAATTTCATATATTTGAAGGATTAATGTTGAATTTTAAACACGTTAAATTCACATTTCTATAAAACCAAATATATAGATCGAGTTCCATACCTTTATAAGTATAATAACAGAGAATGTGTGCATGTTTGAAAACAAACTAACTACTAACTACATGCTGCTTTCCTTTAATCTTGGAATTACCAACTTTAATCTTGGAATTATCAACTTTAATCTTGGAATTTCCAACTTTAATCTTGGAATTTACAACTTTAATCTTGGAATTATCAACTTTAATCTTGGAATTTACAACAGTTACTTTAATCTTGGAATTTCTCACTTTAATCTTGGAATTATCAACATTTTTTTTATCTGATAGCAAAGGGAAATATTTAAGATTACAAAAATTTGACAAATTGAATCTAGCATTCGCTTTTGTTACAAATAGGGAGCAACAACAATAGACAGTTATGAATATTTAGTACGACAGATTGAAGAAGCTGTACGACACTTTATAAACATTGTATTATTACTGATTATAATCCTAAAAATAGACATATCAGTCTCCGATCACATGACTCTTCTGCGGTAAATGAAATAGTTAATAATTTCAGGCGAATTTATGCACTTGTCGCTACGTATAAAACCGTTGAATTGGTGTTTTTGGAAATACCTGTTTATTCCATTGTATGTTGGAATAAATATCAAGGCCATAAATATTTTGAACAATGATTTGAAACTAGAAGAGCAAATAATTATCGTAAATATTTTTATCCGTGAGACAAATTTAATTCATCGAAAACATTCACCAAAATTTAGTTGTGATCTTCAAAATTCCTCCTGATCACTCCTCTCACGGTTTTCATAACATTATTTAAGTGAAATCAATGGATCTCGTAAAATTTACGACTCCTGAATATCTTTGGTACTAAATATATCATGCTGAAATTTTCTTTCTTATGCACCGATTTCTTTTCCTTTTTTGGAAGAGAATGCTTTAAAAAAAATGTTTGACTAAATGTCTTGAAAAATGCATTGCTTGTTTTGAAATGGAATGGAAAAAGTAGTTTATTGGGATTTTCTACTGAAAATTATTTTTAGTTTAATATATTTATTTTGAATCCATGTAAAGCGTCCCGATATGACGTTCAAAATACGGTTGTCACGGTTGTCAATCAATTTAAGAAGGCGGGACAAACGGTCATTGGTATCCAATGTACAAAGTGTTGAAGAGCGGTGATGCTCAAACACATCGAATGACATTGTCATGAACAAATGACAATTTTGTATAAACAAAAAAAGGGCTACTACATAATCAGATTGTTTAAACCTATTTCAAAATAAAGTTGAAATTGACAAGCAAATTTTTAACCACTGTCATGATGTTACGTGTAAAACAAAATAAATTGAATTAAACAGTAATTTGCATTATGATGTTATATCAGCTAATTGACACGTTCCCAAGTAACTACTAAATAGCACGATTTAAACTAATGTACACATACCATGTGTTGATAGATTTATATAGCTGAATGAAAAAAATTTAATTTAAAAACTTTGTCTTAACTTTTCACCGTTTTTTTTAATTCCTACGTGTACATTCTGTTCAACGGTCAAACTTTATAATTTAAAATAATTCAGGAATATTTTGACCTCAAAATACACAATGTATGTGTCTAGTAACCCGCCCGACAATCGACCTTCATAATTTCGCTTGAAACCGTTCGGATTCAATCACGCGTCACTATATACTTTTTGAGAGTGTCAGCAAGTTCGCAGTGTATTCATCTAACAAATTTTTCTAAATTAACTGAAGTTCATATTAATATTTTCGTCGTTCTTTTCAACAACCAGTTGACTATAAGTATAACAAGTATCCAATAAATGAGCGTTTTAATTTACTTGACCAAAATCATTGCAATTTCATGGTGTTTCGATTTTATTTGAAATGCTGAGAGCTAGTATACGTATATATATCACGTACTGTTCGTATTCATGGACGGTCCATGGTGTATCGTTGTCATCAAGAGGACCGTCGTAAAATTTCATTACTGCTTCAAATTTAGTATGGAAAATGCATAAACTATTTGTAGATTATTTTCTTTGGTTATTTTCTTTAGTATTATTAGTTTTATTGTTTAAACGCTACTGAGGATGACAAAAGAGAAATAAACAGTATAAAACATGGATCAATAATAATGTTGATGTCAGTAAACTGTCAGTGTAACAATTAACAGCATATTGTATTCAAGAAGTGAATAAATTAAAAGAAAAAAATCAAAATTACAGTCCATTTGCTATGCGACAATTGCTGTGAATGATCATATCCTTTTCAAACGAAATGATCAGTCGGTTGTTCAGTGCGAGTAAACAAAATTGTACGTAACACAAGCCCAATCGTTTTACAGCTAGAAACTGTTATACAACTTAAAACATTTTTTTACTGTTTAACAAATTTGTTTCTGATAACTATCCTAAAATCTAATTTCAAAAGGATCGTAGTTTTCCATAAGCGCCTGTTCTGACCAGGCAGAATGTGTTGCACCATCCATTTCCGAGGCAAGCGCATTATCACCTCTTAGTCTATGGCTGCTACCTCCAATTGTTGACTTGCATTCTGGACACGTACTTTCCACGGTAGCACCGCCACATTCTCCAATCGCGTACACATGCCCTGTAAACATGGTAAATATATAATAATAATAAAACTAAAAATCAGCAACTTCACTCAAATTATTGTTTTCATTTATGTCACTGACGCTGAACACAGTTATCACAAACTCAAACGCCAGAGGTTGTCATGACATTTTAACTTACAGTGTAAGATGCACTAGAGTATCAGTATTGGCATCAAAAAATACAATTTGATTTAAATTTTCACATTTAACTAAGGTTACAACATCACAATGAAATTATGGTCTTACACGATTTAGCTGCTCTGTTAGACACTCTTTTGACATTGATTCTGTGTAAGGTTTTATTTATTCGGATTCACAATTAACTGTTCGCTTTGGTACCTAATACATGCTATATCTTGTTTTTCCGTGTCTCGTTGTTTTCGTGGTTTGCGATTTATAGAATACACGTTGTTTGACAAATATATGAACGAAAACTGCATACAAGGAGATTTCATGGTAGCTACGAAACCCGTTCTTTATGACAAAGTTGTAGTTATCTTTTAGAACATTTGATAGACCCTTTCATGATTTAATTGACCGTTACGGCATATCGGTGTCTCAGATGTCTAACGATATATCCTATTTTTTGTAGTCATATTCCGTCCTAAATATTCCGTTAGTATTTTCAGATTGTTGTTCTTTTTTATTCTATACTGCTTTGGTTGTGTCTGTCTATATCATTATTTTTATACTTAATCTTTCATTCTTTTTATGTTACAAGAATGTCTCTGACATAGGACTAAAAACTTGATATACAATTTAGTTAGATTTTGTTTTTAAATCATCAATATTCGAATATGAAAGTTTAAGTGATTTTTGTCATATAAATGATTGGTCTTTTTTGTTGAAAATTTAATTATGCATTTAAGCCAAGACATGCAATAAAAAAAAATGTTTTAATTTAAATCAATGAGATAAGAATATAACTACATGTATCACTTTTTTTCTGAAACACATTCAAGTGCTAGTGATCCATTGATTGGTGTGGTTCGTATATATATTGATGTGTTGTGATTTACGCTTGAGTTGGTAAGCGTAACACGAGGTATATGAATTAGATATCTGATTTTGTATCTTTTTTTTCAAATGTGTTTGAAAAAGGTGGAATATTGGAATATAATCTTATTTGTTATTTGTGGTTTATTTATCATTAAAACATGCCATTTGTCGCTCCTCCACTAATGCAGAACTTACTAACACAGGGCTCCCCTACTCTGCTTTCCTTAGCTGCTTAGGGATATTGTATAACAGAGGAAATTTAACAAAACAGATGAACAATGTAAAACATGTTTTACCCCAAAGAACAATACCGGTATGATAACGGAGTATTTTGAAATCAAGTCTTTCTTCTTACCGTTTGGACATTTATACCAATGGCCCTTTGACAAGTCCATTGCCTTAACGATCTCCATGCGCTCCTCGTCAGTAATGCCAAGTCCTGTCCTGGGAAGTAAATCTTTCATGCTTTCCATGAATCCCTGAACAAAGGTTTTCCTTTTTTTGGATAATCTTTTGCCATCTGTTAGGTATTCTTCACTTGTGTTCATGTCAACCGTCATCTTCCCATCTAATCTAAAAATTGTTCCCGGTACTTTTACCTTGAAGTGTAGGAAATTTACCAAAAGCTTTAATCTGTCGAATTCATCAACAATATCAATCATTTCCTGTGAAGTGAAATACTTGCGTTCGTTTGCTATGAATTCACGGAGGCATTTTATGTCATCATAAAATCCAGCTGAATACATACTGAGCATCAATTTAGTATCGGTCTGTCTTCCATGTTGTTTTTCTAGACCAGAAAGGCGTCTAAAGAAAGTAATCTGGTTATTCACTGTTGCAAAATTCTGTACTGAAACTGGTCTTTTCGACATTATTTCCATTTGCTGTTTTACGGTTGCGCGATCCTCTATTGTTAGTTTGACAATTCCTTCTTGAATCGATTCACTGATTTGATTAATCCTCTTTTCATCACCAATCATTTGTTTTTTAACACATTCAATGTCTTTAAGAACTTCTTTTATCATATTTCCATATCTCAAGTTTCTTCTAATTGGAGTTTTGCATTTAGGACACTCCTTCAATTTGATGCTGTTTTTGGTCTGGTCGCTGTCAATATTTTCATCCATCCAACGATCCATGCCACTCACTTCAAAAAAATGGCAACAGTCTTGCAACTGAACGAATCGAGCGTCGTCGTCATCTTCTGTGCCAAAGAAAATTTCTTGTACTTTATCGTAACTGCATATCCTGCAAACAACTGGACATAGTTCACCACACAGACCAATGCATTCATGTCCACACTTCAGCATCTTCTTGCACGAATGATTACATCGAGGTCTTTTGCAAGGTTCACTACATACCTCTTTACATGAATGGTGCTCACACTGCCATTCACATGGTTCGACACATGGAATACATACGTCACCACAATATTTTTGACATTTGCTGTGAACACAACGGTTCTGACAATTACGTGTACAAGGCGGGCAGTTTGAACATTTGTCCTTACACAGATGTTCACACACTAAAGGACGTTTGCATTCTTTTTTGCATGATCTATGTAGTCGTCCATAGAAACAGTCTCCGCATGTGCCTTTACACATATGTTCGCAGTCTAAAATTTGCCGACATTGCTTCGGACATTTTCCATCTTGTTTGCAGCATTTGACTGTCGATGAGTGACCACATGGCCATGTTTTTGTTATTTCTTCCTGGCAAGAAACTGTATGACTATCGCTGCATGAATTCTGGCATATATGCTGACATGACAATACAATTTCGCATTTCTCTCGACATATAAATGTAAAAGATTCCTGAGAGCATGGCACATTTTGCACGTGTCCACATTTCGGTATGATTTTAGGGACCGTTACTTTACATTTCTTGCACTTCTTGCTACAAATACCAGTACATTTGTGACCTAATTCGCAAACAGTCTTTTGACATGGTTTCATACACACATATTCTTTATGCTTCTTATCATAAATATGACAAGCTCTGGTACATGCATGTCCACATTTTAACTGGAACTCACATGGCTTCATGCAACCACCTTCGGGTGCTTGTTTAAAATCATTTGCTGTCATGGCATATATTCCATCATCGTTTGGATGATTCTGACAGTAGAGAGCGAGACTGTTTCCAATCATCTTTTCTTTTCTAGCTAGAGACACGATTTTGCCCCAAAGCTTGTCTTTCGTCAACATTTGAAAGTTGCCTATGACATATAACCCCTTTCTCGCCCTAGATAACGATACACAGATACGATTTTCTATGCTCAGAAATCCCAAATTTTTTTTTGCATTGCTGCGAACTAAGGAAAGGAGAATTATATCATTTTCTTCTCCTTGATAGTTATCCACAACTGTTAAGTGAACACCATTGAAATTCGATTTTGGCATTCTTCGTTTTAATTCAAATAACTGGGCTGAATAAAGAGTTAGAACAGTAATCTGATCAGGTTTATATCCTTGTAGCAGAAGGTATTTACATAATGCTACGATATACTCTGCTTCATGTATATTAGAATGACTTTTTATGTCTGCATCAGACATTTCCATTTCAGTATGCTCAATGAAAAATGCGTTAGTAGAAACTCCCTTTACTGGATCATAAGACTTCACGAATTCATGATCTAACAGTTGAGGGTATATAATCCTCATGACTCTAGATATTTCAGGACGCATTCTATGCTGCAGCGCAAGACAACGGTAGTCCAATTTATTGTTGATCAGCCTTTCAAAAAGGGATATTTCTAGTTTGTAATCTCTAGCTAGTTTGTATACAGTCGGATTTGGCTTCAGTTGTTGATGATCACCTATTAGAATGAGATGCTCACAATGCTTGCTCAGCGTTGTGATAACGTGGGCTTCAAGTACCTCGGCAGCCTCCTCCACGACGATTATTTTTGGTCCTATTTCTTTCAAAACTGATTGATACCGTGCGGCACATGTTGTTGTAAGGCCAATCACTGACGATCGACGCATAATCTCTTTGTCTTCATGCAATTGCATTTCATTTGCAATGTCGCACGCCTCTTGGAATTCCTGTTCTCTTAATTCAACTTGGTATTGTAGGGTTTCACAGTAGCAATATACCCAGTATCTATAGAGGCGCCATCTATCTTTTTGTACAATTTTCCATATATTTTGTATCCTAGTTACTTCACTACTGTTCATTTTATCAGGCGATGCCAATTCTTTTCTAATTATTTTCTTAATCGCTTTTTTCTGTTTCCGATCAAGTTTCCATTCTTCTGTTCCGACTGCTTCCTCCTTTCCGATGCTTGAAACATCTAATGCTACTGTGTTTGTTGTTAACCCAATTGCTTGCAACATATTTGTTATTTCGGTTATAGCACCATCATCGTCTATTTCTTCATAATTTTCATCATCAAATATGTCCATCAATCTATTCTGCATTTCACCATCAGCTTCATCAACCGCATCAATAAATTCGTCCTCATCGTCTTCTTCATCATCTTCGTCGTTTCCGGTTAATAAATCCCGTGTTGTTGACAAAGAGGGCAAATGTAATGTTTCCTGACCACATGTAAGATTTCCATAGCCTAGCCACTCTAAAATTGCACTTTCCCTCTTCCCGGATTGTTGATTAAAGCCGTGTGCCATCATTTCTTGTATCAATAACTGATGGCCGTGTATCAGCTGACGCCATAATCCTTGTCCTATAGCTGTCTCCAGCGTTTCTTCGTGTAACACCTCTCGCTTAGCTACTTCAATTCTTTCTGAAATTTTATTTATAGCAGCCTTCAGGGAGTTCATATGAACACGTGCTTTTACCCTTTCTCGGAACAAAGCAAGTGGCGCACTTCTGTCTCTTCGCAACGCCATTCTCTTTGAATTGATGTTATGCAGTTTCATTACTTCGCTGGAACTTCTACTTCCAAGTCGTAAAATATTTCCTTTGTAAAAACCTATAACTCCTTCTAGGAACTGGTCTAACGCGTGATTAGTATAGCATACTACCAGGAGCGGACTACTATTATTTTCATCAGGACACCATATATCTTTATTGTGAAGAAGAGCCTTTACTATTTTCAGGCCGATATATGTCTTTCCTGTCCCTGGTGGTCCTTGGATAATGACAAATTCTTTTGAAAGAGCCATTTGAACTGCTTCAAACTGCGATTCATCCAAGTGTAACATCTCCGGGTCTGGCCAATTTCTTACATTGTTTACTTTGACATTGTAAGCAAGTTGTGATTGTGCACTAAATGTATACACTGGCTGACGCCCTCTTAAATGATGACATGTTTTGTCATAGATTATCACATCCGTGTCTACTAATGGTCTGAGATCATATCGAGCTCTAGGATTCCTCTGAAGGTACGCTGGCGGATCGACATCTGTTTCGCAGGAAACAATATATTTCTCGAATGCAAGGTCTCCTCTGTGCATTGATTTTAAACCTGTCAACACATGTCGGTACGCTTCAAAGAATGCGTTTGATTCTGCCATAACAAGCACTAATCTTTCAGATAACATTACTATTTCGCTTGCATCTGTTTCAAATTTCAAATCAACCAAACCTTTCTTCAAGTCTTTCAGATCCCTATTTCCGACAGTTGCAAAATACAAGGTGTCAAAATTATCTGATGATAGGCATACTAAAGATCCAAACAAAAGGCGCTTGCTTGATTCCCATCTAATACGTTTAAAACCTGGACATGAGAAACTAACTCTTCTGCATAAGCCACTGCTGTTACATACTGTACTTATTATCTGTACATCAGTGTACACCCTTATCTCCCTTGGATTATTTCCCTTCTCCTTTGGTCTTTTTAAAGCTGCTATGTAATCTTGAATTCCATCACGTAAAGGTCCTATAAAATCCTCTCGAAGTAATCGGAATTGTACGTCTAGATAATGTTGCAGATTTTCATATCCACCAAAAATCTTATTTTTTCTTAAAAAGGGATATATATCAACATGGATATCATGCATTTCTGGAAATACTGGAATTTCATGGAAGTCTTGTGGTGGTTGTTGGTTAGACTCCAAAGCCGATTGTCCATATGACTTATCAGTATCACTGGAAATCTGTTCCATTTCTTCTTCGTTTGAGTCATCTAAGTGTCTATATGCTAATATCAATTCTTGCGAACTTGGTCTTTCACTGTCTGAAAGTTTTAATACTATCTGTCCTAATATTGTTGTTATACCTACAACTTGGAACATTGAGCTCGGTATTCTTAATTTTATTTCTTTGCAAATGTTCAGAATGTATAGCATAGAAGCTTCATACTGTTCCAAGCTTATTTTGGGTAACGACTTTAATTTTACAATAAACTTAAGAAGAGTAATCTTTAGAAACTCTGAAGCTTCAAGTGTAGTTAATATATGTAGAACTTGTTGCCTAAGCCCTGTATACTTGCAAGCTTTAGAAAGACAATTCAAAATCAGTTCTATCATTTCATCACTGTGGTTTGTACAATCAAGGACATTCTTTGACAAATCTATATTAGCGCTGAATTCAAAAACTATATCGCTCGGTAGTTTATTTATTAGTTCAAGCAATCGGCTGTATCCAAAGACCTGTTTCCAGTGTTTTTCGCCTTTCTTGCTCATATTATGTCCTCTTTTTGCCCCTCTCATGTTTCTGAAATATAAATATTACAAAGCATTGTAATAGACATTCTAATGCAAATCGTTTAGAACAATAGCTTTCATTGGAAGTTGACTCGAATTTTTAAGGATTAGATTCCACGTTCTACCAGTCCGTAACTAAGTAAAGCCACCATTTTGAATTCCGATAATTTTCGGTATGTCATTTTTCAAAATTTTTTTTTTTTGTGCATCAAAATCTTCTTTTAGTCAGTATCTAAACCATATATAATATATATATAAAAGCGTACGAAAAGTAGAAATACGTCTAGTACGTATGTTTGACATCGGGAGTACACCTATGAGGTCACATTGTTTAGATGCCAAAGACGATGTAAAAGTTTCGCAGACTTTTTTATTTATGGTATTTTTAGGCCAAAATATTTACTAAAATGGAATTTATTTTAGTATGTGGCACTAGAATGGAGATAACTGTATTGTACTTTTTGTTTGGCCTTCATAAAACTTGATTTTCCTGTCGCAAATATCCGTTTACCTAGCTCAGATACGCGTCGCTAGGTAAACTCAATTTTATCTCCTAAGTGTAAATATAAATACCGATGAGACAACTATCCACCAAAGTTCAAATAAAGTGGATGTAAGCAATTATAGGCAACCGTACTGCCAGTATACCTTTCAACAGTGTCATCATGATATTAAGACAATGTTCTCATAATGATGAGTTATTAAAGAGGTACCTTACTATTCCTACACTCAAAACCTAAGCAATCAAACTACAAAGACAAAGCTTTTTAATTTGGGAATAAATAAACAGCCTGTTACAGTTATCTCCTTATGATCTACTGTCCTCAAGTGTCACCTTCCAAAGCACTTTCAAATGAGAATCAATTAATCTCTTTAACATATGTGAGCTATTGCTCAATAAAAAACCCTAGGTATGACTTGTTGTTGGTGATAAAATCGGACGAAAATTTCATTTAAATGTATTTCATCTTCAAGAAATATTTATTCGGCAAAGCCAAAGTCTAACTTTCGATAAGAAATTAAAACCTGTCACAGGACGATCCATAACCAGATGATCCCATAAATAAAGAAATTATGACTTGCAGTTGCAAAGAAAAATACGAAAGAAAGGTATTACATATATGAACGGAAAGGTGCAAATAAGTATTCATCGGCATCAAAAATGCAAGTTATTAAAACCTGATAGTCTAACGTTCAGAGGGTAAAAACGTTTTCGCCCAGAGACAGGTTAATTTTTGGTTGGCACACTAGCCTCCTTTCAAAATATCTCAAAGGATCGCTAAAGTTAAGAAAAAATGTTATAAAAAATAAAAAGATAACGAAAAAGTAGCGAATAAGGAAACTTGACGACTTTTCATCTGTTTATATACCCTGGTCGTTCGTAACACTAATAAAAATGCGGGAATTAATTTTAAAATATTTGACAATATTTATTGTGGAATCTAGAAAATCAAGTGTTATATAAAAGTATATTATGTCTATCATTTTAATCACCAGAAGATTACTTGATATTGACGAAATATTCAATGCATTGTTTAAGATATATGGCACAATAATTCAAAACTTTGGCGACGAATTTAACATGATTTATTGGTTGGAAATAATCGGTCCCCTTATGGTTTTTGTCGGGTTTGTCATCGTGTATAATGTACGTACTTTTATTGGAAAACTTTGTACACCCTATGAGAGTGATTTACAGGGTGCTAAATGGCTGTTTAGAGGAGGTTTTGAACTATAAAATATTTTGTTTGTTGTGGATATTACAACTCCTTCCTTAATTTTTTTTAAAGTTATGAAAACCCTGGCGCACTATGATATACGTGGTGTTGAACTGCTTTCTAGAGGGAGTGCCTAAAATATGAGAAAATATTAGTGTTGTGAGTACATTAAAACTTGCAAAAGGAGTACTGATCTCTGAAAGGTAAAAATCAAATTGGGACAATTTGATAAAGCTGCCATTTTCACTATTCAAAAAAAAAAAAACAATGTGCAGAAAAGAGGCTGACAGATCTAGAGTCATAACATACATTTGTTAAAAAAATGACAAAATCAAATCATATTTTTTTGAAAACTCACGATGCAGCAGTAACTTTCATCTGTTGGTTATCCTGGCGACTAAAACCGGAATTTCCTCTTTGACCTCTTTTGGCTGCTGCATTAGTATTTCCCTTGCCTTCATATGTATCTCTAGCATACTTCGATGTTCTATCTCTTACGCTACTTGAACGTGCATACTCCCTATAACAAAATGGCAAAGTAATTATCAATAATGCCGATCATTTTTAACTCTTAAACTACTGTAATGTCTTTTTCAGACTGTTGTGTGTTCTCTAAAAGAGGCGGAAGATACCAGTGATGCATCAAACACTCATTAGTCGATGAAAAAAACGAAAATTAACAGCAAAAAAAAAACCGAACAAATCAACAAAACACGACATATAAAATTAAAGATTGATCAATACAAACTCCACCATAAACCGGTGGTGAACTCAGAGGCTCGGGAAGGATAAGCAGTTCCTGCTTCCTATGTGGCACCCGTCGTGTTACTCATGCAAGTACAAATCCAATGACAAGTCTCGTACGGTGATGTCACAATCGAGGAAAAGTCGACGGGATTGTGGTTACGACAATTGGAACATATCCGTGGTCATCTGTGACACAGATATTCCATAACGGTCAATCAACTCGTGATGGCGTCTGTAAAACTTTCTATAAAATGATATTAGAGCCTCGTCGGATAGAAATCGACCTTATGCAAGTGCACGTATACATGCACACGTGTAAGACTTTGATTGATTTTAGAACATTCAAATACAAAGCAAAAGATGAATTTGGGTCGGTTTTGCAGGGTTCTTATATCAACTCAATTTTTAAACAGTTATAGACTTTGCACAGAAATTTTTTTGACCCGAAATAAGTTAACAGATGTATTGACATTCATTTGCATAAGGTCGATTTCTATCCGACGCAGCTCATTATAAACCTTTTCGTCAAGTTAACTGTTTTTCTACTTTTAAAGGTCTATAAATATGCTGTACATTTAAGTTAACAAGGACTCCTACTTATGTTCTTGAAGTTGCAGACTTATTCCTCATTCATTATTTGTAATTAAAACGAATAATACGCAAAGGCACAGTTATCTATTTCTTATTCTGATTCAACTTTTGGACACGAATAATGTAAGAAATATGAAAATGAAAAATAACAAACTGTATCTGCAATATTCAAATAGTCTTACACTTCATTATAATTCGTATACTGTGGATATTAATCTTGAAGTGCATGAATATCCATCTGGTACACAATTCCGCTTTCTATTTTGATTATTTACAAATCTTTGTCGAATTTCTTATAATATTTTTAAGAGTGTTTAACATGTCTTCGAATGTAATTTTAAAGTTTAAGCCAAAATAAAGTGATATCCACAATTAACAAAATATCACATATTTCTAAACCTCGTCTGGGTGTTTATACATCCTTGGTTTATAGCGTTCCTGGTGAAGATGCATCCAGAAGGGCGAAACCTTTCAGAATTTTGGGTTCTAAATGCTCTTCAAATTTGAACTATATTTTGTCTTTTATATTGTTTTATTCGAGCGTCACTGGTGAGTTGTCTGTATTCGAAACGCGCATCTGGCGAACAACATTATAAACCTGGTATTTTTTATGAGTATTTTCTCATTAAGTGATTACTTCTTTAAAAATATTACTCAACTAAACTCTTTTTTATTTTTTTTTGTATGTCGAAATTGAACTTGAATTTAATCAAAATTTAAGCTGATGTTATATTCCTTATTCTTTATGATGTTACCTAACACTGTGTACAGATGTATCTGTATCACTCTCTTCGCCGCTTGATAAACTGATTCCTGGCAAATAAGGTCTTTGGAAAGGTGAGCTGTCACTATCTTGAGGTCTTTGATTTCTAAACGAAATATGATAAATAAAGCTTTTTTTTGTACATTTGTAGTTAGATAGTTATGCATAATGATATGATTTGAAAGTAGAAAATATTCCGGATTAAGTGTTATGACCATGCAATTCCCTGTATGTTTTTATAATGTGCGTGTGCGTGTGCGTGTGTTTGTGTGTGTGTGTGTGTTATTTATATTACATAGTATATACAGTGTATGTTTTTTTTTCAAAACTATTTATCTCGGTATAATTATCCGTTTCATGTGTACCCCGAATTGTTCATACCTGTTTTGATGAAATCCCCTTCCTCTAGTATTCCCTCCTCTTCTGTAACCTTCTTCTCGGTTTCTTCCTCTATATACACTCCCTCGTCTTCCTTGGCTTCTGAAATGTATTGATAGCTGTAAGACATACGAACGAAAGTTATTGATGAATTTACACATAAGTCATCCACTATCTCGGATTGCAAATTCGTCATCTGTTATTTAAAATCCCTTACATCATTACTTGTACGTTGTTTCCAATTGATAAAGGCGGCAGATACCAAGGCGACATTCAATATTCATAGGTCGAAGAAAAACTGACAACGCCAGGGCAAAAATGAAAAACGACGAAAAGACAAAAAGTAAAAAAAAACTACATAGAAAGCTAAAGAACGAAGTCCCCTGTTGCCGTGGAATCGGGTTCTCAATCGACCTTCATGGTCAATTTCTAGTTATAAGTCAAGACAATTAAATAAAAAGTAAGTCATTTAGCTATAGGGAGAAGACATCTATATAATAGCAGAAGTGAAGTGAAATGATAATTCTATGTTTTTTTTTCTAATTCTTCCAGATCAGTTCCTGTATGAAGTCTGTCGCATATGAATAAAGAAAAAAGTCGTCAATAAGAGAAACACAATTTGTTCTCATCGAAATGCCGATTGTTTGTTGAAAAACACGTCCTCCAAACGTAACAAATATGTTGTCAATTAAAAAATCTATCATCTTTATGATACAAATTTCAGGGAATGTGTTCTTTGAATCAGAGTGTTTTTTCTTCTTTTTTTTTTACAAAGTATGATTTATTTCTTCCTATAACAATATATTTGTATCTACATCGGCCATTCTTTTCTCAATCTGTCTTAAGTTTAGTATTAGGGATATAGTGTGAAGCGTAGAAATCTAAAATTATAAAAAATTTTAAATTTAGAATTTAAAACAGGACAAAAAAAAAGAAGCGAAAAGATACTAAACAAACATTCAAACTCATAAATCGAAGACAACGTAACAACCCCATGGCAAACAAACAAAAACTGACGAAATAAAAAACAACAGTCAACGAAACACAACATAGAAAAATAAAGATCGAACAACTCGAACCAACCAAAAAAACCGACGGAGATCTCAGGTGCTCCGGAAGGGTAAGCAGATTTTGATCCACGTATTTCATAATCTATTTTTTTTAAGTACCGTGAACATCTATTTTAACTATTAATGGTTATACAAAAAATAATCTTATATCGTCTAAATAAGCATTTGCAGTATCAACAGATTCATTAAACAGTAAACATTAACAGTTTCAATCATTTAATTTGAATTAAACTAATATTTATTTCAGGAAACGAATGTGTACCGGCTTTAAATATTACCAAAAACATGAACGTGAAACGAGAATCGAGAACCACTTAAATTATAAATAAAAACTCTTCGACTGCTTTTTCATCTGAACAGATTTTCAAAAAGTAAACACAAGCAATTTTAAAATACTCCACAAAATTTCCAATGTTAATTGCGGGTTTCGTTGAGCTTCCCAGCTACATGTGATTTGATGTTTCTTGGTAAGTAATCCTTAAAGTTTCATTTTTTGTTCCTACCATCCTTAAAGAACTCATATTATTTAAGTGCTGAGGTCATGCTAAAATTAACTTATATGCAAGCAAAATATTTTGGTATTTTTTATAATTTGACTTCTGTTCATTTTACAATTGTGTTTAGAAGAATTCTATTAGACTAAGTATTCAAATGCTTTGATTAGACACATTTATTCAATTAAAAAAAATCCATTTTATATGATTGAATTTCATAAATATTCAAAAATAAACAACCAAAAGATAATTTTTGCAATTGATTTATATATTCAATAAATGATTACACTGAATGAAACACTGAAACATAAAACCCGAAAATAACCCTTTAAAAATGGTCTAAAAATGTCAAAGAAAATTAAGTGTAAACCGATACCCAGTTATATATTGAAATTGAAAGCGCTACAACATTAACAATTTATAGTATAAAAAGTACAGTAAATGCAATTGAGAGATAAATTCAATAAATGATTACACTGAATGAAACACTGAAACATAAAACCCGAAAATAACCCTTTAAAAATGGTCTAAAAATGTCAAAGAAAATTTAGTGTAAACCGATACCCAGTTATATATTGAAATTGAAAGCGCTACAACATAAACAATTTATAGTATAAAAAGTACAGTAAATGCATTCCTGGTCCATAGAACTTCCTTTCAGAAAACATTGATCCATGTACATTTACGAAAGCAGTTACTTAAAAAATAAATATCTTGTCACAGCAAAATGAGTATATTTTTAAAAATCGGATTTCAGCCTGTTGTTAATCAAATAGTGGTTATGGAAGATTTGGGTCTATATAAGAAGAGGTAGAGTGTTTTATACTTTGCCAAAATGCTATAATTTCAAAAACAAAGTAAAAATATGGATCGACGACCTTTTTTCAAAGCTTAAGTTTGTGAGAAAAAAAATCTGATTTTGTAAGGATTATACACGGGAAAGGTACATTTATATGAGTAGTGATTTGAGGACTGTTGTTTTTCTGTTTGTTTTCTCTCTTTAGACCATGGAGTTATCTGTTAGGTCGACTTTTGGCTTTTGGTGTCCCCATTGGATTTTCTTCCTTTTTCTGGTCTTACCTAACACTGTGCCCAAATATATCTGTATCGCTATCTTCGCTGTCTGATAAACTAATTCCTGATCCAAAATGTCCATGATGAAGTGAACGGTCAACATCCGGAGGTCTCTGATTTCTACAGCAAAATATATAAATTATAGGTGTTATTTTTATATTTATTTGAAGTTAAATAGTTAGAAATTAAAATGAGATTTTAAAAACAAAATTTCCGCATCAAGTATATTTTTGCAAATTTGAATTGTTTATACCGATAAGATTTGAAAGGAGAACATGCTCCGGATTAAATATTAATTGGCATTTTGAATTAGCTTTATAATTTAAGATTCTGTGTATGCTTAAAACATATAATGGTATGTATATTAAAGATACAATGCATCTTTTTAGTTAAAGACAAATTATTTTGGATCTTGAAGATGCATATTCATAAATTCGCTACTATAACCGCTGAAAAAAGTGAAATATTTTTCCCGTTACATTCCGCTTAATATACATGTACTATCATGGCCGTGGATAAATATAGACAATCATGTATGCTTAATCGATATATAACATAATAACTTTGCTTTCGCAAAACAATTACTAAAATGAGTTGAAAAACGATATGGAAAAAGAGATATGATGATACTAACCTCAACCAGACAAAAAAAAAAAAAACAAAAACAAAAACGAGTGTAACGCATTGTTCATTATATATAAATGGGAAAATGTGTTTTTCATATATGTTTTCCACCCTTGTACCTGAACATTATACTATTAATACCTGTTTTGATGAAATCCCCTTCCTCTAGTATTCCCTCCTCTCCTGTTGCCTTCTTCTCGGATTCCCCCTCTATATCCACTCCCTCGTCTTCCTCGGCCTCTGAAATGTATTAAAGGCATTTAGATATACGAAGGTAATTGAGGGACACATCAGTGATCTGTTTTCCCGGATTGCGAATTCGTTTTCTCTGATTGCTTCTAACACCTTTATACCCTTTTATATGTAAGGAACAATGCTGGATCTAGTGGTACTGATTTCTGTTTCGTATATAAGGAACATGGTCATTATTTTCACAAAAGCCGTCAGAAGTCAGTACTGAACACTATTTATATGATAAGCATTATTTAGATTATTTATCTCACGCATTATTGGGGAAACAACAAAAATAAATTATTCTGTAAAATTCCAATTATAAAAAGTAGTTTTCAAATGACTTGTAGTGTCAACACATGTTTCTGAGGGAAATTCAATTTAAGATTATTCCTGAGATAGTACTTGAATACAAGTATAATGGATATAATAGACGAAATGACAAGAATCCTCCTGTAGAAAATCATCGACGCAATAGATACGATATTCACGTTAAAGAGTTACTAGTAGTACGAACGCTATCTCGAGTTTTACGGAAGCCATCATGAGTTGGTTGGCCGTTATGTAATATCTATTTCACAGATGACGATGTATATGTTCCAATCGTCATGACCACAATCCCAACCTCTTTTTCTCGAATGTGACCTACCGAGTTAGACTTATCACTTGGTTTGTAATTACATGAGCAACACGACTGTTGCAACATGTGGAGCAGGATCTGCTTACCCTTCAAGATCAACTGAGATCATCCCTGGTTTTGATGGAGTTTGTGTTGCTCAGTCTTTAGTTTTCTATGTTGCGTTTTTGGATACTGTCTGTCTTTTGGTCTTTTCGTGTTTTGCCATGGCATTGTCATTTTATTGTCGCCTTATGAGTTTGAATGTCTCTTTGGTACCTTTCTCATCTCTTTAAGTAATTAAAGAATTCGCATTGCGGGTGATGCATGCAGAGCCGGAACGCTTATCCTGTCGACGCACAAGATCTCGTTGCTTTTTTTATTTCATGCGATTCTCTCATTTTGTGTTACCTTGATTTGTCTCTTCCTATTCGATTTACGATATTTGAACATTGGTAAAATTAAAATCACTCACCTTCTGCCTGGTTGATCTGTCATTCCGCTGAAATAAAGGATGTTACTTCATGTATTGTTTTAGTCGTTCACAGTATTGCCACCTGCAGATCACGTACTATGTTTATCTGCAATACAAAATTAATAAGTAGCCTCAAATGCAAAAAATACAAATAATGCATTAATAATAGCATCGTTTGATATAGTCATTGTTTATACATATATTGCATATATTTTTACTGGACGTCTCTTTTTTATCTTACAATTTAGCCTCCAGTTGGTATTGGTATTGATTCAATTATTTCAAATAGCCTTTAAAATTTCTTAACTGTTATATATGAGAGACTAATGGAAAATATCCTGATTCATGATGAATGACCTTTAGAATTAATCCATTTTCCGGACGCTAGTTTCCCTATTTGTGGGTCTTCAGCAATATAAGTAAGAGCAAAGTAAAGAAGTAAAATCAAGTTTTCAATCAGTACAATTTTTGGGGAACGGTAAACTTATTCGTTCAGTGTATGTTTACTTGTTTTTGTTTAAATGTCTTTTTGGTCGAGTTAAGCCATTTTAATTGATATTTTATAGTGTGTCTTTTTATGTTGTAATGTTACACTACTGTCTCAGATTAGGGTGAAGGTTTGCGCCTGTTAAGACGTTTAAACCAGCAGCATTTTTATGCACCTGTCCTAAGTCAGGAGCCTGTTGTTCAGTGGTTGTCGTTTGTTGGTGTGGTTCATAGGTGTTTCTCGTTTTTTATATAAATTAGACCGTTGGTTTTCCTGTTTGAATTGTTTTACACTAGTCATTTTGGGGTCCTTTATAGCTTGCTGTTCGGTGTGAGCCAAAGCTCAGCGTTGAAACAGTACTTTGACCTATAATTTTTAACTTTTTATACATTGTAACTTGGATGGAGAGTTGTCTCATTGGCACTCATACCACATCTTCTTATTTATATAAATCCGTAAATTAGTTTATACTAGTCACTGGGATATAAAAATATTTCGAGATTCAAAATTTGCTCTACACGTTAATTTTTCATGGAGAGAAATTAAGAGTCATCATTATGAAAAATTGCAGCTTATTTTGTTGTTTTTCGAACTCTATAGCAATAGGACGGATTTTTGAAGTGTCTCATACTGAGAAGTGAAAGATAGCGTTTATCGATGAGAATTTCATATTCAGAATTGCAGGATAGGTTGACATTAGTCAATCAATAGTATACTAAATTATTTCAAAATGTTTGCCTATCTATGTGATATTTTGTCGAAGGCGATTTCACAAACAAAAACGTTTCCTAATAAATCTTAAACAATTTGGCATCTCGTCAAGATAAGAAAATAGCCTGTTTGTTTGTGAAAATTGGTACCATTTGTTTATATAGTAAAATATATACCGTTTCTTTTGTAGTTTTTTTTTTTCGAGTACTTCGTCAAATTTACAAAACATAATACAACCTTCAATCGAACAATAAAAAAATGCATATGTTTTCATTTTTTTCAAATTTTAATTAAAGATTATTAAGGTTTGCGTTCTCCTCTTGTATAATGTTTTCAGACTTGAATAGACCATTGTATAGTGTAAGTTTTTAAAGATTTGTACCGGTGAATTGAAATGTACATTCCTTTTAAATTATTATAAAGAAAGCGACCGTTTAACTGTAAAAACGGTTATGAAAGATGTATTGACTTATTTTTTCTCGATTTCTATGCGATTATCAGTTTCATAAAAGAGTGTTCCTATTTCACGATTCAATTCAACTACTGCTTTTAACAAACCATGAACCCTTCTATGTTAGGAAAATCTAGAATAATACAGATAGGTTCTCTTGTTGTTACATCATAATATATATAAATGTATTTGATATACGGTACTATTCATTCATATCTGCTTTTGTAAAATGTAAGTTATTTGAAGTAACATCAGGTTATTTTAATGGTCTATTTCTTTTCACGGAACATCTGATTATAAAAACTTGTCCAAGTTTGTCCTATATTTCAAATTAGTTGATAACATGTAACATACTAATTGCCTATATATAGTAAGAATTCGGGTATGTAAAATAATGATATGCCGTGTTATTGCCAATGAGGCTATATACCAAAGACTAAATGACAAGCATGTAAATAAGTATAAGTTACAATATGGCCTTCAATTATAGCCAAAGTAATATCGTATCGTTGACTATAAAAGGTTCAAGGATAACACAATATGAAACCAATCAAAAGAGAAAACAAATTGTCCGATAACAAATAAAATCAAACAAAAAAACTGCAGCAGACATAAAACATCCACAACCATATTAAAATACAGACTCCTGACAGGTTCATAAAGAATTTAACAGGTTTAAACATATTTGAGAGCGATATACCTTCTCCCTAACCGAAGACAATTTTCAGTAGAGCAATCTATAAATATCAGGTTGATGCTAGACTCATTAGCGAAGGTTATTAAGAACAACAACGACCAACAAAATGACAAGAGAAAATAGTACTAGTCTACGAAAACTGAATGCTAATTCAAGGTCCTGTTTCTTCTAATAAATAGACCATGTATTTGCAGACTGAAATATAACGGATTCAGAGTAAAGAAATGGAAAAACACAAATGCGTGCAGTGCAAAAATGAACGTATCGACAGGGTGCAGAACCAAAAGTGTTCAAACCTGGATAGCAATATTAATATGTTAAGTTCTTTAACGTATAAACATAAAAATTATTGTAAGTACCGATACAGACAATATTCAAAGATCGAACTGAAATATTCCACAAGGTCATGTGACTATTAAGAGTGATTGCAAAGGACTAAGAAACAATGTTTTTTTTTGTCGTCTGCGAAAAAGTCACTGAAAAGAGAATAAGGCGTGCCGTTTCTGACGTCGGTGGTATCCACGATTATTAAATTGTGTAATTAAGTTAATATGAGTAGATCCGTTAATGGCAAGTCAACGAGTTTTGTGATGCAGTTTTATAATTCATAAAAATATCACAAAAATATTGGACTTTTTGATCGACAACATATTTGTTGGGTGGATTGATATTTCATTAGACGGTATTCCAATGCCTATTAATTGTGCATCCCTTCTTAAAGACTTGATTTAATGTTCATATGAAGCAGAATTCCTACAGAACCTTCTCAAAGATAAAAAGAAAAAAAATACATCTTCCAAGGTTTTTTTCTCACTTTTAGATATATTGATGATGTACTGTTACTCAATAACCCACATTTCAGTAAGTGGTTGCATCTCATCTATCCAAGTGAATTTGAGATTAAGGATACTACCGAAACAAGAAGGTATTTTACACAAGTTTAACGGACATCATCAAGCATTGGTTGAACGATACGATATGTCTATCTTACCTCACTAGCGATATGTATTTGCGGTCTCAGATCTTTAAATACCCGAATAAAATCGTCTAATCTCTTAATTTACAGATTTCGTCCTATTCTCGATTGTGTCTTACTCCCGATTGACTGAGTGGGGATTAGCATGGATGTAGATGCATGGATAGCATGAGACGTTTGTCGTATTGACGCACCCGATCTCGCTCCTTTCGATTCCCTCTGTTTGTTTATTTTTTCCTTGATTTGTATCTTCTTAATGGATTGATTGCTTCGCATCACGGTGCGGAGCTATTAAAAAAGAGGGACGAAAGATACCAGAGGGACAGTCAAACTCATAGATCGAAAACAAACTGACAACGCCATGGCCAAAAATAAAAAGACAAACAGACAAATAATATTACAGATGACACAACATAGAAAACTAAAGACTAAGCAACACGAATCCCACCAAAAACTGGGGGTGATCTCAGGTGCTACGGAAGGGTAAGCAGAGCCTGCTCCACATGTGGCACCCGTCGTGTTGCTTATGTTATTACAAATCCGGTACATAGTCTTATTCGGTAAGTCACATTCGTGAAAAAGAAAGGGTATTGTAGTTACGACATTAGGAACATATCCGATATCATCTGTGAAACGGTTATTCCATAACGGTCAACCAACTCGTGATGGCGTCCGTAAAATTTACGAAGGGATGATTTCAAATTCACCATTTGGAACTCTTGGTTTAATAGTTTCCTTGTGAGCAGCAATCCTCTATCAAGGAAATCATGATAGGAAACACAAGCCCGGGAATATCGTATCAATTGGGAGATATATACTCCGTATGCAGGCGCTGCTGGAATATTGCTACATAGAATTGGAAAGTTCACAATTGGGAAGCTGAAATCATCTCTTTTGTCGCAAAGTTTTGTTTTCAACCGACCCTCATTGTCAATTTCTAGATGTAAGTCAAGATATGAGGCAGACTTAACTGTATCTGTAGTATCCTTTATCTCTAGTTCGATGGGATAGATTCGTTCAACATAGTCACCAAATTTTGTATTATTTAGTGAAAGAACATCATCTATATAGCGGAACGTAGAGTTAAAAGATATTGCTAACTTCTTAACTTTCTTCCTAAGAAGTTCCTGTATTAGTTTCAGTCGATATACACGCCATCTTGAAAAAATTACTTATCACATATAGATTCTGATTGGTTGCTTTATGATGCGGCTGAGATACAGCAACAGTTATTGGCTTAAATGAGATAAAGTATTACAGACTTTTCTCGTCTCAGGATAAAATATCAAATGCCGGAAAATTAACTATGTGTATTTCAGTTCCGATCAACTGTCATTAATTCATGTTCGTTTTATTATGCATATATTGCACACTGAAATTCAATATTGAGATATCAATAATTAATACGTGTTTATTTGTTTTGATAGTCTGAAATATGCACGATTTGTTTTGCTAAACAATGTTTCTATACAATGTTTACAAAAATGCATTATCTGTATTTTATAACTTCTGCAAATCTAGGCACACCTCCAGAGAGGTACACCTCCAGAGTCGTGTCTATTTGTAAATGTTTTAATTTTCAACTAGTAAAGTGAACAAAATTTTAAAAGCATGGGTGTATAATGCACACTCTTAAAGTAGAACACCATCATTTTCATTGAAACTAAATATTTATTGCTGTTTACAATTATATGCTATTGCTTCGCATTGCAAGCTTTATGGTAAATCAACAACCACATGCACTCATATTACCTTAAATTGGGATACAGCGAAGCAGTCCACAGCTTTTTAGAAAGCTCAAACTTGTGAAATTTTAAGGTTCATGTGGACCCTTGGACTAAAATGGCTGCATGTTCACCTCAAAATTTACTCTGAGTACAGACAAACCTGAGTATCTGGATAAATTTTAAGGCATAACTAATCTAGATAAATGAAATTCAAATACATTTTCTCTTTAAGAAAATTAAGAACTTAACTGGATTTTGCCGTGCACTTTTTTTTCATTCCTCCAGAAGGTGCCAAAATAAACAAAGTTAGGAAAGAGGTTTGAGAACTTCCCTTCAGGTAATAATTGAAGTGAACTGTATTGATTGACATGGACAATAGAGAAACAATAGATACCTAACAATAATTGGTGATTTAAACTGTGTACCTGAGTGGACCATATCAAGTGTTTGTTTATTTTATCATCTTCTGCAGGGACAAAAAAGAATTGCACAGCAAAATCCAGTTAAGTTTTAAATTTTCTTAAACATAAAATGCATTTGAATTTTATTTATCTAGGGCATGCTATGCCTTAAAACTTTTCCAGATGAACAGGTTAGTCTGTACTCGGAGTAAATTTTGAGGTCAAAACGCAGCCATTTTAGCCAAAGGGTCCACATGAACCTTAACATCAGTAAACTTCTATTGCCTCTTATTTATTAGGATTCAATATGGCTCATCTCATTTCCACTTTGATTGTTTACATCGTCTCCTCTCTCTCTCTCTCTCTCTCTCTCTCTCTCTCTCTCTCTATATATATATATATATATATAAGTCTGAAAATTACACCCAACAGTGTTAGAATTAGACTTTTATGCTGACAAATTTTTGTCCCTCAACGGGATTCGAACTCACACCTTTGATACACTACAGCACCAATCGCTTAGCCTCATGTCCAGCGCTCTAGACCACACGACCACATCCGCTATATAAAAATATAACTTCAATAGTCGTAGTGTTACCTTGTCACGTAAGGCGAATCTAGAGATAGACATAAGACATGTGTTTTAAGCGTGTGAAGATGTTATATTATTATTTAATACCCAATGTATTTGTTATTTGTCAGCAATCTAACTCAACAATTTTTATATACCGTATGGGATATATATATATATATATACAAGTCTTTAAAGATTTGCACAACGGTACTTATATAAGATGGTAATATACGAAGATGATGTTATAACATGTTGATAAAATCGTGTTGACAAATATTTCGGCTTAACAAATAGCCCTCGTCAGTGTCAATAATTTTAACAATACTAATTGTATGTGTAAAATAGCTCAATAATACAGGTTAGTTTTGGTCTATTGATTTAATCCCAAATCTTGTACATCATAATATAAAACAAAACTCGATACTCAATAGACGTGACTGTGTATATGTACATCCCAAAATGAGTGTAAAATAAAACTGCTAGCATTTCTTATTGATGCCGTTTGGATGATTTATATAGTTCCTTTATTCAAAAGATTTCACGAAACTGCCGCTGGGCATCACTCCAGTGAATGTTCTGTTCAATCACTAGAATTTTCATGCGGTTAAAGTCAGCAAGCTTATGACCCGACTGTCTGAAATGCTAACTAACTGGGAGAAGTGGCTTCTTAGAGATATCACTCCTATGACCATTGATGCGTTTGTGGAAAGGCTGCTTTGACTCACCAACATATTGGAGGCCACAAACCGAACATTCTAGAATGTAAATAACATTCATACTTTTGCAGGCTACATTGCAAAATATCTTATAGTTATTTTCGATTGCCTTACTGTGAAAAGTTGATGAGTGATGCATCTGTAAGCAGCATTTGCAGCGTTTTTCATCACACGAACGACATTCTCCAGAAGTACTTCTATGATCAGATACTTCAGCCCGCAATAGCAGGTTCCGCAGACTATTGGGTTGCCTAAAAGCTATCATGGGGGGTTCGGGAAAAATCTTGGATAATTTGAAATTCTTTTTAACTGTTTTCCAATGCTCACGAATGACACCGAAGCTGTTTTTGAGAGATGGGTGGTAAGTAAGAACGCATGGAGTTCTTCTAATTTTCTTTTTATCTCTGTTTTCTAACAGTTTACTCCTTGGAATAGTTTCCGCTTTCTGAAAACTTTTTTGAATAATTCTGTAGCCCCTTCTCTTCAAGCGGGTTTCGAGTGGCCGGGTGTTACCTTTCCTCGTCAGTTTATTCCATCTTCATGCCCTATATATCATGTACTGTGTTACGACTCTAGATAAAACTGACAAGGAAAGGTAACCGAAAACTTGATTTTAGTCGAGCCTAGGTGGTCGATTGGTCTAGCGCGTCGGGCATAGTGCAAGGCGATTTGGTGCCACGATATCTCAGTAGCATGAGTTCGAATCTCGGCCAGGGAAGAACAAAAAATTTGCTTCCGCAAATTTACAGATCTAACATTGTTGGGCTGTTATTTAGAAGAATTATATATATATATAGATATATATATATATATATATATATATATATATATTGTTTTCAATTTAGACTTGTATATCTAACATTATTGGGCTGTTGTTTAGACGAAATGTATATATAAAAAAATCATATGGCCTTCCAAATACCGTTTTGATTCCTAACATCACTGAAGAGACATTAATTGTCGAAATCCGGATATGGTGTACTAATTTTTGCACCTTTTTTTTGCGGTATACCATCTTTTCCGCAAGTTTATTGTTTTCTGTTTGGTATTAAATTAATAGTTAAGATCCAAGTTGTTACATCTGGTGATCCGTTTATTTGGCAATCGCCAATGGCAGTCAGCAGGGTTTAAGAACATCCGTTGTTCGACCTGCTAGTCAAATGCGTTTTGTTAAAACATACTTTTTTACTTTTTTGGTCTTTTGGAAAATGTTGTTTGTGCTGTAATTAGACCCCTCTACCAAGAAATTTGTTTTGCATGCACACGTATAAAAATTACAGTTTTTATCCAACGCAATCATAGGTTTGAACGTTGTTTTCAATTTAGACTTGTTTGTATTTTTTCGTTTGTGCTTGTATTATATTTGCCTTCGGGTTTATATGATCCGTTCATCCTATTTCGACTCTTCCAAATTCAAGAGTCTATCCTAAATTGAGGTAAATTATATGGCCTTCCAAATATCGTTTCGATTCCTAACATCACTGAAGAGACACATAAATTGTCCAAATCCGGATATGGTGTACTAATTTTTGCACCTTTTGTTTGCGGTATTCCATCTTTTCCGCAAGTTTATTGTTTTCTGTTTGGTATTAAATTGATAGTTAAGATCCATGCTGTTACATCTAATGATTTGTTTATTTGGCAATCGCAAATGGCAGTCAACAGGGTTTAAGAACATCCGTTGTTCGACCTGCTAGTCAAATGCGTTTTGTTATAATATACTTTTTCACTTTTTTGGTCTTTTGGAAAATGTTGTTTGTGCTGTAATTAGACCCCTCTACTAAGAAATTTGTTTTGCATGCACACGTATAAAAATTGCAGTTTTTATCCAACGCAATCATAGGTTTGAACGTTGTTTTCAATTTAGACTTGTTTATATTTTTCGTTTGGGCTTGTATTATATTTGCCTTCGGGTTTATATGATCCGTTCATCCTATTTCGACCCTTCCAAATTCAAGAGTCTATCCTAAATTGAGGTAAATTGTATGGCCTTCCAAATACCGTTTCGATTCCTAACATCACTTAAGAGACATTAATTGTCGAAATCCGGATATGGTGTACTAATTTTTGCACCTTTTTTTTTGCGGTATACCATCTTTTCCGCAAGTTTATTGTTTTCTGTTTGGTATTAAATTAATAGTTAGGATCCATGTTGTTACATCTGGTGATCCGTTTATTTGGCAATCGCCAATGGCAGTCAGCAGGGTTTAAGAACATCCGTTGTTCGACCTGCTAGTCAAATACGTTTTGTTAAAATATACTTTTTCACTTTTTTGGTCTTTTGGAAAATGTTGTTTGCGCTGTAATTATATCCTCTACCAAGACATTTGTTTTGCATGCACACGTATAAAAATTGCGGTTTTTATTCAACGCAATCATAGGTTTGAACGTTGTTATCAATTTATATACAAGTTTGCAATGTTACAAGTAAGAGTTAGTCATTATATTAATTTATATTCTATATATCAGAGTTATTTTGAGGAATGGGATATTATTTTTTTTTATTATAACAAGGGATAAAGTTTTACTTAAGTCACGGTACGTAAGAATGTTATTCTTGACTTTTGTTCTTTATTCCAGTTTCAATTTTTCTTTCACTTTTTTAAAGATTTACAGAGATGTAAGCCTTTTTACACTACTTTTCTATGTTAAATAAACAGTATATGGGAATTTTTATATTTCTTAGCATGATACTTTCCCAAGACTAATAAAAATAATTTTTTTTGTCAGATAATAAGATAATATTAGTAATTACAATATTGCTTTTTTTAAACCATATCCAATGTTTGGTTTAGCAGAAGAATATTGTAATTTACCATGTCTAAATTAGAGGCAACATTAGTTTACCAATGTTCAAGTTTCAAAAATCAATCAAAAAAATACAATCGTGTTGTTTTCATTTTTTCTAGCTCCAATAGGATCCTAAATCTCAAGTTAACTGGGATATATGAGATGCAAGTACGTGTGTCATTGAGTCATCATCAAAATATTATTACTAAATGTAAATGTTCGTAAGCAAAAAACGATAAAAGAGTAAGCGGTGTGTAACCGAAATTCTATATTTTATAGAAAATATAATATAAAATATTTTTAAAGCATATGTATTGTACCCAAAACGTCAATAGTGCAGTAGGGAATTGTCTACCGCCAAAAAGATATGAAGGATGAATCTTACTTAAACAAACTAGTAAGACTGAATGATGGATATTGGATTTTCCGACATTTCCTACATACCCCCGTTGATTTTCTATACGGCTTGATAAACACAATATTGATTAATTCGATCAGATCAACTGACGTTTATGTGTTTTGGTAACAAAGTTCTTGCATTCATTTTTTACCATCATTGATCAAATCACTTTATACAATCAGAGTATTTGTCTATAGAATAGAAAATTTTCCATTATGTTATGTGGGTAGGAGATACATAACAATAAGACATGTTGACCATAGTGAAAGTTTCAAATTTATATCTACAAATAAAAATTTATACTGTATATATATGTACCAACTAACAGTAGAAAAACATTATGTTATCAAAGACACACACAGTCATTTGTTGGAAAACTATAATACAAAAATGAAATCCACGTTTGTTTAACTTTCTTTACCACCTATGACTGTCTTTAATTATAAGGATCTTGGATTAATTTTCATCAAATTTGATTGACAAGGAAACGTACGCGATTCCACTAAAACATTCAGACGCATTGCAGAAAATCTGTCATTATATTCTTTATTTCTTATAAAACCAAGTTAATGGTACAAAGAAAGACATTTTTACATATAATTACATACAGATTCTGTCCGATACGACGATGTAAGCGTGGAAGGTAAATGTTCACCTACATGTGTATTGTTTATACAAATTTCAGCCCGAGAATTTATTTATATGATTACAAACACTATTGAAGAATTCAAGCTGTGATCATACATTTATTTGAGAGTTCAAATTAAAAATAAATGCATTGCAAAACCAAGAGAACATTTGGAATAGTCCCCAGAAAATGTTACAGATGTACAATGTTCATCATTAAACTTTATTTCTTAAGACCAAAGTATGTTGAAATATGTGTCTAGCTGATGTTGATGCATGAAATTGAAATCAAAACGAAAAAAACACATTTCATACAAAAGAATAGATTAAAACTGATTATGAAGATAATGCTGATGATTTATTCAAAATACACATGTAGTGATGAACACGCAATTCTCAAACCTTAAAATGCAAAAACGGTGTACAAAAGGGGTGTAGAAAGATAAAAAGATCACAAATATAATTATGTCTGTTCTGCCTTGAAGAAAAGAAGAAAAAAGATTGAAATTAGTCTTTCAAGGACAATTAACGATTTGTCCATGTTGGCTTATTTGTAGATAATTTTTTGTTGAACACTTTTATTATCGAAAGATTCTCTCTGTCAACTATAGTTACCTAAAACCTAAAAAAAAAATGCAAAAAGGGTAAACATCATCATTTGAAGGCAATAACTCCTATAATGGGTCAATTGACGATTTCTGCCAAGTTGACTTATTTGTTGATCGTATTGTTCTGGTCATTTTTAGTGTTTTAAAATTTTCCTCTATCTGTTAACGTTTTCAAGATAATAACCAAAAACTGCGAAATTTGAAATAAAATACATTTCATGGGCAATAATTCCAAAACAGATTGTCTAATTTATCTGAAAATTCGGCAACAATTATACCTTTTTGAGATATACGCCAACTACTGCATTTTACCCTCCATGTTCTATTTTTAGCAACAGCGGCCATGTTTGTCGATGGATCAAATCCCCGGATATAATTTTGAAATAAGTTACAATAAGAAACTTTCAGGTGAAGTTGAGCAACATTTGGGACGTTCGTTTCAGAGGAGAAGATTTTTTAAATAGTTTACGACAACAACGGACGCTAAGTGATGGCAAGAGCTCACATCAAATCGTTAGTGATATTTTCCACTTTTCTGCAACTAGGGCGACATTCTGTGCATATCTATCATACGATTTAACAAAAAAATTACCATGCAAATGTCACTGTTGGCTCTACAAATCATTAATATCCATTTGAATGATTCCTTTTCAAAAAGAATGGACATCGATTTAAACAAAATAGTCTTTTCTTTTTGTTCAAAATTGCATTACGTTTTTGCCAGGATAATCTTGATTGAATAAGAATTTATACTTTTATTTTCTTTCTTTTTTTTTTGTATTTCAAACTGGTTTAAAACCGATAAAACATGCAAATTATTGATTGATTTCATGATGCCTTATTTGTTATAAAGTCATGATTACAACACTAAATAACTGATTGTACTGCAGCTATGAGAAAATAATCATATATAAGATATCGGAATTTGTCAAGAATGCGGATAAAGGTGAATACACCGTCACATAGTCATGGTCTTATGGTATTTATATAACTGATTACGTTGAACTCAAGTATTGATAGATTATAGTTAATATTGTCTCTCAAATAGTACATTAATGCACATCTGTATTTTTTGTTGTTTAATCATTATGGCTATATGTATTTAATTTTAAATCCAGTTTTTAAGAGTTTGTTATCTCATGCCTGAAATTGCCGGTGTTAGTACTTATAATATTACATATCTGGAAAACAAAATTGAGACAATATATATCCTAATGGTTTTACACTATACGTTTATATTCATAAGCATATGCTATACCAAATATACCGTTCAATGATATACAGCTGACCAAGATATCATTTTATATATGTATAAAACGTCTAAATAATAGTCAATCATCTTTTTTACGAGGGCGTTGTATCGGTATGAAAAATGATACTGTCACACAATAGATAGTTTAAGTATATACGTTTAAAAAGTGTACAATAACAAAACTTGCAACGAAGAAAGTTGATTATATACAAATATCAATAGATATTTCGAAAAACAGATATCCTTCTTCAGTATGAACAGCCTGATGTAAAAAGGCGTAAATCTAGTATGCTGATTGCAAAAATCTTGAAGGCAAATGAAAAACCATACAACGATTGTAGAAATGTGAGACTTGTATAATTCTAGAATCTGTAAGTTCATGCAAATGAAGTTTTTACAATATTACAATATTAGACTCGGCGTATGTATACATGCATCCAAAGGAATCAACACATCCAGATGCTGTGGTTGACATTCCACAATTTGAACTTCGCTGAAATTAATTGATTTCATTTCGTGTCAAAGTTTTTAACTTTTTATCCAAAATCTATTTGAGACGAAGAATAGGTAAATTGTGGTGTTAGCACTATATTACCCTTGGATATCCGATGTATAATATCAGTCTTAGAGTTGTCATCATATTTAGACATATATAATAAATACATATTGATGTGACTGCATGGTAAGTCCACGTATTTATCGTC
Source organism: Mytilus californianus (assembly GCF_021869535.1). Classification (NCBI taxonomy): domain Eukaryota; kingdom Metazoa; phylum Mollusca; class Bivalvia; order Mytilida; family Mytilidae; genus Mytilus; species Mytilus californianus. The sequence continues at coordinate 31,296,414 of NW_026262690.1, read as the reverse complement.
CTTCACGACTGACATGCCACCATACATTATGAACTATATTATAAACCTAGGTGGAGCTGACGAGGAAAGTAATCACTCGACTAACGAAAGCTATATGGTATAGTCTAGTTGGCCTAGTGGTCTAGGTGGTTGGACACAGTGCAGGCGGAATTGCCCCGATGTTTCAAAAGCATGGATTCAAATCCCGCTGAGGGAAAGACAAAAGTTCGCAAATTTGCAGATCTAACATTGCTTGGATATATATATTTATTCTTCTTGCTGGTGAATGAATATGACCTTGACAACGAAATAATTATTTTATCAAGCCATGTCAATTTGGAAAGATTGAGCAGTGGTATTACAGAAATATTTATTGATGGAACTTTCAAGTGATGTCCTTAATATTTTTTATTCCCATACAGGGATGCAAAATGGTAACTATATATCCCTTATTAATGCACTTTGGTCAGTAAATTAAAAGATTACAATTGTTACCGTATTATGTGGAACTTAATCTGTAGTCAGCACGCTTTGAATCCAACATCACTTCACAAGCAATGTGCAACGTTTAAATTAATGAATTCCATTCATCTAAACTAGAGTGCTGTCGTTTTTATCTCGCACACAACTAGTTGCGAAAAGATCAAACAGTTGGAAATAACAGCTGGGCTCAGAAGAGATTTCAATGAGAAGTCAAGTGAAACTGACAAATGGTTATCTCAGTTTTTCGGCCTGCCACACAGATGAAATAGAGGATTGCTTTGCGGAGGAAATTATGACTGAGGCACAATCTGATGGAAAGTGTGTTGCTTTATTTGCACAATCTGAACATTTACATTTCTATGGATGTTATAAAGAAAATCTAAGCAACAACAAACGTCAAAATCAGATCTCTTGAAATGCCATCATCCGTAAGAAAACAGGAAAAAATCATCTTTGTTCTTTAAAAGTACAAGATGTATGGTAGAGGCGACACTACATGTTTTAGAAGTATAGTGTATTATAAGTGTAGCTTACAAATAATACACCATAACGGACTTGTACATATATATTTCAAATTGCATTCTTTGTATTTAAAGAGTGCTAATTGACGTGTGATATTCATACAAAACGTATCCTGCTCGAAATACTACTTCCACCTCCCCGCTGTGAGCAGGAAGTAGATAACAGATGAAGGGGTATTTTCTGTAATAGTATCAATAAATTCTATATTAATTATGTTTCTCATGAGTTGTGTTTACCTATAAATTGGTGCAAATGTATAATTATTACGCGAATGGAGATAAAAACCCGATTTGTTTTATCATTGGACCGTTGTGTTACAATACAGGCTGTCACACAAATGATAATTAGTCCTTTGTATAAAGTTATGTTCCAATACAATTATTTCGCTATTATAAAACAGAACAATTCTTTATTTGATTGCTCGCAGTGTTTGCATGTTGTACTCCATTGGACTTCAGTGTTCGTCAATGAAATTGTTGAGAATCAATTTACATTTCATAATGGTAAAATATATCAAACTTGTTTCTATTATTATTTATATGATATAATTATTATTATTATAATTATTATTATTATCATTATAATAATTATAACTGGCTATTGTTATACATATATACATTAATTCCTTCTTACCTTTCAAGTTGCACATTCGTTGTTGTGACGTATGCATTAGTCATCAATTACCGTGGTTTAAATACAGGTAATCGATTTTCTGAAAACTGGCTAAATTACAAGTTGGTAGGATAGTACTGATACAAATAAAATGTGTTGATACTTGAAGATAAAATTTATTATTATTAGCACATGTTTACAATTAACTCCTCGTCCAATCAAATTGTTTGAATTTACCTTCTAAGTTTCAAACATAGTTGAATATTTTCGCATTGATACTTAAAACTAATTTAATAAGTGTGTCTATCAGGTATCAACAATTGATAGTCCGGGTGCATTTAAAACAACTTCTTGCTTCACAATACTTACAAAACACTACATGGAAAACTAAAGACTGAGCAACACGAACCCCACCCAAGAACGGGGGAATACCCGGTGCTCTGGGAGGGTGAGCAGGTACTGCTCCACATGTGGTAGTCTTCTAGGTGCTGATGGTAATAACAAATACGGTTATAAGTTTAATCTAGTGATGCCACAATCAAAGAAAAAAGGACGGGATTGTGCTCATGAAGAAAAAGGGACGTTGTTCTTCTTACGACAGTTGTAACATATTCGTGGCAATCTGTGACACCGATATTCAACATTCAAAGGATTGACTTCAACTTTATCACTAGCAACCCTTCGTTCAAACTTCATTGTAAGCAGCAACTCTTTATCAAGGAAATTATGATAGGAAACGCAAGCTCTGGGATATCGTATCAGCAGTATATACTCTATATGCAAGTGCTGTTGCAATTTGCTACATAGAAATGAAAAGTTAACAATTGGAAAGCTGAAATCACCTCCCTTTTGTCGTAAAGTGTTGTTCTCAACCGACGCTCATTGTCAATTTCTTTATGTAAGTCAAGATATGAGGCAGACTAAACTGTATCTCTGTGGAATCTTTTATTTCAACTTCGATTGGATAGATGCGTTCAACTAAGTCACCGAACTTTGAACTATCAAGTGAATGAACAGATGAATGAATGAATATTTTATTGCATAATGTTACAGCAAAATAGCATAATATATATAGTGACAATAATTAAAATAAACAGAGAACAACATAATAAAGTCATAGCAAGCACAGACATACAACTGGTATGCAATTATAATTTGTATTCTTAACTAGTTTCAAGTAGTTAGTAACTTAGTGAGAGGACATCATTTACATAGTGGAACGTGAAGTTAAAGAGAGATGCTAGCTTCTTTTCATTCTACCCTGAAAAACTCCTATATGAAGTCTTCTATTAAACTTACAATTAAAATAAAAGTAATCAGTTGAACATTTAAAGGGAAAAAGAATGCTGAAATGATAAATTATGATACCACAAATTACATTTTATCAAACGTAAATTGATCTTTTAAAAGATGTTAATATTTTTGCCATGGAAATGATACTGGAAGACTGTAACGTTCCTTGTATATAGTTAACCGCTTCAGCTTTAAGTTGATACAACGTAATTGTTGTTATCGATAACTTTCATTCATTCTGTATGAAGAGCCAAACATGACAGAAAGAGCTAACAAATAATAAAGTAACATTATGTAACTGACATGTGTTTTTCTGAATTTATTATGAAAATTATTATAAAATAACAAAAATACCGAGGAAAAAAATGAAAATTCAAAACGGAAAGTCCCTTAACAAATGGCAAAATCAAAAGCTCAAACACCTCAAAAGAATGGAAAACAACTGTCATATTGCTGACTTGGTTCGGGCATTTCCTTATGTAGAAAATGGTGGAATAAACCTGGTTTCATTGTTAGCAAAACCTCCCACTTGTTTGACAGTTGCGTAAAATTCAATTTTTTGACAACAATGTGTGAGCAGAACAAATAAAGGCAACAGTAGTATATCGCTGAACAACAGAAACACTGAACTGCAACAAGACATAATAGGTAAAAATGTAAAAAATTGGGAATATACATCCACTGAACCAAGGATTATTTACTTCATTGATATGTAGATTCTCCAACGGATTACCTTTGGATTTACTTGGATAACATCACAATGTATATATATATTTCGTCTTAGATTTAGCATAACAATGTTAGATCTGAAAATATGCGTTAAAAAATGTCTGTTCTTCCCTCATTGGGATCCGAACTCCTGATTCTGTTACATCGTGGCAACACCACCTGCACTGTGTTCGGCGCCCTAAACAACTGGGCAAACTAGACTATATGAAAATATAGCTTTCGTTAGTCGAGTGTGCCTTTCCTCGTCGGTTTTATCAAGGGTTGTAACACAGAGTATGATGTATTGTGGCAGGTAAATGGTTTACCTTGCAAATCTGCTTTGTTTGTCTGTCGTAAAGGATGATTATTTACTTATCGTGCAGTCACGTCAATTGAATTATATATGTCTAAATACGTGACAACTTTACGACAGAGGTTTTCCATCGGATAACCGATGGTTAATACATGGCTAATTTCACTTCTTATATATACTTCGTCTTAAATTTAGCCTCTGTTAGATCTGCAAATTTGCGAAAGAACATTTTTGTTCTTACCTCAGTTGGATTTGATGCTTCTGTTACATTGTTTCAACATTGCATGCACTGCTTAGTGCGCCCTATATCACCCGGCCATCTATTGTATATAAAATATAGGTTTTATTAGTCGAGTAGTGCCTTTCTTCGGCTTGTGTGGCAAGTAGATGGTATACCTTGCAGATCAGTTGTGTTTTTCTTGTCACAAAGTATCGTAAATTTATTTATCATGCATTCACATGTATATAGATCTATATATAATTGTGTTTTCTTTTGCAAGTTTTTCTTGACATTTGATTTGATTTGCTTTGTCTTTATTCTTTTCTTTATTATCAAATCTCTTAATTGGTTTACATAAGAACTCAAGCGATTGAAATTTTACTCTCATAATAAGGGTAATCCCTTGAAACCGGGAGATAAAGGCAGCGCTGTTATCGTCATGGACATATGTGATTATTTAGGAGACAGAACGCCAACTTTCTTATGAAGATTTTATAAGAAATTAGACTGCAACCCAACTCCTGAAGTCACAAAAAAAAGTTACCACAGACTTGAAAATCAGATGTGAACAGGATCATATAGATGCAGACAAATTTGAATTCATAACACCTGGAAAAACAAAAATGTTTCTATTTTCTGCCCAAACCAAAATAGACAAAGTCCATTATCCAGGTAGACCAATAGTTTCTACCAGTGACCACCCTACAGACAAGATATCAGAATTTATTAACTTTCATTAAAGACCACCTGAAACAATCCTTGTATCGCTAGATGTAACCTCTCCCTATACTTACATCCCCATGAAGATGATATTTAAGCCTGTAGAGAAGTCTGGAACTCTCGCAGCACCTTACACCCACCAACTGAATGTTTAGTCCAGCTTCTAACCTTTGGTATTAAAATGAAATAACTTCACATTCAATGGTGAACATTATCTCCAGGTTGACGGAACAGCAATGGGAACAAAGATGGCCCCGTCATATGCCAATATTTTATGGACAAATTAGAACAGCCAATTTTCAATACTTCTCTTTCTCAACCTCTCTCTTGGTTTCGATTCATCGACAAATTGACATGCAGTGGGATAATACTGAACAAAAACTTAATGTGTTCATTCAACATGCCAACGGCGCCCATCCCTCAATAACATTCATCTATAAAATCTCTGCCTCTAAGATCACATTTCTTGACATTGCAACACAAGTGAAGAATGGAATCATATCTACAAATCTGTATTGAATTGAAAGGGGAAAAAAAGAGAAGAAAACGATAACCAAAAACCTATATTCGAAAAAACTAAGATTGATCAACACAAACCAAAACAAAAACCTAAGAAGTTGAAGTCACGTGAGAAGCGTCTTCTTCATGAATCCAAACCGAACTTTACCTTAACGGGAAGTTCAGAGTGAAGATTGCAAATACTCGTCGTAAGTACGCGATTAAGGACATACGATACAGTTATGATACCACGGTGACTTTTTGACGAAAGTTTGCATACAAGCTATGTTTTACCTAGTCAATTCAAATATGTAATAAAAAATATACCTTCATGTGCTACTTTTAGAGATAAATTTGGTCGAAATTTTAGACATTTACTGGAAATTTCGGTTACTTGGACATTTCTATCCTATGGAAAGACATACTTAACTTTTTTGTTTCAAAGGATAAATGCAAGCGGATTTTTGTAAAAGCATCTGGAATATCTACTCTACATAAATGTGCTTTGAATTTGTGTAACAATTCTTTGGAAATTTTTCATTTTTATCACATTTTCAAGATTTTAGTCAAAGAACGGCATTTTTCTACCGAATTAGACTTATTACCGGGTTTGTACTAACATGAGCAACACGACGGGTGCCACATGTGGAGCAGGATCTGCTTACCCTTCCGGAGCACTTGAGATCACGTGAGAAGGTCTTCTTCATGAATCCAAACCGAACTTTACCTTAACGGGAAGTTCAGAGTGAAGATTGCAAATACTCGTCGTAAGTACGCGATTAAGGGCATACGATATAGTTTTGATCCCACGGTGAATTTTTGACGAAAGTTTGCAAACAAGCTATTTTTTTCCTAGTCAATTCAAATATGTAACAAAAAATATACTCTCATTTGCTACTTTTAGAGATACATTGGATCGAAATTTTAGACATTAACTGGAAATTTCGGTTACTTGGACATTTCTATCCTTTAGAAAGACATACTTAACTTTTTTGTTTCAAAAGATAAACGAAGCGGATTTTTGTAAAAGCATCTTGAATATCTTTCTACATAAATGTGCTTTGAATTTATGTAACAATTCTTTGGAAATTTTTCATTTTTATCACATTTTCAAGACTTTGGTCTAAGAACGGCATTTTCCTACCGAATTAGACTTATTACCGGGTTTGTACTAACATGAGCAACACGAAGGGTGCCACATGTGGAGCAGGATCTGCTTACCCTTCCGGAGCACTTGAGATCACGTGAGAAGGTCATCTTCATGAATCCAAACCGAACTTTACCTTAACGGGAAGTTCAGAGTGAAGATTGCAAATACTCGTCGTAACTACGCGATTAAGGACATACGATACAGTTTTGATCCCACGGTGAATTTTTGACAAAAGTTTGCATACAAGCTATTTTTTACCTAGTCAATTCAAATATGTAATAAAAAATATACCTTCATGTGCTACTTTTAGAGATAAATTGGGTCGAAATTTTAGACATTTACTGGAAATTTCGGTTACTTGGACATTTCTATCCTTTGTAAAGAAATACTTAACTTTTTTGTTTCAAAGGATAAACGCAAGCGGATTTTTGTAAAAGCATCTGGAATATCTACTCTACATAAATGTGCTTTGAATTTGTGTAACAATTCTTTGGAAATTTTTCATTTTTATCACATTTTCAAGATTTTAGTCAAAGAACCGCATTTCCTACCGAATTAGACTTATTACCGGGTTTGTACTAACATGAGCACCACGACGGGTGCCACATGTGGAGCAGGATCTGCTTACCCTTCCGGAGCACCTGAGATCACCCCTAGTTTTTGGAGGGTTCGTGTTGCTCAGTCGTTAGTTTTCCATGTTGTGTTTGTGTACTATTGTTTTTCTGTTTGTCTTTTTCTTTTTAAGCCATGGCGTTGTTGGTTTGTTTTCGACTTGTGAGTTTGAATGTCCCTTTGGTATCTTTCGCCCCTCCTTTACAACCACTGGGTCGATGTCTCTGCTGATGGACATTTTGTCCCCGAGGACATCATCCGCCTAGTAGCCTTACACGCATGAATTTACGAAGATCAAACAGAATACTGGCTCGGACGTCGCCCAGTATAAAAATGTCTGAAACAGACGTCACCATGGACACGGTGTCGTCTGATATGGTAGGTGCCCCCTCATCAACAGACATGACAAATATCCCTAACATGACACATTCAGATCATCATACTAATAACAACGGCAATAATCTACGTACGCAGCCGTGTTCAGTTATTCTACAAGACATTTTGGATTTTGATGACTCTGAACAACACTGTCTAATTTCGAAATGTGAAGTCACAGGCTGCAAAACCTGTGGAATTTTTATAACAGATCCTCAATTCACTAGCAATTTAACCAAAAAGTCTTATTTTACCAGAAGCTACGATGATCTGAATTGTAAATCAACTAATGTCGTCTACGGATTAGAGTGTAACCTTTGCGGATTGGTATACGTCGGTGAAACGAAAGGAAGGCTAAATAAACGCCATAGATCAGACATCAACAACAGTGCTATCGACATTGTTTACCAGTATTTTAACCAGCCTGATCATTCAATCGTTTCTATGCAATTTGGCATCATCGAAATAATATAGTACCACAGGACTAACAATCCTCATCTTGCAACACCTCTCCGTAGACAGAAAGAAGACTACTGGATTCGACTATTGGGAACTGCGACACCATATGGTTGCAATGACAAAATTGATGGTATAGGTATTCTATCTAGTCCTTCCTGTAGCTCGGTGAATGCGATGAACATTTTCAACTCTACTTCTCGGCGTAGACGCAGTCATGGTCATCGTCTTTATACATCACCTATTCTCCATGATGTCTCTATTAATGACCTGCTGTCATTTATACAAAAGCCGTTAGGTATTCATCACATTCGCACGAAGCTTTATTCATTACCCTTTTCATTCTCGGTACAATTTATGTTTGGAAACCACTGTTACAAACCCTCATTCAAACCAATACAAACTTACAGCTATCATTTCGGATATTGCAAGTCACAGACTTTTCAAACCAGTTCGCATTGGAAAAGATGAAAAAGAGAAAAGATCCTTTCTTAAACTTTCCTTTGTCAACAAAGATGCATCAACTTGAGCAATATCCTTCATTATAAATTAGTTCACTCGAAAATACCTCCCTATTTTAAAGATCAGTCTGTACCTATCATTTCTTATACCTATACCAAACCAATTGCAACTAAAATTTTCAATTACAAACACGTGTTGCAGGATCTCAATATTGACGAGTTCAAGTCTAAACCTCCTGATTGCGCATGTGCTAGTTCCCCATTCATATATAATCTAGCTGGCCACGTTATTACTGGTGACCTAAACATTGTCAATAACACTTCTCTGCGAAATGTGTTATCCAAAGGCCCGAATTTTCGTGAGCCTAAATCCGTCAATTGGAAACACAACTTCAAAATACTGATGGATTCAGTCGTGGATTATGCCAGGCAATGGGTTAAACGCGAGAAAGAAGGTCGTTAATACAAATCAGAATTAAGAAACTGAATGGGTCTATTAAAACCCATGTTACATCAATCTTTAAAGACCCAAATGTTGCTAAACACTTGTCCTACCTCCATGACAAATATGTTGTTGTCCCCGCAGATAAAGCCCCAAACAACATCGTTTTTGTGTGTAAATCACATTACATAAACTGCTTGATAAATGAATTAGATATTGACAATTCATTTGGAAACTCAACATATACCCCCACGACACTTACTAAAGAGGAAATCCTGGATAATCATAGGTCTGTTCTATGTTCCTTTGGAATTTCAACCAAAGATGAAGAACTGGATCTTCCATCACTGTATTGGATACCTAAACTACATAAGTGTCCTTACAAACAACAGTATATTGATAGGTCTTCCAAGTGCTCCACGAAACCTCTTTCTAAATAATTATTAACATCAATTTTATCAGCAATCAAAGCCGGGCTTCAAAGTTATTGTGAAACTACCTATTCAAGAGGTGGCGTGAATCAGATGTGGATACTAAAAAATTCCAAAGGTCTTTTAGAGTACGTACAATCTAAGACTCTTTCATCTTCAAATAGTATTAAAACATTTGACTTTCCTACACTTTACACAAGTATTCCCCATTCCAAACTAAAAGACAAATTGAAAGAGTTGGTCCTGCTTTGTTTCATAAAAAAGAATGACCAACGTAGATACAAGTATCTGGTCTTAAGGAGGGATAAATCCTACTTTGTAAAAAATCACTCTGATTCTAATAAAAAAATTTCTGAAACTGACATTATCAAGATGCTTGAATTCTTGATTGACAATATATTTGTTACGTTTGGAGGACGTGTTTTTCAACAAACAATCGGCATTCCCATGGGAATCAACTGTGCCCCTCTTCTTGCCGACTTGTTCCTTTATTCATATGAGGCTTACTTCATACAGGAACTTCTTAGGAAGAAAGAAAAGAAGTTAGCAGTATCCTTTAACTTTACTTTCCTCTATTTAGATGATGTTCTCTCACTAAATAATTCAAAATTTGGTGACTATGTTGAACGCATCTATCCCATCGAACTTGAGATAAAGGATACAACAGATACAGTTAAGTCTGCCTCATATCTTGACTTACATCTAGAAATTGACAATGAGGGTCGGTTGAAAACAAAACTTTATGACAAAAGAGATGATTTCAGCTTCCCAATTGTGAACTTTCAATTTTTATGTAGCAACGTTCCAGCAGCGCCTGAATACGGAGTATATATCTCCCAGTTGATACGATACTCCAAGGCTTGTATTTCCTATCATGATTTCCTTGATAGAGAGTTGCTGCTCACAAGGAAGCTATTAAACCAAGAGTTCCAAATGGTGAAGTTGAAATCATCCTTCGTAAATTTAACGGACGCCATCACGAGTTGGTTGACCGTTACATAATATCCGTTTCACAGATGATAGCGGATATGTTCCTAATGTCGTAACTACAATCACGTCCCCTTTTCCGAATGTGACCTACCGAATTAGACTTATTACCGGGTTTGAACTAACATGAGCAACACGAAGGGTGCCACATGTGGAGCAGGATCTGCATACCCTTCCGGAGCTCCTGAGATCACTCCCAGTTTTTGGTGGGGTTCGTGTTGCTCAGTCTTTAGTTTTATATGTTGTGTTTTGTGTACTATTGTTTGTCTGTTTGTCTTTTTCTTTTTTAGCCATGGCGTTGTCGGTTTGTTTTCGACTTGTGAGTTTGAATGTCCCTTTGGTATCTTTCGCCCCTCTTTTGCTGTAATTTTATCTAATTTAAAAAAATTTCATCGGTGAAATGTTCATGAAAATTGGCACAAATAATCTTAATACATAATCAAGCCAAATGTCATTTTTAAAAAGAGGGGTCCATGAACTCGTTTTCAGCTTAAATCAGTCTGAATGATAAAAATCAGTCGAAAATGCATCTTTTCCAAATATGTCACAGTTTGAATAGAATTTTACGTTAGCAACGTCATTACCTCCCCTGTAACTGTATCGTATGCCCTTAAAGCACTTTTACGTTGATTAAGTTCTCTACATCGGTAATCAGTATTATTATTTGTTTCAAAAGGTCAAACATTTAATAATATTTGTATAGAGAATTTTAATACTCTTGCATCAATTCGGGTAAAATAAGAGTCGTACTAAACGGCTAATGAACATTATATAAGTAATTGTTTATTCATCTAAAGATGGTTTAAAATACATGAAATACTGAAAATGAATTTATCATACTTTCACAAAACTTGTAGGTTAATCATCAAAAATGTTCGTCTATATGCAAGTTTCACAATTTTTTAACATTAAGCTTAAACTGTAGAAGCCTAGCTATGTGTTTTTCTAAGGTTTCTTGGCAAACCAAATCTTCTTGTATACAGAAAATTGTTATCTTTCAAAACGAAGCTGAATTCAATCTAGGTGCACTCCATGACAGGCATATATAAAAAGATTTATATAACGTTATAATCCTCATTTATTAAAAAAAAACCAATAGATGTAGGAAGATGTGGTATGAGTGCCAATGAGACAACTCTCCATCCAAGTTACAATTGATAAAAGTAAACCATTATAGGTCAAGGTACGGCCTTCAACACGGAGCATTGGCTCACACCGAACAGCAAGCTATAAAGGGCCCCAAAAAATTACTAGTGTAAAACCATTCAAACGGAAAAACCAACGGTCTAATCTAAATAAAAACGAGAAACGAGAAACACGTATGAACTACATAAACAGACGACAACTACTGTAATAAGATTCCTGACTTAGGACAGGTGCAAAAATTTGCAGCGGGATTAATCGTTTTAATGGTACCAAACCTTCTCCCTTTTCTGAAACAATATTATAACATCACAACATAGAAAAACACACTATAAAATATCAATTTGAAGGCTTAACTCAATCAAAAAACGTAAATTAACACACAATGAACGAATAAATTTGACCTGTGACACCTGAATGCAAATACACAGTTAATAAAAAATTACAAGGAATAAATAATTAAAGTCAAAAGTAAATAAACAGGTTTAAATAAAGTTAAAGTATGATATCACTGTGAAATGTCAAACATTTTTTAGAAAATCATCACTTTTGAAGAAACCTACGTCATATTATACACAGGTAAATGAAAATAATTTTGTTGTTAAGTATACTTCTTCTTCTGTGTGTATAAAATCTTCCGTTTAGGAATACCAAGAAATTTCTTTAATATCAATAAAACTAATCTAACACTTGGTACATATGGGGTGAATATCAACAATAAAACTATACAATTAGTGCTAGATAAAACTTCCTGTACAGGTCCAAGAACAGCATCTAAGGAAAAATGAAATAATTTTGATGTTCATAGTACGAAGAAGTGAAAATTTGTAGTAATACCAAATAATCAAAGCTGGTATATAGACAAGATCCATGTTAACATTAAATAACAAAAAAGCATTACAAATAGTATCAACAGGTCAAATTAAAAAGAAAGTACGATTTGAGAGTACTCGCAGTTGCTGACAGATAGTTAAAAGCCAAAACAATTAATAATAAAAAATCATGCATCAGAGACTAAAATCAACTAAAATACATCCCAGGGATTTAGTATTTTAATGTCATGAACAGTCAAAGAAGACATGACTTGTGCAATGCCAAAAATAAATGTATCGACAGGTAGTAGGATAGTTAGGAGTGACTTCTTTATAGATAAAAATGAACGTGTGTGTGTCTCTATACATCCCGTTTGAAAAGAAAATACAAATTTAGTTATGTTTTAATTTGCTAATGACAAAATCGATATTAGTGCCAATGTAAACTATATTCAGAGATCTAATTACAACATTGGTACGATAACCCTTACTAATAAGTTTGTTTAAAGGTTCGATGAGTTTACACGGATCACATAATGATTTCCGCGCTTTAAGTACAAAAGAACAAAGACAGACAACAACGTAGACAAATGAAAAAGAAGGAACAGACAAGGAAAAGGTCAACAAACCACTACAAATCAAACTAAAAATACAGCAACACAAATAACACATAAAATAGGGGTGACCTTGTGACTACTAGTGTCTTTTATAATATGCAAAACAATGTATGTGTATAGATGTTTTGTTCATGGTCGTTTGCTGCATGAAAGCTTAAGATAAACTATATCTTTTTATGTTGTTTGGCTATTCCCTTAATGCTGTTTTCGTACTTCATGTCCAAATTGTGTTAGTAATTGATATCTCTACATGTAACCGAATTCGGATATATTTTTTTAAAACATTTAAATACGTTTTGTTACAAAAAAATGTCCCTTTTCACGATCACTCCTTTAGTAAACTGTAATTTTCTAAGGAATCATCTATAGTTTTTATATCAACACTAATATGTAAAACATTTCTCAACTGAGAAGTCACTTAATCATTTATAGATAAAAATAAGATGTGGTATGATTGCCAATAAGACAACTCTCCACCAAATGACATAGAAGTTAATAATTATAGGTCATACTACGGCCTTCAACAACGAGCAAAAATACATTTCGCATATTCAGCTATGAAAGGCCCCGAAATTACAAATGTAAAACAATTCAAACGAGAAAACGAGAAAACTAACGGCCTGATTTATGTATAAAACAATGAACGAAAAACAGATATGATATACAGCAACAAACGACAGCCACTGAATTTCTGGCTCCTAACTTGGGACAAGCACATACAGAATGTTGCGAAGTTAAACTAGTTTGCTGGCGCCAACAAACCCGCCCTCCTTCTAACCTGGGACAGTGGTGTAACAGAACAACATTAGAACGAACTATAAAAATCAGTTGAAAAGAGCTTAACTCATCAGATCGATACAAAGCAGAAAATCATCTAACAAAAACACAGACCGGACGTTGCAGGGTATTTATACATACCCTCAACAAAAAAGACACCTATTAAATATGTGACATTACTAGCAGTTACTAACAACTAGTTCAAAGCCAATAGCAACTAATAAAAAAATCATGCATCTAAGACTATGTTTATTTCTTAAATCAGAGGTTCTATCTACACTAAGTTTTAAGTATGAAGTTACATACCTGTATATCCAGTTCTTAAACTTATACTCAAATAATACTCCAAATATTTTGTAGATAGCTTTATAGCATCTTCATACAAATTAGTTAAAATTATTTCCTGTTTTCTAGTTGTTTGGGGTTTTGTTTTGGTTTTTTTTCTGGCTTTTGTTTCATTTTTATCTTTCGAATACTTCTAAAACCTTATAGATTTATACTTTAAACATTTCTTAATTGTTTGGATTTTTTCCTTCGTTGAATGTTTCAACTTAAGGTTTTTGATTGCCCCCTGATATCTTCTCCTCTTTTTTATTTGATATTTTTCTAGATGTAGACAACTCATGACAATCCAAAACATTGGAAACCTCTTTCAGAACAGAAATATGAAATCTAGAAATATGTCAGCTGTACGTTTTGAATACAAATACCAAAGATATTTTGCTTTCCATTTTCTAGTTTATGTGTTGCAAGTATCTTTATATAATTATAAATAAAAAGCAATCTAGAAAAATATATCAAAGATTACATTATGGAAATATTTATTATTAATTCAATTTTCTGAGTCATTATCTATAATTGATACGAAAAATGTGTTCCATTCATGTCGTATTTAAACGATGATACAAGCATCAAAGGTATGTGGTTTAAGTCAATACTGTAAACGTATATTAATGATTGATAAAAAATTCCCTTTATATATAATTCTCATTATAAATAATATGAATCTGCTCGTCAATATATTTATATTGATTCATATTTATTTTTAAAGTATCAAAGTGTGCTTTGATCTCATTATTGATGGACGAAGATGAAGACAGCAGTTTGATTTATAACAATAACGACTAATTACGTGACAGAGACTAGTCTGATTTTAAACGACTAAAAGGTCTTGTATTGTTTAGAATTATAGGCAGTTCGTTTATATTTCTGACATTATTTACTAGCTACTTTTTATAATGATTCAATTCAGAACAATGTGAATAGATAAACAAAATGTAAAAATAAAAAGTATATTCTTTTAAAAAGATATCCGACTCTTTCAGATTAGAGCATATGTTCAAAACCCATAATTTTTATGACTTTTTGATCATATTAAATCTCCTTTAATTTGACGACTAAAGTCAGACAATTCTGAAAATTGAGCACATTGTTCTTGAAAATAGGTACAAATACACCGTTACTCAACTTTTTCACAGACAAGTACCTAAGAAATTGACAGTGGCTCGTATAATGGACGGATGCCGATGGGAGATGATCTATAATACATCTTTACGTCTAAACATGTGACAACTTTACGACAGACATTCTCCATCGGATAACACGTGGTTTTACAGGGCTAACACCATAATATTATATATAATTCGTCTCAAATTTAGCCCAACAATGTTAGATCTTCAAATTTGCGTTAGCAAATTTTTGTTCTTCCCTCAGCGGGATTCGAATCATTGCTACTGTGACATCGTGGCAACACCGCCTGCACCGTGTCCAGCGTCCTAGACCACTCGACCACCTAGGCTACATAAAAATATAGCTTTCAGTGGTCGATGTAATGCCTTTCCTCGTCGGCTTTATCTAGGGTTATAACACAGTACATGATGTATAGTGGCAAGTAGATGGTGTACCTTTCAGATCAGCTATTTTGTCTGTCGTAAAGGATGATAATGTCAATTACCATGCCGCCACATCTAAATTTGAGACGAATTATATATATATATATCAATAAAAAAGTCCAATATTGCCGGATCATGTATAATAATATTATTTAATACTCACAAGTACTTTCATGTTTTTACAACAATCTTCAGGTAAAAGGCGAAAAGTTGTAACTATGAGACGGTAGTTAAGTACGTAACGTCATTATGCAATTACAAAAGGGAGATAACTGGTAAAAGCGTTGCTATTGAAAACCTAATGCGTATTTAAATTTGGCTTGCATTTGGTTATATTTGGCTTTATGGACCTCTTGATTTCACAGTCTACATTTACTTTATAGAACGGGGAAATTTTAAAAAGCCCTCTACCGAAACGATCTTAATGTTCGCTAAGAGGGATTTTCCTCAGTATAGTGCGGCTGTCTGATGTGCTGCATTTTTATTGATAGATAGATTTTTCCATACTCAAGACTTTTAACAATTCGATATTACATACGTTTTTTTTAAGTATAATATTTTTACCTAGAAATATACATCTATCGATTTTTAAGGAATTCTTTTTTATGTATAAAAACAGAAACTGAAATAACCTTATAAAAAGTCAAGGGATGATATTTGTATATAGCACTTGATATAATTTAGCAAAATTGACATAATAAGCTTCAAGCGTGCATTAAATGATTCTAATATAAAAACTAGAGGCTCTAAAGAGCCTGTGTCGCTCACCTTGGTCTATGTGCATATCAAACAAAGGACACTCTTAAACATTGTAGACGAGAATAGACTTCATGACAAAAATCTCTATTTTGTTGATCTTGTATTACTGATCTTTAAGTCTGTATAGTTTCTCTCTATCTTCTTTATTTTTTGCTCAAAACACAAAAGAGGGTAAAATAAAATCCTTATTTTGGGCAATCACTACTATGAAGAGTGACAGTCTACTAACTATATCGGCAAAATTTGACTTTTTAATAGATCTTGCCTTGCTGATAATTTTTGTGATTTTAAGTGTTTATTTATCTATTATAATTTAAATCATATAAGGCATAATGGAAAAAAAAATGTTTCTCTCTAAATATCATAGTTTTAATGATAATAGGCAAAAATGAAAAAATGGTAAAATTTGTCATTTATGCGCAATAACTCCTATAACAATTTGTCTAACAGTTTTAACGTATATGGACAATTGATAGCGCCCATTATTCTGAACATTTTGTTCCTTTCAGATTTTTTCTATTTATAACGGTTCAAAAAATAATAGACAAAACTTGCATTTTACCCCTATGTTCTATTTTTAGCCATGTCGGCCATGTTGGTTGGTAAGCGGGGTTATCGGACACATTTTTTAAACTAGATATCCTAATGATGATTGTGGCCAAGTTTGGTTAAATTTGTCTCAGTAGTTTTAGAGGAGAAGATTTTTGTAAAAGATTACAAAAATTTACAAAAAATTGTTAAAAATTGACTATAAAGGGCAATAACTCCTTATGGGGTCAATTGACCATTTTGGTCATGTTGACTTATTTGTAGATCTTACTTTGTTGTACATTATTGCTGTTTACAGTTTATCTCTTAGGCTATCTATAATAATATTGAAGATAATAACCAAAACCTGCAAAATTTTCTTAAAATTACCAATTCATGGGCAGCAACCCAACAATGGGTTGTCTGATTTGTCTGAAAATTTCAAGGCAGATAGATCTTGACCTGATGAACAATTTTACCCCATGTCAATTTTTTGCTCTAAATGCTTTGGTTTCAGAGATATAAGTCAAAATCTACATTTTATCCCCATGTTCTGTTTTTAGCCATGGCGGCCATCTTGGTTGGCGGGCCGGGTCATCAGACACATCTTTTAAACTAGATACCCCAATGATGATTGTGGCCAAGTTTCAGAGGAGAAGATTTTTGTAAAAGTTAACGACGACGGACGACGGCGGACGACGGACGCCAAGTGATGAGAAAAGCTCACTTGGCCTTTTATGCCAGGTGAGCTAAAAAGGGTTTGCCTATACAGACGATATTAAAAGGCTTCAGGATTTATAATGAGCGAAAGCAGCGCACTGAAAACCTACAAATTTCGGAACAATTTGGCAATGGTAATAATGACCTTTTTTCTACCTTCTGAATGTTTACATCTTAAAGTTCGATTTTCCGTCCATAAATTTATATAGTAATTCTTTTCTTTTTCTTTCGTTGTTCTGAATGTTACGTTCTCTAAAACCCCGCGAAAAATACAACATGGACTGGTGCGTTTTAGTAAAGCTTATTTTGAAAATAGAAATTTGCCACTGGTAAATATGTCTCTGATATGATATTTTAAAAATTATTAACTATCAACTTGTGTACATCACAGAATAAGAAACACGACTGTTCGAACATCAACAATGACATTATTCTCGTCCAATCAGAGAACAGATCGACATTAGCATTGATATGGTCATAATTATTAATTATCTTTTTACAAAACTTTAACCTTTTCAAAATACTAAGGATTATCTACCCCAGGAATAGATTATCTTAGCTGTATTTGGGACAACTTTAAGGAATTTTGGGTTCTCAATGCTCTTCAACTTCGTACTTTCTTTGAACTTTTTAACATTTTTTATTCGAACGTCACTTATGAGTCTTTTGTAGACGAAACGTGCGTCTGGCGTACACAATTTTTATCCTGGTATCTATTATGAATTTATCGGCAACATCGCCCAAGCCGTTACAATGGTTTAGCGTCAATAAGCTCAAAAGTTACCAACACGAAACTTTACCGACTTCGTCGGAAAAAAAGACATACGTGTAAGTCTACACCGTGCCATACATGTAGCTTAATTCTTATTTCTGTATTCAAAAATTTGTAAAAACTAAGGACCGGCAACTTTTACCTATCTTAACTGTTTTTCTCATTCATAAAATAATTAAGTATTCGTTTTCACGGTTTCCTTATTTAAAGAAAATGTTTGATTGTATGGTTTGCTGTATCCGGGCTCCTGTGAAAGGGAATGATTAATATTTATTTTGCTTTATAATATTGAGATGAAGCTAGAAGTTTTTGCATCCACCGTACAGTTACTTCCTGTGTGCCGATAGTTTGAAATTATACAGCACTCATTGTACAGTGAATATTTTCGTCAATCCTTCTTGGCTTCTATCAAGGTGAATGGTTTAATATTTGGTCTGCAGGTTGATAATGTTGAGTTGTAACGAGTAAGCAATGTTTACATCAGCCGTGCATTCACTTCCTGTTTGCCGATAGTTTGATTTTTTACAACACTCATTGTGCAAGGAAAATTTTCGTCAAACTTTTCTTGTCTTTAATTAGAGGGAAATATTTAATATTTGATCTGCAACTTCATAATGTTGAGTTGTAGCTAGTAAGCAATTTTTACATCCACCGTCCAGATACTTCCTGTTTGCCGATAGTTTGAAATTTTACAGCACTCAATGTACAAGGAAAATTTTGGTCAAACTTTTCTTGGCTTCTATCAAGGTGAATGGTTTAATATTTGGTCTGCAGGTTGATAATGTTGAGCTGTAGCAAGTAATCGATTGTACAAGGAGAATTTTCGGCACAATGTGTTTGTCTTTAATGAAAGGGAATGATCAGTTATGCTCCAGTATACATGTTACCTCAATCAATTGTATTCAGCGACGCAGTTCCAGACCAAATATTAGGTTTTTTTAATTAGAAACTTTTGATCAGAGCAATAACATTTAAATTCATCAAAATAGATAATTAACTGATTGTCAGTTGATAATGAAAAAAACTCTTTTTGAATATGGTACGTCCGAAGTACTTTTCTGGATTGACATTCATCAGAAACACTCCCATTATAGAATGTATAAAATAAAATAATTTTTCTTTACTGTCAAAATTTGGAAATTACTTCCAAGGTAAAGTTTTGCATAGACCTGATCAGTGGTATTAATTTGAGAAATTATGAATAGATTTGTCTTCTCTACTGAAGCAACTATGTTAATTTATAAATTAAGGATAGATTTGTCTTTTCTACTGAAGTCACTTTGTTTGACAATCGAGTTTATTACCCACTGGTTAGATCCACCTTATTTACACAAATTATCATTTTCTTTGAATCGATTATGCACATATTTAGTATATAAACAGAAACTACTGTCTTTGCGGTAAGGGTTTGCTGCAAACTTCGAGCTAAGTTGATTATTCATTATTTGTTGGACTATTCCCAGGTAAGTGTATTTTTTATAATCTGTTTAACAACTGAACTTCATATTTTCTTCATGGCCACAATAGTAGGTTTTAAGAAGAATAGAAAGATGATAGGGACCATTCATTACTCTCAAGATCTGGAAATTACTTTCTAAGCCGGCAAAGTTTTGCATCTGTGGTATTACTTTGAGCAAGTTTTGAGTAAAATGAATTATTGACATCCTTGTTGTATAAGATTGTTTGTGATTTCTTTCTTTTTCTTCTTCTTTTTGTTTCCAAGCGGTTGATATTTAATAAGTGTTTACTATGATCTATTTCAGTGTACGTCACCGTATAAAGAAAGAATTACAAAATACCCATATTAAAATGTTGCAACAATTGCACCGATGAACTTTTTTTACACGTGCCAGGTAACAATAGAATATCATCATATATGGTTTTATCTATTCTCTAATGCTATTTACATTAACAAGTGTAAATATTATACTTCATAATTAATTTTAAAATATTACTTACAGTTATATTTTCTTTCCCGCGAAAGAAACGAATCGTTAAAATTATCTCCCCGTTACGTCACCTATTTTTACAATCGTGATAACGCAAAAATGCTTCCATAGCCTTTTGTCAGTGGGAAATCTAGTGAACGAAAACAAAAGAAAATTCACTCTTCTTATCATAGAGTCGAGAAAGTCAATAATAAAACAATGCCTGTGACGATACTAATCAAAAGTTATCTAAATAATAATTGTACATTTTAAAGAAATTATTTGTTAAATTGTGTTATTAGAAATATACATGCAAATACACGATGTTATATGTTCAGCATTTATCGAGATAATTGCATTAGAAGCTTGTGAAACTGAAATTTAAAAAATGCCAATCTTTGCTGCATATTGATAAAAAAAAATTGGAAAAAATCATGTACCTACGAAAACTAAAGATCTTTCGGGTCACCAATTTTCTCAGTGTTCCACAAAGTCCTTAGCATGTTACAATTTCCCAAAGTTTACTTATTTTTCACACCTAAGTTATCGAGCACAACGGTCTGCTCTTGTCACATGTACATTCAATAGAGAAATATTGTATTTTCGTGAATATAAAAATTTAAAAGTCTGTCTGTGTAGGTTAAGAAATTAAAAATAACTATTCTTATAAAGTAGGTATCTTTCTTCTATTTTTTATACAATTTTAAGAAAAGGTCGTCTCGATTTTTGTACATGTATTTGCGGTCTTCTCGATCTATAATTCACATTCAATGTTTTTTTACTAAATTTGCTTAGTAACTTAATTTCAAAAGCGCCAATCTTTGCTTCATATCAATCGATTCATTTTGGAATTTTTTCCCTGACTTTCTCTGATCTAGCTTTATATATATATATATATACGGATAATTAGCATGTTCCAGAGATGTATACAGCCAGTAGAAAAATAAATTGAAGTTGGTACTACAGGAATTTATTTGCATAGCAACATTTTAAACCAATGTTATTTCAAGCTTCTATAGCTTGCTGTACTCGTCGTTTTCTACTTAAGTAGGGAAATGATAACATTAAATGGAAGATTTGTTTTTATTTCAACTTATTTCTATTTTTACTATTTACCAGAACGTCTTCCCGTGAATCCATAATTGATATAGTCCTTGCTAAAATGGGACAAACATTGAGAAGATCTAAAGCATGTTTTATTGGTCTCTTCTGTACATCTTAAGAATGTCTTCTGGTGAAGAGTACAAAATGAATCTGGACCTCTTCTGGGGATATTCTGTAGAAGAAGCAATAAAACAAAAATTCAATTTGCCGTCGAATATAGCAGATCTTTTTTACATGTTGGATGACAAAAATGAAATTTACGATGATTTATTAGAAAATTAAGATACGTCAGTTCCGATTCGGTAAACACGACTCTAATGGTGTGCTCGGTTTTTGGCATTGATGTAATTATTCAATAAGTATAAAAATAAAGAAAATTGGTTGGAAGAAATCGCTGTGTTCGTAACATTTTTTCTTTATGCTTTCCTAACTCAATTTTGCTAAACAAATCCGGCTTAAAGCCCCGACCATTTGATTTTCAGGAATAATCTTAAACTGTACCAAGAATTTGTCAATGTATGTCTGGTATATGATCGAAAAGAACACCTTGTCTATCAAATTGTTTTAAAGTAACCAAACTGGATTATTTTTGTATATAGCAAAGATATCACCAAGTTCTCAAAATCTTTTTTCCCTGGTGGTCCTTGAGGTAAATCTGCTGGTTCTAACAATTATTTCTATTGCAAAATTTTGATTGTCAAAACCTTCGGACCACCACAAGGTATACAAGGTCACGTCGTTTCTCAGACTGTTTATGACTAAATCCGTTGGTTGTGTACTGATTGATACTTTAGTCCGGGAGAACAAGATTTATTTCAGTGTTACTTGTAATTAGCTTTGAACAAACTATCAGTAACTGCAAATACTCTTATTTTGGGTGCTTTGTGTCTATTGTCTTAATGTTAGTTGTTTTTTGTGTCTCGTACCGATCTTTTGAGTTAATCTAATTGCAACTGATTTTTATAGTTTGTTCTTATGTTGTACTGTTACACCACTGCTCAGTTTATGGGCGGGTTGAGCGGTCACAAACATGTTTAACCCTGCCATATTCTTCATGTGCCTGTCTTAAGTCATGAACCTGTAGTTCAGTGGTTGTCTGTCAACTCATATTTGATTTTTTGTAAATGGTTTTGTAATATATAATTAGGCCGTTAGTTTTCTTGTATGAATTGGATTACATTTTTCATATCGGGGCCTTTTATAGCCGACTAACGGGTATGGGTTTTTGTCATTGTTGAAGGCCGTTCGGTTGCCTATAATTGCTTACATCCACTTCATTTGAACTTGGGTGGATAGTTTCCTCATTGGCAATCATAAGTTACATCTCCTTATTTTCATAATATATACCTGACTTTTAAACTCTTGTTTTCCTGAACATGCTTGAAATATTTGTCACTGGACGTTAAAAATAAACAACCAACAATCAATCAATTTAAACTTGTGTTAAATAATTTGATTTTTTTTTTGGGGGGGGGGGGGGGACAAGAGGATTTTGAATATGAAAAATGTGGCCAGGTAAGAGCTAAAAAAAAGGCATGATTAGCGACAGATTAAAATGAATCATGAATAAATCCACAAAATATCCTCCTGCCCCCTCCCCCTCCCCAGACTATCAAATAGTCGTCCCCTAACTGTTATTATCCGTGTGCTTCTTATATTTATCCAGCTTATCGTCCCTACAAGAATGTCCTACTAAGGCTGGCTAACCATAAAAACGTTTATCACACAGCTCACATTCTATTATATCAGTGCATTCATAAATTTATTAAAGTCATTTAGAATAAGCGACGCCATGTTTGTTA
Source organism: Mytilus californianus (assembly GCF_021869535.1). Lineage (NCBI taxonomy): Eukaryota > Metazoa > Mollusca > Bivalvia > Mytilida > Mytilidae > Mytilus > Mytilus californianus. The sequence continues at coordinate 31,273,298 of NW_026262690.1, read as the reverse complement.
TGTGCCTCTGCCGTCTAAACTACCTATTTTTAAATAGGAAGAGGTAGAAGAGAGCCAAAAGATCTTCCCAATGCATAAAAACAGAAATGGACCTCTTCTGGCTCACTACCGAAGAACCAAAAAAACACGCCCTTAGTTTTCAGTGTTTACAGGGGAGGTAATATTTTGTCACTAGATTTCCCACTGTTGTATAGTCCGTTTGACTTCTATAAATCTTCAGAAAATAATTCTTAAAAATTCATTTTTACAAATAAACATTTTTTTTCTTGATGTATGTTAATGTATGATATATACGAACTTTGACTATGAATATCATAATTTTAGGCCAATAATAAAAAAGAGTTACCCATTAGGTCTCTATGTTACTCCTATTTTTTTTTATATATAATACTTGATGGAGTAAGTATGAATAGTGTAACAGCCTTCCATTCAAAACAAAAACTTAAGACATGTGCTTTAAACCTGTTTCATTATACCATGTGACTTTTCTCATTTAAATAACGCTAACCAGCAAAGAAACTTGGACTTCATTTAAGTTTTATGTCATGTGATTACTGAACTTATTGTATACATGATTTTGTATTTTTCATTGTTCAATTTCTATGAGTAACCTTAGTAATATTTTCCACTGGAAATTACTAGTATAACATTTTTAAAAACTACAAAGTAGTTTTATGCAAAATTCAGTTTAGAAATTTTATTGAAAAGTTCCCCTTTTCATCAGTAAAGGTCTTTATGGTTATATTTTATCTAATTTTATTTTCATATTTTGAAAGTCATAAGCTGTGTTTTTTCAAGAAAAAAGTAAATATTAAATGTGTTGGTGAAACTTTTTAGAGGATCTCCATTTTGTTAATACTGTCATCATGCTTTAAGCATGAAAAGCTTGCTTATATTCTTTTATAAAATATATATAAATATATAATCAAATTAAGGTAACAAAAATTAAGATTTGGTAAGGAATAAAAACAAAATAAAACATCTCATTATAATATTTTTTCCCACAAATAACATCTTTGTAGATACATGCCAGTTCATTTATAAAATCATATAAAACCAGTAATAAAAAAACTTACATGATGGTCATTTTTCATGACATGTATAGTGTCTTTTGATATTTAAATGAGTCACATGGTACAATGAAACAGGTTTAAAACACATATATAATGTTTTTGTTTTGAATGGAAGGCTGTTACACTATTCATACTTACTCCATCAAGTATTTTATATAAACAAAAATAGAAGTAACATAGAGACCTAATTGGTAACTTTTTTGATTATTGGCCCAAAATTATAATCATATATATCATACATTAACATACATCAAGAAAAAAAATGTTTATTTGCAAAAATGAATTTTTAAGAATTATTTTCTGAAGATTTATAGAAGTCAAACGGACTATAAGGATGACGCGCTGTCAAATCAGTTCTTCAAAACCAAAAACAATAAAAAAAAATCACATTGCATTATTACGACCCTTACTTGAAAGTTGTATTTTTAAAGAGAAACAATTTTGAGGCTATTCGCTAATTAACATCAATCAATGTACTATTAGGCAACTGTATGTCAGGATTCAATTATTGTAGGTTTGGTTGTCACGGAAAATTTTCGAGAGGTTCACTAAAACACCAAAAAATATAGTTAATTCTATAGAAGGGCAGACTAGAAATAACCCTAGACAACATGTGCACACGAAACAATGATTTTTTTAAAAAGTTAAATGCATTTCTAAGATCCAAAAGTAACGTCTGTCGCAAAAATGTAAGGGGTGTCAGTGAACGGTCTGTCTGACTTTTCTTTTTCTAGTACATTTAATGAGTAAAACAAGTAAAACTTTTAAATTTCACTTTGAAAATGAGTAAATGAAATCAAAATTAAAAAAAATAAGAGTAAGAAATACACTTAAAATTTTAACTTTTTGGAGTAGCACGAAGCTTTTTGTTTCATCTGAAGCGATGTCATTTATTTTTGTTTTACACGTATTAAGAACAAAACAGTCAAATTAAACACGCCTGAACGTAAAAAGGTGTGCTAATTATTGCCCAGTTTTCAAGGTTTTTCCCATAATAATGTTGCCAGGGGTTTTAATGCTTTTGAAAGATCTTTTTTCTTTTAATTGATATTTTTTCATTGGAATTTATGTTTTTGCATTTTCAAGATCCCACAGTTTTGTTCCCAGATTCAATGATATGTTCCTGTTGTCTTAACCAAAATTATGTCCAATTTTGATTTTGAATTTATCGAATGCGACCTTGTTACCAACTGTGCAATGTTTTGTAGATTTATTTTTTTTTGTCGTTTTTTTTTTTGCCCATGGTGCTGTCTACTTTTCCGACATCAATTAGTATTGCCCACTTGGTACCTCTTTTTACTGTTTTAAATATATATGATAATTTATTGAAGCGTTTTTTTTACAGATTCTAAGAAACAACAAATCAAATGAACATGACAAATGTAACAACTCCTGCTCCATCATCCGCTGGTGGATTCCCACCAATGTTGATGTTTTTCATTTCTCTCCAGCAGACCGTACTTATCTCAGCTTGTATTGGCAACGGATTAGTCATCTTTGTATTTACAAAATACTTGAAATTCAAGTCAAATACTAATAAATTTATCGTCAGCCTTTCTGTCGCTGATTCCTTTACAGGCATTGCGTCTGGGATTCAAGTCTTTTACTTCTTGTATCCAAACATAGCCGCCGATAAATATGTGTGTTTTTTACGCTATAATATAATCAGCTATATGACATTAACATCACAACTCACCGTCATGCTGGCAACTCTAGATAGATACGTAGCTATTTGTCATCCGCATAAATACTCAAAGTTCATCACCAAAACGACATCAAACGTCATGTGCATACTACCATGGTTACTGGCTATTTTTGATCTTACACCATTTTTGGGGTGGAACAATTGGCTTCCGGGGATGTCATGCGTTTACGGATTATTGTTTTCAAAATTATGGTATGGAACAACATGTGTCATTATTTATACAATTAGTTCTATGACATTTTTGATGTACTTATCCATATTAAGAACAGCATGGCGATATCATAATAAGATTAAACCACAGCAAACTGATCTACAAAATCAGATGAAAACAAAGGCCATGGAAAAGGATATTCGTAGTGCAAAGTTGACAGGTATTGTAGCCTTGGTGTTTTCCCTGTGCTGGCTGCCTTATAAAGCAATACAACTGAGAGATGCAGTATCGAGCGAAGAAAGATCACCACTTTTGAGAGAGATAGGTAACTGGTTGGTTTTTCTTGGCATTTTCAACAGCGTTGTGAATCCTTTTATTTATGGCTGGAAGCGACCCGATTTTAAGAGACAATGTAGAAAAATATTTTCCTGTTAACACAGTTAGTGTTGTAAATACGAATGAACACATAAAAGTTAGTTGTAGCAGATAATAACTGTCGTGTATTCATGTATTTTCTTTCAAGGAAAACATCGAAACTACGCAAATGAGTACACAAAAATCAACAACAGCAATAAAAAAACAATGAAAAATTTAGAATTTGAAAAAAAGTTAATCCGTTGCAATTATTCTGCTAAAATAACGAAAATGACAATCATCGTTTCAGAAACTAAAAGATTACGAGAAATTTTATTGTTTGTATATTAAAAAATAACGTTCTGTATGTTACTGACAACGCATTATTGTTTATAATGATGTTTATCTTATCATATTTGGTCACAGAATTTTGGTAGATACACTTTTGAAAATGATTGATTTAAATGAATATTTTCCATTGATATTATACCTGTATGTACCCTTCTAATTTTCTATACAGGCATTCTGTCTTGTTATCAACATAAGTAATAATTTTATTTTTAAAACAAATATGTTTTTATTTTAATAATTAGATGTATCTTAAATTTATATCTGTATTCAATATTGAAGAGAAATAAGATAAACATTTTGTTTAAGCTTGTTGAGTCTAAGATTAACCTTGAAAGAATTTGAAATATACAATTCTTTACATAAAAAATTCACTCTAAAAGAACAATTTTAACCGAAAACCGAACATACCAATACAATTATTGGTTAAGGTTTTGCCTTGGGACAGACATGGTTGTCCTCGATTGTTAGGGCTAACATATTTTTTGTTCCCGATACTTTCCTTTTTTCTCTACAAGTGTAAAAAGAACAGCGATCTAAACAGACAAATGCTACATTCCATAAGGAAAAACAACGTGTACAAACAATGACAAAAACAGATAAGATTTGGCCTTTTATAGGTAAATATATTTGAAGGTAAAGATAAAATGAAGTCGAGCCAGATGCTTGACAAGTTGTAATTTTATTTTTGTAATTTATCATACCGTTATTTCAGAGTAAATTGTTTTTAAAGATGCACACGTCCGTCCGTCCATTAGTTAAACCGCCCGTCACAAATTTGGTTCCCGAATGGGTATTAAAGTATCACTTGACCAAATCTTTTGAAATTTTAACACAATGTCATGGATCATAAAATACAGGTCAAGTTAGATATTGTTGATTTTGACATGTATCGTTCAAGGCCCTTACTATACTATATAGTATAACAAAATCAGATATTTTTTTTAACTCCCCGATTATTATCAAAGTATCACTCAACCGAATCTTTTTTTATTTTGAACACAATGTCATGGATCATAAAATCCAGGTCATTGATGGTGTGGCAACTTCGATTTTGACGATTTTGACATTTGCCGTCTAAGCGTTATTCCCCATAGTCACCGTAACATTTATTCCAGGTGATAAGGAAAGTACCATTTGATTATTTTTTTTTTTAGATTTTAACACATTGTTATGAAACATAAATACATTTCGCATTCAATTTGAATTTTGGTTTTGGCTTATACCGTTACAGATATTTTTTGCCAGCGAGTGTATCTGTGGTCATTATATCACATAATTAAAGTGTTTTCTGTAATGTGTTTTATTTTATAACCTTTTCTGTACCGTTTGCTGGTACACTGATATGTATCAAAAGGCGGTATTGAGATCTCACAATGCTATATACCCCCGTTTGACATGCTTCTTATCAATCAGGAACCTCGTAAGTGGTTTGTTGTCTTTTTTTACATCTTTTGTTTTTATCTAAATGTGTGTTTTGTAGAATCTGATTTTGATGGTAGATCTACGATAGAGGTCGATATCATGTGCTCATGAAAAGTATTCGATCTTTTATAATATTAATTTTCAGTCATATTAATAAAACTACACTAATGAAGTTCCTACCTACACAATTAAATGGAATTGAGATTTAAAAGCTCACGAAGCAAACAATAATCATTCGAGTATTGAACCTATTCATTCGAATATTTAACACTATTATACTTCTTATCAGGTCTTAACACTTTTCAAAACAAACCAAAATAGTAGCAGCAATATATATCTGGTTCATTGATATCTACACAGGAGTAAGGTCGAGGTCATGCTGGCATGTCAACATGACTTCAAAAGGTAAATAACTTTGACTTCGTAAAACATATGTTTAATTGCTCAACTAATCCTTTTCCAACTTTAATACTCCTTTTAAATGATAGTATGTTATTTTCTTCTTGATATTGACAACAATCGATGTGTTATCCCATATAGCTTAAAATAAAGGAAAATATTGACACAGTTAGGTCGGCTTCATATCCGGGAGGAAATCTAGTGTCAAAATATTACCCCCTGTGAACACCGAAAACATGATCTTTACAATGTTTGTCCCGTTTTAGCATTGCAAGGACTCTATTAATTATAAATTCATAAAAAAAAACGTTCTGGTAAATTGTAACAATAAAAATATATCTATATAAACCAAAATGTTCATATAATGTTATCTTTTCCCTCCTAAAATAGCAAATGACGAGAACAGTAGGCTACACCGCCACATTCTATATGTGCATGTCCTAAGTCAGAAATCTGTAGTTCAGTGGTTGTCGTTAGTTCATGTCTGTCATATTTGTTTTTCAAAGATTGTTTTGTTATAATTTAGGCCGTTAGTTTTCTCAATTGAATTATTTCATATTTTTATAGCCAACTATACGGTATGGGTTTTCTCATTGTTGAGAATTGCTTACATCTACTTCCTTTGAACTTTGGTGGACAGTTATCATACCACATATCCGTATTTTTCTACATGAGCTTTGTGTACAATTGGTTTGAAATGTTGCTTTGCGAATAAATTCCTGCAGTACCAACTTAAATTCATTATTCTACTGGTTATATACCTCTCTGGAACATGCCAGTTTTCCGTATATGTATGCAGCTAGATCTGAGAAGTTGAGGAAAAAATACTAAAGGCATCGATTGATATGCAGCAAAGATTAACACTTTGAAATTAAGTTAGTAAGAAAATCCAAACGGACCTTATCCCGATGTAAACATTGAATGCGAACATTTCGAGACGAGCGCAAATGCATGTACATTTTTTAAATTGTAAAATGCTAAGGTCTTTGTGGAAACTCCGAAAATTGGTAACTCGAAAGAGCTTTTGATATTGTATGTTCATAATTTTTGTTTTGTTCCAATTTTTTTAATCAATCTTCAGTAAAGATTAACATTTTTAAATTTCAGTTTCACAAGCTTCTAATGCAATTATCTCGATAAATAATGAAAATAAAACATTACGTATTTGCATGTATATTTTAATAACAGAGTTTAACAATTATGTTCTTTAAAATGTAAAATTGTCACTAAGAACTAACTCTTTATCTGTATCGTCACCAACATTGTTTTACTATTAATTTTGTCGACTTTTCTTAGAAGAGACAATTTTCTTTTGTTCTCGTGTCATCTGTTTTGCCACTGTATTTTTATATCTAGACTAAAAGGTATAGTAATGATCGGTTTGGAACTCTGACAAAAGAGATGACTTCCGTTTTTTAAAGCAAATTTCTTGCAATATCGACATATGGAGTACATATTTCCCAGTTGATATGTATAACAGGGCATTTTTTAAATTCCAAAATTTAGAAAGTTGCTGTTTTCAGTGTAAGTATTACCTATGGTAAAGTAGAAGTTAACGACAAGTTGAACAACCGGCCCCTGTTCGAAAGTGTTATTGACGCGATCATAATTTGATTTAACGTTGGTATATATTTATATATATATATACATATATATATATAAACAAGTCTAAATTGAAAACAACGTTCAAACCTATGATTGCGTTGGATAAAAACCGCAATTTTTATACGTGTGCATGCAAAACAAATTTCTTGTTAGAGGGGTCTAAATACAGCACAAACAACATTTTCCAAAAGACCAAAAAAAAGTGAAAAAGTATATTTTAACAAAACGCATTTGACTAACAGGTCGAACAACAAATGTTCTTAAACCCTGTTGACTGCCATTGGCGATTGCCAAATAAACGGATCACCGATGTAATAAATGGATCTTAATTATAAATTTAATACTAAACAGAAAACAATAAACTTGCGGAAAGGATGGTATACCGCAAACAAAAGGTGCAAAGGTTTTTGTACACCATATCTGGATTTCGACAATTAATGTCTCTTCAGTGATGTTAGGAATCGAAACGGTATTTGGAAAGCCATACAATTAACCTCAATTTAGGATAGACTCTTGAATTTTGAGGAGTCAAAATAGGATGAACGGATCATATAAACCCGAAGGCAAATATAATACAAGCCTAAACGAAAAAATAAAAACAAGTCTAAATTGAAAACAACGTTCAAACCTATGATTGCGTTGGATAAAAACCGCAATTTTTATACGTGTGCATACAAAACAAATTTCTTGTTAGAGGGGTCTAAATACAGCACAAACAACATTTTCCAAAAGACCAAAAAAAGTGAAAAAGTATATTTTAACAAAACGCATTTGACTAACAGGTCGAACAACAAATGTTCTTAAACCCTGTTGACTGCCATTGGCGATTGCCAAATAAACGGATCACCGATGTAATAAATGGATCTTAATTATAAATTTAATACTAAACAGAAAACAATAAACTTGCGGAAAGGATGGTATACCGCAAACAAAAGGTGCAAAGGTTTTTGTACACCATATCTGGATTTCGACAATTAATGTCTCTTCAGTGATGTTAGGAATCGAAACGGTATTTGGAAAGCCATACAATTTACCTCAATTTAGGATAGACTCTTGAATTTTGAGGAGTCAAAATAGGATGAACGGATCATATAAACCCTAAGGCAAATATAATACAAGCCCAAACGAAAGAATATAAACAAGTCTAAATTGAAAACAACGTTCAAACCTATGATTGCGTTGGATAAAAATCGCAATTTTTATACGTGTGCATGCAAAACAAATTTCTTGGTAGAGGGGTCTAAATACAGCACAAACAACATTTTCCAAAAGACCAAAAAAACTGAAAAAGTATATTTTAACAAAACGCATTTGACTAACAGGTCGAACAACAAATGTTCTTAAACCCTGTTGACTGCCATTGGCGATTGCCAAATAAACGGATCACCGATGTAATAAATGGATCTTAATTATAAATTTGATACTTAACAGAAAACAATAAACTTGCGGAAAGGATGGTATACCGCAAACAAAAGGTGCAAAGGTTTTTGTACACCATATCCGGATTTCGACAATTAATGTCTCTTCAGTGATGTTAGGAATCGAAACGGTATTTGGAAAGCCATACAATTTACCTCAATTTAGGATAGACTCTTGAATTTTGAGGAGTCAAAATAGGATGAACGGATCATATAAACCCGAAGGCAAATATAATACAAGCCCAAACGAAAAAATATAAACAAGTCTAAATTGAAAACAACGTTCAAACCTATGATTGCTTTGGATAAAAACCGCAATTTTTATACGTGTGCATACAAAACAAATTTCTTGTTAGAGGGGTCTAAATACAGCACAAACAACATTTTCCAAAAGACCAAAAAAAGTGAAAAAGTATATTTTAACAAAACGCATTTGACTAACAGGTCGAACAACAAATGTTCTTAAACCCTGTTGACTGCCATTGGCGATTGCCAAATAAACGGATCACCGATGTAATAAATGGATCTTAATTATAAATTTAATACTAAACAGAAAACAATAAACTTGCGGAAAGGATGGTATACCGCAAACAAAAGGTGCAAAGGTTTTTGTACACCATATCTGGATTTCGACAATTAATGTCTCTTCAGTGATGTTAGGAATCGAAACGGTATTTGGAAAGCCATACAATTTACCTCAATTTAGGATAGACTCTTGAATTTTGAGGAGTCAAAATAGGATGAACGGATCATATAAACCCTAAGGCAAATATAATACAAGCCCAAACGAAAGAATATAAACAAGTCTAAATTGAAAACAACGTTCAAACCTATGATTGCGTTGGATAAAAATCGCAATTTTTATACGTGTGCATGCAAAACAAATTTCTTGGTAGAGGGGTCTAAATACAGCACAAACAACATTTTCCAAAAGACCAAAAAAACTGAAAAAGTATATTTTAACAAAACGCATTTGACTAACAGGTCGAACAACAAATGTTCTTAAACCCTGTTGACTGCCATTGGCGATTGCCAAATAAACGGATCACCGATGTAATAAATGGATCTTAATTATAAATTTGATACTAAACAGAAAACAATAAACTTGCGGAAAGGATGGTATACCGCAAACAAAAGGTGCAAAGGTTTTTGTACACCATATCCGGATTTCGACAATTAATGTCTCTTCAGTGATGTTAGGAATCGAAACGGTATTTGGAAAGCCATACAATTTACCTCAATTTAGGATAGACTCTTGAATTTTGAGGAGTCAAAATAGGATGAACGGATCATATAAACCCGAAGGCAAATATAATACAAGCCCAAACGAAAAAATATAAACAAGTCTAAATTGAAAACAACGTTCAAACCTATGATTGCTTTGGATAAAAACCGCAATTTTTATACGTGTGCATGCAAAACAAATTTCTTGTTAGAGGCGTCTAAATACAGCACAAACAACATTTTCCAAAAGACCAAAAAGGTGAAAAAGTATATTTAAACAAAACGCATTTGACTAACAGTTCGAACAACTGATGTTCTTAAACCCTGCTGACAGCCATTGACAATTGCCAAATAAACGGATCACAAGATGTAACAAAATGGATCTTAATTTAATTTATTAATTTAATACCAAATAGAAAACAATAAACTTGCGGAAAAGATGGTATACCGCAAACATGAGGTGCAAAAATTTGTACACCATATCCGGATTTCGACAATTAATGTCTCTTCAGTGATGTTAGGAATCGAAACGGTATTTGGAAGGCCATATAATTTACCTCAATTTAAGATAGACTCTTGAATTTTAAAGAGTCGAAATAGGATGAACAGATCATATAAACCCGAAGGCAAATATAATACAAGCCCAAACGAAAAAATATAAACAAGTCTAAATTGAAAACCACGTTCAAACCTATGATTGCGTTGGATAAAAATCGCAATTTTTATACGTGTGCATGCAAAACAAATTTCTTGTTAGAGGGGTCTAAATACAGCACAAACAACATTTTCCAAAAGACCAAAAAAAGTGAAAAGGTATATTTTAACAAAACGCATTTGACTAACAGGTCGAACAACAAATGTTCTTAAACCCTGTTGACTGCCATTGGCGATTGCCAAATAAACGGATCACCGATGTAATAAATGGATCTTAATTATAAATTTAATACTAAACAGAAAACAATAAACTTGCGGAAAGGATGGTATACCGCAAACAAAAGGTGCAAAGGTTTTTGCACACCATATCTGGATTTCGACAATTAATGTCTCTTCAGTGATGTTAGGAATCGAAACGGTATTTGGAAAGCCATACAATTTACCTCAATTTAGGATAGACTCTTGAATTTTGAGGAGTCAAAATAGGATGAACGGATCATATAAACCCGAAGGCAAATATAATACAAGCCCAAACGAAAGAATATAAACAAGTCTAAATTGAAAACAACGTTCAAACCTATGATTGCGTTGGATAAAAATCGCAATTTTTATACGTGTGCATGCAAAACAAATTTCTTGGTAGAGGGGTCTAAATACAGCACAAACAACATTTTCCAAAAGACCAAAAAAAGTGAAAAAGTATATTTTAACAAAACGCATTTGACTAACAGGTCGAACAACAAATGTTCTTAAACCCTGTTGACTGCCATTGGCGATTGCCAAATAAACGGATCACCGATGTAATAAATGGATCTTAATTATAAATTTGATACTAAACAGAAAACAATAAACTTGCGGAAAGGATGGTATACCGCAAACAAAAGGTGCAAAGGTTTTTGTACACCATATCCGGATTTCGACAATTAATGTCTCTTCAGTGATGTTAGGAATCGAAACGGTATTTGGAAAGCCATACAATTTACCTCAATTTAGGATAGACTCTTGAATTTTGAGGAGTCAAAATAGGATGAACGGATCATATAAACCCGAAGGCAAATATAATACAAGCCCAAACGAAAAAATATAAACAAGTCTAAATTGAAAACAACGTTCAAACCTATGATTGCTTTGGATAAAAACCGCAATTTTTATACGTGTGCATGCAAAACAAATTTCTTGTTAGAGGCGTCTAAATACAGCACAAACAACATTTTCCAAAAGACCAAAAAGGTGAAAAAGTATATTTAAACAAAACGCATTTGACTAACAGTTCGAACAACTGATGTTCTTAAACCCTGCTGACAGCCATTGACAATTGCCAAATAAACGGATCACAAGATGTAACAAAATGGATCTTTATTTAATTTATTAATTCAATACCAAATAGAAAACAATAAACTTGCGGAAAAGATGGTATACCGCAAACATGAGGTGCAAAAATTTGTACACCATATCCGGATTTCGACAATTAATGTCTCTTCAGTGATGTTAGGAATCGAAACGGTATTTGGAAGGCCATATAATTTACCTCAATTTAAGATAGACTCTTGAATTTTGAGGAGTCAAAATAGGATGAACGGATCATATAAACCCGAAGGCAAATATAATACAAGCCCAAACGAAAAAATATAAACAAGTCTAAATTGAAAACAACGTTCAAACCTATGATTGCGTTGGATAAAAACCGCAATTTTTATACGTGTGCATGCAAAACAAATTTCTTGTTAGAGGGGTCTAAATACAGCACAAACAACATTTTCCAAAAGACCAAAAAAACTGAAAAAGTATATTTTAACAAATGCATTTGACTAACAGGTCGATCAACAAATGTTCTTAAACCCTGTTGACTGCCATTGGCGATTGCCAAATAAACGGATCACCGATGTAATAAATGGATCTTAATTATAAATTTAATACTAAACAGAAAACAATAAACTTGCTGAAAGGATGGTATACCGCAAACAAAAGGTGCAAAGGTTTTTGTACACCATATCCGGATTTCGACAATAATGTCTCTTCAGTGATGTTAGGAATCGAAACGGTATTTGGAAAGCCATACAATTTACCTCAATTTAGGATAGACTCTTGAATTTTGAGGAGTCAAAATAGGATGAACGGATCATATAAACCCGAAGGCAAATATAATACAAGCCCAAACGAAAAAATATAAACAAGTCTAAATTGAAAACAACGTTCAAACCTATGATTGCTTTGGATAAAAACCGCAATTTTTATACGTGTGCATGCAAAACAAATTTCTTGTTAGAGGCGTCTAAATACAGCACAAACAACAATTTCCAAAAGACCAAAAAAGTGAAAAAGTATATTCAAACAAAACGCATTTGACTTACAGGTCGAACAACTGATGTTCTTAAACCCTGTTGACTGCCATTGGCGATTGCCAAATAAACGGATCACAAGATGTAACAAAATGGATCTTTATTTAATTTATTTATTTAATACCAAATAGAAAACAATAAACTTGCGGAAAAGATGGTATACCGCAAACATGAGGTGCAAAAATTTGTACACTATATCTGGATTTCGACAATTAATGTCTCTTCAGTGATGTTAGGAATCGAAACGGTATTTGGAAGGCCATATAATTTACTTCAATTTAGGATAGACTCTTGAATTTTAGAGAGTCGAAATAGGATGAACGGATCATATAAACCCGAAGGCAAATATAATACAAGCCCTAGCGAAAAAATTATAAATAAGTCTAAATTGAATACAACGTTCAAACATATGATTGCGTTGGATAAAACCGCAATTTTTACACGTGTGCATGCAAAACAAATTTCTTGGTAGAGGGGTCTAAATCCAGCAAAAACATTTTCCAAAAGACCAAAAAAGTGAAAAAGTATATTCAAACAAAACGCATTTGACTAATAAGTCGAACAACTGATGTTCTTAAACCCTGCTGACTGCCATTGGCGATTGCCAAATAAACGGATCACAAGATGTAACAAAATGGATCTTTATTTAATTTATTAATTTAATACCAAATAGAAAACAATAAACTTGCGGAAAAGATGGTATACCGCAAACATGAGGTGCAAAAATTTGTACACCATATCCGGATTTCGACAATTAATGTCTCTTCAGTGATGTTAGGAATCGAAACGGTATTTGGAAAGCCATACAATTTACCTCAATTTGGGATAGACTCTTGAATTTTGAGGAGTCAAAATAGGATGAACGGATCATATAAACCCGAAGGCAAATATAATACAAGCCCAAACGAAAAAATATAAACAAGTCTAAATTGAAAACAACGTTCAAACCTATGATTGCGTTGGATAAAAACCGCAATTTTTATACGTGTGCATGCAAAACAAATTTCTTGTTAGAGGGGTCTAAATACAGCACAAACAACATTTTCCAAAAGACCAAAAAAAGTGAAAAAGTATATTTTAATAAAACGCATTTGACTAACAGGTCGAACAACAAATGTTCTTAAACCCTGTTGACTGCCATTGGCGATTGCCAAATAAACGGATCACCGATGTAATAAATGGATCTTAATTATAAATTTAATACTAAACAGAAAACAATAAACTTGCGGAAAGGATGGTATACCGCAAACAAAAGGTGCAAAGGTTTTTGTACACTTTATCCGGATTTCGACAATTAATGTCTGTTCAGTGATGTTAGGAATCGAAACGGTATTTGGAAAGCCATACAATTTACCTCAATTTAGGATAGACTCTTGAATTTTGAGGAGCCAAAATAGGATGAACGGATCATATAAACCCGAAGGCAAATATAATACAAGCCCAAACGAAAAAATATAAACAAGTCTAAATTGAAAACAACGTTCAAACCTATATTTGCTTTGGATAAAAACCGCAATTTTTATACGTGTGCATGCAAAACAAATTTCTTGTTAGAGGCGTCTAAATACAGCACAAACAACATTTTCCAAAAGACCAAAAAAGTGAAAAAGTATTTTCAAACAAAACGCATTTGACTAACAGGTCGAACAACTGATGTTCTTAAACCCTGCTGACTGCCATTGGCGATTGCCAAATAAACGGATCACAAGATGTAACAAAATGGATCTTTATTTAATTTATTAATTTAATACCAAATAGAAAACAATAAACTTGCGGAAAAGATGGTATACCGCAAACATGAGGTGCAAACATTTGTACACCATATCCGGATTTCATAATGTCTCTTCAGTGATATTAGGAATCGAAACGGTATTTGGAAGGCCATATAATTTACCTCAATTTAGGATAGACTCTTGAATTTTAGAGAGTCGAAATAGGATGAACGGATCATATAAACCCGAAGGCAAATATAATACAAGCCCTAGCGAAAAAAATATAAATAAGTCTTAATTGAAAACAACGTTCAAACCTATGATTGCGTTGGATAAAAACCGCAATTTTTTTACGTGTGCATGCAAAACAAATTTCTTGGTAGAGGGGTCTAAATACAGCAAAAACATTTTCCAAAAGACCAAAAAAGTGAAAAAGTATATTTAAACAAAACGCATTTGACTAACAGGTCGAACAACTGTTGTTCTTAAACCCTGTTGACTGCCATTGGCGATTGCCAAATAAACGGATCACAAGATGTAATAAATGGATCTTAATTATAAATTTAATACTAAACAGAAAACAATAAACTTGCAGAAAGGATGGTATACCGCAAACAAAAGGTGCAAAGGTTTTTGTACGCCATATCCGGATTTCGACAATTAATGTCTGTTCAGTGATGTTAGGAATCGAAACGGTATTTGGAAAGCCATACAATTTACCTCAATTTAGGATAGACTCTTGAATTTTGAGGAGTCAAAATAGGATGAACGGATCATATAAACCTGAAGGCAAATATAATACAAGCCCAAACGAAAAAATATAAACAAGTCTAAATTGAAAACAACGTTCAAACGTATGATTGCTTTGGATAAAAACCGCAATTGTTATACGTGTGCATGCAAAACAAATTTCTTGTTAGAGGCGTCTAAATACAGCACAAACAACATTTTCCAAAAGACCAAAAAAGTGAAAAAGTATATTCAAACAAAACGCATTTGACTAACAGGTCGAACAACTGATGTTCTTAAACCCTGCTGACTGCCATTGGCGATTGCCAAATAAACGGATCACAAGATGTAACAAAATGGATCTTTATTTAATTGATTAATTTAATACCAAATAGAAAACAATAAACTTGCGGAAAAGATGGTATACCGCAAACAAAAGGTGCAAAGGTTTGTACACCATATCCATGTTTCGACAAATAATGTCTCTTCAGTGATGTTAGGATTCGAAACGGTATTTGGAAAGCCATACAATTTACCTCAATTTAGTATAGACTCTTGAATTTTGAGGAGTCAAAATAGGATGAACGGATCATATAAACCCGAAGGCAAATATAATACAAGCCCAAACAAAAAAATATAAACAAGTCTAAATTGAAAACAACGTTCAAACCTATGATTGCGTTGGATAAAAACCGCAATTTTTATACGTGTGCATGCAAAACAAATTTCTTGTTAGAGGGGTCTAAATACAGCACAAACAACATTTTCCAAAAGACCAAAAAAAGTGAAAAAGTATATTTTAACAAAACGCATTTGACTAACAGGTCGAACAACAAATGTTCTTAAACCCTGTTGACTGCCATTGGCGATTGCCAAATAAACGGATCACCGATGTAATAAATGGATCTTAATTATAAATTTAATACTAAACAGAAAACAATAAACTTGCGGAAAGGATGGTATACCGCAAACAAAAGGTGCAAAGGTTTTTGTACACCATATCTGGATTTCGACAATTAATGTCTCTTCAGTGATGTTAGGAATCGAAACGGTATTTGGAAAGCAATACAATTTACCTCAATTTAGGATAGACTCTTGAATTTTAGAGAGTCGAAATAGGATGAACGGATCATATAAACCCGAAGGCAAATATAATACAAGCCCAAGCGAAAAAAATATAAATAAGTCTAAATTGAAAACAACATTCAAATATATGATTGCGTTGGATAAAAACCTCAATTTTTATACGTGTGCATGCAAAACAAATTTCTTGGTAGGGGGGTCTAAATACAGCACAAACAACATTTTCCAAAAGACCAAAAAGTGAAAAAGTATATTTAATCAAAACGCATTTGACTAACAGGTCGAACAACTGATGTTCTTAAACCCTGCTGACTGCCATTGGCGATTGCCAAATAAACGGATCACAAGATGTAACAAAATGGATCTTTATTTAATTTATTAATTTAATACCAAATAGAAAACAATAAACTTGCGGAAAATATGGTATACCGCAAACATAAGTTGCAAAAATTTGTACACCATATCCGGATTTCGACAATTAATGTCTCTTCAGTAATATTAGGAATTGAAACGGTATTTGGAAGGCCATATAATTTACCTCAATTTAGGATAGACTCTTGAATTTTAAAGAGTCGAAATAAGATGAACGGATCATATAAACCCGAAGGCAAATATAATACAAGCCCAAACGCGAAAAAAAATATAAATAAGTCTAAATTGAAAACAACGTTCAAACCTATGATTGCGTTGGATAAAAACCGCAATTTTTATACGTGTGCATGCAAAACAAATTTCTTGGTAGAGGGGTCTGAATACAGCACAAACAACATTTTCCTAAAGACCAAAAAAGTGAAAAAGTATATTTAAACAAAACGCATTTGACTAACAGGTCGAACAACTGATGTTCTTAAACCCTGCTGACTGTCATTGGCGATTGCCAAATAAACGGATCACAAGATGGAACAAAATGGATCTTTATTTAATTTATTAATTTTATACCAAATAGAAAACAATAAACTTGCGGAAAAGATGGTATACTGCAAACATAAGGTGCAAAACTTTGTACACCATATCCGGATTTCGACAATTAATGTCTCTTCAGTGATGTTAGGAATCGAAACGGTATTTGGAAGGCTATATAATTTACCTCAATTTAGGATAGACTCTTGAATTTTGAAGAGTCGAAATAGGATGAACGGATCATATAAACCCGAAGGCAAATATAATACAAGCCCAAGCGAAAAAATATAAACAAGTCTAAATTGAAAACAACGTTCAAACCTATGATTGCGTTGGATAAAAACCGCAATTTTTATACGTGTGCATGCAAAACAAATTTCTTGGTAGAGGGGTCTAAATACAGCACAAACAAGATTTTCCAAAAGACCAAAAAAGTGAAAAAGTATATTTAAACAAAACGCATTTGACTAAGATGTCGAACAACTGATGTTCTTAAACCCTGCTGACTGCCATTGGCGATTGCCAAATAAACGGATCACAAGATGTAACAAAATGGATCTTTATTCAATTTATTAATTTAATACCAAATAGACAACAATAAACTTGCGGAAAAGATGGTATACCGCAAACAAAAGGTGCAAAGGTTTTTGTACACTATATCCGGATTTCGACAATTAATGTCTCCTCAGTGATGTGAGGAATCGAAACGGTATTTGGAAGGCCATATAATTTACCTCAATTTAGGATAGACTCTTGAATTTTAAAGAGTCGAAATAGGATGAACGGATCATATAAACCCGAAGGCAAATATAATACAAGCCCAAGCGAAAAATGTAAAGAAGTCTAAATTGAAAACAACGTTCAAACCTATGATTGCGTTGGATAAAAACCGCAATTTTTATACGTGTGCATGCTTAAACAAATTTCTTGGTAGAGGGATCTAAATACAGCAAAAACATTTTTCCAAAAGACCAAAAAAGTCAAAAAAGTATATTCAAACAAAACGCATTTGACTAACAGGTCGAACAACTGATGTTCTTAAACCCTGCTGACTGCCATTGGCGATTGCCAAATAAACGGATCACAAGATGGAACAAAATGGATTTTTATTTAATTTTTTAATTTAATACCAAATAGAAAACAATAAACTTGCAGAAAAGATGGTATACCGCAAACATAAGTTGCAAAAATTTGTACACCATATCCGGATTTCGACAATTAATGTCTCATCAGTGATGTTAGGAATCGAAACGGTATTTGGAAGGCCATATAATTTACCTCAATTTAGGATAGACTCTTGAATTTTAAAGAGTCGAAATAGGATGAACGGATCATATAAACCCGAAGGCAAATATAATACAAGCCCAAGCGAAAAAATATAAATAAGTCTAAATTGAAAACAACATTCAAATAGATGATTGCGTTGGATAAAAAGCGTAATTTTTATACGTGTGCATGCAAAACAAATTTCTTGGTAGAGGGGTCTAAATACAGCACAAACAACATTTTCCAAAAGACAAAAAGTGAAAAAGTATATTTAATCAAAACGCATTTGACTAACAGGTCGAACAACTGATGTTCTTAAACCCTGCTGACTGCCATTGGCGATTGCCAAATAAACGGATCACAAGATGTAACAAAATGGATCTTTATTTAATTTATTAATTTAATACCAAATAGAAAACAATAAACTTGCGGAAAATATGGTATACCGCAAACATAAGTTGCAAACATTTGTACACAATATCCGGATTTCGACAATTAATGTCTCTTCAGTAATGTTAGGAATCGAAACGGTATTTGGAAGGCCATATAATTTACCTCAATTTAGGATAGACTCTTGAATTTGAAAGAGTCGAAATAGGATGAACGGATCATATAAACCCGAAGGCAAATATAATACAAGTCAAGCGCGAAAAAAAATATAAATAAGTCTAAATTGAAAACAACGTTCAAACCTATGATTGCGTTGGATAAAAACCGCAATTTTTATACGTGTGCATGCAAAACAAATTTCTTGGTAGAGGGGTATCAATACAGCACAAACAAGATTTTCCAAAAGACCAAAAAGTGAAAAAGTATATTTAAACAAAACGCATTTGACTAACAGGTCGAACAACTGATGTTCTTAAACCCTGCTGACTGCCATTGGCGATTGCCAAATAAACGGATCACAAGATGTAACAAAATGGATCTTTATTTAATTTATTACTTTAATACCAAATAGAAAACAATAAACTTGCGGAAAAGATGGTAAACCGCAAACATGAGGTGCAAAAATTTGTACACCATATCCGGATTTCGACAATTAATGTCTCTTCAGTGATGTTAGGAATCGAAACGGTATTTGGAAGGCCATATAATTTACCTCAACTTAGGAAAGACTCTTAAATTTTAAAGAGTCGAAATAGGATGAACGGATCATATAAACCCGAAGGCAAAAATAATACAAGCCCAAGCGAAAAAATATAAATAAGTCTAAATTGAAAACAACGTTCAAACGTATGATTGCGTTGGATAAAAACCGCAATTTTTATACGTGTGCATGCAAAACAAATTTCTTGATAGAGGGGTCTAAATACAGTACAAACAATATTTTCCAAAAGACCAAAAAAGTGAAAAAGTATATTTAAACAAAACGCATTTGACTAACAGGTCGAACAACTGACGTTATATATATATATATATAAAAATTGCGGTTTTTATCCAACGCAATCATAGGTTTGAACGTTGTTTTCAATTTAGACTTGTTTATATTTTTTCGTTTGGGCTTGTATTATATTTGCCTTCGGGTTTATATGATCCGTTCATCCTATTTCGACTCTTCAAAATTCAAGAGTCAATCCCAAATTGAGGTAAATTATATGGCCTTCCAAATACCATTTCGATTCCTAACATCACTGAAGAGACATTAATTGTCGAAATCCGGATATGGTGTACAAATATTTGCACCTCATGTTTGCGGTATACCATCTTTTCCGCAAGTTTATTGTTTTCTGTTTGGTATTAAGGTATAAAACCACTAATTCATAGCCCCATTGCTTTCTATGTTAAATTCTGCAATTTCAAGCATTAATGGCTACTTTGTCTTAAGTTCAAATAAAGTAGCAGTTATTTCATGTCAAAACTATACCTTATCCTGACTTGTGCTGAAAAATTCAACATACCTTTAATTGCATATTAGAGCATACTGGTTCCCGGAAGTTTGATAGTACAAAAACTGGTGCTTCTGATCTGAACAACAGGGCAAATGTACCCTCCTATTAAAATTGTATATACTTCTTTATTATTCAAAAAAAACTTTCAACAAGGGTTCTACAGTGATCCCAAGTCCCCAAGCTTTCATTTGATACCAAAACTACCCAAATATTCCACCTATTGACAAAGATACAGCTATGCGTAGGAACTATTTTGTTTAAAATATGTTCTACTTTCTTGTATGTTCTTTCCGACCGAGCCTGAATTAGTGGTTCTATACCTTAAATTAATATAATTAAGATCCATTGTGTTACATCTGTGATCCGTTTATTTGGCAATCGCCATGGCAGTCAGCAGGGTTTAAGAACATCTGTTGTTCGACCTGCTAGTCAAATGAGTTTTGTTAAAATATACTTTTTCACTTTTTTGGTCTTTTGGAAAATGTTGTTTGTGCTGTATTTAGACCCCTCTACAAAGAAATTTGTTTTGCATGCACGCGTATAAAAATTGCGGTTTTTATCCAACGCAATCATAGGTTTGAACGTTGTTTTCAATTTAGACTTGTATATATATATATATATATATATAGAAGTCTATAAAAAGGACCAACCAGCAAATTTACTATGTACCGGATCGTCTAGAATAGACGATACTGTGCAGATAAGGAAAAAATTATATAAGTCTAGAGATTTGCACAACGATACTAATATAAGATGGTATTATACGAAGATGTTGTTAATAAATCGTGTTGACAAATATTTCGGCTTAACAAATAGCCTTCTTCGGTGTCAATTATTTTAACAATACAGTATTGTTAAAATAATTGACACCGAAGAAGGCTATTTGTTAAGCCGAAATATTTGTCAACACGATTTATTAACAACATCTTCGTATAATACCATCTTATATTAGTATCGTTGTGCAAATCTCTAGACTTATATATATATATATATATATATATATATATATATATATATATATAATAGCAAATTTTATTGAAACAGAAATTCAAAACGAATTATCTATTGCCAAATTAATTACTTAGTAAAAACTATTTACACTGCCGTTTAACCTAACAATCTTTAATCTATATAGTATTTTCTTTAAAAATCACTTTGGTAAGTTTTGAATTAAAAAAATACACTGTCGTTTGTACGGTGTATGTTGCACAATTTAGAAATACCTATTCAATGTATATTTGGAGACATTACAAATAATTCATTGAACGGCTTGAATGTCTGTAAACATCTAACTGGATCCATCTATGAGGTATTATTCAAATACATAGTTCATACCAAAATTTAAAAAAATAAACATAGCAAAACTAACAAAAAAACAAACAAATGCACTAGTGTTCTTTCAGATTTAGATTTTTCATGCAGTATGGGTTGAGTTTTAAATATTTGAATAACTATACTTATATTTATCAAACAACCATGTGCGATCACTGACATATTGTAAATGCAAAAGACTGAGAATGAATCATTTGCGATTTGATAAAATATTTATGATTATTGTCCTTTGATAGCAAACTACGTTGAAGAACGATTAAAATTCAAACGAGATTGCCACAGAAATCTGTTGTTTTACGAAATGATATCGACAAGTGAAAAGATAAATTCCCCTTTTCAGGCAATACAACGTCTAATTTCTATGATATATTTCAGCATGAATCGAATCATAAAGGAGAGTAGCAAAGGCACATTTATTGACATAGAAACAAGCGAATAAAATAAAACATTTCTGGTTATAGGATTATTTGAATATTTGATATCCCTTTCATTGGAATCTACTCCTATATCATTATCATTTGTTTAGTATATATACATTAGAATTCCATTTCGACTCTACTTCAATTTCCGATTTGAAACGGGTCATAATTTTCCTTATTATTCCGACTAGGAAAGATGTCTGGCACCATCTATTCTTACAACATCGTTTCCGCTCTTTCTCTCAATCGATGGCTCCTTCCAACAATTGTCGTCCTGCATTCTGGGCAAATGCTTCCTTCAGTTTCACCTCCACAGGCACTGAATGCATACACATGACCTTATAAGGAATAAAATGCGTTTGCTATACTATTCATACATATAACGACTATAAACGGTTTAATTTTTTTGTTTATCAAAATTAATATCTGCTTCTTTAATGTTTTCCATACGGAACCGATATTATTATAAGAGAAAACCAAATAGGTCCTACATTTTTTCATGTTCTTAACTGTGTATCATAATCGCATTCGAGTAAAAGTTTATGATTTATATGAAATATAGTTGTAAATATATATATATTACGACGAACGAATGGACAGACAGGGATCAATCTAATTAAAATATAGATCTATGATTTCGTTATACTCATATGACACAAGTTACGATTGTTCGATATTTTAATTAGATTGAGACAGGGATAAACCTATATGCCCTGATAAGAAGGATTAAAAATAAGCACAACTTGGATTCCAGAAAAAAAACGGCATTTAACTTGGTCGGCTAATTAAATATTGTACAACGTTGAAGATGTTAATAGCTATATACTCTTAGATGGCAAAATAAAAATGATAAGTTAGCAAAAAAAAAAATAATACCATGGACAAACGAAAACACAAATATACAAAGAACAGTCCATATCATACATCTTCACTAGCCAAAGGTTACGATCCACTTCCCTCCTCTCCGCCCTTGGCAGATTAAGCCAACATTTGTAATAACAATGTTGCGCCATCTATCGGTAGATTAAAGTCACGCCCATTCCGGATACATTATTCTTGACCAATGGTAGCACTTGAACTCTTCAATTTGGAGGTAAAAACACGGTAGCGTCTAGATTCTACACACTTGGTAAAGCAGGAAACGAAAATATACGTTGACATTCATGCATTTGTGCAAG
Source organism: Mytilus californianus (assembly GCF_021869535.1). Taxonomy (NCBI): domain Eukaryota; kingdom Metazoa; phylum Mollusca; class Bivalvia; order Mytilida; family Mytilidae; genus Mytilus; species Mytilus californianus. Next base: position 31,250,092 of record NW_026262690.1, on the reverse strand, counting down.
AAACATGCAGAGGAACTTCTATTAGTTGATTAAAAACATTCAAATTGTAACTAAATATAGTCGTATGTTTAGGGATGTAAAGACCTGTTGCACAATAAGCACGTGGCAATTGTTTACATACACTTTCTACATTTACACGTGATCATGTTATAGGCGCTTTTTGATTGGATGCAGCGAGTTTCGACTGCAACCAATGAAAATCATTACCTTGTGTCTCCGAAATTCTATCTCAATCTGCCAAGGGTGGAGAGGAGGGAAGTGGATCGTAACCCTTGGCTAGCGAAGATGAGATCATAAAGCAGAAACTAAAGATTGAGAAATATGAACATAACCCAAAGTATAGTTAACGGGGGAAACTCTGGTACTTCAGAAAGGTTAGAGCTAGTGGTTCTCTATAGTGGCACCCGTTGTGTTGTTCTTGGTAGTAAAACAAATAAGATAAGTAACATTCGGTTATTTTATAACAAAATACCTGTAAGTCAGAAAACAAAATTTCACTTTATTTGAACTTTTTCACCATATTTAATACTAACTGTGCTCTATCTTGATATTTATTGCGATGGCTTAATAGTTTCCGAAAAGTGTAAAATATGTTTTTATTATATTTCAGTCAAGTTTTAGATGTTTCTGTAATATATGTGAATCCATGAAGGAAAGATAAATTGCTTATCTATTCTTTCACATATATGTTCACTATTATGATATATACTGAATTTTGTTTGTAAAAGAAATGTTTAGTGTACAAACGTATTTGCTTTATTTTATGTTTCTTGTTGAAATATTAGCTTTTATAAACTTTGATCTATGGTTTTCTATTTCTCATTTGTTGTCTTTTGCTTTTAACTATCAATCACAAGAAAATAGGAATGGCTACAATCCCTCATAATAGAATTATTGGAGTAAAAACACATCAATTCAAACGTTACTTTCCTTTCTCAAAGTGAACGATATAGAGCTTGATATATTGTATATACACATAAAATTGAGAATGGAAATGGGGAATGTGTCAAAGAGACAACAACCCGACCATAGAGCAGACAACACCCGACATGTCTGTATGTGACCTCTAGAAGTTAATTAGGTTTTTGTCGATTGATGGCTTTCATTGACATAATACCCCGTATCTCCTCATATCGAAATTCAATCAGTGTTCATATTGTTTCGTCTTTTTCTATGGTATATGCAATATGGATATCATTATTCATGGTATTGGAAAAAACGGGAAATATTTACTTTCACGGACTTTCTAAATTTCCAATGGCCATAATTCTTTCAAATATAAATGCAAACTGCAACTGAAGTTGATCTTTTTTAACTTCGCATTCAACCACAACACGAAGCAAAATAAGCGCATTACCCTTTCCCAACATAAACAGAGTAATGCAATGTCAGTTATGCGAAATTTTCTAACTTAAAGGTTGATAATCGCGTTGAAAAAGCAGAAGTAAACGAAAATATACCAAAAATCAGCTTGTGAAATCTTAATCAATAACAGAAAAAAATATGCACTATACTAAAATAGTGAACAAAAGTATATGTTCGTAGAATACTGTTACATACCATTTTTACATTTGTACCAATAACCTTTGAACAGCTGCTTTGCGTTGACCAATACTGTTCTCTCCCTGTCCGATATATCAAGACCCGATCGAGGTATGAGGTCTTCAACGACCTTGAGAAATTTAGTAACAAAGACCTTTCTTCGATCGATAAATTGATTTCCATCTGTCAGGTATCTCTTCACTCTTCCTAGATTTACATCAAAGGACGCGTCCATTTTAATGTCAGATTTCAATTTCCATTCTTTAAGATGTGAAAATTTCAGTAAAAGATTGAATCTTTCCATTTCTCTCAATATATCATCTGTTTCCTGGAGAGTGAAGTAGCTTCGATCTTTGATGATGAAATCGTGTACTTCGTCTATTTGTTGCAATGCATTTAATATCCCTTCTGTTCTTGATCGAACAACTTCGTTTTGGTATTTCTCTTTAATTTCTGACAAAGTTATTAAACATCTTATCTGATTTTCTACAGCTGCAAAATTATTTTGGGATGATATCTGATTTCTCGAGTATTGTTCGTTGAATATCCTGCGGTCAGCTGAAACTAATGATCTAGATTTTCGTAGTGAGGAATACTCCAGCTCGGATTTTCTTTGCTCTAACTTTTTTTTTACAGTTTCAATATCGTTCAAAGTTTGCTTTATCAGGTTACCGTATCTAACATTTCGTCTAATTGGCTTCATGCATTTTGGACACTCTTTCAACTTAACTGGTGTTTTTTCGCGTGTTTGGCTATCATTGTCCATCCATCTATCAAGCCAATCTACTTCAAAAACATGAGAACAGTCTTCCAACTGAACAAAAAGCGCATTAGGCTTGTCGTGTAATTCGGAACATATTTCAGTAACCTTATCTTTGTTGCATATCTTGCATAAAGTTAGACAGGGCTCGCCACATACTCCAATGCATCGATGACCGCATTTTAATGGATTTCTACATCGTTGATTACATCTTGGTCTATCGCATGGCTGGCTGCATAATTTGGTACAACGAAAGTGTTGACATTGCCATTCACATTTCTCGATACACTGTATACACAGTTCGCCGCAAGTTTTCTGACAATTACTATGAATACAACGGTTTTCACACTTAAGTGTACACGGAGGGCAATTTGAACAAAAGTTTTTGCAAGGATGATCACAAAGAAGTGTACGATTACATCTCTGTTTGCATGCTTTATGAAGTCTTCCTTGAAAACACTGGCCACAAGTTCCTTTGCATAAATGACCACAGCCAAGTTCACTTTTGCAAACTGACGGACATTGCATGTTTGACCTGTAACACTCTATTGTTGCAGAATGTCCACATGACCAGTCCTTTTCTACTAAATCTTGACATTTATCTGTATGACTTTCTCCACAAAGGTTTCCACATAAGTGATTGCATTTTAACATTTTCTGACATTTATCTGTGCAACTCCATTTTAAGGGATCCATAGAACATGGAACATTTTGAATATGTCCACATAAGGGTAACGTTTTAGCGATAAGAAACATGCATGGAGGGCATTTGTGACTACATCGTCCCTGGCATCGGTGTCCTAAATTACATGCTTTTTTTACGCAAGGTTTCATGCATTTGAATTGTTCATGTTTCCTGTCGCTTACATGACACGCCCTTGTACAAGTATGCCCGCAGCTGAGGCGTACATCGCAGGGTTTTAAGCAGCCACCTTCTGGTGCTTTCTTAAAGTCGCTCCCTATCTTTGCGTAGATTCCTTTATCATTAGGATGATTTTGGCAGTATAACGTCAGGCCTTCACTTAAAAAGTCATCATCTTTAGCAAGGCTTATGATTGACTTCCATAATTGATTTGTTCGTGCTAGCATTTCAAAATTTCCAATTACATAAAATCCTTTTTTTGCACGAGATAATGCTACGCACACCCTGTTTTCGATACTAAGAAAACCAATGTTATCTGCCTCATTGCTCCGGACTAAGGACAATATTATGATATCGTTTTCCTCTCCTTGGAAATTATCGACAACTGTTATCTTGACACCATTAAAAGTTGACTTTGGCATTTTTTGTTTAAGACAGAAAAGTTGTCCAGAATACAATGTTAAAACTGTTATTTGATAGGGAGAATAACCTTGTAATAGTAAGTATTTACATAGTCCGGCGATATATTCTGCCTCGTGTTGGTTAGAGCGGCTTCTGGATTCTTCATCTGAAGACTCTTTTTCAGAATGGTTGACGAAAAATACATTTTTTGATACGCCCTTTATATCCTCATATGTGTGAACAATTTCGTGATTCAACAAACGTGGATATATAATTTTCATGATTTTTGCGATTTCTGGACGCATGCGATGCTGTTGCTCAAGACAATTATATTCGAGTTTGTTCTTTATCATTCTTTCAAATAAAGACAAATCAAGGTTAAAATTCAGTGCAAGTTTATACACTGTTGGGTTAGGCTTAAGCTGTTGATGGTCGCCAATTAGAATCAGATGCTCACATTGTTTGCTCAAAGTGGTAATCACATGAGCCTCAAGAACCTCTGCCGCCTCCTCTACTACAATTATTCTTGGTCCAAGTTCTTTAAGTACTGGTTGATATTTTGCCGCGCATGTAGTTGTCATGCCGATAACAGTGGCGTGTTTCATTATATCTTTATCTTCTTGCATCTGTATTTCTATATGTGCTTTGCATGCATTCTTAAATTCCTCTTCATTTTGATCGATTTTTCTTTGAATAATGTTACAGTACTGAAGAATCCAGTATCGATAAAGCCGCCATTTATTTTCGGAAGACAAATTCCAAATATCACGGATTTGTGAAACTTCTGTATCATTCATAGATTCATTAGAACGAAGTTGTTGTTTAAGCTTTTTCTTCATGAGTTTCCAATGTCTACCTTGAATTTCCCATTCATTTGAATTGTTCTTTGATCGGAAAGACATTTCAGGAGTTATTGCTTCATCGTCATCCATTTCAGATACATTAATAGCAACAGTATTCTCACCGATCCCTAAGCGGGAAAGGATATCAGTAACCTCTGCAATAGTTTCGTTTTCATTGACATTTTCACCGTCGTTGTAACCATCTGTTTGCCTTTGCTGAGTTTCTGCATCAATTTCATTTATAACGTCTACTAAATCGTCTTCGGTTGTTGTTTCTCTGTCTTTACTTATGGTGTTTGGTATCTTTTCTTTAGTGTTTTGTTGTAAAAATTGTCCGTATCCTAGCCATTCAATTAAAGCAGATTCCTTTTGCTTTCTAGCATTCCGAAAGTATCTGGTGTTCTCTTGAAACTTAATAAGTTCATATCCACTTATCAAATTCCTAAAATGTTTTTGGCTAATAATTGCTTGAAGACATTCCTCGTGTAATATATTAATTTTTGCACTTTCTATTCTCGCTGCTAGAAAATTGATACTAGTTCTAAGAGCTTTTACTCTAATTCTTGTTTTAGTTCTTTCTACATAGATGGCTCTAGGTATACTCCGGTTTCTTCTCAGTGCTTCACGCTTGTTGGCAATGCTATAATTTTTCATTACCTCACTAGAGCTTCGCCCACCTAAACGCAAGACATCCCCTTTGTAAAAGTTTATAATGCCTTCTAAAAACTGATCAAGAGCATGATTTGTATAACACACGACTAAAAGTGGCTTGTTGTTATGTTCTCTTGTAATGGAATCTGTAGTCCACAATGACTTGTTGTGGAGCAATGCTCTTACTATCTTTAGTCCAATATACGTCTTCCCTGTACCTGGGGGTCCTTGAATGATCACAAATTCCTTTGAAAGAGCCGTGCGAACGGCATCGAACTGAGAATTGTCCAGGTGCAATAGCCCTGGATCTGGCCAGTATGTTTCATCTGTAACTTTGATATTATTCGCCATGTTTGCCCTGGCACTGAATGTATAGACAGGCTTTGAAGCATCTTGTACGCGTCGGCCAGGTTGGTGACTCTCATCTCTCAACCAAATATCTTCATCGACCAAAGGACGAAGATCCATTCGAGCAGATGGCTGTCGACAAAGATAGGCTGGTGGCTTAACATTCACTTCACAATGTACAATATACTTCTCAAAAGGCAAGTCTCCCTCTTTCATGTTCTGTAGGCCAAGCAGTACGTGCCGATATGCTTCAAAATATGCACTTGTCTCTGCCATGACGAAGTTGGTTCCTGGACGAACAGATGTTAGTTTCTGAGAATCACTTTCAAACTGAAGATCAACAAGTCCCTTTCTTACATCTTTTAAATCACGGTTTGCAACAGTAGCAAAAAGGAACGTGTCAAATTTATCTGCGGATAAAACAACCAATGAACCAAAAATGAGTCTCTTTGTTGATTCCCACCGTATACGATTAAAACCAGGACACGTGAATGTGACACGTTGGCATAATCCTAAGTTGCTACAAATTGGACTAATTATTTGGACATCTGTGTATATTCTTACATCTTGCAGTCTCGTCGTTTTTCCATTAGTACTAATAGCTTCTATATATTCTTTGACACCTTCCCTGAGTGGAGCAATGAAATCCTCCCTTAATAAACGGAACTGCACATCTAAATAGTGATTCAGGTCATGATAACGACCTTCAACTTTGTTGCGGCGTAAGAACGGCAAATCTTGTACATTAATGTCAATTGATTCGGGAAAGACAGGAATTTCTCTAAAGTTTTCTGGTGGCAGCCATTCATCTTCAGCGTTAGACAGATATCGCTTATTTTGTTTCGATGGTTTCTGCTTGACAGTAATTTGTTTTGCTTCCTTCCATTCTTTGTAGGCAGCAGCAAGTTTATGACTGACCACACCACATTCATATTCGACTGCTTGGAGAACTTCCTCTAACATAGCTAATACTCCTAAAGAAAGCAACATTGCATGAGGAACTTTCATTTTCAATTGGGCGAAAATCATCATTATGTCTACTAGCCTGTCTTCGTGTAACTCAATTTCTGACGAAGGTAAATGTTTAAGATCAATAATATAGTCAGTAAGCGTTTCTTTTAGGAATTTGGAATCTTCTAATGTTACAAGAAACTCCAACAGCTTTTGTGATAATGATTCACACTGACATGCTTTAGCACAGCATTTCAAAATAAGACAAAACATCTCTTCGTCGTGGTCCGTATCGTTAAGGGCATCTTCCAGACAGTCCTTGTTTGAAGTGCAGTGTAGAAGAATTTCATTTGATTCTTTATCTTTCAACTCTGTGAGCCTCCTGAATCCAAACAATAGCCGCCAAGGTTTCCTTCCTGCTCTGATAGAACTGCTATTAGATCGCCTGAAAAAGTTTGCAATCGTAACATATGGAGAACAAACATTGTTTGCTGTATGGTTTTAAATGATATTCGATTTTACCTTGTTTTGTATGTACAATGTTGTGGGTTTTAATAACTTTTTATTATGTGGGATGCTAAATAATAGGTATAAATAGTGTGTATAACCAAGTCTAAAAAGGGGCGCTTCTATCTCTGGTATCACATCTATTGTCCTGTAAAAAAGAGTACACCAAACAAAACACACGAAAGATTCTGTTTCGTGTGAAAATTCGAACACGGTTAATTAATTCTTCTAAAACTAATATAGTCCCCATTAGCTTATTTTACTGAATGTTATACCGTGTTTCTCTGCAAAATATGGGTTAAATGTTAGCGGAGTATCTTCTCTTAAATAGTTGAAAACAACATAGAAATGTTGATTTGCACTTCATCATTTTGTTTTTTTAATTAAATACGTTTCTCAGTTAATATCTATCATAGAAAATGGGACAGCAGTCCATGTGTGTCGAAAAAAAGCATTGTAAATTACTGTTTACCTCTGAACTGTGCATTTGTTGAAATGGTTCACCTAAGCTTAAAGTAAATAAAATTTGACTAGTTTGAACATATAATCGAAGTATTTACTTGAAGATAAATAGTAAACTGTATGGAAAAGCATGTCGTATGTGCTTACTATTTATCTCAATATATTTTGATTATAAATGTTTTTGAAACATGTGTTTCAGTGGATTTTTTCGTTCAACATTTTTTTTTTTGCTTTAATTTTTTTTGTTATTAACACCGATAACCAGTTTCTGATAAAAACCTTGTGTATATCAAGTGATGACTCCTGATAAGTTGACGCTGAAATTAACAGCATAATTGGGTCAGAAAGAGTTGATTTAATGAAACACATATGTAATTTCTTGTCGCAAACATAGTTCGACATGTAAAATACTGAATATGGTACAATCTTGTAGGCCGATGCAAAAATGTGTTAGACGAGTGCTTGAAGTTGTGCAAAAGAGTTGTTTGGTAAGTTAGACGAACACTGTAACGAGGATTTCAATTAGAATATCAGCAAGTGTTCTTCAGAATAAAAATGTATACCTTTTTACCTTTCGTTGGATATTTCCCATGCAAAAATGACTGTTCGACTGTTGGTAATTTTGTGAAAAATTGTAGTAAATCAAACTCCTGTCAACATGCGCATTTCTTGATGTAAAACTTTTTGTCACATCAGACAAATGTACGATGTTACAGTTTAATGCATACTCAGTGTTATGGGTGTGAGAAATTACAAAATTACAAAACATTACAAGAAAATTAAGCATATGGATTTAAAACTGTTTTGACTAAGGTTTAGGAATTTGGAATCTTATCAATATAAAACTTAGAAAATGTGGCATGATTGTCAGTGAGACCACTATCCACCAGAGACCAAATGACGTAGATGCATGTAAGCAACTTAATAGAAAAACAAAGGATTTATTTTACTTGATTTATAATCTAAACATTTTAAATATTTTGTCATGGACACTCACCGGCAATCTGATTCGCTTCGTGATTGATATCCTCTACCTCTTCCATAACCTCTACCTCTTCCATAACCTCTTCCTCGTCTTTGTCCTCTAGACGATGAGTCTAAACTAAAACATAATTAAACAATTAGAAAGCCGCAAATATTGGTTCAGAATGTCGATATGGTTTCACTTTCTTAATGTTTTTTTTTTTTAAGGATTCTAATAATGGTAGCATGAGATGAGTTCTCCGAACGATCACGAAATAAAATGTATGTTACCGTGATGGTTTTTATGGTTTTCTTTTTATGATAAAATACATGTATTCAGATTGGTTTTATCTACTTATATATCGGTAGTACCATTTTACTCCATGGTGAGATTGAAATAAGAATGAGATGCAAAATAAAAATGTAAATATTTCTGGCCATCCAATTAGTATTATAAAATTCTGTCAATGAAATTTGAAGAACAGAAACTCGTACATTCGTATTATATAAACGGACTACAAAAAGTACATTGTTGTTTGCAGAGGACTTCATCAGATAATGCACTATCAATGGTTTATTTAAACTGTTTGTAGTCATACACTTCACCGAGAGTCATCCATTCAACTTTTAAAAAATATGCTTTTAAGGGGGTCTTCAAATCATTTTAAATCCCCTGGACATTTCAAAACATTTTGTAAGGCTTGTATTTTACGAGTAGATTTTTGAAAGCTTGCCAGTCAGAATCAACGATAGCCAGACGGACTTTACCGATGACTATTTTATATAATAACTCCCATGCATCATTCCTGCAAAGTTTTATTTATATTTTCAAAGAAAACATTTTGTTTAATTACGGACGGCAAATGACTGATGCAATGTGATGGAAATAGACAAAATGGGTCTGAATTATTTTTTAATTTGCATACCGAAATTAATCGATATCCAATCAACCAAACAGACCTTTTTATTCCTTTCAACTTAAAAATTAAAATTTCCGTTAAATGCATAAAATATGTTAAAGCCCGTCATATTCTTTGTGTGCCTGTCCCAAGTCAGGAGCATGTAATTCAATGGTTGCCGTTGGTTCATATCTGTTATATTTGTTTTTCGTAAATTGTATTGTTATAAATTAAGCCGTTAGCGTTCTCGTTTGAATTGCTACACATTTTTATGTTGGTGTCTTTTATAGCCGACTATACGGTACTAGTTTTTCTCATTTTTTCACTCTAATTTTTATATACTTACTAAATGATATCTACCCATTGGCTACATTTAGTCATACAAAAATAAACTATTTCTCGATTCGCACTGTTCAATAACTATGCATTATTGTAAAATGCAAGCTAATCTAAGCTACCTTGCATTTTACAGCTTCGTATATGATTTGGCCTTACAACTGTTTTGATTCAAATGCCACTGATGATTCTTATGTATACGAAATACTCGTCTGGCTTACCTTATTATAAGTCTAGTATCTTTGGTGAGTTTTTACTACAAAAAGTATTATTTCAAATTAAGACACACGTTAACATTTCAAGAAAACCATAATGTCTTGACCAAAAGAAAATACTCTTGCCAAAGTCTAATTCCGCATAACCAGCTTGTGTTATTTCAATAATATAAAAAAAAGTGCAGTATTATTTTTTTTTACCTTTGCGCCATTTAGGAAAATGGCTTGTCGACCATCTGAAAATTAAAAAAAAAGACATCTATGAAATAATCAGGTTAGGGGATTTAAAACATAAAAAAAAAGATATAAGTTTGAATCTTGGAAAAGTGTTTTTCAAATCTGTAATGTAAAATTTTTCCAATTATTTACACATGTAACCAAATTGAATGTATGCTATATACATTTGACTGGTATGTATTTTCCCAATATCTCACTTTTCTTCAAACTAAAACTGTTAAAAAAAATAAAATATTTCCGTAAATGCTGAATGGGGAGTCTGGCTCAGTTTTTTTGCTAATTAGTTTCAGAGAAGAATATTTGTTTAATGTAAAAGGATGACACTTTTGGTGGTGATAACATGTCATTTTAGTCAGACGAGAGAAAAAAGAAAATAGATGCAACCTTACTGTTCCTTTGACCACTATTGTACCAACGAATGGTTGTTTTCTTAGATGCTTGTCACCATCTAGATAAAATAGGAAGCTTCATTCCTACATTTGTTATTGAAGATTTTGTTCAAATAGATTACTGAACATTTTTTCAAGTGTTTTCAGAAGAAAAGATTATTTTCTATAAAAAAACATATAATACGTCGATCGAGAAGCTAATCTTTGAGTCATAAGAGTTAAAAGGGAAACACGAGGTGCCACCTTTAACGTCTGTTGGAAACTTTACCTAAACAGTTACTCGATGAGATGCGCATTAACAAATATAAGAAACTACAAAAACGAGGCTGCAATAGTATGGAAAGGGGAGGAGATACCAATTATTTGTCGAAAAAAAAAGACGACACCATGGCCAAAACAAAACCGTCAAAATGACCAACAACAGTCCAATAAAAACTAAACAGAAATTAAGCAAGCACCCCCCCCCCCCTAAAAAAGAAACAAAATGTAATAAAGGTAAATTTACAGCAAATGTTGCTTTAAAATAAGGTCCTCTAATTCCTAATTCGAATGTGCGCTCTCCTAACGTATCATCCTGTATCCGCACCTGTTAAAGACAGAGAAATACGAACCACACCAAAAACCGGATAGAACTTATGTACTTCGGAAGGGTAAGCTGTTCCTGTAACACCAGTGGCTCCCGTCATGCTGCTCCACATCAGGCACAAATAAGGTTAAGAGTGGCAGTATAAGTCACAGTCGAGGAGAAATAAACGGGACTGTGGCTAAGTGGAACTTATACACGTAATAATGTGGTCATCTATAACATAGATATTCCAAAATGGTAAACCAAACAATCATGACGATGTTCATAAAACTTTTAAATGATAACTTCAGTTTTATTATTAAAAACCATTGGTTCAAACACCAAGATCTCATGATATTAACAGGAAACTTGGTCATTTACGCTCTATTATAACAACATTAATATCCATAATTACACGTTATGTTTGAGACTTTAAAACCGACATTTCAGGGATGAATGACATCAAGGGCATGTTGCATATGTCCGATGAATCTTTACATTTATGTTCATAACAAATATATATATATACAAAGTTTTTTGGTTGTGAAAATGGATAACAATGTTCCTTCATTCCACCTTCTTTCCATTGGTAAGAAAAGCAAATGAATAAAATAAAATATGCAAAATGTCTTATTTACCTGCATGTCATTAATTCTCAATATGACTGTGGTATCAACTCTGAAATATCAATAACCATTATACTGGAACGAAGATATTGACTTTTTGAAAACCTTAGCATATCGTACTATTGTGTCTTACCTGTAACATACAATTGCGAAGTTGGAAGGTAGCCAACTTCCCTATTTAGTAGTTTTCAGAAAATCAGTTGAATGGTAGCGAAGTTAACATAATGTTTCCCTTATCGAATGAATTTAAATATCCTTTTCAAGGTTTTGCGTTACCTAAGTGCAATGTCTGATGACGCATTTGGCCGTACTACTCTCATGTTTTTCACTGTTTATTGATTAATTGTTGGTGGTTGTTATGATACTCAATACATTAGCCAAAAAAGGCTATATTGAGAATATAAACCTGAACTAATGGAAACAAAATGAAAATGAGATTTTAAAGAATTAAGAAAATAGGAGTGGGACAAGACACGAATTGGACTGGATTGGATTGGAGTGGAGGGGAGGGGAGTAGAGTTGAGTGGAACAGAGTGGAGTGGAGTGGAATGTAATGGAATATAATGAATGGAACGGAATAAAATACGATAAATAGAACGGAATGGAATGAAATGGAATGGAATGGAATGAAATTGAATGGAATGGAATGGGACAGAGTGGAGTGTAGTGCAATGGAATGGAGTAAAATGATATGGAACAGAGTTGAGTAGAAGGGATTGGAATGGAATGAAATGAAACAGAATATAAAATGATAGAATAGAATGGAATGGAATGGAACGGATCAGAATGAAGTGGAGTGAAATGGCATGGAATTGAGTGGAATGGAATGGAACGTTAACAGAGTTGAGTGGAGTTGAGTTGAATGGAATGAAATTAAATTGAACGGAATAGAATATGATAAAGTAGAATAGAATGAAATATAATGGAGTGAAGTGGGACTGAATGAAATTGAAAGGAATTGAACAGAGTGAAGTGGAGTGGAGTGGAATGCAATGTAATGGAAAAGAATAGAATATGATAGAATAGAATGGAATAGAATAGATAAAATGGAACGGAACGGAATGTAGTGGAGTGGAGTGCAGTGGAGAGTAATTGAATGGATTGGAACGGAACGAAACGAAACGAAACGAAACGAAACAGAACAGAACAGAATAGTTTTATTCACCAAATCAAGCCCCAGGAGGGCATAAAACATAAAACAATATCATTTTAAACATTTGCAGAACAATAATCTATGCAAATAAGCGATTTTTTTTTTTCAATGATTCATTTTGATTGTAAATTTAGTTAGTTGTATTCAAATTTCAACTTCCTCAATCAAATTGCTCTGTTTACGCCGTTAATGGTATTGGTATTGGTGCTCTTTGATTTTTATTTATCTGGTGGACACGAGCGCACCTGATCAATATTATTCCAGAAACACGAGTCGTACTTTATAAAATCATATCATACGTTTATGCGGAATCTCCTGTCAGACAGATGTATATTTCGCTAGAATGGTCTACCCGTCAAACGCATTCGTTTTATTTTAACCAAGGAAAATAGTAGACATGGTAAGGGAGACACCTATTAGCGCTCTTGAGAATCTGTTTTTTTATTCGCATTTCATAAAAACAGATCGCTTACTGAAAGCTGTAGTTTAAAAGACAAATATTTCCTCTGCCAAATGATCAAATTGAATGCACATTTACGCATTAGTATTTCTTACAAATATTGTCAAAATGGTTGAAATGGTGATTGGATGAGTGCCAATATGCTTAAACTTAATGAAGACAAAACAGAATTAATTATCTTTGCACCTAAACATCATGTGAAGAATCTATCCGATTTCCGTCTGACATTTGATGGAACTGTGTTAAGCGAAGTTTCTTGTGTGAAAAATCTGGGAATGTACTTCGATAAAACCATCAGTATGGAACATCAAGCCAGTGCTATCACTAAGGCTTGTTTTTACCAGATTCGGAATATTGGTCGAATTCGATCTCTTATTTCGGTTGAAGCCTGCAAAACACTAGTGTGCTCCCTACTTACATCAAGGCTAGACTATAGCAACGCATTGTTGTACGGTACTAACATCAACATCATTAGTAATAGTAAGATACAACGTGTCCAAAGCACAGCAGCACGTTTGATTTCCCGAAAAAGGAAATTTAACTCAATCACTCCAGTTCTTGTCTCTTTCCACTGGCTACCCATTCATTACCGTTGCCAATACAAACTTATTGTATATGTGTACAAAACACAGAATGGCAAGGATCCTAGCTATCTTCAAGAAGTAATTACGTCATACAAACCCAACAGATCCCTCAGGTCGTAAAATATTATGCTTTTACATCCTCCAAATGACGTCCGAACAAAAAGCTACGGCGAGAGGCGTTGACAAAACCGCGCCTACACTATGGAACAGTTTAATATCGTCCTCGGATTCTTTAGACGTTTTTAAAAAAACAACTCAAGACTCACTTCTTTCGAACTGCTTTTAAGGATTTCTTGTAGATTTTATATGCTTTTAACTGACTACATTAATTTTAGACTGTTTTGCATATTTTAGGGTACATGCATTTTTTTATCTGCTTGTTTGATTCATAATAGTTGGAGCTTTGTATTTTATGTTTTATGTTTTATGTTTTTTTTCTGTATTTAATTTATTTTTAAATGTGAAGCGCTTAGAGTTGTTGTTATTATATAATGCGCTTTATAAATATTGTATTTATTATTATTCATTATTGAAAGGCAGTTTCGAAGGTTCACCAAAAATATTTCGTGAGAGAGCATACTAGAATACGATTTCTTTTTTTGCAATACAATTCAGTGATTTAGATAGTTCACAGGGGCTCGTTTAGTGGGTCAGATGAGGTTTTACTGTTACTGGCGGTCACTTTCCTACTTCCTACAAACCAGTTGACTCAAACACGCTTGAATGTAAAAAAAACTACATCATCCTATTTTTTCTCCAGACTACTCTTACCGAGGACAGAGATGAAAATATATGCCTCTATAACATTTATATCAATATTTTATGTTTCCGTTAACGTTTTTCAATGGAAATTATGAATATGTTTCTTTAACGTCGAAAATGATTGTATCCTAACAAAGAGTTTAATGACTACTTGCCGTTAATTAAAAAGTTGCAATACGACAGGTCATGTGGTACAGAATCTGCGTTCCTTTCTGGAACCCTTATATCCTCCCCTATTTTTGTAGGTTCTTGTTTATCAGTTTTTAGATTCTATGTAGAATTTGTAGAATGTTGTTTTGAATGGTCTGTGTGTATAAAACACAGTCATGTACAGTCTTACAGAGGATGATACCCCTTGTGCTGTGAATGTCACTCTCTGTACGTAAAATACTTAATTCATATTTGTATTTTTTTCTTCAATGCAAACTTATATCCAAAGCGTTGGTGACATAGCAATAAAACAAATATCACAATGCATAAACTCATAAACATAAACAACGACATTTGTTCAACATAGCTAATTTAAAATCATAAATACTTATTCAGCGTAGAGCCGTCCTTTTTTTTCCTTTTTATATGCCAAATGACTTTTACTGACTGGAAGATTTTTACAATGTACTTTCCCCATAATTTTCGGATTTAACAATGGTTTCAAATTAGACCCCGTTTACAAGTTAGCATTTTTTTGAATCGATCTAAATAAAACCAGTTATCGTTCACATTATCGCTAATCCTAGCGATCTTTATTGATGTAATCTTAACCACTGTGTTCACACTACAAGTAAACATGCAATCGATCTGACCGAATTAACAGTGAAACTGTAAACACTACATGTATAAATAGAAAATTTTAATCCAACTAATGTGTTGATACACACGCTTGCAAAAAAATAATGGATGGGGTTATTGTTTCACTTGAATAACAAGTTCAAATGTTGAAACTGCTACTTTTATAGTTTTCATTAATTTTCAAACAAAAAAATTTAGCAAGTAAGTTACAACATCGTGCAGTGCTGCGGTTCCTAAAAAAAAACAGAAGAAAAGAAGACACCGAGTTTTCATCTCCCCATAATTCGATCAACAGGAATGTTTCGTCATGGGTCCATATATCAGCCCTTTTATGTTAGTCCATTTTGTAATTAATTGCACGAGTAGTTTTGCCGCCATATATGCGCACAAATTATTTTCGATTCAATAGTATTATTCAAACTATACTACCTCTTTTTGGTGTTTTAGATTATACCGATTCAAGATTGATTCAAAGCGTTCACATTTGAGTTAAATCGATCTAAATTAAAAGTCAACCGATCTAGTTTAAATTGATCTATATGTTCAAGTGTGAACGGGGTCTAAGTTCTATATATTCACGGTAGGTATAGTGTCCGGCTAGGATCGTGGTTTTTCGAGTGATTTGATCGGGTTTTTTCGAGTGTGACCACTTTTTTTCGAGTGAATATGATAAAAAATGTAAACAAACAGACTTACTTTCTGAAAAGACGTGATATAGAAGCTTGAGTTTAATATACAAGGATATACAAGGTGTGTTAGTATTTGAGATAAAAAGATATTATCAATCCGACATTAATTTTTCGTTCAAAAAGTTGAATTTAGCCTAACAATGCTTTTATTCCAAAAAACAGAAAAAAACAATTTTTATACACATACCAATGCAAACGTCGATGGAAATGCATACATGGAATCCATATATCCTTAGATATACAGACACTTTACAAAAATTGATGTTGTTGCATTGGAAAACGATATTTTGAGACTAAATTCATTTCTATGTGTTCGGGTTTTTTCGTGAGCAGTCCGGGCTTTTTCGAGTGCGTCCGTGTTTTATCGAGTGATTATACAAATTTCCTATAGCTTAGAATGTTGTGTGTCAGTGTATTTACGTTTAAAACAATAAAAAAAGGGTTCAAATTATGTACTTTTTAAGGCACGAAACCAATGCATTCATCAGTTTAATAAAGGTGTACTAACACTTAGACTTTATAAACAAGTATCAGCCATCTGTATATATTGTTGTTTGTCACATCTAATAAATTACATGTACAGTATATATTCATGATGTCAACAATCTAATGTAAGCATAGACAATTTGGATTGAGACGTTCGTACAAAGAGTGAATTAAGCTGATGAATAATTCATTTCATTGTTAACTATATATGAAATTTAATTCAGATGTTATTGTCAACGGGAATAAAAACTGGTCGGATTAAATGTCTTTTAGTAGAATATTTTTAATTACATATAAAAAAAGAAGTTAATGAGACAACTCTCCACAAGAGACCAAATGACACAAAAATTAACAACTATAGCTCACCGTACGGCCTTCAACAATGAGCAAAGCCCATACCGAATAGTCAGCTATAAAAGGCCTCGAAATGACAAATGTAAAACAATTCAAACGAGAAAGCTAACGGCCTAATTTATGTAAAAAAAATAAACGAAAAACAAATATGTACAAAAACAAACGACAACCACTTAATAACAGGCTCCTGACTTGGGACAGGCACATACATACAGAACGTGGCGGGTTTAACATGTTAGCGGGATCACAACCCTCCCCCTAACCTGGGACAGTGGTGTAACAGTACAACAGCCAGGCTATTATATCTATGATTCAAGTGAGTAAGTAAGTAAGTAATTTCCTCTCGTTATTTAATTCAAATAGTAATAATAAACTCGCCAGAGCATCGTTTGATATTATATTGAAATTAAATAACTCGAGTTGATATCAAGCGATATCCATTATCACTCGTTATGAAACCTATAAATAATTTCTCAATGTCATATCAAAAATTTATAAAAAAAAAACTAAAAGGGAGGTAATCTTAATCTATATAAAGCAGTCACTAAAGTTTCATGAAAACTCCTCAAAGCACTTTAAAAATATTGTCCGAAAACTGTAAAATCACCCCTTTTTAGCTCACCTGGCCCTAAAGGGTCAAGTGAACTTTTTCATCACTTGGCGTCCGTCGTTGTTCGTCACCGTCCGATAACTTTTACATTGTGTCGTCCCGTGATGCTCAGATATATACGTCTAGAGTTTTAATTGCTGTTGAACAGATCACAGTCTGAGCAGCTTAATAACTGTATGTTAATGTTAAGGATAGCGGATCATGTGCAACGCAAACATTTTTTTACAGAAATATTCTCCTCTGATACTTATAGAACAAGTTCATTATAGATAGAGATAACTGTAAACAGCAAGAAAGTTCAGTAAAGTAAGATCTACAAACAAGTCACCATCACCAAAACAGAGAATTTTGTCACAAATTATATTCTTGTCTTTAATGTAGAAGAGTGTCCATTGTTTAATATGCACTGCAGCACATAGACCAAGGTGAGCGACACAGGCTCTTTAGAGCCTCTAGTTTGTTTAATAAAATCCTATAACTCGAAAACGTAAAATCTAAAATTTATAAAATTCGAAAGGGAGGATCTCTCAATAGATAATAAAAATTCAACGAATTTTCATGTAAATTGGTTACAGCGTTTTTGAGTTTTTTCCGACATGCTGACAACGGACGGACAACGGTATACCATAATACGTACCGTATAAAAGCTCCGGGGTTCACCACGAAAAATATTATTAACTGTGACAACAAAAATACCATAAAATGAAGTTAAAAAGATTATGAGTCTCCTGCACTATGTCCTTAAGACCTTTTTATAAAGGGTCCAATAATTTCTAATTTAATACTGGAAAGTTGTGGTAGAACGTTTTCCGAACAGAAAACTTGCATTAAATTGAAAAAGGTTAATTTTGATCAACGTAGTAATATGTTTTGGTGATTTATTGAGAATATAATGATATTTTCATTCATCAAATTACATTTATATACTAGGAAAGTCATTTTTTAAAGTCAGAAATAACTTTTTTCTTATTAAAATTTTCGTTTAAAAACCCGGACCATTTGTTTAAAAACCCGGACGGTTTCACAGTTCCTCTCGAAAAAGCCCGGACAATAACAAACACTGAATTTAATGGTTAAATACAAGGAAATTGTACTTCTTTGTTACTCAAAACATGTATAGTATTCAAAATTAGATGGGTAGTCACGTAAAAAATTATTATAATTACGAATTAGTAGTTAATTGACCTGATCGCATGTTTTGTCACTCGAAAAAGCCCGATCTACACTCGAAAAAAATGGACAGATTCACTCGAAAAACCACGATCCTAGCCGGACACTATACCTACCGTGATATTGTGACATTTTCTGTTGAAGAAAGACATTTAAGCGCAGTATATTCCTTAGTCATCTCAGTGTGTGGAAGAATAAATTAATCTTTATTCCTCCATGAACAAGGAGAGTTTGCATGTTGTAACATTACATCACAATTGAACATTATTTCATTTAACTATAAATGCTTAAAGATAGCTCAACACTACAATTCTGAAAAATTCGGCAAGTTTAAATTGAATGAAATCTTAAAATAGAGGCATATTTTTATACAATGACTACATAGAAAATAAGTATTTCATATAAAGTATGTTTATGATTTTTTTTGTGCCTTTCTTTTTTTTCTTCGAATTGATTTCTGTATACTTATCAAATATATATTGAAATCCCATACAAAAGTTCAGAATGATTATTAACAGTGTGTTAAAAGCCTAACTAAGAACAATTTACAACATAGACTTGCCAACCAAATTGGAAGAACACATTTAATGATAATTATATATCGAATTGAATATAATGTAGTTTGACGGCATGTAAACCGTATATTTGGGTTTAATGCACGCCCTAAAGATCTGATGGTTTTTTTCATAATCAAATGACCTATCGCAATTTTATTTGTATGTATGTGCTGTATTTAGACCCCTCTAACAAGAAATTTGTTTTGCATGCACACGTATAAAAATTGCGGTTTTTATCCAACGCAATCATAGGTTTGAACGTAGTTTTCAATTTAGACTTTAAATTTAGACTTGTTGCGTTGGATAAAAACCGCAATTTTTATACGTCTGCATGCAAAACAAATTTCTTGTTAGAGGGGTCTAAATACAGCACAAACAACATTTTCCAAAAAGACCAAAAAAGTGAAAAAGTATATTTTAACAAAACGCATTTGACTAACAGGTCGATCAACAAATGTTCTTAAACCCTGCTGACTGCCTTTGGCGATTGCCAAATAAACGGATCACCGATGTAATAAATGGATCTTAATTATAAATTTAATACTAAACAGAAAACAATAAACTTGCGGAAAAGACGGTATACCGCAAACAAATGGTGCAAAGGTTTTTGTACACCATATCCGGATTTCGACAATTAATGTCTCTTCAGTAATGTTAGGAATCGAAACGGTATTTGGAAAGCCATACAATTTACCTCAATTTAGGATAGACTCTTGAATTTTGAGGAGTCAAAATAGGATGAACGGATCATATAAACTCGAAGGAAAATATAATACATATATATATATTGTGTATCACTTAGCAGTTAATAACAAAACTATCATGCAAATATTATTGTTTCCTCAGAAATTGTCTATAACTAAAAATACTTGCATTGCATGCATATATTTAATTTAAAAAAAAATGTATGTCCATAGTTATTAATGAAATCGAACTTCAAATGGGTCATTATTTCCCAGATCTGCTTGAGTCGACCATGCTGCATGTGCCGCTCCGTCCATTTCAGGAGCTAAAGCATTGTCATCTCTAACTCTGTGCTGTGTTCCTCCTATTCCAGATTTACATTCGGGACATCTTGATTCTTCTGTTGCTCCGCCACAATCGCCAATTGCATAAACATGCCCTGAAATACATCAATCAGTAGAAGAAGAAATTTCATAAGTGAGCAATAATCGAATGGTATATTAAATAACAAAAATGTATATCAAAAACATTCGTTATGTTTCACGTTTACTATGTATAATGGCGGTAACGATGGACTGTAGGTGCCATTGAACCCTATGGTTATTAAAATTTCGATTTGTTAAACCTGAAACTAAATTGGAACTCTTCACCAAACTTCCTAGAAGCATAAATAGAGAGTTGTGGAAAAATATTTCTATTCGTTCTTATCCGGCGAAAAATACGTTAATCTGAGGCAATTGGTGATTTTGAATTTACTTATATAAATTATAGTATTAATGTTTTTTTGTTCATTTTGAATGTTTTTTTTTGTCTTGTTATTGTTTCTATTGGTAAAGGTCTTGAATATCCTTTGTTCTGAAAAAAAAACCTATATTTTTATTTCACATTTTCACATTCGACCATGTTTTAGTGTTTGAGGAATAACATTTACAGTTCTATTAAATGGTACTCCCTTGTGTGTTACAAATGTAAGTGAAGCTGTGTGCGTTTATCTTAATAAACATGTGAAAATGACTTACCCATTTTACATTTGAACCAATGACCTTTCGTCAACCCCATAGCGGTAACAATTTGAACCCTTTCCTCTTCTGATATACCGATCACAGTCAGAGGTATCACATCTTTTAAAGCTGACAAAATCGTCTCCACCTCACGTCGCCTCTGTATCGTCAGCCTTCTCCCGTCAGTCAAATGTTGTTCAGCTACCCTTAGATCAACACTTAACGCTCTTGTCAAGGTTGTTCCAATAATGGCCTTCCTTTCTTTGAACCGCATTAATTGGTATAGTAGTTTAAGACGATCAAGTTCACTTTCGATGTCAAGGGATTCTTGTTGCGTGAAAAATCTTCGACGAATCAGAATAAATTCATGTAATGCATTCAGCTGACCCAATGCTTTTTGATACATTGCCTCATATTGATCTGACCTCCCTTCATTTGTTTCAAACTTCTCTTTCAACTCATTCACATATTTCAAAATCTTTATTTGTTCAACAATTGTTTTCAGTGTGTTCTCGTCTACGGCTCCTGTTGTTAGTTCATTATGAATCTGTTTCATTTTCCTAGCATCTGTTTTCTCAAATTCTGACAATTCCTGTCGTATCGTCTTTTCTGTGGCTTCCATTTCCGATTTACTTCCTAGAATACGTTGTTTTACTACTTCAATATTGTGCAAAGTTTCTTTTATGATATTTCCGTATCTGAGATTTCGTCGAATGGGAGTTTTACATTTTGGACACTCTTTCAATTTGATTTGCTCGTCTTTTATTTCATCCATCCATTTATCCAAACCAGTTGCTTCAATAACATGTCCACAGTCTTCAAGCTGCACAAATTTTGCATCGGTTTCATCTTCTGTTCCGAAAAAACTTATAAATGCTTCATTCTCAGGTTCACAGATCCGACATACTTTTGGGCATGGTTCACCGCATAATCCCAAACAATGATGTTGACATACAGGAATACGTTTCTTGCACGGTTGGTTGCATCTCGGTCTTTCGCAAGGAGAACTACAAATCTGATCACATCTGTGATGTTCACATTGCCATTCGCAATTTTCGGCGCATGGGCTACACTCCTCTCCACATTGCTTACCGCAATAGTTGTGTTTGCATCGATTTTTGCACTTTTCTTTACAAGGAGGACAGTTATTGCATTTTTCATTGCATATATGCTCGCATATCAATATTCTGTTGCATACTTCTTCACAAGTTTTGTGAAGACGTCCATTCTGGCACTCACCGCATGATCCCTTACATTTATGTTCACATTGTAAAATTTCCACACAAGGCTCTGGGCAAAATGCTTGTTTTGTCTTCAGTAAGTGACAAGGGATTCTTGTTGAATGGTTACACTGGCCAAGTTTCTCTACTAACATGGCACACTTGTCGGTATGTATATCTCCACACAGATTTTGACAATCATGACCACACGGAAGGCTTTTAACACATCTTGCCTCGCATTTAAAGTTTACTGGTTCTAGATAACACGGAACATTCTGTGTATGTCCACATTTCGGCAAACGCTTTGGTACACTGACCTCACATGTTGCACAATCCTGATTACATTTCAGTGGACACCTGTGCCCCCTACTACACGTTTTAGTACACGATTTTTTACATAGGATGTCCTTGTGTTCACGATCTTTGATGTGACAAACACTTGGACACGTGTGCCCACATGTAAGACGATATTCGCACGGACGTCTACATCCGCCGCCAGGCGATCGCTTGAAATCTGAAGGAAATTCTGCATTTACTATAGAGTCGTCGGCATCCTGGTGATTTTCGCAATATAGACGAAGTTTTTTTCCAAAGAATCTGTTTTTCCTCGCATGATCAACAAATTTTCTCCATAAAGTGCTCTTGCTTGACAGCATTTCAAAATTACCAATAACGTAAAGACCTTTCTTTGCACGTGACATTGCTACGCAAACTCGATTGTCTTCCTTCAGAAACCCAATTGTTCCATCTTCATTGCTACGTACAAGAGAAAGCAAAATTATGTTATTTTCTTCTCCCTGGTAATTGTCAACTACTGTTACACGAACTCCTTCAAACTCTGCTTTGGGCATTCTATATTTCAGCTCAAAAAGTTGGCCTGAATATGTTGTTAATACTGTAATTTGTGATGGTGAATAACCCTGTAAAAGGAGATATCTGCATAGCTCAACCAAATACTCCGCTTCATGTTTATTTGAATGGCTTCTGAGATCCTTTTCAGGAGATTCCGTTTCCATATGATCGATAAAATATACGTCTTCAGCTATGCCACGAATTCTGTCATAGGTTTCAACGACCTCATGATCTTTCAGGTTAGGATATATGATCTTCATCATTTTAGATATTTTTGGACGCATTCTATGTTGAAGAGCAAGACACTGCACATCAAGTTTATTGTTGGCTAATCTTTCAAAAAGCGACAAATCAAGTTTGTATTCACGAGCCAATTTGTAAACTGTTGGTTTTGGTTTAAGTTGTTGGTGATCACCAATCAAAATCAAATGTTCACATCGTCTACTGAGGGTTGTAATCACGTGTCCTTCGAGCACCTCTGCTGCCTCTTCCACAATAATGATTCGTGGTCCTATTTCCTGCAATACAGAATTATATCTGGCTGCACAAGTCGTGGTCATACCAATAATTGTTGAATTTTTCATAATAGCTTTATCCTCTTGCATCAGTATTTCATGATACTTTCTACATGTTCGCTCGAATTCAATTTCTTTATCGCCAATTTTTTCTTGCACATTGTCACAATAGACTTTCAACCAATATCGATACATACGCCATCTTTCTTCAGGCAGTAGAGCCCACATATCATCAACAAATCCTTCAATTTCGATATCTATCATACGATCGGTTGATGACAGAGACTTCCTAATTTTACTCTTTAGTTGTTTATTTTTCTTTTTTGGTTTCTGCCAACGAAATCCCTCTCCTTCGGGTCTTCTAAAATAAAGATCTAACTCTGATACATCTAAGGCAACCAATGGGATATTTTCTCTCAATATTTTATTGAATCTATCTTCAAATGATTCATCTTCCTCGTCGGATTCTTCCATAGCAATCTGTCTTTGGGCTATTTCAACATCCCTTTCGTCAAGTACGTTGATGAAATCATTTGGTCTATTTTCATTTTCATTACGGTTTTCTGCTCTTTCGTTTTCTCTATCATCCTCTGTTTCTTGAACAGCACCAGCTTGGTGTTTTTTTTCTTCACTAGCTTTCGCCTCATCTTCAAATTTAGGTTCGAATCCTAAAAATTCCCCATAACCAAGCCATTCCAGTAATGCCGAGGCTTTCTTTGGTTTCTCCCACTGAAAATCGTAGCCATACATATCGCGCATGATTGCCTCATACCTAGATACGAGTTTTTCATAAAAATCCCCCATTACATGTTTAATTGCGTCCTCGTGTAAAATTTCTCTTTTTGCTTTTTCAATTCGATCAGCAATGTTGTTGACCTCTTCTTGTAGAGAGCTCATGTTGTGTTTAATTTCCATTTTACTGGAGTGAATTTCAAGAGGTACCTCCCTATTTAATCGCATTGTCATTCTTTTACTATTTATACTTAAGGGCTTCATTATTTCGCTTGAACTTCTGCTGCCTAGTCGTAAAACTTCACCACTGTAGCATTGTACTATACCTTCAAGAAACTGGTCTAGGGCGTGGTTAGTATAACAGACAACGAGGATTGGACGGTTATCTTCTGCTCCCGTATCTGGATCCGTATTCCAAATATGTCGATTATGTAGTAGACTTTTTATAATTTTGTGTCCAATATATGTTTTTCCAGTTCCAGGGGGTCCCTGTATTATAGCCAGCTCTTTAGATAGAGCCGTTTCTAATGCTCTAAGTTGAGATATATCTAGATGTAGTAGTTCAGGAGGAGGCCATGATGTTTGATCTGTAACCTTTATATTTCGTGCATCTTCGGATTTTTCACTGAAAGAATATGCTTTGGTCGGTTCATCATGTTTCCTATCATCCAACATAATGTCGTCGTCTACTAACGGACGTAAGTCGAATTTGGCATCGGGGCTACGCCGTAAGTATGCTGGTTTTTCAACATTAGGCAGACATTTGACAATATATTTCTCAAATGGCAAATCTCCTTCGTGTACATTTTGTAAACCAATGAGTACGTGTCTGTAAGCTTCGAAATATGCTGTGGTTTCTGCCATAACGAAGACTGTATCTGGTGGAATAGTTGACACGTCTTCATAATCTTTTTCAAATTTAATATCAATTATTCCTTTGCGGACATTCTTCAAATCTCTATTGGCAACTGTTGCAAACCAGACAGTTTTGAAGGTGTCAGAAGATAAACAAACCAATGACCCATAGATCAGGTGTTTACTTTGTTCCCAGCGTATTCTGTTCATTCCTGGATAATTAAAGCTTATACGCCGACATAAACCATGATTATTACATATTGGACTTATAATTTGAACGTCACGATAAATTCTTAATTCGTGTAATTTCTTGTCTGGTCTCATGTCGTGCACAGCAGCCATATATTCTCTGATACCATCACGTAACGGTGCAATAAAATCCTCACGCAAAAGACGGTACTGAATGTCTAAATAATGATCTAGATTGTCATAACCTCCGAATGTTTTGTTGTGACGTAACTTCGAAAGAGTTTCTGATTGCACTTCTTCTGTAGTCGGAAAAACAGGATAATCACGAAAATCATCATCTGGTTCTTCTTCGCTTTCGTCGTCACCTTGGTCTTTGAGACGTGATCTTTTGTGTCGTGTTGTGTCTTCTCTGTTCATGAGTTCTTCATACATACTCCACATATCATCATCTATAATGGTTGTATCGGATTTAATTACATTGATCGGGGTGTCAATGAAAGCTAAAATTCCTTGAATTATAATGCGAGATTTGGGCAATAATGAATTCAACTTTGTGAGAATTGTAAAGATATCACGTAAAATTTCCCTACTTTCAATTTGTGCTCTTGGAGTTGTGTTCACAACTAATCCTTTAACAAACTTCATGAACTCATATAGAAAACTTGAGCTTTCTACAACCGTGAAAATGTCTATAACTTGTTGCGGTAAAGATTCACATTCGCAGCACTTAGCGAGACATCGTACCAGCAGCATAAACATTTCCTTATTTCCTTTAACGGTCGTTTGCTCTAGTGCTTTCTTAAGTGCATTTTTGTATCTATCAAAAGTTAACAATATTGCATTTGCGTCCCTTCCCTGTAATTCCTCTAGTTTTCTGAATCCAAGCAGACGTTTCCATGGCACATCTTCCAGTGTTTCATGTTGATGCTTAGGTACTCCACGACCACGTCCACCCCCTCTTCCTCTTCCACGGTCCCTACAATAAGATCAGAAATGATATTCGATAAGAGTAAAATTCTCACAATAGAATTGCTACTAAAAACAAAAAAAAAACAATAAACAATACAAACATATTACCCTGCCACGCCCACTCTGTGTTTTTCTGCTTTGTATCGATCTGATGAGTTAAGCCCTTTTCATCTGATTCTTATCGTTTGTTCTTATGTTGTACTGTAAAACCACTGTCCCAGGTTAGGGGAGGGTTGACGCGCCTTCAAACTAGTTTAACCCCGCCACATTCTATATGTGCCTGTCCCAAGTCAGGAGCCTGTAGTTCAGTGGTTGTCGTTTGTTGCTGTATATCATATTTGTTTTTCGTTCACTATTTTGCACATGAATCAGGCCGTTAGTTTTCTCGATTGAATTATTTTACATTTGTCATTTCGGGGCCTTTTATAGCTGGTTATGCGTTATGGGTTTTATTCATTGTTGAAGGCCGTACGGTGACCTATAGTTGTTAATTTCTGTGTCATTTGGTCTCTTGTGGAGAGTTGTCTCATTGGCAATCATACCACATCTTCCTATTTTTAGATATAACAATGACAAACACATTTTAAGTTTGTTTTTGTTTTCTTTTTTTTTCTAAATCAGACTTCAAGGATAAGCAACAGGTTGTGATACTGGGTTTACATTTTATAGTTTGTAATAGATATTTCAAATATATTTAACAAACTTCTTATAGCTGCGCCTAAATAATATGGAAAGATGGAAAAAAGGAACTTGCATTTTCATCAACAAAGCTTTTGTCTCAAAACGCGCGTACCAGAAATAATTGGTTTTTTTTTCTTACAGATTGTTTATTATCTACTGGGTCATCCAGATTCAACGATTGTACCTACAGACAGATGACAACAAAGACACATCCATATATACAAATAAACTTCGTACAATAGTTAATCAAATTTGTTAAAACTTTTAAAAAAGTTAGCGTAAAGGGAGCAATGATTTTAACAAAAGAAAGGATGACAACAATAACATATCCATACGGAAATTTTGTTTTATGAAAGAACAGTTTGCACAAAAACATACTTTATATATGCCATATTAAAGTTTGGTTGTTATATTAAAGTTTTGAAATTCTAAAGACGAAATTTAATAAAACCTGTATTTTACATTTGTCCTTATTAGGACTATATCCGATTTGTTTTTTGTTTTTTTATTTCTTACACACAACAGTCTCTTGGGTTGCAGTCTCACTAGTTATACCCGCATCTCCTTTTGTTTGTCATGATAATAAAAAAACGATCGTCGTAATTAACTAAGTTAAATATGTTAATTCAAAAAGCTTTGTCCATTCCTACTATTTACCGTTTGATTAAAATCCAACAAGTGGCTCAATGACCTCAAAATAATAGGCACCTTCAATTTCCCTATATCATTCACAGGTATAAGTTTCGTTCAAGGGAACTTAAGATTTCATCCGGAAAGCATGTTTCAAAGTTTATATTTTTTCTAATTGCGACCATGAACGTCTTCCAATTCACCATATTTTTCAATGGTATAAAGTTTTTTTTTTATTAAGCTGTAAGTCAAGATTTCATCCGAAAGCATTTGTTCGGACCCAAGAACAGAACGGGCGGACGGACGGACAAAGCATAAACGATATTCTCCCTTTAAAAAATTGAGGAGCAAACAATTCAGGCATACATTTTGTTCAGCCTTATGCAAGATCGATAGAAAAAAAGACGATGGGTTTCACGGAACCCTGTGTCTCATTTGCGATTTCTGCCTTCAGTGGAAAAAGTTAATGTTGAATACAAAAATATCAAGTCCATTTACTAGAGAAAAAAATCGGAAAAATAAAAAAAAATATCTTCAGATGCTATTTCTTGAGCATGAAGAAGCTTCTATCTAAATTGTATACCATTCTGTGGAGGATTGACTAAGTTTACCGATGTCTTAAAAATAACCCGAGACTGCATGTAATTTTAAACTGCCAAAAAATTAAGTCATGATAATACGAAAAAAGACAAACAATGTATTTTAAAAATTTTGTTTTAGATATTTTTAAGGCTTTTTTCGGAGTCTATGGAACTTAACAAAGCTATTTATGTATAAAATTTTAACCCATTCTGTATCTAAATCTTAATTACAAAAAAAGAGGGGGATATTTTAAAAATTTTACTTTTGTTTTGATGTAGTTTGGTTCCTGTCTCATAGATGTATACTTAAACCGTATTTTGTTTCAGTAATAAAATATTACAGTAAACCTTTGAAAAATGCAAGTAGTGCACTGAAATTACAGTTTCACGTTATATTGTCATTTTTATTATTTTGAAATATGTTGTAGGTCTATAATACCAAATAAAGCATTCGTTACCGTGCTAGTTTTCGGGAAATTCTTCGTCATAAATAAATAAGATTGGATCCATTTTGAAGCTGTAATAAGTGAAAATAAGGGAACAAATTCAAATGAGAGTGCTTAGTTTATTATTCAAGACATGCTTGAAATCACGAATAAGATGCTCAACGAGCATTTTTTTCTTTAACTTTGAAATGCGAAAATCGTGCGGTTCTTACAATGTCATTTTTCTATATGAACTGCCTTTTGTTATGCTTTCTCAAAAAAAGCAAATAAAACATATTTGTCACCGTGCTGGATTCAGAAATAGTTGCAGTAATTTAAAAAAAAAAGGTCCCACTTGGAAACCTCGACGTAAGCGCGAAAATGCACGAAGTCGCTGGTTGACAATTTCGACGTCTCCCGCCAATTTTCCTTGCAAGGTTATGGATTCACATTTCTGCTTGTACTTTCCAACTTACCTTGTCGTTTCATGATTATTCTAAACTACAAACTGTACTATTCTAGAATTAGCATTGATATTTTTTAAAGAAAATAAGAAACAACACGAGAAGTAAATGTGTTAATACATTTATCAGTAGTTAAAACGAACAAAGATCATTCAAACAAGATTAATGAATTATTGTCTTACAAACTATTCCGCTTTGGTTTGGGTTTTTTCACGATAATAATTATAAGCACTATATTTATATTTTCTTGAAGAGGGAAATACAAATTCAAATTCTCTTTTTTTATCTAACTATACATTATCATTCCTTTTATAGAAGGCGTAGAGAATATTTATAGCACTATTATAGGCTTGTACTAGTGTTTTTATATTCTTTTCCTGTCTTCCTGCATTTATTGTATCATTCGTTCTTTTTTTTTTTACATTTACTAATTTTACTTGCTAACTTAAGACTTAGGACGGTACCTTAAAGAATGTGGCGGGGTTAAACATGTTTGTAACTCAAAAGATCACAAAAACCGATAACATAAAACAATAGAAAAAAGCACCGAAACAAGAGTTCTCGCAGTTACTGCTTCTTCAAAGCCAATCAAAACCGTTAACAAATAAATCATAGTCTCCCAGACTTAAGTATCAATCAGTAAACATCCAACGGATTTAGTTAAAGACGTCATTAACAGTCTGAGAAAGGCATGATCTTGTGCAATGTCAAAATATAAGTAAACAGTACCGACAAGATGTAGGATCACGAGTTCGCATAACTGTACATATATACTGCGGCAATACATATTTAGTTATGTTTTAATTTTTCAAAATCAAAATCAATGTGTGGTACCGATAAAAAACAATATTACTACTATATTAAATTGATAACCTTTAAGAATAAATGTATACAAAGGACCAATAAGTTAACATGGATCGTGCCTACATTTACGGGCTTTATAAACTACATCACCGTAAAAATAAGGATTCGATATCCCGTTTTAAACTCCCTTGAAACTGTGTTGGGTCCCCTGAAGATTGCAGATATTAGAAAAGGTTGTACTACATGTATCATGAAACTTGATACTGATTAATCAACCTGAAAATGAGGTCAAGGTCGGGATAACCCTATTACCTTCACAATAATTGATAGATAGTTCAATCGATACTATGTGTAAATTGATACATCATCTTATTAACTTTTATTAAAGTATCTCAATTCACTTTCACTTTCTGTCATAGAGTCAACGAAATCTCCAAAATTCCGACAATTATTATTCATCCAGTATTGTGGTGAAACAACATGCAAGAAAGTATAGGAAAAGCCAGGATATTTTAAACACTTGGAAAGGTCATTAAAGATTATGATAATTCAGTTCAATTTGAAATATTTAAAAGAAGATATGATAAAGTTATAAATGCTCGACACATTATTTGTAATCAATTCAATGTAAACAAAGATCCAAAAAAATCCAGAGACTTTCTTGAACCAAAACAGGATACCATACATGCAGTGGTGATAAAGCATAAATTCATTGGGTATGTAAATATAACTATTAATTTATAAAAATTAATTTGTATAGATAGACCGAAATGGTGAATATCTAAAAAAAAAAAGTGTCTTAATTGTGTGCTTAAAGTCTACATTCTAATACAAACTAAGCACCTATCTTGGAGTTTCTCTGAATATAAGTTTTATAAATGGATGGGATAATACCCGTCTTTTTACCAGAATCGAACATGACAACCAATATTTTTATGAATTAACTAACCAGAGATTAAAACATATGTACATATTAATCGACTGTGTTTTGTGTAAGTTTATGCAATACCTATGTTATTGTACTATGACGGTACACCTTAAATGCAACTATATAAATATAATATGATAAACATTTATAAAAATCATACTAGAAAGAGTGTCCTCAGAAAAGAATAAAGAGAGCAGCAGGATTTCAAAGCTAGTATTTTCTTTCAAAAGTGTATTAAATATAAACATCTGGCTAAAATACCTTGCGGCTTCAGCCATATTACTTCTTCTATTCTGTAGCCAACTTCGGTTTCTAGTCTGAAACTGTAATACATACGTTATATACATCTTCATAAAACAATTATCATACTTTTAATTTTAATTGCTCCATTGCTTTTTTAAAGTATAAGATTGAAGAAGATTTATTAAGTCTTTCGCTAAATCTCTCTACTGTCGCAACTGCCTCGGTGGTCTCGTGGTAGCTCCTACGCCCCTAGTCCGGGGGAAAGGGGGGGGGGGGGGGGGGGGGGGGGTCGTTGGTTCGATCCTCGGACGTGCAAAACCAAAGACTCGAACATTGCCTGGACACAACATTTAAGGTTAAAACAGCTCTGAATTTGGATTGTGATTGAATATTTGACACAGCATAGGTTTGTGACACAAAATGAATGTGGTCAAAGTAATGAAAAGTTTTGATGAAATCAAACAAAGTTTATTTTAGGGACCTTTGGACATCATGGTGGACCAATTTAATAACGGAGCCCAAAACCTAAAATCTAATAACACGGTTAGATTCAGCATTTCAAAGAACCCTATATGTTCAACTTTTGTTGAAATCAAACAAAGTTTAATTTTGGACCCCGATTTTGACCAACTTGAAAACTGGGCCCAAAATCAAAAATCTAAATACATGTTTATTATAATACACAATATAAGCTTAGTTTTTAAAGGAATTCGCTTCATAAAAAAAAATATATTTATATATAGCATTCAGA
The DNA here is from genome assembly GCF_021869535.1 of Mytilus californianus. NCBI lineage: Eukaryota > Metazoa > Mollusca > Bivalvia > Mytilida > Mytilidae > Mytilus > Mytilus californianus. Next base: position 31,218,397 of record NW_026262690.1, on the reverse strand, counting down.
AAATTAGTTTATACAGAATAACAAACAAACCTACCACACAATTCTTCAAACAATTTACCAAAACAAAAATAAAAAAATAATAGAACAGAGTTCCAATGTTCCCCGCGTTGCACATATTTTATCTATCCTAGGTACAAAAGGCAATAACTAAATAAACTGTTTCGCTGAGCACAGCTGGATACGCCCGCAGAGGTCCAACCCTGAACAGTTGGGTCAAAAATGGACACAATATTCAAGCTTGATACAGGTCTGAATTTGGATTGTAATTAAATATTTGACATATTATAGGTTTCTGAATAAATGTAGTCAAAGAACTTGAAATTGGTAATATGAATTGAATTTATATTCAATTAAAGATTTCTTGCTGTTGTGCAATACTTAGTAATTCTGTTGTCAGACTATAAACAAATAAAGATCAATTTCTTCTCAATGTCATATTTGAAATTTATGAAAATCAATAGGGAGATTACATCAATAGCTATAAATAATTCACCAAATTTTCATGAGAACTGCTGAAAGCATTTTTGAGTTATTGTCCAAAAACTGGAAAATCCCCCCTTTTTTAATGAATAAAACCCCATAACTCGGAAATGTAAAATCTAAAATTTATAAAATTCTAAAGGGAGCTTACATCAACAGATATAAACAATTCACCAAAGTTTCATGAGAACTGCTGAAAGCATTTTTTAGTTAGTGTCCGAAAACTGGAAAATCACCCTTTTTTATGAATAAAACCCTGTAACTCGGAAACGTAAAATCTAAAATTTATAAAAATCGAAAGGGAGCTCATGTCAATAGATATAAACAATTCACCAAAACTCCTTGCAAGTTGGTGAAAGCATTCTTGAGTTATTGTTAGAAAAGTGGAAAATCCCCCCTTTTTATACGCCCGTTTACGGGACGTATTATGGTATACCGTTGACCGTCTGTCCGTCCGTCTGTCTGTCCGTCTGTCCGTCTGTTCGTCGTCAACATGTCGGACATTTAACTCAAAAAAAACTGTAACCAATATGCATGAAACTTTGGTGAATTGTTTATATCTATTGACGTGAGCTCCCTTTCGTTTTTTATAAATTTCAGATTTACCGTTTTTACCGTTTCCGAGTTTTGGGGTTTTATTCATTAAAAAAGGGGGTATTTTCCAGTTTTCCGACAATAACTCAAGAATGCTTTCACCAACTTGCAAAAAAATTTGGTGAATTGTTTATATCTATTGACATGAGCTTCCTTTTGGACTTTTATATAAATTTTAGATTTAACGTTTCCGAGTTACAGGGTTTTATTCATAAAATAAATGGAGAATGTGTCCCCATGGACACAGATGATGCCCCCGCTTGCATACAACATTATAAAGGGACAAAACTCAAGGACGATAAAAGTGACGCTACCCAAATTTGTACTTGATCTGAGTTTTGTGGTAATAAGTTTTGTGTATAGGTCTCATAATGTTTGGTCGGGACAAACTTAAGTCGCAGAACGGAAACTAAAAATTTTGCAGTTTGTCGATTTTTAAAGGGGCATAACTCGATTATGATTAAAGTGTCGCCACCAAAATTCAACTTGATCTGTTTTTGTGGTAAAAAGCATTGTGTATAAGTTTCATAACATTTGGTTGAGGCAACTCAAGTTAGAGAACAGAAACTAAAAATGTTGCATTGTTTTCCATTTATAAAGAGGCATAACTCGTGAATGGTTAAAGTGACCCCACCAAAATTCAAACTTGATCTGTATTTTGTGGTAATAAGTATTGTGTATAAGTTTCATAACATTTGGTTGAGGCAAACGTACGTTAGAGAACGGAAACTAAAAATTTTTCAATTTTTCCATTCATAAAGGGGCATAACTCTAGAACGGTAAAAGTGACACCACCAAAATTCAAACTTGATCTGTATTTTGTGGTAATAAGTATTGTGTATAAGTTTCATAACATTTGGTTGAGGCAAACGTACGTTAGAGAACGGAAACTAAAAATTTTGCAATTTTTCCATTCATAAAGGGGGATTACTCTAGAACGGTTAAAGTGACACCACCAAAATTCAAACTTGATCTGTGTTTTGTGGTAATAAGCATTGTGTACAAGTTTCATAACATTTGGTTGAAGCAAACTCAAGTTAGAGAATGGAAATCAATTTTGGGACGTACGGACGGACGTACGTTCGAAAAGACGGACAAGGGTAAAAATTAATGTCCCCTCCGATACGGCGGGGGCATAAAAAGGGGGATTTTCCAGTTTTCGGATAATAACTAAAAAATGCTTTCAGCAGTTCTCATGAAACTTTGGTGAATTATTTATAGCTATTGATGTAATCTCCCTATTGATTTTCATAAATTTCAAATATGACATTGAGAAGAAATTGAACTTTATTTGTCTATAGTCTGACAACAGATTTACTAAGTATTGCGCAACAGCACAGTGTATTGCACAACAGCAAGAAATCTTTAATTGAATATAAATTTAAATCATATAACCAATTTCAAGTTCTTTGACTACATTTATTTAGAAACCTATAATATGTCAAATATTGAATTACAACCCAAATTCAGACCTGTATCAAGCTTAAATATTGAAAATAATTAATGTTCCAAGGGGCATAACTCTTTTAAAAATAATTGATCGGCACTAATTGTTGAACTCGTCCAAGACATTGCTAATATAAACCTATGATATATGTTTCATAAAATTCTGGCAAGAATTCAACAAATGAGAGCGCTAACGATGCAATTTTCCATAAAATTAATGTTTCAAAGGGACATAACTCTTTTACAAATAATTGATCAGCACTGATTTTCAAACTCGTCCATGACATTGCTCATATATAAAACCTATGATATAAGTTTCACAAAAATCTGGCAAGAATTGTACACGTGAGAGTGCTAACAAGACCAGAATGAAGGACGCACGGATGAACGGACGAACGGATGGACGAACGGTATTTCTATCCCCCCCCCTCTCCAACGTGTTGCGCGGGGGACAAAAACTATTTCCAAAATATAATTTATCATTAATACAATGTCTTTAAAAATACATAAAACTTATCTGTAATTATCTTCAAAATATTTAATAATGAACAGTAAATTTCAAACTATATTTATTTTCCGACAGAGCTTATCATCAACAACACTTAGGAAACACAAAATTTTCAAATAAATCTGTCATTCCAATTATAATTTTATTATTGATAATTACCACATGTTTTGTTATCTTGATAATAGATGAAAATTATAACATGAATAAATTATTAGTATTAAATACATTGTACTAATCCATATGTACAAATGTGAATATTTAGTTAATTGTAAAAATCTATTATACAAAATGTGTGTAGTTTTATAGGAAGAAAAATTAAATTTTCAATAGGGGAATTAGATTATACACTTTCCTTCATTCTTTTTTATATTTAACTTCTATGATTAGGTTATTAAGATGATAAATATTATTCAAAATATCAAATAATGAACAATAAATTTCAAACTATATCTATAGATAATTTCTTCTCTAAAATTAGATATGATGCTGTATCTATTTTCAACTATGACTTAACTTAAAATTTAAATTAATTGCGCAATACATTTCTAAATTTAGATTCTGATTAAGTATTTGATATAGCATAGTTTCTGACACAGAATGAATGTGGTCTAAGTACTTAAAATAATTTACAATTATACATTTACCAACATGACCAATTATGGTCCAATATCCAAAATCTAAATATATGTTTGGAATCAGCATATCAAAGAACTCCAAGAATTCAATTTTTGAAGAAATCCAACAAAGTTTAATTTGGGATACTTTGGACCTCAATGTGATCCAATTTGAAAACAGGACTCAAAATCCAAAATCTAAATACACACTTAAATTCAGCATATCAAACAACCCCATATATTCAATATTGGTAAAATCAAACAAAGTTTAATTTTGGACCCCGATTTGGACCAACTTAAAAACTGTGCCCAAAATCAAACATTTAATTATATGCTTAGATTCAGCATATCACAGAATCCCATTGGCAAGACTTATTTTTGTAAAAAACAAACTAAGTTTAATTCTGGTTACTTTGGACCTTAATGTGGACCAATTTGTAAAACGGGCCAAACATAAAAAATTAAAAATACTGTTAGATTGCACACATTAGAGAACACCAATTATAATCTAATTTTGATGAAATCAAACAAAGTTTAATTTTGGACCCCAATTTGGACCAACTTTTAAAACCTAGCCCAAAATCAAAAATTTAACAAACACTGTTGCATTGGGCATATCAAATAACACCAATAATTCAAATTTTGATGAAATCAAACAAAGTTCAATTTTTGACCCAAATTTGGACCAACTTGAATACTGTGCCCAAAATCAAAAATCTAAATGCACGTTTAGATATAGTATATTAAAGATCCCCAACCATTCATTTTTATTTCCAAATCAAATAAAGTTTAATTTTGGACCCTTTGAACCTTTATATGGATCAATTCAAAAACAGACCGAAAATCCAAATAATAAACACCCAATTAGATTCAGCATATTAAAGAACCCTAATGCAAGAATTCAAGACTTTGAATTAAATCCCATTGAAATTGCTAAAGAAATAAGCAATTTATACAAAGTATTACAAAAGAATTATTTTTGATCCCTTTTAACTAAACCATTACGGTCATAACCCCTAAAATCAATTCCAAACTTTATTTTGTGATATAACACCTTGTGGTACAATTAAATAGCAATAAATGGACTTATAATTAAGTTATTGACCAGAAACCAGAAAATCCTAGTTTTTGCCCCTTTTCGGCCCCTAAAGGGTTTGGACCATGACCACCAAAATCAATCCCAACTTTCCTTTGAAGTATGAAACCTTGTAGTAAAATTTCATAGATATCCTTACTCTTATACACAAATTATTGTCCTGAAACATGAAAAATGCTTGTCTTTGGCCCGTTCTTTGCCCCTAATTACTAAACAGCTACGACAATAACCCCCAAAATAAATCCCAACTTTCCTATTGTGGTAAGGAATCTTTTGCTAAAATTTAATAGAGATCCATTCATTTATACTAAAGTTATTGTCTGTGAACCAGACAAATAATTGTTTTTTGGCCCCTAATTACTAAACAGCTAAGACAATAACCCTCAAAATTAATCCCAACCTTCCTATTGAGGTAAGGAACCTTGTGCTAAAATTTAATGGAGATCCATTCACTTATACTAAAGTTATTGTCTGTGAACGAGACAAATAATTGTTTTTGCTAGGCCCTTTTTGGCCCCTTATTCCTAAACAGCTACAGTATAATAACCCCCTAAATAAATCCCAACTTTTCTATTGTGATAAGGAACCTTGTCCTAAAATTTAATAGAGATCCATACACTTATACTCAAGTTATTGCCTGCAAACCAGACAAATAGTTGTTTTTTGGCCCCTTTTCTACCCCTAATTATTAAACGGTTTGGGCCATGACCCCCAAAAATTCAGTGAAAACTTTCTTTTTGACGTATGGAACCTTGTGGTAAAATGTCATGGAAATCTATACTCTTTTACACAAATTATTGTCCTGAAACATGAAAAATGCTTGTTTTTGGCCCCTAATTACTATACAGCTACGACAATAACCCCCAAAATAAATCCCAACCTTCCTATTGTGGTACGGAACCTCGTACTAAAATTTAACAGAGATATATACACTTTCTGGCCCTTAATTACAAAACAGTTATAACAATAACCCCCAAAATCAATCCAAACCCTCCTATTGTGGTATGGAACCTTGTGCTAAAATTTCTAACACATCCATACACTTATACCAAATTTATTGTCTGCGAACCAAGTTATTTTCTGTGAACCAGTAAAACTGACCTTTTTTGGCCCTTATTACAAAACCGCTAGGACAATAGCCCCAAAAAACATTCCAAACCATCTTTTAGTGGTATGGAACCTTATGATAAAATTTCATAGAGATGCAAGAAATTATACTCAAGTTATTGTCTGCGAACCAAAATGTTTTCAGACGCAGACGCAGACAACACCATAACATAGTACGGGCGCAAATAAATTTGCGGTCGTATACAAAGAAAGTCGAATCGTGTAGCCAGTAAATAATTTTTTTTTTAATCTGAGCATGCAAATTAAAGATTATGTTATATATTTTACATTTAATACATTGGCTGAACAAAAATATTTATTATGAGAGTCCCAGACACTATATAAGTTGAAAGTTATCCCACTAATTCCAAGTGTTTTAAGTGGTAGTAAACTCGTAGTAGCCCACAATGCATTGTAGTTCATTGGTTAGTTTTTTTCAAGGCCATTTTTACCTTCTATTTTGGGAAATTACTATACAAATATATACTAACGTCAGGAAATGTAGTGATCCTGACCTTTTAAACTAGAAATAAAACTGGTCAATTTCCAAGCCTTAAAAAGTGAGCGTTAGCCCCTACCAAATTCCTTTGAAAAATTCAAATGTTGTTACGGACAAAATAAACACTGGTCCAATTTAAATTTGACCGATTTCATTTTTTGTCTTTTCGGAGTTATGCCCTTGATAAGGCGGGAAATAAACTAACCAGATTGTTGATTTTCGCGCGGTATCATTTAATTAGTAAGCCTCTATCAAATCAATTGAAATTTGGAAATATGTTAACTGGCCAATTAATTCAGATTTGTTTTCCGAACTTCAAAAATTTAACTTCTGTCTTTCCAGAGTTATGCCGATTGATAACGCAGGAAATAAGTTTGAATCCATATCAACTCGAACCTTTGCCAACTCGTATCCGATTTTTACACGTTTAATGCCTCCACATCTTTTGTGTCTGTCTCAAACCAGAAACTTGAAATTAAGTGATTGTATGTGGTTGCTTTCCAGTCTGACTAAAGTCAGCCACACATTCCAATTGCGTTACTTGCATTACTTACAAACCCAAGTGGATAGTGGGGGCTAGCTTAAGTCAGGCTGGTCGCTTTCTGTCGAAATTGTTTCTTATTCTTGTTTCAGCATAAATCAGGAATTTTGTTTTCTCTTTTTGTAGTTTTACATTCCGGGTCCTTTTAAAGCTTACTATACTGTATAATATGGGTAATGTTCATCAAGCTGTTTATGGTCGTTCAGTGACCAGTTATTGTTCACATCTTAATTACTGAGTCCTTGGTTTGACTTCCCCCTTTTGAATTTATCTTGGAGTTTGGTAATTTTGTTTTAAACATTTTTTATGTATTGATATTTTTATTTTAGCAGAACAGTCCTATCTGCATCTTTTAAATGTGGTGTGGGTAGGGTTGATAGAATAATAAGGGAAAACGGAAGTAAAAAAAAAATCGGAAAAATATCCTAAAACATATTTTTGGATCCTCCCACGCCGTGTTTCAAACTATTTCACTATGCAAACACATTATTTATGGGGATTCGACAGATTTTTTCAAGACTGAGATGAAAAGGGGAAGGGTCATTCCCCACCCTTTCTGTCAGTTATAAGTAACTGACCAATATGTACGATATATGTGTTTCTGTTTTTTATTTGTTATATATTTATAGATAATAAACATACCTATAGATGTGTTGACATTTCTCTGTCTTTTGCCTCCGGATTGTCATAGAACATGGTATAGACAGTCATCCAGTCTTAATAAAACTGTCGTGAGGAAAGTTTTTCAAATTTAAAAGTAAACAATCACCTACAACGATTTAACACGATCCAATATGTTAAAATAACTATCATAATCAAATATGATTTTCCTTTATCACAATCGTTGACGTACCTGTTGTCAATTACAGTTCATTATAAAAACGAAAGTAGAAAGATTTTTTGGAAATTTTACTCTCGGGTTTTTCTGCGTAGGCTTATAAAAACACTGTATGTCAATTGGGAATCTATAAATTGATTTGGCACATGGAGAGTTGGTACTACTTCGGGCTGTCATAGTCCGAGTGTCTATCAGATAAAATGGCGGGTGGCAAATTATTGTATAATAGTGTCATGCTACTGTATCTATATATATCTTTATTCTCACAAACCAAATCACAAAGATATAGCGCCTAATCATAGGACTCATTACAAGCATATCAATCAAGTTACAAATACAGACAAGACAAGACAAGTCAAGACAATATTTTTATTTAAGTCTCACCTCTTCATTTTATAAAATATGCAAATAGTTAATAAAACAATATCATAAAACATACAAGAGCCACTCTAAAATGAGTTATGACGGAAAGATATAAGAAAATGTGGTATGAGTGCCAATGAGACAACTCTCCATCAAAGTCACAATTTGTAAAAGTAAACCATTATAGGTCAAACTGAAAGTACGGCCTTCAACACGGAGCCTTGGCTCACACCGAACAGCAAGCTATAACAGTGGGAAAGCCAGTGACATTGAAGAGTTTCTTTCATCGGTCACGCGGGAAAGGGGACTTAATCCGGGCGAAAAATTTCGTGGTGGCGCTGCAATCAGCGTGTAAACAAAAAGTTAACGTAGCTTGTGCTTGAGACGATAAATCTATCAAAACACTTTATTATTCAACAGTATTTGAGGTTTAATTTTCATAAGAATAGATTTTGTCACACGACTGCCAAAAATATATTAAAATAATTGCTTAGTTTTTGAAATATGATAAATCAAAAGACGATCTCCGTTGACTTCCAAAAAACCGCGGGTAATACCCCCGTCTCAAAATAACTGACACAATTGCATCCTAAAGCTTTTCATTGGTTGAAATATAAATAAATGTGACCCAGAAACATATGGGCACATGACTAGTATGTTAAAAATTTCCCGTCACTGACTCCTTGTCTCGTTTACATAATAAACACTTCAACCGGAGGTCAAAATTCAACATTTTTTGTCGTTTTTGGAGTTAGGGAGCTACCATTTGATTTTTAGAGGGGGGGGGGGGGGGCTAGGATGAAATTTGAAAAAAAATAGGCAGGACAGGAGTTTTGAGTAAAAAAAAAAAGGCAGGATGAGATTATTTGCCAAAAAAAAAGGCAGGATGACATTTTATGTAAAAAAAAAAGTCAGGATACACTGAAAAAAAGGCAGGACCGAATAGAGTGAAAAATAAAAAGGCAGGACCGAATAGAGGGAAAAATAAAAAGGAAGGACAAAATTTTTCATCCTAGCCCTCCCATAAAAATCAAATGGTAGCTCCCTTATTTCATTGCAAAAAATGGAGCATATGATGACAAATTTTCCAGTTTTTAACCACGAAATTAATTCAGACAATGAAGTGTGGCGATGTTTTCTGGATTTTAAATATATTTTATATAAAAATGTTGACAGATTGAAGGCTTTACTCCGTCATTTGTTGCTCACACTCCTCGTATCAATAATTTTCTGCAGTTATATAATTATTATACTGCAGTGTACATGTATAACAGATTTATGTAGTACATTGAAACTTGTTTAGTCTATGAATGAATTTGTTCATAAAAATGACTTCAGTTGACTGGAAGTGTCCCCCCTTTTTCCCACTTTCAAAAAACTTCCGTTGGGCAATAAAATATTGTCTGAATGAAAGTCTTGCACAAATGCAAAGTGTAAACACTCAGCTTATCTCTGTTTAAAGCCATTTTTAGCCACATAATCACAGTCATTCTTTGTTTCTGTAAATATTTACCTGAAATGTGTCAACTTGTCAAATTAAAAATATTAAAAGTATCAATTAACAAATATTGCCTGCCTGCCACTGTGACCTGAAAATCTGATGAGTCAATTATTTTCACTTGATTTTTAGTCTTTGTTCTTGTTGTATAAACAACACTGTACTAAGCTATAAGCTAGTAGAAAGCAAACACTCAATCATGTGAATGTGCCTGCCTGTTGTACACTATTAAACCATTCATTTTTAAGTGTGTCTGGGCCCTGGGGCATGTTAAACTCTTGTGGCCATTCATCAAATTTGTTTTTCTTCAATAGTTGTAATTATTTTACCATTTATAGTTCTGGATTTAGAATTTTTATCACATGCTGCTTTACCAGGTCCTTTATACTTGACATATTGGTTTGCTAATTGTTGAATGCTGAAACAGTAACCTGTAATTATCCTCTTTCAATTGTCAATATGGATTTCTTTTAAAACAACTTTTCCCAAGGAAAACTAAAGTTGAAAAAAATAGTTCAACCCAGATATGCTGCTGCTGAAGAAACTAACATTAACAATGGTATTTTTAGCATTCATTATTTACTCTATCATTGTCTATTCCTTCGTTGAAGATAAAAAAAAAAAACTTTTCAAATTGAATGCATCCAGGAATGCTCAATGCCTAGTACATACAAGTCTTAATACACGTTAGAGCTATAAGAGCATTACAAAAAAAGCTATATCGCTTCTAAGGTCTATTTTGAAGATGGCATATGAATGTCTCACTCTGATTTCGGTGATCCTGTTTTATTGCATTGATATTAATGTTCGACCCACAACTTTTATTTCACACTAATCTTTGTCCAGGTCTATCATGATTTTAGGTACTGTAAATTCAGAAAGGATAGCAAGATTTTTATTAATGCAATAATGTGAATGGGTGAGTATCTACAAATGTAAATAATAAATTGTATTATAATACCTTTAAACTGATGAAAATGCAAATCCTGTGACCAAGCTTTAATTACAAGAAAACAAAGCTTGGACACACATGACACATGATCTACATTTTAATCAGATTTATACCATTCCTATATCTGTGTGCTGATTTTTCTGCAAAAGCAATACTTTTTCACACGTTTTTTTCCATTCTTCAAATTTGCAATAATAAAAGAACACAATAATTTGCAAAATCATGTGATTACATATAGGAAAAGGGCACCTGGGCATCTCATTCTTAATGCTTACTCTTCCAGAGCACCTGAGATCATCTGTATTTTGTGGGTTCAAATTTTAAATAATTATAATTGAATAAGCTTCAATAAAATAAACAAAACGACTTAATACTTTGGAAGTAATTAAAAAAAAAACTGCATGATAATAAAGTTTAAAATTTAAGAAGCATTATTGTTAAAAAGTCCATGTAAAACAAAAGTCAAATAGTTCTCTGTTCCATAAATCCTCAAAACGGAAATGTTTCCTGCTCTTCTTTATTCCTTATTCCTATTGTTATCTGTAAATAAATAATTTATGTTATGATATTAGTAAATGAAAATAATTTCCAACGATTCATTCAAAGAGTTGTAGTTATAAAGTTATAGTTATATTTTAATTGTCTACTGATTCTTATGTTGTCCAAGAATGAGAAGGTTCACATTTTAATTTGAATGTTTCTATAAATTTCACTAATTTAAAACTAATCAGATGTGGTATAATTGCCAATGAGACAACTATCCACAAAAATTCAAATGAAGTGGATATAAGCAATTTTAGGCAACCTTAAATAAAATTGAGAATGGAAATGGGGAATGTGTCAAAGAGACAACAACCCGACCATAGGACAGACAACAGCAGAAGGTCACCTCAGGTCTTCAATGCAGCGAGAAATTCCCGCACCCGCAGGCGTCCTTCAGCTGGCCCCTAAACAAATATATATACTAGTTCAGTGATAATGAACGCCATACTAAACTCCAAATTGTACACAAGAAACTAAAATTAAAAATAATACAAGACTAACAAAGGCTAGAGGCTCCTGACTTGGGACAGGCGCAAAAATGCGGCGGGGTTAAACATGTTTATGAGATCTCAACCCTCCCCCTATACCTCTAGCCAATGTAGAAAAGTAAACGCATAACAATACGCACATTAAAATTCAGTTCAAGAGAAGTCCGAGTCTTCAACCATGAGAAAATCCCACAATGTATATACTTAAGATTATTTTATGATATTTGTTATCATTTTTTTTTAAATTGAAATTATTCTTATTTTAATCAAAAGTATGTATATATTTTTTATTAAGCTTCAATAAAAATAAAAAATAGACTTTGGGTGTCGATTAATAATTTGTCTAATAAGAAAAGCAGTGGCGGATCCAGAACTTTTTATAAGGGGGCCCACTGACTGCCATAAGAGGGGTCCAGCTACTGTCATGTTTCAGTGATACCCTATATAATCAACCAAATTTTTTCCACGAAAGGGGTGGGGCCTATATATATATTAAAATACACAACCGTAATAATTAAATCAAAATATAGATGCTAACATTGACAGGCCAAAGTTAAAGTTTTGTTTTAAATTGAAGTCTCACGCTGGGAAAGGGGCGTTATTTACATGTGGTCTGTGGAATACTGGATTTCAGCCTCAAAAGGGACCAATAAATAACTATATACCGATCTGATCAATTAAAATTATGTAATGGATATTGTTCAGATCGTTCTACAATTGAAATAACCATTAAAAAGTAATAAAAATAGGATTTTGTGAGCTCAGAAACCTACTATTAATGTGGATCTGTTGAAAAATGGCGTCGATTTATGCGCTTCCTTTTCGCAGCCTCAGTTGCAATTTGACACGGAGTGATGGGTAGTTATGCAAATATTTAGGGACTCCCATCATCATTGATACTATTTTTGGTCATTTTATATTTAAATATCAATTAGGATCCAAATGTGTCAGTTATTTTCAGAAGGGGAAAACACCCGCCATATTTTTATCTTCCAAAACAACAACGCCACATACCATTTTCAGAAGTTTGTTTCTTGTAAAATAAAATCTCCTAAGAAGAAAAAATAGCATGGTCACCTGTTAAACTTACCTATATAACTAATTGATAATGAAATGGTGCAAGTTTAATTGTCTTTAATAAAAAATTTCTTGAAAAATCAAACGTACACGATGTAAACAAATTACCGAGATGGTGCAATACTGTCGCCGTCTATGTAAAAATCGCGATTGTCGTCCTAGAATTTTTGTCCGTTACGTCATATGGAAGGTGGCGCAGAACTGACGTGTGGCTTTCCCACTGTAAAGGGCCCCAAAAATGACTAGTGTAAAACCAATCAAACAGGAAATCCAACGGTCTAATCTATATAAAAAAAAAAACGAGAAACGAGAAACACTTATGAACAACATCAACAAACGACAACCACTGAACATCAGGTTCCTGACTTAGGACAGGTGCAAACAAATACACTTTATCGCTATTCCCGCTTGACCCGAGAATCTGTCCCGCTTGAACTTTTGACGTCATACAACAATCACTTTTCCATTGTGGCGTCAGATATTTTCTATTATGACGTCAAAATTTTACGGGAACTTTTGTGAAGTCCAGTAATGGCGGACAAATAGCGATAAGGTGTATGCAGCGGGTTTAAACGTTTTGATAGGCGCCAACCTTCACCCTACCTGAAACAATTGTGTAACATCACAACATAGAAAGACACACTATAAAATATCAATTGAAATAGCTTAACTCAATCAAAAGACATATTAACAAAAACAAGTGAACATACACTGAACGAATAAATTTGATCTATGACACAATGTAAATACAAAATTAATAAAACAAGGGGGTTAGATGTTTAACAATATCATAAAGACAACCATAACTTTGGACAAAATGCAGTCAAATAATATAACGTACACAGGTAAATAAAAATAATTTTGTTGTAAGGTATACATTGAGTACGGAAATAATTTTTACAAAATAAATAATTTTGTTGTTCCTAGTACGAGAACAAAAGTGAAAATTTATCGTCATACTAAACACTTAACAAAGGTGGTATATATTAAAAATAGTGAGACTAGATATAACACTGAATTAGTAAACATTAAATAACAAAAATGCATTACAAATTGTACCAACAGGTCAAATTAACACGAAAGTACGATTTGAGAGTACTCGCAGTTACTGAAAGCTAGTTAAAAGCCAAAAACAATTAATAATAAAAAATCATGCATCAGAGACTGTCTAAAATGCATATATTATATTATTTACACTAAAATTAGCAATATAAAATACATCTTCTTTTCAATAAAATTGCAGATTTTGACAGTATAAAAGTACATATTTTCATCCGTCAATAGAAATGTAACTTTATCGTCATCAGACAAATGCATAACATTAACATTACATAGAGATGCTTGATAAAAATAATAACAACGCAAATCTTCATACACTGCACATTTCATTAATACATGTTTTGCATCTTCAATTAAAAGATTTTCACTACAAGTGTTGTTAAAACAAATTCTATTTTCAAATAAAAGACCTTCATACCTTCCAGTCTCAAGTTTCAAAGGAGCAGTACCACTTCTTAATTTGGCAAATGCACTCCTAGATTTTCCAGGTATGTTTTTTAATAAATAATTTTCTTCGCCAAATTCATTTTTAAACAGTCTGTAAGTACGTAGTTTGCTACGCTCGTTTGACATTAAATCATTATACCATTGTTGTTTAAATCTATTAAAACAGATGTTCTCAATATTTTTATAACATGTTTATCAATAATTAAATCAGTATTACAAAAATGTTACATATCAACTTCTTTAAACTTTGTGTGTACTCTGAAATTCCAATTTTTCAGTCTATTATTACATATATTATTTGCCCACATAAAAACTTTTTTGTTTATTCTGAAATTACACATTTTTGTAAATCTACTATATGTTCTAAAAAAACATGTCCACTGTTTTACAATACATGGAATCCAACCCATATCACCATATAGGTCTAAATTAGGTGTGTACTTTCCAACACCCATAAAAAAAACGCATAGCCCTATTTTTTACAGCATGAATGCAAGAGTATTCTTTACTTCCCCATATTCCAGCACCATATTCAATAACAAACATAACAAGAGAGTCGAAAAGCTTAGTTAAAGTAGACTACTCAAAACCACCATTTGCTTTGCATTTAGCAATAAGTAAGCCTAATGATCAGCTTGCTGATTTAGCTACAATTTTCGCCATCTCATTATAATCCAAAAACTCATTTAATAATAAACCAAGATACATATATTTTGATATAATATCAAACTTGTTTCCGTTCAACATAAATTCAAAATTTGTTTGTGTCTCAGATTGTGTTCTAAAATGAACAATTTTTGACTTGTCAATATTTACAACTACGTCATTTCCATTACACCATATACTTAAAACATCTAATATTTTTTGAAGGTCATTTTTATTTTCGGCTAATAATACCACATCATCTGCATATAATAATATACAAATTGTGTTCACCATTTACATTTATACCAATATCTAATCTCTTAATGTCATCAACTAAGTTATTTATGAAAATATTAAATAATAACGGTGATAATATACAGCCTTGTTTCAGGCCAAAATTTACTCCAAACCAATCAGTCAAATTGCCATTTATCTTGACACAAGATTGAACATTATAATATAAAGAATGTAAAGCATTTAACATTTTGGTATTAAACCTAAAGATTCTAATTAACAAAACAACAAATTACGATTTACCCAGTCATATGCTTTTTTTAAAATCTATAAATGCACAGAACGTTCAGGTTCATTTACAAAGTTTTCTCGTTTCAGTAATAGTAGTTAAAGTTGATAGATGGTCTATGGTAATACGACTCTTTCTGAAACCATTCTGTTCGTCGTTGATTACTTCAAGATCGGTAAGTTTTCCTGTCAGACGAGCATTTAGGACGCCACAGTATAGTTTATATACCACTGGTGCTAGACTTATCCCTCTATAGGACATCGGATCTCTTGGATCTGACGTAGATGACTTGGGGGTCGGTGTTATGATACATTTATTCCACATAGCTGGCACTTTACCGGAATTATAACATATATTAAATACACGGGTAAGCGCATTCATTGCTGTAGGATTTTTATATAATTCAACTGGAATATCATCAACGCCCGATGCTTTGCAACATTTTGATATTTTCACCACATTATACACTTCGCTAGTGGTAATTTCACGATCTAAAATTTCATCACAAATTATATCATTATTACAATTTTCTATTTCATTACTATTATCGCTATTTTTATTTAACATTTCCTCAAAATCACATTTCCATTTATAAATAACCATATTTTTATCATCACAATTGGTCCATCATTTGATTTAATCTCCATTGGAATAGTATTTTGACGCTCGTTCCCTACTCCGATCCTTCCAATTTTTCGCCAAAATTCCTTTGGGTTTCCTTGCGAATTGATTAATTCCTCCTGCATTGAATACCAATATTGACGTTTTGATCTTTATACTCCTCGGTCAAATAATTTTCGCTTTTATACAAATATATGACGGAGTTCCCTTTTCTTACTACTAAGACGACATTTATTCCAATTTTTCTCCGCAAAATTTTCATACATTTTATCGATATTTTCTTGTGAAGCTTTAGATTGTTCTAATTGCAATATCACACGATGAATTTCTGTTACAACAGACTCTCCACGAAGCCAATCTTCCGGTATACTTTTAGTATCATATTTTAGTTTCATAACCGTTTGACTTTCTGTCTATAGTTTTATGACTTGGTCTATAACTGAAAAATATAGGCACATATTCCATGTCAATAGTGAATGATCAGGTACTATTTTTCGAAGATCATATCTAGAACCATTCAGCGATACGTCTGAAAATCACAAATTAGCTTTACATTACAATGTTCTTCTAATAAGAAATGTGTAGCTACCAATACCTTATATATCACTTTTTAAGGTTTAAATGACCACATATGTCTACATTTGAGATAAATAGAAGACGGAACGATATACATATACTTATTAGAAAGAAAAAAGTAATTTTTTTTTTTTAAGTTTTATTTTGGACTTCAATCCTTCTATCAATTTACTTGTTTAACGTGGTTGCTCAAGGCTATGCTATTAATAAGTTATGTCTATCTTGTTAATCAGATAATATAACCAATTGATGATTTTTTTTATCACATGGCATCTTAAAATATGTAGTTACACCACTGTCCCAGGTTAGAAGGAGGGTTGGGCGCTCACAAACATTTTAACTCTGTCAAATTCTTAATGTGACTGTCCAAGTAAGGAGCCTGTACTTCAGTGGTTGTCGTTGGTTCATGTTTGACATATTTTGTTTTCGTAAATTGTTTTGTTATAAATAAGGCCGATTTTTTTCTCGTTTGAATTGTTTCACATTTTTCATGTCGGGGTACCCATATCCTCAGTGATTGATGTCATCTTGCACCCAGTTCATGTTAAGTTATGGGCATAGAAAACGAAAACTCTTGAGGAGAGAACCGAATATAAGATAATATCTATACATTTCTGAAACCAAAATGTGGACTACTTTGCACAATTTAATGCACAAGAGCACACTGGATATAGCGCTGAATTGTTTACAACATAACCACTCTGAATATCGAAAATGAAGAATAATAATCAACAATATTGGCGTCTGAGATCTATAATCTTATTTACCATTCGAATGAAATAGCGAACACAATGCAATTATTAAACATCTCAAAACTTTCTGGAATTACTTTTTAATAGGTTCATTTAAACATAAGGCTGGTTCCATTATGACTTTATCAATATATTCCAGTTAAATCAAAGATCAACTCAATATTACAGCAAAATGTTTTGTTTTAATTCAAGTACCCATATTGGCATCTTCTACCTTTCCATTTTTAAAATACGAAGGCTTTTCTACCTCAGGAATAGATTAAATTAGCTGTATTTGGCAAAACTTTTAGGAATGTTTGGTCCTCAATGCTCTGCAACTTCGTACTCTATTTTTATTTTCCCCTCAATACAGACAAAGATAGATTAGGTATATCCAACTTCAACTGATGTCTATTAACATGTCTTGTTAACATCTGCCGCCTCATGGTTCACTCATCTGGAACACTTAGCAAATTATTCTAAATTTAGTAATATCAGAGATTCATTTGGTTCCTGTTGCATGCATAGCGTTTTCACCTTTTCTTTCAATTCTTTCACTCTCTCAATCTTATTAGTCTTTTCTAACAAAGTTATTCGATCTTCAAGGCTGTCACTACCAGCTGACCTTTTCCTTTCGTTATTATTATTATTAGTTGTACTACAGGTTGCAGAACTCGTACTAGGAGGCTACATAACAACCATATCAATATCAATGCATATACATGCATGTATAAACCATATTACATACATCATATGCAATCATAGTAAAATATACAATCAACCATTAACAACTAAACTTTTCACCTTATCAATGAACCATTTATTGAATCACTTGTATACAATGTATACATTATTCAATTATTTGATTAATGTTTCCATGGGACACATTGTTCCCTAAATATATGTACAAAAGGAAGTTTCGGCTGTATCAACCTCGATCCAATCTGACTAGTTTGTGCATAATCAACTCCTAAATGACAATGTCAAATAAATCAAATAGAGCCCCATAATATATTAAAAGTCTTAAACAGCATTTCAAAATTTTATTATTTGACCTTGACCTTAATTATGAAATCTATAGGCTTCAATACTTTTAGAATTTAAAATACAATTAAAACCCATTATACCTATAAAACGTCTACAATGAAATTGACAGACAGACAGATTGACAACGTCTACATTAAACTGACAGACAGACAGTCAACGTCTACATTGAACTGACAGGCAGACAGACAATATATTCATTGAAATCAGAAAAAAAAATTCAAACCATACACCATAAATGTTAGCATATGATCTTGATTTAAGAACGGTTAGGGTTATATCCATATTTACTCCAAATCTGGTTTTATCTATATTTTATGAAATCAAAACATTACTTAAACTTGTACTCACCAGCTTCTGATCAGAAAGCTCCTGTCCTTTAGGTTGATCGAACTCATTGGAATTAATTATCCAAAATCTAAGCTAGATCCTCTCCTTTCAATTCCCTTACATTCTTCTAAATCTAAAGGATAGAGAGCATGTGCAGACCATATACGTACACGTAGACGAGCTCCCTCAAGAAATGGGATTTATTGATGGAAGGATGAAATAATAGTGCTTTATTGTCTTTACAAAGGAAAATAGCATATTTAGCATAATCATTATCGTCTAATATCCAAAAACAGTTCTTAATATCGTCATCCACTTTTTTCGATAATCAAACGCTCACAAATTTGACCAATATGGCCGCGCCCATGGATGTAATACACAGAAAAATCTAGTGAAGCCAACCTACTCATTAACTTATTTCTGCCTAGTTCCCAACAAAATACAAATGGAGGAACTTATACTGAACCCGGTATTGACACACCAATTAGACCTGGTCGACCCAAAAAAGGGGTAATCCAGACAGTCATGAGGACTTGCCGGGGACCGCTAGGCAAGTTACCCGTCACATCAGAAGAAGAAACTCGGTGGGGGACTTGAGTTCTATAACATCCAAGAAAACCCCAGGTTTTAGAAAAAAATCTATTGCTGACAATGTGGTTGAAGCTGTAACTAGTCCTGAAGTTCTGGACCAAATCATACCTGTAATTACAGAAAAACTGTGTGAGTCAATTGAACTTTCCTTAAACAAAATAATTCAGACTATGGTCAAATCCACTGTAGAAGAGCATATTGCACCTATGACTGAAACAATTAAAAAACAAAAAGAAAAAATTGCAGAATAAAGACAAATGATAGTAGTACAACCCGCCATCTTTCCTTAAACAAAAAAGTGGTTAAAAATTTAAACCGACTAGATGATTACAACTCAGAGATAGGCGATCTATACCAGAAAATCGGTCTACTAGAAAACCGTCTGGAAAATCAAGAACAGCATTCCCATAAAACCAGCCTTCGATTTCACAATATTCAGGTCCCGGTTGACAGATATGGTAAAGTAATGCACCCGGTTGATACCGACGACCTTATATTAGATGTTTGTAAAAAAAGCTTGATCTAGGAATCCAAAAATCAGACATTAGCAGATCACATGTCATCGGTAAAGTTCGAAATGGTAAAGTCCGAAATGGTAAATCACTAGTCATCGTGCTCTTCATTTCTTATAGAAATTGCGAAAAAGTATTCAGTGCAAAAAAAGGTTTAAAGGTGATCCTAGCAACATTTTCATCACTGAAAATCTTACAACCCATGGAACCAACCTGTTCAAAGAGCTAGCTGATCTCAAATACCGCCATTCCATACATGCTTACTGGACAAATGATGGCCGGATTTATGTTAAAAAGACTGAGGCTTCCATAAAACAGTTAATTCTTAACTACGATGATATTCCTGACTTGCTGAGAAGCTGTGCGTAATGGGGAGATAATTTTGACGAAGTAGAATCCTGACGGTTAAAGGTTTCAACAGACGAAGAAATTGATGATGAACGATTGAAATACATTCTTAAAACTCATTTAGAGCTAACAAGTTGTTATTGTTGGCATTTGTTTTTGTATAGACCAATGGAAATAGGTTCTTAATACTAACGGTATTAATATTGAAGACTTGATCACTTTGATAGGCCACTAGTCTAAATACCACATGTTAAGATTAGTCGGTAAGATAAATTCGTTACATAGTGTGCTAGTGATCTAATACGACATATATGGGGTCAGCAAATTCCATATTGGGATTCGAGCTTCGCTCTCACCCCATATGGTATTTACTGACCCTATATATATCGTATTAGGTCACTAGCACACTATGTAACTAATAATACATGTACTGAAAGTATGTAATAGCGTTGTCGCTAAGGATACAAGTTACATTTATATGAACAGTGCCTAGAGGCATGAAAGCGTTATCAAACATTTTTTTTTTAAACATTTGAAGAAAGAAAAAAAAAAGAAAAAAAGAAAGAAATTTTATTCTAGAATGATTGTAGTCTTTTAGGAATTTATTCTTTATTATTAATTTATGCGATTACGCAGTGAAGTGTGAAATTGAATCATGCGGTAAATTCACTTGTTTAATTTTATATGGAAACTTTTATAGTTATTTGAGCATTTGCCATCAAGGGTGTGTTTGAAATATTGATTTGATAATTACGACCAACTAAGAATTTAAGTTGGCTTTTGTTTTTGGTGGGTTTTATTTCATTTGTGACAAGTATTCGAAGAAGTTACATTTCAAATATATGCCATTGATGGGGAGAAAAACAAAACTAAAACAAAACTAATTAGGCACACAAAAACAGCCCCATTGCATTTTAAATAGATAGAAGAAATAAAAAATCAAACATCATGCGTTTGTCTTTATGTTTCAAAGTATGTTTTTTTTTTGAGCGATCTAGATATAACTGAAGATATGTATCAAAATCCCTATCTTAATATATATGAAGTTTTCTATTAGTAACTTGTTTTAGAGTTTTAGTTACAGCTTCAAGTTGTATTTTGCTGTTTAGGAAAACAGTTGTTTAATAAACAAACTATATTTGTTAAGTGTATTGGAATGGTGACGATTTCACTTTGAAATATAAAATGCACTGAACAAGTATAGACATGGAATATAAAAGGTATTGAACAAATACAGGCAAAATCAAAACAAACATGACAACATAAGTAAAAGGAAAGAAAAAGAACAAACAAAGAGTTTACAGGACATATGATATTACTTTACGACGCTCGATAGTTAATCGTGGTCCTGAACACCCTGATTATTCTCGTCCTGTGCATCAGTGTTATTACCAGTACTTTCATCAGGGTCATTGCTTCTCAGCAAGTCAGGAATATCATCGTAGTTAAAAATTAACTGTTTCATGGAAGCCTCAGTCTTTTTAACATAAATCCGGCCATCATTTGTCCAGTAAGCATGTATGGAATGGCGGTATTTGAGATCAGCTAGCTCTTTGACCAGGTTGGTTCCATGGGTTGTAAGATTTTCAGTGATGAAAATGTTGCTCGGATCACCTTTAAACCCTTTTTTGCACTGAATACTTTTTCGCGATTTCTATAAGAAATGAAGAGCACGATGACTAGTGATTTACCATTTCGGACTTTACCGATGACATGTGATCTGCCGATGTCTGATTTTTGGATTCCTAGATCAAGCTTTTTGTTACAAACATCTAATATAAGGTCGTCGGTATCAACCGGGTGCATTACTTTACCATATCTGTCAACCGGGACCTGAATATTGTGAAATCGAAGGCTGGTTCTATGGGTATGCTGTTCTTAATTTTCTAGACGGTTTTCTAGTAGACCGATTTTCTGGTATAGATCGCCTATCTCTGAGTTGTAATCATCTAGTCGGTTTAAATTGTTAACCACTATTTTGTTTAAGGAAAGATGGTTTGCGGGTTGTACTAATATCATTTGTCTTTATTCTGCAATTTTTTCTTCTTGTTTTTTAATTGTTTCAGTTATAGGTGCAATATGCTCTTCTACAGTGGATTTGACCATAGTCTCAATTATTTTGTTTAAGGAAAGTTCAATTAACTCACAGTCTTTCTGTAATTACAGGTATAATTTGATCCAGAACTTCAGGATCGTTGACAGGGGAGGATCTAGGTGAGATTTTGGATAATTAATTCCAATGAGTTCGATCAACCTAAAGGACAGTAGCTTTCGGATCAGAAGCTGTTGATTTCAGTCCTTGGATGGTGTAAACTTCCCACTAACACCATACATCATTACACCATTCACCATACACCATTACACCATAACCCTGTGCCATTACACCATACACGTTACACCTTTGCACCATACACCTTACACATTACACCATAATGCAATTTGATTTCAAAGAAAGCGTGCGACTACAAAATTATTGATTTATTTTAAAAAACGAATTTTGATCACAATATTGTAAATTAATGTATAAAATTAAAAATCAGTTCTTATCAATATTTTGCATAGTTTTATATGTCGTACACCATTCATTCACACCATTCCCGATCGCACGTTACACCATTACACCATTCCCCTTACACCACACACCTTCTACCATTGCACCATATGCCATACACCATTACACCATACACGTTTTTTTGGGAAGTTTACACCATCCAAGGGCTGTACAAGTTTAAGTAATATTTTGATTTCATAAAATATAGATAAAACCAGATTTGACGTAAATATGGATATAACCCTAACCGTTCTTAAATCAAGACCATATGCTAACATTTATGGTGTATGGTTTGAATTTTTTTCTGATTTCAATGAATATATTGTCTGTCTGCCTGTCAGTTCAATGTAGACGTTGTCTGTCTGTCTGTCAGTTTAATGTAGACGTTGTCAATCTGTCTGTCTGTCAATTTCAATGTAGACGTTTTATAGGTATAATGGGTTATAATTGTATTTTGAATTCTAATAGTATTGAAGCCTATAGATCTCATAATTAAGGTCAAGGTCAAATAATAAAATTTTGAAATGCTGTTTAAGACTTTTAATATATTATGGGGCTCTATTTGATTTATGTGACATTGTCATTGAGAGATGATTATGCACAAACTAGTCAGATTGGATCGAGGTTGATCCAGCCGAAACTACCTTTTGTACATATATTTAGGGAACAATGTGTCCCATGGAAACATTAATCAAATAATTAAATACTGTATACAATGTATACATGTGATTCAATAAATGGTTCATTGATAAAGTGAAAAGTTTAGTTGTTAATGGTTGATTGTATGTATATTTTACTATGATTGCATGTATATGCATTGATATTATTATGGTTATTTTCTAGCCTCCTAGTACGAGTTCTGCAACCTGTAGTACAACTAATAATAATAATAACGAAAGGAAAAGGTCAGCTGATAGTGACAGCCTTGATGATCGAATAACTTTGTTAGAAAAGACTACCAAGATTGAGAAAGTGAAAGAATTATAAAAAAAAAGTAAAAACGCTATGCATGCAACAGGACCCAAATGAATCTCTGATATTACTAAATTTAAAAGAACTTGCTAAGTGTTCCAGAAGAGTGAACCATGAGGAGGCAGATATTTTGATGAGTTAGCAAGACATGTTAATAGACATCAGTTGAAGTTGGATATACCTAATCTATGTTTGTCTGTATTGAGGGGAAAGGCAAAAGATGCCAATATGGGTACTTGAATTAAAACACAAAATTTTGCTGTGATATTGAGTTGATCTTTGATTTAACTGGAATATATAGATAAAGTCATGATGGAAACAGCCTGATGTTTATATGAACCTATTAAAAATAAATCTAGAAATGTGTCCTAATTTTTTAGATGTTTACTAATGGATGTGTATATAATTTCATTGATGTGTTTAAAGATGTCACAAAAATCTGTTTGACTTGGAAGGTTAATTGTTGCAACATTTTTTGTTTTGTTTTATTGAAGAAATATAATGTTGAATGATTTTTTATACCAATGTATACTTAAATGTGTATGCATGGTTGAATGTTTTAATTAAAATTTCGTTGTCTACAGTTCGAGGGACACTGATTCCTTAATGGTTTTCCACGTGGATTGTAGGCAAAGGGATTTTTCCTTTTCAAAGTGTGACTAATGCTTGCTAAGTACAAATAAACAAGATATTATTGGTTAAATATATTTTCTACAGAGTTGTGAATAATCGACTGAAATTTATTAGGAAGTAAAGAGTGGGTTTGATCCAAAAACAGTAAAAGTAAGAGAAAACCAGCATGGTTGACACTTGGAGGTGAAGTCCCTTTGCTTACAACAAGCTTTCCACGTGCTGAAGATGTGATTCAAATAATGTTCATTTTGATATGAATGCATTGCCTTTAAGCGACCCTGATAAGTTTGTATGTGGTCAAATTCACGAGAGTTTATTGAATTGGAAGAATATTTTGAATTAGGAAATTATTGATAAAGAATTGTGTATACGTATCTTGAAATGGTTAGTAGCATTGTAAAGAAATAAAGGAATACTATTTAATAAATGTGTTGAAGATATTTTTGTTTAAGTTTTGGGAATACTATTCCTTAAGGAAAAGCATTGCTATTGGTGTAATTTGAGATTGGCCTGCAAATATGCTGTATGGACAACAGATTTTTTTATGCCCATAACTTGACATGAACTGGATACAAGATGATACCAATCACTGATGATATGGATATAGTCTCATTGGTTGATATCTTTGGCGGAATTACATGTGATGCATCCTCATTCTTTTAACATCCAAGTGGTTGATTTACTGGCTATATTTGGTCAGGCAATGAATATTGACTGTTTGGGTTGATGAGATCCTTGATATTTTCCCCCCTCTCCCACCCATTAGTACCAAAATGTGGATAGGTTTTCATATTTAGATTTTGTTATTGGTATTACATGTATGCATTTTGGGTTGATGAGCATGAGGCAACATTAGAAAAACACAAGAATTACATTGTGATCAAATGTTTGAAGGAAAACACCTTTACTTTAGCGTCTGATGAGGCGATTTTTACGGGAAAGTTTATTGAGGGCAAGAGGATTCGTATATTTGTGTTCGCTATTTCATTGGAAAGGTAAATAAGATTATAGATCTCAGATGCCAATATTGTTGATTATTATGCTTCATTTTCGATCTTCAGAGTGGCTATGTTGTAAACAATTCAGCGCTATATCCAGTGTGCTCTTGTGCATTAAATTGTGCAAAGTAGTTCACATTTTGGTTTCAGAAATGTATAGATGTTATCTTATATTCGGTTCTCTCCTCTAGAGTTTTCGTTTTCTATGCCTATAACTTAACATGAACTGGATGCAAGATGATATCAATCACTGAGGATATGGGTACTCCGACATGAAAAATAAGAAACAATTCAAACGAGAAAAAATCGGCCTTCTTTATAACAAAACAATTTACGACATGAACCAACGACAACCAGTGAAGTACAGGCTCCTGACTTGGGACAGTCACATTAAGAATTTGACAGGGTTAAACATGTTTGTGAGCGCCCAACCCTCTTCTAACCTGGGACAGTGGTGTAACTACATATTTTAAGATGCCATGTGATAAAAAATCATCAATTGGTTATTTTATCTGATTAACAAGCTAGACATAACTGATTAATAGCATAGCCTTGAGCAACTACGATAAACAAGTAAATTGATAGAAGAATTGAAATCCAAAATAAAACTTTAAAAAAAATTAATTTACTTTTTTCTTTCTAATAAGTATATGTTTATTGTTCCGTCCACTCTTTATCTCAAATGTAGACATATGTGGTTTATTGTTCCGTCCACTCTTTATCTCAAATGTAGACATATGTGGTCATTTAAACATTAAAAAGTGATATATAACGTATTGGTAGCTACACATTTCTTATTAGAAGAACATTGTAATGTAATGTTAATTTGTAATTTTCAGACGTATCACTGAATGGTTCTTTAACTTGTTGAATTTCTTTGTTAATTTTAGTGGTCGCTAGAATTGGTCGCTAACGTGATGAGTCGCTACCTCGTGTCTGGTTCAAATGTACTGAGATGGGGTTTTTGAGAAGATACTCGCAAAAATGTTAGCAAAAAAACTTTTGCTTGAAGCGCCCTTTGGAGCAAAATATAAAGCCACGATAAGATGCTATAAAAGATAAGTCACTAAGATCAATACGTATACGTTAGTCATAATAATTCTACTGTCAGTTTTGTTCTTTTTTAAACCATACGGGAAATTTTAATCGACAAAATAGTCGTAACAAATAGGTCTGTACAAAACAAAACATGCAAGAAAATTATAGCTCGGGTTTTGTTGTTCAATTTCTCTGTTTAAACATAACAGTTGTTTATTGAACCAAACTATAATTCGTTCGAATCGGTGACTGTGTCATTTATGTAGAACAAATTATATGCGTATTTATATTTAACAAATAGATAGCAGATACTGTCTGTTTTGTGTATAATAAATGTATTTATGTGCGTTATGTGGAATGTGTTTGAAAGATTGCGCAATGATTTTATAACGGAGAGTTTAAATAGGTTGTGTAACAATTGTTGTTATTCTGTTTGGCGGTCAGTATATAAGGTTACTGCACGAGTTTTAAGAGTACACGTTCTATAGTCAGAAGTTTAATTTTTCTTTTATAAAAATATTTTTGTATTTTTCTAAGCATATTGTTTAAGTATCTTAAACACGTTGTTTTTTTTTTTTGTAGATTGTTTTGTAACAGAACACTTGCAGGATTCTGCCAAGCAGTTTCTTTTGTGTTAATAGGGACTATATATTTTAGTTTGGTCTTTGCAATTGAAGCCGAGAGTTATTTTGTATTTGAAAATAAAAGTTTGAGCTGGTCACTGCGCCATTCAGTACCCAAACATTGTGTTTGTGTTTCATTGTATTGAGAAAGAAAACTGAACATAATTGCATGTGCTCAATTATGTTCACATGGTTTCAAAGTAGTTGGAGCATTTAGCACGTAAATATTTTATGTTTGTTTGAACAAAGTCAATTAAAACATAATCATAATTATATTGTATTCTAACTCTTGGCGAACCCGGTAGATATGATCTTCATAAAATAGTACCTGATCAATCACTATTGACATGGAATATGTGCCTATATTTTTCAGTTATAGACCAAGTCAGTAAAAATATAGACAAAAAGTCAAACTGTTATGAAACTTAAATATGATACTAAAAGTATACAGGAAGATTATGTTCGTGGAGAGTCTGTTGTAACAGAAATTAATCGTGTGATATTACAATTAGAACAATCTGTTGCTTCACAACAAAATATCGATAAAATGTATGAAAATTTTGTATCTGTAATGAAAACCGAAATGTCTGAAAAGTTACCAAGTAAAGAAATTCGTATAAGTAATGCTTTTAACTATTAAGCTAGAAAATATAAAAAACCGTGGTGGAATCACGAGCCTACTATGTTGTGGAATGGTGTGTGTAATGCGGAGAAAAATTGGAGTATATGTCGTCTTAGTAGTAAGAAAAGGGAACTCCGTCATATATTTGTACAAAAGCGAAAATTATTTGACCGAGGAGTCCAAAGATCAAAACATCAATATTGGCATTCAATGCAGCAGGAATTAATCAATTCGCAAGGAAACCCAAAGGAATTTTGGCGGAAAATTGGAAGGATCGGAGTAGGGAGCGAGCATCAATTACTATTCCAATGGAGATTAAATTAAATGATGGATCAATTTGTGATGATAAAAATATGGTTATTAATAAATGGAAATGTGATTTTGAGGAAATGTTAAATAAAAATAGCGATAATAGTAATGAAACAATAAATTGTAATAATGATATAATTTGTGATGAAATTTTAGATGGTGAAATTACCAATAGCAAAGTGTATAATGTGGTGAAAATATCAAAATGTGGCAAAGCTCCGGGTGTTGATGATATTCCAGTTGAATTATATAAAAATCCTACAGCATTGAATGCGCTTATCCGTGTATTGAATATATATGTTATAATTCCGGTAAAGTGACAGCTATGTGGAATAAATGTATCATTACATCGATCCCCAAGTCATCTACGTCAGATCCCAGAGATCAGATGTCCTATAGAGGGATAAGTCTAGCACCAGTGGCTGACAGGAAAACTTACCGATCTTGAAGTAATCAACGACGAACAGAATGGTTTCAGAAAGAGTCATAGTACCATAGACCATCTATCAACTTTAACTACTATTATTGAAAGGAGAAAACTTTGTAAACTTTCAACGTTCTGTGCATTTATAGATTTTAAAAAAGCATATGACTGGGTTAATCGTAATTTGTTGTTTTGTAAATTAGAATCTTTAGGGTTAAGTACCAAAATGTTAAATGCTTTACATTCTTTATATTAAAATGTCTTTCGATCTTGTGTCAAGATAAATGGCAATTTGACTGATTGGTTTGAAGTAAATTCTGGCATAAAACAAGGCTGTATATTATCACCGTTATTATTTGATATTTTCATAAATAACTTAGTTGATGACATTAAGAGATTAAATATTGATATAAATGTAAATGGTGAAAAAATTTGTATATTATTGCAGATGATGTGGTATTATTAGCCGAAAATAAAAATGACCTTCAAAAAATATTAGATGTTTTAAGTATATGGTGTAATGGAAATGACTTAGTTGTAAATATTGACAAGTCAAAAATGGTTCATTTTAGAATACAATCTGTGACACAAACAAATTTTGAATTAAGGTTGAACGGAAACCAGTTAGACATTGTATCAAAATATATGTATCTTGGTTTATTATTAAATGAGTTTTTGAATTATAATGAGATGGTGAAAATTGTAGCAAAATCAGCTAGCAGATCATTAGGCTTACTTATTGCTAAATGCAAAGCAAATGGTGCTTTTGAGTATTCTACTTTTACTAAGCTTTTCGACACTCTTGTTATGTCTGTTATTGAATATGGCGCTGGAATATGGGGAAGTAAAGAATACTCTTGCATTAATTCTGTAAAAAATAGGGCAATGCGTTCCTTTGGGTGTTGGAAAGTACACACCTAATTTAGCCCTATATGGTGATATGGGTTGGATGCCATGTATTGTAAAACAGTGGACATGTATTTTTAGAACATATAGTAGATTTACAAAAATGTGTAATTTCAGAATAAGCAAAAAAGTTTTGATGTGGGCAATAATATATGTAATAATAGACTGAAAAATTGGAGTGCACACAAAGTTTAAAGAAGTTGATATGGAACATTTTTGTAATACTGATTTAATTATTGATAAACATGTTATAAAAAAATGTTGAGAACATCTGTTTTAATAGATTTAAACAACTATGGTATACTGATTTAATGTCAAACGAGCGTAGCAAACTACGTACTTACAGACTGTTTAAAAATGAATTTGGCGAAGAAAATTATTTATTAAAAAACATTACCTGGAAAATCGAGTAGTGCATTTGCCAAGTTTAGAAGTGGTACTGCTCCTTTGAAAATTGAGACTGGAAGGTATGAAGGTCTTTTAGTTGAAAATAGGATTTGTTTTAACAACACTTGTAATAAAAATCTTTTAATTGAAGATGAAAAACATGCATCAATGAAGCTGACAACGTACCCGCTGCATCAACATTTGTCCAAAGACCACAACGAATATATTTCCCTTTAACTAAAGTGTATTTTTCTTTCTTTTCTCATACATTTCTAAGTTGAAATAAATCTTTGGATGTTGTATTTTAACTGATTTTGATATGAAAAGAGTGATTAGGCACGGTGCAAAAAAAGGTAATATTTACTGTTTTCGGAACATCTTAGGGCTATGGATGTGTATTGGCTAAATAAGATGTAAAAGTGCTATTTTCTGAATGTTAGATATATTTTTGGACTTGTGCTTTAAATTACACACACAAAAGATTTGACAAAAATAATTCGTGCGATTTTTTTTTTAAATGAGACAAAACGTTATAAAGAACTAATAGAGAAATGTGGTCTGTGGCCATTTACCGACTACGTGACATAGTTTTGGATTGAGGGATACCGCTTTTTATGGAACAAATATTTGACAGAGGACCCTGCACCAACAACCTCCTGGAAGGATGAAACAACAAGATCAAGAAGAGATTTCAACATGCTCACCCCAACATCTACGAGATCATCGAACTACTCAAAAAGACCCAAGCAATAACAGAATGTAAAATTATCCAGTATGCTGCAGGAGGAGCCCATCCTCCAAACAGACGCCAATATACAGTATTTGACAACAGACTTCAGTTACTGAAAGACAGATACCAACATGGACTCATCGACGTGACAGACAACTATGACGAAGCATCTCATCTACTTCATTTAAACTGAATGACTTTGTTAAATATTGTAATTTGTGACTTTGTATATCTATTGTTTTATAATTTTTAAATATATATATTTATATATATATATATAATATTGTATTTGTCAACATTATACATATAGTGCTTCATATGACTTGGTTTTACATAGTGACCTATTTATTTCCTATTTGCAATGAATGTATAAATTTGCTTCTTAGATTTTATAAATCATATTTGTAATAAAAGACAACTTTATCATACATTGGACCTGGTGTATTTGTATCATTATTATTGAAAACTTCAATGATGAATTATTAAAGGGGCATTAGCTATGGTTTAAACAAAAATTTTAAATATGTTTTTTTTGTTTCAAGTGTTAATAACAGTGGAATTTTGAAATAATATTTCGTTATTAGCTGTCAGTTTGGCCCACATTTGTCAAAATAAGCTCAAATACATCGCTGATGTATTATTGCTTTGCAAGTCAATAATCTAACCTCTTTGAATCCGTATTCATGTGACCTTCAATTTAACTCCTTAGTTAGAGATGGGTAACACACGTACTAGGCGTGTTCAGCTATTAAAAGGAAAAGAATGTCAAAATTGACAGTGAAACAAGGGCGAACCATTTAGTTGACTGATTTGATCCACAAAAAATATTTCTTGAATAGATAAAAACGATAATTAAAATATTTTTTAACCTATAATATGATATCAAACAGACATAGAAAAAGACCATGCATTGATAATTGTTTATTTTAGACTTTTGACGTTTTAGAATGTTATAAATCAAATACTAGTATGAGAATTTGAGCCAAGTCGGTGAACATGAATTTGATAGCTAATGCCCCTTTAAGACACTTTTATAAATGAATTGCATTTTTTTGGTATTGTATGTTAAATGAATCCACTGAATTGACATTAAATTATTGGAAAAAAAATATTTGATCTATTCATTATTTATTTATTTTCACAAATAAAAATGGAACTACATTAAAGATACCTGAATATATAGAAATCACAGATAAGTAAAGGCAACAGTAGTATACCGCTGTTCAAGTCATAAATCGATTAAGAGAAAAACAAATCAGGGTTACAAATTTAAACCGAGGGAAACACATCAACTATAAGAATGCAACAAAAACAAACGCCAACATACATAAAAACGGACTAGATAAACTATACCTATAAAGTTGGAACAGACTATACAATTGTATGCTCATTAAACCTTCTGTTTGTTTTGTTTACTTAACTAATAGATAATTGGTATAATTAAATGTAGGCAAACCAGGAGTTACCCTTTCTTTCGCGCTTCATAAATAATTTCATAGAATTAAACATTTAGTTGAAATTAATAATTCAAGTTTTGTTACATTTCTTAATAAAAAGATTCACTGTTTTTCTCGTTAAAAAATATTGTTTTATAAAAAAATAAACATGAAATATCTCTTACCTATTTTAATGTATCTAAACAAAAACCGATGTGAATCCGAAATCTTATCAACTTTAAATGAATCTGAACTATGGACAACGTAACGTACGTCAAAGGCAAATATTAAAGAATGGTAAAAAACACAATGTACATGAGCGGAGCGTTACATATGTGCAAAAACACAAAATCAGTATCTAAAAGTATTACAAATGAAATAAAAAAATTCAAAAATTATAAATAAACGCAACAAGTTGGAAACAGCATTTCAAATCTAACAACTTACGTTACTTATATATTGGTTTCAAATTTCGATTTCAATCATGTCTTACTAGAACATGAATGGATGACTGTTTCACTTACAGAGATATTCAGGAAGAGAACATGATTATGTGATATGAAATATAATCCCTGCTTTGTACTAGACCGACACGCGTACACCGAGCCGGAATTTTAACGGGCTGGTCCATAAGGTAACAGTCCACTGGAAGAAATATCGCACTACCAAGACACATTATTCTGACTCCGAGCCGACCAGTCTTTGCTCTTACTCCTAAATGCTGCGTGCTATCAGAGAAGTAGCAAATACCAATTTCAAATCTTTGGTTAGACCCGGAATGGAGTTCTATCCCAATAACTCCCTCACTCGAGGTGACCATGCTTCCACGATACCCGAGGCGGTTCTAGAAACGAGTTCCTTTATATGCACGTGAAAAATAACTATACCTATCGTAAACATGACCATATGGATCACATATAAATTTCGATACTTCATTGTCTCATTTTGAAGAATTATTTGCTATACTGACGTCTGACGTCTGATGTGACATTCTTCAAATGTCCCATCATAAATTAAACTTAAATTTGTCTTTTGCTTTGGATTGAAAAGCTTCATTATAAAACAAAAGTAATCTAACCATAAATAAATCACTAAGATCGACTACTTTCTACTTTCAGTTTCGTTATTAATTTTTTTTTTATATATGTTACAGTAAAAAGGTGAAATTAGGAATTACACGTAATTAATAAACAATTCAGTAAATATCTGTAATTACTAATCAATTTAGTAATTACATTTATTTGCTGATTGTTTCAGTGATTACAGATAATCACTGATTTTTTTATTTATTTTTTTTGTCATTTTTACAGCTATTTACTAACTTGATATTTTTGTTTCAACATTTCAGACATAATTCAAGAAACCAAATTAGAAAGTAAATGGGTAGGAATTGTAGGGTTTACTTTAGGGTTAAGGAACCAAGGTTTTTCAGGACTACATGCTCTTTATTTACAGTTTGTGTATTGAAACAGAAAAATTGTTGTTTTATAATTTTTGAAACTTGCTGAAAATAATTCGTAACATGCAAGACATTGATATAAATTCATGCAACGACAATGTTTAATTCACAAATTATCTCAACCAAACACGCATATTGTCACCATTTTTTTTTCTCATCGGCCATTTTCAACAAATATGTTTAGACAGTTTAACATCAAGGCATATTTTAGGATGATCACTTTTTAATAGTACTCACTGATCTTCTAATCAGTATTACCATAACGTTTGATTACCTGACATTATTGCAACATAATTTTAACAGTTAGTAAATAGGTTTAAAAATTCATTTAAAAATTAGTAATTACTGGTAATAACTGGGCAGTTTCAGGAATTACTTGTATAAACTAAGTGCATCAGGAATAACATGTAATTCCTAATTTCACCTTTTTACTGTACACAATATACCAAATAAAAAAATTATAATCGAAAAATGGTCGTAGTAAAATAGTTCAATATGACATGAAAAGTTAATCATAGTAAATTATAGCATAGCAAAATGCATGAAACGTATTTGGTTCGATCCATTAATTAGTCAATTTGTCAGTTAACAGTTGTTTAATAATTGAAAGGAAACTATTATTATTTTTGAATCGGTGGCATTTACATCAGGAAATAGTATTCTTATATATTTTGAATTGAACTAACCACATCAGCAGTACCGTAGATAACATGATACTAATGGGCACACAATGTTATCTATCGTCATTTCATTAAAAAGACACTTGACTCTGACAACCCGGAGTGATCCCCATGCGCAAAATAAAATTTTAGATTTGCTGCTTGCATACAGTGCTGCTTTTGTTATACTTCCAAAGATCAGGTTACCTACGTAAACAAAATATTGATTTTTGAAACTATGTTATCGTTAAAGTTAAATGTTTAATCTTGATTTTTGGGGAACCAGACGTAATTGTTAGTAAAAACTTGTATTAATAGACTCTTGTGTAATGTGGTCTATACCAGTTAGGAGAGTATAGAAAGAAATAACAACACACAGGTAGGTTTACCTCGAATTTGATTATGTCAAAAATACAAATACAAATTTATCAACTACAATATCTACATTCTACTATCAGGTTCGTTATTTTTATATTATTTTAGCAAACAAAAGTATATATTATATCTGTACATTCAAGTCGATTAATTGAAATAAAAAAAAAATAGAACGCGCCCTTGTAATATTTTTGACTTTTGTTTACTGCAGGGGTCCCAAACCATAGAGATATAATCAAAACTTAAAATATACCATGATTTTTACGCTTCTCCTTAAAAATACCCTAATAATAACTCACATAGTAATAGTTTGAAGCATTGCACGTAGGAAAGGACTTAATATGAGTTGTAACTAATGACTTGTGTCCAATCTTGCTTGAATATTGCTTGATTATTGCAATAGCATATCATTCAATTAAACTACGAACGGCGTTCACATATTATCCTGATCATTGTATTTTATTTTCCGTTTGGGGGACGCAGTAGTACTTGTATAAAATATGAAATCGCGGCGATATTTCCTGTTTCTGTTTGTTTTCCGATGTTTTTGGTATTATGATGTACCTATCGTAATTCAATTTTTATAATTTTTAATATTATTTTTGATATAGCTCAATAAAGTATTTTTGATATATTAGATCTGATATACATATATTAAAAAACATAATATTTAGTATATGAAAATAATTATCAGTACCGTAGACATGGGACATAGTGTATTGATAATGTATGGCACCTTTTATATGTTTTCCCTTTTATTGTATACAAATTGTAAATTTTCAAAAAACAAATACTAAGAAATCATTTCTAAAACCGATTTAAAAAAAAAATATGGTCATAATTAAAAATTATGATGTCTATTTATATTTTCATAGTTTTGTTTAAATCTTTGTTTTACAGAACTAAAACGTTAAACTAAAACTTTTCTTTCATGTCACAAGTTACTATATGTATAAAGTGATATTGCGACATCAAATTAAAGTATGCACTTAAATCATGAAATAAAAGTTTCATTTTATTTGGACAGTTTCTAAAGGATTCTGAGATTATCAGTGAAAATCAAAGCCTAGGACAGTCGAAGTAGTATTTATCTTTCAATATATCATTATACATAACATATATAAATATTGAATATACATAATATATATATAATAATATGTTTTAAGTTATCATCTTCCCAGAATATATGAGTATATGTTTTTTCATATATCATGAAAACTTTAACTTTAATTTATGGAAAATTATATCATTATTTATTTAGATGATAATTTAGAAATAGATAAAACACAATGTTTAAAAAAAATGAATAAATAGTTATGTTACATATAAGAGAAAATTGTCTATCCACGGTGGTCAACATTCCTAAGAGGTACTTTTTAATATCAAATGAGGTTCAAGTCTACAAATGTACAGATGTGAGATAACAATTTCAGTTTCAGTAGAGTTATGTCAAATGAAATGAAATGACCAACTGATCTATGATTGTTTATTATCCTGACATGGGGGTGTTGGTTCAACTCAGTTCTAAACCATCCTGAAAGACAGATATGATTTATTTTCAAAGACATATTCAGAAAATAAACAAAAGACAATAAGATCAATGGTTTTGCAGCTTGTTCGCTTCATTAATTCTTTAATTATGACACATGATTTTGTTTTTAATAAAAACACATCTGATCATTGATCAGAAAGTCATACCTTTTTATCCCCTCTTGTGAGACTTGTCTTATATAACTGTCTTCAACCAAAGTGTTGATTGCCTGGAAGTAAGACAACATAAACCTCTCCAGTAATCTAAATAATGCATTTCTACACCATAACCACCCTCAAAGACAGATGTGGATTATTTTCAACGAAAAGCTATGCGTTTGACAACTATATGCAGCAGACAGAAATGTGTTTTATACATTATGATATCTTATGTTATGATGTGTAATTTTGTTGCAAGTTGATTGTACGCATTTCTGAGATGTTTATATTATCAATATCTAGAATTTTAGCAATGTTTTTATCTATATGACAAGCTGTTGAACTTTGTATAATTTTTTCCCAAAAATCTGTGTACTTTGGGAT
Source organism: Mytilus californianus (assembly GCF_021869535.1). Taxonomy (NCBI): domain Eukaryota; kingdom Metazoa; phylum Mollusca; class Bivalvia; order Mytilida; family Mytilidae; genus Mytilus; species Mytilus californianus. The sequence continues at coordinate 31,182,131 of NW_026262690.1, read as the reverse complement.
CACATCTTTTTATACTGCTTACAACCTAAGTTTTTTATTTTTTATCCATCAATGCTGGGTCTATGTTTTATGATTTACAAATGGTTTAAACACCATTTCAATCATCTACTGCCAACTTTTCACATGTTATGTTCCTTTAGATTAAGAAAAGAGAGATCGAACAGCTACTTAATTTTACATATACACATGCAAATAGTTCTTTTGTAAATCAAAAATTATAAAATATTACTTCCACTTGAATGCCAATCACAGTTGATATTTAGTATTACATAATCGAATAGACACTTTATTACATAGCTCAATTTCCAATATAGTATATAATTACTTTTGAGCTACACTACATACAATGGTTCTCTGCAATTGTTCCGTAAATTATGTGTCAAAGATGAATGATTAGGAATTAATAAGATGTACATGTTTCAAAGAAAAGACAAAAAAAATAAGCACAGTCTATTTTACTTGTAAAATCAGTTTCAAAATCATCTGATATTAATCAATAATTTGGATTAATTAAAAAAAAACAATTATAAGTAATCAGCTTGAAACAATTATAATCAATTACAAAACTCTTATCGGTGTAATGTCTGCAATAAATAGTATTTGTTTATTTTCCGTTATATTGCTATTTTAAAGTATAAAGTATTTGTTCATGTTTATTGAATACAAAAATGTTTTTTTATTCTCAATGAAGAATAAACACCAATTTCTTTTAAAATAAGTTACTCAATATTTTTGTTGCTGTTGAAAAAGTGCATTCACAATGTCACTTTCTGAAATTATTTGAATTCAAACTTCAACAAAAAAGTATACTACACCTTCCTATGAAGATTCTTTTTTCCTCCATATTAAAGTCATTGAAAAATGTTTATCAAAAGAAGATGTAAAACATCAGTGCACTTTCTAGAATTGAAATATCAACAGAACTTGCATTAAAATTGAAAAAATCTTTGGACAATAAAAAAAACAACTTTATAGTAAGATTATGGGAATGAAAGTAACGCTACAGACAATTCATCTTCAGTATCATACAATTTTTATTAACAAAAATGAATAAAGGATACAATGACGAGCTACAAAAATAGTACACCTATGTGTGAACAGAGAAATAAATAATGTACTCCCAAAAGCAACCATATACAAGTAAATTTAGGGCGACAAACTTGTTTTATCTAAAACTAATGCAGTAGTGATAAATATCATTTTTTTTTTCACCACCATACCTGAGAATATGAATCGAAATTCTGCACTCAGCCCTTCCAGTCATAACATCATTGATTTCTATCACTTTGATTGTCAGAAATACAATTTTTTTCTCATAATTTCTGAGCTAAAAAATGTCCTACTAGCTAAATATTTGGCTGGATCACAGCATCGACGATGCTTTGATATTTGTTTTGCAGAGTATTTGCACACAAATCAAAGATATTCCTATTAGAATTGTAAAATGATTGGGTAAACGAAAAAAAAACACAAATTTCATAGGGAAAATATCACACTGTTGATAAATATAGCGGCAAAAGTCACAAATCAGGTATTAAAAGTCTCTGATGTATGAAATTAAAAGACTGCAAATCGCAAATCATACGACTTTCTCATTTTTGTTATAAATCTGAGGGTTTTTAAAGTCTTATGTATTTTATACAAATTGTTATAGAAACCATTCATTTTAACTGAATGAACTAATAAATTTAAAATTTGTAATGTTTGGGTTAATTGCAATTGAAAAATTTTCCTGTATTAAAACAACATTTTGTCTATGTAAACTGGTTTTAAAACAAGTCAACGGACTGTTATAAAAGGAATTAACTGTTTCAATTTACTATTTTCTGGCAGAGATGATAAAACAAAATAGGTTTTTTTCTCTCTTTTTTTTTTTACATATTTACCAATAAAAGTTTTCAGTAACTTTTAGATAAGTGAAAAGAAATGAAATACTTTTAAACATTTTAATAAAATCTTAATAAATATTAAAAAAAAATTAAAACGTTAACACATCAGATTAACTATTTTATTGTTCTCATTAATGTAAAAGTAAGAAGATGTGGTGTAATTGCCAATGAGACAACTCTCCATAAGAGACCAAATGACATAGAAGTTAACAACCATAGGTCACTCCGTACGGTCTTCATCAATGAGCAAAAACCGTATCGCATAGAATGCTATAAAAGACACCGAAATGACAAATGCTAAACAATTCAAACGAGAAAACTAACGGCTTATTTATATACAAAACAATGAAAGAAAAACAAATATGACATACAGCAACAAACGACAACCAGGTAATTACAAGCTCCTAACTTGGGATAGGAACATACAGAATGTGGCGGGGGTAAACTAGTTTGCTGGCGCCAAACCGTCACCCTTACCTGGGACAGTGATGTAACAGTACAACATAAGAACAAACTATAAAAACCAGTTGAAAAAGGCTTAACTCATCAGATCGATACAAAGCAGAAAAACACCTAAAAAACACAGACCGGACGTGGCAGGGTATTTATACATTCCCACAACAACAAAATACACTAAGTACAGATCTGAGAGTACTCGCAGTTACTGACAGCTAGTTCAAAGCCAATAATAACTAATAAAAATATCATGCATCTAAGACAAAAAACATCAATAAGTACACATTCAACACCCAATGGATTTAGTGCCAAGACGCCATTAACAGTCTGAGAAAAACATGACCTTATGCAATACCAAGATACAGTTATCGACAAATTGAATGTGCATATGTATATAACAATAATATTTAGTTTGATTTTAACTTACTGATAACAAAATCAATATTTATACCAATAAAACAATATTCAAAGATCTAAAATTACAGAGTTGAATTGGAAACCTTTTAGAATAAGTTTATTTGAAGGATCAATAAGTTTACCAGAATCGTATCTACATTTTCGGTAAACAACATCTTCGTAAAAATAAGGATGAGCTATCCCGTTTGAAATAAGTTTTCTACAAGTACAGCCAAACTTCCAAACCAAATCTTTGTATCTATGAAAGAATTTAGTAAAGGTTTTAAGATATTTGTGGTAACGAAATCCTGACTTACAAATTTACCAGTAATACATAGATTACGTATATTGAAATCCAAAACCTAGCTACAGATACGGGCATAGTGAACGAGTTGCGATATATTAACACCGTAAGATGGTGTCAAAGGAACATCACGGTTCAAAAAAGAAAAATTAAAAATAGGGAACAAAATATCGTCCCTTTTGTCGTAAATTTGTGTGTAGACTTTCCCGTGTAAAGCTGAAATATCTAAATTGAGAAAGGAAGTTATTATCGTTTACATTTGATTTATTTAGAGTAAGTTCCTTTGGGTAAATGTCGGCAGTATATTTAGAAAGTTCTTGATTATTTAACGCAAAAATATCATCAAGATAATGGTAAAATAAATGAAAACAACACGTTATTAATTTCATGCGTCCGAAGCACTTTTCTGGATTTACTTCATCAGGAACGCTCAAAGCCAAATATGTGTAAGTGTAATGGAATTTATCAATTAAATGCAATTTAGACGGGTCTTTATTGACTTTGGCTATAAACTTTAATTCATAACAGTACAAGAACAAATCTGCTATTAAAGGGGCACAAATGGTGACCATATGAATACCTACTACCTATCGATAAACTTTATTGCCGAAACGTGCATTAATGTTATCAAGGAGAAAATTAACAGCTTCAATTATCTCATAACACCTCTAGTAGGTATTTAGCATATTTAACTTTCTCATTAGAGAAGAAGACTTTAAATGAGTTGCAGCAAATATATTTGCAATCAGATTTATCAAACGACCATTTAATTAAAAAAAGAACACTTTTGTATGGTAAGATTGTGTGGAGGTGTAGTGTAAAGAGTTGAATGATATTTTTTTGTTTCCTGTGACTTTTTTCTTGTGCCTCTTTGGTCGTGATTTTTTTCGTCTGACATTGTTTCCTACATTCCCGACATACGGACAAAAAAGTCATAAAAGAGGAAGCCACAAAATTGATAGGAGAAAAGGTCACAGGGCAAAAGCTCACAGTTAATTCATTTACAATTGCTTGAATTTTTAACTATTTGGGGTATTTTCATTAACTCCAAACGTTATTCAGCGCTCAATGTTGCTGAAAGCATTTTAGGAATTTTTGGTCCTCAATGCTCTTCAACTTCGTTCTTTATTTGGCCTTTTTTTACTTTTTTTGATTCGAGCGTCACTGATGAGTCTTTTGTAGACGAAACGCGCGTCTGGCGCAAGTACAAAATTTCAATCCTGGTATCTATGATGAGTTTATTTGATACAAAATTGCTAATTCCAAATGTTTTCGTGAAAGTTTGCTTCGAAGGATATCGTTACCCAAAAATGAACTAACTTGTATTCGAAAGATAATGGGTTTATTTTCAACATTAGTTTGGTCTTGGTTAAGGATGTCCTTCTCATGCATTATTGTAAAAATATTTAAAATTTGCCAAAACAGTCAAAATTGCGGTTTTGAGATAGATTTCGATAGGACGTAATTTGAGTTTGAATTATTTCCCTTAGTTGCCATTTTGTAAAGAGTAATTACCTGGTATTTTAGACATATTGAAATTTGAAGCTCCAATGATGGCTATTGTCAAATATCACAGGAATAGATTACATCAGTTGTATTTGGAAAATACTTTCGGAATTTTGGGTCCTCAATGCTCTTCAACTTCGTACTTTTTTTATGGCTTTTTTATTCGAACGTCACTGATGAGTTTTTTTGTAGACGAAACGCGCGACTGGCGTACAAAATTCAAATCCTGGTATCTATGAGGAGTTTATATAAGACTTTTGAAAATAAATAAATAATTTAAGCAAGCTACCATGGTGTGTTGACCAAGTATTACACATGCTAGATCAGATTCATCTTTACAATAGTAACACTTGTAGATTATTCTTTTTTTCCATTCGTAAAATAATTAAAACATTTACCGTCTAGAAATATAGTAATTGAAAACATTCTACGTGTATTCTGTCCAACAGAACACAAGAACACGCTTAATAGATGTGAAACAAAAAGTTGCTTACATTCATAGCTTTTGGACCCTGGTGGATATGTGTCTGGTTGTCAATAATGCCACCTATCATGATTTTTATTACCTATAAACGACACCTTTGTTTAATTAAATGTGTAAATACAGCATTATCATAGTAAATTTTGAGAAAATGCTTTTTCCTTATGTATGAAATGAACTTTATTTAGAGTTTCTCATTTTTTTAAATGCATTAGTAGATCACATTTGCTTCTCATTTTTTGGAATGCATTAATAGATCACATTTTAACCAATAGAAATATTGTTTATTTAACTGGTAAAATTTGGATGCTACCCGAAAAAACCCGGACTATTCTCGAAAAACCCCGGACATTTAAAAATTAATTTATTTTCAAATCTAGTTTTTCCTCCGATTACACGTTTTAAGTTATGTATCTGCAAATGTAAGAAAATGTAAATTCTATGAATTTTACATTCTTAAGTGTATAAAAATGGCTCTATTCTATATTTTAGAATAAAAGCATTGTACGGGTAAATTCAACTCAAAGTAATGTAAGGTTATTTTAACATTGTATCCCAAATACTAACGTACCTCATATGTCTATTTCAAGTTTCTGTTTCGTATCTTACTAGAAAAGAAGAATGTTTGCTTACAATTTACAGAATATTCACGCTGAAAAAAACTATATTCATCGTTAACATGACCATATAGATCATATATAAATTTCGATACTTCATTGTCTCATTTTGAAGAACTATTTGCTATACTGACGTCTGATGTGACATTCTTCAAATGTTCCATCGGATATCAAGCTAGTCTCTTGTGGAGAGTTGTCTCATTGGCAATCATACCACATCTTCTTATTTTTATATTAAAGTTATCTTTTGCTTTGGATTGAAAAGCTTCATTAAAAAAACAAAAGTAACCTAACAATGAAAAAATCACTAAGATCGATGCCTTAGTAATACATTAACTCCAATGTCTACTTTCTACTTTCTGTTTCGTTATTAATTATTTTATACCAAACGACAAACTCGAATCGAAAAATGATCCAAGTAAAATAGTTCAATACACCAAGGATTTGTATAGTACTATACAAATCCTTGAATACACGAAAACCTGTTAACTGTTGTTTAATAGTTAAAACGAAACTATTATTTGTTTGATCGTTGTCATTTACAAAAGGACAAAGTATTCTTATATATATATATGTTTAATTGTACTTAACACATAAAAAGTATCTCAGATAACACGATACTAATATGCTAAATTTTGTCAACAGGTTTCGATTTGCTGCTTGCATACAGTGCTGATTTTGTTTCTTTCAAAGATCAGTGATTGCCGACGTTAATGATATATTGATTTTTGCAGCTATGTTATCGTTAAAGGTTAATGTTTAATTTTTTGAAAACCCAACGCCAGTCTTAGTAAAACTTCGTGTAAATAGACGGGTGACTCTTATGCAATGTGTACTATACCTAGAAAAAGGTTAAAGACAGAAAGGGCAATATACGGGTCGGTTAACTGCGAATTAGATTATGTAAAAAATACAAATGCAAATTCATGAATTCCAAAGTCTACATTCTACTTTCAGTTTCGTTATTTTTTTTACACCAAATGAAACTGTATACATAAACTGTAAATTAAAAACAAATACTTTGAACTCATATCCGATTTTCAAGAAAATTTCATCAATTAAACTCAGAAATAAGTGTTATATTCTCTATATATTTTCATAATTTTGTTGAACTCTTTTTTTGACCTTTGAATTAACAAGGATTTGTATTGTAAGAAGGATTGGAATTTCGTGGTTTATCGTTTTCTCTTACGCGGCGAGACTTCGCTACTCGCCACTGCTACTTAAAATTGTCACTTACTATACAAATCCTTGGAATTAAATAGTAGTGCATATCAACTTTCCATTCTAGGATATAATTTTTAACGAAACTTCAAAGTAAAAGTGGCACAGTTTTAGCCGCAAAGGGAGATCCTATGGGAAATTGCATTGTCTATATTTACAGAAATGCAACCTATATTGGGTCAAGGATTTGTATAGTTAGATCTTACTATACAAATCCTTGATTGGGTGAAAAAAGAGAACATACAGAATTTCACCAAATCTGGTTTATCTCAGAGATTTTAATGAAATTAACTCACATATGAAGTTTTATAAATTTTTCATGAAGATTGAGAAAATCCTGGGCCTTAACTATAATGACTCAGCATAAATTCACAGTTTACAGTATGCATAGTTTACTTAAAGCCCTGAATGCAAAATAAATTCATAATATATGCATATCTGTAATTTAAATTGTTAAGAAGTGCTTATATTTACTGTTCACAGTCATTGAAACTCATAGATCCTTCCTGAATATTGTTGGTGGGGTGTTTTTGTCCTGTCGATAACCCAAAAGTAAGCCGTAACACCTAAATGTGCTTTTTTGTGACCGCGGCATAAAAAAATACAAGCTAGAAATACAAAAATACCTCAATAAAACTAACAATAGTTTGTTCTATCCTAAATATGTACTAAATATTCCATATTGCTAAAAACAGCAAAATAATTTTGGAAATTTGAGGCCCCAGTGGCAAAAAAACAGAGAAAAATGCCTACCCCTGGGTCATAAAACAGATAATTTTACCTGTAAATACTATGATTTTATCATTTTAAAGGTCTTTTGTATAGAAAACAATAACTGTGCTTGGAAGTTATGCAAAAATCAGATGTTAGCAGTCAGTTCTATAAAGCTTTTAGTGAATTCATACATCAGACTGGTAACTTCATATATACAACTTTTGCTAATATGGCTTTGTTTAAACACTTTTAGTTCATATATTAGCTAAATTACGTTAGATATATGGTTAAAAATGATACTGTTGTGACAAGATTTTTTAACTGACCATTTGAGGCAGAAATTGTGAACTTTCATTGACAAATAGGCATACAGTAAGGTGTGGACTGGAGACAGAGACAGGATTGGATACTTTATCTTGAATGTTGGAATGATTAACTACTAAACTTTACATTTATAGTATTCTGAAATGCTTTCAATTTGTTATCAGAATAGTTTCAAACAGGTTCTAGACATTTCATGTCAGAAAACATGCCCATAGGGTAAGCTGGCAATTATTAAAATCTTGTTTTCAAATTCTTTAAAAAAATTGAAACAGGGGTGGGGGTATAAAATGTACTGTAAAAGAAACCTTAGAGTATATACAGTGATTTCTTTAAGGCTATAATTCTAATAAATAAGTATTGTTGTGAGATAAAGTGTTTTTAGAGAGTTTTCTATTTGAATAAATGCTAGCTAGTATAGGTTGCATTTTGTAAATACAGCTGTTTCTCAAACCACGCCTCTTTTGGGGAGATATATAATATTCATAGATATTTCGTTTTGTTTACGTACTGGTTCCCAGATATGATCTCTATTTTTCATCTCATAGAGACATAACTTGGGAATGTTACCAGTATAAAAACATATTGTTGCGGTGAAAATTGAATTCTGAAGTAGGCACAAAGTGAAGGTAGGGGTAGTACATAATTTTAGTATAAGTTTAAACACTATCAAGTTCGGGGCATATAAATGTTGACAATATGCAGCACAGCCCTATGTTTTGACCTTTGAATTAAATAGTAGTGCATATCAACTTTCCATTCTAGGATATAATATTTTACGAAACTTCATAGTAAAAGTGGCACAGTTTTAGCCGCAAAGGGAGTTCCTATGGGAAATTGCATTGTCTATATTTACAGAAATGCAACCTATTGGAATTTAACTTTTTGAGAAAGACAACCTAGCACATTCATGTAAAATCAATGCAATTTTTAAAGTCATATTGATTCATTTATATTGCCTTGAGGTTAAAGTTTAACTGTTCACTGGTCTTTCGAATGGTCATTTGCAAAAGTAAAAGTTATAGTGTTCAATAAAATGGCCAGTATTGTTGATCAACAGGATAAATTTTATCAAGAAGTTCAGCAATTTGCTGAGAATAACACATCAAAGCACAACCATCTTTATACTAAGGAGAAATTGCATGAGTTGATTTCTAAAGTTAAAAATGCAAAAGGGGCATTGAAGAAAAGTGACCAAGACAGACATTTGCTTAAGAAATATGATGTCGTGCAAGATGCTGATATTGAAAAGCTCATAAAAAAGGAGAAAATGGTGAGTTTGTTTCGTTTTATATGACAAATATAGAAGGGGTCTGAAACCGAATGTTAAAAAAAATCAATCCCAAATCATGGAAGGATTAATCTTGTTTTCCCGAACTTCAAAAGACCCAATATGAGAGTCACAAACAAGAAAAAATATTCATTATACCATGCATGATTGCATACAGAAGATTGCAGTCACCATGTCGCTTCAACCTAACATCATAAGTTTGTATGATCACAGTAAATACAAGTATTATTATAAGACCTTTAGGTCACAATACAAACGACCATATGAGATAAATAAAGGCAACAGTAGTATAGTGCTGTTCAATAGTCATAAATTCATTAAGCGAAAACAAATCTGGGTCACAAACAAAAACGAGGGAAACACATCAACTATAAGAGGAAAATAACAGAAACACTGAACTGTAACAAAAACAATAGCCAACATACATAGAAACGGACTATTTGATAACTGGCATATTCCTGACTTGGTACAGGACATTTTAAGAAAAAATGGTGGGTTGATCCTGGTTTTATGGCTAGCCAAACCTCCCGCTTATATGGCAATGTTAAATATACCGCTAAAATGACAACATTACGTGACAGGAATGCAGTACAAATAAACACAAGAACACTCAGGACAGTTATAAATAATATAATAGTACCTTACAACATGTAAACCACAGAATAACAACGGACACCTCCCATGAATCCACGACAGCACACCAGGACACCACAAACATATTTTAAACTGGTAACTTTCTAAAAATAGAATAGTTTTTTTTTATTGTAGAAACGTACAAGAATATAAGATTGAGTTTGTAATGGAGTTATTTTATGTATTTTCTAACCATGACAAGAATATTAAAATGGAATTGTGTTTGTAATGGTGTTATTATTTGTATTTCCTAACCATGTCGGTTTTTCTTTTAAATCAAAACTGTGTATAAACAAAAAAATCCTGTGCTCATAGTTGCTTTAAACTAAAAATCATATAAATGAAATAGCTGATTAATTATCTTAACTTGTACATACATATAGAAAATAAGAATAAAATAACTGTAATATAAGCGGCAAGATCATGTAAGACCAAACAGTAAACACACTTGAAAACAAACAACATAAAACAAAACTTGTTCACAGATCTTCTTTTATTTATAATATTTGACCAGCATATCGCTATTCAGGCTCATAAATACCTTTATAACAAAATACCAGTTTAGCTGTGTGTCTTCCTCAAAATAGTTTAATTTTAACTTTCAGATGACACCGTTTACTACTCATCCATTGAGGAAATGTATGATATTATAAAAACAGAACATGTTGGGGTTGGTCATGGTGGTCTCCATAAAACTAACAAAGAACTCAAAAAACATTTTGCTAACGTTAGCCGGAAAGCAATACGCATATTTACAAACAACTGTGAACAGTGTATCCTGAAACGGAAACGTACTGAAATATCAAAACTTGATGTTAAACCTATAATTTCTGCTGACTTCAACTATAGAGGGCAGGTTGACCTTGTAGACCTTCAATCCGTCCCTGACAATGAATTTAAGTGGATAATGCACTATCAAGATAATCTGACCAAATTTACCGTTCTTAGGGCTCTGAAATCAAAGAGAGCTGCTGGAGTTGCTTGTCAATTACTTGACATTTTTCTTCTATTTGGTGCACCACATATCCTCCAAAGCGATAATGGAAGAGACCAACACATGCGCAAAGTCAAGGGTCTGTGGAACGAGCAAACGAAGACATTAAAGAAATGCTTACATCATGGATGAATGATAATGACACACGACAGTGGTCTAAAGGTTTGCGCTTTTTACAATTTAAGAAAAATCGGTCATATCACTGGGTAATTGATCAATCGCCTTATCATGCTCTGTTTGGTTCTGACTCAAAGATAGGTTTGTCTTCATCTTTTTTGCCCAAGGAACTTTTGCCAAATCTTGAAACTGAGGAAGATTTGGAGAAAGTGTTCGAAGAGGTTTCAGAGGAGAACAGTGAAATTGATTGCACGGATGAAAACACATATCTTGAATCGGTAGAATCAGAAAGAGAACCTAACGATTCTGTGACTGACAGTGAAACTGAATCAACTTGTACAACTATTGAAGTTGTATCAGAGGAAGTCGAAACCCCAATCATTCGTGCAAGAAAACAAGCATTGTCTGGCCAACAAATCCAAGCCGATGTTCTAACAAGAAATACAAAACAGAAATTGAGCGAGTTATCTGTTGGAGACAATGTTATCATCCCAATTCCATAGTATGACCGAGCACCGACCGATCCGAGGAATATACTAGGTGTTGTTGTGGAAGTAGGAAATTCTGGCTATCGGGTAGGGACAATAGCTGGTAATTTATCAGGAGTCTTAAGCAGAAACCAACTAGAATCTATTAATGACTCTTATTTGTCCGTTACACAAGTTTCTGATTTACAACATTCCCTGAGAGAATCTGTGAAAAAAACTTTCAAAAACTGGTAGACAGGGTTATCTCTCTTGCAAATGTAAAGGTGGTTGTAACAATCCAAGTGTAAAAACGCAAAAAGCAGAATGTGTTGTTTAATTCGAGGTGTCATGGTTCGCTCACCTGCTCCAACAAATAAGAGCATTGTATATTATTGTATAGTATTGTAAATAGAGTTATCAGTGTGTTTCATATTGATTCATAATTAAAATTAAAATTATTTTTTATCATTTGATTTGAAAACTTATTTTATGTAAAATATTGTACAAGTTATAAGTGAAATTAAGCAAATTTTAATGTGTACAGGCACTTTTTATACAAATTATAAGTTGTACAAACTGAAAATACAAATTATAATTTGTACGTTTTTATTGTACACATTATACTTTGTACAAAATAAAAACTTGTACACAACATATATATTACATATATAAATATTGAATATACATACTATATATAATACTATATTGTCAGTTATCTTCTTCCTAGAATATATGATTAAATCACAGACTTAAACTTTTATATATGGAAAATTAGGTCTTTCCACTTTTCTGTGGAAAGACCTATTGGTTTCCTTCTGATTATTAGGTCTTTCCACTTTTCGGTGGAAAGACCTATTGTATTTGTTCTGATTATTAGGTCTTTCCACTTTTCTGTGGAAAGACCTATTGTATTTGTTCTGATTATTATTATTTTCTTCCGCCAAATTTTGTTCTCGCGTAAAATTTTTGTTTCGCAAGATGTCGCTTAGATATTTCTTATATAGTATCATACAGTTTATGCGCTTTTTATTTTCACCCATTCTTAGCCGAACAATTTTATTTGTATGAGTTATCTCCCCGAACACTGTTTTCCTTGTGACTGCATCTCCTCCGTAACCGTAAAAGAAAGGGACAAATTTATTTTATAAAATTGCTCGTTATATCCTTTGCATGATTTGTCCTATTTTGACCGAAGCGATATGAATATTCCATATGAGAGTTATTTCCCCTTATGCATTTGATATAAGTGATATGCATTTCTATCTTGTAAACCATAAGTGATAGAGACCTAGGATCTTTTGATTTGAGGTCCTTGATCCAAAAATAAGAAAATTAGGTCAAGGTCAGAGGTCAAGGTCATATTTTAAATTTTTGATTTTGGCTTATTTTCAATTCTTTTCAAAAACCGTATAAGATATCGACAACATATTTTTTACTAAATTGTAAGTTGCGACATGTCGTAACACATAAATTTTGGTTAAAAGTGTACGCTAACATTAAATTGGAGTTTTCTCCCCTCTTTTATTAAAAGTTAAGCATATAGTAATATAACTCATTAACCATATATAATTAAGACCTATAGTCTTTTGATTTGAAGCCCTTGGTTTATGACCTTGAAATTGAGCTCAAGGTCATAGGTAAAATTGATGTTCTAGATTTTGAACTTTGCTTTTACCTCATATATATACATGATAAAGCCATGGGAATTTTTGCATTGCATGGCAAGTCACTTGACTATGGAAAGGCCAACCGGAAGTGACCATGTGTAAACCGGAAGTAGCTATTTTTTGTACTTATTTAATGTAAAAGTATATTGAACCATATATTTTTGGAATCAGTATCAAGTAAACTATGAAATAAAACCGGAAGTGACATTTTTCAAACCGGAAGTAACAATTTATCTCCCTTATTTTGAAAAAAATGTATAGAAACCATATATTTTTGAAATCAGTGTACAATAAGCTATCATTTGACGCTGGATATGATATATCTAACTGAGTTTTAATATTTCAATATCAAAATTTATCTTTATGGGTGGAAAGACCTTCAATTGTTCTCTGAACAATTGGTTTTTTATTATTATTATTTTCTTCCGCCAAATTTTGTTCTCGCGTAACATTTTTGTTTCGTAATATGTCGCTAAGATATTTCTTTTATAGTATCATACAGTTTATGCGCTTTTTATTTTTCACCCATTCTAAGCCGAACAATTTTCTTTGTAAGAGTTATCTCCCCGAACACTGTTTTCCTTGTGACTACATCTATTCCGTAACCGCAAAAAAAAGCGACAAATTTATTTTATAAAATTGCTCGTTATATCCTTTGCATGATTTGTCCTATTTTGACCGAAGCGATATGAACACTCCATATGAGAGATATTTCCCCTTATGCATGTGATATAAGTGATATGCATTTCTATCTTGTAAACCATAAGTGATAGAGACCTAGGATCTTTTGATTTCAGGTCCTTGGTCCAAAAAAAAAAAGAAAATAAGGTCAAGGTCAGAGGTCAAGGTCATATTTTAAATTTTGATTTTGGCTTATTTTCAATTCTTTTCAAAAACCGTATAAGATATCGACAACATATTTTTACTAAATTGTAAGTTGCGACATGTCGTAACACATTAATTTTGGTTGAAAGGGTACGCTAACATTAAATTGGAGTTTTCTCCCCTCTTATATTAAAAATTAGGAATATTAGGATATAACTCATTAACCATATATAATTAAGACCTATGGTCTTTTGATTTGAAGTTCTTGGTTTATGACCTTGAAATTGAACTGAATAAGGTTCATAGGTAAAATTGACGTTCTATATTTTGACCTTTGCTTTTACCTCATATGTATAGATGATAAAGCCATTGGACTTTTTGCATTACGTTGCAAGACACTTGACCATGTAAAAGCCAACCAAAAGTGACCTTGTGTTAACCGGAAGTAGCTATTTTTTGTACTTATTTAATATAAAAGTATATTGAACAATATATTTTTGGAATCAGTATCAAGTAAACTATGAAATAAAACCGGAAGTGACATATTTCAAACCGGAAGTAACAATTTATCTCCCTTATTTAGAGAAAAAATGTATAGAAACCATAAATTTTTGGAATCAGTGTACAATAAGCTATCATTTGACGCTTGATATGATATTTCAAACTAAATTTCCATAGTTCTATATCAAAATTGATCTATATGGGTGGAAAGACCTTCAATTGTTCTCTGAACAATTGGTTTTTAATTATAATTATTTTCTTCCGCCAAATTTTGTACTCGCGTAACATTTTTGTTTTGCAAGATGTCGCTTAAATATTTCTTATATAGTATCATACAGTTTTTGCGCTTTTTATTTTCACCCATTCTAAGCCGAACAATTTTCTTTGTAGGAGTTTTCTCCCCGAACACTGTTTTTCTTGTGACTGCATTTCCTCCGTAACTGTAAAAGAAAGCGACAAATTTATTTTACCAAATTGCTCGTTATATCCTCAGGATGTTTTGTCCAATTTTGACCGAAGCGATATGTAAACTCCATATGAGAGTTATTTCCCCTTCTGTATATGACAGAAGGGATATATAAATGTATAGCATGAATGGTAAATGATAGAGACCTAGGGTATATTGATTTGAGTTCCTTGGTTCATTTAAATGAAATTGAGGCCAAGGTCAAAGGTCAAGGTCATATTCTAAATTTTGACTTTTCCTTGTTATTTTATCTCCTCTGTCACTTTTAAAGATACAAATTAAAGAAAAAGTGCAAAATGTTTGCCTAATTGTGATTAAGATATGATACATTTTGTCTGAAACAATCCAATGACATCTTATAGGAGTTATTGTCCCTGAAATGATTCAATTTAAGGTTAATTGATTATTACTCCAACTTGGTAATTGATAAAGCCATAGGGTCTTTTGCAAACTGTTGGTTGACATATGACCTTGAAAAATGTCAACCGGAAGTGACCTTGAGTGAACCGGAAGTAGTATTTTTTGCACTTATTTCATGGAAATTACCTAGAAACCATATATTTTTTGAATGATCATAGGTTAACCTATCTTTTGAGACCGGAAGTGACATTTTATAAACCGGAAGTAGCATATTATCTTCCTTATTACAGGCATAAGTATATACAAACTATATATTTTTGGAATCAGTGTGAATAAAGCTATCATATGAGACCGGAATTGACATTTTCTAAACCGGAAGTTGGCAATTATCTCCCTTATTTCAGGCAAAAGTATATTGAAACCATTTATTTATTGAATCAGTATGAAGAAATCTATACTTTGACGCTATTAATAACTTTGAGTAAACCAGAAGTAGCTTCCTATCAATTATTTAGAAAATTGATGTGGAAAGACCTTCAATTGTTCTTTGAACAATTGGTTTTTAATTTTTTTTTTTTTTTCTTCTTCTTCCGCCACTTTTATTTCTTGCGTATCAATTTTGTTTCGCAGGATGTCGCTTAGATGTTTGGTATATGATATCGAACAGTTTATGCTCCTTTGAAATTCACCCTGCGTAACCGAATACTTTTCTTTGTAGGAGTTATCTCCCCAATCACTGTTTTCCTTGTGACTGCATATCCTCTGTAACCGTATAAGAAAGCGACAAAATTTATTTTATAAAATTGCTCGTTATATCCTTCGCATGATTTGTCCAATTTTGACCGTACCATACGAACACTCCATATGAGAGTTATTTCCCCTTATGCATTTGATATAAGTGATATTCATTTCTATCTTGTAAACCATAAGTGATAGAGACCTAGGATCTTTTGATTTGAGGTCCTTGGTCCAAAAAAAAAGAAAATAAGGTCAAGGTCAGAGGTCAGGGTCATATTTTAAATTTTGATTTTGGCTTATTTTCAATTCTTTTCAAAAACCGTATAAGATATCGACAACATATTTTTACTAAATTGTCAGTTGCGACATGTCGTAACACATAAATTTTGGTTGAAAGGGTACGCTAACATTAAATTGGAGTTTTCTCCCCTCTTATATAAAAAATTAGGCTTATAGTGATATAACTCATTAACCATATATAATTAAGACCTATGGTCTTTTGATTTGAAGCCCTTGCTTTAAGACCTTGAAATTGAACTCAAGGTCATAGGTATATTTGACATTCTAGATATTAACCTTTGCTTTTACCTCATATGTATACATGATAAAGCCATGGGATTTTTTCCATTACGTTGCAAGCCACTTGACCATGAAAAAACCAACCGGAAGTGACCATGTGTAAACCGGAAGTAGCTATTTTTCTGTACTTATTTATGTAAAAGTATATTAAACCATATATTTTTGGAATCAGTATCAAGTAAACTATGAAAAAACCCGGAAGTGACATTTTTCAAACCGGAAGTAACAATTTATCTCCCTTATTTAGAAAAAAAATGTATAGAAACCATATATTTTTGGAATCAGTGTACAATAAGCTATCATTTGACGCTGGATATGATATTTTAAACCGAATTTTAATAGTTCTATATCAAAATAGATCTTTATGGGTGGAAAGACCTTCAATTGTTCTCTGAACAATTGGTTTTTAATTATTATTATTATTATTAAGTCTTTCCACTTTTCTGTGGAAAGACCTATTGGTTTTCTTCTGATAATTAGGTCTTTTCACTTTTCTGTGGAAAGACCTATTGGTTTTCTTCTGATTATTATTATTATTATTATTTTTTTCTTCTTCCGCCACTTTTTTCTGACGGTGCATTTTTGTTTCCCAAGATGACGCTTAGATTTTTTGTGTATGATATTGAACAGTTATTGCGATTTTGAAACTGACCCTGTTTAACCGAATACTTTTTATTGTAAGATATATCTCCCCAAACACTGTTTTTCTTGTGTACGCATCTCCTTCGCAACCGTAAAAGATTATGACAAATTTATGTCTCCAATTTGTTTGTTATATATCCTCAGGATCTTAAGAATAATTTTGACCGAAGCGGTCCAGAAACTCCATATAAGAGTTATTTCCCCTTCTGTATTTAAAATAAGTAAAATGTAATTGTAATTGGTAAACCATAAGTGATAGGGACCTAGGGTCTTTTGATTTGAGGTCCTTGGTCCAAAAAAAAAGAAAATAGGGTCAAGGTCAAATGTCAAGATCATTTTTAAATTTGGATTTTGGCTTATTTTCACCTCTTTTTAAACACGATATAAGATATCGACAACATAATTTTACTAAATTGTTAGTTGCGACATGTCGTAACACATACATATCGGTTTAAAGTGTACGCTTACATCAAATTAGAGTTTTCTCCCCTCTTTTATTTAAAAATATGCATATGGTGATACAACTCATGAACCAAATATAATTAAGTCCTAGGGTCATTTGATTATAGGTCCTTGGTTGATGACCTTGAAATTGAGCTCAAGGTCATAGGTTAAATTGACGTTCTAAATTTTGACCTTTGCTTTTACCTCATATGAATACATGATAAATCCATGGGACTTTTTGCATTACGTTTCAAGCCATTTAATCTTAGAAAAGCCAACCGGAAGTGACCTTGTGTAAACCGGAAGTAGCTTTTTTTGTATTTGATTAATGTTAAAGTTTATAGAACCAGATATTGTTGGTATCAGTGTCAATTATATGTTTGAATAATACCGGAAGTAACATTTTTCAAACCGGAAGTAACCAATTATCTCACTTATTTAAAAACTATTGTATAGAAACCATATATTTTTGGAATCAGCGTACAATAAGCTATCATTTGACGCTGGTAATGACACTTTAAACCGTATTTTATTATTTTCATATTAAAATATATGTTTATTTGTGGAAAGACCTTCAATTGTTCTCTGAACAATTAGTTTTTAATTATATTATTATTTATTTAAATAATAATTAATTCTGTACATATAAGAGAGAAGGATCAATCCCCGGTGATCAACAGTCCCTGTAAATAAAGGTACTTTTAAACATCAAATGGTGTTCAGGTCTACACATAGATGTTATGTCAAATGAAATGTTACAGTTTATCATCAATATCTCGAAATTTTAACCATTTTTGTTATCAAAATAACAAGCTGTTGAACTTTTTATAATTTGTCCCAAATTTCTATGTAGTTAATGATCACATGTGTTTATCATACTGTTTGTAACCTAGAATGTTTTGCTTTGCAGATTATTTGTACACATACCAAATATATGCATATTATTACACAAAATACAACAAAGAAAACTAAAGACTGAGCAACACGAACCCCACCAAAACTGGGTTGATCTCATGTGCTCCGAAATGGTAAGCAGATCCTGGTCCACATTTGGCACCCGTCGTGTTGATCATGCAAGTTCAAACCCGGTGATAAGGATTATTCTCAAGGTTACATTCGTGAAAAAGGGGACGGAATTGTAGTTACGACAATTGGAATATATCCGTCGACATCTGTGAAACAGATATTCTATAACGGTCAACCAACTCGTGATGGCGTCGGTAAAATTTACTGATGATTTCTATGATGAGTTTGGAACTCTTGGTTAAATAGCTTCCTTGTGAGCAACAACCCTCTATCAAGGAAATCATGATAAGTTATAAAAGCCCTGGGATATCGTATCAACTGGCAGATATATACTCCGTATGCAGGCGCTGCTGGTATGTTGCTACGTAGAAATGGGAAGTTTACAATTAGGAAGCTGAAGTCATGTCAATTTCTAGATGTAAGTCAAGATATGAGGCAGACTTAAATGTATCTGTTGTATCCTTTATCTCAAGTTCGATGGAATCGATGTGTTCAACATAGTCACCATATTTTGAATTATTTAGTGATAGAACATCACGTTATAGCGGAAAGTGAAGTTAAGGGATACTGCTAACTTCTTTTCTTTCTTTGCAAGTCATACGGCTTTATGTGTTAGGTAAACATCTGCCTGTTTAAAAAATCTTAGGATTATAATTGAAACCATGTATTTTCTCTGAATGAACTTATAAAGTTAGAATACACTGATTTGGTATTCAATGTTTGTGTTTATTGCAATTGCAAAACTTTTCAACAGAAATCTAATAGCCTGATTAACTGGCTTGAATTTACTATTTACATTTCCGCCAATCCTCTACTATTCAAATGATCTTGCTGATGATCTTAAAAATATAGTTGTTTCTTTTATTTTATTTCATTTATTTACCAATCAAAAGTCCCTATAACATTCAAATAAGAGAAAAGAAATGAAATACTTTAAAATAATTTAATGAAATTATGTTATTCTTAGTCTTGATACTTTAGGTAATCATGGCTACCCAAGATCAAGCCAGATATATGAGATGTCGCCTTGTACTTGGTGATGTACTTACTCAAATAAT
This sequence comes from Mytilus californianus, assembly GCF_021869535.1. Lineage (NCBI taxonomy): Eukaryota > Metazoa > Mollusca > Bivalvia > Mytilida > Mytilidae > Mytilus > Mytilus californianus. The sequence continues at coordinate 31,162,415 of NW_026262690.1, read as the reverse complement.
AAGGGAGTACATGGAACAGTCTGGGACACAGCCAGCTTCAATAGAGCGTTCCATTTTAGGAAACACAAAATTCAAGAATCGTCTTAACCAAAAAGAGATGTGTGTGATACAAACATTACCAGCACATGGATTCAAAAAATTTGACATAAGCCTTATGTGTAAAATAGCAAGATATAAGAGTTTTTCTTTGCTGATTTCTGACAAACCAACCCGAGGATGGGGAGCTAATCCCCAGCAAAACGAGTCTACAGTTGGAGATAACATAGAGCGTATTAGGTTATGTAGAGATGACATCTCACATATGGCTGATCCATCTATTTCAGAAGCTGATTTCCATCGTCTATTTTCAAGATATATAGACATAGCTCAAAGAGCAGAAACACATCTGCAAACACAAACGTTTGAACACAAAATATTACAATACCAAACATGTAATCTAGACCAAGAAATGGAGAATAAGTTCACACAAATGGAAGAGGAATACAAACAACAGATAAGAGATTTAAACAGTAAGAGTTTCATATGATGTAATAAATATGAAAATAAGGAGATGTGGCATAAATTGTCAATTAGATAACTATCCACCAGACACAATAAAGTCCGAGTCTGTAATCATTTTCTCATAAAAATCCTACGACTAAAGTTGATCGTAAGTCATGAACCATTCAGTATACTTACGATCAACTTTAGTTTTAAGAATTTTTGTGAAACTGATCTTTAATAAAGCGTTTGTACACTACTATCCCAATTTGCAATAATATTAGTTTGTTAATTAAATATAAAAATAAGAAGTATGGTTTTGAAAATGGGAATAGTTTCATGATAAACCATGATCAGTTGTTCTCCGTTCATTTGAAAACTGTACTTATTTATGAACTTATGAAGTCAAATGTGATCCATTAAGTTACATATACTTTAGTTTTGTAGTTTTATAGAAAAGGATATTTCGATTGTGTATAAGAGCTATGGATAAGATCCCCTGCATTTAGTTTGCACCATAGCCTTTTTAAAAAAGTCCTTCGAAGTTTATTAAAATTCAGAGTATGACAAATTCTTATGTTAACACTGAGGCTTTAACATTATGATGTATTTCTGAAAATGTAACCAAATTAAGATTGCCCATAGATGGCTCAAACTGTAATTTTAGTAGATTTTGGTCAGATGTTGAGTAATTATCGCCAAAACAAAATTACGAAAAACTTTCTTAACCAAAACCAATATTTAATTTATAGTAAAGTAATGGTTTGTCTTTCAAAAACTAATCTATTCATGTTGGTTAAAGAACGATGTCCTTCAAGGCAATTGTTTACAAAACATGACAATCTCGAATTTTTCTCATTGAAATGAGAGAAAATATAGTTCGCCTATTACTTATAGTATACTAGTATGAGAAACGGACCTAAACACAAAGTAGAGGCTCTTAAGAACCTGTGTCGCTCACCTAGGTCTTTGTGCATCTTCAACCATGACATCTCTCCAACATTGTATACTAGAGTATAATTTATGACATAATCTCTTTTTTTTTTATCTTGTATTGGTAATAATAGCCATTTTGAAAATTTTATACAGGGAATGCACATATATGCATAGCTATATATCTTTCTGTAAATTTTCAGAACATTTAGAGCATTTTTGATCATTTTAAAATTTTTGACATTTTTGCAGTTTCCATGGCAACGGTGGCCATTTTGGAAATTCCAAAGTCAAAAATCTCATCTAGACTTGCCAGTTAACAATCATATTAAGTTTCATAAAGTTTTGAGAGTTTTGAAATTTTTGAAATTTTTGAAATTTTTGCTGGTTCCTATGGTAACAGAGACCATTCCCAAAATGTAATGACAGATGCCACATTGGTACATGGCAGGGAATATACCATCAAAAATTCAATGGATTTGACCTACCATTTTAAGAAAGTAAATGCTACTTTAAGGTTTTTGAAGCATTTTGACCATTTTTACATTGTTTGCATGGTAACAGCAGCCATTTTGGAAATTCCAACTCCAAATGCCACATCTACAAATGTTGCTCATCATTACTGTGAAGTTTCATCAAGTTAAAAGCATTTTGAAATTTTTGAAATTTTTGCTACAGTTTCCATGGCAAAATAGTAGTTCCGATCAATGTCAAAATCAAACAAAACCTGTATATAACGGACAGCTACATTGTATAAAAATTCGATGATTTGAAGTTTAAGCATACCCAAATAATTCACCAAACCCTAAAATTTTTTTTCTCACCTTTCTTTGGTTTCCATGGGGATGGCAGCCATTTTTTAGTTCCAAAGTTGCACTGCAACTCGAAAGTCAGGGTTCCTTGTTATAGTGAACAATCATTTAGATTGGTTCCTTTGGCTCTAAGAAAACTTCCGGACAAAATTAGGTGGAAGAAAAATAATAATAACTAGATTTGGCATTGCAAGCAATAGCGGATAGCACCCTTCCCCAATTGCCAGGCGAGTGGCATCCATTTAGAAAATTCCAAAGTCAAAGAGTGCATCTACACATGCAAATTATCGTTTTTGTAAAGTTTCATTAAGTATGGAGCATTTTGAAATTTTGGACATTTTTGCTGTTTCCATGGTTACGGCGGCCATTTGGAAAATTCCAACTTCAAAATGCAACTCTGCCTATGCCAGTTACCATTTCTGTAAAGTTTCATCCAGTTTGCAGCATTTTGATTTTTTTGGAAATTTTGGATATTTTTGCTGTTTCCATGGTTACATTGGATAATTCCAAAATTCTAGAAGCAGACATCTCATTGCCACATGTCATGTTATATATCAATACAGTTTCATTGACTTTGGTCAAATACTCTTTAAGAAAATGCTGATTTTATGCACTTTCCCATAGGGTCAATGTAAAACATGCCCCATGTTTCCATGACAACGGCGCCCATTTTGGACTATCCAAATATTATCTTGACATCTTAGCATACTGGGTAACATTTTCATAAAGTTTCATCCAGTTGGGTCTTATAACGAAAGAGTTAGAATTTTTGATATTTTAGCTGTTTCCATGGTAACGGCGGCCATTTTAAAAATTCCAAAGTCGAACTACAGCTACATATGGTGCTACCTGTCATAATCTATCATTATATAACATAAAAAGTACATAGGAATAATTCAACACTATCACATGACTAATCACATGACTATTGTTCTAGAATGTTCCATGAAAATTGACCCCCTAAAATAATGCCAAGATGACCCCGGGCTGAAATAAAAATTGTGGAATGGACACCTGGACATCGGTCTCTTGTATTACACAAAACTTAAAGGTTCTACCAGTAGCGAATCAATAGTCGAAAAATGATCCCACCCATGTTCCGGCCCCAAATAGAGCCAAGTTGACCCCCATTTGAAATAAAAAATAGTGAATGCACCCCTAGGGATACTACCCCAACATCATACCAAATATAAAGTTTCCATCATTTAAGGCTTGCAAGAAAATGGTCGGACAAATTAGGGTTAAGAAGAATAATTATAACAAGTAATCCTGTGTTAGGATGCTAACACAAAAGTCGCCAAAACGGCCCCCAACCATTGTTCTGCTGTTTCCATGGTAACGGCAGCCATTTTGAAATTTCAAAGTCGGATATCACATCTACACGTGACAGGTCACATTACAATGTACTAACAAGTTTCATAAAAATTGAACCAATTTTCAAATTAAGGCATTCATGTTTCCATGGTTACGGTGGCCATTTTGGAAATTTCAAAGTCAAATGCCACATCTACATAAGACAGTCAACATTTGTGTAAAGTTTAATTAAGTTTGAAGCATTTTGAATTTTTCTACATTTCTGCAGTTTCCATGGTAACGGCAGCCATTTTGAAAATTCCAAAGTCGGATGGCACATCTACACATGACAGGTCACATTACTGTCAAGTTTCATAAAGATTGGACCAAATCTAGATTTTTCGCATTTTTGTTGTTTCCATGGCAACGGCGGCCATTTTGGAAATTCCAAAGTCAAATCCAAATCTACATACACTCGTTAACATCTCTGTAAAATTTCATTAAATTTGAAGCATTTTAAAAAAAATTCACATTTTTGCAGTTTCCATGGTAACGGCGGCCATTTTAAAAATTCCAAAGTCGAATTACAGCTACATATGGTGCTACCTATAATAATCTATCATTATATAACAAAAAAAGTACATAGAAATAATTCAACACTATCACATGACTAATCACATGACTATTGTTCTAGAATGTTCCATGAAAATTGACCCCCTAAAATAATGCCAAGATGACCCCGGGCTGAAATAAAAAATGTGGAATGGACACCTGGACATCGGTCTCTTGTATTACACAAAACTTAAAGGTTCTACCAGTAGCGAATCCATATTCGAAAAATGACCCCACCCATGTTCCGGCCCCCAAATAGTGCCAAGTTGACCCCCATTTGAAATAAAAAATAGTGAATGCACCCCTAGGGATACTACCCCAACATCATACCAAATATAAAGTTTCCATCATTTAAGGCTTGGAAGAAAATGGTCGGACAAATTAGGGTTAAGAATAATAATAATAATAATAATAATAACAAGTAATCCTGTGTTAGGATGCTAACACAAAAGTCGCCAAAACGGCCCCCAACCATTGTTCTGCTGTTTCCATGGTAACGGCAGCCATTTTGAAAATTCCAAAGTCAAACTGCAAATCACCACATGCCAGTTAACATTCCTCTTGAGTTTCTTTCAATTTGGAACACTTTGATTTTTTTCGTATTTTTGCTGTTTCCATGGAAACGGCGGCCATTTTTTACCATTCCATAGCAAGGTGCACAACTTTACATGGGGGTCCTCATTATAGTAGAGTTCCATCAACATCGGTCCATTGGATTCCAAGAACTCGCGCGGACAAAATGTGTGGAAGAAAAATAAGAAAAAAAAGAAACGTAGAATAACAGTATGTCACCCCAACTCCGTTGAGGGTGCCATAATAAGAAAAAAAAGAAACGTAGAATAACAATATGTCACCCCAACTCCGTTGAGGGTGCCATAATAATAATAATAATAATAAATAACGGGACAAAAACATAAAGTCCCCAAAACTCCGTTTTGGCGACTTAATAACAAGTAATCCTGTGTTAGGATGCTAACACAAAAGTTGCCAAAACGGCTCCCAACCATTGTTCTGCTGTTTCCATGGTAACGACAGCCATTTTGAAATTTCAAAGTCGTATAGCACATCTACACATGACATGTCACATTACTTTCAAGTTTCATAAAAATCGGACCAATTTTCAAATTTTGGCATTCGTGTTTCCATGGTTACGGTGGCCATTTTGGAAATTCAAAAGTCAAATGCCACATCTACATAAGACAGTCAACATTTGTGTAAAGTTTCATTAAGTTTGAAGCATTTTGAATTTTTTGACATTTTTGCAGTTTCCATGGTAACGGCAGCCATTTTGAAAATTCCAAAGTCGGATGGCACATCTACACATGACAGGTCACATTACTGTCAAGTTTCATAAAGATTGGACTAAATCTAGATTTTTCGCATTTTTGTTGTTTCCATGGCAACGGCGGCCATTTTGGAAAGTCCAAAGTCAAATTCCAAATCTACATACACTCGTTAACATCTCTGTAAAATTTCATTAAATTAGAAGCATTTGAAAAAAATTTCACATTTTTGCAGTTTCCATGGTAACGGCGGCCATTTTAAAAATTCCAAAGTCGAATTACAGCTACATATGGTGCTACCTGTAATAATCTATCATTACATAACATAAAAAGTACATAGGAATAATTAATCACATGACTATTGTTCTAGAATGTTCCATGAAAATTGACCCCCTAAAATAATGCCAAGATGACCCCGGGCTGAAATAAAAAATGTGGAATGGACACCTGGACATCGGTCTCTTGTATTACACAAAACTTAAAGGTTCTACCAGTAGCGAATCAATAGTCGAAAAATGACCCCACCCATGTTCCGACCCCCAAATGGTGCCAAGATGACCCCCATTAGAAATAAAAAAAATAGTGAATGCACGCCTAGGGATACTACCCCATCATCATACCAAATATAAAGTTTCCATCATTTAAGGCTGGGAAGAAAATGGTCGGACAAATTAGGGTTAAGAAGAATAATAATAATAATAATAACATTAAGAAGAAACGCGACAAAAACATAAAGTCCCCAAAACTGCGTTTTGGCGACTTAATAACAAGTAATCCTGTGTTAGGATGCTAACACAAAAGTCGCCAAAACGGCCCCCAACCATTGTTCTGCTGTTTCCATGGTAACGGCAGCCATTTTGAAATTCCGAAATCAAACTGCAAATCAGCACATGCCAGTTACCATTCCTGTGGAGTTTCTTCCAGTTTGGAACACTTTGATTTTTTTCGCAGTTTTGCAGTTTCCATGGAAACGGCGGCCATTTTTTACCATTTCATAGCAAGGTGCACAACTTTACATGGGGATCCTCATTATAGTAGAGTTCCATCAACATTGGTCCATTGGATTTCAAAAACTCGCGCGGACAAAATGTGTGGAAGAAAAATAAGAAAAAAAAGAAACGTAAAATAACAGTATGTCACCCCAACTCCGTTGAGGGTGCCATAACTAGATTTGCCATTGCAAGCAATAGCGGATGGCACCCTTCCCCCATTGCCAGGTGAGCGGCAGCCATTTAGCAAATTCCAAAGTCAAAGAGTGCATCTACACATGCAAATTATCATTTTTGTAAAGTTTCATTAAGTTTGGAGCATTTTGAAATTTTGAACTTTTTTGCTGTTTCCATGGTTAATGCAGCCATTTTGAAAATTCCAACTTCAAAATGCAACTCTGCCCATGCCAGTTACCATTTCTGTAAAGTTTCATCCAGTTTGCAGCATTTTGATTTTTTTTGAAATTTTGAACTTTTTTGCTGTTTCCATGGTTGCAGTGGATAATTCCAAGATTCTAAAAGCAGACATCTCATTGCCACATGTCATGTTATATATCAATACAGTTTCATTGACTTTGGTCAAATACTCTTTAAGAAAATGCTGATTTTATGCATTTTCCTATAAGGTCAATGTAAAACTTGCCCCCAGTTTCCATGACAACGGCGCCCATTTTGGACTATCCAAATATTGTCTTGACATCTTAGCATACTGGGTAACATTTTCATAAAGTTTCATCCAGTTGGGTCTTATAACGAAAGAGTTAGAATTAACGGCAGCCATTTTGAAAATTCCAAAGTCGGATGGCACATCTACACATGACAGGTCATATTACTGTTAAGGGCATCCGATACAGTTTCTCGATATAATGTCATTTTCATAATTTTGAAATATGTTGTAGGCCTGGGCGAGTTATAACAAAAAACACAAAATTAAACATAGGTCACCGTGCTTGTTTTCGAGAAAATTGAGGCTGAAAATTGGGGATTTGTGCAATTTTGTAAAAAAGTTAGGCAATGTTATAAATTTTTTGGAGTAGCTATTCTTCGTCGTAAATTAATAAGATTGGTTTCAATCTGAAGCTGTGATAAATGACAATAAGGAAAAAAATAAATCTATACAAGAATGACTATATAATTATCCAAGCCTTGCTTGACATTGCGGACAAGATGCTCAAAGTGGCATATTTTTTAACCTAAAAATATGGAAATAGGGTGATTCTGAAAATGTCATTTTTCACATTTTTCTACATTAACTGCATTTTGTCATGTTTTCTCCAAATCTCAAATAAAAAATATATGTCACCGTGCTGGATTCGAAGATAAACGCAATTTATCCTAAAAATTGCGTCTCCCCTTGATAACCTCAACGTTAGCGCGAAAATGCACGACGTCGCTGGCAGACAATTTCGACGTCTCCTGCAAATTATCTCTGCAAGTTATCGGCGACATTTTTCAGATGCATAAATATTGCTTATAAAGAGCTACCTATAAATTGGTAATATTGTTTTCGGAAATAACATCATGTGAATCATAAATACCTCTCTCTGTTTGTGGTCCAAGTTAGAAACATCTCAAGTTATTACGGACTTGATATTTTTTACGGCTTTTAAAATTTTAAGACTCGCGGCAATTTAGAACTTGACATGCAGGTACATGTACTGTACACACTCGTGTATTGTTTTATACCATATGTTGACCTCTAGATGTTTTTGTTTTGTTTTGTTTGGTGGGCTGCTGTTTCATTATCATACCCCTTAAAATCCTTTATTCACGTTTTAAACACTTTTAAGAATTTAAATGTATTAATAAAATCAAACTTTTATTCTGGTCAATGATTACAGTTGAATAAAATTTGGAGGCTCCTACTGTTTTTAACCAGTTATAAAGTTCACTTGTACATACTTATTTTCACTAGATCACAGCACAAAGGTTACTTACCATTGCTTACATGAGGTCTTTTCCTGCAAACGGAACTTGTCAGAAAAAAAAATCTTATAAAGCAGAATCTTCAATTTGCTAAAGGAGGCTTTTACCAGACAGAGAAACTGTACCATAATCATGAAATTTTTCAGAATTTTTCAGAATTTTTGATTTGGCAAAAACGGTTGAATTAATATCTGGAAGACTGAACAACGGTTACCTATACATCCTCCATAACTTTGGGTTTGTTTTTGTTTCTTTTTATTCTTCTCCCAACTCCCAAATTACGATTTTAAAGCAAGTCACTTCTTAAAGCATTCATAATCTTGTACTATTATATACTTTCTCCTCAGTATTTAATGCTTTTTTTGGGGGGTGGGGGTGAGGGAGGGGGGGGGGGGGTTATTGAATTTTTCAAGTGTACAATTCTTTCCAGATTTTTATAAAACTTATATCGTATGGACACGTTCGAAAATCAGTGCCTATCAACTATTTTTTAAAAGAGTTATGCCATTTGGAAATATTAATTATATTGGAAATTGCATTGTATTTGCTGTCAATCCGCCATTTTTCTAACATATTTGTAAAAAGTTTTGAAGAAAAAAAAAATATTGGTTATTGCATTTTGTTGGATAAAATACGTGCAACGCGGAGGAAATTGGAACTTTGTTCTTTTATAAAAGTTGTATCATTGTAAATATTAGCGGCATACCATTATTTATTTAACATAATAAATGGAATAAATTGTTCCGTTACTTCTTCATGTTCCTAAACTTTCGGTATTAGTTTTAAAAAAAATCATTGGTTTTCTGCGCTGTAATAAAATGTCAGAAAATCGGATTCAAATCAAAATTTGATCATGTATGATGAATGATAAAAAAAATTATAATTGACATGCATTATATTAGTAACACCGAAAGGGTCAGTCGTCTTGAGATTGCTATATCCCTAGAAAGAGCAGTCTTTTGTGTTAACGGCGTATGTTTTATTTATGACGTTATCGTTAACTGGACGCGTCTGACCAGAACGAATAGTTCACTTTGTTTTGTGGCCAAGCCGAAAATTGTAAAAAAAAATATGAATAGGAGAGAACTTAAGAGTGATATTAAAAAACAATTCAAATAGATTATTCCGAAATTAATATATCATTTTATTCCGTATATGACAAGGAAAAAAAAAAGAAAAAGTTTTGCTACAATATTTCAAAGTATCGTGGCAGAATTTATGGTAATTGGAAATTTTTATTTCTGTCACAAAACCCAAATCTCTCATTTCATAAAGAGCTCTTCAAAATTCGAACGAATGCTGCAGACTCAAATCACAATTTACATATCCACCCTTTCAGTGTCAAAATTATACAATACCTATAAAACTTTCTATGACTTCTAAAAGTAGATATTGTTTAAATTATGTCCTAAATTGTTAATTTTATCAAATCCGTTGAAATGTCACACTTGCCGTTTTTTGACGTTTCGGCGTATTTGTTAAGTGTCTAATGAAAAGCAATTGGCATTTGCGGTCTTTTCTACGATCTGAAAATTTATTTAAACGTGATAAGATGTTTTTCAAGTGAAAGAGAAAAAAAATAAGTCGAAGTTTCAAGGGAAAATATTAAAAAAGAAAATAAACGCGAGCTTTTTATTTGTGTCTAGTCAAAATGTCACAAAACGCCGTTTTTTACAATTTTGTTACAAATATGATAAGTCATATAATACAGTTTTGGCGGGGGAATTTTTGAAATTACAATAGCACAAAAAATACTATATATTAACATTAAAATATATATTTCAGAAATTTATTTGAACCCATTTTCGACTACATGTCGAAAGTATTAACGTCACAGTCAGCGACTACTTTTGTCAAGTCATAATGTCACATCATGCTTTTTTACTCGTTTTGACGTTACGTTCTGTATAACTTGACATGTAGTGCCCTACGTCGCAAACATCTCATGCAAAACCATAACTTTTTTTATAATTTTTTATATATATACTGTATCGGTTTTCTTGTTCATAGTTGAGATTAGATTTACTTTTGTATATGCATTTGGCAAATTGGGCACAGGATGTTTGCGCTTTTTCATACATAACACGATAGGAATTTGCGCTTCAAACACTATTGACATTTACGCTTTAAATTTTGATACACCTGTAGTAAATTGACCGGACATTTACGCTTTTTAACTTTAATATAAAAAAGAAGACGTGGTATGATTGCCAATGAGACAACTCTTCACAAGAGACCAAATGACACAGAAATTAACAACTATAGGTCACCGTACGGCCTTCAACAATGAACAAAGCCCATACCGCATAGTCAGCTATAAAAGGCCCCGGAATGACAATGTAAAACAATTCAAACGAGAAAACTAACGGCCTAATTTATGTACAAAAAAACAAATATGTAACACATAAACAAACGACAACCACTGAATTACACGCTCCTGACTTGGAACAGGCACATACATACATACAGAATGTGGCGGGGTTAAACTTGTTAGCGGGATCCAAACCCTCCCCTTAACCTGGGACTTAATCGTCTACATTTTAATAAATAAATTCAACTTGTATTTGTCGTTAGCTAGTTAACATTGGCACAGTCTTAAACATAAAAGTATAAGATTATAGAGACAGGTACGGTAAAAAATGTCTATGTCACAATGGTTTCTTATCATTGTACAACAGTTTATAACATTAAAATTCGATATATTAATGAACAGGCGTCTCAGTCAAGAATTGAGAAATAGAGACAGGAATATATATTTGAAATGAGGGCGAAATACCAGTCAGGACAACTTACAAGAGCAAAATTGTTCAAACACGAATGTGATATGGAAAGACTATTTAACTTTTAACCATAAAGAAACTTTTGTAAAAGCGCAAATGTCCTATACAAAAAGCGCAAATGTCCACATTTAAAAAGCGCAAATGTCCTATATGAATTGAAGGCCAAATGTCCATTAAAAAAGCGCAAATGTGAAATGAAAAAGCGCAAACGTCCCGCGCCGGGCAAGAAATCAGATTAAATATGTTTGTTGTTGTAAATTTTGAATTTGCTTTCAACAATAGATAGTCATACTCAACCTTTAATACAGGTAATGAAATAAACGCTTCAACTAATAACATTTTTATCCAGAAACTATCAAAAGCGGATACAAGAAAGCAGCAGTAAAGACAGTGGTTTAAAAAAAAAAATATCCTGTTACAATCAAAAGAAAGAAAAAATATCTTTGCTCCAAGGTGATACTGTATTAATAAATATAATTTATCTGCACTTTAAGAAATATGTGCTGCTTTTGCTTTTCGGTTCTATACGTAGCAAGTCAAGCAAACAGCTCATACAAATTATGTGGTGAGCTGCACGAAATGAAATTTTTACGACGCTATGATCCGTTATTTGTACAATGCATGAAAAATAACGTCAAAACTAACACCAACACCGTACGCGACGTCTATACGATATTTTGTTGAAGATCTCACAGAAACTTCAAAATGAGGAACAACAGAAACAGTAATGTGTTTAATTTCTAATAATTTTATTAAACTTTTATCCTGTTAGAATCAAATGCGCTAATCTTAATGGTGTAGAAGTTAGCATGCATGAGAACATAAATTGGTGCATCGATTGTACAATATATCGTTCTAATTAGGGAAAATTACACGCATAACGTCCCGCAGAAAGTGACGTTTTGCGGGAATTTGAACGCTTAACGTCGCGCCAAGAGTTAACTCCCTTGAAACTGTATCGGATGCCCTTTAGACTGGTTCCCGATCGCAATATTCAGTATGTTTTTTATATTATCAGGTATGATTCATGTTACGTGACAGCGTATGGTTATTAGCTAATACCTGGAACGTAGTACCGGGAACCAGGATAGATACCCTTAAGTTTCATAAAGATTGGACCAAATCTAGATTTTTCGCATTTTTGTTGTTTCCATGGCAACGGCGGCCATTTTGGAAATTTCAAAGTCAAATTCCAAATCTACATACACTCGTTAACATCTCTGCAAAATTTCATTGAATTTGAAGCATTTTTAAAAAATTTCACATTTTTGCAGTTTCCATGGTAACGACGGCCATTTTAAAAATTCCAAAGTCGAATTACAGCTACATATGGTGCTACCTGTCATAATCTATCATTATATAACATAAAATGTACATAGAAATAATTCAACATATCACATGACTAATCACATGACTATTGTTCTAGAATGTTCCATGAAAATTGACCCCCTAAAATAATGCCAAGATAGCCCCGGGCTGAAATAAAAAATGTGGAATGGACACCTGGACATCGGTCTCTTGTATTACACAAAACTTAAAGGTTCTACCAGTAGCGAATCAATAGTCGAAAAATGACCCCACCCATGTTCCGGCCCCCAAATAGTGCCAAGTTGACCCCAATTTGAAATAAAAAATAGTGAATGCACGCCTAGGGATACTACCCCAACATCATACCAAATATAAAGTTTCCATCATTTAAGGCTTGGAAGAAAATGGTCGGACAAATTAGGGTTAAGAAGAATAATAATAACTAGATTTGCCATTGCAAGCAATAGCGGATGTCACCCTTCCCCCATTGTCACTAGATTGCAGCCAGTTTTAAAATTTTAAACAGTGAATGCACATATATACTGATGGCTATACATCTTTCTGTAATTTTTTAGAACATTTAGTGGATTTACAAATTTTACGCATAATTTTTCCTTTTTTGCCTTGTTTCCATGGTAACGGCAGCCATTTTGGAAATTCCAACGCCAATTGCTGCTTCCACACATGACAGTCAACATTATTGTGAAGTTTCATTAAGTTTGAAGCATTCTGAAATTTTTGAAATTTTTGCTCCTGTATCCATGGTAACATAGTAGTTCCAATGATTGTCAATATCATTCAAAACCTGTATATAATGGACAACTATATTGTATAAAAATTTGTTGATTTTAAGTTAAAGCATACCAAAATTATACACCAAACCCTGAAGTTTTTGGAGCAATTTGACCTTTTTGCATTGTTTCCGTGGTAACAGCAGACATTTTGGAAATTCCAACGCCAAATTCCACATCTACCAATGTTGCTCATCGTTACTGTGAAGTTTCAAAAAATTTTGAGCATTTTGATATTTTTGAAATTTTTGATGTAGTTTCAATTGCAACATAGTAGTTCCAATGATTGCTAAAATCATCCAAAACCAGTATATAGTGGGCACCTACATGATATTAAAATATAATGATTCTAAGTTTAAGCATCTCCAAATAATTCACTAAAACCAAAAACTGGATTGTTTCACATTTGTTCCGTTTCCATGGTAACGGCAGCCATTTTTAATGTTCTTAAGACCTACTGCAACCCGAAATTTTGTGTTCCTCATTATAGTTAACTATCATTAAGATTGGTTCCATTGGCTCCAAAAAAACTGCAGGACAAAATTAGGTGGAAGAATAATAATAATAACTAGATTTGCCATTGCAAGCAATAGCGGATGTCACCCTTCCCCCATTGACACTAAGCAGCAGCCATTTCAAAAATTTTAAACAGTGAATGCACATATATGCATATGCATGGCAATACATATTTCTGTAATTTTTCAGAATATTTGAAGCATTTTGAAATTTTCATATTTTTGCTGTTTCCATGGCAACGGTGGCCATTTTTGAAATTCCATAGTCAAAAGTCTCATCCAGACTTGCCAGTTAACATTATTATGAAGTTTCATTAAGTTTGGAGCATTTTGAAATTTTTGAAATTTTTGTAGTTTCCATGGCAACGGTGGCCATTTTGGAAATTCCAAAGTCAGAAGTCTCATCCAGACTTGCCAGTTAATAATCGTATGAAGTTTCATAAAGTTTTAAGCATTTTGAAAGTTTTGAAATTTTTGATATTTTTGCTGGTTCCTATGGTAACAGAGACCATTCCCAAAATTTAATGACAGATGCCACATTGGTACATGGGAGGGAACATATCTTCAAAGTTCCAATGGATTTGACCTACCATTTTAAGAAAGTAAATGCTACTTTAAGGTTTTGGAGGCATTTTAACCATTTTTACATTGTTTCCATGGTAACGGCAGCCATTTTGGAAATTCCAACTCCAAATGCCACATGTACAAATGTTGCTCATCGTTACTGTGAAGTTTCATTAAATTTGGAGCATTTTGATATTTTTGAAATTTTTGGTGTAGTTTCCATGGCAACATAGTAGTTCTAATGATTGCCAAAATCAGTTAAAACCTGTATATAGTGGACAACTACATTGTATAAAAATTTAATGATTTTAAGTTTAAGCATTCTCAAATTATTCACCAAACTCCAAAATTTTATTTTTTCACCTTTCTTCGGTTTCCATGGTAACGACAGCCATTTTTTAGTGCCAAAGTTCCACTGCAACGCAATAGTTGGTGTTCCTTGTTATAGTGAACAATCATTTAGATTGGTTCCATCGGCTCTGAGAAAACTCCCGGACAAAATTAGGTGGAAGTATAATAATAATAATAATAATACAGAAAAAGAAACAGAGGAAAAGCAATATGTCACCCGACATTGTCGATCGGGTGACATAATAATAAAAAAAAGAAACGGAGGGAAAGCAATATGTCACCCGACATTGTCGTTCGGGTGACATAACTAGAATTGCTATTGCAAGCAATAGCGGATGTCACCCTTCCCCCCTTTGCCACTAAGCGGCAGCCATTTCGAAAATTGTAAACGGTGGATGCACATATATGCATTGCTATACACCTTTCTGCAAATTTTCAGAACATTGAAAGCTTTTTGAAAATTTTCACATGTTTGATGTTTCCATGGCAACGGCGGCCATTTTGGAAATTCCAAAGTGGAAAGTCTCATCTAAACTTGCCAGTAAACATCTATATTAAGTTTCATTAAATTTAAAGCATTTTGAATTTTTTGAAATTTTTGCTGTTTCCATGGTCACAGTGATTAATTCCAAAATTCCAAAGACACATGCCACACTGTCTGATGACATGTTACATATGATTGAAGTTTCATTGGGTTTTATCTTATATTCTTTAAGAAACTGCTCCTTTAATATGTTTTCCCATAGGGTCAATGTTAAACTTTTGCCCAGTTTCCATGGCAATGGTAGCCATTTTGGAATTTCTAAATATAGTCGGTGCTTCCACACATACCAGGCAACATTTCCATAAAGTTTCATTAGGTTTGGTCTAATAATAAAAGAATTGGCATTTTGAAATTGTTTTACATTGTTGCAGTTTCCATGGCAACGGTGGCCATTTAAAAATTTCAAAGGTGTCCTGCATAACTAGAGTTGGTGGTCCTCATCATGGAACCCATTCATTATGATTGGTCCACTAATCTATGAGAAAACTCTAGGACAAAAAGGTGGAATAATAATAATAATAACTAGATTTGCCATTGCAAGCAATAGCGGATGTCACCCTTCCCCCCCCCATTGCCACTAAGTGGCAGCCATTTCAAAAATTTTAAACAGTGAATGCACATATATGCATGGCAATATATCTTTCTGTAAATTTTCAGAACATTTGGAGCATTTTGAAATTTTCACATTTTTGTTGTTTCCATGGCAACGGCGACCATTTTGGAAATTCCAAAGTCAAAAGTCTTATCTATACCTGCCAGTTAACATTAATATAAAGTTTTATTAAGTTTGGTTCATTTTAAAATTTTTGACATTTTTGCTGGTTTCCATGGTAACAAAGACCATTCCCAAAATTGTAATGACAGATGCCACATTGGTACATGGTATGGAACATACCATCAAAGTTTCAATGGATTTGACCTACCATTTTAAGAGAGAAAATGCTACTTTAAGGTTTTTCCCATAGGGTTATAATGGGAAACCTTTCCCCAGTTTCCATGACAAAATCATCCAAAACCTGTATATAGTGGATACCTATGTTGTATGAAAATTTGATGATTTTTAGTTCAGGTATTCTCAAATTAGTCATCAAAAACAAAAAATTCATTTTTCACATTTTTGCTGTTTCCATGGAAACGGCGGCCATTTTAAAGTTCCAAAGTTTCACTGCAACTCCACTGCTGGTGGTCCTCATTATGCTCAACCATCACGAAGATTGGTTCCATTGCCTCCGAAAAAACTGCCGGACAAAATTAGGTGGAAGAAAAATAATAATAATAGGGAAAAAGAAACAGAGGAAAAGCAATATGTCACCCGACAATGTCGTACGGGTGACATAACTAGAATTGCGATTGCAAGCAATAGCGGATGTCACCCTGGTTCGCCAATTGCCACTAAACGGCAGCCATTTCGGAATTTTCAATCAGTGAATGCAGAAATATATATGCACGACAACAGATTAATCTGTTAGTTTTAATAGCGTTAGGTGCATTTTTCAATTTTAAAACAATTGTACTGTTTCCATGACAACGGTGGCCATTTTGAAAATTCCAAAGTCAAACTGGCATCCACACATACCAGGTGACATTTCTGTAAAGTTTCAGAAAGTTCAAAGAATTTTGATTTTGTTTTGCAATGTTTCCATGGTAACGGCGGCAATTTTGAAAATTCCAAAGACAGATGCTACGTTGGCACATGACATGTTTCATTTCAGTAAAGTTACACTAGGTTTGAATCGAGATTCTTTGAGAAAATACTACTTTTGTGTGTTTTTCCGTATGCATCAATGTTAAAATCTTCCTCTGTTTCCATGGCAATGGCTGCCATTTTGGAAATTCCACATACTATTTGCACATCTACACATTACAGACTATATTACCATACACTTTCAATAAGTTAGGTCTAAAATTGAAAGATACACAATGACTTCGAATTTCGAATTTGTTTTACATTTTTGCAATTTCCATGGCAACCGAAGCCATCTTGAACATTCCAAAATCAGGTGCACAACTTTACATGGTGGGTCACATTATGACATAGTTCTATCATTATCAGTCCATCATTTTCAAATGGACAAATTACTGCATAGAAGTTTATAGAATGTTCCATTAAAATTTCGAATTTCGGAGTTTCCATGGAAACGGAAGACATCTCGTACATTCCAAAGTCAGGTGCACAACTACATGTGGTGGTCTTCATTATGGTTAAGTTCCATGAACATCGGTCCATACAATTCTGAGAACTAGTCTGGACAAAATATTTCCCACCCCAAAATAATAATAAAGAAAAAGAATCGTACAATAACAATATGTCACCCGACCTCCGTCAGGGTGACATAAAAAAAAGAAACGTAGAATAACAATACGTCACCCCAACTTAGTTGAAGGTGCCATAATAAGAAAAGAAAAAGAAACGAACAATAACAATATATCACCACAACTCCGTTGAGGGTGCCATAAGGGGTGCCATAACTAGATATGCCATTGCAAGCAATAGCGGATGTTACCCTTCCCCAATTGCCACTAGGCGGCAGCCGTTTCGAAAATTTTAAGCAGTGAATGCACATTTATGCATGGCTTTACATCTTTCTGTAAGTTTTCAGACCATTTAGAGCATTTTTGATCATTTAAAAATTTTTGACATTTCCATGGCAACGGTGGCCATTTTGGAAATTCCAAAGTCAAAAGTCTCATCTAGACTTGCCAGTTAACAATATTATTCAGTTTCATTAAGTTTGGAGCATTTTGAGAAATTTTTTACCTTTTTTGCAGTTTCCATGGCAACGGTGGCCATGTTGGAATTCCAAAGTCAAAAGTCTCATCTAGACTTGCCAGTTGACAATCGTATTAAGTTTGGAGCATTTTGAAATTTTAGAAAGTTTTGACATTTTTGCTGGTTTCCATGGTTACAGAGACCATTCCCAAAATTTAATGACAGATGCCACATTGGTACATGGGAGGGAACATACCATCAAAGTTTCAATGGATTTGACCTACCATTTTAAGAAAGGAAATGCTACTGTAAGATTTTTGGAGCATTTTGACCAATTTTGCATTGTTTCCATGGTAACGGCAGCCATTTTGGAAATTCCAACTTCATAAGTCACATCTATAAATGTTGCTCATCATTAAGTGAAGTTTCATCAAGTTAAAAGCATTTTGAAATTTTTGAAATTTTTGATGCAGTTTCCATGGCAACATAGTAGTTCCGATCATTGTCAAAATCATCCAAAACCTATATATATAGTGGACAACTACATTGTATAAAAATTTGATGATTTTAAGTTTTAGCATACCCAAATAATCAAAGTGAAAATTTACACATTGCCATTGGAAAAGTGAAACAAAGATCATGTTTATGTGACGTTTGAAACTGTACGTATAAGAAAATTTCATTCATACTGGCAACAAATCTGACCAAATAATGATAGCCTATGCATGGACAAAACACGAGAAATGGCGAGAGAAAAAATAATTCTTTGCAATGGAAATTTCTGGGGAAAAAAACATGAAAGAAGAAACGAAGGTCAGTTAATTATACTCTATAAGTGAAAAACCTTGGTTATTGGATATCTACTTATTAAATAAGTTAAAGTAATAAGTGCAAACAATAGCTTATCAAGTCGAACAAAAAATTTAAATCTTACAAAACTGAATTTATTCACATGGTAAATTCTTGTCAAATTTTGCAATCATTAAGTAAAATGAACAAGATCTGTATAACAGGGGTTTTCGTCGTTCCTGTTATATTAAGAATTCGAGGGGAAACTCACTGTCTAAAGTCAACAAAACTAAGTTAAGCTTTACGATGGTTTATATATAACTTTCTCAATAGTGCAAAACAATTACAATAAAAGTTCAACGGTGTATATTCCAAAAGATAAAACAAATGGTATTCCAATAAATGTTCTATACTAAATACAATGAATATCACTGTAAAATGCACGGCGTCCGTACAGCTTGACCGCTGGTATCCAACTGACCATTTACATAGAAACGATCTAATAGAGATTTCCAATAAAATGACATACGTACGTAACTCGACGTACGGACCTAATGGGACTGGTTATTGCCAACGATTGAATTTGGTTAAATACGTCGCTCAAGTTTAAACCAAGTATTCAAAGACTATTAAAACCATACACTGGAATGTACGTCCATATCAAATATTTTTTACGGTATATAAAATGAATGAAATCATGTATTTTTATATATCACGTGGTTCTCCAGATTCCCGCCTGAATTTTCTCTGACATAAGATCACGTATAGACACGTATCCCTTACCTATTATACGATCGATTTGAGTTATCTTTCATGGTTTTGATAATGAGATTTATTTTTTTAATACGCATTGCAGATGAACGCTCCATTATTCTATATTTTAAATGCAATTTTTTTTCGTTATCCGATGTTCTATCTTCTTTCTTTATCCATTTATTTATATTTTGTGGGGAAAATATGTTTTAGAAGGATATTTTGCTGACAAGTTCAGAAATGTCGAAATCATTGTTTGTCTTGATTTGTCGATGATCGATTAAAGTTGAAAAATTGAGATAAAACTATCGCTTCCAATTCATTTCTAAGTTAACGTATTTTCCATTTATTATAAAGTTAATAAATAAAAAATTCCCTATAGAGGTTGTATTTTAGAAGATGTGTTCGATAAAGGATTGTTCTGTGTAATCTTGTTTAACGGGGACAACATTTTAAAATGCTATACAAGTCCAAATACAAAAGACATTTCCAGGCAACATATTTTATATCCCTCGAAGTGCCTTCACTTATAGTATTTTATCCATTTATTGATAAACAATTTTTTTAACTGCATAAATCATTGTAGTGCAAGTGTCATAAGTCAGAAACATAGAATAAAAAATAAGATGATATGATTTCGATGCGCAATTCAGTCCAAGCGCACGTTAATATTTTCCTTTTCGGTGTTTTTATTCCCAATGCAGTGTAGAAGATCACGACTTTGCGCAACGCTAAAATATAAGTATCAACAGGATGTTGGACAATAAGTGTTCATTGCATATGTAGTTTGAATATGCATATTCAAGACGAGAGAATGAATATGAACCCGACTTTATACTAGACCTACACGCTGGTCCAAATTTTTTATCATGCTAGTTCACAAGGTCCACAGGATGACATGACACTCTACCTGGACACATAATTCTGACTCCGGACCATAAATTTTGCTCTTACTCCTATACCATATATCGCGTGCTTAGCAGAGATGCAGTCAATCTTTGATTTGAACCAGCCGGGTATCGAACCCAGGACCTCCCGCACCCGAGGCGAGCAAGCTACTACAGAACCACAGAGGCGGTTATAAATATTGAAGATACGCATACATGTACATGTTAGCCCCCTGACATTATCACATTTCCATGTTCAGAAAACCACTTAATTTAGGTAAAACCCTGATTTGTTATAATTCTAAAAGTTTTAAAATTGGAACGGGACGGATGAAAGGACAGACAAACAGATAAGAAAATATAATAACCCCTTGCTATCATAAAAGAAAGGCAAAAGGGGCATTCAAACTCATAAGTCGAAAATAAACTGACAACGCCATGGCTAAAAAAATAAAAGACAAACAGACAAACAACAGTATACAAAACACAACACAAAAAACAAAAGACTGAGCAACACGAACCCCACCAAAAACTGTGGGTGATCTCAGATGCTCCGGAAGGGTAAGCAGATCCTGCTCCACATAAGTTGGTAATAAAAATAAAAGAATCCTACTCAACAAAACTACAATAAAAAATTCCATACATGTTTATGTCCGTTTTTCAGACGTATTTGTATAAGTTGCACTCCAAACATTTCACAAAAACAATTTGTGAGCAATGACGTTAAATTATACCCATGCATCTTTTTAAAAAAAGAAGGGAAAAAAATACTGATTTAGTAAAGTGTAATCATGTTTTTCTTGAAGATGCATTCCAATAAATTCCATATTCCATTTTATTAAATTCTACGGAAAGATGACAAAGTGCTATCAGATAGACGCATTGTTATCTGTATTTTTGAGTCGGACAAAAGTATCTTGAAATAAATTATAGAATTATGCTAAAAAAAAAAGAAGTTAGTCGTGTACACCTTTTACATTCCGGCGTGTTAGAAACTCTTGTTTTCACATCATTACTTATAAATCAAAAATGAGAATATCACCTCGCTTCAGATTTCATTATTTTTATTATTTCAAACTTAATTTTTATTTTAGTGGTTTTAAAAATTCCTCATTTGAAAACTAAATATATGGGTCAAGTGAAATGACCAAGTAACGATCGGTGCATTTGATTCCGGTAACTGGATTATTTATTCTCTTAAAGGTCGTTGTCAATAAAAATCTTCCAGAATTCGATAACAAAATATGTAAAGATTTAAAATAGTAGATTTGGATAATTTTTTAATAACATATATTCCAACATAATACATACATAATGTATTCAACGAGCAAAAAAAAATCATGCTTCATTGCAATAGGCCGAGATACGTTCAGATACGTTGGTTATGTAGAGTAATGTCATTTTATTGGAAATCTCTATTATGAATTACGTAATCTTACTTAATCATAACTACATGTAATAATGAAATTTGTCACTTAATGATTCAAACAAATAATACAATTAAAAAACATATATATGATAACAAGAAATGGACAATGCTAGGATTAAAATGGATTAACTTCTCAACATGTAAGCTAACAATTTCGAGAACAATAGTCGCTTGCTTTTAGGTAAAGTTTGAATTTCCACGAAACAAAACAAAGAGGAATATATCGCTGTCACATCTATCCCACCAACTATCAAATAATTCTCTTGTAATTTGTGATATATATATATATACAATTATTTAGGTACAAGTATACAATATTTATTTATACCAGCTGACACAGCAACTTGAAGAGTAGACTAGAAGCCCCAGTTTTTAGATTTTTTCTAAAAGATTTACTTTCCTAATCTATAGAATACCCTGAGAAATTTGGCAAGGGCTACTGTGGTAGCTAATTTAATAATTTCATTTCATTTAATAATGTAATGATTTTAAAATTCAGAATTATGCCACTTAAATAAATACTATCATTTTAATTATTATCTTTTACAGAATTTCTATTGTTCAGTGAAAATAAGTTATTCTAAAATATTTCTGGTAAACTTATCCTTTTTTCTGTAGGATATTTTCTAGGCAGTACTGCACTGTTCAACAAAGAAACAAAGATGGAGTTAAAAGGCCTTTTTGCTATGAAGAAACTATTGTGACTCTGGGTCTCACTTTTTAGAATGTAAAAATCTAAATGATCAGTACTAGTAGTGTTTATTATATTTATTTCCAAAAGATTTTTTTTTAAATTGTGACAAGATATTTTATTGCTTCAAACATTGTTAGATGTATTTAGGAAAATTCTACCAAGAGTGATCCTATATCCCATTATTACAATTACAATGGAAATTTAATCAGCCAGAGCTAATTTATATCAATTCAGCTAGTTTTCTAGGAGACATTTCATAATTTTTAACCAATTTATTGTCTTTTAATCTTGACCTCTTATCCTTCTCTGAAAAGGAGGCAGGTATGTCTTGTAAATATTAAAAAACCATAGTTCTAAATCGAATTTTGTTTATTTTCTTCTTGATTTTTGTGATGTTAACCCCTTTTCATTGATTTTGTTTGATTTTCATTTTAGACTTGTGATATCAGGGGAGATAACCACTTGCACAAAATCGGCAAAAAAACACCGCTTCGTGTTGAAAATAACTTGACGTTTGCGTATCCAAAACTCTGTTGCCTGGATATTCATATCGAGTGTTTGTCCTAATGAGATGCCTTATTAAATTCAAATTCAGCCCATCATTTTTAGTTTCCTCGAAAATATTTAGATTTTTCGATCAGGAGACTTGACAATTTTCACGCAAACTTCAGGTTTGAAGATAAAATTAAGAAAGAAGGACTTTTAGTTGATGTGTAAATTTTGAAGAGTGAAAACTATATATACTGAAGATTATTTTGATTGGTACGTTTTTATCATGACAGTGGTATATTATTTAGAAAAAATGAGGTTTGTCTCTTCCGTAGTTTTACAGAATTTTCAATGTCACGTGACTATTGTTGGTGATAGAATTGGGGTCAAACCGTGACCTGCTTTCCAACTGGGTATATACTGCGGTTGTGCTATTTGCACAGTCAAATTAAATTGACCGTATAATCATTTGTGATATACAGTCACTGACCGTACATCGCCTTGTTTACGACGTTGACAATGCGTTTCCATAGAGTTTTATTTATGACATCATTTAAAAGGTACAGGTTCACGGAATTTTTACGCTGTAAATTAAAAAAAATGATGGTTTTTACCCTAAATATTTCATTTGGAACAGTTGTAGGAGTTGCAGTATATAAAGAATAACCATACATTGTCTCGAAATATAAATTTTATTTGTACTCGGCTCAAAACAGGATAGAAATGCTCGGCACAGCCTCGCTTTCTACCTGTTTTTAAGTCTTGTACAAATAAAATTTATATTTCGAGACAATGTATGGTTATTCTATATATGTTTACATTTTTGAATTTACAATACTCAACGATAGCTTTCAAAAATAAGTTTCTTCGTATTAATGAAAACCATATTGAAGAAACAACATACATCTGAGGGCTTATTTACAGAGCACCAGTTAAATAACAGAGATATGGTATTATTGTCCACTTTAAATTTTGTATTTGCTACCTATCTACCAAACAAACATGTTGTAGGGAAAGAGCAAATTCATATTCTCAGTATGAAAAATATGTCAAATGTGGGGTGAAATGTTTTCCTGTTGTCTTGTGACCTAGCGCATTATAATCAAGCCAAAATATCTAATGTAATACAATTCATAAAAAATTAAACAAACAATTCTAAATTTGAACACAAAAATGAGCGCAAATCTGACTGGAACTTTCCATGGTTGTTTCCTCAGCGAGACTTCTATACAACTTTTGTACACCATGCCTTTTACTATTAGAGCATAACACGTTTCCAATTGTATTGTTTTCATGGTATTATATATATAGAAGTCGCAGAAGATCTTCAAACGTGTATAAATCAGGATTCATATCAAATATTTTTAAATCAAATAAACACTAACGTATGTATAAATGGTAAAATAGGGTGTTGCATTTCTGACAGGAACACATATTAATGTCAAACGTTCTTGTTTGTCAGCATCGAAGTAAGACATTTACTATTCGACTGATTTTTCATTTAGTGCAACACAATGATAAGTTGGTATGACATATGTTTAATTTGAAGTTCGTCTTTAACTTTGGGTTTTAAAAAACGAAACCTTCTTTAACACAACATTTTCTTTCAAAACTAATTGTTCTATGTCCAGCATTTACATATTGAAGTATCCCACCTTTTTCTCAAATTAAAAAAGAATGGATTATTTATGTTAGATATTAAAAGTGTTTTAGACATTTTATGATATTCACTACATTGAATACATTGTATATTCTCTCATACACTTGATATTTTACAGAATTATTAGAAACCCAAGTAAAGACTGATTTACCTTTAAAGGTTTACATGGACCAGTCAACTCAAACAGTTATTGAGGAATTGAGAGCAAAAGGTCCTACAGAAGGTAGTAATTTTCATAACAAAGAGGAATTAATTAATTCTTACAAATTTCTTATTTTGAAGTTTTATTGTGACAAATTATAGTAATACATTTGCAGTTTAACATTTTATCAGAAAAGATTAATGGCATTATTTTTTTTTATTATCAGATCTATGTCATATATATCATGGATAAGTATTTTAAATTGTCTGAATACAGCCTTTTGTAAGAAATATAAACATAAACTAAGAATACTTAACAAGGGTGAAAGTATGGAATTGCTTTTAACTTGATCCCCATTCATTCCAGGAATGATAAAGTCGACAATAACATTGACTGGTATAAAGAATGCTCAAGAAAAAGCTGATCTCCTTTATTCTCGGCGAAGTGAAATAAGCACGGAGTCAATTGAGTTCAAGTATGCTGAAGAAGGCAGTCTTGTTTTATATGTGGAAATTGCTATTGGTTTGCTGCAAGATGATAGTTTGTTGTACAGAGAAATGGAAAGTTTCATTCAGCGTGTATTTGCGGTTGCCGATTTGCAATGCTTTTCAAAGAAACAGTGTGATGTTTTCTTTTCTATACTAGAAGGTATGTTTCAGTTTTCAATTTCAGTTACAAGAGAGTAATCAAACATGTCAAGTGTAAATTGAGACATTGTACGATACAGCATTCATTCATTGATTTCATGTTTTTCATATTGCAGATAAGGGGTATTTTACTTGGAGTATCCTGATTTATGGTTCTATAATGGTTAATAGAAAATGTACTTCTGCAAGCATGATATTTGTCTTATTTAGCAAACAGGAACCGATTTTGATACTCATGATAGTAAAAAATGAATAATGAATGGGCAATTTCATTTGTCATACCCCTAAATGAAAATGACATCCAATCAGTGGTGCTTTTTCTAGTTCATTTGGATGTTTTCAACCAATCACAAGGTTTCTGTGTAGATTTTTGAATATATTACCAAGACTGCCTCAGACTTCGAAGTTTATACCAAGTGCACGGCCGGCGCTCGAGTTTAAATCAATTATGCAGATATACTGGATTTTCCTTATCTACTGTTCTAAACACCTCTTCTGCCAATAATCTAAGGCTTGCTTTGAGAGATGACATTTTTTTTAATTTTCATAGCACTGCATCATATACGTGTACTTTTGTAATCCCGGTAAAGGAAACAAAATGCTCTTTCTGTATTTTTTTCTTCAAATTTTATAGCGTTTGTCTTGCTGCAGAAATGACAAGATAGTGAGAGAAAAAATGAAGTACACATAACGGAAGAGTATTATATGGTTAATTTCCCCAGTTTGTTTTTGGTTTTTGCTAATTCTTTTAATATATGGAGCTGTCTTTATGTTTGTTTGCAGATTTTAAAATTAAGTGATGCCCAATATTTTGACCCGTTTTTCATATTTTATTTTGTTACATGCCAGGCCAAACCTTATATTGTCTTGTTTGGCCACTTTCATAAGCTTGAAAGTATTCTGGATTTGCTTTTATTTGGTTGGAAAAGAATAATATGTCATAGCCAAACTGTCTGTTTCAAGTGCAGTTATCGCTGTGATTATATTTGTTGGTATAAAATAGACTTTTAGAGTATAGACAACTGTGAACGGTAGGGAAAATTCAATAAAGAATGTGTTGAAAAGTATGGGACCCAGTATAAAACCTTGTGGAATACCTTTCGAAAAATTGTGAATTAACAGAAAGTGATTGATTTTGTGATCACCGGTTGTGCTAATTTTAGATTTTTAACTAAAATGCCATCTACACCTAGGCCTTTTTTATGTTTTTTTTTGTCTACAAATTCATTTAAGATGGTAGAAAATTCTAGTTCTTATGTGGCGGTTTTGATTTCATGTTCAAGTTTTCTTTATAGCACTTCAATGGTTTTTGATTGCAGCTGTGTTGTTGTCAAATGTCTTTTTTATATTCATAAAAACAAAGTCTTTGAAGTGTTCTGCTACTTGCTTTTTTTTTGTCACGAATTATTGTTTCGTCATGACAGAAACAAAAATATTTTTGTAATTAAGTTGCTTTATCTTTAAATGAAGGATTTATAGTTGATGATGTCTTTTTTTGTTCAACTACATGTATAATGTGTTTTGATAGATTTTTCTGTATTTCAGTAATTGGATTTCTCTGTTGTTATAGTTTACCCAGTATTTATTTCATTTGTGTTTGTTATACCTTCGTTAATAGTGTTGTGATAGGAATTGTTGAAAATGATTCGCTGAAGTACACAAAACGTTGCACGTTCATGTCGTTAATACTGCCAAAAATCTTATAATTAGTTTGGAAGATGTTTGCATATTCGATTTCCTAGAAGCCGTCACATGAATTGCAGTAGAGTTCAATGTGGCGTTTAGTACCTTGCCTTATAGCATTAGTGGCATTGGTTCTAACTGGATCAGAGTTCAGTGATATATCACTGCACTATAATAAATCTATGACATAATTGTGATATAGTTTGAAAATCTAGAGGGAGTGTACTGTATCTTAAAGGATAGAGCTACATTGAGTGATATCAATGTACAGGTCATTTGCAAGGGTCACCTCATAATTTTGAAATAGCTAATGTTTACAATACATACGAGAGCCGGCTTGTGATGGTTCGTCCGATTGTTGTAATCTGATTACATAGATGTAGTTTTGGTTTTTGTCTATTCAAAGAGATTTGTAGTTATAAC
This sequence comes from Mytilus californianus, assembly GCF_021869535.1. Classification (NCBI taxonomy): domain Eukaryota; kingdom Metazoa; phylum Mollusca; class Bivalvia; order Mytilida; family Mytilidae; genus Mytilus; species Mytilus californianus. The sequence goes on along the minus strand of NW_026262690.1, from coordinate 31,134,928 downwards.
TATAACTTTAAGAGGTAAGCTAGATGAGACAGCATTTTCCCTCACATTTACATGAATACAAATGTCTTTCTTTATTGATTTGTGTAAACTTAAAATATCACAACAGACATTACCGTGATCTCGAGTAATATTTTGTCTGACAAAACATAGAATTTTGTTGAGAATTGGTGGTAATAATAGGCTTCCGTACGATTCCTGAAATCGCCCCATCTCTTCAAGTTCTCATATGTTACTTTCTATTGTGTCACTGATCGATTTTAGGCCCTTATGTCTGGGTATTAGTGCAGGCAAATTTGGCAAGTTTTGTATGGCTGCGTTGACGATTTTGCGTTGTTGGTCATTTCTTTCTTGTAGAATTTATATTGCTTGGTTAAAATTGTATCAGAAATTTGCATTCTCGCTATACACTGGCTATCTTCTCCGGAAAGGATTAAATCTTTGTACGTCATAGAGACCTAATGAGAAACTTTTTTAATTATAGACCAAAAATTATGAAATTAATAGTAAGAGTTTGTATAAATCATATATTAACATACATCAAGGAAAAAAATAATAATTTGAAAAATGGATTTTTAAGAATTTTTTCTGCAAATATATAGAAGTCAAATGGACAATAGAAACACCAAAGCGTTTTGAATAGTGAAGACTTTGATTAGAAACAAAATATATAAAATAGAATGTATTGTACTCTTTACAATTACAGAAAATTTGGAATCTTCATCAGATGAAGACAGTTCAAGTCTGGATGAAGCATGCAGTAGTAGAACAGACCTTGTTTTAAATGTTGAAATTAGAAAAGATGCTTTTGTTACTGAGGAATCCTTGTCTCATAGTGTTCACAACTTCCTGGGAAAAGTTGTTTCAGGGATAAATGGTCAACCAGTTACGCAAAAACAAGAAATAACAGCTGTTATAGGAGTACAAGAATCAGGTATTTATTCCAATGATCTGTTGTAATATATATCCGTTATTTTTTATAGTACTAATTTGAGTGTGATGAATTACAAAATAAGACAGATTTAAAGTGTTTTAGTCATTGGCAGTAAAGCCTTTAAACAATATGTCTGCTACTTTTCATCGTTGAAGTTCTTGAGCAGAAACTTTTCAATGTTGTTGGATATTTTGGCATTAAAATTCAAAAATTAAGAGATGATATTATAAGTCCACTTTATACCCCTTAAATTTGAAAATCATAAAGTACTATAATTATCAAGTAACACCCTAAAGTTGTTCACAGGACATTACTTTGGTAGATAACATCATTTATATTTTTCAATTGTGTCTTACATATTTTTGTAAGGGCTTCAAATTTTTTGCATTAAATGCAAAAGTACAATTTTGCCTCATTTACAGAGTTGTCATTGATATTAAGATATATGCCAATGCCCTACCCAAAAGATATTTTGCTATAAAATATCATATACTTAGATGTTAATGTGGGTGAAATGTAATTTTTTGAAAAGACTTCGGCTCATAACTAAAACTACGAAAAAATGACCATGTGTATGAAGTCATTGTGATATCACAACTGACATTTATAAACTAAAGTTTCCAGGTTATACAGTGTATCATCCTTTTCCTTTAGCAAAAGAACTAACATAATTTTGGAACGTTGCAAAATTACTATTTGTGCAATTTAAAGGGGCAAAAGTAATGGCTCTCATCATTTTTCCATCTTTACTTTGGGCATTGTACTACAAGCTTGAGTCTTAATTCTTGTATTGTTTATTATGCTGCTATTTTAAATCTTTTCGGAAAACAACAATAGACATAAATAAAGGCAACAGTAGTATACCGCTGTTCAAAAGTCATAAATCGATTCAGCGAAAACAAATCCGGGTCGAAAACAGAAACCTAAGAGTGCAAAAATCCGAAAATTCATTCCCCTTTAAGTCATTGTCAACACTGGAAAATAAACTGCACAACTTTTACACTATGATTCGGAAGCGAATAAGCGTCACCAAATTTTTTTTCTATATTTCTTGTTATGTTTGCGTAAACCTATGCAAAATAACGCAAATCTTTGCGAAATAACGCAAACCTTTGCGAAATAACGCAATCTTTTGCGCTGTAACATAAACATTTGTTTTATCTTATTTTTTAAGTTTCAAGGGAAGCAGCTGTTATAAGTGGAGGAGGCTGCATGCATTAAGAATTGTCACCCTTTGTACTTATTGTAAAGTATAATTCTAGAGTGTTTAGCATAATAATGAGCAGGAGAATAAATGTTTATATATATATTATTACAACGAAAATTAATTAAATTGTAGTTTTATTGAAGAAAATAAAAATTCAATCCCAGTTAAAGTATCTGTGTAAGATTGGTTGGATCCAAACAAGCTACCCTATTGAAATAAATGTATAAGATGAAGATTTTTTTATTATTATAATTATGTACTCTACATTCAAATTGCTACCCAAAAATCTTAAATAGCTACCTCTCTCGATTGAAATTTAAAACCCCATGATTTTTATCAAAGAATCTTGATCATATTTTAAGATTTCAATATTCACTCTTTTTTCATTCAAAATAATTCATTTTAAAGCCGAAGGATCATTTTGTCTATTTTACTCTATAGTTTCACAATTGTATGATTTTATTTTTGCTCTTAACTACTGTCCCTTCCAGAAAATCAAAAATTTCAAAATCTTTCCTATACCATATCGAACGTTTAATTTATATACTTTTCTGATACAAAAATCTTTCATTATTTGTGTATAAATGCCATACAAGTATCAGTATCAGATGCACCTCGAATATAAAGCTTTTCAATGGATATAATTGAATGAATGGTAGCCAATTTAGAAGAGTTACTCTTTTCATTTTACTAGTAGCATAAACCACTTATATGTATCATCCTATTTTACCAAATTCTAACTTACTACTTTGTATCAAATCAATATCTTTAATACATATAAGTAGAATATTAAAGTTATAACCCAATTTTCATTCGTATTTCAGGAATTAATATATTTTAATTTATATGGCTATACTGAATGATTATCTTACTGATTATTGTTCTTTTCGAAAGTTCGTGCAGTAGTTACGTTTATTGTAAATTTTTCACAACTTGACTTATATTGAATTATAGATTGATTCATATTATATACATGTATTGTAAAACAGATGTGTTTTCTAGCAGTATGTTCACCCTAAATGTCTTGATTTCTTTTGCAGTGAATAGATGCACACCTACACATTCTTTTATTTATATTATTGTCAAATAATACATGAATCTTTTAATTATTGATATGCATTAAATTCAGTGGTTGCCTTTGTTACTGGATATCATGTTATCATTTTCGTTTGTTAGTTTTGAATAGTTTTACATGGGAGCTTCACGTTCAACTGGTTTACATATTTTCAGAACGATCGGAACTTTTCTCAATTTGCGGATAAGATTAGAGAAAGAAACATTGCAAAACCAGTTTGAAAAGAAGAGTGCTGTAGATTATTACAAATGGTTCAAAACTAATCTTTAATAATAGCAAGGCTAAAACTGTCCATTGTCGTCTTTCCCTTTGCCTAACTCAACATGATACGTCCCTCCGTAATTCTTAAATCACGGCCTTAGGATATGGACAGAACCTATCACAATGTCTGAGGAGAAGTTATCACCGACGTCACAATGTTTGAGAAGTAGGTATCAAAATTACCTCCGTCAAGCGTTTTAACTCTCTTAAGGGATACAAAGAGAACAGAATTAGCACTATAAATAGATAAGCGGCTTTTCTGCATAAAAATATCGTACAGTATCGGCTGTTCAACACAATGTGAATCCTCTAAGCTCTTTAACAAGATTCACACAGTGTGGCTATCTATCGATATTTTATTATATCAACGTGTAGAAAACCCAATAATCGGCTGTACTTACAAAACTCATGTTGTTGTTGACATAGAAAAGCCCGGGAAACCAGCATAATTATAAATGTTCGAAAAACGTAGGAGAATAACAAATGTATTGTAATTACTATAGTAATGATCCACATAGAAACCAAGATTCTGAAAATGCAATGGAAAATCTCCGTAAGGAATTCAAAGACGAGATTTAGAAGTTCAGTCACAATGATGGTAAGTCAATGATTATTAGTTGTAATGAGTGTAATATTAACATTAATTTTTTTCTTCACAGATACCGACAAAATTTTGAAAAGATATTCTGACAGAGAAATATATAAGGTAATTATTTCTTTATTTGCCTTTTGAGCGCCAAGGCTATTCCATATAGATAAATCATGTTAAGGGTTGATATTTGAGAAGATAGAATTTCATGAGCCCCAGGCAGAAGAACCGCAAGTCTTTTCAAGACGAAAATAGAGATGGTTTAGTTCAACAATATAATAAAAATAATAATAAATTCTTTATTTAAAGAGGGTAAACACAGTTAGTTACAATTAATAATCTTCCCTGAGGCCCTTATATACAATACAAGTAAAAAAATAATAATAAGAGAAATAAGCAAACATACAACATATTAACACATAGTCAGTTCACAATCGTATAGTCATGATAGTTAAGTGTACATGTACCATTAGAACATATAAAACAGTTACAGATAGTCTAGTCTGTCTACGGCAAATATTGCATAAATCTAAACAAATTGCAACAGAAATGGTTTCAACGGTTTTACAATACCAAGGCATGACACAATCATATATGAAAAGTCTAGAAAAATCGTACGATCGGAAATCACCATTTTGGGCTAAAAACATTGATTTTAACCAAAAATCGATGAAAATTGTGAAAAAATTTTGAAAATCGAAATTATGGCACTATGTTAGCCAATCAAATGTCAAAACGAATTCGGATGACAAAAACAACTACAAAGAACATTTCCGATGTAAAATTTACAATCCAGAGTTAGAATTTATTGGTAAAATTATCCCTTTTAATGATAAAATCACAAAAAAATGCAAAAAAAACCCATATATTTGAGATTCATATATGGCTGTTTTCAAACGTTTTATTTTGAAGGCAGCTTTGAAGGACAACATTTAACACAATTATTTACAATTATTTACAAAGTGAAAAAAGAAAGCAAACGGTTGTTTTAAGGAAAATCTATTTATCTATCAACGAAATTAGTCCAAAATTACCCCCCCCCCCCCCCCCCCCCCAAAAAAATTGAAATAAATTTCTACAAAAAATGTATTAATGTTAGATTTGTTATAACATTCATTGAATTAATATAATAAATGGCCTAAACTGTTCAATAATTGATTACTTTGATTTTTACTTGGTTACTTTTGTTTTCACCTAAAAGTATTAGGATGATAAATATAATTTCTGAAAAATTTATCTTTGAAAATATTTGATTTTGTTTTAATTTAACAAAAAACAGACAATTTTGATATAAGTCTTCTTAATGTATAGTTATATGTCTCTGCAATGTACATGCATATTGATGCCTTCACATGTCGTCAAGTTCATCGGCTTCTGTAATGTTACTTGTATTTGAACAATTCATTCCCCGACATTCCCCACATGCTGGGGAACAGTCTATTCCGTGTTTACGACAGGAGCATCGTTTTGTGTCACAGTTCAATTTGCAATTACATCTGATTATCCTAAGAAGCTTTTCGGGAGCCGGTGGTAGTATTGTTCTAATTGGAAGCAATTTATTGTCCTAAATATGCCAACCCCAGTCCTTTGGATCTAATTTATCACCTTTCCCAATCCAAACTTGAGTTTGATGATAAACTCTCATGCAATGTAGCTTAGCAGCGTCAGATGTTGGTGGGAGGGTGTGCACTTGTACATATATATTTCCAACGCAAACTTTGGAGGCGAATATTCTGTAGCGCAGCATATCTAATGTTTCAACATCTTGTAACCCTCCATATAATGCAACAAAGATTTGTTCTCCTGCATTGTGAAGGCTCTCGACATTAGACTCCTGGCAAAAGACAGCTGCATGATCTTGTAATTTAATGTTAGTACTAATTTTCTTGAAAACCGTGCCCTTGCCTTGACCAAAAATTCGAGATGTTGTGTCGCATCCGCTAAAGGCGTGAATGAATGGCAAAATATTGCAAACAAGTGGTCCAATTTTTCTCCTTGTCTCTGTTATGTCCCAAATCTTTATTTTGTGAGTGTTTTGCTTGGCTTCTGATTTGAAGTAAATCTTGTTTATAGTATCTTTTGAATGATAACAGAGCAGTATGAGTAGGTCAGTGTCTTCTCCTATGACGGTAGTTGTATGTTGTGCCGACTTTTCTATTGCTGTAAGCACAATCTTTAGATCGGCATCGTCTTCTGCATGGAAAACTTGAACATGTCCGTCCTTAAGTTTTTCTCCAAGGGTATTGATAAAGTGCTGTTTATTTTCTGAATTTGAAAGAAATTCATCTTTTTTTGTTTTAATTGGTGTGTCATTGTTAAAATTGACTTTTGGAGATATGATTCCTTTAGTACGTCTGAAATGAGTTACATCTTTTGTAGTTGGAACTGATGGATATCCGTCAAACACAACAGTTGTATCTTTATAGTGATTGCTAACATAATTGACGTAAGTCATACATATGGTGTCAACTATAGCTCCTTTTGTCCATGGTAAACGGTGTATAAGAGAACCACCATCAAGTACAAAGTGGGTTTCTGTTGGTGCTTTTGGTTTAAGTTCAATCAAATTCCACATATATTCGGCAAGGGTTGATTTTTGGGGTTCTCTTGGAAGGCCCGTGGTTTCAAATATTGATGAAGGAACTCCGCATAATTCAAATTGAAATATCTCTGAAATATCTTCGAAAATACCATGCGCAGCAGTGGTGCATCTCTGAAAAAGGAGCTGTGAATCTATTCTGATAGGTTCGCCGTCAAGTTTTGCCTGAACTTTGTTTCCAAGCGTAATGGCTTGTTTCTTTCTCCTAAACGTGTGATCAGCTATATTCTTTCCTACTAGTTCTTGTAGAATGGAAGTCCCAACCTTTTTGGCATCATCTACATTCACGGTTTTATCAGCTACTACTCCTGTCTCAATGTTTCGTAGTGAACGGTCTACCTCTGAATCAATGAATGGATTCCGACTTTTCAAGAACGTGAGAAGAGTTTGAATGTCGTTAGTGTCCTTTTTTTGTCTTGCATGTGTTTCGTCTTTGTGTTGTTCACTAGAAAAGTATCCTACCCCGGACAAATCCTGCATAGCTTGATTAATCTCAGCACATGCTGGCATGGACATAAGCCTAAGGGAACGCTGGCTTTCGGTCATTCCTCGACCTCTCGTCAATCCACCCGCTGTTTTCACACTTCACATTAGGACTTGTTCTATAAATAAATCTGAAGATATTCCAGCCCAGTACCTATTGCTGCGCCTTATGACATGATTCCCATTGATAAAATTAGCATACACATCAGGATGGTCTTTGTCTAAAGATTGCATTGTCATTAAGTAAACGTATGCTGTTTTCGTGTACAGATTATGTCCAGATGCAGCCAAAAAGGGCAACATTGCTTGGATGCTTTGCAAATGAAGAGGCCAGTTACCGGTTCTCTCTGCTTTGATTAATTTTCTTAAAACCTGAAGCATTTCTGAATATTGCAGCCACAACTTTGCTGTACGACTTTGCTTTAAAATTTCAGTTTTTCTCCGGACCGTTGTTTCTAGGTTTTTCAAGACGTCCGATGCACCCGCTTCTGAAGCTGACAGCTCTCCAGAGGATAATTGGGAATATAATTCATCAATTTCCTTCATTTCAGTTGTTTCAAGGGTTGAATTGGGTTCTTCCAAAAGTTTAGATACGTCAATATTGAATATCTCTGCAATCAACAAACAATACAGTGCTGTATCCACCAACATGTGACCCCTAAAAGCTCTAGCTACAGCTTTTCCGCTAAGGATATGCGTGACGGCATTCGGAGCGTATATGAGTTCTAACATCTCTTTCAAACCAGTATTACTCATAAGATTCCCTATTGAGCCGAGGAAGCTCATCTCTGTGTGGAATGGTCCTAATCGTAAAACCATAGACTTCAAGGTGCTTCCTGGATTTTCGTTTTCAATAATTGAGAAGGCTTTCCAATACAGAGGTTGATCAAAAGTCAAGATTGCTGTTATGTCATAACGCTTTGCTTGTTTGGCGACGAAGTTCAATGTGGAATAAATACAGGTCATGTCCGAAGCATTTAAATCTATCATAGGCAGGAATGAAACCGATGATTTTCCTGGGTAGTCTCCTGTCTGAACCATCTGCATGAAGCCAGACCACATTGGTATTGGATACTTGAAAGGCCAAACAATAACCGACAGCAGATCAAGACGAAAAGTCTTATCCAGTGTGTTTAATTTTTTCAACTCAGCATAACTTAATTCAGCCATGCGATCTGATTGAGGTTTGTAATATTTGATCTCTATCTTTGCTAATGCCTTTATTTCATCAGTAGAAAAAGCTATTCTAGGAATGGGTTGTGTTCTCTTCGTACCAGGCGTAATTCCAGCTATTATGCCCATGCCATGAAAAGTGTTGAGGCCGTCTATCGTTCTTGTGTTGTGGTCAACGTTACCTGCTACAAATTGTACAAAGCTGTTGCTTACATCGCCTGGAAGGTCAACTCCTTGTACAGCTGCAGCACTTGATTCAAACTTCTGGACTTCATAGTATGACGAACAAAATCCTAAGCTGTTCAATGTGGACACAAGAAATCGTGAAGCGAAGTTGTGATGCACTTGTACTCCTAGACCGAGTTGAAGCGGTGTAATAAGAGCTCGAGGTCGTGAAGCTTGCATTACTGCTTGTCCTATGGAAGCTATTTTCACTAATGGGTCCTTCTCAGAAAATATAGTAGAAAGGAATAACAGCAGGCTTTCGGGTAAGTATGATAAATTTGTATCAACTGATGCAATGTTGGCTGGAGTTGGATAAATAGACTTTGTGGTATCTACAGATCGGATGTCGCTTTTTATCAGTTTGGCAGCTGCTTTGATCAAAGCTCTCTTTTCGTCATCTGGATTTAGATTACTTGGCCTCTGGTAATAGTCCTGAAGAATACAACTCACGGTTTCTCGTAGAGTTACAACACTTTTTTTACCTGGTATATCGGTAATAATGATTTCGTCTCCAAAATGTTGCTTCAATCTTTTCTTCAAATATATCTGGCTATAAGCATTCCCATCACACATCTCGTCCATTTTTTCAACAAGATCTGATATCGAAATCTGTTCGTCGTCATGATGTTTAAGGAAGTCGACTATTTTGTAGAAGCCGTCTTCTTGCAAAGCTGGCCTTCCTCTTTTGTTTTCAGGCTTTGCGTCCGGTGATATGGGAGAACGAAATACAGGAATATTTTTGCACGTGCGGAAGTTTACACTACATGCCTGGTGATAAACAGCATCCGCTGCATGGAGGTCGCTCACGCTCTCAAGTCTTCCGCGAACCTCGGCTTCCCAATCATCATTTCGAAGATCACAAGCATCTTGTATGCTACTCTCAAAATCATCAGTACGAACTGGAAATACATTTTTGTCTTTTTTCTTGGAGTCTGTTGCTTCATTTCCACAGAATAAACAATGATGTTTAAAATCAAAATGGGACTTTGATCGTAATTTTGGAGTGTTTGTATTTGTTTCTCGTAGAACAAGTTTTTCTTTTTTGTATTTCTTTATATCATTTGGATTGGTATATGTTTTCCTGCAGAGTTGATGGACAAAATTACCCTCTAATGCGGACAAACAGTCTCCTCTTTCCTGGCTAGCTCTGATGATTCCAAGACAACCTTTTTGTCGCAATTTGATCAGCGTTGTTGGGTGGTCATCTTTTAGGCACACAATGCATTTCTCCATGGTATAGTTGTAGCTGAAAAGAGTAAGAACACAAATTATTTGTTGATGCATACTTTAATCATTATATGTCATATAACATATCAATACACATTATAATATTATTCGGAACAAGAAGAATTAACAACGTTGACTCTAAATAATAATGTTTTTTTGTTCGTGTGATGTTTCTTTTTTAGTGTGTCTATACACTGTAATTCATTTGTCCATTTCTCAATTTCTTAGGAATTCTAACACTACTGAAGATAATGAATTATTTGAAAAGCGAGAATACCGAAGTGTCAAAAAGGATGACAAGAGAAGTTGAATCAATGGGCTTAAATCGCGTCCGAGAAAACGAAAAAGGACATAAAAACAAACAAGACAAAATATACAAAGTACACACAGAAACGAGCAGCTTGAACTAAGCACAATATTTATCATAAAGCATTTAAAAGTATACTATGTTCGATGTTTTCCCTACTTGAAAACTTTCGATTGTGTTTTACTGTAGCATATTTCGTACATTTGTTTTGTTAACCATTCATTTTGAATTGACTTATTGATAGAGCAAGATACGCAATCAAATATTTTTGACTCCATTGTGATAAATTATTTTCATGGAAATAAGAAATTCAGAATAATATAATATAGTACCTGATATAGAAATGATCCTTGCGCTAAACAATTAGCACAGTGACTGTGGTTAGCTCCAATAAAATAATGACGCTGAATCGAACATAGGTCACTTCAAGTGATAGCTGAAATAAAGTTACAAAATAGTTTATTTTCGGCAATAATTCATTAAAAAAGGAAGAAAATAATTATTTACAATTAGTTATATGAAGAAAATGCAATATTAGTTAAGAATAAAGGCTTTGGCTATAGTAATAAGTGCAAAATCGACGAAATTGTAATTATGACTATCCATTTTTGTTAATTTGGCGTTCCATACTTTTTTGTTTTCGTTAGGGACGAGTCTTACTATGTTACTTTAAATTATTTTTATTGCTATATTTTGGACTTTTTTAGTTTAATATAGTTGATTTTCCGTAAAGGTAGTTGATTGTATTTATTTTCTTTGAAATAAACAAAAATATAGCGATCTTTGTCGTTTGACCTGCGTCAAAAACTTTTGTACGTCTAATTCATTTCTAGACGCATTTCCGAATATATAAATACACGTAAAACATTAGGGTATGTTAAAAAAACACTTACCAGCATATTTGTATAATAACATAAATTTATGTTAGCGATTCTTTCAGTGATATCATCTACTCAGTAGGTTTCTATAAATTGACATATGTAAGAGTCTTCTCCCCTTGTCGATATGGCGGACCATTTCTGACATGAATCGGAAGGCACATCACCGTTATTTTTATTTTCAATTTTCACCGATTTCCGACCGTACGATTTTGTTAGACTTTTTTAATGTTAATGTGCTATAATAATCTCATATGATATTCAAAAAGTCTTTTCTGTTGCAATTTGTTTAGATTGAATCTGTAGACAGACTAGACTAAGAGTGCATGTAGTAAATAGATATTATATACAAATCAAAATCATACATTCTATAAAAAAAGTAATAGAATTACATTCTCAATTTTAATTCCAATATTCTTTTACTACATATCTCTTTCAAATAAAAGACTAAAGATTAAACAGTGTAATATTTTTCTTCAATGGCTCCCAAATGTAACGGTCATTAGGGCATGACATCATATATCGAATGACGTCATTGTTGGGCATGTGACGTCACAGACGTCGAGCTGTCGTATTTTCTGGCACACGAAATGCAACCTTAAAAAACTACTGGCAGCAAAAGGGTTAATAATGATGTTTACTTTTACATGGAATGAATATACATAGTCGTTTTAGTTTGCCAGTGTACTGTGACCTTGCGTTCATAATCTGTAAGACGGTACTGTGCTTTTACGTTTTTGTGTACAGTACTGTGACTTCTTGTAGTAATATTACAACCTATCAGTTTTCATATCATATGATATGGCGATCATATTGGTGTGTAATTTTAACTTTACCATATATCTTAACTCTGCAAACTGTGTATGCAATTAGTCGATGCATACGTTTTGTCTGTTCTTTGACGAAAAGCTGTCGAAAATTGTTATATAATTGTTATTCTCTGACAAAGTATCCTACTCTGGATAAGCATGTATGGTTATTTTGTGATTTCATGTGTAAGGTTTCTCCTCTTGCAAACAACTTATTGTACTTTTGTGTACCTTATATTCGCTTTTAAATAATCCCGTAAGGCTAAGGATTTTTTTTTACTTTTATTTGTCGTAAGTACGGATTTCGCTTGTTTTAAAAAACAAAGAGAACTTCCGTGACCGTCGCAAATTGATCTACAGGACATTTTTAGTTTAGCCGTCTACACAAATCATGTAACTGTTCAGTCTATCATTCACAGAAAAATATTTCAAGCATGTGCGGTAGAAATCTTGGTATCAGTTCATTACACTGATACAGCTGATTGGCTTGTAAATAAACTCATCATACATACCAGGATTAAAATTTTGTACACCCAACGCGCGTTTTGTCTAAAAAAGACTCATCAGTGACAGTGAAAAAGGCCAAATAAAGTACGAAGTTTAGAGAGAACCAAAACTTCCGAAAGATTTTGCAAAATACAGCTAAGGTATTCTATTCTTGGGGTAAAAAAGCATTAATTTTTTGAAAAATTCAAAGTTTTGTAAACAGTTAATTTGACCTTGATTGCACGGCATTGATATTTACTGACTCACCAGCTTGGATATCAGCTCGGCCTTCGATTAATATTAATGTTGACAAAGACAAATGCCATTATACCATGTATCGGCTTGATCCTTCTTCTTAATATTTGTTTTGATCATGAACGGGATTTGATATTTGAAAATATTAGGCAATGACGTCACGTTTCAGTGCTGCAACGTCGCGTTTTCATTTCCATCTACATCAATTTATCAATGAAATGCACGCGATTTGATTCAAACAACCGAACAACCATCACAATGTTTTGTGCACGAAAAAAGTAGTTTTACAAACTATTTCATTTTTCTTCATATTCTCAACACAAAACAAAAACATATTGTAAAGACAAATTACCAATAAAAAGAATAAGGAAATTTCATTTTTTGATACTGATGTCACCAGCCTTAGTGGACTGGCTTGATATTCTTGCTGATAAAGTCAGTATCAAAAACATTATACAATACACGGTTCCCACGCGTTTGCTTTAAACCAATGGTATTCTTAGAACTTTATAGGAGGTAAGATAATAGAATATATCTTGTTTACACTCTTTGCCGTGGCATTTTCCAAAAGGGCCGTGGCATTTTCCAAAACGTATAAACCTTACCCTTCACGGAGACACTTGGTCATTTGTGCAAGTTATCAAATGTGGGTGTGTTTGCTTAAGTCTTGTACAGCAATGATGAGAAGCTTGCATAAATTAAAACATGGACATATGTGTCCCTCCGGCAGCAAGAGGGTTAAAGATTATGCTTGTTTTATATGAATGATATATGATTTTGAAGATGGGCTTGATTCATACTTTTGCATGCATAACAATATTTTCTAACTAAATTGTCGAAATTCTTGGAATGCCAGACAATACACCCAAAGTCTTTTAAATTGTATTACTATTGTTATGTAAATATGCAATTAATGTATGGCAAATCCATTTTGCAATACACCATGTTATCAAAAAGTGAAGAATCATTATAGAAAAAAAAACAAAAATGTCACAGAACACCGAGAACGTGAAGGTACATTTTATAGAGGACACCGTTTACATAGAGTGTGAATCATTAGCTTCGAACGAGTACATAAACCCATCTTCTTTTAAATGACATTCGTCTTGATTATGTATGAATATTATTAGGGCCCCGCCGAATGGCGGACGCCCTATAGTGATCAGTCTGTCCGTCCGTCTGTCCGTCCGTCCGTCCGTCCGTCCATAACAAATTGTGTCCACTCTATATTTAGAGAACCGTTATGATTTCAAAGTTTATACTTGACATATATATTAACCAACACCAGAGGGTGTGTCATAATGTATGTACAAATTCCTAGGTCAAAGGTCAAGGTCAAAAACTTTGGTTTCAGTAGAGAACCCTATGTTCTATGGTAAAGATCGTGTCCGCTCTATATCTTGAGAACCGTTATGATTTCAAAGTTTATACTTGACATGTATATTAACCAACACCAAAGGGTGTGTCATAATTTATGTACAACTTCCTAGGTCAAAGGTCAAGGTCAAAAACTTTGGTTTCAGTTGACAACCCCATGTCCTATGGTAAAGATACAAATTTTTTAACGCACATTATTCACAGCGGGGTCCACAGAGATGGCTCCCATCTCAATGATATCTAGTTTGTACCATTTTTATGATCAAATCACTGATGTTTTAGTTTTTGAATTAGATAAATATAGCTTAAAATGCCGGTTTTTTTCTAAAATCATGAAAATCTCATAAAAATTTATTATTTACAAAGAATTGTTACACAAATTTAGAGCCTACTTAAGTAAGGACGATATTCCAAATTTTCCTCGGTAGCCGGGTGGTCTAAGTAGTCGAACTACTGTATCACTAGCCTGTCAACACTAAGTTAGAAATCCGCACGTGGTAGGTTCGCTTGATTCCAATCTTAATATTGACTAGGATTGTCATTGTTTCTACCGAAGGTCGGTGGTTCCCTCTGGGCACTCTGGCTTCCTCCACGAATAAAAACTGGTCGCCACGAAATATCACAATAATGCTGAAAGTTGCAGTATACACCAAATCAATCAATCAATCCAAATGTTTATCGTTTGAAAGAAAAAAATTAAGGTATATCAGTTCAATGGATAGAAATGCCCAAGAAACCGATATATTGAGTAAATGCCTAAAATTTCAACCCTATTCATCTCTAAAAGTATCACTTGTAGGTATATTTGTTATAACATATCTAAATTGACTAGGTGCAAAATAGTTTGTTTGCAATTCTCTGTAAAAAAAAAATCACCGTGGGATCAAAACTGTATCGTATGCCCTTAAAACACTCCAATCAGGTAGTATATCAAACTTCAAAATCAGACTTTACGATTTATGGAATGCATAAGCATTCATGTAATTGAATTGTTTAATAGAGTTCTTCTATCATTTATTATTGCGTATAGTTTTGACGGGTAGTAAATGAAATAACAGAATAATTGGCTTTCGTTTGATATTTCATTTCATGTTTTGCTGTAACTTGGTAAGCAATATTCACATACATACTTTTCGTTTGGGTTCTGTCTAACTACTTGCAAGTGAATGTTAATGTCTTTTTTCAGAAATGTAATACTGTATAAAGTACTGTTGTCTGTATTTGAATTGCATTGGTTTTATTTGAGTCACCACTATTTTCATTTTGATTTATCTAATCAGTTTTAAATCAAGTACATTTGCAATATATTCTACTAGTGTTTCCTACAGCTTTTAAAAAGGATAGGGTATTTTTTTACTCAGATGGCACACTTAACAAATACATGTATGGCGATTTTTTTAGTGCCCTCTTAATCAAAAAAATTCGTAAGGGTTCCGCGGAACCCAGTGTCTCGCCTACTTTTGCTGTTAATCACAGGCTCAACAAAAATGAGAAAAAAATTAATAAAAATATTCCTCTCTATACTATCTTTTGATTGTAAGTAGCTTCTGTCCAAGTTTGGTAAAAATCCAGGATAGTTTATGAATCTAATAAATGTTTTAAAAACTTAACCTGCAGACTGTATGTAATGTTAACTGGAAGAAAAACTAAGTCCATTTATAAGTAAAATACGGAAAAAATGGAACAAAATTTTAACAAAATTTCCTTCTAGATACTAGCTTTTAATCATAAACAAGATTCTGTCCAAGTTTGGTACAAATCCAGGATAGTTTAAGAAAGTTGCTAAAATTTTAAAAACTTTAACCACAGAGTGAATGTAATGTTAACTGGCAGAAAAACTAAGTCCATTTATAAATAAAATACGGAATAAATGGATTATTTTTTTTTACAAAATTTACTTCTGGATACTATCTTATGATCATAAACAAGCTTCTTTCCAAGTTTGGTAGAAATCCAGGATAGTTTAAGAAAGTTATTAAAATTTCAAAAACTTTAACCACAGAGTGAATGTAATGTTTCTTGGCAGAAAAACTAAGTCCATTTATAAGTAAAATACGGAAAAAATTGAATTTTTTTTTTTACAAAATTTACTTTTAAATATTATCTTATGATCATAAACAAGCTTCTGTCCAAGTTTGGTAGAAATCCAAGATAGTTTAAGAAAGTTATTAAAATTTAAAAAACTTTAACCACAGAGTGAATATTTGTGGACGCCGCCGCCGCCGACGACGACGACGACGCCGACGGAATGTAGGATCGCTATGTCTCGCTTTTTCGACAAAAGTCGAAGGCTCGACAATAAACCATTATTGTTTTATATTTAATGTTAAAAAACAAGTTGCTTTCTTTAAAAAAAAGAAAAGCAATACGTGAACCCGAGACCGCTGACTGGTCACCAAATATTTTTTGCTGAATCTATTTTTGCTTTTAATTTGAAATAATTGACTGTTAATAGAATGAGGTAATGCAGATATTAAAACACCTTTATTGAAAATATGTTATTGTGTATAGATTCTTGCACAAGTCAATTAAAAGCACTGTTGGAGTTTAGTTGTAAATAGAAAAAAGTATACAGCTACCTTTTGAAATTATGTTAAAGCTTGACTATTTTATTTATTACTTGGAAGCGTACTTCATTTTTTCTCCGTGTTTTATGTACAAAGACCTGATCCTATTGCAATTCTCAATTTCTGCAAACCGGATGTCTAAAGCAAATTGCACAGACCGATCAAGATATAAAGTACAGCACTCAGTTTGCTTCATAATCTTGATGCGTTTATTTTATTTTTCATATCTTCATATCTTCATATTTTGTTTCTTGGATGCTTTCAATTATTCTTATACTCATTGAAGCTGTCTGTACTCATGGAAGAGGTTGTATAGAGAAATTGAAAGCCCAATTTCCATGTGAAGTGTAACTCTGTGACACAAATTATAAGAATATTTCGTATTTTGTTCTTGAGAGTAACACACCAGCTTTATTAGGACCTCTTTTATACTGACAATTATTTGGTCAGATAAAACATTTCAAATTTTAAGGATTTCCTGAAGTAACTTAAATCATTTCAAAAATTCGACAGGAAGACTTAGTTTTGAAAAATATCTTGTTTTCATAAGTCTTGTGAATACCCGAACATGCGCTCAAAAGAACCAATTTATATTTGGTAAAAGTCAATAAACTCATCATGGACACGTGGTCAAGATTAAAGTTTTGTACGCGAGACGCGCGTTACATGTACGACTACAAAACATTAAAAAAGGCCAAATATAGAACAAAGTTTTGTAGCATTGAGGACCCAAAATTCCGAAAGGTTTTGCCAAATACAGCCAAGGTAATCTATTCCTCGGGTTATCCTTAGTATTCCGAAAATTTCAAAGTTTATAATAGGACATTCATGCACTCAAAAAGAAAGAAAAAGATTAGAAAAACAACTAGATGTCGGAGTACCTCAGTGATGAGCAAGCTTCAAAATCACGTTAAGCTCTTACTGCCGTGTCCTAGATTTAGATAAGAAATGCGAAAAAACACCTGCCACGTGTGAAATCAATGTTAACGCATGCACGTAGTTTTCTTGCGCAAGAAATAGTAAATGGTAAGCATACGCACTGATATTCTGGATAAAAATATGCATTTGTTTCGTCATCACGTATATTTATTCTAGGTTCAAATCTAATGTTAGTTGAATTCGGGTGTCAAACTGCCTACCTCAAGTGGTTTGACTCCGGATTCTTTGCCATTAAATCCGGAATTTGTGTTAACGCAAACCAATATTGTTGTCAAACCAGATTTTAAATCCGATTTTATTGTGTCGTGTGAACAGGGTGTAATAATAAGTAATATTATGTAAATAAACGGCAAGACGTTTGTAGGGTAGCTGGTCAACACAATGCATACAATTTTCAAAATCGCACAATCATTGCAAAGATTTAGATGCTATAAGTTTGAACTATTAAAAACAAAAAAAGAATTAATTAAAATTCAATTAACATACATTCCTAACTGTTAATAAATCTTTTCCAGAAATTTATAATATACTATCAATAAACACAAACGTCAAGTATTTACTAATGGCAATTTTTTATCAAATCAATCTCTTCTTCAAGTCTAACTTTCTATTTTATTTCTATACAAAATATAAGCAGAGACTTAAAACCATACGTAAACGGTATAAAATTAGTAACGTATACGTAGTAATTATGAATATTGTAAAATATTAATTACGTTTATTGTGAAATGCAAGGATTCAAAATTCTTGTGAATTATAACCATGCAACTATTTTTTTCATTCCCTACAGTCAGTTACACATTAGATACTAATTTATTTGTGTTCATTCCTGATAATTGGTACTCATATGTTGCATATGATTTTCATAAATGTATTCACTGTTAAAACTCGAGGGATGATAATATAAAATTAATTATATTCTATTAATGATAAATTTAGTTTCATTTTAAACTTAAAATTTTAATGAATTTTCCCTTGGTCTGTTAGTATCTATTAATAGAGATGTTGCAGAACTGAAGTATTTGGATACGTATACGTATCGAAGTAGTCATATACGTGCGATACAGTTAAAATGAGTCATTTTTTTTTCTGAACTGATGACTCAATAAAAATATTGATTAAATCAAAAAGTGGTATATTGTCAAACGTACTAGGTTTCTATTGTATGCTTTATTTATAAACAAAACATTAAGATACTGAAAAAGGATATTTAAAGATATAAATCAGAACAAAATGTAACTTCGAGATTCGAGTGCACCTTACTTCTTTCGAGTGCTCTCTAACTAATGAAGAATGACTCAAAACTTGTGTATATAAAATATCTTCCGTTTTCCTTATGTTTTAATACATTATGTAGCATTTGGAGAACAAAGTCATTTAAGGAGCAATCATTTAACTTAAAAAAAGAGGAGGTAGTGGTTTTTTGTCTGAGCTAGAAAGTTTTTCGCAATCAATTTTATTCAGTTTTTCAACGCTAGCAATCAAATTAATTTTTCAATATTTAACACCCCATAAAGCATGGGGAAAATCTGGATTCAGAATATATTTTTTTCATCAAATTGGGGATTAGAATATTTTTTTCATAAAAAAAACATAGCCCCCTTCCCTCCTTGAAGTTGAATGTTCGTTCCCTTAGGTATTTTCACAAATAAAATCCTGTTGAAATGAATTAAATTATGATATTTGGCTATTTATAATTCATGCAGGCATGCAAGTTTGAGCATTTCATATTGTGCAATGCTCTACGATTCTACGATACATCTTTATGTTCGTTAAACAATATGTGAGTATGATTTTTTTTATTAGTTGTTAGTGGCTTTGAACAAGCTGTCAGTAACTGCGAGTACTCTCAGATCAGTACTTAGTGTCTTTTTGTTGTTGGGATATACAAGTACCCGGCCACGTCCACTCTGTGTTTTTGTTAGATGTACTTCTATTTGTATCCATCTGATGAGTTAAGCCTTTTTCAACCGATTTTTATAGTTCGTTCTTATGTTGTACTGTTACACCACTATCCCAGGTTAGGGGGAGGGTTGGAATCCCGCTTACATGTTTAACCCCGCCACATTCTGTATGTATGTGCCTGTCCCAAGTCAGGAGCCTGTAATTCAGTGGTTGTCGTTTGTTATGTGTTACATATTTGTTATTCGTTCATTTTTTGTACATAAATTAGGTCGTTAGTTTTCTCGTTTGAATTGTTTTACATTTGTCATTTTGGGGGCTTTTATAGCTGACTATGTGGAATGGGCTTTGCTCATTGTTGAAGGCCGTACGGTGACCTATATTTGTTAATTTCTGTGTCATTTGGTCTCTTGTGGAGAGTTGTCTCATTGGCAATCATACCACATCTTCTTTTTTATGTTAACTTGCTTAGTACTTATCCCTGAATGGTAACTTTACTCCGACGGATTTCAGAAAAAAAAAGTAAAAAAAGTGTTTACTAATAAAATACAAATTTCACAAAACTACTGATTTTGGTAGGTTTTATCGTTTTGGATCTTGAAGATGCATGGATAAATTTACATGAGTTTCCACATAAACGTAAGAGATTGTTCTGTAAAAAATGGCGGACTGAGCATGTCGGTATGAGTGAAGGTCTACTCATATTGACTAATTTGGATTATTTTCAACATTATTCTATGGTGATTTGAACCAAATATGAACATTTGTGACATTACTAGATCTAAATGGGAAAAAACAAAAGGAACAGGAGTGATAATAGCAAAACAGGTTTGACTCCACCAAACAAAACACAAATAAATATGGCGTCACCCTATCACCAACAACAACAAAGTTTTTCTAATGTACTGAGTCAAGCTCACGATACGTTATATACTAGTACACCAATGAACTCTCACACAACGCCACTAACGGGAACATTTCAACAAAATTATCACAACCCTACGAATCATATGAACCAGACCTTTGAATGCCCGAACCCACAGATACAACAGTCATCGCGTTGTTCTCCTAATGCTGGTCCAACTTCTAATCCCGGCTATCAACCTCTACCATTACCTTCATTCCCATCATTTCCATTATCACAAATTGATGGGGTTCGTTCAGATATTACCATGGAAATGTTGTTCTCAACAATTAACATTATGAACCAAAGATTAGAACGAATAGACTTTGTAGTGGGTGATAAACTCTCAAAACTAGACAAAAAACTTGATGATAGATTCAACACCATTGAGACGAAAATTTCAAACTTACACCAAGAAATTGACTCTATAAAGAAAACTCAAAATGAGCATGCACAAATTTTGGAAAATGAAGAAAAGCACCATTTTGAAATTGCTGACAGAATGAATTTGGTAGAAAATTACACCGAAGAAATTGATACCGAAAAAAATCAACTAAAAGAGGAGTATTTAAAACTACAAAGTCACTCGATGAAATACAACCTTATATTCGGCGGTATTGTACAAACTGATGAGGAGGAAAATACTGAAACTGTACTCAAAAACTTTATTAAAACAGAACTTGATATTCCTGAAGCGGATGAAATAGATTTCCAAAATGTCCATAGATTACGACCCCGACGGGACGCAAAACCGCGTAATATTATCGCCCGATTTACTCACTATAAGGACCACGAAAGAGTTAAAAAAGTCGTTCCACAGAAACTTAAACTAAAACCAAGATTTACAGTTAACCAGCAATATCCCACTGAGATCAGCAACCGTCGTCAAAAACTGTTACCAAAACTAAAGGAACTCCATAGGCGTAATATCCGGGCATCATTAGTGTATGATCAGATTATTGTAGACGGTCAACCGTATGATCCAGCCCGTGAAGAGCCTCGCAACTCAATACACAGTAATCAGACGGGACACCGTTAGGATAACGCATCAGACAGTCGTAGAACGTTAAATAACAATGTGAATAAACTCAATATCGCTTACCTTAATGTTTGCGGTTTAAAATCAAAATTGTTGAATCCTGACTTTGATAACTTTATTAAAAAACATGATATTCTGGTGTTTGTAGAAACTAAAACTGATGATTATGATGAAATTAAATTACCAAAAGATTATACTCTATTTACTAAGAATAGAAAAAAATTTAAAAAGAAATCTGGAGGTATCATTATCATTTATAAAAAGAAACTGTCAGATATTCTTAAATTTATTAACTCTGAATCTGAGTTCGTTCAGTGGGTAGAAATTTTACATGGAAATTTTGATACTGGTAAAAATATCTTACTTGGTTGTGTTTATATACCTCCAGAATTCTCCAGATATTCTTCTGATGAATCTTTTTCAGAGATTGAAGATGAACTTATTAGGGCGCATGCGTGGAGGAAAGACGTTCATTTTTGACAGCTCCAATACTCACCAAAAATTACAGGTTTTCTACAAGTTCAATTTGTCCATACTTCAATATTTTTGATCCTTTTTGATAGATTGAAGATGAACTTAATAGGGCGCATGCGTGGAGGAAAGACGTTCATTTTTGACAGCTCCAATACTCACCAAAAATTACAGGTTTTCTACAAGTTCAATTTGTCCATACTTCAATATTTTTGATCCTTTTTGATAGATAACCCACTACAAATCACTTATAGTGAATGTACATTGTATTTATCAGTTTTAACAAAATAAATCTTTTTTTGTTTCTAAGGCCGCCAAAGGCGGTCACATGACAAGAATAAAAGTCACATGATCAAACCGGAAGTTGACAAAAGAAAACAAAACAAGAAAATATTCTGAACGAAAATAACAACACTCTGTTGCTTTTCCTTCATACTAACATGGCTATTTCAATTTCCTGTGCTCTTTGGTAGCCGAAGAGACGAAGATAAAGTGAACAAAGGTATAATATATTAAAAATTTAACATATTTTATTGTACAAAATAAAAATGAGACCTTACTATACTTTACTGATCACCTCTTTAATATTGCTCATATGCCATCATGCAAACTTCAAAACCATCTTTGAAAAAGAGGAGCATGAACACACACATGATCAGAAAACACACAGCTCAATAACAAACTTAGGGAGCCTGAACTTAAAAGTAAACAAATGCAGACCAGTAAATAAATATTTATTCATAATTCTACTTGCAAATGCCTTCGATACTGAAACAAACCCAGGGCCAAGATGGCCATGCGGTACTTGTAACAAAGCAGTTACCTGGAAACATAAAGCGGTATGTTGCGACAGCTGTGATACCTGGTTCCATATTAACTGTCAAGGTATACACTCAAATATTTACAAATTTATGGATGCAAGCAACATCTCGTGGGAGTGCTTACAATGTGGTATGCCAAATTTTTCAACATCATTATTTAACTCCACATACTCAATCGATACAGAAAATCAGTATTCTGATCTCAGTAAATGTTCAGACTTAAGCAGCCCAGGTGTACCAAATGCAACATCATCACCTATAGATTTACCGGTACATAAAAACAACAAGGGTTCACAACAGAAAAAGCAAAAATCCAAAGTAAGAAAACCAATAAGAGTAATCAACATAAATTTCCAATCACTTTGCAATAAAAAACCTGATCTATTAGAAATAATCAATTCATGTAAACCAGACATTATCATAGGTACAGAAACATGGCTAGACAAGTCAATACCATCAACTGACTTTTTTCCAAGCAACCTGTACAATGTATACAGAAATGATAGACCAACAAACAACAAAAACCAAAGCCATGGTGGTGTTTTAATAGCTATCACCAAAGAGTTTATTAGTTCTGAAATTGTAGAACTTAAAACAGATTGTGAGATAGTATGGGCAGAAATAAACATCTCTGGCACAAAAAAGATCTGTGTTGGTAGCTACTATAGACCCCCATCAGATAAATGTACATCTTTGGAACAACTTAACATCTCCTTGAATAGACTAGATAATACAACAACCACAAATATATGGTTAGGAGGGGACTTTAATCTTGGACACATAGACTGGTCAATACCAGCATTCATCTTAGGCAAACCAGATGCTAAACAACATCAGCTTTTACTAGACATAATATCAAATCACCACTTGCACCAAGCCACAGACAAGCCAACACGTAAAGATAGAATATTAGATCTCATTCTAGTAAACAATCCAACTAGCATCAATAAACTTAACACACTACCACCGATTGGCTCAGCAGATCACGATATAGTCTATGTAGAAATGGACACCTGGCTTAAAAGAGTAAGAGAAACACCAAGAAAAATACTTAAATACAAAGAGGCAAACTGGAACATCATTAAAAATGACCTTACTACAACACTTAACACCATCAATAACTTGTATGACTTGAGCGATGCAGATACATTATGGAACACCTTCAAAAACGATCTTCTCAAATCAATAGAGTCAAATGTACCTCACAAAATGCTCACATACAAGCATAGACTACCTTGGATAAACAACAACCTAAGGAAACTCATTAACAAGAAAAATAAGTGTTATAAAAACAGAAATGAAAACCCTTCAAAATACAAGAAACTAAAACAAACAGTCCAAAAAGAGCAAAGGAAGGCATACTGGAACTACATAGAACAAATTATTTGTGATTTACCAATCAATGAACCGGACCAACATCAGTCCACAAACACAAAACCAAAAAAGCTATTTCAGTTCATCAAAAGCACTAGAAATGATAATACAGGAATTGCGCCTCTGAAAAAAGAAGGCATACTTGTAACAGACACTACTGAAAAAGCAGACATTCTTAATCAACAATTTCAGTCAGTATTTACTAACGAACCGCCAACTAATATTCCTGATAAGGGTCCAAGCCCATACACAAAAATGCCAGAAATAAAAATCACAACACCAGGTGTCGAAAAATTGTTACATAAACTAAATCCACATAAAGCAAGTGGTCCAGATAATATCAGTGGACGGGTTTTAAAAGAACTAAAAGTACAAATTGCACCTATCCTTAACACCATATTTACCAAATCTCTGAAATCAGGAAAAACACCAAAAGACTGGAAACATGCAATTGTTGCGCCAGCATTTAAAAAGGGCGAACGATACAAGGCTGAAAACTATAGACCAATTTCACTCACTTGTATTTGTTGTAAATTGATGGAGCATATTGTGACAAGTAACATCATGAACTATTTGGAGGCAAATAACATACTCTACGATCTCCAACATGGTTTCCGAAAATCGAGATCATGTGAATCACAACTCATTCAATTTATACAAGAACTTCATAACAACAACAGCAAAAATATACAAACAGACCTCATTATTATGGATTTTGCCAAAGCCTTCGATAAAGTACCCCACAAACGTCTACTCTACAAACTTAAATTCTATGGCATTCAAGATAACACTCTAAAATGGATTCAGGCTTTCTTATCAGACCGTACACAAACAGTGGTTATAGATGGAATAACATCAAATACAGCACCAGTTACATCAGGCGTACCCCAAGGAACTGTCCTTGGGCCTATACTCTTTTTAATTTACATTAATGATTTTCCAGAATATCTTGAACACAGCAAATTACGACTCTTCGCTGATGATAGCATTATATACAGAGAAATTACATGTCAACAAGACTGCATAAAACTACAAACAGATCTTAATGCAGCAGCTAAATGGGAGGCTGATTGGCTCATGGCCTTCCATCCAGGAAAATGCACAATTTTAACCATCACACAGAAAAAGAAACCATTCAAACACGATTACATTCTGCATAACCATATTTTAGAACCAGTAACATCAGCAAAATATCTCGGCGTAACCTTACAGTCTAACTTAAAATGGAACAATCACTACGACAACATCATATCAAATGCAAATAAATCTCTAGGCTTTCTGAGGAGAAACTTAAAAGTATCAGACACCAATATCAAATCTCGTGCATACCAATCCATAGTGAGACCAAAACTTGAATATGCATGTAGTTTATGGGATCCGCACACATCAGAATATAAAAATAAGCTAGAAATGGTACAGAGGCGTGCGGCCCGTTATGTATGTAACAACTACCACAACACCAGTAGTGTTACATCCATGTTAAACGAACTACAATGGCCCTCACTAACTGAGCGTCGCCTCAAAACCAGACTAATCATGTTCTATAAAGTAATACATGGACTCATCGCAATTCCATCACTAGTCCTTATACCATCAGATACTAGAACAAGAAAATCACATACCCAAACATTTCGG
Source organism: Mytilus californianus (assembly GCF_021869535.1). Taxonomy (NCBI): domain Eukaryota; kingdom Metazoa; phylum Mollusca; class Bivalvia; order Mytilida; family Mytilidae; genus Mytilus; species Mytilus californianus. Next base: position 31,109,394 of record NW_026262690.1, on the reverse strand, counting down.
CAAATATCCACCTCTAAAGACAGTTACAAATGGTCATTTTTTCCGCAAACAATCATCCAATGGAACATGTTACCACAAGTTGTAGTAGCATGTCAAACAATTGAAACCTATAGAGATCAGTTGACACCAACTGTTCTCCACAACATAAATTAACTCTATAAATACCAATGTACATATTTTTAATCACTTGTTGTCTTTGTTTCATGTAAATATCACCAAGTATTCTACAAATTTAAAGATAAATTTTTGTTCTATATAATTTTAATCATATACTCCGCGCATGCAACAGTTCGTAATCTTCAATATAAATGAAGCTGTAACTGTATACCAGAAGAAGAAGAAGAAGAAGATTTTCAAATACTTCAAAAGAAGTAGCACTGATTGGTGATTTTAATTCTAGAACCTCTATTGATAGTGATCATGTTATACCTGATGAAAATTTACTAGAAATTTTACAGGTAGAAGACAATGTTATAAATGAAGATATTTTTTCTTATCTTTTGTTAGAAAGTAAAAATATTCCTCTACAAAGATACAGTTATGATCAAGGTAGAGTGAATAAATATGGTACTCTTCTTTTAGAACTATGTAAAAGATGTGGAATTTTTATATGTAATGGTCGTATTTTTTCAGACAAATTTATAGGTCAAACTACATGTAAGGACTCGAGCGTAGTAGATTATCTAATTGTATCTCCTCACATGTTTGACTATATCTCTGAATTTAGAATAGATGAGTTTAATCCCATGTTTTCAGATGTCCATAACAGTATATTTTTTACATTGTCATTCAATACTGATATTAACTACACTAATAAGGCGAACACAGAAAAAAATACAGGTAACACAGAAACTCACATCAAATGGGACTGTAGAAAAGCAGACGAATATTTTCAAGCGTTATCCAGTGCCTCAGGTAATTTACAACAGATTGATCACGTTTTGAGTAGTATTGACACAAATAATGTTACTCCTGAAAAGGTAAACGGTCTAGTTGATGACCTTGGCAATGTACTGTTAGATACGGCAGAAGGTGTACTAGGCAAGACTAAAAAAAGACCGGTTTATCCCGACCGCAAAAAAAAACCATGGTTTGATAAAGATTGTCAAGACAAACGTAATGAGTTTCACAAGGCTAGAAACTTATATAGCAGAGCGAAATCAGGTGTTAATAAACTGGCAATGAATAGTAAGGCCAAGGAATACCGCAAGACACTTAACATTAACTATCAGCAGTATAAAGAAAAATGTTCGGATGAACTGAGAGCACTATCAAAAAATGACTCTAAGGGATTTTGGAAGACACTTAAAAAATATTCTGGCTACAAAAAAGACAATCCCTCTATCAGTATTGAAGCATTTCATGAATATTTTAAAAACATGAATGCAAGTGACGAAGAAGATCTTGATGGCATTGACATCAATGCGTTGTGTAGTGACCCAATTTATAATGAAATTTTAAATGGCGTCATTACGGAACAAGAGGTTGTGGATGCCATTAAGAACTTGAAACATTGCAAAGCCTCTGGTACTGACAGGATACTGAATGAGTTTTTAAAAAACTCTCCACCATTTTTGATATGTATTTACACTAAACTATTTAATGTGATATTGGATACAGGTATTATTCCTGAGACCTGGACAGCAGGAATAATTATACCAGTTTTTAAAAATAAAGGTTGTCCAAAGGATCCAGATAATTATAGAGCTATAACATTAATTAGTTGTATAGGGAAATTATTTACTTCCATAATCAATACTCGATTGAATTTTTTTGCAAATGAAATTTCACTTATACATGAAAATCAGGCTGGTTTTAGAAAGGGGTATTCAACTGTAGACAATATTTTTGTACTTCATGCACTCATAGAGCTGTATTTCTCATTTGGCAAAAAACTTTTTTGTACTTTTGTAGACTTTCGGAAAGCATTTGATACGGTATCAAGATCTGGTTTATGGGGAAAACTTCAATTGAGTAATATCAAAGGGAAGTGCTTCAAAGTTATTTTTAATATGTACCAAGGAATCAAATCATGTGTAAAATATAATGGATGCCAGTCAGATTTTTTCCCCTGTTTAGCAGGTGTAAGACAGGGGGAGAATTTATCGCCTTTTTTGTTTTCAATTTTTCTTAATGACCTAGAAGACTACTTTAAGAGTCTAGATGGGATTCCACTAGTAACTGTAAAAGAGAAGTTTCAAAGTGAATTGCACATATTTTTTGAATTATTTGTTATATTATATGCAGATGATACTGTAATTTTATCTGAAACAGAAGAAGGTATGCAGCGATCACTAAACATTTTTCAGTTATATTGTGAAAAGTGGAAATTAGAAGTAAATTTAAATAAAACAAAGGTTATGATTTTTAGAAAGAGGAAAAGTAAAAAGAAATTTCAATTTTTATTACAAGACAAAGAACTTGAGATTGTTGAAAAATTTTCTTATTTAGGTGTTATCTTTAAATATAACGGTACTTTTTTAGATACCAAAAAGAAACTTATTGATCAAGCACAAAAATCGATGCATTTTATACAAAGAATTGTTAGAAACGAAAACATTCCTATAGATTTGCAACTGAAATTATTTGATTCCATGATAGAACCAATTCTTTTATATGGTTCTGAAGTTTGGGGTTTTGAGAATTTGAAAATTATTGAACAGATGCATTTGAAATATTGCAAAAGAATTTTAAAAGTTCGAAATACTACACCCAATTTTATGGTGTATGGAGAATTGGGAAGATTTCCTCTGCAAATTCGAGTTAAATGTAGAATGATTTCGTATTGGTGTAAAGTTGTAAACAATAGTAGTAAACTTAGTAGTGCTTTGTACAGGCTGATGTTATCATTGAAGAATCATGGTCATTATGCTTTCAAATGGATTGATTCTGTAGAATCAATATTTAACAACACTGGTCTAGGATACATTTTCATGAATCAAATTGGCTTTTGTGATAAAAATTATCTCGACCGAATATTGAGTGATCAGTTTATTACCTCATGGTTTGGCGATATAGAAAATTCATCTCGGGGACAATTTTATGGGACATTTAAAAAGGACTTTGGATTAGAAAAATATCTGATCAGACTATCTGAACAGAACAGAGGGTGGGTAACTAAATTAAGGACATCGAACTTACGTATTCCAATCGAGACAGGCCGTTGGCAAAATATACCTAGACCAGAGAGAATATGTACATTATGTCATAAATTTGTTGGTGATGAATTTCATATTTTATTTGTATGTCAACATGATTCTATTGTTAATTATAGAAACCAATACTTACCTAGATATTATACTATTAATCCGCAATACATTAAAATGGAGGGATTATTGTCCATATGTAATATGGAAGTCTACAAACGACTATCATTATTTATTAAGAAAATTGCTTGTTTATTCTAAAATATTTACAAATGTATTTCTATGTGTTTAAATAGTACTGCATGCTCATTTCGTCATTCAATTGTTTATGTATTATACTTTGACCTCATGTTACACATTTATGTGTCTGAGCGTTATCAGTAAATCTTGAAATCTTGTAAAAGCATTGATTTTTTGAAAGAAAAAAAATCCTTAAAATTGCTTCGATCTTATCATGTTAAGAAAGTCAGGTACACCTTTTCTATTCAAGCTTGTTTGGGTCATCTGTTTTGTCCATTAAATGTTTAATACAGTAACAAAGAGTATATCACCTCGCTTCAATTTTCTTTATTTATATATTTTAAAGCTATATGTATATATCAACATTAAAATTTCATATAACTAGAAAACAAAATATATAGGTCAAATATCTTTGTAATGCGTCATCATAACAAGGTAGGCGTGTTTGAATATAAAAATAACATAGTGCATGCATGAGACTTAAATAAAATATTGTCTTGTCTGCATTTAATTTCATTAGACCAATTATTAGAATAAGATAATTGTATACTAATTATCTTATTCATGGAAGTGATCTTTAAAAAAGAAGTCGGATCCCCCCTTTTATGCCAAAAACTTGACGAGCTTTTGGATTTTTAAAAATTTTTAAATTGCATCAGTTAAAAAAATCCCTTTTTATAGATATTTTCAGTAACTTATAGCCTTCAACTTCTGAAATTTTCTTGTTTACCCTTTCACAAAATGATTTCATATAATTTTTGAGAATAATAGTGTTTTATTGAACACCTTTATCTTTCCGAATATTATTTGTACGTATATCCGTAATGAAGCAATGTGAATAAAATTGACGAAAACGCGTCATCTCTACATGATCTGCCGTTTTCTTCATGGAGAAAAACAAATACGATTTCATATGATGTGAGTTATAAACTTTTTTTATTTACCGAAGAATTTTGTTATTGTAAGTTCATTACATATATTATATACACACAGGAATGTAAAAGTACAAAAGTTGCGGACTCTACACTAATTTAAATAAAAGAATTGAAGGGGGGTAATTATTTTTTTTTATTTTTAGAACAATGATGAAATACTAAAGCAAATATTTTAATGTAACTGCCTATTCAGATGACAGTTTTTGGGAATATATTTCAAAGCAAAACTGATTTACGTCAATTTAATCTCGTCGTAATTTTTTTTTCGCTCTACAAATCACAAGTGAAACAATTTCTTTATCACAGTTTACTCATACCTCTCAAATCCATATCTATTGTATTTATTGTTAATTTTTGTTCGTCCTGAACATGAAATCTTTGGTACGACATTGAACAAACAGTAATCAATCATGATATATAGGCATCTCGGTACACAGTGGGATTTACTGAATTTTAAAAGTTCGTTAATAAATGTGCATATATTGCTATTGACTTCCCAGCTTGCGCTTTAATATGTGCTGAAAAGGAGCAAATATTTTTTGCTCTTCTAATCATAGAGAGCGTTGAATGTGACATACCTGAAACACCACCCCTATGTTCCGTTGTCTATGTTTTTATATTTATTAAAATATGGCCATCCCTTTAAAGCGGTTCGTGTTGATTTTAACAGCCCCCAAGTTACACTCACTTCTGAGATTGATTTATACGTCAAATACGTCTTGCGAATATTCCATTTTACTCATCGTTCGATGTACAACATTTGATTGGTTGAGTTAAACAGCAAATTTCGTAGATACATGGATACGTTGGTGGGACATTCCATTTTACTCCACTTGCGATGTACAACATATGATTGGTTGAGATAAACAGCATACTTTGTAGATACATCGGATACGTTGGAGGAACATTCCATTTGTGATGCTGTTATTTCATTGGCTGTTCGATACGTATAGAAGCTTCACAGGAAGGTTCCATTTTACTTGTCGTGCTAATCAAGCGGACCTTGCTCAAACTTCAGTGTACTCGTCATCTGATTGGTTTAGCTATACGTATATTGGTTTAGAGAAACTTTTCTGGAATATTCTGTTTTAAGCCTCTATGGATTGTCTTGGTTTATGTTTTACTTGATATTTTTTTATGTAATAAAATCTAAATTAAACGATACAAAAAGTGAGAAAAAAACCAAGTATCTTAATCACGATTATATGTTGGATCCTATAAGAAAACGTTGAACTCAAACACACCTTAATCTAAAAGTTCAGAAAGTTGAACACACCTTATATAATACACGAGGCGTGTTTAAATTACATTTATGGATACGTCGGAGGAACATTCCATTTTTGATGCTGTTATTTCATTGGCTGCTAGATACGTACAGAAGCTTCTTAGGAAAATCCATTGTATTTGTCGTGCTCATCAAGTGGACCTAGCTCGACGTCAACTACTTGTACTCATCTTTTTGGTTAATCTATACATATAGTGGCCTTCAGAAACTTTTTCAATTTTTTATTTCAAGTATCTAGGAAGTGATATATACTCTCTCTTGCTCAGAATTTCACATGATAAATATGTTGTTTTTTTTTTTTTTTTTGTGGACATAAATCATGGACTAAAAATCTCAATTCATGAACTGTTCATTTTAGTGGTCAAATTAGCCTATTAGGTTTGACTCTCACATAAATGATATCTATGTAAAAATATGAAATACCATCAGTGAACATAACAACCTGTGTTTATTTAACATAAACATTCGCCCTCCCCTTTAAATGTAAGGGAGCTACCATTTTTATGGGGGCTAGGATGAAATTTGAAAAAAGGCAGGAAAGGAATTTTGATTTTAAAAAAGGCAGGATGAGCAACTTGGCAAAAAAAAAAAAGACAGGATGAGCAACTTGGCAAAAAAAAAAGGCAGGATGACAATTTATGTAAAAAAGTCAGGATAAACTAATATAAAAAGGCAGGACCGAAGAGAGGGAAAAATACAAAAAGGCAGGAAATTTTTTTCTTCTTAGCACCCCCACCACTCCCATAAAAATCAATTGATAGCTCCCTAATAGGTCCTGTCTTTTTTATTAAGTTTATTCTGACTTTTTTTACATTAATTGTCATCATGCCTTTTTTTGCTAAGTTGCTCATCCTGTCTTTTTTTTTACTCACTTTTTTCTCAAATTTTCATCCTAGACCCCCCCCCCCCCCCCTAAAAATCAAATGTTTGCTCCCTAACCTAAGCTGTGATGATAGTATATCTATTTCTTGAATAACTATCACACAAAACTGAAGCTATGCTAGACATGGAACCATTGATCTGTTTAACTTCGACTTTTGAATGTCCCTTTGGTTTCTATCGCCTCTTGTATATAAGGGATTGTTGTGTTCTAATTTCACACTTATTTATTTTTATGGACCACTTGAGTTCTATCAATCTTCAAAATAAGCAATAAAAAATCCGATTTTCATATATGGTACATGTAGCTGAATTTCATATTCCATTTTTTCTAATTGACATACGTATATGATTTTTTTGCCAGAATATTTTGTCTATTAATAATGAAGTTATCCATTAGGTCTGTGTCGTGAATTCATACTTAACAGTCTTACCACAACAGCCATTCGTTTATTCTTAGCAATACCAGTCGCTCAAATACAAATGGAATACCCTTGACCAAGATAATCTCCATTTATATTTAAATTATGCTGTTTAGAATTAAGAATACAACATTGGACCAGTTGCCGCCACGGTCAACTCGTTTTCTCAATTACTGTTTATTTACCTTGTCATACATAAGACGTAATACCTGACGACTAAAACACTCAAGCAAACATTCTGAGATTAATTGTTAGTTTTCGTACACAACATAGATAGATATCAACTGCAAAAATTAAATAAGCAATGTAGTTTAAAAATCTGACTTTTGATAATTCCTTATAGAAGATATAGAATTCAAACGGCCTATTCAGGAATTTTTCGAACATCGCTTTAATCGTGAAAAAGGTCGACGAAATACTTTAAAACAGTTATTACACTTATCGTGTGGTACGTCTTAATTTTACATAGCTTCGCTCCTTCATGTAAGTACAAGGGAATGAAAAATCGTGTATATTACGATAAAAAAAGGTAATACTCATTTTAGCATGTTCACAAATACTTCATATACGTTCCGTCATATACGGATACGTCCTCGATACGTGAGTTCTGCAACAGCTCTAATGAAAATAACTATTTTAGACACAATACCGTTTTGTTTAATTATCTTTCTGTTTTCCGACCTAAGATAAATATTTTTAACAGTAATATCGTTTCGTTCATTTTCTTCTTGTATTCCGACATTTGCTCAGGCCATGGGGCGATTCTAGGATATTTGAAAGAGGGGGCGTAGAATCAAATCTTTGCCGACCTTTTTTTTGCTAAAAAACATAAAATAATTGTGAAATATGATAAATTGCCATATTCAATACAATATTTAAGAAATAATTCATGGAAGCCATAGATTTGTTGGACATTTACACATGGCCTTGGCCGTGATATTCGTTAATTTTATCCCTCGCTAACGCTCAGGATAAAATTCGAATAAAATTAACAAATATCACGACCAAGGCCATGTGTAAATGTCCAACAAATCTATGGCTTCCATGAATTATTTCGATTCTAATAGGAAAAATTAGATAATTTAAAAACTGAAGCGAAGGTAAGATTGCCGTGGGTGTGGCTGTTCTAATTTACCCCCTGTAAGATGAAAGCTACAAATTTCAAATAAATCTAAGTCTTGCATGAATTATTTCTTAAATAACCACCAGAAAAAATGTGTTCAATCCTTATAATTCTTAACCCAAACATTTTGTTTTCGTTGGCTACTATTTACTTCAAATCCACAGTTAACATGTCGTAACTAAGGAGTGAGCCGCCATGTTGACTTGCTGAAATCCACAAATGTGCGAATAATGCAATAGAATAGAAAATGAAACAACACGTACCTGAAAACTCCATATGCGATATTATCCTAACTTAGGGCGTATACGTAACGGAAAACCTTCAGCTTGAGAGTTTTCATTCGTATGACGTCATGTTATGACATGACGTTAATGCGCCAAGATCATTCATGAAATTTCGCGGAATTTTATTTTATATTGATTTTATACATTATTTAAGCTCTTGTGCATTAATTCTTTTTGTTATGCATTAGAATAGGAATAACGGTTCTGTAGTTTCTTTTTCAATTTCAATTTGAACACAACAAAATCGACATAATGTTTGCACATAGGTTACGATACATGTGGATCTACGTGGGAGGTAAATAGTAACAGCCATCAATATGTACATCTATGAGTCTGCGCTTAGTATAGATATATCGAGAATTTTATCACGCCGTTGTTTACAAAGCGAAAGAAGCACGTCATATTAGAATAGCAGATTACGATAGTTTTTTTTTGTTTTTTTTTTTAAAGGACCATTACGCCCTCACCTCGACCCGCCCCTGCAGGCTATGGTGGAATTACAAATATGACATGTTAAACGTTCAGAAATAATCAGTTTATTCTGGGACACAATTCAATGTCAGTATATTATTCCCATGTGTATTGTCACAATGTTGTATTAAATACTACACAAACAATGCGTACAGGGACCGTCTCAAAACATGAATTATATACACTTTCAAATAAAAACGCATATGCTGTCAAAAGCAAATAGGTTGTAATATATAAATGGCTTTCTTATTGCAATCTATTCTTTATTTTCCGATCTACAAATGAACTTTAATTTGGTTGTCGAAATATTTATACAATGTCACGTGGTAACATATCAATAGAGGGACCGTATCAAAGACATAGATAACTACCTGTATAAATGATCGAAATTTTCGAGACGTTCCGAGAATCTTGTTTCCGAGGATATCGAATGGCCCATAGAAGCTTCCAAAACTCGCCAATATATAGGCGTGAACCCCCTGAGATTAAGATATATGTTGGTACGCCCTGTGATTTGACAGTTGTTTATATTAATATTATTGTGATTTTAACTAGTGTAAAAAATAAACAGTGGTGTTCATATTATCACTATGGTCTCCGTTCCACACTTGATACATGCAGATATCCGTGGTTGCGTTCTGTTCCATATTTTCCAGAAGGAATAGCTATTAAACCTTGACCTAACATTATTGAATGACTTCGTTAAGTCTACGTATCGGCTTTATTTATGAGTGTAATTGCTCATATTTGTATTTGTTTACGTTTTATACTTTCATTGTAACCCGCCAAATGTAACATATTACATGTTCCTGTTCTTGTTTATGAATAACTTGTGTATTACATAACCAGTAAATAACGCTTTTGTATAAATAGCGAAACGAATGTTCCAACTGGGAGAATCTCTCCAAGAGGCTCAATGCAGTTAGCAGTATATTTTTAACTATGATTTGCTGCCGCCAATAAGAGTACTTAGTGAAAATATTTAAGTATTGATAACCAAGTCTTCATATCAAAATGCTGATGTACTGTTTGCTCGGGTAAATCGCTAACCATGCACCGAGTACTGGCAGGATTATTTTATTAAACTCGGTACAAAAAATGCACCTTGCTGTATTTCATTTATAGGTCACAGTACTGTCTACAATACGGAGCCGAGGCCCTGTCTACTATGTGTCAATTTTTTCTGTTGGTATTCTGAAAGCATTTTATAAGAGTTATATCTTCCCACATTTTATTTTGATATTCTGTCATTCATTTTACCTTCAAATATTCTTATAATGATACCTTAAAAATTTTCTCTGTATAGTCCATACAAAATGTTTCATATTTTTACAGCCTGTAGCTTAAAAACAAAACTCGGTGACCTATCGGTGTTTTTCATATTTTTAACATATCACAATATATACTACATCTTTGACAAAGATATAAGCACAAATTCTATCACTTTTGGTTTACACTTCCATACTACTATTAGTGGAAATTTCGATTATTTAGTAATGCCGGTAACTTGTCCTTGTACCCATAAAATTTCACGTAAAAGTCACCATAATAGTAACCTGGTTTTTTTTTAAAGAAAATTAAAAGTTCGAGTCTTTGATACTAAACCTATATGTAGGCCGTAACCCCTTTACATGCATGTCACAAGCCGTAGATGCAAAAAAATATTTAAGAAAAACTGCGAATTGATACTGGAACAGAACTGAAATTAAATGTATTTTCTTTTTATCAAATACTTTTCTCTTTTCGAGAAAAATCAAAGTGATATACTGCAATGTACATAGCGCAGTAGGCAAAAGAAAGCAATTACAAGATTAATACTTTTTTAAAAACCATTTAACTAATATTAAAAAACAACTGTTAGCAACAAGATGACTTATTTTCAGGTTTGAATTGTTTTGTGTCGGGACCTTTTAGAGCTTACTATTCGGTATGGATTTTTTCATTGTCGAGAGCTGTATGGTGATATATAGTTGCTTTTATCTGTCATTGGGGTCTGGTGGACAGTTGTCTCGTTTGCAATCATACCACATCTTTTTATTAAAAAATCTGTTAATCAAATAAACGATTATTAATATCTTAAACTTAAATAATCTCAAGCATACACCATGAGAGAGAGAGAGATGTGTATTATTAGTTGATTTATTATTGTGTTGCTAAATATCAGAGTCAATTTGATGTAGCCCCCTGTCACGTATGATATCGTTAATTATCGCGGGATTTAAACTCAAACGCGCATAGGATTTCGAGATCAGCGTTGATAAGTCGCTTATGTGAAACTGGTCTATTAAGGACATTTTATCCGACTGTGGCGGCCTTATCAGTACACATGCTGTGTCATCGATAAATCTTACAAATTGTTACCATTGATGTAAACGGGGAAAACTTATACACTGTTAATATGAGGCAGGCGTTACCTGTGAAAGGGGACGAAGTCTGTATGAATTAATTTTTTTTAATTCAAACATATTTTAACTTCAAAATCTGTTCAAAAAAGAAACGGAAATACCCTTACGTTTCCGATTTCGGTTCTGTTGTTCGGAATTTTAGTTGTGACGTTATTTATGTTATGACGTCATATTCAATGTAAACAAAGAAACGCTATTGATCAGGTAACGTTTTTTCATATCAAGCCATTCAAGGAATTATTAAAAATGGAATTTGTATTGCGTTCCTTCCTATATTTTACTCAAAGACTCATGCAAACGAGACCGGAAAAAGGAAGTAGATTTCTGCACAAATGTGGGAAAATAAAAAAGTCTGAAAATAAAAAAGTTAACGATTTTGAGTTCATTAGTAGAATGAAAATTTCGGGAAATTTTCCCGATTTTTTTTTTTTTTTTTTTTTTTTTTTTTTATTGATTTTTCTACCGTAATAGGGGACTTCGTCCCCTTAATATGAGGCAGGCATTACCTGTTAAAAGGGGACGAAGTCTATATAAATTATTTTTTTTTAATTCAAACATATTTTAAGTTCTAAATCTGTTAAAAAAGAAACGGAAATACCGTAACGTTTCCGATTGTGGTTCTGTTGTTAGGGATTTTAGTTGTGACGTTATTTTAGTTATGACGTCATATTCAATGTAAACAAAGAAACGCTATCATCAGGTAACGTTTTTTCATATCAAAGAATAATTAGAAATGAAATTGTTATTGTGTTCCTTCCTATATTTTACTGGGCTGATATATATATGTTTCACTCAAAGTCTCATGACAAACGAGACCGGAAGAAGGAAGTAGATTTCTGCGCAAATGCGGGAATTAAAAAAAGTCTGAAGAAAAAAAAGTTAACGATTTTGAGTTCATTAGTACAATGAAAATTTCGGGAAATTTTCCCGGATTTTTTGTTTTTGTTTTTTTTTTATTGATTTTTCTACAGACTGTAATAGGGGACTTCGTCCCCATATTATTTTAAACATATTTTGTTTACCTAAAATGTGATAAAATTTTTCCATAGCAAGTGACCTTCTAGAAGGATTTCCAAATATGATTCTTTAAAAAAAATAACTTTAAGTCAATGTTTACTGTTGTCAATGGCCTTTTGAAAATAGCGTTCATATTTTTTTCTTTTCCCCCTATGTTTCAATTGTGATATTGTGTTTTTGTCTATGGGTTGATTCTTTAAAAAATCATAAAAACTTCAATTTTCGTCTCAGTTAATTTTTTCATAGCAGATAAGCTTCACAAATGATAAAACAATATAATTATTAAAGAAAAAATATTTTAAATAAATGTTTACTATTGTCAATTGCATTTTGAAATGGAAACTCCAAACTTCCGTTCGATCGATGTTGTATACAATATATTGACGGATTCGACATGATATAGAGACATAATAGAAATGTTAACTTTATAATAGTTTCTGCTCTGTCCAATTTTATTATTTCTTAAAAAATATATAGTAATTATTCATGAGACTGTAATTATTGAAAATTCTATCAAAGTTTAAAAAACTTTGATACAGAGAAATATATGAAAATGACGTCTTTTGTTAATGAATTTAACCATGGAAGTAATATTGAAAGGAATAACAACGTCGTCACTTCAAAGGTTTCATCTGCGTTACCGCCCATCTTTCGATAACTCGTTAATTGGTTTAATATATGGCATGGTAATTGACTCTCGGCATGTGATAGATCAAATCACTGACACTTTTCGGTCATTTTCGTGTTCCCGGAAAATTACGAATAGACCAGTTGTTGTCGTATGTACGTACGAAGTAACCCGAATAGTTCACTCGTTACATTCCGCTGCTGTACGCTACCGAATAGAGTCAGTCATTCAATGTTGATTTTAGTCTATTTTTCCTATTTATGTCTTTTTCGATCTTAATAGTTTAGGCCGACAGTTATCACATATTGAATTTAAGAAAAAGGGTGGATCATTTTCAATTTTAATACTTAAAACCAGTTAATTAAGAAGCCATTTCTGAAAGTTAAGAAGATGATTGTACAAAAAATATGTTTCGACGACCTTTTATTAAATACGAATAATCCAAGTCTTCCGTGTATACCAGGCAAATTAAATATTCACAATTTTAAACGTTTCTATTCTTTAATTTGTACATAAACAAATTCATATGAAATAAATTTGCGGTTAGACAGATAGCGTCAAGCTCGTTTTGTATGGTTGATTTTCTTTTTGCTGTAACGTGCTACATTAATATTAGTATTCAATTGTAAACACTTTTTTAAAATAGATATAAATTTAACATGTTTACGAACTTATGATCCCGATTTTAATTGTCCAGTTTCAATAACGTAATCAATTACTTGAAAGTAAATATTTTTATAAATCTCGATAAACTTGGCACATTTCAACAGTAAAATATTCTATGTCTACATCTGTCTACATTATTTTGTTCAACATCATGTGAAACCTGATCGATTCATCGGTATTTAACTGTTTTACTCGGGATCCGCTTTTAACCGGAAGATACTTTTAGAACAGTTTAAAAAGCAAAAATATGCTAAATTAAATACAATTTTCCATGCTAAACTGTTGTAGGTTGAACAATTCTCGTCCGTTTTTCAAGTTTTTTACATCATACGACTTCTTTCTGAAGGTAGAGGTTTTATATGACACAGCGCCACCTTCTTATTAGACCTTTTCAACAACTTTCGACACCGACTAATGACACCTACAGTTTACAGGTAAAATGGAGGGGTCGTCTCAAAAATAGAAATCATTCATGAATAGTACTACGTTTACTATTATACACTATTTTGATTAAAGAACATATTTCAAACAAATATGGATATATTATCTCTCTCTTAGACTCTTTCATATGATATTCTTATTACATGTATTTATACGACATTTCACCACGTTGAATTTATAAATTTCACATCGTGATCTGCTTTATTTCTTCTTAAAATGTATGATTATGAGTATTTAGATTAACGAGTCTGTCAACGAAGATTGTACCACATGCCGCCCGATCGTCACGTCACGTGGTGTACACATTCAATTTTGGGACATTATGGTTCGCCCTCATATTTGATTACTTGTTAGTCGATCAAAGATCGCTATTTTTTTCTTCTTTTTTTTTGGGGGGGGGGGGGGGGGGGGGGGGGGGGGGGGTAAGATGAGGGTCTTTAACCAAAATGCAGATCACAAGCGACGGCACCGTAAGCCGAAAATTTAAAGATAAAGAGTCGAAAATTGAATTGCATTGTCGCTGAATATCGAATTCAAGTTGAACATCAAATTGGCGAATTGAAAAGAAATAAAGTAGTGAGTACATTGAAGCACCCGAACCCAAAATTAAAAGACATTGTAGAAATATGTGCCGCTCTAGTCAACAGACATAAAACATTGTTTATTTTAACCTCTAATACAAAAATACAGTTTTTTTGTTTTTTTTTACAATTTCCATCTCTACGTCTAAAAAATGAAATTTCGAAGCCTTTCTTTTCATCAAAAATAACTTTAATTTTAATTAGCAAATACTTAGTAAACAAAACAAGGTACGGTACACAATAATTGCGTAAATACGCACGTGCACGTCATGTTGGATAGTTGTCTCATTGGCAATCAATATAATGTGCGATCAATAATATTTTTTTCAATTTAATTTTTGAGACGACCCCTCTCACCTGTCGTAGTCGTTCTCAACTGTAGGTGTAGACAATTGTTGAAAAGGTCTTATAATTAACCTCGGATTTCACACAGGTGCTTTATAATTACCGGACTCGATAAAATCACGTGACTGATAAGAAATTCCAGATGCCATTTTACAACCGCGGTATCACAGATAGTAACCAAAGGGGTCTTGCCGCTGAGACTATAATTGGATAAAATCATATGACTTTAGTACAGAGCTCTGCAGGCTCTTAATACATGCTAATTAGTCGTTGTTATTCCTTTTAAATATTACTTCCATGATTTAACCATGTCATATTTCGTTATTTTCGAACCAAAAAAAAAAATACCCAAAACAACACACATATGCATTTAAAATTGAGGTTAAGTCATTTTATCAAAATTAAAAAGACTTACTTTCAATACGCATACGAGATATCATGTGTCATA
This sequence comes from Mytilus californianus, assembly GCF_021869535.1. Taxonomy (NCBI): domain Eukaryota; kingdom Metazoa; phylum Mollusca; class Bivalvia; order Mytilida; family Mytilidae; genus Mytilus; species Mytilus californianus. The sequence continues at coordinate 31,094,078 of NW_026262690.1, read as the reverse complement.
ATGGAATTATATCTCACGGTTTATATCTCGGTGAGCAATTTAAAAAATCAGAGTTTTTCTCAAAATTTCTTTTTAGATAAGATAACAACAAAGAAATCTTTGTTTAGATAACAAATAATGAAAACTGGAAAATAATACGAAATTCATAAAAAGTTAGTTCCCTAATTCGTGGTATCTGAACCATAATTGGAAATAAACACATTGTTATTCCTATACTTTCGTTTTTTGAAATGATAAAATTTCATATCTTAGAATGCAATATTGAAACAATATTTAATAATAATAATAAATGATAATATTTACGAAATTTGTAATCACTGATCGGCTGTGAAAATGGTTCCAAAATAATACGATTTTTTTAATCTCTAGATTAAATTTGCATTTGCCGATTTATCACACAGGGGTATCTTCTAACCAAAGTTTGTTCGTGGAAATATCATATCATAATAGTCAATCAGGTAATACTAGTTTTAAATGGATAAATCATTTAAAGTCTATATTTGATAATACGGGACTCAGCAATGTATGGACTCAGCAATTTCCAGTTAATTCAGTCCAATTTAAGGTTACTGTAAAGCAAAGGCTCGTAGATCAGTTCATCCAAAAATGGTATAGCCAAAAAGAAAATTCATCAAGAGGAAAATTTTATGGTCAATTTAAATTAGAATTTAATCTGGAAAACTACCTTCTAAAATTATTTCCAAGAGAACGACAATTATTAACAAAATTGAGGTGTTGTAATTTAAAAATACCCATAGAAACCGGAAGGTGGACAAACATTCCAAAAGAAGAAAGAATATGCCACTTATGTCATATAGGAATTGGCACTGAATTTCATTACCTTTTTGAGTGTCAGTTTCCGACAGTCGTAAAAATACGAAACAAACATATTCCTATTTACTTTACTAGATATCCATGTTATCAAAAAATGATAGGCTTATTGTCACTAAGTAATGTAAAAGTGTTAAAAAATCTAACACTTTTTATTAGTAAACTTACGAACATTTTGTAAGTTAAATGATTGTTTAAAAATGTATTTTTTATGTTTTTTCCTTTATTATACCCACCATTTTTCTTTTTTTGTATTGTTTGTATATATGTAAATATTGTATTCCTCTTGTTACACTATGTATTATGTCTGAGTGATCAAATAAAAGTTGAAAGTTACAAATAAGTGCTAACACATCGTTGTAATCCATATGTGAACAACTTTATTTGATTAGTGATAAACCCCAGGGTGCAAAATCTTAACATTGGTTATATTACTTTAGTAAGAAGTTTTGAAATTGGTGTCTTCTTGTCATGCTACCCCCCTTTTTCCTTTCTTGGTGTTAAAATTTCTTTAATATTAAAACCTAGTTACACTTACTAGTACTTAATGCGTATTTTTTATTATCAATAGGATATTAAAAACAGCAGTTGTTTTTATATGCTGCCCCTTTACTCTTATTCCGTGACAATATGTATAGTGGGACAGCTAGCATATATAAACTATTATTATTGTAATATCATATGGATCGAAGAGCAAGAACACATTAAAAATTTGAAAATAAGTAAAACAAAATATAAAAAATATTAACAACTGAAAAAAAACGACAAAAAAGGGGAGAGGGGGTCTATGCACCATGCGTATGTGAGACTACGTTGTTTCACAGTTTTCATGTCAGGGCCTCAGTTTATATATGACAATACGGTATATGTTTCATACATTTCCAAGACGAAAACAAATCAACCAGTCTACAATAAAGTTCGGTTCTACAAAGAAGGTATAACAAGATGGAGGTATAAAACTATCACCAAAGTCTCATAAAAACCGGGCAAGCACTCTTGACTTAATGTCCGAAAACGGTAAAATCACCCCCTTTTTTATGAATAAAATCCCATAACTCGAAAACGTAAAATCGAAAATTTATAAAAATCGAAAAGGAGCTTACATCAATAGATATAAACAATTCAGCAAAGTTTCACGAAAACTGCTCAAAGCATTTTTGAGGTACTGTACGAAAACTGGAAAGTCCCCCTTTTTTAATGAATAAAACCCCACAACTCGGAACGTAAAATCTAAAATTTATGAAAATCGAAAGGGAACTCATGTCAATAGATATAATCAATTCACCAATGTTTCATGCAAATTGTTGAAAGTGTTTTTAAGTTATTCATGTTATTGTCCGACATTTTGACGACGGACAGACAGCGGTATGCATTAATTTATACGTCCCGTAAACGGGCGTATAAAAACTTGATGAACTTATACTCTATCCTATTTGCCTATGTGATGTCAAAGAATCCCCAATTTTAGAGTATGTACATGTATGCATGAAATTAAAAAAATGACACCAGTTTATAACTGTAAATTTGTTTACCTACAACTTTACATAATTACGTTTACTTTTTTTTAAAGACATATAAACGAAACTCAACGGTTTATTGACATACAAATTTATGATTATCGTTTCCTGTTATTAAGTGTGACCAGAAGCCACCGCTGACTATTCTAATAAACAGCAATGATAATATTTTATTGTTTTAGACCATGGACATAATATTATAAATGAAATTTTAGTCCCATACAGTGTGGATTATTTTGTTTATTGAAAATAAAAGCTATAGCCACTGGGTCGATCCAACCAATGCTGAAGTAAAGTCGTCATATGTTTATGATTTATTCTTTCCGTAAACCTGTCAACTTAGTTTGGATGACTGTTTAGCAAAATTTTCTCAAAAAAGGAAAAATATAATGTGTCAATATCAATTGTTGGTGTTGTCAAATGAATGAGAAAAAAAAACAGAAACCAAATAAGTGTACGTATACGTTAAAAAAGCATACAATAGCTGGATAACATAACGCAATGCAGAACATTATATTTAACAATAACTTTTTCACAGAAGATTTTTTTTCCCTAATTATGAATTACCAATCCTTCTAAATATTGATATAAAAACGTTTATACCCAATTATGAAAATTAGTAACGAAAATAAAGTTAATTCGGACATTCTTTCTTTGCTACAATTATTTCTACTTCATGAGATAATGGCAACACTGGTCTCTTTTTTTACTTTCCTTCCACTGTCATAATCACCCTGATTCATCAATTTGTAATCTATTCGCTTTTTCTTTCTTAATACCATGTCACTTGTCATTGTTTGTCGAGTTTATTAACGAATAAGTGAGATTTGTGATTACCGCTGATTTTTGTTATCGGGGTGATGCCTAACGGGGAAAATACGACGAGTAATCGTTCCTTATCTACTGATCACCTAATTAGTACCATGTTTTCGAAAACCAGTTCAAAAACAACTTGGGTTATCTCGTTTGGAAATGTCCAATATTCTTGAACATGCTTATTATTTATGAATGTATTTTATTTTATGTCGTAAACTGGCGTACTGTTTGCTAGAATAAATTGCTTACCACTCACCGAGTCTGTAGAGTATTTGAATGCAGTGCACCATGTTGATTTTTCTGTTTGCTGAAATGTTTTATTAAAATTGTTACAAGAAATGCACCTAGCTGCATTTCCTATTATTTATTCAAATATTTATTTCCTGTCATATGTTATGAACCACTGTACTTGTTGTATTGAATGTTACTGAAGCAGAAAATAATACAATTGATGAACTTCCATTATGATTTTTAATATTACTTTCTTCAACGGAGGCCCACATAAGTAACGCCGGGAATCCTGACTCGTTAACCCGGAACGTTTCAATATAACATCGCTATTTACAAGTCCTTCCGTTCCCGAAGTCGGTCAATACCCAAAATCAGTCACCTTTTAGAATCACGCTTTTACTGGTATCTGTATCAAGAAATTGATCTCAAGTCTTTCAATATAAATTTAAATCAATACCAATAATGTAGTCAAGAAATCTCAGCCTGTTAACTCATGCTTTAATCTACGCTATTTATAGTGTTCCTTATCGTATACATTTGTTCAATTTAGACATACCAGAAATAATTTGGCCGTATTTCTGGAATTTTTGGGAAATAAAAGCCTACATGTACATATGTGTGTTTAATACAGAGCTTTATAGCTAATGTTGATTTGATTGTTTCATGGATATTAATTGTAATCTTCTTAAATTAAGGAGCTGCATGTAAGCATTATTTTATTCTATGTCTACTTTATAAAATTTAAAGAACTGTTATTCGCACCTTTTAACACTCCAATGATAAAATTTATTATTTGTCCATTATTGTTTTTTTTAAGCATTCTCATGGTGCAAAAGAAATGAACGTAAAAGAGAAAAGCGGAAATGACATATCTGGATCCCAAGACAACACTTATGAAACCATTACAGATATTCAACAAAGTCAAGTATGGATAAGGTTAGTATTTGTTTACAGAAGGCCCATCAGTGGCGCTCGAATCAAAATTGTTGGAAGGCAAAATCAAAGTTGAGGACATTCAAAACCAAAACCAAACCAAAAATAAGTGCCAAATACGGCTATGCATGGTGATAGAACAAACTTCCAATTTTCTTTTTTAGCCATGGCGTTGTCGGTTTATTTTCGACTTATGAGTTTGAATGTGCCTGTGGTATTCTTCGCCTTTCTTTTCCGGAAAAAAATCAAGAGACGCTTACTCTATCGATGTACCCGGTCTCGCTTCTTTTAGTGTGGATGAGATTCCTTCAGTTTTTGCTTGTTTCCTTGATTTGTCTCTTCCTAATCGGTTTGCGAGATTTGAACATCGGTGATTTTTTTTCGTTTTAATTAATCCTCTATTCGCGACAACATGTTGTTGTTCCAGCAGCTTAAACATCTCAAACAATGTTTTTAAAATATGCAAACATAATTATTTAGAATTCCCCACTGAAGAACTTGGAATTCAAACAAACTTGGGAATCACATATTTACCCCTACATCATTCATGAAAGAGGAGATTTTAGAAAATCACAAATCCATCCTTCTCTCCAAAAGGACACTAAAAATCTTCTATCTTTATTCTGGATACATGAACTTCACAAAAATCACTATAAAGAACGATAGATAGCCGGGTCGTCAAAATATTCCACTAAACATATTTCTAAAGTTCTTACCCCATGACTTTTTTTACAGTAAAAGATGGTCAGCCACCTTCAGAAATATAGTGATGAGTTATAATAAACCGTCCAAAATCTTAAATTTCAGCCTTTACAATTTGCCGTAAAATCAGAACATTTTGTTGGTGTACGCTTTACACTTCTATTTAACATTCTCAATTGAAGTTCGACTACATTGTTTCATCAAACAGAGCTTTTGTTTTTCTACAAAAATGGGTAACGTAGATAGAAATTTCTTCTTTAAGGATCGTGTAAATCTTGCTTTTTGAAGAACCACACAAATTCCCGAAAATGATATCATCAAAATGCAGGAGTTTTGTGTTGCGTTTGGTGGTCTGATATATCAGCAGACAGTCATTATTCTAATGGGTACTAATTATGCGCTACTACTGGTCAACTTGTTTTTGTAATCATATGAAGCAGAATTTACACAGAACCTTTCAAAAGACAAACAAGTATCTTGCAAAGTTCTTTAATTTCAGTTTTAGATACTAAGATATTGCATGTTGATGATGTTCTTTCATTCAAAAACCAACATTTCAATGAATGCTTACATCGCATATATTCCAGTTAACTTGAAATTAAATAGATATTACCGAAATTAGAAGGTCTACTTCATATCTTAGTCTTTTAAGCAATATTGACACAGATGGACGACTTCAAACTAGAATCTTAAGATACTAGTATAGTCGTCTGATCCGTAATTTTACCAATTGTTTCCTATTAACGATTGTGACATTTTGACTAAGTGTGAATTTACATGACGGGTGATGCTTGCATAGCAGGTAACACTTACCCTGTCGACGCACCCGATCTCGCTCCTTTTTGAGTTCCTGCGATACCCTCATGATTTGTTTGTTATCTTGATATGTCTTCTTAATCGATTTACGAGATTTTAACGTCGGTAAAATACTGTTGCATTAATTCATGTTTGTCTGTTCAGGTGTATTGTAAACGCAATCCTTATAAACCGTTCACTTCATTTGAATGCACTTATTCTACGATTTGTTAACAAGGTTAGTACGACAATATGATGACAATTTGCAACTATGGTCTGAAAGTGAGTTATTCAAAACTAAACGGATGCAAATTAACAAGTTGTTCTACGTTTACCAAGTTTGATCTTCATAAAAACGAGTACATCGAGTAATATTCGCAATCTGGGTATTACCTTTTTTAGTATACTCTCCCCAGGAATCTATGACAACTCGCCCCACAGGAAAATCGCCCCACACCAAATCGCCCCACTTTTTCACCAACTCGCCCCACTTTCTAAAAAATCGCCCAACTCTTGTTTACCAATTCGCCCCGCTTATGAAAAAGGGTAAAATCCCATTGAAAATAGGTCTGACAACTCGCCCCACTTATGAAAAGGGTTAAAATCCCGCTGAATAAAGGTCTGTCAACTCGGCCCACTTATAAAAAATAGAAAAAACACGATGAATTTAGTCATGCCAACTCACCCCACTTATGAAAAAGGATGCAATTCCGTTGAATTTAGGTCTGCTACCTCGCTCCACTTGTGAATAAAAGAATTAAACTGTTCTGAATTAAGGCCTACCAGCTCGCCCCACTTATGAATTAAATACTTATGAAAACCTTGGACATGCATCTTGTTCTTTTGACTCTTTTCTTTTGGTTGAAAGAAAGCAGATAGAAGTAAGTATTTGCATTTCTGTGAAGTACGATTGTATTGACTATAGTAATCGTTTCTGGTAAATATGATCACTGTTTTACAAGATAAGTCAAGAATCATGGGTTTTTACATAATTTTATTCTCAGATGATAGGTTTGCACAATAAGTCAATTATGACAAGCACTGACATGATTACACAAAACGAAGTACAAGATGAAATGTCAACACTAGAAACAAGAACATTAATACACAAATATGGCATACAACGGATAAGTTTTCATAAGTGAGACGAGTTGGCAGACCTTTATTATATATTCATCGTGATTTTACCCATTGTATAAGTGGGGCGAGTTGTTAGGAGTAAATTTAACGGGATTTAACCCTATTTCATAAGTGGGGCGAGTTGGTTAACTGGTGTGTGGAGATTTTTTTAAAAGTGGGGCGAGTTGGTGAAAAAGTGGGGCGATTTGGTGTGGGGCGATTTTCCAGTGGGGCGAGTTGTCTTGCTTCCCTCCACAGATACGTAAACGTCAACGTATCTGATACGATTGGATAAAAATTGTCCGACCTCTAATAAGGTGTATAAAGTCAGAATGTTAAAACTGTGGTTGTAAATATAAGTACTCCAGAATAACTGTTTGCAATTTATGTATGATTATTCAATCACCAATAGAGTCGTCTGTTAGATAGAGGCATTGTCCGATTGTGATATAAATTACACAATACAAGTGCAACTTTTGCTTGGCTTTGTTTATAATATTTGTTAAGTTTTACCTTTTACTTCTAATTAGCGTTTAGTACTGATCACTAGTGAAGTTTTGATGCTCTCATTTTCTTTGATGAGTTTTTTTTTTTTCTGATTCCATTTGAACATACATGTACAGTTTTTAATCCGAATGCTGTTGATTGAAGGGTTTTGCACACAAGCTTCATATCATTCTCGTTTATTTATCTTCACAAAAAATACCTTCCGCAAAATTCATGAATATAAATAATCATAAAAAAAATATGCGTAAACAGTATAGCAACAAGACATCGAAATTTCTCTCCTTGACTCTTGCTGTCGTAACTTACATTTTTTTTTTACATATTATAATATTTTGTTCAGATTGTACCTTATCCCTGTCTTTTTAACATTAGTATTATGCAGTTCTCTGTCATGGTTAGTGCATGTTAGTACACAATATACAACTTACAGAATATTTTAAAGTTAATAAGTATCTTATTATAGATTTGTTGCAGAATATTAGAAAAAGAATCTTTTAGCTAATGAAGCAACAATCTTTTGATAGACAGTGGAATATTGAGACAGGTGTATATTTAACAAGAATAAGATATTGAAACTTGTGGCCAAGCCCAAATTGAAGATCGCTTCTAAGATAAACGAACCAACTTTTTCTTCGACAATGCAAAGAAACCGATTCAAAATGTACAATATATAAATGTTCCTTCTAAGTATATATTTCCTTTTATCAGGAGTTTCGTATTCATGTCGAGGTAAGGTTTCAACAAGGGGCTATGGTTCACGACAAAGTGAATCTTCTTTATATTCAACTACGAGCCAGGTATTTCTTCAAGTTGACGTTTTCTAGTTGTCGTACGGAATTCGTACTAAATTTTCGTCATTGTTCCCTGGTGGCTATTGGTCTCATTGGTAATATTACAACAACTTCTTATTTGTATATAAAATGTATAAGTCAGATATTTCAATGTTCTTTTTCATTGGCGCGCTCAGTTACCATTTGACTGGGTCAGATCATGTAACCGTTTGTCTTTTACGTTCACTTAATACGTTGTTTTAACAAGGGACATTTTAAACGAACAGGGTTGCCAAAGGTTTCTCAACGACTGAAAAAAAAAATAACTGGGGAGAAAATGCTACTCACGTATTGATAAACATTGAATATTTTGACATTCTACACCGATAATCGATAATCAAATTATTTACTAGTAACTATCATATCGCACGTTCTTTAAACATTAAAATATAAATTAAAGTAATGAATGTGTAAACAATGACCTTTTTCGGACTTCAACGCGATTTTACAATTGTCGTTCCTAAAATTTGTATCTTTCAACTTTTATCTTGTCCAAAAGTATTTATTTTTAGAACGAATGCATGGTAAACTTTAAGTCGTGGTGCAATTAAAACGAATAAATAAACAATACTTTCGTACGGTCTTTTTCGTACTTGCAAGATATTGGACAGTACAACGTACACGCAATTGGCCCTAGCTTAATACTATTTGCATTTATTTTTTGAAATAAGAATCTTTAAATTCAAAGTAGTTGGTCCGACATTCTACTGACTGACTCAGCATTCGAACTAGGACTTGAAAATTATCTAGAATAATACATTTTAGTTTGATGTATATAACTGGAACTTTTCAGCTAACCATTTTACGTGATAAAAACCCATGCTTGATGGCAGAACCGTATTCCTGAATTCATAGATTACCGCATATTCAGCTATAAAAGGCCCCGAAATGACAAATGTATTTTATTACTAACATGATATCTTTCAAATAATGCATTAAATATTTGGCACTGGACGTTATGTCTCTTGTTCGTGTGTCTTTAATGATGTAACACTCAGAAACGTGTCCTTCCCCCCAAACGTGTCCGATTCCCCCAAACGTGTCTACATCGACGTCACTGAACTGCAAAACATATCTAGTTGTAAAACAGCGCCAAAGCTTGTCATTTGTATAAACGCCCAAACGTGTCCATTTAAAAAAAAACACCCAAAAGTGTCCAATCCCCCAAATGTTTCCATATTTTTTTACTGGAATTATCATTCGTGTCAATATCATAAATACGTAAAGATAATAAATCAGACACCTCGTGAAGGGAGAATGTCTCATTGTCTGCGCGTTTCTTACTGAAGTCATAAAAAATCGTTTTTACTCGCTCTTGAATTTTTTAAATTAAAATCCCAACTAATGTTTATCCCGAATAACCGTTAGAATTTAGGTTTTATTTTAAATTTCCGGTATGATAAAAGAACATTACCGCATATTCAGCTATAAAAGGCCCCGAAATGACAAATGTATTTTATTGCTAACATGATATCTTTCAAATAATGCATTAAATATTTGGCACTGGACGTTATGTCTCTTGTTCGTGTGTCTTTAATGATGTTCGAAACCTAAAATCTATTGAAAAACCTGATTCCCAGTTTATGATTTTAATGGCTTTTAAAATATCAGAACTGTTGAAAGAAAGGAAGTCAATTCTGCTGAATAAAAGTGCAATATTTGGAGTAATATAAAATGCATCAACGGAGTTTACTAGTACAAAATAATTTACATATTAAACGATTTATTCAACAGTACAAGAATTATATGTATGTTCGCTCTAAATGAGCATGAAATACTTGCAATACTTGGTGACAATAATCAATTTCAGTCAAAAGTCAATTCATATGTTACAGATTGAATTTGCAATATTTTTTTCATGCTAATCATTAACAACTGGCATTGAACAAACTAATGCTAATAAATGCCCTCTTCATCAACTTTGTCCCCCATCATAGAATTGCCGTAAACGTTATTGATTTGGGACATGCATGTATTAGCGGTAAAAGACGTAAGACGTTCTGGCGTGTAATAATGGACACGTTTTGGCGAATAACAATTATCGGACACGTTTGGGGGTTATGAAATCGGACACGTTTGGGGAATATTGAATATTACGGACACGTTTGGGGAGAATAGACACGTTTGGGGGAATCGGACACGTTTGGGGGGAAGGACACGTTTGGGAGTGTTACATATATAACTGGAACTTTTCAGCTAACCATTTTACGTGATAAAAACCCATGCTTGATGGCAGAACCGTATTCCTGAATTCATAGATTATACACACACCACTGATTTGTTCTGAGTGGGCGGGTTTTTTATTATTATAAATGTGTTACATGTAATATATTGTTCAATAATTTAATGATATTAGCTCTGCACATTTATTTTTCTATTTGGTGTAATGATAACAAGAATGTTTAAAACAAACTCCTTTGAAATTTTTTTGAAAGAAAATTTTATTTTATGTATCGAAAAGTGAAATCATTGTTATCGACAGTCGATGACAAACATGTTAAAGGTAAATAATTCGCTATTATTAACAACAAAAGTTTGGGTTTCGTCCGCACTGTTACGAGATTATGTAAATCATGATACGGGTTATGTTCTTCTCGTATAATTTATGATGGCATGATACTTAATCCCTAACGAGAGGGATTTTGGCTGATTTTTATATGATGAAGACATGATCTTTCAATCAGTTTGATTGAAGTCTTGAGTTGGCATGTCAGTAACGAAGTAGCTGCTAGTAGTCCTTTGTTAATTTATGTTTATCATTTTCATTTTGCATAGTTTCTTATGTTAAAGAGAGAGGCAAAGATACCAAAGGAACAATCATAATCATAAGTCGAAAATAAACTGACAATGAAAAACAAAAAGTCCTAAAGACAAATAACAGTATACAAAATACAACATAGAAAACTAAAAACACGAACCCCAACAAAATTTGGGAGTGATCTAAGGTGCTCCGGAAGGGTAGGCAGATCCTGATCCATATGTTGCACCCGTTGTGTTACCTATTCAAACATGAACTGTCCGTTTTGATGTATGCTTGCATTTCTTCCAATTTTAATCTTTTCGTTTGTCTTAAGTTCTTTTGATGGTGACAATAACTTATGAAACGCTGTATAAATTAGAACTTGAATAGATACGATCCATATCGGTTTATATCCATGTTAACGTGTAGTCTTGATTGATGTTCTTTGAAATCATTATAAATGTCCTTTGTAACATCCATATTCCTGGTCATGGGTTAAATAAGATAACTATGCGTCGATAAAAATTGTCGCATTTTTGATATTTAGCTACGTATATAAATCTATCAACCAACGTGGTCTCTTTTTCAATAATGTAATTTCTTTACTCTGCTCGGCTGTTATGATCTGCTTGAATGCAGCCAGTGTAGTATTTCAGTTGACACGAGTATGTTAAATTCTACATTTCGTTCAGTCGTTTTGAAATAATACGTATCAACGTTCTGTATGAATTTACCAAATATAAACTATCATTCTGTCGAACCATAGAGTTTCGTTTGTGCATTCGAATGTGGATCGACGATGAGTTTATTTACTAAATGTGCCACTATAACAGACCACGTCAGTTCAACATAAGTCCTTTTAGGGGTGAGAATTTTTAACATCCAGAGCGGCTACCTCCGTTTCACAAATATGCTTCTGCGTCAAATACTCTTGTACGAGCGTCTACAAAAAACACATAAATTGAAACAGTAAAACTATTTCAGAAAAAAAAATATAGATTTGTTACATGTTTAAAGTCCCTCGCAAGATCGGTCCATAATTAACATAATTATGTCTTCATCAAGTATTATTCGGTAGGTCACATTCGAGGAAAATAAATTAATATGATGTTCACTTCAGTTCAGAAATGTCAGTTACAATGTCACCATGACATCATAAAAATGTTGACATTAGAGTATTTTACATTAAACAGTAATTTTACACATGTGTTTTAGTAAAATTTGTTACGAACCAAACGCTACCTAGAAATAATACTTATCCGTGTTTCATGTTTGTAAAGGACATCAAAATGGTAATAATACTTTATAAATTAGATGCGCTGGATGCGCATTTTGGTGTAATCTTCACCAGGAGTCCTCATACCACGACAAACGATAGCCAATGATGTATAAATACTTGAATACTCGAGGAACCATATGATCAAAATGGACCTAAAAGAAAAACGAAATCTTGTACCAAAATATGGGTTAGACTTGTCTCATATCAAAATATCAATTAAAGATCTCAGAATGAGGCTACTTTGGAAGTTTTTGCTCTGCGCATTAAGTAAGAAAAATTCAAAAATAAAAGTACTGATATCTGACATGTATTGTGAAAATCTGAAGGATTTTGTTTGATATGAATTTATCATTTTTGATTTTTAAATTTAATGGACCAAAAGGCCTTGTTTTACATTTTTCTATACCAAAGAATCTATATTACTCAAATCAAATATATACTGATGCCTATTTTAATACAATAGTTTGTTTTAAAATCACTGCTGAGACTTCTGTTTACAAACTTCATTTATACATATTTTTGCTCTGACATCAAAATGTGGTTTATGGTATACACCAACTGAACCTTGGACTGTGTAACTGCATGTTTTATAATGTCTATATAAAAAACATAATGTATATTTTGAGATGAAAATATTGTGAGAGGGTACACAAGACAATTTCAACTTCTTCTAGATAATAAGATATAAAATCTTTATTTTCTCTCTTTTCTTCTGCTGCTCGAACTTTTTTAATGACATACCATAAGCAATTTAGAGCTTGGTATGTTCATTATATTTTATTTAGACATTGGTCTTTTGTTGTCAACCATAAATTACATCTACATGTCTTTTGATCTGTGTTATTGGGTTGCTGTATAAATGACGTATATTCACATCTCACTTTATTCATATTCAAAACAGTTTAGCTCGGTTATTCTTCCATAGAAACATGTAACAAAAGTCCAATAAAAGGACAAAATCGAACATTATCAACCAATGGAACGACTGAAAACAACTGCCATATTTCTGACTTAGTACAGTCATTTTCCGAAGAAAATGGTGGGTTAAACCGGGTTAAATAGCTAGCAAAATTTATTATAAAAAAAATAATTGAACTTCCTCTTTTTCGTACCTTGTATAGGTCGTGTTGTTCCGACAGCAAGTTTTCACCATAGACATATTCACAGTGATTTATGTATGAATGAGGTCAGTAAGACAGAACACATTTCTATGTCGCTTATAACAGTACTTAAAAACAAAATTTCGTATTTGCCTTTTGACAGAGACATTTTTAAGGTCTTTATTACTTTTCCATTGAAAAACCTTACGATTTTTTTCTGATTATTATGATTATTATTTGTTTTACCATTCCATTAAAAGACCTTTTCATTTTGTTCTGATTTTAGTTTCTTTTACTTTCACCAATCGAAAGTCCTTTGTCTAAATTTTGTTCGTAAAACAGCAGCTTTACGTTGTTTGGTCTGTAACATATCGAACTGTTATGTGTGTTTGGAGCTCAACACTTTTGTTTGTAAGATTTGTCTTTCCTAACCCTTTTTTGTTATTGTATCATACTAGTTACAGAAACTAAATATATCGACAATTTTCTTTTTATTGTACTTTATATCCTCTGGATGCGTTTTACAATTTTGACAAGTGTCTGAGTGTATTATATAGGAGTAATCTTCCCTTTCTTATTTTTCTTATTGGTTTCTTTGTTTATCTCTTTAGCGGTAGGCCATACAGACATTACGCTTTTTGATTTGAGATATTTGTCAAATTGGAAACATAGGACAAGGTTACGTTTTAATTTTTAACCTGAGCTGGTTATCACATTTCAACATGACTTACTGATAACAGAACTGATGTTAGATGTTTGGGATGTTGAGATGCAGATTTTGAACATTTGGATAGAACCAATCATATGACTTCCCCAAGAAATATTGTCCTCTCTGGACTACTCAAATCCGGTAGTAATCATATATTCAAACGGACGTCTCTTTGTGTATGTTGTATATATAGATAAGCTACAATGACATGCAAATGTAGTTACATGTTTTATAGTTACCTAGATATATATCACTCATTCTGACAATAAGAAACCCATACTCATAGACGTCGGGTTAAAGTTAATACACCCCCACACACAAATCGATCCAATAAATGATAGATGATTTTCGTCGATTTTATTAAAAAATTTAAGATGCATCAATAATTTATTTTTATTAAACACATATTTGAAACCTATAGGAAACTAAATAATGTTTATAACAAGCCATCTATATTGTAGGGGCATTGGAAAAGGGAGAGGGGTTCGACATGTGCGTGGTCGTGGAGTACCAAAGCACAAACCTACTCGTGGAGTACCAAATCACCAACATAGTCGTGGAGTACCAAAGCACCAACATGACACACTAGAAGATGTGCCATGGAAACGTCTACTTGGATACAGAAAATTAGAAGAATTGCAAGGGAAGGAAGCAAATGCAATATTGTTAACTTTTGATAAATACAGTTCTGCACTTAAGAAAGCATTAGACCAAACGACCTTTAAAGGAAATAAGGAAATGTTTTTGCTGCTGGTAAGATGTCTCGCTAAATGCTGCGAATGCGAATCTTTACCACAACAAGTTATAGACATTTTCACGACTGTAGAGAGATCAGAATTCCTGTATCAGTTCGTCGAATTTGTAAAAGGCTTAGATGCGAGCCCAACCATAAGAGTACAAATTGAAAGTAGGTCAACTTTACGCGATATCTTCTTCATTCTCACAAAGTTGAAATCACTACTGCCAAGATGTCGCATTATAATTAAAGGAATTTTATCTTACATTGACACCCACATTAATGTTATAAAATCCGATACAACCATTATAGATGATGATATGTGGAGTATGTATGAAGAACTCATGAACAGAGAAGACACAACACGACAAAAAAGATCACATCTCAAAGACCAAGGTGACGACGAAAGCGAAGAAGAACCAGATGATGATTTCCGTGATTATCCTGTTTTTCCGACTACAGAAGAAGTGCAATCAGAAACTCTTTCGAAGTTACGTCATAACAAAACATTCGGAGGTTATGACAATCTAGATCATTATTTAGACATTCAGTACCGTCTTTTACGCGAGGATTTTATTGCACCGTTACGTGATGGTATCAGAGAATATATGGCTGCAGTGAACGACATGAAACCAGACACGAAATTACATGAATTAAGAATTTATCGTGACGTTCAAATTATAAGTCCAATATGTAATAATCATGGTTTATGTCGGCGTATAAGCTTTAATTATCCAGGAATGCACAGAATACGCTGGGAACAAAGTAAACATCTGATTTATGGGTCATTGATCTGTTTATCTTCTGACAGTTTCAGGACAGTCTGGTTTGCAACTGTCTCAAATAGAAATTTGGATAATATCCGCAAAGGACTATTAGATATTAAATTTGAAAAAGATTACGAAGAAGTGTCATCTATACCACCAGATACAGTCTTCGTTATGGTAGAAACCACAGCATATTTCGAAGCTTACAGACATGTACTTCTTGGTTTACAAAATGTTCACGAAGGAGATTTGCCATTTGAAAAATATATTGTCAAATGTCTGCCTAATGTTGAAAACCCTGCATACCTACGGCGTAGCCCGGATGCAAAATTTGATTTACGTCCCCTAGTAGACGAAGACATTATTTTGGATGATAGGAAACATAATGAACCGAACAAAGCATATCCTTTCAGTGTAAAATCCGGAGATGCTCAATATATAAATGTTGCAGATCGAACATCATGGCCTCCTCCTGAACTTCTGCATCTAGATATATCTCAGCTCAGAGCGTTAGAAACGGCTCTATCTAAAGAGCTGGCTGTAATACAGGGACCCCCTGGAACTGGAAAAACATATATCGGACACAAAATTATAAAAAGTCTACTTCATAACCGGCATATTTGGAATACGAATCCAGATACGGGAGCTGAAGATAACCGTCCAATCCTTGTTGTTTGTTATACTAACCACGCCCTAGATCAGTTTCTCGAAGGTATAGTACAATGCTACAGTGGTGATGTTTTACGACTAGGCAGCAGAAGTTCAAGCGAAATAATGAAGCCATTAAGCATAAACAGTAAAAGAATGACAATGCGATTAAATAGGGAGGTACCTCTTGAAATTCACTCTAGTAAAATGGAAATTAAACACAACATGAACTCTCTGCAGGTAAAGGTCAACAAGATTGCTGATCGAATTGAAAAAGCAAAAAGAGAAATTTTACACGAGGACGCAATTAAACATGTAATGGGAGACTTTTATGAAAAACTTGTTTCTGGGTATGAGGCAATCTTGCGTGATATGTATGGGTACGATTTTCAATGGGAGAAACCACAGAAAACCTCGGCTGTACTAGAATGGCTTGGTTATGGTGAATTTTTAGGATTCGAACCTAAATTTGAAAATGAGGCCAAAGAAAGTCAAGAAAACAAAGATCAAGCTGCTAATCGTGATGTGGTCCCTGAACCAGATAATGGTAGAGAAAACGAAGATGAAGAGGAAAACCGTAATGAAAATGAGAGAAGACCAAATGATTTCATCAACGTACTTGACGAAAGGGATGTTGAAATAGCCCAAAGACAGATTTCTATGGAAGAATCCGACGAGGAAGAGGAATCACTTGAGGATAAGTTAAATAAAATATTGAGCAAAAATATATCATTGGTCGCCTTAGATGTATCCGAGTTAGATCTTTATTTTAGAAGACCTGAAAGAGAAGGATGTCGCTGGCAGAATCCCAAAAAGAAAAATAAACAACTGAAGACTAAGATAAGGGAGTCTTTGTCATCCACCGATCGCATGACAGATGTTGAAATCGACGAATATGTTTATGACATGTGGGATTTACTGCCTGAAGAAAGATGGCGTATGTATAGGTACTGGTTGAAAGTCTATTGTGACAATCTGCAAGAAAAAATCGGCGATAAAGAAATTGAATTCGAGCGATCATGTAGAAAGTATCATGAAATACTGATGCAAGAGGATAAAGCTATTATGAGAAATTCAACAATTATTGGTATGACCACGACTTGTGCAGCCAGATATCATTCTGTATTACAAGAAATAGGACCAAGAATAATTATTGTGGAAGAGGCAGCAGAAGTGCTCGAAGGACACGTGGTTACAACCCTCAGTAAACGATGTGAGCATTTGATTTTGATTGGTGATCACCAACAACTAAAACCAAAACCAACGGTGTATAAATTGGCTCGTGAATACAATCTTGATTTGTCTCTTTTTGAAAGATTAGCAAACAATAAACTGGATGTACAGTGTCTTGCTCATCAACATAGAATGCGTCGAAAAATATCAAACATGATGAAGATCATATATCCGAACCTGAAAGATCATGAGGTCGTTGAGACCTATGACAAAATTAGTGGAATATCTGAAGACGTATATTTTATCGATCATAGGGAAACGGAATCTCCTGAAAAGGATCTCAGAAGCCATTCAAATAAACATGAAGCGGAGTATCTGGTTGAGCTTTGCAGATATCTCCTTTTACAAGGTTATTTACCGTCACAAATTACAGTATTAGCAACATATTCAGGACAACTTTTTGAACTGAAATATAGAATGCCCAAAGCAGAGTTTGAAGGAGTTCGTGTAACAGTAGTTGACAATTACCAAGGAGAAGAAAATGATATAATTTTGCTATCTCTTGTGCGAAGCAATGAAGATGGAACAATTGGTTTTCTGAAGGAAGACAATCGTGTTTGCGTAGCAATGTCACGTGCCAAGAAAGGTCTGTACGTTATTGGTAATTTTGAAATGCTCTCAAGAAAAAGCACTTTATGGAGAAAATTTGTTGATCATGCAAGGAAAAACAGATTCTTTGGCAAAAAACTTCGTCTACATTGCGAAAATCACCCGGATGCCGACGACTCTGTAGTTAACGCAGAATTTCCTTCAGATTTCAAGCGATCGCCTGGCGGCGGATGTAGACGTCCGTGCGAATATCGTCTTACATGTGGGCACACGTGTCCAAGTGTTTGTCACATCAAAGATCTTGAACACAAGGACATTCTATGTAAAAAATCATGCACTAAAACGTGTAGTAGGGGGCACAGGTGTCCACTGAAATGTAATCAGGATTGTGCAACATGTGAGGTCAATGTACCAAAGCGTATGCCGAAATGTGGACATACACAGAATGTTCCGTGTTATCTAGAACCAGCAGACTTTAAATGTGAGGGGAAATGTGTTAAAATCCTTTCGTGTGGTCATGCATGTCAAAATCTCTGTGGAGATAGCCATACCGATAAGTGTACCATGCTAGTAGAGATCCTTGGCCAGTGCAACCATTCAACAAAAATCCCTTGTCACTTGCTGGATTCTAAACCAGCATTTTGCCCAGAGCCTTGTGGGGAAATTTTACAATGTAAACATAAGTGTAAGGGATCATGCGGTGAGTGTCACAATGGACGTCTTCACAAAACCTGTAAGGAAGTATGTAACAGAATATTGATATGCGAGCATATATGCAAAGAAAAATGTAATAATTGTCCACCTTGTAAAGAAAAGTGCAAAAATCGATGCAAACACAACTATTGCGGTAAGCAATGTGGAGAGGAGTGTAGCCCATGCGCTGAGAACTGCGAATGGCAATGTGAACATCACAGATGTGACCAGATTTGTAGTTCTCCTTGCGAAAGACCGAGATGCAACCAACCGTGCAAGGAACGTATTCCTGGATGTCAACATCCTTGTGTAGGATTATGCGGTGAACCATGTCCAAAAGTCTGTCGCATCTGTGAACCGGAAAATGAAGCATTTTTATTTTTTTGCAGAACAAAAGATTATACTGATGCAAAATTTGTGCAGCTTGAAGACTGTGGACATGCCATAGAAGTAACTGGTTTGGATAAATGGATGGATGAAATAAAAGACGAACAAATCAAATTGAAAGAGTGTCCAAAATGTAAAACTCCCATTCGACGAAATCTCAGATACGGAAATATCATAAAAGAAACATTGCACAATATTGAAGTAGTAAAACAGCGTATTCTAGTAAGCAAATCGGATATGGAAGCGACAGAAAGGAGTATACAACAGGGTATATCAGAATTAGAGAAAACAGATGCTAGGAAAATGAAACAAATTCATAATGAACTAACAACAGGAGCCGTAGACGAGAACACACTGAAAACAATTGTTGAACAAGTAAAGATTTTGAAATACGTAAATGAATTAACAGAGAACTTTGAAACAAATGAAAGGCGGTCAGGTCGCTATGATGCAATGTATCAAAAAGCCTTGGATCAGCTGAATGCTGTACATGAATTTATTTTGATACGTCGACGATATTTTACACAACAAGAAGGTCTTGACATCGAAAATGAACTTGATCATCTAAAACTACTATACCAGTTAATGCAGTACAAAGAGATGAATGTGTTTCTTGAAACATCCTTGACCAGAGAGTTAAGTGTTGAATTAATGCTAGCTGAACAATATTTAACTGACAGAAAGAGGCTAACCGTACAGAGGCGACGTGAGGTTGAGACGACTTTGACAGCTTTGAAAGATGTTATACCTTTAACTACGATTGGTATATCAGAGGAAAAAAGGATTCAAATTTTTACCGTTATGGGGTTGACGAAAGGTCATTGGTTCAAATGTAAAATGGGTAAGTTACTTTCTGAAATTATGTTCACGAAAATCATATGACAAATGGTAAACATAAATGGACAACAGCTTGGGGGCAATAAAAAAGAATCAGCGGAAGACAGAACTCGTGTAACCCAGAAGGGATTGCAGTTCCAATGCTGTTGTGTTACTCATATTAAAATCCAATGAGTTGTCATAATCGGTAATTTCTGTTTGGTAGATAATTTTTGTCATCGATTCATGTAAATCCTTTAACATTTATGCATACGAATGTAAACATTTTAGACGAAAAGTTGTTTATTCAGGACAAAGGAGGGACAAGGCAGTTAGACATTATAAAGTAAAATATTGCTATATGTTAACCACAGAAACCATACAAAGACATAACAAACCAAGTAAAGGTATATTACGAATGAAATAGCACTTTATGAATTCTAGATTTACCTTCATCAGGAACGCTCAGACCTAAAAGCTTGAAAGCCATGGAAGTATATTTAAGTAGCCACATTGAGAGTTAAGGTAGATTCGCTGTATACCACCATCTTGGATTGTACAATTGCAGTACATAATCGGTATAGTTCTTTGTCTGAATCTGCAAATTTTTAGACAGATTTGCAAGCAATTTATGTGTAAGACTATTTATTTGTATAAAGAAAAATAAGTGATATATTGCATTATCCAAAATGTTTAAACAAATCCCAAACATTTTTGTTTTTTAACATCAATTTTTCAACGGCCATTTGAGGGGAGACCACTCTTGTAGTAAAAATTTTATACAGGAATGATAGTGAAATTTTTTACTTATAGCAAGGAAACAAGTTCGGTGACACCATTTTTTCTTTTTATTTTCTTAAATCATATTGTAAAACCCATCTTTTCATATTTTATTTAAAACTTCTATCTCATAGATTTCTTATTATTCATAAAAACGTGTTTTCAGTGCACGCGATATATCTAGTTACCTTGAAACTAACTTTTGGAAGCCAACAACATAATTCATTGAAGAGCATCAACAGGAAAACGGTCATAAAGTGAAAAATCAAAGTTTACACATGCAACAGGGATTTACAATCTTGTTTAAGTACAATTGCATGATTTGTTACCAACATAAACATCAAGAATACACATGTTCCATTTAAATAATGTCAATATCGTAATTCAGCTGCTTTCGAACACGCTCATATATTCGGTGAGAACTGTATACATAACATGTTTCATGTCCCTTTGGTATCTTTCGTCTCCCTTTTCTCAATATAAACCTGATAAACACTTGCTCCCTTAATATTGAATCCTAAACCAGTAATTTCTAAAATACAAACTTTATCTGCAACTGATTCGTATTTTTCAGGGCATATTTATGCCATCGGCGATTGTGGCGGAGAAACAGAAGAATCTAGATGTCCTGATTGTAACTCTGGCATAGGCGGAACAAAATATAAAACAAGGGATGATGTTACGTTAGCCCCAGGTATGGATGGAGCCACACATGTTGCATTGTCGACTCAAGTGGATCTGGGAAATTATGACCCATTTGAAGTTCGTTTTCATTAGTTATGGACACAAAAATGTTTTGTGATTTCAAATATACGTGATGCAACATATACATTGTACATATGTTTTTCTTTGCATTTATAGATAATTTGTTATGATACAATAGGATTTGTTATTAGATGTTTTAAGTGATACGTAAGGGAGCTACCATTTGATTTTTATGGGGGGGGGGGGGGGCTAGGATGAAATTTGAAAAAAATAGGCAGGACAGGATTTTTGAGTAAAAAAAAAGGCAGGATGAGATTATTTGCAAAAAAAAAGTCAGGATGACAATTTATGTAAAAAAAAAGTCAGGATAAACTAAAAAAAAAGGCAGGACCGAATAGAGTGAAAAATAAAAAGGCAGGACCGAATAGAGGGGAAAATAAATAGGCAAGACAAAATTTTTCATCCTAGCCACCCCCCATAAAAATCAAATGGTAGCTCCCTAATATACATTTACAAATGAAGTTATAAGAAGTAATTTGATAGAATATGCCAATAACTTTTCCTTTCTGCAAACAGATCTTTTGGGCATACATCTTACCCAAATATACGGTTTAGAATATCGTCAATCTACATTATATTCAATTAAATATAAAATTAAAATAAAATGTATTCTTCAAATTGCTCGGCAAGTCTCTGTTGTAAATTGCTCTTAGTTGGAATTTTTACGGACAGTTAAATGTTTACAGGACATTTTCTGAGATATCATGATAAGTTCATTACTAAATTCAAAGAACACAAAATCACCAAAAAAGAAAATCATAAAAATATTTAAATAAGGAAAGTTATACTAACACAACAATCATTATGAAATACTCATTATGAATGTATTCTGTACAAATATGCAGTTATTTTATGTTCAAAACCAGTTAAAACTAATAATATCCAAGTTGTATGCAGAATCTTATAAGAAATATGTGAGATCAATCATTTACAGTTCCTTGACCTTAGGACGACAAAAGGAAATATCTAGAGCTTACTGTAAGTCATATAAATCAATAATCTGCAAATAAATATTTGATGAAAATATGAAAACAAGTTACTCCAGAAATATCAATAATCTGCCTGGAATATTAAAGGGAATGAAGGATATTTTTTTTTAATTTAAATGGTAACTAATTAGATCAGGTGTTCAAACAATAAATCAAGTGCGTCTTGATGTGCTTTTATGGGCTGTCAATGAATTAAGTCATTTTCCCTAGTTATATAAGTTATTGTGTATATACATGTATCTAAAATGCATATGATGCTCTTTTTCTGTCTGTTATATGTAAGTATATACCAAGAATAATAAGTAATAAAAATAACATGTTCTGTGAATAATTCTGTCGTCACGTTTCATGGTTATCGGTTTAGAAAACATTCGAAAACAAATAAAATTGATGTTATCAAAATACCATTAATAAAGTATGCACTAGAAATAAATTTATTCTACAAAAAAAAAAAAATTGAAAAGATAATTATGAATTTTGATTTTGAAAAATATTTTATTCCAAAGGAAACAGTATTTTATGTTAAATTGCAACCATATATGAAATTGATCAGCATAGTCTTTTACATAATTTTTAAAAGAGAAAAATGATATGTATCACATGAACGTTCCAAGAAAAACAGAAAAGAACAGAAAAGAAGGTACCTCTACCTTGAATAAATCACAGTCGCTTTAATTTTAGTGATAAAAATATGTAGAAAAAAATAAAAAAATAGTGGTATATATATATATATACCACTATTTATTTTTTTTTTTTTCATATTTTTATCACTAAAATTCAAGCGACTATGAATGAATATTCATAATTTTAAATTAGCCATTTCAAACAATTGTCGTTGTTTATGTTTATGAGTTTATGCATTGTGATATATGTTTTATAGCTTTGTCATCAACGCTTTGGATATAAGTTAGCATGAATAAATTTAAACAAATAAAAATATAAATATGAATTAAGTGCTTTACGTACAGAGAGAGTGACATTAAAATCACAATGGGAATCATCCCCTTTCAGACTGTACATGACTGAGTTTTATACACCCCGAACATTCAAACGGAACACCAACCCTTCCCCTTAGCATCACGGGTCTTATTGCTGGACGGCACGAATCATTATTTCAACCTCAGGTACAAGACGATTTTTTTTTAATATATGTATATGGAACGCCGTAGCTGCCTTAAGTGAAAATATGTTTATATATGCACATACTTTTTCTATATATGCACATAGTTTACTTTATATGCACATAGTTTTTCTATATATGCATATAGATTACTTTATATGTACATACATTTTTCTATATATGCACATAATTTACTTTATATGCATATAGTTGTTCTATATATGCATATAGATTACTTTATATGCACATAGTTTACTTTATATGCACATAGTTTTTCTATATATGCATATAGATTACTTTATATGCACATATTTTTTCTATATATGCATATAGTTTACTTTATATGCACATAGTTTTTCTATATATGCATATAGATTTCTTATATATGCACATACTTTTATCTATATATGCACATAGTTTACTTTATATGCACATAGTTTTTCAATATGAGAATTACCGTTCCTATGATACTTTACCGAAAGTGCAATTTATAGAAAATACGAGAAAGTGCAGTTTAACAAATGTCAATGTTTCAAACATTTCGGAGGAAGATTTAGATTCATTAATACAGGAGCTAGTTGACAAATTTCCCTGTTGTGTTGAAAATATGATAAAACACTTTTTACTGCAAAAGACAGCTATACCTGTATACTTATTCCCTCTTTTTGAATTGCCGCTTTATCTTTATTCAATTCCTATACCAATTAAATTCACAGTCATTTTAAAAAAGGTATTTCATAACAATAGCTATAAAATTTTCTACTCATGCATTATTATACCGGTATGAATGATTGATTGAATAATTGATTGGTGTTTAACGCCACTTTCATCACTGTCGTGCTATTTCGTGGCGGTCAGTTTTTATTGGTGGAGGAAGCCGGAGTGCCTTGAGAGAACCACCGACCTTTGGTAGGAAAACTGGCAATTCTAGTCAATTAAGATTGGAGTCGAGCGTACCTGGCTGCCACGTGCGGGATTCGGATTCACAAGCTTGGTGTTGAAATTCTAGTGATACAGTATTTCGATTACTAAAACAACTCAACCACCGAGACCCCCACCCACCCCACCCCACCCCGGATGAAGGAAAGGAGATGTGGGATGAACTTCAACTCAGTGCATTACATTTGCGCGCAGTTATTTATTACGTTTTCGCACTTTTTCTACAGCTTCAAATAGACATAAAAGGTTCCGTGGGAAGCCGCTCATATATACACCTCCAGACTAAAGACATCAACTTGTAACAGGGCTAAGGTACCGACCATTCATCTTTTTTTGGAGGGGGATGGTGTAGTTATCTTTTTAAAGTTTGATTCCAAATTTCTTGAAAAAGACATTATTTGTTTCAGAAGGGAAGCAAACAAAACGGATTCTTTCCATTGCAAATGTCTTTCCTAATTACACTGAACTATATTTTTCGTCTTGGTACTACTAAACTGTAGTATTATCTTGAAGAACATTAAAACAATTCATAAACAAAACTGTTTTAACATTATTTGTTTAATAGTGATAATAATAATAATGACAATAATAAAAGTTTGATAAATCAAACATTACAAAAATCAACGTAACCATAGACACACATATTATTGTTACGTTCGTAATTAATCGGTTCCTAATCCAACATAGCATTCTGGTAATGAGTGTCCAACGTAACAGTATTTTTTTGTTGTTATTGTTACGTTACGTTTCAACGTAATCGTAGCCAGTGCCTTCAAAACTTTGCTCTGTATACGGTCGTTTGGTCATAAACAAGATTCTGTCCAAATTCCATGAGTGTTTGACAAAGTAATTGATGACTAAAATACTTTAACCAAAGACTGAATTTGAGTGTTTAAACTAAAAAAAAACTATAATATGAAAACAAGAAGATGTGATATGATTGCCAATGAGACTACTCTACACTCTAGATCAAATGGCATAGAAGTTAACAACTATAGGTCACAATACGGCCTTCAAAAATGAGTAAAACCCATACTGCATAGTCAGCTTTAAAAGGCCCCGAAATGACAAATGTAAAACAATTCAAACGAGAAAACTAACGGCCTGATTTATGTACAAAACAATGCACGAAAAACAAATATGATATACAGCAACAAACGACAACCACTGAATTACAGGCTCCTACAGAATGTGGCGGCGTTAATTATGTTTGAGGGCGCCCAAACCTTCCATAACCTTGGACAGTGGTGCTACAGCACAACATATGAACAAACTATAAAAATCAGTTGAAAATGGCATAACTCGTTAGATCGATCCAAAGCAGAAAAACAAGTAACAAAAACACAGACCGGAAGAGGTAGGGTATTTATACATCCCCACAAAAAAAACTAAGTACAGATCTGAGAGTACTCCCAGTTACCGACAGCTAGTTCAAAGCTAATAACAACTAATAAAACCGGATGTATCTAAGACTAAAATATCAATCAGTACACATTCAACATCCAATGGGTTTAGTGTAAAGACGTCATTAACAGTCAGAGAATACATGACCTTGTGCAATGCCAAAAACCAGGTATCGACAGATTGTAGAACCGTGAATGTGCATATGTATGTGTAAATATAACAATAATATTAGTTTAGTAATTATACCAATAAAACAATATTCAAAGATCTAATTACAATGTTGAATTGGTAACTTTTGAGAATAAGTTTATTCAAAGGATCTATAAGTTTAGCCGGATCGTATCTACGTTTTCGGGCTCGGTAAACAACATCTCCGTAAAAATTAGGATATGCTATGGAAGAATATAGTAAAGGTTTTAAGCAATTTGTGTTAACGAAATCCCTCATTTAATAATTTACTAGTAATTCATAGATTACGTTCATTGAAAACCAAAACGTCACTACAGACACGGGCACAGCGAAGGAGTTTTGATATATAAACACCGTAAGATGGTGCCAAAGGGACATCCCCATAAAAAAAAAAGGAAAATTAACAATAGGGAAAGAAAAATAGTCCCTTTTGTTGTAAATTTTTGTGTAGAGTTTCCTGTGTGATACTGAAATATTTAAATCTAGGAAAGGACAGTTATTACCGTTTATATTTGGTTTATTCAAAGTAAGTTCCTTTGGGTAAATTTCGGCAGTATGTTTGTATGTATGTATGTATGTATGTGCGTAGATCTCTTCGTTATTATGGAGCACCCCTCGAGAGTTGCGAGGGTACAGTGGAATCCGTGTACACTCCCAATCGGGATTAATGGAGATGTGTCACTAACGTATTTACAACAATATTTACAAGGACAATTCCCACCCCAACACAAAGGGAGTGCTAGGACACCGTACAGTCTGTTATTATTGTGGAGGAAGCCGAAGTACTCGGAGAGAACCACCGGGCTGCTCGGCGGGAACAGACAAACCGCAGAGATTTAAGAAGATTGATCTCCAGGTCAAAGTAGGGGGCAACTTTGACCTACCGAGGCCCCCAAAGTACCCATTCTAGTTTAAACTCCGGTCTGGGAACCAGAGATGTGTGTGGGAGGGCGAAAATCTGATGTACTGAAATTTCCAGCGCCCCGAGTCAGAATAGAACTCGGGACCTTCAGCACTGTAGCCATCGGTCTTAACCACTAGACCACGAACCCACACGAAGTATATTTAGAACATTCTTGATCATTTAACGAAAAAAATATCATCAAGATAAAGATACGTGTTGTTGAATTTGTCAATTGAATGCAATTTAGACGGGTCTTAACTGCGTTTGGTCATAAACTGTAATTCATAACAGTACAAGAAGAAGTCAGCTATTAAATGGGCGCAATTGGTGCCCATATGAATACCTACAACCTGGTGATACACTTTATTGGCAAAACGTACATAAACGGTGTCAACAAGAAAACTTACAGCTTCAATCATCTCATCATACCTCCAGTAAGTATATCTAGTATATTTACCTTTCTCATTAGAGAAGAAGGCTTTAAATGAGTTGCAACACATATATTTGCAATCAGATTTGTCAAACGACCATTCAGTCGCCGTGACCACTCCATTCAAAGAAAGAAACGTTCAGAATGAATTGAATTTTTCTGGTATATCACCTATATTTTCTTCAACACCACTTCTTAAGCAAAAATATGAACATATTACACCGAAGGAACAGAATAAGACTTTTGATGATGGATACAGCTCTTTCAAGTCACAATGCACAGTTAGTTTTAGAACTCCCATTCAAACACCTGCACAAACCTCAAGTGACAGTTGTAAAAACATTGACCATAGTTATTGCAAACAACAAATACATCAACAATCACCAAAGAAGAAACTGCAAAGAAATTGTTTGATGTACCAGAAGTACTGGAGACCGTGGTTAAAAGAATGAAAGGTCTAGAATCAGACCTTTTGACCAATTCAGAATGTGCTTTAATTCAATCTACACTGCCTCTTATTCAAGAAAAGAACTGGCAAAATCAATTCTTGGCATACCAGCAATGAAAAAGACAGTAAAGGATTTGTTGTTTGCTGATTTGTCACAGGACAATGCAGTTTTACGTTCAAGAAAGCATGGGACAATCAGTCAGCTAATGCAGAAAGATTTCAAACATCTACAAGCATTTAATTGGGAGGTAATTGTACAAGAATCCACTTTTAGCAGAAATACTTCTTGCAGTCATCTTACCAAATAGTTTAAGTGAGGCCAAAAGAAATGAAAGACTGGCTTCGGTTTTACCAAGAATAGGTACGGTATGTTGTGAATTATATACACCTTGTAGACTTGATTCAACCTACAAATATACATTGTACATGTATGAGGTACACAAATAATAAAGAAGATATACACATGATATACCCTCATGTTAATTGAAACTTAAAATTTAAATAAAATGTTTCAAAAAGCTTATGATTTTTCAAAATAAAAAAGATACATTGTATCGTGCTCAATCACAACCATAAAATGTATAGAAAAATTAATATAAAATCAGGAGATATAACAGATTATAAATAAAAGAACCAAGGAAACAATTAAACAATTTCTTTTCCTTAGGCAAAAGTACATTTGAGATCCTTGAACTTTTCATATCTATT
Source organism: Mytilus californianus (assembly GCF_021869535.1). NCBI lineage: Eukaryota > Metazoa > Mollusca > Bivalvia > Mytilida > Mytilidae > Mytilus > Mytilus californianus. Next base: position 31,065,464 of record NW_026262690.1, on the reverse strand, counting down.
TGTCTGAAGCACACTACATGTACATTGATGGCATTTGTATGATACAATTACTGTGATGATGATGTAATTGATTTGAATATTACAGGTATTTCTTTACCATTATTAACATGTGGATATGTTTTTCATTCTATTTTTCAAATTTAATATTACAAAATTTTACTATAAGTATCATCTACATGTACATTATTTTGATCATGAAATCATTGTCCAGATGGCTTCTTTTAAGTTTTTATCATCAGTAAGAATTTAAGAGACATTTAATTATCATGTTGACTGTAATTTAATTATCATTGTATTGAACATTATATGCACTCTATTTATCTATCTGTTAAGTAAGTTTCATCAGTATTTGTTACATGTATGTTAACAATATAAAGCTAAAATAATCATGAAAGTATGAAAATCCTCATGTAGTCAATATTTTTTCACAATTTAATTGAAAAAATTAAAAAAATATTTACATGTACATTGTACATACTTTCAAGTCTTGTTGGTACACCAGCATGCACAACTCGTCTTATATCCTGAGCATCTGTACCCATGCTGTAGGCCTCAGTAGCAAACAATAGTTTGGTTAGTCCATTGGGATATGACATACTAGTCAAGACTTTATTACTTTATTACGCATCTGAAAGTTAACAAAATAATTTAATGTAAATTTTAAAAATACTATGATTACAGCAATCAAGACATTGTAAGACATCAATATAAAAATAAGGAGATGTGGTATGAGACAATTATCCTCCAGTTCAAATGACAAAGACTACATTTACATGGACCATACAACCTTTAACAATGAGAAATACCCTTACAGTACTGTATTTTCAGCTAGAAAAGGCCTTGACATGAATAATATCACATAAATATTCTCATCCATGAAATAGTAGCACAAATACATGAAATAAACTAAACCAAGTTATTTCTTATTCATATTATCTAGAAGTATATTTCTTAGTAGTGTTGTTGCATTGCTGCCTTATCGGCAAATACCCCATATATATCATTTAAAAAAAATGAAATTAATGTTTTATACCTCAGTGGTACATGGACTATGATACTGTGCTATAAACTGCTTCAGATCATTGTCATTTGTACTCAGTCTGTGTCCCTTTTCGTAGCCATAACCACACCATTTCAACCTTGAATATACAACAGTCTTTGGAAAGTTTTCTCCCTGTGAAGAAAGTTCATCAATCAGAGGATCAAATACAAAATCATATGAATCTTCAACATTGCTTTTTCCATCGCATCCTGCTGGTCTCCTTTTCACTTCGAGTTTTATGTTCGAACGGTCAATATTTCCTTGAATTACTTTAAATGACTTCATACCTAGTAAATCTGTTATATCCTTCTGCATTTTAATGGTGGCTGAAGCAGTGAGAGCAAGCATTTTAGCACTTGGAAAGCGTGATCTCAACTTAATAATTTCAAGAAACTTTTCCCTAAATCCATCTCCCCACTGGGAAACACAATGTGTTTCATCAATAACAATGTTTGATATTTTCAATTGCCTTTGTGCATTCCTAAAAAATTGGAAGACCTTTTTGCTTATGAAGTTCTCAGGATGTCCAATGATGTATTTGATATTTTCTCTGATGTTACAGCTAGTAACCACTTTGAACAAATGTTTCATCAAACTTGACAGAATCCTCACCACATCGTTCAAGTTGCTCTGTTATGATGGAGTTGAGAGGTGTGATAACAATCACAGCACTTGACTGCAACAACGGTAATGCCTCGAAAATTAGTGACTTGCCATAACCAGTCGGAAGGAACCCAAGAGTGTCCGATGACAGTGCACTTTTTAAACATTGAATCTGAGCTGGTTTGAAGTGGTTGTATTGTGTATTTCCCTTCAGATTAATCGAAACTAATGCTTTTTTTGACTGTAATGCAAATTGAAGATTGAAGATTGAAGAAGAACGTCGCCATTATTTGTTTTGAATTTAGTGGGAATATTCTATAAATAATATGTCACAGATCTGCTTCCTGATTGGTCGATTTTTGTAGCGAATCGTTGGATTTGTAAGACTCGTCCTATCAAAGCCGACGTGACAATGGCACCAACCCGTTCCTTCCGTGCGAAGCTTTAGATGGAATGGCGGACCAGTTTACTAGTTCAAGGTGAATTCTCAGTATTGTCTGATCAGGTAAAGTCCGAGAAACCCGAAAAAAAATAATAAACAAGATGGATGAAATCAAATCGTTATATATATTTCTTTCGCCAAATTCTTTCGCCAATAATGAATTTTAATCGCCACAATTTGTATTTTTTCGCAAAATGCGAAAATGGCGATAAGTTCTTTAGTAGCAGTTTATAAAGAACCAGTTAAAAGCACTGAATGATTAGATGTAAAACACATACTAGAGTCTGATAAAAAAATGTTATTTTACAGGTTTTTTGTGTAGTTTAGGTAACCAATACACAGCACAGACATTCAAATGTTCCGAAGAGGCCTTAAGCTGTGGTGTGGTTATAATATGACTGTTTACAATATGACTCTATGTGGTGAATGTATAAGAATTTATAATTTCATTCTTAAGAACTTCTGTGTAGTATTCACGTCATACCACCACCACATTGTTGGCTGCTTTGTTGGCTGGTTCAAAAAAAAACTGCTTTGCAAGTACTTGTTTCTTATTCTAGAAATAGGTGTATTCTGTACTCTTTTATTTAGTTCTAATTATTTTCAAAATGTGATACTTAAATATCCACAACATTCATACATTTATTTAAATAAGAATCAAGATTTTTTATCAAATTTTTCCAGTTAACATCATCTTTTACAATACAATGAAAGAGCATCTTTATGACCTCACAACACTGTTTCCAATCTATTTTAGATGAAGGGCGATATTTTGGCCCTTTTTTCAAAAAGTTTTTAACCTCTGTCTTGAATGATATTGAGGTCCCCTATAATAACATGGCCATAGGAATCGTATCTAAAATTCAACGATTCACAGTCTAAAGTTAGAGTATCATTTTCTACACTGACGTCGGATGTTACAGAAATATAATTAATAAACTGTTGACACAGAGATATGTCTCGCCTAATGGCATAAAATTCAGAAGAAGACAATCTGATGGACAGCAACATTGCTTATTAATTCAATCACTGGACTATGATCTAGTGGGCAGGGCCTTAAAATTGTTGACAAACTGAGATGTACAGACAGTAATCTAACTTTATTGAAAAATATTGTTGTTTATCTATCACATGTAGATCCTGTCAAACTAACTTAAGCAGAAAACTTAACATTGGAAATTGCTAATTAATTCAAAGTCTCTGGACCATGGCCTTGAAACAGTCGTCAAACTGATATGCACTGATAGTAATGCAACTTCATAGTAAATATCAATGATCTATCACAAGTAGTTCCTATCAAACAAACTTAAGCAGAAAACTTAACAATTGTTTATGTCAGATAAGGAGCTGTCGTCGGAAAAACAATCCCGGTCTTGCTTTCTGCGACTTTCGTCACAGGGGGCAAAAATTAAACTTCTGCTGGGTTATTTGTATGTTTATGAGATAATAGGTGGTTCTGTGTTATCAAAATAGGGAGGTATAAAGTGAGCGGCGTCGGATAGAAATCTACCTTATGCAAATGAATATCAATAGATTTGTTAACCTATTTCAGGTTGAAAAAATCTGTACCGAAAGTCTGTATCTCTTGAAAGTTGAGTTGTTATAAGAACCCGTCAAAACATACCAAAATTCATTTTTATTTCATATTTGAATGTTCCAAAATCAATCAAAGTCTTATACATGATCATGTATATGTAGACTTGCATAAGGTCGATTTCTACCCGACACAGCTCAAGTTTTGAATGGTAGAGTCATTAGATATAATATTAGTACATCCACATCATTTGAACTTTGGTGGATAGTTGTCTCATTGGCAATCATATCACATATTCTTAGTTTTATAATGATTCAGACAGATATTTCATCACAATCAAAAGACAAAATCTAGAGCAAAATAATGTCTTTCTGTATTTCCATCATGAAGGTCAAGGATGATTTTTATTTGACCCTTGCCATTTGTGTATCTGGGGTGATAGTCTAGATGTCTGTACCAAACACACAATCATACTGCTAACTCAGAGACAATTTTTCAGCGCCCCGAGTCAGAATAGAACTCGGGACCTTCAGCACTGTAGCCATCGGTCTTAACCACTAGACCACGAACCCACACAAAGTATATTTAGAACATTCTTGATCATTTAACGAAAAAAATATCATCAAGATAAAGATACGTGTTGTTGAATTTGTCAATTGAATGCAATTTAGACGGGTCTTAACTGCGTTTGGTCATAAACTGTAATTCATAACAGTACAAGAAGAAGTCAGCTATTAAATGGGCGCAATTGGTGCCCATATGAATACCTACAACCTGGTGATACACTTTATTGGCAAAACGTACATAAACGGTGGAATGGCGGACCAGTTTACTAGTTCAAGGTGAATTCTCAGTATTGTCTGATCAGGTAAAGTCCGAGAAACCCGAAAAAAAAAATAAACAAGATGGATGAAATCAAACCGTTATATATATTTTTTTCGCCAAATTCTTTCGCCAATAATGAATTTTAATCGCCACAATTTGTATTTTTTCGCAAAATGCGAAAATGGCGATAAGTTCTTTAGTAGCAGTTTATAAAGAACCAGTTAAAAGCACTGAATGATTAGATGTAAAACACATACTAGAGTCTGATAAAAAAATGTTATTTTACAGGTTTTTTGTGTAGTTTAGGTAACCAATACACAGCACAGACATTCAAATGTTCCGAAGAGGCCTTAAGCTGTGGTGTGGTTATAATATGACTGTTTACAATATGACTCTATGTGGTGAATGTATAAGAATTTATAATTTCATTCTTAAGAACTTCTGTGTAGTATTCACGTCATACCACCACCACATTGTTGGCTGCTTTGTTGGCTAGTTCAAAAAAAAAACTGCTTTGCAAGTACTTGTTTCTTATTCTAGAAATAGGTGTATTCTGTACTCTTTTATTTAGTTCTAATTATTTTCAAAATGTGATACTTAAATATCCACAACATTCATACATTTATTTAAATAAGAATCAAGATTTTTTATCAAATTTTTCCAGTTTACATCATCTTTTACAATACAATGAAAGAGCATCTTTATGACCTCACAACACTGTTTCCAATCTATTTTAGATGAAGGACGATATTTTGGCCCTTTTTTCAAAAAGTTTTTAACCTCTGTCTTGAATGATATTGAGGTCCCCTATAATAACATGGCCATAGGAATCGTATCTAAAATTCAACGATTCACAGTCTAAAGTTAGAGTATCATTTTCTACACTGACGTCGGATGTTACAGAAATATAATTAATAAACTGTTGACACAGAGATATGTCTCGCCTAATGGCATAAAATTCAGAAGAAGACAATCTGATGGACAGCAACATTGCTTATTAATTCAATCACTGGACTATGATCTAGTGGGCAGGGCCTTAAAATTGTTGACAAACTGAGATGTACAGACAGTAATCTAACTTTATTGAAAAATATTGTTGTTTATCTATCACATGTAGATCCTGTCAAACTAACTTAAGCAGAAAACTTAACATTGGAAATAGCTAATTAATTCAAAGTCTCTGGACCATGGCCTTGAAACAGTCGTCAAACTGATATGCACTGATAGTAATGCAACTTCATAGTAAATATCAATGATCTATCACAAGTAGTTCCTATCAAACAAACTTAAGCAGAAAACTTAACAATTGTTTATGTCAGATAAGGAGCTGTCGTCGGAAAAACAATCCCTGTCTTGCTTTCTGCGACTTTCGTCACAGGGGGCAAAAATTAAACTTCTGCTGGGTTATTTGTATGTTTATGAGATAATAGGTGGTTCTGTGTTATCAAAATAGGGAGGTATAAAGTGAGCGGCGTCGGATAGAAATCTACCTTATGCAAATGAATATCAATAGATTTGTTAACCTATTTCAGGTTGAAAAAATCTGTACCGAAAGTCTGTATCTCTTGAAAGTTGAGTTGTTATAAGAACCCGTCAAAACATACCAAAATTCATTTTTTATTTCATATTTGAATGTTCCAAAATCAATCAAAGTCTTATACATGATCATGTATATGTAGACTTGCATAAGGTTGATTTCTACTCGACACAGCTCAAGTTTTGAATGGTAGAGCATTAGATATAATATTAGTACATCCACATCATTTGAACTCTGGTGGATAGTTGTCTCATTGGCAATCATATCAGATATTCTTAGTTTTATAATGATTCAGACAGATATTTCATCACAATCAAAAGACAAAATCTAGAGCAAAATAATGTCTTTCTGTATTTCCATCATGAAGGTCAAGGATGATTTTTATTTGACCCTTGCCATTTGTGTATCTGGGGTGATAGTCTAGATGTCTGTACCAAACACACAATCATACTGCTAACTCAGAGACAATTTTTCCAAAAAAACTTTCATAACTGGTAGAATTTTTTTGTCACCTTAGTTTCTGTACCACATACTCTAATGTCATTTAAATTTCTTCATTTTTGGAGGAATTTTTGGTCGTATGCACCCCAAGCCAAAAACAATGAGCAGATTAACCAGCGATTTTAGCAGGGTTGAAATGTATGCTAGACAATGAAAATGTGGGATTCACAAGGGATACTTTTAAAATGATTGCATTTGAACTTCCAAGAATGAGGTAAATGTAGATCAAAAACTTAAAACTCAAGAATAACATTGTTCATCTGTATTATAAATACTGTACCAAGCAGGTAGACAATTTTAATATTATATTTTAGAATTGTTAATGTTTGCTGTTTTTATTGTCATTAAATGTTAATTACAGTAGTCAAAATTATTGTATCAAAGTTGCTCCAGAAATATTTCAGGACCTCCATAATTGGAATTCGGTGAAACTAAGATCTGAATATTGACTTCTTGACAAACAATAAAACAAAGGTCATTATACCCAACTGACTTCAAAATATGTTTAAAACCATTTTAATAAGACATCATTGAAATAATACAATACTGGCATAAAACACAATGGAAATTCCTTCTTAGGTACAGTTTGGTAATACTATCTGATTGAAGATCTTAACTTCTAATAGATCAGACTGGGAAATGCACTCACAGGCAAAAAAGTAAAAAGGGGGTAAAAAGTAATATCATAAGATGGTTTTAAAAATATTTATTGACAAAACTGATTGCACAATGACCAAATATAAATAAATAACTGAGTAAGTTTAATATAACAACTTGAAAATTTAAACAAAAACAAGTTAACCTTTGTAACTGGACTGCCATTACTTTTTTTTTTATCAAATTTACCTAAAGAGATGTAAACACCCTGATGGACTTTAACAATTTTGTTTTAAAAACAATCATTTTCTGTTTTACTACCATAATGCTTATTAAGCAATAAAGAAAGCCTTCAACCACTGAAAAGCGTGATTAATTGACACACTAACTGTTTACCAAAATTAACAACATTTTATAGAAAACCATATATTATTTAAAGCCTCTTATGTCTCAAAAACATCTCTAACAATAAGTTTATCATTAATGGGATAGAGGTCCCATTATCCTTTCATGGACTGGACAAGATCTACTAGTGATATAGCCAGTTCATAGTCATTAAAACCTTCAGGCAGACAGTTAGCTACGTGTTGTAACAGATTAGCTATGTCCTGAACATCTGCTTCTGGTTGTACCAAATGGTCTGTTTTCTGTAAACAAAAACAAAAAAGATAAGACTAATCACAGCATCATCTCTATGTATTTGGCCAACTTTGTAGAATAATATTTTTGTTTTTAATAACCAAACCATATTATAAAATAACTTGTAAGATGCATGTCATTTTTGTCGAGCCTTCGACTTTAGTCGAAAAAGCGAGACATAGCGATCCTACATTCCGTCGTCGTCGTCGGCGGCATCCACAAATATTCACTCTGTGGTTAAAGTTTTTGAAATTTTAATAACTTTCTTAAACTATCCTGGATTTCTACCAAACTTGGACAGAAGCTTGTTTATGATCATAAGATAGTATCCAGAAGTAAATTTTGTAAAAATAAAATTCCATTTTTTCCGTATTTTACTTATAAATGGACTTAGTTTTTCTGCCGGGAAATATTACATTCACTCTGTGGTTAAAGTTTTTAAAATTTTAATAACTTTCTTAAACTATCCTGGGTTTGTACCAAACTTGGACAGAAGCTTGTTTATGATCATAAGATAGTATCCAGAAGTAAATTTTGTAAAAAAATAAATCCATTTTGTCCTTATTTTACTTTTAAATGGACTAAGATTTTCTGCCAGGAAACAACACATTCACTCTGTGGTTAAAGTTTTTAAAATTTTAATAACTTTCTTATACTATTTTGGATTTGTACCAAACTTGGACAGAAGCTTGTTTATGATCAAAAGCTGGTATCTAGAAGGAAATTTTGTAAAAAAAATAAATCCATTTTTTCCATTTTTTACTTTTAAATGGACTTAGATTTTCTGCCAGGAAACAACACATTCACTCTGTGGTTAAAGTTTTTAAAATTTTAATAACTTTCTTATACTATTTTGGATTTGTACCAAACTTGGACAGAAGCTTGTTTATGATCAAATGCTAGTATCTAGAAGGAAATTTTGTTTTCTTCCAGTTAACATAACATTCAGTCTGCAGTCAAAGTTTTTAAACATTTATTAGATTCATAAACTATCCTGGATTTTTACCAAACTTGGACAGAAGCTTCTTACAATCAAAAGATAGTATCAAGAGGAATATTTGTTGAGCCTGCGATTAACAGAAAAAGTAGGCGAGACACTGGGTTCCGCGGAACCCTTACGAATTTTTTTCAAATACTTTCATATTTATAGAAATGCCCAAATCTTTAGCAAGAACCTCTACACTCTGTAATTAGTCTTCTGTGTTTATTCAGTTTTGGTTCAACTGTATATTTTAGAGTTAAGTGTGGCGTCCATTTTGCTGAACTAGCATACATTATTGTTTAAGGGCCAGGTGAAGGCCGTCTCTGGGTGCAGGTTTTTCTCGCTGCATTGCAGACCCATTGATGGCCTTAGGCTGTTTTCTGCTCTTTGATGGGGTTGTTGTCCCTTTGACACATTCCCAGTTTCCATTTTCTATCTTTATATTGGGAGCTTAAAATATTTTACAAGTAAGGAGCTAAAAAATATATCACTTAAATTCATTATTAAAAGCCTTTCTCCCATAATGGCTGTTAATATTTTTAACTTTACAATTCTACGTAAATTCTTACCAGTTCTCTTAACCATGATGACAGTGTTGGAGAGACATTAGTCAGAAGTCCTGCTCCCCATGCTTTGTCCTTGAATAGAACCTGATAAGCAACTCTACAACCTGCTACAGGAAGTAACTCGGCTCCCATGGATTCTCGATCATTTACAGTCCCTAGTACCTATGAATATACATACTGTAAATTCAGAAATTATTGCGTGCATTTATTATTGCGATTTTGTCATTTTAGACTAAAATGCGATTTAAATTTTTGCGATATTGAGAAAAATCCTGTTTAATTCATATAAAAAATTTCAAAATGCGAGTTTAAATTATTGCGATTATAACCCTGTCGCATTTTTCGCAATAATAAAAACATCGCAATAATTTCAGAATTTACAGTAATTAGTACAGATAAGAAAGATAAAGCTGTTATACCACAATATTGAAAATACAATGAAGAATAAGAATTAAGGGATATGGTGTTTTAACTCAGTACACTTAATCCCTAACCACAAAACCAATGCAAAAGAAGTGTTTTTAATGCTGTTCTTCATCTAATAGTCATAGTCACTGCAAGATTACTAGGGAATATAGCACTGTTTGGCCAAAAACATTTGCTATTACCTAGGATGTTGATGATAATTTCTGTCTGTCTTTTTACACATAACTTTTACCTCACTAAAAGTATGTAACCAGTATATAAACCAGGCCCTGCTTCCCCTCCCTAAATTCACTTCTGTATTCTATATCAAGCTTAAACTTTGTGTCACATTTTATAGATAAAACTTTTCTCATGTGATATACTGAATTCAAAGATAGCATTTACCCTAAGGTAACAGTAAGTTGATTGATTGGTCCAGTGTATGCGCAACCCCCCATGCGATGACGATTAGCCAAATTGGCATTCTTAAACTATGCGTACCCACTTCCGGTTTTATAATGAAATGTCATCTGATTGGGAATGAAACGTGAAATGTACGCGGAAATTATTGCAATTAGTGAATAAAATGATTACTACTCAGAAGTTTTATAAGTATTTATATAGTAAGTGAACGGTTTTTCTCAGTGAATAAATAGTCTTAAAATCGAAGAGTGTGATATATATGTGGGAAAGACATTTTTTAAAAAGTAATAATGAATTGGAACATTTTGTTCAAAATTACCAATCAAATAACTACATACAATTGTATAAAAGAATCTCTGTATTAATTGTGGCTTAAGAGAAAAGAAGACCCTACAGTCACCTGGAAACAGAAAAATTAGAGACGATTTAAAATTTACTAGACTCATTTTTTCAACAACTTAATATTCTGATCAATGAAAGAAAAGAATTGTGTGAAAGGATATGTATCAAATGTAAAAAAAAACCTGCACAACCAGGGCTCTTTGGCCTGTGATTGCTTTTTAGACTGGCAACATTTGAAATCTGCAGGGTTGAAATATGTGCCAAAACAATCCTATTGGATATGTTAAAATTGCTCAAAATCTTAATTAGTTACATGAATCTTTTAAAATTGGTTAAACATGTATAATTATCATCTGCATCTATGTTTATACATAATGGAATTTGATCTTATTACTTGCTTCTTTAATTTATGTATACACTCAAGCTTTATTTTTAGTTTTAGATATTTTAAAATTTTGGTTTCTGTTTTGTATTTTACTATAAAATTATTTACACACTTGAGTTTCACTAAGTTTTTTTCAAATTCTGTATAATTTAATTCTTTTAATGTGCACTTACATTTAATTTCTAATTTTTTCATGTTTTCTTTTTACAGGGACTGTACAGTTTTTGTCTCACCTGCAACGAAAGTCGCAGTATGCGAGACATAGGTATTACTAGGAGGCGGCGGCAGTGGCAGCGCAGCGTAAACTATTTGTATAAAGCTTTATATTTCAGAAGGTAAAGACCTGGATGCTTCATATCTTGTATGCAGATACCTTATGTTACAAAGTTTCCTTCACTCATATGTCCAATGTCCTTGACCTCATTTTCATGGTCCAGCGACTGTTTTTGAAATAAATGGGGAATGTGTCCATGGGACACAGATGATGCCCCCGCTTGCATATCATATAAAGTTATAAAGGGACATAACTGAAGAACGGTAAAAGTGACGCTACTCAAATTTGTACTTGATCTGAGTTTTGTGGTAATAAGTATTGTGTATAAGTTTCATAAAATTTGGTTGAGGCAAACTTAAGTTAGAGAACACAAATGAAAAATTCAGCAATTTTCCCATTTGTAAAGGGGCATAACTCTAGAACAGTAAAAGTGACACTCCCAAAATTCAAACTTTTTTTTGGTGGCAATAAGCATTGTCTATAAGTTTCGTTACATTTGATTGAGGCTAACTTAAGTTAGAGAACGGAAACGAAAAATTCAGCAATTTTTCCATTTATAAAGGGGCATAACTCTAGAACGGTTAAAGTGACACCACCAAAATTCAAACTTGATCTGTATTTTGTGGTAATAAGCATTGTGTATAAGTTTCATAACATTTGGTTGAGGCAAACTAAAGTTAGAGAACGGAAACCAACTTTGGGACGTACTGACGTACAGACGGACAAGGGTAAAACTTAATGCCCCCTCCGCTACGGCGGGGGCATAAACAAATTTGAGTTTTTTTGTCATGTGAATTTCTCACTTATAATGAGTAATAGGATAACTAAGGGTTCCTTGCAACACCTACATGTCTGTCAGACAGAGTTCACCTAACCTCCACCACATTTCATGGATCAGTGATCAAGGTTAAAGTTACATGATTAGGTCCATTTCTCAAATGCTATAAGCAGTAGGTCAGCTATATTTGGTGTATGGAATGATTGTAATAGGTACATGTCAGTCTGGCAGGTTTCATCTGACCTTGAGCTCATTTTCATGGTTCATTGGTTAATGTTACGTTTTTGTGTTTTGGTTTGTTTTTCAAGTACTACATGTATAAGCAAGAAGTCAACTATATTTAGTGTATGGAATGATTGTAAGGTGTACATGTCCAACTGGCAGGTGTCATCTGACCTTGACCTCATTTTCATGGTTCACTGATCAATGTTAAGTTTTTGGTTTTTTGTCTGTTTTTCAAGTACTATAAGCAATAGGTCAACTATATTTGGTGTATGGAATGATTGTAAGATGTACATGTCTGTCTGGCAGGTATCATCTGTCCTTGACCTCATTTTTATGGTTCAATGGTCAATGTTAAGTTTTTGTGTTTTGGTCTGTTTTTCAAATACTAATATCAAAAGGTCAGCTATAGTTGGTGTATGGAATAATTGTAAGGTGCACATGTCTGTCTGGCAGGTATAGTCTGACCTTGACCTCATTTTCATGGTTTATTGGTCAATGTTAAGTTTTTGGTTTTTTGTCTGTTTTTCAAGTACTATAAGCAATAGGTCAATTATATTTGGTGTATGGAATGATTGTAAGATGTACATGTCTGTCTGGCAGGTATCATCTGACCTTGACCTCATTTTTATGGTTCAATGGTCAATGGTAAGTTTTTGTGTTTTGGTCTGTTTTTCAAATACTAATATCAAAAGGTCAGCTATATTTGGTGTATGGAATAATTGTAAGGTGCACATGTCTGTCTGGCAGGTATAGTCTGACCTTGACCTCATTTTCATGGTTTATTGGTCAATGTTAAGTTTTTGTGTTTTTGGTCTGTTTTTCAATTGGCATAAACAATAGGTCAATTATATTTGGTGTATACAAATATTGCAAGGTGTTTATGTCTGTCTGACAGGATTTTTCTGACCATATCCTCATTGGCATAGATCTTAAAAAATGTTAAGTTTCTGTAATGCTTTTAGTTAAACTTTTATCTTTAAGACTTTCAAGATAAAATCAATGGTCAGTAAAGCAGGCAAGACATTTTAGTGTGTGCACTCTTGTATTCCTTTAGTGTGCATATGATTTGCAATGTTTATTATGTATTTTTAACTAACAAACACAAATTAGAAAATATTGGGTGTCATTCTCTTCACTGAATTCACGAAATCCCCAGATTACTGATAACTTCTGTGTATATTTCACGCTTCATTCCTGATCCGATGACATTTTATTATGAAACCGGATGCGGGTACGTGTAAACGACGAATGCCAATTTGGCTACTCGTCCCTGCATGCGGGGTCACACAGACACTGCCTAAATTGAAAGCTTGGTCCCAGCTACAAAAAGAATTGTAATCTCACAAACCATAATGTTCAAACATTTGATAACATGGATACTAAAATAATTCATCAACTAAATAAAAAATATGATCTAAAGTTGAAAAACAATTAAAAACAATTTACCTCCTCTGCCAATTTATCATGTCCACAGGAATACAATTCAACCACATGATGTCTTTTAAAAAAGTCCAAATCTAGACCAAAGTCCTTAGCAAGTTCAAGAACCAGTTTACACCATTTACGGACTGGTTTAAACCGAACTGAATCTGATCCTGGGAATTGTGGTGATTTTTCTATATCCTCTCTTTCACCAGAATGCACAGTACATGTAATTATTTTGGACAAAAACTACAATAGATGTAAACATTCTTTTTAATTTCTAGTCATTTTTCCTGTATACTTTGAATACTTAATAGTTATTACAGATTAATATTATAAATATGAGTTACACTTTGACATATATTCAAACAAATATGGATGGACTACATTATACAGAAAAAAGGGTAGCATATATTGTGGCATGGTTGTTTCATTTTTAACATTGATCATTAAGATAGGATTTAAATGCCACTGGTATTAATTAAAAGACAGATATCAAATACTGATTGATTTTCTCTGAAACATTCATAGCTCTACAATGTGTCGATACCTGTATCTTGGCATTGCACAAGTTCATGTTTTTCTCTTGACTGTTTGACGTCTTTACACTAAATCCATTGGATGTTGGATGTGTACTGATTGATAATTTAGTCTTAGATGCATGAATTTTTTTTTTAGTTGTTATTGGCTTTGAACTAGCTGTCAGTAACTGCAAGTACTCTCAGATCTGTACTTAGTGTCTTTTTGTTGTTGGGATGTACAAGTACCGGTCCACATCCACTCTGTGTTTTTGTTAGATGTATTTCTATTTGTATCCATCTGATGAGTTATACAGGTAAGAACGATGATTACCTTATTTTTTTAACCTATAACATGAAATCAAACAGACCTCAAAAAATCCAACTGCACGTGGTCGCAATCTATAAATGTTTGTTTATAGTTGTTAAGAATACCCATTTACATGCAATATTTTTATGACATCCACATACATTACTTTGAAGACGTTCCTTTAAAGGTATTTTTATGAAATTCACATACATTACTTGAAGACGTTCCTTTAAAGATATTTTTATGACATTCACATACATTACTTGAAGCCATTCCTTTAAAGATATTTTTATGACATTCTGATACATTACTTTGAAAACATTCCTTTAAAGATATTTTTATGACATTCCAATATATTACTTTGAAGACATTCCTTAAAAGATATTTTTATGACATTCACATACATTACTTTGAAGACTTTCCTTATAATATATTTTTATGACATTCACATATGTTACTTTGAAGATAATTTTATGACATTCACATATGACACTTTGAATATATTTTTATGACGTTCTCATAAATTCCTTTAAAGATATTTGCATCAGTTAATCAGTTAACTATTCCTACAAACCATCTGGTTTTCCGTCAAAGATGAGAGGTTTTATATGCACTGTTGAAGTACTTCCTGCAACTGTAAAGATGAAAACATCAACACAGCAGTGTTCCCTTAAATAAGTTGTTCTCTTTTTCCTATTATTTCATGGGACATGTACACATTCACTCAATATTCTACTGTTATATTTACCTGTTTTCTGTTATTAGTTATTGTAGGGTCAACATTCTGAGAAGGCAGTAATGGATGCTGATCAAATGCCTTGAAGAAACTATTTCTACCCTGAAATCAACACAAAATTCTATTTAAAAAATCTCTTTTTTTTAATGATTTTTATCTTTTTCTGAAAATACAAAAGGAAAACTTAGTTTAAGCAACCATTTATGTGTACATTGATCCTAATTTGGAAACCAAATACATATACCTTCTTGTTGTATTCAGGTGCCAGATCAATCTTAACATTTTGCAACCTTTCCTAATTAAGAATTTAAACAGGACTGAAAAAAATCACTATTTCTAATTGATATCCTCTCTGTTTATAGTAATATTGTAGCATATTTGGGCAGTACAAATGTTTATCTTTTCTTTTTTCTAATGTCTGTGAATATGAAATGAATTTTTTAGTGTCTCATTATAAATATAAAGCCTTTTTTTAATAAGTTTTGTTACAATAGGTATGATGGCTTAACTAATAACAAAGTTTTAATTCACTTCTCACAATAGCTCTACATTGCAGAATTACTGAAAAGGAAGTATATATATATATATATATATATATAAAACAAAAATTTACAGTCAGCTTAGAATTTGTGTATCTTTCTTAAAGCATATAGTTCTATAAGTTACTCAAATCCAATTACATGTTCATTGTGTAGTTCTTTAAGGGTGACCCTATTAAATTCTCATTTTGTAGTTCTTTAAAGGTGACCCTATTACATGTTCATTGTGTAGTTCTTTAAGGGTGACCCTATTACATGTTCATTGTGTAGTTCTTTAAGGGTGACCCTATTACATGTTCATTGTGTTGTTCTTTAAGGGTGAACCTATTACATGTTCATTGTGTAGTTCTTTAAGGGTGACCCTATTCCATGTTCATTATGTAGTTCTTTAAAGGTGACCTTATTCCATGTTCATTGTGTAGTTCTTTAAAGGTGACCCTATTCCATGTTCATTGTGTAGTTCTTTAAAGGTGACCCTATTCCATGTTCATTGTGTAGTTCTTTAAAGGTGACCCTATTCCATGTTCATTGTGTAGTTTTTTAAGGGTGACCCTATTCCATGTTCATTGTGTAGTTCTTTAAAGGTGACCCTATTCCATGTTCATTGTGTAGTTCTTTTAAGGTGACCCTGGCCTATTCCATGTTCATTGTGTAGTTCTTTAAGGGTGACCCTATTCCATGTTCATTGTGTAGTTCTTTAAGGGTGACCCTATTCCATGTTCATTGTGTAGTTCTTTAAGGGTGACCCTATTCCATGTTCATTGTGTAATTCTTTAAGGGTGACCCTATTACATGTTAATTGTGTAGTTCTTTAAGGGTGACCCTATTACATTTTCATTGAGTAGTTTTTTAAGGGTGACCCTATTACATTTTTATGAAGTGTTAAAAGTCCTTCATAATAATTTTAGCATTTGGTCAACCCTGTGAAATTACAATATTGTTCAATCTTCAAAATGACATAACGGAATACTGTCAAAATCACAAAAAAAAACATTTTAACTAAATACTTTATGGGTACTGGTTTGAATATTTCTGTGCAGCTGGCACTTTTGTTGTAGCTTTAAAAGTTTCGTTATGGAAACATATACTGTCTTGTTTTATCCCCTTCTTTAGGTAATGAAGAATAAATGATAAGAATAAATGAGTCACATTATGCTGTCAAACCAATCACTTTGTTGGGATCCAATAAAATATACACTTGAGGAAATTATTTATCTGAAGATGTACATTTTTGAAATAAGGCATGTCTTAATTACCTTAGTGTCAAAAAGAGAAATCACTTTGACAGATTTGATATTGAAGGTCAAAACTGCTAACATTATCACAGAGAGATGATAATGGTGATGTATCAGACCATAATTTGTTGTCTTCTGTTCAACTGCTAGCTCTACAAGAGATGTAGGACCCCTTATGTCCTGCCAAAGTGGTTCAATGTTAAACACAGGAACTTCATTGGCCTCACAGTTTGCCTACAACAAAGGTGATGAAATTTGAAATTACTTTTTAGAATTAATATTTGTTATTGATTAAAACATTAATTTATGTACTTTTCAATTAATTTGTGATTTTTTTTTTTAAATTTCCATTGAATTTACAAATACATCCCTATTACATGGAATCAAAATAAAAACAAATAAACAACTGGGGTACAAGCACACTATACAGCCATTCACAAAAATGATACAAGGTTCTTTTGTGAGAACTGAAAGATCCTTGGACAGCCAAATATAAATTTTGATTTAAAAAATAAACAACTCATCCAAGGTTGTATAATAAGAGAACTTGAAGGGATTCTAAACAATAAATGAAAGTGCTGTTCTGGTTACATAAATAATTATATGGTATCAATGTTGTTTAAATCTGCACATCTGCAGTGTTATATATTTACAGGTAACCGATGCCTGACAGGTGAATAAATAAAATAATTTATAAAGGCATAAATAAAACATAATATTTGTTTGTCAAGACAATATGACAAAAAAAAAAGAAAAGGATTGAATATGCAACCCAATATTGTAGGAAAAAACTAGAGTATACAATATTTTATTTTTTTTTATCATCCAATGATTATGACCCTGACGTCTTGGGAAAGGTTTTTAAAATACATCAGTTCGAAATAATAACTGCTAACCTCTTAAAAATATTATGTCACAATATTGAGTCCAACTAAAACATTGCCTATTGCAGAAAATATTTTATTGGAACATGCTTTCCATCAGGGAATAAGCATGCATATTAGTCAGAATTATGAAATAGTATGAAAACATAATACAGCAATACCATTATAAAAAAGATTATATATAAACAGTCAGTAAGATTGGTTTGAAATAATTCTAATAAATACTGAAAGATTTCTATTTTCATTTGTCTTGTTTTAATTTACCATTCACTTTCAAGATTCCAAAAGAGGGGAGATAACACTACATCATACAGTTACTACATATTACCTTTGTCTGAAGGAAAGAGAAAAATGTTTTTAAGGTTTGATAATTTTTTTTTACAAAATACTCTAACAGTGTTTTACATATCTCATATATGTCAACAGTATATTGACATCGCATATAATATGTAAATGAGACAGCAACTCAATAACAAACAACATCGAGATAAAAGTATCTCCAATTTCTTCTCTGTATTATAGCACTATTGCTTAATTAAGAGATTCAATATAAACTATATGCAGGAGGCCTATGATACAAATGTCATAATTTTAAAGTGCCTTTACTCAAGAACAACAAATAAAAAAAAAATCATCAAAATCAAAAGGGAGTTTGATTAATTAGGCTGTAATATTGTTTTAAATTCTTATACCATCATGGAGATATCACCAAAACAGGAAAATTTACTTCCCCTTTTAATGCTTTTAAGTCCCATAACTTGACAACAACTTTTCAGGCAACTGTCAATTTATGTTAGCCATTTTACAAATCAGTCAAAGAAAATCTACTTCTAAGAAATAAGAACAGATGGATAGTATTTGACATATACTCTATCAAAATATAAACATCATCATAATTAAGTTCATAGTTCTTTAACATCATATTGGAGGAAAATGAATCACAATCACGCAATTCAAAGGTATAATTAAACCATGAATTTAAATGAAAAGAAGTATTTTTCCTCAATCTAGAAAATTGGTACCTACAAAAATAAATGAATCCACAGTAACAGTTAATATCATATTGCCACTGATACAATGTTTACAAGACATAAATTGAGTAAAGCTGTAATCTATATGGCCATACTAAAAGCAATATAACTTAAGGTGTGTTTATTCACTGCAAGAAAACTGAAACATTGCAAATCAAATCACTGTGATAATAAAGCTACAAATGAGTTACCTCCATCAAAATGTCCAGGAATTCTGTCACAGCTTCCATAAAGTCAACCATTTTACCTTCACTTATTCCAATCTCCTGAAATTCAATTCCAACAAGAAAAATAAAAGTCCATACTTCTGGAATCTAGAGCAGGGGTATATGATATGTGTCCATATGACAAAATGACCTGCTTGTACAATCATATATCCATGTTCAAAACCCTAATTTGGCATATGTTTTTTAAAGTTCACATCATAATGAGCATGTGAATTTGAGATGAAGAACAACAATAAAAGTTTTGTTCCTTTGCTTTTGTTTTTTTTCTTTTTTTCATGTGTATGCAGTGATTTAGTGTCATGAATTGATACATCATATCCATTCTTTTCCATTATGTACACTAAGTTTCAAGTTGATGTGACCACAAGTTGAAGTGATGGTTAGCTACCTAAAACCAAAACTTAAGCAGATACGGGATGACGGTCAGACAGACAGACTGAAAAACATAATGCCTCCTCTGCTATTGTAGACAGTGCAAAAAAAAAGTAAACATTTTGTATCTGTTACCTAATTATATGGTAAAAATCAGCTAATATTTTGGAAACTAAATGGAAAGCCATAAAAACTAGTATGTACCTAGCCTGTTGTTTAACTATTTTTTACTTATAACATCTGTCAAGTTGATAATTTGACATTGCATCATAAGGATGATTATAGCCATGTTTGAAAAGCTTTCAAATGAGAAAAAAATTATAAAAAGTTATCATCAAAAGGGTATGGAAAGTGTTGGAAACATTATGTTCTAAAGAGCAAATGGCACTCAAAAGTTTGTAGTCAGACAAAATGCACTAACCTTTCTTGTTAACCTATCCTTTGGTATTTTTCCAACCTACAAAATATTATAACATTTGATTTTCATCTGTTCTTTCTAAAATCAAAGACATTTGTTTATTAAGGTAGATTAACTGTATACCACCATCTTGGATTGTATAATACTAGTTCTCAATAGGTCTAGTTCTTTGCTTAAACCTGCAAATTTTGAGACAGATTGGCAATTAATGGGTTAGACTTTTATTGGAATAAAGAAAAATAAGTGATTTATTGCATTATTCAGACTGATTTATAAAATACCAAATGTGTGTGTTTCTTTGAAGGACCATAGCTCTGCACAAAATCATCAGAACAGAAATTCAAACTTGATCTGTAACTTGTCATGATAAAACTATATACCAATTATCAAATCCAATATCCCCATGTAATATGAATTGTAAACAGGAGTAGGAATCTTACCTTACCATTAATTCAGGGTCTCAATGTTATATGAATGGTAAACAGGAGCAGGAATCTTACCTTTTCAATTTATTTAGGGTCCCCATGTAATATGAATTGTAAACAGGAGCAGGAATCTTACCTTTTCAATTTATTCAGGGTCCCCATGTAATATGAATTGTAAACAGGAGCAGGAATCTTACCTTTTCCATTAATTCAGGGTCTCCATGTAATATGAATTGTAAACAGGAGCAGGAATCTTACCTTTTCCATTAATAATGCTGCTGACTGGAATCTTTTTGAAATGAACATACTCCACATCATAGCTCCTACTCCTGAAATTAACAATTTATTTTTAAGACTAAAGCAAAAAGAAAAACATGGGATTTATATTTAACAAATTGTCAGTACAGGTAAAGTCTTTGTTTCCTACATTTAACAACAGTAAATATTCTTTTTTCCTTCTTAGATAAAGTCACTGCAAGTCAAGTATTTACATTACAATGAATATCAGTACCATCTAGAGGCTGAACAGATGTTTATATTACATTGAGTATATAATCAATTAGAAGCTGGAATAAGCAAAACTTTTACCAACTAAGACACATTCTCAACACTTTATCACAGTCAGGTGTAATTTAGTTAAACCATTCTTACCATGCTGGAGAACAGCGTTCTGTACTAGCTTTAGATACTCGGAAGAAAGCTTCAAATTCTGCACCAACTACAAAAAGAAATATACAACTGGTGTTCAATATCCAAATTTCCATGTAAAGCATATCATTTTATAATAAAATGCTTTAACAAAAACAAAATACTACTGTCCAATGATATTTTCATTGAATAATAAAGGTAAGTACTGATTAACAGGTTTTCTGCATACTGAAATTCTAAATTAACAGCTGCAAGTCATACGAAGAAGCATCTTTAGCAAGTGAGTGCAGTGAATGAGGACAAGAAGCATCTTTAGCAAGTGAGTGCAGTGAATGAGGACAAGAAGCATCTTTAGCAAGTGAGTGCAGTGAATGAGGACAAGAAGCATCTTTAGCAAGTGAGTGCAGTGAATGTGGACAAGAAGCATCTTTAGCAAGTGAGTGCAGTGAATGAGGACAAGAAGCATCTTTAGCAAGTGAGTGCAGTGAATGAGGACAAAAAGCATCTTTAGCAAGTGAGTGCAGTGAATGAGGACAAGAAGCATCTTTAGCAAGTGAGTGCAGTGAATGTGGACAAGAAGCATCTTTAGCAAGTGAGTGCAGTGAATGAGGACAAAAAGTATCATACTGTATCAAATATCTCATATTTTACAATATCAATATAAAGAAAATCTAACAATGGAATATCGATGTTAAGGTTTAATTTTGTGGATTTCATGATGAAAACAATATTTTTTCATTATTCTACAAGCCAGCTTGAAGAAACATAATAGGTTCAGGTCAAACAAATCATACATTATTACATCAGAGGTAAGTCTAGGTCATAATAATAAGACAAGGTTAAAAATATTTGACACCACAAACATGTGATACTGTAATTTGGAGGTCTTCTCATTAGTTTTAAGATAAGAGACAAGACCTTACCAAAAGGATATTTCGCTAAAAGATGCGACAGCAGCGTTATACAAAGATATCTAAGTGGGTAAAATATATTTTGGGTAGGCATTTGCTCATTTTCAATTTTGCCAAAAATTATGTTTGAAATGAGAATTTTTTAACAAATATTTCAATATCAACATATTTATGAAATAATAGTGATATCACAACTGACATTTCTGCACTAAAGTATTTCAATTGTATTACTGTATTAATAAAAGAACATAGTTCCAATGTCCCCTGCGTTGCAGATATTTAATCTATCCAGGGGCAATAACTAAAAAAAACACTTTTTTTTGTTGTTCTTTAAAACAATTTATAAATAAAAAGCGTGTGCAGACAAAAAAGTGTTTTTTATTGTATACTAAATATTTCAAAGACACCTTCAAGGGCATTACTTATAGTATACTATAAGTTTTATAAAAAAATGTATATGAGAGCGCTAACGAGGCCATTTTCCATAAATTCAATATTTCCAAGGGGCATAACTATTTTTAAAACAGTCGATCGGCCACCATTATAGAACTTGTCCGAGATATTGCTGATATTAACCTATAGTATAAGTTTTATAAAAATCTGGCAAGAATTGTACCCATTTGAGCACTAACGATGCCATTTTCCATAAATTTAATATTTCCAAGGGGCATAACTCTCATTTTAAAAAAGTCAATCAACCACCATTATAAAACTTGTCCGAGATATTGCTGATATTAACCTATGGTATAAGTTTAATAAAAATCTGGCAAGAATTGTACCTGTGAGAGCGCTATCAAGACCAGACGGACTGACCCCCGGTATTTCCATGTCCCCCGCAACACGTTAAGCGGGGGACAATAAAATTAAAATACTTCTGAAATGGTATAAGGAATTTACTATTTTAGCAATTTCAGGAGCCATATAATGGCTCTTATCATACCTCTTCATTTTATTCTGAAAAGGAGACACAACTGTGATGCAGATTTGTTAAAAGAAGATTACAAACTATGTCCCCTTCTCACTCATAAAGATACAAAAAAAAGACATGTAGGATTTATTACAGAGTTAAATGTCACAGGCTCGACAAAAAGACATGTAAACAGATAAGAGTAACTATGACTCTGTAACAATCAAACAATTTATGATGGTGACAGAAAAACTTGTGATATTTTATTGTGAAAATAATATTTTCAGTCGTTCTCCTTCACAATCTTGCTGTAGTAAATTTTGTGTTTAGTGTATTAATTGTTTTTTTGGCTTTTAACTAGCTTTCAGTAACTGTGAGTACTCTCAAATCGTATGTTCGTGTTAATTTGACTGTTGATACAATTTGTAATGCATTTTTGTTATTTAATGTTTACTTATTTAGTGTTATATCTCGTCTCACTATTTTTAATATATACCACCTTTGATAAGTGTTTGGTATGACGATAAATTTTCAGATCTGTTCTCGTTCTATGAACAACAAAATTATTTATTTTGTAAAATATATTTCCGTACTCCATGTATACCTTTCAACAAAATTATTTTTATTTACCTGTGTACATTATTTTATTTGGCGGCATTTTGTCCAAGGTTATGGTTGTCTTTCTGATATTGTTTCACATCTCACCCCTTTTTTTTATTAATTTTGTATTTACACTGTGTCATAGATCAAATTTATTCATTCAGTGTATGTTCACTAGTTTTTGTTATGTCTTTTGATTGAGTTAAGCCATTTCAATTGATATTTTATAGTGTGTCTTTCTATGTTGTAATGTTACACTATTCTTTCAGGTTAGGGTGAAGGTTGGCACCTATTAAAATGTTTAAACCCGCTGCATTTGTTTGCACCTGTCCTAAGTCAGGAACTTGATGTTCAGTGGTTGTCGATTGTTGAGGTGGTTCATAAGTGCTTTGTTTCTCGTTTTTTTTATAGATTAGACCATTGGTTTTCCTGTTTGAATGGTTTTACACTAGTCATTTTGGGGCCCTTTATAGCTTGCTGTTCGGTGTGAGCCAAGGCTCCGTGTTGAAGGCAGTATTTTGACCTATAATGGTTTACTTTTACAAATTGTGACTTGGATGGAAAGTTGTCTCATTAGCACTCATACCACATCTTCTTATATCTCTTTTAGTGAAATAGCCAATGTGAGAACAAGCTCTAGTATACTTTGAAAACTGTAAGAAAGGTTATAAAGATAAACTGTGCAATACATGCTATATATAGAACCAGAATTCTGTCTGTCCTAAGTTAGGAGCCTGTAATTCAGTGGTTACTGTATATCATATTTGTTTTTCCATTTACTGTTTTGTACATAAATCAGGTTGTTAGTTTTTATCATTTGAATTGTTTTACATTTGTCATTTCAGGGCCTTTTATAGCTTCTTCTGCGGTATGATTTTTGCTCATTGTTGAAGGCAGTACAGTGACCTATAGTTGCTTACTTCTACAGTGACCTATAGTTGCTTACTTCTACAGTGACCTATAGTTGCTTACTTCTACAGTGACCTATAGTTGCTTACTTCTACAGTGACCTATAGTTGCTTACTTCTACAGTGACCTATAGTTGCTTACTTCTATGTCATTTGGTCTCTGGTGGAGAGTTTTCTCATTGGCAATCATACCCCATCTTCTTTTTTTTATGTAAGTCAATGTATGTTTTAGGGTTTATTGGAACCTGTAAAACATTTTGTATAAATCAATCAGTAATATTACCTCTGGATCATTGTACCAATACACAGCATTTTCCCATGATGTATTGGCATACAGAACATCATTGTCTAAACTGTGGATAAATCTCTGCTGTAAAATCTCTAAACATCCTGAAAGAAACAATAGTTTAAAAAAAATATTTCAACTGGCAGCTTTATTAAAATTCTAATGAATGTTTTAGAGATGTTTCTTAATGGATATCGGTAAACATATTTAGTATCTTTTCCATTACACTATCTGAATCAAGTTTCATAATGAGAGCAGGTTTATAAAATTTTATGTTTCACTTGTTATTTTTAATAACAATCTTTGTACATAGATTTAACACTAGTGATTATTTATTTTCAAGACATTTAAGATTCTTCTTATTTATTGGTAGTCTGAGTAAATGGATTAATGTATATATGTAATCTATGCATTCATTTTAACTCATTTTTGTCGAGCCTTCGACTTTAGTCGAAAAAGCGAGACATAGCGATCCTACATTCCGTCGGTGTCGTCGTCGTCGTCGTTGTCGTCGGCGGCGTCCACAAATATTCACTCTGTGGTTAAAGTTTTTGAAATTTTAATAACTTTCTTAAACTATCCTGGATTTCTACCAAACTTGGACAGAAGCTTGTTTATGATCATAAGATAGTATCCAGAAGTAAATTTTGTAAAAATAAAATTCCATTTTTTCCGTATTTTACTTATAAATGGACTTAATTTTTCTGCCGGGAAATATTACATTCACTCTGTGGTTAAAGTTTTTAAAATTTTAATAACTTTCTTAAACTATCCTGGATTTGTACCAAACTTGGACAGAAGCTTGTTTATGATCATAAGATAGTATCTAGAAGTAAATTTTGTAAAAAAATAAATCCATTTTTTCCTTATTTTACTTTTAAATGGACTTACATTTTCTGCCAGGAAACAACATATTTACTCTGTGGTTAAAGTTTTTAAAATTTTAATAACTTTCTTATACTATTTTGGATTTGTACCAAACTTGGACAGAAGCTTGCTTATGATCAAAAGCTAGTATCTAGAAGGAAATTTTGTAAAAAAATAAATCCATTTTTTCCGTATTTTACTTTTAAATGGACTTAGATTTTCTGCCAGGAAACAACATATTCACTCTGTGGTTAAAGTTTTTAAAATTTTAATAACTTTCTTATACTATTTTGGATTTGAACCAAACTTGGACAGAAGCTTGTTTATGATCAAATGCTAGTATCAAGAAGGAAATTTGTTTTCTTCCAATTAACATTACATTCAGTCTGCAGTTAAAGTTTTTAAACATTTATTAGATTCATAAACTCTCCTGGATTTTTACCAAACTTGGACAGAAGCTTCTTACAATCAGAAGATAGTATCAAGGGGAATATTTTTATTGATTTACTTCCTCATTTTTGTTGAGCCTGCGATTAACAGAAAAGTAGGCGAGACACTGGGTTCCGCGGAACCCTTACGAATTTTTCATACATGCATCCCATTATTATTAATCAAATAAGTCTAGTATTCACCCTGTATTTTATCCAGTGTTGTGACAGTCTCTGTGACCTCTTTACCAGGGTCAACCTCTACATTATCAGACAAACCAAACTTGACTATATCACATGGCTGCAGACCTGTCTTGGCAATGTACTTGGCAACCAGCTCTGATAGTGAACCTGTAAACATCATACAATCATTATGCACCAAAGAACAATGTATTTTTTATCTGGCAGACCAATTTAACTTTATACTAAATTCAGATGATAAAAAACTTCTAAAGACATGATTTCATTAATAAACTGTTAACACAGAGATATGTCTCGCCTCTTTGTTATTTTGATAATGCAAATGTTGAAATTTAAATAGATATTCTTTAACATATTAAGTTATGCAAATATTCAAAGTCAATGAACCATGACTGAAGGGGCATGGCTAAACAATCTCCATAGAAATGAGATGTGCCAATGCTAATACAACTGCATATCAAATACCATTGACTTATCAGAAATTGTTCCCTTTAAACAAACCTAAAGACAAACATTAACTTGTAAACTATGTAAAAGTTTTAAAATCAATGAACCATGATAAGGGGGTGGGGCTATATAATCTCAATGGAAATGAGACTTGCAAATGCAAATACATTAGCATACCAAATATCATTGACTTAAAATTAGTGGTTCATATTTAACTGATCTAATAACAAACTAATACATGTAAACTTAACAAAAGTTTCAGTCAATAGACCATGACTGAGGGGGGTGTGGGGCCAAATAATCTCCATGGAAATGAGATATGCTAATGCTTATACAAGTGCATACCAAATATCATTGACCTACCACTAGTAGTTCCCCATAAACTGACCTAATCACAAACTAATACATGTAAACTAAGCAAAAGTTTCAAAGTCAATAGACCATGACTGAGGGGACAGGGAAAAATAATCTCCATGGAAATGAGGTGTGTCAACGCTAATACAACTGCATACCAAATATCATTGACCTACCACTAGTGGTTCACCATGAACAAGACCTAATCACAAACTAATACATTGTTGACGGCGCCGGCTAACCCTGGAAACACCATACCTATGTCTTGCTTTTTTACTCCGTCAAGGCGAGACAAAAATCTATTTAAAACCTAAAACAATGGCTTTTTCCTCAATAATTTTGTAATTATTTGAAGGAAAGACTTTTGCCACTACAATCATAACAAATTCATTGATGGATTGCTTAATATCCATCAGCAAATATTACATAAATATTCAGGATAAGAACATGTTATTGTGAAATAGACATTATGCTTTGTACTTGACTGACACAATGAGTCAATTAAGAAGGTAATAGTATACAAAGTAACAGTCTAAACAAATACATGTCGCCCTATTCAGACACATTATTCTGATTTTCTCTCAGCTGACCAGTCTTTATTCTTACTCCTAAAAGCTGTATGCTTGGTGGAGTAGTAGTAAATACCAATTTCAAAAGTCTTTCGTTTGACCCACTGCAGGATTGACCTAATTACCAACCACTAGAGAGCAGTTATATTGATGATAAATACTAGATTAGGTTGACAGGGTCATGCCAACCCTCCACTTTTTTCATACAATGAACACATTGATTCTGCCTCACACAAATACATTTACTGCATTATCACAAAAGAATGTTTACAATATAGATAGAAAAGTGTTTTTTTCCTAGCCATAATGTAAATTAATAGAAGTCTATAAAAACAAAAATTTTAAAAACAAACAATTTTACACTTTATTGCTTAGAAAAATATATGGAAGATGATCCCTTCTATGTGTGTTAACATAATGGTTTTGATAAACTATGAAATTAATGAAAATTATCTCCCATGAATAAATATATGTTTTAGAGTACCTCTTCCACCTTCCATTAACTTTGAAACAGACACAGGAATAGGCTGTGACATATCGTCTGCTCTTTGTAGACCTAACAGATTACACAAAGAGAGCACATCTTCTAACTGTTTGACTAGCTGGTCCCATCTCTGTAAGTCGACTGAGTTACATTGACTTGGATCATCATTTGATGCTGTATCTGCATCAGGATCCTGTCAATATTACAGACACAATTATCAAAAAAGGGGAGTTAAACTGATCCTTATTCTTCTATATATAGTCAGCAGGGTTTAAGAACATCAGTTGTTCGACCTGCTAGTCAAATGCGTTTTGTTAAAATATACTTTTTCACTTTTTTGGTCTTTTGGAAAATGTTGTTTGTGCTGTGTTTGGACCCCTCTACCAAGAAATTTGTTTTGCATGCACACGTATAAAAATTGCGGTTTTTATCCAACGCAATCATAGGTTTGAACGTTGTTTTCAATTTAGACTTGTATATATAAATATATATGTTTTCAATTTAGACTTGTATAAATATATATATTTATATTGTGAAAACAAAATTACTTCATTTCTTACTCAAATTCACATAAGTAACCAATCAATCAACATATAATGTCATCATCAATATGAAGGTAGGTGTAGGATATATGTCAATAAGACAGCAACCCACAACACAAAAACCAAAACACATCAATGTCTGTTCATCAGAAAGATACACTTTTGAAATGAAACATCCTAAAGATGATTCTGATAAGTTTTAATTACTATTGGATTGATTGATTGTTAGTGTTTTATGCCACTTTCAGCACTCTAAGCTATATCATGGTGGCCAGTTTTTATTGGTGAAGGAAGCTGCAGGGCCCCAGTCAAACTGACATCAGTGTCTAACCCAACCTGATTAAAATACAGATCTTGAGTTCACACCTTACTTACATCCGACCATGTCCTGATTTACTTTGTCTCCTTGTAAAATAACCATGGATAGAGTACGTTCTTCAATCAGATTGTTTATCAATTTCATACACCATAGTTTACCCACAGAATTTAGCAAATTTGAACAGTTTAATATTCAAACATACGTATATTCCTATAGATAGTTATCTTACCTTTGCTTTGACTCGATTATATTCCATTTGTTTAGCTACGGATCTGCAGGCAAGGCTAAGTAAATATGCTGCTACTGCATTGTTACTATGACCACAAGTATCTCTTATTTTCTGCCACCAAGGAGAGATACTATCACATTCAACTAGCACTTCAGCTTTGTCTGTTAAAAAAAGACAAGTAAAAGATTAAAGCATCAATTTGTCTTTTTAAGCATTGCTTTTATAACAGACAACTGTGCTGTTGGATTGCTGTCCTATTGAAGTACACATCACATCTCCTTTTCTTCAAATTGATTTATATATACATCAATATGTAATTTTATTTCATTATTATCTATCATAATTATTGTCTCTTTTGCATCTTAGGTTTTAATAAAATGCTTCGCTGGGGCGCAGCTTGATACGACCGCAGAGGTCGAACCCTGAACAGTTGGGGCAAGTATGGACACAACATTCAAGCTTGATACAGCTCTGAATTTGGATTGTTATTAAATATTTGACACAGCATAGGTTTCTGACACAGAAAGAATGTGGTCTAAGAACTTGAATTTTTTTAATTTACCTATTATGGTCCAATGTCCAAAATCAAAATACATGGTTAGATTCAGCATATCAAAGAACCCCATATATTCAATTTTTGTTGAAATCAAACAAAGTTTAATTTTGGACCCCAACTTGGACAAACTTGAAAACTGGGCCCATAATCAAAAATCTAAACACATGTTTAGATTCAGCATATCAAAGAACCCCAAGAATTCAATTTTTGCTAAAATCAAACTAAGTTTAATTTTGGACCCTTTGGACCTTAATGTAGACCAATTTAAAAAACGGGACTTAAAATTAAAAATCTAAATACACGGTTAGATTTGGAATATCAAAGAACCACAATAATTCAATTTTTGATGAAATCAAACAAAGTTTAATTTTGGACCCTTTTGACCTCAATATTAACCAATTTGATAGCGGGGCCCACAAATAAAAATTCTAAATTCATGGTTAGATTCAGCATATCAAAGAACATCATATATTCAATTTTTGTTGAAATCAAACAAAGTTTAATTTTGGACTCCAATTTGGACCAACTTGAAAACTGGGCCCATAATCAAAAATCTAAATACATGTTTAGATTCAGCATATCAAAGAACCCCATATATTCAATTTTTGTTGAAATCAAACAAAGTTTAAATACTGGACCCTATCTTGGACCAACTTGAAAACTGGGCCCATAATCAAAAATCTAAACACATGTTTAGATTCAGCAAATCAAAGAACCCCAAGAATTCAATTTTTGTTAAAATCAAACTAAGTTTAATTTTGGACCCTTTGGACCTCAATGTAGACCAATTTAAAAAACAGGACCCAAAATTAAAAACCTAAATACACGGTTAGATTTGGAATATCAAAGAACCACAATAATTCAATTTTAGATGAAATCAAACAAAGTTTAATTTTAGACCCTTTTGACCTCAATATGAACCAATTAGATAACGGGGTCCACAAATAAAAAATCTAAATACATGGTTAGATTCAGCATATCAAAGAACCCCATATATTCAATTTTTGTTGAAACCAAACAAAGTTTAATTTTGGACCCCAATTTGGACCAACTTGAAAACTGGGCCAAAAATCAAAAATCTAAATACATGTTTAGATTCAGCATATCAAAGAACCTCATATATTCAATTTTTGCTAAAATCAAACAAAGTTTAATTTTGGACCCTTTGGACATTAATGTAGACCAATTTGAAAACTGGACCCAAAATTAAAAATCTAAATACACTGTTAGATTCGGCATAACAAATAAATAAATGTGATCAAAGATTTTACAAATCTAATGCGCCATACTGTGCAATTAAAGATTACTTCTTGAAATTTTTCAATATTTGAAATTTGAAAAAAAAATAATATTTGAAGAATAATTCTTTTTAATTTCTGAAATCTGAAATGAGAAAAAATTGGCCCCCCACAATTTCTTTTTATCCCCCCCCCCCCTTTTTCCCCCAAAAAAATTCTTTCCCTCAAGATATGGTCATAATCTCAATTCAAATTTCCAATGGAGTTGGCAACCATAATTACCCATTTAAATTTACCATAGTGCTAACTTAATCTATTTTATAATAGAATTAATAAAAATATAGTGTCAAATCTTTCATATGGATTTTTTTGTAAAAAAAAAGATGAAAACATTTGCAGATATTTTTACTGGTCTTCCTTTATAAATATGCATTTCTTTAAACATAATTTAAAAGCAGAGTAAGGGAAGTAACCAAAACGTTGTATTTGGATTACCTCCCTTACACTGTTTTAGATTATCTTTATTGTTCATTAACCATTACTTTATACATAATTTAAAAGCAGTGTAAGGGAGATAATTTCAATGATGTATTTGATTTATCTCCCTTACACTGCTTTAAATTATGTTTTGTACTAAAGTATTTGTCCATTAACCAGGACAACCTTGTTTTTCCCCATTTTTTGCCCCTAATTCCTAAACGGTTTGAGCCATAACCCCCCAAAGCAAATCCTAACCATCCCTTTGTGGTATGGAAACTTGTAGTATAATTTCAGAGAGATCCATACACCGTTCCACAGTTATTGTCTGGAAACTAGAAAATGCTCATTTTTGGCCCCTTTTTGGCCCCTAATTCCTTAACTGTTGGTACCATAACCCCCAAAATCAATCCCAACCTTCCTTTTGTGGTATTTAACCTTATGGTCAAATTTCAAAAAGATCCATTCACTTAAACTAAAGTTAGAGTGCGAAAACCAATATGTATTCGGACGACGACGCCGGACGACAACGACGACGCCGGACAACGACGAAGACGACGACGACGCCAACGTCATACCAATATACGACCACAAAATTTTTTTGCGGTCGTATAAAAAGTAGCTAGTTAAGATAGTACAGGTGTCTGTTTTTGAGCATCCCTTCTGGGCATGTTGCAAAAATACCCTTTTTTGGTTTAAGAATATTTTACCAGGTATCACAAATATACAATAGAAACATCTAAAACTTGAAATTTCAAGATTAAACTATCAAAACATTAAGTGCTGTTGAGTGTATTTTAGATTTTCAGAAAAAAACTTTTTTAAATCAAGGGCAGATAATTACATTGAATTTGATAGGACAATTAGTGTTTTAGGGATTTTTCATGAAAATAAGGCCTATGACCCCTTATTTTTATTTGATACTTCAGAAGTATTTATGAAAAGCAATTCTCTTATTGAATTGTAACAAATTCTATCCTTTAATGTTTCCTCAATAAGGAAAAATTAAGTTTCCCCTACATAATCTATATAAAATAACTGAGATTTGGTTAATTTCAATATACAAATATGTATTTTAACGAAAAAAAAAGGTCAGTGACTCCCAGTTTTCATATTGCTATTTGAAAGCACATTTACCCAGAAGTCTTTAACAGAAGTTTAAGAAAATTCTATCTTCGAACATTTAGACACCCCAGCTACCTTAATTTACAGTAAATTACAATTGTTATATTTCAAATCAAATTTCATTTTTACTACAATAAAACCTTTAAAATCAATACAAATAAACTTATGGGCTCATTAATTCTCTTATTTTATGACCCTAACTATCTGATAAGACTCTGAAGAGAGAGGATGTGTTTCTGAGTGCTCCTGATAAATGGATTATGTGTAATCATGTCTATACTAAACAGTTTTACTGCTGTGAAATCATTGTTTAATTCTTTCAATGCAACTATACTATTTAAAGCAAATAATGAATCAAGTGAAGAAAATTCAGAAAATGAAAGTATTTCATTGGATTTATCAGCTGAAAATGTGCCAGACTTTTTACAAATATCACCAAAGAAGAATAGTGTAACTATTCATGTCGCACAACATATGTTACAAGATGTACAGAGAATCTTGGATAGTGATCTTAACTCTATAAAAAGTCATTTTCAGTATGGAAATATATACAAAACTGTAAGTAACTCAGTAACAGTGACATTATATGTAAGTACTGGTACAATTAATGTTCAAGGTCGCAATGTTTATACTTGGATTGACACTTTTGTGGCAACCTGTGAATCCCTTGAAAAATAAATCATTTCATCCCAACCAAGATCATCCACACCAGTTGAATTTATAGAAGAAATTTTTAACAGTTCCATTGAATTTTCCCAAGAGAACTCACAAATGTCCGAAGAGAATAATGATCAAGCTCAGAACCTTAACTTCTCATTAGACTCAATAACTGATCTTTCCAAATCGATTGATAATTCCAAATATGATGGGAAAAGCAGGGAGGACTTAATTCAGATCATTAATGATCTAGAATCAAAATTGGTGAATAAATGCAGTGATGTGTCCATACAAACTGAAAGTATAGCTATATCTATTGATCAGTGTCAAACAACAAAATTTGTCATCACATGTGATATGTCAACACAAACAGCACCAATTCCAGCTCCTAGGCTCTCAAAATTGAAACTTCATAAGTAACCATGCCAAACTACCAACCAGCCTGAAAACCAAATTCAACACCTAAAATCTACCAAAACACAAAATTTTGAACAATCTAAACCGAGTGATAAAAACTTGATTATCGGTTCATCCATTCTAAAAGAAATCAGAACTTCTGGCCTATCTAAAACAGATATAAGAACATTCAGAGGTGCCAACATTGATAGGATCACTAGCGAAATTGTGAAAATGAATTTAAGAACATATAAGAATATCATTCTTCAAGTTGGTGGAAATGATATTAGTGCTGGAAAATCCCTAAATGAAGTGGAAGAGGACTATGAAAGTCTTATCTGGGCAGCTCGTTCATGTAGCAATAAGGATTGTAACATCATAGGCTCAGGACTCCCCCCAAGAAATGATGTAAATGTGTACAGTGCAAACTTAGTCCTAGAAAAACTGTGTCAACAATATGGATTGGTTTTTATACGTCAGTATGAGATGTATATGAGTGACAGTTTCAACCAGAATAAAGGTTTCTATACTCATGATGGTATTCATTTTAACTCCAGAGGAACATCCAGATACATTAAAACAATTAATAATATAGTTGGAATACTAAATTATCATTCTTATGCCTGTGCTAACTGTGGTGAACTTAACCATAAAACATCCTCGTGTAGATTTGAAATGAAAATGAAAATGTATGGCCACAAACTGAAATTTTGTTTAGCATGAAAAAATGGCAAAGAAGAGAATGCCAATTTAACCACTGTTTCAAACAGATTTAATGCACTTTCAACATTATGCTCTGAATGCAATTTATTATCTTGTATATGTAAGTCCACATTTTCTATTTCACAAGAGTATGGAATTTCTAAAAGAAACAAAAATGGGAGTGTTAATTATGTTATCATTGAAGAAAAAGAGA
Organism: Mytilus californianus; assembly: GCF_021869535.1. Lineage (NCBI taxonomy): Eukaryota > Metazoa > Mollusca > Bivalvia > Mytilida > Mytilidae > Mytilus > Mytilus californianus. The sequence goes on along the minus strand of NW_026262690.1, from coordinate 31,031,182 downwards.
ATGCTAATTATTCATTTGACACAACCAAGAAAGTGTCTATTGCAAAACTTAATATTATTAATGATGCATTAATTACTTCAAATAATGCTGACACTTTATCTCAAACATGTGGACAGGATACATTACTTGGTGATAAGCAGCTTGATACAAACTGTGTTATGTCTGATCATGGAAGTAATATTGAAAGGAATAACAACGTCGTCACTTCAAAGGTTTCATCTGCGTTACCGCCCATCTTTCGATAACTCGTTAATTGGTTTAATATATGGCATGGTAATTGACTCTCGGCATGTGATAGATTAAATCACTGACACTTTTCGGTCATTTTCGTGTTCCCGGAAAATTACGAATAGACCGGTTGTTGTCGTATATACGTATGAAGTAACCCGAATAGTTCACTCGTTACATTCCGCTGCTGTACGCTACCGAATAGAGTCAGTCGTTGAATGTTGATTTTAGTCTATTTTTCCTATTTATGTCTTTTTCGATCTTAATAGTTTAGGCCGACAGTTATCACATATGGAATTTAAGAAAAAGGGTGGATCATTTTCAATTTTAATATTTAAAACCAGTTAATTAAGAAGCCATTTCTGAAAGTTAAGAAGATGATTGTACAAAAAATATGTTTCGACCCCCTTTTATTAAATACGAATAATCCAAGTCTTTCGTGTATACCAGGCAATTTAAATATTCACAATTTTAAACGTTTCTATTCTTTATTTTGTACATAAACTAATTTGTATAAAATAAATTTGCGGTTAGACAGATACGTCAAGCTCATTTTGTTTGGTTGATTTTCTTTTTGCTGTAACGTGCTACATTAATATTAGTATTTAATTGTAAACACTTTTTTAAAATAGATATAAATTTAACATGTTTACGAACTTATCATCCCGATTTTAATTGTCCAGTTTCAATAATGTAATCAATTACTTGAAAGTAAATATTTTTATAAATCTCGATAAACTTGGCACATTTCAACAGTAAAATATTCTGTGTCTACATTTGTCTACATTATTTTGTTCAACATCATGTGAACCCTGATCGCGTTCATCGTTATTACCTGTTTTACTCGTGATCCGCTTTTAATCGGAAAACACTTTTAGATCAGTTTAAAACAAACAGTAAAGAGCAAAAATAAATATAATTGTCCATGTTAAACTGTTGTATTTTAAACAATTCTAGTCCGTCTTTCAAGTCTTTTACATCATTCGATTTCTTTCTGAAGGTAGAAATTTTATATGATACAGCGCCACCTTGTTATAAATAAACTAGGGATTTCCCACAGGCGATTTATAATTACCGGACTCGATAAAATCACGTGACTGATAAGAAATTCCAGATGCCCTTTTACAACCGCGGTATCACAGACAGTAACCAAAGGGGTCTTGCCGCTGAGACTATAATTGGATAAAATCATATGACTATAGTACAGAGCTCTGCAGGCCATATATACATGCTAATTAGTCGTTGTTATTCCTTTTAAATATTACTTCCATGGTCTGATAATGATTCTAATGATATCATAGCATGTGATTTATTGTATCCACTTCCTGAGGCCAATTGTCTAATTGATGTGAAATTATCTTATATCTATGTATTTACTTTAGCAATAGCTATTTGTATGTATTATCTAATCATGGAAGTAATATTGAAAGGAATAACAACGACTAATTAGCATGTATTAATGGCATGTAGAGCTCTGTACTAAAGTCATACGATTTTGTCCAATTATAGTCTCAGCGGTAGGACCCCTTTGGTTACTATCTGTGATACCGCGGTTGTAAAATGGCATCTGGAATTTCTTATCAGTCACGTGGTTTTATCGAGTCCGGTAATTATAGCGCACCTGTGGGAAATCCCTAGTTTATTAATAACAAGGTAGCGCTGTATCACATAAAACATCTACCTTTAGAAAGAAATCGAATGGTGAAAAAAACTTGAAAAACGGACGAGAATTGTATAAACTACAACAGCTTAACATGGTAAGTTGTAATTATTTTTGCATATTTTGGCTTTTTACTGTTTGTTTTAAATTGATTTAAAAGCATTTTCCGGTTGAAAGCGGATCTCAAGTAAAAACAGGTAATAATGATGATGCGGTCAGGGTTCACATGATGTATAACAAAATAATGTAGACAGATGTAGACATATGATATTTTACTGTTGAAATGTGCCAAGTTTATCGAGCATTAAAAAAAATATTAACTTTCAAATAATTTAGACTTACATGAAATAAAAGTCATAAAATACTTTATTTAAACATGAAATTAAAATGGTTAGCGGTGCTACCGTATTAAAATTTATATCTATTTAAAAAAAAAGTTTTGATAACATTAACACATTACAAGAAAGAGAAAAACAATCAAACAAAGAGAGCATGACGCTATTTCTATCGGCAGTTTTATTTTTAGTGAGTCATTTTAAATTTTGTGTACAAATTAGAAGAGTATAGTAATTGAAGGTTTAAGTTGTTTTAATTGATCAGATGATAATGTATAGAAGACTGTTCAATACAAGGTTGTTTATAAGGCCATGCAAGTAGTATGTTAATTTTTATTCTACTTCCATGTTAAGACATACAATTTGTAAAATTATCTTCTTAACTTTCAGAAATGGAGTTTGAATTTGACTGCCGTTTATGTGGAAAATTAGAAAAGAAGACCACACATCGTCATTTGCCTTGTGAAAAATCAAAGCACGCAAGGGACATTAAACTAACATTAAATATTGAAATTGAAAATGATCCTCATTTTTTGTCAAATTTCATATGTGAAAGTTGTCGGCTTAAATTAGTAAGATGGAGAAAAAACGTTAATAAGAAAAAGGAAGCCAAAATCAACATTGAGGTAGTGGCAATTGAATCAGACGACAGCTTGTCCCAGTCACAAGTGAAAACAAACAGTACTTGGCAAGGTATTGAATCATTGGCAAACGAATTAGGATGGGTTTCTAACATTCAAGACGGTTCAAGATGTTTTATGAAACTGCAGGAAGATAAAGTGCTTTTTAGCATATTTATTGACTCCGATCTGAACTGCAGAATCATAGTCTTAGAAAAAGTTGTTAAATTTGAAAATATTCTTGAAGATAGCACAAGTATCAATGATGCATCAATTGTTGAAAAGTTGATGAAGAAAATTACATGCATGAAGATTTGCCCAGGAAACAATGACTTTTCTGATATTTGTCGTTATCGGTATCCTAACACACTAGCAACATTTAGAAACACAGAAGATATATTATTAGCATCTGAAGAAAATTTAGCACATGGAACAACAATACGCACAGTTGCTTGTGGTATGTTATGTGATAGCCAGCAAGAAAGATGTTCAAATTGTCAAGTTTTCCGGCCAAACCTCTTCATGCAACGTAGTAGAATGAAAAACAATTCATCAGAAACAAAGCTAACGCATAGACTTGATTACATGACAACTGGTCAGTTGAAAGAGAGAGTATTGAACTCAAGGGATGAAATTAAAAGTCTTAAAAGAAAAATGGACAGTCTAAAAGAACAGTTATCTAAATACTGCGACAAGTTAGGAGTGAAGTTGGACGTTGGAATTTCAGAGTCTTTTGTAAGCATAATGAAAAAAAATAATGTCATTGCGTTATCAAAATTTAAAGAAAATAGTCCACAATACATTCTTTGGAAACAGCAACTAGAAGCGGCAACAAAGTCAAATCTGAAGCAAATGAGATGGCATCCAACTTTGTTAAGGTGGTGCATAGCTTTGCATGCAAAATCTCCATCTGCTTACAGAATGGTTAAGAAAAGCAACGTACTAACACTTCCACATGAGAATACACTCCGGGATTATACAAAGTTTACTAGTACAGGAAGTGGCTGGAATACTGACGTGATCGACAGGGCTTTACTGGACTATAGCATCTTAGATGACCCCCTGAAACAGAATATTTCGTTGCTGTTTGATGAAGTGAAAGTGAAGTCTGGACTTGTATACTGTTCTGAATCAGGCAGACTGATTGGATTTTGTGATTTGGGGTCTGTGAATAATGATATTCAGAACTTTTGCATAAATGAATCAGATACGTCAGAGCCCGGCATTGCAAGTCATATCATGACAATAATGATACGAGGCATATTTTCTAATCTCGAGTGTGTTGTTGCACATTACCCTTGCAAAGGATTCACTAGTAATCAGTTATTTTGGATTATTTGGCACGGCATTGGCATTTTAGAAAAATATGGTTTAATTGTTAGAGCTTTGGTGTGCGACGGTGCTACTCCTAACAGGAAATTCTACAGGATTCATGGACAAAACCAAGATATATGCTACTTTACAAACAATGAATATGGAGACGAAATAAATCTATACTTTATCTGTGATGCCCCTCATCTAATGAAAACAACGCGAAATAACTTCGAGAACTCAGGATGGAACAATAAAACCAGAAATTTAATGGTAAGTAATGTGACATGTTTGGCTTTTCTGCGCGAGCTTAGGCTCCCTCTTGAAGGCCGTACTTTGACCTTTAATTGTTTACTTTTTACACCTTGTGATTTGAATGGAGAGTTGTCTAATTGCCACTCATACCACATCTTAATTCCATTAGATACAAATAAAACGTCTAAAGAAAATCGAATATATTTCATTTTGAAGTAAAATGTATCGGTTTTATATATTCTAAACACTCCTGCAGTTCTTTCAATAAGAAAATGAATATACTAGAGAACCTTTATTCAATGATATGTAGAGGGCTAATGTCACACTATTGTTTAATTCTTTTTTCTCTTTCCAGTTGAACGGGAAGCCTATAAAATGGTCACAGATAGTAACACTAGTGGAAGGCGATATCCATGGAATGGGTTTGCGGCTTCTTCCTCGGATCACTTATGAACATCTTCATCTAACGCCAACTTTGAGAATGAGAGTCAAATTAGCAGTACAGGTTAGTTTTTGTTTTTTATATACTAGTACTCTGTACTAGTGCATGTGGTAAAAAAATATTAAACTCCAAAGAGACAATACACATTTGGCTTTTTTTAAATACAGAATAGGAAGGAAAATTATATTTATTTTATATACATATGGTCTTTTAAATATCAATATTTTAATTTCAGTTGTGTTTTATTTCTGTTATAATTCTTTTCAGATTCTTAGCTCCAGCGTTGCAAATGCCCTACAGCTCAAAGGCAACCCAGAAACTGAGTCAACACAACTTTTCATAAGAATGTTTGATAAATTTTTCGATTGCCTGAATGTGTCAAATACCAATTCAGGCATCTTTCAGAGGAAACCAACTTGTGCACCATACACTGATATCAATGATTGGAGATTTAAGGTTTGTATAAATGTTCTTAGTATTAAAGATTTAAGTTTTCTTTTGATTTGTGATATACTAGTAGACCCTGAGATCTTAAAAGCTCTTTCAAAGAAGTTGAAATGTATCATTAGACTTAAGAATACATGTACATACATTGTACCCAGGATCCAAATGAAAATAAGGAGATGTGGTATGGTTTGCAATGATCCACCTATCCATTGTGGATGCAGTAATATGGCTCTGAATCTCTTCAACAATAAACAAAACTCATGCATATGGTAGGAAGCTTTTAAAGGCTTAATGTCATAATTATCGTAAGATAAAAATACTTATTGTCATGCTTTTTGTTTTTTCAGTTTTGAATGTTGTCTCATCAGATTTTACCTACATTTTGTATAGTCATATCTATAAAATTGTTTTAATGAAAAAACTTGCTTAGCGAATTAAGTTTTGCATTACTTTTTTTTGCAACAGTGGCTACAGGAGGATTTCCTTAAGTTTCTAGCCAGATGGGAGCAAGAAGGAGAAAATCAAGCAGATCTTAGTAAAAAGGAAAAAAAACAACTTTGCCTTAGCAGGGAAACCCTTGAAGGACTGAGAATAACGGGTAAATTCTTATTTTGGAAAAAAGTTTATTTCAAATAATTTATCATTCCTTTACATTGCAGATAAATATTATCTGAATAATTGTGCTAGGATTAAGACAAATTTTGACTGTTTTTATGGTTAGTTATGTTTTTTGACCTAATCACTATAAACAAGGTGAAATTATTAATTTTACTCATTTCTTTTTCAGTTAACTCATTTGTGGAGTTGGGAAAGCAACTGCTTCTGCTGCCAAATGTTCGATTCCTGTTGAGCGAGAAGTTTAACCAAGATCCACTTGAGGAATACTTTTCAAAGCAGAGGGGCATGGGAGGATTTTGTGATAATCCTACTGTTAGGCAATTTCAAAGCAATGCATTAAAGTTGCAAGTTGCAAATGCTCCTGCAGTAATGGCATCTACAAGAGGAAACTGTCAGACAAGACAAAACACACAGCGAATTGAAGCACCATTAAGCAAACGGAAACACAACAGACATTGATGTATATTTTATAAGAGTGTTTAATTTATAACATAATTCATATAAGACATCGGTCTTAATTTTATTTCATATAGCTACAAAATGTACAACAATATTTTGAGGTTGTTTAATTTTCCTTGTTTAATTCTTTTCTCATACTTTTTTGTGATTTTCGTGATATTGAATTCTCTTGTTTTTTCTTAATATACATGAATACATTTGCAAATGCTTTCAGTCTAAGATTCACCCAGCATGTAATAAATTTATTAAGAAGATATAATTTAATGTCATCACTCTCTGTATGCGTCATCAATTCCATAAAAGCCTGGTTCACTGACTCACTATCCTCAATCTGCTGGTGGAGCTCATCCTTTGTGACATGCAGACTTGAAGATGCTCTATTTAAATTTGAGCGAATAATGATTTCCATTTCTTTAAAAAATATGTAGACAGGATCACTTACAGAAAAAAGTCCACCCCTATTAACAAGGATAAGCCATTCTTTTGTATAGGAGAGTAAATTTCTTGTGTCAACTTCAGATTCAGAAATCTTAAAGTTTTTAATAATGTCCCAACACAGTGCACACATAGGATTTTTTTGATATTTTGCGAAATGACGTGATAACTTTCTACATATATATCCTGCAGTAAATCTTAAGGCCTGTTCTTCAGATTCAGTAATGGTCAAAACAGATGTTTTTTCTCCTGATGTTGAAGGAATAGGGTGTCGTTTCTTCATAAGTTCCTGAAACAATTGTTGTAGAAGAAATTGCAATACTAATTTACAAATTCGGGTTGAATAATTTTCAATTTCTAAGTTGTCCATAAAACTTATAAATGTCAATTTTATGTCTGCAGACCCTCTAATTTGATGGAAGGATGCAGCTTTTTTTTCAAGTCGTGTTGAAATTAGCTGCTTACTGTTGTCGCCTTCAATAACAGATGGCCAAATATGCTGAATTAACATTTCACAATTTTCATTTGCTGCATTACTGTTTTCCAATTTTTCTACAGTTACAGTCAACATATCGCTAAATTTGTCATTGGGTTTACAAAACGACTCTGATCTTATAGTTTTTAAAGTATCAAGCACAACTGTCTTGGCACTTTCTTTAGCTTTCTCTAATGTGAATGCTGGAAAAATAGAAACATAAATAATAATTGGCATAGATAAAGGCTGAAAAGTCAGAATGATAATCATTGCTACAGAAACGAAATCTAGGTGTCCATTGTTAAAGACTATATATTGCCAGATATCAATGATTATTTTTGTCCTTGGGTTGTTGTCTCATTAACATACATTTTGTACACAATGTACACAAAATATCCCTTTCTTCAATAATACATGCAAATGTATTATCTTATAAGTTTTATGTCCAGTGGCAAATATTTCATGCATATTCCGGACAAAGAATACAAAAGGAAGGATCTGCTTTATCGGTAAACCATATACAGTGTATAGGGCTAAAAATTTTGGACTACCAGTACCTACTAAGACTTTACAAGATGTGGATGAATATCTAGATAAGCCAAAAAGAAGGGTTTTACTGTCCAATTAAAGTCACATCGATGACGTAAAAAAAGGCAAAAATCATTTCCTAAACACTTCTTCCCAAAATGAAAATGTACCGTAAAAAAACATTATTTTGGACAATATTATAGCAGCTTACCATATTCCTTTACAGTATTCCCGGACTTAGTTTTTATTTGTTTGGAAGACTTCTTTTCTTTTTCTGAAAATTAAAACAAATCGAACATAAAAAATTGAACATTTTGACAAATGCTCAAAATATTGATTTGCCATAAAATTTTCATATATTTTATGGGTAATAAATAAATTAAAACCTATCAATTTAATAGTTGTCATCCCGTCAATTTATATCAACTTACATTTTAACATGTATGTTTTAAAGAACAATGTTAGAGTGTGTCAATATTCTAAATTTTAACTTATATTATTCATAAAAAAGTATTAGATACTAATAAATGAGATAGCAGGCTATTATATAAAATTATGATTCCTGTATCAATGTTATACAATGAATAAAACACTTTACAATTTATTCGTCTTTGATGTCTACATGTAAAAAATAAGTGTTTGCCAATTATGTATTCTGACACACATGTATGCACAGAATAAAAAAACTTTTGTAAAAATTAACATACCCGAGACTACAATTGGTTTGTCATGTCCAAGACACTCATAACACACCCAATCTGAAGGTCCGTCATCTATTGAAACATTTAATCCAACACAGCGTATATGGTAAAACTTAATTTTACAGTCTGGACCCTCACATTCTATTATATCAGCCACCACATCTGATTTGCAATGGCAATAAACTTCGGTTTCAGTTTCCGAAGTTTCAAAGTCATCAAAAATTTCATCGGGAACGTCCTCCATCTTTACAAACTATAGTTTTTTTTAAACCGTTATTGATCGTTTTTAAAGATAACTTCAGACAATTTTGACTTCCTTAGTATTTATGACAACATCCGGTTTGTTCGTATATTTCCGTGAACACGACAATAACCGGAAAGTGTCAGTGATTTGATCTATCACATGCCGAGTAGTCAATTACCATGCCATATATTAAACCAATTAACGAGTTATCGAAAGATGGGCGGTAACGCAGATGAAACCTTTGAACTGGCGTTGTAGTTATTCCTTTCAATATTACTTCCATGATCTAATCAAATTGGAAAACCATGCATTGACAAGGAAGCAAATAGATCCTGGTGATAATATTTTTGATACATATGGTTTTAGTAAATCTAAAGGTATCAGGATTTGTTCTCATAATGTTAATAGGATTGAAAGTAAATATGATGAAATCAAACACACACTTATGTTTTCAAAAAACCCACCTGATGTAGTGGGCATGTGTGAAACATTTTTAACTAAAAACACTACAGATAATGAATTACAAATACCTGGTTACTTATCTGAAAGAAAAGACAGAACTTCCCAGGGTGGGGGTGGTTTGATTGTTTATTTTTCTGAAAAAATAAAATTTTCAAGACAAATCAACATTGAAATAAGAGGTATTGAAACAATGTGGTTTGAAGTAAAACCAGATTATAAAAAATCATTTTTACTATGTTTTGTGTACAGACCGCCAAAGTCAACAATAGACTGGATTGATGATTTTGAAAAAGAACTAGGAATGGCAGTGACCATTAATTCAGATATAATATTATTGGGTGATTTTAATATGAACTTTAAAGCACCAAGCAAACCTCCTCAAAAATGGCTGAGTGTTTTAGAATCATTCAATCTTCAACAATTGATTGTAGATGCTACAAGGGTTACAAAGGATACTAGTACATTGATTGATCATATCTATGTCAGTAATCTAGATAAGGTACAGGAATCACATGTCTGTAAATATGCAATTAGTGACCATTATCCTATTTGTTTAACAAGGAAAGAAGTTAATAAAGACAAAAAGAATACACACAGTACAATCACATACAGGAATTTCAAAAAATTTGACCAAAATGAATTTCTATTAGACCTACAAAGTACATCTTTTTATACTTATAACTTTTTTACTTCCTGTGCTGAAAAACTAAGAGAGCAAAGAGATATTACATCTGTTGACAAGGCAGATTTCAATAATCTTAGCACATTCATTAATAATCAATTAAAACAACAAAAACATGAGAAATTTACCATACCACCAATAAAGATAAATGAGCTATTTGATGAGTTAACCAAACTTGATGTAAATAAATCATCAGGAACTGATAATATTGGACCCAAAATCCTTAAAATAAGTGCCCCATATATTGCCACTCCTCTCACATATATATTCAACAGAATGATAGATACTGGTATATATCCTTCATTACTGAAAAATGCTATGGTAACATTAGTTTACAAAGATGGTGACAAGGTTTTAGCAACAAATTACAGACCAATATCTGTTCTTCCATCTCTATCAAAAGTATTAGAAAGGCATGTCTCAAATAACATGTACAAGTACTTGTCTAAATTTAAACTTTTACATCCTACACAATCAGGTTTCAGGCCACATCATTCTTGTCAAACTGCACTTATTGATATCATTGACAAATGGCTGCAAGAAATGAATGATGGTAATTTAAACTTAGCAATACTGTTGGACTTCAAAAAAGCATTTGATCTTGTAGATCATGACATTCTTTGCTTAAAGCTTGCTATTTACGGATTCAGTGAGTCTGCAGTAGGTTTTTTTAGGTCATACCTAAGTAATAGAACACAGCAAGTAAACATTTACAATGTTAATTCTGATAAAAAAGATGTGGAATTTGGTGTCCCCCAAGGATCTATACTAGGTCCTCTATTATTTGTCTTATTTATAAATGACCTTCCCCTTTGCATTAAAAATTGTAAAACAGACTTGTATGCTGATGATACTACTCTCCATAAATCCGGGAAAAACATAGAAAGTTTACATGATGATGTACAAGAAGATTTATGCAGAGTTGAAGAATGGTGCAAAATTAATAATATGTTCATCAATACCAAAAAAACAAAATGTTTGGTTACTGGAACAAGTCAGAAGTTATCAACTCAATCTTTTCAACCAAATTTACTAATAAATTCAGAAACACTACAAAATTCATCATGTGAAAAATTATTAGGTGTTAAAATTGACAGCACACTTAGCTGGACAAATCAAATTGATCAAATTTGTGCTAGCATTTCATCAAGAATATACCTTCTTTCTAAATTAAAGAAATTTTTAGATATTAATGGCAGGAAAGCATACTATAATGGGTATATTCTGCCGCTCATCGATTACTGCTGTATTGTTTGGGGAGAATGTAAAAATGAAGGGATGGTAAGAATATTAAAACTTCAAATAAAATGCTCCGCTGGGGCGCAGCTTGATACGACCGCAGAGGTCGAACCCTGAACAGTTGGGGCAAGTATGGACACAACATTCAAGCTTGATACAGCACTGAATTTGGATTGTAATTAAATATTTGACAAAGCATAGGTTTCTGACACAGAATGAATGTGGTCTAAGAACTTAAAAAATTTTAATTTACCTATTCAAACCATATCATTATTATTTGCTTTTATATAAAAAATCAGAAATAACCAATTTAAAATGGAAAATTTTAAAGAAACAAAGAGGAAAAAAAAATCCCCCCCCCAAATTTTTGAACCCCATCACCCCCAAACTCAATCCCAGCCTTCCCTTTGTGGTATGGTACTTTGCAGTACAATTTCAGAGAGATCCATACACTTGAACACAAGTTATTGTCTGGAAACTAGAAAAATGCTTATTTTTTTGTCCCTTTTCGGCCCCTTATTCCTAAACGTTTTGGGCAATTACCCCAAACTCAATTCCAGCTTTCCCTTTGTGATATGGAACCTTGTAGTACAATTTTATAAAGATCCATACACTTACACACAAGTTATTGTCATGAAACTAGAAAAATGCTTGTTTTTTGCCCCTTTTTGGTCCCTAATTCCTAAAATTTGGAGGCAATTACCCCCAAAATCAATCCCAGTATTCCCTTTGTGATATGGAACCTTGTGGTACAATGTCAGAGAGATCCATACACTAACACACAAGTTATGTCTGGAAGTTACAATAAAATGCTCCGCTGGGGCGCAGCTTGATACGGCCGCAGAGGTCGAACCCTGAACAGTTGGGGCAAGTATGGACACAACATTCAAGCTTGATACAGCACTGAATTTGGATTGTAATTAAATATTTGACACAGCATAGGTTTCTGACACAGAATGAAAGTGGTCTAAGAACTTAAAAATTTTTAATTAACCTATTCAAACCATATCATTATTATTTGCTTTTATATATAAAAAATCAGAAATAACCAATTTAAAATGGAAAATTTTAAAGAAAAAAAAAGGAAAAAAAAATCCCCCCCCCCCCAAATTTTTGAACCCCCTTATGATTCATCACCCCCAAACTCAATCCCAGCCTTCCCTTTGTGGTATGGTACCTTGCAGTACAATTTCAAAGAGATCCATACACTTGAACACAAGTTATTGTCTGGAAACTAGAAAAATGCTTGTTTTTGGCCCCTTTTTGGCCCCAAATTCCTTAACATTTAGGGCAATTACCCCCAAACTCAAACCCAGCTTTCCCTTTGTGATATGGAACCTTGCAGTACAATTTCATAAAGATCCATACACTTACACACAAGTTATTGTCCTGAAACTAGAAAAATGTTTGTTTTTTTGCCCTTTTATGGCCCCTAATTCCTAAAATTTTGAGGGAATTACCCCCAAAATCAATGCCAGCCTTCCCTTTGTGGTATGGTACCTTGCAGTACAATTTCAGAGAAATCCATACACTTGAACACAAGTTATTGTCTGGAAACTAGAAAAATGCTTATTTTTGGCCCCTTATTCCTAAACTTTTTGGGCAATTACCCCCAAACTCAAACCCAGCTTTCCCTTTGTGATATGGAACCTTGTAGTACAATTTCATAAAGATCCATACACTTACACACAAGTTATTGTCATGAAACTAGAAAAATGCTTGTTTTTTGCCCCTTTTTGGCCCCTAATTCCTAAAATGTGGAGGCAATTACCCCCAAAATCAATCCCAGCATTCCCTTTGTGATATGGAACCTTGTGATACAATGTCAGAGAGATCCATACACTTACACACAAGTTATTGTCTGGAAACTAGAAAAATGCTTGTTTTTTGCCCCTTTTTGGCCCCTAATTCCTAAAATTTGGAGGCAATTACCCCCAAAATCAATCCCAGCATTCCCTTTGTGATATGGAACCTTGTGGTACAATGTCAGAGAGATCCATACACTTACACACAAGTTATGTCTGGAAGTTACAAAAATGCTTATTTTTGGCCCCTAATTCCTTAACTGTTGGTACCATAACCCCCAAAATCAATCCCCACCTTCCTTTTGTGGTATTGAACCTTATGGTAAAATTTCATAGAGATCCATTCACTTTAACTAAAGTTAGAGTGCGAAAAACTAATGTGTCTTCGGACGACGACGACGACGCCAACGTCATACCAATATATGACCACAAAAATTTTTTTGCAGTCGTATAAAAAGAGCAGCAAGATTAATTCTTGATGCAGACCCTTTATCCCCATCAGCCCCCTTATTTAAAGAACTTGGATGGATGACAGTTGAAAACAGAATCAAATACCACAAATATTTACTGCTACATAAATGTATGCGGAAAGAAGCACCACAGTACCTACTTCAAAAGTTTCAACTTATATCTGTTAATAATCCTTATGCTTTAAGGGGTGTCACTCAAGGTAATTTGATAGTTCCTAAGCCAAAAACTGAACTGTTTAAAAAATCTTTTGCTTATTCTGGATCAGTTTTATGGAACGGACTACCATATGAAATGCGTAAAGTGCAAAACACTTTTTCTTTTAAACAAATTATAAAACAATACTTGAGACAGTCCCAATATTCAGTCTTGAAATGATTGCAACTATTACTCTTTTTTTAGAATGTATGATTTTGATTTGTATATAATATCTATTCACTACATGCAATCTGTAACTGTTTTATATGTTCTAATTATGGTACATGTATACTGAACTATCATGACTATACGATTGTGTTAATATGTTGTATGTTTGCTTTTTTTCTTTTATTATTATTTTTTACATGTATTGTATATGAGGGCCTCAGGGAAGATTAGTAATTGTAACTAACTGTGTTTACCCTCTTTAAATAAAGAATTTATTATTATTATTATTATTATAACTACATTCATCAAACTGATTAATGTATGAAGTTTAAGATTTACCTGTCAATTCTGTGATGACTTTAATGATGTGGTACAATGCAGGTATACAAATCACCAAGGGTTCAACATAGGATAACCAGTAATAAATCAACATATGCTGTAATATATTCAGATAACTACAGTTTAAAACAAATAAGATATTGACATGTCATTGTTCATTCTATCTTGAATTCCAGAGAGACTTTTAAGTGAAGCTGAGACTCATTCCCAATTGATCAATTCAGAAATTCAACTTTTCTCTTTCTGTTGAACAGATTCATCTTCTGGCAAAGGAAACTATAATTTGAATAAAATAATATAATCCTTATAATTAAAAAAAAATACAAATTGTAAAGAGTAAATCTATTTCTTACCATTAACAACTTCGGGGACAGAGAGCTATCTTGTAGAATGATACCCAGTTCACTGGCTGATTTGTTGTCTCTCAGAGAGAGCTCAAACAAAAATTTAACTGTAAGAAAAAAAAATCTGCACTGTGAAACATAATCCTTTGTTTTGGTTCCTTTCTATAATTTTACAATTAAGAAATCTATTATAACTGTAATGGATTGTGCATGTCACAATATATTCAAATTAATCACAATAATACAATGTGTTTGTAAAAATCATAAAAGCTCAAGAAGGGTACACAATTAATACCCATCAAATTCTTATGTTACAATCCAAAGAAAATCAGTATGGAGTTACTAGAACCCATCTAAAACTTAGGGGGAATTCTGGTGCTCAAGAAGGGTACACAATTAATACCCATCAAATTCTTATGTTACAATCCAAAGAAAATCAGTATGAAGTTACAAGAACCCATCTAAAACTTAGGGAGAATTCTGGTGCTCAAGAAGGGTACACAATTAATACCCATCAAATTCTTATGTTACAATCCAAAGAAAATCAGTATGGAGTTACAAGAACCCATCTAAACCTCAGGGGGAATTCTGGTGCTCAAGAAGGGTACATAATTAATACCCATCAAATTCTTATGTTACAATCCAAAGAAAATCAGTATGGAGTTACAAGAACCCATCTAAAACTTAGGGGGAATTCTGGTGCTCAAGAAGGGTACACAATTAATACCCATCAAATTCTTATGTTACAATTCAAAGAAAATCAGTATGGAATTACAAGAACCCATCTAAAACTTAGGGGGAATTCTGGTGCTCAAGAAGGGTACACAATTTATACCCATCAAATTCTTATGTTACAATCCAAAGAAAATCAGTATGGAATTACAAGAACCCATCTAAAACTTAGGGGGAATTTTGGTGCTCAAGAAGGGTACACAATTAACACTGATCAAACTCTTATGTTATAATTCAAAGAAAAGTCATGATCAGTGATAATACAAAATCAGATTGTTATATGTCTCTTGTTTAAACTGAACTTTTAAAAATGTGATTTTTTCATTATATATTTCTATCATATACTCTCCATATACCAGAAAACCTCAAATATAACATTGTGCATGAGGAAAATTGTAAATGTTTGTATGTTATTCAACATTCTTTCCATACACTTCTACAATTTCCCCTTTATTGTTCAGATGAATATTAGGGTACTTGGGGTAAACAACCAAACATTAAATAAGAGTGATAAAATCTTTCATATATCTATAGATCCAAAACACATTGACATCAATAAAAAAGTCAAAATTTAAGTCAACTATGCCTGAGAAATTGTAACACAAATGTTCTTATAAGTCAATAAATTATAAAGTGACATTTTACTATCAAAATATTTATTATAAATCATGACCAACTAAACTGACCACTAAGATTATATGTATTATATATCTGGTATAGCTAATGTAAGTTTCCTACCTAAATCTGTTCTTTTATCATCTGATAAGTTACTCATCAATTCATATGTACCATGCTGACTAGCATCCTGCTCAACCAAGTGTGGCTGACACTGGAAGCAGCTTAGAAATCCAGCTGGTGTCATACCCTCTTTGTCATCCTCAAATTTGACACGTTTCACTGATTTTTCTCCATTCCCACCATTCTTGGAAGAATAAAACTGATCAAGTTGTGAGACAATATGTGTGGCCTCAGAGCCTGACAGATCAAGTGATTTTTCAAGAATTTCCTGGAAAATAAAATGTTTAAATGTAAATTGTACAGTAAGAAAAAGCATGATGAGCAAGTTTGACTCTCCTGCTGCCTATTTACAAAATGTACATTTTGGGGAATTTATTTGAAAGGTGGTGTGAACTAGAGACATACACTGGCAACACATGGGTTTATGGTGTGTCTCATATGGTGAAACTGAGAAATTCATTAAGTTTTTGTTGGATGGTAATAGTCTGTCAAATGAGCAGACAAATATTGATCATTAGAAAGACAATTCAAACTTTAAAAATACCACAAAACCTGGGTCAACCTGAAGACATCTTGAGCTGTAAGTCATCATTATACACTACTGTACCCCATAAGCTCCAGATTTGCAGGCAATACAAAAAACAGTATATTAAGAACATTTTTCTGATATTTTCTAAGACTAAGGGCCATAACTTCAATAACAAGCATACTGTGGATTCATTTATTTTCATGGGTACCAATTTTTGTGGATTGAGGAAAGGTAACATTTTTGTGTTTGCCAAAGTCTGCCTACAAACCTATAAAGAATTTCTAATTCATTGAACATTTAAATTTATGGTTCACCTTTACTTGCGAAATCAACGAAAATTGGTATTCAACGAATAATAATGAATTCACAGTAACAAAAAAATTCATGAAATCTGTTTGATTTCAGAATGAGAGACATTAAAAACACTTTATGCCCAGCAACATTTCCAAAATAACCAGCCACAACAATGATTTATTAAAAGACTTTAAATGTGTGTTATTAAACTTGAAAATAAATACAACTGTATTTCAAGGTAAGAAATCATAGTATTCTTTATGATTGCATAAAGTTATCTTAAAAACAGATGTTTAATAACTTCCAATGAGACAGCAAAACAACAATAAAAGGCATCAAGAGACCATGAACATTTAGACAATAGTAATAATATTTCAATATAGGTCCTGAAACATAAAGTTAATCATATACCTCACTGCTCTGATTATTCTCCTGATTAGTTATAGCTTGGTGACTTTTTACTAACATTTGGTATGTCTGTAGTAATCCGTCCTTTAGCTCGCTATATCTAACAAACATCTTACTGTCTATATCTAAACAATCTGAAAACAAGATACAGAATAATGTGTAAACATCTGAACTAATTATCAGATTGGAAAAGCAATTCCATGTTTTCAATTTTTTTTATATTTAGTTGAAGAGAAGTGTTCTCTAGATCAGAAATATTTTGTTTGAAAGAATGTTGTGCAATTGACCGATTATATAATAATGAAGTTTAAAATTCTTCTCTAAAATTACCATTATTTTCTATATTCTATGAATACTTTAAAGTATCTGTACCATAGAATAGCAGTCAAATAATCATAATTTTTGAGAAAAAAATCGAAACATAAGTTTTACATTTAATTACAGCAACTAAACAATTCCAGTTCTTAAAGTTTGAAGATTATTTCCACCAGAAAAAATCTGTCTGATAAAATGAATATTAACTACTGATAAGTTTTTGAACTAAATAAAATTTTTCAAACTGATTCTTACCTTTATCAGTGAACTGCTGTAGACATGCTTGAAGTATTTTTCTTACCTTTATCAGTGAACTGCTGTAGACATGCTTGAAGTACTTTTCTTACCTTTATCAGTGAACTGCTGTAGACATGCTTGAAGTATTTTTCTTACCTTTATCAGTGAACTGCTGTAGACATGCTTGAAGTATTTTTCTTACCTTTATCAGTGAACTGCTGTAGACATGCTTGAAGTATTTTTCTTACCTTTATCAGTGAACTGCTGTAGACATGCTTGAAGTACTTTTCTTACCTTTATCAGTGAACTGCTGTAGACCTGCTTGAAGTATTTTTCTCATCACATTCACTGACAGATACTTTGTAGATAAAACTCTCTCTACACCCTGAATGGCAAAAGAAAATAATTGTTTATACATTATATCAAAGCAAAACATACAGGATCACAAGACTTACTGAAATTATTGGAGGTTATAGACCACACCCACCACAAATATCTAACTCCTCCAAAAAAAAAAAAAAAATAGACATACAAACAAAGATAAACAACAAATGTCACATGGTCCAGCAAGTATGACTTCATACAGACACAAAATGTGGTGGAAGTTTGAAATGATGGAAACAAGAATGTGTCCATAGTACACGGATGCCCCACTCGCACTATCATTTTCTATGTTCAGTGGACTGTGAAATTGGGTTCAAAACTCTAATTTGGCATTATATTAGAAAGATCATATCAAAGGGAACATGTGCATTAAGTTTCAAGCTGATTGAACTTCAACTTCAGCAAAAACTACCTTGACCAAAAACTTTAACCTGAAGTGGGACAGACCGACGGACGAATGGATGCAGACCGAAAAACATAATGCCCCTCTACTATCGTAGGTGGGGCATAATAAATGTCCATTCTGCATACAACAGGCACCTTTGACAATTACATCTCTAGAAGATTCTGTTTTCTACCTAACAGACAGCTTTTTAAGTATGTATCATTTTTAGTTTATTGTTTGTATAAATAAAGCTGTTTCTTGTTTTCCCTTTAAAAATTTGTTCACATTTGTTCTTCAGTGCCTTTAATAGTATACTATACAGTATGGGTTTTGCTCACTGTTGAAAGCCTTATGGTTACCTGTAATAATTCACATCTTTGACCTTTGGTCTTTATATGGATAGTTGTCTAATTGGGCATTAAACCTTATCTTATGTTTCTTACCTACAAAGAAGGAAAGATATAATTTATTCAAATCTATTCAAAATGTGCATTTAAGCATACTGGTATGCAAATTTGTTAACTGGTATCTTAATTGACAACAGCAACATTTTTTTTCAGATAATTGGAATATCAAAACGCTAGTTATAAACTTAATTCATTTGCAATTCAACATTTTTAAAGTAACCAGAAATAGATCTTCATTGATCTTCTAATAAAGCTTTTTTCTGATCACATATTCAGTGGCTTTCTTAATTTGAATTCTAATATGACGAAATTCTTTCGCTTTGGAAACAAAGCCATGTCCTAATTCCTATAGAACATCGACTGCATGTGATTGACGTCACAAATGAAATTTTTTGAATAACTTCGGAGATCAAAATGGACATTTATGTTGCTATTGCTTGCTATGAATTTGAATAAAATCATTCTAAAAGGTAAGTTTACATGTATCTGTTAATTTTTATCGTGAAACTTGATTTTCTATAATGTTTTGGCTTCATTGCATGAATTCTTCAAAACAGTGTTTAATCTATTTTTTTTAGTTTTACCTGCTGGGCAATACTTGAGATTTTCATGTCTAGAATCAGTGACTTCACAGCTGATTCCAATGTCTCTGGAAAGAATAAAACCATTCATTTTACTATTAATAAACCAAGTTCTTTCATATAGGTTAAAATTTGTAATTTAAGTACATGTATAAATAAAGTTGGAAAAAAAACAACCACATGTCCAAATGTTCATTTTTATTTTCTTCTGAACATACATTTTCTTACTAATTTAAAAAAAAAAAACATATCAATAAATTTGCTCTTTCTATATTAAAGTGTAGTTTACCTGATTCTTCAGTGTTGTCCTTTAACACAAGTTTTAACTGCTTAAGCAAATGGAGATCCCTTGCTCTTTTACTGTTTTTATCACTAAAATGATATAATATCTATTATGAAACTTTCTAAACAGCATAAAGTTAATTTTAGAACTTAACTGCCTAATTTTGTAGAAAGTAAATTGAAGTAAAATGACAGTGTGGTCTATCCTGACAACTAGAATAACATTGAGTAATAGAACAATGTATTTACATATCCAATTATATACAAACATAATCTATTCTAATATAATGTTTCCCTTTTGCTTTGTAAACAAAGCCATGTTCTAATTCCAACAGAATATTGGGTGCATGTGATTGATGTCACAATTAAAATTGCAACATTGGTTATGTTTTGACCAACACAAGAGATAAAATGTGTGTTTGTGTTGTTGTTGGTCTTTATGAAATTATATAAAATCATTCTTAAAGTATGTTTACATATTCATGTTTTTTATAAATCTTCAAACAGTTGGTTCTCTATAACGTTCTTCAAATCAAATAGTTGCCTTTCGAAAGTGTCTTATAGGTGAGCTTCAAAGAACAAAGGTTCTAAATTTTCCTATTAGATTTATATTTGTCAACATTTGACACTACACTAAAGCTTGGTATAAAAATATTGACAAATATAATGCTACCCATTTTAAAATCTGCAGAAAGCATGGCACGAAAGAATTATTTCTTAATGTTTTGTTCTACATCAAATTTTTTTCTCCAAAAACCTCAGACATAACAAACTAAATCAAAATACTGATAAGAATTAGGGTTTCGGAAAAAATAGTGGGTGATAAAGGTGCACTATCTAAGTAACAAAAAAAAAGAGGACAGACTCACTGATGCAATGACTGCTGACTGATAAAATAAATAAATATTTTCATGATTTATTATCATTTATACTTTAAATTATACTGTAGTGAGCAGTTGATATTTGTACTCTACCTTATGTATAGACATGCATATGTAATAATGGTAAGATTACAGTGACTATGTGTTATTAATGAGAGAAAGTGTGAGTGTGAGTAGCCTTCTACCTTATGTATAGACATGCATACATAATAATGGTAAGATTACAGTGACTGTGTGTTAGTAATGAGAGAAAGTGTGAGTGTGAGTAGCCTTCTACCTTATGTATAGACATGCCTACGTAATAATGGTAAGATTACAGTGACTATGTGTTATTAATGAGAGAAAGTGTGAGTGTGAGTAGCCTTCTACCTTATGTATAGACATGCATACATAATAATGGTAAGATTACAGTGACTGTGTGTTAGTAATGAGAGAAAGTGTGAGTGTGAGTAGCCTTCTACCTTATGTATAGACATGCATACATAATAATGGTAAGATTACAGTGACTGTGTGTTAGTAATGAGAGAAAGTGTGAGTGTGAGTAGCCTTCTACCTTATGTATAGACATGCATACATAATAATGGTAAGATTACAGTGACTGTGTGTTAGTAATGAGAGAAAGTGTGAGTGTGAGTAGCCTTCTACCTTATGTATAGACATGCCTACATAATAATGGTAAGATTACAGTGACTGTGTGTTAGTAATGAGAGAAAGTGTGAGTGTGAGTAGCCTTCTACCTTATGTATAGACATGCCTACATAATAATGGTAAGATTACAGTGACTGTGTGTTAGTAATGAGAGAAAGTGTGAGTGTGAGTAGCCTTCTACCTTATGTATAGACATGCCTACATAATAATGGTAAGATTACAGTGACTGTGTGTTAGTAATGAGAGAAAGTGTGAGTGTGAGTAGCCTTCTACCTTATGTATAGACATGCCTACGTAATAATGGTAAGATTACAGTGACTGTGTGTTAGTAATGAGAGAAAGTGTGAGTGTGAGTAGCCTTCTACCTTATGTATAGACATGCCTACGTAATAATGGTAAGATTACAGTGACTGTGTGTTATTAATGAGAGAAAGTGTGAGTGTGAGTAGCCTTCTACCTTATGTATAGACATGCCTACTTAATAATGGTAAGATTACAGTGACTGTGTGTTAGTAATGAGAGAAAGTGTGAGTGTGAGTAGCCTTCTACCTTATGTATAGACATGCCTACGTAATAATGGTAAGATTACAGTGACTGTGTGTTAGTAATGAGAGAAAGTGTGAGTGTGAGTAGCCTTCTACCTTATGTAAAGACATGCCTACGTAATAATGGTAAGATTACAGTGACTGTGGGTTAGTAATGAGAGAAAGTGTGAGTGTGAGTAGCCTTCTACCTTATGTATAGACATGCCTACGTAATAATGGTAAGATTACAGTGACTGTGGGTTAGTAATGAGAGAAAGTGTGAGTGTGAGTAGCCTTCTACCTTATGTATAGACATGCCTACGTAATAATGGTAAGATTACAGTGACTGTGTGTTAGTAATGAGAGAAAGTGTGAGTGTGAGTAGCCTTCTACCTTATGTATAGACATGCCTACGTAATAATGGTAAGATTACAGTGACTGTGTGTTAGTAATGAGAGAAAGTGTGAGTGTGAGTAGCCTTCTACCTTATGTATAGACATGCCTACGTAATAATGGTAAGATTACAGTGACTGTGTGTTAGTAATGAGAGAAAGTGTGAGTGTGAGTAGCCTTCTACCTTATGTATAGACATGCCTACGTAATAATGGTAAGATTACAGTGACTGTGTGTTAGTAATGAGAGAAAGTGTGAGTGTGAGTAGCCTTCTACCTTATGTATAGACATGCCTACGTAATAATGGTAAGATTACAGTGACTGTGTGTAAGTAATGAGAGAAAGTGTGAGTGTGAGTAGCCTTCTACCTTATGTTTAGACATGCCTACGATCTACCTTATGTATAGACATGCATACATAATAATGGTAAGATTACAGTGACTGTGTGTTAGTAATGAGAGAAAGTGTGAGTGTGAGCAGCCTCTATTTTTCAGTAATTATATTCTTGTATAATATACATGAATTTAAAAAAACAAAATGGATAGTCTTGTACATATTATTCAATGTTTAACCCAAAAACCATAGTCAGGTGGTGATTGTAGGGGTATTGTAAAATCCTGACTATTGAAAACAAATAAAAGATAAAAAAAAAAAAATTGACTGCTGACTGTCAGATCAATTAATAAACTGTTAACACAGAGATATGTCTTGCCTTTTTGTAATTTTGATAATGAAAATGTTGAAATTAAAATAGCAATACTTTAACATGTAAGTTATGCAAATATTCAAAGTCAATGAACCATGACTGAAGGTACATGTCTAAAATTTCCATGGAAATGAGATGTGCCAATGCTAATACAACAGCATACCAAATACCATTGACATATTATAAGTCTTTCCCTTTAAACAAACCTAAACACAAACATTAACTTCCAAATTATGTAAAAGTTTCAAAGTCAATGAACCATGATGAGGGGGTGGGGCTATATAATCTCCGTGGAAACAAGACTTGCAAATGTATTTTCATGCAAAATATCATTGACTTAACATTAGTGGTTTATCTAATCACAAAACTAAGTAAAAGTTTCAAAGTCAATACACCATGACTGAGGGGGGGGCCAAATATTCTCCATGGAAATGAGATGTGCTAATGCTTATGCAACTGCATACCAATTAACATTGGCCTACCACTAATGATTCCCCTTAAACTGACCTAATCACAAACTAATACATGTAAACTAAGCAAAATTTTCAAAATCAATAGACCATGACTGAGGGGGCAGAACCAAATTATCTCCATGGAAATGAGATGTGCCAATGATTATACAACTGCACACTAAATATCATTGACCTTCCACTAGTGGTTCCCCATAAACTGACCTAATCACAAATAATACATGTAAACTAAGCAAAAGTTTTAAAGTCAATAGACCATGACTAAGGTGGCAGGGCCAAATAATCTCCGTGGAAATGAGATTTGCCAATGCTAATACAACTGCATACCAAATATCATTGACCTACCATTAGTGGTTCACCATAAACTAGGCCTAATCACAATCTAATACATTGTTGACGCCGCCGCTGCCGCCAGAAACAGCATACCTAAGTCTCGATTTTGACTCCGTCAAGGCGAGGCAAAAACTCTATAACACTAATATTCTATAGTGTGGAGAAGAGTTACATATTTTTTTAAATAATCTAATATCCAAAAGACATTGTTACAGCCAATGAATATATGATGAAATAGAAATGAAATATACTGATGTTAATGCAAATGGGTGTCAGTTATTACTCATTTATCATAAAATTCTTCTTAAACTCACCTAAGAAATGTAAACTATACAATAATCCATGACTGTAGGGGCTAAGTATTCATATTAGAGGTTAGATGGACTGTTGCTAGCATATCTGCATATCACAATTTAAAAAATAAATTTTATTTGGAAAGAAGTTCCTGTCAAATTGAACTAATGACCATCTTTTTCCTACTTAAATCTCAGGCAAGACAAAACTTAAATTAGACTTATGTTCAACAAACCAGGCTATTTTTATCTCATTAATTTGGAAAAAAAAATCATTATTTAGAATTATGATAACCAGGTAATCCTTCGATTGTTGGATAAATGGTGTGTAAATTGTTGGATAAATATTATATATTTACCTGAGAGCTAAGTGGAATGGTACATCTAGAGTTTTGATAGTACCAGCTGGGTCAATTAGAGCACACTGGAATGTTCTTGTTTTTACCCCTTTACTTGTCACATTATTCAATCCAAGGTATCCATAACCTGGACAGATCAGCTGACAAGACTTATTAACATTAAATGCTGCAATTCGTGGACCATTTCCTGCTGTCCAAACCTAATAATACAAACTTCATCTTTATATTTTGGTTATTTGTAGACTGTGATGTGTTTAATACATTAATCTCAGTGCACAAAATCAGTTAAGGATCACTTCCAGTTAAAAATAATGTTAAAACATTTTTATCATCCCCTGAATAGAGAAATAACATTCATAGTGGGTCAAAATTTTAAAAGTTTTTTATATCTCATCTGAACAAATTATTGTCAAAGAACTTTTTCCAAAAATTCTAATTTTAGAGTTTCAAGAAATTGCGGTTTTCAACAATAATGACTTCATCAACTACATTGACTAATTTCTTCATTTTCGTATATACCGAAAATCAAAAAAATTGACCGTAAAAAGGATTTGGCGAGGAAAAATTCCCAACTTGATTCTTCAGTTTTTAATATGGGGTGAGATATGTGTGAAATTTTATCATTGTGCTTTCAATTTAATGTTTGAACTTCAATCAAACACTTCATTTGAAGTGACCAATCAGTTACATCAGCCTTAAATCAGAACATTTTCTTAGCAGGTCAAATTTTTCAAGCAAAAAGATACATTGTAGATATCTATCATTGTCTACATTTCCCTCAAAAAGAGATCAGTTACAGTGTTGAC
Source organism: Mytilus californianus (assembly GCF_021869535.1). Lineage (NCBI taxonomy): Eukaryota > Metazoa > Mollusca > Bivalvia > Mytilida > Mytilidae > Mytilus > Mytilus californianus. The sequence continues at coordinate 31,006,014 of NW_026262690.1, read as the reverse complement.
ATCATATCCTTCTCCATCAAGTTTATCCTCATCAATAATAAATTAAATTGTTTCCTGCTATAGTTGTTTTTAAGAGTTTGTTTTGAAGAGAAAATGTTATGTTGGAAAACTACATGCTATTGCAATGGATATATGTCTTGATGATCGTTAACTTTTTTCGTTCAGTACATGTATATTTTTTTTTTCATATTGAGTTCAATATGTTTTCTCACTTTAAGATCAATATACTTTGCTCTACACACAGAAACAAACATCATAACTCAAAACAAGTTTGGAACACAGTCATGTTCGAAATTTCATAAATTCAAATATAAACAGTTCTAAAGCTGAAATTTAACAGTGGAAAGATGTTTATACCAGAAGCAAAACAGCTGTACCCATTGTGTATACACTTATATCTAATACCTCTAAGATTCCCCTCCTTGGAGCATAAATGATAAGAAACTGAGCTACTCTTCTTTGCTGTGGTGTTTCTCCATGTTGTAAATCTTCCTTCACTTGTACCCATCCTAGCTGTGCATCTCTGTAACCTAAGAAGATAAATGACAATGGCTACTGTCTTCAACATTTAAGTCACAAAAAGATGTGTCATAATAGTTTTCAGTATTTATCACTGGAATATTATTTAAAGACAGAATCTTTTCTTAGACGTCATTCTGATAATGAAAAGCTTCAGTATTATTTCATTGTAAACTACTGAGAAATGAGAGCAACAAAGCACTTCAAAACCAAATGTTATCGAGAGACAAATCTACAAAAATATTTCAATTAAACTAAGTTATATTTCTATCTTAAAGTTAAACATTGCTGCTTGTGGATAATAAAATATGTATATAACAATGAGTAAATAAAATGTAATTCATTGTATATAACATACTTTTTGCTTTAAGTAACATCAACAGTTTTTTAAAAACTTGACAATACATTAGTTCTTATGCAAATTAATTGGATTTCACTCAATGATATTTCAAAAACATGCTGTTTCTTTATCTATTTATTTGTAAAACATATCATTTTGTTTTACCAAAATTTAAGATATGCCAGTGTTTAGTATGCAAGGACTAATAACTATTATCACTTGTACACTTTGTGAATATTTTTAATTAAAATAAAATCCTACCAATACATGATTAATTTCCCAGATAAATTAGATAGTATTCTACATATATGAATACCTTTCCACATTCTGATGGCTGTTCCTCTATCAATATCTATCAGAATAACTCGACCAAAATTATCTGTTGTAGCTGCATAGTTGTTGTTGGGAGATAAGTGGATTGAGTCACCATTTCGAGGTTTATCTGGTATACCAAAGCTGACAAAACAAAATAGGTTAATTAGAAATTATCAAGTTTTTTTTATTGCAGAAATGTTCTTTTTGAAATCTTAACAGAAACACATTCAATACATGTTATTTAGATAGAGATATGCTAAATCACAAATTATATTTTCAAGAATGGAATATAAAAAAAAGTTTGACCATTTGATTGTGAAGATTCGTTTGTCTTTGATGTTTTTACTTTAATTCTGTTTTACAGGTGTACTAACTGATGTCATAATCATGGAAAACACAAACTTTTTTCAGGTGAATCTGATAATGATAAAGTTTTCAGCAACTTCAAGGTTAGTATTCATGTCTATTGATATTTCAGTACATGTTACAGGAAAGTTCAATACATTTCTGTCTTTAAAAATAACAAATTAATGAAAATATGGCTCTTTTTTGGTATTAAATTCATGGTTTTGATTACTGATGAAATCCATGAAAATTGTCATCCTTTTGTAAGTTATTTTCCTAGTATCTGACATCAGAATGCATAGATCTATTTCATGTGAAGTGCATACATAAACATCTCCTTAAAAAATGTTGTATCTCACAATAAAATCATCTTAGGAACACTAACATTACTAAATTTACCTCATATTCAATGGAGTAACAGGTTCAATTTTCGGTTTGATTCTTTCTTCTTCTTTCTGTTTCTGTCCAAATCCTAACCAGCCACTGTTTTAAGAACATTTTATACTAACATTTAGAAAATAGTTTAAAGAATTAGGTTATTTTGTCTTACATACAGATTTACATTTATGTTGGCATTGTGTATAGTTGTATTTTCATGTTTAAAAATGACTGGCCCTGGTAGAAAATTTTCACAACTGATAATATGTAAATAAAATTAACAAATCATCATTAAATTGAAAACTAATAAATCAAAAAATTGCTTTGTCTGGTGTGTATTTTATTTTTATATTGTTTTGCCTATGTATGTATGAAATAACTTCTATAAATTCAGAAATTATTTCAATGTTTTTATTAATGTGAAAAATGCAAGAGTATCAGGTTTGCAATAATAAAAACTTGCAATCATATTTCAGTAGTGATTTTCCTTCATAAAATTTTTGCATTCGCATTAATAAGATTTCGCATTTTTGACAGTGGTCAAGGAATTGCAAAATAAATGCACACATTAATTCATGAATTTACAGTATTAAGGAATGCTAGCCTTTATATCCTGTTTCAATCTTTTCTTTATATCTCAAATAAAAATTTCTATCAATAAATAAAATTAACTCCCTTAATCATCTTAAAATGAAAGTTACAAGTGACTATCAGGCATTTGTATGCTTACCTTGCAGCTGACATTAAGGCAGACTTCAGTTTGCTAGCAACGGCAAAGGCAACTTCAGATAAAATAGGCTGTGTACTGCCCTGTAATTCAAATTTTTTTCACTAATTCTAGATTATTTTTAATCCAAATATTTTTATCTTTAAAGGTGGTATACTCACAAAACTAGTTAACCTCACAATGTATGCTACTATTGAAAGTAAGAACTGGGCATATCTTATAACACAATTTCTAGGACAAAGCCAAAGAGTTAACAAAATATCAAGGAACATTGCAGCAAACTGTCTTTATAGGCTTTGTTATGCTTTTGTTTTAGGTTTTCAATACTCCTTTCTAACATTTGGGCTATTTCAGATGGTACTTTAATCTGGAGCGACTAACATTGGTAATCTCTGGCATGTTACTGACAGGCCATAATCTTGCCGGCGAAATGACGATTTAAGTTGCCAAAGAATTTTGAAAATCGCTAAATCTCGCCGGCCGACTGACTTCATAGCGAAGTCAAATCGTATCAAAATTGGTAAAAGGGAGACAACTTGTGATTGACAAGTCTCACAGGTAAAAAAAATGGTGGCTGACAAGGAAAATCGAGATTTTCGAAACGACCCAGGACTCATACTGTCAACGATCAAATTAAATAAATACAACGGCGACTTTGAACATCCTCGGATATAACTTTCAAAACTGTTCAAACGGAAAACTGACCGTCTGTTTTAAGTTATCATTTTACGATAATTTTCATCTGAGGATGTTGCGTAATCACTCAGCTGATTTGTTTTATTTTTACAACTTACACGAGTCGATCAATTTTACTATTCGGTAGGTAAAAGGTTGGAATTAACAGTAGATTTATTATATTGATTGAATAAAAATTGAAATATAAAAGGTAGAAAGACTGCTGATGGACAATGTGATGGCAAACATACGACACTCGACCAGGTTGTGATCAGCAGTGGATTGTTTCTCACGACCATTTCGTTGATATGGATGATGTTTTTAAAAAATGATAGAAATTAGCTCTTTGTCGGATAATTCATATGCGATTGAAAAATATTTTCATTTATAGACTTACAATCTTTAATGATAATCTCAATTTACAACTAACATAATGTCCTGGACATTCAATAATGTTTTACAAAATAATGACAAGTGGTGATATAAATTAAATTCCCAGTCATGTTAAATTCAACAGGAAAACTGGGAGTTATATTTTTTCTGGACTTTTAAAAATAAATTGAGGCAGATGCACATGAATTTAATGCATCATAATCATGATAATATTACTAGGCTACTCCCTCATGTCCCAATCAACAAATTTTATTTAGAACACAATGGTATCAATAAATAAATAACAACTATATATTGTCTAAACCTTTTTATAAAGAACTTTCTATATATACATTGTGTACAATAACATATGAAAAAACTGCAAGTATATCTTTTATTGAATATATAAAACAATTTCCTTAGTGATAAGCATGAATTAAAACACGATGCAACCGAAACGGTAATGGAATCTCACTTCTCCAAGAAATTGACCACTTCTCCCTTCTCTCTCTTGGAAGGAGAAGTCACTTCTCCCTCTTCAAAATCCTAGATTAGGCCCTGGTTACTGATATTGGAAGATCGAGTGTACCTAGCCACTTTGTAAACTACTCAAGCCCTTAGTAAAGTTAACATGAAATGTATAGGTAGGTGCCAACCAAATACCTTTATAAATTTTCACCCATCAATGTCCCCTTTATATCAATAGATACCTCAACAGCATTATACACTCCAACATAATGGCTAACACCAGATGTAACATATTTAGCAGAAGTTGTCGGGGCTGGTCTTACTGTAGCATTAGGTGCCATCATTGCAGCAGATTTCATCTGATCAAATGGATTAGGAGTATCAATACCTAAAACAGAATAGAATTTGTTTTAAAATTGAGGAGCAATTTTTCAAAGAAAAAAGATTAAAAACATTTAAAGTTACTAAAATTATCTGCAAATGTCTTACATCTTCACAGAAACATTCTTCAGTCAAAATAATGAATTGAAACTCATGTTGAATTTTTTATATCAGTAATTTAACAGCTTTTTAACACACTGCAGTTAATATAAAGTATTTTTAAGCATCTTATATTCTAGTCTTGTAAGAAAACCATAACTATTGTGATTCTTGTATGGTAAATGGTTAACAGTTTGTTTCTCTTTTTCCGCAATGTAGACATATTTCTTGTATGACACAATAAATTGCTTTGCCGAGCGCAGCTGGATACGACCGAGAGGTCCAACCCTGAACAGTTGGGGCAAAAAGGGACACAATATTGGCGCTTGATACAGGTCTGAATTTGGATTGTAATTAAATATTTGACACATAATATTTTTCTGACACAAAATAACTGTAGTCAAAGAACTTAGAATTGGTTAAATGATTTGATTTTATATTCAATTTTTTGCTTTTGTGCAATACACTATGCTGTTGCAGCTGTTGCAAATTGACCCCCCCCCCCCCACAAAAAAATTATGTTATATGAAGAAATTTTCTTTTTAATTTCTGAAATCTGAAATGAGAAAAAATTGTCCCCCCCCAATTCTTTTTTTACCCCCCCCCCCCCAATTTTTTTTCACCTCCCCCCTTTAAAAAAAAAAATCTTTCCCTCAAGATATGGTCATAATCTCAATTCAAATTTCCAATGGAGTTTGCGACCATAATTACCATTTAAATACATCATAAAAGTCTTAAAATAGAAAATGACACACATAATCATGGCTAAAATTAATATTCCTTAATCAGCAGTTTTAATAGTAACTTCTAAAAATAAATTGACAGCTAATCACCTCAAGACAATACAACATTTCTTTATACATAATTCAAAAGCAGTGTAAGGGAGGTAATCCAAACATAACATTGTACTTTTAAGTAATTGTCCATTAACCAGGAAACCCTTGTTTTCCCCCCTTTTTTGCCCCTTATTCCTAAACAGTTTGAGCCATAACCCCCCCCCCCAAAGCCAATCCTAACCATCCCTTAGTGGTATGGAAACTTGTGGTCTAATTTCAGAGAGATCCATACACCTTTCCACAAGTTATTGTCTGGAAACTAGAAAAATGCTTATTTTGGCCCCTAATTCCTAAACTGTTAGGACCATAACCCCCAAAATCAATCCCAACCTTCTTTTTGTGGTTATAAACCTTGTGTTTAAATTTCATAGATTTCTATTTACATATACTAAAGTTATTGTCCGGAAACCAAATGTCTTCAGACGACGACGTGATACCAATATAGGACCGCAAGAATTTTGCGGTGGTATATAAAGTAGTGTGAAATAAAAAAGAGGTACAAAAATGTACCACCAATACATTAATTTGATAGACCTATCCTGAAATGAGATATTAAATTGCCATATTGTAATTGTCTGTTCATTTGGTCAATAATGACAGGCAAAGGTGGTACTGTTTGGGGGTTTTGCCTGTCCCTAGTCTTAGTTTCTTGACGGCCGTTATGATGATATCCTTTGAAAACCTTACACATGTACAATTTTCTAGAAAGCTATAATGATGATATTGTTTAATATACCTACCACATGTACAACAGTCCTGGATTTTTTCTTGTCCCTGTAATCCCCATTTTTTGTAGGCTAGAGGTGGTGGTTGTATGGATGTATCTCCTGCTGTCGCTAAAATTATGTGTAACAGAATAAGATCATAATCAATGCTTCTACACAAAAACTTTTATAAGCATATATGTTATTTCTTAAGGCCAGTAGAAAAAAAAATATTTAAAACATGCTTCATAATTGCTTACATCCACTTCATTTGAACTTTGGTGGATAGTTGTCTCATTGGCAATCATATCACATCTCCTTATTTTCATATTCATTGCATTAATGTTACTGTTTCAGTCAAAATAGTGATCAATGTACTATGAAAAACAAATTCCCAATAGCTAATTTTCATTTAGTGTAAAAAAAAAACTTAATTCTCGTTTAATTTGTTTCACATTTTTCATGTCAGGGCCTTTTATAGCCGACTGTATGGTTTGGGTTTTTCTCATTGTTGAAGACTGTTCGGTTTCCTGTACTTGCTTACATACACAAAATTTGAACTCTTGAGGACAGCTGTCTCATTGGCAATCATACCACATCTTCTTATTTTTATATCAATATGCAAGTAAATAAAACTTGATGAGGTAATAACATTAATGAACCTATTTTTTTGCACCATAAACAATGAAGCAACTTATTACTTTTTTCTGCTACCTGATGGAATTATCCATATTTTATAATACATGTCTTGTATTAGTACTGTACAAGAAAGAATGAAAATACATGTAAATGTTTAATAACAATATTAACTTACCTCTGGCCACTTGATTCCTACAAGCTCTAAGTGACTGGTAAAGACTGAAACCATCTACAGTCACAAGGGCCTTTCTGAATAGTATTATAAGTTCCTCATGCTGAAATGTTCATACATAACAAACAAATATTTAATATGCAAATGAACAATCATAATCACCACTTACACGTATGTTATTTGGAATAAACAAGTTAAAATATACCACCATTTTCAGTTTTCCATAAACAGAAATTTGATGAGCAATGGGTATAGCATACTCATGATTCTTGATTCCAAATTTCAGAATGCCTTATTGGAAGTTCCTGACAAAAATGTGATGAAAATGTCATACATGGTCATTACGTGCCAGTAAACAAGTAAACAGGAAGTTGATGAGCAATGAATCTGAATATGCATCACACACCATAGCATGCTTACATGAAGCTTGATACCAAATTTCAGGAAGCTTTCATCTGTAGTTTCTGAGAGAAATGTGAAGAAAATTGTATGAAACGACAGACTAAGTGGCAGAAAAACAGACATAAACCAGTATGTCTGTTCCATTTCAGGAGGGTTTAACTAGAACTGTAAGTGAATTTATAAAAGAATACCCTGAGTTTTTATTAATATCTGTCTAGCCATTTAAGAGAGGTTGCACTTATAAGGCACATGGATAGGCAGACAGATGGATATGATTAATTGATTATTGGTGAATTAACATCCAGTGCAGACAGATATGATGATTCCTATATACCTTGTAATGCCCGAAAGGGCCCTGTGATTAGGAAATAAAGAATTTGATTTGATTTGTTTTACACCACCACATAAAACTTTATTTGCAGGGTATAACAACCATAGCTGACACATTCTGAGGCCACAATTAAAAATATTTCAGTTTGCCCAAACCCGACCCATGATGACTGGGTGTGGGTAGGTAGGTGGGCAAATTCTTTTTTTTTTTATCAGAATTTGCATGAAAATATTAAAACAGTATACAGTCGACTCCACTTAATCGCATACCGCTTAATAGCATAATTCGGTTAATTCAGTGCATAATTTCTCCTGCACAAAACCATTTCCCATTCATCTAATGTTAAATTATCGGTTAATTGCATAGAAAATAATTGCCGGCTAGATATGCTCAGTTCAAACTGACGAGATTTTTGACCGGAAACGGCAATTTGGTAAGTATATTTTTTTTGAATGCATCATTATTTTCGTTATTATTTCATATTCACTTTTGTGTTATTAAAAATAAAGTTTTAAAACAGTTTCTTTCGTGTTTATATGATCAAACTGATGATGGAGTTCTACTTTTTAAAAATAACCCTCGATGTGTACACAGGTGAAGTTTCCCATGTTCTATTTTAAGCCTCGAGGTCATAAAATGTCAAACAGGTAATTGTAAAAACATGACCATTCTATCCCAAAAGGTGTTAATTATTGATTGGATTTTAAGCATTTACCATAGATAACATTTGGGGTGAATTTTAAAAACAATAACGCCTGCTAATGTATGTACTTCGAGATTCCGCCAGTGTAGACGCACCCCTTGATTGACTGCAAGGGTACAGCGGATCCATGTACACTCCCTAAGGATTAATGGAGATGTGTCCTTTACAATATTAACCCACCATGCACCAGAACAATCCCCACCCCAACACCGCCCAAGGGAGCGTGTGGGACACCGGGAAGTCTGTTATAATGGTGGAGGAAGCTGAATTACTCGGAGAGAACCACTGGCTTCTCGGCGGGAACAGACAACCCGAAGAGATTTCAGAAGATTGATCTCCAAGTCAAGCTGGGAACAACTTTGACCTACTGAGGCCCCCAAAGTATCCAATCTAGTTTAAACTCCGGTCTGGATACCAGAGATGTGTGTGGGAGGGTGAAAATCACCCTACTGATGTACTGAAAATTCGATGTCCCGAGTGAGAATCAAACTCGGGACCTTCAGCACTGTAGCCATCGGTCTTAACCACTAGACCATCCAATGTGTACTCTCGCAATTCGGCTTGGGGTGATTTGCATTTATGTTAAACATTACAGGGCATTTATATATGGTTGAAGAATTTTATTATTTTTGGAAAAGAGCATTCACTTCTAATTATTATATTTTCACACGTTCAACACTCGTGTCCAGCAAATAATCCGTAAAGGGCCCCTTTACTGCTTTGCATATACGAAACTAACGAGGTTAAAGAAACAGTGTTACATCACTGTGCAAGCGGTAAATACTGCATATCAAAGGCAGTTCATTACACATTTATTGTTAAAAATGATAATAAACTGTGTAGTATAGTTGAACAATTTATTTTAATCAAAGCGTAATGATGTACATTGTACATATGGGTCATAGAAACAAATCTATTTTTAGAACAATTTGTTCTAATTTTGTATCCCAGGTAAAGGAAACTTCGGTACGCAATTTCACGTGTTTTACTTTACGTTTGTTAAATCAGAAGATAAATCCGAAAACATCGAATATCGATTAACTGCGTCTCTAACACGCTTTCTTTTAATTTTATTCAGTTACTTTCAAACGCAAAGCCGACGAACTTTAAGTTTTATACACACGAAAAAAATCCGAAAAAAAAAATGGCAAAAAAAGAATTTGAGTCGGCGGGTTTTTTTGGGTCGGTCGCGTTTGGGCAAACATACAATATTTTTATTTTGGCCCGATCATTATAAATTGACATTTGTTGGGTCTTAATAGCAAAAATTTATCAATCATCAGAAATCTGCATATTCCATTTAAAATTGTCATTTATGTCCAAAATGAAGGTCATGATGTGCAATATGACTGGCTTTAAATCAATACCAAGTATAGTCAATAGGTATTTTGCTTTGTTTATATTTTGCTACAGGAATACTATTTCCATGTGTAATACAATATTTATTCTATATTAATTAGCTTCTGTTTCCTTCACAGTTGAACAGTATACTCTACTTAATGTAATTCTGTACCTGTTCAGAAAGACCAAGGTATCTTGGTGGTTCATAAGTCCTACACTTGATCTTTTGAACTGGTTCTGTATGCAATAACTGGGATAAAAGCAGGGTACCAGTCTGAAAAACATTCCAAAATTAAGTTATCTGCATATGACCTTATGTAAATATGAATAAAAAGTAACAAAGGTGCAAATAATTATATAAACTAGAACACACCTGCGACATCGTGGATCCGTGACTGAATTAAAGTACCTATGCCTTATTTTAAGCCTGGATTTTTAGTATATGTATTGTCATCTGATAAAGTCATAATGATTGTAAGATGCACAAGTTTCCTCTGCTTTCAAAATCTTTCTGTTTGCACCTGTCCTGGTTTTCTTACTACAATAATCTTACTTCACTGTATAAGCTTAATTAATTTTTTTAACTAACTAACCAAAATTAATTGTGGTGTTGAGGTGGAAGAAAACAGACTTGTTAAATAGTGTACTATAGTTTAACATAGATTTAAACAACTGCTCGAAGAATTCCAGGTTTTCCTGATAGAGGAGGAATTTACAGCGTAAACTACATGTGACTTATACTATTCGTATCGGTATCGGATTCGACCGGGAACTTGTAAATTATTGGTACATTGTATTATTAATCATGTGGGAAACAAAAGGGCCTGAAATGGTGTAATTTTTAAACACCACCATTGTCCTGTATTAGTTATTTAAGGTTGAATTCTTTGATTCATCATTTTTAAATCATGCAGGCTAACAAATTGGACCTCGTTATTGTAGAAGTATAGATGTAATTACATTTGAGAAATATAAGAAAATGTATGATTAGAAAGTTCAGTCAAATTAACTAATTGTAAGACTTGACTTGCTGAACTATGGGCAAATTTTTTCATCTTCTCGTTTTATTTCATTTTAGATATACAAGAAAAGCTGTAGCATATCTGATTGTTTATTTAAATTACTTTTAGTCAAGTTTATCAGTTGGCAGGCATGCTACATGTATTAATTTTTCAAAATACCTTAAAAATGATAGTTGCCAACTTTGATCCAGATTGACTGAGGGTTTTCAGAGAAAAAATTTATGAAATATAGGTCCGACAACAAATAGAGATACCAAGTCATGGCAATATCTCACATGAGCAATAAAGTTTTCCCTGGAGTATATATAGAATGAACACAGGGAAACTTACTCCATTGAAAATTTTCATTAACTTTTTCCTCTGAATATACCATATGTAAAAAATATATTTTAATTTCTATATAAATTCACCCCACGAAGATTTTCATAATATTAGTTTTACTTTGGTTGATATTCTGTAATATCAATAGAGTAATTTTGAGATGCATTTTCTCAGTAAACCCATGTATATGTTTTCAAAGGATATTCCAACAGCAACAGAGATCAGTACCACAATTTTACCTCAGTATAAATCCTGATGTACCCAGAGGAAAATCCTACAATAATACATGTCCAGTCTGGAGCTCCCTGTGTACTTCTACAAATAAAGAAGAAATTACAAATTAACCATGTTTACAAATATAACAAAAAAAAACAACTTAAAAAGTATATCTGTATATGGTGTGTAAACAACAAGCAGATTAACACGTTGAAGAATCTATTTTTTTTAATACTAAAAACTCTAATGTAGTTCAGTAATTATCTGCATTGTAATATATTAACTTAGGCAAGACAATTTCCATTACCTTTTCTGAGAAGCTAATGGCAGACACAAAACAGCTGTAATGGTTTCCCTATAATAAAAATATAAAACAATATAGTCTTACAGTAAGACATGATGAAGTCATTAAAATATTCCAAAACATATGAATGATAAACTTAACGAATAACCACAACTAAAAAGTATTCAAGATGAAATTTCAAATGATATTTGTGTCAAAATATAGTCTTAACCAATGAAATATTTAGAGAACTAAACCTTGCAAAGAACCCAAATACCAAATAGAGTTATCCTATTACTCATAAGAAGTGAGAAATTCACATGACAAAAAAACAAGCCATCGCTGAACCATGAAAACGAGGTCAAGAACAATAGACTATGACAGATGGAAATTTTCTAACACAAGTATATATGCATACAAGGTATGAAGCATCATGTCTTCTACCTTCTGAAATATAAAGCTTTATACAAATGGTTTACCGTCTCCGTTGCCAGATTGTAATCCCCATGTCTTGCATTCTGCGACTTTCGTTGCAGGCAAGACAAAAATCACATGATCATATACATACCCTTCATCTTGTTTCAAACTTTCTTTATACTTTACAGAAAACTTGGTCTCTGATTCTGTGTCACCAGGATCCCATTTTTCTGTTAAATATATCAAAGTCATGAAGAAATAGGTTTTACAAAATTAAATGAAAACATTTATGGTTTTTAACAAGCGCTAAGATCACTTTTCATATGTACAAGTAAATAAAATTGTATCTAAATTTATCAAAAGCTGTGTTAAAAAAATTAAGTAGTATGACTTTGAAAGTCCAGATACTTTACATATTTGTAATGTGATAAATATTACTTTACACCTTTTGGGGGCTCATATTTACTTTAAAATTGAGGAAAACACTGATTTCATACAAACTTGCATTTGTATTTAGATATAAGAAGATGTGGTATGAGTGCCAATGAGACAACTCTCCATCCAAGTCACAATTTGTAAAAGTAAACCATTATAGGTCATATATGCATTTGTATTTGTTCATTTTTGAATACTTCAAAAAAATAAATATACTTTCATTATGCAGGGAAATTTTAATTTAGGAATTGTTTGATGTGTTCAGGATATCTATTATTATACTGTTACATGTACAATTCAAATCTTGAAACAACATTTCACTATAAAATTGTGCAACAAAGAGATATAAATCATTTATTTTGAAGCAAAATAATAAAATGAATAAGTTAAACTGCCGTTTACATGTTTGTGGCTCCAACATGGTCAAATCCAGTCTGCCATCTTTGGCGTCTCATTTAAAGAACCTGTGACCTTTATATAACAATGTTTTAAAATTTGTTATGTGGATTGCTGTTGCTTTCAAGTTTGCTTAAAAGTGAGCTGGTGACCTGAGATAATTTTTAAATGTGACCTTGTGACTTAAGGGGAACTCTACTTGAGTACTAAGTATGAAAGAGTTAATATTTTTACTTAAAAAGTTGGTATAATATTACAATTGCTATATTATTTTTCATATTTGGCTGTTATCAGAATTCAACATAACTAATTGTCTTGTATTGAGATAAACCAGATAACATACTAGTTTTGACATATAGACTAACAAAGTCAATATTTTGTTTTATTCATATGCCAGTATATAAAATTGAGAATGGAAATGGGGAATGTGTCAAAGAGACAACAACCCGACCACAGAACAGACAACAGCAGAAGGCCACCAACAGGTCTTCAATGCAGCGAGAAATTCCCGCACCCGGAGGCGTCCTTCAGCTGGCCCCTAAACAAATATATATACTAGTTCAGTGATAATGAACGCCATACTAAACTCCAAATTGTACACAAGAAACTAAAATTAAAAATAATACAAGACTAACAAAGGCTAGAGGCTCCTGACTTGGGACAGGCGCAAAAATGCGGTGGGGTTAAACATGTTTATGAGATCTCAACCCTCCCCCTATACCTCTAGCCAATGTAGAAAAGTAAACGCATAACAATACGCACATTAAAATTCAGTTCAAGAGAAGTCCGAGTCTGATGTCAGAAGATGTAACCAAAGAAAATAAACAAAATGACATTAATACATAAATAACAACAGACTACTAGCAGTTAACTGACATGCCAGCTCAAGACTTCAATTTAACTGATTGAAAGATTATGTCTTCATCATATGAATATCAGGCACAATCCTTCCCGTTAGGGGTTTAGTATCATACCATCATAACATATATGAGAAGAACATAACCCGTGTCATGCCAACAACTGGTTTTTAAATAAAAGTGTTTAGTGCCGATGCAAAGACCTTATAAGTGAATCAATATTAACGCCAAAATATGCAATCTTTAATGACCTGACAACAGTATCGTAACTATATCCCTTCTTAATAAGTCTATTTAAAGGTTTTGTTAGTTTCAGAGGTGAATACTGACATTTTTGTGCTTTATAAAGAATATTTCCATAAAAAATTGGATGTGAAATACCTGAACGTATAAGAAGTCTGCATGTTGAGCTATATTTACGAATGATGTCCTTATACCGATGATAAAATTTAGTAAATGTTTTGACTAGTTTGTGATATCGAAAACCCTGGTGTAATAATTTTTCAGTAATACATAAATTTCTCTCGTTAAAATCTAAAACATTGTTACATACACGAGCGAATCGTACAAGTTGAGATATATAAACACCGTAAGATGGTGACAAGGGAACGTCACCATCTAAAAATGGATAATTAACGATAGGAAATGAAAAATCATCTCTTTTATCATATACATGATACAACATGTATGAAGTGAAATATAAAACACACATAACAGATACTTTATAGAAGAGCACTGCTAAGCCCTTGTATTGTATGTTTTATATGTTGTGGGGCATTTATTACCAACAATACGCCAGTTCCAGGATACAGTAGTTAGTTGAATCTGTCATGTGACTTCCATCATCAAGGAATTAAGATTACAGACTTACGGAACAGTAATCATTTCTAAACTACCCTGCAGAATGATGATTCTGAAAGTGCTTGAAACTTTCATAGTGCAGGGATACAGGCACACTTCTATCTGGTAAATGACGTCATAGAGGCATGCTAAATTGACTTAACCATTTTCTACTGTATTTTCTAAGCATAATGTTTAGGTTCAAAATTTTAAAACAGGTAAAGACTACATACGAGAGAGCAGGACAATTTTGTCAGAATATGCAACAGCCATGAGATCATTAGCAGGTGAGATGGATATGAGACAGTCCTGTAACCAGTTGTGGTTATTCTCCTCGGTTGACTGAGATGAATCCGAGTCATCTTGTTCCATCTGTTCATCTTCATTCCAACTCCAATCCTCAGTCCAGGCATCGTTTCCTACAAAGATATAACAAAAAATTGTCCATACTTCCTTAATTAAATTTGTCAATGCCTACAGAATGATGTAAAGGCAAAATCACAAAGAAGAAGATAAAAATGTGCTAGAGGCCTTTCCTAAACCCTATTTATAATCTAATCACCAACTTTTTACTCAAATAAGAAAACATTTTCTATATATGTTTCGGTTAACTTTTACACAGCACTTGGCTAAGTTTTATCAATTCTATGACAAGCATTAATGGATTTTGACTTGATCAACCTTTTGAACTGTGGTCAGTTTGCCCTCCAAGTTAGTTGGCCTCCAAGTCCTTTCCCCCCATAATATTTTTTATTGTTTTGTTTGTCATGTTAGTTGTGTTGTATAATCATGATCCTATAATGTGAATAATAAATGTTGTAATTAAAAATTTGGAAAAGGTTAAGGCCAGGAAAAGGGTTTTAATGAATATAAAAATCCTTGGTTATGCTAAAAACATAAACATGTTCGGGAACCTCTTTCATTGTCCTTTGGCCTTTTGGATAGCTGTCATCTGACCATTATACCAAATCCTGTTAGTTTTACTTAGAGATGAGATCAACGGAATTAAAATGTAAAAATAAATTGTTTTTTGTTTGTTTGTTTTCAAATTGGCACATTCACCGTTGCTTGCTCTATTGGTTGTTTACTTTACAAGGTTGTTACTTTCATAATTCTTCTTCTTCATTCACAGAAAAACTTCAACTGGTTAATGATTGCTTTCAGGCGCATGCCTGGTTTTACAGCATTGTTAATAATTACAAATTTATAATTTTCATATCAATTTTTCTACAACATGTACAAGTTTATTATATTTGTATTTGTGCAATTCCATTTTTTTTTTTTTTTTTATAAGATAAATACAAGTTATGGATCATGCATGAAGGTATGGGTAAGTATCAGGGAGAATTTCTTAGGTGACTTTCTCCTTGAAGCCACCACTATTTGTGATGCTGGCTATTGGTTAGGTAATTTGTTTCAATGTTTTAAAGTTTGGCAAAAGAAAGAAAATTTGTAACTGTCTTTGCTGCATCGAATTTGTCTGAATGTTTGTTCGTGATTAGATCTATTCTTTGCTTTGCATCAGGGATGGGCACGATTACTGACAAATGTAATCGATTAATAATCGATTACTTGAGGGATCTTTGTGTATTCGATTAATAATCGATTACTCTGATTTTTGTATGTAATCGATTGCAATCGATTACTTTATCAAAAGTAATTGGATTACTTTTCGATTACTGTCAATTACATGCTATAAAATTACAAAAAAATAATAAAGTAAGTTAAACACAAACATTTTGTTATGTATAGGGGAAATTTATAACTTGATCAAAACTTCATTGAAAGCATTGTTTTCAAAGTTTAAGTTGACAGTTTGTTTCTAGATAGAAGCTCTCACTGAGGATTTGAAATATTCAAAAATTCTTTAAAATCTGGTTATCTACATGAGTGAGATGTAATAAAGTTCTTGCAATGACACCACATGGCTTCAGTCACTTCTTTATAGTCTAGTTTATTTCACATGTCTCTATATTTTTACAAGTTTTGCTGTCATAATGACTTAAGTTAGGTATTTTGTATTTATTAATTTTTAACTATATTTGATATAGTATATATTTAACAATTAAAATGTAAAAAGAAGAATAATTAACTTGTTCAACTAATTTCAAAGATGTAAATTTATTATATTTCTAACTAATACATGCATGAATTAATTATTTTGTTTGGATAATCTCCCTAATTACAGGTTATAAAACTGCCAATGGAGTACATTTCATAACCTTGGGAAATATAATGTCAATCTCCTCTTAATTAGACATAATTGAAATCAAAACATCTTATTAATTAGAAGTCCTTGATCATCTGATTAGTAAACACGGGAATTTGTTGGGATTTTTCTATACTCTATTCAAAATCATGATATTTAACAAGATATATTTTAGTGTCAATATTTGATACATGTATCTATTTCTGAACAAGAATTTCAATGCAAATCAATTGGTACATTGTGTACTTTCTGATTTTTATATCATAATATTATAACGAATCCACTGTGTATCTAGTTTAGCTAAAATTCCAAATCTTATTGAAAATTACACTTCAATGTCAAAGTAGTACAGAACTTAACATAATACTCATTTCTTATTTTTATCTATTTACTTATTTCAAAATAAAAGGTCTTTAAATAATTGACAAGCATTGAAGACAGTTAAGTCAATTGTTTAAAAAGCTGGATATACAGTAAAATTGGTAGGAGTTCTGGTTGATCATAATGCAGTTTGAGACAATAGATACAAATAAGGCATTTGATAAGCTCTGAAGTCTAAATACTTTCTATTTTATCTGTACTATAAAGTGATGAATGCATATATATTTTCATTTAAAATAGGTTTAATTTCATCAAACTATTTCACTAAAAGTAATTGAAATGTAATCGAAAGTAATCGATGATTACATCCTAATTTTTGCTGTAATCGATTAAATTACGATTACATGTAATCGAAAATGTCTTCGATTACAGATTACTGTCGATTACTGGGAAACATGTAATCAATTACAATCGATTACGATTACAGATTACGATTACCCCATCCCTGCTTTGCATTTAACTTAGATGTCATCATATGGTATGGCATTTTGTTGTTGGTATCGGGTCAGTCGCACCCCACATGTTCGCCCCCTATTTTTATTCAAATACTGGTTGAATTATTAGATGTTTTTTTCAGATGATGTATATTAACATATTCGTATTTTCATGAATAAAAATTAGGGAATTTTAAATGATTTTTTTTTAAATGATTTGATGACATGGATGATTCAATATTGTTTTGAATAATTGTTAGAATGTATGATATCATAATAAATAATAATAAATCAAATATATAACTCGAGTTCTTCTTTACATATGGAAATAGATACTCTATTGTAAATGATAGCTGTAATACAACACCAAATTAGCATGTGGGGTGCAAACGTGAACGGGGGTGATTGTAATTTGGGCGAACAGACCCGGATTCTTTGTTGTTGATGATTCTATGGAACATGTTTAGTCTGTTTTTAAGTCTTTTTTCTTGTAATGATGGCAAGTGAAGCCTGTTTAGTATGTGTGACACTTTCAGTATATAATTATATAAGACACTGACTAGGATTACCTGCAAGAAGCTCATAGACTCATTGCCAAAATGTATTTCCACAATTGGCAAAGGGATAAGAGTGTGTACAAATGTAATATTAACAGATTCAAATCGGTAAATTTTATTGGCAAAAAACTATTGACACCAAACAGCTTAACATGAATCTAAAATACTTTCATATTATTCATAAATTCACAATTTTAATTACAAGAATACATTTTAATTGAAAATGCAGTCGAACAGACCTTGGGCGAAAGGTCTCTGGGCAAACCGACTTGATACCTTCTAAGCCAAGGTGTTGGGTCCGTTCGCTCCCAATACATGTTCGCACCCTACAGTACAGTGTAATCAGATGATTTAATTTCTATAAATCTTGTTTTAATAGTAAATAAACTTTCTTGTCGCTAATTGTTTTTTTTCTTGTCGCTAAAATTCTTCTACTCGCTAGACCGCAAGGTACCCATCCCCCTTTTTTTCAAAACAGTCTCACCACCACTGTCACTCTTCTGTGTCGATTCTTCTTTAAAGCAAGGGAAGAGATAATCTCTTAGTGATGAGACTTCTTGGAAATGAGCAAATACAGAGAGCTGGCAAGACATTGTATGAATTTCTGTCGTTTCAAAAGTCTGTAATAAAAATCAATGTTTACGTTTCGAAACGGAAACGGAAGTAAAATTTAGTTTTGGCGGGAAATGTTGATTTTGTATTTTCTGTATCAGTAAATGTCAGCAATAGAACAACTAGACATAAATCCTAGAATAATACATGCATTGATAAAAGGTTAATCATTTTAAAAACATATAATTTTAAACCAGTTACAAATTTTGGAGTGTATGTGGACTTTATTAAAAAAAAAACACACACCAAGTTTTGACCCTTTTGCCACAGGGGCTTGTTTAGTGCCCTGTGCTTTGGCTAAAATGACTGTGTTTGCACACAGGGACCTTCTATACTAATAGAATAGCATAGAAAGTCCTAGTCCAAATAATTATGACGTCTTGAAAGGCTATTATATTTTTTTTCTTTGATGCCTTACATCGATGTAAAGTGTCAAAGAAAAAAATATAATAGCCTTTCAAGACGTCGTAATTATTTGGACTAAGAAAGTCCGTGGTGCACCTCACAAATTATTTACGCTTAGTGCAGACAAACCTGTGAATCTGGATTTTTTTAAAAATTTTATAAACAAAATTCAAATGCATTTTATGTCTCTTACTTACTTACTTATAGTTACTTACTTACTGCTAAAATAAAAAAGTTAGGACTTCCCCTTGTGTAATAATCAAGGTATAAACTGTATTGATTGGCATGGACAATATATATTTTGAAAAACTAACTGATTTAAGACAAAGCAATATCTAACCTTGCTTTAGAATATATAATTTCTTTCAAAAGAATTCTTAAAAGATTTTTAATTTTCAGGGGGCCTCCGTGGCTGAGGGGTCTAAGTAGTCTAACTACTGTATCACTAGCCTGTCAGTACTGAGGTTGTGGGTTCAAATCCCACACGTGGCAGGTGCACTCGACTCCAATCTTAATTGACTAGGATTGTCAGTTTTCCTACCCTAGGTTGTGGTTCTCTCCATGCACTAAGGCTTCCTCCACCAATAAAAACTGACCAACAATGAAATAGCACAATAGAGTTGAAAGTGGCAATAAACACCAATCAATCAACTGATTTTCAAAATAAAAATCTGTACATAGCTTCAATACAGCGTAAGTGGTTGTTTTAAGTGACATAAAGTTCACATTCAGACAAGGAAGGAGACCTTCCAAATAATGGTCAGAATGGCAATGTGGTAGGTTCAATTGTCATTCCTTCTTCTCTGCTTGCTACATGAAAGCAAAAAATAACATTATTGTCCCTATTAAATGTAAATTCTATTGTTTAATGGCAGGATTAAAAAGTGATGGTAACTGGTCATCGTCCCTATAAAATTTCCCACAAAATCAGCAGACTATTATAAGTGATCTGTTTTTTGTTGTTTATATGAGATATTAAAGTCTGAGTCTATGGTGATAAACCTAGCTTTTGGTAACCCTTATGTTAAAATATTATTTCCAGGTAAAAATTATTTGAGAAAAACTGCAAATTTCTGATGGTTAATGGTACTGGACCAGTAGAAAAATAATCATGAAAAATTACATTTGACCTTCTGACCCTAAAAAAGATAAGGTTCTTGTTCTTTCAAAAGAAAACTTTCCAGCTGTTTGGTTATTGTTGGACACATGGTTTAGATACCACTAAATCAAATTTGAGACCAGATTCAGTATATCAATTGATATGGTGACCTTCACCTTTTTCAATTGACCTCAAAATAAACAGTGAATTTTGTCACCTGATGTGGAATTATGAAAGTAAGTTTGGTAAAAGTTGGATGCATGGTTCTAAAAATGATATTTAGAAACCAAAATTTGTTCAAATCTAATCTATCAATAAATACTGTGACTATAACCTTTGACCCATTGACCTCAAAATCAAATTTCAGTGTTCTCCCCAGGGCCTGTTTGCAGCCTGGTAATGTGATGCTATATTGCTAGAATGTGATGCTATCTGAAATGAGTTTCTTATAGATAGTGTAATGAATGTGATGCTATAATTTCTAGAAACAAGAAGGTATTTCATTGTTCCCCTTTTCCAGGATGATATAAAAAAAATTCTGAGAACACTGTCAATAGGTATCTTCTCCAAAAAGAATATGTAACCAAAATTTTGGCCAAACTTTATTCTTGAATAATTGCTGAGACCGTGAAATATGACCTGTTGATCCAATTCCAATCTTTGACCTAGTGACATTCAATCCAATAATGGTCTTTGTCATATCATGAGGCATTTTCAAACATAGTTTGGTAAAATTTAAGCATAAAAGACATATCCAGAAATCAAACTTTTGCCCAAGTTCATGACGTCCACCAATAAATAGGTTTCAATAGTTTGAGTTATTTCCCTTGGCAGCTAATTTGGAGAGGTAAATGGTTAATGTTCCTTTTTGACTTATAACCTTATTGAAACTTGTAGTACAAACAAGTCTAATGAAAGATCCTTACTAGATCATGTTGATGAACCAAGCTAGGCTAAAAGAAATTAGAATTGTTTAGAAAACAATTTTTCTAAAGTCTAGTGGTCAGTAAACAAGTTTAAATTTGGCTGATTTAGGGAGGAATTTGTGCATGTAGACCTCTAAGTGGCAACAAAAGGGAAGTAAATCTTGCTAAAATTGTGTCAATCGAAACGTGTTTATGGTTGCTGGAAAAAAAACAGGTGATGAGACTATAATCTTTGACTTATTAACCCAAAAATCAATACGGGCCTTTCTCACTTCATTGTCCAAATTTTTTGGTTTTTGCAGTTATTGCTTAAAAGTCGGATAAAATAGCCGGTATAGTCTGGGAGAACATGATTTATTTATGAGTTGACATTTGAATTTGAATTAGCTTTCAGTAGTATCTGCAAGTACTTTTAGATTGGTACTTTGTGTCTGTTGTTTTTTATGCTAAGTACTGAATTCATGAGTCATTAATTAGCCCCTTCTATTTGTTTTTTTGTCGAGCCTGCTACTTCTGTCGCAGTGTCGCAGAAAGCTCGACATAGGGATAGTGATCCGGCGGCATTAACTAACTACTTAAAAGGTTTATATTTTAGATGGTGGAAGACCTGGATTCTTCATACTTTGTTTATAGATGCCTTATGTCATGAAGTTTCTTTCTGTCATATGTCCATTGTCCTTGACCTCATTTTCATGGTTCAGTGACTACTTGAAAGAAAGTTAAGATTTTTTGTAATGTTAATTTTTCTCTTATAATGAGTAATAGGATAACTATATTTAGTATGTGCTTACCATGTAAGGTCCTCATGCCTGTCAGACAGTTTTCATCTGACCTCGACCTCATTTCATGGATCAGTGAACAAGATTAAGTTTTTGTGTTCAAGTCCATATATCAGATACTATAAGCAATAGGTCTACTATATTTGGTGCATGGAATTAATTGTAAGGTGTACATGTCCAACTGGCAGGTGTCATCTGACCTTGACCTCATTTTCATGGTTCAGTGGTTAAAGTTAAGTTTTTGTGTTTTGGTCTTTTTTCCTAATACTATACATGCTATATGCAATAGGTCAACTATATTTGGTGTATGGAAATAATTTACGATGTACATGTCAATCTGGCAGGATTTATTTGACCTTGACCTCATTTTCATGGTTCATTGTTCAGTATTAAGTTTTTGTGTTTTGGTCTGTTTTTCTTAAACTATAAGCAATAGGTCTACTATATTTGGTGTATGGAATAATTGTAAGGTGTACATGTCCAACTGGCAGGTGTCAACTGACCTTGACCTCATTTTCATGTTTCAGTGGTTAAAGTTAAGTTTTTGTGTTTTGGTCTTTTTTTATTAATACTGTATGCAATAGGTCAACTATATTTGGTGTATGGGAATATTTTACGATGTACATGTCAGTTTGGCAGGTTTTATTTGACCTTGACCTCATTTTCACGGTTCATTGTTCAGTGTTAAGTTTTTGTGTTTTGGTCTGTTTTTCTTAAACTATAAGCAATAAGTCAACTATATTTGGTGTATGGAATGATTGTAAAGTATATATGTCTGCCTGGCAGGTATCGTCAGACCTTGACCTCATTTTCATGGTTCATTGGTCAATGTTAAATTTTCATGGTAAAGTTTGTGTTTTAGATACTATAAGCAATAGGTCAACTATATTTGGTGTATGGAATGATTGTAAGGTGTATATATCTGTCTGGCAGGTATCAACTGACCTTGACCTCATTTTCATGGTTTATTGGTCAATGTTAAATTTTCATTGTTAAGTTTGTTTCTTAGATACTATAAGCAATAGACCAACTATATTTTATGCATAGATTGAATGTAAAGTGTACATGTCTGTCTGGCATGGTTCATCTTACATTGACCTCATTTTCATGGTTCATTGGTCAATGTTAAGTTTTCCTGGTTAAGTTTGTTATATAAGTAATAGCTCAACTATATATGGTGTATGGAAGGATTGTAAGGTGTACATGTATTTCCGGTTTGGTTTATCTGACCTTGACCTCATTTTCTTGGATCATGTTAAGTTTATGTGATACTAGAAGTTGTAGTAAAGCTTTATATTTAGGACTTTCAATATAAAATCAATGATCAGTAAAGCAGGCGAGACATTTCAGCGTGTGCACTCTTGTCACAGTTTACTCTTGTGTTACACCAGTCCAAAGTTAGGGGAGGGAAGGGTGCTCACAAACATGTTAACCCCCCCCTCCCCCTCCCACATACTTTATGTGCCTTCCCAAGCCATGAACCAGTGGCTGTGGTTGTCATCTATAAAAAAAAAAATTGTTCAATGCTGTATATAAATAGTATAAATCAAACTTTTTTTTCTTGAATTGTTACATACTGTGGACTATATGTCTCCCCTCTACAAAAAAGTGGAGACAAAAGACGGGGGCTTGCTGTTAACGATGACAACAGGGCGTAAAAAGTTGTCATTGTGATAGGTCAGTTAAAGATGAACCCCTAATACTAAATAGTAAGTCAATGATATTTGGTAGGCAGTTGAGTTAGCATTTTTACATCAAATTTTCATGGAAATTATTTGGCCCTTCTCTTGAATGCTTTGCATATATAAGCATGCTATAAAGTCATGAAAGTACAGCCATTTTAATTTAAACATTTGCATTTTACTATCACAATTTCATACAGGCAAGACATATCTCAGTTTATATAGCAAATGTATACAGTATTTTGCTCATTGGTAAATAGATGCATCTTGAAAATCCTTCGGCTTGGGTTGTAGGTTATAAATGACCTCCATGTTTACCCTTATCTTTTTTTTTGTTTCAGCAAATATAAAAAAGTTTGACATTGTTTTGAGTCTGTCCAATCCAGATATTCAAAGGTCAACAGGACTGAGTTCAGGAGATGTGTCATTACTAAAGAAGGCAGTTGCTAGAGCAGTTCCTAAACTGCCATGTGTTACAGGTAAACAATTAATGCATTCTGTTGTTTATCTTTGATTTTACCATGTAAAGAGGTCATTGGTACATTTCATGATGCCTCAACATGTTAAAGGGGAGATAATGGAAATGTTGGGCATGGGGTATTCTTGTGTGAATTCACTCTCAATTCTGTTTTTTTTTTGTTTGGTTGGTTTTTTAGTTTGCATTATATTGCATCTTTTTTTAATTCATTATTGACCTCTGACATTTTTATGCCCCCGCCAGTAGGCTAAGGGGTCATAAAGTGTTACCCTTGTCCGTCCCGTCTGTCTGTCGTGTACGTCCCCAAAATTGGTTTCCGTTCTCTAACTTTAGTTTGCCTCAACCAAATGTTATAAAAATTATACACAATGCTTATTACCACAAAACACAGATCGAGTTTCGAAATTGGGTGGCATAACTTTTACCATTCATAAGTTATGCCCTTTATAAACATAAAAATTGCTGAATTTTTCGTTTCCGTTTTCCAACTTTAGTTTGCCTCAACCAAATGTTATGAAACTTATACACAAGACTTATTACCACAAAACACAGATCAAGTTTGAAATTGGGTGGCGTCCATTTTACCGTTCTTGAGTTATGCCCCTTTATAAATGGAAAATGGAAAAATTGCTAAATCTGTCGTTTCTGTTTTCTTACTTTAGTTTGCCTCAACCAAATGTTATGAAACTCATACACAATGTTTATTACCACAAACACAGATCAAGTTTGAATTTAGGTGGCGTCACTTTTACTGTTCTCGAGTTATGCCCTTTAAAACATTATATGCAAGCAGGGGCATCATCTGTGTCCCATGGATACATTCTTCATTTATTTCACTTGAAATCTAGAGAAAAGTTCAGTTTTAAAATTACTTATAAAGTTATATCTATTCTGATATCTATAGTCTGTTGTATGATTGCAATGACTTCTTGTAACTTTGATTGATACAAGTAGTTTGATTTTGTTTTCATAGACTTTCAGTCATAATCAATAAAAAATGGTAAAAACATTTCTCCTTCATATGAAATTTTTATATTCATTCAATACTTTGATCTGATCTATTTTTATACTTATTAGCCTTAGACATATGGAAAGAAAAATGCCCAAGTCAGCTGACACTTAAGAAATTGACAACAGGATGTAAATCCATCGATGAAGCTTTACGTGGTGGACTATTGTCTCATGGTATAACAGAAATTTCAGGGGAGAGCTCTGCTGGTAAAACTCAGCTGTGTTTACAGCTTTGTTTGAATGTGCAGCTGCCATTTACTCATGGAGGATTGGATGGAGGTAAGATAAGGGTTGTGATAAATATATGTTCCTCTAATCATGACATGTCATGGCATTTGGCCTCAATTTCATGCTCTAGTAGTCTGGTTAAGATTTCAGGATGAGGTGTGGTCCTTAGTTACTATACAGGATAGATCAGTTTGTCAAGTAAAATTTTCATGTCAGTCAAACATATATATAAGGCCTTCACTTCAATTTCTCTCTGCTGTTGTCAGATTGAGTTTCCAGGATTAATCTGCTTTTCAGTACATACATAATTATAGTCAAGCAGACAATATTTGGTATGTTAATTGGTTTGAATCAGTTTAAGTTTGTAACTTTTTTTTCATTTAATATCCTATATTTTACACTTATAATATGTTTCAGGGGCAGCCTATATTTGTACAGAAGATGTGTTCCCGAACAAACGTCTTCATCAGATGATCCAATACTTCAGTCTTAAAGTAAATGCATTGTCAAACAAAATACAGTATGGAGACAACATTTTCATAGAACATATTTCTGATGTTGTAAGTACATCATGTACATGTATCATTAAAAATGGAAAACAGCTTGTCCAAATTTAAATTCCTGGTGAAATTTCAAAACTGTCATTGATATTAGCTTTTTGTTTTCAAGAAGAAATTTGGTTGAAGATTTTTTCCAGAATCTATCAGTATCTCTTCAGATAGATCTGTGAGAGATAGAGAATGCACAGCCACATGAATAAACATTATTGTTAAAACAGTGTATTTTGGTTATTTTTCTTTATTTCTCAAGTGATGATTAAATTGCCCTATTGGCGAGTACAGCTTATAATCACCTAACTCATGGCGACTTTCATTTGTTCATAGTTGCAATTGAACTATCATGTATGTTGTACTCTGATATACTACAGAAAAAAGCTTCTTAAAATGAAAAAAGGAAAATAATGCTGTTAGGGCTGTCCCATTTAGTAATACATAAAAAGGGTTTTTAAAATAAAAATGCTTCACAGTTCATACACCACATCAGCTACCAACACCCAACTCCTCTGAAAAACATACATAAAAACAAAAAACACCTGGTCAAGATAGCCCGACTTGGTACAGGCACAAAATATGGTGTAGTTTAACCAGTTATACAAATGCCCCCCCCCCCCCTTTTTTGGTCACCCTTGGAAGGGGGCAGGGTTTCTTTGCCGGTCACCAAATTTGGCGAAAAAAAATAGCTAATTGTTAAAAGATTTTAGGAAAGCATTTTTTGGTTTCTATGACAGATGTTGCCAGTTTCATCTTGTTTACATTTGAATTTCCATCTATTTTCCCACACACAATGGCCGTGTATAAATTTTTGTCACATTTTTCTAGGGAACTACAAATAAGTGATGCCTGAAATTTGTAAGAAAGGTTCATGTGAACGTGCTATTCCTTGTGGTGCATTTACATATCCATTGCACTTCAAACTCCTGTTTTCCAAATACCCGAAAGTTAGATTATCATTTATAGTGAGCAATAGTTCTACTTGCTTTTAAATAAAACTATATTGGTGTGTGTTCCAGATTTGAAAATTTATTGGATATGGGTTACAATGTAATCTCCCTTAAACCTTTTATGCTCATTACCTGGTATACATATAATGAAAAGATCCTATTAGAGTCAGTAAAACATGAAAAGTGTTTTCAGTAGTGTCATTAGAGTAAGTTATCCATACATTTTATGTGAAAGTAAAATATTTGTCAATATTTTTTTATGCTGGCTTTTTTGTTCCTAGAATGGATTGAAATACTGCATCCAAAAGAGATTACCTATATTGCTTTCAAAAGGAGATATCAAACTAGTAGTTGTTGATTCAGTTGCTAGTCTGTTCAGATGTGAATACGACCAAAAAGATATGGTTCAGAGATCAAAAGACCTTGCATCCATGGGGGCTTCTTTACATCAGCTCAGTAACCAGTATAATATTCCTGTTGTATGTGTTAATCAGGCAAGTTAACATCTAAAATGTAACCTTCATACTTTTTTTCATTTTGTAGAATGTTAAAGCAAATACTGATGTGCATATTGTAAAGATTTATAGAATAACTAATAGAAGAATTCAGATATAGAAAAATATTCAACGAGTGACCAAACAACACATTAATTCACGAATGCACATAGCGCATGAGTTAATTATCAGTGTTGTTCAGTCTCAAGTTGAATATTTTTCGATATTTGAATTCTTTGATTAGTTATTCTTTTTATTATTGAGCTTTTTAATGGAAATAAAAAAGAAAATGCAAGGGACTATATCTTTTTTTATGCATTCACTATTTGTTTTGATGTAACGTCATCGACGTCTTGACAACAGCTATTGTTGTATAACGTTAGAGGAGTGAAATTATCAGTTTTTAGTTCACTGGGAAATCACGGCAATTCATTGCAAACAACGTAATAATTTGATTTAATTAAATATTAATAAAATAATAATTAGTTAGGGCCCCGCCGAATGTCAGACGCCCTATAGTGATCAGTCTGTCCGTCCGTCCGTAACAAATTGTGACCGCTCTATATCTAGAGAACCGTTATGATTTCAAAGTTTATACTTGACATGTATATTAACCAACAACAGAGGGTGTCATAATTTATGTACAACTTCCTAGGTCAAAGGTCAAGGTCAAAAAATTTGGTTTCAGTTGACAACCCCATGTCCTATGGTATAGATCGTGTCCACTCTATATCTTGAGAACTGTATGATTTTAAAGTTTATACTTGACATGTATATAAACCAACACCAGAGGGTGTGTCATAATTTATGTACAACTTCCTAGGTCAAAGGTCAAGGTCAAAAACTATGGTTTCAGTTGACAACCCCATGTCCGATGGTAAAGATACCAATTTTTTACCACACGTAATTCACAGCGGGGCCCACAGAGATGGCTCCCATCTCAATGATATCTAGTTGAAATTAAAGTAATTTTTTGTTGAAATATACGTATACATTGTTCATATGCTCATCTCCAACAGATTTCCATTTAGATGGTTTTTATTTTGTGGAACATGTTTAATAACTCAACCTCTTTCTGTATGTGCCTGTCCCAAGTAAAGAGCCTGTAATTCAGTGACCGTCTTTGTTTGCTTTATAATATAGTTGTTTTGTACATAAATCAGGCCCTTAGATTTTTTTGTTTTTTTTTATTAGTTTTATATTTTGTCATGTCTGGGCCTTTTAGAGCCTACTTTACGGTATGGGTTTTGCTCATTGTTGAAGGCTGTACTGTGACACACAGTTGCTAACATCTATGACAGTGACAAATACTTATTTGAAGATCTTGTGTTGCTGATCATTTTTAAAGGCAGTGCTTTAATGCCTTTCTGGTTGCCGGGTTAATATTTCCTTCCGCGATATCCGACATATCTACGTACAGGGTCATTTGGTCAGAAGTAGATCCGGAAATGTTGAATTCTCTCCTCTTCATTTTGTAATATAAAATGTTTTTGTTTCATTTCATTTACATTGGGAAATAAAGAAATGGTCATTGCGTTTTGTTAGTTTTAAAAACTTTTGATATATTTGTATTTTGCATTATAAGCAGTCAACCGATTGACAAACTAGAATTATTTGAATTCCGTGTGGAAAGAGGTCGGGTTAATTCCAGTGTTATCTGCAATCTAGATAATTTAAAATCATTTCTGTCGTTGATATTACAATTAAAGGTCGACTGAACATGAATTTTAATGCATATTATACAATTTAAAGCGCATTTCTGTTTATGCACGTGAAGCCGTATGACGTTATTGTTATTTCGGTATCAGCTATAAAAAGTGGCAAATTATCGTTCCTGAATAGGTGGCGCCGTGGTAGCCGGTCCTGTTCCTCAACTTCCGGTTTCAGCTCTGGGCAAATTTACAATGACATTTTTAATTAACGATGCCTAGTACTTGTTGTTGTGTACCTGGATGTCATTTAAGAGGAGGACATGCATTTCCAAATGACTTAAAAAGAAGGAAAAGTTGGATCAACGCCATGGCCCATACGCAGATTGGACGAGAACACGATGAAATCGTGGAGTCCATCTCAATCAGCTGTTGTTTGCAAGGCAAATTTTACTGAAAACGACTACGTGCAGGAAACTATTCATGGTAAAACTTTATTTTCTTTTTGAAATATATACAGTTATATATATATTTAATGGCCATGCGAATAAACCAAAGTCTGTTTACAACCGCAAATTGCGCAATTATTGAATTACCGTTTTAGAATAAAAGGGGGGTGATTAATTCAAGACGTCATAATTTTTTTGATTACGATTCAATGTGGGCTGTTTGAGATTTTTTGGTGAATGCTACAATTATAATGATATCTTACAAGAGGTATATCATACTGAGAATTATTTTAGCAGTAATTATGCTAATGTAGTATTAACAGGAATGCATAAGCTATGCCTCATAGGCTTTCTTGAAAAATATCAATGACAATGTTAACAAGAATAAAATAATGACATCATGCTCTCATCTGTATTATAGTTATTTAGGTACGTGTGTTGCATAAGTCTCTCATTGTTTGTCCTTATAGGCTTTGGATTTACATAACATACATTGAATCTGGCAAACATAGTTTTATCCACATTGTAACATGTGTAATGAATAAATCTAGTTAATATTTTGCCAGGTAGTACAAAGTATACATTGCTAATGGGAGTTCATTTAATTTTCAAAAAACTAATGTTTTATAACCTTTTTCAGGGGGCAAACCCACCATACAGAGACTTATGTCTACTGCCATTCCCAGCCTATTTTCCTGGACCAAGCAAAATGAGCAAGAGACTGAATCGTCTGCAAAAAGAAAAATCAGGGCAGTTTCCCGTGAAAGCAAAAGAACTAAACTGTAAAACAATATCTGAATCTAGTGTTAAGAATATTGTGTATATACATGGATTGTTTTTATGTCTTAAACAGTGGAGAGAGGCTAACACTTGGCCATCTAGTGGTTTAGTTAGGTATTTTTTGCCATCTGACTTCAAATTAATGTTTCCTACAACTAGGATTATTATTGACAGCACAGAATGTCCCGTGAAAAAACCTAAAGCTCGCTCCTAGAGCTCAACAGGCAACCTTTTCATCATATAAAAACAGAAATACTGAAAATACTTGTATGTTTGACACCTGGTGGTTTAGTGAACTATGTCTCTAATGCATATGTTGGTTGTACCAGTGATCGTCAAATAGTTGAACGATGTAGAATAGTTCAATTATGTGATCCAGGTGACAGTGTGATGGCAGATAAAGGTTTTAATGTGCATGATTTGTTTGCTAAAATGGATGTTGCCGTCAATATTCCAACTTTTTTCAAAATGAGAAACAGAATTAGTTCGAAAACTCTTATACGGGATAGAAAAGTCTCCAATAAATGTGTGCATGTAGAGCGAACTATTAGACTTGGCAAAACATACAAAATTCTAATAAATCCTATGAATGGAACTGAAACAATACTTTCATCTGAAATAACATTTAGTTGTTTTAATTATGTTGTGTAATTTTAGAACTTGTATTGTGCCAAAGGATGTATATTAAATGCAAGTGACGCAATGAATTTTGTTCTGATATATATATATTTACAATTACATGTACATGTAAATTGTTCTGCATAAAAAATATGGAGATGTGCCCACAGTGGTATGATATTCAGTGAGTTTATCAAACCAAAGTGCATAAGAAATGGGTTTAAGCAGTTACAGGTGTTACTGTAACCGTACAATCTCCAACAATGAGAAAAACTCATACCGTGTAGAGAATTATTTTCTTCTATTATTTTACAAATATGGAGAGGTGGTTAAAATGCTATAAATATATTGAGACAACTATTATGACAGTGACCAAACAAGATGTCATTTTTTTCTTAATTAAGAACTCCTTTTTTCATTCATAAATTACTTTATACTTGGAAATAATTTTGCTTTGAGTTACATATAGTTTAAAGAATAAACTGTTAACACAGAGATATGTCTCGCCTATTTGTTATTTTGATAATGCAAATGTTGAAATTAAAATAGCAATACTTTAACATGTAAGTTATGCAAATATTCAAAGTCAATGAACCATGACTGAAGGTACAGGGCTAAACAATCTCCATGGAAATGAGATGTGCTAATGCTAATACAACTGCAAACCAAATACCATTGACTTTTCATAAGTCATTCTCTTTAAACAAACCTAAACACAAACATTAACTTGTAAACTATGTAAAAGTTTCAAAGTCAATGTACCATAATTAGGGGGTGGGGTTATATGATCTCCATGGAAATGAAACTTGCAAATGCCAATACATTTGCATACATACCGAATATCATTGACTTAACATCAGTGGTTCATCTTAAACTGACCTAATCACAAACTAATACATGTAAACTAAGTAAAAGTTTCAAAGTCAATAGACGATGACTGAGGGGTAAGGACTAAATATTCTCCATGGAAATGTGATGTGCTAATGCTAATGCTTATACAACTGCATACCAATTATCATTGACCTACCACTAACAGTTCCCCTTAAACTGACCTAATCACAAACTAATACATGAAAACTAAGCAAAGTTTCAAAGTCAATAGACCTTGACTGAGGGGGCGGGGCCAAATAATCTCCATGGTAATGAGATGTGCCAATGCTAATAAAACTGCATACCAAATATCATTGACCTACCACTAGTGGTTCCCCATAAACTGACCTAATCACAAACTTATACATGTAAACTAAGCAAAGTTTCAAAGTCAGTAGACCTTGACTGAGGGGGCGGGGCCAAAATATATAATCTCCTTGGTAATGTGATGTGCAAATGCTAATACAACTGCAGACCAAATATCACTGACCTACCACTAGTGGTTCACCATGAACTAGACCTAATCACAAACTAATACATTGTTGACGCCGCCGCAGACGCCGGAAACAGCATACCTATATCTTGCTTTTTGACTCCGTCAAGGCGAGACAAAAAGTATTGTCATCGAAAGAGTTAACATGTTGCAATGTACATTTAACATTATGTTACTTGATGTTCTTGCAATACACACAATACAGTGACTAAGCAATCATTATGAACTACTTTTCATAGGATGGAAGTCATTGAATATGCTAATATAATCAATAATAAAGAATAGTCCATTTATATTAATAAGGAAAAGTTCTTTTATGTCTTAAAAGTGCGTATCATGGTGAGGTACAGAAAATCATATATACAAGGTTCAAATTTATTTTCTGATGTATAGGAAGAAAATGTGTACCCCATTGTTAAATTTGCATTGCTTTTAAGATTAAAATAGATATCTTGAGATTGACTGTATGTTACCATAGTTTACAAATGAAATTGATATAACATATCCATATAAAGTGTATTTTATAATTATGCCACAATATCTATTATCATCAACCATGCCAAAATATATGCTTGGTATATCCAATATGTAACTCCACAGATACACACATATACTATGTGCAAGTTTATTATATCAAAGTAACAGTCATACAAATTGCCCTTAAACATCAAAGTGTACTGAGATTTAATACCAGCATTCTTGTTGGCATACTTTACCACGAGCTGTGTTGCATATACATGGCATATAAACAAGTGTTCACCATATTCTTAAAGCTGTTGAATCGAAGGAAAGCAGGTAAATACCATCATACATATATAAAATGATACATGTAGATAGACAACATCATCTATGCACGATAAGTTCAACAGGAGTCTTCTACATAGTTCTATGCTACCAAATCCAAAGTTTATATAAAAGAAAGAAGTCAAAGGTTTCCAATCATAGTTTAGTTACATTCATTTTTTTTGGTACCTGAGGTCGTTGAATATAGACCATAATACAAATAAGGAGTTGTGGTATGATTGCCAATTAAACAACTATCATCCATACTTACTAGTGACAAACCACATTTGCAAAGTTGAAAAAATACAGTTGATATAACTGGTATTTATTCCTAAAAAGAAAATGCCCAACTATATTAAACAGTATTTGACTATAAACATAGATAAACAAGCTACAAACTGGACATAATGCACTAGTTCATAAACAAGTTGGAACAATCACCTTCATATAATGCTCAAAATATGCATATGACATTCATGAAACTTGTTCAATATCATTAGAGAACTCTAAATCTTAAATACTGGAAGCCACCTCTGATAAGTACACTGTACTATGCAAGATAATGATATAACTGGACTAAAAATACACACAACCTGTAATTAACTGCCTTTACAGCGCTATCGCGCTTTGATTCTGTTGTAAGTTTCAGTCTATCTTTTATATTTAGTTATCAAGATATTAGGTAAGCAATAAAATTAGAATAATAATTGTGGTAATACTAATATGAAATGACAGCAATTATATTTTAAATGTATTAATTAGCATTTTTGCTTCTTTAATCACAGGTAACAGATTCAATGGATGTGAAAGACAGGCACAGAAAGCATATTCCATCCCTAGGTCTTACATGGTCCAATCAAGTGACTACCAGAATCACCTTGACTAGAACTAACCAGCATGTGACTATTCCAAAACATTTGATAAACAATTTGCTTATTGGTGGATTTGAAACATGTGTTAGAGACTTAGAAATCATCTTTGCCCCCCATTTACCCATGTTTAAAATACCTTGCATGATAGATCAAGAAGGATTTAAAGGATGGAGTTGTTAACGTATTATTAAAAAAAGATTATTGCTTTTAGTTTGTGGTATTGTATAGTTAGGTTTAATAGGACAGTTGCAGTTGTACATGTACATGTATTTCTTTATTCTGCAATCAAGCATTTTACTGTTCAAGTAAAGTTGTACACAATAACCATTACAATATTTATATGCTGTGTGAATATCATCTGGTTAATTTTTTGAGAGAGTGGCAATCTTAACATAATTTGGGTCAAAGAATTTTTCTGTCTGTTCTTCCATCCAATATACAAAATTACACCGACCATGTGACAAAAGGCTTTCACACTTGGTAGGATTGTTTGTCATTTTCTTTATCTTTTGATTTGACAATTCTTGAAAGTTATTTAGTTATTGGACATAATTTTTATGCCCCCGCAACTGAAAGTTCGGTGGGGGGGGGGGGGGGGGGGGGGGGCATATTGTTTTACCCCTGTTCATCCATCCCATTATGGGTGTTTAGTTATTCCAGATAACCTATCCTACAGTTTGAATGCTAGGAAGTTTTCACTTTGCTGG
Source organism: Mytilus californianus (assembly GCF_021869535.1). Classification (NCBI taxonomy): domain Eukaryota; kingdom Metazoa; phylum Mollusca; class Bivalvia; order Mytilida; family Mytilidae; genus Mytilus; species Mytilus californianus. The sequence continues at coordinate 30,971,463 of NW_026262690.1, read as the reverse complement.
CTGTTTGTACATATATTGAAGGTGTACATGTGGTCAGGGTTTTGATTTTTATTGATATTTGCTCTTTTGGGAGATGGTTGAACTTTGTCATTTGTGGAGTATTTACTTGCATAAGAGGTGCATAACTTTTCCGGATAACTCCTCCTACAGTTTGAATTCTAGGAAGTTTTCACTTTGCTGGCTGTTTGTACATATATTGAAGGTGTGCATGTGGTCAGGGTTTTGATTTTTATTAATATTTGCTATTTTGGGAGATAGTTGAACTTTGTCATTTTTGGAGTATTTACTTAGTAACTTGCACAAGAGGTTCATAGCATTTCCAGATAACTCCTCCTACAGTGAACCATAGACCTATGTGCTCCCATGCTTAACTTTGTGTATTTTAAAATAACACTTTGCATCTGCGGGGGCATCATTTGTGTCTCCCAGACACAATAATATCTCAAAAGAAAGTCCTACATTGACTTTGTTATAATGCAGTTAATTCAGAATGGACTGTGGGGGCATCACTTTGACTCGTAAGTATTGTAACATAACCACACCTTGTGTATACTCCTCCTTTGAAACTGTTTGCCCAAAAGCTGTCATATTTGGTGGGGGTTATTCCAAAACTAAATGTATGGGGTGGGGTGAGAGTAGAAGTCACTTTTCTCTACTAGACCACCACATATATAATTAGAATTAGAAATTTAATGCATTATTACATGAAACCTTGTTTCAAACACCACTGCCCAATTATTAATATATGGTGCCTTCCAACTCCCCCACCTTCATTATTATTTCTGGAATAGCCCTCTATAGATTGTTTCTTTCTTTTCTGTAATAGCTATCATGCCTATGATACTGATACATAATATTTCATTTCCTCATAAATAAGGGTCTCCACTGTTGGAATAACATACATATTGGGGGGAACAAAGAACTAAGGTTAACAAATATTACACAAAAGAATTAATCAAAAACTACCAGCATGATACTTCTTATCTTTCTATGGTAAAAAAAGTCTGCAGAAAAAAGACAATACAGTAATTTACAAACACTTCCCCTGTGGCTAGTAGGGCTATAAAGAACTACTTAAAGGTATGGGTAATTCTCATTGTTGAAGGCTGTACAGTTGCCTATAATTGCTTACATCCACTTTATTTGAACTTTGGTGGATAGTTGTCTTATTGGCAATCATACCTCATCTCCTTATTTTTATACACCATATTTTAGATTTTATTTGATTTCATGTTGTTAAATTTCAGGGGTTTTTACATAGATATAGGAAGATGTGGTATGAGTGCCAATGAGACAACTCTCCATCCAAGTAAGATGATATATAAAGAACTGTTCCTCTTCATGATGGCATTAATTCACAACCCGACTACCAATCTCCAGTGGGTGGATACTGAAAGGTATTCACAGTTGTCTTTCACTAGATAAGTAAATAAAACGATAATAAAGACAACAACACCCATCAATTACCGCATGGTAAGAGTTTATTCTGGTCGAAACATGTAGACCAGATTAAACTCTTACCATGCGGTAATTGATGGGTGGTGTTGTCTTTATTATTGTTTTATTTACAATTCATAATTGACAAATTACCCCATAAGGAAATTGGTCCATATTACTCAGCTAATGCAAGAAGTTTTTTCATTAGTGAGTTTGAGTATGTTATTAAGTTAGAAATTAACAACAGAAGATTTGTACAGAAAGAATGGAATGGAAAAACTCCAATATTCAGGAGTGTAGCAGAGGGCTCACTGTATAATAAAAAACATCTACTGGATACTTCAGGACTTGAAAACCCAACCAGCACCCTTGGTCAAAATTTATTCTTATCAGACTCTGACAATTTGTGTCCAGATAACACACCGCACTATACCACTAATAAATATGGCCGTTTCAAGGACTCGAGAAATCTACATAGACCTTACTACAAGCAGCAGTGATGAAACCATATGTTTGGATGAACTTCAAGAAAATTTATGGGACAGGCACATTTTTGTACACTCAATATATAACATTTTTAGTAAATAATAACTAAGGTATAAATATTTGAACAAAGACTTTATACTTGAACAATTTATTTTACTTTCTTTTCCTTGTTGACAATCTATTTAAATTGTTTCACTGTCTATTAATAAAGCTTATTACTTATTAATATTTGTATGGCTGTGCCCTAGGCACTGAAACATGAATCAATAAAATTACTGCAGCAATCCCTAAAGTGTTGTTAAAAGACTCTCTACTAAAACTGATCAATTAATTGTAAATCCATTAAAAAAAACAATCAAATTACAATCAAGAAGAAATCAATCAAATGTCAATCTAAAAAGTTCCATCAAAATGATTCATCCATCAAATATAATGCTGAACACTAATAATTTTCACTTCCGTTATATTTTCATATTTTGGTACATAGCTGTTTTACAAATGGTTCACAATTAATATAAATGGCCATTTGTTTTTTTTTCACATACTTCCAACTTGTTATCCTTCCTTTTTTGCATCAATCCACTGAAACTGATATCTGTTAACAGTTGACACTACACAACAAAAGCTTTTTCATATGCAATGTATTTCCAGACCAATTCTTTTCTTGCTCAGTTCCAGTGAGATTACTTTAACAGATACTTTATCTCCAAGATTCAATTTTGTATTTTTCATTTTAGATACATGTATCAGTCCATTTTGTCCTACACCTATATCTACAAATGCTCCAAAATGTGTAACATTTGTTATTTTTCCCGTCAATATTGTTCCATTTTTCAACGAATTAATGTCTTGAATTTCTTTTCTGAATAATGGTTTCTCAAAATCTGAAAACAGTAAAAATACAAATGTTATTTGTACACATTTTTTTTTCGTGACTAATGAATAATTTTTTAACATGAACTTCACAATGTCCATTTCTTTCAGTTTTTTTTTTTTTTGCTTGTTGTTCAGCCTTATAAGACATGGCATAACCCTTTGCATATAATCTTTTCTATTTTCTATTTTAAAGGAAAATATGGATTTTGCCTCCCTTTGCAATTTTTTTTTTTAATTTGGTAATGAAGTGGTAAATCAGGAAAAAAGTAAATAACTTTTAGTCAGTATACCTGACAATCAAACTTCCTGTTATATAAACTTTTAATTAGTCAATTTATCTCAAGTTCTGTGACTCATTTCACAAAAAATCTTTCCATAAAAATACTTGTAAGTAATGTACATTTCAGTACAACTTAAGTTCAATTTTAGTCGTAAGATTGTTTGTGAAAAGAGCCTGGTTTTTATGTCAATTTCCATATGAACTTAGTTGTCCATTAATGACCATATTGATAACACAACTCAAAGCAAAAACATTTGCTGTAACACCACACAAGAGGCATATATACACTTTGATCTACAATCAGCAGAACCTCATTTAATCTTTAAAACCATTCACAGCTTTGTTGGTCACATTGGATGGAGGATAGACCAAAACTAAAAATAGATAGTGAGCACTATGTAATGGACTTGCTTTAAAAAAAACTCATCAAGAGATACCAGGCTTGTAATTTTGTATGCCAGTTTCGTCAATGACACTCAAATCAGTAATTTATGTATTCTTTTAAATCCTTTCATTGTAAAAACTAAATTAGTAATCCAAGATTAATTGTTACCTTCTCTGTAATCATAGGAATGTGGCTTAAGGAATGCTTTGACGATCAGATCAACTGTTGGCTCTCCTACTGCAAGGGTAGCTGACAATTCCTCTGTGGCTATAAAAGAAGATGTGGGTAAACTTAATGACTCATCAAGCAAGCTAAAAATAAAGAGCTCTCAAGGTGTAATGTCATAGGTCAAAGAGTCTTATAAAAATTTCAATGAATGTTGTTTACTTTATTTTCAAATCAATAATTTATACATATATTGCATTGTATACAGCAACTGTGTTATCTGTGTAGTCAAAATTTACAATATTAATGTTGGCTTTAAACTATACACCATACTTTTATGTTTGAATGTTGCTTAATAACTTTCATTTTTTTTTAACAAGTTGTATCATAAGTATTTTAAACTATTTTAACTTAATTTTTGTGTAGCATATAGCTTTATCTGTTTTGATGTTAAAATATATGGTGCATCTAATCAAATGAATTTTCATATGCCAATGTGACATATTAAAACTGAATAAATTGTCTTACTTTTGGTCTTCATATAGTTCTGTACCTCTCTGATAAACACCTCTTGGCCAAGGTTTTCTTTGTTAACTCCTAGCATCTGCATTAAACTACAAATCAAGTTTAAAAATCTTTATCAAATATGAAACAACATGCATTTTTTCTGCAGTAATGGCTATAAATGTAGTACAAATTGTCATTCAGCACTCAATGTATTAGCCAAATAAAATACTGTTGAACATTGTATAAAAATCTGATCTAATGCTTTTGGAACTGTAAGGGTGAATGAGGTTACAATACAATTTTCATTTATTTTATATTTACAAGGTTTCAAACTCAATTAAGATATTGTTGACATACATTTCATAAAAATTTGAACAAAATCCATTGAGATCTTATTTATAGGCACTTTTTTTTTTAGATAATTATCATTTACACATTTTTAATTGACACTGATTTTTCGAACATGATCAACATCACACCTATCAAGAACTGTAGGTAGAGAGGCATAACAAGGACAGACACCTGGCACATGATTGAGGAGACAATTAATCATTGATGTTTTTCAATACCTTTCTGGAAAAAGAACCCACATGACAAATTTTAACAAATGCATACATACAGATGGACATAAATATGGGCAAGTATAAATGCCTTGCTAATAAAGGTAGGCAAAAAATAAAACTAGCGGCTCTAAAGAGACTGTGTCACTCATCTGCATCTTCAACAATGGTCAATTTTTAGTAAAGTTCATTAAGGGGGAATTACTCTATTATTTGTAAATCTTGTCTTGCTGATCATTTCTTATCATGGATTTTCCTAGCATTCCACAGGCTCCTGTATTCAGACCCATTCCAAATTGCAAAAACCCTACTTTTTTCCTAATTTTGGGAGGAAAAATTCCAAAACAATCTCAAAACTCATTTTCATCTATATTATTCATAACAGCGATGTTCATTTTGTTCACCCTAGCTTTATGCTGAAAATCGCCAACAAGTAATATGGAAACGGAGTAAAAACATATTTGACTGACAAAAACAACTTCGACAAAAGGCCGCTATAAACCGGAAATGTAAACTATTACAATACCGGATCAGATTCCAGGAGCGGATAAGGCTAATTCTGGGTTTGCCGATCAAATACAATAAATAAATTAAAAAAAATTCCAGACTGGTGACAAAATACCTCTATAAAATATGAACACTAGAATTGAAAACCAAAAGATATACATGAAAAAGAAAGAAGAAACAAAAAATATTTTATACACAAACTCAAAATTATTTTTAGTTCAAAAATTTTTATGTCAAAATTCAATAAAATGTGACATTAATTTCCTTCACTAAAAAATGTTGATATTGGATGTTTTTATAATGTAAACATATGACTACAGATCCAAGAGGTAAATTCTTCTCAATTTTGAAGGGCCAGTAAAAATCTGGAAGACCAAGTGAATTTAGAAAAGTGTTAGCCTGGTTGGCCAGTTAAAATAAATCTTATTTCTATCCCTGAATTATTTATTATATTAACTGTTACTGTCTTTGAAGATAAAAAAGGGGGTAAATTTTTATCACATGTGCGCTTTAAGAACTACGATATTTTGATATTAAAATAAACTTGATTGCCTTGTTGTCAAGTTTAGAAACAAAAAGAACAGAAAATAAAATTATAAATAGCAATCATGTAGTTTCTTACTTTATTTTCACAAAAAAAGATAGAACTAAACACATTAAAACTCACATTTGGTATATTTGTTTTTTTCCCAATTTGACTGAAAATAGTGTAAAAATTCCCAAAACTGGCCAGTGTCCTTTTTCCCAAAATACCCAGAAAAAAACCCTGATTATATTTAAAATTTCTATCTAATACAGTTTTCAAGATAATAAACAAAAATCATAATTAAAGAGAAACATTTAATAAGGAGTCGACTAACGATTTCGGTAATGTTTGACTTATTTGTAGATCTTTTATTACTGATGTATTTTGCTGTTTAAAGATTCTATCAATATATTACATTTTTAAGATATTAGGCAATAACACAAAAAAATGGTAAAAATCTTCATTAAAGGGCCATAACTCTAGCATGGAATTGTCTGACAATTTCTGTCATACAACTTATTTGTGGATCTTGTCTTGCTGACCAATTTTGCTATTTAAAGTTTCTGTCTCTCTATTATAATTTTCGAGATAATAGGCAAAATTGTTTTAAAACGGTAAAATTTGTGATTTAAGGGCAATAACTCCAGTTAGAAGTGGTCTGAGAGTTTTGATGTAAATGGACAAAAGGCAGAGCTCAACATTCTGTATATTTCTGCCTCTGTCAGATTTTCTCTTTTTATAGCAGTTTTCAAAATAATATGCAAAACTTACATTTTACCCCTATGTTTGATTTTTAACCATGTCAGTCATCTTGGATGGCAGGTGGGGTCATCAGACAGACACATTTTTAAACTAGATACCCAATGACGATTGCAGCGAAGCTTGGCCTACTAGTTTCAGAGGAGAAGATTTTTGAAGTAAACAGACGACGGACGCAAAGTGATGAGAAAAGCTCACTTGGCCCTTTGGGGCAGGCGAGCTAAAAAAAAGCTATTGTGGCCAATGGAAACTAAGGGAGCTACCATTTGATTTTTATGGGGGGCTAGGATGAAAAATTTTGTCCTGCATTTTTTTTTAGTTGTAATCTCTGTCCTGCCTTTTTATTTTTCACTCTGTTCGGTCCTGCCTTTTTTTTAAAGTTTATCCTGACTTTTTTTTACCTAAATTGTCATCCTGACTTTTTTTTTGGCAAGTGTCTCATCCTGCCTTTTTTTTTTATCTCAAAACTCCTGTCCTGCCTATTTTTTTCAAATTTCATCCTAGCCCCCATAAAAATCAAATGGTAGCTCCCTAACAATATTAACAAATATCTAAATATTGATAACAGTTTAATCAGCTGAGATAAGAGATAAGAGATTAGGACATTATGCTTCTGAAGTCTTGATGTATTATGGATATTTTAGTCATCTGGTTGCTGTCTCTTGACATATACCTAACATCTCCTTTTATTCACATTGTTTGATGAAGGAGTACATACCTTTCAGCTGCACCATATGATTCTGGATGTATCCATGTTGTATCTAGGATGTTAGGTTCAAGACTGATGGAGTCTTTCTTCTTTTTAGCCTTCCCACCACCAGTTGTTGGTTTCTTTCTTTTTCTTCCTATTTTCGTTTCTTCAGGTTCTTCTTTACATGTTTCTGTCTGTCTAAAAGAAACAAAATCAAGATTCATTCTAGTGTTCCTGTAAAGAACCAATGAAATAAAAAGAACAACTAATATACTGACTAATTTATACAGAAAAAAGAATAAATGTAAACCTTGCCCTATATTAAATTATAAAATGTGTTTTTTCTAGAGAGAGGTTCAATATCTTTAAAAAAAAATTACACCCATAGCATTAGCAATAACAAGACACATATTTATATTGCAATATCAACATTTAAACCACAATGCATTGAAAAAATATGGATATATTCTGTCTCATGAGGCATTTACAAATCAAGTTTGATAAAAGTTGGGCATAACATAAAAAGGTAACATCTAGAAACCACAATTTTGCCAAAATTTCAGTCTATTAACAGCTGCTGTGACCTTGGCCTTATACTTTTTTACCCCAAAATCAATATGGGTCTCCCTCTTCCCATAGGGCATGTGCAAGTCAAGGTTTTCCTTATGGCTTGATATATTTTGTCTGAAAAACAATATGTGAACATACAGACTCCTAGACAGATAGCATTGATATTGAACGAATAATGATGAATCCACAGTAATATAACTGTAAAACGGGAGTTTTTTTCATTGTTAACATGATATTGCATTTTGTTATTATATCTTTCAACAAACATAATGTCCCAGGTTAGGGGAGGGTTGAGTGCTTACAAACATGTTTAGCCCACCACATTCTTTTTGTGCCTGTCCCAAAGTCAGGAGCCTGTAGTTCAGCAGTTGTTGTTGGTTCATGTCTGTCATATTTGTTTTTCATAAATTGTTTTGTTATGAATTAGGCTGTTATTTTTCTCAATAGAACTGTTTCATATTTTTCATGTCAGGGCCTTTTATAGCTGACTATATGGTATGAGTTTTTCTCATTGTTGAAAGCCATGCGGCTGCCTATAATTGCTTACATCCACTTCATTTGAACTTTGGTGGATAGTTGTCTGATTGACAATAACTACATCTCCTTATCTTTATATAATGTTTAAATACCCTTCAAGTGAAGCATTGACTCTGATGAATCCTGCACACTGTTCATAAGACTTGTCACCAATACCTTTCACACATTTCACTTGTCCTCTATTGACAAATAAACCATTACTTTCTCTCCATTCTATAATTTTCTTAGCTCTTGTAGAATTTAAGCCTGCTATTCTCCTGAAAAATTAATATCCAAATTTAGTCTTAGATACATGATTTTTTTATTAGTTGTTATTGGCTTTGAACTAGCTTTCAGTAACCGTGAGTACTCTCACATCTATACTTTGTGTCTTTTGTGCTTTTGTTGGTTGTTTTTGTGCTTCGTATTGATCTGATGAGTTAAGCGCTTTTCAACTGATTTTTAGCTCACCTGACCTGAAAGGTCAAGTGAGCTTTTCTCATCACTTTGCGTCCGTCGTCCGTCGTCCGTAAACTTTTACAAAAATTTTCTCCTCTGAAACTACTGGGCCAAATTTGACCAAACTTGGCCACAATCATTATTGGGGTATCTAGTTTAAAAAATGTGTCCGGTGACCCGGCCAACCAACCAAGATGGCCGCCATGGCTAAAAATAGAACATGGGGGTAAAATGTAGATTTTGGCTTATATCTCTGAAACCAAAGCATTTAGAGCAAATCTGACATGATGTAAAAATGTTTATCAGGTCAAGATCTATCTGCCCTGAAATTTTCAGATGAATCGGACAACCCGTTGTTGGGTTGCTGCCCCTGAATTGGTAATTTTAAGGAAATTTTGCAGTTTTTGGTTATTATCTTGAATATTATTATAGATAGAGGTAAACTGTAAACAGCAATAATGTTCAGCAAAGTAAGATCTACAAATAAGTCAACTTGACCAAAATGGTCAGTTGACCCCTTAAGGAGTTATTGCCCTTTATAGTCAATTTTTAACCATTTTTAGTAAATTTTTGTAATCTTTTACAAAAATCTTCTCCTCTGAAACTACTAAGACAAATTTAACCAAACTTGTCCACAATCATCATTAGGGTATCTAGTTTAAAAATTGTGTCCAGTGATCCGGCCAACCAACCAAGATGGCCGCCATGGCTAAAAATAGAACATAGGGGTAAAATGTAGATTTTGGCTTATATCTCTGAAACCAAAGCATTTAGAGCAAATCTGACATGGGGTAAAATTGTTTATCAGGTCAAGATCTATCTGCCCTGAAATTTTCAGATGAATCGGACAACCCGTTGTTGGGTTGCTGCCCCTGAATTGGTAATTTTAAGGAAATTTTGCAGTTTTTGGTTATTATCTTGAATATTATTATAGATAGAGGTAAACTGTAAACAGCAATAATGTTCAGCAAAGTAAGATCTACAAATAAGTCAACTTGACCAAAATGGTCAGTTGACCCCTTAAGGAGTTATTGCCCTTTATAGTCAATTTTTAACCATTTTTCGTAAATTTTTGTAATCTTTTACAAAAATCTTCTCCTCTGAAACTACTAAGACAAATTTAACCAAACTTGTTCACAATCATCATTAGGGTATCTAGTTTAAAAAATGTGTCCGGTGACCCGGCCAACCAACCAAGATGGCCGCCATGGCTAAAAATAGAACATAGGGGTAAAATGTAGATTTTGGCTTATATCTCTGAAACCAAAGCATTTAGAGCAAATCTGACATGGGTAAAATTGTTTATCAGGTCAAGATCTATCTGCCCTGAAATTTTCAGATGAATCGGACAACCCGTTGTTGGGTTGCTGCCCCTGAATTGGTAATTTTAAGGAAATTTTGCAGTTTTTGGTTATTATCTTGAATATTATTATAGATAGAGGTAAACTGTAAACAGCAATAATGTTCAGCAAAGTAAGATCTACAAATAAGTCAACTTGACCAAAATGGTCAGTTGACCCCTTAAGGAGTTATTGCCCTTTATAGTCAATTTTTAACCATTTTTCGTAAATTTTTGTAATCTTTTACAAAAATCTTCTCCTCTGAAACTACTAAGACAAATTAAACCAAACTTGTCCACAATCATCATTAGGGTATCTAGTTTAAAAAAATGTGTCCAATCACCCCGCCCGCGAACCAAGATGGCCGACATGGCTAAAAAATAGTACATAGGGTAAAATGCAGTTTTTGACTCGTATCTCTGAAACCAAAGCATTTAGAGCAAATCTGATGAGTATAAATTTGTTCATTAGGTCAAGATCTATCTGACCTGAAATTTTCAGACCAATCAGGCAACCCGTTGTTGGGTTGCTGCCCCTGAATTGGTAATTTTAAGGAAATTTTGCTGTTTTTGGTTATTATCTTGAATATTATTATAGATAGAGATAAACTGTAAACAGCAATAATGTTCAGCAAAGTAAGATCTACAAATAAGGCAACATGACCAAAATTGTCAATTGACCCCTTAAGGAGTTATTTCCCTTTATAGTCAATTTTTTACAATTTTCATAAATTTTGTAAATTTTTAAAAGTATTTTCCACTGTAACTACCGGGCCAAGTTCATTATAGATAGAGATAATAGTAAGGAGCAAGAATATTCAGTAAAGTAAGATCTACAAACACATCACCATCACCAAAACACAATTTTGTCATGAATCCATCTGTGTCCTTTGTTTAATATGCACATAGACCAAGGTGAGCGACACAGGCTCTTTAGAGCCTCTAGTTATAGTTTGTTATGTTGTGCTGTGACACCACTGTCTCAAGTGAGGAGCCTGTAATTCAGTGGTTGTCGTTTTTTGCTGTATATCATTCCAGATTTTTTTCTGTATGCATCTATATTGGCAAGAAATTGTCTATGGCTTCTTATTACCAATAAAAGTATAATTTCACAAAAAAAATTATTGCATTCAGCCTTCATTTAAGAATTTTATCTAATGACCTTTTAATAAAGGAAACACTTTGCATTAAAACAGGAGAAAACATCTGCCTGTTTGAAAGTTGTATTTTTTTCAGAAAAAAAAATCATTGATGTTTCAACCATTGACTTTTTTTTTTGCTATTTCGATATTACATTCTTGTAGCAGTACAAAGTTGATTGCAAAATTTGTGCTCATTTCTTAGCTGGAAATAAATAAACCTAGATTCTTTATTGCTAGATACCATATCTTGTTTTTGGCGCTAAATAACATCACTGTGTACCATTGTGCAGCTATTCATATTGTTCATCACAACGATATACAAATTACTGTCATTAACCAATTGATTGACGATAGAAAAATAAGAAATCTTCATCTGCCATCAATTCTATTTCCCCCACAGTAGATTTGGCATGCTCAAGTATATAAAATGTTCCTTTTCCTTTGCAATTACTTTCAAATTCATGTAACTGATTAGCATACCTGCCAACTTTCACGATTTAGGCGTGAACTACACGATTTTGACCCCTTGTCACGATTGCACGATCATGCTCGTGAAAAAAGCTCTAAAACATGATTTTTTTTGAAATTATACACGAAAAAAATTATTGTTCCCGATTTTGAACTTTTCCCCAGGTAGACAGTCTGATCAGCCAATCAAAGTCTGTGTTTCTCATGACCAAATTAATAAGCCAATCAAAAACTTTTTTGGAACACCTCTGTCAGAATTGTAAACATTGTGATCATGGCAGATGAATTTTCATCTGCAAGAAGGTTCTCGCACAGCTTAAGAAGAAAAGCATGGCTGATTGACAAAATTCAAAGATGCAGTACTACCATAAACATAATAAATAGTAGCTTACGGACATTACACTTATTGTTACAGATCATACAGTGTTGTCATTCTAGTAATTAAAATACCAAATCATTTAAACTAAAGTACAATTTACTGTCTTTTATTTTTCACAAGGAATCAGATAAATTTCCTTCTTTGTGCATATTTTTAAATTGGAAAAGTCAAAAATCACTTTGATATTCATTCCTACACAAGAAAATATATCCTGGTATTCTAGCTACATGTTCATTTTTTCTACACAATAATATAAGTACTAGAATCATGAAAATAAAAAGAAGATAAATGGGGAATGTGTCCATGGGACACAGATGATGCCCCTGCTTGCATATAATGTTATAAAGGGACAAAACTTAAGAACTGTAAAAGTGACACTACCCAAAGTTGTAATTGATCTGAGTTTTGTGGTAATAAGCATTGTGTATACGGTTCATAACATTAATTCAGCATTTTTTCAATTTGTAAAGGGGCATAACTCTAGAACAGTAAAAGTGACGCCACCAAAATTCAAAGTGGATCTGTGTTTTTTGGTAATTAGCATTGCGCATAAGTTTCATAACATTTGGCTGAGGCAAACTAAAGTTAGAGAACAGAAACGAATATTTCAGCAATTTTTCCACTTGTAAAGAGGCATAACTCTAGAACAGTAAATGTGACACCACCAAAATTCAAATTTGATCTGTGTTCTGAGGTATTAAGCATTGTGTATAAGTTTCATAACATTTGGTTGAGGCAAATTGAAGTAAGAGAACGGAAATGAAAAATTCAGCAATTTTTCCATTTGTAAAGGGGCATAACTCTAGAACAGTAAAAGTGACGCCAACAAAAATCAAACTGGATCTGTGTTTTGTGGTAATGAGCATGGTGTATAAGTTTCATAACATTTGGTTGAGGCAAACTAAAGTAAGAGAACGGAAATGAAAAATTCAGCAATTTTTCCATTTGTAAAGGGGCATAACTCTAGAAAGGTAAAAGTGACGCCACCAAAATTCAAATTGGATCTGTATTTTGTGGTAATAAGCATTGTGTATAAGTTTCATTATATTTGGTTGAGGCAAACTAAAGTTAGAGAACGGAAACCAATTTTGGGACGTATGGACGGACGTACAGACGGACAAGGGTAAAACTTAATGCCCCCTCCGCTACGGCCGGGGCATAAAAAAGGCTTATAAGCTCATCATCAGTATATCAGATATGACAGTTTTTCTACAGCACAAAACAGCGTGCGCAAAAAATGCTGCAAAAAAAATTGTAACCTTTGAAATTGTCACGCACTAAAAGCCCCATGGGGATTTTCAAAAGTTGGCAGGTATGGATTAGATGACGATTATGATTTTCCTGCGTTATAAACACACGTTAAATTTGGAGGCATTCTTATCTGCCCTTGCTACTGCATCATATGCCCTTAAAATGACTTAAACATGCTACTTATTATTATATCTGTATATTTGAATCTAACTATACATTGGTTTTGTAAATATATATATAATGACATACATGCATCACATCTTTGTCCTTTGAACTTAAATGAATAGTTTTCTGAATATCAATCATACCATGTCTCCTTATGTCTCCTTATTTCATAGTTGCCAACTGACATGATATTCGCGTGTAATACACGCTTTTTCAACGGTTTACACACGAGGATTTTGTCACATGGTGTGTAAACGCGTTTCGCCACTTTACACGCAATTACACGCTTTTTCGTTGTTTTGATTTTTTGGTCGTTGGTGATATAGCGATTCTCAGGTTTTTTCATTATAAGACAAAAAATACCGAAATTTTCGAAATAATTGTATCGTCGCCATTGTTTATATTCTATATGGACGAACAGCAAAAGCCCTTAAGGTAAGTAGTTTGTGATTAGTTTTAACGATTTTGTGACTTTCTTTCTTTCAAATTCACTTAGGGGAAATGTCGCCAGAAATAGTTCGCTTTCAGGACCTGTACCGTCGTCTAAAGAGCCGATTGCTAAGCGAAAACGATGTGTACGTACCAAGATAAATTTCAAGATTTACAAATTATATTTGGGAGTTCAAGTTTAAATTATCGAGAGACGAGTAACGCATTGTGCACCCTATGTTGCAATCATAACAATACATGTGAGAGGAGAACTACAATGTAGCGATTTGATTAAGCATTTAACGTGCTTAAATTATGATAATCAAACAATAAAATACTTTTCTTTTTCAGTTTCAAATCTAGCCAAACAGATTCCCACAGGCCAAAGGGGATGGAAATATCACGGAACTGTTGGATCAGTTCTCATAGTACCAGCTGTCTTCTGATGAACTACCCAGTTTTGACCAGACAATAGCCTCAGAGACAATAGCAACATATATAGTTCGTTGGGAGCAATGGCAAAGATAATAGATGACATTTTAGATGGCAAAAAACGTTATGACACTCTTTCAAAGCTTATCAAGCTATTTAAGTTCAGCCAAATATCAATTCTGACTGTGAGAGAACATTTCAATTATAAAAAAATCTACACTGAATTCTGATCAGAACTCGACAATGATTTATTGTGTGCCTTGTTATCAAGTAAATGTAATCAAACTGGCAGTTGTTTTGAATATGTGCCTAAGCCTAGGGTGTTACTTTAAAAGCAGCAAAACAGAACACTGTTGAATACAATAAAAGTTTACTCTAGAATATTGTTTTTATTATATATTAACAAATTTGTATAATCATGATAATGTGAAATTATGAACATTGTTCATATAAAAAAGTCTGCATCTTCGTCGCGCGTTTTCACACGCTTTTTGACATGTCATGTCATGTCATGACATGATTTCTCATTGTCAGAGGTTGGCAAGTATGCCTTATTTTAAGATGTAAGAGTAGTGACAGCTCATGGCTGAAAAGTTCACAATTTCTAAGTCTATATATAAAATTTACTTTTACTAGGGATGTGACAATAAATATTACCTTAGTAAACTCTCACTCCCAGTGTTAACATCTACTCCTACAAAACTTACACATTCTTCAACCACTGAATCTAATGACAGCTTCAGTTGGTTCTCTGGCATGTCATGCTGTTTATAAATAAATGTACAATCAAATTACACATAGCCTGTTGATTAAATTGTCATCTTTATTTTCTTTACATGACTGATCAAATGGTTAGTTGAAAGAAAACATATTGCCTATCTTATTTTTTTGAAAATATTCAATAAAATACTATCGCTTCAATTCTTATTTCAAAAATCTATTGTTTTCTTCCTTATGACATAACATGTTCTTTATTACCTTTAAACATAACAGAATTTGTATCATCTTTTAACCTGAAAACAGTGACTTATATATTTTTCATCATTTTTTAAAATAACATTATAAAAACTTCATTTTAGTAAAGTATGAAAAAATTCTATGGATTCTAAAAAGACCAGAAAAACCTTCAAAAACTGACAATTATCATACCTGGTACTGTCCTACACCTATATGTTTGGGCTCTATTTTTACAAGTTCTGCTAGAGGATCCAATAATCTTCTTGCTATTGATACTGAAATGTAATTAAATTAAATGACTATTGACTGTTAAACTATACAGCAAGAAAAGCTCTGTTCCTTTGATTTTTGTGTTTTTTGCTGTGCATATACATGTACTGATTTTGTGTCATGGATGAATACCCCATATCCTTTCTTTTCTATTATTTGGAAGACACCAATTTTATGGATCAACTTTGCGAAACTATTGAACATGTATACCAAAGCAATAAAAATTCAGTTTTATGGATAGGGGGTGATTTAAACCTTCCTGATATTAACTGGAACTCAACATCTATTCAAGGAAATAAAGTAAACTCTGGTATCAACAAAAGACTTCTAGACATGATCCACAACTGTCATATGGAGCAAACAGTCACTTTTCCCACCCGTCTGGACAACACACTGGACTTATTTCTTACAAACCGGCCAAGCCTGATCAACAGATGCTCTCCCTTACCTGGTATATCAGATCATGACGCAGTCTTCATTGAATCATCAGCAGCTGCAAAACGAGGGAAACTGGTAAAACAGAAAATACATCTATGGAAAAGAGCAGACAATGGAAAAATGAAAAAAAGAATGTCTAGAATTCCAACAACAATTCCTAGACAAATACACCATTCAGTCGTCTATAGAAGAAATGTGGCTAGACATCAGTACCGCACTAAATAACATCCTAGATTCTTCAGTACCATCAAAGATGACCACCAGCTGCTTTAGCCAACCCTGGATCACAAAAGAGATAAAAGCACTATCACAGCGAAAGAAAAGAAGCTTTAACAGGGACAGATCCTCAAACAGATCAAGGGACAAGAAAAAATACCAACAACTTAAATCTGCAACAAAAACAGCATGCAAAAAGGCCTACAATGATTATATCACCAATATAATCTCACCAGATTGCACTGCAAATCCAAAACGCTTCTGTAGTTTTATCAACAGTAAAAACAAGGACAGCAGTGGAGTGGCGCCCCTTAAAGCAACAGATGGCCTCACATACTCAGAACCAACAGCAAAGGCAAACATCTTGAACAACCAATTTTCATCTGTATTTAACTCCAATGAACCAGACGACAACATCAAATCAATGGGAAAATTGACGTTCCCGAATATGCTTAACATAAACATCACAGAACCAGGTGTACTAAAACTACTTCAAAGCCTTAAAATCCACAAAGCCACTGGACCAGATGGATTGTCAGCTAGACTGTTGAAGTTCATAGGCTCTGAAATAGCGCCATTCTTCACAGTCCTTTTCCAGGCATCCATCAATCAAGGAGCGATCCCAAAGGAATGGAAGAAGGCAGATGTAGTCCCTATAATAAAGAAAGGTGCTAAGAACCGCCCTGAAAATTACAGACCTGTCTCACTCACATCCATCACCTGTAAGATGCTGGAGCATAAAATCAATTATGAAACACCTAGAAAAACACACCATTCTAACAGACGCACAGCATGGCTTCCATAAACACAGGTCCTGTGAATCTCAACTAATAATCACTATCCAGGATCTTGCCAAAACAGTCGACAACACCGGACAAACAGATGTCATTCTCTTGGACTTCTCTAACGCATTCGACAAGGTACCACATAGATGACTTATGCATAAATTACATCATTACGGAATAATAGGTAGTCTCCATAGCTGGATTAAAGACTTTCTAAACGAAAGAACACAGCATGTCGTACTCGAAAACAAAAGATCCAACACTGCACCTGTCCTATCAGGAGTTCCTCAGGGCAGCGTCTTGGGGCCCACCCTATTTCTTCTATACATAAACGACCTTCCAGATTACACAGTCAACAAATCAACAGTTAGACTATTTGCAGATGACTGCGTCTTGTACAGGGAAATAAAAAACAGCACAGATGCAGCACTACAACAAAAAGATCTGGAGACCCTACAAGAGTGGGAGAATGATTGGCTCATGGAATTCCACCCCAACAAATGTCAAGTCATCCACATCACCAACAAGAGAAAACCTATTAGACAGCCATATAACATCCATGGTCACGTCTTAGAGGAAGTCGAAAGCGCAAAATATCTGGGAGCCAACATCCACCACAAACTGAACTGGACTACTCACATAGACCAAGTAGTAAGGAAAGCCAACAACACCAGGGCTTTTCTGCAGAGAAATATATACCAATGCCCACGAAAGACCAAGGAACTTTGCTACAAGACCCTTGTGAGACCGCAGATGGAGTATGCCAGCATCATTTGGGATCCACACACAGCAAACGACATTCATAACCTGGAAATGGTACAACGTAGGGCAGCAAGATTCGTTACTGGTGACTACCATCGAACCACCAGCGTAACAAACCTATTACACCAGCTGCAATGGCCAACCCTACAAGAACACAGAGCTACGAATAAAGTCATAATGATGTACCGCATAGTTAACCACCTGGTTGCAATACCAACATCTTGCCTAATTCCAACAGCAGCAACATAAAGAGGACACAACCAAAGATTTCTTGTTTCATTTGCAAGAACGCAGCTATACAAGCACTCGTTCTTCCCAGACACCATCAGATTATGGAACAGCCTGCCACCAACTACTGTAGCCTGCAGCTCAATTGACACATTCAAGTGTGAGTTGCAGAAAACAAAGTTGTATTAAGAACTGTGCGCGATTTTAATTGTACATACTATTTTTAACTTCACTGTAAATATTGATTTGTCTGCACCACGCATCAGTTCGAAATTACACCAGATGGTGGTATGAACTGTATACGGAAGAAGAGAAGAAGAACCATGTTCAGGGGTGGGGCTATATAATCTCCATGGAAACGATACTTGCAAATGCCAATAAATTTGCATACCAAATATCATTGACTTAACATTAGCAGTTCATCTTAAACTGATTTAATTACAAACCAATACATGTAAACTAAGAAAAAATTTCAAAGTAAATAGACCATGACTGAGGGGGTGGGGCCAAATATTCTCCATGGAAATGAGATGTGCTAATGCTTTAATATACAACTGAACACCCAATTAAAATTGGCCTACCACTAATGGTTCCCCTTGAACTGACCTAATCACAAACTAATACATGTAAACTATGAAAAGTTTCAAAGTCAATAGACCTTGACTGAGGGGGCGGGGCCAAATAATCTCCAAGGCAAAGAGATGTGCCAATGCTAATTCAACTGCATACCAAATATCATTGACCTACCACTAGTGGTTCACCATGAACTAGACCTAATCACAAACTAATACATTGTTGACGCCGCCGCCGCCAACGCCGCCAACACCGGAAACAGCATACCTATGTCTTGCTTTTTGACTCCGTCAAGGCGAGACAAAAACAGGTGGGAAGATTTGACTAGTTAACTTTTTATAATTGTGGATTTACCTCAACCTAAAAAATTCATCTGTAGAAGTTATTGGATGTTACAAGAACTATTACTCATTTTCAGCCATCATAAGCTTACTCTTGGATATAACAGAAGATATTGAGATATTGAAGATATATAAGAAATTCTATCAAAGTATGGTTTAATTGCTTTTGTAATTGTCCTTGTTTGCCATTTGATGTTGTTATCTGTACATTTACTCATATGATTTCCATAAACAAACAAGAGGCTGTTGAGTGACAGCAAACCGGATTTTCCTGCAGAGGTCGAACCCCAAACAGTTGAGCAAGTATGGACTTAAGCTTTAAACAGCTCTGAATTTGGATTGTGATTGAATATTTAAAATAGATTATTATCTAATTATTAATGAAAATGATATTTGCAAATATGAACCCCAAACAGGATCATGTAAAAATTAAACATTAACACACACAACAAAAAATAAAATACCACATAACAACTTACCTACCTACTTACCTACTTAATCTACCTTCATAACACACATGACTTAAAGAAAATAATTATAAAGAAATTTTGACAACTAATGACTAAAATTAATTGAACAGAATCCATATAAACTTAATTTATCATTACTGGTTCATGGAATAAGTTTGAGTTATTTCCCTTTGAACAGAAATATGGTTTAACTATTAATAGAGCAAACATAGTTCTCTAAAATTAGATATGATTTAACTCTTTAAAATTAGATATGATGTTACACAATGTATATCTATTTTCAAATTATAATCAAATATAATTAATAGTTCCAAATATTTTTTCTTTCATTTGTCACAAACTAATACAGATCTGCAACTTATCTATCAATGTCAACAACTTTATCTTCACAATGTAACGTAATGAAATATATCCTTTAATAAAAATAGATTATTATCTAATTAAAGGAGTTCACTTCATCAAAAAAAAATTATATATATAGCATTCAGAAAATTAGATATGCAGAATAACAAACAAACCTACCACAAAATTCTTCAAACAATTTACCAAAGAAAAGAAAAAAAATCCAAAATGTCATTTATCATTAATACAATGTCTTTTGAAAATTCTTTTAAAAAATGAGTTATTTCCCTTTGTACAGAAAAGGAATATTTCATTAAAAATTGAATTCTTGGCAAAGGGCTATAACTCAACAACGAGAAAAGCTACAATCATGAAAATTGAACTTAACCTTCCTTAAGTCACAGGCAACAACATATCTAAATTTGAAAAATTTCGTCAAAGTGTTTTCATGTTAATGAACGGACACTGTTTAGCAGCTGCCCGCCTTCCAGCCCACCGTACATCCCCAAATTAATAACCAATTTTTCCTTCGAAAATCCGGTTAAAAATAGGTATTTCTGATAAATATTGTGAATTGTTACCTGCTCCTCTGAGTGAAGGATCTAAACTTGGCAATTCCTTCTTGGCTTGATCAGACACACTGTATATGGACGCTCCACTCTCATCTACCACACTGAAATATTTCATAAACATTACATGGTAGTATATTAATCATGACATAAACATGTTAGTGAGAGACTTTAACACTTGAAACTATTTAAGAAAAAGATGGCATGCTACCGATATTCATTGAGAATTCCAATGTAATTCAGTTCATAATAGAAATCAACAAACTACATCTATTTACCGGCCAACAATAAATAGCTATTTTAAAACAAACAACAAACACTCTTGCAAGTCTCATTATCATTTTAGAGAAAAAAAAAAAATTTAAATTTGATAATTATCTTTCCATTTAAATTTATAGTTCTGAAATTCTGTTCCATTAAAATGTATAAATTGTTTATTTCTATTAGTTACTTCACACATCAAAATTAAAGGTAAACAGATTAGTATCATTAAACAGTTACCAGTAATTCATCTTCAGATTTTCTTGCTTAATCAAGTTTGATACATAAGTTTCTGTTTCTCTACAAGCAACACCATTTCCTATGGCAAATATCTCACATCTGTAACAATTATAATACACATTTTTCAGCTGTGCTAAAAATAAAAACCACATAAATCAAAATCTACAAGGTTTATAAATTAAATAAACATTCTACTGGAAGATTATAAAACTGATTTCCACAGTGGTACCATTTGACACCAAACCCAAACATGAATAATTTGACATCATTAAGGCTACCTCAAGTTAAACCAAGTTTGTGGCTTCGATTTTTGAACAAATAAAATTCTATAATCGTCTAAAATGTGAATAATGGATAGTTTTGGACAATTTTCCAATGAATAAGTTTCATAACTCATCAATGTCAAATCAGAAATTTATAAAAAAAAAAAACAAAAAGGAGCTTTTTTCAACAGATATAAAAAAGTCACCAAAGTTTCATGAAAACTGCTCAAAGTGTTTTTTAGTAATTGTCAGAAAACTGGAAAATTCCCCTTTTTATATGCCCGTTTACAGGACCTATAATGGCATACCATTGTCCATTCATCGTCAACACTTCGGACAATAACTCAAAAACACTTTCATCAATTTTCACGAAATTGTGGTGAATTGTTTATATCTATTGAGGTAAGCTCCTTTCGATTTTTATAAATTTTAGATTTTACATTTCTGAGTTTTGGGATTTTTATTCATAAAAAAATGGGGCATTTTCCAGTTTTCTGACCAAAACTTAAAAATGCTTTGAGCAATTTTCATGAAACTATGCCAGGAGAATTGTTTATATATATTGACATAAGTTCCCTTTCGATTTATAAAAACTTCTGATTATACATTTTGGAGTTTTGGGACTTTAATCATAAAAAGGGAGCAAAGTCAATAGATATAAGCAATTCACCAAAGTTTTGAAAGGGAGCTTACAACAATAGAAATAAACAATTCACCAAAGTTTCATGAAAATTGGTGAAAGCGTTTTTGAGTTAATGTCTTAAGTGTCGACATTGGACGGATGGACCGACTGACAATGGTATACCATAATACGTCCCGTAAACGGGCGTATAAAAAAATAGTTGTAAAGATTGGTAGAACAGACATACAAATAACACTGAGTATAAAAAAGATGTCCTATTCAATTTGAGTATAAAAATCACTTTCAAAGTTAAATACATCACAATCATGCCAATGAAGAGACCCAAAGATTGCCTAGACCCTGCATGCTACATATCTTGGATAGAACAGTTGTGACAAGGATGACTGTTGTATGATACAAGGTATAATAGGGGAAAATATCAAAAGTTAAATGTCAACACAGAAAAAATTAATTTCTATATCAAGCCTACCCATATTGTTTGATTATCTGTAATATTTTCATTTTCTCATCATACTTGTTACTTTTATAATCATGAATATAAACTATCTCAGTGTGAACAATCTGGCCTGGAATATAAAAAGATTTTTCTATATCAAGACTTTATAGAATTTCTTCTATGATTCAGGTCATCTTCATACCACTTGTGCAATGACTATAAATTATTCAACTAAACACAAGTTCAACTTCAAGTGTAGTTAATTTTGTGTGTGAAATTTAGAGGTTTCAGCTATTTTTCAAAATTCAAATTCATCACACCAAAATTAATTTCCTCTCATAGAGAACTCAATGTAAGAAAAAAAACATAGTGATACACAGGATCTTATAAAATAATTTGTCAGTCGATAGAAATGTAACCACTGAATGATCACTGATATGCATTTACTAGTTACATTAAAGACTTATTCAAATTTTGTCTATTTTCTTTTTACAATGCTATGAAAAGAAAAAAGAAATTTGTATTGATGCATTACTTTTTGAAATTGATCAGTATTTTTATGAAACTATCAAATTATTATTGCATATTAATATGGATTAGGAATATGAATTTGAAAAGAAATAAAAGCACCCTCTACTTGGCAAAAATAAACATGGCGGAATGAAAACAAACATTAAGCAATCAAGTTTCTATCATAGTTCTTGCTGGCATAACACTACAATCTGCCTGTCAGGCAATTTGAATTTTGGAGTGAAAAACATGGATTATTTATGCCAAAATACAGTAATTTTTTTATTGGTATGGTTTAACATATCATGGTATCCAGTTACATTGATTTAAAGAATAGTCACAACATATATAATGTTTGCTATATATCTTACACAAGAAACTTTTACCTTTCAGAATACCATTGGACTGAACAAGTATCAATTCATTCATTCAAACAGAGCAAATGGTGAACACTGTCAGCTCATTGAAAAAGAAAAGTTGTGGTTAGTATAAATAAGGTGCAGTGTAATTAATATAATCTTACCATTCATTTCTGATGATTGACTTTTTTGTATACTGAAAGGTAAAACCCTCATGCATCAGCCTATTAAACTACTAAATAATCATCTGGTATAAAAATGTCAACATATTTCTTGTATCTATCATTATTGATGAATAAAAGAAAATGTGGGGTATGCATCAACAAGACACCAACCCAATGACACACCAAGTAAAAAAGAGATCTAGATGTCAAGTTCTAGTTGGCAATGGCAACAAATACTGGCCATATATAGCATATCCCTATGTAACATTAAATTCATATTTCATTCAAGAAATTAAAGCTAAATATTTATACTATTGGATACAAATAAAATTCATATTTGAAGAAATAAATTAAGTGTACCTGTTGCTGTTATTACTGCTCCTTTACAGCCATTTTTGAATCCTGGATCTAAACCCAGAATGCATTTTCCCTTGACAGGTGAAGCTAAAAGCAAATTCTTTAGATTGGTAGCAAATACCTCAATTGATGCTTTTTCAGCCTTTTTTGTCAATTCAGACCTAAGGAGAAAATAAGATAAATCTACAATCATTTCAAACTTGTATGGTTTTAAAATAAGCTTTGTTACGACAAAGAAAATAAGAACAGATTTCGATGGGACATTGCATATATCTTATTGGTATAATGGACAAATATTGTTTTGTTCATAAATCAGGATGTTAATTTTCTTGTTTGAATTGTTTTACATTTGTCAGTTAGGGGCCTTTTATACCTAACTACGCAGTATGGGTTTTGATCATTGTTGAAGGCCGTACAGTGACATGTAGTTGTTAACTTCTACATCATTTGGTCTCTGGTGAAGAGTTGTCTCATTGAAAATCATACCACATCTTCTTATCTTTAAAATAACTAAAAAAAAATATTTTTTTTTGTACTTTGTAAGTAACACAGTACGCTAGAGAGTTTAAATTTTTACTTGACATCAAACAAGACCCTTATACCTTTATACCTTACAACCCTTTAACATTACCATATATACTTATGATTAGGATTTATAAGCATTTTGCTGTGTGCTGTATGACATATAAACTAGGTCACAGAACAACTGTTTTCCAGGAAAATCAAAAGGCTGTAATTTGTATATGTAGTAACCTTATCAATCTAATCATTTGAGGATGTGCCAATCTATCATATGCGTCACTGATTGCCTGGGTGATAACATTCATAGCATATGTTCCTTGGTGAGCTCTGCCAACAAAATGTTGACTACATAGCCTATCATACATTGCTTTTACTTTATCTGGTACTTCTATTTTAACTGTTAAAAATTTGTTGTGTTCACCTCGATTTATTGCTAGCACCTGAAATGTAAACAAATATCACTGACAAAATAATATTATTCTAATATCATTTGTATACAAATACTTGAATGTGATTGGTGGGTCAGTTATAACTTTTCAATATTTAAACCCCGCAACATTATTAATGTGCCTTTTCCAAGTTGCCTGTATTACACTGGTTGTCATTGGTTCATATCTCTCATGTTTGTCTTTTTGTAAATTACTGTAATAAATTAGGTCGTTAGTTTTCTAGTTTTAATAGTTTCACATTTTTCATGTCGAGGCTTTTTATATCTATTATACAGATTGGGTTTTTCTTATTGTTGAAGGCCATACAGTGGCACATAATTGCTCACTACCACTTGATTTTAATTCTAGTGGATAATTGATTCATTGGCAATCATACAACATCTCTTTTTTATACAAATAAATGTCTGATGCAGTGTTATGTTACATAAAAGTAAATGAAAGAATCCTGCTGTTATAACAGATAAATAAACAACCTGCTGAGGTTTTAAATTACATGCAAACATGAATCATATTTTCATAGATTATTGAAATATTTGCCACTGAATGTGATGTTAAAACAACCAAATAATGATAATTTCTTGATGAGGTTTTTAAAGAAAGGTACATTAGAGTATCTAGTTCAGTTTTTCATTTAACAGACAAAAGGTAATTTAGAGTTACCATATGCAGTTTTATGTATCAGATAGTAACAGACAAGTAAACTAAAGTTGCCTGGTGAGATTATATGTAGCAGACAAGATGAAGTTTCATGTGTTAAACAATAGAATAGTTACCTGGTGTGGTTTTATATAACAGACAAGTAAATTAGAGTTAAAATACTGTTCATATTTATGTCTACTTTCTTCTTTGATGTTCACTTCTTTTTTTACGACTTTCTTCATTTCTGCAGTTTTTACTGTCTTTGTGTCTTCATTTTTTCCAGACTTCTTTGGTTTGCATTCGGAAGTGACAAGCTTAATATCCCGGAATTTTGACCTATTGGAAAGAACATTTTAAAATCTGTGTATTTTGTAAACATTTTAGATGCATTACATAATTATTAGCTATTTGTACATGTATATTCATTAGCACCTACCACTGTCACATCATTTAACCTTTTTTTGTTAGATAAAAACAGTTTTTTTAAATCATTGACTCATATTCTAATAATTTACGGAGAAAAATCTGCTCAGTTTAAATTTTTATTATTTAGTAAACCAGGGCCATTATAGCCCCTACTCCTCTCTAAATCAATAAAACAATAAATGACCTTTTATCATATTTTTTCATCTTTATTAGTATTGTTAGTAAAATGCTTGCTTATCTTCATCCTATCTACAATTCTGAAAGGATGTCCAACCTGAAAGCTACCAACATCATTTGCATAGGCGCATATAATTCGTTATAAGCTTTCATTTTGGCCCAAATTTGCCAAAATAAGCTCCAAAATATTACTGATGTATTATTGACTTGTAAGTCAATAATTCAACCTTACTTGAATCCATAGTCATGTGACCTTCAATAAAACCCCTTATCCTGAGGTGGGTTACTCGTGTACTAGGCATGTTCAGCTAGTTAAGGGAAAAGGATGTCAACATAGAATGTGAAACAAGGATGAACCATTCAGTTGAGTGATTTGTTTCACAAATAAAAGAAGAATGTGTCTGAGGACACGAATGCCCCCACTCAAGCTTTGCAATTTTCCAACTTAAAAAAGGGCATTACTCTAGAACGGTAAATGACTCACTACCCAAATTCGAACTCTGTCTGCGTGTTTTGTTTTTTAGCATTGTGTATGAGTTTCATAAAATTTGGGTGAGACAAACTTAAGTAAGAGTGCGGAAACGAAAATGGGTTGGAGGGAAGGACAGATGGACAGACAGTCAAGGGTAACACTTAATGCCCCTGTTGCCTACAGCAGGGCATAAAAATCATTTTTATACAGGTAAAAACAATGATTATCATATTTTTTTAACCTATAACATGAAATCAAACAGACCTAGAAAAATCCAATTGCAAGTGCTCACTATCTATTTATGTTTATATTTATGTTATTATTGGGTTATATGACCGTCAACAGTCTTTGAAGCTTATCTCAATGCTTAATTAGACACAGCAACCCAAAGACACAAATAATAAGAATGTGTCCACAGTACACGGATGCCCCACTCACACTATCATTTTCTATGTTCAGTGGACCGTGAAAATGGGGTCAAAACTCTAATTTGGCATTAAAATTAGAAAGATCATATCATAGGGAACATGTGTACTAAGTTTCAAGTTGATTGGACTTCAACTTCATCAAAAACTACCTTGACCAAAAACTTTAACCTGAGTATCGATAATATAAAGTTGTTAAGAAATATAAAAGAGAATCAAACATCAGCTATCAACACCAAATTTGCTCGAGGACAGAAATTATTATGATACATAAAAAGAAAACCACTGATGGGGTTCTTTAAGCTTGAAGAATTTCAAAAGCACCATGGATACGTAAGCTGAGTTTCGACCTTTATCAATTTGTAGAAGCCACAGATTTTTGAAACAGGTTCTTTTCTGTTTGTATCTGTAGCCTGCTGACAATTTACATTTAATGATGGAAAAAATTTATTGAACATGACCTTAGTTCTACTGCCTAAAATATACAAAGTTCTTCTTTCCAAGGGGCATTCTATGGCCAAACATGGATTAAAAGATATAATCAAGAAACCAAATTTTGAACCAATTTGTCTATCAATATAAAGCTACTGACCAAAAATTCAATAAGGTTCTTTCTCACTCCATGGGGCATTATCAAATTAATTTTGGTAAAAGTTGGACGTAGCATCTCGAAACCAAACTTTTTTTTAAATTTATGTCTATGGATAGCTGCTGTGTTGATTTTTGACCACAAAATCAATAGTATGTTTACTCATCATTTGGGGCATTATCGAACCAAGTTTGGTAAAGATGTTCATAGTTCAAAAAATATGTCTGGAAACTGAAAAGTTGATGGTCCAGATGCCCCAAATTGCCCAAACACCATTTGTGATATTATTTGTAGTGAAAATATTGCGTTCATTAAATAAATGTAAAAGGAAAACTGATTATTGGGAGAAAAAGTCATTTGATTTTTCTTTAACTTTGGTATGAAAATTACTGGGAAAAACTCTAAAATTTAAGCTACCAGTCAACTTTTTTCAATTCTTTCCTATGGGAAATTCAGAAGACAAAAACTGATAAGACTATACTTACCATCCTCTGATAAAATCCATACAGTCTTTATGTTTATGCATGATATCTGCTAGTATATGTTTAACACCAGTTTCTACATCTGACAACTTCTGTAAACCTGAATTATATAGTTATTTCAACTTTTTTTTTTGCTGTAAACCAGTTTTTCATGATTTTACAAGGATTTCATTATAAATAGCAATTTTCAATGATAATGAAAATAGGTTTTAATTACATGATTTTAAAGAATATCATTTATGTTTCTCATTCTTATGTACAGGGAGATACAAATTCTGAGGAGTATTCATATTATTTAATTATCATTATCTTATTTTACATTAATTTTACATTATCTTATTTTATATACTAACGTTATTTTAAAACAGAAAACACTTTTAAATATTTAGTATCTGTTTAAATATGTACAAAAATCCAAGGTAGTGTCTGAAATCAATGCATAAAATCAGTGGATAAAAGAGGAAAACACTTTCACATTAACTGATGGAACTAACCAAAAAATAATGTTAAAGTTTTATTTTTTTCAAATTTGGTTTTTAATAAGAGCATAAATAAAAAAAAAACATTTTGGCAATTATTAGTCAAAAATACATGTCTAAAATTTTTTTTAAACAGTCATCATTTTTTAAAATGATTACAAAATTTCCATAATTCAAAAAAGGGCATGGTAACATAAGTTATATTTCATGATATCAAAATATCTCATCTTGTCCAACAACATCTATCTCAAATTAATAAAAGAAAAATCTATAATCTAATTTAGAAAAATGTAGAATCTAATTCCACAAATATTGCATGGCTTGCTGTATGTGAGAAAAAAGAAACCCAACCAAAAAAGGTTTTAAAATTACAAGATATATTTAGTCAATCAAACACCATTTGATATTACAGGTCAATAGTGTTCAATAGTATTTTATAGTAATATGTTTATTTCTCTCTATTTTCACCGTTATTCTAATTCTTTGTCAATTTTAAATATAATTTGACATACCTTTAACATTTGGATCCACATACTGCTGAACATTACCTTCCCAGGGTCTGTCAAGGAAAGTTATAGCTAGTGGTTCTAAATTCAGAGCTCTAGCTCTTTCTGCTAGTGTACCTTTATGTCCAGGTTTGAAAGGGGCATACTAAATAATGTAAAAATGTTGAATAACAAAATAATTATAGAGTTATTCAGAATATATAGTCAAAGTGATCAAAATCACTAGAGGAAAGATTGAAAGAATTGTGTACATAATGTTAAACCAATCTTTAGTCTTCCATTGATGTAGTGATGAACAAAAATAAAATTGGTATAATAGTTAGTACTATTGCATAAAACATAACATAGTACTTTTGCATATAGTTGCATTACTGCCATTTTTCAGAAAGGTGAGCAATTTTTTCAATGCATCACATTTATAATGTGATCAATCTACATGTGTCAAAGGTCACTAAATTAGAATGTCAATTTCTTTTCAATTTCAATTTGATATTTTCACGAAATCATGTTCAAAGACTAAGGGTAAGTTTACTTTTTTTCAAACAGAAGAAATCACAAATAAAGATTACTCTTGAAAAGCTGGGTCAACATTTGTCCTTGTAGTTTCAAACGAACATTACTCCCGTAAAAATTATTGATCAGCCCTGATGTTCAATCTTGTCCAAGACATTGCTGATATAAACCTTTGGTGTTAATTTCATAACATTCTGAAAAGAAATGTAGATATGAAAGGGGCTATAATGCAATTTTTCTACATAACTCCAACGGACATAACTCCTTTAAAAATAGTCGATCGGCACTGATTTTCCATTTGTCTAACATGCTAGTCATATAAACCTTGGAAATACATTTTATAAAAAAAATCGGGCTAGAATTGTACACTTGAGAGAGCTATTAGCAATTTCCTGTAGAGTTTACATTTCCAAGGGACATACCACCCCTAAAATAATGATATTGGGGCTGATTTTCGAAATCTTCCAAGACATTGCTGATATAAATTTCATAAAAAACTGGCAAGAACTGCACATTTGAAAATGCTTACAGGATAGGATGGGCAGACGAAAAGACAGACAGACACCCAATATTTCTTTGACTTTCCACTGCACAGCTACTTTCTGTGAGTCCAATTGGGAATCCTAGAGTTTTTTTATAATGGTTCATAACTTCAAAATTATAGATGTTCTACAAGCAAAGCTCCCAAAATGATCCCTCTGGCCCTTGATTTACAAACAGAAAGCCTAAAATAAAAAGGATAAAAATAGGGGGTGCACATTGACATTATATGTTAATTTTGCTGAGAAAGTTATTTAAAATTTTAATGGTTTAGAAAAAGAGGACTAAGAGGATAAAAAATGTTAAATGTAGTGTATTGTGTATTAGATAAGACAAATTCCATGTTATGCCAGAGTAAACCCCAAAAAATTATTCAGATAAATAAATTAAATAGGAGAATCAAAAGTATATCAACCTGTTTATGCGAGTAAGATTCTGTAAAAGTTTCATAAAATTCTGTCCAGCTGTTCAGGAGCAGTAGTGGATACAAAAATGAGATGGATGGACAACTGAAGCACTGACTCACATCTAATCAATATATACAGAATAATGGCATTTTTGTTTTTGATACTGACTTTATCTGCAAGAATAGCAAGCAAGCCCGCTAGCTGATGAAGTCAGTATCAAAAAATAAAATGCCATTATTCTTTTTATCAGCAATTTGTCTCAACAAAATTATGTTGTTGTTGAGAATATGAAATAAAATGAATAAGTTAGTAAAACTACTTTTAAGCGTACAAAACGTTGTGATAGTTGTTCGGTTGTATGAATGAAGTTGCTTGCATTTCATTGATAAATTAATGTGGATGGACATGAAATCTCAACGTTGCAGCACTGGCACATGACACACGACATTGCAGCACTGGCACATGACACGTGACATTGCAGCACTGGTACATGATGTCATTGCCTAATATTTTCGAGTATCAAGTCCTGTCCATAATCTTAACAAATATTAGGCAGTAAGATCAAAGGAAAAATGTACAAATTGCCGATAAACTGGTATACATTCTGCTTATAAAAGATGAGGGGTTAACAATAGTGTATCAAAAAATACATGCAGTTACTGAATACAAGCTCAAAAGTTAACTTCATGATTCCAGAGCCCCATCTTCATAACTCCATAATGTGCTGTATAAAGTTCCTTACCAAAAGTATGTACAAAGAAACTAATTTTTTACAATACTTTTCAATTATCCTGAACTTACCAAATCATCGATCTCTGTTATCGTTTTAGAATTCTTCAGACATTTTTCTAATCCCTGTGTAAGCTTGCCTAGTTTATTGATGGCTTTCAATACAGTTGCAATTTTATTCTGGACATGTCTGAAATTATCAAATGAACAAACATATAGGCAATATCCAAAAAGATGAAAAGATTTCATAATGATTGAATAGTACCTAGGTGTCTGGTTTAATTTTTATTTTGTTACCCATTTACTGTAAACAAATTTTTATGTACACTTAAAATATCAAATAACATATTCATTTTCATTATGAAAGTATTTGCTTTGTTTTGATGATCTAAGTTGTTCTAAATGAAAATATATTGACAAAGTCTAATTGTCCCACACTCTTTGTAGCAATAAACATAACCAAAAAAGAGATGTCTGTAACCTGGGACTATTACACTAACAATATTAGTCCTAGGTGTAACTGCACTTCTTTAAAGATTTTTTTTAATACACCTACATTTTGTAGTTTGCACTGAATAATTATTCATGAACATATATATTCAAAAACAAAATAATACTTGAGCTCTTCTAAAGATGACTGAATATCTCTGAGTTTATCAACTTCCATTCCTCCTGTCATTTCTTTACGATATCTTGCTATAAACGGAATTGTGCAACCTTCTTCCAAAAGTTTAACAACATTTTTTGTAGACCACTTTGGAAGATCTAAGTTTTCAGCAATAGCTTCTTCTGTCTCCCAATTTGGATCTGTGTTTTTTATCTCTTCACAAGCCATATCTGTATAATAAATATTAAGATGATTAGATCTTGACTTTCATTAATAGAATACCAAATATGAACTTATTTTTTTTTTTTTAAATACCAGGTATCATGTGTATGTACTAATGTAATGAACTTATTTTCAACAAATGGCTCCAATCAAGATAGCCTTAATAAACAGTTTCTGTTTGATAAACAGGAACAGGTTATCTTTTAATGGCAGGAAAATTATCTAAATTTTCCAAAATGATTAACACCTCGTAATACATGCTATAGTATTATCATTAATAAATAAATTTGCAAGATCAAATCATGATTTATACAACTTATTTCTACAAACCAAGGGTCTTTAAACAGTCATGTTTGCTAATTAGTAAATTTCACAATCTGAACATATATGACCAACATAAATTCAAAACTT
Source organism: Mytilus californianus (assembly GCF_021869535.1). Lineage (NCBI taxonomy): Eukaryota > Metazoa > Mollusca > Bivalvia > Mytilida > Mytilidae > Mytilus > Mytilus californianus. The sequence goes on along the minus strand of NW_026262690.1, from coordinate 30,939,355 downwards.
ATGCATTCTGAAAAATTATGAAAATCAGTCATTTTGTTATTTAGAATTGGACTGCTACTATATGAATACAAAAACAAGAAATGAGCTGTCACACAGACACTAAATCAGGTTTTCTATTTTGTGCAGGTTACACTTCTACCAACTCGTACTTTTACCAACTCCAACTTCTACCAACTCGTACTTTTACAAACCCATACTTCTACCAACTTGTACCCACTTTTGTAGCATTATTAATGTTATGTTTGATTTAATAAGACAAATCTTAAACTTAATGGTAATTTTGTATTTTATAGTTGATCTTGTTGGAGACATGTATAGTATGCAAGTCTCTGATCTAGTGGTAAAAAAATAAATGTCCATCGACAGAAATGATGGTTTAGTTTGGAATGTAGCTTAATCTCTTTAATTGTGAAATAACACATTCGTCAGTTTAATCCTTGTAGGTAAATGTGGACACAAGGCACTTCATCTTTAGTTTGAAATCTGAAGAGACTTTTGGAAAATCTATTGTTTGACTGATTTATTGTTGGATTTGTATTATTTTTTTTTTGTTTATCTCAGAGGACTTCACCATCCTTTTGATATTATAAAGCTACTACATGAATTAAACAAATCCAAATGTTTATACATATATATTAGATTTTGTTCAGTCTTTTTGTTTTTTTTATGGATTTTATATGATAGAAAATAATTATAATATATTGCATATGAATAAAAATAAATGTGGATAGTGTCCACATGTGGACACAGATGATGCCCCCTCTTGCATATCATATAGTTATAAAGGGACATAACTGAAGAACGGTAAAAGTGACGCTACCCAAATTTGAATTTGATCTTAGTTTTGTGGTAATAAGCATGTGTGTAAGTCTCATAACATTTTGTTTAGGCTAACTTAAGAAGAGAACAGAAACTAAAAATTCAGCATTTTTTCTATTTGTAAACATGCATAACTCTAGAACAAATGTGTGTATAAGTTTTATAACATTAAGTTGAAACAAACAAAAAAATTCAGCAATTTTTATGTTTATAAAGGGACATAACTCAAGAATGGTAAAAGTGTCGCCACCTTATTTCGTACTTAATCTGTATTATGTAGTAATAAGAATTGTGTATAAGTTTCATAACAGTTGGTTGAGGCAAACTAAAGTTAGAAAACGGAAACAAAAAATTTGTACTTGATCTTAGTTTTGTGGTGATGAATATTGTGTATAGGTTTCATAATGTTTGGTTGGGGCAAACTAAAGTAACAGAATGGAAACTAAAAATTTTGCAATCTTTCGATTTATAAAGGGCATACCTCAATAATGGTTAAAGTGACACTACCCAAATTCAACTTGATCTGTGTTTTATCAGTGGAAGTCAAAATTAAACATTGCATTGTATAAAGCATTGATTGTAGTTGATTCAACTATAATCATGGACAAAGGAAGATAACTCCAATTTTAATATAAATTACTTGATATTTACAAGAAAATAAAAATTTTGCAATTTTTCTTTTATAAAGGGGTATAACTCTAGAACGGTTAAGTGACTCCACCAAAATTCAAACTTGATCTGTGTTTTGTGGTAATAAGCATTGTGTAGAAGTTTCATAACATTTGGTTGAGGCAAACTTAAGTTAGAGAACGGAAACTAAAAATTTTGCAATTTTTCCATTTATAAAGAGGCATAACTCTAGAACGGTTAAAGTGACACCACCAAAATTCAAACTTGATCTGGGTTTTGTGGCAATAAGCACTGTGTATATGTTTCATAACATTTGGTTGAGGCAAACTTAAGTTAGAGAACGGAAACTAAAAATTTTCCAATTATTCCATTTATAAAGGGGCATAACTCTAGAACGGTTACAGTGACGCCACCAAAATTCAAACTTGATCTGTGTTTTGTGGTAATAAGCATTGTGTATAAGTTTCATAACATTTGGTTGAGGCAAACTGAAGTTAGAGAACGGAAACCAATTTTGGGACGTACGGACGGACATACGTACGTACGTATGTACGTTCGTACGTACAGACGGACAAGGGTAAAACTTAATGCCCCCACCGTAATAAAAACTGAAAATTGGGTACCAGTTGGCACATCTATAGCATAAATAATCAAATCAAAAAATAATCTGAGCAGACGTCATTTCTACATCTTTTTATATTTTTGACCATTTCTTTCTACACTTCGATTTTCAGCCAATTGTTCTCTATTCCAAATGTTGAAACTATATTGAAAATATACAGTTGCAAGTAAATGTTTGTTATGAAATTTTACATATCTGACTTGAATATTTTGTTTGTCGACGCCTGCGCTCTTTATGTTCCTACGTCATAATTAGGTTGAAATCCGGACGATTTTGTCCAATGTCGCAAAAATCTCTACTTTTAACCTATTTGGGATGTAAAAATCAATGCTCAAATAAACTTTGGCAAAAATAGTTTTATTTAACTTTCTCATGACTTTTCATCAACTTAAAACACGTTTTATCCTGAAACATTGAACCTAATAATCGGGGCCAACTTGGCCCTTAGGCCTTACCGAACTAATACTCCTTTAATGACAGAGCTGAGCTTTGAAAGATTCAGGACTCTGGCAGAGACAGTACAGTTTCAGTGCTGTCAAGTCTTAACGTATTTTCATGCTTATTTGGCAGTATTTTACTTTGGTCTATTGTTTTTTCTCTTTGATCTTTACAATTTTTGCCAAATCTCACTCATTTACTTCATGAAAACTTGACAGGGTGTTCCACTCTCTGATCGTTTTCCGTACTTTTGTTTTGCATGATGGAATTCCTAAGGCCTAACTGGGACCCCTATTCACAGGCACTTGTTTCTATCCATAGGCAGGTCGACTATCCATATATTATATATATGGGTAGCCAACCTTCCCATGGATAGAAACAAGTGCCTGTGTCACAGGCACTTGTTTTCTATCCATGACAAGATCTACTATCCCTATATATTACGTAATGGATAGAAAACAAGTGCCTGTGGCCTGTGTCCCTAAAGTAAAAGAAGGTCTGATTATCTGGACAACTTCTGCAGTTACACAGAACACTCATTTTTTGACATTTCATATGTCGATTTTGTTGTATCTTTATAATATCACTAGAGTTTTTCAATATTTTTGGTTCTAAACAAATGCAGCTACCAGATCGTGATCAAAGCAGCATCTGCTGTTGTCTAATGAATCAAAACTGGTATCCGCAATTAGAGGACTTGTCCAGATGATAAGGTTAAAGATTTACAGGGAACTAGTCTTTCAAAAGTTTTTTCGGAGGGAAATTATGAAAAGCTGTTTTCTTCACGAAAATTTTAAGAGATAAAAAATTATATCTCATGAATACTTAAATAAATATCATGATCAATTTTATCATATGAGTTTTTAAAGCCCTGTTAACTAGCTGGGACCAGAAATATATATATATATGTCATAGTATCGTCTCGTATTGTGTTTTCGACCTAATTCTACTTTCACTTCCCGTATGCTGCGCATGCCCGTGTGACGTCACATTTGGCTGCTATATTTAGTAACAATAGCAAATAATACCACGTGTGGTGAAGATGTTTCAAGTAAAGTTATTATAATTAAGTATTTACGTTATTTTATTTGATATCACATTTTTGTACCTTTTCACTAATACTTTTTTTACCTTCCACAAGAATCTATCAAAAATAAACAAATATTCTAGAAATATGGCCGAGGACTTTTAGCATGTGAAGTTAACATCAAGGTCATTACGTCACATGACTGTCATGTGGTTAGGTGATATACTTAAAAGTTATTTTTAATACGGAAATGTGGATGATTCTTACAGTTTTTTGCTGAAAAAAATAAAATATCAATTAATTTTAATTCACAGAAACAGCAGTCTGTCAGGGGAGATTACAGACAATACTCACCAACCTCACTTTATAATGCCTTCACTGAAGCAGAGACATATAATACAAGAGATTCGCAACTCTAGTAGAGTCTATATAACAGCCAATGAAATGACATGGCCACCGGAAAGCCGATTATTCCGATGAATTTATGGGTAAAAATCGCTATTGTTGTGAAAAAGGTTCTACGCCTCACGATTTTTCTAATGGATAATGCCGATACCTTTCACAGCTGAAGCATGCAAGTATATTTAAAAGTTACAAAAAACTAATTCTAATAATTTGTTATTGATAAAATGTGTTCTAATGATGAGATTAATCAAATACAAACAAAGTTAAAACTCGGCCCATTTTACTTCACCTATTGCCGTAGAAACCATTTGATCTCCCAATTTTTTTCTTAAAACTTGGAAATATGCTAATAAATATATAATTTTATGGGGCAATAATACTCCCAAATGTTGTTGTTTCGTGAAAATAAGACTATTTTCGTAAAATTTGATCCAATAGTGTTTTTTTTTCAAAATTATCAACAAATGTGGCGATTTTTTCTTATTGATACTCGAAGCCAGCTGTGCTGGTACTATCATTTTATCTCGTAAAACTTGGAAATGTGCGAATAAATATTCAACTGTATGGGGCTATATTACTCTCAGATGTTATGTCGTGAAAATAAGACCAGTTTCGTAAAATTTGATACAACAGTTATTTCTAAAAATATCAACAAAGGTGACTATTATTTTGTTATTTATTATGATTGTCATCCCACGAAATAAAATCGGAATTTTCCATATTGCGTGCACATGAATGAAGTTTTATTCAAGTGAGAAATTAATTGTAATTTTCTTAAATATTAATTCTCAATACACACTTCGAACATGAAGAAACCATAAATTTACCGACAATCATTTAAAAAAAACCTCAATGCAAGCCTATGATGAAACTGTCAAACAACACTTAGAAATCAAACATTTACCGACAATCCTACAGAGAAAATCAATGCAAGCCCAATAAATGATGAATATAAAAATAAATAAAATTTTAATAATTTATAAATATAAAGAATAAAAAACAAAGCCTATCATGATTAACAATTAATTAACAAATAAATTAAGTTTTTTTCCACATTAATTGATTTTACATTTTGTGAATTATATTTTTGGAAAGAGTGTGGACACCTGTGGTGTAACAACTTCTTGTTTACAAGGTGTCAATTAAAACTCATTGTTTATAACATGTTCGTGATTTACCTGGTCATCGAATAATTCAAACCTAATATACATGTCACACTGTGAAATTATGTCTCCGAGACAGGTGTATATTCAATAGAAACCCATTATGTAACTATCAAATAAAATAAACTCTGATTCAATTTATCAAGTGTTAATTATTTAATATCAGTTTTTAATACAATATCAAATCATGTCTCTTTTTCAATAATACAAATCTAAAATCAAAATTACATTAAAATAAATAATTATATATGTACTCAAATTATTTAATTGATTATGATAAATTTAACACTGAAACAGTTTATGTTATGCTTAAACATTCGTCCGTACTTCGAGTACTTTTAATACTTTTATTAATGACTTTATTACCTAAGGAGATCTCGCGAGGTTTAACTAGTGGCCGCGTGTTATTACGGGATTTCCCCGAGTTGCGAATCTCTTGTATTATATGTCTCTGACTGAAGTATATTGAACAGAAACATGACTGTATACAAGGTCCTACAAGGTTTCCAAAGTGCCTCATGTGAAATGTGTACAACCAGAGACATATATGTATATATGTCTCTGGTACAACTAGTCAAATAAAGATATCAAAATAATATTTTATATCTTATAGTTGTATATGTCACCATTTAATTCACTAAATCATAAGTTTGATCGCCTCTAAAACTTTGAATAATTTGATATAAACATTGGCATCAAATTATAATCAATTCCGGATTTGTACGACATGTCATTTCCGACTTTGGACCCGTTTCTTAGATAGGTCGAAAACACAAGACGCTAGTTTTTGTCAACAAAGGTGCCATCGATCTAATGAACTGAAATAAAAAAAATATTTAAGATCGAAATATATTTTAGATACAATTATTTAATGTACAAGTATACTAGTGACTCTAAAAAATATTAGGCATGTATATGTTCAAACATATTAAAGGGGAAATATTGATAAATTGTAAGTAGGTCGAAAACACAATACACGAGGATATAATAGTTAAAGGTATCTGTATCACAGTGTATTATATGTCTCTGTCTGTATTAGGACATTTCACCACCTTATCGCTATTTGTCCGCCATTACTGGACACCACAAAAGTTCCAGTAAAATTTTGACGTCATAATAGAAAATATCTGACGCCACAATGGAAAAGTGATTGTTGTATGACGTCAAAAAGTTCAAGCGGAACATATTCTCGGGTCAAGCGGGAATAGCGATAAGGTGTATAAGATAAGATAAGATAAGATAAGATAAGACTGAAACTTTATTTTGATTCGGCATGGTTTAAAACATACAAACATAAGCTCTTTGAGAGCTTTTCACCGAATATATAAAACAAAACACATAACATAAAACAGATATACACAACAGACATAGAATAAATATGATATACATGCAAGGCAATCAAAGCATACATATATAAGCAGAACATATAAGCACACATAAAATGAATAGAATAGCCATGCAAAGCAATAAAATCATTAAGCACTATAAGTAACTAAAAAGTAAATGAAAAAATTAAAAGCTATGAGAACAAATTAAAAAAAAATACTTCTTGCATGTGTAAGCGTACTTTCATTCCGCCGTGTATTTATTCCGGGTAACTGTTTTTCACTAGAGAATATTGGATGTAAATAGTGTGAAAGCGTCGATCTTGATATCGTTGTTTTGTTTATATTAGACCGGTTTATTGTTTACATAAATAAATGGGTTAAAATTAAAATGATTTTCAAGGAACCATTTTAATTAATCTGAGTCAATCTAGTAATTATAAATAATATTGATGATGATGAGGAGGATGTTTTTATAACTCAAAATAATTTATCAATGATCAGGACATTGAACTTGATATAAACCAAATTTTAAGAGCAGATTTGTTCTTACATAAAGTTTCAATTATAGAAGTTGACCGAAAAGCAAATACACAGAAAAACTTCGAACAATCCAATAAATATAAATATTACAATTAGTGACAATTTAAAAGCATATGATTTTAAAGATTTGCATAGAAAAATTATTTAAATCTTATTCGTTAATAAGCATTATTGTGTTATCGTGTGTTGAAAATGAGTACTAATCACTTCATCAATGTATGGATCTAAAGCACTAGTGTAATTAATCCCGGTATAAAATAACTAGTGCAATCATTCCGGTACAAAATCACTAGTGTAATCATTCCTTGTTTAAAAACACTAGTGTGAACATTCCTTGGATGAAAACTCTCCACTTTTTACATAAATCATTTATGCAAGTTTCAAATACACTAAAAACTATAAAGTCACATTTTATATATGTTTCCCCTTCAAAAAACCCTTTTTAGAACCTTATAATGACTGGTGGATGTTTTACACTGGACCCGGATAGAAAAACCTAGTGAATTTTTGTTGGTGGATAAAAATCACTGGGGATTTTCTTCCTCTGGATAAAGTACACTGGCGGAATCAAACCACTGTTACACATGCACTACATCTACATTCTGATCCATTCCAGGACTGAATTAAGCTTTAAACTGGGAGAAGTTATTTTCAGTCCTGAAATGGTCAGGCAAGCTATTCCATAATGTAGGAGCTGTAATCTTTCGCCCTTAGACTCGTTTTGCGCTTGGTCAGTTCAAGTTGTCGCAATAAACCAAAATCCAAAGCCCGGGGAGTCTCCAAAGGCTTCCTTATGTAGAAAATGGTGGATTAAACCTGGTTTTCTAGCTAGCTAAACCTCTCACTTGTATGACAGTGGCATAAAATTCCTTTATATTGACTGGGACTATTATGCTATGTTAGTATTATAGTCCCAGATATTGACAACAATGTGTGAACAAAACAAACAGGCCTAATAGGTAAAAATGTCAAAATTAGGGGTACAGCAGTCCACATTGTGTTATAATCTTAATCACTCTTAAAACAAACAAATAAGGGTGAAGGTTTGGTACCATTAAAACATTTAAACCCGCTGCAATTGTTTGCACCTGTCCTAAGTCAGGAATCTGATGTTCAGTAGTTGTCGTTTGTTGATGTGGTTCATAAGTGTTAGACCGTTGGTTTTCCCGTTTGAATGGTTTTACACTAGTAATTTTTGGGGCCCTTTATAGCTTGCTGTTCGGTGTGAGCCAAGGCTCCGTGTTGAAGACCGTACTTTGACCTATAATGGTTTACTTTTATAAATTTTGACTTGGATGGAGAGTTGTCTCATTGGCACTCATACCACATCTTCTTATATCTAAATATGTCAACAAAGAAAAAAAATATCATATAGACAAAGCACATAAGCAAAAATAAAGACAGGAATACAAAAAATGACCATAGCACAATATAACAATGGCGGGATGTATAAGTACCGAGCCACGTCAAAAGGATATTACAAAAAATGGACTAAACAGTAAAGGTTAATAATTTACAAAGACAAATAAAAGAACACTATAACACGTAATTAAGATGATAAACAACGTCAGTATACTTAATCTATACTTCAAAACCATCATGTATTATTTGTGAAGTTGATACGGAATATTTATCAACAAGGTCTTGGTCTCTTCCGATGAACTGTTTTAGAAAAAGGACGAGACGCTGATTCATCAATTAACTTTCTGCTCAGACACTGGTGACGTTTTATAAAGTCTGATTAACAGCTGCAAGCTCTCGAATACCGAATGAGTTGGGAAATGTATATCCCGTATGCAGGTGAAGTTGTTATATTGCTACTGAGGTGAGGGAAATTGATAATTTCAGAATCAAAATCGCGTCGTTTGTCCTAGATTCTGGTACTGAGATGACCACTTGTGTCAAATTCAAAGTATAAGTCTAAAAATGAGGCGGATGATGCGGTGTCTGTTGTTTCTTTATCTCTGGTTTAGGAAGATATATTAATGGAACCCAATCAGAAAAGTTTGGATTATAAATAGAAAGAGCATCATCAATATAGTGTTTAAAGGTTGGAACAACACTAAGTGACTAGCAAAACATCTATTTGTATTATCTGGTTCTGTCCTGACCTTATACAACAGTTATTGTAAAACGTGTTGTTTTCTTTTAATGTTTCTCAATTTATGTCTAATCTTATGTATTTGTATGTAATGTGATAAAAGATCTTTATAGGGCCTTTTAATTGGAACATAAAATATTCTTATTCTTATTCTACAAAGGAGTACCACAAGAATCCATACTGGGACTACTACTGTTTAATATCTTCTCAAACGACATCTTTCATTTCAAACACCACACTATAAAATAATGTTGATGACATAACACTTTCACATGCAGATGACAGCATATAGAAAAAGTGATCAAAGTATTAGAAACAGACAGTAGCAGAGGCGGATCCAGAAATTTTCATAAGGGGGGGGGAGGGGGGGGCTAACTGCCATAAGATTGGGCCCACTTAGTCATGCTTCAGTGATTCCCTAAATAATCAACCAAAGTTCACCAAATGAAGGAGAATCCATATAAATTTCAAGTTTTAACTTTAGGGGGGGGGGGGGGGGGGGGACAAAGGATGAAATATTATTATAAATTGGCAGAAAACAAAATATAATGTGAGGAGGAATTAAGACTACTTGGTGATACAATTGATTTTGAACTATTTCTAACATCTGTAAAAAAAAGCCTCAAAGCACTTAAATTTTAAAAAAAAAAATGGAAATTTACATAAAAAAACTGAGGAAAATAATTGTATTTTCAAATTTGAACTTCTGTCCTCTCTCATTGCAGTTTTGGAGTTAAGCCAAAATGTGTGAAATTGAAAAAAATCCAAGAAAGACCCCTTAGTGTATCTTAACATGTTAGAACATATTATGAGCTTCTAATAAGATATAAACTTCCAACTTTAAAAGTGAGAATACTGGAAGACTGAGAACACAGACAAACTATATAGGCATATAGAGTCTCGCATAAAGGAATTCCCTCTTAAGTATGGTATATTTATAAAAATAGATACCCAATATTATTTTAGGTATCAGAACATTACAGAAATTCCACCAATACGAAACACAAGGTATGGGATTAAATCATTTCGATATGCGACTGCTAAATTATGGATCGAGTTGCCAGACTACTTAAGACCACACACATCATTTGGCTAGTGCAAAAATTAAATGAACTCGTGGAATGTCAACTGGTGCCACTTCAATGCTTGCTGTTGGAATAAATTTATAAATTATTTTTGCGTTTTATATTGTTTCAGTGCTTTAGCGCATGACAAATGCTATTTGTCTTGCCTGCGACGAAAGTAGCAGAATGCAAGACAGTGATTACAATCCGGCAGTGACAACGGCGTAAACCATGTGTATAAAGCTTTATATTTCAGAAGGTAGAAGACCTGGAGGCTTCATACCTCCAATGCAAATGCCTTATGTTACGAAGTTTCCATATATGTTATAATGTCCATTGTCAATTAACTAATGGCATGAATATTATGTACAAAACAAAAAAAACGAAAAACAAAGATTATATACAGCAACAATTAACAACCACTGAATGAGGCCGGGTAGCAATGTCCTTTACCTTTACGTATAACTTACATACGTCCTTGGTCAAAATCTGTCGATTTTTTTTTTCGCTCAAAGAAAGTGTACATTTTATAGTCATGCACCAAAAATTACCGTTACCGTTATTCGTCATGAAGGTACCCCCATTACGACCCTCCTGAATTGCAGGGTCCTGACTTGGTACAGGCACACACACACAGACAGCTCTCTCACAAGCAAAACACCTATCTGGTAATGTTCATCTGACCATGACCTGATTGTCATGGTTCATTAGTTAATGTTAAATTTTCATGGTGAAGGCGGTTTCTCATATATACTATAAACAATAGGTCAACTATATATGTTGTATGGAATGGTTGCATGGTGTACATGCATATTGTCTGGCAAGGTTCATCTAACCATGACCTCATTTTTTTGGTTCATTGTTCAATGATTAATTTTCGTAATTATGGCTGTTCTTCAGATAAGTAAGCAATAATTAAGCTTACTATATCTGGTGAAAAGTATGATCACAAGGCGTCATTTACATGGATCGTTGATAATGGTAAGTTTAAGTAACCTTCATATTAAAGACTTTCAATATAAATTCAATCATCATATAGCAGGCCTGTGGTTCGTAAGTGTTTCTCGTTTCTAGTTTTTTATATAGATTAGACCGTTGGTTTTCCCGTTTGAATGGTTTTACACTAGTAATTTTGGGGGCCCTTTATAGCTTACTGTTCGGTGTGAGCCAAGGCTCCGTGTTGAAGACCGTACTGTGACCTATAATGGTTTACTTTTATAAATTTTGACTTGGATGGAGAGTTGTCTCATTGGCACTCATACCACATCTTCTTATATCTATCTACTGACATTTCAGCGTGTGCATTCTAGTCTTGTTGCTGCTTTAGTTTAGTGCATAAATATGTGTTGGTGCTTTAGCTTAAGGATGTACACCTCTGAAATATGAGCTTAATTGTTGTCTTTACTAATTCTAAATAAAGCTTTAGAAATAAAATGCTTCGCTGGGCGCAGCTTGATACGACCGCAGAGGTCGAACCCTGAACAGTTTGGGCAAGTATGGACACAACATTCAAGCTTGATACAGCTCTGAATTTGGATTGTGATTAAATATTTGACACAGCATAGGTTTCTGACACAGAAAGAATGTGGTCTAAGAACTTAAATTTTTTTAATTTACCTATTATGGTCCAATGTCCAAAATCAAAATACACGGTTAGATTCAGCATATCAAAGAACCCCATATATTCAATTTTTGTTGAAATCAAACAAAGTTAAATTTTGGACCCCAACTTGGACAAACTTGAAAACTGGTCCCATAATCAAAAATCTAAACACATGTTTAGATTCAGCATATCAAAGAACCCAAGAATTCAATTTTTGTTAAAATCAAACTAAGTTTAATTTTGGACCCTTTGGACCTTAATGTAGACCAATTTAAAAAAACGGGACCCAAAATTAAAAATCTAAATACACGGTTAGATTTGGCATATCAAAGAACCCCAATAATTCAATTTTTGATGAAATCAAACAAAGTTTAATTTTGGACCCTTTTGACCTCAATATAAACCAATTTGATAGCGGGCCCACAAATAAAAAATCTAAATACATGGTAAGATTCAGCATATCAAAGAACCCCATATATTCAATTTTTGTTGAAATCAAACAAAGTTTAATTTTGGACCCCAATTTGGACCAACTTGAAAACTGGGCCAAAAATCTAAAATCTAAATACATGTTTAGATTCAGCATATCAAAGAACCCCATATATTCAATTTTTGTTGAAATCAAACAAAGTATATTTTGGACCCCAACTTGGACCAACTTGAAAACTGGGCCCATAATCAAAAATCTAAACACATGTTTAGATTCAGCATATCAAAGAACCCCAATAATTCAATTTTTGTTAAAATCAAACTAAGTTTAATTTTTGACCCTTTGGACCTTAATGTAGACCAATTTAAAAAACGGGACCTAAAATTAAAAATCTAAATACACGGTTAGATTTGGCATATCAAAGAACCCCAATAATTCAATTTTTGATGAAATCAAACAAAGTTTAATTTTGGACCCTTTTGACCTCAATATGAACCAATTTGATAGCAGGGGCCACAACTAAAAAATCTAAATACATGGTTAGATTCAGCATATCAAAGAACCCCACATATTCAATTTTTGTTGAAATCAAACAAAGTTTAATTTTGGACCCCAATTTGGACCAACTTGAAAACTGGGCCAAAAATCAAAAATCTAAATACATGTTTAGATTCAGCATATCAAAGAACCCCATATATTTAATTTTTGTTAAAATCAAACAAAGTTTAATTTTGGACCCTTTGGACCTTAATGTAGACCAATTTGAAAACTGGACCCAAAATTAAAAATCTAAATACACGGTCAGATTCGGCATAACAAATAAATAAATGTGGTCAAAGATTTTATAAATCTAATGCGCCATACTGTGCAATTAAAGATTACTTCTTGAAATTTTTCAATATTTGAAATTTGAAAAAAAAATAATATTTGAAGAATAATTCTTTTTAATTTCTGAAATCTGAAATGAGAAAAAATTGACCCCCCACAATTTCTTTTTACCCCCCCCCCCCCCTTTTTTCCCCCAAAAAATTCTTTCCCTCAAGATAGGTCATAATCTCAATTCAAATTTCCAATGGAGTTTGCAACCATAATTACCCATTTAAATTTACCATAGTGCTAACTTAATCTATTTTATAATAGAATTTAAAATATAGTGTCAAATCTTTCATATGAATTTTTTTGTAAAAAAAAAAGATGCAACATTTGCAGATATTTTTACTGGTCTTCCTTTATAAATATGCATTTCTTTATACATAATTTAAAAGCAGTGTAAGGGAAGTAACCAAAACGTTGTATTTGGATTACCTCTCTTACACTGTTTTAAATTATCTTAATTGTTCATTAACCATTACTTTATACATAATTTAAAAGCAGTGTAAGGGAGATAATTTCAATGATGTATTTGATTTATCTCCCTTACACTGCTTTAAATTATGTTTTGTACTAAAGTATTTGTCCATTAACCAGGGCAACCTTGTTTTTCCCCCTTTTTTGCCCCTAATTCTTAAACGGTTTGAGCCATAACCCCCCAAAGCAAATCCTAACCATCCCTTTGTGGTATGGAAACTTGTAGTATAATTTCAGAGAGATCCATACACCATTCCACAGTTATTGTCTGGAAACTAGAAAATGCTTATTTTTGGCCCTTTTTAGGCCCCTTATTCCTTAACTGTTGGTACCATAACCCCCAAAATCAATCCCCACCTTCCTTTTGTGGTATTGAACCTTATGGTAAAATTTCATAGAGATCCATTCACTTAAACTAAAGTTAGAGTGCGAAAACTAATGCGTCTTCGGACGACGACGACGCCAACGTCATTCCAATATACGACCACAAAAAATTTTTTGCTGTCGTATAAAAAATGAATCAACTTAGGGAGCTACCATTTGATTTTTAGGGGGGGGGGGGGGGGCTAGGATGAAATTTGAAAAAAAGGCAGGACAGGAGTTTTGAGTAAAAAAAAGGCAGGATGAGCAACTTGGCAAAAAAAAAGGACAGGATGACAATTTATGTAAAAAAAAGTCAGGATAAACTAATAAATAATAAAAAAAAAAAATTCAGGACCGAATAGAGTGAAAAATAAAAAGGCAGGACAGAGATTTCAACTAAAAAAAAAAAATGCAGGACAAAAATTTTCATCCTAGCCCCCCATAAATATCAAATGGTAGCTCCCTTATGGATTTTGACTGCCCTTGGCTTCTCCTTCTAGGTCTCCTCTGACTAAGCCAATAATTTGACTTGATATTGAATAGATATATCTGGGACTATTATACTAACAGTCCCAAGATATATGTACAAGATTAAGCCAATAAGTTATTGGCATTTTAGGCCAGGTGAGCTTAAAAAAATGCCCTATCAGCCGACTAAAAGGATATATTACATACAGTTCAATTGGAACATCTGGCATACTGAAAATTGGGTCATTACTGTAAAATTGGGAGGTCAGGATTGGAAACTGTTGATGTCTTTGTTGTTGTTGAACAAAACAAAGATACACTAAAGTCTGGTTGGTAAATTTCTTTTGAGCTAAGTATCATCCTTTTTTTTAATTGGTTGATCTGTCACATAAATGTTTTTATTTGCTGTTTTGAAAATTGGTGTCTAACAACAGAAGTGGCCGCTTGTTGGGATGAGAGGTTGAACATGGTCAAAGGTTGAAGTGCTGGTCTAGTAGTCTGTGGATGATGACATCAGATCATGCTTTCTTAAAACAAATCGTATACCTGCCAATATTTTTACAGGAATTTTATTCAGCAGATTTAAAGGGGCATTAATTGTCAAATTAGTGTTCACCGATTTGACTCAAAATTTTTATATTCGACTTATAACATACTAAAATGCATATCCAAATTATAAAAAGTCTAAAATAAACAATTTACGATGCATAGACTCATAGACTCGATAGTATATGTCAGCATTTCGTGTGTATTTTAGTCTAGACGCCATCTAAGGGAGCAACCATTTAACTTCAAGGGGGGGGGGGGGGTTATGGTTTTTTGTCTGAGTCAGAAAAATTTGTTCGCAAACATATTTTAAAGTTGTTCAACGCTATCAATCAAATTATTTTTTTTTCAAAATTTAACACTTTAAGGTATGGGGAAATTCTGAATTCAGAATATTTTTTTTTGTCATCTGCTTGACCACAATATTTTTTTAGGAAAAAACCATACCCCCCCTTGAAGTTAAATGGTCGTTCCCTAATGGTTTTTACCTGTATAAGAATGAGTTTTTTGAGATCGAACCAGTCAACCAAATGGTTTACCCTTGTTTCACTTTCAATGTTTACATTCTTTTACGTTTAATAACTGAACACGCCTAGTTCATGCGTAACCCATCTCTAGCTATAGGGATCAATTAAAGTTCACATGAATACGGATTCAATGAGGTTGAATTAATCCCTTGCAAGTGAATAATTCATTAGCGATCTTTCTTTGCTTAATTTGACAAAACTGAACCAAACTGGATGTGACAAGCGAATTATTATTTCACTATTTCACTTTCATTATCTCGTAGCTAATATAAGTTATAATCTACGTTAATAATCGTAGATATGGATATTTTAACACCCTGAAGTATCCAAGTACATCCTGAGGCGAAGCCGAAGGGTGTGCAGGGTACTGAAGGGTGTTAAAATATCCATATCTACGGATAAGAACGTAGATAACGAATTTATCCCCGGTCTTAGTCCAAATCTGGCGATTTTTTAGAGAAATTTGACCAAAAAGTGTAACGTGAAAGCAACGTTTTTTTCATTTTATAAAAATCTTGTATTGAAATTTGGGAATTCGACATATTTTTTACGGGGTGTAGGATACTACAGGTAGTCAAATATAAGACGTTTTTTATCCAGAGACAGAGAAACTGGAATGGGTCTAATTTGGCGCTCAATGTTGTGATAGTTACATCATAGACGATGTGACGCCAACGTGAGTCATTTGCATAGCTAGGTCAGTAGTCCCATTCATTGACAATGTGGCAGCCAAGTGATGCGTTTACTAAAATGAGTGCAAATGATCGACATAATAAGATAAAATCGATAGTTGATTAAATATTTAATTACAGACATCATGGATATTCTACAGAATTCTTCACAAGGAACATCCATGGAACTAAGGAAAACGCGCATGACATCCACCGGGGTAATGGATAGCAACGTCCGGGTATATGGGTTAGCAACACCCAGGGGCTATGGGTTTTGTAACGATGTGCGTTAACCATCAAAATCCTAGAAATATACTAAGCCGGGGATAATGCCCCTTGAAATATGTGGCATCATTTGTGGAAATTCTGGAACAAAGATTTTTAATATACTAATTACTTGATCTATTCATTGATAAGATTTCTTGCTTATGTCACATATACTTCGCATCAACCTACCTTAAGCTTTTAATTTAACCTTTGTATTTACCAATTCCTAAAATCAAGATCATTCAGCCATGAATTTAAAGTCATATCATCCTTTTAACATTACCGGTAATCTTTATTGTTTATTTGTGATATTGTAAAATGGGAATCTTGGTGTAGAGATATTTTGGCAGTTTTTTATTCTTCCCAAAACAGCAGTAGTTAAATTTTGGTCTTTGTGCCAGTACTGTATTTTAATTTTGGTGTAATGAAATTTGTTCGCTGTTCTTATATTTATTCCTGTTTGTTTTTTTTATCTTTTTTTGCAATGGTATCCTTGGTTTCACTTCGACTTATTTATTTTGAATCTCTCTTTGGTATCTTCCCCTCTTTTTTTTAAATGTGTTGATGATACTGATTATTTAATAAGTGTAATTGGTTTCTTTCTCATTTAAAGTAAATTTAAATATATATTAAATTTTGCCACCTTCATCTTAGCCGCCAAATAAAACAAAATATGACTACATAAAAAATATTCCAATTTTCTATATATTTACAGATGGAGCCTCATGTTGTTTGATCTTCATCAGAGAACAATAAATAAATTTTTAAACACAAACTAATCGCAACTTTAAATTTGCTTTATTGATCTAACAGCAGTACAAACATCTGTATAACAATTAATGAGTCACAACATGTTAAAGAAAATAAATAAATGTTCAATATTTTGTCATCTCAAAACAAATGTATCAGTGTAGTTTTATACCATAGAAAATATCCATAACTGATTAAAATAGAATGAGTCAAAAGCTCCCTCCCTTTTGTTAGTCAAATGTTTGGTTCTGTATTGGGACATCCTGAGCCAAAATTCCAGATAAAATCAGATTAGTTAGATACCCTCCCACGGATGTTTTGACTTACACCATGAGAATCAAATACTTGTTTTGAATAGAGTCATATTATAATCTGGTAGATTGGTTTCCACTTTAAAATAAGTCAATAACTGCCCTAAAGCTTATTGTATTTATTGTTTGTATTTTCAGTTATTTATTATGATTTGCATTTTCAGTTATTAACATTAAAAAGTACTTCTCATATCACACTTTCAGTAGTACAGTACTTTTCTGTTTGTCTTTTATTATATATAAAGTTAATACCCTACCCTTCTTCAGTGGTCCTGTGGCTTACATTAATGCATTGGACAAATACCACAGGTAAAACAAATTGGTAGCCTAATCACTATTTTTTAATTGATTTAGATCAAATGATTAAAATACTAAGGCATAATTTGTTGCTGTTTTTTTGCAGGTTGAACTATGATTAATTTGGGTTTTAGTATGGCAAATGTCAAGTGGACAGGCAGGAGAAAATGGCAATTTTTGTGTATTAAATGAATTCCACCTACCAATTTCAACACAAAGCCTTTTTTATTTATCAAGTAATGCAAACCATCTTGAGTTTTTTGCCCATTTAAAAAAAAATTTAAATGATAAATATCTATGTCATAAACTATCCTTGGATGTCTTTTACAGTTTTCATACCATAAACTTCTCAATTAGGTAGTCAGTTATTTCAAATATATCGCATATGAAATAGTAAACAAGACAATAATCTTAATAAAGACAATAAATAACAAAGAAAAAAAATACACAAATATTTTTTGTATAACAATAAATAAGATTGTATATAAATGTATACAACATAAGTTTAAAACAATGGATTTACATCACACACAAAAATAGTTCATTATGTGGATACACATCACAGACAAGCAAGGAATTCAAATGATCAGTCATTTGTTCAAATATTTTCACATAGAAAAAAATACTCAGTAAATTTGTTCTATAATACCTTATGAATAAAGACACAACTATGCTACTTAAAACAAGGAAAAATTTTGACACATTTACTTTTAAATAATATAAATTATTATGATGAACATTTTAATCTAAACTTTATAAATAAATTAAAATGTCAAGTATTGCAGCATCATCAAATCATCATAGAAATAGTAAAGCTATACAATAGAGGTAAATGAAACTTTTTATTATACATGCTCTAATTCTCATGATTCTAGTGGTTGCAGTTAATAATGTTTACTAAAGAAGCTATATATATAAAGTACAGCTGAGGAAAACTTTTTTTAATTAATACATGATTGGATTCCTCATTCATTTAACTCCACAGTAGTTTCAGAGAAGATTTATTTCAAAGTTAACTGACAAAGGAAGCCAAGTGATGAAAAAAGCTCATATGACCTTTTAGTCCAAGTGAGCTAAAAAAATAAGAGTATAAATAAATGCAAAGAAAAAATATCACATTTTAAAATGATTTTTGATTTAGATCCTGTGACAGTGATTTTAAACACTTCATAAATCATGCCAGAAATAGCTTGAATTATTGGTTAATAGCTATATTGTGTAAACTGTGAAACTATATAAAAATAAGGAGATGTGGTACAATTACCTTTTATAAAGGAGGTTGATGATTAAAGACAATCATTTACAATGCATGTTGGAGTTGTGGCAAGTAAAAGAGAGAGATGTGTTATCACTGGCCTTTGATTCATATACATTATATATATATCTATATAACTGAAAATACAAAAGTACGAAAAGAGCAAAAATTCAGAAAACAAGCAAAACCTGATGTCTAGAGACAAGGTTTCTTACATTTATGTAAATCTACAAATCAGATTTTTAAAAAAAAATCTAATCTGACCTGTTTTGAAAATTTTAAAAAACATATTTTAAGTATAAAACTGTAATTCTGAACTCACAGGGAAAAAATATGAATGGTACTCAAAACAAATAAAAATATGGCTTGGTCTATCAGAAATAATTCATATTTTATATAATCTTAAAAATCTTATTTCATTAAAATCAAAAGTCACAGAAGATGACTGAGGAGATACATATATATATTTCACAACCTGTATGTGTATGGAATTTGTTTATAATTTAAAATCACAAAATAACATCACTAACCTTTAAACTTAAACATAAAATTAGTGTTTATAAGTAATGCAACCCTCTCTCATTCTGTAATGAAAACATTTTTACATAAAGTTATCATGGCTGGTAAAAGTTTGCATAAAATTTGTTTGGGTTTAAGCAAAATATTCTTTTCCTTGTGAAGAGGTAAATTTTTGATTCTGCATATCAAACATGATTAAATAAATAAATAAAAATTAACAAAATGAAAAGAATGAAAGCGAGTTTCTCAAAACATTATGATAAGGCAAGAAGTAAACATAATATCATTGCACAACTGAAATAAAAAAAAGCACCAGCATTAGCATTATGTATACATAATTATGCTAAGTCTATACATTTTGTAAATAAATTGACATGATAAAGATACACAAATATAAATGCATAAAGAAAAAATGGACGAATATTATATATATATCGAAATTTACAGTATCGTCTCTTCTTAAATAAAAGTAAATACTTACCATGCTAACAGAAGCTACATAAATGTACTGTTTCTTGATATAAAATACAGCATGATTACTACAGGAGTGTCTAATGATTTGTGATACAAGGAAAAGATGATTTTATCAATAACATCTGGTTGAAGAAAATCTTAATACATCCATATAAAATTTTCCAATTACCAGTATAAATATTATTCCCAAATTTCGTTCAAAGATGCTAAATCTTCTCTATTGCATGTTTGAACTTGGTAATGAATCATTAAAGTATCTCACCAAAAGAAGATTAATTTTAATTTAAGCTTACTTCTGGGATACTCAAGGACATACATGTACAACTTTCAATAGGATTACTTTGGATCTATTAGTATTGGTCAGAAAAATTAAATTCTGTTGGGAAAATTTCCAATGTAAGTCATATTTAGTGAATTGACATTTCATTTTGTGAATTACCAAACATTGACATCATTGAAATTGCTTTTATGTGAATATCTCAATAAAAATAGCAAATTCATTTCTATTATTCCAAACACAAACTATTTGTTCACATCTGTGCAAATTTTCACACACATACTATTTTTTTTTTTAAATTGCAAAAATTTGGAACACCAGCTGCTGAAGATGACATGGCACATTCCTAGGTACAGAGTCAGATTCCTCCATTATATTCTATGTCTTTTATAAAGTCTATATTTATGGAACAGAAAGAGATATTAACTAGAAATTTTGAATTTCTTTAATTGTCTTATTAAGATATACAAAGTTTTGAAATATTTGCAATAGTACATAACTTTTCCCTATGAGAGTAAGACACAATTTTTACTGAATAAAAAAAGAAAAAACTTTATATACAGAAAATGTTAAATAACTTTGATGTTGGAATATGTGGTTTTAAAACATTAGACAACATATCTACACATATGAATCAATATCCCTATATAGCTAATGCTCCTCAAATTCAGGTACTCAAATATAATGTGTAAACAAAAAATCTCTGTGCAGGGATATTGGACATGTTGCAATTTTTTAACAAGTGACTGAGCTTAACCATTTATGCTGATTTCAAGAGCAGAGGACCATAGAATAAAAGTGTGAAAGTAAGGCGTTATTCAAAAATGTATGCAAAGAACTGAATTTCTGAAAAGGATTTTTTGTATTAAAAGTAGGGATTTTTTACCTTGAGAAGCTGCATCAAAAAGGGCTTTATTTAGGGTATGAAAAAAATGAAAATTTAATCTCACTTTAGAGTTCAAACCTCAGAAATTTAACCACATATGTGAAAATGTCTCAGCTTTGAAACAAGCCATCATACATACCCAAGTTTACCATAGATCATATGGACAGAGGAATTGAAGAGAATGCTATCATTACCACCTACCTGAATGAATTGCGCATATTGACCATATATATATATATTTATGGGAAACAAGGCTGCTGGAATAAAATCTATAAACTTATCAATAATGACTTAACAAATCATATTATATGAACTATCTTTTTGTAGAATTCTCCTATTTTAACTTAACTTAATTCTATGTATTAAGTTAATACACAACAATCTTAAACTTTACTACAAAACTTCTACTGCTCCGTACTCCTTTCATTTGTTTCAGCCTGTACTCCTGTTGGTTGCTCTTCATCCACATGTTTGGTATATTTAGTACCAGTCTTTTCTATAGAACTTTTCAGTGCTGTTCGCTCTTCATCCTCATCCTTGTCAGACTTCATATAGAAATGGAATCCAATGTTGAGTTCAGGTATATCGTACAAAACACTCATTAACAGCATCATAGCCCACAATCCAATCACTAAATAGCCTATCAAAACAATAATAATATACATGAAGTAAGTTAACTTATCTGTTATCTACATCATTACATTTGTATACATTCTCATTACAAAGTCTGATGTAATCTGACTGCAAATGCCAAGCTAAAGGAGTCGAATATATAATTGGTTATTAAAATTGGAGTACCTTAATTTCTACATACTAGTTATAATAAAATGCTTCGCTGGGGCGCAGCTTGATACGACCGCAGAGGTCGAACCCTGAACAGTTGGGGCAAGTATGGACACAACATTCAAGCTTGATACAGCTCTGAATTTGGATTGTTATTAAATATTTGACACAGCATAGGTTTCTGACACAGAAAGAATGTGGTCTAAGAACTTGAATTTTTTTAATTTACCTATTATGGTCCAATGTCCAAAATAAAATTACATGGTTAGATTCAGCATACAAAATGTATCAAAGAATCCCATATATTCAATTTTTGTTGAAATCAAACAAAGTTTAATTTTGGACCCCAACTTGGACAAACTTGAAAACTGGGCCCATAATCAAAAATCTAAACACATGTTTAGATTCAGCATATCAAAGAACCCCAAGAATTCAATTTTTGCTAAAATCAAACTAAGTTTAATTTTGGACCCTTTGGACCTTAATGTAGACCAATTTAAAAAACGGGATATAAAATTAAAAATCTAAATACACGGTTAGATTTGGAATATCAAAGAACCCCAATAATTCAATTTTTGATGAAATCAAACAAAGTTTAATTTTGGACCCTTTTGACCTCAATATGAACCAATTTGATAGCGGGGCCCACAAATAAAAAATCTAAATTCATGGTTAGATTCAGCATATCAAAGAACCCCATATATTCAATTTTTGTTGAAATCAAAAAAAGTTTAATTTTGGACCCCAACTTGGACCAACTTGAAAACTGGGCCCATAATCAAAAATCTAAACACATGTTTAGATTCAGCATATCAAAGAACCCCATATATTCAATTTTTGTTAAAATCAAACTAAGTTTAATTTTGGACCCTTTGGACGTTAATGTAGACCAATTTGAAAACTGGACCCAAAATAAAAAATCTAAATACACGGATAGATTTGGCACATTAAAGAATCCCAATAATTCAATTTTTGATGAAATCAAACAAAGTTTAATTTTGGACCCTTTTGACCTCAATATGAACCAATTTGATAGCGGGGCCCACAAATAAAATATCTAAATTCATGGTTAGATTCAGCATATCAAAGAACCCCATATATTCAATTTTTGTTGAAATCAAAAAAAGTTTAATTTTGGACCCCAACTTGGACCAACTTGAAAACTGGGCCCATAATCAAAAATCTAAACACATGTTTAGATTCAGCATATCAAAGAACCCCATATATTCAATTTTTGTTAAAATCAAACTAAGTTTAATTTTGGACCCTTTGGACGTTAATGTAGACCAATTTGAAAACTGGACCCAAAATAAAAAATCTAAATACACAGATAGATTTGGCATATCAAAGAATCCCAATAATTCAATTTTTGATGAAATCAAACAAAGTTTTATTTTGGACCCTTTTGACCTCAATATGAACCAATTTGATAGCGGGGCCCACAAATAAAAAATCTAAATTCATGGTTAGATTCAGCATATCAAAGAACCCCATATATTCAATTTTTGTTGAAATCAAACAAAGTTTAATTTTGGACCCCAATTTGAACCAACTTGAAAACTGGGCCCGAAATAAAAAATCTAAATACATGTTTAGATTCAGCATATCAAAGAACCCCATATATTCAATTTTTGTTAAAATCAAACTAAGTTTAATTTTGGACCCTTTGGACGTTAATGTAGACCAATTTGAAAACTGGACTTAAAATTAAAAATCTAAATACACAGTTAGATTTGGCATATCAAAGAACCCCAATAATTCAATTTTTGATGAAATAAAACAAAGTTTAATTTTGGACCCTTTTGACCTCAATATGAACCAATTTGATAGCTGGGCCCACAAATAAAAAATCTAAATACATGGTTAGATTCAGCATATCAAAGAACCCCATATATTCAATTTTTGTTGAAATCAAACAAAGTTTAATTTAGAACCCCAATTTGGACCAACTTGAAGACTGGGCCCGAAATCAAAATTCTAAATCTAAATACACGGTCAGATTTGGCATAACAAATAAATAAATGTGGTCAAAGATTTTACAAATCTAATGCGCCATACTGTGCAATTAAAGATTACTTCTTGAAATTTGAAAAAAAAAATTATATTTGAAGAATAATTCTTTTTAATTTCTGAAATCTGAAATGAGAAAAAATTGACCCCTCACAATTTCTTTTTACCCCCCCCCCCCCCTTTTCCCCCAAAAAGTTCTTTCCCTCAAGATATGGTCATAATCTCAATTCAAATTTCCAATGGAATTTGCAACCATAATTACCCATTTAAATTTACCATAGTGCTAACTTAATCTATTTTATAATAGAATTTAAAATATGGTGTCAAATCTTTCATATGGATTTTTTTGTAAAATAAAAAAGATGCAACATTTGCAGATATTTTTACTGTTCTTCCTTTATAAATATGCATTTCTTTAAACATAATTTAAAAGCAGTGTAAGGGAAGTAATCAAAACGTTGTTTGTGGATTACCTCCCTTACACTGTTTTAAATTGTCTTAATTGTTCATTAACCATTACTTTATACATAATTTAAAAGCAGTGTAAGGGAGGTAATACAAATGATGTATTTGATTTATCTCCCTTACACTGCTTTAAATTATGTTTTGTACTAAAGTATTTGTCCATATAAAAATGCTTGTTTTTTGTCCCTTTTTTGGCCCCTAATTTCTAAAATTTTGAGGCAATTACCCCAAAAATCAATCCCAGCATTCCCTTTGTGATATGGAACCTTGTGGTACAACGCAGAGAGATCCATACACTAACACACAAGTTATGTCTGGAAGTTACAAAAATGCTTATTTTTGGCCCCTTTTTGGCCCCTAATTCCTTAACTGTTGGTACCATAACCCCCAAAATCAATCCCAACCTTCCTTTTGTGGTATTGAACCTTATGGTAAAATTTCATAGAGATCCATTCACTTAAACTAAAGTTAGAGTGCGAAAACCAATGCGTCTTCGGACGACTACGCCGGACGACGACGACGCCAACGTCATACCAATATACGACCACAAAATTTTTTTGCGGTCGTATAATAAACTGGGAATATATCCAAACCCACTGTTACAACTTACAATTATCATTTATATATATTATCAATACATTTATTATTTGTCATATGCCAAATATGTATAATTAAAGTGCCTAAAATATCAACCTAACAATGTTAGAGTAGATCTGATCTTTACTTCCTCCCCGAGCGGGGCTGGAACCTGTACTTTTCACTTCTCACATCTACGACAACATGGCTTAGCATTGGGCAGACACCTTATCCCCTCCTCTAACTATAGCTGATAAAAAAATCAGCTTTCGTTTCGGGTATATAGTGTATTGTATACACTGATAAACTGTTAAGTTCTTACTGAATAATGAAATTGAGTTCAAATTATCCTAGCACAAAAAAATAAGCTACAATGTATGTATTAAATATCAAGTCTATAGCAGCACTGAATACAAAGGCAAAGCACTACATAATATTAAATATAATTTTAATTTATTTTTAATAGTTGATGATTTTATACTGTATTATGATTTAGATTACTTTCTCTTTTTATAGTGATTTGGACTCAAATTATATATTCTCTGATCTGGTGAGTCCAAAGATGTATCAAAATTTTATCAGCTGAGTTCTGTCATTATTGTTTAATTGCAAAAGACTGAAAAGTTGAAAAAATAATCTAAATTTGATACTTTTCTCATTTTGTTTTAATAAATTGATTTAGATAAAAAACTAGAGGCTCTCAAGAGCCTGTGTCGCTCACCTGTATTTACTGATGCTTTGGAAATCATGTAAAATAAGGTTAAAATCATAATTAATAGTATTAGATATTAGATATTATAATAATATCTAAGATTATAACAAAAAACTGCAAAATTTTTGTAAAATTACTAACTCAGGGGCAGCAACCCAACAACGGGTTGTCAAATTTGTCTGAAAATTTCAGGGCAGATAAATCTAAATCTGATGAACATTTTTGCCACCTGTCAGATTTGCTCTAAATGCTTTAGTTTCAGAGATATAAACCAAAAACTGCATTTTACCCCTATGTTCTATTTTTAACCAAGTCGGCCATGATGGTTGGAAGGCGGGGTCATCGGACAAATTTTTTAAACTAGATACCCTAATAATGATTATGGCCAAGTATGGTTAAATTTGTCTCAGTAGTTTCAGAGAAGATTTTTGTAAAAGATTACAAAAATTTACAAAAAATTGTTAAAAATTTACTATTAAGGGCAATAACTCCTAAAGGGGTCGACTGACAATTTTGGTCATGACAACTTATTTGTAGATCTTACTTTGCTGAACATTATTGCTGTTTACAGTTTATCTCTATCTATAATAATATTCAAGATAATAACCAAAAACTGCAAAATTTCCTTAAAATTACCAATTCAGGGGCAGCAACCCAACAACATGTTTGTCAAATTTGTCTGAAAATTTAAAATCAGATAGATCTTGACCTGATAATCAGTTTTACCCTATGTCAGATTTACTCTAAATGCTTTGGTTTCAGAGATATAAGCCAAAATCTACATTTTACCCCTATGTTCTATTTTTAGCCATGGTGGCCATCTTGGTTGGTTGGCGGGGTCATCGGACACATTTTTTAAACTAGATACCCTAATGATGATTGTGGCCAAGTTTGGTTTAATTTGGCCCAGTGGTTTCAGAGGAGAAGATTTTTGTAAAAAGCTAACGACGACAGACGCCAAGTGATGAGAAAAGCTCACTTGACCCTTCGGGCCAGGTGAGCTAATAATGGTATATTGAGATATATTATTTCTCTTCAGATATATGAACTCCCAAGGCCAAAAATGTAGAGGCCCTTGCCTGCTAGTGAGAACCCTATTTGAAAGAGCAATTACTGGAGAACCATGATTTTTAGAAAATGTTTTTTAAGTCATTTATACATCACCAGGTACAAATGTATACTGTAATTTCTAATCTATAGAACTGTCAATTATTTTAATGCATATATCTATAACTAGAGTTAAAATGAATCATCTACTTTTTATGTCACAAATGTTATTGATAAATTCTAAATAGCACATTACATACATTTACCTTATGTAAATTAAGCATATTTATTTAAAATTCAATAAGCTAGTAATAATTTCAAACTTACATGTGGTAATCACCTTATATAGAGGTCTTAATTTCTGCTCTGGGTTGTCTCCAGGTATGTAGTCTCCAAGGCCTATTGTTGTCATGGAAATAAAACAATAATAGAAAGCATCAAGGTAGTTCCATGTGGGCTCCAAAGTTGAGTAAATGGCGGCAGGAATCAGAAAAATAAAGACAAGTAGCACAAGTATCACGAAAAAAAGGTGCAAAAGTTGTATATGGAACACTTTGTACAGGTGTCCTAATTTACGAAACAGAAAGTACAAGAATACTTTAGTTGGTATCATAAGTCTTTCAACTATTGCACTAAATAAGATCAACGTCAGAGGTATACCGATTACGGTATAAACAATAATAAATCCTTTCCCTTCATCTGATAAGGGAGTAACTCTTCCATAACCTATAAAAAGAACAGATAAATGTAAGTGATAAATATACAGGTACATGCCATGATGGTAATAAAATATAAAAACAATATTGTACATTTTGTATACAATATATAAATAGTAGTGTGTGAAAATTTCACACAAGCCCAAGAAATTGCAAATTTTGTATATTTCTTAAATTTTTTTAAAAAGAATGTTTAATATACAGGATTATATAATCTCTAACAGTTGTTTAAGTATGAGCAGTGAAGCCTTGGACAAAAAGATTCTGATGTAGGATATTTATTAAGTTTATACAAAGATCCTGATTTTAGTAAATTGTAAATTTGACATGAATGTTGATATATTTAATTGGACTGAAAATTACCAGTAAAAGTAAAATACCATTTTTTGTTAAAGTCAAACATCTTTTAAAAGTATGACACATGTTATTTACATTAGGAATGGAAGATGTCCAACAACCAAAAGCCAATATTTGAAACAGAAATTCAAATGAAAGGATAATGGATACATGAAAATACTAGAGCAATAAATATATGATAAACACCAATATGACCAAAGAAGGGAGAAGTGATAGCAAAAGATTCCAAGGCCTAAATATTATGCAAAGTAATATAATACCTATAGTTGTTAGCACTGTAACAGAGAAAAAAATTGACTGTCCAAAGCTCCAGTTAGGTTCTGCCATTGTTACATTTCTAGTAGACGATACACCTTTATGAGCAGCATTGTTGATTTCAATCAGAAACTTTTCCAAGTCATCATCTAAAAAATGAACAGTATTTAAACATTTGCTGTTGCAATTGTGTATAGCAATAGTACATGTACATTTATATGAATATATAGATAATTTAAGACATATAGCCCCTAATATAGATAGTGTGTAAGACATTCTTTATGAGAGCTTGAGCCGCAAAGAAAATTTGCCTGAAAGACAATCTGCCTGACTAATTATAAGGTTACATGTACATGTATCAGCAATTCTTATCTTTTCAGAATTTTGCTTTTTTTTGTGCCCTTGTTGTAGTCTAATTTACATATCTACATTATATATATACATCATGTAACCTAAATGTACATCTCCATTTATTCGTATTGTGAAACTCAATTTCTGTAGGACATTTCATCAGACAACTTGCAAAATACTGTCTCTCCAAAACCAAAATTAGCCTGAAATGTCATTATACTCATTACTTTTGACGTCAGCTGATTCTGATGAGTCCATAATATATAAGTCAAATAGCCATTATTGGAACAATCTAATTTGGCTACCTGCATTTTCTCGATTAAAAGGATCTTTTATTACAAGTTGGATAAGTCAGGTTAATATAGTACAATGGTCATACGATTTATCTTCTTATATTTTGATATACAATGTATATCTTAATTTAGTGCAACTGTTGAAAAATACATTAAATTTTCATTCATATAGTTTTAATACAATGAAAAATACACAAAATACAAACAATGGAAATGTACAATTAATGGAGTTTTATATATGTACATCGTAACATGTAAATTTGTATGTCATGTATAAATGAAAAATACTAAAATTTGTTTTTAACTTCATATTTCATTTCAAGTTTTACTGTCAGAACCATACTATGTGGTCAGTCAGGAAAACATGAACAGATAATTCTTCTTGGTGTTCATGATCAAGTCCTGCAAATTTCATGTACTGCCTAATCATGCTAATTCACAGGGAATATAACCTACTATTCCATCATTAAAATTTATTCAACTGGTTCAAAGTTACAGTTTCCGACCACACTTAGTAAAGGTAAAACAAGCAATGAACAGCTGGAAACCAGCTAGTTGTGTCCAATGATTTTACAAACTACCCTGGTGCCCCAAAGTTGATGAAAGAAACCACAACGATCCTTTTTGCTGTACGAAACAGTTGGACTGGCTCAAACATAAAATAGACAGACCTTGAGAAATTTTGGCAGTCAGGACCAAAAGGTTCAACATTTTTCCCAATGTCTGACATACATTTGTGTGGTAGAGTGGATTTTTTGCCACTTCTACTGGTTGCATTGATTATTTTATTTGTACTAATTTTAAATATCTCTTGCAGGTGATTTATTGTACATGTAGCTAGTATCTAGTTGAATGTGATTTATTAGCAATCTACTTGTGATAAGGTCTAATTTATTGGTCATTTAGTGGTCTTGTGATTAATTAGACTTTTACATTTGTATTTAAAAACAAGTCAACTGACTTTTTTGCTTTTATAAGCATTTTTTCTGAAATGTAATAAAATGCTTCGCTGAGCGCAGCCTGATACGACCGCAGAGGTCGAACCCTGAACAGTTGGGGCAAATTTGGATATAATATTCAAGCTTGATACTGTCTGAATTTTGATTGTGATCAAATTTTGACATAATATAGGTTTCTGACACAAAATAAATGTGGTAAAAGATCTTACAAATCTATTGCGCAATACTGTGCAATTGAAGATTACTTCTTGAAACTTTTACAAATATGAAATTTGAAAATTTTTGAAAAAAATATGAATTCCTTAGAAAAATTGGAAACCCCCCCCTGCGACTTTTGGAATCCACCCTTGGAGCAATGACCCCAAGACTCGATCCAATTCTTTCCTTTGTAGTATGGAACCTTGTAGTACAATTTCAGAGAGATCCATACACATCTAACACAAGTTATTGTTTGGAAACTAGAATAATGCATGTTTTTGGCCCTTTTTTGGCCCCTAATTCCTACATGTTTGAGGCAATTACCCCAAAACTCAATCCCAGTCTTCCCTTTGTGATATGGAACCTTATGGTACAATATCAGAGAGATCCATACACTTACACACAAGTTATTGTCCGGAAACTACAAAAATTGTTGTTTTTGGCCCCTTTTAGGCCCTTAATTCCTAAACTGTTTGCCCCATTAACCCCTAATATGAATCCCAACCTTCTACTTGTGGTATTAAACATTGTTGTACAATTTCAGAGCAATTCGAAATACTTATACACAAGTTATTATCCTGAAACTAGAAAAATGTTTGTTTTGGGCCCCTTTTGGGCCCCTAATTCCTAAACGGTCGGGACCATCATCCCCAAAATCAATCCCAACTTTCCTTTTGTGGTATTGAACCTTCTTAAAAAATTTCATAGAGATCCATCAACTTAAACTAAAGTTATTGTCCGGAAACCAATGTGTCTTTGGACGACGACATCATACCATTATACAATCCCAAAATATTTTTTGCGGTCGTATAAAAAATATTAGGCAGTGGCTATTTTGCTGGCGCCTGCTCTGATTAAAAGATCTGAATTAACTCCGAGTATGTAGACAAATCTGTGTATCTAGAAAAGTTTAATGGCATAGCATGCCCTAGATGAATAAAGTTTAAATGCATTTTATGTATTAGAAAATTATAAACTTTACTGGATTTTGCAGTACACTTTTTTTTGTCCTTGTAGAAGATGATAAAATTAACAAACAGTTGAGTTTCACCTGATATGGTCCACTCAGTGACACAGATTAAATCACCAATTATTGTCAGGTACAATGTATCTATTGTCCATGCCAATCTTAATTATTCCATATGGGGAAGTTCTCAAAACCTCTTTCACAACTTTGTTTATTTTGGCATCTTTTGTAGAAACGAAA
Organism: Mytilus californianus; assembly: GCF_021869535.1. NCBI lineage: Eukaryota > Metazoa > Mollusca > Bivalvia > Mytilida > Mytilidae > Mytilus > Mytilus californianus. Next base: position 30,908,298 of record NW_026262690.1, on the reverse strand, counting down.
AAAAGTGCACTGCAAAATCCAGTTAAGTTTTTAATTTTCTAAAAACATAAAATGCATTAGAATTTTATTTTTCTAGGGCATGCTATGCCTTACAACTTTTCCAGATACACAGGTTTGTCTGTACTCAGAGTAAATTTTGATGTGAAAACGCAGACATTTTAGACAAGAGGGTCCACATGAACCTTAAAATGTGTATAACTAGTTCCTGCAATGCTATAAAACTTTTCTATGTGCACAGTTTTGTTTGTACTCAGAGTAAATTTGTGGTGTAAAAATGGTCATATTTTTTAATTCCTTCTACAGTATTGAACTTTTATATTTTAAGGCACCTTGGGTGAATCAACACATCAAGAAGATGATACGTAAAAAAGAACGACTATATAAAGTTGCAAAGAAATACCAAACTAAACAGCACTGGGATAAATTTAAGCAATATAGAAAAGCAGTAAAGACAGAACTTGATTTATCACATAAGAAGTATATATTTTATATGTTAGAAGTAGGCCATCAACATCAGAAGCTTCAACAAACACACAAGACCAATACAGAATAGGGAAAAAGTACTGGAAATATATAAAATCTAAAAAGAGAGAAACAGTGGGAGTATCAACACTCGAAGTTAATGGAGAAACAATAGACTGCAGCAAAGGAAAGGCAGAAGCACTTAATGCACAATTTCAATCAGTATTCACGATTGAAGACTTTGATAGCTTCCCCAATATAACTGAAAATGAAACATCAAAAATACCAAATCTACACATCAGTACAGAGGGGTTAATCAAACTACTAAAGGGAGTGAACCCAAGCAAGGCAAATGGTCCAGACAATATATCATGTAGAATATTGAAAGAGTGTGCAGAGTCAATATCACCATATTTACAGCTAATCTTCACCAAAACACTAAAAGATCAAAGTGTACCACAAGACTGGCTAATTGCAAATGTCATCACACTTTTCAAGAAAGGGGATAAGAGTGAACCAGTCAACTATCGCCCAGTATCCTTGACATCAGTTCCATGTAAAATAATGGAACATATCATATTTAAACACATAATGAACCATCTTGACAAGCACAACTAGTCAACACAGCAGAGGACATAACTAGAAATCTGGACAATAACCAACAGGTAGATATGCTTATATTAGACTTTAGTAAAGCATTCGACACAGTACCACACCAGCGTTTGTTTAAGAAACTTGCATCATATAGTATAGATGGAAACATACTTGCCTCAGTGTTCCAGCTAGGATTTCAAAAGGGCAGGGTGCCAATCCTGAATAAAATGCTTCGCTGGGGCGCAGCTTGATACGACCGCAGAGGTCGAACCCTGAACAGTTGGGGCAAGTATGGACACAACATTCAAGCTTGATACAGCTCTGAATTTGGATTGTTATTAAATATTTGACACAGCATAGGTTTCTGACACAGAAAGAATGTGGTCTAAGAACTTGAATTTTTTTAATTTACCTATTATGGTCCAATGTCCAAAATCAAAATACATGGTTAGATTCAGCATATCAAAGAACCCCAAATATTCAATTTTTGTTAAAATCAAACAAAGTTTAATTTTGGACCCCAACTTGGACAAACTTGAAAACTGGGCCCATAATCAAAAATCTAAACACATGTTTAGATTCAGCATATCAAAGAACCCCAAGAATTCAATTTTTGCTAAAATCAAACTAAGTTTAATTTTGGACCCTTTGGACCTTAATGTAGACCAATTTAAAAAACAGGACTTAAAATTAAAAATCTAAATACACGGTTAGATTTGGAATATCAAAGAACCCCAATAATTCAATTTTTGATGAAATCAAACAAAGTTTAATTTTGGACCCTTTTGACCTCAATATGAACCAATTTGATAGCGGGGCCCACAAATAAAAAATCTAAATTCATGGTTAGATTCAGCATATCAAAGAACCCCATATATTCAATTTTTGTTGAAATCAAAAAAAGTTTAATTTTGGACCCCAACTTGGACCAACTTGAAAACTGGGCCCATAATCAAAAATCTAAACACATGTTTAGATTCAGCATATCAAAGAACCCCATGAATTCAATTTTTGTTAAAATCAAACTAAGTTTAATTTTGGACCCTTTGGACCTTAATGTAGACCAATTTAAAAAACAGGACCCAAAATTAAAAATCTAAATACACGGTTAGATTTGGAATATCAAAGAACCCCAATAATTCAATTTTTGATGAAATCAAACAAAGTTTAATTTTGGACCCTTTTGACCTCAATATGAACCAATTTGATAGCGGGGTCCACAAATAAAAAATCTAAATACATGGTTAGATTCAGCATATCAATGAACCCCATATATTCAATTTTTGTTGAAATCAAACAAAGTTTAATTTTGGACCCCAATTTGGACCAACTTGAAAACTGGGCCAAAAATCAAAAATCTAAATACATGTTTAGATTCAGCATATCAAAGAACCTCATATATTCAATTTTTGCTAAAATCAAACAAAGTTTAATTTTGGACCCTTTGGACCTTAATGTAGACCAATTTGAAAACTGGACCCAAAATTAAAAATCTAAATACACTGTTAGATTCGGCATAACAAATAAATAAATGTGATCAAAGATTTTACAAATCTAATGCGCCATACTGTGCAATTAAAGATTACTTCTTGAAATTTTTCAATATTTGAATTTTGAAAAAAAAATAATATTTGAAGAATAATTCTTTTTAATTTCTGAAATCTGAAATGAGAAAAAATTGACCCCCCACAATTTCTTTTTATCCCCCCCCCCCCCTTTTTTCCCCCAAAAAATTCTTTCCCTCAAGATATGGTCATAATCTCAATTCAAATTTCCAATGGAGTTTGCAACCATAATTACCCATTTAAATTTACCATAGTGCTAACTTAATCTATTTTATAATAGAATTAAAAATATAGTGTCAAATCTTTCATATGGATTTTTTTGTAAAAAAAAAAGATGCAACATTTGCAGATATTTTTACTGGTCTTCCTTTATAAATATGCATTTCTTTAAACATAATTTAAAAGCAGTGTAAGGAAAGTAACCAAAACGTTGTATTTGGATTACCTCCCTTACACTGTTTTAAATTATCTTTATTGTTCATTAACCAGTACTTTATACATAATTTAAAAGCAGTGTAAGGGAGATAATTTCAATGATGTATTTGATTTATCTCCCTTACACTGCTTTAAATTATGTTTTGTACTAAAGTATTTGTCCATTAACCAGGACAACCTTGTTTTTCCCCCTTTTTTGCCCCTAATTCCTAAACGGTTTGAGCCATAACCCCCAAAGCAAATCCTAACCATCCCTTTCTGGTATGGAAACTTGTAGTATAATTTCAGAGAGATCCATACACCGTTCCACAGTTATTGTCTGGAAATTAGAAAATGCTTATTTTTGGCCCCTTTTTGGTCCCTAATTCCTTAACTGTTGGTACCATAACCCCCAAAATCAATCCCAACCTTCCTTTTGTGGTATTTAACCTTATGGTCAAATTTCAAAAAGATCCATTCACTTAAACTAAAGTTAGAGTGCGAAAACCAATGTGTCTTCGGACGACGACGCCGGACGACGACGACGACGCCAACGTCATACCAATATACGACCACAAAATTTTTTTGCGGTCGTATAAAAAGGGCATTTAACGCGTGATATGATTATATGAAAAGGGCATGTTTTAATAAAGATATTTATCAAACATCGTCTTTATTCATTGAATCAATGGTTATATATATACAAGTACAACATGATTAGCCCAGATAAAACTCTACCCGTCTACTTTTTATGCTGAAAAAACTTGTCAACCACCTTGTCACACAAGTTTTCAAGGCATTGCTTGTCACAGTTTAGCTTTATATGCAGTATGTTTTGCAGGGTTTCCTGCTTCATTCTGTTTCTATGGTCATACAAGTTATACCTGGGAAAGACCCTTACTGTCTCTGCTGTGCTTATTGGCAATACAGCAGCTGTGCTCAGTAAATGCACAATGTTAGGATATAGTGAACAGTGAAAATTTGTATTAAAAATAAAGAATACAGAAAAAGATGACCAAGGCACCCTACCCACCCTGCTACAAACACCCTCTTTAACTTTTCCCATAATTCAAAAGACCTAATCATATAAATTATAAAGCCAGAAGTATGTAGACATATCTTAGAATATCTTAAGTAGGTAACTCAATGCTAGGAAAGAATAAAAATGAGTTATCTTTCTTTATTCGGGTGTGCTCGTTCTTTGGAGGATTATTCACAGTACATAGAAGAAGTAAATACGATTAACAATGGCGGTCGGTTTTGTTATTTTTGTATCAAAAGTGAGGGCAGGCAAAGACAAATACGTCTGAATTTGCTAAAAAATTTTACGGAAAACAAGTGAAACGATGTTTTTAACAAGTTGATTATGGTTTTCAACTTTCTGTCAATTACGTTTTCTCCATGAAACTACGGTAAACATGCAAATTGTGAAGTCGTATAAACATTTCTTCATGCCGACTGACGGATTCTTTTTGAATGAATTAATGTTGAATCAGATGATCATTTATGACCCATCCGATAAACGGATTATCTGTAACAACAGATTGACACCTGTTGTAACCGTTGATTAGCTTGGGGTCGTAAACAAAATCATAAACTTGCCGCAAGGTAAAATTTCGTAATGGCGGATCATAACATTTATAAAGAACAAAATAAAATACAATCGATCTTCAAAAAGGCAGGGCGCCCTGGAAACTGCAAAAAAGGCACAGGGCGGCACTTGGGAAAGGGCGGGAGGACCGCCCTGTGAAAACAGCCTAGCTGGAACACTGTTGCCTGGTTAGAAGCATGGTTGACACAAAGAGAACAACAAGTCACAATGGAAGGGGAAAGATCAAGTACTGCTAAAGTAACATCTGGCAAACCACAAGGAACAGTTTTAGGACCATTTCTGTTTCTCCTATACATAAACGACATAGGGAACAACATAACATCAAAAATTCGCCTGTTTGCAGATCATAGCTTACTATACCTAGCAATATCAACAAAGGACGACTGCAAACATCTACAAGAAGATCTTGACAAAATGGTAAAATGGACCAAAGTTTGGCAAATGATATTCAACTCTTCAAAATGTTATGTCCTTACAATAACCAAAAACAGACAAACCATCAACTTCAATTACAACATCAATGGACATATCCTGGAATCAGTCGCATCAAACCCATACCTAGGAGCTGAACTTACCAACACAATGTCATGGAACAAACAAGTTAACAAAGTAGTCACTAAAGGAAACAGAGCACTAGGCTTCATACGAAGAAATGTTGGATCCTGTCCAGAGGAAGTCAAGAAACAAGCATACCTTGCCCTTGTCCGACCTCACCTTGAATACGCTTGCAGCGCACGGGACCCTCACCTACAAAAACATATATACCAGATTGAGATGGTCCAGCGCCGTGCAGCACGCTTTATCAAAAGCAACTACTCAAGAGAGCCTGGAACAGTTACAACTCTTGTAGAAGAATTGAAACTGACACCACTAGAAACTAGAAGAAAAATAGCACGTATAACGCTCTTTCATAAAGCCATCCATGAAAAAGTTGCTATACCTATTCCATCGCACATTTTAAAACCTAGAAGAACTTCAAGACTCCATCAACCTAACACAAATAGATATGTACAAATCAGGCCAAACAAAGATATTTACAAATACAGCTTTTTTTCGAGGACCATCAGAGACTGGAATAAACTACCAGACGAACTATTAGAGATTGAGAGCAGTGAGGAATTCAAGACCAAACTCACCAAGCTTCTCTGTAGTGGCAAATAAACACAAACAAAAGATAGATGATGTTTTTAACCTGCACCTGAACATAAATTTTGAGCACAATTTGGAACTATTGTTAGTAAATGTTATATAGAAAGTTTTTTGTCATGTTGGAGGACGTCAAAGTTAAATTTATACTTGAGTGATGGGTCAAAGTTCCCTTTTGGAGTGACGACATTAGCGAATCGTAGATGTAGATGTAGATGCACTGAGTTTAATGAAAAATTATAATTACCAGTCAGGCATCTACTATGGTCTTTCAGAAATTTTTCCCTCACATCACGAACATATACAGTCAAGTCTCTTTCCCTAGGTCCTTCTATTGCTGAAAAAACAGATGCTCCGATAACAATGTAAAGCAGATAGAACCCAGACAGTGCTAGTAGTCGCACTGTGCTTTTTCTGAATGATAATGACATGGTGATTACTGATTGAACCTTGTGAAGAAAGTTGAGTTGCAAAAAAAACCCAAAGTTCTGCTGATTGAAAGGATCGTTCAATAGATTATTGTGCGCTTTTCTGTTTTTAATTCCCTGACTTACATGCAACAGAGTAAATCATTGAAATATAACATATTGTAGCACAATCGTCCTCATTATGGTGACCGTGGAACGCAGATTGATTGGACACCGGATAAGATTACCCTGCGATATATTCCACTGTATCTACTTGATAAAATATTTCATATCAGCAGATATTATTCAGTAAGTTGCATTGCTGTATGTGTACACTAACTGAGTTTATAGCTGTTAATAAATAAAATTAAAAAAAATTAAATATAGTGAGTGATACTTTTCGTTTTGTAGCAGAATGCGCCTGAATATAACCGGAAGATGAAACGTCAAAGTTGGCGCATTATTTGAAGATCTCTAAAGTAATGCATGTGTGGAAAATATACTTATATCCTTTACAATCATCACTTTTAAGTCTTAATTTAGCTAAAAGCCTATCCATTTTGCACTTCCTTTGACATAAAATGCCTATTGCTTGCATAAGTATAAAAATGTAGAGCTACATGTATAGACTACAGTATCAAATATAATTTATAGTCCATTATCACCTGGCCCGAAGGGCCAAGTGAGCTTTTCTCATCACTTGGCGTCCGTCGTCCTTAACTTTTTACATTTTGAACTTCTTCTAGAGAACCACTGATCACCACTGAATGGAATGAAACCAAACATGGCATGAATGTTCCTTATGTAAGTTAGGTGCTGACCAAGTGTTGTTACTTTGAACTTTGAAGCCGATCCATAATCCAAGATGGCTGCCTGCAGGGGACTTAGTTTAACATAGGACCCTATGGGAAATATTTACAAATGTCTTCTTTTAGAGAAACACTGAATGGAATGAAACCAAACATGGCATGAATGTTCCTTATAAGGTGCTGACCAAGTGTTGTTACTTTGAAGATGATCCATCATCCAAGATGGCTGCCAGCGGGGGACTTAGTTTAACAAAGGACCCTATGGTAAATACATACAAATGTCTTCTTTTAAAGAACCACGGAATGGAATGAAACCAAACATGGCATGAATGTCCCTTTTGAGGTGCTGACCAAGTGTTGTTTCTTTGAAGCTGATCCATCATCCAAGATGGCTGCCAGCGGAGGACTTAGTTTAACATAGGACCCTATGGGAAATACATACGAATGTCTTCTTTTAGAGAACCACTGAATGGAATGAAACAAAACATGAATGTTCCTTATGAAGTGCTGACCAAGTGTTGTTACTTTGAAGCCGATCCATCATCCAAGATGGCCACCAGCTGGGGACAGTGTTTAACAAAGGACCCTATGGACAATACATACAAATGTCTTCTTTTAGAGAACCACTGAATGGATTGAAACCAAACATGGCATGAATGTTCCTTATAAGGTGCTGACTAAGTGTTGTTACTTTGAAGCTGATCCTTCATCCACAATGGCCGCCAGCTGGGAGACTTCCTTTAACATAAGACCCTATTGGAAATACATACAAATGCTTCTTCTAGAGGTGCACTGAATGGAATGAAACCAAACATGGCATAAATGTTTCTTATGAGGTGCTGATGAAGTGTTGCTACTTTGTTGCTGATTTACTGTTCAAGATGGCCACCAGGATTTTTTATTAAATTACAGGGCCAATATTAAACCAAATTTGGCCTCACTCATTATTAGGGTATCTGTTATGATTTTAATCTATTTTAACATGATTTCCAAAACCAAAGTAGAATCAGGTGAGCGACACAGGCTCTTGAGAGCCTCTAGTTTACTTTACCTATTAAAACAAAAGGTGTATATATGTCTCTGACAAAATCAATTGGTTCAATATTGTACAGAGATGGACACGATTACTGTCAAAAGTAATCTATTAATAATTAATTGAAGGATATTTGTGTAATGGATTAAGGTTCATCATAACAAACAGACAAAAATGGCTGTACGTATTTACAACTAAAAAACTACTCTGAGTACAGACTAACCTGTCCAGTCTGAAAAGTTTTAAGGCCTGGCATCCACTAGATATATAGGTAAAAGTTAAAAGCATTTTGTGTTTCAGAAAGATAAAATCTTTTTTGGATTTTGATGGGCATTTTTTTTCGTTTCCTGCAGAAGGTGTAAAAATAAACTTAAGTTGGGATACAACTTTGAGATGCTCCCTCTCAGGTAACAACTTATTGTATTGTATTGATTGTCCTTGATTGGCATGGGCAATAGACAAACAATAGATATCTACACAACTGTAGGTGAGCTAAAGGGTGTAATTGAGTGGACAGTATCAAATGAAATTCAGGTATTTTAACACCTTCTGCAGGAACGAAAAAAAATGCCCATCAAAATCCAAAAAAGATTTTATCTTTCTGAAACACAATATGCATTTAACTTTTATATATCAAGTGGATGCCAGGCCTTAAAACTTTTCCAACTGTACAGGTTAGTCTGTACTCAGAGTAGTTTTTGAGAAGTAAATACAGCCATTTTCGTCCGTTTGTTATGATGAACCTTAATAATCACTATTTCTTGAAGGATATTTGTGTATCCTGATCCTGTATAAATAAATTAAGAATTGATAGTTCTGATTTTTGTCCTGCCTGCGACAAAAGTTGCAGAAAACAAGGCATAGGGATTACAATCTGGCAGTGGCATAAACTATTTGTATAAAGTATAAACATAAGAAGATGTGGTATGATTCATTGATTGCCAATGAGACAATTCTCCACAAGAGACCAAAAGACACAGAGATTAACAATTATAGGTCACTGTATGGCCTTCAACAATGAGTAAAACCCTTACCTCATAGTCAGCTTCAATGTATAAAAGCTCAGTATAAAAGGCCCCGAAATGACAAATGAAAAACAATTCAAATGAGAAAACTAACAGTCTGATTTATGTACAAAACAATGAACGAAAAACAAATATGATATACAGCAACAAATGACAACCACTGAAATACAGGCTCCTGACTTGGAACAGGCACATACAGAATAGGCAGGGTTAGACTAGTTTGAAGGCACGCCAACCCTTCCCCTAACCTGGGACAGTGGTGTAACAGTACAACATAAGAACAAACTATCAGTTGAAAGGTATGGGTTTTTCTCATTGTTGAAGGCAGTATGGTGACCTATAGTTGTTAATTTCTGCGTCATTTGGTTTCTTATTGAGTTTTGTCTCATTGGCAATTATACCACATCTTCTTATTTTTATAACTCGTCAGATCGATCCAAAGCAGAAGTAAATCTAACAAAGATTTATATTTCAGAGGGTAGAAGACCTGGAGGTTCATACCTTGTATACATATGTGCTACAAATTTCTGTCTGTCATATATCTGTTGTCCTTGACCTCATTTTCATGGTCCAGCAACTGCTTGAAAAAAAAAGTTTTATTTTCTTCCTGAATATGCATATTAATTTGCCACTGGACATTAAGCAGCCATCCATCATCATCAGGTACTGTAAGCAGTAGGTCAACTCTATTTGTTGTATGGAATGATTGTAAGATGTACATGCCAATCTGGCAGGTTTCATCTGACCTTGACCTCATTTTGAGGGTTCATCGGTCAATGTTAAGATTTTGTGTTTTGGTCTGTCTTTCTTATACTATAAACAATGGGTCAACTATAGAATAGAAACTTTTTATTTCCCAAATAACTGGGCTTATAAACAGTCAGGGGTACTACTTAAACAAGTGATTTCAGAATCACATCTTCAAGTGATTTTGGCTGTGAAATATTAAAAAATTTCACAAAAATAGACACAAACTTTTTAAAATCACTGAAACAAGTTAAGTAATTTGAGAAGTTAAAATGTAATCACTTCAATAAGTGTTTATAACATTTTCTTGATATTTTTCCCACAAGCTTGCCTTTTTTATTGGTAAAAAGACAAGAATTCCATTGAATAAACAACTATGTTCATGCAGAAATTGTCTTTTGCTTGATTAGCCTGTCAGTTTTTACAGTTTATTTAAAATATGCAAAAACTGGAATAATTTGTAGATCAGGACATAACCTTGAAGTAGATCATTATAACTCTAAAGAAAACCAATCAGGTTACCTAATATTGTTGACCTTTGTCTGATAGTAAGAGTAGTTAATGAATATTTGATTATAGAAAAATTCCCAAGGGTACTTTTAAAAGCTTTAGCGCACTAACTTACTGTCCAAGCGCACTTGTGAAATTAATATACAAAAGAAAGGGATAATTAGTTCTATGTAGGAAAATTATAGAAAAGTTTGTCAAATTATGGAAAATCAATGAAATTTAATAGCATTTGAAGATCAAAGGAAACACCAAAATCACTTAAATAGGTGATAACAATTTATCAAATCACTGAAATAGGTGATAATGAAATCACTTGTTTAAGTAGTACCCCTGACTGATAAAGGGCATAAAAATTATTTACAATTGATTATTACAACAAATAAACATCACAGTGTACATGTATATTTAGTATATTAGCAGTGGTCTGAATCAGAGCCATCAACCATATAGATTATGAATGCACAATTAAATAATAAAATTGCATTCGCTATAAAATTATTTACTAGTATCAATATTCAGACCTGATCTTTTTACTTCAAAATACTCACCAATATAACAGCCCATTTTTCTATAAGAGATACATTTTCTTGCGTCAGGAGCCATTACAATTTGGAAGATTTAAGTTTTCAAAATTATACCAAATGTTAGAAAATTCTTCTCTTTTGATATCATAGTGGACATTGTAATAAAAAATGAATCTCATCCTCAACTTTACCAAGTGAGCAATTTAAACAAAAGATGCTTGGATCTACAGTGACTTGCAAAAGTATACGGTCACAATGGTGGTGTGTTTACTTTCTTACAGCTGACTCAGTTATAAACGACCTTGCCCGTCACTGATGATGAACGTATTTATCTTTAGCGTTATGCATCACATGGTCTACCGTCATGTGATGTTTGTTGTAGTCTCCCATTTTAGTTTCATTGGAACAAGTAAAATAACAAGATGGGTAGAAAAGGTCAGGAACTGTCAAAGGATGTGAAAAACATGACTATAGAATTATTCCAGAATGGGTATTCCCGTCGAAAAATCGGGGACATGCTTAAAATCCCTAAGTCATTGACATTGTTTGTAAATTTTTTAGACACAGGTTCTCTGGAAAATAAATCAAGAAGTGGCTGACCATTATTTGTAAAACCGTGCGACTACTGCAAGCTCGAAAGCATAGTAAAAACAAGTCGTAGGAGTTCCTTGTGTGACATAACTAACATGTTTAACAAGGAAAATGGTGTTCCTGTTTCAAAAAGTACACTTCAGCACCATTAACATAAACATGCATGGGTATCACAGGCGTGTTCATAAGAAGAAAGTGGTTATTAGGGAAGTAAATTGTAAAAAAAGACTTGCATGGTGCAGAGAAAAAAGGTGATGGACGGTTAATGGCAACAGGAAAAAGGTAATTTTCTCGGGTGAGAGTAAAATTATGATTGGACATGATCAACGTGTGTATGTATGGAGAAAAAGAGAGGAGGGATGGAGACCAGACCTTGTTCAACAGTGGATATCACAAACCAAATACCAAGTCATGATTATGTGGTGTATTTGCTGGAACAGTGTTGGTACACTTGCTCCTGTAGAGGGCAATATTAATGCCGTTAAATATCAAGAAATACTTGATGAACATTTGTGGCCAGTGATAGCTTGACGTTTTCTTGGAGCTTAATATGATTGAATCCGTATGGCTATTTATCAAAAGAAAACTTCAAACACATACTGGGATGATCAAATCTAAAAACGATTTGTTCCAAGAAATTTACCGTATTTGAGTCCGTATTACGCCTGCCTATATTCAATATTAAATGTAATCAAGCTAAAAGGACACCTCACAAAGTATTAAAGGTAAGTTTTTATCTTTGTTGTGTTTCGTTGGTTCATTCATTCATAGCATGAGTTTGAGCTTTGCTTATTCTGTTTTCAAAGGTAAACACGCCGTCACTGGGACCGAATACTATTTGCACTTCTCTGTATCTATACATTATTTGGTGTATGGAATGATTGTAATGTGTATATGTCTATGTGTCGAGCAGGTATGACCTCCCTGGCCAGGTTAAACCAAAGACTTTAAAATTGGTATTTGCTGCTCCTCCGCTAAGCATGCAGCATTAACAAGTAATGCAAAGACTGGTCAGCTAGGAGTCAGAATAATGTGTCCATTAAGATGACATGTCTTCCTGCTGACTGTTACCTTGCGAACTAGCATGTTAAAAATCAGGTTCAGCGTGTCAGTCTAGTACAAAGCAGGGTTAATATTCATATTACATTAACATGCTCTCATCCTGAATATGCATATTAATGCCACTGGTCGTTTATCAGCTATCCATCATCATCATCAATATTAAGTTGCAGTAGTTAGTCCTCTTCTAAGTCCGAGTATGATACTTTAAGCAATAGGTTAACTATATTTGGTGAATCGAATGATTTTAATCAACATAAAATCAATCATGGTACTAAGTAAAGCAGGTGAGACATTTCAGCGTTTTGCACTCTTTTTTGTTTTGATCTATTACAATTGATTACTTGAAAAAAATTACTTTACGATAACTGTCAATTACATGCTTCAAAACATTTGTAAACACAATTATGCTGCTCAATGCATTTACAGTGAAAATTAAGACCTTTAAAAAAAACAACCTTTAAAGCATTGCAATTATAATCGCTAATGCATCGAACACTTCTTTTTATTAATTAGGATCATTTGCTCCATATATTGAAAGTTTTTGCTGAAATACTGACTCAGATTTTCAGCATTAAGCTAGCGGTTGAATTAAAAGAACTTCATCATTAAGAAAGTTAACCAGTGAAAATGTAATTTGACACAATTTTTATTGAAAAAAAATGTTATGGTCGTTCTTGGAACCATAAACAATTTTTTTATCTGCCTAAATTGACTGTCCCATGGTTGATTGGAATGAAACTATAAATGCAAAATGAGAGATGGAAGATATAGGTAAGAGGAAGAAGCCTATTGTTGTTTGAGGTCAATAGTTTGAAAGAAAGTCACTGTTATCATGGTTATTATACCCCACGCAACGAGTTGCGGAGGGTATAATGTTTTTGACCCGTCCGTCCGTCTGTCCCTCCGTCTGTCCGTTCGTCAGTCCGTCAGTCCTGTTTCTTGTCATCGCAACTTCTCTCAAACCACACAACAGAATTTCACGAAACCTTTTTAGATAAGAAGGACATACTATGTAGTTGTGCATATCGACAGGAAATTACGATTCAATTCTTTTTCTAGGAGTTACGCCCCTTTGAACTTATTTACTTTAATGTACTACTGCAACAGTTTGTCATCGCAACTCCTCTCAAACCACACAACAGAATTTCATGAAACCTTTTCAGATAATAAGGACATACTACGTAGATGTGCATATTGACAGGAAATTAAGATTCAATTTTTTTTCCAGGAGTTATGCCCCTTTGAACTTATTTGCCCAATATACTACTGCAACCTTTTGTCATCGCAACTCCTCTCAAACCACACAACAGAATTTCATGAAACTGTGTAGATAATAAGGACATACTATGTAGATGTGCATATCGACAGGAAATTACGATTCAATTTTTTTTCCAGGAGTTACGCCCCTTTGAACTTATTTGCCCAATATTCTACTGCAACCTTTTATCATCGCAACTCCTCTCAAACCACACAACAGAATTTCATGAAACCTTTTCAGATAATAAGGAAATACTACGTAGATGTGCATATCGACAGGAAATTATGATTCAATTTTTTTTCCAGGAGTTACGCCCCTTTGAACTTATTTGCCCAATATACTACTGCAACCTTTTGTCATCGCAACTCCTCTCAAACCACACAACAGAATTTCATGAAACTGTGTAGATAATAAGGACATACTATGTAGATGTGCATATTGACAGGAAATTATGATTCAATTTTTTTTTCTTATACAATATTTTTTTCTTACACTTATTTTATTTCTCCAATGACAATGTGGGGACGTGGGGTATGTGAGCGCGCTCACTAAGGTTCTTTCATTGAAAATAGAAAAAAAATTGGAAGAATGTGTTTTTGACAGTTTCTTGAGTGTTCCTTGCTTGATTGAACTGAAACTTTTACAGATGGATCATATAAGGAAGGAGTCTATAGCTTTTTGGGTAAATAAGTCATTGTTACTAAAAACTTTTTTTTTGAAAAATGGGTTTCCAGATGGGAGTTTGAGTTTCCTTGCTTGACAGAAGGAATATATAGAGAGGTGGAGAAGTCTATTGAATTTGGGATCAATATGAAATTTCACAGTCACTAAAACTAGAAGAAAAAAAATTTAAAAATGGTTTCAGGATGGAAGCTTGAGTCCCCTCGTTTGATTAGAATGAAACTTAAACAGATGAAAGATAAAGGATAGGGACAGAAGCATATCAATTTTAGGGTCAACAAGGCAAAAGTCAAGGTCACTGTCTACTGTAACAATAGAATATTCTTTTTAATAGTATCCCAATATGAATTGTAACACAATTATACTAATATTAGAAAGAATATATACAGTATATATGTGTTTATTTGTCACTCCAAGCATATTACTGTAAATTCAGAAATTATTGCATGCATTTATTATTGCGATTTTGTCATTTTAGACTAAAATGCGATTTTAATTTTTGCGATATTGAGAAAAATCCTGTTTAATTTATATAAAAAATTTCAAAATGAGAGTTTAAATTATTGCAATTATAACCATGTCGCATTTTTCGCAATAATAAAAACATCGCAATAATTTCTGAATTTACAGTAGTCAGTATTTTGAACCCTTGGACATGTTGAAATAAAAATGTCTCTCAATAAATGTGTATTTCAGCCAGCATCAGGTCAGTTGTTTACTTGTTTTTCCAATAGCCTTTCCATGTATTTTGAAAGTATTCCTATTTTATGTTCATTATATATGTTGTCCATATTTTCTGTTGCTGTATATACGTAAATGTGAATCTTTTAAGGCAGTGTACTCTGTCCTTTTGGAGTAAATCCACTAGTCACTTCGTGTAAAAATTCTGTAATAACTTTTCCCCAGCTTTTTACACCTGATGGAATAAATACACTAGCAGGAGGAAGATAACACATGACATTTACATACAGGAAATCCTCCTCATCAGAATGATTGTACAAATGTACACTTACAGTCAAGTAATAAATTGTTTTTCAGATAATAACTATGCGGTTAACATGCAATGTAGATGTGGTGAATAGGAATCTTCCATCAGCTAATATGAAAAAATCAAGTAAAGCTCAGCATACACAGTTGTCTATTGGTAAAAAACCAGGTGGGGGATCAAAAGAGGCTCCATTATTTTTGATGATGTGTACAGCCAAAGATCGTAATGGAACAAAGTTCAAGGTCAGTATCTACAGCATCTCATTTTTTGTTAATCTGTTCTTCGTCCTAATCCATCTGTCATAGTCTTTTGGTGAAATTGTCAAATTGTAGGAGTTATTGCCCCTTGAACAACCATTTTTGTCTCACTTTGACAGTTGAAAAAGCAAGATTTAAGCTTGCTGTTTCCAGTGGCAGCAACAGAGGCGGCATCAACAATTTATTAGTTTGTGATTAGGTCAGTTTATGGGGAACCACTAGAAGGTCAGAGATAATTGGTATGCAGTTGTATTAGCATTGGCACTAATCATTTCCATAGAGATTAATTGGCCCTGCCCTCGAAAAGGTCTCTCATAGTCTATTGACTTTGAAACTTTTGCTTAGTTTACGTACATGTATAAGATTGTGATTAGGTCAGTTTATGGGGAACCTATAGTTGTAGGTCAATGCATGGCATTTAGTATGCAGTTGTATTAGCATTGGAACATCTTATTTCCATGAAGATTATTTGGCCCTGCTTCCTCAGTCATAGTCTATTGACTTTAAAATGTTTGCTTAGTTTATAGTTTGTGATTAGGTCAGTTTAAAGGGAACCATTTGGTAGGTCAATGGTATTTGGTATGCAGATGAGTTAGCATTGGCATATCTCATTTTCATGGAGATTATTTGGATCCCCCCTTTTCAGTCATGGTCTATTGACTTTGTTAAATTTTACATAGTACCGGTATACATGTTTGGTTGAGATCTCATAAACATGTTTAACCCCGCCGCATTTTTGCGCCTGTCCCAAGTCAGGAGCCTCTAGCCTTTGTTAGTCTTGTATTATTTTTAATTTTAGTTTCTTGTGTACAATTTGGAGTTTAGTATGGCGTTCATTATCACTG
The DNA here is from genome assembly GCF_021869535.1 of Mytilus californianus. Taxonomy (NCBI): domain Eukaryota; kingdom Metazoa; phylum Mollusca; class Bivalvia; order Mytilida; family Mytilidae; genus Mytilus; species Mytilus californianus. The sequence continues at coordinate 30,891,768 of NW_026262690.1, read as the reverse complement.
AACTAGTATATATATTTGTTTAGGGGCCAGCTGAAGGACGACTCCGGGTGCGGGAATTTCTCGCTGCATTGAAGACCTGTTGGTGGCCTTCTGCTGTTGTCTGTTCTGTGGTCGGGTTGTTGTCTCTTTGACACATTCCCCATTTCCATTCTCAATTTTATTGTGTTAGATCATAAAATTGAGAATGGAAATGGGGAATGTGTCAAAGAGACAACAACCCGACCATAGAACAGACAACAGCAGAAGGTCACCAACAGGTCTTCAATGCAGCGAGAAATTCCCGCACCCGGAGGCGTCCTTCAGCTGGCCCCTAAACAAATATATGTACTAGTTCAGTGATAATGAACGCCATACTAAACTCCAAATTGTACACAAGAAACTAAAATCAAAAATAATACAAGACTAACAAAGGCTAGAGGCTCCTGACTTGGGACAGGCGCAAAAATGCGGCGGGGTTAAACATGTTTATGAGATCTCAACCCTCCCCCTATACCTCTAGCCAATGTAGAAAAGTAAACGCATAACAATACGCACATTAAAATTCAGTTCAAGAGAAGTCCGAGTCTGATGTCAGAAGATGTAACCAAAGAAAATAAACAAAATGACAATAATACATAAATAACAACAGACTACTAGCAGTTAACTGACATGCCAGCTCCAGACTTCAATTAAACTGATTGAAAGATTATGTCTTCATCATATGAATATCAGGCACAATTCTTCCCGTTAGGGGTTTAGTATCATACCATCATAACATATATGAGAAGAAAACAGTTTAAGATAAACAACTAATGTTAAGTCGCTGATATTTGTTTTGCAGTTGTATAAGCATTTGAATGTCTCATTTCCATGGACATTATATGGCTACGCCCTATCATCATGGTTCATTGACTTTAACACTTTTGCATAGTTTATAAGTTAAAGTTTGTGTTAAGGTTAATTTGGATAAGTCAATGGTATTTGGTATGCAGTTTTATAAGCATTGGCATTTTTCATGTCCATGGAGGTTATTTTGAATGAGTTGCACAGTTTACATGTTTTAATGTTACCATTTTAATTTCAACATTTGCATTTTAATATCAACTAGATTTGGGAACTGGATAAGAATGTTAAAAAAAAGGGTTTAAAAAGGTACATTTGTACATAAACATGCTGAGGGATGTTTGTTGCATTGCAGTAATTTTTTTATGAATAACAAGTATTAAATCAACATGGTTTTTTCCAGTGATGCTTTTTAAAATGTTATTTGAATCATTTGAGACCAGCCCAAATTTTAGATAAGTTCATTAATTTGACACTCAATACATAATATTATGAATGTTCTCTCCAAGATCATGGTGCTATCAAAAAAGATTGTATAATAGAATGTATTGAAAATATAGTGCTATAGTTTTAGGGAAACCATGTGATATGCAAATAGTGGAGAGAACACTAAATATAGATTCAGCTAATGCATACAATTATGATATTTCAGATGTACTTTAGGTACCTTTCTACTGGGCAATAGAACTCTATTAAGCTAATTTGCATAGAGATCAGTGTACATCTACTTGTTATCGACTGTCATTAATGATACCTCAAAACAGGTCATATTTTATATACCATAGGAAAAAAAAGACTGGATGTCTAAACATATATGCATTTTGTACATGTTCCAATTTTGTAAAATTATTAAAAAAATATTCATTTTGAGTATTAAAAGGCCTACTTCTTTAAGTCTGAAATGTCTACCCATTCAGATAACTTTAAAAGAAAATCTGTTATTGACTGCTTGATAAAAGAGGTGTCCATTTTCGAGTTAAAGGAATTGTTGCCAGTCACAATTTTTGTATTAAAGAGTTTGGATGAAGTAAACTATTTCAACCTACAAGTCCTTCCAGATAATTTTAAGATATAATACCTAAAAGTAATAATTTGCCTTACAAGTGCATATTATACAATTATAGAATTTGATTATACATGTATTATCTTTCAGATTAAAGATAATGTTCAGCAAATTTTTGGGAAATTCCTCATTGAAGGGAAAGCTACGATTCGCTTTAAAGAACCTGAACAGGATTTATGCTTAAGCAAGGTAGGGAGGAAGATATTGAATTATAGATAAATTGATATACATGTACAATACTTTATTCTCTAAAAAGCTAACAACTTCAAAGGTACAGAGAATGACATTAAAAAAATATACAGATAATTTATAGTATGGTAGAGTAAACATTAATGTAGTAAAAAGAGATGCAATATGAAGGCAACATGATAATGGAGTTTAGCCAGGAGGATCGATTTTGGTCTCATCTTAGACAAAGTCTATCAAGTAAGACTTAGGCGTGCAGTTTTATCACACATCCGTCATAAGAGATCTATATTTATTAAATTTTCCTTGAAATTTTGGCAAAAAAATCAAGTTTGGTACGCACTCGGACTCCTGAAACATGCAAGGAAAAATATATCTTCATGACTTACTTTTCCAGATATTTCAATTTGAGGTAAAAAAAAAAAATCACTTTTAGATACTTTTCCCATAATAAAATAAAAAAGACTTCTTCATCCATTTTATTTTGCAAACCCCTACTTAGTTTACATGCCAAGTTGGTTACCAAAATGAAGGTTAAATGCAATAAACTTTTGTTAAATCATGCTATTATTAGTGAGATAAAGTCATAGAAAATTTTCTAGCCAGTACAAATGCTGAAAAAAAAATCTTGTCATTGATTTTTCTTGAAAGGAGGATGTATTATTTTGGTCCCTGAAATTGCAAAAATAGTAAATTTATCCAAGCCTTTCAAACTATTATAATTTTATTGATAAATGAACAGGTTTACTTATTTTAATCTGGACACTAAAGTGCAGAAAGATCACCTGTGATGTCACTATGGTGTCATAATGTATTTGACCTTAAATGGCCATTTCACTCATAGTTTTTGGTCTAAATATACATGAGCAACAGCTTTACCTTAAAATATATTTTATGAAATCTTTGTAAAATACATTTTGTAGCGAAATATCTTATTAGGTTAAGCTGTTGCTCATATCTGAATATAAAATGAGAAGATCTTTAAATATGGCTATTTAGGCAGTTTTTGCTGTTTTGCTCTACATATGCAAATTTTGAAGCCCTAATGTGAATATGTGAACTTGACAAAATTGAAAAATATAAACACTGATGTCTGACAGACTTGTGTCTTATGAGCATCTGAAGGGTGCTATTTGGTAGATTAATAATACGAAATGATTTCAAATATAAGGGGCCAAATAAGTGGCTTTATCATATCTTATCATTTTTATATTACATTCTTGAAGTGAAGAGAGAGCAAAAAAGGATTTATATCTACCTAAAGACAGAACACCTAGATATAAGATGGGTGGACAGAGTCCAAAACTGGCTTCAAGTAGGGTGATGTCAGTCAGTTGGGAGGGCAGGGAAAAATGGGAACCTAGTTTGTGTGATCAACTTCTCCTGCAGTTTTCAACATACCTGTACTTAACAGAGATTACACTCATGTTAAAGTTGTGCACCAGCTATAATGGCATTGTTTTAGGAATTGTTATCCATTTTAGCAGACTTGGTAATTTTTTCAGCAAAATTTACAAAAGATTGTGCTAGTTTTGTGTAATCAAATTTTAATAATTCAATGACTTATTAAATCAAAATAAGTTATTACTATTAGGTTAGTTTCTCGTTTACTTTTAAGTATGTGGTCAATTTATTTAGTTTATAAACGGTAGTAAGGTGTACATATAAAGATAAGATGTGGTATGACTGCCATTGAGACAACTCTCCACAAGAGACCAAATGACACAGAAATTAACAACTATAGGTCACCATATGGCCTTCAACAATGAGCAAAGCCCATACCGCATAGTCAGCTATAAAAGGCCCCAAATTGACAAATGTAAAACTATTCAAACTAGAAAACTTACAGCCTGATTTATGTACAAAATAATGAACGCAAACAAATATGATATACAGCAACAAACGACAACCACTGAATTACAGGCTCCTGACTATGGGACAGGCACATACAGAATGTGACGGGGTTAAACATGTTAGCGGGTGCCCAACCCTCCCCCTAACCTGGGATAGTGGTGTAACAGTACAACATATGAACAAACTGTAAAAATCAGTTAAAAAAGGCTTAACTCGTCAGATAGATACAAAGCAAAAACAATAACAAAAACACAGAGTGGACGTGGCAGGGTACTTATACATCCCCATAACAAAAAGACACTAAGTACAGATATGAGAGTACTCACAGTTAGTTCAAAACCAATAACAACTAATAAAAAAATCATGCATCTAACACTGAAATATCAATCAGTACACATCCAACATCCAATGGATCTAGTGTAAAGACGTCATAAACAGTCAGAGAAAAACATGATCTTGAGCAATGCCAAGATACAGGTATCGACAGATTGTAGAGCCATGAATATGCATATGTATATAAAGATAATATTTACTTTAATTTTAATTTACTAATAAAAAAGTCAAAATTAATACCAATAAAAACAAAGATGTAATTACAGTGTAGAATTGGTAACCTTTTAGAATAATAAAATTGAGAATGGAAATGGGGAATGTGTCAAAGAGACAACAACCCGACCATAGAACAGACAACAGCAGAAGGTCACCAACCAAGTTTATTTAAAGGATCGATCAGTTTACCTGGATTGTTTCTAAATTTCCAGGCTTGGTAAACAATATCTCCGTAAAAATTAGGATGTGCTATCCCATTTGAAATAAGTTTTCCACAGGAGCAACCAAACTTCAAAACCAAATCTATATATCTATGGAAGAATTTAGTAAAGGTTTTAAGTAATTTGTGGTAACGAAATCCCTGACTTAATAATTTACCAGTAATACAAAGGATACGTTCAATGAAATCCAAAACGTCACAACAGACACTGGCATAGTGAACGAGTTGTGATATAAAAACACCATAAGATGGTGTCAAAGGAACATCATGATCACCATCCAAAAAAGGAAAATTAACAATAGGGAACGAAAAATTGTCCCTTTTGTCGTAAATTTTAGTGTAGAGTTTCCAGTTTGAAACTGAAATATCTAAATCTAGGAAAGGACAGTTATTACCATTTATATTTGATTTATTTAGAGTAAGTTCCTTTGGGTAAATTTACTGAGTTTGGTCATAAACTATGATTCATAACAGTACACGAACAAGTCAGCTATTAAAGGGGCGCAATTGGTGCCCATAGGAATACCTACAACCTGTCGATAAACTTTATTGCCGAAATGTACATAGATATTATCAAGGAGAAAATTAACAGCTTCAATCATCTCATCACACCTCCAGTAAGTATATCTAGCATATTTACCTTTCTTATTATAGAAGAAGGCTTTAAATGAGTTGCAGCAAATATATTTGCATTCAGATTTACCAAACGACCAGTTAATTAAAAAGGAAAATTTTGTTTGATAAGATTGTGTGGAAGTTTAGTGTAACGAGTTGAAAAGTCAAAACTGTGAACAGAATCAAAAGGACCATCAAAAGCACATAATTTATCTAAAACATCCAAAGAATTTTTTTACACTCCAAAAATAGTTAATTCAACTATTTTCATTGATTTTATTACAAAAAGTAAATGATAAGTTCTTTGATAGTAGTTAAGGAACTAGTTAAAAGCACTGAAAGATTAGTTGTAGAACACTTACTAGAGGCCGAGATGAAACGATCTTTTACTGGTTTTTGGTGTAATTAAGGTAACCAATACATAGAAGGGACCTTCAAATGTTCAGAAGAGGCCTTAAGCTGTGATGTGGTTATGATATGTTTGTTTACTATGTGACTCTCTGTGGAGTGCACAGACTTGTAGAAGAATTTAGAATCTTGTTCTTAAGTACATCCGTGTATTATTTACGGCATACCACCATCACATTGTTGGCTGCTTTGTCGGCCGGTACAAACACATACCACTTTGAAAGTACTTGAATTTTGTTTCTTATTCTAGAAATAGGGGTACCGGTATTATGTACTCTTTTATTTATTTTTGAATTATTTTCAAAATGTGATATTCGAATATCCACAACATTTATACATTTATTTTGGTCCTTTTTCCAAAAAGTTTTTAACCTCTCGATCTTGAACAATATTGAGGTCCCCCGTACAGTCAAGGATATAACTCTATAGGGTTGTTACAGAAAAATAACATACATTTGTTATTGTGGACTAAAAAATCAAAGAACTGTGATAACATATGTATGTTACATGTTTCAAAGGGACAATATACATCATTAGTTTTGTTAAAATGTCTACAGGTTCTATTGATATTACTATTGTCTTTATGTATACTTAACTATAGAAAGTTCATAGCTTGCCAATCATGCATAGTACACCTATGTTATTACAGAAAAAATATGCCTATAATAACTAACGGGTGTTATTACAGCTCCTCTACATCACTCCTAAGCATTTGCTCAGACATTCATCATGCTTAATTACAATGTATTTTAATTTATTGTAAGAAATAATAATCAGAGCATGTAATGAGGTTCTGCGAAAGCTTCCCAGTAATTCCCAAGTGTCTTATATAACAAGGTAAATGCCTTTAATAACTAAGCCTTGTTATTACAGCTAAGGTTATCCCTTAAAAGCCTTGTCTCATTGATTTACCATGGTTAATGAAAAATGTATTAATTTAATTCAAAAATAAGTTATCAAGGCTGTGCATTTAGTTTCTGCGGCAAAGTTTCAAGAGTTCCCTGGAGCCTACTAAAAATCAAAATATTTATGATTTATTTTACAAATAACAAACATATGTTATTACAGATTTAGAAAATTTAAGGATTAAAGAGAAGACAACTCATGAAAGTATCTGTAATAACACATGCAAGTTATTTTCTATAATAACCCTATAGAGTTATATCCCTGACTGCCGTAGTAACATGGCCAAAGGGATCATTTCTCAAATTCAACAATTCAGTCTCAAGTTAGAGGAGTATTATTTTCTACATTGACGTCTGATGTTACTGATGTATAATTAAAAGTTAAACTTCTGCTGGGTTTTTTGTATGTATTCATGATAGGTGGTTCTGTGTTATCAAAATAGGGAGGTATCAAGTTTTGAATGGTAGAGTCATTAAATATACTCAATAAGTTGATGAAATCATTACCTCTGTTAATATATTTAACTTCAGAAAATACCTTTTATGATCTTTAGGTTTATCGATACGCAGGAACAGCCTATGGTGGCAAAAAGCTGTAATTATACGTGAATATTCATAGAGTGGGATGAAGAACAAGAACGAAGAATGTCTGTCTAACAGGAATCAAGTGACCTTGATCCATTTTCATTTTGAGTCAGTTTCTCATTTACTATGACTTATACTAGGGTCAGCTATGTTTGGTTTATGGCATTGTTTTAAGGTGTACATATATATCCATCTGACACTGTGATTACCTTATTGTCTCGTCTGTGATGAAAGTTGCAGAATGCGAGACTTAAGTATTTCAATCCGGCGGCATCGTAAATTATTTGTTTAAAACTTGATATTTCAGAAGGTCAAATACCAGGATGCTTCATACCTTGTATATAGATACCTTATGTTACGAAGTTTACATCTGTCATATATATGTCCATTGTCCTTGTTTTAGTTTTCATGGTACAGTGAATGCTTGAAAAAAGCTACAGTATTCTATCACTAATAAAATACTCACTTATAATAAGTTATTATGAGTAATATGATAACTATATTTGGTATAGAGGTTCCTTACAATGTCTACATGTCCATCAGGTAGGGTTCACCTGACCTCAACCTCATTTCATGGATCAGTGGTCAAGTCTGTTTCTCATAACAAAAAGCATTATATCAACTATATTTGGTGTATGGAATGATTGGAAGGTGTACATGTCCCACTGGCAGGTTTCATCTGATCTTGACCTCAAAGTCATGGTTCATTGGACAATGTTAAGTTTTTGTGGTTTGGTCTATTTCACAGATACTTTAAGCAATAGGGCCACTATATTTGAAGGATGAAATGATTGTAAGGTGTCAGTCTGGCATGGTTCATCTGTTGCTTACTTCATTTTCATTAAACATTGATAATGTTAAGTCTATGTGATACTTGTAAATCCTTCAAATTACAGACTTCCAACATAAATTCAATGATAAGTAAAACAGGGGAGACATTTCAGCATGTGCACTCTTTGTTTTGTTCTTATTTTAAAGGCTCATTATTCGACATAAGTTATTATGCTTACAATATAGTCTGACAAATAAGGAAAGCTCTGTCAGGCCAACATGTGCATTGTTGTACACATTTCTAAAGACCAAATAATGTTGACCTTTTTGTCATAGTAACTTAGAAACTAAGGTCAACACATTTTAAAACATTTGTTCACTCAGACACTGAACCATGAAATTGAGGTAAAAATCAAGTGCTTCTTGCTAGATGGATATGAACACTTAACATGACACTTAAGAATTATTCATAGACCATGTTACTAGTACAGGTTGCATAATTACTCAAATAAAGTGAGAAATTGTTTGGAGCATCAGAATAAATCAAGAAATGTGGTAAAATTCAGATGATCCAAAGTTTTCTTGTGAAGGTCAGGTTCTCATTTACTTTGATTAGCAGCTCAACAATATTAACTGGTTTATGGAATCACATTAAAGTGTACATGTCTGCCTGTGAGGGTCATCATACCTCGTTTTCATTGTTTTAGAATTAGTTGTCTTGTCATGTGTAGTAAAACCTTATCTCCAAAGCTGTCATATTATTATTTAGTTAGAAGAAAGCAGGCGACATTCACCATGTGATGTCTTATTGTGTTGTTAGGTTGCTATCTCATTGACACAAATACCTTTTGACCACATCCTTTTACCCATAGTGGAATGGTACCAGCTCATTGGTGCATCTGGTTGTGTCATACATTCAAATATAATATATAAATTAAGTTCCTATTATTACTTTTTAGGCGGATCCTTTGCAGTTAAAGAATTTTTTGAACCTCCTGAAAAAAGCTGCCCAGGGCCAGAGTATAGATCACATCACCTTATCTGTTCTAGCACCAGCATCAGCAAAAAATGTGGAGAAGCCCAAAAGTAAAATGATTGTTACCTCCAGAAAAGATTATCCTTTAACCACTAACTTTCCGTCATCATTAATTAGTCTTCAAGTTTCTAGTTGTAAATTGAAAAGAATCGATTCAAGGATATTTGATTTGAAGAAATTGCAAGTTTTGAATTTAAGTGAAAACTGTGTTGAAGAAATTTCAACAGATTTTGGAAAGTTTACCACATTAGGAGAACTATACTTGAACAACAATCTTATCACTAGTGTAAATCCACGATTTTGTTTACAAAAGAATTTGATTTTGACATTGAGTATTCTAGACTTAAGCTACAATCAGCTTAAACTTCTACCTCTACAAATATGTGAGTTGTGTAATCTGTATAATCTCAAGTTGAATAACAACTTGCTAGAAAGTTTACCTCCGACAATAGGCAGACTCAGAAATCTGAAGCTGTTTTCAGCTTCTCAAAACAAAATTAAACTTTTACCAGCATCTTTTATGCAGCTGAAGTTGGAATATGTTGATCTTTTTGGAAATAATTTCCCTGATGAAGTTGAGGATTCTCTTTTAGAAGACAATGTTGGAGTTCCATCACTTGTAGAAGCATGTGCCAGATCTGTCAAGAAATATAGGTAAACTTGTACAACAATGTAAACCTTAAATTATCCAAATTTATATTCAAAATATAAGTAACATTTAAGGATTATCTACCCCAGGAGTAGATTACCTAGCTGTATTTCATAATTTGGCAAAACCTTTGAGAATTTTAGGTCCTCAATTCTCTTCAACAACTTTATTTGGCTTTTTTCGCTTTTTTGAAACGAGCATTACTGATGAGTCTTTTGTAGACGAAATGCGTGTCTGGCTTACAAATTTTTTTAATGGTATCTGTGATGTTTTATTTTAAAAAATAGTGCATGTGTTTTATTTTCTAGACACATCGGTCAGATCTATGTATAAAAAATGTATCAAGATTGATGAGGCTTGAATCACTTGAGATAGGGGTAGGAGGGGATGTCATCCTGAATTCCCAGAAAATTTAATGATGAATCCCGAATTTCTGATAAAATAAAGCATTCTTTTCTGAATCCCAAAATTTAAATCATTAATTCCTGTCTCAATAAGTGTAAATCCTGATTTCCGCCAAAAATAAAGGCCCAATCCCGAAGTCCCAAAAGGTCCTTACATCCCTCTTGAAAACAGTCTGTCTCTACCCATTGTACAATGGAAAAAGAAGTTTAGTTTGTATATTTTTTCGTTATAAATTTCTAATAAAATTCACATCTTACTTAATAACTGTTTAGTATTTATGTAAGTACGCTCTTTTAAAGTGACCTACTGACATGACTGATGATCTAGATATTGATTTCTCATTCATCTGTATAGGTAGTCTCAATGTTTCATTCATTATTTTTCAGAGTGCCTTATACAGATGAAGATTTACATGGACATTTGTGTAGATATTTAGATTCAGCCAGATTGTGTTGGTGTGGTGCATATTGTTTTGAATCAAGTGCCAGATATATTCATAAAGTGTCTTTGAAAGACTTGACCTCTACTTCAACTTCAATAGGTGATGCAGGAAGAAATGAGGTTCCTATACAGGGATTTCTCTGTTCACCTCAGTGTTTGAATAAGTTCAAGAACAATCCCCGTGCATATTGGAAATAAGATTGAAACTTACGTTATTTATTGATTTGCAATTTGAGTTTCCAACATTTTTGTAAATGTATACATATACCCAGTATTTGAAAAACATTGTTTATATACCTGTTTTTCAAATGTTTATACAACATGTACAAGATTATATATTTGTATATTATAGATTATGAAATTTGGAAGTCCATATTGAATTAATTGCTTTTTTTGTTGACTTTAATGAAATTTAAGTGGACTACATTCTGCCCCATGCTTTAAGACAAGTAAGAGAATTGCCTCTGGATGCAGATCCTTGTGAATGTCATCAAATGTTTTCAGGAACTGATTTACACACACCAACTTAACAAATACATGTATGATTTATAGATGTATTTTGGAAGTGTAACAATGTGGCTGAATATTCACCTCATGCCAGTATAGAAAACCTCTTACCAATTACAAAATATTTAATTATTAAGTCTAGTATACAGCCTACAATTTTTATTTCGGACAAAGTTGAAAAAAGCAAGACTAAGACGTGCTGTTTCAGGTGTCTGCAACAGCGGCGTCAACAAAGTATTTGCTTGTGATTACCGTAGGTCAAGTTTATGGGGAACCAGTAGTGGTAGGTCAGTGTTAATGGTATGCAGTTGTACAAACATGTATTAGCATTGGCACATTTTATTTCCATGGAGATTATTTGGCCAAATCCCCTGTCATGGTCTATTGACTTTAAGACTTTTACTTTGTTTACATGTATTAGTTTGTGGTTAGGTCAGTTGAAGGGGAACCATTTGTGGTAGGTTAATGATATTTGGTATGCAGTTGTATAATCATTGGCACATCTCGCTTTCATGGAGATTATTTTTCCCTGCCCTCTCAGTCATGGTCTATTGACTTTAAAACTTTTGCTTAGTTTACATGTATTACTGTAAATTCAGAAATTATTGCGTGCATTTATTATTGCAATTTTTGAAGAATTGACAAAAATGTGAGATTAATTTTTTTGATTTCATGAAAAATCTCATCAGATATATGTATCAACTATCAGAATGCAAGTTCTTATTGCAATAAACACACAGTTGCATAATTCGCATTAATAAAAACCTCCCAATAATTTCAGAATTTACAATAGTTTGTGATTAGGTCAGTTTAAGGGGAAGTAATAGTGGTAGATCAATGATATTTGGTATGCATATGAATAAGCAATGCTGCATTGGCACATCTGATTTCCATGGAGATTGTGTGATATTTGGTATGCAGTTGTATTGGAATTTGCAAATCTCATTTCCATGGAGATTATATGGCCCCACCCCCTCGTCCTGGTTCATTGACTGAAACTTTTACATAGTTTACAAGTTAAAGTTTGTGTTTAGGTAAGTTTAAAGGGAACCACTTATTAGTCATATTTCCATGGAGGTTATTTGGCCCTGCACCTTTAGTCATGGTTCATTGGCTTTGAATGATTTGCATAGTTTACACATTTAGATATTGCCATTTTAATTTCAACATTTGCATTATACCATCAAAATTACAAAATGTGAGACACATCTCTGTGTCAACAGTTTATTGTTTAAGGTTTTCATCATGTAAGGCAGTTAGTTACGCACTGATGGTAGATAGGTTGTCATCATATCTTTTTTGCAAAATTACCTACATGAGATTATAAGTAAGTTGGCTGCACCTGTCCTAAGTCAGGAACCTGATGTTCAGTGGTTGTCGTTTGTTGATGTGGTTCATAAGTGTTTCTCGTTTCTCGTTTTTATACGCCCGTTTACGGGACGTATTATGGTATACTGTTGTATGTCCATCCGTCCGTCCGTCGTCAACATGTCGGACATTAACTCAAAAACGCTTTAACCAATTTGCTTAAAACTTTGGTGAATTGTTTATATCTATTGACGTGAGCTCCCTTTCGTTTTTTATAAATTTTAGATTTTACGTTTCCGAGTTATGGGGTTTTATTCATTAAAAAAAGGGGGATTTTCCAGTTTTCGGACAATAACTCGAGAATGCTTTTTTTTAATGAATAAAACCCCATAACTCGGAAACGTAAAATCTAAAATTTATAAAAAACGAAAGGGAGCTCACGTCAATAGATATAAACAATTCACCAAAGTTTTAAGCAAATTGGTTAAAGCGTTTTTGAGTTAATGTCCGACATGTTGACCACGGACGGACGGACAGACGGACGTACAACAGTATACCATAATACGTCCCGTAAACGGGCGTATAAAAAAAGGGGGATTTTCCGGTTTTCGGACAATAACTCAAGAATGCTTTCACCAACTTGCAAGAAATTTTGGTTACCGTAATTGTTTATATCTATTGACATGAGCTTCCTTTGGATTTTTATAAATTTTAGATTTTACGTTACCGAGTTATGGGGTTTTATTCATAAAAAAAGGGCGATTTTCCTGTTTTCGGACAATAACTCAAAAATGCTTTCAGCAGTTCTCATGAAACTTTGATGAAAAGTTGATATCTATTGATGTAAGCTCCCTTTAGAATTTTATAAATTTTAGATTTTACATTTCCGAATTATGGGGTTTATTCATTAAAAAAGGGGTGATTTTCCAGTTTTCAGACAAAAACTCAAAAATGCTTTCAGCAATTCGTATGAAACTTTGGTGAACTGTTTATATCTATTGATGTAAGCGCCCTTTAGAATTTTATAAATTTTATTTGTTTATAGTCTGACAACAGATTTACTAAGTATTGCGCAACAGCACAGTGTATTGCACAACAGCAAGAAATCTTTAATTGAATATAAATTCAATTCATATAACCAACTTCAAGTTTTTTGACTACATTTATTCAGAAACCTATGATAGATGTATGTCAAATATTTAATTACAATCCAAATTCAGACCTGTATCAAGCTTGAATATTGTGTCCATTTTTGCCCCAACTGTTCAGGGTTAGACCTCTGCGGGCGTATCCAGCTGCGCTCAGCGAAGCAGTTTATTTATATCTAATCTAGACCGTTGGTTTTCCTGTTTGAATGGTTTTACACTAGTAATTTTTGGGGCCCTTTATAGCTTGCTGTTCAGTGTGAGCCAAGGCTCCGTGTTGAAGGCCGTACTTTGACCATAATGGTTTACTTTTACAAATTGTGACTTGGATGGAGAGTTGTCTCATTGGCACTCATACCACATCTTATATCTATTCAATCAACTATTTCAACAGGCTGCTTCATCTTTTGTGCTTCATGCTGTCATTACAATTATAAAGAAATCAAAAGTACTGACATACTGTTAACTCATTTGACCCCGCTATATGATGTTTGGGAGTAATTGATACAGATTTCCATCATCTGGTAGACTGCTAGCAGTAACTTGCAGTTATTTCAATTTTTCTGGGGTCCAGTTGTGAATATTGGGGATGATTTTGATATGTTCTGTTTGCACAATTGGTTGCCAAAAGGGGCAACTGGAAAACTGAAATGGGCTAAGCATGATTATAAATTAATGAATTGTCCTATTCTGGTCAGAAGTTACTGTATATATTTTTCAAAAAATTTGTTAGAAGTAACTGTATAAACAAGTCTATCAGACACCCTTCCCTGAATGGTTCTTCTTACAAGTCCAAATGACCATGAATTATACCATACTCATGACTCTTGTTTAGGTATACAAGATTTGGTGGTTGTCCAATGACCCTTGCTTTCCATTTTTATTAGGACCCTGCTGATTGATATTGGCGGAAGGCCTAGTGTATTCACCATGCTCATCAGGCCCTGTGTGTGTCAGTCCATCACAAATCATTTCTGCTCTCTAACTTTCAAACCCTTTGGAGTTGGCTAATGAAACTTGGCATGATTATCCACACTTACTAGAAGATGTGTCTTTTACAAATAAGAAAATCGTACATTAAAAGTATTGGTCACAAACTTAGCATAGCTTCGACATCTCTATGCATATGTACAAATTAAAGGGAACAGTAGTTTACCAATTTTGAAATTAGAAGATTCAAATCAAAGTTAAAAACAAAAACTGATGGACACATGACCCAGACCAGGTGTGTTGACAGGGTAAGAGTCTCTTGCTATGCATGCTTCACTTATTGTTTCAGCTCTCCTTGGGGTTTAGGAATAAATTAGTGGTGTATCAGTAAATTACAGTCGCATCTAAAAATGAATTACTTCTTAGAAGAGTTCTAATTTACATCTCAATTTCCTTGTTTACTTGAGTGCTATGTAGGCCTTTCTCATTTTAAACATGGTCTTTTATGGTTGTGTAATTATTTCTTTTAAAAAACTCTCATATTACTGCGAGAATCATACTCTTTTATAATCTTGGCTTGATCCAATCATCAAATGTTAGATTCATGTATTTTATACAATGTTTGTGTTCTTTCACTAAATAATTCAAAATTTGGTGACTATGTTGAACGCATCTATCTCATTAAACTTGATCAAAAGGATACAAAAAATACAGTTAACTCTGCCTCATATCTTGACTTACATCTAGAAATTGAGGGCCGGTTGAAAACAAAAGACAAAAGAGATGATTTCAGCTTCCAAATTATGAACTTTCCATTTCTGTGTAGCAACATTTCAGCAGCGCCTGCATACAGAGTTTATATCTCCCAGTTGATAAGATATTCCAGGGCTTGTATTTCCTATCATGATTTCCTTGATAGAGGGTTGCTGCTCACTAGGAAGCTATTAAAACAAGAGTTCCAAGTGGTGAAGTTGAAATCCTCCCTTAAAAGTTTGTAAATTTTAAGGACACCATCACGAGTTGGTTGACCATTATGGAATATCCATTTCACAGATGATAGCTGATTTGTTCCAATTGTCGTAACTACAATCCAGTCCCCTTTTCCCCTAATGTGACCTACAGAATAAGACTTATTACCGGGTTTGTACTTTAATACATGAGCAACACGACGGGTGCCACATGTGGAGCAGGATCTGCTTAACCTTCCGGAGCACCTGAGATCACCCCCAGTTTTTGGTGAGGATGGTGTTGCTCAGTCTTTCGTTTTCTATGTTGTGTTTTGTGTACTATTGTTTGTCTTTTTCTTTTTTAGCCATGGCGTTGTCAGTTTATTTTCGACTTATGAGTTTGAATGTCCCTTTGGTATCTTTCACCTCTCTTTTTTATAATAACATTTGTTTTATTTGTATAAATTAATTGTTTTAATGTAAAAGTAATTGATAGTAGCCTATTTTGATTTGCTAAGCTTAATCAGTAGTGGAAACAGGAATTATTTCATGTAAATGAAGGGAGGGAAAAAACCTTTTTTGTACTAATTTTATGCCATTTCATAATCATTTGAAGAATTGAGTCTTCCAAACGCTAAACATTGACTTAGACAGGTATATTTTTCTTACTAGTAAATAAAAATCATGTTTAAATACTCCGTTTCCAGTATAGATAGGCATTGGTGTTTTGATATACCTTGACAGGAAGGGGAATAAGCCTATTGAGGTCACGGGTCAGGTTCATTATTACTATAAATAGGAAAACATGGGAAAATGGTTTGTGGTTGTTGTTGGTAACTTTTGAATTTCTCTTGCTTGATTGCATATGAAACTTATGTAGATGGAAGATATAGGAAAGGAGAAAAAGACTTGATTTTTTTGGTCAAAGACCATTGTTATTGTTACTAGATTTGTTTTTTTAATCCAAACAGGATTGTTAAATATATATTTCTAATTCCTTTTTTGTCAAGTTTTTTTTATTTTGTTGAGGTATTATGTTGGATCAACCACTGAGACAAGATTAGAATGTAAGTTATCTTGATGGAAGATGTAGGAATTCCTGGAATATTTAGGGGTCAACTTGACACGGGTCAAGGTCAGTGTTACTAAAAGAAAGTTGATTTCGGGATAGTATCCCACTATGATTTGCAAAATCTTTATACATGTGAAAAATTAAGATATTTGTGTGTACCTTCAAATATACTAGTAGTTTGAATCCTTGATATAAAAATAATTTCTCTCAAGAAATGTGCAGTTCGGGGAGTTTTAGTAAGCAGTGCAAGCTATCTACTTGTTTTGCAATTGATTAGCTTCTTCATAAAAATACATTTTAATGATCTAAAATTAAGGCCAAAGATTTGATTATTCATTATATTTAGTCTGTTTTCATTTATTTTGCAAAATGTCAATGCTAAAACTTCTTTTTTTTTCTCGGTTGAGAACTAAAGTTTTCGTTTTTTTATACAACCGCAAAAAATTTGCATTCGTATAATGCTATCATGTTGGCGGCGGCGGCGTCGTCATCCGAAGACACATTTGGTTTCCAGACAATAATGTTAGTTTAAGTGAATGGTTCTCTATGAAATTTTACCAGAAGGGTCAATACCACAAAAGGAAGGTTGAGATTGATTTGGGGGTTATGGTACCAACAGATTAGGAATTAGGGGCCAAAAACAAGCATTTTTGTAGTTTCCAGACAATAACTTGTGTGTAAGTGTATGGATCTCTCTGAAATTGTACCACAAGGTTCCATATCACAAAGGGAAGGCTGGGATTGAGTTTGGGGGTAATTGCCCCATATGTTCAGGAATTAGGGCCAAAAACAAGCATTTTTCCAGTTTCCAGACAATAACTTGTGTTAAAGTGTATGGAACTCTATGAAATTGTACATTTTTCCTGAAAAGAAAATAATCTTCAAAAATTTCAAAAAAAAATGGCGGGGGGGGGGGGGGGGGGGTTTATAGTATGTTTTTTTCTTCAAAACTTTTTTTCATACTTTTTATCTTCAAGATTTTAAAAATTTCGAATTCAGACAGTATCAAGCTTGAATATTGTGTCCAAACTTTTATCAACTGTTCAGGGTTCGACCTCTGAGGTCGTATCAGGCTCTATGGCGAAGCATTTTATTAATACTGGGGACGATTTAGAGCTTGGCATCACAGGCACTTAAGAAAACTTTATTTTGATTCGGCATAAGTTAAAAGACACAACACAAGCTCTAAGGAGCTTTTGACCGAATATAAAAACATATACATAACATAAAAACAGTCTAATTTGACATATAAAACAACCTGTTATACGAAGTTAAATCTCACTTACATAGCATGCAATAAAATTTTAGCAACAAATTTAAAATGAAATAAAACATGCTAGACCAGAGCAAACAAAAGCAACATAAATAATAAACATCTCAAGAATTATCTGCAAGCAGAACATCGACATTCCAAACCATTCCAGGACTGAACAAGACTCTTAAAATGTGAAAAACTATTTTCAGTCCTGAAATGGTTTGGAAGGCTGTTCCATAAAGTAGCAGCAGCAAATTTGAAAGATTTTTTACCGTAACGGGTTGACTTTACCTGTGGAACATCTAGAATATTTACATACCGGAAAGAATACTTAGATTTTTTGACACTCACCAAATTTTGTAAGCACACAGGAGCTATATTATTTATAATCTTAAAAGTTTCTAGAGCCATTGTTCTAATCCGTCTAATCTGCAAGGAGGGCACCTTAGCTTTAAGTAAGAGGTCCTCGTAGGGGCTGGTAAAATCCTCATATACAAAACGGAGTGCTCTTTCCTGCACCTTTTCTAATTTTTTGGAATTTTTCTCAGTGCAAAAATGCCATGCCAAAGGACAAAAATTAAAATTACTAAGAATAAAGGTATGAAAAATAGTAAGTTTACTAAGTCTATCCAAAACTGAGCCCAAACGTTTTAAAACATTTAATTGCTGTGATGCCCTCCTACAGATTGAGCTGATATGAACATCAAAATTTAACTGATAGTTAATTTCAATGCCTAATAATTTAACTGTTTTTTCACATGTAAGGTTCGAGTTTTGAATACGTATAGATGGGTTTTGTTCAAAGGTCTTTTTGCCAACAGCCAAAACTTGAAACTTATCGGGATTTGCTTGCATTTTATTCACCCGGAACCACTCAATAAGTATTTTTGACTCAGATTCCAAAGTTGAAATTAATAAATCAAAATCTGGAGTACAGAAAGACAAAGTATTGTCATCTGCATAGTTATATAAACTACCATTTTTAACAAAAAGAAAAATATCATTTATAAATATGTTAAACAACAATGGCCCTAGTATAGAACCCTGTGGTACGCCTTTATGGATGTCAGCCAAATCACTCAGAACATTGTTGACTTTAATTTGTTGTTTACGATTAGATAAATAGGACTTTAAAAGAGCAACTGCATGGGGGGATACACCATATGCTGATAATTTATCTAGCAAGATATTGTGAGGCAGGCAGTCAAAAGCCTTAGAAAGATCCATTAATACCGCTGCAATGTACTGGTTTTTATCGAGAGCTTCACGCCAATCTTCTAACACTCTGAGAAGTGTGGTCTGACATCCATGTCCACGTCTAAAAGCACACAAAAAAGGATTAAATATTTTATCAAAGTATTCAGTTAGTTGAATTTCATATATTTTTTCAAAGATTTTAGAAAATATGGGTAAGACACTAACTGGTCTATAGTTTGTTTTTAATAATGGGTCACTCTTTTTATGAAGGGGGGTCACTTGGGCTTCTTTAAGTTTGTCAGGGAAACAGTTATTTTCAATTGATAAATTTACAAGAGTTGTCAGCTGTGGTGCAATATAAGATTTACAATTTTTTACTATTTTTGCTGGAATACCATCAGCTCCTGTAGCCTTCTTTATGTTTATTTTATTCAAGATTTTATTGACATTTTCGTTAGATACTTTCTTAAATTCAAAGTCAGAAACATGCTTTCTGTTACTCAAAATTTCTTTTATACTTGGGTGATTTGAGGGGTCATATACCACATCTGCTCCAATTTTGTCTGCTACTGTGGAGAAAAAATTATTAAAAACATTTGAAACTTCATTTGGACTATTTACAATTTTGTCATTTTCACACAATAAGATTTTTTGTTCTCCACAGTTCCCCTTTTTTGAGAAAAATGGTTTGACTGTTTTCCAAAACTCGCATGATTTTGACCCACCAGAGCAACGTTCTAAAAAGTATACTTTTATTGATTTTCTCTTTATCTTAGTTACCAAATTTCTTTGTTTTCTAAATTTCTCCCAATTTTTGTCACTCCGGTTTTTAGTATATTGTGAATAAAGCATTTGTTTTCTATATATGGCCCCTCTCAGTTCTTTATTCATACATGGCAGTGGTTTTCTTCTTTGACACCTAGATTTGACAGGTGCATGTTTATTTAATATATTTTTAAAATCTTTTTCATAATCATCATAAATACTATTTAAATCTTTCTCAGTACAGTTTTCTGAAATCTTTATTTTCTGTAAATCATTTGTAAATTTGTCAATATCAAAAGTTTTGTAACTTCTATATGTTACGTCCCTGCATTTTTGTGCAGGTAAATTCCCTTTCACAACTGTAGAAATAATATTGTGACAGTCACTAACACCATTTGGACTATTTGTTGTTTTAAAACACAAATTCTTTTTTACTTGTAATAATAACATCCACAAGGGATGGGTTACAACCCTTTTTAAAACATGTTGGACCTTTAACCAGTTGTGATAAGTTGAAAATATCACAACCTATTGATATCTAGGTTCGCATAGATATTGTCTCGGATTTTTTTTTATATACCTTAATATTACACTTTAAGGTATATAGGAAAACAAATTCTGAGACAAGTGCCAGTGCATGGCATTCAGGTTGTTCATCTGTCTACTGTTGAAGACTTATGGTGTCTCTCAATGAGGCATAATGAATCAGTAACATGAAACCATATCGCTAATTACAAGTATAATTAATATACATCATATGTACTGGACTTGATAGGTGATACCAAAATAATGCTTACATTCATCTTCGTAAATGGACGTCTGATTAGAATAACGTGAACAAAATTGGGTTATAATCTTTCTTGGAACAGATAGGACCAGTTACTGGTGTGGAAAATAAAGATGTCACATATACATTGATGGGTTTTAGATTAAATCTCCAAGTGTGACACAATTTTCTTTTACTCTAAGTATTGTAAATCTTTTCGAAAATCATTATTTACTTTCTAGCATAAATATTCATCATATAGGTCGCCGACATCGTTTTTCGATAACTAAGGTAAGGAAGAATCGATCTTATAAATGCGTAAATATTTTATAAATTTATAGGTAATACGTGAAGCTCAATATCTATGCAAAATGGATACTGAAGGGAAAAAAAATTTGACTGCGAACCTAGATATCAATAGGTTGTATATAAGTTAAGTGCATGTATTATAATTAATATTTGTGTAATATTTAGACAATTCGGAAATATAAGAACACATCTACAGTATTTGTAAAGACCCACTGTTTTAAATAATTTTAATATAATCTGGATATTTTTAAAATATAGATAAATGATACTTTTGTTTCAAGGGTTTCTCATTACCTTTTATAATTTTGACAATTCCACACGAAGTTATCTTCGTCTTCAATTTTATTTTGCATAAATCTTTCATTTCTAGTAATTTTATTACATCTTGTGGCTTCTTTCGATTTCGAGGTTATGAGCTCTCAGTCTTTCTTAAGCTATAAAAGATCGGTGAGATTTCCCAGTAAGTTGTTCAACATAAGGTGTACGTACGTTCACCTATCATCGAAATGTGAACAAAAATTTAACTTGATGTTTACTCTATAACTTGCTGATGTAATTGATAAAAATGCTTAAAAGTTAAATTTGAATTCTGGGCCAAAAAGGGGAACCTAAGCTTTTGAAGACATGAACCAATATTATCAATCCAATGTTTTTTTTTTTTCACTGGGAAGTTGAATGAATCTTTATTGCATCAGCGACAACATTGCTAGGTATATAAATAAATGACAGAATACAGAAAAACAATCAATTTATGCAGAGATAATTTATTACAACACACAACATATTAACTAATAATTTGTGATCTTAATTTCCATGACGCCTTTAAATAATTAAAAAGTTTCTTTGTTAAGCTTTTTGACCCAGGTTGTAGCAAGTAATAGTTGATACGAGATTTATCATAAGTCAAATGATTCAGTTATGTTATCTTGGTTAATTCATATATATATTACGGCCTGTTGAAAAGTTGCAACGTTGCGCGAAGTAATTAAATTTTCTAATAAGAAAATAATTAAAAATTCATCACCTGAAATAGAACGTGGTTTTAACACGACTTGGATTTCTGATTGCCTGTCCTTCCAGTGGATAAAGTGGAGGGTATAGGGCTGTTTTGTAGATGATTTAATGTCAAAGGATTCTGAGAATGTAAGCCGCAAACTTTTTGCCAACTACATAGTTGAAAATTACGTCACCGGTGAGTCTACAATACCGCCAGGGCTGTTCCAAATCTAAGCACAGAGTGTATCAACAATGGATAAAAACTTGCATATAAATTACAAGTAAATTTGCGCAAACGTAATACCTGTCATAGTTCAAATTCGCGCAAATCCAGGTAGCCGCTCCGGCATCATCTTCGCTAGCCATCGTAACCCTTGGCTAGCGAAGATGCTCCGGCATATGTTGATCATGAATTTAGGGAGCTATCATTTGATTTTTATGGGGGGGGGGGGGGGGGGGGGGGGGGCTAGGATGAAATTTGAAAAAAATAGGCAGGACAGGAGTTTTGAGTAAAAAAAAAGGCAGGATGAGACACTTTGCAAAAAAAAAAAGGCAGGATGACAATTTATGTAAAAAAAAGTCAGGATAAACCTGGGAACAGTATATCTATATTCCTGGATAAACTAAAAAAAAAAAGGCAGGACCGAATGGAGTGAAAAATAAAAAGGCAGGACAGAGATTACAACTAAAAAAAAATGCAGGACAAAATTTTTCATCCTAGACCCCCATAAAAATCAAATGGCAGCTCCCTAATTGCAACCAATTTTTAACAATTCTATATTTTCTTAAAATACACAACGGGATGTGCCCAAGTTTTACACATAAGTACGAATTTTACCCAAGTTGAGTATATATATCTAACGACAAAAAAACGGTTATGAACAGATTCTAGGTCATTCTACATCGTTAAGTAAATCATTTGCTAGGGTATGTTTAGCAGGACATAATCGAATGGTGCAAATGATACATGATATTTGCATTTAAAGAGAAAATCGTCTAGCAGTCCGCCAGTATTTTAGGATAAATGTTCACTTTAACGCCCATCGTTTCAATTCACACTAGAGGAGGAAGCAAGAAAATTAAATGTACAAAGAGAGATAACCAATCTGTTTCATATTGCTATTTCCAGGAAGCAGTTGTCTGCGTTGCTCGACATTACAGAAAGCTATTTTACAACGAAAAACAGAGATGTCATTGATTGGTAGTGTTATGAATCCGGTAAGTTTTTTGTTTGAGGACACACTGACTTGTAGGTGTACACATATATATGTTAGTGTTAAGAAAATGATTGGTAGTCATATATCACACACTTAAGTTATTTCAGGTTTCACTTTCAGTTTTGGTTCATTTTGTCTTCTGTCATACGTGCAACTAAGACATTTCGATAAAATGACAGGATGCCCTTCTGGAAATATAATGCTAGCTTCTTCTTGTAGATGAAATATGTGGTATACTCAATCTTAAAATATTACTTCCCTTTTCGTCTTATCTTCCAGAGGAAGACGGTGTATTAAATAGTATAAAGTATTTGATTTTTTAGGTAAACGTGTGTCAGTTTATTGAAATTCTGGTTTTTGATTTTTATTGCTAAAGCTTGTTGACAGAACATGTGATTAAGGTCCCAGGCGTTTGGGGGAATGGAGCCCCCTTTTTTTCTAAATATAATATTTTTGATTTTGTGTATTAAGTTTATCAGTAAATATTCTTTATAATATTTTAACTTTAATATTTTCAGTTATTTAATGTGTTCTTGCTCATATCCATATGACATTACAATAACAGCAGTTTGTAAGATAAGATAAGATAATCTTTATTTCAGACTCAAAAGGTCCATATATATATATATATATATATATATATATATATATATATATATATACATGAAACAAAATATTCTGTTTAAACAGAATACAATTACAATGTAAAATATTTACAGTATTAACTATAATTTAAAAAATTCAGATATAACTCATTGTACCATACTCTTAACAATATATTTGATCCTCTATTCTTATTTTCCATCAAAATATATAAACTCCTGTTGGCTCCTATTCATGTTAAAGTGATCTAAAACATTTATATATTGGTCTCATGTTATTTTTCTCAAGTATTTTTTAAATATTTACAAAATGACTAGTTCGTTTATGTTTTGCTAAAATGACTATTATATAAATCATAATAAATATTCCAGATAACGCAAATGTTATTGAAGTAGTGTTAAATTTTTACAAATAATGCATTACCTGTGTTTAAATCTCCATTAAATCATGGTGTTTATTATTTCGACCCTAATCTAATTTTGATTAATACAAAGTTAAAGAACAGATTCATATTATAATATTCTATAGTGTGGATGAAAAAAAACTAAGTGATGGAAATCGTAAAATTAAATATTTTTATGAAATTCTCTAAGAAAATGGTAATGATAATAATAAAAAAAATGGGGTCACCACACTCATTCTCTTGCTACTTACTAAAAAACTAAATGAGAGAAATTTAACTTCTTTTTATAATTTAAAATCTGAATAATCTGAGTTATCCACCCTTTTAAATGTACTTTTAAAAGGAGAAGGGAAATTCAAAACGGATGTTCCATAATAAAATGGCAAAATCAAAAGCTCAAACACATCTAATGAATGAAAACCAATTGTCATATTTCTGACTTGGTACAGGCATTTCCTTATGTAGAAAATGGTGGATTAAACCTGGTAATATATTGGTAGGTTTATTTTAAAAAAAGGATATATTTTAAATAGAACTGCAATATCGGTTATATCAATATTTGATTCTAAAAATCAGATAGCTTAAAAAATATTAAGGTCCAAAATCCTACCTTCTTTTCAATCAATCAAAAGTTTTCTATATTTGTTACAAAAGTTATTAAAATAGGTATTTGGTACAAAAGTTATTAAAATAGATGAATGATGGGCCAAAAATCATAAATTGCACTTTTGCATAAAAATATGCATATTTCAGTAAAAATCTGATCAACTCATTTGTGGTAATTAGAAATCTAATATAGAAGAAGTTTAGAATATTCCAATGCCGTTTTAGTGGTATCCTCTTTCAAGTTCAATGGAATACATGTAAACAAGATTTATATTACCAAAATTATTCAGTAAAAACCATGGCATATCATCCATATATCGAAGTGGGGAATTTATAAGATAATGCTTACTTCTTTTCATTCTTCTTCATATAAATAAAGGAGCACAGTTGGTTCCAATAGGAAAAACATTCCCACTAATATTAACATGTAGGCCTGTATTGAAAAATCCCAAATTAGTTGAGGTTTGATGATAATATCAAATCTGGCAATTTTTGCCATAAAACACACCATGTCGGGGGCTTCTCTATTTTCTGATTCTAATGTTTACCATCATTTTTTTCCATGACTTATCTTAACCAAATACTGTACTTGTATCAACTGTATCAATGCTGTACCGAATGTGTGTAGACTTGTATAATATTTGGGTAATTTTAATGCTTTTATTGCAGCCTATCCCTTATATAGGTAGTATTCCTGGAGGGAAGTTGACCCCAGGATTTCAGATTGTAATTCAAGGTGTTACTCCTGGCCATTCTGAGGGGTAAGAGTATAAAATGATTAGATTTGAAGTTATTTTAACTTTTTTGTTGGGTGGTAAAAAATCCGTTGATTTGATTTTCATTTATTTATACATCAACAGTTACAAAGATGATTTTATGCTACAATGCCAACTGAAGTTACATAGTCAGAATATGATAAATAGAAAAATGCATCTCAAAGTGTTTATGTGAAATTCAAAGGCTATAAAAGATCATAAAAGTTTAGTAAATCAGCAATTCTTATATCAATTCAGTCATATTCTTATTACTTTAAAATGGTTTTATTCAGGACATAATTTGAATTAATCCATGAAAAAGCTATATTTAATACATTAGTTTGGTATATTTCTTTTAAATTTAAAGTAACAAGTATATATGAAGACTCCTGTCTGAATTTTTTTTCAGCTTTTCCTTCAATTTAGCGTATGGATCAGCTATTGGAGTACCTCGCTCTGACACTGCTCTGCATTTCAACCCAAGGTTTACTCAGAATTGTGTCGTGAGAAATTCTTACAAAAATAACAACTGGGCTGGTGAGGAGAGACAAAATGGAATGCCATTCACAAAAAACACTCCTTTTGAAATTATTGTCAGTGCAGATGTTAATTGTTACAAAGTAAGATTTACTTTATTTGGTCATTGGTGCACAGTTTTGGGTTTTGTCTGAAACATTTTTCAAAGAGCAGTTCAAATGTTATTTGCTAGACACAAATATTTTACAGACAGATGTTTGTAATAATCATTATAGTCAATACAATACCACAAACTTTCCCTAATATTATTGGAAACGATCATGCCAATTATGAGCAGATACAAAATTCCAAAAGGTCTTAAAGCAGAAGTTATCATAACTATGAAATCAAGAATCTCTGAAAATACCTTTTATTGTCCCCCTTGCAATGCGTTGCCGGGGACATAATAACGGGCATCCACGCATCTGTCCGTCCGGTCTTGTTAGCACTCTCACATGTACAATTCTTGCCAGATTTTTATGAAACTTGTATTATAGGTTTATATTAGTATTGTCTCGGACAAATTTGAAAATCAGTGCAAATCTATTATATTTATAAGAGTTATGCCCTTGGAAACATTAATTATATGGAAAATTGCATTGTTAGCGCTCTCTTGTGTACAATTCTTGCCAGAATTTTATGAAACTTATATCATAGGTTTATATCGGCAATGTCTTTGGAAAATCAGTGGTGATCAATTATTTTTAAAAGAGTTATGCCCCTTAGAAACATTAATTATATTGGAAATTGCATTGTATTTGCTCTGAAGCCTTCATTTCTCTAAAATATTTATAAAATATTGATTTATTGTCCTTGTACTTTGGATAGATAAAATATGTGCAACCCGGGGTACATTGGAACTCTGTTCTTTTATTTTACTTGTAAATCTATGAAAATTGGTACCAACACAAATAAATGAATTCACAGTTCATTCTTCAAAAAAAATCAGTCTTTATTAAATATTTTTTGCTTCATGGCCTGAGATGACTTTACTGGTAAGTACCTGAATTCTGAATTTTTAGAAAAATTTTACTGGCCTTGACTTTGGCTATTTGGTTAAGCTTGACCTTTGAAAAGATAAAGACAACAACTTTTTCTTGTAAGGGAATGAAATCCATATCTTACAGACACATCTTGTAGTATAATGTATTTTTTATTATTTAGATTTCAGTAAACAAGAAACATTTTTGTGATTTTCAACATAGACTCCCCATAAATGGAGTCAGTACATTTACAGTTGAAGGCACGATAAATGTCAGCTCAATCCAGTTTATTGCTCCAAATATGGTAAGTTGGGAACTACGGTAATAAAAATTGTTTCAAAACACTTACAGATGCAACTGAAAATTGAACTGTTTAATTTGTATGCCCCTCCCAATGAAAAATCAAAGGGAAAAACAATTTCTGCTTTGTTTGTCTGTCTGTCTGTCCTATCTGAAACACTGGGTTTTCAGTTGATAACTCAAAGCTCTATTTAGGGTAGGACCTTACAATTTTGCAATGTTACTACCTACCATAAAAAGAAGGTACTGATGCAGTGAAAACCATATTAGAGTTATGCCTTTGAATTATATCAAAATGGTAAAAAAGTATTTCCAGATGATAGATTTTAAAAGGTTGCATTGGATTAGAATTTAGAATATAATTTTTGACCCTTCATAAAATGCTTTTGTCTGTTGCAACTATTTCTGTTGAGGGTTAATGTTATAATCCTTAAATTGAATTATTTCAAAATGGTAAAAATGGTTTACGAATTGCAAATTAGATCACTTCGGATTAAGACTTTATAACATTACTGCCTACCATGAAAAACAGGTCAATTTTCATTTTCATTGTTGTCACAATGACTGTTCCAGAGTAATGTCCTTTTGTTTCTCTCAAAATAGAAAAAAATATTTGGTTTAAACATATATAGTTGGATTAGGACTTTATAATTTTCCATTATTATTATGCACATGAATGTTTAATATTAAGTTTGCTGCAAACATCTTTCCAGAGTTATACCCCTTTAATCATCTGAAGTTGATATTTTGAATTAAATTTGGTTTTGATTATGACCTTATTACTTTAGAACATTTCCATTACTACCTATCATAAAATGATGGTCAAGTTTGATATTCCAAATGATTAGGATGTAAGCAACTATAAGTCTATATGTCACCCTCAAAAATGAGCAAACCCATACTGTATATTCAGCTATAATAGGCCCAGACATCATAGAATTTGAAACAAGTCAAATGGAAAATAAACAACAGCCTGATTTATGACAAAACAATAAATGAAAAAACAAATATGACTGACTGCAACCAACAACAACCACTGAATTGCAGGCTCCTGACTTAGGACAGGCACATATAAAATGTGGCGGGATTAAACATGTTAAAACTTATGAGGGTTCAACCATCTCCCTAACCTGGGACAGTTGTGAAACAGCATAAGAACAAACTGTAAAAATCAGATGAAAATGGCTGGACTCCTAAAGTCCTCACAAAGCAAAAATCAGATGAAAATGGCTGGACTCCTCAGGTCATCACAAAGCAAAAATCAGATGAAAATGGCTGGACTCCTCAGGTCCTCACAAAGCAAAAATCAACCAACATTTAGACAAATGACACAAAGTGCAGATCTCGAGTACTCACAGTTATTGAAGCTAGATCTCAGAGTACTCACAGTTATTGAAGCTAGATCAAAGCCAATAACAACTTAAAGATAGATGCATAATTAATTATCTATATATGGTAAAATTGGTTTATAGATGGTGACTTAAGATCAGTTTAATAGTAAGACTACATAAATGTATAGCATTTCATGAAATTAAAGCAATTTGGGAACAAAATGGTTAACATGTGAAAGCTTTATGCTCCATATAGTTCTCACTTTAGATCTTCTGCAGTCAGTTTTCACTACTGTTACATAATAATAATGGTATCCAGCAGAACTTTCAATTGAATCCCAATTTCATGTATGTTGATAATTATTTTGTCATTAGTGGGGGTTAAAAAAGTCCTTCCTTTTATCCATCTTGCACCACACACCCGTTTTGTACTGCAGTTCTGGTTTTATCTTTTTTGTCTATCAGTGGGCTGGTCAGTGAACATCTGTAGGCTGTGAAATTTTTTTAGTAGTTTTATTAATAAGTTCTAATGAAAGAGGGAATATAAATATCTAGAATATTTCCTGATTTACAGTGTAATTATTTACTAGATTCATTACCTAGGGGTAAAAAATTATCTCCCCTGCAAACACTGAGAAATACAACTCTGAAAGGTTTTGCACATTCTCTGTGATGAATCTACTGATTATAAGTCAACATTGTGGTAAATATTTAGTGTAAAATTGGTTTGAAATGTTGCTACGGGAGTAAATTCCTTGCATACAAACCTCAGTTTATTTTTCTACTCACTAAATAAGTCATTGGAACACACCAATTCTCTGTATATATAAGCAGTTACTAGAAAGGTTCAGGAAAAAAACATCAGCAAAATCTATTGATTTGCAGCAAAGATTAACACTTTTAAATTCAATTCACTAGGCAAATGCAAACAGACCTTATTCCGATATAAATTTTACATGAAAATTCCATAGAAAAGACGCCAACCACAAACGTATTTACAAAAATAGAGAAGTCCTGTTCTTAAAAATTAAAAATAAATATCGTCTAATTCACCTATGCTTATTTCAAGGACTTAAATGTATCATTGGTAAAGACCTCATTATGATACTACAGTAGTCATAAATGTTTTATTAGGTATGTTGATATGTCAGGTCAACTGCATTTGGTATGTGAATTGATATATCCAGGCTGATAAGTGTCACATCTGACTTTCATCTCAATGATTTTCACACTACATTGTTCAGGTTAAAGATTTAGAATTTGGTCTTTATCTCAGAAAGTGTTCATTAAAGCTCAATACTTTTTTATATGTGAATTAAGGGGTAATTTGACCTTGACCTGAATTTCATAGTCATCTATTTATCTATACACATATATTATAAATAAAAAAGATGAAAGGAATCTCCAAAAATCGTGGATAGTACAACCATTTTTGTTGATGGTTTGTTTCTTTGAATACTAACTTCTATTCAGAGATTTTGTAAGCAGACAAGGCATTAAGCCTGTCAAAATGTGTGATTAATTGAAATGCTGTGTTACTTCAGAAAAAAAATGTATATATTGCAGCCATCTGTTCCTGCTCCTGCACCATTCATGAATTACCCTCCTATGCAGCCACCTGTACCATTAATTAATCCTGTGAGTATTACATTTTAACTGATACACCAAGAAAACATACAGAATAATAAGGAAATCAATTTTCATTAAATTTTGGTCCTGATCCGAAAAAATAAGCTACCGGTAGTTTTGTTATATGATACATGCCTAGTCTCCAATGGAGCAAACTGAAAGAGTGATAAAATTTTTTGTTCTGATTAGGTAATGTTATCAGTAAAAGTTTATTAGTTCATAATATTTGCAGTCATTAACTACTTGTAGATGTACCTTCATGAAAAGATTTTGAAATCTTGAAAATGAGCTTCAAGATCAAATATAGCATCTGAAGAAAAAAATTTGAATTTTTAGGATTTTATCTGTATTTTACTGATTTCAAAAGCCTTACTATTAGGTTAAACAAATGTCTTCTCACATGTACATTTAAGGGCTCAAAGTCAGCAAATTGTGGATATGTTATAAAAATACTATGATTTTTTGCATTTTTTGGATCTAAAAGCTTGTGAAAACCCTTGACTGCTACCTACAATTCAAAAGGCTCTGTAACCAAAAGATCCTTATGATGTTACTGAATCTCTCGACACAAAAAATTCTGGAGCATGGGTGGTGGCCAACATAAATTATGCTAAAAACAGTTAAGAATTATGGAATTTTTATACCAAATCTGACATAACAACACAAATAATGAATAATTAAGAGGTCATTACTTTGTCATTTATAATGTGATGTGCTAAAAAGAAGTTATTTTGTATTTATAGTAATATCACAACTTTTTCTATGTGAAACGTGTAGTATTTTCCTTGTTAAAAAGGAATTTAAAATCTTGGGGCTAATTTCGACCTTTCATGAACTTAATCCTTTTGTGGCAATAATTAGATTGGGCAAGAGACATATAACTAGAACCTATCGTGGATATTTTTTTCAAATCTTCTTTTATCCTGGAAGACGTTTATCATGTTTTTATTTTGTCACATCATATTTGTTATAAATTACATCTCTTCATATCATGTTAAAGGCAATGCCGCTGACAACAATGGTACCAAATGGACTACACCCTGGTAAAATGATCTATATCTCTGCCACACCAGTAGCTGCTGATAGGTAAGGAAGTTTAAAAGATAATTGAAGTTTTTAATTGAACATGAAAGAAAGATTAAATGAAAAAATAACACAATTTGATTGGAATTGAAGTACCTACCAATCTGAGTACTAAGAACAAACTATTACAATAATAGTCAATAGGATTGAAAAGTATTTCTCAATATTGTTGAATTTCCTTAGTTACCTCTGAAAATATTTGGAAGAACTGTTATATATAAAATTTTTGAGATATAAGTTTTCAAGTGTTAAAGACATTTAAACCTCGGTTTTTATATCGGATGTGACCTTGAGAGGTCATACTGATGTTATGTTGCCGCAGAAATTTCCTTGCCTTTTGACTGATAACCGAACGTATTTCGTATATTTACGTGGATATTATCGAGTGCAAAATAACATTCTTTATCGCTTGTTATATATTAATTTCATCAATAAATATTCATGAAAATTTTTTTTTAGGACATAGATAAATCATAGGAAAATGTTTTGTTGTGAGAAATATATATATCAATAACAAATCATCATACCAAAAATTTGTGTTAACGCATGCGGAAGAATATCTCGAGAACGTTTTTTTAACAAAAGCGGGAAAATATGAATGCCTACTCAAATCCAATCTATTAGAAAAACTAATTATTACAGAAGAGTGTCCACCATGCATTTGCACATGCAATATCATAAGAATAGTAAAATAGAATGATATATAAATGGACGAAAATTTGCCTTTAGAGTTATTAAGATGATCTGCTATATATATAACTGTTATACAAATATTAATTTTAATATATAATAACAAACCAGAGTAAACTGATAACAAATGATTATATCACTACAATATAATAATTATTATGGTGAGATTGAATTCCCTGTCATTTATTCATCATCCACACAAGAACTTATCTCAGAAAAAAATATATCTATGTACCTTAACCTAACTTTCAGGTATAGAGATATGATTTTTTTTTTCTGAGACAAGTGCTTGTAACCATCCACCAGAACTTGCGGTCATCCGATGTTCAGTACTTCAGTACTTTGATTAAATTTGATATCATCAACCTGAAAAGAATCTGACAATTACTGAATTTGTTGTAAGATGAAAAAGTGTCATACATCAAATCAGGCAAGTCCAAGTTATTTCAAAATATGAAAAGTGGCATAGAAAGGTATAAGTAGATCATATTTAAGTGTCCCAAACGAAGTTTGGGAAGACTTATTGGTTTTGCTCAGTTATTATTCTTCTTCTTCTTCTTCTTCTTCTGCCGCTTTTAAATTTGAACTTGTCCGCACCCGTTCTCCAAAACCGCTTGTCAGATTAACTTAGGGTTTCCCAATATGTTAGACTAACATGTCTAGTGGTGCAATCAGGGTTTTGTTTGTGCAGTGGGGTTTATAAAGGGGTACTTTAAGGGGCAAAAAGAAAGGAGGGTTTTATTTTCAAATGATTATAAATTGAAAACTGTTTGTGATAGACACAATCTTTTTAATTGAAAATGTTCTAAATGATAAAGCACATTAAATGAAATACAGGGTTAGTCCCCAGGGGTCACCCCACCCCCTGCCATTTAAGAAAGTTCTAATATCTTGTAAATGGTTGAGATCCCCACCCCTAAACCATATATATTCTGGTTTGTCATGCTAAGATGGTTTGAATGATATACAGGGTTAGTCCCCAGGGGTCATCCCGACCCCCTGCCATTTGAGAAAGTTCTATTATCTTGTAAGTGGTCAAGATCCCCACCCCTAAACCATATATATTCTGGTTTGTCATGCTATGATGGTTTGAATGATATACAGGATTAGTCCCCAGGGGTCATCCCGACCCCATGACATTTGAGAAAGTTCTAATATCTTGTAAATGGTCGAGATCCCTACCCCTAAACCATATATATTCTGGTTTGTCATGATAAAGCACATCAAATGAAATACAGGGTTAGTCCCCAGGGGTCACCCCCACCCCCTGCCATTTAAGAAAGTTCTAATATCTTGTAAGTGGTCAAGATCCCCACCCCTAAACCATATATATTCTGGTTTGTCATGCTATGATGGTTTGTATGATATACAGGGTTAGTCCCCAGGGGTCATCCCGACCCCCTGCCATTTGAGAAAGTTCTAATATCTTGTAAATGGTCGAGATCCCCACCCCTAAACCATATATATTCTGGTTTGTCATGATAAAGCACATCAAATGAAATACAGGGTTAGTCCCCAGGGGTCACCCCCACCCCCTGCTATTTAAGAAAGTTCTAATATCTTGTAAGTGGTCAAGATCCCCACCCCTTAACCATATATATTCTGGTTTGTCATACCAAGATGGTTTGAATGAAATACAGGCTTAGTCCCCAGTGGTCATCCCAACCTCCTGCAATTTGAGAAAGTTCTAATATCTTGTAAATGGTCGAGACCCCCACCCCTAAACCATATATATTCCTGTTCATCATGTCTTGAACATTTGAATGACATATACGGTCAGTCCCCAGGCGTTCCCCCCCCCCCCCCCCCCCCCCCCACCCCCCACCCCCAATGTTCTAATATCTTGTGAATGGTCGAGATCCCCACCCCTAAACCATATATATTCCTGTTCGTCGTGTCTCGAACATTTGAATGATGTATACGGTCAGTCCCCAGGGGTTCCCCCCACCCCCAATGTTCTAGTATCTTGTAAATGGTCGAGATCCCCACCCCTAAACCATATATATTCTGGTTTGTCATGCCAAGATGATTTGAATGATATACAGTGTTAGTCCCCAGGCATCACTAATGCATATAACTTTACTGGACCAAACCAATTTTCACTGGACTTTGTCCAATGTCAGGCAACACTGGGAATTACGAAATATGGGAGCTTCGTTTGGGAGACTTCGTAACAGCATCCTGTTACAATCATTTCTTGTACCTTATAGGAAAGTAACCAAAGTTTTTTTTTTTGCAATAAAATTCTATGCATGTTGGTTTAGTTGTATTGCAATCTTGTATAGTTTACACAGATCTATGACAGCATTGGTGGCAAATAGTTCCAATTGAAACATTATGAAAAAAACATTTTCATCTCTGAAACTGCAAATTGCTGAAAGGTCCTTATTAGATCATTTTTGTTTGAATGCCAACAGATGAAAAGATGGATACATGAAGCAATCTTTGATTCTGATAGACCAATATTAAATAAATGCCTGTAATCTCCCCCTGAAACTTTAGGGGATTGATGAAAAAACCTAACAATCCACTTCTTTTGAGCAAATTTGAGGTTATTTTACATGGTAAGCTATTTAGATCGGATCCAGACCTGCCTGAATTTTGAATTTCTTTATTTTATAAACTGAACACCTCAAAAAAGGCATTCAAATGAGTTAAAATGGTATTTAAGCACATACATACTCATTCAAACAATATAATAGAAGATTAAAAACACTTCTGACAATATAAGAGAAGCATTATGTCCTCTTGCACTTAAAATCTCCCTTGAAGATTTTAAAAAGTTGACAGGTATGAGATCCCAGTTACCTCTATTATAATGTTGTATTATGGTATATCGTTGTCCGTCTGTCCGTTGTCAACATGTCAGACAAAAACTCTTTAACCGATTTGTATGGAACTTTCGTGAATTGTTTATATCTATTGACGTAAGATTTTTATAAATTTTAGATTTTACGTTTCCGAGTTATGGGGTTTTATTCATTTAAAAAGGGGGATTTTCCAGTTTTCGGAAAGTAATTCAAAAATGCTTTGAGCAGTTCTCATGAAACTTTGGTGAATTGTTTATATCTATTAAATAACCTCCCTTTAGTTTTTATGCCCCTTTCATTGTGGAGGAGGCATTAAGTTTTACCCTTGTCCATCTGTACGTCTGTCCGTACATCCCAAGATTAGTTTCTTTTTTACTTTCTAATTGAATAATTCTATAAAAAAATAACAATATGGTTTGTTATTTCTGTTAATAATGAATATACGTCAACTAGACAGCAACCTAAAGAACAGATGTGTAGTATCATCATATATGATTGCCAATAAGACAACTCTCTATCCAAGACAATGTCATTAATGTATGTAACTTTAGGTTATAGTATGACCTTTAACACGGAGCATTTGCTTACACTGCATAGTATTCTATTAAGACCAAAGGGCCTCAAAATAACCATTGTAAAACAATTCAAACGAGAAAAATAATAAGTTATAAACCTGATTTAAATACAAAACAATAAACAAACAGCAAATATGAAATATACCAACAAACGACTACCACTAAATTCCGGATCTACTAACCATGCTATCTTCTGCAATGTAACCATTACACTTTTTGGACAACTATCGTACTTTAAATAAAAATAAAAAGATGTAGTATGACTGAACTATCCATCCAACCCCAAATGTCGTTCATGTATGCAACTAATACTCATACGGCCTTCAACGTAAAGCCTGCATAACAAGCTATGTAGAGTTATACAATGACCAGTGTAAAACAATTCAAAAGTGAAAGACTACAGCTTGATATATGAATAAAATAATAAACAAAAAAGTTATAGAAACTCAGCAACAAACGAAAAAAAAAAACATTGCCTGAACCACATTCCCGTCACACAATCGCACTTTAGCGTGTTTTCTGATCGCACTTAAAAAAAAACAAACAACCATCGCACTCTAGCGTCTGACACCATCGCACTTTAGTGTAGACCATCAGACTTAAGCATGACCATCGCACTTTAGAGTACCATCGCACTTTAGAGTTCACATACATAATGCTTATTACCGCAAAACACAGATCAACTTTGAATATTGGTGACGTCACTTTTACCGTTCTAGAGTTATGCCTCTTTACAAATGGAAAAAATTGCTGAATTTTTTCGTTTCCGTTCTCTTACCTTAGTTTGCCTCAACCAAATATTATGAAACTTATGCACAATGCTTATTACCACAAATCAAGTTTAATTTTTGGTGTCGTCTCTTTTACCCTTCTAGAGTTATGCCCTTTACAAATGGAAAAATTGCTGAACTTTTTGTTTCCGTTCTCCAACTTAAGTTTGCCTTAACCAAATGTTATGAAACTTATACACAATGCTTATTACCACAAAACACAGATAAAATTTGAATTTTGGTGGTTTTACTTTTACCATTCTAGAGTTATGCCCTTTACAAATGGAAAAATTGCTGAAGTTTTTGTTTCCATCCTCTAACTTAAGTTTGCTTCATCCAAATGTTATGAAACTTATACACAATGCTTATTACCACAAAACTCACAAAAGTACAAATTTGGGTCACTGCCATCATTCTTGAGTTATGTCCCTTTATTACGTTATATGCAAGTGGGGGCATCATCTGTGGCCCATGGATACATTCCCCATTTATTTTTTTTAATTTTTGATATGATATGAAGAATTATGGAACTTTATTCTTTTAAAAAGTAATGGGCGTATCATGAGCTCATGGCGCAGCTCTTTATTTTGAGTTTGTTTCTGTTTCAATATGTACCTTATATCTGTTGACGAATATATTGAGATAAGCTATGATTTTATCAGTACAATTATCTTTTAGATAAAGTACATGTTTATGCTATGATTACAGGGAAGTATATGCGTTTTAAACAGTCAAATTTTATAATTTCCAGATTTACAATTAACTTACAAGAAGGTTCATACCCAGATTGTGATATTGGAATGCATTTTGATGTGCGCTTTAATACTGGTTCAGATATTAATCAGATTGTACGTAATAGCAAGTCACGTGGTGCATGGGGACAGGAAGAAAGATCTATCCCATACTTCCCATTTGCAGGATATGTGCCCTTTGAAATGATTATTTTATGTGAAAATGGATGTTTTAAGGTATGTATTGGGATCAACAGTATTTAACTGAAAAATAGTTAATAAAAAAGTTATACATCAAACATGATTAAATAATATTCAGCATTGAATAATGCCAAATAGAGAAAATAAAAACATAACAGTTCAGTCCATATAAAAAAAGAAGATGTGGTATGATTGCCAATGAGACAACTCCCCACAAGAGACCAAATGACACAGAAATTAACAACTATAGGTCACCGTACGGGCTTCAACAATGAGCAAAGCCCATACCGCACAGTCAGCTATAAAAGGCCCCGAAATGACAATGTAAAACAATTCAAACGAGAAAACTAACGGCCTAATTTATGTACAAAAAATGAACGAAAAAAAAAATATGTAACACATAAACAAACTACAACCACTGAATTACAGGCTCCTGACTTGGGACAGGCACATACGTACAGAATGTGGCGGGGTTAAACATGTTAGCGAGATCCCAACCCTCCCCCTAACCTGGGACAGTGGTGTAACAGTACAACATAAGAACGAACTATAAAAATCAGTTGAAAGAGGCTTAACTCATCAGATGGATAAAAATACAAATACAAGTGGACGTGGCCGGGTACTTGTACATCCAAACAACAAAAAGACACTAAGTACAGATCTGAGAGTACTCACAGTTTAAGTTACTGACAGCTAGTTCAAAGCCACTAACAACTAATAAAAAAAATCATGCATCTAAGACTAAATAAACAAAATCTAAGTTGATACTTTGTTATTGTATTTTAGCCTTCATAACTTGGAAGTTTCTTACTGTTCTTAAGGCATATAGGTTTATTGGTTTACTGTGGCCGTCATTAATTGCATAATAAGATTCAGATTGAGGTCCCCTTTCATGTTGACTTCCTATTATATGCCCATTAGGAAAGTATTATTGTATACCATAGTCCATATGTCCATCCATACGTAATCCACAGCCTTTCCACTTGTACTCTAATATTTGACATTTCCGTGTTTAATAGATAGAAGATTATTGCATGCAGTGCTAGCAATGATTTCCCTAAAATAAGTTTATAAATAAAGATAGTGGTTAAAACAAGTATGAATATGGACCTATTCAAGTACACCTTCTGGGGTGAGCTCGACTCAGCACAAGGTTTTTTAGTCCCCTACCGACGAAGTCGAAGGGGACTTTAGGTTTGCACTCCGTCTGTCTGTCTGTCTGTCCATCCGTCAGTCCGGCAAATCAGTTTTCCACACTTTTTTTCTTCGTGCTTGAAGAAATTGATTTGTTATTTGGTGTATTGTTTTATCATGATATGTTACAGATCAAGTTCGAATTTTGGTTCGGTCTAATGATTTTATGCAGAGTTATGGTCCTTGGACTTAGAAAATTCACTCAAATAATCAGTTTTCCTCTTCTTTTTTTTGTCATGCTTGAAGATATTGATTTGATAATTGGTATATAGTTTTATCATGACAAGTTACAGATCAGGTTCGAATTTTGTTCCAGTCTGATGTTTTTGTGCAGAGTTATGGCCCTTGGACTTAGAAAATTCACTCAAATAATCAATTTTCCACATTTTTTTCATCATGCTTGAAGATATTGACTTGATATTTGTTATATGATTTACACCATGACAAGTTATTTGTCAGGTTAGCATTTTGTTCCAGTACAACGAATTTTTAACCGGTAGGGGACTGTGTATTGCCATGCAATACTCACAGAATGCTTATTATTATAAAGGTTGTTTCAGACTTTTGGTAAACAATAAACGCTAGCATATCATGGCCAAACAAGTGAGTAATCTATGTTTAAAATTTTATAACAGAAATCTCCGTAATAAAGTCAAAAATCTTGGCTTTATTTGCCACAAAATCCCCATATTCTATTAAATGCAATGAAACAATAAATAATATTGCTATGAAAGAACTTTCCCATAGGTATATGTACAAAATGGAATGTCACTTTTATTCTGTATTTTTGCTGTTTTGATATCATAGCACTTTGTAAATTTCTTAATTCACAGGTCTACAGAAAGGGTCATAAAACTTAAACAATTCTTGTGAAATTTAAACACAACATTAGTATTAGCCTGTTCTTCCAGAGTTACAGGACTGTAACTATCAAATTTAAGGCAGTTTGCTTAGATCAATTTAACTTTAAATGTCAGATTTATGGCAATTTTTCTCACATAGCACACTTACTAGAGTATATTAAGTTCGATTTACTCTAAACTTTACACTGTTATTGGACAGGTGGCAGTAAATAACCAGCATTTCCTGGAATTTCGACACAGATTGACACCATTTACCAGATTTAACACTCTGAATATCAGTGGAAATGTTACTGTCCAACAAGTCAGATTCCAGTAATACCTCAAATAAGCAACAGTAGAAAAACAAACTGTACAGTATCAGCATTTATTTCTTATTTTGTAACAAAATATGCAGATCTTATATCAGATTATAAACAATCTTCTGTATTTTTTAAATAAAATTATGAATAGAACATATTTATTCATGACACCATAAAATAGTTTGTTGTTTTGAAAGTTTTAATTTCAAGTTTAAAATTTTCGTATTTTGATATTAAATATTGCAAATGTTTGGAAACAGATAATATTTTTTACCAAACTATATTTTGATATAGTTTGAAAGTATATCATATGCAATTGAAATGGAAAGATTGTAAAATCCAAAAGTTTTTTTTATTTTATGATGCCAAGCTAGCTAGCTTTGTCGTGCTTTTTGTGTCAGCATGAAGAATTTTCATATTGATAAACATTTTATTTGATTATATTATTTATAAAACATTTTGTGATTACTGATGCTTGATTTTAGCACTTATTTACTCCTTTGATTACATTTGTGTAGAAAATACTATGAAAAAACATTTGATGACCAATCATGAACATACGTGATAACTTTAACTGTCTTTTCTTTTTTACATGGTGATTTAATTTTCATAACACAATAACTTTTTTCTCTAAATACCTTTAGACCAATGACCTTGAACATTGTTGAAGATGTTTTGTAAAGAAAAGTAGAATAAATATTAATTTGACTTACTTTTCATGCTGTAGTGATGATTAGGTAGCTTATCAGAAGTGGCTGACAGGAACTATTTTCATACAACCACAAATTTACCAGTATGCATTTTTATTATGTTATTGTTATCTTCTTTGTTCCTCTGTAGACAAAATATTATTTCACTATCCTTGTAAATTTTTATAAAGTGCCCCTCAGCACAAACCAAAGTCAGGTATTGCTTTTGAACCCAATCAATTTTTTAATCCAAAAGTAAGAGAGAAAACAGTATTTTCCTTTTATTGTTTAATTTCATTGTCAGATTTTGATGTAGCTTTTTGTGATATGCATTAAGTATTCCTAAGATGTAATAATTTTTTTGTAATATATCTTCCTACATTTCCAGTCAGATTTATGGAAGTGCTTAGGCTCTGATTTTCAGTTGTCAAAGAGGGAATAATTCACACTTTCATTCCCTCAAACATGAATGCGATTTATTTTTCATTGGCTTCCTCCAGACAAGAACCTTGTGAGATGTGTACAAGAAAATAACAGTATATACAGTTTTTCATTTCACCTAAAAAAAAGTAATCATGTTATTTATTTTTTCAATGTTGCTTGCATGTATTAGATTTTATCACTTGTTACACATCACTTTATTCATACGATGCCTTACATTACATATATTGAAAGATGCGATGCCATTATCAATATTCTATTGTCATAACATGAAAGGTTTTCAATGAAACTTCAGTGATGTATTTTATACAGTATATGCCCGAACAAGTGTCCTAGGTTTAGACCTTCTTGTCCTCTTTTCTTGTCATTCTGATTAGTAATTGAAGATGCAGTTCTTATAACATTATTACAAAAACTTATAAAGCAGTAGAGAAAACATTTTTCCTTTCCTTATAAAGCAGTAGAGAAAACATTTTTCCTTTCCTTATAAAGCAGTAGAGAAAACATTTTTCCTTTCCTTTTGGGGGGATTCATATACTATATCAGA
Source organism: Mytilus californianus (assembly GCF_021869535.1). Taxonomy (NCBI): domain Eukaryota; kingdom Metazoa; phylum Mollusca; class Bivalvia; order Mytilida; family Mytilidae; genus Mytilus; species Mytilus californianus. Next base: position 30,850,826 of record NW_026262690.1, on the reverse strand, counting down.
GACATATAACAAACAAGATAGGCAACTCCCTTTAATGGCAATATAATCCATTGAAATGGCATACAGCATTTTAATTATTTTTAAAACTATTTTTCATATACAGACATATTACTTTTCTTTTTTTTTCTTTTTCTGGATATGGTTTAAAATATTTGAAAACATATCTTAGGAAATAAATATTTTATGATTATAGAAAGTCGAAAATTGACAGAAAAAATGAAAATTTAAAGAGGTGACAGAAAGAGGGGCAGTGTTGGTATAGCTTATACAACTTTTTCTTTTTGATAGTATGAATATGATGTTATAAAAAAATGAAATCTAAATAATTTCTTGATAGTATTGAAGGTATTATTTAAATTTTTTGGGGTGATTTTTGAGAAAATAAAGAGTTTAATTTGTACTTAAACATTTTCAATGAAATCATGAGGGCTGTATTGTATCACATGACTTCTCATAGTTGCTGATCTCTTGTATTGTCTGTCTCTGACCACATCCATATTTATCCATTATGATTATCCTTTAAAAAAAATTATGAATATTTTTTATTGATCGATAAAATGTTTTTATAATTTTTTTGCCTCTCTTTGTTTTTTTGGTTTAAAGTTCATGTATATTAAGTTATAATAGTCCTACTATGTAACAGCTCTTGGTCATTCTTTACTGTAAATATGTTTCTACTCTAAATAATATTTAGTTAATTAATGTCATATTGATGGCAGTTAATTGTTGTTTCAATGTCTAGTGTATGCTACTTTTTTAAATGCATAATTGCATTCATCCCTAAACAGTCAGTAAGTTAGATTTATATTAGTTATTTTATGTTGCTTGTTATAATGAACTGTTATTGATCAATTACCAATAAATATGTTAGTTATAACACTTTTATTTTTGTTATTTTTATTATTTAAACTTATGAATTCTGAAGAATAAACAGGTTTCTATACACTTAATTAAAAAGTTACAACAAAGGCAAGAGCCTTCTTCTGCATCTCAATTAACTTCTGTAATGCATGTTAATTGGTTATGAATGTACTCTCTTTTATACTTGACTTAGGTAACAATCCACAGGAAAACTGTCCAAGACAAAATGGCAAAGATGGGAATCTTACTCGGACACATTATATGGACTCCGAGCCTCCCAGTCTCTACTCTTACTGTATGGTTTGGTTTGGCCATCTGTGGGATCTAGCCTACAAGCTCTAGCACTTAATGTGAGCACCGGGTTGGTCTGAATACATGAGACATCTAGGAGCCTTTATCACATACCTGGTATTTTTGCAAAAAAGTATATGACTGACAAAAAAGTTAGTAGATAATAGTTTTTCAAGATAATAGGCAAAAGAATTAAAAGTAGTCAAAAATCGTAATTTACAGGTACATGAGGTAATAATTCACTATGGAATCATCCAATGGATCCAGTCATATTGGAATTTTTGTAGATCTTGTATTTCTGATCAATTTTGCCTTTAACAGTTTCTGCCTATCTAATATAGTTTTTGAGATAATAGGCAAAACCATGAAATTTTGCCAAAAATCGCCTTTGAGACCAATAAGAGTCATCTGATGAAACAAGGAAGTAGGTAGATTTTGACATTCTGAGCACTTTGCCCCTATCAGATTTTCTCTACATAATGTCTGGGGGGAATACAAACTTAATACAAGATACTCTAAGGATCATTCACCCAAAGTTTTGATGAAATGGGTGAAAAAGTTAATGACAACAGACGCCAAGCGATGCCAAAAGCTCATGTGGTGTTATGGCCAGGTGAACTTAAAAGGAAATGTATGGTATACTAGAACATCAATAATAGCAACACAAGAACACAATAACACTAGATATCTTGAGATGAACTTATAAATGTTAAAAGATAAACATACCGTGATCTATTCAATATGTCCAGGTCTAATTGGCTTTGGGTCAGAATGGAGAAATTGAAAATTAAGTTAATGAAAACAGTTAATGATCTCCCATCAACACTGAATTCTTCAAATGACAAAAAAAAAACATTAAGATATACTAAAGGACTGACCAAGTTTCTTGACTTGGGACAGGCACATGAAGATGTGACAAGGACAGGTCTAAGTTTTAGATCACCTTAACAAAGTTGAGGGAAACTTATTGAGTATCGTTGGTGTCAACGTGTGTGCATTGTCCAAATCTCAGTTACTAGTTGGCCAATATTATAATCTTGTAATTTTATATGAAGGTCCATAAATGGGAGTCTTTGTGTCATATTTCTTCGTGTTATGACTTTGGTGACGTTTGATGCCCGAGCATTCATGCAGGCTGAGACTACTATAACACAGTTATAGTAGTCTCAGATGCAGGCAAAAGTATTTGACTGTAATCTACATTTCATGCTTCACTACTAAGGTTAAGTTTTATAGTTTAGGACTACAAATAGAAAACATGTGTCCAAAAGTTTTTTGGAAACAATGGGAGCGTGTCTGCTATCAGGTAAAAAGTAGGATAATGTGACCTACGTTTCACGTCCATTGACATTGGTTAAGTTTTGCATCCAAGTTTATAACTCAGTAACTACCGTAATAGGATCATCTCAGTCTGAACTTATATAAATAATTATTTTGGGGAGTATGTCAACATTTTGTCAAAAGTAGGCCAATCTGACCTTTAATTACACGCTTCATTGACTTTGTTTAAGTTTCATGGCCGAATTAATATCTTGTCAACTATAAGTAAAACTTTAGGATCATCTAAACTTGTATAGAGATGTATTTTTAGAGTACCGATAGTGCATCATCAGGGCATAGAGAGGACAATTTGGCCTAGATTTGATGGGGGGAGATATTCAAACTATTCCATAATAGCAGGTGCATAACTTCAAAACGTGTGCAAACTGTTTGTGAAGTTTCAGGGTTAAAGATTGAAAACTAGAAATTGATTACAGATATTAAGTAGTCACTTTTCCTAGCCCGCCCCAAATCATCATTCTCGTCCAACCCGCAAACTATTTTTATGTTTTGCTATTATCTTGAAAACTATAATAGATTATTACTGTCTCGCCTGGTTTAAATCATTCAAAATAACTTAACAAAATATAATGATTACAAACTATTTGATATCTTTATTACTGTGAATTTCCTCCTCTATTAATATATTAATCATTATTATAATCAACTATTCAGGGTAATTTTTATTATCACTCGTATTTTTACCAATTGTCTGTCTGCACAAAATGTACAAACCTTGTAGTTTTATTGCACTAATATTGTGGAAGCATAATCTTTTGTCATGTAATATACTGCGAGGGACAATATTTCTCAACATTAGTGCAATAACCCTTTTGTCAGGTGATATACTCCAAGGGACGATGTTCCTCAATACCAGTATAGTACAATAGTCCTTTTTTAATATAGTACCAAATATTTCAGCAACATTGATGATACTTCGTCCAATTCCTGCAGCTACCGACACATATGTAATAAAATATATTGATTAATCAAGTATTTTAAGTGAATACTGATAAAATGTTTTCTTTTAGAAACTGAAATTAGTTATGATGTAAATCTAGATTTGGCAAATATGTTATTGATTTTAATGCATGACTACGAATGTTTCGTAATATATTAACAAAAAACTTACAGCCCTTGACATAATAATTTTAATATTTTTCGAATCCCTATACTGTACAAATATATATTCAAAAAAGAAATCCCCATTTCCGATTTCCTGGTGCATAGATTTTTTTGCATTTAATTTTTACAAGAAGGAATTAAAAGTGACACAAGGAAGGAATTTTGTATGATTTGAACTAATATGAACAATAAGGACAAGTACGTCGCCTTTAAAGGGAAGACAATTAGACTGTTTAAGTAATACCATAATATTATTTGAGCAAACAGAATGGAAAACAGAAAGTGAAGTTGATAGAAAACCATGTCGCTTTTGGGAAATGTGATTAATCCAGTAAGTTATTATGTATTTCAAATTGAATATTCTTAATTGAATCAATATTTTTGGAAATTTGTTTTTAATATTTATAAGTTTTATTTGTAATAACAGAAATAAATGTTGCGTGGTCATTAGTAAAAACAATCTAATTAAAATATAGAACTCTGATTTAACGAAATATGTAGTATAACGAAATCAGAGTTCTATATTTTAATTAGATTGTAATAAAAATTGTACCAATATTTATTACCAATATATATTATGTATAAACCTGATTATATTCCAATAATATTTATCAAGACAATTCCTGAGGTACTAAATGTCAAGTTTTATTTTGTAGATTCTCTCCTTTAAGCAAGATTTTTTTAGTAATTTACAAGATCTTTTAGGTTACCTATGGTCTATCGCCACAACTTTTGTGTCTTGACACAGACTGTAAACTCCTTATCCTTTTCTTTGAACTAGTTAGAATCTCATTAGTCAGTAGGGTATCATGAAAGCGAACTGTTCTTTGTAAGATTGATGAGCAAAGTGTCCTGATTCCCAAACTCGAAAGATTTTCTTTTAAACTGCGTTCGAGTCATATTGTTCCCTGAAAAAAATCTTATCTAGTATCTATATTAAGTGTGACGTATGTAAATACGGATGAATCAAAGAAAATATTAAGTAGAGATATGATTTACTTTAAACAGCCAACACACATTCCAATGAAACACCTAAAATACATTGTGATGTAGAGAAGACAGTTAGGTATTTACGAGTCTGAAATATTTCAACATTTTTCTGTAATTAAAATTCTTAAGTATCGAATCATTTAAATTAAAATCGTGCGGTTAGGAGAACTGGTTGGTTAATGAAATTTTCTGTCCATTTTAGAAATGTTGAAACCAAAACTGAATGATTTTTTGTGTGAATATTTTGATTATTCATAATGTCCACAGAAATGTTACTTGCTACTAGGCAATATTGATACATTTTGGTGTTGATCAACAAACCAGTATGCCTCCCATGGGAGGAAGTTAATTTACATGTAAAACTATTGGAAATACTTGTAAAATCAGAATTGTTCGAACAACGTAAACAAAATATGAAAACCAAGATTTCAAATCGACTTTTTGGTCTAAAATAATATACCACAAGATGAAATTATGCACATCTAATACAACTGTAGCTTGGTTCAAGGTACGCAATAATGAGTTGTATATGTACCTCATCCACGTATGTGTCCAGAAGAACATTGTCTTTGTGTACCCGACTGTCAGTCAGAAAAAGTGCATCTTATCAGTTGACGGCATTACTTCACACGCTATGTAGTTGTGGATCTCTATATTTGTTGTTTACCAGAGTTAAGTTTGGGGATATCCCATTGAAAAACGTAGACAATCATGACGAGAAAAAGGACGAAAAGACAAACAATCAGTTTTCAAAACTGTACACAGAACACTTAAAATTGAGCAACGCGATACCAAACGAACAATTGGGGTACGCTCAGGTTCTGCAATAAAAAAAAAAGAAATGTTAATAAAAGGTGTTGTCTGGGGTATATGGCAATGATAACCAACGACAACACCGCAAAAACATACACAAAACAAAACAAGTCAAAACGCAAAAAAAAAAACAACAAATACCTCTATAGGTGAATATGTACACGTCTTCAACAATAAACACCAGTTTCCTTATTAAAGAATAAGCAGATTAAGATACAAATAATGACAATAACAGTGACTGACAACGTGTCTACCTTGGTACAGTCAAATCAACATATGACATGGTTACCAACGCAAGATTTATTTTTGTTGTTAATGTCAGGGATATATTTTTTATTTTAATTAACTACCCCTGGAAAACAGTTTTCAAGATGTACAAAAGTGATATGTTTCATTGACGATAGACTTAATACAAGTTTTATGTACTAGTAGATTATTGATTTTTCATGAAGTTAAAGGTGTAAAGTCAAATGTAAAATAAACTAAGATTGAAATGGGAGACATAGAATATATGCTTTTATACTGCTAACAGATGAATATGCTATCATAAAAAATACTTCACTAAATGTACATTACAGAATGTCACTAGTGTTGGGAGTATTCCTGGAGGAAACCTAACTCCTGGAATTCAAATTGTGGTACAAGGCGTTGCCCCAGCCCATTCAGACGGGTAAGTATAAAACAATGATCAACAATTTTATGTCAACGAAGTAATGTTTTAAACAGACACAAATGGTAGATAGAAATTAATGCGAGCACTCTTAGATACGTTATTAATAATAACTGCATGGTACTTTTTCCAAGTGTCGTTTGCAAAACCGATACCATAGAGTTACCCGTTACATATTAGGAACTTCGTCAGTGCTTCTCTTCGATAATACCTTATTTTTCCTTTTAGAGTTTGGTGTTGAGAGCAGACCCTCAACATTTCTGGACACCAGTGATTTTGATATTGGTATTGACACCTGTTTATAGTTGGAAACCTTATGTTGATCTCTAGTTGTCGTTTGTGCTTTTTGTGTTGTTAGATTGTGGGTCACTCTTTTATACAATTAACTCAAAAATACCAGTACATTTTGGAACAAATAAAAAATTAAGCGGTACAAGTAAAACAATGAAATATAAACCGTATCAAAGTATCATGCAGTTCATGTAAGCAAGTTACAAACTGCGAGTACTCTTTTACATCGGTACTGTGTCTTTAGTTTATGTTACTTGTATTTGTGTTTAATTCGATCCAATCTTTTGAGTTAAACTATTTACAACTAATTTTTACAGTTTTTCCTATGATGTGCTGTTATACCACTGTCCCAGGTTAGGGGAGGGTTGAGCGCTCAAAAATATGATTAATTCTAATTGTATTACGTTGATCGTTTTGTCATTAATCAGGCCGTTGGTTTTGTCGTTTGAATTGTTTCACATTTTGTCATTTATATAGCTGACTAAACGGTATGGGTTTTGCTCATTGTTGAAGATCGTTCAGTTGCGTATACCGAGACCTATAGTGGCTTACATCCTCGGCATTTGGACTCTGGTGAATAGCTGTCTCATTCAAAACCATACCACATCTTATTTCATATCAAAGTACTTTATAATTACAAATTACGCCTTTATAAAGTAGTTGATGTGAAATAAGAAGATATGGTATGATTTTTAATGAGACAACTACAAATTACGCCGGCGGCGTAAAAACAAACACCAATCATTCAATCAATCAAACTTGTTACGCGCCGTCCTCCACTATGCTATCGGCGGCTGAACTTTGCAGTAGATTTCATATACCAATGCCATAAACAGCGCAGGACTATAGTCATTCTTTAAATTTGTAAAGAATTTCAATAAAAACAAATACCGATACTTTCATAACAACCGGTAGATACTTTACAAACTGTACTGTAAGAGATTGTTTCATTTCCTTATACTGAATTCTAGGAATTATATGAACTAGGAAATTTGTATAACTTGAAACGCCTTAGTTTCTTTTTCCCATTTCACATTGCGTTTTCCTATGCTGTACATCAGTCAAAGTTCTTTATTTAGAAGAACAAAAGTTTTATGTCAACAACAAAAAAAGAACTAAGACTTCCAGGTCGCTCTTATACCAGAGACATATATACACATGTGTGTATATTATGTCTCTGCTTATACAAACTGATGTATTTAATAGTTTACACTTAAAAGTATATTTGTATTTATTTCCACCAAAACCAAAAACGAAAAGGTAATCAAAAGCTGAACAAGTTAAAAGAAAACTATTTCCCTGAGGCAGAGGCTAGACGGTTTTGTGTATAATTATGCTCCACGACATTTTTGTCCGAGAGCACACTATAGTTATCACTTTATTCATCTATGTATCCGTAAAAATATCTTCCGGGGTGAAATATTCACTTTCCATTGCTTAAGTGGAAGGAAAACTTATATAGACGAATTATAAAGGGAATGGTAATAAGCCTATTGATAATTAGGTTAATAGGTCAAAGTTCACGGTCGCCGTTACTAAAAATATGTGCGTTTCCTGATAAAATCTTGAGTTTCCCGTGTTTTATTGGAAAAGGAAAAGACTATTTATATTGGGATGAAAAAGTCAATGTTCAAAGTCGCTGAACCTTTTTGATAATAAAAATTTATATACATTTTTAAACAATTGGCTTCCTTGTTGGTTTAAAATGAAACTTTATAGATGGATGATGTAGGAAAGTGAAGAACCCTGTCAATTTTAAGGTCAGATTTCTAGGTCACATCTACAAAAGGTTATGAAAATATACAATTATTACTTTCAATTTGTTATTTCTGGTGAATATTCCAGTTACACTTGTTGGATTTAATCAACTTAATACCAGTTATTGTTACAAGAGAAAAACGGAGGAAGCCTTTCGATTTCAAGGCCAGTAGATCAAAAGTCAACAGGAGGGATTGTGCTTGATATTCATATGATGAAGACATAATCTTTCAATAAGTTTAGTTGAGGTCTGGAGCTGGCATGTCAGTAACTGCTAGTAGTCTGTTGTTATTTATGTATTATTGTCATTTTGTTTATTTTCTTTTGTTTCCTATTCTGACATCGGACTCGGACTTCTCTTAAACTGAGTTTTACTGTGCATGTTGTGCGTTTGTTTTTTCTACATTGGCTAGAGGTATAGGGGGAGGGTTGAGATCTCAAAAAACATGTTTAACCCCGCCGCATTTTTGCGCCTGTCCCAAGTCAGGAGCCTCTGGCCTTTGTTAGTCTTGTATCATTTTTAATTTTAGTTTCTTGTGTATAATTTGGAGTTTAGTATGACGTCCATTATCACTGAACTAGTATACATATTTGTTTAGGGGCCAGCTGAAGGACTCCTCCGGGTGCGGGAGTTTCTCGCTGCATTGAAGACTTATTGGTGGCCTTCAGCTGTTGTCTGCTCTATGGTCGGGTTGTTGTCTCTTTGACACATTCCCCATTTCCATTCTCAATTTTATATTTATAAAACTTCTTCATAATCTTGGGTTTCTGATTGGAATGTCTGAATTATGGCTTTTAGCTTTTCTGGAATATTTGCTATTGGGCTTGTGGTACAAGATTTGCCGGGATAGCTAAAACCAAGGACTCAAAAAGGATTTTTTGTATATCCAAGGGTATGGGGCAAGCATTTATAACACATGACAGTTGAAATTTCATCAGCATCTTTGTTTCTAGATGAAATCTCTTGAAATACAACTTTTAACTAGACAAATATGATGCCTTCGCCGCATGCATAATTATAGTTTAGCAAACAGTGATTCTGAAGTACAACTTGAAATGGCTGTCTGTAAGACACATTTAATTTTCCCCACCATAGTTATGATTTATTCTATATAGATGTATGACAATTTAGTACTTCATAACTCTTAAGTTTTGCAAAGCTAAAAGGAGGAGGGTGTAATACAAAAAAAATGAAACATCTAGATATTATGGCAATTTAAAAGATTATCAAAATCAAATTTTGACAATTTGCACATCCTCAGTATATGTGCAAACAACCTGTATATTATAGAGGTTCTAGCTTAACCACTTGAGAAGGAGTTTGACGGACAAATCACAAACCCTGCGTTCATAATTTTACCCAAAAATGACAAAGTTCAACATCCTACCATTTGTGGAAAATTTAAAGAAAATCATAAGCCTGATAACATGCACATTTTAGTATATGTGCTAACACCCTGCATTCTATAAATGTTCTAGCTTGAAAACTGTATAGTAGTCAGCTGGACAACCATATAAACCCTACGTGGGGAGGACGGACGAAGAGGAAAAAAAAAATGTCTCCAGACATTTTGTCGCTGAGGCATTAAAAATCAGCAATGTATATATGAGTTAGCCAGGGGCAGAATAACCCCTGCCAATATTTTTACGGGTGGATGAAATGTTTTTAATTATACCTTTATTTTATTTTTAGCAATATTGTTATAGCTATGTGCTCTGCTTTCTCTCGGTAAATACTATAGTATTTAGTATTTACCGAGAGAAAGCTGTCTGTACTTTTGGGCACTTTTTTCAGTTTATTTTTTTTTCGTGCATTTTAGGTTTTCATTCAATCTGTCAAGTAAAATTAGTGACAGTCGATGTGATAGAGCTCTGCACTTTAATCCAAGGTTTACTCAACACTGTGTAGTTAGAAATTCGTTGAAAAACAATGCCTGGGCTGAAGAGGAGACAAATAATGGAATGCCGTTTAGAAAAGAGGAATCCTTTGAAATCGTTATTGTGACTGATTTATATTGTTATAAAGTAAGTATATAAAATTCAAAAAAAAAAATGCGTTGCGTTTATAATAGCAATAATGATCTATATATAGCCTTACATTCTGTATAATTTATCCACAAAGCAAATATAAAATGGAACTACAAGAAGGGTCAACTATGTGTAGAATAGGAGATTTACCAACACTAAATACAAATACATGTACAACAAAAATAAAAAGAGCTGCACATTCTGCAGGATATTCGTTACATTGCATTATCAAAATCAGTTATGCATTGAAAATACATTCTTGATATCAGTGATGGAATCAGCCAGTTATTTGTGTTTGTTAAGCAAACTAGAGATAGTTAAAAGGGAAGGTTCAATAAAAACGAGTATAAGGAGTCTTTACATTTTCCTCATCGGCCACTGAAATTGCAGTCCCAAATTCGACCAAAGCTTTCGATATTTTTGTCTTACGGGTTTTTAATCATATTTCGTCGTTTTATTTCGTAAATCTTGATTCTCGGATCGGTCAATTCAAATATCTTTTCAAATTGAACAAAATAATCAATTCCTTTCTAATTCTAGCAGCTAGCGTATATAATACATGGGAATATCCTGCTAGTGTTGTTCTGATTCTAGCAGCGTATATAATCCATGGATATACCCTGCTAGTGTTGTTCTAATTCTAGCAGCGTGTATAATCCATGGGAATATCCTGCTAGTGTTGTTCTAATTGTAGCAGCTTATATAATCCATGGGAATATCATGCTAGTGTTGTTCTGATTCTAGCAGCGTATATAATCCATGGGAATATCCTGCTAGTGTTGTTCTAAATCTAGCAGCGTATATAATCCATGGGAATATCCTGCTAGTGTTGTTCTAATTGTAGCAGCTTATATAATCCATGGGAATATCCTGCTAGTGTTGTTCTGATTCTAGCAGCGTATATAATCCATGGGAATATCCTGCTAGTGTTGTTCTAAATCTAGCAGCGTATATCATCCATGGGAATATCCTGCTAGTGTTGTTCTAATTGTAGCAGCTTATATAATCCATGGGAATATCCTGCTAGTGTTGTTCTAATTGTAGCAGCTTATATAATCCATGGGAATATCCTGCTAGTGTTGTTCTGATTCTAGCAGCGTATATAATCCATGGGAATATCCTGCTAGTGTTGTTCTAAATCTAGCAGCTTATATAATCCATGGGAATATCCTGCTAGTGTTGTTCTAATTCTAGCAGCGTATATAATCCATGCTACGGTTGTTGCATTTTGTGCTGCATATACATTTGTATTGTATAATAATGCCATACATGCTCCTATTTGACCCTAAAAAAGTACATTTTCGGCATATAAACTGATATGGGTCCATTAATGTGGAGAGATAAATATAGTTTTACGTGCGTATAAACCTTTACCTTTGATTACTTAGAATATAAAAAAAAAGAAAAACACCAAAAGATATCAATTTTAATTTAATGTAAAAAGTATAAAATTCCAAATACAGAACTCCAAGGAAAAGTCAAAATCTCAAACACATCAAACGAATGGAAAACAACTGTCATATAATATTACTGTTATCATTGTGTATAAGGAGAAGACTTCGTAAGTTAGTAAAACTTGTGTCTAGTCCTATTTGTATCATTGCTACTACTAGCGGGTCTTTAACGACCTTGACTACTCATGAGGCGATTTTTTTTTTTGTATCATTGATAAAAAACAATAATTATAAACTAGGAATGTATAATTATTAATTTCTTAAGATTTCAGTTAACAAACGAAACTTCTGCGTATTTAAACACAGACATCCCCTGGCAGGCGTTAATACCTATTCAGTTGAAGGAATTGTGAAGATAACGTCCATCAAATTTCTAGAAATACGTACGGTATGTGCAGTACTTTGTTTAGATAACTGAAAATTTTCCAGTAAATCAACATCATTTTACTGTTAATAAGAGGTAAAGCATGTTCTAATTATTGCATATATCGGTAGATCTTGTATTCCAAATATTGTATTTACATGTAGCTGGGTGACATGTATTGTTAGCTCTTACATATATAAAAATAAGGAGGTTTGGTAAAATTGCAAATGAAACAACGATCCACCATGGACTAACAGACAGGGATGTAAACAACTATCAGGCACGGTAAGGCCTTCAACAATGAGAAAAAAACCCAAATCGTATTGTAGGCTATGAAAAGTCCTGGAATGACAAAATGTGCATTATTTCAAAAAAGAAACCAATGGCTTGGTTTATATGCTAATACAACAAACAAATAACCAAATGAGGCAGACAGCAACCAACGGAATGTTTGATGTTTTTGCTGCAAGAATGAGGATGGTTGATTGATTGATTGGTTATCTTTATTTCCTCCATATATATGAAGCTAGCGTTGTAGTCAGAATAGTTCATACTTATTGGAAAATAATATTTAAAGTTCTATACAATTGTTGAAGAGAATAAAATCCTGCAATTTTTGTGTAGAGTGAAAAAAATAATACAATAGATATATATGAATATGAAAACATCTTCATTGTTCCCAAACTTAGTTATGACGAAAGGGATATCGGGCAATATTAGACCATTTTGATCATATTTCCATATAAATTTCTGTTCAGATCTTCAATATTTAATACTTCGTGCATTTTTACTGTAAAGTAATTGTCTATCATAACATTTGGTAAGAGTGTCGCATTGCAAATCTTAGAGAAGTTAGATATAAATTATACAATGCTTTAAGTTTAAATACAAATAGTTACAAAAGATATGTCAATGTGATATTTTTTTGTGGACGCGTTCAATGAACTATAATAATACGTTAATGAAATTCAGTTTTAAATAAAGGAAGTTTAAATAGTGCTATTTCGTTGTAAGTTGTTAACAATAAGTTATTTTTTGTTATATATTTGATGTTGGAATTATTTATTCTATGTTTTACGTTCTTTTTTGCAGTATGTTTTTATTCAAATCCTTATTGATTCATTTTGTCTGTTATGCTTTTTTACGTTTATATTGACCATTGATCTTATAATGTACGATATTCCCATCTTTTACTTTAGTCTACTACACAAAACATGTCTAAAAGTTTGTTCCATTATATCATCTAGACCTTGGTGTAAAATTTTGGCCAACCATTTTTACCAAAAGATCTAAAAAAGACTTTGTGGTAAATGTAGACCGTTGGTTTTCCTGTTTAAATGGTTTTACACTAGTCATTTTTTGGGCCTTTATAGCTTGCTGATCGGTGTGAGCCAAGGCTCCGTGTTGAAGGCCGTACTTTGACCTATAATGGTTTACTTTTACAAATTGTGACTTGGATGGAGAGTTGTCTCATTGGCACTGACTCATACCACATCTTCTTATATCTACATAATTGCGAGATATAAATATCAAGCGCATGAAAGAATAAAGTAAATAGTAATAAGAGAACGCTCACATAAACAATCAAAATATTGAAATAATTATAGCTGGTTTTCGATACGCTTAGATAGTTCAAAAAACCACTCTAACATCGATCAAATCTATGTATTTTTACGCTCAATGCGACTATTTATGATATCATCAATACATTCATATATCTGAAAAAAGTAATCGTCAATATATCTTATATACTCTGGCACCAATAGAGTGCCTGTGAAGGTAGCCCATATTCAACATAACTGCAAAAATGAATAGAAATGAACTAAAACAAAGTTGATGTTTAATATCTCCTTAATGTATATCAAATTTTCTTTCAGTTTCTTTAGCTTCAACTCTTATAGGTAATGCATGCATATCAGGAGACGCTTACCCTGTCGCCGCGGCGACGCACCCGGACTCGATCCTTTTGGAGTTCATGCGATTCCCTCAGTGTCTGTGTTGTTTTCTTGATTTGTCTCTACCGGATCGATTTACGAGATTTGAACATCGGTAAACTACTGTCGCCTTAATAGACTTGATACCAATGATTATATACATTTATCCCCGGTTGTTTTATGACTTAAAACAAAAATGTGACAAATGAGAGTTTAATGATAGGCCTATCCATAACATTTACAGAAGGTGAACATTTATAAACTTTGATTTCAGCCTAGTTGTAGCGTACAGCCAGCAGTAACAAACAACCATGGTGCACATCCAACAAAGCCAATATTAAATCCAGTAAGTTAATTCATTGTTCCCACTAGCAATATCATGATTAATGGCATTTTTGAGGCAAGGTGTAAATCTATCACCTTTACAGATAGTGGCAGAATCTACAACTTTATTAATACAATTTCCATAATTATCCAAGTTTTAGTTTATGTTAAACATTTGTCTTAAGGTAGCTTGTAATGAGTCTTTTTCAGCAAGTCCTTTTCACATGTCTTTGAACTCTTCTTTTTGAAATGAACAGATAAAGTAAATAGTGTAATTATACTAAAATTAATGTCAGAACTCCCCCCTCGTGCTAGATAGATTTGAGATGATTTTTACTGTTCTGTTTATGTCTTTTTTTCGTTTTGATGCTACTTAATGTTAATATACATGACGTACTAGATTTTCATTTTAGCCTGGTTGTAGTGCACACCCAGTAGTAATGAATCACCATGCTACACAGCCAACAAAGCCAATATTTAATCCAGTAAGTTTAATTACTGTTTTCAGTTTCGAGCATACCTGATGGAAGTTTTTCCAAAGACGCAGGTGTCTTTTTTGTGCTGAAATCGGTTCACTACGTTTACGTTGAAGTTGTCGTATGATGTCATCAGTAAAAAAAAATATTCCAGAAAGAAACGGTCATTTTGATATGAAATGTCGTTAATGCTTGTTTTAGGTTTGTTATTCTTATCAAGCGATAAATTCTCATGAATTCTAGTAGTTTTTAGACATTTCCCATCATTGCATGCAGTCAATCCAGAACTGATCTTCCACAATTCTGTATTTTCTAATAGGATAATAGCAATTACCGAACACCCTTACAATTTGCAAAACAGGTCCTAATTGATCGCTTGCTAAGTGGTGTTATGGAAGGTTTATATTTCCATGTTACATTGAAATTGAAAAAAAAAAACGAGAGGCTCTATAAGGAGCCTGTATCGCTCACTTGACAATTTTGCTTTAAATTGATACAATGCAACAACAATACTTGTGTTGAATTGAAATTTTGTGGGCCAAATTCTTGTCTTGTTGATAATTTTTGCCTGATCAAATTTCTGTATATCAATTGCAGTCTAAGAAATAATATCCAAACATGAAAAAAATAGATTAGAATTGTTATCTAGTGGCAGCAATTCCTGAAAATAGTTTGTTAATAATCGTTTATATTGACTTATTTGTCGATCTTGTTTTGTTGATAATTTTTGCTATTCAAAATTTCAGTGTATCTATTATAGTTTTCAACAAATTATGTAAAAATGATGAAGTTAGACACAAATCATCATTTAAAGGCAATTACGCTTTAAATGAGTCGACTGACAATTTTAGGTTACTTTTACTCATTTGCTGATCATAAAGATTGCCATATACATAAAACATTTTTTTTCTTAGTAATTTGTTTCGGCTAAATTCATGGTGAAATAACATGATTTTAGTGGATTATCACATTTACATGACATAATTATATAGTTTTCAAGTAAAATGAAACTGAAGTTTAACATTGATTAAGAACATCTTTTATTTGTATTCAACTCCAGGAACTATAATTAAAACAGAATTGAGCAGGAGTTTAACTAAGTAAGAGTTTTATTTGCAGGCTGTACCATTGACAACAGGAATACCTGGTGGATTATATCATGGTAAAATGATTTTCATATCTGCAGTTCCAGCAGGTACAAACAGGTATAGAAATGATAAAAAAAAGAGATCAAATATATCATATATATGTGCATTTTTTTCACTTAAATTACGTCTTTTTCAATTTAAAGATTTTGTTGTTTAAATCAATTATATGCAAACAAAAGGATTGGATAAAGTGAGCCTTTATAAATCCTTTCCCATACAAGATGGATAGAATAATAATTGGCTTTTACATATAACGTTAATTCATCCATCATATAGCCTCACAGTGAGTCAGGGGATGGAACCTTCCCTCACCTAACATTGCCTAGATTATACTTTCAAAAACAGTAAGTATAGTTTAGTGGACCATCAGTTGGTACGCTAGTGAATAGAATGCTCTCAGACAAATCATATGTAGGTTTCTATAAATAAAAGTTTTCACTCTATTAAAGAGGAATGCATAGTGATTTTTTCATGATATTATCAGAATCACTGTGACAAGAATGATCTATCTTTATAACTTATATATATACATGTTCACACAATATCAATATATTTCAGTACAGCTATTTGATGTATACCACCTACATTCATGCCATTTACTTGGATATATATTTTATTATGTTTTTTTTTTATAGTTTTTTTTATAATGAGTGCGTTTAAATAAGGAACTAATCATAGTCATACAATTCATATATCAGTTCAAAATAAGAAAAGTGGAAAGTAATTGAAAGTCAACATAATTTGGAGCAATGAGGACCATTGGTGGTATATAATAGGGTGCAATCTCAAAATTAGACAAGTCATTTCAACATCATAGAAATCTGTCTTGTGTTTTCAATATATTGTTGTACATTTGTAAATACATTGTATTTCAATATTTTCATCTATATTGAGATCTGGGTTGTCATAGAGCAGGACATCAAGATTAATATTTGAGAAGTTCCTTATACTACCAAAAAGCTCATATCTCTGTCTATAGTATAGAGTGGACAGAAAATTACGTCTTCCCGAAAATCCGTCCACAGAATTTTGATACAAAAATGTTATTGATGTAAACATTTCCGTTTTAATTATATAGAAATATTACGGGGTCAGCTAATTCGTTGTAGATCTTATCTTGCTGACCATTGTTGCTTTCATCTGTTTCTTTATTAACTACAATTTCGCCAAATTAAAGGAGTCTATTGATGATTTCGGTCATTTTGATCTATTTCTTGCCCAGCTGATCAGTTTTGCTTCCCAGGAGTTTTCTTTTTTTTAATATTTGTTTAAGTTTATAACCAAAGACGGCGAAAAGGGGTAAAATCGTTATTTAAGGGCAAAGACTCCTATAAAGAGTCGACTGATGATTTCTGCCATATTTTACTTATTTGTAGTTCTTGTTTATCTGACCGTTTTTTAAATTGCCATTTTAATACTATAAATTCTATAAGTAGTCGTCTTGCAGTTTTGGTTGAAATAGACATTATATTATATGATAGTTTTTTTTATCAGTTGTTATTGGTTTTGAAATACTAGTAGCTTTCAGTAACTGCAAATATATTATACTCTCAGATCTATACTTTGTGTCTTTTGTATTTTTGTTAGGATGTTTATGTTCTTTGTATCGATCGGACGAGTTGAGCTCTTTTCAACTGATTTTTATAGTTTTTCTTATTTTGTGCTGTTAAACCACTTTCTCATGTTGGAGGGAGGGGGTTGGCGCGCATGCAAACATGTTTAACCCCGCCATATTCAGATCATTCAGTATATATGTTTCTGTCCCAAGTCAGGAGCCTGTTATTCAGTGGTTGTCGTTTGTTTCTGTATATCATATTTTTTTCTCGTTTATTGTTTTGTACATACATAAGACAGTTATTTTTCATGTGTGAATTGTTAAAATACATTTGTCATTTCATGGCTTTTATAGCTGGCTATATGCGGTATGGGCTTTTCTCGATTTTGACGACAAACACGTTTAACCTCGCCGCATTCTGTATGTGTCTGTCCCAAACCAGGAGCCTGTAATTCCGTGGTTATCGTTGTTGCTATATATCATGTTTGTCAGATTCGTTTTTTTTTTACTTAAATCAGGTCGTTAGTTCTATCGTTTGAATTGTTTTACATTTATCATGTCGCTTGTTGCTAATTGTTAAAGGCCATACAGTGAGCTGCGGATGCTAACTTTTATGTCATTTAGTCTCTGGTGGAGGGTTGTCTCATTGGCAATCATACCATATCTTCTTATTTTTATATAAGGTAGATATCGGGTCATAATAATACATTTCTATATCTTTAACGCTTTGAGGATTTTAGACGGTTACTAGAATTTAAAATTTGTTTTATGTTAAGTCAGGAATTTATTTTTGTAAACGTAAACGAACGACAGATGACGTAGGTTGGACGATGGACGCAAAGTTATTTGTATATAGCTCACACTATCCCTTTGGGCCAGACGAGCTAATAAGACAAAAAAACTTTTCCAAATTCTGCCAACAATCTTCACAATGACATGATAGTTATTAGTCAAATGATTCTTGATAGTAAAATTCAAGTCATGTCTTCAAGAGTTTCATGGATGCCATCATGATTTTGTTGACTGTTATGAAATATCTGTGTCACAGATCTATGAAAATTGGCATATACATTTGTCGTGTCCGGCTTTTGTGCATGTCGACGTATATCGTATAGG
Organism: Mytilus californianus; assembly: GCF_021869535.1. NCBI lineage: Eukaryota > Metazoa > Mollusca > Bivalvia > Mytilida > Mytilidae > Mytilus > Mytilus californianus. The sequence continues at coordinate 30,832,308 of NW_026262690.1, read as the reverse complement.
GCAAGAATATTTCTGCGCATTACTAGTAAACTTAAAATTGTTGTTGCCAACGTTGACGATTAAATACAAATAGACAGGATATATATTGAAATTTCAATGATTAAATAAAATATATATCCTTTCACGATTTCCCGCAAATGTGTATACCACCTTTTTATTGATATTGTATTTATATTGTGTCATAGATCAAATTTATTCGTTCAGTGTATGTTTACTTGTTTTTGTTAATATGTCTTTTTGATCGAGTTAAGCCATTTCAATTGATATTTTATAGTGTGTCTTTCTATGTTGTAATGTTACACTATTGTTTCAGGTTAGGGTGAAGGTTGGCGCCTGTTAAAACGTTTAAACCCGCTGCATTTGTTTGCACCTTTCCTAAGTCAGGAACTTGTTGTTCAGTGGTTGTCGTTTGTTGATGTGGTTCATAAGTGTTTCTCGTTTCTCGTTTTTTATATAGATTAGACCGTTGGTTTTCCTGTTTGAATTGTTTTACACTAGTCATTTTGGGGCCCTTTATAGCTTGCTGTTCGGTGTGAGCCAAGGATCCGCGTTGAAGGCCGTACTTTGACCTATAATTGTTAACTTTATACACATTGTGACTTGGATGGAGTGTTGTCTCATTGGCACTCATACCACATCTTCTCATTTCTATATGTGATTGCGGAAAAGTATGATAACAAATAAAACAAACAGGCAAAAGTCACTTGCAGTTAAAAACCAGCAATCTACGGGAGCTCATCCGAAACACTGTTTCATATTATTATACACGACGTCGCACGAATATGTGGCATAACACCTGAAACTGTCTGTAAATAAATGTATATACCAACTATAGCATTTCTTTTCAGATTTACTTTTTATCTACAAGAAGGATCTTTACATAATGCAGATGTTGGGATGGTGTTCGATGTCAGGTTTAATTTTGGTTCATGTGTAGAAATGGTGATTCGTAATCACAGATCGCGTGGTACTTGGGGACAAGAAGAACATACTATTCCATACTTCCCATTTGTAAGAAATGTTCCATTTGAGATTATTATCCTTTCTGAAAGTACAGGCTTCAAGGTAAGATGAGATGAGAATTAAGCAGATTTTTATCGCTATACCTAAGTTAATAATGATAAATATCAAAACTGGTTAGTTATATAAAAACAAGTTGGGTTTTTTCACGTGATGTCTTTAAAAAATGATTATTTCAATAGTGATTAGTCATTTAATTTGTATATGAATGGAAGTTAGTAACTTTGGTTTTTATAATACAATTATATTTGCATTTGTCTATAACAATTGTATGAGCACACAATTTAAAAAAAGGAAAATGAGTATAGTAAATGGGAATCATACTGGTACATAGTTAATCATGAAGTTTACACCTATTTACACGTGTTAAATTAAACATGCATGTCTCCCTCTAGCTGATACCAGGAGAGAGTTGTAATTGTTTGTGACCTATTCTTCACATTAGTTGTTCACGTGAAATCAACAGACAGAATTGCTTTATACCATAAGTAGAAGTAGCTGTGCAGAGCATGTTTGTACTTTGATTGATTTTTTTGTATTAACGAGAATAAAATATGGTATTCTAAACACACAGGCACAATTGACTGGAATGTAAAAAGTAAATTTAGACAGACAGCATATTCCAATATGTTTTAAGAAGATGAAGGGAAAAAACGTATTGACTTTTAAACCAAATATTTCTGGCGAACGTTTTGAGTAGATGTGGTTTATTTCTGTCGAAAATAATATGCCACCTTACATCTTACTTGAAATGATCTACTGTTTGATATAATAAGTTGGGGCAGTTAAAATTGTTCTGCAAACTCGCTGCGAGATGCAATTAATTAGGAACTTGCTGCACGCAGTTGTAGTGCACCATTTAGTTGCTCCGACCACAAATGACATACAGAACACACTTGTGGCAAGTCCGCTACAACCTTTTTAAAGATTATATGGTATTTGAGCGAAGTTTGCGAATGCAAATGTTAACCAGTATGAGCCTGCGTGAGCTTACTGTGTGACATTTCTTTGCATTTTTTGTTTGTTTTTAGCTTGCATTTTTTTTTTTTCGTTTGTTTAAGTATGCAGACAGAATTAAAAGTAGGAGTCGGTATGCTTGAAAAATGATGGCACGTTATGACTATGATTGGTACCGTACGGATCAATGTTGGTTATAGCTTCCTCCAGCTTTGTCTGAATAATACATTCCACTAGTCAGAACCGTCACCATAAAATATATTCCGAACATTATATATTGTTCCTGTAATGTTTGGTTTCAGCATTCTTGACTAGCGTTTATGGCAAATATAAACCTTTATTTATTTATGTTTTTTTAAACAGGTAGCAGTGAACAATCAACATTTTCTAGAGTTCCGACATAGACTAATGCCACTTGCCAGATTCAATATGCTACATATAACTGGGGATGTTACCGTAAAACAAGTCAGATTTCAATGAACACATTATAAGAAACTTCAGTTGCCATTTTGAATGAAATGAAATAGTTCATGTTTATGTTTTATATTAAAAATGCTCTATTTGTTGCAATATCAAAGATACAGATTGTTTTAATTTCTGGTCCATATACACCAAAGTCGTCCACATACTATTTGGTGTATATACTGCCGTCTATCGTTATCTTAAAGTTGATCCGACCATGGAAGTATTGTGTCAATATAATACTTCCATGATCCGACTGACAAAAAATATATGATATGACAGGAAATTGGAAATGTCAGGAGTAAGTATATTCCAAATCTATCATTTAAGACTATACAATAAAATTGACTGAAGGTAAGGCATTGATATTTATTTTCATAAGGAGGCATCTGTATTTCCAGTACAAGAAAGTCATGAAGATCTCATTTCATTGGTAAAACATTTAGTGGCCCACAATTGCCCATTCTTGTATATGGATGCATTGGTGCAAGTATTTTAGCTTCTTAAACAAAAATATATTATTATCTGCATTTCAAAATTATTTGGTATGATTTTTCGTTCAAGTTTGGGCCTACACGAGTTTCGATGTAGGTTGCGGAACGAGCCAGGTTGGAAGTTTGTCAAAATAAGATAACAAAAACTAAATTTTAGTTTCGCAATTTGTGTGCGGAAATGTGTATCATGACTGGGAACCGCTGTTTAATTAAACAGCGAAGACTGAGCGCCTGGCACATTTTTGGTTTGAGTTCTGCAATTTTCTGCATTTAATTATCAAAATTGTAAATGTGATCGTACTTTTGGTTTGTACTTGTGAACGTGACATTTTACGTTATAAAAACTAAGGGTCAAATTTTTTTTTATTTATCTGTTGATGTATAGAATTTTACATCCACGAATTAAGCTCTCAAGTGTACAAAAACAAAACACATATGTAGAATGCATATGACTAGATATATCGAAGTTGTTGGGGGAAAATATTCAAAATTAAGTGAACGTGTATTTCTTGTTATACCAAGACTCCATAGCTTATAAAAAATCGAGTTCTTTTGTTTTATATATATATATATATTAAATCTGTCAACTAACGGGGAATTAGCCCCTAAAACCCAAACTCTGCTTGTCGAACATTCCGCAGACCACTCTGCCTCAAAATAATATCCCTTGTGCTATGGCCTAGTCGAACTTGAGAAAAAATCAACTACAACGAAATAATCAAAGAACTGACGTATTGTTTATTCGGATGATCCGAAGTTATAATGGTTGACGAAGTAATGATAGAGATTTGCATCTCATGATCACCGAAGAACTGCAAGAAGTAATTTACAGTTATTTCTTTCTACATCCAGGGTGAAATGTTTAGTAGATATTCAGGACGAAAACACATTAAACAATTCTGTGAGTTCTTTCCATGACAAGGACTACTTAAAAGAGGATAAGAAAGCCGAGTAGGTTCAGAAGCAAAAGTTGTTGCAAGGTTTTTTTCGCGTGAAAAGTTCGTGCACATATAGAAAATGGAATTCAATCATGGGTCCATCCGACCGAATACTAATGTAATAAAGCAATCGGGCAAAGCGGCACCTACCCCAGTGGGTCTTTCGTTTCTATTAGAAAGTCCAGATGGATATATGTCTATATTCATGTCACTTTTTCTGGTGTCAACATTATGCGCTGGTTTATACCTTACGGATGCTCAACATTTTTATTCTTCCTTTTCCAGAACAAAATCCATAGCAAAGGTCTTTATTCTTACATCTATTATGTATGTTTTATATCAAACTTTTGATTTTAGCAAATCATAATTTTACTATAACACCTAGTTATTGTTATAGTTTTAATAGTAAAATTATGATTGAATGATCAAAGACAAAACATTAATGTAACATAATTGTGTCGATTAGCTATAAATATTGCATCCTAAAGCCAAACTTATTTTTCTTTCTCACTCTTAGCACTCTCCTCAGAGAATAATGAATTCGTTCATTTTATGCAATATATAACCATTAAATTTATGGTTTGGATGGATTATTTTAACTGTTTGAGAAAATCACAGCTGCCTTTTCAGTAAGCTATATCAGTGGTTAATTCAGAAGCTATTGAAAAAGGTATAGGGATGGTGTGATGATGTGTTGCTTTATCTTTAGTTTTCTATGAAGTGTTTGGTTGACTTGTAGAGGAATGGTGTGATGATGTGTTGCTTTGTCTTTAGTTTTCTATGTAGTGTTTGGTTGACTTGTAGAGGGATGGTGTGATGATGTGTTGCTTTGTCTTTAGTTTTCTATGTAGTGTTAAGGTAGAGGGATAGTGTGATGATGTGTTGCTTTGTCTTTAGTTTTCTATGTAGTGTTTGGTTGACTTGTAGAGGGATGGTGTAATGGTGTGTTGCTTTGACTTTAGTTTTCTATGTAGTGTTTGGTTGACTTGTAGAGGGATGGTGTGATGATGTGTTGCTTTGTCTTTAGTTTTCTATGTAGTGTTTGGTTGACTTGTAGAGGAATGGTGTGATGATGTGTTGCTTTGTCTTTAGTTTTCTATGTAGTGTTTTGTGGACTTGTAGAGGAATGGTGTGATGATGTGTTGCTTTGTCTTTAGTTTTCTATGTAGTGTTTGGTTGACTTGTAGAGGAATGGTGTGATGATGTGTTGCTTTGTCTTTAGTTTTCTATGTAGTGTTTGGTTGACTTGTAGAGGAATGGTGTGATGATGTGTTGCTTTATCTTTAGTTTTCTATGTAGTGTTTTGTGGACTTGTAGAGGGATAGTGAGATGATCTGTTGCTTTGTCTTTAGTTTTCTATGTAGTGTTTGGTTGACTTGTAGAGGGATGGTGTGATGATGTGTTGCTTTATCTTTAGTTTTCTATGTAGTGTTTGGTTGACTTGTAGAGGGATGGTGTGATGATGTGTTGCTTTGTCTTTAGTTTTCTATGTAGTGTTTGGTTGACTTGTAGAGGGATGGTGTGATGATGTGTTGCTTTGTCTTTAGTTTTCTATGAAGTGTTTGGTTGACTTGTAGAGGGATGGTGTGATGATGTGTTGCTTTGTCTTTAGTTTTCTATGTAGTGTTAAGGTAGAGGGATAGTGTGATGATGTGTTGCTTTGTCTTTAGTTTTCTATGTAGTGTTTGGTTGACTTGTAGAGGGATGGTGTAATGGTGTGTTGCTTTGACTTTAGTTTTCTATGTAGTGTTTGGTTGACTTGTAGAGGGATGGTGTGATGATGTGTTGCTTTGTCTTTAGTTTTCTATGTAGTGTTTGGTTGACTTGTAGAGGAATGGTGTGATGATGTGTTGCTTTGTCTTTAGTTTTCTATGTAGTGTTTGGTTGACTTGTAGAGGGATGGTGTGATGATGTGTTGCTTTATCTTTAGTTTTCTATGTAGTGTTTGGTTGACTTGTAGAGGGATGGTGTGATGATGTGTTGCTTTGTCTTTAGTTTTCTATGTAGTGTTAAGGTAGAGGGATAGTGTGATGATGTGTTGCTTTGTCTTTAGTTTTCTATGTAGTGTTTGGTTGACTTGTAGAGGGATGGTGTAATGGTGTGTTGCTTTGACTTTAGTTTTCTATGTAGTGTTAAGGTAGAGGGATGATGTGATGATGTGTTGCTTTATCTTTAGTTTTCTATGTAGTGTTTGGTTGACTTGTAGAGGTATGGTGTGATGATGTGTTGCTTTGTCTTTAGTGTTCTATGTAGTGTTTTGTGGACTTATAGAGGGATGGTGTGATGATGTGTTGCTTTATCTTTAGTTTTCTATGTAGTGTTTTGTTGACTTGTAGAGGGATAGTGAGATGATCTGTTGCTTTGTCTTTAGTTTTCTATGTAGTGTTTGGTTGACTTTTAGAGGGATGGTGTGATGGTGTTGCTTTGTCTTTAGTTTTCTATGTAGTGTTAAGGTAGAGGGATGGTGTGATGATGTGTTGCTTTGTCTTTAGTTTTCTATGTAGTGTTTGGTTGACTTTTAGAGGGATGGTGTGATGGTGTTGCTTTGTCTTTAGTTTTCTATGTAGTGTTAAGGTAGAGGGATGGTGTGATGATGTGTTGCTTTGTCTTTAGTTGTCTATGTAGTGTTTGGTTGACTTGTAGAGGGATGGTGTGATGATGTGTTGCTTTGTCTTTAGTGTTCTATGTAGTGTTTTGTGGACTTGTAGAGGGATGGTGTGATGATGTGTTGCTTTGTCTTTAGTTTTCTATGTAATGTTTTGTGGACTTGTAGAGGGATGGTGTGATGGTGTGTTGCTTTGTCTTTAGTTTTCTATGTAGTGTTAAGGTAGAGGGATGGTGTGATGATGTGTTGCTTTGTCTTTAGTTTTCTATGAAGTGTTTGGTTGACTTGTAGAGGGATGGTGTGATGATGTGTTGCTTTGCCTTTGGTTTTCTATGTAGTGTTTGGTTGACTTGTAGAGGTATGGTGTGATGATGTGTTGCTTTGTCTTTAGTTTTCTATGTAGTGTTTGGTTGACTTTTAGAGGGATGGTGTGATGGTGTTGCTTTGTCTTTAGTTTTCTATGTAGTGTTAAGGTAGAGGGATGGTGTGATGATGTGTTGCTTTGTCTTTAGTTTTCTATGAAGTGTTAAGGTAGAGGGATGGTGTGATGGTGTTGCTTTGTCTTTAGTTTTCTATGTAGTGTTAAGGTAGAGGGATGGTGTGATGATGTGTTGCTTTGTCTTTAGTTTTCTATGTAGTGTTTTGTTGACTTGTAGAGGGATAGTGAGATGATCTGTTGCTTTGTCTTTAGTTTTCTATGTAGTGTTTGGTTGACTTTTAGAGGGATGGTGTGATGGTGTTGCTTTGTCTTTAGTTTTCTATGTAGTGTTAAGGTAGAGGGATGGTGTGATGATGTGTTGCTTTGTCTTTAGTTTTCTATGTAGTGTTTGGTTGACTTGTAGAGGAATGGTGTGATGATGTGTTGCTTTGTCTTTAGTTTTCTATGTAGTGTTTGGTTGACTTGTAGAGGGATGGTGTGATGATGTGTTGCTTTGTCTTTAGTTTTCTATGTAGTGTTAAGGTAGAGGGATAGTGTGATGATGTGTTGCTTTGTCTTTAGTTTTCTATGTAGTGTTAAGGTAGAGGGATGGTGTGATGATGTGTTGCTTTGTCTTTAGTTTTCTATGTAGTGTTAAGGTAGAGGGATGGTGTGATGATGTGTTGCTTTGTCTTTAGTTTTCTATGTAGTGTTAAGGTAGAGGAATGGTGTGATGATGTGTTGCTTTGTCTTTAGTTTTCTATGTAGTGTTTGGTTGACTTGTAGAGGGATGGTGTGATGATGTGTTGCTTTGTCTTTAGTTTTCTATGTAGTGTTTGGTTGACTTGTAGAGGGATGGTGTGATGGTGTGTTGCTTTGTATTTAGTTTTTTATGTAGTGTTAAGGTAGAGGGATGGTGTGATGATGTGTTGCTTTGTCTTTAGTTTTCTATGTAGTGTTTGGTTGACTTGTAGAGGGATGGTGTAATGGTGTGTTGCTTTGACTTTAGTTTTCTATGTAGTGTTAAGGTAGAGGGATGATGTGATGATGTGTTGCTTTATCTTTAGTTTTCTATGTAGTGTTTGGTTGACTTGTAGAGGTATGGTGTGATGATGTGTTGCTTTGTCTTTAGTGTTCTATGTAGTGTTTTGTGGACTTATAGAGGGATGGTGTGATGATGTGTTGCTTTATCTTTAGTTTTCTATGTAGTGTTTTGTTGACTTGTAGAGGGATAGTGAGATGATCTGTTGCTTTGTCTTTAGTTTTCTATGTAGTGTTTGGTTGACTTTTAGAGGGATGGTGTGATGGTGTTGCTTTGTCTTTAGTTTTCTATGTAGTGTTAAGGTAGAGGGATGGTGTGATGATGTGTTGCTTTGTCTTTAGTTTTCTATGTAGTGTTTGGTTGACTTTTAGAGGGATGGTGTGATGGTGTTGCTTTGTCTTTAGTTTTCTATGTAGTGTTAAGGTAGAGGGATGGTGTGATGATGTGTTGCTTTGTCTTTAGTTGTCTATGTAGTGTTTGGTTGACTTGTAGAGGGATGGTGTGATGATGTGTTGCTTTGTCTTTAGTGTTCTATGTAGTGTTTTGTGGACTTGTAGAGGGATGGTGTGATGATGTGTTGCTTTGTCTTTAGTTTTCTATGTAATGTTTTGTGGACTTGTAGAGGGATGGTGTGATGGTGTGTTGCTTTGTCTTTAGTTTTCTATGTAGTGTTAAGGTAGAGGGATGGTGTGATGATGTGTTGCTTTGTCTTTAGTTTTCTATGAAGTGTTTGGTTGACTTGTAGAGGGATGGTGTCATGATGTGTTGCTTTGCCTTTGGTTTTCTATGTAGTGTTTGGTTGACTTGTAGAGGTATGGTGTGATGATGTGTTGCTTTGTCTTTAGTTTTCTATGTAGTGTTTGGTTGACTTTTAGAGGGATGGTGTGATGGTGTTGCTTTGTCTTTAGTTTTCTATGTAGTGTTAAGGTAGAGGGATGGTGTGATGATGTGTTGCTTTGTCTTTAGTTTTCTATGAAGTGTTAAGGTAGAGGGATGGTGTGATGGTGTTGCTTTGTCTTTAGTTTTCTATGTAGTGTTAAGGTAGAGGGATGGTGTGATGATGTGTTGCTTTGTCTTTAGTTTTCTATGTAGTGTTTTGTTGACTTTTAGAGGGATGGTGTGATGGTGTTGCTTTGTCTTTAGTTTTCTATGTAGTGTTAAGGTAGAGGGATGGTGTGATGATGTGTTGCTTTGTCTTTAGTTTTCTATGTAGTGTTTGGTTGACTTTTAGAGGGATGGTGTGATGGTGTTGCTTTGTCTTTAGTTTTCTATGTAGTGTTAAGGTAGAGGGATGGTGAGATGATCTGTTGCTTTGTCTTTAGTTTTCTATGTAGTGTTTGGTTGACTTTTAGAGGGATGGTGTGATGGTGTTGCTTTGTCTTTAGTTTTCTATGTAGTGTTAAGGTAGAGGGATGGTGTGATGATGTGTTGCTTTGTCTTTAGTTTTCTATGTAGTGTTTGGTTGACTTGTAGAGGTATGGTGTGATGATGTGTTGCTTTGTCTTTAGTTTTCTATGAAGTGTTAAGGTAGAGGGATGGTGTGATGGTGTTGCTTTGTCTTTAGTTTTCTATGTAGTGTTAAGGTAGAGGGATGGTGTGATGATGTGTTGCTTTGTCTTTAGTTTTCTATGTAGTGTTTTGTTGACTTGTAGAGGGATAGTGAGATGATCTGTTGCTTTGTCTTTAGTTTTCTATGTAGTGTTTGGTTGACTTTTAGAGGGATGGTGTGATGGTGTTGCTTTGTCTTTAGTTTTCTATGTAGTGTTAAGGTAGAGGGATGGTGTGATGATGTGTTGCTTTGTCTTTAGTTTTCTATGTAGTGTTTGGTTGACTTGTAGAGGTATGGTGTGATGATGTGTTGCTTTGTCTTTAGTTTTCTATGTAGTGTTTGGTTGACTTTTAGAGGGATGGTGTGATGGTGTTGCTTTGTCTTTAGTTTTCTATGTAGTGTTAAGGTAGAGGGATGGTGTGATGATGTGTTGCTTTGTCTTTAGTTTTCTATGTAGTGTTTTGTTGACTTGTAGAGGGATAGTGAGATGATCTGTTGCTTTGTCTTTAGTGTTCTATGTAGTGTTTTGTGGACTTGTAGAGGGATGGTGTGATGATGTGTTGCTTTGTCTTTAGTTTTCTATGTAGTGTTTTGTGGACTTGTAGAGGGATAGTGTGATGGTGTGTTGCTTTGTCTTAAGTTTTCTATGTAGTGTTAAGGTAGAGGGATAGTGTGATGATGTGTTGCTTTGTCTTTAGTTTTCTATGTAGTGTTTGGTTGACTTGTACAGGGATGGTGTGATGATGTGTTGCTTTGTCTTTAGTTGTCTATGTAGTGTTTGGTTGACTTGTAGAGGTATAGTGTGATGATGTGTTGCTTTGTCTTTAGTTTTCTTTATAGTGTTTGGTTGACTTGTAGAGGGATGGTGATATGGTGTGTTGCTTTGTCTTTAGTTTTCTATGTAGTGTTAAGGTAGAGGGATGGTGTGATGATGTGTTGCTTTGTCTTTAGTTTTCTATGTAGTGTTTTGTTGACTTGTAGAGGGATGGTGTGATGATGTGTTGCTTTGTCTTTAGTTTTCTATGAAGTGTTAAGGTAGAGGAATGGTGTGATGACGTGTTGCTTTGTCTTTAGTTTTCTATGTAGTGTTAACGTAGAGGGATGGTGTGATGATGTGTTGCTTTGTCTTTAGTTTTCTATGTAGTGTTAAGGTAGAGGGATGGTGTGATGATGTGTTGCTTTGTCTTTAGTTTTCTATGTAGTGTTTGGTTGACTTTTAGAGGGATGGTGTGATGATGTGTTGCTTTGTCTTTAGTTTTCTATGTAGTGTTTGGTTGACTTTTAGAGGGATGGTGTGATGGTGTTGCTTTGTCTTTAGTTTTCTATGAAGTGTTAAGGTAGAGGAATGGTGTGATGATGTGTTGCTTTGTCTTTAGTGTTCTATGTAGTATTTAGTTGACTTGTAGAGGGATGGTGTGATGATGTGTTGCTTTGTCTGTAGTTTTCTATGTAGTGTTTGGTTGACTTTTAGAGGGATGGTGTGATGGTGTTGCTTTGTCTTTAGTTTTCTATGAAGTGTTAAGGTAGAGGAATGGTGTGATGATGTGTTGCTTTGTCTTTAGTGTTCTATGAAGTGTTTGGTTGACTTGTAGAGGGATGGTGTGATGATGTGTTGCTTTGTCTTTAGTGTTCTATGTAGTATTTAGTTGACTTGTAGAGGGATGGTGTGATGATGTGTTGCTTTGTCTTTAGTTTTCTATGTAGTGTTTTGTGGACTTGCAGAGGGATGGTGTGATGATGTGTTGCTTTGTCTGTAGTTGTCTTTTCGTATTTTGTTTACCCTTATTTCTAGTGAAGCGGATTGTGAGACCCTCAAGACCTCAGATGGGGCTTAGGTTCGGATGGTGGACCACAGCATTTCAGATGCAAAAGTCGATTTTTTTTTATACACGTTTGATTGATTTGTTTATTGTTCTTTGCAAGTGGCATACATTTTTGGCATATTCAGGACGAGAATAAATTACTAATCCAAGTGATAGGTTCTGCAGAGTTGGTCGACCAGGATGAAAGGCTGAACATTCGACTGATAGGTTCTGCAAAGTTGGTCGACCAGGATGAAAGGCTGAACATTCGACTGATAGGTTCTGCAGAGTTGGTCGACCAGGATGAAAGGCTGGACATCCGTCTGCAACTGGAAATGGAGTAAGAAAGGAGCCTACAATTTGCCTTACAATAGACCACCTACAGACTCCTAAAATAGTTGCTGAGAGGTTTCTTGAACTTTCAGAGAGTGTGCGATCTCAAATCACGAGTCGCCTGTCTCTGATGTATCGTCTCTATTCTCACCGAACGGACGTGGGTGCGTATTTATATATATTGATATCATTCTTTTTTTTATAAAAAATACAGAATTGTATGATTACATTTTGTATTTACCTTCAAATAATGAAATTTGTAATATGCATGCATGAGATCAATACATAGTTATTCTCGGTTTTTAGATAACGAAACAAAAATAACTGGCAGAATCTTGATAACCTCTGATAATATATGTGTACAGATTCAGTGATGTTACAGTTAAAGATTAATTAGATCTTGGAACTTTAAACTTTAAAGCGCTTTTCTGAATTTACCTTCACCAGGGACGACCAAAACCAAACCTTTGAAAGCCAAGGAAGAAACATAAAAATGATAGCCAAATTATTCGGGGGACAACTTTGCCTGAGGGAGTTGGAACCTCATTTTCTTAATAATTTCTTAATTCGTCAAATGGAGAAATATAGAAAAGTATGTTATAAATAATTTAAGTACCGAAGCACTGACTACTCAACAGTGGTGATAGGCCTATCCTCGGTAACTAACAGTCCACCAGTAGTGGTATCGACCCTTTGCTAGTAATAGAAAATAATACTTAACAACGTGCGTTTTTCATAGATGCATAACTGCATAAACTGATAAACTATGAATATTGACTCTTTTAGAATAAAGAAACATGTTGGTGAGAAGAGGATCGCAATTGGTTCCACCAGGAATGCGGACTGTCGACCAAACGTAACAAATACCTTGACAATAAAAACGTCATTCATAATGTCAATCACAGTTCTTACCGGCGTCTTGTATTTTTACATAGTACAGGGGCGGAATCCGACAGACGGGTGCGCACCTGGTGTATCCCCACCCACTAAACAAACAAAAAACACAATGTAATAATTTATAGCATGGTAAAGTATAGCATGGTGAATTTATAGCATGGTGAAATAATGAAATTTATAATACGCATGCATGAGATCAATACATAGTCATTTGAATGTAACTATTCTCAGTACTTACAGTTAAAATAATATAGCATGCAAATCAAGAGTTTAAATGCCTTGCTTGTTTAGTTATTTGCTCAGACATTGTAATTAAGATTGACACCTAAATTCAATGGGTAGGCGAAGTATAACAGTCTGTTTACTATATACAAAGGTTTGATTGGTCAATGAATATCAAAATTGTTTCGAGGTAGGCACTTGAAAGATGAACAGAAGCATGGGCTAAAAGGGGTACAGGAGAGGTAAAGTAAACCAATTTTAAAATGGATTAAAAACGTAAAGTATGAGCAGTTTTAATGTCATATTTTGATTCAAACTATAATGTTGACATGAAATGTTATTTCTTGTTACTTATTACAGAGACATAAATTATCTGAAATTTTGCACTTTAAACAACTGTTTATATTCTACAAGAAATAAATAACTTTAGATCACTTTGTTGAAAACTGTTTGAGAAATCAGTGGCTTGCAATGCTCTAAGGGTCAATGCAGTAGTAGTCCAAATAATTATGACGTCTTGCAAGGCTATTTTAATTTTTTTTCTGTGACGCCACAGAACAAAATTAAAATAGCCTTGCAAGACGTCATGATTATTTGGACAAGTCGTAGGAAGGCGTCACAGAAAAAAATTAAAATAGCCTTGCAAGACGTCATAATTATTTGGACTAATGCAGTAGTAGTAATAAAGGGAATCTGATCCATCAATATTATAATGGCACTCTTCGACCATTACACTAATTGTATTTACTAACTATTATTTAAAATAAAAATAGTAACACATTTTTTTTAAAACTCATTCTCGTATTTGCTTAGTGCATTAAGATTTGACAATAATGCAATAAGAAATGAAACCATATTCCTGTCACATTATTAATTATTTGATATGCAAGTTTCCATCTAGAAAATTAATGGTTCACAATTCCCATTTGAACTTTTATGACGATCTAATTCTTTAAATATTTTGGCGAGAAATAAAATTTATATTATTTCGTCATTACGATCCAAAAAGAAGCGAGAAATCCAAAACCAGTCAAACTTTAAAAATTATTTGCCTACAGCAGTTTATATTTTTTTTTAGGTTGGGGCGTGTAGCATTTTTATGAGCAGAAAGATGAAGGAGAAACTACGGAAGCCGATAAGGGCCATTCAAAAAAAAAATTTTACGTCGTAATTACGACATAACATGTCGTAATAACGACATCACTATGTCGTAATTTCGACATAACATAATTTTTTTATGTCGTAATTACGACATAACATGTCGTAATAACGACATCACTATGTCGTAATTTCGACATAACATTTATGATTCTACAAAAGAAGCAAAAAAAAAAAACTAAAAGAAACACAACACACAACTTAAACAAAATAATCCATGCTCATGCAGTAATATCTGTTATATCTTTACGAGTTAATTGTATTGATAATATATAAAAAAAAAAGTATACTATTTATATTAACATGATGACAGAGACATATAATTATATGTATCTGATGATGATAAATGATCAAGTTTCATCTTCCAATATGAAGAGTAAAGCAATTGTGTGCAAAAAACTTTTCATTATCATATCAAATAAAAACAATCATACCATCAAATCTTGCTTTACTGTAAAAAAAGTATTGTTATTAATTAGTTTTCAAAATTGGTTCACAATTAGCTAACTATTCTTTTTTCTGTATACCCTTTAAGTGCCTGACTGGAAACAATATAATATCCATTGTCCAATCAAATCTTTTTATATGGTTAACAGACTGTTACTCCGCCTACCCATTGAATTTAGGTGTCAATCTTAATTACAATGTCTGAGCAAACGACCAAACAAAGTTTTCAATCAAGGCATTTAAACTCTTGATTTGCATGCTATATTATTTCAACTGTAAATAACCTCAGGACCTTACTTTTCATAAACTGTTTGCTTCACTAGAAATAAGGGTAAACAAAAAACGAAAAGTCAACAAAACACTACATAGAACTAAACTTTTGTCAAAATATGGTCCTCTAACTCCTAATTCTCAGTAGCTCCTCCCCTAAACCTCAAATCCTGTGTCGGCGCCTAAAGTATTGTTTGTCCTTTCCTAAAACAATATATGTGTACTAACGTTGGTATTTTGTTATGAAACAAAGTTCGACCAATCATCGAATCGTATGTAATAGGTATAAAGTCAAATAATGGGAATCGCCTTCACTTTATACGATGAAATACACATGGCACATTTTATCTTTTAATCCTTCTTTCTCTCTTTTTTCTTGGTAAAACATTTGGTGATGCAGTTGCCTCACTGCCTCAATGGAAGTCACGGATAACGCTACTGCTATTATTATTAATGTCATTATTATTATTAATGCATTATACCAGCATGCATGTGTAGAAACGAATAATCGAAAAGGAATACGAAAAATGTTTTTCGCTTATATATATATATGGATCATGTTCAAATCTCATTAAGTTCAGAATACCGGGCCTTAACTTCTGCAAGTTTGTCTTTCTAATCATAAAAAACAATACGCTTATACTGATTTGTGATTTTCCCTGAAAGTTGCAAGTATATATGGTTATTCTAAAATTCAGAGAGCCTATTGGTACCATAACTCCGCTTGCTAACATTGGACTGAACGAAAATGTCTCGGACCTAGAATTTTTATTTGCATGCATGTTTTTTATAACTTCAGAAGTTGCCGTAATTCAACTACTTCATAAAAACCGCTGGGCTGAATCAGACTTTATCACGGATATAGGTCCAGGACTGAGTGTCAGAGTCAAATGTGACTCATAATAGCAGGCAGGGTATTTTCAAACTTTAAACGAATTCTGAAAGGTATATATGTCATCTTTCCAGTGTTTTCCTTATTCAGTTGTACGGGACGGTATTGTATGCGTAAATTAAGAATTGCGGCGGTTCGAGTTGTAGTAGTTGAGGACAGTTGAGTAAATTAAAAAAAAACGTTTAGGCTTGATTTAAAGAGATTATGTGGGCAGTCAAATCAGAAAAATCTATCTGAACTGCCAGTAAAGAATTATCTAGATTGTAAACATGGCTTGAATACCAAATAAGATAATTATGGAAAGTTACGGCTTAAATTCAGGCACAAGTATAGAAACATTTTCTTTCCGGAAATAAGTCAAGCCGTACCAACAAGAGTTTTAAAACTTTTATATTATTGATACATCCGGTTCATTACAAACCAGTCAGAATATGTGGTTCTAATTTTTTGTTATCGTAATGTGTAGCAAAGCCAAACAATGAATAGACTCAGTTCAATTTTTAAGGCTTTTCTGTCAATTGAAAGGCTAAAACCTCTTACAAACCACAGATTTTTCAAGTCAAGAACATGGGAAACCGGTGTTCCAATGTTGGTAATGACCTTCAGTATTTAATGTTTACATCATGATTTCCCTCGTTTAAAATCATTTCAACAGAAAAGTCTGTGATTTACACTACCTGGATACGTTTATAGACCCTATAAGTTCTGTCTGAAATAATAGAAATGTTTTATTCATCATTCTTCATCAGTTTTGCAATGGAAACACACACACACATGTCAACTGGTAAAGATAACCTGTACCTAGTCCAAATAATTATGACGTCTTGAAAGGATATTTTATTTTTTTGCTGTGATGACTTCCTTCCTGCGACGTCATAGGAAGGCGTCACAGCAAAAAATTTAAATCGGTTTCAAGACGTGATAATTATTTGGACTACTGGGTACCATGAGTTCCTGAGAACTCCAACTCAATATTTACCAGAGAACTGATAGATTTGACCCGAAAAACTTAATTTCATATGGTATTATACTGCTTTAATTGGTATTGAAGTATAAATATTAAGATATGTTGTTTTTACACAATAAAAGTACAATTTCACTTCAGGAAATCGATTTGTATGTCTTGTTTAAAGGTTAAATGTCTCCTGGGCCCCCTTAAAATAACTTAGATCAGGTATATTAGGCATAATGTTACATTCTAGAATTCCAAAGGAGTTGGTTAAATATAATACCTTTTGGGTTTCTGAGTCGGGAGCAAAATTTTGATTTGGCTGTTTCGGAGACTCCTGACTCAGAATCCCGAAAGGGATCAGGTTCATTAAAGCCCCAATATTGCCCTTATTTCTGGCTAAAATTTCAAATTTGGCTTTTATCTCAATGTACTATAGTTAAAACACTGTCTAGATAGAATATGTTTCTATTATTCAAACTTACTCATCAGTGTTCTTTTTATGATGTCATAATTATGGCATCAATTTCACTTATAAATGGCTACATGAAATGAATAATGGAAATATCAATTTGGCAGTCCTCCTGGATTTTAAGAAAGCTTTTGATGTTGTTGATCATGAAATTTTATGTAAAAAACTTAAAATTTATGGCTTCCATGAAGATACTGTTGATTTTTTTAAATCATATTTGAGTGAAAGAACACAGCAAGTCCATATAAATAATCAGTTTTCTGACAAAAAGTTTATAAATTTTGGTTTTCCACAGGGCTCAATACTTGGTCCCATTTTGTTTGTTTTGTACATAAATGACCTTCCATTACACATCAAAAACTGCCATACAGACTTGTATGCTGATGACACAACTATGCATACATCAGGAAAAAGTATTGCTGATATGCAATTAAAAGTACAAGATGATCTCTAATGTGTTGAAAAATGGTGTCATAAAAATAACATGTTCATAAATTCAGATAAGACTAAATGTATGGTTATAGGTACAAGACAAAGGCTGCATTTAAATCAAGCAGAACCAGTTCTAACTATTGAGAATAATATTCTTCAAAAATCATCAATTGAAAAACTTTTAGGTGTTAGAATTGACTCTAATCTGTCCTGGACAGGCCATGTTAATTACTTATGTTCATCAATATCATCCAGACTTCATTTACTCTCTAAAATCAAGAAATTTCTAAATATTGATTCAAGAAAATTGTTTTATAATGGCGATATTCTCCCACTGATAGATTATTGTTGTATTATTTGGAGTGGTTGTTCTTAAAATGAGCTAGTCAGAATAATAAAATTGCAGAAAAGGGCTGCAAGACTTATTTTAGATGCTGATCCACTTTCATCATCAGCTCCACTGTTTAAACAGCTTGGGTGGATGACAGTAGAGAACAGAATCTCATACCACAAATCTGTTTTGATGCAGAAATGCCTTAAGAACGAAGCCCCTGTATATCTCACTGAAAAATTTAAAGAAATGCCAGAAATAAACCAATATTTTTTGCGTCTTGCAAAAATTTACAAGTTCCAAAAGCCAAAACAGAGCTGTATAAGAAATCTTTTGTATATTCAGGATCTATTTTATGGAATAACTTGCCAACATCCCTGAAAAAATCAACCTCAAGTACAAGCTCATTCAAAAAAGATTTAAAAAATTACTTGTTGGAACATTAATTTAAGAAGCTGTGTAATTTTATATGTATAATAATTTTTCACACACTTACTCAAACTTAAGATATTGTTGAGGTAATTTGAATGATGCCAATACTATATGAATTTGTAATTTTTACCTGTTTTGAAAATTGTATATTTCATAACAATTTTTTATTTCATTTTTTCATATATGTGTGTTTGTTTGATATTTTGTAATTGTTTGTTATATTTCATTGTATTTCATGAGGGCCTCAGGGAAGATTAGTTTTATAGCTAACTGTGTAACCCTCTTTAAATAAAGAATTATTATTATTATTATTATTATTCTATATGTGGAGTAAAAGTCAAGGGTTTCAAAATATAAAAAAGATTTTTATTTTACACTCACATTTTTTTCTTTCCTTTTTGTCTTCAAATAATGATATTGATATTGGGTACCAAATAAGGTCCTTGTCTCACCTACCCCATTGATTAATTAATGTACATTATCCCTGGCATAAGATAGAGTATTTTAGTAAATAAATCAGTGATTGAATAAGGGGGATAATAAAAAGTTGGAATGTCTACAATATACATGATATTAATTTGGATAAATTTAAGTTAAATAATAATATTAAATAGGTGTTGTGAGTCAAATCAATCTGACTTCCTTACACTGTAAAAGATAAATTTAATATGGATCTGATAAATTAGATAAAAATGTTAACAACTCAAGTGCACTCAAGTGCACGCTTACATATTTGTTTAATGGCTGGCTGTTCAGTAAAATTATACTAATATAAAAATAAGTAGATGTGGTATGATTGTCAATAAAACAACTCTCCACCAGAGATTAAATGACGAACAAGTTAATAACTATATAGGTCAACGTATGGCCTTCAACAATGAGTAGAACCCATACCGCACAGCAACATGTATAAAGGGCCCCAAAATGACAAATATAAAAAACATTACAGACTCCTGTTTCTCACTGAGATGAGTTTATTGCATGTGTCTTGGATTCATAAAGATAAGGCTGTATACACCAGTTTCTAAACCAAAACTGCTTCAAGAGAGTGCTAGTCAAATCAGCATCAGGTCAAATCAGCATCAGGTCAAATCATCATCTACAGCATGTACAGAAAAAGTCATATTGGCACTGAGTCATATCTGCATCCATTGTTGTTTATTTCAATCTTTATTGAATTTTGTTTAAGGGGTAGTATACATGTGTATGTTATTTTGTGGCTTAAACTAGCATTTCTGATTTTTATGAAATTCTTGATGTATTTAGAAATAGTGAAACTGCATCTGAAATCTAAATAGGCAGATACATTTTGTATATTTACATTGATTTAGATCACTGTCTATCCATTTTAGTGATGATAATTTGTCATTTTTTTTACTGTCTTGGATCGTCTGTTTTATCTTTATGCTATCCACACAAGGTTTTATGCAACTAAGGACCCCATCAGAAAATAGCCTAAACTGGTTTTTAATTGTCTATTTTAGGTTAAATGTCAGCACCTGTGAGCAGAATAAAAAAATGATTACCAGTAGTACTGTACATTTTTTATTTTAATGTAACTCTCAAATTGAGAATTCAAGTTCATTTGTGCATTTGATCTTGAATAAAACTGTATATATTTAGTTTAATATCATATTGGGTTATTGCTGAACAGTAACAATCATACATTATAGATAATACTGATTTCAAGTGCCGACAAATCCATTTTATTGCATTGCATTATGCATTTACCGTTCATGTACAAAAAATGTACATGTATGCTGTGTATCCATGGGACAAATACAATCAGAATATTTTATTGAATGTGAATTGAACACTATGTAAATGTAGGTGCCAATTTGACCAGGTACTGAATTAAATAGCTAGGGTGTAATTTGATCAGGTGCTGAAGGGACTAGAATTTCCTTAAGATTATATGTGCTCAGTTTTAAATAATCTTTTATTTAAAAAAATGAAATTAGCAATCGAAAACTGATTCATATAACCATTTTGTGTAGAGTAGAACCATGAAGTTAGGCTCTCATTAAATTGATATTGTTTCTTTTTTCATAATTGTAGACTTGCTACATCTATGACCAAAAATGACAAGTCCCTTGACTCATTTAAAACAATTCTTACTTTAATAGTACAATGTGATATCATAAAAAGAAAATCATCTGGGTGATTCTGTAAAAGTTATTAATATTTCTAAACATGGACTCACTGTGACATTGAGATGAATAGTGGCAATAAAAGGCTGTTCCTTTGCTTTGGGTGTGGTCAAGTGTCATAAACTAAAAGTCCATGTTCCATCCATTATGTAAATATTCCTTTGTATGATTTCAGGTTTTTATATTTGGTAGTTATATTTGGTTGTATCAGTTTCATAAACTTAAATATGAAAGAGGCCAAGTACAAAAAGTAAGTTATAAATTTATAATACTAAAATAGGTTTATAATATTTATTCACACTCGGTTTTATCGGGATTATGCGACGATTTTGTTCAATCAGCAACTACAAAATGTATTTTGTTTTCTTATTCTGACAGTCATTTAGTGTGAACCTATCATGAATGTCAGGGCTTCAATTTCAAAAAATTGTAAACAATAATTTTATCCATATACCGGTACGCGGAAAGCGAGACATATGGATTGCTTTTCTGACGACGGCGGTAGATCATTGATATTTGATACAAAGTTAGATTACTATCAGTACTATTTTGAGGCCCTGGCTCCTAGGACATGGTCTATTGACTTTAAATTTATATATAATTTTCAATGTTAAGTTTTCTGCTTGAGTTAGTTTGATAGGATCTACTGGTGATAGATCAATGATACTTTGTATGAAGTTGCATTGCTATCAGCTCATATCAGTTTGATGACTATTTTGAGGCCCTGTCCCCTAGGCCATGGTTCAGTGACTTTCAATTAATTAGAAATTTTCAATGATAAGTTTTCTGCTTAAGTTAGCTGGATATGAACTACCTGCGATATATCAATGATATTTTCTATAAAGTTGCATTAATATCAGTACATATCATTTTGACGACTATTCCAAGGCCATGCCCCATACATTTGTAGGTCAGTGACTTTCAATCAATTACCAATTTTCAATGATAAGTTTTCTGATTAAGTTAGTTTGATAGGAACTAATTACATTAGACAATATTTTTTATAAAGTTACATTGCTGTCTGTACATCTCAGTTTGTCAAACATTTCGAGGCCCTACCCACTAGTTGGTCCAGCGACTTTGAATTAAAAGCAATGTTGCTGTTCATCAGATTTTCTTTTTCTGAATTTTGTGCCAACAGGTGAGACATATCTCTGTGTCTACAGTTTATTATTAAAAAAAGTATTGTTGCAACTGCTTGGTAAGTATTATAATCATCCTTTAAAACAGCAGAAAAGCTGATATGCCGATATTTCATAATTCCATGATACATGTTTGTACATCATGTTCTGTTTTAAATCCCTAGATGAAGCCTATAAGGAAAGGCATAACTTGACATCTCAAGCTATACTTTTAGATAATATAGTAAATTAGTTGGAAGAGTTGTGACTTGTCTAGGGTACTGGACAGAGTGTAGGCCGCATTGCCATGATGTCACAGAAAGGTTGTTTCAAATCCCACTGATGAAAAAACAAAAATTTGCTACAGCAAATTTGAACATCTTAAATTTCTAGGCTAAATTTCTGACAAAGTATTTGTTATTTGTGTTGTTAACCCTGTAAAAATGTAGGTTAACAGATAGAAAAGTCTGTCGTATAGTAGCAGCATAGTAAGATGTGTATGTATATTTTTACATGTATTTGCATTTATGTATTAATGATATATATAAAACGTCTGAATAATAGTCAACGATTTTTCCCGCTAGGGCGCTGGATCGTTATGAGTAATGATACATGTACACAATAAATAAATTATATAAACGCCTAAAAAGTGTACACAACAACACCAATAACAAAAAAAGGAACTATAAATTAATGATATATATATATATAGAGAGAGAGATAAGATAGATTGAAGATAATAAAATGTTAGTTGTTATGTATTAATCCTTTTTTGCAGCTTTCTGAGAAGGCTGAACTTAATATTGGTAGATCATTAAAAACAGAAGATCTTGAATCAGTATATAATGTAAGTTGTAGAGAAAATATCACTAGATTCACTATTTATCTTGCTTCAGTAGTACAGGTCCAATTATCACAGAGACAGGCATACTTAATTGTGGAGATGCCATAACAGTTTTGTCCATGAAATAAGAGAATTGTCCATCACTCATATTTATTGAGTTTTTTGCAGAAGCCTTAACTTAATTTTTTAGCAAGACAATTCCAAGGTTCAAATTTATTCTCCCTGGTCATGTGAGCTATTCCTACTAATGTATGAGTAAGTCCTTGTAATGTGAGTTATTGTTATGAGTAAGTCTTTGTCATATGAGATATTGCTATGAGTAGGTCTTTGTTATGTGATCTATTGCTATAAGTATGTCTTTGTCATGTGGGCTATTGCTACAAGTAGGTTTATGTCCTGTGAGCTATTGCTATGAGTAGCAGTGGCGGATCCAGAACTTTTCATAAGGGGGGCCCGCTGACTGACCTAAAGGGGGGCCACTCCAGTCATGCTTCAGTGATTCCCTATATAATCAACCAAATTTTTACCACGAAAGGGGGGGGCCCGGGCCCCCCCTGGATCCGACTATGAGTCGGTCATTGTCCTGTGAGCTATTGCTATTAGTATGTCTTTGTCATGTGAGCTATTGCTATGAGTAGGTCCTTGTCTTGAGAGCTATTGCTATGAGTAAGTCATGTGAGGTATTGCTATAGGAACATGTATGTCTTTGTCATGTGGGCTATTGAAATGAGGTTGTTTTTGTCAAGTGGGCTATTGCTATGAGTAGATCTTTGTCATGTAAGTTATTGCTATGAGTATGTCTTTGTCATATGAGCTACATGTATTTCTATGAGTAGTTGTTTGTCATGTAAGCCATTGCTATGAGTATGTCTTTGTCTTTTGAGCTATTGCTATGAGTAGGTCTTTGTCATGTAAGCCATTGCTATGAGTATATTTTTGTCGTGTGAGCTATTGCTTTATGTAGGTTTTCAACTTTTTGTCATGTGAGCTATTGATATGAATACGTTTTTGTCATGTAAGCCATTGCTATGAGTAGGTTTTTGTTGTGCGAGATATTGCTTTATGTAGGATTTTGTCATGTGAGCTATTGCTATGAGTAGTTCTTTGTCATCTGTATCATTAAATTTTTCACTTACAATGTAGATATAATTTTTATACGACCGCAAACAAATTTTTGTGGTCGTATATTGGTATGACTTTGACGTTGGCGTCGTCGTCGTCGTCCGAAGACACATTGGTTTTCGCACTCTAACTTTAGTTTAAGTAAATGGATCTCTATGAAATTTTACCACAAGGTTCAATACCACAAAAGGAAGGTTGGGATTGATTTTGGGGGTTATGGTACCAACAGTAAAGGAATTAGGGGCCAAAAAGGGGCCAAAAATAAGCATTTTTGTAACTTCCAGACATAACTTGTGTGTTAGTGTATGGATCTCTCTGACATTGTACCACAAGGTTCCATATCACAAAAGGAATGCTGGGATTGATTTTGGGGGTAATTGCCTCAAAATTTTAGGAATTAGGGGCCAAAAAAGGGGCAAAAAACAAGCATTTTTCTAGTTTCATGACAATAACTTGTGTGTAAGTGTATGGATCTTTCTGAAATTGTACTACAAGGTTCCATATCACAAAGGGAAAGCTGGAATTGAGTTTGGGGGTAATTGCCGAAACGTTTAGGAATTGGGGGCCAAAAAGGGGCCAAAAATAAGCATTTTTCTAGTTTCCAGACAATAACTTGTGTTCAAGTGTATGGATCTCTCTGAAATTGTACTGCAAGGTACCATACCACAAAGGGAAGGCTGGGATTGATGATGGGGGTAATTGCCTCAATATTTTAGGAATTAGGGGCAAAAAACAAGCATTTTTCTAGTTTTAGGACAATAGCTTGTGTGTAAGTGTGTTCAAGTGTATGGATCTCTCTGAAATTGTACTGCAAGGCACCTTACCACTAAGGGTAGGCTGGGATTGAGTTTGGAGGTGATGAATCATAAGGGGGTTCAAAAAATTTGGGGGGGGGGATTTTTTTTTTTTTCCTTTTTTGTCTTTTTTTCATTTTTTTTTCTTTTAAAATTTTCCATTTTAAGTTGGTTATTTCTGATTTATATTTAAAAGCAAATAATAATGATATGGTAGGAGATACACAACAAACAGGATGTGTAAATTATTATATAATAAGTATTGTGCAATAGCAAGAAATTTTCAATTGCACAGTATTGCACAATAGCAAGAAATCTTCAATTGCACAGTATTGCGCAATAGCAAGAAATCTTCAATTGCACAGTATTGCGCAATTGCAAGAAATATCCAATAGCACAATATTGCGCAATAGCAAGAAATTGTCAATTGTACAGTATTGCGCAATAGCAAGAAATATTTAATTGCACAGTATTGTGCAAAAGAAGATACTTCGTATAAATTGCTTATTTCTTGACCAATTTCAATGGGGTTTTATTCTTGAATTCTTGGGGTTCTTTAATATGCTGAATCTAACCGTGTATTTAGTTTTTGGATTTTGGGCCCCGTTTTTAAATTGGTCCACATTGAGGTCCAAAGGGTCCAAAATTAAACTTAGTTTGATTTCATCAAAAATTGAATTCTTGGGGTTCTTTGATATGCTGAATCTAACCAAGTTTAGATTTTGGATATTGGACCATAATAGGTGAATGTCCAATTTAAAATTTTTAAGTTCTTAGACCACATTCATTCTGTGTCAGAAACCTATGTTGTGTCAAATATTTAATCACAATCCAAATGCAAAGCTGTATCAAGCTTGAATGTTGTGTCCATACTTGCCCCTACTGTTCAGGGTTCGACCTCTGTGGTCGTATCAAGCTGCGCCCTGCGGAGCATTTTATTTAAAATATTGAATGAATAAAATTATGCTGTTGTAATTATTAATATTATTGAAAATAAGTTTTGATGAAAAAGTAATATAGATCAGAACTACTCGTATTCTTGTACAATTTCAATCCAATTAAAATTAAATCCTTTAACTGCTCCCGTTCTGATATGTCCCACATCAAGGCCTTGATTCAAGACATATCAGAATGGGAGCAATTAAAGGATCTTATTTTAATTAGATTGGTACAATTTGAAATTCATTAAAATTTTTAATACATTTTTTTTTTAAATTTCAGGATGTAATGGAAAAGCATGACATTCACAATTGGCAGAATATCCGTGGTCCTAGAGAAGGTGAAAATTCAAGAGAAATGCAGGCAGAACAAAGAAGACAATTTGGAAGTTTACAGAAAAACACACTGAAAGACAGTTCTTTAATGGGAAATTTAAAGAATAAACAAACTGAATAAAAAAGAATTTTTATTTTGTATTGACATGTATTTCATCTTTAATCTATGGCTTCTGCGACTCTATTTTTTAACCCCCTACTCTTGTGATATAATGCTTGAAAGTTAATGGGGTTCTCATTTTACTTTATGGGTGACCACATTTTCTTCCTCTCTGAAACTTCTTAACCAATCTAGTCAGTACATGCAGCTTTGCCAGGATAACATGCATCTAATATTTAGAAATTTAATCTATTTGAAAAATTGGAAAACTGCATTAGATCAGAATTTTTAGCTCACCGTTCCGAAGGAACTGTGAGCTTTAGCCATCACTTGGCGTCCGTCGTCGTTGTCCGTCTGGTGTAAACTATTTCAAACATCTTCTCCTCTGAAACTACTGAACCAATTCCTACCAAAGCTGATTGACCCTTAGGGTATCTAGAATAAAGTTTGTGTTTTATTTTCTGTTTCGTCAAAAACATGGCCACCATGGCTAAAAATAGAACATAGGGTTAAAATGCAGTTTTTTAGCTTATATCTCAAAAACCAAAGCAGTTAGAGCAAATCTGACATGGGGGTATAAGTGTTCATTAGGTGAAGTTCTATCAGCCCTGAAATTTTCAGATGAATCTAATAACCCATTGTTGGGTTGCTGCCACTAAATTGGTAATTTTAGGGAAATTTTGCAGTTTTTGGTTATTATCTTGAATAGTTTTAATGGTAAAGATAAACTGTAAACAACAAATATGTTCAGCAAAGTAAGATCTACAAATAAGTTAATATGACCAAAATTGTCAATTGACCCCTTAAGGAGTATTGCCCTTTGAGGACAATTTTACACAATTTGTTTATCATGTTTTCTAACATTAAAAAATCTTCTCCTCTGAAACTACTGAACCAATTCCAACCAAACTTAAGCTGAATGATCCTTAGGGTATCTAGAATAAAGATTGTGTTTTATTTTCTGTTTCGTCAAAAAACATGGCCGCCATGGCTAAAATTAGAACATAGGGGTAAAATGCAGTTTTTGGCTTATATCTCAAACACTTAAGCAATTAGGGCAAATCTGATGAGAGGTACAAATGTTCATTAGGCCAAGTTCTTTCAACCATGAATTTTCAGATGAATCTAACAGTCCATTGTTGGGTTGCTGCCACTAAATTGGTAATTTTAAGGAATTTTGCAGTTTTTGGTTATTATCTTGAATATTATTAATGATAAAGATAAACTGTGAACATCAAAAATGTTCAGCAAAGTAAGATCTACAAATAAGTTAATATGACCAAAATTGTCAAATGCGTCCTTAAGGAGTTATTGCTCTTTAAAGACAATGTTTCACAATTTGTTCATCTAGTTTGCTTACTTTAAAAAAATCTTCTTTGAAACTGCTGAATCAATTTCAGCCAAACTTGGGCTGAATGAGTTTCAGAGTATCTAGTGTAAATTTTGTATTTTATTTCCTTGTACGTCAAGAAACATAGCCACTATGGCTAAAATGGAACATAGGGGTAAAATGCATTTTTTTGCTTTTGAAGAAAATATGACAGATACAAAGAACATTTAAATGGCATTTTTAAGCTACTCATTAATATATATTGAAAAGCAAAAATAATCATTGATAAAAGATTTAAGCAAAAAATTACAGGTGAGCGATTCATGCTCTTGAGAGGCTGAGTCTGGGCCTCCTATTTGTATATCCTGGATTGATGATCTTTTTTGCTGTTAGCAGTTTTTGTTTTGCTTTATAGTACTTAAGATAAGTGGCAAAACACGAAAATTCTTCAAAAATCATCATTTAATGATCATAACTTCTTAATGAGTCATCCATTGGTTTTGGTCACATTGGCTTTTTTGTATAGATCCTATGTTGCGAGTTAATTTTTTTGCCTACAGTTTTTATGAAGCTGCTTAATTTCTTGAGATGATTGGAAAAACATGAAAATTCATCAAACATCGTCATTAGGTACCATTACTCCTTAAGTAAACATCCAATGGCTTCGGGTAGTATTGATATTTTTGTAGGTCTTGTTTTGATGAGCATTTTTGCTATTAACAGTTTCTACTCAGCCAAAGTTGACCTTAAATGGATTTGGCTATTTTTATGTTTGGTTATATAGCTCTTCAACTGTTTCGGTTCTTATACATCACTGGCTTTCAAGTATTCAGCTTTGAGCGTTCCTGATGAAGGTAAATCCATAAAAACGCTTCGGACGCATGAAATTTATAGCGTATCATTTCATTTTTACCCATCTATTTTAATTTCCAGGGAGGCAAAACAGGAAAATTTGTCCAAAATCGTTATTTAATAGCAATAAATCCTTTAGGATAGGAGTCATGATCATCTGATAATTATGGCGAAAATTGGAACTGAGTGGAGAGATGCTGACATTCTGAGCATTTTTGCCCCTGTCAGATTTTCTTGATTTATTATGATTTTCAATATATAAGAAAAGTAATGCATTTTACCCTTATGTTCAATATGTAGTCATGGTTGCCATGTTCGTTGTCTGACCGATAAAAAAAAACTTTAAACTATATATCATATAGATTATTCACCCATATACAGTTTGGTTGAAATTGGTTCGGTAGTTTAAGAGAAGACGACATTTGAAAAAGTTTTGCGACGACAACGGATACCAATTGATGGCAATAGCTCACATGGCCCTATGTCAAATGTTTTTCATTACTGCGAAATATGAGCAAATAGCAAAATATAAATAGTTTGTAATGAAAGCCAGTTTATGTATCCTTCCATAAACTTAAAAGGCATGACTATACCTTCAAGAAAACCAACTCCAACCAAATAAAATATCTCTCGGATGAATATGCAAGAAGAATATTTGACATAAATATTATTTGATTTATAGATTATCAATATAATTATCTAGGGTCTTTTTTGTTGAAAAATCGCCTACGATCAACAGTCTGTTAAAGGGGTCGTTTCATTTACTGAGTCCGTCAGCAGTGAGTATCTTAACATTCGTAACTAAGGCTATACACATCAATGAAAGTAAGATATGACAGTATGAATTATATATCTTCACTGATAATTATAATGTTAAGATTGTTACGTTTGGATCGTTTAATTCATTTACTGAGTCCGTCAGCAGTGAGTATTTCAACATTCTTAACTAAGGCTATAAACATCAAGGAAGTAAGATATGCCAATATGATTTACATCTTCACTGATATTTATAATCATAATGTTAATAATGTTACGAATAACTATAGAAGTAATGGTATCTATGCAATCTGGTGTATGTAATCCTGACATGTTTTGTAATATTTGATTGATTCTGTTTGGGTTTCTCCTGATCTAATGGATAGCAAATTATGAACTAGTGTTCTGGTGTTTTAATTCTATAGTATATGAAACAATTATGAAATAACATATAACATGCAGTTAATACGAGTCTTTATAGATATAGATATATAAAGCCTTTGTGTTTCCAATTTATTACTAAGAGATAAATATAAGCAATAGTGATAAATACGCATTAACAACATCAGTGATAGACGTGTTTGAAATCACCTTTTCACTGATGTGCCAAAACATTGCTCAATAATTTAATTTTTTCGCAAAGACGTTATAAGTTTTTCATCGCGACTTGAATATATGACCCCCTGTCTTGTAAATTAGTTATAAATCCTAAATAGTACTGTAAATATAACTTAATAAAAGTTTCACGGTATGTGATGTTTATTGTTTGTTTATTGTGTATGAGCTTTTCCCATCGCTTGGCGTCTGTCGTCTTCCGTCCATTAACTTTTACAAAAATCTCCTCTAAACTACTGGGACAATTGAAACCAAACTTGGCCACAATCATTATTGTGACCTCTAGTTTGATAAAAAAAACTCTCCAATGACCCCACCTGCCAACCAACATATACAGTGGCGGATCCAGGGGGGGGGGGGGGGGGGGGGTTCCGGGGGTTGGAACCCCCCTTTTTTTTGACGATCAATGCATTTGAATGGGGACATATAGTTGGACCCCCCCCACTTTATCCTGGGTTAGGAACCCCCCCTTTTATAAATGGCTGCATCCGCCCCTGCATATATATGCATGGCCACTAAGGCTTGACATAAAATATAGGGATAACATCGCAAGTATGTGTATTATCTTGAAAACCGTTATAGACTGACAATCTCAAAGGGCAGAAATGTTCAAAATGTCAAAAGCATAAATATATAATAGATCATAATACTCTCGTGAAACCATCTTGTGGTTTGAAATAAAACTGGGCCTGGATAATCCTATGCGTACCGTTGAACCATTTTCCTTGGGAAACAACTGACGTGGAACCAAAACAGTGTATGTATATTACAATTGAGGTAGTACTGAAAGGTTTGCGGATACAAGCGCTCAGTGATGGTCTCCTTAAAACGTTAATATTTTGGTTTGAATCATGTAAGGACCAATTGCCATCAAAATGGCTTAATGGCTGCGAGTCTCGGAGTTTTTAAAAATATAAGCGACGAATTGCTTCCAAGCTAGGAAGAAATGAATGAATTATTTGTATTACACTCTTTGCATTTATGTCTGAATATCCCAGATTCTATATTAAAAATGGCCTTTACCGTAACTAAAATTGGAAAATTGTGTTGCTGTATTTTCCCTCATTATTATTCTGTGTCAAGCGAACTATAATGGTGTCATCAACATGTCTTATATCTGGAACACCTATAGTATCTGCAACTCCTCTTAAATGACTGACAGGGTTTCAATTACACTTTCATGGTATCTTTCTCGCTGCCTTAATTTGTCTTTTTATATCCAAATGTTTTTGGTTCCAAAGACACGCAATGAACGTTGACATATATACTTACTTCTATCTATTAATAGGAAAGTTATGAAAGAATTTGTTAGCGTTCCAGTTTTCTAGTTTTTAATGTTTTTGTCAATTGAAAAGTATCCAGTTTTGATAGCTTATTGTTATTAGATTGCTGTCTTGTCTGACTGTGTATTTTCTTTAGTTGGACACTGTTTTATTACCTATACATGATGTAAGCATTGTATAATGATCGTGATATAGGTTCTTGTATGATTTTGATTCTACATTTTATCCGCAAGTTCTTTCTAGAAAGTTACAGAATTTCGATGAAACTAGACTCTAGCACCACCATTATTAATTTTAGAGACCAGTTTTTGGGGGGATTTCCCGGCATTACAAAAA
Organism: Mytilus californianus; assembly: GCF_021869535.1. Lineage (NCBI taxonomy): Eukaryota > Metazoa > Mollusca > Bivalvia > Mytilida > Mytilidae > Mytilus > Mytilus californianus. The sequence goes on along the minus strand of NW_026262690.1, from coordinate 30,801,609 downwards.
AAGGGACAGGTATCTTATGTATGCAAATACTGCATAACTGGAATCTCAATGATTATCTATTCATATCGTCACGTCATATAGACCATCGCACATCAGCGAAAGGACCGTCAAACTTCGGCGCAGACCACCGCACTCCATCGTGACCATCGTACTTCAGCGTCCTCATCGCATTTCCGAGTCCTACATATTTACTGCGAGTTCTTTATTGTACTTTTTACTTTTGCCATTATCAGGATTAAAAGGGGAGAACTGAATATCCAAAACTAGTTCACATGTAAATGTGCCTGTCCAAAGTTCTGAGTCACACCTGTTGTTGTCTTTGTTCATGTCCTCATGTTTTGTTGGTCTTTTGCAGAATCGAGTGTTCGTGGCAGAACGTTGATAGTTTCTGCATGTTTATGCACATTTTGCTTACATTCAGGCTTTTGCGATCATGATATGATGTATATAAGACTGTTTTCAATGTCTTTTATGTCTATTTTGAGGTGCTTGACAAAACAATATTATAACCAGAAACAGACCAAATAATTACTGGAAAAATATAATACATTGTCTTAATCTGTTTGAAAATATACTCGAGACAGAAAGAAAAACGATAACAATCTATCACAATTTCTTTAAGACAACAACAAATATATATAATTTTAAAAAGCTTTAAAATTTGAAATATTAAACATGAACAAAATATATTAAAATCGATTAACACTATGTAGTGTGTATATACCGGTGCTTTGCTTTTGCGCCAATTGGCATTTCATTTGCGCCACAAACCATATTTCATTTGCGCCACAAAAAAAAAATCCATTTCATTTGCGCCAATAATACAGGTACATACAGGTAAATAGTAGATTTATTCAAAAGATACTTTTGATAAGAACTTTAAATTAAAACACAGCTTTTGTTTGCATAATAAAACATATTCATTAGAAATCAGTCATCATAAAACCATACAAAAGCACTATACAATATAAGTCTATTCTATGCACTATATATACACTGCAGTAAACATGTGAATACTATATATAGACTGCAGTAAACATGTGAACACTATATATACACTGCAGTAAACATGTGAACACTATATATATAGACTGCAGTAAACATGTGAACACTATATAACCTAAGTGACTTTCAGTTCTATATAAGAAATGAGTATGAACTGACTAAATTACCCATGGGGAATACTCTAAAAATATTTTTATTCTCCATATAGCAATGTATATTTAAACTATTCCGTTATATGTTACCTGTGAAATGGCGCAAATGTAGTTTTTATTTTTTAGCGCAGATGAAATATAACCTTATGGCGCAAATGAAAGATTGGATTTTGCAAAAATTGGCGCAAATGCAATGCGCCCGTATATACAGGAGTATCAAAAGAGATCAGATTGCTCACTTGGCAATCATGTGTTTCAATAAATAAAAATATAAATAAGTAAAAAATGTTTTGAAATCTTGCCGAGAACAAATTGGCAGGAGCCCCCTCCCCTTTACACAACTATTCCATGACGAGTTCTCCCATAATTCTTCAAATATTACATACATAGAACATGGAATATGTTATTTGCAATCCATTAAGTCCCAATAAGCTTTAAAAACTTCTTTGACATCCCATTCAGAAATAAACAGCTTTGTCATCCCACTCAGAAACAAACAGGACAGAGGCTTCCCTACTCACCTGCAACTGGATTGAAACTTTAAAAATATTACTGATATTTTCGAAGTCCATAGTAAAAACAGGTCAATAGTAGTAGGTCAACCAGAAATAACCACACATTCAATCTGCAATGTCTGATTATAGTTAAGTAAATAATCTTCAAGAAGGGGAAACAACGAAAGGAGAACTGTATAAATGTTGTTACAAATTATCTATATTAATCAAAGAGTAGTAATTAGGTAAGACACAAAACTCGCTGGCAACTTGGAGAACTTCATAGGATTAAGCTAAAGAAAGGTAAAAGGGAAAATATAAAATATATAGCAGCTCCTTTATCACTCGACGGAATCTATTTCTGGAAATTGAAATGTCAACGGAATCGCCAAATGCCTATTTGAGTATGAATTCAGTTTTAAAGCAATGACAAACTCTCTTCGTGGAATAGTGAGAGAATGGACATTTTACTAACACCTTTTCACTACTATAAACAAAGCAAATGTAATCTTTAATTTAAGGACATTTATTTTTACTTTTATTTAAAAAAAATTCTGACTATGATGTACATTTCCGGGTGAGATTTGTTTTAATAATCGGCAATTATCAGGGAACATTTTACGGCTGCAAGAAAACATACATACAAAATCGTTTTACACATGAGATAAATAATAACACTTGTATATGTAACATACGTAAAATAATATAAGATGTGTATAATTGCCAAAGAAACAACTATCCGACAGAGGCCAAATGTAGATGTTAGCAACTATAGGTCACCATACAATCTTCAACAATGAAAAAACCCATACCTCATAGCAAGCTATAAAGGCCCCGACATGACTAAATGTAAAACAGTTCAAACAAGAAAACCATCATTTATATGTGGAGATTTTAATGCCAGAATAGGCTCTGAAAATGACTTTATAGTAAACGATGATTCAAAATTTACTCCAATTTTTGATACATACCCTACTGACAAAAACATTATGACAAGAAAAAGTCGAGACCAAAAAATTGATCAAAGAGGCAAAGAAGTTTTGGATTTTTGCATTAGTAAACAAATAAGAATTTTAAATGGCAGAGTTCTTGGTGATACATTTGGTAATTTTACTTGCTATACCCCCAATGGTGCAAGTGTGGTTGATTATGTTGCTGTGTCGGAAGAAATTCTTGAAAATGTACTGTATTTTAAAGTATCCAGTTTTATTCCCACATTATCTGATTGTCATTGTAAACTTGAGTGGGAATTATCTGCAAAATATTGTGTTCCTGGAGAAAATGATATTCCAATCCAGTTGAAAAATATGACACCTAATTATATCTGGACTGACTGTTCAGCAATAAAATTTCAAGAAACACTTTCTTCAGATACACTACAAAACTACATACTATAATTCAACAACAGCACAATTCAATTTACTCAGACATCAGTAGATGAAGCATCATCAAAACTTTCAAACATCTTTTTATCAGCAGCAAATCTATCACTTAAACGACCTTTAAAAAAACACACAAACAAACAAAAAAACAAAAAGTGGTTTGACGCAGGTTTACAACAAGCTCGAACTAACTTGCTTAATTATGGAAAAATTTATTCAAGATTTCCATATGATCCAATTATCAAAAATCACTTTTATAAACTGAATCGTGAATACTCCAAACTAAGGAAATATAAATACAAACAATACAAACAATCATTGATTAGTCAGCTGGACTCCTTGCACGAAGAGAATCCAAAACTGTATTGGAACTTAATTAATGAACTACAGGAAAAAAATGAAACACAAAAAAAATGTGGAGTACAACCATCAACTTTGATATCACATTTCCAAAAGTTGTCACAACTGAAAGGTGAATTTCAAAGTAGATATACAGAGCTATGTGAAAAACTGAAACAGTTAGAAAACTCAAAATGTTTCAACGAGTTGGACTCCGTTATCACTGAGTCTGAAATATCCAAAGCCATTTCACACTTAAAATGCAATAAATCATCAGGCTTGGATAACATTAGTAATAATATGATAAAGAATGGACAGACTTTCCTTTTAAAAAGTTTTCAACAGATGTTTAATACTTGTCTGTCTTCAGGTATATACCCAACATCTTGGGCTGAAGGTTATATTACACCAATTTTTAAAAGCAACGATACAAGTGACCCTAACAATTATAGAGGAATAACAATAACAAGTGCAATTGGAAAGCTTTTTAATAGAATATTAAGTCTAAGACTGGACAAATTTCTTCAGGAACATAATATTATACATGATAGTCAAATTGGATTCACAAGGAAAGCCAGAACTGCAGATCATATGTTTATTTTAAACTGTCTTATTAACAAATACTGTAATTCAAAAGAAGGTAGACTGTTTGCCTGTTTTGTTGATTTTCAGAAGGCTTTTGATACTGTTATACATACAGGGATCAAGATTAAACTACTAGATATTGGGGCTGGGTCTTATTTTTATAACATTATTAAAAGTATGTATGAAATTAGCAAATCATGTGTCAAAATTCAAAATCAAGTAAGTGATTTTTTCCGATTAGATATTGGAGTCAAACAAGGTGACAACCTCAGTCCGGATTTATTCAAGATATTCATAAATGATTTGCCCAGATATTTGTCAGATACTAGAGACCCAGTTAATGTCAATGACAAAGATCTACATTGTTTAATGTATGCTGATGATATTGTTTTATTATCTACATCAGCTGAAGGACTACGAGAAAAGCTGGGAATGCTTGATAAATTTTGCAAAGATTGGTGTCTCAATGTGAATACTAATAAGACAAAGGTGCTGATTTTCAACAAGGCAGGCAGACAAGTAAAACAGATATTCACATTTCAGAATATAAATCTGGAATGTGTTTCAAAATACAAATACCTAGGTTTATATTTAAGCTCATCTGGTTCATTCAGTTATGCTCAAAATGAACTATACAAAAAATCCCTGAAAGCTCATTTCAAATTAAGGAAAGATCTTTTATCACTTAATCCTGATGTAAAAACAAGTATTCATGTTTTTGACCACACTGTAAAACCTATTTTATCATATGGTAGCGAAATATGGGGGATGTTTAATTCTCTTTCCTCTAAATGTAAGAAGGAAGATATATCTTTTGAAAAATTATATTTAGGTTTACCCTGTGAGAAACTTCATATAAAATTTTGTAAATTTATACTTGGGGTACACAAGAAAACAACAAATGCTGCAGTGTTATCTGAACTTGGAAGATTTCCAATATATTTTAATATTATAAAAGGAATGTTATTGTACTGGTATAGAATAGAGAATTTAGGTAATAATTTTCCTCTATTAAAAGAGGCATATACACAATCAAAGACACTACATCACATGAATATAACATCATGGTATGGTTCAATAAATGTTGTTTTTAAAATACTTGGTATTGACTATACAAATGCCATAAATGCTCCATTTTGTGAATCCTTATACAAATTTAAGAAATATATACAAACCAAGTTATCAATATTGTTTATTAGCTGTTGGAAAAAACAAATAGATAAATTTTCAGACAGTAAACTGAAAACCTACCTTTTATATAAAACAAATTTTGGTTTTGAAAAATATCTAACATTGATCAAGAATTTTGAACTTAGAAGAAGTTTTACTAAATTACGTGTATCTTCTCATAGATTACAAATAGAATTAGGTAGATATCAGGGTATTCCCCGAATTAACAGAATATGTAATAAATGTTCTTCCAATACTGTCGAAGATGAGGCTCATTTTCTATTTGATTGTAACAAATTTGAGGATGATAGAAATTGTATGTTAGCTAGTATTGCAAAATATAATTCTTATTTTAATCATATGAGCAGTCAAAGCAAAATTATCTGGTTATTTAGTGTAGAAAATGTTGAGTTACTTAAAATAATATGTAATTTTATATACAAACGTCTTCCTTAGTGAATATTAGTTAAAGGAAATCTATGTGTGTATATACATTTGATTGGACATAGAAAATTATATTCATCTGAATATCACAAACATACTAGCCGATTAAAAAAAAAAATGATTGTTAAGATATATTATTTATTCAAATGTTCTCTTATATCCTTGAGGCATCGTCCCCTGGTATCAACTGCATTCAAGTTACCTATGATGCTTCCTTGTTTGCTTTTGATACAGGTAGGAAAGAGACATTTACACACATTTTACATGCCTATGGCCCATAAGGTATCGCCCCCTGGTGTCAGCTGCCTTTAGGAAACCATAATGCTTTCCTATTTGCTGCTGACACAGGATGAGTCATGGACATGCTTAATTTCTACTTTCTTTTTGGCTAATTATTATATATTTAATTGATCCAACTTTTTGTGTACTATACATATGTGGATATCTATTTTTCTTTTTTTTCTTTTTGGGCTGCTTGTTTGTTATCTATATCAACCACACTTGCAATAAAATGCATTAGTATTAAAAAAAAAACATACTATAGATTCTTTATCTACGTATTCTTTAAGAACTTAAATAGTTCTCGTTTAACTTTTTTTTTTTTATCTCATTGTTTGTATTGTATTATGAAAAATTATTGATGTTGTAATGTTTATGCCCTTTGGGGCCCATAATTGGAAATAAAATATCTTATCTTATCTTATCTTATACAAAACAACAAAGAAAAACAAATATGATATACAGGAACAAACAATAATCACTGCATTACTTGATATGACACTTGCACATACAGAATGTCGCGATTTTTAAAAAGGTTCGCTGGAGCCAAACCCTCCCCTAAACTGGGACAGTGGCGTAACAGCACAACATAAGAACAAACTATAAAAAATAGTTGAAAAGTGCTTGCTCAATAGATCGACACAACGCACAATGAAATGCTCCGCATGGCACAGCTTGATCCGACCGCAGAGGTCGAAACCTTGAACAGTTGGGGCAAGTATTGACACAACATTCAAGCTGGTTACAGCTCTGAATTTAGACTGTGATTAAATATTTGACACAGCATAGGTTTCTGACATATAATGAATGTGGTTTAAGAACTTAAAAATTTTGAAATTAGACATTTATTTATTATGGTCCAATATCCAAAATCTAAAATCATGGTTAGATTCAGCATGTCAAAGAACCCTAAGAATTGAATTTTTGAAAAAAAAGTAAAATTGTTTAGCTTTTGGACATCAATGCGGACCAATTTGATAACGGGGCCAAAATTCCAAAATCTAAATATACAGAATATCAAAGACACCCAAGAATTCAAGACTTTGAATTAAACCCCATTGAAATTGGTCAAGATATAAGCAATTTATACAAAGTATTAGAAACAAATTGCTTTTGGCCCCTTATTCCTAAACGATTAGGGCCATAACCCCCACAATCAATCCCAACCTTCCTTTTGTGGTAAGGAACCTTGTGGTGCAATTTTATAGAGAGATCTAAACACTTATACTCAATTGATTGTCTGGAAACCAAATGTCTTCGGACGACAACGACGACCACATACCATTATACGACCGCAGAAATTTTACGGTCGTATAAAAACAACTTAACATAAACTAAAGACACAAACTATCGAATTGAGAGTACTCGCAGTTACCGAAAGCTAGTTCAAAGCCAATAACAAATACCCCGGTAATGAAAAAAATTATGTATCCATGACAAAATATCAATCGGCCAGTACACATCCAATGGATTTAGTATAACGATGTCATAAAAAGTAAAAGAAAACATTTTTTTTTCTTGCCGAAATATAAGTATCGATAGGATGTAGAACCGTAGGTGTATAGTAATACATATTTAGTAATGTTTTGATTTATTGATAACAAAATCAATGTAAGTACCGATAAAAACAATATTCAAAGATAGCATTACAGTGTTAAATTGATAAACTTTAAGAATAAGTTTATTTAAAAGATCGATCAGTTTACATGGATCGAATCTAAATTTACGTGTTCTGAAGACAACATCACCGTTAAAATTATGATTCGATATCCCGCTAGAAATAAGTTTTCTACAGGTACAAGCAAACATCCAAACTAAACAGTGTATCAATAACATAATTTAGTTAAGATTTTAAGTATTTTGTGGTAGCGAAATCCCTAGCACTTTACCAGTGATACTCAAATAACGTGCATTAAAATCTACACACTACATACATGGGCATAGCAAACGAGTTAGAATATATAAACACCGCAAGATTGGGACAAAGGAACATAACTGTCCAAAAGGAAAACCAACAATATGGGGGAAAATCGTCCATTTTGTCGTGAATTTTAGTATGGAGTTTCCCCGTGTAAATTTAGGAAATGGCAGTTATTCCTGTTGATATAAGATTTATTTACAGGAAGTTCCCTTGGGTATAATCAAAAGAATTCTTATATATTTATCAACTAATATATATAATGTATATTCTGGAAGTTGTATCGCTATAAATAAATAAATACGGACGAACGATTATGTAACAAACTCCATATACATTTAACTGGGTTTAACATGACATGAACAGAACCTTGTGGTGGAACATTTCTATCCTAATACAAACACCTTTCCTGTTATATGTTCCTTTTCGCATTTTACCATGCAACAGCGCAAGTTGTAAGCCTTACATCCGAAGTTTTGCATCTTTGGAAAACAAAGTACGTTTTACGTACGCTAAATTAAATGCATGAAACAAGCATTGCTATTTTACCTCTGTAAAGGATTCATACTTCCAAGATGCTTCATTTTGCGATAAAACTAACGCACAAGGTTGGAAAATATTTTGATAAGGCTGATACAATTATTGTTTAACTAATTAATGTGATGAGCAAAATTGTGACTATGTAAATTGCAAAATGTGATAAAAATACAAACATTTCTTTCTAAATATCGTCTCACGACCATAGTTTTGATTTCAAAATTGAACTCTATATTACGGCAGGACCATAATAGTATGCACATTATTATCTTATACTTTACATGTTCAACGGTCCAAATACTCAAATGGCGTGGAACAAGAAAAGGGATCCCCCTTTAAAAAAAAAAACTAAATTTGGCTACGCTGTATTAACGCCAAATTAGATGTTTTAATTACTATTATGAAGCTGCTAATAAAAGAAGAAATGTTGATATACATGTACATAAAACCACACTAAACTTTCCAAAATACAACTTTCATATATGACCTAAAAATGAAAATTACAAAAAATGTAAATCGTATAAAAAATATGAAAGTTTGAGAATCTACAACTTACAACGAAAAACATACACACGAGATCATGGTATCTATTCTAATAGATCTGGAACATTAAATAATCTTATAACTTCTTCTTCATCCTGTCTCTGATATAACATCTCTCCATTGAAGTGTAACAAACCACGTTTTCTTGCTCTAATTAGTATACCTACAACTTTGTTTGAAATAGCAACATACGTTTGGAAAAGTTTCCTGAAAGTGATGGTCACCGTTCCATCATCCTGTAGTTCACCATTTTCGGCAATCATTAAACAAAGTTCTCCAATTTCTTTCACAACATGTTTATGTGCTTTTATGCCGCGCTTTTCTGTCTTCGAACCTTTAGGGGGTCGTCCGTATTCCGGGTGATCCGTGGGCAAGACGACTCTTACTTTAGGTCCTTTCCATTCTTTGTCTGGGTTTATTATCATCTTTTCAAAGTGATCATCTTCTAGTTTCTGCCACATGGCAGCACGATTGGCAACTCCTGCGTCGTAGATATATTGCGTCATTTCGTTTGGATCAACCTGAAATTGAAGGAATCATTGGGAATTTTTGGACCGTCAGAAAAAAAGTAACAACGAAATATTGTCTAATTTTCAAATGTAGAAATGACAAATTTTAAACATAAAGAAAGTCATGCCCTAGATTGTTTGGCACTATTATTTCCATAGTAATACAATTGAAATTATGCCATTTTAACCATTACAATCATATATTTCCCAGTTCCATATATATTACATTACAATTTTTCCTCGGATATTTGAAAACTGCTCTCCTTGTATTAATTAAATTAATTAAATAGGACATCTTCAGTGTAACTGTTGTAGGCATTTGTCTTATTTTATATGAATTATTTAAACAAACAAAAAATGATTCTGTAAAGAAAATCTTAATTATTTCAGGGATGTTGTAAATGATCACTTATCAGATCACTGATTTTACAAAACTCCTGAAATTTCAGCGATTTTACAAAATCCCTAATTTTACAAATTCACTGCAACATATAAATAATACATCGGTAATATTTGTCTTTATTACCTGATCTTTCATTTGTCGAATTTGTCTTGGGGTTGTCCAGTTCCTTTTCACACCAGAGGATGTACTACATATATTTGGTTTTCTACTGTCATCTTCACGGTTCTGCCAATATGCTGCTCTGCCACTTACATCCCTTGTCAGAACAACATCGTCTCTTCTCTGGCGAGTTTTTGACAAACCACAATTAAACTTTTCCTCAAAATCATTACAAAAATCAGCACCACCAAGACGGCCATTTGTTTCATTGACTTTGAATTGTTGACCTCTATCACCGACAGTATGAACATCAGTGTAACCAATAACATTCCCATGGAAATCTTTAGTAACATCCTTAATATCTTTCCTAACGTTATAACTAGCTTTGTTGCTTTCGCCTATGCCTTCATTAATTGTGTATCCATTTCTTTTAGCAAGATCCATCCCAACAGCTGCTTGTCTGGACAATACATAATCATCATATGCTGTGTCTGCGTCCTAAAATTCATTTAAATTAAGTCATTATTTAAAATATATGAAGATATTATACAGATGTCACTCGAATCTCACGAATCCTGGTATAGACAAACAAAACAGGGAAAAGTATACAAACAAATCTCGTTTGGTCATGGTACAGACAAAATAACCGAAAAATAGAACAAAATAGAACATAAAAATCTCGTTGGGCAAACGTACAGACAAACATTATCAAAAAATTGAACATAAAAATCTCGTTGGAGCATAGTGCAGACTACATAACCGAAAAAAAGACGTAAAAATCTCGTTGGGTAATGGTAAAGACAAACATTACCAAAAAATAGAACATATAAAATCTCGTTATGTTATGGTACAGACCAACATAACCGAAAAATATAACATACAGATCTGAGTGGGGCCTGGTACAGACAACGTAACTGAAAATGGAACATAAAAATCTCAGTGGGGTTTGATACAAACATAACAGAAAAATAGAACATAAAGATCTCATTGGCCATGGGGCTTGGTACAGACAACGTTACCGAAAATAGAACATAAAAATCTCAGTGTGTCATGGAACATACAAATATAACCGAAAATAAGAACATAAAGATTTCCCTGTGGCCAAATACAGATAGACATTACAGCATAAATAGAACAGGAAAAGGTCAAGAATCCACGTAAAGACACATTACACTGAAACAGTACATTATAATTTCATGTGACCTGACACAAACAGACGTTACAGCGAAACAGAACATGATAACTTCATGGGGCCTGGTATATACAAACATAACAGTAAAACCAGTAAATGGGATTCACATGGGGCGTGATACGGACATGACAATGAACACAGTACATGAGAATCTTTTTACATAAAGACATTTAATTGAAAACAGAACATGCACATCTCACGAATCCTGGTACAGACAAAGATCACATGAAAACCTGGTACGAATAGAGGATTTTACTTAAGGGATCCCGATGATGAATCTATATAAAGCTATACTAAACTATCTTTTACTCTAAAATTTATCCTAATCAATACCACCTAATACTATAGGCCAATACAAACCCTAACAATAAACATGATAAATGAACCATAACCCTGAGGTACAGGGATCCCAGAATTAAGGAAAGATCAGTTAGATACTTCAGCAAAACCAGAACATGAAATCTCACGAATCCATATACATTACAGTACAAACAGTAAATGGGAATTTCATGTCCTTGTACAATTCGACTTTACGGTGAAAACGGTAATAAGTCCTGGGACAAACAAAAAAGAATGTGAAGGGGAATCATGAAACAGGCGGACAAGACAATGAAAACTGTACATGAGAATTCAATGAAACCTGATTCAGACAGAAATAACAATAAAAACAGTAGACGAGAACCTCATAAGTCCTAGTACAGACAAAAAATGTCAGTAAAAGCATCACCCTAGGATGAAGGGTCGGAAATTTAGACTGCAATTGGAAATGGTTTGTTGAATAGGGGTAGATTAGCTATAAATCTAAACGGGCTGTAACGGAGACTTTCTATCTGTGGAAGACCAAACATGTCACGGGAAAGCTGGAACAATAAGTCGTCATATACTAACAAGTTGTTGAAACAAATATGACTGAAAGGTCTAAATTCGAACGTCTTGTATATCAATATTGTGCATGCTTGATAAAAAAAATGTATACAACTTTTAGCATGAATCGTACGTTTCCTTTTATGGATATTTGTTTTCAATATATTTAAAAGCAAATATAATATATTAAATATAATTTTAGTTAGTTTTTGCATTTTCTAATCACCCTTGTGAAAAACTTACATCTTCAACATCATCCTCGGCAGAGAGAATGTTGAAATCTTTCAGATATCCAGTACTTTTTGGCCTAGGCATAGATGCCTTTTTCTTCCTGATCTGCCAGGCTGGCAAATTCGATCGTGTTTCCTTGTTTTTCATTGTATCTATTCCATTGGAATTTAGTTTCTCGTTTTCTATTCCTCTATCAGTGCCTGTTGTTCTACAAAATTGTTAATGACTATATTTCTTTTTATCTTTGTTAACAAATAATATTGATTTTTTTTTAAATAGTGGCAAAAGAAAAGATGAGTGCGTTTTGAACCATATATGACTGCAATAGAGAGAAAAAAACAGAGAAAAGGATAAATAAAGAAGTTACAAAAACCATTAGTTGTTGCTTCTTGCATATCCATAAATCTTTACATGTAGGTTGTTATGGCGGATAGTATAAAGTTATGAATCGGCCATCTCATCAACATTATGTCAGATTTGTTTTTAAAAAGAAATAGTCCCAAAGGATATCAAAAACACATAACTAAGTACTCTCTTGTTTAAAGAAACAACTAGATTTAAAAAAATAACCAAGTTGATAGTAACTTGTGTGCATAGTTATGATGAATTTTAGTTCTAATATGCTAGTTGTGTCTAGTTTTCTTTAAATACTGAGCGCATTACATTTGCTCACATTTGGGGATTAAATTTGTTTACGATTGCGCGCAATATTTCATTATATTTGCTCTATTCAATTTACGTGTAACGTAGGTAAGTATAAAGGTTACTTATAATAAACTTGTCGAAAGTTTTTAATTTGAATTTATATTAATAATTTTAAATATTTTTTTATATTGAATCCTAAAGAAACCCCGTAAGCCCTTAGGGCATACAGTTAAGTGAGGTATTTGATGGAGCAGTTATGAAAATATCAGAATGGAGAAATTGGTCGTATTTATGTCCTTGAAATATTCAGCACGTACGGACATGTGAAATCAGTATGGTTTACTCTTCAGATTTGTATGTTCGATGCACTTTTAGATTTGTGTTTATGTCTATTACTTAGTGCTTATTTTACTAGTGCAAAATAAAACAGAATTATCATCCTCGAAACCTCACATCCACTTCCACGTTGGTGAGGAAGGGGGGACATAGACTAACCGGCGGAAGAGGTTCTTATCACTTGATAGTAAATAAATAAATAATTTATAAATAAGTATAATTTACTTGTGTTTACTTAAATAGGTCAACATTTACATGTAAAATGAATGCGAAAAAGCTGCGAGTAAACGTAATGATTTTTACGCGCAAATGTAATGGTAATTCGCGCAAATATAATGCACCGTAAAACCTAAATGTGTAAGTGCTAAGTTCTGTCTTTTTTTATCTTCCTTTGTATCTTTAAATAGAAAGTGAAGTTTTATTTTACATCTGTTTATTGAGTGTTTATAAAAATACGCGATGCATTTTGTGTAATTTTAAAAAGAAAATGGATATACGTTCACTTTGATAGAGCTTGACAAATGGTATAGGCACTCGTCTGTTGTTGGTGTCTTTTTGGTTGTTTGTTTTCGTTGGTTAATGTCTCACTTGACATACACTTTACATCTCCTTTCATTAAAATATTGCTATGTACGTTTAATGATAAATGTTCTATTCGTAAGATAAGACCGTTTCGCTTTGTTTTAATTTGTTTGAAGTCAAACAGTATCTAAATAATAAATACAGGATAAGACATACAAAACACGAGCATAATATTACTGTTAACTAATCCATTAGTTGAGTTGTGCAAAGTGGCTAGACTTGTGTGAATATTTCGTCATAGGATCACCTAACGGAGCGAGATCATGGTAGTCATCTGTAACGTTATTCAATCTTTCCAGCTGATATGTTTTCTCGATAGACCACTTTCGTATATATGCTTTAATCTTTCGACACTTTATTATTGTACGGAAATTGCCGTTCGAGAAAAATATTGATGTGTGCTGATGTTGTCAACTTTTATTTGTTCCAACTAACAGAAGTTTCCCTAAAAACTTTGACCCCCAAGGGTGACTGGGGAATAGAAGTATGGACACCATTGGTCTTCCTCCGACCGGCAGTAAAACCCGTGCTAAAGTGGGGCGTCCGTTTGGCTGTGCGGGATGTACAAATTTGCAGCCACGTCCGGTCAGAATGGGGACGTTAAATCCGATGCCTCGTGTATAGAAAGTGCCACGTTCTTTGCACGTTAAGAACCCTTGCAACAACTCTTTGAGGGGTCCGTAGGTGACCTGTTGCAAGCCTAAATTTCTGTCCCTATCCAATATACCCTCATTTCCCGTGGCAGTCTAAATTTCTCCGACCTCAATCCCTTAACCTATTACAGAACCTACCTATTGTATTTATTGTGAACTTGTTCTCGTCCTGAATATGCATGAAATATTTGCCACTGGACGTTAAGCAACCAACAATCAATCAATCAATCCTAAAAACTTTGTTAAAAACAATGCTATAATATCTGTTCCTGTTGGAACAAGTACTCTATACCCTTTATTCCGCAAGGAACAAAAATTGTTTTTATAGAATAGTGGGGACAATATAGAATATTTCTTCCATTTGGAACTAATGTTATAAAGGAAATTCTGTTTCGTGACACCGTGAACATTTATGGGTGTGATAAGGTTTTTTTTTCGTCTGAAAAATTCAGCATTATTTTGTAAAATATTCTTTTTGAGTGAAAAACAAATGTGGAAAATTATAAGATTTCTTTTCTTATATTACCGGTATTTGCCACTCTTGAGCCCAATTGATTGGTTGAAAGATATCTCTTCACTAATCCATTAGGTGAGTTATGCTAGACTTGGAAGATAGAGGTGGGGGAACTTCGACTGTCACTGGAAAATGAAGGTATATTAGATAGGGACAGACTTTTGGCTTTGCAACAGACAACCTACGGACTCTTCAAATAATTGTTGCAATAGTTCATACAGAAACCATAGAACTCTCATTAAAACAGAAGTGTTACAGCAATAACATACCATTTTTAATTAAAATTTGTTGATGAAGTTCGGAAAAGCGCAATTTAAAGTGAAAAAAAAGAAATTTTTTTCGCCACTTTTTACATATATTATACATATGTATAAGATATTCATATGCAGTTCAACGAGTTCTAAGCACATTCAAAATTTCATCAAAATCAAAAAATCACCCAATTACGTATACTTTACCTTAAAGCCAGTCAATATAACAAAAGTCCTTCAGCACAAACTCACATAGTACATAATTTCAGTTGCAAAACACAGGACATTCGCTGAGAAAACAAGACCCTATTAGAAGCTATGGAAGGAGGGTGTGCATGGTAAACCTTTCTCAAACACACATCGATTTTTAAAAAGGACGTTTTTAAATACTAAGTTGGTTAATATATACAGAACATGTTTTAAATATAAAGCAGCTTTATAAGTCAAAAGACACGATCTTTGAAAATACTTCGCTAAACTTGAAAACCATCTAAATTTACCATTGTGTATACTAGATGTAAAGCTAGATGTATCATTGTCAAATCCGGTTTTGTTTTTCTCAAATCTAACTTTATGTAGTCGTGTATTGTTCAAATCAAGTTATGTTTTTCATTTCAAATCTCAGTTTTCATAGATATACAGGTAACGTTAACAGCGGGCTATATATACATTACGTACGAATCACTATCAATACAGGTTTTTAACCTCCATTATAAAAATAACATTTCTGGTTGTTTTCATCATTAAAAAGAATAGTTTGTGTGATACTTAGATTCAAATTCAAATTTTTGGGACTGTGTTGGGCATGTTAGTCACCGAACATAGCAAACATACACAGTTTAAAATTGGTGAAAAAATGTATCTTTCTTCCAAATAGAACTTTTCAATTTTGGCACGTATATACCACATGCGGACGCTATTGAAAACGTTCTGATAGTAGTGATACACAAATATAATCTCGAGAGCTCTGTTCGAGGGACTATTTTGGTTGCGATTTGATACGATGTGTGATATTGAAAAAGCCATATTATATACACTTTATTGTATACTTTAAACAGATGTTTTCTGTTGTGGTTTGGTATTAAAGCCTTGCAGCCACGACTGACTTCGATATCATATCAAGGATTTGGCTGATACAGAACAATTGTCATTGAATGTATTACACATACAATTTACATGTATTTACTACTAAGTATACAATAAAAGCAGAGTTATCATTCAGTGTTATCATTTTCTTCTTCATATAACAAATGAAAAGAACAGCACATAATAAGCAATTTAGGTAAAATAAGTTAAGAATGTTGCTATGATAAAACTAGAGGTTCTAAAGAGCCTATGTCGCTCACCGAGGTCTATGTGCATCTTCAACAATGGACATTCTCCAACTAGAATAAAATTCATGACAAAATCTCTTTTTTGTTGAATTTATATTGCTGCTCATTTTTCTATTTACAGTTTCTCTCTAGCTTCTTTAGTTTTTTACTCAAAACACAAAAAAGATTAAACAAATGTTAGTTAAGGGCAATTACTCCTATAAAAAGTCTACTTACGATTTCGGCAAAATTTGACTTACTCGTAGATCTAGTCTTGCTGATTATTTTTGCTATTTAAAGTGTCTATCTATCTTTTATAGTTTTCAAAACTTTTCAAAAGTTTTCATAAGACAAAAACGCAAAATATTGGTAAAAATCGCCATTAAAGAGCAAGAACTCGACAATTAGGAGTCGACTAACGATTTCGGCCATGTTGACTTGTTTGTAGATCTTGTCTTACTGATCACGTTTGCTATTTAAAGTGGCAAAAAATGTTATCTATCTATAATAGTTTTCAAGATAAGAGGCAGAACACTAAAAATGGATAAAAATCGCCATTAAAGAGCATTTAAATTAAATCCAATAAGGAGTGAACAGGTTATGTTGGCCAGTAGATTTAATTCAAGATCTTGTCTTGCTCATCATTTTTGCTTATTCAAGTTTATAACTATATATTGCAGTTTTTCACATATCAGGCAAAAACTAAAAAAATGGTAAAAATCATCTTTAAAGAGTAATAACTCTAATTAGGGGTCGTAGGACAATTTCAACCAAGCAGACTTATTCGTAGATCCTGTCTTGTTGATCGTTGTTGCTTTTTACAGTTTCTATCTATCTATTACAGCTTTCAGATATTAGGGACACACGCAAATGATAAAAATCGTCATTAAAGGGCAATAACTCTAATAAGGAGTCGTCTGACAATTTTGATTATGTTGACTTATTTGTAGATCGTGTCTTGCTGATCATTTCTATTCAAAGTTTCTATTTATCAATTTTTATTTTCAAAATACTAGGCAAGAATGAAAAAAAAATGGTAAAATTCGTCATTAAAGGGCAATAACTCTTAAAAGAAGTCGTCTGACAGTTTTGATATAAAATAGACAATAGGTAAATCTCATCATTATTTCACAATCCTGCCTCTGTCAGATTTTCTCTATTTATAGCGGTCATGATAATAGATAAAACTTGCACTTTCCTCCAATGTTCTATTTTTAGCCATGTTGATTGGCAGGCGGGGTCATCCGACATATTTTTTAAACTAGAAACCCTAATGATGATTGCGGCCAAGTTTGATTAAAATTTAGTTTAAGAGGAGAAGATTTTTACGACGACGGACGACGGACGACGAACACCAGCTGATGAGAAAAGCTCACTTGGCTCTCTGGGTCAGGTGAGCTCGAAAAATCATACAGTGCGAACCTGGATTAATTTTTGATTCGCCTTTTCAGAATCCAAAGAAATATCGTTAATTTCACCTTTCGTACACTAAAAAAGAAAATAACGTCACAACATAAATGTTCAATTTCCAATATCCCGTGCGTGAACGTAAATTAGACCAGATAAATTCAAGAAAACTACCCTTAAAATTACATTTATTTGCACTTTTGAAACTATGGCAACTGTAACGAGGTGTTTGTGGGACAGAAACATGTCATGCAAACACATAGGCTTTTAGCAAAGACTTTAACACACAGGCATTAATCGAAACGACCTTAAATAATAATCGTTTTGACAGTTCAATGTTTCAACGGATATCCATTTTTAATGTTTTGTAAGACTATTTTCCATTATTTATTTTATCCTGAACAGATGTATGCACCTAGAAACAATATTTTATTTTGAAAGTTTCCCGTGACAATAAGTAGGTCGTTGTGATCGAAAACTTAATTGAAAACTTGTTTCAGGAAAAAGTACCATGCATAGAACTTCACCATGGAAATTGGTTTTTGGAAAGATCTTTAGATTCTTTATATGTAAATTTTTTTTTTTTTCTTCATTTTTTATTATAAATATGCAGCAACTGCATTGATGCGCATACATGCATAGCAATACAAGCAATCTTGTTCTTACGTCTGCTGAGCTTGAACCAGTGGTGAATACAATTGGTTCTCAGAATTGGATCCCCACCCTTGTTTGATTTTCTTGAAAATCCTGTATAACATTCAACAATATATGTACACAAATTATATCATAACACAAACAATGAACTAGAAGAATTATTACGATTCCTGTCTCTATATTCTGGTGTTTTGTCGCTGTTACAGATTCATCGCATAATAGACGATAAGACGATCATAAGTTCAACAATTAATCATCATCAACAAGAATTGGCACACTTAAATATCTCGCCTCTTACATATTTTGGAATTTTTCTAAAGTTCAATAACCTTAATACCTAGGTCAAGGTTCAATTAAACATCCGCTGTATATGTGCTTCTTAAAATATATTGAACTGCAATTATTGTAAAAAATCTCAGGAAAAATATAATATGCAGACGTAATTCGAAAACTGTCAACTGGAGGATAGATCAAGCTTAGCCATATGACATATACCAGAAAGATACACACCACGCAATTAATTCATGTACCAAAATATTATTGATCAGTCATACAGAATTACCTAAGATAACTATGATTTGGTCAATACGAATTATTCATCAAAGAATATCCTGTTTCAACGAAAAATAGAGTGGATGTACACAATCTGGCGCTTTATATGGTTTGTACCGCAAATGAAAGATTTCTTTGGTGCAAATGAATCGTACCGATCAATACTACTTCTTTAAACTATTATTCCCTACGGGCCTTGTATTCTTCAACAAGTAAAATAATTGCTGTCTATACTTAAAAGTCGACTTACAACTGACAAAATAAAAATATGCCAAACGTTAAAAACTATCTCACATTAATCGCTATAATTTTTTTCGCTATTCGCATTAATTATGAATCGATATTTTTGTATTACACATTTAAACAAGTGTGCAACATATAACTGCACATATTGGCATGATTTCAACTATTATTTGGTTCAAACCTCTTTCCAGTCTTCATGGCTTTTTTGTTCCTGTCTTTCTTCTCTTTTCTTTCTGAAGTCCCTTTTATTTGTACCTTTAAAGAAATGCAGTGTAAAATTCTATGTAATATAAATTTACTCTTAAAATGACAAAAGTTAAGACTGTCCGAGTTTTCTGCAGTTTGTCACTGAGATATTGAATTGTTTGTAGATGTCAGTACAAAACAGGGCAACAGAGCTAAACTAGAGGCACTTATCTAGTTTTTTGGATAATATCGATAAAAATGTTGCAAAAAGATATGTTTTGAATGCGTGGACCAAAATCTTGTCTGTCTTTTTTGGTCGTTGTTTGCTGGACAACGTTTTGTTTATCCATTATAATTTTCAAAATAAAAGGCAAAAAAGGAAAAATTGGTAAATATTGTGATTTAGAGACAATTCCTGTAAGCAGTCGATCGGCCATTTCAATCATATTGACTTATTTGTATATCTTGTGTTGCAGATCATTTTTGCTGTTCTAGGTTTCATATTTTAGTTTTCAAGGTATTAGGGATAAATAAAATTGTTCAGAAATCAACATCTGGTAAGGGCAACAATACCTTTAAGGTTTCTCTCTATCTATTACAATTTTAAACACAAAAATGCAAGAAAAGAAATGGATTAAATCATCAATGAAGGGAAATAACTCCTACAAGGAGTCGAAAGAACATTTCGAACATACTTATATGTACTTCTTTTAATGCTGATCATTTTTGTTATTCAAAGTTTCTATCTATAATAGATTTCAAGTTTATAGGCAAGAACTCAAAAAATGAGTACACATCGTCATTTAAAGGCAATACCTCCTATAACTAAACGAAAATTAGTGAAGCTATACAATTTAAAAGACAATAAAGCACCAAGCAAGGACAAAATACTGAACGAGTATTTATACTATATGCCTTTTAGTCTAGATTTTACTTACTGTGAACCGTTTGATCTCGTATGGAATACAGGTATTATACCTGAAAATTTGACTACTGGTAAAATATTAAACCTGTTTTCAAAAACTAGGGATGACCCGCCTAATTCTATCTCGCAATTGTCCTGATAAGTTGTTCTCGGACTCTTTACGCGTTCACTATTTATGTTATACTAGACTCTATATTTTTTCTAATGATAAAAATAATGTCCCCCCATTACACACACTGGTTGGGCTATACTTCGCTTTTGGCAAGACACTTTTTTGATCATTTGTGGAATTTCGAAAGGATTTCGATAAATTTGGACCTATAGGGTTTTTTTTCCCGCATTTTTTTCTTCTTAGTTAAATTAAGAGAAATGTTTTAAAGTTGTGTACAGTATAAACAGCGGAATAAAATCTTGTGTCAATATTTTCCCCCGGTCTAGCAGGTGTTAGACAGAAGGAAAATTTACCACCTTTTCTATACTCAACCTTTTAAGTCATCTTGAAGTGACTATTTTTGCAAGCTAAATGGGGTGCCCTTAATAAATTATTAAAGAGTAACTCGAGAGCGAATTAAACGTGATTCCCGTCTCTGAACAGTAGGTGAGCAGCACGGATGAATTAAAGTTATTGTGAGGTTTTATGGTGAGAGTAGGGTCAGATAAAATAAGAGAAAAGAAGTTGAAATATTAAAGAAATTTGACATCATGTTACACATTTAAATGTGTCCGATTGTTTACTTAAAAAATCAATCAGATATATGCTGCCCCTCTAAACTGTGGAAAACAAAAAGGGTATCCATGCCTCAAGCGCCTATGCATAAATCATTCTGAACGCTGATAGCTATGGGTATATGCCGAAAAATTTATTAACGCCTAACATAGTAATGTATAAATAAATATTTTTTAATGTACAAGAGAATTTGAGCACATAAAATCAATGTCTACAATAAAAGTTTTGATTTAAATTGGAAAAACACGTCAAAATGAAATATTGAGAGAGTGTTGATAAGTTTGTTATTATTCTAAAGACAGTTACTCTACATTTGTTCACATTAATCATTAAATTAATGATAAGTCTTTCCGAACGACTAAAAGCTTTAACCGTCCAGAGCTAAGATTCTTGTTATACTAGAGTCTATAACAACGTCTACAAAGTCATAGTTTGACAAAGGGAGTGCAGGTGCGCTATAATCCCACTGCCCTAATTGTAGTGCTACATTCTGGTGTTCTTATATTGGTTCCACGGTATATGTCACTTTATTGTCACATAATCCCATGCGGCTCCTGTATAGTCCATCTATAGCCCCAAAAATAAACACTACGGTCTTTCGGGTAAAGTCCTTAATGTTATCACTTTTTCTTCATCCCGTCCTTGATACAACATTTCTCCTTCAAATTCCACAAATTTATATTTTCTAGCTCTAATCAATGTACCCACTAAGTTATTAGATATAGTCAGGTAAGCTTCAAATAGTTCACCAAAAGTAATGTTAACACTACCATCTTCTTGGTGCTTTCCCAAGTCATTGATGACATAACAAAGATCGATTACTTCACGACTACTTTGTTCACCTGCCAGCTTCCCTCTGGATTCAGTTTTTGATCCTGATACGGGACGTCCATAGTTTTCATCATCTTTTGACAATTTCTGGCGATGTGTGGCTCCCTCCCAATCAGAAAATGGGTTGATAAGTTGTTTCTCCTTGTGTTCGTCTGCTCTTTTTTGCCACATCTGAACTCTATTTGTTAAAGGCTGTTCGTCCATTTCTTGTTCCATGACTACCTGAAACAGTTCTTGTTATTACTTGACTCCAAAACGAACTCATATCAAAATCACCCACTTAAAATCTGTTGAAAAACTTTCCGCGTGTTCATATTGTAAATACAGTATTTGTTTTGAGTACAAAAGTAGATTAGAATACACACGTCAGATATATTGATTATGTTTGCCTTCGTACGTAGATCGATATAAATAACTTTACAAGTATAATCACTGAGCGTTGATATTGAGACCTGCAAAGTTAAATCCTTAAAATAGATGTAAAATACCTACCACGAAATTTGATGTAGAACTCCGTCCAACGTAAATACTTTGCGAAAGTCCTGGAAATTATCAATGGAATTAAACACCCACTTCTTTGTCAGATACAGCTGATCGTTCTTTAAAGCACCACACGCGCATACCACGTGCAATTGTAATTACAGGATTATTACATAGGTATAATTACCTGACATTGCCAGCAGAATTCCGTTCATATTTACACAAGACATAAAAACCAAACATCATTTTATTTTAAATTGGAGTCTACAGCTAAATCTTTCGAGGTATTTATAAATGTAAGATTATTCTTTAATGTATTTTTACCAACCCAGCAGGCACTCAACGTTGAATTGGTGACCAGCGTTTATTCAACATTGAAACAACGGTTACATTTTCAACGTTGAATAATAAACATGTATTCAAAGTTGAATAAATGTTATTATTCCACTGCATGTTAAAATTGATAGCGAAACCAACATTTGATTGGTTGATAGATATAGGAAGATGTGGTATGAGTGCCAATGAGACAACTCTCCATCCAAGTTACAATTTATAAAAGTAAACCATTATAGGTCAAGGTACGGCCTTCAACACGGAGTATTGGCTCACACCGAACAGCAAGCTATAAAGGGCCCCAAAAAATTACTAGTGTAAAACCATTCAAACGGAAAAACCAACGGTCTAATCTATATAAAAACGAGAAACGAGAAACACGTATGAACTACATAAACAGACGACAACTACTGTAATCAGATTCCTGACTTAGGACAGGTGCAAACATTTGCAGCGGGATTAAACGTTTTAATAGTACCAAACCTTCTCCCTTTTCTGAAACAATAGTATAACATCACAACATAGAAAAACACACTATAAAATATCAACTCAATCAAAAACCGTAAATTAACACACAATGAACGAATAAATTTGACCTGTGACACCTAAATGCAAATACACAGTTAATAAAAAATTACAAGGGATAAATAATTAAAGTCAAAAGCAAATAAACAGGTTTAAACAAAGTTAAAGTATGATATCACTGTGAAATTTCAAACAATTTATAGAAAGTCATCACTTTTGAAGAAACCTGCGTCATATTATACACAGGTAAATGAAAATAATTTTGTTGTTAAGTATACTTCTTCTTCTGTGTGTATAAAATCTTCCGTTTAGGAATACCAAGAAATTTCTTTAATATCAATAAAACTAATCTAACACTTGGTACATATGGGGTGAATATCAACAATAAAAATATACAATTAGGGCTAGATAAAACTTCCTGTACAGGTCCAAGAACAGCATCTAAGGAAAAATGAAATAATTTTGATGTTCATAGTACGAAGAAGTGAAAATTTGTAGTAATTAAATACCAAATAACGAGACTATCCCACCGTGGCACGTGACGACGAACAATACTTCATATTCCCCTCTGGACGTCGGGACTTCCATGTGCGATGTTACGCGCGGTTAATGTTTATAACGTTTTGAACTTGTTATTTTTAGAGATAATATAGTAATTTCGTTTTCAAAATTATTTCAGATCTGAAAACAAAACAAACAGAATAAATAATTAAATTTTGATCGGTACTGATTATCATTGTTAATGACGTGTTTAGTTATAAAAACAAGCGGATAATAAAAAGAGATATGTAATTTAATATCTTATGTTCAGGAATGAAAAAAAACTGTGTGAGTATAGGCAGTGGAATAAAACATTCATTTCCCTTGGCTTTATAGGGAGATATGAAGATTTGTTCACCCTCGAAAAGTCATATTTCCTTCTTGGGTGAACAAATCTTCATATATCCCTCAGGCACGGGAAATAAATGTATAAAGTATTTCAAGGTCGAAATAAGAACATATTTTCAATTTAAAAGGCAAAACAGATAATTCAAACTTTAATGAATGCATTTATAATCTTTTGGAATAGCGAGTTTACTTTCACTGGTTGCAACGTTTAACTAAGTCGATTTTTTCAATCTTGGACTACTTAATTTTGGTAAACTGAAGATATAGGGAAGAATAAAAAAAGACATATACATTTAATAGAGTCTTTGAAAACTTTTTTTTTATAATTTATTTTTTTTATTCATCATGGATTGACAGGCATTTACATATATTATCTATTGTGGGACATAATAAAGCAATGTTGATTCAACATTGAATAAACGTTGACTTTTAGGAAGCTTTTTGAAAATAATTATTTATATAATAAATTCATCATTAAATAAAGGTATTACATACATAACTATAGCTATATATATTTATAAAGAAAAGATTAAAATGGATATTGTCACAGAAATGTCATAAAATGAGATCATAATACATAAATAGTTCAGAAATAAAAATATTCGAATTTACTGCAATTGGTCTTTAAATCATGAATAATCAAGTATGTTTTTTTTTAAATTTTTACCACATAATAAATAAATTAAATATAATGACCCAAGTTGTTTGTCTTTTTTTACATTGGAAAGGTCCTTTTAGGCGGCGACCATTCATCTTTTTTGAGTGTATGGGGGATGATTTTTTTTTAATTGTTTGATTCTGAATTTCTTGGATAAAATAATTTGTATCTAAAAGGAAACATTTTAACTAATGGGATTATCCTCTTGAAATAAAGATTATTTATTTATTTATTTTATCTAAAAACATAATAAGTTCCTACTGAATATTAGAGGAACAAAATAATCGACATTGTGTTAAAAAAAATCTTTATACTGTATGCTATCGAAAAAAAATATTTGCTTTTGAATTAAACATGAAAAAAATAGTTTATTTAAAAAAAAAAATCCCATGCCCCACAAAAACATTATACACAATGAAAATTATATTGACAATATTCGTGAGCTTAGTATTCATTAAACATTGCATGTATCATGTTCTCCTCCTGATTGTGCATGTAACTTGCCGCTGCACATTAAACTTACAATAGCCATCCATCATCATGAACACGTTTTCTCTATTCTACAGATGTTTGTCAAACAAAACAATGGTTAAAATCAATCTAAGTGAGGCAATATCAAAATTAAAGATTTGGGAATTCCAATCTGTATAAAATCATCAAAATTAGGTTTTTTGCCTGTATATAACATTTGTGTTCCATTTTAAATCTGTTGTTTATTCTAATTTTGGAAAGATTAAAGTAGTTCATAAACCATATTATTTTTATGATCTAAAGTATTCTATAAGTTCTGTAGTTTATGTAAATGGACTTGTGCAGTTATCATTAAGAAACTGTGTAAGGTAAAGTGTTTTCGGGTATCAATTACAAAGTCAAACCTTCATGCAATTTTACAAATCTTGAATAGAATTCATGTTTTTTTTTATATCACATATCTTATATATTAGCTAATTTCTATATGCGCCTTGTCATAATGGTTTTAGTTTTCAATACTTCTTGAGTTGTACCATTAGTTCATAAGGATATCTAGAAACAAATTTAAGGTGTCTCAATTTTAGGAAATCTTTTCAGGACTTAAAGTTTATATTTATTATCATTTTATCTTTTTCCAGAGGTTTAATATACTGCAAAAGTATGAAGATGTCACCGAGAAACATTTATCTGATAAAGACTACGCCTTCTTGAATCCTCCACAGAAAGAACTGGAGATAGTGGAAGAAAGTCGACAGACACGAAGGACAAAAATAACAAATGAAAAAATAAAATACATCTTGAATCAAAATTTTTTTATGTTTTTAATTATGGTTTACATATGTAAAAATTGCTTTCTGAAGGGGGATAAAGTGTCTGCGTCATAATTTTTATGCAAACTATATATGTAATAATATTCATTGAATCATGTGTATTAGTTATTTAGAACAAGAAAAACTACAAGTTGGAATAGCTGAAATGATGGTATGTGTCCACTTATATGAGGATAACGATAATTGTGACACGCCATCATTTCAGCTATTCATACTTGTAGTTTTTCTTGTTCTCCATGCAAGCTAAATACACATGATTCAATGAATTGAATAGGAACTACCAAATATGTTGAACAGTACAGTACATCTCAACAACCACTGTCTTTACTGAGAAAGTAGACACAGAAACCAACAATGATGTTAAGATGTGCCCATTAAGGTCTAGATTTCTGACTTTGTTCAAGAATAGAATGATGTATCAGTAATTAAGTTTATGCATGCATTTTGGGGTCTCCCATTTAGTCTAACAATCGGGTTCATATATGTCTTGAAAATAAAATTCATTAAAAACTGCTGCAAAGTCAAGTGTTGAATGGATGTTGAAATATCAATGTTGTTTCAAATTTTGTATATAGATTATAACATGGCCTTTTTCATATCAGACCCCATATCAGCCCTAGGTCATGTTATCAGCCCGAGGGCCGACAGGCTCGAGGGATGATTTTGACCATGGGCTGATAAGGGGTCTGATATGAAAAACGACATGTTATGTTCTTTTTATCGTATACTTCAGCAGAAGACATACAGACAAAACTACTTTTAAAACTTTGAAACAATGCATTTGTTGTAATATTTGTTTAATTTGTATTTTTTAATAATATATTTTCCTGATCAAGGATTTGTATAGTGACACTATACAAATCCTTGTCCTGATTAATATTTTATTTTTCTCCGACTTTGTTATGTTTTACTAAAAAAAAAACGTACCATTGAGGTACATTTTCCGGAATTTGCCGAATGACGTCGAACTGTCATGCGATAACGTTACAGAAAGCATGCGATAATAACCGGAAGCAGTTGATATGAAACGTAAGCAGTTGATATAAACCGGAAGCAGTTGATAACAAAAGTCATATCACACGGCTAAGGCAATTCTTCAAATTTAATGAATAAATATATGTACAAATAAGTTTTATCATGGGGTACAATTATGCCATTATTTTCTATAAGTATATGATAAAAATTAATTATCATATACTTAGACTAAATAACATATGATTTTTACCGTATGATAATAGCATTAAATTTACGTAAATTCCATATTTTTCGAATTGGTGCTTAGCGGGCTGATATGAAAAGTTTATCACATGCTTCGATTATTATCACATGCCTTTCCGTAACGTTATCGCATGGCATTCCGGTGATACTCGGCAAATTCCGGAAAATACACCTCAATGGTACGTTTTCAGTGAAAAACATTACAAAGTAGGGTACAAAACAATTATTTGGATACTGGAAAGTATATTGTGTAAAATTAAAGAAAAAAAAAAACACAAAAAAACAACAAAAAAATGATAAAATAAATGCATTTTTAAAAGTTTCAAACATAATTTAGAAAGTTACTTTAAAAATGTTGACTTTTCCAAACAGTGTTCATTATGTATATTGTTGAATTATTTTTTTTATCGTCCATATTAAAATATATCATACTGCTGTTTTCCTTCTCTGTTGAGGCATATGGTAGATAGATTTCATATCGAATGTACTACATTTGGGGTCCGACGTCCGTGAACTTTTCACTCTTTGAACTTCTATTTGAGAACCACGTAAAATGATCAATATATTAATCTGTTATTTTTTTCCATTGTTGAAGCATATGATAAAAAGATCATAACATTTCATTTTTCATATCGCATGGATTATCAGCCCTCGGTCAATATCAGCCCTCGAGCCATGCGGCTCTTGGGCTGATATTGAACCTAGGGCTGATAATACATGTGATATGAAAAATGCCATGTAATAATCTGATAATATGAAATGAACGGTTTTTTAACGTTGAGAAACAACATTGTTTCAACGAATCAACGTTTAGTGCCTGCTGGGAATGGTCCTAGGCAGCCTGTAGACTTGAATGTACAGTAGATAAAAAGGGTTTCTAATCAGAGTCGGATTTTCTTCTCTTTTAAGGGGGAAAAGGGGGTAGACCTTTACAAGTATCACTCCAAACGTTGACTTGCCAGGGTTCCCAATTTTCAAAATCCTGGTTCCGCACCTGATAACGAAGGACAAACAGACATGTTTACTTACCATTTTGCGAGTAGAAATTTGAAAATTCACAAAATGAAATCTAGAAATAGTAATCGGTAATTTACAGATTATTAGGTTATCATGTGAGTGTGTTCTTTGGTGTTGTTTGGGTTGGGGTTTTTTTTGGAACAAAATAACATTGAACACATTCTACATACTTGAGTTCAAATTAGTCTAAAGATAAATCTTTTACCGACACCTTTCCAATAATAATGAGATGCATGAACCCTCACATCTTGTCAGGAGACATATACCGGTATTTTTAATTGGATATTTTTTTTATCTACTAGTATATAAGTGGAATACCACCAAAACAAAAATAGGACAAAAAACACAATCCCCTTGAATTTAAGTTGTAGTAAATTCACCCTGCATTTCATTGCTGAAATTTTATAACACAAAAGTCATAAACATATACCTTGGGGGATTTTAGGCACCGATCCTTTTTATACGACCGCAAAATTTTTGCGTTCGTATTATGTTATGGCGATGTCTACGTCGTCGTCCGAAGACATTTTGGTTTCCAGACAATAACTTGAGTATAAGTGTATGGATCTCTATGAAATTGTAGCACAAGGTTCCATACCACAATAGAAAGATTGGGATTGGTTTTTGGGGTTAACATCCTGGCTGTTTAGGAATATGGGGCCAAAATAGGCCAAAACAAGCATTTTTCTTTGTTTCAGGACAGTAACTTGTGTATAAGTGTATGGATCTCTATGAAATTTTACTACAAGGTTCCATATCTCAAAAGGAAAGTTGGAATTGATTTTGGGGTCATGGTCCAAACTGTTTAGGAATTAGGGGCCGAAGAACTAAATAGGTGGAAAATAACTTGAGTATAAGTCTATGGATCGCTATGAAATTGAATCACAAGGTTCAAAACCATAAAAGGAAGGTTGTGGTTAATTTTGGGGGTTATGACCCTAACAGTTTAGGAAAAAGTGCCAAAAACAATACTTTTGTAATACTTTGTTACAGTCCAAAATATCTGAAGTGACATGAGCTAATTAGTCGTAGCTTATAAATTTCTTTGGAAACGTTATGGTTAGACACAGACCATTAATTTTTTTGTAAAGGGGCGAGCGGGCATTTTTGGGTCAACAAATAATTTTTCAACTTCAATCAATACAATTTTTTTTTTACAATAACATTCAGTAACAAGAATAAAAAAAACGTAAAGATCAAATCACAGGTTGAAAGATTGGAAGAATAGTTTGAATAATTTCAAATCATATTAAGGTATGGTGTGGACAAAATAACCCTTGATATAGGACTATTGCAGATAGTTATATTTATTGCAGTCCTTTAAAAAGATAAGCATTTTTAGTGGATAAAATGAGCTAAATGTGAGTCAATAAAAGTGGATCCTGAAATTGGCAGAACACAGGAATGCACATCGTGTTGTCTACTAAGCATACATACCCCAACTCGTAATTAAAAGTATCGGAAAACAGGAAGTGGGTGTCCACAGATCGAAAAATGTTCCTTTTGTTAAGGCAGAGGAAAGAAACCATTGATGAATTATTTAGAATATTTCTGGATACACAATATAATACATGAAACAAATAGTGTCAAAAAATGAAGAGAACATTTAATTACCTGTCAGAATATGTTTCATAGATCAACATATTTCGGCGTCCATCAGTTCGTTATAAAAGGTTCGCGTCTCTAATTGTTATAACTACATTTATCCTTGAATATTTATCATTCACAAGTCTTCCCAAAACCGTTTTTAAAAGTTTTTTATGTGTTGCATTGTATATATTTTATTTTATCTTACTTTCACACTGTCATAAAACAAGAGTGCACACTGAAATGTCTCGCCTTCTTTACTAATCATTGATATTATGTTGATAGTCCTAAATATAAAGCTTTATTATAACTGTCACATAAACTTAACATTAACCAAGAAAACTAAACATTGACCAATGAACCATGAAAATGAGGTCAAGGTCAGATGAACCATGCCGGGCAGACATGTACAGTTAACAATTCTTCCATATAACAAATATAGTTGACCTATAAAAAAACAGACATAAACACAAAAACTTAACACTGAACAATGAACCGTGAAAATGAGATCAAGGTCATATAAAACCTGCGCGACTGACATATAGATCATAAAATATTTCCATACACCAAATATAGTTGACCTATTGCATATAGTATTAGAAAAAAAGACCACTGCGAAACTCAAAAACTTAACTTTGACCACTGAACCATGAAAACGAGGTCAAGGTCAGATGACACCTGCCAGCTAGACATGTACACCTTACAATCATTCCATACACCAAATATAGTAGACCTATTGCATACAGTATAAGAAAAACAGACTAAAACACAAAAACTTAACTATAACCACTGAACCATGAAAATGAGGTCAAGGTCAGATGACACCTGCCAGTTGGACATGTACACCTTACAGTCCTTCCATACACCGAATATACTAGACCTATTGCTTATAGTATCTGAGATATAGACTTGACCACCAAAACTTAACCTTGTTTACAGATCCATGAAATGAGGTCGAGGTTAAGTGAAAACTGTTTGACGGGCATGAGGACCTTGCAAGGTACGCACATACCAAATATAGTTATCCTATTACTTATAATAAGAGAGAATTTAACATTACAAAAAATCTTAACTTTTTTTTCAAGTAGTCACTGAACCATGAAAATGAGTTAAAGGACATTGGACATGTGACTGACGGAAACTTCGTAACATGAGGCATCTATATACAAAGTATGAAGCATCCAGGTCTTCCACCTTCTAAAATATAAAGCTTTTAAAAAGTTAGCTAACGCCGCCGCCGGATCACTATCCCTATGTCGAGCTTTCTGTGACAAAAGTCGCAGGCTCGACAAAAAATTATATGTTTTAAACTATATCTGCGTATTTTTTTTACCTCGATAAGAATGGAGTACTGTTTCCCCCCGAAATGATGAAACTGTGTCAACTTACCTTGCATGACGACCGTCACGCGAGCCGATTTTTGATAATATAATGGAAACGTTCTCTTGGTTGCGTGTGAAATAGTACACTTGGCGTGTGTATACATCTTCGGTAGCCAAGGGTTACGCCACAGAGGAGGGGACTGGATCGTAACCCTTGGTTGGCGAGGATGTGGTGTATACAGGACTTCGAGGTTTGATCATTAAATAAATTATTAACCTTTTGAGAAAAAAATTCAATCTAAAATCTAAATTAAAGTAAATCAGGCAGTTTACATAGGGAAGAATGACTCTTTTGAGTAAAGGTCACTTTTCAATGGTCATAGCAATAGGAGACTTAAATTCGGTGGAAATTTTCGTTTACATCTTTTGAATCATGCATTGATCCCTTGGATAAGTAAACATAATTCAAGCTTTGGTGTATAATGTTCATACAGAAGACGAAAAAACTATTATTGATTTTGAGTTCACAGAGTCGAGGACCAATGCTGCAGCTGCAGTTTTAAATATACAAAATCTGGGAATATGTTTGGTTTTAAGTCAATATCCTATATAAATGATACATCAGGTTTTTGTTCACCTGAGTGGATTATGATTCTTGGAAAGGGGTATGCTTCTACATTTAAGGCACTCACTCAATGACCAAACGACACAAAAAAATTTAAAAAAAATTAAAATTATAGTCCTCATCTCTTCAGATAGCTTTACATAGTTCAATTTAGGTGCTACACCATCGCTGGTTTGGTAGTGGATCCTGTATTTTTTTGTAACTTTTATCTCTAGCCATAAGATAAAAGGTCTGTTATTTTTATCATGTAATCTTATCCAATCAAATATTTCTACAACTTAGCCTTTCCTTAAGATTATGGTGTTGATCTGCTGGTATACTGCTTTATGGTGTTATAGTCTATTTGTGAAAAAAAAAGAGTGCACACGCTGAAATGCATAGCCTGCTTTACTTATCATGATTGAACTTATGTTCAAAGTCTGTAATATGAAGGTTTTACTACAAGTATCACATAAACTTGTGTAAATGAGGTCAAGGTCAGAGGAACCACGCCTGACAAACATGCACACCTTACAATCATACCATAACACAAATATAGTTACATTATTGCTTATATCATCTGAGACTCTTGTTTATAATACATGTATCTGATAAACAGACATAATTACGAAAACTAAACACCGACCAATTAATGAATCATAGAAGAGGCTCCAAAGAAAACGAATAGCTCATCTCACATGCACATGTTTCTGATTTTTTTATACCTATATTCCTTAATGTTATCTTAAGGTATATAGGTAAATAAAAATTCGGAAGACATATGCCATTTTGATATTTATTTTTATCCTTCATTGCAATCAATTATATAGTAACAAGTTAAACTTACAGTTACTTTCAAGGACAATAACTTCAATGAGCGGTCAATTGACAATTTCGGCCAAGTTGACTTGTTATGAACTTGTTTGTAGATTTTGTTTAACTGAACACCTTTGCTGCTTATTACAATTTCTCTCTATCTATTATAGTTTCTGCAAAATAAAACACAAAAATTAGTAAAATATGACTTTCCAGGGCATTTACTCCCATAAGGAGCCAATTGACGACTCCTCCGTGTTGACTTACTTGTAGATCATATTTTTTTGAACATTGATACTATGGAAATATTCCCTCGACCAACGAGTGTTTCCTACGGAAGCGTATTAGCGCCACACGTTTTTTTTTAATATTTCTTCCTATGTATGCGTTTTAACGCAAACCTTTGCATTATAATGCAAACCTTTGCGTTATAGCGCAAACCTTTGCGAAATAACGCAAACCTTTGCGAAATAACGCAAACCTTTGCGTTATAACGCAAACCTTTGCGATATAAAGGAAACCTTTGCGTTATAGCGCAAACCTTTGCGAAATAACGCAAACCATTGCGATATAACGCAAACCTTTGCGTTATAACGCAAACCTTTGCGATATAACGCAAACCTTTGCGAAATAACGCAAACATTTGTTTTATTTTATTTCTTATTTAAGTTTCAAAGGAAGCAGCTGTAAATGGAGGAGGCTGCATATATTAAAATTTATCAGCCTTTGTAAAATGCATTGCAATGTAAAATGCATTGCAATGTAAAATGCTTGAGTGTTTAGCACACATCATGGGATAATAATGAGCAGGATAATACATGTATGTATATATATATATATATATATATATATATATATATTTATATATTACAAAGAAAATTGAGTAAATTGAAGTTATACTGAAGAAAATAAAAAATCAACCCCGCTAGTTTAGCCGAATTTAAGTATACTTCCAAAGTAAGCGCTCGTTTGAGCATTGTGTAAGGTTGGTTAGATTCAAACAAGCTACCCTTTTTCCATAAATGTATAAGATAAAGATGTTATTTTATTATAATTATGTTCTCTACATTTAAATTGCTACCCAAGCATCTTAAATAGCTACCTCACTAGATTGAAATTAAAATTCAATGACTTTTTTTAAAGAATCTTTATCATATTCTGAGATTTCAACAAACGATTTCTTACATCAAAATTTAAAAAGAATGTTTTTTTCTGAATAATAAATTTTAAAGAAGAAAGATCCTTTTGTCTATTTGACTTATAGTTTCACAACTGTATGACATTATTTTTGCTCTTATCTAGTTTACCACTTTCCGTTATTCAAAATTTTCAAAATCTTGGCCTTTCAATTAAAATTTGCCTATACCATATCTATTTACTTGTTAAATTTATATAATCTTCTGATGCATAAACATTTTATTAATTTGTGTATAATTGCACTTCAAGTATTCCTTTATTTCTATGCATATTTATTATAATGATTTGGCCTTGTGTTCATGGTTCTTGTGGTTAAATCACAACCGAAATTTGATGACAGACGGACATGCAAATGCCGACATTTACAAAACACTGCATTCAAATTATATAATAAACATAAAATGTAAATTTAATATTATATATAGTTTTTTATTATTAAATATTCAAAACTTAATGAATAATTAAAATCAAAACGTTTGCGTTATAACGCAAATGTTTGCGTTATAACGCAAATGTTTGCGTTATAACGCAAACATAGGAAGAAATATAAAAAAAAACGTGTGGCGCTAATACGCTTCCGTAGTTTCCATAATAGTGTGGAAAACTATTTTGCCGAACTGGCGGACGGAAGGCAAACATTAATTCCACTTCGGCTTTGCCGGTAGGGGACTATAGTCTAATAACTCTATAAGGGTTCATTTGACGATTTCCGTCAAGTTGACTTATTTGTAGATCTTCAATGATTGTTCTTGGCATTTTTACTGTTTAAAAAGTTTCTTTCTCTCTCTCTCTGTTACACTTTCCCAGATAATATGCAAAAACCGCGAAATTTTCTAAAATAAAAATGACATTTCAGTGGCGAGAACTCCAAAATTATCCGATTTTTCTGAAAACTCCGCAAGCGATAGACCTTGATCTGCTGATCAATTCTAACTATGTGAGATTTGCGCTAACTGCTATAGTGTACGAGATATAAGCCAAAAAATTTAAATTTACTAAAAATTCACATTTCAAGGGCAAAAACTCAACAAGAGGCTCTCAAGAGCCTGAATCGCTCACCTGTAATTTTTTTGTTAAAATTTTTCATCAATGATTATTTTTGCTTTTCAATATATATTAATGAGTGGCTTAAAAATGCCATTTAAATGTTCTTTGTATCCGTCATATTTTCTTCAAAAGCAAAAAAAAATGCATTTTACCCCTATGTTCCATTTTAGCCATTGTGGCTATGTTTCTTGATGTACAAGGAAATAAAATACAAAATTTATACAAGATACTCTGAAACTCATTCAGCCTAAGTTTGGCTGAAATTGATTCAGCAGTTTCAAAGGAGAAGATTTTTTAATGTAAGCAAACTAGATTAGATGAACAAATTGTGAAAAATTGTCTTTAAAGGACAATAACTCCTTAAGGGGTCAATTGACAATTTTGGTCATATAAAACTTATTTGTTATCTACAAAAAATAACCTAAAAATCAGATACACGTTTTTGCTGTTTACAGTTTATCTTCATCTATAATACTATTCAAAATAATAACCGAAAACTGCAAAATTTCCTTAAAATCATCAGAGCAGGGGCAATAACCTAAAAATCAAATAATCGATTTTGCTGATAATTTCAGGGCAGGTAGACCTTGACCTTATGAATACTTTAACTTCTTGTCTGATTTGCTCTAAATGCTTTAGTTTTTGAGATATAAGTAAAAAACTGCATTTTACCCTATGTTCTATTTTTAGCCATGGCGGCCATGTTTTCTGAGGAAACAGAAAATAAAACACAAACTTTATTCTAGATAACCTAAGAATCATTCAGCTTAAGTTTGGTTGGAATTGGTTCAGTAGTTTCAGAGGTGAAGATTTTTTATCAAAGTTAGAAAACATGATAAACAAATTGTGTAAAATTGTTCTTAAAAGGCAATAACTCCTTAAGGGGTCAATTGACAATTTTGGTCATGTAAAACTTATTTGTAGATCTTACTTTTCTGAACATTTTTGCCTTTTACAGTTTATCTTTATCTATAATAATATTGAAGATAATAACCAAAAACTGCAAAATTTCCTTATAATTACCAATTTAGTGGCAGCAACCCAACAATGGGTTGTTAGATTCATCTGAAAATTTCAGGGCTGATAGAACTTCACCTAATGAACATTTTTATCCTGTAAGATTTGCTCTAAATGCTTTGGTTTTTGAGATATAAACCATAAACTGCATTTTACCCCTATGTTCTATTTTTAGCCATGGCCCCCATGTTTTTTGACAAAACAGAAAATAAAACACAAACTTTATTCTAGATAACCTAAGAATCATTCAGCTTAAGTTTGGTTGGAATTGGTTCATAAGTTTCAGAGGGAGAAGATGTTGATTAAAGTTAGAAAACATGATAAACAAATTGTGTAAAATTGTCCTTAAAAGGCAATAACTCCTTAAGGGGTCAATTGACAATTTTGGTCATGTAAAAACTTATTTGTAGATCTTACTTTGCTGAACATTTTTGCTGTTTACATTTTTGCCTTTTACAGTTTATCTTTATCTATAATAATATTCAAGATAATAACCAAAAACTGCAAAATTTCCTTATAATTACCAATTTAGTGGCAGCAAACCAACAATGGGTTGTTAGATTCATCTGAAAATTTCAGGGCTGATAGAACTTGACCTAATGAAAATTTTTACCCTGTCAGATTTGCTCTAAATGCTTTGGTTTTTGAGATATAAACCATAAACTGCATTTTATTCCTATGTTCTATTTTTAGCCATGGCAGCCATGTTTTTGACGAAACAGAAAATAAAACACAAACTTTATTCTAGATACCCTAAGGATCATTCAGCTTAAGTTTGGTTGGAATTGGTTCAGTAGTTTCACAGGAGAAGATGTTTGAAATAGTTTACACCGGACGGACGATGACGCCGAACGCTAAGTGATGGCAAAAGCTCACAGTTCCTTCGGAACAGTGAGCTTAAAATGTGGATACGACTGCAGAGGTCAAACTCTGATCAGTTGGGGCAAGTATGGACACAATATTCAAGCTTGATACAACTCTGAATTTGGATAGTGATTAAATATTTGACACATTATAGATTTCTGACACAGAATAAATGTGGTCACATAACTTAAAAATTTGAAATGGGACATTTAATCTACTTAATGGTCCAATATCCAAAATCCAATTCCATTTACTTATACTAAAGTTATTGTTTGGAAACCAAATGTCTTCGGACGACGACATAATAGCAATATATATACAAACGCAAATTTTTTGCAGTTGTATAAACATGGGTTGTCCAATTTTTTCTGAAAATATGACAGCTGATAGACCTTACCTGCTGATTATTTTTCCCATGTCAGATTTACTCTAGCTACATAAGTTTTTGAGATAAAAGCCAAAAACGGTATTTTACCCCCCATGTTCTATTTGTAGCACCAGTGGGTAAGGTTAATGATGGATCAAATTCCCGCAATTTAGGTAAGGGGAGCTTAATATTGAAGTCAAGGTCAGATGAACCCTCCAAGACAACATGTACAAATGTATATCATGCAATGATTCCATACATCAATTATAGTTGACCTATTGCTGTAGTATCAGATAAACTGAGAAATCCATGAAAACTTAACACTGACCAATGAAACAATGTAAAAATGTAAATGAGGTCAAAGTCATATGTAACCTGCCAGACAGACATGTATACCTTACAATCATTCTATACACCAAATGATGATGACATATTGCTCATAGTATATGAGATATGGACATGAAAAGCTTACCTTGGTCACTGATCCATGAAATGAGGTCGAGGTCAAGTGAACCCCTTCTGACCTTGCAATGATCCCATATATCAGATAAAGTTATCCTGTTAATCATAATAAGTGAGTATTTCACAAAAATGCACTCTTTAACAACTAGTTGCTGAACCATGAAAATGAGATCAAGGACAATGGAAATGTGACAGACGGAAATTTCGTAATATAAGGCATCTGCATAAAAGG
Source organism: Mytilus californianus (assembly GCF_021869535.1). Taxonomy (NCBI): domain Eukaryota; kingdom Metazoa; phylum Mollusca; class Bivalvia; order Mytilida; family Mytilidae; genus Mytilus; species Mytilus californianus. The sequence goes on along the minus strand of NW_026262690.1, from coordinate 30,763,709 downwards.
TATGAAGCATCCAGGTCTTCTCCCTTCTGAAAAAAAGCTCAATACAAATAGTTTTACACTGCAACCAGATAGTAATCCCAACAGTGTATGTTGCATTCTGTGACTTTCATCACAGGCGAGAAAAAAACCCAACTGTGAGAAGCATTTTGTAGAAAGTTGATAATCTTCTTTTTTTCATTTTGGCCAATCCACTGTTCAGGGGAGAGGGATTTTTCATGCTCAACCTTTAAAAAAACAACTGTATGAAGTGATTTTTTTTTTTGAGAAGGGGGGACTTGAAGATGGCTTAAACCTATATATTCAAAATAATCAATGACTTTGCAGGAGAATTTGATTTAGTTTCAAACGTATTGTACAGGTTGTATTTGTTTTAGTAATTGATAGGTTTTTAAAAATCTGATTTTTAAATGGCAATTTCGTACAAAATAGTTAAGAGTTTGGTACTATTTTCAAATTCATATGAATTTACATTTAACTTGTATTATCACAAATACAAAAAAAGATGTATTTATTATAACTGCACACAAATATACACATGTACTGTAAGTATGATATAAATGTTATGCTAATTTTTATTGTTCCCTTTTATCATTTTCTTGACTTTTTTAAAACTATATCTGAAAGACTTGACTATCCCAGCAGTAAGTATAGTTTTAATACTCTGACCCCAGCTAGAATTGGTGACAATTTTCTGTATGCTTCTTGTAACATAGTCATCACAATGACTCTCGTGAGCCAAGTTCCGTATAATTTCCTCCATGTCTGGTAGGCCACCTGATCGCTTACGAAGTACCACCATATTGACATGGACTGACTTTGGCAAGAGATTTAAATGATGGAATTGTGATATATGTGTTGGGTACTGTTCTAGACGACTTTCATCTTTATGCCAGATCACATGATTTTCACCCTCAATTATTTTTTCATACAACTGCCTGAAATAAGGTAGGTTCGGTTTCACAATATTTGACACTTTATTTTTATCTTCTCCAAATTGCATTCTAAAATCTCCTGAATATGACAGACTTGTTATTTTTGTATACAACTCTTCTTCAGTGAATGATTCTGGAAGCAAAAGCAATGCAGCATGCATAGCACTTTGTAAATTAATGTGCATAGCAGATAATAAATGTTTATTTGTTGGTATAACTAAAAGTTTGACCGGCTTGTGAAGTCGACCACTCACATAAAGTGTATCCCAGTCTAATAAATCTGTAATGAGACGGTCAGTACTTATAACACCATATTTAATTAATGTTCCTTCATGTTGAACTAGGGTGTTAAAATATGTTCCTGCCCCATAATTATCCTGAATTTTTGCTACTCTTTTGGGACCAAAAAACCTCAGAAATGAGTAATGTTTGGGATACATTTTAATGTTTTGCTGATGCCACTTTTGTGGATCATCCACAACAAAAATATAATCCAGCATGTTTTTACTCATGTCAGTATGTCCTGTCTGTTTAAAAACACCAGATCCATAGGCAAAGGCCATTTGCATTCCATCGTTTGGGAAACTACCAATAATTCTTTGATGGACATCTTCACGCTTTACTAAAGTGGATGTCCAGCGTACAATAGTATGGAAATTCAACCTAATCATTTTATCAAAGTTTAAAATATTTCGCTGTTATTTATTTTTTCTTCAATTGATCATCTACAAATACACCCATCTTTTGAACATCTTCCATTTTCAACATGTCCAATTGTTTTCTACCCTGCCTAATGAGGTACTCTATACGTAATGTTTCTGTCCTTGGAATATTTGCGTTCTTTTTAAATTGGACTTTTACATAACTGTCAATCCCAGGCTTCTGTTTACCAATCTTTAAAAATTCTCTATATAATAACAAAACCTCTTTTTGAATCTTACTGTGACGTATCATACTGATTGATGATCACCTAAAAAGAAAAATATTTATAAAACTGAATTCTCAAATTTAAAAAAGATCATAACAAACTAGAGGCTCTAAAGAGCCTGTGTCGCTCACTTAGGGAATACATGTAGGTCTATGTGCATGTTCATCAAAGGACACTCTCCAAAAAGTCTTTTTTGTTGATCTTGTATTGCTGATTATTTTATCTGTTTAGTTTCTTTCTATCTTCTTTAGTTTTTGCTCAAAACACAAAAGAGGTAAAAAAAATCTTATTTAAGGGCAATCACTCCAATAAAGAGTGACAGTTTACTACCTATATTGGCAAAATTTGACTTGTTAGTAGATCTTGCCTAGCTGATCATTTTTGTGATTTAAAATGTCTAATTATCTGTTATAATTTTTTTCATGTAAGGCAAATGCTCTCTCAAGAGCCTGTGTCGCTCACCTGTATTTACTGATGCTTTGGAAATCATGTAAAATAAGGTTAAATCATAATTAATAGTATTAGATATTAGATATTATAATGATATCTAAGATAATAACAAAAAACTGCAAAATTTTTGTAAAATAACTAACTCAGGGGCAGCAACCCAACAACGGGTCGTCGGATTTGTCTGAAAATTTCAGGGCAAATAAATCTAAATCTGATGAACATTTTTGCCACCTGTCAGATTTGCTCTAAATGCTTTAGTTTCAGAGATATAAACCAAAAACTGCATTTTACCCCTATGTTCTATTTTTAACTAAGTTGGCCATGATGGTTGGAAGGCGGGGTCATCAGACAAATTTTTTAAACTAGATACCCTAATAATGATTATGGCCAAGTATGGTTACATTTGTATCAGTAGTTTCAGAGAAGAAGATTTTTGTAAAAGATCACAAAAATTTACGAAAAATTGTTAAAAATTGACTATTAAGGGCAATAACTCCTTAAGGGGTCGACTGACAATTTTGGTCATGACAACTTATTTGTAGATCTTACTTTGCTGAACATTATTGCTGTTTACAGTTTATCTCTATCTATAATAATATTCAAGATAATAACCAAAAACTGCAAAATTTCCTTAAAATTACCAATTCAGGGGCAGCAACCCAACAACAGGTTGTCAGATTTGTCTGAAAATTTCAGGGCAGATAGATCTTGACCTGATAATCAGTTTTACCATATGTCAGATTTACTCTAAATGCTTTGGTTTCAGAGATATAAGCCAAAATCTACATTTTACCCCTATGTTCTATTTTTAGCCATGGCGGCCATCTGGGTTGGTTGGCGGGGTCATCGGACACATTTTTTAAACTAGATACCCTAATGATGATTGTGGCCAAGTTTGGTTAAATTTGGCCCAGTGGTTTCAGAGGAGAAAATTTTTGTAAAAAGCTAACGACGACGACGGACGACAAGTGATGAGAAAAGCTCACTTGACCCTTCGGGTCAGGTGAGCTAAAAATGATAAAAATTGTCATTAAAAAAGGGCAATAACTCCAATAAGAAGTCATCGGACATTTTCTCTATACTGTCTTCATTGTAGATCTTGTCTTGCTGATCATTTTAGCTTATTTAAGTTTCTATCTATCTATTATAATTTTTAAGATTTAAGGCAAAAACGCAAAAAAATGGTAAAAATTGTCATCAAAGGGCAATAACTATAATAAGGAGTCCGCTTATGATTTCGATCATGTCGACTTATTTGTAGAACTTGTCTTGCTGATAAATTTTGCAATTTAAAGTTTCTCTCTATCTATTATTGTTTTCAAGATAATAGGCAAAAATGAAAAAAATGGTAACATTTGTCATTTAAGGGCAATAACTCCTATAAGAAATCTTCCAACAGTTTTGACGTACATGAACAATTGGAAGAGCTCAACATTCTGAAGATTTTTGCTTATATCAGATTTTTTTTTAACTATAAAGGTTTTTAAAATATTAGACAAAACTTGCATTTTACCCTATGTTCTATTTTTAGCCATGTAGGCCATCTTGGTTGGCAGGCAGGGTCATCTGACACATTTTTAAAACTAGATACCCCAATGCTGATTGTGGCCAAATTTGGTTAAATTTAGCCCAGTAGTTTCAGAGGAGAAGACTTTTGTAAAAGTAAACAGACGACGACGGACAACAAGTGATGAGAAAAGCTCGCTTGGCCATTATGGACTAAAAAGAGTGTACACTAGCACACATTGAAATGTCTCTCTTGTTTTTATCATGATTGAATTTTTGATTGATTTATTTTTTAAAGCATTTGGTTTCTGCAGCATAACTTCCATGACTTCAGTTTCCCTTTATGGATTTAGTTGACACTTATGTATACTCAGATGCTGCATGAGGGTATGTATACAGAAATCCTAGGTCAAAGGTTTAAGAAACTATTATTGACAAGTGGAAACATTGAGCTGCTCTTATGTTAATGTTTTTTTACAAAAAAAGCATTCATTATATCAAACAAACCTAACTGTAATTGTAAAACTTCATTTTCTGCCCACCTTATATCAATCAAGAGCACATAATTTAAAACCATCCTTTACACAATAATGGGTAAGATTTCAATTCGTTATCAAATCTTTAAATCTTATCTTAAATGTGAAAAAATATTGACACTCGGATTGACTCATTCCATTTGAAAGAACTAAGTTGCTATTCCTATTTTGGCATTGCACAACATCATGAAAACATCAAAATTGCTTTCAGCAACTGCTAGCATTCATTTTTAGAATAGATCTTTTGAGTTTCCTTATGTTACATTTGTATAAATTTCACCTTCAACTACAAAATGTGTTAATACATGTATGTCAACAGACATTCTCAGTATCAACTTTGACATAGTAAACAGGAATGGAATCTTATATTAATTGTTTAAACAGTATAGGTTAAGCTTATGTGAGGCCAAGATTTATCCTCTGCCCCAGCACAGCGTTGTGAAGAGTGACCTCTGTCAGACCATTGGATTGTCGGACTGTCAGACTATTTGACCATTGAACTCACTGTCAGACTACTAGAATGTCCTTATTTCTGGGTGTCGGATTATAGCTACTCTCCATGTGTACCTGGTTGTAGATGTAAGGAATGATAATATTCAACATGATTCATTTGTTCCTAGTTAGAAATTAAGGTAAAAGTATAATTTTCTTGACATACATGTCACAGACTCTTGACCATGTTGACTCTGTAAAAGAAACCAACCTACATGTAGAATATTAGAATATTAGAATATTTTTTTTTTTATTTACCAAATTAGGGCCCCAGGAGGGCATATAGCATACAAACAATATTATTATAAACAATAACATATGCAATACACAGACAATAGATATGTAACCTGTGTTATAAAAACAATAAAATAGAATAATATACTACAGAAAATACACTCAACAAAATAGTAGCAATGTATTATTATTCAATGAATACTATGTTGACATTGACTCAAGTGCACCCGGTAAGTGTATTTTTACTTTGAAAAACAAACAAGAGGCATTAGCAGTTTGTGCGGAGAAATCTCAATATAAAAAATAAAAAATAAAAAAAAAAACAATTTAAGCACTTGCACATTTGACTCTGAGGTATACTATACTGCAAATAACAAGTTAGTATATTTAATAAAGGATATTTAATATGACTTATCTGCAAAAAGCACCAAGAGTCGGTGCTTAAAGGGAAGTCCCTACTTGTACTTAATGCAGATGAGTCAAACTCCTAAATTATTTAAAATATATTTTAAAAACATATTTTTAAGATTATAGATTCTGTGTCCAGCCAGCAAAGATCATCAAGGGACGGTGCCATAGAATTTGAAATTCTTCTTATGATCTGTGCAGGCTTAACAGGGTATCCAAATTCATATTAAAGAGTTATATTGAAATTAGTTATTGCAGATTATGTTGTCCTTAAATTCTTAGTATCTTCTATATATTTATAAAATGCAAATAGTACATTGGGATCCTCATTATTCATTATCCAAATTAATTTGTTATTAATATTTAAATTTTGAAAGTTTGGACATGATTTTAATATACTTTGCATCAATTCCTCTCTTTTTAATAAATGAGTGTCACATTTAAATAAAAAATGAACTTCATCCTAACCCTCACCAGAGGTGCACCTGAGACAAATTCTGTTTTGTAGAAGAGTACCCTGGTATCTACCAGATTCAATTTGCAATTTGTGAGCAGATATTCTTAATCTAGTTATACATTTCCTTTGCTCAAAATGTCGCATTATTGACAAATAATTTTCAAAACCGAAGTTGCACTTGAATGTTACATAAGTTCATACTTTACCATCTTTATGTATATCTAGCTGTTTTTTCCACAATGTAGTATAGTATCCCTTAACAATCTGACCACAGTGTAATTTAAATGTTGAATATTTTTCAGGAATATGCTTTTCTATGCCTGACATTTTTTCCCTTAAAATATTAATTGATCCATACCAAGAGGGTTTTTTTTGTTTCAAATAGCTTTTGAGAACAATTATATGCAGCTTTTAACAAGGGAAATGATGAGCCAATATTTTCTAAACGATGCCAATATCCTAAAACATGTTTGACTATATCATAGTGCAGTGGAAAACGGCCTTATTCAGACAAAACTGCAAAGTTTGTACTTTTTCTATTAACACCTAAAATATATTTGCAGAATTTAATATGAAGTTTTTCACAAAGTATCCTTGAGTAAATTGTATCCACCGATATGTTTTCTTTTTTTAAACGTGCAGTAAAGGGATTAAAATATCCCCAAATATATACCTTGAAAGTGGTGTGTGTGTACACATGCACAGCACTTGTTTCTATTGTGATGGGATTGCTTCCCTTCATTAGTAGACACTTAGTCAGCTTTAAGCGGTTGAGCTAAGGAAATACTTCTTCAGCTCAGTCGGTTAAAGCGCTGCCTTGTAACACAGAGGTCCCTGTGGAGACAATGTAATTTTCTCATAAGAATCATGCTCTTCGGTTACACTATCAATGAGAAAGCCGACTATCATTCTTCTAATTCTATAATATATTGATAGTCTTCCTTCCACAGACACTTGTTGCTATCAATGAGAAGGTCGACTATCATTGTTCTATCATATATCGATAGTCGACCTTCCCATGGATAGAAACAAGTGCCTGTGCGACCTTCCCATTGATAGACAGAAGTGGCTGTGCCTGTGTGTATATCCTATCACCAATGCCATCAAGCTTCGCGTGCTATCAGATCATCAAATTGTGTGGGAATAAATACTTATAATTTTTTTCAAAAATGGTTACATTTATACTCTTACATGTTCTTGAAGTTTGCTCTTGACCAAACCATAAATGTAAGGGAGATAATTCTACGGCGTTAATTAAGTACGGTGAAGATATGTGGTAAATCCGGACAGTTTTTAAAATAAATGTGGACACACAAAAATGTCTCATTCTTATGTAAACTCTGTGATGATGAAGATAAAGACTTTGTTTTAGAACCTATAAGAAGTCCCTTCATAAATCAAATTGAAGATAATATACTTAAAGATGCGTCCATTTCCTTTTATAAATTGTCTGCAAATACTCAGACACAATTAATTATGGACTGTACTAAACTTAGACATCAGAATTCAGATTTATTATTGGATAGAAAAACAGAACAACTATGTGAACTAATTTCCAGAAAGTTGTGCTATGCACTGCATAGTATAAGAGCTAGAACCATAAGTATGCAGAAGAAACATTCAAAATAAGTGTATACTGTTTGAGTATTAAACTGATTTAACAGAACTAGTGATAGCAATTAAACAAACAATTGCGGACCTGTATATAAACTGTATATATATATTTGTATGATATTCTGGATGGTGGAGGGTCGTATATACTAATGCCTTCTACTAAGAGGTTGTCCTGAAGGACGGAGAAAGATTCAGCGGTAAGGTAAGGTATGCTTGGTTTGTTTTAACCTCATGCGCTGAATGGACCACCCATTTCTAAAATAATGATAGATGGTAAAAATTTATAATATATTTTTATTGTAATATCGTATGGAAAAGAGCAAGAACACATTGAATAAGTGAAAATAAGTTGAAATATCACAGAATATTTACTACTGTACTGTAAACAACAAATTAGAAAAAAATATAAATTAGAAAAAGGGGTGGGGGTCCATTCCCTAAGAGCCTGTGTTTTAAACGTGCATGTTTTTTAAAATGTTTTGTTTGTAATGAGACGATATAAAAGCTCAATAGCGCTAAAGTTTTCTTTATATTGATATTCGACTATATAAAGATAAAGCTTTGGAACATTAATCTAGAAAAGCATGTCCAACACATTAGGACACTCGGAACAAATCATTTATTAAAGACAAAAACCCAGCGATAAAAGTGAGCATCATAAGTACCGTATATACTCGAGCGTATATATAAAGGCATGAAATTTATATATTTGTTGTGTCAAAAATATAAAATAGGTATTGCAGAGTGTCTTTTACCGGTTCAAATTGAACTAAGTTAGATTAATAGAAAACAGGTTTTCCGTACCACTGCAAATATTGTAATCATATGATCTAACAAGATTGAGGAAAGTAATTTAATATAAGAATAAGAAGTTGTGGTATGATTGCCAATTAGACAACTCTCCATTCCTTCAACAATGAGCAAAACCCATACCGCATAACAAGCTATATAAGACCCCGAAATTACAAATGTTAAACAATTCTAACGAGAAAACTAACGGCAAATTGTGTGTATACAACAATAGACGAATATGCTATACAGCAACAAACGACAACCACAGAATTACAGGCCTTATATGAATATACAGCAAGTCAGATACATTTTAATGAAGTTGTAAAAAATCAGATATTAGAGCATATTTCAGTTTTGAAAGGTAGAACATGTGGGTAAATTGGACAATTACGTCAATGTAGAATAAACAAACACACAGCAATACGCACAGTAAAACTCAGTTTAAAAGAAGTCCGAGTCCGATGTTAGAATAGGTAACAGAAGAAACTAAGCAAAATGACAGTGATCAACATAAATTAACAAAGGACTACTAGCAGTTAATTACTGACATGCCAATTCCAGACCTCAATTAAACTTTAACCCCGCCGCATTTTTGCGCCTGTACCAAGTCAAGAAGCTCTGGCCTTTGTTAGTCTTGTATGATTTTTTTAAAATTTTGGTTCATTTATATGTTTCGAAGTTTAGTGTGACGTCCATTTTCGCTGAACTAGATATAAGAAGATGTGGTATGAGTGCCAATAGTACACATTTTTGTTTAGGGGCCAGCTAAAGCCCGCCTACGGGTGTGGGATTTTCTCGCTGTGTTGAAGACCCATTGGTGGCCTTGGGCTGTTTTCTGCTCTTTGGTCGGGTTTTTGTCTCTTTGACACATTCCCCGTTTCCATTCTCAATTTTATTTGATGCTTAAGAGGGAATTCTAAAACTTACATATTTTAAATACAGCTACTTTATACAGTTTAGGAGATTTTTTAGACACTTTAAAGGAAAGGAATATGATATTCATTGTTTTAATTTATGATTCTAAAGTGAAAGTTGCATTTATCGGCCATATTGGATCAATTTGGTGCCACCCATGCCTCTCTTTATTTGGGCTCGAAGCCATGTGGGCATGCTGTTTTTGGTGCATGCGCAACGCGCCTTTCAATCAAGTACCTCGCCAGTCTTAAACCGGCATCGAAGGAGAATCAAGCACTAGCAATATTAAATACAGTTCCATACAGGTAGACGGAGCAATATAGACCTTAGAATATTGTTTTTTAAACGTGAACTACTTGTAGACTTCTGAATACGGATACTGATGTTTCAAGACTAATAAAAAATTGTCTCCGTAATATAAGAATCTTTATGTCGTGATTATCGTTGCATATCTACCTTCTTGCTATGATGGTATTTTTTTCTAAGACAAAACGTAAGATACTTTAATGGCTAGACCGTCTCAATACTTCTAGCATTTTCCGTCACTGTGAAAATAAAAAAAAATATTTCAGCATTCACTTTTCCTAATTATCCCGCATTATAAGTTATCACAAAACCGAATGACATTTATTCATCTTTAATTGTACCATATTTGAAGAGATATTACAATCGAGTTATTTTATGTATTTTTTTCTGAGAAAATATTAATTCTAACTATATTTTCATTTTTATTTTCATTAGACATGATAGCTACGGATATTGTTACAATTACATGCAATCACGCCCATAATTCCGCAATAAAATTTGTACTGGACACCCATGCAGCGAAAGGTAATAAACTTTTATCTTACGATTTACCGTCCAAGAAAACTATCGACACTAAAACTTTTTTTCCTCGCTGAGAAGAACCAATGTGAGTAAAGAACATGTGAATTTATCTCCTGTAGGATCCTGTAGGTCATTCAGAAGGAAAAAAACCCGCTCATATCGTCGAATGGTGCACAGTATGCCAGAATTGTTACATTGGTGGAACATCTCCTCAAAATTGGCTCCTAAACGAACCTAGTTTTCATTGTTTTTTTGACATATGTTTGCATAAATAAATACTAGAGGTCTATTTTGGTAAACTGTACGTTAACCTGTGGCATTTTAAAATGTTTTTCGTTTAAAGACAAAGAACGCCTCTAACAGGATAACAGATTAAATATATTCTGTCAATACCTATATTTTAACATTGCACTAGATCATGTTTTTCTCTGACTGAATTCCTTGGATGTTGGATGTGTACTGATTGGTATTTTAGTCTTAGATACATGAATGTTTATCAGTGCCGGTTTTGAACTAGCTTTCAGTAACTACGAGTACTCTTAGATTTGTAGTTTGTGTCTTTTGTGGGTTTCTTTTTTTTTTTATGCTTTGTATCGATTTGATGAGTGAAGCCCTTTTTAACTGATTTTTATAGTTTGTTCTTGTGCTGTATTGTTTCTTCTCTATTTATTGCATACTATTCACTCACTTAATTAACCACACACACACAAACACATAAGGCACATAACCATTTAGGTCGAAAAAAACACAACGAAATCCTTTTTGGGTCCCTCTAAAAGTCTTTTCTAAGGGAAGGATATATGCCAAATATAGTCTTATTTATTTTGAAATTAAACATTTTAATAGTATTACTACTTCCCCCTGCTCTTCAAAGGCAAACTTACTTTTTTATATTACTTGCACCTTTTATTAAAAGCCTACAATGTTTCTTGGAATGCAGACATTTATATCTGCAACTATATTTGCATTAAATGCCATGATTTTTGTGATTCCCTTAAATGATAGAAGTAACTTTATCCTGCATAAGCATGCATCATCTATATTATGCTGGTACTATAGGGGAGTAAGGAATTGTTTAGCAAGTGATGGACAAGAATGTATTGCAAAGAATGGGTCAGTATATCACTAATTAGTCCAAATTGCACACGGCAACAGTCTTCAGAAGCACTAGAAGGCCATTTTGGGTCAAATACATGCATGATACGTCCTCTTGAGTCGATGCACCAACCAAGGCGGGCAATTGTCGTACGATTAATGTTTCAACATATTTAAAAGTTCTGGATTAAATAAGGAGCTATATGAAAACATACCTTCCGGTCATTTTGTAGTTTAACCGCCTAAATGTCATGAATAAATCGGCCATGTATGCAATATATTTTAAGATTAGGTGACAAGATATGAAGGACTTGCATTCGTAGAACGATAGCGCTTGTCGTGTTTTTAGAATCGACGTTAACTATGGATAAAAGTTGATGCAGCGTAAACTTTAATGAAACAATAACACAACAACAGAAAAAAAAGGAGTTCTTTAATTTATGCTAACATGACATTACATAAATTTATAATTCTAAGAAATTGAATATTGAAAACATTGGCCTAATTATTATCCAAACTTTTTGATGCTGCAAATGCCTTACTTTTGTTTAATATCCTCCAGTTATATTTCTTGTTTTTAGAAGTTACTCCATGTTTGTCCATTCATACTTTGAATCGTTCATTGACGTCCGAGGCGATCCACTCATCCGTCTATTTTAAAAGATGTTAATGTAACTTTGACACCTATTTATTGACAATAAATGTAAAATTTCATATGGAGTACTAAAAATATCATTAATTGATATCTCTCTGCAATTAATATAATAAGAAGTGATTTTAATATTGTATTTATTGCTGTTAATTAGAAATCGTTATTTCCCTTTAGTCTTCAAATGGACAGTTAAAAGTTTCCGGCAATATTATTCTTTTATTCACGAAATTCACACACAGAATCTGAAGGGGGCAGACTGCCTTTCCTTAGCGGAAATGACCAAATAGTTATGACGAAAACACGAATAAAAAGATGAAATCAGAACAGTTTTCACAGATGAAAGATACCAACAATGGCAAGAGATTCAAATATGAAGGTAAGACAATAGCTGTTTATTTTATGATGGTAAAAAAAAGGACTTTGTCCAAATACTTAGATAGCAAAAAAAGTCAAGTAAAATTGTGGAATTCTGATTAAAGTTAAATATTAAATGACAGACTATTGAAACATATTTTTGACATATTCACCATATACATTTTTGTGTTGGTATTTTCTGCTGTTTGTCTCGTGACATACAAACTTTCAACATATTTATATTGCAATATTATTTTGCTTAGAAACGACAAAAGCTTTTACTGAAAGCCAAGGGCATTCGATACAGTTTTGATCCCACGGTGAATTTTTGACAAAAGTTTACATACAAGCTATTTCACCTATTCAATTCAAATATATGATAAAAAATATACCTTCATATGCTACTTTTAGAGATAAATGGGGAAGAAAGTTTAGACATTTACTGGACAAATCGGTTTCTTTGACATTTCTATCATTTGGAAAGACATACCTAACTTTTTGGTTTTAAAAGATAAACGCGAGCAGATTTTTCTAAAAACATCTGGAATATCTTCTCTACATAAGCGTGTTTTGAATTTGTGTTCAATTCTTTGGAAATAATTCATTTTATCACATTTTCATGATTTTTGTAAAAAAAAAAACGGCATTTCAAGTTGGATGTATATTTAAAATGGCATGTTTAAAGAGAAGTCTGATTGATAAAATTCAGTCGAAAAATGGATCTTTTCTCGATTTGTCACAGTTTGACGTCGCGAAAAATAACATTTTACGTTTGCGACGTCATTACCTCCCCTGTAACTGTATCGTATGCCCTATTAAAAGTATAAAGCCATAGAGTTATATGCTTATATGTGTCGTGATTTCATCTATCCGGAGAAATCGGTTGTCTTTGGTTCGTCTGTTTCCCCTCATATTCAATAAATAACTTGAAAGGGAATAAATGAAATACTTGTATACCCGAATATTAATAAAAAGACTTGTATCTACCCCCTCCTTTGATCGTAAAACAGCTGAAAATGATCTATCTAGATTTTTTTTAATCACCAAATGTTGAGGCAGGAATGCAAATCATTTATAACAAGACTTTACGTTTAAAAGAAACAAGTAATTTTGTCTGAAACTTTTCATAACGACTGTTTTTACAAATACAGAATATTAGTTGATTGATTAAAAACATTAAACTTAGACTTACAAGGGGAGATAACTCAGATAATTTAATATTTAAAAGGAACGACTTGCGTAAAGTATTTTTTTTTTTCTATTTTGTCTTATAGCTAGAAAGGAAAACGTCTGGTGTCCACGTTTTTAATCTTTTTTTTTCTAGAAGAGTTTTGTAAAAGCTATCTTCTTATAATTCACTTCAATATTTTGTCATTTAGTTTTCTTTCTATAATAATTCATTTTCCCTTAATGATTCGTACAAAATGTGTCAAATTGGCAAATCTTTTTCACCATACAAATTTTGAACAACCTGTAGCTTGAAACGAGACCTATGATTTTAATTATGTTTTTGAAATAGCGGGATATAAATTAAATTTGGAAAGGCTAGCATAAAAAAAATCTGCCAGTCATTTTTTTGTACCCCATACTTCCTTGAACTACGTTATTTGAAATATACCTGTAAATGCATATTGATTTGTTTTCGTTATTTAGCGAAAGAAGATAATTGCATTAGAAGTTTGAAAAAATTATTAAACTCAGCTGCATATTGATAAAAAAAAACTAGAGGCTCTAAAGAGCCTGTGTTGCTCTCCTTGGTCTATGTGCATATTTAACAAAGGACACTCTCCAACATAGACGAGAATAGAATTCATGACAAAAATCTCTATTTTGTTGATGATCATTTAGTCTGTTTAGTTTCTCTCTATCTTCTTTAGTTTTTGCCCAAAACCTAAAAGAGGGTTAAAAAAATCCTCATTTAAGGGAAATCACTCTTAGTTAGCAAATCTTGCCTAGCTGATAATTTAGTAAAAATCGTCATTAAAGGGCAATAACTCCAATAAGAGGAGACGTTGGACGATTTCCTCCAAATTGTCTTAATTGTAGATCTTGTCTTGCTGATCATTTTTGCTTATCTGAGTTTCTATCTATCAATCTATTATAATTTTTAAGATATAAGGCAAAAAAGCAAAAAATTGGTAAAAATCATTATCAAAGGGCAATAACTCTAATAAGGAGTCGACTGACGATTTCGACCATGTAGACTTATTTGTAGAACTTGTCTTCGGGCCAGGTGAGCTAAAGAAGGAAAAAAACATGTACATACAAAATCTAAAGCTCTTTACACAAATACAAATTTTAAGAATGTCCACATGTATTCGCAACCTTTCTAGACTTGCTGCATAAATAAACAGAGAATTGACGTATAGAACCTTTAAAAAAAATAATTGAGGTTGATTCGTGAGGAATGTATTCCTATAGTAACACTTCAAACTAATTTTACACTAAACTTCTATATCTTGCTATTCACATTATTTTCTGTATTGAGAAAGAAAGGGTAACATAATATGGTAATTGTGTTTTTACTTGTACCCCATCATTACCATTTAACATATTACTATTTACCACAACATTTAATGAGTACTAATAATCAGTATAGCGTTCTCGCGAATGATTATAGTTCATCGGTCTACAAAGCGGTCTTTGAGAAAGTTTTTTTTTCTACGTTTTCCCCTAATAAGGTTTAATGTTCAAATATTTTCTTCGGCGGCAACTAGTCTATTTTAGATTTGAGATCGACACCAAAATTTAAAAAGTCTATGAATTGAATTCATAGTAGAATATTTTTTTTTTGGATTATATCAATACTGTTCAATGTTAAATTGATTTCAGTGGATGTGATCAAGTTGGATTTCAGATCAGCACCAAATACAATACTGTGCATTGGAAGGACTATCATCTTCCATGATTAATATTAGTTAGGTGACCAAGTCATATATAACAATTGGCCAAATTAAATAATTCAAAATCTGTACAAACATACTAGTAAAACTTACCCTTTTTTCCAAAGTGCTATCAATGTTCTTTAATTTTTGTATTAGTGTCATCAAAAATGCTTATAGTTGTCAATCAAACATCACATATGCCGTGCAGTTGTTTTTTATATATTTAAAATGAAATTCTTAAAATTTTGACTGTGATGTGAAATATCGACATGCTAAAAGTTTAATTAGTTTGTTTAATCATGATAAAATCTTTATTATTGTGAAAATAATTATCAGAGCTATCAAATATAAGTATACTTTTAAACATCGATTTGCACTTACGACCGGTTGTTTGTCCTGATCATAACAATACAGGCTTGGGTTTTAAAAAGACTTTCAGTCAGTTGCTTTGAAAGGGAATCGTTTTAGAACGGATTGTGTTGTGGTATCCAGTAGGCACCTACCTCATAGTAGAATGTAAAAACAAGAGGCTCTCAAGAGCCTGAATCGCTCACCTTTATTTCAGAGAAGATTTTTAAATGTTAGCAAACTTGATGAACAAATTGTGTAAAATTGTCTTTAAAGGGCAATAACTCCTTAAGGGGTCAATTGACAATTTTGGTCATATTAACATCTTACTTTGCTGAACATTATTGCTGCTTACAGTTTATATATATATCTATAATAAAATTCAAAATAATAACAAAAAACTGCAAAATTTTGTTAAAACTACCAATTCGGTGGCAGCAACCCAACAATGGGTTGTTCGATTCATCTGAAAATTTCAGAGCTGATATATCTTGACCAATTGAACAATTTTACCCCATGTCAGATTTGCTCTAAAAGCTTTAGTTTTTGAGATATAAGCCAAAAACTGCATTTGACCCCTATGTTCTATTTTTAGCCATGGCGGCCATGTTTGTCGATGGATCAAAACTTCGGATACAATTTATAAACTAGATACCCTAAGGAACATTTAGTTAAAGTTTGAAGGTATTTGGTCCAGTAGTTTCAGAGGAGAAGACTTTTGAAATAGTTTACGACGACAGACGACGACGACGACGCCGACAGACGACGACAGACGACGGACGACGACGGACGCCAAGTGATGGCATAAGCTCACATTGGGCCCTTCGGGCCCCGGTGAGCTAAAAAATGTATGAGGTGAATGAGCACGAGGCAGGCATAAGTCTAATGAAATACTAGGAAAAAACAATTATATATCGAAATCAAAGGAACATCGTTTGTAATTGTTATTCTCCACCTTAAAAGTTGCTAGAATGTCTCAATAATGAACTAAAAGCTCACGCCTCACAATCTCCCAGATTTGAAGTTGTGATTTAATTTAACCGGAGATCTTCCATCAAGACTAACTTAATGCAATATGTATAGAAGTAGAGGCATGAGAAATTGTAAAGGCTTCTAACATAAGCAGATGTAATATTAAATTGTTTATTACTTAGGTCTAAAACCTGAATAAACGAATAATTTTGATCCACTAACCGGATTTTTACCCGAAAAATTTTAAATGATACTCAACAAGATATCGTTTAATTGCTAATTTCTTAAGCCCTTTAGGGACTTGAGTCGCTACAGACTATGCAGCCTTTTGTTTCAAATGCATGATCTCTTGACATTTATTTCAGGTAGTATGGTTACATATAATTGTGTCAAGTCTATGTATTGTCCTGTCAGTTCAGATGTCGCCATATGGACTAGCATGCGACCCAAGAGATGTCCACAGATCCTGTTTGATGGGATGTCTTGGTTGTTTCGAAGCTTTTGGAGGATCAACCTACAATCTTGCTGCATGTTGTTATGACTGTAAAATAACTGATGCTGTATTAATAGATGATGGACCCGTCAGATGTTCTAGCAAATATCTAAAACCATCATGGTTGTCTAGATTGGGGAAATAAAAAAGGAAAATGATTCTGATGGAAAATAAAAGTCATTTCTTGGTTTTTCTTTTGAAATGACGTTTAACTGAAAAGGATAATTCTGCAGGAAATAACATCTTGAGAAAGTTTGCATATATGAATGTATGAGGGTAAGGAGATTCCTGTGTGGCAACCATTCATCTTAGACCTAAGAAAAAAATAAATCATCATGGTTATTTAAATTTGGAAAAGATAGATATTACTGTTAAATAAAAAAAGATATATTCTACGTTTTTCTTCTTTGTAAATAACATCATATGAATAAGAGGGATGAACACCCTACAAAACGGTATCATGGTTGAGAGTTAAGACACCGGTAAACCAACGCTCAAACTAAGTCCAGATGACAAGAGTAAGACGCCGGTAAACCAACGCTCAAACTAAGTCCAGATGACAAGACAGTCAACACCTACAGGTCTTTCCTTTAACAAGAACACATAACAACTGTTATATTTTGTAATTTCATGTCACTGAAGCGCATAAAATGAGGTCAAGGTTATATATTCCTTACAACCAACCAATGTACCATATACAGTACTGCCAAGTTTTCATGAAGCAAATGCGTGAGATTTGGCCAAAATTGTAAAGACCATACAGAAAAAACAATGGATCAAAGGAAAATGCTGCCAAATATGCATGAAAATGCGTGAGTCTCACGCTAATCGCGCTAATTGCGTAAGACTTGGCAGCCCTGCATATAATGTTGACCAATCATTGAAAATGAGGTCTAGGTTAAGTGGCATGGAATAACAACACAACATAAGAGGGGTGGACAGCTTTTGAAGGAGGTGGGAGACAAAAAATAGGTGGGAGAGAAAAAAAGATTCTAAAAGTGGGAGGTGGGAGATAGGGGGCGGGAGGTTGGAAAAGGGTACCACCCTGTCCACCCCCCTCACATAAGAACAAACTTTTAAAAATCATTTGGAAAGGGCTCGACTCGTCAGAAAGGAAAGAAGCACAAATCAAAATGCTTGTGATCACTTAAAAGGTAAAGTTTACATTCAATTTGCAGTTGAAATTAAAAATTAAACATTGCATTGTATGACATTATTTGTATGAATATTCTAAGTCCGAGGACCGTAACTCTGCAAAAAAATTATTCGGCCCAAACAAAATTTTAACTTGATGTAACTTTTCATGGTAAAACCAGAGACATATATATGTGTATATATGTCTCTGGTAAAACTATCTACCAAATATCAAATCAATGTCTTCTTCTTCTTCTTGTCACCGTATGAGCCTCCTTTATAAGGAGCACCACCATGAGTTATGGCGTATAAAGGAGGACATTTGGAGCCTGTATCGGTACAGATTAATGTGAGCATTTGCGTACCCAATTCCCCAGCCAGGCCGGGACGGGTCTTATTACCAGAAAGTTAACCTTCCCCAAACATAATACAATGTAATAAAATAAAACATACTAACTCACACAGTCACCTGATTCGCTCAGTCCTCAAAGTATAAAAAAAGTACAAAACTGTAACAGGAGACGGTATATTTTCTATGTATCAAACATCCTTCAAGCATGACGAAAAAAAGTGCGGAAAACTGATTAATTGCATGAATTTTCGAAGTACAAGGACCATAACTGCACAAAATCATTAGACCGTAACAAAATTCGAACTTGATCTGTAACTTGTCATGGTTAAACTATATACCAAATATTTTTTCAAGCATGAAGAAAAAAGTGTGGAAAACTGATTTGCCAGACTGATGGATGGACAGACAGACGGAGTGCAAACCTATATTCCCGTTCGACTTCATCAATAAGGGACTAATAATAGCTGTAGCAGGTGACACACATCTTCAATAGAAGATACATCTAAGTCTTTTTCCTTCACAAATGAAGATGTGCAACAAGATTTTTGAGATAATGAAGGTTTATTTTTTAACTGTCTTGCTGATCATTTTTGCAATTTAAAGTTTCTCTCTATCTATTATAATTTTCAAGATAGTAGGCAAAAATGAAAACTAGAGGCTCTAAAGAGCCTGTGTTGCTCACCTTGGTCTATCCTGAGACTACTATAACACAGTGTTATAGTAGTCTCAGGTCTATCTGCATATTCAACAAAGGACACTATCCAACATTGTAGGGGGCCTCGGTGGCCGAGTGGGCTAAGTAGTTACTTCTGTAATCACTAGCCAGTCAACACTGAGGTTGTGAGTTCGAACCCCGCTCGTGCAGGTGCACTCATCTCCAATCTTAATTGACTAGGATTGTCAGTTTTCCTATTGAAGGTCCGTGGGTTTCTCCGGCTTCCTCCACTAATAAAAACTGGCCACCACTAAATAGCCCAAAAGCGGTGCTTAAAAGTGGCGTTAAAACATCAAAAATCAAAAATCAAAATCCAACATTGTAGACAAGAATAGAATTCATGACAAAAATCTGTTTTGTTGATCTTGTATTGCTTATCTTTTAGCCTGTTTAGTATCTCTCTATCTTCTTTAGTTTTTGCTCAAAACACAAAAGAGGATAAAAAAAATCATCATTTAAGGGCAATCACTCTTGTAAAGAGTCATAGTCTACTTAACTATATCAGCCAAATTTGACTTGTTAGTAGATCTTGACTTGCTGATCATTTTTGTGATTTAAAGTGTATCTTTATCTATAATAATTTTTATCATGTATGACAAAACGCAAAAAAAAAGGTGAAAATCATCTTTAAAGGGCAATAACTCCAATAAAGAGTCGTCTGACCATTTCCTCTTTATTATCTTCATTGTAGATTTTGTTTTGCTGATTATTTTTGCCTAGCTAAGTTTCTATCTGTCTATTATAGTTTTAAGATATAAGGCAAAAAACGCAAAAAATTGGTCAAAATCATCATCAAAGGGCAATTACTCTAATAAGGAGTCGATTGACGATTTCGACCATGTTGACCTATTTGTAGAACTTGTCTTGCTGATCATCTTAAAGTTTCTCTGTATCTATTAAAGTTTTCAAGATAGTAGGCAAATAGGAAAAAAAATAGTAAAATTTGTCTTTTAAGGGCAAAAAATCCTATATGACGTCATCTGACAGTTTTGACATATATGGACCATTGGTATAGCTCAACATCCTGAACATTTTTGCTCTCATCAGATTTTCTCTCT
Source organism: Mytilus californianus (assembly GCF_021869535.1). Taxonomy (NCBI): domain Eukaryota; kingdom Metazoa; phylum Mollusca; class Bivalvia; order Mytilida; family Mytilidae; genus Mytilus; species Mytilus californianus. The sequence goes on along the minus strand of NW_026262690.1, from coordinate 30,743,559 downwards.
TTATAATGGTTTTCAAAATAATAGACAAAACTTGCATTTTACCCCCTATGTTCTATTTTTAGCCATGTTGGCCATCTTGGTTGGCAGGCAAGGTCATCAGACAAATTTTTAAAACTAAATACCCCAATGATGATTGTGGCTAAGTTTGATTCTTTTTGGCCCAGTAGTTTCAGAGGAGAAGATTTTTGTAAAAGATTACAAAAATTTACGAAAAATTGTTAAAAATTGACTATAAAGGGCAATAACTCCTTAAGGGGTCAATTGACAATTTTGGTCATGTTGACTTATTTGTAGATCTTACTTTGCTGAACATTATTGCTGTTTACAGTTTATCTCTATCTATAATAATATTCAAGATAATAACCAAAAAACTGCAAAATTTCCTTAAAATTACCAATTCAGGGGCAGCAACCAAACAATGGGTTGTCTGATTCGTTTGAAAATTTCTTGGCAGATAGATCTAAACCTGATGAACATTTTCATCCCAGTCAGATTTGCTCTAAATGCATTAGTTTCAGAGATATAAGCCAAAAACTGCATTTTACCCCTATGTTCTATTTTTAGCCATGTCTGCCATCTTGGTTGTCGGGCAGGATCATCGGACACATTTTTTTTAACTAGATACCTTAATAATGATTGTGGCCAAGTTTGGTTAAATTTGGCCCAGTAGTTTCAGAGGAGAAGATTTTTGTAAAAGTTAACAGACGACGAAGACGACGGACGCCTAGTGATGAGAAAGGGACAGGTGAGCTAAAAATGGTAAAATTTGCTATTTAAGGGCAATAACTCCTATAAGAAGTCGTCTGACAGTTTTGACGTATATGGACAAATGGTAGAGCTCAACATTCTGAACATTTGAGCTTTTGTCAGATTCTCTCTATTTATTATGGTTTTCAAAATAATAGACAAAACTTGCATTTTACCCTTATGTTCTATTTTTTGCCATGTCGGCCATCTTGGTTGGCAGGCCCGGTCATTGGACACAATTTTTAAACTAAATACCCCAATGATGATAGTGGGCAAGTTTGGTTAAGTTTGGCCCAGTTGTTTCAGAGGAGAAGATTTTTGTAAAAGTTGACGACGACGGATGCCAAGTCCTGTCAGAATGGGGATGTTAATTCTGATGCCTCACGTAGAAAGAGTGCCATGCTCTCAGCATGTTAAAACAACTCTTTTGCCAGTCTGTAGGTGGCCTGTTGCAAGGCTAAATTTCTGTCCCTATCAATTATACCATCATTTTTAGGTAGCAGTCCACATCTCCCACCCCGTATTTTATCTCGGTTGACCTCTATTACAAGACCTACCTATTGTACATATTAAAACTATAAAAAGACAACAACATCCTGGATTACTGCAAGGAAATTCTGTATATATTGTTAATTTGTTCTTGTCACGAACATGCATAAAATATTTGCCATTGGATGTTAAGCAATCAACAATCAATCCTTCGTCAGGAAAGTCAGCATTTTTCTGACATAATGTCAAAATAAAAGAATAACCAGCCGGCATTAAATAAGGAATTCTGTACTAAATCATATTAATAAATAAAACAAGCATTCTGAGAGTATTGCATACAATAGTTAGTCCCCTACCGGTTAAAAATTCATTGTACTGGAACAAAATGCTAACTTGATCTATAACTTGTCATGGTGTAAACTATATATCAAATATCAAGTCAATATCTTCAAGTATGACGAAAAAAAGTGTGGAAAACTGATTATTTAAGTGAATTTTCTAAGTCTAAGGACTCATCATACACACAAAATCAGCACAAAATCATCAGACCAGAACAAAATTCGAAATTGATCTGTAACTTGTCATTATAAAATTATATACCAATTATCTAATCAATATCTTCAAGCATGACAAGTCCAAGGGCCATAACTTTACACAAAATCATCAGACCGGAACAAAATTTAAACTTGATCTGTAACTTGTCATGATAAAACAATACACCAAATATCAAATCAATATTTTCAAGCAGAAGAAAAAAGTGCAGAAAACTGATTTGCTTGACTGACAGGTGGACAGACAGACAGACAGACAGACAGACAGACAGACGGAGTGCAAACCTAAAGTCCCCTTCCACTTCGTCGGTAGGGGACTAATAAATATGGTTTCAACTTTAAATAATGTTCAAATGGAGTATACATCTTTAAATTTATTTTGCAACGAAATTTCATGATGACATGAAAATACAAAGGTGAACTGAAATGGCTGCAAAATAGTTTTTTACAAATAACAATGATTTGACAATGTGTTTCATGATTTCTGAAAATGTTTTCAAGGATCAGAAGATTTCATCAAATCTCTGATCTCATCTACCTTAAAAATTCAAACTCAACTCTGAACTTTTATACCATTAAAAATGCATTAAAGTATTATTAGAAATGTCACATCCAAGAAAACTACTTGAACTTACATTATGAAATAATCATAATATTGTCTGAAAAATGAGTCTGGTTAAATCCAGAAAATAATATTGTCTGCTGTAATTGGTATAATAACAGAACTATTTTCTGATTGTGCATTATCCAACATAGTTCAAGTCACAGTATTTTTTTTTCATTTGAAGTATACAACATTTTATAGTATACAAGATTAATCTTCATCAGAACTAGCCGATCCAAAGATTTCTTCCTCATCTTTCTTTGCATGTTCACTTTCAGCCTCACTTTCACTTCCACTTCCTTTTTCACTTCCGCTTCGTGATGGAGTCCTGCTTCTGCTACGGCTTCGACTCCTGCTAGATGACCTACTACGACTGCCGCTACGACTTCGACTTCTACTCCTACTTCGTTTACTTCCGCCTGATCTGACACTGCCTTCTGCCTCACTGCCAACTGTGAGAAGAAACAAAATTCAATGGATGCATTATTTTATTGAAAAACAAGAAAATTTGCCCCAAAAGTCTTAAAAGATTCCAAAATCATTTATTAATTATTACCAAACAAATGAATAGTAAAATCTGGTAATTTCAAGACAAAAATGTCAATTATGACCTCATTATGACCATAATGAAGTTATAAGCATGTCATAATTGACATGTTGACTAAAAATTGCCATTTCATGTTCCAATAAAATGCTTCCCTGAGCGCAGCCTGATACGACCGCAGAGGTGGATCCCTGAACAGTTCGGGCAAGTTTGGACACAATTTTCAAGCTTGATACTGTCTGAATTTGGATTGTGATCAAATTTTTGACATAATATAGGTTTCTGACACAAAATAAATGTGGTCAAAGATCTTAAAAATTTGAAATGGGACATTTAATTTACCTAGAATGGTCTGATATCCAAAATCTAACAACATGGTTAGATTCAGCATACAAAAAAAACACCAAAAATTTAATTTTAGTTGAAATCAAACAAAGTTTAATTTTGGACCCTTCAAACCTTAATATGGACTAATTTGAAAACAGGGCCCAAAATAAAAAAAATCTAAATGCATAATAAGATTCAGAATATCATACAGCTTCAACAATTCAGTTTTTGATGAAATCAAACAAAGTTTAATTTTGGACCCTTTTGACCTCAATGTAGACCAATTAAAAAATGGGGCCCAATACCCAAAAAAGTAATACAAGGTTAGAACCCCCAAAAATTAAAGACTTTAAATTAATCCCACTGAAAATGGTTAAAAGATTTGTATTTATTTTCAATTGAAGTTTTCTTGCTATTTCGCAATACTGTGCAATTGAAGATTTCTTGCTATTGTGAAATACTGTGCAATTGAAGATTTCTTTCTATTGAGCAATACTGTGCTATTGCACAATACTGTGTTGTTGCGCAATACTGTGCTATTGCGCAATATTGTGCAATTGAAGATTTCTTGCTATTGCGCAATACTGTACAATTGAAGATTTCTTGCTATTGCACAATACTGTGCAATTGAAGATTTCTTGCTGTTGCGCAATACTGTGCAATTGTAGATTTCTTGCTATTGCGCAATACTGTGCAAAAAAAAATTGGAAAAAAAGATCCCCCCAAACTTTTTCAACCCCCCCTCTTGGAGTAATTACCCCCTAACTCAATCCCAGCCTTCCCTTTGTGATATGGAACCTTGTGGTACAATTTCAGAGAGACCACACCAGTTATTGTCTGGAAACTACAAAAATGCTTGTTTTTGGCCTCTAATTCATTCCTAAACTGTTGGTACCATAACCCCCAAAATCAATCCCAACTTTCCTTTTGTGGTATTGAACCTTCTGGTAAAATTTCTTAGAGATGCATTCACTTAAACTAAGGTTATTGTCCGGAAACAAAATGTGTTTTCGGACGACGATGCCGATGCCGACATCATCATAGCATTGTACGACGCAAAAAATTTTGGCGGTCCTTTCAAAAGGTACATGAGCGCAACAGTATCTTTGAAAAAGATAACTTGAAGGAAAATATTTTTGGGATACGGCTGCTGCTCATATCAAACATTAATAATAAAATTAATTAATCATTTTTGTTCTTAATAACTAAAGTAAGCACCACATTCGAAAATAAATATGTCAGAAGAAAATTTAAATGGTATATTCTTAATACTTGTCAGATTTGAGTGTTGTGATCATCTAATAAATGAAAATTGACAGAAAAGTTTAATGACTTAAATTCAATGGGGTTAAAAATGTGACATTACTATCAATGTTAAATAAAATGCAGTTTTTCTCTTTGGGATATTTCGTGCAATGTCAATTTCATGTCACGTCACTTTTCTTCACAATCTGGGGTTCATTTAAGGATATTTTTGTGTTAACATTTACATAAGTATAATTGAATCAATTTCAAGCAACTTAGATCAATGTCAGAAAAATATCAACTTTTTTTGAATTCAGGATGAAACTGTTGAAGGGCTTGATAAACCTTGCTCTTTCCCGGTTTCTAAGCCTCATACAAAAAAGGTTGATACTTTTTTCACATTGACTTAATATTGTATATGGAAATATCTGTGAAAAAAAGTCTCATATAAACTACAAAATATCCATTTAAGTACAACACTATAAACTATATATAATCTTACATTGCTCTTCTTCTTCTTCCTCCTCCTGTGGAGGCTCTAACATCATCAGTCGTGTGTCCTAAAATAATAAGTAGTGTCAAAATACAGATTTCCTTTTATTCATATTAACATCAGGACATTTTTTTATCAATACAAATATGCATTACATATGAATTTGTATATAGGAATTTAGGTTTACAAAACAAGGGTCAAACTTTATTTTAACAAAAACTGCTAGCTTTTTTTTTTATTGATTTCTCAAGGATGTTAACAGAAGACTTTAAATGAAGAATTCATAAGTTATTTTTGACTGTAAGAACTTTGGACAAGCCTCTATGTAAAGAAATCCTTTTGAACAAAAATGTTCTAACACACAAAGCTATTCCAGTTGATTGTGAAAATTACAATGATATCAATAGATAACAAATTATCTGTTTACTATTAAAAATTCAAACATATACAAACAATTTTATCAGTGGGAAGTAAAATTAAATGTTGCATTGTATAAAGCATTGGTTGTAGTTGATTCAACTACAATTCCAGACAAAGGAAGATCACTCCAATTTTTAAAGATGACTTTAACAATGACATCATCGATATTTTTAGAACAGATAATAGATTCCTGCACCTTGACAAGTATAACATCATTTTGTGACTTGAATATCTGAGCATATATTACATTGATAAATTTCTGGAAATGTTCAGGGATAGGGTGTATAGAATGTTATGATCAATGCACTATATTTTGTGTATCTCAAAGGTAGTGATAAACCTTGGTGGATTTAGATATCAAGTCAGTACATAGGGTTTTGATTGCATTTCAAGCAATCTTTACCCAAAAAACAAACAAACCAAAACAACTGACAAGCTTTCACATGAGTTCAGTATTTTTCAACCTGTCAGGGTAGTCATGCAGATCTCTGTATGCAAATGTTTAAAACAGATTTGAATGTGGATATACACAGTCAAATATTAAATAAATGTTCTGACATACATACTCATCATAATAATGCATCTTCTTACAAAAGTTCAAAGGCTATACCAGAAATTTATAATCAGATGCTTAATTTGAAAGGGAAATTACTTCAATTTCAAATTACTCTCTAAAATGTTCCAATTTTTTTCCTCAGCTTCCCCCTTTTTTGGTAAATTTCAAGGGGATTTCCAGGCCAGCACTAAAATAAAATTTAAGAATTTTCCATATTTTAATGTAGCATCTGAACTTTTTTTTTAAATTAATACAAAAGTAATACACTTCATGTACATGTTTAAAAAAAAAAGAAAAGAATACAAGACAGTTTTCAGTACAGAATGTCATTTGTATCTGAGAATATTCTTTGATATTAAAACCTACCCAGTACATAAAATAGTTATTTTGTGTTTACCTGAGCTTGTATTTCTTTAGTATTCAGATCTCTGTGTTTGACAACAAGTCTTGATTTTGGTACTTCCACTCCACCTATCTTTCTTCTTTTACTCAACCGCACTCTAGAAAAGATAGGAAAATGGGATCAAAGATTCAAATGCAAGGGTTGTAAATTGTAATACTTATGATTTGTAATTTGAAAAGCCATATACAGTGAAAACTATTTAAACCAAACCCTGACAAAATTTCACACTTAACTGAACTTATTTCAAAATCCCGTTTTATTTCCCTATTTGTGTATTGTAATTTACACTGTGTAGACTATACACTGTCACCACAGAATACCAAACTATTTTGAAGTCCCGACTCCAAATGTGTATTGCAATAAACCGCCAGATTTGATATAAATGTGTATTGAAATCATTAATTAATTTTTAAAATGATAGTCTTGGTAATTAATTTGACAGATCAATTGTACAGTATATTGATTACTGTTGTTAACCTTGAAAACACTCCAATTTTACCAAATTAATTAACACAATGACAACTTGTCTATCAGCTCGGGGCAAAATCAAAAGTAAACATAATTAGTGTACATGTATTGGGAACAGTTGTAAGCTGATTAAATTTTACGATTTACTTCATTATTTTACTTTAATTTACTATTGCGTAGACCTATATGTAAATATGCCATCTCCATCTTTTAATGCTTTGTCATACTTTAAACGAAATGCTGACTCAAGAATGGTAAGACGCAAATAATGTGATTAGAATTAATGTATAATACAAGTAACATGCTTAATCATCTCAAATTGAAACACTCCAGAGTTTTCTGAGACACCAGAGAAAATGAAACAATCACCAGTTATAGACTTTGTCAATTCGCTGAGATCAAGGCGATTTTCATCTTCTCAATCTGAAGTATTGAGTATTATATTGTGATATAAAACTAAAAACCTTTTAAAACTGTCCTAACATTAAACACTTGAATAAGGGGTTCACCTTTACACACGAAAATCTACGAAAGTTAGTACACAAGAAATAATAATGAATACACATTAATTAAAAAATCACACTTATATATAAGTCAGACATGTGTACAGAACTGCATTTATCTTGGGCACACACACAAATTAGAAAACAGATTTTTGCTCAACAAGAATAAATAAAAGGAAGTGTAAGGTATGTGTCAATTACACAACAATCTAACTCTAAAACATCCAGAATGGGTGTTAATAATTAAACTCATCATAGATACCAGGATTAAGTTTCCCACAATATCTCTGACAATAGACCTGTAACCCTGAATCTAAGTCTATAAAAAAGTGTATTTAATACCTGGTTTCTAGCTCATTATAGTATACACCATCATCTCTGAAGACAAAGAAATAAGTCTCTTCATATCCTCTTGATAATTTGTTTTTAACATTCCAATTGTATTCACGTGCTAGCATATACTGGTATCTGAAATCAATTAAATATAGGTATATATTAAATATTGGAATAAAAATCATGTGATACTTTTCCAATGTCATTCTGCAAGTCATAAGATTTAAAAAACAATTAAGTTTAAATGAAATCTAAATCTGTCTATAGTTAATTTTTTTAAAGAATAAAAAGTTAAAAAAAAAACTTTTACGTTTAAATATTGCAAGTATTGTTTACTAAAATGATTTGTGAACAACTTTTATGTTTGAAGAATTAGCATTTCAATTTTGTTTAAAACCTTTACTTTTTTTAAATTTTTATCATTTATAAAAAAAAACTTTAAAAAATACAAACCCTAGCTAAAGTACATCAGTTGGCAAGATTTAGTGCACTATAAATTTTCTAAAGACAAATCCTATTTATAAATGAAACTATACTTACTCTTCATCAGGAACATAATCTACTTGTTCTTCGGCATCTCTCTTCCTTTTACCCAGTGTTTCTTCATTGGGAAGGAAGTAAGCTACAAACTGTTCCCCACTTTCATCTACAGCACCTCTACAATTACAATTATAATTAAATTCAGACATAGTTGAACCAATCATTTCAAGAGTCTTCTATTCTAATGGTCACAAAAAATAAAAACTTAAACAATGAAGACTATCCGAATATTTGAAACCTTCTGTTTTCAAAAATAAATTAATACATTCTGCCTAGGAAATCACTGTAGTTCTGTTAGAGAGAGAGATGTTATTATCACATGGAATCAATGTTGTTTTCAAAGGTGCTAAAATTTAATCAATTTGTAAACCAATAAAATAGAAAAAAAGATATGTGATCCAATGATGAATGTTAGGCATACATGCAATTTTCCGATTGGGAGATAAGAATTCACTTTTTAGAGTGTCACTCAGTCATGTTGGTATATTTGTAGACCTTATCCTGCTCATCATTTTTCCTTTTTAAAGTTTCTATCAATCTATAATGATCGTAAATATTTCTAATGAAAGAGTTTTCCTTAGTTGTACATGATACAAGGCATTCTTAAACACAAAATGATTTTCTGACCTAAGAGTTTTGACAATCTGTTATTTTAGGAAGACATGGGTGCTTCTTTGACAGGTATCTTCGATGGTTAGAAAAGCCTTTCCACTTTAAGTTTGATAAAATTAAACAATTGTGGCCCTTAGAAGCTGTGAATATCCAAAATTGAAAACCCGTTAAAATTTATTTCCTTAAGACAGAATTCTCAATGAACTATCCTGTTAGGGTTGAAAATTTGGGATATTCACCTTTTCTACGGGCCATACCAGTAATTGTATGTTGCACAAACATTATCACGTCTTTTATCTGTTTAACTGGTTTACAAGTAAGGAAACCCTCTACTACATTTTAGCAAAATACAATTTATTTAAGGAGTGATTGTAATATTTTTTCGGTCAATGAAGAAATAACCTCAAAAATGTGATGCACACTGAATAACCCCCGTAGGTTGTTATTTAAAAGTGTGCACCACATTTTTTAGGTTATTTCGAATAGACAGAAAAAAATATTGCAGTCTTTCCTTATAATTCAATTCTAGTTTTTTAGGAGTTCCATTTTTCAATTCAGTTTTTCAATTCCGTTTTTAAGGAGTAAATCATGAAAAAAAGTTGATGACGTTATATTTCAATTGAAAATATAAGTACTGCTGAATTCAATGATAATTCATTTTACGCACCTGATCATAGCCTGGCTCATTTCTTCCATGGCATTAGGTGCTAATCTTCCTTTAGGAGCAGGATCGGAATCAAATATCACTTGAGCAAATGGATGTTTCCATAACTGAAATAACAATATTACATTTAAATTGCTTTCAATGAAGATATTATATTGTGCTGTGCATATTTGTTTAATGAATATTCTATAAGCTGTATTGCTTACAAATAAAGTTTTTATAATTATCATCCATGGTTGAGGTAGTAGAAAAAGAAAACGTATTTCAGTATAATTTAACAGCTCAATACAGTTATTAGGGTATTATCATCTTTTTTTGTTCAGTTTTGCTTAATAAAGTTTTATAATGGCAATAGTGAGATTATTACATACATCGAAATCAGGAAATATAGGTAAAATTTCCAATGGTTTAACTCCTGGTTTACTGTAATGTTTGGTGATCTACAAAATAACAAAATAAAAGTACATTAAGTTAAAGTACTTGTGATGTTTCATGATCTACAAATAAATGTATAATAAGTTAAAAGTACATGTGTTCTTAAAAATTATTATATTACAGCCACTTAAAATCAGTAAAGTCAAACATGGCAAAATTTCAAACTTCAAACATTTTTTTCTATTGACTCAAAAATGAGCATGCAAACAAAACAGTTGTGAACATTTAAAAAAAAGATGAACAGTAGTATCTGTTCAATGTTTAACAAAGTCAATTAGGCTAAAAACATGTAAAAACTCCAAGTCTTGCAACATCATATCTATTTAATTGGTTACAAAATTAAATTAATATTGGGACATTGTACATACAATTTTTTGTATGCATCAAGTTTAAAATCTTTTTGACATAGACAAGATATAAGGCAATAAATGGAGAATGTGTCCATGGGACACAGATGATGCACCTACTTGCATATAACGTTATAAAAGGGCATAACTCTAGAATGGTAAAAGTGACGCCACCCAAATTCGAACTTGATCTGTGTTTTGTGGTAATAAGCATTGTGCATTGTGTATAAGTTTCATAACATTTGGTTGAGGCAAACTAAAGTTAGAGAACTGAAACTAATTTTGGGATGTACATATGGATGGGCAAGGGTAACACTTAATGCCCCCCTTCTCTACTTCCATCTGGTAATTTTTTTTAAAAAGCTTGATAACCAGAGAATAAATTCTAAGTGGCCTAAGAGAAAAAAGTTATTCTGGATGTTAAAAAGTTAAATTATAAAAACACAACCTGTTTGAATTAGATAAGAATGAAAGATAAAATGCAACGAAATAGTGGCTACATATGTCTAATATACAAAATATTGCCTTGATGTCTTTTGAATATGTGTGTGTTTGGGCTCCTGTCTCATTGATGAATATACCCATCTTTCCTTTTATTAATAGCTATGTCTGTAGACTTGTTCATATACCATAGAATAGAGGACTCATTATAACAAGGATTTAAAGTGTATCTGTGACAAGATGTATCTAAACCACTGATACTCTTAACTGAATTTTGAGCATTTCAAACTACATACTGGTTCTTTAGCACCCTCAAATGTTTTCTCAATAGCCTCAATTTGACTCTCTCTGTCTTTGTAAACATCTTCATCCTTCATAATCTGTTTTATTTTAAATCCAACTCTGCAATTTTATAATATAGAATTTATAAAAATCTGCTACCTATTGTGCATATTTAAGCTCATTGCTACTATCAGATACAACATGTCAATGTGATATTTCTGTTATTTACCTTAATGTAAAGAGATAGTTTTCTTCTACAAAACAATACTTCCAGTAAATCATTCTTATAATTATTATAACTTATTCCATGCCCTTTCTATCATAATATCCTACTAAAACAATTTATGAAATCTGCATTTTTTACCTTCTAAATGCACCTACAAACTGGTACATATTATTAGTTTTAAATCTTTCCTAGCCATCTTCATCAATAACTTATATTATATTATTGGGTTACTGTCTCATTGAAGTACACCCCACATCTTCTTTTAATCATATCCAGTTGTCCATTACAATGGTATGTTATTACTCAACTGGTATCAATTTTGCCTAAATTGACCTTTAATAGGCTTGAATCTCTTAAGGCAGAATAAGTTATTCTAAAACAATTCCATCATTTAAGTGTTTGTTGAGATGACTATCTATAGCACACAGGGGAGAGTTTGGGGGACTATGTATGGCAACTCATGCTTTGTAGGAAGATTTCAGCTAATTAGGCTTATATTTGCATATTTTCACTCAGAGTGTATATACTATATCAACTGATACTTTAAAATATTTTACAGATTTTATAGCCTATCAAACCCTGCACTTCCTACAACTATTATTAACATTATATATTTTACCTTCTTTCTGAATCTCCAGTTTTCTGTGTGAATCTGTTATATTCTGTGGAGATGTATTCTGTTTTTCTCAACCAGGATACATTCATGTTATGGTGTCTTGATCTGTGGATTATTTAATTAGAGTAACACATTGTAATAAAATCATCACAATCATGACAATTTAAGAAAATATAATGTCCATGTTATCATGTATTATATTTATTTCAAGACTCTTGTTACATTCTAAATGTAAACCTTTAAAACTTTACCAAGAAAGTTATTACTAAATAAATGGGGAATGTGTCCATGGGACACAGATGATGCCCCCACTTGCATTTAATGTTATAAAGGGACATAACTCAAAAACTGTAAAAGTGACGCTACCCAAATTTGTACTTGATCTGAGTTTTGTGGTAATAAGCATTGTGTATAAGTTTCATAACATTTGGTTGAGGCAAACTAAAGTAAGAGAACAGAAACGAAAAATTCAGCAATTTTTCCATTTGTAAAGGGGCATAACTCTAGAACGGTAAAAGTGACGCCACCAAAATTCAAACTTGATCTTTATTTTGTGGTAATAAGCATTGTGTATAAGTTTCATAACATTTGGTTGAGGCTAACTTAAATTAGAGAACGGAAACAAAAAATTCAGCAATTTTTCCATTTGAAAGGGGCATAACTCTAGAACGGTTAAAGTGACACCACCAAAATTCAAACTTGATCTGTGTTTTGTGGTAATAAGAATTGTGTATAAGTTTCATAACATTCGGCTGAGGCAAACTAAAGTTAGAGAACGGAAACAAACTTTGTGACGTACGTACGTACGTACAGACAAGGGTAAAACTTAATGAATAAAAAAATATCTTATGATAAAATATTTTACTGTTGTTAAAAATCTTATAGAAGTAAGACTTATGATTTACTATGTTATAAACCATGGTGTAAACTGAACCTTTGACTTTGATAGACAGATGGCCAAACATTTTAATAGATACCGTTTAGAATCTGAATGTGAACTGTGATCTTCCTCCAGCAGACGTTCATCTTCTGGATCTGGATAGGCTGAAGGAGAAAACATTCAAATATTTCGAATAGCTGTTATCATGCAATTTTATACCATCGTTTTGATTTTTATATTGTTTGTTGCCTGTTAACAACATATCCTGCTTTTTTTTTTTTTATTTTATATTGTTTGTTGCCTGTTAACAACATGAATATTCTGCTTTTTCTTTTCTATATTGATTTTTGTTAGTTCAGAGACTTCATTTATTGTTTGAGTGATTTTTATATTCTGTTTGCTGTAAACTAACACAATACTTTTGTTCTTTGAGTGATTTTTATATTTTGTTTGCTGTAAACTAACACAATGCTTTCGTTCTTTGAGTGATTTTTCTATTTTGTTTGCTGTAAACTAACACAATGCTTTCATTCTTTGCTTGAATTTTACATTGTTTGTTGTCATTTGTTCGCTCACAGATATACTATTTCCAACAATTTTTTACAGTAGTCATTTTTTCGCAGAATAGTAAGGCAAAATAATAATAAGTCTTGTTTCTGAATTTTAAATTAAATAAAATGCTTCGCTGGGGCGCAGCTTGATACGACCGCAGAGGTCGAACCCTGAACAGTTGGGGCAAGTATGGACACAACATTCAAGCTTGATACAGCTCTGAATTTGGATTGTTATTAAATATTTGACACTGCATAGGTTTCTGACACAGAAAGAATGTGGTCTAAGAACTTGAATTTTTTTAATTTACCTATTATGGTCCAATGTCCAAAATCAAAATACATGGTTAGATTCAGCATATCAAAGAACCCCATATTTTCAATTTTTGTTGAAATCAAACAAAGTTTAATTTTGGACCCCAACTTGGACAAACTTGAAAACTGGGCCCATAATCAAAAATCTAAACACATGTTTAGATTCAGCATATCAAAGAACCCCAATAATTCAATTTTTGCTAAAATCAAACTAAGTTTAATTTTGGACCCTTTGGACCTTAATGTAGACCAATTTAAAAAACGGGACTTAAAATTAAAAATCTAAATACACGGTTAGATTTGGAATATCAAAGAACCCCAATAATTCAATTTTTGATGAAATCAAACAAAGTTTAACTTTGGACCCTTTTGACCTCAATATGAACCAATTTGATAGCGGGGCCCACAAATAAAAAATCTAAATTCATGGTTAGATTCAGCATATCAAAGAACCCCATATATTCAATTTTTGTTGAAATCAAACAAAGTTTAAATACTGGACCCTATCTTGGACCAACTTGAAAACTGGGCCCATAATCAAAAATCTAGATTAAGCATATCAAAGAACCCCAAGAATTCAATTTTTGTTAAAATCAAACTAAGTTTAATTTTGGACCCTTTGGACCTCAATGAAGACCAATTTAAATAAAATGCTCCGCAGGGCGCAGCTTGATACGACTGCAGAGGTCGAACCCTGAACAGTTGGGGCAAGTATGGACACAACATTCAAGCTTGATACAGCTTTGCATTTGGATTGTGATTAATATTTGACACAGCATAGGTTTCTGACACAGAATTAATGTGGTCTAAGAACTTAAAAATTTTAAATTGGACATTCACCTATTATGGTCCAATATCCAAAATCTAAATACATGGTTAGATTCAGCATATCAAAGAACCCCAAGAATTCAATTTTTGATGAAATCAAACAAAGTTTAATTTTGGACCCTTTTGACCTCAATGTGGACAAAGTTGATAACGGGGCCCAAAAATCAAAAATCTAAATACATGGTTAGATTCAGCATATCAAAGAACTCCATATATTCAATTTTTGTTGAAATCAAACAAAGTTTAATTTTGGACCCCGATTTGGACCAACTTGAAAACTGGGCCCATAATCAAAAATCTAAATACATGTTTAGATTCAGCATATCAAAGAACCCTAAGAATTCAATTTTTGTTAAAATCAAACTAAGTTTAATTTTGGACATTTTGGACCTTAATGTAGACCAATTTCAAAACGGAACCAAAAATTAAGAATCTAAATACACGGTTAGATTCGGCATATCAAAGAACCCCAAGAATTCAATTTTTGATGAAATCAAACAAAGTTTAATTTTGGACCCTTTTGACCTCAATGTGGACAAAGTTGATAACGGGGCCCAAAAATCAAAAATCTAAATACATGGTTAGATTCAGCATATCAAAGAACTCCATATATTCAATTTTTGTTGAAATCAAACAAAGTTTAATTTTGGACCCCGATTTGGACCAACTTGAAAACTGGGCCCATAATCAAAAATCTAAATACATGTTTAGATTCAGCATATCAAAGAACCCTAAGAATTCAATTTTTGTTGAAATCAAACAAAGTTTAATTTTGGACCCTTTGGACCTCAATGTGGACCAATTTAAAAACGGGGCCCAAAATCCAAAAACTAAATACATGGTTAGATTCAGCATATTAAAGAACCCCAAGAATTCAAGAATAAAACCCCATTGAAATTGGTCAAGAAATAAGCAATTTATACAAAGTATCTTCTTTTGTACAATACTGTGCAATTAAATATTTCTTGCTATTGCGCAATACTGTACAATTGACAATTTCTTGCTATTGCGAAATATTGTGCTATTGGATATTTCTTGCTATTGTGCAATACTGTGCAATTGAATATTTCTTGCTATTGCGCAATACTGTGCAATTGAAGATTTCTTGCTATTGTGCAATACTGTGCAATTGAAAATTTCTTGCTATTGCACAATACTTATTATATAATAATTTTCACATCCTGTTTGGTGTGTATCTCCTACCATATCATTATTATTTGCTTTTAAATATAAATCAGAAATAACCAACTTAAAATGGAAAATTTTAAAAGAAACAAAAAATGAAAAAAAGAAAAAAAATGAAAAAAAAATAAATCCCCCCCCAAAATTTTTTGAACCCCCATTATGATTCATCACCCCCAAACTCAATCCCAGCCTTCCCTTTGTGGTATGGTACCTTGCAGTACAATTTCAGAGAGATCCATACACTTGAACACAAGTTATTGTCTGGAAACTAGAAAAAAATGTGTTTTTTGGCCCCTTTTTGGCCCCAAATTCCTAAACTTTTAGGGCAATTACCCCCAAACTCAAACCCAGCTTTCCCTTTGTGATATGGAACCTTGAAGTACAATTTCAGAAAGATCCATACACTTACACACAAGTTATTGTCATGAAACTAGAAAAATGCTTGTTTTTTGCTCCTTTTTTGGCCCCTAATTCCTAAAATTTGGAGGCAATTACCCCCAAAATCAATCCCAGCATTCCTTTAGTGATATGGAACCTTGTGGTACAATGTCAGAGAGATCCATACACTAACACACAAGTTATGTCTGGAAGTTACAAAAATGCTTATTTTTGGCCCCTTTTTGGCCCCTAATTCCTTTACTGTTATTACCATAACCCCCAAAATCAATCCCAACCTTCCTTTTGTGGTATTGAACCTTGTGGTAAAATTTCATAAAGATCCATTCACTTAAACTAAAGTTAGAGTGCGAAAACCAATGTGTCTTCGGACGACGCCGGACGACGACGACGCCGGACGACGACGACGCCAACGTCATACCAATATACGACCACAAAAATTTTTTTGCGGTCGTATAAAAAATTGAGAAAGATTGGTTATTAGGACTATATGCTCAATTTTCAATTTGAACTGATGCAGCATAGATGTGAAATAAAAGGAGATGTTAGGTATACATCAATTAGAGATCATTAGAATGCCACCCTTTGACAAAATTAACCAAAAGACATCTAGAGGACAAAAACCACCTTCAACATTAGACATATGTCAATGTGTATAGTAGTGAATATAATGGAATTATGAAGAATGGATTCAAAGTTCATTCTTTCAAATGCATTTCTATTGTCCTTGACTATCATGGTTAATCAAGTTAATAAAAAAAAGGCAAAACACAATGTGTTGTCATTGAACTTCAAAAAATCAGGTAAAAAATTAATCACAAAAAATCCATGTTTAGACAGTTGGATGTTATATATTTTTTTATATAATAGGCAATACATGTATAATAGAAATGAGCTGAGGGTTATGATAAAGTTGTAAGTCAGGTTACCAGAAACATTAGATTATTTCTAAACATAACTATAGTTTAATATGACTTGTTACGTATTCTTGCTTCTACATACAAATGTAATGTACATTTCTGAATTAATCCCCCACCAAAAGCCATATCCTAGATATTCCATACTCTGGAAATATAGCTTTCGTTTTAATAATTTTTTACAGGACATCTCAATTTAATGAATCTCAAAATAGTTTTTTTTTTAAAACCTGTCGCACATGTTTGCTTCTAATCATAATTTACTCTAACTTTAAATCAATAAAATATCAATAAATACCGATGACTGACCATTAGGGTCTATTTGGTAAGTATCAGGATTGATAAGATCTATCGTCACACCAAGGTCATGTTCTGTAAGTAGTTCATATTTGTACGCTCTCTCAAGTGATGTTGCTTTATATTCTATAAATCTGAAAGTCATAAATTTTGACATACTGAAACTGTGGTATGTATGTATATCACAAAAAAATCTTACGTCTAAAATTAATTGTAAGTTATACTGAAACATTCATGACTTACCCGTATTTTTTCTCATAAGATTTTTTGTGTGAAATGAGTTACATATGCTCAGGAATTTATAACCTTTTCTGTTGGTTAAACGTCTTATCTACATTGATTCATATAAGTCCTTCTTATCATGATCAGCCTGTAGAATGTAACATAAATATGTTTGCTCATTGTATTTCTTACAATTGGAGTTTGGTAAAAAGGTCTGTAAATCTCTTCAATCTTCCATCTATGGTCCTTTTATTAAAATTAACTAGTCAAAGACCTTAGACTTGCATCTATTTTAGCCCCTGTATGCCTTGAATTTTTTTAATCTATAACAAGTTAGGTCTAGCTTAGTTGGATTTATTCATATTTTTTTAACAATTATGATAAGAAGTTTTCTTTTTAAGAAACATCTTTCACCTCAGTGTTATTTCCAGAAAATAAACCATTATAATTTTAACATCAACATGCATGACTCTTACAAAATGTATATATGACAGAAAATAAATGACTTATAACCTATAGAAAGGTGGACTCTAAAGGATGTTATATTATCTGTCCACATTACTAACATGATTAAATCAGTGATCAACTGAACATGCTTAACTGATTTATTGGTTAAAAAATGTTCCTGCATGTCATATGAGTTCTGTAAAACAGTGATATTTCTAATTCCATGGTGCTATATGAAAATACTAGGGAGAATAAATTATGAACATTAATATTTTAAATTGAATAATCAGATAAACAAAATCTTCATCTCCAATTAATTAGGCTATGAACTTCATTTTATATGCATAATATTTGTATGTACTTACCTATTTGACTCAAAAGGATATGTGATGAATTTAGGATCAAATGGTATGTCTGGCAATGTATTGTTATATTTAACTCTTGCAACTAGATCCGACCTGGAAAAAAAAGTCAACAAATTCAATTCCTATTTCAAGCATAAGATACCATTTTCTTCCAAAGTACACATGTAATTTTATCAGCACATTTTAAGGGTGATCTGTGTTTTTTTAAATCCCTTTTATAATCCCCTCAACTGAAACTAGAAATTACAACTTATATTTATACAAATAGGAAGATGATTGTTATATAGTGCTGTAGGCCTAAAAAAGAACTGGTCCGAGGTGAGGCATTTGGCAAAATTTTCACTGAATAGACATAAAACATGTACATGTAGGACTTGATAAGAGATTCTGAGGGCAGCCAAATCAGAAAATCACTCTGGACACAGAATTCCAAAAGGTATCAGTTTGCAGGAATATAAGATTATTTTAAATCTAAACACTTAATCATGTTAATTGATGATTGTGTTTGATCTAGTGGTTTAAGAGGAGAAGATATCATTGTGTGTTTTTTTTTTATACAAAATTATATTAACAAATTTGATAATTAAGGTTGCATCGAGTGAACCAACACTTTCTAACGGTACAGGCTGGTAGAGAGTAATCAGGATGGATACCTGGAGGTATGCTGCGGTTGCACAAATTTGATAATTGTTCAATACGTCACCTAATCAATATGCTTTGCTGTTGAAACAAATTATAAGTCATGAAAGATGGCTTATTCTTAATTAATATTGATTTACTCATATGGTCTTTGCATCTGAAATAAGCACATTTATTCTAAAACCAGTTGTTGGCATGATACAGGTTATGTTCTTTTCATATAATTTATGATGGCATGATACTTAATTCCTAACCGGAGGGATTGTTGTTGATTTTCATATGACAAAGACATACATGTAATCTTTTGATCAGTTTAATTGAGGTCTGAAGCTGCCAATATAAAAAAAAAAATAAGGAGATGTGGTATGATTTCCAATGAGACAACTATCCACCAGAGTTCAAATGAAGTGGATGTAATCAATTATAGGCAACCAGACGGCCTTCAACAATGACAAAAACCCATACAGATAGCTGCTATAATAGGCTGACATGAAAAATATGAAACAATTCAATTGAGAAAACTAACGGCCTAATTCATAACAAAACAATTTATGAAAAACAAATATGACAGACATGAACCAACAAAAAACCACTGAACTACAGGCTCCTAACTTGGGACAGGCACATAAAGAATGTGGCGGGATTAAACATGTTTGTGAGCGCTCAACCCTCCCCCTTACCTGGGACAGTGGTGTAACAGCACAACATAAGAACAAACTATATCAGTTGAAAAGGGCTTAAGTTAACTCATCAGATCGATACAAAGCAGAAAGCTCAGTTACTACTAGTAGTCATTTGTTAATTTATGTTGATCATTGTCATTTTGCTTAGTTTCTTCTGTAACCTATTCTAACATTGGACTCAGACATCTTCATGTTCTTTTAAACTGAGTTTTACTGTGGGTATTGCTGTTTTTTTATTCCACATTGGCGGGAGGGTTGAGATCTCACAAAACATGTTTAACCCTGCCATTTTTTCACCTGTCCTACGTAAGGAATCTCTAGCCTTTGTTCATGTTGTTATTCTTATGTGCTTTTTAAATTTTGGTTTAGGCCAACTAAAATTAATTAGCAGATTTTCATCCAGATTTTTTTTTAAAATGGGGTGGGTGGGAGGATCTGATTTTTTATTTTCTCCTAAACCCTTTTGTGATGTGTTGCTCATATACAAGGGTAATTTAACTTATATCATGTATATATAAGGAATTCTACATTATTTTCCAAATTAATATTTCTGATTGGCAACCACTGTTCTACATGTAATTGCCGCTTTAAGAAACCTATTTTTAGTACATGTAAATTGCAATAAAATGCTCCGCTGGGCGCAGCTTGATACGACCGCAGAGGTCGAACCCTGAACAGTTGGGGCAAGTATGGACACAAACATTCAAGCTTGATACAGCTCTGAATTTGGATTGTGATTAAATATTTGACACAGCATAGGTTTCTGACACAGAATGAATGTGGTCTAAGAACTTAAAAATTTTTAATTTACCTATTATGGTCCAATATCCAAAATCTAAATACATGGTTAGATTCAGCACATCAAAGAATCCAAAGAATTCAATTTTAGATGAAATCAAACAAAGTTTAATTTTGGACCCTTTTGACCTCAATGTGGACCAATTTGATAACGGGGCCCAAAAATCAAAATACATGGTTAGATTCAGCATATCAAAGAACCCCATATATTCAATTTTTGTTGAAATCAAACAAAGTTTAATTTTATACCCCAATTTGGACCAACCTGAAAACTTGGCCCATAATCAAAAATCTTAACACATGTTTAGATTCAGCATATCAAAGAACCCCAAGAATTCAATTTTATTTAAAATCAAACTAAGTTTAATTTTGGACTCTTTGGACCTTAATGTAGACCAATTTTAAATAAAATGCTTCGCTGGGCGCAGCTTGATACGACCGCAGAGGTCGAACCCTGAACAGTTGGGGCAAGTATGGACACAACATTCAAGCTTGATACAGCTCTGAATTTGGATTGTGATTAAATATTTGACACAGCATAGGTTTCTGATACAGAAAGAATGTGGTCTAAGAACTTCAATTTTTTTAATTTACCTATTATGGACCAATGTCCAAAATCAAAATACATGGTTAGATTCAGCATATCAAAGAACCCCATATATTCAATTTTTGTTGAAATCAAACAAAGTTTAATTTTGGACCCCAACTTGGACAAACTTGAAAACTGGTCCTATAATCAAAAATCTAAACACATGTTTAGATTCAGCATATCAAAGTACCCCAAGAATTCAATTTTTGTTAAAATCAAACAAAATTTAATTTTGGACCCTTTGGACCTTTATGTAGACCAATTTAAAAAATGGGACCCAAAATTAAAAATCTAAAAACACGGTTAGATTTGGCATATCAAAGAACCCCAATAATTCAATTTTTGATGAAATCAAACAAAGTCTAATTTTGGACCCTTTTGACCTCAATATGAACCAATTTGATAGCGGGCCCACAAATAAAAAATCTAAATACATGGTAAGATTCAGCATATCAAAGAACCCCATATATTCAATTTTTGTTGAAATCAAACAAAGTTTAATTTTGGACCCCAATTTGGACCAACTTGAAAACTGGGCCAAAAATCTAAAATCTAAATACATGTTAAGATTCAGCATATCAAAGATCCCCATATATTCAATTTTTGTTGAAATCAAACAAAGTTTAATTTTGGACCCCAACTTGGACCAACTTGAAAACTGGGCCCATAATCAAAAATCTAAACACATGTTTAGATTCAGCATATCAAAGAACCCCAAGAATTCAATTTTTGTTAAAATCAAACTAAGTTTAATTTTGGACCCTTTGGACCTTAATGTAGACCGATTTAAAAAATGGGACCCAAAATTAAAAATCTAAAAACACGGTTAGATTTGGCATATCAAAGAACCCCAATAATTCAATTTTTTGGGAAATCAAACAAAGTCTAATTTTGGACCCTTTTGACCTCAATATGAACCAATTTGATAGCGGGCCCACAAATAAAAAATCTAAATACATGGTAAGATTCAGCATATCAAATAACCCCATATATTCAATTTTTGTTGAAATCAAACAAAGTTTAATTTTGGACCCCAATTTGGACCAACTTGAAAACTGGGCCAAAAATCTAAAATCTAAATACATGTTAAGATTCAGCATATCAAAGAACCCCATATATTCAATTTTTGTTGAAATCAAACAAAGTTTAATTTGACCCCAACTTGGACCAACTTGAAAACTGGGCCAAAAATCAAAAATCTAACCACATGTTTAGATTCAGCATATCAAAGAACCCCAAGAATTCAATTTTTGTTAAAATCAAACTAAGTTAAATTTTGGACCCTTTGGACCTTAATGTAGACTAATTTAAAACAACAAGACCCAAAATTAAAAATCTAAATACACGGCTAGATTTGGCATATCAAAGAACCCCAATAATTCAATTTTTGATGAAATCAAACAAAGTTTAATTTTGGACCCTTTTGACCTCAATATGGACCAATTTGATAGCGGGGTCCACAAATAAAAAATCTAAATAGATGTTTAGATTCAACATATCAAAGAACCCAATATATTCAATTTTTGTTGAAATCAAACAAAGTTTAATTTTGGACCCCAATATGGACCAACTTGAAAACTGGGCCAAAAATCAAAAATCTAAATACATGTTTAGATTCAGCATATCAAAGAACCCCATATATTCAATTTTTGTTAAAATCAAACAAAGTTTAATTTTGGACCCTTTGGACCTTAATGTAGACCAATTTGAAAACTGGACCCAAAATTAAAAATATAAATACACGGTTAGATTCGGTATAACAAAGTACCCCAAGAATTCAATTTTTGTTAAAATCAAACTAAGTTAAATTTTGGACCCTTTGGACCTTAATGTAGACCAATTTAAAAAATGGGACCCAAAATTAAAAATCTAAAAACACGGTTAGATTTGGCATATCAAAGAACCCCAATAATTCAATTTTTGTTGAAATCAAACAAAGTTTAATTTTGGACCCCAATTTGGACCAACTTGAAAACTGGGCCAAAAATCTAAAATCTAAATACATGTTTAGATTCAGCATATCAAAGAACCCCATATATTCAATTTTTGTTGAAATCAAACAAAGTTTAATTTTGGACCCCAACTTGGACCAACTTGAAAACTGGGCCAAAAATCTAAAATCTAAATACATGTTTAGATTCAGCATATCAAAGAACCCCATATACTCAATTTTTGTTAAAATCAAACAAAGTTTAATTTTGGACCCTTTGGACCTTAATGTAGACCAATTTGAAAACTGGACCCAAAATTAAAAATCTAAATACACGGTTAGAATATGCATAACAAATAAATAAATGTGGTCAAAGATCTTACAAATGTAATGCGCCATACTGTGCAATTAAAGATTACTTCTTGAAATTTTTCAATATTTGAAATTTGAAAAAAAAATAATATTTGAAGAATAATTCTTTTTAATTTTTGAAATCTGAAATTGACCCCCCACAATTTCTTTTTACCCCCCCCCCCCCCTTTTTTTCCCCAAAAAAATTCTTTCCCTCAAGATATGGTCATAATCTCAATTCAAATTTCCAATGGAGTTTGCAACCATAATTACCCATTTAAATTTACCATAGTGCTAACTTAATCTATTTTATAATAGAATTTAAAATATAGTGTCAAATCTTTCATATGGATTTTTTTGTAAAAAAAAAAAGATGCAACATTTGCAGATATTTTTACTGGTCTTCCTTTATAAATATGCATTTCTTTAAACATAATTTAAAAGCAGTGTAAGGGAAGTAACCAAAACGTTGTATTTGGATTACCTCCCTTACACTGTTTTAAATTATCTTTATTGTTCATTAACCATTACTTTATACATAATTTAAAAGCAGTGTAAGTGAGATAATTTCAATGATGTATTTGATTTATCTCCCTTACACTGCTTTAAATTATGTTTTGTACTAAAGTATTTGTCCATTAACCAGGACAACCTTGTTTTTCACCCTTTTTTGCCCCTAATTCTTAAACGGTTTGAGCCATAACCCCTCAAAGCAAATCCTAACCATCCCTTTGTGGTATGGAAACTTGTAGTATAATTTCAGAGAGATCCATACACCATTCCACAGTTATTGTCTGGAAACTAGAAAATGCTTATTTTTGGCCCCTTTTTGGCCCCTAATTCCTTAACTGTTGGTACCATAACCCCCAAAATCAATCCCCACCTTCCTTTTGTGGTATTGAACCTTATGGTAAAATTTCATAGAGATCCATTCACTTAAACTAAAGTTAGAGTGCGAAAACTAATGCGTCTTCGGACGACGACGCCGGACGACGACGACGACAACGACGACATAGACGACGCCAACGTCAAACCAATATACTACCACAAAAATTTTTTTGCGGTCGTATAAAAACGGGACCCAAAATTAAAAATCTAAATACAGGGTTAGATTTGGCATATCATAAAACCCCAATAATTCAATTTTTGATGAAATCAAACAAAGTTTAATTTTGGACCCTTTTGACCTCAATATGAACCAATTTGATAGCGGGGCCCACAAATAAAAAATCTAAATACATGGTTAGATTCAGCATATCAAAGAACCCCATATATTCAATTTTTGTTGAAATCAAACAAAGTTTAATTTTGGACCCAAATTTGGACCAACTTGAAAACTGGGCCCAAAATCAAAAATCTAAATACATGTTCATGTTTAGATTCAGCATATCAAAGAACCCCATATATTCATATATCCTTTGGACCTTAATGTAGACCAATTTGAAAACTGGACCCAAAATTAAAAAAATTTAAATACACGGTTAGATTCGGCATATATATATAACAATAAATAAATGTGGTCAAAGATTTTACAAATCTAATGTGCCATTCTGTGCAATTAAAGATAACTTCTTGAAATTTTTCAATATTTGAAATTTGAAAATAAAATAATATTTGAAGAATAATTCTTTTTAATTTCTGAAATCTTAAATGAAAAAAGTTTACCCCCCACAATTTCTTTTTACCACACCCGCCCTCCCTTTTTCCCCAAAAAAAATCTTTCCCTCAAGATATGGTCATAATCGCAATTCAAATTTCCAATTACCCATTTAAATTTACCATAGTGCTAACTTTATCTATTTTATAATAGAATTTAAAATATGGTGTCAAATCTTTCATATGGATTTTTTTGTAAAAAAAAAAAGATGCAACATTTTCAGATATTTTTACTGGTCTTCCTTTATAAATATGCATTTCTTTAAACATAATTTAAAAGCAGTGTAAGGGAAGTAATCAAAACATTGTATTTGGACTACCTCCCTTACACTATTTTAAATTGTCTTAATTGTTCATTAACCATTACTTTATACATAATTTAAAAGTAGTGTAAGGGAGGTAATTCAAATATTGTATTTGATTTATCTCCCTTACACTGCTTTAAATCATGTTTTGTACTAAAGTATTTGTTCATTAACCAGGAAAACTTTGTTTTTTCCCCCTTTTTTGCCCCTAATTCCTAAGCGGTTTGAGCGATAACCCCCCAAAGCAAATCCTAACCATCCCTTTGTGGTATGGAAACTTGTGGTATAATTTCAGAGAGATCCATACACTAACACACAAGTTATTGTCTGGAAACTAGAAAATGCTTATTTTTGGCCCCTTTTTGGCCCCTAATTCCTTAACTGTTGGTACCATAACCCCCAAAATCAATCCCAACCTTCCTTTTGTGTAATTGAACCTTATGGTAAAATTTCATAGAGATCCATTCACTTAAACTAAAGTTAGAGTGCGAAAACCAATGTGTCTTCGGACGACGATGACAACTACGCCAATGTCATTCCAAATATACGACGCCAAATTTTTTTTGCTGTGTATAAAAATGTTGAGAAATGTTCTCTTTTAGACTACATAGGTCAAATTTATTTTGCTTTCTAAGCTATGATTTTTAGTGCCCATAAAATGAAGCATATATGCATTGGTACGCAACACAAATATTATGAGTACAGAGTGAAATAAAAACTCAAACTGTGTTGAAAATACTATGGTTGATGCTTTAAAGATTCTTATGTAAGATGCAAATAAAATTACAATGTAAAACATGAACTGAACCAAAAAAAAGTTGTTGTTTAATGACTCTATTGAGGGGCTGGGGACAGAGGGTGTTTGCTGTTAGTCAACAAAAAACGACAGCCTTGGGGTAAATCTAAGGGCTTGCTATAATACATTTTGTACGTTGGCCGACTCTTTGTACTCAATTTACGGTCATAAATCACACAAGTTCTTGCTTGTGTCAACTTCTTTATTCCAGTCATGTTTTTGTACCAATGTGTTCCACAATTCTTGCGCTTTGGATATCATTCACAGTCCAAATTTCCTGACACAAAGTCATTGTATAAATAAAATAAAATGCTCTGCTGGGGTGCAGCTTGATATGACCGCAGAGGTTGAAACCCTGAACAGTTGAGGCAAGTATGGACACAACATTTAAGCTTGATACAGCTCTGAATTTGGATTGTGATTAAATATTTGACACAGCATAGGTTTCTGACATAGAATGAATGTGGTCTAAGAACTTAAAAATTTTTAATTCACCTATTCAAACCATATCATTATTATTTGCTTTTATATATAAATCAGAAATAACCAATTTAAAATGGAAAATTTTAAAGAAAAAAAAAGGAAAAAAAATCCCCCCCCCAAATTTTTTGAACCCCCTTATGATTCATCAATCCAAAACTCAATCCCAGCCTTCCCTTTGTGGTATGGTACCTTGCAGTACAATTTCAGAGAGATCCATACACTTGAACACAAGTTATTGTCTGGAAGCTAGAAAAATGCTTGTTTTTTGGCCCCTTTTTGGCCCCAAATTCCTAAACGTTTTGGGCAATTACCCCCAAACTCAAACCCAGCTTTCCCTTTGTGATATGGAACCTTGTAGTACAATTTCATAAAGATCCATACACTTACACACAAGTTATTGTCCTGAAACTAGAATAATGCTTGTTTTTTGCCCCTTTTTGGCCCCTAAATCCTTAAATTTTGAGGCAATTACCCCCAAAATCAATCCCAGCCTTCCCTTAGTGGTATGGTACCTTGCAGTACAATTTCAGAGAGATCCATACACTTGAACACAAGTTATTGTCTGGAAACTAGAAAAATGCTTATTTTTGGCCCCTTTTTGGCCCCTTTTTCCAAAACGTTTTGGGCAAATACCTCTAAACTCAATTCCAGCTTTCCCTTTGTGATATGGAACCTTGTAGTACAATTTCAGAAAGATCCATACACTTACACACAAGTTATTGTCATGAAACTAGAAAAATGCTTGTTTTTTGCCCCTTTTTTTGCCCCTAATTCCTAAAATTTTGAGGCAATTACCCCAAAAATCAATCCCAGCATTCCCTTTGTGATATGACACTAACACACAAGTTATGTCTGGAAGTTACAAAAATGCTTATTTTTGGCCCCTAATTCCTTAACTGTTGGTACCATAACCCCCAAAATCAATCCCAACCTTCCTTTTGTGGTATTGAACCTTATGGTAAAATTTCATAGAGATCCATTCACTTAAACTAAAGTTTAAAGTGCGAAAACCAATGTGTCTTCGGACGATGACTTTGACGACGACGCCAACGTCATACCAATATATATACGACCGCAAAATTTTTTTGCGGTCGTATAAAAATTCGTAGGGGTTCCATGGAACCCAGTGTCTCGCCTACTTTTGCTGTTAGTTGCAGGCTCAACAAAAATGGGGAAAAAATTATTAAAAATTTTCTCTAGATACTATCTTTTGATTGGAAGAAGCTTCTATCCAAGTTTGGTAAAAATCCAGGATGGTTTATGAATCTAATAAATGCTTTAAAATCTTTTAACTGCAAACTGTATGTAATGTTAACTGGAAGAATAACTAAGTCCATTTATAAGTAATATATGGAAAAACAGGAAATTTTTTTTATGAAATTTCCTTCTAGATACTGGTTTTTGATAATAAACAAGCTTCTGTGCAAGTTTAGTTCAAATCCAAGATAGTTTAAGAAAGTTATTAAAATTTTAAAAACTTTAACCACAGAGTGAATGTAATCATTTGGTAATGTTAACTGGCAGAAAAAGTAAGTCCATTTATAAGTAAAATACGGATAAAAACGATTTTTTTTTTCCAAAATTTACTTCTGGATACTATCTTATGATCATAAACAAGCTTCTGTCCAAGTTTGGTAGAAATCCAGGATAGTTTAAGAAAGTTATTAAAATTTTAAGAACTTTAACCACAGAGTGAATGTAATGTTAACTGGCAGAAAAACTAAGTCAATTTATAAGTAAAATACGGATAAAAGGATTTTTTTTTTTACAAAATTTACTTCTGGATACTATCTTATGATCATAAACAAGCTTCTGTCCAAGTTTGGTAGAAATCCAGGATAGTTTAAGAAAGTTATCAAAATTTTAAGAACTTTAACCACAGAGTGAATATTTGTGGACGCCGCCGCCAATGACAGAATGTAGGATCGCTATGTCTCGCTTTTGCGACAAAAGTCGCAGTCTCGACAAAAATCCATGGTTTTCTAATCACTGAAATTTGTGACATACAGCTATTAATAGTGTTCTTGGACACCGCCTTTTACTCGTAACCCTAATATTTCATGCCCTTCTAGTAATCAATCT
This sequence comes from Mytilus californianus, assembly GCF_021869535.1. Lineage (NCBI taxonomy): Eukaryota > Metazoa > Mollusca > Bivalvia > Mytilida > Mytilidae > Mytilus > Mytilus californianus. The sequence continues at coordinate 30,714,998 of NW_026262690.1, read as the reverse complement.
CTATTCTCGGAAGATAATGTTGTCATCATTGAGCAGAATATGTTGACTTAAATTACTCGAAGAAACATGAAACCGAAATTTGAAACAGGGATCTTTGAATGAAACGGAATTATCAGCAATTACTGGCAACAGAAATGAACAAAATCAGGAAATCGTAAATTTTTCAAAATGAAAAAAATCAGGGCAGGACAATTTCAGAAAATTGATGAAAAATCTCAATTTAATTCAAATTGGCTTTATTCTCATGTTTCTAAGTTTAGTGTGGCATCCATTTCGCTGAACTAGTATTACACATTATTGTTTAGGGGCTAGCTGAAGCCTGCTACCGGGTGCAGAATTTACTCCCTGTGTTGAAGAACCATTGGTGGCCTTAGGCTGTTTTCTGCTCTTTGGTCGGGTTGTTGGGTATCAGGTCCGTTCGCACCCAATACACGTTCGCACCCTACACGTTCACATCCCACATGTTCGCCCCCTAGGTCCGTTCGCACCCTACACGTTCGCCCCCAATTTTTATTCAAATTCACGTTGAATTATTAGATATTTTTGTATATGTATATACCAAAAGAAATATATTTTCCTGAATAAAAATTGGGGAATTATTATATGAATGTTTTTTTTTTTATCAATTTGATGATTAATTAATAAATGGTAATTATGTACAAATGTATGATTACTGCTAATTGGTATTTACACAGCTAAATTTGGTATTATTGTTGTGTGTTTAAAAATCATGATTGTTGTTTTAACTTGCTTTGATGTAAATACTGCATGTATTTAGCTTGGTATGAGTAAAACATTGAAGATTTTAAAAGAAAAACACGAAAGATAATTGATTTTAACAGCTTGGCTCCTTTGATCTCACTTTATTTTGAAACAAAGAAATTTTTTTTTTATCACAACACTAACCGAAACATAATTAAGATTTATTCAGCACAAAAAAAAACCAACGTGAGAATCTCACTTTATCTTGAAACAATGAAAAAATTAATTTATAGCAATACACTAACCAAAAGATGATTAAGATTTATTCAACACAAAAAAACAAATGTTATGAGAATCTCACTTTATTTAGAAACAATGAAATTTTTTTTTATAGCAATACACTAACCAAAACATGATTAAGATTTATTCAACACAAAAAAATGTTGTCAGAATCTCACTTTATTTTGAAACAATGAAAAAAAAAAAATTTACAGCAATACACTTACCAAAACTCAATTACAAAATTATTAAACACAAAACCAATAAAAAGGGTGCGTACCTGTAGGGTGCAAACGGACTTTGGGTGCGCATGTGTAGGGTGCAAAGTGAAAAGGGGCGAACGTGAATGGGCGCGAACATGTTTTTGGGCGACCGGACCCGGTTGTGGGTTGTTGTCTCTTTGACACATTCCCCGTTTCCATTCTCTATTCTATTTAAATCAACTGAATGTGACACTTTACTTTTAGTAAATTTGTACATTGTATCATGTGTACTCATATTTATGTTGAGATGGCATGATTTCAAATAATCTATCTCAGACACCTGTTAAAATAACAACAAAAAATCAAGTATATAAAAAAGTGAAACATTCAAACAAGTAAAAAAAAAACTTGCAAAAATAAAAATAAACGTAGGGAACTGATCGAGTAGCTCCTGCCTCTTATTAATTTTACTGTCAGTAAAGTCTTCAGAAAACGATAACGTTTATTACCTCTTCTCTCCACCCCGTTTTCTATCTCGATCTTCTCTACTCCCTGACTGAATAGTGGGAGGCATTTTAGTACTTTTTTATCACTCGCATGTCTTTGAGTCTGGAAAAGGAAGTTGACAAAGTAATTTTGAGTTTCAGCATAAAATTATATAAAGCATATTCCTCCAGATATTACAAGTTACACAATTAACTAAAAAAGTGTTAACTAGATCATTTTTTTCATATTCTATTGAATAAAAATACTGTGTCATCATTATAAAGTATTTTTTCTTTTTTATTCTGGTGTATATCATAAATAATCTTATAACCGAAAAGTTAAAGAATAAGTTTAAACCACGAAGTACGATAATAAATAAACACGAATCAGTCTTTTAGTTTAAACTTGGACATACTATATTGACAGTATGCTATTCCCACGCTTAAAAAGGGACAGCCAAATATGACAAGCCGTTTTACTGTTTATTCTAACTTCAAGATATCTAATAAACTTTATAAGATATCTCATAAACTTTATAAGATATCTCATTTAGTTTATAAGATATCTTATATAGTTCATAAGAGATCTTATATAGTTTGTAAGATATCTCATAAAATTTATAAGAAGTCTCATATAATTTTCTTTATAATATATCTTATAAATTATATGAGATATCTTATAAATTATATAAGATATCTTAAAAACTATATAAAATATCTTATAAACTATATGAGATATCTTATGAACTATATGAGATATCTTATAAAGTATGTAAGATATCTTATATAAAAAAATATTTATAAGATATCTTATAAAGTATATGATATATCTTATATAAAAAATATTTATAAGATATCTTATAAACTTTAGAAGATATCTTATAAAGTATGAAGATATCTTATAAACTATATGAGATATCTTATATATTATATGAGATATCTTGAAGTTAGAATAAATAGTAAAACGGCTTGCCATAGCCTAAAAGCATATTCAATACTAAATACGACAACACAACAGTGCAAGAAAGTGTACAAACATGGGATACAAATAACAACTTATCATGCCAGTGCAGTGCATGCATATAGTGCTTAATGATGCGTGCTTTATTATTTTCTATTTTGTTTGACTGCTTGATTTGTATAGCTTTTTTTTTAGTTGCTATTATCTGCTGTGTTTAATATTATGGCTTATGCTATGTTTTACGATATATACTTTATATTGCACATTTCCTAAAACTTGAAATGACCAAGGATTTGTATAGTTCAAGGATTTGTATAGGTAGATCTAACTATACAAATCCTTGAAATGACTTAAACAGTGAATTCAATTTTTATATGTCATCTATATTATCTTACCATGTACTGTATGTTTAAAATTATGGTGTTTCATGACCATATAAGTGTGTATATTTTTTGTTATTCAGTGGATTTGAAAAGCTCACTACTGAGCTTGTGTTTATGTCGTTTATTGAATATCGACTTAAAATAAAACTTTGAATTGAATTTAAAATTGAATTGGATTGTACAAGACAGATAAATAGGCACGAGGAAGTTGTTTTGAAAAGTAAAAAATTGCAATACAGATATGGTAACTATATAGAACAATTTCGAGTTTTTTGCTATGAATGAGTTATACTAATTGACTCGAGGTCAATCCCCATGATGGGCTATGTCACAGATTTTTCTTAAAATTTTGCATACCCCTTTGGATCGTTAAACTTTAACTGAAAATAGAAAAAAAATAATGCATTTATCTATTTTTCTGAAATATTACTGATTGAATTCTTTCAAAATAGGTTAACATTTGTATCGAAAGCACATAAAATCGGGGATAAACGTTCTTAAATTTGTCTTAAAATCCTAAAATTTCCAGTTTTTTAATACATAGATTTTTTCTTAAAAAACTATATGTTGTTGGTACATAAACTTCCTTTTTGATGATGTTAAATAATAATAAGGTCTCCGACTTCGTTTTAACGGTATACATCAATCAAAGTGATGTACTAGGTGAAAAAATACCGCACTAAACGTCGAAATAAAGGTAACGTCATCGCGTTGTAGGCCGTATAAAACGTCGATTTTATTACGTGTTTCACTACTGACCAACAAGGCAACAGATTGGTTAATACACCAGAAACGAAGTCAGTGACCATATGATTTTTTGATATTATTAAAACGGAAATTTATGTACATTTACTGTTCCTTGACCTTAAGTAGCGAAAAGTGATACTAAGATTGCATGATTTTGGCCTTTCCATTTCTGAACCCTACAATTTTTTTTTTACTTGATCTTGTTTGGGGGTGTATTTGCTACCACTTGTTTTTAACTCTATTTATCTACTCAATCAATTGTTTACAAATAGTTCTATACTGTTAACTCAATCAATTATATTACTTCGATTTACTAGGAGCACGCGATCGTTTCATTCGATCGTATTCAATCGTGGCACAGTTGATCAACTCAATCGGTTCTACTACTTTATTTATTTTAGGGGCACGATCGCATCAATCGATATGATCGCACCACAATTGATCAACTCAATTTATTCTATTACTTTCTGGTTTGAAAATGAAATGGAATGAAATGGTTAAGTCTTTTTTTGTTTGTTTCTGTATTGATTTGAAGAGTTGGATGAATGGAATAGCCTTTCATATTATATTGAACAGTTAATTGCATCGACAGCTGATGTTCAATTTTTTTCTCTAATGTGTCGATTGTAATGATCGTGTCTTCTATATTATTGAAGAGTTGATTGAATCGACAGCCGATATTCAATCGCGATCAATCGTGCCTTCCATATTAGTGAAGAGTTGATTGAATCGACAACCGATTTTCAATCGTGATCGATCGTGCCTTCCATATTAGTTAGGAGTTGATTGAATCGACAGCATATGCTCAATAGAGATCGATCATGCCTTCCATATTATTTTTTGAAGAGTTGATTGAATCGACAACTGATGTTGAATCGTGATTGCTCTTATCGAACGTTACGATCGCGCCTTCCATATTATTTTGAAGAGTTGATAGAATCGACAGCTGATGCTCAATTATAATCAATAGACCACTTTCGAGTTATGTCCTTCACCGGAAAAATGCGGCAATTATGAGCGCCTTTATGACGTCATTTACCAGATAGAGGGGATCGCCCGTATCCCAGCACTATCAACGTTTATCAAACGTCTTAGTCATCGTCATTGTGCAGGATAAACTAGAAATAATGTTTGTTCCGTAGGTACTTAATCACAATTTCCCAATGACAGCAGTGCTGATTGTCAATGATATTCACTAAAACCAAAGTTTTTGACGGAAATGCAACGAACTCGAAAGTTGTCTATTGTGTCTCGTAGACAACTTTCGAGTTCGATGCATTTCCGTCAAAAACTCTGGTTTTAGTGAACATCATTCGTGCGTTTAGGGCATCGTCACTTCCGTTCCAATGTTGAGCGAGTGGTTGGAAAACTATAATGTTATCATGTATTGCACGAATTATTCGGCAAATTAAATTCTCATAATTGACATTCAGCACTGCTGTCATTAGTGAATTGTGATTAAGTACTTACAAAACAAACGTTATTTCTAGTTTATCCTGCACAATGACGATCACTAAGACGCTTGATGAACGTTAATAGTGCAGGGATACAGGCGATCCCCTCTATCTGGTAAATGACGTCATTAAGGCGCGCATAATTGACGATTTTTTTTCCGGTGAAGGATGAACTCGAAAGTGGTCTATTAGATGAGTCGATTGAATAGACAGCTATTATTCAATCGTTATTGATCGTGTCATTCGTGATGAATGGGATTTTTTACAATTTTTTACGAATTGATTGAATAGACAATATGAATTCAACTGATGTCGAATTAATCGATTGTCCGTCTGCTGTACCTTAATGTACTAGTAAAACCTTGGACTAATATATCAATTTATCTATTAGTCCCAAAGCAAAACACATTATTTGACCCATATGTTCTATTTTTAGCCACAATGGTATATATATATATATATATGTACATATATATATATATATGTCTTTGACGTAACTGATAATTTGGCCGAACATTTTCATATTGAAAATTCTCCTTCAGTAATTAAGGAGGGGCTAATCAATTTAATAATAAATATTTGATTTGATTACCAGAATAGCGTTCTGTTGTTTTTAAATACTTCAATGAAATGATTATTTTGAGAAAAAAAATCAGATATATTTTTTATTAACAATCCCTACGCATGCAAACAGTACGTAATCTCTAATGCTAAAAAGTTGAAGCTGTATATATACCAGAAGAAGAATATAAGGCCGTTGTTGCGCTATATTTTCAACAGTGTTTTGCTGGTTTGTGGTTAAAATAAATTAAAATTAACATGGCTTCAAATGTCACACTGTCACTGCAATCTCAACAAATTAGTCAACATCAGCAGCCACCCCAACCAAGTGATTTAGATGCAATACACAATAAACAACTTATCCCTCAGTTGAGAGAGTCACTAGCTGTATGTATTATAAAGCAAATGTTTGCCAATAAATGAGTGTGATGACTTATTTTTGAAACATTCTAATTTCTAAATTCTAGTAGGTTAGGGAAAATCCTCACAAATGCTATTTTACCCAAAACCAGGTATCATTTTCATTTTTGACAAGCTCAAGAAATGACTCATGACTTTCAAAAAGAGTGTAATAACGTGTGCCATGCATTTTTGCTCAGAAAATCATACATAATCATGATAATTACCTAATGTAAACAGACTACTGTAGGTGTTTTTGGAAAGATTAGAACTATATTGTACCATGTCTTTCCTTAGGCACCGGCCTCCCAAACAAGAAGAAGCACATGTTAGCTACTAAATCTACAAAGTGTATACACACTGAAATATAGTTCCTATAATTCTCATGTCTGTGTACATATGCAAATACATGACATATGAACTGTGAAACATGTCGGTCACATCTTTGAAGCAGTTCATTGAAATATGTAAGTCTTTAAAAGTTTTGTAAATTTGCAGGCTATTTTAATCGGGTAAGATTAATGATACAATACCATGAATACCGCGAGTATGATTGACAACTGCCATGATCACCAAACAATTAGAGAAAAGATGGGGCCTTAATTACAACATACCACCTTGATCATATTGATCAAATTACTAATCATCCTCAGTCTTACATAATTAAACAGACCCTTCATTATAGGTCTCAATACATAAATACTAGACCTCATTTTTAGCTCACCTGGGCCGAAGGGCCAAGTGAGCTTTTCTCATCACTTGGCGTCCGTCGTCCGTCATCATCGTCCGTCATCGTCGTTAACTTTTTACATTTTGAACTTCTTCTAGAGAACCACTGAATGGAATGAAACCAAACATGGCATGAATGTTCCTTATGAGGTACTGACCAAGTGTTGTTACTTTGTAGTGGATCCATCATCCAAGATGGCCGCCAGCGGGGGACTTAGTTTAACATAGGACCCTATGGGAAATGTATACAAATGTCTTCTTTTAGAGAACCACTGATTGAAATGAAACCAAACATGGCATGAATGTTCCTTATGAGGTGCTGACCAAGTGTTGTTACTTTGAAGCTGATCCATTATCCAAGATGGCCGCCAGCGGGGGACTTAGTTTAACATAGGACCCTATGGGAAATACATACAAATGTCTTCTTTTAGAGAACCACTGAATGGAATGAAACCAAACATGGTATGAATGTTCCTTATGAGGTGCTGACCAAGTGTTGTTACTTTGAAGCTGATCCATAATCCAAGATGGCCGCCAGCGGGGGACTTAGTTTAACATGGGACCCTATGGGAAATACATACAAACGTCTTCTTTTAGAGAACCACTGAATGGAATGAAACCAAACATGGCAGGAATGTTCCTTATGAGGTGCTGACCAAGTGTTGTTACTATGAAGCCGATCCATAATCTAAGATGGCCCCCAGCGGAGGACTTAGTTTAACATAGGACCCTATAAGAAATACATACAAATGTTTTCTTTTAGAGAACCATTATATGGAATGAAACCAAACATGGCATGCATGTTCCTTTTGAGGTGCTGACCGAGTGTTGTTACTTTGAAGCTGATCCTTCATCCATGATGGCTGCCAGATGGGGACAATGTTTAACAAAGGACCCTATGGACAATACATACAAATGTCTTCTTTTAGAGAACCACATACTGAATGGATTGAAACCAAACATGGCAAGAATGTTCCTTATGAGGTGCTGACTAAGTTTTGTTACTTTGAAGCTGATCCTTCATCCATGATGGCCGCCAATGGGGGGACTTCCTTTAACATAAGACCCTATGGGAAATACATACAAATGCTTCTTCTAGAGGTGCACTGAATGGAATGAAACCAAAACATGGCATAAATGTTTCTTATGAGGTGCTGATGAAGTGTTGCTACTTTGTTGCCGATTTACTGTTCAAGATGGCCACCAGGATTTTTTATTAAATTACAGGACCAATATTAAACCAAATTTGGCCTCACTCATTATTAGGGTATCTGTTATGATTTTAATCTATTTTTACATGATTTCCAAAACCAAAGTAGAATCAGGTGAGCGACACAGGCTCTTGAGAGCCTCTGGTTGAATACACAAATGTATACATATATAGAAATGATAGATTTATTCACTGCCTATTACTTTTGATCTAAACTACATAAAGTGATTCTATAAATTATGTCTAATAGATAAATGATTAAGGATTTACAAGATCTTTTTTTTTCAAAAGTAAAGAAAAAATCTGAAATCTAGATATAAAAAAGGTATTCATCATTAAATAGAAATAAGAAGATGTGGTATGAGTGCCAATGAGACAACTCTCCATCCAAGTCACAATGTGTAAAAGTCTATATTTTACTTGATAAATCTGTGCAATCCTCATCTGTGATTAATAAATAATTAAGGTTACACTAATCAGTTATTGGCTTGAAACAGTAAGTAAAATTAAAAAACTCTTAACCTGAGCAATCAGAATTTGTTTTAGTTTATTCCCCATCAAATGTCTTTTAACAATATTAGTCATTTGACTATGGGAAGTGTATTATTGCAATAAAGAATGAATCCCCATTTCAATAACATATGTTTTTTAATTTGTTTATGTTGAAAAAGTACATTTCCAATGCCCTTTTCTGGAAAAAAATTAAATTATAAATTGAATTCAAATACACTCTACAATTTTATCTTCAGTGACATATAATCATGATAATTGTTTTCAAAATCAATAAGCAATTCTTAGAGGAGAAAAATAGTATACCTATGTTTCAACTTACAAAATGCCCTACACAATCTTTTTTAGATTAATTTTGGAGACAATATAGATCTTAGTTTCAAGTCTATCTGTTGGTCCCATGTCCTACAAGGATAATTGATAAACTTTATTAGAAGAATCTATATTTGGTAATTCCTTCTGTTTCTAAAGATAAAACGTGAAAGGTGAAACATGCAACAGGGAAGATTATTTGGTTAAGATATGAAATTATAGTTTAAACAAAATTGTTGTGCAAATTAAGGGACCAGCTATCATTGATTCACATTTAGTTCATTTTATCGACTGAAAAAGTGCTTATCCTTCTGACGACCTGCAGGTAATGCAATTGTAAACAATAGTGTTATATTAATGTTCTTATTTGTCCACACCATACCTATGATTTGAAATTATTCAAACTACTCTCCCAATCTTTCCATGAGTGATTTCCATTACTTTGATTTTATCAGACCCCCTTAGCACTTGTCTCTGAAAAAATAACCTATTTACCTTAATTTAACACAAGGAACCCAATTGCTCATTGAGATATTGATATATGAACTTTCGTAACATATTGATTCTGCAGTTGTCCATCCAACTAATCTTGTTATTTCGTTACTCTACATTAAATTATCTACAAAATGGTGTAGGACATGCCTATTACTGTTGTCAGAGTTACAGTTTTATTGAAATTGATCATCAGCCTGTTCGATGGACCCTCAGTATAAAACCAAACAAGAAACAACCATATTAAGTTGATAAAATCAGGTTCTGCATTGATGTATATTCATTATGCCCCCGCCGTAGCGGAGGGTGCATTAAGTTTTACCCTTGTCTGTCTGTACGTCCGTACGTCCCAAAATTGGTTTCCGTTCTCTAACTTTAGTTTGCCTCACCAAAATATTATGAAACTTATCCACAATGTTTATTACCACAAAACACAGATCAAGTTTGAGTTTTGGTGGTGTCACTTTCACCGTTCTTAAGTTGTGCCCCTTTACAAATGGAAAAATTGCTGAAATATTAGTTTTTATACGACCGCAAAAATTTTTTTGTGTCGTATAATGCTATGATGCAGTCGTCATCTGAAGACACAATTGGTTTCCGGACAATAACTTTAGTTTAAGTGAATGGATCTCTATGAAATTTTACCAAAAGGTTCAATACTTCTAAAGGAAGGTTGGGATTGATTTTAGGGGTTATGGTACCAACAGTTTAGGAATTAGGGGCCAAAAATGGGCAAAAAAACAAGCATTCCCAATTACTATTGTTTGAGTAATCTTTTTTTCTATAGATGTTTATTAATTAATTGATTAGATCATTGCCAGCTTACATAATAAGTATATGGTATAAATGTCCTAGGACTACTATCTAGTCCTGGGTAATAAAATTGAGGGTTTACATCCATAAGACAACGTCCCACAATACGTAAAATGGGTATAATTTTGTGTTTCCATTTTGTAGATGTTTTTCCAATCGAGTACTCGAGTATCGCTCGGTAAATCCAACAAGTACTCGATTAGTAAATCTTCACAGAGTTGACATCCCGAATAAATACAAATCTTTTAACAATCTTTTAACCAATTTCAATGGGATTAATTTAAAGTCTTTAATTTTTGGGGGTTCTAACCTTGTATTACTTTTTTGGATATCGGGCCCCATTTTTAAATTGGTCTACAGAGGTCAAAAGGGTCAAAAATTAAACTTTGTTTGATTTCATCAAAAACTGAATTATTGCGGCTGTATGATATGCTGAATCTTATTGTGCATTTAGATTATTTTTTTTGGGGCCCTGTTTTCAAATTAGTCCATATTCTGGTTTGAAGGGTTCAAAATTAAACTGAGTTGTTTGATTTCAACTAAAATTAAATTTTTGGTGATTTTTTATATGCTAAATCTAACCATGTTGTTAGATTTTGGATATCAGACCGTTCTAGGTAAATTAAATGGATCACTTCAAATATTTAAGATCTTTGACCGCATTTATTTTATGTCAGAAACCTATATTATGTCAAAAATTTGATCACAATCCAAATTCAGACAGTATCAAGCTTGAATATTGTGTCCAAACTTGCCCCAACTGTACAGGGTTATACCTCTGCGTTCGTATCAGGCTGCGCTCAGCGAAGCATTTTATTGTTCTCTAAATTTAGTTTGCCTCAACCAAATGTTATGAAACTTATGCACAATGCTAATTACCACAATACTCAGATCCAGTCTGAATTTTGTTGGCGTGACTTTTACCGCTCTAAGAGTTATGCCCCTTTACAAATCTCATAATTGCTGAAATATTTGTTTCTGTTCTCTAACTTTAGTTTGCCTCAACCAAATTTTATGAAACTTATGCACAATGCTAATTACCACAAAACACAGATAGAGGTTGAATTTTGGTGGCGTCACTTCTACTGTTCTAGAGTTATGCCCCTTTAAAAATGGAAAAATTGCTGAATTTTTTGTTTCTGTTCTATAATTTAAGTTTACTTCAACTAAATGTTATGAAACTTGTAAACAATGCTTATTACCACAAAACTCAGATTAAGTTCAAATTTGGGTAGTGTCACTTTTACAGTTCTTGAGTTATGGCCCTTTATAACGTTATATGCAAGCGGGGGCATCATCTGTGTCCCATGGACACATTCCCCATTTATTTTTTAATTGCAATCACTTTGTCTGGCTGTTCATTGGTTCCTTCATCCTATTTACCAATATTTTAGTAACACTTTTCTCAGAAACTGCTACACAGAATGACTTCATACATGTATTTGGTCAGCAGCTTGACAGTAATGAGTTGTAACGTGTGAGCACTTTTCATTTGACAGTTACCCACTTCCTGTTTGCAGATACATTGAATTTTTCAACATGTTCAATATGTTGAATGAACTTAAAAAATGTTGTCACATTTTTCTCTTTTTCTCAAAAACAACTGAACCGAAGGACTTTATTTGTGGTCAGCAGATTAACAGTGATGAGTTGTAAAGTATGTGGGCTATTTAGATCTGCCAGACACATGCTTCATGTATTCTGATACTTTGAATTACAAGTGGGGGTATGCTTAGCACTACAACACATGTAGTCTTGTTTTTATACGACCGCAAAAATTTTTGCGGTCGTATATTGGTATGACGTTGGCGTCGTCGTCGTCTTCCGGCGTCGTCCGAAGACACATTGGTTTTCGCACTCTAACTTTAGTTTAAGTGTATGGATCTGTATGAAATTTTACCATAAGGTTCAATACAACAAAAGGAAGGTTGGGATTGATTTTGTGGGTTATGGTACCAACAGTTAAGGAATTAGGGGCCAAAAATAAGCATTTTTGTAACTTCCAGACATAACTTGTGTGTTAGTGTATGGATCTCTCTGACATTGTACCACAAGGTTCCATATCACACAGGGAATGCTGGGATTGATTTTGGGGGTAATTGCCTCAAAATATTAGGAATTAGGGGCCAAAAAAGGGGCAAAAAACAAGCATTTTTCTAGTTTCATGACAATAACTTGTTTGTAAGTGTATGGATCTTTCTGAAATTGTACTACAAGGTTCCATATCACAAAGGGAAAGATGGAATTGAGTTTGGGGGTAATTGCCCAAAACGTTTAGGAATAAGGGGCCAAAAAGGGGCCAAAAATAAGCATTTTTCTAGTTTCAAGACAATAACTTGTGTGTTAGTGTATGGATCTCTCTGACATTGTACCACAAGGTTCCATATCACACAGGGAATGCTGGGATTGATTTTGGGGGTAATTGCCTCAAAATATTAGGAATTAGGGACCAAAAAAGGGGCAAAAAACAAGCATTTTTCTAGTTACATGACAATAACTTGTGTGTAAGTGTATGGATCTTTCTGAAATTGTACTACAAGGTTCCATATCACAAAGGGAAAGCTGGGTTTGAGTTTGGGGGTAATTGCCCTAAAAGTTTAGGAATTTGGGGCCAAAAAGTGGCCAAAAAACACATTTTTCTAGTTTCCAGACAATAACTTGTGTTCAAGTGTATGGATCTCTCTGAAATTGTACTGCAAGGTACCATACCTCAAAGGGAAGGCTGGGATTGAGTTAGGGGGTGATGAATCATAAGGGGGTTCAAAAAATTTGGGGGGGGAGATTTTTTTTTTTTTTCCTTTTTTTTCTTTTTTTCCTTTTTTTTTTTCTTTTAAAATTTTCCATTTTAAGTTGGTTATTTCTGATTTATATTTAAAAGCAAATAATAATGATATGGTAGGAGATACATTCCAAACAGGATGTGTAAATTATTATATAATAAGTATTGTGCAATAGCAAGAAATTTTCTACTGCACATTATTGCACAATAGCAAGAAATCTTCAATTGCACAGTATTGCGCAATAGCAAGAAATCTTCAATTGCACAGTATTGCGCAATAGCAAGAAATATCCAATAGCACAATATTGCGCAATATCAAGAAATTGTCAATTGTACAGTATTGCGCAATAGCAAGAAATATTCAATAGCACAGTATTGTGCAAAAAAAGATACTTCGTATAAATTGCTTATTTCTTGACTAATTTCAATGGGGTTTTTGGGCCCCGATTTTAAATTGGTCCACATTGAGGTCCAAAGGGTCCAAAATTAAACTTTGTTTGATTTCATCAAAAATTGAATTATTGGGGTTCTTTGATATGCTGAATCTAACCGTGTATTTAGATTCTTAATTTTTGGTTCCGTGTTTAAATTGGTCTACATTAAGGTCCAAAGGGTCCAAAATTAAACTTAGTTTGATTTTAACAAAAATTGAATTCTTAGGGTGCTTTGATATGCTGAATCTAAACATGTATTTAGATTTTTGATTATGGGCCCAGTTTTCAAGTTGGTCCAAATCGGGGTCCAAAATTAAACTTTGTTTGATTTCAACAAAAAATGAATATATGGGGTTCTTTGATATGCTGAATCTAACCATGTATTTAGATTTTTGATTTTTGGGCCCCGTTATCAACTTTGTTCACATTGAGGTCAAAAGGGTCCAAAATTAAACTTTGTTTGATTTCATCAAAAATTGAATTCTTGGGGTTCTTTGATATGCTGAATCTAACCATGTATTTAGATTTTGGATATTGGACCATAATAGGTGAATGTCCAATTTAAAAATTTTTAAGTTCTTAGACCACATTCATTCTGTGTCAGAAACCTATGCTGTGTCAAATATTTAATCACAATCCAAATTCAGAGCTGTATCAAGCTTGAATGTTGTGTCCATACTTGCCCCAACTGTTCAGGGTTCGACCTCTGCGGTCGTATCAAGCAGCGCCCTGCGGAGCATTTTATTAAATTTGTGAGAAGTAAATTCCTGCTGTAACTAAAAACTGCACTGATCTCTGATAGAGTGCACAAATAACATATATGTTTCACTAAGTTTGCATAAAAATAAAGTCTATCATAGTTCTTTAATAATGATCAAGTTTAAAAGTTGTATAAAGTGAACATTTTTATTACTGTTCATTTGTTAAAACATGACTGAGATGGCTATTTATTCATTTTATATATATTTTTTTCAGAATTTAATGAAAATTGCTGGCCAATTACTACACCAGAATGCCACCACAGATGACTCTTTGTAAGTACACACTGTATATCGATCTCAGATTTGTTTGTAGAAGAAATGTTGATTGTTAAGTATGACTATAGATATACTATAGTTTGCATTGCTTATTTGCACATGTATGTTTGAAAAGAAATATATCACTGGCTGTTTTTTTCTTCTTCTATAAGATGAAGAAATCAAGATTATAGGTACATGTATCCAATTGATCATGTTAATATTGCCTCGCAAAAAAAAAAGAAATATAAACCCTGTGCTAAAGACATCTCAACCCCTTGCTGTTGTATGAGAACAAGTAGAACTATGAGCTATTACTCACTAATGATACCCTTGCTTTAAATATTCTGTAAATATGAAGATCAAAAGCAATGGATAATGTAGGGCACATTATAACAAGTTCACATGACACCTGATAACAAATTTCAGGAAGCTCTTATATGTAGTTCCTTAGAAAAATGCTAGAAAATTCCATACCTGTTCATGACCATTATGTGTTAAGAGTATGCAAGTATTTGGTAAACAGAAACCTGATGAGCAGTGAATTTGAAACACTCTCACACAATAAAGCATGTTGACATGATCCTGATGAAAAAAATCAAGTAGCTCTTATTTGAAGTTTCCTAAAAAAATGTGATGAAAATTTCATATGTGGCCATTTTGTGTTCGGTGAACAGGCAGTTGATGAAGGATAAAACTGAAAACACATTAAACAGTACAGCATGCTCACATAAAGCTCTGATTACCTTTGAAAAATGAGATGGACAGACAGACAGATGGGTAAAACAGTATACGCCTCATTTTGGAGCGGGAGTATAATAACAAAAAATTAAAATGATGATGAAAATTGCTATTGTATGACTAAAACTTCTGTGGGTGGTTAAGGATATAGTATTAGATCTATCACATCTTGTTTTGCCAATTAAAGCCATTGAATAAAATCATTATCTGTCAATTATTTTTGGAAATAATTGAGAAATGACAATTATGAAATGCATAGCATTTAACAAATTCATGAATCACTTAAGTTAAGATGTAATAAAAAAATGCATGGTCAGTAATTATACTATTGAATTCTGTAATACATTTTATTTGGTTGTCAACTAACTTATTAGAATCATAACAACCATTATTGTAACATTACTTCCGGCGAACCACATGAACCGCCGAATTTGTACTTCACTGTTTGATTTCATATGTAATATTGTCCTGAAGACGCCATGCTTGATGGCAAAACATGTCGACCAGAATAAACTCTTACCATGTGGTAATTGATGGGTGTTGTCTTTATTATCGTGTTTTTTACTTATCTAGTGAAAGACAACTGTGAATACCTTTCGGTATCCACCCACTATTACCCAACCGCACGATTACTACTTCAGGTGTTGGTTCACCAATATAAATTCAAGTTTATTAGAATCTTGTTAGGTGGAGGATAAAACTTAATGTCCCTACTGTAACACCTAATCTCTATGTTTTAAATCTTATTAATGCAGTAGGTAAAATTGAGAATGGAAATGGGGAATGTGTCAAAGAGACAACAACCTGACCAAAGAGCAGAAAAACAGCCAAAGGCCACCAATGGGTCTTCAACACAGCGACAAAATCCTGCACCTGGAGGCAGGTGTCAGCTGGCCCCTAAACAAAAATGTGTACTAGTTCAGTGAAAATGGATGAAACTAATTTTAGGAACTTTTATGTGCAAAACATTTATATTTAATCGTTTTCGAAAGAAAAATCGGTTATTGATTTGGGGATGTACAGCAAGCGGGTGGCTACCAAACAGTGTCCGTTCATTTACATGAAAACGCTTTGATGAAATTTTTCAAATTTTGATATGTTGTTTCCTGTGACTAAATGTAGGTCAAGTTCAATTTTCACGACTTCAGCTTTTCTCGTTCTTGAATTTTGGACCCATTTAGAAACCAGAAATTTACTTATTATGTGATTGAGTTATTTCCCTTTGAACAGAAATTGTTTTAAGTAATAAGTAGTTCATCAAAAATTGTATTTTTGGGGTTCTTTGATAACTTGATTCTAACAACGTACTTAGATTTTGGATATTGGACCATAATAGGTAAATGTCCAATTTCAAATTTTTCAGTTCTTTGACCACATTTATTTTGTGTCACAAACCTATGCTGTATCAAATATTCAATCACAATCCAAATTCAGAGCTGTTTTAAGCTTAAATGTTGTGTCCATACTTGCTCAACTGTTCAGGGTTCCACCTCTGCAGGAAAATCCGGTTTGCTGTCACTCTGACAGCCTCTTGTTTACTGTATGAACTAATTTAATGATTTTTTGTAATTTTCAGAAAATCGATAGAAGGTCAGCAACAAAGACTTGAAAGAACTCTTGAAGAATTTTACTCAATATGTGATCAATTGGAAGTTAATCTAGTAAGTTGTGGAATATTCATGAAACCTATTTGTCTGACTTAAAATTCAGCAATCACTTTTACTTTTAATGAAGCAATTATAATAACAATTAAATGTCTGTTGAGAAATCTGAGGACAAAATATATAATATTATTTATAAATGATAAATATTACAAATTACAATATCATGTCTATCTTGTAGGTGTAATACCACCATTGATTTTCCCCTATTAGTCTTTGTTAAATTTGCACTTTTCAAAAAATTGTGCAGAATTTATCTCTCTTTCAAATAAAGAAATACTTGGCATGAGTAAAGTCTTATCCTGTCCAGTACTATAGAAAAAATTTCACATAACATTTCATTGCATACAAGAAAATAACCATCACTGGAAGTTAACCAATCAAATTTTCCCCTTTTATTAACCTGTGTACAAGCTTTAGTAACCATGCATGTAACCTCAAGTTCTCAAAATATTCTATAGAAACCCCAAATAAAAAAATAATGGTACTTTTGAATACCCAAGATATATGTTTATGACCCAGAAATGTTTTACTGCAATGAAATGTAGGATTAATTACCTACAACTGTCAAATTCAAGGGAATATTTTTTTTCAACCTATTTTTGTATGCAACCGGATGTGACGTACTCTGATTTGATGGTATTACACCTTGTAAAGTTGTTAATGGATTTAGCAGACAATCAAGACTTAGCATCGACACAAAAAAATTGCTGTAGGACCAAATCATAATATTAACCTAAAGACAACTCTTACAATGGTCCTGACTTGGGACAGAGACATAAACATGTGACAGGATTAAAAGGGTTTTTTACCACTCAACCCTTTCCTTAAAAGTACATAGAATAACATTGTCTGCTATTATATCTGAATTCTTTTGTTTTTAAATAAATTTGATGTCTTCAGAAGATCTTTTATAGTCTGTTTTAATTTATTCACATTCTTTCTAGACTTAAATGGGAGATTTAAAGTTGAACATTTTGTATAGACACTCATTATAAAGAAAAACAGGAATTTGTTAAAATTTCTACCAGGTTCTATCTTGGAATATCTATCTAGCATGTCGGTCAGCTTTGAGCATGTTGAGCTTGCTGTCAGTAAATGCAAATAAAAAAACTTTTCTCATGTTGGGCTTTTTATAGCCAACTATATGGTATGGGTTTTTCTTAATGTCGAAGGCCCTACTATTGCATATAATTGCTTACAACCACTTTATTTGAACTTTTGGGGGATAGTTGTCACATTGGCAATCATACCACATTTGCTTATTTTTATATAGTATTTATGTGCCTGTCCCAAATCAGGAACCTCAATAGTGTTTGTCTTGTGTCATAAATTTTATTTGTTATTCAGAGAATTTGGTGTTGATGGCAATTTTGACTGTTTCTTTTTTATTCACAACTTTATAGACTCAGGACATTTAAGAGCCAGGAGTCAGTTTCACAAAAAAACTTACGACTAAGATTAATCATAAGTCATGAACAATTCAGTATACTTACGATCAATCTTAGTCGTAAGTTTTTTGTGAAACCGACTCCTGACTTATTGTATAGACACCTGTCTATTGTAAAGACTGTATATTGACATTAAGATTTCATTTTTATACGACCGCAAAATTATATTGGTATGACGTCGGTGTCGTCGTCGACATTGTACCATAAGGTTCCATATCACAAAGGGAATGCTGGAATTGATTTTGGGGGTAATTGCCCCAAATTTTAGTAATTAGGGGCCAAAAAAGGGGCAAAAAAGTTTCATGACAATAACTTGTGTGTAAGTGTATGGATCTTTCTGAAATTGTACTACAAGGTTCCATATCACAAAGGGAAAGCTGGAATTGAGTTTGGAAGTAATTGCCCAAAACGTTTAGGAATAAGGGGCCAAAAATAAGCATTTTTCTAGTTTCCAGACAATAACTTGTGTTCAAGTGTATGGATCTTTCTGAAATTGTACTGCAAGGTACCATACCACAAAGGGAAGGCTGGGATTGATTTTGGGGGTAATTGCCTCAAAATTTTAGGAATTAGGTGACAAAAAGGGGTAAAAAACAAGCATTTTTATACGCCTGTCAATTTTTGACGGGACGTATTATGGTATACAAATGTCCAGTGTCCGTTTGTCTGTCTGTCCGTCTTTTTATACGCCCGTCAATTTTTAACGGGACGTATTATGGTATACAAATGTCCGGTGTCCGTCCGTCTGTCTGTCCGGCGTAAACATGTCGCACCGTAACTTGAGAATGACTTATCCAAATTTCATGAAACTTAACATAGTTGTTTCTTATGATGGTCAAACGATCTGTATACTTTTTGGTGAAAATATGATTAAAACTTTTTGAGTTACGGGACTTAGTAACTAAAACAGGTGTGTGTTTTTTTTCACATGTCGCGCCGTATCTCAAAAACAATTTATGATTATTGCTTAAAACTTTACACACTTCTTAGTTATATTAATCTTAAATCTGTGTACTTTTTGGTGATGATGCAAAATTTTATTTTAGAGATATTGAGTATTTTGTTAAAAAAGTTTGTTAAAAAAGGGGGAGGGATTTTCACATGTCGCGCCGTATCTCAAAAACAGTTTATGATTATTGCTTAAAACTTTACACACTTCTTTGTTATATTAACCTTAAGATCTGTATACTTTTTGGTGATGATTCAAAATTTTATTTTTGAGTTATTGAGTATTTTATAAAAAAAGGGGGAAGTGTTTTTTCACATGTCGCACCGTATCTCAAAAAACGATTTATGATTATCGCTTAAAATTTTACACACTTCTTAGTTTTATTAATCTAAAGATCTGTATACTTTTTGATTTTGATTCAAAATTTTATTTAAGAGATATTTAGTTTTTTGAAAAAAAAAGGGGGTTTTCGCATGTCACGCCGTATGTCAGAAACTATTTATGCTTATTGCATAAAAATTCAAACACAAGACGACGGGCGTATCATGCGCTCATTGCGCAGCTGTTTATTCTAGTTTCAGGACAATAACTTGTGTGTAAGTGTATGGATCTTTATGAAATTGTACTACAAGGTTCCATATCACAGAGTGAAAGCTGGGTTTGAGTTTGGGGGTAATTGCCCTAAACATTTAGGAATTTGGGGCCAAAAAGGGGCCAAAAAACAAGCATTTTTGTCGAGCCTTTGACTTTTGTAGAAAAAGTGAGACATAGCGATCCTACATTCCGTCGGCATCGGCGGCGTCCACAAATATTCACTCTATGGTTAAAGTTTTTGAAATTTTAATAACTTTCTTAAACTATCCTGGATTTCTACCAAACTTGGACAGAAGCTTGTTTATGATCATAAGAAAGTATCCAGAAGTAAATTTTGTTAAAAAAAAAATTCCTGTTTTTCCGTATTTTACTTATAAATGGACTTAGTTTTTCTGCCAGTTAACATTACATTCACTCTGTGGTTAAAGTTTTTAAAATTTTAATAAGTTTCTCAAACTATCCTGGATTTCTACCAAACTTGGACAGAAGCTTGTTTATGATCATAAGATAGTATCCAGAATTAAATTTAAAAAAAAAAAATCCTGTTTTTCCGTATTTTACTTATAAATGGACTTAGTTTTTCTGCCAGGAAACATTACATTCACTCTGTGGTTAATTTTTTTTTTAAATTTTAATAACTTTCTTAAACTATCCTGGATTTGTACCAAACTTGGACTGAAGCTTGTTTATGATCATAAGATAGTATCCAGAAGTAAATTTTGTAAAAAAAAAATTCCTGTTTTTTCGTATTTTACTTATAAATGGACTTAGTTTTTCTGCCAGGAAACATTACATTCACTCTGTGGTTAAAGTTTTTTAAAATTTTAATAACTTTCTTAAACTATCCTGGATTTGTACCAAACATGGACAGAAGTTTGTTTATGATCAAAAGCTAGTATCTAGAAGGAAATTTTTGTTAAAATTTTGTACTTGTTTATCCATATTTTACTTATAAATGGACTTAGTTTTTCTTCCAGTTAACATTACATACAGTCTGAAGTTAAATTTTTTAAAACATTTATTAGATTCATAAACTATCCTGGATTTTTACCAAACTTGAACAGAAGCTTCTTACAATAAAAAAAGTGTATCGAGATTAACAGCAAAAGTAGGCGAGACACTGTTCTTAGACGGTGACCACATTCATTCTGTGTCAGAAACCTATGCTGTGTCAAATATTTAATCACAATCAAAATTCAGAGCTGTATCAAGCTTGAATGTTGTATCCATACTTGCCCCAACTGGTCAGGGTTCGACCTCTGCGGTCGTATCAAGCTGCATCCAGCGGAGCATTTTATTAATTTTTGTTGATAAGTTGCTGTCTAATTGATATATATCTCACATCTCCTTTTATTCATAAAAACTATTCATATCACCATTGATCACTAGGTACTGAATTAAAGAAATAGGAACAACTGAAACTTTGACTCTACTGAGCAAAATGGACACTGCATAAATATAAATATGCCATTAAACAATATCAGCAGAGAAAATGTGTTTGTTGTAAAACATTTTCTGTAAATGGATTTTGACTCAAATATGTATAAACTTTTTTCAGAGGTTGAATTTAGAAAGTGTACAACAGAATGCTGACAGTTCCAAGTTTTTGCCATTGCAAGTAAATGTACCCAAAGACAACAACCAGCTTCCCGAGGGACAATCTTTACAATATTCACAATATTTACAAATTACAAAACAACAGATCAGCTGTGCAAAGGAAGTTCATGACCTTTTGTTAAAGTTTTCGAAGAAGGTGACTGACAGATGAGATCATACAATATTTTGGAATGTTTTAGATTCTTCATTTTCCTTCATTTTTACATAATAAAATGCATAAATAAAGAAAACATTGTGTTCATATTCTAACTAAATTTCCTTATAAATGTATATGGTTTTATTGCTTTAAATGCAAAAATTCCAGAAAGTAAGATATAGGTGTTATATTTCTGGTGTCAGAAATTGTGTAAGTTTTTGAAAAGGACCACTTGTGAATTAGTCTTTTATACCTGTAAGTATTTGTATAAGTTTGCTGTATTTCCAGGGGACTTACTAGACCCCCGCTCCATCAAGTTACAGTGACTTTGCAACTTTTGCAAAGTTTACATGTTAATTTGTGATTAAGAACCACAAATGATAAATCAGTAATATATTGAATGCACTCACAATAGTATCAGATAATCTAATTTCTTGATTTAGTCAATTTGGTTTCAATGCTCTAAAATGCTTTAGATTTATTCCCTTAACTTTGGTCTAGATTGTACCTGATGAAAGTTATTCCAGAAACACATACTGTGCACACGATAAACAATTAGCTCTCCTGGTTTGTAATACCATATGAGTTATTGCCAACACTTGATGTCCATTGTCCTCATCCATTAACTTTTCACATTTTCATTTTCTTCACTGAAATCGTTTGGCCAAATATGGCAGAATTAATTAATTTATTGCAGGGACATAGTTCTCATTGAAATTTACATGGATATTTTGTCTCGCCTTGAAGGAGTCAAAAAGCGACACTTAGGTATGCTGTTTCCCGCGGCAGCGTTGTACACAAAGTATTAGTTTGTGATTAGGTCAGATTATGTGGAACCACTAGTGGTAGGTCAATGATTTGGTATGCAGTTGTATTAGCATTAGCACATCACATTTCCCTGGAGATTATTTGGCTCACCCCCTCAGTCATGGTCTATTGACTTCAAAACTTTTGCTTACTTAACATGTAATATTTTGTGATTAGGTCAGTTCAAAGGGACCCGCTAGTGGTTATTCAATGTATTTGGTATGCAGTTAGTTGTATTAGCATTGGCACATCACATTTCCGTGGAGATTGTTTTGTCCCACCCCCTCAGTCAGTGTCTATTGATTTTGAATGTTTGCATAGTTTACATGTTTAAATTTGTGATTAGATCAGTTTAAGAGGAACAACTAATGTTAAGTTAATGATAGTATTAGCATTTGAAGTCTCCTTTTTCATGGAGATTATTTGGCCCCATCCCCTATCAAGGTTCAATGACTTTGAAACTTATGCACTGTTTACAAATTAAAGTTTGTGTTTAGGTTAGTATTAAGGGAACCACTTTTGATAAGTCAATGGTATTTGGTATGCAGTTTTATTAGCATTGGCATTTCTCATTTCAATGGCTATTATTTGTTCCTGCACCTTAAGTCATGGTTCATTGACTTTGAATGTTTTGCATAGTTTATAAAAAGTCTATATGTTTAAATATTGCCATTTGGACTCAATATTTGCATTATACTATCAAAATAGCGAAAAGGCGAGACATATCTCTGTGTCAACAGTTTATTTACCCAACTTTGTAGGTCCTCCTAAATTCTCATTTTGGTCTGATTAAAAGAAAAAACATGGTTGCAAGAGACAATTTTTAATTCTGATTGGCAGATTTTCCCATATCACCTTTTTAGCTCACCGGGGCCCGAAGGGCCCCATGTGAGCTTATGCCATCATTTGGCGTCCGGCGTCTGTCGTCGTCGTCTGTCGTCGTAAACTATTTCAAAAATCTTCTCTGACTACTGGGCCAAATACCTTCAAACTTTAATTAAATGTTCTTTAGGGTATCTAGTTTATAAATTGTATCCGAAGTTTTGATCCATCGACAAACATGGCCGCCATGGCTAAAAATAGAACATAGGGGTCAAATGCAGTTTTTGGCTTATATCTCAAAAACTAAAGCTTTTAGAGCAAATCTGACATGGGGTAAAATTGTTCAGTTGGTCAAGATCTATCAGCTCTGAAATTTTCAGACGAATCAAACAACCCATTGTTGGGTTGCTGCCACCGAATTGGTAGTTTTAACAAAATTTTGCAGTTTTTTGTTATTATTTTGAATATTATTATAGATATATATAAACTGTAAGAAGCAATAATGTTCAGCAAAGTAAGATCTACAAAAAAGTTAATATGACCATAATTGTCAATTGACCCCTTAAGGAGTTATTGCCCTTTAAAGACAATTTTACACAATTTGTTCATCAAGTTTGCTAACATTTAAAAATCTTCTCCTCTGAAATGCAGGTGAGCGATTCAGGCTCATGAGAGCCTCTTGTTATCTCATCTGACCCGGCTTTTTTCATCATTTTGCGTCTGTTAACTTTTACAAAAATCTTATCCTCTGAAACTATGGTCCAATTGGACCAAAATTGGTCACAATCATCCTTGGGGTATCTAGTTTAAAAAATGTGTCCCATTACCCCGCTGCCAACCAATTTGGCTGACATGGCTAAAAATAGAACATAGGGATAAAATGCTAGTTTTGTCTTATCATCTTGAAAACTGCTGTAGATAAAGAAAATCTGATGGCAAAAATGTACTGAATGTAAGATCTAACTTCTGTCTGATTACATCAACACTGTCAGATGACTTCTTGTACGAGTTATTGCCCTAAAATGATGAATTACCAATTTTTATACGACCACAAAAAATTTTTTGCGATCATATAATGGTATGATGTCGTCGTCGTCTGCGTCATCGACCCTAGAGACATTGGTTTCCAGACAATAACTTAAGTTTAAGTTAATGGACCTCTATGAAATTTTTATGCCCCCGCCCTAGCGGAGGGGGCATTAAGTTTTACCCTTGTCCGTCTGTACGTACGTCCCAAAGTTGGTTTCCGTTCTCTTACTTTAGTTTGCCTCAACCAAATGTTATGAAACTTATACACAATGCTTATTACCACTAAATACAGATCAAGTTTGAATTTTGGTGGCGTCACTTTTACCGTTCTAGAGTTATGCCCTTTACAAATGGAAAAATTGCTGAATTTTTCATTTTTTTTCTAAATATCAAGTATTTTTAAAATTGGAGTTATCTATCTTTGTCCATGATTATAGTTGAATTTACTACAATCAATGCTTTATACAATGCAATGTTTAATTTTACCTTCCACTGAAAAATTAAAGCAATTTTTACCCTTCATTTCTAAAAATATTTTAAAGTCTTCTTTGAAAATTGGAGTTATCTTTCTTTGTGCATAATGGTAGTTGAATCAACTACAACCAATGCTTTATACAATGCAATATTCAATTTTACTTCCTACTGATAAATTAAAGCAATCTTTACCATTCCGTGCTTACAAGCACTTTGATTACTGTTCTAGAGTTATGCCCATTTACAAATGAAAAAATTGCTGAATTTTTCATTTCCGTTCTCTAACTTGAGTTTGTCTTAAATTAATGTAATGAAATGTATATATAATGCTTGTTACCACAAAACTCAGTTTAATGTTTTGTTTCCGTTTTCTAACTTTAGTTTGCCTCAACCAAATGTTAAGAAACTTATACACAATGCGTATTACTACATAATACAGATTAAGTACGAAATTTTGTGGCGACACTTTTACCATTCTTGAGTTATGTTCCTTTATAAACATAAAAATTGCTGAATTTTTCGTTTCCGTTCTCTAACTTTAGTTTGTCTCAACCAAATGTTATAAAACTTATACACAACCATTCAAGAGTTATGCGTATTTACAAATGGAAAAATTCCTGAATTTTTAGTTTCTGTTCTCTACTTAAGTTAGCCTCAACCAAATGTTATGAGACTTACACACAATGCTTAGTACCACAAAACTCAGATCAAGTTTAAATTTGGGTAGCGTCACTTTTACCGTTCTTCAGTTATGTCCCTTTATAACTATATCATCCGGATATGCAAGCGGGGGAATCATCTGTGTCCACATGTGGACACTATCCACATTTATTTAAGAAGGTTCAATACCACAAAAGGAAAGTTGGGATTGATTTTGGGGATGATGGTCCCAACCGTTTAGGAATTAGGGGCCCAAAACAAACATTTTTCTAGTTTCAGGATAATAACTTAAGTATAAGTATTTCGATTGCTCTGAAATTGTACAACAATGTTTAATACCACAGGTAGAAGGTTGGGATTCATATTAGGGGTTATGGGGCAAACAGTTTAGGAATTAAGGGCCTAAAAGGAGCCAAAGACAACAATTTTTGTAGTTTCCAGACAATAACTTGTGTGTAAGTGTATGGATCTCTCTGATATTGTACCATAAGGTTCCATATCACATAGGGAAGGCTGGGATTGAGTTTGGGGGTAATTGCCTCAATTATGTAGGAATAAGGGGCCAAAAACATGCATTATTCTAGTTTCCAAACAATAACTTGTGTTAGATGTGTATGGATCACTCTGAAATTGTACTACAAGGTTCCATACTACAAAGGA
This sequence comes from Mytilus californianus, assembly GCF_021869535.1. Taxonomy (NCBI): domain Eukaryota; kingdom Metazoa; phylum Mollusca; class Bivalvia; order Mytilida; family Mytilidae; genus Mytilus; species Mytilus californianus. The sequence goes on along the minus strand of NW_026262690.1, from coordinate 30,688,928 downwards.
AAGAATTGGATCGAGTCTTGGGGTAATTGCTCCAATGGGGGATTCCAAAAGTCGCGTGGGGGGGGGGTCCAATTTTTTTAAGGAATTCATGTTTTTTTCAAAAATTTTCAAATTTCAAATTTTGTAAAAGATTCAAGAAGTAATCTTCAATTGAACAGTATTGCGCAATAGATTTTTAAGATCTTTTACCACATTTATTTTGTGTCAGAAACCTATATTATGTCAAAAATTTGATCACAATCAAAATTCAGACAGTATCAAGCTTGAATATTATATCAAAATTTTCTCCAACTGTTTAGGGCTCGACCTCTGCGGTCGTATCAGGCTGCTCTCAGCGAAGCATTTTATTTTTTCATATTTGTCACTTTCTTGAAAGATAGAAACTTTTAATAGCAAAACGATCAGCAAGGCAAGATCTACAAATGATTCAACAAGGTGTAAATTGTCAGTTGACTTCTGAGTGGAGTGATTGCCATTTAATTACGACGTCTACCAATTGTATGTGTTTTTGCATTGTTGAAAACTATAATAGATAGATAGAAACTTTAAATAGCAAAAATGATCAGCAAGACAAGATCTACAAACGTGTCAAATATGGCTGAAATTGTCAGTTGACTCCTTATTGGAATTTTTGCCCATAAATGATTATTTTTACCAATCTTCTGTGTTTTTGCCTGTAATTTTGAAAACTATAATAGATGTATAGAAACTTTAAAAAGCAAAAATGATCAGCAAGACAAGATCTACAAATAAGTTGATAATGGTGAAATAGTTTGTGACTCTTTTTAGCAGTTATTGCACTTATTAAAATGACAATTTTTACCTTTTTTTTTTTTTTTTTTGCATATTTTGCTGTTTATCTTGAAAACTGTAAATAGATAGATAGAAATCTAAATATTAAAAATGATAAACAAGACATGATCAACAAATAAGTGAACATGGCCAAATTTTCAGTGAACTCCTTTTAAGAGTTATTGCCCTTAAATGATGATTTTGTTTACCATGTTTCTGCATATTATCTTAAAATTTTTAATACATAGATAGAAACTTTAAGTGCAAAAATGATCAGCAGGACAAGATCTACAAATACATCAACATGAATGAAATTATCAGTTTGCTCCTTATTAAGAGTTATTGTCCTTTAATGATGATCTTTTACCTAGAAGTGTTGATTGTTGAAGATGCAGGTGAGCGACACAGGCTCTTTAGAGCCTCTAGTTTGAAACTACAAGGCTTAAAGAATTTGAAACTTTACAGAATTGATGATATGAAGTCTATTTTAACCGTGATCAATCAGCATTGGTGGCACATAGTTCCTGTTGAAATCCTATGGTAAATTATATTTTCATTATTTTCTATGAACTAACCAAACATATCAGGAAAAATGCATTGAAGGTCCTCAAACTATTCTCACTTGGTTCTGATTGGACAAAAAAGTATGACTGCCAGAGACAAACTTGTATTCTAATTGATAAATTTTCAAAAATAGTCTCTGTAACTACAAGGTGAAATGGTATGAAACTCATCTTCAAACAAGCAGATATACATGGTGGCATATAGTTCTCATGGAAACCATAGCTGAAAAGTAGAAGAAAACCAACAACAATCATAGTCCAATATAAGCAAACAACACCATGGCCAAAAAGAAAAGCAATGATAAGACAAAAAACTATGACAAAACATTACACAGAAAACTAAGGATTCAGCAACTCAAACCCTACCAAAAACTGATGGGGAAACTCAGGTCTTCGAAAAGGGTCATGAATTTCTGCTTCACTAGTGATGTCCATTGTGTTACTCTTTTTTAAATCAAGTATGGCAGGATTGTTGTATTAAAAGGCCTCTGCAAATTACTTCCACTTGCTTCTAATAAGACAAAAACATGTCAAACAGAAGGCAATCTTTAAATTTGATTGGCAATTTTTTCAGAAGTCATATTTGAAACTACAAGGCAAAATGATTTTTTTCAATTTTGATTGATGATTTGAAGACTCATGTTCTGTTTAATTGGTTGCAAACATGGTGGCAGTGATGGCTTATAGTTCCTGTTGAAATTCTCTCGGAAATCACATTTTTACATTTTCTATGAACTACATTGCAAATTGTTTTCCAATCTTTGTATGTTAAATGTTATTGAAGGTTTCTACAAACTATTTTCGTTTTGGTCCCGATTGGGCGAATAATGTGGCTGCCAGAGACTATTTTGACAATTTTGTTCGATTAATGATTCAGAGCCCCTCAATAAACTATACTGATTTAATGATGATCGAATGTCAAACAAGGCAGCATATGAGCACACCGTTCCATTGAAACTTTGGAAAATCACGTTCATCTTTTTCTCTGAAACCACTAGGTTTGATCTGGGAACAGTATGTCAATATATATGTTCCTGGTTTGATGTGAAAAACATTTGACAGGAATTATATATAAAAGTACCTCTACAAATTATCCTCATTTTGGTTTTGATGGGATAAGAGGCAAACATTGATTCTGATTCGCCAATTTTCAAAACAACTTCTCTGAAAATACAAGCGGAATTGTTTACAACGTTACAGGACAGATTATTGGGAGTCCGTCTACAATACAAGTGATTCTCATTTAATTCTGATTTGTTGGCAAACATCTCCTTATTTTTATATAGTGTTATTGTACATAGTTCCAATTGAAATCTTACAGGAAATCACATCTTATAAATTTCCATGAAACTATATACACGACCAATTTTAACCAACCTTGGCAGGATTGATTTATCAAAGGTCTTTTACAAATTATCCTCATTTGGTTCTGGTCAGAAGATAAACGTGGCAGTCAAAACCTCTAACTTCAAGGTCAAATTTATGGGAAATTTCATAGATTTGATGATTGGGAAACCCTCTACATACTTTCCTCGTTTAATGTTACTCGAGTTGTAAACATAGCTGCGTTGGTGGCACATAGTTTCAACTGAAACCATGAAAATCACATGTTCATCTCTGAAACCACTACGCCAATGGTAAACGATTATTTGGCTGGAATAATATATAGAAGGACCTCCACAAATAATCCTCTTTGGTATCAATGGGATCGGAAACGCTACCGCCAGAGACAGTCCGAATCCTGATTGACCGATTTTCAAAAATCTTCTCTACAAAAACTAACGGCCTAATTTATAGCAAAACAGTTTACGAAAAAAAAAGATATGACAGACATGAACCAACGACAACCACTGAACTTGCTACACTGAGGCTCCTGACTTGGGACAGGCACATAAAGAATGTGGCGGAGTTAAACATGTTATGATGTATGATGCATGAATGATATACCCTCTACAAGCCACGTGTGTTACTGTAGATATATATGAGGGGCCTGATGGTTTATTTTCGTTCTTCGTGATCGGCGCATTTTCGCTATCGTGATCCGTTTTTCTACAGATTTATTTTTTTTTATATTTTCGTGATCCGTGATCATGGAAATTTATTTTCTGTGAATCGTGACTGACAAAAAAATCAACTCGTGAATCGTGATGAGACCCCCCCCCCCCCATCAGGCCCCTCATATATAGAATGATGATCTTAAGAAATATTGCAATGAGGTATTTAGAACCAGCGTTGTCAATCAGATGTGGATTCTTAAAAATTCTAAAGATCTACTCCAAAATATCCAATCACAATCTTTACAATTTTGCAGTAATATCAAAACCTTGATGTTTCTACTCTTTCCACTGCTATTCCTAATGCTCAATTGAAAGATCGACTTCATTAAACAGCTTTTTCTATAAATATGGGAAAAAGTAGATACAAATTCCCAGTTTTACGTCGTGAAAAATTTACTTTTCGAAAACCACACTGATTCCCACAACAAATGCATTGAAGATGATATTATAAAAAATGCTGGACTTTTTGATAAGCAAAATATTTGTTGAGTTAGGTGTATTGATATTTCAGCAGACAGAGCAGACAGTCGGTATTCCAATGAAAACTAGTTGTGCACCACTACTGTCCGACTTGTATTTGTACTCATATGAATCAGAATTCATACAGAACCTTCTCAAAGTCAAAAAGAAGAAACATCTTGATAAGTTTTTTAATTTCACATTCAGATATACTTTTTCACATTCAAAATCTCACATTTCAATGAGTGCCCACACCTCATATATCCCAGTGAACTTGAGATTAATGATACTACCGAAAGTAGAATGTCTGCTTCATATATTGATCTTTTCCTCGATATTGATACAGATGGACGACTCCAAACTAAAGTCTATGACAAACGTAATGATGTCGTCTTTCCAATTGTCAACTTCCCCTTTCTCAGCAGTAAAAACCCTCTGCTCCATCGTATGGCGTTTACATGTCTCAGTTAGTACGTTACGCTTGTGCATGTTCACACTATACGGACTTCGTTTAGAGTAGTGTGCTCTATACACAAAAACTGCTCCAAAAGAGTTATGAGGAAAAACGTCTGAAATCGACACTACATAATTGTCGAAATTTAAGCTGGGAGGATCATGTTGATCGTATATGCAAGATTATCTCATCTAAAATATCACTTTTGTTTAAAATTAAAGTATATTTGCCTATACACACAAGACAACTATTTTAAAATGCATATATTCTACCAGAGACATATAATACAATCTGATTCTACCATATATAGACTATTGTAGTTCAGTTCGGGGAAATTTATTACAAAAAGGTTCAGATAGAATCATAAAACTTCAAAAAAGAGTAGCAAGAATTATACTTGAATGCGATATTTCTGTTCCATCTAATTTTATGTTTTCATCTTTAAAATGGCTATCTTTTACAAAAAGAATAAAATACCAACAATCAATTCTAATGTATAAAATTGTAAATGGACTAGCACCTGATTACTTAATAATATTAATGATGTGCAACACCACAACTTACGATCTGTCTCTAATAATGATCTATTTGTTCCAAGACCAAATACAAATTTTTATAAAAAATCTTTTCCTTATTCTGCAACAAAGGTATGGAATAATTTACCACTCAAAATAAAAAATTGTCGAAATGTGGAATTATTTAAGAAACATTGTTATAATCATTTTCTTGAAAATTCTATGCAAGTCGAATAATTTGTTTTCTTTCTTTTATTGTAAGAATAAGAAAATTTAATCAAAACTTTACTAATTATTGCCATTTGTATGTTTGAATGATTGAATTGTGTATATACTAGTAATATATATTGTATTTTAATGTATGAATATATGAATGTTAACTGTATACATGTATTTTGTTTGAGGGCCTCAATGAAAATTAGACTACTTCCAATTGAGTTACCCTCTTTAAATAAAGAATTTATTATTATTATTATTATTATTACGGTCTCCTTCACGAAATGGTTAACCGATACAATTTGTCGATCGGTCTCTCAACCCACTAGCAACTTGTTTTCGCGGTCGTATATCTTTAGATATTAGTATAGTCGTCTGGTATTTAGCCGATTGTGCCCAATTCCCGATTGCGATATTTTGACTAAGTGAATTCGTATGGCGGGTGATGCATCATGCCTGGGGCATGTATTGCAGGAGACGCTTACCCTGGCGACGCACCCGATCTCGATCCTTAGTTGCATGCAATTCGCTCAGTTGTTGTTTGTTATCTTGATTTGTCTTTGTGTAATCGATTTACGAGATTTGAACGCCTTAATTAGTCAGAACACATTACATTTTAACTATACATACAGACTTCATTTTAACTGTATACAGACTATATTTGATGAAAAATGGCAGGACAGGAGTATTGAGTAAAACAAAAGGCAGGATGAGCAACTTTGCAAAAAAAAAGGCAGGGTGACAATTTATGTAAAAAAGTCAGAATAAACTAATAAAAAAAATGCAGGACCGAATAGAGTGAATAAAAAATGCACGACAGAAATTACAACTAAAAAAATGCAGGACAAAATTGTTCATCCTAGCCCCCCCCCCCCCAATAAAAAATCAAACGGTAGCAGGGGCGGATCTGGCCCTTTATAAAAGGGGGGTTCCTAACCCAGGATAAAGGGGGGGGGGGTCCAACTATATGTCCCCATTCAAATGCATTGATCGTCAAAAAAAAGGGGGGTTCCAACCCCCGGAACACCCCCCCCCCCCCCCCTGGATCCGCCACTGGGTAGCTCCCTTAGGGTATCTAGTATAACGTTTGTACTTTTTTTTTATTCCGGTCAGTTTACAAACACGACCGCCATGGCTAAAAATAGAACATAGGTATAGCTTGAAAAACAATCTAACAGGGCAAACTTAACAAAATAAAAATTTCTACCTACTTGTTATACTACCAAAATTAAAGTAGTTATATTGTCGATGACGAAAGTGGCTATTTTTCAGGTTTTTGCCCACAGACACTATTTATGAAAAAATATATATACTTTAAAGTATTTTTTTGCAGAGACAAGTGCCTGTTTTTTTTTTACTATTCTCTCAAAACTATTAAAGATAGGTGAAAACTGTTATGATAGAAATTATCAGCAATACAAGATCTACAAAAAAGCAATTAACAGATACCATTGAAAAAGTCTTTAAGGAGATAAGTATTGTCTTTAAATGAAGGGATTTTGCTAATTCCCATAGTTTTGCCTATTTTCTCGGGAAAACTATAAATGATAGATAAAAATTGTTAACAGCAAAATAATCAATAATGCAAGTTTTACAACAAAGCCAACTTGGTATGACCTGAGAGTTATAGCTAGTAGTCTCAGGTATGACCGAAACCATTGAATGACTTTTGCTTCTACATTTAAGATATTTCTTTATATATTTATTTCTGATGCATGTGTATGAGGGTATAAATGGGGTCTTTCATTTCTGTATTCTTTAAAATCTTAGGGCATTTTTCTTTATCTTTAAAAATAACGTTTGTTCTATATAATTCTCAAGACTGTACGAGTCAATCAATATACAATCAATTTTCTTCTGTAATTGGATGATTTTTTTATTATATACATCGTTAATTTCTGTAATCATTATTTTATTACCTAATTCTTTTATTTTCCATAGTGATTCTTTATTCTGTTGCACCCAATTGTTCTCTATTCTTTATCATGTATTTTTTGCTCATTTTTCTCTATTAATTACTTTCAAGTTTTTGTCATTATTCTCTATTCTGTAAACTCCATCCAGATCCTCGTGTCACAGTATTATAATGATTATTCATATTAACTGAAGAGAACCTTTGTAATTTGGAACAACTTGTTTTCAATTATTATGTGTACTTCGCACTAAAATATGGTTAATAAAGTAAAAAAAGATGATATCTTAAGGAGATATAGCCCCGCTTTATTAAATGACGATTTTTGACATAATTTCGTGTTATTGTCAATTCAAGGTACTAGTAGTTCGAAAAGATTGATAGATAGGTGAAATTGTTAACAGAAAAATGATCAACCGAAACTATTGAATGCTCTCTGAAGGAGTTATTGCCCACAAATGACGATTTTTTTTTCAAGTTTTAAACTACTTGTTGTGTTTACTTTGCCAAATGTCTCGAACACTATAATAGATAGGTAGAAACTGTAAACTACAGAAAGGTTCAACAATAACAAGATCTACAAAATACCAATATGACTGAAAACATTTGATGACTCATTATATAGGAGTTATTTTTTATTACTAATTTTTATAATTTGGCCAATTATCTCGAAAACTTTACTTGAATAGATAGGTAGGCACTGGAAACTGTAAACAGCAAAAATGATCAGCTATATAAGATCTACAAAACTTACAATATTAGCAAATCATCTCCGCAAATGATTTGATGACTCCTAAAGAAGTAATTGCCCTTAAATGATGATTGCGTTTTCTGCAAAATCTGACTCCCGGAAGCTGTAAACAGCAACCATGATGATGATCAGTAACATCATCAATAACGTTGTTGTCATTCAAGACTATAATTTTGGCCATTTTTGAGGATGCACATACGTTAGATCCAAGTGAGCGACACAGGCATTTTTTTTAAAGAGTCTCTTGTTTTTTAAGTCCAAGGATAAGCCAGACTCTTTTTAGTGTGACCAATAAGGAACAGTATACAGTGTGCATTTTATGCTAGGCGTTTAGGAAAAGTTCGGGAAAAGGGATAAAATCTTGACAAAAAATACGCAAAATCTTTAATTATCTCTCCTAACTAGGTTTTGTTTTTATGTGAGACACATTAAGTTAGATACTTTGACACATGTTCATTTTTTCCTTATTTCTTTGCTGTGGTCTGCAAAGTCATAAATCACCACTTTAATGGAGATCACTGGAGGAGATGACAGATTTAGTTGATAATTTCAAAGGCGAATTTAAACGTTATAAACAGCGTAATCCTGTTCCAAATTTTTCAGACGTCATAGACATTGATAAGTCTCTATCAAAGGTGTGTTAAAACATGCCATTGAAATGGGCGTTATAACTTATAAAGGTTAACGCATATTTTAAAATATACCTACGGAGATGAAAAAAAAGTGTTGCTTTGGTTTCAATTGACAATTTTCAATAATGCTTTTTAAAATTGTCTGATAATCTCTTAAAAGTATTTCAACATTGGTCAATTATCACTCCTTTAGAGACACATACATGTAGCTTATACCGTGTATACCACAATATAGTCCTATAATATAAGACTTCGTAGGTTCATAACAAATTAACATTTACATTCAACGTTTTTTTAGGTTCAACATTGATAGTAAAAAAAAATATCAAATAAAAAACGTTGAATGTAAATGTTATGAACCTACGAAGTCTTATATTATAGGACTAACCACAATATAGAATGTAAAACAAGAATTTACTGTGAAGGTTAACAACAACATTCTCTGTAGAATGAAACCGTTTTTTTCACACAAAAAAATAAGATTGAATAAAAAAATTTTCCTGTCTGCCTCTTTTTAGGGGAAACCAATATTAATTTTTCCATGGCCTGAGCAACAAATGCAAAATTTTAATAATCAATCTTGCTCTATCCCAAAAAGATTTTTACATTGTAGCATACTACTTTTTGAACAATTATTTCAAAATTATGGAAAAGTCTATCAGCTCTAACACAAAATATGGACAATTTTATGTTAAGGTTTTTTTTAATGTATGACCTTACTCAACCATGTCAACTGGACCAAATCACTACTTAACCTAAAAATTAATGTCCCAAATTTTTTGACATGTATACGTACTATCACCCCCCCCCCCCCCACCCCCCAACCCACCCAACCCTTCTTACTATTCTATGCAAAAATATAAAGAAATGTGGAAGGTGTATGAAAAAAAATTGCAAGTTGTACACTACACTGTCCCACACTAGGGACTACATTTGTAGACAACGAAAAGTTGAAATTTAAAATTGACCTCTATTTTAGTGACTTGGCCATGATATCTAAAAATAATAAACTGCTTCGCTGAGCGCAGCTAGATACGCCTGCAGAGGTCCAACCCTGAACAGTTGGGGCAAAAATGGACACAATATTCAAGCTTGATTCAGGTCTGAATTTGGATTGTAATTAAATATTTGACATATTATAGGTTTCTGAATAAATGTAGTCAAAGAACTTGAAATTGGTTATATGAATTGAATTTATAATATATTCAATTATAATTTAATTTTGGATGTAACACGTCTTCTGATTGGCTGACGTTGTTTTGTTTATCAGCTCATAGACATAATTTTGTCATGTGACCGTGACGTCATCAACGTTTTTTCATGGTTTACTCCGGTTTAAAATGGAATTTAGAATTAAATTATAAGAAATGACTGTAATATTTTTTTCTGTCTATTCGAAATAACATAAAAAATGTGGTGCACACTTTAAAATAACCCGCTACGCGGGTTATTCAGTGTGCACCTCATTTTTGATGTTATTTCTTCATAGACAGAAAAAATATTACTGTCATTCCTTAAAAAGATTTCTTGCTGTTGTGCAATACTTAGTAAATCTGTTGTCAGACTATAAACAAATAAAGTTCAATTAATTCTCAATGTCATATTAGAAATTTATGAAAATAAACAGGGAGCTTACATCAATAGATATAAACAATTCACCAAAGTTTCATGAGAATTGGTGACAGCATTTTTGAGTTATTGTTCCGAAAACTAGAAAATCACCCCTTTTTTTAATGAATAAAACCCCACAACTCAGAAATGTAAAATGTAAAATTAATAAAATTCTCAAGGGAGCTTACATCAATACATACAAACAATTCACCAAAGTTTCATAAGAAATGCTGAAAGCATTTTTGAGTTTTTGTCAGAAAACTGGAAAATCCCCCTTTTTTTTTATGAATAAAACCCTGTAACTCAGAAAAGTAAAATCTAAAATTTATAAAAATCGAAAGGGAGCTCATGTCAATAGATATAAACAATTCACCACAATTTCTTTCAAGTTGGTGAAAGCATTTTTGACTTATTGTCCGAAAACTGGAAAATCCCCCTTTTTTTATACGACCGCAAAAAAATTTTTGTGGTTGTATATTGGTATGACGTTGGCGTTGTCATCGTCGTCGTCGTCGTCCAGCGTCGTCCGAAGACACATTGGTTTTCGCACTCTAACTTTAGTTTAAGTGAATGGATCTTTATGAAATTTTACCACAAGGTTCAATACCACAAAAGGAAGGTTGGGATTGATTTTGGGGGTTATGGTAATAACAGTAAAGGAATTAGGGGCCAAAAATAAGCATTTTTGTAACTTCCAGACATTACTTGTGTGTTAGTGTATGGATCTCTCTGACATTGTACCACAAGGTTCCATATCACTAAAGGAATGCTGGGATTGATTTTGGGGGTAATTGCCTCCAAATTTTAGGAATTAGGGGCCAAAAAAGGGGCAAAAAACAAGCATTTTTCTAGTTTCATGACAATAACTTGTGTGTAAGTGTATGGATCTTTCTGAAATTGTACTACAAGGTTCCATATCACAAAGGGAAAGCTGGGTTTGAGTTTGGGGGTAATTGCCCTAAACGTTTAGGAATTTGGGGCCAAAAAGGGGCCAAAAAACACATTTTTTTCTAGTTTCCAGACAATAACTTGTGTTCAAGTGTATGGATCTCTCTGAAATTGTACTGCAAGGTACCATACCACAAAGGGAAGGCTGGGATTGAGTTTGGGGGTGATGAATCATAATGGGGGTTCAAAAAATTTTGGGAGGGGATTTATTTTTTTTTCATTTTTTTTCTTTTTTTCCTTTTTTGTTTCTTTTAAAATTTTCCATTTTAAGTTGGTTATTTCTGATTTATATTTAAAATCAAATAATAATGATATGGTAGGAGATACACACCAAACAGGATGTGTAAATTATTATATAATAAGTATTGTGCAATAGCAAGAAATTTTCAATTGCACAGTATTGCACAATAGCAAGAAATCTTCAATTGCACAGTATTGCGCAATAGCAAGAAATCTTCAATTGCACAGTATTGTGCAATAGCAAGAAATATCCAATAGCACAATATTGCGCAATAGCAAGAAATTGTCAATTGTACAGTATTGCGCAATAGCAAGAAATATTTAATAGCACAGGATTGTGCAAAAGAAGATACTTCCTATAAATTGCTTATTTCTTGACCAATTTCAATGGGGTTTTATTCTTGATTTCATGGGGTTCTTTAATATGCTGAATCTAACCGTGTATTTAGTTTTTGGATTTTGGGCCCCGTTTTTAAATTGGTCCACATTGAGGTCCAAAGGGTCCAAAATTAAACTTTGTTTGATTTCATCAAAAATTGAATTATTGGGGTTCTTTGATATGCCGAATCTAACTGTGTATTTAGATTCTTAATTTTTGGTTCCGTTTTCAAATTGGTCTACATTAAGGTCCAAAGGGTCCAAAATTAAACTTAGTTTGATTTTAACAAAAAATGAATTCTTAGGGTTCTTTGATATGCTGAATCTAAACATGTATTTAGATTTTTGAATATGGGCCCAGTTTTCAAGTTGGTCCAAATCGGGGTCCAAAATTAAACTTTGTTTGATTTCAACAAAAATTGAATATATGGGGTTCTTTGATATGCTGAATCTAACCATGTATTTAGATTTTTTATTTTTGGGCCCCGTTATCAACTTTGTCCACATTGAGGTCAAAAGGGTCCAAAATTAAACTTTGTTTGATTTCATCAAAAATTGAATTATTGGGGTTCTTTGATATGCCGAATCTAACTGTGTATTTAGATTCTTAATTTTTGGTTCCGTTTTCAAATTGGTCTACATTAAGGTCCAAAGGGTCCAAAATTAAACTTAGTTTGATTTTAACAAAAATTGAATTATTGGGGTTCTTTGATATGCTGAATCTAACCATGTATTTAGATTTTGGATATTGGACCATAATAGGTGAATGTCCAATTTAAAATTTTTAAGTTCTTAGACCACATTCAATCTGTGTTAGAAACCTATGCTGTGTCAAATATTTAATCACAATCCAAATCCAAAGCTGTATCAAGCTTGAATGTTGTGTCCATACTTCCCCCAACTGTTCAGGGTTCGACCTCTGCGGTCGTATCAAGCTGCGCCCTGCGGAGCATTTTATTAATGAATAAAACCCCATAACTCGGAAAAGTAAAATCTAAATTTTATAAAAAACGAAATGGAGCTCACGTCAATAGATATAAACAATCCACCAAAGTTTTATGCAAATTGGTTAGGGCATTTTTGAGTGAATGTCCGACATGTTGACGACAGACAGACGGACGGATAGACGGACGGACAACGGTATACCATAATACGTCCCGTAAACGGGCGTATAAAAAGACTGCAGATCTGTATTACATATATATGAAGCTTTATTTCAAATCTTTAAATGAAGAAAGCTATAATTATAAGATATTGCTTTATTACTTTACCCATATACATGTACATGCACATTTATATTGCACTTGTTTGTCAAGTTTCAAGTTACAGTTTGGAAAAATCCTTTTATCTGTTTATCAATATCTGTTTCTGAAGATAAAAAGCATAGGTCAAAATTTAGAATATATCCTTGACCTCAGTTTCAGTAAACAGACCAATAATCTCAAATCAAAATTCAAAATTACTATTTAACTTTTATAATAAATTACACTGACATACATGTACCATCTATATAAAATAACTGTGATAAGAAGTCACTTAAATTCTTTGGTCAAAATTGATTGTTATATTCTGAGAATGAAAGAAAGGATTTATTTATCAATATCTAACAGTTAAAGAAAGATAAACATCAAAAGGAAAATTGTGAAGTTACACAAGATCCATTCACTGTTCAATATTATTTGCCAATTTTTTTGATAAGCTGTCTGCTGAATTGCCAAACCATGTTTACAAATAAAAATCCAAAATTTTCAAGAAAATAATTGCAAGAAGAATGTAAAAACTAGAACAAAATCAAAGGTAATTCCACAGACAGAGATAGATCATATAATTTTGATGATTGTTCGTGTTGTTTAAATACACAGACATTTGCCAAACTTGTTCTAGGTGTTAGCTGTTGTTTTATTTAATGACAGTAATTATCTCAATACTCTTTATTGTGACTGCTCATTGACTTCCTTTTTTTTAACAATTGATAGGTTAGTTTATTTACTCTTAAAGTCCAAGATCATCCAGCTGTAAAAGGACTCAAACCTGTTGATCAATGGAAAGCGTACACACTTGACAGTTGCCCAGGTTAGTATATATATATATATATATATATATGTATTTTTGATTATTCAAAGAATACACAGTTATCATGGGGTAAAGAAAAACACCAAACTTGGCCAAACATCATTAGTTTAGGGCAATAACTCCTGTAAAGAGTTGACCCCACAATTTCAGCCATTTGACTTATTTGAAGATATTTTTTGCTTTAGTTTTCTGTTTATGTTTCTAACCATCTACTATCATGACTATAGCTTTCACAAAAAATGCAAAGTACTGGTAAAAATCGTCATTTAAGGACAATAGCTCCTAGAAGGAGTTGTTTCGATTTTGATCAAAAGGGACAGTTGGTAGATCTTTACATTCTGAACAATGTTGCCCTGTTAGATTGGTTGTTAGGCTGGATCATCACACATATATTTGAAAATTAAAAATGCTTCGAATGATTGTTGCAAAGTTTTTGTCTCACCTTGGTGAAGTCACAAAGGTGCTAGACTAATGCATGCTGTTTTCAGTGGATGTGTCAATTTAGGTCAGTTTAAAGGAGTAAATCAATGATATTTCGTATGGAGTTGTTTTAGTATTGGCACGTCTCATTTCCATGGAGATTATTTGTCCCCATCTTTTCCATAGTTTACATAGTTAAAGTTTGTGATTAGGTCAGTTTAAGGGGGTCCACTAATGAGATTTAAGTGATATTTAGTATGCAGTTGTATAAGCATGAGCACATTTCATTTGAGATTATATGGCCCTGCCTCCCCAGTCATGGTTTATTGACCTTAAAAGTTCTGGATAGTCTACCTGTTTTAGTGATGCCATTTGAATTTGAACATTTGCATAGTACATGTACTATCAAAATTTCAATCAGGTGAGACATATCTTTGTGTCAACACTTTATCTTCCAATTATTGTTTCTAAGGGGATGATTGGTATAAAAGTTAATGGATGCCAGGTGATGGCAATAGCTCACACTGGTCTTTCGGCCGGGTGAGCTAAAAGGGGTTTATTATAGATCATCAGTTTGCAAAAATCTTGTGTCAGCAAAATTAATCACACATTTTACTGTCTGGCTTTTCTATGTAACTTGTAGGATTCCTAATAATTTTGAACCCATTTGAAGATGGAGGTCAGCGTTATTGGATGGAGGAATGTATTAAAACTTATCCACTGGCACCAAATATCACCAATATTGATTCTCAGCTATCTTCAGTAGATAAACATGATGTATGGCAGTACAGTAAAGCTAACCATAGGTTTGTCAATTAATGTACAGACTATGATTAATTTTTATTGGTGAGGTACTCATTTGGTTTGGGTGAATGACAAATTTCAGTGTTCATCTAGTCTCTAGATTTTCTACTGGTTTGTATACAGAATTTGTTAAAACCGTGAAAACAAGTATCCACAAAAATACAAAATATCCTCAATAACTGAATCCATAGTAGTTTATAGTACAACAATAGTAGAGATAGGGATAAATGTAAATGGAATGACTATTTTTTTAGGAATCAAGGTTAATAATAAGATCATAGAATGGTAATAAAAATGAAAATGCAATTTGGCATTGAAGAAGTTTTTACTGAATTTGGTTTAATGCCATTGTTCAAAGCAAAGAAGACATCTCTGTATTGATAGCCTTATAAGAATATCATCAGTTTGTCCCATTGGTAGAAAAATTAACATTACAATATATATAAAAAAAAAATAACAGTTAATATTGCAGTAATTGTATTATACATGTACATATTACAGGTGCCATACAAGTTTATTATGAACATCAATTATACTGCTGCAATGCCTTGTTCTGTATAAAGTCATATTTATAAAAAAGTATAGTGTACAAAATCTGTTTAGTAGAACTTCTTTTATTCAAACCAAATTCTTTTTTGTAAGCCTAATTGATATAATAATTTTCATATTGCAGTAAGGATATAACAAGCAAAGATAGTTTGATGATGAAGTTGAGATGGGTCACCCTAGGATACCATTATGACTGGGATAACAAGGTTAGTGACCATTATGACAAGAATAAAGAAATAATTCTTTCATCATGTTCTATGCTCATTCTAACATAGTTTGGTATTATATTTGTAAATATCTTTATACTGAGTGGGATCAAGGTCTAACATTTTCACATTTATAATGCCTACCTATGTTAAAATGAGCATGAAAATATTCTTTCAATTCTAAAAGGAATTTGTTCGAAGCAGACCTTTTATACGTATTTGAAAGGCAGCCATTTTGATTTTAGGAAGCAAAAATGTTTTTAAATTAAGCAGTGTTACATGATTTAAAGTATAGAAATGCAAAAACATTTACTTTTTTTAACAATTTAATGAAATTCACAACAAGCAACTCCCTAAAAAATGTCACTTTCGATCTTCAGTGTCATTCAACATACAACTTACATTGCAAATTCAGTTGTAACTTCAACATGGTCGGGTACATGTACCCCAGATTTTATTGGAAATAGAAAACAGCTTTTTTTATGAGGTGAAAGAGCGTCCCATTAGAATAATAAGATTAGACATAAACTGATTGTTCCACTGTGTGTCATTCTCACAATCCATAAAAAAAAAACATGAGTAAACATTTGTACTGTAACTTAAATTTTCTTAAAAGTCCTAAATATTTAACAACTTGAATATTAAAACACTGTCTCATTAAAATACATGCATTGTAAAATATGCCACTTCTTTTCCATATTTACCATTGCCCATTTCTATTTTTTTTTATTCATGTATAAAATAATGTTAAATAGGATTTCAAGGATTGCAACCATTTAGTACAAAATACTCAATTAACTCCTGCAGTTATTGAAATAGTTCCTCATATAAAAAAGGTATGTTATATTCTTGGTACTATCAAATTGAATGTTTATTGAATACATTTCATTCATTTTACCTTTGTTCTGAGGAATGCATTATTATAACAAAAATTAGAATGGTAGGAGTGTTTTTTTTATCACAAGATAAATTTCTTCTAGTTTTGATTACAGAAATATTATACAGACAAACACAGTGAATTTCCAGTGGACCTATCTAGACTCTGTAAATATATAGCATCAGTATTAGGCTATCCTTTGTATGCTCCAGAGGCTGCCATTGTAAATTATTATCACATGGATTCAACACTTGCAGGACATACTGACCATTCAGAATTAGACCATGATGCACCATTGATTTCCATTAGGTATGCTTAATACTTAATATTACGAAAAATTGCCTTTATTTAAAAAATTGTATCCATAATATTTTACAATTTACATTTAACTAGACAAATACTAACTCAAATAGCCATTAATAAAAGAATGTTTACATAACAAAGAAGTTAAACATTTCATGGTGATTATGTAAGTTATAACATGCTTTATTGACTTTTCCTTGGGTTTGGAATGTTTGATATAACAGACAATGCTACTGGTGAATCTTATCTTAATCTAAAGACTTTTTAAAGGTCACCTTTCTGTGACTCCTTACTCAGCCCTGATAGATTTTCAGACCATATATGTCAGTAAATGATAGCACATAAGATCTGGTTATAATCATATTGCTGATGCATTCATTAAACACTATATCCTGTTTTTTCAAATGCTACAATTTTATCAAGATTATACCATTTTATCCCTACTAGCATTTCAACCCCTGTAGAGATTTTTCCTGTAATTAGTTTAAAAAAGATATAATTTATATCAGACTTGTTGAAATTGATGAATAAACTTTTGATTGCAGTTTTGGCCAAGATGCCATATTTTTAATTGGAGGTCTAACCAAAGAAACAAAACCAGAAGCCATAATGTTACACAGTGGTGATATCTGCATAATGAGTGAACAGTCAAGACTTGTATACCATGCTGTGCCTAGAATTATGAAAGCTGAAATGAACAGAATAGAAAAGTGTATACTGACATGCAACAAATGTAATGGGTCATGCAGTGAACAAACTAATTCAATACAAGATAAAAAGTCATGTGATAAAGTTATAGATAAGAGAATGTGCTACAAAGAAAAAGAACAGTCTTGTGATAAACATCCAGTCTTTGGACTTTTTGACAGACAGCCTGATTCTGCAGAAATTAGCAGAGATCTCTCTATAGATGAACAACTATTTTGTGATTATTTGAACTGTACACGGATAAATGTCAATGTCAGACAAGTTCTAAAACCAAATGAACAGTTTCCTGACCATCAAAATGTTTTTTCATGTAGTGTTGAGAGTAAAAAAATAAAACTGGATACAAATTAGTAAAAAAGTCAAAACTGGAAAAAAATCAACGTTTTTGTCTGACTTTCATTGAAGAAAGTAAAACTTTCATGATTGCTTATCACTGGCAGGCAAAACATTATGCTTACAGTATTGTTAAAGAAGAAGAAAATTTTATAAGTACTTCAAATGTATGCTTAAAAAAATTGATCCTGTGGAAGTGTGATATTTTTCTTTGGCTGTATTATAGTATAATTTTTAGCTCACCTGGCCCAAAGGTCCAGTGTGAGATTTTCCCATCACTAGGTGTTCATCGTCTGTTGTAGTCCGTAGTCGTAGTCCTTTAACTTTTACAAAAATCTTCTCCTCTGAACTCAAATTTTACCAAAGTTTGCCACAATCATCATTGGGGTATCTAGTTTAAAAAATGTGTCCAATGACCTCGTCTTCCAACCAAGATGGCTGACGTGGCTAAAAATAGAACATAGGGGGCAAAATGTAAGTTTTTAGTCCCCTACTGACGAAGTGGAAGGGGACTTTAGGTTTGCACTCCGTCTGTCTGTCCCTCTGTCCATCTGTCCATCCGTCAGTCCGGCAAATCAGCTTTCCACACTTTTTTTCTTTGTTCTTGAAGATATTGATTTGATATTCGGTATATAGTTTTATCATGACAAGTTATAGATCAAGTTCGAATTTTGTTTCGGTCTGATGATTTAGTCCAGAGTTCTGGACCATATCTTATTTCTATTATTTTTAAAACTGCAATAGATAGAAAAATCTGACATGAGCAAAAATGTTCAGAATTGACCTATTGTCCATTTAAGTCAAAACTGTTAGAAGATTTCTTATCAGAGTTGTTGCTCTTAAATGACAAATTTTACCATTTATTTTCATTTTTGCTTATTATCTTGAAAACTATAATAGATAGAGAGAAATTGTTAGTCGACTTTTTATTAGATTTCTTGCTCTTTAATGACAGTTTTTAGCAATTTTTGATGTTTTTGCCTATTATCTTGAAAAATATAAAAGATAGATAGAAACTTTAAAACAACAAAAATGATCAGCAAGACAAGATCTACAAACAAGTCAAAGTTTGCAGAAACAGTTAATAAACTATTTATAGGAGTGATTGCCCTTAAATGATAATTTTTTTTTACCTTCTTTTGTGTTTTGGGAAAAAACTGAAGATGATAGAGAGAAACTGTAAACAGAAAAAATTATCAGCAGTACAAGATCAACAAAAAAAGAGATTTTTGTCATGAAATCTATTCTAGTCTACAATTTTGGAGAATGTCCATTGTTGAAGATGCACATAGACTTAGGTCTGGATTATACTTTGTTAAAATTATCTCCCCATTACACCACCTGATTTTTCAATTGTGAAAATGGATGCAATTGTAGGGATGACACAGTCAATTTAGCTCTTGAAAATCGATAAATTTTTATACGTCCGTTTACGGGACGTATTATAGTATACCGTTGTCCGTCGTCAACATGTTACGCTTCCAAGTTATGGGGTTTTATTCATTCAAAAAGGGGGATTCTCCAGTTTTCGGACAATAACTCAAAAACACTTTTCACCAATTTGCAAGAAACTTTGTTGAATTTTTTATATCTATTGACATGAGCTCCCTTTCAATTTTTATTAATTTTAGATTTTACTTTTTCTAGTTATGGGGTTTTATTCATTAAAAAAAGGGGGATTTTCCAGTTCTCTGACAATAACTCAACAATGCTTTGAGCAGTTTTCATGAAACTTTGGTGAATTGTTTATATCTATTGACGTAAGCTCCCTTTCGATTTTTATAAATTTTAGATGTTACGTTTCCGAGTTATGGGATTTTATTCATAAAAAAGGGTGATTTTCCAGTTTTCAGACAATAAAGTGATTTGAGCAGTTTTTTCATGAAACTTTGGTGACTGGTTTATATCTATTAAGATAACCTCTCTTTAGTTTTTCATAAATTTCTGATATGACATTGAGAAGTTATTGAACTTTATTCTTTGAAAAAGTGATGGGCGTATTATGCGCTCATGGTGCAGCTATTTATTCAACATAGCATCATTACAATCCTTACATGACAGTTGAAGTGCAACCTAAAATTTTCAGAGGTTGAAGACCAATTTCACTAATAACACACAAAAAATGACATCATTTTGAAGTTATGCATAAAAAAGATTCACAAGTAACTCTGGCATTAAGGGCTTTAAGTAAAAATTTAAGGGGATGTTAGTGGACGGTTTGTCCAACTTTTTCTTTTTTATGTCCCACCTATGATAGTAGAGGGGCATTATGTTTTTCGGTCTGTGCGTCCATCGTTCGTTTGTTCATCTGTCCGTCCGTCTGTCCCGCTTCAGGTTAAAGTTTTTGGTCAAGGTAGTTTTTGATGAAGTTGAAGTCCAATCAACTTGAAACTTAGTACACATGTTCCCTATGATATGGTCTTTCTAATTTTAATGCCAAATTAGAGTTTTGACCCCAATTTCACGGTCAACTGAACATAGAAAATGATAGTGCGACTGGGGCATCTGTGTACTATGGACACATTCTTGTTATTAGTAAATTTCGTGAATAAAATAATTCATATGCCTAAATTTTACTTGAAAAATGTGTGAACGAAAATAAAATAGAATACAAGTAAGAAATACACTTCAAATTTTAACATTTGTAGGAGCACAAAGCTTTTTTTGTTATTCAAACATACCTACTCTGTTGTTATGACTCATTAGAAAGGTATTTCACTCGACCCATGTACTTCACTTCTTGGTACTGTGAATTTTTAATGTTATTATATCAACATGTCTCCTCAATAAATAAGAACAACGGAATCTGAATCCAAATGATGTATCAAATATTTATGCTTTATATGTTTTCAATACAAAATGGTCCACTCACACACACCTGATCATAAAAAGATGTACCTGACTTTCTCTTTTCAATAAGATTATTGTCCGTTTTTAGGATTTTTTCAAAAAAAACTGTTGTCGGGGGCAGAAATGCAAATTAATGCTTTAAAAGGATCAATCTTTTATCTTGCAGTGGAATTTTTTTGGCAGAATGTATGCTTGTGCACAAAAAGATCCACATGTATTTGTACCTACCATAATCAACTGTTTTGTGAAAATTTGTCTAACTTAAAAGTTTACAAATATCTCGAAGCTCCATACTATAGTTTAAGTATAAACACATGTTAAAGATGCAAAAAATCTTAAATTATACACCTACATTAAACTTTTAAATCCCATAGAAACATATATGTAAACAATTCAAATATGCCATTTTTACCTTCTCTAATAAAGAGTTTTTGTTTAATTTCAAATGAATATCACCCTGGACATCATCATAAAAAAATGGCAAAAACAGAACATTGAACATTCATTATTATCGTGTTGAAAGTAATGTCCCTTTGAACTGTATCTACCTTAATTAAAACATGCATGTATATCTGATGGCCACAATCACCATGTCTTTCACTGTTACCACAAATCGTAACTTGGACAAAAAATTCAATGAATAAAAATAACCAATAAAAATTCAGATGCTACCAAATTTTGACAAAACAAAAATTTTCCCTTTCCCTTTAGGAATTATATAGCCCTTAATACCATTTTGATTTTATGGAAATGTGAACAATTATTTATAAATCTTCTAAATATATATATTTATTCAAATTCCACATTTTTACCCTATGAGTTATTCAAAATTCTTAGGTAAATTGGTCCTATCCCTTTAAATAAAAATTTAGAAAAATATAGCACAGGATTGCTACCAAATTTTGGGTGAAAATACAAAGCCATTCCTCCCCCTTGATTTTTGACATGGTTAATGACCTTAAATGAAATCTTCAGCTTCTTCACGTAATTTTTTTGTACTGTCCAAATGAAATTACAATATGTTCTTCAATAGTCTATTATTGACATAATTTGGTAATTATGATGTCTTGCTTTAACAATATGTGTCATTATTCAGTATTGGTACATATTTTTTCATCACTCTGAGTTATTTTTTTGTACAGATTAATCAATGAATGATTGTTTTTTCAGGGAGAAATTTATATGTCCCATTGAATGAACTCCCAAATGACAATAGCTATCGTATTTATTCAATGGGACAGTATATTTTATAAGTTTAAATGGACAAGTAAACTCCAAATGATTTTGGGGAAAAGTTTGATTGCCTGTGTAAGTCATCACTTTTTTTTTAGAAAATTTATGTATTTTTTTTAATTTCTTAAACCACCAATCTAATTCAAACATGGCCAGTTTTATCCAAACTTAGCAGGATTGGTCCTGGTTGAATTAAAAACATGGCCACCAGAGGCATTTGTTTTCCTTCAGATTGGCCAATTTTCAAATATTATTTAATGCAAGGCAAAACATTTAAAATTTACAGGATGGATGCTTGGGAGACTAAAGAAACAACCCTTATTTTAAAGTTGATTGTGTGGCAAACGTTGCAGCATTGTTGGTACTGGTTCCCATTAAATCTCTTTGGAAAGTCAAATTTTCAACATCTTTTGTTCAACTACTAGGCCTCTAGTCATTCTTTTATTCTAGTTAAACAATTTTTATTAACATCTCACACACAGGCTCCTTGAAATCTTTAGATTACTTTAGTTTAAGGTTAAATGTAAAGTAGAGTTTTGTAATGTTTATTTGAAGTTATTATTTTTACTTTTCACCTCACCTGGCCCTGAGGACCATGTGAGGTGATACAATCAATAACATTACTTGGAGTCTTTCATTAGGATGTGTATTTCATCATTATCTTTGACAAAATCTTCCACTCTGAAACCAAATGTTTTTAAACTTGGCAGTAATAATTAATGGCATTAACTTCTATAAGCAATTATCATTTCTATTAAATGAAAAACATGGTCACCATGGCAAAAAATACAACATGGGGGTAAAACTGAGTTTTTTTTATAGCTTATATCTTAAAACGTAAAGCATTTAGAGCAAAACTGACTTGTTCAAATTCTGTATGTCAAGATCTATCTACCTGACATTGTCAGAAAAATTAGACAACCAATTTTGAAGTTTTTCTCTGGAAATGTCCATTTTTAGAAAATTTCAAGTTTTAGCTGTTATCTTGAAAATTAAAAAAAAAATGATGATGTTTGCCCATTTTTTTGACAGGCAAGCTTGGTCGCTGTGATCACTCTGGATTTTAAGATAATGCAGAATAGTGAATGGAAGGCAAATCATAAAACCAATGATGTGTAATGCAGAAGGTATAAAGCACCATTTGATTCATGTACTACCAACTTGAGACACAATTTGCCCTTAATTTAAAAAAAGAATGGCTGAAGAGCCACTTAATTGTAAATAAATACACTTGCATTTACATGTTGTAGTTCTTTGGAAAATTAAAATTATTTATCTGAGAATACTATAACACTGTAGTAGTCTCGGTATTTATGGATTAATGTACTACTAGGACAGTTGATAATTATGAAAGTATTTTATCAGTATCTTATGATTGTGCAAGTAGTTGCATAAAATTTGGTACAATCATTGTATTTATATCAAAGTGATTTCCAACACTTTTTTCAAATACCATTTTTACAATTCTTTCCTTAGGCATCACAGTCACCAACTAGGATGTAGATGGTTAGCCACTAAATCAATGCACTAAATATATACTTTCAAATACTTCATATGCACAAATTCCAATTTCATAGATCATGATTAAGCATGAATACATGTACAATACAATCCAAAGTGACCAGCAATTAAATGACATGGGAGACAAGGCGTCATGTATTCTTATTTGAACCAATAGATGATCATAGATGTATTTGTCCCAGATTCTGTTTGAACCAATAGATTATTATAGATGTATTTTTCCCAGATTCTCTTGAACCAATAGATGATCATAGACGTATTTTGTCCCAGATTCTCTTGAACCAATAGATGATCATAGATGTATTTGTCCCAGATTCTCTTGAACCAATAGATAATCATAGATGTATTTGTCCCAGGTTCTCTTGAACCAATAGATGATCATAGACGTATTTTGTCCCAGATTCTCTTGCACAAATAGATAATCATAGATGTATTTGTCCCAGATTATGTTGAACCAAAAGACGATCATATAGATTTATTTGTTCCAAATTCTCTTTAACCAATAGACGATTATAGATATATTTGTCCTATAGATTCTAATTTCTTACCGAAATTAAAGTCCATGAATTCAAAAAGTACAACAGTATACCACATATATACGAAGCACAAAAAACAATAGACACAAAGCACCAATGTAAGAGTATACTCGCAGTTACTGAAAGCTAGTTCAAAGCCAGTTACAACTATTTAATATCATTTACTCTCAATCTAAAGTATCAATCAGTACACATCCAACAGATTTAGTTTAAAGGGAAATCACACTATTGTTTATACGCATCGCTCTCGGCGCCGTTATAGTGTCGTGACCGTATTATGACGTCGCCGTTTCGAGTCCGTCGTAAAGGTTGCTAATTTCTAAAATGGCGGCCCGCTCAAAGGGACGTTCACTATTAAAGCAAGAGAAAGCAAATGACGTGTTGATTCAAGTGCAAAAAATGAAAATGCTACTCGAAATGGACAAAATGTATGGCAAAAAAATAGCCGAAAGTGGTCTTGATATGGTCTTGAATTACCTTACGATTGGGTTTAATTCAAATGAGTTACTCTCTTTAAATAAAGATATTATTATCATTATTATTATTATTGAGTTAGTATTTACATACAATACCATTTATACAATTATTTTTCTTAAAGGTTTATTAATTTCACCGAAAAATATTGTTAGATATGAGAAATATCAACATTTTTTGTTGATCTGGTCTTTATTATTTGTAGCGAAATCCGTCAGCTCAACTTTTTTTTTGTAGAAAAACTTTTTTTATTTACTGTAAAGTTTATATTTTCATATATTAACAATTTTGTTTATCTCGCAGATTTCTTAGTTTCACGAAGAAAAAAAATATTTAAAAACAAAAGAGATATTTATAACACTTTTTGTCGATCATTTCAGTATAATCAAAGCGTACATCGGCGAATGTGAAATCCGTCCGGTCAACTTTTTTTTTTTAGAAAAACATTTTGTTTTACTATGAAGTTTAAATTTTCATATAATATAACTATTAATCTCGCAGATTTCTTAGTTGTATGAAAAAATATTGTAAAACAAAAGAGATATTACTAGTAACACTTTTTTTAGCATGTCTTTCAGAGTGCTAATCTGTAACCATCATATTAAGGTCCGTCTTGTGAAAGAGTATTCATCTCATATAGAAAAAAAATTTGTGCTGATATTCATGTAATAATTGCCACTGAAAGTTTTGCAAAAATCAAGAAAAAAACGAAAACAAAAACAAAACAAAGACTAGTAATTAAGATGTAGGTTCGTGTTAAGATCACTCAATGTGATCACTTGCCTGTCAAGAAACAGTGATATAGGGAGATTGTCAGATTCCGATCATGACTGTAAAGGACAACCATTTGTTTAATACAAAGGTAGCTGATTTACTCTTGATACCTTGGTTCTTTAGAAAAAAAAAACGGCCAACATGATATAGCAGAGTGCTGAAAGTGGCACACACAATCAATCAGTTATTTTCAAATTACCTATCATTAATCAGTTTTGGCAAAAAAAGTATAAAGGCTATACCATACTGAAACATAAATGTGATAAAAGAATATACAATTCAAGAAAGAGAGGTGCACCAACAGAAAATAGAAACTGCAATCTTTCTTTTAATTTCATCCGATCTCAGATCACAAAATTTTAACTCTTACCAGAATTTATTCTATCTTACAGTATAACTCTGAAGTTTCTAAGTGGAACTCGAGCTTTAACTAGAACTCTTACTCGAATAAACATTCGAACTAAAAATAAAACTGGAACTTTATCTCTAAATTTAGCTGGAACTCGAATTCTTATTCTACATCAAAGGTTATCTACACTCTCATTTGTCATCTGATAAAAAAACTTTCGTAAGGGTTCCACGGAACCCAGTGTCTCGCCTACTTTTGCTGTTAATCGCAGGCTCAACAAAAATGAGGAAAAAAATCAATAAAAATATTCCTCTCGATACTATCTTTTGATTATAAGAAGCTTCTGTCCAAGTTTGGTTTAAATCTAGGATAGTTTATGGATCTAATAAATGTTTTAAAAACTTTAACTGCATACTGTATGTAATGTTAACTGGAAGAAAAACTAAGTCCATTTATAAGTAAAATACGGATAAACAGGTACAAAATTTTGACAATTTTCGAGATACAAGCTTTTGATCATAAACAAGCTTCTGTCCAAGTTTGGTACATATCCAGGATAGTTTAAGAAAGTTATTGAAATCTTAAAAACTTTAACCACAGAGTGAATGTATTGTTTCCTGGCAGAAAAACTAAGTCAATTTATAAGTAAAATACGGAAAAAAAGATTTTTTTTTACAAAATTTACTTCTGGATACTATCTTATGATCATAAACAAGCTTCTGACAAAGTTTGGTACAAATCCAGGATAGTTTAAGAAAGTTATTAAAAATTTAAAAACTCTAACCACAGAGTAAATGTATTGTTTCCTGGCAGAAAAACTAAGTCCATTTATAAGTCAAATATGGAAAAAAAAAAATTTTATTTTTACAAAATTTACTTCTGGATACTATCTTATGATCATAAACAAGCTTCTGTCCAAGTTTGGTAGAAATCCAGGATAGTTTAAGAAAGTTATTAAAACTTCAAAAACTTTAACCACATAGTGAATATTTGTGGACGACGACGACGCCGACGCCGCTGACGACGACGACGCCGACGACGGAATGTAGGATCGCTATGTCTCGCTTTTTCGACTAAAGTCGAAGGCTCGACAAAAAACTAGAGTTAGATAAAATATATCGATATTTCCACAGAAACACGGATAGATGTAGCAGAACAAGAAAAAAAACTAGATCCGTTTATGACAAATTAAAAGATTTTTTTAAATACATCAACTGGGAACATTATATGTTCCTGATATCAATATGGCGATGTGTATTTCATTGTCAATTAACTCTAAATTATCAGATGCATTGTATTTCTCATAACATACCAACGTTGAGCGATTAATCGAACGTTAATAAAATATACGTAATACATAAAGTTTTTAAGTTTAAAAAATGAGATGACTTCAACTTTGACAATTACTTTATAATAAACTGTTCAGTATTGTATCTATGTTTAACGATTCGATAGATTGATAAAGATATCAATGAATAATCAAAATACCTTAAAAAATGTTCAAAAATGATATTATATTTTGTAGTGAAAAGGTTTAATTCAACCTAAGCGTTGCAAGAAATGCTGTTATGCCAGCAACGTCGTTCTATAACGTTAAAAGGTTACAGTTCCCGCCAAAATTCAATAATAAAGATTATTTCCGTTTTAGCGGATTTAAAACATCGGTGACCCCCCTTTTTTATTTATGCTTTTAAAATCTTCCCTGAAGCTGCAACTTATGCAGAAGTTTGAAGGGAAAAACATTAGTAGATTTTTTTTATTTCAAGAAAAATCTATTATAAATAGCAATTAAAAATGGCGGGAAATGTTCAAATGCCTTCAAAAATAAGGAAACCGAGACAAATAAATGTTCATAAGGTATAAGTTACATTTGACTGTTTTTGTTATTCCAGTTAAACATGGTTTTTCAATAAGTTTGTCTTTTTCTAACAATTTAGAGCGGTATTTCTATATTTCGTTATAACGCTATTCTTTAGGTTTTGATGACGTCATATCTCGAAAACAACATCGGTGACCTTAATTTTTTTTTCGCCTAAAATATCTTAATATGTATGATCTGTCTACATGCAAAATTTCAATGAATTATTATTAGTAGTATAAATAGTGTGATTTCCCTTTAAAGACGTCATATACAATCTGAGAAACGCATGACCTTGTACAATGCCAAAATACAAGTAAATATGCAGTATCAACAGGATGTAGGATCATGCATACTCACCGTAACTGTACATATGTATTTAACTATTAATTTTTTTAAATCAAAATCAATTTATAACATATTACTAATAGAACATGTATCTGAGAAATCCGCATTAGGGAGCAACCATATAATTTTTAAGAACCCGGGCTGGGGCTAAAAGGAAATTTGTAATAAAAAGTCAGGACTGACAAATTTGCGATAAAATATGCCTCCTAAAAAAATGCAGGATAAATAAGACAAGGTAACTGCTCTTAAGGTTCATATTTTAAAGTGTTGTTTAAACGAAATTGAATAAAAAAAAATTGAAGACCAATCTAAGAGCAATCGCAATTTATGAAACAAACAAAAAACAGGGACATTTCAAAAATTCATTTAATCTTTACTGAATTGTCAGTGCCAGTCTCTTCTTTATTTATGTACATGTACCATGAGGTAAGGATTTGTATACTAAAAGATGTTATTCACGTTATATCATATTTCAGAACATGTAAAGAGATAATATATATCATGCCTAGTAAACTCGGATGGCAAGTTTGAAAGACATAAAATGCCATGGTTTTAAAAGGCCCTGGTGTAGTTATTCAGGACCTTCAGTGCCGTAGCTACCGTTGAGTCCACTGAAACTAAAGAAAATGAACACATAGACCTTTGAACTGGTTTAAATTCGTTTGTTTACGTGTTTCATTTTGGCGACTCTTTCCAGAGTGTGGCCCCAGTGTATCTTGGAGAATGTTAGTCATATGCAATTGTTCTCCCTTGAGGATTTCTGCAATATCATCTCTCTTCTAAACGAATAAGAAGCATTTCTAATGTTATAATGTCATTTAGATACAGAGGACATTGACATTTCTACAGTCATAGCTTTTTATCTTCTAATTTTTAATATTGGTAAATCAGTAGATTTTCAAATGTATTTGTGCCGTCGTCATATAAATGAAGCGCTATATAAGCATTTCCTTTATTTTTTCCAGTTTTTAGTATAGTATTCTCCACAAAAATGCAAAACTACTGGACAATAATTAAAATTACACATGATAAATGAATAAGAAATAAATAGTTAACCTCCCAATTTTGATAAATGTTTTCCAATGCGTTTTTATACATTCAGTTGCCTTGATGCTTTCCGACTTAAAACAGAAATATCAGCATCAAATAAAGTTGATAATTAATTGTCACACCCGGAGTTTGGCTTCATTTTCACATTCAATTTCATTTTGTTTCATCCGAATTGAATACAGGTTCTGAATATGCATTTTTCCCTGTATGTGCTTTCATTTGATTATCAGAAAACCAATTTATAAGATCTGCACCGATCTGATTAACATTATCAGATCTATCTCTTATGAGCATATCTATATTGTAATTAGATTGGATCTTAACTTTCCTGTTTCAGAGTTTTGATTTATCAGTTAATCAGAGAAGATCCTAGTGGGACACCTTTACATATTTTTTTAAGAACTAAAATCTACACCTACCCTGACACATTGTTTTCTATCAGATAAATAACTATCTACTTTAATATTGGGAGCATCTTCTGACATACCATATGCTTTGAACTCCAACAGAAAACAATCATAAGGTATAGGCAGTCGAATGCCTTCGAAAGGTAAACTAACACAGCAGCTGCAAAAAAAATGTATTGACTGCTTTTTAACTCACCGTTCTTTCGGAACGGTGAGCTTTTGCCATCACTTGCGTCCGTCGTCGTCGTCCGTCCGGTGTAAACTATTTCAAACATCTTCTCTGAAACTACTGAACAAATTCCAACCAAACTTAAGCTGAATGATCCTTAGGGTATCTAGAATAAAGTTTGTGTTTTGTTTTCTGTTTCGTCAAAAAACATGGCCGTCATGGCTAAAAATAGAACATAGGGGTAAAATGCAGTTTTTGGTTTATATCTCAAAAACCAAAGCATTTAGAGCAAATCTGACAGGATAAAAATGTTCATTAGGTCAAGTTCTATCAGCCCTGAAATTTTCAGATGAATCTAACAACCCATTGTTGGGTTGCTGCCACTTAATTGGTAATTATAAGGAAATTTTGCAGTTTTGGGTTATTATCTTGAATATTATTATAGATAAAGATAAACTGTAAACAGAAAAAATGTTCAGCAAAGTAAGATCTACAAATAAATTTATATGACCAAAATTGTCAATTGACCCCTTAAGGAGTAATTGTCCTTTAAGGAAAATTTTACACAAGTTGTTTATCATGTTTTCTTACTTTAAAAAATCTTCTTCTCTGAAACTACTGAACCAAATTAAACCAAACTTAAGCTGAATGATTCTTATCTAAAATAAAGTTTGTGTTTTATTTTCTGTTTCCTCAGAAAACATGGCCGCCATGGCTAAAAATAGAACATAGGGTAAAATGCAGTTTTTGACTTATATCTCAAAAACCAAAGCATTTAGAGCAAATCAGACAAGAAGTTATGGTATTCATTAGGTCAAGGTCTACCTGCCTTGAAATTATCAGCCAAATCAGGTATCTGATTTTTAGGTTATTGCCCCTGAATTGATGATTTTAAGGAAATTTTGCAGTTTTTGGTTATTATCTTGAATATTATTATAGAAAAAGATGAACTGTAAATAGCAAAAATGTTTAGCAAAGTAAGATCTACAAATAAGATTTTATATGACAAAAATTGTCAATTGACCCCTTAAGGAGTTATTGTCCTTTAAAGACAATTTTTCACAATTTGTTCATCTAATCTAGTTTGCTTACTTTAAAAAAAATCTTCTCCTTTGAAACTGCTGAATCAATTTCAGCCAAACTTGGGCTGAATGAGTTTCAGAATATCTTGTATAAATTTTGTATTTTATTTCCTTGTACGTCAAGAAACATAGCCACTATGGCTAAAATGGAACATAGGGGTAAAATTCCTTTTTTTGCTTTTGAAGAAAATATGACAGATACAAAGAACATTTAAATGGCATTTTTAACCCACTCATTAATATATATCATTGAAAGATTTAAGCAAAAAATTACAGGTGAGAAATTCAGGCTCTTGAGAGCCTCTTGTTTCTAGTACTCTCTCATTTCAATAAAGGTGATTTTTTTTTTGATTTTGAATCAATTATATATAGTTGCTCATAAAAAAACAGACCATCAATTCACCCACTCCAATTTAGAATGTATGTAAAAGTTGCCCTTCCCTGACAAAAAATAGTGTATTTTGATGTCATTTTTTACTTAAACTAACCAACAAATTTGAAGAAATGAAACTTTTGTTGATGAGAAATATGTAGACCATTTTGAGCCAAAATTTACTTGTCCATGAGTTTGCTTTAAAAATTGAGGATTATTAATGCGCTCCATAGTATACTTATTTAAGATTTCCAGATAACCAGGGGTTATTTTTAGCAGTACTTGTCTTCCCAAAGTTAGACTTTAAACATATGTTGAAAAGTGGCATGTAGAAAGATGATACTTGTACAATTCAGGATATACCTGGTTTCTATGAAGTTAAACTTAAGGTAAAGTATTTAGAAAGCTGTTAGTCCAAATAATAATGACGTCTTGAAAGGATTTTTTTTTTTCTTTGACGCTTTTCTGCGCAGTAAGGCGTCAAAGCAAAAAAATAAAATAGCTTTCAAGACGTCATAATTATTTGGACTAGAAAGCTGTGAAATTTGCAAAATTTGGTTGAATAGATAGGGATTTTGAATTGGTGGTCTGACACATAAAGGCCAGTAGAGGTGCCTCCTTCAAGCTAACTATTTTTTACTCAAGCAAGGGCACCACTTGGGTGTTCCTTGGATTAATCAGGAAACATTGCTTGCAGTGCATAGATTTATTTATGAGTTCGGTTATTGTTTTATCGTTACGTAGGTGTATAGATTTATACATGTATATGGATAAAAGATAAAAGGCGTACTGAGATCATCCACTTCTAGGAGTTTCAAGGTTTATTTTACAGACCTCGGGAGGGGGCACTTACTATGCAACTGAGTGGTAGGGATGACACTGGAACAATCTAATTAAAATTTCTTTATACTACATATGAGTATAACGAAATCCGATCGAAGTCTATATTTTAATTAAATTGACACTGGAACTATGATACGATAAGGTCGTGAAATTCGGATTACATACAAAGTATTTGATAAGATTACTGATTAAATCATATCCTCGTCTCATGGGAAGAATGCATTGTGACGTCCATTGAAAAAGCATGCATAGTACGAATTCATATGACGTACGAAAACATGATCTGACCATAAGACTTAGTATCTGAAACTACTGATCAGAATCATATGTTAGTATAAATTGAAGATTTGATAAAAACCACAGTCGTAATGCATTATACATTTGTCAAATCTATTTACATGAAATATCGTAATATAGCTATTATATATAAATTCATTTTTTGGTAAAAAAATATGTATATAAGGTGTCTTTTTATAATGCATGTACGACTCAAAGTTTCACATTAGATGAGTATATCTATCTATAAACAATATCAATATATATCAAATCATTAAAAAATGGTAAAAGTCCATCCATCGATTTTATTTCTAATGAGATGGTAAAAAATGGTACAGTTAAATTCTACCATGGAATCTCTTGTTAAACTATTCAATTTTGTCTTTAATGAAGGTATCGTTCCAAAAATATGGAATGAGAGTCTTCTTGTTCCACTTCACAAAAAGGGTAGTAAGGCTGACCCTGGAAATTACCGAGGGATTTCTATCAGTTCAAACCTAGGAAAAGTGTTTAACAAGATTATACATGCCAGATTGTTAAAATTTACCCAATGCAACAATTTGATAAGCAAAACCCAAATTGGTTTTATGGAACATGATCGAACAGCTGATCATATTTTTTCATTGAAATTGATTATTGAACAATACAAGACTAAACATAGGAAAGTTTATGCTGCATTTATTGATTTAAAAAAAGCCTTTGATACGGTATGGAGAATTGGATTATTTCATATACTATTAACACATGGTATTCCAAAGAAAATTTTTAACATAGTTTTTTCAATGTATACCAAAACAAAGAATAGAATAAAATTTAGTGATGGTTTAAGTACATCTTTTATATCTGATAGAGGTGTCAAACAAGGCGATGTTCTAAGCCCTTTGCATGCTATTTAATATTTTGATTAATAATATTGTTGAAAATTTAAAAAACAATAGCACGGACCCTGTGCTAGTTGGTGACGATAAGATTCATTGTTTGTTATATGCCGATGACTTGGTACTATTGTCAAGTAGTCCAGAAGGACTACAATGTAGTCTTGACACTCTAGCTCAGTTCTGCACAGATTGGAAGCTGGAACTAAATTCTACAAAATCAAAAATCTTAATATTTAGTTCTAACGGCAAATCATTTCAAAACTTTTTTACTATCAATAAATCTTATGTTGAGACAGTTGATAAGTATTGTTACCTTGGGATAACTTTAAAATGCAATGGTAAATTTAATCTTGCCTCCAATTTATTGATAGAAAAGGCTAGAAAAGCTCTATTCAAAATAAAGAAATCGGATAGTCTGAACAATTCATGTAGACTTTTAGAAAAACTTTTTGATACAATGGTACTTCCAATTTTATGATATGGAAGTGAAGTTTGGGGTATTGAATCAATTCTAAAAAATACTGAGAATGAAGAAAAGTTTCATATAAAATTTATGAAAGAAATTCTTGGGGTTCACTGTAAAACTTCCAACAATGCATGTCGCAGTGAGCTTGGTAGACTCCCCTTAAAAGCTAAAATTATGTTGTCTTCCATGAAATTCTTAGATCATTTAATCTCATCTGACAAGATCTTAGCTCATTACATTTTTATCAAAACAAGAGAAAACAACCTATGGACAAGTAGTATGAAGAAATGTATCCAAAATCTGGGTTTCTCGTATTTAACATCTTTTCTTCATGTACCTATTAAACCTATGCTTGCTCAGATAAAACAACGAATTCATGACCAAATTTTACAGGAACAGAATTCATATATTACGGAATTATCAAAATTATCCTTTTTTCGACATTATTGCTTTTCAAATAAACGTGCACACTATGTTGATCATTTGAATATGTTGAAAGATAGGGCACCTTTGGCAAAACTTAGGCTAAGTGGGGTCCCGGTAAAGTGAGAAACGGAACAGAAACGAAACAGAGCGAAACGAAACGAAACACAGCGAAACGAAACGAAACACGACGAAACGAAACGAAACATGTAAATTGAGAAACGAAACACAACGAAATGAAACAAAATCTGTATTTTGAGGAACCACCTATAGAAAATCTTCCTGACGAGATATGTGCACAGCCGAAGATACCGAATATTCCATTCAACTTTGAAAAAATTACTCGTCATTTACATTGGTATCTTCGTGCATTAGTTGCAATTAGTCAACTTGTTTTGTTAAATGTGAGGCTTAGGTGCATCACTATGCTACAGAGCCTGTTCTAACGGTTTCTTGTCACGTGCAACAATTAGGGAACATTGAAATTAGAATAGCTGTTACTGGGGATCGTCTGAATATCAGCCTCAAACAAAATTGGCCATTCTTACCTTTGTGACTAGGATTTTTATGTACCGCCTACGGTAGTGGGGCATAATCTTTTCTGGTCTGTGCTGCCGTCCGTCAGTCCGTTCGTCCAATACTAGGTTTATTCTGTTTGTTAAGATAGATTAAATTACAATGAAGTTGTGTTCATGTCAACTTGAAACTATACACATGTTCATTATGAAATGTTCTTTTTGAAATGTATGCCAAATTAGGAATTTGAACCATAATTTGCGATTCAATGAACATGAAAATTTGATATTTTAAGCGAGTCATACTGTCCTATGGATACTTAACACATGACATGAGTAAAATCTCTTTGTTCTTACTGTGCTATAATCTGGATAATGCATAGCAAAGGTGTGTATTAACTACCTCAGATATACTGCACAGTTCAAAAGTACTCTTACATTTAGGGGCGGACCCTCGGTTTTGAAAGGAGTGTAATTCCATATAAAATTTTAAAAATATCACCGAGTGTACATGTAGCGAATATAAAAAAGAAGATGTGATATGATTGCCAATGAGGCAACTCTCCACAAGTGACCAAATGACATAGTAATTAACAACTATAGGTCACCGTACGGCATTCAACAATAAGCAAAGCCCATATCGCATAGTCAGCTATAAAAGGCCCCGAAATGACGTACAAATGTAAAACAATTCAAACGAGAAAACTAACGGCCTAATTTATATACAAAATATGAACGAAAAACAAATATGTAACACTTCAACAATTGACAACCACTGAATTGCAGGCTCCTGAATTGGGACAGGCACATTCATACAGAATGTGGCGGGGTTAAACATGTTAGCGGGATCCCAACCTCCCCCTAACCTGGGATAGTGGTGTAACAGTACAACATAAGAACGAACTATAAAAATCAGTTGAAAAAGGCTTAACTCATCAGATGGATACAAATAACATACATCTAACAAAAACACAGAGTGGACGTGGCCGGGTACTTGTATATCCCAACAACAAAAAGACACTAAGTACTGATCTGAGAGTACTCGAAGTTACTGGCAGCTAGTTCAAAGCCACTAACAAGTAATAAAAAAATCATGCATCTAAGACTAAATTATCAATCTGTACACATCCAACATCCAATGGATTTAGTGTACAGACGTCATAAACAGTCAGAGGAAAAACACGACCTTGTGTATTGCCAAGATACAGGTATCGACAGATTGTAGATCCATGAATGTGCATATGAATTATATAACAATAGTATTTAGTTTGCTTTTAATTTACCGACAACAAAATCAATATTGATACAAATAAAACAATTTTCAATGATCTAATTACAGTGTTGAATTGGTAACCTTTTAGAATAAGTTTATTTCACGGATCGACAAGTTTACCAGGATCGTTTCTAAATTTCCGGGCACGGTAAACAACATTTCCATAAAAATTAGGATGTGCTATCCCATTTGAACTTCAAAACCAAATCTTTATATCTATGGAAGAATTTAGTAAAGGTTTTAAGTAATTTGTGGTAACGAAATCCCTGGCTTAATAATTTACCAGTAATACATAGATTACGTTCGTTAAAATCAAAAACGTTACAACAGACACGGGCATAGCGAACGAGTTGTGAAATTCAAACACCATAAGATGGTGCCAATGGAACATCACCATCCAAAAAGGGAAAAATAACAATCGGGAACAAAAAAATCGTCCCTTTTGTCGTAAATGTCGGCAGTATATTTAGAAAATTCTTGATTTTTTAACGAAAAAAAATCATCAAGATAAAGGTAAGTGTTGTTGAATTTATCAGTTAAATGCAATTTTGACGGGTCTTTACTTAGTGTTGTCATAAACTATGATTCATAACAGTACAAAAACAAGTCTGCTATTAAAGGGGCGCAATTAGTGTCCATTGGAATACCTACAACCTGTCGATAAACTTTGTTGCCAAAACGTACATAAATATTATCAAGGGGAAATTAACAGCTTCAATCATCTCATCCCACCTCCAGTAAGTATATCTAGCATATTTACCTTTCACATTAGAGAAGAAGGCTTTAAATGAATTGCAGCAAATATATTTGCATTCAGATTTACCAAACGACCATTTAATTAAATAAGAAAACTTTTGTTTGATAAGATTGTGTGGAGGTGTAGTGTAAAGAGTAGAAAATTCGCATTCAGATCTACCAAACGACCATTTAATTAGAGTAGAAAAGTCAAAACTGTCAACAGAATCCAAAAGACCATCAAAAACATCTAATTTATTTAAATCATCTAATTTTTTTCACTCCAAAATAGACGATTTTATGCTAAAACATGATATGTTTTCCACTCAAAGGGTGGGACATAAAATATTTTATAATATTTTGTGTACAATGTACATCTGAAACCAGTGTTTCCCAGTCAAACCAGATAATAATATTTTTTTTTGTAATTTCTGCCGAAAAAGAAATGTATTTTAGAATATCCAAATAAATAAAATCTGATTTGGATTATAGTTTCGTGCTCAATGGAATTAATTACGACTATTTAGATATGTATGCCTTTTAAGTTTTGGGATCGAATTTAATGAGGAACATATTCAAGTTTGTATCAAAGCAGGTTTGGGGGATAAGCTACAGATCAATCAGATTTGGTTTAGAAGCGACATGTCTTTAAAATTGATACAGTAAAAAAAAATGGAGGGAGGGGAAGTTAAAGATTGAAAAGTGTAACATTATTTTCTGTTTTCATATTAATATTTTTAATTTAGGTACAGGAAGGTCGACTATTCATATGTATTATATATTGATAGAAACAAGTGTCTGTGTACATCTCTATTTGGTTCATCTTTCTAGAATTATTGAGGGAAAGAAAGACAATTAATCTATACACAATAACCAGTTTTGTTATGATTTTTCATGCACCGATTCAAAAGTACACTCAACGGAACTAAAAATGTATGAAATGTAGGTTACATGTCAATAAGACAGCAACCAAACGACAAGAACAAACTAAGGACATCTAGAAGGCAACATATAGTATAATTTCAACAATAGATAGGTGTCTACACAATATGTTCATTTCTAACTCGTCACTATAACATATTTTAGTTTCTATTCGTTTCTTCTTTGTTTTTAAGTTTCAAAGATTTTTTATTATGGCAGTCCATGACCATGATGACATTCTTCTTCTTTCATTTTGTTGCAAATCAGGCAAGACATAATCTCGTTTAATACAAGTTCAATTCATATTAACCTTTTAAACTACTTACAACAGGTACCATCGACTTCAACTGTATGGAGATGCCGTATGTACTTCGTAGCTTATCTTTTGAAAATGTGGTAGATACTATACCTAGTAACACGCGTCTATCAAGATAAATGGCGAATAACAAAACACAATATTCGGTACCGTAAGTTTAAAAAAGAAAGTAGAACATGACGAGTCGAACATACAATATTGTATGAATAAAAGGAGAAAAGTGACTGTGCTCCAGTACCACTTTAGATCACAAGGTCACGATTAAAAATTGCCTCGGGTCACCAGGTCACTTTTAAGCAGACTATTCAGTTCTAAACTGATTTGATTCTCGGTTTAAACATTTTAAAGGTCACATGTACTTTCAAAAGAGACGTCAGGTCGCAACGTGGTCAACCCCCCCCCCCTTTTTGACGTCCCAGGTCGGACTTGACAATGTTGTAGCCACATATAGGGTGAATGCATCCAACTTGAACATTTGGATCCTACTACCTAAAGTTATGTATGGCAAGGTGTCCATAACATTTACATATTTTGGCTATGGTTATTTCACTTGGGATACGTACATGTAAGTGTTTCATTCATGAATAAAATACCTTTCTTGGCACAAACTCATAAACAATAAATGATAAAAACCTTGCAGATTATTGCATATACAATGATATTAACAGACGTGATCGAATGAAAAGTTATACACACTAATATATCATAACATTATTAATGATAACAATGTGTGGGACTATAAAGCATAGAAAAATACAAAGCGCAATAGAACTGGTATGTAATGCGTTCTTTCTAGTGCGGCAATCAGTGAAGTTAATCCAAGTGTGTAATGTGTGTTCGAATAAACCGTTAATCACACGTTCTCTTTGGATTAAACGAAATCTTTTGTATACATATAAAAAAAAAAAGCAGAGACAGATCCAGAGTTTAAGGAAAGGGGGAGGCATAATTGTCCAAAAAGATAAACATACCACCAATGTTGTTTTTTTGACGATTTTTAAGCAAACGATTAGATGATATCAATCAAAAGTGCCCTCTAAACCCACACTGATCTTCGGCTATGTCAGGAAGATTTTCTATAGGTGGTTCCTCAAAATACAGATTTTGTTTCGTTTCGTTGTGTTTCGTTTCTCAATTTACATGTTTCGTTTCGTTTTGTCGTGTTTCGTTTCGTTTCGCTGTGTTTTGTTTCGTTTCGCCATGTTTCGTTTCGTTTCGCTCTGTTTCGTTTCTGTTCCGTTTCTCACTTTACCGGGACCCGGCTAAGTGCACACAATCTGGAAATTGAAAGAGTCAGGTACCTGCGAGTTAACAGAGAAGAAAGGTTGTGCAAATTATGTCATAATAATAATATAGAAGACGAAAAACATTTTATCTTGCACTGTACAAAATATGAATCACAAAGAGATGTACTTATATCAAAATTGTCCAATTTTAAAAATTATGACAAACAATCCAAAACTGAGAATGAATATATCAAACTACTACTTAATAGCAAGTGTAGAAAAACACTTAGATTAATATCATCTTTTATTAATCAATCATTTGAATTAAGGAAAAATGTCCTGACAAATGAGTAATATGAACATTATGAAGCTATAACATACAATGTATGTATGTCAGTAGCCTATTCTACATTAACCTATGTATATTAATATATATATAACTGCAAATTTCATTGTTCGAAATGTGCCTATTAATATGTTAAGTAGTATTGTTTAATTGTTGCATCATAACCACTTGTATACTAGTTGTATGGGCCGTTGCCAATTATTGTAATTGAGTTTGTGCCAATAAAATATTTTTTTTTATTTATTTGTATATATTCCTGATCTGTAATAGTGTTGTGATCTTAAGTAATCGCTGATTAAGTTCACCCGTATCTATAAAACTATTTAAAAAATCTCGAGAAAAAAAATAAACATAAAAAATACTCTCGACAGTTGTCTTGGTTTTCTTTTACAGTTGAATGCTAACAAACAATAAAACAGGATATTGGTAACTTTATAGGTGTTTGTTCAGGTCGATTCAGTGTTTATGTTATCTATTAAGAATGTTTTTAAACCTTTTCATACTTCCCGGTATTTCGACTTTGTCCTAGTTTGTAACAGGTGCTATGGTATTTGTTCTCTGGGGTGATCTGGTTTCTTCCTTTATTTATTGGGGTAGTTTCAAGCAATAATAATTGTTTCTGTTGTTATCGTGTTTGGAATAATAACAAAAGTATAAAATTCTGCATGACTATAATTTGTATAAACTATTTTGTTAGATAAAACAAACATTCTTTTTTTATTATAATCACCCCTTTTAAAATTGACTGTGCGCCGCCGCAACCGGAATAAACCAGTTTAATCTTATATTGCATCATCCTTGAAGGTCGTAAAAGGAGAACTAACAAGGAGTGTTGCGAAGAAACAGACGTGGTAATCACTGCAAACTAACTAACAAAGCACAAATTATGGCGGATGAAAGTACAGTTGATGAAAAGGCCCATTTAAAAGCTGAAGTAGATGAATCAGATGATCCAAAATTCAACGATTCTAAAGCTAAATTTTTAACAAATGGAGGAGACGTAAAGGTGGAAGTTGAGACCTCGAGCTCTGGTGGGGCATCGTTCACTGGATTGGGAAAAGAAGAGCTTCTTCAGTACGCCAACGACCCATTTTGGAAGAAAGTACGGGTGATCTTGTTCATCCTTTTCTGGGTTGGATGGATTGCTATGCTGGCAGCTGCTATTGTCATCATTGTTCTAGCTCCACGTTGTCCATACAGACCAGATCTCAAGTGGTATGACAAACAAGCTTCTTACCAAGTTTACCCAAAATCATTCAAAGACACCAATAAGCCAGGAAAAGCTGAACCGGGAGAAGGAGTAGGAGATTTACAAGGTAAAATTCAAATATCATTTAAATGAATTTTCTGTTTATTTTTTTTTATTAATATTCTAATCAACCTCCCCAAATTATGCTTAACAATAACAACTTTTTAAATTTTTTTAATGATTTATGTTTACATTTTTAGACTCTTATTGTACTCTTTTTATGTTGCTTATGTTTATATTGTATCCACCACTGTTTTATATGCATGTAATAATGCATTTTAAATATTATTTTTATGTTGTTCAATTCATTTATGTATTTAAAACAGGAATAATCTCAGAACTGGGAGATGGACATTTCAAAGATCTTGGAGTGGAAACATTGTACATCAACTCTTTTTATAAGAGTGGAGGTGTTGACAATGGTATGGATGTTGTGGATTACAAAGATGTTGAACCAAGTCTTGGAACCCTAGCAGACATCAGAAAACTGAGAAAAGAGACTAAAGACAAAAGTATGTACATGTGATCAAATGAATGATTATCAATTTGTCTGTCGGTGGGGGGTTTAATGTCCTAGTTTGTGTTCTCACATCTGGTATATATCACAAGTGTAGTCAAGTTATATAGGATGATGTAATAATAAATAACATATTTATTTATCCTACTGAGATTATTATGTACTGAATATCATGATGTCACTTGCATCACATGAAAGTGGTTGTAATTTCCCCCAATAACTGATTGATGAAGACTATTCAGTTTACAGTATAAATTTATTTAAACTTGTGGGTCAGTTAACATATATTATTATCTTTGAAGACAAAGCTCAGTTAAATTTGTTTAATTGGTGCACTTTAGTTGTGATTCTACAGTTGCTTATTACAAGGATCTGACAACACTTGTGTTCTTCTTTCTGTTTCTGTAATTATTACATCTGCCAATGAAATTTCAGCCTTCAGAAAAAAAAATTGAAGGCTTGCATCATTTATTGAGGGCCTCAGGGAAGATTAGTTTATTGTAACTAACTGAGGTTACCCTCTTTATATAAAGAATTTATTATTATTATTATTATTATACGTCAATACCTGGGGATCCCAAAATGTCTTCAAACAGAAAATAGAACAAATTATTGTCAAATCTGTGTGCACTAAGACGTACGACACAGGATCTGTATTTGGTAACAGATAAACCTAACAATAAGCATGTTTCTAGGTTTCTACCTGTACCAAAAAGTTCTTTTAAGCACATGTACTAATTTGTGTGAAGAAAGAAGAGTCCAGACAATTACCATTGGTGCATTCTAATGTTTTCTATATGTGTGTATTGCTTTTTCTTATACATAAATTATTAATGTGCATATGAAGTTTAAATCTACACCACATGTAGTAAAAGTAATTAATTGTCTGTATCATTGTAGTGAGACTTGTTATTGATTTCATTCCAAATCACACCAGTAGAAATCACACCTGGTTTGTGTCTAGTCAGAACAAACAAGATCCCTATACAGACTATTATGTTTGGAGACCATGTACAAAGGGTGGACAAAAGCCAAACAATTGGGTATGGACAGGTTTTTATACGACCGCAAAAATTGAAAATTTTTTGGTCGTATATTGGTATGACGTTGTCGTCGTCGTCGTCCGGCGTCGTCCGAAGACACATTGGTTTTCGCACTCTAACATTAGTTTAAGTGAATGGATCTCCATGAAATTTTACCATAAGGTTCAATACCATGAAAGGAAGGTTGGGATTGATTTTGGGGGTTATGGTACCAACAGTTAAGGAATTAGGGGCCAAAAAGGGGCCAACAATAAGCATTTTTGTAACTTCCAGACAATAACTTGTGTGTAAGTGTATGGATCTCTCTGACATTGTACCACAAGGTTCCATATCACAAAGGGAAGGCTGTAATTGATTTTGGGGGTAATTGCCTCAAAATGTTAGGAATTAGGGGCCAAAAAAGGGGCAAAAAACAAGCATTTTTCTAGTTTCATGACAATAACTTGTGTGTAAGTGTTTGGATATTTCTGAAATTGTACTACAAGGTTCCATATCACAAAGGGAAAGCTGGAATTGAGTTTGGGGGTAATTGCCCGAAACGTTTAGGAATTGGGGGCCAAAAAGGGGCCAAAAATAAGCATTTTTCTAGTTTCCAGACAATAACTTGTGT
The DNA here is from genome assembly GCF_021869535.1 of Mytilus californianus. Taxonomy (NCBI): domain Eukaryota; kingdom Metazoa; phylum Mollusca; class Bivalvia; order Mytilida; family Mytilidae; genus Mytilus; species Mytilus californianus. The sequence goes on along the minus strand of NW_026262690.1, from coordinate 30,646,466 downwards.
TCAAGTGTATGGATCTCTCTGAAATTGTACTGCAAGGTACCATACCACAAAGGGAAGGCTGAGATTGAGTTTGGGGGTGATGAATCATAAGGGGGTTCAAAAAATTTTGGGGGGGGGGGATTTTTTTTTTTTTCTTTTTTTTTTCTTTTTTTCCTTTTTTTTTTTCTTTTAAAATTTTCCATTTTAAGTTGGTTATTTCTGATTTATATTTAAAAGCAAATAATAATGATATGGTAGGAGATACACACCAAACAGGATGTGTAAATTATTATATAATAAGTATTGTGCAATAGCAAGAAATTTTCAATTGCACAGTATTGCACAATAGCAAGAAATCTTCAATTGCACAGTATTGCGCAATAGCAAGAAATCTTCAATTGCACAGTATTGCGCAATAGCAAGAAATATCCAATAGCACAATATTGCGCAATAGCAAGAAATTGTCAATTGTACAGTATTGCGCAATAGCAAGAAATAATCAATTGCTCAGTATTGTGCAAAAGAAGATACTTCGTATAAATTGCTTATTTCTTGATCAATTTCAATGGGGTTTTATTCTTGAATTCTTGGGGTTCTTTAATATGCTGAATCTAACCGTGTATTAAGTTTTTAGATTTTGGGCCCCGTTTTTAAATTGGTCCACATTGAGGTCCAAAGGGTCCAAAATTTTACTTTGTTTGATTTCATCAAAAATTGAATTATTGGGGTTCTTTGATATGCCGAATCTAACCGTGTATTTAGATTCTTAATTTTTGGTTCTGTTTTCAAATTGGTCTACATAAAGGTCCAAAGGGTCCAAAATTAAACTTAGTTTGATTTCAACAAAAATTGAATATATGGGGTTTTTTGATATGCTGAATCTAACCATGTATTTAGATTTTTGATTATGGGCCCAGTTTTCGAGTTGGTCCAAATCGGGGTCCAAAATTCAACTTTGTTTGATTTCAACAAAAATTGAATATATGGGGTTCTTTGATATGCTGAATCTAACCATGTATTTAGATTTTTGATTTTTGGGCCCTGTTATCATTTTTGTCCACATTGAGATCAAAAGGGTCCAAAATTAAACTTTGTTTGATTTCATCAAAAATTGAATTCTTGGGGTTCTTTGATATGCTGAATCTAACCATGTATTTAGATTTTGGATATTGGACCATAATAGGTGAATGTCCAATTTAAAATTTTTAAGTTCTTAGACCACATTCATTCTGTGTCAGAAACCTATGCTGTGTCAAATATTTAATCACAATCCAAATTCAGAGCTGTATCAAGCTTGAATGTTGTGTCCATACTTGCCCCAACTGTTCAGGGTTCGACCTCTGCGGTCGTATCAAGCTGCGCCCTGCGGAGCATTTTATTTTTTATTGAAATTTGTTAGTGTTTTAAAATGATTATCGTCACTGAAGTAGTGATATTCTGTTTATTATTGGACATTTTCATTTGATTCTGAGTCATAGAGCTTTTGAATTTTATTTAGAAGAAAACCCAACTTCATTGATTAATTCATTAGGGTACTTTTTTCAGTTGAGTGTTTATGGGGGAAGTGCATGGGAGTATGATGACCTTCGTGGTGAGTGTTATCTCCATACATTCCTCAAAGAACAACCCGATCTCAACTTAATGAACGAAGATGTTAGAAAAGAAATGAAGGTATGTTTTTCTGAAATGGAAATTCTTGGGAAAATGCTACCATTGTAATATCAAACTATTTTACACATATTTTTCATACAAAAGATGCAAGAACATTTTAAGAAAGAATACCTTTAACTTCAAATCCCACACCACTCTTGGATTTGCCATTGTTTACATATAAGAATAAGAAGATGTGGTATGATTGTAAATGAGACAACTCTTTACCAGAGAGCAAATAATGTAGAAGTCAGCAACTATAGGTCACCATACAGCCTTCAACAAAGAGCAATATCCATATATATGCTACATAGCAAACTCTAAAAGTACGCAACATGACAAATGTAAAACAAAACCAATGAGAAAACTAATGATCTGATCTATATACAAAACAAAAAGCAATTGTGATATACAACAACAAATGACAACCACTGAATTTCAAACTGGGTTTCAACATGATTTCCGGCACCCAATCCTCCCCCGATCATGTATATATGCTACTTATTCTTGCATATGCATGCATGTACTGGAGGATGCAATTTAACCCCCACTGTAAGAGTCCAGCAAAAGCAGTGTGGGCTGAATCACTTTGGATTTCTTTTAGTATTTCATATTTCTTTAAATTGGAATTAAGCAGAAGGAATAATTTGGACTAAATTGGCTCTAAAGTCAAAGGTATTTTAAAAATTTCAATTTGTAATATTACACTGAATCTTGTTATGTTTGGTATAATTAAATTAAGTGAAAGTATTATCATTAAGGTTAAATGATTTCCTGTGTATATACAGCTTTGACATGCATGAAATGACAATAATCTTTTTCAAATGGCTTAATTTCACAAAATCTTAACCACTTGACACACACATGCAAACATATTACCGGTATTCATAGCACAACCCTCACCCAAAAACATATTTTAAAAAAAGTTTTGAGTGAAGCATGTGATCTTTGATAATGTCATATGAAAGGAGTTTCTAGTGATTATAATGTAAAGCAAATTATTGAATCAATGCATGCTTATATACTAAAACTAAGTCTCCTGTGTGTGCAATAGTGTAACACATATATTCTTCCACAGAAATTTTACAAATTATTGCAAACCCAATGAAAGTTTTCCACAGTGCCATTGCTATATGGTCAAGGTATTTAAACTTTTATAAGTTCACCTGTCCTATTGAATAAATACAATAGCTATTGTTCTCTCTGTAGTTTATTCTCTTGGACCTTTAAATTTCTTGTAAGAGAAATCTATCACTCATTGATTAATTTACCTGAGTAAAAAAAATCTTCTAAATAGACGAAAATACATGTTTTATACTCAAAACTGCATGTGATGTTGTATTTATTCAATATTAATAAGATATTTCAATTTGTTGAATGTAAACAGTGATTCAAACATTAATAAAAGTTGATTTCTGACAAAACTTTAGAATTTGTTTTTTTGTGTGTTTGACATTAAATAAAAACTTTAAAATTATGATGTTCAAATTAAGACCTACTTAAATGTATTCTATAATTAAAAAAAAATAAAAAAATGCAAATTTCAATGGGAACATTACTTAAACTTTTTTTAGAAATCAAATTCTATGATTAAATCAGTGTTTATATTGAAAAAAAATGATAATAAGTTATCAATTTTGAATAAATACATCATCACAGGCAGTTAATGAGTATAAAAAATATATAAGAATTTTTTTTTCATGACTCAGGTAAATTAATCAATGCTGATAGATTTCTCTTAGAAGAAATTTAAAGGTCCCAGTGAATAAACTACACAGAGAACAATAGCTATTGTATTCATTTGATGGGGCAAGTGAACTTACAAAAGTTGAAATACCTTGACCAGATAGAGATGGCACTGTGGAAAACTTTCATTGGGTTCCCATTGGGGAAAACATTATAGTTTTTATCAAGTATGATGTATCTATTTAAAATCTTGCAGTAGAATATTTCAGTCCACATAATTACTGAATTAATTTATTCAGGATGTGTTGAATTTCTGGTTGAAAGAAGGAATTGATGGTTTCCATGTAAGAAATGCAGAATATCTTGTAGAGAACATTACACTTGGTGATGAATCAGCCAGTAGAAGTGGATCTGTTATGGTAGGTACAATGTATTATCAGAGTGTAAGATTATCTGATGGAAAAATTGACACTTGGTAATGAACTAACCTATTGAAGTGGATCTGTGATGGTACACATAGGTATTAACAGATTGTAAGATTAGTATTTGGTGGAAAACTTGTCACTTGGTAATGAACTAGCCAGTGGTTAGGTATTGACAGGTCTGTAAGATTAGTATCTGATGGAAAACTTGACACTTGGTAATGAACTAGCCAGTGGGTAGGTATTGACAGGTCTGTAAGATTAGTATTTGCTGGAAAAACTTTACACTTGGTAATATGGTAGGTATTACCAGAGTGTCTGCAGTATCTGGCGGTCAGTGTTGGAGAATAGAACACTTCATGATGAACCTGTTAGTGGATTGGTTAAAAATTGTAGGTATTACCAATGAGTTTATAAGAATAAAATCTGTTGTAGAACATAACAATTGCTGATTAACCATTTGTTAGTAGAGGATCAGATCCACAGTAATTATATTGATTGTAGATCAATACAATAATGTAATTGTTAATAGTATGGGATTTGGAAGCAAAGTTTTTTAATGTTTTTAAAGATTTCAAGACAATCATATTTTCATTTGGATACATATATGTAGTGGTTTCTCCCTACTCGAATAAACAAAATAATTTCGCAGTATGGCTATAAAGTATATGTTTATTTTAACAGAGTTATGAAAGTCTGATACATGACCATACAACACACCAGCCTGAATCATTTGACTTACTACAGGAATGGAGAGCTGTATTGGAAGCTGCTGCTAATAAACCAGGAAGGGAAAAGTAGGCTAATTTTACACTTAGTTTTTTTTTAAATTGAAGAAAATTCTAATATGTAATGTAATCAACCTGTTAATTTTCTTGGCAGGACTTCATTTCAAACCCCTTCATGTAAGTCTATGGTTATTCTGTCAACAGGGGGAGGGGGGGTTCAAAAAGATTTGAAGAAGTAATATTTTTTAATTATTTTTTTTACCCAGTTATGTTCTTTTATTATATGGCTGTCCCAAGCCAGATACAAATACCAATTCTAATATAGTAGAGTTTGAAATAACAGGGGTATATCACAAATTGTTTGAATGATCACATCTGATTAGAGAAAATAGTAAAAATTGGAAAGTCACTTGCAAAGGAGGAAGGTAGTATACTGCTTGTAAAGTTGTGATGCATGAATGTTACTGCAAAAGCATACTTGTTATTTATTTAGTTGTAAAAAGTACTTCTTTCAAAAATTGCATGAGAGAGTCATAAAATTAAATGTTTAAAAACAGAAATTGTTGCTATAAAGCAGGAGAAAGAAGCAAAGATTAATTGAAATCTTTAAACTGAAATGCAATGGTGCGAATTTGGGATTGATATGGAGAAGCAAAGTGCAGCACTACCATGTTTTCTTACTTCAATATGGATTTGATGTTTATATCCTATTTCTATCATACTGTTTTGTTTGTCATAAATTCAGTATTTCTTTTTGTATGTCTTTTTTTAGTAAAAATAAATAAATGTGCATAATGTTTAATGTAACTTTTACTTTGTTACTTGTTGGGTATCTGTACCTTTTAAAAGAATAATTCATAATGATTATGCATGAATAATAGTCTGTTGATGTTAATCAAGCAACAATCAATCGAAATAGAAAACACCATTGAAATAGCTGTCTGAATCTCCAGTAGAAAGGACCAAAAATGACAGAATTTCACCTACTGATGGTGTACAAAATGGATAGGCACCTTTGTTGATCCCAATTAAAGAAGGTTTATTTAACAATTTTGAGTAATTTATAAATTAAAATTACAGGGCATTGATTGTAACTGTTAATGCAGATATGAACACAACTATGAAATACTATGAAACAAATGGCAAGAATGGTGCTACCTATGTCAGAATGTCGCCAATCACAAATTACAATAAGAATGGACTTGCAACTCATCTCAAAGACAGGATACAAGAAGTTGCTGTTGACGACGCTCACAGGAAGATCTGGATGGTTAGTTTTATTTTATGTCAATATGGGTATAGGGAAGCTATCAAAAACAAAAGAACTAGTTATAAATGTCATAGTTGAAACTTTAACTGCCTGGTCATAAGTTTTGATTGGATCAACTCTCACTACAGATTACAGCTTTATAGGTCAATTGGACAAGAAAAGTTGCGAAATCAAGCTAACGTTGTGTAAGTTATCATCCACAGAACATATAAAAAGTGCTAAAACAAAATGGAAATTTAAGGAGAAACATTATTTTTATTTTGAGTGAGTGAATTGATATTGAAGATCTTTTGATCAATAATCAGATATTAATGGTGAATAAAAAAATCAAGAATGATAAAAGCTACATGTACATGTATTGTAATGAAGAATACATTACCCAAGAGAAAAGCTTGCACATTACAGAAATGAAAATATCAAGATAAAAAAATTAAATATCTTCTTTGACATTTCTATTCTAGTTGGACAATGAAAACCATGGTAGAATTGCCAGTCTGATTGGTGATGAGTATATGAAAGCTATGTTAGCAGTACAGATTTTACTTCCTGGTGTCTCATCATCTTACTATGGTGATGAAATTGCTATGAAGAATGGAGTTCCAGCAGCAGCAAGCAAGGATCCAGTTTCTAAATTACCTGGACAGGTAGGGGGAATTCTCCATTATAGTGTATGAAAAATTGTAGGTGAATTGTTAATAAACATTTGATCAAATGAGACAAATTTTAATACAATGCTATCTTATCTCTAAACACAAGTGCAGTTTTATTTTTACAATTGTTACTGTTGTTATTTTCAAAACTCAAACTTGAAAATGTTTTGGACTGTTGATATTTTGATAGGGCAAGTTTATTCTAAATGTAATGGTCTTGAAAGGCATATGGAATTATGTCTTTAAATTTTGCAGTTTTATAATTTCCTTTGTTATGATTATTTATTCCAATAATTCTGTATTGATTGAGAATTTTTGTATTATTATAGACAAACAGAGATCAATTCCGTACGCCAATGCAGTGGAGTAGTGAACAACCAAATGCTGGTTTCACTGATCCAACATTCATGCCATGGATTCCTTTGGGAGCAAACTACAAAACCAACAATGTACAGGTAAGTCTGGCAATCATAACACATTTTTCTTATTTTTATGCGGGTATGTGTTTTCTGATGAAGTCATGTTCAGTTACTACAGGTGACAACATGGTCGTATATATTTATTGTACTTGTGTTTTTAACTAAGAGATGTATTACTTGATATTAACACAATGAAAACAAAAAAGAAAATTATTTTGTGATAGCTAGTTTGTCCAAAGGCTGTATAGTGACCTGAATTTGTTCACATCTTTGTCCTTTTATGTACTTGTGTTATTGGCAATCATACAACATCTCCTTATTTTTTTTTTTAAGTAAAGCTTTAAATTAAGTAGTCTTTGTACAATGATATTTAGTGCTCTAGTACATGTATATTATTTGAGAAACATATTAGTATCCATATTAAATTTTATATTGAATTGATGCCTTGTACCTGGTGTAAATGTATTTAGTAGACATATCATGAAATTTTCTCCTAAAGTTAATGCATATTTGATTTTCATTTTTCAGCATGCCAAAGCATACCACAGTGAATATAGTATAATGAACACTTTCAAACAATTAGTTGTACTGGCCAGTAATGAATCTATACAGTTTGGCAAGACTGTTGTATCTATCTTGAAGGACAACAATGACATTTTATGGATGACTAGAAAAGCTGAAGGATTCTCTGGGTACCTAGTAATCATAAACCTTGGAGATTCACACTTTGCTAGTAACTTCAAAGAGGCTAAAATTCCTAAAACACTGATGCATGTCTTCCATTCAGATGGCACGCTTATAGAAGGAACTATGGACCTCAGCAAGAGGGCAGTCAGTATTGCCCCAAAACATGTTCATGTCTACAAATTTGACTAGAAACTCTTTTAACAGCATTTTTTTCTTCAAATTTGATTTTTTCAAAAATTTCTGAAGTAATTTTTTTTTTTAAAGAGATATTTAAACATGTAAATCTTTTTTAGGAATTTTTTTGGACTTTGTCCTTGTGAAAATCTAACAATTGTTATACCATAAAAATAATGGTCATGTATGATGGCTTTGTGCTTGATGATGTGGTCTAATAATATATAACAAAACTTATTTTGTCGTTGTTTTTTATTATATATAGTAAAGGCTTGCCCAATAATAGTTTAAATCTTCACGTGACCATATGAAGAAAAAAAATCACAAACCTGCTTCATGGTCTTTTAATGCCCCTACTGCAATAGTTTGGAGGCATTATGTTTTCTGATCTGTTCATCTGTCCCGTATCTGGTATTAAGTTTTTTGGTCCAGATAGTTAATCATGCAGTTGTGGCCTCATAATTTAAAATCTAGTACACATCTTCATTCATGATATGAACTTTTTAAATCGTGTGCTAAATTATGGATTTGATGGTGAAATCAGAATATTCACATGTTAAAGCTTTTGGTTATGGTAGTATACCATGAAGCTGCAGTCATTTACTAGAAATTTAATACATGTGCATTATGATGTGAAGGTTTAGATTACCGGTATATAGTTTTTTATACGACGGCAAACAATTTTTTGCATCGTATAATGCTATGTCGTAGTCGTCCGAAGACACATTTGGTTTCCAGACAATAACTTTAGTTTAAGGGAATGGATCTCTGAGAAATTTTACCAGAAGGTTCAATACCACAAAAGGAAGTTTGGGATTGATTTTGGGGGTTATGGTAACAACAGTTTAGGAATTAGGGGCCAAAAACAAACGTTTTTGTAGTTCCCGGACAATAACTTGTGTGTTAGTGTATAGATCTCTCAGAAATTGTACCACAAGGTTCCATATCACAAAGGGAAGGCTGGGATTGAGTTTAGGGGTAATTGCCCCAACGGTTCAGGAATTAGGGGCAAAAAAGGGGCCAAAAACAAGCATTTTTCTAGTTTCCAGACAGTAACTTGTGTTTAAGTCTATGGATCTCTCTAAAATTGTACTACAAGGTTCCATACCACAAAGGGAAGGCTGGGATTAATTTTGGGGGTAATTACTCCAAGGGGGAGGGGGTTTATAAAGTTTGGGGGTTCATATTTTTTTTCTTCAAAATTTTTGAAATTTCAAATGATTGCACAGTATTGCGCAATAGCACAGTATTGTTCAATACCACACACAGTATTGGGCAAATTCCAATGGCAAGAAATCTTCAATTGCACAATAGCACAGTATTGCGCAGTAGTAAGAAATCTTCAATTTCACAGTAATGCGCAATAGCACAGTATTGCACAATAGCACAGTATTGAGCAATAGCAAGAAATCTTCAATTGCACTGTATTGGGCAATAGCAAGAAATCTTCAATTGCACAGTATTGGGCAATTGCAAGAAATCTTCAATTGCACAGAATTGCGCAATAGCAAGATATCCCCAATTGCACAGTATCGTGCAACAGCAAGAAATCTTCAACTGCACAGTATTGCGCAATAGCAAGAAATCTTCAATTGCACAGTATTGCACAATAGCAAGAAATCTTCAATTGGCCAGTATTGCACAATAGCAAGAAATCTTCAATTGAAAATAAATACAAATCTTTTAACCAATTTCAATGGGATTAATTTAAAGTTTTTAATTTCTGGGGGTTCTAACCTTGTATTACTTTTTTGGATATTGGGCCCCATTTTTAAATTGGTCTACATTGAGGTCAAAAGGGTCCAAAATTAAACTTTGTTTGATTTCATCAAAAACTGAATTATTGCGGCTGTATAATATGCTGAATCTTATTGTGCATTTAGAGTTTTTATTTTGGGCCCTGTTTTCAAATTAGTCCATATTAAGGTTTGAAGGGTCTAAAATTAAACTTCGTTTGATTTCAACTAAAATTATTTTTTTTGTGTTTTTTTATATGCTGAATCTAACCATGTTGTTAGATTTTGGATATCAGACCATTCTAGGTAAATTAAATGTCCCATTTCAAATTTTTAATATCTTTGACCACATTTATTTTGTGTCAAAAACATATATTATGTCAAAATTTGATCACAATCCAAATTCAGACAGTATCAAGCTTGAATATTGTGTTCAAACTTGCCCCAACTGTTCAGGGTTATACCTCTGCGGTCGTATCTGGCTGCGCTCAGCGAAGCATTTTATTACCACTTGTGCCGGGTTGTCATGATGTTCGGTTAAGCATCTTTCTAAAGTTCTTACCATCATTCTTTTTAAAGTAAATGAGCTTAAGAAATATTGTGATGAGTAGATATTGGAAGATGTGGTATGAGTGCCAATGAGACAACTCTCCATCCAAGTTACAAGTCATCTTAAAAATTTGCTTCAGGATGGAAACATTCAGATCATAATTTATGCTCTGCAAAAGGAATTTTTGACCTCTAGTCTTAAATTCAAAACCTGAAACAAATCAATGCTCATCTACAAAACTCGCGCTTCAGAATGGAAACATTAAGATCCATAATTCAGGCTATGTAAAAAGGATATTTGACCTCAAGTCTTAAATTGAAAAATGCTCTCAATTCCACAGAAAATCCTAATGGTTTTGGGTCAACCAAATTCATCATCAGTTCAGAGCTATACCTTTTCGCACGACATTGTTCCAAGAGTTTTCAAGAAGGTTAATACAGCAATACAGGGTTGAGAAACCATGAAATGCATATATAATTTTATGTATGTGTGTGTAAATGATTAATGATTTATGATTAATAAAAAAAAGCATTTTTTTCAACGGTCAACGGCCAAGCACAGCAGTTCAGCAACAAATGGTTCTGTGAATGATGTTAGATTTGAATATGGATTTCATATCTGGGGGCACTGTTCGATTTTCAAAAGGGGTTAGTTCTCCCCTCAGAAGAACATTTCAATCATATTCATGAAATTATTTAGACTAAATAGGGAAAAACATGCGGCTCCAGCAAATCTTCATTTGCAACTGTTAGGACTTCTGTTGTCTTACTTAGTCATACTACCTCATGCGCTGTTGTATATGGGCCCTTTACAGTTGTATCACCTGACTTCTGCTTTGGCAACCTCACAGGATACCCTTTTCAGTTAAACTCAACATTCTCCGATGTTGTTGACACACTTGGGATTGGGGGAAATTTAGGTTCGGGTCATATTTCAGAACAGTATCCAGTTCATTATCACAAGAAACACATACATTGGCTGGGATTGAAAGCAGTTTGGAAAGCTCTTGTTGGTTAAGCGTCGGAATTTTCTAGTCCCAATTCTACAGCAGTGGTTTACATAAAAAAACAAAGAGGGGCATCGCCCAGCCTATTCTTTATTTTTTGAGAAGTTTCAGTTGTGTCTCGAATAGGATACTGATCTTCATGCAGCCCATATCCCAGATAAAGTTGACTGTCATGCAGAACGCTTATACCGGGGGCAAACTCTTGTGATGATCTCGGAATGGAGTCGGCATCGTTCGATAGTCTAGAGATAATTCACAATACTAAGGATCCCAAACAAAGACGTGTTTGCCGTTTCTTGGAAGGGATGTTTGCATATGCCTTTCCTTCAGTAATTCTGGCTCCAAAAGTTTTATTGGAAGTGAAGAACGAGGTATGTTTGCCTCTTTTGGTAGCTCCCCATACTCCTCGACAGTCGTGGTTCCTTGTGTTACTGGAAAAATGTATCACTGAAATTGCCAGTGAGAAAGACATGTTTTCTCAAAACAGGGGTCACATTTTTTATCCAAACCATCAAAGTTTTAATCTAATAGTTTGGAAAATTTTGCTGGTCAATTTTCTTCTTTAAAGTAGTTTCTATCTGTCTATTATAATTTTCAAGATAAAAGGACAAACGTAAAAAAAAATGATAAAATTCTTCATTTAAGGGCAAGAACTCGTCTGACATTTTTTTATGTAAATAGACAGTAGTTAGATCTCAACATTCTGGACTTTTTTGCTCTTGTCAAATTTTCTCCATCTCAGTGTTCATGGGAAATAGACAAAACTTGCATTTTACCCCGGTGTTCTATCGGACACATCTTAAACTAGATACCCCAGTAATGAATGTGGCCAAGTTTGGTTATATTTGGCTCATAAGTTTCAGAGAAGATTTTTGTAAAAGTGAACGGACGACGACGGACGCCAAGTGACGAGAAAGGCCCACAGTGGCCCTTAAAGCCTTTGGGTCAGATGAGCTAAAATGAATTCAAAGATAGAGTTTTAATCTGAAACTCTTCTTCTTTCAGGTCAAAGAAAAGAGAAAAAAAATAATTAAAGGATGGCTTATCGGTTGTTTTTTTTTGTTAATCAGCTGTACAAAAAATAACGAGAAAAATCATGTTTTTCGTGTAGACGGTCACGGGTAACATACTCATGTTGTTCTTCAAGGATTCCATCCAGTCAGGATTCTACTTCGTCAAAATTATCTACCCATAACGACACCTATTTTTTTTCAATCGCGAAAATGGAAGTCATTGTAGGGATGACGCGCTGTCAATTTAACTCTTGAAAACCGACAAATTTATCCACATAGCATTATTATCATTCTTACATGACAGTTGTATTTTAAGACATATGTATCTACTAGCTATTAAGCATCATGTAATGTACTTTTATGCCTTTTGTCAACTTAAAATTATTGTCTGATCGGTTGTGAGGGTGAATTTTAGAAAGTTAAAAAAGAAAGAAAAAAAAGAACGTGTTTGAGGACACGATTGCCCCGCTCAAGCATTGCATTTTTTTCATGTTAAAAAAAGGCATAACTCTAGAACGGTTAATGACTCACTGTCCAAATTCGAACTCTGCCTGCAAGTTTCGGTTATTATCCTTGTTTATGAGTTTCAAAATATTCGTATGAGGAAAACTTGTTAGAGTGCGGAAACGAAAAAATTGCAATTTTCCATGTTATAAAGGGGCATAACTCTAGAACCGTATATACTGCCAAATTTAAACTCTGTCTGCGTGTTGTGGTTCTTAGCATTGTGTATGAGTTTTATAAAATATTGGATGAGGCAAACTTAAGTAAGAGTGCGGAAACGAAAAAAATGCAATTTTCCAAGTTATAAAGGGGCATAACTCTAGAACGGTAAGTGACTCACTGCCCAAATTCGAACTCTGCCTGCAAGTTTTGGTTCTTAGCATTGTGTATGAGTTTCATAAAATTCGGATGAAGAAAACTTAGTTTGAGTGCGGAAACGAAAAAGGTTAAAGACGAAATTACCCTAGATAATACACACAAAATTTTTTTTTTTTTAAGTTGTGCATTTTTAAGATCCACTTGTAAAGTCTATCGTCAAGGGTTTTCAGTAAAAAAAACTTTGGGGTGTTAGTGAATTGTGTGTCCGGCTTTTTTTGTGTATTCATTTCATGAATAAAATAATTAATATGACTAATTTTTAATTGAAAAAATAAGTGAACGGAAATAAAATATAATGCAAGTAATGACACATTTAAGGTTAGAGCTGATGGTTACCCCAGATTTGTTGCTGTTGCGATTGTGAAATGTGTAGTTATATGTGCTTGGTTTTTATTTCTGGTGACTGAAATAACAGTACACTTATCTTGGTAGAATGCAATTTTCCACGTAGTTTCCCATGGTGTCAATTTTTCAAGATCTTTTTGTAATGTAGATGCATCATAATTTGATTATTTGCAAATAAACGCATGGTAGATGTAATACCAGTTGGAATCATGATCGTTTATGTCGTACGGAAAAGATTTTGGTTCAAGAACTGACCCCTGTGGAACCCCTAATTCGACTTACACACTCAGATTTCCTTCTCTACGTCGAACAACTGATTAAGAAATTTTGTATCTAGAAATGTAATACCCCTGTTTCCCGTAATGGGGAAGTTTGTTAATGAGAAGATAATGTGAAACATTATCAAATGCTTTTGAGAAATACATGACCAAAATATATGTTTGTTTACCGTTTTCCATGTTAAGTGAAAGAGAGGCGAAAGATACCAAAGGGACATTCAAACTTATAAGTCGAAAATAAACTGACAACGCCATGGCAAAAAAAGAAAAAGACTGAAAGACAAACAACGGTACACAAAACACAACATAGAAAACTAAAGACTGAGCAACACGAACCCCACCAAAATCCGGGGGTGATCTCAGGTGCTCCGGAAGGATACGCAGATCCTGCTGCACATGAATTACCCGTCGTGTTGCTCATGCAAGTACAAACTTGGTGATAATTAATTCGGTAGGTCACATTCGGGGAAAGGAAGGACGGGGTTGTAGTTATGACAATTGGAACATACCCGTCGTCACCTGTGAAACAGATATTCCCTAACGGTTAACCAAAACATCATCTATAAATTGAAGTAACTGTGTTTCACAGGATCGACCTCTGCGAAATCCATGTTATAGGGATACAAGATGTAATTATCTGCATGTTACAGGATGTGTTTAACCACCATGAAATAACATTTTTAATGCGCCCACCTAACACACGGCTAAATTATGTATCATTCAAAACTTACTTCTAATCAAACAGCAAATCATAACAACTCATACGTTTGCACAAAATACCGCCATCTGCCGAAACACAGCTTTTTATCACTTCTTCCGTTTAAACATAGTATGTAGTCAAGTTAACATTGAAAAAATAAAATTCTAAAAAAATGTGAAAATATTTACAGAAAAAAATTATATTGCTCGTAATTAACATGATTAAGGTGGCGAAACTTCGATATGTCAATGTGCATTGACTGCTAGACTGAAAGAAAAAATTGACTTTTCATATTGTTTAATTTGTAATTTAATCATAAACATTTTTATAGTTAAAAGACTTTTTATTTATATAATGTCAACTATAAAAAAATGTATTAAAAATACAGAAACAAATAAATATAAAATCAATTAATGAAAAGTGAAATTTCAAAGAATTCACTTCTACAAATTAGAAAACTTGTCTTCTGGCTGCTTAAACTGCATTGTTCATTGTTTAAATGCATACATGCATCGACGACAGAAAAGGGTGTTAGAATTATCATATACTAGACATTGTAATGATCTGTATGCTTGTTCTTAGTAAGAAACCTTATAATAATACGTAATTGTCAAGTATCAAGACATGTTGCAGTTACATTGACTTCGAATTCATTCTTTATCTTATCTTTCTTTAATTCTCTATTTTAGAAAGTTAAGTCCCACATCCCTTAAACATAGTTGACCTCAAATATATTTGTTATGCTATTACTCCGCACGTTTATAAGAAGTTTTACACCCTTTGCTTTCGTCACTTTGGTTATGAGCGTTCCCGATGAAGGTAAATCAAGAACAAAAGTTCGAACGCACAAAATTGAAAAAAGAATAATTTGGTTTAACAAATTCAATGAACTAGCAATAACTCTAATTACAACTAGACTTCCAGAATAGCTTTAATGACTCGTTCCTTTATCTATATGAGGCTGCCTTTATGTATACAAGAGCTTCTAATGAAGAAAGAAAAGAAGATATCGTTATCTTTCAACTTCTCTTTCCACTATATAGATGATGTCCTCTCACTATTTTGAACGTATATATCCCATCGAACTTGAAAAAAGGATACAACAGATATAGTTGAATCTGTCCCATATCTTGGCTTACATCTCGAAATTAACAATGAGGGTCGGTTGAGAACAAACCTATATGACAAAAGAGTGACATCAGTTTCCCAATTGAGAACTTTCCATTTCTTTGAAGCAACATTTCATCAGCGCCTGCATATAGAGTATATATCTTCCAAGTTGATACGATATTCCAGAGCTTGCATTTACGTTCATGATTTCCTTGATAGAGGAAGCTATTAAACTAGAATTCAAATTGTAAAGCTGAAATCATCCCTTCGAAAATGTTATGGACGCCATGACTAGTTGGTTGACCTTTATGGAATAGCTGACTCACAGATGACGACGGATATGTTCCCATTGTCGTAACTACCATCCTGTCCTCTTTGCATCGAATGTGACCTTCCGAATAAGACCTATCAACAGGCAGTACTTACATGAGACACTCGACTGGTTCCACATGAGGAGCAGGATCTACTTACCCTTCCAGATCACATGAGTTCACACCAAGTGTTTGGTAAGGTCTGTGTTGCTCAGTTTTTGATTTTATATGTTGTGTTTTGTATACTGTTGTTTGTCTTCTGGTGTTTTTTTTCGTTTTTTTTGCCCCTGCTTTGTCAGTTTTTTTTTCAACTTATGACTTTGAATGTCCATTTGATATCTTTCGCCTCTCTTTTAGTGATTAAAATTTTAAAAATTGTGGTTGAATCTATCATGATTACGAATTGGTTATATATCCCCGTGAGCAATTTAACTTACCGGTATTTTCGCAGATATTTTTTTATTGCGTTTAGTCCTCTTTACTTTACTGTCAGGTCACTACTGCAATTAATTGTCTTTAAAGTAAAATGATACCAAGGGAACAATTTCAAACCATAAACCAAAGAAACTAAGATAACACCATGACCAATTGTTAAAAAAATTCAACAGCCAAACAACAGTCCACAAAACACAACAGAGAAATGTAACAATTAACACTACATAAAGAAGTGAATTATTTCATTTTCAACCTTTCGTATATTTTATAACACAACTACTAATAATTTCGTTACATACACAATTATCTGCATTTTTGTTTTAAAAGCTTTTGGTGAAATCATTCAAAACAGATTTCATTCGAATATGGAACCTATTAATTCGAATATTGAACCTATTAATTCGAAATAAAACGAGATTAAACTTCTGAACACATTTAACATGTCTAAACGTTTTAAAAAAAGCAGCAGCATTTTTTCTGGTTCGTTTTTATCACGCAAAACAACAAAGTGTTTCCGAATGCTGTTAACTTATTTCAATGTTGCTACCGATTTAGTCGCAAAAGCATGTTTGCATTTCAACACGACTGCAAAAGGTAAATAAGTTCGACTTCGAAAAAAACATATTTTTACCTCAATTAGCTCGTATATTTGTTTTTGAACTTTAAATATCCGTTCTTTTATTATTGACAATTATTGTCCTCCTTGATATTGACAATTAGCGATGTGCTATCTAAACATAGAAAAGCAATATTATCGCCATTTGCATACACTTCAATAGAAGCTGTTCCAAGAACATTATGTATATCAATCGCATCTTAAAATTTATATGAAAAAATATTTCTTGACAACAAAACCATACATTTATTTGATTTTTGAGCATACAAATATCGATCCCCCAAGACATATATTGCTTTTAGAGTATTTTTCTCATTCTTGGTGGATTTGCTAAGAATTGCAATTTTCGGGAAATATTGCGCAATTAACCTCTTAATGTGTGTTGTTTTGGAATGACTGTATCCTGTTCAATAAGGTTCATATGATCTTTTGGTAAATTTTATCGTAAAATAACTAGAAAATTGCATTTTGTTTAATAATTGCAAAAATTTGGAATGTTTATTCTTGGCCTTTGACCTTGATTTAACGAAAATTGCACCGTACGATTTTTTTACGATCGGGCAAAACAGAAAAAAAAACAGATAATTAGCTTTCGAATGACATATAATACAGCCGTGTGTTACTGTTAGATGGATGCATTAAAGTCTTTAACTAAGCGTCTTTTTGAAAAATGTCACTCGCCTAAAATACATGTGAGGTATATAGGGCGGTAGTTTTCAGGATTATATTTTTGACCATTTTTATATACAAGTGAGACATGGGCAGTTTTCCAGTCATCTGGAAAAATACCTGTTTTAACTGACTTCTCAATAATGATGGAAAGTATTGGTGCAAAGTTACACCATTTGGACAAGGTAGAGCTTGTGCACGGCATATACATGTGTGACGTTATTAACCCCATTTTCGGATCGAGTCGATAGTGAAAAAAGCCATTATTGAATAATTGATAGTAAACACGTAGACACCGATGAAAATAACAGCCCCTTACTGCACATCAGTTAATAATGCATCTATATCGAGATTATGGTTTATCAAATTTGTGGATAGCGCATATCATTATGTAAAACAAATTTGGAGAATACCTTGAAAGCAAATAAACCAGATGTAAAAGAAAGAATGCCATAAAAACTTCAACATTAATACTCTAAACAAAATACACTGTCGTTTAAATAAAACTTGTTCTATAAAGAATTATCGATATGGAGTTATAGAAAACAATTTTTGATAATATATGTTATGCATTTTAGAACGGAGAAATGAAGCCAGTATGATGAATAAAAAATAAAAATTAAACCTTTGACAATCATATCTATATGGCCTATACTAGTACCTGAATCTAGTTTAACCTGAGACTACTATAACACATACTATAACATAGTGTTATAGTAGTCTCAGGTTTAACAGTGATATTATATGGAAGGAGCTTCTAAGTATTCCATTTTCAGTAATTACAATTGTATGTATTGCATTCGACTTCTACAGTGTCTCTTCCCCCTATAGGCTGCTTCAACATTGCATACGGTTGGACTTAAATTGTCATTCAAAGACCCACACCCCACGAATTGCTGCAATTAGAATTGCCTTGATCAAAATAGGGATTTCGGTATCAATAGGTTTGAAATTTAGCAGGAGAGTCTCGCGAGTGGTAATCTTATGTATGAGATAGGCCAGTACGATATGGTCGTGTTTTTGTCACTACGAAGTAGTGGTATGACATTTTCGTAAGATGACAAACTGAAATCTGTTTTACAGTGAACATCAGTGGATTTGTAGTAAACAGAAGTATCTATTCGGTTGCTTTAATGTTTGCAGATAATTTAAAGGAGGCATAAACAGGAGGTACTAGGAAAAACAAAATTATTTATTTTGTAAAAATTATTTCCGTACTCCATGTATACCTTACAACAAAATTATTTTTATTTACCTGTGTACGTTATTTTATTTGGCATCATTTTGTCAAAGGTTATGGTTGTCTTTTTGATATTGTTTTACAACTAACCCCTTGTTTTATCAATTTTGTATTTACATTGTGTCATAGATCATATTTATTCGTTCAGTGTATGTTCACTTGTTTTTGTTAATATGTTGTTTGATTGAGTTAAGCCATTTCAAATGATATTTTATAGTGTGTCTTTCTATGTTGTGATGCTACACTATTGTTTCATGTAGGGCGAAGGTTGGCACCTATTAAAACGTTTAAACCCGCTGCATTTGTTTGCACCTTTCCTAAGTCAGGAACCTGGTGTTCAGTGGTTGTCGTTTGTTGATGTGGTTCGTAAGTGTTTCTCATTTCTCGTTTTTTATATAGATTAGACCGTTGGTTTTCCTGTTTGAATGGTTTTACACTAGTCATTTTTGAGGCCCTTTGTAGCTTGCTCTTCGGTGTGAGCCAAGGCTCCGTGTTGAATGCCGTACTTTGACCTATAATGGTTTACTTTTACAAATTGTGACTTGGATGGAGATTTGTCTCATTGGCACTCATACCACATCTTCTTATATCTATAAACAGACAAAAGTGTATTTGATGACAGGGTGCTAAGTAGAGATAGTCTAAAATGATTCAAGTTCCTCTTCGCTGCATTCTCAACTGAACTGGAAAGTATTATGGTTATATGTAGTACCAGTTCGGTTAATCTCTAAATTATATTAGAACTGGAGTGAGCGCTGGATGTTTTATCCAAGAAGTGTGTTACAACCAGTATGAAATCATTGTAAAGGATGCTGGTATGGAGAGCAGTGGACACTTTTCTAGCATTGTGTTGATTGGTCAATGTCTCATTTAATCCATAATTATAAGAATTGATGTTTTTTTTATAGATTTATTTGATTAAGTTGTGTGAATAAAGAAAACCTAACGATTCAGGTCCCTACAGTTACTAAATAATTCAATCATTTCTGCGAGTTAATTCTGAAAACTGAATTTTAACTCGTCCTAATTTTCCATGCTTGGACTTACTGTCTCAACACATCAATATAATACACCTCTTTGTTCCATCCTGTACTGAACATGAACGCTGAAAATATTTACAGTAGTTAATCATATAGGTTCTTCGTAGTTCTTTATAGATCGCACGATATACATAGTACCATTATTTTTTAACCATTATTTGGTCCTTTTTTGTGCCAAATTTATGCAGTAAATGATTGCCAACTATGCATTCTTCATTAAAAGATCCAAAGTACTAAGAGTTAAATTAAGGAACAAAATAAGACAAATGATATAGGCCTACTTCTTTTCTACTATTGTCTCAGATTCACAATTTTTTCAATATATTTAAAGATAAAAATCAATTTCTTCCACAGTTCCAAACATCTTCGTTCAATACAGTTTACATTTACTAATATTAAAAAAGGCCGAAACACTTATTACAGAACTAACTTTTTTATTTACTGTTAATTGGCAAACAATGTAAATGTGGTTAAAAGCTATGAAGTGTTGTTACAGTATTACAAGAGTTTCAGTGAAAAAATAGTCATTTAATACATTCTACGTCGTATGCCATAATATAAGATAATCAAAATATTTACTTTAGTAAATCAAATACAATGTACTTCTTGCAGTAAATAGATTAATTACATTCAATTTCATACTTAATAAAATTCCATGGTCAAGGCCTACATGGGGGTATCTTCACTTTTGTAGTCGTTAATGTTTAAATGCCATATTTCTCTATTCTTTAGCATCTTTGTTTTCATTTTTCTCTATTTTAGCACCACTTTGTTATCTTTTCGGCTATTTTTTTTTTAATCTTTATTTGTTTTGCCTATTATTCTCTATTCCGTAAATCCCATAATTACCCTTATTGATCAGACGGTTCTGGACTGCTATAACAGCCAACGAACGTAAGAGCACATACACAGTTTTGGTAATGTTGATTCAAATATAAAACGATGATAAACTGTGGTTTTTAATAATCAAGATTGTATACTAAAGTAACTTAAAGATCTAATGAGTCAAAGTACAGCTAGAAAATCTGAACAAACCATGAAGGTACATAACGATAAAAAAAACGCGAGACCATGTGTGTGGGGAGCAGCAGAATAGTCCTTGTCCTGGAACAAAGATGGAGGAGTGAAAGGAGATTCCAGAATAGTCCTTGTCCTGGAACAAAGATGGAGGAGTGAAAGGAGATTCCAAAATAGTCCTTGTCCTGGAACAAAGATGGAGGAATGAAAGGAGATTCCAGAATAGTCCTTGTCCTGGAACAAAGATGGAGGAGTGAAAGGAGATTCCAAAATAGTCCTTGTACTGGAACAAAGATGGAGGAGTGAAAGGAGATTCCAAAATAGTCCTTGTCCTGGAACAAAGATGGAGGAGTGAAAGGAGATTCCAGAATAGTCCTTGTCCTGGAACAAAGATGGAGGAGTGAAAGGAGATTCCAAAATAGTCCTTGTCCTGGAACAAAGATGGAGGAGTGAAAGGGGATTCCAAAATAGTTCAAATACATCACATTCCAACAATGTGGTGCCAGGAATGTTGTGACGTCAATAATATAAGACAATTCAAGCAGCTAAAAAATGTCATATATTTCAAAGGATGTCTTTGTACAATTAACTACTCGTATAATATTCCTGACAGCAACATTTGTTTTGAATGCGAAACATTTGAGCTCCTTGACCTCCGTTTGGAAACTCCTTCCTCCTTGTTTCAGAACAAAGACTACACTACTACTGTAGAGAGGAAAATCGTCTCCTCCTCGCACACCTTCTGATTTTCTTGGGGAAGGACTGGAAGAGGCGAATTTTGGAATTGCATATTCTAGCCAGGAGCCTAGCTAAATGCAGGAAATGATTGTATATAAAAGAGAAAACGAATCTTCAAACGTCTCTGTCGTGCAAAATTTTTCGAGCGGCTCTGTCGTACGAAATGGATAAACCGGCATAGCACCAGGTTAACATGAATATTCCGTCCGCGAAATATTCTCCTGCCTCACCCTAAAAAATTTAAATGATCGTCCCTTAAGTATATGCATAAATAAATAAATCTGATATTGAAACATCAACGCATCCTAATTACGACTAACGATTTAAGTGAAAACAACATACGGTTTGGGATCGTATAATCACTTATAAGATGAATAAAATATATCAAGGCTCTACTACCTACAGTCTCTACATGATGTTCTATGGTGCAATTATTTTTAGAAGAATAGTGTTTGCATGCTCCATCGCTTAATTAAAAATCCACGATTACATCCCTGTCATAAACACAATTATTATTTTCTCCATCATCAAAATATGCCTCTTTAAAGTCAGTTAAACTGTCAAATCGCTGCTTCATTTCGTGTTCGGTAGTAGAGGCAGACTTGTTGACAACTTTCCAAGTTTTTGCTTTGAAACAGCTCGTGTTACATTATCGTGAATGTTGTTATGGGAGTTTCGAAAACTTGGAAAGGCTTTCCTTGAAGTTCTTGGTGTCTCTCGATGTGCGAACGATCTCCTTTCGTGCACTTGAGGTAATTTATTGGTTGTTGGTGTTATTACCTTCACCGTTTGATATTTCACAGGACGACTACTTTGACTAGTAATAGGTCTTGTACCCGTGTCATTATTATAATACAAGTAGTCATCTGTTTGCAGTGAAACAGTTACACCTCTCATAGTTGTTTCTGAATCTTCAACAGAATCCGTAATTTTCGGAAAAGCGTCTCCATTGTCTTTCTTTGGTTCTGTTTCTTTTTTATTTATTTTGAGATTGTTAGATAAGTTTTCATCTTTCTTTTCACTCTTAGATGCCAGACTCTCTAGACTAACATTCAACTTCTCTTCTTTGAGGTCGGAATTCAATGGTTTGAAGAAGGTGATCGGAGTTGGATTAGGTGCTTTTATATCCGGGAGTGTACGGGATTTTTCAACAATCCATTCACGTGGGGGCATTACATTCGGCCCAGAAAAATCTTTACTAAAGTTCACTTTCTGTCCAGCGATTGAAAATTCCTCACTTTTCTTTTTCTTTCTATCATTTCTAATTAAAAAGTCCTCATAAAATGAATTACTTGTCCCAAGTCTTGATCTACCTTCTACAACCTTGCCTTTTCTAAATCCATGAGCGGTCTGTGCCTTTTCTGTTAGATCATGGAAAGAAAATTCCTTGCATTTCATTGCCTGATTATTGAAATCGTACTTTGACCATGCCTTTTGGTATCGCCCTATAGACTGACAAAGAGTCGTTTGAGATCTCATGCTGACAAATGCAAGTTGATAATCACTTGATTTGCAAGTCGGGGCATAATTAATTTCCACTTTCGGGACGTCAAAAAACTTGGTCTTGGTAGAGGATGAAGTGTCAACAGACATCATAAAAACAAAATATTTCCAAACGGCTCAAAATTCGACATCCATTTTCGAACCTTTTTCAAGTTCAATACTAACAAAAAATAATCTCTACAAGATTTCTAATGTTCCATAATCTGATTAGTAATATTCATGTCATATTTAAAATCTCTTGTTTGAGTATTATAGATTTAACTATGTCGTCGAACCAAATCTAAATACATTACAAACTGTTAAAATTTGTTCATAAATCATTAATCTTGTTTATAAAATAAAGTAGAGTACATACTTATAATTGAATGGATACCATAAGTGTACCACAGGTTGGAATAAATCGCCTTCATATCTACTTTTAATTAAATATCTCCTTTAAAGACACCGAATGGGCATGTCCCAAACTTACAAGTTTAGTTGAACATCCTGTAATTGTGCTTTTTTTTCATTTCGGGTTCCCGTTTAAGATAGTCAAAGCTTTGCATCCCACTGTTACAAAGAAAAGATGTGTGTGAATGGTGGCCAGGCTCATCTTAACTTATAATTTAGCTTACTAGTATAGTTCTATTTTTGAAGTAAAAGAAAATTTGGGATATACGCCAACAGACAGCAACCCAACGACACAATAAACCCAAAAGATATGTAGAGGTCAACATATGGCCTTTATCAATAAACATAGCGGCATTCAATGAATTATTTGTATATTTTAAAGTTTAGTACACTTGTTATTCTATGTTTTAATGTAGAAACATACAGCAAGGTACAAATAAAAACATATAGGGATGTCACATAAGTTCGAACGGAAATCCCGTAAGGACTTCAGATAAACTACCAGAACTGGGAAATCCGAAAAAAGGCGGGACTTATTTACTTTGTATTTATTTCAAGGTTCTCGAATCTTTATAACTTCAAAGTATCACAGGTACACGTGGACACTTGGAGGTTTTGGCGATATTATGTTATACTTATGAACAATTAATAAAATAATATTTTTTATAAATGGCTCAAAACTGCAATTTAACAGACACATTATTCTGACTACTAGCCAACCATCCTTTGTTTGCTCTATCTCCTAAATGCTTATGGGAGTGGCAGCAAATGCCAATTTTACAATCTGTAATGCTAGTCTTAGGCCCTATGGTTAAAAAATAAAATATTATGATTTCATTTGATATTTTTAAAATAAGTACACAATTCTTCGTCTATCAGTATGTATTTAATGTTTGCTTATACACGTTCATAAAAAAGACATAATCAATGTCAGAATTTCACGAAGCCAATTTGTATCAATTTTAGTAAAGATTCTATTTCTTTTAAGTAACCCAAGCTAATGAATTCAAAGCTGGAAAAATTGACACTACTTCTGTTTTGTTGTATTTGCTTATAAATTTGAATATGAAGGACTTCACATAACAAAATAAAAATTCAGTCAAAGGTAGAGCTGGTTTTTTTTACTGAAAATTAAGTCCTTTTGCTTTCGGGTTTCCATCAATACATTTTTCCTTAAACATATAAAATTTGCAATAATTTACCAGAATTGTCTCGGACTGCAATGTTTAGGGCTGAATAACATATTGATTGATTGATTGTTGGTTGCTTAACGTCCAGTGGCAAATATTTCATGCGTGTTCAGGACGAGAACAAATTAACAATAAATACGATAGGTAGGTCTTGCAATAGAGTTGTATGTGAATATTTGTCAATTTTTTTTTATAAAAGCTTAAATAAACGAATTACCACCGATAAGGTTCCTGATTTTAGAGTACAGCATGGTGAGGTTCAATTGTGTTTTGATCACTTAATCTTGGAACTTGAGAATAACCAAAAGGCACATAGAAGACGGTACAATAGAAATAATTTGTTTAGAAAAAAATACTGGTGTAATATACCAGAACCACACAGGTACAAGTCAAACAATACTTATTATATTATTACATGGCATTTTCCATATAACAGACTGAGACTACCATATTGGACCAAGGGCTTCAGCCCAATGTCTCGATATGGGGTCTCAAAAAGCATCAAAGTTATCGCTTAAATTTTTCTCTAAAATGTTTGTTATTTCTTCAGGATGATCTGTTAAATTAGGACCAAAGAGTGAGTTCCCATTTTGGTTTGACATGAGTGGTATATCTGGTCAACTCAAAAACTGTAAGTCATAGAGACCTTCAGGCTTTTGATATGAGGTCCTTGGTCAATAAGGAGGAAACTAAGGTCATTATCAAAGGTCAAGGTCATGCTCTATATTTTAACTTTTTACTCCTCATTAACTAAAAGTTATCAACATAAGGTTTTGGCAAACTGTAAGTTGCGACATGGCTCTTCGAAATCGAAGTCCTAGTGCTTTGGAGACTTTTTATTGGAGTTTCCCCCCTTAAATATTCATAATAGACAGTTTGGTAGGATTACTTCAGAACCATTCATATTATGGACCAGTGGTCTTTTGATGAGATTCATTACCTTTGACCCTTAAATTTGGGTATAGGTCAAAGTTAAATTTGACGCTCTAGATTGATCTTTCTATAATTTCATACTGGAACATGATGAAGCCACAAGGTCTTTTGCATTAGACTGGATGATATATGACATTGGAAAGGGCCAACAGGAAGTGACCTTATGTAAACCGGAAGTAGCGTTTTACACTTATCTATACTACTAAAATAACTAGCCTGGCATCCTGACCCAATCTTATACTTCGTCGATACTGTCAGCGCTAGCAATCAGTGAGCCAGGACCCCAGGCTATAAAATAACGAGGTCCAATTTGTTAGCCGGCATGACGTAAATAGGGCTCTTAAAAGAAAAAGCAGAGATGGACTGTCCTGGGACATGCATATCATGTTTATTAGAATAATAATGGTCTATGAGCAGTTAAATTTATTTCATGTTTGCACCGTGTGCAAATTTTGTAATTCAATTGACTTCAAATTTCAATTTGACTTTTACAAGGAAATGCATTGTAACCAATGGGAAGAATAATTGTGGTCTGAGGCCTTCATGTGAACCGGAAGTGACATTTTATAAAATTAAAGTAACTAATTACCACCCTTATTTCAAGCAAAAGTATACAGAAACCATAGATTTATCGAACTATATCTATTATTTCAAAGGGATATACTTAGAAACCATAGATTTATCGAACTATCTCTATTATTTCAAAGGGAAATACACAGAAACCATATATTTTTGGAATCAGTTAAAAGCAAGCTTTCATATGACACCGTGACTATTTTAAACTGGAAGTAGCTGATAATCTCCCTTATTTCAAAGAACTACAAAATATATTTTTTAGAATCTATAAGACAAGTTATCTTCTGACACCTTTTTTGTTTAAGAAAGTGTTATTAAAATAAATTTGGCATATCTGTAAGTGTTATTAAAATAAATTTGGCATATCTGTAAAAAAGTTCATTTAAACCGTATCTAACATCTGAATAATTGGTTTTTAATTCATATTTGTATTTCTTCACAATCATTTATATTAATTTCTAAAAGAATGCATTTTTATATTAGTTTTTACCTGAAATTAAAATAAAAGAACTTTAAATAAAAAATAAATGTGGATAGTGTCCACATGTGGACACAGATGATGCCCCCAATTGCATATCATATAGTTATAAAGGGACATAACTGAAGAACGGTAAAAGTGATGCTACCCAAATTTGAACTTGATCTGAGTTTTGTGGTAATAAGCATTATGTGTAAGTCTCATAACATTTGGTTGAGGCTAACTTAAGTAGAGAACAGAAACTAAAAATTCAGCAATTTTACTATTTGTAAACACGCATATCTCTAGAACGGTTGTGTATAAGTTATATAACATGTGGTTGAGACAAACTCAAGTTAGAGAACGGAAACGAAAAATTCAGCAATTTTTATGTTTATAAAGGAACATAACTCAAGAATGGTAAAAGTGTCGCCACCAAATTTCGTACTTAATCTGTATTATGTAATTTGGTTGAGGCAAACTAAGTTAGAAAACGGAAACAAAAAATGTGTACTTGATCTTAGTTTTGTGGTAATGAATATTGTGTATAGGTTTCATAATGTTTGGTTGGGGCAAACTTAAGTTACAGAACGGAAACTAAAAATTTTGCAATCTTTCAATTTATAAAGGGGCATAACTCAATAATGGTTAAAGTGACACTACCCAAATTCAAGTTGATCTGTGTTTTATCAGTGGAAGTCAAAATTAAACATTGCATTGTATAAAGCATTGATTGTAGTTGATATAACTATAATCATGGACAAAGGAAGATAACTCCAATTTTAAAAATTACTTGATATTTAGAATAAAATGAAAATTTTGCAATTTTCCATTTATAAAGGGGCATAACTCTAGAACGGTTAAAGTGACGCCACCAAAATTCAAACTTAATCTGTGTTTTGTGGTATTAAGCATTGTGTATAAGTTTGATAACATTTGGTTGAGGCAACTTTAAGTTAGAGAACAGAAACAAATATTTCAGCAATTTTTCCATTTGTAAAGGGTCATAACTCTAGAACGGTTAAAGTGACGATACCAAAATTCAAACTTGATCTGTGTTTTGTGGTATTAAGCATTGTGTATAAGTTTCATAACATTTGGTTGAGGCAAACTTAAGTTAGAGAATGGAAACTAAAAATTTTGCAATTTTTCCATTTATAAAGGGGCATAACTCAAGAACGGTTAAAGTGACGCCACCAAAATTCAAACTTGATCTGTGTTTTGTGGTAATAAGATCTGTGTTTTGTGGAAATAAGCATTGTGTATAAGTTTCATAACATTTGGTTGAGGCAAACTCAAGTTAGGGAACGGAAACCAATTTTGGGACATACGTACGTACGTACGTACAGACGGACAAGGGTAAAACTTTATGCCCCACCGCTACAGCGGGGGCATAAAAATTCCACACATTAACTTTTCTTCAAAGTGAATTAGCTATGTTAATTTTATATAAAAGGTCTAAAAGAATGGAATGTAAGGATAAAACTGCTCTCCTTGTCCATGCCATCAAATGAAGATTAAACATTTTCAAAGTATGTAATTTGAGATAGGAGGATGTTTTATGATATTAGCCAATAAGTATTGCTTCTGTCATATTTTTTCATCTGACAAAAACAAAATGGGAACTTTTTCTTAATAACTGCCCTTACATACATTGTTCCTGCAAAGTTTGATTTAGACTCACAAGATAGTTACAAAGAGGAATTAGTGATTGCCTCTTGTGTCCATTCTAGTCATCTGTTGAAATGAGAAATTTTTAAAGACATTTTGGACATTTTTTTCTGTCAACTTTGGATCAGACTGGAAGTTAAGTTTTATATAACATAAACGTGAATTTCCATAGGATTCAACAGGTGAAAATGTTACATTATTGTTGCCTTGAATACCATGCAATTCATGCTGCAGTGGCATACTAGTTATAATATTAAACTAAAAAGTAAATAATGTATGAGGCATTAACATAAGGTAATTAAATAACTCTTAAAAGATATTTTATTTGTTATTTAATTCTTTACATGTACATTTATTGTCCTATTAATTATAATTCAAATATTTATTTAAAACAATACAAGATAATTATGCTAACTGTGTTGGTCATGTTTTGTTCTGTATGTATCTGTATCGAATAGAGATTTATAACATAAAACTAAGCAAAAATCACTAATTTTGAATACAATATTCCTGTAATATCAGTTGTCACTTAAACATTGAATTTACCAGAAAAAGATTTAATACATGTATATTATATCATACAACAAGGTTGACAAAAATATTCAAAGCATAACAACTCATATCACATAAAAATTTTGCAATTTGCATTTGACCAAAAAGAAATATCTTGCAATATAAAAATATCATCAGAAGTTAGAAGAGCACATTGTCAATACGCATAATATTAACTTTTGGTCATTACATTTCAAGAAGTAACAATGTAGATAAAAGTAACAGTAGAAACACTGTGTATTCATGTTAACTGGCATTCCTTGGATAGTTCCTAGTAACATAAAAATTACATGATAAATTAATTGTAATCATTGTAGCATATGAATTAAACGACAAGTTCATTGTATTAATTGTGACTGAAATAATTACATGGCATGTTCATTGTAATCATTGTGGCTGAAAGAATTACAAGACAAGTTCATTGTAGTCATTGTGACTGTAAGAGTCACAAGACACGTTCATTGTAATCATTGTGGCTGAAAGAATTACAAGACAAGTTCATTGTAACTAAGAATAACATGACAAGTTCATTGTAACTAAGAATTACATGACAAGTTCATTGTAATCATTGTGACTGTAAGAATCACAAGACACGTTCATTGTAATCATTGTGTCTGAAAGAATTAAAAGACACGTTCATTGTAACAAAGAATTACATGACAAGTTCATTGTAACTAAGAATTACATGACAAGTTCATTGTAACTAAGAATTACATGAAAAGTTCATTGGAACCCTAAGAATTACATGACAAGTTCATTGTAACCCTAAGAATTACATGACAAGTTCATTGTAACCCTAAGAATTACATGACAAGTTCATTGTAACTAAGAATTACATGAAAAGTTCATTGGAACCCTAAGAATTACATGACAAGTTAATTGGAACCCTCAGAATTACATGACAAGTTCATTGTAACCCTAAGAATTACATGACAAGTTCATTGTAATCCTAAGAATTACATGACAAGTTCATTGTGACTAAGAATTTCATGACAAGTTCATTGTAACTAAGAATTACATGACAAGTTCATTGTAACTAAGAATTACATGAAAAGTTCATTGGAACCCTAAGAATTACATGACAAGTTCATTGTAACCCTAAGAATTACATGACAAGTTCATTGTAACCCTAAGAATTACATGACAAGTTCATTGTGACTAAGAATTTCATGACAGTTCATTGTAACCTTAAGAATTACATGACAAGAACATAGTCATTCCTACTGTATATTGCTGTTGTGTACCATGTACTACTTCAGTATCCTTGCTATGTATTTTTTGCTGTTGGAAAAAATGAAACATTATATAAAGTGGAGCATTTGGTCAGTCAACATTGCAGCATACATCTTATTAACTTCTGCATTTTATAGTAACTAAAAATATGAATATTTGTTTGTTTGTTGACTTTCAATATTAGTACTAGACTCAAATAAATGGAGAATGTGTCCCCATGGATACAGATGATGCCCTCGCTTGCATACAACATTATAAAGGGACATAACTCAAGAACAATAAAAGTGACGCTACCCAAATTTGTACTTGATCTTAGTTTTGTGGTAATAAGTATTGTGTATAGGTTTCATGTTTGGTTGGGGCAAACTTAAGTTACAGAACGGAAACTAAAAATTTTGCAATTTTTCGATTTATAAAGGGGCATAACTCAATAATGGTTAAAGTGACACTACCCAAATTCAACTTGATCTGTGTTTTATCAGTGGAAGGCAAAATTAAACATTGCATTGTATAAAGCATTGATTGTAGTTGGTTCAACTATAATCATGGACAAAGGAAGATAACTTCAATTCTAAATACAAATACAAATATCAGACTGGAACAAAATTCAAACTTAATCTGTAACTTGTCATGATAAAACTATATACCAATTATCAAATCAATATCTCCAAGCATGAATTAAATCAAAGTACTGAAGTACTGAACAACGGATGACTGCAAGTTCTTGTGGATGGTCACAAGCACTTGTCTCAGAAAAACAAATCACATCTGTATACCTGAAAGTGAGGTTAATGTACAGAGATATATTTTTTTCTGAGACAAGTTCGTGCGTGGATAATGAATAAATGACAGGGAATTCAACGTCACCATAATAACTATTATATTGTAGTGATATAAATCAGTATACTCTGGTTTGTTGTTATATATTATATAAATGTTTGTATACAACAGTTACATATATAAAATATAATTTTCATCCATTTGTATATCATTCTATTTTACTATTCTAATAAAAGTGCAGTGCAAGTGCATGGTGGACACTCTTCTGTAATAATATGATTTTTCTAATAGATTGGATTTGAGCAGGCATTCATATTTTCCCGTAAAACATTCTTGAGATATTCTTCCGCATGCGTTAACGCAATTTTTCTGTACGTGTGCATAGATATTATCAATGATTTTTTACTTATATATATATTTCTAACGACAAAACATTTTCATATTATTAATTTATGTTATAAACAAAAATATTTTATGAGTATTCATTTAAGAAATGAATTTATAACAAGCGATAAGGAATGTTATTTTGCACTCGATAATGTCTGCATATTTATAGATTGGTTACCAGTCAAACACGAAAGTTACGTTAGTAGAAATCTCGTCGGCAACAATACATCGGAATGACCTCACGGTCATCGCCATGTAAAAAGTGAAGAAAACTGATTATTTGAGTGAATTTTCTAAGTCCAAGGACCATAACTCCACATAATATCATCAGACCGCAACAAAATTCAAACTCGATCTATAACTTGTCATGATAAAACAATACACCAAATATCAAATCAATATCTTCAACACAAACGAAAAAAGTCGGGGAAAACTGATTTGCCAGACTGACGGATGGACAGTTAGACAGACGGACAGAGTACATACATAAAGTCCCCTTTGACTTCGTTGGTAGGGGACTAAAAACTATGGCATTGGAGCTTTGCAGTACTATTTTTTCTTTTTTTACATACATAAATTCGGATATGGTGAACATTTTAATCTGGGATTTCAACTATTGTAAATTTAAAATATTTATAATGTTTGCAATGGACATCCACCATATTGATGTGAAGTCACATTTTAATTTTGTTTATTATGATTATGTTTAGCAGGATTTTTCATCAATCTTTCATTTAAGTCAATATCCAAGAATTGAAATAAAAAAATATGCACAATAACTTGAATTCATAGTGTCATATCTATTGTATTGCATTATGTTTTATATAAAATTTATCTGAAGAGACAGCCATGTCAGAAGCAGTAAAAGCTGTTATACATCTTAAACAAAATAAAATGTTCTGCTGGGGTGCAGCTTGATACGACCGCAGAGGTCGAACCCTGAACAGTTGGGGCAAGTATGGACACAACATTCAAGCTTGATACAGCTCTGAATTTGGATTGTGATTAAATATTTGACACAGCATAGGTTTCTGACACAGAATGAATGTGGTCTAAGAACTTAAAAAATTTTAATTTACCTATTCAAACCATATCATTATTATTTGCTTTTATATATAAATCAGAAATAACCAATTTAAAATGGAAAATTTTAAAGAAAAAAAAAAGAAAGAAAAAAAAAAAAATCCCTCCCCCAAATTTTTTGAACCCCCTTATGATTCATCACCCCCAAACTCAATTCCAGCCTTCCCTTTGTGTTATGGTACCTTGCAGTACAATTTCAGAGAGATCCATACACTGGAACACAAGTTATTGTCTGGAAACTAAAAAAATGCTTGTTTTTAGGCCCCTTTTTGGCCCCAAATTCCTAAACGTTTAGGGCAATTACCCCCAAACTCAAACCCAGCTTTCCCTTTGTGATATGGAACCTTGTAGTACAATTTCATAAAGATCCATACACTTACACACAAGTTATTGTCCTGAAACTAGAAAAATGCTTGTTTTTTGCCCCTTTTTGGCCCCTAATTCCTAAAATTTTGAGGCAATTATCCCCAAAACCAATCCCAGCCTTCCTTTAGTGGTATGGTACCTTGCAGTACAATTTCAGAGAGATCCATACACTTGAACACAAGTTATTGTCTGGAAACTAGAAAAATGCTTATTTTTGCCCCCTTTTCCTAAACGTTTTGGGCAATTACCCCCAAACTCAATTCCAGCTTTCCCCTTGTGATATGGAACCTTGTAGTACAATTTCAGAAAGATCCATACACTTACACACAAGTTATTGTCCTGAAACAAGAAAAATGCTTGTTTTTTGCCCCTTTTTTGGCCCCTAAATCCTAAAATTTTGAGGCAATTACCCCCAAAATCAATCCCAGCAATCCCTTTGTGATATGGAACCTTGTGGTACAATGTCAGAGAGATCCATACACTAACACACAAGTTATGTCTGGAAGTTACAAAAATGCTTATTTTGGCCCCTAATTCCTTAACTGTTGGTACCATAACCCCCAAAATCAATCCCAACCTTCCTTTTGTGGTATTAAACCTTATGGTAAAATTTCATAGAGATCCATTCACTTAAACTAAAGTTAGAGTGCGAAAACCAATGTGTCTTCTGACGACGACGACGATGACGCCAACGTCATACCAATATACGACCCCAAAATTTTTTTGCGGTCGTATAAAAAGACATAATAGGCAATTCAAGTATGAATAAATAGAGTACAGATATTCAAAAGACAACATAACACAAAACAGAAACAGCATTTTTATTATAAATTCCTCATTATATTCTAGGCAATATAGTTATTTCAATCATTCTATTAAACTATAGTTAATTCAATCATTCTATTAATCATTCTTAATTTAAACAATCATGAATTAATTTTACCAAAACAATTGAATTTACCTGTACAAAAGCTGTCAAATACATTTTATTTAAAACTCAGCCTATTACAATTTATTTTTAAGATTCCTGCACAACTGTTTAAATAAAACATTGATGTGCTTGTCATTAAACCAAAAAAATATAATACAATTTTTTTGTAGAAGTAGCCAGACTAAATTCACTTTTAAACTTCTTTCAGGTAATGATGTAATTTATGAAAATTTGTTTTCTTAGACCAGTAAAATCATATTTTGACTCTCAGTTATGGTAATGAAAATAAGCAAAACAATTCCTGAGAAAATATATACATATGCATGATGACAATATAATGACAAACATTTTTTTTTTAATTGCACAACAGACATACCATATATGATCAAAGAAAATTCTTGAACTTGAAATTTAGAAAATGAAATTACAGGATCATACAGCAACAAACAATTCAATGTAGTAAAATAATTGTTCCCGAATAGAAATACTTTATAGCACAGTTGTGATTGTTTATGCAAGCTTGTATAACGGAAACATGTTTGATTTCAGTGAAATAACTACATAGGTCAACGAAGAGCAATAATTCCACATTCCATTAACTTTTCTATTTTAGCTGCAACTTCTGGGTTTTGTAGATGTCTGAAAGATATAATATTGCATTAAAAATTACTTTTGAAAATCTAATCATCTATATTTGCAAAACATGATATTTCCTCAACCATAATGTTCAATGCTACAGGAAAGATATCTCTCTAGAGGTACATGACTGGTATTCAACCAGGCAAAAATTTGATGTAAACTTTTTCAAATAATTGGTCTTGAAATTTTAAAAGTGGTGTTACAAGATTACTTTGCATTCAATTTTTTCAAAGGGTTGCTTTATACTACTGTAAATTCAGAAATTATTGCGTGCATTTATTATTGCGATTTTATCATTTAAGATTAAAATGCGATTTTAATTTTTGCAATTTTGAGAAAAATCCAGTTTAATTCATATACAAAATTTCAAAATGCGAATTTAAATTATTGCGTTTATAACCCTGTCGCATTTTTCGCAATAATAAAAACATCGCAATAATTTCTGAATTTACAGTATTTGGAAATGCTATTTAAAAGCAATATTTTTATAGGTTATTGGAGATCTGAACTGTATTAAATACCCGACACAAAATAATTTGACTATTCCAACATTTAGGCTGTTAAAATGGCTTTCGACCAAATTCTTTTGTTAAAACCTACAAAGATATTTCGAAAAGAACATTTCTTATTAGCTGCATCAAGTCTATTCAAACTTACTCTCTAACAGCCTTTGGATCTTTTTCCATTTGCTGGAGAATTAACTGCATGGCTGGGTCTTTGAGGATTTGTGTTACTTCTGGGTCTGCCATGGCTCTCTTACGTACAGCCTCAGGGTCATTTCCTTCTGCCATCCTGGAATCTCTGTATCCTTGATTTGCTTCCTAACAGTTAAAATTTAGTCATAAAAATATAATTTTAAGCACTGGAGACAAACAACTAAAGGAAAAGTGTAATTTCACAGCAAAGTCAGGGACTGAATTTTAAAAGCATCCATCCAAGTTGCCTCAATTGCTCATCTGGTAAAAATATACCATATCATTATTAACATAAAATCAAAATATAAACATAATTTAAAAAATTTTCTATTAATTTATATAGATCTTGTATTGCTGCCCGTACATGAATTACTTTATAAAGTTTCTTACTCTTATAGTTTTTGAAAAAAATCAGTCATTTAAGGGCATTAACTCCTTTCATTTAGACATTTAAGGGCAATAAATCCTTTCATTTAGACATTTAAGGGCAATACCTCCATTCATTTAGACATTTTTTTTTCAGATCCTGTATTGCTGATCATGCTTGCTGTATACAGTTTCTGTCTATCTAAAATAATTCACAAGATAGCAGGCCCTAAAAAAATTGTACCAACAAGAATTTGATTTCAATAAATAAAAATTTGTCCCATATGTTGGACTTATAAACATATAGTGAAAAAAAGAAAACCCAAAACACATCCTTATTGGATTCAACGTGATTGCAATAATCTATTAGATGCGACCTTGCCCTTTGAATTGTTACCATGTGTCAATGACACGACATCTAGGTAATAATTCAATACATTATTCAGCCATTACGCTTGGATTATGGAAAAAAAATTGTGCAACATGTGACTTTCAAAAAAGCAAACAGTACATAGATATATTTGTTTTATACCCAAGGTGTGACCTTGAAGAAGTTACACTACTTTTCAATCTGACATTTTGCAAATATGACCACTGGATGTCATTTTGACTAGCAAAAATTATTTACCTCACAGTTTGGATCAAGGTCTAATGCTTTCAGGTATGCCTGAGCAGCTTTTGATGGTTCTTTCATAGCGTAAAATATACTTCCTTTCCTCAAATAACCTTTAACTGAAATAAACAATGGACTGATTAGATAATTGTGTATATATTTATAAGTTTTTATTCAAGCTTATTTCCAACTTCTAAAATTCAAAGCAGAAGTGAAAAACAATATCTGACTTTTGTATTAACTAGAATTTGGCCATTGTTGTCTGTGCATTTTTTTTTTCATTGCCATTTGCTTTTAAGGACACCTGTTTTATTTCACCAATTATATTTTATTTGTTATTTACTTATGCCTAGCCAAAAATTTTCCTGAAAAATTAAAAGCCAGTTAAAGAGATTTCATCTTAAACGAACATTTTGAAGAATTACATAATCAGCAACTGTGACTTTAACCTTTAACCTTCTAACCATACAATCACTTGGCTTTCTCCCTTTCTTTCTATCAATCATTGTATTAGTTTTGTTATAATCCAAAAATGAACCTCAAGTAATCACTAAGTAACAACAAATTGGACCTAATATAAGAATACTTTCAGTCTATTTCTAGCAGCTGTGACCTTTCCCTTTGACCTAAAAATCAACAGGGTTCTTCCTCCTACTTACACCTTCCATCTATAAGTTTCATTTCAAACTAACTAGGGAAACTCAAGTTATAATCAGGCAACAAATATCCCCCCTAGTACTTTTGAACTGTGACCTATGGACCCCAAAATAAAAAAAGCTTTTTTTTTCACCCTTTCTTGTATCCTCCATAGGTTTAAGTTTCTTTTTAGTTAAGCAAGGGAAACTCAAGATTTCACCAAGAAATTATTTGTTTAATAATTTATGTTTTTTTAATAAAGCAACAACTTTGACCTACTGACCCTTAAATCAATATGTTTCTTCCCCTTCCTATATATCTTCCATCTGTACACGTTTCATTCCAATTGTGCAAGAGAAAATCAAGATTTCATCCAGAAAGCATTTGTTTTGAACACGGAGGGACAGGTGTAGGGACAAAGTGATGACTTTGTAATTTCATTTGTTTTTGTGGGATCAAATTTTTGAGAATTGATAAAAAATTTTATTTTTCTTGAAACATGATTTTTAAGTACTTATAAACTCTGCATACAAGTAAATCGAAAATTGTATTTTGTGAAAGTTGAGGTTAACCTCTAACCAAGAAATCCATTAAAATGAGTAAAAAACGAAAAGTATTCTAGTTTTGAGTTGTCTCAGTCATAATTTATCATACTTTAAGTCTTATGTTGTCTGTTTTGAGTTGTCTGCCTTGTGTTGTCCAAGTCTTGAAAAGGCTTCTCTTAGCTTGTCTCTGTATTATTTTATTTCTGATATTTAATTGCTCTTTCAGCAGATTCACTTATCTAAGAATTGTAAATTACACCTCAATTCTTCACAAATGCAAACAAAATCTACTTATGAAGCCTTCTCTGTTAAAAAAAACCCAGCACACAATAGAACTACAGATGTACAAGGTTCCATGTTTTCCTTGAATGAACATCCATTATTATTACATGACATTATCAATACTTACTAAATTTGGGATCTAATTCTATACATTTATCTGCATCTTTCAGAGCAAGATTAAATTCCAGTAATTTTGTATAGCATGCTGCTCTGTTGCTGTAGAGTTTAGCATCATCTGGGTTTCGCTTTATTGCTTCATCATAATGCTTCTTAGCTGTTGGATAGTCACCTGAAATTTTATGTATGTGATGCAGAAAAGTACTTGATCCCAATAAGGAGGACTTAAATATGCTACCCACTATATTCAATATTACATAGTACATTGTACTAAAGTATTGTAAGGATATAGATACATAAACAGACGAAATTTCAAATTTTTATGTTTGCAAGATGTGCTGAATCAATAATTAGTAGTGTGTATTGGGTCAATGATTGAGCCCAAAGTTACCATTATCAATTGTCAAATTTCATTAATATTTATTTCATCTACAACTTACCTTTTTTGAAATGGTCATTTCCTAAAGTTTTGGCCTCTAATGATTTTTCAGGATCTATATATTTCAGTCTTTCATTTTCTTTTATCTTTTTATCCAGCTGTCAAACAAAGCGACAAATTTTCAGTAAAGTTCATTCATATAAATGGAAAGATATGAATGTAGAATTTTAATAAGATGTGACCTCTCCACAAATCTTTTAACACAAAATCCAGTTTCAATCAAAGATGCAGCTAAATCAAACATATTTGTAATCAGTTACATTCTTTTTCTTCTATATAAATAAAACTAGATATGGGCTTTACTCAGAAACATCAATAAAAAAACAGCTTAAGGGCATAACTTTTTAACGGTAAATTTCAAAATTGTAAATATCAAATTTGACCCCTATCTCATGATGCATGATATTGTGTTAAAAGTTCAAAAGATTTGGTCAGGGGATCCTTTAATTTTTCATTTCAGAAATAAATAAATGTGGATAGTGTCCACATGTGGAAACAGATGATGCCCCCGCTTGCATATCATATAGTTATAAAGGGACATAACTGAAGAACGGTAAAAGTGACGCTACCCAAATTTGAACTTGATCTTGAACTTGATTTGAGTTTTGTGGTAATAAGCATTGTGTATAAGTCTCATAACATTTGGTTGAGGCTAACTTTAGAGAACAGAAACTAAAAATTCAGCAATTTTTCTATTTGTAAACACGCATAACTCTAGAACGGTTGTGTATAAGTTTTATAACATTTGGTTGAGACAAACTGAAGTCAGAGAACAGAAACAAAGAATTCAGCAATTTTTAAGTTTATAAAGGGACATAACTCAAGAACGGTAAAAGTGTTGCCACCAAATTACTTACTTAATCTGTATTATGTAGTAATAAGCATTGTGTATAAGTTTCATAACATTTGGTTGAGGCAAACTCAAGTTAGAAAACAGAAACAAAAAATTTGTACATGATCTTAGTTTTGTGGTAATGAATATTGTGTATAGGTTTCATAATGTTTGGTTGGGGCAAACTTAAGTTACAGAATGGAAACTAAAATTTTGCAATCTTTCGATTTATAAAGGGGCATAACTCAATAATGGTTAAAGTGACACTACCCAAATTCAACTTGATCTGTGTTTTATCAGTGGAAGTTAAAATTAAACATTGCATAGTATAAATCATTGATTGTAGTTGATTCAACTATAATCATGGACAAAGGAAGATAACTCCAATTTTAATAAAATGCTCCGCTGGGGCGCAGCTTGATACTACCGCAGAGGTTGAACCCTGAACAGTTGGGGCAAGTATGGACACAACATTGATACAGCTCTGAATTTGGATTGTAATTAAATATTTGACACAGCATAGGTTTCTGACACTTAATGAATGTGGTCTAAGAACTTTAAAAATTTTAATTTACCCATTCAAACCATATCATTATTATTTGCTTTTATATATAAATCAGAAATAACCAATTTAAAATGGAAAATTTTAAAGAAAAAAAAGGAAAAAAAAATCCCCCACCCCAATTTTTTGAACCCCCTTATGATTCATCACCCCCAAACTCAATCCCAGCCTTCCCTTTGTGGTATGGTACCTTGCAGTACAATTTCAGAGAGATCCATACACTTGAAAACAAGTTATTGTCTGGAAAAAAATGCTTGTTTTTTGGCCCCTTTTTGGCCCCAAATTCCTAAATGTTTCGGGCAATTACCCCCAAACTCAAACCCAGCTTTCCCTTTGTGATATGGAACCTTGTAGTACACTTACACATAAGTTATTGTCCTGAAACTAGAAAATTCTTGTTTTAGCCCCTTTTTGGCCCCTTATTCCTAAAATTTTGAGGCAAATACCCCCAAAATCAATCCCAGCCTTCCCTTTGTGGTATGGTACCTTGCAGTACAATTTCAGAGAGATCCATACACTTGAACACAAGTTATTGTCTGGAAACTAGAAAAAATGCTTATTTTTGGCCCCTTATTCCTTAACATTTTGGGCAATTACCCCCAAACTCAGTTCCAGCTTTCCCTTGTGATATGGAACCTTGTAGTACAATTTCAGAAAGATCCATACACTTACACACAAGTTATTGTCATGAAACTAGAAAAATGCTTGTTTTTTGCCCCTTTTTTGGCCCCTAATTCCTAAAATTTTGAGGCAATTACCCCCAAAATCAATCCCAGCATTCCCTTTGTGATATGGAACCTTGTGGTACAATGTCAGAGAGATCCATACACTAACACACAAGTTATGTCTGGAAGTTACTAAAATGCTTATTTATGGCCCCTTTTTGGCCCCTAATTCCTTAACTGTTGGTACCATAACCCCCAAAATCAATCCCAACCTTCCTTTTGTGGTATTGAACCTTATGGTAAAATTTCATAGAGATCCATTCACTTAAACTAAAGTAAGAGTGCGAAAACCAATGTGTCTTCGGACGACAACGACGCCTTTGTCATACCAATATACGACCTCAAAAATTTTTTTGCAGACGTATAAAAATTAGAATTGTACTTCACAACAGTGAATGAAATAAGTAAAAGGACACCATTGGGAAAGTAGTAATATTGTAGGTTGGCGCCTATTAAAACGTTGAAACCTGATGCATTTGTTTGCACCTGTCCTAAGTCAGGAACCTGATGTTCAGTGGTTATCGTTTGCTGATGTTGTTCATAAGTGTTTCTCGTTTTTATAGATTAGACCGTTGGTTTTCCTGTTTGAATGGTTTTACACTAGTCATTTTTGGGGCCCTTTATAGCTTGCTGTTCGGTGTGAGCCAAGGCTCTGTGTTGAAGGCCATACTTTGACCTATAATGGTTTACTTTTACAAATTGTGACTTGGATGGAGAGTTGTCTCATTGGCACTCATACCACATCTTCTTATATCTATTGTGTTTTATGGTAATTACAATTGTGTATAAGTTTTATAACATTTGGTTGAGGCAAACTAAAGTTAAGAGAATGGAAACCAATTTTGGGACAAACGTATGGACGGACAAGGGTAACACTTAATGCCCCCTTCGCCTAGCAGCAGGGGCATAAATGTATTTTTTTCTTAATGTACCCACGACAATTAATGAATCCACAGTACTCCCTACTTTTAATCTGGGATATAATTATGTCTCATATAGTAAGTAGATATTTCCTTTTATTTAAGTCTGATAGTTAAACTAACCACTTGAACTATTTTTTGTATTTCTGGGTTTCGATGTTCTGATAATGATTTGTTCAGATATCTCAATGCGCTCTCATTGTCTTCTTTTTTCATACAAGCCTTCCCTGCTCTTGCAAGTGCCCTAAAACAGAACAATACTGAAGGTTTGCATTTATGCTAAATAAAAATAATCAATTGGTTAGAATGCATAGCACATAATCCTGCTATGGTCCTTAGTACGTATCAAAAACCTGTGTCAACTATAATACAATAGTTAAAGTTATTGCAAACCTTAAAACTTCTTGTTCATTTAAAAATGACAAAAAAAATTCATGTTCATTGGGCATATTTGGTATATTAAAAAATTAAAACTTTCATCACAAGAGCAATTACTGCCTGGCAGATATGAAAATCACTTTAACAATACAACTCAACATCATAAAGTTCCACACCAAATATCAGATTTTGGCTAAATACAGTAGCTGAGAAATATGTGACAAAAAAATATTGTCAAACAGGAAGTGACTGCCTGTCAGATCTGAAAGTAGGTTACATCGTACAACTCAACATTCTAAAGTTTCTTAAGAAAAATGAAATCATTTCATAATGTGAGAATCTGAGAAAATTGTGACGAAAACATCCATGCTCAGTGGGTTTTATAAAAAATTAGTATCAGCCAACAGAAAGTGGGTGTCTGAAGATCTGAAAAGTGATAACATTTTACAACTTATCACTGTCAAGCTCCTGACCAAATATGAAGTCATTCTGTTCAGTTGTACCTAAAAGAAGTATGCCGGAATTAAATGAATGAACAAACAGAGGGACAGACAAGGTAATTGCAATATAACCCTTACTCCTAGAGAAGGGATATAACACATATCAGAGTTAGCTATTTTTTAGGATGACTTGGATCTCACTTAGATGAAAAACTTGGTAGTCAATATTAAACCTAATGAAAGTCAATGAAGCATGAAATGTAGGTCACTTGGTATCTTAGATATAGTCTAAAGTGAAACTTATTCAGTCAATTAAGTGTAAAATGAATGTCAGAGTGACCACCAACCATGTTGACTTTCTATTTTCAAGGGCACAGCCCTTGAACAAAGCAGACATTACATAGCAAATCAGATTTGACCTGTATTTAATGCTTGTGTAGAGATTCCAATAGGAAACAAATTTTACATTATTGTATTATTAGTGACGTTTCTGCCACTGACCTTGTACAATTACTGAAAAATGGTTTAATTACCGTATTTAATGGTCAAAAGTTCTTATGGCATTCATTTTTCATGGATGGATAACCAAGCAGCAACTGTATGCACCAAGAAAACTATTCAGAAAGCATAATTACAATATTATCCAAATTCTGCCATACTGTACTAAATATACTACTTACTTGGCAATTAATGTATAATCTGCTCTGTTTTCTCTTCCTATATTAATAGCTTCCTCTGATATTTCAATACATTTATCATAATCCTTTAATTCAAAATATACAGCTGCAATAAAAAGCACATCATTTATATAGTGGCCAACAATCACCAAATACAGAGATTTTTATACATCTAAACAAGCAGCTGACTTGGGATCTATACATTGTTAACATTATATTCACTAAATCAGTGTACCAGTAGGAAAAGTTGAATACACAGACTTGGTTTTGTCTTATGCAAATTTTACTGAAATATACAAAGGTTCAAAGCTGGTAAAATGGGGGAAAAAATCTTCCAATCCAGCCAAATAGGAATTGTTGGGTATTTTTATTGAGATTTCTTTTTTTTGAGGTCTTATGTAGGTCAATAAAAGTGACCCTTATATATGATTTGTAACTACAAATAACACCTTCAAATCCTTGACCAAGGGTTATATATCTTGTCATTAGAAGTTCCCACACGGCATTTTAATCTTGTGAGAGAATTCCTCTACACAAATACCTTATACATGTGCAGTTTGTTGTTTCCATTTTTGCACTTAAATTGTGAGTCTGTATTAAAGCTAGGTGGCTGTTTAATTTACCGGTATATTAATACATACATTCGAACCTCCTTACAGGATTACAATAATCCTGTTTTTTTTCAGGGGTGTCCTTCAGTCCTCCAGTTGAAGAGAAAATAAATGGGGAATGTGTCCATGGGATACAGATGATGCCCCTGAGTTTGGTGGTAATAAGCATTGTTTATAAGTTTCACAACATTTAGTTGAGGCAAACTAAAGTTGGAGAACGGTAAACGAAAAAATTCAGCAATTTTTCCATTTGTAAAGGGGCATAACTCTAGAACGGTAAAAGTGACGCCACCAAAATTCGAACTTGATCTGTGTTTTGTGCTAATTAGCATTGTGCATAAGTTTCATAACATTTGGTTGAGGAAAACTAAAGTAAGAGAACGGAAACCAATTTTGGGACGTACGTATGAACATACGTACGAAGGTACGTACATACGGACAAGGGTAAAACTTAATGCCCCCTCTGTTACGGCGGGGGCATAAAAATCCTGTGTTTTCAAAATTTCATGAATGAATATTTTCAGACACCATTTTTTATTATGCTGTTTACAAATATCCATTATTGAAAATGTTAAAACCTGAGTGTATCAAAGGTTAACTGACATTACCTGATTACACACCATATGTAGATTTTGACCTGGCCTGTAGCTAATTAACAAGTGATAATAGTTTGATTGAACACTCAACAGGTGATAGGATATTAATAGTTCAATATGGCCTCTGTTTGTGGCAAACACCAAGGATGGTTAAAGGTAAATACCGGCATTGATAGAAAAGTAGAATGCTTTTGTCA
Organism: Mytilus californianus; assembly: GCF_021869535.1. Classification (NCBI taxonomy): domain Eukaryota; kingdom Metazoa; phylum Mollusca; class Bivalvia; order Mytilida; family Mytilidae; genus Mytilus; species Mytilus californianus. The sequence continues at coordinate 30,602,793 of NW_026262690.1, read as the reverse complement.
AGACATCGATGTGAAGGTTTTGATGCCGGTAAAACATTTAAGAAACTTTCAACTCAGCAAAGAAATACTCCTCTATTTCACACTCCAATGCGGACATTAAAGGACCTTCAGCATGCTCAAGAAGAAACCGGACTGACAGCAGAAAAAACATCGACTCAAAGACAATTCACAGCCTCCTCATTGTTAAGATTAACAACTAAACAAACTGCTACCAGGATCAGGATTACTATAGTACAGAGTCAAATGTATTAACCTTAAGCCAGCCAAGTCAGCTTGTATTGCATGACCCTCCAAGACCAGTGCTTAAGTTATTAAATAACATTTGTCAATGTTATATAAACAGTGCTTTAGCTAGTCTTTGAAACAATGACAATCTTAAGCAAAATGACTTTACTAATGCTTAAAGACCAGGCATAAGTATTTTTATTGTTTGATAATTTTTCATCAATTCATCATGTTTTAAATGTATAGCTATTTCTTTCTTATATATCTATGCCAATGACATTGAATACAAATAAAAATGATGGAGGCATGAATAAAATACGATACTTTTATTTTCTCTTTATACTCAAAGGAAACGTTAAATCATAGTATTTTAGTTACGAGCAGTCAACAATCAACAATAAAAAAACAAACCCAGAAACAGAATCTTCTCAATGTTTCTTTCAACTGATAGCATTCAAATAGACAGGCTACAAGGGTAAATACTGTAAACACATTGATATATATTACATTCAGATGGAAGATTGAAGAAAAACAAACTAAAAGACAATTTTTACATTAGACGGTTACATTTTACAACAAAATTTATATCAATAAAAAACCTGTTGATCTGAAGTCTAAACTCCTGACCAAAATTTCCCTACCTCCTGATCTGAGTTTCACTGTCCGTCACATGTATGTAATTATGAATGAATAAAATGCTTCGCCGAGTGCAGCTGGATACGACCGCAGAGGTCCAACCCTGAACAGTTGGGGCAAAAAATGGACACAATATTCGTGCTTGATACAGGTCTGAATTTGGATTGAAATTAAATGTTTGACACATAATAGGTTTCTGACACAGAATAACTGTAGTCAAAGAACTTAGAATTGGTTATATGATTTGAATTTATATTCAGTTTTTTCCTTTTGAGCAATACACTATTCCCTTGCGAATTGCCCCCCCCCCCTCCCCCCCCCCCCCCCCCAAAAAAAAATTTACACCCTTTTTTTTTGTTGCTTTTCTGCAATACACTATGCTGTTACAAATTGACCCCCCCCCTTCCAAAAATAAAACCAAAATTTCACCCCCCTTTTTTTTTGGCAAAATTTTTTTTTTCTCACCCCACCCCCTTTTTTTTACATTAAATAATATTTGAAGAAATTTTCTTTTTAATTTCTGAAATCTGTAATGAGAAAAAAAATTGTTCCCCCCCACAATTTCTTTTAAACCCCCCTCCCCTCCCCTTTTTCCAAAAAAAAAAAACCTTCCCTCAAGATATGGTCATTATCTCAATTCAAATTTCCAATGGAGTTTGCAACCCTAATTACCCATTTAAATACATCATAAAAGTCTTAAAATAGAAAATGACATACATAATCATGTCTAAAAATAATATATCTTTAATCAGCATTTTTATTAGTAACTTCTAAAAATAAATTAACAGCTAATCACCTCAAGACAACACAAAATTTCTTTATACATAATTTTAAAGCAGTGTAAGGGAGGTAATCCAAATTTAACATTGAGCTTAAAAGTGATTGTCCATTAACAAGGAAACCCTTGTTTTTCCCCCTTTTTTGCCCCTAATTCCTAAACGGTTTGAGCCATTACCCCCCAAAGCCAATTCTAACTATCCCTTTGTGGTATGGAAACTTGTTGTACAATTTCAGAGAGATCCATTCACCGTACCACAAGTTATTGTCTGAAAACTTGAAAAATGCTTATTTGGGCCCCTAATACCTAAACTGTTAGGACCATAACCCCCAACCTTCCTTTTGTGGTTATAAACCTTGTGTTTAAATTTCATAGATTTCTATTAACTAATACTAAAGTTATTGTCCGGAAACCAAGTGTCTTCGGACGATGACGACGTGATACCAATATACAACCGCAAAAAGGTCATATAAAAATTATGGAGACAGTGTTGACAGATATGTTGGTGTTTTATATATCGGTTTTAAGTTTTGAACTATCAGTGGAAATTTGAAGTTTGGATATATACTATTTCATATAAAATATTTGTTTTAAAAGATAATAAAAGTCTTGTTTCTGATAGTACTTTCATCTAAAACAGAAAATTGTTTGCACTTTCATTCTATCCTTTCCCATGAGAAATTGATTTAGATCATAACCTGATACAGATTATAATGTTTGCAGGGGATACATTTTTCATTGTTGTAATAAGACATACCTGATTTGTTATTTCTATAAGTAATATCTGTAGGATCTAGTTCTATTGCTTTATCATAAGACATACCTGATTTGTTATTTTTATAAGTAATATCTGTAGGATCTAATTTTATTGCTTTATCATAAGACATACCTGATTTGTTATTTCTATAAGTAACATCTGTAGGATCTAGTTCTATTGCTTTATCATTAGACATACCTGATTTGTTATTTCTACAAGTAATATCTGTGGATCTAATTCTATTGCTTTAACATTAGACATACCTGATTTGTTATTTCTACAAGTAATATCTGTAGGATCTAATTCTATTGCTTTATCATAAGACATACCTGATTTGTTATTTCTATAAGTAATATCTGTAGGATCTAATTCTATTGCTTTAACATAAGACATTCCTAATTTGTTATTTCTATAAGTAATATCTGTAGGATCTAATTCTATTGCTTTATCATTAGACATACCTGATTTGTTATTTCTATAAGTAATATCTGTAGGATCTAATTCTATTGCTTTATCATAATGTTCAAGAGCTGTAGCAAAGTCTTTCTTTTTGTATGCTTCATTTCCTTTCTGTTTTTCTTCTTGGGCCTTCAACAAATAAAACTCGTTAAAAATACGTTATATTTTTTTTTTAAATCTCTAAATTAAAATATCAAAATTAATCAAATTCCGTATACATGACATATCTGAATAAAAATATTGAATTTTCCTAGAATTTATAAGCAATATCTTTTAAATAAATAAACCCCCAACTGGAAACTTGAAAAAGGATAACAGCCTTTTCTTTAAAGCTACACAAACAAGAATATACTGTAAAATGTTGGACTAAGATTATATATTCTTAATGCACATTCCCAGAGATTGCTCTGCAACCGTAAAAAGTTTCATCAATATCCGTCTAATCATTTAACTAGTTGTTTTCCAAAAAAAGGACACATTGACAGACATTTAGAGATTTCTATTTATTCCTAAACACTTTGTAAAAAAATCAAATATAAAATTTTATATTTTGCAATTACTTCCACAAAGCAAATATTGTGTAAATTAAAATAAAATGCTCCGCTGGGGCACAGCTTGATATGACCGCAGAGGTCGAACCCTGAACAGTTGGGGCAAGTATGGACACAACATTCAAGCTTGATACAGCTCTGAATTTGGATTGTGATTAAATATTTGACACAGCATAGGTTTCTGACACAGAATGAATGTGGTCTAAGAAAATTTTAATTTACCTTTTGAAACCATATCATTATTATTTGCTTTTATATGTAAATCAGAAATAACCAATTTAAAATGGAAAATTTTAAAGAAAAAAAAAGGAAAAAGAGAAGAAAAAATCCCCCCCCCAAATTTTTCCTAAAATTTTGAGGCAATTACCCCCAAAATCAATAACAGCCTTCCCTTAGTGGTATGGTACCTTGCAGTACAATTTCAGAGAGATCCATACACTTGAACACAAGTTATTGTCTGGAAACTAGAAAAATGCTTATTTTTGGCCCCTTTTTCCTAAACGTTTTGGGCAATTACCCCCAAACTCAATTCCAGCTTTCCCTTTGTGATATGGAACCTTGTAGTACAATTTCAGAAAGATCCATACACTTACAAACAAGTTATTGTCATGAAACTAGAAAAATGCTTGTTTTTTGCCCCTTTTTTGGCCCCTAATTCCTAAAATTTTGAGGCAATTAACCCCAAAATCAATCCCTGCATTCCCTTTGTGATATGGAACCTTGTGGTACAATGTCAGAGAGATCCATACACTAACACACAAGTTATGTCTGGAAGTTACAAAAATTCTTAATTTTGGCCCCTTTTTGGCCCCTAATTCCTTAACTGTTGGTACCATATCCCCCAAAACAATCCCAACCTTCCTTTTGTGGTAATGAACCTTATGGTAAAATTTCATAGAGATCCATTCACTTAAACTAAAGTTAGAGTGTGAAAACCAATGTGTCTTCGGACGACGACGACAACGACACCAACGTCATACCAATATACGTGTTTTGCGGTCGTATAAATATAGGTGAAACCTGAAAAATTTATTCCACATTCAAATTTATCTCAAACCCAATCAGTATACTGCTTAAATAATCGTAAAAAATAGAGTTACCACAAAAGTACCATGCATTTTTTTTTTAAATCCATCACTGTTTTCATTAATTACAGATTTATACATGTTTATGACTTTAGGTCTACCTGTGAATTAGGTTGGTTTTCAGGTTCAGGATTAGAATTATTTTGGGGTTTCGAATTTGAGCTTTGAGGAGGCATAGAAGTTTGATCTGGCGTTGCTTCTGTTTCTTTGTCTTCACTTGCATCAGCATTTTTTTGTTCTAAATCAAAGCCAAGTAAAACACCTAATGTCTGAATAATTCTAGGATCTTGAAAACTTCTGAAAAGAAATAAAATACATACATATAATAAACATTATTAATCTGTGGGTGCAATTTTTTGGTGTCATTTTTTATGCTGTAATTTTCAATAAACCATAAGAACAATGGCTTCCTAACTATCCTATAGCATGATTTATTTTGTATGCCACACACAGTCTGCACCAAAATCTTTTCCAGCTACCAGTCAGAAGACCAATATTCCACCATTTTTCTTACATGTCTAAACTAAGTTTTGCAAAAACTTACTAGGCCGAATTAAATTTCACTAGTCTGTTGCACTGGACTAGTGGCTAATGGTGCAGACTGCACACATTAGGGATTTGCAAAAAGGTCCTTTTGTCTAACTAGACATCATTGAGATGGGAGCCATCTCTGTGGGCCCCGCTGACCTTGAACTTTGACCTAGGAAGTTGTACAAACATTATGACACACCCTCTGGTATTGGTTAATATACATGTCAAGTATAAAGTATGAAATTAGAATGGTTCTCTAGATATAGAGCGGACACAATTTGTTACGGACAGACTGAACACTATAAGGCGACCTGCCACTAGGCAGGGCCTTAATAAGTCTCTTAACACCTTCTTACAGTTAGTACTGATTATCTCTCAATACATTTAGAAAATATGCACATCTACATAGTATGTCCTAATTATCTCTAAAGTTTCATGAAATTCTGTTGTGTGGTTTAAGAGGAGTGGCGATGACAAACTGTTGCAGTAGAATATTTAGGCCATTTTAGAAAAAAAATTGTGAGGGGGGTTGAAGGCATCTAATTTAAAATAGGGTAGTATTGTTTGAAACAAGTTTTCACACAATAGCTTTTGAAATTTCTAATAAAAGAACAGAGTTCCAATGTCCCCTGTGTTGCAAATATTTTATCTATCCAAGGTACAAGGGCAATAACTAAAAAAAGTAATTTTTTTTTGTTCTTTATATCTTAAAGAGAAATGAAGGCTTCAGAGCAAATGCAATGTGATTTCCATTATAATTATTATCTCCAAGGGGCATAACTTTTTTAAAATATTTGATCAGAACTTATTTTCGAAAGTGTCAAAGACATTGCTGATATAAACTTATGATAAAAGTTTCATAAAATTCGGGCAAGAATTGAACACATGAGAGCGATAACATTGCAATTTTCCATATAATCAATATTTTCACGTGGCATTACTCTTTTTAAAATAATTGATCGGCAATCATTTTCGAACTCGTTCAAGACATAGCTGATATAAACCTATGATATGAGTTTCATAAAAATCTGGCAAGAATAGAATACATGAGAGCGCTAACTATGCAATTTTCCATAAAATTAATGTTTCCAAGGGGCATAACTCTTTTAAAAATAAATGATCAGCACTGATTTTCAAACTTGTTCAAGAAATTACTGATATAAACCTATGATATAAGTTTCATAAAAATCTGGCAAGAATTGAACACATGAGAGCGCTAACTATGCAATTTTCCATAAAATTAATGTTTCCCAGGGGCATAACTCTTTTAAAAATAAATGATCGGAACTGATTTTCGAACTCATTCAAGACATTGCTGATATAAACCTATGATATAAGTTTCATAAAAATCTGGCAAGAATTGTACATTAGAGAGTGCTAACAAGACCGGACGGACGGTATTTCCATGTCCCCCATTACGCGTTATGCGGGGGACAATTAAAATTGTATGGGATGGGGCTTGAGAAAAAAGTGTCTTCCAACCCCTCTGAGGATACATTTAGTTTTGGAATAGCCCTTACTGTAAACTATTGGGATTCTGTTGAAGCAATTGTATCATCATTCTGTAATCTGGCTGTTTTAAATATTCTCTCGTCTTTGGATTGGCTTCTAATCTTTGCATTATATCTGGAAAGGCAAAAGGGTTGCCTAGAGGCTGACTACCTGATGGTCCTGTGAAATAAACAAGTGATAATATACAATACATATGGTGTAGCATTCTTCTTCTTTATTGGTTATAACGATCACATGATTCAAAGGGTATTCCATGTCTCTGAAGCTTTGTTTCTATTTTTAAGTATATGGATGCTATGTTTATATTTATATATATATATATATATATATATATATATATATATATTGACGGTCAATATTAAAAATCTTGCAAAATAAAATGTAAAATACACAGAAAGCACACTGAAGTCCATTTCCATAATACACTATTTACATATGTAATATATAAATTAAGGACTTTCACTCAGTCAATACATTATATAGAGACCTGTTAAGATTACAGTATATCAGGGTTTTTTTCACGTCAGCTTTTTTTCGCGATTTTCATGACAAAATGGGCAGGTTAAATTTTCACTGTTTATAATTTTCGCTGAATGGGAAAATACACGTGAAAATATAACTGTATCGCATTGTCAAAGATGTAAACAACACAAACTTGATTGAATGACAGATAATTGATCACAAATAAATACAAGTAATACAAAGGCAAATACACAATTTAGAGAACTTTTAAGGAACGTAAATTACACACTTTGGGGCATGCTAAAAATTGAAGGTTTTGATCATTACAGATATACCAATGTCCGTGTAAAAGTGATTTATTTTTATTCTTTTTTCACATTAAATGCCTATTGTTTGGGTTATGACACTAATCAATACAATAGGTCGTCAATAATTAACATATGATTGCTGTGTTGTCAAAAGGTGTGACACGTATGTTAAGCAAATTTAATTATTGTAAAAACAGATTTTAATTCAGTATGCTCATTCTTGTGAACTGTCGAACAACACAAAAGACTCAGTATTTGACAGTATAATGTATAAAACTTTCAAATTTTTATAAATCTTGGAATATGCAGGGAAATTTACGCAGGGTCAAATTTTCACTTTTCTTTAGTTACCGCGAAAAAAAAGCCAAAATTAAACACACGCGAAAAAAAACCGATATACAGTATACTGACCTTAGACTTCGTCCTCTGTCAATATAATCTGAACAGGTCCTTATATAACGTATAAACCTAATCAAGAGTCCATAATTGATAAATATTATATATAAGTGTTTTGATTCAGAAGGAAATGAATTTTGTTACCTCTTTTTCATAAAAGAAAAGATAGGACATTAGAATACCCAACTTCATTAAAAAAGACAAATATAATGAAACTTATAAATTATAAAAAGATATATTGGTTTCACAAAACTTTTTTAAATTCTTATTTCTATCTGTTATAGTTTTCTTTGAATTATGTATAATAATTTTAAACACTATTTAAAGGTTGATTCCAAAAATTATTTTATTTTAAGCAGAATACACAAATTTACCAGTTAATTTACTCTGTGCATCCTCCAAACCATTTTTTAGTTGTGCATTTTCAGGGTCAATCTTTAATCCTTCCATAAATACTGAAGCTGCTTCCTCATATCTGTTTAAATAACATAGGGCTGTGCCTTTCCTGGAGAAACCCTATATAAAAATTACTCCATTCTTACTAAACTTATTGAAGCACTATATAATTTGTGTCTCAAAATGCAAAATGCTACAAATTTGCATTTAGAAATTAGACAAGAACATTTTGTTCGACATGAATTGAATTTGAACCAAATCTTTTTTTTCCCTTAATTTACTAAAACGTCACATTATGATTTTGAGTAAAGGTTAGAAGTCACATTCAAATAGCTTCAAGATATCCAATCAAAACATAATCTATGGAATTTTTTAGTAAACATTGTGGTATGTAAGTCCTTTTGCAAGTAAAAGAACCAACATTCCAAGCCTAAAGCTATGATCTTGAGAAATTTGAAAGTTACTCGAGCCTTTTAACACCAACAACCCTGGAAATATTTGACTTGACGAATAAAGTAAAACAATAGAAAACTTACATGTAAGGCAGGTTCCAGCTTGCACTTTTGTACGGGGGGAAATTGTGAGAGGCACAGAAACAACTAATTAATGCATTACTGATTCAAATAAAGGAAAACATTTCATGGGGTATCAATTTTTTGTAAATCTTAATAAAAGAACAAAATTCATGATATGTTCTATGTAGACACTGACTTTCTCTAAAAAAAAGTTACGTTATTTGACACATCTGTGAGGCAACATATTCTCATTTCTACACATTTCTCATACAAAAATTAAACAGAAATTATTGTTCTTAAAACAATAAGAAGATGTGGTAAAAAAATGTATGATTGTCAATGAGACATTTCTCCATCAGAAACCAAATGTCTAGAAGTTTGCAACTTTAGGTCAGCTTACGGCCTTCAACAATGATGGCAAAGGTATAAAAGGCCCTGAAATGACATATAAGTAATACAAGAAAACAAGAAAACCAATGATCTGATTTATGCACAAAACACTTCAAGAAAAACAAATATGATATCCAGCAACAAACGACAATCACTGAATTACAGGCTCCTGACATGGGACAGGCACATATAGAATGGGATTTAACATGTTTGTGGGAGCCCAACCCTTTCCATAACCTCGGATAGTGGTGCTACAACCCATTATAAAAACAAATTATACTTATGACACAGACTGCGAGACATATCACTCACCTGTTGATAGAAATTTCAGAAAAAGACAATGATGGACAGCAACATTGCTAATTACTGTCAATTCAGAAATTATTGCTAGTTTTTTTTTAATGCAAATAATGCAACTGGGTGAGTATCTCTATAATAAGAAATTGCAATAATCAAGCTCACATTTTTGTCCTTTCTTCAAAAATTGCAATAATTTATGAATTTACAGTAATTCAAAGTTGCTGGACCATGACATAGAGGGCAGCGATTCAAATTGATCGTCAAACTGAGATGTAATGAAAGTAATGCAATATTATAGAAAATATTATTGTTTATAAAAAGTTGTTCCTATAAAACTAATTTAAGCAGAAAACTGAACATTGATAATTGGTAATTGATTGAAAGTCACTGAACCATAACCTCGTGGACAGGGCCTAAAATTATTCGCCAAACTGATATGTTCTGATAGTAATGCAGCTTTATAGAAAATATCTTTACTTTATCACAAGTAGTTCCTATCAAACTGATTTAAGCAGATAACTTAACATTTAATTCTTACCTTTGCCCAATCTGGTTTTATTTCTATTGTTTTGTCAGCATCCCCAAGTGCTTCAAGGTATCGTGCAGCTTTAGTGAGTGCTGCAGATCTGTTACTATATAATACATGGTTTTCAGGATCTAATGCTATGGCCTCTGTATACTTCCTTATTGCCTCCTCAAAGTCATCAGATTCTAATGCCTTATTTCCCTCAGATTTAAGGTCATTCACCTAAAATGTGTAGTGTGTTGTATCCTTTTCATTAATAAAACCGTTTGCCTTTTCTTATCAAATTATCATTTACTAATCTAGGCTAAACCAGCACCATGTTCAAATCTGTATTATCTCAAACATTTGAATATATAATATGAGTAAAAATAAATATTATGGAGCACGAAAATATACATTCATATAACCATTATACATGTTATACTATCTACAATGTACCAATCACTCACATTTTATAAAGCTTGAATAAACTTATACTTAATAGTAAATCTTACACAGCACAAAAACTATCTTCCTCTTTCATAACAAATTGTTTCAATGCGAGAAGCAATCTATTGCAATGGATTTTCATTATATATGTATTTTATATTCACATAATCATGATGTTTAAATCTTACTACCATGTTTATCCATTCGGTCATTACCATTTATTGTAAATGCGTTTGTGCCAATAAAATGTGGTATTGTATTGTATTAAAAATTTATATTTTCCATTTTTGATTTTATTGTCTAGTATTGATATGTCATAATGTGTTTCATTGTGAATACAAAGCGATAGTTTCTAGCTATGTGCCGGTTTTCCAGTTGGTGTAAAACACGTGCAGACAAATCCAACAGAATTCGAAGTGGTAAACCATACTCATGTAATAAAACCAGGTATCTCTTCACCCTAATCCTACCTTCTTCTGATTTTCGGATGACATAATCTGACAGCTTCAGTGTTTTCCTGTATTTTCTGTATTTTTGAGACCGAATTTTCTAGAGTCCTGTTCGTAATTTTTCGGAACTCATTTAGCATTATCCATTATTACTTTTCAACTGGTTCCCTGAAAAGGAAACTTTCATCGTCCAGATAAGTAGGAACAGAGACCAGGTTTTTTTTTACCTCCCTTTGATAATCCGGAACACTGTGGTTGTTTTCCTCAACAACACGAGTTACAGCTATCTGGTTTATTTAGTGCATAATATGCGCATTAAAATGTCCTATTTAAAAAAGAACAATCTATTGCGCATATTAAATACAAAATCAATCCAGATATTATAAATTAGCTGAATTTTTTTCATATACGTATACAATAGAGTAGATTTTTTTTCTTCAAATACATAGAAAAAGTAAAATAACAAAAACAGAAAGTCCTTTTAAAATAGCAAAATCAAAAGCCCAAACACATCAAAGAGGGTAGTAATGCCCTTTACCGTCAGGCGTCAAACGGTCATTTTCGGCTACCGTTAGCGTCAAATTGGTTAAAATCTAACCGTGATTTGTCAAAATATTTTTATCGTGATTCGTCACAGGTCTCAAATAATTATCGTTACCGTTATTTTTGGAAAAAAATTAACGTGATTCGTCAAAATCAGTCTATTTTTTTACCGTCTAAAAGAAAGTGTACATTTTATCGTCAGGCACAAAAAATTACCGTTAACGTCATTTGGCCAGATTTTTTAACGTTATTCGTCATGAAGGTACCCCCATTACGACCCTCATCAAACGAATAGAAAACAACTGTCATATTCCTGACTTGGTACAGACATTTCCTAATGTAGAAAATGGTGGATTAAACCTGGTTTTATAGCTAGACAAACCTAGCTCTCACTTGTATGACAGTCATATCTGAGAATTCCATTATACTGTGACGAAAAGTTGGGTATACAACTTGACTAAAAGGCGTATCCGTGTGTTTGTGCTGTGTTGTTGGGTGTAAAAGTTTCAGGTCGTTCTTTTCACTCGTACACGAACGACAAATGCCAAGTATACTCTTTAACAGGGTTACCCTAGAAATCTACTGGTAGCGTGATTAAGGGAATCCTGGCAGTCACATAAATAAATAAATAGGTCCTTGTGTAGTCTGAACGAAGTCTGGTAAGTGAACATAAACACGAAGTCGAATAAAAGTTCAATACTGTATTATCAAAATCACACGACTATAACAAAGTTACAAGTATAACAAAATGTACATCTAACTTCAGGCTCAACAATACGGTTCTCCTCTCTACTATAAACGTAACTGTCCTCTCCCCACTATAAATTCTCTCTCTCCTCTACAATCTCACGCTCTTTCTCTCTTTTATCACTCCTACAAGCCGGGATACAAATATAGACTACTAGGCATAGCAACCTGGCTCCATGTATTCCGTGCTCCGGAAATCCGGGTGCTCCGATAATCCGGGTGCTCCGGTAATCCGGGCTGCTAGTGTTCCGTGCTCCTTACATAAATTTACTAGGGCACCATATGCAAATCATTAGGGCTCACTAGTCAAACAAAGAAATCTAAATATAACTCTTAATTAATATCTCTGATGATCTCTAACTGTATTAAATAGCTATTTGTGAAAATACAATTGTATGTAAACCTAATACAATTACATAACACACTTGACCTAACATATAAAAATGTTACAATATTAACAACAATGTGTGAGCAAAACAAACAAGACATAATAGGTAAAAATGTCAAAAAGAAAAGATACTGGTAGTGTTATAAATTCACGGTGCAGAATGGTAAATAATGGATTTTTCTTTTTTTTCTGCGTTTCCTACTAATTAAACTTGTCCAGCAACGGACTTTTCGTGATACAAAAATTGATCCCGTGTCAGAAAGTGGGCAGAGGACTGGAGCGAACTATAATTATGTTCACGGAATATCCCGATTTTATTTATTTGTATTCATCACATGTCTGATCATCATATGGTCTTCAATTATACCCTATGGGTAGTGCTCCACAATTAATGGAAGAATATACAAGAAACTGAACTGAACTTCAAATAACTTCGCAAACGCAAGAAAAGATCGAAAGAGGAATCAGTCCGAGGTAATCATGTTAGTCAAGAAATTTGTTGATTTTTGTTATTGATTGACTTAATTTTCTTTGAAAATAAACGTTATTCAGAACTGACATAGCAAAAAACTGGGACTTTAATACTAGCATAATAATCCAGCAACAACATATAGATCAAATTTAGGGGGGCTGTTTTTGGGCTATTTCAATGCGTTGTTAACTGTTATTTGAAATATATATAAACCGTTAACTGTTTTCAACCCACTGTCTGTTATCTGTTCTGTTAAAATTGGCAATGTTGTTAACTGTTTTTCATGGAAATGGGATTCCTGTTATCTGTTACTCGACACTTAAAGTGTTCACTGTTTTTGACATAATATATCTCTGTTAACCGTTATTTACAAGAATTTTCAAGATTCACACTAATCACATAAAATTTGCTGTTGATCTCTTTCTTTACGGTGCTTCCTCAAAGGAGTAACATAAACAGCATATATGTAAAATAGGTCTCGTAGAAAAATTAGAAAATCTTGAAAATTCCTTCCCAGCCAGAACGGCAAAAAACTTATGTGTCAGGTACATAGCGGAGATCATCGAGTTGACGGCCGTCCGTACCCACCCTGGTTGCGCCGTATTTATGAAATCTTGGAATCCCCAGGCGTCAAGTGCAACTTCATATCATGGGAGCAGTGAAGACCCGATCATCACTGCTGGGATAGTAAAGGAGGGTAGTAGAATGCGGGCCTGTTGCTACCTGTCCAATCTCCCATGAAAAGTCAGTTGGTAAAGCGACATAGTGGCTGCACAACCCTACGCCGCCGGCTACGGTCAGCCAAGACAGTCCGGGTACAAAGCATTGGTCCAGAGACGCAGGCAAAAATCAGTCGCACGGTACTAGCGTTGGTATCATCGCAACTGACACGCCTCTCAAAGGTCTCCCCGATACCGATACGGGACAAACCATAGAAAAAAAAACGGTTGCGGGTACTTATCTGGTTGATCCTGCCAGTAGTCATATATATGCTTATCTCAAAGATTAAGCTATGCATGTCTAAGTACATACTTTTACATAGTGAAACCGCGAATGGCTCATTAAATCAGTTATGGTTCCTTTGATCGTACAATCCTACTTGGATAACTGTGGTAACTCTAGAGATAATACATGAAGCATGGCTCTGACCTCGCGGAAAGAGCGCGTTTATTAGATCAAACCCAGTCAGGTTCGCAGGTGCCGGTCGGATTGGTGAGAATGGATAACTTTGTGCGACGTATCTTTCAAATGTCTGCCCTATCTACTTTCGATGGTTCGTGATATGCCTACCATGGTTGTAACTGATTCCGGAGATGGAGCAACGAGAAACGGCTACCACATCCATGGAAGGCAGCACTTGCGCAAATTACCCACTCCTGGCACCGTGAGGTAGTGATGAAAAATAACAAAACGGGACTCTTTCGATGCCCCGTAATTGGAATGAGTACACTTTAAACCATTAAACAAGGATCTATTGGAGGGCAAGTCTAGTGCCAGCAGCCGCGGTCACTTGAATTCCAGCTCCAATAGCGTATATTAAAGTTGTTGCAGTTTAAACAGCTAATTAATCGCCGATCCCCATTTACGTCGGCGCAACTTCTTAGAGGGACAAGTGGCGTTTAGCCACACAAGATTGAGCAATAGCAGGTCTGTGATATCCTCAGCTGTTCGGGCCCGCACGCACGCTACACTGAAGGAATCAGGGTGTCTCTGCCCTTACCTGGAAAGGTCGGGTAACCCGTTGAACCTCCTTCGTGCTAGGGATTGAAATGACGCGCAAACTTGAACGCCTAGAGGAAGTAAAAGTCGTAACAAGGTTTCCGTAAGTGAACCTGCGGAAGGATCATTACCGCTATAATAAAGCGCTAAAATTTCTTCTGTCTTCTGATGGTCATCGTAGAACATTTCCTTGAGGTGAAAATTTCTCCCCTCGATGAAATTCTTTATTCCCCTGGTGCATCGCAAAGACCCGTTTTCGCCCGCTAAAACATCTTGCGATGGTCCTCGTAGAAAAAATTCTCGGACGCGAAAATTTCTCCCCTCGATGAAATATTGTTTTCCCCCTGTGCGTCGTAAGACCCGCGGTCGAGCGCTAAAACATCTCGCGATGATCAAAACTGGAGTGAACTGAGATGCTTTGAAAGAGTGAGCATTTCCTGCTTTTTGCAAGACACCCGCCATTTTGTTTTGAAAATTCTTCAAATTCGGACAGAACAATCAAATACCTTAACATTGTTCGATTTTTCAATATGGTTGTAAAGTGTTATTGAAGTTTTTACACCACTGTTATCTGTCATTCAGTTAAAGTTGGTGTTAACTGTTATCAGCATTTTATATTTGTTGTTAACTGTTTTTGCCAAAATCGAGGTGTTGTTAACATGGTAACGGACCCCCTATTGCCCCCCCCCCCCCCCCCTCATTATACGTTATGGTTGTTAATTGGCGAAAAAATGGTTTTATTTAACATCATTGGCAAAGGATTTTTTGTGTTTAGACTCGGTGACACCTGGCACCGTACTGATTGGAACAGCTGATTTAGTAACGGACTAAGTGTGTTTATTTCAATAAGTATCAACTTACTTACAAGTTTGAAATGGCATAAAATTGATAAGCAATGTGAAGTTAGGTATAGACTGGCTTGGGGCCTCGGTGGCCGAGTGGTCTAAGTAGTAGAACTACTGTATCACTAGCCTGTCAGCACTAAGGTTGTGATTTCGAACACTGAAAACATAAATTAGTCAATTTGACCAATTTAATTGGTCATTTTGACTGTCCTCTAGATGACAATGCACTTTAATCATTTTGACTATGCTCTTTGTCGTTTGACTAGATGGGTAGTCACATTTGACTGAGTAGGGTGGTAATTATGACTATGTTTGGAAGTCAAAATGACCATATGTTATACTCGTTATGACGAATTGGATTGTTCAATTGACTATGCACATTTGTCAGTTTGACAATTGAATGCAGTCCATATGACTTATTGAAATAGTCGAAAGTGACCATGTTGTTTAGTCAACATGATTACTGTGAATAGTCACGACTGTTAGACTGTTATTTTAATTTGTGTTGTGTTTTTTGTTCCACCAATTTACTTTGTGTGTGTTTCTATCCGTTTTGTACTTTTATGTTTCATTCTTCTGTTATTCTACTTTTTGTTGTTTCTCTTCCATAGGATTGACAAATACATCTGGAATATTATATCATTAAAAATACCACAACAGCAAAACTAACATCGAAACCGTATAGGACCACAAAGTGCTCAATGTTCAAAACCTTCCTATATCTTCATGATTTTCATGTGTTACCATTACTCAGTGACATATATTAAAGTCTAAAAATCAAATAAAGAAAATATATTTATTTTATAAACTCATTGTTAATTTGAAGTGTTTATTTCAGATATTTTTTCAGTATCAACTGTGTCAGTGTAATAAGCTCTCTGGTCAAAAATCTCTCAGCTGTGTTCATACAAATAGCAATGTCTTCATTTTCTGAAAAATATAATTATATCATTTTAGAAGCTTTAATATAACAATAAACAAGTATATCAGTCATGTTAAAAGTTAAAAGAAAAAACAAATTTTAAAATCTTTGATCTAGTGATTTTGTCACTCATTTTATACCATTATTTTGTAATGTAAGTTCAGGGATCTTGACAGCCACCCATCTTATACCACAACATTGTAATGTAAGCACCAGGATCTTGACAGCCACCCATCTTATACCACAACATTGTAATGTAAGCACCGGGATCTTGACAGCCACCCATCTTATACCACAACATTGTGATATAAGCACCAGGATCTTGACAGCCACCCATCTTATAACACAACATTGTAATGTAAGCACCAGGATCTTGACAGCCACCCATCTTATAACACAACATTGTAATGTAAGCACCAGGATCTTGACAGCCACCCATCTTATACCACACCATTGCAATGTAAGCACCAGGATCTTGACAGCCACCCATGTTATATCACAGCATTGTAATGTAAGCGCCAGGATCTTGACAGCTACCCTGACTGGTTTTTTTTTTATTCATTGTTGTGAATATCGATTGCAGTGTTTATTTTTAACAGTTTTTGATCAGGTGAAAAATAGATATCGCTAAATACTCTTTTCAATCGAAAATACGTTGTATGTGTATCAAAATTGATATCCCGTATACATATCTCCCTCTGTTTTGTATTGTCATTAATTTACGTCAACATGTGCCGATATATTACATTCATTACACTTCTTTTTCTCAGATTTAATTTTTGTAAGTTAGAATTAAAACAAATGTACATGATACTTACTTTAAACAATTGGTTTAATTGACAAAATAGCAGTTTCGTGCCTCCTGGTTTGTTTACATCTACACGATCAAGGGAACAAAGGGAACGCGAAAGAGTGCGCGTGAAAACCGATACTCTACACCACGTGGTGCTGTGACCACCGAACATAGTCAATTGACTATGCAGGTAGTCACAATGACTTGATGGGTAGTCAAATATGCTGTTGACTACCTTTCGGCTAATATTTGACTAACTGAATAGTCATAGTGACTAATTTAAATTTTCAGTGAATCCCGCACGGGATAGGTGCACTCGACTCCAATCTTAATTGACTAGGATTGTCAGTTTTCCTACCGAAAGTCGGTGGTTCTCTCCGTGCACTCCGGTTTCCTCCACCATTAAAACTGACCGACACGAAATAGCACAATAGTGTTGAAAGTGGCGTTAAACACCAATTAATCAATCAATCAATATATATATATTTTTTTTTTACTTTACTCGAAGTATCAAGTACCATGAAGATGCAAGAACAATTATAGACTGTAAATTTCAAGACAACATAAATAGTCAGCTATGCCAAATAAGAACAATTTGAAAATTCCTTCCATGATCCCTTCCTTGTTACGCGACTAAGACTTTGTAAAATGTCATCGGTGTCTGAGAAAAAATTGATGATAGGGTTTTGTCAAAGAACGTCTCGTCCTTTTTCTCAAAGAGTTCATCGTAAAGTACCAAGAACTTTAAGATCATTCGCCTTATTCGCCCCCTTTTATATCCGCAACTGACCTGGCAATTATGGCACAGTTCATGGATCCGTTAACAACTTTGTGTACACTTTGCCGTTTCAAATTATGAAATAGAAAGTGTTTTTCATTCCTTAGAAACACTTTATGATACTATGTGTACAATGTAAATCTTAAATCAGTGTTTCAAAGTCAAACAAGACAATCTTTTTCTCTTAATTTCTTAAAATTGCCAAATAGCTGAAACCTGATTTGGCTTTGTTCTCAATGGAATTTATTACGACTTTTTAAATATTGATTCGTTTTAAGTGACTATTTTGGGATCGAATTTAATGAGTTTTGTATTGAAGAATGTACCAAAACACGCAAAAAAATAAATACTAATAAGTTAGAGATCAATCAGACTTCGTTTATATGGGACATGTCTTCAGAAGGAATAAAGTTGAAAAATTATGGGGTGAGGGGGGAGTTAAAGATTGAAAAGCGAAACTTCTGTGTTGTTGTTTACTTTGAACTGTAAATTTAAGTATATCTCTCTTCGATTAATCTTCCTCTGAGCACATTCTTGAGGGAAAGAAAAGCAACTAATCTATACTCAATAACCCTTTCATTTATGATTTGTCATACACCGATTTAAAAGTACATCAAACAGAACTTAAATTGTAGATGTGGGTTATACGCCAATAAGACAGCAATCAAACCACAAAAACCACCTAAGTACAACTAGAGGGCAACATGTATACTGTTCATCAATAGACAGGTGTCTAAACAACATGTCAAGTTCTAAATCCAGTGGCGGATCCAGAACTTTTTGTAAAGGGGGGGGGGGGGCGCTGACTGACCTAAGGGGGGCCCGCTCCAGTCACGCTTCAGTGATTCCCTATATAATCAACCAAATTTTTCCCACGAAAGGGGGGCCCGGGCCCCCCAGGGCCCCCCCTGGATCCGCCTATGAAATCGTTTTTGTCGGTTCAAAAGTTCACCAGAACTTATGTTGTATTGTTATTTAACTTGCCCAATTAAAAAAGAAAACTTCAGTATTTGATTTGATTTAATCGTCACGAATTTATATAAAATTGTGAATAAATTTAACAGAAACAATCAAAGATCTGCCATTAAAACGCAATTCTCCAAATATAATGTAACAATTTAGGAGAAAGCGTTGATATAACAAAAAATTAATAATTCAAAAGTTCTAACCTTTTACTACTTAAATACGTATTTTCCCCTTTCTTTCCCCTACAAGAAAACTTTCCCAGGAGCCGTGCGAATATTTCTAAAACGTTCAAGTGAATTGATGGCGTCATATGTTAAAACAGTTATTGATCAATCAAATCGGTATGTGTCATTTAATCTGCTGGGTAGGGATGACCCCTACGTCTTTCGGGCCAAGTAGGGTCACCCGAGCCGTGCAGATTAAATGATATATACCGACTTGCTTGGTCAATAACTATATCGTATTAAAAAAAATTGTGATACACCTACCCTCATGTTTTTTATTAAAAACACGAAAGGTCCGTTGCTCAACACGTTTAGTCAGGAAACGCACGAAGAAAAAACCTCAAAAAAGTCCTTACCACTCCGCACCGTGAAATTGGAGATAGATAAAAAAACAAAGACAGAAAGGGGACGGGTTTTGTACTTGGGATTGTCACTGTATTTTAAAAGGAGAAGAGATCGACCTGCCTACCTAGCCTTTGCAAATGTTTGAACACATGACATATATATATATAGGCAAACTTTATTTGCTCTAATTATATGTGTTATAATTCTGATAATGCACAACGAAGGTGTGCATTAACTACCTCGGATATACTGCACAGTTCAAATACACTCTTGTCTCATGATTACGACATATATATATATATATATATATATATATATAATATATATATATAGATGGTCAATTAACGACGACTTTGTACAATTCATCGTTTCAAAATATGAAAAAAATGAAAGTTGTAAAAGTGTTAGGGACGGTAGACAGATGACTTCTTTCTAGAAATGGGAACATGTTTTTTTTTATATTCTTTGTACAATGTACACACTAAATCAATCCACAAGCGAAATGAAAATAGATAATTATTTTTTTGTAATTTCTACTAAACGACAACTGAATTGAAGTTTTAGAAAATCTCAGTGTTTAAGATTTGATTTGGATTAGTTTTGTGCTCTACGGAATATATAATAACGATTTTAAAAATATTTAGTTCTGTTATTATATATACTTCTAGTATTTTGGGACCGAAATTAATACGGATCATATTTTAAGTACGGCCTTTAGAAAAACTGATACCGTATAGTCAGCTATAAAAGACCCTGACAAGAAAATGTGAAAAATTCAAGCGAGAAAACTAACGCCTAAATTATAACAATTCAATTTACGAAAAACAAATATGACAAACATGAACCAACGACAACCACTGAAATATAGGCTCCTGAATTGGGACATGCACATGCAGAATGTGGCGGGGTTAAACATGTTTGTGAGTGGTCAACCCTCCCCTAACCCGGGGCAGTTGTTAAAATTCAGTTATAAATGTCTCAACTCAATAGATTGAAGATCTGACAGACTGACAACAAATTATTATCAATTACGGCAAAGTAAACGTAATTGAACTAGATTTCGGATTTCCGTATGTCAATTTGTATGCATTTTAGAGCTCGCTGAACTGCATTTGAATATCGAAAAATCAATATATGTATAACATTTATAATTTCAGATATATAGTCAGATAAACAGTTATGAAATACTTGTAGGTCTATAAAAGTAAAGAATTTACGTTAAAAGCAATGAAATTCCGATTTTTCAAAATTTCGTCAACAGAATTTTGTTTAAAAGTGATATGTTATTGCTGTTAACAGTCATGTCCGCTTCATGATATGACAATAGCAAGGGTCACCGGATACGTTTTAATTTTAACGTCTCCGATGAGACGTTATTAGACTTGAACGATGGACAATCTGCGGGCTTAAATGCTTCTTACTAACTGATTGGAAGATATTACTGAGACGTGAATAATTAAAGTTCGTTGATGGGTTGGGACAATCCAAACCTAGTAAATGTCTTTCAATCCCGTAGAGTATCGGATTTGTACTCTCTATTTTAGCAATTAGATTTTGCCTAGTCACAAATCATGCATGTCGATACACATATAACCTTTATCTATAAATAGCCGAATCTCCTGATGTTTTGTAAGGGAGCTACCATTTGATTTTTATGGGGGGGGGGGGGGGGGGGGGGGGGGCTAGGATGAAATTTGAAAAAAATAGGCAGGACAGGAGTTTTGAGTAAAAAAAAAGGCAGGATGAGCAACTTGGTAAAAAAAAAAAGGCAGGATGACAATTTGTGTAAAAAAATTCAGGATAAACTAGTAAAAAAAAAGGCAGGACCGAATAGAGTAAAAAATAAAAAGGCAGGACAGAGATTGCAACTAAAAAAAAAAGGACAAATTTTTTCATCCTAGCCCCCCCACCCCATAAAAATCAAATGGTAGCTCCCTAAACACGCACATGATTGTTCCACATTCAATCCAGTCGCACTGTCACGTACATTTTATACATGAAAAACATAAGAAAACTTGAACATGGTTATGATAATTCATGATGAGAGAATGAATTGTTTGACAAACATGTAAAGCATTTACAACCATGATTTGAAGGATTAGTACGATAAGGACCTTATTTGACACACAACATTAAACGATATACTACGTCTTCATAACGTGTGTGGTAAAATTTGTTGATTAAAAGCAAGGCTATTCTGAATGAATTAATCTACAAAGCGAGAACACTTTCCACTTTTATCAGCTAAGAGACGGCTAGCTTTTTTCGAGAAGCTATTACTTGTTGTCAATACTAATGATATTCCCAAATAAGATTTGATGCGCGGTACATATTACTTCACTGGGCCTTTTATAGCTTACTATACGGTATGGGTATGGGTTTAACTCAGTTGTTGAAGACCGTACGGTAACCCCTAGTTGCATTTGCAATCATATCACATTTTCTTATCTTGATATTCATATTTTGTCGAGTAGCTGATATTTTTACAGAAACTAAACATTTCAAGTGTTGTGGCGTCATTCAAGTGGTGAACTTTAAAATCATATTTACCAGTGCAGGTTAAAACAAGTCTGATGAAACGTATTGGTTAGATTGATTTATGTCCCTTGTTGTTAGAAAGACGTACTCTAGTATCGTAAAAAAGACTGAGGAATGTGGGATATGGCGGCAACAAAAAAGTGGGAATGTGGGATTAGGTGGTAAAAACAAATGGGATCTGGGAAAAGGTAGAAAAAGTGGGAAGTAGGGAAATATTGCAAACAAGCGGGATTGGGGAAATGAGCAGTCCCCCCCCCCCCCCACCACCACCAAACGGATTTAGGGGGGCAGGGTGCCCGTTTTCCCTTATTGAGCTACATTAATGGTTGATCCAGACTTTTTACCGAATCCACTCCAAAATTTGTCTAGTTTGGGGGCCCGCGCACCCCTCCCCCCTTTTCAAAATCCTGGATCCGCATCTGCCCTCCCCAACAATGCTTGATGTTTGACTTTTTCTAGAAATTTCAAATATGTTGCTTAAAGGTTGACCCCAACACAGTGTTGACATGAGCAATCTCATTTCCAGTCCACATGGTATAGATTTGTGTCACAGTGTATCCCAGTTGAGTCTCATAGTACAAAGTCATTCATATTTTCCTTTTTGAATTTTCCTCGGAGTTCAGTATTTTTGTGATTTTACTTTTTTATGTAAGGATACATATAATGAGGTTTTTCATTTACATATTCTTAATGGAAAGCATTTTGTCAAATTGAAAACCAAGTTCAATACCAAAGTGTACGCGTAAAATAACATTAACGGGTTGTGAGACTACTATAACAAATATAACAAATAACTAATATATAGGTTCAGCTGACGTATAATTTCATTAACGGGATCCTTTGTTTCAGATAAGTAGTAGGGTTTTCTCGACATGAACTAAAATGATGCTAGAGGTATTTATAGTTTCTGGTTATGCTAATTAAGTCCTTCATTTCGATTAATTTCTTTATCATCCGCCAAGATTTGGAGTAAATCAAATCAAATTAAATAATTCTATTGATGTTAATTCCAATACAGGAATGATACCAGCTGACATTTTCAAGATACAAATACAAATATAAAAATACTCAGAGACATATTTTCTCAATGATAAAAGACAAACATTTTATTTCTACATTGTATGGATGTGTTATTCAAAATACATTAACAAAATAGTACAATAAGCTTTAACAATACAACACTTCTTAACAACATTGTGTTTGCTTTAAATAACTGTTAGTATCATACATATCATTTATTCCAGCTACACATACAGAACAAATATCATTATCTTTACTTTTCAAAATGAAACAAAATTTTTCTTTGTTCAGATCGACATATTAACAAAAGATGGAACTATATCTCATAGATTCAATCTAATTAAAATATAGAACTCTGATTTCGTTATACTCATATGGAATCATGATAACGAAATCAGAGTTCTATATTTTAATTAGATTGCTCATAGATTACAAAAAGAGTATTTTCTTTCTAAAGCATTACATTTAATGAGGAAACGGAATTCATCTTCAATTCTATCCTTGCGAAGCAGTGACCTAGCTTGACCCTTTCTAGTGAGTCAAACTATTTGAGGCTTGGGAGTCAAAGCCTCAGCGCGTTTCAAAGACCTAAAAGCGGATATGCCGTGAATATGGTGGCAAACCGGCGTCGCAAACGAGTTTTCAGATTTTACAAATCCAAAAAGTCCAATTTTGTACAGGTTTAATTGATTGATTGTTGTTTGCCTAACACCAAGTGACAAATATTGCATGCATTTTCAGGGAAAAATGTGATTCAACAAGGATGAGAGCAGAATTTCGACAGCAACTGGGAAAATAAAGCATATGAGACAGGGGCAGACATTCTTGCAACAGGCATCCTATGGCCTCTGAGTTGTTTCAAGATTTCTGTGACGTATAGAGGGCATTGCACGCTCCCTACATCAGTTTTAACGTCCCCATTCCGTCTAGACGTGGCCGCGTATTTTAATACATCTCGAACAGCCAAACGGACGCCCCTTTTAAGCATATAGGTTTCACTGTTGGATGGGGTCTGGTATATATAGAGTACGCAACGCCGTACATCCCGAAACACCAAACAAATGCCCCCCCAACACACACACACACACACACACACCCCACACCCCTTTCCTGTTTATGCATACTTGTACTTTTCTGCCGCACGGTGAACTTTTAATTAGTTGACATAAACATGTATAAATTCCAGAATATTTGTATATGGAAAAACAAAAATAGATTGACTAGATATTCAGCACGGATCATAAAAGTTACGTTTTTGCAGTCTTATTAATTGACAGGGAGGATTTTCCATACCTTTAATAAAAGGTCCACTGCTTTGTATTTATAATTGGAATCACGACATTCAACTGTAAAACCAAATCTACCTATTATAACACTTTTGTTTTACTACAAACACCATTATACAGGTTAAAGTTTTCACTGTATGTTTTCTTTACCAGTTCGGACGGGAGTACCGAAATAGTTAAACTAGAGACATATAATAGTATACAATATATATATATACTTTAGAATGCAAACATAATATACACAAGAAACATAGATCAACATACAATACATGAAAAAAGTCCTAAACAAGTCAAGTTTATATTAATAATATATATATAAGTATATAGGTAATTGACCAATGTACGTGAACCTTATTTTCGCAATTCCATGGATTGCTTTATATAGCCTACAACCAGAGACATATACTCTGTCTACTTCTTCTTTTTCTTTAGTTACGGAATATACCATCAACTTTTTGAGGATTACTTTCCGGCGCATGCCTGTATGAGGTCGTTTTGAGTTAATTTCAATGTTTTCTTTTCTTTTATTTATTTATGAAATTTACAATTTTTTTAAGTTTTAATTTTTACATTTTTTATATATATATTTTTTCTTTCTATAAGATAAATACAGAGACATATAATACAATATTATATGTCTCTGATAAAAACAATAAACACATTTAGTTAAGGTGAGAGAATGTTTTAAGGAGCACCTCATGAGTGAGTGCATCCTTAAAGTTGTCTGTAGAGCTTTGGTTTGAGATATCTGGTGGTAATTTATTCCAATCTTTGATTGTTTGGCTGAAGAATGAAAATTTAAAGCTGTCTTTGTTACATTGAAGTTGTCTGTATGTTTGTTGTATAGTGAAATATACAAATCCTTGGGTAGGCTCTTTCCTTTACTAATTTTGAATTTATTTTCAGATTTCGTCTGATGAATGATAATGATTGATTTGCTTTTGCTGCTGATTGTTGAATGCGTTTCGCATTTGAGGTCTGAAGAAAGTGTAATGCCTAGATATTTTGCAGAATTAACTTGTTCTAGGATATGAACATGCATGTTGTAATAGAAATGTATTTGTTTTTTCTTTGTTGAGAGTCTCAGGATGTTACATTTGTCCGGGTGGAATGACATGAGCCAGTCTTTCTCCCATTTTATAGCTGCTTCGATGTCTTCTTGAAGCTTAGTGCAATCATTTTGGCAGGTTATAGGCCGATAGATAATGCTGTCGTCCGCAAAGAGTCGTATTTCGCTGTGTTTTAGATAGTCCGGTAGGTCGTTGATATACAATACAATACAATACAATACAATATTTTTATTGTCAATCAAGGACGCCTTAAGAGAGCAGTATAATTACAAATAATTTATTACATTGATTATTATTAATTCTTAATGATATATAATGACAAAATATAGAGTAGAGAAAAAATAAACACAAAAGAAAAAGCCGGCAAAACCCCAGATATGTATATATATTTAACATATAGAAATGTTGAGGCATATATTCAACTGTTTATGGATATCATTAGTGATATATATAAGAAAGAGTATTGGTCCTAGTACGGTGCCCTGAGGAACACCTGATGTTACTGGAATTATTTCGGAAGTTGTTTTTACTTAGCCTGGCATCCTGACCCAATCTAATACTTCGTCGATAGGAGCAGTGAGCCAGGATGATGATGGAAGTTTTTAAGGACCTTGACTGGCTATATAGCCCCTCGAACGGTCGGTTGAGCCAGGATCCTAGACTGTCTGTCTAATTATACTGTAACCACCACGTGCTCCAGTTGGCGTTATCACGTGGAATGTTACTTCCGCTGACCAAATGTCCATGTTTAAAGACCACGCGAAGGTATTTTTTTTACTTTTTCTCATATTTAGAAATATTATGACATTATTTATTACTGACAGCTTTCATTTGCCAGGTATTTGTAAAAAAATAATGGTCACCTGGCACTTTCTTTCACTTCAAAAAAGGAAATATTGGATGTAAGAGTGAGACCACGGTGTGATGTTTACATAGTCTTCCCGCGAAATTTTTCGATTTTATTGACGAGTAAATGAATCTGGAATACTCGCATCTTGAGCTACATATGGTTTATGGTTTTATATTATTGTTGATTAGAAAATTGTCCCAAAAATTGAATAGACTGGTAACGAGTGGTTCTGGGTCAATGTAATACGCACAAGTATGAGTCATTTTAGTGATGAAAAAACCTTGGCACTGGACCAAATTTTGTAGAAGAAAACTTTTAAACCTATTGTATATTTTGGATTTTACAGAAATTATATTTAATTATTTAGTTACTTTTGAGTTGCAGTCAGTGGGGAAAAGTCCTTCACTGGATGTTTCTGTACTTAAACAAAATGGGATGGTTGGAAAACATGTTAACCCATACACCATCAGTGAACAATACATTTGTATTTACATCAATATGCACATGTACTTTTCTACTACTAAATGTATAAATTGCTTATTTCTTGATTAATTCAATGTGGTTTAATTCAAAGTCTTGAATTCTTGGGGTTCTTCAATATGCTGAATCTACCTGTGTATTTAGATTTTGGATTTTGAGCCCTGTCTTTAAGTTGGTCCACATTAAGGTCCAAAGGGTCCAAATTAAACTTTGTTTGATTTCATCAAAACTCAAATTTCTGGGTTCATTGATATGCCCAATCTTCCTGTGATTTTGGATTTTGGCCCCAGTTATCAAATAAGTCCACATTAAGGTCCAAAAGGTCAAAATTAAATTAGTTTGATTTTAACAAAAAAGTAAATTCTTGGGGTTCTTTGATATTATGTTGAAGCTAAACATGTATTCAAATTTTTGATTTTGGGCTCAGTTTTCAAATTGGTCCAAATTAAACTTTGTTTGATTTCATCAAAATTGATTACATGGGGTTCTTTGATATGACTAATCTAACTGTATTTTGATTTTGGATATTGGGCCCATCATTAAATTGTCCAGCATTGAGGTCCAAAGTGTCCAAAATTAAATATTGATATCTAACCTTGTATTTAGATTTGGGATATTGGACCATAATAGTTAAATGTCCAAATTAAAATTTTTTGAGTTTTAAGACCACATTCATTGTGTGTCAGAAACCTATGCTGTGTCAAATATTAAATCACAATCCAAATTCAGAGCTGTATCAAGCTTGAATGAAGTGTCCATACTTGCCCCAACTGTTCACGGTTCAACCTCTGGGGATGTCTCAAGTTGAGCCCCACGGAGCATTTAATTGTCTTATAAGATTATTTTTTTTCTCTCGATGGACTGACCCAAACTTTACACATTAAAATTCCATAAACCATAAAATTCAAAATTACCTTCCATAGGCATGATAGGTGTGTATGTGAAGAAAAATTGTTCATAAATCTTAGTTTCAAGCAGCATATGGACATATATATATATATATGTTTATGTCTATTTTGTATATTTTTCCTTTGATCTTTTTTTTGTGATAATTTTCTGCATCATGCTACTGGCTTGAGATAGAAAATTACTGCTAGAAACTCGGGGCAGATGTGCCGTTGTCAAACATTGTAAACATCAACAACGTCATTGGCAAAATAGCGATAAACAGATTATCAAAGGTCTTTCAAAATCAAGGATGCTTCTCGACCACATCTCATCTCAGGGCTATCCATGCCAGTTAGTAAATTAAATAAAGTATTACCAAGGTTCCCAGAACTATATACATTTTATACAGAAAACTATTGTGAGTCATTTCTAGAAGATTGAAAACCCAATTTCTTTCTTTTCTACATGCACTTATTCTATGTAAGCAGAATACAAGATTTTCACATTTTAGAATACCTTGTTAATTTTCAAGCTTTGTTTCAATAATGCAAACTTTGAAAAAATGCATTTTATTGCTTTGTTTAAGTGAACTGTAAATTTTAATTGTTATACAATCATATTGCTAAATAAGCACCCTAAGGGTACACGTCAAGAACACTTATAGAAATGAAAAGGCTGATTATTGTTATATAAACAAATCTGTGTTCTAATCTGAATAATTACTATAATTTACATTTGTAATTAGTGATGTACATATGGGTCAGTCCATTCACACAGTGCTTTAGTGGTATAGCAGGGAAAACAAATTATATTTTTTTGTAAGGAGCAATTAAATGCAACAAAATGGGCAAACATGTTGCTGATATAATAAAGTATGAATAATTATATTTTGGTTAGTTGTCAACTTTTTTTTAATATTAAATAAAGATTATATTTCAAAAAGGTCTCATTTTTATACGACCGCAAAAAAATTTTGTGGTCGTATATTGGTATGACGTTGGCGTCGTCGTCCGGCGTCGTCGTCCGAATACATATTGGTTTTCGCACTCTAACTTTAGTTTAAGTGAATGGATCTTTTTGAAATTTGACCATAAGGTTAAATACCACAAAAGGAAGGTTGGGATTGATTTTGGGGGTTATGGTACCAACAGTTAAGGAATTAGGGGCCAAAAAGGGGCCAAAAATGAGCATTTTCTAGTTTCCAGACAATAACTGTGGAACGGTGTATGGATCTCTCTGAAATTATACTACAAGTTTCCATACCACAAAGGGATGGTTAGGATTTGCTTTGGGGGGTTATGGCTCAAACCGTTTAGGAATTAGGGGCAAAAAAGGGGGAAAAACAAGGTTGTCCTGGTTAATGGACAAATACTTTAGTACAAAACATAATTTAAAGCAGTGTAAGGGAGATAAATCAAATACATCATTGAAATTATCTCCCTTACACTGCTTTTAAATTATGTATAAAGTAATGGTTAATGAACAATAAAGATAATCTAAAACAGTGTAAGGGAGGTAATCCAAATACAACGTTTTGGTTACTTCCCTTAGACTGCTTTTAAATTATGTTTAAAGAAATGCATATTTATAAAGGAAGACCAGTAAAAATATCTGCAAATGTTTTCATCTTTTTTTTTACAAAAAAAATCCATATGAAAGATTTGACACTATATTTTTATTAATTCTATTATAAAATAGATTAAGTTAGCACTATGGTAAATTTAAATGGGTAATTATGGTTGCCAACTCCATTGGAAATTTGAATTGAGATTATGACCATATCTTGAGGGAAAGAATTTTTTGGGGGGAAAAAAGGGGGGGGGGGATAAAAAGAAATTGTGGGGGGCCATTTTTTTCTCATTTCAGATTTCAGAAATTAAAAAGAATTATTCTTCAAATATTTTTTTTTTTTTCAAATTTCAAATATTGAAAAATTTCAAGAAGTAATCTTTAATTGCACAGTATGGCGCATTAGATTTGTAAAATCTTTGATCACATTTATTTATTTGTTATGCCGAATCTAACAGTGTATTTAGATTTTTAATTTTGGGTCCAGTTTTCAAATTGGTCTACATTAATGTCCAAAGGGTCCAAAATTAAA
Source organism: Mytilus californianus (assembly GCF_021869535.1). Classification (NCBI taxonomy): domain Eukaryota; kingdom Metazoa; phylum Mollusca; class Bivalvia; order Mytilida; family Mytilidae; genus Mytilus; species Mytilus californianus. Next base: position 30,573,113 of record NW_026262690.1, on the reverse strand, counting down.
CTTTGTTTGATTTTAGCAAATATTGAATATATGAGGTTCTTTGATATGCTGAATCTAAACATGTATTTAGATTTTTGATTTTTGGCCCAGTTTTCAAGTTGGTCCAAATTGGGGTCCAAAATTAAACTTTGTTTGATTTCAACAAAAATTGAATATATGGGGTTCTTTGATATGCTGAATCTAACCATGTATTTAGAGTTTTTATTTGTGGACCCCGTTATCTAATTGGTTCATATTGAGGTCAAAAGGGTCCAAAATAAAACTTTGTTTGATTTCATCTAAAATTGAATTATTGGGGTTCTTTGATATTCCAAATCTAACCGTGTATTTAGGTTTTTAATTTTGGGTCCATTTTTTTTAAATTGGTCTACATTGAGGTCCAAAGGGTCCAAAATTAAACTTAGTTTGATTTTAACAAAAATTGAATTCTTGGGGCTCTTTGATTTGCTGAATCTAAACATGTGTTTAGATTTTTGATTATGGGCCCAGTTTTCAAGTTGGTCCAAGATAGGGTCCAGTATTTAAACTTTGTTTGATTTCAACAAAAATTGAATATATGAGGTTCTTTGATATGCTGAATCTAACCATGTATTTAGATTTTTTATTTGTAGGCCCCGCTATCAAATTGGTTCATATTGAGGTCAAAAGGGTCCAAAATTAAACTTTGTTTGATTTCATCAAAAATTGAATTATTGGGGTTCTTTGATATGCCAAATCTAACCGTGTTTTTAGATTTTTAATTTGGGTCCCGTTTTTTCAATTGGTCTTCATTGAGGTCCAAAGGGTCCAAAATTAAACTTAGTTTGATTTTAACAAAAATTGAATTCTTGGGGTTCTTTGATATGCTGAATCTAAACATGTGTTTAGATTTTTGATTATGGGCCCAGTTTTCAAGTTGGTCCAAGTTGGGGTCCAAAATTAAACTTTTTTTGATTTCAACAAAAATTGAATATATGGGGTTCTTTGATATGCTGAATCTAACCATGAATTTAGATTTTTTATTTGTGGGCCCCGCTATCAAATTGGTTCATATTGAGGTCAAAAGGGTCCAAAATTAAATTTTGTTTGATTTCATCAAAAATTGAATTATTGGGGTTCTTTGATATTCCAAATCTAACTGTGTATTTAGATTTTTAATTTTAAGTCCCGTTTTTTAAATTGGTCTACATTAAGGTCCAAAGGGTCCAAAATTAAACTTAGTTTGATTTTAGCAAAAATTGAATTATTGGGGTTCTTTGATATGCTGAATCTAAACATGTGTTTAGATTTTTTATTATGGGCCCAGTTTTCAAGTTTGTCCAAGTTGGGGTCCAAAATTAAACTTTGTTTGATTTTAACAAAAATTGAATATATGGGGTTCTTTGATATGCTGAATCTAACCATGTATTTTGATTTTGGACATTGGACCATAATAGGTAAATTAAAAAAATTCAAGTTCTTAGACCACATTCTTTCTGTGTCAGAAACCTATGCTGTGTCAAATATTTAATAACAATCCAAATTCAGAGCTGTATCAAGCTTGAATGTTGTGTCCATACTTGCCCCAACTGTTCAGGGTTCGACCTCTGCGGTCGTATCAAGCTGCGCCCCAGCGAAGCATTTTATTACCCTTTAAAATGGGACAATTAATACATCACCAAGTATAAGATGAAAAATTAATATGTTAAAAAATATATTGGGTGAATGGTTTTTATTCATTTCAGTTCTTAATAGTGTGTTTTTTGTCTTAAACTACTTGTTTTGTGAATTTAATTTGTGAAAATTGGTGATTTTTAACATTTGTATATGCTGTTCATATGTGATTACATTCCATCAAATTTACAGAAAATTATTCGTAACACATATAACAGCTGTCAGTTGAAAGTTAATGTGTATGAAAACACAGACGTTTATAGTTGACCTATTTGTATTTAGATTATATTGCCGCTGTTATTTCTTGTATGATGGAAAAAAAGAAGAAGAAAAAAACGCTTCTTTCGAATGTCCGTCAACATCAAGGACAACGAACGTGCCCATTACTTTCATTTTTATCCACTGTTTATATGGGTCATTATTTAGGACAATTGCTTATATCGGAAGTTATCATCGTTGCCTCGTTCTATACGAATATTACAACGTAGGGTAGCGGAATCTGCTGAGGTTTGCCGATTGTACTTTGTCCGTCAACACTTCACAGCATTATAGCGTATGAACAATTTATCAAGAACGTATGTACAAAATCGAGAAGGAATTGTCTTATTCCTGTTTATATATCCTGTAAGAATATGTAGTTCTTGAAAACAAAGAATATACGTTTTTTACCAAATACTAATGTACGCTAAGACCACGAGGACCTCATTAGGGGATGTGTACGTTTGTCATTTGACTGTTAGATGTTGTTTTTTTTTCGTTTGTGATTCTTGACCATAATATTGAAAGTCAAACATCACAATTGTTTTAGATTGTATATGTTACTGTCAATTTCGGGATACGTGCAGAAAATTCTTTCTAGAATGTTTTTTAACTCGGTGTTGATTTCTCGTCTGTAGGGGTGTGGAAATATTTGTTGTGAGCACTTGTCCCTGGGCAAGTAAAACTGTAAATTTTACTTGTCCGGAAAAAAGGTTACTTGCCCTGAAAGTCCCAATAAATATTGAAGTATTTTACTGTTTATCTTGTATGATTCTTAGCACTGTTTTGCATCACAATATAAATGAAAGTAATTTTTGTCGAGCCTTCGACTTTAGTCGAAAAAGCGAGACATAGCGATCCTACATTCCGTCGTCGTCGGCGGCGTCCACAAATATTCACTCTGTGGTTAAAGTTTTTGAAATTTTAATAACTTTCTTAAACTATCCTGGATTTCTACCAAACTTGGACAGAAGCTTGTTTATGATCATAAGATAGTATCCAGAAGTAAATATTGTAAAAATAAAATTCCATTTTTTCCATATTTTACTTATAAATGGACTTAGTTTTTCTGCCGGGAAATATTACATTCACTCTGTGGTTAAAGTTTTTAAAATTTTAATAACTTTCTTAAACTATCCTGGGTTTGTACCAAACTTGGACAGAAGCTTGTTTATGATCATAAGATATTATTCAGAAGTAAATTTTGTAAAAAAATAAATCCATTTTTTCCTTATTTTACTTTTAAATGGACTTAGATTTTCTGCCAGGAAACAACACATTCACTCTGTGGTTAAAGTTTTTAAAATTTAAATAACTTTCTTATACTATTTTGGATTTGTACCAAACTTGGACAGAAGCTTGTTTATGATCAAAAGCTAGTATCTAGAAGGAAATTTTGTAAAAAAATAAATCTATTTTTTCCGTATTTTACTTTTAAATGGACTTGGATTTTCTGCCAGGAAACAACACATTCACTCTGTGGTTAAAGTTTTTAAAATTTTAATAACTTTCTTATACTATTTTGGATTTGTATCAAACTTGGACAAAAGCTTGTTTATGATCAAATGCTAGTATCTAGAAGGATATTTTGTTTTCTTCCAGATAAAATTACATTCAGTCTGCAGTTAAAGTTTTTAAACATTTATTAGATTCATAAACTATCCTGGATTTTTACCAAACTTGGACTGAAGCTTCTTACAATCAAAAGATAGTATCAAGTGGAATATTTTTATTGATTTACTTCCTCATTTTTGTAGAGCCTGCGATTAACAGAAAAAGTAGGCGAGACACTGGGTTCCGCGGAACCCTTACGAATTTTGTTTATGTGTACAAATAAAAGGAGGTAATGGGTTAACATCAATGGGACAGAAACCCAACAGCAAACCAACCAAATGAAATGACATCTAGAGGACAATTTTGCAGCAATATTTAGTTAAAAATTCTAGCCAGTTTGTACATATACATGTACTAAATTTTGAGGACAGTGAGTGAAGAAATGAAAACTAATTATAGATTAACTATTGAATTTTATTTGTTTCTCTCAACTGCTTGGTTTTTTTCTTGATAGTTGATGGGCAATTAAAGTGTCCCTTCTATCTACCACTTTGCCAACAAATAAGGTTGACTTTTGATTGGCAAGGATCGGATGCTGTCTACAAATTATACAAAATTTCAATTTATTTTCCGAATTATCTTCCCTAGATAGCAAGGGGGAATCTGATATCCACGATGTCTGAAATGCTCACTTCCGTTTTTTTTCATACTTTCTACACGACTCGTCACTCTTTTTGTCTTGATTTCCCGGTGTTTTTATTAAGTATTTATCCATCTGAAACTTGATACAAAACTAAAGAAATGACACTTCCGTTAAATGATGGATATAACCTAATCGACGATCCCGGGCCAATGGACAAAGACAACGCAATGTTTATGTGACCCGGGTTTGCATACTTCGTTTTTTTAATTTTGATCTATTTCCGGTGTTATTTAATATTCATCGTCTTTGACTTAAATATATGATTTTTACTCTCTGATCATTGGTTTCTTTAACATAAAATTAAACATCTATATAAGTTTTGAAAATAATTCTATACATTTTTGTTTGAATTGCACTTTGTCAAGTAAACGTAAATTTTTTTACTTGTCCAGGGGCAACCCAGACAAAACAAATTACTTGTCTGGGTGTTCAAATGTAGGACTCGGGCATAGCATTTCCACACCCCTGGTCTGTAACTTGGAATTTCGATCAGTACGGAAAAACATGTAAATAAATTTTTATCACTTAATAGTAACATATGTGATGATGGAACTATTTTTGTCTCGCCTTGACTGAGTAAAAAAGCGAGACTTAGGTATGCTGTTTCCAGCGGCAGCGGCGTCAACAATGTATAAGTTTGTGATTAGGTCTAGTTTATAGTGAACCACTAGTGGTAGGTCAATGATATTTGGTATGTAGTTGTATTAGCATCGGCACATCTCATTACCATGGAGATTATATGGCCCCTCCCCCTCAGTCATGGTCTATTGACTTTGAAAATTAGTTTGTGTTTAGGGGAACCATTAGTGGTAGGTCAATGTTAATTGGTGTTCAGTTGTATAAGCATTAGCACATCTCACTTCCATGGAGAATATGTGGCCCCGCCCCCTCAGTTATGATCTATTGACTTTGAAACTTTTGCTTAGTTTACGGCATGTATTAGTTTGTGATTAGATCAGTTTAAGATGAACTGCTAATGTTAAGTCAATTGGCATTTGCAAGTATCGTTTCCATGGAGATTATATAGCCCCACCCCCTCATCATGGTTTATTGACTTTGAAACATTTACATAGTTTACAAGTTAATGTTTGTGTTTAGGTTTGTTTAAAGGGCTTGACTTATAATAAGTCAATGGTATTTGGTATGCAGTTGTATTGGCATTGGCACATCTCATTTCCATGGAGATTATTTAGCCATGTACCTTCAGTCATGGTTCATTGACTTTGAATATTTGCATAACTTACATGTTAAAGTATTGCTATTTTAATTTCAACATTTGCATTATCAAAACTACAAAAAACAGAGACATATCTCTGTGATAACAGTTTATTATGTAAACATGCACTACGGTCTGGTGCTGTCAACAATCATGTATGAACATATGAAGTTTATCATATCCGGATGGTACTTACAACTATAAATATTTATTTCTTTTGTTCATAAATTAAAATAAAAAAACTTTATTGAATCTTGATTTTATTTTCAACTTTATTCATGTAACTAGAAGCAATGCACATATGTGATGGTGTCAATAATCACACATGTTATTGATAAAATAAAATTGTTTTGTTTGTTGCTTTATAAAAATAAGATGTGGTATGATTGCCAATATGACAACTCTCCACCAGAGACCAAATGATGTTGAAGTTAGAGAAATTATAGTTCACCCTACGGCTTCAACACGGAGCAAAAGCCCATACTGCATAGCAAGCTGAAAAGGGTCCCAAAATGATAAGTTTTGAAAAAATAAAATGAAAAAACCAACAGCCTGATTTATGTACAAAACTAAAAACAAAAAGAATTTGATAAACAGCAACAAACGACAACCGGGACAGACAAATTTAGAAATTGACATTGGTGAGAACTAAACTTTATGACAAAAAAGATGATTCAGCTTCCAAATTGTGAACTTTCCATTTCTATGTAGCAACATTCCAGCAGCGCCTGCATTTGAAGACCATATCTCCTAGTTGATACGATATTCCAGAGCTTGCATTTCTTATCATGATTTGCTTGATAGAGGGTTGCTGTTTACAAGGAAGCTATGAAAGCAAGAGTTCCAAAAGGTGAAGTTGAAATCATCCCTTGGAAAATTTTAAGGTCACCCTCATGAGTTGGTTGACCGTTATGGAATATCTGTTTCACAGATGACAACGGTTATGTTCCGATTGTCGTTACCACAATCCTGCCCCCTTTTTATACGACCGCAAAAAAATTTTTGGGATTGTATAATGGTATGATGTCGTCTGCGTCGTCGTCCGAAGACACATTGGTTTCCGGACAATAACTTTAGTTTAAGTGAATGGATCTCTATGAAATTTTGTAAGAAGGTTCAATACCACAAAAGGAAGGATTGATTTTGGGGATGATGGTCCCAACTGTTTAGGAATTAGGGGCCCAAAACAAGCATTTTTCTAGTTTCAGGATAATAACTTGTGTATAAGTATTTCGATTGCTCTGAAATTGTACGACAATGTTTAATACCACAAGTAGAAGGTTGGGATTTATTTTAGGGGTTATGGGGCCAACAGTTTAGGAATTAAGGGCCAAAAAGGGGCCAAAACAAGCAGTTTCTAGTTTCCAGACAATAACTTGTGTGTAAGTGTACAGATCTCTCTGACATTGTACCACAAGGTTCCATATCACAAAGGGAAGGCTAGGATTGAGTATGGGTTTAATTGCCCAAATATGTAGGAATTAGGGGCCAAAAAAGGGCCAAAAACAAGCATTTTTCTAGTTTCCAGACAATAACTTGTGTTTAAGTGTATAGATCTCTCTGAAATTGTACTACAAGGTTCCATACTACAAAGGAAAGGCTGGGATTGAGTTTTGGGGTTGCTTCAAGGGGGGTTTCAAAAAGTTGGGGGGGGGATTTAATTTTCCAATTTTTGTAGAGGATTCTTATTTTTTTTTCAAAATTTTTCAAATTTTGAATTTTTGAAAAGTTTCAAGAAGAAATATTCAATTGCAAAGTATTGAGCAATAGATTTGTAAGATCTTTGACCACATTTATTTTGTGTCCGAAATCTATATTAGGTCAAAAATTTGATCACAATCCAAATTCAGACAGTATCAAGCTTGAATATTGTGTCCAAATTTGTACCAACTGTTCAGGATTCGACCTCTGCGGTCCTATCAGGCTGCGCTCAGCGAAGCATTTTATTTCGTGAATGTCACTGACTCACCTACCAATTAGACTTATCACTGGGTTTGTACTTTCATGAGCAACACAACAGATACCACGTGTAGAGCAGTATCTGCTTACCCTATCGAAGCACCTGAGATCACCCCCGGATTTTGGTTGGATTCATGTTGCTCAGTCTTTAGTTTTCTATCTTGTGTTTTGTAGACTGCTGTTTTGTTTTTTGAACTTTATTCGTTTTTATACGCCCGTTTACGGGACGTATTATGGTATACCGTTGTCCGTCTGTCCGTCCGTCCGTCTGTCCGTCCGTCTGTCCGTCGTCAACATGTCGGACATTAACTCAAAATTGCTTAAACCAATTTGCATAAAACTTTGGTGAATTGTTTATATCTATTGACGTGAGCTCCCTTTCGTTTTTTATAAAATTTAGATTTTACGTTTCCGAGTTATGGGGTTTTATTCATTAAAAAAAGGGGGATTTTCCAGTTTTCGGACAATAAGTCAAGAATGCTTTCACCAACTTGCAAGAAATTGTGGTGAATTGTTTATATCTATTGACATGAGCTCCCTTTTGATTTTTATTTGCCATGTCATTGTCATTTTGTTTTCGGCTTATGAGTTTGACTCTCCCTTTTGGTATCTTCCGCCTCTCTTATACTGATCAAAACGTTTGCTACAAGATTAGGTTTCAAAACGTTTGCTACAAGATTAGGTTTCTCAGTTAGGTTCTTACACTGTTGACAATAATGAAAGTACATTAGTTCATAGCAGGAAAATGCTCCTCTGATTATCACATACTTATATCATGTTCATTGTGTTTCAGTTGCATTGATTTGTAATGTTTGTGTATAATAAGGGCCCCGCTGAATGGCGGGTCGCCCTATAGTAATCAGTCCGTTCGTCCGTAACAAATTGTGTCCGCTCTATATCTAGAGAAGCATTATAATTTCATACTTTATACTTGACATGTATATTAACCAATACCAGAGGGTGTGTCATAATGTTTGTACAACTTCCTAGGTCAAAGGTCAAGGTCAAAAACTTTGGTTTCTGTTGACAACCCCATGTCCTATGGTAAAGATCGTGTCCGCTCTATATCTTGTGAACCGTTATGATTTCAAAGTTTATACTTGACATGTATATTAACAAACACCAGAGGGTGTGTCATAATGTATGTACAACTTCCTAGGTCAAAGTTCAAGGTCAAAAACTTTGGTTTCAGTTGACAACCCCATGTCCTATGGTAAAGATCTTGTCTGCTCTATATCTAGAGAACTGTTATAATTTCATACTTCATACTTGACATGTATATTAACCAACACCAGAGGGTGTGTCATAATGTATGTACAACTTCCTAGGTCAAAGGTCAAGGTCAAAAACTTTGGTTTCAGTTGACAACCCCATGTCCTATGGTAAAGATAATCTCTGCTCTCTATCTTGAGAACGGTTATGGTTTATACTTGACATGTATATTAACCAACACCAGATCTAGAGGTGTGATAATTTATGAACAACTTCCTACGTCAAAGGTCAAGGTCAAAAATTGGTTTCAGTTGACAACCCCAAATTTTTTACCACACCTTGTTCACAGCGGGCCCACAGAGATGGCTCCCATCTCAATGATGTCTAGTTTATCAAATTTCAGAATCTTATAATACTGCAGAATGGAAGTGGAACATCATAAATATTGCCTCACTGTGATATTAAATACTGGATTATAATAAATATGCATTTAATATTGAATTGAAACTATGGCAATACTTTTGGGAGGATTTTTTTTACAAATAATAAATCAATTGCCAAAATATCGGTCACATATGCAATAACAAAGAAGTAATAAAAAATAATTGCACCATCTTCATTTGGTTAATTATTATACCCCTGCTTTAAAAAAGTGGGGGTATACTGTTTTACCTCTGTCTGTCCGTCCGTCCATCCGTCCCATGAATATTTTTCCTCGCATCTTTCTCAGGAACTACATCATGAGGATTTCTGAAATTTGGTTTCAGTGTTTATATAAGTCAGCTATACCGTGTGATGCATTTTCAGATTCATCACTCAACAACTTCCTGTTAACATATTTTTACACTATTAAAATTATCCAGTAGCGATGGGCATATCATCAGTGAGCAGTAGCTCGCAGTTTCACTTGTTATTTCAATTTAAATGACATCTACTTTTATTTCTTAGCATTGTTGACACTGCTTTCAAAGTGAAGAAGATTTCATAACTAATATTTTTTGAAATGGATATCTGACATGTCACATATGTTACAAATGTTTATTGGTAAAAAAGGCGTCCAGAATCAATTTTATAATGGTCAAACTATCTTCTGTTGTATTTTTATACGCCCGTTTACGGGACGTATTGTGGTATACCGTTGTCCGTCTGTCGTCAACATGTCTGACATTAACTCAAAACCGCTTTAACTAATTTGCATTAAACTTTGGTGAATTGTTCATATCTATTGACGTGAGCTCCCTTTAGTTTTTTATATATTTTAGATTTTACGTTTCCGAGTTGTGGGGTTTTATTCATTAAAAAAGGGGGATTTTCCAGTTTTGGACAATAACTCAAGAATGCTTTCACCAACTTGCAAGAAATTTTGGTTAATTGTTTATATCTATTGACATGAGCTCCCTTTTGATTTTTATAAATCTTAGATTTTACGTTTCCAAGTTACGGGGTTTTATTCATAAAAAAAAGGGGGATTTCCAGTTTTCGGACAATAACTCAAAAATGCTTTCAGCAGATCTCATTAAACTTTGATGAATTGTTGATATCTATTGATGTAAGCTCCCTTTTGAATTTTATAAATTTTATTTGTTTATAGTCTGACAACAGATTAACTAAGTATTGCGCAACAAGTATAGTGTATTGCCCAACAGCAAGAAATCTTTAATTGAATATAAAATCAATTCATATAACCAATTTCAACTTCTTTGACTACATTTATTCAGAAACCTATAATATGTCAAATATTTAATTACAGTCCAAATTCAGACCTGTATCAAGCTTGAATGTTGTGTCCATTTTTGCCCCAACTGTTCAGGGTTGGACCTCTGTGGGCGTATCCAGCTGCACTCAGCGAAGCAGTTTATTCTGGATGCTTTGGTATATCCTCTTTCTGAATCATATTTTTTTTTCAACCTGTGTCACATTCTAAAATATAACTATGATGTCCCATTTATGTCATGGCTTAATGGACAGACCCATATAAATATGCTAAAACTTAGTAAACATATTTAGTAATGAACAGAGAGAGAGAGTTGTCTCATTGGCAATCATACCACATCTTTTTTAGTCCCCTACCGACAAAGTCTAAGAGGATTTTAGGTTTGCACACTGTCTGTCTGTCTGTCGTCTGTCCATCCGTAAGTCAGGCAAATGAGTTTTCCACACTTTTTTTCTTCATGCTTGAAGATATTGATTTGATATTTGGTGTATTGTTTTATCATTACAAGTTACAGTTCGAATTTTGTTCAGAGTTATGGTCCTTGAACTTAGAAAATTCACTCAAATAATAGTTTTCCGCACTTTTTTATACAACGCAAACAATATTGCGGTCGTATATTGGTATCACGTTGTCATCGTCCGAAGACATTTGGTTTCCTGACAATAACCTTAGTAAATGTAAATAGAAATCTATGAAATTTATACACAAGGTTTATAACCACAAAAGGAAGGTTGGGATTGATTTTGGGGGTTATAGTCCTAACAGTTTAGAAAATAGGGGCCAAAAAGGGGCCCAAATAAGCATTTTTCTAGTTTCCAGACAATAACTTGTGGAACGGTGTATGGATCTCTCTGAAATTATACCACAAGTTTCCATACCACAAAGGGATAGTTAGGATTGGCTTTGGGGGGTTATGGCTCAAACTGTTTAGGAATTAGGGGCAAAAAAGGGGGAAAAACAAGGGTTTCCTGGTTAATGGACAATTTAAAAGCAGTGTAAGGGAGGTAATCCAAACACATTTAAAGTACAATGTTGTGTATGTTTGGATTTACCTCCCTTACACTTCTTTTAAATTATGTATAAAGAAATGTTGTATTGTCTTGAGGTGATTAGCTGTCAATTTATTTTTATACGACCGCAAAAAAATTTTGTGGTCGTATATTGGTATGACGTTGGCGTCGTCGTCGTCGTCGTCGTCCGAATACATATTGGTTTTCGCACTCTAACTTTAGTTTAAGTGAATGGATCTTTTTGAAATTTGACCATAAGGTTAAATACCACAAAAGGAAGGTTGGGATTGATTTTGGGGGTTATGGTACCAACAGTTAAGGAATTAGGGGCCAAAAATGAGCATTTTCTAGTTTCCAGACAATAACTGTGGAACGGTGTATGGATCTCTCTGAAATTATACTACAAGTTTCCATACCACAAAGGGATGGTTAGGATTTGCTTTGGGGGGTTATGGCTCAAACCGTTTAGGAATTAGGGGCAAAAAAGGGGGAAAAACAAGGTTGTCCTGGTTAATGGACAAATACTTTAGTACAAAACATAATTTAAAGCAGTGTAAGGGAGATAAATCAAATACATCATTGAAATTATCTCCCTTACACTGCTTTTAAATTATGTATAAAGTAATGGTTAATGAACAATAAAGATAATCTAAAACAGTGTAAGGGAGGTAATCCAAATACAACGTTTTGGTTACTTCCCTTACTCTGCTTTTAAATTATGTTTAAAGAAATGCATATTTATAAAGGAAGACCAGTAAAAATATCTGCAAATGTTTTCATCTTTTTTTTTTACAAAAAAAATCCATATGAAAGATTTGACACTATATTTTTATTAATTCTATTATAAAATAGATTAAGTTAGCACTATGGTAAATTTAAATGGGTAATTATGGTTGCCAACTCCATTGGAAATTTGAATTGAGATTATGACCATATCTTGAGGGAAAGAATTTTTTTGGGGGAAAAAGGGGGGGGGGGGGGATAAAAAGAAATTGTGGGGGGCCAATTTTTTCTCATTTCAGATTTCAGAAATTAAAAAGAATTATTCTTCAAATATTATTTTTTTTTCAAATTTCAAATATTGAAAAATTTCAAGAAGTAATCTTTAATTGCACAGTATGGCGCATTAGATTTGTAAAATCTTTGATCACATTTATTTATTTGTTAATCACATTTATTTATTTGTTATGCCGAATCTAACAGTGTATTTAGATTTTTAATTTTGGGTCCAGTTTTCAAATTGGTCTACATTAATGTCCAAAGGGTCCAAAATTAAACTTTGTTTGATTTTAGCAAAAATTGAATATATGAGGTTCTTTGATATGCTGAATCTAAACATGTATTTAGATTTTTGATTTTTGGCCCAGTTTTCAAGTTGGTCCAAATTGGGGTCCAAAATTAAACTTTGTTTGATTTCAACAAAAATTGAATATATGGGGTTCTTTGATATGCTGAATCTAACCATGTATTTAGATTTTTTATTTGTGGACCCCGTTATCTAATTGGTTCATATTGAGGTCAAAAGGGTCCAAAATTAAACTTTGTTTGATTTCATCTAAAATTGAATTATTGGGGTTCTTTGATATTCCAAATCTAACCGTGTATTTAGGTTCTTAATTTTGGGTCCTGTTTTTTAAATTGGTCTACATTGAGGTCCAAAGGGTCCAAAATTAAACTTAGTTTGATTTTAACAAAAATTGAATTCTTGGGGTTCTTTGATTTGCTGAATCTAAACATGTGTTTAGATTTTTGATTATGGGCCCAGTTTTCAAGTTGGTCCAAGATAGGGTCCAGTATTTAAACTTTGTTTGATTTCAACAAAAATTGAATATATGGGGTTCTTTGATATGCTGAATCTAAACATGTATTTAGATTTTTGATTATGGGCCCAGTTTTCAAGTTGGTCCAAATTGGGGTCCAAAATTAAACTTTGTATGATTTCAACAAAAATTGAATATATGATGTTCTTTGATATGCTGAATCTAACCATGTATTTAGATTTTTTATTTGTAGGCCCGCTATCAAATTGGTTCATATTGAGGTCAAAAGGGTCCAAAATTAAACTTTGTTTGATTTCATCGAAAATTGAATTATTGGGGTTCTTTGATATGCCAAATCTAACCGTGTTTTTAGATTTTTAATTTGGGTCCCGTTTTTTAAATTGGTCTTCATTGAGGTCCAAAGGGTCCAAAATTAAACTTAGTTTGATTTTAACAAAAATTGAATTCTTGGGGTTCTTTGATATGCTGAATCTAAACATGTATTTAGATTTTTGATTATGGGCCCAGTTTTCAAGTTGGTCCAAGTTGGGGTCCAAAATTAAACTTTTTTTGATTTCAACAAAAATTGAATATATGGGGTTCTTTGATATGCTGAATCTAACCATGAATTTAGAATTTTTATTTGTGGGCCCCGCTATCAAATTGGTTCATATTGAGGTCAAAAGGGTCCAAAATTAAACTTTGTTTGATTTCATCAAAAATTGAATTATTGGGGTTCTTTGATATTCCAAATCTAACCGTGTATTTAGATTTTTAATTTTAAGTCCCGTTTTTTAAATTGGTCTACATTAAGGTCCAAAGGGTCCAAAATTAAACTTAGTTTGATTTTAGCAAAAATTGAATTCTTGGGGTTCTTTGATATGCTGAATCTAAACATGTGTTTAGATTTTTGATTATGGGCCCAGTTTTCAAGTTTGTCCAAGTTGGGGTCCAAAATTAAACTTTGTTTGATTTTAACAAAAATTGAATATATGGTGTTCTTTGATATGCTGAATCTAACCATGTATTTTGATTTTGGACATTGGACCATAATAGGTAAATTAAAAAAATTCAAGTTCTTAGACCACATTCTTTCTGTGTCAGAAACCTATGCTGTGTCAAATATTTAATAACAATCCAAATTCAGAGCTGTATCAAGCTTGAATTTTGTGTCCATACTTGCCCCAACTGTTCAGGGTTCGACCTCTGCGGTCGTATCAAGCTGCGCCCCAGCGAAGCATTTTATTAGAAGTTACTATTAAAGGAATATTAATTTTAGCCATGATCATGTATTTCATTTTCTATTTTAAGACTTTAATGATGTATTTAAATTGGTAAGTATGGTTGCAAACTCCATTGGAAATTTGAATTGAGATTATGACCATATATATATATCTTGAGGGAAAGAATTTCTTTTTTGGGAAAAAGGGGGGGGGGGGGGGGGGGGGGGCAATCTTTTCTCATTTCAGAAATTAAAAAGAAAATTTCTGCAAATATTATTTTTTTTTGCAAAATAAAGGGGGGAGTCAATATGCAACAGCATAGTGTATTGCACAAAAGCAAAAAATCGAATATAAATTCAAATCATATAACCAATTCTAAGTTCTTTGACTACAGTTATTCTGTGTCAGAAACCTATTATGTGTCAAATATTTAATTACAATCCAAATTCAGACCTGTATCAAGCGCGAATATTGTGTCCATTTTTGCCCCAACTCTTCAGGGTTGGACATCTGCGGTCGTATCCAGCTGCGCTCAGCGAAAATTTTCTTTTGTCATGCTTAATCAAGTTATTGATTTGATGATTGGTATATAGTTTTATCATGACAAGTTACAGATCAAGATTGAATTTTGTTCCAGTCTGATGATTTTGTGCAGAGTTATGGTCCTTGAACTAAAAAAATACACTCAAATAATCAATTTTCCACATATTTTTACCTCATGCTTGAAGATATTGACTTGATATTTGTTATATGTAGGTGGTGCTCCTGTCATTGGAGTGAAACACAACACCGTTTTTTAGGCAGTTAAGCTGCCTTATGCGAGCACCCTAGATTTGTGTTCTACTCAATAAATGCTGAAATACGTGCCATTGTTATTATCTAGCTGGATATAATGTTATTTATAACTAATTGAATAGTTTTTTCATACTTTTAATTCTGGATTACAAAAATATGACCAGAAAAAACCTTAAATGATCGTCGAACCACCCAAAAGTTTTGAAGTTGCACATAGGAAGTAGAGCACATTAGGAATCCTTATGTAGTTTATTATCCCCTGTGCTTTTGGCTAAGATGTCAAAGAACAATTGTATGAAATATTTAATCGCCGAAAATCTTTAAAGACAAGTAGTTTAGATTTCCCAAATGGCAAAAGTCGTAGGAATATTGTTTGTCGTCAATACGTGTTACAACTACGTCAGTAGTCTATTAATAAGTTCCACTGTTCATGCTGTTGGCGGCAATTTCAAATTAGAAGACGAAATTTTCGTATCTTTTCAATTTGGAGGCAGGGGTTCAAATCAGCGGTGGTCCGAGGTCCGCGACCTTCCACTTTTGCAATCGGACTCTCGACTTGGTTACTAGCTACGCCCGACGGACCTTTCACTTGAAAGAAAATTAAAAATAACTTTGCAAACCTTTTTACCAAAGTCTCTAAATAAACGATCTCAAAACGTATTTTCATCTTTATTATTCATGACAGCGATGTTCATTTTGTTCAACCGCTAGCTTTATACAGATAATCGCCTACAAGTAATGTGTAAATTCGAGTAAAATCGTATGTGACTGACAAAAACAACATTGAAAAACAATGGATGCCGTGTAGACAATTACAATATCTGGTCCGATTCCGGAAGCGGATAAGGGTAATTCCGGGTTTTGGAGATCAACTACAAAAAAAAATTTCAGGCAGGTGACAAAATACATCTATGCATGGTAAATAAATATAAACACTAGAAATGGAAACCAAAAGATATATGTAAAAGAAAGAAAAAGCAAAAAATATTTGATACAGAAACTCAAAATTACTTTTTGACAAATTTTAATGTCAAAATCCAATACAATGTGACAGCTGGGAACAGTATATCTAACAATATATATGTTCCTGGTGACAGTATAAATCTTCTTTATTAGTGATAAATGTTGATAATGCATGTAAGATGCTTTTAAAGTGTAAACATATTACTGCAATTTTTTTCTCAATTTTGAAGGGTCAGTTAACATAGCTGGAAGTTTCTTACTTTGTTTTCGCAAATAGTGCAACTAGATTATATGATACCTGAATGTAAGCAAATCATATGATATATAGGTGGAATCCTTTGGGTCACTCTACCCCCTCCTGTTTGATAACTTTGAAACGGATGAGATCCCCACCCCTAAACCATATATATTCATGTATGGGACTATATAACTAATCAAATGAAATATAGGGGGAAGTCCCTAGGGTTACCCCACCCCTCCTGTTTGAGAACTTGGAAACAGTCGAGATCCCCACCCCTAAACCATATATATTCATGTATGGGACAATATAACTAATCAAATGAAATACAGGGGAGTCCCTGGGGTCACCCCAACCCTCCTGTTTGGGAACTTTGAAATGGTCGAGATCCCCACCCCTAAACCAAATATATTCATGTATGGGACAATATAATAAATCAAATGAAATATAGAGGGAGTCCCTGCGGTCACCCCACCCCTCCTGTTTGAGAATTTGGAAACGGTCAAGATCCCAAGACAAGACAAGACAATTTATTTAAACTCAAGCACACGTATGGTGCTACAAGGGGATAACAATTATACATTAACAATTACATATATACTTATACATTTACAAGCAAGAAACACAATAAATAAATAAGTGATATCATACAATAAAATTGAAATAAACCATAGTTGGTTGATTTGTTTGCAAAATTCTTAATTGCAACGTGGATATGAAGTTATTGTAACATGCTTTGTATTATGAAAATATTTTTTCAATATGTCTTAGAAACATGCGCACTTTTGTTAGCAGTGGCACGTTACAGTGTGATAATAGACCAGTAAGTTTCAATTGGGAAGGATTTTGTGTGTAATATGTAGGTATATATCTTTCTCTTAAAGACATAATTTGTTCATTGGAGCATACAAAAAAATAATGATCCCATAAACCATACATATTCATGTATGTGACAATATAACAAATGAAATGAAATAAAGGGGGAGTCCTTGGGGGTCACCCCACCCCTCCTGTTTGAGAACTTGGAAACGGTTGAGATCCTCACCCCGAAACCATATATACTCATGTATGGGACTATATAACAAATCAAATGAAATATAGGGGAGTCCCTGCAGTCACCCCACCCCTCCTGTTTGAGAACTTGGAAACAGTCGAGATCCCGACCTCTAAATTAAACCATATATATTCATGTATGGGACAGCAGAACTTATCAAATGAAATATAGGGAGAGTCCTAAGGTTCACCCTACCCCCTCCTGTTTGATAACTTGGAAACAGATGAGATCCCCACCCCTAAACCATATATACTCATGTATTTGGCAATATAACAAATCAAATGAAATATAGGGGAAGTCACTGGGGTCACCCCACCCCCTCCTGTTTGAAAACTTGATAACGGTCGAGATCCCCACCCCTAAACCATATATATATTCATGTATGGGACAACATAAAAAAAATCAAATGAAATATAGGGTTAGTCCCTAAGGTCACCCCATCCCCTCTTGTGTGTGTTTTAAGAACTTGTAAAAGTTTGAGATACCAACTCCTAAACCATATTCATTCCTGTTCGTCATTTCAAACAGATTTGAATGACATACAAGGTCAATCTCATAGGCATCACATATGCATATCACTTTACTAGACCTAATCAATGTGTACTAGACTTTGCCCAATGTCAGGCGACCATGGGAATGAATAATTATGGCAGCTTTGTTTGGGAGACTTCGTAACAGCATTCTGTTACAATTATTTCTTGTTTATTATAAAATTTTATTGATGCAAAAAATGAGTAGGTTTAAAGAATTTACCTTAATTATATTTTGAAAAATTTCTGGTTCTATAAAAAATTTCATTTTAATATGGCTCATTTTAAAGAAAACATATCTTTCAAGCCCAAGAGTGTTTGACCAACTTTATTATAATCACCTGTCATTTTATTCCAAACTTAGACATCATGGACTTGGGGTGAAGGCGTGGGTCATTTATATTTACTATGGGCAGGTCAGTCAGACCTCACCTTTGATCCCCGTAGTAGTAAACATTTGTCTGATTTGTGTCTCATAACTTTTGCACTGTAGAACACAAACTCAGTTTTCTTTCCAGGGAAGCAAGTCCATGCATACTATTACAAGCTCGTACTTAGTCAACTTGAACTTCTAACAGTCAACTAATACCAACGTTAACTATCAACTAGAACAACTGCAATCATTTCGAACTTGTACCACTGCAGACACATGACCATTAAAAATATACTTGATATATGCGTTGCTTTTGAAAACCTTGATAAAATATGAATTATTTGCCTTAATAATTAATTAATTAAATGAACATAAATGCACAATATATGAATGTTTAATGTTTGTTCTTTTAAATCTTAAAAAAAATGAAGCAACATAGCCACAGTTTTCATAATTATGTTTTCCTTGGTTTTTGGTTAACTGCCTACAGCGCTTACAGTGCTTTGATTACACGAATTTGGCAACGCGAAACACAATAGGAAATACATTTTACGATATCAAAACATTTAGATACAAAGCAAAAATATTGTGCACTACACTGGCGCTGACATTTGTCACTCTATGCACCATTTTATGCCAAAATGTGCATATGGCGCTGGACTTTCCCGATTACTGATTTCAATTTGAAATCATTTTTTTCAGTGGTATATCTTAGCTGTTATATATGTAAAAAGGTTACCATGCTGTAGCTAAGATGCAAGCCTACACTGAAGGATAGTGCATCATGTGCAATGATTTTCGTGTATCAACTTCCCTGGTCTCAATCCACTAAAAGTGGAGCGATCTGGTAATCATATAAATATAATCAATAGCCCGTCCAGGATTATTCCAAGTGTTACCACTTCATATAGCAGTGTACAGGTAAAATACATTTACTGTTTTAGTTTTGTAATTGTCTTAAGATTTTATGCATAAAAAAATTCCCAATTTGATGGTCAAGGGACCCATTTGAAAACACCTGGAATCATCCCTGGTGTGAAAGAATGATGTTACCAGGAGACAATTTCACATTTACAGCTTAAATAATTGTAGATAAATTGACATTTTTTCTCAAACTCTGTTACCATGTTTACCTGTTTTCATTAAAGGTAAAATTTAACAGAAAATGAAAGAATCATAGAGATACACAACATTACAAAGATATCAGTCAAAATGAGGGAAAACGATTGGTGAGTAATTGAGTGTATGAAATTAATTTCTTCTGATTGTCATACATTCTGCATATCTTGCAGTACATTTTCCCCATCTTGTTCATAACATGATACTCGAGCCAGTCAAAATTTTTAGGCAATTTGGCTGGAACTCCCGAACCCGAACATTTTGGTCATATTCTTTTTTGTACTGTCAGATTTCCTCGTCTTTTTGGTTTTTTTTGGCTGGGGTGAGGGCCATTATAATTGATAAGAAATCGCTCCATCAGGTCTCTCTCCTATGAAGTTTATATTTGTGTGGGAATGACTAAAAACCAAGTAGGGAAAATTTTAACAACAACGACCATTGGGAATTTTCAAAAGATTTCTTTAATTTGCCGTTGGATCATAATAATTGATCAAATCTAGGTCTGTCTTGATTTCAGGCTTGTTAATTTATACTTTTTATATGCCCGTTTACGGGACATATTATGGATACCGTTGACCGTCCGTCCGTCGTCAACATGTCAGACATTAACTCAAAAAAACATTAACCAATATGCATGAAACTTTGGTGAATTGTTTATATCTATTGACGTGAGCTCCCTTTCGTTTTTTATAAATTTCAGATTTATGGTTTCCGAGTTTTGGGGTTTTATTCATTAAACTAGAGGCTCTCAAGAGCCTGTGTCGCTCACCTGATTCTACTTTGGTTTTGGAAATTATGTAAAAATAGATTAAAATCATAACAGATACCCTAATAATGAGTGAGGCCAAACCCCCATTGGCGGCCATCATGGATGAAGGATCAGCTTCAAAGAAACAAAACTTAGTCAGCACCTCATAAGGAACATTCATGCCATGTTTGGTTTCAATCCATTCAGTATGTGGTTCTCTAAAAGAAGACATTTGTATGTATTGTTCATAGGGACCTTTGATAAACATTGTCCCCATCTGGCAGCCATCATGGATGAAGGATCAGCTTCAAAGTAACAACACTTGGTCAGCACCTCATAAGGAACATTCATGCCATGTTTGGTTTCATTCCATTCAGTGGTTCTCTAAAAGAAGACATTTGTATGTATTTCCCATAGGGTCCCATGTTAAACTAAGTCCCCCGCTGGCGGCCATCTTGGATTATGGATCGGCTTCAAAGTAACAACACTCGGTCAGCACCTCATAAGGAACATTCATACCATGTTTGGTTTCATTCCATTCAGTGGTTCTCTAAAAGAAGACATTTGTATGTATTTCCCATAGGGTCCCATGTGAAACTAAGTCCCCCGCTGGCGGCCATCTTGGATAATGGATCCGCTACAAAGTAACAACACTTGGTCAGCACCTCATAAGGAACATTCATGCCATGTTTGGTTTCATTCCATTCAGTGGTTCTCTAGAAGAAGTTCAAAATGTAAAAAGTTAACGATGACGCCGGACGATGACGGAAGCCAAGAGATGAGAAAAGCTCACTTGGCCCTTCAGGCCAGGTGAGCTAAAAAGGGGGATTTTCCAGTTTTCGGACAATAACTCAGGAATTCTTTCACCAACTTGCAGGAAATTATTGGTGAATTGTTTATATCTTTTGACATGAGCTCCCTTTTGGATTTTTAGAAATTTTAGATTTAATGTTTCCGAGTTTTCCAGTTTTCGGACAATAACTCATAAATGCTTTCAGCAGTTCTCATGAAACTTTGGTGAATTGTTTATATCTGTTGATGTAAGCTCCCTTAAGGATTATATAAATTTTAGATTTTACATTTCTGAGTTATGGGGTTTTATTCATTAAAAAGGGGGGGGGGGGGGGTTCAAGTTTTTGGACAATAACTCAAAAACGCTTTCAGCAGTTCTCATGAAACTTTGGTGAATTATTTATAGCTATTGATGTAATCTCCCTACTGATTTTCATTAATTTAAAATATGACATTGAGAAGAAATTGACCTTTATTTGTTTATAGTCGGACAACAGATTTACTAAGTATTGCGCAACAGCACAGTGTATTGCACAACAGCAAGAAATCTTTAATTGAATATAAATTCAATTCATATAACCAATTTCAAGTTCTTTGACTACATTTATTCAGAAACCTATAATATGTCAAATATTTAATTACAGTCCAAATTCAGACCTGTATCAAGCTTGAATATTGTGTCCATTTTTGCCCCAACTGTTCAGGGTTGGACCTCTGCCAGCGTATCCAGCTGCGCTCAGTGAAGCAGTTTATTTCAAGTCTATATCGAAATTTTTGCGATATCCCGTCCATCATCGTCCTCTGTCAAAAGTGATAGTGGTTGAGCTAATTACCCCCATTGTCCAATCAAAATGAGAGTCTAAATTTAGAATACTTGGGGGAAAAATCAATATTCCACTATTTATTTTTTATATTAAAGAAAAACATGTAACACGTTAGCACAAGAAATCAACAGAGCACACACGGTGATCTTAGTAAGATTTAAGATGTAACATCATGATCAGGCATAGAAATTTTAGAAGTCCATTGGACTATTGACAATTGGCAACACAGTAGTCCCCAGCAAATTTTAGTCGCCTCCGACGATCAGACGAGCAGAAATGTCGATGCCTGGTATATGACTTCCTTGCAAAGTGTACATATCCGTCAGACAGGGTTTACATGATAAGGTCCTTTTCTCAGATATTATAAGCAGTAGGTCAACTATATGTGGTGTATGATATGATTGTAAAGGGTACATTTCAGTCTGGCAGGTTTCATCTGATCTTGACCTCATTTTCATGGTTCATTGGTCAATGTTAAGTTTTTGTGTTTTGGTCTGTTATTCCTGTACTATAAGCAATAGGTCAACTATATTTGGTGTATAGAATGATTGTAAGGTGTACATGTCTATCTAGCCAGTATCATCTGTGTTTGACCTCATTTCATGGTTCATTGGTCAATGCTAGATTTTTATGTTTCTGTCTATTTTTCAAATACTAATAGCAATAGGTCAGCTATATGAATGAATGGTTTATTATAGTGCAACCTGTATATTTACAACAAATACATATATTAGTACAAAATAACATTACAGCCATCCAAAAAGGCTAACAATGCACTGCTAAATTGAAACTAAACATATTAAAAAAAAAATGCAAAAAGTTACGTGTATGGAATAATTGTAAGGTATACAAACTGTCTGGAAGGTATCATCTGACCTCATGTTCATGGTTTAGTAGTCAATGCTAAGTTTTTGTCGAGCCTGCGACTTTTGTCGCAGAAAGCTCGACATAGGGATAGCGATCCGGCGGCGGCGTTAGCTAACTTCTTAAAAGCTTTATATTTTAGAAGATGGAAGACCTGGATGCTTCATACTTTGTATATGGATGCCTCATGTTACGAAGTTTCCGTCAGTCACATGTCCAATGTCCTTGACCTCATTTTCATGGTTCAGTGACTACTTGAAAAAAAAGTTCTGATTTTTTGTAATGTTAAATTCTCTCTTATTATAAGTAATAGGATAACTATATTTGGTATGTGCGTACCTTGCAAGGTCCTCATGCCCGTCAGACAGTTTTCACTTGACCTCGACCTCAATACATGGATCAGTGAACAAGGTTAAGTTTTCACGGTCAAGTCCATATCTCAAATACTATAAGCAATAGGTCTAGTATATTCGGTGTATGGAAGGACTGTAAGGTGTACATGTCCAACTGGCAGGTGTCATCTGACCTTGACCTCATTTTCATGGTTCAGTGGTTATAGTTAAGTTTTTTTTTTTTGGTCTGTTTTTCTTATACTGTATGCAATAGGTCTACTATATTTGGTGTATGGAATGATTGTAAGGTGTACATGTCTAGCTGGCAGGTGTCATCTGACCTTGACCTCATTTTCATGGTTCAGTGGTCAAAGTTAAGTTTTTGAGTTTTGGTCTTTCTTTCTAATACTGCATGCAATAGGTCAGCTATATTTGGTGTATGGAATGATTGTAAGGTGTACATGTCTAGCTGGCAGGTGTCATCTTACCTTGACCTCATTTTCATGGTTCAGTGGTCAAAGTTAAGTTTTTGAGTTTTGGTCTTTTTTTCTAATACTATATGCAATAGTTCAACTATATTTGGTGTATGGAAATATTTTATGATCTATATGTCAGTCACGCAGGTTTTATTTGACCTTGACCTCATTTTCAAGGTTCATTGCTCAGTGTTAAGTTTTTGTGTTTTCGTCTGTTTTTCTTAAACTATAAGCAATAGGTCAACTATATTTGTTGTATGGAAGAATTGTTAGCTGTACATGCCTGCCTAGCATGGTTCATCTGACCTTGACCTCATTTTCATGGTTCATTGGTCAATGTTTAGTTTACTTGGTTAATGTTAAGTTTATGTGACAGTTGTAATAAAGCTTTATATTTAGGACTATCAACATAATATCAATGATTAGTAAAGAAGGCGAGACATTTCAGCGTGTGCACTCTTGTTGTGTTTTGGTCTGTTTTTAGTCATCGAAGGGGACTTTAGGTTTGCACTCCGTCCGTCTGTCCATCTGTCCGTCTGTCCTTTGGTCAGTCCGGCAAATCAGCTTTCCACACTTTTTTTCTTCGTTCTTGAAGATATTGATTTGATATTTGGTATATAGTTTTATCATGACAAGTTATAGATCAAGTTCGAATTTTGTTCCTGTCTGATGATTTAGTCCAGAGTTATGGACCATAACTCTGGACCATATCTAATGTTAGAGTACTATGTTAAACCGTATTTCTGTACAAAGGGAGATAACTCATTTTTTAAAAGACATTCTTTGTTAAATTATTTGAAGAATTTTTTGGCAGGTTTGTTTGTTATTTAGTATAAACTAATTTTCTGAATGCTTTATATATATAAAAAAAAATTTAAAGAAGAGAAATCCTTTAATTAGATAATAATCTATTTTTATTAATGTATATATTTCAATACATTACATTGTGTAGATAAAAGTTGTTGACATTTTATAGATAAGTTACAAATCTATATTAGTTTGTGACAAATGAAAGAAAAAATATTTTGAACTATTAATTATATTTGATTATAATTTGAAAATATATATACACTGTATTACATCATATCTAATTTTAGAGAACTATTAATCATATCTAATGTTTTTTTCACTCATATAATCAGTTTTCCACACTGTTTTTAGTCATGCTTGAAGATATTGACATGATATTTACTTTTTGTTTACACCATGACAAGTTATAGAACAAGTTAGCATTTTGTTCCAGTAAAATGAATTTTTTCTCGGTAGGGGACTATGTATTGCCATGCAATACTCTCAGAATGCTTGTTCAATTATCATAAGCAATATGTCAACTATTTTTGGTGTATGGAATAATAGTAAGTTTTCATGTCTGTCTGACGAGTTATCTGACCTTGACCTCATTGACATGGATTTTTAACTGGATTTTCTTAGTAAAAATCAGTTGTTGATTTGGGGATGTACGGCAGGGGTTTGGACATTTGGCTGCCAAACAGTGTCCGTTCATTTACATGAAAACGCTTTGAAGAAATTTTTTCAAATTTAGATATGCTGTTTCCTGTGACTAAATGAAGGTCAAGTTCATTTTTCATGGTTTTAGCTTTTCTCGTTGTTCAGTTATAGCCCTATCCCAATAATTAAATTTTTGATGAATTAATCCATTTCTGTACAAAGGGAAATAACTCATTTTCAAAAAGATTTTTTAAAAGACATTGTATTAATGATAAATGACATTTTGGATTTTTTTTTCTTTTCTTTTGTAAATTGTTTGAAGAATTTTGTGGTAGGTTTGTTTGTTATTCTGTATAAACTAATTTTCTAAATGCCATATATATAAATTTTTTTGATGAATTTAATTAGATAATAATCTATTTTTATTTAAAAAGGATATTTTTCATTACATTACATTGTGTTACATCATATCTAATTTTAGAGAACTATTTTTAGTGATCATATCTCATGTTAGAGTACTATGTTAAACCATATTTCTGTTCAAAGGGAAATAACTCAAACTTATTCCATGAACCAGTAATGATAACATCAAAATTTCTTTATAACTATTTTTTTTAAGTCATGTATGTTATGAAGGTAGATGTCACAGTTGTTATGTGGTATTTTATTTTTGTTGTGTGTGTAAATGTTTAATTTTTACATGATCCTGTTTGGGGTTCAGATTTGCAAATATCATTTTCATTATTAATTAGATAATAATCTATTATAAATATTCAATCACAATCCAAATTCAGAGCTGTTTTAAGCTTAAATGTTGTGTCCATACTTGCTTAACTGTTCAGGGTTCGAGCTCTGCAGGAAAATCCGGTTTGCTGTCACTCGACAGCAAGGATCCGGAAATTTTCCAGACAATTTTGGTCATTTTGAGATGTTTGAAAAGTTGGTGCCCTTTTCAAATTGTCGATATCAACTTGACTATATTCATAGCATCAACGAACATGACGAACTTGTATTGCTGTTTCATCGCATTTACTAAGTAAATGTCTTACCATTACCATGAAGGACAGTTTAGGGAAGGCAACAGTCCAAAATTGAAATGATTTTAATGACTCAAAATGGTTAATTTCTCAGACATTGCTTACAGTTCTTTCGATTTGACAAAAGTTTGCGATATTTTAAAGTACGAATAATTCCGGATTCATTTCCGGGATTTGTTTTGTTTATCAAATCGACAGGAAATCACCGGCTTTTTATGGCTTTTTTATTTCATTACCTTTAAAAGTGTTTGAATATAACAGATAATAGTTGCTCTCGTTTAATTTAGCATGAAATCAATTTGCATTATACGATTAAATATTAAATTTGCTGAAGACAATTTCACGCATGCGTCTTACATATTAAATAAAGCACATGTGTTACTCATGAAAAAATACTTTTTTCTACGTAAATTTAGATTTAATTTTTAAATCAGAATTGATGACTGTCTTTGATGAAAAGTGAATAAATAATGAATACACTTGTCAGGGAACTTTAATGTTTTAAAGATATTATTCTGAGCTTGTAATCACTGTCAGGTGTGAATTAAAACCACAGGTAAAAATTGATTAGCGATCATTAGCCAATGTTTCCCTGAGGCATTGATATAGATATTAGGAGGGCCCTCAGGATTATCAAACTACTGTAGTGGCAGTTTTATTACAGGAAAGGGATTATAAACAAAAACAAGTGATCACAAGTGCAAAATGGCGATTAAGAAATCCGATTTCAAACATTGAGTCAATGAAATGACCGAAATTACTTCTGTAAAAAAATACAATTTGTCCTAAATCCCAATTACTTGTTTAGGACAAATAGTTTCATCTTAGGACATGACTGGCAAATATGACCGTTTCCGGACCCTTGCTCGACAGCCTCTTGTTTAAAATGTTGAGTTTATGTGATACTTGTAGTAAAACCTTAATTTTTAAGACTTTCAACATAAAATCAATGGTCAGTAAAGCAGGCAATTTGAATGGTTTTACAGTAGTCATTTTGGGGGGCCCTTTATAGCTTGCTGTTCGGTGTGAGCCAAGGCTCCATGTTAAAGGCTGTACTTTGACCTATAATGGTTTACTTTTACAAATTGTGACTTGGTTCGAGAGTTGTCTCATTGGCACTCATACCACATCTTCTTATATCTATATAAGACATTTCTGTGTGTGCATTCTTATATAAGAATCTCACACATAAAATTCTTTCCAGATTTTGTTGCGACTGCAACTTGTTTCAGCATAACTAAGATATGATAATCTGTCGGTGGCAGCACAAACTATTCGTATAAAGCTTCATATTTAAGAAGGTAGAAGACCTGGCTGCATCATACTTTGTATATATATATAAATCACTTTTGTTACAAAGTTTCCACCTGTCATATGTCTATAGTTCGTGACCTCATTTTCATGGTTCAGCAGCTGCTTACAAAAAAAAAATTTGTCATGTGAATTTTTCCCTTATTATGAGATTTATGATATAAATATTTGTATATGGGATCCTTGCAAGTTCTACATGTTGGTCAGACAGGCTTCAGCTGGCCTAGACATAGTTTCATGGATTAGTTATCGAGGTTAAAGTTTCTCAGATACTATAAGCAGTAGGTCAACTATTTTTAATGTGTTGAACAATTGTAAAGTGTACATGTCTGTCCTACAGGTTTCGTCTGACCTTGACCTCATTTTCATGGTTCATTTGTCACTGTTATGTTTTCCTGTTGTCTGTTTTTTAGCTCACCTGGCCCAAAGGGCCAAGTGAGCTTTTCTCATCATTTGGCGTCCGTCGTCATTAACTTTTACAAAAATCTTCTCTGAAACTACTGGGCCAAATTTAACCAAACTTGGCCACAATCATCATTGGGGTATCTAGTTAAAAAATGTGTCTGATGACCCAGACTGCCAAACAAGATGGCCACCATGGCTATAAATAGAACATAGGGGTAAAATGTAGATTTTGGCTTATATCTCTGAAACCAAAGCATTTAGAGCAAATCTGACATGCGGTGAAATTGTTCATAAGGTCAAAATCGATCTGCCCTGAAATTTTCAGACGAATCAGACAACCCGTTGTTGGGTTGCTGCCCCTGAATTGGTCATTTTAAGGAAATTTTGCAGTTTTTATACGACCGCAAAAAAAATTTGCAGTCGTATATTGGTATGACATTGGCATCGTCGTCCGAAGACACATTGGTTTTCGCACTCTAACTTTAGTTTAAGTGAATGGATCTCTATGAAATTTTACCATAAGGTTCAATACCACAAAAGGAAGGTTGGGATTGATTTTGGGGGGTTATGGTACCAACAGTTAAGGAATTAGGGGCCAAAAATAAGCATTTTTGTAACTTCCAGACATAACTTGTGTGTTAGTGTATGGATCTCTCTGACATTGTACCACAAGATTCCATATCACAAAGGGAATGCTGGGATTGATTTTTGGGGTAATTGCCTCCAAATTTTAGGAATTAGGGGCCAAAAAAGGGGCAAAAAACAAGCATTTTTCTAGGTTCCTGACAATAACTTGTAATTGTATGGATCTTTATGAAATTGTACTACAAGGTTCCATATCACAAAGGGAAAGCTGGAATTGAGTTTGGGGGTAATTGCCCTAAATATTTAGGAATAAGGGGCCAAAAATAAGCATTTTTCTAGTTTCCAGACAATAGCTTGTGTTCAAGTGTATGGATCTCTCTGAAATTGTACTGCAAGGTACCATACCACAAAGGGAATGCTGGCATTGATTTTGGGGATAATTGCCTCAAAATTTTAGGAATTAGGGGCCAAAAAGGGGCAAAAAACAAGCATTTTTCTAGTTTCAGGACAATAACTTGTGTGTAAGTGTATGGATCTTTATGAAATTGTACTTCAAGGTTCCATATCACAAAGGGAAAGCTGGGTTTGAGTTTGGGGGTAATTGCCCTAAATGTTTAGGAATTTGGGGCCAAAAAACAAGCATTTTTCTAGTTTCCAGACAATAACTTGTGTTCAAGTGTATGGATCTCTTTGAAATTGTACTGCAAGGTACCATACCACAAAGGAAAGGCTGGGATTGAGTTTGGGGATGATGAATCATAAGGGGGTTCAAAAAATTGGGGGGGGGGGGGGGGATTTTTTGTCCTTTTTTTTTCTTTAAAATTTTCCATTTTAAATTGGTTATTTCTGATTTATATATAAAAGCAAATAATAATGATATGGTTTGAATAGGTAAATTAAGAATTTTTAAGTTTTTAGACCACATTCATTCTGTGTCAGAAACCTATGCTGTGTCAAATATTTAATCACAATCCAAATTCATTGCTGTATCAAGCTTGAATGTTGTGTCCATACTTGCCCCAACTGTTCAGGGTTCAACCTCTGCGGTCGTATCAAGCTGCGCCCAGCGGAGCATTTTATTAGTTATCTTGAATATTATTAAAGATAGAGATAAACTGTAAACAGTAATAATGTACAGGAAAGTAAGATATACAAATAAGTCAACATGACCAAAATGGTCAATTGACCCCTTAAGGAGTTATTGCCCTTTATAGTCAATTTTTAACAATTTTTTTTGTAAATTTTTGTGGTCTTTTACAAAAATCTTCTCTGAAACTACTGAGACAAATTTAACCAAACTTGGCCACAAACATTTTAAGGGTATCTAGTTTAAAAAATGTTTCCAATGACCCGGTCCTGCCAGGGATGATTCTACTATATAATTTAGGGCCGCTTTGCAGCCCTTATGTCGGCTGGCGGCCCCAAAAAAATTTATGCAAACATAAATTCCCAATTCAGGAAAAGAAATAAAATTTGATATTTCCGGAAATGTTTCTGTTGGATTTAGGCAACTATAATTTTCTAATTTTATCGTCAAAGCGTTTTAAAATCCGGATAAGAATGCTGTCAACGATCGCATTTTATTAAAAACGACTCAATTATTTCAACATGTGGTTAACATGCAGCAGAATAAGACCCCTCATATTCAATGAAAATACGATATGGGAGTATTTGATCTCGTAAAAGTAATCTGAATAATTATGACGTCTTGAAAGGTCAATTTTATTTTTTTGCTGTGATGCCTTACTACGACAGCAAAAACAATTAAATAGCCTTTCAAGAAGTCATAATTATTTGGACTATCATAAAAGCAGATCGCCAAGGGCGATAAAAAAGATATTTTTGTCAAAATGGGTCTAGTAAAAACAGACCTTGGCAAAGAGCAAAATTTAAATTTTGATATAACATTGATGAATTTAATGGGCGCCAATATCGTAAAAGCAGATCGCCCAGCAGAGCCGTTTATATTATATGATGGAAACGTTTTATATTTGGTATTTTGTCTGGCTCTATTTCCTCATGACAAAAGTCTGACTGTCTGAACTTTTTTTTAAATTACATGTTGATAGATTATTCATGAAATAGGATGTCAACACATTATGGAACTGTTTCAAAACTTGTGAAGATGATCCAAATAATATTATAATACAATGGTTCAATGCTTAGATTTCCTGTTTCTTAGAGTTACAACTAAGGTAAAACTGGGACATTAGAATAATAGTCCCTAAGTAAATTTATGGCAACCTCCTGCATATTAAACAGCAAGCAAAAATCACAAAAAAATTTCTTATCAATTAAGTTCTAAAACTTTTGTAATTACTTTTCCGCTGATTTCAACAGTTGTCCATTTAAATTTGAAATCCATTTACATCAAGGTAAATTTATAAAGATGACCTGTTGTTGAAAAAAAAACCCAATGGATGATTTTTTTCAGTGGTATATCTTAGCTGCTTTATATGTAAAAGGTAACACCTAACTAAGATGCATGCCTTCAAAAGATAGTGCATCATGTGCAATGATTTTCATGTAACAACTTCCCTGGTCTCAATCCGCTAAATGTCAAGTGATCTGGTAATCATATGTATATCATAATCAATAGCCTGTCCAGGATTATTCCAAATGTTACAACTTCGTACAGCAGTGTACAGGTAAAACTTAATACATTTTCAGTTTTTATAGGAAATAATGTTAATTCGTTAAGATTTTATGCATAAAAAAATTCCCAAATTTGATAGTCAAGGGACCCATTTGAAAACACCTGGAATCATCCCTGCCTGCAACCAAGATGGCTGACATGGCTAAAAATTGAACATAGGGGTAAAATGCAGATTTTGGCTGATATCTCTGAAACGAAAGCATTTAGAGCAAATCTGACATTGGGTAAAAATGTTCATCAAGTTAAGATCTATCTGCCCTGCAATTTTTAGACAAATCAGACAACCTATAGTTGGGTTACTGCCGCTGAATTGGTAATTTTAAGGAAATTTAGCTGTTTTTATACGACCGCAAAAAAATTTTGAGGTCGTATATTGGTATGACGTTGGCGTCGTCGTCGTCCGGCGTCGTCGTCCGAATACACAATGGTTTTCGCACTCTAACTTTAGTTTAAGTGAATGGATCTCTATGAAATTTTACCATAAGGTTCAATACCACAATAGGAAGGTGGGGATTGATTTTGGGGGTTATGGTACCAACAGTTAAGGAATTAGGGGCCAAAAAGGGGCCGAAAATAAGCATTTTTGTAACTTCCAGACATAACTTGTGTGTTAGCATATGGATCTCTTTGACATTGTACCACAAGATTCCATATCACAAAGGGTCAATGCTGGGATTGATTTTGGGGTTAATTGCCTCAAAATTTTAGGAATAAGGGGCCAAAAGGGGGCAAAAAACAAGCATTTTTCTAGTTTCATGACAATAACTTGTGTGTAAGTGTATGGATCTTTCTGAAATTTTACTACAAGGTTCCATTTCACAAAGGGAAAGCTGGAATTGAGTGTTGTGGTAATTGCCCAAAACGTTTAGTAATAAGGGGCCTAAAAAGGGGTTTAAAATAAGCATTTTTTAGTTTCTAGACAATAACTTGTGTTCAAGTGTATGGATCTC
This sequence comes from Mytilus californianus, assembly GCF_021869535.1. Lineage (NCBI taxonomy): Eukaryota > Metazoa > Mollusca > Bivalvia > Mytilida > Mytilidae > Mytilus > Mytilus californianus. Next base: position 30,541,371 of record NW_026262690.1, on the reverse strand, counting down.
TCTAAAATTGTATTACAAGGTACCATACCACAAAGGCAAGGCTGTTATTGAGCTTGGTTTGGGGGGAAAGGGGGGTGGGGGTGGTGAATAATAAGGGGGCGGGGGTCAAAAAAGGGGTAATTTTTTTTTTTCCTTTTTTTTTTGTTTAAAATTTACATTTTAAGTTAGTTATTTTTTATCACGAAGAGAAAGTAGGAATTGAGTTTTGGGGTTAATTGCTCAAACATTTATGAATAAGGGGCCAAATATTGGTCAAAAATAAGGATTTTTTAGTTTGCAACAAAAACTTGTGTTCAAGTGTATGGATCTCTGTGAAATTGTATTGCAATGTACCATACCACAAATTGAAGGTTGTGATTGAGGTGGGGGATGATGAATCAAAAGGGGGTTGAAAAAATGTGTGGGAGGTAGGATTTTTTTTTTTCCTTTTTTTTTCTTTAAAATTTTCCATTTAAAGATGGTTGTTTCAGATTTATATATGAAAGAAAATAATAATGATACGGTTATATATCATGAGGAATTGAAATTTAAAATTATGTATATTGGAAATTTAAGTTACATTGGAAAGTAATAATTGGCTTTGGGGGGGGGGGGGGGGGGGGGGGGGGGGGGTTATGGCTCTAATGTTTAAGGAATAAGGGGAAAAAAGGTTAAAAAACAAGGGTTTCCATTTTTAATAGACAAATAATTGAGTAAAGAACATTATTTAAAAGCAGTGTAAGGTTGGTAATTCAAACTCATTTAAATATCTCATCTACACTGCTTTTAAATTATGTAAATTGGCAATTTGCCAATAACTTTATTGTTAATAAATGCATTGGAAATTTGCCAACAATTTTAGTGTAATAAACTTCATTGGAAATTTGCCAATATAAAATTTTGCTGATGAAGGATTTTTGTTTACCTTTAGCCTTGACTATGAAGTCATTTTCTATTTTTATAGCCTTATGATGTAGTTGAATTATTTAATACTTTTATGATGTGTTTAAATGGGGTTTTATCATGTTTATGGTTGCAAATTTATTGTTTTAGTATAATAAACTCCATTTAAAATTTGCCAATAAAAAAAATTTTTGTTTATTTTTAGCTATGATTATGATGTCATTTTCTATTTTACTTTTATGGTTGCAAAGAAATTTTTATTTTTAGATATTACTGTTAAATGATGCTGATTAAGGTTTTTGCTATGTTTAGCCATGACTATGATGTCATTTTCTATTTTAATATCTGTTATGATGTATTTAAATGGGCTTTTATGGTTACAAAGGAATTTTATTTTTAGATATTACTATAAAATGTTGCTGATGCTGATTAAGGATTTTGTTTATTTTTAGCCATGACTATGATGTCATTTTTGTCGAGCCTTCGACTTTTGTCGAAAAAGCGAGACATAGCGATCCTACATTCCGTCGTCGTCGGCGGCGTCCACAAATATTCACTCTGTGGTTAAAGTTTTTGAAATTTTAATAACTTTCTTAAACTATCCTGGATTTCTACCAAACTTGGACAGAAGCTTGTTTATGATCATAAGATTATATTCAAAAGTAAATTTTGTAAAAAAAAAATTCCTTTTTTTCCGAATTTTACATATAAGTGGATTTAGTTTTTCTGCCAGTTAACATTACATTCACTCTGTGGTTAAAGTTTTTAAAATTTCAATAACTTTCTTAAACTATCCTAGATTTCTACCAAACTTGGAAAGAAGCTTGTTTATGATCATAAGATAGTATCCAGAAGTAAATTTTGTAAAAAAAAAATTCCATATTTCCGTATTTTACTTATAAATGGACTTAGTTTTTCTGCCAGGAAACATTACATTCACTCTGTGGTTAAAGTTTTTGAAATTTTAATAACTTTCTTAAACTATCCTGGATTTATACCAAACTTGGAAAGAAGCTTGTTTATGATCATAAGATAGTATCCAGAAGTAAATTTTGTAAAAAAAAAATTCCATTTTTCCGTATTTTACTTATAAATGGACTTAGTTTTTCTGCCAGTCAACATTACATTCACTCTGTGGTTAAAGTTTTTAAAATTTTAACAACTTTCTTAAACTATCCTGGATTTGTACCACACTTGGACAGAAGCTTGTTTATGATCAAAAGCTAGTATCTAGAAGGAAATTTTGATAAAATTTTGTTCCATTTTTTCTGTATTTTACTTATAAATGGACTTAGTTTTTCTTCCAGTCAACATTACATACATTCTGCAGTTTAAGTTTTTAAAACATTTATTAGATTCATAAATTATCCTGGATTTTTACCAAACTGGGACAGAAGCTACTTACAATCAAAACATAGTATAGAGGGGAATATTTTTATTAATTTTTTTCCTCATTTTTGTTGAGCCTGCGATTAACACCAAAAGTAGGCGAGACACTGGGTTCCGCGGAACCCTTACGAATTTTGTTTATCTATTTTAATACCTTTATGATGTAATTTCCATTTTTAGATATTACTGTTAAATGATGCTGATTAAGGATTTTTTGCTATGTTTAGCCATGACTATGATGTCATTTTCTAATTTAATATCTTTATGATGTATTTAAATGGGCTTTTATGGTTACAAAGGAATTTTATTTTTAGATATTTCTTTAAATGTTGCTGATTAAGGATTTTTGTTTATTTTTAGCCATGACTATGATGTCACTTTCTATTTTAATACCTTTATGATGTATTTAAATGGGCTCCCATGTATTTAGATTTTTGATTATTTATACATGTTACCAAATTGGTCCACATTGAACAAAAACGGTCCAAATTTCAACTTTATTACATTACATCAAACATTGAATTCTACATATTCTTTGATATATTGAAATTAACAAACAATTTAGTTTATGGATATTCCACCATAATAGGTAAATTAAATTTTTTCCAGTTCTTACACCACATTCATCCTGTGTATTTAATGACAATCCAAAGTCATAGCTGTATCAAGCTTGAATTTTGTGTCCATACTTGCCCCAACTGTTCAGGGTTCGACCTCTGCGGTCGTATCAAGCTGCGCCCCAGCGAAGCATTTTATTGGTTATTATCTTGTATATTATTATAGATAGAGATAAACTGTAGACAGCAATAATGTTCAGCAAAGTAAGATCTACAATTAAGTCAACTTGACCAAAATGGTCCATTGACCCCTTCAGGAGTTATTACCCTTTATAGTCAATTTTTTGTAAATTTTTGTAATCTTTTACAAAAATCTTCTCCTCTGAAACTACTTAGACAAATTTAACCAAACTTGACCACAATCATCATTAGGGTACGTAGTTTTAAAAATGTGTCTGATGACCCCGCCTGCCAACCAAGATGGCAGGCATGGCTAAAAATAGGACATAGGGGTAATATGCAAGTTTTGTCTGTTATTTTTTGAACCTTTATAAATAGAGAAAATCTGAAAGGTGCAAAAATGTTCAGAATTATGAGCTCTACCAGTTGTCCATATACGTCAAAACTGTTCGACAAATTCTTACAGGAGTTATAGCCCATAAATGACAAATTTACCATTTTTGTCCATTTTTGCCTATTATCATGTTAACTATGATATTTAGAGAGAAACATGTTTTTTTCTGTCATGCCTTATATGATTTAAATTACAATAGATAAATAAACACTTTAAATCACTAAAATGGTCAGCAAGGCAAGATCCATTAAAAAGTCAAATTTTGGTGATATATAGTTAGTAAACCGTCACTCTTCATAGGAGTGATTGCCCTTAAATGATTATTTTTTTTACCTTCTTTTGTGTTTTGAGCAAAAACTAAAGAAGATAGAGAAAAAGTAAACAGACTTAAATATCAGTAATACAAGATCAACAAAATAGAGATTTTCGTCATGAAATCTATTCTCGTCTACAATATGTTGGAGAGTGTCCTTTGTTTGATATATATGCACATAGACCAAGGTGAGCAACACTGGCTCTTTAGAGCCTCTAGTTTAATACTTTACTTAATAGGTCAACTATATTTGGTGCATGGAATGTTTGTATGGTAATTAGGTATAAATGCCTGTCTGCCAGGTTTCATCTGACCTTGACCTCGGTTTACTAGTCAATTTTTAGTTTTGCTGGTTTGGTCTGTTTCTTGGATACATAAAGCAGTAGGTCAAATATATTTCGTTTGTAGAATTATTGTTTGGAGTACATGTCCATGTAGATCTGGACACATTTAAATGGATCATGATAATGATAAGTTTATGTGATAATTGTAGTAGTACCTTAATTCTAAAGACTTTCAACATAAAGTGATTAGCAGGCAAGACATTTCAGCTTGTGCACTCTTGTTATGAAATTTATTTCAAAGGTTTATATCAGCAATGTCTAGGATGAATCGAATATAAGTACAGGTCAACTAAGTTCATTTGTTGTGAACGTTTTAAAATATTTGCCAGATTACGTTTTTGACCCAGATATCAATAATCACTGAACATGTGGAAATGTGATATATAATGCATATCAGGTTAAAGTTTCTGGTTAAGGTAGTTTACACTTTTTAATTGTGGTCACATCAAGTTTACTTAGAACACATATAGAAATAAGGAGGTGTGGTATGATTGCCAATGAGACAACTATCCACCAAAGTTCAAATGAAGTGTATTTAAGCAATTATAGGCAACCGTACGCTCTTCAACAATGAGAAAAATCCATACCGTGTGGTTGGTTATAAAAGGCCCCGACATGAAAAATATGAAACATTTCAATTGAGAAAACTAACAGCCTAATTTATGACAAAACATGTTCATTATGAGGTGAACTCTTTAACATATATGCCAAATTAAGAGTTTTACCCAGATTTTGCAGTTTATTGGCCATGAAAATGAGTGCAAGCAGGGCATGATGTCCTATGGACACAAATTCTTATTAGCTATTATCTTGAAAAGTATATGGAATAGGATCCCAGTCCAGTACCCAAGAATGGAGTCTCTTAATAAATCTTACCATCTTTTAAATGGGATATTATACTGAGATAAAAATTATGTAAAGATGCTTAGATTTGTAGTATATCTAAAGGGTATTCATTAAACTTTCAACTTCTGTTAAATTTTAAGTGATTCTGAAATGTATAGGGTGGATGATTGTCTGAGTAAATGGTCCAAATTTTATTTTCATTTTTAACCAGGAATTATAAAATGACCCAAGAATACTCAAAACAGTATTGCTCTCTTAAATGCCGGTCATGACCTTTCAAGAATTCCCCCAAGAAACCATGAAGGGGGATACAAGTATGAGAAAGTAATTGAAATTTTGCAGTCTAAGATAGGGAATAAAAAATTTGCCCCTCAATTTTGATAAAATTGCATTGAAGTAATGGGGGAAATAGTTGGGTCCCAATTCCATATTAGACAAACAGAAATGTTAATCATAAAGATGACCAGCAAGACAAGATAAAGGTCAAACATGTTCAAAATCATTAATCAATTCTTCATATGAGTTCTCTTTTTTTTTTGCATTTTAGGCCATTATCTTGAAAACTAACATAAATATGTGCATCAAATAAAATTTGGTCTCTATTAGAGTCCCAGGTGAGCTATTCAGGCTCCTTTGAGCCTCTAGTAAAACAAAATCAGGCTATATTAAATTATCTTCAGACATATACTAGAATAAGGTCATTGCCATTGGCTTAAATCTAAATACAATGTACTTTCATGTGTTTACTATTGTTAGAAATTGTTTTCTCAATTTATTAACAGAACAATACAAACAAGAATGTGTTTTTAATTTTATTAAATTTAGTATCAAAATGTTTTTTTAATAATATTTCATAGAAAAATATTGAATCAATAAAAATGTTATTCCCTAAACATGTAACACAATGCATAAATGTTTTTAACATGTAAATAAGGAAAAGGGGAAAAAAGTAGAGTGTACATGTCATAATTGTATATTATCAGTGACATAGATAAATAGATTTAAGTATATATATGTGTGTGTATTGTCATCTCCAGGTCATTATCTTATGTGTAGTCTGGTCACAATCAACAAGTGGTCCTGTTATAATCAATTGCAGCCAGTTGTGTTGTAGGTGTTGCTCTGAAACATACATCTACATCCAAGGACATGTGGAATTTTCTACAGCTGTTGTCTAATCAATACTCTCATTTAAATGTCCCTGAAATGCCTCAGTGATTCTGGTTAAGATGAATTTGTAAATGTAAGTTTAAACTTTTCTCTTATTTCTTTAAAAAATCTATCTTGATTTTTGTTTAAATGCTGTTTTTGTGAAAATAGTGATTTTAAGAATTTTGTTGTGATTTTTACACACAGTAAAATTAATCCTTTGTATAGACTTCCTGTGGAGTTTATTACATCCCCCTAATGTAAATGAAGTATTTGTGACTATAATGATATGATGATTATAAATGTTTAGATATGTTGTATAATTGCTTGTATCTATCTTTAATCTAGATAACAGGGCCAATGGGCAAATATCAAATGTTCTTCCTTTAGATTTTGACATGTCCAATTGTAATTTGTGCATAGCTGGCAGGGATGTAATTAAAGCCCTCCATGTCACTATTTTAAATAACAAGTACATGTTGCCAAGGAAACTGTGTGTGGTATCCATGGATATGATGCACAGCTGTGTGAACTATCACATGGTAGCCGGGATGATCTGGTCAGCTAACCAATGAAATCCTCTCTCTATCTCCCAGCATTCTTTTTAGTGATGAGTTGGTAGAGACGCCATCTTACCCCTTAGCATCTATGTAAACTTTCTTTTAGTTGTGAGATTTTGTGTCTGGAATATGAAACAGAAAGTTTATGCATTGACAATCAGACTGGAGTAATCTTTATATAGTTTAAAGGTAGGATTATGAAATAGGATAGGTTATCTGTAAAATCTGTCAACTAGAGTGAAATATGTCACATGAAAAGTTTTACAAGTAAAAATGTCCTATATCTTCATTTATCACCTCAAATTGTCACATTGTTATTTCTATTGAAGCATAAATTCAATTGTGTATCTGTATAATTATACTCCCTCATGTGAAATATTTAAATATGTCTTACAAAATATCATACAAGTTTTGTAGTATGAAGGAAAGCATGCTTCTAAGATCAAGAGAGGTTTAAATGCCCCAGAGTGGGTTTAAATGCCATCAAGTCATTGATTACCTATTAAATCACAGTTTGATCACTATATTTTAATGGAGGCGGTATTTTTGAATGAATTTAAGACTGTTACACAAGTTTCTTTAGTAAATTTGTTTGTATCATCTTATTATTTACACAATGGGGTCAACTTCCTGTTTTGTGTATAAACATCTGTGAAGTAGTTGACTATATCAAACTTCTGCATTAAACAAGGGTAGGTCATTTTATTTTATTTTTTTGAGGGGTAGTAACAGATAGTCTTCTACATATAGAGGAGACATATGAAGGATCTGGGGAAAAGGGGGGTAAACAGTGTCCATCTTAACCTGGTATCATATTGATGTGTAGTTTTAGTACATATACATAACAAATGTATGATAATTTGTCCATATTCCAATCTTGATACTTATTGGACTACTGTAACCACCAGATAAAAGTAGACGTTCTGTTCAATTTTTGTTAGGAAATGAAAAAAAATATGATTTAATGCTATTTGCTTTCTTAATTTAATCCTGAACTGCTGAATTTGTATATTATGAGGACAAGAAGTTGAACATAAATCTTGAGGCTTGTACCTTTGAAATAGGTTTCCTGAATTTTATGAGCATTTGAATAAAAACACTACTATTTTAAAATGTTTGGGAGGAGGTGTTATTCATGGATAATTAACAAAACCTTTCCAAATGAATAAAAAGGATATGGTGTGTACTTTGATTGAGAGAGCAACCTAAACATGCTAAAGATCAAAAGACAATATACATGCATGTCTAGATTTTGGATTTTTGAAAGTATTTTTTCGTTGGTTCTATTATGTAAAATTTGTTAAGACTCAAAATGACCTGGACATTAAAAATATTTTTATTTATACTAAATGTTATGTAACAGGTACACATATAGTGTCATTTTTGTTTGGAAAAATTGTTGAGATGAAATTCAGATGGTGTAAAGTCAAATGCTTTTAAAAATTGATATAATACTTTATAAAAATAGCCTTACACCTGACAAGATATCTTTGACTTTAACTTTATGTCATTTTGGACTATTATTTGGTTCTTGTGCACAATCTTTACTTCGGCTAGACAAAAAAGTTTTGATATCTTCACCTTGGCAAGACATGGACTTGAACATGTGGTGAAATATGAATTTCTATGCACTAGTAAATGACCTTCAAAGTTTAAATTTGTTCTTTTATCACTACTGCTTCTGCATTAATTTATTAGTTCTGGTATAGCATTACAGATATAACTGTTGGCAAAAAGGAAAGTCAACATGACCTTCAGGACCTATATAATATGTGCTTTAATTAATCCACATCTGTTACTTTTTTCTTGATATATTTTTTAAATGCTTTTTCTTGTTGTTGTTAATTCACTAAATAAACCTTACAAAACAGGGGAATTTTAATTTCAGTAAAATCCCAAGATTGAAATGGGTTCTATGTAGCCTTGATAGGTTTCAGTAGATATTGCTTGTACAAAATGTATTGAGTGACTATTGTTGATTATTTATCAAAGGCCTATATCGTTTATGCATAAACATATTAATTAATGATAAGGTTAAGAATATTATTTCATATTTTAATGATTTTTAATGATCTATAAACAAAATATATTTGTCAATTTTTTTCTGATATCATTAATTTCAATGATGTGTAATACATGTATTTTAGCATAAATTAATTTAAAGGCTTTTGCTATATTGTCTGAAAAGATACATTAGAGAGTGACAGAGATCACCAAAAAGCTCTTATAATAATGCAAAGATTGTGAATAATATAATTTACAAAGAATATTTTACATGAATGCTGAGTAGTTAACATTCAATTATGATATTTTGAGGTGCAAAATTGTTTTTAATGTGTCCCATCTACTCATTCCGCACCCTTCTGATGATGTTAACCTTTTTATACATGCCACCATGGAAAAAGAGTAATTTCAGAAATTCAACTGTCCCATTGTAGCTTTTTTCTGTGTCTCACCATAGATATTATTTGAAAAAGAAGAAAAAAATGACATGCTCCTTTGGTTTTTTTTGGGGGGGTATTTTTGCTATATTTGTATTTATTTATTTATTTATTTATTTATTTATTACATAGCTTTTATATAGCGCCTATCTAGTAAACATAATACTCTAAGCGCTTAACACATAAAATTGAAGGAAAATATATATCACAATGCATACAATAATAGCAAATATATATATATATATGAACATAAGAATGAAACAGAAATTAAATAGAATAATGATGTAAATTAAAAGCATTGAAAGGGGAAATATATATCACAATGAATACCATAAAAACATATTAGAATATAACAGTTAACCAAAATTAATTTACCCAGAATTCCTAGCTTTACAATTGATTCTGTTAAAGACAGTTGCCAGAACCAATCAATAATTAAAGCCATATTGGAAATCTAATGAATATTAGCAAAGATTGTATTTGACTGGAACTTATGAATTAAGGAAATTGAAATTTCAGTCAAATGTGTGTCACTGTGTATTTGATATACTATTAGTATCAGTTGTAATATACATTTTATGAGTGTTTTGTATATACAACAACATGTATATATATATATTGCTATCCTGATAATTGTGAAACTCACCTGAACTCCTTGAGAGAATTCATTTTCTCTTTGATCTGTCAAAATCCATCAAAAATGTAAATTTCATTTGGAAAACATGTTTCTGATTTTCCATAACAATTTTTCTCTCATTTTCTAACCATTTTCCTGATTCCTAAGCATTTTTGGTCAGGAGACTTGATAGATGAGATTGTCTCACCTGTAATTCCACCTGTCTGTTTACCTGCTCAGGTAGAATTGATGTTGCTTTATGGATGCTGAACCAATAGATTTTCAGCTTACATATCCATCAAGCATGCTATTGATTGGTATAAATTTATATCATGATTTAAGTTTTTTTTTATTAGTAATTGATCCATTTTTGTAACTCATTTCATTTACATATTCTCACACAACATGGAATTTCAGTAAGAAAAATAAAAATGTGAAATTTGATATTTTTGTGTGTTAAATCTGACTGCATGGCTTCCATTTGTTACCATAGTAACTCATAAAACAACTTTATTGATCTCACTAGCTTAGGAATGGAGATAAATTTTATGGAATTTATATGTAATGACAATTTCTGCATCTGTCAGAATGAAGAGGTAATTTTTTTTTATATTTCTTAGTGACAATAGTATGATGGAAAAAGGGACCTTTTCAGGATTATAAAGACTAACAAATCGAGGAACATTTTACTGATAGACTTGTATAAAGCTTTTTGCTCTTTAAGTGTCAAAGACAAAGAAAAGATTAAAAGTATGTTGTGAAAAAAAAACACAAAACAATTGTTGTTGAAACTTAAAACTTAGACAAACAGCTGTTGTACTGTAAATTGTTAGACTTTTTGTTTAAGCTGTACTAACTGCAATTATCAAAAACCAAATCATATGTTTTCACAAGTAAAACTGTTGACAGTGATAATTCCTATATGTTTGCAGTTTATCAAACATTTCTTTGTTAGGAGTTAATAATTAAATGAAGTTTGGATTATTTAATTAACCTGGAGATTTTATGTAATTAACCTGTACAAAGACATCAAAGGATTAACTAAGGTTAATAATAACTATGGCCTCTTGGTGTGAGCCTGGTCTATTAGTGGTCTTGAGTAGTTAGAAATTGTCATTAGTTAAGATAGTGTGATATAACATAGAAGTACTTTAGAAATTGTCTATAGTTAGTACAGTGTGATTTAACGTGGAAGTACTCATGGTTATTTTATCTTCACAAACAAGGTAAAAATACTTGAATACCTGTATTTTGGAAAAAAGTATGGTGAATTTTTGTTATTTATTTCCTTAATTTTATTTACAAGGAAATGTTTGAATTGCTATTTTTGATGAAGAAACTAATATTTTTTTTTAAACTTTCAATGTGCCTGATTTTTTTTAAATCTTAAATCTTAAAAAATAAATTCCTACACAATAACTCACAAAATATTCACTTGCAAGTTGTGTGTATTAAAGCTTGGATGTATTATGTATTTAATTGATTAAATGTTTCATGCTAGAATCAGTTGGGAAAGAAAGGAAAAACTTCTTGCTTTTGAGCAGATAGATGATTTTGAAGCATAAAAACGTATAAAAACAAAAAAAAGGTAGAAGGTTACAAGTGAATATAAAATGTGTACAGAACTTGTGTTAAGTGGTCTGACATTAATTCTGTATAAAAAATATGTATTGTTGGATGAGATAATACAGGTTTTTTGGTCAATTACAATATCGTTTTGTTTATCTTTTGCAGCTTACAGTTGATGCATTTGGTTGCCATGGCACCAACTCGTAATTCAGATGAAAGTGATGCCTCAATGAGAGAACGTCTTGTAAACAGTCTTAGTCAGAGTTTCCCAGGAAGTGCTTTGTCGAAGGCTTTAAGTTGTATGTCAGCCGAGGACTCGGATGATGACATGAAGGATCCTTTGAGTAGTAGCTGTTTTGCTGAATTAAGACTGGATAAAGTTGACATAGAAGATGATGATGAGCTAACAAGTTTATCTTGGCTACAAGACAATGATTTATTGAAGAATATTAAACCTAGTGATGTTGATGATGATGACGACTCACAAAAAGAGAATGACAACATTCACAGAGACGGCAACCATTTCAACCCAACTCATCCACCACATGTACCGTACAATCCCCAGAAGCATATACATAGTAAACCGCCATACTCTTTCAGTTGTTTAATTTTCATGGCAGTTGAGGATTCACCACACAAAAAGTTACCAGTCAAAGATATTTACTCATGGATCTTAAACCACTTCCCATACTTTCAGAATGCACCAACTGGTTGGAAGAATTCTGTGAGACACAATCTTTCGCTCAATAAGTGCTTCAAGAAAGTTGACAAGGATCGTGGCCAGGTAAGTTCTATAATTTGTTAATGGTAATATTTTATTGAAAGTCCTCAATAGAGGTTTTAAAATCTTTCTTTGTTTGAAATATTTTGAGGTTTATATATAATTTTAAGACCCTCCATGCCATTTCCCAAAAATATACTATAGGATAGAGATATGTTATTTCTGTCAATTTCATTTGTAAAAGTATAAAATTTAAAGGAAATAATTGAAATTGTGCAATTTTAAAAAAAATGTACTGTGAAGGAATGAGAATCTCAAACTTGATAATAAGTAACCTAACATAAATTGAAAATTTTTCGTTTCACGAAATGATTTCTTATTCAGTCAATTGAAAATTTTGTTTTTAAGAATAAGCAATAAAAATCTGAACCCTTTTTGAGCAGATTTTCTAAGATTTGTAATACTTGTCTTTATATACATGTAGATGTATACTCTTTATGGAAGTTTTTCATGAAACAATATTTCAATACAACAATTTATATTTACACCCCTTTTTTTTATTTTCCTCGTATTTGTACTTGCCAAGATTGCATTGAACTTTTAACTTTTAAAATATCTACCTGTACATGTATATACATTTCAAGGAAAACCTTTTGAAAATTTTGAATAATAAGTAATGCATTTAAAAATGATAATTTTTGTTGTCTTTTGAAGGACATGATGAGGTATAAATAGCTTCTGATTACACAATTACACCATCTCTATCACCAACAATCAATAATAAATAGGAAATGTTAACATGATCATTTTCCTTGTTATAACAATGAGTAGTTGAACTAACATTCTCCTGTGTGTGTTTTTGATGGGAAGGGTTGGTCTTTTGCTACTTTAAATCTTCACACATGTATGTGTCTTTTCATCCAGATAAGTAAACAAACAATAAAATGAACATAATTACAACCTCAAAGAAACTTGAAGAAAGGAAGGGATGAATTAATTGCTTGATAAATTTCTATTAAACTGCAACCAGACTATATATTTTCGTATTTGAATTATTTTAATAGGATACTTATTATCTATGATTTAGCATTTAGCATTTATAAATTCACTGCTGACAGATACAGCATATCTAGTTAGCAGGCAGTCACATGATCAAACTATCAAGTTGTCATGGTTTCTTTACACACAGTAAATTGGCTTTGGCAAACAGCTTCGTTTCATCTATAAAGACTGTACACTATGATACCGATTCAATGATTAACAAACAAAGAAATATTTTATCAACCAATAATAATAGAACATATACTACCAGTGAGTCTGGTTGTATTAGAACCCAGGATATCTAATTATCTAATTAAATAAGTGGGACTTCATTGAAAAGTTAACTCTGATATTTGTTCTTAAATCTTCCTTGTGTAGAAATTACAATAGGGAACACATTAATTTGATTTTACATTATTTTAGTTTTAAACCATTTTTTAAGAATATCGGCCACTGGCCTTCTTCAGATTCTCTATATTATCCCTCTAACATTCTGATAAGGAGAGAAATTCCAGAAGGCCAGTTGCTAAAATCTTTCAACAGAATTGAACTTACTTTACACTTTTCTCTGTCATTGTTGGAACTTTTTTTATATCTTATTTATGCACTTTTCTCTGTCATTGTTTGGAACTTTTTTATATCTAATTTGTGCACTTGACTAATATTGCAAATTTTATTTTTTATTTTTAAACAATTAATAAGGCAAAATAAAAAAAAATAATTTTTAAATAGTATTAAACATGTTTGTTTTAGTTGGAAATTAAGAACAGAAGAAAGCCTGCTACAACTTGATTATTAGGGAACCAGCAGGTGTAGAAGTTAAGGGTCTGTCTCAAGCAGGTGTTATCACAAGAGTACATACTTATCTACTCATCATCTTATCTCAAACAATGTGTCGAAATAATGCAACTATCAATTATCTTTGGAAAAATATTTAATATTTATTAATCTGGTGATAAGGTAAATTTAGTACAAATTGTTGTGTGAATTGTAGATAACAGGAGTTCTATCACTTTAGTTGAGAGTAGAGTCCATCTCTTGATTGTTAGTTATCTTTATTGGCAAAATATATAATAGTACAATGGTCAAGTGTCCATTCAATGGTCAAGATACACCATTGAAATACCACAAGATTGGAAAAGGAAAAAAAACTGCATTGATCTTGTTGATACCTGTATAATGTGTGGTCATTGTCTTTAGGGGAGCATTTAGTAATTTCAAATGCCAGTTTCATTAGTGAAAAAAAAAATTCAGGCCTTTTTTACAGTGGCATGAGGCCTATTATAAGCTTAAATTGGTCTCACTCTCGACAATGATGGAGAAAAAATAATAAGCGTTGTAAAGCGTAATTTTACGATAATGATCATGCAACTATGTCTTAATATAACACCTGTAAGGGATATCCTTTACTTCCTTTTGCTTCTGATTGTATTCCATTAAACGATTATAAAAAGATAATTCCATTATAAATTGTTGGACAGAGCATTCCTATCCAAATCAGGGATGACACTAATTAGACTTGTTCCTGAAGAAAATTGACTCCTATATTCATTTGTATTTTGTGTCCCAGTGATAGTTTAGTTATGTTTCCATAGATACCATTTCTGGTTATAGGATTTCAATTTCACTACTTGCTAGAATACAGTTAAGTAGCAACAAAAGTCATGCTATAAGAGATCACTATTGTAGTGTGGAATCAGTCCAATAAGTGCTTTCTCATTTAATTTATAAGCTTCGATTGTTTTTGGGTTTTTTTACAGTCATGATTTATATTGAAGATGAGGTCAGAATACTTTTGTAAAATTAGAGCTGTTCCATACAATTTTCAGTTTACATGTATATTCTCATGATTTCCTGATAGTGAATTCATTTTGTCTTACAATGTTCAAATTTTGAGGAAACATGTATATTTCTTATGATTATTTTTGCCATTGTAGAGTATTGGTAAGGGATCACTATGGTGTATAGATCCCGACTACAGACCTAACCTACTCCAAGCTCTCAGGAAGACCCCATATCATCCATATCATCAACTACAAATGTTGGCTAATCCACAACCCACACAGCAATACCATTATGTTCCAAAGTATGTACATACCCATTTAATATTTCAAATTACAGGATGTTGTTACAATTGTGATTGCTAGGGATGAAATATGATTATGTAACTGGCCGAGTTGAAAGATATCATTCTTTAAACATGATACTTGAAAAAACATATGACCAAAATCATGCAAAACGCATTATGATATATCTACAAAAATGTATATATTTATTTAATATATATATTACAGTTTATTTTCACTTAAAAGACAATTGCTGCTGACATCAAATAACATGGGTTACAAAATCCAATTTTTCAAAGCAGAAAATAGGAATATTGATGTAAAAAAGCTAGTCTTTTAAGTTAGACGTGACTGTCACATTTCATTGAATAAACATGATAAAGGCAGATGATACTTGTATTATATATGTTTCATAAAATGATGGATAATTACATATATGTATATGTATGTCTGACATGCTTAGGGCCTTTCTTACCTGTGGAAAAACTCATGTCATACCTGTAGTGATCAGGGGGAAATATTATGTGTACTTTAGAATATAGATAGATTGTATTTAGGGACTTTTTTTAAGAAAAAAAGGTAAAAAGATCCAGGCCAATTTAAGGATTTTCCACAATATTTGACTTTTAAAGGATTGTTTGGCATAAAAATGTTGTTATGAGAGTGTTTTATAGGAGAGCTTATTTAAAACCGGAATAAAAATGTTGTTATGAGAGTGTTTTATAGGAGAGCTTATTTAAAACCATTTTATCTTGCAATAAAATTGACTTTTTGTTTCAATATTTATGATGAGTATAATAATGAAGTTAAAGTGGCTTTTACTGCAGTTATAATTCATCTATATATAGAATTTACTTTTAAACCTTTTCGTGTAATTCTATTGCTTTCTGATTACACCTGCATTGGTTTAGTGGGACAATGGAGGATGATTTGAAACTTTCACAAGAAGTATATTCATAAACATGCATCAAACTGTCCATGAATCAAAAGATTAAAAAAATATGAAAATTAGTTAAGATTTAGCTTGAATTAAAGATGTTTTCTGTATTGTGGTTTATGCTAATGGTGGTAAAGTGAATAAGACTTGAAGCAAATAAGATATGAATAATACTGGCATTTACAATGTTATTAATTTTGATGATGTACAGTTTCCTCATATTTGTCTTTTTTACAGTGGCATGAGGCCTATGCCATTAACCCCAAGATTCGGACCAAATACCATCTCTCCTCGTAAGTATTATATTTTCCTAGATATCACTTTAGATGTGGCTTCACTAACTTTGCTGTGTACTTTTTTCACTAGAATATATTTTTATATATATACTGCTATATAACTTCTCACATTTTAATATGTAGTTTTGTAGTTTTCTTTTTACATGAGTGTAGAACATTTAATTAGCACAGGATGTGCCAATCCATCTTAAACCAGAGAACAGAAATATACAAAAACCAACCCCATACTTTGGATTTTATTTCAATTGAATAGTTGTCGAATTTACATATAGCATGTTCAAACCATGTCAATTATTGTGCATGGAGTGAAATAAATTTGAAAAATTAAATGTGGAAAAATATTAATAACAGAAGTATAAGGATTTTCCGTTTTCTTTTTTTGCAGATCTGTTTCCATTTTTAAGTAAAAGATTGGCACAATCAAATAGTGATAACAATGATATTGGTAAGTGTATTTTCCCAAGCACCATGTGTCATTATCTCCATGAGAAAAAGGTATACACCACCAAAGGGAGAATCACATCACATGATATCAATACAAGTGTTTATATCCACAATATTGACATCCATCTATTCTTTGTGCATAATACTTCACAGATTATTTGGATGGTGTTGACATTAATCTGATGGGCACACTTCTTTAACACCTAGCATACAATAACAAATGTTTCTCCACTGGTGTGAATGTTGTATGTTAAAATCGGTTCAAGTACAAAAAGTGTAAAAAAGTTAATTGACCCCTAACTGATAACTATAAATGAATACTTTTTGAGTGTTGGCATATTCTTAATAAATACATGTGGATTAATATTACACAGGAAAGATCAAGATAGTAAGGATTATTTCATTTGGCTACAGATTAATGAGTCTTTATTATGAAAACACTAATATCATCATGTTTAGGTGTTAAGAAGTTAAAAAAAAGATATAGTCTTGATTTGGATTAAAAAGAACTAACCATATATTTTTAAATGTCTAATACTTCTTTCTTCCAAAAAGACAAAATCAACTAAAATCGTGAATAATACATTATTATGCTATTTCTGTATGTTTGTTTTTATTAAATCATGTTATCAGTTTAAATAATTCCCTTTGACTTTAAACGACCTTGTATTATTAGAAAAATAAAATATTTATTGGTTACAATAAAAAAAAATGGAATAATTGAAAGATTCAATATGATATTGAGATTAATATTTCAGGCAAGTCAGAAAAAGTGCATAAAACCTTTATTAGAAATGACAAATGGAGGACAGAGCATTACAAGCTTGCTCCAAGAAAATCCATGCTTTAGTATTTTAGTATTGGACTCCCATTTCCAGCCATGATAATCTTGTTAAATTTTTAATTCAAATTAAGATAATTGATCTGATGACTTGGTGGTGATATCATCCTATTCCAAACAATAGTTTACACACTAGGGAGCATTTGTTTGAAACATCTGTGTACATGTTTCCATAGAAACATTTCATGGTAACAGATGTCAGCATGTTTATAATACTTGATGTTAGGTCTCATTTGTTCTATTCGGATGATATTAAATGTCGATCTTTCCGACAAAGCTGATAATTTTGTTTCTGTTGTAAGACAAAAAGTTCAATTTTTTATAGGAAATCACACAATGCTGTATTACAGCATAAAATGTGAACTTGACATTTGAAACATTGATTTAAGCAGATGACTTCTTCTGATTTGAAACGATGAAGAACTGTTAAGACATTAATTGTTCAGTAGAACTTATTTCTTCACACATCATATATTTTTTAAACCATTTAAGAGCCAAGCATAATTTGTGAACCTCGTTTTTTGTTCTGATATTAGAAATGAATTTAACCTGTTTTATCGGTGAAAGCAATTATAACTAATAAATTTAAGTTGACATTTTTCATGTTGAATTTTTAAAAGCATTAAAAACAATTTGAAATTTATTTGCTCTGTCTGTGGTAAGGAACAACCTTTCCAGAACCGAAATAGATTGAAATGATTTGATATAATTTTACCAGATACACCAAAATAAATTGCTGCAAGTGATGGTTTGTGAAAACAATTCTACTATGTGTCATAATATGTTTGGTTCTGGTATCATCATGTTATTACAACCAACATTAATTCCAACACTTAATTTTCATCATTATTTTAAGCAAGAGGATCACAAACTAAAACTGAGACCAACACCCACCTCTTGATAATGAATGTAGGAAACTAAACATGAGACCCCACCTCTCTTGACATTGATTGTAGTACATTGTATTTCAAAAGTTGTATTAATAAAATATTGATTTTGAAAGAAAGTTTTTTTCAGGAATTTAAAAGCAATTGGATTAATTTGCTGTTTTCCAAACACCACCTTAGCACAAAATAAGTTTTTAGAAATGAGAGTTGTTTGAGTAATAAGTGCAAACAGGATATTTTTATAACAAAACTATTTATACAATTGTAATACAGCTAGCAAATTTGATATGAACCAAATAATAAGTGTTTCAGCAGTTAATGATTTATAGCAAAAAATATAATTTTGTACATGTAATGAATTCATAGAAGTATATTTTTATATGTCCAATTAATTCCTTATATTTCTTGATTACAGACAGAGACATACAAGATGTTGCTCATACATTGGTTTCTCTTAAAGGACTGGGCAGTCGAGGTAAGACATACAGTTGGAGTTGTTTCCCTTTATATGAGAAAATAAAAGACTAAGTTTTGAAAGAAAGCTTTCGCTTATAATTCATCAGAAGTTTGTACATAAGTTAACATTAGTAGATATCTTGAGATTTCTCAGCAAACTACAAATTTCTTCTATTCAATATAAAATTAAGTCCCTTAAATTGTTTGTACTTTCAGGGTCACCAGCAAGGTCATCTGATGGTGAAGATTATGCTTCAAACAGTTACAGAATGAGATTGAAAAGAAAGCAAATGTAAGTTTAGTCATAAAAATTAGTCCCTTTGGTATCTGTCGCCTCTCTTTTACATGTGAAAGTAAAACTTAAAGGGAAGCTCACATTTGCCTAAACAGAGGTAAAAAGTACTGGTAATTTACATTCCTGCATTATCCTCCCTCTTCCTCTGCCTGTAATTTAAGATATGGAAAATTCATCCACAATCCCTTTTCCCTTTAGATTTCTTTACTAAAAAAATTTTAATTCTCTACGACAACAATACTTAGTTTTTGATGACAGAGAAAGTGGTCTGTAGAGTGTCTCAAGGGAAATATATTGATAATTGATGATATGCTGTTAGTTACAATGAAGAGTAAAGAGATATTCATTTTCTTTTGAAACTAATATCACTCCCTCTACTCGTGTGATTTCATTCAAAGAAGCAGTCTCAATGGACAATCTTATTTTCTGTATTTTACCCATTATTTATATTATTGGTTAATTTTTCCATAAGTTGGAATAGATCTATTTGTTGCCCACACTCGATTCTGAAAGAGATAAAAAATGTCAAGTTTCAAGAGTAATTGCATGTGATCTTTTTAAAGCTGTTGTATATATTTAATTACAGGCAACTAAAGACAGACTTTGTTAAGCGACGACACACAGAGCCAATCGTAGTTACAGAAGTACCCAGTGAAGATCATACATACAGTTTAACAAACTTCGGTAACATTGGTTCACCAGCTTCTTCAATTGATGAAGAATATGACTTCGGAGAAGAAGACGATAATTTCAGTGAGTGTAGCGATATGTCTGACTGGGATAGTGATATGGATGAGGTGGATGGAGATATTCCAGATAAACATACAAAATTAACCCCTCATAAAAACATTCAGAATAGTAGTATGGTAAAAATGACTTCTAGGAAACGAAAAGAAATGGAGGAGGAAGAACAGAAAAAAATTGTAGAAGGTGCTGATGCATTATTAAACTTAGCTGGTATAATGACAAACTCTAGTTCACTTAAAACGAACAGATCACATTCATGATTATAACTTGGATAGCCATGACGACAGAAATAGTGCAGGGAAAACATAATGCCATAGAGAGGAAAATGATGTCTTCCTTTTTGCTGCTTTGTATATAGAATACTTCCATATGTTTATGTTTATTTTTCTTTTTTATGTGAACTTTTTTGCTGTCATTATGGGATTTGTTTGTTGTTTTCTATCTGTAGACACTATATGTTTTTTTGTTTTTTTTAAATAACTTTAGGCTTAGTTGACCAATCCTATTGAAATTTTAACAAAGTATTTATTGGCACAAAAAGTCTGGTTATGATTTTTGATTGTGGCTTCACCTGTTGTGAAAAAAAACGCTAAATTTTAAGCATTTTATTTTTAATAAAATCCCTATCTGGACTACATCAACAGATTTTAAGAATCAGGAAGGGTCAAAATTGGTTAAAATTTCTTTCAAATGTGGACTAATTTTTTTGGCTGAATTCCATGTCCATATTCCTGCCAGCATTTAACATGTTTAAATATTAATTTTTGTGCAACTGTACTGAAGAGAGGTACTGCATTGTTTACATTGTTTAATGGAACACTGTTAAAGATGTATTTTTATTTCAGAATGTTTAAGTTAGTATTTAAGAAATTCAGGAACAACAGATAAATTTGATCGTTTGTATTATATATCCTTCTATTGTGAAATTTATTTTTTTTTCTTTAAGCTGGTATTATATATAATATTCTCTAATTTTTGTGCTATTTTCACATTTCTTGATCAGTGTGAGAAAAATATTTCTCCTCACTAGTGAAATATCTGTTCTCGGCAAATGATTGGTTGAAATTTAATTATGACGTCAAAGTTTCTTGGTTTCTTCTGAATTTTCCTACTGTGACGTCATGAAAAAAGACGACCGTGCCTGATGACGTCACATATAAAGAACACAACTTTCTGCAAATCTTTGAAAAGGAAGGATAAAAATCATTAGAGAAACAGATTCCACCACTATAACTCATTTATTACGATATTTCTCCACTCTCAACAGTTAAATTTTAGTTATTTAAAAAGCTTGGCAAGCCTCGCGCTTTAAATATTAAAATTTAACTGTCTCGAGTGGAGAAATATTGTAACACACTTGTTGTAGTGGTGAAATCTATATTTTACTAATCTGTTCTTCATTCTTGTTTTACTTCTCTGAAATCATAAGGTGTTCAAAATCAACATTGATTGTGCAGATAGATATTAAAGTTTTTGAGGAGAAAAAACGCTTTCCTGGTGAATTTGTATACAAGTCTTCCTTAATTTTAGGACAATTTTTTAATAAATAGACTGTAGAGATCACATATCCAGACAGCACACTAAGACTCTTTAGATGTTTGCACACAGATTAAACTCTTTTTATTATGAGTCGTCGGATATTATGTTGTATTCAGTTAACATTGAGGATTGTAATTAATTGTGCCAACTAAGTGAAGGCCAAGGTGCTGTTGTTTCAAACCTTTAGGTGCTAAGCAATTTAATGTCAGTCCTTTTTACTTAAAAATGACTGCAGTAAATTTTGACTTTGAGCTTTAAGAAATTGAAGAAAGGCAATTTGCACAAAAGCCTTTTTTTTTTCTTTTAATGAAGTTTATTTTTACTTCATTTATGTATCACTATAGAAATGATTTATTAAAAGTCACAGAATTTTGTGCAAATTGGTTATTTAAATGTGCAATTTTGAATTGTACCCGTATGTGTTCAAATTTATATTTGGTCATTATATTAAGTCAGGGCCATTTATGGATTAGTCATGCGCAATTATGTGGGGAATAACTCACAATTTCTGTTATGTTAGCTCTAGTGGAATGCTGAAAGAAGACTTAAATTTGAAATCTGTTATCAAATGATTTGATGTAATAGTTTTGTGATTGTTTCAAATAGCATATATTTGTATTTCAACAATAACAATATAAAGGTTTTCTTTAGATGCCACATTTTTTAATTTTATGAATGTTGCTTCTTGTCATTATTTTTTTTTATTTTACAAATGCCATGAATGTTACAAATTTGCCAATTCAATGCCAATACATTCCTTAAAACAAAGTTTTGACCTTAGTCAACCTTTCATCAGATTATCAAGAAAATATCTTATGGGCAAGCTTTCCACTTGCAATGATTATATTGCCTGATTCTATACAAAAGATTAAGATATAGCATTGGTAGTTACTGCAGCTAAGATTAAGAACCTTTATTTTTTTAAATTGGGACTTGATATTTTAAATTTGGTAACCACCGATCAAGGTTAAATCTTTGAAAAGTAAAAGTTTACGCCCAACACTAGACAGTCTTTGTTTTAGAAATTAAATCATATACTAACATTACATCATTTATTGATAAATATCGAAGACAGTTACAAAAAATTATTAAAATTATTATATACTATTGAGATAAAATGGTGTGTTCATAAACTGTTTTAATTGTCCATGTGACAGTTGGCACCCAGTGCTAAAGCTTGGGTATTGTTTGTTATATAAGTTGTTAATTTTTGTTGTTAAACATTTTTTAACCTGTTGTACATTTTAAGACATGTATGTAAATATCATTGAATACTCAGTTAATATTTAGTGCTTAGATATAATGTATAGGCATTATTCACTTTTCATAAATACTTTTATCGCTATTTTGTGAAATTTTCCTTTGATCTTACTGACTGATAATTTCCTTTCTCAGCACAGTAGAGTTGATATGAAAAATTATCGCTAGAAACTAAGGGCGCACATGCTGTTGTCAATGAAATTAACAACGTCGTCATAGGTAAAATAGCAATAAACAGATTATCATCTCAACTCGATTGCTTTTCTCACTTTCACCGCACCGGCTCAAGTGAGAAAATCAATCTCGTTGAGATGACCAACGATAATCTATTAATTATACAAACTCGACATCATTTTTTATGCACATTAGATGAATTCAAAAGATAAAATACCAATCCTGAATGGTTGGTCGTATATACCAGGCTTGTCTATCCTTATAGGTAATAGAAAGTAACAGATTTCAAAAGGCTAAAATAGGTTAAGGTGTAGGCAAGTCTGTATAAACTTTTATGTTATTTTATGAATTCAATAGAAACCTTAAGACCAGACAAAAGCTTTGAAGATATCCTTTCATTAATAAAACCTTACTACAATCTCCAGATGAACAATTACATACTGATTTAATTTTGTTATACAACGACATTTTAATTTTAATGCTGGAAATGAAATCTAGTTAAAACAGAAAGAATGTTGAAATTTTCTAATTTATAAAACTAGCATCTGAAATGACCTGAGATAATTGAAAATTACAATTATGTTTTAAATTTCTATATAAATGAATTAGATAAACAATATATTTACAAGTTGTTATTTAATATATATCTTCAAATGTTATGAAAATAATTTACCATCTGTTACTAGACTTGTGTAATTTATATACATGGATGTTCACTTCTAACATGTATTTTTTCTACATTTTTTTTATAAGATAGATATGTATATGCCAAATGTCTTCGTTAAAAATGTTTGTTTTTATGTAAAAAGGGGTAGTGGTGATGTTAATTTTTTAAGGTGAATTTTTTTTATATTTTGTCTGGAAAATAACTGCAGCAAATAATTTTGGATGAAAAATCCAGAATATTGTAAACATTTACAATGAATTCACTCGTAAAGTTTGAACAAGAAATTTATGAAATATTGCAAAGATCATCAAAAATATGAACCAAAAACAAAGCTCAGATGAGAATGTTCTGGATTATTTAAAGACTAATTGTTTTACACTAAATTTTGGTTGAGGAAAATGTTCTTAAAAACAAATCACTATTGACTTATATTTTTAAAGAAATTTAAAGTTCATCCTCCAAAAACTTTGCTGTACAATAAATTTTTTTAATCTTCATTTAAATAACAAAATTAAATTCTATTTTCAAAAGCTTAATCATGTTAAAACTTTAAGAATCATACAATGATTGATTTCCATTCAAGATACTGACAACTAACGTTAGAAATGAAGCTTTAATCATGAAATGGTATCATTCTTTTCATCAGTTTCTGTTTGTTAGGTTTAGACCTTCTTTTCCTTGAATTTAATGTTTTATTTGTTAATTAAATCCAGGTATTCCACCATTTATTTTTATTTAAAACACTTTTAATTGTTATAAACACTTAGAAGCATCATAATTTTATTGGTTCAGTAAATTGTGTTCAGAACTACCTAGTCAATGTTATTTTTTAATTGTTCCACAATCTCAATATGTCATTTCAATTTTTTAACATTCAGTTTGTTGAGTCTGTTCAGCTTTGTTTTGTTTTTGAAAAGCCGTATAAAATTTTAAAAATAAGAAATCTGACATTAATTGTTATAAATGTAAATCAAAGAATTTTTTAATCATGATATTGTATTTTACACAAATGGGAAACAGGAATCAGGTAAGCATTTTTTTTAACAAAATGTGAGAAAAAAAGAAAAACATTTTTTTTTTATTCATTATGCATTAGAAATAACTATAAAAATATGTTAATGTTAAGTTTGTCTGCCAAAATTTTAGACAATCTAAAAAACTTGATAGTTAGAAAAAATATAAAAGATACTGTAAAAGAATAGATTGGATTTGCAGCATTGTAAATTGTTGATATATAGTTTTAAAAAAATCAAGTTTAAGGAATATTTGAGAGAAGAACAGTTGCCCAAAGGGTCAAATGTTTTTGTATAGTGCTCTGTTAATTTTGTCTTACATGCTTCATTTCAGTTTATCATTTAAGAATGGAAAAAAAATCAGGGATTTCTATGCAATGTCATTATTTGAATCAAAATGTCATTTTCAGTAATTTGTGCAATATACTTTAAAGATAGAATCCCATTGTTATATAAATAAGTTGAACAGGTGTACAAAGGAACATCAATAAATAAAAATATAAAAGAAAATGTGTTTTGTTATGTAAGTTTGTCTTTTGATTGTTATTTAAAATATTTAAAGAATAAAGAATAAAAGACATTGAGAGAATCCCCACCTCCCTTTATGATCTTCATCATCAGAGAATCCTCACCTCCCTTTGTGATGTTCATCATCAGAGAATCCCCACCTCCCTTTGTCCTGTTCATCATCAGAGAATCCCCACCTCCCTTTGTGATCTTCATCATCAGAGAATCCCCACCTCCCTTTGTGCTATTCATCATCAGAGAGAATCCCCACCTCCCTTTGTGCTATTCATCATCAGAGAATCCCCACCTCCCTTTGTGCTATTCATCATCAGAGAATCCCCACCTCCCTTTGTGCTATTCATCATCAGAGAGAATCCCCACCTCATACCTCCCTTTGTGCTATTCATCATCAGAGAGAATCCCCACCTCCCTTTGTGCTATTCATCATCAGAGAGTTCCCCACCTCCCTTTGTGCTATTCATCATCAGAGAATCCCCACCTCCCTTTGTGCTATTCATCAGAGAATCCCCACCTCCCTTTGTGATATTCATCATCAGAGAATCCCCACCTCCCTTTGTGATCTTCATCATCAGAGAGTTCCCCACCTCCCTTTGTGATCTTCATCATCAGAGAGTTCCCCACCTCCCTTTGTGCTATTCATCATCAGAGAGTTCCCTGCCGATCTGTTGTACTCTTCATTATTGGAGAATTTCCTTTATCACTTTGTGATCTTCATCAGAGAGTTCCCTACCTCCCTTTATGCTATTCATCATCAGAGAATCCCCACCTCCCTTTTTGCTATTCATCATCAGAGAATCCCCACCTCCCTTTGTGCTATTCATCATCAGAGAGAATCCCCACCTCCCTTTGTGCTATTCATCATCAGAGAATCCCCACCTCCCTTTGTGCTATTCATCATCAGAGAATCCCCACCTCCCTTTGTGCTATTCATCATCAGAGAGAATCCCCACCTCCCTTTGTGCTATTCATCATCAGAGAATCCCCACCTCCCTTTGTGCTATTCATCATCAGAGAGAATCCCCACCTCATACCTCCCTTTGTGCTATTCATCATCAGAGAGAATCCCCACCTCCCTTTGTGCTATTCATCATCAGAGAGTTCCCCACCTCCCTTTGTGCTATTCATCATCAGAGAATCCCCACCTCCCTTTGTGCTATTCATCATCAGAGAATCCCCACCTCCCTTTGTGCTATTCATCATCAGAGAATCCCCACCTCCCTTTGTGCTTTTCATCATCAGAGAATCCCCACCTCCCTTTGTGCTATTCATCATCAGAGAGAATCCCCACCTCCCTTTGTGCTATTCATCATCAGAGAGAATCCCCACCTCCCTTTATGCTATTCATCATCAGAGAGTTCCCCACCTCCCTTTGTGCTATTCATCATCAGAGAGTTCCCTGCCTCTCTGTTGTGCTATTCATCATCAGAGAATCCCAACCTCCCTTTGTGCTATTCATCATCAGAGAGAATCCCCACCTCCTTTTGTGCTGTTCATCATCAGAGAGAATCCCCACCTCCCTTTGTGCTTTTCATCATCAGAGAGTTCCCTGCCGATCTGTTGTGCTCTTCATTATTGGAGAATTTCCTTTATCACTTTGTGATCTTCATCATCAGAGAGTTCCCTACCTCTCTGTTGTGCTCTTCATCATCAGAGAGTTCCCCTCCTTGTGCTCTTCATCATCAGATAGTTCCCTACTAGCACATTAAAAATCAGGTTCAGCGTGTCGGTCTAGTACAAAGCAGGGTTAATACTAATATTACATTAACATGTTCTCGTCCTGAATATGCATATTAATTTGCCACAGGACGTTGAGCAGCCATCCATCATCATCATCATCCCTGTTGTGCTCTTCATCAACATATAGTTCCCTAACTCCCTGTAGTGCTCTTCATCATCATATAGTTCCCTAACTCCCTGTTGTGTTCTTCATCATCATATAGTTCCCTAACTCCCTGTTGTGTTCTTAATCATCATATAGTTCCCTAACTCCCTGTTGTGTTCTTAATCATCATATAGATCCCTAACTCCCTGTAGTGCTCTTCATCATCATATAGTTCCCTAACTCCCTGTAGTGCTCTTCATCATCATATAGTTCCCTAACTCCCTGTTGTGTTCTTCATCATCATATAGTTCCCTAACTCCCTGTTGTGTTCTTAATCATCATATAGTTCCCTAACTCCCTGTTGTGTTCTTAATCATCATATAGTTCCCTAACTCCCTGTTGTGCACTTCTTCATCATATAGTTCCCTAACTCCCTGTAGTGCTCTTCATCATCATATAGTTCCCTAACTCCTTGTTGTGTTCTTCATCATCATATAGTTCCCTAACTCCCTGTTGTGTTCTTAATCATCATATAGTTCCCTAACTCCCTGTTGTGTTCTTAATCATCATATAGTTCCCTAACTCCCTGTTGTGCTCTTCATCATCATATAGTTCCCTAACTCCCTGTTGTGTTCTTAATCATCATATAGTTCCCTAACTCCCTGTTGTGCTCTTCATCATCATATAGTTCCCTAACTCCCTGTTGTGTTCTTAATCATCATATAGTTCCCTAACTCCCTGTTGTGCTCTTCATCATCATATAGTTCCCTAACTCCCTGTAGTGCTCTTCATCATCATATCGTTCCCTAACTCCCTGTAGTGCACGTTCCCTAACTCCCTGTTGTGCACTTCTTCATCATATAGTTCCCTAACTCCCTGTTGTGCACTTCATCATCATATAGTTCCCTAACTCCCTGTTGTGCTCTTCATCATCATATAGTTCCCTAACTCCCTGTAGTGCTCTTCATCATCACATAGTTCCCTAACTCCCTGTTGTGCACTTCATCATCATATACATTGTAGTTCCATAACTCCCTGTAGTGCTCTTCATCATCATATAGTTCCCTTACTCCCTGTTGCGTTCTTCATCATCAGACAGTTCCCTACACCCCACCCTCCCCGATCTATAGAATATCTAGGATGTCTACTATGGAGTTTGTGATTTTTATTTAGTTTGATCAACCAACATGGCCGCTGTGGCTATAAATTGTAAAAAAATTATCAGCACAAGATCTATTAACCCTGAAAATTTTGGAAAAAATATGCCAACCTAATGTTGAGGAATTGCTCAAGAAATATACATTTTTCCAAGTTTTTGCATTTTTTTTTTTTGTGGTTTTGAAAACTATAGGAGCTAGGCTAAAATTGTTAACTACAAAAGTTATCAGCATGTCGAGATCTATCTTCTCTGATATTTTTTGACAATACGTTTTGGACTTATTGCCCCTGAAAGATTTTTTACTGTTTTAAACAGTTTTATTTGTTGTCTAAAAACTATAGGAGCTATAGACTACACAAAACAATACACATAACATAAGGACATTACACACATACAAAACATGAGATAATACACCTTTTTGGTTACACATATGAAAGAAAAGAAAAAACACACAAAAACACACAAGCAACATGCTATCACAAAATTATTAAGCATGAAATGAGCACTAAAACTTTGTGAAGTAACCAAACGGGCATATGAACTTGACATCACACAATTAAACATAAGATAAGAACTAGAACTATCTGCATGCACAGCATTGGCATGAGCTGCCATTCCATATAGAAATTAATTTGGTAAAATGTCCTGAATTTGTCTCCAGTTTGAAATGGTTTGGCAGCTCACTCCATAATTTAGTAGCAATATATCTAAAATAATGAATTAGTGGCAGTAGGTGTGTCTGCTGTTAGATTGATCTAAAGAGATTACATGTAATAATGGTGTTTTTTGTCTCGCCTGTGACGAAAGTAGCCGAATGCGAGACAGGAATTACAATCCAACGACGGCATAAACTAATTTGTATAAAGCTTTATATTTTATTGGGTAAAAGACCTGGATGTTTCATACCATGTATGCAGATGCCTTGCGTTACGAAGTTTCCGTCTATCCAAATAATGTCCATTGTCCTTGAACTCATTTTCATGGTTCATTGACTTTAAGAAACATGTAGTTTTTCTGTCATCTGAAATACTCGCTTATTTTTAAGTTATGGAATAACCATTTGGAATATTGAAATCTTGCCGTCATACAACGTACACCTGACCTCGACCTCATTTCATGGATCAGTGGTCAAGGTTAAGATTTCGTGGTCAAGTCCATATCTCAGATACTATACTAGTAAGCAAAAGGTCAACTATATTTGGTGTGTGGAAGGATTGTAAGGTGTACATGTCTGTCTGGCTGATTTCATTTACAAGTTACTGATAAGGTTCTCAACGAGTGTTGATATTTTTGATGCCGATCAGAAATTCAAAATTGTATCAAGATGAAGTACAGTTCACATTGAAACCCAAAGGGAAATTATATTTTGTTTTTATTTCAAAGAACAGATTAAGTAAATTAAACACAAACCGCGCAGAAATGTTCCCTAGAAGGTACTGACGAAAAATTCCTATATGGCTTCAGATACCAAAAAGGGGTCCAGTTGGTTTGATTTTCTAATATCTTCTCAAGAATCACTGAAGCAATTAGAACCATTATTGCTCAGATATGTTCCTTTGAAAATCTTTTTGGTTGTTACTTTTAAAAAAGCTAAAAGGAAATTCAAAGTGGCTGTCAAAGTTTACATTGAAACCCTATGGGAAATTACAGTTTTATCTTTATAAGAACGAATGAAGTTTAGTTAAAAAAAAACCATGCAGCGATGTTTTGTAAAAAGTACTTACAAACTTGTTAACTTATAAATACACTAAAGTAAAAAGGTTGATTTGAAATATCACTTTTTAGTAAAATTCCTGCAGGCGTAACCAGACTTCCACAGTAAACATCTTATTTGTGATAAAACTTAATAAAGTAACATTTTCATATGCCTGTCTAAAGTCAGGAACCTTGTTAGTAGTTGTAGAATATTCATATCTTTTAAAAGTTTTCGTTATTTGGAGAATTAGGTTATAATGGCAAATATTTGATTGTTTCTGTTAGGTTTATTCACAACTTTCATAGATTCAGGACAATTTAGAACGATTTGAAGACTGTATATGTTGCACTCTTGACGTCTTTTTGTTTTTTGTTTTTTGTTTTTTTTTGTTTTTTTTTTTTTTTTCTTCTAGTTCAGTTGCTGTCTCATTTACGTAAACCTTTTATTCATATCCATATGAAAGAGCATGTCAACAGAATATCTTCATTAAGGAAAGAAAAAGTCGTACGTTTATCTAGAGAAATTTTCGTATGAAGACCATCACGAAAAACTTCTAATATAAAGTTCTAGATCGAAGTACTTGCGAGTACTGAGAGGACAAAGATAGCTTGCTTTGTGCATGGTAAATGTGAACTTAAAATTAAATATTGTCTTGTGAGTAATGAGAGGACACAGATAGATTCCATTGTGCATGGTAAATGTGAACTTAAAATTAAACATTGCCTTGTGAGTAATGAGAGGACACAGATAGCTTCCATTGTGCATGGTAAATGTGAACTTAAAATTAAACATTGCCTTATGAGTAACGAGAGGACAAAGATGAGCCTCCTCGTGGGGTTTTTGATTATGTGATTACTTGGTCGTTTTTATAGTGATTATTTGATTACCAGACCAAATATTTCATGATTATTTGATTATTTGATAATCTAGGACTGTATTTTTTATCATTTGATTATCTTGTTTAAAAAAATAATTTATGATTATGTGATTATGTTGGCGAAACATTTGTGATTATGTTATTACTTGGACACCCCCATGAGGAGCCTCAAAGATAGCTTCCATTGTGCATGGTAAATGTGAACTTAAAATTGAACATTGCCTTGTGAGTATGGGGAGGACAAAGATAGCTTGCATTGTGCATGGTAAATGTGAACTTAAAATTAAATATTGTCTTGTGAGTAATGAGAGGACACAGATAGATTCCATTGTGCATGGTTAATTGTGAACTTAAAATTAAACATTGCCTTGTGAGTAATGAGAGGACACAGATAGCTTCCATTGTGCATGGTAAATGTGAACTTAAAATTAAACATTGCCTTATGAGTAACGAGAGGACAAAGATGAGCCTCCTCGTGGGGTTTTTGATTATGTGATTACTTGGTCGTTTTTATAGTGATTATTTGATTACCAGACCAAATATTTCATGATTATTTGATTATTTGATAATCTAGGACTGTATTTTTATCATTTGATTATCTTGTTTAAAAAAATAATTTATGATTATATGATTATGTTGGCGAAACATTTGTGATTATGTGATTACTTGGACACCCCCATGAGGAGCCTCAAGGATAGCTTCCATTGTGCATGGTAAATGTGAACTTAAAATTGAACATTGCCTTGTGAGTATGGGGAGGACAAAGATAGCTTGCATTGTGCATGGTAAATGTGAACTTAAAATTAAACATTGCCTTGTGAGTACGGGGAGGACAAAGATAGCTTCATTGTGCATGATAAATGTGAACTTAAAATTAAACATTACCTGCCTTTAAACTAAGTAACATATTTGGGTAATAGTTTGAAATGAGTTTTCATTTTTGAATTTTGATGGAAACTATAAAGATTAGTTCTGTACAAGTCAAAGGGTTAATGTTTAGGTTTTACGTACTAAGTAGTTATAATTATAAGTGTTAAGTGATGTCAACTTTCACATGCACATGAAAGCACCAATGCAATGCAATTATGTTTTTTTTTTTCCAAATGCTTGCAGCGTTTTCATACGAGGTGACAAACTTGGAAGGCAGTTTTTGAGCTCTTAGATCTATACATTGTAATGTTAGCTTTCAATGTAAACATGTCGCCTCTAAGGGGTGAAAATAACTGTTCAAAATTGTCGGTTCAGGTTCAGGTTAATGTGACAGTAAAATATATAAAGAAAATCTGAGAGGCAATATCGAAAAATCATTTGCGCAAGTAAACCTGAGTTGCTGCACAGTAAAAAGTCTATTATAAAAGCTTTCAAACTTGAGAGACATTAATTCAAAAAATCTTTTAAATTCGTTTATGACAAAGCAAAATCAAAGATTTTAATATAATGTAGTTTGTATCTGAATAAAAATTCCCCATATGAGAAAGGAAAATGAAATTTATAAAAAAGAGTTATCCCTCTTTGTACTGGCTATTGCCCAATCACTAATAAATTGCTTGCATGTGATCACAGGCACTTGTCTCTGATTTTTTAAATACCTTAATAAAACATAATTGTTATATTAAAGTATATAGGTAATTTTTGTCAGAGACAAGTGGCTGTGCATGTGATGCATGGTTGGATAATATCGGTGGCTGTACTTCGGAAAGGCATAATACAGCAGCTGCATTAACAGTGCGACATTTAATTTTTTTTAAATGCCAGAAGCAAAGAATTTACATCAAATGAACATCATAATTCTAACCTAAGCCCAAATGAAAGCTTTGAAGCACAATCCTATTTAACTTGTTTTCTAAAACCACCTGCAAATGGAATCATACTTCCACAATAAGTCCCTATATTTGTGATATTTTTTGTTTTAAATTTGACTATTTCTTTATCTCTGTATATCCAGCTGATTACGTGTTTAGTTTTCAAAACATTTTTTACATTGAAAAGCGAAACACCACTCCCAACACACCGGCATATCGAACACTATATAACCGAGAAACGTACGGTTTACACGAAATATCCAAAAAGAAACATCATCATTAACTTGAAGAACTTTACCAAAATGAAGTAAATAAAAGACACAAAGCTTTATTCATAGTCGGTATATACAAGACAATTACAAACATACGCTCTGGAAAGCTTTCAAAACCGACAAAACAAAATTCCATCAATCAATACATACATATCAAAATAAGTACAATTAAACTTGTGTAGTAGATGAATTCCTATTCTAAGGAACAACTACGGTATAACTAAGTCTAAAGTTCAGTTTATTACCAGTAAATAAAACAAATTCTGAAATAGCAATATAACATATATATTCAAAAAAAAAATTAAATTCTCAGACTTCTACAGTTGATCAAGCCTATTCTAAACTTCTTTCTGAAAGATTACATATGAAATTTTGTAAACTATTACTAGGTGTGGGGAAAAGAGCAACAAACTTTGCCACTCTTTCAGAACTTGGGAGATTTCCTTTACATTTTGATATCACCAAATCTATGATCAGATACTGGCACCGGCTTGAAAATTTGGGTTCATCCTTTCCATTACTAAAAGATGCATATTTAGAGTCAAAGCTATTATTTGAATCAAAAATTCCCTCTTGGTATGGATCTTTAAACTATTTGCAAAAAAAATTAATGGGGTTGACAGTCTAGCCTTTGCAAGCAACTTTAGATTCAAAATTTTAATTAAAAAGTTTTTTATCAGCACTATGAAATACAGTGGAGAAAACAAATGCACAATTGTGCTGATGGGAAGCTTTGTAGCTATAGCACTTTTAAGACTCATTTTGGTCTTGAAAGATATCTTACTTTATTACAATCACCTGAGCAGAGGAGAAATTTCACTCGATTGCGTATTTCTTCTCACAGACTAAGAATTGAACAAGGTCGCTATCAGGGTTCTCTCAGAGACAAGACAGAATATGTCTCAGGTGCACCTCAAATGAAGTTGATGATGAAAAACATTTTTTTATTTTCGTGTACATCATCTCAAGATAAGAGAAATTGTTTAAATTCCACTATTAACTCACTATGCCCAAACTTTACGCATTTGATTCCTAGCCAAAAACTGATATGGCTTCTTAATGTAGAGAATTTTGATATCTTGATATATGTTTGTGAGTTAGTTGATGAAGACAAAATATACTGTGACTTGAAAGATAAATATTTAAATCAGGCTTTCTGCACTAGGCACGAGGTTGGCATTGTGGGGTACAGGACACATCGTATAAGTTCTATTACCTTTCTGTTTGTGATATTTTTTTATTAAACTGGTAATATTTTATCTTTTCGTAATATGTGCACTTTGGCATATCAATTAGCATTGTCCCTTAGTGCCTCTTGCAGTTGTGCCACTTTAAATAGTACTGACTCCTCTGCACCAGGCACGAGGATGACATACCAGTTGTGTGCAACTTCTTACAATATCTTACCATATCATTAAGCATGTTAATGTCCCGATACACATTTTAATATGCACCCACCATGCCATATAGCACCGTCCCTTGGTGCCTCCTGCAGTTAAGCTAGATATATTTAGCCTACTCACAGTATTCTTTTTTGTTACTTTCTGGAGGTGTGCCTGAGACGAAGGTTTTATATATACTCCTATATATATACGAATATGTGAAAACTGTTGTTTCTTATTTGTGTTTGTAACTATGTATACTGTATTGTTTATTATATTTGTAAAAATAATATTATAATGATATTATATTATGCTCCTTGTGAGCCCATTTGATGGAAATAAAGCATCTTCTTCTTCTTCTTCTATAGATAACTAGCCGTGGTTATGAATTAAAAATTGTAATTTATTTGTTGCTTCAGGCACATATAAAATATGGCAGGGTTTAACATGTTCATCTCCCTGATCTGGGACAGTGGTGTAATAGTACAACATAAGAACAAACTGTAAAAAAAATCAGCTTGCTTATTCAGATTGGCACGTGGCACAAAAACAACTAACTAGTGGATAGTTGTCTCATTGGCAATCATACCACATCTCCTTATTTTTATATTAATATAAAGAAAAACGACACAAAGTACCGATGTAAGAGTACTCGCAGTTACTGAAAGCTAGTTCAATAACAATTGATAAATAATTTATGTTCTCCAAATATCAATCAGTACACATACAACGAACTTGATGTAAATACTTGGGCGTCACAAACAGTATAAGAAAAGCATGACTTTGTGCAACGCCAAAATATAAGGATATAATATCGACAGAATGTAGGACCATACGGTTTCATAAATGAATAGCAGGGGCGGATCCAGCCATTTTTAAAAGGGGGGTTCCTAACCCAGGATAAAGGGGGGGTTCCAACTATATGTCCCCATTCAAATGCATTGATCGTCAAAAAAGGGTTGTTTTTTTTAACAAAAGCAATGTTAGTATATACCGATAAAAGCATATCCAAAGACCTAATACACTGTTAAATTGATATCCTTTAAGAATAGGTTTATACAAAGGATCAACTAGTTTATATGGATCGTTACTTGATTAATTTTACGGATTTGTAAACAATATTACCGTAAAAGTAATTGCAATATCCCGTTTTAAGAAGAATTTTAGCCAAACCTCAAAACCAAATCTTTTTGTATCTGTGGAAAGAATTAGGTAAAAATTGTAAGTAAATCCCTCGCTTAATCGTTCAGTTATACACAGATAAAGATCACTGAAATCTAAAGCTTCATTACAAACACGAGCATAGCGAACGAGTTGGGACTTTTACACCGTAAGAATATACCAAAGAAACATGATCACCGTCTAGAAAAGGAAAATTAACAATGAAGATAAAACAATCGTCTTTTGTCGTAACTTTTTCTTGATTTTCCAATGTGAAATCTAGAATTATTGCTGTTAATATTAGATTTATTTAAAGTTAGTCTCTTGGGTAAATTTCCGCAGTATGATTAAGATATTCGTGGTTATTTATAGCAAAAATATCGTCATAATAATGGTAAGTGTTATTAGATTTATAAATCAAATGGAATTTTGACGAATCTTGGCTGAACTTGGCCATAATATGTAATTCTTGTCAATACAGAAACAAGTCTGAGATTAAATGGGCGCAATTGGTGCATGCCCATAGGCCTGAATATCTTCAACCTGTCGTTAAACTTTATCATCGAAACGTATATAAATGTTGTCAAGGAGAAAATTCACAGCTTTTATAATCCTTTTTAACACTCCAAAAATAAATAAGTCCACTATTTTCATATGCTTTATTGCAAAAGTTAATAACAGTTCTTTAATTTTTGTAAGGGAACTAGAATTTAAAGATTAGTAGGAGAAAATTTACTAGAGGCTGAAATGAAACGACAGTTGGCGGTTGTTTTGTGTAGTTTAGTTAGCCAATACTAAGCAGAGACCTTAACGTGTAGAGATGAGATGTGGTAGTGACATAATCAGTTTAAAACTATCTGGCGTGCGCACTGCATGTTCTGATTATACTAAGTAGAAGAATTTCTGATTTCATTCTTTCAAAAAAACGTTCGTGTCGTTTTTACATCATACTTCTACCTCATTGTTGGCTGCTTTGTCGGCTGGTACGAACAGAAAACGCTTTGCGAGTACTAGACTGAGTCTATTTTTAAGTTTAGTCAGATGTTTTTCGATTATCTAGTACATTTATCTGTTTCGATGCCTTTTCCATATCATAGAGACATGTTCTTTGAAATTTCATTTAAAATCTATAGCTACACTTGAATCTTATTTCAAAAGAAAAAGTAGTACGAAGATTCCTGTGACGCACTGTTTATTCGGCTCATGTTTCTAACATCTGATATCTGAGGAATTAGAGAATAGAGATTTCAATCTCACCGTAGAAGATGAGACAAGATAGATTTTATTTAAAGTCGGGTTTGTAAAACATGGAAAACACAAGCTCACAAGAACTTTTTCCGACAATAAAAACATATGCATAACATGACAAATTCATGCAAAGTTAATATTCTTCTGCTAGAAAAATTTTCCAATTGTTTTCTTACTGTAAGTGTCCTAGGTTATATATATATATATATATATATATATATATATATATATATATAAACAAATCTAAATTGAATACCACGTTCAAACCTATGATTGCGTTGGATAAAAACCGCAATTTTTATACGTGTGCATGTAAGACAAATTTCTTGTTAGAGGGGTCTAAATACAGCACAAACATCATTTTCCAAAAGACCAAATGAGTGAAAAAGTATATTTTAACAAAACGCATTTGACTAGCAGGTCGAACAACTGATGTTCTTAAACCCTGCTGACTGCCATTGGCGATTGCCAAATAAACGGGTCACAAGATATAACAAAATAGATCTTATTATTAATTTATTACCAAACAGAAAACAATAAACTTGCGGAAAGATGGTATACCGCAAACATGAAGTGTAAAAAATTTGTACACCGTATCCGGATTTCGACAATTAATGTCTCTTCAGTGATGTTAGGAATCGAAACGGTATTTGGAAGGCCATATAATTTACTTCAATTTATGATAGACTCTTGAATATATATATTGAATATGTATACTGTATTGTTCATTATATTTGTAAAAATAATATTATCATGATATTATATTATGCTCCTTGTGAGCCCATTTGATGGAAATAAAGCATCTTCTTCTTCTTCTTCTTCTTCTTCTTCTATACACAAGGACCACAAAAAATGAGGGTTAGAGATTTTAGCCTTGCAACAGAAAATTTAAGACAAAAAGAAGTCGTTGCAAGGGTTCTTTTGGTTGTAAAATGCGTGGTACTCTCCAAAAACAGGAAACTGCACGATTGTGTATCCTCCCCATTCTATGCGTAAAAGCAACGGCAAATAAACGCCAAACCTTTATTCGGAATGGGTCTTTCTATCAGACTTGAACATTGCAGGTGTCAGACCATTGTTTCTATGCTCAAGAAACCGTTGCAGGTGTCTACAGTATGTGGTTTTCATATACCATTTGCTTACCATGATCATGTTTCCTTTTTCCTAAATCCATAGCGATGTCTTTCTTATTTACAAATCTCCAAGTGTATGTTTGGTTTGCTTAGTTCTTAACATTTCTCATCTCAAAGCAAGCCACCATTTTCCATCTTAATCTTACCATTCTTCCCTCATTGAATGATAAATTCACTGATTTTATATGACGTTCATATTTTTGAGCCATACAATACTAGTACATAAATTGCTCCACCATTAAGAATGGAAAGACTAACACATACAGAAAATAATTTACAATTTTAGTAGGTTTTCTCGTATTGTTACTTATACTTTCCCAGAAATTATTATACGGATGCTATAACTGATACATTTTTTTTATAAAAGCCAGATTCCATGTTCTATTGTGTTTGAATAAAAATAGGTATTGTGTTAACCAATCGATCGATATATCATCTGTTAGAATTTTCCCGCTATTGTAAAATGGAACAATGCAAAGAGAGACAACTCGAAAAACATTAAAACCGAAAGAAACTGGATATTTTTAATGTATCGGTACTTATTTATTGCAGAGAAAAACCAGAAAGGACTAACTTGCAGACTACATGGAGGGAAACGACTTGTAAGATCAAAGTTAAAATATTTGTGACGTCACAAAATTATAGAATATTCTAATGTTGAAAGAATTTGACATTCAAAGGTACTTATACAAATTAAGTGCATTTTCTTTTTAAAAACGCGAAAAAAAGTATATATATGCTAATACGAAAGCAACTTGAACAGTCTAATCTATATCTCTTTCAGTTTGAACCACGTGTTTGCCTAAAAAATCAGCTTCTTTTAGTATTTTAGATTCAAAACTTTTATACACACAGAATGATTTATATGCGCAAAGACACCTTTCTAATGTTAAAGGCTGTAGTAATGCCCTTTATTCCAGTATGTATATTAGGTTGTTTTGCCGTTTGGTTGCATGCTGTGTCATTGGTATACATGTATACCAACCATTTACTTGCATTCATATCATAAAACAAAAAGTTAAAAGTTCCTCTAGTGTTCGATCTCCATAAAACCCCATGATTTTTTAAACAGATACAGATACAGAGAAACTAGACTGGTGTTCCTCTTCACACATTATTATAACATTCTAGTATACCCGTTGGAAAGGTTGGGCGAGTACGGTTCACACAATGCCATTATTATAACATTCTAGTATACCCGTTGGAAAGGTTGGGCGAGTACGGTTCACACAATGCCATTATTATAACATTCTAGTATACCCGTCGGAAAGGTTGGGCGAGAACGGTTCACACAATGCCATTTTTATAACATTCTAGTATACCCGTCGGAAAGGTTGGGCGAGTACGGTTGACCTTTATTGCTTTAAATATATTTAGTTATTCAGTGACACACACGTGTATTCATCAGTTGATTGTCGTTTGCCTAGCGTTTAGTGGAGAACATTTTATATATAGGCATTTTTTTCAGAGACAAGTGCCTGTGTCGGTGATCATTGAGTGATTAACTTACATAGAAATAAGGAAATGTGGTATATAACTGGCAGTGAGACAAATCCACAAAAGACGTACAAACACTATGGATATTTGGTTCATGTCTCCCCTATATATGTGTTTATACTTTACACTATGGATATTTGGTTCATGTCTCCCCCTATATATGTGTTCATACTTTACACTATGGATATTTGGTTCATGTCTCCCCCTGTATATGTGTTCATACTTTACACTATGGATATTTGGTTCAAATCTCCCCCTATATATGTGTTCATACTTTACACTATGGATATTTGGTTCATGTCTCCTATATATGTGTTCATACTTTACACTATGGATATTTGGTTTATGTCTCCCCCTATACATGTGTTCATACTTTACACTATGGATATTTGGTTCAAGTCTCCCCCTATATATGTGTTCATACTTTACACTATGGATATTTGGTTCATGTCTCCTCCTATATATGTGTTCATACTTTACACTATGGATATTTGGTTCATGTCTCCCCCTATATATGTGTTCATACTTTAAAACATTGTTAAATGGTTATTCTTCAACTTATAAAGATTGTGTGAAATATAGAGCAGTATGAGCACATAACTTATTATAAACATGCTGATTGCGAAAGAGATTTTTACTGTCCAGAAATAATCGATTTGATTATTTTTATATGCTTTATTACAGAACATAATAAGTTCTTTAATAGTTACAAGGGAGCTATAGTTAAAACGTTCGAAAAATTGATAGGAAGCCGAGATTAAACAAAATCTCAGTTTTTTGTCTGTAGTTTAGGCAGTCAGTAAAATTGAGAATGGAAATGGGGAATGTGTCAAAGACACAACAACCCGACCAAAGAGCAGAAAACAGCCCAAGACCACCAATCAATGGGTCTTCGACACAGCGAGAAAATCCCGCACCCGGAGGCGGGCTTCAGTTGGCCACTAAACAAAAATGTGTACTAGTTCAGTGAAAGTGGACGTCACACTAAACTACGAAACATATAAATGAACTAAAATTAAGAAAACATACAAGACTAACAAAGGGCTAGAGGCTCCTGATTTGGGACAGGCGCAAAAATGCGGCGGGGTTAAACATGTTTTGTGAGATCTCAACCCTCCCCCTATACCTCTAGCCAATGTAGAATAAACAAACACACAGCGATACGCACAGTAAAACTCAGTTTAAAAGAAGTCCGAGTGCATATATACATGTATATTGGGACTGAATCTTCAAATATTCAAATGAGGACTTAGATGAGATGTAGTGCTGCTTTGATTCACGGTCTACTATTTGACTGTCCATGGAGCGTATGTAGCATTGAAGGTAGATAGATTTATAGTTTCAAAGAACTTCCGTGTAGCACTCCACGAACCACGCTCTCCTATAGTACTCGAAGTATATATTTTTTTTTTCATAGAAATTAATGTAAATTTAACCCTTTTAGTAATTTCTAAATTAATTTTGAAATGTGATATGCGAATACCTGCAATATTTCATACTTAAAGTATTACTTTATTGAAAGACGGATCTGAGGTGACTTTTCAGTCATTGAGTTTTGAGTTGACTTAGTAAAAAGGTCATTTTCTTTCTACACATCATGAGTATTTTGGTAATTCTAATTTGTATTTTTCAGCAAATTTTCTGTATGTAGAATAAAGAAGAAATTTACCAAACCCAAAATGCAATCATTTCCTCAATATACTGGCTTGCGCATGGTTGGGGATTCCCCGTGTTCTATTTTTACTCTAGTCTCTACCTTTGAACCAGCTGACAGTGAGAATTGGGAATTTCC
Organism: Mytilus californianus; assembly: GCF_021869535.1. Taxonomy (NCBI): domain Eukaryota; kingdom Metazoa; phylum Mollusca; class Bivalvia; order Mytilida; family Mytilidae; genus Mytilus; species Mytilus californianus. The sequence goes on along the minus strand of NW_026262690.1, from coordinate 30,500,378 downwards.
AAACCCAGCGAAAATTTCTATCCTTTCCTTATTGTTAGCTGCTTTTTCGAGTTGGGTGTTTTCTTGCAAAGAATAATCAACGAATAACTTCGGCAAAATGGATAATAAGTTTAAAGAAGACTTCGAGTTAGAAACAGACGATGTGGAAGTCGATTGTGCCATTATTGAACCTGTACATCCGATACCCCCTGCGGATTTATCAAAAGAATTGCCAACAAAGGACATTCGGTTAAGCAGCATAGATAGTGGATTTGATTCAGTAACATCTTATAATTCTGCATTTGATTCTGGACTTATTAATGACTTTGCAAAATTAAAATTAGGAAAAATCAACGAGACTGAAAACGAAGACCCTTCAAGCTTATGTGATTTATATGACGAAAAAGTAAAATCTAACATAGAAGAAGGTTCAAAACAATCAGTGGAAATACAAGAAAATACTGAAAATGAAGATCTTTTATTGGAAATCTTCAAACCGGATAAGGATGGCGACTCGTAAGTGATATTTTATAAAACAAACATCCGTGTTGAATAACATGGTCAAATGTAATTTAAGTCAATTAATTGCATAGTTTAAATATTTCAATCTTGCCGAAATGTAAAAAAAGATTATGCAAAAAATGTAAAATTCCCAACTGTATTAGTGCTTTGTAATCTCGTATGTCATAGATAGAAAATTCCCATTTATCGATTTTTTTTGTTTGTTTGACCTAGTTGCGTGGCAAATGATCATGCGCAGTATAGATTATATCATACATGGGTTTGATGATGGAATTTTATGTTACTCATTTTTAATACAAACTTTGGCGGGAGTGTCATAAAACGTAAAAAGTCATAAACTAGCGTGAGGTGTACTTATATACCTTGTGACCTATGTGTCAGTAAGGAAAACGTTAAGAAAAAATAATAACAAAATAAATGAAGACTTGCCTTTTTATAACGACTTATTGGCTTACATGTAGATCTAGAAATATTTTTCGGTATTTTTGTTATTTTGTTTTTTTTTTTGTATAAATCAGTCATGTATAAATTTTGAATGAATAAATATTTTTTAATATTTTTAATAAACTTATCACGGATATGTCCTGTCTTTATACACAACCAAATGTCCTTACAATATTTTAAGATTTATACTATATTTGTTCTGCAATTTTTTTCCAGGCAGCTACACATGGCAATCATCCAGTTGTTAGCACCTATAGCTCTCTACTTCATAAATCTAGTTCCAAGTCATCACTGGCTTAACCTTCCAAACAATCTTTTGCAAGTTCCTCTTCATTTAGCAACAATAACTCGCCAGGCTATGATCGTCAGGAAATTAATGACAGCGGGAGCTGACATCGTAGTCCGTGACTACAAAGGAGACACGCCCTTACATATCGCCTGTCGAGAGGGGTTTGACGATATTGCAGGAATTCTTTTGATGCCAATACAATACAATGAAACTGGTGAAATACGATACGAAATGGAACAACAAAAAGTACCTCAGGACGTAGAGCTAATGAATTATAACGGTAAGACTGCAACTGTTTAAAAAAGTATTTTTTTAATTTTATTTTTCTCTAATTTCTTTTTTTGTGATATTTATTACAAACAAGTATATGTAAATGTCTCCCTTTTATGTTATGACAGTGATATAATACTGTGCTTTCAGACTGTGCTGGTAGGCATTGCTACTAGTTAATCTTGAAAATTCAAACAAATCTATAGAACGGGGGGGGGGGGGTACTTTATTGTCCCACTCCCACTAAGCATCTTCCACAGCCAATGTCAATACATGTGTATTACTAAATGATAAAGTAGTTTTTTTTATAAGCCTATAACAAATATTTATTAAATCTTAATGTAACATTTTCATCTTTTACAGGCCAGTCTTGTTTACATCTGGCGGCAGAACGATGTCATTTACCGATTCTACGACTGCTATTACAGAATAATGCTGATATTAATATCAAGGTACGTAATCTTTTTAAAGAACACATCTTTTACTTCCTTGAGTGATAAGTTAAATCAGCCTTAGAATATATATAGGGTTTTCTTCTTAAACTTCTTAGTATCAGTTACGTTATCAAGGACGTAGAAAAGGAAGTTATATTATATGATATTTATAAAGGGGAACATATCAATACATGTAAAGAAACTCGCAACTTTTTTTCGATGATGAAAAATAAATGGATGTTTTGCATTTTTTTCAGGATGGTAAATGTGGGAAAACTATTTTACACTATGCAGCAGAAACCAGGAACAGTGTTCTTTTAGAGTTCCTTTTACAGCAGCGTGAAAGAATTGATTTAAATTCTACAACTTACGGAGGATTGACAGCCGTTCAATTGGCTGATGGGCGTGACTTTAGTGATGTTGTTTCAATACTAAGGAGGAGTGGAGCCATTTATACGCCCTTACCTGTTGAGGAAAATGATAGTGATGAAGAAATGGTTAGTATAAATTACTTCCTTTAGTATTAAATGACAGATTATTTGACAGTCAGTGATGATTTATTAAAGTTTTCAATTTGTTGGAAAGTTTTTGCAAATCCTGTATTTCTTAATAGAGGGTTAACCTTATTGTCATTCACCGAGGAAATAAAGTTGAGTTTGTACCTATGACGTCTATGAAACAAGGAGATGCAAAGTATACGCCAATAAGACAGCAACTTAACAACAACAACAAAAAATGTCTATACAATAAAATCACCTCTAGTCTATAGAAAAATTGTGAATAAAATAGAAGACACCCTCGAAATTACGGGCACGTGATCTTTTTTAACATTCGTTTCAAAGTTTACATTGTCAACTGAAGTGCTGTACATGTAAGACTTAAGTTGAAAGAAGGGCTGTACATGTAAGACTTAAGTTGAAAGAAGGGCTGTACATGTAAGACTTAAGTTGAAAGAAGTGCTGTACATGTAAGACTTATAAGTTGAAAGAAGTAAGAAAACTGCATTCGTCAAGTGCCTGTGCTTTCAAGATGCTGGGGTCGATGAGTTTTATTTCTAACCACTTTTCTTTTTTTCTTTTTCAGAACTAGTAGGCCCTGCAAAGCAAAGCAGATATGTGGCCTACAAGAATGTGCAACCTGAAGCACCAGTGCCCAGCTAGAATGGTACCGCCTTTGATCCAAGTGTCATGATGCAGAATCTGCGTTCAGTGTTTCAGAAATTTTTACAATTTCCAGAAATAAATCAGATGCTTGAAACTATATGATCTTGGATATAAAGTAGAAATGGAGAAGTTCAGAACTTTATTTAAAAGACATTAAATTCGTTTGGTTGTAAGGCAGCAAAGAAATAAATTATATGATTACATATTTGTTATGGAATGAGCAAGAGTGTTTGTAAATGCAGGGGATGTTTGTGTTCCTTTTAATTCTGTAAACATTTATTATTTCAGTGATATAAGCATTCTTATTTCACATTGACATGACATATATATGACATATAAAATATCAAGACAATTACATTATACTAATAACAAATAAACATTAAGCATCAGTAATTTTTTTTTAAATATAAATATTAACGTTGCAAAGGCCATTATATTAAAGTGATTTAAGGACAGTTTATTGATCATTTATTCTGTATGTTTACTCGTGCAAATTGAGATGTATTTTTCTTTTACTAGACCAAGGAGGTTGCTATTGCCAATATTATGTGAATAAAATAGATTAAAACTGACTCAGGGTCACTTCATAGAGTTAATTTGAAATCAGAGATCTTATTGCCAACAGTTGGGGCCTTATTTAAAATAATGTTTTATGGGTTCTTTTAACTAAAAGATATAAATAATTATTGGGAAACTGTTAGTTGCTATTAATATATTCCTCAATCCGAAATTTACGAACTAAAATAACTGGAAATTCCCTGAATTGATGATTTGACCCATTTTCATTGTTTCTCTGAAAATAAAAATTTTAAGAAATTCGATCTTCTGCAAATTTCCGAGTTAAAGAGTTTCAGTTTGATGAGATTTCCAAATTCACTCTTTCTCTTGTTCATTTGTGGGTCTCAGTTTATAAAAGATTACGAAATGAATGTCAATGTTCATGAGTTCAAAAGGGACTTGGCATAATAAATTACAACAGAAACGTAAATAAACGGATAATTTCAGGCATAGGTGAATGAGACAACACAACAACACTATAAAACAAGGTTTCCCACCTTAACCCTAAGGTAAATGAGACAACACAACAACACTATAAAACAAGGTTTCCCACCTTAACCCTAAGGTAAATGAGACAACACAACAACACTATAAAACAAGGTTTCCCACCTTAACCCTAAGGTGAATGAGACAACACAACAACACTATAAAACAAGGTTTCCTACCTTAACCCTAAGGTAAATGAGACAACACAACAACACTATAAAACAAGGTTTCCCACCTTAACCCTAAGGTAAATGAGACAACACAACAACACTATAAAACAAGGTTTCCCACCTTAACCCTAAGGTGAATGAGACAACACAACAACACTATAAAACAAGGTTTCCCACCTTAACCCTAAGGTGAATGAGACAACACAACAACACTATAAAACAAGGTTTCCCACCTTAACCCTAAGGTGAATGAGACAACACAACAACACTATAAAACAAGGTTTCCCACCTTAACCCTAAGGTGAATGAGACAACACAACAACACTATAAAACAAGGTTTCCCACCTTAACCCTAAGGTGATTGAGACAACACAACAACACTATAAAACAAGGTTTCCCACCTTAACCCTAAGGTAAATGAGACAACACAACAACACTATAAAACAAGGTTTCCCACCTTAACCCTAAGGTGAATGAGACAACACAACAACACTATAAAACAAGGTTTCCCACCTTAACCCTAAGGTGAATGAGACAACACAACAACACTATAAAACAAGGTTTCCCACAACACAACAACACTATAAAACAAGCTTTCCCACCTTAACCCTAAGGTGAATGAGACAACACAACAACACTATAAAACAAGGTTTCCCACCTTAACCCTAAGGTGATTGAGACAACACAACAACACTATAAAACAAGGTTTCCCACCTTAACCCTAAGCAACGCTTCTTTCACTATGTAGTTTATTTGGCCGTGGAAGTATACCTAAATGTTCACCGAGAGCTGCGAAGTCTGTTAACATTTTTTTAAAGATTGTGAACTTTGAATACCACGTGCTTAATATTAAATCTGCGTCAAAAGATAACAAAATTTTGCAACAAAGATAACTGCATGAGGAAATGAAAACTACACGAAAAATCAACGAAATTCTTTACAATTGGTATTTGCTGCTTTTCCGCCGATCAAGCGACATTTATAAGTAAGAGCAAAGACTGCTTGCAACAGAGTCGGAAATGCAATGTAAACAGACCTTAAAATCCGATTCAGCGTGTCGGTCTATATCAAGCAAGATATTTTATAGTTCAAGATTTCTCCGTGACATCTGAGGGCTTTTTTAAAGGATTTGTTGGGCTGTTAGTGTAATGCTTTATGTTTGAAGTTAAAAGATTCCTTATTTTCCTTTATAGTACGGTAACACAAGGCTAGAATTTGAAGCGATTTCTACATTTCTTCTACACAAATGGACCAAAACAGCTCTGACCCAGAAACAATCTGTTAGCAACTGATACAAAATTTGGTCAAAGTGTTCTTAGCTTTTACCATGTTTACCTTGTGATAAAGCGTGTTATGGAGAAATGATAATCTTGTCGTATAGGTGGGGAAGGAAGGATTCATGTTTCCCCACCTTCACGAACGCATATTTTTATAAAAAAAAAAAGATACATAATTTAGTGGTACATGTAAGGTCTTGTTTTTGTTTTGTTGTAAAATTTTGTACTCATGAGGCTTTCTTGCGTTCCGGCTAACTCTCATTTCACTCCTGTGTCAATGTCAGAGAAGTGGTGAGGGTTGCTAGAGTTAACTTATTTTCACACATCAAGTTTTCTTGTGCTATTCAATCAATCAACATTTCGACCGATAATTTATTTTATGAATATGCAATTACAAATCAAATCGTTGATGTACATTCCCATGGCTATTCGTACGTGATCGATATTTTTTCTGTTTAATGTCCAGTGGCAAATGTTTCATAGCTATTCATTAAAAGTTCATTCTGGCAGCAAATTTAATAAGTTTTATCGAAGTTTCAGTTTTGAAAGTTTTCGATCTATGAAATCATCAGGTTTGAAAAATATGCTATGGTCATGGTATTTCTTAAATACCAAATGGGTAGTATATGGTATTATCTGTTTCTGTTTCTTATAAGAAAGAGTATAGTTCAAATACCACGTCAATAATGAATCTATGACGATTTTCTATTACCACAGTGATTTACCTTTGTCGGACTAATGGGGTGTCGGACCAATGGGGCGTCGGACTAATGGGGTGATGGACCAATGGGGCATCGGACTAATGGGGTGTTGGACCAGTGGGGCATCGGACTAATGTGGTGTCGGACCAATGGCATGACGGACTAGTGGGGTGTCGGAATATCTGGGCGACTCCGACTGCAAGGGGGTGGGATGAGCGCTCACAAACATGTTCAATCTAATTAAAATATAGAACTCGGATTTCGTTATACTACATACGAGTATGTAGTATAAAGAAATCCGAGTTCTATATTTTAATTAGATTGAAACATGTTTAACCTCGCCACAATCTATATATGAATGTCCCCAAGTCAAGAGCCCGTAATTCAGTGGCTGTCTGTTATATTTGTTTTTGTTAATTGTTTTCTCATAACTCAGACCGTTGGTTTTTTCTTTGTTGTAATTGTGTAATGTAACATTGTTTACATTTTATTGTTCATCAAGTTCATTAGTATGTATGTTCAAGTGTTCAATTGTCAGATTATTCAATCTTGCATGCATTTAGATTTGAGATTTGAAACAATTCTGATAGTGCTAATTGGGGACTGGACGAACTTTTCAATTTAATCGAAACGTGAAAGGGAGTTTTATTAAGACCTTCCAATATTACTCTCGCCAAATCTAATTAAAGTTATGTACCGATTGAAAATTGTAGAATTTTTTATTAAAACCCTTTTTGGTATAATCTACTCAAGGATTGAATGGTGTGTAGAAATATAGTCACCCATGGACTTCTTCAGTCGGACGTTAAAACCGTGATAAACTGTGCGGGATGTATAAATACCCAGCCAAGTCCGGTCGGAATGGGAATCGTTAAATCCGATGCCTTGTGTTGATTGGGTACCACCTACATTTATAGGTTTGTGGAAACGTTGATCGTGCGCCCATTTTAGAATCAAGCGTTCCGCGCTTCATGCATACAAACTGTGCTTCGGTCAATCACAATAAAATTATAAAAAGTTCAATTCTTAAAGACATTACAATAGATAGGTTCAACCAGAATGAAGAACGTTCATAGTAGGTCAAACGAAATGAAAAGCGTTCAAAGTAGGTCAACCGGAATGAAGACCGGTAAATTTAGACTACCACTGGAAAAAGAAGATATGTTGGATAGGAATCATATTGCCTCGCACATGAGACATACGGACACCTAGGAGAGTTGCTGCATGGATTTTTTAAAGTGCACGGATCGTGGTGGAAAATTTGAAAGAAGCATTCAATTTTTACATATGGTACAGCTATAAAATTACGAGTTATTTCAAGATTTTCTTTTGATTTCCTATGCATTGTAGTGATGTTGTCACGGGTAGCACGTGCTGTCAAAAATGTTGAATTTAATTCAGAATCTCTTTCAAAATATTAATAAACACCCCTTTGTATTTTCACCTAGGCTGTAGACGAGAAAAAATGTGTTTTGCAAGACCTAGACTCCAGCATAGTGTTGAGCAATAATCTATTTTTTTTTAAATCTTATCGAAAAAGCACTGTGTCCCTGTGGTCACGTTGAAACTACCGCTCATTACTTTCATTATTATATTTGAATTCTATGCAAAATTGTACTACTGCATTGTTATAATTTTCCAATAATAAATACTGTTTAAACTAATTGAGAAATACAATTTGATTAAGGACTCAGTCTTGCGCGCGATTGCTTTCAGTCAATCAAAAAATCTTATGAAACATACATGTACTGTAATTATATAAAAATAAGGAGATGTGATATTTGTTCTCGTCCTAAATATGAGGACATTAATGCCACTGGACGTTAAGCAAGCAACAATCAATCGGATATAAACATTTACACACATTTTTCCATTGAATTGTCACTGGTAAACTACAAAAGTAGTTTCAAAGAAGAATATGAAAATGCAATTCGTTTGAAACGATAATTTCCATCGGAGGTTGACAAATATTTTGAAGGGTTAGATTCCGCATTCTACTAGTCCGTAACTAAGGAAAGCCACCATTTTGAATTCCGATTTTTTTGGTATGTAATTTCTCAAAAAAAAATCACATTTTGTGCCTCAAGATCTTCTTTTTGGCAATATTTATACCATTTAGAAGCTTTCGAAAAGTATAAATACGTCTATTGTTTATGTTTGACATCGAGAGTATAAAATACAATACAGTTATCTCCTAATTTCCGGTTGGTTGAATAAGGCATAATTTGGTGACCACATCTATATATGTAAATATACAATTTATGCACCCCGAATTCAGCACAAAAGAAGGGATTTTTTATTGGTTTCCCCAGTCATAATTTCTACAAATTCTGTTATGATGATGGTCTTAAAAATGTGAAATACATCAATTTGTTGAAATGAATACCAAATATCCATTTGTAGGCTACTAGCATTACAATATGAAAATGTATTCCCGTCTATTTTTTGGAAAGATGGGAACATGTGTATCTATCATCTTTTAGAGCTACTGGACATGGCAACACATGTTGTAGAGTTGCTGGTTTGTCTTTGCATAATGTGCACGTTGGATCTTCTAACAAACCAACTGTAAAGAGGTTTGATCGGCTTGGCAGTACACCATACACTGATCTTAGTAGAAGAAAGCTCAAGCGGTATCCGTTTGTACTCTAAATCTCACTCCAGGTTAATACACTGCTTCTAGCTATTTGCCAATTTAACCAACTGCCTTGCTGCATCATGCCCACTGTCTTAATAAGCATGCTCTCTTCTATCTGACGGACATCCTGCTGTACCAAGTGACTTTTCCCGTTCTCATCTTCTATCCAATCTTGGATTTTATTGACATGTCAAATCTTTGTATGCATACTGCTATGACGCCATCGATGACACTGTATCTTAGTCTTGTCTGTGCTTCTTTCACTGTTCCCTCAATCTAATTAGAATATAGATCTCGGATTTCGTTATACTACGTTATACTACATACGAGGTAGTATAACGTAGTATATCGAAATCCGAGATCTATATTTTATTTAGATTGCTGTTCCCTCTGCTTTCCACTTTCTTCGTGTCCTGATCTTCACTGTGGCTCCTCGAACTTTAGCACCTTTGCTGTCCCTCAACATCATAGCCTGCCTTGTTTTTGTGACTTTAAACTATTTTTTCTACGCCTGAGTGTTATTGCAGCTTAATCCCCATACTGTACAAGCACACGATGCTGAAACTCCTTGGCACATCAAGCCATTTTCTGAGCCTGGCTATGATCTTCCTCTCCAAAACCTCAACGTTGGACACATTGGAAAACCATATACCAATAACGGTCATTATATCCTTGGCAGACACCATGTTGATATATATATATCCAAGCCGTATAATTTTGCCAGTCAATCTACCAACTGCTTTTGTATTTCTTTGCGGTTCGCACTGTCACAACTTCCCCAACCGTTGGTGGTTTTTATCCTGCTAACTCGAAAGTTTAATCTTTCACTTTGCCTTTCCTCACAATCAAACTTCTTGATTTACTTGGTTTGAACTCTTCCAATCTTTCCACCAGTGATTTCGATCACTTTGATTGTGGTAATGTTATTAACATAGAAAAAAGTTAAGTACAAATTAAGTAGTTTGGATCTTTCTATTTAGCTAAATAAACTTACAGCAATACAATAGGATACACAATAGTTTGCTTGGGAACATTGAAAAAATTACTTGATTTCCGTGTACACAACACAAATATTATTATTTTTTTATTATTGTTATTATTATTCGATCACCATTTGGCAACTTTGCACAAGATTTTACGATTTTAACAACTTTACTGAAAAATAATGAGATGTGGTATGATTGTCAATGAGAGAACTATCAAACAAAGACCAATGGATAAGGGTGTATGTAGCCTTATGGTTTTTGTTATCATGTAACCAAATTATGGATGCCTAGATATGGGTCAAAGCTACAATTTAGGGAATGGTCATTATTTATCAGCTGAGGGGGTCGGTTCAAATTTTTCACATTAAAAGGTTTTGTTGGCAACCCCCCCATGATTCTTATGAACCACATAATGACCCCCCCTGAGAACACAGTTTCAAAAGTTTGACCCCCCCCCCCCCTCACCAAACAAAAATCTCTATCGATTAACAGTTGGGAGAAGATGATGACTGCAAGCTACATGTACAATGTAAAAAGTTGCAAGCATTGACTTGAAAAATAGCTATGAGAAGTATGTGGACATTGACACTATCCGTAACAGAATACGGCATAAAGGGGTTTTCCTTGATTGCAGTACTCATTTTCTTTGATTTTGAACTGATATTTCATAATACATTCTACACTATAGTTTTGTTATTTTATATAACATGTATAAGTAGCTTAAACTAATTAATTTGATAAAGATAATTTACTTTGTCTGGTTAGCAGTCATTAGTAAGTGATATTCTGTAAATATTATATTGCCTTGATGTTTCATCATGACCTTCCATATTCTTTATTTTGAAGCTGATGCAACTGATTTTAGAAAACATTTTTCAGTTGTATTCTTCTTTGAGAAAAACCTGAGTATACAATAGAGTTTTTTCTTCTTGTTTTTTTTCTTTCTTTCGAATATGAATAGCTGACATATGCAGGGAAAAAAATGGACAAAATAAGCATTTAAATGAAAACAAATATATATTGCATTTTTACTTGAACCTTTATGAACAGAATGAAGTCATACCTTAATACAGATTGTCCCTGATTTTGAAACTGCTAATTCTTAAAAAGTTAAGCTTTTAAAGGCACAATAAGCCAAATTTGTTTATATACATGAGCATGTGCTATTATAAATGAATGGAATGACGTAAAAAGAAAAAAAAAACAGAAAATTCTTTGTTCCAATTTATTTGAATGCAACCTATAATTCTACAATATTATATATAACCTTTCAATAATGAATTTCCCTCTGTTATGAATAAATGTAAATTTACTGTCTGACACAGAATTATTTGTGAATGAAAAAACATTAAAAAAAAAAAGAGAAAACATGGCTCAATTCTTTTAATGTCTTTATTAAAATTTTGAAGTTTTGTAAATGTTTCTTGGATTTTAATTTTCTCATCATAGTTATTTTTTTATTTCAATCCCACTCTTGGAAGTGCAACTGAAAATAACACATTACAAATATTACTAATTGTATGGTTCTAGTCCTTCCTGGATCAAAAATGTACATGATTTATTGGAGATAAAGAAATATTTATGTAGGTTAATAACTATATGAACATTCAATATTTTATTTCAATGTGAAAATGTTTTACGAAATCCGATGTGTATTGTTTTGTGTGTGTGAATGCCATGCTGCCCAACAAGGGCCCTCGATTTGAACATTAAAAATTCTTTTTATTATTCGATATCTTTGAAATAATTTCATAAAATAATTATACATATTTACAAATGATTTTAGAACATACACACCTATATCTATCCTAAGAAATCGCATCAAAATGATTTGAACACTTCAGAAAGTTGTAATACACATGTTCAGACACTTTTAAAACTCATTGTTTCCTGTGGTCAAAACTAGAGACAAACGTTTTATACAGTTGTTAATCTTGAGATAAGTCGGATTGTAAACTTTCACATCCTACTTGTCCTATGGATAATCATGGAACTATTATATTGAATATAATAGTTCCATGGGACAATGAACCATAACAGATGACTGTGATAAGGAGTGATCAGGTTCACTATCCTTGAGAAATTAGGCATCCTTCTAGTGCTCACTGTACACGACCAAAGATTTAATAATGACAGAAATTATTTAAAAGATTGCACACTCACTTCAATATCGTCAACAATTTATATGCTTGTCAGACATAAAAACTTTCATTGTGTGACCCCCCCAGTCAAATAAAATTTTTGATGGCAACCCCCCCCCCCCAGCTGTATGATATTTTTGGTAGTGACCCCCCCCCCCCCTAAAATGAACCGACCCCCTCAGCTGATAAATAATGACTGTTCCCTTAATAAATTTTGGCATATTTTCAATTAATTATATCTCAAAGAAAAAAATTACTGAACGAGAAGAACATTCCAAATCAATAACAAAAACTCTTTACTGAAAATAGCCTGCACTTTTTTTTGCAATCGTTATATCAAGACTAATAGTCTAATGAAAATAGTCTGCAAGTATTTTGAGGTAGTGATAATAAGACAACTTCAAGCACAACAGATTCGAATCAGTAAAATAACGCAGTTAAAACTTTGTTTTAGTAATTGAAAAGAATGAATGTTCCACGGTAATGTAGTTTATTTGCTTACGTCACTATGTATATAACACTTCTAATTAAGAATAGATTATTTTGATATAAAAACCATTGAACGATGACTAATAATTGAAAGTTTCCAAAAATATAAAAGTTTAAATTAAGCCTTTGAATGGTTTTATTGAACAAATGACAACACTCATGCTTGATTATACCAGAGACATATATACACATGTGTATATATGTCTCTGATTATACTTAACGATAACACCCAACAACAAAACACATACGGATAAAAATAGATCCGAATCATTTATACATATGGAAAAATCTTATTTTTATATGATTAATGTACACACACATATATATGGGCTGAAACCTGTACTTTTCACTTCTCACTTCTACGGCAACACCACCTATAGCATAGTGCAGATGCTTTATCCCTTCTCTAACTATAGCTGATAAAAAAATCAGCTTTCGTTTCGGGAGGAGCTACCTTCTCGTAGGTATTAAACAAAGACAACTAATGAAGCATTTTTAAGTGTACAGGAATGATCTTCTACTCATCTCTTTTATATATATATAACGTCTAGAAATTAGTTAACGATCTTTCTTAAGAGGGCGCAGGGTCGTTATGAGTAACAATATTGTACACAATTAATTTTTTTTATATACGCCTAAAAAGTGTACAAAACAACACCAATATAAAAAAGGAAACAATAAATTTAAGTATCTATAAGTATTTAACAGATATCCTTCATTATGTGACAAAAGTTAACGGTTGTTACAACAGAGACTGAGTAGATATACATCCCCAATGAATAGCAGTATCCGATTCAAACTGGTTCAATTCTAAAATTTCAAAGTTTACGACGGTTAAGTAATTACAACAGAGGCTGCGTATTCATTCATACTTACCAAATGAATAGCACTATTCGATTTGAACTGGTATTATTCTAAAATTTCAAAGTTAACGACCTTTCGAACAGAGGCTGCGTATTTATACATTCCAAGTAAACAGCACTGTGCGTTTTGAACTGGTATAATTTAGGAATTTCAGAGTTGACGAAGGTAAAGGAATTACAACAGAGACTGCTAAATGAAAAGCACTGCGCATTAGAACTGTACCTTTACATTGATTCGGTCTCAAATTAAAGTAAACATGTGTTTATTTTCTGTTTTTTTTCGTATATAAGTATTGAAACAAATATCAGCCACGTCTGCATGGTCTATTTTTGATATCATGATCGAGCTATTTAATATTTACTTAAGAACTGTAAAAATGTCGTTTGACTTGTTTTAATTGAATGCAGTTTCATTGTTTCATCATGAATTGTTGAGGTTATTGTCATGATAGATGTTTATGCTCTTTGCAAGAGGGGTCCCTTAATGGGAAATAAAGCTGAAAATTGTCTCCTTCTTCTTCCTCTGTGTTATAAAATAAATTGAAATGCGATTCTCGCATGAAACGTGTGTGTAAAATTTCACGGTAAGATTTTTCAAATATTATGAATATTCGCAGCTCAAACTATAGCTTAAATGAGGGTCTGAATGGGGGGTCCTTCATGTCTGCATTCTTTAATTTTTCATGCCATTTTTCTCTATTCTTTATACTTTTTGCCCTTTATTCCATATTCTTTATATTTTAGAACCTCATTATGCTCTAGCTATTCTTTATTTTTTGGACCATTTTTCTCCATTCTTTATATTTTGTGTCTATTATTCTCTATTCTATAAACCCCTATCCACACCCTCATAAATTAAAATTACGACAAAAATGCATACTTATGGCGAATATTTGCGAGTGTGAAATATCGAATGCATGCCAGAACCAAATGCTTATTATCATGACAGATGTTGTTCATAGACAAACGACATGGTAAGTTATTTAGTTGGTACTTGCATGTGCTAATAATTTATGTATCCTAAAATTATAAAATTGAACAAGATCTATGTAATTATTTTATTTACGAACAGGCGTATTAGTGACTTTTCCATGACATCACCGCTACTTTTATTGTTACGTCATTGAAACTACCTGTGCTTAGGTTTATTGGGTATTTATCTCATTTTAAAATAAACACAAAAGAAAATTTGAAGTTAAGATTTCAGTGAAAAGTTATAGAGACAAATAAGGGAAGCGTGAATAAGGCCCTTATCGCACCATATTCCTTCTTAGTAAACAACTTTATCGGCCTTTACTAAAGAGTCTATATACACAAGTTGCATGATACCATGTTGGGTCATGATTCAAAAGTAAAATAACAAAATTACCGAACTCTAAGAAAAATTCAAAACGGAAAGTCCCTTCTCAAATGGCAAAATCAAAAGCTCAAACACATCAAACGAATGGAAAACAGCTGTCATATTCCTGACTTGGTACGGGCATTTCCTTATATAGAAAATGGTGGATTTGGGAAAATGGTATCCAAGTGATACTGTGCCTCAAAGAACTTTGAATTACATTGTCACAAAATTGTGATAACCGTGTATATATATATTTATATATTATTAAACATTTAGCCATGAGAATGCTAGATACGATATAACATTTTTATTGATGTAGAACAAGGAAGTATTTCACAGTGTGAAGACACATGACACCGACTATTGTGGATATATAAATATATTACCAGGAATTAAAATGGAAAGTTAAATAAATTCCATTGTTATTGTCGGAAATAATATCAATTTTTATAAAATATACTTCCCACCAAATCATTTACACAATGTAAATATAAACACTAACTGCAATTTTTTCTGTTTTTCGCACGGATCTTCATACACATGTATTGGTTTCTATTAGAACAAAATAGAAGTTTGAATGTGCATTATGCAAAAAAACAATGCAAAATTTTCAAAAAATGTCTTCCTCAGAATACATAATAATTGTTACTATGAATTTGGTATAGGATTTATAATAATTGAAAAAAAAGCAGGTTTCTCCTTGTCACTGCCGCATAAAAGCAGAGTATAGCTTATGACGTGTTCCCTCCTGCTAGAAAGCAGAGTAAACCGATTTTGAAAATTGTTTAAATTAATTAAAACATATACAATGTACCCTTTAAAGTAAGAAAATTATATTTTGTGAGGTAGTAAATGACCTAGCGGAACAGTAATATTTTGCTATAATGTGATATATAGCTTGACACCAAGTATAGTATATAATATGTAGGTAAATGTTGACAGGCAGTGAAGTTCCAGATTGTAAATATAAGCATGATTTCAAAGGACAGTCAAATGGAAGAGTTCCAACCCCTTGATTTGGCACTGCTCAAAATACCCGATAACATATAACTTCTACAGAAAACTTGATACAAGAGTTGCAACACCATAAAGTTTGCCTGATGCAATATTTGAATTATTTTTAATAGAAAATGAACTATCTAATTGAAGTCAAGGTTAAAGGAAACAAGTGAGGTGCACAATCATGTTCATAAACATCATGGATACACATAATCATGTAACTTATGACGTGCACAATCATTAACCCTAGGATTCCCAAGACACAACCCACAGCACTGCATAAAAGAAAGCAGAAAATATATATATATATATATATATACATAACTCGTCTCAAATTTAGCCCAACAATGTTAGATGCAAATTTTTGTTCTTCCCTCAGCGGGATTCGAACATTTGCTTCTGTGATATCGTGGCAACACCGCCTGCACCGTGTCCAGCGCCTTACACCACTCGGCCACCTAGGCTACATAAACATATAGCTTTCGGTGGTTATCTAGGGTTGTAACACAGTACATGATGTATAGTGGCAAGTAGATGGTGTACCTTTCAGATAGCTATTTTGTCTGTCGTAAAGGATGATAATGTAATATATATATTCTGAGTAAATAGTTTGAGTCATAACTCAGAAAGATTAACCTGACAACTGGAACATGAAAATGAGAGCAAGGTCTTATCATCAACAACCTACGTACATAGTGTTGTTTACTAGGTAGAATTGGGGACAAGGTATTGATTAAGGTATTTGCAAGTGTCAGAAAAATAATACCTATATACATAAGTCTCATCCGAGACATATATATGTTACAGGCATTTTCTAAATTTAGGCATTTGTAAAATGCCTTAAAACTTTAGGAATTTTCTAAAATACCTGCAAGATTCAGGAATTTTACATAATGACTAATTTTTCTAGGCATTTAATAAAATGCCTGGAAAAATTGAAAGGCATTTTAAAAAATGCCTGAAATTATTTTATAGAATGAAAAATGACATAAGTGTAGTTCACATAGAATAGAAGAATGAACTCCGACATACAAGTTGATTGAAGTAAACGAAGGCTTCAAGCGTTCCGTATACATGTAAATCTGATTTTTGATCTGCACACTCTTAAAGATTCTGAAATATCCAACGTCATTTCGTGATAAATTGTCAGGTTAACCGTTTGATAACATAAGTAATTACATACTAAGGTCAGAGACATATCATACTACTAGTATCCTACTAAAAGAGCCTGTGTCGCTCACCTGCATCTTCAACAATGGCTACCAAAATGTTTTTGTATGAATTCCACTGTTAATTTCTTTCGTCTGTGTTGAGATTTCTGTGGCACAAACCCTCTACCTTCAATAATGTAATTGCCATTTCCTTTGCTGGTATTTTCAAATTGTAATTTTATGTACATCTCCGTTTATTCGAGACTATCACTTCAGTCAGTTCAGTGACATTGCAAATTTTTACTTTGTTTATGCAATGCCATAAAAACAACACTGAAATGTTATCTGCCTCTACTCTGTAAAGTATGATCTTCAGATGAATTTGTAAGGAACCATAAGAGCCACATTCCAACTGAAATAGTTTCCATAAGAATTCCAAGTAAAAAACTCAAAGTGCAATATGAGGGAGCTGCCTTGAAATACCATGTTAAAATGGGAGAGAATAGCCCACAAAACATTTCAAACAAAACTAGTTGAGTAACAGTGACACAAACCCCACCAAAATGCAGGTGATTGCAGGTGCTCTGGAAGTGTCAGCAGCTCTTGCTCCACTAGTGACACCCCTCAGTCTACTCTTGGCAAAACACGTTGATTAATCACATCCAGTGATTAGCCATCACACAAAAATCATCAGTCATGTAAATTCTCTAAACTAAAAAGATGACTAAATGTGAAAGTTTGAAATGAAAACAGAGTCTTCCAGGACAAAGGGAAGAACAGACACTGAAAAATAAAACAGGATAAATATATTACACTAATAAAATGCTTCCCTGAGCACAGCCTAATACGACCACAGAGGTCGAACCCTGAACAGTTGGGGCAAATTTGGACACAATATTCAAGCTTGATACTGTCTGAATTTGGATTGTGATCAAATTTTTGACATAATATAGGTTTCTGACACAAAATAAATGTGGTCAAAGATCTTACAAATCTATTGCGCAATACTGTGCAATTGAAGATTTCTTCTTGAACCTTTTCAAAAATTCGAAATTTGAAAAATTTTGAAAAAAAAATATGAATCCTTTAAAAAAATTGTTAAACAAAAAATCCCCCCCCCCCCCCCCAACTTATTGAAACCCCCCTTGGAGCAATAACCCCAAAACTCAATCCCAGCCTTTCCTTTGTAGTATGGAATCTTGTAGTATAATTTCAGAGAGATCCATACACTTAAACACAAGTTATTGTCTCGAAACTAGAAAAATGCTTCTTTTTGGCCCTTTTTTGGCCCCTAATACCTACATATTTGGGACAATTAACCCCAAACTCAATCCCAGCCTTCCCTTTGTTATATGGAACCTTGTAGTACAATGTCTGAGAGATCCATACACTTACACACAATTTATTGTCCGGAAACTAGAAAAATACTTCTTTTTGGCCCTTAATTCCTAAACTGTTTGCCCCATAACCCTTAAAATAAATTCTAAAAAAATTTCATAGAGATCCATTCACTTAAACTAAAGTTATTGACCGGAAACAAATGTTTCTTCGGACAACGACGCAGATGACGACAACATCATACCATTATACGATACCAAAAAATTTTTTGCGGTCGTATAAAAACGAAAGCAAAATCAATTTCTTTGAAACAAAACCAGGAGTGAACACAGGTGCTCTAGGAGGGTTCACTAGAGGCCATTGTCAGGTGCTCTGGGAGGGTTCACTAGTGGCCATTGTCAGGTGCTCTGGGAGGGTTCACTAGTGGCCATTGTCAGGTGCTCTGGGAGTGTTCACTATTTGTCATTGTCAGGTGCTCTTGGAGGGTTCACTAGTGACCATTGTCAGGTGCTCTGGGAGGGTTTACTAGTGGCCATTGTCAGGTGTTCTGGGAGGGTTCACTAGTGGCCATTGTCAGGTGCTCAAGGCAAGTACAAATTTAACGATAGGTTGCATTTGTTGATGTCACAATCGAGAATAAAAAGAGGAAGGGATTGTATCTGACAAGAGCAGCATATCTTTGATCATCTGTGACACAGATAAACAAAGTAATGCATTTCAAAGTACTTTAAGGTGACAAGTCTTCCCGTCTTATTTAATATTCTAAAGTCTCAATATGATAAATACTTTTATGATATAGTGTTGAATAATCAACCAAAGGAGTAGATTCTATAGGGCCCCAATATCATGATAACACAAACTTTTATATGTTTGGGGCCAAACTTACTCCTTTATAGACATTCCTATGTTAATAATAACAACATGTAACTAAATTTTAAACCTTTTTTATTAAAATCTGATGAAAATGGAAATGACTTATATGAACTAAAATAAATCTGATATTATGAAAACATAAATGTCCTCCTGCTACATTCTATGGTTGTCCTTCAAACCATTTAGCCATTCAAAGTTTCCTATTAAAACATATCAAGTCTACATTCTTGCACTTGTTAATAGAATCTGTTTTACACATCATTCTGTCCACCGATGAACACACTGTTGATTCGTACACACATAATATAACCTCATTCCTTCCTGTAACACAAATTAATACTTCTTCTTTAATTATAATCAACATGACAAAACAAAACATTAACAAAAACTCTAATTAAGGAAATGACATGTTTTGGCAGCTATCATTTAGAATAGAAAGTGTCTTCTAAACATTACAACTGTATTTGATGATTTTTCGTAAAGAAACATAACTCTAAAATCTGCCAGTTATAATTCTTTAAAATTTCCAGTAGCAGTTTCAGTGCATATATTGGTGAATAAGGCATATTACCAACCATTAACAAACATTCGTCTCTAGTATCAGTTACCAAATGATAAATGGTGATCATCTGAGTATCTACTGATTATAACATTTATAATCTATTATTCTGTTTTAATTTCTAACCTTAATTTTGTTATGAACATTTAAGACATATATTTCTATTCATTCCATGTGTACTGCATCATTTTTCATAACAATTAAAAACTTTTTATTGTTGACTATTTTCTAGAAGTTATATCATCTATATATTAACATTGTATATATAAGAGTTCCATGCTCTTGGCTTCATCCATGTTCAAACCATTTCAACTTCTTTACAGAAAAGTTAATTGCTTCTTTACAGATACATCAGTTGGTGGTCTGTTATAAGGCAAAATTCCTTTTGACCCTATCCGAATTGCCAAACTTTTTCTTAGTAGCAGTAAAACTACCAAACTATCTTCCTATGAACTAACCTACCTAACTTATTTGCAAATGTATGGTAAAACTGAATTATATGAAAACCATTGATGTTAATTTCATGATTGTTCTTTTTAACCTTTTCATGCTCAATTTTGTAACAAGATTTATGTTCAAAAGATAAGCCATATAAATTGTAAGGAACACTATAAAGTTTGTCAGACAGTTAATTAATTCAATGAATACACATTATTCTACATAAAGAAATTTACCTCTGCCTTATTACTGTGGGACTGGAAAAATACAGATTCTTTGTGTTGACATTTAGGACATGGATGGTCCTCTGTTCTAGGAAGTGTGGGATCTGCTATCACATCACCAATAATTTGTGTCAACTCACTGTAGAGAAAGTAAATATTGATACAAACAATAGTTTCTGGTATTTTGATTAGAATTTCTTTTCTTTCAATCATTTGATCTTTGCTATCATTTCAAAAGCATTTTTTAACATGTGGAACCAATATACTGTGGATTCATTTATTTTTGTGGGTACCTTTTTTTTGTGGGTTGAGGAAAACTTGCATTTTCGCTAATATCTGATTTCATGGTTTGCCAAGTTTTGTAAGCATACCTGTAGAAAATATGTATGTCATTGAACATTTAAAATTTGTTTTTCTGCTTTCCTCACGAAAATTGGTATCCAACAAATAATAATGAATCCACAGTATTTGGTTTCTTTTTCCCTTTAAAAAATATAAATAATAATGTAGAATTTCTTAAATTTTCTTCCCTTTAGGTTAGCAAAACCTTCGTTATTCAATTTCTTGATTGAACAGAAAATTGTCTTTCTCATTTGAAAAAAAAAAACAACAACAAAAAACCCAAGCACACAGAAATTGTTATTATAATAAAATGTTACAACCATACTGGTTTTGTGGTCAACTGCTTTCCCTTGTTTTGCTTGTTCCCTATTAAATTGGTCTAATATTTTTTAAAATAGCAGTATTTCAAAATGTATGTTTTTATCATAAGTGCAGAGCTCTTACTAACCTGACATTAGTTCTACTGTTTTTTTAAGGTCATAAATGCTATGAAAAGTCACAAATATGATTTTAAACCATGCAATATATCGAAATACTTTGCAAAATAACAATACTTGATTTTTTGTATTTTAAGAAGGTTCTCAATGTATTAACTTCCTGTTTATTGTTTTTTACTCCACTTCATGTGTAATCTTGTTGACATATAAACAGGGATTATCTTTACTTACTCCACTTCATGTGTAATCTTGTTGACATATAAACATGGATTATCTTTACTTACTCCACTTCATGTGTAATTTTGTTGACATAAATACATGGATTGTCTGCTACCTGTTGGTAATCACAATTTCTACACTGAAAGAAAAAATCTGCCAGTTAAAATTGTTCTGAGAGGGTGGACAGGGGGGTACCCATCTCCCACCTCCCGCCCCCCTTCCTCCACCTCCCCCCACCTCCCTCAAAAACTGTCCACCCCCTCAGTTCTGTTATAAATTTTCAACTGCCTTTTTTCTCATCAAGCTATTTTATTAAATTTATTTACCATTAATAATTAAATCTTAACTTTACAGTGAAGTAAGAAAATAGGACATGATAAATTGTGGTATAAGTTTTTTCCACCATCATATATGTTTCTGCATAACACTGTTGTCAGATGATACAACATATCAAATGGCTTAACTTTCATAAAACCAACCAAAATCTTAATTACAGTATGATGGATTGCAAATGTGTAGATCAAAATCACTTGTTAAGCTGATATCTGCCATCTAGATGACTGAAAACCAGAATCAAAAAGTAAATAAAACATTAACAGCTGTGCCCTGTTGCCATTTTTCATGAAACACATTCAAAGGAAGATAACTCCAGCCAAAAAAAAAACTTAAAAATGAAAGGTAGTTGGTTACCTTTATTGGTTGAGATGGAAATGAAAAATTGCATTTAGTAAGAAATGTTTGGGTTATTTTATAGCAAGTGGAGGTTGAATTTAAATAATAAAAATACAATAACTAAACAAATGAATATATTCAA
The DNA here is from genome assembly GCF_021869535.1 of Mytilus californianus. Taxonomy (NCBI): domain Eukaryota; kingdom Metazoa; phylum Mollusca; class Bivalvia; order Mytilida; family Mytilidae; genus Mytilus; species Mytilus californianus. Next base: position 30,478,232 of record NW_026262690.1, on the reverse strand, counting down.
CAACCTTAAAAATTTAAAACTTCTATCAATTTTTGCATTGTGTTACAAACTTTACTTATTGTATGATTGTGTGAAATTCAATCTCCTTTTTGTACAATAAAATTTTGAGACTCAAAAATCAACAATTTAGACACTACCCTAGTAATCAAATTTTAAAGTAAGCTGTCTTACATCAATCTTAACAGTGCATTAAAATTTCATACAAATTAGTCTAAGTATAATCTGATTTTTGTGCAATGGGTATAGATTAACAGACAGCAGTCTAGCTTAATACCTCTCTTCATTGTAAGTCTAAAAAAAAAAAATGTGGATAGTGTCCACATGTGGACAAGATGATGCCCTCGCTTGCATATCATATAGTTATAAAGGGACATAACTGAAGAACGGTAAAAGTGACGCTACCCAAATTTGAACTTGTTCTGAGTTTTGTGGTAATAAGCATTGTGTGTAAGTCTCATAACATTTAGTTGAGGCTAACTTTAGTAAGAACAGAAACTAAAAATTCAGCAATTTTTCTATTTGTAAACACTCTAGAACGGTTGTGTACAAGTTTTATAACATTTGGTTGAGGCAAACTAAAAAATTCAGCAATTTTTATGTTTATAAAGGCACATAACTCTAGAATGGTAAAAGTGTCGCCACCAAATTTCGTACTTAATCTGTATTATGTAGTAATAAGCATTGTGTATAAGTTTCATAACATTTGTTGAGGCAAACTAAAGTTAAAGAACGGAAACTAAAAATTTTGCAATTTTTCCATTTATAAAGGGCATAACTCTAGAACAGTTAAAGTGACCCCACCAAAATTCAAACTTGATCTGTGTTTTGTGGTAATATGCATTGTGTATAAGTTTCATAACATTTGGTTGAGGCAAACTCAAGTTAAAGAACGGAAATTAAAAATTTTGCAATTTTTCCATTTATAAAGGGCATAACTCTAGAACGGTTAAAGTGACGCCACCAAAATTCAAACTTGATCTGTGTTTTGTGGTAATAAGCACTGTGTATAAGTTTCATAACATTTAGTTGAGGCGAATTTAAGTTAGAGAACGGAAACTAAAAATTTTGCAATTTTTCCATTTATAAAGGGGCATTACTCTAGAACGGTAAAAGTGACACCACTAAAATTCAAACTTCATCTGTGTTTTTTGGTAATAAGCATTGTGTATAAGTTTCATAACATTTAGTTGAGGCGAATTTAAGTTAGAGAACGGAAACTAAAAATTTTGCAATTTTTCCATTTATAAAGGGCATAACTCTAGAACGGTTAAAGTGACCCCACCAAATTTCGTACTTAATCTGTATTATGTAGTAATAAGCATTGGGTATAAGTTTCATAACATTTGGATGAGGCAAACTCAAGTTAGAGAACGGAAACCAATTTTGGGACGTATGGACGGACGGACGTCCGTACAGACGGACAAGGGTAAAACCTAATGCATAAAAAACAATGAGGGAGTTAGTATAGTATGATACAAGTGCAATACTTCTTCTTCAAACGACTGCAATTTTTTTTTATAGTAAGTGTTAGCTATTCCAATCTTAATCCCTTCTACAAAAGATTTTTTCACTGGTTTTGAGGAATATCATAAAACAAACTTGAATGATTGTGTGTTTTGCTTTATAAAAACTCCCATCTTGAAGATGTCAAAGGATTTCCTCCACATTTTCCTCTGTCAGATTCCATGTAGACCTTATTTTTCATAACTTTCTGAGCTGTTTGTGACCATGAGAGAAAAAACTAACCGCTTTATACATGTAGTGTATAACTTTTTTTTTATTTTTCATGAAATTGGTGCTTTTTCCCTGGGTTTCTCTTGATGACAGTTCTCATTAGGTCACAATATATATCACTTATGGTTTTGGGTTAAATAGGAACAAAGGTGCTGAAAAATGGTCATGATAGTACTGCTACATTTTACTGTGACACGTACACGTATAACTGTATCAAGGATAAGCCTGTACTCAACTGTGCATTTAAAAATACATTTGTCTTTGTTGACACTTCTATGCCTGTAAAGCATTCTGTTCTAGTGGTATTACATTTGTCTTTGTTGACACTGATATGCCTGTAAAGCCTTCTGTTCTAGTGGTATTACATTTGTCTTTGTTGACACTTCTATGCCTGTAAAGCCTTCTGTTCTAGTGGTATTACATTTGTCTTTGTTGACACTTTTATGCCTGTAAAGCCTTCTGTTCTAGTGGTATTACATTTGTCTTTGTTGCCACTTCTATGCCTGTAAAGCCTTGTGTTCTAGTGGTATTACATTTGTCTTTGTTGACACTGATATGCCTGTAAAGCCTTCTGTTCTAGTGGTATTACATTTGTCTTTGTTGACACTTTTATGTCTGTAAAGCCTTGTCTTCTAGTGGTATTACATTTGTCTTTGTTGACACTGATATGCCTGTAAAGCCTTCTGTTCTAGTGGTATTACATTTGTCTTTGTTGACACTTTTATGCCTGTAAAGCCTTCTGTTCTAGTGGTATTACATTTGTCTTTGTTGCCACTTCTATGCCTGTAAAGCCTTGTGTTCTAGTGGTATTACATTTGTCTTTGTTGACACTGATATGCCTGTAAAGCCTTCTGTTCTAGTGGTATTACATTTGTCTTTGTTGACACTTCTATGCCTGTAAAGCCTTCTGTTCTAGTGGTATTACATTTGTCTTTGTTGACACTTTTATGTCTGTAAAGCCTTGTGTTCTAGTGGTATTACATTTGTCTTTGTTGACACTGATATGCCTGTAAAGCCTTCTGTTCTAGTGGTATTACATTTGTCTTTGTTGACAATGCTATGCCTGTAAAGCCTTCTGTTCTAGTGGTATTACATTTGTCTTTGTTTACAGTCACTGCTATGCCAGTAAAGCCTTCTGTTCTAGTGGTATTACATTTTTATTGCCCCACTTCATCTTGAGTGTTTGGACATCAATAACAAATCCTCTAACATTGACTACATGTATACAATGATGAGATTTTCATCAGGTACACTTTTCATGCTTTTACAGAAATAACAGTAATCCTATATACCAGGGTTCAGTTTACTTATATTTTACTGCAATGTCTAGGCATTTATTTAAGTTTTCTGCACTTCTCATTCAGAAGGGCTTCAACCTTTCCATTAAAAAGTCTTCTAATACCTAACTGTAACCTATGTGATTAAAATATATTTACATTTTTGTACATAATGAAGCATTCATATTGTTACTAAAATATTTTAGTTATCTCAGATTTTGAATCTATCAATGACATATTTACTTACAGCATACAAAAGTATTTTGTTCTCTTTGTCTTCTTTAGGATACAACATGTTGTTGCTGGAAAAAGAAAAGAAATAATAAAAGACACAGGTTCAAAATTTCCTTACTCACTGACCCTAGAACTGACTGCTTTTTTTACAACCTTGAATTCTTCTTTTATTCTGTACTCCTTAATAAATAAATTACTTTGCAGTAATTAATAAATTAAGGATGTTGTTGTCTTTAATGTTGTTTTATTCTGTAATGTGTAAGTCATTTCAGCCAATGTTGTTTTCTTTAGGTTGACAGAAATTTTATTGTTTATATTCACATTTGTTTAAATACATCAGAGACATGTTTACACATACATATGTCTCTGAATACATGTATCTTATCTTACTTAATAAATTTTCAAAACATTCATTTTATTGTAATGTAATAAAAATGTACAAATCTAAATAGTAATAGTCTGTACATCTTTCTAAAAGAGTTCATGTGATAAATATTAAGGAAAATTTAATAAGGAGTTGATTGCAAGTAAAACATATATTTAAACAGCTGTGATAATTACTACAATTGTGTATCAGAGGGTATTAGAATCAGCTAAGAAGGTAGGAGATGAGTGACATAAAGTAAATTATAATTTTAAAATACAAACTGTATATGGTTGCATTCTAACATGTCTAACAGTTTGTAAATATTTCATATTTTTACAATACATAATGTTTATTTTATTTCTTTATCAATACTGTATAAATTTTATTTTCTAGTAAGGCTGATATTTAAATTACTAATACTGTGCAAAATAATTTAACGTATAAGCATAACTTTCAGTTGAAATAATATTTTATATTTTCATGATCATCTTATTTGGAGAATCTGGTATCAATGGTGTTTCTGCTTAATTTATTCACAAGTTTTTAAAAGACTCAGGAATATTTAGAGCTTGACATATTGTACAGACATATTTCTTTTGGTCATTGTTGTGGTAAGGTTGCAGTATCATTGATGTAAACCTTACATCTCCTTTCATAATAAAATATAAAATACATTCATTTTCTGAAAATATTTATTAAATATAAGGTTACCATGTTTGGGGTGTATGTCATAAATTTCAATAATATTGCAACCAGACAGCACAAATATCCAAAACGCATTTTGAGGTCAACAAAGGGACTTGATCGGTTGACAATGGTCAACAGGTGTCTCAGTGTCTAATTTTCAAAATACCTAAATTACTAGGAGTCTAAAAAATTGTGCTCAATTCAAAAGAGACAATCATGCCATCAATTACAAACTCTGAAGTAACTTTATAATAAAATATAGAAAACAAAAACTTTACAACAAACTAAACAATAGCAGTCTTCCTGAAAAACTTTTTGACTTGTGAGCCTGAAATCAATTGTCATAACATTGCTTCAAGTTTAATTCATATGGCTTGTGAGGGCTCTGTTCAGAAAAATTTAGTGGCTGGACTTAATTTTTACTGGACTGGGTCATAGGGCTTGTGGTAACCAGGTTACTATACTCAATGGTACATGTATATTAGACACAGGACTCACACAACTTCATGATCATAGGGAGAAGTGAGTTCTCTTTTTGAGACAGATAGGGAGAAATTGTTATTAATAGTTGCACAATTATATGTTTTTTACTTGTCAGAAACTGCCAACTAAATATCTAGAATGTCATGACAATTTAACGTTTCATTTTTTTATTAAAAGAGAAAAGAAACTATCTTTTATCAACTTAAAAGTTCAATGAGGAAAACTATTCTGTTGATGAAATTTATTGCTTCTCATCATGCTCATTAAAAGATGCGTAAATTTAAAAAGTTTAGGAAACTTAAATCAATAAATTGAAACAATACATTTACATGGTAATATATATATATTTTAACTAAGGGGATTTAACCAAATGTCTGTTAATGCCTGTACAATGATATTTTTTGCTTTGTGATCATTATTCTTCTGTCAGCTGAGCTATTTGTGCATCTGTAGTTATTATTGTGTTAAAACGGATTTCGGTCATAGTTGGTTCACGTCGGAGCCATGGTGTCTGTCCAATCCATGGAGCGTGTCAGATCCATGGTGCATGTCCAACCAGTGGTTCGTACAAATATTTCATTGGCAGAATAAACAATGTTTGACAAGCGATTTGGAAATGAATATAATGTTTTTCATGCAATAGATGAATGAAACATAAACTACAGGCAATTTTCATCACGTTCTAATGAAGTAACAAATTTATTTTGCTGAAAATCTGAATTTTTTTATGTACGCTCTTGAGTATCAAGAAGTGAAAGAAAATACTTATTAAAAAGTTGGTTCTTTTGAAATGACATACGCCCGATCTGTAAAGTCAATACTTTGACAAAGTTTCTAAAGAAAAATATTGTTTCTTGTCTTTGAATTTAATTGCTTATACATGTAAATGAAAAATTGATGTTTCATCAACTTGGTAAAAATGGAAAATTGCCAATGATGGAAGCGAATGAAAGCCACTGCTGTGAATATCCAGGCGACTAGATGTTGCCTTTGACGGTCGGGAAAAATGAAGTAACGGACAACAAAGCAACTTCTTTGTCCCCATTCACCTGGTAGAGTGAGCCCTAGACACAAGTAGTAACCTGGAATTTCATTATTCATAAATTAAAATACAAACGGAATTAACCAATATATGACATTGGGAAAAAAAAAACAATCATAGCTTAATCCGACCAAGGACAAGGCCCCCAAATCTTTATTTTTCTTTCTTTTAATAAGAGTATAAAAAAAAAAAATTATACTATTTCAACAATTTCGGGTGGATCTCCTGTAGTTGGTGATCGCAATGCTGGTATACTAGTTTTGTGCACAATACTGGTATAAAAAGTTTGTACCAGTATTGTATTCCAGTATTGTACCAGTATTGTGTTTTTTTAAAATAAACAATACAAATAGGTAATTAATCTTTTATTAAAGGTGTCACATATATATGCATTATGATATTAACATATGACATGACAATTTTATATGGAATGATTGTATATTTAACTGATGATGCCATTGATGGTACACTGTGATTGTAATCAAAGAAAGTTTTAAATCTTCTGATGTTTTTTTCTTAAGGGAACCGTACTGTCTCAGCATTTTAACAAACTCTTTACTTTCTTCTGTGTTTTCTTCCAGCTCTCTCTTTCCAAGTCTCAATAGTATATTTTAGTGAATTTTATATTGACATTAATGCTGTTATAGCTTCTGTATCATCAGCATTGGTATTGTTTATTTCTTCTTCAGATGGCATTTCTGCAACCCCCACTTCCTATATTGATATTTATGTGTTCAGTCTGTGGACTTTCTCTTACACTTACTAGATTACAAGCTTGTTTAGATAGCACCTGTACGGCTCTCTTACGGTAGGAGTGCTTGTCTAGTATTGGTATTTGAGTATTTGTAATTAGCAATTAAATAATTAACAATTGTTTGAATAAGATGAGTTAATTACAATAATCTTTTGTTTATTTGTACAAGTATAGTAATTATTTTTAACTGGTTGTTAATTGATTTCACAATTATCCTCTATAATCTTTTTGAGTTCATTTAATCTCCCTTTGAACTTCAATATCTAATTTTGCTTAAAATTTTTCATTATACACCTTAAAGTATAGTGAACAAAACAACTACAATACTGGTATATCAGTAATGTACCAGTATTGTTGGGTTTTTTTTTAAAAGTTACAATACTGGTACAAAATTTGTATACCAGTATTGTGGACAATACTACATGTAGTATACCAGTATTGCGATCACCAACTACAGGAGATCCTTTCGGGTTTAGGATTTTTTTCTTAACTAAATTATCTTATTATGAAAGTAATCTTTCTAAAGTAATTTAATATATAAACACAAGAAGTACTAGTCCAAATAATTATGAAGTCTTGAAAGGCTATTTTATTTTTTTATTTTTTTCTGTGACGCCTTCCTTCGATTAATATTTTGCCAATTAAACAAATATCTGTAAATATTTTGAGCTAGATTTGAAAATTAAATATACCATTCTTTGCAAAATTTAATGCCTACAAATCCAGGACCATCATCGTGTTGTTCGTAGATGTCCATTTCTGTTTTGACTGCAAAAATCGACGTAAAACAGCAGGTTAGATGCCGCTTACGTTCATGAAATGTTTTAAAAGGATACTAAAATAAAGTATCGGGTCCGTTCGCTCCCAATACACGTTCGCCCCTTGGGTCCGTTCACATCCTATTTTTATTGAAAGACCGGTTGAATTATAAGATGTTTTTTATGTATAAATATCGAAATATTTATATTTCTATGAATATAAATTCGGGAATTTTTAAATATCTTTTTTTTTCTTTTTGAGATTTGATGATTAATTATTAAATGTTAATTATGTATTACTGTTAACTGGTATTTACAAATCTAAATTTATTATCATTGTTCTATGTTTTGAAAATCATAATGAATAACATATAGAAATACATGTTCTATATCGTAACTGATAGCTGTAATACAACACCAATTAAGCATATATATATATAACATCCGTTGTTCGACCTGCTAGTCAAATGCGTTTTGTTAGAATATACCTTTTCACTTTTTAGGTCTTTTGGAAAATGTTGTTTAATTGTGTTGTATTTTGACCCCTCTACCAAGGAATCTGTTTTGCATGCACACGTATAAAAATTGCGGTTTTTATCCAACGCAATCATAGGTTTGAACGTTGTTTTCAATTTAGACTTGTATATATATACTAGAACACACCCGCGGCATCGCGTGTCCGTGACAGTATTACAGTACCTATTCGCCTTATTTTTAGCCTGGATTTTTAGTATCCGTATTGTCTTTTGATAAAGTCATGCTGATTATAAGGTGCACAGTTTTCTCTGATTTAAAAAAAAATCTTTGTTTGAACCCGTCGATATATTATATTAGTTATATATAAAGTTGAATTCGTCGTTTTTACGTCATGTCGGATAACAAATTGGACCTCGTTATTTTAGTAGTATTGATGTTACAGGCATTTTCTAAATTTAGGCATTTTGTGAAATGACTGAATTTTTAGGCAATTTATAAAATGCATATGCCTAACCTTGACAGGCATTATATAAAATGACTAAAAAAACCTAGTCATTTTACAAAATGACTGAAATTTTGAAGCAAATTCAACAAATTGCCTGTTCCGAGTTTCAGGTAATTTGTTAAAAAAAGGATATTTATCATTCAGATGCAAATGACAAAAACACAAAGAAAATAACTAATGGTTCGGTAATATTGAGATTATTCTTCAAAACCAGATAAGAAAGTTTATATACTTTTTAGAGAAACTACGTTAAGTATGTACTAACTCTGTATACCAGATAGTAATTTGATGATCTTCTTGTCATGCTAGCAGGAGGACTAACTGTTCTTACCATAGAAAAAAGTTTACAAACACATTTTTAGAAAACCTAGATTCAAAACAGAAGTATGGAATATAAACCAGAGAAAAGGAAGCGTGTTTATATTGACTGTTTTTTTTTTTCGATTTTGCATACAGTAGCGAATATTTTATTCATGTTTAAGACGAGAACAAATTGATAACAAATCAAAGAGGTAAGTTCTGCAATGGATAAAGGACAGGAATTTTGACTGCCTTTTGATTAAATATATGTTGTATAGGGACAAAAAAGTTTCATCAAATTTATATATCCTGCACAGGCAAAAGAATTCCCCCTCTATATATATATCATGGGTTTCGCAATACATTGCCATGTTTAATTGTGATACAAAGATATGAGTATCTTCAGCTTCACTACCTAAAGTGAATTCTTGGGTCTTTACAATCTGATGAATTAATGCGACAATAGTAAACCATTGTTCAAATCTGGAAAATCGACCAAGAACAAAAAAATAAAGGTGCATCTACAGGGTAAGTGTCGCCTGCTTATGGATGCATCATCCGACTGCGTCAGCCTGTTAGATGCTCTGATAATAGATAGATGTCAGTCAACATAATCATGATAATGTGACTGAATCTGTTGGAAACTCATGCAAATGAAGGTATTCATGTATATGCATTTTGCGAAACCCAATGTTGGTCGAACGTAAAAGTGTGTTATCCTAAAACATATTGACAAAGCTAAATCGTGTGATGGTCCGGGTTTCACCTACTGTGGTTGTAGCGCTTAGACCAGATTTTACGCCAAACAATGTATTTGCAAAATAATCAAGACAAATGTGTAACAGATCATGTCATTCAAACAGTTGTTGTTGTCTCTTTGACACATTCCCCATTTCCATTCTCAATTTTAGTATATAAAATAAAAAATAAGTGTCAAGTTCGGTGCTTGTGGGAATTTCGAATAATTCAGTAGAACTTTTTTTTATTCATTAAAACTCTTAAAATGCAAGGTTTAAAATTTGAAGTAATGATCATAGATAAAACTGCTCTGTTGTTCGATACTTTCAATTGCCCAGTTTTTGTGAATATTTCATACTATAAAATAATTTCAGGCATTTTATAAAATGCCTTTTAATTTTTCCAGGCATTTTGTAAAATGCCTGAAAAAATTAGTCGATATATAAAATGCCTGAATCTTACAGATATTTTAGAAAATGCCTAAAGTTTTCAGGCATTTTACAAGATGCCTAAATTTAGAAAATGCCTGTAACATATATAAGTACATATATATGTTGGAACCAAATTCAATCTTCTTTACACGTGGAAATAAATGCTCTGTAGGTACTTATAGCTGACATGCAACACCGTGAACACCTAAAAAACATGTGCTTTGTCTGTCCCCCGGTTTTTGTCTTGGCAATGTCATTGTGACGAGTTTGATAGCCGCTTGGTATCTTCCTGTTTTCTTTTACAAGTCTAAGGGACTTATCATTTTTTAACTGGGAAGGGGGCGGGGGCTGGTAGAAATGTAGGGGGGTCAAGTTTTTTTTTCTGTAAGTGGAAAAGGAGGGTTCACTTTTTTTTTATAAATTCAAAGTGGGGGATAAATTTTGTCTCTAATGAAACATTTGTGAACTTTTGAATCTTCAAGTATATCCTACATATCATGTGTGTCAAAGGTAAGTGTTTTGCATGTTAAAATTTTGGCATGTTTAATAGAGGGGGATCACATTTTTTTTAAAATGTTTTTAAGGGGGGAATAAAATAAAAATAGTGAAATATTATGTGGGATCAAGAAAATTTTATATGTTTGATTTCAAAATGACCAGGTAAAAAATGATAATTCCCTTAGATAAATGATCTTTGCCTTGATCATCATGACAATATTTATTCATCATTCACTTCGTCAAAATAATTAATAGAATACTAAAGGAAACCTGTTTACCAGGGTAAGTTAACAGCATACTACTCATTCATTCTTTCGAATTTTAACTATTGTCCAGTAATTTGGCACTACTGTAGCGAAAAAAATTCTTTTAAAATGGAAAAAATTCAAGAAAGAGCTCTAAGATTCATTTATGAAGATTATGATAGTCCATACGAAAAACTGCTAGAAAAATATAAATTACCATCTTTAAAAATAAGAAGAATAAAAACAATTGCAATAGAAACATTTAAAATAATTCACAAAAAAAGTCCGAGCTACCTTCATGATTTGATTGATATAAAAATTAACAAGTATGATGTAAGATCACAGGAAACAGCAGTACCCCCAAGGGTCCGAACTACTAAGTATGGCTTAAAATCGTTTCGCTATAATGCTGCACAAATCTGGAATGAGCTGCCGAACCATTGTCGAATGGAAACATCTTTTGACCAATTCAAAAAATTGGTACAAACATGGGATCCAAGTAACAGCTCATGCCAGTGCAGTGCATGCATCATATATAGTGTTATACCTGTGTTTATTTTATTTTGACTATTTGATTTGTGCAATCTTATTATTAACTTGTGCTATGTTTTAAGTGTACTATACTTTTAACTTATATATGTCATTTATGGTATCTTACTATGCATTATATGTTTAAAATTGTCATATTGTTTTCATGACTTTTGTATGTGTGTATTGTATTTTGTTATTAAGTCGATTTGAAAAGCTCACTAGAGCTTGTGTTTATGTAGTTTATGGAATATCGACTCTAAATAAAACTTTGAATCTTGAATCTTGAATCAATAAAAAGGGTGCGAACGTGTAACTAGGGTGCGAACGGACCCAGGGGGCGAACGGACCCATGGGGCGAACGTTAATGGGAGCGAACGGATCCGGATTCATAAAATAATTATTTATAAGATCATTTTTTAAATAAACAATTTAGCCTTTCAATACATTCACTTAAAAAATACTAGACTTATTATTTTTTCAAGTGTTTTATCGCTTTTAAATTAAAAACAAAAAAAACAAAAAAAAAACAACAAATTTAAAATAATTTACAGATTGTAAAGGTCGGATGATAAGTAATGATTTTAGTTACATTTTTTTTGTCAGGACTTCAGCGACAGATACATTCGCCGACAGGCTGGCAAATTGTCTGCATTCTTTTGTTGTGTATCATTCCTTCAGTTGCAAGCGTGAAAAATAAGAATGTCTGAACAAAAGTATGATTTTGTGGTTTTTGGTGCCAGTGGTTTTACAGGACAGTTTGTAGTGGAAGAGATTGCTCGAATTGCTGACGAGGAAGCTGGTTTGACATGGGCGGTTGCTGGGCGATCTATGGAAAGATTACAGAAAATTTTGGAAAAAGCATCAAAAGCTACAGGTACTATTAACAAGATTTTCCTATAGGAGATTTTTGAAGGGAGCTCCATGACGCCCTGACTCTTTATTTTAGTGCCCTATTCTAATCTGTTTGTTTCATGTCAGCTGAAATTTATAATCTAGTCACTTCAGCACCTGCCCTGGTCAAATCGGCACCAGGAATGGTCAATTTGGCACCTATTCAATTCGGGACCTTGTTAATTCAGCACCAAAGGTAGTTATTTCAGCATCTATGGTAGTCCAAATAATTAAGATGTCTTGTAAGGCTATTTTATTTTTTTGCTTTGACGCCTTAACATGACACTGAACTCATTTTTTCAGTTGGACTTTGAGAGAGAGTTTACTGCTTTATTAAAACGTTTAGCTGATTTCTACTCAAGACGCTTCACTTTAGGAGTATCAAATAAATTTTTGCACCAAACTTGGTAACATTTGATGGACCTGAATATCTGGATACTATAAAACTAATGATCCGGAAATTTGGGTCAGTCCCTCCTATTTTACCGAGTTTGGTGCAAAAATTTATTTTATACAATATACTCTCCTAAAGTGAAATCAGCTAAATATCTAGCCATCAATGAAAATTTTATGACTAAATGGGGTCTCAAAGTTGAGAGCAAAATTCCCTCTCAAAATCCAACCAAAAAAGATGGCTTCAGCATCAAAGCAAAAGAATAAAATAGCCTTACAAGACGTCATAATTATTTGGACTACACCTATGGTAATTATTGATTTGCAAGTAAAATACTTTTTCTTTTATATTTATTTTATATTTTCACTCGATAATTGTGACAGTAAGTCAGTTTGGCCTTTTATCATGATTATTCAGGGCTCACTCTACATGCTCTAGCAGGTGACTGGGGCGAAAAAGTCACTTTCAGGTCCGTCACTTTGCTTTGCCCTGACCGTCAAAAGCGATATCTAGTCGCCCTGGTATTCTAAATAGTCATTTGCAGTTGCTTTCGTCATCAGCAATTTTCCATTTGTACCAAGTCAATAAAACAGCAATTTTTCATTTATAAGTAAAGAAATTCAACATGTTCAGATGTTCAAAGACGGAAACAATTTGTTTCGTTAGAAAAGCTTTGAAAGTATTGACTTTACAGATTGGTCGTATGTTATTTCAAAGAAAATGATGGAGTATTTCTTCATTGAAATATTTGTACTAACCATGGATTGGAGGCGGGATTCATTGGAAGCGGATCAGCTATGACCGAAATCCGTATTCTTACAATAATACCTACATTGTACAGACGCACCAATGCAATGGAACAGCTGACAGAAGAATAATGATCCCAAACGTGAAAATTTGCATTCCATGCACATAAAAAACCTTTGTTTAGATCTTCTTGCTAAATGTTTATATTTCTATGTGAATGCATTGTTTCAATTTATTGATTAAAATTGCTTAACTTTGCTAAATTTATATATCTTTTTAATGATAAACAAAAGAATTTCATAAACATGATAAACAGAGTAGTTTTTCGATTGAATTATAATTGATATATGATACTTTCTAATATTTTTTGTTATAAAAAAAGATCTTTTTAGTGCTAGATATATAGTTGGAAGTTTCTGACAAGAGGAAAAAAATATAATTGAGTAACAATAAATGACTATTTAAGACATAAACTGAAACAACTGTTACTTTAATTGCATTCTCAGGTAAGAATTGAACAATATAAAATACATTTAAATAAAATTATAGGATACATATGGCTCTTTATATTTTGGTAAAAACAAAACATTTGGCCGTGAGCAAACAAGCACTTCTCTTTTAAGTCTCACCACTTTTCCCTATCAGTTTCAAAAAGAGAAGCCACTTCTCCCTATGATTCTGAGCCCTGTTTATTCTAAATTTCACATGATAAAACCAACCACAGGGGATATACATTTATCTTACCTCCTATACATTTCTAGGAATATGATTGGTTGAAAGCAACCGCATGGAGGCTGTGTATATTCCATATTGGGTTAGTAGGCAGGGCTTAGTTCAATACACGGTTAGTTGTGGTGTTACATCCCTTTATAAAAAGAACACGGTGTTGAGGAAAACTCTTGAAGGTTTCAACAGTTGGAAGAAATTTATGATGAAAGATTGAAACAAATTCATTAAACACATTTAAAGCTAACAAATTGTTATTGTTGGCATTTGTTTTTGCATCTATAGACCAATGGAAGTAGGTTCTTAATACTAACAGTATTGAAGACTTGATCACTTTGATAGGCCACTTGTCTAAATACCAAATGTTAAGATAGTCGGTAAGATCAATTTCTTTACATAGTGTGCTAGTGACCTAATAAGATATATATGGCGTCATTAAATTCCATATGGGGATTCTAGCTTCGCTCTCGACCCATTTGGAATTTACTGACCCCATATATATTGTATTAGGTCACTAGCACACTATGTAAGGCCAGACTTAAAAATAAGTTGGTTTGCCCAAAAGCTACCCAAAGGTAGAGACATTGGGTAGGTAGGTAGGCATTTTCTTTTTTTTCGGCAAAGAGAAATTAAAGTGTCAGATGTTTTTTAGTCTTCATGCCTATCTGATTAAAAAAAAAAACTTTTTCACATCAGGACAATAAAAGATTTTGAGTAGGCAGATATTTTCTCGGTAGGTAGGGTTAGGGCAAACAAACATATTCTTTTTAATGGCCTAACTGATAATACACCCTTTAAGTCATGTAATTTAAATAGCTTTTTATACGACCGCAAAAATTTTTTTGTGGTCGTATATTGGTATGACGTTGGCGTCGTCGTTGTCGTCCGAAGACGCATTAGTTTTCGCACTCTAACTTTAGTTTAAGTGAATGGATCTCTATGAAATTTTACCATAAGGTTCAATACCACAAAAGGAAGGTGGGGATTGATTTTGGGGGTTATGGTACCAACAGTTAAGGAATTAGGGGCCAAAAAGGGGCCAAAAATAAGCATTTTCTAGATTCCAGACAATAACTGTGGAACGGTGTATGGATCTCTCTGAAATTATACTACAAGTTTCCATACCACAAAGGGATGGTTAGGATTTGCTTTGGGGGGTTATTGCTCAAACCGTTTAAGAATTAGGGGCAAAAAAGGGGGAAAAACAAGGTTGTCCTCATTAATGGACAAATACTTTAGTAAAAAACATAATTTAAAGCAGTGTAAGGGAGATAAATCAAATACATCATTGAAATTATCTCCCTTACACTGCTTTTAAATTATGTATAAAGTAATGGTTAATGAACAATTAAGATAATTTAAAACAGTGTAAGGGAGGTAATCCAAATACAACGTTTTGGTTACTTCCCTTACACTGCTTTTAAATTATGTTTAAAGAAATGCATATTTATAAAGGAAGACCAGTATGGCGCATTAGATTTGTAAAATCTTTGACCACATTTATTTATTTGTTTTCCCGAATCTAACCGTGTATTTAGATTTTTAATTTTGGGTCCAGTTTTCAAATTGGTCTACATTAAGGTCCAAAGGGTCCAGAATTAAACTTTGTTTGATTTTAACAAAAATTGAATATATGGGGTTCTTTGATATGCTGAATCTAAACATGTATTTAGATTTTTGATTTTTGGCCCAGTTTTCAAGTTGGTCCAAATTGGGGTCCAAAATAAAACTTTGTTTTATTTCAACAAAAATTGAATATATGGGGTTCTTTGGTATGCTGCATCTAACCATGTATTTAGATTTTTTATTTGTGGACCCCGCTATCAAATTGGTTCATATTGAGGTCAAAAGGGTCCAAAATTAAACTTTGTTTGATTTCATCAAAAATTGAATTATTGGGGTTCTTTGATATGCCAAATCTAACCGTGTGTTTAGATTTTTAATTTTGGGTCCCGTTTTTTAAATTGGTCTACATTAAGGTCCAAAGGGTCCAAAATTAAACTTAGTTTGATTTTAACAAAAATTGAATATATGGGGTTCTTTGATATGCTGAATCTTACCATGTATTTAGATTTTTTATTTGTGGGCCCGCTATCAAATTGGTTCATATTGAGGTAAAAAAGGTCCAAAATTAAACTTTGTTTGATTTCATCAAAAATTTAATAATTGGGGTTCTTTGATATGCCAAATCTAACCGTGTATTTAGATTTTCAATTTTGGGTCCCTTTTTATGAATTGGTCTACATTAAGGTCCAAAGGGTCCAAAATTAAACTTAGTTTGATTTTAACAAAAGTTGAATTTTTGGGGTTCTTTGATATGCTGAATCTAAACATGTGTTTAGATTTTTTATTATGGGACCAGTTTTCAAGTTGGTCCAAGTTGGGTCCAAAATTAAACTTTGTTTGATTTCAACAAAAATTGAATATATGGGGTTCTTTGATATGCTGAATCTAAACATGTATTTAGATTTTAGATTTTTGGCCCAGTTTTCAAGTTGGTTCAAATTGGGGTCTAAAATTAAACTTTGTTTGATTTCAACAAAAATTGAATATATGGGGTTCTTTGATATGCTGAATCTTACCATGTTTTTAGATTTTTTATTTGTGGGCCCGCTATCAGATTGGTTCATATTGAGGTCAAAAGGGTCCAAAATTAAACTTTGTTTGATTTCATCAAAAATTGAATTATTGGGGTTCTTTGATATGCCAAATCTAACCGTGTTTTTAGATTTTTAATTTTGGGTCCCGTTTTTTATACGACCGCAAAAATTAAAAATTTTTTGGTCGTATATTGGTATGACGTTGGCGTCGTCGTCGTCGTCGTCGTCCGGCGTCGTCCGAAGACACATTGGTTTTCGCACTCTAACTTTAGTTTAAGTGAATGGATCTCCATGAAATTTCACCATAAGGTTCAATACCACAAAAGGAAGGTTGGGATTGATTTTGGGGGTTATGGTACCAACAGTTAAGGAATTAGGGGCCAAAAAGGGGCCAAAAATAAGCATTTTTGTAACTTTCAGACAATAACTTGTGTGTAAGTGTATGGATCTCTCTGACATTGTACCACAAGGTTCCATATCACAAAGGGAAGGCTGTAATTGATTTTGGGGGTAATTGCCTCAAAATTTTAGGAATTAGGGGCCAAAAAAGGGGCAAAAAACAAGCATTTTTCTAGTTTCATGACAATAACTTGTGTGTAAGTGTTTGGATATTTCTGAAATTGTACTACAAGGTTCCATATCACAAAGGGAAAGCTGGAATTGAGTTTGGGGGTAATTGCCTCAAAATTTTAGGAATTGGGGGCCAAAAAGGGGCCAAAAATAAGCATTTTTCTAGTTTCAAGACAATAACTTGTGTTCAAGTGTATGGATCTCTCTGAAATTGTACTGCAAGGTACCATACCACAAAGGGAAGGCTGGGATTGAGTTTGGGGGTGATGAATCATAAGGGGGTTCAAATAATTGGGGGGGGGGATTTTTTTTTTTTTTTTTTTTCTTTTTTTCCTTTTTTTTTTCTTTTAAAATTTTCCATTTTAAGTTGGTTATTTCTGATTTATATTTAAAAGCAAATGATAATGATATGGTAGGAGATACACACCAAACAGGATGTGTAAATTATTATATAATAAGTATTGTGCAATAGCAAGAAATTTTCAATTGCACAGTATTGCACAATAGCAAGAAATCTTCAATTGCACAGTATTGCGCAATAGCAAGAAATCTTCAATTTAACAGTATTGCGCAATAGCAAGAAATATCCAATAGCACAATATTGCGCAATAGCAAGAAATTGTCAATTGTACAGTATTGCGCAATAGCAAGAAATATTCAATTGCACAGTATTGTGCAAAAGAAGATACTTCGTATAAATTGCTTATTTCTTGATCAATTTCAATGGGGTTTTATTCTTGAATTCTTGGGGTTCTTTAATATGCTGAATCTAACCGTGTATTAAGTTTTTGGATTTTGGGCCCCGTTTTTAAATTGGTCCACATTGAGGTCCAAAGGGTCCAAAATTAAACTTTGTTTGATTTCATCAAAAATTAAATTATTGGGGTTCTTTGTTTGATATGCCGAATCTAACCGTGTATTTAGATTTTTAATTTTGGGTCCCGTTTTTTAAATTTGTCTACATTAAGGTCCAAAGGGTCCAAAATTAAACTTAGTTTGATTTTAACAAAAATTGAATTCTTAGGGTTCTTTGATATGCTGAATCTAAACATGTGTTTAGATTTTTGATTATGGGCCCAGTTTTCAAGTTGGTCCAAGTTGGGGTCCAAAATTAAACTTTGTTTGATTTCAACAAAAATTGAATATATGGGGTTCTTTGATATGCTGAATCTAAACATGTATTTAGATTTTAGATTTTTGGCCCAGTTTTCAAGTTGGTCCAAATTGGGGTCCAAAATTAAACTTTGTTTGATTTCAACAAAAATTGAATATATGGGGTTCTTTGATATGCTGAATCTTACCATGTATTTAGATTTTTTATTTGTGGGCCCGCTATCAAATTGGTTCATATTGAGGTCAAAAGGGTCCAAAATTAAACTTTGTTTGATTTCATCAAAAATTGAATTATTGGGGTTCTTTGATATGCCAAATCTAACTGTGTTTTTAGATTTTTAATTTAGGTACCCGTTTTTTAAATTTGTCTACATTAAGGTCCAAAGGGTCCAAAATTAAACTTAGTTTGATTTTAACAAAAATTGAATTCTTCGGGTACTTTGATATGCTGAATCTAAACATGTGTTTAGATTTTTGATTATGGGACCAGTTTTCAAGTTTGTCCAAGTTGGGGTCCAAAATTAAACTTTGTTTGATTTCAACAAAAATTGAATATATGGGGTTCTTTGATATGCTGAATCTAACCAAATATTTTGATTTTGGACATTGGACCATAATAGGTAAATTAAAAAAATTGAAGTTCTTAGACCACATTCTTTCTGTGTCAGAAACCTATGCTGTGTCAAATATTTAATCACAATCCAAATTCAGAGCTGTATCAAGCTTGAATGTTGTGTCCATACTTGCCCCAACTGTTCAGGGTTCGACCTCTGCGGTCGTATCAAGCTGCGCCCAGCGAAGCATTTTATTTTAATTGGACTACATTAAGGTCCAAAGGGTCCAAAATTAAACTTAGTTTGATTTTAACAAAAATTGAATTCTTGGGGTACTTTGATATGCTGAATCTAAACATGTGTTTAGATTTTTGATTATGGGACCAGTTTTCAAGTTTGTCCAAGTTGGGGTCCAAAATTAAACTTTGTTTGATTTCAACAAAAATTGAATATATGGGGTTCTTTGATATACTGAATCTAACCATGTATTTTGATTTTGGACATTGGACCATAATAGGTAAATTAAAAAAATTGAAGTTCTTAGACCACATTCTTTCTGTGTCAGAAACCTATGCTGTGTCAAATATTTAATCACAATCCAAATTCAGAGCTGTATCAAGCTTGAATGTTGTGTCCATACTTGCCCCAACTGTTCAGGGTTCGACCTCTGCGGTCGTATCAAGCTGCGCCCAGCGAAGCATTTTATTGTATTTCCTATCTGTATTTGTATTAAATAATTTAGGTTGGCACCAAGATTTGTATGTTTACTAGCGTTAAATGTGCAGTATACTATCCATTTCGGTATATATATATATATACTGTATAGAATTGTTTGATGTACGGACCTGGATAGTATACTGGACATTGCTTGTAAACATACAAAAGTTGGTACCAATATTTTAAAATGAATTTGATTTAAGAAATAAGTTACATATGCCACTGAATAGCCAAATTAATAACAGCCCTTATGTTGGGGATGTGTCTGGATGGAAGTACACAAATCCTAACAATTACACAATGTAAATGTGTATATATATACAATGTACACAGTACAGCATGACAGGTAAAATCATATTTCTATGAATGTTAAGCTGCAAGATGTCAGACTTGTCCGCCAGTTGACAAAGTTTAATTAACACCTGCTCTGATATAACCTGTGTAATTCCTGCTGCAGTGTTCCAGCTAGGTCTTTTTCACAGGGCGGTCTGCCCGCCCTTTCCCGAGTGCCGCCCTGTGCCCTTTTTACAGTTTGCAGGGCGCCCTGCCTATTTTGAAGATCGATTGGTATATTATTTTGTTCGTATTGATATGATCAGCCAATTACGAAAATTTACCTGGCGACAAGTATATGACTTTGTTTACGACCCCAAGCTAATCAACGGTTACAACAGGTGTCATAATCTGTTGTTATAGGTAATCCGTTTATCGGATGGGTCATTTAATGATCATCAACATTAATTCATTCAAATAGAATCGGTCAGTTGGCATTTGTCTTTGAACTTGAAGAAATGTTGCTTGACAAGTTTTCAGCCTAAAAATTAGAAAGATTGTTTTTCTCTGGGCTTATGATGTTGTTCTTGTATATATAAAACCAGTGATTCAATGAATAAAAAATGTTTGATTATAATCTTTATTAAAACATGCCCTTTTCATATTATCATATCACGCGTTAAATGCCCTTTTTATACGACCGCAAAAATTAAAAATTTTTTGGTCGTATATTGGTATGACGTAGTCGTCGTCGTCCGGCGTCGTCCGAAGACACATTGGTTTTCGCACTCTAACTTTAGTTTAAGTGAATGGATCTCCATGAAATTTTACCATAAGGTTCAATACCACGAAAGGAAGGTTGGGATTGATTTTGGGGGTTATGGTACCAACAGTTAAGGAATTAGGGGCCAAAAAGGGGCCAAAAATAAGCATTTTTGTAGCTTTCAGACAATAACTTGTGTGTAAGTGTATGGATCTCTCTGACATTGTACCACAAGGTTCCATATCACAAAGGGAAGGCTGTAATTGATTTTGGGGGTAATTGCCTCAAAATTTTAGGAATTAGGGGCCAAAAAAGGGGCAAAAAACAAGCATTTTTCTAGTTTCATGACAATAACTTGTGTGTAAGTGTTTGGATATTTCTGAAATTGTACTACAAGGTTTTATATCACAAAGGGAAAGCTGATATTGAGTTCGGGGGTAATTGCCTGAAACGTTTAGGAATTGGGGGCCAAAAAGGGGCCAAAAATAAGCATTTTTCTAGTTTCAAGACAATAACTTGTGTTCAAGTGTATGGATCTCTCTGAAATTGTACTGCAAGGTACCATACCACAAAGGGAAGGCTGGGATTGAGTTTGGGGGTGATGAATCATAAGGGGGTTCAAAAAATTTGGGGGGGGGATTTTTTTTTTTTTCTTTTTTTCCTTTTTTTTTTCTTTTAAAATTTTCCATTTTAAGTTGGTTATTTCTGATTTATATTTAAAAGCAAATAATAATGATATTGTAGGAGATACACACCAAACAGGATGTGTAAATTTTTATATAATAAGTATTGTGCAATAGCAAGAAATTTTCAATTGCACAGTATTGCACAATAGCAAGAAATCTTCAATTGCACAGTATTGCGCAATAGCAAGAAATCTTCAATTGCACAGTATTGCGCAATAGCAAGAAATATCCAATAGCACAATATTGCGCAATAGCAAGAAATTGTCAATTGTACAGTATTGCGCAATAGCAAGAAATATTCAATTGCACAGTATTGTGCAAAAGAAGATACTTCTTATAAATTGCTTATTTCTTGATCAATTTCAATGGGGTTTTATTCTTGAATTCTTGGGGTTCTTTAATATGCTGAATATAACCGTGTATTAAGTTTTTGGATTTTGGGCCCCGTTTTTAAATTGGTCCACATTGAGGTCCAAAGGGTCCAAAATTTAACTTTGTTTGATTTCATCAAAAATTGAATTATTGGGGTTCTTAGATATGCCGAATCTAACCGTGTATTTAGATTCTTAATTTTTGGTTCCGTTTTCAAATTGGAGTACATTAAGGTCCAAAGGGTCCAAAATTAAACTTAGTTTGATTTTAACAAAAATTGAATTTTTAGTGTTCTTTGATATGCTGAATCTAAACATGTATTTAGATTTTTGATTATGGGCCCAGTTTTCAAGTTGGTCCAAATCGGGGTCCAAAATTAAACTTTGTTTGATTTCAACAAAAATTGAATATATGGGGTTCTTTGATATGCTGAATCTAACCATGTATTTAGATTTTTGGGCCCTGTTATCAACTTTGTCCACATTGAGGTCAAAAGGGTCCAAAATTAAACTTTGTTTGATTTCATCAAAAATTGAATTCTTGGGGTTCTTTGATATGCTGAATCTAACCATGTATTTAGATTTTGGATATTGGACCATAATAGGTGAATGTCCAATTTAAAATTTTTAAGTTCTTAGACCACATTCATTTTGTGTCAGAAAGCTATGCTGTGTCAAATATTTAATCACAATCCAAGTTCAGAGCTGTATCAAGCTTGAATGTTGTGTCCATACTTGCCCCAACTGTTCAGGGTTATACACGAAAGGAAGGTTGGGATTGATTTTGGGGGTTATGGTACCAACAGTTAAGGAATTAGGGGCCAAAAAGGGGCCAAAAATAAGCATTTTTGTAACTTTCAGACAATAACTTGTGTGTTAGTGTATGGATCTCTCTGACATTCTACCACAAGGTTCCATATCACAAAGGGAAGGCTGTAATTGATTTTGGGGGTAATTGCCTCAAAATTTTAGGAATTAGGGGCCAAAAAAGGGGCAAAAAACAAGCATTTTTCTAGTTTCATGACAATAACTTGTGTGTAAGTGTTTGGATATTTCTGAAATTGTACTACAAGGTTTCATATCACGAAGGGAAAGCTGGAATTGAGTTCGGGGGTAATTGCCTGAAACGTTTAGGAATTGGGGGCCAAAAAGGGGCCAAAAATAAGCATTTTTCTAGTTTCAAGACAATAACTTGTGTTCAAGTGTATGGATCTCTCTGAAATTGTACTGAAAGGTACCATACCACAAAGGGAAGGCTGGGATTGAGTTTGGGGGTGATGAATCATAAGGGGGTTCAAAAAATTTGGGGGGGGGATTTTTTTTTTTTCTTTTTTTTTTCTTTTTTTCCTTTTTTTTTTCTTTTAAAATTTTCCATTTTAAGTTGGTTATTTCTGATTTATATTTAAAAGCAAATAATAATGATATTGTAGGAGATACACACCAAACAGGATGTGTAAATTTTTATATAATAAGTATTGTGCAATAGCAAGAAATTTTCAATTGCACAGTATTGCACAATAGCAAGAAATCTTCAATTGCACAGTATTGTGCAATAGCAAGAAATCTTCAATTGCACAGTATTGCGCAATAGCAAGAAATATCCAATAGCACAATATTGCGCAATAGCAAGAAATTGTCAATTGTACAGTATTGCGCAATAGCAAGATATATTCAATTGCACAGTATTGTGCAAAAGAAGATACTTCTTATAAATTGCTTATTTCTTGATCAATTTCAATGGGGTTTTATTCTTGAATTCTTGGGGTTCTTTAATATGCTGAATATAACCGTGTATTAAGTTTTTGGATTTTGGGCCCCGTTTTTAAGTTGGTCCAAATCGGGGTCCAAAATTAAACTTTGTTTGATTTCAACAAAAATTGAATAATTATGGGGTTCTTTGATATGCTGAATCTAACCATGTATTTAGATTTTGGATATTGGACCATAATAGGTGAATGTCCAATTTAAAATTTTTAAGTTCTTAGACCACATTCATTCTGTGTCAGAAACCTTTGCTGTGTCAAATATCTAATCACAATCCAAATTCAGAGCTGTATCAAGCTTGAATGTTGTGTCCATACTTGCCCCAACTGTTCAGGGTTCGACCTCTGCGGTCGTATCAAGCTGCGCCCTGCGGAGCATTTTATTCAGGATTGGCACCCTGCCCTTTTGAAATCCTAGCTGGAACACTGTGCTGGAAAGTTGTAAATCAATGCTTGCCTGTACAGATATTTGTTTATTTATGGAGGATAGATGAGTGTAAGACATTTTACTCATCCAGCAGTAATCTACCTACAGTGATGAAGTAGTTTATCTTGCTTCATTTACCCGTTACAACCTTCCAGAATTGAATCATATGTCATGTATTTCATTTGTTTTAAACATTATATTTTATTACTTTGTACAATTTAGGTAAAGATCTTGAAAGTATTCCAGCCATTGTAGCAGATACTGGTTGTGATGAGTCTATTTTAGAAATGACAAAGCAAGCTAAAGTTGTCCTGAACTGTGTTGGACCAGTAAGTCATAACATTTTTTTTTATGAATAATCATACATGTATATGGAGACAAAATTTTATAATTTGCAGAAAACACGAATTTAAAATTCATGACTGTAATAATTTGATTATTTCATTTAAATCATTTTATCATGTGTATGAATGTACATGTATTAAATAAAATTGAGAATGGAAATGGAGAATATGTCAAAGAGACAACAACCCGACCAAAGAGCAGACAACAGCTGAAGGCCACCAATGGGTCTTCAACGCAGCGAGAAAATCCCGCACCCTGAGGTGGTCCTCAGCTTGCCCCTAAATAAAATTGTGTACTAGTTCAGTGAAAATGGACGTCACACTAAACTTCAAAACATATAAATGAACTAAAATTAAAAAAAACATACAAGACTAACAAAGGCCAGAGGCTCCTGACTTGGGACAGGCGCAAAAATGCGGTGGGGTTAAACATGTTAAAAACTGTTTTCTAAACATGAACAATATATTTTCTTAACAAGCAAGTATTTCGTCATACCCCTTGTCCATCTGTATTTTCTTTCATCCCAACAATTTTCGTCACACTAGTATTTTTCTCAGAAACTACTCAACAGAGTGGCTTCATAGTTGGTGGTTTTTACTATTTATTGTAGTAAAAACTTGATACAAAGTAAGATATATTTAAACATTTATCTTTTAGCATGTTTCAGCTGAAATAAATGAATGAATTTGATATGTTTTATTCATTTTCAACACTTATACCTACTAATTTAGTCCTTACAAGTCCATAGTTTAGATTAATAAAAATTGACAAATTAATTATTACAACATTTTTCAAGATATTTTTTTTTGTAAATGCATAATTTTTACAGGTATCTTATTACCTATCATGATCACCTGGCATTGCTAGGTGTGAAAAATTAATTACTAAAACAACAGCCCCCAATAAATGATGACAAAATATGGGTTGAAAGTAATAAATTGGATATTTGAAGACTCACCTAAACAATCAAATATTTCCTGTCTATTAAAGTCTGTGAAAAGAAAATCATCTTCATGCAGGAAATGGAAAGTATGATGGACCTTACTTTTACATGTCTTAAGGCTTCTGTAATTTATGGTTTAAACCAAAAAATATATAATGTAAAATAAATTTTTACCTTTACCTAATCAATTTTTACTTACACATAGTACAACCACCTTGACCTAAAGCACCTAACTGAAACCTAAAAGAGCCCATTTGGAACTTCTATACACTATAAGACAACAACAAAACCAGTGCAAAATGTAATGATTCCAATATTTTGTACAAATAAATCATTGTAAATCACTGTTTATTAAGAATTTACAATAAAAATAGAACTAAGACCACTTAAAATGGCTTTAACACTTTCATTATTTCATTACTTAGATAATTGACCAGGTAGAGAGTGGTTTTTGTCGAGCCTGCGACTTTTGTCGCAGAAAGCTCGACATAGGGATAGTGATCCGGCGGCGGCGGCGTTAGCTAACTTCTTAAAAGCTTTATATTTTAGAAGGTGGAAGGTCTGGATGCTTCATACTTTGTATATGGATGCCTCATGTTACGAAGTTTCCGTCAGTCACATGTCCAATGTCCTTGACCTCATTTTCATGGTTCAGTGACTACTTGAAAAAAAGTTAAGATTTTTTGTAATGTTAGATTCTCTCTTATTATAAGTAATAGGATAACTATATTTGGTATGTGCGTACCTTGCAAGGTCCTCATGCCCGTCAGACAGTTTTCACTTGACCTCGACCTCATTTCATGGATCAGTTAACAAGGTTAAGTTTTGGTGGTCAAGTCCATATCTCAGATACTATAAGCAATAGGTCTAGTATATTCAGTGTATGGAAGGACTGTAAGGTGTACATGTCCAACTGGCAGGTGTCATCTGACCTTGACCTCATTTTCATGGTTCAGTGGTTACAGTTAAGTTTTTGTGTTTTGGTCTGTTTTTCTTATACTGTATGCCATAGGTCTACTATATTTGGTGTATGGAGTGATTGTAAGGTGTACATGTCTAGCGGGCAGGTGTCATCTGACCTTGACCTCATTTTCATGGTTCAGTGGTCAAAGTTAAGTTTTTGAGTTTTGGTCTTTTTTTCTAATACTATATGCAACAGTTCAACTATATTTGGTATGTGCGTACCTTGCAAGGTCCTCATGCCCGTCAGACAGTTTTCACTTGACCTCGACCTCATTTCATGGATCAGTGAACAAGGTTAAGTTTTGGTGGTCAAGTCCATATCTCAGATACTATAAGCAATAGGTCTAGTATATTCGGTGTATGGAAGGACTGTAAGGTGTACATGTCCAACTGGCAGGTGTCATCTGACCTTGACCTCATTTTCATGGTTCAGTGGTTATAGTTAAGTTTTTGTGTTTTGGTCTGTTTTTCTTATACTGTATGCCATAGGTCTACTATATTTGGTGTATGGAATGATTGTAAGGTGTACATGTCTAGCGGGCAGGTGTCATCTGACCTTCACCTCATTTTCATGGTTCAGTGGTCAAAGTTAAGTTTGTTCAGTTTTGGTCTTTTTTTCTAATACTATATGCAATAGTTCAACTATATTTGGTGTATGGAAATATTTTATGATCTATTTGGCAGTCACGCAGGTTTTATTTGACCTTGACCTCATTTTTACGGTTCATTGCTCAGTGTTAAGTTTTTGTGTTTTGGTCTGTTTTTCTTAAACTATAAGCAATAGGTCAACTATATTTGTTGTATGGAAGAATTGTTAGCTGTACATGCCTGCCTAGCATGGTTCATCTGACCTTGACCTCATTTTCATGGTTCATTGGTCAATGTTTAGTTTACTTGGTTAATGTTAAGTTTATGTGACAGTTGTAATAAAGCTTTATATTTAGGACTATCAACATAATATCAATGATTAGTAAAGAAGGCGAGACATTTCAGTGTGTGCACTCTTGTTATAGTAATGTCCACTCAAAATTTCAATCGACCGGTATTTGCCAGTATTTACCGATATTTACCGCCGGCATGGTCAAAACTAGTATTGACCACTTTTTGCCAATCTTGGTTAGAAACCTACTTCCTGTTTGCCAACACTTGAATTTTTTTCTCGCCTTGACGGAGTAAAAAAGCCAGACATAGGTATGCTGTTTCTGGCGGTGACGGAGGCGGCGTCAACAATGTATTAGTTTGTGATTAGGTCTAGTTTATGGTGAACCACTAGCGGTAGGTCAATGATATTTGGTATGCAGTTGTATTATCATTGGCACATCTCATTACCGTGGAGATTATTTGGCCCCGCCCCCTCAGTCATGGTCTATTGACTTTGAAACTTTTGCTTAGTTTGCATGTTTTAGTTTGTGATTAGGTCAGTTCAAGGGGAACCATTAGTGGTAGGCCAATGTCAATTGGTATGCAGTTGTATAAGCATTAGTACATCTCATTTCCATGGAGAATATTTGGTCCAGTCCCCTCAGTCATGGTTTATTGACTTTGAAACTTTTGCTTCTTTTACATATATTAGTTTGTGATTAGATCAGTTTAAGATGAACTGCTAATGTCAAGTCTCATTTCCATAGAGATTATATAGCCCCACTCCCTCATCATGGTTCATTGTCTTTGAAACTTTTACATAGTTTACAAGTTAATGTTTATGTTTAGGTTTGTTTAAAGGGAACGACTTATGATAAGTCGATGTTATTTGGTATGCAGTTGTATTAGCATTGGCACATTTCATTTCCATGGAGATTGTTTAGCCATGTACTTTCAGTCATGGTTCATTGACTTTGAATATTTGCATAACTTACATGTTAAAGTATTGTTATTTTAATTTCAAGATTTGCATTATCAAAATTACAAAAAGGCGAGACATATCTCTGTGTTAACAGTTTATGTAATATGTTGAATGAACTTAAAAAAAATTGTCACACTTTTCTCATAAAACTACCGAAAAGAACAACTTCATATTTAATCTGCACTGCTCATCAGTGATGAGTTATAACTTGTGTGCACTTTTCAGATCTGCTAGACAAATGATATTTCCTTTTCTGATACTTTGAAATACGAGTGGGAGTTTTGCCTTAAAATTTTTTTGGACATAAGATGCTTTTCTATTGCATTCAATGCTCCAATCATTGTAAACAAAAGGTAAAAAATTGGGGTTGACATATATGCAGTTGTGTCAGCTCATTGCTGTGGATAGGCAGTTATTGAACACACAGTGATCCAATGTGCTTCCCATTTTACCTTTAAAGACCTGGTCTAGGAAGCAAAAACTTAAATTTTTTGTTGGATGATCACAAATACGTCACCATTTGCCCAGAACCATCCTCTTCATTGATCTTTGTTTTAACAGACAACCCAAAATGTTTCTGTCTTGGATGAAATAAATAAGGGAATTTTGCACTTACTGTAGGTTTAAACCAGCCCAGTGAGACACTTTTTGATATCATTTTTTCAAAACATGATTTAAACTACAGTAACATTTGGTGAAAGTTTTAAGAGTCCCAATCTGCTTCAAAATATTATAACCCAGTGCTTATACCATCAATCAAACAGTAAAAATAAAATTATTGCATTACATTGTGTAGGTAAGCTAAAATATGCAAGATTGATTATATCTTTTCAGTACCGTTTCCATGGGGAAAAAGTTGTAAAAGCATGTATTGAAGGTGGAGCCAGCCATTTGGATATAAGTGGTGAACCACAGGTAACTGATAATGTACATTGTTTTGAGATGTCAACTACTGCTTGTGAAAAATAATGGGAGATAATAAACCTACTGAGATTCCCGACCGAAATCTTATAAGCGTTAGGTCCCATGACACAAAGTATCATTTAGGAAGGCAATTTGTGCAAGGAGAACACATAAACAGTTAATAAGTTACATCTAAGGATATTTGTTGTGCAAAATGCTGAACAAAATCATTTTGTTAGCATTGAAAAGATTAGTGGTAGTGTGTCATTATTTTACATAGGTATGTAAGAAAATGATAGTTTGCAAATAAAGCTTAACACAGCCTTTACGTTTAGGAACCATTCAACTGTATATTAAAGCAAATAAATTTTTTTTTTTTGCATAAAGCGGACGCACAGACCGAAAAACATAATGCCCCTCTACTATCGTAGGTGGGGCATAAAAATCGTTCTCTTTATGGCTACAGTTTGTATAGTATTTAAGCAATTTAAACTAAAAATGGAAAATAAGCTAAACAATTTTACAATATATAACATTGAAGAGTAAGTAAAATATATTAAATTGTATTGTAAATTCTCTCATGGTTGTGGCCTGTTATCTATTTCTTGCATCATGTGCATGAAGAGATGCAGTGTGATACGAAAATCTGAGTTAATTTGATTGGCTTATCCAGCATCATGAGACAATATTACTACATTTCCATTAGCTATTCATTGGGTCATTGATGACTTTCAAAGGTTAAGATGATGTACATTTCGTCCATGGCAACGGACATATGTGATTTCTTCAATAATATACAAAACACTCACACTTTTCACATGAAAATCTTCTATTTGTCAAATTTTATTACATTCTGAAGCATACAAAAAGTTTTAAAATGTCGGATGTTAAAGTTTGACACCGGAACAGGACATATGACGTCATACTTGAATGTGCAAAAGACTAGACCAATTTGTTAGTGGAAGTTAACTTAACACAACGAGAGTGTTGACCATAAGAGAAATAGGTTTAACAACTTGTTAGAAGTGGATATCGCATGATATCATCTCTCGTTATTTAATTTAAATAGTAAAATTACTAATTAGATATAAATTTACTAAATTTACTCCCCAAAGGCTCGTTTATTATTATATTGAAATTAAATAACTCGAGTTGATATCAAGCAATATCCAATTCTCACTCGTTATGAAACCTTTAAATATCAGTTGCAACTCGAATATAAAGCTTTTCCATGGAAATAATTGAGTGAGCATACAAAAAAGAACTGCTTGATCGCCAATTTAAAGCAATTACAGTTCATTCCCTTTGCATATAAGAATTTTTTTCAAGAAGGGTTAGCCTTTTTATTTTTTATAAGTAACTTATAACCACTTACCGGGTATATATGTATCATCCTATTTTATTGAATTCTAGATATCTTCTTCATATCAATTAAATAAACATATATATGTGTTAAATATTGTGTGCAGATCCATTTTTCAGAAACCTTTACACAAATGTATCTTAGTGTATCAATGATATTTGAACTTCACAATTACAGTTCTAAAAATTTTCATGATTACTTCAACTCTGTTAAGCAACATGTAGACTATTGTAACCAACATTATTTGCACAGGTGTTTTTAAGTTAGGATATTTCTGTCTTACAGACTCATCATCTAGTTCTGACTTACATTTTTAGTTCCTTGAAAGGATGCAGCTGATGTATAACAATAAAGCTAAAGAAGCCGGGGTGTTTGTAATAGGAACATGTGGATTTGATAGCATACCAGCAGAAATGGGAGTTGTGTTTGCACAAAACAAGTTTCAAGGTAATTCCTCATATAGTTTAGTTTTTAATATAAATCTGATTGTGATCTGTATAAAAATGATAACTGATGACAAGCCTTCCATTGAAGAACATATTTTTCATTACAAATTTCTTAGATTGAATTAGTTTTTTGCATATATGTAACATTCAGAAACGTGTCCATCCCCCTAAACATGTCCATGTCCCCAAACATGTCCATAAGACATCACTGAATTCCCAAACATATCTAGTTGATGAAGAATGGAAAAACATGTCTTTTTCATGATCACCCAACCATTATTAAAAAGGAGATGTGGTATGATTGCCAATGAGACATCTATATGCCAAAGTTCAAATGAAGTGGATGTAAGCAATTATGGGAAACCGTAAGGGCTTCAACAATGAGAAAAACCCATAACATATAGTCAGCTATAAAAGGCCCCGACATGGAAAATAGGAAACAATTCAAGTGAGAAAACTAACAGTCTAATTTATAACAAAACAATTTGCAAAAAACAAATATGACATACATGAAGCAACAACAACCACTGAACAACAGGCTCCTGACTTGGGACAGGCACATACAGAATGTGGCAGGGTTAAATTAGTTTGCTGGCACCAAACCCTCCCCCTAACCTGGGACAGTGGTGTAACAGAACAATATAAGAACAAACTATAATAAAAATCAGTTGAAAAAGGCTTAACTCATCAGATCGATACAAAGCAGAAAACATCTAACGAAATCACAGACCGGACGTTGCAGCATATCTATACACCACACAACAAAAAAGATTCTAAGTAAAGATCTGAGAGCACTTGCAGTTACTGACAGCTAGTTCAAAGCCAATAACAACTAATAAAAAAATCATGTGTTTAAGACTAAAAAATTGGTCAGTACACATCCAACATCCAATGGATTTGGTGTAAAGCCGTCATTAACGTTCAGAGAAAAACATGACCTTGTGTAATGCCAAAATATAGGTATTGACAGATTGTAGTACCGTGAATGTGCATATGTGTATAACAATAATATTCAGTATGGTGTTAATTTACTAATAACAAAATCAATATTTATACCAATAAAAACAATATTAAAAGATATAAATACAGTGCATATTTTTTATACAATTTGGATTTGTACCAAACTTGGACAGAAGCTTGTTTATGATCAAATGCTAGTATCTAGAAGGAAATTTTGTTTTCTTCCAGTTAACATTACATTCAGTCTGCAGTTAAAGTTTTTAAACATTTATTAGATTCATAAACTATCCTGGATTTTTACCAAACTTGGACAGAAGCTTCTTACAATCAAAAGATAGTATCAAGTGGAATATTGTTATTGATTTACTTCCTCATTTTTGTTGAGCCTGCGATTAACAGAAAAAGTAGGCGAGACACTGGGTTCCGCGGAACCCTAACAAATTTTTTTTTCTAAGAAGTGGTAGTATGACAGTAGCTCTTTAAAGGGCCAGATTTCCACGAATTGATGCAGAATTGTAAAAAAATCAGTTTGGGTGCTGCCAAATTTGAAAATTACCAAGACAGAACATTGTATCAGATAGTTTTCATTTTCTCATATCAGTTGTACCAAGTAAGTTCTCTCACTCCAATTACTGATTATTATTTGTTTTTGTTTATTAGATTAAAATAAAGTTGTCAATTTGAATAGCTTCAATTCACATTTTGGACCTCTGACCATCTCTGCAATTTTATGAAGTCTCCATTTTGGATTTTGTTTCTTTTAACTCAGTATCAGTTTTAATCTTCAGTAATTGAACGTCTGTATTGATAACCTTGGATAGTGTTGTCTTTTTTTTTTTTCTTTTGGACTTGAACAGAAACCCAACATCTTCAATCCTATCATGCATTGATTGAATTTGCTATAGACATAACTGAAGTCACAGGCGATATATTAGCGCTAAAAAACGTGGACACATTTTGGTGGATAACAACTGTCTGAAACGTTTGATAGACAAAAAATCTGACACGTTTGAGCAAAGTCAATTATAGGTCACATTTGGGCGATTTGTGTTTTTAAAGACATGTTTGGGTGAAATAGAAATTTTTTTTTGGGGGGGGGGGGGGGGGTAGACATATTTGAGAGTTACATATATGCTAGGTTATCCTCCTAGGTGGCTTTAGTTATATAAACTTTTCATTTTGAATGTCTTCACTTTTTCAAGATATTGATATCTTTCAAATAGAATTAAAGGTTTCCTATTTGCAACCAATGGCTAAATCAAAATAAAATTGAAAGTTGCAATATTTAAGGAAAATGATCATACACCGTCATAATCAATTCTGTCTATAAAAACAACTTTTAAATGCAGCATATACATAAGATACATACTTAAATTTTTATGCTTGATATGGATAAAATATTAAATTCTATTTTTCCAAATTTAAAAACTTAAACAATATAAGATAGTACTGAACTTTTTGATAGCCAAATTGTCAGCATTTACCTGATCAATAATTATATTTCAAGCAACGTTTTTTTTTAACAGGTGAAATTAATTCCATTGAAGCTTACCTAGACTTTGAGGCAAAAGAGGTAATACTGTATACCTTCATTTTATATATATATAAATCAGTTTCTTGCCAGGATTTTTTCTCTGTGTTATGCATAGTTGATTCAATGATGATCATGTTTATATCCGTAGTGTTCATCCTAAATCAAAATTGTTTGTAGTGACAAAAGTATGTATATATACAATGTACATATAAAAATGATAGAACAACTATACAGTATAAAATATAGTTTAAATTCAGATCATACTTGTTGAAGACCTGTTACTGTCAGAAATTCAAAGTTTTTCTACTATATGTTAAACAGAAACTTTTGACATATGAGAGGTATCCAAAGATTGAGTTTAGCACTCGGACAAACAGTGGGTCACTAGTGTGCATTTTTTTTTGCTTATATTTTAGAACATGGACCGTTGTCACTTATGAACATATGCATTAAGAACTAAACAGTTTTCACTTTATTCAAACATTAGTCATATTTAGCTATGGTGTTTCAAGAAGAGACAAATATCTGCCAAATGAACCAAGTATATTTCTTTCTCTTATGGTTGTGGCCTGTTATCTATTTCTTGCATGAAGAAATATACCTTGTATCACACTGTACGGAGTGTGATGCGAAAACAGTGTGTATTTGATTGGCTAATCCAGCATCTTAGACGATACTACGACATTTCCATTGGCTATACGTTAGGTCATTGATAACTTTCAAAGGTTAAGACAATGTTTATTTAGTCCATGGCAACGGATATATATGATTTCTTCAATAATATACAAAATGCTCACACTTTTCATCTGGAAATCTTCTTTCTGTCAAATTCTATTACATTCTGAGGCGTAATTTCGAAATGTCTGATGTTAAAGTTTGACGTCCGAAAAGGACAGTATAGGCTCGTTTATTATTATATTGAAATTAACTAACTCGAGTTGATATCAAGCGATATCCAATTCTCTCTTGTTATGAAACCTTTAATTCTCCCATAAATTTGGATGCACTTCTTTCTTCTTTAAATCTGAAAAAGAAAGTTTTGAAATTAACAACATAAACTTAATTGAAGAGGAGCTTAAAGCTGAATTTTGAAATTTATATGATATTCTAAAGCAAATATAGATTTTGCTTTGCTTGAGAATGTTACATATCCAAAATTGAGGATGTCATAAAGTGATAGTATCATGTCCCTGCACAAAATATTTTTAACCTTTGGAGGAGCTGGCAAGCGTTTTTTCAAACATCAATAGAACTAAATGAAGAGAAAACCTAATATCCTACTTCATAGCTTAAGTCATCCCAAAATAAGGGTTTGGTGAATGATTTTTTTTGTTCAAAGGAATGCTATTTGTTGCATTAGTATTTTGTAAAAAAAATGATTAGCTTTCAAAGTATATTATTTCATATCAGCAACTGTCAACAATATATGATTCAGGAATGATTTTTTTTTGTCTTTTCACAAGCATCACTTAATTATTTGTTTTACCTGTGTTTTTGTTAAAAGGTACTTTTATTAAAAAAAAACAACAATTAAATTTCTATTTCAAGGGTACTGCTATTAATGTAACCACACTGGAATCAGCCGTTTATGGATTTGCTCATGCCAATGAATTGAAGAGTCTGAGAAAATCTCTGTACCCTGAACCACTACCAAAACCAAAATACAGGTTAAATAAAAGGTACAGACATGACAACCAAATTGCCAAACGATTTCTTATGGTTGTGATATGCTATGCATTTGCATGGAAAATAATTTATAGGTTTATTGTGGACATAAAATGCTGTGAACCAACTGTTATTTAAGAGCAATTTATTTTCATTTGATTTGAAAGTAAAACTAAAATGTTCAAATTTCATGTATTTTAAAAGGAACATATATTAATTGTATGTCAATGAAACTACACACATTATTTAATCAATTGAAAATAAATTGCCATTAAAAAGTTGGCCCACAGTTAATAATTTTAGAATATTGAAATTTATACAATATTTGTAACAACCCATTGATATACAACAGTTTGTATCTTCAGGAGTTGTTTGAACAGATTGTATGAATCTTTATTCGGCTATGGATGTAAATCTATTTCCATAGAACTTATTTGTTTTAGGGGTTAGTAGGTAATGTGACAACATTAGAATCAGCTGTTTATGGCTTTGCTCATGCTAGTGAGCTGAAGAGTTTGAGGCATTCTCTTTATCCAGAACCACTACCAAAGCCAAGTTTTAAACTTCAAAAACGGTAACATAGAATGTGTTAAAAGCACACTATTTATCTGGCTTATAAAAAAATATATGCTTTAATTTTCTGTATGGTATGATTTTTAATTATACCCCTGCTAAAAGGAGCCGTAGTATAATGCTTTACCTTTACGTCCATTTGTATGTCCCATGATACATTTGTCACATTTTTATACGCCCGTTTACGGGACGTATTATGGTATACCGTTGTCCGTCCGTCTGTCCGTCGTCAACATGTCGGACAATAACTCAAAAATGCTTTAACCAATTTGCATAAAACTTTGGTGAATTGTTTATATCTATTGACGTGAGCTCCCTTTTGTTTTTTTATAAAATTTAGATTTCACATTTCCGAGTTATGGGGTTTTATTCATTAAAAAAAGGGTGATTTTCCAGTTTTCGGACAATTAGTCAAGAATGCTTTCACCAACTTGCAAGAAATTGTGGTGAATTGTTTATATCTATTGACATGAGCTCCCTTTTGATTTTTATAAATTTTAGATTTTACATTTCCGAGTTTTATTCATAAAAAAAGGGGGGATTTTCCAGTTTTCGGACAAAAACTCATAAATGCTTTCAGCAATTCTTATGAAACTTTGGTGAATTGTTTGTATGTATTGATGTAAGCTCCCTTGAGAATTTTATAAATTTTACATTTTACATTTCTGAGTTATGGGGTTTTATTCATTAAAAAAAGGGGTGATTTTCCAGTTTTCGGACAATAACTCAAAAATGCTGCCACCAATTTTCATGAAACTTTGGTGAATTGGTT
This sequence comes from Mytilus californianus, assembly GCF_021869535.1. Taxonomy (NCBI): domain Eukaryota; kingdom Metazoa; phylum Mollusca; class Bivalvia; order Mytilida; family Mytilidae; genus Mytilus; species Mytilus californianus. Next base: position 30,442,266 of record NW_026262690.1, on the reverse strand, counting down.
ATATCTATTGATGTAAGCTCCCTTTTTATTTTCATAAATTTCTAATATGACATTGAGAATTAATTGAACTTTATTTGTTTATAGTCTGACAACAGATTTACTAAGTATTGAACAACAGCAAGAAATCTTTAATTGAATATAAATTCAATTCATATAACCAATTTCAAGTTCTTTGACTACATTTATTCAGAAACCTATAATATGTCAAATATTTCATTACAATCCAAATTCAGACCTGAATCAAGCTTGAATATTTTGTCCATTTTTGCCCCAACTGTTCAGGGTTGGACCTCTTCGGGCGTATCTAGCTGCGCTCAGCGAAGCAGTTTATTTACAGAATTACAAATAAGAACTTCCTGAAATTTGGTATCAGGCTTAATGTCAAAATGCTAAACCATGATGCATTTTCAAATTCATTGCTCCTCAACTTCCTTTTTATACGACTGCAAAAAAAATTTGCGGTCATATATTGGTATGACGTTGGCGTAGTCATCCTCTTCCGAAGACACATTGGTTTTCGCACTCTAACTTTAGTTTAATTGAATGGATCTCTATGAAATTTTACAATAAGGTTCAATACCACAAAAGGAAGGTTGGGATTGATTTTGGGTGTTATGGTACCAACAGTTAAGGAATTAGGGGCCAAAAATAAGCATTTTTGTAACTTCCAGACATAACTTGTGTGTTAGTGTATGGATCTCTCTGACATTGTACCACAAGGTTCCATATCACAAAGGGAATGCTGGGATTGATTTTGGGGGTAATTGCCTCCAAATTTTAGGAATTATGAGGCCAAAAAAGGGGCAAAATAAAGTGTTTTTCTAGTTTCATGACAATAACTTGTGTGTAAGTGTATTGGTCTTTCTGAAATTGTACTACAAGGTTCCATATCACAAAGGGAAAGCTGGAATTGAGTTTGGGGGTAATTGCCCAAAACGTTTAGGAATAAGGGGCCAAAAAGGGGCCAAAAATAAGCATTTTTCTAGTTTCCAGATAATAACTTGTGTTCAAGTGTATGGATCTCTCTGAAATTGTACTGCAAGGTACCATACGACAAAGGGAAGGCTGGGATTGAGTTTGGGGATGATGAATCATAAGGGGGTTCAAAAAATTTGAGGGGGGATTTTTTTTCTTTAAAATTTTCCATTTTAAATTGGTTATTTCTGATTTATATATAAAAGCAAAGAATAATGATATTGTTTGAATAGGTAAATTAAAAAATTTTAAGTTCTTAGACCACATTCATTCTGTGTCAGAAACCTATGCTGTGTCAAATATTTAATCACAATCCAAATTCAGTGCTGTATCAAGCTTGAATGTTGTGTCCATACTTGCCCCAACTGTTCAGGGTTCGACCTCTGCGGTCGTATCAAGCTGCGCCCAGCGGAGCATTTTATTACTGAATACTTAAATATTCTAACACATAATGCCCATTCATGAAATTTCCTCACATTTTTTTTAGACAACTATAAATAAGAGCTTCCTGAAATTTGTTATTGGGCTTGATGTGAGCATTCGTTACTCTTTGAAGCCTTTTCACATTCATTGCTCATCAACTTCTGGTTTATTATATATTTAGATATATTTACACAAAATGGCCATTTAGACATTTTATATCAAATTTCTCTGCTATTGCTTCTATTGCATATTTATCTGAATATTTTTTTTCATTTCTAAACAATTTATAAGTAGGAACTGTACTGCTTTCATTTAAAATGGAAACTTATGAATCTTTTTGTTTAAAGACTAATTTTTGTCTCGCCTTGTCGCAGTATGCGAGACATAGGTATTTCTATCCGCCGGCGGAGGCGTAAACTATTTGTATAAAGCTTTATATTGCTGAAGGTAGAAGACCTGGATGCTTCATATCTTGTATGGAGATACCTTATGTTACGAAGTTTCCGACTGTCATATGTCCAATGTCCTTGACCTCATTTTCATGGTTCAGTGACTGCTTGAAAAAAAAAAAAGTTTTTTTTTGTCATGTGAATTTCTCTCTTATTATGAGTACATGTAATAGGATAACCATATTTGGTATCTTGGTTCCTTGCAATGTCTACATGTCCGTCAGACAGGGTTCACCTGACCTCGACCTCATTTCATGGATCAGTGATCAAGGTTAAAGTTATGTGATTAGGTTTGTTTCTCAAATACTATAAGCAGTAGGTCATCTATATGTGGTGTGTGGAATGACTGTAAGGTGTACATGTCTGTCTAACAGGTACCATCTGACCTTGACCTAATTTTCATGGTTCATGGGTCAGTGTTAAGTTTTTGTGTTTTGGTTTGTTTTTCAAGTACTATAAGCAACAGGTCAATTATATTTGGTGTATGGAATGATTGTAAGGCGTACATGTCTGTCTAGCTGGTACCATCTGACCTTGACCTCATTTTCATGGTTCATTGGTCAATGTTAAGTTTTTGTGTTTTGGTCTGTTTTTCAAGTACTATAAGCAATAGTCAACTATATTTGGTGTATGGAATGACTGTAATGGGTACATTTCAGTCTGGCAGGTTTCATCTGACCTTGACCTCATTTTCATGGTTCATTGGTCAATGTTAAGTTTTTGTGGTTTGGGCTGTTTTTCTTAAACTATAAGCAATAGGTCAACTATATTTGGTGCATTGAATGATTATAAAGTGTACATGTCTGTTAGGCAGGTATCATCTGACCTTGACCTTATTTTCATGGTTCATTGGTCAATGTTAAGTTTTTGTGGTTTGGTTTGTTTTTATACGACCGCAAAAAAATTTTGAGGTCGTATATTGGTATGACGTTGGCGTCGTCGTCGTCCGGCGTCGTCGTCCGAATACACAATGGTTTTCGCACTCTAACTTTAGTTTAAGTAAATGGATCTCTATGAAATTTTACCATAAGGTTCAATACCACAATAGGAAGGTGGGGATTGATTTTGGGGGTTATGGTACCAACAGTTAAGGAATTAGGGGCCAAAAAGGGGCCGAAAATAAGCATTTTTGTAACTTCCAGGCATAACTTGTGTGTTAGCATATGGATCTCTTTGACATTGTACCACAAGATTCCATATCACAAAGGGTCAATGCTGGGATTGATTTTGGGGTTAATTGCCTCAAAATTGTAGGAATAAGGGGCCAAAAGGGGGCAAAAAACAAGCATTTTTCTAGTTTCATGACAATAACTTGTGTGTAAGTGTATGGATCTTTCTGAAATTTTACTACAAGGTTCCATTTCACAAAGGGAAAGCTGGAATTGAGTGTTGTGGTAATTGCCCAAAACGTTTAGTAATAAGGGGCCTAAAAAGGGGTTTAAAATAAGCATTTTTGAGTTTCTAGACAATAACTTGTGTTCAAGTGTATGGATCTCTCTAAAATTGTATTACAAGGTACCATACCACAAAGGCAAGGCTGTTATTGAGCTTGGTTTGGGGGGAAAGGGGGTGGGGGTGATGAATCATAAGGGGGGGCGGGGTCAAAAAAGGGGTAATTTTTTTTTTTCCTTTTTTTTTTTGTTTAAAATTTACATTTTAAGTTAGTTATTTTTTATCACGAAGAGAAAGTAGGAATTGAGTTTTGGGGTTAATTGCTCAAACATTTATGAATAAGGGGCCAAATATTGGTCAAAAATAAGGATTTTTTTAGTTTGCAACAAAAACTTGTGTTCAAGTGTATGGATCTCTGTGAAATTGTATTGCAATGTACCATACCACAAATTGAAGGTTGTGATTGAGGTGGGGGATGATGAATCAAAAGGGGGTTGAAAAAATGTGTGGGAGGTAGGATTTTTTTTTTTCCTTTTTTTTTCTTTAAAATTTTCCATTTAAAGATGGTTGTTTCAGATTTATATATGAAAGAAAATAATAATGATACGGTTATATATCATGAGGAATTGAAATTTAAAATTATGTATATTGGAAATTTAAGTTACATTGGAAAGTAATAATTGGCTTTGGGGGGGGGGGGGGGGTTATGGCTCTAATGTTTAAGGAATAAGGGGAAAAAAGGTTAAAAAACAAGGGTTTCCATTTTAATAGACAAATAATTGAGTAAAGAACATTATTTAAAAGCAGTGTAAGGTTGGTAATTCAATCTCATTTAAATATCTCATCTACACTGCTTTTAAATTATGTAAATTGGAAATTTGCCAATAACTTTATTGTTAATAAATGCATTGGAAATTTGCCAACAATTTTAGTGTAATAAACTTCATTGGAAATTTGCCAATATAAAATTTTGCTGATGAAGGATTTTTGTTTACCTTTAGCCTTGACTATGAAGTCATTTTCTATGTTTATAGCCTTATGATGTAGTTGAATTATTTAATACTTTTATGATGTGTTTAAATGGGGTTTTATCATGTTTATGGTTGCAAATTTCTTGTTTTAGTATAATAAACTCCATTTAAAATTTGCCAATAAAAATATTTTTGTTTATTTTTAGCTATGATTATGATGTCATTTTCTATTTTACTTTTATGGTTGCAAAGAAATTTTTATTTTTAGATATTACTGTTAAATGATGCTGATTAAGGTTTTTGCTATGTTTAGCCATGACTATGATGTCATTTTCTATTTTAATATCTGTTATGATGTACTTAAATGGGCTTTTATGGTTACAAAGGAATTTTATTTTTAGATATTACTATAAAATGTTGCTGATGCTGATTAAGGATTTTGTTTATTTTTAGCCATGACTATGATGTCATTTTCTATTTTAATACCTTTATGATGTAATTTCCATTTTTAGATATTACTGTTAAATGATGCTGATTAAGGGTTTTTTGCTATGTTTAGCCATGACTATGATGTCATTTTCTATTTTAATATCTTTATGATGTATTTAAATGGGCTTTTATGGTTACAAAGGAATTTTATTTTTAGATATTACTTTAAATGTTGCTGATTAAGGATTTTTGTTTATTTTTAGCCATGACTATGATGTGACTTTCTATTTTAATACCTTTATGATGTATTTAAATGGGCTCCCATGTATTTAGATTTTTGATTATTTATACATGTTACCAAATTGGTCCACATTGAACAAAAACGGTCCAAATTTCAACTTTATTACATTACATCAAACATTGAATTCTACATATTCTTTGATATATTGAAATTAACAAACAATTTAGTTTATGGATATTCCACCATAATAGGTAAATTAAATTTTTTCCAGTTCTTACACCACATTCATCCTGTGTCAGAAACCTATGCTGTGTCAAATATTTAATGACAATCCAAAGTCATAGCTGTATCAAGCTTGAATTTTGTGTCCATACTTGCCCCAACTGTTCAGGGTTCGACCTCTGCGGTCGTATCAAGCTGCGCCCCAGCGAAGCATTTTATTCAAGTATTTTAAGCAATAGGTCAACTATATTAGGTGTATGGAATGATTGTAAGGTGTATATGTCTGTCTGGCAGATATCATCTGACCTTGACCTCATTTTCATGGTTCATTGGTCAATGTTAATTTTTTTTTTACAAATCACGTAACTTTAACCTAATATGGTCTATTTTTCAATTATCATAAATCATAGGTCAACTATATTTTGTGCATAAAAAAATGTAAGGTGTATATGTCTGTCTGACACAATTTAACTGACCTGAGTTTCTGTGATGCTTTTATTTAAAACTTTATCTTTAAGACTTTCAACATAAAATCAATGGTCAGTAAAGCAGGCAAGACATTTCAGCGTGTGCACTCTTGTTTAAAATTCATTTTACAGTAATCATGAATTAATTTATAATATTTTATCAAAACATCACATTGCCTTTATATGTAATCAGCCTAATGTTAAGTAGAATACATAAAAATACAAATGGAAATATATATATAAAAATAAGATGATGTGGTATGATTGCCAATGAGACAACTCTCCACAGGAGACCAACTGACACAGAAATTAACAACTATAGGTCACCGTATGACTTTTTGTTAGCTAAGATACTGAGGATATATTAATGATACTGGTAATTAAGTACTACAACCTGATTAATTTGCATAACATGGTAAAAGATCTTTTCTGTTATTGATGCATGCATGGTGAATATTGCTTTTTATTAAGATAGTATGACATCTAATACATACAAAAAGTTTCAGTCTTAAGGCCTCGAATATTGGATCGATGCAATGGTTTAATAGGGTAAACATATGTTTTGCTTAGTATATTACTATAACATAAGATTTTGTTATAACTATTAATGTGACATATATCTATTACTTTATTTTACAGAGGTGCTGTACATAAAAATGAAATAGTAAATAAGTACTGTGTACCATTCATGGGAAGTGATAAATCAGTGGTCAATAGAACACAAAGATACAACTATGAACACAAGAAACAGAGACCTGTAATTATATAAGTTTCTACCATTCCATATTATTTTCAGATATATTGATGCTTACACAGTGTTCCAGCTAGGATTTCAAAAGGGCAGGGAACCAATCACGAAAAGAGCACTTTAGCACGCCGATTGACAATTCAAAAAGGGCACGTCAAAAATTGTCTTTAATAGTGTAAACAGCAGGGGTCTAGTCACTTTTACCAGGATCTTTAGGTTATTGCATGATTTGACTGATGTGATGCTTAGATATAAAGATTAGAAGAAGGATCCGGAAATCTAGTTTCACTTCAGTTATTTTCATGGGACATTCCTGAGCAACAAAAGTTGGGTTCCTCTGTTTTTAAAACCAGCAATCACAGCAGAAAAGAAATTGTAACGACTCTTTTACTGCATAATCATTATGCCTGTAAAAAACATTTAAATCGATATTTGGAATTAATTTTTATAAACTTGGAACGATTAAAATGACAGTATTTTTAAAATTAATTGAGAAAAGATCACGTTTACTTTCGATTTTTATACGAAATGAAAACGGGAAGTGACAAGAGGATAATAAATTAAGAATGAATCCGGATTCATCTACGAATTGGTTCGTGTTTAACAAAAAGGCAGGAAATGATAATTTTTATGCCCCCGCCATAGCGGAGGGGGCATTAAGTTTTACCCTTGTCCGTCTGTACGTACGTCCGTACGTCCCAGAATTGGTTCTCTAACTTGAGTTTGCCTCAACCAAATGTTATGAAACTTATACAAAATGCTAATTACCACAAAACACAGATCAAGTTTGAATTTTGGTGGCCTCACTTTAACCGTTGTAGAGTTATATCCCTTTATAAATGGAAAAATTGCAAATTTTTTAGTTTCTGTTCTCTAACTTGAGTTTGCCTCAACAAAATGTTATGAAACTTATACACAATGCTTATTACCACAAAACACAGATCAAGATTGAATTTTGGTAGCGTCACTCTATCTGATGTAGAGTTATGCCCCTTTATAAATGGAAAAATTGCAAAATTTTTAGTTTCAGTCCTTAACTTGAGTTTGTCTCAACCAAATGTTATGAAACTTATACACAATGCTTATTACCACCAAATACAGATCAAGTTTGAATTTTGGTAGAGTCATTCAAACCATTCTAGAGTTATGCCCCTTTATAAATGGAAAAATTACAAAATTTTTAGTTTCCGTTTTCTAACTTAAGTTTGCCTCAACCAAATGTTATGAAACTTATACACAATGCTTATTACCACCAAATAGAAATCAAGTTGAATTTTGGTAGCGTCACTTCAATCATTATCGAGTTATGCCCCTTTATAAATAGAAAAATTGCAAAATCTTTAGTTTCTGTTCTGGAACTTAAGTTTGCCCCAACCAAACATTATGAAACCTATACACAATACTTATTACCTTAAAACTCAGATCAAGTTTAAATTTGGGTAGCGTCACTTTTATCGTTCTTGAGTTATGTCCTTTTATTATGTTGTATGCAAGCGGGGGCATCATCTGTGCTCATGGGGACACATTCTCCATTTATTTAAATTAAGTTGCTCAGTATGAAATATATTTGTTTCTCTCATTTAATTTGATACTAAATGATTTCATATTTTACGTTTTAGTGTCTATTAAATTTATAAGAATACGTTCGCGCATATGCAGTACATGATAAAGAAAGCACCTGTTTGACTCTTGAAAATATTTCACAGCTTATAACACCTGCTGTAAATGTTAATTAGCTGAGGGTCATAAACTTGTCAGAAACATGAAGACAGGTGGAATTATATAGTATTTTCATCAAAATAATACGACAATAAAGGCATGGACTCGCGTAAAAGGGCAGGGCGTCTTAACAAAAAGGCACAGGGCGTCAGTCGGATAAGGGCTGGCGGACCGCCCTGTGAAAACGATCAAGCTGGAACACTGTTACAATATTCAGGAATATATGAATAAAGATTTAATTTTATAAACTGACATGATTAAGTTGGGCTTTCAAATTTAAAAAAGTCTGTCTATGTGTATGTAACTTTTTCTTAATGGCTAGACAATATTGATTATACTTTACAAAGTTGTTTAACACTGCCTTGGGACATGTATAAAAGAATATAATCCTTACATGTTTGAAGGGAGGTAATCAAGTTTAAATACATCAATATTGCACTATGGGGTAAAGGTCTTGTAAGCCCAATTCCTAACAGTTAGATAGATATTTAAACTTTACACAGTTTTGTGAGTTGACTCACAGTTCTAGTTTAATTAGGAGACATGGCTGTTAACTGAAATATTTATTGAGGGTGACAGGGAATTAAAATTCTTTATATTAACTAAAAAAGTCCGGTTGATCATGTATAATTTAAATATTCAATACCAGAACATTCAGAGGGATACTCAAGTTCACAACAACATTCCTAATTTCCTGGCAAAATTGAAATAACCTATATCATATCAAATGTCAATGATAATTTCACAGGAATTTTTGCTCTGAATCTATTTTCAATCACTTTTAGAGGTTTACTATTCCTGTTTATCTATTTCAGATCCAGTTTGATCCTTATGTAGCTTGCTCAGGAATATTACAGCTGATAGGAATTATGCTGTTTGGTATTATATTTGCTGTTTTGTCTAAGTTCAGCTTTGGAAGGAATCTCCTTATCAAGGTAGGGATTTGAAATAACTAAAACTAACTTGACCATATAATTTCTGTGAGATAACAGTAATGATAACACATAGAAAGAAATGATATCTATAGGTTTCATAACGAATGAGAATTGGATATCACTTGATATCAACTCCAGTTATTTAATTTCAATATAATAATTAACTCGCCTAGGCTCGTTTATTATTATATTGATATAATAACTACTATTTAAATTAAATAACAAGAGTTTATATATAGTGATATCCAATTCTCAAGAGTTGTTAAACCTATTTCTCTTATGGTCAACACTCTCATTGTGTTAAATTAAAAATTCCCTGAATCGTTGGTCTAGTCTTTTGCATTTACCTGTATGACGTCATATGTCCTGTTCCGGAGTTAAACTTTATCATCAGACATTTTAAAACTTTTTGTATGCTTCAGAATTTAATGAAATTTGACAATGAGAAGATTTTCAGGTGGAAAGTGTGAGTGTTTTGTATATTATTGAAGAAATCACATATGCCTGTTGCCATGGACGAAATGTACATCGTCTTAATCTTTGAAAGTTGTCAATGACCTAACGAATAGCCAATGGAAATGTCTTAAATTTGTCTCATGATGCTGGATAAGCCAATCAAATTAACACAGTTCTCGTATCACTATTCTCTTCATGCAAGAAATAGATAACAGGTCACAACCATAAGAGAATATTTATCTATACTGAATGGAATAGCATTAATGGTGTGACAGTAAAAAGTTAGATTAGTTGCTGCCAGAATTATATGTATTTCACTTACATAGATTAGCTTCAAATATGTGACATTTTAAAGTACGTGTAAGTTGCATAAATGATTGAATATTATCTATATTAAATAGCTTCAGTGATTTAACTTATAAATTACTCACATATACTGAATTTCTTGTATGGAGTGACATTGAAAAACCTAGGGACTCCATATTATTTACAGGATTTTGATGATAAGGCAAAACTATGAATTTAAGTAAGTAGAAGCTGACTGCGTTTATCTGGTACCAAGAGTTAATTGCCTTGTTATTATATGGTCAATACCATAGAAAACTCTTTTCATACTACCCTGGAAATGTCCAAGTATTAAAAAAAAGTTCAATTTTAAGCAAAAACTTTTTGTGATAATTGTAATGAATGGCTGATCAAATCAGAACAAAGATATTAAAAGAGGCCAGTTCATTAAGGGAACTTCCTTCATATATTTGGTACTTATTGGTCAAAGATTTTTGTTGGTTTTTTTAAAGATTCAACCAAAAAGAAGCAGAAGTTTTGTGTTTGTCCTCATTATTGATACATTAAGAACATCTACTACAAGGATTATATACATGTATATGTTCAAACCTGTCTGGCATAAGACAGTAGTTAAACAATAGTTTCTGTAGAATCAACAATAAGGCAAGGAAATTCAAATAAAAATAATTTTAATAATAATATAAAGAGCTCATATTATTAACATTCTCCCATTATGATAATTACAGGATTCTATTTTTTTCAGTATCCTGAAATTTTTACATTTGGTGCCTTCAAGAAATCTGGACCAACCAAAAAACAGGTAGGTTTGCCAATAATATTTGATGAATATCCTTTTCTGCATTTAATTCTCTTGATAAAAAATTCATCAGGACTCTCATTAGCCCCTAAAAAGCAGAAATTAGGAAAATTTTATTACTGGTTGTTTCACCAAGTAAATACTATAAATAGTTCTGATTGACCTGCATTTGGTTTCAATACTTATATCATTTCACATATACATGTATGCATTAAACATTTCCTATAAGTTATTAATAAAAAAAAAAAAAATTATATTATTTATATTATATTTATGATCACATGTTTATTACAGAGAATACCAAATGTTTATTTGTGAATGCTGAAAGCAGTTTAAAGAAAGGTTTCGTTTGTCAAACTGTTTTAGATACTGAAATTTTTATGGTTCTACCTTTCACCAGAATGTCAAATTTTGTTGGTGTCTAACTAACATTGAATTAAAAAAAAAACACAAACCCCGATTATCCTGTCTCTATTGTTTCCAAAGTTATCATCCCCATTTCCAATATTGTTTGTTCCTATGTTAGCATGCATGTTTGAGTGTTAATTATTGATTTGCTGTTTTTATTATACGCCCGTCTAAGAAGGGACCTATTATGGTATACCATTGTCCATCTGTCTGTCCATCAAGCCGTCCGTCAATCGTCAACACTTCAGACAATAACTCAAAAACACTTTCACCAATTTTCATGAAACATTGGTGAATTATTTATATCTATTGATGTAAGCTCCCTTTCGATTTTTATAAATTTGAGTTTTTACGTTTCTGAGTTATGAGATTGTATTCATAAAAAATGGGTGATTTTCTAGTTTTCTAACTATAACTCAAAAATGCTTTGAGCAATTTTTATGAAACTTTGGTGAATTGTTAATATATATTGACATAACTTCCCTTTCGATTAAAAAAAATTCTGATTTTACGTTTTGGAATATTGGGACTTTATTCATAAAAAGGGGGGGATTTTCCAGTTTTTCGGATAATAACCCCAAAAAACGCTTTGAGAAATTTTCATGAAGCTTTAGTGACTTGTTTATATCTGTTGAGATAAGCTCCCTTTTCTTTTTTATAAATTTTTGATATGACATTGCAGAGTTATGGAACTTTATTTTTTGAAAAATCGTAATAAATCACAGTATTTCTAGTAGATCATATAAATTCTTTTAAAGCAGAAAGACATACTGAAAAGGGGATGGGTGTATCATGCGCTCATAGCGCAGCTCTTTATTTCCACTTTTTAAGTTTTATATTTCAGAAGGTAGAAGACCTATATGTTTAATTCATACCTTGTTTACGATTATAAGTATAAGGATAGCCTTGCAAGGTCTACAGGATGGTCTGGCAGGTCTCAATTGATCTTGTGGTTTATTGGTCAATGTTAAGTTTTCTTGGTTAAATTCATTTCTAAGATAAAAGAAGATTTTATTTTTAGTGGTCAGGTCTGTTTCTCAATTTCTATAAGCAATACATAGGTTAACTATATTTGATGTATTGAATGAAAGTATGGTGTACATATTTATTTGGCAAGGTTCACATGACCTTGACCTTATTCTACGATTCATTAGTAAACGTTAATTTTCAGTGGTTGGGTCTGTTTCTAAAATATTATAAGCAATACATAGGTTAAATGTATTTGATGTATGGAATGAAAGTATAATGTACATGTCTGTCTGGCAAGGTTCACATGACCTCCATCTTATATTCATTTTCATTGGTCAACATTAAGATTTCGTTGTTCGGTTTGTTTCTCAGATACTTTAAGCAATAGGTTACATTTATTTAGTGTATGCAATGATTTTAAAGTTTACATGTGGTTCTGGAAGGGATCACTTGACCTTGAACTCATTTACATGGATCATTGATGATGATAAGTTTATGTTGTACTTAATGTACTTTCAGCATTAGCTCTTTTTTTTTTTTTTTTTTTTTTTTAGAAAGTAAATAAATGTTATTGCATATTTGCTGTTTTAACAATTTACTTGAATAACAGCTTTAGTCTGAGTAATCCCTGTTATTAGTTACTGAATTTCCAGGGGGAAAAGCTCAGTAAAAAGTAATCAAATATTATAAGTACAAAAAAAATGTAATAACATATACATTCTTTTTAAATACAGTGTATATATAAAGTATAGAACCCCATGGTATAAATCATGTGTTAACTCAATAATGATCAGTAAAGCCTTACAGTGTGTGTACTCTTGTTTTTTTGCTGTTTGTAGTGAATGAGACAGTAATCTTCATAGAATTAGGTATTTCTTATGAATTACTTTTACTATCCTATGAAATATTCATAACTGATGAATACCAAAAAATAAAAGTAAAATTATTATCATTAATTTCTTTCATTTAATTAAATATTTGGTCACTATTTTAATCTTTTAATCGGTACATATAGTTACAAGAAATCTAATAAAGAATATGCCAGTTTTTATTTTGGACTTTATATTAAGTAGTGGAATCCTAGATGAAAGTGACATGATGACTCCATACCAATAACACAGACAATGTAATGGGATTACCTTGATATATGAATATATTTTAAGTGTTTTAGATTAAATACAAATCATACCTGTATAAGTTATATTTTTGTTAAACAGATTGAGAATACTTCATTTTCCATGACACTTGTAAGTAAAGGATGGAGTACCAAGTTGGAGGACCCAGCAGAACAACATACAGACGAACCTGAAGTGGTCTCTATAACCAAAGTCTTTGGACCAGGTAAATTATCTCTCTATAATATACTATCCAAGTAAAAAGCATCACTTCATGAAAATTCATTATACAGTCATTGTGATAGAATCACAAAATAGTTATGTACAACCTTACATGCCCACCATTCATTAGATGAATCTTCAAGTCTTTAAAATCCAATATTGTTTGGAAAACATCATTCATTACAGTGATTTTTTCTTCTTTTCTTTTTTTCTATTCTTTATTCCCAAAAAATGTGAAATTAAAAAAAAGTTTTTCTAACAGTTGTCTCTGAAAATTTTACTTGATACATGCATACATACATAGCAATTCAAGTCTTCTAGAAGGAATGCACATATTCTTTTGTCTGCTATTTTCTGTCTTTTGTGTAATTCCTTATTCATAATATTATTATCTCCTTCTGTCCAATGATGGAGCATTTTACAAAAGTTTGTATAATAGAACACTCCTATAACTATTTTTTTAGTTTTATAATTCTTAACTTACTTGGTTAAAAATACTGCAGTATTATGACTGTGTTCATTGTTGAAAATTTATGAAAATTTTGCATTATGACTATATTTTTGTCTCGCCTTGACGGAGTCGAAAAGCGAGACATAGGTATGCTGTTTCCGGTGTCGGCGACGGCGTCAACAATGTTTTAGTTTGCGATTAGGTCTAGTTCATGGTGAACCACTAGTGGTAGGTCAATGATATTTGGTAAGCAGTTGTATTAGCATTGGCACATCTCATTACCTTGGAGATTATTTGGCCCCGCCCCCTCAGTCAAGGTCTATTGACTTTGAAACTTTTCATAGTTTACATGTATTAGTTTGTGATTAGGTCAATTTATGGGGAACCACTAGTGGTAGGTCAATGATATTTGGTATGCAGTTGTATAAGCATTGGCACATCTCATTACCATGGAGATTATTTGGCCCCGCCCCCTCAGTCAAGGTCTATTGACTTTGAAACTTTTCATAGTTTACATGTATTTAGTTTGTGATTAGGTCAATTTATGGGGAACCACTAGTGGTAGGTCAATAATATTTGGTATGCAGTTGTATAAGCATTGGCATATCTCATTTCCATGGAGATTATTTGGCTCCACCCCCTTAGTCATGGTCTATAGACTTTGAAAATTTTGCTAAGTTAACATGTATTAGTTTGTGATTAGGTCAGTTCAAGGGGAACCATTAGTGGTAGGCCAATGTTAATTGGTGTTCAGTTGTATAAGCATTAGCACATCTCATTTCCACGGAGAATATTTGGCCCCGCCCCCTCAGTCATGGTCTATTTACTTTGAAACTTTTGCTTAGTTTACATGTATTAGTTTGTGATTAGATCAGTTTAAGATGAACTGCTAATGTTAAGTCAATGATATTTGGTATGCAAATTTATTGGCATTTGCAAGTATCGTTTCCATGGAGATTATATAGCCCCACCCCTGATCATGGTTCATTGACTTTTAAACTTTTACATAGTTTACAAGTTAATGTTTGTGTTTAGGTTTGTTTAAAGGGAACGACTTAAAATAAGTCAATGGTATTTGGTATGCAGTTGAATTAGGATTGGCACATCTCATTCTATGGAGATTGTTTAGCCATGTACCTTCAGTCATGGTTCATCGACTTTGAATATTTGCATTACTTACATGTTAAAGTATTGCTATTTTAATTTCAACATTTGCATTATCAAAATTAAAAAAAGGCGAGACATATCTCTGTGATAACAGTTTATTAAAATAAAGACATTTTTTTTCACTTTCTGATATTCATGATGTTAGATAAAGAGGGAAGGGTTGAGATCTAAAAAAAAATAATTTAACCCAACCACGTAGTCATGTACATGTCCCAAGTCAAGAACTCTTCATTGGTTGCAAAGGTCATATTCAAATGTTGTTTTAAAGTTTATGGCAGATTTAATTGTTTCTGTTTAATTTGATCACACCTTTTATAGACTTTATAGCTTACTGTTCGGTGTGAGCCAAGGCTCCGTGTTGAAGACCGTACTGTGACCTATAATGGTTTACTTTTATAAATTTTGACTTGGATGGAGAGTTGTGTCATTGACACTCATACCACATCTTCTTATATCTATTTAGATGGTTTAGAGCTTGATATATTGTTTATACATCTGTCGCAAGACTTGTTATTTGCCCAACAATTCTTTTGGTTATTTTTGTTGTAAGGTTGCTGTCTCATTGACATTTACCCTCATCTACTTTTATTCAAATCTATATCCAGATATTTGCTGTCATAAAATAAAGAACTGTGGCTATGTGAATGTAATGTGTTGACATAGAAATATTAGTGTGTAAAGATGAGAGTGTTACACTGTGATTTTGTGGGTATAGATTAACCACAAATTTAAATGATCAACAATGTATAGCTTTATCATAGGCTTGAATGTAAATTATTTGCAAAACCACAAAATCAAGTATCAACGAAAATATAATTTTTCTTCAATCCACGAAAATTGGTACCCATGAACATAAGTGAATTCACAGTATATAAGGATATCAAGATTCTACATTTATGCTACAATGAGTTGTACAAGAATACATGTATGTTTTACAGAACCAGGATATGTAACAACACCTATTTGTATGGTTCAGTGTGGACTGGTTGTCTTGAAAGAGAAGAGTAAGATGCCCAAAGAGTAAGTTCTTTTACATAATTCAGCTGGAACAGCATAGGGTATATTTAAGATTAGAGAAACCATTGTTAGCCTAAAGAAAATCTGAGTTGATGTTTACTGTTTTTTGCAATTATCGCTATTATCTCAAAAACTATTGGAGCTAGGTCAAACATGTTAATTGCAAAAGTGAATATTAAACTAGTATGTAGAGTGGGTGGCGCATATTCGCCTTGGACACATTTTCGCCGTTTTGCTATTTTTTCTGTAAAATTTGTGTGCCTTTACCCAATACTTGCCTAAATAAATGGTAAAGGCTGTTTGTAATATTACAACTGTTGATATTCCTCTTTATCCCATTTCCAAGGTTATTCGCACATATTGAGAAATACGCAGGTGTTTTTAAATGCTTTTGGCAATTATGTAAGATTTATATGGCAATCATGCGCAGTCTTAAAGTAAATATTTGTGAGATAAATCGTATAGGAATGATCTCTCAAGCTAATTCATGTAATTGCAAACATTCGTTTTTATAATATACCAGGATAATGAGGATGGTCATATCATACATTGCGGTGAAAATGTGTCCCCCATGGTACACGAACAACTTGATTTCCTCTTGAGTTTGCGTTCGTTCTTAGAACAATTAACCAATGTTTTGAAGATAATTTCTTTATCAAACATTTTTTTCATATAGTTAAATTTCTGAAACCTACATAAAAAGTTACAAATATTCGAATGTAGGTCGGGTGTAAGTTGAAATGAACAAATTATGCGGCGAATATGGGTCTCTCACTCTATATATATTGGTCCTTATAAGCAGACTTTCTTTTTTCACCAGTTGAGTGATATAAGCACAGGTGTACCTCTAATTGACTTTATTATCTTTGTATTTCATGGTACAAGTTGAAAAGGTCAATTTTTTAAAACTCTAAAATAATAGATTTTTTTTGTCATTCTGAATGTATGAAATATTAGCCACTTGACACTTGGCAAACAGCCGTTACAAAAAGTTATATCTTAGTCTGAAGTACTTTAAGGTGTGCAGGACTTACATTACATGGTAAATTTAATAGACGTCACAGATTTATGCTTTTTATGTCCCAGCCGTAGTGGAGGGGGCATTAATTTTTAACCTTGTCCGTCTGTACTTTTGAAGATAATTTCTTTATCAAACATTTTTTTCATATAGTTAAATTTCTGAAACCTACATAAAAAGTTACAAATATTCGAATGTAGGTCGGGTGTAAGTTGAAATGAACGAATTATGCGGCGAATATGGGTCTCTCGCTCTATATATATTGGTCCTTATAAGCAGACTTTCTTTTTTCACCAGTTGAGTGATATAAGCACAGGTGTACCTCTAATTGACTTTATTATCTTTGTATTTCATGGTACAAGTTGAAAAGGTCAATTTTTTAAAACTCTAAAATAATAGATTTTTTTTGTCATTCTGAATGTATGAAATATTAGCCACTTGACACTTGGCAAACAGCCGTTACAAAAAGTTATATCTTAGTCTGAAGTACTTTAAGGTGTGCAGGACTTACATTACATGGTAAATTTAATAGACGTCACAGATTTATGCTTTTTATGTCCCAGCCGTAGCGGAGGGGGCATTAATTTTTAACCTTGTCCGTCTGTACTTCCGTATGTACGTCCCAAAATTGATTTCCTTTCTCTAACTTTAGTTTGCCTCAACCAAATGTTATGAAATTTGTACACAATGCTTATTGCCACAAAACACAGATTAAGTTTGAATTTTGGTGGTGTCAATTTTACCGTTCTTGATTTATGCCCCTTTACAAATGTAAAAATTGCTGAATTTTCCGTTTCCATTCTCTAACTTTAGTTTACCTCAACCAAATGTTATGAAATTTATTCACAATGCTCATTACCACAAAACACAGAT
Source organism: Mytilus californianus (assembly GCF_021869535.1). Lineage (NCBI taxonomy): Eukaryota > Metazoa > Mollusca > Bivalvia > Mytilida > Mytilidae > Mytilus > Mytilus californianus. Next base: position 30,424,497 of record NW_026262690.1, on the reverse strand, counting down.
CAAGTTTGAAGTTTGGTGACGTCACTTTTACTGTTCTAGAGTTATGCCCCTTTACAAATGGAAAAATTGCTGAATTTTTCGTTTCCGTTCTCTAACTTAAGTTTGCCTCAACTAAATGTTATGAAATGTATACACAATGCTTATTATCACAAAACTCAGATCAAGTACAGATTTGGGTAGCGTCACTTAAAAAGACTCACTTTTACAGTTCTTTAGTTATGTCCCTTTTTAACGTTATATGCAAGCAGGGGCATAATCTGTGTCCCATGGACACATTCCCCATTTATTTGGTATTTAGTTGAACTGTCTCAGAATAACCTTTTGACATCATGCAACAATCACTTTTTAATTGTCAATTTTTTTTATTTGTGATGCAATATTTTGCTGGAACTTGTGTGACTTCAAGTTATGGCAGACATATGTGCACACAAGTGTAAATACATCCATATACCTGTGATCTCACGTGGTAAGAACATTGTATAATGAAGTGTAATTTCAGAAATTATTGTGAGGTTTTGATTAATATGAATAATTCAATTGTGTGTGATTCGCAATAATAAGAACTAGCCTTCTAATATCAGAGACATATATCTGTATGCATATTTTCCTGAAATTGCAATAATTTATCTCGCATCTTTTTCCTTTTTTTCAAAGATTGCAATAATAAATGAATGCATTAACTTCTGAATTTTTAGTAAGTGACTTATTTAATGAGTTTCCATTTGTTGTCCGTTTTACAGTGGTGGAGTACTGACACCAGGTTCTGCCTTTGCTGACACTAGTTTGATAGACAGACTTCAGAACCACAACATCAAATTCCAAGAGGTTAAGGAGTAAATAAATGGTGCTGTAAAGACAGTAGAGTTAATTGGTTCAATTGTAGAAAGACTTTTATTATCTGTTATTGTAAGATTAGAACATATACTTTTTATTCATTCTTTAATTCACTGCTGCAAAAACTGAAGATCATGGAATTCATTGTTATAATTTGAAACACAACTAGAATAAATTCATAAACTGAATTAGTGTTTAATGCAATTTCTATAGCTTCGAAAATATTGTGCTGTGTGCCTTTGGAAAATATTGCATGTCAGTCAGTCTCTCAAACTGAGAAATTGCTATTACTTTATTTTTTATATAAAGAATGATTGGTTTTTTTAATAGGAAATTTCTTTTTTTCCAAAGTATTTCACAAGGAATATTAACATTTCTGTCCAGTAATACTTTTTTTTCAAGATAGAACTGAAAAATTGTATATGACCATTGAAGAATGCAATACTTAACATTGTTTTCTTAAGCTCAGTCAACAAGGTTTGTTGGATACAAAAAAATCAAACAAAGCCATGTTAGAAAATTAATCAGTGTGCATCAGGAAAAATCAGAAGATGGCCTGTTCTAAAGGACAAGGGAAGATAACTCAAATTCACTTTTTCTAGAGCATTGGATTTTAATGTAAAGGTGGCTTCATTCTTAAGTGTTGTTTTTGAGTGGAAACTTGTGGAAAAGGTTATATTTTCAAAAAATCTTATTTTAGAAAAAATAAATCTCAATGCAAAAAAGGTTTTCAAATAAAACATTAATCAAAAACCAATCGCCTGCACTCTTTAAAAATAAAAATTTCTGACTATATGAGCCTAAAATCTGAAGTTAGCAACTTCAAAGATGATTTTTTTTATTTATTTACCTAGTTTTTACAAATTCATAGCATATGTATAATTTTGTGGCTTAATGGTGCATATATTGCTTTGTCAGCACTAAAGCTGTGTTATGTTGTGTTGTTTATTGTTGAACAAAACAGAGGAACAATTTTAATGTGGCAACCAATAAATATTTTTTCGAAAGGTTGCAAATGTGAGATTGTGTGGGAAGTTTTTATACCAATTAAAAGGTGTTTGATAGTGCTGCTTTTTTGTAATACATGTATGTATTCTATTTATTTATGTGATCAGATTTATATAATATGATAGCTGTATATCACAAGATAATTTTGTGATCATTAAAAGGCATTTGATTGACTATTGAAAGATGATAGTTTATATAGAAACTAACAAAAAAAAGTATTATGTAAGCATTATTTGTATGTGAAGAGTTGAAGAAAAAATTGGCAGATGATTTTGATTCCCCAAAAAGGAGAATATAAAATGATAAATTCAAAGAAAATTAAAATAGACGATGAGCTTAGCTACAATCAATGAAATGTGCAGCTTCTCTGGCCTCTATCATCTTCTCTAAACATGCCTGATGCCAAAGTAATCTGTGTCCCTGTTATGATTTCTGTAAACAACGTAACATCTTGTCAAAGACTCATGTGAAATTGCTTAGAAGTTATGAGTTATTGTGTAAGGATTACAAGTTATTAGTTATTGTGTAAGGATTAGAAGTTATGAGTTATTGTGTAAGGATTAGAAGTTATGAGTTATTGTGTAAGGATTACAAGTTGTGAGTTATTGTGTAAGGATTACAAGTTATTAGTTATTGTGTAAGGATTACAAGTTATTAGTTATTGTGTAAGGATTAGAAGTAAGACTCAATGACCTAAGCAGTTTTTAGATTAATATATGAATTAAAGTTAAACTCAAAAATGACTTATGCAAGATTTGTGAATCATTCAAGTCACTTGCCATCCAAAGAGTATATGTGGTGACATATATACTATTAAGAAAACTGGGATAATTTTGTACTTTAAACTACCGAATTTTAAAAAATTTATTGTATTGTATAATTCTATTTAAAATAATCATATATATAGGAGGGAACTGGTAATTGGTTTATTTTAAGTTGGTTGTTAAAATTTGAGACATATATATACTTATGATTAGAGGGTTTAAACATGTATATTTTGAATTATTATGAACCAAAAAAATCTTTTTAAAACAATATTAGTCTTTCCACAGTGAAATTAAAGAATAATACTGAAAATAAGGTTTTTGAAAAAGATTTTTTTTTGTTAAATAAAAAAAAATTGTATTTGATGACTTCAAATTCCTAATTTATGATTCAGTTGTGAATTAAATAATTGTTAAATTGGCTTAGTTATATATTTTTCTACTTTTATATTGACATTGCCAAATCTTTTTGTTTTTTTGTCGTTGCTGTTATTACTAGTGTCTGTTGATGTTTCCAGACTAAGTTGAAAGATGGTTTATATATCATATTGATACACTGTATTTCACAGCTCTATTTCTATTGGTTCATCATTAAAGGTGTAGACAAACTTAATTCTTTTTCTGTTCTTTCAATGGGACTTGGTCACCTTTTTGTAACATTACAATAGGCAATTCAGAGTAAGCACAGAACTGAAAAAAATAATCAACTGGTCGCGCAGAGATTAATTTGGTTAAGAATAAGAGAAATTAAGATATCAGTGATGGTGAAAATTACGATTGCATTACAAAACAGGTGGTCATAAAACATGTTAAACATTTAGGGGAAAGTAAAACTAGCTTAACACACATCTATGACTTTTATATAAATAATTGGGATAAACTATTTTATTGTCATACCGTGGGACTAAAATCCCTTAGATTAGATACCAGTCATCCTAAAGTCAGAGTTTAATATCTTAAGACAGGTCTGGTATCAACTTCTGAATGTACATAGTAAAAGAATATGCAGTAATTAATGGCATTTTTCCAGAATATGGTGTTTTATGCTGTGATATAATTATGTCTATGTACTTATTGATTATGTAGACTTTAATGAGAAACTGATTTGAATACTTCATTAATTTTGCTATTAACTAATTATGGTCAGACAAAATTGTTAATGAAGCAAGAAAAACATTTAGGAAGAGGTAATTTTACCTATAATCTGCAATCAAATAATACATATTTACCAAGTCAGTTTAAATTCAATTGTGATATGCATTTGAGGTTGTTCTTACACTTTGAGATCAATAACTGTGATTGAATCAAAATGTCAATTTCTAAGGAAATGGACATTGTAGTTACTATATGATGAACCCTAGTTCTTTGAAAATTAAATTTACAAATGAAAGAATGATTCATCAGATTTAAAATAAACAAACAATAAACATCTTCATAGAATTTTTTTGTTTTTTTAACTCTATTTAGGAAATAAATCTTTTTTGTTATTATTCTTGGCTAAAATACACCATTCTAAGTATTTTGTTTTATTATATATAATTATATATACTGTCTTCATAAATTATCAACTGTGGTAAAATTGAATGTCCTGCAACTCTATGTGTTTTACCTAAACATCTACATAAATGCCAGAACTTGTAGCTTTTCTAGCAAGTAGTTCAGACTTGTTATGATGTAATTAATATGTGCAATAATCATGAAGAATAAGTTACTATTCAAATTGTGTAAGAGTTAAATATTCTGAAAATCATGGGAAAGTCTGGCGAGTCATGGACATTAGTAATGTACTCCAACTATACAAATATGAATTTACCTGTAAATGTCTTTGGTTTAATTCTTTTTGTGATGGTTTGCTGTCTAAATGTAAACCCACCATCCTCTGTTAATCATAATTTAAAAAAAAAAACTTGACAGATTTTAAAAGTGTATTTTTGACTGCTTTTTGTGCCTTTTCTCATGTTATGCAATATTGTTGAAATTTGGAATAAATATTCAAAGCTTAGTTATAGTTTGTTATGATATAGGAAGTCCATAATGGTATGCAGTTCAGATATGACATTAGTTCTTCAACATTGCCTTAACCAAACAAAAGAATCAGTTACTTTTTCAGAGGTTATTCAGTCGTTAGTAGCATTGTACACTTCCTATTTTATCCTATTTATAAGTTTACCTGTCCCATCACTTTGCTGTCAGCGGTCCATCAATCCATCTAATCAGTCTGTCTGTCTGTTTCTTGACAAATTTACATTTTCATTATTTTTTTTTAAAAACCACCAGACCAATTTGAACCAAAGTTTGTGGATATAATTTATGGGCTGTTCTAAATGAAAATTCTTCACTCCCTTCAGATCCGATGAAATAACATGGCAAATCTTCTCAGAAAGTACTATGTGAAATGTTTTGAAACATAAGGGAATTAGTGGGAATTTGCCTAATATCTTAAAGACTACAATAGACAGATTTAAACTTTAAATAGAAAAAATGATCAGCAAGACAGGGTCTACAAATAAATCTAATGGCCAAAACTGTCAGTCAAATCCTTATTGGAGTTATTGCTCTTTAATGACCAACTTTTTGTGTTTTTCACATAGAGCTAGGTGAACAACACAGGCTCTTTAGAGCCTTTAGTTTATAATTTTGCCAATTATCTCAAAAGCTTAAATCGTTGGAAACTGTAAACGGTAAAATGATTATCAATACAAGATCTACACAAATGCTATTAAATAAGATTTACAAATAAGCAAACATATCTGAGTGCAATAAAGGTAAAAATAAATATAATGGTTTAATTTTTCCAAGTGAGCCATTTAATTAACCAGCTTAAAGAATTTGATGAAACTTTCCTGGATATTGTGCACTTCCTTTATCGTTTTTGAATCAAAAAAAGATTATTTAAAATTCCAATAGCAACACAAAGTCCTGCAATTCATTGGAATAGGCATAAATTGGCAATAGGTTAAAAAGGAAAATGATTTTTGAGCTCTTCACATTACATATTGTTGAACTTGCAACATTGGGAATAATATTGTTACACATGCTTTAATTGATCATAAACATTTGAATTGTGAAAACAAAACATATATATTCTTATTAGCATTTTTGTATTAGATCCAATTAAATGAAAAAAGATGTTGATAAAATCCAAAGCTATGATAAAATTGCAATTAACCTTTAAATCTTAAATTAAGGAAATGTATATTACTTCTGATAAGACAACTATCTACCAAAAAACAAAGACAAGGATTGATTGATTGTTTGCTTTTTGTCCAGTGGCAAATATTTCATGCATGTTCAGGATGAGACCAAATTAATAATACAATAGGTAGGTGCTGTAAAAAGTGGACGCCAGGGATTATGGGCAGGAAATTGGAATTGCAACTGGAAAATTAGGGTATGTTGGATAGGAACAGAACTTTAGCTTTGAAACGGGCCACCTATGGCCCCTCAAAGAGTTTTTATAACAAAACAACTTACGAAATGAAATAAGATACTGACTAACAACCTCGGATTAGTTGTAGTTCCGAAAATCTATTTTGAAACCCAATTTCAACTATTAGACATACCATGTTTTCCTAATTATGAATGAAATACTTGCCACTTGATTAAGCTGAAAGTACTATTACACGAAATACTAATAGTTGTCCCGGCAATCAGCATTAAGCAAACCTTTAACCAATCTTTTGCACTTGCAACTTCAAAAAAATTCCAAAATAATGTCTCACAAATTTTTAACTTATATAACTAATTAAATAAAAGGGCGGGTTTTTTTTAAGGGGAAGGTACGTTGTGATGATACTGTGACCTGAATTTTATGCTTAAATGACCAGTTAATAGAAGCAGTATTTGGTCTGTTTCAAAGACATGAAGCATAGACAATTCCTAAAGCCTTTTAAACATTTGTTAAATTTAAGAGAGAATTAAAGATACAGACTTACATATTCAAGCAAGTGAAATTACTAAATATATGTAAACTATACTTTTTCAATAGATATTTATACAATTTTATGAAATATGTTGATTATTGCAGATCAAAATGTAACAAATCAATCATATGTAAACTAAAAATCAGTGTCATTTTTTGCCAATAGAGTGTGATATATTAAAAATTTGTAAGGGTTCCCCGGAACCCAGTGTCTCGCCTACTTTTGCTGTTAATCGCAGGCTCAACAAAAATGAGGAAAACCATCAATAAAAATATTCCTTTAGATACTATCTTTTGATTGTAAGAAGCTTCTGTCAAAGTTTGGTATAAATCCAGGATAGTTTATGAATCTAATAAATGTTTTAACAACTTTAATGGAGACTGTATTTAATGTTAACTGGAAGAAAAACTAAGTCCATTTATAAGTAAAATACGGATAAACAGGTACAAAATTTTAACAAAATTTCCTTCTAGATACTAGCTTTTGATCATAAACAAGCTTCTGTCCAAGTTTGGTACAAATCCAGGATAGTTTAAGAAAGATATTAAAATTTTAAAAACTTTAACCACAGAGTGAATGTAATGTTTCCCGGCAGAAAAACTAAGTCCATTTACAAGTAAAATACGGAAAAACAGGAATTTTGTTTTTACAAAATTTACTTCTGGATACTATCTTATGATCATAAACAAGCTTCTGTCCAAGTTTGGTAGAAATCCAGGATAGTTTAAGAAAGTTATTAAAATTTCTAAAACTTTAACCACAGAGTGAATATTTGTGTAATCCGACGACGACGGAATGTAGGATTGCTATGTCTCGTTTTTTCGACTAAAGTCGCAGGCTCGACAACAACCCTAAGCAAAGGTGAATTTTTGTTTCCGTCAAAAAGGAGACTTTTCAGACGAAAACCATTTTTTTTATACGACCGCAAAAAATTTTGCTGTCATTTATTGGTATCACGTCGTCGTCAGCGTCGTCCGAAGACAGTTGGTTTCCGGACAATATCTTTAGTATAATTAAATAGAAATCTATGAAATTTCAACACAAGGTTTATAACCGCAAAAGGAAGGTTGGGATTGATTTTGGGAGTTATGGTCCTAACAGTTTAGGAATTAGGGGCCAAAAAGGGGCCCAAATAAGCATTTTTCTAGTTTCCACAATAACTTGTGGAACGGTATATGGATCTCTCTGAAATTATACCACTTTCCATACCACAAAGGGATGGTTAGGATTTGCTTTGGGGGGTTATGGCTCAAACAGTTTAGGAAATAGGGGCAAAAAACGTTTTGATTACCTTCCTTACACTGCTTTTAAATTATGTATAAAGAAATGTTGTATTGTCTTGAGATGATTAGCTGTCAATTTATTTTTAGAAGTTACTATTAAGGTATATTAATTTTAGCCATGATAATGTATGTCATTTTCTATTTTAAGACTTTAATGATGTATTTAAATGGGTATTTATGGTTGCAAACTACATTGGAAATTTGAATTGAGATTATGACCATATCTTGAGGGAAAGAATTTTTTTATTGGGAAAAGGGGGGGGGGGGGGGGGGGGAGGTGAAAAAAAATTTGGGGAGGGGGGGGGGGGGGGTAAAAAGAAATTGTGGGGGATCAATTTTTTCTCATTTCAGATTTCAGAAATTCTTCAAATATTATTTTTTTGGCCAAAAAAAAGTGGGGGTGGGGTTCAATACGCAACAGCATAGTGTATTGCACAAAAGCAAAAAAAAAAGGGTGGGGGGGATTTTTTTATTTTTTTGTGGGGGGAGGGGGGTCAATTCGCAACAGCAAAGTGTATTGCACAAAACTAAAAAACTGAATATAAATTCAAAGCATATAACCATTTCTAAAGTTTTTTGACTACAGTTATTCTGTGTCAGAAACCTATTATGTGTCAAATATTTAATTACAATCCAAATTCAGACCTGTATCAAGTGCGAATATTGACTATTGTGTCCATTTTTGCCCCAACTGTTCAGGGTTGGACCTCTGCGGTCGTATCCAGCTGCGCTCGGCGAAGCAATTTATTTTAAATGCTTTACTAAATTATAAACATTGGGGAGAATATCTCATTTTTACAGAAATTAAAATTTGTTTTATTAAACAGTCAAATATCTTTCTTATCATGCAGCTTGTTATCCTCAGTTCATCTTCTGTACAGGTCAATTAATTGCAGCTTGCTTAACGTCCAGTGGCAAATATTTAATGCAAATTCAGGAAGGGAGCAAATCAACAATTCAATACAAAGGTTCTGGTAGGAAAGTCGACAAGGATAAGACGAGAAATTTGGGCCTATCTCCAATGTAGACACACATATAAATCTAACAGACTGGGGTCAAGGTAAATCAAATGAAGGGGTAATTGAAAACATAAGTAAAATGATATATCAAGGGGCATGTACTCCTCATAACTTATCCACTGTACCGGTATATACCAAGTATTGTTGACCACAGATACTTTGTCTCTGAAATTTTGTTTACCTATATCCATTATGTAATAACTGAAGAGCTGACATTCTGAAAAATTATCACTCATGTGTGAAAGTAGGGTGAAGGCCACATGACATGTCTGATATCCATATACTCCTGATCTAACCTTACCTAGAATGCATATTAGCTGAATTCTTCAATCTTCTGATCTCAAGGTTATTTATTGACTGTTGTTTGCTAATTGCCCAGTGGCAAATATTTCATGTATATTCAGGAGACAATTTAAACAAAAGTGCAATGAATTGACAGTCTTTAATATGAAGGTATTAATACAAGTATCACACAAACTTAACATTATCAATGTTCTATGAAAATGAGGTGAAGGTCTAATGAACCATGCCAGACAGACATGTACATCTTGCAATCATTCCATACACCAAATATTTTGGTCCTATGGATAATAGTACCCGAGAAACTGATCAAACCACAAAATATTAACATTGAACAATGAACCATAAAAATGAGGTCAAGATCATATGAACCCTGCCAAATAGACATGTCCTTTATTCAAAATTTGCTATTTCTTAATTTTCACGCGTATTTTGGCATTTAGGTCCTCCGTAACCCCTCTAATGCGCATTCGGCACATATTGATTATAACCATTTTGTTCCTCTATCGATAAGCTTTCGAATGGTGTATAAAGTTTCTCTGTAATTAGGGGCTAAAGGGTCGCAGCAGTCCATTCCATTATTCAAAATAATATGAACCCTGCCAGACAAACATGTTCACCATACAATTGTTCCATACACCAAATAAATTTTACCTATCACTTATACCGGTAATATCTGAGAAATAGACCAAACCACAAAAACTTAAAATTGTCCAATGAGCCATGAAAATGAGGTCAAGGTTCGATTACAACTGCCAGTTTTTACAATTTTACAACAAGAAAATATTCACTTTTAGACAAACCACAGAAACAATTCTTTTTTAATAACAGATGTCTAAGGGAACGACCATTTAACTTCAAGGGGGGGGGGGGGGGGGGGGGGGGGGGGACAACTACCAATTCATTAACATTTGACATGCTTTGGTTTACTGCTTGCCAAACTGTTTTGGTGCTCTTTTGCCATTGAAAATTGTAATTGAACTTCAAGAAGTCTATTTTGGTGCAATATTAGTCTCATTGGGATTTATCTCCTTTTATTTGCATGAACTGTGTTGTAAAAACTCATGTAACTGCAAGTACTCTTATATCAGTGCTTTGTGTCTATTGTTTTTATGTTAGTTGTTTTTTTTTTGTGCTTAGCCTGAATCTATTGAGTTGAGCCATTTGCAACAGATTTTTAGTTCTTTGTTGTGCTGTTACACAGCTGTCCCGGGTTAGGGTTGTGTTGAGCCCTCACAAACATGCTTAACCCTGCCACATTCTTTATGTTTCTGTCCCAAGTCAGGAGCCTGCTGTAATTCAGTGGTTCATGTCTGCAATAAATTGCATTGTTATAAATTAAACCGTTAATTTTCTCGTTTGAATTATTTCACATTTTTCATGTCAGGGCATTTTATAGTTCATTTTTGAAGGTTGTACAGTGATTTATAATTGCTTATAATGGTTCTGTTCAGATGGACAGTTTGAAGGAACTATAAATAGAGGCATGTAGACGTCTGAATCACTCACATGGCTCTCTTAATTGCTCTAAGGGAGATAACTTCTATAATATTTTGCTAGGATGATTGTGTTTTCATCCATCTCATGGTTTCATCGGTTAGATTTTTTTTAATTGGCTTATCAGAATAAAAAGGTTGCCTCTTGTATCAATGCCTTTCATCTGATTGGAACCAAAAGAGATTACTTTGTGGAGGATTTTTATACATAATTCCTTTTACATTCCAAGCAGTTCCAGAGAAAAAAAATCAAAATGTAATTTTTTATAGCGTTTCAATGAGAACTATTTGCTCCAAATGTCATCATGCTTGCCAATCAATCAACATTTAATAGGATCATTTGCAGAGGGTCTTCTAATCACTCACCCCTAAACTTGTTTTGCCTTGTAGTTTTTAAAAGGAATTTTTTTAATATTAACCACTCAGAATCAAAGATTGCCTCTGTCTGCCATGATTTTCATTTAATTACAAACAATCCTTATTTGTATGTGGTTGGATGAAAAACATGAGTGACAGATGACAACCAAAAGAGGAGTGTTTGCATAAGGGAGCTACCATTTGATTTTTATGGGGGGGGGGGGGGTGCAGGATGAAAAATTTTGTCCTGCCTTTTTTTTTAGTTGTAATCTCTGTCCTGCCTTTTTATTTTTATCTATTCGGTCCTGCCTTTTTTTTTTAAGTTTATCCTGCCTTTTGTTTACATAAATTGTCATCCTGCCTTTTTTTGCCAAGTTGCTCATCCTGCCTTTTTTTTACTCAAAACTCGTGTCCTGCCTTTTTTTTTTTAAATTTCATCCTAGCCCCCCATAAAAATCAAATGGTAGCTCCCTATACTAAATACATCAGTCCTACAAATTGTTAATTGGTTTCTTTTTAGAGAAGTTAATGAAAATACAAAAAGTTTATGGACAAGTTTTGGCAATAGCTCACAATTGTGGATTCAGGACTATGAAAAGAGGGGGGGGGGGGATGGGGACAAACTAGGCAATGTTAGGAGTGGAACAAGTAAAAAGTCTATGCATTAACCATATATGTAGCTCTTTCAAAAGGGGGGGGGGCTAAATCCGCATCTGGCTCGTATGTCCAATAGGACCAAGTGAGCTAAAATCTTATATAATTTGACATCACAAACTGCATCAAATAACATTTAACATTTTAATCAGGAAAAAAATAACAAATGGATTCTTATCCAAGTCTTTAACAAATATAAAATAATAAACAGCTGCGCCATGAGCGCATGATACGCCCGTCGTCTTGTGTGTGAATTTTTATGCAATAAGCATAAATAGTTTCTGACATACGGCGTGACATGCGAAAACCCCCTTTTTTAACAAAATACTCAATATCTCTAAAATAAAATTTTGAATCAAAACCAAAAAGTATACAGATCTTAAGATTAATATAACTAAGAAGTGTGTAAAATTTTAAGCAATAATCATAAATTGTTTTTGAGATACGGCACAACATGTGAAAACCCCCCTTTTAAAAAAAAAAAAAATCAATATCTCAAAAATAAAATTTTGAATCAAAACCAAAAAGTATACAGATCTTTAGATTAATATAACTAAGAAGTGTGTAAAATTTTAAGCAATAATCATAAATCGTTTTTGAGATACGGCGCGACATGTGAAAAACCCCTCCCCCTTTTTTTACAAAATACTCAATAACTCAAAAATAAAATTTTGAATCATCACCAAAAAGTAAACAGATCTTAAGGTTAATATAACTAAGAAGTGTGTAAAGTTTTAAGCAATAATCATAAACTGTTTTTGAGATACGGCGCGACATGTGAAAAACCCCTCCCCCTTTTTTAACAAAATACTCAATATCTCTAAAATAAAATTTTGAATCATCACCAAAAAGTATACAGATCTTTAGATTAATATAACTAAGAAGTGTGTAAAGTTTTAAGCAAAAATCATAAATTGTTTTTGAGATACGGCGCGACATGTGAAAAAAAACACACACCTGTTTTAGTTACTAAGTCCCGTAACTCAAAAAGTTTTAATCTTATTTTCACCAAAAAGCATACAGATCGTTTGACCATCATAAGAAGCAACTATTTTAAGTTTCATGAAATTTTGATAAGTAATTCTCAAGTTACAGTGCGACATGTTTACGCCGGACAGACAGACGGAACGACACCGGACATTTGTATACCATAATACGTCCCGTCAAAAATTGACGGGCGTATAAAAACAAATATGAAATATAAACTGTAACCTATAAATCAAGTCTACTCAATATAGACACCAGCTGTTATATAAAACATGACTAGAACTTATGTCAGTTTACTATTTTTCTACAAAATGTATATCTTCCATATAAGGTAATGTATGATTCATAAAATAATCACAAAATTGTCATACATGAATGTGATGACATATAAGAAATGTACCTTTTGTAGTGTTTACACCACATCATTCTTTGGAATTTTCAAACTTGTCTGAATTCTACCACATTTTTTAATTTCCATTTTACAGTTAATTTTTGTTAGTGTTTACAAAGGATACATTTTAGCAAAAACAATTGTTAAAATCCATTCCGGGGGTGCTAAAAGAAGCGTAATGTCTATATTTAGTTGTCTTTGTCTTATTGTCTGTCTATTCACTCTATTTCAGTTTTATTTTTAGTAAATTTGATTTAACCTTAACCAAATTATTTGAATTCTGTACATATTGTAAAGACCATTAAACACATAGCTCAGGTTATTCTTCATTCAAATCTGTATCCTGCATCATATATCCCACTTTAGTTTTTGCCCCAATTTGGTCATCTAAGAAAATTTTGAAAGATGACCATCATGTTATCAGCATTTGCCATGAAAAACCTCATATATATGCAAGAAAAAGTTTGATTAAACATCCATATTGGCTGTTACCAGGAACATCTGACACAAATTTGTAAGTACAATGTATATACCTTTTGGATAGTCATGATTCTTTGACTGATTGATTACCTTTTAATGCCCTGTTGTAAATAATTCATTCAAAATTAGAAGAAAGTAAACAATAAATCAAATATGTGGGTTCTATAAAGTGAGAAGATTGAAATATGGAATACAAATAGAAATTGTGGAAGGGGTATGTAAATAAAGGAGGTTTAAGTTCCTTAAAGTTAGTGGCGGCTCATATGTAAAAAAATGTTTGATAAACTTGGGTCTTGTTACAGGTCACTTACAAACTTCTTATACAGTTGTTTCAAGGATTTCTTGTCGATTACAATGGCACAAACATCCTCAGTTTTAATGTTCTCACTCTGACTGAACACGACTCCCATGGAATTAGGAATTCATGCCCATTGCTTTAAAGACTTATCGTTTTTTACCTGAAAGTCTGACTAGTCAAAATGTAAGGGGTATCCCTTTTTTAAATTTGGTAAAGAAAGAGGAACTTTTTTTTTCTTTTAATACAAAATTCAATAGGGGAGAAAAACCTTTTTGTAAGATTTGGTAATTTTATTTTACAAAAATGGAAAAGCATAGAAATCGTTTGACCAATTTGTCTACTATTTGCATTTTTGTTGTATGTAACACCTCAGTATACCACTTATACTTATTATATACATTCTCCTGAGTTTGCTGAGGAATTTTGGAGTTTACTAAACATGTTTGACAAATTTAAAACCTACATCCTGTTTTTTAAGCAATCACATGGTAATTCTAAACCAGATTTCTTCAGTTATAAGCATTAATGACATTTTTATCTTTTGACTCATCATTGTGTTTTTCAAATTCCCTGTCAATCTAACAGTAACTCCATTTTTGTATGTGGAAGTACAAGAAACTTTACTAGAAATGGTAGAAACAAGTAAAACTGTGAGCTACTGCTCACTGATGATACCCCCGCAGAAATATTTCGGTATACAGGATGAATCTGAAAACGCATCACACGGTAAAGCTGACTTATATAAACCCTGAAACCAAATTTCAGAAATCCTTGTCAAGTAGTTCCTGAGAAAAATGTGACGAAAAATTTTCAACTTGGCTATCATGTGTAAAATAATACAAGTGTTCGGTAAACAGGAAGTTGTTGAGTGATGAATCTGAAAACGCATCACACGGTGTAACTTACTTATATAAACCCTGAAACCAAATTTCAGAAATCCTTGTCAAGTAGTTCCTGAGAAAAATGCGACAAATATATTCATGGGACGGACGGACTGACGGATGGATGGATGGAATGACGGAAGGACAGACAGAGGTAAAGCAGTATACCCCCACTTTCTTAAAGCAGGGGTATAACAATACAACATCATAGTTCTAATACAAAATACCATGTAACTTAAAAGTTTATAATCAATTAATCAAATAATTTCGTATACTTTACTACAAAATTTGAAAAAAAAATGAACCAAATATCAATATCTAATCAAGTCATTTAGAAAAATATAGATTTTAAAAGAATGTATATACTCAAAAGATTTGTCTCAGTATTCTTTACTGAATTAGTAAATTAAATCCATATAAAGATATATACCAATATCAAGTACCATGAAAAATAATAAAATTCTATAAACAAGTTCAATATAATAGTTCTATTCTCTAGCAGAGAACAAAAATATAAAACAATACACAGTATAACAGTATATTGAATATTTTTATAATGTCACAATTTTATCGATAAAGGTTTTTCATTAGAAGATGAAGTCTCCTTGATGTAAACAAACATGGTATCCAGGTCATATAGACATGATAGATGCTTTCAAATATAGTTTCATGTTTTCCTGATGTGATCTAGTAGTGACTCTAACATGGCTGTTCTCTCATTACATTCTTTTCCTGAGAGCTTCTTGGGTCTTTCTGTGTATGCCAATTTTTGCTGCTTGTGTTGACCTATTTTGACATCTGAGCACTTTTCTGTTTCAAAATCCTTTCTTTCACTCAAATTGTTGTCATGATCTTTGGTTATTGCAGATTTTCCATGATGGGATGAAGGATGTTTATCAATACTTTTCTCCAGACAATAGCCATAGGGTTTCTTTGGTGTAAGTTGTTTTATTTGTTGACTTTCAAGGCCTTTTGTCTGTTTATCTTTAACATTGGTATCCTTAGTCTTGAACTGCAATCCTTTAGCAGACTCTGGAATGTATTTTGATCTACCATACAATTCATATGGATTTCCATAACCCTGATATGTTCTGGCCATAAATCTTTCTGGGTCATATCTTCTACAATACTCTATGTAAGGATCATAGTATGGGTTATTACAGCCACGTCCAAACCAATATCCAGAGTTGTAACTATAGTTTTCTTCACAATCATAAGACCATCTAAACCTACTTGGTCTGTCCATAAACCTTGGACTGAATGCACTATATTCTGAACTGTATCTCTCCCTCACAAACTCTGGAGGTGATTTACAAGATTGTCTCTGATAATTTGAGGATATTTTTCCTAAGTACTTTGCCTTATTAACAGATTCCCTACTTGAAGTTTTATCTTTTGGCACAGGTTCTGACATGCAAGTCTTTTTCATTTGTTGTTCTACATTGTTATTCATATCTGTTATTGATGAATCTTCATTTGACCTCTTACAGGTGGTGTCTCTTTGGCTTGTCTTATTACATTTAATACTGTTTTCTGGCCTCTTTTGCAAGTTCTCTTCTTCATTCTGTTTGTACGTGCCCTCATATCTGGTTTTGGCACAGGAATTTTGCATTTCATTCCCATGAAAATAACCTCCACTGTAAGGTTTCGGAATTTCTTTCAAGCAAGGCTCTTCCTTTGGTTTCTTTTTATCATGACATATATCATTATTGTTTATTAAGTGTTTCTGACTTTGTAATTCATTCTTGGAATTCTGTGCTTCTTTTCCTTGCAAATAAGACATTTTGTGAGATGTTGTTGACTCTCTGTTTTGGCTACAGTTCATATCACCATTAGCCTGAGTAATTTTTCTGTCCTCATTTTTTGGATTTTCATGAAAACCAGAGGAAATTGCTTTCTTAATTTCATTAACATGGACTTTGAAGGTTTCAGAATCAAGATATTTATCTTTTGAAATACTTATTGCTGCTTTATAAGATGTTCTGACATCTTCCCCTTTACCATGGTCAAGTGACTTTAGTGTTTCTGTTAACCTCTGCTTTTCATCTTTACAATTCTTCTCATTGGTGATTGATTTTGATTTACCATTAGAATTGAGGGAAACACTTCTAGTTCCATTATCTATAGATACAATCAACTGTTTACTTAATGTTGTGTCAGTTTTCTTTTTCAAGCAACTATGATTAAGACTGGATTTCTGTTGTTCAGACATTTTCTTTACTACTTTGGAACTAGTTTTAGTAGTATTCTGAGGTATAAGTTGTTCTTTATTGAAAGCACTTTTTGGTCTTAGCTTTGCTCTATCAGTTTCAGATTTAGATGCTTTATGCTCGTCATTTCCTTTTACCAAAGATTTATTGTGTTTTCTAAGATTCATCAATCCTTTTGAAGATGCATTGACTGACACATTTTTATTCTCCTCAGATTTCTGATTCAAAACAGACAAAAGTGTATCACAAACAAGTTTTCTATTTGGTGTAGTAATTTTTCGGTCTTTCTCTTGACTGATGAACTTACTTCCATTAGAAGTCTTGGTTGAATACTTAATAGTACATTTTGGCTTAACCACAAAGGCATTTGTTTTTATAGAAGAAACTGCCTTTCTTAATTTACTGATACCAGATTCTGGTTTGAGTTGTGAGAAATCAGATCTATGAGGTTTTGTTTTTACAATTGGGCAGATGTATTTCTGAGATTCAGAGCTGTTGAAACTGAACTGAAAATCATCAGCTACTTTGAAGTCAAATTTATATTGTCCTTTCGCTGAATTAGTATCTGAAACTTTTTCTTTTCCATTGTCGGAGTACTGGTTGCTTTCAGGTGTCAAATGCATTTTCAAAGGGGTCTTTACAACAACTTTATCTTTATTTAATTGCTTTAAAAGTTCATTTTGTAACTCTAACTCATTTAACTTTCTATGACTTTTATCAGTAAGAGTTTTACACTTCCTTTTTACTGGATTCTCAAAAGAGGCATATAGATTATTTTCAGCCTGTTTTTCTTCAAAAATTTCATTCCATTTAGACATATTTACTGAACTGTCCCAAGGATAATTTGCAACATCACATGCCTTCTCATACAAATCATCCATTAATATTTCAGAATATCTACACCCATAAAGTAGTACATTAACATAACAATAGGATAAAGTGTTCAACCTGTCTTTGGTATATTGAGATTGACATACTATCAGAAATTTCTTTCGTCGCTGCCAAGAAGCTTCACTCTCATGCCTACCTTTCATTTCTTTTATTTCTCCTAAATCCATCATGTTTCTTAATTTAAAATTGGCTTTTAAAATTCTTCAGAAGGCATTATGGATCATATTAAAATATTCTACCTTCTGACTGTCAATTATACAGCTGCATTCTGAAAAAAAAGATAAATTTAATAACAAAGTTGACACAATTAATTGTCGAAACTGCTGAAATATTTGAATAATTGATCAAGGAACAGCAAGAGTTCACACACTGTAAATGTCTCACCTGCTTTCATTATATACTGATTGTTATTTAATCTATATTAAAAGTCTTGACAATAAATGTTTATAAACTTAAAAATGACCAATGAACTATGAAAATGAGGTCAAGCTCACATGAAACCTTCCAGACAGTAATGTGCACTTTACAATCATTCTTTACACCAAATATAGTAGACCTACTGCATTCAATATCAGAGAACCACACCAAACCACAACAAGAGTGCACACGCTGAAACATCTCGCCTGCTTTACAGACCATTGATTTTATGTTGATAGTCCTAAATATAAAGCTTTACTACAAGTACCACATAAACTTCAGATGATCCAAGAAAATGAGGTTAAGGTCAAATAAACCAAACCGGAAATTACATGTACACCTTACAATCATTCCATACACCAAATATAGTTGACCTATTGCTTAAAGTTTCTAAGAAACAAACTAAAACAGGAAAACTTAACATTGACCAATGAACTATGAAAATGAGGTCAAGGTCAGATGAACCTTGCCATCCAAGACAGACGTGTTCACCTTACAATCAATCTATGCATTAAATATAGTATTGCTTATAGCATCTAAAAAACAAACTTTACCATGAAAACTTAACATTGACCAATGAACCATGAAAATGAGGTCAAGGTCCGATCATAACTTTCAGACAGACATTTACACCTTACAATCATTCCATACACCAAATATAGTTGACCTATTGCCTAAAGTATTTAAGAAAAAAACTTAACCATGAAAACTTAACATTGACCAATCAACCATGAAAATGAGGTCAAGGTCAGATGATACCTGCCAGACAGATATATACACCTTACAATCATTCCATACACCAAATATAGTTGACATATTGCTTATAGTTTAAGAAAAACAGACCAAAACACAAAAAGTTAACACTGAGCAATGAACCGTGAAAAGGGGGGTCAAGGTCAAATAAAACCTGCCAGACTGACATGAACATTGTAAAATATTTCCATACACCAAATATAGTTAACCTATTGCATATAGTATTAGAAAAAAAGACCAAAACACAACAACTTAACTTAAACCTCTAAACCATGAAAACGAGGTCAAGGTTAGATGACACCTGCCTGTTGGACATGTACACCTTACAATCATTCCATACACCAAATATATTAGACCTATTGATTATAGTATCTGCTATATGGACTTAACCTTATTCACTGATCCATGAAATGAGGTCGAGGTCAAATGAAAACTGTCTGACAGGCATGAGGACCTTGCAAGATATGAACATACTAAATATAGTTATCCTTTTACTCATAATAAGAGAGAAATTAACATTACAAAAAATCTTAACTTTTTTTTCAAGTTTTCACTGAACCATGAAAACGAGGTCAAGGACAATGGACATATGACAGACGGAAACTTCATAACATAAGGCATCTATATACAAAGTATGAAGCATCCAGGTCTTCCACCTTCTAAAATATAAAGCTTTTATGAAGTTTGTTAACGCCACTGCCAGATCACTATCCCTATGTCGAGCTTTCAGCGACACAAGTTGCAGGCTAGACAAAAACTTAACATTGATCAAAATACCATGAAAATGAGGTAAAGTTCAGATGAAATCTGCAAGATGGACATGTACACATAACAATCATTCCATAAACCAGATCAATGATAGGTGAACCCAGCTGTCTGACAGAGATGGACACTTTGCAAGGATCCCATAAACCAAATACAGTAATCCTATTACTCATAACATGTGAAAAGTCCAAGTTTCAAAACAAGATAAGTCTTCATAAGATATGTCGGTAGGACACCATGCCCCACTCGCAGAATCTTCTTATATCTATGATCATTGATCAAAACCCCAACTTGAAAATTTTAAAGTCTTTGGTTGACCTATTTGGGACTAAACCAACTACCTCCTCACACGAGACGAGCAGGCTACCACAAGACCAACAATGCTGTAGGCCATAATGATATAGGGACAAATAACTGGAGCGTGAAAATAAGAATGACAAAAATTTGCTAAAAGCAATCAACATTCATATAACAGATATTAGTAACCTATCATGAACAGTTACTGTCAGAGAAACAGATTAAATCCAGACAACTGAACAGATCATGTTACGAAGATGAAACATGAAAGTGAGGTCTATAATCCAGACAACTGAACAGATCATGTTACGAAGATGAAACATGAAAGTGAGGTCTAGGTCATATGGTATAATGATGTCATCCTAATACAATTCTTAAAATGAAATCACATATCATATGTTGTTTACCTATTATGTATAATTTCTAAAGAACTACCTAACCTTAAAAACTCAACCCAACCACTGCATAGATGTCAAGTTTTCAAGTCTATATAGTGGGAGATCACCCTCTGAATAAATATGTTCTAAGAGGAAGATTTGTGGACAAACATATTTCACATTGTTTTATTTTACATTTTTCATTTAACAATTCATGTTTTTGCAATCAGTATTCAAGAGATTTTTCTAAACAAGAGTGCACACGCTGAAATGTCTCGCCTTCTTTACTAACCATTGATTTTATGTTGATAGTCCTAAATACAAAGCTTTACTACTAGTAACACATAAACTTAACATGATCCAAGAAAATGAGGTCAAGGTCAGATAAACCAAACAAGAAATACATGTACACCTTACAATCATTCAATAAACCAAACATAGTTGACCTATTGCTTATTGTTTCTAAGAAACAGTCTTAAACAGGAAAACTTAACATTGACCAATGAACCATGAAAATGAGGTCAAGGTCAGATGAACCATGCCAAACAGACATGTACACCTTACAATCGATTTAGGCATTAAATATAGTTGACCTATTGCTTATAGTATCTAAGAAACAAACTTAACATTGACCAATGAACCATGAAAATGAGGTCAAGGTAAGATGATACCTGCCAGACAGACATATACACCTTACAATCATTCCATATACCAAATATAGTAGACCTACTGCTCATAGTATCTGATATATGGACTTGACCACGAAAACTTAACCTTGTTCACTGATCCATTAAATGAGGTCGAGGTCGAATGAAAATTGTCTGACTGGCATGAGGACCTTGCAAGGTACGCACATACTAAATATAGTTATCCTATTACTCATAATAAGAAAGTAATTAACATTACAAAAAATGTTGACTTTTTTTTCAAGTAGTCACTGAACCATGAAAATGAGGTCAAGGACAATGGACATATGACAGACGGAAACTTCGTAACATAAGGCATCTATATACAAAGTATGAAGCATCCAGGTCTTCTAGCTTCTAAAATATAAAGCTTTTAAGAAGTTAGCTAACGCCGCCGCCGGATCACTATCCCTATGTCGAGCTTTCTGCTACAAAAGTCGCAGGCTCGACAAAAATGGGGGATTTTCAGAAATAATGGTGAAAGAGAGGGATTCCTGCTTGTTTTTTTAGATTGATACCTGGAAAGATGGTGGTTTCCAGAGGGATTAATCTAAAAGTCATTTACCAAAAATTGCTTTGGTCCAACAAATGCACTTTTGAACATTATTGCTAAAATCAAAATTAAAAATTTGTTTGCCCTGTATATGTACCGGGGTATAACCCATTTGGTTGTCTGGTCCTAACCTATCAAAATTTCAGATTTTTACTTGCTATGTGTACCATGATGGGTGCAATTTGTGGAGCAGAAACTGCTTACCCTTCTATATCATCAGTGCCGACATCTCAATCTTTTTTGTTAAATGTTTAAAGGACTTGTTTGTATGTCTTTATCTTTTGACCTGGCATTGTGTTTTTTTTTGTGGTTATTGATTACCTCTTGGTATTTTCCCCTTTTTTCTTAGTAACTGTGTGCGTTGAATGTGAAGCGACACCAATAGATCGATCAATTCAAATAAATATTGAATTGAACCAATCATTTATTCTCGGTCCGTCTATATCAGATTGAACATTCACAGTACTGTAAATTCAGAAATTATTGTGTGCATTTATTATTGCGAATTTGGAAGAAAGGACTAAAATGCGAGATTTATTACTGCGATTTCACGAAAATCTTAATACAGTTATATGTATCAGTTATCAGAATGCGGGTTCTAATTATTGCGATACTCTTTGTATACAGTATGTCAAACGGGAACGAGGAGAGTGAATGTGTAACATAAAATATTGCCCCCCACGAAATATTTTCTGTCGGACAAAATTTCATTTAAATTATTGTCCACGGACACTATTTCATAATAAAATACTGTCCAGGACAATATTTCATCATGAAATAGTGTCCTTGTCCATGAAATTTTGTCACCTCCTTCTGGACAATATTTCACTATAAAATACTGTCCATGACAATATTTCACTGTGAAATACTGTCCCTGAAAATATTTCTTAATCTAATTATGTTTTCCCAGGGGATTTTTCTGCCATGAAATTGCTAGAGTTTCTAGATTTTTTTTATTTAACATTTTTCATCTGAGACTACTATAATACTATGTGTTATAGTAGTCTCAGTTTTCATGAACATGATGAAAAGTAGGTATATAACCATAAATTGCTGCATAAATCAATTAAGCATGTTTCTCTGTTATTTATCAAATAAAACACCTTAATGATATCATTATCCAAAATTTTAAATGTCTATAACCTCCCTTTCATGTGACCAAATTTCATCACAATCCATCTATGAAATATTGTCTCAATATACAACCTTGGATAACCTCCCTTTTTAACAAGACAAAATTTCATACAGACCACAGGCGCTTAAATTGGGTATATGATACAGATATTTTTTTTTTTTTTTTTTTTGTTGATTAAAATATTCAATTTTCTATATTTATACTACATATCTATCACTACTGCGCATGTCTCACCTAGTTTCGAGTGATTTTACCAACTCTGAGGCAAACCCCCATTTTACTATCCACACTAACTTCTTAGTGTGGATAGTAAAATGGGGGTTTGTCAGTGTGGATAGTTAAATGGGGGTTTGTCTCAGAGGTCAAAATATCTGTATCATATACCCAATCGTCTGTGATACAGACATATGTAAATTGGTCCTTCTCTGGACATTATATCATAGATTTGGACAAAATTTCATGATACAAAGTCATGAAATATTGTCTTGGGGGACAATATTTCATAGGACAATATTTTGCTTTACAATTGGACCCAGATTGTACAAAAATGTTTAGAGATGTAAACTGGTAAAAGTTTCCTAAACTAAAGGCTAAACTGTTAAAAGTTAATATTAGTAAATCATAAATGACATCGTTCCCATTTGAAATTCCTACAAAATACTATCTATGTATGATGAATAACAATCGAGAAATGTTATGTTCAATGTAATATTCTAATAAATTATTACAGAGATGTACTGTTTCTTGCTTCCATGCTACCTATATGAATAAGGCGGGAAACGGTTATTATGTCCCTTTAACGCTGAACCTAAGTTTGGTACGTTAATCGTAAAACTTACACTTTCGACCTTTTCAAAAATCAGTGAAAACAAAACGATTTTTGCAACCAAGGAGTTGTATCTAGTATTTCACAAAATAGTGTCTTTCTGTACTAACCGTGTATATATGAGAAGCCGTTTTACCAGAGACATATAATAAACACGTTCTCATCTAAAATTAGAAATTCTCATTAACGGTCATTTGCCATAATTCGTACTCAAATAGGTCGAATTATCGCTCATAAGACAAACTTGTGCAAAAACGAGAAAAATAAAAGAAAAACACGTTTTTCTTTTTATCAAGCACTTGAAAATCGTGAATCTGACATATTGAACACCTGGTGTATGCTGAACTGAATTGTAATAAATTAACTTGCATTTCTCAGGCCTGTATGCCAGCATACGAACCTGGTGTATGCTAAAGTCTACATTTGATTTATACATTGTATTTCTCAGGTCTGTATGCCTGCATACGAACCTGGTGTATGCAGAACGGCAAATATTGAATCAAATGTTGTATTTCGCAGGTCTGTATGCTAGCATACGAACCTGGGTGTTTCCAAAAAATCCTTTACTTCAGTAGTTGTGTTTTAACGCTGATTTCGATTTTTTTTTTTAAACTAAAAGCCTACCACTGACCTCTATATTTTCTCCCGATAGGTAAACAGAAAAGCGTTAATTTGCAGGGCAAACCGGTAAAGCGTTTACTGTTGTAAATCTAAAAATGAAAACCGATTCTCAAGTTCCACGACTATGATCACTGTATTGACATGACAGTTATCTGTTTGTTTGCAAATTAAAATTACGGAAAAATGAGGCGATCATAATTTGTACAAGGTTCCAAGTTGTTGACAAAATTTTAAATGACGTCAGGGACCTTCTGACGTAAGGCGGAGGGAATTATAGATGGATAGCACTTGACTTACGCGAGTTACTTTTTACCAGTACACTTAATTAAAATAATAGCAATTGATTACAAAACAAAATGTTTTTTTTATACTTTGTATTGGTAAATGATAAAAAGTCAAAGAACAAATGGACTATTTATCTGCGTTGAATGACCTAATAACACCTTATGTCACGCACTCCTATATGACGTCATTTACAAATGTAAACAATGTGAATGATCAATGAAGGAGTTCCCGTCACGGAGAAGAAAATGGACAATTCATTGAAAAATATGCTCTATTATCTAAATTTTAATATACCAGAAGCAAAACAGAATGTCAGATACATTTACGGTAAGTAAACCTAGCTGGTTTTTGTACATTTTCCACGAATTCCATAGAACACCCTCTTTTTTTAGAAGTGACTGACTGATTTAATCCGGCTTGAAAACTATAATACAAGATTATTGATTACACTAAGTTTGTTTTCTCAAGAGGTTTGTTCACTTCAATCAATTTCATGCTAGACATCATGTGGCGAAATTTACTGCTGTTTTACTATCAAGCTACCCCCCCCCCCCCCCCAAAAAAAAAATAGCCTTGCAAGACGTCATAAGTATTTGGACTACCACCCCCCCCCCCCTCCCCCCCCTTGAAAGTATTTAGAGAAAAAATGAATGGGAAATACGATTATGTGTACATCCATAGTGATGTCTCCTTGCATTAGTTACAATTTTAAGGATTTTAAGGGGTGCTTTGTGGGAAAAATTTAGTTGATTTATTGAGGGAAACAATACTGGAGCGGTCCATTTCTAAGGAATTCAGCGCCCTCCCCAGCCCATCCCCCTTATGAAACTTCTGGATCTGCCACTGAGTTAAAGTCTCCCGGATTTAAAAAAAAAATTGAAATTCAGCCCCTATCCAGATTTTCAAAATGCATGGCCAATGCCCTTCAGTTCTTATTCTAACAACTTTTAGGGAAACAAAAGTCCAAGGTAAAAAGGGGGGGGGGGGGTGAGCGCTCACATGTTAAAACCGGCCACACTAGTCTTTATGTGCCTGTCCCAAGTCAGGAGCCTGTAGTTGAAGTTGTCATTGGTTCATGTATGTCGTATTTCTTTTTCGTAAATTGTTTTGCTATAAATTATTGTTTCTTATTTTTCATGTTGGGTCCTTTTATCATCTGACTATACAGTATTGGTTTTTCTCATTGTTGAAGTCCGTACAGATGGCCTATACTTGATTACATCCACTTCATTTTGGACTTTGGTGTACAGTTGTCTCATTTGCAATCATCCCACATCTCCTTTTTTTTACAAGGAGGTTGTATGATGTGTCCTTGTTTTGGAAAACTGTACAGTACATTTGTCACATGATCACTGCAGCATTTTGTGATGTGTGTATGTAAGAAGCTGTTACTTATTACTTAATATGAAAAGCTATCAACAAAATCGAAAGACAGACAGAAAATTTTAAAATATAGTGAGCAATAAAAAACAAAAAAAGAAGTAATTCAAACAAATTAAACATACATTTATTGCGAAAGGATCAGAACAGCACATTTCAAGAGTGTTCAATTGGAAAAATGAATGTTAATAAGGAAATGACATATTTCATTGATCTTCAATCAGATGCATGGCGACAAAAATACTTTCAACTTCAAGGGAACGACTTCAATTCAACCACTAAGAACCCTTAGTTCATATACATTCTAAAATCAGTAATTGTGATAATGTTAAAGTTGTGAAGTGTATAATATTCACACATATATATATATGTATATAATATGTAGTTTCCATTTCTCGTTTCAGCATTTTTCAAACAGTGGCTATACCTTTCATGTAACTATTTATGTGTTGCTTATGAATTGAATTGTAACACTTCTTAGTGACTGGATAGGTTAAACCAATGCCTTCCTAGAAAACTACGACATCAATGAGCAACACCTGACCTTTTGCTGTTCCTGCTAATAAAGTAAAAATGGCTTCACTAGATAAGGACGACACCTAGAACATGTAGAAAAAGCATCAATTCTTTGGCTTTCCTGATTGAAGGATTTATTTTTACAACTCCAGTGTATAATATGCCATTATAAACAATTTTTACCATAGTATAATGCTATAAATTCACTAATTTCCATATCTATTAGCTAATCCAGTTAGATATCGACTTATGATATGCAGTGAAGACAGATCATTGCAAATTGTTTACATTACCGATAATTAAAATAAATGTATGCATGTTTGGCATACATCTTTGTAAAGCAAATTGTATACAGACATCCCCCTAAAAGCATTAAAAAAAAAAACAAGAACTTTGGCATACACCATGTTGACAGGCAGAGATGCAAACACAATGACTTAAACACTTTGTTGTATCACTGTCTATTTAGTATGAATATTGCCAACTATATCAGATTTTAAGACAGTTTCATTTTCTCTCCATCAATTTCTAACCAAGAGTTCCAAATGGTGAAGTTGAAATCATCCCTTCGTAAATTATACGGACGCCATTACGAGTTGGTTGACCGTTATGGAATAACCGTTTCACAGATGATATCGGATATGTTTCTTACGTCGTAACTACAATCCCCTTCCCTTTTCATGAATGTGACTAACCGAATTAGACTATTTAACGGGTTTGTAATAACATGAGCAACACGACGGGTGTCACATGTGGAGTAGGATCTGCTTACCCTTCCGGAGCACCTGAGATCACCCCCAGTTTTTGGTGGGGTTCGTGTTGCTCAGACTTTAGTTTTCTATGTTGTTTCTTGTGTACTATTAATATTTGTCTGTTTGTCTTTTTCTTGCCATGGTGTTGTCAGTTTATTTTCGATTTATGAGTTTGACTGTTCCTCTGGTATCTTTCGCCCCTCTTGACACAATGCTTGAAGTTACTAACTTAGAGCATGATGAAAAATAATAGTTTTACAATTTAAAATATGAATACATGTACAACATACAGCTGGTTAGAATGCAAACCATTCAGCTTGCTAAATATCCAATAAGTGCCACAAAATATGCAGAAATTTTAGACTGGAGGCAAACCCTACACAAATACACTAGCTCAATGAACACCAGCTTGGTTTGACAATACTAAAATGTATGTAAAACTATAATTTAATAGAACATAGGTGGGTATACAGGCAATCAAATCTTGTATATATCCAAGTAAAAAAAAAATAAGTGTTCACCGTACACCAGTGTTGTATGCAAGAATACCGTGAACTGAAAATGTCAAACAAATATGCAAACTTTTATGTTCCAATGTGTATAGGACTATAGGTCGGTATGCCGACAATCAAACCTATGAATTCCATTTTTTTACAAGAGTTTATTGAAAAGCGGGTTGATATACAGGAATAAACCCCTGAGTGTTGCAGTTAAGAATTGAGAGCTTTCTTTCAAATTCAAACGAAGTTGAAGGCTATACATAAGTAATTCCTTACATCGATGTAATTCGGCCTTTGACATGTTTGATGGAGATACATTTGTATGTCTCTTTCAAAATCATACACATCTCCTTATTTTCTAGGGGGGGGGGGGGGGGGTTATGCAAACATAAGTAAATAAGAAATGTTACTACACAGCAAATGCTTAGCATTCAGGCAGACAGACTTGCCAATACAAACATGAATCCAGAATAAAATTTTAGAATCCATGCAGGCATACAAGTACCTGGCAGAAAAATGCCAAAATAAATAATAATTTGAGTCTATATGCAGGCATACAGACCTGACAAATACTAATATACGCAGAAAGTGAGAGTTTAGCATACGCCAGGTCGGTATGCAGGCATACAGACTTGACAAATACTAGTATACGCATACAGTGAGAGTTTGGCACACACCAAGTCAGTATGCTGGCATACAGACCTGACAAATTCTAGTATACATTTGTACACATA
This sequence comes from Mytilus californianus, assembly GCF_021869535.1. NCBI lineage: Eukaryota > Metazoa > Mollusca > Bivalvia > Mytilida > Mytilidae > Mytilus > Mytilus californianus. The sequence continues at coordinate 30,396,124 of NW_026262690.1, read as the reverse complement.
GAGTAAGAGTTAAGCATACACCAGGTCAGTATGCAGGCATACAGACCTGACAAAAACTAGTATATGAATAGAGTGAGAGTTTAGCATACACCAGGTCGGTATGCTGGCATACCGACCTGACAAATTCTAGTATACACATAGATTCAGGGTTTGGCATACACCAGGTCAGTATGCAGGCATACAGACCTGACAAATACTAGTATATGAATAGAGTGAGAGTTTAGCATACACCAGGTCGGTATGCTAGCATACCGACCTGACAAATTCTAGTATACACATAGAGTGAGGGTTTAGCATACACCAGGTCGGTATGCAGGCATACAGACCTGACAAATACAAGTAAGAGAAAAAAGACTGAATTTAGCATACTTTTCATTGAAACATCTGAAATAAAGATGGGCAAATGCTATGTTATGTATATATTTCAAAAATGGCATAAAAGTATAACAAAAATGCAGAATGAGTAATTTTTTAAGGTTTATTTGCTTCAACTATTTCCTGGGTGTTGAAATAGTTCATTCTAGCATCCTATGAAAAAGGTTTATGATAAAATGATGAAGTTTTGGATTCGCATTTACAAAAAAAGACCACAAATCTTGCAAAAAAATGACAGACAAATATTAATAATGCTATACAGTGACTTTTTAACGCGAAATATATCAATCACCCCAAAAGATGTAGCTTTTTCACACAAAAATCAGTTAAGTGGCATATGAGAATTTCTAATTTTAGATGAGAACGTGTTAATACAATTATATGTCTCTGGTTTTACTATCCATTCCTTATTTTCTGATATCAAAAAATGATTTTGATATCAGTAAATCGATTTCTTGAATTAAAAAGGATAAAGAATATTTTCTGATATCAAAAATTCATTTTTGGATATCAGGAAATCGATTTTTGATATCAGAAATTCGAATTTTTGATATCAGAAAATATTCTTTAAGAAATAGATTTCCTATAAAAAAAATGATTTTGTGTCATTGTGATATCAAAAATTCGAATTCCTGATTATTTTTTTATATCAAGAATTCAATTTTTGGGATAACAAGAAATATTTTTTGATATCAGAAAATAAGGAATAAATAGTAAAACGGCATCTCATTTGTATAAAATCAACACTGAAGTACAGCTACCGATATTAGAGTGTAGGACGTCATGCATAGTTTAAAATCAGCAGATTAAATACTTTGAGCTTGCTATTGTTGTTATATTTTTACCTTTGTTTTTATATCGTATAAAAACAATGAGATAGTAGTCTCAGGTCATATGGAGCATTTCGTGTTGAGGCAAATCTTTGACAATCTCTGTTCAATTTATTCACATTTTTTTTATACTCGGGCTATTTAAAGCTAGATATATTGTTTATAAATCATTCTGTCTTTTGATGAAGACCGTATATTGTCCTCTAAGTGTCTTTTGTTAAAGACCGTATATTGAACTCTAGATGTCTTTTGTTGAAGACCGTTTATTGAACTCTAGCTGTCTTTTGTGTTGAAGACCGTATATTGACCTCTTGATGTCTTTTGTTGAAGACCGTATATTGATCTCTAGATGTCTTTTGTTGAAGACCGTATATTGACCTCTGGATGTCTTTTGTTGAAAACCGTATATTGATTGACCTCTAGGTGTCTTTTGTTGAAGACCGTATATTGACCTCTAGGTGTCTTTTGTTGAAGACCGTATATTGACCTCTAGATGTCTTTTGTTGAAGACCGTATATTGACCTCTAGATGTCTTTTGTTGAAGACCGTATATTGACCTCTAGATGTCTTTTGTTAAAGACCGTATATTAACATCTGGATGTCTTTTGTTGAAGACCGTATATTGACCTCTAGGTGTCTTTTGTTGAAGACCGTATATTGACCTCTAGATGTCTTTTGTTGAAGACAGTATATTGACCTCTAGATGTCTTTTGTGCGTTTGTGTTGCTATCTCATTAACTTATAACACACATCTTTCATATAAAAAGTCTAATTCTTGAGAAAAGTGAACCAATTACTGAAACTGTATGTGGAAATAGGACGAAATATTCTTACAGAAAAATTATCAACCATATAATTTTGAAACTAAAGCATAAATGCAAGGTACTTTTCTTATATATTAGTGCTGTTGCAAGTCAATTGAACAATGACATGGGATCCGGTCGGCTCATCAATATTGCCCGGGTGGCAGCGACGGACAATATTTCATTGAAGCTTATATTGTAAATATGGACCTTGTATACCACCTTTGATAAGTGTTTAGTATATGACGATAAATTTTCACATTTGTTCTCGTACTAGAAACAACAAAATTATTTATTTTGTAAACACTTTTCCGTACTCCATGTATACCTTATAACAAAATTATTTGTATTTACCTGTGTACGTTATTTTATTTGGCGGCATTTTGTCCAAGGTTATGGTTGTCTTTCTGATATTGTTTTACATCTAACCCCCTTGTTTTATGAATTTTGTATTTACATTGTGTCATCGTTCAGTGTATGTTCACTTGTTTTTGTTAATATGTCTTTTGATTGAGTTAAGCCATTTCAATTTATATTTTATAGTGCGTCTTTCTTTGTTGTGATGTTACACTATTGTTTCAGGTAGGGTGAAGGTTTGCGCCTATTAAAACGTTTAAACCCGCTGCATTTGATTGCACCTCAGTGTCCTAAGTCAGGAACCTGATGTTCAGTGGTTAAATTGTGGTTTGTTGATGTGGTTCATACGTGTTTCTCGTTATTCGTTTTTAATATAGATTAGACTGTTGGTTTTCCAGTTTGAATGGTTTTACACTAGTCATTTTTGGGGCCCTTTATAGCTTGCTGTTTGGTGTGAGCCAAGGCTCCGTGTTGAAGGCCGTACTTTGACCTATAATGGTTTACTTTTACAAATTGTGACTTGGATGGAGAGTTGTATCATTGACACTCATACCTTGTCTTCTTATATCTACTTGAAAACATCTCCTGTATAGAATTGAAACTAAAATGTGATGTAGCTTTCCTTACGACGATCTATGACGTACAATCCTAGTGGTAATCCTTTGGTGTCGCTCAATTTATCCTTTTTGGAAATTGACATTTCTTGGGTTAATCAAAAGCTTATAAGTTGTGTGATATACTGTTTTTTTTTATTTCCCCTTGATCTTTATGGTCAGCCAAAGCGGCTTGACAATCGTCTGATCCGAATTTATTTAATAGTTTTATAGCTTCGTCATCAGAACAAAGTGGTTTACCTTTGTTCATGTTGAAGTATTTCTTGAAGAATACACAGCATTTCCACAGAAATCGTATCATTTGTTTATTTTTTATAAATCGACAATTCCACCAGACTATGACCATTCTTTGTTTAAGTGGAAATTGATGGAATTGTATCATCGAAATTCCGATGTTGACATAGTTTTATTTATTGTTTCCTTCCAATCAATAATAGCTTAACTACATATATAGACACGTCAGGGTAAATCATAAATGCAAATATGGCTTAAAACTCCCAAATCAATACCCTATTAGCAACACCATCGAACTCTCTGATCTGATACGGCATTGACAACATTTAATAGATATATTTTCTTCTTAATACATTGATGTTTAATATTTAATTTGATTTAATTTATAATTATAACCTTGTCACGCATAAATATTTCTTCTTCGTTTACCGTTACGTAGTAGACTTTGTATCTATATTGTACTGAGGACAATGGTTGAATGATCAATCCATCTCTGAATAGAATTGACTTTGCCTTTGGCTTCTTCAACTATATAATTTTGAGTATAGATGAAATGGTATATACAGAGAATGCCATGTTTGTGGTTGATTCTTTTGTTAGATAGAATAGATAGGAAAAGCACCACTTAATGTCACTTAAAAGAGAATGGTGTTGGGATTGAGTGATAGAATTCCAGAAGAAGATGAAACGAAAAGTCACGATGAAAAAAGGGACGAAGAGACAAAAGAAAATGAACATCAGCCTAAATATACCAAAAAGGAACTTAAAGATAAGTTGTGGAAGACAGTTGGGGAAGGTCATTCGGACTCACTGACTAAGTTACTGAACGAAGTGAAAGATTTTCAAAACCTGGAAGAATTACTGAATGAAGAGAATGCAGATTTCGATGAAGACGGAAATAATCTTCTCCTCTATTGCATTAAAGAAGGATGTGACAGTGGACCGTCTATTGGACGACATTTTCATAAGTGTGCCGAAATTTTAATCGCAAATAATGTAAACATAAATCATATGAACAAGGCAGGACACACTCCACTGTTTGAAGCCGTGTTCTACAAGAATACCAATTATATTACAACTTTACTGAACCACAAGGCAGAAGCGGATCGCTTTGACCAGGATGGTATAGATCCTCTTCACTTAGCCATTCATTTGGGATATAAAGATTGTTTTAATTTATTGGTACAACATGAAGAAAAAGAGGTAGGTTATTCTATTGGAACAAGAATCTCTAAGAACGGTAATGAATTCTCGAAAGATAATCAAAGGTAGTCCCATGATTGAGGATGTGGCGGTGGCAAAGGGGTTACTGCATCATTTTTTATCATCTAAGCTGTAACAAACTTGAAATATGAATTTTATGGTATTTTAATTTTTTGTAAAATTTTCCATTGCAAGTTTTTTTTTAAATCAACAAAAACCATTCGGGGAGGAGTCTCAAAATGTAGAATTAAATTTTCTTGGCGTATTTTGTAGTTACTTGTTTTATTCTTTCTTGTCTATTTTACACCCAAATGTTTTGATCCTTGTCAAAGAACAAATTAATCCCGCGAGGGCGGATGTTTGCTAAATCACTTACCAAAGGACCATACGAACCAAACAATTAAACCGTATTTGTTTACAAGTCGAATGAATTAAGTAAACACATCCATAAATGGTACAGACTTTAGATACAACATAAACTATAACTAGCAATCGGAGAAAAACTATACAAACGGAGAAAAACTATACAGGCGATAAAACATGATGATAGACTATATAATAACCGAGTCATTGCTTCTTTTCATGGCATTTAATTTCTGTTGCTGACCCATATAGAAATGTTGATAACTTTATTTAATTATATTCTAGATTTTAATAATCGTTTGTCTCTTTAATATATGATTGCTCTAATTGCTGTCCTTTGTGTTGAACAAAGAACAATTTCATTGAAGAACTTAAAACACTCCATCCAGTTGCATAGTTTGTATGTGTATGCTTAAGATGTCTTTTGGTTATTTGAGTCGTTTGGGAATGCTGTGTGATTGACGTAAATAACCCATATCTCCGTTTATTGTATGCTATAGGCATCCCCTTCGGATCAACATAACTTATACGAAATTGTTCACCCTTACTTTTTTGTTTAGTTAACGATGCGTTTATACTTTCATTAATGCCAGTTCCACTGGCAGCTACTTATCAATGAGTTCTCATTTGAGTATTTAAACTAACAACTTCTGCTTATGCAGAGATTAACATTTTTTATGAGAGGACAGGCCGAAGATTTTTTGCGAATTGAATACTAGTATTAATTTTCACCTGTTTATCCGATTCATTTCTTTGGAGTCAATTATATATACGCTTAATCTTAATTCATTCTTGTCGGGGGTACAGAGAGGAAGGGCTTTAAGTTTTTGTTCATATTCATAATAAATGGAAAAAGGAGAAGATGCAGTTTCTGACCGACTAATCGTATGAGTTAACCCAAGAAATCATGTATACAGACGATTTCATTTTTGAAAGAATTCTATGTTCCAACAGCTATACGTCGACACATTGCAAGTTAGGGGATGAAAAGAATATTTGTGACTTGTATTATTTTTCAACATTCCAAAACATATACATCTTCCAATATATTCATTGAAAATCTTTACATAATATGAAATAACTTGTGTATGGATTTTGAGCAGTCAGTCCATTTCTTTAGGTAGATTTCTTAACGCTTTCTCTGTTATACAATCAATAAATCACATATTAATCAATTAGACTATACCTGCTTCAAAAAGGGTAATTTAAGTTTATTGAAGTGTTTCTTTACAGAAAGGTGCAATTGAACACAGTACAATACACAATACAGGGAGGAAAAATAAAACGATCAATTATGTCCAGTCCAGATCAATATATAAAGATCTATCCCATAACAACTACTAATATACAATGAAATATGAACCGTACCCCTTTAAACTTAAACACAATGCACATTTTGTCGTTTACATATTTAAAATCCTGACTTGGTTTCCCTTTCTCTACACCCTTAATACTTGCCATTGTATTAGCATTATAGAGTGTCGTTTAATTTAACCATACACTTAAATTATTGTTTACAGGTCAATAACAAAATCTATAATTTGTCATAATAGATACGCGAAAAACACCTTTTTACCTTTATTTCGAGTTACTTGGATGTTCGTTTTCGCTAATCATCGAAAAATGTTAATTAATCATTTATTTCTTAGTGACGGATTACATTAATATTTTGGATTTCAACTAGACATAGTTTTTCAGATGACTTTTGGTAAGATTGTTTAAATATATTCGTTAGCATGTAATTCATATTCATATATATATATAGTGAAAGCTCTTGTATACTGTCTCTTTTGCGAAATATACAGATTCAATACATAGAACCTGTTTTATTCAACTAAACAAGCACATGGCATATAAAACCATTAACATTCACCAATATAAGTTCCATAACCAAAGCATATAGTACACACCAATTCAAACATAAATTATTTTTTGTCTGTGTCATACTAAAGAATGCACAATATTGAGGATCCATCAGCTTTAAAATATGAAATCATATCTGGGGTATTGCTTTGGTTCAGATTTATTTCATCAATTTCAACGTTACGTTTAGATTTTTTTCCGAAGAATTCAATTCTTTTCAATGCTTTGTCATATATATCAAAGATATTAAAAGGACATTCAAAACCCGTATTTCAACGACCAGACATCACTACTGATATAACCGTCTTTATTTTCATGTTATCATGGTGTATATAGATATAGGAAGATGTGGTATGAGTGCCAATGAGACAACTCTCCATCCAAGTTACATGCCTTTTTATTATTATCATATCATGTGAATTATTATAACTTTGTGAAATATCTGATTGACATATATACCTAACATCACATATGATCTGACAAACACATCAACTATCCGAATGCTGACTCTCACCCTAGAGTCTGTAAAACTACTTTATAGTATAAAATAAGGAGATGTGGGTATGATTGCCAAGGAGACAACTATCCACTTGTCTAAGAGACCAATGACTTATAGAGGTTAGCAGCTATAGATCATCGTACAGCCTTCAGCAATGAGGAAAAACTTTTCTGCATAGCAAGCTATATAATGTCCTGACATGACAAAACGTAAAACAATTCAAAAGAGAAAACCAACGGCCTTATTGGTGTGCAACACAACAAACAAAAAACAAATATGATTTACAGCAATAAACGACAGACAATGAATTACAGACCTCTGCGGGCGCCCATCCCCTTGCCAGGGACAGTTGTATCAGAGCATAAGAAAAAACTTTAAAAATCAGTTGAAATGAGCTTACCTCATCTGATCGATACAATGCACAAAACAACTCACAAAATCAATAAAGGCACAAAGTACCGATCTGAGAATACTCGTCACTAGTACCTGAAAGCAAAGACAACGTCAATAATAACAAACAATAAATCATGTATCCGAGACAAAACATCAATCAGTTCACATCCAATGGATTTAGTTTAAAGATGTCATAAACATTGTAGGAAAATATAACCTTGTGCGCTCCCATAATATAAGTATCGACAGGATTCAGAACCGCAATTGTTAATAACTGTACTTATGTAAAGCAATGTATATTTAGTTAATATGTTTAATTTATTGTTAACAAAATCAATTTATATATGTACTGATAAAGACAATATTCAGTGTTCTTACTAGTTCCAAAGTGACAACCTTATAGAATAAATTTATTCAAAAGATGGATAAGCTTACACGGATCGTATCTAAATTTACGGGCTATAAAACAACATCACCGTAAAAATTAGGAGGTACTAAGTAATTAGTTTTCTCAGGAGTATATCTCATCTTTGTTTGTTGTAATGCATATTATATTAGTACTATAACTTTGTATTCGAAACAAAACTGTTGGCATTTCGGTTTTGATTAATTTTTAAAATTTCATACATTTTCACGTTAGGGTTCATTCAGTCCTTTATATAAGAGGACAATAAGTATAATTCTACTTTGATTTCAAACCTCCCACATCGTTTTTATTACGTTTCTCTTGTCGCCTCCTGACTGCATTCCATTCAACTTTTTAGAGAATTGTCGGTTCACTACACCACGTGTCCATTTATTACGACAATGATGAAGCATGGTAACTCTTCACTATGACGATGTACATTTTAAAGTTTACTACTATTTCAATCCCCTACAAAGTATAACAAGACCTCTTTGTTAAACGAATTAAACAAAACTAGGATAAAGGACATTAATCATTCCAGAGACACTGAGTGTTTTAAATAATTTCAGGTTTATTGCAATTTTAAGGTTAGACCACGGACCTGTCAGAATACTCAAATACTACATTAAATCTAATTTCCTCCGTTTAAAGACTGCAACGCTCTATGCACTTTACCCTTATACGGGTATACAAAGTGAAATTTCTGCGCCTACCCATCACACACTCACACACGTACCATTCCCGAGTTGTATTATAAACGAAATAACCGTGACTATAAATTTCGTTGATTTGCCTTAGTCATGAACGCTCAAATCCAAACATTTGAAATCCACATATGTAAAAATACCTAAAAACGTGACGCTAGACAGTCCGATTTGTCTTCAATGGGTCGAGATTTCTTGTGCACTTCACACACAGACCCTTCCCATTTTTATTTTTTCATTAATCTGTTCTCATGCTGATTATGCATTATATATTCGACACAGTCGGACGTTTAGCAGCAAATTACGACCAATCAATGTTTATCCTCTAAGCTTTATTTTGGTTGCCATATATATATGTTGCAGGGATTTTCTAAATTTAGGCATTTTGTAAAATGCCTTAAAACTTTAAAGATTCAGGCATTTTACATAGTGACTAATTTTCTAGGCATTTTACAAAATGCCTGGAAAAATTGAACGGCATTTTACAAATTGCCTGTAATTATTTCATAGAATGAAATGTTAAAAAACAATTGAATGCTTTGAACAACAGAGCAGTTTTATTTATGATAATTAATGAATGTTAAAGCTTGCAATTTAAGAGTTTTAGTAATCAAAAATAAGTTTTACTGAATTATTCCAAATATATCACACAAGCACAGAACTCGACAACTATTTTTTTATTTCTTAAAATGTTTCGATGACAGAACTGTTGCACAATATTTGTCCTGATTTTTTGCAAATACATTGTTGGGCGTAAAATCTGGTTTTAGCACTTCGACCACATTTGGAGAAATCTGGATCATGACACTTTTAGCTCTTTCATTACCTTTTCTGATAAAACACTTAACGTTCGACAACATTGGGTTTTACAATATGCACACACGTCATACATTAATACCTTCTTTTTCATATGTTCCCAAAAGATTCAAAGTACATTATCATGATTTGTTTGATTTGTATCTTTTGGCTTATAGCTTTTAACGAACTGAAGCAGACCTGCCCATGCCGGGTGATGCATCTATAACATGAGACGCTTACCCTGTCAATGCACTGTTATTTGTATCTTCTTGGTCGATTTTCGAGATTTTAACCACAGTTAACTACTGTCTCATTAATTCATGAATTATAACCGTATTGTTCTCGTCGTAAAAATGCATGAACTATTTGCTACTGAAAGCAAACAAACAGCAATGAATCAATTAAAAACAAACTTCTTTTTCTCTGCTTCATATGTTTCACTTCACTTTTTTAATCTGGATTTTCTAAAAATTCGTTTGTAAGCCAGTTTTGTTTCTATTGAAAGAACAATTTGTCCTTCTGCCATTTTGACAAAATAATCATACATTTACTATCTGAAATACAGAGTGAGGACATACTTAATCATGTAGTTTCACTAAACAAAACATATCATGTGACATACAAACTTTCCCTGCTGGTTTTGAGGAATAAATTAATTCTACCGAACCATTAGTTATTTTCTTTGCAAATTGTTGTGTTTTGTTCACTTTTTGTCATATGCATCTCAATGATATCCTTTTTCTACAAATTGCCTGAAACTGAACAGGCAATTTGTTGAATTGTGTTTCAAAATTTCAGTCATTTTACAAAATGACTAGGTATTTTTAGTCATTTTATATATTAATGCCTGTCAAGGTTAGGCATTTCAGTATAAATTGCCTGAAAATTCAGTCATTTACAAAATGCCTAAATTTAGAAAATGCCTGCAACATATATATGTTGGTGTTGGACTCAGATCGACCTCCCAAACTGAATAAAATTCTGTTGCTCGTCTATATGAGGATAACGAAATTTGAAGATCTATATGTTTTAATTAGACTGGTCGACTTCCGTTCCCCAAATCGACGTCCAATATTATACACTTATTGGCTTCTGATAAGGTTGAAATAATGATGTTTCAACCCCAGAGATATGATATTCTCCGAGGCCAACGGCTGAGTGTGAATGTCTTGTCTATAGGGTTGATAAATCATTGTATCAATTGATATCAACAAATTATAACCACTGTGACATTTGTTTTTCCAGCGGTAAATGATATATAGCAATAAGAAGATGTGGTATGAGTGCCAACAGGAACATATATATTTTTGTTAGATATACTGTTCACAGGTACCAATGAGACAACATTTTCTCAAAGAAGATTTCCTACGTTTTTAGCAAATAAGAAAAGAGAACTTTTATAGTCATATAACAAATCCAACTTAAGTAAGAAAACCAAATTTGAAAAGTCCACCAATATGTCCTGCGTCGGATAGAAATCGACCTTATGCAAGTGCACGTATACATATACATGTATAAGACTGATTAATTTTGGAACATTCAAATACGAAACAAACTGGACGAATGTAATTGATCTCTTTTGACATGTATGGTTTTTATATCATTTCAATTTTCAGACAGTTACAGCCTTTGCATAGAGATTTTTTCAACCCGAAATAAGTTATATTCATTTGCATAAGGTCGATTTCTATCCGACGCAACTCATATATGTCCCAGATGCCCGGTCCAGATGCCATATTATATATGTCTCTGGTAAGACTTTGCTTCCGGAAACTGTGCCGGTAGTGTTTTTTCTGAAAAGTGCGGGAATTTTGACAACTGGATTATCTAATCTGGTACCCTACTCTCTACGCAGCTCATTTAATCAGATAATCTTGTATAAATCTGGCAGTGAAAACACTTTAAAATACATATGGTTAAACTAGTACACAAATCCATTACATATATGTGTCGTACACTAAAATACGTGTTTGTAGGGAATATTATTTCAAAAAGAATAGCGTTACTAATGTTCTTAGCCTTTTAGGTTCCACCACAGACCTGTTCCCATATATATATGTGTCTCTGGTTCCACTAGTAGTAGTCAAAATCTAGCACTCATATACATATAACAAACTTTTTCCTTGTAATTTGGCCAATTTCTTTCAGTTAAAACATATTTTAAACATGATTGGAATATTATTGTTTAAAAAGGTGTGGGGTATTTATGGCAGTGGGAAGAAAGTAGGCGTATTTACACTTGTATGCAAATTTGTCTGTCATTACGTCAAATCACACAGGTTCCTGTAAACTTTGACATCATAATTCAAAACATTTGACGTCACAAATAAAAAGTGATTGTTGCCTGAGGTCAAAAGGTGATTCGGAGTAGATCTAAGGTCATTCGGAGGCAAAATATAGCTAAATACCAAAAGTGTAAATACGTTTATAGAGTCAATGTATAGATATTGACACTTTTTTCTTCCCATTGCCCATATTTGATTAATATTGATAGAATGCCTAGTGCATGTGGGAGACATCAAATGCAATAATCAACAAGTTTAGGAAGAGTGGCAGAGTGATCATTTTCGGGACGTCAGAATCGGGCCTTTATTATTGCGGGAATTCATGATTCTGCCTTTAGCTTACACCAATCGAGACTGGGAATTGACTGATTAATTTTTCAGGATCTGGGAAAGAATACTTTTATTTTTTTTTTGAATTTGGGATGACGCCCCCTCTTACTGTCCCTCAAGGAATAGCTCATTATCATATAATGGATTTTGCTATCAAAATCCTTTCTCCTTTTGACAGTTATGAAAAGAAATTCAAGTTTCTTCATAAACATTTGGAAGTCCAGTCTAAAACTTTACAGGCATGATAATGAAACATTAACATGATTAAAATTATTTCTGTGTCCAAAATTTGAACTTTTATCCTGATTTTGGGTGAATTATTTTTAAAGGTAAAAGTGAAAAGTTTTTGCGCAATTGTATTCAGCAATACATGTACTTCCTTATTATGTTTGTAAAGTTTCAAAATTGCACTTCCGAAAACATTAGTTAACACTCAAACCCAATCATTTGAAAGCCACCATTGTATAAGACCTAAACATGTAAGGAGCTTTAGGACCAGAAGGGACCTTAGAAAATAGTCCGAATTTAACTTTGCCTGAGGGTGTTGGAACTTTATATAGTTTACTCATATTTCATTGTTTATCAATGGAAAATTTAAGAAAAGTTTGTTAGAAATCATGTCAGTACTGAAGCACTGACTAAGAAGAAACCTTGAATGGCCAAATTCATCTTGGATCAACTTTTCCTGAGGGATATTAATGTATGAATAATCTATAATTACAGCTATATTCAGACATAATGAAAAAACCTAAAGTTCAGCTTTACTTTTGCTGGAAATCTGGTGTTATACATCATTTTTTATACGACCGCAAAAAAATTTTGAGGTCGTATATTGGTATGACGTTGGCGTCGTCGTCGTCGTCGTCGTCCGAAAACACAATGGTTTTCGCACTCTAACTTTAGTTTAAGTGAATGGATCTCTATGAAATTTTACCATAAGGTTCAATACCACAATAGGAAGGTGGGGATTGATTTTGGGGGTTATGGTACCAACAGTTAAGGAATTAGGGGCCAAAAAGGGGCCGAAAATAAGCATTTTTGTAACTTCCAGACATAACTTGTGTGTTAGCATATGGATCTCTTTGACATTGTACCACAAGATTCCATATCTCAAAGGGTCAATGCTGGGATTGATTTTGGGGTTAATTGCCTCAAAATTTTAGGAATAAGGGGCCAAAAGGGGGCAAAAAACAAGCATTTTTCTAGTTTCATGACAATAACTTGTGTGTAAGTGTATGGATCTTTCTGAAATTTTACTACAAGGTTCCATTTCACAAAGGGAAAGCTGGAATTGAGTGTTGTGGTAATTGCCCAAAACGTTTAGTAGTAAGGGGCCTAAAAAGGGGTTTAAAATAAGCATTTTTTAGTTTCTAGACAATAACTTGTGTTCAAGTGTATGGATCTCTCTAAAATTGTATTACAAGGTACCATACCACAAAGGCAAGGCTGTTATTGAGCTTGGTTTGGGGGGAAAGGGGGGTGGGGATGATGAATCATAAGGGGGGCGGGGTCAAAAAAGGGGTAATTTTTTTTTTTCCTTTTTTTTTTGTTTAAAATTAACATAATAAGTTAGTTATTATTTATCACGAAGAGAAAGTAGGAATTGAGTTTTGGGGTTAATTGCTCAAACATTTATGAATAAGGGGCCAAATATTGGTCAAAAATAAGGATTTTTTTAGTTTGCAACAAAAACTTGTGTTCAAGTGTATGGATCTCTGTGAAATTGTATTGCAATGTACCATACCACAAATTGAAGGTTGTGATTGAGGTGGGGGATGATGAATCAAAAGGGGGTTGAAAAAATGTGTGGGAGGTAGGATTTTTTTTTTTTTCCTTTTTTTTTTCTTTAAAATTTTCCATTTAAAGATGGTTGTTTCAGATTTATATATGAAAGAAAATAATAATGATACGGTTATATATCATGAGGAATTGAAATTTAAAATTATGTATATTGGAAATTTAAGTTACATTGGAAAGTAATAATTGGCTTTGGGGGGGGGGGGGGGGGGGGAGGGGGGGATGGTTATGGCTCTAATGTTTAAGGAATAAGGGGAAAAAAGGTTAAAAAACAAGGGTTTCCATTTTAATAGACAAATAATTGAGTAAAGAACATTATTTAAAAGCAGTGTAAGGTTGGTAATTCAAACTCATTTAAATATCTCATCTACACTGCTTTTAAATTATGTAAATTGGAAATTTGCCAATAACTTTATTGTTAATAAATGCATTGGAAATTTGCCAACAATTTTAGTGTAATAAACTTCATTGGAAATTTGCCAATATAAAATTTTGCTGATGAAGGTTTTTTGTTTACCTTTAGCCTTGACTATGAAGTCATTTTCTACTTTTATAGCCTTATGATGTAGTTGAATTATTTAATACTTTTATGATGTGTTTAAATGGGGTTTTATCATGTTTGTTTATGGTTGCAAATTTATTGTTTTAGTATAATAAACTCTATTTAAAATTTGCCAATAAAAAAAATTTTTGTTTATTTTTAGCTATGATTATGATGTCATTTTCTATTTTACTTTTATGGTTGCAAAGAAATTTTTATTTTTAGATATTACTGTTAAATGATGCTGATTAAGGTTTTTGCTATGTTTAGCCATGACTATGATGTCATTTTCTATTTTAATATCTGTTATGATGTATTTAAATTGGCTTTTATGGTTACAAAGGAATTTTATTTTTAGATATTACTATAAAATGTTGCTGATGCTGATTAAGGATTTTGTTTATTTTTAGCCATGACTATGATGTCATTTTCTATTTTAATACCTTTATGATGTAATTTCCATTTTTAGATATTACTGTTAAATGATGCTGATTAAGGGTTTTTTGCTATGTTTAGCCATGACTATGGTGTCATTTTCTATTTTAATATCTTTATGAAGTATTTAAATGGGCTTTTATGATTACAAAGGAATTTTATTTTTAGATATTACTTTAAATGTTGCTGATTAAGGATTTTTGTTTATTTTTAGCCATGACTATGATGTCACTTTCTATTTTAATACCTTTATGATGTATTTAAATGGGCTCCCATGTATTTAGATTTTTGATTATTTATACATGTTACCAAATTGGTCCACATTGAACAAAAACGGTCCAAATTTCAACTTTATTACATTACATCAAACATTGAATTCTACATATTCTTTGATATATTGAAATTAACAAACAATTTAGTTTATGGATATTCCACCATAATAGGTAAATTAAATTTTTTCCAGTTCTTACACCACATTCATCCTGTGTCAGAAACCTATGCTGTGTCAAATATTTAATGACAATCCAAAGTCATAGCTGTATCAAGCTTGAATTTTGTGTCCATACTTGCCCCAACTGTTCAGGGTTCGACCTCTGCGGTCGTATCAAGCTGCGCCCCAGCGAAGCATTTTATTGTAAATTAGACTCTGATATAAACCAAATTGTAAATTATGAAGTTAAAACAAAAAAAAAAAAGATTTGTTTAATTTGGGTTGCCAGACCTGAACTTTATTTTCTATATCTGTGCAAAAGACCATTTAGTCTGAAATTAAAATTATGTATTATTGTTAATAAAAAAAAATCCCTAACAGCACTATCAATATCCTTGAAGATTACTCTTAAAATGTCTAGATTCTCAACAACTTTTCAAGTTTGGAATTCAAACATAGCTTTTATAGCTGACTATGGGGTATGGGTTTTACTCATTGTTAAAGGCCATAAAGTGACCTATAGTTGTTAGTTTCTGTGTCTTTTGGTCTCTTGTGGAGAGTTGTCTCATTGCCAATCAATCTACATCGTCTTATTTTTATATTTAATAGCATTATTCTTAATTCTCATTTTTGTCTTGTGGCGTTGCCTCAACAAAGTCACCAATGTGAGACTTAGACATGCTGTTTCTTCTTGTGTTGGAGGCAGTGGCAACAGTTTATTAAAGTTTGTGATTAGGTCATTTTAAAGAGAACCACTAATGGTACTTACCTGATATTTGGTATACAGTTATACAAGCAATGACACATTTACATGAAGATTATTTGGCCCTAAGTCATGGTCTATTGCCTTTAAAACTTTCGTGCAATCTACATGTTAAAGTTTGTGATTAAGTCAGTTTATTGGGAATCACTATGATAAATCAATGGTAATTAGTTTGCAGTTGTATTTGTATTGTCACATCTCATTTCAATGGAGATTATTTGTTCCTGCACCTTCAGTCATGGTTCATTGACTCTGAATGTTTTGCATGCTTTACATGTTAAAGTATTGCCATTTTAATTTCAACATACATGGAAATAACCTACAGGTGAGCCATATCTTTGCATTGACAGTATATAAAAAATATTACAGGGTTAAATAGTAACTTTTTTTCATAAAAGACAAACAGAACAAAAATGTGATGTACTAATTATGTGATTTTACAGATATTTAACAGAAAAGATGGAAAAGGAACTCCTCCACTGGTAGCAGCTGTTCAACATGGACACATAGATATATGTCATTTATTGATAGATGGTGGTTGTGACATCAATGCTTATGATAGTAAACTCCAGAGAAATGCTTTACATTATGCTGTTATAGCCAAAAGATTTGATTTATTTGAATTACTGTTAAAGTAAGTAAAAATGCCACATGTTCATGAAGTTTGACAAGGATAATAGAGATCCTCACTCCCAAAACATGAAAAAGTACCAGTAGTTCACAAGTAGTTATATGCAATATAACTTTTTTGTGTGCTATGGTTCGATGTTTGTGTTGCATATGTTATGGTATGTGTGTGTGTTGTTTGCATTGCCATCCATCTGTACACACAAAATTTTGTTTACAATTAATTTTATAAAAGTAGACCAATGCCATGTTTCTCAGCACAAAACAAAGATTGACTTTAAATAGCCATGGTCTTATCAAAAAAGATAACCAGAGCCTTTAGTTTACTAATTGTACATGAAATTGTTTAAAGTCATATATTAAAGTAATTTGGCATGTACTTAATATAAACCATTATATTTTTGAAGCTGATTTACTAAGTCAATAAAATGTCTAATAATTATAGACCTTATACTTTCACTAAAATTTAAACTTTTTGAACTTAAGTGAGATACCTCCTGACAAATGTTATTTGTGCATATATTTATACACATTACCATCCGTACCATTAACAGCAAACTCTCACTGTTCCATTTTTATATATGTAGAATAATGAAACTTTGTTTAAAATGATTTAGTATTAAGATAATATTAATTGCAGTTTTATTCAGGTTAATTTAAGGTAATTTAGAAAATGAATAGGCATCATTGTCAAAATCAACAAGGATGAATTGCACAATACAATTACTACTTTGATTTATTTAAATCTACTGATTAAAGTTGATGAATTTTAAATATTTTATTAAAAATAGTCCTGAAAGGTAATATAATTCAAACAAGAATGTTTGCATAGCTTTGATGGTTTATTAATTCGCCTTTGGTTTCCTGTTATTTCCAGAAGGATAAGTTTGATGAAAAAAATATTGGCAGATGAACAACACAAGGTCAGTGTGTTGTTGGAATTTGTTCCAAATTTGCATTACATGTTTAAAAGGTTCTAAATAAATGTACATGCTGTGGTTATACACTTATTTCAATGGATATACCCCAGTAGATGAATTATGATTATAAACAGTTATAGCAATCAGAAGAGATCTATACATATATTCGATTATGTTCCATAATTTGATGAGTTTGTTATCATTGGAACAAGTTTTAAAGGATTTTTGCTCCTAAGTGAATTAAGAACGTTCCATGCTAACTGACTGGGTCCTTTATGATAAATATCATTCTCTAGATGGTTGCTGTCTCATTGACATCTCCTTTTATTCATATGCTAGCTCTCTTACCCTTTAGTTGACATGAAATAATAAATAGTACCTCTCTTGGCAATAAGTTGAGATGAAATGATACATACTTATCAATTATGGACTTTTGACAGGGTCAATGTGTTTTATATAGACTTGTTCGGATTATATTGACTGAGGACAAGGTCCAATATAACTGAGTGAAAGTCCTTAATTTCTATATTACATATGTAAGTAGTATATTATAGAAATGGGCCATGATCAGTGGTGGATCCAGAAATTTTCATAAGTGGGGGCCCACTGACTGCCTAAGAGGGGGCCTGCTCCAGTCATGCTTCAGTGATTCCCTATGTAATCAACCAAATTTTTCCCTCAAAAGGGGGGGGGGGGGGGCTACCCCCCACCCCCTAAATCCGCCTCTGATGATTGTTGTCTAGCAGAGGGTAATTTCATACTGGAATGGCGATATAAAGTTAGAAGTATAGCATCAATATATATATATAAATAGAAAAATACCATCCATATACTTAAATACCCTTTGAATCATGTAATCATAATAACCAATGAAAAAAGAAGAATGCTACACCATATGTAATATTACCTTATATATTAATGTTTTTTAAGTGTTATTTGTAGATCTTTGATAGTCTCTTTTAGATTTATCCAAGCTGTATGTGAAGAAATCAGTACAGTATTAAACTCCTCTAAATTAGAATTAATCTTATATATCTTTGTTACATATATATGTGAAAATCATTAATATCTTTAGAAAGTATCTAACAAATAAACATTATTGATGTAACATTTCATTTTCCTCTTTGTACATAGTATAACTTTGGTGATAGTATAATCAAGATCATAATAAGGACACTGTAGATATTCAGTTGATTTTCATTTGGTCTTTTACTTGAAGTATTATGGTATACCGTTGTCCGTCCATCGTTAACATGTCGGACAATAACTCAAAAACACTTTAATCAAATTGCATGAAACTTTGGTGAATTGTTAATATCTATTGATGTGAGCTCCCTTTCGATTTTTATAAATTTTAGATTTTATGTTTCCAAGTTATGGGATTTAATTCATAAAAAAGGGTGATTTTCCAGTTTTCGGACAATAACTTTGGAGGCTGTTTTATATCTATTAAAATAACCTCCCTTTAGCTTTTGTCGAGCCTGCGATTTTTGTCGCAGAAAGCTCGACATAGGGATAGTGATCCGGTGGCGGCGGCGGCAGCGTTAGCTAACTTCTTAAAAGCTTTATATTTAAGAAGGTGGAAGACCTGGATGCTTCATACTTTGTATATGGATGCCTCATGTTACGAAGTTTCCGTCAGTCACATGTCCAATGTCCTTGACCTCATTTTCATGGTTCAGTGACTACTTGAAAAAAAAGTTAACGTTTTTTGTAATGTTAAATTCTCTCTTATTATAAGTAGTAGGATAACTATATTTGGTATGTGCGTACCTTGCAAGGTCCTCATGCCCGTCAGACAGTTTTCACTTGACCTCGACCTCATTTCATGGATCAGTGAACAAGGTTAAGTTCTGTTGGTCAAGTCCATATCTCAGATACTATAAGCAATAGGTCTAGTATATTCCGTGTATGGAAGGACTGTAAGGTGTACATGTCCAACTGGCAGGTGTCATCTGACCTTGACCTCATTTTCATGGTTCAGTGGTTATAGTTAAGTTTTTGTGTTTTGGCCTGTTTTTCGTATACTGTATGCAATAGGTCTACTATATTTGGTGTATGGAATGATTGTAAGGTGTACATGTCTAGCTGGCAGGTGTCATCTGACCTTGACCTCGTTTTCATGGTTCAGTGGTCAAAGTTAAGTTTTTGAGTTTTGGTCTTTTTTTTCTAATACTATATGCCATAGGTCAACTATATTTGGTGTATGGAAATATTTTATGATCTATATGTCAGTCACGCAGGTTTTATATGATCTTGACCTCATTTTCACGGTTCATTGCTCAGTGTTAAGTTTTTGTGTTTTGGTCTGTTTTTCTTAAACTATAAGCAATAGGTCAACTATATTTGTTGTATGGAAGAATTGTTAACTGTACATGTCTGCCTGGCACGTTTCATCTGACCTTGACCTCATTTTCATGGTTCATTGGTCAATGTTTAGTTTTCTTGGTTAATGTTAAGTTTAGGTGACAGTTGTAATAAAGCTTTATATTTAGGACTATCAACATAATATCAATGATTAGAAAAGAAGGCGAGACATTTCAGCGTGTGCACTCTTGTTTTATACAAATTTCTGATATGACAATGAGGAGTTATGGAACTTTATTATTTAAAAAAGCGACGGGGGTATCATGTGCTCATGGCGCAGCTCTTTATTGTATGTTGTTACAGTATTACAATTATATCCATTAATCCAATTAGTTTTCTTATCTCTTTTTATAAGACTTTTATACAAACAGCTTACAATGATTTTTTTTGCAATAAGATCTACAGTATAGTGTCAATATTAATTTTTAAACGTACTTTTGCATAGTCTAATACAGTTTCTTTGATTTATGCTATTGTAAACCAACTTATTTACGAATTTAGTCTTTTCTATCCCACTAAGCGACGATTTATTTTTGTGATTTTCACATTGATGAGATCTATTTATTTATTTAAGGGAATACTCATATTTGTGAAGATTCATATTTGCATTATTTTTCAATTTGTGAAAATAAATCACTCTTGAAAATTAGTTGGATTACAGTAATCTGTTGTTGGAATCTTTGATGCTGGAGATGATTTTGATTTATCATATTGATTTTGAAAATGTTGTTTAACAGTTTCAAGAAGCTTCCATCAAATTATAATATGCTGCATGCAAGTTATATGTAATGTTTGTCATTCTGATAGGTAGGCTGGATAGCTAATAAAAATGTGCATTAATTTACATGCGAGCTCTTGATGCTGTTGGTACAGGAGACATACTCTGAAGTGACATTCAATAACCTAAACTATTGCTATACTTTAAGTGAAATCACACCTGAAAGAATTAAATGGTGTCCGTGAAAATTGTTTAATTAATGGTATTTAACAGGAACCCCTGCTTAATACCTATTACCAATATGGAAGATAAAAATCAAACAATTAAATATTTGACTTATAACAAGACCTTTTAATACCAAAGATTGATTTTCACATATCTCTTTGAATAGAAGGACGAAATGTATAGGTCTTCAGCTAAGTGAAACTTCCGATAATGATAATTCACCTATGATTATACCGATGTATTTTAAAACCAGTCAGCTGTATTAAATCTGTGTTAAATGGCACAGTTTAAACACTCGATGCTTGACAGTCTATATTAACTGTTATGTTTTTGTCATAACATTGAAAATATGGACGTCGAAATGTACATTACAATAAGAAAAAAATGTGACTATAAACTTCTGTTTTATAACTGAATGGGATTGCTATGAATTATATATGAACTCAGAAGGTAAGCTGTAAATGATTTATTGATAATATTGAAGATCTCTATGTAGAGAGTACATGTTTTAATATCAAGTTGAGAGATTGGTTTTAAGCCAATTTGAAGAATAATATTTTAGACCTACACATTACAAATATAACTTCATAAGACTATTATTGATATAATCTTATCCATTTAAATTAACCACTTGGTCACTGAGTTTAAAGTTGAAGCTTGTAAATGTCTAGTGTCTTTGATCATAAACAAATCAGTGTATGGTAACAGAGAGAAATATTTATTAGATGCAATCAAACTTAGAATAAGGCAGCTATTGTTATAATGTCTAGAAATTTAAATTTAAAAGAATTATGAAAGTGAAAAATCTATTAAAATGAGAAATTTAAACACAGGTAGGTCATTATCCCTTGAAAAGTGAAATGACTAATTTAAATCACATTTCCAATTATTAAAGCATGTTTTCTGTTGGCTGAATCTGGTTAGATAGATGCTTTGTTTAAACTTGCATATTTTATGCATTAATTTGCTTTATGGTCTTATTATGATAATAATTTAGGTAAAAAGTATGCTGTAGAAACAATTTTTTAATTAAAATCACTATGATGTTATCAATAAAGTTTTAAATATTTATACTAGGATTATATTTATGAGATATCACTGCTTCCCCTTCCGTGTAAATTGATATTTTCCTCATCAGAATGTATGATTAAATTAGAACACATTTGAATACTCACTTTCATTGGACAATAATTTCTTACAGGAATATGATATGATAAATGAAAGTTTCCTAAGAACAAAGAAATTAATTAAAATTTAATCATTATTTCTGTTCGTTTTGCTTGATAGGTACCTAACAATTGTAACCTAACTATAACACTATGATAACAGATATCTTTCATTCTATTGTTCATTTTAAACGTTTCATTTAGTGTACAGTGAAAGTCTAATGTAAAATCTAACTACAAAAAGTATACCTCTGTCGGCTGTCAATATAAAGTTGACATTACAAGTTTCTAGTTTCTTTCATTAAGGTAGTGTGCTATACACAAATATGGTAATAAGGTTTGATTTATCAAGATGTACACAACAAAGATGTTTATATGACTACCCTCTTTTGAGTCTTTGATTTCATTCTTGAGATGTGCGTTTTAAACATTTGAGTTTCATACAATCGGTTCCTTTAGATGTTCATTTCAAACTAGTGTTTTTACCAATGTTTTACATATAAATAAAGGAGACTGGCAATTTTATATGGCAGCTAAATTTTTTTCATGCATAAAAAATTATAATCTTGATAGGACAAGATACATGTAAATAGAAAAATTAATGAATAAAAGTAAATTGTATTGTTTGAAAAGTAATGAGAAAGAAAGTTGTTAAAAGTTTCAAAATTTTGGGAAATACTGAAGGTCAGGAAAATGTCTGAAAAGAAAAATTATGATTTAAAAAAAAATTGTTAAAAGTATGGCAAGTATGGATATGTATTTGATGGCCAACAAAAGTGTTTAATCCTAACTATTTCCAAGTCTTTTTATTAATAAATAACTAAGATATATTCTATTTTGATTGGGATTTGGTATTAAAGATTGGTAACTTTAAAAAATAGAACATAAGTCTAGCAAATATTATAAAAATATTCTTCTATATTTAGACACAAGCCAAACTTAGACCATTGTGATCATAAGGGGAGGACAATATTCCATCGTGTTTGTGCCATCCAGGAACCAAAGTATTTGAAGAAATTATTTCACAGTGGATTCAATATCACAACATCACTGATGGATCAGGAGACGGATGATGGTCTTACTCCTGTTATTATATCTTGTCAGAATGGAAATGCTGAACAACTAAAAGAACTGCTAGAAAATGGGGTTTGTCTTTCTTTATCTTACAAGGATGTGTGATTATATTATTTTCAGTAACTTTAAGAATGTAAAAATATCTTACCAAATTTAACTGAAAAGATGGCCTGAGGATTAGAAAATCCAAACAAGATGTACTTATTGAAATACAGCAGACGGGAGGCGACTGCCAATAATTTCCGTGCAATAACTTATGAACTGTTCAACCAATACTTTTCAAATTTTAGTATGTTGTCACTGATGAAAAAATGGAGGTTAGGTTATATGATCTTCTATATTGATAATTTTCACTGGTACCGTTAAGGAGTTATGGTCCTTGATAGATTGAAAAATGGCACTTTATGTCACTTCCATGCAAAAACTTACGAAGTGTTCGACCGATGCTTTTCAGATTTTAATATGCTGTTACTAGTGACAAAACGGATATCCAATTCGATATTGACTATTTTCACTTTAGATTCAGGAAATATGTTCCACGATAGATTGGAAAAAAGGCATGAACTTGGCAGATCAAACAAACCTTATAAAAGCGATTTATTAGAATAGATCCATTTCATTCAAGCTAGCTGCCCTCTTAAATTCAATAGTGGTTACCTTCAAAGTGCAAATAACCAGGTTTCAGTTTTTTTATAAGAGAAGTGCCACTTATTAGACATGTTAGATGGCACATACATACTATTTACTTTTTACATAGTTTGCTTTTAATTGTAATAATTTGAAAGAACATTTGTGATTGCAGTTAATTAATGAAAGAAGGAAGACATTAAAAAGAAATAAACAGTTTAAGAAATACTTTGAAAAGTGCATGTATTGAGTTCTAAATGATTACAGGAAGTTGTTCGATTGATAATATTGATCTGCCTTGAACTTTCTTAGTTTATGTCTTTATACATCCTAAATAATTACAGAATCGCTGTTGCTTTTCTTGACAATTTTACATGTTACATGACATTATGAATGGTAATGTAGGGTATACATGGATGAGACAGCAACCCTATGACACAAGAATCAGAAGACATCTAGATCGCAACCCTTTGTTGTACAATATGTCAAGCTCTAAATCTAAAGCCACTTATCTAAAAACAATGACATTAAGCAGTGATTATCAAAGATCTTCTATCACCACTTAATTAGTTCTCCAAATAACCGAAAAAATTTGAAAATATGACATATGACTTCCAACAGGCAACTGAATATGTGGTGTGGTTAAACTAGGTTTTTGAGTTTTCATTTTTTTTTTTATTATAGTAGCTGTGGGCAGCTATATCTGGCATAGAACATTTATGCTATTTACATAATTTTAAAACTTGTTATTTCTGTTCCCAAGTGATAGTAGCAATATCCATAAAACAAGAGTCCATTGCCTGAAAAAAAAGATAAATAATTTTGTACCTAAATCCTTTTAAGAACCGTCAAAATCATTTTATTTTTACCTGCAGGTAGGTGAAGAATGGCATACATATTTCAACGTCCTTTAAATAAGAGTGATTTACAGGACTTTTTACCACCATCAAAACTATTTTAGTGAGTGTATGTTTAACAGACAATTATTTCTCTTCTAGGCTTCAGTTAAAACTACAGACAAAACTGGAAAGAATGCATTACATTACTGTGCCGATAACTTAGAGACACAATGTGCTGAAATGTTACTGATGAGGGAGGAGTCTCTCATACATGTACAAGATGAACAGGGATTCACTCCCCTTCATATGGCAGTTATTGGTGGAAATGTACCATTATTGAAGCTGCTCGTTAGAAAAGGAGCAGATGTAGATATTTTAGATGCTGACGGCCATACCCCATCACACTGGGCTACTGGTAGGTTCATTTGAATGTAGGAATCTGTGGATTGTACATTTCACATTTATTGTCATGTAAATAATGTTATAATTTTAAAAAACAAATCATGAATCAGTAAGAACTTCACAATGCAAAATTCTACTTCTTTTAAGCTTCCTTGGCAAAAATGGCTTTTATTAACTATTGCCATCACTTGATGTCCATCATCAATTATTATATTATTAAATTATTTTTCAGAAATAGTTTTATGAAATAACAGACACATGACAGAGCAGATTGGCACTAAGCATGGCAAAACAAAATTCTTTAGCTGTCTTAGTTTTAAAAGTATATATGATTTTCCAAAGAACCAACCAAAATGACCGCCAAGTAGAACCTAGGAGTAAAATTGATAGATATATAGTTTTACAGCTAGTCTGTAAATAGTTAGCTGATTTTTAGTTCCAGGTACATGTATATACATGTGTGAAAGTTAGTAACAGGCTCCATTACCTATTTCTGCCTTAACTATTGCCCATGGACAGATTTCTTGTCCTATGTCAGTCCTCCTTTGAGTTTTTTTGCTGATACTTGGTATATATTAATGAGTAGGATACTTTTTTGTAACTATGACCTTAGAATTTGGAGAATATTGCATGAAAATGGCAGCTAGCTTCGTGTCCAGTTTGTTTCAATTATTCAATTCTCATCAAAACAACAGTTTTTGTTGAAGTTTCAGCCATTCTTGTAGATATTGTTCTGATATTTGGTAAATTGTGTTTTGAGAATTTATATATCTCATATGATTTTTGACTTGATTAAGGCCCTTGGACAATTCTATTTGAAAATATTAATTTTGTTCTGACCCATTTTCAGCATTTCAAGCAGATTAACACCTGATTTTATTGTGTATTAATGTTTAATGAGTTTTTACAGATCCTATGAACTAATAACTCCTATCCGATTTTGGTCTTAATAGTGTTTCAAAATGGTTTTATTATACCCCACTGTAAGAGTGGGCTCCTAGAGTGGGTGCTATATATTGCATTTATCTTTTTTTATTACCAAATATTTATAAATCATTTTCCTCAAGAACTATACTGAACAGAATGACTTCATATTGTTCAGCAGCTTGACAGGGGTGAGTTATAATGGGTGAGCACTCTGGATCTCTCAGGCACGTACTTCCTGTTTACCTGCCTGAAATGGTTGCAAAGAACATACGGTTTTTTTTATGGAAAATTATTAATATGTGATAAAGGTAGATCATTTGTGAAGCTTCTCTTTGTATCAACTCAAGCTTCACTTGCTCTTTGTATTAACTCAAGCTTGACCTGCTATTCGTATCAGTTCAAGCTTGACCTGCTCCTCGTATCAATTCAAGCGCGACCTGCTCTTTGAATCAATTCAAGCTTGACCTGCTCTTTGTATCAATTCAAGCTTGACCTGCTCTTCGTATCAATTCAAGCTTAATCTGCTCTTTGTATCAATTCAAGCTTGACCTCCTCTTCATATCAATTCAAGCTTGACCTGAATGCACTGTTTTATTGTAAGGTGAGAGATGTAGGCTCTTTGGAGCCTCAAGTTATTAATTCCTGACTGCTTTAGTGTGACTTTTTACTTGGAACATTTACAACCCTTCAATATTTGTATGTTATCCAACAGCAAACTACATTTATCCCATTATTCAACACAAATTTGTTTTGTATTAATATTTAATAACAAAATTAATATACGATGGTATTCATGTGATGAACTGTGCATGAAAATAAAACTATACAAAAGCTAGAGATAATTCTAGATACTAATAAACACATTTGAACACAAAAACTTCTGTCATGCATACTTGCCAACATATTTTCTGAAGAAAATGTGCATATACTTTTAGTTTCAGGCAATGGTTTGGAAAAGAATTTGTTATGTATAAAAAGTCCCATCCATTTGAAAATGGAAAATTAACATTATGTTTTTAGAATTTTATGTATACTTAAAATTAATTTAATCCTTTTAATCAGTAAGTGAATAATTTTTAGAGAAGACATGAATCTATAATTCTTTTCTTCTACTAGTTGAATAAAAATCTGTTTGTTAATATCATCAAATAATTTTACTATTGAGTTAGGTCAGTTCTCATGGTTATTTACTGACAGGATTCCTATTAATGCTTTCAGATTTTGTCTTGTCTGCCAGAATGTAGTCTTAGGGACATGTATAACTATTTATATAAAGCTTTATATTACAAAAGGTAGAAGACTTGGATACATTATTTCTAGTATACTGTTGCCTTATATTGTAAAGTTTCTGTTTGGCATATGTCATTTGTCATTGACCTCATTTCATGGTTCAGCTTAAAAACTGTTCAGTTTTATAAAGACATGTTTTTTTTCTCACTAATCGTGAATAATATGACCACTATACTGGTATCAATGCAAGGTATACATACCTGTCTGACAGGGTTCACCTAATCTTGATGATATTTCAAAGATCAGTGATGAACATTATTTTTTCAAGGTTAGGTCAGTTTCTCAGTTACTACAATGAGTAAGCAATAGTTCAGCTATATTTGGTGAACTATGGAATGATTGTAAGATGTACATTTCCATCTGGCATAGTTCATATAACCTTGAACTTGTTTTCACAGTTCATTTGGTCAATATTAAGTTTTCCTGGTAAGGTCTGTTTTGCAGATTCTATAAGGAATAGGTCAGCTAAGTTGTTCTTGTCAGTCTGGCAGGCTTCATCAAATATTAACCTTATTTTCATTGATAATTGATAATGATAACTGTATTAAGACCTGATCTTAAAGTCTATCAGCAAAAATTCAAACATGAACAGTAATGTAAACATATCAGCATGTGTTCTCTTATTCTTGGTTAAATAAATTTTGAGTCATGATAAATAAGACAGAGTGTATGGTCTCCAGATACAATTATATTCTGGTCATTAAAGAAGCAAAGATACTCTAGAAATATTTCCCATTCAAATTGTGTTTTTTGTCTCGTCTGTGATGAAAGTCGCAGAAGGCGAGACAATGGTGTTGCTTTTCCCGTGACAACGGCGTCAACAATTGTTAAGTTTTTTGCTCAAGTTAGTTTGATAGGAACTGCTTGTGATAGATCAATGATATTTTCTATAAAGTTGCATTACTATCAGTACACATTAGTTTGATGACTATTTCGAAGCCCTGTCCCCTAGGTCAAGGTCCAACAACTTTGAATTAATTATCAATGTTGCTGTCCATTAGATTGTCTTTTTCTGAATTTTCTGCCGACAGGCGATACCTAGCAGCAAAGTTTATTTGGGAAAGATTTGATACAAACCTTGTACATCTTGCAAAGAAATATTTTCTCAATGTCCACCATATTGATGTTTACTTTATTAGTGAAAGGGGATCTATTCTTTCAAAATGATACAAGAAAGTCTGAAATGAAACTGATATTCTTTTATGTATTTTTTTTTTTTTTGAGAAAAAAGAAAAACATATTACAAAGTTATGATAGCAGTGTCTTTGGTACATAAAAACATATTTGTACTGTAAGCTACTTTCTTATACCATTAATCAAACCGAGAGAAAAATTATGTTGATTTGGTGCATTTAAGTAAATTATTACCATCCGACAGGTCAATTTTGATCCAATTTCTTATTTCAACTTCAAAGTGTGGGGTCTTTCTGTTGTGAGTAATTGATTTAAATTACAATGCACACAAATAGAATAAGTAAATTTCAGGTTATTAACTAGTCCAATAGATTTTTTTAACGTTGATGAGGGCAAAAACTTGTATTTAATCATATCATTAGCATTAGAAATTGCAGGAACCTGCATTTAAAATTGAAAATGTTGGCATATATGTATTCACAAATTGCATGTTTTCACAAGAATTAACAAATAAATTGCATTCTTAAGGTAATCATCTTGATGGAGTTAAAGGTAAGATCAACGATTTCCTCTCTCTGATTTCACACCTTATGCAAAATTGTAATGTCTGATTGTTCTATATTGATTATTTTTATAAGATACTATCGTTATAACATGTAACTAGGTGTGCAAAGTCCCTCAAGATGCCATGTTGATAATTTTAAAAGTGACTTGAGATTTGAAGATTTTCTGAATAAGCATTACAAAGTCTGAATCAACTTTTCAATTTAGCTAATATCAATTGATCTTTTTTAAGTATCCAATCTAAAAAATGTAAATTTACTTACAGTATAGGTTGTTAATTAAGACATGGGAAATTATTAATGCTTAGAGCTTGGATATATAGGGAAAAGAAAAAGGAATGTAATAAAAAAGTATATTTGTGACAAGAAGAAGGAGTAGTAGTAAAACAAGCTTTAATTATGCAGTTAGAGGGGGTTATAAAGTAGTAAGTTCATGGGTGGAAATTCTGGTTAATTCAAACTTGCAATGTTTACCTTCCAAAATTGTCTCATGGACACAAAATTGTTAAGTTTCAATAATGAAGTCATTATGATGTCATAAGTATATACTTTAAATCAGTAAAAGGGTATTTATGGCCAAAATTCATTTATTTTCTTTGTCTGTTAATGATATAAATATGGTTTTTGGGGACTGTCTTGAAATCTATACTGAGGAGGTCTTTAGATTCAAACAACTATAACTGACAATCAGACATTACAAATTTTCAGGCTTTTATTGGGTCTTTTCTATTTATAGCATTTTATTTAATGTAGTCAGAATTTATTGTATAATTATTTTATCATTTTTTATTCACTATTTAGTTCCTAGATGGTTTAGAATATGTGTATGTAAATAATCAGCAGTATTTGTAGCTTTTCATTTATTACTTGTTGTAATGTCTTTAAAACACATCTTCTGGTAAATCTGTATACCAAATATGAATGAAGAGTGCAAATTAAGTTGACAAAATATGAGACACATATAATGTATTGTCATGAGTGGTATTGGTAAATGTTTGGTCACATATGGTGTTTTTTACACATTATTTTGGTGTTGTAAATAATATAGATTTAAAAGAGTTGATCATTAAAACATTACAAAGTAACAAAATGCTGGAGTAACTATTATTTTAAAAAACAGGACTATGAAATTATTATTTTTATAATTGTATGATATTCTAATTTTTAATTTTTTTTTTGTAATTGCTCTTGCTATAACTTTGTCTTAGGATTTTTATGCTGCTGTCTTGTTCTGATAGCATGTTTAGTACAGAAAAGTGCAAGTCAAAGAGGTTGACCCCTTTGAAGGAGATATATTTTTAACCAAATTGCTATTGGCATTCTCATACTAAAGTTTGAGTAGAAACAGTTTAAATGTCTTATGCATTCAGAGTTTGAATGTCCCTTTGGTATCTGTCGCCTCTCTTTTAATATGTATATACACAGTAACAATGTATTCAGACAATATTTAATCATCAGATAAAAGAATATTAAATGTTATGATCAATTAACTTTGAAATTTATAAGAGGTCATTGACTGTAGTTGAATCTATATACAACTTGATCTTTTACTCAGGCTTGTTAGTTAGCAGTACTTCCTCAAAGCAGAACGGATATATACTCAAATTTAGAAAACTGTTAAAGTAAGCCCCCTTTCCAGGTTTTTGATTTGAGCTGACATTTTTTATGACTCCCAGTAATTGTCAGGTACTTGTTTTTTGGACTTGTTTGTCTTTTCTTCATCTCATTTTTTTGCCATGGCAACTCTCTCAATTTACAAGTTTTGAATGTCTCACTGGTATCTTCTGCCTTTCTTTTTTTTAACCAATATTTATCATTCTAAAATACAGTAAAGTTTTATTTAATTGTGCCTGCTGATATTAGCAACCTTCTATTTTGTATGAAGTTTCCTAATGATAGGATATAAATAACTTTGATTTTATTGCTTACAACCTATTTTTACTGGAATTATGATCTTAGGAAATGAAATTATAGTTTTGACTTTTTATAATGACTGCAGACATTCACAAGACTGTAGAGAAAGAAGTATTCTGCTGAGTTAACAGTCTATATTAGAAGAAGGAGATGTGAGATATATGTCAATGATACAACAACCCAACAATACAAACACTTAGGAGCCATCAAGAGCTCTACATAATAATTTGAATAATAGTTAAATGTCTATGTTAACTGCTAACCACTCTGAGTCTATAGACAAGTTTCCATTGGTATAGCTTTGAACACAATTTTTACCAAATCACATGCCTTCCTAGAAATGTTGACATAATGAATTTTAAAGCTTTCAGAATGTTCACCCAGACCTGTAAAAAAATGAAAATAAAATGTCAGCATAATTGAATCATATTAGTAAAATGACCACACATTCTTACATAGTTGATGTGTACTGCCTAACAACTCTTTGTATAGGAGTATCTTTGATTTTGTAAAAAACTGCAAATATTTAATATAAAGTTATTGTATGTACATTAACCTGATTTCATCGAAATTCAATAACATTTAAACGTCTATAATCCTAACTACTGCTTAGTAATTACTCAATGTTTTACATAATTCAAAGAAGCAAAACCTTTTAAGATACATATGTACAGTCATATTAAATGCTTTTATCACAGCCACATATTTTCTTATCACTCATTTGAAGGGTAAATTTGCTACCTTGAAGAGCACTTTAAGCTAATATGGAAATTAGATTACTCAGTATTGTTTTAATACGGAAAGATTTGACAATCAAACCTCTTAAGATTTATAAATTGGTTTCGTGTTTGTGAAAATATGTGCAAAAATCCTTTAATCTCTTTAATTCATTAAATTTGAAGGACTCCTTGTATAGAATTCCATGCATAGGATGAAATCACTTA
The DNA here is from genome assembly GCF_021869535.1 of Mytilus californianus. Classification (NCBI taxonomy): domain Eukaryota; kingdom Metazoa; phylum Mollusca; class Bivalvia; order Mytilida; family Mytilidae; genus Mytilus; species Mytilus californianus. The sequence goes on along the minus strand of NW_026262690.1, from coordinate 30,364,364 downwards.
TATCTTGGCTTGCTTTAGTTTCAAATGTTCTTAACTACTTTGTCATCTTCACACCTCAGTGTCCAGAGTGCAAGTATTTATTTTAATATTGTGAAACATTTTACAGCAATGAGAAACATAGCCAATTAAGTAAGTTATGATAGACATATTTCCTCATTGCAAAGGAAGGCTGTTGATTATCCCTTTGTCCTCATTGTAAAGGAAGGCTGTTGATTATCCCTCTGTCCTTATTGTTAAGGAAGGCTGTTGATTATCCCTCTGTCCTTATTGTTAAGGAAGGCTGTTGATTATCCCTCTGTCGTTATTGTTAAGGAAGGCTGTTGATTATCCCCTTGTCCTTATTGTTAAGGAAGGCTGTTGATTATCCCTCTGTCCTTATTGTTAAGGAAGGCTGTTGATTATCCCTCTGTCGTTATTGTTAAGGAAGGCTGTTGATTATCCCCTTGTCCTTATTGTTAAGGAAGGCTGTTGATTATACCTCTGTCCTTATTGTTGAGGAAGGCTGTTGATTATCCCTCTGTCTTTATTGTTAAGGCAGGCTGTTGATTATCCCTCTGTCCTTATTGTTGAAGAAAGATATGGACTATTTTTCTCATAAAAATCAAAAGGACAAAAAATCATCAATTTCATTATACCTCATATTTCTACATACTATTCAGTATTAGTGTTGGGCCCTTGATTGAGCTAAACTTCTGGTCATCATCTGCCATTCTATCTACTCACAGTAATCCCCACTGGTATACTGTACTTTTCTTAACAAGTTCATTGTTCAAAATTGTATTTGATTTCTGTTATGATTTATATGGAAAGTTTTAAGGTGTAATCTAAAAGAAACAGATGTAAAATTTCATATACTATCTGGGATGTGGACCATATGAGTTTTTTGCAATTATTCATGAAAAATTATGACAAACAACATTGAAGTGACCAAACTTCAGAATCATGAAAATATTTTCGAAGTATATTAATTGTGTCATATGATTTGCATGGCTCCATTTATTATGGAAGTAAAGGAAGAAAAGATTTGCGAAAACAGCTATACAATGGAATTTTTCTTCATATTTCTATTACTGCATAGAAAATAAGATCAGTCTGTTTTTGTTTTTCAAAGACTACCAGATGAAATGATGTTTAAAAAATGAAGACTTTTTTCTATTTTTTCAGTATGTACACATTTAGAGATATTAGATGTTCTCATAGAACAAGATGCTGAGCTGTCAAAATGTGACAATCATAATGCCTACCCTATCCATTACGCTGCACAGATGAATGGACGAGATAATGGGCACTCTGATGCTAAAATAGGAGAGAAAGTCCTGAAGAAATTATTAGACAGTGGTATACCATGCGACGTTTTAGATAAAGACAGACGACAGCCTTTATTATGGGCTGCAAGTGCAGGTTAGAAATTTTAAAATATTGGGTATATTTAACAAACCAAAGATATCTAGTTTATTCCTAATGAGACTTTTCATGACGAGTTTAGAAAAAGCAAAGTCTTTTCTTTCCTCATTATATCTGATTAATACATGACAGTGTATAAAACTTTATAAGATCATTTTACAATGCATTATAACCAGACAATATGAAAAAAGAGAATAATCGACAGCAGCATTTAATTTATTGATTTTCTACAATTTATATGCTATGTGAAATTAAAGTTTGACATGTTACCATTGGCGATGAGACACTCATTAAAAATAGGTTTCTGATCAAAACAACATCTAAAAATTGTACTGCATCTTTTAAGAGAGTCAAAATAGGGGCAGATGAAAACTAAGAAAAGTTATATAAAGTTAGATTTTATGATCAGCCAAAAAATTAAAGTACTTTATGCAAAGCGAAATTGACTATAATTGATTAAATATTGTTTGTTTAATGTCCAGTGGCAAATATTTCATGAATATTCAGATCAAGCAGAATTTCTTTTCAAAACACAATGCATTAAAGTGTGTTAAATAAAAATGGACAAAAAATTAAATCAAAATATATGAACCACCTGTTATTATTTTTTTCAATGTGCTACCCAGAAAGAATATTGGAACTATTTTTTAACCAGTCACATGATTATGTGCCTATCCAAAGTCTTGAATCTCATTATTTTTTGTTTGCTTTTGTCAAAATTTTGAATTGAGAGTTTTGTAAATATGGTGTTTATTTCATTAAGTGTATGGTGTTTATTTCATTAAGTGTTTAGTTGTCTATCTTGAGTGTATTTGTTTTTCACACTTGACAATTTCTATCTGTTACATTATATGGTGTCTCAATCATTGTTCAAGGTCATATGGTGACTTAAATGTCTTTATCATTAACTAGGTGCTTTATGGTTATTGTTTTAAGAATCCTTAATCAAAATCTAAATTTTAGGGGTTAAAAATGAAGAATGAAATGAGAAAATAATCAAAGTTAGGTGAGGAGGGTTGTGCAATAATTGCCACTGTGGGTATGTTAAAGACTAAAGATTTATTTTCCTAGGAGTATTCATAAATATACTCAAATATCCATAAGTGTACTCAAGTATTCAGTTATAATTGCCCATGTCAGCTCAGTTGTAGAAAAATAATGACACTGTTTTGGTTATTTTGAAAGTGATAATTTTGGTAACTAATTCTATGAATTGTTCGTTTTAATGAAATGTTCATGTCATGGTATGCAACCAAAGTTTCCTTAATTGAAATTCAACTTAATCCAATTTACTAGTCCCCCCAATCGTCCCTGTATATTGCTGCTTATATTATTTAGGGCCTATGGTATTAATACTTAGGTGCTATCTCTTTGGGGCCTGAACCAAAAGCTGAGAAGATACAGTGCAAATGAAAGCATCTGTTTTACACTAATCAGAGATCAGTAAGGGACCCAAGACATGCTAACTGGTTCTTGAATAAGGTATAAACTGAACAAACACAGGTTTGGGAGAAAGAACCACAGTTAAATATTTTCTTTGCATATCAATTAAGCAATAAACATATTTACAAACAAAGCAAAATCAAGTTGAAAATCTGTGGTAGTCCAAAATAACCCCCTCCCCCCAGCAGTAACTGGGAAACCCCAGTGCTGATTGGACAAAATAATAGACAAGGTTTCCCAAATAAAATTAAACATGCGCAAGCATTCCCAATAAAACATATTGTGTCTTAATAATATATTTATACAGAACAGTTCCTATGGAACAGAGTTAACCTATAATTTAAGTATACATTATTTTTGTATATTTTTTTTTTTATAATAATGAAATGTTATAATGACAGCTTTAGTGAATTGTTTTAATTACACTCAATAGTTTAGTATTCATCCTTCGCATTTTTTTCTGTAAAAGACCAGTAGAATTTGAAGGTATGAATTAGTATAGATTTAAAGATTAATCTAGTGATAAATACTTCACAATATATGTACATACCACCAAAAGTAAGGACTCGCTAACTATGTATCAAGTCTTATTAAGTCTATTTCAAGACCAGTTGATAAATACTTCACAATATATGTACATACCACCAAAAGTATGGACTCGCTAACTATGTATCAAGTCTTATTAAGTCTATTTCAACACCAGTTGATAAATACTTCACAATATATGTACATACCACCAAAAGTAAGGACTCGCTAACTATGTATCAAGTCTTATTAAGTCTATTTCAACACCAGTTTATCAATTTTTCTTTTTTCAAAAATGACGTTTTGTTCTTGATCTTTCAGGGAACTCAGAATCCTGTAAATTATTAGTGACTGCTGGAGCTGATGTTAATTCTACAGATAAAGATGGTCTTACAGGTAAGATTTCAAACAGAATTATTGACAAGGGTTAAAAGTAACTATAACGGGATTACTTTGCAACTTTTATTTGAATGTAGAAAATACTACTTTTCAATTATTAGAAAGAAAAAAAAGATGATTTTTATGTTCCTTTTAGGAAAAGTACATATTGCTTAACCCCTGCTCCTCTGTCCGTGTGAAAGTCTATCAGCTTTATGCTTGTCCACTCAATTCCTCCTACAGAATTTAGATAGAATGCTATTATTTTGAGGATGTGCTTATTGTCAGGATTTCATTTTTGTATTATTCCCAAAAGGACAGGTGGTTCAGCTTTTAAGTCAACTATTATTCTTTAAAGTGTGAATAAGTTTGAATATATGGTGTACTGTTTGTCAGCTTGACCTCTACAGGTTTTAGCAAGCATGCATTTATTTATACTAAGGATGTGCTAATATCATATTGTCAGGATTTTGATTTAAAGTGATATTAAGAAATGAAATATTAGTTAGATGATAGATTGATTGTTGCTTAAATATAGTAGACCTATTGGTAGAATTTTGTCAAACTTTCACAGATTTTTCCTTACATTGTGTAATTTTGCACCACCTATTTTATCTCTTTATCAAAATGATTTAGAATGGGTGGCCCATATTAGCCATGGACATATTTTTGCAGTTATGCAATTTTTCTCGAGAACATGTCATGATGGTTTGTTTGCTTGCACAGTGTGCATCTCAACAATTTATACACATTCAACGTGTTTAATCATCGTCATTATAAGTTTTCAGAGATATAAGAGTAAAGTTCCAAAAATAAATGTATCATTGCTAAAAACAATGACGTTTCCTGAAACAATGAACCCCTTCCCCTAGTCAAATGGACAGCTGTCGTCAAAATGCATCATGATAATGACCCAGAGATTTTGTTAACCTCTGCTCAATGAATAGGAAAGGTTTTTTTTTTTTTTCGCAAATAATCTAAATCAAAGTTTAATTTCAAATTCTTTCGACGCCTTACACTACTAATTTGTCATGGGTGCATGCACGTTGTGTCTGTGATATACCATATAGATTTTTTGTGGGGTTATCTATGCCCTCCTGGATAGTTTTATTCATTCATTTCAAATATGAGCAGGCACTTCTTTTAAAAAAAATGTAGCTCAGTGCGTTTTTTATATAATTTGTTTAATAGACGTAATAAAAATATCTGGAAAACCATGAATGCCCTGTGAGTAAGCAAATATTTTATGTCAGTTTTTTATCTCTATGGTTTGTTAATTGCTTTGAGCGAATATCACACATTAACATGTTGTTTAATATAACAGGGTTAATGAATATTTTAGAGTCATAGATTATGGTGAAAATGTGTCTCACATGGTATGCGGAAAATTTGATTTCTTCTCAAGTTTGCATTAACCTGTAGACCTAAAAAATGAATGTCTGATAGATCCTCCTTTATCAGACGTGTTAGTTTTATAGTTAACTTTTGGAAAATTGCATAATAAGTTACCAAGTATAACTGTAGATTGGCGGTAGCTTAAAATGGATGGTTTATGCGGCGATCATGGGCACCCACTCTAACATAGACTTTGTCATCTGCACACTACAATACACATTTGTATCCACTTCTCCTAACTACAATACACATTTGTATCCACTTTTCCTAACTACAATACACATTTGTATCCACTTCTCCTAACTACAATACACATTTGTATCCACTTTTCCTAACTACAATACACATTTGTATCCACTTTTCCTAACTACAATACACATTTGTATCCACTTCTCCTAACTACAATACACATTTGTATCCACTTTATCTAACTACAATACACATTTGTATCCACTTCTCCTAACTACAATACACATTTGTATCCACTTTTCCTAACTACAATACACATTTGTATCCACTTTTCCTAACTACAATACACATTTGTATCCACTTCTCCTAACTACAATACACATTTGTATCCACTTTTCCTAACTACAATACACATTTGTATCCACTTTTCCTAACTACAATACACATTTGTATCCACTTCTCCTAACTACAATACACATTTGTATCCACTTCTCCTAACTACAATACACATTTGTATCCACTTTATCTAACTACAATACACATTTGTATCCACTTCTCCTAACTACAATACACATTTGTATCCACTTTTCCTAACTACAATACACATTTGTATCCACTTTTCCTAACTACAATACACATTTGTATCCACTTTTCCTAACTACAATACACATTTGTATCCACTTTTCCTAACTACAATACACATTTGTATCCACTTCTCCTAACTACAATACACATTTGTATCCACTTTTCCTAACTACAATACACATTTGTATCCACTTCTCCTAACTACAATACACATTTGTATCCACTTTTCCTAACTACAATACACATTTGTATCCACTTCTCCTAACTACAATACACATTTGTATCCACTTTTCCTAACTACAATACACATTTGTATCCACTTTTCCTAACTACAATACACATTTGTATCCACTTTTCCTAACTACAATACACATTTGTATCCACTTCTCCTAAACCCCTAATCAGAATGTTATAAAACCTTTTCAGAGTCATCATCATATATAAGTTAATATATATATGCCATTATGCCCTCCTTGATTTGTTCTTGATCCAAATTATGTTTGGTGTTTCCCCTTGCATTTCATGGACTTCATGTCATTACTTAATCTAGGGGTACCCATTTCGTATGTGCTCTTGCTAAACCCTTTTTAAGAAATTGTTGAAACTTTCTCAGAATCATAACTATATAATGTAATGCATGGTCAGCACCTCATATTTTGTTTATTGATCCACATTACTTTTGGGGTTTCTCTTAGAAAATTATTAACTTTGCCATTCCTGTAGGTGGGAGCGGGGTATCATTTTACCTATAGTTTGCAACATATTTGTATACCTGAAATATCAGTGTATATTGTCAGGATGGTATTAATCAATTATTAAAGTATTTATTAACTTTAAATAGAATCATCTATTTACGCCATGAAACAAAGTATAATAAAAACAACTGTTCACCCGTTAAAATAAAGCGGACAAATGCCTTGGGGGTATACTTTAGTGAACTTTTTTGTTATCTCTGTCACCAACAGGGAAAGCTGGTCCAGTAACCTCTCTACTACATCCATCATTCCCTTATTCATTTATTCTTCTGTCTGTCTGTCCGAAAGACCTTGTGTAGAAAACTTTCTTCAAAGTTTTTCTTGGCTTTTTTTAAATGGAATGATTTCATATTTGGTCTGCAGCTTGGTAGCTTGGCAGCCACTTCCTTTTAGCTGATAGTTTGAAATTTAACAACACTCATTGTAGAAGGAAAATTTTTTTTCAAACTGTTTTTTGCTTCTATGGAAGGTAATCTTTATGCTTCAGTATACATGTTACCTCAATCAATTGCACACAGCAATACAGGTTTGTGCTTTATTCAATACTCAATTTTACACTTTTAGATTAATGAAAATAAGTTCAGTTTTGACTGAAAATAAAACGTAGGAGTAAAACTCAAATATTGTTTAATATCTTGAAAATTTTAATAGATATAGAAAATCATGCTGCAGTAAAAAAATTTAGATGTTAAGATCTACCTACTGTCCATTTTGACAAAAAAAAAGTAGATGGAAAAATTACGCAGGAAAATAAGTATACAGATCTTTATATTATATAATGCATATATGATTTCAGCTCTTCATTGTGCTGCCTCTCGGGGACATTCTGAATGTGTTGATAAATTAAAGAAACTTGGTGCTGAAGTTAATGTGGCTGATACTAATGGATGTACAGCTTTGTTTTATGCCATAACTCTTGGAAATAAGGACTGTACCAGACTTTTATTGAAGTATGGTGCAGATCCAAATCACAAAGACACTCGAGGGAGGACGTAAGTAAAAAAAAATATATATATTTCAGTTGGATGACGATTTTGAGACAACATAACAGAAGAATTTTGTTTAGGCATTTTTATGCCCCACCTATGATAGTAGAGGGGCATTATGTTTTTTCGGTCTGTGAGTCCGTTCGTCTGTCCGTCTGTGTGTTCATTCGCCCGTCTGTCCCGCTTCAGGTTAAAGTTTTTGGTCAATTTAGTTTTTGATGAAGTTGAAGTCCAATCAACTTGAAACTTAGTACACATGTTCCCTGTGATATGATCTTTCTAATTTTAATGCCAAATTAGAGTTTTGACCCCAATTTCATGGTCCGCTGAACATAGAAAATGATAGTGCGAGTGGGGCATCCGTGTACTATGGACACATTCTTGTTTTTTTCTTTTCTTGGGAAAGCTTTAAAATAGAAATGAAAGACAAAGAAGGTTTGCAGAATAAGTCAGTAGCTTTATTACGATTTAAGGAAAAAATGGTAGTTTTCATGTATTTGGTCCACACAGTAAATCAAATAACAAAGTCAAGTATGCGTATCAAATCAGTTCTTTGATTATGTTGAATACATAAATTATAAATCATAAATAAGAGTGAGACTAAATTCCGCTAATCATAAAAATAATATACAGTGCATTAATTACTTCTCAGTCATAATAAAAGATAAAGAAACATGTTTTCTTATAAAGTACAAAGTTTGCACAAAAGATTAAATCAATATATTTCATTTACGGAACATTTTTACAATTCTTGTTAAAGAAATGAATGCTAAAGTCGGATCAAATATATGCTTACCAATTATGCTCTCTTATAAAAATCATCTTGTGTGTCCAAATACAATCCAAATAATAAACTGCCGTAGACAAATTGAAATAACATCATCATAATAAAACTTAACGTCATAAAGATGGGCGGCAAAGACGGCAAATATATTTAGCACCGTAAATGTCAATAATTGTAAAGAAAAATAAAGCTTTTACAAAAAGCTTGCCTATAAATTAAATAGTGGCAGTCAAGTGACAATGTATACACTATTAGTGTTTTAATAAATGTATCTTCTACCAAATATTCAAGAATAAAAATGTGAATAGATATAATTCTTACACCATGTTCGCATGTTTTGCTTTTTTTAGGCCTACACATTGTGCTGCAATAAAGGGTTGCCTGGAAACAGTTAAAATGTTAGATAAAAGTAAAGCGGACCTCTGGCATGCTAGTTTCCGTGGTGATTGTCCTATCCATGAAGCTGCACAGGGAGGACATTGTGGTAAGAACTAACAATTTGGTGATACATCTTTAATGTTGTGGTGTTAGAACTCCACACTTCCTTTATTACCAAGTTTGCAGGCATACTCAGAAATAGCTTTCAGTAGGAAAATTATACTTTCCAAAGAAAGTTTACATGTAGAACCTTTGAAATATTTTCCTTAAAGTTTTTATTTTACAACCATTTACTGTCGCCTTTTTTTAATGACAGAAAAAGTGATAAATGTCATGTTGTTTTTTCTACACAGTACAGAAATGCTTATAATTTAAAAATCTTGAAAATCTTGTTTGTACCAGGGCAACAAAACAAAAGAAAAGATTTGACTCAAATTCTCATATTTGATTTAAAACACACTAAAACGTATATCCAAATTACAAAAAGTCTAAAATAAATAATTAACAATGCATGGACTTGATAATATATATCAGCATTTTGTGTGAATTTATGTTTAGACGTCATCTAATTAACCATTGAGATGACCTCAAAAGACTGCTGACCGTCTTGTAACCTGATATAAACATAAATATAGATCTAAATAAATAGCGACCACGTGTAATTAGATTTTCTACGTCTGTTTAATTTCATATTGTAGGTTAAAAAGTATGTTTATCATCGTTTTTACCTGTATAAGAATGATTTTTCTGTGGATCAAATCAGTCAACCAAGTGGTTCATCCTTGTTCCACTTTCAATGTTGACATTCTTTTCCCTTTAATAGCTGTATATATGCGTAACCCATCTCCAGCTAAAAGGTTAAATTGATGGTCACATGATTACAGATTCAATGAGGTCAAATTATTCACTTGCAAGTGAATAATTCATCAGCGATGTTTCTTAGCTTAATTTGGCAAAATTGAACCAAACTTACTACTTAACCCAAATTACTATTTCACTATTTCATTTTCATTATTGATTGAACAAAAAAATAATATTTCATTTTTTATCATATCTCGTAGCAAATGCCCCTTTAAGAAAAAATTTGTTAATCAAATCGAAATAATTAATAAAAGTTATTAAATCAAAGGAAAAAATGCACATTACTGAATTTACTTTTATCTTTAAATTCAAAGACTGTTAGATTTGATACATTATTTATTCTGAAGAATGCTTCTTTTTGTGAGCAGCAAATGAAAACTAAATAAAACTTACTCCAAACACATATGCATCTGCACAAAGAATCAGATACAATTTTCTATTAGAATGCCTAATGAATACTAGAAAACATTTAGAGATCACTATTTTTTTTAAATGATAATGGAGCAAAAAGCTTATATTGCATAAATTCTGTTGAGAATAAAACATTACAATGTTAACAATTTTGTTAATTTGTGATCAAAGGGAGATAATTGCAAAAAATAATTACATTTTTATATTAGATGTAAGACAAATCAAAATGAATTTAGAAGGATTGCCAAAATGTACTTATTATGCTTTGATGCAAGATAATGTCAAATACTTTTGACAATCTGATTGAATATAACATGTCTTAGATGAATAATATTTAGTTTATTTTATTGGAAGAATCATCTTTCTTTTTGTATTAAAGTAATCTTGTTATTTTTGCAGATGTGGTGAAGTATTTGTTAAAATGGAAGAACTCACCAGATGCTGTAAATATAGCTAATGATGCTGGGCGTACCTGTCTACATATTGCTGCCATAGTCAATAACCTGCAATTATGTAAACTACTGCTGGACAGTGAGGCTGATAAAAATGCTCTTATGAAAAATAAGGTAACACACTAATAATAGTCAGTAACAATTACAACCTTTGTAATGTCAATTTTATATTTAGTTTGTATTAGAATGTAAGCAACAGCCTCATTATACCATACACAATGAAGTTGTGGAGATTATCTCGGTTTTTAGCAATCCTTCTGTGATCACTTTGTTGTCAGCTGGATAGCATCATAATATTTTGTTAAATCCTCTTCAAATTTGTATGAAAGTTTCCACCCATGAAACCAGAGATGAATTCAGTCAGAAAGATCTGAAATTGGGAACCTTTTTTTAAGGTTAGGGACTTGCAAATTTATCCAATATTAATTCCTGTTGCTGGAATAGTGCCTTTATTTTTGTCTAGCCTTGACAATGTTGCAGGGGCAAGACGTAGGTGCAGCAGCATCAACAAGTTTGTGATAAGGCCAATTTAAGAGGAATCACTTATTGTAAGTCAATATAATTTGGTATGCAGCTGGATAGCCCTGCCCCCTCAGTCATGATTTATTGATTGTGAAAATTTTGCTAATTTTGAATGTTAAAGTTTGAGATTAGATGAACAACTTATTGTTAGTCAATGATATTTGGTATGCAGTTGTATTAGCATTGCCAAATCTCATATTCATGGAGATTATTTGACCCCACCCTTGTCTATTGACTTAGAAAATTTTTCATAGTTTACATGTTAAAGTTTGTGATAAGGTCAGTTTAATGGGAAACCCTTATGCTATGCTGCGATAGAGATTATATGGATCTGCTACTTCAGTCCTAGTTCATTGACTGAATTTTTTGCATAGTTTACAGGTTAAAGTATTATCATTTTAATTTCAGTATTTGCATTTCACTATCAAAATTATAATCCTATTCAAATTTAGTTTCCACTTTGCAAATCATAGATGATTTTGATTATTAGAACATCTGAAATGGGGACCAATATTAATTTTGGGTTGGTTTTTTTTGTGGGTGGGGAGGTAGACTTGCAAAATATGAAAGAAATGATTTCTTCCAATATAGATATAGACTTTAGTTTCAGATGATTACTTATTTTTGTCATGAATGAACAAACACTATCTCTAAATTGCTGAAGCAGAAGTATCTTTAACACACTAATATAAAAATAAAGATAAGGAGATGTGGTATGATTGCTGATGAGAGGACTATCCACCTGAGTTCAAATGCAAGGACATAAGTAATTAGTTACCGTAAGGCCTTCAACAATGAAAAAAAAACACAAAACATAGTCAGCTATAAATGCCCTACATGAAAAATTTGAAACAATTCAATTGAGAAAACTAAATGGCCTAATTTATAAAAAACAATTTACTCAAAACAAATATGACAGACATGAACCAACGACAACCACTGAGCTACAGGCTCCTGACTTGGGACAGGCACAAAAAGAATGTGGCAGGGTTGAACATTGTTGTGAGCGCTCAACCCTTTCTCTAACTTTGGTCAGTGGTGTAACAGCACAACATAAGAATAAGCTATATACCCATCTGTATCAGTTACATAACTAAAATACACAGCTGGCTGTCCAGTCAAAATGCCAGCAATTTACAGAAGCAAAAAATTGTATAGTACCTTTTCAACTTTTAGCTGCTGTAAATTGTTCAAAAATAAATTTGAATGATAAACTTTAATGATTGTAGAACATATATGGATGGAAAGCTGAAATTGTGACAGGGAAAATAAACTAATATAATTCATACCATATTTACTACTAGTCAATGGGTTGTTCAAACTTCTAAAATACATGTTTAATTTGCACATCTGTGCAACTACATTTCTTTTTCAATAATTTGAAGAATTATGCATGTTGTCATGTTTTAGAAATTGAAATAGCACTATATAAATTTGGTGTGTCTGAAGTTCTTTTTTTTTATTTGCCTTCATCGGGAACCCCCAATCCAAAAAAATAATAGACAAGGATCTACTTTATATTTCACACTTAACAGCAGACAAATATGTTGATAGAAAATTCAAATCTTCTTTGTTCTGAAATTGATAGTAACATAAAAATCAACCAATGAATAAAAAACGTATTTAGTTCCAAGGTTATATCTGAACTTTAAAGACAAATAAACTGGAAAATATTTTCTTATAAATCAATTGATAGAAAACAAATGTCCTATACCTGGCTGAGTACAAGCTCTTTCCTCAGGAAAGTGACTTAACAGGGATTAAAATAAAATTGAGAATGGAAATGGGGAATATGTCAAAGAGACAACAACCCGACCAAAGAGCAGACAACAGCCGAAGGCCACCAATGGGTCTTCAATGCAGCTAGAAAATCCCGCACCCGGAGGTGGTCCTCAGCTGGCCCCTAAATAAAATTGTGTGCTAGTTCAGTGAAAATGGACGTCACACTAAACTCCAAAACATATAAATGAACTAAAATTAAAAAAACATACAAGACTAACAAAGGCCAGAGGCTCCTGACTTGGGACAGGCGCAAAAATGCGGCGGGGTTAAACATGTTTTGTGAGATCTCAACCCTCACATTAAAAGTTTATATGTTGCTCTACATTGTTTCCAGTTCTTTTTAAAGTTTTTTTTTCTATATAAACAGACCAACAAGGATGGGGAGACAGAGGTTTGTATGCATGGTCATAATGTTGTAATATTTTGTATTAAACAGAATTTGATTTTGTTGATATTGATTTTTATCTGCTTTTAATCTTTAACTTCACTTTCTTTTTCTTGTTTTGTTGTTTAACATTACTGTAGATGTACAAAGCTAGTTTATTTTTTGTCTTTTCTGCATCAAAAGTCTCGAAAGGGGAGAGACATAGTGATCCTAGATTCCAGTGTTGTCTTATATTTGTCAAAACTACAAAGTATTTTATAAAACTAGGTCAGAAGGGTTTTTCATGAATAAAAGAAACCATCTGAGTCATGATTATGAAAATATATTTTTTTTAATTTTTAGCTCACATGGTCCAAAGGTAAAACAGTAAATGGGCAATGTCACAGATTTTGTTTAAATTTTGCATACAACTTTGGCTAGTTGAACCATAACTGAAAATCAAAAAAATAATGCTTTTATCTCTTTTATTTTCTGAAATTACTGATTGAATTCTTTTTAATTGGTGAACCTTTGAATAGAAAGCACATAAAATCGAAGAAAAACGTTCTTAAATTTGTCTTAAAAATCATCAAATCTCCAACTTCAAATCCATAGATTTCTCTTGAAAATTGCATGTTGTTGATACATAAATTTCCATTTTAATGATATGATTTATGATATGGTCACCAATTTTCTATAAAAATGTTCACCTATTTTGAAAGAATTCAATCAGTAATATTTCAGAAAATAAAATATATAAATGCATTATTTTTTCAATTTTCAGTTTTGAGCCAAAGTTATAGGCAAAATCTTACAAACATCTGAGACCTAGACCATTTACTGTTCCTTGACCTTAAGTGACGATTTTTTGTGTTTTTTGTCTATTATCTCGAAAACTACTATAGACAGGTAGAAACTGTAAACAGCAAAAATGATAAGAAATACAAGATCTTCAAAAATACCAGTACAACTGAAACAATTGGATGACTCATTAAGAAGTATTAGCCTTAAATGCTGATTTTTTACTAATTTTTGTGCCCGTCGTATACATTTTCAAATATCTTCTCTGAAACTACTGAACCGATTTCAACAAAATTTGAGGTGAATGGTCCTTAGAGTATCTTGTATTAAGTTTGGGTTATATTCCAGTCGCATTGTTAAAAACTAAAATTTTCAAACTGTGGCAACATTAACATTTAGGGAGTTTTTTTCCAAAAAATGTTAATGTTGCCCTGATCAGACTGAAAAAAATAGCAGCAAAAGAAAACATGGGTTCTGATTTGTAAAATTTTTTTTATAAGAAAAATATGGCCTCCAGAGTCTTGATTCTGATGGAATCCCATTGAAGGCATTTTGTTTTAACTATTTGAACATTTGAATAAATGTTATCTGTGTTTGTATGATTGAATGATATGCTTCAACTTCATAGTTATATTGGTCCAATGTGTAATGAAGCTATGATATACAAGTCATTTGGACAATACAGGCAGCATGAAAACTTAAGTTGTTTTTTATAAGAGTTTTCATTTTGTCATTCTTTCCAAAATTGTACACAAAGAAGATAATAGAAAAAAGGAAATAAAAATAATCTTTAAAATGTCTATGTTTGCAAACTATATTTACCATAATGTATTACTAGAGTTGCCTCCCTTTGAGTATGAAAGGCATGTTTGAGTACTATTTGTAGGTAGGTGAAATGTTACAATAATTTCTTAGGATGATGTGGATATTCTCCTTATAATAGGAGTTTATGAGATATTCATTCATAATGGCAAACAGACTGCTTATAACGTCTTTACACGAAATCTGTTGGAAGTGTACTGATTGTTACTTTAGTTTATGGTTTATTTTGTTATTAGTTTAAATTTGGCTATGGAATAGTTTTCAGAACATTTAGGTACTCATAGGATGGTACTTTGTGGCCTTTGTTTTTCTATTTATTAATTGTTCTTTTGCTTAGTACCAATCTGATGAGTCAAGCACTTTTTAACTTATTTTTAGAGTTTTTGTTGTGCTATTACACAGGGTTTTCATTACACCACTGCCCCAGGTTAGCGGAGGGTTGAGGATTTACAAAAGTGTTTAACCTCCTCACATTTTTTATGAGCATGTCCCAAGTCTGGAACCTGTAATCCAGTTGTTGTCATTGGTTGCTGTCTGCTGTAATTGTTTTTTTGTTCATTGTTTTTTGCATAAATCAGGCTGTTGAATTTCTCTTATTTTTTTTTTAGATTGTTCACATTTTGTGAACCTTGGGTGTTTTGTGGCTTACATAAGTGTAGGTTTTGCTCTGTTACCTGTTGTAAACTTTGAAACAACTTCTTCTTTCTTGACTTTCTTGAAATAGACATGGTAACAATCATTCTTATGGTACCTTGTTCAAAACTTTACCCAAATGTTCATACCAACCAAACAACATAGGTGTCAAAATTTAGGAATAAAATGAACCAAAACTAGATGTGTTGTTATGACACTTATGTCCCTGCCATCAGCCTAATGTTCAATGTTCTTTTCTGGGAATTCCAATGTAAGATGGTGAATATCAGAGACAATTTTTCTACACTGTGTTCATGGATGTATAGTATAGCTTATATGGAGAAACTGAGAAATATATTATGTAATTGTTGAATCGGTAAATGAGAACAACAAATGTTAATTACCAGATATAAAATTCAAACTTAAATTCTGTGAACATGTGGTGAACCAGAAAAAAAGGAAATTCAGTCCTTGTTTTTGTGATAAATGTCATCAACGTCTTTTGTATAAATGTATAATGATGTAAAATTAACAGTTAAGCTGTCTGGAAAGACAAAAGGAACAATAAAAGGTCCTTATTTAGTAACTTATGGTCTAAAACAGTGACAAATCATTTTCACCATCATACTTTGGGAAAACAGTTATTTTCTGCCTTTAAACTGGTTGTTATGTCCTTAATTTTTTATTATTTGCACCGAAAATACTGTTTGTGCTGTCAATTGAATACATTGGAAAATTTCATTTGATGGGAGATAATCAGTATCTTAAGACCATTATAATCATATATTGTGTTACAAATTTAACAGCATGCTATTATTTATTCCAAAGTTGAAATGTTACCAACAAAAATCCTCACAAATAATATTTGAGCTCTAGTACCTACATGTCAGTCAATAATCTATTGATTTGTTTTATAAAACCTCTATTCCATATGTCAATAGACAAATTATCTTTGTAGAAGTATTCTAAGGACATAAGAAAATAGCTTTTATGGGCCATACACTTCATTTAAACACCTGAATACATTCATATTGTATTTTGATTCTTCTGTCATTATAAAATTGGCATTGACTTATTTGAATGATGTTGATACAAGATTATGATTGACTGATAATTTTTTTGAAAAAAAGAACATTGAAACATTTTGAATCAATTGTCAAGATTTTATCTACTTCTAAAATATAGAAGTTTAATTGCTAATTAATCCCCGTTGATGTTTTAGCTTCTGTGTTCTGAATGTCCTTGTTTAACTTAAAGTTTTAACAACTGGTGCTATTACAAACCATGGTTATATGTCTAAAATAAAATTATTGTTGTACCCTTGTCTGCACATGTCTGTTCATCCATTCATCTGTTCCAAATAGGGTACATGGTTGGTCCGACTAACTCTAACAGTTTTCAAGCATTATAACTTTTATATTGTGCAGAACTTTTGTAAATAGATAAAAACGATAACAGGAATACCAAAATATTACACAGTAGACAACAGACCACACTAACAACTAACTCCTACGATAGATATACCAATAAAGATAAACAACAACAAACAATTCATGGTCCAGATAGCCTCACTTAGTACAGTTACAAAATTTGGTGGGGGTAAACCATTTTCACTTGTATATATTATCAGGATTTTGATTTCTTTAAATTTTTAACACAAGACAGGATGTTGGACTTAATCATTTTTTGTTGAAATTACATATGCAGGGTACATGATTTGTCTAGCTCACGTTAACTGTTTTCAAGCTGAGCAATTATCTTCTGAAGAATGCTTGTAAACATAGCTGAGGACCACCTCCGGGTGCGGGATTTTCTCGCTGCGTAGAAGACCAATTGGTGGCCTTCGGCTGTTGTGTGCTCTTTGGTTGGGTTGTTGTCTCTTTGACATATTCCCCATTTCCATTCTCAATTTTATATACCATTACCAAAAATATTAGACAGTACAACATACCACACCAATCACTAACAACTCCTCCTGGAAAATAGACATACAAACACTGGTTTAGATATGGGGAACCCTTTTTCCAGGAAGGGGAATAGTTGAAATATCCCATATCAATTGTTGTCTCCTGGATAGCACCTTCATTGTTTATAAGATCCTATTCAAATTTGTATGAAGGTTTCCAATCATGAAGTCCTTGGATGAGTTTAATATTTAAAAAAAATCTGAAATGGGGACCATTTGTCGGGAGGGGACTTGTAAATATATCCCATATTACCGATGTAATTCTTGATGCATTATACGCACCGTCATCTTTTATTAGATCCTCTACAAATTTGTGTGAAATGTTCCACTCATCAAAACCTTGAATGATTATGATAATCAGAAAAATTTGAAATGGGCTACCATTTTTTTCGTAAACAGAACTTGTAAATATATCCCATAATTATTCTTGTTGCCGTGATAAAGCTTTCATTTTTTTATCAGATTCTCTTAAAATGTGCATTCGAGTTATATGAATCAAGACCTCAATGACTTCAATAATCAGAAAAATCTGAAATTTGGGACAGTTTCTTGGAGAGGTGGCCTGTTCATATCCCATATTAATTATGTATAACCAGTGCTATTTAAAAAAATTTGGGGAAAGTATGGCTCTTGGAAATATATATTATGGACAAATTGCCTTTTAAATACCTTCACAAGTACAATTCTTCATTGATTTTGATAAAATTGATATGCAAGATCATATGAGTTTGAAAATAGATGCATATTAACAAATTTTGATTGAAGTTTTTAATAGACCTTGAATAGCGGGAAATTCAAATAATTTGGAAACTTGTTTTGTTAGTGATCTCAGGCTGACAATAGATGGTCATTATGAACCTTGTTTTTCATGGCAGATTTTCTGTAGTTATGTCATATGATTGGGATTTCTAGCTTGATTAATTCAGTTTGAAACTACTTCTATGTGTAGTAATTAAACAACATTTTTATTGGATAACAGATAACATTATTGATTTACCTCATTGTCGGAAGTCATAGTTGTTTACATGCTCATTCTGTGTTGTCTGGTGGATACTTGTCTCATTGGGAATCATACCACATCTCTTTAATGTTATATTGAGAGTTGCCTACAACAAATGACACTGCCATTTACGTTTAAAGGTGTATATTGATATGATATAGGAGGGGGAATTTGTTCTCATTTTAGTTTTAAGTTATAATGCAAAGTATGGCAGAGATTAAAGCAACATGTACATTTGATAAATTAAATAAAGTTTTTTGTTTTCTGTTTGGAGCAGATTGGAAATTTTGGTATCCAAGAACATGTGTTATTTAATGAAGATATTAAAATGTGATATGGTTGACTTTATTCATTTGTCTGTTTAGATAAAATGAATTTTATATTAACTTAAATAAATCAATTACATTATCATTTTTCATGTTCAATGCTACTTCCAATTTTATATTTAATATTGTTATATTGAAAGCAGGTGAAAAGGTTGATTATAGTATAACATATCCATTTAACAAGGAACATATAATTAATTCATCTATAGATTTAACAAAAGTACCATTGATATCTTCAATTACATTTGTTGAAATTTTACCTCTTCAACCCCGACTTTAGAAAATAATATATATACTTTGAAAGGTGATAGGGCAAACATTTAAGATCGTTTTCTCAGTGACCAAATTTTCATATTCCAATACATAGTAGTAATTGTTTACAAATAAATTAAGATGTTATTAAAATATTCTCTATATCCAATTTCATCGACAATAGATTTGAAAACAGTGATCCAATGTTCTTAAAGGGATGTTTGTTCTGACCATTTAAAAGTACGACCTGTTATATACCCCATACCTAGATTATCTAAGACATTTCGGTAGACAAACACGTCTTTGTCCCGCATAAAAAATACTCTGTAATTGGTGTCTTTATTGTGACGACCATATCTCAAATTATTTTCGGCAGTAGATTTTGGCATTGATTTGAAAACACTTGGAAGGTATGTGTATCTATGAAGATAATTTGATTTACACAAGACAAAAAGATCTATTAATTTTGATATATTTTGATGTAATGATAAAAGTAACCAGCAGGTTAAAAAAAAAATATTAATTAATGTTAATTTCAATAATTAGAGGTGCGCATTCTGTGCTTAGCAAGATTAAATAATATATTCATATATATAAACATGGTATCTGGAATAGTTCATTTTTTCTAGAAATTCAACATATACTTTTCATTGCATTGTTATTTTAAAAATATAAAGCTAGATGTTGAAATAAGTAATAAATAGCCTAGTTGCAGTTTGGTAATTAATTGAATTAATTGTGAACAATGGTGATGTTTATCAGTTGAATGTTGCATGAAATTGATGATAATTTGATAATCTATATAATTTGTAAATAAGTATTGGAAATATTTTTGCTTTTTTCTGTCAATCATAAGGTCTCTTTACCTCTTCTTCACAAAAAAAGACTGATGCAGATAATTGGATATCTATCTTCTCATGCATAATATCAATCTTTTCATTTGTTTGTGTTTATTTTGTTTGCATGCACATAACTGATGTATATTAAGTTTTATGACTTCATATTGCTAGTTTGATGTTATGCATTTTGTGTTACTAATTGATCTCAAGAACATTTTCAAATCCTTGTGAATCTTGTTCAGACTTTTATAAAATGCTTATTAAAATTTAAAACTATATGTCTAACTTCTATAAAGAATTTGAAAGTTCAAATTGAAGACTAAAGCTGTTTAGTGAAATATGCACCAAAACAAAAGGAATAAAATGGAAATAGAAGCACTGTCTTGTGGCAATTTATTTTAAATGAAGATGTTATAATTGTCATGATATCACTTGATGTAATGATCCATTCTATTTTCAGGACAAATCCTACACACCATATGATGCTGCAATAATTAAAGGCAATAATGAAATCGCTGAATATATAAAATCTAAAGGAGGAGTTACTGGTGGGGATATAGACAATATACTCATAGCTAAAGGCAAAAAAAGGGACACAAAATCTGGTAATTCAAGAAAAAGTGTACCAACTTTAGAAACCACTCCGGAGGAGACTGAGCCAGACGACAATAAAAAAGCTGAGGAAGAAGCTGAAAAGGAAAAAGAAGAAGAAGACAAGAAAGAACAAGAAGCTGAGGAAGACAAAAAGAAACAAAAATCTGAGGTAGACAAGAAAAAAGACAAAGGTAAAAAGAAAGAAAAGGTTGAAAAGGAAAGAGAAAAAGAAAAATTAGTGATTGTTCCAATAGGCAAACAAAAAAAAAAAGAGAAAGACGAAAAAGGGAAAGAGGATCAGAAAGAAAGTGAAAAGGAGAAAGCTGAAACAGATCAAGAAGGAAAAGGAGAGAAAAAAGATTTGACAGATGAGGAACTACGAGAACTTCAGGAGAAGATAAAAGCTGGTGAGAGTGAAGTTGATGAAAGAGATATAAAAAGAAAGCCAATAAAGGAAATAGAAGGGAAAAAAACTGAAGGGGAACAACAGAAAAAGGATAACAAGTTAAAAGATAAAGACAAGAAAAAAGATTTGACAGAGGAAGAATTAGAGGAAGCAAAGAGAAAAATCCAGGCTGGTCAAGGTGATCTAGACGAGAGAGAAAGAAAACAAAAAGAGGCTGAACAAAAGGAAGCAGAAAAAGAAAAATCATCCAAGAAAGAAGGAGAACAGGAAACAAAAGGAAAGAAAAAAGACTTATCAGATGAAGAATTGAAAGCGCTACAAGAGAAAATAAAAGCTGAACAAGGTGATAACGACCAAAGAGGTAAACACAAAAAAACAAAGAAGGAAGACGGTGAAAAAAATAAAGGTGGGAAACAAAAACCAGATTTGACTGATGCTGAAGTTGCTGCTGTTACTGCAGCTGTTATTGTAGCAACAGAAGAAGACAAGAACAGGGATAAAGAGAAGGAAAAATTAAAAACTAAGGAAAAAGATCAGGACAAACTAAAGGTTAAAGATCAGGGTAAAGGGAAGGACACACTTAAATCTGCAGATCAGGAGAAAGAGAGAAAAAAGGAACAAGATAGAGAAGAACTAGATATTCCACCACCTTCTACCTCTCCAGATCTACGTGAACCTAAACAAAAAGAAAAATCTGCTGTAGATAAAGGTCAGAAGGATAAAAAGAAACAAATTGAGGAAAGTAAAAAGAAACAAGAAAAAGACCAGAAGGACAAAAAGAAACTCAGTGATGAAATAGAAAGTGAGGAAAGAAAAAAGAAACAAATAGAAAGTGAGGAAAGAGAAAGAAAAAAGAAACAAATAGAGAGTGAGGAAAGAGAAAGAAAAAAGAAACAAATAGAAAGTGAGGAAAGAAAAAAGAGACAAGAAAAAGATCAGAAGGATAAAAAGAAACAAAGTGAGAAAAGTAAAAATAAATTAAGTGACGAATCAGATAGTGAGGAAGAGAAAAGTAAAAAGAAACAAGTTGATGAACTAGACAGTGAGGAAAATAAAAAGAAGCAAGAAAAAGACAAAAAAGTTCATATTGTACCTAAAAGAGCTTTTGTAGAATCAGCCACAGCAAGTGAATCTGAAAAGTCTAGGCGTGATTCACCTGTCAAATACAGACAAAGGTCTAGATCAAGATCTACAGACAACGAAGAATTTGAGTTTCCAGAGGGTGCACACGAAACAACAGAAGCTGCCATTGCTGCAGCAGAAGCTCGAAGGAAAGCTCGCGAACGTTCAAGGTCTAGGAGTACTGATCGGGAATCTGATGAAAAACCTGCTGATATAAGAAGATATTCAAAAGTAGGCACAGATGGTAGAATTCAGCCTGGTCTTTTAGCAGATAAAGATAAAAGAAATAGACGACCAGATGAGAGAGATATACCGTCACCTTTAGATTCAGAAGACGAATTTATTGATGATCCATATTTTGGACGCAGAGTTAAACCTTATCCAGGATCAGTACGAATAGGGTCAAAGAGACCAGATAATAGGGAACAAGTGTTGAGAGAAAAAGAATTCAATAGAAAAAGACAGCAAGAAATGTCTCATTCTTCTCAGAGAATGCCATCAAAAGGGGGAGTAGCCAGAATGTTGCCATTAGGATATTCTAGGTTAGAAACTCCACAAAGACCAATAACTCGAAAATCAAATTCTATACAAGAAAGTGTGAGACGGTATCAGACAGAGAGAACATTTGTACGACAGTTACATCAATTGAAACGTGCACAGATATATACCGGACCAATGCATGATATTGTGTTGTTCAGTAAGATGATGAATGTTTACAATAACACATCAAACTATGACAATGAACTAGATCTGGATTCACAGGTGCTGGATGATTGGGATGGATATTTACAAGGTAAGTTTAATACATACTTTGTCCAAATATTAGCCAGCTCTACGCCTTTTTTTTATTATTTTTAGTTAGCATGAATAAAGGTTACATAGATTATTGCTTCTCATAAAGATAAAGTGAGGACATTTTAGCTGCTTGCCATGATACATACATCATTATGTACAAAGGATGTGTTAGGAAGACTATCAAACCTTATTATTCATCACTTTATAAATTAAAGGCAAACATAAAGGAAGATATGAAATATTATGAACAACAGAGGATTGTATTTTGTATGTTCTGGAAAAAAAGGAGTTAGGGAGCAACCATTTAACTTCAAGGTGGGTGTTATGGTTTTATGTCTTAGTCAGAATTTTTTTTTAGTTTTTCGACGCTATCAATCAAATTGTTTTTTTTCAAAATTTAACACTATAAGGTATGGGGAAAATCTGGATTCAGAATATTTTTTATGGTTTTATGTCTTAGAATTTTTTTTTAGTTTTTCGACGCTATCAATCAAATTGTTTTTTTTCAAAATTTAACACTATAAGGTATGGGGAAAATCTGGATTCAGAATATTTTTTTTTTTGTCATCTGCTTGACAACAATATTTTTTTCCATCAAATTGGGGATCAGAATATTTTTTTTAGGAAAAAACCATAACCCCCCCCCCCCTTGAAGTTAAATGGTCATTCCCTTAGGGAGGGATATTCATGGGGCAGTATTCTTTTGATTGACAGCAGTCCCATTCTGTAAATTTTGAATTTTTTGCGTGCATTAATTATTGCTATTGGTGAGCAATCAGATAAATGCAAAATTATTTATTACAATTTCAGAAAATATTCTATATAAACCATGCTGATAAATTTAAATGCAAGTTTTTATTTTTGTGAAACCTATTTAGTTGCACCACTCAAGTCTTATATTTCAGAAGGTAGAAAATCTGGATACTCCATAGCTTGTATAAAGATGCCTGTTGTTCTTAAGTTTTTGTCCGACATATGTGAATTGTCCTTGACCTTATTTGTCTGTCAGATATGGTTTGATCTTGTCCTCATTTTCATGGTTCCTTGGTCAATATTTAATTTTCATGGTTTGGTCAGTTTCCCAGATACTATAAGCAATAGGTCAATTATTTTTGGTGCATGGAATGAATGTGATGTGTACAGGTCTGTCTGGCAGGTGTCATCTGACCTTGACCTCATTTTCATGGTTCATTGGTCAATTTTGAGTTTTCGTAGTTACCGGAAGGTCTGTTTCTCAGTTACTACAAGCAATAGGTCAACTATATGAGTACAATTCTTGCCAGATTTTTATAAAACATATACTGTAGGTTAATATCAGCAATATCTCGGACAAGTTCTATAATGGTGGACAATCGACTTTTTTTAAAAGAGTTACGCCCCTTGGAAATATAAAATATGTGCAACGCAGGGGACATTGGAACTTGTTCTTTTATTTATTTGGAATCTATGAAGTTTTCATCAAAAGTTATCATTTCTTATACAAAATAAAATTCTTATATTTTGAAAGATTATTCAGTAATACTAAGAATCCATGATAGATTAAAATAATCCTGATAATACTAGACATGTTTTTAGCATCTGACATGTGTTTCTTTATATAAAAAGAACACCTAAAAATTTGATTTTAAAGAAATCAAATTTATCTCCTGAATAAAATGCCTGTGTCCTTGACTGAAGGAGATGTATTCTGGATCCTTATTAATGTTTGTTTTGTAGATGACCGTAGTACAACCATGACCTGTAGGTCGTTTAAGTCATCTGTTACAGCATATTCTAATTATAATTATTCACAAAGAGGTATCAGTTTGAAGATTGAAGTTATTCCCCCTAAAAATCTGTTGTTTATAATTACATTGTAATCCTTACTGGTGAAACATTAACTGTGTTTGCTTTACCATGTTTTCCCCCCTTTTCCCCCCATGTTTGTACCTTTGTATAAATCCTTATAACTCTTGTCCTAGTGAAAAGTTAACATACTATGTGTATAACATCCTAGACACTTGTTTATATATATACCAGAGTTTGCACCTCTCCTTAACTGAATTGATTGTCACAGCTTGAAAAGATCATAATTTTGGAGAATAACACGGCATTATAATGTAAAAGTGATATACAGTGGTTTTAAGAATAAATCTATTATTTTAACTTACCGTACTGTAAATGCCCAAAAGTTTCTAATAGTATTTAATATTTGCTATTAAAATAAAATGATACCATATCTATATTGTTAATAATTTTTATATATCTGTAAATTAATACTTTATATTATATAAGTATTGCAGTTCCATGTAGTATTTTCTGACCCCTGTGATTGAACAGTATTATTTCATAAATTTTATTTCAGATCAATTAAGATTTGTTTCCCATTACTATGAAGATGACAGAACTGGTCTCAGAGATACTGCAAAGGTATTTTTATTTACTGGTCTCAGAGATACTGCTAATTTATTTATATTTACTGGTTTTAATAAGAGATACTGCTAAGGTATGTGTATTAAGAGGTGTCAGAAATACCATAATGCTAAGGTATGTGTATTGACTTGTCTCCGAGATAATGTTAAGATATGTGTATAGACTGATCTAAGAGATAATGCTAAGGTATTTATATTTACTGGCCTCAGAGATACTGCTAATTTATTTATATTTCCTGGTTTTAAGAAGAGACAATGTTTAGATATGTGTATTTACTGGTCTCAGAGTTTCTGCTAATTTATTTATATTTACTAGTTTAAGAGATACTGGTATTAGGTTTGCATATTGACAGGTATTAGGGATACAGGTAAGATATGTGTACTGACTGATCTGAGATACTGCTTAAGTTTGTGTATTGACTTAGACTGGTGTCAGAGATACTTCTTATGTTTGTGTATTGACTGGTCTCAGAGATACTGCTTATGTTTGTAAATTGACTGGTCTCAGAGATACTTCTTATGTTTGTGTATTGACTGGTCTCAGAGATACTGCTTATGTTTGTAAATTGACTGGTCTCAGAGATACTTCTTATGTTTGTGTATTGACTGGTCTCAGAGATACTGCTTATGTTTGTAAATTGACTGGTCTCAGAGATACTGCTTATGTTTGTGTATTGACTGGTCTCAGAGATTCCAGTAAGGTTTGTCTATTGACTGGTCTCAGATATACTGCTTATGTTTGTGTATTAAATGGTCTCAGAAATACTGCTAAGGTTTGTGTATTAAATGGTCTAAGAGATACCGCTAAGGTTTGTGTATGGACTGGTCTCAGAGATACTGCTTATGTTTGTATTGACTGGTCTCAGAGATACTGCTTATGTTTAGTATTGACTGGTCTCAGAGATACCGCTAAGGTTTGTATATTGACTGGTCTCAGATATATCATTTAGGTTTATGTATTGTCTGGTCTCAGAGATACTGCTTATGTTTGTGTATTGACTGGTCTCAGAGATACTGCTTATGTTTATGTATTGACTGGTCTCAGAGATACCGCTAAGGTTTGTGTATGGACTGGTCTCAGAGATACCGCTAAGGTTTGTGTATTGACTGGTCTCAGAGATACCACTTAGGTTTATGTATTGACTAATCTCAGAGATACTGCTACCATGTAATGATTGGTCTCTGAGTTACAGCTAAGGTTTATGTATTGACTGGTCTCAGAGATACTTGCTACCATGAAATGACTGGTCTCAGAGATACCGCTAAGGTTTGTGTATTGATTAGTCTCAGAGATACTGGTTAAGTTTGTGTATTGACTGGTCTAAAGAATACTGCTTAAGTATGTGTATAGACTAGTCTTACAGATACCATACTGCTAAGATATATGTATTGACTAGTGTCATAGATACTGCTTAGCTATATGTATTGACTTGTCTTATGCTCTAGTATTTGTTTTGAATGGTCTCAGAGATACTGCTAACATAAGTGTATTGACTGGCCTTAGAGATACTGCTAACACATGTGTATTAAATTGTCTTAGAAATACTGCTAACACATGTGTATTAAATGGTCTTAGAGACACTGCAAAGGTTTTGATGGTCTCTTAGTCCTTGTTTACATAAAAAAGCCTCTGACCACCAGAAACATTTGGAATGGTCATACTTTATCTACATTTTTAAAAGCGTCGTGGATTATTAAAAAAAACTGTTTGACTGAAGGAATCCGAATGCACAGTTAACAAAAATATCAGACTACAGCATGGCCCCAAATTATAAAATATTTGGTGTTGTAAAACAGATATATATCAGCTTCCTTCCAAAAGTAGGTCACTTTGTTCTGTGTTTCATCCTTTATTGGAATGCTTGAGTAAAGATACTGAAGACCCTTATATGTTTAAGACACAATGACAGCTTTCCATAAGAATATGAATGTGTCATGATGACACATTCAATGGCATCTCACCAAAGCAATGATCTATTGTGAACATGTATTGCTTCATTTACTTTTTAAACTTTACCTTAGAGATAGACTTTGAAAAGAATAACTATAAATTTTCTTTTGTTTTTCAGGAATATCACCAAAAGTTGGAAAAATCTGCAACAAATGCTAAGAAAACTGTAGAAAGTAGAATTGATCATATAATAAAACAGAATGAGAAACAAGAGGTAAACACTTGAATCTTGTCTTGAGAAGCTTGCAAGAATGGTATCAGATAGGAAACGGTGTGAGAATGTGGATCTTGTCTTGAGAAGGTTGCAAGAATGGTATCAGAAAGGAAACGGTTTGAGAATGAACTATTGAAAATATCAGTGAAAGTCCTTTTTTTTTTCATAAATATAAGGAAATGGTAAAACAATAGTTGTAAAATGGCTGTAACGTTATAAAACAGAAATAAAGGAAATGAGAGTGTTGAAACATCCACCTGTGAAGCTTTCCATCACACTCTTCTGTTTTTTCTATTTGTTCTTTTTATTTGGCTTAAACTCAATGAGAACTTTATGCTATGTTATAGAAACCAGATTAAATTATTTGATATTTTACCAAACCCTTCAAACTGATAAAGTTTTTTCAAGTGATTTAAAATGCTCTCAATCTCTATATGTAATTTCACCTGTCTAGTTTGTATAGGTATGTAGTTTCAACTGTCTAGTTTGTATAGGTATTATATCATTTTGACAGTAGACTATTATTGTAAATATGTACTGTTCCCTTTCTGTAGTATAATGTGGATTGGCTTTTCTTCTTTTGAAATAAACAGTATTTACTTTACCTAACATTTCCTTTAACTTTTAGTTGATAAACTTTTCTCATAATTTAGTGAATTTAAGTAGACTGACATTAAGTAGAGATTATTTTTAGAATAGATAAACATGTATGTATCTGATGATGAATTTAGGAAGGCCAATAGTAACAGTTGTGATAAATATGATTGAAAATTCTATATGCTTTAAAAGAGTAACAGTCTTTGCTGCCACCTTTCATTTTCAAATTTCCACTCTTAAAAATGGCTTCATTCTTTTTTTGACGAGTGGGACGATTCGTGTCGTTTTGACACATCTAGTTTTACCTAAAACAAGCATGATTTTTTTTTTATGATGACTTCTATACTGACCTGATTAATGACAAATATAAATTTCATTTCTAAAATTAAATCATGAATAAA
Organism: Mytilus californianus; assembly: GCF_021869535.1. Taxonomy (NCBI): domain Eukaryota; kingdom Metazoa; phylum Mollusca; class Bivalvia; order Mytilida; family Mytilidae; genus Mytilus; species Mytilus californianus. The sequence continues at coordinate 30,336,020 of NW_026262690.1, read as the reverse complement.
TGGTTCTAACAGGTTGTTGTTATTTTGGCAACAATTATACAAAAATATGGCATCAAGTGTTGAACTTAGTTTCAATGTTGATGGTTTGGAGAACTTGTATCAATGTAAATAATCATGCCCTTTTAACTTTGAAGCCTAGATGATTGATACAGGTTCCTGTAAACCTTTTGTACAGTATGTAAAACAGGAAATTATAAACAACTTCAATACAGAATGAACAATGTTCAGCCTCTTGATCAATTTTTGAACTTGGTCAATAAGGAATATTGACTTTCTTCATTATACAATGGAAGAAAACCACTTGTGTTGACTTTCCTGATTGTATAATATAGTGAAATATCACAAACTTTGGAATGTTAAATAGTTGACGATTAAAATATTAAGATGGGTTGTTTCAGTAGCAAAGATGTTGGTAAAATTATTATGAAAATATGTTTGAAAACTATGAAATTCTAAATCAATTGAATAATTACACAAAGTGTTACTAGAAGAAATAGTTGATTTTTATGGAAAATATTATTAATTTATCATTCTCTTTTGTAATGCTTTTATTTTCATTTTAAAGGTAGAAGAAAGGGAAGAACAAGAAAAGTTGGACAAAAAGATTTCTCATCTTGCTGAGAAAACTGAGTCTGTGCTAGATAGTGTTCGTCAGCAAGCCAACGACAGTGTAACTAGTGCTCGAAATTTGAATAGTAGTCTGGAGGAAGAATTCAGACGTGAACGTCAGGATAGACTGAAAAATTATAGATATGGCAATAATAGGGAAAAGTCATGGCTTTTGGAACAAGAGGCGTAAGTAGATAAAAATGTACAAAATAGAAAACTTATTTGTAATTTCTGTAGTTTTATTAGATTTTTAGCGAATTTATTTTTGCTTTTGTCAAGGTACCTATCAAAGCAGAAAAAACAATAATCTGTAAATAGCATTTCATATAGAATGGATATCATTGTGTAATAAAACCAAAAATATAAATACATTACCACAAACATGCAATAAGTAACAAAATACCAAAAAAGAATTTTCATAAACAAGCAATAACTAACAAAAACACAAAAAGAAATGCCTTTTATTAATTAAAATAAATACCAACAAACATGCTGTGATTGGTAAAAAAATATAATCTTTATTTCTAAAACAATCTGTAAAAAATGGGAAAATCAACTGGAAGAATGAATTGCTGAATCATATAAATCAAACTTAAATCTATGAATATATTATACTTCAACCTGTGAGTTTGCTATTGACCACTGTAACAAATTTTGGGACTACAAAGCTTGTAGACCAAACTATTTGAATATAGTGTAGCTTAATGTTTGATTAATGCCTTTAAGTGCTATTTATAGAATAATGTTGTGTTGAGCATGGACTTTTCAAAAATAGTAGCAAAGGTTGAAGATATAGGGCATGTACTAACTTACTTACTTAAACACACTATTCTCAAAATAATTTATTTTTACTCTATGCAAAAATAAAGAATTTTAGATATCAAAGAACATTCTTACAGCAAGTATAATAATTTGAACAAATAATTTGATAATAAAGGGAATATGTTGTGTTGCATTTCTATTGGTACTCAGTATATAACTCACTATCTGTATTAATATTGATTTTGGTAGGAAGTCTAATCTTTACTGGATCAAATTTAAGTTTGCAGAGCTGAAATACTTTTTAAAACATGTATTTTGAAATTGAATTTTAAGGCAAGTGCTTTATTTCTTTTTGGTAGAAAACTCAATAAGCTACATTAATACTGGATTTTATTTAAGAAAAAGAAGTAAGGAAGGCAAAATTAATGCCATGCAGGAGAAACAACAAATTTTGGCTAAACAAAAGCAGCAACATTCAGATTTTCAATTTTGATACATGTATATTAAAGTGAAAGCCTGGTAACTTATTTATTTATTTAAACTAACCAGATGTTAACGTCCAAATATTATCATCATTTCAGAATGGATAGCAGACAATCAAGAATGGACGAACATGAAAAGGAAAGGAAAGCAAAACATAAAGAGTGGATGAGAAAGAAAGATGAAGAATCAAGAAGGAAATTAATGAGGGTTTATGGACCAACACCTGTATTTGATACATGTAATTTATTTGTATCCTCTTTATACCTGATCAGTAATGTAATGTTTATCCTGTTCATCTAGTTTATCCAAAGACATTTGTATGTATTGTTTCTAAACTTAATATGGTGATCTAAGAGTAGGAGTAAGTAGTAGCTCAGCATAACAATTCGGGGTTTGATGGTGTTACCACATTATACTGGCATAAAAGGCCTTGACAATATTCTGGTGAATATGTTGACATCTATTGTAAAATGACTTCAGCTGGTTACCTATCACACAAGTCATGTGCAAAATTCACAAGGTTTAGTTTCTTCTGTTATGATTGTGATGTTTATCCAATTTGAGTGTTTAATCTTACAACTATGGTTTATCCCACTTTCAAGATTATTTGCATGAGATTTAGAAATGTTTGGAATTTAAATATAGTACAGTTTGTCAACTTCTTAAATATCCTTTTTTTCATTTACAATAAAAAGTACCATCTTTATGAAATTTTTTTCTGTATAATTACTTTCTGTTGTTTCAGCTTTATCCAAGAGAGGTGCACCATTTAAAACATCAACACCCAAACTTTTGAATAACTCCTCTAGAGCATCTCCACGACCTAAGTCAATGGCGTCATCCATGTCTACATCAAGGTCACGACCTCAGGACCAAGAATTGGAGGTCCATATGACAGAATTTGGAATGAGAAGGGTAAAGACAGAAGACTGCTCTTTTGGTATGCATGATTAGTATGCTTAACTAATAGCATGAATGACCTATTATATCAGGTCATTTGGCAGAGAATTGTTCTAAATATGGTAAAAGTATTGATTTTTTTATCTTTCTGTTTAAGACATTTGCCAAATTTCAGGAAAATTCTTATTTGTCTGGATTATATCTATAAAATTAAACAATATATGAAAAATTTGATGTTAAAAATTTCAAAAAATTTGAAACTGCATTTAAAATCAGTTCTCTTTACCATTTTCTAGTTATGCATTTTGTTATTTATTTGGTTTAAATGAGACATATATAAAAAAGAGTCTACATTCAGCTTACTTTAAACAAAGGGTCCAAAGGACCTGGTTGACCTCTGTTATAATTGTTTCTGGCAATATGGTTTACTGAAAATCAGAATGATTTATCCCAGACTTCAAAGGAATGAAGATTTTACTTGGGTTACATCAACCACCAGTAAGGGCACTTAGCATGAAATAAAGAACTTGATTATAAAACAGATTCATGAGGGGGAAAAGATAAGGATTTTATCTTACTGAAAACACATGAAATGATACATATTAGATTTTGTGAAACAAATAGCAGAATAGCAGTTTTTAAGCAAGTGAACATGGTAATGTACAATAAATGAGTGTCAAAACTTTACTCTGTCAGATTTGTCAAAACTTTACTCTGTCAGATTTGTCAAAACTTTACTCTGTCAGATTCAAAGTGAAATCACAACTCCCTAGGAATTTGAAGTTGTGTGAGCCTTGTTATAAAATCAGCTCATTTTATATTTGAATATTAATCTGCAATGTTTAATTAAAATGTTTGCAAATTCAAATATATTGAAAGATGTTGGACAGTTGTACACTAGTTTTTGATCAACATACTAGAATGTTAACACATTTATAATTAATTGTACATGGAATTATGTAGGCTGAATGGATTGCGTGGAATGTTATTGACTTGTTTTAATTGTTTTATTCTAAGATTTTTTACAGGAAACAATGAGGTTAAGATATAATGCTTTTGTATCATTCTATTGCTGCTTGCATTTGAATATATATACACTATATACTTTAATTAGTTAGTTGGCATGCAAAAATGGGGTATTGTATTAGAATTTAGAATCCAGCTACACTATATATGAATTAGTAAACTATTATTGCTTAAAAGGTTAACACTTACATCCATTACTAGTACAATTTAGTTAAAAGTTATTATTACGTGAAATCATCTATGAATAATGAAATTTTAATTAAATTATTTGTAATTCAATTTAAGAAAAATTGACATCATTTAAACAATGAAATTGTTTGTATAATTTTGCATGTACAAATTAGTATGGGTATGAATTTTAGATATAATATAAGTATAACATTCAAGATTTTTTTCTTGTACCCAATAGTGATATGGGCTATAAACTTATATACAAGGGTCAATGCATTAATTCAAATGTTATACCTATTAACAATAAATTGAAATTATTTATTTTACAAATTACTTAACATTTTACAAATTACTTAAACACACAATATACTCCTTAAATTGATAAATAAAATTGTTGTCCGTGGTCATATCGACCAATTCTTTACACATATATTGAAATAAGAAAGCATTTAAATTTTTCTTTCTATAGTTTATGTTGACAGAAGTCATTCCTAGTGACAGAGCTATATTTGCCACAGCCTTCAATTATTATTAGGTATATAATAGATATTTAAATGCAAGCAGTGTAGTTGTGTATGGTAGTTAGTACATGTAGTTTGCTTGAAAATTTAAATTTAAAATATATAGTTGATACAATAAAAAATACTGGATTTATCTTTATTCACGATGTCCATTAACATTATTTCAGATTTTTATTTAGGATTTGCATATTTGCAAACCAGCTTACAGTTTATTTCTCAAAATTTCAGTTTGTTGTTTCTTAAAACTGAATCATAAGATGACAGTAAACAGTTTGATTTTTATCAAATAGTGACCATAGTTTTTATGAAAGCTGTATTTATAGAAATGTATTCCAGAAAGTTATTTAAAAAATCTGAAATTTATGAATTTGACACCAAAAATGTAATTTGTTAAGGGTTATTCTACTTCCTGATACAAGTACCAGTTTTACTGAATTATAAAGTAATGAGAAGTATATATACCTTATTTGTTTCATTTGATATTTAAAAAAAAAATAATTAAGTTTATATGAAATACGGAACATCTGTAGGCCTCTTAACTTGAGATATACTTGTAACTTATCTCCAATATAAAGATGAAATATTTGTAGATTGAAGTGACAAATAATTATTAATATTTTTCTCACTTTTCCTGATAATTATAGGGAACCTGAGTAGGACTTACTGAGGATTCATTTATATTCTTGGTTACCAATTTTCATGGATTGAGGAACAAAATGGATATTTGATTCTGTGGTTTTTACAAATTCTGCATACAAATCTATAAAAAATTTGAATTTGGTTGAATGGTGGAATTTAAGGTTTACATAAACCCACAAAATCCGCAAAAAATTAGAAGACATGAAAATATTAGTCCTTAGTATTCATGATAATTATGTTTTAGAGTCAAGCTGAGGATTTCATAGTGACTTTTGAAAAGGGACTCAGGATCAAATATATTAGGTTTAGCAGTTTTTATATCCCTATCACCAGAAATTTTGAATGTACATATTTTTTTTTTAGTCATAGTAACTTTATGATATAAAATTTTAAAATCATAAAAATGTCATCCATTATTCCTTTGGATTTAGTCTGGAACTTTCTTTATTAATAATCCATATAAATCCAGAGTTTTGTTACTTGTCAAACCTTAGTAACATTGTAACCAGTAAGACTATGCTTAACAAGATCATGTTTATAATTACAGCTAAAATGAGCACACCAAAATCACGTTCCTATATGAGACCTGCGGGTGTATTACCAGGTACAAATCATTTATATGCTGTCACTGCTAGCACAACCTAACATTAGCTTTCTCTGTAACCTTGCTTGTAGCTATCTTTGTTGATAATTCTGTCTTAAAATTGATAAACAATGACTTTATAGTGTTTATGCAGTGGGGTATCAATGGTAGGAGGGTCATACATGTTTACATTACATACTTTCTAAGTAATAAGAGCAGGTCGGTTTTTCAGAAATCTTGTGATGTATTGCAGTGTTATTTTCTCAATGCTGTTCATTTAAGTCACAATGACCTACATTTTCATCTTCAATGATTTTGTTTTTCTGTGTAGAATCACTTCCAAAGCTAAAAGAACCCATGATGATATATACATGTGTTTTAGGTAGGTCTTACAGTCAATTTCATACAGACCTATAAGTAACAGTTATTAGGTTGTCTGCATATTGATACTGTAAAATATCAGCTGTGAGTCACAATATGAAGCTTTTTGGCAAGTGATTTCAGCAAATGAGCTTACAAGACTAAATATTGTATACAGCAACTGATATTTACAGTGTCTACTTGAGCAAAATCTAATAACAATTTATCAGCTTTTATTGATGCCGTTTTCAAGAATGAAACAATATTTTTAGTTTCCATTCTCTTACTTTAGTTTGCCTCAACCAAATGTTATGAAACTTATACACAATGCATATTCCACAAAAAAACAGATCAAGATTGAATTTGAGTGGCGTCACTTTTACCGTTCTAGAGTTATGTCCCTTTACAAATGGAAAATTACTGAATTTTTCATTTCCATTCTCTAACTTTAGTTTGCCTTTTAACAAATGTTATGAAAGTTATACACAATGCTTATTACCACAAAACTCAGATTGATTTCGAATTTGGGAGGCATCCCATTTACTGTTCTTGAGTTATGTCCCTTTATAACATTATATGCAAGCGGGGGCACCATCTGTGTCCCATGGACACATTCTCCATTTATTTTCTTTCGTTTACTATCCAACCAGAAGAGACTTCAGAGTTTCAGAAAAAAAAGAATTATCAAGGTCAGGTCAAATATTATGACGTTGGTGATAAGTCCAGGTCAAAGTTATTAAGGCAGGGTCAATTACGATACATCATGGTATGGGATTTTACTAACTGAGCAGAGTGATATAGGTGCAGTGATATGGTATTTCACTATTACAATCCTTTCAGCTAGTAAAGAATATTCAATCACTTTTGGTCAACATGGCATTAGATAAGTTTTACCTCTAAGACACACTGATCTATATTGGGGGGACATCCATGTCCTTCAGCCATATTGTCTAGTTTTTGTCCCACTTTGAGACGATAGTCATTGAAGTGAAAAATGAGATGTGCTGTTTTAGTGCCAATGAATAATTGTTCCTCCTAACAAAAGTTCCTCTGAAAACTTATAAACAATGCTATAATATCTGTGTTCCTGTTGGAACAAACATTCTGTACACTTTATTCCCTAAGGAACAAATACTATAATATTTCTTCCATTGGAAATAATATTCCAGAATATTTCTTACTTTTGGATCTAATATTATATAGGAACTTCTATTCCATGACATCTTGAGTAAGCATTGGCAGCATTAACAATTGTTAAAGTTTAGGTTAGGTTACTTACACAAGTGAGCTAGCTATCTCTGTGTTAACAGTTTATATGTTGGTTTATTTGACTTTGCTAAACCAAATACATATAATAATAACGTGTACAAAAGTACTTCATTTAATGAGACAATTATAAGTGGAAGGATGGTTTTGAAAAGTATACAATTAGTAGGAAAAAATGATAATGTATTAGATGTCAGGTACATTTGGACCAAATTTTCTGTTATCATTCAAAATGTAAACAAGTGTCATGAAATGTTGACATAAACAACATCCACCTTGAAAAACAAAAATTAATATTGTCTCATCAAAATTTTAAATGCTTAGTTTCATTCATTAACGGATTATCTCATTAACCAATTTACTTTTGTGAAAAAATCATTTTTACCAGGAATATTGAAATTACTTGTTAAAAATTGTTCTGAAAGCAATATTTTACAAATTTCAATATCAATTTTTATTAGGGAGCACTTGAGGCTTTTTATATCTAATATTCAATGTTTTTTTCTAATAATTTAGTCTTACAAACATGATGGAATGTTACAATAAGGGTATAGTATTTTGGTATAGCACATTGGGATTTTCATAGTGCTTTCATATGTAGTATTAGATCAGACTTGAATTATCTGCTTTCAAACTTGTAGTATTTTTTTCATCTTTTTTTAAATACTATTTTTAATAGATTATAGTAAAGGTGGGTGCTGCTTGGTAAGAAGAAAAAAAAAACCTCATTAATATCACTAACAAACATGTCAGATCAGTGGAATGTAAAAATAGATGGGGAATTATATTTTAATAACATTGTTCAAAATTAAGTTAGATGGAAGGTTCTATACATTAAGGACGACGGGTCCAAAACATTTGCTATGGAATTATTCAGCGTTTCTTTCAAAGATGTCCAGTAAGGCCCTTAATGTCACATAATACCATATTGATTTTTCAGACTATACTAAAGATTTTTGTCTCCTGCCATTTCATAGTTCAAACCACTACCAAATAGTATTATTCTATGAAATACACATGGAATTGATGTGTTTGTCTTATCCAGTCACTCAGTTCTTACCAGAGAAGTACACATGGAACTGATGTGTTAGTCTTATCCAGTCACTAAGTTCTTACCAGAGAAGTGAAAAATAAGAGAAATTGATATTTAATTTCCACTGATTTGACAAAAGTAATAGAATATTGAAAAAATAGCATGAAATTATACAAAATGCAGTTAAGCAGAAAGTCAAAAAGGCTAACTATGTTTAATATATACACGTGCTGTATTTAAAATGTATTTTTTATAGATAGCAAACACACTGCAGTAGATCTTCAATATAATGAACATAGTATTTCAGAATCCACATTCAAAACAAAAAATAGTTAAAGAATGTTTAAAACAAAAAAATCTTGTAATTGAATAAAGAAAAAATGCTTGAAAGGATTCTTTCTGGTATTCATAATATTGATGGTTTAAACAAGGTAGTACTTGAAGTTGTAATCATGCTTAAAATGAGCAAAGTAGATGTATGACACTTATATTATAAATGACTTGAAATGAAATTCAAATATTCAGCAAATATGGAATAGAATTGATAAATTGCAAATGTAAGTTTCATTTGAATGAAAGATTCCCAGGAAAGTATATCTCCTGTAGTTCAAAACATTATATTGTTTTAATAGTAAAATTTTCTATTCCGAAGATATTTTTGCCTTCTAGTATATTTAGTTTTTCCAAATGTTTTATGACATTTTCACGAGATTTACTGGTGTTGTTACCTAATTTCTAGGAAAAAAATATAGGCTAATAAAGAAATATGTGAAACTGTGAGTAAAAATCAAATACTTGTAGATGGATATTTCTCTTTGGATGGGATAGTTTTATTCTATTGGTGAAGGCCATTTTCAGATGAAAAGCTTCTATTTATCTGGAACTCAACAAAAATTTGGGGGAAAATGAAATAATTAGACTTCATTTGCATTGTATGGTATTTGAAAACAAAACCACACAATCAATATACAAATATACCATTTCGAAATCTTTTTGTGAGGAAAAGTCTGTAAATTTAAGTTGTAACTGTAAAATCTCAAAGAAAAATTTAAACTACCATAGGCTGTTTACTTCTTTAAAAGTATGTATTTCAATGTTCTTTCCAAAAATACTGAAATTTTGATCTTTTTAAAATTTCTTAATTAATTGGTCAATTGTAGCCTATTTACTCCAACTATTTATTCTATCACTTTTATACATGTGTATGGGGTCGTCATGCTATGCACCTTTTCAAGCTAAGCTTATATATGCATGGATTTAGTTTGATTGTAAACTACACACACTTGGAACAATGAATATTGAGCTTTGTATGTGAAAGTATGAATATTTAAAATTTTATGTCAATTAAGAAAAAAAGCCATGCAAAACTGCAAACAATGAATATCCTATTCCAGGTTAATGCTGAAAAATGCTTCAAACCCAGCAAACTTTGGACATTTAATTTTGTCCTCAGTATAGGGAAGCAGCCAGGTTCTGATCCCTGCAGTTATTGATCCCTTATTTTTTTTCTGTCTGCAATTTGTATTGGCAACTCCTAACTCTTCTACCAGTAAATTTTCAACAAAATTACTTGTGACATTTTGTGCTTCTTCTTTCAATTTCTGATCAAAATTATTTTTGAGGTTTCTTATAACAAAACATAGAATTCCTCATATCTACAAAAGGAGGAAAGGCATTTTGTAATTGAAACTTTTCTAAAACTGTTCTGGATTTAAGTGAAACGTTCAAAGAATCTTTATTACCTAATCACTTTATGGCATTGTGCAACTTCTATTTATTTCTTATCTGAATACTTTTGGAGGTTTCCCACAGAAAACATGGATTTTATGGAATAAAAAAATGTGGAGGGAGGGAGTTATGATGAGTGAGCTTTGGTCACAACTTTTTTTACTATCACTATTGGAATTGTAAACTTTTAGTCTGTGATGGTATTAGGAGTGTATGTTTAGCACTAAGTCGTGATGTATCACATATCTATAGAACAATCTTCAGTTGATATAATTTTTGACAAGTTGATCTAGGACAGACAAACCTAATCTCTTTGGGTCTTATTTAAATATATAGATCCCATGTAGGTAAACAAACATTAAATACAATTTTTATGGATTTCGTGGGTATAGGTTAACCACGAATTTAGAGGTTCAACAAAGTAAGTTTCTATAGGCTTGTATGCAGAAGTTGTCAACAAAGTAAGTTTCTATAGGCTTGTATGCAGAAGTTGTCAACAAAGTAAGTTTCTATAGGCTTGTATGCAGAAGTTGTCAACAAAGTAAGTTTCTATAGGCTTGTATGCAGAAGTTGTCAACAAAGTAAGTTTCTATAGGCTTGTATGCAGATGTTAAAAAACCATCAAATCAAATATGCACGAAAACACAATTGCTGTTCAGTCCAGGAAATTTAGTATTTACGAAAATAAATGAATTCACAGTAATTCAGAAAAATCCTTCACATGTAGCAGAGGTTTGTTTTTGATTTGATAACATTAAAGGTGCTGGATATCTTCGGTGTATATAGCTATAAAATTGAGAATGGAAATGGGGAATGTGTCAAAGAGATAACAACCTGACCAAAGAGCAGAAAACAGCCTGAGGCCACCAATGGGTCTTCAACACAGCGAGAAAAACCCACACCCGGAGGTAGGCTTCACCTGGCCCCTAAACAAAAATGTGTACTAGTTCAGTGAAAATGGATGTCACACTAAACTCCGAAACATATAAATGAACAAAAATTAGATCAGATTTTTAATGTGAAATGAAGAATTCTTTACTATATTAATTTTATATTATGGACTATCATGTCTCTATTGCATACTTGAAAAAGGGCAGCACATGGATAGAGACAATTCATGCTGTATGGGAATGCATGTACATTCATATATCATATTTTTTCATCAACACAGAATAAGAACCGTATGATTGAAATCTTTGTTCACACACATTTAAACATTGAAAGTCATTCTCTCATTTTGAAGAAGCTTACAAGATGCCATTTTCATATTTTGATAATTTTCTCATACTCTACTGTACATTATTATATTAGAATTAATTTGATACTTTAAAAAAAACAGCATTGAAAGAACTTTACGACATTGAAATTAAAATATAAAATTGTATCTTTATTTTAGTGTTTATTTTTTGTAAGTGTATTATGTATGCAGCTGTCACTGTAAATTTTTATTTCAACAGCTTAATATTTTTGGTTGTAACAGTAATCCAGTATTTTATTATAATGCTATACTTATGTTATGAAGACACATGTATGATTTGTAGGAAGAGGGTATTGGTCATGAAAATGAAATGTTTATGTTAGTAATCAACCTTTGACAGCTAGATAAAGACACAATCTCAGGAGATCTTTTGTGAATTTTTATTGAAAACTAGTAACTATCTTTTTATAATTTCAGCCAATTGGACTCCAAAGTATGATGGTATAAACCTACGACCACGAGCTGGACTAGTATTTGTTGAACCGACGGTCTATGATGAAGTGCTTAAAGAAGAAAGATTGATCCGAGGGGGTCAAACAAGAAACTCTACAAGAAATTTAACTTTAGAAACAGATAAAATGTTAGAAACTGTAGAATCGTGACAAAGGCAGACATAGTTTTCTATTAAAATAATTTCATTCATTCCATTTCATATAATTCTTTCAAACTAGATTGTTATTTATGATTCTCACAAATTTTTATCATGAAAAGGTGTTGTGTAATAATTGTCTTGGAATAAATTTAATTGGAAGAAGCAAAAAGTCTGTTAAGAAGTGAAACATGTCATTGCAAGGAAATACTCAACAAATGTTTAAAAAATGTTAAATGTGTATTCCAGTCACAAGAAATTAAAGTGGATTGTCTCCCATTACCTTTGTGCTTAGTTAATAAAAAGGTCTAATACCTCATTAGGATTATCAGACTTCTTCACATAAAAAGTCTTGTATTGAATTTGAATACAATAATTTTCATAGTTTTCTTTGATAGGCAAACTTAAACACTAATAGTTAGTAAATGTCACTTGTTAAAAGAGTTTTAGTGATTGTTGTTACATTTTGTTGGTATTCATTTATGTATGCATCTATCCATAGTTTGTTTTTGAACTATGTAACCAGTTACTAAATTTCAATTTAAATTTAGGAGAACCTAATGATATTTTGAACCTCCTATTTAATTTTGATTTAAATGATTTTTGGTGTTTCTCTTGATAAATCATGGACTGTGTCATTTTATTACAAAATTGAGAAAGCATCTTGTAACTACTATTGCTTTTTCACCCAAACCACTGACTGCATTTTTATTTAACTTTAATAGAAACTTTAATACATAATGAAATTGATCATCTTTTTTTTTAATGTCTCTAGGTTTCCCATAGCACACATAACTTTATAATCTACACAAATGGGGAATAGGGAATATGAATATATTCTCACTGTTCACAGTTTTCAATTTGATACAGTATTGCTTTTTCCTTATATTCAGCACTGATTGAAATAATTGTCACTATTTAAGTTGATATATGTTTTTAGAATAAATGTGACTTTCTTCAATTGTGTCAGTCTGTGATTTTTTGTGATCCCTCGATTTGCTTTTTGGAGCAACAACAAAAATAACACCTATTAAGGATTTTAGCTTTAGAAAATTAAAAAAAAACACCATTTGAATAAAAAATAAAGTATTTCTCAACAGAAAATATATTAAACATCAAAATTATCCCAAAACATTCAAAAATCTATGTGCCTTTTGTAGCTACATGAATTTTAAAAACCAGAATTTGCCAAGATAAGTTTTCTTTCTATATACCTCAATTTTCTTGCCAAATGAACAAGTGGAGACAATCTTGGTTCTCCTAATTTTGTGTTAATGTATAATCAATATGTATTTGCTAATATGACTCTGTTTTAAAGATTTAACCTTTTTCTGCTCAATGTTTTGTAAATGATGTTGTGTAATTAGAAATGTGTATGAATTCTTTTATCTAAATTGATTTGAAAAACTTCATTCATCTTTAGATACACAAATTACTTGTCAGTAATTTAAAGCATAGCTGTGATATATAATTTGTTTGTTTTGTTTTTCATTCATGTGATAAAAATATTCCGTCCAGTTCTATGTGATAGTTTTAAACAAGAAATGTTTTGCTTGTGAAATGTTTAGTTTTATGCTGCATAGCAGTACATGTATATTGCTCTTGTTGTTTTGAATTTTCCTAAAATCAGTAAAATGGTCCTATGACAGCATTTTTATTTGATACATGACAATCTCTTTTGTACGATATTGATAATTCATATTTAATTAATGAAAATTTTAATCTATATCGTTATTTATATTAATAGTTCTCTTATAAACTAAAAATTCATAATAATGGTACCATTCATCTGATTAAAATGCAAATAAATAACAATTAGTTTCTCAAGAAACACAATCAAATATGATACTATTATTCTTTTTTTCACAAATTAAAATCCTAGTATTAATACTTGTGTTAAAAGATCAGAACTAGTATATAATGATTTTTATGAACTGTTGCCATAGGAATCAGTAACAATGCCATAGATTGAATGCTAGCTCCATCTTGTTTCTTTTACTCTTGTTGTTACGTATAATGATAAACTATTGTTATTATTTTGAGTCTGCTTTGTAACGCTCTTCAAAATAATGATTATCAATGAAACAAATGATAAAGAAAAGCTTAAAGATTTTTGCTATTCAGATTTTATACAAACATTTTTAATAAAATAAGATTTAGAGATATATTGACAAAATGAGTGGTTATACAGCAGAGAAAATTGTGTATTGTGTGGTGAGGAAACATATACACAAAAGTTTGAGCATGTGCTTTGAAGGAACTACATATTGATAACAATCAGATAAGTGTTTCAAATTTTTAAATTGTGACATGGCCTTGATTTATACTGTTGTTTTGTACTTGAACAGTTCCTTTTTCTAGTTGTTATAGTTAATAATGGAGTTGTTATATGTTTCAATTAAAATGGCTGAATTGAAACTGTAATATTGCTTTATATGTTTTACTTATTGATACAAGTGACTACACTGTTATATATTGGTTATTGTTAAAGGCTTTACACACAGCACAACATATAGTTACAAAGTAGTATTATATTGTATAATGCCAAATCAACAAGACAATAAAAATAATGTATTTTTACAATTCTTTATTTGTCTATAGCAGCCAAGCACGTCTCTCCGGGTGCGGGAATTTCTCGCTGCATTGAAGACCTGTTGGTGACCTTCTGCTGTTGTCTGTTCTATGGTCGGGTTGTTGTCTCTTTGACACATTCCCCATTTCCATTCTCAATTTTATACTCTAAATGGTAGATTGGTTTGGGGGAGAGGGATGCCTTTCTCTCTGGTCTAATCAGGTTGTGATACTTAAAAACAAGAGCCATGAACAATATTAAGTAACATGTGGAGAGTGCCAAATTCATTGCTTACATTATAAAAAATAAAAAGACCTGGTATGATGGCTAATGAGACAACTCTCCACCAGAGACCATTTTTCTACTATAGGTCACCATACAGCCTTCAACAAGGACTAAAACCCATACCACATGGCATGGATTTCATGCTTTCATGCATGTCAATCACTATCCAACTCTCCAAATATTTCTTGTTGCAGTCATATAAGATCTATTTGTGTGTGCAGTCCCACTCCTTCTTTTACTCTATTTTCCTTTTAGATTGATTTTATATCCTCCATTTTATGTTATGTTCATTATCTAGTTATGTAGCCTTTTTGTGCTGCTGGGGCATAAAACATCATCAGTCAATCAGTCTTAAAAAGATTCAAGCAATAGTGTTTCTTTCCGATTTGATATTCCCTTGGAGTTCGGTATTTTTGTTATTTTACTTTTTTCTTTACTATTTGGCATTCACTCTGGTCTATAATGGATATCAGTTGCTAGTATGAAAATAAAACGATGTTGTATGATTGCCAATGAGACAACTCTCCACCAGAGAACAAATGACATAGAAGGTTAGCAACTAGTTTATTTAAAGCAATTAATTTAATAACATTTTGTAATCTTAATTTCACTTTTCATTTGATTGAGCCATAGTTTACTGGGGTAAACATTCATGCAATCAAAACCATTATGTGGCTGGCTTGATAGTTAACAATTTTACAGACTTATTCACTAGCTACTTTTGACATAAAAAAAAAACATTGTGCATTGAGCCCATCATTCTCTACCCTATCCATGAACATTTCAAAAAATTTATCAATGAAATATATACTCAGATATGCAAGTTACAAACTGATGTGTTGTGTTTATGTATAACCATACTTGTGTCATGATTGAAAAAAGACAAAGATGGATAAATAAAGAAAAATTATTAATTATAGGAAACATTTTGTCTAACATGTTTACAATTTACAAACATTAGCAATGATATTCATCATAATAATGTCTTTTCATTTAAAACAGAAGGCTGCCAAATTACAGCAAATTAGTTTAAATGTCAAAATCAAACTTGAGCTCCATTTTTTTCATCAGTAACAATATATGAAAATTTGAAAAGCATGGGAAGAAGAGTTATCAAGTACGTGCACAGAAACAGCTGATGCTGCCTGCCCGATACTAATTTAAAATTAATAACTAATAATGAATTTTGGATCAGAAAACCCAGTTAAAAATTAAATTTTATCATGGCTATTCTAGAGATTGATAAGGAGTTCCATTAAAAAAGGTGTACAACCATTTTCATCTAAAATCAGTCATAGGGGCAAGTTGTTGAAACCTAGGTGAATTTAACTTAAATATTTTAGCAACAATTTACGTTCATGACAAATTTTAATGATTAATTACTATCGCTTATTTAGACAATTTTAAAAGAAAAGAAAGGAAAAATTTGAACAAATTTAAAGAAATTTTCTGCCTTGTCCATTATGTTTAAAGACTATTATAACTATACACAGATCTTTTGGTAAAGAAAAAAAAATCCAGCCTTTTTACATGGACTGCAGGAAAAACTTCATGAATGTGTTTTTTACACAAAACATTTAAAGTACTATTTAGGATTTGTAATTGATTTACCAAGCATGGGCATGGAAACATTCTTTTTCGCATGCAAAACTCCAATATATCCAAGCCCCTGCCTTGTAAATAATTAACAAATCCTAATTTGTATTGTAAATATAACTTGTCAAGAAAATTACATAAATTGTTAAAGTAATATTTTGAATTGGAGTTATCTTCCTTTGGTCATAATTTTGTCTCCAATGCTTAAAGGGGCATTAGCTGTCAAATTCATGTTCACTGATTTGACTCAAATTCTCATATTTAATTTATAACCTACTAAAACGTATAGGTATCCAACTTACAAAAAGTATAAAATGAATAATTAATAATGCATGGACTCGATAAAATGTATCCATATTTCGTGTGTATTTTAGTCTAGACACCATCTAATTAACCACTAGACCTCCGAAGACTGCCGACAGTCATATAACCCGATATAAACATAAATCTGATATAAATAGATAGCGAACGCATGCAATTGGATTTTTCTAGGTCTGTTTGATTTCATATTATAGGTTAAACAAATATGTTAATCATCGTTTTTACCTGTATAAGAATGAATTTTTGTAGATCGAATCAGTCAACCAAATGATTTACTCTTGTTTCACTTTCAATATTGACATTCTTTCCTTTTAATAGCTGAACACACCTAGTTCATGTGTAACCCATCTCTAGCTACGGAGTTTAACAAAAGGTCACATGAATACAGATTCAATGAGGTCGAATTATTCACTTGCAAGTGAACAATTCATCAGCGATATTTCTTAGCTTATTTTGACAAAATTTAACCAACCTGGTCGCTAAAAGCGAATTATTATTTCACTATTTCACTTTCATAAATGATTGAAAAAAAAAAAATCAATATTTTAATACAATGCAATGTTTATTTTTTTAGTACCCACTACCCTTCATTGCTCACAAATACATTTTAATATAGATCTCTTAGTGGAAACACTGCTTGTATCTCTCTTTATGTCTTCAGTCTGTTATCCTTTTGTTGTCTTCACTGCTTGTATCTCTTTTTACATCTTCTGGTCTGTTATCCTTTTGTTGTTTTTATTGTTTGTATCTCTCTTTATGTCTTCTGTCATTTATCATTTTGTTGCCTTCACTGCTTGCATCTCTCTTTATGTTTTCTGTCTGTTATTCTTTTGTTGTCTTCACTGCTAATATCTTTCTTTATGTCTTCTGTCTAGTTATTATTTTCTTGTCTTCACTGTTTGTATTTCTCTGTGTGTCTGATTCTGTTATCCTGTTGTTGTTCTCAATGTTTGTTTCTCTCTTTATGTCTGCTGTTTGTTATCCTTTTCTTGTCTTCACTGTTTGTATCTCTCTTTATTGTCGTCTGTCTGTTATCCTTTTCTTGTCGTAGCTGTTTGTACCTCTCTTGTTTGTCTGATGTCTGTTATCCTTTGTTGTCTTCAGTATTTGTTTCTCGCAATATGACTGATGTTTGTTATTATTTTGTTGTCTTCAGTGTTTGTTTTTCTCGCTGTATGTCTAATGTTTGTTATCCTTTTGTAGTCTTCACTGTTTGTATCACTCTATGTCTTCTGTCTGTTATGCCTTTGCCATTTGCTGTCCCAAGTCTGTTATCCTTTTGTTGTCTTTTGTCTTTTATCTATTTGTTGTTTTCTGTCTGCTAGCCTTTTGATGTCTTCTGCCTTTTATCCTTTTGTTGTCTTCTCTGTTTGTTACATTTCAGTACGGAGTTATGTTTTTTAGATAATCACATCATATCTAGTTCTCTACAGTTTATTTTTCAAATCTGGCTTTTTTCCCTTAATATATATTTCTTCCATTGTTTGGTTGTAAAATCACTAATTCAGGGCGTACCAAAAAGGAGTAAATAATTAAAACGAAAAAAGTTCCTTGAAACAATTGTAACATTTAAAAAATGAAAAAAAATGGGTAATTTTTATATTAAATGAAAGCTTAAGGCTGTTGGTTTTTGAAGAACCCTTGCTGAATGATGGTGTTAATTATGAAGAAATTGTATTAAATTGAAAAAGGATGGCATGTTTTGCCTGATTACTAGATTTAAAGAACTGTTTTTATGTGTCCAACGTTCAAGTACCAGTGCACTGAAATACAATTAAAGGTATAAAAATAAGAAGATGTGGTATGATTGCCAATGAGACAACTCTCCACAAGAGACCAAATGACACAGAAATTTACAACAATAGGTCACCGTACGGCCTTCAACAATGAGCAGAACCAATACCGCACAGTCAGCTATAAAAGGCCCCAAAATGACAAATGTAAAACAATTCAAACGAGAAAACTATCAGCCTAATTTATGTACAAAATAATGAACGAAACACAAACATGATACACAGCAACAAACGACAACCACTGAATTACAGGCTCCTGACTTGGGGCAGGCATATACAGAATGTGGCGGGGTTAAACTAGTTTGAAAACGCCACCCCCCCCCCCCCCCCCCCCACTAACCTAGGACAGTGGTGTAACAGTTACAACATAAGAACAAACTATAAAAATCAGTTGAAAAAGGCTTAACTCATCAGATGGATACAAATATAGAAATACATCTAACCAAAGCATAGAGGGGACGTGAAAGGATACTTTTACATCCCCACAACAAAAACGGTAAGTGCAGATCTGAGTGTACTTTGTTATTGACAGCTAGTTCAAAGCCAATAACAACTAATAAAAAAAATGCATCTAAGACTAAAATATCAATCAGTACATATCCAATGGATTTAGTGTAAAGACGTCATTAACAGTCAGAGAAAAACATGACCTTGTGCAATGCCAAGATACAGGTATCGACAGATTGTAGAGCCATGAATGTTCATATGTATATAAAAATAATATTTAGTTTGATTTTAATTTACTGATAACAAAATCAATACTAATACTAATAAAAACAATATTCAAAGATCTAATCACACTGTTGAATTGGTAACCTTTTAGAATAAATTTATTTAAAGGATCGATAAGTTTACATGGATCGTATCTAAATGTTCGGGCTCGGTAAACAACATCTCCGTAAAAAATTAGGATGTGCTATCCCGTTTGAAATAAGTTTTCCCAGGCTACAGGAACAACCAAACTTCAAAACCAAAACTTTATATCTATGGAAGAATTTAAGTAAAGGTTTTAAGTAATTTGCGGTAACGAAATCCCTGACTTAATAATTTACCAGTAATACATAGATTACGTTCATTGAAATCCAAAACGTCACAACAGACACGTTATATGTTTATTTTTTTCCACAGGCCACAGTTAGGTATTGTAATGGGGCCATGCATTAATGTTTTTGTTTCACCTACAACGAATGTCTCACTGATTTCTAACAGAATACTTATTTGGCGACAATAAAACCTATTTGTATAAAGCTTCATAAATCAGATGGTAAAAGAGCTGGATTATCCATGTCTTGCATGCAGATGCTTTATGTTTTTAACTTGCGGTCTGGCATATGTTAAGTGTCCTTGAGCTCATGTTCATGGTTCAGTGACTGCCATTTGAAACGATACAGTTTTTTTATTGCAATATCATGCCCCCGTCTCTAGGCGTAGGGAGCATTAAAGTTTACCCTTGTCCGTCTGTCCGTACTTCTCGAAATTTGTTTCCGTTCTCTAACTTTAGTTTGCCGCAACCAAATGTTATGAAACTATACACAATGTTTATTACCACCAAACACATTCACCGTTCTCGAGTTAGGTCCATTTATAAATGGACAAATTGTCGAATATGCACCGGGGGGAAAGTCTCTTCCTATATAAGTGTATACACAGACGTGCCGCTGGAATGGGTCCCTTTTTTGATATGTCAAATATATCAATGGGTTGCAATTTCACCAAAGAAAGATATGAATGGGTTAGTAATTTTCGTTTTTCGATTAGATATCTGTATATATACTGTTTTATCCTTTTTTAAATCAAATAAGATGTATTGTATATTGGACAACCGAGAAATATATGAATGGGTTATGATTTTGCCATGAATTATGTATTATAGTTTCAATGAATAAGCGTTGATTCTTGAAAAAGAAACCATGAGCAACGTCTTTAAATTATCAGGCATCTGAATAATATCCGTAATTTATAAAATAAGACATATCCGAACTTATTTCTAAGAATTCATAAGTATGTTACCGAAATTTCTAGCAAGAAGCCTAATTCTAGGCACATCACGATTTACTCTCATAGGGATTTGCGAAAAAACATTTTATAACGATAAGTAGTAGAACAGATCGCAGATGAAATCATACTATATTTATAAAACAAAAATGGACAAATTGAATGTAATCATGTTCTTTTCGAATATGTGAAATAGCCAATAATAATCCATAAATAAACGGGAAAACCCCCTATTATTGAAAAAATATCCACAATAACAAGAAAAACGGAAAAACTAAAGAAAAGGGACAACAAAGAGAATACAGGGATTCGAACCTAAACCGACAAGACTATACCTTTAACTACTCTTTAACTCATTGATCTTAACCATGTTAACCTCGCGGCTACCAACTTTTACTATACGATTGCCTATTATATATATATATAAAGGTACAAGCCCTGTGTGTCCGTTGTACCGATGTGTATCATATGTTTATTTATAAACAAGTCTAAATTGAAAACAACGTTCAAACCTATGATTGCGTTGGATAAAAACCGCAATTTTTATACGTGTGCATGCAAACCAAATTTCTTGGTGGAGGGGTCTAAATACAGCACTAACAACATTTTCCAAAAGACCAAATGAGTGAAAAAGTATATTTTAACAAAACGCATTTGACTAGCAGGTCGAACAACTGATGTTCTTAAACCCTGCTGACTGCCATTGGCGATTGCCAAATAAACGGATCACAAGATGTAACAAAACAGATCTTATTATTAAATTATTACCAAACAGAAAACAATAAACTTCTGGAAAAGATGGTATACCGCAAACATGAGGTGCAAAAATTTGTACACCATATCCGGTTTATTGTTTTCTGTTTGGTAATAATTTGATAATAAGATCTGTTTTGTTACATCTTGTGATCCGTTTATTTGGCAATCGCCAATGGCAGTCAGCAGGGTTTAAGAACATCAGTTGTTCGACCTGCTGGTCAAATGCGTTTTGTTAAAATATACTTTTTCATATGTTTATTTATATATATATGATAGACATCTAAGTTGCAACCCATTGGTAGACTAGAGGTTTCGTCGATGTGTTGATGTCAGTCACACATAACAGATTTCAAGGAGGGGTTCGATTACCAGTGAAGGCATATAAAAATAACAAAAATTAAAGGTAAGTTTTTAAATTAATTTCATTTGTGAATAGAAATCAACAAATAAGGTCACGCTGAAGTGCGATGGTTTTCGCCGAAGTGAGATGGTCCTTATGTAAGCGTAATTTCATTCCACTGTGTATTTAGTATATGTAAGAGAATGATAATCCCTTTCTTACATTATCCAACTGTAAATAGACCTAAATAATAGGATAATCCCTTACTAAGTTCATGATTTACATTCATTCTTCACAATTAAGAGGCATCAAATCCTACAATTTCATTGGTCGAGAACACTTTGCTATATTCTAATTCCGGGTAACTGTTTTTCACTAGAGAATATTGGATGTACCAAAACTCAAATGCACAGAAAAACTTCGGCAATCCAGTATATATGAATATTACAATTAGTGATAATTTATTAAAAGCATATGATTTTATGGATTTGCATACAAAAATTATTTAAATATAATTCGTACATAAAGCATTATTGTGTTATCATGTGTTCAAAATGAGTACTAAAACACTTCATCAATATATGGATCTAAACTACTATAGTGTAATTAATCCCGGTTCAAAATCACTAGTGCAATTATTCCTGGTACAAAATCACTAGTGTAATCATTCCTGGTTCAAAATCACTAGTGTAATCATTCCTGGTACAAAAGCACTAGTGTAATCATTCCTGGTTCAAAAACACTTGTGTGATCATTCCTTGGATGAAAAACACTAGTTTACTTTGTCCATTTTTTACATAAATCAACTGTGCAAGTTTTAGTTAATTCAAATACCCCCAAAAAGTACCAAGCCCCTATTTTTTATATATTTCCCCTTCAAAAAACTCTCTTTAGAATCTTATGATGAGTTGTGGATATTTTACACTGGACCCGGATTAAAAAACCTAGTGATTTTTTGTTGGTGGATAAAAAACACTAGGAATTTTCATCATCCGGATAAAGTACACTGACGGAATCAAACCACTGTTACACTTTCGCTGATGTCCGATGGTCGATATGAAGCGTGATGGCTAGTTTAAAATCTACAGATGTGCAAGAAGTCGACTTTTTATTATTTAGTATATGAATTTGCATTCATTATTGTCTATGAAACATTTATGCCATTTCGGTATCGATGATATGTATGACTATGGTTGAAATAAAAGAATCGATAAAAAGAGTGATTATCCTGCAATAAGCCTGTTACAATATACTTTAAACAGTGTTTGCAACATTCAAAATCAAAGAATATATTTCATATTTATATGTCCTTAGTTACAGTTTTATCCTATTTTATTTTACTGCATATAGACATAATTCTGCGTTTACAGTTTATCTTTACTTTGTTCCTCTCAGAAGCTTCCTCTTCTGGAAATGCAATGGCTTTTTATTATGGCTGTTTTAAATTAAACGGGTATTCTCGATGCTTTACTTAAAAACCTGAAAAACTCCTTTTAAAAAACAAATTGACTACTTTAGACTACATCAACATGTGAACATGAAAAACATTGAAAATATAGTTTATGTAATCCATCGCACTTCAGAGATACCACCAACGCACTTCGGCGTAGCTATCAACAAGATAATATAAGTATAAGGTGTACTATATTTTTTGCGTAGAATGAGTGTAAGGTGTACAAATCCATCTGTACTTGCCCCATTTTCCTGTTTTATTGACCAGCACCAGGTTTTTGTGGTTATGTCCGTATCTCAGATACTTTATTAGAAAATAAAAGCTCTAACTATCTTTTGCGTATATATAGAACGATTAAAAGGTGTGCATGTGCGTCTTGCAGAGTTCATATGTCCTTGGTCCCACTGTAAAGGATAATTGATAATGTAAAGCCGTAGCAAGACCTTGAACTTGAAAGACGTTCAACTTAAATTTCAATAACGATCAATAAAGCAGTCGAGATATTTCAGCGTGTGCACTCTTGTTCTCCTTCACAGACATTGTAAAATTATGTTTCAGGTATTTTCTTAGCGGAAATACAGTGGTGTGCTTTGCCTTTACTGACTATGCAATATAAATTGTTTTTCTGAGCAGAGAATATATATTGTATTGAATTTTCCACTGAGGATATGCCTCTAAATTTACCGAAAGACTGAATATGCCATACTTAAGTATTGTTCATTTCTTTCATATCGGTTAAAAATGACGACTGACTAGTTCAAAATTGATCCTTATTAATATTGTGGCAAAGAATGCTTAAAACAAGCTCAGAGTGTTTAATCTTCTAAAAGAAAAGTAATGCCTTATTACGAAATGATATCGAACGCTGTACTTTCAAGAATATTCCATTACAGCAACATCATGATAGTTGTTTGGTCTTGTGACCGTTCCAGGGGGGTATACGAAACACTGACAACGCAGTCAACGATATTCCATAGTTTGTCATGTACTAAGCAGGACTGCTTACATCGTATTCAAACAGAAATATGCATATTGTCTTGAACAAAGCAAAAAGTCACGTAGATGGTACTCCACGTTTATAGAAGTTGATATTTAAACCAAAATCTAGCTCACCAAATGAAACTCCCTGTCCAGTCCCTTGCTTTAGTAAGAGAAATCACGAAAATAATTAAGATCAAAAACAAAATAGAACTTGCACAAAGGCATTATATAGAGAAGATCATGAAAAAATTTCATCAAATTCTAATTAGGGGTTTATGAAGAAAAGGGGATACAAATGTGTACTATAGTGTCTCTGGTAGTGTGTACACGAAGCTAAAGGAAATCACGAAAATGATTCTGATAAAAGATGGAAGACGCACAAAAGATTAAATGGCTGAGATTGTGAGAAAGTTTACATAAATTTAAGCGAGGGGTTTAGGAGGAGTTGCGGGTACAAAATGGGTTCCTCAAATAAAGAAATGGCAAAATCCATGCATTGGTCAGGGAAACCCCCAAAAAATCATCAGACCAAAAACTATATAGGAAGTGCGCAATGGCATAATATTATATTATATTTTTGAGAAAGTTTCAACTATAATTATGATTATGGATTAAGGAAAAGAAGTGGATATGAATATGTTCTATATTGTGCAGATATGACTAAGTAAACCCTAAAATGTAGATGGAGAAATGGTATAGAGGTTGGAAAAGAACATTATGCGAGTAAGTTTCTGTAAAAGTTAAACAAAATATTTTCAAGCGGTTCATGAGCAGCTGTATAAAAAGAAAGCTGCTTAAAGTGAATATTTCATTTTGTTTCCAACCTGCTAAATATTTTATCTGCAGAACAATTATAATGACAGTAGGCTCACAATTTTTAAACAGGACAGTAAGATATAAAAGTCAAAGGATTTATGCAACAATACGGATAAAAGGATAATATACGAATAAGATGAAATAAAATCATATTGACAAATATTTCAATAGAGTAAATGACCTTCGTCAATGTCAATCTTTATTCAATATCATTTTAATAAGACGCATTGTTTTAGTGAATGGTCATTCGATTAAAATGGTTTCTTAATCTAATGATTTTCAGGTTCGTCGACAAATTGAAGATTTACCATCTCATACCAAAGTCACTTTTGACTATTTCAGGAAATTTTCGGCCTTTAATCCTCTCTCTGCAGACAAAACGTTCGTCTCTATGGATGATGTCATCTCCATCTTTAACAAATATTCCACATGCAGATGGCACACATGCATCTAGAGAAGCTTGGGATTCTCGATCAATAACAGTTCAATCTATTGAGTGCATGATTAATAAACTCACTCATGGCACTGAAGAACAACACATTCATCTTAAATGGAGACCATTACTTATAAATTAATGGATCTAAAATGGGTACCAAAGTGGCTCCTTTTTATGCAAATATATTTATGAGTAAATAGGGGAAAAAACCTCCTTGGATCTTCTATCGAAAACCCGCTTTTTTTTGGTTTAAAGTAATAGATGATGTGGATACGAAATTGAATATAAGGGACGAGGATTTAGACAGATTAATCAATCATACCAATAACATACATTCAAGTAACAAATTTAGTCATGAGATATCTAAATTCAAATTACATTCTTTGATACAGCCAGATCTCTAACAGATGGCATGATATCCTCAGACCTATATTTAAGCCTACTGACAATACCTGTCCCGGAAAAGCTACCGCCTTGCGTACTGCACAGGCAATCAAATAGTCTGAGGAATCCGCTGTCTATTGCTCTGTAGAATGGTGACAAACGCTGCAAATGTTGCACACAGATGCATCATTCACCAATATTCATTAGTAAGGTCACCCAAAAGAACTACATGTATAAAATATTGTGCAATGTGACCTTCAAAAGTTTGAATGTTATTTACATTCTATAACGTTTGGTTTGTGAACTCAAATATGTTTAGTTTAAACATATTTTATTTGTTCAAGTACAAATTGGATAAGACACAAGTCAAACAGACTTATGAAGTCTTCTCCATTTAACATTTATAGCAATATAATACAAAATATATGTATGAGCATGCATGTATAGAATGGTATATCTATTTAATATATATGGATTTATGTCAAAAGACATAAAAGTGAAGACATAAAGAAAACAACAATACAGAAAAAATAAATATATAAAAATAAATAAATGAATATTTAGAAAACAAAAACAAAAAATAAAATCCAAATTAAACAAACAAAAATACAAAAAAAAGGAAGACTTTTACTTAGATGATGATGTGTGTGCGATCATGGTTTGCTATCTAGACAATTAGAAATCTTTAGGAACTTTTAATAAACTCGAAGACATTTTTGAAAATGGTTTGGTTTTGCTCTAGAGAAAGAAGATAACTACCCGAGGTTAGTAGTTCTATGTTAATTTTACAATCATTTGGAAGCCAGCGCAGACTTTCAAACATTTCATTTCGTATGTCTGAATAAAATATACATTTAAAAAAGAAATGATAGGAATCTTCACGATTAACACCACAGCGGCAAGAAGGGTCAGAAATAATATTGACCCTATATAGATCATAGTTTAAGGATGATGCAAAACATCGAAGTTGGGTTAGAATAATATTCAGTTTTCGAATTCCAATCTCATATTGCTTCGGTACAAATATGTTACTCTGAGGGTCAAGTTTTTTTAGTTCAGTTTTAAATGTATTTATTTATTCCGCATCACGAGTTGAATCATCAAGATTATTCCAAAGACGTATGGTTGATGGAATAAATGAATCATTAGTCAATGCTAGTCTGCAGAATGGAACAATGATGTCATTTCCATTGCGTAGAGGATAGACCGTCATACTTTGGATTTTTTGGGGAATTAAATTTGTCAAATATTCTGGAACATTATTTTTTTTAATTTTTTTCCCATCCAAGTTCTTCATAAATAACCCTTGTGCTTGTGAATATAGGTAACCCCGTAACTATTCTAGCAGCTTGGAGCTGTAATTGTTCCAGTTTATTGATATAACCTACCCCAATATTACCCCAAACTTCACTGGCATACTCAAATAAAGGTCTTATAAAAACTAAGAGTTTTTCTAAATTTTTTCTGCTCAGTTTATATTTCAACTTCCTTAGCATATTTATATGTTTAGATGTGCTTAAGATAATGTTATCAATGTGGACATTCCATTTAGCATCATTGCTAAATGTAACCCCTAAATGTTTATGAATATTTGTAATAGGTATATTTTTATCATTGAATATAAAGTTCATTTCTGGGATTTCAACATTAGAAAATAACATAATTTCTGTTTTATCTGGATTAAAAGACATTAACCATTTTTTGGACCATTTGTTCAGCTTTTCCAGATCATGGTTTATCACAGTTTCTATCTGCAATGCATCACGATCCGCACAGCTGAACGACGTGTCATCTGCAAAGAGTCTGCACAGAGAAATAAGTCTTTCTGCAATATCATTAATATATATTATAAAAAGTGATGGTCCAAGGACCGACCCTTGAGGGACTCCAGCTGAAATTCTGCAAAGTTTTGAAGAAGATTGCTTGATAACCACTCTTTTTTACTATCACTTAGGTAGCTTCTAAACCATTTTAACAGATTTCCATTTATACCATAAGACTTCATTTTATGTAACAAACCATCATGCCAAACTTTATCAAAGGCTTTGGAGAAATCGCAAAAAACAAAACAACTTATCTCTTTCTTTTCAAGTGAGTTCAATATGCAATTATATATTTCTAACAGTTGGTGAACCGTTGAACATTTAGGAAGAAAATCCGATTGATACTCATAAATTAACTTATTTCTTTGTGAGTGGTTGTAAACATTAGAAAATGAAAGGATATGGAGTAGATGTACATGGGACAAAATCGCACACAATACATAGAAAACATAGAAAATTATCAATGAACAGGGCTTTTATTCCTGTTCTTCATCTTGACAGTTGATGTAGGGTTTTCAACAATGAATGAATCATTCATATCCTACAACAAGGTCAAGACAGCCCCTAGCGTCGACTTAAGCGGCACTATTGATAAAAATAAACCACAGTTCACCTTCTTGCTCCCCACCCGCCTCGGAGTGCCAACTTGTGCGATGCTTGTGTACGACGGTTCTCCAGTCGAAATCACCAGGGATACAAGAAAAGTGCAGTAATTTTGAAAGACATCGATCGCCGCTAAAATATGCCTTGAAGTTACACATGTCGGGAGCGGTCAATGAATTACATAATTTATAATTACGGGCGAGGTTTTTCAACTTATATTTGTCATACATTGCCCAACAAAAGACCAATAATTTCGAAACAACAAATGATAGACAATACATATAAAACTAAAAAACAAATCATAGACAGCACGGGGCACATCGAAATATGTGTAAGAAAACCTAGCGGTTTAAAATAGTATGAAAGGACAATATACAAAACAGATGACCAGACCAGTATTTTGAAGAAATTTAACCAAACATGAAATTTTGACGGTGTATTAATATTTATATATAACACGTTCCATGACTTTGCCTATGCAACTAATGAGTGATATAGGTCTATAATTGGAAGGTAATGAACTATCCCCCTTTTTAAATAAGGCTATAACATTTGCAATTTTCTAGCTGGATGGATACTTGCACTGCTGCAAGGATTTATTAAATATTATACATAATGGAATTGCAATTTTTTCGGGACAAATTTTAAGCATCTTATGACTAATGACATCCGGGCCTGACGCTTTTTTAGGACTTAAAGTTTTTATAATGTCAACAATTTCACTAGTACTAATCACTACATCATTCAATAAATTGTTAGTTTTTTTGTCGAAATCGGGTATTTGAGCATCAACTTCTGCTACCGATGAAATAAAACAAAAATACTTATTAAGAATGTCGCATTTCTCGTCGTCTCCATCGGCGAACTCCTCGAAACGTTCATCATTAAGAATATTTTTTAATGGGGGTATGTTAAATTATTAGAACCTCTACTTGGCTTAATCAGCATCTTCATAATTTTCCAATAAGTCTTAGAATCGGAAGCGTTATCTAGTATAATATTTTCTCAAAATTTTCTTTCGTTTCTTTCTTCATATTATTCACTTTATTCCTCTGTTTCTAATATTTATTAATATCCTTTTCTTTTTTAGATTTGTTGGTGAGTCAAAACAGCCATTACACAAACACCTCAATTGACATAGGATCAAAATCATGAAGAAGCCATATTTTTCAGTGGTCTAACATTTAACTTGTTAGATCGATGCAAAGCAGAAAAACAACTAAAAAAAACACAGACCGAACGAGGCAGGGAATTTATAGCTCCACTGCACAGCAAAAAAAAAAAGACACAAAGTACAGATCTGAGAGTACTCGCAGTTACTGACAGCTAGTACAAAGCCAATAACAACTAATTAAAAAAATCATGTATCTAAGACTAAAATATCAATCAGTACACATAAAGTCTAACATTTGATTTTGTCAGTTATTTATAGACTTCCCCTTTTTGCATTTACCTTGGAGTTCGGTATTTTTGTTATATACTTTAACACACTAGGAACTCATTTTGATATTTAATTTTGGAAACTTGAATGATTGACAGTCACACTGACGAATGTAATTTGTGCTGTAATATTTGTCAATACAATACAATACAATTTCATTTTATTCGTATATAAATATCTTTTTACCAGTATCAATTTTCAATCTTCACATTTTTATTTTTCCTGTTTAAATTCTAGAAAAGGTAAAATACAATTATATGAAAGTCCTTAGTGTTCATAAACACAGGTAATTGAGAATTAATTCGTAATCTTGAAAGTTTTACAATAAACAAACCCCAATACTGAAGGCCTGGGTGTCGTGCGTGCGTAGTTATACATCACAAACTGTCGAAATATAAAAGTATATGTTAAATCATATGATATACAACCAATTAATAACCAATCATATTGTGCATATTGTTGTTGTAAAATTATGCCCTTTATGGGTTCTTGATTGGAATAATAAAATTATTATTCTTTGTCTTATCGCTGATGAATGCAAACAAAAAAAAACCTACCAATTCAACTAGGTTCATTTATTCAGGATCTTTCCTGTCCCTCCCGCTGGGTATCTTTCCAGACAATGTTACTCAAAAGACCTTTTAAGAACTTCCCCGTATCAGAATCAGTGGATTTTTTAACTATGATTTGTATCATTCTTTGAGGATATGGTTTTATAAATTCATTTATTTATTTCAAATACGGGCTAGTCCAGTCTCAATAATAAAACTTTTGTTCTAATTTCTTTAAATTTTAACAGAAATAAAACTCTGGGTCGATTGCAAGCTAATCGTTGAGGTTTTGATAGTTGTAAGGTATTTTCAAGTGGAACCTAAAGCAGTTTACTTTATTTTTAGTACGTTGTTGTGTTTTGATGAAAGAGATAGCACCTAGAAATAATTACACCTTATGTAAGAATCATGGGTTTTGATTGGTTGATAGCCAGTGTATTTTTCACCAATTTACTGTTATCAAATGTATATTGTTCATTTTTTAACGCCGCCGGGGTATATGCAAAAAGGATATGCCTTTTTTACCCTCTCTGCCGTGGTATTTGCCAAAATACCAAAATACCAAAATACCAGTCTTGAGAATGAATTTCCCTCGCCTTACGGCTCGCGAAATTTAACATTCTCTCGACTGGTATTTTTCGCAAATACCCCTCCTTAACATGATATATCTGTTCAATACTCACTTGAAACTGAGAATTAGACCAAACCATACATGAATAAAAATAACCAATCCTAGTGCAACAAGGTATTCGGTACCTTTCCACAGAACTTTTTATACCAACAATCGTCTTGTGAGTATAAATAAGTCTTTTCACAAAATACTTTTATAAAGATAAGAAGATGAGGCATGATTGCCAATAAGGCATCTATCCACCAGAGACAGTTATTTTGTTGTTTTCAGTTTTGTATAATGGTATTTCTATAGAACTTATCGTGACAGAACATTGGTCTATCAACAGAACATTGGTCTATCAACAGAACATTTTATTCTAATACTACTGTACATTGGTAGATTTAGTTTTATTGCAAGTGCAGTACATTGTTTTTTCTCTACGAAATTGGTTATATATATTATTTTTCTCTCGACAGCCTAACATACAGATGCGCTTTCATATAACATTTCATGTTCATATTTGTATTATTGTATTTTGTTGATCATTCACAAATATAATACATCTAGTTTATTTAGTAATTTTGTTCAAATGATAATTCTTCGTGTTTATCAGCAACCATTCGACGAATTCCTTATCCGTTATTACAATTGGAATTATGTAAACCCAAATTGTTATGTTCTTCTCACGGGACACCTGATAATCAGAAGCTATAACAAATTTAAACACCTACTAGAAATTTTATGATTTTATTCAATATATTTAAATATGTTAGGGTTCGAAGATTTAATGCAATTGACTACTTAAATTTTATTTATCCAAGCATGTCTGTTAAGAGCATTAGTAAGTTTCGAATAGGATTTTCTCTCATTTAAATAATAGTTTTTATTTTTTAATTCCACAGACGTCTTGTTCAATCAATATTAAACTTAATACTGTTTTGTTGATAACAAAGACTGTTACGGGTAGAATAAAACTAACCATTGATGAAAATTGATTTTACTTGTGTAGTTTATTTAATTGATGCCAGTTGTACGGAATAACTCAGTCTCCTCAGGTAAGCATTGTTTCTTCAAGCAATACTGTTTTGGTTTAATTATAACTTACCAGTCATATTCGCTTTTTTAAATAAACACCATTGTGTAAATTATGTACTAGTATAACTCTTGTACGGTAAATACTTAATATAAAGAAATATAACGTAACCTTAAATCATGTTGCTGTATGAAAGGATCAATGTAAGAGAGGGGGTCTTTTGAAGGCTAATCAATATGAACACTGACATTGGTAACTTTAATCCGATGTTATCGAGACAATCTCCCAAAAACATTTAAACACAAGAAAAATCAAAGTACTGAAGTACTGAACATCGGATGACTGAAAGTTCTTGTGGATTGTCAAAAGCACTTGTCACAGAAAAAAATCACATCTCTATACCTGAAACTGAGGTTAATGTACAGAGATTTTTTTTTACTGAGACAAGTTCGTGCGTGGATGATGAATAAATGACAGGAAATTCAACATCACCGTAATAACTATTATATTGTAGTGATACAAATCAGTATACACTGGTTTGTTGTTATATATTATATAAATATAAAAGTTACATGTATATATAATTTTCATCCATTTGTATATCATTCTATTCTACTATTCTAATAAGAGTGCAGTGCAAGTGCATGGTGGACTCTCTTCTGTAAAATATCGATTTTTTCTAAAAGATTGGATATGAGTAGGCATTCATATTTTCCCGCAAAAACAATCTTCCATGCAGAGTTACCGGTCCTTGCGGGATTGTCGCAAAATGTTCTTGAGATATTCTTCCGCATGCTAAATAATATCAATGATTTTTTACTTATATATATATATATATATATATATATATATATAATATATATATATATATATATATATATATATATATATATATATATATATATATATATATATATATATATATATATATATATATATAAGTGCCTATAAATAGCAGCACATGACATACAAATCTATGGGAGTGTGGATTAATCAGTACAGAGATTAATTCAATTACACAAATAAAATTAAAGATTGCCTAACAATGTAATTTTAACACACTATTTAGTATGTAAATATAAGAATGTTTAAAATATTTACAAAATGATGAAAATAAACGCAATATTTCGCTAGACTAACTAGCTTTATCAAGCGTGCATCTATCCAGGTGAAATCGGATGTAGATGATAAGAAACTTTTGCAGCTCAATGTATATGTTGCACTTGAATTTAGCTGCCTTGAAAATAATACATAATTTGGATGAAGTTCAAGATTTTTACAAAATTGGTAGTTGAAGTTAGCAACGTCCATTGGCCAATATATATCTAACGACAAAACATTTTCATATTATTAATTTATGTTCTAAACACAAATATTGTTATCAGTATTCATTGAAGAGATGCATTTATAAAAAACGATAAGGAATGTTATTTTGCACTCGTTAATATCCGCGTATTTATCATGTTTATAGATCGGTTACAAACCCCAAACGAAAGTTACGTAATGGAAATCTAGGCGATAGCAATACATCGGAATTCCCTCACGGTCATCGCGATGTAAAGATCATTCAAATCGATACGATACAAAAATTACGCCAAGTTATTTGAAAAGGCTTCGTATTAATACTCGTTGTTAATAGAAGAGACAACCTGACAAACAATTTGTACATAAGGACAATGATGTGAACAACTACAGCGCAAGGCCTTCAACAATAAGCAAACAAAATACCGTAAAGAAGGCATCGGGATCATTCATCCGAAAAAAAACCAACGGCATGATTTAGGCTAAAACCAATAGACGAAAATAATTAAGGCAGACAGCAACCAATACAACCTCTGATTGAATTACAGGCTCCTGATTTGGGACGGGTACTTAATGAATGCAGCGAGGCTAAACGTATCTGTAAGCGATTAACCCTCCCATAACTTCGGACAGTGGTGTAACGGTACAACAATAAAATAAAAAAAAACTGTAAAAAAGGAGTTGAAAAGGGCTAGACTTGTCCAATCGTTACAAAAACAATTACTGATACGACAAAGAACACAAAGAACCGACCTAAGAGATATGATTGGATAAAAAAAATATGATTACTCGCAGTAATGGAAGGCTAGTCCAAAGCGAAATAAATAGATTATACTTTCCCCCTGACTAAAATATCAACTAGTACACCTCCAAAGGATACAGATTTTGATTGTTTGTCCATTTCATAACGAAAATATGTCAAGATATTGTAAATGCTAAGGAATTTCACAAACTTTCACGAACATATCAAAATCAATACAGATTATCCTGATGTTCAGTGGTTGTCGTTCGTTGATGTGGTTCATAAGTGTTTCTCGTTTCTTGTTTTTTTATATAGATTTAGTTGGTTTTCCTGTTTAAATAGTTTTACACTAGTCATTTTGGGGACCTTTATAGCTTGCTGTTCGGTGTGAGCCAAGGCTCCGTGTTGAAGGCCGTACTTATAATGGTTTACTTTTACAAATTGTGACTTGGATGGAGAGTTGTCTCATTGGCACTCATTATCATACTCTTCTTATATCTATGTCATCGAAATACATGAAAACATAAGTTGATTTCAATCAAATAACCTTTATTCGTTTTACTAATAATATGATACCTGACTGATATCTTACATTTGCAGAGTTTTGCGGTTCATGATTATGATAGTATTGAAGTAAAAAGTGTTGTACATGTTAGTTCAAACCCATATTTTGATAACTGATTTTATTTGGCGAGGGGAATTTTTTATAAGTAACTTCGCGATGACCGTTATTTGTTTATATCCTTGTCATTTTGGTATTTAGTGGATAATTTTCTCATTGATTATCATAAAACACCTTTTTATTTTTATATTCATTATATTGTGAATAAAAGGAAACGTCAATAAGACAGTAACCCAACGACAGTAAAAGACCTGCAGAGGTCAACATACGATTTAAAACAATATACAGGTGTTTATTCATGAAATAGGTATTGAACATATTAAATGTAGTCCCTATACCATTACTCTGCACCCTGTAACTGTAGAGTTGGTCCAATAGAAATAATTCATACACACATTATTAAATCTATAATGTTGTAATGTTGTGTTTTGTTTACAGATATGTTTTGAAGCAAATGTTTGGTGCTTTTTACTTTTATACTAAGTCTTACTCTTGTACATAATAACGTAGTTACATGTGTCCATAGTATGTGTCTTCATATGCCGAATTTTTATATAAGCCTTTGTCATGTCATTCGTATGTTCTCATACGTTTTTTTCCTGTATGATTCAAGAAATGTACCGTTATAATTATTTTGCATAACTTGAATAAAGTCCATATATATATATATATATATACAAAATAACCCTAAAAGAAATTTTGGATGCTATAAATAAACTAAAGAATAATAAAGCTGCAGGACTAGATGGTATCCCAAACGAGATATTAAAATCAGGGGGTAGTATATTTGCACCTGTTTTGCAGAAACTTTTTAACTTGATATTCTGCTCTGGAACATACCCTCGCAAATGGTCATTGTCTTATATATGTCCAATTTTTAAAGCAGGGAGTCCTAGTAAACCTGAAAATTACAGAGGCATAGCAATTAATTCATGCATTGGAAAATTATTTAACAGTATTCTTAATAAAAGACTTGACATTCATCTTGATAAAAATAATATAATTCATCCATGTCAGGTTGGTTTCTCAAAAAAGAGCAGAACATCTGACCATATGTTTGTTTTAAAAACCATATTAGATAAATATACTAACAGAAAAGGGGGGAAAATTTATGCTTGCTTTGTGGACTTTAAAAAGGCTTTTGATAGGGTCATACACTGTGGTATTAGATACAAATTATTGGAAAATAACATATCTGGAAAATTTTATACTATTTTAAAAGACATGTACAGAAAAAATGAAATGTCGGTGAAAGTGGGTAATGTACTAACGCCATCTTTCAGCTCGCTAGTTGGGGTTAGGCAAGGGGATGTTCTAAGCCCAAATTTATTTAAGCTTTTCATTAACGATCTGCCTCCAAGATTTGAGTCGAGTCCAGATGCTGTTTATATCAATGGGCGTAGAATTGATTGTCTTATGTACGCCGATGACATTATTATATTATCAAACACTAAACAGGGTCTGCAAACCCGACTTGATAACCTGCAAACTTATTGTATTGATTGGTGTCTAGATGTTAACTTGTCCAAAACAAAAGTTTTAATTTTTAACAAGCCTGGAAAATTTTTGAAGGAATCACTTTGTTTAGATAATGAGGCTATAGAATGTGTTAACAGATATAAATATTTAGGGATAGTCTTTACTTCCAGTGGTCTTTTTCAGCAGGGGAAAGAAGAGCTATTCAAAAAGTCCTTAAAGGCAAAATTTAAACTACAAAAATCCATGTCAGCTTGTAATCCAAGTATTGATACTGCAATCCATTTATATGATCACACAATAAAACCAATTTTATTATATTGTAGTGAAATCTGGGGTACCTTTAAGATTAACTCTGCTGCTTGCAAGAAAAAAAGTGATTATCTATTTGAATTAATTTACATAAATGATTATTTGGAAAAATCACATTTCAGGTATCTAAAATATATTCTTGGTGTAAATAAAAAAGCCTCAAATTTGGCAGTGTTATCAGAGGTTGCAAGATTTCCTCTTTATTTTTCTGTCATTATATCTATGGTAAAATATGTACACAGGCTTAACAAATTGGACGATGGGTTACTTTATGATGCTTATGTTTGTAATAAAATTTTAGATGCAGGAAACATTAATTGTTGGTATTCATCTATGAGATATGTCCTTCAATCACTTGATATACAAAATTTGAATACAAAGCTCAATAGATTAATTAAATTTGTAAAATGTAAACTTTGTAACAGTTTTAAAACATTTTGGGGGTCAAAAGATCTGATACCTTATCACAAGGTAATAGTAAATTAGAAAATTATTTCAACCTCAAGACTGACTTCGTAAAGGAGGCTTATTTATCAATTAAAGATTTTAATATAAGAAGAGCTATATGTAAATTGAGAATAAGTGCACATGATCTTAAAATTGAGAAAGATAGGTATAGTAGAAAATACATAGAGAGAAGTCAGCGTCTATGTCATCACTGCCTATCACATGGATCAAATTCTATTGAAGATGAGACCCATTTCACAGTAAGTTGTCCTTTATATAACGAACAGAGAAAATTATTATGGGATAAAGTAAACAGTTTTTGTAATAATTTTAAAGAATTACCCAAGGATAAAAAATATTTCTGGCTGTTCACAAATGAGCATTTACCAACTCTTATGTGCCTAGGCAATTATATAATTAAGTGTTTAGAAATAAGATCCAGGTGGATACAAAATATATAAAATTATTATGCAATTATTGTTAATGTTATGTAAGACACATGATGTGTTAGGCTCTGATCCTGTCCAATATATGATAGTATTATATTAGGATATAGTTTTTCTTTTTTCCAATCATATTGTGCTTAATATTGTTGTAAATGATGCCCTTTATGGGTTCTTGATTAGATTAATAAAATTCTTATCTTATCTTATACACCTTGTAGGTAAACTTGAGTGCCACAACAGACACATATCTCTAGCAAGTACACTTGTAAATTAAAAATAAAACTTAACTATGATAGGATAGTCTGCAAATGCATTTGCTATCAATCGAAAAAAATCTGTATGTTTTGGTAACAAGAAAATTCGGTTATGTATACTTTGCACAAATTGTTTATACATGAGTCATTAAAAGGTACCAATTTGACTGCACCAGATGCGCATGTCTTTTCAATAATGCTCGAGACTTAAACAACTCAGAAAACGTAGACATTCGTTAATTCTGGCCCCTTAGGGTTGACGGTCGTATTGGAATATGGTCACCTGGAATTCTCCCATCTGTCAGTAAAACCCATGTTGAGGAGGCGTTTGTTTGTATGTGTAGGATGTATAAATACGCAGCCACGTCCGATCAAATTGGCGAAGTTCAATCTGATGTATCGTGTAAAGTAGAAATACGTTAAATAAAACATGCAACAACTCTTTGACGACTGTTGCAAGTTTAGATGTCTTATTCTATCCAAAATTTTCAGTCTTCCACAGTTGCCTATGATTTTTTTTCGTTCTTAGTCATCCCGGTCCACTCACTTTACAAAATCTACCTTTTTGATTGATGTTAAATTTGTTCTCAACCTAAATATGCATGACATTAATCAATAACTGTTAAATGATAATAAATTCAGATTGCAAGTATGGTCATCCTTTCAAATATATGTACATTGTGTGTGCTTCTACAATTAAAAAAAAATCCCTGATTTCTGTATTAAGTCATCCAAGATCGACGAAGTTTTCAATTTCATGTAAAAACTAGTGTAAACAAAATCAAAGTTTTAACTACAACATACGTATTTCCATGAACATTTACACT
The DNA here is from genome assembly GCF_021869535.1 of Mytilus californianus. Classification (NCBI taxonomy): domain Eukaryota; kingdom Metazoa; phylum Mollusca; class Bivalvia; order Mytilida; family Mytilidae; genus Mytilus; species Mytilus californianus. The sequence continues at coordinate 30,297,872 of NW_026262690.1, read as the reverse complement.
ATAGTGTCTTTTGATGTCTTTGATGGCTCCCCATCTTTCCCCAAATGTCTATTTAGAACCTTTTCTTGACGGTAGACAATTAGTCGTTTTTTATTTTTACATAAATGGTCATATTAAGACAAAAAGTTTGAAACAAATTATCACACAACATATCATTAATTAACTGTTTTTGCTAATTGCAGGTGTTTGAAGGTATTTTTTAAATACATTCACGGCTTGACTGGACTCTGAGGATTTAGAGTTACAGATATTTACCTATTGTTATAGACGGTATGTTGTTTCTTTGTAGCTTGTTTATGTTGTGGTGTACGTTGTCGTCTCTATGAGATATACCCATCATTTTCTTTCGTTTTTTTCTACAAAGCATATAAAATATCTGATATATACAGTATGAACAAACTTATGGCTCATGGAATCAACCTGAGATATACTGTCACAATTCGCACCATAATTTTGAAATTCAACGATGAAACTGAATTAGACCAAAGGAATAGTTCTTTATTGGAAAATATTGACCAGATTCATGGACCAACATAAATTTATAGTAAAAATTGGTACCTCACCCATCTCTTTGTAGAAAATACTTTTGTGTAGCTAGGATGGTAGCCAGTGCTTCCAAGGAAGCCGATACTGACATATGAAATACACTGAAAATGGTCAAAATCTTGAATAATATCATATTTTGGATGCAATTACCAATTTTTCTCATATCTAAAAGTTTCACCAGGTGCAGACTGTTATTTTTTTTAGATCATTAATATACAGCTACATAAGAATATACTATAAATAGAATATACTATGGTAGATTTTCAACAGTATTGTTTACATGAAAATAATGAATTATATTTATGTAACATAATTAGCAAGCATTCATATAGTATCTTGAACACATTTGGTTGCCTCTTAACAAACAACGAATAACACGACAGTATTACGATCATTTTTGTTGATCGGCATTTCATTTAATCGACAACGGTTTCTTAAAAAAAAATACAATGCTCTTTAGCCTTGCTAACTTGTGAAAATAAGATTTATTAATTTTCTGTTCACGCCCTCTCAATAGGTTACAAATATAGTGATTTCTTTCATTGTATTAATGCTGTTGGTAATTCCAGATGTGCTTATTTCTATGTAATAATTCTCTTTTATTCCCTATATTGTTAGCCATAGTACCGTGTGTAGATTTCCCCAACAATCAATGAATGATGGGTGTGTGCTTTTTCTTATCAAGAGGATTCGTTTAGTTCCATTATTGTGTCTTTGCAATTTCAGCTTCTCGTACACTGACCATACTTATAATTTTCTCTGGTCACTCAAAACGCACTTAATTCTATATGTTAAAATTTACAATACACTTGTTAATGCAAATAAAAATAGTTCTTATTTGACTCTATTCAGTTTAACTTAGGTTCATAATGGTAAAGATTTGACCCAGAGCTCTGGATTTTATCAAAATCTCTAAAGAGTTGGTTTTTTTTTTTGGTATGACGACATTGTTGACAATTTAAGAATATTTATGTTATATGACTTCGGATAATCACCATTCATCTCATCATATCCTGGTTCTTAATTTAGATTATTACATTAACATTAATAACTCGGTGGGTAACATGATCGAAATAGGAATTCGAACTGCCGTCATTCACAAGTTCATTTAGTTAAAGTTGCTGCTTTCAGTGTGTACACAAAATTCTTTAAAGAACAAAACTATTAAGATATGAGTAAATATAATCGCTGCAGCTATCTCAGACCTGGGACACGCACATGAACATGAACATGAATATGGATGGGTTTAACTACTTTTTTTGCACTCAAACCTCCCCCCCCCCCTTTTAAACTTCTTTAGCCTTTAGATAGCAGAATGTACATACAAGAACATATACAAATTTTCAGTTTACTCTGTAAGAAATTCAGATTGTTTTTAATGTATAGATGCGGGGTATACGTCAACCTGAGTAATTTAGATTGTTTTAATGTATACATGCGGGGTATACGTCAACTTGAGTAATTCAGATTGTTTTAATGTATAGATGCGGGGTATACGTCTGTTTTAATGTATAGATGCGGGGTATACGTCAACCTGATATTGAATTAACAAAGCACAAAAATAGGGATGGGACTTTTTTTTATAAATGGACCTAGAAATCTAAAAGTAACTTCAGGTACTACATTTATAATACCAACTAGATGCATTCTAGCGCACACATAGCAAAGGGACGTTTAACTAAAGTTTACATTAAATAATCTATGTTATTAGATTTTATTTGAAATCAAAGAAGGATACCTTGTGATGTCCAATCGTTCAGTTTAGGTTATTTTGTTTCGAGAGAATCTGGATGTATATCATAAAATAGGATATATGCTCTACCTATACTTAAGAAAAGCCCTTCATTATTATGGTACCAATAAAATAAACCTAGTTTCATGAATAAAAACTAACATAAATTAGATCCTCGCGTTTTCATTTTCTTTTTCACTCGCCACAAAAAAAATTGTCTCATTTTGGTTTTTAAGTCGTGCCTGGGATTTTACTTTCTTTGATTTATGTCAAGTTAAATCTTAGAAAAAAAGTAACCACCATGAATAAAAAAAAAGTAGACATTAATAAAAACGATGTCCATACTTTGCAAATATTTTCATGAGAATTCAATGTTCCGCTTACAGTTTCATCATATCGAAATATCCGTAGCTTTTTCCACCAACACAAATCTTACGAAAAAATATACTCTCAGGTCAGAAAAAAATTCATAGATCAATTTTAGTCCTAAGATATTTTGTTCCAAAAGACCCCTGTTGTCACCTAGAAAGACGTTTGAAATGGCTTCTCTGTAGACAATTTTGAAGAATTTTTTAACTGCCCTGTTATCTACCAGATAATGTTGCATACATTGTCAATTAATATTTGTCAATTTAAAGTTTGCTGAATAGCCACCAATCGAGTATCAAATAAAAGTAATCATACCCTGATTTCTATTCCTAGGCTACTTATTCAACAAAATAATGTATGTCTATATTGAGATTGTGTGAAGATAAACATTTTAAAACATCACATTAACATTTTAGATATAACATGAATTGAAATGTTTTGTCAAATACGTATATGATTATATGTGTAATTTTACTATATTTCTCTTTGTTGTTGAAATTGGTGTAGCTAGTTTATTCCAATGGCATAGTAAGATTTAAATCTTTAACCAGTCCCAATATCTTCAGCAAATCTCCTGAAATTCTTTGTATCAAACTACATAAGTCATGTCGAGTGGAATAAAAACTTGAATGCATAAAACATAGAAGTATTTCTAGAGGTGACCTTAGGATTTAACAAGTTTGTTCTGTAAATAAGACTTTAAATTTTCAGAAGTAAAATATTGAAATGGTATTCTTTGTTAAACCTTAATTGGTTAAGTGTCATTTTTTCAAACCAACAAAGCATACTTGAATATAGAGAATGTATATTTACATACATCAAGGTTAAACCCATGTATATTTGTACATTGACGACTAAAGCATATAAAACTATTACTTATTCTTTCTCGAATACATAAGAACAAATTTGCCTATGGTTGCCCCTATTCAATGAGATAAGTTGATAATAAGGTTATTAACAATATTTAAATGGAAGAAGATACTATTTTTTAAAACCATCAAGGTTACAATTAATGTTATTGGATACCTTGCTGAAATACCATACACTTGGAACTGAAAGCGTTATATATCTACACCAAAAATGGCGTCCAGATTGAAAATTGTCATTATGGTAGGTTCTTATTTTCTCGTTTTTCTTTTTTAATAATGTTAATTCAATTTCTTTTTTAAATATGAAATCATTTTATCTATATTTACATTATCAGTAACGAAATCGACCATTGTTTCATATCTGAATATCTCTTTGGCCTTTTTCATAACGGTCAAAGTTAAATAGAATTAATATTTTGTATACAGTTGGTTTATAAAAAAAATCCTGTCTTATAAGAACCATTTCTTTGGAGAAAGATGCTAACAGGTCCAAAACAGTCCAAATTCATGACAATGTCGGGGTGTTGAATATTATATTGACCTTTTAGCTATAAATCAAAGTAAAAGTAATAGAAAGTCGAGGTTATTCTTGATGTATTGTAAAGGTCACAAGGATTTCGTTTTACGAGTTGACATATTGTTCATTTTTGTTAAGTATGGTACTTAGGTAGTCTCTTATTAGACAATAAAATGTCAATCTACAAATACCAAATAATCCACCGACGCCATCACTATATATCCGTCTTCTTTATCAACTTCCTTGTTTTTCTTTTGTATCATTGGTGAAAGATACTGAAACTATATTAATTCCGATATGGATGTACGTATGATGTTTTCGTTGACATATTTGTCTTATAACCAGTTCATTAATGCCTGTAGAGCTTATCGTGGAATCAATGTATGTCCGGTAGTGAATATCAATTTTGATGACAAATATGCCGGAAAGAAGGGAAATAACAATAGAGTAGGGTTTATTAAAATTGAAATATAAGTTTAGCAATTTAATCCCCAACATGTTAATGACCGTTAAACTAGTGACTTTCTAACAGAAAATTCCAGGTTTCCGTCTCAATAGTATTCGTTACTCATATTTTTAATTGTCTTTCATAATTTTAATTCCTTTTACTTTTTCTAGGCAATGCATTAAAAAAATGCTTAGAAACCCCATTTGTTGTCACTTTTTTTTTTAAAGTGTTCACCTTTAATACACGCCTTAACTTCTAGTTTTTTTCCTTCGAATGCCTGTTATTTCGCAAATGTTTTTCCTTATTTCGTTGAGTTGGATACCCAATAGAAAATATTACTAAATAATAAGTTGCAGTAGGTTCTCTCCCGGCAAAAGTATGAGTCATATTCGTTGTAAAAAAAAACCAGACGAAAAGGCCTCACGTTAAATACGGTGTATGCAAAAAAATGATTTTTGTCGAAAATTAAATCATAGCGGACCACTTAATACAAAGCAGAGGCTTCAGTCAAGCGTCCATGTTTAGGTTTTAAACAATTTAATGTAAACATCCTATTTACTACAGGGATATACCATATCACAACTTAACATATTGTATTATACTATATGAAAAGTCTGATGAAGGATAATCTATTCCAAATTTGACGATGGTATTAAATAATACAGACTGACATGTTTGAATTTCTATAGTATTTTCATTTATATTCCATACACCTGGTGACAAATATTAGCAGATATAATTTGATCGAACATGTTGATTAGAAAATAACCTAAATGTCACGACCTTATGGATAACGAAATAACATACCTAATTGATCTTATTTGCTTCAAACATATTTCTGTAACGCAGAATACATAGAAATTGAGTGAACTTTGTATAAGGACGCCACGTACACCTATTAATAACTAAGCTGATATTTTAGTATAACCTAGCTCCTTTTTGGTATATGTATGATTAAAACAAGAATGTGTCCATAGTACACGGATGCCCCACTCGCACTATCATTTTCTATGTTCAGTGGACCGTGAGATTGGGATCAAAACTCTAATTTGGCATTAAAATTAGAAAGATCATATCATAGAGAACATGGGTACTAAGTTTCAAGTTGATTGGACTTCAACTTCATCAAAAACTACCTTGACCAAAAACTTTAACCTGAAGCTGGACAGACGGACGAACGAACGAACGGACGGACGAACGAACGAAAGAACGAACGAACGAACGAACGAACGGACGCACAGACCGAAAAACATAATGCCCCTCTACTATCGTTGGTGGGGCATACAAATCATTTAGTTCTAGATTCTTTAGTTAAGTTGGCCCAAATGGTCTTTCTTTTAAAGCCCTTCCAGCGTCTAAATGTAATTAAGAATGAAAACGAGGAATGCGTCAAAGAGACAACAACCCGACCAAAGAGCAGAAAACAGCCCAAGGCCACCAATGGGTCTTCCACACAGCGAGAATCCCGCACCCGTGTGCGGGATTCAGCTGGTCCCTAAACAATAATGTATACTAAATCAGCGAAAATGGACGTCACACTAAACTCCGAAACATATAAAGTTTGTATGCGCGTTGGTATTGTCTCAAGTGTCTAGTGGGAACACGTGTCACCATAATAAATAATATTTGGTCGACAGCATTCTTTTGTCGGGTCTGCGACATTTTGTCGCGGAGGCGAGACATAGTGATCCTACATTCCGTCGGCGGTGTCAACATTTTAGGTTTAGTCTGTGGATAAAGTTTTTGTTTGTAACATCATAACTTTTGTAAACTTTCATGGAATTTTTCAAATCTTGGACAGAAGATTACCGGTATCTATGATAAAAAATAAAGTATCCAGAGCAAAATTTGGAAAAAATTTTTTTTTCATTTTCCCGTTTTTTTAGTGATAATTTTTTACAGTTTACATTGAAATACAGTGTAGGGTTAAAGTTTTTACGACATCAATTACTTTGTTTAACTTTCATGGAATTTTACAAAACTTTGACATTTGCTTCTTCATGATCAACAGTCTCCAGAGCAAAATTCTAAAGACATTTTCTTCCATTTTCCCAAATTTTATTGGTAAGTGAACTTTTTTTTTAGTTACATTCATAAGGCATCACTAACTTCGTCAAATCTTCAGAGAATTTCATGAAACTTTTTGAACATTTTGACAATTTTTTCCTTTTTCCATTTTTAACTGATAAATGGAATTCTATTTTTTTAGGAAACATTTACTTTCAGTCTTAGATAAAAAAAAATTTAAACATTTATAACTTCACAAAACCTTCATGAAATGTTATGAAACTTGGACAGAAGCTTATTCAAGATCAAAGAGTTGCATCTGAAGAAAAAAGTATGATTTTGTAAATAGTTTTCATATTTCTAACACATGGACTTAGTTTTTGGCAGTCAACATTACACATTTACATTGACAACAGCAATCGCAGGCGAGAAAAAGGTTCCACGGAATCCTTTACGAATGCTTATCAGTCCATCTGCTATTTTTTCCTTTCAATTACCTGAATTTGGTGTCACCTTTGTTTAAAATAAAAATAAGAAGATGTTGTATAATTGCCAATGAGACAACTCTTCACCAGAGACCAAAAGACGTAAAAATAAGCAGCTACAGGTCGCCGTATAGCCTTCAACAATGAGAAAAATATCTACATTTGTATCGACGAACTATAATAGTTCATTGAGGATGTCGTAAGTCCATGCTTACACTTTGGCATGGAATCAGTTTGATTTTAATATTTACCAAATGTTCAGTATTTCCTACTGAGATGGGAGTCTCTGTAGAAGGATCTAGCTATATAGTTTTAAGTTTCTACTCCAAATCGTATTGCAGACTTGGTTCTTGTAAATAAAATATGACGTCTGCTCTAGGTGATATAAGTAACAACTGTATTCCTTGATTATTTTGCGTATTTTGTCTTATTACATTTTACTTGCACTATTTTGTTGGACTTCATTTTGACGAAATTCTTTGCATTGTATATTGTGGGTTGTTGATTTCCATATAGTTGTGATGTCTTATTGTATTTACTAGAACATGATAAATTGTTTGATTTTATTTCAATGCATATGTAAACATATCTAAATAAAGATATGGAACCATATTTTGCAAGTGCATTTAATAAAGAGAGGACATCGCTCTTCTGACACTCATCTCGTATAGAATTAATCACATTACTGACATATAACCTTCACTGAGTGTAACAAGTACACAATATGTTTGTACGTTTTAAGTACAGTGATTGATTTGCATCGACTTTTAAAAATTTATTACTGTGTTTCGACTGCACCGATTGGATAGTATGATAGATAAGTACCAATAAGTCGTTTAAAGATCACTGGCTTTCTGAAGGGTACTTTAGATTAGATAAGGAGGTAACATTGATCTGATTTCGGGTATATATATAGAGATGTATTGGATAGATAATATATATCACAATTGTTAAAACATAAGATCCGACAAGTAAGTTGAGTTTTTACATTTTTAATCGTAAGAGAAATTTTTGCATCAAAATTTCATGTATAAATGTCATATCAAAAATAAAACCGCTATCGCGATCATTTTTTAAAGTGCATGATTGTAGTGGTACTGTATATATATTCCACATGTCATATAATCGTTGTCATTTCACAAACCCATCAACATGTTCCATAGTTTTTTTATGGTATTTCCTAACACAAGCATCTTGGTTCTCAATGAATTGATGTTTAGGCTTTTTATTTTATCTTCCACCATAAATTTGAAAATGAATTAGGATTTATCTATCAATTGAGTCGCTGAATGTGAAAAAGCATATGCATTGTTGTTTTCCTATTTCTTCCAAAAATTATCTATTGAGGATACGTGTATGCCTATTTTTCTCATCACTATTTTTTCTGTTATCAATAATGATTATACACAATACAATTCAACTCATTCAAGGATTTACTAAGTGATTTAAAAAAGATAATAAAATCCTTGACTCGTGCTAAAATAATATGCAAAGATTGGTAATCTCGTAAAAATGAACTAGCTTCGAATGAGGTTGCTCGTAGATTTGATCCTAGATCGTGCAAACTGAAGACTTTAAAACTGGTATTTGCTGATTTCCAACTAAGCACGTGGCATGCACGGGTAAGAGCAAGAACCGGTCGGATCGTGTCCTGGTAAGGTGACACATTTTCGTGTGGACTGTTTTCTTGAATATCAAGCTCAGCGTATGGACATAGCACCAAAAAGGAACTTAATTCTCATCACCTCAGGTCATAGTCCTTGATTGACCCCTGGAGCTTAAACATTCATTCTATATGCTATTCCTTTCAATGTGCAACAGAAACACATCCAACCATACACAGTTCCGTCCACTGTGTGACTTTACCTTCCGGAGCATTTAAGTCCCCCACATGGTTTCTTAGTGGGGTTCGTGTTGTTCAATTTTTGTTTTCTGTGAAGTGTTTTAGTTGACTGTTGTTTGTCTTTTTGTCTTGTTTCTTTTGGTCCTAATGTTTTCCGTTGTTCTTGGACTTACAGTCTTTAATAACCCCCTTGGTATTTTTTAGCTCTTTTTTTACTTTAACACAACATCCATTTGTTTATTGTTTTACAGTAAAACATCCATTTGTTCATTGTTTTGCAGTAAAGCATCCGTTTGTTCATTGTTTTGCAGTAAAACATCCATTTGTTCATTGTTTTACTGTTAACATCAATGCAAAAGAAAGATAAACAACCCAATTGATTTTTTTTTATTTGCTGATATTTCCCAGAGTATATACAATTTAGTTTTTACCTGTTAAGGTGTTCTGTATGAATGTGTTGATAAGATTGCAGTCATTAGAGCATTAATCTTATTAAGTTGTTAAAATCTAACTGTTCATTATGAAATTCAGACATTAATCTGTTTACTTGGTAGATACTATAGTAAAAGTTATGATCCAGACTAAGTGAATAATTTCATAACCAATTTTCATTAAAAATATGCGTCTACTGGCAAAATGAAAATGCTTTCTACTGAAATACAGAAAAACATGTAATATAAATATGAAGTGAATAATGGAGAATTATTCATAGGCGGATCCAGGGGGGGGGGGGGGGCTTTTGTGGGAAAAATTTGGTTGATTATATAGGGAATCACTGAAGCATGACTGTAGCGGGCCCCCTCTTATGGCGGTCAGTGCCCCCTTTATATAAAAAGTTCTGGATCAGCCACTGTTATTTTAAAGGTGTAAGCATTATAAAAATGATATAATCCCATACTTATCACTTTTAATTAATTCTATAGTTTTCTTTAATTCAATGAAAACTTGTACTGAATTAACTCGATCCCATCTGAAATAATAAAATCCTACCTTTTACTAACCTCTCATTATTCTAACACATATACCTCTATTGTCAAAGAAACAATAAACATCAATTCTAACTTAAATACTTTTCGACATTTAATACTGTCGGAATTTATATTTGGTTTCGAGCACTGGTTGGATAATTTCAGTATCATGTGAATTCCGTTTTGTTAACAGTAGATTTATGTTATTTACTGACTTTTTACAGGTTAGCAGTTTCAGTTTCGTGGACCAAACAGACGACTATCAAGATGAGGAAACGTTCAATCTCTGATGAGAAGGAGAATATCAGCGTTTCAGAACCGAAATCAGATCATTCACAAAAACAGAAACGACCGAAAGAGACTTATTATACGGTTGAGGAATTCGTCAAAGAAGACGTTTATTTGATAAACAGAAAATCGAAAGTCGATAAAAACCTCCTTGCTAATAGTCTTACTGCGAAACTAAGACAGGGTATACCAGGAGAAGTGGCAGTGAACGGGGGTTTAATGAACAAACTCAGACGAGAAAGTCTAAAAGATATTGTTCAACTTAACCATCTTAATAAACAACTTAACAACGAGATGCAAATGGAGGCCAATCGAATCGACAATCAGAGTCAGCAGTTGGTGAGGAGACAGGAACAAATGAAAAGGCAATCAGAATATCTCAGAAAAAACCAAGATAAAATAAGATCTCAAATTAGAGGTCGATCTGGAAATACCAGCTCAAAAGTATCATCCCTACCAACATTGAAAATGTCGCCTACGACATATACTAGTACTGCATTAGATGACGAAACCCGCCGAGAAAGTTTATCAAGGACATCGTCACGTGATTCAGCAAAACAAAGAAAGGAGCTGAAGTCTAATTTCAATATGTTCCCCGTAGAATATGAAAACGAAGATCCAACATATGTGAAGCATTTCAAACATATGGGACTCTTTCAACCGCATAATAAATATCATCATCTTAACGAGAAGCAATGTCCAGAGAAAAGTATTCTAAGAAAATCGTATTATATGCCAGAATATGAAATTCTGACATTGTCTATGAAAGATTCCGACCTCAACAGCGAGGATGGAAGTTCAGTAAGTAGTAAGCAGGATCAAAAATCTCAAAAGAAAAAAGGCCTTCGGGTCACTTGGACCGGGTTAGATCGCGAAACAGATGACAGGTCTGCTACTACGTATTATACATCGCAATCGCCTGACAGTGTGTCAGTGAAGAGTTTCAAGAGTGACTCTAATGCACAACCAGTAAGTTTTACAAAACCTTGTAAAAGTAAATTAGATTGCGTTGGAATCCGTTGGAAATTGCCACCTCAGGGAATGAGATCATCACACTCTGCTGGAAATCGACCGAAAAGAGTTTCACATAACTTACACCCATGTGCGTCTGCCATGAATAAGTTTGGTACTTCTATAACAAAACAAAAGTGGGCTGTGCCAACGATGACATCAAACACTTCAACATATGAACTTTATAAAAACTGGCTAGCAAAACTTGAATTGTTAAAAAATCCCAATGAAGATAACATTTATCATCCAGCACAACGTAACCAAACGACGAACGAAAGTATTAGTTATACTGTCCCCGTGACTGAACGTCCCCCAGTGTCAATGTATACTGTGTAAATAAGAAAAAAAGTGTTAGTATCTATATATATATATATATATACATATATTAAATTAATATAATTTATTGAAAGTTTCTTAAATTGTCAACTGGTGACATACAGAAAAGGTAATGTATATAGATTATTGCGAGGGGATCTCAGATGTGAAAAGTAAAATTACGAATGAAATACCAAAATATATAAAAAATAAACTCAAACAAAACACTACAAAGATTCGCCGAAATATCAGATTATTCCATGAAAATAAAACTTAGATATTAAATTTTAAATAAGAAATGAAATAAATAGCGTCAAGTTAATTACATTTACACAAAATATCACAACTTGGTTGACCGTTGTACAATTTTTCAATGGTATCACAGATGACCACAGGTGGTATGTCTATTTTATAGTATCAATTTTTAAGTCTATGTTCCTATGACTTGTCACCAGATTTGACATAAGTAATCCGCTGCATATTCTTCCAGTTCCCTTGCCAAATTGTGGCGACCGTTTGGCTGTGATGTATAAACACACAGCCACGTCAGGTCTGAATGGGGACGTTAAATCGGATAACTCGTGTAGAGAGAGTATCATTTGCGTTAGAGAACCCCTGCAACAACTCTTTGAGAGATCCGTACGTGGTTTGTTGCAAGGGAAAATTTCTGCCCCTATCCAACACACCGTTGTTTTCCAATGGCAGTCTAAATTTCCGCACTTCATCCCTGTCATCCCACCTTACAGAATCTACCTATCGTATTATTTTATAATAGTTTCTCGTCCTGAATATACATGGAATAATTGTCACTGGATATTATACAAGCAGCAATGAATAAATATTGTCCAATCTTTAGCTTCCTGTGTAGTGTTTTTAGGACTGTTGTTTATCTTTTCGTTTTTTCTTTTCTGTTGATCATGGCGTTGTCTGTCCTCCCTTTAAGTCTTTTATTGCCCAATCGATATCAGTTTTAGTTTTCTTTTTTTCTCTCTTATATTTATAACCATACTATTGCCTGCCCTTAGATTTACGGTTTCAGATAACCCTTTTATTTTATTTGTGGTCATGTCGACAGCATAGTCAAAAAGGCATTCGTTATACGACTGCCAAACTTGTAATGCACATAATTCAGACTCTCTTTCATTCGTCATCATTGGAATATATCTTTCAAAAGTTGTTTAATTTTCTTTATTAAGAAAATAAATTTATTACATAAAGATTCGAAGAATTATCTTAAACGAAATATGCTAAGAAAGAGAATGTGTTTATGTTTGTATAGTATAAATGATACGTTTTAGTGCCTTTATTTATGGTCTTCATTGTGGTGAGGCCAGTAATTGGAGCAAAAGCGTACACCTCACTGGAAGTTCAAGAAACGTTCAAGACGGCCCCTAGCACGAGCACAGCTATGATGTAATATAAACAAATTACAGACTAGGTACTATTTGTTGTGGTTTGCTGATGTTCTAACGTCTATTTTTCCAGAAGAGTCGAGTAAAGGTATTGTATTGTCCGGATGTTTTTGTTAATTACTGTAGTTATCATTAAATACTATAACTGTTATGGTTTATAAATCATTTCGTTTTTTCTGTTTTGTCATTTCCCCAATATCACAGCAGAAAAAATAAACCAGAGGTTAAATCGAAGATGCAACAACATCACAGCATAAAAACTATTATGGAAGAACATTTTGAAATGTCACCTACAAACAAAATTCATTTTCATGCTCAAAAGGTATTCTTCATATCAGTATAATATACAATTAAAACATAAACTTGAAATTTAAAAAAATAAAGGTTAAGACTTTAAACATTTCTCAACAAATAAAGAAATATAAAAATAGTCTTTTCCAATGGTATCTAGATATCTCAATTGTTTAAATTATAAAATGTAAAGGTTAAAATAAAGATACAAAATTAACTAATGTTTGTTTTAACAACATATAGTACTCATGGCTTTGCCATTAATTAGTATTAAGGTATTAGTATACTTGGTCAAACACGAAAATTATATCTGAAGTCTTTTGAACTTGACAAGTTGGAATCAATCCAAATGATTTAATATTTCAAATTTGAAATCTGTGTAATTACTAGATAGATTTGTATTGACTTATTCAGTTAAATGGTCAAGTGTATCTGTAACTAGATCTATTGATTACTAGAACGTGCAGAATAACCAAAATAACAAAGTATCCTCGTCGCAAATTGATTTATATCAAAGTTTATTCAAAGTTTAAACTTATACAGTATAATTATACGGTGATATGTGAATAAAGTTAAAGAGCATACATATATAGTATACATAAAAAAATCTTGTAAATTCCAAAGGGACACCGAATTTCCAATGATCTTGGCCATGCTGTACTAGAGTAACTTGCTTTAGATGCGTATAATACTATGGCCGATTATAAGAAGATATTGAAACAGTAAAATTGTAGGTGATTTTTCACAGAGTAAATAATTTTACTGTTGATCACTTCGCAAAAAAAAAAAAAAGATTTTACTTTATCCATTCTATAACAATAGAACAAACTGAAACGTGCCATAACGGAAAAAAAAAACAGTATTATGAAATTAGACTTATTTTGTTCTTCGCTCGTTATTGTGAAGTTTTGAATGAAGAGCAACAGTATATTTGCAAATGATACCCTTTGTATGTATTTCTCGAATAATCTTCATCAAGGACGCTAAAGACCAAAGGTTCGGGAAGCAAAATGCTTAAACCCATTTATAGGATTAACAACAAAAAGGGCCTAAAGGAAACAACCAAAATTGTCTAAGGTCAATCATTTCTGAGAAAGTTGCAACCTCTGTTTTCGTACAATTATATAAATTAGAAACACCTTCTCAATAATGTAATACATTTAACACGTTGGGTAAGGTTGTCCTGCGAGAGAATGTTCTGTGCTGGTGATTTGGTCCTGACCGATGCTGGGCGATCCTGATTCTGTGCTGGTATTTTTTTACAATGTATCAGAACGGCAATACACCAACAGTTCTGTTACTTTAATTTTGTACCTCCGTGTTACTTAAAAAAATGAATAAATATGTATTCATATAGTTAGGGCAGTGATGTCGTTGATAATTAGAATTAAACTAAAATTAAAAACTGAATGGGTCTATGAATACACATGCGTCATCGATCTTTAAAGACCCAACATGTTGCTAAGCACCTATCCTACATGTACCTCAATGACAAATAAGTTGTTTTCTGCAGATAAAGCCACAAAACTTCTTTTTTTGTGTGTAAATCACATTATTTCTTATGCAGCAAAAATACTGCAATCTGATTGGTTAATTACCCCGGTGTAAATAACACCTCACCCTTGTTCACCCCGGGATAGATAAAATTGTGCCAAAAAAATAAAAAAATAAAAAAATTGCCAAAATAAAGAAAAAAATAAAATGTCAAAAAAAAAAAAAAAATATATAAAAAATAAAAAATAAATAAATAAAGAGGACAACAATTTTTTTTTCTTTTTTTTTCTGAATTTCCCAAAAATAAAGAAAAAAGTATTTGACAATACGCAGCAACATCAACGTTGAAAAAATATTACACTCGAAATTTTTCATTAGCATTTTTCAATTTTACATCCCGGTTTAAAAATGAGTAAAGGAATTGTTCATAAGAAATAAATTCGTTATCTTGCTGCGCCTCAGGGTGTATGAATTTTCAACAACGGTGTAAAATTCTGTACACCCCTGATTACACCAAGATAACTAATATTACACCAACTGCTTGATAATATTGACATTTCATTAGGAAGCTCAACATATACCCCAAAGATATTAACAAGAGAAAATCTTATAGGTCTGTTCTCTGTTCCTTCGGAATTTCAGCCAAAGATGAAGTACTGGATATTCTTTCACTTTATTGGATGCCAATATTACATAAGTGTCCTTACAAACAACGTTATATTGCTGAGTCTTCCATGCGCTCTACGAACCATCTTTCTAAACTATTAACATACTATTTTATCAGCAATCAAAGCCGAGCCTCAGAGTGAGTGTGAAAAAATATTCTACGGGCGGTGTGAATAGGATGGGGATTCTTACAAATTGCCTTACAAATTGTATAAAACAATTGACCTTTCTACCCTTTACACAAGTATTCCCCACTCCACATTGAAAGAAATAGTTTTACTTTGTTTTATCAAATGACCAACGTCGATATAAGTATCTTGTTTCAGGGAAGGACAAATCATACTTTGAAAAAAACACCCTAACTCTGATTAAAAAAAAAATACTCTTGAAACTGACAATGATTGACACCATATTTTGTTACGTTTGGAGGACGTGTTTTTCACGTGACAAACAATCGGAATTCACATGAGAACCAACTGTACTCCGTTCTTGCCGACTTTATTCAAATGAGGCAGACTTTATACAGGAAGAAGCTTCTAATGAAGAATGAAAAGAGGCTACCTTTAACTTCCTGTTCCGTTATATAGATGATGTTCTCTCACTGAATAATTCAAAGTTTGGTGGCTATGTTGAACGTATCTATCCCATCCAACTTGAAATAAAGGATACAACAGATACAACTAAATCTGCCTCATACCTTGTCTTACCTCTAAAACTGGACAATGATGGTCGGTTGAGAGCAAAACTTTACGACAAACGAGATCATTTCAGCTTCCAAATTGGAAACTTTCCATTTCTATATGCAGAAACATTACAGCAGTGCCTGCATATTATGTTTATATCTCCCAGTTAATACGATAATCCAGAGCTTGAATTTCCTATCATGATTTCCTTGACAGAGGGTAACTGCTTTCAAGAAACCTTTAAACCCAACGGTTCCAAGTGGTAAAGTTAAAATCGTCCAACCGATGACAGATGTTTTACGGACGTCATCACGAGTCGGTTAATTGTTATAGAAAATCTATTTCACAGATGACGACGGTTATATTCTAATTACCGTTACCACAATCCAGTCCTTTTTTTTCGAATGTGACATCACCGATTTAAACTTATCACAGAGTTTGTACTTATATGAGCAACACGACGGGTTCCATATGTTGAGCAGGATCTCGATCTTCATACCTATCCGGAGCACCTGAGATCACAACCAGTATTTGTTGCTATTCGTGTCTTCATTTAGTTTTCTATGTTTTGTTTTGTATATTGTTGTTTGTCTTTGGTTGTTTTTTGTTTTTTGCTATCGAGTTGACAGTTTTTCGTCGACTTTTGAGTTCGAATCCCTTTGGTATCTTACGCCTCTCTTTTATCCAATGAGTTATAAGATCAAGATCATTCAAAACTATTATAATCGGCAAGATTAATAAACGATGTCCAGTGAAATACAAGCACCTCACGAAATAACAGAAAAGGACTGATTAAAGTAGAAACAACATGTGTAACTGTGAAACTTGCTGAATTTGGAATGTTCCTGGAACCAACTAAAAAATAAGATACCAAAGAAGTTAAATAATTTAATTTCACATACACCTATATTGATGATCTCTCCATTAACAATTCAAACTTTTCTGATTGGGTCCCATTAATATATCCTCCTGAACTAGAGATTAAAGAAACCAGAGACATAGCTTTCTCCGCCCCAATTTAAGACTTATACCTACCTCGAATTGGCCCTCAATGGTAATCTCAGTACTAGAGTCTAAGACAAACGAGACACTTTTAATTTCGAAATTATAGATTTTCGTCACCCCAGCAGCAATATACCGACTTCACCCGCACACGGATTATACAGTTCTCAAAACATACGAAATTCAAGAGCTTGCCGCTTACAACATGAGTTGCTACTTAGGCTTTGTAAAACGTCATCGGTGTCTGAACAAAACATAATGTCATATGTATCATTTTATTTAATTTTCAGTTTTCCCTATATTTGTCGTTGTACTATTATGTTCCTCTTCGTCGCACGATTTTTGACGTGGCTCGTTATTTGTGCATCCAGCTTTCGGGTTTTGAGCTTTGGGCGTTCCTGATGCGGATGGGTCTAGAGGTGCAATTCGGACGTATGAGGGTTTTATAGTGTTTTTTTCATTTTGTATAACCTTGTATTTATATTTGACTTAATTTGAACTTTATCGGGAATGTGTTTCATTATGTTTTACTTTACTGTACCATCAATTACAAAACCTTTTTGTTTGCGTTTTTGTTAGGTTTATTTGTATGTTTGTTGATTTTTGCTTAAGTCAGTTGTGTTATATATCTATGATGTATGATTATACAATTTTGGCTGCTGTATCCCAATTATTGTCACGTTAATCACTTATGTCTGTTCTATGGAAATTGCCCTTTTCCAAGTCCGGAATATGACAGTTGTTTTCCAGTTGTTCCGATGGTTGATATAGTAGATGGTTCGGTTTTGTCATGTTTACTGGTCTTCTACCTTTTTTTTAAATTTACTTTGGAGCTTAGTATCTTTGTTAATGATTTTTTTACAAAGTTACAAGCTTTACGTTATCTATTAAACTGAAGGAACGATTTGCCAATTTTTCTGGAAAACGCATGTCAGGTTGTTCTCGCATTTGGAACCTCCGCGTACAGACATAAATTTCGTCGCATTTATATGCAAATGTATTTTGTATGCACATTTGAATGCGAAATGTTTCCGGCAACCTCTCGAATTGGTCTGCGAAGAGCTGCCAGATTTGCAATATCAACATACAGCAGAGAACCAGTGATAGTGACGAATATTAGGCAAACCCTAGAATGGCAGAATTTAGAATCAAGGTGGAAATCCTGTAGATTGACCATGGAGAGGTCGAAGGCAACATACCATTATATGTGAGAAGACCATCGACCCCAACACCCAAACCAGACAATACCAGAGAAAATTTGCCAAGATCAGTATCTGCTCAGATGCCTTAAAGTATAGCTACAGATGGGATCAGTTTATATAACCTTTCTTTACAATTTGTCAGGAACTGCCAGGAGAACTGTTTTAGAACAGTATTTCTCTAATTCTTACACGGTTTATCCTTTTCGTGACCTGTTGATTATTTTTATTTAATCAACGTGTGGTTCGTTTGATACTCAGTTCTTCATTGGTTAAAAATCGATTATGACGTAAAATTTTCTTGCTTTCCTCTGAATTTCCTATTGTGACATCATGAAAAAGGCGACCATGTCTGATGACGTCACATAGAAAGAACACATCTTTTTGCAGATCATTCGAAAGGAAGGATTGAATTTGTCTGCATATCGTTTAAAAAAATCATTAGAGAAACAGATTCCGCCAACAAATATTGTGCAATACGATATTTATCCACTCTGGACAGTTAGCTTTTAAATATTTAAAACGCTCGGCGAGCCTTGCGTTTTAAATTTGAAAATTTAACTGTCTCGAGTGGATAAATATCGTATCACATTCGAGACAGTGGTAGAATCTATATGTAACAAAATAAATAAACCATTACTGAAAAAAAATAAAAGTATATTTAATATATACTTTATGCCCGCGCTTGCTTTGGTTTCCAACTATCATGAAATAAAATATGATTATGAAACCTGATGTATTTGATCTAAGAATTTAATTCGTCATATTAAAAACCTATGTATGTTAAAAGTGTGCATAAAAAAATGATAATTTTATGAAAGGAGTATGGCCTATTTTCCCTGTATTTCTTCAACTCACAGGGTCAAAATCGCTAACCAAATTGAATTAATTTGTATCCGAAAGACAATATGCAGCCTTTCTTCCAAGATAGTTTTTGTTTTGGTTAACAATGTCCTTTTTACACATTTTTGGGAAACATACTCAAAATTTTGCAAAACCTCTCAAAATTGCGGTTTTGTGCATTAATCAGGCTTTTATAACTTGATAACCAGTCACATGTTTAGAAATAAGCCATAATTTCGTAAAAACCTTCAAGTATACATAGTGGACTATTATACTAGGAATTCAAGAAAAGATTAAAAGACTTTTTGAAAATAGCCCTGGTGTAAAATAAAATCAGGAGAAACTATCCCTACTCATTTAGTAGGTCAATAAATCAACACAAATTGTAACGAAAGTTACTTGTCTTGCACAAACGAAATGTCAATAGATATAAGTGCCCGTGCAGTTTCCATGAGGAAAAAAATGCCACTATGTCGAAATAGTGACAAAAGGAAACTGACAGTAAAATCCACTTGTTAACTTCATTCCATCTCAAAAAGCGGTGTTATATGATATTTTATAAATCCAGTGGAAAAAATCCTGATATCGTTCCTTTAAAAACATGACCTGTTTACTGAAAAAATAGTGATTCTCATGAATTCTAAAACTTTTAAAGTTTGCTTAAAATATTGTCTTTGAAATAAGAAAATAGTTTGTGACACGGTAGTTTCTATGATTTTATTTACAACCGCTGTGATGATGCCACTACAGGTGGAGGTTTCCTCCCTTCAGGAAACACCAGCCGCGTAGTCGGCTTCTCTGTATTGACATGAATTATCATTGATATATGAGGGGGAGGTGACACGAGGATGCTCATTTTCCAAATACCGCTTTTTTGTAATTTTTTCCCACTTTCCACTTTTTCTTTCTTTTACTTTTTTAACTTCTATATACCACATCCCCAATCTTTTTACCCAAGTATCACACATCCCACTTTCATATAAGTAGCTGTGACTGAATTTAACACTTAATTTTGCCTTTGGAGACTCACATTATCGTTTGTATGGATATCTAGATTTACGTTCCTCTGGATCATATGGCTAAGGAAAGCGTTTTCCATGAAATGGCGTCCGTCGTTTAAAATTTCTCATTTTACCTTTTTCACTTTTTACATTTTGATCTTCTCTTAAGTTAATGAGCAAATGTTTTTCAAACTTAAATGGATGTGTAGGGACCTACGGCACATGATTCATGAATATTCAATAAGAGATTATGTTAATGCATGGTACCTGATATGAATAGGAACCATGCTCTGTACTAACACTATTCGCTGGGCCGATGTTAATGTGCTGTATAAAAACAAGGAGATGTAGTATGATTGCCAATGAGACAGCTATCCACCAGATCAAAAATGGCGTGGATGTAAGGAAATATAAATTCAGAGTACGGCCTTCAACATTAGAAAAACAAGTCTGCTGTAGGGGGCCCCGACATGACAAATTGTTCACATTTCTAATTCCGAGCCAATCAGACTCTGCTCTCACAACTTAATTCGTGTTATTCGCGGAGATGCATGAAATTTTCATTTCGAAGTCTTCGGTTTGACCTGGACTATTTGTATATACTTCATCATGCGGAAATAGGTAAAACTACGTTTCTGTCTTTTTTATTGTACGAATAGTTTTGGGAAAGAACTAACTTTATCTTGATTAAGAAAAAGGAGAAACGTATTTTAAAACACACAAAAGCTAATGAATGAAAGAAATGACAGACAATTTAAATATCTATTTAAGACCAATGCAATTATTTCCCTTAAAACTTATATGTAGTCAGTCAACGGGATTTAACTCTTAAATTATTTTACTGCACAGTACACATTTTTTTTAAACTTTAATATTTTCAAAAAGTGTTGTAAAGCAATTGTCTATGCCATGTTGACGATTCAGAAAATTTCCGGAGATTTAACTTCTAAAATAATTGACATTTTGCATTAATATAAAGTAACGTCCCATGAACTTTCATTATTGTCATATTTCATTCATAACTGAACAATCTACGTGCTGTTTTCATTTTTTTACAGCACTGGGTCGATATCGCTGCTGGTGGACTATCATCAGCTTAGTAGTCAGTACTGACATTATTTATAGCAAACCTGTCTTAAATTGTCCGTTTATAAATTTTGAAATTACGAAGAAAGTAAGGTTTCAACTCCCTCAGGCAAAGTTGACCTTAGATGGATTTGGTTATTTTTTTTAGGTCCTTTTGGTTATATAGCTCTTCAATTGTTTCGGTTTTTATACATCCTTGGCTTTCAGATATTCGGCTTTGAGCGTTCCTGATGAATGTAAATCTAGAAAAGCGTTTCGGACGCATTAAATTTATAACGTGTTGTTTCATTTTTTTATCTTCACATTAACTGATCTTTTATAAATATATATGTTAAAGTTCTAAAAGGTTATTGTTTAAATTATGTTGAGAACATGTTCGTCTTTCGAGTTAGCACATCGAAATAGCTTATTCTAATTAGCTGATATTTTTTTTACAAACAGTCGGTATATTACTAGGGGGTACTTAATTCATTCTGAATATATAAAGAAATACATTTGGCCAAACTATTCAATTTTTCTTCAGATAATAGAGATTTGGCTTAATGGCATTATTCATTTACATTTTTCCATTTCGCACACTCTTTCAAAAGCATATTTAATTAAAACAGATTTACAAAAAGTAGTATTCTTAAAAAGAAAAGAATTATTTAAGAAGAGTCAGTGTATGAGCAGTTTTCTGGATTTTAGTGTAATTTATTTCCTTACTATTTGAACAAATCTAACTTAACAATATTCTTTGCCTGTTCGATGTCAGATTGTGCGAAAGATTATTTGCAGATATCAAATGGGTTGTGATCTTACGAAACTTTGATTCGGTGATAACAATAATAATTTCGGTGTCCCCCTTACAAAATACTGACTGGTAATATTAATTTGGTATTTACCAATAAATTGTTTTATCTCCCTACAAAACTTTGACTTAGTTGTTATGTTAAATTAGTATCTACCAACAGTATTGTTGCCTCCTTACAATACTTTGACTAAGCGTTAACATAGATTTAATATCTTCCAAGAAATGTGTTTGCTTCCTACAAAACAGCGACATAGTGGCAACATTTATTTGCACTTTTTTATTTGAGCGTCAATGATGAGTCTTTTGTCGACGAAACACTCGTTGGTGTACAAAATTTTAATCCTGATATCTGTGATGAGGTTATTTACAACCACTGGGTCAATGACATTGCTGGTGGAGGTTTCCTCCCCGAGGGTATCACCAGCCAAGTAGTCAGCACTTCTGTGTTGACATGAGTTATCATTGATATATGACCACAATTATAAATTAACTGTTTACAAAACTTTGATTTTTTAGAAAAACTAAGGACTTTTTACCCCTGGAATAGATTACCTTGGCTGTATTTGGCAAAACTGTTCGGAAATTTGGGTCCCTAATGCTCTTCAACTTCGTTTTTTATTTGGCATGTTTTTACTTTTTTGTTTTGAGCGTCACTGATGAGTCTTTTATAGACAATACGCGAGTCTGGCGTACACAATTTATATCTGGTATCTTTGATGAGTGTACCTAGTATCGTTTGTCCACTAACAAAACTTTGACTCAGTGGTCACATTAATTTATTATTTACTGATAAATTATTTGTCTCCCTACAAAACATTGATTAGTGATAACATTCTCGGTTGATGATTTCGCTGTTCAAATGATTTCGTTAAATTTACATGAGAAATATTTCACTGTTTACTTCAAAAACTTATTTGAAACTAAATATTTATCATTTGGTCTACCCAATGATTGACTGGAGTATAGCAAAAAGTTTTTATATCAATCTCTGCTGTTGTTTTCTCATTTTACAGCCGAAGGTAAGATTATTGTATATATTTTGTCTTCTGACATACTGTAGTTATGTGACAACATTTGTAGTTGTATCTTTCTCTCATGATATGTATATATTGTTTTTTTTTACCTTCTATATTTTATTTTGTATTTACTCTTTTGCTATTTGGGTTGAGACAATAGCATATACTTGCTTCAGTTTTCTGTGCAAGAACATTGTGATTTTTTACATTGCGAGTGATTCATTTTTCCTAGTTCCAGTATGAATTTATTCCCTCAAACAATTATGAAAAATGATGTTTCATTGCCACGGAAAACATGTAGTTAGTGTTTCTATATAATAAAAATTCTTACCACCCGATTTTATTTCTGGAATCGACTATGTTTAAAAGTGGGAAATGATAAAACTAAATCAAATTATTAGCCACATGATTCTAGTACAATAGGGTTATTGCATAAATATTCAACAACATTCATGCAATAATTCTTTATTGTATGGCAAAACTTGCAAAACTGTTATAAAGTATATTTTTGTTACTAATAACGTCACTAATTTGCTGCAATAAAACCAAATTGTTAGCCACAAAAGTTTAAAATGTTTGACTTAAATATGAAAGTTTCATCATCATGACATTTGATATTTATTTAATATTTAATGTATCAGAGCGTTTTAGCTGATGATAGGATGTTTCCTTTAAAAGAAAGCATTATTTACAAGATGTTGATTTGTACCTTTGGGTTATGATTGTTTGTGTTCTGCTCATTTGTTCAGAAGTTTCCCTGTATTAGACTGTTAATGAATTACATACTGGTATTATCTGCTTCTTTGTTAATTATCCACTATTAGCCAAGACTACAACGGTCATTCGTCCTTCACTGATGTTATCAGATTTGGTGTATTCGAAGCGATTTTCTGGATTTGCCTTCATCAGAAACGCTCAAAACCAAAAATGTAAAGGATGTAATACCTGAATACTGATGAAGCTATATCACCAAAAGGGACCCCAAAATTGACAAATCCACCTATATTCAATTTTGTTTGGTGTTTGAACCTTAGTTTATGAATAATTTCTAAATTTACCAAAGTGTATAGACCTATCGTTTTTTTTTAATACCATGGACTTAAGTTTTGTTATTCCCTATTCTTCAAATTTATGTTGACATCCTTGTTTTAAAACAATACTTCATTTAAAGCTAACCAAATCAATGTTTGATGCTTCAATCAGGCAATGTTCCATAAGATAGAATTACAATTTTAAAGGATGATCAGGTGATTGTAAGGTCAATTGAAAGATCATCTAATTGTATTGATTGCTTTTATTGTTATTATGAATATATTTCAGATACTTATCTGCACTAATATTGCAAACATAATAATGGTATTTTCTTGTAGATTTTAAAAATAATGTAAACATAATAATTAGCCATTTTGATGGATTTTTTACAAAGTACCATACCCTTATTGTACCTCTGACGATTCGGTTTATTGGGTTTTACAGACTATAGACTAATTTCTTCAGGTCTGGAAACATTGGTATATGTCTTTTAATTGAGGCGAAAATGGTTGAATTGAAAGAATAACTCTTTAGAATAAAACAAATAATAATGGGGAGCGTAGACGAAGAAACATTATGGAAACATTGGATGTATTTGAAAAATGAACTTCATGTGGAAGATCTGTTAGTGGACTTGGTAAAATCAGGCGTGTTTACTGAACACCAACAGAATGACATTTTACATGTGTCTCCTAACACTAGACAGATGAAAGCAGAAAAATTTCTGAAAGTATTAATACAATCTGGAGAGAAAGGTTTTGATGTTTTCTGTGAGATTCTGAGAAGAAATAGCGACAACAGATACCAAGCTGTTATAGACAAACTCAATATAAGTAACACACCAGTTGAATCCAGTAAGTCTACTATTCAAAATTATTTTACTATATATTTTTGTAGACGCAAGGATGATTCGTATCAGATAAGTATGATACACACCAAGTAAACAAATATACGTGTTATTATTGTGACGAGTAATAAAAATGATATATACTAGTATGTAACGGATTGCAATACAGTGGGTTGGGTGTTTTAAGCACAATAGTTATTTTCCCGATTTTACATTTCGAATAACAAATGAAATAAACTTTAAGGTTTATACTAAAAAAATCAATGTCCATATATTGAAGCTAGTTTTGATGGATCTCTGAAAACGAATTGGCAGTTGAATCTCATAGTTCTGACTTAGATCAGTCTATTGTTCTAAATCTTGATTTTGTATCTCTTACAGCGGGAGCATCTGGTACAGCAGCCACAGTAAATAATAATGTACAATTCAATATAGATTTTATATCTCTTACAGCGGGAAACTCCGGTACAGCAGCTCAAGTAAATAATAATGTACAATTCAATCTTGATTTATATCTCTTACAGCGGGAGCCTCCGGTAAAGCAGCTCCAGTAAATAATAATGCACAATTCAATCTTGATTAATATCTCTTACAGCGGGAGCATCCGGTATAGCAGCCCCAGTAAATAATAATGCACAATTCAATCTTGATTAATATCTCTTACAGCGGGAGCATCCGGTATAGCAGCCCCAGTAAATAATAATGCACAATTCAATCTTGATTAATATCTCTTACAGCGGGAGCATCCGGTATAGCAGCCCCAATAAATAATAATGCACAATTCAATCTTGATTAATATCTCTTACAGCGGGAGCCTCCGGTAAAGCAGCTCCAGTAAATAATAATGCACAATTCAATCTTGATTAATATCTCTTACAGCGGGAGCATCCGGTAAAGCAGCTCCAGTAAATAATAATGTACAATTCAATATAGATTTTATATCTCTTACAGCGGGAGACTCCGGCACAGCAGCTCCAGTAAATAATAATGTACAATTCAATCTTGATTAATATCTCTTACAGCGGGAGCATCCGGTAAAGCAGCTCCAGTAAATAATAATGTACAATTCAATATAGATTTTATATCTCTTACAGCGGGAGCATCCGGTATAGCAGCCCCAGTAAATAATAATGTACAATTCAATCTTGATTTATATCTCTTACAGCGGGAGCATCCGGTATAGCAGCCCCAGTAAATAATAATGTACAATTCAATCTTGATTTATATCTCTTACAGCGGGAGACTCCGGCACAGCAGCTCCAGTAAATAATAATGTACAATTCAGACCAGAATCATCAGCATCAGCTGCCTCATCCACAGTAGGTTTAACTTATTATCTTAAAGAAAGAAAAACACATGTGACATAGTGTACAGAAATCTTATTGATTTGATTTGATTTGATTTTTGGAGTTTTAACGTCACTTTTAAGCACCGCTTTTGGGCTATTTCGTGGCGGCCAGTTTTTATTGGTGGAGGAAGCCGGAGTGCCAGGAGAAAACCACCGACCTTCGATAGGAAAACTGACAATCCTAGTCAATTAAGATTGGAGTCGAGTGCATCCACACGAGCGGGGTTCGAACTCACAACCTCAGTGTTGACTGGCTAGTGATTACAGTAGTAACTACTTAGACCACTCGGCCACCGAGGCCCCCGAAATCGTATTGAATCTTGAACTCTAGGTCTAGTGAACTAGAAATGTACAGTACGTGACATTCCGACAAGAATTTTGAAACTGATCACCAAAATCACATAACAACTATAGAGAATGTTATAAACGATAAATCATCATACTTTTTTACTTTTAAATAAGCAAGTGTGCAAAGCACCAACAGTTAAATTTCAACGTAATAGACTAATAAATAACTACAATGTATACCAATTTTATGGATTTCAAATCTATTTTTATTTTCAAAACTGTGTACCGTAAAGTAAAGTTGTGGTAATAATTGATTATTTATTTTTTTTTCGAACTTTGAGATATTTTATATTCCATGAAAAATAACGAATCTGTCGCAGAAAGAATGTTTTCGACAAAATTGATGATTTTAAAATATTGAAATTTGATATTAAACAGTTGCTTCTTTTTCCTTTAGAGTTTATGCAGTCTTCCTAGCCATGACGGAGAAACAGGAGAGAAAAATATAAAGCAAAATAAGTCTGCAAGGCGAGCATGGCGCTCTGACGCTTCAATGACTGGGTCTGAAACGGCGAGACAACCTATGGCAACACAAAATCAGGAAAATCTCGACGTTTCTACAGTAACACAAAACACCAACAGAGTTGTGAATAACGATGAGCCTCAAGGAGCTGCAAGTATTTCTGGCCAATTAAATGACAGACAGAACAGTAACATAGATATGCAAGTACTTGAACAAGAACTTTTACGGTTGGCGCCTACCATTGCCGACGTTTTTCATCGTATATCGCAATCAACTGCTCAAGTCCCTGTGAGCGAAGAAGACATAAAAAAAGTTAGAGAGGACAACGAAAGACTTAGAAAAACAAACCGTACGCTGATTGAAAAGTTGAATATATTCCAGCAAAGAATTATAAGACTCCAGCTTGAAAATAAAAATCTTCGCGAGGAAGGAGAAGGTGCAAATGAGGCCAAGAAAGATCTGGAGGATAAAGCAAATGAACTGGACGCCATTGAAAAACGAATTGAAAATCAAAAAATTGCACTGGAAGAAAAAGAAAAAGAGCTAAAAGTTCAACTTATGAAGATAGAAGAAATTGAAAATAACATGTCAAAACAAAGAAATAAGATCCAAGAACTGCACACACTGTATGATGAAGGTGTGGAAGAAAGCT
The DNA here is from genome assembly GCF_021869535.1 of Mytilus californianus. Classification (NCBI taxonomy): domain Eukaryota; kingdom Metazoa; phylum Mollusca; class Bivalvia; order Mytilida; family Mytilidae; genus Mytilus; species Mytilus californianus. The sequence goes on along the minus strand of NW_026262690.1, from coordinate 30,270,298 downwards.
GTAAACAACAAGATGAAATTCAAAAACTACAGGAAGAGAAAGAAGTACAAGATGCACAAATAGGGCAGTTGGAATACAAACAAAAACTTAGTAATGAAAGAATGAAGGATTTGGAAGATCGACTGGAGCAACTAGAAATTGGAGGAAGAAACCGGCGTGGAATAGGATTAAGAAGAAGCAATCCTAGAGCAGCTACCAAACGTATGCTCGGAATGATGTCAGATTATAATTAACTCAATTTGTTATCATCCTTGTTGTCTGTTTATTATGTGGTCTTAAACTATTTTGATAAAACATTTGAGATACAATGTATATGCATTTGTATAAATTCAACATTATCGATTGCAATTATCAATGTCATTTTTCATGATATTCTTTTATACTCTTATTTGAAATTAAAGTTAAAAGAGAAATGTCTGTAGAATGAGTATGAAAAATCTCAGAAAGGAAGGGGCACTTCAATCCTTTTGTGGTAGGAACGAACAACTGAGACATCCAATACCACACCCTTTTCATTTACTTTGAATATCAAATGTACAAAAAATAGCTATAGCATCAAAAGATAATTATATTTGACAAATATCTGTTGCATGATTTTAAAAAAAAATCGACATATGATTAGTTTCAGATACTTCTGATTCAATCAGCAACGTTTTCATATATTTCCTTTTATTTTCTCGACCTGATATACCACGAAGCTTGAAATAGTAACATATTCGAGCGGGTCATCACTACCACTCATTACAAAGTAAGTCCCCCAAAATATAAATAGGAGAAATCTCACATTAAACCAATTAAAAAATCATCAAACGCAATAATTAAAATCAGATCGAATTCATTTGATATCAATAACATTAAAAGTAACAATTTTACTGCACCATAAATGCGCATTTTGACAATAAATGACTTTGGGCTGGTGATACCATCGAGGACTGACAGTCCACTAGCAGAGGTATCGACCCAGTGGTAGCATGGTAGTAATAAGCTTAACGATACAAGTTTTGCTGCACCATATGCTCCTTTCAACAATACATGTCTCATCAGTGATGCTCGAGGCCTAAATATTTAATAGATCAAAATTTATACAAATGTTGAAGAGCTGATCAAACCAAAAAGACCCTAAAATAAAGTCAAATCAGGACAAGGAATTAAAGCTTTGCATGAGGAAAATATATTCCTCAATTTAAGTGATTTTCAGATAACAGAAAATTTCAATCAAACAATATCCGCATTTTCAAGCCAATACCAAGTAATGACAACTAGGCAGGTGATATCTCGGAGACTGAAATCCATCAGCAGAGGTATCGACCCAGTGGTAATAATAACATCAACGATACCAACTTTATCGCACCAGATGATAGTTTCGCAGCTGGATAAATATTCAGAGAATCTCTGTTTCGTCTTCGTCTCATACGAAACAATCTAAAATATTGGTAAATTGAAACGTCACTAAGTAAAAGTATAGAACAAACCAAATGTGCAGTTCACAAGTTGAAAAAGACTATTCAGAAATCAAATCAAAGCAAATCAAAAGTTTGATTTAAAGTCGTTATGTCACATGAAAATAACATAAGATCTTTTAAGACAGTTTTACATACATGTACAAAAGAGATACGCAATGCAAATACAATATTGACATTAAAGCAAAAATGACATAAAAATATAGTTCGTGCAAAAGGCAAGGCTGAACTAAGTTAAATAAGATAAAACACACAATATTACACATGACTAATGTATGCATGCATGAATGAGAATTAAGGAATTAGCAAGACTCCTCTAAATCATAAAAGAAGCAACATAAAAAACTAAAGCAAATTAAACACAATTAAGAGTAGAAGTATGATAAGCAGAAATACAAAACTAAATAAAATGGAGATTGAACTCGAGTGCTTTAGATACAGTTTCTTCTCAACTAGTGGCAACCGACGTTTTACTTATAATGCTGTGATCAGTCACTTTCGACGATAGGTCTTTAACAAAAGATACAGTGACTGTTGTAACGACAAATATATTATATTCTAGGCTATCTGTGACACAGTTATTTTTTAAAGGGCAATCAAGTCATGATGGCATCGGTAAACATTCGAAGATATGACTCCAAACTTACTATTAAGAGCCTATTGTCCGAAGCCTCCCTAGTAAGCGACAATTCACTCCCGAGAGAATACAATTTCTTGAATATGGTTTCAACCTATATATATTCAATATTTAGATGCTGCTTCGATATTGCTACATAAAAACTGAAAGTTTACAATACGAAAATTTTAGTTAACTTTTTTATGTTGTAAAGTTTAGTTCTGAACCTACCCACACTGTCAATTTCTTAGTGTAAGTTACTATGACTTGACTGTAAGTGTTGCTCTCAACCTATTGCAACTTATTAAAAATTCTAACCATATTGCAACTTGTTTTATAAAACCAAACTGTTCAACTGGTCAGAAATTTGAACAAACTGCTGTAGAAAACCACAGTCAAGTCGTGAAAGTGCAAGGTGATAAAATAAAGCATACTTACAATCCTATAAGACTTTAATTCCACTTCAATGTTATAATGAAAAATCAGTCTAACAGTTTGTATAGAAATTTTATTGTTATTGTCATGCTAAAGGTGATGGGTAGTAATTTTGAATTGCTATAAAAATGTCCAAACTAAGCTTTCATACAATTTTTCTTTCGAAAAGTTTTCTATATTCATAAGAATCAGACATCATTTGAATTAAAACATCTTACATTCAGTAAAATATGTGTGAAATTACAATTTTGAATAAATTTTGAATAAATTGCAATTGGTGGAGAGCAACCCTAACAGTCAAGTCACAGTAATGAATAAGCAGACCGATCTATATCTGTGGTTATCTTCGATGGGATGGATCAACATTGTCAGTACATTTGGAGTTGTAATCTATACTTGACAAGTGTAAAGCAACATTTGGGTCGTTAAAGATAGATGTTGCATAAGTGTTCGTAATATAAAAATAAAAAGAGGTGGTATGATGGCCAATGAGACAACTCTCCACCAGATACTAAATGACATAGTAGTTAACAACTATATGTCATCGTAAGGCCTTCAACAATGAGCAAAACCAATACCGCAAAGTCAGATATAAAAAGCTTCGAAATGACAAATGTAAAACAATTTAAACGAGAACACTAACGGCTTTATTTATGTACAAAACAATGAACGAAAAACAGATATGATCTACAGCAACAAACTACAACCACTGAATTACATGCTCCTGACTTGGGACAGGCACATACAGGATGTTGGCGGGGTGAAACTAATTTGTTGGCACCAAACCCTCCCCTAACCATGGACAGTGTTGTAACAGTACAACATAAGACGAAACTATAAAAATCAGTTAAAAAGGGCCTAGATCATCAGATTGATACAAAATAGAAAAACATCTAAGAAAAAAAAACCAGATCGGACGTGGCAGAGTATTGATACATCCCCACAACACAAAAGACTGAGAGTACTCACAGTTACTGACAGCTAGTTCAAAGCCAATAACAACTAATAAAATCATCATCTAAAATATCAAATAGTACACATCCAAAATCCAATGGATTTAGTGTAAAGACGTCATTAACAGTTGTAGAAAAGCATAACCTTGTGCAATGGCAAGATACGGGTACCGACAGATTGCAAAGCCATGAATGTGAATAGGTATATAACAATAAGTTATTGTTTGATTTTAATTTACTGATAACAAAATCGACATTTATACCCATAAAAACAATATTCAAAGATCCAATAACAGTTGTTGAATTGGTAACCTTTTGGAATAAGTTTATTTAATAGATCGATAAGTTTACTCGGATCGTATCTAAATTTCCGGTCTCGGTAAACAAAATCTCAGTAAAAATTAGGATGTGCTATCCCCTTTGAACTACGTTTTCTACAGATACAGCCAAACTTTCAAACCAAATCTTTGTATCTATGGAAGAATTTAATAAAGGTTTTAAGTAATTTGTTGTATCGAAATCCCTGAATTAATAGTTTACCAGTAATTCATAGAGTACTTTCATTTAAATCCAAAACGTCACACCAGACACGGGCATAGCGAACGAGTTATGATATATGTAGGACTCTAAAGTGCGATGGGGACGCTAAAGTGCGATGGTCACGCTAAAGTGCGATGGTATACGCTAAAGTGCGATGCCTCCATACGCTAAAGTCCGATGGTCCGCGAAAGTATAGACGTAAGAAACGTAGTTTGATTATGACGTTAACAGTCGTTTATACAAACTAAAAATGAACACTCGGGAAGAAAAATTACTAGTATTTGATTAACAACTGTTAAACCAAATGTCAATGACTTATAAATAATTAATTTAAACCTAACCGTGCTTTGACGTCTGAAGCAAATGTGTTTTTTTTTTCGGTAGCTGGAAGAAGAACTTGTATCCTGCAGTCGACCATTTTTACTATTTAGATACAAAATAGTATTCCCATACATATCCTGTATCGTGCTTTTATTGGAAGCTTACGGATAAATTTAAATCATTGTTTATGTTGCAGTTTACTTTGCGGTCCCCGTTAAAATATTGTGGCTTTAAAAAGTAACATTGGTAAAATAAAGGTACATGTTTGCATGCGTAAATTATAAATTGTCGTCTAAAATATTAGTTTGTACATTATAGGAAAATATAACATGTATGTGTAGTCGCTACGAAAAAGGAGAAAACTCGGCGAACATCGCCTTTTTCTCTCATTTAAATTAAAGCTTAAACAAATAAATGTTACATATTCCGACAATAATCGAATTTTGTATTTGTAATTTATAATGACGACTGTAAGGGGAGGTGTTCCTATTAGTGATAGACTGTGTGAATGGCAAACTACGCCAATTATCACAATATTTAATACGCCCGAATTGTTAAAAATTCATTTACAAGAAATATAGTATTTTTTTACACCTAAATTACCTTTTTAGCAATTATTACGTGGTCGGTCTTCTAAATTTAGAAACAATAACTCAGCCTACCAGTAGATTATAATGCCTATCACATATGGTATACCTCAGAATACTAGATTTTGCAAAAGGACTATTTTTACATCTTATGTTCTTTAACGTTTTTAAAGTCCTCGAACCTTACCCTATTGGTCCATCGCATTTTAGCTTGATATACCACCGTACTTTAGCAAACAAACAACCATCGCACTTTAGCGTGAGACACCATCGTACTTTAGCGTAGACCATCGCACTTTAGCGTGACCATCGCACTTTAGAGTCCTACATATATAAACACCGTTAGTAGTATATTAACAAAAATACCGAACTCCAAGGAAAATTCAAAGTGGAAGGTCCTTTATTAAATGGCAAAATCAAAAGCTCAAACACATCAAACGAATGTAAACAACTGTCATATTTCTTACTTGGTAAGGTATTTCCTTATGTAGAAAATGGTGGATTGAACCCGGTTTTATAGCTAGCTAAACCTCCCACTTGTATGATAGTCGCATAGAATTTCATTATATTGACAACAATGTGTGAGCAAAACAAACAGACATAATAGGTAAAAATGTAAAAAAATTGGGTACAGTAGTCAACATTGTGTTATACTCTTAATCACTATAAAAACAAATAACCTTTTCAACAAAGAAAAACAAAATGGCATAAAGACACTCTATAGACAAAGCACATTAGCAAAAATGAAAGACAAGAATACAAAAAATGACCATAGCACAATGACACATTGGCGGGATGTAATTTTGTGTAGAGTTTCCCATGTAAATCTGAAATATCTTATTCTAAGAAAGGACAGTTATTACCATTTAAATTTGATTTATTGAAAGTAAATTCCTTTGGGTAAATTTCGGCAGTATATTTAGACAGTTCTTGATTATTTAACGAAAACATATCACCAAGATAACAGTAAATGTTGTTGAATTTATCAATTAAACGCAATTTAAACGGATCTTTAATGTGTTTGGTCATAAATGTGATTCATAACAATACAAGAATAAGTCTGCTATTAAAGTGGCGCAATTGGTGATCATAGGAATACCTACAACCTGTCGATAAACTGTATTGCCGAAACGTACATAAAGGTTATCAAGGTGAAAATTAACTAATTAGATGTTTCTTTATTATTATGAGGCTGACTTCATACAGGAACTTCTTAGGAAGAAAGATAAAAAGTTAGCAATATCCTTTAACTTTACGTTCCGCTGTATAGATGTTGTTCTCTCACTAAATAATACAAAATTTGGTGACTATGTTGAACGAATCTATCCCATCGAACTAGAGATAAAGGATACTATAGATACAGTCAAGTCTGCCTCATATCTTGACTTACATATAGAAATTGACAATGAGGGTCGGTTGAAAACAAAACTTTACGACAAAAGAGATGATTTCAGCTTCCCACTTGTGAACTTTCCATTTCTATGTAGCAACATTCCAGCAGCGCCTGCATACGGAGTATATATCTCCCAATTGATACGATATTCCCGGGCTTGTATTTCCTATCATGATTTCCTTGATAGAGGATTGCTGCTCACAAGGAAGCTATTAAACCAAGAGTTCCAAATGGTGAAGTTGAAATCATCCCTTCGTAAATTTTACGGACGCCATCACAAGTTGGTTGACCGTTATGGAATAACCGTTTCGTAGATGATATCGGATATGTTCCTTATGTCGTAATTACAATACCCTTCCCTTTTCACGAATGTGACCTACCGAACTAGACTATTTACCGCATTTGTAATAACATAAGCAACACGACGGGTGCCACATGTGGAGCAGGATCTGCTTACCCTTCCGGAGTACCTGAGATCACCCCCAGTTTTTGGTGGGGTTCGTGTTGCTAAGTCTTTATTGTTTTTTATGTTGTGTCATCTGTACTATTATTTGTCTGTTTGTCTTTTTAATTTTGGCCATGGCGTTGTCAGTTTGTTTTCGATCTATGAGTTTGACTGTCCCTCTGGTATCTTTCCTCCCTCTTTTTTAACAGCTTCAATCATCTCATCACACCTCCAGTAAGTATATCTAACATATTTAACTTTCTCATTAGAGAAGTGGGCTTTGAAAGAGTAACTTCGTCTTCTCTGTCAAGTATGATATAACTGGAATAGTATGATCTTTGAAAAAGGGAGAAATTTAGATTATGTTGCTTATATTTATAACAACCAAGATCTTTGATGGCAACAAATAGTTTAAGATAAAAACATTTTAGCTTGAAATATTTTTCAGTTTGAACAAGTCTGACAGATCTGTGATGGGCAATACCCGTAATGATAGCTGTAATGTTGTATAGATTATAGTTGTAATTTATAAGAGGGGTTTATAAACAGAGAAAGAGAAAATCTTTAAATTACAAACCGACCAGAATTTGTTTTGACATTTTATTAAACATTGAAACAAATTTTTTAAAATGTGTCAGATTACATTCTTCTTGTTTGATTCGGTTCATTAGATTCATTAGATTCATTAGCTATCAATAAATAAAGTTAGGCAACAGTTGTTAACCGATTCAGAAGCCAGGACCTCTGTGTTCATCTATGATTGTTAATATATTTCATCTATGATTGTTAATATATTGTAGCAATATTCATATAGACGTAAAAATATATAAATATACGTTAATAAATGTAATTCTGTAATGGTCATTCGGATTTCAAAGCGCGTTTCCCTACTACTTATAGTGCTATAATTCTCGTTTCTGGAGACTTTTAATTCAAAAAGTGTTCCAAACGCAACAAACATTTTTTTTTTATTTACTGTGGATATTAATGCTTGTATACTGTTCGTCCCCGACGGGTTCATTCTACCAGTAGTCCCGCAGAATTTCAAAACTGGCCAAGATGTATTCTAAACATTTTTTAATTTTCAATTAAAATGTTTCAGATTTTTTAAAACTTAAATGATTCAACTCCCTTGAAAGTTTGCCTTGCACCGATTTTAGCTTTTCCTTTAAGGCTTTTTTTATTCTATACAAGAGAGTTACCAACGCAAGCGTGGATTTAATAAAAAAAAAGTCAAAAGAATTAAAGAATGTAGTTGTTATCATTGTAAGTATTCGAAATTTTTGGGTTAAGGTGAATAAACCATACATACATTCACTGATTTGACATTTTAGCAGTAAATATTACCTATTTAACATTTCATTCTCTGGGCTTGTTAAACAGATGTAATTTGTCTTTAAATACAACTTTTTAAATAGAGCATACCGTCTATAGTACGGAGTACTTTCCTTTTTTTCGTCCTCTGTTGTAAAAAATGTGCTTGGATTAAAAACTCCAGCATTCGATAAATATCTTCCTCAAAGAGCTTTTTTCTTCGTTCACTCTGATATTTTACAGAAGACAACATTGAGTTATCTAAGATTTGTCAATGTTAATGTTAAAACCCAATTATTTTAGTTCAGTAGAAACGTAAGAATAATTACAAAAGAACAGAAACAATAGTATGTTGATAGAATGTCTGGCTTCAGATGATTTAGCTGTATAGAAATGCATTTTTACTATGGTAATATAAAGCATCAAATTGTGTCTGTCACATTAAGTCCATTTTAGTTAAAAACATGATTGTACATCAGTTAGTAAAACACTCGTGTTTATAGTTAATTCTGACAAAAATGTCTGGTCTGGTGACTTGCGATATGGATTCATGCTTATTAGTAACCTATGATGTACTTGTATAATCGATGAAGATATATGCTGCCACTGTTTCATTTCGTAGTTAACGTCTATGATGAAAAAAGACGACACCTTTATTCTACAAAACATACTTAAACATTGGGATGATTCATGGTAGTGGAAGTAGTTTTAGTGCTTACTTTTCGATATGTCGAAATCTTCATCACCACGAATAAGATATTTGTGATACTAGTTACGTTGAATGGAAAAGAACTACAGAATATGAATAGAAGAACACGTCCAGTATACGTTAATGGTAAAGCAACCAAACGACAACAGCAACCAAAAACATTCGATAGTAAACAGGTCAATCTCTGAATAAATTAAACAGAACCTATTAAAATCTTCCGACAACACAATTTAAAAGGCCGGACGAGCGTCAAGTAGCCTTAAGTTTGATAAAGTTATTAAAATCTATTCTTTTAAGTTCTCAATTTCAGCAATTTCCAGATTTACAAAACATTATCATTAGAAGTTGACGCAAATGATCTATGTGCTAGTAACACTCGTCTGGTCTTTTAAATTGTATGTCTATATATCAGAGGATTGGAAGAGGACGAACATATTACGGGAGAAATTACAATGTAATTTCCACCCATACTGAAATATCTCATGAACTCTTTTTTGAGGGGTTATAAACATGTCCTTGACAATCAATGTGTCTCTAATATCCAAATGTGGTGCAGCGTATTTCAATTCAACAAAACCCTCAGTTAAAATGTCTTTGTATAATCTAAATGAAAGTTCAATTTTTCCCGTCAAAAAATTTATTACTTATTATTTAATAGTATAAATCAAATGTTGTTAAGACTCATAAGAAAGGGGAGCATAACTATTTAAGTGATCAAAAGAGAAGGTATGATAAGACATCGTTTTACTCCCTTTGAATTCCATAATCAAAAAGTATCAGAAATTTATTAAATAATATCCTTCTGATATTTACCTGTCACTGATATATCATTGTTTATATTTTTTAAGTTTCTTCACGTCTTCCAACTTCTTGCATTTAATGCAAAACTCGAAGAATTGTTGAAATAGCCTTAAATGAGGTCGTGTCATTAATATTTATATATAAGCTATGATCGCTTTCCCAAAAGACATATTTCACTACAAGATGTCTAATACAAATATGTTAATCAGGATAGCGTATCAGAAACTATAAAATAATTACTTTTCCCTAAAGTTCTTTTCTTTTATAGTTAGTTACCAATCTTAGATTTGTCCGGGTTCTGGGTCTGAATGCACAGCAAACTGTAATAGCAAATAAATCACAAAGGAATATTATGTGTGTATCATAAAAATTATAAAAAAAAACCAGTAAAACAAGATTCGTTTTGTGTTTTAAAGTCATGTGTATAAAAAACAATATGACCGTCTTTAAGTGATTCGTTTTATGTCTGAAGCAATTATTTCATAGCCTCTAATTTGATAACGAGGAAGTCGTATTAAGATTGCAATTTAAATATTTTCAGTATATTGAATACAAGTTATTTCTAATTGATAACTTTACTTTTGGTTCATTTGAGTAATAAAATTATTAATAAGATTCAAATAGGGACGCTAATGAATGCTAAGGATAAAAATCTATTGAATATATATTGTATATTTGTTCTTTTAATTGTTGACCACAATTGTATCACGTTTGTCAGGTTTAAAGCAATAGAGCATTAAGAGAATAATGGTCAAAAGATTGTCTGATAACAAAACCAATATGATTTAAACAAAATATTGGTGAACCTCCGAGGCACCTTTAGGTTTTTGTAAAATGAGCTGTATTACACGCATACCGCTGACCTTTGCTATCAAAATATAAAGCTTCCATCAGAACTTTATTCTGGCATTGAAGATTTGTGAGAAATGTTTGAAGTTTAAACTAACCAAAGCAGTTTGTTAAATATACCAACCTTGTAAATATTGTAGATAGGTGAAACTTTGATATCAACAAATTTGTGAAAATGGAAGAAAAGAAAGTAGAACCCATGATTGACGATGATGAAAGAAAACTTTGGAGAAATTGGACTTTCTTAAAGCACGAACTGCGGGTTGAAGAGTTGACAGAAGGGTTGTTCAAAGCAGGAAGATTCGATGCTGAAACCAAAGAAATGATATTAACAGTTCAACCAAATACGAAGTTCATGAAAGCTGAAAAGTTTTTGAGTGCTTTAATACGGTCAGGTATAAAAGGTTACAAAACATTCTGTAAACTGATGAAGAGTGATCCGTCAAACAGATATGCCGAAGTCATGGAAAAGTTAGGAATATCTGATCAAGATTATATGTCGGGTAAGATTATAATAGAAAAACAAAAGATATGGGGTATCCATCAATGACACAAAATCAGTACATGCACAGCAAAAAGAAAAAAAAACAATTTGTTGCTGTTCTTCATCTCAAAGTCACCGTGAGGCCTAACTCATTTTCAATAGTCATTGTAAAGTATGTTGTTTATGTTTTGTTGCTAGTTCATCTTGTACGGTTATTATCTTGTCAATTGTGCACTATGATCTCATAAAATAGGGAATTTCATAAGAATCAAGTGGAAAGAATCTAAGTTGTTCAATTAGTGTTGCTGTTTATTAAATCTTTATGTCTGTGACGTAATGTTGATTTCAAAGCCTCTCAGATTTGATGTATATATGTCTTCGTACTTAATCCTATAAAGCACACTAGAAACCATGTCAATTTCTGTAGCGACTTCTTTTGGTCATATTTGTTTCTATGTTTTCTCATTCTATTCTGCTGGGGACTAAAGAATTCTTTGTTTAAGGTGAATTTTCAATTTTGAACATGTGAGACGAGAGAGTCAGTTTCAAATCACAAAACTTGTAATGACTTATGGAATGTTGAACAACCTCCGCAAATATACAAAATGTAAAATAACAAAAATACCGAACTCCAAGGAAAATTCAAAACGGAAAGTCCCCAATCAAATGGCAAAATCAAAAGCTCAAACACATCAAACGAATGGAAAACAACTGTCATATTTTGACTTGGTACAGGCATTTTCTTATGTATAAAATGGTGGATTAAACCGGGTAACAATATATGTGTTAATAGTTTATGTTTTCCCTTGCAGATTCTGTATCACAGGCTGAGACGGAAGATCAGAGGCCAATATCAGCAAATTCAAGCATGGTATCTATTTCATATATAAACAATGTTTTACATTCATCTATTTGATAAAAACATTTTAACTGGGATATAACTTACATATGGGAGTTTTCTCCTCGTTACTTTTTTGAGATAGGTACTTATTGTGCAACAACTTATAAGTTTCCGTTGTTCCATACAATGACATTTAGATTTTGTGGACCCTTTTTTATTTTTTGGTTTTCATGAGAATGCTTGATATCCATTCACACACAGATCCAATATAAACCGTGGCATATCACAGGAAATTCTAAGTTTTCAAAATATCTGTAATCTTCAAATCAACAACTGGTTGGAAAAACAAAAAGAATAAAAATGTAAGAAAATATAATAATATGTCTGGCTTCCACAAACGTCTGCATGAAATCGAATATAACAATGTTTAATCTATGATAAATATTATTTTAAAATACACATTTGTTTTATTATTAAGAGTGGTGGTACAGGAATAAGCTCAAAAGATGGGGAGACGGGAGAGAAGAAAATAAAACCACCAGTACCAGATATTTTACGACAACTTCCGGCTTCAACAAATGAAGGTGGTACAACAACGCCAAACTTACTGACGACTCCAACAAGTCTTATTCGACAAGCCTCTGTAATGAGCATACCTAACAACGACACGGCGAATGCTGTTTACGCTGTCAGAACGGCTCTGGAATCTGGAGAAACAACAAATACAGTAGCCGATTTAACTACACTGGAAAAAGAACTGGTAAGAATTGCACCTACAATAGCTGATCTTTTTCAGAGAATAACAAAATCTAAGGACGAGCAACCAAACGCTTCTTCAATTGAAGAGTTAAACAAACTGAAAGAGGAAAATGAGAGATTACGAAAAACAAATCGGACACTGATTGAAAAGTTAAACATTTTTCAACAACAGATTATTAACCTGCAGCTAGAGAATAAAAAGTTGCGCGCTAACGATAAATGTGACCAAAAGTCAAAAGAAGAATTGAACAAACGGAATCAGGAACTCGAAAACTTGAGAAAGAAATTTGAAGTACAACAGCAAGAACTTGAGCGAAAGGAGATAGAACTCAATACCCAGCTTCAAAAAATACATGAAATAGAGGAGGAAAACGAACGACAGAAAATTCAGATAATGAAGTTAGAAGTATTACATGACGAAAGTGTAGACGATAGGAAAGAACAGCAAGATCAGATAGAACAACTGATGAAAGAAAAAGCACATCAACAGTATCAAATAAATGCTTTGACAGAAAAACAATCTGCAGACGAAGAACGCTTGCAAAAGATGGAACAACGCTTACTTATGCTTGAAAATGTTGGAAGTGGATCAAGAGCTTCATATTGGAATAATCGAAGTCGAGATAAGAACAAACGGACCACTCGAATCATGTCTCCACCACGATCGATGCCATGGATGAACGGAGTTCTGAATCGTTCGCATAATGCTAACGTTAAGTTTAACCCTCCCGCTCCACTCAATAAACCTCCTCAAGAAAAAGGTTGGTCATTCTGAGAAGATATCAAAACTGTGATAACGCCAAGATCGGCAAGAGGCAATAGAAATAAAATATAAACAAGATAGTCTTAAAAGTGCACTTATAATGTGAATTTTGATAAAATCACATGTACACCTTTAAAAAATAATATAAACTGTTGATAGAGATTTGAAATTGATTTTGCTTGTATAATGTTGTATTTTACATGATGTAATCGAAACAGACCAATGTAATTTTAGTTTGATAAGAATATCATTGTAATTTCATAATTTATTTGATTTCGAGATGATAAGACAGTAACACATTTTTTTTTCTCACGATAACCAATTTATTTTATAACATGTGGCAACAGTTGAAAAAATTATCAAAGTGAGAAGATTTTGTGTGATGGTACATTAGTATTCATTCATACAAATAATAACTAAGTTCATTTTTCACCTCCTAATGAAATTGAATGTTAAAGGATTTGCAATCAAGCGGTTGTTTATTTATTATATTTCCGGTATGTTACGTATTTATAAGCAACTGATGCTATAATTAAAATCTCATTTTCGCATTATCTTTTTTCTTGTTACATACAAGAAAGTTTGAGAAGTAATTGATCGATTATAATAACGTGACTATAACTTCCATTAAAGAACAGCACTGCAGACGTTTCTATGTACGAAGCACTCGTAGATTAAGGTTGAGCTTCAAATTAAAAAAAAACCCTGTTAATGTTATTTTTCTGTGCAAGTTTTGTCAACATCAACGTGTGTGTCGAAATCACGTCGTGTTTGCGCCGACAACAAATACCGAAACAACAAGAAAATGGCTTTAAATTATTTATGGTTTGAAGCGAAAATTAAAAAAAAAAGATTGATTATCATGCAGTTGAGATATACAATCATTGTAAGTTCCCAATACGAAAAACTTGTCTCTAATTCATTTTTCATTTGAGCATACTGATGACCAGATTTCAAACATCTTGTCTAAAAAAATGTATCTTAAAAACCAGTTGTTGGCATGACACGGGTTATGTTCTTCTCATATATGTTATGATGGTATGATACTAAACCCCTAACGGGAAGGATTGTGCCTGATATTCATATGATGAAGACATAATCTTTCAATCAGTTTAATTGAAGTCTGGAGCTGGCATGTCAGTTAACTGCTAGTAGTCTGTTGTTATTTATGTATTATTGTCATTTTGTTTATTTTCTTTGGTTACATCTTCTGACATCAGACTCGGACTTCTCTTGAACTGAATTTTAATGTGCGTATTGTTATGCGTTTACTTTTCTACATTGGCTAGAGGTATAGGGGGAGGGTTGAGATCTCATAAACATGTTTAACCCCGCCGCATTTTTGCGCCTGTCCCAAGTCAGGAGCCTCTAGCCTTTGTTAGTCTTGTATTATTTTTAATTTTAGTTTCTTGTGTACAATTTGGAGTTTAGTATGGCGTTCATTATCACTGAACTAGTATATATATTTGTTTAGGGGCCAGCTGAAGGACGCCTCCGGGTGCGGGAATTTCTCGCTGCATTGAAGACCTGTTGGTGGCCTTCTGCTGTTGTCTGTTCTGTGGTCGGGTTGTTGTCTCTTTGACACATTCCCCATTTCCATTCTCAATTTTATCTTCAAACCAATGAAGGATCGCAAATTGCAGAATGCTACTTCCATACCAATAAACCCATCTACTCTACATATTGTAGTGAGTTTTATAAGTTTCGAAACAATATTTGTTTGAAAGAGAACGTGGTACTGTCTGTATGATGATGCTGACGATGTAGCGTTTACCGCCCAGTGGCAAATATCACATCACATCAAGACTATACATCACATTCCTGTGTACAAGACCCGACACACTGAACCAGATTTTGACGAGCTAATTCGCAGGATAAGAGTCCACAGGAAAAAATATTACCCTTAATTCATAAATTCCGGTTGCTGAGTGGAAAAGCAGCAACTACTAATTTTAAATTGTTAAAAGTAGCTTTCGTTAATCGAGTGATGCCTTACATCGTCGGCTTTATCTAAAATTTTAACCTATAACATTCCATGTGCATGCTACAATACATCATGTACTGTGTTACAACCCTACATAAAATCGAAGAAAAAAGTCATCACTCAACTAATGGAAGTTATATTTAACTAACCTAATTGGCCGAGTGGTTTAAATCATTGTTTGATAAACTTGTATTGATTTATTGTTTGTTGTCTCCTTTACTTTTTATGGTAAATATTTGGACGAAAACAAATTAACAGTAAAAACGATAGGTAGGTTTGGCAAGGGAAGTCGTCCGAGATGAAGGGCGGGAAATATAGACCTCTATTTGAAAATGAAAGTATGCTGGATATAGGCATCATTTTGTCTTGGCTGTGTGGGATGCATAAATACGCAGCCACGTCCGGTCGGCAAGAAAGGAGAATGTCACGATCTCTGCACGTTACAGAACCCTAGCAACAACTCTTTGAGGGGTCCGTAGGTAGCCAGTTGCTGGAATATGTCTGCCCCTCTCCATTATATCTTCATTTTTCAGTGAAAGTCCAAATTGACCACGCTTTATCTCGGTCGCCTTACCTTTCAGAACCTACTTATCGTATCAATTGTTATTTTATTCTCGTCCTGTATATACATGAAACATTTGCCACTGAACGTTAAGCAAATAACAAACAATCAATCAATACGTTTTTTTCAAACAAACAAAAATGTCTATTTGATATATTGATCTTTCTATGAAACTGGGTGTAAAAAGTAAAATAACAAAAAAACCGAACTCAAAGGAAAATTAAAAAAACGGAAAGTCCCTTATCAAATGGCAAAATCAAAAGATCAAACACATCAAACAAATGGAAAGCGATTGTCATATTCCTGACTTGGTACAGGCAACTTTATCTGTTGCGGTGGTTACAATTTCTTTTTTCGCTGATTGGAAATTCAAAGAACGTCATTAGATTTTTTGCTACACGAACAGTACAGGAATAAACCATCATTTACAGACATTCAATACCGAAAATATAAAAGAAACGTTTTAGTCTTGCTTCAAACTACAAGTAAGCGAAGTGCTGTTTAACACCAAAAATACTATCGTGGAGAATACCACTATTTATCAAATTCCTATTGATGGAGTCATACTTCCACAATATATCTCTATATTTGTTGTCCTCTAGATGTCATAAATTTGCGCGAAGAAATCGTTACTGTAGCATATTCATTAACATTATTATACGCAGATAATTTATGTATATGTACGTATTTAATCATGACCAATGTCGATGATGCAGGATGAAACCTTCATGGCCGAACAGTCAATCGGAAGTGATATCGCTTCAGTGGAAGTAAATCATGAATGATACCTTCAGGGACGAACTGTCCATCAGAATTGGTACCACTCCATGTGGATGTGAATCTGACAAGGACGATACCTTCAGGGATGAACAGTCCTTCATTTGTGGTATCACTCCAATGGAAGTTACATGAATGATACCTTAAGGGACGAACAGTCCATCAGAAGTAGTATCGTTCAAGTAGAATAATCTGGCAAGGACGATACCTTCAGAGATGAAAAATCCATCAGAATGGGTACCACTCCAGTGGTTGTCAATCTGACATGAATGATACCTTCAGGGATGAACAGTGTATCAGAATTGGTATCACCCCAGTGGATGTGAATCTGGCGTGGATAATACCTTCAGGGACAAACAGTCCATCAGAAGTGGTATTGCTCAAGTGGATGTATATCTGAAATAGATGATACTTTCCGGGACGGACAAATCATCAGAATTAGTATCAATCAAGCGGAAGTAAAGCTGACATAGATGATACCTTCATGGACGAATAGTCCATTAGAAGTGGTATGGCTCAAGTGGCAGTAAATCTGACATTGATTAATAGTCCATCAGAATTGATATCACCACTCTAGTGGAAATTAATCTGACATAGATGATACCTTCAGGGACGAACAGTCCATCAGAAGTGGTATCACTCCATTCGAAATAAATCTGACATGGATGTTACCTTCAGGGACGAACAGTCCATCAGAAGTTGTATCACTCCATTGGAAGTAAATCTGACATGGATGATACCTTCAGGGACGAACAGTCCATTAGAAGTGGTATCGCTCAAGTGGAAGTAAATATGACATGGAGAAAAACCTTCAGGGACGAACAGTCCATCAGAAGTTGTATCACTTCATTGGAAGTAAATCTGACATGCATGATACCTTCACGGACGAACATTCCATTAGAGGTGGTATCGCTCAAGTGGAGTGGAGTCAATCTAGCAGAGATGATTCATTCAGGGACGAACAGTCCAATAACAGTGGCATTTCTCATGGAGAAATGAATCGTTTTAAACTAGTTTTATAAGTACTCAAACTTTCTTTACTATCGATATTAACAGTCGTTTGGATCTATCGTTTTGATAAAAAAAAGCCTATTGAGTATATGGTTCCAAAAGGTGTTTGTGTTGTGGGGTTACTGTTTCATTGACATAATTTTACCTCTACGTTTACTTTTTCATATGGATCTTGTCTGCGAATGTAAAAGATTTCCGAGTCTAAAACCATATGTCTACTGTACTGCAAACCACAATTTTCAGTTGGGGAGTAAGGAAATCATGTTGTTAAATAATAATAATAATATTTATACAGGTAAAGGCAATATATACAAATACATAATACAACCTTAAAATATAGCAATGGTTGTGATATAGGTACCTCTAATGCCTTAACCCAAGGATTACCCATGAAAGCAAACAAGCTTATTTCCAATGGGGTCCTTATAGTCTTGATAATAAAATAAATAATTTATCATTCAATATTACAGCAATAAATAGTATCCATGAATCACAGCTTAAAACATTCGTATAAAAAGCAATCTAATAAAATATAAAATCCGCATCTGACATTGACCTGAGTTTACTCATTAGGTGTTGTTTTACTTCATACTTAAATTTTATTTTTGAGTTCACATGAAATACCTTTTACATAATCTGGCAAAGCATTCCAGTTTTTAAAACCTCTATAACAGAGAGAAGAAGATTCTACACCTTTGCCATTTGGAACATAAAAATTGTAAGTAGTTGTTCTAGTATTCCTATTCGAAGAAGTTCTTGAAAAAACACTTTTTAAGTATTCTGGACATTTGTTGTGAAAAACATTAAACATGATTCAGACGAAATTGTTTCACTCTGTTGCAAAAATTTAATAATCCCAATTTTTCAAATTCATTTACAGTGATTCGTCTTCTCTAAGGAAGATATAATATAAACCGTATAACTTTATTTTGAATAACTTGAAGCTTGTCTTTAAGTTTTTTGGATAAGCCTTCATATCAACAAGCACATGCATAATCAAGATGGCATTGTATAAATGCAGAACACAATGTTTTTCTAGATTGTTGAGACAAACATTCTTTATATCTATATAAAAATTTAAGTCGCTGATTAGCCTTCTTTATAATATTGTCAACAACTTGTTCACCAGATAAAAAAATGATACCTAAATATTTCACATTTGATTTACTCTTAATTTTAATATTATCACATTCAATAGAAAGTTATCCAACATTGATAAATACTGTGAAGAAACTTGCTTATTGAAATTGATGCGTATTAGTAAACAAGTTGTTAATTGTTACAACATTTGTACTAGTTGTTCTCTAATTTCTTTGTATATGAAAGTATTGATTTATAAATGCAAGAGACTTGTTTGTGTTGTGTGTTGCTGTCTGGTGGACCTATATCCTACATCTCCTTTTATTCTTAAAACAGTGTTCACATGTAATTATAGTCATCATTCAAATACATGTGTAGATCTTACAGACAATTTAACAGCTCATTGACAATGATGATCAGATTCCTATAGCGGGCTTTTCAGTAGGGGTTGGGGAGGGAGTATAATACTTACAGCTAGCAAAATGCTTTTAAACCGACCGTGCGAGGGCTGTAAAGCCAGTCAAGGTCGTTAAAAACTACCATCATCATGCTTTTAAACTTTTTCAGTGTATGTTAATATCAATCTATGTCAGTAACAAATTAAAAAAAAATCAATGTCTTTGTGTGCTTCGTATTCTAACTGCCTATGGACATGATTTACCTTCTTTTTCTATCGCAATTCTAAAGAATGTTACCTCTGTATCTGAAACCAGAATATGAGCACAAACTTTACGTTAAAATATTGCAAGATACGACCACAATGACATTTCTTGCAAGGTGAGAACCGAATGAAATAAGATTAAACGTGCTTATTTCAAAAACAATTTGAATGGTAAATTGTTTTCAATTATTCAAAGGCCCCTTCCTATTGTAAAAAGTGAATTCGAAATCACATTTCAACAGTGAACTTATGATAAAAAAAAGGATGTTTCAAACAATTATAAAAGCTTCGTTTTGATATTGATAGTCTCCAATGTAAATCTTTATCAAGCCGGTTCGTAAGCAACACTTACAAAAGCCATTGTATAGCATTGTTAAAAAGGTCCACATCTCTCAAAAGAGTCGCCAAATGTCACAGTATTTGGTACAAAATATTTTGGAATCATAATGTAACCATCCATGTGTTAATGAAATAATCAGTTTTATCTTGATTAAGCACGACAGATTTAATATAACATTATTATTGATTCGGTGCTATCTATTTATCTTCTATAACTGTTTTGGTCCGTATTACCGTTGCCTTAATAATCTTGTAAGGAATGACGTTTAAGTTGTATTACAGATAAGATAGCTTTACGCACGTCCTATGCATTTTATTTTAAACAATTTGAATAACAATGAAATTGATCAAATATGGTTGCTTTGTTTTTCAGAAATCAAAATAATGAACTAACAGAAATGCTTTAAAGAAAACTCTGATAATCACACATTGTCAGGTGAAATAATTTGAAAAGTAAAGCTTGTTATTATCATCCTTCTTCTGATGAAAGGAGTGAAATTCAAACAATAAAATACTTATACATGAGAAAATATTTAGCTTATGTAAAGATCAAATATTAGGTATTTGATTAAGCATTATTACTTTATGCAAAATTGCATGTTACTATGAAGTGCAAAGAGGTTTTGGCTTCAGTCCATAACAAGCACTACTAAAGGCCTCAAAGATCTCAAATAAACAGGTAGGGTTTTAAAATTTCTGTTGAACTTTAATACTTAATTTTAAAAAAGTGCACTTGTGCGATGGGACTGCGATATATACCGATTAAGCAAATTAGTGTTCAATGAATTAAATAACTTGAAATGTTGATGAAATTTAAATTTGACCTTTTAATAAAAGACGACACTTGTTAAGAAACAAAAGGGGTTTTTAAATGTCGGTAAGTCCAGTCATGTTAATAGATTAGGTGTGTGACATGGATAATGATGTCCGCAGAGTCAGATTTGATGCGGAAGTTGAGGAAACCATTTTAACTGGGAAATGGAGTTTTTTAAGGTATGGAAGATAATACAAATCATTACTTTAATAACCATTCAAGCCGATCGAGATTGAGTTATATTTTATCTGATAGTTTTAAATTTTTGCAGTCACATAAAAATTCATGATAAATTTGTTAATGTGTGTATGGAACATCCCGAAAAAATGGAAATATCACATTTATAAATATGTTTTCGTTTATAACCAACTATAGGTGACCGTAACGTCTTCATCATTAGGCAAAACATATACTGTGTAGTAACCGATAAAAGGCCCAAGAATGACAAACTTTGTAAAATTCATAATGGAAAACCAAAGGCAAGATTTATGCTTAAAAATTACGAAAAACAAATTTGGCAGACGAAAAGGCTCCTGACTTGGGAGCACATATGAATGTCAGAATGTGGCGAGGTTAAACATGTTTGTGGGCGCTCAATCCCCCTTACCCTGGAAAGTATTGAAACAGCGTACAATAAGAACAAACTGTAAAAATGTTCCTTCGAAAAGAAGGTTTTCGGTTTTGGTATATGTAGCAGATTTTTCGTAAGGGAACGACCATTTAATTTTGAAGGGAGGGGGGGGTTCATTTTGAAATCATTTTGCGTACCACGCAAGCATCAAATTATTTACTTTTTTGTCGCGAATTGTTTTTCAGAACTTATCATTATATTTAATTGCAAAACTCTCAATCAGAAACTTGCTAGTCCTCCTCACTGATCAAAACATTTTTTTTCCTTTGAAGTTGGGAATCAGAATATTTTTTAGATCCTAACCATACCCCTCCCCTTTCAGAGTTTAATTGTGGGAACGTAAATTATAATTTTGATTACCAGTACAATGATTTTTTTCATTTAAATAGTCAGGAATCGTATCATACAACTTTAGCCAGATAATGCTAAATGAAATTTCAACAATTAAACAGTCTTTTTAAAAAGGGAGATGATGTCATTATGTCAGCTTCAACTATTGCGCTTGACTATTTCTTCAGTAATTTATGAAGCTTACCATTTCCACTTTACAAATATCTACAGTAGAGAGCAACTATAATCAAACAATGAAAGAATGCAATAAATAAATGATACGTATTATCCATAGGTGAACACATCTTCGCCATAAGCTGAAACCAAAACCAATACCGAAACCGATACCGAAACCGAATCCCGGGATATTTGAGTGGGTTGATATTCTCCCGAGTAAATGTCAGTGTAAACTCAATCAGCATATTCATTTATATTGTTATAAATCTGAACGTATTATATAACTTGACGCACCAATTCCCATGATCTATTTAAAAGTGAAGATTAATTCAAACGCTATTGAATACACTGGTACAAGTTAAATCAAATTTAAGATGTCGATATGAATTTATATAGTATATACATTTATCATTAAGCATGTTTCGTCGAAGGGACTGTGATGCATATAGTTACCCTTTTAACCTTGGGATATCCTACATACACTCTTCTTGCTCGGATCTTATGTTGACATTTTTTAGCTTGGGTTGATCGCGGAATATTTAATTTTGGTAGTTTAGCCGTCTCAAGGTATATGGTGTAACGATTTGGTGTTCAAGTAGATATGTGGTGTTAGATCTAACAAGCAAGGGACAAACACGAGGAAACGTTCATGCCTCGTCTAGACCTATGGCGTCCATTGATTAGTAAGTCAGCACGCCATTTTAGTCACAAAGGAAGCCAGATCTTAGATATCCGATTTTCGTTTACGTATCTAATATAACCTGAATTAACATCAAATTACTTAACCGTTACAAGGAAAACTAATAGCACTTCGTAAATTTGTTGCGTGCTAACCGCTTTTTTGCCTTCATCAGGAACGATCAGATTAAACAAAAAGTCAAAACCAATGCTTATATGTACCTGGATTTGAGAGGTAAAACATGTGAAAGGCTATATCATTGAAAGAGGCCAAAAAGAAATTATCAAATCTAAAGACCCAGCACACAAATTTCACTTGTTCGGAAATACCACCGAAGTAAATGATAGTTGTAATGAAATATAATGCATCCTCACGAAAGCGCTTAAGAAGACACGACTAATAAATAAGGCAGCAGGTCTTAGAAGTTGGCAAAGTGATCTTTTGAAGCCTGTTAAGATGTTACTCTCCGTTTCAACAACTATCTTCGATGTTTGATGTTAAAAAAACTTGAGGGTATAAAAGAGTATTAACAAACATACAGAACTCCAAGGTAAATTCAAAAAGGGAGAAGTCCATTAAACCTGACAAAATCAAAGGCTTGACTATATCAACCAACGGAATGAATGGAAAACAACTGTCATATTCCTGAATGTAAAGCTATCCACCAAATTTGGTCAATTATTCGTCAGCTTTTTAAAATCGATTATTACATTGCCCTCTGCTTAGAATGACGAAATATAAAAGAAGATTGACATGCTTTTGAAGAAACCCTAGGAATAGATTACTTTAGCTATATTTGGTAAAACCTTTCGGAATTTTATAGCCTCAATGCTCATTAACTTCGTAATTTATTTGGCCTTTTTAACTATTTTACTCGCGCGTCACTGATGAGTCTTTTGTAGACAAAACGCGCGTCTGGTGTAGAAATTTCAATCCTGGTATCTATGAAGAGTTTATTTAGATCTATTGATTGTACCCCAATAGAAAATATTGAAACCAGGCATTGTTTTATACAGGACATCAAAACATACATTGCATTTATTCATGTAATAGAAGTTACCTAGATAGAAATAACATATCTGAAATATGGTTTCCAAGGTTACAATTATGACTTACACAGATTGATGCAGACCATATCTCTAGAGGAAACATTACCATTCCCTCAATATTGTTACTTGCTTGTTAACACAATTTATCTAGCTGAAAACCCCATTGTTTTACCCCAGACTTCAAGAAGGTTAGGTTTTTGCATGCCATTATCACGATCAACGCAAACTTATCAACGAAAAGACTTAAAAAAAAGAATAATTAAAGTAGAAACCTCATTTGACGAACGGAAATGTTTAAAATCATAAGCGATATTACACAATGTGTATAAATCATAAGCGATATTACACAATGTGTATAAATCATAAGCGATATTACACAATGTTTAAAATCATAAGCGATATTACACAATGTGTATAACTACGTGCAGCACTGTCCCTTCGGCGAAACATTCTTCACAATTAATGCGCATCATAACTAAATTTATACTGATATATCATGAATTGTATATCACTTAATTAGTGTATTCAATAAATTAAAAAAAAAATCTTCATTATTTCTAATAGAATCATGTGAATTGATCTTTCATGTGTTTTATCATAATTTTGTCTTTGGTAATAACAAACGTTGTTATAGTAAAATTGTGAATTGCCAAATACAAAATTTTAATATAACACATGTAATAATCGGTGTGATATTGTCGGGTTTTGAAAAAATATAAATAAATATACGGGTTGAGTTCATTAAAACTTAATAACACTAATATTTACACATGTATGATAATTTCAACTCGCTCAACTATACTTGGTTTCGGTGTCAGTCTCGGTTTGGTTTCGGCTTATGGTGAAGATGTCTAATAAGGTAAATCTTTATTTATTAGCATGGCATCCTGGTCAAACCTCCTCTTTGCGTCAGTACGTTGATGAGACACTACACAATCTTGTTCATTGGATTAATTTCGCTTGGTCAATAAAACTTTCAATAGCATTTTTTTAAATTCTAAATACATTAAAATATTTCTAGAATTAGCTAAACATACCAATACGTTTTAACATCTGTACAATTTGATATAGCATTTTTAAAAAAATCTTCGCTTGTTCCTCTAAGAATGAAACTTTGTAACGCCATATTCTATGAGTATAACATATCTCCGATTTTATAAATATATATTCTCTTTGGTATTGAGTACTATTAAAGTTTGTCGGCCAAAGTCCTTGTTTTAGCTTCCAAAGCTTGTTATTTATACAGGTCAGATAGTGATCATTAACAGCACAATTAAGTACAATAACTTCCATAAATTAATCTACATCTGTAGTATAAATATGGTCTGCATCTGTAGTATGAATATGGTCTACAACTGTTGTATGAATATGGTCTACAACTATTGTATAAATATGGTCTACAACTGTTGTATAAATATGGTCTATATCTGTTGTATACATATGGTCTATATCTGTTGTAAACATATGGTCTATATCTGTTGTATACATATGGTCTACATCAGTTGTATACATATGGTCTATATCTGTTGTATACATATGGTCTTTATCTGTTGTATACATATGGTCTATATCTGTTGTATACATATGGTCTATATCTGTTGTATACATATGGTCTATATCAGTTGTATACATATGGTCTATATCAGTTGTATACATATGGTCTATATCAGTTGTATACATATGGTCTATATCTGTTGTATACATATGGTCTATATCTGTTGTATACATATGGTCTATATCTGTTGTATACATATGGTCTATATCTGTTGTATACATATGGTCTATATCTGTTGTATAAATATGGTCTATATCTGTTGTATACATATGGTCTATATCTGTTGTATACATATAGTCTATATCAGTTGTATACATATGGTCTATATCAGTTGTATACATATGGTCTATATCTGTTGTATACATATGGTCTATATCAGTTGTATACATATGGTCTATATCTGTTGTATACATATGGTCTATATCTGTTGTATACATATGGTCTATATCTGTTGTATACATATGGTCTACATCTGTTGTATACATATGGTCTACATCTGTTGTATACATATGGTCTACATCTGTTGTATACATATGGTCTATATCTGTTGTATAAATATGGTCTACATCTGTTGTATACATATGGTCTACATCTGTTGTATAAATATGGTCTATATCTGTTGTATACATATGGTCTATATCTGTTGTATACCTATGGTCTATATCTATTGTATACATATGGTCTATATCTGTTGTATACATATGGTCTATATCTGTTGTATAAATATGGTCTATATCTGTTGTATACATATGGTCTACATCTGTTGTATACATATGGTCTATATCTGTTGTATACATATGGTCTATATCTGTTGTATAAATATGGTCTATATCTGTTGTATAAATATGGTCTACAACTGTTGTATACATATGGTCTATATCTGTTGTATAAATATGGTCTATATCTGTTGTATGAATATGGTCTGCATCTGTAGTATGAATATGTTGCAGATTTATTTTTTCTCTTTCTGATGCCCAATGAATGTATTTTGTCTACGCAGTTTATATGTTAAAATCTCCTAAAGTATGACACCATGATTTTCTGAAGATGCTCTTTTTATTGACTTTCCAAGGAATCAATACAAGATTGCAATGATCATCTAGCAATATTTTCGAAGTACTACGCTTCTGTTTAAGAGTTCTGTTTCGTCTCGTTTGTGATTTGTTATCCTTTGCATTCAGATTTTCTATTTTATATGTAACAGAGTTGTTACGGAATCTCATATCTAATAATTATGTCATGAATTAAGGTTACAGCTTCAGAACTACGTGGTAAAATTAGTTTCAGCAGGAGGAAAATACGTTAGAATGATTGTGTTTAATTTCACACCAAAAGTAAATATGAAGCTGACCAGAGGTAATCAGAACACGTTGATCTAAAGGAGACATCAAATAAAGTTTGAATATTAAGAGTTTCTATATTTTGCCCTTAAGCCGAACCAAACACTCAAATACTATCCTCAAACAGTTCATCTTTTCCACATGCCATTATCTATGTTCGTATATCGAAGAGGGGAGGAATGTCAACTCATTTGGAGTAAGGAGGTTGGTCTCACTAAGAAAGAAAAAATTATCTTTTATCGCAATCCTTCTAAATTTGATAGAGAAGGATTTTTCTTCATTCTTCCATAACTTCAAAATGTGATACAAATTGAAGAAACGATCAACTTATTCAATATTTTCGTTGGTGACAGTTACTTTTCCTCTTTATATTTGAAGAATGGAACTACCCAATATTAAGATATGGTTATTTAACTTGATGAACAAATAAGTATACAGTTTTAGTGTACAAACTTATCAAGTATATTTCAATCTTAAATATAGCAATTAAACTAAATAAATCTACAAAAACAATTGAATCGTAGATTGACAGATTTTGCGGAGGCATTTTGTCAAGAATTTAAAAACAATTAAAATTTAAATTACAGATACCTACTAACTTTAAATGAAGAAATAAATTTGCAAATCATTGCTGACACATTAGAAGATAGAGGAGCTTTATCTCCAGACGAGAAAGACGTTATTTTACAATTGTACAATTACCGAGAAAAAATAGAACTATGCCTTGGAACTGTGATGGTTTCGGGTCCTAATTCTTATACAACTATATGTGAAGTTTTAAGAGATTGTGGGTACGGACATATTGTGGAATCGTTAAAGGCAGACGACGAAGAATCCGATAAATGTAAGTACATGTACATCTTTATATTTCAAAGTTTTGCATTTGATAGTATCGCTGTTTAAAGTATAAGTACAATGTAACAAGGAATGATATTTGTATCTAAATTCAAGGCATATTCCACAAAATCTTGTAAATTACCTCAAGGCATATTCCACAAAATCATGTAAATAACCTCAAGGCATATTTCACAAAATCTTGTAAATAACCTCAAGCCTGTCCCAAGTCAGGAGCCTGTAGTTCAGTGGTTGTCGTTGGTTCATGTCTGTCATGTCTATTTTTCGTAAATTGTTTTGTTATAAATTAGGCCGTTAGTTTTATCAATTGAATTGTTTTCCTATTTTTTATGTCGGGGCCTTTTATAGCCGACTATACGGTATGGCATTTTCTCATTGTTGAAGGTCGTACGGTTACCTATAATTGCTTACATCCACTTTATTTTTAACTTTGTTGGATAGTTGTCTCATTGGCAATCATACCACATCTCCTTATTTTTATATCAAGGCATATTCCACAAAATCATGTAAATAGCTACTTCAAGTTGGAATATTCCTTTAAAAGATCAATGTCAATAAATACTGACCAATATCGAAAAAAACCCACTAAAACGATTATATTTGAACTAATGGTACGATTAACTGTCACATTCCTGACCTGTTTAGGAAATTCATATACGAGAGCAGTAGGTTGGTCTGGGTTTTACAACATGTCAAACTTCCCTAATTCATGTAATTAAATCTTGTTGAAATAACAATTGTCTCGTGAACTAAGTAAACTAATATAAGGAAAGAACAAGAAGATTTAACAAAATATAGAAAAAAAACAGTAAGATTGTAATGATAACCATTGTTCATATTTGGCATACCTTCTATAGCCTGGTTAGATCAAATATTACGTTGTATATATTTTTTTCCCAAATACCCGATTCTTCCATTAAAGTGCTGAGAATCCTAATCTGATTAATAAACCTTTAGTCGTATGACCAATTCCTATAGTACAGTATTTTACATGTAATTTGGCATCATTATTCCACCATTAAAGGTTTTATTTTAAAACTATTAATATGATGTTTTACTTTTACAGCTGATAAAGGTAGGATTATTATAAATCAAATGTTATTACATTATGCTAATATGTTATCAACCTAAGTAGAGGTTCTAAGTCTACGACATGCTATGTCCAAAGGCGGTTACAACAACCTCAGAAAAAGGGCAAGATCAAGAGTTAAATATGGATAGAGGTCAAGCACTGAAATTTAAAATATGCCCGTCAGATTAGTAAAAGGACCTAAAGTTGTTTGGATATCCGTTCATCATGTGATTTATAAAATAAAAATAAAGACTTGCATGAAATTTGAGCAATTTGGTCAAAGAAAAATTAGGAAACCAATGGTCTAATCAAAAACATTTGAGAAACTTACTTTGACCATGGTTACAAGATATTGTGGACACATAAGCCGTAGACTTAGATCCTAGACTTTATAGTATGATCCTCATTGTCAATTTTCCTTTCATAATTTCATCTATAATAATGTAGAGATTCATACGTTTAACATTATAATATTCGATAATAAGGGGATCATAAACAAGTATAAACATTAATCTACATAAAGATATTTGATAATTGAATTAAGTAATATAGTTCATATAAGTATATGATAATACAACACATACCACTTTAACACACATTAGAATGAGGCGTCCTAAGAGTATGCATATCTTCATTATTCATTGGATAGAACATAATCTAGTATACATAACTCGTGAGAAAAAAATGAAAACTTTGCAAAAGCGTTGAATGATTATCATTACATCTATGTCTTGCTAACGATTGGCTGAACAAGATAAATCGAGAAAGGTATATCGAAGGCAGCAAACAAAACGGTACATTTACTGCCACTAGGTTTGTACCATTGCTGGTGAACTTACATGTTGATCATCCGTCCTGCGGTCCGTGCTTCGGTTTTGCCGTGAGTTAATTAGTATACTTTTATGTAAATCCTGAGCAAATTTTGAAGATTGCAACTACCGCAGCCAATATCTATATATTTATCTAAAGGTCTAGTCCCTTTTTAATAGCTACTGGTTAAAAAGTTTAAAAAAACACGACACCTCTAATTTACTGTTTTTATTTACATAAGATACATTGAAAATGGTAAAGTCAGTGGATCTTTTTAATAGCATCACTACGGTATGGGCTGGAAACTCGCTCCAATCGTTTTAAGAGACCTAGGGCTGTCAAGCAGATTTGGGCCTATCCCCGAAAATTCTGCTTCCTTCACCAATTACATGATTATTATGAATGTGTACAAATATTTAAATAATGATGTTAAACTCAATCAAACAAAGGGTCATTGAAAACTCCACTGCATAATAACATCAGGTGTTTCTTTTTACACTGTACCCATTATGTATACAAATGTGCATGAACAAATTTGTATAATATAGTTTGTGATTATTATTAACTACTGTCCTCAAAGAGTTATATGGAGTATTACTGAAATTCGCTTCACTAATTGCATGCAAACTATATCTTAGCCGAACTAACTAACTATTTTGTGAGAGAAGTAGAGACATTTCTCCTAAACTTATTTCAAACCGGGCTATTTTCAATATATCTTAAATCTTGGATAAAATTTTAAATACCAAAGATTCATGTGTGTAAACTTAGGGATTCTCAAAGTATTATGTCATATCTTTCAACTCGAAATTATCTATAATGATAAAAGATAACTAACAACTAAAATTTTGATAGATTTCGTCAAATTGTGAGCATTTTTAAACGACAAAAGTTTGACCCTGCAAAGCCATCGGGCACTGTTTTTTAATGAGTGAACAGTATTTATTTGTTAATCCTGCAACAATCCTCATAATTCTGTCACATGTGAAACCCCCACAAGTTTTATGAAAATGCATGATTATAGAAGAAAGGGTAGATTCAGGACACATCAGTATGTGCATTCTGCAGACTGGGAAGAGCAAAATAAACAAATTATATATGTTTGTATCTCTTCTGCCTTTTGAGGTCAGTAACGAGATCCATAAGTTAAAAATAAGTCAAAAGATGCATACGAACATAGACATCATCATTCAACTTTACACTCTCAAATCTAAGCGAAAACTTATCTCTAATAGTTTTCTTATTTTTCATTGCAAAAAGTTACAGCATTATTAGACGTTATGAATTTCCATTTGCTATCTATTTCATCCATTTAATGTTTGAAAACGGAAAAGTTTGTTCTAAAGATGATTTGCTATTCCTTTAGAATCATTATTATATTAACTTTTCTAATCTATATTTCAGATTTACAGTTAGTTCAACCAAAGCGATATATGCTATCTTCAAAAGTTAGTATCTTTCAAAACATGTATGAACATATAAACCCTCTGGGAAGTCTTCAACGATGAATGATAATTAAAAATGCATTGTTGATTAACTCTCTTTTTTCGTTCAATGATTTTCTAACAAATATAATTGACTTTGAATTGAGTAACAATTGTATTTCAGGTAGAATACACAATGTTGTGTTAATGGTAAATATTTGGTTTTCTCTGTTAAATATAAATACAACTAGCATAGACTCTTAGCGATTACTATTGGGATTTTAACTAAAGTAAAGTAAAATATTGAAGTTCTTTAACTTTCAGATAGTGTTGAGTTGCTGTTTCATGGATGCACACCAGCATCTCTTTTTATTTAGATTTACATAATCAAAGTCAATCATACTGACTTTTCTAAGTACAAAATGTTTGTATTAAAAAGTATAGAAAGCCATAGTATAAAATATGTAGATTTCTATTAAAGTCACCAAATAGGATTTCAAAAGATCAACTGATTAATTGTTGATTGTTTATTTTCCTGTAAAATATGCTTCCTGCATAGTCAGGACTAAGCTTTAGAAGAATAGCCAAAACCTTAAATGAGTGCGTTGGGACATTAGTTTTATAAGAATTAAAATATCTTGGACCTGTACAATTTATACTCATTTGGTTCTGGTCAGACAAAAAACATTATCGTCAGAGGCAATCGTTGATTCTGAATGGCCAATTAAAAAAAAATCTTTTATGAAGAAGGCGAAATGTTTTTACATTTTACAAGTTTGATGATTGGGAGACCCTCTAGAAAATTTCCTCATTTGTTGTTAATCGGATGGCAATTATGATGGCATTGGGGACACATAATTCCCATTGAAACTTTATGAAAAATCCCATTTTCATCGTCTACTTTGAAACCGATAAGACAGTGTGAAATAAACTTGGTAGGAATTACGTATGGAAGGTCCTCTACAAACAATCATTGTTTGGTTCAGATCTGACGGAAAACATTGCCGCAAGGTATATAATCTTTGATTCTGATTGACCAATTTTCAAAGTCTTCTTCTCTGAAACTACAAGGCGAAATATACTGACACCTTACAGAATAAACTATTGGGACACTTTCTACAAAAAATCCTCTTATAATGTAGACCAGATAGCAAACAATGTGGCATCGATGGCACAAACTTTCTATTCAAGCTCTGTTTTAAATCACATTTTCATCTTCTCTAAAACCCACTATTTTATGTGAAATAAAGTTATAGGAATATTTTGACAGTCCCCGTTTGGTCCTGATCATGCGAAAAACATGGCTATCAGAGGCAATATTTGAATTCCAATTGTCAAATTTTAAAAATTCGTCCTCTTTAAAACTACAAGGCGAATTGTTTTTTTTTTTAACTTTACAGGATTGATGATTTTGGGACAATCTAAAAATCGTCTTCGTTTAATGTTGGTCGAATGTTAAACATGGCGGCATTAGTAGCACATATTTTCCATTTAAGCTCTATCGAAAGTCGCATTTTCAACTTCTCTGAAACCTGGGACTAATACATTGATTATCTATTAGTCCCAGCTGAAACTAATAAGTAAAATTTAAGCAAAGTTATCAAGGATTATGTACGGAAAGAACTCTACAATGGATTTTCATGTGATTCCGATGAGATGAGAAATGTGACGGCCATTTCCTCTAAAGCCGCAAGTCCAAATTGTTTGAAATTTTACATGATTGATGATATTAAGAAGATCAATTACAAAGGATACAGATTTATCATCTATCTTTTGAACAAACGTTGCGACAGTGGTATTACATATCTACCAGTGTTATCTTGTCTGAAATGGCATTTTCATCTTATAATCTTGAAATTGAAAATTTGTAGTTTTTTGTTCCAATGTGACCATTACCATTTAAGTACCCATTATTGTTCTACTTTTAACATCTCATTCACCAAATAACCCACTTGTTACTATACATGTTGTTAATTTATTTTCAACCAGAGTAATTCATGGTCGTTGGATCCTCTATTTCACTTTTGCCATTGATATAAAAGTGAAATGAGAACACATCGAGTATGCCTCAATTTATGTTTGGGAAGAATATGGTTAAATCTACAAATTGTTTCTTTATTGAATTTCATGAATCAAAATTTCAAATTAACCTATACATCACACGAGTATATGGCTGTTCAAATCAAGACATTTTTATTTTTGTTCTAGGACCGCAGTACAGTTCATAGTAGTCAAGCATCAAAAACAGATCCATTATCCATTCAAGGTGTCAGGATGGCAATCAACACACTATCAAAGGACGCTAAAGCATCTCACCGGGAGTTCAGTGCCATAATCACCAGACAGGAAGAGTTAGAAATACAACTACAGGAAGTAATGGCCTCTCTCGACAATGCTAGAGAGGCTCTGATTAAAGAAAGGCACGAAAAGGTTAGCCTTCAAGAAAAACTACGTCTACGAGATGAAGACTTAGTGGAAATGACTAAGAGATATAGAGAATTACAAAAAGCGATGGTTAAATTAAAAGAAACGAACAATAAATACCATGAAAGGATTCAAAAGCTTCAAATTGAAAACGAAGAGATGCGTAAAATGAACACTGACAAACGTGAACTACAGGAGGAACTAGAAAAACGGAACGAAGAAATCAAATATTTGAAGGATACAATAGAAGCACAAAGTAAAAAAATCTGTGAACAAGAATCTTTAATTAACGATAGACTAGCAGTAATTGACCAGTTAGCCAATGACCACGCTAGATTAGCTGACGGTCAAGTTAAACTTGAAAAAATAATGTCTGGCCAATCAGATAATATAGCAAGACTTGCATCAAATAAAGAACACACTGAAAAGATAATAGATACACAACAGCAACAGATTAATCTACAACAAGCCACGCTAGTCATGATGAAAGAACAACTAGAGAAACTAGAGAATAGGATGAACCAACAGGACAATCAACATAATGTTCTAGCTTTACAACCATCTGAACCAAATAATCGCTCTAGACGTCAGACATCAAATTCTCCTGCTAAACAAGTACATCAAAAGCCATTCATGGCTGCAGGCAAACAAGACACTTCAAAAAGCGCTTACTGGAGAGGTGGCGAAAAAAAGTAGAGAGAATTTTAAATTTTATCGTCTGTCACTGGTAATAGAGAGAGCTTTAGTAATAAGTTATCTCTCTCAATACATACATATATACATAATTACTTATCATCACTGTATAACAAAGCAGTATAATATGTCTTTCATAAAACTATTTTCGTACCTGCCTGTTTGTTTCAATAAACAAAGATATAGCATGCCATGATTTTCATATTCTTGATATTATCTTAAATGTTATATAATACACCATTCTTTTCTCGTATCTCAAGGTATTGATGATTCTTGTTTGCTTAGCGTCTTCAAGCAAAGAAGAAGCCACGTCTATTCAGGACGAAGACAATATATTTTTAATTGATATTGATCTATTTATAGATAAAACCGACGAAAACAATGTTCATTGCTCTTACAACGATGCTACACACAGAAAACTCTTTGCACCAAATATTTTTTTTAACTCAATATGAATTGTATGTTAACTATCATCAAACAATATAACTCGATGAGAAGTAGACTTAAATTAATGTTTCCCTCAAGGGCCATATTCAATGAAATTAAAGTATCACAGCCTCATTTCTGTACTTTGAAGTTGTAACAACATTAACTTGTATTTTTGAACTTGTTACCAAATTAAAAAGTAAAATAACAAAAATACCGAACTCTAAGGAAAATTCAAAACGGAAAGTCCCTTATCAAATGGCAAAATCAAAAGCTTATACACATCAAACGAACGGAAAACAACTGTCGTATTCCTGACTTGGTACAGGCATTTCCTTATGTAGAAAATGGTGGATTAAACCTGGTTTTATAGCTAGCTAAACTTCTCACATGTATGACAGTCGCATAAAATTCCATTATATTGACAACAATGTGTGAACAAAACAAACAGACATAATAGGTAAAAATGTCAAAAATAGGGGTACAGCAGTCAACATTAAGAATGTGTTAAAATTTCCAACACATCAATTTTGAAAGATTTTGGCAAATCCTGAGTATTTATACAAAAACCTGTTGACACAGATATAAGACTCGCCTCCGGCAGAAAATTCAGAAAAAGACCATCTGATGGACAGCAACATTGCTAATTAATTCAAAGTTGCTGGATCATGATATAGAGAGCAGCGCGTCAAAATGATCTTCAAACTGAGATGTACTGATAGTAATGCAACTTGATAGACAATATCATTGTCATTGTCTATCATAAGTAGTTCCTATCAAACTTATTTAAGCAGAAAACTTAACATTGGAAATTGATAATCCATTGAAAGTCATTGGGCCATGGCCTACGGGGGCAGGACCTCGAAATAGTACTGATAGTATTGCAACTTTATATAGAAATATCATTAATCTATCATAAGTAGTTCCTATCAAACTAACATTGAAAATTGGTAATAAATTGAAAGTCGCTGGACCTTAACCTACTTTCGTCGCAGGCGAGATAAAAAGGAACAAGAATGTCATAAGCTTTTCGACATATATTGTATCGGAATTAAAGCTATGCACTAAAATGTACTTTCAGAAGGAAAATTAATTCAAATGCAAAATTGAACAGAGGAAACTATATAAGGTGCATTTTCAGAAGGAGTACATGATAATGTGATATGATTTTATACTAAGCCGACATGCTAAACCGGATTTTTAACATGCTTGTTCAGTTTAAAATCCATATGAATTTCTTACTCTGAACTGATCAGCCTTTACCCTTACTCCTAAATGCCACTTGCTCACACAGGAACTCGGTTAGCGGATATGATTTATTTTTAAATCATTGTCATTTTATTTGTTTTTCGTATTTACTGTCTATTTGACTAAAAGTATTAACGTTGGCGTAAAGTTTTGTTTGTTTACTAGCAATAATGTGCAATATACTATCCATGTCCGTATACAGAAAGATCTTAGGTTTTTAATGTCTTTAATCTAACCATGTCTTGAATCGAACCCACAAACTTCCGCACTAAGGGCGAGCACGCTACCATAAGACCACCAAGCCCAGTTATATTGGTTCTGGATTTTTTTTTCTAAAAAACCCATAACATTTGATATAAAAGCAAAATAGTTATATAACACAATACTTAAGAGTCCTGAATAACCATAAAATTTGTTGATATATTTTTGTTATTGGACACCACTAAGCACATTGCATTTAAGATTACGAGCAAAGACTGGTCGGCTCGTAGTCTGAATAACGTGTCCTGGTAGAGCGACATGTTTTTCTGTTGACTGTTATACGCGAACTAGCGCGTTAACATTCAGAGAGTATATAGTACAAAGTAGGTCTAGTACAAAGCCCTGGTTCATATTCATATCACAGCATCATGTTCTTGTCCTGATATTCAAGCAATATTTGTAATTGGATGTTTAACACTAATCCATCCATCCATCCACCCATCAACGGATATGGAGAAAATAAGAATAACTTAATGAAAAAACTTTCATGAAGATATGTACATTGCCTCGCTTTTTCTTTAAACACTCTAAAAGCGACTTGGATATAGAAATATGGTCACATTGGTCTTCTTCCGACCAGCAGTAAAATCCTTGTCAAATTTAGGCGTTAGTTTGGCTGGTTGGATGTATAAATACGAAGCCACGTCCGGTCAGAATAGGGACGCTAAATACGATGCCTCGTGTAGATATAGTGCCATGCTCTCTGTGCGTCAAAGGGCATTTGCAATAACTCTGAGGGCCGGAAGTGGTCTTTTGCAAGGCAAATTTCTGTCCCTAACCAATAAAGTTGTTTGCATTGGCAGTCACAATTTCCCGCCCTTCACCCCTGATGTCCATCATTGGTCGGGTAGAACTTTGTAAGATGTAACACCAGCAACTCGAGCCTGGTCAAAAAGAACATACTGGAAAGTTATACATATTAAAAAACAAAATAGTTCCTACGCATAGGTGTAAATATAAAATTATGTAGAATAAATTTGGTAATTTAGGTATCAAATAAAAGGTGAAGGACAGGTGATCCTGGTGCGTCTTATTTAAATTTTAGTACACAAACTGGCCTACAATTGAGAGAATGATGTAGCACACATAAGAGAAGTTATCTCAAGAATAAATACGCCAGTAAAATAAAACATTAGAGGATACACCTCAAGCATGGGAAACTTTCTACGGCCTTCACACAGCACTAGAGAGACAAACTCCGTTATTATAATAAAAAAGAAAAGATATGGGGTAATCACGTGCATTGCTGTAGGGATATCCAGAAATTATACTGATTCAAAAATAAAATAGGACATGCACAATCAATATATACCACGACCATTTTGAATCTGCTGTTCAAAACAGATATCTGATTTACAAGTTGGGGATAAGTGGTTCCTACATTCTATGTTAAGATATTGGAAAGACAATCTTCGGTATGGTGGATCTATTAATGACTAAACCAAAGTAATATTCAGTAATGCCTCAAACAAGTCTGGATCTATTAATCACTAAACCAAAGTATTCAGTCGGGGCCTCAAACAAGCATGGATCTATTAAAGACTAAACCAAAGTAATATTCAGTAAGGCCTCAAACAAGCCTGGATCTTTTCATGACTAAACCAAAGTAATCAGTAGGGGCTCAAACAAGCCTGGATGTATTCATGACTAAACAAAAGTAATCAGTAGGGGAGCTCAAACAAGCCTGGATCTTTTCATGGCTAAACCAAAGTAATTAGTAGGGGCTCAAACAAGCCTGGATCTTTTCATGACTAAACCATGGTAATCAGTAGGGGGCTCAAACAAGCCTGGATCTATTAATGACTAAACCAAAGTAATCAGTGGGGAGCTCAAACAAGCCTGGATCTTTTCATGATTAAACCAAAGTGATCAGAAGGGGCTCAAACAAGCCTGGATCTATTCACGATTAAACCAAGGTAATCGGTAGGGGGCTCAATCAAGCCTGGGTCTATTTATGACTAAACCAAAGTAATTAGTAGGGGCAAAAACAAGCCTGGATCTTGTCATGGCTAAACCAAAGTAATCAGGAGTGGGTTAAACAAGCCTGGATATTGTCATTATCAAGCCAAATTAATCAGAAGGGGCCTCAAACAAGCCTGAATCTATTCACGACTAAACTAAAGTAATCAGTAGGGGCTCAAACAAGCCTGGATGTTTTCATGACTAAACAAAAGTAATCAGTAGGGGAGCTCAAACAAGCCTGGATCTTTTCATGGCTATAAACCAAAGTAATTAGTAGGGGGCTCAAACAAGCCTGGATCTTTTCCTGACTAAACCAAAATAAGCAGTAGGGGGCTCAAACAAGCCTGGATCTATTCATGACTAAACCATGGTAATCAGTAGGGGGCTCAAACAAGCCTGGATCTATTAATGACCAAACCAAAGTAATCAGTGGGGAGCTCAAACAAGCATGGATCTATTCACGACTAAACCAAGGTAATCGGTAGGGGGCTCAATCAAGCCTGGGTTTCAATTATTACTAAACTTAAGTTATTAGTAGGGGCAAAAACAAGCCTGGATCTTGTCATGGCTAAACCAAAGTAATCAGGAGTGGGGTAAGCAAGCCTGGATCTTGTCATTATCAAGCCAAATTAATCAGTAGGGAGCTCAAACAAGCCTGGATCTTTTCATGGCTAAACCAAAGTAATTAGAAGGGGGCTCAAACAAGCCTGGATCTTTTCCTGACTAAACCAAAAAAATCAGTAGGGGCTCAAACAAGTCTGGATCTATTCACGACTAAACCATGGTAATCAGTAGGGGGCTCAAACAAGCCTGGATCTATTTATGACTAAACCAAAGTAATCAGTGGGGAGCTCAAACAAGCCTGGATCTTTTCATGATTAAACCAAAGTAATCAGAAGGGGCTCAAACAAGCCTGGATCTATTCACGATTAAACCAAGGTAATCGGTAGGGGGCTCAATCAAGCCTGGGTCTATTTATGACTAAATCAAAGTAATTAGTAGGGGCAAAAACAAGCCTGGATATTGTCATGGCTAAACCAAAGTAATCAGGAGTGTGGTAAACAAGCCTGGATATGGTCATTATCAAGCCAAATTGATCAGAAGGGGGCTCAAACAAGCCTGAATCTATTCACGACTAAACCAAAGTAATCAGTAAGGGGCTTAAACAAGCCTGGGTCTATTCATGACTAAACCAGCAATGAACTATCTCCGAAATTGATAGACCAGAATCAAGATCTGCCTCAAGTGACCATAAAATTCTCAAATGTGTAAATTATACCTTCATAAATTATTCTTGTCATACTTGTTTCACATTAGCCATGTAAAATCAAAGAACAGTTTTATGTTATTTCCTATAGGGTTTTATAGGAACCCAAGTGACATTGTTGCCATCTTGTTTGCAATCAGATGAGTATGAATGTTTTTTTTTTGTTAATCATTTTTCCAAGTTAACATTCATATAACCTTGAAAAGATTTATCATTGCAGTTTCAGATAGATCAATTAGAACCATCATTTTCTCTGATAATCATGTTCTTTAGTCAATGGGCATGAAATAACTTTTTTTGGAGGACCTGGCAAAAAATTTCTGTTGAAAAACCTTATGAAAATTTGCTCTGTTATAAAAGAAATTAAATTAAAAGAGTAAAGTTTTACATAAGACAAAACTCTTCCATATCAAAAACAATACTATAAAAATATCATAGATTTGGTCAAAGCTAAATGTCTACCTCTGTTTTCTTGCACATATATAGATACCGTAAATTCAGAAATTTTTGCAATGTTTTTATTATTGTGAAATTCCAAATCTCCAGAAAAGTACTGCTATTGAATTATTTTCTCCCTATACTCTAATTTACCAACAGCTTTTCTCTATTCAGTGACCTTAACCATGACACCTATCATTTAAAAAATGTCAAAAATAGGGGTACAGCAGTCAACATTAAGAATGTGTTAAAATTTCCAACACATCAATTTTGAAAGATTTTGGCAAATCCTGAGTATTTATACAAAAACCTGTTGACACAGATATAAGACTCGCCTCCGGCAGAAAATTCAGAACAAGACCATCTGATGGACAGCAACATGGCTAATTAATTCAAAGTTGCTGGATCATGATATAGAGAGCAGCGCGTCAAAATGATCTTCAAACTGAGATGTACTGATAGTAATGCAACTTGATAGACAATATCATTGTCATTGTCTATCATAAGTAGTTCCTATCAAACTTATTTAAGCAGAAAACTTAACATTGGAAATTGATAATCCATTGAAAGTCATTGGACCATGGCCTACGGGGGCAGGACCTCGAAATAGTACTGATAGTATTGCAACTTTATATAGAAATATCATTAATCTATCATAAGTAGTTCCTATCAAACTAACATTGAAAATTGGTAATAAATTGAAAGTCGCTGGACCTTAACCTACTTTCGTCGCAGGCGAGATAAAAAGGAACAAGAATGTCATAAGCTTTTCGACATATATTGTATCGGAATTAAAGCTATGCACTAAAATGTACTTTCAGAAGGAAAATTAATTCAAATGCAAAATTGAACAGAGGAAACTATATAACATGCATTTTCAGAAGGAGTACATGATAATGTGATATGATTTTATACTAAGCCGACATGCTAAACCGGATTTTTAACATGCTTGTTCAGTTTAAAATCCATATGAATTTCTTACTCTGAACTGATCAGCCTTTACCCTTACTCCTAAATGCCACTTGCTCACACAGGAACTCGGTTAGCGGATATGATTTATTTTTAAATCATTGTCATTTTATTTGTTTTTCGTATTTACTGTCTATTTGACTAAAAGTATTAACGTTGGCGTAAAGTTTTGTTTGTTTACTAGCAATAATGTGCAATATACTATCCATGTCCGTATACAGAAAGATCTTAGGTTTTTAATGTCTTTAATCTAACCATGTCTTGAATCGAACCCACAAACTTCCGCACTAAGGGCGAGCACGCTACCATAAGACCACCAAGCCCAGTTATATTGGTTCTGGATTTTTTTTTCTAAAAAACCCATAACATTTGATATAAAAGCAAAATAGTTATATAGCACAATACTTAAGAGTCCTGAATAACCATAAAATTTGTTGATATATTTTTGTTATTGGACACCACTAAGCACATTGCATTTAAGATTACGAGCAAAGACTGGTCGGCTCGTAGTCTGAATAACGTGTCCTGGTAGAGCGACATGTT
The DNA here is from genome assembly GCF_021869535.1 of Mytilus californianus. Taxonomy (NCBI): domain Eukaryota; kingdom Metazoa; phylum Mollusca; class Bivalvia; order Mytilida; family Mytilidae; genus Mytilus; species Mytilus californianus. Next base: position 30,229,647 of record NW_026262690.1, on the reverse strand, counting down.
TTTCTGTTGACTGTTATATGCGAACTAGCGCGTTAACATTCAGAGAGTATATAGTACAAAGTAGGTCTAGTACAAAGCCCTGGTTCATATTCATATCACAGCATCATGTTCTTGTCCTGATATTCAAGCAATATTTGTAATTGGATGCTTAACACTAATCCACCCATCCATCCACCCATCAACGGATATGGAGAAAATAAGAATAACTTAATGAAAAAACTTTCATGAAGATATGTACATTGCCTCGCTTTTTCTTTAAACACTCTAAAAGCGACTTGGATATAGAAATATGGTCACATTGGTCTTCTTCCGACCAGCAGTAAAATCCTTGTCAAATTTAGGCGTTAGTTTGGCTGGTTGGATGTATAAATACGAAGCCACGTCCGGTCAGAATAGGGACGCTAAATACGATGCCTCGTGTAGATATAGTGCCATGCTCTCTGTGCGTCAAAGGACATTTGCAATAACTCTGAGGGCCGGAAGTGGTCTTTTGCAAGGCAAATTTCTGTCCCTAACCAATAAAGTTGTTTGCATTGGCAGTCACAATTTCCCGCCCTTCACCCCTGATGTCCATCATTGGTCGGGTAGAACTTTGTAAGATGTAACACCAGCAACTCGAGCCTGGTCAAAAAGAACATACTGGAAAGTAATAAATATTAAAAAACAAAATAGTTCCTACGCATAGGTGTAAATATAAAATTATGTAGAATAAATTTGGTAATTTAGGTATCAAATAAAAGGTGAAGGACAGGTGATCCTGGTGCGTCTTATTTAAATTTTAGTACACAAACTGGCCTACAATTGAGAGAATGATGTAGCACACATAAGAGAAGTTATCTCAAGAATAAATACGCCAGTAAAATAAAACATTAGAGGATACACCTCAAGCATGGGAAACTTTCTACGGCCTTCACACAGCACTAGAGAGACAAACTCCATTATTATAATAAAAAAGAAAAGATATGGGGTAATCACGTGCATTGCTGTAGGGATATCCAGAAATTATACTGATTCAAAAATAAAATAGGACATGCACAATCAATATATACCACGACCATTTTGAATCTGCTGTTCAAAACAGATATCTGATTTACAAGTTGGGGATAAGTGGTTCCTACATTCTATGTTAAGATACTGGAAAGACAATCTTCGGTATGGTGGATCTATTAATGACTAAACCAAAGTAATATTCAGTAATGCCTCAAACAAGTCTGGATCTATTAATGACTAAACCAAAGTAATATTCAGTAAGGCCTCAAACAAGTCTGGATCTATTAATCACTAAACCAAAGTATTCAGTCGGGGCCTCAAACAAGCATGGATCTATTAAAGACTAAACCAAGGTAATATTCAGTAAGGCCTCAAACAAGCCTGGATCTTTTCATGACTAAACCAAAGTAATCAGTAGGGGCTCAAACAAGCCTGGATGTTTTCATGACTAAACAAAAGTAATCAGTAGGGGAGCTCAAACAAGCCTGGATCTTTTCATGGCTAAACCAAAGTAATTAGTAGGGGCTCAAACAAGCCTGGATCTTTTCATGACTAAACCATGGTAATCAGTAGGGGGCTCAAACAAGCCTGGATCTATTAATGACTAAACCAAAGTAATCAGTGGGGAGCTCAAACAAGCCTGGATCTTTTCATGATTAAACCAAAGTAATCAGAAGGGGCTCAAACAAGCCTGGATCTATTCACGATTAAACCAAGGTAATCGGTAGGGGGCTCAATCAAGCCTGGGTCTATTTATGACTAAACCAAAGTAATTAGTAGGGGCAAAAACAAGCCTGGATCTTGTCATGGCTAAACCAAAGTAATCAGGAGTGGGTTAAACAAGCCTGGATATTGTCATTATCAAGCCAAATTAATCAGAAGGGGCCTCAAACAAGCCTGAATCTATTCACGACTAAACTAAAGTAATCAGTAGGGGCTCAAACAAGCCTGGATGTTTTCATGACTAAACAAAAGTAATCAGTAGGGGAGCTCAAACAAGCCTGGATCTTTTCATGGCTATAAACCAAAGTAATTAGTAGGGGGCTCAAACAAGCCTGGATCTTTTCCTGACTAAACCAAAATAAGCAGTAGGGGGCTCAAACAAGCCTGGATCTATTCATGACTAAACCATGGTAATCAGTAGGGGGCTCAAACAAGCCTGGATCTATTAATGACCAAACCAAAGTAATCAGTGGGGAGCTCAAACAAGCATGGATCTATTCACGACTAAACCAAGGTAATCGGTAGGGGCTCAATCAAGCCTGGGTCTATTTATGACTAAACCAAAGTAATTAGTAGGGGCAAAAACAAGCCTGGATCTTGTCATGGCTATACCAAAGTAATCAGGAGTGGGGTAAGCAAGCCTGGATCTTGTCATTATCAAGCCAAATTAATCAGTAGGGAGCTCAAACAAGCCTGGATCTTTTCATGGCTAAACCAAAAAAATCAGTAGGGGCTCAAACAAGTCTGGATCTATTCACGACTAAACCATGGTAATCAGTAGGGGGCTCAAACAAGCCTGGATCTATTAATGACTAAACCAAAGTAATCAGTGGGGAGCTCAAACAAGCCTGGATCTTTTCATGATTAAACCAAAGTAATCAGAAGGGGCTCAAACAAGCCTGGATCTATTCACGACTAAACCAAGGTAATCGGTAGGGGGCTCAATCAAGCCTGGGTCTATTTATGACTAAATCAAAGTAATTAGTAGGGGCAAAAACAAGCCTGGATCTTGTCATGGCTAAACCAAAGTAATCAGGAGTGTGGTAAACAAGCCTGGATCTTGTCATTATCAAGCCAAATTGATCAGAAGGGGGCTCAAACAAGCCTGAATCTATTCACGACTAAACCAAAGTAATCAGTAAGGGGCTTAAACAAGCCTGGGTCTTTTCATGACTAAACCAGCAATGAACTATCTCCGAAATTGATAGACCAGAATCAAGATCTGCCTCAAGTGACCATAAAATTCTCAAATGTGTAAATTATACCTTCATAAATTATTCTTGTCATACTTGTTTCACATTAGCCATGTAAAATCAAAGAACAGTTTTATGTTATTTCCTATAGGGTTTTATAGGAACCCAAGTGACATTGTTGCCATCTTGTTTGCAATCAGATGAGTATGAATGTTTTTTTTTTGTTAATCATTTTTCCAAGTTAACATTCATATAACCTTGAAAAGATTTATCATTGCAGTTTCAGATAGATCAATTAGAACCATCATTTTCTCTGATAATCATGTTCTTTAGACAATGGGCATGAAATAACTTTTTTTGGAGGACCTGGCAAAAAATTTCTGTTGAAAAACCTTATGAAAATTTGCTCTGTTATAAAAGAAATTAAATTAAAAGAGTAAAGTTTTACATATGACAAAACTCTTCCATATCAAAAACAATACTATAAAAATATCATAGATTTGGTCAAAGCTAAATGTCTATCTCTGTTTTCTTGCACATATATAGATACCGTAAATTCAGAAATTTGTGCAATGTTTTTATTATTGTGAAATTCCAAATCTCCAGAAAAGTACTGCTATTGAATTATTTTCTCCCTATACTCTAATTTACCAACAGCTTTTCTCTATTCAGTGACCTTAACCATGACACCTATCATTTAAATTTGGCAATCTTTATCAAAAAATCGTTGTCGAAGAAAAATTATTTATCAACTGTTATGAACAATTTTTTATAAATAAATTGCAATGTATAGAAATTGAAGAAAAAAAACCCAAACAAATAAACATTGCTTTATAACCTTGCTTAGTATACACATGCTCCTTTGTTCTGTGTTGATCATTTATTATAATAGGTAAACTTCTGCACCAAAACCTGAAAGTGAACTAGCAGCCAAAGTTTTTAATCAACAATCATAGAATGAAATAGTTTGGTTTTTTTGTCAAATAATATTCTATGTATTCCTAATAAATGTAAAATCATGCAACATGCACAGAGGACTTAGTTAATTATATATAAATAAAAATAAGAAGATGTGGTATAATTGCAAATGAGACAACTCTCCACCAGAGACCAAATGACAAAACAACTATAGGTCACCTAACAACCTTCAACAATGAGCAAAACACATATTGTATAGAAAGCTATAAATAAATTGCTTCGCCGAGCGCAGCTGGATACGACTGCAGTGGTCCAACACTGAACAGTTGGGGTAAAAATGGACACAATATATGCGCTTGATACAGGTCTGAATTTGGATTGTAATTAAATATTTTACTCATAATAGGTTTCTGAATCTATATTTAATTTTTTGCTTTTGTGCAATACACTATGCTTTTGCGAATTGACCCCCCCCCCCAAAAAAAAAAATTGTTTACCCCCCCCCCCCCCCTCTTTTTTGCAAAAAAAAATATTTGAAGAAATTTTCTTTTTAATTTCTGAAATCTGAAATGAGAAAAAATTGCCCCCCCCCCCCCCAATTTTTGTTTCACCTCCCCTCCCCCCTTTTTCCAAAAAAAAAAATCTTTTTAAATTATCCATTAACCAGGAAACCCTTGTTTTTCTCCCTTTTTTGCCCCTAATTCCTAAACGGTTTGAGCCATAACCCCCAAAGCCAATCCTAACCATCCCTTTGTGGTATGGAAACTTGTGGTATAATTTCAGAGAGATCCATACACCGTTCCACAAGTAATTGTCTGGAAACTAGAAAAATGCTTATTTGGGCCCTTTTTGGCCCCTAATTCCTAAACTGTTAGGACTATAACCCCCAAAATCAATCCCAACCTTCCTTTTGTGGTTATAAACCTTGTGTTTAAATGTCATAGATTTCTATTTACATTTACTAAAGTTATTTTCCTGAAACCAAATGTCTTTGGACGACGCTGACGACGACAACGTGATACCAATATATGACCGCAAAATTTTTTGCAGTCATGTAAAAACCGAAATAATAAATGTTAAACAATTCAAACAAAAAACTAAAGGCCTGATTTATATACAAAACAATTAACAGAAAACAAAAATGATACACAGTGACAAACGACAACCACTGAACCACAGGCTCCTGACTTACGTGGTTAGCGGACACCAAACCTTCCTCCTAACCTGGGACAGTGGTGTTGCAGTACATCATAAGAACAAACTGACAAAAAATAAAAAACACAAAAGACACAAAGTACAGATCTAAGAGTACTTGCAGTTACTGAAAGCTACTTCAAAGATAATTACAACTTTAAAAAAAAATCATGTATCTACAACTAAAATATCAATCAGTACACATCCAACATCCAATGGATTTAGTGTTAAGATCAGGGTTTCCAAAATTATTTTTAGCCAGCCGGACATTTTATATATTATCCCGATTTTAATCCCTTAAGACTAAATAAACAAAAGGCAATTATGGTAATCAGTTGCCAAGTTGGCCATCCCAATGATTGATATTTAAAAAAAACGATATTAAACTTTCTTTGATTCAAATTCGAAGTTCTGACGTAAACTGTTAAATTGGCAGTGCATCATCCGAAGTGTGCAACATCAGCGTACTTATATCTGCCTTAGACTCTTTATTTGTGCAAAATAATGTTGTCAAAAACTTTACTTTCGTTTTTAAATCTGAAACCGATTGTTATCTTGACAATGGTAAAACATGGACCAGAGACGGATACGTAAATTCCATATACGTTTGCAAAGCATGAATGAGTGAAAGTAGCTCATTCTACGTTATTTCTTCAAGAAAATATTCGAAATAAACGTGGATAAAGGTATCAATGACAATTTAAGCATTTTTTTTAAGAAATTAGGATGCATAATTAAATTTCACATCTGCGCACATGCACATGCGCACACGTGTACTAGTTCAAACAGAGACATGTCTCTGGTTCAAACAACGTGGTTATGACGATTTTTCATTTTCACCTCTTTAATTTTTTCATCAAATCTTATTTGTAAATGTATTTCTGATAATTTAAATCTTTTTGACTGAATTAATTAGATGCAAACAGGTGAAATGTAAGAAAATAACTTTGAATAGACCGATCAATGTCCGGTTCAAAATAGTTTACCTGTCACCTGAACAGGTAAATTTCAGCTGTTCGACAACTAATTAGCCTTGATTAAAATGAGAAGGTATTAAAGTAGGGGTTGTTTTGATAGTACTTAATGATCATGTCACTTTTATGACCGGAAATGTGTGGCTGTTAAAGGAAAAGGTTGGGTCAAAAAGATCGCGAATTATGTTAAAATGACCGTCTCTTAAGAAAGCCTTGAAATCTAAAAAGTAGATGACCGTTTCGTGCTTTGCCCAGCGGGACTTTTACCAGACATTATACAAATGTCCGGAATATATGACCGTTTTGGAAGCCTTGGTTAAGATGTCAATAACAGTCGTAGAAAAACATGACCTTGTGCAATGCTAAAATATAGGTATAGGTATCAAAAGATTGTAGGATTGTGAATGCACATATGTATATAACATTAATATTTAGTTGGGTTTTTAATTCATTGATAACAAAATCGATATTTTTACTGATAAAAACTATATTCAAAGATCTAAATACAGTGTTGAAATTTCAACCGTTTAGAATAAGTTTATTTAAAGGAACGATAAGTTAACCAGAATGCACCTAAATATATGGGTTTGGTGAAAATCATCACCGTAAATATTAGGATATGCTATCCCGTCTATAATAAGTTTTCTACAGATACAGTCAAATTCCAAACCAAGTCTTTGCATTTATGAAAGAATTCAGTTTTAAACAATTTGTTGTTACAAAATCCTTGATTTAATAGTTTACCAGTAATACATAGATTACATAAATTGAAATCCAAAACATCACTACAGACACTGGCATAGTTAACGTGTTGGGATATATAAATATATATACATCAATGTCCAAAAAGGGAAAATTAACAATAGGGAACAAATAATCATCCCTTTTGTCAAAATGTTTGTGTAGAGTAGGATAGTAAGGATAGTTATTGCTGTTTATATTTGATATTTAGAGAATTCTTGATTATTTAACGAAAAAATATCATCCAGATAACAGTAAATGTTGTTGAATTTATCAATTAAATGGAATTTAGACAGGTCTTCATTGAGTTTTGCCATAAACTGTTATGACACAAGTCTGATATCAAAGGGGTGCAATTGGTACCCATAGGAATACCTACAACCTGTCCATAAAATTAATTGCCGAAATGTACATAAATGTTGTCAAGCAGAAAATTTACAGCTTTAATCATTTCATCACAGTACCAGTAAATATATCTAGCATATTTATCTTTACCAATGCATGCATTGGTCAATAATTTCCTTTACATTAAAATCACAAGAAATTCATTATGGCTTTAAACATTTATTTTTCTAGTAGCATCATCCTGTTATTTTATGCATCAAGATTAAAATTGGTCCTGGGATTGTTAACCTTGTTAAAGACCATATTGCACAATTTTCTTTTCACTGGCCAATATGAAGGGCTCTGTAAACTTCTTAGGGCTTTTAATTTACACAGTATTTAAGATTTAATTTTATTTGATATCATCCATTCTGTAACTGTTCCTTTAACTTTGCATACTTTAGTTGTTCCTGAAAATACAAAACATTTAATTAATGAAAAACAATGTTCTGTTTCACAATAATTATATTGTTTTACTCTATCTAACATGAGTTCACACAATATGTCGCCTGTTGCAATACTCAAATTATTTAGATGTAATTGAACTCTGAAACTGGGGTCAAGGTCATAAAAAATCCATCAGATGCAAACATAATCCTAAAGTCTAAAACCTGACAACTGGCCTTGCGGTCATAAAACTTTCGAGCACGATAATTGTACTCAGACTGAGAAATCAACCAATCAAAATACAGGATTTGCTGTTTCGAGCACAAATTTTGTACTCACAGTACTTAGTAAAGTTTTATAACTGAGGGCCCTGGGGTGTAAAAATGAGGCTGAGACCATGTTATATACTGTATGCTAGATTAATAAAAACTGGTAAGAACAAAGCCATACACCAAATATTGACGACATTCCATATATAGCCACATGTGCTTGTACAAAGTTTTATAAGTGGTGGTCTGTAGTTATATCTAAATGTTTTTGTTTTTAGGGGAACTTAGTATTGATGGCTAATATTTGACAGTCTCAGTTAAATACATTAACACCTTCTCTTTGTCTTTGTATGTATTTGGTTGTAATAGCTTTATAAATCTCATGTTAATTGTTATATACAATATATGTACATTCTCGGAAAAAATAAAATGTATTTGTACAAACTTTAGAAACAGGGTGAAAAGCGAGGCTTGCAGAGCTTTTCTTCTATTTTGTAGCGAGTACAAATACATTTTACATTTCCGACTATGTACATATATTGTTTTTATCCTGCAGTTTACACCAGCACTTGAAGCTAAATCATTTTCTCTTAACACAGACCGTGAAGAAGACCTCAAAATAAACTGTTACAAAAAGAAATATCCACATTACCACTTGCTCAACATGGAAGCGGGGTAACAGGAAACTTTATTTGTACAAGTACAAATAAAGCAAAAATTTATTTATGTACCTGTTATTTGTACAATAAGTTGGCTGATTGCAAGATAAAACTATTTATAAGTTTTTCACTCTATATATAAAGTGCACTTGCTTACTTACTATTGAATATACTCTAATAAGTCAATATTAAGTTATGTAATTATATCAACATTTCTGATCAAAGTTAAATTAATTTGAAACTAAATTAAGATCCAACGTTTTGTTTAAATAATGCATTATACAAAGATATATATCTCAATTTTTTTAAAGCATTGAAAATACCAAGACTATAGTTTTAAGATGAATTATTATTGTTAGAAATCATTTGGCTTAGGTATGATTATTAAAAATAGCTTTTAAAAATTTTTGATGACATGTACCCTTAAATATCTACAAATTTTAGGTAAACAAAATTATCCAGTACCCTTGAACTATGAAATCCTACTTCACTCATTTAAGGCATAAAAAATCAGGTCATTTGAGGTCGTAAAAATCAACCTTACTCGAAAGTAAATAGAACCAACCAAAAAAGATCAGGTTACAGTTATTGAGTGCTGGGTATTGGGTTTCATCAAAGATTTTCACAATCTGTGTTTGCTGCTTCTATGCCAAGCGTGCAGCATTTAGAAGGTTGAGCAGACTTGTTAAACGGGAGTCAAGAGTAAGGTGTACAGAAAGGGTGACATGTCTTCCTACAGACAGTTACCTTGTGAACTAGCATGTTATGAATCTGATTCAACATGTCAGTTTAGTACAAAGCAGACTATTACTTACTTCTATGTCATTTGGCCTCTGGTGGAGAGGCAATCCTACCACATCTTCTTATTTTAGAATATTCATATTTCAGTTTAAAATGTTTTCATCCTGAATATGCATGTAGTATTTGCTGCTGGACTCAGCAGCCATCAATCAATCCACCTATACGTACAACTTTTGGCAGATGAAATGCCAAGTACCCATTATGATAGCATTTATCTCAAGGGTTTCAACCACACAAGCTGTTTTCAGTTTTGTCTTATCTTTGAATTCATTCCAAAAAAATAATTTTGTTGTGATTCTACTCAAACCAGTGCTAGGGGCCATCTTGATCTTACAGTTTTTGCTCCATATTGAAGGCCTCATGTGTTTTAATATTGTATCCTGAATTGATACACTTTAGCAATTCATTTCGATCAAATGACACAACATTATTTTCATTTTGGGGGATAAATATCGAAATACCATATGGTCCTTTAGATTGTGAATTGATAAATTGCTGGAGGTTATAGTTGGTTTTTTTCTTGTTTTTTTTAAGCAAAATAAAAACTTGGTGGCTCTGAAAATTTTACCTTCTCTAGACTGGTATTCTTTGTAAATATCTGATCATTAAAATTTTATGTTCTTTTTGTATTGTTAAAGAAACTTACTTTTTGTGACACAGAGGGTCTGACTCTTGTGAATGCTGTATTGAAATGCTCCTTGTTTACTTCTATTATACTTGTATCCTGACTAGATATCATAACTTTTAAAGCAGACATTGAAGCTTCTCTAACTAAGGCTGCAAGATCTGCTCCACTGAAAAAGATAGTGTTAATTAAGTAAATTCATAACAGAATTCAGCATCATTCACAATATTTTCTAAACAGATTTATACCATTGCCTTAAACCAATTTACTTTTAGTACTCTGACATACATTTTTTTTTATCATAAAAATACTATGCTATTACACATTATAGTCAAATAAAGTACTACTTGTGCTATAAGTCATCAACTTTACAAAATGCAAATAAGATTTGTAACCCATAGTTATAAAACCATTATAACTGCATACCAAAAATTACGACAAAAATCTGCAAGCACAGCAATTTCTTTGAAATCATATGGACAAATACTACTGTCAAGAAATATTCAAGATCCAAGACCAGTAGACCAGAGGAAGTAAAACGCCACAAAACAAAACTCTATCTGAGGTTCCTTATCATTAAACTACATTCAATGTCTCCAAGCTAAGCAATTCTATTAAGCACAGTTTTTACAAAATTTTACAGGTTCAAGGGCAGTAATTTTGACCAAAAAAATCAGAGCAAAATTAAGGAAGTGAATTATGGATATGTTACCTATCAGTATCCAGTTATATGCATGAACAAAAAATAAGTTCAAAATTTACATACATGACAGACAAAGTCTGGTCAATTGTTATATATTTCAAAAAGATGGGAGGACAGAGTGTTTAATTATATTGCTTGGCCATTAATTGGAAGGAGAATAACAATGAGGAATTTAGAATATCTAGGCACATGAGTAATTGGGCTAATAAAGGTTTGAATACATAACTCAAGAACGAAGTCTGTAATGGACAGGAACGTTACATGTGGAAAATTTTCTTCATTGAAGTTGCATGCAGTAAACATTGGAGATAGGAACTGTACCCTTTGTTATGATATTGTAACTATCATATTTATTTAGTTGGCCTAATTTGTTTTGTGTGGCCTGAGAATGTTTACATTATATATTTTTTACATTGTGTTACAACTATGCAGTTTAGAAATCACTGGAACAATCATAGATACTCGTGGAATGATTAGAACTTTCCATTTCACTTAAACAATGTTTCCAGAATTATCATAACAAAAGATGCGTAATTTAAACATCTACAGTTATCTAGAAGTTTCCGTTACAAGTATATATATGCAGACCCTAAAGTTAGATGTAGACATAGACATCGATAGACATTAATATTCTTAGCAGTTGGATTGACATTTTTATTTACAAACTACATCATACTAGATCGTGACCTATTGGACGTAATATTCTGCGTGGATTCCCGAGAAGATTTCCGGATAAAAAAAAGATAAAAGATTGGACTCATATTTTGACAGTTAAGTTGACATTTCTATTTGTGTAATACTTCTTGTAAACTAGTGTATAATATATCTTTGTTAAATTTTATTATTGATTTGTGTCTTTTGTTGGCTACAATTAAAAGTCGATTTTTCTGGTCGTAACACCTTGAAGATTAAAATCCTTGTTTCAAAGTCCCTTTCACCACATATTTCTGCTCTTTACAGGGTTAAAATTGCAGACATGTTAATACTTACGTAAAACAATTACATCTTTCATCTTTAGCTAAGGATTCTAAATCTACATCCGTTGAAAGTTTGGGTCTTGTTCCATTCTGAATACAAAAAATATAAAATTCAATTAAAGCTTATTTGATACTTTTTTTAAAGGAATTAGTTTCCTAAGATTTGTAAAATCCCAGTACTAGCAAATACAAGTACAATGGAAACTATTCCATATCAATTTGTACTTAATCTGTTAATATTTCTTGAGGTATTTGATCATTTCATTATAAACAGAAAATTTTAAACTTTTGATCAAAGCTTGTGTTACTACACACATTATTTTATAAGTATGGACATGATTTATCTTTTTGCCACTGATATAATAAATAAGCTAAGCCATAGGGTGTGTAGATTTTTGTATTATCCTTAGGATGAGTTGAAGAAAGGAAAAAAATACCTTTGTAATGGTTCTGAGTATATCTAATCTGTCATCAGGACAAGGCAATCCTACATACAATGTCTTATCTAACCTGCCTGGCCTTAAAATGGCTGGGTCTATTATATCTGCAATCAGACAAAATTACATTTCATGTTATTAAAATATTTAGAAACTAAATAAAAGAGCATTACACAATACATAAAACTGTTGATACAGAGATATTTCTGTCCTGTTTTGCACCAAATTGCCATGTAACTGCATTCCTTTGTTAGTGATTATAAAACTCATCCCATGAGAAAACTTTACACTGAACATTACAATGACTTCAAATTTGGTGGAATATGACTAAAGAGTTAAAATGAGATGCATGTATTCAGATGGTCATTCAAAAGTGTTATAAATATCAATAGTCTATCATGTATTCAAATGCTCATACAAAAGCATTACAAATATCAATTGTCTGTCATAAGTTTCCATCAAAAGGCTGTATAATTAGAAAAAAAATGAATAAAGTAAAAATTCAACACAAGACTAAGAGGAATACATCCTAATATGCTGCTTCTAGCTAAGATGCATGATATGCCTTGTTTGGATCTAGAATTTTGATAACATCGACAATTTTGTTTAGATTTATAAATATATCATTAACAAGAGTTCACACATTGAAATGTCGCCTGCTTTACTGACCATTGATTTCATGTTGATAGTCCTGAAAGAAGATGAGGTCAAGGTCAGATAAACCAAGCCAGAAATACATCATTCCATACACCAAATAAAGTTGACCTATTGCTTATAGTATACAAGAAACAGACCAAACCATGAAAACTTTATATTGACCAATGAACAATGAAAATGAGGTCAAGGTCAGATGAAACCTGCCAGACAGACATGTACACCTTACAATCATTCCATGCTTTAAATTGAGTTGACCCATTACATATAGTATCTAAGAAACAAACTTAACCAGGAAAACTTAATATTGACCAATGAACCATGAAAATGAGGTCAAGGTCAGATGATAACTGCCAGACAGATAATACACCTTACAATCATTCCATACACCATATATAGTTGACCTATTGCATACAGTATAAGAACAGACCAAAACACAAAAACTTATCTTTAACCACTGAACCATGAAAATGAGGTCAAGGTCAGATGACACCTGCCAATTGGACATGTACACCTTACAATCATTCCATGCACCAAATAAAGTAGACCTATTACTTATAGTATCTGAGATGTGGACTTGACCACAAAAACTTAACCTTGATCACTGATCCATGAAGAAATTAGGCTAACATATTTAGCCACACTTTCTGTTAGAAAAGCGTAGGACATTCAAGCACATGCATTCCATAAAAAGGAATTTAAAATTTAACAAAAATCTTAAATAAGTATTCTGCCTCATACTGGGGTTTTAATATGACACTTATTAGGGAAATTAAAACTATATCATACCAGGTCTATTAGTAGCACCCATTATAAATACACTCTTCCTCTCCTCTAATCCATCCATTTCTGTTAACAGCTGGTTTACAACTCTAACACTTGATCCACCCTGTAACACACCAGAATAAACAAAGTGATTACCTGACAAACAGAAAGTACAGGCAACAATATTGGGGGAATGAACTCTTAAACTGAGTCCACTCACTGGTCAAATATAATCTGTAAGGCTTGAATGATGATGTAAATATATTTAATTCACATACAAACATTTTCAACCTATTATGTATAGTTTTTAAGCTACCAGTATGCCAGTATCTCTATCTACACTCAGATGACTAAAAGCTTTTTGTTTTATCATCATAGAATTTTAATGAGGTCAAAACTTTTTTTAAACACTATAAATACTTATAAAGTTTCATACAAATATTCATAATAGATATAGGAAGATGTGGTATGAGTGCCAATGAGACAACTCTCCATCCAAGTTAATATTTATAAAAGTAAACCTTTATAGGTCAAGGTACAGCCTTCAACACGGAGCATTGGCTCACACCGAGCAGCAAGCTATAAAGGGCCCCAAAAAATTACTAGTGTAAAACCATTCAAACGGAAAAACCAACGGTCTAATCTATATAAAAACGAGAAACGAGAAACATGTATGAACTACATAAACAGACGACAACTACTGTAATCAGATTCCTGACTTAGGACAGGTGCAAACATTTGCAGCGGGATTAAACGTTTTAATGGTACCAAGCCTTCTCCCTTTTCTGAAACAATAGTATAACATCACAACATAGGAAAATACACTATAAAATATCAATTGGAAGGCTGAACTCAATCAAAAAACATAAATTAACACACAATGAACCCTTTTTAAAACATTACAAATACTTATTAAGTTTCATACAAATACTCATAATCTTTTTTGAACATTATAAATACTTATAAGTTTCATATCTATACTTCATAAGTCCTATTCATACTGATATTAGTACTGCTTATATTTACCATACATCCTATGAAATATGTGGTTATCTCTATTCTTATTATGATTTTCACATCTTAAACAAATAACAGTCAATTTAAAATGTTAAAGATAAAAGCATATGGTAGTAAAAAAAATATTTTCACATTTGTTAAAACATGCCCCTCCTATGATGTGCTCCTCCCATGGTGGTTCAGGAACTTTATCAGAATTAAAAAAACGTTTTCTCATATCATTTGTTTTTGTAAATCAAATTTATTTAACGATATAATTATTCTATTAAAACTTTAACAATTTAGTAAAAGTCAGATGATTACAGCATAACTAGTATACCTCTCCAGAGTCAGACCTTCTTGGACATAAAGCATCTAATTCATCAAAGAATATGACACATGGTGATGAATTCCTGGCCCTCTGGAATACCTGTCTGACTGCTCTCTCACTTTCTCCTACATACTATGTTCATATACAAATATTGTTACAAATTCATATTTTGGTATAATAAAATATATGGTGAAATTACAAACTTCATAAAAAAAAATATTTGAAGTAATATTATTTTATGAATTTAAAATTTTTAGAAATATTATACATTTAGTTCCCTTTTCTGAAGGAGATATGAAGATTTGTTCACCCAAGAAAATTCATAGGGTGGACAAATCTTAAAATCTCCCTAAGCAAAGGGAAATGAATGTTTAATTCCACTGCCTACACTTTTTTTTAACTTTTTGAACATAAATTATTAATTAACATAAAATGTTTCTTATCCGGTTACTTTTATAACTTAACACGACATAAACATTGATAAGCAATAACGATCAAAATTATTATATACGCCTGAAACAATTTTAAACACAATGACTATACTATCACTATTTAAAAAAAAAAAACGTTCAAAGCGTTATGTACATTAACAGTGCGTAAAGTCACATGAGGTAGTCCCTATCTTCAGAGGGGAATATGAAGTTTTGTTGAATGTCAGGTGGGATCGTCTCAACCAATCACATGTTGATTTTACTATCAATATTTACATACAGTGGAATAATATTGATTCATGTAAACCACACTATAACTAGGTACTTGAATTGTGTAATGAAATCAGCAAACAACACTTTGAAGTTATTTTTGTGCATTCCTTGTTTAAATATACTGCTTAAAATTATGTCATTTACAGTTACGATAGATAATTTACAACAGGTCACTCATCTTGCTATAATATAAATCCTTTCATTTTTAATTGCATTTTCTAATGCAATCCTTAACAAGATTGTTATTTTTATACTTTTAAATATATTAAAAGCTAGAGTAGAGTATAAATGAAGCCTTTACTTACCATGTTTAATAACTCAGGTCCCTTCACTGATATAAAGTTGATTCCAGATTCATTTGCTACTGCCTGAAATCAAACAAACATGTTGTATTTTATAGAAACATTTGTACTGTTACATGTATAAAAGTTACAGCTACAACAGTACATAAACTAAATACAGTAAAAACTTGTCTATAAACAAATCCTGCATAAAACAGAAACTAGTGTAAACTGAAAACTTGTGTAAGGATATGCAGTGAATATTCTTTTGTAATGTATCCTGTGTAAACCCAACAAAATCTTCAGTCCAAAAAAAGTCATGTGATTACTTCCCTTGAAAGATAATAAATCTTTAAATTCTACCTAAACGATATCTTTTTTGAAAGAAAAAAATTTCAATAAGAAAAATTAATACGACAATTTTTTTTCTTTAAAATAATACAAAGAAATGGTTTCCTTTTGAACCCTTTCACCTTATCTGAGTTTTTACACTTCAAGACAACAAACTAATGCACATTTCATTAAAAAAAGATATATTTTGTGTCAAAATCGGAAGTGATTGTTTTTGTCATTTTAAAGGAATGTGTAGAATTTTGCATCTGGAAGTGCAGGATTGCAGATAACATGAAATTTTAAAAGGGTTAGTGAAATTCTATTATTACCCAGCATTTCAGTAGTTCACGATGCCCAGGTTTAAAAAAAAATAAAATGATAAATTTAGCATAAACATTCAAATTTTCCTTATTTGTAGGCTACACCAATTGTATACTTGATTTTTAGCATTCCACTTGACCTTTCTTGAGCAAAAGTCAGAGATCTGTATCAAAAGTTTTTTCATTTGTCTGTCAGTGACTCAGATACAAATAGGTATCTTTTTTTGTGAGGTCAAAGGACATCCCCTCACCCCTGAATTTAGGCTTAACCTCAAGCAGGATAAACTTTTAACTTAAACAGTGAAATAAAGATTTACCTTTGCCAGTAAAGTTTTTCCACATCCAGGTGGTCCTGCCAACAGTATTCCCTGAGCTTTAGATAAACCTAGATCTTTAAATGCTTCTGGATGTCTAACTGGTGCCTTGTCAAGTATAATTTACAATATAATAGCTATCAGGCATGGACAATCATTTTCAAAAATGTATCAATCTTTCAAAATTTAAAATAATTCTTTTTTATCAATGTCACTCAAGAAGTCAATTGACACTGGCCAAACACAACTTTGTAGCCATGTAATGACAAGTCTTTATTTAAAGCATCTATATAGTTGAATATACTATCTAAAGAATCTATGTAATAATATTTTATAGTTGCCATAAACCTATGATGAGATACAAATAACTGATGAATCTGATATTGAAAATAAAATTCTATATGTCACATTAATTTCTTCATTGACCCTGAAAATGATTTTACAATCAAAACTGACAACAATGATTCATACCAAAATAGCTAATTGTAGATCTTCTCTAACAGCATGAAGAGCACCTATATCATCCCATGTAACATCTGGTATTGTAGCAAATCCTTCTCTTTTGGCAGAAGGCTGCACATGTTTTAAAGCTTCCTAAAACAATTAAAAATTTACATAATTAAGGTCATTGTGACCTACATTTGAATCTATGCAACTTTTGATTATTTCTCACATTTAATATAAAAATATGGAGATGTGGTAATATTTCCATTTAGACAGTGTTATTTATAAAGCCTATATTATACATCTTTAAAGTGGTATATCCATATTTGACACATGCTCATCATATTGCAAACCTCATTTCTAGAAGGTCTACCATTACAGTAAACATGTACACAAGACTGATGATCTGCTCCTATTCATTATTCTCATACATAATCATATTTTTACACAATAATGATTCCTCATTCATCTTCATCTTTTTATATAATACTTATTACTGTAAATTCAGAAATTATTGCAATTTTTGTCGAATGGAAGAAAGTACGAAATTAATAATTGTGATTTAAGGAAAATCTGCATACAGATATATGCATCAGATATCAGAATTTGAGTTCTTATTATGGTGCGACTTAACAAGTCACATTATTCGCATTAATAAAAACCTTGCAATAATTTCTGAATTTACAGTGATTCACATCAAGGGTTCCAAAACGGTCATATATGCCGGACATTTGTACAATGTCTGGTAAAAGTCCGCCTGGGCAAAGCGTGAAACGGTCAACTACTTTTTAGTTTTCAAGGCTTTAAGAGACGGTCATTTAACATAATTCGCGATCTTTTTGACCCAACGTTTTGCCTTTAACAGCCACACATTTCCGGTCATAAAAGTGACATGATCATTAAGTACTATCAAAACAACCCCTACTTTAATACCTTCTCATTTTAATCAAGGCTAATTAGTTGTCAAACAGCTGAAATTTACCTGTTCAGGTGACAGGTAAACTATTTTGAACCGGACATTTATCGGTCTATTCAAAGTTATGTTCTTACATTTCAGCGGTTTGCATCTAATTAATATAGTCAAAAAGATTTAAATTATCAGAAATACGTTTACAAATATGATTTGATGAAAAAATTAAAAAGGTGAAAATGAAAAATCGTCATAACCACGTTGTTTGAACCTAGAGACATGTCTCTGTTTGAACTAGTACACGTGTGCGCATGTGTGCATGTGCGCAGGTGTGAAATTTAATTATGCATCCTAATTTCTTCAAAAAATGCTTAAATTGTCATTGATACCTTTATCTCACGTTTATTTCGAATATTTTCTAGAAGAAATAACGTAGAAAGAGCTACTTCCACTCATTCACGCTTTGCAAACGTACACGGAATTTACGTATCCGTCTCTGGTCCATATTTGACCATTGTCAAGATAACATCCAGTATAAAAACAAAAGTAAATGTTATTTTGCACAAATAAAGAGTCTAAGGCAGATATACATACGCTGATGTTGCACACTTCGAATGATGCACTGCCAATTTAACAGTTTACGTCAGAACTTCGAATTTGAATCAAAGAAAATTTAATATCGTTTTTTTTAATGTCAATCATTGGGATGGCCAACTCGGCAACTGATTACCATAATTGCCTTTTGTTTATTTAGTCTTAAGGGAATAAAATTGGGATAATAAATAAAATGTCCGGCTGGCTAAAAATAATTTTGGAAGCCCTGATTCACATATTCATATTTTAATTTTTTTTTTATATAATACTGATTATTTTACTTGGCTCCTCATACATATTCATATTTTTACAGAATACTGTATATTTTCCTTGCCTACTCATATATATTCATATTTGTTATGTAAGACTAATTATTTCACTTTCCTCATCATACATATTCATATTTTTACAGAATACTGATTATTTCACTTGCCTCAAAATCTTGCAGATTTATATTCAAAGTCTGTAACTGTTCATTGGTTAATGGTGGGAATTCTTTAAGCCATGATAATGCTTAAAAATGATAATAAAAAATGTTATGTTTATGTATGATTGCTTAATCATGTTAATGTCAAGCAGCAAATATGAAATGCATTTTCCGGATGATATCATGATTATTTTCAATGAAAATACCCTGCTTTGTATTAGTCTCACTAGGGTAAGATTTTTAACCTCTTTCTCACAAGGTATTAGTCTGCAGGAAGACATGTCGTCCTATCCCATCACATTATTCTGACTTCAAGTCAACCAACCAGTCTTGCTCCTACTCCTTAATGGTGTGTGCTAAATAGCCAATAATTTCTTAGTCAAATTGGTCCTTTTTTTTTAAGAATTTTCTCATAACTCTTGGAATTTATAATTTAAATGCTTCTCTGTATTAATTCTGCTGACCTGAAAATGTTAGCACACAATTATGATTTTATATAATCATTAATTTAATATCAGTGAACAAGAGGCTACAATTGCCTATCATCCTGAACATGCAAGAAATATTTGCCACTGGATGTTAAGCAAAAACAATCAATCAATCAAATGGCCTGTATTGCTCACCTGGCATCTGCAAAATTTGACTAATGTTTCTCACAGAAAAACCTCCCTAGTCTTAGTAGTACATTTACCAAAATAAAACTGTTGAAACATACATGTGGCAAGTACATTATACATGTATATCATTGTAACCATTTCAGCCATAAAAATAAAGGATATTTGTAAAATTGTTTAGAACCCTAATTGTAAGAATGTTTTTTTTTCAGACCAGAACCTATGTGATATGCCAAACACAAGCTCATTTTGTGGAAAAAAGACTGCCAACAGAAAACTTTTATTTTAAAGATTTTATTATGTCTTATGACTGTAATTATGTAATAAGTTATATAATGTAAAGAAATCAAATAGGATTGTAACTATTCCCTGCACGATAACACCTGTACAGAGGGATGATATTAGAGTAGAACATATTGGTGTACTAAAAACTATCATCTTACCATCTATAAGTGTTAATGACTTGAAATTTACATCTTTAGCTTTATCTTCTATACAAATGCTGCTTGTTTCTGTTTCCATATCTTCAGGAGTATCAGATACCCTATGGTCACTTGCTGATTTACCATTAACTGTACTATTGACTGTATCACCACCAGTTTGGTCAGTTGAGATAACAGGAACTACTGATATAGCTGAATCTGTTTTAAGTTCGACAGGATTTGTTAATAGGCTTTTCTGCAAGTCACTGAACACCCTATATTAAAACAAAGGTCATTTACATTTATAAATTTTACCTTTCCACCAAATTGGTTTGACAACCTTATGTAATAATTAAAACAGTAATAGTATAGGATAGCATGTGATTTCACAGATCATGAGTTTAATAACATTGAGCTTGTTTTATTTCAGTAACTGCAGATTTAAGGGCGATTACAATGCAATATTTCATATAATCTACAATTCCAAGGGACATAACTCCTTCAAGAATAGTTAATCAGCACTGATTTTCTATCATGTCTGAGACATTGCTGATAAAAACCTTTGATATGAATTTCATAAAAATCTGGCAAGAACTGTTCACAGTAGAGTGTTTACAAGACTAGGTGGACACATAGATGGATGTCCAGTATTTCTGCACTCACTCCACCTTTCCACTGGATAAAAAGTTATAAGTTATGTGTGGGCCTAAACAGTACTCTTATTTTCACCCTCAACTTGTTAAAGCAAATTAAAAAGCTGTTTAATAAAAAATAACTTCCAATTTTTGAAAGCTTCTTCATGTATAATACTTAAATAATTGAACATCAAAGAAAAAAAAATCATCCATTAAAGCTAAAAATTATTTCAAGGCACCATATGTATAAGAAATTAAAGTCTAAACAGATCCTCCTTTACTTACCTATTAACAGCAACCATGGCAGCTTCCCTTGTCAGAGATGTCAAGTCAGCTCCAACATAACCTGGAGTATTTCTAGCTAGAAATTTATAATCAAAATTTTCTACCAGTTTTAAATTTCTGCACAATACTCTTAAAATCCTGTTAAAACAGAAATATACTGTTAAAATTTGTTCAGACATAAATTATACAGGAAATCTTTAATTTCCTTATCAAATTACAACTGAGAGTACCACTACTGGCAAAGATTTTCAACTACTGATTAGTCAATGATTAAATGTGTACTAGTATTTTTTCTTGATTTACATGTTTTTTTTCATTGAAGGATACCAAGTAGAAATTAAACAATGTCAATGTAGTTCTAGATTTCCTTTTACTTTCAATATAAAAATAAGAAGATGTGGTATGATTGCCAATGAGACAACTCACCACATGTATGAGTCTGCTGCATTGCCCATTCACCAGTCATACAGGTAACTGTAAATATCTTCCTTTCATTGTTTAATTGTCAACGACAGTGATTCAAATTTAGATTTACATGATTTAAATATCTTTCAGCAGATTACTAATGTATGTAAAGCCATCAGATTAAGCTGCTTAGAGAATGCCTGTTGAGACTCTAGCAAACTGTAAACAATCTGTTACCTTTCTCTAGATGATTCATCAGGAATACCGAGACAGATTTCTTTATCAAATCTCCCAGCTCTTCGTAAAGCAGGATCTAATGAATCAGGTCTGTTAGTAGCTCCTATCACTAATACATGCAAGTCTGTCTTAGAACTCAAATCTGAAAACAGAAAAATCTGTATTAGAACTCAAATCTGAAAACAGAAAAATCTGTATTAGAACTCAAATATGATAACATGAAAATCTCCTTAAAATCAATTATCAAAATAATTATGTGTGTTAAGTTATATTGTGAATGGTGTATTTCCTATAAAAGTAAAAGGAATGTTTAAAATATTAATGTTGTTCTAACAATTGCTGTGTAAATGTGTTAAGTGATGTCAGCCAAAATATTTTTAAATAGAAAGAGTCAAGGTGAGGAAATTAACAGATGCATTCCTGTCAACTGACGCATATTTTGCTGGTGTAAACCGTGAATTTACCAGCTCACCCAAGATTTTTTAATACGAGTCCGGGTCATCAAATAACCCGTGAATTCATCAAATCACGAACTTTCCATGGTTCCTACAAGGGAACGATTTCGGACAATTATATTTTCCATTATGGCAATCAAAATCTGCCATTTGTTACCGACGTGCCAGGAAGTAGTAACAACCAACAATGGCCAGGTTGGAAGAGAAGCCTTGCAAAGTGGTAGGAACCATGGGAAGTTCGTCCATATAGACACCAAGCCTTTATAACAATGTCATGTATCATATAACAGTAAAACGAACTCAAGTTACATTGTAAACAAACTTTATTTTTCTATATTTATCTTATCTATTTATAACTCTTTATTGCTACTTTCACTTTTCATTGTTTCTCTCACCTTGACAACACACATTGTGACGTCAAATTCAAGATACCAGTTTTGGTACTTCAATAAATAATTTCTGTATGTAAATTGTCCTGATGACGCCTGCCTTGCAGGCGAAACATGTAGACCATAGTAAATAAAGTTGCAGACCATTTGAAGTGTTGTTGTCAATTTTTATTATTATTTAAGTGTTGCATTCATTTGCATTATTTGACAACCCTGCATACCAAGGTATCCACTTCATGGACTCTACTGAAAGGATTCACACAGGCGTTGGTTCACCAGACGGAGTTTAATTTAACCTAATGGTATAACCCAAATTTGGGCTTCTACCTTGTGGTATATGGTGTCCATTGAAATAAAAGTACATGGTAGTCATGCAGTCTTGATGTTTTGGCTTATTATTTGCCAAAATATCAAGTCTAAAAATGGTTTTACATTACATGGTAGTCATGCAGTCTTGATCTTTGGCTTATGATTTGATGAAATATCAAGTCTAATAATTAGGTTAAACGTTTTCAGAGGTTGAAAGGTATGCAGGTGTCTATGTCCAAGTTTTGCCTTAGTGAACTGTAAATTCAGAAATAATTGTGATATTATTAGTTACATAGTGTGCTAGTGACCTAATACGATATATATGGGGTCAGTAAATTCCATATGGGGTGAGGGGGAAGCGCTCACCCCATATATATCGTATTAGGTCACAAACACACTGTGTAATGAATTTATCTTACCGACTATCTTAACATGTGGTATTTAGACTAGTGGCCTATCAAAATGATCAAGTCTTCAATATTAAGAACCTACTTCTATTGGTCTATACAAAAACAAATGCCAACAATAACAACTTGTTAGCTTTAAATGTGTATTATGAATTTATTTTAATCGTTCATCATCAATTTCTTTGTCTGTTGAAACCTTTTAGATTTTTCCTTAACACTGTGTTGTTTTTACAAACACTCAAAATAATCATATCCTTTTAGAGGGTTTAAACATACACAAAGGCTACAGACATAATATTTGTGACCTTGACCATACCACTTGACTTCCCAACTTATCTGGTACTTACCTTTTTGAATTTGGAACAATATAAGGTATAATAATCAAAATCATTTCTACGTTCAAAATTTAGCTTTTCAAAAAATATTTCTATTTTGACAAAAAGACTAATCTAATACTTTTAATTCACAGCTAGACATTCAAACCATGTTCAAACACTGCCTGTCGAAAATAAAACTTATACACAGTACCACTTTCATCTTTCAAAGATTTAAATATTTTTGCATATGTAATAAATGAATTTCTGTATTTTTAAATAAAGTTAGAAACATTCAATGTAGCTGTTGCAACTCCAAAAATCATTCAATAACATTTACCATCCATACAAGACAGTAACTGAGCCACAATCCTTCTTTCCATGTCTTTAGAAGCAGTTTCTCTCTTTGGTGTTATGGCATCTATCTCATCTATAAACAACACACATGGTGCAGCAGCCTGTGTGTAAATAATACATAGAAGAAGCTGAAGATGTGAAAATATCAATCAAAAACCAATAGACAAATGGACACTTAAGTTAAGCTCGTACTGATCCTGGTTAGCTAAAAGGAAAATCTGGAAATTATGAATTTTACTGCCAATAGTGATAATTCAAAAATTTCTATGTTATCATAACTGCTTGAAATTTTGGTAAAATATATGAATTTTCATGTGTATTTCTTCCTATGCAATCAGATAGAGAGATTCACTTCACAATTTAAAATTTGTAATGAAATTTTAAGAAATGAACAAAAATCTATTTATCTATTGAGATTTAAGAATATTGCAACTCATGAGCTCACAGAGAGAGTATTTGTTTCCATTGCATATTTAAATTTTATTTTGCATTAAATCACTTGGTTAGATTGCACAGTAATGCTGCTGATGCCAATTTACTGGTTTACTGCACAAACGATATAACCCTAATGGGGTTTAAATCATTTTAAACATTTAGCTGAGCACTGATTAAAAGGTGTCCACCAAAGGGAGAAAACAAATTGCTCCTATACATTTTCTTAACATACTATATCAAATAAATCTTTAGCCTCCTATAAATATTTGATACATACCACTGCACTATCAAATAAATCTTTAGCCTCCTATAAATATTCCATACATACCACTGCACTATCAAATAAATCTTTAGCCTCCTATAAATATTCCATACATACCACTGCACTATCAAAAAAATCTTTAGCCTCCTATAAATATTCCATACATACCACTGCACTATCAAATAAATCTTTAGCCTCCTATAAATATTCCATACATACCACTGCACTATCAAATAAATCTTTAGCCTCCTATAAATATTCCATACATACCACTGCACTATCAAATAAATCTTTAGCCTCCTATAAATATTCCATACATACCACTGCACTATCAAATAAATCTTTAGCCTCCTATAAATATTCCATACATACCACTGCACTATCAAATAAATCTTTAGCCTCCTATAAATATTTGATACATACCACTGCACTATCAAATAAATCTCGTATTTTCTCTTCAGAATCACCAGATACTCCAGACACTATTTCTGTTGCTGCTATCTTGATAAATGAAAGACTCAATTCCTACAAAAAATAAGAATTGACATGTTTTCATGTAGATTATACAGTGAAAAGCCTAATTGCAAATCTTATTACAATAGATAGTATGTGACTGAAACTACTGTTCAAATGAAAGTATATGTGATACACTACATTACATCTTTTGATGACATAATTTTAGTATGTACCTTCTTTACTTTTCATGACACATCATCAAATTAATAGTCTCATATATAACCTGAATATGAAATGTAGGTTAATGTAGGAAATAATAGTCCACGGTCATTCCACACAATTTGGAAAGCAGGAACAAAATCTGCTTGCCACTGCAGGGAGCTGGCCAAGGTAGCCACAGCTATCGGTTAAATACTCCCCTTAAGAAAACAAAACTAGAGGTACTGTGAGCAAAGCTCATGAATGATATCCCCACCCTATGATTGCTTAGGGAAACCACAAGCATTATTTGCTTCAAAAAGAAAATAGAATGTGCCAAATTGTATCATATGATGAACATTTTGTTTAACAGGGATATAGGAGCTGCAGATATAAAAAGGTTATAGATAAAAGTTTGTCCATGAAAGTAGATGTAACTATCCAAATTGTGTATGCTTGCTAAATATCATTTCTGTACGATTTTCTTGCTTTTTTTCCTTAAAATATATATCAATCCAACTTACCCCAGCAATGGCATGAGCTAAGAGTGTTTTACCACATCCTGGAGGACCATGTAATAAAAATCCACGAGGTGGAGTTACTCCCAGTTGTTGATATATCTCTGGGTGTCTCATGTGTACCAACAATTTACATATTTCCTGTAAAAATGTCGAATACTTTATCATGTAATTGAAATCAACTGATTTTTTTTACCTTAAAACTGATGTATGCTTCTTTTTACACAACTTTGGTTATATTTTTGGTATATTTTCTATATTTGAGGATTTTTTGAGGTACTTTTTTTTTTGCTTTAAAATCAACAATCAAAATTCAAATAGTTATAAAAGCGGAATATGGAAATAATATTTCGCCATTAGCAGTCAGTTTGGTTCAATTTCGTCAAAATAAGCTAAAAACATTGCTGATGTATTATTGGCTTGCAAGTCAATAATTCAACGCATTTGAATCCGTATTCATTCAACCTTCCATTTGACCTTTAGTGGAGATGGGTTGTGCATGTGTTTAGCATGCCATGTGGTTCATTCATTTAAACAAAAAGAGTGTCAACATTGAAAAGTGAAACTAGGGAAACACCAGGAATAACCATTTCCTTGACTGATCAAGCCCACAAAAAATCATTCTAATACAGGTAAAATGGTGATATACATAAATTATTAATCTTTAACATGAAATCAAACAGACCTAGAAAAATTGTCATTATTCCATTGCATGCGTGAATTTGTTTATTTATATCTATATTTATGTTTTAACAGTTATATGACCTTTGGCAGTCTTTGAAGGTCATCTTGATGGTTAATTAGTCTAAAAGACGCACAAAATTCTGGTACATTATAAGGAGTCTGTGTATTGTTAATTGTTTCTCTTGGACTTTTTGTCATTTGAAAATGTACCTTTAAGTATGTTATAAATCAAATATGAGAATTTAGGTCAAATAGGTGAACATGAATTTGACAGCTAATGCCCTTTAAAATTTTTAACCTTACCACAAGTTTGTCATCATTGCCTCCAATATCAGCAAATGTAACTGTAGATTTCTGTACATCTGGACCTGTGAACAATAAAATGTGTTCATGATGTCTGCCTTTATAGGAAATAAAATGTTTTCCCATTACATATGTCCATCATGAGAGAAGTAGTAAAGAAAACAAAATGAATGGCTACTTGGCATCTTTTAGTCTATTAAGGTCAGTCACAGAAATGGTCCAAAATATAGAATTTATTGGTGTGTATATACTATTTTTTAAAATATTTGAATTAATCCCTGACAATATTTATTTGTTTATTTGTTTGATGTGGTTAAATGTCTCTCTTTGAACTTAAACATTGTCATGGAGGTTAGTATGATTAGAGCTATTTTCCTAATGCTTGTAGTTTAGAGATTTGGTTGGCTTGCTTTCTTTGTTTGTAAAATGTTTGCTCAAACATTGTAATTAAGATAGATATCTGCAATCAATAGATAGGCAGGGCTTCATCTTGTATACTTTATACTTAAATGTTGTTGATTGCAGATGTCAATCTTAATTACAATGCTTGAGCAAACATTTTTACCATCAAAGCAAGCAAACCAACCAAACCTTTAAACTACAAGCATTAGGAAAATAGTTCTAATGGAAAAATCCTGGAGTGCCAAAGGTAAACTAATGACCTTCAGGTAGTAATTCACAAACTTTTATTTAAATCTAAACCTGTATAATTGAATTTATCATGAACAACTACCTTTTAAATCACCAAAATGATAGCAGTGTCTTTTCTCGTTATCTAATAAAAAGTGATTTTAAAAGACAGAATTCAGTAGCCCCAACTGTAAAGTCCATAAAATATTATGAATTTTTATCATTTTAAGGTTGAAAGATATCATAAATTTGTTTTTTTCTAAACAAATTATAAAAATTGAGAGTTGGAAATATCTAGCTATTGCAAAAAAAATTAAAATATTTATAGGAAATATATGTCAATCATATATACAAACACTAGTAAATTGTCAGGTGAATTCTACGATGGGTTCAATAATTGAAAATTTACCAAAATTCATGTACTTTTACCAAAATCATTAAGGCCTTTCGACTATGTCACAAAAACATTTATTGTTATATCATTTCTCCTCAACTACCTGTTTTTAATTATATATTTATCAACTTAAATACAGACAGAAATGAAACTCTTCAATAAAAAGAAAATATAACATAAGGGCGTTATGTGTTTTAAATGATTAGCTTAAATTCAATGCAAGTATAATTTCAATCAAATCTTGCACACCATGGGGCTTACCTTTTTTCTCCTTTTCTTCATTGTCCTGTCTTTTCCTTTTCTTTTTGGGTGTGGCACTTGATTTCTGAAATTTTATAAATAAGTATAATTAAAATCTTCCTTAAAACAGTATAAATATTAATTCAACTTGTTGGAAGAATTATGGTATAATTTTGGAAAAATGTACTAAAACTAGTCTTATATGACATCTTCATAAATTCTATTTTGTGTTGTTCTCTACCTTTCTTTTTGACATTCATTATAATGTTCCATAAAATAAGATAAGGTTTTAAATTAGATTTGATGGATTTCAAATCCAAATCATCTCTAAAAAAAAGAAGACAAAACAAGCCAAATACAGTATTTACATGAATGTTGATATTTGTTGTGATTCTAACTTTTAATCACCATCTTAGCAAGTGGTATTAAAAAAAAAAAGACAGAATCTTGGTTAGATATAAAATAAATGAGTATGGAAAAAACTGTTATTTATTCATCTAATATATTTTTATATGGTTGTTTTTAAAATGTTTTTGTACAAACATCTGATATTTAGTTGAAATTAATTTGATGTAGCTCACATTTATAATGAATTGAATTAATCAGATTCACACTTTACAACTAGAGGCTCTCAAGAGCCTGTGTCGCTCACCTGTATCTTCTCAAGCTTTGGAAATCATGTAAAATAAGGTTAAAATCATAATTAATAGTATTAGATATTAGATATTATAATGATATCTAAGATAATAACAAAAAACTGCAAAATTATTGTAAAATTACTAACTCAGGGGCAGCAACCCAACAACGGATTGTCGGATTCGTCTGAAAATTTCAAGGCAGATAAATCTAAATCTGATGAACATTTTTGCCACCTGTCAGATTTGCTTTAAATGCTTTAGTTTCAGAGATATAAACCAAAAACTGCATTTTACCCCTATGCTCTATTTTTAACCAAGTCGGCCATGATGGTTGGAAGGCGGGGTCATCGGACAAATTTTTCAAACAAGATACCCTAATAATGATAATGGCCAAGTATGGTTAAATTTGTCTCAGTAGTTTCAGAGAAAAACATTTTTGTAAAAGATTACAAAAATTTACAAAAAATTGTTAAAAATTGACTGTTAAGGACAATAACTCCTAAAGGGGTCGACTGACAATTTTGGTCATGGCAACTTATTTGTAGATCTTACTTTGCTGAACATTATTGCTGTTTACAGTTTATCTCTATCTATAATAATATTCAAGATAATAACCAATAAAATGCTTCGCTGGGCGCAGCTTGATACGACCGCAGAGGTCGAACCCTGAACAGTTGGGGCAAGTATGGACACAACATTCAAGCTTGATA
Organism: Mytilus californianus; assembly: GCF_021869535.1. Lineage (NCBI taxonomy): Eukaryota > Metazoa > Mollusca > Bivalvia > Mytilida > Mytilidae > Mytilus > Mytilus californianus. The sequence continues at coordinate 30,200,302 of NW_026262690.1, read as the reverse complement.
CAGCTCTGAATTTGGATTGTGATTAAATATTTGACACAGCATAGGTTTCTGACACAGAAAGAATGTGGTCTAAGAACTTCAATTTTTTTAATTTACCTATTATGGTCCAATGTCCAAAATCAAAATACATGGTTAGATTCAGCATATCAAAGAACCCCATATATTCAATTTTTGTTGAAATCAAACAAAGTTTAATTTTGGACCCCAACTTGGACAAACTTGAAAACTGGTCCCATAATCAAAAATCTAAACACATGTTTAGATTCAGCATATCAAAGTACCCCAAGAATTCAATTTTTGTTAAAATCAAACTAAGTTTAATTTTGGACCCTTTGGACCTTAATGTAGACCAATTTAAAAAACGGGACCCAAAATTAAAAATCTAAATACACGGTTAGATTTGGCATATCAAAGAACCCCAATAATTCAATTTTTGATGAAATCAAACAAAGTTTAATTTTGGACCCTTTTGACCTCAATATGAACCAATTTGATAGCAGGTCCACAAAATAAAAAATCTAAATACATGGTAAGATTCAGCATATCAAAGAACCCCATATATTCAATTTTTGTTGAAATCAAACAAAGTTTAATTTTGGACCCCAATTTGGACCAACTTGAAAACTGGGCCAAAAATCTAAAATCTAAATACATGTTTAGATTCAGCATATCAAAGAACCCCATATATTCAATTTTTGTTGAAATCAAACAAAGTTTAATTTTGGACCCCAACTTGGACCAACTTGAAAACTGGTCCCATAATCAAAAATCTAAACACATGTTTAGATTCAGCATATCAAAGAACCCCAAAAATTCAATTTTTGTTAAAATCAAACTAAGTTTAATTTTGGACCCTTTGGACCTTAATGTAGACCTATTTAAAAAACGGGACCCAAAATTAAAAATCTAAATACACGGTTAGATTTGGCATATCAAAGAACCCCAATAATTAAATTTTTGATGAAATCAAACAAAGTTTAATTTTGGACCCTTTTGACCTCAATATGAACCAATTTGATAGCGGGCCCACAAATAAAAAATCTAAATACATGGTAAGATTCAGCATATCAAAGAACCCCATATATTCAATTTTTGTTGAAATCAAACAAAGTTTAATTTTGGACCCCAACTTGGACCAACTTGAAAACTGGGCCCATAATCAAAAATCTAAACACATGTTTAGATTCAGCATATCAAAGAACCCCAAGAATTCAATTTTTGTTAAAATCAAACTAAGTTTAATTTTGGACCCTTTGGACCTTAATGTAGACCAATTTAAAAACAGGACCCAAAATTTAAAATCTAAATACACGGTTAGATTTGGCATATCAAAGAACCCCAATAATTCAATTTTTGATGAAATCAAACAAAGTTTAATTTTGGACCCTTTTGACCTCAATATGAACCAATTTGATAGCGGGTCCACAAATAAAAAATCTAAGTACATGGTTAGATTCAGCATATCAAAGAACCCCAAGACTTCAATTTTTGATGAAATCAAACAAAGTTTAAATTTGGACCCTTTTGACCTCAATGTGGACAAAGTTGATAACGGGGCCCAAAAATCAAAAATCTAAATACATGGTTAGATTCAGCATATCAAAGAACCCCATATATTTAATTTTTGTTGAAATCAAACAAAGTTTAATTTTGGACCCCGATTTGGACCAACTTGAAAACTGGGCCCATAATCAAAAATCTAAATACATGTTTAGATTCAGCATATCAAAGTACCCTAAAAATTCAATTTTTGTTAAAATCAAACTAAGTTTAATTTTGGACCCTTTTGACCTTAATGTAGACCAATTTGAAAACGGAACCAAAAATTAAGAATCTAAATACACGGTTAGATTCGGCATATCAAAGAACCCCAATAATTCAATTTTTGATGAAATCAAACAAAGTTAAATTTTGGACCCTTTGGACCTCAATGTGGACCAATTTAAAAACGGGGCCCAAAATCCAAAAACTTAATACACGGTTAGATTCAGCATATTAAAGAACCCCAAGAATTCAAGAATAAAACCCCATTGAAATTGATCAAGAAATAAGCAATTTATACGAAGTATCTTCTTTTGCACAATACTGTGCAATTGAATATTTCTTGCTATTGTGCAATACTGTACAATTGACAATTTCTTGCTATTGCGCAATATTGTGCTATTGGATATTTCTTGCTATTGCGCAATACTGTGCAATTGAAGATTTCTTGCTATTGCGCAATACTGTGCAATTGAAGATTTCTTGCAATTGTGCAATACTGTGCAATTGAAAATTTCTTGCTATTGCACAATACTAATTATATAATAATTTACACATCCTGTTTGGTGTGTATCTCCTACCATATCATTATTATTTGCTTTTAAATATTAATCAGAAATAACCAACTTAAAATGGAAAATTTTAAAAGAAAAAAAAAAGGAAAAAAAGAAAAAAAAAGAAAAAAAAAAATTCCCCCCCCCCAAATTTTTTGAACCCCCTTATGATTCATCACCCCCAAACTCAATCCCAGCCTTCCCTTTGTTGTATGGTACCTTGCAGTACAATTTCAGAGAGATCCATACACTTGAACACAAGTTATTGTCTGGAAACTAGAAAAATGCTTATTTTTGGCCCCTTTTTGGCCCCCAATTCCTAAACGTTTCGGGCAATTACCCCCAAACTCAATTCCAGCTTTCCCTTTGTGATATGGAACCTTGTAGTACAATTTCAGAAATATCCAAACACTTACACACAAGTTATTGTCATGAAACTAAAAAAATGCTTGTTTTTTGCCCCGTTTTTGGCCCCTAATTCCTAAAATTTTGAGGCAATTACCCCCAAAATCAATTACAGCCTTCCCTTTGTGATATGGAACCTTGTGGTACAATGTCAGAGAGATCCATACACTTACACACAAGTTATTGTCTGGAAGTTACAAAAATGCTTATTTTTGGCCCCTTTTTGGCCCCTAATTCCTTAACTGTTGGTACCATAACCCCCAAAATCAATCCCCACCTTCCTTTCGTGGTATTGAACCTTATGGTAAAATTTCATGGAGATCCATTCACTTAAACTAAAGTTAGAGTGCGAAAACCAATGTGTCTTCGGACGACGCCGGACGACGCCAGACGACGACGACGACGACGACGACGACGACGACGACGACGCCAACGTCATACCAATATACGACCAAAAAATTTTCAATTTTTGCGGTCGTATAAAAACTGCAAAATTTCCTTAAAATTACCAATTCAGGGGCAGCAACCCAACAACAGGTTGTCAGATTTGTCTGAAAATTTCAGGGCAGATAGATCTTGACCTGATAATCAGTTTTACCTATGTCAGATTTACTCTAAATGCTTTGGTTTCAGAGATATAAGCCAAAATCTACATTTTACCCCTATGTTCTATTTTTAGCCATGGCGGCCATCTTGGTTGGTTGGCTGGGTCATCGGACACATTTTTTAAACTAGGTACCCCAGTGGTTTCAGAGGAGAAGATTTTTGTAAAAAGCTAACGACGACGACGACGGACGCCAAGTGATGAGAAAAGCTCACTTGGCCCTTCGGGCCAGGTGAGCTAATAATACATAGATTTGCTTTCCATCTCATACTGATCAGATTTCTATTATGTTCTTATTCATGCAGATCTTTCAGCCACTTGAAAATGTTATTTGCAATGCTATTACAATAATAGGTTCAAAAGATGTTCTTATCAAGTTGCTGTTATACCTTTAATGATCTTTTGTTTCCAATGGATTCATTAACAATAGAGCTGGGTCTACTCTGTCTGTCAGATTCCTGTGCTAAATCTACACTAACTACAGAGCCTGGTCTACTCTGTCTGTCTGGTTCCTGTGCTAGATCTACACTATCGTCACAAAAGTCACCATCGTCACCAATGACAACAACATCTGATTTACTGTCTGTTTTTTCTCCCAAATTATCAAGCAATATGTCAGAATTCTTAGTTGAGTTATTAGATGTACTTTGTAAATGTTCTGGCCTGTCTCCTGTTTTGTCTATAAGGAACAGTTTAGTTGTAGATTTCTGGTTATGATCAGCTGTTCTGTTAGGTGTTGATGTTTTCTTATACATATTTGTCATCATATTATTAATAGAGTTCTTATCCTGAATAAAAAGAATTTTTCTTAATATGATCATTGCATATAATTTTATATAAAGTTAAGGATATATTTCTATCTAGGATCTAGGTGAGTTTTGTCAACTATAGTAAAAGTGGCTCTTACTGTAATAAGTCTATGTAATAAAAACAATTGAGCAAACTGTAAACAATCCACCTTCTTCAAATCAAAATCTTTTTAGGTATGTCAGGAAAACAAATACTAGATCATCTAGTGTTAAATTAGTAGGATGTTCAATTCATTGATTGCAGTTGATATGATTGCCATGAGACTTATGATTCCATTGTCTTTTATCAACAATATTAATGATATCAAAAGAGGAAGTTTTAGATGTGTTCCCTTGTCCCAAGATATTGTCATTTAGACCAAGGGGATATGCTGTCTGAAATCTTTCAAAGAATTTGGTGAGGTGATCAACCAAACTAATTTGGTATGAAGCCTTGTCCCTTATTATAACCTACAGGATTTTAACAAAAACAACAGGATGAGTGTCACTGGTGGGACAGGAATAGCTCAATACTTTTCATTTAATAATCACTATAAGTAGAATAAGATTTTTTGGTAGAACTGAAAGGAATCCACAGATTTAACTCATTAATCTGATATATCTCTGTTACATGGAATAAATTTTAACATAAATGACCGTTCCACTAACTTCAATAGTTCTCAATATATATCTTGAAACTGAAAATGATTTTAGACCTTGTGTTCATTAGACAAGTTAAGATTCAGGATTTTCAGTATCTTACCTCATAACGTACATATGATCTGTTATCTTAAGAACATCCTATCTCATTCTGAACATATGAGCTGTTATCTTAACAAATGTCTTACCTCGTACTGTACATGAGCTGTTATCTTAATAACATCAGACCTCATACCATACATATGAGCTGTTATCTGAAGAATATTTTTCCTCATACTGTACATATCAGCTCTGATCTGAAGATCATCTTACCTCATACTGCACATATGAGCTGTTATCTTAATAACATTTGACCTCATACTGTACATATGAGCTGTTATCTTAATAACATCTGACCTCATACTGTACATATGAGCTGTTATCTGAGGAACAACTTACCTCATACTGTACATATGAGCTGTTATCTGAAGAACATCTTATCTCATACTACTGTACATATGAGCTGTTATCTGAAGAACATCTTACCTCATACTGGACATATGAGCTGTTATCTGTAGAACATCTTACCTCATACTGTACATATGAGCTGTTATCGGAGGAAAAACTGGCTGAATCACTCTCAGAATCTATAGCCTCACTAGAAAATAGAAATATTGAGATGATATATAATAAAACTATGAAATAACCATAACTAAAAAAAACCATGACAGATACCATAACTAAATAAAACCATGACAGATACCATAACTAAATAAAACCATGACAGATACCATAACTAAATAAAACCATGACAGATACCATAACTAAATAAAACCATGACAGATACCATAACTGTGTACAAGTATCAGTTTGATTTATATTTTGAATTGTTATGACATATACTTTTTCATTTCATTTTGTTTTATTCTAGTACAAGAATATCTGATTTAAATCAATATTAAAAAAAACAATTCAAGCTGTTTTATACAATATCCCAGCCTTTTAAATTAGATTTTCATCACATAACTTATATTTGGGTACTGTACTAAATTGCTGGACCATTTTGACTAACTTAGAAGGATGAAAAATAATGCTGAAATAGTCCAAATTTGTTATTCATTAAAAATCAAGAAAACCTATTTAAAACTATGATTAACAAGACCAATACTAAGTTTTGGACCTGCATCACACAGTGCTGCTTCAAAGAAAAAACCTGCAATGCCATAAAGATTTGAAAATTGTCACATGTAAGAATTTTGTCACTCTTAATAAATGCAACCAATCAAATTTCATAACTAGATAAGCTGGATTAACAATCTCAATTCATCTACAATACACTAGCAGAAGTAGACAATGACATGTGAAGAGAATAAAAGTATTCAAAGTACATACCTGTTATCTTTTAATAATTTTCTATCATGTGAAATATCATATTTCAACAATTTGGCAAAATAAATTACATTTAGGTGATACAAACATCTGCCTAAAGCAAAATGGTGTCCATTGGAAACCATGTCCCATTCTGGTTCAAAATCCTTATTTGGCAAATATTTTTAAAGTTCCAATCATAATGAACATGTGTACTAAGTTTCAAGTTTATGAGACCACAACTTCATGAGATACTCACTTTAACCAAAACTTATACCCAATAAAGGACAGACTACTGTAGATTCATTTATTTTCGTGGATTGAGGAAAACTTGCATTATCGTGGAAATTTGATTTCATGGTTTTTCCAAAGTCTGCATAAATTCCTTTGGAAAATTTATAATTCATTGGGCATTGGAATTCTTGGTTCCTGGGTAACCATGAAATCCACGAAAATTGGTATCCAACGAATAATAATGAATCCACAGTATCAGAGGGTCTACAGACAGGTGCACACACAGGGCATTGGTCCCAAATTGCACACACAGGGCATTGGTCCAAAATTGCACACGCAGGGCATCGGTCCCAAATACAAAGTTTGAATAAAGTTGAAACAGAACTGTCAGAGTTACAGGTGACACATTATGGATACCCTCTATAGCATTTACTGACAAAAATGACCAAAGTCTATAAATGGGAAATCTTAAATAAAATCATTTAATTCTATCCAAAATAGGAGGTTCACTTCTTTATTCTGTACGTGATCATCCTCTGAATGATGTTGAGAGAAAACTGTTGAAAAGAGTTACAGATGACACAAATTAGGTAACCTCTATAGCATTAACAGAGGAAAACGACTATATGAGAAACCTCAAATTGTCAATACAAGGCCTAGGGTAGACAGTCATTGTACATTGTCAAGCAATACAATTCATAAACTGCAAAATGGAAACTGTACAGGAACTTAGTTCATATAAATAAACAAATGATTTCATACATGTCGTTCTTCTTCTGTCTCTTTTTCAGGTATTTTGTTTCAAGATCATCAATATGATTCATTTGACCTCTGTCTTTCTCTTCTTGCAATATTATACCATAGGCTGAAAACAAATCATGATACTGTATTATCTAAAACCAAACAATAACAAAAGCTTATTAATTAATGTAGTAGTATTTCATTTACCAAAAAGGAAGACCTACAATAATATTACAGATCTCCAGAGGTAATAACTTTCAAAGCACATCAGGTTTTTTGTTTTTATAAAAAAGAAGATGTGGTATGATTGCTAATGAGACAACTCTCCACAAGAGACCAAATGACACAGAAATTAACAACTATAGGTCACCCGTACGACCTTCAACAATGGGTAAAGCCCATACCGCACAGTCAGCTATAAAAGGCCCCGAAATGACAAATGTAAAACAATTCAAAGGAGAAAACTAACAGCCTAATTTATGTACAAAATAATGAATAATTCTTATTTTTAATTCAACTTAGATTTCTGGTTTTCTTCATAAAATAGGTGTACAAATAAGGATAAAAACTATATAATACCTAAATCTGTATTAAGCATTTCTTAATCTTAAAGGTCAGTGTGAATATACTGTAAACAATGTAGATGGCAAATTTGTAGATTTAATTCTCCAATGAAATTCTCTCATGAATTGTGATTTCAAATACATTTGAACTTGAATTCTCTGATCTAAAATCTGCCTTTTCTTTGTGCAGAAGATTATATAGTGTTTAAAACATACTATACCTTTGCCTACCAATTTCACAAATACATTCTTTTTTCTTCTGGCATATTCGCTATATAATGAGAAACATAGAAGTTCTTATTACACAAATATTAACTTTAAACTTCACATCTTGTGTTACACTCAATTACAAAACTATATCACAAAGAAAAGTATCAGAAAACAGATGAGAAGGTGGCAGATTAAAGATTTCAGGCAATAGCAATACAATATCAAAATATTTTTTGTTTTGATCAATATTCACATATTTTAACAAAATTATATGATTTTCACATTTGGCACAAGTTTGATGTACATGTATACCAGTTTACAATATTGCTATACAACTAAAAATGTTTTAAAACATATCTTTTGATTAATTCCCTTTAAACAAGGCCAGCTAGGAAAATTTTGTTTTCACACAATGACTATTACATATTTTTTTAAAGAAATGAAGAAGAAAAAAGAGAAGCAATATACTTAAATAATTGTCTTTATGTCTTCATGTGACAATTTTTTCCAATTCAATATCAAATGAGTTGTCTGACTTGCCAAGTTGGTGTACAACTTATACTACAGGGGTGTTTAACATCATTAACAAATCAAATAAGGTCCCTTACAGACAAGTTTTCATATGTGACACTTTTTTCATACTTTTGAAAGATATAATTACATATCAAATGGAGTCATCTTTAGTTTCTTTTCTTGTTTCATTAAATTCATTTTAATATCAAGTGTAAATATTTTTTGCACTTGAAGACATATCTCACAAAGTGTCCATATTGGCCCGAAAAATTCTATGATATTAACTTCATTAATAATACTTCACATTTAACGACAAAATTTGTAAAAATATCTAACAAATACAAAATCAAATAAAACCAGGCAGTCTTTCTAAAATCTTGTAATTTAAAATAGTATAGTATACTTTAGAAAGTGAAGTATCTTATGAAGTTCTTGAAATTCAATATCCTTAAATTACCTGTATTTTCTCTGTAGTTCCTCTGAAAGATATACAACACTTGTAAATGTTCCTGATTTCTTTGACTGAAGAAACTAAATTAAAAAACAGATATTTCTTTAAAAACATGTGTGTCAGAATTTACATAAAATATTCAAATATCAAAAATCACTTTACTAAAACATTATACATACAAAGCACTGAATATTTCTCAATAGGGCCATACTTATCTGGGACTATATTCTCATTCTTCTTCATGATTTAAAATTTGGGAGAAATTAAACTTTCTATTTCTGTTTATTATCTTATTTGTACTTTTTGTTTGGATTAAATCAAAGAAAGAGAGCTTCTTGAAATGCAAACCTATAGTCCCATTCAGCTTTGCAAGAAGACTAATCAAAGTGATAGACAATACTGGTGGAAAATTGGAAGAGTAGTTGAAATAATTTCAAATCATATTTTGGATTATGGTATCATCATGGAATATGGGAAATAAAACAAGAGTGCACATGCTGAAATGTCTCGCCTGCTTTACTGACTATTGATTTTATGTTGAAAGTCTTAAAGATAAGTATCACATAACTTAAAATTTTTTAATATCCATGACAATGATGTAAAGGTTTGATAAATCCCGTCAGAGAGACTAGTACACCTTACAATTATTCCATTCACCAAATATAGTTGACCTAATGCTTATATTATTTGAAAAACAGACCAAAACACAAAAACTTAACATTGACCAATGAACCATGAAATTGAGGTCAAGGTCAGATTATACCTGCCAGAAAGACATGTACACCTTACAATCATTCCATACACCAAATATTTTTGATATAATGCTTATATTATTTGAAAAACAGACCAAAACACAAAAACTTAACATTGAATAATGAACCATGAAAATGAGGTCAAGGTCTAATGAAACCTGCCAGACTGACATCTACATGTACCCTTACAATTATTCCCTACACCAAATATAGTTGACCTATTGCTTATAGTACTTGAAAAACAGAACAAAACACAAAAACTTAATATTGAACAATGAACCATGAAAATGAGGTCAAGGTCTAATGAAACCTGCCAGACTGACATCTAACCCTTACAATTATTCAATACACCAAATATAGTTGACCTATTGCTTATAGTACTTGAAAAACAGAACAAAACACAAAAACTTAACATTGACCAATGACAGACCTAGGGTCAATTACATGCCAAAGTAATTAATTACATTTCAATTACATTGATTTTTAAATGTAATTAATTACATTACATTGATTTTCAAATTAATTAATTACATTACAATTACATTGCCCATGCAATTAATTACATTTCAATTACTTTATCCAATGATATGTAAGAGCTATATCATTTAGAATAAAATCATAAAAATGACAACAGGCTAGAATATAATGAAACTTTTTATATATATATATATATATACATGCACTTTTCAACAGTGAAAACATTCCAACAAGATTTTTGTTATATAGATCCAAATTAATATATTTTTTATTCTTAAAAAAATTTTGTTAAAATTTCACGTTTCTACAAAACATGTTAACCTAGATTTTAAATGTTTTGTTATGTACCTCATGTGAAATTTTAAGTAACTTTAAAGCTTGTATTATTTACAGAAGAGTAATGGTAGCATTTTCCAGACTTGTCTTTTGACAAGTATATTGGACTCCCTTCTTGTATGTTTTGACTGCTGTATTTGAAATTTTTGTAGAAAGTGTTTAAATGATATCCATCTGTACAGATTTTAACATATAAATATGATGATTTAAAAAAACATTGCCATTTGGCATTATAATCAAGGGACAAACTTGTACTTAATAATTAGTTAAAGTGAAAGGAATAACCTGAGGCTAAGATTATTGTTAATTGTTAGAACAACATATTGCATGTAAATAAATTGGTATTGTTTTTAATTTTTAGATTTTTTATGTAAACATGTGAAAAAATTAATGAAATAAATACAAATAAAGATTACTAATATTATACATGCTATGATGATAAATTAAATTTCAAGGAATGCTATATTTTTTTCATCATGATAAATGTTTAAAACGTATTTAAAAAAAATCAAAGTACCAAGTGCATACTAAAAGTAGGAAAAAATAAAATTTACCAGTTGCATAAGAAAAGCCAAAAAAGTTCAAAATTTCCATGCAATTATTTAAATGTAATTCAAAGTAATTGAAAAGTAATTCATAATTTCATGGCAAAAAGGCAATGTAATTCATTACTTTCAATTACATGTAATTGAAAATATGCTCAATTACACATTACATTGAATTACTTTCAAAATTGTAATTAATTACAGCTAATTACAATTACATTTTTAATTACCCCAGGTCTGACCAATGAACCATGAAAATGAGGTCAAGGTCAGATGAAACCTGCCAGACTGACATGTTCCCCTTACAATCATTCCATACACCACATATAGATAACCTACTGCTTATAAAATCTGAGGAACAGACCTAATCATGAAACTTTAACAAGAAGACGGTATAATATACGGATGACCTACATAAAAGGCCTGCTATGTAAGATTCCGACAACAGAAATAGGCGTGTTACATGTATACACCATTTCGTAGATAATTTAATGTAGATTTATGACATAACAAGTTTCAATAAAATAGACATGTAGTATGGAAACTTGTGGTATAATTTCAGAGAGATTCATACACTTTAACACAAGTTATTGTCTGGAAACTACAAAAATGCTTATTTGGGCCCCTAATTCCTAAACAGTTTGGACCATAACCCCCAAAATCAATCCCAACCTTCCTATAGTGGTTATAAACCTTGTGTTAAAATTTTATTGATTTCTATTTACTTATACTAAAGTTATTATCCGGAAACCATCTGTTTTCCGCCGACGAGTACAACGTGATACCAATATACGACCAAAACATTTTTTAATTTTTGAGGTCATATAAAAATTGTTAATAAGTCAATATTTCTGGACAACACATTATTTTAATCTTTTTACTTAAAATACTGAAAACAGGATATATATTCAACATATTTAACATGGGTGTCAAAATAACTACATCGGGTGCCGTTTTAACCAGGTGACGATTTGACTATATCCCGGGTGCCGATTTGACCAGGTGCCGATTTAACCAGGTACCGATTTGACTAGAATTCTATGTCCCTTGAGGGTCCATGATTGGTTAATAAAATCTTTAATCGTGTGATATTGGGGATCTTTGATTAAGAAAAGTTGCTGTCCAAACATTACTTCGCGTATCCTTGGAATCAAACGTGGATCTGATATATAACTTGACATATTAAAGCAAATCGCCGTTTGTTTCTCTTCTCACAGAGGCTCTCTCACATGGCCAAGGTAAACAGGAAGTACAATAGTTACCTCACCAAATGAGGTAAAAAAAAAATACGGACCAACTTGTTTCAAATAATACTACAAAACAGATAATATAAATATGGAATAAATAATGAAGTAATAGAATAGCTCCTTTAAAGATATTGTTCCATAACTCGAAAACAATAGAAATTATTTCCTATCAAAATTTATTTTACGACATATTTTTTGCCCAAAATTCCCGGAACCTATCTGACTTCACCATATGGTCTGTGTTGAGATTATAGCCAGGCGACGAGATGCAGAATATTATCATGTTTTTGCAAAAAAAATAACACAAATCAAAATTTGACGTATTTTCTGCACACTCAACAAAACTATGAAGTGGGAGGGGATCATTTTTACTTTTCTTTTAATTTATAGCAGCTCGTTTGGGTGCATTTTCTTCCTCACGCCCCTCATTCCATTTGTTTACTTTCAACCACGTTTGGGAAGATGGTTAATGGATCAGATGATATGGTTATGGCAGCTGTATGCTGTGGTAGGTGATATATAAGTACAGTGCTGTGTGATGCACCTAAGACTTTGAGGAAATGTAGCTTGAGCCATCATTTTTTTTATTAAATGCTATACATCTTGTCACTATGTGTTTCCATTAAAATTTACTAGCCATCACAGTAGTTACCCGTAAAATTTTTAGGTCATAAGACGCAACAAGACAAAAGTGATTCTTGTTTGACTGTCAGACATCAATAGTTTCAAGTGTTCACTATTGCAAAATCTCTGGTCAAGTATCGCCCATTTCGAAATTATAAGCTAAAAGGTCTATTAATTCTGGTGCTATTTAAAACTCTCTGATTTTAGATTCTCAGAACACTTAAGTTTTTATCTGTATCTCAATCGAATCCTGGTCCGTTTTCACAAAATCACGTTCGCAACTTAGGTCTGTCTCACCCTTTTTATTGGTTTTGTTTTGAAATTTTTTTTAATATAGTGTATTGCTATATATAAATAAGTTTTTTTTTATTTTTTCAAACTAAAGTGACATTCTAAAACTTAAACAGATTTAATTCCTACTTCATGCACTTAAACTGTACACAATCATTCTAAATTCTAATCATGAAATATTTCATTTAAAAAACAGCACTAAAATGTTTAGAGTAACTACTTCATAAAATTTAAAAGAGCACTAATATATTGTAATGGTGGTCACTTTGTTTACTTGTTAATTATACTATTTATTTGGGGAAATTGGTAAATGTTAGTATTATTTATAGTTCCGTAACTCTTTCTTCCGAGACCGGCCATGTAATTATTCTTGACGGGACTTCCTGCCTCTTGCACGTGCCTGACATCCAGCCTGGCTGGGCTCGTTGTCCCTAGGAACTATAAGTATGACGTCACTCATCGGGTTCAGGGCAGTCTACACTTAGGATTTGAAATGAGCAGACGCTCATACCGTTTGGCTTGCAAATATGGAACTTTACAATGACAAGTAGACTAGCCACCACCGTATATTTTATTATTCTTGTATGTAACTTATATTCAACCATAACGTATGTCTCTTAATAAACATCTTTATGTTAACGTGGTTTTATAGTTTGTCCAATATCCCAGAACTTGGGTAGACAACGGGGAAGAAAAGGAAGCCAGAAACTCCACTCCCAATACAATATATTAAAAAAAAATCAACCAGAAATATCACATTATACACCATTCACACACCAATACTATCTAATATGCACTTATATAAACAGTTTAAAAGAATTAATGTATTAAATTCAAATAACAGTCACAATGTTTAGAGGAACTACTTTCATAAAATTTAAAAGAGCATTAAAATATTTAAAAAAAAAACCTGAAACATCACATTATACACCATCAAGTTCAAAGTCTACTGTGGCGGGAAAATCGTCAACTGGTTTGTCTGATGGTCCATACAATCTTCATCAAATCCCCCAAAAAAGAATATTTCAATTTGAAATTTCTGAAGTTTATTAATGAAAATATAAATATTCTGATTTGTACATCTAAAAAATGTCTAATAATTTAATAAAAATAGGGTGCGAACAGACCCAGGGGGTGAATGTGTATTGGGAGCGAACGGACCCGATACCATCTCAATCCAGGCATTTTTATGATTTTTTTTAAGATTTGGTTTTTGACTCCCTTCAAAAATGTCAAATCTTTACTATGAAATCTAAAACAAATTTAGTTCCATCGAGTGGAGTAAAATATATCAAGCCTGAATGAAATTGTTGATCTGGTTTCCATATCACAAAGGGAATGCTGGGGTTGATCTTGGGGGTAATTGCCTCAAAATTTTAGGAATAAGGGGCCAAAAAAGGGGCAAAAAACAAGCATTTTTCTAGTTTCATGATGATAACTTGTGTGTAAGTGTATGGATCTTTCTGAAATTGAACTACAAGGTTCCATATCACAAGAGGAAAGCTGGAATTGAGTTTGGGGGTAATTGCCCAAAACATTTAGGAATAAGGGGCCAAAAAGGGGCCAAAAATAGCATTTTTCTAGTTTCCAGACAATAACTTGTGTTCAAGTGTATGGATCTCTCTGAAATTGTACTGCAAGGTACCATACCACAAAGGGAAGGCTGGGATTGATTTTGGGGGTAATTGCCTCAAAATTTAAGGAATTAGGGGCCAAAAAAGGGAAAAAACAATCATTTTTCTAGTTTCATGACAATAACTTGTGTGTAAGTGTATGGATCTTTCTGAAATTGTACTACAAGGTTCCATATCACAAAGGGAAAGCTGGAATTGAGTTTGGGGGTAATTGCCCAAAACGTTTAGGAAAAAGGGGCCAAAAATAAGCATTTTTCTAGTTTCCAGACAATAACTTGTGTTCAAGTGTATGGATCTCTCTGAAATTGTACCACAAGGTACCATACCACAAAGGGAAGGCTGGGATTGATTTTGGGGGTAATTGCCTCAAAATTTTAGGAATCAGGGGCCAAAAAAGGGGCAAAAAACAAGCATTTTTCTAGTTTCAGGACAATAACTTGTGTGTAAGTGTATGGATCTTTATGAAATTGTACTACAAGGTTCCATATCACAAAGGGAAAGCTGGGTTTAAGTTTGGGGGTAATTGCCCTAAACGTTTAAGAATTTGGGGCCAAAAAGGGGCCAAAAAACAAGCATTTTTCTAGTTTCAATAATTTGTGTTCAAGTGTATGGATCTCTCTGAAATTGTACTGCAGGTACCATACCACAAAGGGAAGGCTGGGATTGAGTTTGGGGGTGATGAATCATAAGGGGGTTCCAAAAATTTTGGGGGGGGATTTCTTTTCTTTAAAATTTTCCATTTTAAATGGGTTATTTCTGATTTATATATAAAAGCAAATAATAATGATATGGTTTGAATAGGTGAATTAAAAATTTTTAAGTTCTTAGACCACATTCATTCTGTGTCAGAAACCTGTGCTGTGTCAAATATTTAATCACAATCCAAATTCAGTGCTGTATCAAGCTTGAATGTTGTGTCCATACTTGCCCCAACTGTTCAGGGTTCGACCTCTGCGGTCGTATCAAGCTGCGCCCAGCGGAGTATTTTATTTGTTATTATTTTGAATATTATTATAGATATATATAAACTGTAAGCAGCAATAATGTTCAGCAAAGTAAGATCTACAAAAAAGTGAATATGACCATAATTGTCAATTGACCCCTTAAGGAGTTATTGCCCTTTAAAGACAATTTTACACAATTTGTTCATCAAGTTTACTAACATTTAAAAATCTTCTCCTCTGAAACTACTGGGCCAATTAATTACCTTCAAACTTTAACTAAATGTTCCTTAGGGTATCTTGTTTATAAATTGTATCCGAAGTTTGTATCCATCGACAAACATGGCGCCATGGCTAAAAATAGAACATAAGGGTCGAATGCAGTTTTTGGCTTATATCTCAAAAACTAAATCTTTTAGAGCAAATGTGACATGGGGTAAAATTGTTTAATTGGTCAAGATCTATCAGCCCTGAAATTATCAGACGAATGGAACAACCCATTGTTGTGTTGCTGCCACCGAATTGGTAGTTTTAACAAAATTTTGCAGTTTTTTGTTATTATTTTGAATATTATTATAGATATATATAAACTGTAAGCAGCAATAATGTTCAGCAAAGTAAGATCTACAAAAAAGTTAATATGACCAAAATTGTCAATTGACCCCTTGAGGAGTTATTGCCCTTTAAAGAATTTTACACAATTTGTTCATCAAGTTTGCTAACATTTAAAAATTTTCTCCTCTGAAATACAGGTGAGCGTTTCAGGCTCTTGAGAGCCTCTTGTTTTTATTGTTGGGCATTGGCTAGTATTTACCATCAAATCCACAGTTGACATTTGGTCACAAAGGAGTGAGCCGTTGACTTGCTGAAATCCATAGATGAGTGAATAACACAATAGAATAGAAAATGAAACAAGACCTATCTTGTACCTCAAAACTCCATTTTAATTTCAATTTCAATTGTCGCACAGCGAAATTGACATAGCATTTGCACATACATGTAGCTTAATAAGATACATATTGATTTACATGTGAGGTAAACTGTAACAGCCATAAATATGTACATGTATGTAATTTTGCGTTCAATATAGATATATCAAGAATTTTATCACACTGTTTTTACAAAGTAAAAGCAGCACAACATGTTAGAATTTGTTTTACTTGTCAGCCACAAGTTATGTCACATTACTTATTATTTTTTCACCTCCTGTTTTGTTCCAATTTTTACTGTCCCATAAATTATTACCATATGTCTATGCATGATTTAAAACAGTACGTGCATGTACATGTATGCAAAGAACAGATTATTAAGCTCCTGTAGAGCTGAAATGGTGATTTGGATAATATGGCCATGAAAAACCTTCAGTAACACAGCAATGATAAAACTTCCTGTCATATGTGAGAATTTGAGAAAGTTTTGAAAAAAATTACAGTAGAGTACTTTAAATTGTTTCCCTTTATATGCAGAAGAAATGATCTCCTACACATCTGAAACTGACCAAACTGCAAAACAATGTAGTGGTTATAGTATTATTTTAATTCAGTTTATTTACATTGTATAAGTCATGTAAATATTTGATTTGTATATTTCAGTTTCTTTATGAGAAAATTTGTGGTGTGAAAGCAGTGATCACAGGAGATGTTGTTTATGATGATGAATGTGAACTTATCATAATGAATCACAGGACAAGATTTGATTGGCTGTTTGTTTTTTCCTATCAGATCAGATGTGGGTCTCTCAGACATTTTAAAATCAGCCTGAAGGAAATTCTTAAAAATGTTCCAGGTCCAGGTTTGTATTAACGATATTATTGTAAGAACAAACCATCAGATGTAATATACATCATGTGAACATTTTTTTTGGGGGGGGAGAGTTTACGTTTAATTGTAGAGTCAATTTATGATTCTAATTTTACTAAAAAATAAAAATCATTGTTCCAAAAGAGAATTTAAAAAAACAACTTGCTTCTATCGAAAGTTAGAGATGAAAAACGTAAACTTACAAAAAAAAATTAGTTCCTGGATGTAATTTAAAAACTAAATTTTAGGTGGTAAAAAATGTTAAGTAAGAATTTAAACCATTTAACTCACCTAGAACACATTTTAGATGAATGGTAATGCTTTATAATCTTGATAATTTCTGTGACATGGTACATTCTGTTTAGGTAGTGATTTACCTTGACATTTTTCGGGTATTACAGCGGAACTTCATGTATATTACCTGTATATGCCAAGGTATCGTCCCATGACGTCTCACATATATACAGGTTTATATTTATATTGGCGTTCAATACCTATTTATGATAATAAGGTTTTATGACATTCACAATTCTGCATGTTCTGTATATCAAATTCCTATTTTATTTTCAGACCGAATGAGGCTATGTAATTTTTGAAGGAAACATAATGACTATCAAAATAACTTAGGTGTTTTTTTAAGTATTAAATTATCGAAATTTAAAAAATACTGCTTGTCCATTAAGTACTGTAGCGGATATTAAAGAGTATTCTATGAATTTCAAAAAGAATTTTGTTCCTGAATGTAATTAAAAAAAATTTTAGTTGAGTGATATAAGTTGAGAAAAATAAAAATAGTCAGAATTTAAATCATTCCCTCACCCAGTCCCTCTTAAATCGATAATGGTCATGCTTCACAATCGTGAGAATTTCTTTGACATGGTACATTCTGTATAGGTAGTGATTTACCTGGACATTTCCGGATATTACAGAGCTACATGTATATTACCTGTAGATTGTAAGGTGCCGTCCTATGAGGTCTTACGTATACAGGTTCACGTTTATAATGGCGTTCAATACCTTTTTCTGATATAACAAGATTTTATGACATTCACACTTCTGAATGTTCTGTATACCAAATTCATATTTTATTTTCAGACCGTATGAGAATATGTTTATTTTCAAGGAAACATGTTGAGTATCAAATTAATTTCGGTGTTGTTTTTTTGATTGGTACTAAATCACGGAAATTTTAAAATACTACTGCATTTCTGCTATTAAGGAGTAGTCTTGTCTGTTTAGAGGGTGAATAATGTGTCCTACTGAAGAATAGGAATGACCAGTCTTGCAAAGGTACAAGATATAAAGGACTGAAAAATCCAATTCCTCCAGTCTGTCTAAAATACAAATCACAAACGTTTTCTTGCACTGAATAATATATGATTAACACGTTTCAGCTGAACTTAAAACATTTATAATTACACCCACCTTTACAGTTTTATTTCCTATTTATATCTGGGACTATCATACTTGGTATAACAGTCCCAGTTTATATTCGAGACCTGAGAGTATTAGTCATCGGCACGTGTATGATTACGTTAAAATATGATTAAAGACCAAGACTTTAAATGATTGTACTTTAAATCCCGCCATGCAATAACAGGAGTTATCGTCATGTACTACAGGAAGTAGTCAATAAAAAGATTATTAATTATTGATTTTCTTCTTTATTACTGCACATATAGCGATAAAACTTTGTGAATATGTATTTTATGTTATAATGAACATATTTAAACTATAAGTAAAAAATCATGAATTTTCCCTTTAACTTACAGTTTATTAACAGAATGAAGTTATTTGTTATACATGTTATAAGTGTTCATCAGTAAAATATCTGCCTTCATTGGGTTTGAAATTTTGTAACATCAAATAACCTTCAACATGTTCATTGGGTTTGAAATTTTGTTACATGGTTAATTGGAATGGCCTTCAGATAAAAAAAAAAGTGGATTGAAGGATAATTTGAAACTGTTTTTTTTTTTTGCAGGATGGGCCATGCAGTGTGCAGGATATCTTTTTCTTCACAGAAATTGGGAACATGATAAAAGTACAATATCAAAATGTTTTATGTACTTTAAAAAGTTAAACTACAAACCTCAGGTAAGTTGATATCTTCATCAAGGTACTTATTAGTTCTTACCTTTAGCAAAGTCATGAAAGTACAAAGGTACAATTGGGGCTTATTTGGCCCTGTTGATTAACAATTAATTGCTAAAATAGACTAGTTTCATGATTAATAACATTAGGGCTAAACTAATTTGGAGCACAAGATAATTTTTTATACGACCACTTTTTGCGGTCGTATATTGGTATCAAGTCGTCGTTGACATTTGGTTTACGGACAATAACTTTAGTATTAGTAAATGGAAAATTATGAAATTTAAACACAAGGTTTATAACCACAAAAGGAAGGTTTGGATTGATTTTGGGGGTTATGGTCCCAACAGTTTAGGAATTGGGGGCCAAAAAGGGGCCTAAATAAGCATTTTTCTAGTTTCATGACAATAACTTGTGGAACAGTGTATGGATCTCTCTGAAATTATACCACAAGTTTCCATATCACAAAGGGATGGTTAGGATTGGCTTTGGAGGGTTATGGCTGAAACCGTTTAGAATTAGGGGCAAAAAAGATTATGACCATATCTTCAGGGAAAGAATTTTTTTTTGGAAAAGGGGGGTTAAAAAAAACAGCATAGTGTATTACACAAAAGCAAAAAATTGAATATGAATTCAAATCATATAACCAATTCTAAGTTCTTTGACTACAGTTATTCTGTGTCAGAAACCTATTATGTGTCAAATATTGAATTACAATCCAAATTCAGACCTGTATCAAGCGCGAATATTGTGTCCATTTATGCCCCAACTGTTCAGGGTTGGACCTCTGCGGTCGTATCCAGCTGTGCTCGGCGAAGCAATTTATTTGCCAGTAGATAGATCAATATTAAATACTTTTTTTTTCAAATACTAATAGCAATAGGTCAGCTATATTTGGTGTATGGAATTATTGTAAAGTGTACAAATCTGTCTTGCAGGTATCATCAGACCTTGACCTCATTTTCATGGTTCATTGGTCAATGTAAAGTTTTTGTGTTTTGGTCTGTTTTTCAAGTACTATAAGCAATAGGTCAACTATAATTGGTGTATGGAATGATTGTAAGGTGTACAAGTCTGTCTGGTAGGTATCATCTGACCTTGACCTCATTTTTATGGTTCATTGGTCAATGTTAAGTTTTTGTGTTTTGGTCTGTTTTCCAATTAGCATATGCAATAGGTCACCTATATTTGGTATATACAAAAATTGTAAGGTGTATTGTCTGCCTGACACGATTTATCTGGACTAGACCTCATTGTCATAGATCTTTAAGAATGTTAAGTTTCTGTAATGATTTTAGTAAAACCTTTATCTTTAAGACTTTCAACATAAAATCAATAGTCAGTAAAGCAGGGCAGACATTTCAGCGTATGCACTCTTGTTATAGATTCTGTTGTTTCCTGAAGGATCATATCTAATATTTGTCATGTTTTATAAATTCTACAGTTTCTATAAGCCAGTCTAAGACGGAATGTATTATGGTTTACCGTTGTCAGTCTCTCAAAACCTCGTCAAAACTTCGGACAATAACTCAAAAAAGCTTTCACAAATTTTCATGAAACTTTTGTGAATTTTTTTATCCATTGACGTAAGCTCCCTTTCGATTTTTATAAATTTCTGATATGACATTGCAGCATTATGGAACTTTATTCAGTGAAAAATCATCGAAAACTGTCCATTTTTCACAATTTTATTCGTTCAAAAATCATGTTGTGAACAGGATAGAAATGTATAGATGAAAAATCAAGGCCTCAAACTTAGTTAAACTTGAGGTAGTCTTAATAGTACCAAATTATTCATGTTTTATGTCAATGGGTACCACTATGTTTGCATGTCTTTTTTTTGGGGGGGGGGGCTATTTGAGCAGTGCTCACAGTATTTCCAGTTGATTATATAAATTCATTTCAAGCATAAAGACAAGATCACAGGGGGACGGGCGTATCATGTGCTCATGGTGCAGCTCTGTATTTAAAGGTTTGTATCTGACATTTGCCATATTTTATAGATTCTACTGTTTCCTGAAGGCACAGATTTAACACCATGGACTAAAGCTAAGAGTGATAAATTTGCCCAAGATAATGGTGTTGAGCCTTACGAGTATGTTTTACATCCAAGAACCAGAGGATTTAAATATTTTGTGGAACAGATGAGAGATGGTAATAAACAAAATATATTTTTAAAAGTATTCAGTTATTCAGGTCTTTTATGAAATCAATTAGTCTACATTATTAACTTTTTTACAAAATACTTTTCAAAAACAAATCCAAAAGTTGTTGGTCAAATCATAAAGAAGGTATTTATTCGTATTTACACATTCGTAGTAAGTTTAACATGGCACTCTTTTGGTATTTCTCACTTTTTCATCTTTCATTACATGGCTTAATTAATATGTAACCACACAAACCAAAATATACAGAAATTTATTTTTACACATATATTGGTGTGAAATATTTTTTTAATTCATGCAGAACATAATAATTTTTTTACAAATCACTTAAATATTCTGTCAAAATGATCTCATGTCTGCAAAATTTATATTGAATTTTATTTCTGCAAGAAGAAAGCACAAATTTTTGTGAAAAGCAGTTAATGACTGTGTAATAGAAAATGACAGATATTGTTGTATTTTACCTAGTGAAAATAGGTATAGAAAAAACTAGGGGACTTACTTAACATTACTAGATCCTGGGGTTATCTTAACTAATACTTTTAACTATAAAGAAATATATGGAAAGGTTGATGCATATTTATAGGTATATATAAGATTGTTCATAAATTAAATGTGTAGTTTTTATAATCAGATGCAAATTGTGAGAACTATTCTACATTTTTTTTGCAAACAAAGAATAATTATGTTAAAAAGCAATTGCTAAATTCAATGTTTAAAAAAAAAACCAATAAATTTGACATACTTTTTATTTCTTGTTTTTTTCGTTTGTCTGTAATTTTTGTTACATATTTATCTGACAGCTTCTGTATGTAGGAATGATTTGGTATTTGATCTGGAGCATCATAATGGGTTGTTATACTATGTACATAATTTTAAGATCTTATGAGCATTCACTTACTGTTTGAAATACTTTGAATTCTTACGATGCTGCCTGAGAATGGAATTTTTTGTTACACAATTCTCAACTCCTGAGTTAAGGAATGATTTGATTTTTTATCAGAAACTTCATAATGATGAGTTGAATTGTGTAAGGGATTTTTAGATCTGCCAGGGATGGGCAAAGCATGTTAAGTTATTAAGAAGAAAAGAATGTGAATATTGAAAAGTGAAACAAGGCAGTCACTGGGCAGATCCCTTTCGTTGACTGATTCTGCCCATAAAAAATCATTCAAAATACATATACCGTTAAAATGATGATTTACATATTTTTTTTATTTATGAAATGAAATCAACTAGACCTAGAAAAATCGTCATTATACAATTGCATGTGCTTGTCTGTGTACTTATATTTATGTTAACATTAGGTCCTATGGAATTCTTCAGAGATCATCTTGATGATTAATTAGATGGTGTCTATTCTAAAATACACATGAAATGTTGATACATTATAAAGAGTCTATGCATTGTAAACTGTTTCTTTAGGACTTAGTTCTTTAGTATGTTATAAACATGATAAATGAAATATGAGATTTTGAATCAAATCGGTAAACATGAATTTAGCAGCTATGCCCCTTTAAAGCACATTTTGTACTTGTCTTAGGTCAGGATAATAGTGGAGTAAATGGCAGATGTTGTTCTTGTCTTAGGTCAGGATAACAGCTGCGTTAGCAGCACAGTTTGTACTTTCTTAGGTCATGATAACAGTTGAGTTTATGTCACAGTTTGTACTGGTCTTATGTCAGGATCACAACTGAGTAAGCAGCACATTTTGTACTGGTACTTGTCTTAGGTCAGGATAACAGCCGAGTAAGCAGCACATTTTGTACTGGTCGTATATCAGAATAATAGTGGAGTAAATGGCAGATGTTTTTCTTGTCTTGGGTCAGGATAACTGCTGAGTAAGCAGCACATTTTGTACTTCTCTTAGGTCAGGATAACCGTTGAGTTAATGCCACAGTTTGTACTGGTCTTATGTCAGGATTACAACTGAGAAAGCTCAGGATCACAACTGAGTAAGCATCATATTTTGTACTGGTACTTATCTTAGGTCAGGATAACAGCTGAGTAAGCAGCATATTTTGTACTTGTCCAAGGTCAGGATAGCAGCTGAGTAAGCAGCACATTTTTACCGGTACTTGTCTTAGGTCAGGATAACAGCTGAGTAAGCAGCACATTTTGTACTGGTCTTATATCAGAATAATAGTGGAGTAAATGGCAGATGTTTTTCTTGTCTTGGGTCAGGATAACAGCTGAGTAAGCAGCACATTTTGTACTTCTCTTAGGTCAGTATAACCGTTGAGTTAATGCCACAGTTTGTACTGGTCTTATGTCAGGATCACAACTGAGTAAGCAGCACATTTTGTACCGGTACTTGCCTAAGGTCAGGATAACAGCTGAGTAAGCAGCACATTTTGTACTTGTCTTAGGTCAGGATAGCAGCTGAGTAAGCAGCACATTTTGTACTGGTACTTGTCTTCGGTAAGGATAACAGCTGAGTAAGCAGCACATTTTTCTACTGGTCTTATATCAGGATAACAACTGAGTTAGCAGCACATTTTGTACCGGTACTTGTCATATGTCTCGATAACAACTGAGTTAATGTCACAGTTTTTACTTGTCTTAGGTCAGGATAACAGTTGAGTTTATATCACAGTTTTTACTTGTCCTGATGTCTTATGTCAGAATAGCTGTTGGTTAATCTGCATATTTCCATATATTATGAATAAAAATGTTCTTATTTTAAATGTAAGATTTATATTCTTTAACAGTACAGTATAAAATTTTTCACTGTAGTCAATCAATTTTTCATTATTTTTTGTAGTTAACCTGTTTGATTCAATAATAGATGTCACAGTTGGATACCCTGTAAATATACCACAAAATGAGTCTGACATTCTGAAGGGAAACTTTCCAAAAGAAGTTCATTTCTATATCAAACGACACAAAGCTCTTGACATTCCATCCAGTGAAGAAAATGTTGACATTTGGTGTCAAAAAGTTTGGAAAGAAAAAGAAGAACGGTTGAAAAAATTCTATCAAGATAAGAAATTTGATGTAAAAGATAACAAAATCAAACTTAAGGATGAAAGTGAAATCCAATCTCTTTTCAAGTTTGCAAATATATTTTGGAGTATATTTCAGATAAGTACTTTTATACTTCTGATTTATGCTCCAATTATACGCTGGTTTGCACTTTTATCTATAAGTATATTTGTATTTATCAGTAAATTTGGTGGAATTCAAGTTTTATTAGATTGCGAATTAGAAAATGCAAAGCACTATATGTAAGTTTTAAATTTTTGAAGTAAAAATGCACGATATTTATTAGTATGGTAAAATACCAGTTTTTCAAAACTCATAGGGTAGCTAATAATTTAAAATATTAATATTATGGTGGTAAAATTTAAAAAAAAAAAAAATCTTCACCATTGCACACAATTTTTTATACTTATTCACACTTTGTCTTGAATTATTTTTTCAAACTAAGGGTACCGTAGAATACAAAAAGTTTGAAGAAAAAATTGTTCTTTTAATTATGTTAGTCATGTATGTTTAAATTTTCATTACACAATATCACTTAAAGTGGTGCTTGAAGTCAGTAAACTGTTATATGAGAGAAGACAAAATATTGTAAAGATGTTAGTTTAGATTTAAATATTTTGCAGGATTTTGAAAGATTTTAAAAAAGTGTAAAAATGTTATTATTATGAATGGAGTTTTCCTCAAGTTTCTTCACCTATGCATATCTTGAATAATTATATAAAAAAAAAATTGTTTTAGAATGATCATAATAATTATGTCGAAATATATAAAATATGGGCAGATATGAAAATTGTTATGATTTTATCTTTATTAAGGTAGCACAATACAAAGATTTTATACTTCCAATTCCCCAGTTTTAAAATGCTGTAACTTTCTTTATAATGCTTGAAAATTTATAAAAGTGGTATTTATGGATAGCTAACAGATTACTCTTTCAAATTAATGCAATGTTAGTATTATACAACAATTATGTAATCAATTATAATGTTAACTGTGTCTACAAAATTTTATAAGAAATTTCCACCTTCAATTGAAATTAGCTTCTTCATGGTAACCCCTAAAGGGTTGATTTTATTATATGTTGTTCCTAGAGCCATTATCTACAAAAGGGTGTCTCAGATTTCGGATAGAATGTATAGATAAAATTTTACACCTAATCAAACATTATCTGCTTTTATGTGGTAAGGATGTTTACACTAATTACAGATTTATGAGAGAATGGAATACCACAGCGATAATTTGAGACACCCTTTTGTAGCTCCTGCTGTGTTGATTAAGATTTCGTTAAAATTTCCTGTATAGTTATAAAGATAAAAGAGCTAAATTCATTCAAGTGAACTGACCAAGATTTTGCCATTAATTGAATTGATTACATAATGATTGCATAACAAAAATATTGCATTCATTTAAAAGATTAATCTTTTATCTATCTATATATACCTCTTTTATTAATTTATATGCATTTTTAAAAAAGTAGCAGCATTTTAAAGGTTGGAGATTGGAAGTAAAAAAATCTTTGTATTGTGCTACCTTAATACAGTAAATCTTGAAATGAAGAAAAATTCATAAAACATTGTGCAAATTCAAACTTCTTTAATCAAAATAATGATAGTTATGATATAGTTGTATATATTGCAATTGCTATGGTAAATATTTTGCAGTTGTTACTAATTGTATACAATTATGAAAGAGGCCATAGAATTTATTTATTTTATATGAAGTGGTCTATTCAGAAATCTTGATAAATGGTGAAAAAAATAAAATGTAACTCAAATATAATTTAATAGTCCAGATGAATGCAATTTACAATGTCTATTTCTACAAACTCATAGATTCATTGAACTATTTTTTTCATTCCCTTTGTCTTTGAAAATATGATAATAAGCTTTTACTGTACCTAATGTTTTAGCAATTGGAGAGTTTATCAGTTGCTGGTTTCTTGTTTGCATATGTTGGAGTGTTCTTGATGTAATTGTGTATCTTTTTGATAGTGATTTATTTATCTAGTGTAAATGAATTTGTCAAATGATTTAGTCAAGTTATTTTTTCATAATATAGATTTAATCCTTATGGGTGTAAACTCTTATTTTATCAGTCATTACTTTTGTTAAATTTGAGTTTTGTATATGAATAATATTAAGAATCTAGAATTGTCTTTAAAACCTTACACAAAACTTGAAGATGTGTTTTTAAAAAAAAGTCCTGTATAAGTACCCTAAAGACAAGCACATAGACAAAAAGCTAGTTGACAATAAATATATATCAGTCATATTATATTCTTTCTATCACTACATTTTTTTTGTATGATACTTTTCAACAGCAGTTAGGTTACTATATAAAATTTGCATTGAAGTTCATTTCATAAAAAAATGATGTAATATATCAATGACATTTCAATACTTTAGCCCTCTTGTTGAGGGCAGTACATGTCCACATTTTTTGGGTCACCATGATTAACATTTTACTGTGACCCAATTCATGGGTAATTTGCTCAGAAAACCTCAGTATTATTCAGTATATAATAGAAAAATTTATTTAGTATGGACTATGGTTACATATTTATATAGGGCATTCTTTAAAGGAGTAGGGCCAAGCCCCTGTATTTGTTTCACTCTCAAGGGCAAAATCTAAAAGTTGTCAAATCTTACTGGCAGTTAAATATTAAAGGGGCATTAGCTACGAGATATAAAGAAGATTCAGATACGATTTTTTTTGTTCAGTCATAAATGAAAGTGATATAATGAAATAATAATTCGCTTTTAGCAGCCAATTTAGTTCAATTTTGTCAAAATAAGCTATCAAACATCGCTGATGAATTATTCACTTGCAAGTGAATAATTCGACCTCAATGAATCCATATTCATGTGACCTTCAATTTAACCCTTTAGCTGGAGATGGGTTACACATGTATTCAGTTATTAAAAGGAAAAGAATGTCAACATTGAAAGTGAAACAAGGTTGACTGAATCGATCCACAAAACAATCATTCTTATACAGGTAAAAACGATGATAAACATACTTTTTAATCTACAATATGAAATCAAACAGACCTAGAAAAATCCAATTGCAGGCGTGGTCGCTATCTGTTTATATTTATATTTATGTTTATATTGGTTTATATGACTGTTGGCAGTCTTTGGAGGTCATCTTGATTGTTAATTAGATGACGTCTAGACAAAAATACACATAAAATATTGATACATATCACCGAGTCCTTGCATTGTTAATTGTTTATTTTAGACTTTTTGTAATTTGGATATACGTTTCAGAATGTTATAAATCAAATATGAAAATTTGAGTCAAATCGGTGATCATGAATTTAACAGCTAATTAATACTCCAAATTTGCCAAAATCTCTCAAAATTGCAGTTTTGGGTAATCTGCATACCTTTTTAATTAGATGACTTGTTTAGAAATAAGCTCTAATGTTGTAAAAACCTTAAAATACACCACAGGGGGTCTCTTCCTATATGAAGTTGTACACAGACATTCTGCTGGAAAGGGTTCCTTTTTTGATATGTCAAATATATCATTGGGGTGCAATTTCACCATGGTAAAATATCAATGGATCAATTGGGTTGGTAATTTTCATTGTTTAAATACTGTTTTATACTTTTAAATCAAATTGATATGTCAAAAGTTGCATTTGTGATAACTGAAAAATATATGAATGGGTTACGATTTTGCCATCAAATATATTTATGGGTTGTGACTTCAACAAGACTTCAATATATGAATGAGGGGGGATGGGGGGGGGGGGGGGGGGGGGATGCTTTTGAAATCCCAGCTGCATGTCTGAATCTAAAAGCCTATGTTGAGACCTCCCCAATGAAGTTCACACATTGGGCTGTAAAAGAAGTGTAAATAAAGATTGAAAGACTTTTTGAAAATGGTCCTGATGTGAAAAAAATTCAGGGGAAATTCATTGGCCTAACTCCTTTCTCTCACTTTTGTGTGTATAACAGTATCAACAGTGAGAGTGTATTTTCAAACCAATATGTTCATTTAAAACAGGCATATAATTTTCATTTTGGAATTATTGACCTTTTGACTTTAAGTACAGAAGCCTATAAAATGCATTTTTTACACGTTTACAAGCACAAAGGCTTTATTATCGCACCTTGTTATGTTAACATAAAAGTTTAAAATGATAAAAAGTGACAGTAAATTGGTGGGAAATATTGCATTCAGCGGGTTTCTTCAGTTCAGATCCTGTTCTTTGTTCCAGATGAATGTTTTTAAATGGACTAAAAGTGTCCTGTTACTCCTGTAGTCTATGATTTGTTTCTGATAATTGACAGAAATACTACATTTAAACTAAAAATGAGTTGTTTGTATAATGCAAAATAATAACCAAAGAAAAAAAACATAAGTTTTAAAAAACACAGTCCCAATCCAGTTGCATTAGAAAATTGCATAAAAACTTGAATTTCTAAATAGGCAGTATCCAATTTTATTAATTTGCTAAGAATGCTGTTTTGAAGATTTTTTACTCAATAGCCATGAAGATTGGTATTCCCAGCACAGAATTCATGGAAGATTTCGGAGGGAATATAATTGTTTATGAATATTGTAATACAATTTCTTTATAATATCTTTATGTTTGTAGAAAGAGCCTGAGAGTTGCACACATGTTCAGGAAGAAAGTTCTAAGTTTGAATTTGGATAACCCCATTCTACAAATATTCTTTTTTTTTCCAAAAAAGCTTTAACTTAAATAGCATAATTGACATAGTTTATACTTATGTTCACATTGATATAAGAAGATGTGGTATGAGTGCCAATGAGACAACTCTCCATCCAAGTCACAATTTATAAAAGTAAACTATCATAGGTCAAAGTATGGTCTTCAACATGGAGCCTTAGCTCACACCGAAGAGCAAGCTATAAAGGGCCCCAAAAATAACTAGTGTAAAACCATTCAAACGGGAAAACCAACGGTCTAATCTATATAAAAAACGAGAAACAAGAAACACTTATGAACCACATCAACAAACGACAACTACTGAACATCAGATTCCTGACTAAGGACAGGTGCAAACAATTGCAGCGGGTTTAAACTTTTTAATGGTACCAAACCTTCACCCTTATCTGAAACAATAGTGTAACATCACAACATAGAAAGAGATACTATAAAATATCAATTGAAATGGCTTACCTCAATCAAAAGACATATACATTTATTTGATCACTATTTTTAGTATCATGTAAATATGATGTTCAAGCTTGTGAACATTAACCAATATTATAAGGATAATGGCATTTATAACAAATTTATAGGATATAATCATATATGCTTTATACATTGACATATTAATTTAAACTTTGTTAATGCTTTATGTTCAAATTGTTATATTTATTGAGTGTTATTTCAGATTCTTTTCAAATGTAATGTTTAGTGGTTAAGTTCAATTAAGAGCCAATTTTGGCTTATTTTTGTTATATTATGAAATTCACCAACATAAAAATTTCCAGTATTTTAGGAAGAACCATATTTGCATATAATTATACAATTTGAAAACCACAAAAATACACCTATGAAAATAATCTAGTTTAGAGTACTTGTATTACTGATTAAACAACTGTTATGTTTTTTAATAATGAAAAATTTGTTATAGAATGAATTCCAGACATGGATTCAAATGATTTAAATTCTTGATATAATCAAATTATTTGTGTTAAACCAATATTGGCTAGATTATGTTCACAATAATTAAAAATATTACCAGAATTCAGTATGAATAAATCACTGTTCAAAAATAAGATTATTTTTCCCGTCAAATCTTACATTCAAACTTTTTCATAAACTTTTTATTTTTAAAATTGCAAAATCTTATTCAAGCAAAAAGAAACCACTATAAAAACAGTACTGTTTTAATGACTTAAAGTATCAGGTTACTCTAAAATGTATTTATTTTCTGTTATTTTTTCATCCAAGGGGCAATAATTAGAGTTGTGTTCATTTTATTTGTAGTATACTCATAGTTCCTATATCTTATATATTCAGTTTATATTTAGTTTAGATACTGATCTGCAAGTAAAGATTTTTAGTTAGTAGAAAAAAAGCTATTCTTCCACTATTATTTTCAGAATCAAGATAGTCATCCTATAAATTATTAAGGGTTTTTAATTGACTTCCAAAAATGTGCTTTAATTTTGTTAAAAGAGGTTAAAATAAGAATATTTATGTGATATTTCTGCTTCAAATTTTTTTTTCAATTAATTTTAAGGTGATAAACATGTTGAACCATTGTTACTTTGACCACCTTTACCTTTTGGAATTATTATTAAAGTTTCTACATAAAACCTTTGTCATAAATTAATAAATGAACCAGGTCAGCAGATCAAGATTAACTTGTCAAATTGAAGTATACTTTAATATGTCAACTAAATTCATGGTTTGTTGGTCAATGTTAAGTTTTTGTGTTTTGTTCCATTTCTTAGATACTATAAGCAATAGGTCAACTATGTTTGGTGTATATAATGATTGTAAGATGTGCATGTCTTTTGTAGGGTTCATCTGACCTTGACCTCCTTTTCATGGTTTATTCCAATTTTAAGTTTTCATGGTTAGGTCTTTTTCTCAGGTACTATAAACAATAGGTTAAATATATTTAATATATGGAATGAAACAGGTGTTATGTTCATCTGACCTTGACCTCATTTGTATGGCTCATTGATATTGTTAAGTTTATATGATACTTGTATTTAACCCTTATCTTAAAGACTTTCAACACAAAATTCAATCATGATCAGTAAAGCAGACGAGAGATTTTAGCATGTGCACTCTTAGTTATTATTGATATTTATGGAAAGTCTTTTGATGATAAAAGTAAAATCATGCTGAAGATTGTTCAAATCCTTATAATCTAGATTATGATATTTTTTTCTTATGTAAGGATGGGTACTGTATTTTTTTGCTTATCATTTAAATATTTTGTAATTAAGATAATAACTGCAAGCTTTTTTTTTGCATTCACCAGTTGAACAACCAATAAAATGGATATTTCTATGTCTTGTTACTGTATAATATCAAGTCAGTTATTTGAATGAGTTTCTTTATGGAGGTTGATAAATTATAACCATATCATATTGACTCCCATGACATTGTAGGAGTATACAGGAATGCCATGTTGGAATAAAGATTGGCTTCAAACATACTATCTCATTAAGGGTCCACCATTTTATCATGTCTGGATACTGTAATTTTCATGTACTTTTTTATTTGTTCTGTAAGGCAATATATTTGGACTTTTCAAGCTATGCTGAGGCTAATAAAGGATTTGAAACTGTTCATTTCCAATAACTTAAAAACAGTTTCTCCAGATAAATATAAGAAGATGTGATAGGATTGCCAATGAGACAACTCTCCACCAGAGACCAAATGAAATAGATATCAAGCAGCTATAAGTCAATGTATGGCCTTCAACAGCATTATAATGCTCCATATTTATACTGAATGCTAAAATGGAACACACCCTTGTCAAAGGGTAGTAATAAGGTCAACTGGAAAATATTCAGATGTTATCTGTAATTACAAATGACACAATTTTTCATAACAAATATCAGCACAATATCATAGTACATTGTAATGGCTAAAATCGAAAAGAAACTGTCATTTTCATGAAAACTTGTCAAAAATTGAATAAATATGAATTTAAGGAGATGTCAGGTACATATTAATAGGCTGGAACACACAACACAAATATCAAACTAAAACACATCTAGCAATTTTCATACAGTCTACAACAATAGTCAGGTGTCTATACAATATATCAAGCCCAAGTTTAAAAGCTGTAAATAAAACATCAGACATTAGCAAAGATCTATCATCAGCACCAAATTATTAAAAACAAATAAGAAAAAAACATTAAGAAATGGCAACCATTGACAAGTTTCCTGACTTGGGACAGTCACATGAACGTGTCCAGGCTAAATGAGGTAGCTCAGATGGTCCATATCTATTGCCATTTCTTTGGGTCGGTTGTCATAAACTATAAAAAAAACTTCTCAAAGGCTTGAGTGAGATCCTTAGGGTACGTAGTATAAAGTTTGTACTATTTGGTCCTGCAAATCAATAGACATGACTGTCATGACTTTAAAAAACAGAACATAAGGGTAAAATGAGAGAAATTGTCTATTATCATGAAAACTACAGTAGTTCAGGAACAAAAATGCTCAAAAGTCAAGGTTTACTCACTTTCCATTTCTACCAACCAACTTCTTTTATGAGTTAATGCCCCATAATGAATCTTCAATTTACACAAGAAAATTATATATCGTCTAGCTATATCAGCCGAGTTTTGTAAGGAGATATCCAAATATACTGAGTAAAAAAGTTAAGCAACAAATATTTTGATTAAAAATCTTTGCATTAAAAATTTCGAAAGTTGCAGAAATAAATTTAATAATGAGCTTCTGTCAGTGAAATTTGCACCTTATTTTATTTTATTTGTTGCAATAATATATTTATTGTTGTTTTGAAGTGTAGTTTGTTTTAGAAATATGATATCAAAAATGTTTGTTGCTTAAAAATTTTTACTCAGTATAAAATATGAAATCAACAGAACCTTTCACAATCATATAATCACTATTTAAGTCAAAGTGGTAAGTAAAAATATTGGATGGCCTCTTTCTTAGTACTTGTATATAAAAGATCAAAAATATTTGGAATGAAAATGTTTCTTAAGTAGGAAGGGGCCTCGGTGGCCGAGTGGTCTAAGTAGTTACTACTGTAATCACTAGCCAGTCAACACTGAGGTTGTGAGTTCGAACCCCGCTCATGCGGGTGCACTCGACTTCAATCTTAATTGACTAGGATTGTCAGTTTTCCTATCGAAGGTCGGTGGTTTTCTCCAGGGACTCCGGCTTCCTCCACCAATAAAAACTGGCCGCCACGAAATAGCCCAAAAGCGGTGCTTAAAAGTGGCGTTAAAACACTAATAAAAAAAAAAAAAAAATCTTAAGTAGGATATATTCATCTACCCTCAACTTCAACCTAAATATATGATCCAGTGGTTAGATTGAAGTCTTTGGATTATGTCTGTTTTTTACTAACAATACATATGCTATTTTTATACGACCGCAAAAATATTTTGCAGTCGTATATTGGTATGACGTTGGCGTCGTCGTTGTCGTCCAAAGACACATTGGTTTTCGCACTCTAACTTTAGTTTAAGTAAATGGATCTCTATGAAATTTTACCA
Source organism: Mytilus californianus (assembly GCF_021869535.1). NCBI lineage: Eukaryota > Metazoa > Mollusca > Bivalvia > Mytilida > Mytilidae > Mytilus > Mytilus californianus. The sequence continues at coordinate 30,166,375 of NW_026262690.1, read as the reverse complement.
TAAGGTTCAATACCACAAAAGGAAGGAATTTTGGGGGTTATGGTACCAACAGTTAAGGAATTAGGGGCCAAAAAGGGGCCAAAAATAAGCATTTTTGTAACTTCCAGACATAACTTGTGTGTTAGTGTGTGGATCTCTCTGAAATTGTACCACAAGGTTCCATATCACAAAGGGAATGCTGGGATTGATTTTGGGGATAATTGCCTCCAAATTTTAGGAATTAGGGGCCAAAAAGGGGCAAAAAACAAGCATTTTTCTAGTTTCATGACAATAACTTGTGTGTAAGTGTATGGATCTCTGACATTGTACCACAAGGTTCCATATCACAAAGGGAATGCTGGGATTGATTTTGGGGGTAATTGCCTACAAATTTTAGGAATTAGGGGCCAAAAAGGGGCAAAAAACAAGCATTTTTCTAGTTTCATGGCAATAACTTGTGTTTAAGTGTATGGATCTTTATGAAATTGTACTACAAGGTTCCATATCACAAAGGGAAAGCTGGAATTGAGTTTGGGGGTAATTGCCCAAAACGTTTAGGAATGAGGGGCCAAAAAGGGGCCAAAAATAAGCATTTTTCTAGTTTCCAGACAATAACGTGTGTTCAAGTGTATGTACCTCTCTGAAATTGTACTGCAAGGTACCATACCACAAAGGGAAGGCTATGATTGATTTTGGGGGTAATTGCCTCAAAATTTTAGGAATTAGGGGCCATAAAGGGGCAAAAAACAAGCATTTTTCTAGTTTCAGGACAATAACTTGTTTGTAAGTGTATCTATCTTTATGAAATTGTACTACAAGGTTCCATATCATAAAGGGAAAGCTGGAATTGAGTTTGGGGGTAATTGCCCTAAACGTTTAGGGATTTGGGGCCAAAAAACGAGCATTTTTCTAGTTTCCAGACAATAACTTGTGTTCAAGTGTATGGATCTCTCTGAAATTGTACTGCAAGGTACCATACCACAAAGGGAATGCTGGGATTGAGTTTGGGGGTGATGAATCATAAGGGGGTTCAAAAAATTGGGGGGGGGGGATTTTTTTCCTTTTTTTTCTTTAAAATTTTCCATTTTAAATTGGTTATTTCTGATTTATATATAAAAGCAAATAGTAATGATATGGTTTCAATAGGTAAATAAAAAAATTTTAAGTTCAGAGACCACATTCATTCTGTGTCAGAAACCTATGCTGTGTCAAATATTTAATAACAATCCAAATTCAGTGCTGTATCAAGCTTGAATGTTGTGTCCATACTTGCCCCAACTGTTCAGGGTACGACCTCTGTGGTCGTATCAAGCTGCGCCCCAGCGGAGCATTTTATTGCATATAAAATACTTGTTATGCTGTCATGCATGTCAATCTTGCAGGTATTATGCAACTTATAAAGGATAGTAAGAATGATTTTGGATATATAATACCTTTCATGCATCATCAAACATAGAACCTTATATTCTATCATTTCAAAGAGTGAAATTTTAATAGAAATATAGGACATTTTACGACATTTTAAAGATGTAATTTTTGAATGATTTTTGTTAAATTTTGGTGAAGGATACAGGAAAATATATGGTCATATAAAGATGATAAAACACAAGTAAGTCAAAGAATACGAAACTACACTTTACAAGATTGGATCCTTTTGCCCAGATCCAACTTACAGACCGTATTCATTGAAAAAAAAATTGTGATATTCATCTGTTAAGACATCAGAGGTGTTGAGCTCACAAGAATTTTAATTATTATGTCCCTAGGTTAAACATGTTGAAATTCCAACCAAGTTATTTAATTCATTATTCTACACTGCACATCCATTTAAAGACATTTACCTCACCTTAAAAAAGATAGATTTACCAGATAAAATATGTTAAATGGACCAGGAAGATGACCTTCCCTGATAATATTGTATATCGGTGATCTGAACTCAGCTATAACCTACTGTACAATGCTTAAAAGGTTTAGGTTTTATTCTGTGATGTCCAAAGCTATATTCCTGCCATCAGCAAAACAATATGAATGGCTGGACCAATATCTGGCCACATAAGCCTCATACATATACTATATAATTGTCAAATATTAGCTTTAAGTATAAAATTAAAATATTCAAACCAAGGTACTCAATATATATTTCTTAAAGATTTAGGAATACTCCATAGAATTAACATTTCTATACACTGATCACGAAGAAAAGCTAAGAAGTTATTTATGTCCTTGCTAGCCATATTGATATCAGACTTTTACTTAGCATAGACTAATAACAGACAATATCATTTGAGATAAAGAATGTCATTAAAAATGCTTCCCATTGATGTGTTTTCACTTGTTCTGATATATAAAGTCAGAAGTGAGATTCAGTGCACAGAATAACAACAAAATAAAATGCACTGTGAATTATTTCTTCTTCTAATACATGGCAAGACTAAGTCAAAAAGCGAGACATAGGTATGTTGTTGCCAGCGTCAGAGGCATCATCAACAATGTATTAGTTCATGATTAGGTTAGTTTACGGTGTAACACTAGTGGTAAGTCAATGATATTTGGTATGCAGTTGTATTAGCATTGGCACATCTTATTTTCATTGAGATTGTTTGGACCTGTATCTTCAGTCATGGTTCATTAATTTTGAATATTTTGCATAACTATTACATGTTAAAGTATTTCTATTTAAATTTCAACATTAAATCAATATTATACTATCAAAATAACAAAAAGGCGACATATCTCTGTATTAACAGTTTATTTACCCTGGTGAGAGTGTCAATAATTGAGAATACATGCATCTTAATCCACTTTCATATAAGGTTTATCAAAATTTCTTGCAAGGTTTATGCTGAAATCTTTCAACCAGTCACTGTCAGCTGACCCTGACCTAGTTTTCACCCATCATGTCAGGTTAAATGAAGATGTCTGATAGTAGCCATTATTTGGCCCTTAAAATTGAAAAAATAGTAAACTTATTCAAGCTTTTCAAAATTATGTCAATTCCAATGTCCCTCACTGGTGCACATATTTGATCTGTCCAAGGGCAATAACTAAAGCTAAAAGTTTTGGGTACTTTAAGCTTTGTCATAAATATCCAACAATTATAGAAATGTAGGCATTATTTCATGAATAATCTTATCTCATATATGTAACACTCCCAAACGTGTCCATCCCCCCAAACGTGTCCGATTCCCCCAAACGTGTCCGTAAAATCATAAATCGCCCAAACGTGTCTGATTTCACATCCCCCAAGCGTGTCCGATAATTGTTATTCGCCAAAACGTGTCTACTTTAAGACGCCTGAACGTCTCAAAACTTTTAGCGCTATTATGTCCTCAGTGTCGTCAATAACATTTACGGCAATTCAATTTTACGATTGTAGATGTTGGGATCCTAAAAAAAGATTAAAGCCGCATTCAAAGGACATAAATGCTGAAGTTTTTTGGGCACAATTACCGGAAATTAAAAAAGTAACAGAGTTGAAAGAAGAACATCCAAAATTTATTAGCACTAATTTGTTCAACGCCGGTTGTTCATATTTAGCATAATTGCAAGTTTAATTTGAAACATATCAGTTAACTCTTTACTGTTGATTGGTTAATGTCCAATGACAAATATTTCATGCATTTTAGAGCGAACATAAACAAATTGCAATTAATTAGTTTTTTACAGTTAAATTCATCGTTTACTAGATGAATTCTTTTGTACCAATATACTCCGGTGATGTCTTACTACATGCATATTACTGATGTTTGAGAATATTGGACTGATTTTTTTTATCAGCTCTTCAAAGTATGTACTGGTATTAAGTTTTTGGGTTCGATCATCACTAAAGAGACATAAACAAGAGGAATAAATTTGCATGTATCATTAGCATCCTTGATACCAACCTTATAATTCATAACCGTTATTACCTAAAGGTATCGTTAAAATACGTTAAAAACTCTATTCGTTAATTCCAATATTAAATGTAAGTAATTTTGAATGTGCATCATCCTTTTAACTGTCACATTACGTTAAATCAATTGTGAAAGAGGTAATAATCGACTAGGAAAAAGTAAAAGATTAACTGATTGTTGCTTGTGACAATTATTTCATGCATATCTAAGACAATAAATTGATTGATTGGTGGTTGCTAAACGTCCAGTGGCAAATAGTTCATGCATATTCAAGACTTTAACATATCAACAATAAATACATTAGGTAGGTCTATCTCTTCCTACACGAGGTTTCAGGTTTAACATCCCCATTCTGATTGGACGTGGCTACGTACTTATACATCCCACATAGCCAAACTGACGCCCAACTTTCGCAAGGATTTAACTGTCGGTTGGAAGAAGACCTTATTAACCATATTTCTGTTCTCCAGTCACGCTTTGAGGTAGGACAAAAGATGAAAGAGTAAATTAGAAGAATACGTCAATAGAAGAACAATAACAAAATTATATATTTAATATTGGTGGACATTTTATTGTTACTTGAAGGCCAAAAATTAACTTAATTAAATGGAGCGTTTAGGCTTTATATGGACATGTTTGGGCGTTCTTTAAAAAATGGACACATTTGGGCGTTCTTAAAAATGACAGGTTTTGGCGCCCTTTAGCACCTAGACATGTTTTGCAGTTCAGTGACGTCATATGGACACGTTTGGGGGAATCGGACACGTTTGGGGGGATGGACACGTTTCTGAGTGTTGCATATATATTTTCTTTTTCCAATGGGTATAACTCCTGTAAAGATAGTTGAATAGTGCTCATTATAAAACTCTTCAAAGATCTTGCTGATATAAACCATTGCCGATGCCACCATTGCCATGAAGTAATCCCTATGACTCGCATACTGGGACTTTTTTTGCAGGAGAGACAAAAAAATCAGTCAAGAGAATTTAGGTGTTAGAGTTCTTACAATGAAATGTTTAATATAATTTCTATTTCAAAGGGGCACAACTCCTTTAAAAAAAGTTGAAAGGCACGAATTGTCCAAGGAGAGCACTTTCAAGACCAGACAAAGGATAGACACCCAGTATTTCTATATCCCTGCACCGAAGTTGCCTTGGGACAAATATACAACAAAAGCACCCACTAAATGATGAAGCGTAGAAGAAAGATTTGTATGAGAGCCTGGATGGTATAACTTACACCAATGCAATATATAACTTTTTTTAATTGATGTTTAGTTTTGCATACATCCATAAATTTTTGTTTTCTTTTGTTTCTTAATCCAAATAAATGGAGAATGTGTCCATTGGACTTAGATGATGCCCCCTCTTGCATATAACTAGGGATGTCAAAGAGTACTCGAGTATTCGAGTATCGCTCGGTAGTACCGAGTATCGAATACCAAAACAATATTTGACTAATCGGTTTCTTGTAAAATATTGCTGTATCTTTATAAAATTGATCTTCTTTTTGGAAAATTAAATAGGCATCACTGATTAATCATACTAGTAAATAAAATATATTTTGTTTCGAATGCTTGTGCTAAATTGTCATTTAAAATGCCTCCGAAAATACGTGGGCTATACATAGGCTAACACTTTAAACTAAACATGTCTGCAAGACTGTAATTTACAAAGTTGCAAAAACCGACTGTCCCCAATAAAAGTTGACAAGAAAATGTTTCCAAATAATAAAAATCGTTGCATCCTATGGTGATCCTCAGTGAATAGTTAAACTTCTAATCGTTACTCCTTTGTAAACATTAAATGTGTTTTCTTAACGATTACCAAATACTATAATTTAAGGTAGAGAACGGAAATGAAAAATTCAGCAATTTTTCCATTTGTTAAGGGGCATAACTCTGGAATGGTAAAAGTGACGCCACCCAAATTCAAATTTGATCTGAGTTTTGTGGTAATAAGCATTGTGTATAAGTTTCATAACATTTGGTTTTGGCAAACTAAAGTTCAAGAGCTGAAACCAATTTCGGGATGTATGTATGGGCGGATGTACAGACGGACAAGGGTAACACTTAATGCCCTCTCCGCTGCGGCAGGTTAAAAAAATATTTGTTGTCATTTGTCTTTTTGTACATATAACTACCAATTCATTTGTTCTTAGGTGATCAGACAGGAAATAAGATTTTTGAGGACCATATCCTTTCAAACAGAAAACAAAAGTTAACATATATGGTACCAAAAAAAAATCACAAGAATGCATATATATTCCTTTAATACATTAGCAGTGCCAGGAGGTTTCATAAATAATTCATAATTGCATTCATATAATATCATTACTAGTCAACTTTATAAAAATCGCTTATTCTTTTGGCAAGAAGAGTATTTTTAAGTTGCGGTGAGACTAAATGTCTATGTAACATTCTCATTGTAGCTGCTGGACTATGTGACCAAGTTTCTAAAACATATTTCATTGGTAATTCTAACTTCCATCTTTTCCACTGTACCACAGTCTCTGAAGATACCCCTATTCTCTCGGCAAACATTCTCCAATCTGCACCTAAAAATAGAATTGTCTCTAGTTGAATCATAAATATTATATAAATCTGAAACTACCCGTTATAATTTCAAATTCCAGAATATTTTTACTAAATAAATATGCACCATTGTTATAAATTAGTTTTCTCAATTGAATTGTTTCATATTTTTCATGTCAGGGCCTTTTATAGCCGACTATAGGGTATGGGTTTTTCTCATTGTTGAAGGCCATATGGTTGCTTATAATTACTTACATCCACTTGATTTGAACTTTGGTCGATAGTTGTCTCATTGGCAATCATACCACATTTCCTTATTTCTATATCTTAATTTAATATTTTAGTGAAAAAGAATACTGAAATTTAAACAAAGATACTTAATTTAGAAATAAGGAACATACTAACAAGAATCACTATAGCCAAAAATATAGGTCAAGGTGATCCCATTCAATGCTATTATAAATTCAGAAATGTAATCAGTAACATAATATGAGTCCTATATCTTGGAAGATGCTGAAAACTGGATATCTTGACATTAAGGTCATGACTGAGTCTGTGAAAATGCTTAACAAGGGACAGTTTTTGTAAGCAACTTAATACTGTGGATTAATGCATTTTTGTGGGTTACAATTTTTTTGGATTGATCAAATATCGTAACTTTATATATAATCACAGATATATGTTTTTGTGCTTACAAGCCTCTATAAAACTTGTACTTCATTGAATATTTAAATTCATGGTTTTCCTATACCCACTAAAGTTGATACCCCATGAAAAACAATGAACCCACAGTACACATGAATTATTTGACACTGGACATTAAAAAGTAATCAATCAATCCTTGAGAATAATGTGTAGAGAATAATGTAATATGGAATGCTTTTATCAAGTAAAAAAAAATCTGGACTATGGCCAATTCACTCATCACAATTCAAACACTTTGTTCAATAAATTTAAATGTTATATATATTTAGCCTTTGTCAGAAGAATATTTGATACAATAAAAATTGCATTTTCAATTTACTTACCATTTCCTTTACAGAGACTTAGTTCATTGACAATGTATTGCTCCAGGTCTTTGTCCATTTTCTTTATATGTGTTTCTCCTGGTAACTTAGTAATGGGCTAAAATAAGGCAAATACATACCTAGATATTTATATCTAATAGAATAGTAATAATGTCAAATGCATTGAATACAAATTATCTTTAATATTATAGGTTTTAACCAAATTCACACTGAAATTATTGAACAGTGTAAAGTATATTTTACTAGATCAATATAGCTTCAATTGATTAGTAGTTAATCATTGCATTGTTCATTAAGAAAAAAAAAGAACAAATGTTATTCTTCTTTACTCATTCTCCCTTTTCCTGCTCTACCTTACTATATCACAGACTCTGTGACAAACTAAATTGATAATATACTACTGTGTGACACTAGAAATGGAGCACCTATAGCTAGCTCTTTCAGGACTCAGTTTTCTTTAATTGTCTAATGGAGAATATTCCTTTTTTATAGCTCAACCAAAAAATTTGAACATCATAAGTAAAAGATTTTACATTTTTCACAATGTAAGTTTTGTCAAAATAGGATAAGAATGAGAGAACAAATTTTCTTTGTTCTTCCTTTATTTTTAGGAACCAATTACCAATATTAATTTTCTAAGTGTTGAAAAGGGTATCTTTGATAAAAAAACAGAGTTCCAATGTCCCCTGCGTTGCACATATTTTTAAATAACCAAGGGCAATAACCAAAAAAAACTTCTTTTTTTGTTCTTTAAAATACAATGTAATTTCAAATATAATTAATGTTTCCAAGGGGCATAACTTTTAACAATATTTGATCTGCACTGATTTTCGAAATTGTCAGAGACATTGCTTATATAAACCTTTCATATAAATTTGATAAAAATCTGGCAAAAATTGTACACATGAGCGCGCTTACAATTCAATTTTCCATCTAAGTAATATTTCAAAGGGGCATAACTCTTAAAAATATTTGATCTGCACTGATTTGCAAACTTGTATGAAACATTGCTGATATTAAGCTATAATATAAGTTTCATAAAAATCTGGCAAGAATTGTACACATGACAGCACTAGCAATGCAATTTCCCATATTATTAATATTCCAAGGGGCATAACTCTTTTAAAAATAATTGCAGAATTTGGAGTTTGTCCGAGATATTGCTGATATAAACCTAGGATATAAGTTTCATAAAAATCTGGAGAGAATTGTACACGAGAGTGGGAACAAAATATCGGATGGGCGCCCGGTATTTCTATATGTCCCCCTCATCGCGTCACGTGGGGGACAATAAACCTCAGTTTTGTATTTGTATGCTTTTCCCCAAAATGAAAAGTTAAATGATTAACATGCTTACAACGGGTTGCCAAAAAAGGGCATAGATTACTAAATCAAGCTATTACTTGTGGACATCTGTGGTGAGGAGGTTTCTTTGCTTATTTTGAGTGAAAAGTTTGAAGTTTTGCAATTTGCACGATTGTGCGACTGTTAACTCACTAAGGTTAATATTACTAAATCAGTTTGAATAATTCTGGGTTTTAGAAATCCAGTTGAGAGAATTTGTTCAAGTATGACTTACCGGTGTTAAATCTAAGGTTTTAAGTTTTTTAATAATGGATTCAGTATGGGTAATACTAGGTTTGACTTCTGAGGTTGTCACTGTGGTTGAGGTATTGTGGTTGTTAGTGATTTCTTCTTCATTAACACCAAACTGATCTTTTTCAAGGAAAGTAAACAGCCTACTCCCTTCTGAAATTAACAAACAGAGTCAACTTTCTGTGATTTATATGCTCTTCAACTTTGTATTTGATTAAGGGTATATGATAAAGGAATCCTCATGTCCATGATTTTATTCGACTCTATTAACTTTGGTCTCTGGGTGTTCTTTAAAGCATCATTTGAACAAGACTTTTAACATTAATAGTATAAAGAACCATCTTATTCATGTCCTATTTCAGCAGATATGTCCCAATTGATATACAAAATTTGTTTCATTTTTTTTTATTAAATTCTTTGATGATAAAGTAGTGCTCCACATAATCTTATGCAATCTATACACATTTTTTTTTATTTCAATTTTGACATCTGTTGAAGGTATCTACTTTAAATATGTCATGCATACATATTTAACTAAATTAAATGCATAGTAAGAAAAAATTATGATTTTATGTGTAATCATATAGTCACTCTAAACATATAATCACATTAAAGCTTTTAAAGAGACTATGAACCTATTGCAGGGTTAAAGAATTTGCTCATAGCTAAATGTAACAAATACAACAAGCCTTTTTAAAAGTAATTCTTATACAGTACAATTAGTGTATAACAACTGTTCCATATATGTCTTTAGTATCGTATATTTTTTGTATGTTTAATTCAATGCATACTTTGACACAGCATTATGACTTACAAATAAGCCTAAAAAACAACTTAAGCCTGGAGATTAATAATTGTGTTGTTATATATGTTGTGTACAAGTTATCATTTTGTACAAATTATAATTTGTACAAAACAATTGTACAAATTATAATTTGTATTTTGACTTTGTACAAATTGTAATTTGTACAAATAGTGCTTGTACTAATTACAATTTGTACAAAATTTGACTAAAATTCACTTATAACTTGTACAATAATTTAGTATGGATTTTGTTATCAAAAAAAGCATTGATACACACAATAGAATTGTTATTCAATGACCACACAATAAACCTTATTTACATAATACAAAAATAGTTCTGTATCATTTGTTTGAGCATGTGAGTGAATTGTGGCATCGGGAATTGCACAACATCTTTTGCTTTTCACATTTACATTTAGAAGTGCTGCACCCCTCTTTGCATTTACATGAAAGAATCCCTTACGGACCCTGACCACCAGTTTTTGAAACCTTATTTACAAAATAAAAAAAAAAGTTCTGTATCATTTGTTTGAGCATGTGAGTGAATTACGCTATAATGGCATCGGGAATTGCACAACATATTTTGCTTTTTACATTTACATTTAGAAGTGTTGCACCCCCTTTGCATTTACATGAAAGAACCCCCTGACGGACCCTGACCACCAGGTTTGAAAGCCTTTTAACTGATTCACGAAGCGAAAGTTTAAGCTCAGGAACCGTTGCTACGAATAAAGATGTGTCTTTAACAGCTTCAATTTAATTTCTCAACAAATATCCTGTTAAAATTCCTATAGCTGTTCCAATGCGGTATCCAAATTCCCCAGATTCAATAATTACACCTAAGATCGATATTTCGAGGATCAGTTGGGGCACGACCATAACTGACAAGCATGCATCATTTACATTTCCTGTCTCCATCTGGGTATTTTTGTATTTTGTAAAATAAGGTTTATTGTGTGGTCATTGAATAAACATTCTATTGTGTGTATCAATGCTTTTTTATAACAAAACTCATACTATAAATTATTGTACAAGTTATAAGTAAATTTTAGTCAAATTTTGTACAAATTGTAATTTGTACAAGCACTTTTTGTACAAATTACAATTTGTACAAAGTCAAAATACAAATTATAATTTGTACAATTTTTTTGTACAAATTATAATTTGTACAAAATGATAACTTGTACACAACATATATATATGCACATCAAGTTACAGATTTAAAATAGATTGTACAAAGAGGAAATTAATTAACAAATTACTTCCCTGAGATAAAGAATGTAGAATTTTATAATGTACCGTAATGAAAAAGGTCCTTTTACATGTTTTTATGAAAAAATTCAGATTTTGGTCAATATCTAACTAGATTTTAGGTCAGCAATTTATATAGAAAGAACTTGTAAGTACCAACTAAATAATTTACCATGATGTTTGTATATGACCAACAAATCTTACATGACTATGTCATATATCATATATGTAGCAAAATATGCAATTTTTAAATTTGCGTAAAGACAATTGATATGTATATGTTCAAGGCTAAACTTTGAAATTATGAGGTCAAAAGATAGTATGATGTAGTTTAACTTTGATTTTTCCTCTTTTTTTGACTGCCCAATTTTAAAATTTAAACTTTGCACATGCATATCAATTATCTTTATACCAAAATCACTTCATTTTTTAATAGAAACTGTACTATTTTTATAGTTTGGAGTTTAGTATGACGTCCACTATCACTGAACTAGTATACATATTTGTTTAGGGGCCAGCTGAAGGACGCCTCCGGGTGCGGGAGTTTCTCGCTGCATTGAAGACCCATTGGTGGCCTTCGGCTGTTGTCTGCTCTATGGTCGGGTCGTTGTCTCTTTGACACATTCCCCATTTCCATTCTCAATTTTATTTTTATAGTTTGTTCTTATGTTGTACTGTTACACCACTGTCCCAGGTTAGGGGGGAGGGTTTAGCACTCACAAACATGTTTAACCCTGCCACATTCTTTGTGTGCCTGTCCCAAGTCAGGAGCCTGTAGTTCAGTGATTGTCGTTGGTTCATGTCTGTCATTTTTGTTTTTCGTTAATTGTTTTGTTATGAATTAGACCGATAGTTTTCTCAATTGAATTGTTTCATATAATTTTCATGTTGGGGCCTTTTATAGCCGACTATCAGTATGGATTTTTCTCATTGATGAAGGCCGTACGGTTGCCTATAATTGCTTAAATCCACTTTATTTGAACTTTGGTGGATAGCTGTCTCATTGGCAATCATACCTCATCTCCTTATTTTTATATTATATTTTTTCAGGCCAAATATGGCCCTTAAGTGCTGACGTGTCATGCCATGGAAAGGATATACTTTCAATAAAATAGCAATGTTTTTATTTTTGTACATAAATTCAACATTTACTTCTGCAAATATTATCAGTACTTTTTGACATCCCAGATTTTGGGACAAACTTGGCCAATATGTATTTTCCCTTTAGAAAAGGGGGTTATCTGTAACAAATCAGGTAAGAGTCTGGTAGATTGTGACAAAAGATTGACTTTAAAGACAAGGTCAATTGTGAAATGGCAGATATTCTACTTGTAACAAACTATCAAAAGTTAACTTACTTGTTTCATATAACAAAAATCTAGCTCTATTTTGAGCATCAAACAAATTATTACAGTTTTGAATAGCATCTAGTCCATGTTCTAAATTTATTCTCTGTTCCAACATCTTTGCTAATTCCATATTCAAATGAGTAATTCTGGTTTCTAGTTCCTCTACCCTTGTTTCTATAGAAGCCCTATTTCTAGGATCTTTCCCGTGTGTCAAAAACTCAATAAGTTCAGAAATTTTTCCTATAGGTAAATCAAGAACATCCATGTTTTGATTACTTGCACTATATTTGTACCCTTTTGTTTTGGAATGTTCAACAATATCAGTAGTAATAAGTCTTAATCTTTCCACTAGTTCCAAATTTCTAGAATTTAAAGATTTGACTTCAGCTTGTAACTCTGAATTGTCTTTGAGTATTTGATCTTGTTTTGATTTGCTAAATAATCCATTTGTATTGATATTTGCTATTTTGGCTGAAGACTCCCTCTTTGTTAATTTTGATGAGACTGGACGAGATTTATCTCCCTTTTCTCCAGAATCTTTCTTCATTGCTGACTTTTTAGGTTGACTTGCCATGGGACATACTTAAGATACTGCAATATATATAACACATTTCAATTAATAGTATTTGTTAATTTTTCTAAATAATAATAATAATAATAAATATAAATCAACAGTATCCCTTATTTTCACATTACAATATAAACTACATACATGAATATTCAAAAATATTTTTAAAGTTAGAATCAGAACTACATTTAACATAAGCGCCAGTTATCAGTAGTTCAATAATTTAATCTAAAGAAAATTGAACAGTTAATGTTTGAAAAATACAAGTTCCCTTAAATTTGTCTGATTTCTAAATTTTCATTTTTAGTCTTTTATTTTAAAAACAAAATGTTATTTGAATTAAAGTTTTGTGAAATTCCTTTCTCATAAACCCAATGAAATAAAATGGTCAATCAATTATTGTATTACACAACTTTTTCTAATTTAACGGCAATGTCATTTACTAAGCACTTAAAATTTTACTCGTACATGTAGTAACCTTGAATATTATCTGTAACTGTAAACAAACCCTTTTTGAAAAGATGCCACCATAACGTAAAATTGTTAACTCCTTGTTTTTTTTATTTTTGTGTAGAAAAGTTAACAGGCTGTTAGTTGGTTTGCCTTTTCCTAACTAAAGAGCAAACCCTTTACATCTGGTATAATGTATTTCATATATTCCTATATAAATGTATTTGATCATTTTGATCTGCATAATGTGTTTTTTAATAAGCTCTTAGTCTGTAAATGTGAGCATTCTAGTGTTTTTGTTATATAATGTAATAATCAGTCTTTCACAAATCTCGATCTTTTAGAACATATTTTGTGTTGGCAGGGTTTCGTTTGTTTTTTTCAACTAACCTTTGGATATGGAGGGGGGTTAGAGCTTGTTAATCTCAATTTTCTCATTTTTACAGACTATGTGTCAACTTCAGTTGGTTTTTTGTTTCACTATGTATATTTAGAATTTTATACCATGTAAATCTAACCAACATCTTCATTTTTGTATGAGTCATAAAGAATTGAAGATGTAGTATGATTGCCAATAAGACAACTCTCTCCACCAGATACTTAGTGACATAAAAGTTAGTAACTTTTATGTATGCATAATATATACAGATGTAAAATTAAAGATACATATGAAATTTATAATATAAAAAAAACTTCCTTACCAAAACCAGGTACAAGAAATTAATATTTCATCTGTATTTTTTTTCTGTCTTCAAAAATATCCTGAAAAAGATTGAAATTCCTGTAAAATAAAAATATTAAATTACCATCATACCACTGTTCAATCTATAAAATCTTTTAAATTTATTTGTCACCAGTAAAATGAATAATACGCACTCAAGAATATCTATATTGATAACAAAGAATTTAAATGCCAAAGCTTAAATAATTTAATATAAGTATTCAATTTCAGTATGAAACAATTATTAATGAAAAGAGTATGTATACTGTATTTTTAATAGATTTCAGACAGGTGTATATACAAATATTGCTATGTTGAAATGCTGTAATGTAAACATGTAACTCAAATTCCAATAGGAAGTTCTATTATCATGGCGTTTGTTTGAATTGATGTTAAAACATTTCAGATAAGGTCTCAGAATCTGTTGCAATTTGGACAAGATTGAATATATTATGTCCCAAATTGAAGATAAAAAAATTTACAATAGAAGTTCAATGCCATTGCACTTTCAAATTTAAATGAAACTAATATATTCTTGATTTGTTTCAAAGTATGTACACCTTTTTAAAGTTCTTCAGTAGTGTATTGATAAAACACCTTGCTATTTAATCAAGTTCTTAACAATACTTATGAACATGTTAGAAGTATTTAAAATTTAACAAAGAATTATTTACAGACTTCAATCAACAGAAAAAGTGGTTAAGTAATTCTGTTTAAAGGTAAATGTTATCAGAAAAGGATCTTCCATTTAACTTAATCTTAAACATTCAAATCTTTCCATACAGAATGATAAAATTTCACATCAACATTCATATCTGATATAAAGATACACATTTCTATACAAGTAAACAAAACAGAATTTTCTGTAACCAGGTTTATTCAATAAATACTTTTAAAATGACCCCGATTAGGTTTAAAAAAAAATAAAGAAATTTTATAATGGTAATGACACTCCAGTGATTGAATAGGATTACTTAAAGATCCTATATAAATTTATCTGTCTCAAACAAAATATTCACCTTGGGTTGTGTCCCTATCAAAAGCAAAAGTTGGATTAATAGAATTAATATCTAAATTTTAATATTTGTAAATAAACAACAATTGATGTTAGAAATGAAATATAAATTGTTTGACTTAATTTATTGAAAGCTAATTTTTTTTTACAAGAAAGACAATATTTACCAATTTACTTAAGATAGTTATCTGAGAAGATCAATTCAGAATAATCTCACAACCCCACCTCATCTGATGAAATTTATTATTAGTAAACATCATAAAATTGATTGTAAAATATATTTTTTCATAACTTGCATGGAAGCATACATGGTAATGGTCTTAACTTCAACAATAATAAGGCAATGACACATTTTCTAAACTTTTTTTAATCAACTGCTTTACAATTCTCATAAAAGCAACTGGAAAAATTAGTACACTCGATCCTCCCTCTTAAAAATACACACATCACATTGGCAAAATAAACAACAAAGAAATAAACAAAAAATACTGCAATAAACATTTAATTTTTGCTAGATAAATACTGTATATGTTGTATTTCCCAATATCTCATATCATACAGTTTATTAATTAGTTTATTATTTAATTACATATTTTAAAAGATTGTTAAAAGATCTAAATTTATTTTCAGTTCTTAGATCATCTTGAATTTCTCAGACTACAATGAAAATTTTTGGTCTTTCAAAAAAGATGTACGGTAAAACTAACATCAATAATTGCTACAAAATCTACTTTGAATAATGAAATTGGTCAGATAATTCTTATAAATTCAATGAATTAAGGTCTTGTTATAAAATAGTTTTCATTTAAAAATTACTATTTACATCTATTTATAAAACAAGTATTTAGCAACCCAAACTTCATTTTTTCCCCCGTTTTATACATTGAATAATATTGTATGATATTTGCAATACAAAATTTGTCATACATACACATTCTTTTCCCATTACTTTGATGTTTTCCCTACAAATGTGACAGCATTTCTATTCAACAGGTGCACGTTGGTAAGGAAGCCAGACATGCGTAGTTGTTGAACTGTGGACTTCCGTAAACATTGCATATGGCGCTGGAAATATGAACGTCAAAGTTGACAGCTGATTAATGTGAGATTTACTGGTAAATTGTGGATTAGAACCACAATACACGCATAAGAAAACGAATTATGTTTACATTTTTATGCATTTTAAGATTTGTGAATTGACTATTAATAAATAAATCAAGGTTGACACAGCATAATATTTTACTGACCCTGAAACTCACTTTCATGAAAATATGATGACCATATTAAGATAGTATGTAAATTTTATCTAAGGTCGGCATATATATACACAATAACAATCACAGAATGAGCTCGTTAAAATGCTAATCATTATGACACAAAACCATGCTGCTTCATGCTATTCAAAAATATATAAAAGGGCATGCAAACATAATGAAAACATATCATACTTAATTTCTGAGCCTCTAAAGGCAAATCATCGCTATGTACACCGACTGAAGGGACCAACAATCACTGACATATCCATAAAATACTAATAAAATTAAAAAGGATAAAAATAAGTATTAAAGTTTAATTAAGCACTGGCATTTAAAAGCAGCTATATATATCATATGTAAAACCAGAGGTCCATTACTAGAGGAAGTGTGCATCTCGCTATATAGTAAGGCGATCGCGTTGTCCCTGCACTTCCAACTGTGATTGAAACGGGATTTGAGCGAGATTGTTATTAATAGTAAAAATAATCAATAGCCAAATTTTTTGCAACACATTTTGGGTAGAGGTAATTTATGTATACTGTAAATTCAGAAATTATTGCGTGCATTTATTATTGCGATTTTGTCATTTTAGACTAAAATGCGATTTTAATTTTTGTGATATTGAGAAAAATCCTGTTAAATTCATATAAAAAAATTTCAAAATGCGAGTTTAAATTATTGCGATTATAACCCTGTCGCATTTTTCGCAATAATAAAAACATCGCAATAATTTCTGAATTTACAGTAACACCCCATGAATTAATTAACCCACTGTTGCATTGAAAGATAGAACATATGGATATGATAATTAATAGCTGGTGGTGATTGTTAAACAACGTTTATAATGGCTGACAAAGCAGCCATCAATGTGGTGGTGGTATGACGTAAATACTACGTGGAAGTCCTTAAGGATGAAAATATACAGTAAACTACATTCAAGGTGGTATGCTCCACAGAAAGTCATGTAGTAAATAATTATGTCAAACAACAGCTCAGCTAAAGGCTTCTTCTGAACATTTGAAGGTCCCAACTATGTATTTGTTACCTTAACTACACAAAAACACTGTAAAATATCGTTTCATCACGGCCTCTAGCAGTGATCGGGAAGGTCATGCGCCATTTGCGCATATGGAACAGAAATGGTGCATAGAGTGGCAAATGTAAGTGCCAGTGTGGCACACGACATTTTTCATTTCATATCTAAACTTTTAGATTATCGTAAAATGGATTTCAGATTGTGTTTCGTGTGGCCATATTTGTGTACAAAACTGTGCTGTGTTCCCTCCAATAACATGATGTGTTCCCTCCAATAACACTCAGCACCACTATATATTTTTGGGATGTCTTCCTTCATGTTAAGGATAGCAATGTGCGGTATATCTGATTACCAAAAAAACCGTAATTAACCATCATCCATGATCTAAATTTTCAAAGTAAACAACTTTAATTATTTGAAAGTTGGCTAGTACAGTTGAGAATTTTTCTCAAATTATAATCTTTAAAGTAAACTTGCTATAATATCGATTGAAAAACTTAAAGGCCTTTTTATACACCTGTCAAAATTTTGATGGGACGTATTATGGTAAACAAATGTCCAGCGTCTGTCTGTCTGTCCGTCCGTCTGTCCCGCGTCCACATGTCGCACCGTAACTTGAGAATGACTTATCCAAATGTCATGAAACTTAACATAGTTGTTTCTTATGATAGTCAAATGATCTGTATACTTTTTGGTGAAAATAAGATTAAAACTTTATGAGTTACGGGACTTTGTAACTAAAACAGGGGGTGTTTTTTTCACATGTCGCGCCTTATCTCAAAAACGATTTATGATTATTGCTTAAAACTTTACACACTTCTTAGTTATATTAATCTAAAGATCTGTATACTTTTTGGTGATGATTCAAAATTTTATTTTAGAGTTATTGAGTTTTTTTGTGAAAAAAGGGAAGGGTTTCACATGTCACGCCGTATCTCAAAAACGATTTATGATTATTGCTTAAAACTTTACACACTTCTTAATTATATTAATCTAAATATCAGTATACTTTTTGGTGATGATTCAAAATTTTATTTTAGAGTTATTGATTTTTTAATAAAAAAAGGGGGGTTTTCACATGTCGCACCATATCTCTGAAACGATTTATGATGATTGCATAAAACCTCACACACAAGACGATGGGCGTATCATGCGCTCGTGGCACAGCTGTTTATTTCAATATAGTATTTGTCTCCATAAAAGGCATTGTCCTTGTCATTTTTTTGGTCTTTGGCTAAAGTTCGTTTGTACATTTTGTAAACATGCCTACAGCGAATTGTTGTTGTGTCTTATCAAAAAACTTTACTCTCTTTTATTATTCTTGATAAAATGATAATAATATAAAAAAATGCAGAGGAAATGCCTGAAACGTCCTCTAATATGGAACATCAGGAATAAAGTATGGCAGTCGACAAAGACCCAAATTTAATGTCAAAGGAACATAAACATGAACAAGGCGATGTTACCAGTATCAACATTGTTAATAAAGGTTCTCATAAGTATAGCCCGGTTTGGGAGAAGTTATGGCCCTGGTTACTGTATGATGGCAGCAAAATGTACTGCAAATCTGGCCAAAAATCATTTCAAATAACTTGGAATTTAATCGGTCTAGTTTTCTTATCAAGATTCATTTCTTCTTTCTCCAATTTTGTGCAACAAAATCTAGGTCTACTCAGCTACTTTTAGTCTGCCATTGTCGTAGTTCTAGTAACTCAGTTTATTTTTTTGCCTAATATTAATACAGAGTAACAGTTATTACTTTTATCTTTTATTATGTTACTACTATGATTGTACTGTATGGTTTGATAATTAATATACACGTATGTTCAAGTTTCATGTTTTCTCAAAAGAATGAAATTTAATCAAATATCATAGATTTTTCAATGATTATTAGTGCAGATTTTAAAAAATCAGTCCAGATCAGATGTCTATTCTTGATCTCAGCATTTCCTCATTAATGATTCTGTCCATTGAAGTGGTGTTGGTCTAGTCATATATTGCTCAGTTTGATAGTTTTTTTATTATAAGTCATTAAAAGTTTAATTTCTGAGTGATGTTACATTTCATGAACTCATACAATGTCATTCTTAATCACATCAGAGACATATATTCTTTTGTATGTCTTTGGTCACATAAATCTCCATGAACTTAATTAACTTTATTCACTGGACCTACAAAAGCACAGGAACAATATCCATGATATCAATTAAAATCATACAGGTTAGTACCTTTTTGCTGAAATATACAATTTTTTTATTTTTGTTATAAACGAATGGCCCACTCATTTGACAACATGGCCCATTGATTTTATTTTTTGTGGGCCCTGGGCCCATAGAAAAAAATCCTTCCAGATCACTGCTCTAGTACAGTAGTGTCCGGTAATTCTGCCCGTACGGTAAACCAGCCCAATCCTATTTGCTTCCTTGAATATTTCGTCTGCTATTTTATTCATAGGAACTGTACTTATCATCACTGCATGTCAAATTTTAAAGAAAAATCCTTTATTACGAAAATATCTAGTGATATATATAATACATTTCCTAAAGTTAACGATAATCATATTATTGCATACAAAACTCATTTCTGGCTTGAAATGTGTTTTTTTTTTTTTGGATTATCTGGAATCCCTTTATAAGTGGTCTATAAATAGATCATCTTTTCCTTTCATAAATATGTAATAAACTGGCCCTCCATACATATTTACTGTGTTTGGGTGGATTTATGGGACAAACACATTTTCGATAAAAGCACAGATGAACAACTTGTTTTGTTGATTTTAAAATTTATTTCAGATATTTTTTGGGAAATGAGATAAACTACTCAAAATTGATTTGTCAGTGAATCAATTTATAGTAAATTTGATACAATTTGTATATAATTTTAAGCAGAAAAACATGCGATCAAAGCCTATGTGGGCTGATTAACCAGACTGCATTGTAAGCGTTCTACTACAATACTTTCAGTGCTTTTAATGAGTTCCTTAACCACTGTACTTGACTGACTTCTACGGCCTCCGTCTAAAGTATATAGAAGAAAGGAGGAGATACCAATTTAGAATTACTAAGTTTGACAAGGTAATGTTCCAATTTACGTTAAGCAACAACAAAAACGTGATCCAAATTCTTACATCTTGCTGAACACTGTGTGTTATTTTATATGTATAACGAAGGAAACTAACAAGTTCGTGGGATTTTTACAGTATTCAGATTTCAATAATACGAAATATTTTTTTTGGTATTTCTTATCATGAAAGTATAAAATTGACGAATCTTTAAACAGGTGCTCAAGGTCAAAGAGATCCTACTCTTTGTTAATTACTGGAACGATAATTATCGCTGTGTTCTAAGTACTTTGATGCTCATTTTACAGGTACATTTTAATAACTTAAGCCTTTTTCCCATTGAAGATAGTGGTTTTCTCTGGGCACTCCAGCTTCCTCCACCAATAAAACTGACCGCCACGAAATAGCACAATAGTGCTGAAAGTGGTGTTAAACACCAATCAAAATCAATTAAATAAATCCTTGTTTACCATAGATGTTGTCTAATCTTGTGCATTAAAAAAATGTTGTATGCTGTAAAATTTTTATCTTGTTTAGTATGAGGTTACAATTAACCACAATTAAATACAATTTATGACATTGTTGATATTAATATTGCTGATCATATAACAATCAAATATAAATAAATAATCCAAGACAGACTCAGTTTACTGTTAAACTACTGATATTTACAATTTTTTCTCTTATCCACTCTTACATATGATATAAAAAAGGAATTATTGTCCAATACTGCAACAGAAGGTGTTGTAACTTCAAAGTTTACTCTTTTTTGTCTGGGTTGATGTTATTTTTGAAGCCACTTTACATTCAGTTGCTGTAGTCTGCAGGTTTGGTAAAGAATCTAAATAAGTATTGCACTGTGTACTTGAATCTTTGCTGGTTTTATTCATTTTCAGTACTGATAATTAATCAAAAACTGAAGGAGATAATAAGTTTCAATGACTCCCTGATGACTCAGCCTAACAAAATTGGCCTCTCAAACTAGGCCTATAACATACTTGGACTAATAGTCTATCATACTAATAGACTAGTTTAAATAAGATTATGAACACAACCTTATTAACAAATGATTAAGTATATTGGACAAAAAAATATATAATTGGATCAATTTTCATGCAGTTTACAAATTTACAAATGTAAAAATTCAAATATAGATAGATGTTTAAATGAATGGATCTGTATGAAATTTTACCATAAGGTTCAATACCACAAAAGGAAGGTGGAGATTGATTTTGGGGGTTATGGTTCCAACAGTTAAGGAATTAGGGACCAAAAAGGGGCCAACAATAAGCATTTTTGTAACTTCCAGACATAACTTGTGTGTTAGTGTATGGATCTCTCTGACATTGTACCACAAGGTTCCATATCACAAAGGGAATGCTTGGATTGATTTTTGGGGTAATTGCCTCAAAATTTTAGGAATTAGGGGCCAAAAAAGGGGCAAAAAACAAGCATTTTTCTAGTTTCAGGACAATAACTTGTGTGTAAGTGTATGGATCTTTCTCAAATTGTACTACAAGGTTCCATATCACAAAGAGAAAGCTGGGTTTGAGTTTGGGGGTAATTGCCCAAAACGTGTAGGAATAAGGGGCCAAAAATAAGCATTTTTCTAGTTTCCAGACAATAACTTGTGTTCAAGTGTATGGATCTCTCTGAAATTGTACTGCAAGGTACCATACCACAAAGGGAAGGCTGGGATTGATTTTGGGGGTAATTGCCTCAAAATTTAAGGAATTAGGGGCCAAAAAGGGGCAAAAAACAAGCATTTTTCTAGTTTCAGGACAATAACTTGTGTGTAAGTGTATGGATCTTTCTCAAATTGTACTTCAAGGTTCCATATCACGAAGGGAAAGCTGGGTGTGAGTTTGGGGGTAATTGCCCTAAATGTTTAGGAATTTGGGGCCAAAAAGGGGCAAAAAACAAGCATTTTTCTAGTTTCCTGACAATAACTTGTGTTCAAGTGTATGGATCTCTCTGAAATTGTACTGCAAGATACCATACCACAAAGGGAAGGCTGGGATTGGGTTTGGGTCTGATGAATCATAAGGGGGTTCAAAAAATTTGGGGTGGGGGGATTTTTTTTTTCCTTTTTGTCGAGCCTTCGACTTTAGTCGAAAAAGCGAGACATAGCGATCCTACATTCCGTCGTTTTTGTCGGCGGCGTCTACAAATATTCACTCTGTGGTTAAAGTTTTTGAAATTTTAATAACTTTCTTAAACTATCCTGGATTTCTACCAAACATGGACAGAAGCTTGTTTATGATCATAAGATAGTATCCAGAAGTAAATTTTGTAAAAATAAAATTCCATTTTTTCCGTATTTTACTTATAAATGGACTTAGTTTTTCTGCCGGGAAATATTACATTCACTCTGCGGTTAAAGTTTTTAAAATTTTAATAACTTTCTTAAACTATCCTGGGTTTCTACCAAACTTGGACAGAAGCTTGTTTATGATCATAAGATAGTATCCAGAAGTAAATTTTGTAAAAAAAAAAATCCTTTTTTTCCATATTTTACTTTTAAATGGACTTAGATTTTCTGCCAGGAAAGAACACATTCACTCTGTGGGTAAAGTTTTTAAAATTTTAATAACTTTCTTAAACTATCCTGGATTTCTACCAAACTTGGACAGAAGCTTGTTTATGATCATAAGATAGTATCCAGAAGTAAATTTTGTAAAAAAAAAAAATCCATTTTTTCCTTATTTTACTTTTAAACGGACTTAGATTTTCTGCCAGGAAACATTACATTCACTCTGTGGTTAAAGTTTTTAAAATTTTAATAACTTTCTTATACTATTTTGGATTTGTACCAAACTTGGACAGAAGCTTGTTTTTGATCAAAAGCTAGTATCTGGAAGGAAATTTTTTAAAAAAACAAGTCCATTTTTTCCATATTTTACTTTTAAATGGACTTAGATTTTCTGCCAGGAAACAACACATTCACTCTGTGGTTAAAGTTTTTAAAATTTTGATAACTTTCTTATACTATTTTGGATTTGTACCAAACTTGGACAGAAGCTTGTTTATGATCAAATGCTAGTATCTAGAAGGAAATTTTGTTTTCTTCCAGTTAACATTACATTCAGTCTGCAGTTAAAGTTTTTAAACATTTATTAGATTCATAAACTATCCTGGATTTTTACCAAACTTTGACAGAAGCTCTTTCAATCAAAAGATAGTATCAAGAGGAATATTTTTATTGATTTACTTCCTCATTTTTGTTGAGCCTGCGATTAACAGAAAAAGTAGGCAAGACACTGGGTTCCACGGAACCCTTACGAATTTTTTTCCTTTTTTTTTCTTTAAAATTTTCTATTTTAAATTGGTTATTTCTGATTTATATATAAAAGCAAATAATAATGATTTGGTTTCAATAGGTAAATTAAAAATTTTTAAGTTCTTAGACCACATTCATTCTGTGTCAGAAACCTATGCTGTGTCAAATATTTAATCACAATCCAAATTCAGAGCTGTATCAAGCTTGAATGTTGTGTCCATACTTGCCCCAACTGTTCAGGGTTTGACCTCTGCGGTCGTATCAAGCTGGGCCCAGCGGAGCATTTTATTGGTTTTTGTAATTATGTTTCATATGCATGACTCACTTGAATGGACATGACATACTGATACAATTTATTACTGCCACATGTACTGTTGACATGTTTTCAATCACTAATAAAAACCATTAAACTAGATGACACTATAATTGCACAACTGTAAAATCACATTTTTTGTATTTAATCAATTAACTAGGGATAGCAACTGTACAGCCTTCAACAATGAGAAAACCCCATACTATAAAAGGCCCCGACATAAAAAATATGAAACAATTCAATCAAGAAAACTATCGGCCAAATTTATGACAAAACAATGTACGAAAAACAAATATGAAAGGCAACATATACAAAATGAAGGTGACAATAGACAGTACTTAGTCTTTCTGTCTATCTACCTAAGTATATAAATCCTATTTGAATAATTGTGCCCATTCGAAAGGTTTAGGCCATGGAAAATGAATGTTCAGGGGCCGATCCAGCCATTTTTAAAAGGGGGGGTTTCCAACCCAGGATAAAGGGGGGTTCCAACTATATGTCCCCATTCAAATTCATTGATCGTCAAAAAAAAAAGGTTAGGGGAAACAAACAATCATGTTTGCATGGCCTAATAACAATGAGTCAAAATGTTTTTCCAAGATGCAGTTTTTTATTCAGTCTTTAACTTGTGAAAAAATTAAGCTTGTTGCAATTGAAAGGTTGTTAGTATGAAGCTAGTGCTTTTGAGTAAAAAATATTCTTACGATCCTAGTTGTAATTGCATATAGGTAACTTAAGTGCAGAAATGATAAGCCTAACATGTACAAGATCCATATACGCTGAAAATATCAGAAAAATTTGATAACCATATTTGTGAGTTAAATGCCCCTGAAATGTCATTATTTTGCATGTTGCAGAAAGCATTAGCAGAACTACCCTGATTCTAAAAATTTCACAAAAAAATTAAAAGAATCATTTTGGAGTTATGACCCTGAGATGGCATTTTATTAGTAAATTTCACAGTTTTCTATTATTTCTTCTATCTTAAAAGCTATTATTATCATTATTATTATTTATTATAGATGGAAAAAATAGAACTTGCAATAATGATCACCAAAAAAAGATCTATCTTCCTTGAAAATTTCAGAGATATAGGACAAGGCAATTTGGAGTTGTAATGTGTTGGCATTAACTCAATAAAAAATCTTCTTCTTTGAAACATTCAGCAAGAAAAATGGCTGCTGTTGCTAAAAATAGAACATTTGGGTCAAACTGCAATATTTATGCTAGCACAAAAGTATAAATTGCAAAAATGATCACATCTTTATTATAAAAATTGCCATAATGTTGAAATTATATGAAAATTTGATAGAGAATTGTTGCCCCTGAAATGTGTTTCTTTACCATGTCAACTGTTTAGCCTCTATCTCAAAAACTATAAGAGATAGAGAAAAAGTGTAAATTGGAAAAATGTTAAGTACATTCTACATCAAGATCTATGAAAGTCTTAAAAGGGACAGAAATTGTCTGATCACAACTTGAATAGTTGTTGCCTGATCCCTCTGAAACGCATTTTTATACGACCGCAAAAAAATTTTTGTGGTCGTATATTGGTATGACGTTGGCGTCGTCGTCGTCTTCCGAAGACACATTGGTTTTCGCACTCTAACTTTAGTTTAAGTGAATGGATCTCTATGAAATTTTACCACAAGGTTCAATACCACAAAAGGAAGGTTGGGATTGATTTTGGGGGTTATGGTACTAACAGTAAAGGAATTAGGGGCCAAAAAGGGGCCAAAAATAAGCATTTTTTGTAACTTCCAGACATAACTTGTGTGTTAGTGTATGGATCTCTCTGACATTGTACCACAAGGTTCCATATCACAAAAGGAATGCTGGGATTGATTTTGGGGGTAATTGCCCAAAAATTTTAGGAAATTAGGGGCCAAAAAAGGGGCAAAAAACAAGCATTTTTCTAGTTTCAGGACAATAACTTGTGTGTAAGTGTATGGATCTTTCCGAAATTGTACTACAAGGTTCTATATCACAAAGGGAAAGCTGGGTTTGATTATGGGGGTAATTGCCCTAATTGTTTAGGATTTTGGGGCCAAAAAGGGGCCAAAAAACACATTTTTATAGTTTCCAGACAATAACTTGTGTTCAAGTGTATGGATCTCTCTGAAATTGTACTGCAAGGTACCATACCACAAAGGGAAGGCTGGGATTGAGTTTGGGGGTGATGAATCATAAGGGGGTTCAAAAAATTTGGGGAGGGGGGGGCGATTTTTTTTTTTTTCCTTTTTTTTTTCTTTTAAAATTTTCCATTTTAAGTTTGTTATTTCTGATTTATATTTAAAAGCAAATAATAATGATATGGTAGGAGATACACACCAAACAGGATGTGTAAATTATTATATAATAAGTATTGTGCAATAGCAAGAAATTTTCAATTGCACAGTATTGCACAATAGCAAGAAATCTTCAATTGCACAGTATTGCGCAATAGCAAGAAATCTTCAACTGCACAGTATTGCGCAATAGCAAGAAAAATCCAATAGCACAATATTGCGCAATAGCAAGAAATTGTCAATTGGACAGTATTGCGCAATAGCAAGAAATATTTAATTGCACAGTATTGTGCAAAAGAAGATACTTCATATAAATTGCTTATTTCTTGACCAATTTCAATGGGGTTTTATTCTTGAATTCTTGGGGTTCTTTAATATGCTGAATCTAACCGTGTATTTAGTTTTTGGATTTTGGGCCCCGTTTTTAAATTGGTCCACATTGAGGTCCAAAGGGTCCAAAATTAAACTTTGTTTGATTTCATCAAAAATTGAATTATTGGGGTTCTTTGATATGCCGAATCTAACCGTGTATTTAGATTTTTGATTATGGGCCCAGTTTTCAAGTTGGTCCAAATCGGGGTCCAAAATTAAACTTTGTTTGATTTCAACATAAATTGAATATATGGGGTTCTTTGATATGCTGAATCTAACCATGTATTTAGATTTTTGATTTTTGGGCCCCGTTATCAACTTTGTCCACATTGAGGTCAAAAGGGTCCAAAATTAAACTTTGTTTGATTTCATCAAAAATTGAATTCTTGGGGTTCTTTGATATGCTGAATCTAACCATGTATTTAGATTTTGGATATTGGACCATAATAGGTGAATGTCCAATTTAAAATTTTTAAGTTCTTAGACCACATTCATTCTGTGTCAGAAACCTATGCTGTGTCAAATATTTAATCACAATCCAAATGCAAAGCTGTATCAAGCTTGAATGTTGTGTCCATACTTGCCCAACTGTTCAGGGTTCGACCTCTGCGGTCGTATCAAGCTGCGCCCCGCTGAGCATTTTATTAATGATTTGTAATGGACAGATGAATTAAAATGTTTAAAAACCCAACAATAAAGGAGTGTGTTTGTAGTAGTATTATTGTTTCTGACATGACCTTGTTTCTCAAGTGTCTGCTGATGTACCAAGTGAGCGATTCTGGCTCGTGTGAGCCTCTAATTATACTGTCAGTCACCTACATTTTGTGTACAAACCCATCTCACAAACTGAAAACCTAAGGAAATGAAGAAAAAACTTTAAAAAACAAGAACTGTTTTAGTGGTTAATGGTGTAGTCTGATATTTGGACTTTTTTATGCCCCCGCCTCAGATCAAGTTCAAATTTGGGTGTCGTCACTTTTACCAATCTCGAGTTTTGCCCCCTTATACATGGAAACATTGCTGAATTTTTCGTTTCCATTCTCTAACTTTAGTTTGCCTCAACCAAATGTTATGAAACTTATACACAATGCTTTTTACCATAAAACACAGATTGGGTTCGAATTTGGGTGGCTTCACATTTAAAATTCTCTGGTTATGTCCCTTTATAACGTTATATGCAAGCGGGGCCATCAACTGTGTCCCATGGACACTTTCTCCATTTACTGTTTCTGTATTACACCCAACTCATCCCTTGATGATCAGCTACATTTATGTTCATTCTGATTTCCAGACCATCCTGACTGAATCCAATTTATCTAATCATCCCTTTCCCAATGGTTCTTACATAATCATTGATTGTCTTCATGTAAAGTTATATCATTACCTGCCTTATTTCACTGTCACAATAAAACAGATGCTGTTTACAATTTTAGATGAAGAAATGTATTTCTAAGGAAAACATTTGTATCAATATGTCACGAAAGATGTCCATAGGGAATCCTTATATATTTACATTTCTATTGTTTCATCAATTACCAGTTTTCTGAGCATCGTGAGAAATGTCAGTATTAGTGATACTAGAAATTAAGATATCACAAATTGGTTGTCATTGTATTAATGTTAACCCATTAGATGTAATTTTATAAGCGTAAGAAGCAGAAATCTGATTTACTTACACAATATTTCTGGTTAAATTTTCGTAATTTTATTCATTATGTTGTATTATGTCTCCACAAACACATTGATTTTCCATTCTCTGTTATAAGGAGTTGAGCATAAAGAGACTGAAGTTAGATAATAAATTTTAAGAAAGGAACTTTGATTTTTATTTACAGACATGAACAGGAGTATGGAAGTGCTATAGAACTTGTAAAGACTAAGTGATATTGATTAGAACAGCCAATGCCATGTGTTAACCAATCTGTAACTCCAACACGGCATAGAAGGTCTGCATGGCTGGAAGAAATGAGTTAGTTTATCAGTATACATAGTTAACACAACTATAAATATCTGATATTGATTTGTCAACAATTACTCTATCTTTTAGTGGCATTGAACTTGGTAATTTGGATAATTTACTGATGCATGAAGTGAGTATGGATTTAATGATTCGGTGAAGTTTTTTTATATAGATTTTTACAAAACTGGATTTAAAGATGTGAAGGACATGAAATATTAAGATATTGAAAAATATTGCTTTTAGAATGAGTATATCAGAAGCACCAACTACAATATCTGGTGATTTAAGAGCTCCTTTGGCAACATTTGATACATTTGATTTTGGAGAGGAAAGGAGCTCATTCAAAACTTTAAAAGATGATTCATTTGAGTTGAAAAGCGAAGTTGAAAGCACCAATTCAGAAGCCAGTATACCCTTTGAATACTCAACATTCACAGAGGATAGTAATGACCCCTTTATGCAGGACGTAAACACAGATTCTACCAAACAAGAGGATGTTTGGTCTAAAGTAGATATAAAGACATTTTCTAGTCCTCAACATTCAAAATTAAATAAAAGGAATAGTTTTGGATACCACAATTTAAAAGAGAAAAAGACAAGTAGTAGTTCAAATTCTTCAGATAGTTCTGATTCTGAGAGTGGGTACATACAAAGTGGTTATGTCACTGTTTCTAATAAGTTCTCAGGTTCTCAATTTCCTAGCGACATTTTTGATTCACCTTTACCACAGAGGGCATTTTTAAAACACATTGGAGATAATAATAGTTCTTGTGAATCTACGCCATTTTCTTCACCAAATTTGTCTAGATTTTCTCTTCCATCACTATTACAAGAACTTGAAACTGTTACTGAAAAGTCAAAACGAAAAGCAATTGAAAAGAGGATTCAAAGACTCCAGGTAACAAACAAACCGGTGGAAAGACCTCGGAGTACAACTCATATAAATGTGGTCAATTTTGAAGAATACAAACCAGAAATATCTCCATCTTTAAATAGTGAAAAACTGTCAATAAAATTGCCACCTGAGGAATTTCGAAAAAGACATAAAAGCCCCCTGAAGCTTCATGGTGAAATTTTTACCTTTATGAATGAGGATCAACTTTTCACAAGAACAAAATCTTTAGTTGTTGAAACGGCAAGTATACCTGGACAATCTCCAAAACGTGTATTGATACCTCCAACTCTTAGCCCATCTTGTTCACCATGTGTTTCTCGTAGGAAAAATGAATTAACAGAAGCATGTTCAAAACACTCTGAAATACTTTTCTCAACATCACCTGATAATTGGGTTGCATTTCCTAATGTGTCTTTATCTAGACAAGAAAACAGTATTTCAACAACAGCAAACTTCCATACAGATGGCAATTATTGTAAACAGGATGAAATTCCACCTCTAAACGAAGAAGTTCTTACCATAAGCATTGTAGAAAGAGATAATTCTAAGACTTGTGATATTTCATTGGAAGCCAGTTCAGCAGGTGACAGTTTACAATTAGAAAAGCAAATCAATATTCCCATGACAGGTCAAGGAGACAATGAACATTTACATACAGAACAGTTTGACAAAATGACATTAGACAATTCTGAAACATCAGATTTTCATAAAGAAATTATTTCAATTGTCAATGAAATATTTGATGCTGAATCAAGTCTACCACAGGTATTTCAGAATGAGAGAAAAGAAGATGAAGAAGTAGCAAAGGAGGGTGAAGTTTGTGCCAAAGAAGAGAATAATACTCAGAGTACTCATTTGCTTATTTCATAACTCATAATCGTAAGTACATTTATTTACTGGACAACTAAATTAGTAAACTCATTATTATTTTCTGTTTACTCATATTTAGGAATCACTTAAATAGAGTCAAAATAAAATTTAAGCTTTTACACTTCTAAATAACAATATGAAACGTATTATTAATTAGGAATTACAAACCCTTCAAATAGATTTCATTAACACCAAATTAATTATCAATATATATATATATATATGCAGAAGGTAAAAAATCCAATGTGATAAATGTGTGCACTGTTATTACTGCCTAATGAAGCACCATCATTTGACCATGGCTATTGTCTGTCTGTATGATGATACACATACTTATGAACCAAATGTCAAGTATAACCTAAGCTAACCAAAGACCTAACTGTAATGTGCAAGAAAAATTAATCTTTACATGCAATACTCTCAGAATGCTTGTTTAATTCGTGTTTCTTTTTGAAAGAGGTCAAGACTGTCAAGTAACTCTTGTTCATAAAATTATCGTAAAATCACTACACACCTTATAGTAATGTAATCTTATCTCACTTTATTTGTTTTAAATTAAAAGGAGAAAAGTTTGTGGTTCTGATTACACTTACAATGTTTTTTAATACTTCCTTGAAATTACAGCCCTGTTATTTATTATGGGTTTCCTTATTGCTGATTGATACTGATAGACTCCACTCTGTAAACAAATGATTTATGATCAACTGATCAAGGTTACTTCTCCAGACAGTGTCAAATGTCATAATGATCCTCTAGGCAATTGAAAATGATTACCTGTAATTCTCAGGAATTAAAAAGTTTTGTGTTTTATATTCTAAAGTTTTGTGTTTTTTTTTGCTGTGCATGTACTGATTATGTGTCATTGATGGATACCCCTATCCTTTGTTTTTAGCTCACCTGGCCCAAAAGGGCCAAGTTAGCTTTTCTTATCACTTGGCGTCCATTGTCCGTCTTCGTCATCCGTTAACTTTTACAAAAATCTTCTCTGAAACTACTGGGCCAAATAAAACCAAACTTGGCTTAAACCATCCTGCGGGTATCTAGTTTAAAAATGTATCCGATGACCGCCATGGATAAAAGTAGAACATGGGGGTCAAATGCAGTTTTTGGCTTATATCTCTGAAGCTAAAGCATTTAGAGCAAATCTTACAAGGGTAAAAATGTTCATCAGGTCAAGATCTATTTTGCTGCTCCTAATTAGTAATTTTAATGAAATTTTGCAGTTTTTGATTATTATCTTGAATATTATAATAGATAGAGATTAACTGTAAACAGCAAAATTGTTCAGCAAAGTAAGAACTACAAATAAGTCAAACCTGACTAAAATTGTCAATTGACCCCATAAGGAGTTATTGCCCTTGAAAGTCAATTTTTTACAATTTTTTTACAATTTTTGTAATCTTTTACAAAAATCTTCTCCTCGGAAACTACTTGGCCAAATTAAACCAATCTTGGCCTAAATCATCCTTAATGATCTAATGACCCCACCCATCAACCAAGATGGCCACCATGGCTAAAAATAGAACATAGGGGTTTACTATTGAAGTCTATGGGAAAATTGTAAAAAAATAATTTCAAATGGTCACAACTTGAAAACTAATTTAAATAATGATAAGGGGTCTTCAGTAACTATTGTCAGACTACAATGGGATGACCTGCTTTTAATTTAACTACTGGGCCAAATTAAACCAAACTTGGTCTCAATCATTATTGGGGTATCTAATACTATTTATTATGATTTTAACCTTATTTTACATGATTTCCAAAACCACAGTAGATACAGGTGAGCGACACAGGCTCTTGAGAGCCTCTACTTTTATTGTATTATGATATTATTGTTGTTTTATCATGCCCATTTTATCATACACATATTCTGTTGTTGGTACTTCCTTCTTTATGGACAAGGATGGAAGCTGGTTATTGGAAGCACTCCTTGATATTATAGAATTACATGATGTGACAATTTAATGGCTTCACTCAAGTTAATGTTTTGTGTAGGAGTGACATCGCATAATTTAACTTGTAGTTCTTTCAATCTAAAATCATTAAAATGAGTGTAAATAAGGAGAAAAAAGATTAAGAATGGGGAACATTTAAGGAAGGAGGAGTCTTCATGTCTTCCTTCGATACAGAGGATAGTGTTCACTGGGATTAATGAGCTTGAGAACTAAAGGTTATGGTTGTTATTTGGAAACATATATCTTTTATTTATGTTTCAAGATGACTAAAAAAGTCAAAAAAGAAGTTCAAAGACAACAAATTGCAAGTTAATTTTGACAATCAAAATTTATATTTATTAATTGTGAATATAATGCCCTGTTTCTTATCTGAAAAATGTGTTTTGTCTTGTCACTGAATGAATTTCAGCAATATTTGTTATGACTTTGTCCTTACAACTATTTGCTTATCGTATCCTCTCATAAACCTTCTTACATGTATGATTACTTATCTCTCAGTTTTTGTTGGACGTCATTTACTGTTATTTAGCTTTTTTCCACCATGTATAGACTTGCACTAAGGTTTTAGAATTTTTATGCCCCTGCCGTAGCAGAGGGGGCATTAAGTTTTACCCTTGTCCCTCTGTATGTACGTCTGTACGTCCCAAAATTGGTTTCCTTTCTCTAACTTGAGTTTGCCTCAACCAAATGTTATGAAACATACACAATGATAATTATCACAAAACACAGATCAAGTTTGAATTTTGGTAGCGTCACTTTAACCATTCTAGAGTTATGCCCCTTTATAAATGGAAAAATTGCAACATTTTTAGTTTCCGTTCTCTAACTTAAGTTTGCCTCAACCAAATGTTATGAAACATATACACAATGCTTATTACCACCAAATACAGTTCAAGTTTGAAATTTTGGTAGGGTCACTCTAACTGTTCTAGAGTAATGCCCCTTTATAAATGGAAAAAAATGCAAAATATTAAGTTTCCGTTCTCTAACTTAAAATGCATCAACCAAATGTTATGAAACTTATACACAATGCTTTTTACCACAAAACACAGATCAAGTTGAATTTTGGTAGGGTCACTTTTATCATTATTGAGCTATGCCCCTTTATAAATCGAAAAATTGCAAAAATTTTAGTTTCTGTTCTGTAACTTAAGTTTGCCCCAACCAAACATTATGAAACCTATACACAATACTTATTACCTTAAAACTCAGATCAAGTACAAATTTGGGTAGACTCACTTTTATCGTTCTTGGGTTATGTCCCTTTATAATGTTGTATGCAGGCGGGGGCATCATCTGTGTCCATGGGGACACATTCTCCATTTATTATTTTTGCTTTAGAAGTCCAACAGTGTATAATTTGTCATGTTGACCTTGTCTCCAGACCTCCTCTCTCTTTCATTTGACATTTCTCTGTTGGCAGCACTCATAAAAATCCTGTATGTTCTTAATTTGACAATCTGTTGATCCTTTTGTTTTTTTTGTCAATATGTACTTTTTTACCAGAGCATTTCTTGTTGCAGGTATTTTATTATGTACATTTATACATATTATAGTATATTGTTTATTACTATGGCATGTACATGATGTATGTGTAGATCAGCAATGAGGATTTGGTATTCTGAATTTTATATACAAGTCATATTTTAGACCAGTAATGGAAACTTAGTATTGTGGACATATTCTTGAAAAGTCTTTCTTGATGCAGATTTTTAATAGTTAACATCATTGTTCCTAACCATATTTGATGTGCCGTAAGCTTTGTAATGAATAATGAATTAAGGTTTTGTTTTATGTATTGAAAATGTAAAACTGGCACAAACGACTGGTAATATGGATCTTCCTTCCAGAGCTCTTCTTCAGTTTAGACTTTTATTGTTTTATATTATATTTATCATTAGTCGTTACCTTCAGTCCGTGGTCAGATGTACAATTAGGTTTTTGAATTTTGCTTAAGGGATTTTGTTAAGGGACCAAAATTTAAATTTGTATGGCTCATTCACCATTGTACCTATTTAAAAAACCTAGTAAAATTTGTATGTTTCATCCATCATTATCTCTATAAATCTAGTCAAATTTGTATGGTTCATCCATCATTGTCTCTATAAAACCAAGTCAAATTTGTATGGTTCATCCATCATTTTCTTTATTAAACCTTGTCAAATTTGTATGGTTCATCCATCTTTGTGTCTATAAAACCTAGTCAAATTTGTATGGTTCATCCATCCTTGTGTCTATAAAACCTAGTCAAATTTGTATGTTTCATCCATCCTTGTGTCTATTAAACCTAGACAAATTTGTATGGTTTATCCATCATTGTCTCTATTAAACCTTGTCAAATTTGTATGGTTCATCCATCATCATGTCTATTAAACCTAGTCAAAATTGTATGGTTCATCCATCATTGTCTCTATTAAACCTAGTCAAATTTGTATGGTTCATCCATCATTGTCTCTTTTAAACCTAGTCAAATTTGTATGGTTCATCCATCACTGTGTCTATTAAACCTAGTCAAATTTGTATGGTTCATCCATCATCGTGTCTATTAAACCTAGTCAAATTTGTAAGGTTCATCCATCATTGTCTCTATTAAACCTTGTCAAATTTGTATGGTTCATCCATCATTGTCTCTATTAAACCTTGTCAAATTTGTATGGTTCATCCATCATTGTCTCTTTTAAACCTAGTCAAATTTGTATGGTTCATCCATCACTGTGTCTATTAAACCTAGTCAAATTTGTATGGTTCATCCATCATCGTGTCTATTAAACCTAGTCAAATTTGTAAGGTTCATCCATCATTGTCTCTTTTAAACCTAGTCAAATTTGTATGGTTCATCCATCACTGTGTCTATTAAACCTAGTCAAATTTGTATGGTTCATCCATCATCGTGTCTATTAAACCTAGTCAAATTTGTAAGGTGTATCCATCATTGTCTCTATTAAACCTAGTCAAATTTGTATGGTTCATCCATCATTGTCTCTATTAAACCTTGTCAAATTTGTATGGTTCATCCATCATCGTGTCTATTAAACCTAGTCAAATTTGTATGGTTCATCCATCATTGTCTCTATTAAACCTTGTCAAATTTGTATGGTTCATCCATCATCGTGTCTATTAAACCTAGTCAAATTTGTATGGTTCATCCATCATTGTCTCTATTAAACCTAGTCAAATTTGTATGGTTCATCCATCATTGTGTCTATTGAACCTACATGTTCATCCATCATTGTGTCTATTGAACCTACATGTAGTCAAATTGAAAGTATTGTACAATAATACTAAAAGTATGACTTATATTGAAGTGAAATTTTAAAAAGATTTAGAATGACCTTAAAGGGTCCTGCTGTTGACTGAAAATTTAAAAAAAATACAATGAAGTGGCCCTTATTTTCTCTTTCTTGTTTAAGTTGAAGGTCTTTTATTGTTAAATCATAATAATTTAATTTTGGATGTAACACATCATCTGATTGGCTGAGAGAATTTTGTTTATCAGCTCATAGACATAATTTTGTCATGTGACCGTGACGTCATCAACGTTTTGTAGTTGTTAAATAAGGCTATTAAATTTTTAGTTTGATTTATGTTATCCATTTTTTCCGACTCAAATTTAGAACATTCTCACATCTTCCTGTCCAATGGAATTCAAGTGATAGGTTAGATAAATATAGATTATCTATGGTATTGAAAACAAGAGGGAGTTTCTCAGCTACAATCTTATCCAAGGTTGATAGTTCTGAGAGGAGATGTAGCCAAGAAACTTCCTTGAGTTGAAAGACCATAGATAAAATCTGTTTATCTACTGTAAATTCAGAAATTATTGCATGCACTTATTATTGCGATTTTGAAGAATTGACAAAATTGCGATATTAACTATTGCGATTTCAGGATTATCTGCATACAGATATATGTATTGTATATTAGAATGCGAGTTCTTATTATTGCGATACTCACCCAGTCGCATTTTTCGTAATAATAAAAACCTCACAATATTTTCTGAATTTACAGTATATTTTCCTAGTCAAGGTTAATGACATTGGCTTAAGATGTCATCTTGTTCTCTTTCAAGCCATTCTCAGTCCATTAGCTAAAGATGGAAATGATCACACAAAAACATCAAAGCAACATTTACCGGTAAGAATATAGGGATAATACTTGGGCTTGGTCTTTTCTTATTAAAGCCCTTACCAGAGCCTGAATATTCTATTGTTCCTTGCTAATTTTTGGTGTGCAATAATTATAACGTCTCAGAAGTTTGAATTTGTTATAGGGTTTAATGAATTTTCATAACATAAATGTTAAATTGGTAATTAGGATATCCTCTACAGAATTCTCGCATATTTTATATATATTATATTATTATGTGCTTTACCATTTGATTTCCAGTAAGATTTGAATTTCATGTAAAGTTTCCATGTGTGTTTTACCAAAAATGGTAAATTTGTTTGGAAGATATTTAAAATTTTTGATATATCTGCACTTTGCTTGGGAAGCAAAATTCACACAATATGTCAAATTTGTACCCCAAAATGGTAAATGTATAGCTAGAGATATAAGAAGATGTGGTATGAGTGCCAATGAGACAACTCTCCATCCAAGTCACAATTTATAAAAGTAAACCATTATAGGTCAAAGTACGGTCTTCAACACGGAGCCTTGGCTCACACCGAACAGCAAGCTATAAAGGGCCCCAAAAATTACTAGTGTAAAACAATTCAAACGGAAAAACCAACGGTCTAATCTATATAACTCACTTATGAACCACATCAACAAACGACAACTACTGAACATGAGATTCATAAGTATATAACTTACAATGACAAAATTTCTCATTTTTGTCTTGACTGTGAGGAAGGCATGTTGCTTTTCCAGGCAGCAGTAGTGGCATGGTCGTTGAATTAATTAGTAATGTTGCTGTCCATTAGATTGTCTTTTAGTGAATTTTCTGCTGACATGCGAGACATATATCTATGTCAACAGTGTATTTGTTTCAGACTTAGTTTTATATTTAAAATGTGTAGCACATATATCATGCCTGAACATGCAGTTTATTGTTTGATTTTGAAGCTTGTCATGAACAAGTATAAAATTATCAGTTACCGGTAGATTTTTTAAACATTAAGGAAGTGACAGGAAAAGAGGAGTATTTTCTTAAGAAAATTATCCAAGCTAAACTTGATAACCAGTTATTATCATGTATGATATACTGTGTTTTAACATGAGTAGAAGTACACAGCCCCCATGAAGTTTATTTATTGGCAGTAAAGAATCATTGTAAGAACTTATTGATGTTTTCTAAGTTGTAATCAATAGACCAATTAATAAATAGAATATGTGATGATCACTATAAATGTTTTATTCACTTTATATTGATTTGTCAGCGAAGTGAAACTTATGAAAATAAGATAGTCAAAGTCCATATAATGTCCAGAAATAATGAATCAATAGGAAAACCAACTATAGTATACCAATTGTAGCATCTAACAATAAAAACTTTTGTGGACATATTGATTGTGGAATTTAGTTTTAAGAGGTTTCACATAAATGCACATTGGAACTTTTTTATTCACTGTTATTTTCAGAATGGGAAATAAAGGGTCAATATTACCATTAGAACATCAGAAATAAAAAATCTGAAAAAAAGTAAATAGATAATTTCCAGCTTGTAGAATTTAAAATTGGTTTTTGTCTCGCCTTGACGGAGCAAAAAAGCGAGACATAGGTATGCTGTTTCCGGCATCGGCGGCGGCGGCGTCAACAATGTATTAGTTTGTGATTAGGTCTAGTTCATGGTGAACCACTAGTGGTAGGTCAATGATATTTGGTATGCACTTGTATTAGCATTTGCACATCTCATTACCATGGAGATTATTTGGCACCGCCCCCTCAGTCAAGGTCTATTGACTTTGAAACTTTTCATAGTTTACATGTATTAGTTTGTGATTAGGTCAATTTATGGGGAACCACTAGTGGTAGGTCAATGATATTTAGTATGCAGTTGTATAAGCATTGGCATATCTCATTTCCATGGAGATTTTTTGGCTTCGCCTCTTTAGTCATGGTCTATAGACTTTGAAAATTTTGCTAAGTAAACATGTATTAGTCTGTGATTAGGTCGTTTCAAGGGGAACCATTAGTGGTAGGCCAATGTTAATTGGTGTTCAGTTGTATAAGCATTAGTGCATCTCATTTCCATGGAGAATATTTGGCCCTGCCCCCTCAGTCATGGTTTATTTACTTTGAAAGTTTTGCTTAGTTTACATGTATTAGTTTGTGATTAGATCAGTTTAAGATGAACTGCTAATGTTACGTCAATGATATTTGGTATGCAAAGTTATTGGCATTTGCAAGTATCGTTTCCATGGAGATTATATAGCCCCACCCCCTGATCATGGTTCATTGACTTTGAAACTTTTACATAGTTTACAAGTTAATGTTTGTGTTTAGGTTTGTTTAAAGGGAACGACTTATAATAAGTCAATGGTATTTGGTATGCAGTTGTATTAGCATTGGCACATCTCATTCCATGGAGATGTTTAGCCATGTACCTTCAGTCATGGTTCATCGACTTTGAATATTTGCATAACTTACATGTTAAAGTATTGCTCTTTTAATTTCAACATTTGCATTATCAAAATTACAAAAAGGCGAGACATATCTCTGTGATAACAGTTTATGTAATTAATGTTATATTCATTCATTCATGTGTACATGACGTACATTAGAACAAAGCATTACCGAGGGATGATTACTGTATAAATGTTTAATTCATCTAATGTTTAAGTGTCAGTGATTTGACAATTAGATAATTGTAACCTTTAAAGTAATGAATCAATATAAAAGAACAACATTCATTTTGTTTATATGTGGTATTATTGTTTATATGGTGATACATGAATAAATAAGAAGTATAATAAATTAATAATGATTGTCTTTCAAATCTTTTTCTTTGGCCCAATCATCTTAGTTCTTATTTATAAAAGTTATAATTAAGGATGTACACCTCTGAGGAGCCAAAAATTTCTAGAATTAAACTTTTTTTCTTAACCTGATTTTTGGGTTTATATGACTGTAAGAAAGTAATTGATGCAGAAAAAAATCATATGGTGGTGCACTTTTTTTTTTTTGCCTCGGCCATTTGAAAGTATCCCATTTTTAATGAATTTCCCATTTTTGGGCTATTATCATGAAAAATATCACAGTTTCACAATTAAGTAACTTTTGTTCATACTTACACTAAAGATGAAGTGGACCAATCTGAATGAATTTAACTTAAAAAAAACTATAAGTTGGTGTTAATATTAGAAAGTTTTATCAAATTTTGTTGCTTTTTTGTGTCAAATTGACCATGCTGTCAATTTGTGATTTTTGTCGAGCCTGCGACTTTGTCGCAGAAAGCTCGACATAGGGATAGTAATCCCGCGGTGGCGTTAGATAACTTCTTAAAAGCTTTATATTTTAGAAGCTAGAAGACCTGGATGCTTCATACTTTGTATATAGATGCCTTATGTTACGAAATTTCCGTCTGTCATATGTCCATTGTCCTTGACCTCATTTTCATGGTTCAGTGACTACTTGAAAAAAAAGTCAACATTTTTTGTAATGTTAATTTCTCTCTTATTATGAGTAATAGGATAACTATATTTAGTATGTGCGTACCTTGCAAGGTCCTCAGGCCTGTCAGACAATTTTCATTTGACCTCGACCTCATTTCATGGATTAGTGAATAAGGTTAAGTTTTCGTGGTCAAGTCTATATCTCAGATACTATAAGCAGTAGGTCTACTATATTTGGTATATGGAATGATTGTAAGGTGTACATGTCCAGCTGGTAGGTGTCATCTGACCTTGACCTCATTTTCATGGTTCAGTGGTCAAAGTTAAGTTTTTTGAGTTTTGGTCTTTTTTTCTAATACTATATGCAATAGGTCAACTATATTTGGTGTATGGAAATTCTATGATGTACATGTCAGTCTCACAGGTTTTATTTGACCTTGACCTAATTTTCACGGTTCATTTCTCAGTGTTAAGTTTTTGTGTTTTGGTCTGTTTTTCTTCAACTATAAGCAATAGATCAACTATATTTGTTGTATGGAAGGATTGTAAGGTGTATTTGTCTGTCTGGCAGGTATCATCTGACCTTGACCTCATTTTCATATGGTTCATTGGTCAATGTTAAGTTTTCATGGTTAAGTTTGTTTCTTAGATACTATAAGCAATAGGTCAACTATGTTTGGTTTATTGAATGATTGTAAGGTGTACATGTATTTCTCGTTTGGTTTATCTGACCTTGACCTCATTTTCTTGGATCATGTTAAGTTTATGTGTTACTTGTAGTAAAGCTTTATATTTAGGACTATCAACACAAAATTACATATTTTTAAGAATTTTGAAAAGAAAAAATTGATATGGGATGTACATTTTTTTGGTAAAATCATTTCTTTGTACCCTTCACCATTTTCTCAACATTTTGGCTGATGACACTGACCAGATTGCTTACAAAATTTGAAAATTTCATTACTCAAAAACTACTTATTGCAAGTACACAATTTTTTCACAGAGTTTAGTTTGATTATAATATTTTTTAAATTCATTGATATTTTTCACTTGTATCACATGTTTTGGAAATAATTCCTAAACAAGATTTCAAAACTGGAAATCAGAAAAATACATTCTTAAACAGTTATTGTGAAATAAATGTGGGATGCTTTAAGTTTTACCCCTGTACGTCCCAAAATTGGTTTCCGTTCTCTAACTTTAGTTTGCCTCAACCAAATGTTATGAAACTTATACACAATGCTTATTACCACAAAACACAGATCAAATATGAATTTTGGTGGCACCACTTTTA
Organism: Mytilus californianus; assembly: GCF_021869535.1. Taxonomy (NCBI): domain Eukaryota; kingdom Metazoa; phylum Mollusca; class Bivalvia; order Mytilida; family Mytilidae; genus Mytilus; species Mytilus californianus. Next base: position 30,125,049 of record NW_026262690.1, on the reverse strand, counting down.
CGCTTCTAGAGTTATGCCCCTTTCCAAATTTTGGAAAAATTGCTAAAATATTCATTTTGGTTCTCTAACTTTAATTTGCCTCAACCAAATGTTATGAACCTTATGCACAATGTTAATTACCACAAAACACAGATCAAATTTGAATTTTAGTGACGTCACTTTTACCGTCCTAGAGTTATGCCCATTTACAAATGGAAAAATTGCTGAAATATTCGTTGGCGTTGTAGTTGTCCAAAGACACATTGGTTTTCGCACAATAACTTTAGTTTTAGTGAATTGATCTCTATGAAATTCTACCATAAGGTTCAATACCACAAAAGGAAGATTGGGATTGATTTTGGGGGTTATGGTACCAACAGTTAAGGAATTAAGGGCCAAAAATGGGCCAAAAATAAGAATTTTTGTAACTTCCAGACAATAACTTGAGTGTTAGTGTATGGATCTCTCTGACATTGTACCACAAGGTTCCATATCACAAAGGGAATGCTGGGATTGATTTTTGGGGGTAATTTCCTCAAAATTTTAAGAATTAGGGGCCAAAAAAGGGGCAAAAAACAAGCATTTTTCTAGTTTCATGACAATAACTTGTGTGTGAGTGTATGGATCTTTCTGAAATTGTACTACAAGGTTCCATATCACAAAGGGAAAGCAAGAATTGAGTTTGGGGGTAAATGCCCAAAACGTTTAGGAATAAGGGGCCAAAAATAAGCATTTCCTAGTTTCCAGACAATAACTTGTGTTCAAGTGTATGGATATCTCTGAAATTGTACTGCAAGGTACCTTACCACAAAGAGAAGGCTGGGATTGATTTTGGGGGTAATTGCCTCAAAATTTTAGGAATTAGGGGCCAAAAAGGGGTCAAAAACAAGCATTTTTTCTAGTTTCAGGACAATAACTTGTGTGTAAGTGTATGGATCTTTATGAAATTGTACTATAAGGTTTCATTTCACAAAGGGAAAGCTGGGTTTGAGTTTGGGGGTAATTGCCCTAAATGTTTGGGAATTTTGGGCCAAAAAACAAGCATTTTTGTCGAGCCTGCGACTTTTGTCGCAGAAAGCTCGACATAGGGATAGTGATCCGGCGGCGGCGGCGGCGGCGGCGGCGGCGTTAGCTAACTTCTTAAAAGCTTTATATTTTAGAAGGTGGAAGGTCTGGATGCTTCATACTTTGTATATGGATGCCTCATGTTACGAAGTTTCCGTCAGTCACATGTCCAATGTCCTTGACCTCATTTTCATGGTTCAGTGACTACTTGAAAAAAAAGTTAAGATTTTTTGTAATGTTAGATTCTCTCTTATTATAAGTAAGAGGATAACTATATTTGGTATGTGCGTACCTTGCAAGGTCCTCATGCCCGTCAGACAGTTTTCACTTGACCTCGACCTCATTTCATGGATCAGTGAACAAGGTTAAGTTTTGGTGGTCAAGTCCATATCTCAGATACTATAAGCAATAGGTCTAGTATATTCGGTGTATGGAAGGACTGTAAGGTGTACATGTCCAACTGGTAGGTGTCATCTGACCTTGACCTCATTTTCATGGTTCAGTGGTTATAGTTAAGTTTTTGTGTTTTGGTCTGTTTTTCTTATACTGTATGCCATAGGTCTACTATATTTGGTGTATGGAATGATTGTAAGGTGAACATGTCTAGCGGGCAGGTGTCATCTGACCTTGACCTCATTTTCATGGTTCAGTGGTCAAAGTTAAGTTTTTGAGTTTTGGTCTTTTTTTCTAATACTATATGCAATAGTTCAACTATATTTGGTATGTGCGTACCTTGCAAGGTCCTCATGCCCTTCAGACAGTTTTCACTTGACCTTGACCTCATTTCATGGATCAGTGAACAAGGTTAAGTTTTGGTGGTCAAGTCCATATCTCAGATACTATAAGCAATAGGTCTAGTATATTCGGTGTATGGAAGGACTGTAAGGTGTTCATGTCCAACTGGCAGGTGTCATCTGACCTTGACCTCATTTTCATGGTTCAGTGGTTATAGTTAAGTTTTGTGTTTTGGTCTGTTTTTCTTATACTGTATGCCATAGGTTTACTATATTTGGTGTATGGAATGATTGTATGGTGTACATGTCTAGCGGGCAGGTGTCATCTGACCTTGACCTCATTTTCATGGTTCAGTGGTCAAAGTTAAGTTTTTTGAGTTTTGGTCTTTTTTTCTAATACTATATGCAATAGTTCAACTATATTTGGTGTATGGAAATATTTTATGATCTATTTGGCAGTCACGCAGGTTTTATTTGACCTTGACCTCATTTTCAAGGTTCATTGCTCAGTGTTAAGTTTTTGTGTTTTGGTCTGTTTTTCTTAAACTATAATATAAGCAATAGGTCAACTATATTTGTTGTATGGAAGAATTGTTAGATGTACATGCCTGCCTAGCATGGTTCATCTGACCTTGACCTCATTTTCATGGTTCATTGGTCAATGTTTAGTTTACTTGGTTAATGTTAAGTTTATGTGACAGTTCTAATAAAGCTTTATATTTAGGACTATCAACATAATATCAATGATTAGTAAAGAAGGCGAGACATTTCAGCGTGTGCACTCTTGTTACAGTTTCCAGACAATTACTTGTGTTCAAGTGTATGGATCTCTCTGAAATTGTACTGCAAGGTACCATACCACAAATGGAAGGCTGGGATTGAGTTTGGGGGTGATGAATCATAAGGTGGTTCAAAAAATTGGGGGGGGATTTTTTTTTCCTTTTTTTTTTTTTCTTTAAAATTTTCCATTTTAAATTGGTTATTTTTGATTTATATATAAAAGTAAATAATAATGATATTGTTTGATTTCATCAAAAATTGAAATATTGGGGTTCTTTGATATGCTGAATCTAACCGTGTATTTAGATTTCTTAATTTTTGGTCCCGTTTTCAAATTGGTCTACATTAAGGTCCAAAGGGTCCAAAATTAAACTTAGTTTGATTTTAACAAAAATTGAATTCTTGGGGTTCTTTGATATGCTGAATCTGTGTATGTATTTAGATTTTGGATATTGGACCATAAAAGGTAAATTAAAAATTTTTTAAGTTCTAAGACCACATTCATTCTGTGTCAGAAACCTATGCTGTGTCAAATACTTAATCACAATCCAAATTCAGAGCTGTATCAAGCTTGAATGTTGTGTCCATACTTGCTGCGGTCGTATCAAGCTGCGCCCAGCGGAGCATTTTATCTAACTTTAATTTGCCTCAACCAAATGTTATGAAACTTATGCACAATTCTAATTACCACAAAACACAGACTAAGTTTGAATTTTGGTGGCGCCACTTTTACCGTTCTAGAGTATAAATGCCCCTTTACAAATGGAAAAATTGCTGAAATATTCATTTCCGTTCTCTAATTTCAGCTTGCCTCAACCAAATGTTATGAAACTAATGCACAATGCTAATTACTACAAAACACAGTTCAAGTTTGAATTTTGGTGGCATCACTTTTACCATTCTAGAGTTATGCCCCTTTACAAACGAAAAAAATCCTGAAATATTCGCTTCCGTTCTCTAACTTTAGTTTGCCTCAACCAAATGTTATGAAACATATGCACAATACTAATTACCACAAAACTCAAATCAAGTTTGAATTTTGGTAGCGTCACTTTGACAGTTCTTGAGTTATGTCCCTTTATAATGTTATATGCAATCGGGGGCATCATTTGTGTCCCATGGACACATTCCCCATTTATTTTGAATTAATATAGATTGTCTACCACTAGTTACAGTTTAAAAAAGAATTACATACTTTTCTGTTATTTAAATTTCTGTGCACAATTTCTCTAAATGCAATGCACAAGATCATGTTGCAATACATATTGCTGTATGATATCTACTTGAAAGTCCTACAACCAGTTAACCAATTTAAAAATAAAGGAATGATTTCTATATCAGTAGGATAAGTACTTTGAGCTTGCTTTTCAGTAGTTGTGAGCATTTGATGATGCAGTATTTTTTTACTGGTGCATTTGTCCCCCTTTTCTGAGATCAACTGCCCATAATACCAAGTGAGCTTTTTTTATCATTTGGAATCTGTCGTCTGTCCTTGTCCACTAACTTTTACAAAAATCTCCTCCTCTGAAACTGCTGGGCCACATTTGGCCTCAGTTATCATTGGTGTATCTGGTGTTAAAAAAATGTGTTCGATGACCCTGCCTGCTTACCAACATGGCCGCCATGGCTTAAAATAGAAAATGGGGTAAAATGCAAGTTTTGTCTATTATCTTGAAAAGTTCTATTATCAATAGAGAAAATATGACATGGCAAACATTTTTAAAATGCTGAGATCAACCTCTTGTCTATTTACATCAGAACCATCCAGATGACTTCTTACAGGTGTTAAATGATAAGTCCGAGTCAACTCCTTATTTGAGTTCTATCCCTCTAGTGACGACTTTTACCAATTTTTGTGTTTTTGCCTAATATCTTGCAAACATAATAGATGGATAGAAATTTCAAATTGCAAAATGATAAGTAAGTTAAGATCTACAAATAAGTCAAACATTGTTAAAATCATCAGTGGACTCCTTATTGGAGTTATGGCTCTATAATGAGGATGTTTACCATTTTTTTGCCTATTTGCCTGATATTTTAAAAACTGTTGTAGGTAGAAGGACACTAAAAATAGCAATATAATAATCAGCAATTCAAGATATTCAAAATTGTTTTTGCTTATTAGCTTGAAAACTATATTAAATACATAGAAATTTATAAATCAACTTGGCGGAAATTGTCAGTTGACTCTTTATAGGAGTTATTGCCTATAAATGACTATGTTTTTTACCCTTTTTTGTGTTTTTGGCAAAAACTATAGAAGATAGAGAGAAACTGTAAACAGAAAAACTATCAGCAATACAAGATCAACAAAAAAGTCATGAATTTATATTCTAGTCTATAATGTTGGAGAGCATGGAGAGTGTCCATTGTTGAAGATACACAAAAAACTAGGTGAGCCGCACAGGCTCTTCATTCAGAGCTTCTAGTTAGTCCCCTACCGACGAAGTCGAAGGGGACTAGGTTTGCACTCCGTCCGTCTGTCAGTCCGGCAAATCAGTTTTTCACACTTTTTTTCTTCATACTTGAAGATATTAATTTGATATTTGGTGTATTGTTCTATCATGACAAGTTAACTTACTGATCAAGTTCGAATTTTGTTCTGGTCTGATGATTTTGTGGAGTTATGGTCCTTGGACTTAGAAAATTCACTTAAATAATCAGTTTTCCACACTTTTTTTCGTCATGTTTGAAGATATTGACTTGATATTTGTTATAAAGTTTACACCATGACAAGTTATAGATCAAGTAAGCATTTTGTTCCAGTACAATGAATTTTTAACCGGTAGGTGACTATGTATTGCCATGCAATACTCTCAGAATGCTTGTTTTAAATCTGTAACACCAGCATTAAAGAGTTGTAATAAGAAATGCAAATTATTAAAATGATAAAATTACTGAGCTACTAGATATATTAAACAAATCAATGTCCATACATACTGACGAATTTCCCGAAAAACATCTCTTAATAATTAATTGGGATATATACTGGTTCAATTACTTCTGTCTATCTGTCCATAAAGACTTTCTATCACATTTTTCAAAGCAACTCTGGTTAAGCCTTACTGTGTGACTAGTTTTCAGTTTTTTTGATGTTCTACTTCTTGTTAGCTGAAAACTTTTATCTTAAAATGTCAAACATATATTTTTGTCACATTTTTATCAGCAATTACAAGTCACAACATCTTGATACATGTATATGGCACCAAGCTCCATCTGGTTATGTTGCAAAAATACTTTTTTGGTTTAAAAGTAATTTTCCATGTTTCATTCAATATACAACAGAAACAACTAAAATTTGAAATTTGAAGATTGAATTATCAAAACATTAAGTATTGTTAAGTTATTTAAAATTTTCAGAAAAATCCTTTTAAATCAAGATCAGATAATTATACTGAATTTGATAGGACAATTTGTGTTTTTTTGATTTTAAAAGAAAAAAAGGTCTGTGAGCCCCTATTTTTATTCGTTATTTTGGATGTAATTATAAAAAGCAATTCTCTCATTGAATTTTAACCAATTCTATTGTTTACTGTTTCCTCAGTAGGAAAAATTAATTTAAAAGAATTTTAATGAAAAAAATTAGGTCTGTGACCCCCAGTTTTTATATTGAAATGTGAAAGTACATTTACTCAGAAGTCTTTTACAGAAGTTTTAAGAAAAATCTATCTCCGAACATTTACACACCCCAGCTTCCTTAACACATAGGGTATAGACACTGATTTATTGTCTCGCATGTGACGAAAGTCAGTATGCGAGACATAGGGATTACAATTTTTGATGGTGTAAACTATTTGTATAAAGCTTTACATTTCAGAAGGTAGAAGGTCTAGATGCTTCATACCTTATTTACAGATATCTCATATGTTAAAAAGTTTCCATCTGTCATATGTCCATTGTCTTGGACCTCGTTTTCTTGGTTAAATGACTGCTTGAAAAAAAAATTTTTATCAAATGAAATACATTTAATGGATCAGTGATCAAGGTTAAAGTTATGTGGTCAAGTCCATATCTTAGATACTTTAAGGGTTAGGTCAACGATATTCGGTGTATGGAATAATAGTAAGGTGTACATTTCCGACTGGCAGGTTTTATCTGACTATGACCTCAATTTCATGGTTCATTTGACAATGTTTAGTGTTTGTGGTTTGGTCTCTTTCTCAGATACTATAAGGAATAGGGCCACTATATGTGGTGTTTGGAATGATTGAAAGTGTACATATCCATCTGGCAGGTTTCATCTGACCTTGACCTAATTTTCATGATCATGGTTCATTGGACAATGTTTAGTTTTTGAGGCTTGGTCTATTTCTCAGATATTATAATCAAAAGGTCAATTATATTTGGTGTATGGAATGATTGTTAGGTGTACATGTCTGTTTGCCAGGGTTCATATGTCCTTGACCTCATTTCCATGGTTCAATGGTCAATGATAAGTTTTTGTAATTTTGTCATTTTATCAGATACTATAAGCAATAAGTCAACTTTATATGGTGTATGGAATGATTGAAGGTGTACATGTCTATCTGGCAGGGTTCCTGTGACCTTGACCTTATTTTCATGGTTCATTGTTCAATGTTAAGATTTTGTGGTTTGATCTGTTTCTCAGGTACTATTAGTGATAGGATCACTATATTTGGTGTATGGAATGATTGTTAGGTGTACATGTCTGTCTGGCATGGTTCATCTGACCGTCACCTCATTTTCATAGAACATTGATAATTTTAAGTTTATATGATACTTGTAGTAAAATCTATATATATTACAACATGAGTTCAATAATAAGTAAAACAGGCGAACATTTCAGCATGTGCACTCTTGTTGTTTAAGAACATATATTGAACTACTGATGTCTTTTCTGGTTTTATTGCCTCACCTGTGACGAATGAGAGACATATGGACGATAATCTGGTTGGTAAACTATTTGTATATTTATCAGCTCTATTTATAACTCTCCACTTTAATTTTTCATTATTTCTCACACCCATAGCAACACACATTGTGACGTCAAAATTAACTTACCAAGCTTTGTACTTCAGTGCTTATTTTTGTATGAAAATTGTTCTGATGACGCCTACCTGGCAGGCGAAACATGTTAACAAGCATTTTGATAAAATGGCAGTCTCATGAAGTGTTGTTGTCAAATTGGTACTTTATTATATAATATTTATTGACAACCCTGCATACTAAGGTATCCACTTTAGGAATCTCTACCGAAAGTAAACACAACAGCGTTATAAAAGAGATTATTTGTTTCATTTCCTATATTTTATTCCTAGGAAGTTAAAATTTCAAAAAGAAAAACGTTTTCCTAACAAGAAAAAGAAATATTTTTCACAGTAACTTGTGTTGTAGGAGAAGGATTTATCTAAAGTATTATCCAATTCTAGTTTGAGAAAAATTCAACTAACAGATTAGAGAAAGGTTTAACTAGTGTTTTCCTAAAGATAAGAGATGGGTTTAACTGCACAGGTTTGAGTATAGTTTGACTGTAATGTTGTCCCACAGGTTAGAGAAGGTTTGACTGCAGTGTATATATTGCCCCACAGGTTCTACTAGAGTTTGACTGCAGTTTTATGAAAGGTTTAACTGTTGTGCTGTCATACAAGTTAGAGAAGGGTTTGACAGCAGAATTTTCCCACAAATTAGAGAAAGGTTTAACTAGTGTTTTCCTAAAGATAAGAGATGGATTTAATTGCACAGGTTTGTGTATAGTTTGACTGTGATGTTGTCCCACAGGTAAGAGTAGGTTTTTACTGTAGTGTTGTCCCACAGGTTAGAGAAGGTTTGACTGCAGTATATATACATTATCTTTTACTAGAGTTTGACTGCAGTTTTGTGAAAGGTTTAACTGTAGTGCTGTCCCACAGGTTAGAAAAGGGTTTGACAGCAGAATTGTCCCACAAGTTAGAGAAAGGTTTAACAATAGTATTGGTTAAATTACTGTAAGGGAGGGGTTTTACTACAGGTATTGAAATTTTAACAGTCTGGTGAGTGAAAGGTTTAACTAATATTGTAAGATTTTTGAAAGAAAGGGCAAAAGGGGTTTAGTTGTTATATTATAAAAAGGTTTTTACCTGTAGTGTTGTCAGACTTTAGTTGTCTAATCTTAGACAGGCATTAGTTGTTTGGTTAAATTTGGAGTTTTTATACTATGGTTAAAGAGTGATTCAACTGTTGCAGTATTGTCCGAATCTTTGAAGAAACGGGTTTGTGATTGTGTTTTTGAATCCTGTAAAAATAGAGTTTATCTGATATATTTTCTACTTCATCTGTAAAACCTTTACCAAATACATGTTTTTGCATGCATACATCACAAATCTTGCAATAGCATTCGTATTGTAAAATTTCAAGAACAATGCAATATTGATGTTTACATGTAGTTACCAAAATATTCCTCCAATCTGCCTACACAGAATTTAAACTGAAGCCAGTTCTATATTGTTCTTTAGACAGAATTGTTCATTTACAATTCCAATATTGTATAAGTCTTTTATCAGTGATACCTATTGATTTGCCTAGCATACTATCTATTTATTTAAACCCTGTTCTTTATTACTCTTTAATTACTAGCTCGATGGTTTTTGTAAATTGCTTTGAAATTGGAATTAATGGTTTCCTCAGTTCCTAAAGCGGTGTATTGAGTGTATATAATATGTTATGTTAACTTCATAAATCTGAAGTCTTGGGAGAAAGTGCCAATTAGTTACCATTTGCTCCATCTTTAGATAGTCTTGTATTGTACACAAGGTTGGCAAAAAAGCAGTCAATACTAGTATTGACCATGCCAGTGGTAAATACTGGTAAATACCGGGAAATACTGGCAAATACTGGCAAATACTGGTCGATTGAAATTTTGGGTGGACATTACTATAAAAACCACTCTCTACCTGGTCAATTACTTTTAGTAATGAAATAATGAAAGTGTTAAAGTCATTTTAAATGTTCTCATTTCTATTTTTATTGTAAATTCTTAATAAACAGTGATTTACAATGATCTATTAGTACATAAGATAGAAATGTTTCGTCCCTGGCAAGGAAACTCATCAGGTGGCTTTTGCACTGACTATAGCATTGCAATCATTACATTTTTAACTGGTTTTGTTGTTGTCTTATATTGTATAGATGTTCCAAATAGGGTCTTCAGGTTTCAGTTTGGTGCTTAAGTTAAGGTCAAGATGGTTGTACTATTTGTATGTAAATCATGTAAATATTGATTATGTAAAGGTAAAATTTATACTGCATTATATATTTTTTGGTTTAAAACATAAATTACAGTTCAGCCATAAGAGTAAAGGTCCTTCATACCTTCCATTTCCTGCATAAAGGTGATTTTTGTCTCACATTTAATAGACAGGAAATATAGTTATGGTTTAAGTGAGTCATACAGTTGTCATGGTGATCTTGACATAAATTGTTGGGTTTTTTTGCAGTTCTTAGATTCAGAAAATATGTTTCTGTAGATATATGTGATATTACATTGCCCTTATAAAGAAATTTTGTTTTCTTCAAAATATCATTTAAAAGTCAAAGGATTTTTCAGAAAGCGAGTCCTTCATTATTGTTGCCTTGATTTATCTTATTCCTGCGGCTGTGGTATGACTAGGTTCCGTGAATCTTCTACTTTTAGTGTCTCCACCAGATCTGTTATGAATTAGAATGATGATATATATAGTACCAAATATTTGCTTTTGACTCTGCTTTCAAAATTATATGCTGTCTTCTATTTCAAGTTCAATTTACTGGTTATCTTTTTGGTGGCTGGACTGTGCATGTTTTTAGCTGTGTGTTTCATTTGTATGACATATATAATGATAGGCAAAGGTGAAGGTTATTTTGTGCTCCAGTAAAACAGATTTAAATCCACCACATTTTGTGTCTGTATCAAATCAGGCTATCTTGAAAATGTGTTGTTTGTTGTTGTTTGTTGTTGTTCATCTATTTTTTTCAGAGGAGTCGGTTGTTTATTGTTGATGTGGTCTTTTGTCCATTTTTGTCTCGCCTGGAAAGCGAGACATAAGGATTGCTTTTCCGGCGACTTCGATGGCGTCAACTTGGCGTGAAACTTATACACACTTATACTACCACCACTACAGATCAAGTTCGAATTAAGGTGGCATCACTTTCACCATTTTCGACTTATGTTCCATTATTAATTGAAAAAAGGCTAAATTTGACAGCTCTGCACTCTTAACTTTAGTTTGCCTCAATCAAATGTTATACAGAATACTTAATACCACTAACCACAGATCAAGCTCTAATTTTGGTGGCGTAACTTACATCACTCTCAAGTTATGTCCCTTTATAGATGGAAGATTGCTGCATTTGCCATATATTTACAAGCAACTCATTCTTTTTTATTTGTAATAAATGTCATAGTTAGTAAAATGTAAAAATAATTGATTGCTTCAGTAATATAGATTCAAAATCATTTTTATTGTAGTTTTAATTTTGCAAAAACCAATATTTAAATAGTTATTTAAACGGACTTCATTCTTTTTCACAGGTTACACCTTTCTCATTTTAGTTTATGTACTTAATTCTGCTTCAGGAGAAAAAATATATTGGTCACATTGGTCAATGAAAATGTGTTAGTATCAAAAGAATAGATGGAAGGTACTTTTGCAAATAATTGCATGAAGTAAAAAAGGAAAACACATGGATTCATTCTGTTATTTAATATGGTTCCTGATAGTTAACACTTCAGGTATATGCAATAACGAATTGACACTGATTTCAATAATATTATCAATGAATTTATAAATAAGTCATTATGGCTTTAATAATACCATAAATAATGAACTTAAGCTTCCATGTAACCCTGAATAATTATAATAAAGAGACAAATTGATTAAGCTCCTCCCTAATGATGAAATTTGTTTATGACTGGATCCAAAAATCTGGCATTGATCTGATTCCTGCAAGAAGATTTTGGAAATCAATTTTTTTATATTGGAATATTGTTCTGTTCAACCAATTGCCTTGGTTACAATTGGAGAAAAGTTGCTGGATCAATTAATGGATTTTTCCAATAGACAGAATCATTCGTAATATTAGGCTCCTTACCAAGGCCCTGTTATAATGTAAGTAAATATAATTTCATTGATTTTCTAACCAATTTTCCATTTCTATTAATGGAAGCCATTTTCTTTCTGTCCGATACAAAGAATGAACTGCCCCTGCAGGTTGGCAAGACAACAAACATGGCTGAGGTAATGTTTCTTATCTATTTTTTTCAATTAATGATGTTTTCAGTTAGTAGCTTTAAAGGTACTGCATTAGTACATGTACTGAGCTTCTGTTGTTAGCTACTTTTGAAAAAGCCTGTATCTGACATAATAGAATTAGTTTGGACATATAATTATTGATCAAGCTTCAGTCTGAGAATTTCTTACTGTAAATGGTGCTTAAATCTTCTTTTGTCTTAGACATTTCCACAAGATTCATATTTAGGACACATCGTTTCACACCTTTCTTAGTGTGATGAAAATTTATTAGTTTTATGAATGACTTTGAGCAGATCAATATTCGTGTATTTTTTTAATTATAAAAGGACATTAAAGCAAAGAGTGCTGAAAGTGGCATTAAGCACTGTCAATCAATCATTTGAAGTGTTGTTGATAATTTTGAAACCATAATACTTGTTGTTCCTTATGTTTTTCATAGATACGATCATGTTAACATACCAATTATTTGAAATTGAGAGCAGAATATTTCAGTGAGGTATAAAATTGACCAGTTTTTTCAGGAAAATAGTCAGCAATCAGGAATATACCTACACTTTAGAAGGTGGCTAGTCTCTTGTAAATTCAGGTACCTAATTAGATTCATTTCATAAAACACGTAAATGAAATGTTCAAAGACTTATTTACCATACAACTTGTCCTAAAATCACTTGACTTCTTCAATGTACAAAAAATTCTTCAAAATTTGACCAGAGCAGTGAACTTGACTTAGACTTAAATAATATTAAGATTGGTATACTGATTTTGTGTCATTGATGGATACCACATAAGGCCCATATCCTTTGTTTTTCTATTATACTTTTAAATGTTTCATTTACCAAGGGAAATGGCCACCCTTTTTTACAAATGAAACCAAAGTATAAACCACCACTTTGTAAGCAAGACTTGTATAAAATGTATCAAAGAAGGGATTTTTTTTTTATAGATGATGGTCTGAATCTCTTGACTTGCCCACCCAATTCTTTATTCTTTTTAAAATAGAAAGTCATCCCAAAATGAATAAGAAAATTATACAGTTTTCAGAAATTTTAAGTACATTACGGTTACATTTTTAAATGGTTGAATTTTTCCATCTGACCCCAAGCATGACTGTTTTACTATAAATGAAAATTGGTGAAGGTTATCTGTAAATATAACTAGGATAAAAATTATCATTCATTTATATATGCCTTTTTCCAATATGCATTCAAAAGAGTTATGCCCTTTGGAAATATAAAATTTATGGAAAATGGCCTTGTTAGCACTCTCAAGGGTACAATTCTTACCAGATTTTTATAAAATTGTATAGGTTAATATCAGCAATATCTTGGACAAGTTGTAAAATGGTGGACAATCAACTTTTTTTTAAAAGAGTTATGACCCTTGGAAATATTAAATTTATGGAAAATGGCCTCATTAGCTCTCTCAAGGGTACATTTTTTTATAAAACTTATAGTATACTATAAGTAATGCCCTTGAAGGTCTGTTTGAAATATTTAGTATAAAACAAAAAACTTTTTTGTCCCCGCGCACGCTTTTTATTTATAAATTGTTTAACATGTCAGTAGAAACATGGATGTAATTTACTTTGTTTTCCTTCCTTGAAATGTTATTGGTTGAAAAATCAATAACTGTAAAGTCGACTTAATGACATATTTCTGAACATGTTACCAAATTTTAAAAAATTCCTACAGAGGATCCAACACTAATTATAGTAGATTTTGGCAGATATTGTGTAATTTTCCAAAATTGATTAAGAAAATTTTCATTGAACTTGAAGTTATGCTTTGTCTTTCCAATAAGATTAGTTCCAATTTGTTGGTTAAAATTGAGAATGGAAATGGGGAATGTGTCAAAGAGACAACAACCCGACCAAAGAGCAGAAAACAGCCCAAGGCCACCAATGGGTCTTCAACACAGCGAGAAAATCCCACATCTGAAGGCGGGCTTCAGCTGGCCCGAAACAAAAATGTATACTAGTTCAGTGAAAATGGACGTCACACTAAACTATGAAACATATAAATGAACTAGAATTAAAAAAACATACAAGAGTAACAAAGGCCAGAGGCTCCTGACTTGGGACAGGCGCAAAAATGCGGCGGGGTTAAACATGTTTTGTGAGATCTCAACCCTCCCCCTATACCTCTAGCCAATGTAGAATAAAACAAACACACAGCACTACACACAGTAAAACTCAGTTAAGCAAGTCCTTCAATGCAAAACATACAAAATTAGCAATATTGTATCAAAGCTGCTTTCAACAACAATGACATAGCAATAGATTACAATTTTGATTTTATTACTACTGAAATAATCTTAAAATATTTAATGTATTTAGTTTGTGATTAGGTCAGTTTATGGGGAACTACTAGTGGTAGATCAATGATATTTGGTATGCAGTTGTATTAGCAATGGCACATTTCATTTCCATGGAGATTATTTGGCCCCATCTCCTCAGTCATGGTCTATTGACTTCGAAATTTTTGCTTAGTTTACATGTATTAGTTTGTGATTAAGTCAGTTTATGGGAAACCACTAGAGGTAGGTCTTTGATTTTTGGTATGCAGTTGTATTAGCATTGGCACATCTCATTTCCAGGATTGTTTGGCCCTGTACCTTCAGTTATGGTTCATTTTCTTTAAATATTTTGCATAACTTACATATTTAAGAATTGCTTTTTTGATTTCAACGTTTGCTTTTTACTATCAAAATAACAAAAAGGCGAGACATATCACAGTTTATTATTCAAGAGATTGATACAATCTTGATTTCTGATATGACTTAATTGTTTAGGTTAGGTATTCTTGCCATACAATGTTGGCTCTTTTAGTTGTCTGTAATTGAAATTGTTACTTTTATATATGTTTTTTTGTTTAGATGTGTTCAGTGGTTTCTTTCTTAGTGACATTCTCAGCATGGCTTCCATCTTTTACATGATGATAGATCTATGGTAGACTCTTGTGTGGAGATTGAGAGCTTGAGATGTGGTATAAACAATTTGTTGTCTACTGTAAAGGACCATAGGTTGACCTCTAGATGTTGTTTTTGGTCTTTTATGTTGTTGGGTTACTATCTCATAGGCATATACATGTACACCATATCCCCTTTTAAATCATATCTAAAGTCTAATACACTTTCATTCAGTATTTTTATAGATTTATATTTTTTCTGTTGAAAGTTTTCTTTTTGTTGTTTTTCTGTAGAGGTAATTACATTGTGCCATTGCTATTGTAAATACTGTTATATTAGCATCTTGGAAATTGGTGGTTTTCAGTTTCAATCATTGACAGTGTTATACCCAAATACTTTTTAGTCTTTTGCTACTTTATCCACAGAATTAAAAGACTCAAAACTGGTTTTCCTCCGAGTTTGAATAACTTGTTCAATAAGGTTTGGTGTTTTCCTGAGTAATCTTACCTTATTTATATGTAGTGGTAAATATTTAGCTCAGCATTATACGCATATCTTCTTTCGGTCAAGAATAAGATTTAAAGAGGATTAACATCTATCCATTCTATGATATATGTTCAAGCCTTTGTATGTGAATTAGTTTAAACATCAGTTAAGCAGCATGATTTGTGCCTTGTATGTTTAATTGAAAGAATTACATTGTAGTTTCTTTACTCAAATTAATTTTCATGAAAAAGTTTTTAAATCAATAAGACTGTAGATTTTCCATCAGTGTAGAAAATTAAATGGTGTTAAGAGTCTGTTCATCCTATAAAATGATGTTACTTTAATCAATCTTTATTAAACTTAAGACTTTTAAACCAAAAAAACGTTGACTATATTGCCTGGAATATTGCAAGTGGCCTGTCATGTATCCCACCCTTTCTTTGGTCTTCCTATTATTGTAAATCTCACACTTTGTGATACAAAAGAGATTCTGATCCATTTATTGATTTTTGCAAATTTCTATCTGTTTTGTTAAACAGAGTTGTTGGTTTTCTTGTCTTAAACATTGTTGTCAATAATGGAAATTTATTGCTCATTGTTGTGCAGTATCAAAGACAGCAAATTAGAAAACAAGGATGTTTTTATAATCAAAGGTTAAATGAAAGTCATCACAGGAACGCCAGGATTAATTGCATGATGGCATAACTTGTTTGATGTAGTGTGGAGTCAACAATTCAAACACAGAAATTGTGCAATTGATTTCTCTCCTTGCTTTTAATTAGTCAAAAGTTCTATAGTAAATTGAATTGTACCACTATTAAATACTGAAAGATGAACATATAAAAATAAGGAGATGCGTTATTATAGCCAATGAGAAAACTGATAATACACCCCAGAGTTCAAATGGCGTAGATGTAGGCAACTACAGATCACGTCTTGTAGTTCAGTTTACATATTACATATAATCAAACCTTACTTTCACTTCAGTTGAGATATTTGTCATGCAGATTGTTTTTACATTTTATATTGCACTGAGAAACTCATTGGTCTTTGATATCATGAATTCAGCTCAAAAGTTTGCTCAGATGGTTGTTGATTGAAAACTTAGATAATACATATAGAGGATAACACAAATTACCAAAAATATATTGGATAGTACAACAAACCACACCAAACACCCAACTCCTCCAAAAAATAGACATACTAAACAAAGACAAAAAACAATGAACAACACATGTTCTAAATATCCTGACTTGGTACAGGCACAGCATGTGGTGGAAACATGTGCATTCCTCCCCCTTTCCCCCCCCCCCCCCCCCTCTCCCTTTTTATTAACAATAATCTTGCGTCCTGCATAACTGAAAAAGAGATATACTGTTGTTCTGTAGTATGTAATTGTTGTGCATTGCAATAATTTTACTGTTTGTTTATACTATTACCATTTGTAATAAAAAAAAAAAAAGACAAATAGATTATGCCTCAAGATAGAGTTTATGAAAACTGATAGACATATTCTATTTTATATTAAGATTTTAATTTATTATTTTTTGTAATTTTAGGGAACTTTAACTTAGCTATGTCATCAGAATCATTTGACGAATCATCTAATTTGGTTGTTACCTCCCCTAATGGAAATGATGATGAAAAAATCAGCAAACATAAAGAAGATAAAGGAAAGCTACGTGTCCGAGACAAAAGTCCTTCAAAGGGATTTGGTTTTATGAAAAAGAAGCGATCAAAATCACCATTTAGTTCACCATTCAAATCATCTAAGCCTCCTAAATCACCAAAGTCACCTTCAAAAGAAATATTAACTGAAGAATATCAAGATATTGAAAAGAAAATAAGTGAAAAGAAGTCAGAAGAATGGAAAATATTCCAGCAAATGCAAGACCGAATAAAGCAGAATCTCTTCCAGACTCAAAGTACACTTCATAAACTCTCAGCTAGTTTTGATGATGATATTGAACAAGCTGAAAAATCCAAATTAAATGTTGATGAAACAAATGATAATATGTCTCTTATTAAACGTGAAACTGGTGAAGACCTTGATCTTACAGAATACAAAATGGCAGATGATAATACAACAGAAGTTGAGTTATTGAATTTCTCTCAAGAAGTTTCAAATCTCAAAGTAACACCAGATATTTCTCCAAGAGGTACACCTAAACCACCAGCAAACAGTTTGAGAGCAAGTAGTGAAAATTTACTTGGATTAGACAAAACTTCTGTTTCTGTTGACACTGGATATATTGATCTTCTTGGACTTTCTACAGATGAACAAAATACTACTGTGGATAATCAAGTGCCGCCATCTTACATGAATGAAGATCTACTCGGATTAGAAGACTTTGGGACAGATCAGTCTCAACAAGGAAGTAGCTTATGTAGTAGTTTTGATGGTTCAGATATGTTATACAGTAGTAATGTCCAATCTCACAGTGAAATGTCATCTTGTCGATCCACACCATTGGGCTTTGAATCAGCATTCTGGGAAGGTCAGGACAAGGTGACACACATTCCTTCTGATTTTGTGAGTTCAATGGTAGATGAATTTTTACAACTTGATACAATGAAGGGTACAGATGTTTCTCTTGGCTCATTTAGGAAAGATAAACCTGCCTATATGCCTGAATTGTTTGATCCATTGACCCCTCCCTCAATTCCCATAGCAACAACCAATATAACTTTCCCACCATCTAATATTCAGACAAATGTAGATCCTTTTGCTTCTTTATTGGAGGACAAAGACATAGAAAATATAAATAGTAAAGATGACGCCGAGTTACAACCTGATTCTTCAGCATTTGCTACACGAGAATATGATAATTTAGGCTTCAGAATGCTGTCTGTTGATGTCCCTCCTGAACTGGAATCTCAAGGGACTGAACTGAAAAATCCTTTCTTGTGTGATACAGGACAGGAAACGTCTCAACAACAAACAGCAGATGTTTTTAGTGACAATAACTTTTTCTCTGATATGCTCAGCACATCTGATATACCTACAAAAGGAAATATCTGGGGTGATATTACAGAAAATGTGGACAATGCACAACTCGAGGGAAGTATCAATCCATTTGAAGAGGATTTCTTTGCTGCTGATCAGATAACTCAATCAGATGTTCCTATACCAGGTAGAAAAATGTCTTTAAATAATCCTTTTCTAATGATGGATGGATCAGATTTTGATCCTACAAGTGATGAATCTACAATAAATCCCTTTATAGATCTTGAAAAACCTGCTTCAGCTAAACATAAATTTCTATCAGACTGTGACAAATATTTATCTAATTTTACTGATTTGGATTCAGTTGTTTCTGACACGACCAAAATTTCAACGGATTTAGAAAATTTTGATCCATTTGGTACTGCTGTTGATAAGCGTGACTCAGGAATCAGTGATAAGGTGGAAAATGGAGATGTAAATGATGTTGATTTGATTGTTGATTCAACAAATTTTGATGATGATGATGATGATGATGATGACAACGAAGAGGATGATGACACATTTAGATTGAAAATAAAACCAATCATGAGTGAATCAAAAATATTGAATACAGTGACTGTACCTGCTCTTGTACCACCTCCTAGACCTAGTAGGTCACCTCAGCCACCTAGGGAAAATCCATTTGATAGGGAATCTCCCGCTGAAGAAAATTTTGCAGAATTCAAAGATCTTCATGAAGAAACAAATGAACCAAAAGTAATAGATTCTTCTTTTAAAAGTAGTGATATATCTACTGATATCAATTCTCCAGAAGAAGAAAATTTAGAACCACTTTCACCATTTTATGCAAAGGCTGATCTAGAAAAAGAGGGATGGCATTTAATGTTGAGGCAGCCAACAAAGAAAAAGTTGGCTTTAGCAGGAAATCGCTTCTGGAAGGAAGTTTATGTCAAATTGGTTCAACAAAAAGAAGGTCCAACTCTTCAAATATTTCGTGATGACAAAAGTGCAGAAATTCTCCAAGAACTTATACTGCAACCTTGCTATTCAATATCAGAACCTACATTGCAACATTATGACCAATACGGCAAAATACACACAGTAAAAATACAATATATCTTCTACAAAGAAAGAGTTGGGATAAGGCCTGATAGAATTAAACCTTCATTTGTCAAAAAACCAAAAGCTACTATGATACTTGACCATGCACCACAAGTATCAGAAATGATGAAATTTGGTTCTTTAAAAAAGGAGGAGATAAATACATTTGTTCGTCTCATAGAAGACACAATGATGAACATGGATGCTCGCCGTGAAAAAACATTGACTTATGTGAAGGATGAAGTATCTGCTGAGGTTTGGGATGAATATAAGACTGTTCTCGATAAGCAGGGTAAAATTTTATCTCAGAAAGTAAGATGTAGGATATTTTTCTTAGCTTTTGTCACTGGAATGCCTGCAACAGAATTAGGCATCAATGATAAAAGAAAGGATGGTAATGAAGTTGTAGGTCGTCATGACATTCTACCTATCAAAACTGAAGAATGGATCAGACCAGAAGATCTTGAATTTCATTGTACAGTGAACAAAGAACTTTTTGAAAAAGATGGAACAATAAGATTTCATCCTTTAGATGCATGTCGGTTTGAATTAATGAGATATCGTGTCAGACTGCGAGAAAATAAAGAGTTGCCCCTTCAGTTGACAATAACGCAAGAAGTTAAAAAGAAAAAGTTTGAAATTAGGTGTGACCTCCTTGTAACTGGATATCATTCTTTCAGTAAGAAGCATGGTCAGTTTCCATGTGAAAATATTGAAGTCAGATTTGCAATACCAGAACAATGGATATATTTATTTCGATATGAAAGACGGTTTGGGTATGGCTCTTTAAAATCAGCATGGAGAAAACCCGGGAAAATCAAAGGACTGGAAAGATTGACAATGATAGCTCAAGGATTAATGACTCCAACTCTTATGGAAACTGATGTTGGTGTTGCAAAGTATGAGAATGTATATCATGCTGTTGTTTGGAGGATACCTAGACTTCCAGAAAAAAGTGAAGGTAATTAAACTAACTGTCAGTGATTCTGTCAGTACCTTTTTCAAAACCAATAAAATTCTGTTACAAATAAAAATAAGAATTATGGGTGGTGGGGTATAAAAATAAATGTTGTTCAGTCCAAGAACTCTCATACATTTTTTCCTTGAATAGCCTTTAATAAAAAGAATCTTGATAAGCATATAAATGTTGCCATTTTTAAATTCAATGCATACAGATTTTTAGAGTCAATAAGAGAATTGCTTACTTGGTTAAGTAATTATTATTTTATTGACCTGGGATCTTTTCTCTTTGTTCATTAAAGCATCATTCTTGAGAAAAATCAATAAATGAGGAAATTTGCAACCACTTAATTTTACTTCACCAAGTGCTTTCTATTGCCATCTATGTTTTAAACCCTTAAACATGTTAAACACGTAAATATATATTCTATTTTTTAACTATTACTGGTAGTTTTCTTCTCTCTATAACTTTTGTTCATACCATTACACCACTTTTTATAGAAAAATACAACTTAAGGATGTTCGCTACTCTTTGTTTTAGAATTTTTGCAAGATATTCAGAATCCTCTGGTTTTATCCATGTAGTGCCATTAAAAATTTTGCCCACTGACCCTTACTTTTCTTTCCATAATTTTATTACATATAGTTTAAAATGCCTATTTGAAAATCTTATAAAATCCTTGTTATTTTTTCATAGTTTTTGAAAGAAAAATGTGCCAATGTTAAATGTATGAAAAATCTAGAGAGAATAATTTCCCGCCAAATTTTCAATGGCTTATATCTCGAAAACAAGCACACGGACCCTTAACTTTTTGTACTTTTTTAGTTCCTTTATTTATATACTATCTATTCATAACAGTCTTTTTAAAAGTTTGTTATTTTGAAACAGAGTAGCGAACATCCTTTAAAACACAAGCCTAAGTTTGTTGACTAGCTTGCTGCTTGTATATTTTCTGAACTGTTGGATATATTCAATATAAATTACAACTAATATAAGTATGGCAATCTATACAATTCAAGACAATCTTTAAATCAATAAGCATATAATGACATCTATATTAATTGATGCTCAAATTGTTTTTTGGCCAATAAAGCAAAACTAATTTTAGAGACCTGTGTCCTTTGGTCAATGACAGTTGAAACACAAGTGTAGGACCTCACTATAAGAACATTTAAAAATGCAATTGATATGGAATTATATTTGCTATTTTTCCTCACTTGAGAACTTAGTCATTTTTCAACAAATTCTTCCAAAGATGGTAACAATTTTTGTCTTGTCTGTGATAAAAGTCGCGGAAAGCAAGACATAGGGATTGCTTTTCCGGCAACAGCAGCAACAATTGTTAAGTTTTCTGCTTAAGTTAGTTTGATAGGAACTACTTGTGATAGATCAATGTTATTTTGTATGAAGTTGCATTGCTATCAGTACATATCAGTTTGATTACTATTTTGAGGCCCCGCCCCCTAGGCCATGGTCTAGTGACTATGAATTAATTAGCCATTTTCAATGTTAAGTTTTCTGATTAAGTTAGATTGATAGGAACTACTTGTAAGAGATCAATGATATTTTTTATGAAGTTGCATTGCTATCAGTACATATCAGTTTGATGACTATTTTGAGGCCCCGCCCCCTAGGCCATGGTCCAGTGACTGAATTAATTAGGCATTTTTAATGTTAAGTTTGATTGATAGGAACTACTTGTGATAGATCAATGATATTTTTATGAAGTTGCATTGCTATCAGTGCATATCAGTTTGACGACTATGTGGAGGCCCTGCCCCCTAGGTCATTGTCCAGACTTTGAATAAATTAGCATTTTTCAATGTTAAGTTTTCTGCTTAAATCAGTTTGATAGGAACTACTTGTGTTAGATCAATGATATTTTCTAAAAAGTTGCATTACTATCAGTACTTATCAGTTTGAGGACTATTTCAAGGCCCTGCCCCTAGGTCATGGTCCAGTGACTTTCAATTAATTAACAATTTTCAATGTTTAGTTTCATAGGAACTACTTACAATAGTTAACAATATTTTCTATAAAGTTACATTGCTGTCTGTACATCTCAGTTTGTCAACCATTTCGAGGCCCTGCCCACTAGTTGGTCCAGCGACTTTGAATTAATTAGCAATTTTGCTGTCCATCAGATTGTCTTTTACTGAATTTTATGCTGACAGGCGAGACATATCTCTGTTTCAACAGTTTATTGTTTTTAACCCAGACCTTTGGAACTTCACAGCAGTTAAACCCCTCCCCAAAGTGTGGCATCTGTTTGGCCATGCAAGATGTATAAATTTGCAGCTTTGTCTAGTCAAAATTGCTGACCTTAAATCTGATGCCTCTGCAGTCCCTTGTAGGAACAATACCTTGCTGTCTGTGCATAAAACAACTCTTGCAACTACTCTTTTGAGGGGTCTGAGATGGCCTGTTGCAAGGCTAAATTTTTTCACTATCCAATATACCCTCAATGTCCAGTCGCTTTCTAAATTTGATACCTCAGTAATGCATGCACTACATGTTTTTTGTGATTTGGTCACTCTCCCATATAAAATTACCTCAGTGCAAGTAATAATAAACATATTTGATAAGTGTATATGTATATATGTATATGTTATTTTTGCTTGAATCACCTGGTTTTGACCTCATTTTTTCATAGTTTAGATATTCACGTATGAATATGTTTTTTAGTTACTGGATGAAGAAGATTAACTTTCTTTAGTCTATAGAATTGTTTGCAATGTACTGCCTGTCTGAAATTTAGATCACAACATTTATGATACAACCTTGACCTCATTTTCACACGCCAGTGATCAGGTTAAGTTTTTCATCATAACATTTTGATTCTCATTAACTATACATAATATTGGTCAACAAATTTTGGTATGTGAATTGGTTGTGAAAAGAACAAGTCTGTCTGTAATGGACTGGACTTCATTTTCATGCTCCAACTGTCAGTTTCGGTTTCAGGATTAGATATATTCCTGGAAAACTATACATGGTAATTCAAATATTTAGTGTGTAAAGGTATATGACTGTCTGACATATTTCATATATATTTTGCCTCATTGCTACTCTCAAGTGACCACATTAGGCTTTCTGGATTAGATCTTCTCCTTAGTAACTATGCATGATAGGTCAACACAGTTTGGTAGTATGGTAATATACCAGTAATAAACATTTCAGTAATTAGGAACATTTCCTTGTCAGTTGTAAAAAAATTGTTTGTTCTGTTTTGTAGACTATAATGAGTTTGATTTTAACTAGATTTATAGAAGTTCTTGTTTGCTCAACCTTGTTAACAGGCTTTTGACTAATGTTGTATTCAAATTTGCATAATCAGTCAGGGCTTCTTTAGTACATGTATTATGCAATTTCAAAAACATGCATATTTACATGTGAAAAGGAATTTTCTAATCATTGAAGTCTCTGCAATGGTTTTACAGATTATTAGCAGTGTATTAGTGCTATTTCTTTAAAATCATTGGTCTTGATTCAGGGTTCTCAGTAAGACCAGTTCATGAATCCTGGGACTCATGAACAATTGTCTGGACTCATCATTTGCTAAGCTGATGAGTTCAAAGATGCATCAGTATTGTACAATGTTATATCAACTCAGTCCAATTATCATAATTTCATATTATTAGCTTGATTTGATTTCTTTTGTTGCTCTATTTTATGATAGAGACTTAAATAATGAATAAAGGCCAAAATGTCAAGGATTTTGCTTTTCTTTCCACTGTTTGGCTTGTCATGGCTTAAAATAGTGAGTCCCAGGACTGGCCTACATAAATCCTTATTGATTGCAGGAGGGTTTTAGTTTTGATACTCTTCTGGGTTATAAGAAGGACTTTAAAATTGATATTTGCTGTTCCTCAACGAGCCTTTGGAACTAAGGAGTGAGAGCAAAGACTGGATGGCTAAGTCAGATTAATTTATCCTGTTAGGGTGACATGTCATCCTGCAGACTGTTACCTTGTGAGCCTGTATATTTAAAAATCTGATTTAGCATGTCAGTCTAGCAAGGTATATTCTTATCTCATTATGTAATTGTCCTGAATATGTATGTTACATGTGTTGCTGGATGTTAAACAGTCAGACCTCAGAACAAGTAATTCAAAACATGTTTAGATTTCCCAATGAAAAAAACACTTTAATCATTTTTTTGCGTCTAAAGCACTTTTTTAGATTAATCTTCATCAGGAATTTGCAAGCCAAGGATGTAGAAGACCTAAACACATGAAGAGCTATAAATGACAAATTGGACATACAAACATAGACAAATTCATCTTAGGTCAACTTTGTGTTGTGTTTAATTTAAGAATTACCTCTTGTTTTAATGAGCCAAAGTTGACTTTAATAGTGATGGTGAATAAGTGAAAAGTTGTTAAACAGTGGGACAAATGCCCAGATGATACTACAAATATATTGTTCACAAAGAAAAATTGGAAAAAAGAAATGAGGAACGTTCGAAGATGTGCATAATAAACACTAATTTTACCATTTGAAAAATACTGTACTCTATTACTTTTCCACCTCAGAGATTTCTGATAATCATGTGTGAAATCTTGTCAAATAATTTGTGATCAAAGATTAAGTATTAAGATGGCAAACTGAAGAAAAAAAATCCTCTATTGATGAAAAACTAGCTGAAAACAGAAACTGACACTAACAAATCAAACATTTATTTCATCACATATACACATTTTGACTTACAGAAGTCAAAATAGGAAGACTTATCTACTTTTGAGCTCTGACTTTGACCAATCAATCTTTTTAAATCTGAATTTTTCTTTTTAAGTAACTTTACATTTCAATAATTAGGAGCAATTGAAGAATTGTTTTAGTGGAATTCATATGGTACCTTGACTATGCACTAATAAGAAATATATAAATTTTTCTTTCAGGTGCTTACAAAAATCATTTGTTCAAACTTTCCTTAGAGCTTAGTACTCATGACGTTATTCCAGAGACATTTGAACAAACTGCTGAAGTTCGCTTTACTATGCCATCGTGTACAGCATCACAAACTCAAATTAGGTCAATCTCAGTAGAAAATCCAAATCCCCCAGATAAATGGGTCAGATATGTTGCCAAATATGAATACACTGCAGCAATAAATCACATTGACTATGTGAATAATGTAGTAAGTCCAACAGAGAGTGACATGGATTACAGTATATCGACAAATCCTTCACAATTACTGGTTGAAAAAGGAGAAACAGAAATCCCTGAGAAGGACCAGTCAAGTAGTGATGATGATGACTAAGTCAAGAGAAATCAAGAAGGAAGTTGTTGTCATGTTGTATTAAGGTTCAAAGTGAATCTCGTCTAGAATTCACTATGAATATAGAGGCAATTACTATTCATTATGATAAAATGCTATAATGTTAAGTTAGGATGAGTTGAGAATTGATATGAAAATATCATTTAGCTTTCTACATGATTTTAAGATATCTATTCTTTTCAGGAAAAGATGACTGGAAAGTAGTCTTTGACTATACTACCCTTTCAATGTCTTGAGTGTTCCAAGGTTCCTCTGGTTCTGGACTCAGGGGCGGATCCAGCCATTTATAAAAGGGGGGGGTTCCAACTATATGTCCCCATTAAAATGCATTGATCGTCAAAAAAAAAGGGGGAAACCCCCCCAGGATCCGCCACTGGGACTTAATAATCATTAAACAGACAAAATGATATCAGATTTATATATGTGATTTTAATTCCACCAAATAAGCATTATGTAAAGAAAATGGTCTAAATATTACTCCAATAGTGAGGTAAAACACATGATAAAGGACTTGTTGACAAGCATGATTCAAAAATGCATGTCTTTTGCAAGAAATTTGAAGGTAGTTAATCTGTTATTCTGTTCCACAGTAAATTATAAATTCTGCAATTTCATCAATAAAAGTTTGTGCTTTATTTTATAAAATGTTAGACAACAGGATGCTCCAAATTAGATTTACTAGTAAAATTAGATTATGTTTTATTTCCTTTGCTGGTTCCAATAGTTTCAGTGTGAAATTAATTCTCTGGTTATCAGATAGATATGTTTTAACAGGTATTTTTTCATGTAAAATGTATTAAAATATTGAAGCAATACAACCGCTAGAATAATTATAATTCATACTTTTATTATGCTATACCAACTGCTGGAAATTCTGTCCCAAATTATTCCACTATATTTTATATTTATTATTTTTACAATCAGTTTCTTCTTGTTCCTCTTTTGGAAGCTTAGAATGGTTGCAGATTACACTTATACACACTTATACACCTAACATTAAAAAAGAATGGGACCAGCTCCATTTAGTTCGCTTAAATTGCAAATAAGGATTTAAGGCCAGTTTTACTTTTATTTCAAAATGATAATATTTAGATAGACATTAAAAATACATGGAAATCTTGTGTAGGACTTGGAGGTGCGATGGGGACACTGAAGTGCGATGGTCTGCGCAGAAGTGCGATGGTCCGTTCGCTGATGTGCGATGGTCTATATGACGCCTGGTGTCTTGTTTAAAATCTACAGATGTGCAATTATTTAATTGTTTTATAGTTAGTATATAAAATATTCATTATTGTCTATGTATGTCCTTAGTTACAGTTGCATATTAATGGAGAAATCGTCCTCTTTGATTTTCTGCATGGGAACATAATTCTGCCTTAACATTTTATTTTTACCTGGTTCTTCTCATGAGTTCCTCTTTTACAGTAATATTATAATACAGAGAGTCTGTTTACGAACCCGTGTGTATTTAGAGAATAATGCAACGTTCTAAACTAGAACCTTTTGTAGATTTCGAAAAAAAAGATCCGCTACAGAAGTTAATTCAACCAATCACTCTCCGTTTCCTGTAGTTTATAAGCCCCTTATTAACTCAAAAACCCGAAAACTGCTTCTACAGTAACACAATGTAACGTTGACCTAAAGCAAACAAACTGCCTTCTACATAGACATGAAAAGCATTGAAAATATAGTTTATTTAGTCCATCGCACTTCGTCGTAGCTATCAACAAGATAGCGTCACAATGCCACCATCACACTTCAGCATGACTATCGCGGTTCCGAGTACCATCGCGGTTTAGAGTCCTACATATTGTCATGGTGAAGATGTTTGTAGAAGACTACAATGTAAACAAAGGCCATCTTTTCCCTCAGAGCTATAAGGTTCTTGATTTATCTTTATGCTTATTTATATTGTATAAAATATAAATACTTAAAGTAAAAAATAATTTAATGATCAATTCTAATTATATATATCCTGTCTTTCAATACATGTGTGTTGTGAAATTGTGGAGATTACAATAAATTCTGAAATAAATATGTATAGGTTTTTAAAACCTAGCAAAATATGAATTATTTTCAATTCAGTATATATTCATAATCAATTATATAATTTTTTTCAGTCCTAAGAATTCTTCGCATTTTCCATGTATTTAGTTGATTAAAAAAGAGTAAAACTTTTGCCCATAGTATGCAGTTTGTGTATACATAGGAAAAAAATCCATTTTTCTCGCTAAGCTATTTTGAATTTTCCAATTTTCTGTTTAAGAAAATCCTTATATTCAAAAACTATTCTTTCTGTTGAAGAAAATCTTCAAACTTTTCAAACTAGTCATACAATTCATGTTTCAAGTTATTCAAATGTATAATTAAGGAAACATTGTTTCTTAAAATCACTTTCAATAGTTTACATGTGAACTGTATGCTGTAAGTGAAAATTGAATGCATACTTTGCCGCCAGTGGAATGTTTGAAATGAATCATATGAAATTACAGGATCTCCTAAAATCTGCTTATTTGCATGTTATATTCATTCAAAAAATTTACTGGTTTGAACAGATTTTCATGGGTGGTTTGTCTGCAGGCCACTGTTAAAGTGAATGACTTCAACAGTTCTTTTTAATTATTAAGAATCCTTATGCAACTGTCTAAATAGTTTTGTAAAGTTTTGAAGTTGTCTGAGTGAGTTTTGATTTGTATAAGTTCTTTGTATTTGGTGCTATGAATTGTTTATTACAAGTGCAATGTTCTTCAGTTATATTTATTTATTTATTTAATTGTATAAGGGGAGATAACTTCATAGTTTTTGCACAACCAACAGATTTTTTTATTTATCATTTTTCCAGGCACATGTATCAAAATTATCACTCATTTAAAACATATACGGAGTGCTGACTTTGGGTTTGCCAGGAATTTAGGATAAAAATTGTCATCATTGTGAGGAGATATGCGGACATAAGGTGTTTTTTTTTAGGGGGATGGGAGTATATCAGGATTTTAAAAGTAAAAAAAGGTATCATAAACAAGAGCTTTATGGAGAAGTAATATCAATCTAACTAGATCTGACTTTTATGTTTTTGTTGGTGAGATATAGAATATTGTATTCTATCTATTCAGTGCCCCTAGTATTTATAAAGTACCTAAGAGAGTTATTAAAAACTTTATTTGACCCTGGAATTTATTTTCCAGTTTTCCAGTATGTACTAATGATATATAATGGTAATTGGACTAACATATCAGTTGTAGCACATTAAAGTGATAGTCAATCATATGGGTGTTTATAAGTTGTTACAGGGGCACTTTTACATGTTTTTATAATCATTTATTATTGCCAGTGTGTATAGATGCTGTGATATTTGTTGTTTTTGTTTTCAATACTTTTATTATGTTTTGTATGTTTTCTACTTTTCTGTGTAATCGTTTTATACTACATCTTGCTGATAAGCTAGCTAGCATTTGAAAAATAATTTACATTAGCCAAAGTACTAAAGTTAATCATTACCAAATCAATGAACATTTGCATTTCATAGAAAAGTATTATAAACTGTATAAACTAGTCATGTACAACATTTTTAGACTCCTTCAGATTTAGATTTTGATATGTTGTATAGATGCATGTCTATTAGTGAAGAATATATGTTAACCACTAGATTTGGTTATTTGTGTCATAGTGTTGCTATATCATTGACATATTCCTCACATATCCTTTTGTTTATTATTAAATGTACTCATACAAGATAAGTATCATTTTTTTCAGACTGAAATGATCAAATCTAGAATTTATACTATTTAATTTTTCAACTTGTTATTAATGATCCCTTTTCAAAGAGCTGTTCCCCAGGTTATTTTATATGGAGAGAGCTTGGTATTTTTCCAACACCCTCTTTGGATGTAATTTCCCCAATCAAACAGGAAATGACTGACAATCTATTGTATGTATACAAGGTACAGCCAAACATAGACTCCATCAGCTAGAGTTGTTGTTAGGGTTATTTATATGCAGAGAGCTAGGCATACTCTGGCATGTGTCTTGAGTTATTATCCCCAATCAGACTGTGTATTTCTGTATCCTTGGCAAAAGTTACAGGAAGCCTTTGCCAACATGCTGTGAATGTTTGACATATTGTCAATATGGAATATTAGACCTTAACACCAGCCTATATTAATCCTGTACCGACCAATAGACAATAATGAAAGTAACATACTTGGACAGGAGAGTATCAAACTCTAAAAATAGATTTGTAATAAAAATCACATACACAACAGGACTTCAAAAGATTTGTTGCTTAATATATATGGAAGTCTATTAATTAGATATAAGAAGATGTGGTATGAGTGCCAATGAGACAACTCTCCATCCAAGTCAAAATTTATAAAAGTAAACCATTATAGGTCACAGTACGGTCTTCAACACAGAGCCTTGGCTCACACCGAACAGTAAGCTATAAAGGGCCCCAAAAATTACTAGTGTAAAACCATTCAAACGGGAAAACCAACGGTCTAATCTATATAAAAAACTAGAAACGAGAAACACTTATGAACCACATCAACAAACAACAACTACTGAACATCAGATTCCTGACTTAGGACAGGTGCAAACAAATGCAGTGGGTTTAAACGTTTTAATGGTACCAAACCTTCACCCTTTTTCTGAAACAATAGTGTAACATCACAACATAGAAAGACACACTATAAAATATCAACTGAAATAGCTTAACTCAATCAATGGACATATTAACACCATTGAACATACACTGAACAAATTAATTTGACCTATGATACAATGTAAATACAAAATAAATAAACTAAGGGAAGAATAATAAAAGTAACATGTTATATCGGTATGAAATGTTACACAACTAAAGAAAAACAATATGCTCGAACAAAAATATCAGCCATTTGCAATAACTTTAAACACAGGTAAATGAAAATAATTTTGTTGTTAGGTATACGTGTACAGTTCCAATAGAGAAAGGAAATATTTTACAATTATTAACTCTATTTACAATGAAACTAGAATCATCTTTGTTATAGTGTAACCCTTAGATCATCTTTGTCCTGCCATTTTATTTTGTAGAAGAGGCCACACTAAAAACAAACATTATTGCACTATTTTCTTTTCTAAAGTTTGCATTTGCCTCTGGGTATAATTTCTGCTGTAGCCAAGAGTTGCAAAAGAAATAATAGGTATTTTGGATATATTACCAAAGCAAAAGTGTTTACTCACACAGACTGTTTTCACAATCTTTATTTGATTCTGTAAATAATAACAGTAAATAATGTTTAATACTAAAGTTTTGTTTTTTTATTATATTTTTTTAGGTTTCCACCAAAGCTAAACCAAGAAAAAACATTGTTAGTCTCCAAAGATATAATCAAAAGTGGAAAAAAACAATGCTTGAAAACTATTTTGAAATGTCTGTTCTTAAGAAAATTGTACTTAAAGCTGTTTATAATAATTATTAAGGTTGTATGGAAAATTTTCTTCTGGTTTATCTTATGCATTGCTTAATACATTGAGTAAATTACCTACTACATAAAAGGTTGGCAGATACTTAACAATAATAATGTTATTTCTTGTTAGTAAATGTAAACTGGATTTGAAAGATTTTATATCAATCCTGTAGTGCTTATATGGAACCATGTAATATTCATATAATAATATCAATCATATTTATACATATATATATATGTAATTATTTATAATTTATACATTTGTGAAACATTTTCATATTTGTCAATTACAGGACAAGATGTTTTATTGAACTGACAATACTCATATCTTATATAATCATCATCAGATCTGTTTTATTACGAATATCTAGTCCCTTCATTTTTTATTACAAGGATAGTTACTGCAATTACTGGATGTTAGGAGTTTTGAATTAAGTTGAAAATAAAAAATATAACTTGAATGAGTTATCTTTCTTGATGTGTGTTTTGTACTGATCAATTCATAAATGTTTATCATGTAGATGATGTATGTCGATATAGGATGTTTCATTTGGGTTCAAACTTTTAACTTACAAGTATTCAGTACGATGGATTTCCTATTGGACAGATAACCTTTATTGAAGTCCACTTAATTTACAGTGAAGTTCACAACAGCTATAAATACGCTTTAAAATATTAGGTTTTTCCAGTTTTTATATATATTGGTATGACGTTGGCGTCGTTGTCGTTGTCCGAAGACACATTGGTTTTCGCACAATAACTTTAGTTTAAGTGAATGGATCTCTATGAAATTTTACCATAAGGTTCAATACCACAAAAGGAAGGTTGGGATTGATTTTGGGGGTTATGCTACCAACAGTTAAGGAAAAAGGGGCCAAAAAAAAGCATTTTTCTAGTTTCCAGACAATAACTTGTGGAACGGTGTATGGATCTCTCTGAAATTATACTACAAGTTTCTATACCACAAAGGGATGGTTAGGATTTGCTTTGGGGGTTATGGCTCAAACCGTTTAGGAATTAGGGGCAAAAAAGGGGGAAAAACAGGGGTGTCCTGGTTAAAGGACAAATACTTTAATACAAAACATAATTTAAAGCAGTGTAAGGGAGGTAATTCAAATACATCATTTGAATTACCTCCCTTACACTGCTTTAAATTATGTATAAAGTAATGGTTAATGAACAATTAAGACAATTTAAAAGCAGTGGAAGGGAGGTAATCCAAATACAACGTTTTGATTACCTCCCTTACACTGCTTTTAAATTATGTTTAAAGAAATGTATATTTATAATGAAGACCAGTAAAAATATCTGCAAATGTTGCATCTTTTTTTTGTACCAAAAAATCCATATGAAAGATTTGACACCATATTTTAAATTCTATTATAAAAAAGATTAAGTAAGCACTATGGTAAATTTAAATGAGTAATTATGGTTGCAAACTCCATTGGAAATTTGAATTGAGATTATGACCATATCTTGAGGGAAAGAATTTTTTTTTGGGGAAAAAAGGGGGGTGGGTAAAAAGAAATTGCGAGGGGTCAATTTTTTCTCATTTCAGATTTCAGAAATTAAAAAGAAAAATTCTTCAAATTTTAATTTATTTGCAAAAAAAAGTGTTTGTGGGGGGTAGGGGGGGGCTTAATACCCAACAGCATAGTGTATTGCACAAAAGCAAAAAAAAAGGGGGTAAGTTTTTCTTTTTTTTTGTGGGGGTGGGAGGTCAATTCACAACAGCAAAGTGTATTGCACAAAAGCAAAAAATTGAATATAAATTCAAATCATATAACCAATTCTAAGTTCTTTGACTACAGTTATTCTGTGTCAGAAACCTTTTATGTGTCAAATATTTAATTACAATCCAAATTCAGACCTGTATCAAGCGCGAATATTGTGCTCATTTTTGCCCCAACTGTTCAGGGTTGGACCTCTGCGGTCGTATCCAGCTGCTCTGGAATAAAAAATTCTTAGCATATAGTTGTCTCTTTGTCAGTTCGTTTATCTGTGGGGATGTAATTAACATTTTGAGGGTAATAACTTGAGTATTTGATTTCAATGAAACTTGTTTATATGGAAGTGGGAACGTATATAGATTTTCGGATTCAAAGGTGAAGTTCGATGTTACTAAATATAGAACTCTTTGTTGTTCAAACCAAATGGTTTCTGGATATTTGCTTGAGTATCCCTTGCTGGACTGTAAGGAATTATAAATAGATGGATGATATTTGGAAGGGAAAGAAGCCTATTTATTTTTGGATCAAAAAGGTCAAGGTCTATGTTACTAAAAATTAAAAAAAGCTTTTTGTCTGGATATCAACTTGATTATCACTTGATGGATTAGAATGAAACATAGATTGAAGATATATGGAAGGATAAAAATCCAATTGATGATCAATAGGTAAAAAGGTGCTTATTATAAAAATATTATCATATATTTTGTTTGAACTAAATAGTTCTGGATATTAACTTGAGTTTCACTTGATGGATTGGAATGAAAGTTATAAAGATAACAGATTGAAAAGGGGATAAAAATAAGTTAAAGGTTGACGAGTTTTCCTTTTTGAAATAAAAAGAAACTTATAATGAGTGGGAATATATAGGTACAGGTCAAGAGTCCTATCTATTTTCAGGTCAAAGGTCAAGGTCACAGGTATATATACAATAAGTGCAGTTTAGTGTTTGTTGATGATTACTTGTTGGATATCAACAGTACTTATACAATAGAATTATAGATAAAGGTCAAAAGCCTATGATTTTGAGGTCAAGGTCATAGTTACACAAACATACAGTAACTTCACTCTGCCACATTTTCATGTGCCTATCCAAAGTCGGGAACCTTTTCAGTAGTAGTCGAATGTCATCTATTAATGTTTTTCGTATTCAGAGAATTGGGTGTTGATAGCAGATTTTTGATTGTTGAATATATTCACAACTTGTATAGAAAGATTTTGAGTTCGACACATTGTATGGACACCTATCTATCGTTGAAGACTCTATGTTGTTTTCTAAATGCCTTTCTGGTTATTTATGTCATGGGGTTCACAACTTGTTTAGACTCAGAAAGATTTTGAGTTTGATATATTGTATGGACACATGACTATCGTTGAAGACTCCAGTGTCGGATCCAGGGGGGTTCCGGGGGTTGGAACCCCCCCTTTTTTTTGACGATCAATGCATTTGAATGGGGACATATAGTTGGAACCCCCCTTTATCCTGGGTTAGGAACCCCCCCCCCCCCTTTATAAATGGCTGGATCCGCCCCTGGACTCTATGTTGTTTTCTAACTGCCTTTCTGGTTATTTATGTCATGGGGTTCACAACTTGTTTAGACTCAGAAAGATTTTGAGTTTGACACATTGTATGGACACCTGACTATCGTTGAAGACTCTTTGTTGCTTTCTACATGACTTTCTGGTTATCTATGTCATGGGGTTCACAACTTGTTTAGACTCAGAAAGATTTTGAGTTTGACACATTGTATGGACACCTGACTATCGTTGAAGACTCTTATGTTGTTTTCTAAATGCCTTTCTGGTTATTTATGTCATGGGGTTCACAACTTGTTTAGACTCAGAAAGATTTTGAGTTTGATATATTGTATGGACACATGACTATCGTTGAAGACTCCAGTGTCGGATCCAGGGGGGTTCCGGGGGTTGGAACCCCCCCTTTTTTTTGACGATCAATGCATTTGAATGGGGACATATAGTTGGAACCCCCCTTTATCCTGGGTTAGGAACCCCCCCCCCCCCCCCCCCTTTATAAATGGCTGGATCCGCCCCTGGACTCTATGTTGTTTTCTAACTGCCTTTCTGGTTATTTATGTCATGGGGTTCACAACTTGTTTAGACTCAGAAAGATTTTGAGTTTGACACATTGTATGGAAACCTGACTATCGTTGAAGACTCTTTGTTGCTTTCTACATGACTTTCTGGTTATCTATGTCATGGGGTTCACAACTTGTTTAGACTCAGAAAGATTTTGAGTTTGACACATTGTATGGACACCTGACTATCGTTGAAGACTCTTATGTTGTTTTCTAAATGCCTTTCTGGTTATTTATGTCATGGGGTTCACAACTTGTTTAGACTCAGAAAGATTTTGAGTTTGATATATTGTATGGACACATGACTATCGTTGAAGACTCCAGTGTCGGATCCAGGGGGGTTCCGGGGGTTGGAACCCCCCCTTTTTTTTGACGATCAATGCATTTGAATGGGGACATATAGTTGGAACCCCCCTTTATCCTGGGTTAGGAACCCCCCCCCCCCCCCCCTTTATAAATGGCTGGATCCGCCCCTGGACTCTATGTTGTTTTCTAACTGCCTTTCTGGTTATTTATGTCATGGGGTTCACAACTTGTTTAGACTCAGAAAGATTTTGAGTTTGACACATTGTATGGACACCTGACTATCGTTGAAGACTCTTTGTTGCTTTCTACATGACTTTCTGGTTATCTATGTCATGGGGTTAACAACTTGTTTAGACTCAGAAAGATTTTGAGTTTGACACATTGTATGGACACCTGACTATCGTTGAAGACTCTTATGTTGTTTTCTAAATGCCTTTCTGGTTATTTATGTCATGGGGTTCACAACTTGTTTAGACTCAGAAAGATTTTGAGTTTGACACATTGTATGGACACCTGACTATCGTTGAAGACTCTGCTTTCAAATGCCTTTATGGTTATTTATGTCATTGGGTCAGCTGCCACATGTCACATTGATGTATAACCCACATATATTTCTTATCTAAGCTACAAATAATCTGACATTCTTTGGACGTTAAGCAAACAACAATCAATCAATCAATGATATGAAATTCTACAAAATCTTTGTTTCTAGATAAAATCTTTTAAATACGGATTTTTATGCTTCAAACCCCCACCCCACCCCCACCCTTTCCCCCTTTAAAGGCAACAGGGTCATATAGTTAACATTTATATCACACCTACTCATCCATACTCCCTGGAGTTGGTTTCCAGATGTTAATTTGAGTAAGCCTCCACCATCAATTTTTTTTTATTGGATTTTTTGCGCACATCACACTACTCACATGCACACAAGTCCTTGTATCAAATGTCCAGTATGGATTTTGATGAGTAATGGAATTGAAGTTGACCATGGCGTTTGAAATTCTTAGGGTCCACAAAACACAAATCGAGTACGAATTTGACCAATTTCACGATTGTCATTTCACATTTACCCTCTTTATCAAAGTGGAAATTAACTGGTGCTTTGGTTTCTGCACAATAACTTTAGTAAGCTTCCACCAAATTAGTTTTAATTAGGAATGTCGATAACTACAGATCCAGTTCGGATTTGATAGATTTAATTTTGTCTTTCCAGAGTTATGCTGGTAGTTTAAGCGAGAAATAAGAAACTTGCTTGGTTTTCAGCTCAGAAACTTGAGTTTCCACCAAATCATTTGAAATTTAGAAGTAACGTTTAGGGACCACTAAACACCGTGAGATTAAATTTGAGCGATATACCATAGTCTTTCCAGAGTTTTGCCCCTTTATGAAGTGGAAAAAGGGATTTTTTTTTCTGCACAATAACTTGACTAAGTCTCCACCAAATCGTTTGATATTTGGAAATGTAAGGGACTAACAAACACAGAAATTCTTACCAATTCCATTTTTGTCTTCTTACAGTTATGTTTCTCGATCAATTAGAAATTAGCAAAATCTGTGGTTCCAAGATATTAACTACTGAACCCTTTCTTTCAGAAATAAATGATGCTACATTATATAAGCAGGGGCATCAGTGTCACATTAACGTATGATTGTTGGGGAATATATATACGGGGTGTATTGGACATTTGCCTCCTAATAGACCTAACGGGTAATATAAAAATAAGAAGATGTTATATGATTGCCAATGAGACAACCCTCCACCAGAGACCAATTGACGTAGGAGTAAGCATCTATGATCACTGTACGGCCTTCAACAACGAGCAAATCACATACAGCATAGTAAAATGTAAAAGGTCCCGAAATTAAAAATGTAAAACAAAGCCAGGGCTAGGGAAACCTATTGATTAAATATTCTTCAAAAAGGAGGATGGAAGGATTTTACTGTTTATCAAGACTCGAGCAAGTATTTATAACACGACAGATAAATGTAGATTGAAATTTCAGGAAATAGAACATTTTTTAAATAGTTTACAGAAATATTATGTGTCCCATACCAAGAAGGGTTTAAGCCAAGGTCAGGGAACCCTTGCCCAAATTTTGGCCAAGTGAGTTGTCCTGTGTAAAGGATTCTAGAAGAGTATATAAAACAATTTTAGTTTAAAGGTGACTTTTTTATAAAATATTTTTGGGTATATTGGAGACTATCTATCAGTGTGCGGTCCTGGCAGTACCAATTTTCGACTTCTATTATTCATATGCAAGACCAATGATATTGACATTTTGACATTTAGACAAAACCCTATATTGATGCAATTTGTAACTTTAAAAAAATAAAGAAACAATATATATTTTTCTAATGCATACGGTTGTTTATAATAAAAATTTGTAATACATGTAACTAAAAGCAGTTGTTTGGCTTTTCACAATCTTTTGATGAAATCTTCAACTTTGTAATCATTCAAAATGGATATAACAGACACAATACCAAACCAAATTGTTGTTTTTGAAATACGAAAACAGAAATTATTTGCGTACAGCCACTTTAGTTGTTCCTATAATCTGAAAGTCTTGTTCTGAATCAACAGAAATCATAGGAACTTGTCGATAACATGGCCAAGTTTGCTTTACTATTACTTTGTTACTAGGTGTTGTTGTTTCTTTCAGTACAGGAACAATCATGGCCAACCTGCATTTCAATACATAGGCCAGCACAGTGATATTCTTGGTTTTAGGAACCGATCTTTGTTTACAGGTTGTTGATGCAATACGTCTCTTGAGGTCCTGAAAAATAAAATGCAGATTTTTGATAGTATTGTTCGTTTTTTTCACAACTTTTCTAGCCCAGACCAATTTACAGCTTTACATATTGTGTAGACACTAATGTGAGACTAAATGTAACCTCAAGAGGTGCTTGTGATTTTTTCTATATTTTGTTTTTGCCTAGAGATATCTTTCTCACTGACGAATACACTTTTTCATCTTGCCTAGGGGTATCTTTCTCACTGACGAATACACTTTTTCATCTTGCCTAGGGGTATCTTTTTCACTGACGAATACACTTTTTCATCTTGCCTAGGGGTATCTCTCTTACTAACGAATACACTTTTTCATCTTGCCTAGGGGTATCTGTCTCACTGACGAATACACTTTGTAATCATCATCAGGTATGCTCAAGAACACACTTTTGGGAATCCACATATATAACGTTATATATATACAGAGTATTAAAGAGGGTGGTAAAGGGGGGGGGGGGGTGCTTGCACGGAAAAAAACGTGAAATAAGACATAATTTCACGTTGAACGTGAAATAATTTCTGTCATGAACGTTGCACGAAAAATAAAGACTTTGATGTGAACCTTTTGTGACTGAGTCACTGTCTTCTTGTATATATAAATCATAGTCTCTGTGTTACTTGATATTCCCGATTTAGTATACACATTTATGATATATATGGTTTACGGCTTTTTAAAAAAGTATATAACAATCTTCTTAACTATCAAAATGCAAAATCGATAAGAAACAACATAAAAGGCCTTTCCGCTTTATCAAAAAACAAAATTAAATTCATTTTTTTCTTGACGATTCCTGCCAAGTGTTTGAATTTTATTTGAAAAATACCGAGCACGGAAAATAAGCATTTGAAAATCACGATGCACGTAAAATTAAATAAGCCGAACACGTTGAACGAGGCACCTGTCTTGCACGACTGAACGTCAAATAAAAAAGTGAAAACACGTTGAACGTCAAATAAAAAACGGCGATCACGTTGCACGAAAATAACCCTTTACCACCTTCATTAAACTAAAAGGGTCTTAAACTTTGGTTTAAGTACAATTACATAATTCTTAACTGAAATTTGAGTCAAAATGTATAATTTAAATCAGTTACATAAATATGTATTACTATGGTATCATACGTCTCTGTTTAAATTCTAAAGTCTGAATTCCGACTTTAAAAAAAAATAAAAAATTTTGACTTTTTTAACCTTTAGAATTAAAAAAATTTTAATATTTTTTTTTTTTTTAATTTCTAATAGTGCAAACTGAAAATTTCTACTTTTCCCAAGTATTTAAACTTTAATGATAGTTATTCAAAAATAAACGTTAATTACAAATGACAGAAATACGACATAAATTAATAAGGCGATATTTTACTTTAACTATTGAAGAGGTTGGTTTATAGAGACATTCTTAATTGGCGGATGAATAAGTTGGACGCGTTTAAGGGCATACAAGACAATTTCGATCCCAAGGTGAATTGTTGACGAAAATTTGCATACAAGGTATTTTCCACCTAAGCAATTCAAATATATAATAAAAAATATACCTTCATGTGCTACTTTAAGAGATGAATGGGGTCGAAATTTTAAACATTTACTCAAAGCGAATTTTTGATCTAAGTATGATCTAAACAATTCTTTGGAAATAATTAATTTTTATCAAAGTTTCAGGATTTTAGGAAAAAAAGGCATTTTTGCTGTATATTCATCTAATTTAAAAAAAAATCATCGGTGACTTTTTCATAAAAATTTGTACAAGTAATCTTCATACATAATCAAACCTAATGTCATTTTAAAAATAGAGGGGTCCATGAACTCCTTTTCAAGTTAAATCAGTCTCAATGATAAAAATCAGTCGAAAAAGCATCTTTTCCCGATATGTCGCGAAAAATAACATTTTACGTTAGCAACGTCATTACCTCCACCGTGTATCGTATGCCATTAACGTTGTAACTTGCTAGCTTGGGTCTGATCTTCAAATATCCGCATCGTCACAACTTAGATATTCCAAAACTCCAATGATTAGCCTGACATTCTTATAGTCCGACCTCCCATTGACCCGACAACCTTTTAGTCCTCAATTCAATTTACGGACAGTGATTAATTTCAGTGTCATAAAATTGCCTAACTGGTGTAAGAAAAAAAATGAATGTTCGGAACAGAAGGCCTTTCTTGCCAAAACAAACAAGCAAAAAACTAAAGAATGCAAGTAGCATGCACTGTTTATACATTAAACAAAACGATAGGACATGTGCATAATTTGGCTTTCGCATCATATTAACTAAACAGCCATTTTATTTTCATTTCAGTATTACTATTAATTTGTATTAATTAATTTCCAGTCGACATTAAAGATGACCGTTTTGATCGAACACAATTTTCTGTTATCTTATTTCAATATGTAGGATAACTGAATGAACTAGTCAACAAAGGGACCGCTCATCATACTTAAAGGACAACACAAACTATAAGTTCATACAAATGCCAGCCAAATATTGTAATCATTACCACATTACACAGAATCCATAAACATTATAACTATGCAGACGAGTTTGAGATAAAAGGAGTTTTAGTGTGCGGAAAAAGTTATTTGTAAGGAAAATTTATCATTTAACGCAAATATGTATTTAGAATTATTGTGCATTCAAATGACTTAAAATATATCGAATAATCCTATAGCTATAACTAAAGCTGTTTTTGAAATTTACAAAATTCTTAAGAAATGTCACTCTTTGGATATCTTTTTTATATTTGCATTCTTGAATTAGCTATTCTATGAATGTTAATTGATTTGGTGATAAACAATTCCACCCGACACCATGTCTGACAAGTCTCGTTTCTGATAAATGGCACCTTACCTTAACAGTGCATGGTGTTTTATAAGATAACAATATATGATCGAGCAACTCATTGTCAATGAATAGACTGTGTTTTGTTACTCACTTCTCAGTTGCCGATAGGTGATCCAAGTCGTATTTTTAAATGTAGATTTGGTATCGCCGCTACCCTTTTTTTTTTTTTGCGCAATTTGACCGCCTCCTTTTCTATATAGCCGAAATAGGACACCCAAAAATTGCAAACATGTGAATCAATTTATTGCGTGTATTCCAATTATTCGCAATGAAACTAAAAAAATAAGTAAGTATCAATTTTGTAAGAATTAATTCGGTTTTCGTCTAGTGCAGTTGCCTTTTTCCGTCCATTTGTCTACTTTGATGTTTGGTACGATTTGATTTGTTGTTGTTTTGAAGAGTTTTTGGGATAAAGATTGCAACTATACAATCAAAACCATTCTGTGGCTGGCTAGATAGTTATCAATGTTACAGATCACTACTTTTGATATACACAAAACATAGTGCATCGAGCACAACTTTCTATACATCCTACCCATGAAAATTTCAAGAAATGTATCAATGATATACGGAAATATATACTCAGATACTTAAGTGTATAACCATACGTTATTTTATTTGGCAGCATTTTGTCCAAGGTTATGGTTGTCTTTCTGGTATTGTTTTACATCTAACCCCCTTGTTTGATTAATTTGGTATTTACATTGTATCATAGATCAAATTCATTCGTTCAGTGTATGTTCACTTGTTTTTGTTAATATGTCTTTTGATTGAGTTAAGCCATTTCAATTGATATTTTATAGTGTCTTTCTATGTTGTGATGTTACACTATTGTTTCAGGTAGGGTGAAGGTTGGCGCCTATTAAAACGTTTAAACCCGCTGCATTTGCTTGCACCTGTCCTAAGTCAGGAACCTGATGTTCAGTGTTTGTCGTTTGTTGATGTGGTTCATAAGTGTTTCTCGTTTCTCGTTTTTTATATAGATTAGACCGTTGGTTTTCCTGTTTGAATGGTTTTACACTAGTCATTTTTGGGGCCCTTTATAGCTTGCTGTTCGATGTGAGCCAAGGCTCCGTGTTGAAGGCCGTACTTTGACCTATAATGATTTACTTTTACAAATTGTAACTTGGATGGAGAGTTGTCTCATTGGCACTCATACCACATCTTCTTATATCTATTGTAAATAAAATTACATAAATTGCGCATGTTGCATGAATTTTGTATCTATTCTTAAAATATCAATGATGTCTTTTATAAAGTAATATTTAAAATTTGAGTTATCTTTCGTTATACATAATTGTAGCTGAAACAACCACATATCTCCGATTTATAGTAATGCTTTCCAATGCTAATACATTGCAATGTGTAATTTTTTGTTTCCACTGCAAAATTAATGCAATCTTTACCCTTCAATACTTACAATCAGTTTGATTGCTGGAATGTAATCCATTTGATTCTTTCATGTACATTGTATTGTCAGCTTGTCAAATTTAAAAAAAAAAGTTTTACGGAAGCATGCAGTAACTGTTACGAGTTGGTTGTCCGTTATTGAATATCTGTGTCACAGATGATCACGGATATGTTTCAAATGTCATGAATATCCGAATGAGACTTATCATCGAATTTTACTAAGCATGAGCAAAATTCTATCATATAAGACAAGCTGAAATTGCTCTTTAAAAATATTATATAATTTTAATCCCTTAAAAAATGAAATAAAAATAGAATTTGGAAAAAAAAACATGTTTTCCGACTTTTAATGCATTTCATAATATATCCACAAAGAAGTAATGCCAACAAAATGCTGACGATGAACGAAGTCATTGGACGTTTGTTTCATATTGAATTCATATAAGAATACGACAAAGAAATTTAACAATACCTTTACAATTTCTTTTTTTGATGTACCATCGACTTTCCTAACAGTCATCAAACAATATTGACTAAGAACAATGGTTACCATAGGAACGTTGCTCACGTACCGTCTTTTTTCAGTATAGCTTACAATATCGGTGTCAAAACGCTTAACTTAATGGAAGCCGACACAATGTCACATATTATAGGCTAACTCATTTTAATGGTTTTAATTTATGATATAGCGTAGATGAGATATTTGCAAAATCACAAAGAAAAGATTGGGTTACCTTTCTTATCTCCGAGAAAATAGAGGCACAATATTGAAAGTTTTCTACTTTATTGTAAGGAAAGTAACGTAAAAAAACGTAATTGGGCGACAGTTTGAATTTTGGTGGCATATTTTTATTTATTCAGAACTGGTTGAACTGCATTTGAATATAACAAATATAGGTGTAGCGTTTATGCTATACAGGTGTAGTATTGATACTTCTTAAAATACAGGTGTAGTATTTATACTTATTAAAAAACAGTCGATTCAAACTCTGTAAAATAGGTCTGTAAATGTATTGAAGGTATTTTAGTAGAAATCAGTATTTCATGTTTTATTTCATTCATCTCTCATGTTTGAATGATGTTGACCACAAAAACGAATTTGATGACCAACCTAATTATTGCATATCATTAAAACGGAAATGTCTAATTTCTAATCCAAATTTTGTGGGTTAATTTCGGGAAAATTCAATTTAAAGTGAATAAATGTATTTTCTAAGCCGCGTTTTACAAAGATATATTTACAGATTTATTTCACAAATTTTCAGTTGACTGTATCTTTGAAGTATGAATACTACATGTATAATTTTCGATATTCAGATGCAGTTAGACTACATATAAATGTTCAAGATTGTATCAAAATCCGATATGTCGCCCAATTACGTGTACTTCGTTTTCGTTACTACACAACAAAAATGAAAATCATATTATTTCAATTAAAAAAATCGATTATCATAAACAATTTGAATCGTATGTCAAAAAATGATTTTTGTATACCTTAATTGAGCCATTTTGTCGGCAATGGACATTTGAGCGATTAAAAAGGGACATTTGAGCGTCAAAATTTTAGGACATTTGAGCGAAAATGAAAAATAAGCATAGGACATTTGAGAGAAAAAAAAAATGAAAATGATGAAGGAATACCTCTTCCGTTCGCCAGATGTAATCTGTTACCCTTGCTCACCATGGGGAGGTAGAAGTAGGAGTTCGAGCAGGATATAGTTAATAAAATGTGGAGTTTATAACGCACAAAGTTTAAGACATCTTTTAATTGTAAAATATAGAAAGCACTGTCTTAAAACTTAAAACTCGGCAATGGCATTATTTTCATGTCAGTTCGGGCTTGAAATTTATATCCTAGGCTTCTGACATAAGAATCCCTCATTATTTCCTCCTGGCAGTACCGCAAATGAAAGTCCAGAAGATTCTGTTCCTTCTCCTTGTCTGTTCGGCTATGAGGTTTTATTGGTAAGTAGAGACCAATTCAGAACTACACTACCATTTACTAGCCAGAACCGGTCGAATTACTCGGTGCAAAATCAAATAAAATAAATTTAATTTAAAAACTTACTCTTTTTTCTTACTTTTTAAAAATATTTTCTTAACTCATATAAAAGTATCGCAGGAAATTTCGCTCAAACGTCATATTTGAAAATCCAGATAAGGTTAATATTCTGGCGCTAAAATGTACTATGATGTCGGCTATCAAATGACCTTATGTGCATTTTTTATTTTTGCTCAAATGTCCTATGCCCCATTTTGTATGGTTCTTGTTGTCATTTTTCTCTTATTTTTATGAATTAATAGATCTTTGATAGTTTCCATTTCATTTATTCCAACTTTTTTTTTCGGATTTGGGACGATATAAAGTTATATGTCCCCCGAAACCATTGTTGATTCGTAATGAAACGGCAACATGTCGGAAGTAGTAGCGTTTTTTTTTAATAGAAGACTGTTATGTTTTTTACTCGTTAGATACATAAGTCGACTATATATCCACTTATTATTTCGTGTACGCATAAAAACCTGTGGAAATTCACAATTTTGATAATACGTCAGTTACATCAG
The DNA here is from genome assembly GCF_021869535.1 of Mytilus californianus. Lineage (NCBI taxonomy): Eukaryota > Metazoa > Mollusca > Bivalvia > Mytilida > Mytilidae > Mytilus > Mytilus californianus. The sequence goes on along the minus strand of NW_026262690.1, from coordinate 30,080,392 downwards.
ACCTGGGACCAATATATAAAGGGACTTAAAAAACTAAGAATAGTTTTAATATCATTGTACCGCAAAATTTACCTGTAAAGGGCCATTTTTTGTCCAAACATTGGTCTACTATCTTTCTAACTCCTCTTAGGATGGCTTTTGATATTGATAAAATGATATGACATTGAAGATGATAATATTTATTAGTCCCAGATCAGACATCAATAATTCTGCTTCAGTTAATATGAAATTATGAAACAGGGAAGTTTAGATATGATCCCTATGGCCATATTATTACAAGTTTCAGACAGAGAGGTTGTACATTTTCTGATAGAAACAAATATCGTCCACCATCTAAATTAAATTGGAACCAGGTTATGAAAAATACTCGTTCGTTCAATTATAAAATATGGTGTAAAATGGAGTCTTTGTCTAAAATCTGATAAAAACCACTCCATTCTTATTTCAATAAATGTATGAATACTGTAAATATACGCATAAGACATCTCAAAAATGATTGAGAAATTACTAAAAGGATATATGATACATCATTTTCAGGATTAACATTTCAGTAAGTACTAGGGAAGTCGTTTGTGTTAGTATACCGACTGACAAAGCAACCAAAAATGTGGTATTGTTATGACGTTAACACTACTCAAAAGTTCTTAAGATTGAAATTATATTGTCTCCTACATTTAAGATAGAACATTTTAATGAAAGGGTCAAATAAAAGACAATAATATCTTCAAAATATTAAGGATTTTCTACCACAGGAATAGACTACCTCAGCTAAAAACGTTCGGAATTGTAGGTCCTCAATGTTCTTCAACTTCGTACTTGCTTGGCCTTTTTAACTTTTTGTATTCGAGCGTCACTGACGAGTCTCTTACATACGAAACACGCGTCTAGCGTACACAATTTTCATCCTGGTATCTATGATGAGTTTAATGAAACATTACCACATATCAGTTTAAGAATATTTGAAGTAACTATGAGTACTCTTGAAGTACGTTGTGTCTTTTTCCATTTTGTTAGTGGATAATCATGCGTGCTTACCGATCTGATGCGTCAAGTCCTTTTCAACTGATCTTTACAGTTTGTTCTAATGTTGTAATGTTACACCACTATTTTAAGTTCTTGTTTAACTTCGTCACATCCGTTATGTGCAGGTCCCAATCCAGTAGCCTGTAGTCTAGTGGTTGTCGTTAATTGCTGTCTACCATAATAGTTTTCGTTTAATGTTATAGTCTTTAATCAGGCCATTCGATTTCACCCTATGAATTGTTTATCCCGGGCCTTTTGTAGCTTTGTCCATTGTTGAAGGCCGTACGGTTACCTGTAGTTTCAAACGAGAAAACCAACATCCTGATTTATGTACAAAACAATAAACGAAAAACAAATATGATAAACAGTAACAAACGACAACCACAGAATTGCAGGCTCCTGGTTTTTGACAGGCGCATACAGAATGTGGTTGAGTTAAATATATTTGCGGGCGCCAAACCCTGCCTTAGTATGGGACAGTGAAGTAACAACAGAACATAAAAACTAAACTGTAAAAATCAGCTGGACAGGGCTTGACTCAGCAGATTGACACAAAGTACAAACACTAACAAATAGACAAAAGTCACAAAATATCGCAGCTAATAACCAATAACAACTAATGAAAAACATATATGTATTCAAGAAAAAATATCAATCATCACACAACTAACGGGTAGACTGTAAAAACGTCAAAGTTAAGATTTACAACAGGCAAATGAGCAATAAAGATAAAAATAAAAACGATCAAAGTGGTGGAGAAGGTTTCGAACTCTCGAGCAAACAAATGTAGATTTTTTCCCTACATGTATTTCTGTCTCAAATATAAAATCGCGTTATCGGATTGGAGATCAATGGCGCTGCTCCGTTTATAAAACAATAAGAAAATTCAAGCAAAGTAGAAATCTACCTGATGTAATGTGGAAGAAAATATAATGTAAAAACACAAACTAAGCTTAAAATATGACCGAGAAAAGTATGTAGGTCTCCAGGGTAAATATTTATCGGATCATGTTTGTTTGTGACAGTTCGCACAATTTTAGGACTAAATACATGTAAAAATGTCATTATTGTTGACCATTTGTTCAATAAAATATGTTTATATATTATACTTTCAACTTTTTTATTGCTCCTATTTATCTATTGAGCATCAGCCGGTCCGTGTATCGATCATATGAACCGGGTCAGTGGGGTGATGACTATATTATAAATATTCATGGAAAACGTTTAAAAAATATATAATGTAAAATTACCTACAAATTATAAAATATATTAGGATATCGTCGTTACACATGTTCAAGAATCGATACACATTGATTGTTTGAAAAAGATACACACAATTTCGAAACTAACTCTAAAATGTTTGATAAAGTTCGTTGATTCATGAAGCAGTCAAAAAGACTTTACCATTCAAAGTCAGCTGTTTTGTCTTTTTTGTCTTGTTTGTTTGTTTGTTTTTTTCTTTTTCTGCTAAGCCAATGTGTGATCCCTTCCTTTGTTTTCTATAACTAAAGCTTTATTATGTATGTGTTTTCTGTCCTCATACATGTGTATTGTTTATGTAAGAAGAGATAACTTGTGTCGATTATTGAAATAACATATTATTAGATTAGAAAACAAAAATTGAGCGGTTAATGTTTAATAAGTTTTGTGCCGTTTGAATATAATGATGACCACACAATATAATTATGTGATTCGGGAAATTCATTTCTGATCCTTGATAAAATATACAGCTTTTTTGCTTTGTTAGAACACTTAAACATTTAAGTTTAACGTTACAAATAATTCATATTATTTCGGGCAAAATGACATTCAGTTACGAACTGTTCGGTCATCTTCTGGCCAAATTACATAGAAGTTAACATCTATAGGTCACTCACGGTACAGCCTTCAACAATGAGTAAAACCCTTACCACATAGTAAGCTATAAAAAGGCTAACACGGATATTGTTTTAAACATTGCATATGCAGTATGATTTATACACCAGATATATATTATAGTACACGCTTTGTAAAAGGTAAAAGTACTATAAATACTTGTAACGGAGTGGCTATTTGTCCGGCTAGCCGGACGAATAGTGCTAGGGCTATTTGTCCGGCCATTGCAATGCGCATGTCATTTTATGTGCGTTCGAAAGTGAGTGTAATATTATCTTCAGCAGCACCAGGGGTCGCGTGTAATCCGATCACTGATTTTCAATTTCATGAGATCATGGGTGAAAATGGGGATATTAATATTTGTGATAATTTTCCAGTTTTCATAATTTGACAAGGGAATACGATAGTACAACTCACAAAAAGTGGGGGATGTGGGATATAGGATTATAAAAAGTGGGGATATGAAATATAGTGGACAATAAAGGTGGGATCTGGGTAAAAAGAAAAGAGGGATTTGAAAACTGAAGGAACGCCAACCCTCTCATCACCCCTAACTCAAAATATGGACAACTTTATGTTAAGGGGATCTTTAACTCGATCTGTTTGACAGTCTCAGACATGATAATTTTGTACCTTTTTCAACAAGAAAATCCTTACGTTAACTAAATCTAAAATGCATGAGCCAATCACGACCCAAGTTTTGTTTACAAGTAATTTCCTCCCTCTTTTTGCAATGTGAAGCAATAGATATAGATATAACATTGAATTTATATGATTTTTTTTTAATATACATTGACCGCATTGGACTTTATTTGAAGAAAACAACAATTTCAATTACCAGTAACAAAATTGGGGCCTAACAATTTAAGATTGCAAAACATTGCTTTATAGATGTCCATATATATAAATATGATTTGCCACACCCTGGTGCTGCAGAAGATAATATTTCACACTCACAGACATGCGCATTGAACGGGCCGGACAAATAGTTCTGGTACTATTCGTCCGGCTAGCCGGACAAAATGCAACTGCCTACTTGTAATTGTCACACAAATTCATCCAGGACATTTTACAATTACCACGCTTTTTTATATTCCTCTTGTCTAGAAAATAAATAACATTCAGATTTTTAGCTCACCTGGCCCCAAGTGAGCTTTTCTCATCACTTGGCGTCCGTCGTCCGTCGTCCGTCGTCGTCCGTCGTCGGTGTTAACTTTTTACATTTTGAACTTCTTCTAGAGAACCACTGAATGGAATGAAACCAAACATGGCATGAATGTTCCTTATGAGGTGCTGACCAAGTGTTGTTACTTTGTAGCGGATCCATCATCTAAGATGGCCGCCAGCGGGGGACTTAGTTTAACATAGGACCCTATGGGAAATACATACAAATGTCTTCTTTTAGAGAACCACGGAATGGAATAAAACCAAACATGGCATGAATGTTTCTTATGAGGTGCTGACCGAGTGTTGTTACTTTGAAGCCGATCCATAATCCAAGATGGCCGCCAGCGGGGGACTTAGTTTAACATAGGACCCTATGGGAAATACATACAAATGTCTTCTGTAAGAGAACCACTGAATGGAATGAAACCAAACATGGTATGAATGTTCCTTATGAGGTGCTGACCGAGTGTTGTTACTTTGAAGCCGATCCATAATCCAAGATGGCCGCCAGCGGGGGACTTAGTTTAACATAGGACCCTATGGGAAATACATACAAACGTCTTCCTTTTGAGAACCATTGAATGGAATGAAAGCAAACATGGCAAGAATGTTCCTTATGAGGTGCTGACCAAGTGTTGTTACTTTGAAGCTGATCCATCATCCAAAATGGCAGCTAGCGGGGGACTTAGTTTAACATAGGACCCTATGGGAAATACATACAAATGTCTTCTTTTAGAGAACCACTGAATGGAATGAAACCAAACATGGCATGAATGTTCCTTATGAGGTGCTGACCGAGTGTTGTTACTTTGAAGCTGATCCTTCATCCATGATGGCTGCCAGATGGGGACAATGTTTAACAAAGGACCCTATGGACAATACATACAAATGTCTTCTTTTAGAGAACCACATACTGAATAGATTGAAACCAAACATGGCATGAATGTTCCTTATGAGGTGCTGACCAAGTGTTGTTACTATGAAGCTGATCCATAATCCAAGATGGCCGCCAGCAGGGGACTTAGTTTTAACATTGGACCCTATGGGAAATACATACAAATGTCTTCTTTTAGAGAACCATTCAATGGAATGAAACCAAACATGGCATGAATGTTCTTTATGAGTAGCTGACCGAGTGTTGTTACTTTGAAGCTGATCCTTCATCCATGATGGCTGCCAGATGGGGACAATGTTTAACAAAGGACCCTATGGACAATACATACAAATGTCTTCTTTTAGAGAACCACATACTGAATGGATTGAAACCAAACATGGCATGAATGTTCCTTATGAGGTGCTGACTAAGTTTTGTTACTTTGAAGCTGATCCTTCATCCATGATGGCCGCCAATGGGGGGACTTCCTTTAACATAAGACCCTATGGGAAATACATACAAATGATTCTTCTAGAGGTTCACTGAATGGAATGAAACCAAAACATGGCATAAATGTTTCTTATAAGGTGCTGATTAAGTGTTGCTACTTTGTTGCCGATTTACTGTTCAAGATGGCCACCAGGATTTTTTTAATAAATTACAGGACCAATATTAAACCAAATTTGGCCTCACTCATTATTAGGGTATCTGTTATGATTTTAATCTATTTTTACATGATTTCCAAAACCAAAGTAGAATCAGGTGAGCGACACAGGCTCTTGAGAGCCTCTAGTTTCTATTGTTATACAATTTACATGATACTTGAAACCTATAAGATTGCATGTTGTGTGTCATACCTTCTGTAATACGTAACATAATATCTTTTGCAGGTATCAGTTGGAAAATAAATCTAAGTTTTTCGTTTAAATTCAAACATTTCTACTGTATTCACATTCTCAGAAACTTTAGTTTACAGTGCAAAAAGTGCGCGCGTTTGTTCATTTTAAGTCACATTTGTGAAGAAAATTAATGATAAGTATCATTTTATATAATTGAATTAATTTTGAAGTTTTGTGTTTTGTTACTTGAAAGGGAGTGTCCAATAATATATTCTAACCGTAATTCTACCAGAGTCATACATATGTTTCTGATTCCGCAGACCATTTGTTTTGTAGTGTTCAAAGACTTTGTTTTATATTTCAAGTAACAATTGTTAAGATATTTACATGCTGTTTTCAGTTTTTGTTTAATATCATTATCTCAATAACTGTTTAAATTGTACACTGAGATTGTCAAGATTTTATTCGATGATGGGAATAACCAAAATTATTTGACAGTTCGACTCACCACACCAACCACCAACAACCGACTACGAACAACACGTGGACTAGTAGCCTGACCTGGTACAAGTAGAAAATGTTGTACGGTTAAACCATTTTCACGTGCGAACAAACCTCCTCCATTGCCTATCTAGACTGATCTAGACCATATATAGTAAAAGTAAAACACACGATAAAAATATGTTTAATAAACTAGCAATTATCCACAGTAAGTAATACATTATCAAGGTATCTACTACAATTATCCACAGTAAGTAGTACATTATCCACAGTAATTATACATTATCCACAGTAAGTAATACATTATCCACAGTAAGTAATACATTATCTACAGTAAGTAATACATTATCCACAGTAAGTAATACATTATAAAGGTATCTACTACAATTATCCACAGTAAGTAATACATTATCCACAGTAAGTAATACATTATCCACAGTAAGTAATACATTATCAAGGTATCTACTATTGGTTTTTTTTTAAATGTCGATTAATTGTCAGATGTTATTTATTTTACCTTTTTTGAAGTTTTCTGATGAATTAAGATCCCGATGATAACAGCAAAGAAAGTTATTTGCAATTAGAGATGTACAGGTAGTGCCCATACGAATTCCGGTAGCCAGTTTAACTAAACAAAATCTGAACATAACGAATATAAATATTTTCAAGAAAGAAATTTAAAGCTTTAACCATGTCTGTGCATGATCATTATTTCTGTTATGACCAAAGAAAGACCATTTATTATTACAACAGATAGTTTCAGATCCGATGTATCAATTAGTTACCAGTTTATTTTTGATTAGATTATGTTGAAGAATAGTGTATAAAGAAGAAAAATCATAACTGCCAACAGAGATATATTATTGACTTTTTCTAAATCTCCACTAGAATTTTTATATACTCCAAGAATATAATTAACACATTAGTTTTGAGACCTTATTGCAATTTTATATGATCTGATTTTTAGTGGAGTTAAATGCACATGCCAGAAAAACTTAAGTTAGTAGTAGGACACTTGCTTCAAGCTCATATTTAGCGGGATTTATTGTGAGTTTTGTGTAATATGCCATCATAGCAATGAATCTCATAGATATAAGGTTTTCCATATCTTTTTATATTAGTTTTTATGGTAAAAGATGATTCTTCATTGCGCAGTGATAATCGGAATTCAATGAGAATACACACAAGCTATTGAAACAAATTGTAATTACTATTGAAAATATACAGTTATATATATAAAAATTAATATTTTGAGAAACATGTATCTTAACATAACATTCATTAGCAACTTATATCAATGCAGAAAACAAATGTTTTAAATATGTCTTAGGATGCCCCCGGGATTATTATGAAATATTTTTTTTTTAAATATTTCGTCATAGACAAAAAATGAATTACTTCTTATAGGTAAGTAAAATGATTAAAAATAAATAGATGTGATAAACTGATTAATTTGATTACTTTTAACTGCAACCCTTTAGATTTGCTTACAAATTTGTTGTTCATAATATCACAATGATATAAACGTTATCCATTATCCATTTTTTTACGTCATATCGATGCTTGAAAGGTGTCAAAATTCAATATTTGACTATGATTAACGTCCATATGTACATTTCAGAAATAATGTACTTCCTTAAATTGTGCAATATTGCACCGACAAAAAGAGAAGTGTTTTGCTATTGGCCAATAAAATATGTACGAAATTAATTAATATTTTCAAAAAATAACAGTATTATAAAACTGAATATTATATCTGATAAACTACCTTAGAGTAAAATACATCAAAATGTGAGTATGATCTTATGTATTCTAAACATTCGTTTGATTTGTATTCTACTTTTAAGAATATATTTTGTTTGACGAAGCAGACGATACCGTTCTGTAAGTTTGACGAAGCAGACGATATCGTTCTGTTGACGAAGCAGACGATACCGTTCTGTAAGAAAATAGGGCATTCGTAATATAAAGTAATGATAATACAAAAATGTCTAGCAAACAGTATTTGTACGATTTATACAATATTTTGAGAAATCTCTTTTTTCCATTTTCAGACTAAAATGAAATCACTTCTATGCGTATTGGGAGTGATTTGTATAGTATCTGGTCAAAGAGGGGATATAGGCTTCTTAGAAGAAGACGTTGATGATTTTAATGCCCCTGTAGACAACTGGGACGAAGATCGTGGAGATGGATGGGGATATGATACCCCAACATGGGAAACTGGAACTGGACCTGTAGTTAGTGCTCAAACATTCGCCGCAACAAATATTCAGTATCCACAAAAGGACATTTATGATTTTAATGAGAATTATGGATATTTTGGACAACGTAAGTTTAATTATTTCAAACGGGACAATATGGCAATGGTAGATTGCATTACATTTTATATATAAATAGTTCCATTTTATTAATTTTGATTATGTCGTGTCATGGGATGCGGAAGTAAATCGCTGCTTAAACGGGCTCAATCGAGTAGGCTTAATCATACATTTCAATTGATTGATTGATTGATTGTTGTTTGCCTTACGTCGTATGGGAAATATTCCATTCATGTTCAGACGTGAACAAATTAACAAAGAATACAATAGGTAGGTCATACATGATAAAGGTCGACCGTGATGAAGGGCGGGAAATTTGGACTGTCACTGATGAGTCTTATGTAGACGAAACGCGCGTCTGGCGTATCAAATTATAAGCCTGGTACCTTTGATAACTATTGACATGCATCAGGTCACCTATGGACCTCTTTGAAAGTTATTGCAAGTGTTCTTTAACATGCAGAGGGCGTGATACTGATTTTAACATGAGACATCTGATTTAGCGTTCCCATTCTCACCGGTCGTGGCTGTGTATTTATTCATCCGGCACAGCCAAACAGAAGTCATACCTTATCAAGAGATTTACTGCCGAAACGGGATAAATCCAAAGATTACCATATTATATGTTACTGATTAAAATAGCCATAACGGAGGTTGGTTATCTCTCTGATTATTGACTTATTGAGTAACTGAATAATTCTACAAGGATATTGTAAAGGATCGCTTTAGTATACTGGTCAGTATAATTTGTGATCTAGCTCTTTTCCGTCTTTTTAAACAGTAAGATCGAAACCTTTACATGATGAAAAGAGGAAATTCCTTCCTATTCAGTTTACTAATAAAGGAATTGATGCTATCAACATCGGCAACGTTCTTCATCACAAAGAGGTAACATCTAAAATTCCAATTTATTTTCCAAATCAGTCTGTTCCTATTGTATCCTACAGTTACACCAAAACCATTGCACATAAAGTACTTAACTATAAGCAAACATTGCAGGACCTTGATTTAGAAAAATACATAAAAAACCTCCGACATGTGACTGTTCCCACTCGCCTTATATTTACAGCCCCTCTAGCCATGTTATTACTAGGGATCTAAACATAATTCAACATGAACATCTCCGAAAGGTGATATCTCATGGTCCTAAGTTCAGAGAACCCCAACACATCAATTGGAACCATAACTTCAAAATGATTCCTCTGAGGACTACGCCAAAGCATGGGCTAAATGAGAAGAAGTTGATCTGGACACATTGTCAGAATGGGTCAAAACAATCAAGTCGCTAATAAACGTCGAATTCATAAGTTAAAAAACTTGTGTGAATGATCGACCAAAGTCCGTTTTCAGAGACAAAGGCGCTGTGAAATGTCTATTATCTCTTCACGATAGATATGTTGTTGTTCCTGCTGACAAAGCTTCAAATAATAATTGTATGTAAATCGTACTACTCTCGTACTGTAAATGAATTAGAAATAAATGAGCATTCAAGTAATACCACATACAAAAACATATCATATGACAAGGATAAGATTTTGGCGAATCATAAGTCCTTCATGGCTTCAATGAACATTACATTAAACAGCAAATCTGAGGACTTACCTTGTTTGTATTGGATACCTAAGCTTCACAAATTCCGTACAAACACCGGCTCATCTGCATGTTCTACAAAGGAATTGTCCATTAGATTGACAAAAATTCTGGCCGCAGTGAAAGAGGGTCTTCAGAAATACTGTGAAACTGTTTACTCGCATAGTGGTATTAACCGTATGTGGATTTTAAAAAACTCTAAAGAATATATTGATAATTTTAAATTTCGATCTTTCTGTGAAATTAATTTGATCAAAACCTTTGATTGTTCAACCCTGTATACCACCATTCCCCATGTGAAATTGAAAAATCGTCTAAAAGAAATAATCCACAATGCTTTTCAATATAAAAATGGCAGCATACGCTATAAATTTATTGCTTTGAGATACCATACGGCATATTTAGTTAATAGTGAACAAAAAGGTAAAACATGCTACACAGCGGAACAAGTGATCAGTATGCTAGAGTTTCTTATTAACAACATATTTGTTGAATTTGGAGCTCGACTTTTTCAGCAAGTTGTTGGCATTCCTATGGGAACGAACTGTGCGCCTCTCCTTGCCAACCTCTTCTTAATTTCATATGAAGCGGAGTTCCTTCAGACACTTTCAAAAACAAGAGAATCAAAGAAGCCCGATCATTTACTAGTAATTTCACATTCAGATATATTGATTATGTTCTTTCCATTAACAATCCAAACTTTTCTGATTGGGTTCCATTAATATATCATCCAGAACTAGAAATTAAAGAAACAACAGACACGGCTTCCTCCGCTTCACTTTTAGACTTATACCTCGAATTTGACATAAGCGGTCATCTCAATACCAGAATCTATGACAAGCGAGACGATTTTAATTTTGAAATTATAAATTTTCCCCACCTTAGCAGCAATATACCAACTTCACCTGCATATGGGATATACATTTCCCAACTCATTCGGTATTCAAGAGCTTGCAGCTGCTTCTCATACTTTATAAAACGTCACCAGTGTTTGAGCAAAAAATTGATGAGCCAAGGTAATGTCAAAGAACGTCTCGTCGTATTTCAAAAAAAAGTTCATTGGAAGATACCAAGACCTTATTGATAAATATTCCGTATCAACCTCACAAATAATACATGATGGTCTTGAAGTATAGATTCTAGGTACTGACGTTGTTTATTTTCTTAATTTTGTGTTAAAGTCCCCTTTTTTGTCCTTGTATATTTTTAACCTTTACTGTTTATCCATTTCTAATTATATACCAATGACGTGGATCGGTACTTATACATCCCGCCATTGTGTTATTGATAAGATAAGATAAGATATTTTATTTCCAATTATGGGCCCCAAAGGGCATAAACATTACAACATCAATAATTTTTTCATAATACAATACAAACAATGAGATAAAAAAAAAAAAAGTTAAACGAGAACTATTTAAGTTCTTAAAGAATACGTAGATAAAGAATCTATAGTATGTTGTTTTTTTTAATACTAATGCATTTTATTGCAAGTGTGGTTGATATAGATAACAAACAAGCAGCCCAAAAAGAAAAAAAGAAAAATAGATATCCACATATGTATAGTACACAAAAAGTTGGATCAATTAAATATATAATAATTAGCCAAAAAGAAAGTAGAAATTAAACATGTCCATGACTCATCCTGTGTCAGCAGCAAATAGGAAAGCATTATGGTTTCCTAAAGGCAGCTGACACCAGGGGGCGATACCTTATGGGCCATAGGCATGTAAAATGTGTGTAAATGTCTCTTTCCTACCTGTATCAAAAGCAAACAAGGAAGCATCATAGGTAACTTGAATGCAGTTGATACCAGGGGACGATGCCTCAAGGATATAAGAGAACATTTGAATAAATAATATATCTTAACAATTATTTTTTTTTTTAATCGGCTAGTATGTTTGTGATATTCAGATGAATATAATTTTCTATGTCCAATCAAATGTATATACACACATAGATTTCCTTTAACTAATCTTCACTAAGGAAGATGTTTGTATATAAAATTACATATTATTTTAAGTAACTCAACATTTTCTACACTAAATAACCAGATAATTTTGCTTTGACTGTTCATATGATTAAAATAAGAATTATATTGTGCAATACTAGCTAACATACAATTTCTATCATCCTCAAATTTGTTACAATCAAATAGAAAATGAGCCTCATCTTCGACAGTATTGGAAGAACATTTATTACATATTCTGTTAATTCGGGGAATACCCTGATATCTACCTAATTCTATTTGTAATCTATGAGAAGATACACGTAATTTAGTAAAACTTCTTCTAAGTTCAAAATTCTTGATCAATGTTAGATATTTTTCAAAACCAAAATTTGTTTTATATAAAAGGTAGGTTTTCAGTTTACTGTCTGAAAATTTATCTATTTGTTTTTTCCAACAGCTAATAAACAATATTGATAGCTTGGTTTGTATATATTTCTTAAATTTGTATAAGGATTCACAAAATGGAGCATTTATGGCATTTGTATAGTCAATACCAAGTATTTTAAAAACAACATTTATTGAACCATACCATGATGTTATATTCATGTGATGTAGTGTCTTTGATTGTGTATATGCCTCTTTTAATAGAGGAAAATTATTACCTAAATTCTCTAATCTATACCAGTACAATAACATTCCTTTTATAATATTAAAATATATTGGAAATCTTCCAAGTTCAGATAACACTGCAGCATTTGTTGTTTTCTTGTGTACCCCAAGTATAAATTTACAAAATTTTATATGAAGTTTCTCACAGGGTAAACCTGAATATAATTTTTCAAAAGATATATCTTCCTTCTTACATTTAGAGGAAAGAGAATTAAACATCCCCCATATTTCGCTACCATATAATAAAATAGGTTTTACAGTGTGGTCAAAAACATGAATACTTGTTTTTACATCAGGATTAAGTGATAAAAGATCTTTCCTTAATTTGAAATGAGCTTTCAGGGATTTTTTGTATAGTTCATTTTGAGCATAACTGAATGAACCAGATGAGCTTAAATATAAACCTAGGTATTTGTATTTTGAAACACATTCCAGATTTATATTCTGAAATGTGAATATCTGTTTTACATGTCTGCCTGCCTTGTTGAAAATCAGCACCTTTGTCTTATTAGTATTCACATTGAGACACCAATCTTTGCAAAATTTATCAAGCATTCCCAGCTTTTCTCGTAGTCCTTCAGCTGATGTAGATAATAAAACAATATCATCAGCATACATTAAACAATGTAGATCTTTGTCATTGACATTAACTGGGTCTCTAGTATCTGACAAATATCTGGGCAAATCATTTATGAATATCTTGAATAAATTCGGACTGAGGTTGTCACCTTGTTTGACTCCAATATCTAATGGGAAAAAATCACTTACTTGATTTTGAATTTTGACACATGATTTGCTAATTTCATACATACTTTTAATAATGTTATAAAAATAAGACCCAGCCCCAATATCTAGTAGTTTAATCTTGATCCCTGTATGTATAACAGTATCAAAAGCCTTCTGAAAATCAACAAAACAGGCAAACAGTCTACCTTCTTTTGAATTACAGTATTTGTTAATAAGACAGTTTAAAATAAACATATGATCTGCAGTTCTGGCTTTCCTTGTGAATCCAATTTGACTATCATGTATAATATTATGTTCCTGAAGAAATTTGTCCAGTCTTAGACTTAATATTCTATTAAAAAGCTTTCCAATTGCACTTGTTATTGTTATTCCTCTATAATTGTTAGGGTCACTTGTATCGTTGCTTTTAAAAATTGGTGTAATATAACCTTCAGCCCAAGATGTTGGGTATATACCTGAAGACAGACAAGTATTAAACATCTGTTGAAAACTTTTTAAAAGGAAAGTCTGTCCATTCTTTATCATATTATTACTAATGTTATCCAAGCCTGATGATTTATTGCATTTTAAGTGTGAAATGGCTTTGGATATTTCATTGTGTTATGGTCAATTTTGAGTTCTTGTCTTTCATTTTTGCTTATGTACTTTGTCTATATGCCATTTTGTGTTTCTTTGTAGAAACAGCTGTTTGTTTTTATAGTGATTAAGATTATATTACAATGTTTACTGCTGTACCCCAATTATTGACATTTTACCTATTATGTCTGTTTGTTTTGCTCAAACATTGTTGTCAATATAATGGAATTCTATGCGACTGTCGTACAAGTGAGAGGTTTAGCTAGCTATAAAACAGGTTTAATCCACCATTTTCTATATAAGGAAATGCATGTATCAAGTCAGGAATATGACAGTTGTTTTCCATTCATTTGATGTGTTTGAGCTTTTGATTTTGCCATTTTATAATTCCGTTTTGAATTTTCCTTGGAGTTCGGTATTTTTGTTATTTTAATGTGATATGAATATTTACCCGGCTTTGTACTAGACCGACACGCTGAGTAGGATTTTTTACGTGCTAGTTCACAAAGTATCAGTCCGCAGGAAGACATGTCACCTTACCCGGACACATTATTCTGACTCCGAGCCGACCAGCCTTTTCTCTTACTCCTAAATGCCGCGTGCTTAGCGGAGAAGCAGCAAATACCAATTTTAAAGTCTTTGGTTTGACACGGACGGGGTTCGAACCCTCAAATTTAAACAACTTTTTTTTTTCATAAAGCATTTAATTATTGGAGATGATTGACTTACAAAGCGTTAACTATGCACAATTTGTATAAAACGCGTTTACATCCCAATATGTCTTAAATAAACATGTTTTTATTTGTGCCGTTATGCAACTTTAAAGACAGAAAAAAAACAACAATAGGACGCCAACGGTGACCTTTTATTGAAAATGCATTAAATGTTTTATTTTTTACACATTACTTTTTCCAGTCGGTAAGCACTGCAAAGTGATAAAGGGATATGGTAAGCGTATCAATTATCATGAAATATACCAATCATACAACGATGGCGGCTCTTATTACAACGGATATCCGAGTACCAGTGGATTTCAACAATTTCCATCGTACGCAGGGAACTATTTTAACTACCAGAACAACCATCAAGTCGACAATACCTTATCAGCCGTTCCTGTCACAGCTGCTGGTGGCGCTGTTCCTTTAACATCTATGCTTACAGATCCAACTTCATCGATTGGCGGTTTTCCATCATATACAGACATCAAAAGACAGTATCATCAAAACAATAATGAAATTCCTAATAGCTTATCTGCCGTTCCGGGAACAAACATAGGTTTCGTTGCGCCATCGGTATCTGCTTTCAGCTCACCAGAATCGAACGCCGGATTTTTAGGAAACGACAATTCTTACCACTAAAATATTAGCTTGGCAATGTATGATTTCTAGTCATTATCATTAATTTAATTCAAAGTAAGTGTATGATTCTCATGATTCCTTTAATTCACATGTTCATATATCATATACTAGTATAAGCATTGTATATGTGACGTCTCGTATAATGTTGTAACTGATATGTTATATTTATTTTGTAATAAAAATTATTTTTTTATAAAGTTATCGATTGCTTGCCAAACAAAAAATTTAAAAAAGAAAAAGAAAATCAGAAAAGAGCGTCAATTTCGACTGTTTATCTTTACGGTATATCGCCACAGTGCCCAATTTGCATTCATTTTGCAAAAATAAGCAGCGGGAATCGTAAAGGTTTTCTTAGAAACAAAATAATTCGTATTTTTATAATTCATCATTATGCACGTCTTTTCACGTAGCTTAACATATTTAAATATATACAAAACAGTCACATTATATTTATATATCAACAGATTAATTATCCAGTGAAAAAATTAAAATCTACGGAAACCCACAAAAATATAAGAATAAGGAGATGTAGTATGATTGCTAATGTGACAACTATCCACCAGTGTTAAAATGAAGTGATAGTTAGCGTACGGCCTTCAACAATGAGAAAAACCCATACCGTATAGTCGGCTATAAAAAAGGCTCCGACATGAAAAATGCGAAACTATTCAATTTTTCAAAGTGAGCGATTAAAAAGTGTCACAGGCATCCATTTCTTACAAAAATGCAATGTAAGCATGGACTATTGTCCAATTGTTATAAAAATTTGGAGGAATAAAACAAAACATTAGTTATTAGATTTTTACGGATGTGAAGTTAAAAATGAATGCAATTTAGGTAATTCTCATTACAGAATCTTTGGTCGTTTTCAAGTCGGTTCAACTTCGTTTTTCTGTGATTCAGTATGGATTCAAAATTTAATTTGTGGAACAATATATTAAAGAAGGATACATCTACAAAATAAACAGAATAATACAGAATGAAAACTTTTGTATATTTCTTAAATAAACGTCGGTGCAATTTAGATACCCGACGTTAATAACAGCATGAGGTACTTAGGTATTAATTTTTTTAATATCTTTATATCGAGCGAAAGCGAAGTGTAAAATGTTTATAAATATAATGCCTATATCCATGTTAAAATTAGCAAAGCATGAAAAACTGAAAGAATAATTTCTATTCTAAGAGCATTGATACTTTGAAGCGGCAATGATTCTATTTTAATTCCTAGCGAATAATACAAATGTCCTTTGTGATCTCCGGCGTCGTTATGAATAACATCAATTGATTTGACTAGGGGAGATAGTTTTTTATAAAGATAAAAGATATGGTATGGTTGTCAATGGAACAACTAAACTAGAGACAAAATGATGTAGGTGTAAACAACTAGAGGTCACCACAAGGTCTTCATAAAAAAAATAAACCCTATCCCGTATAAATAGCTATTAAAGGATGACAAATTCTAAAACAATTAAAACGAGAGACAACCAATTGCCTGATTTATGTAGTAAATAACAAGGATGTAAGAGACCGTACCTGGGACAACAAAGTGTGAAAAAAATCAAATGGAGAAATCCAACGGCCTGGATTAAGCCTATTCTAATAAACAAAAATAAATATGATAGATAGCAACCAACAAATATCACTGAATTACAGGCTTCTGACTTCGGATAGGCTTATACAAAATGTTGCGGGGTAAACATGTTTACGAGCGCTTAACCCTCTCCTAACCTGGGGCAGTGGTGTTTCAACACAACATAAGGAACAAACATCAGCTGAAAGGGGCTTAGTTCTTCAGATAGACAGAAAAACATAAAAACAACAACTAACACACAGACTAAAGACACACAGTATTGACCTAAGATAACTCGCAGTTACTGAAAATCTAGCGCAAGGTCAATTA
Source organism: Mytilus californianus (assembly GCF_021869535.1). NCBI lineage: Eukaryota > Metazoa > Mollusca > Bivalvia > Mytilida > Mytilidae > Mytilus > Mytilus californianus. The sequence goes on along the minus strand of NW_026262690.1, from coordinate 30,062,998 downwards.
CAACTAATAAGTTAATCATGCTTCCTAGACAAAAGTATCAATCAGTACTCATCCAATAAATTTAGTGGACAGACATCATAAAAAGTGTGAGAAAAGGCTGACATTTTGCAATGCTATGATATTTACAGGTTGTAGGACCGTAAGTGTTCATAGCTGAACAGCAACACACAGTCAGCTGTATTTTAATTTATTAACAACAAAATCAAAAGGTTTTAAGTTATTTGTGGTAACGAAATCCCTGACTAAAAAATTTACCAGTGATACATAAATTACGTTCAGTCAATAAAATTTCCCACATTGATATAATGCATTTTTTTTTTAATTTCTACTGGAACAATGGCTTTTAAATTTTCGGACAGGTAAGACTATAGATTAGAAAAGTTGCGAGTGAAAATTCTGGTAGCAACGGTTGGTTTCATTTATTGTCGCTGTTGTACACATGTATGCCAGTTTTGATCGATTTACTCAAAGCTCTACCATTCTAAGGAAAACGTCGATTTTATTATTCACTTGGTTCATATAACATATTAAGATGCTTTCGTAAGCAAATCTTGAAGCAGAAACTTTACATAGCAACATCTGAGTTCAACAAACTTCTCATCTAGCAATTTGCTATTTTTTCGAATGTCGGAGCTCCGCTTGACAGTCTCCCATTAAAAAATCATACAGTTCCGTTCCCACACTGTGATAAAAAGGTTTTTGAAGAAAGTTTACAAGTCTACTACAACCATCTAACACATTTTTATAGTGAAACATTCTGGAATAGTCAACGAAGCTATCGTTACAATGTATCACCTTCTTTTTATTTCTAATAGCATTTTTGTTTAACAATGTCTTAACGGTTTTTTTTTTTACAACCAATGCTTAGACAATTAAAATGATGGTTTATTGACAAAATAATATGTATATTATTGATCACTGGTCAAGTTTAATGTGTCCGTAGAAAAGAAGTGTCCATTTTTGATTGACAATTATTGCCCTTAGAAACCTTTCCATTTAGGCTCATTTACATTCCATATAAAAATCTTGCTTTTCTTTAATAATCTGCCACTAGACTTTATATCAAGTAGCCATCATAAAGGACAAACGGTAAGCATTATTACTATAGCATTTATAGTTTACATAAATAAACCTTTTTAAGCATTATTGGATTTTGTCCTGTATGCATACTTCAAGGAAACGTATAATGTTACTTCAAAATTATATATTCAGCAGTATTACCATATTTATAAAACCAGCAATAATCTTTAAAGTCAGAAGAAGTAATATATAATATTTACCCGGGTGGTAGTATATTACATAAAATGCTCCTTTTTAGTTTTATTGAATTACAGATCTGTTTCACCAGTGATGAGAACATTCAAAAGTAGACTTTTCCGGCCATGTTCATATTAACTCAAGTTTGGCTTTTACAGATCTTTATCAATAATTTTCACGTTTGAAAGAAATGCTCTCTTCTGATTATGGAGATTTTTATATTTGTTCTTTTAAAGTAACTTATGAGATTTGAACAGTTGAAAGTTTAACAATTATGTCTGGTGATTACTTAAATTTGATTTGAAGAAATCTTTACAAAAAACTTAGTTTTCCAAAGGCAGATGGCTTTCGATTTTGAAGTATAAATTGTCATTTTTGAGTTGTAGACTTTCAATTGTTGAAAAATAGCAACCACGAAGGCTTCATTTTTGTTGTTTTAAGAATCATGAGACATAAATCGTAAAAAAATCGACGATCTGAGTACTTTTTAAAGTTTTAATTTACTTCATTGTTATCTTAACATGACGTGTAGTTTCCGAGTGTTATAATATTCAAATCTGTCGATTAAGTTGGCGAAGTTGGTCCTCCACGGGAACATTTTACAGACTTAATCATGATTTTGTTGACTATTATGGAATACCTGTTTCAGAAATGACCACGGATATGAAATCGGGTCGTTAGTTTTCTCGTTTGAATTGATTTACATTTGTCTCATTGTTGAAGGTCGTAAGATTCAATGTTATGGTTGTCGTTCTGATATTGTTTTACATCTAATCTCCTTGTTTTATTAATTTTGTATTTACATTGTGTCATAGATCAAATCTATTCGTTCAGTGTATGTTCACTTGTTTTTGTTAATATGTCTTTTGATTCAGTTAAGCAATTTCAATTGATATTTTATAGTGTGTCTTTCTATGTTGTGATGTTACACTATTGTTTCGGGTAGGTTGAAGGTTGGCGCCTATTAAAATGTTTAAACCCGCTGCATTTGTTTGCCCCTGTCCTAAGTCAGGAACCTGATGTTCAGTGGTTGTCGTTTGTTGATGTGGTTCATAAGTGTTTCTCGTTTCTCGTTTTTTTATATAGATTAGACCGTTGGTTTTCCTGTTTGAATGGTTTTACACTAGTCATTTTTGGGGCCCTTTATAGCTTGCTGTTCGGTGTGAGCCAAGGCTCCGTGTTGAAGGCCGTACTTTGACCTATCATGAATGGTTAACTTTTACAAATTGTGACTTGGATGGAGAGTTGACTCATTGGCACTCATACCACATCTTCTTATATCTATATACTTGTTGACTTCTACGTCATTTGGTCTCTGGTGGAGACTTGTCTATTGGCAATCATATTACAACTTTTTTTATTTTTTATATCTTCACTTTATGGTAGCCATAATACCACCTCCTTTCCTCGTTTATGACATAACAACTGAGTTCACTCTCAGTTTTTGTAGGAGTCTGTATTATTCATTCCTTATTTTTGTTTGGCTTTTTTTCTTTTTGCCATGGCATCGCCAGTCTTTCGTAGACTTATGGGTTTAGGTTAACCCTTGATACCTCCTTACTTTTCTCATAAGCTGCGATCTAAAGACAGTTAGGTGTCTCGATTGACAGTTATAATATCTCGGCTCTTGTAGACGACACTCCATGTACCTCGTATTCTTATGAAATCGAGATTTTACCATTGTATAAACTGGTTTTTCGATAAATCGAGATTTTACTATTGTATAAAATTCTGCAAAAGGCGTCTCAAATTTGAATGGATATAATACTTTCATTATAAAATGTTTACAACAGGTCGGCAAGAATTAAAATTTGGGCTAAACTTGTACTATATTTAATTATTGAAGTATGTTTCAACATGCAGGAATTTTATTAATGGTGTTAAAAGTGGTACTCAGATCAATCTGTATATGATAATTTATGTATACATCATAGAAGTTTAAAGATATAACAGAGAATCAATCTTCAATCTTTTTGGCTTATCTAGACTTAATATAAAGGTTATATTTCTATTATTGTCATGAAATCATTGCGTCATTTATATTTGAAGATTACTGCACAGTTCGAAGCAAGACTGAAATATTTCTGATAGTTTCTTGGCTGATCGAAATTCTACAATCATATTTATTTGAGACCTCGCTAATCTTTGTTAAATTTTGTCGGTGGAGAGTGGAGACGAAAAAGTTTAGAAACGTCATAAAATCAGTTTTGTCCACTTAATATGAGGTGACCATCGGGGAACATTTTTTAAAACAAAATTCTTATAGATTTCCGTCAAAACACATAAGACTTTATTATTTTGATTTTGCATTTGAAATAAAAATATGTTGACTAATGTGTTTTGACGGAAATTTATAGGAATGTTGTTTTAAAAATGTCTACATATCTATCAGTATATATATAGAGTACTACCGTAGCAATCATTATTTTTAGAATATTATTTTGTTATTTTTGGGAAGTGTTTGATAAGGCACTCTCACAAAATAAACCGTAAGGTGTTATTGTATTTATTTCACAGTGTGTGGTGCCATATCTAATCTCCCGACAAACTCATTCCACCCATAACTAAATTGCACAACTATATTGCACAAAAACGTAAATGTAACCCTTCGGAATCCTGTTTTATTGAAATTTTATTTTTATTTAATTCGGTCATATATGAGAAAAGTCATATATAAATTAAAAGTGGAAAGAAATATGCTTAACATAACCCTAGGAAACTGTCTGCAAGATGAAGAAAAACTAAGGACGTTTATTGAACTCATATGTGAAAATTGCAGTTGCCATACAGCATTTTATCGATATTGTTGTGCTATAGGAGCAATAACGATTTGTGACAGAATGTAATTTTTATCTTTTTCAGAGAAAATGAAGACCTTATTGGTAGTTCTGTTGGCTTCTGTGGTCCTCCTTGGTATGACGTCAGCACAGAGTTTTAATCTTTTCCCTACCTTAGCCTCATCGACAGCGGGTGGTCTTTTAACTTTAGGAGCATTTGGATTACCATTTCTCCTTGCAAATGGAGGTGGTAATCTCTTTGGAGGAGGAGGAGGTGGTAATTTCTTTGGAGGAGGGGGAAGAGGACCACCAGTGAACTTTCAGCCACTTAATATACCACCATTTCCTCAACCATTCATTGGGCGATTTCCACCAAGGCATTGGTATGTGTTTAATCATTTTAAATAACTTAATAATTTATTTAAATCGTATAGGCCGTGTATTCGAGGTATTTGTTTCACGGTTAAATTGGTGGTTAAAGGTAGTTGGAATAACAATCTACAAAAAGACAAGTCGACAAAAAGCAGTTTCCCCTTGTGGAAACAAATCATCAGGCCTTGCAGTCATAAACATTTCGAGTACTTAGACTGAGAATTCAACCAATCAAAATGCTGGATTTGGTGTTTCGAGCACAAATTTTGTACTCCTAGTACTTTTTATGACCGAGAGCCAAGTATTTCCGCAAGTTGACCACTTTAATATGCAAGAGCTTTATTGGAGCATGATTTGTGTAGGGAATTATCAGCTTGATTAGAATAAAACATGCAGAGATGAAATCTATAACAAAAGAGTTTCAATGTGGTGGTTTTGCTACATGACAAAGAAGTTCTACATTCTGAAATTAAAGACATTTTATTTGGATTTTGACCTTTTCATGTTATCGGTACTTCGAAGCCCTTAAAAAAATACGAAAAAAGAAATATACTAAAATGTTAAGAACATTTGACGCAGACCTATTATGTTTGATTCGAAACAAACGGATGTCTTTTTGTAGGAGTAACATGTCTTTTGGTGTTAAACTAATTTTGTATTAAGATGTAACTTCAAAGGAGTAAGTTCACGAAGGGTTAAGAATGGCCCTAAGATTTTGATGTTTTTTTCATCAGGCCATAATACTACAAATTTCACATAGAAATAGTTATGGTATAACTATTAATACAAAATAACTTCATTTTGGCACATCATCTTAAAAATGACGAAGTATTGACTCTTTAAGTATGCATTTTTTTAGTTGTAACGTCCGTTTTGGTCAAATTTTCAATAATTCTAAACGGTTTTTAGCATAATTTACGTTGGCCGCGACCCAAGATCCAGAAAGTTTTTGTGTCTAGGGATTCAGTATCATCATTGGCAACTATTGGTTACAGAACATTTTGGATCCTAGGTTGCGGCCAAAGGTTTCCTCAAGCTTTTAGGTCCGAAAAATGCACAAAATCATCACATTTTGACAATATATCCAATGTGTTCTGATTTTTAAGCCAAAAATGTACTCTTATGAAGAGATTTCTTTTAACAAAGTAGTAAATCTTTTGAAATAGATCCATTTAAGAACCAAATTATGGCCATTTTGAAATTTTATGGTAAAGTTAAAATTCAAAATACAAAGCCATATTTGGCCTAAAGGGAACCTTTTCCTTTGTACATGACATAGCAATGTTGTTTTTTTTGTGTGTAATGAATTGGAATCTTTGAATAGGAATAGATTACTTAAGCAGTATTTGACAAAACAATTTTGGAATTTTGGGTCCTCAATGCTCTTCAGCATCGTGCTTTATTTGACCTTCTAAACTTTTTGGATTCTAGCGTCACTGATGAGAATGACCGTTTTCAATCTGGAAGTAGTATTTTTTAAACATATTTTTATGAGACCTGTACAACCATAAAACATGTATTTATAATATCTCACCCACACACATACACACACACAAAACGATTTTACTCAGACTGGCTCTTTCTTTTTACATTTTACAACAACCGAAATTAAAACCCTCACTTGCTATGGAGTTTACAAAATCGTACATAAGTGGTACACGGTATACCAATAGTTATACCAAGTATTCACTAAAATTAAAGGTATCATACATTTGGTTTTATTTCATATTTATGTCCTTGTTATCATAAATTTTTTCTATGATAAAATGTTATTTTTGTTCTTTCAGGTAATTTGGAAGTCCTGCTAAATTGATATATGGAATATGTGCTGAAATTCGTGCTGTCAGTTTATTGTTATGTTAGTTTGTCTATTTTTTTTTATTAAAAATTAATTAAAATAAAAACCCTTAGACTTTTTTTTACAGAATCAGAATAATTTATTATAGTGACACATACCAATAAAACACACTGAATACATAACTACATAATATGCAATTAAAAATTAAATATTACAATTAAAATATTGGTACTCAGCCAAATTACTGACTTATGAGACACTTTAATCAAAGTACTGAAGTACTGAACATCGGAAGTCTGCAAGTTCTTGCGGATGGTCACAAGCACTTGTCTCAGAAAAAAAATCACATCTCTATACCTGAAAGTGAGGTTAATATACAGATATCATTTTTTTTTCTCAAACAAGTTCGTGCGTGGATGACAAATAAATGACAGGGAATTCAACCTCACCGTAATAAATATGATATTGAAGTCAAGTGATACAAATCAGTATACTCTGGTTTGTTGTTATATATTATATTAATATTTGTATATTACAGTTACATGTATATATAATTTTCATCCATTTGTATATCATTCTATTCTACTATATTAATAATAGTGCAGTGCAAGTGCATGGTGGACACTCTTCTGTAATAATTCGATTTTTCTAATAGATTGGATTTTAGTAGGCATTCATATTTTCCCGCCAAACTTTCAATCTCCCATGCAGAGTTATCGGTCCTTGAGAGAGAGCGAGGGCCGATAACTTTGCATGGGAGATTGCAAACGTTCTCGAGATATTCTTCCGCATGCGTTAACACGCATTTTCTGTACGTGTGCATAGATATTAAAGATTTTTACTTATTTATATATATATATATATATTTCTAACAACAAAACATTTTCATATTAATAATTTATGTTCTAAAAAAATATTTTTAGGAGTATCCATTGAAAAAATGAATTTATAACAAGCGATAAAGAATGTTATTTTGCACTCGATAATGTCCGCGTATTTATCATGTTTATAGATCGGTTACAATCCCAACACGAAAGTTACGTAATGGAAATCTAGGTGACAGCAATACACCGGAATGCCCTCACGGTCATCCGATGTAAAAATGACACTTACTATAAACAATAAAAACTTATGCATTAAAAATATCTTTACACACAATACCTTCTTCGATGAAACATGTGATGTAAAGTTTTTGCTAAAAATGGTTGAATTGCATCATTTGACATTAAGACAATAAATAAAAAATAAGGAACGCTTCACGAATTTGTGTGTCATCCTTGCGCAGGATCAAATTGATTACGACCTTGTAGCCAATCAAGTGTAGTCAAACGTAAACTTATGACATTTAAGTCAATGTAATATAATGTTCGTCATGGTGGAAACAGATAGTTCTGAATCCTGCGAACCTCAGATTTATTGATTTTATTATTCAACTGATAGGATTCGATTTTTCGAATAGGTATTCTTTTGATCCTCAAAGAGGATTTGTGTTAAAAATGCTTGTCTCTAACAAATAAGGAATGTACTGTTCCTAATTATACACATCTTCTGACGTCATTATTGAATATGTATATGAAACAAGTTATATTTACAGTAATATTTAGGATCTTTTACTGATTAACAAGGCAGGGGCGCGCATGCGACGAGAATATTTCCACGCCCCCTGCTTTGTAAGTCAGTTACAAATCCAAAGAAGTACTTCAACTGTAAATATAACTTGTTGTATCTGTATTTTTTGGTCAATGAAATTTGACGTCATAGTTTGTTTGTCTGTCATTACTTTTTAATTAATGTTATTGCTGAATGAACAATGCCAATCTTAACTGCAGTTCAGTGTATGAAGGTGAGACCAACTCTCAATGGTATCCTATCACATTTTCTTTTGAAAAATAGTTTGTTGTACGGTGATGTTGTACAATGTAAATACAATTTCCATAGTTTTATGACATTGTTTGTAAACACCAGGAGGTGTGGTATGATTGCTAATGAGGCAACTATCTACCAGAGACATAATGACGTGCGTGTAAGCAACTACAGGTGACCGTAAGGCCTTCAATAATGAGCAAAACCCATACCGTATAGTAAAAGACTATTTTCGTAATGTTTGACTTCTGATTCAAAGTAGCAATGGTTTTTACAATGAGCTCTGTAACCGCTGAGATGAAATTGAGTGCTTTTCATGCATATTCAAACCAGAACAAATTAAACAATTTTAAACCATTTATATAGGTTCTTAAAAGTGTGTTGACCATGATGAGCAGCGAGAAAGTTTTGATTGCAACTTTAAAAAAAATTAATTAAGATAAAAACTGGCATTTTAGCAATAGGTCACCCACGCACCCCTAAAAGGGAATTGAAAATATGCTTTTAACTGTATAGAGCATTACACTCTCCAAACGAGGGACCTCAGATTTAACGTCTGAATTTCAACAGGACCTTGCTACATATTAATACAACTTGCAGAACTAAACATACTCCATCCATGACCTCAGCACAGGACTTACTGTCAGTCTGGGAAAATGACGATAATTCTATACCCGAGTCAATCTGAGTTCAGCTCTTCAGATTTCCAAAGTTTTGGCCTAAAGCATCACACAAAAGTCATCAATTTTATCTTAATGTAACTACCACCAAAGAATATTAATATTTTGGACAAAGGAGTGAAGTTTGAAAAAAAGGAGAGGAAATGATTAGGTCTTTTTGTTCCTTTGAAATTAAAAATAAAGAAGTATTATAAATATATAAAAAAAAAAAAATACCGATTTTTAATTGATATTTGTCTTTCAGGTATCAATATCAAACTTGTTTATTTTGTCTTATTTATTTCCTTTATTGTTTCATGTCTCTTTCTAAGGTTTCCAAATGAGACTCATTTTGAGATCTTTTCAATTAATGATTCGATACGCTAAAGATATTTTTCTGTAAGATGTCTTATACATAATAGTAGATGTTGGTATGGGTAGGCTACCGTTTTGGTAACATTATGTAACTCTTATGAACTTCCCAAAGCTAAAAGCTACCTGAAAATTGCCATTTAATGAAGTAAATTATGTTAATTCAACCCGTTTATGAATTATTGCAACATTTAACATTCCTGTACTTATATAGAAGAATATATCATCATATCATTTACCAATGAACTTCACTTTTTAAAAAGATAGAAGTATTTTCCAACATGCAATACCAGGGGCTAAAGAATGAATCTTACCATTAAAGTGCTTAAAATTTAAATACAGATACATGATAATGTATTAGATGTTTTGGCTTTGAACTAGCTTTCAGTACCCGCGAGTACTTTCAGATCTGCACTTATGTGTCTTTTGTGAGTTTTTTTTTTAGGGTTTGTTTGTGCTTTTTATCGATTTGATGAGTTAACCCTTTCAACAGCTTTTGATAGTTTGTTCTGATGTTGTACCTTTACATCACTGTCCCATGTTAGGGGAGAGTTTAGCGCCAGCAAACATGTTTCACCCCGCCACATTCTGTATGTGCCTGTCCCAAGTCAGGAGCCTGTAATTCGGTGGTTGTCATTTGTTGTTGTATATCTAATTCAGTGGTTGTCGTTTGTTGCTGTATATCATATTTATTTTTCGTTTATTGTTTTGTATATAAATCAGTCCGTTAGTTTTCTCGTTTGAACTGTTTTAAATTTGTCATTTCGGGGACTTTTTGTTTTAGCTAAACTATGCGATGTGGGTTTTGTTCATTGTTGAAGGCCGTGCGGTGACCTATAGTTAACTTCTACGTTATTTGGTTTCTGGTAGAGAGTTGTCTCATTGGCAATAATACCACAGCACCTTATTTTTATATTATATAGCTCTGATTTCTTAGTCGGCTTCATATATGCTTTTTGGTATCTTTTGAATGTTTTATCTTTTCAATATTCAAAAAAAGTAAGAACATACCTATGAAAAAAAAAACGGATGTCGAGGGAAAACTTAAACACCTTAGTCAAGATGACCGTTCACGCTACACTTCCCAGAAAAATAAAGATTGAGCAACAAGGGCCTCATCAAAATTAGAGGTTAACTACGGGACTCCAAAATGATGAGCAGTTCCTGTCCCCCTAGTGGCACCCAATTTGTAGTCTGTGACCAGTAAATATCCGGTAATAAGTCGCATTCGGTTTTTGTTTTTAAAGAAAGGAAATATTTACGACTAATTGGACATATTCGTTGTTTTCTGTGAAACAGAGATTCCACAACGGTACACCAAAGCATCGTGTCATCCGTTAAACATAAGAAAAGATTGCTTTATCTATGCCATTAAGAACCATTTTTCATAACAATCCTCTGTCAAAAACCCTGACAGGAAACATGACTCCAATAATGAATTTTAACTAAGAGATATATTATCCAAGTGCTGGTTCTAATGGAACGTATAAATAAGCAAGTCTGGGAATAAGGAGCACAATTGGTTATCACTGGAGGGACGACTGTCTGTTTCAAAGACACGTCCAACAAACGCAACAAATGTGTTGTCAATCAAACAGTCAAGTATATTGATGATGTCCGTTTCTGAGAACTTTCGGTCAAAATCAGTTCTTTTTACAACTATGAATAAAAGGATATGAGGGGTATACGTCAATGGGACAGCAACCCATCGACACAAATGACCGAAAGATATCTAGAGCTCAACATAATTTTTACAACAATTGACAGCTGTTTATACAATATGTATAGCTCGATACTGCTTTCAGTAGAAAAAAGTTAAAATATATACGAAGTCTATCACAGATCTGCCTTCAATACCAAATTCTCTAAATAAAAAAGAAAATTTAATAAGACAACCACTGGCGAGGTTCCAAACGTTGTTTTTTTTTATTCAGATCGCAATCCTCCTTTCTGCGAACCTCGATCAGTTGACAAACAAAATTTACTTAAAAAGCATACAATAAACATAGTAAGAAACCACGCCTCACTCCAAAGACACGATAGAATATAACAAAAACAAAGCACAAACAAAACACTATAATAAGTTAGCGTATAAAAGAATGCCCTCAGTTACCGAAAGCAAGCTCAAATTACTTAACCTACTGATTGAAATGATGCTGTCATACACTCTTATATCTTCGTTGGCTGTTCTTCACAGGAGATTGCATACAGTAACCTCATACACAGTACAAGAAGAGACGACCTTGTGCAATGTCAAGAACAAACCTGTACCGAATTCTATTGCAGACTAAATCCCAAACGGCACATTTTGGTATTGCTTCAAACGTCAATAAACGAATGAATGTTCACCCTACAATAACCAGAACCAGACAGAATGATTCAACAGCAACATTATAATCATAATCTACGTCTATTTAACCAAAGAGAAAGAAATATTATTCCTAAACTACTTAACTTTATGCATTGTGGCACCGTTAAAGTCCACAATTCCTCTTAAGTCCACAACACCGCTAAAGTCCACAACAAATTTCCGCTAAAGTCCACAACCCCGTTAAAGTCCACAAACTTTCCACTAAAGTCCACAAAATGACCTCCGCTAAAGTCCACAAAAAAAACACCGTTAAAGTCCACAACAACAAGTTCCGCTAAAGTCCATAAAAAAACACCGTTAAAGTCCACACAACTTTTTTTTTATTATTAAAAAATCAATTCGCTTTTTTTTATAATCGCGATGGTATAGATCTAATAAAAAGCATGGACTTCTGTTCTTGGAAAGTATTTCTTATCCGCTTGAATTATATTTTTGATAAATGAAAAGATTCTGATTTTGATCCCCATAAAAGATCTTTGTATTGTGATTTTCTATGAATCAAACAGGCAACATTTCTGAAAAGTTATCTAGCTATGGTGCTCTTTTTGTATTTTCTTTAGTAACCATTTATACACAGACATATCTTGGAGCCTATATTTGACATTGAAATTTTCGTTTGCAAATATCTTTGCAAATATCTATAAAACATAAGAACGAAATCCATTCAGTTTCTTTTAGACTCCACAGCAGCCAAAACGGTCCCTTATTCCAAAAATAGGCTTTGAACCATAATGTTCTTGTTTGAAATCAAAATAATGATAAATAAAAGAATTCCACACATGCATTTTGTGGTGCTAAGCAGATTTCGATCACTCATTAGTTTGCATGTTTGTTTGGTTTTCAAAAAGGAAAATGTATTTGTTTCAGAATGCGTTGAAGATGAATTGAATAGATTATACCCAGATGCGGTTCTGTATTATGTCTTACCCATGATGAGTACAAGTATAAAAGATTTGTGCACATTTTTAGAATGAAGCGCTTCCGGTGCTTTATACAAAATGTACTTCGGTCAACGCTTAAACACCCCAATGAATTTACAAAAAGAAGCATTCAATTCTTAAATACAGACAATTGTTAAAATCTTAAAATAATGTTGTTACAATTACATGAATAAAGAGAATAAGCGAACATTCAATCAATTGAAATGAATTATTTATTTTCTTTTTTGGCACTCTCGCCCACAAGGAACATTAGAGATTTTTTACATTTACATGTTTTGTTCATGGATATTCCTTTCCATTTACATTTTTTAGTAAAGTTCCTAAATATTCTAAAAACTTTTCTTCCCACATTATGTTTCCTTCCAATAACTTCAATTTCAGCGAGCATAATTCAATTTCGTGTATTACAGACATGCTAAATACAGAAGATTACCATATCAAATGCACGTGACTTTTTTGAATAATTAAAATTTAAAGTTTTTATTTCAATTGCAATTGAACTTTTTGTATTAATTTAAGATTTCATTTATGTTGAATGTTCATTTGTATCTAATACACAAAATTAGGCAGACCGTATGCGTATTTTGAAAAATTTAACATTCGCTCCAGACCGTACGCGTACGGTCCAAATACTAATATGGTCTGGAACATATATGTTGTAGGTCACTGTAAAACAATTTGAAGATGCAAATTTGATCAAAACACTCCTAAATAAAATTGTCTGAACTTGCATAAACTAGGTTTCAGATTTAGATGAGAAAACCATCAGACTCTAATACCATGAATTTGCAGATTACTTTAAACAAGACCTTTGACCACCCACTTTACTTCCGGTTAATCAGTTAATAGGTCGAATGACCTGGTAGGCAAACATTTCCAATTGACAACATTAAAATTAAAATATTACTCTGATTTCAAGTTTGCCAGGAATTACTAAACAAATCAATGTGGCTGCTCGTGTCTTAGTTTCTTCCCTTGATTTGTTTGGTATCAAAAAAAAAGGAAAGGCGATGAACATTACTTTCGTTTTTGTCGAGCCTGCGACCTTTGTCGCAGAAAGCTCGACATAGGGATAGTGATCCGGCGGTGGCGGCGTTATCTCACTTCTTAAAAGCTTAATATTTTAGAAGGTGGAAGATCTGGAGGCTTCATACTTTGTATATGGATGCCTCATGATACGAAGTTTCCGTCAGTCACATGTCCAATGTCCTTGACCTCATTTTCATGGTTCAATGACTACTTGAAAAAAAAGTTAAGATTTTTTGTAATGTTAAGTTCTCTCTTATCATAAGTAATAGGATAACTATATTTGGTATGTGCGTACCTTGCAAGGTCCTCATGCCCGTCAGACAGTTTTCACTTGACCTTGACATCATTTCATGGATCAGTGAACAAGGTTAAGTTTTGGTGGTCAAGTCAATATCTCAGATACTATAAGCAATAGGTCTAGTATATTCGGTGTATGGAAGGACTGTAAGGTGTACATGTCCAACTGGCAGGTGTCATCTGACCTTGACCTCATTTTCATGTTTCAGTGGTTATAGTTAAGTTTTTGTGTTTTGGTCTGTTTTTCTTATACTGTATGCAATAGGTCTACTATATTTGGTGTATGGAATGATTGTAAGGTGTACATGTCTAGCTGGCAGGTGCCATCTGACCTTGACCTCATTTTCATGGTTCAGTGATCAAAGTTAAGTTTTTGAGTTTTGGTCTTTTTTTCTAATACTATATGCAATAGTTCAACTATATTTAGTGTATGGAAATATTTTATGATCTATATGTCAGTCACGCAGGTTTTATTTGACCTTGACCTCATTTTCAAGGTTCATTGCTCAGTGTTAAGTTTTTGTGTTTTGGTCTGTTTTTCTTAAACTATAAGCAATAGGTCAACTATATTTGTTGTATGGAAGAATTGTTAGCTGTACATGCCTGCCTAGCATGGTTCATCTGACATTGACCTCATTTTCATGGTTCATTGGTCAATGTTTATTTTGGTTATTGTTAAGTTTATGTGACAGTTGTAATAAGGACTATCAACATAATATCAATGATTAGTAAAGAAGGCGAGACAATTCAGCGTGTGCACTCTTGTTTGGTTTTATGAGAATTGATAATAATGAAGTATAGAATGAACATTCAAATTCAATAAACAACAGGAAATTCTGTACAACATATACATATCTAAATAATATTAAAACTAGAGTATCATGTGATCTTAAGCTTGTATCGTTCACTTGACCTAAATATGATCATTGTTGGTTTTAAGGAGCACATAGTTTAAGCTTTTTCTATTGAAGCGTATTCTAAACTTTGGACCTATAGTGTTCGGTGCTAAGTATGAAATTGAGTTAAAATGCTCACTGAAATTGAATTTATTTGAAATACAAATAATGTTGGAAGATAAGTTTTTAGAAAATTTAGAACTTTACTACAAAAACCGTCAAGCCAGCTGTTTACTTGTGAGAAGACTGATAGAATTAAACTGAAATGCTTAATATATAGTTTTGACAGTTTCTCAGATATTATAAGTGATATTAAAGTCATGTATACATATTGTGTATTGAATGGTTGTAAGGTGTACATGACTGTCTGACTGGTCTGTGTCATATTTCCTTGACCTAATTTAATGGTTCATTAGCCAAAGTTCTTATTTCTTGATGATGTTTGCTTCCGAGATACTTTAAGCGATATTTTTTTTTAATTTGGTATATCATGGGATGAATTCATACGGCCTCCATGTCTGTCTGAAAAGATTTATCTCACCTTGACATCATGTTCATTGATCATTGAATTGATAATTTAATGTATTGCTTGTTGTCAAAAAAATTGTTCACTTTCAAATAACTTCAATTATAAACACTAAAACAGGGAAGACATTTAAGTGTGTCCAGTCTTGTTATAATAATTATGTATACAATGTAGGTTCTTAAATACGTTAATCCGATAGCAATTATCAATACAAAAATATTGGATGGAGAGTGGTCTCCTTGGCACTCATACCACATCTTATTTACACAGGTACATGGGGTCATGATGATGTACCCTGTCCTCCCCCTTTTTTACGAGGCAATATTTTGTCAAAGTTCTGATTTCAAGCCATTTAAATAAATAGCGTTTACCTATCTATTCCTTGTCATCTATACTGATATTTTTACTTATTTGTGCTGTTTTAATATCCAGCTATTTTTTCGACTTTTATATCGGCAAACTATATAAAAGTTTAAAAAATAGCTGGAGGGGAGTGCAGGATACATTATTATGACCCCATGTCCATGTGCTTGTGTTTAGTAACAATTTAATTAAAACTAGCAAAATCGAATTATATGTCGAATTTCTTGACGGTGCTCATGTTTTTTTAAAAACATCAACATAAAAAAAAAACATTATTAATAAGACTTTTGCTCTGTACATTTATAGTGACGTAAAAAAGTGATTTCATACAAAGAATAAGAAAAAAAAACAGTACTTGAAGAATGCAGTAATTATGTAATAACTAACGAATTTACTATGACTAGATAACTTTTTAGAAATGATGTCCAAATTGGCCTGTTTGATTCATTGATCGGATCATCATAGTAGAGATTTACAATAACTGTCTGACTCCGACCCGAGTCCGACTACGAGTCGTAGTACGACAGTTTTAATGACGGAGGCTATCTCAAAACAATAAAAAATATCGTAAACATTGTACTTTAATCATTGTATACTAATTGAAAAGTTGTTTTCGGCGATTAACAAAACTCCCACAAACTTCAAAAATGGCTTTTAGCTTGTGAAAAGGATGCCTCAAAAGAGTTCCCATGACCTTATAGCATTTCAACTCGCCAATAACATGTTTAACCATGACGGAAACTCGGTATTTTGTTATAAGTCTGTTTAATTTTCTTCACTTTCTTTTTAAATGCTCCGGCTTTCTGGTTATCTGCTGTCTGGTGTAAGGCGTCACAACAGGATAGCAGTTTAAATGTATTTCATCACCAAGTATATAGTATACTTATTCAATGGGAAAGGAAGGTTTTCGTCTGTCCCGATTTGACGCATTAATCGAAACTGTTGGGCATCGTTCTGATGTCCCAGAAAACCTGACTCCAATAAAACTATGAAACATTTATTGTTGATAACAACCTGTGTGTGAATACAGTGGAAGTGTCTGTGGCTAGAAAAATAGTGTTCTTGTGGTTCTGTTTGATGATGATATATTTCTGTTGATGTTCCGTCGATTGCACCTAGCGCAGATGGGAATTTATGCCAGGCACCCTCCAGACTTCCCCATTCTTCTAGTGTTGGCCAGCGAATTAAAGGGGTGTACTTTTCTTTAAAAATTGTGTTTCGCTGTTCTTGTCTTTAGGGAAAACAAAATGCGAAAAGTCAAAAAATTATAAAACAAAAAATAATTTAAAAATAAGAAGATGAGGTATGATTTCCAATGAGACAACTTTCCTCCAGATACCAAACGACTTGGGAGTTAACAACTACAAAATGTATAGGACTGCGTACGGACTTCAACAATGAGCAAAAACCATACCACTATAAAGGACCCCGAAATGACATATGTTAAACAGCCCAAAAGAGAAAACTAAAACGTATTCCCTTTTAATACACAGTTCCAGAAAAAAAAATTACGGCTATATAAAAAAAAGTATTTTCCCCCTGAAGCCACATCCACCTCCATTTCCCGTCAAAATTCATCCCACACACTGCTCCGTCCCGTCATTTTGATTCTTTCTTCCTGTTCTACTTCATTTTGATCTACTTAAAGAGTGAAGTTGGTCATCATTTTGTGTCAGTCACCGTTTGTATCGTTTCTTCTCAATTCTTGGTTTTCTTTTTAAAATGGTTTGAAGAACAGCTAACATAGAACACTCTTTCAAATGCTTGTAAAAAAAACTGCCCAATTGAAAAGATCTTGTAGATTTGTCTATTTGGAAAAAAATAAGCGTCGGTTGGTTCTTTGTGAGACTTATTTTTGTACACTTCTAAAACCAGACAAACAATTGCAAGCTACCTTGACAGGGAGGATGATTGGAATGACTTAGAAGGTTAATGTTGATTGGATATTCATATTCATTCACGTGATTTTTTTTCTCATCAAAATAATTGCGAACAAGAGTATGCATTACAAATCAATCTCGCAGCAAAAAAAAAAAAAAAAAGACAAGTTTCCTGATCAGAAATGATTTAAAACAATTTGCAATAATTCTATTAAAAATATTATTCCTATCCTCCAAGCTTAAGACTTTATACAATGGGAAAAAAGTTGCTTCAAAATAAAAAAAAGAAATACCCCCTCCCCCCAAAAAAAATGAACAATAGTATTTCTATGAAAGTACGTTTATTCGTGGGGTACCAATTTTCGTGGTTTTCGTGGATGGCTTTATCCACGAATTTAACTGTCCAACGAATATAATAACTGTTGTCCAATTCCAGACATGGAAAGATCCCCATGTAGGTTTGATTACATGGATACGGTCATATAAACCAACGTACTTTGAACGAAATATACATTTTTTTGTACAACTTCAGACCGGATTTTACCCATTTAATCTTTAAAAAATCTAAAATGTACGCTGGTTAACATTTTAATTCTCCTGAGAAATAATTTTTTATCGATGAAAGTCAGATATCCGTTGATGATATGCGATAATGAAATGTTTCTTTTTTCATAATTCTCATACGAAAAAAAAATACTGATTTCATTTTGGGCTTGCTTTTTTATGTCATAATAATTGATTCTACAATTCAAAATACCGGTATTATGAATTTGTTATTAATGAAGAACGAACAAGTGAGTGAAAATGAACACCTTGTTTAACAATGCACCACAAATCATTATAAAACAACATATGATTAATATCACGAATATTCGATTCTGAAGTCTTCAAATTCGTCACTCGATTTTTTTTTCTTCAGAAAACTAAAATCCACGAATTTAAGAACCCACGAACATGTAACTTTTGCTGAAACCACGAAAATTGATACCAACGAATAAAAATACTTTTTGGACATGCTTTGATACTATATATGCCCTTGAATTTTTACTAGATAACATTTTTGTTCGCTTTGGAGATTCCGTATATCGTCAGGTTATCGGAATTCCAATGGGGACTAACTGTGCACCACTTATTGCGGACCTTTTTTTGTATTGCTATGAGTTACAATTTATGACAAAAATCAGTAAAGACCCATCGAAACAACATCTGATACACAAATTTAATAATACTTTTAGATATTTGGATGATATTTTGGCTCTCAATAATGACGACTTCAGTATGTATACTAAAGAAATTTATCCTGTTGAACTTACTTTAAATAAAGCTAATACTAACAATGACCACTGCCCTTTCCTCGATCTTGATATCTATATCATTAACGGAAAGCTTAATACTAAAATATATGATAAAAGAGATGATTTTTCATTTCCTATCGTTAATTATCCATTTTTAGATGGTGACGTTCCCTTGTCACCATCTTACGGTGTTTATATATCTCAACTTGTACGATTCGCTCGTGTATGTAACAATGTTTTAGATTTTAACGAGAGAAATTTATGTATTACTGAAAAATTATTACACCAGGGTTTTCGATATCACAAACTAGTCAAAACATTTACTAAATTTTATCATCGGTATAAGGACATCATTCGTAAATATAGCTCAACATGCAGACTTCTTATACGTTCAGGTATTTCACATCCAATTTTTTATGGAAATATTCTTTATAAAGCACAAAAATGTCAGTATTCACCTCTGAAACTAACAAAACCTTTAAATAGACTTATTAAGAAGGGATATAGTTACGATACTGTTGTCAGGTCATTAAAGATTGCATATTTTGGCGTTAATATTGATTCACTTATAGGGTCTTTGCATCGGCACTAAACACATTTATTTAAAAACCAGTTGTTGGCATGACACGGGTTATGTTCTTCTCATATATGTTATGATGGTATGATACTAAACCCCTAACGGGAAGGATTGTGCCTGATATTCATATGATGAAGACATAATCTTTCAATCAGTTTAATTGAAGTCTGGAGCTGGCATGTCAGTTAACTGCTAGTAGTCTGTTGTTATTTATGTATTATTGTCATTTTGTTTATTTTCTTTGGTTACATCTTCTGACATCAGACTCGGACTTCTCTTGAACTGAATTTTAATGTGCGTATTGTTATGCGTTTACTTTTCTACATTGGCTAGAGGTATAGGGGGAGGGTTGAGATCTCATAAACATGTTTAACCCCGCCGCATTTTTGCGCCTGTCCCAAGTCAGGAGCCTCTAGCCTTTGTTAGTCTTGTATTATTTTTAATTTTAGTTTCTTGTGTACAATTTGGAGTTTAGTATGGCGTTCATTATCACTGAACTAGTATATATATTTGTTTAGGGGCCAGCTGAAGGACGCCTCCGGGTGCGGGAATTTCTCGCTGCATTGAAGACCTGTTGGTGGCCTTCTGCTGTTGTCTGTTCTGTGGTCGGGTTGTTGTCTCTTTGACACATTCCCCATTTCCATTCTCAATTTTATTTCACAGTATTCAATTCTCAATTTTATTTCACAGTATTCAATTCTCTTTAAAAATATTATTCCTATCCTCCAAGCTTAAGACTTTATACAATGGGAAAAAAGTTGCTTCAAAATAAAAAAAAGAAATACCCCTCCCCCAAACAAAATGAACAATAGTATTTCTATGAAAGTACGTTTATTCGTGGGGTACCAATTTTCGTGGTTTTCGTGGATGGCTTTATCCACGAATTTAACTGTCCAACGAATATAATAACTGTTGTCCAATTCCAGACATGGAAAGATCCCCATGTAGGTTTGATTACATGGATACGGTCATATAAACCAACGTACTTTGAACGAAATATACATTTTTTTTGTACAACTTCAGACCGGATTTTACCCATTTAATCTTTAAAAAATCTAAAATGTACGCTGGTTAACATTTTAATTCTCATGAGAAATAATTTTTTATCGATGAAAGTCAGATATCCGTTGATGATATGCGATAATGAAATGTTTCTTTTTTCATAATTCTCATACGAAAAAAAAATACTGATTTCATTTTGGGCTTGCTTTTTTATGTCATAATAATTGATTCTACAATTCAAAATACCGGTATTATGAATTTGTTATTAATGAAGAACGAACAAGTGAGTGAAAATGAACACCTTGTTTAACAATGCACCACAAATCATTATAAAACAATATATGATTAATATCACGAATATTCGAGTCTGAAGTCTTCAAATTCGTCACTTGATTTTTTTTTTCTTCAGAAAACTAAAATCCACGAATTTAAGAACCCACGAACATGTAACTTTTGCTGAAACCACGAAAATTGATACCAACGAATAAAAATACTTTCACAGTATTCAATTCTCTTTAAATAATTCATCAGTTAGGAAAGGACCATTCAACTTAAAAAAAAAAATTTTCTCAACAGAATAGAGAACATACAGAAGTCATGCTCAGATAACACGAGCAAAATATTATTGTGAAAGTATTAGATTCTGAAGAAAAAAATCTGTTACAAAGAGCATGATCGATAAAGCATTTTCTTCAACCCTTCAGTAAAAAAAATACATTTGATGAATGGTTTAGTCTTATCACGTGGCAACGCAAGTTAAAGATTTAACACGGTAAAATTGATTAGTGTACAAATTATTTTGCGATCACCAATATAGCTTACCTGTATGATTTGTAGTCGTACTCGTACTCGGACTCGGAGTCGGGTAATTATTGTAAATCTCTTGTACAAAGATCAAATTAATGGAACAAAATCTTCTACAGATACTGTACTTTTTTTCATTTATCAAACTGATAAAAAATAACTACCAACAACAAAAGCCCATGCTTTGTATTGTACTACCGGGAAAAAAAAAAGCGAATTGATATTCTCATAATAAAAAAAATGTGTGGACTTTAACGGTGTTTTTGTGTGGACTTTAGCAGAACTTGTTATTGTGGACTTTAACGGCGTTTTCTTGTGGACTTTAGCGGAGGTCATTTTGTGGACTTTAGCGGAAAGTTTGTGGACTTTAGCGGCGTTGTGGACTTTAGCGGAAATTTGTTGTGGACATTAGCGGTGTTGTGGACTTTAGAGGAATTTTGGACTTTAACGGTGCCACAATGCATTACAAACCAGAAACAAATCTGGGTGAGAAATACCACCTTTTATCAAATTCATACAGGTGGACACAATCTATTTACTTGTGGTAATATTTCTTTTCAAGATTTAACCAATCTAGGAAACCTATGTCCCACTGTAAAAGTGTTTTGCTAAATGAATCTGAGACCTCACTACAAACACGCGCATATCGAATGCTTATCCCACAACAGATAGAAAAATTAACAATATCAACGTAAATTTTTAATTAAAGTCTATCATTATAAATTTTGATATGAACATTAATACAATCAATTCCAATGTGAAGGTCTTAAATAGATATTGGTAAAATAAATTTACTTTGTAAAGTTAGAAAGATCTAGATTATTTACATATACAAACATAATTATATCAAATTATTATTCACTTGGGCCTTTCTAAAGTAAAGAAATGAATCATAACAATAAATCTACAATAGAAGGGGTACAGTTAGTCCCCATTAGGATACCATGTTCGATTAGTGTATATTTTGTACGTTTTACTACTGAAATAAAACAGTTGAAACGACAACAGAAATATTCACACACAGACTTATCGGAAGACCATTTCTATTTGATAAAATCATAAGGAAACGTAGTATATAGAGTAGTGAAAAATTACTTTCAAAGGTACGTCGCTTATCCAAGAACCACAAACATTTTTTTTTAAACTTCAGAAATAGTTTATAACGCTCTAAGCATAGGTTTAGTAAGACTATCTGATAATGAACTCCTTAACGGTTGTAAGAGCATTAGTCAAAAGAAGCGAAACATGCAGTAGTTCGACAGTTACTGGATGCGGATATAAAATTTTGGAAGCCGTTACATAGTGGGAACCTTGTGATGCTCATTAGCAAATTTACCAAAAAAGTCGTGAATGAAACGTGTTCATCTACGATTAATTCTTCAAAAACCTTTTTTCAGAAATCTGATTATTTATATGAGTTGGTAGGTTCACGGCATTGCAGATAAAAATAAATAGACACTTTTCGGATATATACTAGATTTTAAATTACGTTTGTAAGGTGAAAAATGAGACACTGAAACAAACAATTCATAATTGAAACTGTTGAACGTATGTATAACTTCATACTTTCAACAGTTTCGATTTTTGTATTCCTCACAACTTTTCTGGGATATTTTTTTAGTTAAGAGTAAACCTTTAGTTAGCGAAATTGCCATCGTGCGAACAAACTCTAGTATGGGACATATTGTAGAGGAGAAGGTACCTGCTCAACTTGTGGCACACGTGTCATCCTAATTGAGGTATATAGGTCCTCGAAATATTTTAACACATCGAAAGATAGTTAAACTACATGAAAGTAAATAAAAATTTGAATCAAAGATTCACCAGCATTCCGTCCCCCCAAAAATGTTATAGTAAACAGCCACAGTCACTGATGATCTTTTATTAACCGTCAGTCTTCAGTTTCTATGTATATTTTGTGAACTTTGTCTTTTTGTCGTCTTTCGTTTTTTTTTATGCGATGGCGTTGTCAGTTTTACTGCGACTTATGAGTTCCGAATGCCCTCTTGGGATCTTCTCTTTTCTTTTTTATTTAGATATTGCATGGTTGTTTGGCAGGAACATCGGATATAAGTGTAAGGTTTATGGTTTCACGAAAAAAAAACAAGACAATCTATATCTTATATTTTATAATGTTGGTGTGAAGATTTAAGATAGCTGCTAGGTTGCTGTAAGAATCGGGGAAAAAAATCCGCTCGAAGACGGTGGAATCATTACTTGCTTAACTATGAATCCCAGTTTGCCATGTATTTATTCTGAAATTTGATGTGAAAAAATATCAGTTAGGCGTAAAAAAAGAGAAATTTTAATTATCTGGCAACATCGTTAATTGTGAGGCAGTCTATTGACAAGGACGGTCAAACATGGCTGAAATTAAAATTTTCGTAATGCTATCATCTTACTAAAATTCGAATTTTGCAAAACTAAGGTTCCAACAACACCAGGCAAAATTGACCTTAAATGGATTTGGCAGTATTCTTTAGGTCCCTTTTAGACCACGTGGCTCTTCACGTGTGTAGGTAGTTGTATACCCTTGCCTTTCGATATTTTGGTATGAGCGTTCCTGGTGAAGGTAAACCCAGAAAAACGCTTTGAACGCAACAAATTAATAGAGCGTTATTTTCATTTCTATTTTACCAACAAAACTATATTGATTGATCTATCCTCAAAGACGGAGCTCCAGTTTTTGGTCCATGACGTTGGACAGATTTTAGAAATGACATTTATTATATACTTTAATCTATTATAGATATATATTATCACTGAATATAAACATTTGTGAATTTTTTTTTAAATGTATGCTTGTTTTTGTATTCTGCGTGTATTTTGACATCGTATCTGTTTTTTTTTTTAAATCTAGTTGTTGCTTTTAAATGTGTCTTCAATAATAATAGTCTTGTACGTAAAAACAGCAATGAGCGATGGAGTCTGTAGGAAGACAGGAATGCAAAATGATTAGAACAAAGTAATGATATGAATATAATATAACAAAGAACAAGTACTAAAAATAGTAATGATGGAACTAAAATACATATAATGCAATTAACCCTAAAATTAGTCAGTACAAAATAGACAACATGTGTGTAACACCTGACAATGTGGTTAAACTGGACATGCCGGTGGTCATTTAAGACAGTACTTGTGATGGATTGAGAACTGTTGACCAAAACATGTCCATATAAAATAATATGATAATGTAATAAAATCATCTTCTTAATATTAAGTCAGCACCAGAAAGGTAAGTTATTGTCTTTTACATACTAATTTTAAATGAAGGTATTGTATATTGTACTGTAATAAAAACGCATTTTTCATTTCAATTATAACTGGAGATATGAAAATAAATAACTTATTTTGTTTTCAGAATTATTTCCGAACTAACCTAAAATGAATCTAAATCATTAGGAGGATAACAAACTACAGTTTGGGTAAAGAGCAATATTGATGGATTTGATCCACAACAAAATCAAGTCTCAACATTTCGCATAGCATTAATACACTGAGTTGATTAATAAAGGCAACAGTAGTATACCGATGTTCAAAAGTCATAAATCGATTGAGAGAAAACAAATCCGGATTACAAACTAAAACCGAGGGAAACACATCAACTATAAGAGGAAAACAAAAGAACAACAGGAACACTGAAGTGCAACAAAAACAAACGCCAACATACATAGAAACGAACTATTTGATAACAACTGCCATATTCCTGACTTGGTACAGGATTACATTGTCGATTTAAGTTATCTTCAATAATGAGAGTATATTGAGCTTCCGCGTGAACAATGTATAATAAATACGTAGTTACTTCTGGTCTGATTTGGAACTGTATTAAATATACTAGTATGTAAGAGTATGCTATACTTTTGTATAGGGATGTGAGTTTTGAGGGCGGGGTGTATCGATACAAAAGCATTGTCAAATTTTGAACTCCACTATTCATAGTTGATCGGTACTGAAATGACCTTTTAAACAAGCGTTTGGACGCTGACAGTCAATCAAAAAATGTTCATACGCCAGAGGATCTTTCGAAGAAAATTTCCCCAAAAGTAGGCAATATATGTATAAGGACATTGAAAGTTTTCACCGGCTTGCATGAGTTACATATAGGTTTTATACATGTGGTATGAGGAATTTCGTACACAATTTTTTTTTTATTTTCCGAAAGACACATTGTGTATATAAAATGTTATGTAGTTATTACCGCTGGACAATAAATATCAAAATACCATTGTTTATTAATCTATCATTTAATATTTGTTAAACATTTTACAGAACAAGATGAAAAATTTGAGGCTATTTACAATTATTCTCCTCATAGCAAACGCACAGATTATATCTGCTCAGAGTAACTTCGTCCGAGGACTTGTTCTTGGCGGTGTTGGCGGTTTTCTCATTAACAGAGCAATTGGAAATAACAGACGAGGACTCGGTGGATTCGGCGGAGGACTTTTGGGAGGTGGACTCGGTGGAGGACTTTTGGGAGGTGGATTCCGTCAACCGTTTCCACTTTTCAATTCAGGTCGCCGTAATGCCAGAGGATTTTCGCCATTTTTTTGTAAGTTTTTAAATAGCAGTACAGTGTTGACTCGTATGGCTTTATCTGCACTTAATATCACTATGACACAATTCTTGCACAAATACATAGTGGTATAACAATGTCAGTTTACTCGTCATTTATTCTCAAACGTTTTGAATGTTTTACCTTTTTGGAGTACTTAAAATCAGTGTGGCTATGTTTGCTTTGATTTTTTGAATATACGTCTGAATTTTTCAGTATTTGATATAATTCTAGTCCGTTCTAGTCAGATTCATTATTTCATTTTATTTTGTATTTTTGACAGTTTATCATAAGTTTTCAAACTGTCTTTGCATGTATATTATTATTTTATTTTATTTTTGAACAGGAATAATGTTATCTGAAGATGTGCGTTAAGACAATCCCAGAGTAGTCACACCAGTTTGAACTCTGTGGAATGGATGATTACACCTTTGTTTCCATCAGGATGTTTTCTAGACTGTCACGTAAAGCAAGTTGATATGTTTTGCATAATAAAAAGACGAAGCAATGACAAAGTCTTTGATATCATTATAAGAAAAACCCCCAAAAAAATCGGATCAAAATACAAATAAGAGGTGAACTATGGCATTACACGGTTAAGATTTTGAGAAGGTTTAAATAAATTATATTAAGGGGTTTACAGAAAGTTGCGGATACAAATTGGGAACCTACATAGAAAAAGCAATGGCAAAGTTCATGATTTGGGATGGTAAACCCCAAAAATAATTCAGGTAAAAAAAAAGAGAGGTGCACAATGGTATTGTATGGTAAAGATTCTTTGAATTTTTGTTTGAATTCTGATTTATTTAGGTGTTTCGAAGGAGAAGCGGATATAAACGTTTACAGAGGTGTACCGAAATGACAAAAAAGCATATAATGTCAAATTATGTCTAAACCTAAAAAATAATTTGATGAACAAATGAACTCGGAAGTGTTTAAATACGTAATGTTAGTTTTATTCTGTGAAAATAAAATAAAAATCTGTCAAGCAGTTCAACAATATAGCGGATTCAATAGTGGGACGGTATCGGACGACCGAAATAAAGGACAGACGGACAAACATTAACATCACTATATTAAACCCGGTTAAAAATGCGGGGTGTGAAAGTGCTACGGCATATATTCATAAAATAATTATTCAAGACTCAGAATCGCTATTGACTGGTAAAGATTAGTTCTCCATCTTACAACTAACTGTATTCGACGTATTTATTAAATCAATGCTGTTAAGTCTTAGTTGGTAACCTTATTGTACCCAATACATTTGCATATAATAAAAGGAGGTGTTGCATGATTGCCAATGAGAAAATTGTCTAATAAAGTTCAAATGAAGTGGATGAAACCAATTATAGGCAACCGTGCGGCCTTCAACAATGAGAAAAACCCATATGGACCGTATAGTCGGCTATAAAATGCCCCGACATGAAAAATATGAAACAATTCGAGTCAATTGAGAAAAACTAACGGCATAATTTATAACAAAACAATTTACGAAAAAAAAACATGACAGACATGAACCAACGACAACCACTGAACTAAAGGCTCCTGACTTGGGACAGGCACATATAGAATGAGGCGGGGTTAAAATAGTTTGAAGGCGCCAAACCCTCTCATAACCTGGGACAGTGGTGTAACAGTACAACATAAGAACAAACTATAAAAATCAGTTGAAAAGGGCTTAACTCATCAGATCGATACAAAGAAGAAAACACTTAACGAAAACACAGACCGGACGTGGCAGTGTATTTATACATCCCACTACAAAAAAGACACCAAGTAAAAATCTGAGAGTACTCGCAGTTACTGACAGCAAATTCAAAGCCAATAACAACTTATAAAAAATCATATATCTAAGACTAAAATATCAGTCAGTACACATCCAACGTCCAATGGATTTATTGTAAAGACGTCATTAACTGTCAGAGAAAAACATGACATTGTGCAATAGCAAAATATAGGTATCGACAGATTGTAGTACCGTAAATGTGCATATGTGTTTAACAATGATACTAAATATGTGTTGAGTTTACTGATAACAAAATCAATATTTATACCAATAAAAACAATATTCAAAGATCTAATTACAGTGTTGAATTGGTAGCCTTTTAGGATAAGTTTATTAAATGATTGATAAGATTACCCGGATCGTATCTAAATTTTCGGTCTCGGTAAACAACATTCCCGTAAAAATTTAGATGTGCTATTCCGTTTGAAATAAGTTTTCTACAGGTACAGCCAAACTTGCAAACCAAATCTTTGTATCTAAGGAAGAATTTAGTAAAGGTTTTAAGTAATTTGTGGTAACGGAATCCCCTGACTTAATAATAATATATAGACAAATAGTCAATTTTAGCCATGAAAAACCATATTACTAAATTGTGAATATCCTATTTTTAATCTTTTTAATATGAAAACACCGAGGTGAACGGTATATGTCAATTGGTCAGCAACCAAACGACACAAATAACCAGAAGACATATAAGGTCCAAAACAAAGTCTTCAGCAATAAACATGTGTCTATACCATTTGACTGCCCCATATGTCTTGTGGTAGTTACTCCCTCTCGAGTGCGGGATGTTTTTGGTTCGATCCCCAGCCAGGTCAAACCAAACACTTGCAATTTGGCAATTACTGCTTCTCCGCTAAGTTTGCGGCATGTAGCACTTAGAGGAAAGACTTGGTCGGCTCATAGTCAGAAACATGTATCCTGCTAAGGTAAAATATCTTCCTGTGAACTGTAGTTTATTTAACAAGCTCGTTAAAATCCGGATCAGTGTGTCGGCCAGTACAAAGCAATGTTTATATCCATATCACATAAACATGTTCCCGTCCACATATACAAGTAATATTTGCCGCTGGACGTTAAACATAGTCACAAAGTCATCTTCATGATCATTTATACAATACGTCAAGCTCTATAGTCTAAAAATCTGTTAATACATTAAACAGAGATTAAAAGATCTGCAATCCACACCAAATAACAAAATACATAAGGACAGCGACTCAAGAGGTTCCCTCTCTCTATCTAATCTCGGTCAGTAGACTCCAAAGTTACATAAAACATACAACAAAACCAATACAGAAAAGTGCTTTTAAAACACTACATTAACGATATAATAGATACCAAGAACAATTGCACGAACAAAACAATAATAAACAATACAGTATCAAAGATTGCTCGAGTCATTGAAACGAAGCTTAAAGTACTTAACCTGTATGTACTAGATACACCCATGAGGGCGTTAGCCCGATTTGGTGTATCTAATTTACACCAAGATATATTGTCAATGCAGAATGATAATTTTCCATAATTTAGGAGGGGGCCTTTCAGCGATTTGACCATATGTTATTGAAAGCATGATAAATGCAGGTTATCCAATTTTATTTAACAACATCTTGGTGTAAATATGAAATCGTGCCATTCTACGCTCTTATATATCGGTGGCTGTACTTCACAGTAGATCACATACAATACAGTCATACAGGAAGATACGATCTGGTGACTTGGTCAGAACAAATATGTACATATTGTCAATGCAATTGAAAATTTAGACTCGAGTCGACCTATAGATTGGCGAATTGATGTTCATCCTCAAAATACAAAACGCAATGATTAGACTTATAAATTATATCAATTAAGCGAAAAAAGAATTATGTAAAAGATAGTTGCTAAATTTATTAGCTTTTTAAATAATATTAACGCAAAAAGATGGACGTATACTGTGAATTTCATTTTTTTTTCAAATGTAAAAAGGACATGTTTACACCCAGACTGTTTGCAACCTCAGTTTCCCCATAGTCGGGCCTCATTCTACAAACTTTTGTCGCAGGAGAACTACAGAACTAGTTCTTCCCTGTTATAGTATAACAAAATGCTGTAATGAAATTGAATAGAAAAATGGGTCTTATTTTCGAAAAACAACAGATATAAAGTTTCGCAGGAGAGTGCAGTGATAGGCAACAATATGTTGATGATGGTTTAATTAGTACAAAAGAAATGCATTTATTTTTACATTGTCCTGTTAAGTTCAAAGGCAATTAGAATCAAATGTTCACTCTAGCGATCATGTTTTTAGGCCGATCGAAATTGAGAGCAATTTATAGAGGACCCTTCATACATCATTCCTGCTATGTTTAATTAAATTAGACATGTGTTTCAGAGAAGAAGATGCGATAAGTTTACCGACGACGACGCACGCCAAGTGAAGGCCTTTCAGGCCTTTCAGCCCAGGTGAGCTGTAAATACAGAAATTTTCATTAAAGACTAAATTAGTCTTTTCAAGTCTGATATATATATTAGTTTAGAAGTTTCAGAGAAGAAAATAATATGTAAGTAATTTCCAGTTGGTATCAATCCGAACCTTTATGGCATTATCGCCGATATATATACAACCCAATAAGCAAGAAACTTTATAATTAACAGTAGATGTAGGGTATAAATCAATGAAACACCATTCCAAATTATAAAAATAACTAAAATACATTTACATTGGACGTAATTTTAAAACTTTAAATCTGTAAATATGCTAGATATACTTACTGGAGGTGTGATGAGATGATTGAAGCTGCAAATGATCTCCTTGAGAACATTTATGTACGTTTTGGCAATAAAGTTTATCGACAGGTTGTAGGGATTCATATGGACACCTATTGTGTCCTTTAAATAGCAGACTTGTGTTATGAATCACAGTTTATGGCAATACTCAGTAAAGACCCGATAAATTCAACAACACTTACCATTATCTTGGTGATATTTTTTCGATATATAATCAATCATTCTCTAAATATACTGCCGAAATTTACCCAAAGGAACTTACTTTAAATAAATCAAATATTAACAGCAATAACTGTCCTTTCCTAGATTTAGATATTTCAGTTATGAACTCTACACAAAAATTAATGACAAAAGGGACGATTCTTCTTTCCTTATTGTTAATCTCCCTTTTTTGGAAGGTGATGTTCCTTTGGCACCGTCTTCCGGTGTTTATATACTAGTATCCAACTCGTTCGCTATGCCCGTGTCTGTAGTGACGTTTTGGACGGTATCGTTAACTAACTCGTTATAACGACTAAGATAACTCGTTTAGTACACTTCTTGACTCTACCTGTAGAAAACTTATTTCAAACGGGATAGCACAACCTAAATTTGACTGTGATCTTATTTACCGAGCCCGGAAATTTAGATATGATCTGAGTAAACTTATCGATCCTTTTTCTAAAAGGTTACCAAATCAACACTGTAATTACCCTTTGAGTATTGTTTTTATTGGCATAAATATTGATTTTGTTATCAGTTAATTAAAATCATACTAAATATTATTGATATACACATATACATATTCACGGTTCTACAATCTGTCGATACCAATATTTTGGCATTGCACCAGGTCATGTTTTTTCTCTGACTGTTAATGACGTCTTTACAATAAATCCATTGGACGTTGGATGTGTACTGATTGATATTTTTGTCTGAGATACATGATTTTTTTATTAGTGGTTATTGGCTTAGAACAAGCCGTCAGTAACTGCGAGTACTCTCAGATCTGTACTTTTTGTTATTATGTCACCCCAAACGGAGGTCGGGTGACATATTGTTATTGTACGATTTTTTTTAATTATTATTATTCCACACTTTTTGTCCAGCTTAGTTCTCGGAATTGAACGGACCAATTTTGATGGAACTATATATAATAAAATAATGTTTACCACCAAGTGTAGTTGTGCACCTGACTTTGGAATTTCCAAAATGGCTGCCATTGCCATCGAAACAGCAAATATGTGAAAAAACGGAAAGTTCCAATTTGATTAAACATTATGGTTATGTTTCTTGTCATGTGTAGATGTGCCATCCATCTTTGGAATGTTCAATATGTTCACGGTTGCCATGGAAATAGCAAAAAAATAAAAATGCTCCAAACTGAATGAAACATTACAGAAATGTTAACTGGCATGTGTAGAGGTGCTTTTGACTTAGGAATTTTAACATGCCGTTACCATGACAATGGGCGGAACGGGGTGGCATCCGCTATTTCGTGTAATGGCAATTCTTGTTATTTTTCTGTTTGTATCGATCTGATGATTCCAGCTCTTTTCAACTGATTTTTATAGTTTGCTCTTATGTTGTACTGTTACACCACTGTCCCAGGTTAGGCGCCAGCAAACATGTTTAACCCCGCCACATTCAATATGTGCCCGTCTCAAGTCAGGAGCCTGTAATTGAGTGGTTGTCGTTTATTGCTGTTTCTCATATTCTTTTTTCATTTATTGTTTAGTAGTTTGTTCTTGTGTTACACCACTGTCCCAGGTTTAGGGGGAGGGTTGACGCCTTCAA
Source organism: Mytilus californianus (assembly GCF_021869535.1). Taxonomy (NCBI): domain Eukaryota; kingdom Metazoa; phylum Mollusca; class Bivalvia; order Mytilida; family Mytilidae; genus Mytilus; species Mytilus californianus. The sequence continues at coordinate 30,031,027 of NW_026262690.1, read as the reverse complement.
ACATGATTAACCCCGCCACATTCTGTATGTGCCTGTCCCGAGTCAGGAGCCTATAGCTCAGTGGTTGTCGTTGTTTTATGTCTGTCATATTTGTTGTTCGTAAATAATTTTGTGATGAATTAGTTCGATATGCACATCTACATAGTATGTCTTTATTATCTGCAAAGTTTTATGAAACTCTGTTGTGTGGTTTCAGATGAGTTGCGATGACAAACTGTTGCTGTAGTATATTTAGGCCAACATTCTAAGTTAAAAGGGACGTAACTCCCAGAAAAAAATTGAATCATAATTCCCTGTCGATATGCACATCTACATAGTATGTCCTTACTATCTGCAAAGTTTCAGGAAATTCTGTTGTGTGGTTTCAGAGGAGTTGCGATGACAAACTGTTGCAGTAGTATATTTAGGCCAGAATTCTAAGTTAAAAGGGGCATAACTCCCAGAAAAAAAATTGAATCATAATTCCCTGTCGATATGCACATCTACATAGTATGTCCTTACTATCTGCAAAGTTTCAGGAAATTCTGTTGTGTGGTTTCAGAGGAGTTGCGATGACAAGAACAGGACTGACGGACGGACAAACGGACGGACGGACGGACAGACGGACGGGTTAAAAACATTATACCCTACACAACTTCGTTGCGTGGGGTATAATAAACAATGTAGTCAAAAGTAAAATAACAAAAGGAAAAAATTCAAAACGTAAAGTCCTTTATCAAAAGGCTAAATCAAAAGCTCAAACACATCAAACGAATGGAAAATAACTGTTGTATTCCTGACTTGGTACAGGCTATCATCCAGTGAATGTCAAATCTTATTTATACGACTTTCTCAAATGTATTCAGTGAGTTGTTATACGATTACGTCTTCGAGGCAATAACAAGATAAACACGGACAATAATATTTTTACATAACAATTGACAAGATAGAACAACAAACATGGGAACGTAGGTGGGCAATAAAAATAGCAATACATTACTATAAAGTAGTATTTCAGTAAGCAGGTTTCACAGAACTAAAGACGAGACCAAGCTGTATTTACATACTACTGTAAGTATCAAGACTGAAATATTTGAATTAGCATCAATGTTTTAATGAAGTATAGAGACTGAAAAATTTGAATTAGCATCAATGTTTTGAATAAAAAGTATCGAGACTGAAATATTTGAATTAACATCAATGAAGTATCTAGACTGAAATATTAATGAAGTATCGAGACTGAAATATTTGAATTAACATCAATGTTTTGAATGAAGTATCAAACATCAATTCGCTTATTATTTCATGCTTAACTTTTTAGACTATGAAAAGGATCATTATTTGGGAAACGTACTTTAAAGAAACAACATGATAATGGTGTGGATATATTTTATACCAAAAAATTATGATAGAGGAATTTTACGGAAGGTTTCGAATAATCACAAAATTCATTTCACTTTTAAACCATAGATGTATTAACCTGTTTAAACAATATGCATTTAACTCGATCTCTTTGCTTCTGAACAGAATATGAATTGTTTTGTTTATCATACTTCACGTTATTGTTTAGTGTTTCTTAATTAAAGAGGGATGAATTGCCAAAGGGTCAATCAATCGTAATTCACACTTAATTTAATTTCAAAAATTAATGTAACAATACTTGAATCTGTTTACTATCTGAAGTATTGTAGCAACCTCCGATCACCTTCCCAAACTACTAACACTCTCCAGTTGCCTTCTGTTTGTCTATCTCATTAACCTGTTGGATTATCGCTTTTGATTATTCTCCTTGTAATTTATTTGTTTTAAGTACCGCGTGAGTTTTTTCCCTCTCGGCAGTAACAAACTAGACACGAATGCTCACATTGGACATTTTTGATTTGTGGATAAAACATTAACGAGGGCTATGAACAGCGTACTGATTGGTGGACATTTCATTGATCTCGTAGAAATGTCGATTTTAAAAATGAGTCACATGTGGTCGTTTGTCGGATTTTTTTATGCAGTTCTTAAATCCGGAGGGTCAAATTTGCCATTGAACTGTATTAGGTTGATGTGAAACAGTTTTTCTAATCTATAAAGCATGCGCGTATCCCTCCTTCCCCAACAAAAAAAAGTATTGCTTGACAGAATGGTTGGAATTACCTCTACCAAGTATATGATTTGAATGGCTGATGACTGGATATTCTAAATTATTCACATGGCCAATGAAGCGTTCTAACTGACGGCAATTTGATTTTTTCTAATTAAAAAGATTGCAATACAGTTCACTCGCAGGTAGAAAGAATAATAACTGGCCCTTAAAGGGTTCGGCATAATTGACATCATTCGTATGTAAATATCTTTCCATTCTCAAAAATTGAATACATTAAGACATGAAAATACCCTTTCCATCATCTATATGTTAGATAATACACATCAATTATGACTATTGGACCTGAAAAGGAGGGTTATTATATGTTTCATGTTCAAGATTTGGACGACAAAACAAAGAAGAACCAAATATTATCGTGTATATTTTTAACAGAAAAATGTTGTGGATTTCTGAAAAAAATATGTGTGCGTTAATGAAGTAACCCCACCTAAAATCTAACAATAAGGTTAACAAAAATACCGAAACCTCCATTCAGGATACATTTTGTTATATCCATATCCTTGTTAAACGTCATTCCGAAACAGAAATTGAGCATGGTATATATAAATTAGCATTAAGATAAATTAAAGATCGCCCCTGTTATTTACGTAGACAATGTACTTATATGATAGGTAGTCTTATTCTTACTCGGATTCCGAGTTCGACAGTTATTGTAAATCTTTATTTATCAATATCATTGCTATTATCATTATTATCATTTCTTTTCAGGCTTATACAAGATGAATGTTCGATGCATCCTCGTTATTTTGCTCCTCATTTCAGCAAGCCATCATGTTGAATCACAGAATTTTGGACCGTTTTTAGGAGGACTAGTTTTTGGTGGTTTGTTGAACCGATTTTCAGCTCCGCCACCACCACCATTTTACACACCAACTTTCTACTACCCACAGTTTCAATCTGGATTTGGTCGATTTGGATAGATAACTAAATTAAGACTGTTTATCAGTGCTGTAAGTCTATTAATCATTATTTACTTTAATATAATTGCCATTGTTGCTGATATATGTTTTTCGTAGGCTTACGAATTAAAAATATCCCGGCCCACGATTCACGTTTATTTTTCAAAAAATATTGCTGAGCAAAACCCAGATTTTATTGAGATACATCCAATGCATATATATAGAAGAATGATATATATAATTATTTTTGCTGTAGAACGACTTTTGTATGGAAGACAGAAAAGAAATAATTTGTAAAGTTTACATAGCAAGTCAAACATCAAAAGAAACGATTGCATGAATGATTTTTGTCGAGCCTGCGACTTTTGTCGCAGAAAGCTCGACATAGGGATAGTGATCCGGCGGCGGCGGCGGCGGCGGCGGCGGCGGGGTTAGCTAACTTCATAAAAGCTTTATATTTCAGAAGGTTGAAGACCTGGATGCTTCATACTTTGTATATAGATGCCTTATGTTATGAAGTTTCCGTCTGTCACATGTCCATTATCCTTGACCTTATTTTCATGGTTCAGTGACTACTTGAAAAAAAGTTCAGATTTTTTGTAATGTTAATTTCTCTCTTATTATGAGTAATAAGATAACTAAATTTGATATGTGCGTACCTTGCAAGGTCCTCATGTCCGTCAGACAGTTTTCACTTGACCTCGACCTCATTTCAAGGATCAGGGAACAAGGTTAAGTTTTTGTAGTCAAGTCCATATCTCAGATACTATATAAGCAATAGGTCTACTATATTTGGTGTATGTAAGGATTGTAAGGTGTACATGTCCAACTGGCAGGTGTCATCTGACTTTGACTACATTTTCATGGTTCAGTGGTTATAGTTAAGTTTTAGGTGAACTATATTTGTTGTATGAAAATATTTTACAATGTACATGTCAGTCTGGCATGTTTTATTTGACCTTGACCTCATTTTTATGGTTCATTGCTCAGTGTTAAGTTTTTGTTTTTTGGTCTGTTTTTCTAATACTTTAAGCAATAGGTCAACTATATTTGGTGTATGGAATGATTGTAAGGTGTATATGTCGGTTTAGCAATTATCATCTGACCATGACCTCATTTTCATTGTTCATTGGCCAATCTTAAGTTTTCCTGGTTTAGTTTGTTTCTTAGATACTATATGCAAAAGGTCAACTATATTTAAAGCATGTAAAGATTGTAAGGTGTACATGTCTGTCTGGCAGGGTTCTTCTGACCTTGGCCTTATTTTCTTGGTTCATTGATCAATGTTAAGATTTCCCGGTTAAGTTTATTTCTTAGATGTGAAAAAGGTCATCTATATTTCAAGCATATTTGGTGTAAGGAATGATTGTAAGGTGTATATGTATTTCAAATTTGGTTTATCTGACCTTGACCTCATTTTCTTGGATCATGTTAAGTTTATGTGATAGTTGTAGTAAAGCTTTATATTTAGGACTATCAACATAATATCAATGGTTAGTAAAGAAGGCGAGATATTTCAGCGTGTGCACTCTTGTTATTGTTTTAAATTCCATTCTCTTTGTATTAAAAAAAAACATGTATACGTAATCGTTTGCTGAATTTAGGGAATATTAATGAAATAGCTTTCTTTATAGATAACAGAGAAAATTGTTTTAATTAAAATAAATGTCGGCTTTCTTTTGTATAAAATAACAAAAGTGTGTCATAACCTTTTTACTAGTGATATCTGGTATTGTTGTAGCATGCACTTTTAAAATATAGAAACATAGAAACATTTGGTAAGAAGCGAGGTTCATTTCAGAAATTACTTGAATGTATATCAAAATGATGATGATGGTGGTGATTATAATAATAACATAACAAACAAACAAACAAACAAATGCAAAAATATTGTATTCAAATAATGGAAATATTTGTATATTATTTTTTCCTCTTTTCAGGCATATGACATTGAGAAGAATCGATTTGTAAATGAAAATGTGAGAAAACAGAAAAACAATTGACATATTTTTACTTCTACAGTAACTGTTGTTTTCCTTTTTTTTTTTTTTATTCTGGATTTACTTAATAGTTTTTATTAGAAAAAAATCAGCGTGTGGTGATTAATTAATAAATACAGGTAAATAATAGCATAATGAAAACAATCTGTGTTATGCAGTATACTGATACATATACATTCTGCGCTCTGCACCCTTCTACAATGAAAATAACACTTTATTATTAGTTCCTACCTAAGCGCTTTTCTGTATTTACTTCCATCAGGAATGCTTAAAGCCTAAAATATTGAAAGTCATGGATGTATAAAAATTTGAAAATGTAAAGACCTATATGACTAAAAAAGACCTTAAAACAATAGCCTATTCCATCAAAGGTAAACTTTGCATGTACGATGATGTACTGAAGCAATGACTACTGAGCTGGTTATACTCTCGGTGACTAACAGTCCATCAGCAGAGGTATGGACCCATTGCAAGTAAATGAAAATAACACTTTATAATTTAGTTGTGTCCAAATCGCTTTTCTGGATTTACCTTCATCAGGAAGCACAATGTAAAAATTTGAAAGCCAAGAGGATGTATAAGTACTCGAAAACGTGACTGGGAGCTATATGATGAAACAGGATTTCGAAAGAATAGTCAAATTCATGTAAGGTAAACTTTGCCTGACAGAGTTGAAAATTTTGTTTCTTTAAGTTAGTAATTTCTAAATTCATGAACGGGAAATTAAAAAAAAAATGATATGCTAAAAATCATGTACCAATTAAGTGACTACTGAGTTGATGAGACACTCTGGGACTATCAGTCCAGCAGCCAAGATATCGACCCAGAGCTAGTAAATGAAAATACCCCTTTATAGATTAGTTGCGTATGAAACGTATTTCTGGATTTACCTTCATCGGGAATGCTCAAAGCCAAAAATTTGAAATCCACGGATGTATAAGTTCTTTAAAACAGTAGGAGCTATACAATCAAAAAGGGCATAGAAAACCAAATTCACTTAAGGTAAACTTTGCCTGAGGGAGTTGGAACCTTAGTTTCTTGATAATTTCTAAATTTATGAACGGGAATTTGAAAAAGGTACTAGTATGAAATAAATCATGTCAGTACCTATAAGCACCTGACTACTGAGCTTAGAATACCCTTTGAGAATACCAGTCCACCAACAGAGGTAAAGACCCAGAGCTAGTAAATAAAAATAACTCTTTATAAATTACTTGCTTCCGAAGCGCTTTTTCTGAATTTACCTTCTTCAGGGAGTTAAAAATTTGGAAGTCAAGATGATGTATAAGTACTCAAAAAACTTGATGAACCAAAAAAAAAAGAATAGCCAAATCCATCTAAGCTAGTCAACTTTGCCTGAGGGATTTGTAACCTTACTTTCTTAATAATGTAATTTATGAGCGGAGAATTTAAAATCATTCGTTTGTTTGTTTATTATTATTATCATACCCTATATATATATAGAGTGCATTTCTTTCTAGCACAAACGATGCAAACGGCTAAGCGCGCACATGTTTTGATCATTTGTTTCTAACTTACGTTTGCAAAGTTTACATAAACTTTGACAAACTATGCACTCGCTAGAAATGCGTCTACAGTTTGTCGTTCATCGTTTGTTAGTACAAACGCTACATTTGTTTCTAACTTCAACCTTGAATTTTAGTAAAATTATAAGAAAACATTGAAACAATCTGCAAAAAGACAAACATGGCAGTGAAATCTTCATCCTAGTGTCTATCATAGCGCATGAACGTAACAAAAGTATAAAAGAACAATTTGCTTAATCAAGGCAATAGTTGGGAGACTTTTTAAAAGGGACCAATGCTTAAACAGTATACGCAAAAAAATCCCGAAACACTGTTAGTAATAATCTTAATTATAGGCAACAAACTTTCATACACATGAAATAGAAAAAAAAAACGGTGCAAAGTGTTGAGATTTATTACGTATGTTGGTTTGAAAGAACCGCATTTAATTATAATCGCGTAATAAGTCTGTTTACCAACAACATGTGCATGCATTATTGAAAGTTCAAACAAGGTCATTAAACACTGATTAAACGATGCATTTGTTTCTACTTTTGTAACGTTTAGCAAACGACAACAAACGCCACACAACGTTTACAAAATTAAGGTTAGAAAGAAATGCACTCATATTCTACGTTGTACAATATCATTCAGTATTTATGTATTCTGTATTGAAAAGAATTGTAAGTATTATTACATACATATCAACTGCGGTGTATTGAATTGTAGTATGCACTATTACTACATACATATCTATATCCGACATTGTACACCATGTATCAGTATTACAGAACAACACGGAAACCGTAGCTGGTTTGTATAAAATTTGTTATTAGGACATATTTCGTACGGAAGCTAAACCGTTTTCTTCCTGTTTACTTACTTTTCCGATCTTAACCACAATACCGTCCTCCCTCTTCTTTTACCTTATGCAACTTATCGGAATTTTATTATTGTTATGAGCAACATGAATGGTGAAGTGGAACAGAAACTTCTTACACTAACCTTATAGTTCCCCGGGTATTGCAGTGATCTTGTTCCTCAATCTTTAGTTTTCTTTGTAGTTTTTTGTGGTCTGTTGTTTTTCTTTTCTTTTTTTTTTCATTTTGCTTAAGTTGATATCCTTCGAAGGATAACCCATGGAAGCGTTCCGCTTATTTCCAATGGTATCCTTTATGTGTATATCTCTTAGATTATATAATTAAAAGGAAGCATGGCATACATAATTAATCATATTAATAACAAAGATACCCATAGTTTTCAGATGTTGTTTTACTGTAGCTTTGAATGCGTCGTGGTCTGTATAAACATATTATTTTGAAGTGCATTCAATCTTTTAATATCATAAAGAAAAAGATGTAGATTCAACTTTTTAAAAACTTTTGGCACAACACATAAATTGCCCTGAACTAGTTATATCCGTGGTATTCGTCGGCATTTCTAAAACTGTTTTTAATATATGCGGGACACTTGTTGGAGTCGATTTTATGAGCGTGTCCTAATCTTAACTGCTTCACTCTATGTTAAATGCTTTAGAATGCCAATACTTTCTGATTGGAGAACACTGTTATGGAATCAATCTATGTTAAGAATTGTCTGGTAGTTTCAGATAAGAAAAACTAACAATTACTCTAGGTGCTCAACAGTGGCAGAAACAGTCTTAGGTTAGGGGGAGGGTTTGGCGCCCGCAAACATTATTAACCCAACCACATACTGTATGTGCCTGCATGCCCAAAGTCAGGAGCCTGTAATTCTGTGGTTGTCGTTTGTTGCTGTATATCATATTTGTTTTTCGTTTATTGTTCTGTACATAAATCAGGCCGTTAGCTTTCTTGTTTGAATTGTTTATGCATTTGTCATTTCGGAGCCTTTTATAGCTTGTTATGCTGTATGGGTTTTGATCATTGTTGAAGGCCGTACGTTGACCTATAGTTGCTAACTTCTCATTTGGTCTCTGGTGGAGTGTTGTCTCATTGGCAATCATACTATATCTTATTTTTATATTGGTCCCTCAAAGGAATTTTCACAAAAGGGGAGGGGTTTGAGCATTCAGAACTTTTTACACTGAAATTACTTTAAAGCTTGAACTAGTACATAATTAAGCCCCAGCTGTAAAGAGAGAGCGTCTGACAAAAGTGTTTAATAAAAATAAGAACATCATTTAAAAAATTATGGGGCTGAATAATACCTGTGAAAGAATATCATTGCTCTGTTTCATACATCGCCTGAATACGTACATGTAGACACTACCTCATAGCTGCTTTTCCTGCTTTATCACAGATAGCCAGAATTTTTATACACACAAAAAAAAACAGGCTCACAAGGGAAAATTTATTAAAAAAAATTGACCTTTAAAAATCTTTGAAAGTGTAGCAATAATACTATGTTTCTTTCATATTATTCATATGAAGAAACTATATGAAAAAATAAGTTGAAATCCAAAATTGGAGTATTAAATCATTTTGATAGTATAGACAAGAAAGTTGATAGATGTAGCGGTTTTGTAAAAAGATAAAAAGACCTTTCTCACATTTCATGGCGTAACGTTTGAAAACATATATAAAAAAATCTACCACAAAATGACCCCATTTTAAAGTTATATATTTTAATATTGTTTAATTGGGAAAATAGTACAATTCGTTCCGTTGGTTGATAAAGTCTAACGTTTATTTTGTCAGTCTTTATAGCCTCCCCCATTTTTTGTTTTTACCGCCCCGACCCGATGCTCATTGGCGTGTGTGGCTGTTTACGACACGTGTTTCCGGAAAAAATCTTCATCAGACCAAAAATTATAAAACAACGAAGTTTGTGTTAAAATTTATTAATTTTATCTTGTTTTGTTACATGAATATGATGTTAGCTTCTCCATGGAACCATTTCTTTGTGTATGTGTTTATAGTTGACGCATCTGTCTTCGCCTCTGTTTATAAACGTAAACACTACAATATAACATATATAATTCATAAACATAAGTCCCTATTTTTTCAATAAGTTTTTACACGAAAGACAATATGAATTATATATATATTTACGTTTGTGTGGTCAGTATGTTTTCAAGCTATATTAATGTATCTTATAATCGATTAAAGGGGCCTCGGTGGCCGAGTGGTCTAATAAAGAAAAAAAATAGTCTTACTACTGTATCACTAGCCTGTCAACTCTGAGGTTGTGAGTTCGAATCTTGCAAGTGGTTGGTACGCTCGACTTTAATCTTAATTGACTAGGATTGTCAGTTTTCCTACCGAAGGTCGGTGGTTCTCTCCGGGTGCTCCGGCTTCCTCCACCAATAAAAACTGACCGCCACGAAATAGCACAATAGTGTTGAAAGTGGCGTTAAACACCAAATAATCAATCAATCAATAATTGATTAAAGACTACATGTTTATCGAAGCAACTGCGTTAAAACGAAAATCAGGAATGGAAAATCCAGGAGGCAGGAAAACAGAAAATTAGATTAAAACGACCTTCTCAAAAGTACGATTCACGGATATAAAAATGAACCAAACTAACAGGTGCAATATTAACAATCCTTTTTATTTAATATAACAGTTAAGACTATGATAGCGACAAACGAAACAAAGTAACATCAACACACGGCGTCATTTAATCAAAGTACTGAAGTACTGAACATCGGATGACCGCAAGTTCTGGTGGATAGTCACAGGCACTTGTCTAAGAAAAAATAAAAATATCTCTATACCTGAAAGTTAGGTTAAGGTACATAAATTTTTTTTTATTCTGAGACAAGTTCCTGTGTGGATGATGAATAAATGACAGAGAATTCAACATCACCGTAATAATTATTATATTGTTGTGATATAATCATGGGACAATCATTTGTTATCAGTATAATCTGGTTTGTTGTTATATATTATATTAATATTTGTACAACAGTTATATATATAGCAGATCATCTTAATAACTCTACCGGCAAATTTTCATCCATTTATACCATCATTCTATTCTACTATTCTAATGATAGTGCAGTGCAAGTGCATGGTGAACACTCTTCTGTAATAATTCGTTTTTCTAATAGGTTTAATTTGAGTAGGCATTCATATTTCTCCCGCTAATGAATATGTATTGATGAAATTAATATGTAACAAGCGATAAGAGATATTCACCCACAAATCCGCAAACACAATTTTTCGGTACGTGTGCATAGATATTATATATATATATTTCTCACGACAAAACATTTTCATATTATTTATTTATGTACATAAAAAATATTTTCATGAGTATTCATTTATATATATTTCTCACGACAAAACATTTTCATATTATTTATTTATGTACATAAAAAATATTTTCATGAGTATTCATTGAAGAAATGAATTTATAACAAGCGATAAGAAATGTTATTTTGCACTCGATAATATCCGCGTATTTATACGAAATACGTTCGGTTATCAGTCAAAAACGCAAGTCACGTGGGTAGAAATGTCTGCGGCAGCACAACACCGGAATGCCCTCAAGGTCATCCGCTGTAAAAACCACAGAATTTCCTTTGATTACAAAATAAGACCATATATCAAAAGTTTTTGAATTAATAACCACATAACTTCACACTTAAATCTAATATAAATAGTCTTTTATCATTATCAATTTGTCAGTTTTGAAATCATTCTCAGATTTTGAAACGCCTTTATATAGTACAGATGTTTACAGCATTTTTCATGGGGTAAATAAAACATGATTCAAAGAAATGTCCATATAAACCTAGCTTAGGGACAACAGTGTTCCGTTTTTACTAATAAAGAATTATGAAGTTCATTTGTAAATAAATGATGCATAACTTTCATTTTAAGTCGGGTTTTATCCTGCTTCTTGTTCTTTTCAATCATTTCAGCTCTTAAATGTTTATTTACAGTTTCAGATTCCCAAATATTTTGGCAAACTATCCACTCAGTACTAAAAATAAAAATAAGAAGATGTGGTATGATTACCAATGTGACAACTCTCCACAAGAGACCAAATGACACAGAAATTAACAACTATAGTTCACCGTACGGCCTTCAACAATAAAGCATGTTTTTGGTTGATGATTTAAAATATCCGTCAGAATCTTCAAATCGGAAAATCGTTTTGGAATCTGACTTACTCGATAAAATGCAAATTGGTGAACATTTGTTACAGAATCAGGATGCACATGTAAATGCATTACGTATATTAATTAAAGGAACAATACTTTGTGTTTCTCTCCATCTTGATGATTAATCACTGAAATGTCAAGTTAGGACTGAAGAACGAAAGAAAATATTTTAAGTTCGAAATAAGACAAATCAGGTATGTAACTGTGGTCTAATTTATTTCTTGGAATGCTTGGGGTTTTTAAAGAAACTCTTGGATTCATTTTTTTTCTTTGAATACGCCTAAACCAGAATAATTTTGTTCATGGTTTTGTAAAAGATAACATTTTATGTTGACCAATGCTGTGAATTATTATTTAATTTTTTTCTCTTTGGAATCAGAACATTTTTAACAATACCACTTGGGAACATGCATTCAAACTGCGTCTGAAAGAAGAAGCCGGGCTTCGTGGTACAAGTAATTGCACCTTAATTATAGCAATGGTGATATAAGATCATTATGTTTTATTTTTAGTCAAGTCGGTTGGCAGGCAGAAGCATCAGATTTAGATCACCTGGCCGAAGTGCCAGTGAGTGTGAGCTTTTGTCCTCACTTGGCGTCCGTCGTCTGTCATCGTCGTCCATTAACTTTTACAAAGATCTTCTCCTCTGAAACTACTGGCCCAAATTTAACCAAACTTGGCCACAATCCTCAATGGGGTATCTTGTTTAAAAAATGTCCCATGACCTCGCCTGCCGACAAACATGGTCGACATTGCAAAAAATAAAAAAATAGAACATATGGATAACATGCAATTGTTGTCTATTATCTTGAAAACTGCTATAGATATAGAACAAAAATGTACAGAATGATTGATTGATTGATTGTAAGTTGCTTAACGTCCAGTGGCAAATATTTCATGCATGTTCAGGACGAGAACAAATTAACAATAAATACAATAGGTAGGTGTTGTACTTGAAGCCATCCGGGATAGGGTCGGGAAAATTTCGACTGCCACTGGAAAATGAAGGTATATTGGATAGGGACAGAAATTTGGCCTTTCAACAGGCCACCTACGGACTCATCAGAGAGTTGTTGCAAGGGTTCTTAATGTGCAGAGAGCGTGGCATTCTCTCAATACGAGACATCTGATTGAACGTCCCATTCTGACCGGACGTGGATGCGTACTTGATACATCCCGCAAAGCCAAACGGACGCCCCACTTTGGCAAGGGTTCTTAACGTGCGGAGAGCGTGGCATTCTCTTCATACGAGACATCTGATTGAACGTCCCATTCTGACCGGACGTGGATGCGTACTTGATACATCCCGCAAAGCCAAACGGACGCCCCACTTTGGCAAGGGTTTTCCTGCCGGTCGGAAGAAGACCTGTAGTGACCATATTTCTATACCCCAGTCACCCTTTGGGAGTGTACAGAATGATGATATCTACGTAATATATACTGGCATCAAAACTGTCAGACGACTTCTTATAGGACTTATTGCCCTTAAACGACGGATCTTACTATTTTTTTCTTCACTTTGCCTATCATCTTCAAAATTATAATAGATAGACAGAAACTTGATATATCAAAAATGAACTGCGAGACAAGATCTACAAATAAGTCAACGTGATCGAAATTGTCAGTCACCACCTTATTGAAGTCATTGCCCTTTAATGATGATTTTTCCCCCATTTTTTCCCCATTTTTGTCTATTATCTTGGAAACAAATTGATAGATAGAAACTTTAAATTGTAAACATGATTAGCAAGACAAGATTCACAAATAAGCCATAGTTGCCGAAATTTTTAGTCGATTCGAAATCGAAGTCATTGCCCTTTTATTTACCTTTTTTTTTTTTTTAGCGTTTTATGCCTTTTATTTTAAAAACTATAATAGATCAATAGAAACTAAAAATGATCAGCAGGATAAGATCTACAAATACAACAACCTGACTGAAATTGTTAGTTAACACTTAATAGAGTTATTCCCCTTTAATGCTGATTTTAACTAAAAAGTGGTCATTGCTGAAGATGCAGGTACTCGACAAATGCTCTTTATAGTCTCTAGTTTAAACAAGATACCCCAATGATAATTTAGGTCAAGTTTGGTTCAAATTGGCCCAGTAGTTGCAGAGGAGAAAATTTTGTAAAAGTTAACAAACAACGACGACGACGGATACCAAGTGATGAAAATAACTCACTTGACCCTTTTGATAAAAAAAGAAATATAAGTCGTATAATTGTGGTAACTCAAAATCGAAAAGAAGAGTTTTCATGAACTTTTTTTTTCTTCAGCTAAATCTCAGTTTTCAGAGTTGGTTATTGAAACTTTGCGTCTAGCCGAAACAATATCAAGGAGCGGATCCAGCAATTGTGTAAGGGAGGGTTCCAGTGCGATTTTGACCCATTTTCAAAACAAAAATGTACAATAATAATTACGAAAAAAAAACACCACATGAGTTATTTGAACCAGGAAACAGTTGTCTTGGCATGTGAGGGAACCAGGTGAGGGTGCATTATACATAAACCGAAAAATTTACAAGATTTTATTATCAAACATGTACAAAACTTTATTTTTAACTTTTTTCATAAGGAGAAAAAAAGAAGAGGGTTTGGAAGAAAGGAGGAGAGGGGTGGGAGAAGACTACCCCGTCCTCTCCCTCCTTAGTATGGAAGGTATTATGTTCTGATTTTGAAGCACCCAATAAAATTGGGCGAACGTGTCAACTTAAAACTAAAGAAACACTTTTGCATTCAATTGGCTTTCATGATAACGGGGAAAAAACAGTTTTACTTCTGTTTACAGTAGTATATTCGTTTTGCATTCATAAGATTTTTTTTAAATATTATCGCATGAAAGATTAAAATTTTCGAGAAAAAAAATTAAATTACTTGATTTTCTTGAGAAAATGAAGCCAAATTTTCAGTTTTCAGTGAAAAAACTATAATAAAAACAAGAAGAAGTGGTAAAATTGACAATGAGACAACTCTCCACCAGAGACCAAATGACATTGAAGTTGAATTGAGACTTTGAAATTTTCCCTTTCAAAGAATTACTTTAAATTATACCTGCTTCATATAATTTAGTGCAAGTGAAATCATGTTAGAGCTGTTTTGTGCCATGATAATTCTGTATGTTTAAAAGTTTGGATTATAGGTAAAAAATGGTAAAAATCATTTTTAAAGACTTCAGATTTAAGTTATCTAAAATGTTTCATCCAAGAAACTTTAAATGTTGACTTCGAAGATTTTACTTTGTCACTGAATACTTCATTTGTTGATACATACTGTGACCGTTTTTTGTATATTTAAATATATTTAGGTATGTTGAAAGACGCGCATAATGTCAAATCATAAACATACACATTGAATTTGTTTAGTCTCTTAAGAAAACTTGTAAAATTTCCGCTGCTTTTTTTTTCTGAATAGGTGCAATTTGGATACTGCTACGTTAACTGAATACTGTTAATCTCTCTTTATAACTGTGGGTAATTATTTCCTCACTATCGCATTAATATGGTAAAATATACAGTTTTTGTTAGCCAATTGGGTTTATGGCGGCTAAGACCAGCCTATAGGATCAACGTGTGTTTTGATTATAAATGTCAATCACAAGAAGGAAATACATTTGAAAATCATTTAAGCACTGTACAATATGTAAGTATACGATTTTTATCAAAATATTTACTGAACGCTACATCAAAGCACTCTATCGTATAATATAGAAATCATGCGTTCTTAAACTCAACTATCGACTACTGTTATTCAAAGTAGATTTTATATAGCAATGTCATGAACATTCCAGTAAGAGAGAGAAAAAAACAACATCAAAACAATATCAAACAACACGTGCATTTATGCCAAGTCATTTGTACAAAAAAATTCAATACACAGAACAGGTAATAAAAAAAACCCAGGGGTGGTGTTCTCGAAGCTATCTTAGGATTATAACGTGTCCTAAGACCATCTTATGACAAGTCTTTGTCTTAAGTCGTGTTTTCGAAGCTCTATTAACTTAGGATATATCACATTTTTCGTCCTAACTTTAGGACACCTAACTAGGTGTCTTAAGATCATCATATCTTCACCCTAACTTTGTGCATGCTTTTTTCTAAAAAAATTACGTGAAGATGAACATGAAATGAAACGCACCATCGGTTATTAACTCGTATGAAGAAATTGTGCATGGTTTTAAACTTTGAACTTCGTGTTTTACGATACGATGACACTACGAATTCAATATTCTCATTTCAAAACAAATTGTTTTCCAGTTTAAATCACAATTCTTTTTGATATTATTTTATAATTACATTTGAAATCATGCATTTAATTAAATACATGTAATTATGAAATTTCGTAAACAATTTTATTAATTGGTTTCGTCTTTAATAAATGTTTTATCAAACAATTACTTTAACTATTTAAAATTTCGCACATAGGATATGTTTAGGACGTCCTAACATAAGATGCGTGTGAGATAGCTTCGAGACACAACTTAAAGAGTGTCCTAAACTGATCCTAAGTCCATCCTAAAATTAGTCTTATCTATGACTTAGGACAAATCTTAGGATACTTTCGAGAACATCACCCCAGGAGCATGTTTATCGAAGCGCTCTTAGGACTAGGACATGTCCTAAGATCATCTTAGGACGCATCTTTGTCCTAAGTGCGTTTATCAAACATATCGTAACTTAGGAAAAGTCATATGAATCGTCCTAACTTTAGGACACCCAAGTAGGTGTCTTAAGATGGTCTTAGGATGGTCCTAACTTTAGGATATATTTTATGATGATTAATTTGTAAACAAATACGACCGCCACCTATATATGATGGATCCCCCTTTTTCTAAATATTTTTCTATTTTCACTTATTTAATGTGTTTTTGCTCTTATCCAAAAGATATTACAAAAACAGTAGTATATATATATGACACCCCTCTATTCATATTTTCCACGTGGAAAATAAGAATAGAGGGGCATCGTATATATATAAAAGACTTAAAATAAATGGATATAGGTTAAAATATTAAAGAATATTTATTTTTTTTAAAATCAAGAAAAAGGGGGTCCATTACCCAAGCGCATGTGATCCGTAATGAAATAGTTTATGTATTCCGTATTTTTATAAAAGATGCACGAGATTTGCCTTTGAACTCTGTAAAGTATAAAACCGTGACACTTCGAATTAAACTCACTCAAAAATATATAATGATCTTTACCGATTGTGTTTTATTAGTTTTCACTGTTACTGCTGTTTACAAATAATTTGATCAATTATTATATAAAAACGTTGTTACATTTTTTGTGTTTTTGTTTTTGTTTCATAAAGTTTGAATGTACCATTATTAGATAAATATTATTTCTTTTCTTTATGATAATACTAATAATATTTCTAATTTTTACAACGGATGACCGTGAGGGCATTCCGGTGTATTGTTGCCACAGACATTTCTACCCACGTGACTTTCGTTTTTGACTGATAACCGAACGCAAAATATCATTCCTAATCGCTTGTTATATATCAATTTCATCAATAAATATTCATGAAAATCATTTTTAAGAACATAGATAAATGATATGATAATGTTTTGTCGTGAGAAATATATATATCAATAACAAATCAAGAATACCGAAAATTTGTGTTAACGCATGCGGAAGAATATCTCAAGAACGTTTTGCGGGAAAATATGAATGCCTACTCAAATCCAATCTATTAGAAAAATCGAATTATTACAGAAGAGTGTCCACCATGCACTTGCACTGCACTATTATTAGAATAGTAGAATAGAATGATATACAAATGGATGAAAATGATATATACATGTAACTGTTATATACAAATATTAATATAATATATAACAACAAACCAGAGTATACTGATTTGTATCACTACAATATAATAGTTATTACGGTGAGGTTGAATTCCCTGTCATTTATTCATCATCCACGCACGAATTTGTCTCAGAAAAAAATATATCTATGTACCTTAACTTCACTTTAAGGTATAGAGATGTGATTTTTTTTCTGAGACAAGTGCTTGTGACCATCCACAAGAACTTGCGATCATCCGATGTTCAGTACTTCAGTACTTTGATTAATCTTGTAATTATTTCTACTGGTGAAATTCAATGCATTCTTAAACATTTAAAATTTTTAAATTCCTATTTTTCTTTACGCTAATACTAAGGACAGCGGTTAGGACATCCTAGCTTAAATAGTACTAAGATAGCTTCGATGTGCATGCTGAGACATGCCGTAAGTCGGTCCTAACATTATCCTAATTTATTCCTAAGAGAGGTCTTAGGGCAAATCCTAGGACAGCTTCGATAAACAGGCCCAGGAGCCTATAATCCGGTGGTTGTCGTTGAATGCTGTCTGTCATAATGGTTTTTCGTTTATTGTTTATGGTCAATTAGTTATTTTCTACCTCATTTCATTCGTACTAAAATAAATATTTTCTGAACTAACTAAAATAAACAACAAACAAGAAAATTGGTTGTGCGTTCGTTACAAAGATCGCATAAATTTTATATAATGAACCAGTCAACAAAAAACAATAAAGATCATACATATGTATCAATGTCAACATGTTATATAATCACATAAGTATCAAGAGTACAAAGCTACTACTAAAAGGAGGGGGAGGGAGGGAAAGCTAACGCAAACAACTGGAATATTCTTATAATACGTCCTTTCCAACTTTGTAACAAACGTCGCATTAAACGAACGGACCCATACAAATTCCTTATATACCCTCAACCGAAACCACCCGTGCAAAAACATAACCCGCGAAAAATACCAAGTAAGGGAAACCCCCTTAATGACATAACGGAACGCAATGAAATAGATTAAATGGGATGTGTCACGGGTTTTGGTAAAATTTTGTATACAACTTTGGTTCGTTGAACTATAACTGAAAATTAATGCATTTATCTATTTTATTCTCTGAAATATTACTGAATGAATTCTTTCAAAATAGGTGAACATTTGTATACCAGAATTCAGTCAGTAATATTTCAGAGAACAAAAGAGATAACTGCATTATTTTTTCGATTTTCAGTTATAGTTCAACAAGCCAAAGTTGTATACGAAATTTTACCAAAATCCTTGACATAACCCATGTTCCTTGACCTTAAATATAAATCAGGCCATTTGTTTTCTGGAATAGTTATCCTCCGGTCGTCGGGGTGATCTTACACTGACACACCGCGTCCTCATGGGATAACGTTCTTATTTGTCTTATATCATCAAATCTCCAATTTCAAATCCATAGATTTTTCTTAAAAAATATAATTGGTGCCCATACATTAATTTCCGTTTTAATGATGTAAAATAATAATAGGGCCACCGACTTCGTTTAAACGGCGTAATTCATTCAAAGTGTTGTTCTGGGTGAAAAATTACCACAAAACGTCGAAATAAGCGTAACGTCATCGCGTTGTAAGCCGTAAAACGTCGATTTTTTTACGTTTTTCACTACCAACTAAGTAACCGATTGGTTAATACACCAAAAACGGAGTCGGTAACCATATGATTATTTCATATCATTTAAATGGAAATTTATGTATCAACAACATATACTGAGTTTTTTAAGAAAAATCTTTGGATTTGAAATTGGAGATTTGATGATTTTAAGACAAATTTAAGAACATTCTTCGCCGATTTTTGTGCTTTCTATATATATATACAAATGTTCACCTATCTTAGAAGAATTCAGTCAGTAATATTTCAGAGAATAAAAGAGATAACTGCATTTTTTTTTCGATTTTCAGTTATAGTTAAACAAGCCAAAGTTGTATACGATATTTTACCAAAATCCTTGACATAGCCCATTTACTGTTCCTTGACCATAAATATAAATCAGGGGCCGGTTTCACGAAGCTATCCTAAGACATGTCATAAGATATATCTTAGGACATGTCTTATGACCCTCTTATGACTATCCTAGGACATATCTCAGACCTCGCCTCGAAGCTGTCTTAGGATGATCTTAGCTAAGATATCCTAAACCTGTCGCAAGTTCTTTAAATTTTTAAATATTAACATGGATTCATGGAAAAATTCATGTAAATGTATTATGTGTTTCCAATAAATTACTTAACGTATTGATTAACATTCCAGAATTAGATATTTTGTAAAATTAATATAAAGCATTAGTTTAATTTATTTAAATAATCTATTAATAATACACCAATATGCATATAGAAATTCAAATAAAAATTTGAGAAAAAAAAAACAATAAGCTGATGATTATTTGATTTTGTACAAGTGAGTTGAATTCAAGTTTTCACTGTATCGGTTATAAAAAGGTTAAAGGATAAAATCGTGCATTTTTGATATAAATAAATCGAATGTTCATTGTTGATAAATCATTGTTGATAATCCGCCAACCTATAAAGATTTTGTTACGAGTAGAACAAGGAGATTAGATAATCAAATAATAATAACATAATTTGCAAAATAAATATAAAAAATAAGTGTAATTCATAAAAATAAACTTATGACTATCCTAAGACCATCATAAGACACCTCTCGTGTAGTCCTAACTTTATGACCAACTTTAAGAGATGTCCTAAATTAGGACCACTTTGTGAAACCCACTTAGGACTAAGATATGTCGTAAGACCATCCTAAGACATATCTTAGTCCTAAGACAGCTTTGTGAAACTGGCCCCAGGCCATTTGTTTTCTGTAATAGTTATCCCACTCGGACTTGGTGAGTCAGTGTAAGATCACCCCGACGGCCGGAGGCCGGAGGCTGATCTTACACTGACACACCAAGTCCGAATGGGATTACTATTTTACATCTCTTCTAGACTATATGAAAAAACATTTACGCTTCATAACATCTAGTTCAGAATGCCATACAATGATTATAATATACTTTATATATTAATATATCGTATATACCCTTTATGAGCCCCGGATACAACGTTTAAATATATTAAATAAATAGTGAGTTTGTATCCAGTCGTCCTGGTGTAGGGGTATGAATCGTGGCTTCGTATGCTAAAGGTCTTGAGTTCGATTCCTCGCATAGACACTGGAAATTTAGTGGATCCGACTCAGATCACCCCTGTTAGAACAAAGGAGTTGGGATGTAACTTTTGAATTGTTTCCCATTTCGTCATCCCGGGCATTATATTCCTTACCATACGGGATGAGTTTTGTTCATTGTTGAAGGCCATGTTTGTGAACTGTAGTTGTTACGTCTTTTGCTCCATCCTTGTGTCATTGACAACCATACCACATGTTTATTTTCATATTATTATTTATACGCCTGAAAAGTGTACAAGCAACAACAATATTAAAACTAGAGGCTCTCAAGAGCCTGTGTCGCTCACCTGTATTTACTGATGCTTTGGAAATTATGTAAAATAAGGTCAAAATCATAATTAATAGTATTAGATATTAGATATTATAATGATATCTAAGATGATAACAAAAAACTGCAAAATTTTTGTAAAATTACTAACTCAGGGGCAGCAACCCAACAACGGGTTGTCGGATTTGTCTGAAAATTTCAGGGCAGATAAATCTAAATCTGATGAACATTTTTGCCACCTGTCAGATTTGCTCTAAATGCTTTAGTTTCAGAGATATAAAACAAAAACTGCATTTTACCCCTATGTTCTATTTTTAACCAAGTCGGCCATGATGGTTGGAAAGCGGGGTCATTGGACAAATTTTTTAAACTAGATACCCGAATAATGATTATGGCCAAGTATGGTTAAATTTGTCTCAGAAATTTCAGAGAAGAAGATTTTTGTAAAAGATTACAAAATTTACAAAAAATTGTTAAAAATTGACTATTAAGGGCAATAACTCCTAAAGGGGTCGACTGACAATTTTGGTCATGACAACTTATTTGTAGATCTTACTTTGCTGAATATTATTGCTGTTTACAGTTTATCTCTATCTATAATAATATTCAAGATAATAACCAAAAACTGCAAAATTTCCTTAAAATTACCAATTCAGGGGCAGCAACCCAACAACAGGTTGTCAGATTTGTCTGAAAATTTGAGGGCAGATAGATCTGGACCTGAAAATCAGTTTTACCCTATGTCAGATTTACTCTAAATGCTTTGGTTTCAGAGATATAAGCCAAAATCTACATTTTACCCCTATGTTCTATTTTTAGCCATGGAGGCCAACTTGGTTGGTTGGCGGGGTCATCGGACACATTTTTTAAACTAGATACCCTAATGATGATTGTGGCCAAGTTTGGTTCAATTTGGCCTAGTGGTTTCAGAGGAGAAGATTTTTGTAAAAAGCTAACGACGACGGACGACGACGACGACGACGACGACGACGACGACGACGGACGACGGACGACGGACGACGGACGCCAAGTGATGAGAAAAGCTCACTTGGCCCTTCGGGCCAGGTGAGCTAAAAACGAAATTCATTGACTAATATCTAGATGTCTTATATATATTTCCGTTCATCCGTTAACTTACCTTATAGTTGTAATAATGAGGCACACTAAGCTAATTAGGAAAACAGTAAGGCCAGCATTTGGTTTTGAAGTCGTCGTCGTTACTTTTGGTGAGATTGGAAATTGTTTAGGACAGTATTTATTCAACTCTTTAGTAGAACATTTCTTGGTAAAGTTTTTACAGTCCGTGCAATTTACGAACTTATCACAAAAATCTTTTTCAAATAGGAAGCAATTGTTATATACTAATAACGCCACTTTGCAGTCACATTTGTTCATGTCACATTCAAACAGACTAAATTTGAATTCTTGAGGTGGACATATTATAGACCCTAGCTTTCCAACAGTTGTCACGTGTCCTTCAAAATAAAAGGGTGGCGCTGATAGCATAATCTGAAATTCATCAAAGAATATATATAATAATTGCAATCAGTCGTACGGAACGAGGACTTTAAATCCGATGTCACGTGTAGAGAAAGTGCTGCTCGCTCTTCTCTTTAAATAACACTTTCAACAACTCGTTGAGAGGGTGTATGTGTCTTGTTTATAAGGCAAAATTTGTGCTCCTATCGAACATAGCAATATGCCAGTGGTAGTCGATTTGCCACGAGACGCTAATCAAAAACCAATTTATCAATCAATCAATCATGTAACAACTTACAAGACAGCAAAGGGTATGTATTGTTTGGTTCATTTAACTCGATAAATCGAAAGGAAACGTTTTCCGTGTATTCGTGTATTCATATTTACATCGGCTGTGTGATAAATAAGGAAAATTTTGGTGTCGATAAAGGTGCTTGTGTTTAAAGCAATTTATAAACTTGTGAAGCAGAAACGATAGAAAAGTAACTCTGCTTATGATAAAGGTAACAAAATAAATAGTTTGTTTACGTCAGTAACAGTAATACTCATCAAAATTATTTCGAAACCATTATAGTATAGAATTAAAAAATATTATCTGTTAAACTATGTTATTTGAAATGTATATGCGAATGGGTGAACCATGCGAATGCATACTTTATTCTTTTCATTATTTATATATTGAATCGTTCACCTGTATTTCAGAGGAGAAAATTTTTAAATGTTAGCAAACTTGATGAACAAATTGTGTAAAATTGTCTTTAAAGGGCAATAACTTCTTAAGGGGTCAATTGACAATTATGGTCATATTAACTTTTTTGTAGATCTTACTTTGCTGAACATTATTGCTGCTTACAGTTTATATATATCTATAATAATATTCAAAATAATAACACAAAAATGAAAAATTTTGTTAAAACTACCAATTCGGTGGCAGCAACCCAACAATGGGTTGTTCGATTCGTCTGAAAATTTCAGGGCCGATAGATCTTGACCAATTAAACAATTTTACCCCGTCACATTTGCTCTAAAAGATTTAGTTTTTGAGATATAAGCCAAAAACTGCATTTGACCCTTATGTTCTATTTTTAGCCATAGCGGCCATGTTTGTCGATGGATACAAACTTCGGATACAATTTATAAACAAGATACCCTAAGGAACATTTAGTTAAAGTTTGAAGGTAATTGGCCCAGTAGTTTCAGAGGAGAAGATTTTGAAATGTTAGCAAACTTGATGAACAAATTGTGTAAAATTGTCTTTAAAGGGCAATAACTCCTTTAAGGGGTCAATTGACAATTATGGTCATATTAACTTTTTTGTAGATCTTACTTTGCTGAACATTATTGCTGCTTACAGTTTATATATATCTATAATAATATTCAAAATAATAACAAAAAACTGCAAAATTTTGTTAAAACTACTAATTCGGTGGCAGCAACCCAACAATGGGTTGTTCGATTCGTCTGAAAATTTCAGAGCAGATAGATCTTGACCAATTGAACAAATTTAACCCATGTTAGATTTGCTCTCAAAGCTTTAGTTTTTGAGATATAAGCCAAAAACTGCATTTGACCCCTATGTTCTATTTTTAGCCATGGTGGCCATGTTTGTCGATGGATCAAAACTTCGGATGCAATTTATAAACTAGATACCCTAAGGAACATTTAGTTTAAGTTTGAAGGTATTTGGCCCAGTAGTTTCAGAGGAGAAGATTTTTGAAATAGTTTACGACGACAGACGACGACAGACGACGACGGACGCCAAGTGATGGCATAAGCTCACATGGGGCCCTTTGGGCCCCGGTGAGCTAAAAAATGAAAAATCAGCAATTGAAAAAATCATGTGTCACTAAAGCGACAGTTATTTCCATACGACAATTTTCAGAGTGTTCCACATATTCCTTATCATAGTACATTTTCCTAACATCTGGCTATGTTTTCAAGCACTACATTCCAATATAAAATATTATATTCGTGTAAAACATAATGTTTTAAATGTAATGTTTGTTCAAGTTAAAACATGAAATGAAAGTATTTTTAGAAGAACGATTATCCGTTTACCGTTTTTCAATTTATTAAATGAGCGGTTTTCTCGGTGTATTCTTTATAAATATCATATTAAGGTCCGTTTGAATCTGCCAGGTATTCAAAAGAGTTAGTCTTTGCTGCATATCAATCAATTATGTTAATAAAGATTTCTAGTAGCGTCCTCGCGGAGAACATACAAAACATTAAAGAGCTCAATTTCTCAGCATTTGGCATTTAGATTTTCCTCGAAAAGGTATCATTTCGCAGATTTTTCAGATGAGTTATATGGGATTATTTTATCTTAAATCTCAGTTCGTTGTTTTCTCGTGTGAACTCACTCATTTTAAAATAAAAGAAATTCCAACTGTTTATGTAAGATGTGCGGTTTTGACGTGACGATTGATACCGCGGTGTTTTTGCGTTTTTAAGTCGTTGCGATTGATACCTCGGTGATTTTTTCTCTTTTGGTTGGAATATACCAAATAGAATTGACAGCTGTAATCTACTGTTGACTCTTACTTGCTATTCACATCTAAATAATCATCATCCGATTTATTCACTGACTTTTTCGAAACTAAATATTCAACAATTGAGAGAATTGAATAAATATGTATATACACTTACACCAAGATATCATTTAATGAAATTGGATTCCCCTCATTTATCATGCTTTTCAATAACACATGGTCAAATCTCTGAAAGATCCCCCTTCTAAATTATTGAAAACCATCATTCTGCATTGACAATTTTTCGTTCCCTATTGTTATTTTTCCTTTTTTGGACGGTTCCTTTTGGTACCATCTTACTGTGTTTATATATCACAACTCGTTCGCTATGCCCGTGTCTTATGTGACGTTTAATATGGAAAGCCTCAGCTGTCATATATTAGAGATTTACAAATCGTTATGCTGAAGCTTAAAATGTAAAGTTAAGACAGCGTGATGTTGAATTGAGTCATCAAAATGCTAACTCTAAATTACAATATGCTAAGTTGAATCTGCACAATGTTGACTTGCAATGACAAGTGCTTTAGTCGTGATAGTATAATGATAAGTCACGATGTTGTGATGATATGCCAAACACACGTAATGTTGGGTTTAAAGTACATAATGTGAAGTTGACGTTGCATGATGTTAGCTTGCAGATGGATACTGCTCAGTCATACACTTCGACAGCTATGATAACAAATAAAATGAATAGCTAAAATGTATGGTGCTGACTTGTTATTAATAAATGTTGAGCTGAGAATGTACGATGTTATATCATTGTGATATTACGATAGGTCTATCATGCAATCTGTTGATTTAAAACATCATGATGCACAGTTGAAAGTACATGATGGTAAGTTGAGATAACACGATGTTACACCACTATATTGAAACGAAAGGCTTACCATACACTTTGTTGACTTAAAACAACACGGTGCAACGTGTTAAGCTAAGATGCTCACTTGAAATTACACGACGTACAGTTGAAATTTTGTAATGTTAAGCTACGATAGCACGATGTTATATCATTATAATGTCACAATAGGCTTATTATACCATTTGCTCATTTAAAACTACACAACGTACAGTTGAAAGTACGTGATGTTAAGCTAAGATAGCACGTTGTTATATCATTAGAATGTCACTATAGGCTTACCACACGATATGCTCATTTAAAACTACATGATTTTCAGTTGAAACTAGGTGATGTTAAGCTAAGATAGCATGTTGTTATATCATTTGAATGTCACGATAGGCTTACCATACAATATGCTCATTTAAAACTACACGACGTACAGTTGAAAGTATGTGATGTTGAGCTATGATAGCACGATGTTATATCATGATAATATCACGATAGGCTTGCCATACAATATGCTCATTCAAAACTACACGACGTACAGTTGAAAGTACGTGTTGTTGAGCTAAGATAGCACGATGTTATATCATTATGACGTCACGAGAGGCTTATCATACAATGTGTTGACTTCGAACTACACGATGTAAATTTGAAGTAGTTTGGTCTTGACTTGAAACAGTAAAATGTTAAGTTATAAAAACAGAACGTAAAGTCAAAATAAAACAATGACAGGATGAATATACTTGTGCAGAATTGAAGATTTTTGGTGTTGACTTCGAATATAGTACAAATATTAGATCGTTTTATGTTAAATTGAAAGACAATAACGATGCGTAAAACATTACAGAATTATGTGAATTGAAACTGCAATTTTATGGAAAAAAAAGAGGGACAAATCCCCAGGATTTTTTCTTCTTCATTTGCAAGTTGATGAATATTAATGAAATTTAACTCCGGATGTAAAATGATATACAAAGAAAGTTTTCCATAAATTCATAAAGCAAAAGAATTACCCATCGCTATATATTACACTTGAATACAGTTTTGCCGTATATTTTACATGTTTTGTTTGGATTTTTTTTATGATTAAAATTTAAGAAAATATTTATCTATGTTGTGTGTTAATATATACAACATAATATTGTGCTTATAAGACTTATGACTGTGAGGGTCAAATTTTACTCATATAAAATCACATCTATGTAAGAGTTATCGGAGAAATTGTATTTACTACTCCCGTTTTCCACGAAATAGAACATAAGAATCTGGAGTCTTAATCTTAAAAAACAAAGATCAACTGATATGACAAATAATACGCTTAGCGTAGGACTGAGAGGGTCGGAGCTATATAAGAATGTGACCCCCGGTCTTGTTAGAGGTATCTGAAAATTTGAATTTTCTTTTTCACGAAATAAAACAAAAGAATCTAGACTTAATCAAAAGCGATGCGATTACGATTTCCATAGAATGTCAGAGACGGTTTTTCGACTAGTTCCGCGTTGAAAATTCGGCTAGGCAAGTAAAGTATGCATGTCTTGTAACAAAGCAGGTTTTATTCATATTCATATCACACTTACATGTTCTCGTCCTGATATACATGTAATATTTGCCACTGTACGCGTAAAACGTACCCCTTTTCCCCGAAATAAAACCAAAAAATCTGGACTTAATCAAAATCGATGCTATTTGGATTTCCATAGATTGTCAGAGATGGTTTGTCAACTAGTTTGTTAAAAATCGGCTAAGCAAGCAAAATATGTCTTGTACAGAGCCAAGATTTATTCCTATTCATATCACACTTACATATTCTCGTCCTTATACATGTATGCATGTAATATTTGCCACTGTACATTAAATACAAATACATTTTCATCAATTCTTTTTTATGAAAAGGAGCCTATTTTTAGCACGTTCATCGATTTGACACCCTGTAATTAATGTTTTTAGGAGCTCCTCGAAAATTATAACACATTCCTTCTTTATTTGCAAAATCGCCAAGTGATGGATGCCACATATGAAACAGGATCTGCTTATCCTTCTGGAGCACCTGAGATCACCCCTTTTTTGAGGGTTTCGTGTTGCTCAGTTTTTGGTTTTCTATATGTTGCGCTTAATATACTGTTGTTTGGCTTTTGATCTTTCTTCTAGTTTATTTCGGCTGATGAGTTTTTGTCATGATATTGTCAGTTTGGTTAAGAGTTTTACTATCCCTTTTGTATCTTTCGCCTTCTTTTATCCATTTTTGTGTATTTTTTTTTTTCGATTCTCCTCTCCCCCTGAACAGTATAATAGATAGATAAATGAAAACAGAAACAATTTTCAACAAAAGGAGCTAGATCTACAAGTAACTCGACGTGACCGAAATTGTAAATTTCTTCCTCATTAGATATATTGCCCTTAGGGTAGGTCGGGTGTCCCGCCATCTTAGGGAGCTACCATTTGATTTTTATTGGGGGCTAGGATGAAATTTGAAAAAAGGCAGGACAGGAGTTTTGAGTAAAAGAAAGGCAGGATGAGCAACTTGGCAAAAAAAAAGGCAGGATGACAATTTATGTAAAAAAAAAAGTCAGAATAAACTAATAAAAAAAATGCAGGACCGAATAGAGTGAAAAATAAAAAGGCGTGACAGAGATTACAACAACAAAAAAAGGCAGGACAAAAGTTTTCATCCTAGCCCCCCCCATAAAAATCACATGGTAGCTCCCTTAGATTCTCATATAGCACAACACAATCGGTCTATATCTAAAAAAAATATACACATTTTGAGAGAGGAATGTTATTCATATGTAGTACTTTTCATCTTGATGAAGAACATTATGTGATTTATCTGATTAAAACGACTATTTGTTTTTGAATACAGAACGTTTTTTGCATATGTTTTTCAACTTTTCAATATAGGGGAGATGACTCGGATAACATTATTTTTTGTCGTTTTTTATTTTTTTTATTTTTTGCCATGGCATTATCAGTCTGTTTTCGACTTATGAGTTTGAAATCCCTTTGGCATATTTCGTCTCTAATGTAGGAATGTGTAGGGACTTTATCTATTTTGTTTTGTAGACAGAAAACGAGTCTCGTGATCCCAATTTTTATTTTTATTATCTAACATTGAGTTTTCCATGTATAGTTTATACAAAATCTGACAATACTGCATAACCTGTATAGCTTGCAAAATGCTCTGTGGCCCAAACTTTTTATTATGTTTTTTAAAAAAGAATAAACTACATTTTGGCAAATAATTTTAAAAAATCTACCGATTTTTATTTAGACCACACTCATGAAAACTATAAGAGAGAGAGAGAGAGAGAGAGAGAGAGAGAGAGAGAGAGAGAGAGAGAGAGAGAGAGAGAGAGAGAAACTGATGACATCAAAAAAACATATCTACAAATTAATCAAAGCAATACCAAAATAATTCATGGACTTTAACAATTTTTACAGATTTTTTATTTTTTTTCTTTTTCTCTGAAAACACATATAGATAGAGAGAAGCTTCAAAGAACCAAGAAAATCACTATGGACAAGAAAATAAGTGACGGAAATCATTAATTGGCTTCTTATTATAAGTTATAGGGGTCATTGTCCATTAATGACTTTACCAATTTAAAAAAATAAAATATTCTCCGAGTGGATATATACATTAACCTGGGCACTATCTTACTTGGTGCTGGAAAAATGGTTGGCACTGCTGTAAATGATGATTTTTTTTTTGAAAGTTGACGATTTAGACTGGAGTCTCTAGGTCAAATTTCATTAGGTTTAATAGACTTCATGTATGAGCGAAAAGTATACAACAGAATCTACCATACTTTATATTTGGGTTGGCCCCATGCAGTTGGATTCTTCCACCTGTCAATTCTTTTTGTTTGATTTCGTGGAAAAGAAAATTCACAAATTTTCAGATACCTCTAACAAGGCGGGAAAGGGGGGGGGGGGGGGGATATAGCTCTGATCCTCTCAGTCCTACGCTTTAGCGTATTATTTGTCATATGAGTTGATCTTTGTTTTTTAAGATTAAGACTCCAGATTCTTATGTTTTATTTCGGGAAAACGGGACTAGTAAATACAAATTCTCCGATAACTCTTACATAGATGTGATTTTATATGAGTAAAATTTGACCCTCACAGTCATAAGTCTTATAAGCACAATATTATGTTGTATATATTAACACACAACATAGATAAATATTTTCTTAAATATTGTTCATAAAAAAAGTCTGGTTTTTAATCATAAAAAAAAATCCAAACAAAACATGTAAAATATACGGCAAAACTGTATTCAAGTGTAATATATAGCGATGGGTAATTCTTTTATGAATTTATGGAAACTTTCTTTGTATATCATTTTGCCTCCGAACTTGCAAATGAAGAAGAAAAAATCCTGGGGATTTGTCCCTCATTCTTTTCCATAGAATTGCAGTTTCAATTCACATAATTCTGTAATGTTTTACGCATCATTATTGTGTCTTTCAATTTATTATAAAACGAGCTAATATTTGTACTATATTCGAAGTCAACACCAAAAATCTTCAATTCTGCACAAGTATATTCATCCTGTCATTGTTTTATTTTGACTTTACGTTCTGTTTTTATAACTTAACATTTTACTGCTTCAAGTCGAGACCAAACTACTTCAAATTTACATCGTGTAGTTCGAAGTCAACACATTGTATGATAAGCCTCTCGTGACGTCATAATGATATAACATCGTGCTATCTTAGCTCAACA
This sequence comes from Mytilus californianus, assembly GCF_021869535.1. Classification (NCBI taxonomy): domain Eukaryota; kingdom Metazoa; phylum Mollusca; class Bivalvia; order Mytilida; family Mytilidae; genus Mytilus; species Mytilus californianus. The sequence continues at coordinate 30,000,492 of NW_026262690.1, read as the reverse complement.
ACACGTACTTTCAACTGTACGTCGTGTAGTTTTGAATGAGCATATTGTATGGCAAGCCTATCGTGATATTATCATGATATAACATCGTGCTATCATAGCTCATGATATAACATCGTGCTATCATAGCTCAACATCACATACTTTCAACTGTACGTCGTGTAGTTTTAAATGAGCATATTGTATGGTAAGCCTATCGTGACATTCAAATGATATAACAACATGCTATCTTAGCTTAACATCACCTAGTTTCAACTGAAAGTCATGTAGTTTTAAACGAGCATATCGTGTGGTAAGCCTATCGTGGCATTCTAATGATATAACAACGTGCTATCTTAGCTTAACATCACGTACTTTCAACTGTACGTTGTGTAGTTTTAAATGAGCAAATTGTATAATAAGCCTATTGTGACATTATAATGATATAACATCGTGCTATCGTAGCTTAACATTACAAAATTTCAACTGTACGTCCTGTAGTTTCAAGTGAGCATCTTAGCTTAACACGTTGCATCGTGTTGTTTTCAGTCAACAAATTGTATGGTAAGCCTTTCGTTTCAATATAGTGGTGTAGCATCGTGTTATCTTAACTTAACATCATGTACTTTCAACTGTGCATCATGGTGTTTTAAATCAACAGATTGCATGATAGACCTATCGTAATATCACAATGATATAACATCGTACTATCTCAGCTCAACATTTATTAATAACAAGTCAGCACCATACATTTTAGCTATTCACTTTATTTTTTATCATAGCTGTCGATGTGGATGACTGAGCAGTACCCATCTGCAAGCTAACATCATGCAACGTCAACTTCACATCATGTACTTTAAACCTAACATTACGTGTGTTTGGCATATCATCACAACATCGTGACTTATCATTATACTATCACGACTAAAGCACTTGTCATTGCAAGTCAACATTGCACAAATTCAACTTAGCATATTGTAATTTAGAGTTAGCATTTTGATGACTCAATTCAACATCACGCTGTCTTAACTTTGCATTTTAAGCTTCAGCATAACGTTTTGTAAATCTCTAATATATGACAGCTGAGGCTTTCCATAGTTTTAGATTTCAATGAACGTAATCTATGTATAACTGGTAAATTATTAAGTCAGGGATTTCGTAACCACCAATTACTTAAAACCTTTACTAAATTCTTCCATAGATACACAGATTTGGTTTGGAAGTTTTGCGGTACCTGTAGAAAACTTATTTCAAACAGGATAGCACATCCTAATTTTTACGCAGGTCAGGTCTGTGTTTTTTATTAGATGCTTTTCTGCTTTGTATCGATCTGATGAGTTGGGCCCTTTTCAACTGTTTTTTATAGTTTGTTCTTATGTTGTACTGTTACACCACTGTCCTAGGTTATGGGGAGGGTATAACGCCAACAAACTAGTTTAACCCTGGATGTGCCTGTCCCCAGTTAGGAGCCTGTATTTCAGTCGTGTGGTTGTCGTTTGTTGTTGTATATCATAATTGGTTTGTTTTTCTTCATTGTTTTGTACATAAATCAGGCCGTTAGTTTTCTCGTTTGAATTGTTTTACATTTGTCATTTCGGGGTTTTTTATAGCTGACTATGCGGTATGGGTTTTGATCATTGTTGACGGCCGTACGGTGACCTATAGTTGTAAACTTCTATGTCATTTGGTTTCTTGTGGAGATTGTCTCAATGGCAATCATACCACATCTTACTTTCATAAAGCCCTCATAGGTGTATCTAGTACCTATATCAAATACTGGATATCTTAACCAACATTGACCGTTTAAGTCGATTCTTATTTTATGTTCTCGTAGAATATATATGATATTTGTGTTTAATTAACAAACAAAGTTGCAAAATATGAAAGATGGCTTAGAGATAAAGTGTATGTATTAGATGTAAGCTTCTCATAACTGAGGGGTGTCAGTCTCGAAGATATGAGACGATTACATCTGATTTACATAGAAGTAATAAATAAATATTTTATCTTTTCTCTTGTTCTAAAAAGAGCAATTTGTATGCATAAAACATGAAAAGTGTCATTATCTCAAAATTTCCAGATGCGGTAACACTTTCAGAAGATGTTTTGTAGTTATGGATTTGGAATGACATCTTAATTGTGTCTATTTTTCTGTCATCAAATTGATACCTTATCATTGCTTTTGTATGGCAATACGAATCGCTGTACTATGTGTTTTTCTGGTTTAATTACAAAAATCTAAACTTTTTGCTGTTAAATGATAACACTTCTATGTAAGTATTAGATATACCTTTAGGGCGATAGCCCGAATGGGTGTATCTAATTTACACAAAGATTGTATTGTCAATTCAGAATGATAATTTTCAATAATTTAGGAGGGGGGTCTTACAGCGATTTTATCATATGTTATTGAAAAACATGATATATGCAGGGTATCCAATTTCATTTAACGACATCTTGATGTAAATGAAAATGCGCATCCAATGTAGAATATTGGTATCTTTCTGTTTGTGATGATCTACACCAAACATGCAATGCGGCATTCTACTTGTTGCGTTGTATACATTTTTTTTAATAATTGGTGTAAAAGATAACAAAAATTTACCTGTGAACAGAAGCTATCAGCACAAACTTGATCATTTTCAACTGAAGCAGAATAGTGACATATAAAGAATAATAAAACCCATCTCGTCATTTTAATCATTGATATAAAGCTAGGTTTACACAATATATCTCTCCTATCATATCCTTAAATTCCAAAGTTAAAGTTGAGTTTTAAACAAACTATAAACAGATACATTTCGATATCCGTTTTGATTTTAAGTACAATAGAATGTACTTAATCCTTCTCAATATGAGTAAATTTCCTACATAATACGGAAGTGTACACTTAATAAATTATATAAAATTACAAAAAATAACCGATTTCTCAGCAAACTCTTTCGTAAACGGAAATATTACACACAAACTGGAAAAGTTTATATATTCATTTGTCTTTCCTTTTAATATATGCACCAAATGCAGTGTAGTGATTTTTTTATAACAGCTTATGAAATAAAATCTTACGGAGATTTAGGACAGACTTGATTAAGTTATGTTTATATGTATTAACAGATATTAACCGTTCATGATCTAGTTGACGTACTAGTGATTACAGTAAGCCTAATCGTAGACCTCGACAACATTTCAGTAGGCCTAATCGTAGACCTCGACAACATTTCAGTAGGCCTAATCGTAGACCTCGACAACATTACAGTAGGCCTAATCGTAGACCTCGACAACATTACAGTAGGCCTAATCGTAGACCTCGACAACATTTCAGTAGGCCTAATCGTAGACCTCGACAACATTACAGTAGGCCTAATCGTAGACCTCGACAACATTACAGTAAGAATAACAGCGGACACGGTGTTTACGTCAATGAGACAGCAATCAAAAGACACAAACATTTAATTAAGAGATATCTAGAGGTCAACGGTTCGTTCAACAATATACTGCTGTCTACAATCGAGGTCTATACACTCCAGACGAGGTTGACAAGAAACCGACACATGAACATGTCGATGGATTTAACTAGTTTTTTTATAACTCAACCGCGATTCACTTCTGTCAGTGATCTAAAAAGGTAATTAAAAAAAACAAACATTAGTTATCAGAACAAGAAAACCACTTTATTCCATAATAACGGCATAATAATATAACAAAACATAAGTACAAACAGCAATAATAAACCTACAAATCCAGATTCAATATTTTATTAGAGGAAATCCACTAGCTGAAAATACACATACAGGACATTATAAGTATATAATACCCAATATAAAACGAACGATCTACATAGATAAAATACAAGTATATTCTATAAAGAATTATAAGAGACTGTAAAATACATTATACTTAAAATTCATATATTACATATCATTATATAAAATAACTTCAGTCTAAGAATATAAAAAGGTATTCCGTCAACTTAAAATATTAAAGCATATTATCATAACACTCGTTAATTTTAAAATAAATATTCAAATTTGTCATCATCCGATTAATTATAAAAATCTTCATTACATTTTAATGCTTCACTAAATAAACAACTATGAAAATCTGCATATAACGGGCGTGCTAATGCAACATGTTTCTCATCCTTAATCTTATCATTTCGCATAAACATACTCTTTATTTTCATACCTTCCCATTTCTATTCTTAACGGATCTACTCCGCATCTAAATTTTGCAAAAGCAATTCTATATTTATATTACAGTAACAATTTTTTAGAATGCTCTCATTTACTGCTTACAAAACTTATCCTGCTGATATGAAATAATGTTGTCCTACACTCTTTTATCTACGGAAGCCGGTACGTGTCATGGGGATTTTTTTTATAATTTTAACTTGTTATAACTTGTTATAACGACTTAGCTAACTCGTTATAACGAATAATCAACTCGTTAAAACGACTTAACCTAACCTAATGCGTCAACAATGGAAAGGCGGTATAAAAAAGTAAAATCCTTCAACAAATAATCATTTATTTTATTTAAATGCTTGTCTATCAAATAGATACGACTGTCACCTTTAGTATTTGACAAGCCTATCTCAAGTTTGACATTTTTTTCCTATGACAGAGAATGTACGACAATCACGATACATAAATATAATTTGATAGTCCTTTAAAAAAAGTAAATATAAATTACTAGTTCATGTTTTTGTACGATGTTTTATGATGAAATTGGCGCCATCATAAAGCCTAAAAGCATGAATTCTTCGTATTTCCAGAAATCATTTTACTTTTATTTTTGTATTATGGAAAACACTGAACACAGGTATATTTTCTTTAATGCATAAACAAAATAGAATTTTAGTAACTTTCACAATGAAATTGCTTTTATTGTTTCACAATTTGAAATTCTTTTTCATCCAACATCGGTAGCGGTAGGAGGCAGATTTACAAAATGACATTGTGGTTGTCATCTTTATAAATAAAAAGTTTCAGTGTAAACGAACGATTATCATACCAAATCTCCTTATCTTTAAATTGAAATGAATGAATAGAAATAAAAGAACTGTTGCAAATGAATATAAAAGTGTTAGGAATGTCCGTCAAATTATTGGTGTTACATACATTTTTTACTAAAATTTTCGCTTGTTTTAGTAGTGAAACGAATATTTGTTGAACTAGAAGGGAGTGTCCAGAAAATAAAAGTACACACATTTTTTTTCATAGTTAATACACTAATTTTAGAGTGTCCAGTGACAAGATATCCATCACATAAATCCTAATAAATCATAGTGGCCGGACGATCGTGGAAATAAAACCAATCAGTAATGACACATAAGCAATTATTTTTACCAATGGTCAACGATATTTGTTTACTTTTTTATGATTTGTAAGTTATAAAATAAATATTCTCTTGTATATGTTAACAATTTTACACAGTCTTGTTTCAGTGAAGGTAAGTGTTGTTATGTTTCTTCTAATGGTTGAAAACAACTCAAAATAAGTAACAAAACAGTAGAAATTCAAATAAATACTGGAATATGCTGAAAACATGAATAAAAGATCTTAGATGTTTAATGCTTTGACATTAATTTGAATGTTGTTTGAATGGCGCTTTTAATATTACAATCTGCAGGTACGCTTGAAGTCAAATTTTGAAAGCCAATTAAACATGTAGTGAATGTGAAAAACTGAATTTCCTATATATGAACATTGGGAAAAAAGTACGCAAGGCTTTAGATACTATTTCTTAACTGTATCTTCAACATTATTAATAAACACAAAATTCATCATAATGAGTCTTTAAATCATATCAAAGGCTAGCTGGAATAACTACACTGTAAACACTGTTAGTAAAAGGATTTCATTCAATTTTTCAATCATTTGTTACTACTGAAGCCATGCGTCTCCATCGCCTGTACGCTACGTAAAGAGGTATTATTTGGCTTAAATTATGGGTCTTATTAAAAAAAATCTATTTATTTAATACTTTTCCAAAATGTAGCTTACACCATGCCTATTTAAAAAATATAATAAAAATATAAGTATATTCGTAATTGTCTTCATAGACGACGGAACGGGAAAAGGGCAAACATATACCTACCCTCCCCCACCCACGACAACTTTAGAGTAAAATCTAAGACGATGAAAAATGCTACTGAAAACTCTAAATATTGCCATTAAAATGCATGCATGTTAGTACTCACTATAGTAGTAAATAAAATTGAGAATGGAAATGGGGAATGCATGTTAGTACTCACTGCAGTTGTATAATGCATGTAAGTACTCAAAGAACTCACTGTAGTTGTAAAATGTATGTAAACACTCACAGTAGTTATACAATGTATGTTGTTCAATGTAATTACTCACTATAGTTGTTCGATGTTATTTTTCACAGTTGTTGTTCTATGTATGCAATAACTAACAGCAGTTGAACAATGTATGTAATAACACACTGTAGTTGTAAAATGTATGTAATTGTTCACTATAGTTGTACAATGTATTTAATTACTCACAGTATTTGTCAAATGAATGTAATTACTCACAGTAGTTGTTCACTAAATGTTATTACTCACAGTTGTTGTTCAGCGTATTTAATTACTCATAGTAGTTTACAATGTATGTTATTACTCACTGTAGTAGTACAATGTAAGTAATACTCACAGTAGTTTACAATGTATGTAATTTCTCACAGTAGTTGTTCAATGAATGTAATTACTCACAGTAGCTGTTCAATGAATTTAATTACTCACAGTAGTTGTTCAATGAATTTAATTACTCACATTAGTTGTTCAGTATATTAAATTACTCACAGCAGTTTACAATGTATGTAATTACTCACGGTTGTGGTACAATGTATGTAAAACTCACAGTAGTTGTACAATGTATGTCAGTATTGATTGTAGTTGTACAATGGAGATTAATACTCAATATAGTTGTACATTGTATGTTAGTATTCATTATAGTTGTACAATGTATGTAATAACTCAATATAGTTGAACACTGTATGTTAGTATTCACTGATGTACAATGAAGATTAATACTTTATATAGTTGTACACTGTATGTTAGTATTCACTGTAGTTGTACAATGTATGTAATTACTCCCTAAAGTTGTACATTGTATTTAGTACTCACTGTAGTTGTACAACGTATGTAATTACTCCCTATAGTTGTACATTGTATTTAGTACTCACTGTAGTTGTACCATGTATGTAATTACTCACTATAGTTGTACATTGTATTTAGTACTCACTGTAGTTGTACAATGTATGTAATTACTCCCTATAGTTGTACATTGTATGTCAGTATTCACTGTAGTTGTACATTGTATGTAATTACTCCCTATAGTTGTACATTGTATTTAGTACTAACTGTAGTTGTACAATGTATGTCAGTACTCACTGTAGTTTTATAATGTATGCTAGTACTCACGAAAGTCACGATATTAAAGTATAGGATTACTTGAAATCTAATCCCAATCTCACTATCCATAAAATTATTGTGTATCCTATGAAACAAAAGGGGTCATCCACAAAAATATTTCTCCATATTAGGACTATAAAACTATAAACAAAATAATTGACTTACAAGATGTGACAATTTTTTTTTTTAGAAAAACTCAAGTTAAATAACATCATGTCGGCGGACGTTTGAAATAAGATCTCAGACACAGAATCACTTATTAAAAACTACTATGAGAACAATTCAGAGGTGTGTAAGAATTGACGCGTCTGCTTACCTTAGGTTAAGTGCTTAATCGCACTGATTCTCTTGGATGGCTCTTTGCTAGCTGTTAGCGTCTGCTTTACGTGTCCATTATTCCAAAGAGGGGGATTCTGGGTTCTTCCGGTAGATCGTCTTAAGATGGTGTGACTAAATACCTACCGGGGTACTACACTCCCCCCAATGTTATCAATTAAGACCCCCCATATAACAAGGGGTCCCCTTGGGTATGAATACACAACTAGATGTTTCCCCAGGCCCTTCCATAATAAAACAATGTAACAGGATACATAACAATAGGAAATATTAAAAAACGTATTTACATTTATGTACACCCTCATCAGTTCATTTGTGTAGCCAGAACCATTACATTGGCCTGGAGGGGCTAAACCTGTCCGAGGTCCCCAAGCTAAGAGTAGCCAGGGATGATCTGTCAGGCTTCACCCACATTCCTCCAAATGTGAATGGTAAAAATGGCCAAACAAGAAACAGCTTACCTGTTCCATCTTATGAGGATATACATCTCCCCCACATCATCCCCTTTTAAAAATTAGATCCCTATTCCCCTTCGAAGAATATGTAACTCCCCTAATGGCATGTCCCCTGCTTGGTTGATCTCCTAGTTCCCCTCCCTACAACTGGAAGTCATACTCAAACTGGACGGGCTGGGTTGGAAGTATCCCCTCAATGCCTTCCTTTTGAATGACTCCTTTTCCTTCCCTTTGTGGATTGTCTAAAATCCCACACACACCATTGTTTTCTAACAGTGGATGCACTGTGAGCAACTGCTGATTGTGTTCTAAGAAAGCAATGCCAGTGTCTCATTGCTGTGTCTGTTCTCCATTAATCTGAGCTTCTTCTGCCTCGGCCTGCTCCACTCTTTCTGCCCAGTTTCCAACCTCCCTCAACATCTCTGCTGTCCCTTCGGGCATCAAACCAAGGGCATCCTCCCCAATTTTCATCTTTGAACACTCATCTTCTTTCAAAGCTTCAAACGTGCTAAAAGGGGCCTCCCATGCAAGACCAGACATTGTTGAGACCAAGAGGTTCGGGGCACCCCCTCTCTCTGACAGAGGATTGGGTCCTTGATGTTGTACTACCCCTGCCTTGAACACAGTTGTACCCCCTGGCCCTTCTTGACCATGAACTGGGCTCAGAGAACGGTCTCCTAATTTTTGAGACTCACGTTCACATGACTGTAAAGTTTCGGGTAACTCTACAGGTAGTTGGTTTAAAGGAGACTCCCGTTTGGAACATGACATTACAGGACTGGTGTTATTTATTGGGTCCCCCTCTTCAGTCCCCAGAATTTGTTTTTCAATATGTAACTCCCCTAATGGTATCTTTGAACTCATATCCATCCCCTCTGGCATGTGACCTGCTGTTTGAAATGGATTGAGAATGAAGGACTCACCGACAGAAACGTCCTCTTGTAATAGCCTTTGCCCTTGACCTGTGCCCCAGTGCTGACTTATCTCTTCCAGTAGGGTGTCTGTATGGGTTTAGTGATGTCCTCAGAACATGCTTGATTGACTGCATTAACCCTGGAAGTAAGGGGGCTATCAAACATGAGGCCCTGTACTGGTTTTTTCTGTGAGTTAATCTTCTGTTTAAAGGATAGCCCGCCCCCCCCCCCCCCCTGGCAGGTCCAATTGGTCCCCCTGTGTAGCACTTATTTGACTTATTGTACCTGTTCTAATCATATTTGCATAGGTGGGGTGCTGGTTTATTTTGAGGTCCTTAATACTTCTGTGTATGGGGGCCAGACTCAGACCTCTGGAGTCGACCCGTTGGAGTTTAACGGACCCTTGGTGTCCTCAAAAGTAAGTTTCTTGCCCCCTGGTTTAGAAATTACTCGCAAGAAATTTGGGCATTCCGTTTTAAAATGGCCTACCTCACCGAAGTGGAAACAGCCTCCCCCTGGGGACCTTTGGGAAGGACTACCAGATGCTTGGCGGGCATTGTTTCTGACAGCAAAGGTTAACCTCTGAATCTCTGACAATAAATTCCCCAGACTTCCCTGTACCTTCCCTTTCAAAGTGCTAAACTGGGTTTGCAACTCCCTTACTTCCCTCGGGATGGAAAGCCCAGTGACTTCCGACTTGGTAGTGGAACAGACCAGGTAATTGTTAAGCCCCCTTCCTCGGGTGTCCGGGCTGACACTTTTTACCTCCTTCCTGGAAGACCGGCCATAGATAGCTTGGTGATTATGCTGATGCCACCGTATTTTATCCACCGCGTCCTCAATGCTTTGGAGCTTAACATTGGAGGCCAACATTCCTGCCTCCTTGTCTGCGGCCCCCTGACATAACCTCATGACTGCCTGTTGATACATATGGTCCTCGGGCAGGTGGCAAAATGCTTTGGTGGCAAGGGACACGACTCTGTCGGCCCAGTCCTCCAGGGTTTCGTCCCTACCTTGCTGGGCAACGTTAAACTGAACCTGGGCTGTTTCAGGCAACTCATAAAACTCAAAACGTTTGGCCAATTTATGAACCAGGTCTTCATAGGTCAGGTCATGCCTTCTTTCTAACAGTAAGGCATAAAACTCGCTTGGTTTTCCGTCCAAGCGCTTACCGCAGCCAGTGGGGAAAATTTGGCATAAAAGGCCTGCCAATTTGTTTTTCCATCTTACCTGAGGGTTCTTTGCAGGATTGGAGGTCTACCCCCTGGGGACTCCTTGATGGGTCTTGGACTCTCTGGGTGTATGCCCCCCAACTCCCTCCTGCCGCCCAAAAGCATCTCGTTGTGAGCTTCTGTGTTTCCCTGTTCCCCATCTTGTTGCCCCTTGGTACCCGCTGCTACTGACATGCCTTGATGCTGTGCTTTCACTTTCCCCATTAAAGGTACGAAACCTTGGTGTCTCTTTTTCGGTATACCTGTTGGCTAGGCCCCCATTATTCCCTTATTAATTTGGCAAAAAAAAACGACCTCCCCGCTTAAAAATTCGACCAAAGGCTGCTCGCAGACGCCAATGTAAGAATTGACGCGTCTGCTTACCTTAAGTTAAGTGCATAATCGCACTGATGCTCTTGGATGGCTCTTTGCTGGCTGTTAGCGTCTGCTTTACGTGTCCATTATTCCAAAGAGGGGGATTCTGGGTACTTTCGGTAGATCGTCTAAAGATGGTGTGACTAAATACCTACCGGGGTACTACAGGTGTATAAAATAAGGGCGCGTGTCAAATGAGCAGAACGGGGAAAATCGTCCAGCCACTTTTTCAATCTCGAAATGCAAAACTGAAAAAAAGGAATTATGGAGTCGAATAAAAAAAAAAGAGGTCGTTTTAAATACAATATAGAAGAAAGACTAAATGAACAAGTTAAAGTCTATTCAAATTCATTTAGCTCCGAGGGATGGCATTTGGAAAGAGCTCAAGATTTAACAAGACGCATAGAAAACAAATTAAATGAACGTGGTGGTCCTCTTCGCGGTCCGCGTTTAAACTATGTCGATTTCTTTGAAAAATCAGAGACAACTCAAACTTCAAGTGCCGGTGTAAATTGCAGGATAAACACAATATATGTACATTGTCGGAAATATTTAATTTGTGTGTACTTGCTAGGAAACAGGAGAAAAGCTCGGCGAGCCTCGCTTTTCGTCCTGTTTCTTAAACTCATACAAATAAATTTTATATTTTCCGACAATATGAAAATAAGAAGATGTGGTATTATATATTGTATATGGAATATCATGCAAGAAGAATTTTGTACGTTATTGCAAGAAATATTTAATAAAACATTGTCAGACTCATAATATAAGGAAGTTTTAACATTACTATTTGAGGGCGGGCAAATCTTTATTTTATTCTTCTTTTTCAAAAAGTATTGGTGATATATGGGACGATAATATTAAAGATTTTATATCATTCAATGCACTATACCAACAACTAACTAAAAGTAACTGTATTTCGGAATACTCACGAATTGAAAATTTCATATCACAAACATTTTTGTAAATTTAAAAAAACAACGATGTTCAACCAGGAACATATAGATATACTGTTCCCAGGTTCAACGCACTTTAAAAAGTAACAAAATCAAAATTTCAGAAATTTTGAATTTCTTAATCCAGACAACAAAATTATTAAAATAAAAGATTTGAATTAAAATATCTACAATTAACAATAAACAGGAAACCCCTAAATGTCAAACAAAAGGGGTAGACTGGTTCCCTGTCCTTTATCTGTTTGGCTCTGAGATATCCGTATGTTGCAAGGAAGAGGACCAGCCTAACAAAAGGGGAAAATTTGTATAGCGAGAAAATAAATTGGGGAACGCATTGGCTAAATCTCAGTAAAATGGATATCAATAAAAAAGTCAAAGAATTTCAATGGAAATGTATACATAGAATGATATATACCAAAAACAGACTTCAAATAATGAATATGTCAAACGGAAAATTTCCTTTATGTGATGAAAATAATAATGTTGAAACTCTTGAGCATTTATTTTATCAATGCAAAAATGTTGAATCATTGATAGAAACAGTTTTCAGAAATTTACAACTTTGTAACTTAAGAAGCAATGAGACACTTGTTTAAAAAGATATTGTATTAGGAACCAATACAGAAAATCCTAACAATAGAATTGTTAATGCAATAATACTTTATTTTAAATGGGCTATTTGGAAAAAACGTAATAAATGCAAATTCGATAAAATTAAACTGAATGGGCTGTCCGTACAGGCTTTGCTGAAATTGCACATGGAAAACAATTAAAACTTCTCTTACTACGCTCGGATTTAAAGTATATATATGCAGATCGAGAGTTGTACTCTTTATCGAAAAAATATAGGAAAAGACACTTAGTTTTGCAGAACTAAGCTAAAAGTTGTGTTCGATTCCATATTTAATAACCGTAACTTATTGTATCTGATAGGGTAAACTTGGTGAAAACTATTCAGATATTTTTGGCAGAAAGAAAACTCCTAATATTTTTTATTGTAATCGATATTTGAATTTATGACTGTGCATATGTACTGCATTATATATATTAGTAAATTACGTAACCACACACATATCATGCTTATACTACTTTAGTACTTACCACACGTTATTTATCTTTTTGATGTATTCGTGTTATAATAACAAATTTGTGTCAATCAAAGAAAAAAAAGAAAGATGTGATAATTAAAGATTTGAAAATTCAAAGTATCTTATTACACTGGATTCCTTTTCACTTTTTCTTTCTTTTTCAGACAATTACAAGATGATGAAGTTATCATGCTCGGCGCTGGTTTTTATATTGTTCTGTGCACAAGTTATTGATGCACAAATCTTAGGAGCATTACTTTTAAGTCGGTTAATAGGTGGTAATAACTTTGGATTAGGCGGAGGAGGTGGATTTCAACAACCTGCTACTTTTTACTATCCTAATTTTCTTTCTGGTCCACCTCCAATGCACACAGGGCCTTACTACGGATGAAAATTAAAAGTATGTTGCTTAGCTCTTAAATTATATCTTTCATTGATTGTTTCATGCGTTTTATAAGATTTGTACCTCAGAATACTTCTAACTTGAATTATTTTAAGCATATTTTTTTCAAGATAGGTTTAAAGACATTGTTTAGACACCTGTCTACTAGAGCTGTCTACTGTTGAAGACTGTATGTTGCCATTAGATGTTTTTTTGTAACTTTTGTCACTGGGTTGCAGTCTAATTGATGTATTATATCTCACATCTACTTTTATCAATATTAACAAACATAATCGTCAAGTGCAAATGACAAGCAAGCTAACACAATACATTGACACAAACTTTAAGATATTTGTTGCCTATTGGTATTTTAGAGTTAAGTGATTTCTGGACTAATTTTTATTGCACATTTTTTCAATGAACCGTTTGTTATTCCACTAATCAAGGTTATACATATACTAGTTAACTATGTACTGGCTTCCGAAGCTGCACAAAACACCTCACAAATATAGATTTATTTCGTCTTCAAGCCGTTGTTCCACCACTAAACTGTCTATTCTACTTACTAATACACTTGGTACAATCAAAAACCTGGTAATAAATTGTTTAAATAAGGCCTTTGAAAATAGTGGAATTAATTACTTTTGGAGTGTCAAAATAATCGATGGAAGTACTTGATAAATTGCATGCTCATATTGGTGATTTCGAATCTGTTCAAAGTTTTGATTTATCTACCCTATATACCACTTTGCCTCATAATCTCTTAAAAAAATCACTTACCTAATTTAATTTTTGTTCGCTATGGACATTCCGTATATCGTCAAGATATCGAAATAGCAATGGGAACTAACTGTGCACCACTTATTGCGGACATGTTTCTGTAATGTTACAATTTATGACTGAAATCAGCAAAGATCAATCGAAACAACATCTAATACAAAAATTTAATAATACTCTTAGACATTTAGATGATATATTGGCTCTCAATAATGACGAGTTAAGTACTGACTAACTGACTTTGAATAAAGCTAATACTAACAATGAACACTGCCCTTTCCTGGATCTTGATATCTATATCTTTAACGGAAAGCTTAATACTAAAATTTACGATAAAAGAGATGATTTTTCATTTCCTATTGTTAATTATCCATTTTTCGTTGGTGACGTTCCCTAGGCACCATCTTATGGTGTTTATATATCTAAACATGTTCGATTCACTCGTGTATGTAACAACGTAAAGAAATCTCTGTATTACTGAAAAATTATTACACCAGTGTTTTCAATATCACAAACTTGTCAAAACATTTACTAAATTTACCATCGGTACAAGGACATCATTCGTGAATATTAATTAACGGGCAGACATCTTATACGTTCAGGTATATCACATCCCATGTTTTATGGTAATATTCTATAGAAAGCACAAAAATGTCGCCATTCATCTCAAAAGCTAATCAAACCTTCAAACAGACTTATTCAGAAGGAATATAGCTACGATACTGTTGTCCGGTCATTAAAGATGCCATTTTTTTTAATTAATATTGATTCACTCATAGGGGTTTGTATCGGAAATAAACACATTTATTCTAAAATCAGTTGTTGGCATGATAAGGGTTATGTTCTTGTATCGTGTATTTTATGATAGTATGATACTTAACAGCTAACGGGATGAATTTCGCTTGATTTTTAATATGATGAAGACATAATCTTTCAATCAGTTTAATTGAGGTCTGGAGCTGGTATGTCAGTAACTGCTAGTAGTCCTTTGTTAATTTATGTTGATTATTGTCATTTTGCTTAGTTTCTTCCACAGGCGCTTGGGTTTATGATACAGAATTTAAAAAAAAAAAAAATTTTTTGTTGATTAAAATATTCAATTTTCTATTTTTATACTACATATCTATCACTACTGCGCATGTCTCACCTAGATTCGAGTTTTTATCAACTTTGAGACAAACCCCTATTTTACTATCCACACTAAGAAACAAAAAGGCAACTAACTCGACGCCATCTTGCGTGCTATAAATAAATAATAAAATTGACCTACCTGGATTCCCCATCGAATTTTATGGAAAACATGCCTTTCTCGCAGTCCGATCGCAGACGTCGTTTCTATTTATCAAATTGGTACTGTTCGTAACATTTTAAGTCCATCTCAAGCATATTATATAAGATTTTCACTTTTTTCACTAAATTCAAATTTACGTGCCCGGAAGTTTACTGTTAATATTCAGGGGAAGTTACTTTTTCCCGAACTTTTGTTAAAGGGAAGTAATATTTTCCCGGACCTTTTCGGGACATCTCTGCAAGTACACATAAAACAAAGAAAGGGATACGATGATTTCCGAACTATTATAAAAAAGGCGCAACTTTTTCGTTGCTGAAAAAAGAAAAGATCTGTTTTAGAAATAATGGCAAGTCAACCAATGGAAGAAATTACGAAGGAAAACATAGTTTCATGGTAATTTATGAATATACAAATGCTCACACAAAATTGTCTTGTGAAAAGAATAAAAAAAATAATCCATGGACCATTTGATCTGTTAATTTTTTTATTTTATTTTTATTTTTTTTTGGGGGGGGGGGTTGCATTTACAATCAAATTAAAGGCTTGATCTTGTTCTTCGTCCATCATATCTGTTTGTTTACATTCAGTATTAGTTCGGAAATCATCGTATCCCTTTCTTTGTTTTATGTGTACTTGCAGAGATGTTCCGAAAAAGTCCGGGAAAATATTACTTCCCTTTAACAAAAGTTCGGGAAAAAGTAACTTCCCCTGAATATTAACAGTAAACTTCCGGGCACGTAAATTTGAATTTAGTGAAAATAGTGAAAATCTTTTTATTATACGCTTGAGATGGACTTAAAATGTTACGAACAGTACAAATTTGATAAATAGAAACGACGTCTGCGATCGGACTGCGAGAAAGGCATGTTTTCCATAAAATTCGATGGGGAATCCAGGTAGGTCAATTTTATTATTTATTTATAGCACGCAAGATGGCGTCGAGTTAGTTGCCTTTTTGTTTCTTAGTGTGGATAGTAAAATAGGGGTTTGTCTCAAAGTTGATAAAATCACTCGAAACTAGGTGAGACATGCGCAGTAGTGATAGATATGTAGTATAAATATAGAAAATTAAATATTTTAATCAACAAAAAAAAAAATTTTAAAAAAATTTCTGTATCATAAACCCAAGCGCCTGTGGTTTCTTCTGTTACCTATTCTAACACCGGACTCGGACTTCTTTTTAACTGAATTTTACTGTGCGTATTGTGTGTGTTTGTTTTTTCCACATTGGCTAGAGGTATAGGGGAGAGTTGAGATTTCACAAAACATGTTTAATTCCGCCGCATTTTTGCGCCTGTCCCAAGTCAGGAACCTCTGGCCTTTGTTAGTCTTGTATGTTTTTTTAAATTTTGGTTCATTTATATGTTTCGCAGTTTAAAGTGACGTCCGTTTTCGCCGAACTTGTATACATTATTGTTTAGGGGGCAGCTATAGCCCGCCTCCGGGTGCAGAATTTTCTCTCTGCGATCAAGTCCCGACTCATTGGTGGCCTTGGTCTTGTGCTCTGCTCTTTGGTCGGGTTGTTGTCTCTTTGACGCATTCCCCGTTTCCATTTGCAATTTTATTAAGTTATAGAGAGAGGTAGAAATAAGGATACCCAGATTTTATCAACTATCTCACTGGTTTTGTACTTTTTTTAATAATGATAAACCCTGTTGTGTTGTTCATTATTTATTTGTGTGTTGTACAAGTTGTAACCGAATGTTTTGTAGGTTGTTGTTTGTTTTTTTCTTTGTATTGTCGTATGTTGTACAAGTTGTTGTGAGTGGTTTATTGTAGGTTGTTTTCTTGTTGTTTGTTTTTTCTCTTTGTATTGTCGTATAATCGGTTGTACAAGTTGTTGTGAGTGGTTTATTGTAGGTTGTTTTCTTGTTGTTAGTTTTTTTTTCTTTGTATTGTCGTATGTTGTACAAGTTGTTGTGAGTGGTTTATTGTAGGTTGTTTTCTTGTTGTTTGTTTTTTTCTCTCTTTGTATTGTCGTATGTTTTACAAGTTGTTGTAAGTGGTTTATTGTAGGTTGTTTTCTTGTTGTTTGTTTTTTTCTCTCTTTGTATTGTCGTATGTTTTACAAGTTGTTGTAAGTGGTTTATTGTAGGTTGTTTTCTTGTTGTTTGTTTTTTCTCTTTGTATTGTCGTATGTTGTACAAGTTGTTGTGAGTGGTTTATTGTAGGTTGTTTTCTTGTTGTTTGTTTTTTTCTTTGTATTGTCGTATGTTGTACAAGTTGTTGTGAGTGGTTTATTGTAGGTTGTTTTCTTGTTGTTTGTTTTTTTCTTTGTATTGTCGTATGTTGTACAAGTTGTTTTGAGTGGTTTATTGTAGGTTGTTTTCTTGTTGTTTGTTTTTTCTTTATATAGGGCGTTGTGTGCGGGTGGTTGATTGTTGTGTTCTAATGTTTTTTTTCTGTATGTTTTATAAGTTGTTGGCTTGCGGACATCTTATTGCGGATAAACCACTTATAGCCAGCACTTATATTTTTATCTTTTAATTTCTTTTTTTTCTTCTTTGTTGAACGAATTGATCATATGTAATTGCGGCAATATGTTATGGTGTCCAATGATTTTTATCATTTTTTTTTTCATTTTATAAAGAAAAGTTCCTGCAACAGAAAACCATTGCAACTTAAATTATTTTTTCTTTTAAAATTGATAACAAAACAGTCGCTTGAAATCAATCTTACGCCGGAGAATTTTTTTTTTATCGATACCAGAGTTTTTGCTGAAGAAGCCGAACATTTAAATCCGATTGGTTTTACATTTTTTACATTGTGTATTGTCTATACAGGAAACATATGAATCCTTTCGTTTTTGTTGTTCAGTATAAGAAAAGAAAACTAGTGCAGTTTTGACTGTCCCTCTGGTATCTTTCGTCCCTCTTTTACAGCAACTGACTTAAGATGGCTTGGCAAAATATCCTGAATTCATTTGGGGGGGGGGGGGGGGGGGGGGGGAGATTGAGTAAATTGTTAACAGCAAAGGTGCAATAAAATTGATTAATAAAAAAAAAAGAGATTTCGAATAACTATATAACTATGCATTTTCTCACATATTGAATTATTTGTACAAGGCTCAAAACCATACAAATACAAGGCTTGGAAACCGGTAAAAAGAATAACTGACACACAAAAGGAAATCATTATATTGTTTGGCAAAAAAAAACACAGTGAAATATTCATTTAATTCTACAGATTATTGAAAACCAAAAGAAACACTTGAGCCAGTAAATCATAAAATTATATGTCAGGATTCACAGATAGAATACATATATGCAGAGAAAATTTAGTGGTACATGTATACTGTGAGTTTCCACAGTATTATCCTTTCTGCTGAGTATAAATTGAAGGTCCTGTTAGAAATATTTCAACACGGAGTACAATATGTATAAGAGTAGTGTCACTGATTCTTCGGTAGCATGTATTTTTTTTATCATTTCAGAAACATCATGTAATCAACGATTTCCCCTGAAGACTGTTCGACATGGATCTTCTGAAATATTTTATAGAATGAAGAATGTGTTCAGATTTCAGTAAATTAAAATTTTCAAACATTGATTTGATACTTATCCTGTTTTAAATCCATTTTGGTCCTAAAAACTGCATTATCAGAATAAACTCATACGGTATATCTTATTACAGTCGATTAATATTCCTACTTTTTACTGGAACTATCACTCCCTGCGGATGAATACGACTGTAGTAAATGGTTCAGTACTGTCGTAATTAAATGAAACATTGTAATTGTAAGTTTCCGGGTCTTATATTATGTAATTGTTCGGTTTTCTCAGAACTTGAACCCCGCAGGCTAATTCAGTTTTCAAACTTATGCTTATTTTCATGGTGGGACATTAACAATTCCAGAAAAAAAAACAATGGCCTGATGTATAGTTATTAATAAATCAATAAACGAAAGTTATAATGGCAGTCAGCTACTAGCGACAACAACCTGACTTTGTACAGGCACAAAATATCGTGGGTTATAAAACATGTATACCTGCACACAAACCTCTGCCTCCATCTATCTATACCATTGGTCTATTAGTATTATATATTTTGTTGCTCTCTCATTAACTCATGTCTCACATCTTCTCTTTCATTATAATCATGAGGCCTTGTCATACGCATTTATGTAAACATTTTTCTTCAATCAGTTATTGAGTTACTCTTCTTTCATCGTAGTGAAATCAAAATACGCAACTGACTAAATCAAATAAATTGAATCTAACATTGAAAGAAGCTTCTCCTATAAAGTGTATATGCCTTTTTAAATACATTGTAATACTGTCATTTATTGAAGACGGGACTGTAGTTTATTGAAAATGGGTTACATTCAGCTTTATAATGACACGTGCTATAAGTGAGGAGACATTTTTGTCAGCGTCGCTCTACGAGATTAAATTAATCAGAATGACGATGTGCCAAGAAGCTAGCATGCACAGTCTAGATGTCTTTTAGTTATTTTTTAAATTTGATTGCTGTCTCATTGACGTATTCCCCACATCTTTTGAAATAAGGAGATGTGATTTGATTGTCAATGCCACAACTATCCACCAAAATACAAATGACGTGGATACAAACAATGAAAGGTCCCTGTACGGCCTTCAACAATGAGAAAAATCCATACCAATACTCATCATTTCTTTTAATAAATTTTGAATTTTCAAATATTTTGGCCTTGGCATCACCGAAGAGATATTTATTGTCAAAATGCGCCTCTGGTGCAGTAAAACTGGTACCGTTAATGTTATTATGTCATGTCGGGACCCTTAATATAAAAATAAGGAGATGTGGTATGGCTGTCAATGGGACAACTAACACCATAGTTCAAATGACGTAGATATAAGCAACCAAAGGCCCCCATACGTACCGTATTATCAGTTATATAAGGACACGACAAGAAAAATGTGAAAATTTCAAACGAAAAAAACTAAAAGCTTATTAAAACAAAACAATTAACGAAAGACAAAGATGACAGATATGAACCAACGACAACCACTATTTTTCAGGCTCCTTACTTGTGACAGATGGGGTTAAACATGTTTGTAAGCGCTCAACCATCCCCTAACCCTGGACATTGGAATTAAAGCATATCGTAAGAACAAACTATAAAAATCAGTTGCAAATGGTTTAACTCAATAGATCGGCACAAAGCATAAAAAATGACTACCATAAAACAATAGATAAAAAACACCGATATAAAAGTACTCGCAGCTACTGAAAGCTAGTTCAAAGCCAATTACAACTAATGATAAATCATGTTATCCCAGAATAATTGACTATACGGTATGGGTTTTGCTCATTGTTGCAGGTTGGATACTTGTCTCATTGGAAATAATACCATATCTGGTTATTTCATATAGTCATTTGAGTACCAGATTCCTATCTGCCTTGATGATTAAAGCATTTGAACATTGTAATCTTCCAATTAATTTGTTGATAACTATTTCATTTAGTTTGTATAGAATTTTGATTATTTAAGATTTCTATGTCGATAGTGCAGCCGATTGCTTTTCAAGTGCGTAATGGTACGTATCTCCCATATGGAACATGTTAATGCGAAGTGACAAAGTAAAAACTTTCTTTCTGTTTTTAAGCTTAAACCTTTTACACTGTTTTTGATAAATTATAACTTTATGCCTTGCTTAACAGTTAAAGAAGGTTACGAGTAGGTAAGTTTCATCTTCTGCCGACCAAACACACGGTTGTATATCGATTTCTTTTGTGCATGGTATTAAAGTGACAGTTCGAATTTTGACACTTTGTAGATAATGACTTTATAAATTGGTTTAATTTTCAAAATGCCTTTTTGCTTGCAAAAAGACCGGGATCAAATATTATGCAATCACTACCGTTTGGTGAGGTAAAATATGAGTTTTTATTGACTTTTGAAAAAAAAACTTATAATTGCTGAGGGCAACAGCCAAAGTGAACATCAGTTTTAGACCAATATTTTACAATAATTATTCATGCGGTGAATATGCTGTTTTATTCAAACCCAATTCATATAGAAAAAAACTACTTAAATAACACAAATAGGAAATTATCTCAGCTATTATCTTTGGATTGTCTTTAGGTAAGAATAAGATGTGACATGGCCAGCTAAATGTAAGGTGTGTAATTAGTCTAATGAATGAAACACATGAAGTGGCTATCGTTGTCAACATAGCTTATTGTATGTAACAGTAGATATTGCATACTCTCTACATAAAATTCTGAATTCAAAGTTATTGTTATTTATTATGTAAATTGAAATGGATGCTGAAATGAAATAGGATGTAAAAGAATATACGTGCAACATATAAGTGAAATAAAACATGAATTGTTTTAAACATGAGTAGCATTAAACGTGACACTTTATTTGTGATGAGCTCCAAGCTGATGACGTGTTATAAATATTTATAATATACAGTATATTTGTTTTTGTTGTTATTAACTGGGTTAAGGGTAATACCACGCAAGAAGGTTTTGCTTTGATAAACCCATAGGAATACCGGCTCCGTTGGTAATCATTGATAATCGGTTCATTCTCATAATATTTCAAAACTTAAATTGTCTGTCTAATTATAGCGTCGGTGTTATTAATTTACAGGAAGGTGAATTCTCAACTTGCACTTGTGGCTCGGTTATCATTAAACCGTCGTTCTCGATTGTCAAATAAGTTTTTTACTTATCTCCACCATTCAAACTTATTCTTGTCCCTATCAGCTTTTGGTCGTATCAATATCATCAGGACCATTGTTATTTGCATAATAGTCACACCATCGCAGGGTCGACATTTTCTATCGATAATTTTGTCGACCTCCGGTGATGTCTGGAATACATTGATCCATTCACCGATGTCCGATATTTCCCGTTGTGTATGAAACTCGTCCGTATGGTCAGGTCATCAGAGAAATCTGGAAAATCGTGGTCCTTGTACAGTTTTCGACAACATTTCCAAAATATTCGGCGAAATGCTCGTTTAAATTTATCCTGAAACAAAAACAAAAAAGAATTACTTTGAAAAATATGGCACACTTTTCATCCTTTAAATTATACAGCCGCTGTTGGTCTAATAGAAATCCGAGGGGAAACGCATAAAATTACCCAATTGCAACAGAAAAAGTAGAAGAAATTTCGTAGAACCCCGAGGTGTTCATATTTAGGCTGGTACGCCTGTTATGTTAAGCGTAATACAAGTTCAGTTGATCTCTTCTCCTTCTTCCGATAGAAGTCAACCACATAATATTTAGAGTTCTCATGAATTATAGAATATAGGATACAAAATGAACTGTGTTGCAATGTTTTATCTAAGCATTTACAGGTCATATGCCAGAACGTTTTTACAAAGAGACTGTGTGGCATATGTATTTTCCATGAATCATGTATGGTTGCATTTTAAAAAAATATGATACGATTTCCGTGTGCACAACACGCACCCAGTCTCATGTACCTTTGTGATCGACAACATAATGGTAGTAAAACATTTGATCCTCTTAAATAACTTTCATCGGGTATGTTCTTGGCCAAAAGTTTGGAAAGCCAAAAAAATACAAACATTTTAGAGCTTTTAACCATACGCCCCTTTACAGAACAGCCAAATCCGGCCAAGATCAACTTTGCCTGGAGGAGTTGCAGTATTGGAAAACAACACACATGATAATCAATAAAACTTTGATATCTTGGTTCTATTCTACTTATGTGACATTTTTTGTTTCAGTTCACATGTTGGAACTTTCCTTTTTGTGATGTTCATATTTTTATTTCTAAATGTGTTTATTGTCGGGAAAATTAAAAAAAAAATATGATTTTATATATTTTGAGCTTTTATTTTAAATGTTTTAGAATTTTGTTGAAAACTTATTGTAGTGTGGACTGAAAGTCCTATGTCCTCACAATTTCCCTACATACTCATATCGAGAAGGAAGTTAATGAGATAAAAATGAAGATTTCTTGGCCCTCATTATTAGGGTTAATACATGACTTATTGAATGCTGTACCAAACAACCCTTCAAGTTTTTAGTGTCCCTATCAAAATGGAAAATGTTATTTGTAATACAATTAAAGCTTTAAAGTCACCAGTTAAAATGGTTGCGTAAATGTCAGAATGGGTATTATATATTGGCACTTATTTAACTCTGATATGAATAGAAAAAAAATAGCTTAATGTCATTCAAAGTTTTAGAAAAGCCTTTCATAACAGATAATTGATTACATTTCCTCCTTAAAAGCAGTACCGTGTGGTGTATGTTTCATTGGTGATGCAATGGAATCATAAGTTAAGAAAGAATTATATAATTGTCAAATCTGGTGTAATGTAGATTAAGTTTCTAATTTTTTTTTTCAAATTCAAACTATCCATTGTAGGTTTACATGCTTTTATGGAGCAATTATGATTCACAGTCAGCAATAAACGCATATCAGATTAATTTATTATAATCCTTTAAAAAATTGCGAAAAAGGGTTGTAGGAAAATGGTATCTTTAATAGTGTCTGTTCCGTTCTGATCTTTTATAAGTGAATTTACTTTGTAGCACGTTATGAAATACTTGAGACTAATCTTATCAAACTTCATCTGGTACAGTGATGAATGGAATGAACGTCTAATATTATTTGGTAAAGCAATTGAATTAAGGGTTAGCTAACTGGGATTTTCTCAATGATAAATACTAAGAATAGTTTAATTTACTGGAAATTGTTTGGAGAACAATATACTAGTATAACAATTTGCATTGGTAACTAGATTGATTTTACTATGTTACATTTCCAGACACAGGAAAATAGTTTTATTAGCCCTTTTCGGAACTATTAACTATATTCCACGTCAACGTAACGAATAAATCACGTGATCGCTTTGATTGTTCAGATTTTTGTTATTGTTAATCAAGCACTCCTTCGACAAGTTAATGAACCTAAAAATTTCATTCGTCTTTCTCCAAACTTCTTGTCTGATGGGCACAATTCTTTTTTGATGAATGGCCTTATTACTACAGTAATCTATCAATACTTTTCTTCCATTATTTCCTTTATTACTTTGTTAAATATTTGCAATTTGAAGAGAGGTCTATTAGTTTCAACTTATTTTACTTTAGTTATTATAAAAGACGAATTGCGTCTGGTGTCCTGGTTGTAATCGAATAATACCAAATAACCAAAGGTCAAGGTCAGTGGTCATATATTTAGAAATGTTACCCAGTCATGGGGGATTCTGATATTTCAATTGGTTTAAGGGGAATGACTTGAGAGGCATATATTCAAAAATTGGATAGCTGAGATTGTATGATACATAATAATTAATATTAAGATGATTTGGAAAAATAAGTCTGAAATGTAACTGATCGAACAAGAGCATCAAGACGTCACCAAAGGTATCCTTGTAGTAACATTTGAAATTATTAGCCTTAAGTTTGTGCGTTTTAGTCTTGAATTCTTACATTACATCGATTGTGCCATCAACGAATGAAACTTTTCACCGATATCGGTTTTTGGTGCCGTTCGTGTTGCTCGGTTTTTAGTATTTTCTATGGAGTGCTCTGTGGACTTTTGTTTGTCTTTTCGTCGTTTTTCGTTTTTATTCCATGATAATTTTATTATCTGATAATCTTTGCTTTATGATTTTGTATTGTCTCTTTGATGTCTTCTGTCTTATTTTACAAAGATGATGCTAACTATGTAATTGTGCATTTAAGTTACATATGTCAGTTTACATGCCAGTCAAATAGCTGAAAACTATAATTACACTATATGATAAATTGCTTTTTCAAAATACGTGCAATCAAAAAGATAATACTTAATATTGTTCGATTTATTTTTTTTGCTCTCAATTTATAATCTTTTAACGTTTAGGCAAACAAGCTTCAAAGTGTTGTAAGATATATTGATACTTACATTTAGGAGACCATATATGAATGGATTATAACACGAGTTACTCATTGCGAACCAATTGGAACAAAACCAGATTATGTTGATGTACTTGTAACTAGAAATAAAACAAGAAAAAGTTTACGACAACAATATCAACATATCAGAATTAAATACCTACCTTCTTACCAAAACAAGTCTTAGTTATTCTAAAGTTAATGGTATATCAACATACCAGAATCAAATACCTTCCTTTTCACCAAAACAAGTCTTAGTTATTCTAAAGTTAATGGTATGTCAACATACCAGAATCAAATACCTTCCTTTTCACCAAAACAAGTCTTAGTTATTCTAAAGTTAATGGTATATCAACATACCAGAATCAAATACCTTCCTTTTCACCAAAACAAGTCTTAGTTATTCTAAAGTTAATGGTATATCAACATACCAGAATCAAATACCTTCCTTTTCACCAAAACAAGTCTTAGTTATTCTAAAGTTAATGGTATGTCAACATACAAGAATCAAATACCTTCCTTTTCACCAAAACAAGTCTTAGTTATTCTAAAGTTATTGGTATATCAACATACCAGAATCAAATATCACCAAAACAAGTCTTAGTTATTCTAAAGTTAATGGTATGTCAACATACTAGAATCAAATACCTTCCTTTTCACCAAAACAAGTCTTAGTTATTCTAAAGTTAATGGTATGTCAACATACCAGAATCAAATATCACCAAAACAAGTCTTAGTTATTCTAAAGTTAATGGTATATCAACATACCAGAATCAAATATCACCAAAACAAGTCTTAGTTATTCTAAAGTTAATGGTATGTCAACATACCAGAATCAAATACCTTCCTTTTCACCAAAACAAGTCTTAGTTATTCTAAAGTTAATGGTATATCAACATACCAGAATCAAATACCTTCCTTTTCACCAAAACAAGTCTTAGTTATTCTAAAGTTAATGGTATGTCAACATACCAGAATCAAATATCACCAAAACAAGTCTTAGTTATTCTAAAGTTAATGGTATGTCAACATACCAGAATCAAATACCTTCCTTTTCACCAAAACAAGTCTTAGTTATTCTAAAGTTAATGGTATGTCAACATACCAGAATCAAATATCACCAAAACAAGTCTTAGTTATTCTAAAGTTAATGGTATGTCAACATACCAGAATCAAATACCTTCCTTTTCACCAAAACAAGTCTTAGTTATTCTAAAGTTAATGGTATGTCAACATACCAGAATCAAATACCTTTCTTTTCACCAAAACAAGTCTTAGTTATTCTAAAGTTAATGGTATATCAACATACCAGTATATAAATAACACAAAGCTGAATTATGAATTTCAAATTCAAAGTAATAAACTATGTCGTCTTGTACATAACAATCATCCGTATTTATTAAAGCGCACACTTGAGCAAGCGTCTCCGTGAAGGGTAATAGAGTATTTGCCATGATATAGAGTAAATTGTCTCCCTCGTATTAACCAATCAAAGTCTGGCATTTTGACATGAAGTATGATAAAATCAAATACCTTCCTTTTTTATCAAGTCTTAGTTATTCTAAACTTAATGGTACTATGATACTTTTAATATAGGATAAAATAATATCAAAACAATATACACAAGAGTGGAAAACTATCAACTAAAATGTTTTCATTCACATAAAATGTTCTCCGTCCCTCAGTTGATATTAGATCAGAAGACTGGCGCACAGAGCAAAATTTGAAAGGTCTTAAAATTCCGTCTTTACAACCATATATGAAATGTCAGCTTAATATCTACAATGAAGTTTGACAAATAAAGAGAAAGAGAAGAAAACAAAGAAGGAGAACATCATATTATAGGTGGTGTTTTGTAAAATAAGTATATGGTGTTGTTGTGCGTAGGAATAGGGCATGATTTTATGTCAGCATAAAAAGTTAAATACTTTGAGCTTGCTTTAAGTAACTGAGAGTATTTTTATATGCGATATCATTGATTTTCATGTTAAAAAGTGGCGTCAGACTAAATAACATGTTTGGTTTATTATTATTCACGAACAAAAGTTCTAACCTAGTCCATAGACGTATAAAGCAAGTTGGAAATACATTTAAGGTGGTACGTGAGGGATGTATTAGCATAGCAATACTTTAAGCCAATGGTGCACAAAACTCGCACAGGAGAGTTTGTGACGCTAACTTATTCCCCAAAGGGAATCATTGTGAACCGCGGATGAAAATTGAAATAACTCTTCAGTGTACATTTTACATTTTATAAGCATATACTTGGAGTTTATAGTAGAGCGTCTAACTTAGCAGTTCACGGGGAACTTTATCGTACTCAAATTCATATTGATATTATTTGTTCACTAATTAAATGTTTCTGTAGAATCAAAGACATGTATGCCCGTCATTTGTTAAGTCAAACTCTCACAGATAGCACTGATATACAGCAGAATGGTATACAAACAAAGTATTCTTCTATTGTTTTTATTGCCAACACTTGAAAGTAGGTATTAATCTTAATGCTAACGAGATTAAAGATGTTTACATTGAAAGGTTAATGTAATTTTTAAAAGATTATCTTTTACTGAATGCTACTGTGAAAAAGGGTAATTTACGAACTTATTTCAAATTTAATGATATTTTCAAAAGGGAGACTCATCTAAATGTTTTAAAGAATTTTGAAACTAGAAAACACCTCACACAAATGAGAATTAGTGCTTATAAATTAGCTATTGAGTAGGGTCGTCATAAAAAGATTGACAAAGATTAAAGAATTTGTGAATTTTGTTCTTTAAATTCAATTGAAGATGAAATTCATTTTCTGATGGAATATCCAGTATTCGAAAAAAGTTATGTTAGATTTTGCCTTAAAAATATGTAATAATTTTTAAAACCTAAATACATAAAACAGATTTTTTTGGCTCCTTTCATGTGGACAAATAGACATATGCATCACGGTAACTCGGTAAGAATAATCATAATAGATTATTGTGTCTTTACTTATGTCTTATTGTAATCATTATATGTAACGTGCCCTTTATGGACCGATGCTCGGTTTAATAAAGTATTCGTATTGGTGTGCAGGAAATTTACTGATGCCCAAGGGGAATCTACCTTACATAATGCCCGAGGGGAATCACGTTGTATCTAAAGTCGTTATCTTATGATGCATACGAGAAACCCATCTCTTTTTTACATAGTGGCAATCTAGAAAGCTCCCCATTAAGGCATTATGTAAAGGGAGATTCCCCTTGGGCATCATCAGTAAAGAGTTATTTTAATATTCATCCGCGTGGGCATCAGTAAAGAGTTATTTTAATATTCATCCGCTTGGGCATCAGTAAAGAGTTATTTTAATATTCATCCGCTGTTGACAATGATTCCCTTTGGGAACTTAAACCTTGAGGGAATAAGACAGCCTAACAAACTGTCTCGTGCCAAAACTCCTATCGCCTGTTGTTCTAATCATTTGATATGTTTTTGGAAAAGTTAATAGACAGAAAATAGCAGCAAAATATTTCGACTATTCCGATCTAAAAGGTTTTTGACAAGATTTGTTCTCCGGTAAAGAAAATAAAAAAGCCCAAATGAATATTATATAGAAAAAAACAACGAAACGAGTTGCTATATTGTAAAGACTTCAATCGACTGTTCACAAAGATTATATCGAAAAAAGAATTTAACAAATAAGAAACACGTATTTAGTTTTTTTTATATCCTGCCTGTCCTCTCAGCATTTATTGTTTTGCGGTTTTAAGATTTGGTGTTTTATCTTTTTATTTAGTGGTTGTACCTTTGATCATGTCTGTATTTCTGCATTTTTTTCTTGTAAACTATTGGCAACATTTGTTAATGATGTTGTTACTCACTCAGCTACGTACACAAGAGCTTCTTACCCTTCCGGAGCACCAGAGTTCATCTAGTTTTTGTGGACTGTTGTTTATCTCTTTTCGTCCTTTTACATTTTACCATGTGTTGTTTGATTTTCTTCGTTTTTTGTGACCCTATGGTTTCTTCTCCCATTTTCCAATGAAATAGTGATAAAATATAAAAGTACGAAATACCGGGTAGTATCTAATTTGATCGACTTGTGGTAATGTTTATTTGAATTATTACTCCGGTTTGTTTAACATAAACACGGATATGTTCCAATTGTCGAAGCCATTCTCCCGTCCTCTTTTCTCCGATTGAGCAACACGACGGTTGTCACATGTGGAGCAGGATCTGCTTAGACTTTGAGCACCAAAGATCACCCCTAGTTCTGTTTGAAAGGGGTTTGTGTTTTTCCGTGTTGTACTTTGACCTTTTTAATTTTTCAATGTCCGTTTTGTCCGGTCTTGTCTATGCTATGATCCTTTGCCGCGAAAAACGATGTATTGGGTTAGACAAGAATCAATTACCAATCTACTATTGCGTGATGCCTAATCCCTTAATATAACTTGACAACATATTTCATAGGGATTACACGACGGGTGTCACATACGAAGCAGGATTTGCTAACCCTTCCGGTTTTTGGTGGGGTTCGTGTTTTAGTTTTGTATATGATGTTTTATAGACTGTTGTCTGTGTTTTCGTCTCTCTCTCTTCGACTTATTAGTTTTGTATATGATGTTTTATAGCCTGTTGTCTGTGTTTTCGTCTCTATTCGACTTATTAGTTTTGTATATGATGTTTTATAGCCTGTTGTCTGTGTTTTCGTCTCTCTCTTCGACTTATTAGTTTTGTATATGATGTTTTATAGCCTGTTGTCTGTGTTTTCGTCTCTCACCGACTTATTAGTTTTGTATATGATGTTTTATAGCCTGTTGTCTGTGTTTTCGTCTCTCTTCGACTTATTAGTTTTGTATATGATGTTTTATAGACTGTTGTCTGTGTTTTCGTCTCTCTTCGACTTATTAGTTTTGTATCTGATGTTTTATAGCCTGTTGTCTGTGTTTTCGTCTCTCTCTCTTCGACTTATTAGTTTTGTATATGATGTTTTATAGCCTGTTGTCTGTGTTTTCGTCTCTCACCGACTTATTAGTTTTGTATATGATGTTTTATAGCCTGTTGTCTGTGTTTTCGTCTCTCTCTCTTCGACTTATTAGTTTTGTATATGATGTTTTATAGCCTGTTGTCTGTGTTTTCGTCTCTCTTCGACTTATTAGTTTTGTATATGATGTTTTATAGCCTGTTGTCTGTGTATTCGTCTCTCTTCGACTTATTAGTTTTGTATATGATGTTTTATAGACTGTTATCTGTGTTTTCGTCTCTCTCTCTTCGACTTATTAGTTTTGTATATGATGTTTTATAGACTGTTGTCTGTGTTTTCGTCTCTCTTCGACTTATTAGTTTTGTATATGATGTTTTATAGCCTGTTGTCTGTGTTTTCGTCTCTCTTCGACTTATTAGTTTTGTATATGATGTTTTATAGCCTGTTGTCTGTGTTTTCGTCTCTCTTCGACTTATTAGTTTTGTATATGATGTTTTATAGACTGTTGTCTGTGTTTTTGTCTCTCTTCGACTTATTAGTTTTGTATATGATGTTTTATAGCCTGTTGTCTGTGTTTTCGTCTCTCTTCGACTTATTAGTTTTGTATATGATGTTTTATAGCATGTTGTCTGTGTTTTCGTATCTCTCTCTTCGACATATTAGTTTTGTATATGCTGTTTTATAGCCTGTTGTCTGTGTTTTTGTCTCTCACCGACTTATTAGTTTTGTATATGATGTTTTATAGCCTGTTGTCTGTGTTTTCGTCTCTCTCTCTTCGACTTATTAGTTTTGTATATGATGTTTTATAGCCTGTTGTCTGTGTTTTCGTCTCTCTCTCTTCGACTTATTAGTTTTGTATATGATGTTTTATAGCCTGTTGTCTGTGTTTTCGTCTCTCTCTCTTCGACTTATTAGTTTTGTATATGCTGTTTTATAGCCTGTTGTCTGTGTTTTCGTCTCTCTCTCTCTTCGACTTATAAGTTTTGTATATGATGTTTTATAGCCTGTTGTCTGTGTTTTCGTCTCTCTCTCTTCGACTTATTAGTTTTGTATATGATGTTTTATAGCCTGTTGTCTGTGTTTTCGTCTCTCACCGACTTTTTAGTTTTGTATATGATGTTTTATAGCCTGTTGTCTGTGTTTTCGTCTCTCTCTCTTCGACTTATTAGTTTTGTATATGATGTTTTATAGCCTGTTGTCTGTAGTTTCGTCTCTCTCTCTTCGACTTATTAGTTTTGTATATGATGTTTTATAGCCTGTTGTCTGTGTTTTCGTCTCTCTCTCTCTTCAACTTATTAGTTTTGTATATGATGTTTTATAGCATGTTGTCTGTGTTTTCGTCTCTCTCTCTTCGACTTATTAGTTTTGTATATGATGTTTTATAGCCTGTTTTCTGTGTTTTCGTCTCTCTCTCTCCGACATATTAGTTTTGTTTCTCCCTTTGGTATCGTCTGTCTCTTTATTAATTTGTGGATTAATCGAATTCTAATCGATGTTTTAATCCCCTTTAGACGCTTGACAGAAAAGAGGAAATTCACTACAATGTACATTTATGTTTAAGGGATTAGTTGACAGACTCAGGACTTTGAACCGACACAGAATCATGTATAAGAATAAACAAATAACAGTTGTTTTCTGTACATGTAGACAATAGTCTTTAGACTTTTGTTATGATTAAATTAACTTTTTAACCAAGTTATATACATTCAGTGCATTCCTTTCAGTACAGCATCTTTAATCCGAGGTATCAAAGCAATGCTATATTTGATGACACCGAATGAACTTTTACTGAAGTCGATGTAATATTTGAAGTCATTACAGCATTTAGAGATTTCACTTTTCAAATGAAACGAACAAATTTCTGATGTAACTTGGTGACTGAATGGTGTTTAAACAAGAAATTGTTAAACTAATATTTCAAACCCGACATGTGCAATGATTAAGATCAATGTACTAGAATGCATTTCTTAATCTGCCGTTCTTTAATTAAACATCCTTTTCATGAGAATCAGTCGATCAAGGGAAACTAAGTATGACATAAAAGTAGTTATTTGGTACATTGTAAGTTGCCTCTTTTAAAAGTGGTAAGTAATGATGGTTGTTCCAAAGTTTATTCTTGGGGTCATCAACCGGCAATGATGTCATCCGTCAAGCGACCGAAAACATATTATGCGCATGCATGACAAACAAATCTACTTCACATGCGTGACAAAGAGACTAATTGAGACCACCATCTTGAACGGGTCTATTATGCAGTGTGACCGAATGTCAACCTTTCTTTTCCTCCTTTTGGGAAAAAGAACTTATAAATACCAAAATATCTAAATTGTCAGTTTTTCGTTCGAAAACACGCGGTAATGTAGCAAGTTTGAATGTACCTCGGTTTTTTTCTAAGGTTTCTATGGAAAATATCTTGCCAAAAAATCGATCAAATCGTTATAAATTTCACAATTGAGAATGCATATTACAGAAATTTTCAGACTATCCTAACGTTGTCACAATGATAGAAGTGTCATCTTTCACGTATGTTCTCAACATGAGTTTGATTTACATGTTTGTCAATATATGAACAGATTAATTTTTATTTTTTCATTTCCACAGTTCAATAATTTTCATATTTGGATGGTTTAAAAGTGTGATTTCGCTTTATGAAGAATGAAGAGAGGTTCATTGAACGGAAAGAGCAAACATGGTGTTCAAATCGTTAATGTTGTTGATTTTGAAATTCATTCTGATTATCTTAAATCAACCTTAAACGGAATAACATCAAAATATGAACTATTTATATTTCCACTATACCGCTTTTCATTGTATGCCTACAAGATTCAATCATATTCTCAATTTTATCGCTTTCCGCCAATTGTCTTGAATTCACTCAGACTTTGCCGAACCGTATATAGCTTTAATCTCAGCTGAAAAGTGGTAGAAAATTACATGTCTAGTCATAGAAAATTGTCAATGACTATCCTCTCTATTATAACATTGAATATTTTATTTCTTGGGGTAGAGAGGCTATTCCTTTACGAATAACATTCATGTTCTCAAAATTAGACAGACAACTACTAGTAAGTGCGGACCTCATTGAGACTGTACTGTAACAAATATAAGTTGAATTTGATGGGAAGCACACATTGTGTTTAGATATTATCACATATAGCAATAGTTTTGTCGTTACGCTTCTATCAAAATCTATCCTATGTTGATTTAAAATTTAGGTCCTGTTTCGACACATACCAATGAGTCTTGTATTTAAAACTAATTGGAATATATGCGACCAGCATATTGTAACGTCTTTTAATATTTGATATGTTGTGAATTTTTTCAACCATTGTCTTAATCTATAAGTGTTAGAACTTGGTAATTGATACCAGTAAAAACACATTGATATTAGTATTCCAAAAGTTTCCAACTGTCTTTTAAGTTGTTTACAAAAGAAAATAGAGATTACAAAATAGGATTTTATTAGCAAATTGAATACCAAACCTGATTTTCCGTAATTTAAAAATGTCTTGCAGGCATCACATCACGTTCTATGAATAATTCATTGTTGTCTTTTTAAGCCTTCGCATCGGAATAGATATTAACTTAAATCTACATATTTTGATTCAGAACTTTAGTCAAAGTATTATTGTGTATACATATATGATAAGAATAATCACAATATTACCAAATAGGTAGAGTTTACCAGATCAGTAGCCAGTGCAAAAGTATTGACATAATTCTGAAGTGTTACTATGATTAAAATATAACAGTATTATCACCAAAGTCAGCCGGTCGGTAGCCAGTGTATCTGCATTATTGAATTGATACATATTTCACATTAAAATTTTTGTTTTAAAATTAAAAATAGTACTTTAATAAAGATTACATCTTCCTCATGGGAAAGTTGACCATAGATAGGTCGTTTGTTCTATTGAGTCTTTTCGGTTTTTATGCTCATCTTAATTATTAAGTAAAGAGATGTCTATCTACCTACATGGCTGTTATTAGAAAAATACACTTAAATCATTAATTATTAATAGCTTAATTGTAGCTAGGATAGAGGGGGTAAAACGAATTGGATCATTTCGAATTTAGAAATTCGATTTTTTTTTATCATTCAATTATCAATAAAATATAATTTTTAAACGTATCAAATGGATCTGAAAACTTTCAAAGTGAAAAGTAAAATAAATATATATATAATAATAAAGAATTTTTTTATATACACTTGGTTCGGATTTAAGGACTATATCATTCTGCTCTGACTTATACAAATAGATATCAAGTTAATTCACAAAAGAGCAAATATATGTTGATTTAAAACGAACGAAATGCAAATAACCAATCCTATAAATTGAACGGTTTCTGTACATTAAAATTGTAATTAAGCAACTATATGTAGTTTAGTACAATATGGTGCCCCATAAACTTGCTTGCAGCCGTCACTTGCTTAATAGATCTATATTGTTGGTTCCAAATGCTAATTATGCTATATATAAAACCATTATTACTGTAGAATTTTAAATATCTTCTAGTAATGATATAAAACAAAAGTTTAAACGTACCTAAAATATTATACTATTACTATAAACAATAGACGAGATGCAAATCATAATTTATAAATAGAAAAAAAAACCTTAACGTGCCTATGTATGAACACTCATGCTACATCCATCTGCAAATACATTGTACAAATGTGTTGCTAGACACCTGTCATACCAACATCACAAATATACTGTTGTTCCAGTAGTCACAGTCTCGAACAATACATGTGTTTTGTGTACAATACGTTACATGAAGTGTTGAATAATAATTAGATAATGACAATTCATCCTAAAAACCATACATATACCCCAAATGACTCATACTGAAGAGAAAATCTTGGACAATCAAAAGCTTTGTTTTTACGTTCTTGTAGCAATTCATACAGAGATGTAGGACTGCATTTTTTCTTTACTTTTTTCACAAAATAAAAGCAGAAAATACAAAAGGGCAATCAAAACCCATAAGTCGAAGAAAAATAGACAACGCCACGGCCAAAAGCGAGAACAACAAAATAGACAATCCACGGCCAAAAGGGAGAACAACAAAATAGACAACCCCACGGTCAAAATTGAGAATAACAAAATAGACAACCCCACGGCCAAAAGGAAGAACAACGAAATAGACAACCACACGACCAAAAGGGGAACAAAAAAATAGACAACCCCACGGCCAAAAGTGAGAACAACGAAATAGACAATCTCACGGTCAAAAGAAGGAGCCAAAAAATAGACAACCCCACGGCCAAAAGGGAGAACAACGAAATAGACACTCCCACTGCTAAAATGAGAACAACAAAATAGACAATCCAACGGCCAAAAGGGAGAACAACGAAATAGACACTCCCACGACCAAAAGGGAGAACAACAAAATAGACAACGCCACGGCCGAAAGGGAGAACAACGAAATAGACAATCCCACGGCCAAAATGGAGAACAACAAAATGGACAATCCCACGGCCAAAAGAAAACAACGAAATAGACAACCCCACGGCCAAAAGGGGGAACAACAAAATAGACAACGCCACGGCTAAAAGTGAGAACAACAAAATAAACAATCCAAAGCCAAAAGGGAGAACACAAAATAGACATCCCCATGGCCAAAAGGGGGAGCAACAAAATAGACAATCCCACGGCTAAAAGGGGAGCAAAAAAATAGACAACCCCACGGCCAAAATGGAGAACAACGAAAGACAATCCCACGGCTAAAAGGGGGAGCAAAAAAATAGACAACCCCACGGCCAATATGGAGAACAACGAAAGACAATCCCACTGCCAAAATGGAGAACAACAAAATAGACAATCCCACGGCCAAAAAGGAGAACAACGAAATAGAAACTCCCCCGGCCAAAAGGGAGACCAACAAAATAGACAACGCCATGACCAAAAGGGAGAACAACAAAATAGACAATACCACGGCCAAAATGGAGAACAACAAAATGGATAAACCAACGGCCAAAAGGAAAACAACGAAATAGACAATCACACGGCCAATAGGGGGAGCAACAAAATAGACATCCACACGGCCAAAAGGGGGAGCAACAAAATAGACATCTCCACGGCCAAAAGGGGGAACAACAAAATAGACATCCCCACGGCCAAAAGGGGGAGCAACAAAATAGACAACCCCAGTACCAAAAGGGAGAACAACTAAATGACAAACAACAGTCTACACAACATTACACAGAAAACTAAAGACTAAAGTATATATCCTTGCTTAGTACATTTTTAAAAAGTTAAATTATAAAACGGACGACAAAATTGGAGCGGAAATAATCAATTCTACCAAAGAAACTCGTAACGTGCTCATTTCAGTCGTTCTTTCTCTTTAAATAGCTAGAGTAGTTTTGTTGTGAAAAGTGAAAACTAAAATCTCTATATCTCTATAATGAGAACCAGCTATAGCATGTATTAAATTAGATAACTTAACGCCATAAGCTGGGCAAATGGTTAATTTCTACTCGAGAATGGGGAGTTGACAATAGGAAAACTCATATAATCCCATTTGTCATAAGAGTCAAACGTTTAGTGTTCCATTAGTATCAAATTCTAATGTTAGTTAATATTAAAAAGTCATATGAAATGAGTTTCTTGTAATTATAATATTATCGAAATTATCGAACCAATGCATGCAAATATACTAAACTAAGTCATGTATGCACGTAAGAATACGTTATTACTTTTTACCTTCCAGTGTACGTTTGTTTACATTCTTTTATCACGGTTTCCCCTCGAATTGCGCTGTGCGTTGACCGAAGTTCTAACGAGAGGTCTCGTAGTAAAGGTCACTGTATACATACGGAAAAATATCGGCGAATTAGAGTACGGAAAGACAATAATTCAATAGCAGTACATTTATGAAGATTTTGATAATATAAAGGATTTTCTTTTACAAGAAAGTTCACGTACAATTGTTTTAGAGTAAAACTTTGCCTTTCAAGTATATAAAAGTTTAAACATATTCAGATTTTTTTTTAAATTTGAAGTTTCATATGACTTTAAGTTTACTTGGATATGTATCACTGAAAAAAGCTTATTTATTGAAAGTGAGTTAAAATAGCATTAATAAATGTTTTCTGTGTTGTTGGCAAGAAGGTTTTGTTTAAACTGCTTCGTATCTCTGTTAAACCAATGAATGGTATCGACTATACGAATTTGGGAATTACAATAGACTATTTGTTGTCTGAATTAACTGGTGCAAACACAAATCACTTACAAATTTTTTGCATTTTTTTCATTAATATGTAAATACATTGGCCATTTTTTGTGGTTCAGAAAAATATTACATGCGTTTTCTACTATGCTAATAAGTGTTTTCGCCACATTAAGTAGTTTGATAGCTATCATTAGACACCGTACTTTGTAAATAACGTTAATTCTATAGTCGTAATACTGAATGATTGATGATTACTTAAGTTCCTTATTTTAAACACTGAATTGAATTATGTCTGATTCCAGACATCGGACGGCTCGCACAGTAATTCCATTTTGATTCATATTTCTTCTGTGTTGCAATGTACGTATATGTCAATTCATAACATATAATGGACGTACATGAATATTTAAGTAGTAGAAAGACCATCACACAAGAATGGCTTGTCAAATAATGTAAATACTATTGGATTGTGAT
This sequence comes from Mytilus californianus, assembly GCF_021869535.1. NCBI lineage: Eukaryota > Metazoa > Mollusca > Bivalvia > Mytilida > Mytilidae > Mytilus > Mytilus californianus. The sequence goes on along the minus strand of NW_026262690.1, from coordinate 29,962,850 downwards.
TTGGGAAGAATCTGGAGTCAATAATTGACTACAGAAAAAGTATCCCTTTTCTATGTCATTTGCTTTTAGAAATCAAACATTAAGACCTGTTCGAAGCTTTTACTTTTCTCTAAATGGATATCTGGAATAAAAAAAATAAAATCTTTGAACTAATTGAGTTGTTAATGGCCCTGCAGCCCATTCTATAGGCTTATTCGTAACAAGAACAAGCCAAACAATTATTTACGGGCTATTTAATGACAGAATCGGAAATAGAAGCTAAAATACTTTATAACAAGTCAAGGAATATTACGAAGAGATAGAAAAAAAATCTTCTTATAACCCGGTTTATTTACGGATTCCTTATGTAACATGTGCTAATGTTCTTCAACGCGGAGAAAACACAGCGTGCTTTAGTATGAATGTTCCATTTCTTACATCTCACTTCAAGTGATATTGGTTGCGAATATTGAAAGATCCTTAATACTGGATTGAACGATCCATGTAAGAATTGTTCTATCCTATGACAAATGATAGAACACTTTACTTATGTATATATGTATATATGTATAAGACGTTGTCGTTGTAGAATCACTGCTTATTTAATTTACAATAGATTACACTGTCATGCATTAATATTAACTCTAACCATTTTCTCCAATGCACTAGTGTAGCGTTATCACATCTAGGAAAGAATTTACCACAAACCGGAGTTAGTCATCGCCTTCAACTTAGTTTTTGTTTCGTGGTTAAGGCTTAACTCTAAGTTGAAAAACTTGTAATGAAGGCACTGTACCTATGCTTTATTTTTTGTCAGTTTTGTTATTTATTGTGTCGTTATTTTATTGACTATATAAACAGTAAAATAGGATGCAAGTCAAAACGACTAAACACATCCCTTTGCATAATCCCTCTGCATATAAGTATAGCTCTATAATAAAGATGTTTTATGAATCTAAAGTGTTAGAAATTTTCAAAAAGCTGATACCTGAATTCATGTAAATGGACATTCCAAGAAATGGTAGATCGAATCTTCCACTGTACATACACACGCACAGTTCGTGTCCAAATAAGCTCTATACAAACTACGTCTGTGTCGTATTTAAATGTGTAAAATGTTTCTTCTCTTATTTCCAATAAGGTCAAATTAAGGTACCAACAATTATTTCTATGAGTTGGTTGTTTTGCAATAAAGATTTAAATAAATTCATCTTATATTGAACGATAGTAAAATCAATGAATATTTTTAATGTGGATGTACATATGCGAGATATATTTTATTATGACATGCATGTATGATTTTTAATTTCTAGAAAACAAACATCTGTTTAGCGGCACTTCGACAAATATTTTCTATATAGACTGACTACCGGTAGTTGCATAAAACGTAAAGCTCAAATCAAATGTTTGTACACGTTACATACAGCTCAACAAGCATCGACCATGACGTAAATAAGATCCGCTATTGATACCCCTGTGTACGAGACATACAGCCAACAAGCAACGGCACCAACCAATGGTGTAAAAAAGACTGGCCATTGATACTCATGTACGCGTTACATACAATCCAATTGGAGTATCATTGACAAGTGATGTAAATAAGACAGTCTGCAATAAAAGAGTTGCACTGTTTTTTTAACTGATTTTTTTTTAATATTGTTTGCTTAAATTCTAGTGGCAAATATAATATGCATATTCAGACAGTCAAAAAGAAGTCTATAAAAAGGACCAACCAGCAAATTTAATATGTACCGGATCGTCTAGAATAGACGATACTGCGCAGATAAGGGAAACATTATAAAAGTCTAAGTACTAATATAAGATGGTAATATACGAAGTGTTGACAATTATATTGGCCTAACAAATAGCTTTCGTCAGTGTCAATAATTTTTACAATACTTAAGTTGTTTGTGTAAAATCATACTTGTCAACACGATTTTATAACATGATCTTCGTATATTACCATCTTATATTAGTACTGTTGCGCAAATCTTTAGACTTATATATATTATATATATATATGTTTCGCCATAACCAAGATTTAAAATCAAATGTATTACATAGTTTTTTTCTTGTGTTGTGCCGTTATACCACTTTCCCAGGTTAGTGGGAGGGTTTGGCGCCAACAAACTAGTTTAACCCCGCCATACTCTGTATGTGCCTGTCCCAAGTCAGGAGTGGTTGTCGTTTGTTGCTGTGTAACATATTTGTTTTTCGTTCATTATTTTGTACATAAATTAGGCCGTTAGTTTTCTCGTTTGAATTGTTTTACATTTGTCATTTCGAGGCCTTTTTATAGATGACTATGCGGTATGGGCTTTGCTCATTGTTGAAGGCCGTACGGTGACCTATAGTTGTTAATTTCTATGTCATTTGGTCTCTTGTGGAGAGTTGTCTCATTGGTAATCATACCGCATCTTCTTATTTTTATATATAATATAATTATAGACTTTGTATGAGATCGATGGCTGGATAGTATATTGACTTGAAAGAAGTATATCGACCGAGGGCGAGTCCGAGGTTGATATGAATTTTTTGGTAGATATATTCTCGTATCAACCTCGTACAAAGGCTACAATTGTTATACGTATCATTATTGTCAATACACCGAAAATAAAGCAGAAATTCTTTTGATTGATGATCACGAGTGTGTCACAAAGTATTGTGTTTTTTTTTTAGTTCTTTGATATTTTAAAGATAACTGTGCAATATCACTTTTCTATCTACCTTTGAAAATACAGTTGCTCATGTGGCTCTTAATTTCTGATACAATCAATTTTTTTAGAATATACAAAATACTTATATATTATTTTCCAATCTAAGGTTACAAACGATTTTTACATCGCGATGACCGTGAGGGCATTCCAATGTATTGCTATCGCCTAGATTTCGATTGCGTAACATTCGTTTTGGGTTTTTAACCGATCTATAAACATGATAAATACGCGGATATTAACGAGTACAAAATAACATTCCTTATCGTTTGTTATTTATACATCTCTTCAATGAATACTGATAAAAATATTTTTGTTTAGAACATAAATTAATAATATGAAAATGTTTTGTCGTTAAATATATATTTATATAAGTAAAAAATCATTGATAATATCTATGCACACGTACCGAAAAATCGTGTTGAAGCATGCGGAAGAATATCTCAAGAACGTTTTGCGACAATCCCGGCAAGGACCGGTAACTCTGCATGGAAGATTGTTTTTTGCGTGAAAATATGAATGCCTACTCATATCCAATCTTTGAGAAAAATCGAATGTTTACAAAAGAGTGTCCACCATGCACTTGCACTGCACTATTATTAGAATAGTAGAATAGAATGATATACAAATGGATGAAAATAATATATACATGTAACTGTTATATTAATATAATATATAACAACAAACCAGTGTATACTGGTTTGTATCACTACAATATAATAGTTATTACGGTGAGGTTGACTTTCCTGTCATTTATTCATCATCCACGCACGAAATTGTCATAGAAAAAAAATATCTCTGTACATTAACCTCAATTTCAGGTATAGAGATGTGATTTGTTTCTGTGACAAGTGCTTTTGACCATCCACAAGAACTTGCGGTCATCCGATGTTCAGTACTTCAGTACTTTGATTAATATCGTCCCCTTAGAAATATTAAGTTTGATAACGATGTTTCCCAGTTGTTAGATTCTTAATAAACCTGTCTTCATTTTCAGACACCATAAATCAAGAATTACAATAACAGACTTGACCAATAATATTGCCTGAAAATTGTAAATGGTTAAAGCAATCATTCATCATGCCTTCAGAAGTTATTTCCGTATATATTTATGTCTTACTTAACCAGAAATGATTGACCGTTTCAAAAGATGTCACCAAACACCCAGGGTAAAACACGTTTGATTTTGTATAACTATTTCATGTCCTTTACTTCCCCCTTATAAAATATTGTCATGAAATATAAATCATTTCATTGGCAAAGCACTAAAGCATCGCCAAAATTCCTGTTGGCAATTAAATACAGGGAAGGTATAGTTAGATGTTACGAAACAATCACAAATTCTTTAAAAAAAAAGCGTGACATTTTAAAATTACTGAATATAAGAGTGCAACTGTTCCCTAATTACTTTGAAACTATAATAATTATCAAATGGTCCAAGTTTATAAAGGTAGGATGACAAGTAACTAACCGTAACACTAAATAGAACTTAATCAGTGTCGTTATAAGTTACTCATAATTATATATCTCTCAGATGATGATTAGATTTATAGATTTCAGTCTTTTGGTGTATATTTTTGGTTTCATTTTGTTTGCATTTCTTTTTACGGCATCACCATGATCTAATTAATTTTCAGTCCTGCATTGAAAGATAAGATTATTTCATTGATTATATCCTGAATGTAAATCAGGCTAGTTGATTCAAGTTGTGAATAAAAACACTTATAACCCAATGAAGACATTTCTCTGTCGAATTGCTTTCAACGAAAGCAAACAATAAACAATTGCCTATTGTATATTAGAAAATTTCACGAAATAAATGAAGGGAATAAAAGAACGAAACATAAGAGTTTTAATTCTAATAATCAGTCTCCACAGGAATAATAAAAAGGAGAATATCTCTAGGGCATCAAACTCAGCTCCACAGGAATAATAGTTTAATACAAAGGAGAATATCTCTAAGGCATTCAAACTCACAAGTCGCAGAAGGCACAGACAACATCGTACCAAAAGAAAGTCTCCAAATTACTTCATAGAAAACTAAAGCAACAAGAACACAAAACCGAGGGTCAAATCAGGTGCTTCGGAAGGGTTATAAGTTCCCACAATCGTGACCTTAGATGAGTTCAGAATTGCTGATCAATCTTCATACAACATCAGATTGGTTCAAATCTCTTAGCTTATTCTAAGAATTTCAAAAGTACAACACAATAGATATATTTCATTAACCGTAAACAAAATAATACATATTATTTTGGGAGTAAACATATAACTTTTCCATATATACAGCTACAAATGCCAAAATTATTTTCTCTTTCATTTGTTTTCAATAAATAGTGATGGTACATAGATTTTATAACCATGTTGGCAACCATATATTACTCAACTTTTTAGTATAATAATTTTCTGACATATGATCCATCACAATCAAAGGACTTCCGTTGGTTTACGGTCAATTTTTTTGAATACTACATGATAAAAAGTCGTGTTATTATATTGAATGTATATGTTGACATTATTGACGTGAAGAGACAGTTTTGACAAGTTCCATACTATCTTTAATGTGAATGCGTCACGTGTTTTGTTGTACATTAAATCTTAATTTTGTAATAGAAAAATATTTCAATTCTAGTAATATTAGTATAATGTTTTGTTTGAGAACACGAATCGTTTGGTCTTTTATTATTATCAAAATATCAAAATCAAAAAGTTTATATAGTTTGTAAAAAAACATCTAATACTTAGGAGAAATTATCTCAAGAATTATACCCTAGGTGAAAAATGTAGATTCAATATTTTTTATAAGAGCATACAGTTGACTTCTAACAGTAATTGAAATGTCTCCCTAACTACTGAACATGCTTAATCTTAAGGTTGATCACAGAACAATAAAAGTGGGGTCAAGATTATCACAATAAATCAACACTGAACAATAAACTATGAAAACAGACAGGCTCACTTGATAATATGTTACATACAGTTACCGAGAAACTGACTTCATTGCTTCTACGATCAGAGTGAGTTACAGACTATTATTAGCTTAATTACATAATTTAAATGAACTCCAAATTTACAAGCATAATGCATCATTTAAATCATGCCAATACAAAAGTATTGCCTACTGGGTGGAAGTCAGTCTCAGATAGTCCATCAGCATAGTACCAAACCAGTGTACAAGAATATTTATTTTATTAAATTTCCCCTGCGCACAATACCTGTTTCTAGAATAAGTTTCCGGCATCAGATACGCTAGAGGCCAAAAGTTTGGAAAGCCAGAAATATAAAATGTATTTACAAGTATAAACCAACAGCATATTAAATGGTCAGTTGAATCCTGTCAGTCGGACATTTGCTTCTTCCCATGATTCCGTAGACAAAATACAATTGACCTATTATTCATAGTAACTGAAAATATCATCTAATAATAAAAACCTCGTGTTGATCAATGATCGATGAACATTATGTATAAAAGGTGAGATGTTTTCTGTCAGTCGAACATAAACACATTAAAATTGTTCTATAAAGCAAATATAGTCGGCCTTTTATGAAGCAAATATAAAGCAAATATAGTCGGCCTTTTCTTTATAATTACAAGGAACTGATCTAAATAAGAAAAATTCTCATTAATAAATGACTCATTTAAATGAGAGCAAGGTCGGGTGAAACAATTCAAATGGGCATTGCTTAAAAATCCACGTTTTAGACTCCTTATTTTAAATGTATTCTATCTATATAATATAACAAATCTATCTGATCTGTTTCTTTTGGAAACTGGAACGATCACTTATCATGGAACATGTAAAGTGATTCTATTCAGTCATTGAACATTGAAAATGAAATCACTTATCATGGAACCTGTAAAGTGATTCTATTCAGTCATTGAACATTGAAAATGAAATCACTTATCATGGAACATGTAAAGTGATTCTATTCAGTCACTGAACATTGAAAATGAAATCACTTATCATGGAACATGTAAAGTGATTCTATTCAGTCATTGAACATTGAAAATGAAATCACTTATCATGGAACCTGTAAAGTGATTCTATTCAGTCATTGAACATTGAAAATGAAATCAAAGATAACGAACATATTTGAAACACGAAAAGTTCCTTGTATAAATGACATGGATTAATCAAATCATTTATTTACCTTTTAAATCGAGCCTTTAAACTTTATAAAACTATTTTCTTGTTTGTTGCATTAGAATACTGTGTCCCGCCCTCAACAACTTACGTCACAAATAGATCATAAAAAGACAGATAATTTTCCTTTCAATGATTTAGGGAGTCAATGCATATTTACTTAAAAAGACCTGCAAAGCATGGTTTCTCAATGACAGTTGCTGATATATTACACAATACTTACTCATTAACCTCTCGGTACACTTGCGACACAACATTGTAAATCTGCAATGGTAGCCAACAGATAACGAACAGGCAGACGACAATAATCAGGATCTTCACTACCTGTAAAATTTATCAATAATTTTTTTATTCATTTGGTATTCCTGACGAATTATTTTGACGAAATGAAAAAATAAAAGATATTTGGGCAAAGCAAAACATTCTTAATTGATTTGAATTTCTTATACAGATTTAAATTCTGTTGCTATTCAATCTGAGTAAGAGAGAGGCGAAAGACACCAAAGGAACATTCAAAATCACAAGTCGAAAACAAACAGACAACGCCATGGCAAAAACAGAAAAAAGACAAAAAGAAACACTACAATTGAAAACTGAGCAACACGAACCCACCACCGCAGCTATTCACTTTAAAGTCTGTATCAGATAAAATTATGTCATATGGTAATATCGAACAACAAAATCAAATACCAACCTTTTCTAAAATATTTATTACTTTAATCCCAACTAACCCAATAATTTCAATAAAGTAAAACAAGGGATATTCAATTATCATGGTTTCGTCTGGTACAGTATGTCATACTTTAATGCATAAAGTTTTCATTACTATTGCAATTGTCATTCAAACACGTGGCATTGAGTGCAAGCTATTAACGGATCTTTTTAAATAGAGGATGAACGTGGAGACATACTCAGCCTTCATCAAAATCGTTATTAAATATTCCTTCATTTTTATAGCACTTTTCATTGCATATATATATAACAGTTTTTCAATTTCCTTCTATCATAATATAAATCATCCTGGCAGTGACGTCTTTCACTATTATGTAAGTGAGAAATAAAATTTAATCATTTCATTTCTGGTTACATTATATATTTTTAACAAGTAAGATTTCAACTTCCTCAGGCAAAGTTGACCTTCGATGAATTAGGCTATTCTATGTACCTTTTAGTCTTACAGCATGTACCTTTTAGTCTTATAGCACCTCACGTTTCGGGTATTTACACATCCTTGGCTTTCACGTTTTTGGATTAGGTAATGTCTAGTGAAGGTGAATCCAAAAATGGTAAAAAGCCTCCTCATGTATTTATTTCTCACAAATTTTCAAATTTTGAGATTTGAGCGTTCCTGATGAAGATAAATCCAGAAAAGCGCGTCGGACGCATGCAATTCATGAAGTATTTATTTTCATTTGATACCACTTCTGGTGGACTGTTTCATCTGCTCAGTAGTAAGTGCTTCGGTACTGACATGATTTATAACACACTTTTTAAAAAAATCCTCCGTTGATAAATCAAGAAATTATTCAGAGTTTAGGTTCCAAATGCCTCAGGCAAAGTTGACCTTAACTGAATTTGGCTATATTATAGGTCCCTTTCTGTTAATAGTATATAACTTCTAACTTTTTCGGGTATTTATACATCATTGGCTTTCAAATTTTTGGGTTTGAGCGGTCCCGATGAAGGTAAATGCAGTAAAGCGCTTCGGAAGCACTACATTTAAAACATTTTGATTTGCATTTAAAGTATGGATTATGAAAATAAGAAGATGTGGCATGATTGCCAATGAGACATCTCTCCACAATAGTACAAATATCACAGAAATTAACAACTGTAGGTCACCGTGCGGTCTTCAACAATGAGCAAAGCCCAAACCGCATAGTCAGCTATAAAAGGCCCCGAAATGAGAAATGTAAAACATGACAAACGAGAAAACTAATAGCCTAATTTATGTACAAAATAATGAACGAAAAACAAATATGTTACACAGTAACAAACGACAACCACTGAATTACAGGCTCCTGTCTTGGGACAGGCACATACAGAATGTGGCGGGGTAGTACATGTTAATATCATTCACACTAAGTTAGATGATGATGATGATTGATGGCTTCTTAACGTCAAGCGACAAAATTAATATGCATATTGAGGACGAGAACTTGTTAATGTAATATGAATAGGAACTAGACCGACACGCTGTCACCTTACACGGACACATTATTCTGACTCCGAGCCGACCAGTCTGTGCTCTTACTCCTTAATGCCGGCATGTCACCTTACACGGACACATTATTTTGACTCCTAGCCGATCAGTCTTTGCTCTTACTCCTTAATGCCGCGTGCTTAGCGGAGAAGCAGCAAATACCAATTTTAAAATTTTTGGTTTGACCCGGCCGGGGTTCGAACCTACGACCTTCCGCACTCGAGGCGAACACGCTACCACGAGACTACCGAGACGGTTCACTAAGTTAGACAATAGTCGTACAATGCCGTGGCGTGGAAATCAATTGGACAAGACTCCATCAACTTGATACGGTCATATATGTGGCGTTATCGGACATATTGAGCTAGGACCGTCTCGAATTTCCTGAGTTGAACGAGTTTTTTTGTACTTTGTTGAAGGTCCCAGTCTGATTTTAATACAAAGAACAGCCGAATATGAGCTTTGTTTTGCATTGGGTCAAGTTCGTGAATTGGGGTTTTGTGTAATAAATTAATACGCCACATCCTTTCTGTCCTTTGAATGCTATCGTGTCTGTCACTTGCTGATATCAACAAAGATTTCATCCTAAACAACATAGATAATGCAGATCTCATGCGCTAAATGTCACTGCCATCAATACTTAAAGTAAGTCATTTTTAAGCCATTGGCCCATGATCCCTTTTAAATTTTGATACAACATCCGGTTAGTTCGACGGGTTTGTTGGTGCCTTTGATTTTGAACTGAGCATCAGCTATTACTTTATGATTTCTAAATTGAAGGGACAAAAACTGGCATTATTATACTTTCTCCTATTATTGTTCTAATTTTACCTAAACCTTCCATTTTGAGTGAGATTTTTTGTTATTTACGTAATTTTCTATTTTCTAGATTCTGACATAAATCAATTCGTTTTCCCTTTATTCGTTTTTTTATTACCTGATTGAAAATTCTGAGAAAACGAAAAAAAAAATACCCTGTAAATTCCCAACTTACGTACTTTACTAGCGGTATTAAAGGATATCAATAAAAAAGCGTCGATCGTATTACAATCTTTCAGTGAACTTTGATATCCTGAGATATTACCATTCACGTAAAGTTCATAAACTTTATTGTTATAAGTACTTCTTTAGTCAAAGACAATTCTTTATCCAAGACAATAATTCTAATTGAAACTTTTCTGAATAGTAATGACATCCATGCATTTTAAAATATCCCATTCCTTGCTTAAATGCCGTGTTCTCTTTAACATTAGAAAATCTCGCCTAAATATTTAATCGATCACAGATAATCACTGTCTTTTACTGGCAATTAGATTTAGCCAGATCTAAAAAATTAAATTAAAATATCATTAAGCAGGAAGAAAAGATTTTTAAATAACTTTACTTGCTTTACTTGATTTGAACGGACACTTGTCAATCATTGAATGAAAACATAAGACATTTTTTTACATTTGCGATGTCATCACATACAATGTATATTCGGAACTAAATTATTCATCCGTCTTCTCTTGAAAGCATTTTGAAATAATGTGATTTTCAATTCTTTATCTGACATATCTCCAAATCGAATTTTTATAACATTAAACACTTTTCCTGCAGACGACAACTAAGTTATTTAATTAAAAACGTTAAAAAAATATCACACAATATGTTTTTGTTGTAATGTCGCATGTTCTGTCGCAACATCGATATCAAAACAACCCCTTTTCAAGAGTGATATTACCGAAGCATAAATCCTACAAAGTCTATTTATGATAACTATCTGGGGAGTATTTCCTTGACGGATGTCCAGAACGCATGTTAAATTTCACTGTCTTATGTTGACTGTCTCCTCAAGGATTACAGAAATCTGCCTTCAGAATTAACCGAATCATAGTGCTTTCTAACTCCTGCTCTTTTGTATAAATGTCAAGAAGACATAATGTGCTATCACAGACATGAATTAAAACTAAGTTAAAAGTCCGTCTTTGAAACACCAAAGCCACGACCTCGAGTCAGTTTCCAGTTCGGAATAAGGAAGTGACCACAACACGGAAAGGTTATATTCGCTTTTTCTATACACGGTTGGATTTTTTAAGAATTCGTTGGAAAGTCTGCTGAATATTTATTTTATACATTATGACCATCATTTCTGCTTTCGAGTCATCTCCTTACGGAGAGAAATCAAAATAGAATGTCCTATGGAATCCTTCAACCAGTTTAAAATTCTGTTCCGTATTTCAAAAAAGCGCAATAGTTAAAAAAAAGTGCATTATATTTAACCACTAATTGGTAAAGGAGAAAGATTTAGGATTTTAACACGTGAAATCAAATTCGTAAGTCTTGTTAGTTAGACAACTTGCTACAAAATCTTAAAATTCAAAGGATGCATTCAACAACATAAGTCGACGGTCATACAAAAAAAAAGAAAAAGACAAAAATGAATAACAAGAGACAAAGGAAACCACAAAAAATTAGAAACTTGCCCCCATAAAAAAACCCAAAAACTGAAAACGCGCGCATAAAGTGTATATACTATATATGGTATGTACTATCAACGACTAAAACTATTTTTGTTGACGTCATTGTCAATTTTAAAATTTACTATCTACTACATCTTTTTGTTGACGTCTTTGTTAATTAGATTAATTTGTATGTTTGTTTGAATATTTTAGTCAGTTGTGTTGTATGTCTGTGATGTATATTTACAAAGTTTTGGCTGCTGGATCTCAATTATTGTCACATTAACCTATTATGTCTGTTTAGGTTGCTCATCCAATTTTGTCAATATAACGGAACAATAAACAACTGTCATACAAGTGGGAGGCTTGGTTTAACTAGGTTTAACCCACCATTTTCTTCGGAAAATGCCTGTCTCTTAAACGATGTATAATAAAGTAATAATTTAACGAAATAATGTTCCCTTTTCACATTTTAGTAGAATAACTTGCTTTCATGTATAAAAACTGTTTGTGTTTTAAGTGTTTGGTAGTCAAATCTTGTTTCATTTGTTCCAACACGCGAAAGCCATTTATGCTGCGATGAATCAGATTCATGTGTTGATCTTTTGTACTGTTGTGGTATATCTCGCGCATGCATTATACTCGAGGCACATGCATCTTGTACTTTTTCGTTTTCGGCTACTTCAGTATTTGGTTGGAACAAATTACCGTCGATGTACAGCTTGCCTCTTACCAGGAGTACTTTCCTTTTTTCCCGTCTGACCTGCTGTTTTGCCACCGGATATAAAGTTTTTCTTTTTTGTTCGATTTCTTTTGGAAATTGTTCTTGTACTCCGAAATTTGTCCACATTAATTTGAATCCGTTTTTTCTGTACAATTTCTTTATCCTTAGTTGATATAAATTTTGCTAAAATCGGACGATTACCCTTGCGACCTCTTTTCAAGAATAGGTGAACTGAAACGAAGTTGACTTTTTGGTCAATATTTAACTTTTGTTTGATAAAAGAATTAAGTGTATCTTCTGTGTTTTATACCGGGTGAAATTGAATGCCAGTAAACATAAGGTTGGTTTTCATTGAGCGGCACTTTAGCTCGATAACATCATCTTCAATGTTACTCAATCTTAAATCTACGTTGTTACATATACCATGATCGTAATGTTGCAATACTGCAGTTTTCAGACTTGTAATGTTTGAAATGATTTCTTTACACCTATCTACCACTTTGTGCATTATATGACTCATGTTTTCAACGCCCCTTCAATTTCAGTGCTCCGATTCATCACAAACTCGAGTTTCTTTTCTACATCATTTACTTTGTGGGCAAGTGAATTAACCGTGGATAGTATAACAGTTATCTTCTCAGTTTGCTTTCAAACTTCTCAAATCGATGCTGAAGATCACGAAAATCTTCTAATAAACTGTTCAGAATTATATCAGTTTTGGTGTCAAAACAGTATTCAGACATTATTGTTTCACAAAAAGTCTTTCACGTTCAGATAACCAACAAATATATCGGTATATATACCGCCCTAAGGCGCCCTATTTTAAACAATTTTCAGAACAATAGGATGCTATTGGAGACGGTGCTACGCTGACGTCGTCAAATTAAATGTATCACTTGATATACAATTTTCACAAATTCTTCACGTTTTCCATTGATTTTTTACATCGCGATGACCGTGAGGGCATTCCGATGTATTGCTATCGCCTAGATTTCCATTACGTAACTTTCGTTTTGGGTTTGTAACCGATCTATAAACATGTTAAATACTCGGATATTAAAGAGTGCAAAATAACATTCCTTATCGTTTTTTATAAATACATCTCTTCAATGAATACTGATAACAATATTTTTGTTTAGAACATAAATCAATAATATGAAAATGTTTTGTCGTTAGATATATATATATAAGTAAAAAATCATTGATATGGTAAAGCAAGCGGAAGAATATCTTAAGAACATTTTGCGACAATCCCGGCAAGGACCGGTAACTCTGTAATTATTTTTGCGGGAAAATCTGAATGCCTACTCATATCCAATCTTTTAGAAAAATCGAATTTTTACAGAAGAGTGTCCACCATGCACTTGCACTGCACTCTTATTAGAATAGTGTAATAGAATGATATACAAATGGATGAAAATTATATATACATGTAACTGTTATATTAATATCATATATAACAACAATCCAGTGTTTACTGATTTGTATCACTACAGGTTGAATTTCCTGTCATTTATTCATCATCCACGCACGAACTTGTCTCAGAAAAAAAGATCTCTGTACATTAACCTCAAATTCAGGTATAGAGATGTGATTTTTTTCTGTGACAAGTGCTTTTGACAATCCACAAAACCTGCGATCATCCGATGTTCAGTACTTCAGTACTTTGATTAATAAACTAAAAAGAAACAAAAAGATAAAAAAAAAAGAATATTATCAGAAGATATTAAAAAACTAGAAGAACAAATCTTGTCAGAAGAAATCTTTACTGAAATTGAAAAAAAAGAAAACTGATCTAAAAGTATTAAGGCAAGAAAAAATAAGGGGGTCCTACATCAGATCCAAAATGCAATGGATAGAAGAAGGAGAAAAACCTTCAAACTTTTTTCTAAATTTAGAAACCAAACATTTTATAAATAAAACTATTCCAAAATTAGTCAATGAAAGAGGGGACACTATCGGTGAGCAAGATAAAATATTAAAGGAGGCAAACAATTATTACAAAAGGCTATATACCAAAACAGAAAGCTTGAATAATGTTAACCTTAATTGTGAAATCCTTTATACTGATATTTAAAAACTAAATAATACCATAAAAGAATCTTTAGAGGGTGAAATTACTTATAATGAATTAACATCAGCTTTGCGAAAAATGAAAAATGAGAAAAGCCCTGGGTCAGATGGTTTCACAAATGAATTTTTCAAGTTTTTTTGGATAGATATGGGAAAATAGGTATTTCGCTCTATAATTAATGGTTACAAAAAGGGGGAATTATCTATTACTCAAAGACAAGGTATTATAACCTGTATACCAAAGGGAGATAAACCAAGACAGTTCATGAAAAACTGGCGACCAATAAGTTTACTAAATACCACATATAAATTAGCATCAAGCTGCAAAGCTGAGCGTATAAAATAAGTTCTACCTCAAATTATAAACAGTGATCAGACCGGTTTCATTCCTGGTAGATTTATAGGGGAAAATACTCGTCTTATTTATGATATTTTATTTCATACAGAACTTAATGATTTACCAGGACTGCTCCTTCTCATAGATTTTGAAAAAGCTTTTGATTCTGTATCATGGAATTTCATTGAAAATGTTTTAGACTTTTTCAATTTTGGCCCCTCTATAAAACACTGGGTAAGAACCTTTTACAAAAATATAAGTTCTGCAGTTTCTCAAAATTGTTTTTTATCTGAATTCTTTGAAATTCAAAGAGGTTGTCGACAAGGGGATCCTTTATCACCTTATATATTTCTTTTATGTGCAGAAATACTTGGAATATTAATTAGAAAAAATAAAGAAATAAAGGGAATTAAAATAGATGATACCGAATATTTGATCTCTCAATATGCTGATGACACTTCAATTATTCTTGACGGTACACCAGAATCTCTTGATGCATCTCTCCGCCTATTACATAAATATGCTGAAATGTCTGGTCTCCATATGAACTTAGATAAGACAAAGGTGGTGTGGATAGGGAAGAAAAAATATAGTCAAGACACCATGTGTGTAAAGTGGGGATTGGAATGGGGTTCCAGTAGGTTTAAACTACTTGGAATAAACTTTTCGGTCAATTTGCAAGAAATAGAATCTTTGAACTATTATCCTAAAATAAAAGAAATTGAAAATATAATTAATATTTGGTATAAACAAACACTTACTCCAGTGGGAAAGATAACAATTATAAAGACACTAATTATTTCAAAATTAAGTCATCTGTTTTTAACATTACAAGCACCATGCTATACTACTCTTAAACAACTTATTCATACAATGTATTCATTTATTTGGGAAAACAAGCCTGACAAGATTAAATGAGAAATATTATGTCTGGAATATAAATTTGGGGGGGGGGGGGGGGCTGAAAATGCTAGATATTGAAGAATATATTAAAGGGTTAAAACTAACGTGGGTCCGACGGTTGCTAAAAAACAATACAAAACTCAAAAAGCTAATAGAAAGCACAGAAAATATTAATATTGAAAAACTAGTATTTCTAGGTCCACCAAACAGATGTAAAAACCCCTTTTGGAAAGAGGTTTTTTCAAGCATGGACAGAAATGCAAAATAAACTTATACCAAAAAATGAAGAAGATTTTTTAACAGACTCACTTTGGAGTAATGAAAGTATTAAAATAGGTAACGCATCTGTTTTCTATAAAGACTGGGCTGATAATGGTATTTTGTTGATCAATGATCTGGTAGATAATGAGGGTAAATTAATGTCTTTTGAACAATGCAAAAATATTTATGAAATTAAATCTAACTTTCTAGTTTATAATGGGGTTATATCAGCAATAAAATCATATCAAAATTCTCTTAAACATAATATCTTTATAGACAATCTTTATAAAATTCATGGACCAATTCTTCCAAATAACATAAGAACATTTTTTTTATCAAATAAAGGGTCAAAAGATATGTATAATGTTTTATTAGAAAAAAATAGTACAAGGCCTAGCTGTGAAGATAAATGGTCTCTAAGATTAAACAAAAAATTTAATTGGAAAAAAGTGCATAATATGTCTTTCTACACCACAAAAAGCTCTAAACTTCATTGGTTCCAATACAGAATAGTACACAGAATCATAGGCACAAATGAATTTTTATTCAAAATTAAGATAAAACAAACAGATAAATGTACTTTCTGTAATGAAGCTATTGAAGATATCGAGCACATATTTTGGACATGCTATAAAATTTCAGATTTATGGATTGAACTTGGTGATTGAATTTATAACCAAACACAAATATTAATTCCATTTAATATAGATATTATTTTATTTGGAAATTTAATACCGGTAACAAAAGAAATAATATGATAAAAAACTTAATAATACTCCTTACAAAATCCTATATTTATAGAACAAAACTCTGTGAAAATAAGGTAAATTTTACAGGACTTAAAAATTACCTCAAAGAATCTCTGGCACTAGAAAAGAATATATTTTTTAAAAGAAACCCTTTTCATATGACCAATACCTGTTGGGACCCCTGGCTTCCAATATTAGAAGAATAATGTTTTATTATACAAAAAATAGGTACATTGTGTACCGGAACTACTTTCACTTACATTTCTTTACCTTATCCACATCACCATCCATGTTATGATTTAATACTATTATATGTTGGTTTATATGTATGCTTGATGTTTTGTCTATGTTTATAACTACATTTATGTTCCTCTTAGTTATTGCCTGTACGAAAATAACTGAAAAAAATCCTTTGCAAGCTGTATTATGAATGCTGTAAGTAAGATATATCTTTTTTGTTTTTTGTTTTTTGTTTTTGTTTTTGCTTTTTCCAAAATTCCAAATTTCTGTGATTTTTATCTATTTATTCTTTTATTTTTCTATTTTATTCAAATATATGGATCATTCTATATTGATAATGTATTAGTTGGATATATTATAATTTATAAATGTATATATTACAGATAAAATAAACTAACAAGTACTACCAAATTGATTATATACCACTAACGGTTAACGAGGCCGGGATAAGGTACCGGTATTTGATGTATCCACTAACAAATGTCAAAAATATCAATAAAGTATGATTTACCAAAAAAAAAAAAAATAAAAAAAATAAAATTGCATTTTAACGAATTATCCTATAACTGAATACTTCTCCACTATTCCATTCAGAATCACTTCGAAAATTCAACGAAATATCCTTTGTTTTGGGAGTTCAAATTTCGTTGCCGTTCCTTAGCAGTAGATCCGGGTATATTTCCAAGTCAGAAATATGAATACTCGATGTACCAGATACATCCAGTAATCCCATTGCTGTCACTAGTGTAGCAGAAAAAAAATATACTGAACAAAAATACCGAACTCCAATATGAAATGAAATATTACTAAGAAAAACAAAAAATACTTATATAAATGATGTGAAAATAAATAACACGGATATTAAACTGAATATATCACTGAAATTCAATCTGTATCTAAAGCATTTCTGAATTTTTTATTTTTTTTTAACTTTTGTCAAAATAAATGACAATATTACCATAACTGACAGTGATATCAAGTGTTCTAGGAAGATCAGTTTATCTCGCAGTCCATGCGGAAACCATCGTATTTTATTCTTAGTGATAAGATGATACTATGTAAAATAAGTTTGCTAAACAATCAACAAAAAGCACACGGCAGTAATACCGACGATTACACAAACCTGCAAATGTGACCGTAAACCTCACTTATAGTTACAACAGAGAAGATAACTCCGAGGGAATACCAGAGGACATGCGCTACCCAAAAGCAAACTAACCGATATGAACAAATCAGTAGTAGGTGCTGCTGGTACAATATGATATTTAAAAGGAAAATTTTCTATTCAAACCATCTATAAAAATAAGAAGATGTGGTTTGATTGCCCATGAGACAACTCTCCACAAGAGACCAAATGACACAGAAATTAACATATTATAGTTTGATATATAGTTTATTATAACATCCTGAACCTGTCCTCGACTGGTTTTGTTGATAAGTGTAAATAGAGGTACGAAACAGAACATTTTCTTTCTATAGAACATTGTTTAATAAAATGGCATATTCACTTGGGCCGTGACAACATAATGTCATAAAAAGCAAGCCGAATGCTCTTTAAATTTCCCAATTGTATGTAAAAATTTAATTTCCGATTCATTGGACACTCATGTATCCTGCTTGTATCTTCGAGCTCGTTGAAGTATTATGTGACGACTGCATACCATAAAACAACAAACGGTAAACAAGGATGTTTTTTGCGATAATAGAACTTCTCAAGGATAGATTTATTGGATTGAAATAAGTGTAATTTATATATTGCTACAATACTCCTTCCGTTTCAAGGCTAAGAAAAATCCGGAAGATACCCATCAAGATTGCCATTTAAAAAAATCTGTTTCCTGTACGATAAAGTTTTAATGCTTTACCTAAGATTACAGTACTGTCTTAATATATAAAATAAATGAGAAAACGTTAGGTCATCCTTCATTGTGCGATTTGAAAGCACCGATGTTATGCGTGGAATGTGCATGCGGACATCGTAATTTCCCCCACTCTTAATCGCTCGGGGTCTCGAAATGGTAAGCATTTAAAGATACTGTTAAAGATCTCCATCAACACAAACTTTCCCAAATTGGTTGGTTTTATGCAGTTTTATAAAATAGAAAAAACTAACCAACAGAAAACATAAGGATATAAGTTAAATGCAGTGATATCCATCCCTCTAATTACCGACCGTGCGAGGGCTTTATAGCCAGTCAAGGTCGTTGATAACCCCCATCATCTCTAGTTCAATAAAATTTCCGTAAAAGTCATATAATCCTTCAAATTTAACCAAAAAGTTGAATATGTTTTATAAACTTGAATAGCTAAGTTTTACTATAAAACACGTGTACATAGACATTCTTTTAAATTAAAATACACCTGTGACGTAAATTTTTTGTTCAAAAGCTCCATTGTTTTTTCAGGAATGAAGAGTTGTTTTCTATTGTTCTTCTTTATTCATCCAGACGTTTTGTCCTTTGGATATTTCCATGGTCACTTTCTTAAAAGGTGTTCGCCCATGGAAATTATTCTAAAGGACGTCACGCCTCCGCTCCATTATTTCACAGGAATTGTCAGTTATTTGGACTTTCTCTATAACAGAAAATCCTTTATTTCATATAAACCATCAGAAATGCACTGCTACTCAATTATTGTCTTTCCATACTGTATATAATTTGTCGACAACTTTTCCGTATGCAGTTACCTTAACAATGGCCTATCATTCGAAATTCGACAACCAAATAGCGCAAGTGCGAGGGACAGTGACAAAAGAACAGGTAAACAAACGTGGAAGTAAGATTGTATTAATCGATTATGACAAAAAATATATGCACCAAATCATTTACAACTGTAATGACAAAGTATAATCAACAAATTGGAATGCATTTGAAATCACCAATTTACATTTGTGCATCGCTTAATTATCTCTCTTATTTTTCTTATTTTTATTCTGTGTTAATTGCTATCAAAATGTAACGATCGGTAACCCGAAAGTTAATTAGCAACCAAAGCTTTCGATCTACAATCACATAATGAAATATATCTTCTCCATTATACGTTAATTATAACACTATAATTACCAGAAAATCATTTCATATGACTTTAACATAATAATCACTATAAACACATGTCCATTCATAAGGTAAACGTTGTAAAAGAAGTTTTTAGGATACAATGTATCTGACATAATATAAATACACGGCGGAGTAGTTATATTATTCAAACAATTCAATCCATGATCAATGCTTTGTATCAAGGCATTTCAAAGACGACCAGAAAAGTTTAAAAAAAAACCCTCAGCCACGTATTAACGGGAGCAGGCGATCTTGGCGAAAAATTTAAAAACTACGAGTGGACCATATTGTGCCGACTTTATAGCCATTTTAGAGCCAGATTTAGCCGTTCACTTGAATTTTCGAAGCGAAGCTTACCTCACCATACTAATATCGTAATCAGTAATGTATAATGGTTTTATTTTAATGCTTATTGCATTTACAATTTGGTTAAACATGGAAAGTAATGTTTTTGAAAGAAACGTTTACCAAGGAAAGGAAAGTGCAATTTGTGACGGATATGGAATCGACAAAGTATTGAAAGTCCAGGAAATAGAACGGAGATGTTCGGTAACCATTTTAATCTAAACAAAGATATTGTCATGGATTGAATAATTTGATTTAAGTACCAAATGTTCCCCATAGTATTGTTGTCTTTATTCCGGGATAAAATGGATTTGTACCAGTTGAGTTCACAAATTGAACTAAATTATGAGATGATAGGTATTATGCAGTATTGCATTTAAATAGATATGACATATTAACGTTATGTTGTCTTGATATCAAACAGTTCTACTTAATGCTATAAAGACGCTAATGTGGATTAATATCTGTCGAAATAGGCATTGGTAACTTTATTATTCGCTAAAATGGCCTACAACTTTGGTGCTGAAATTTGGTATTCTTTTGTGCTTAAATGTTAAATATTTTTGCTTAAATGTCCTCCGCCGATTTAAACAAACATTTGAAAACCTTGGGTTCAGTTACTGGTGTCAGTTGTCAATTTTAATCCCGTTTTATACACAAAAAAAGTTGAGCACTGCAAAAAAATCGCTCAACCCCTCTTCATGTTGATATGCCTGTCCAAATAAAGGCAACAGTAGTATACCGGTGTTCAAAAGTCATACATCGATAGAAAGAAAACAAATCCGGGTTACAAACTAAAACCGAGGGAAACTAAGGCAGGAATCCTTGCTTGTCTACTTATGATTTTTCTTAAAATACGGGTTTATTTTTTGAAGATTCAGGAGATACGAAATGAAACCGCAAACTTAAACATACAAAAAGCTCTATACCACATGCAAAGCACTATATTGCCCGGAATCTTGATAGTATCTTTAAACTACTGAATTATGCCTTAATGACACATTTTTTTAAAGAAGACATTTTTGTTGATTAACTGAATGTGATTTTTTCAGTTTGAAATAGTGGTAGTCGGTCATGGTTTTATTTCAAATTACGTCTATATACAATTGGATTTTATACTTTGGTAATATATATATATATATATATACACTATATAAAAATATAAAATCCAATTGTATATATGAGTAATACTACCATTATTCTCCGTATAAATCTTTGTTAAATTTGCACTTTTAAAAAATTTGTGCAGAATTTATCTTTGTTTCAAATAAACAAATACTTGGCATGAGTCAAGTTTTATCCTGTCCAGTACTACAGTCAAAATTTCACATAACATTTCATTGTATATAAGATAATCACCGGAAGTTAACCAATCAAATGTTCATCCCCTTTTCTCCTGTTTACAAGCTTTATTATCAATGTAACCTCAAGTTTCCAAAATATTTCATAGAAACACCAAATATAAAAAGAATGGTGCTTTGAATCACCCAAGATATATGTTAATGACTCGAAATTTATTTTTTGCAATGAAATGCAGGGTTTATTTCCTATAACTGTCAAATTCATTTCAAGGGAATGTTTTTTTACCTTTTTTTTTTTTATTAAACCATGTTTTGGTGGTATTTCACTTAAAGAAGACATTTTTGTTCAATAAACTGATTTGTGATTTTTACATCGCGATGACCGTGAGGGCATTGCGATGTATTGCTTTCGCCTAGATTTTCCATTACGTAACTTTCGTTTTGGGTTTGTAACCGATCTTTAAACATGATAAATACGCGGATATTAACGAGTGCAAACTAACATTCCTTATCGTTTGTTATAAATACATCTCTTCAATGAATACTGATAACACTATTTTTGTTTAGAACATAAATCAATAATATGAAAATGTTTTGTCGTTAGATATAAGTATATATATATAAGTAAAAAATCATTGATAATAGCTATGCACACGTACCGAAAAATTGTGTTAAAGCATGCGGAAGAATATCTCAAGAACGTTTTGCGACAATCCCGGCAAGGACCGGTAACTCTGTTATTGTTTTTTGCGGGAAAATATGAATGCCTACTCATATCTTTTAGAAAAATCGAATTTTTACAAAAGAGTGTCCACCATGCACTTGAACTGCACTATTATTAGAATAGTATAATACAATGATATACAAATGGATGAAAATTATATATATATGTTACTGTTATATTAATATAATATATAACAAAAAACCAGTGTATACTGATTTGTATCACTACAATATAATAGTTATTACGGTGAGGTTGAATTTCCCGTCATTTATTCATTATCCACGCACGAACTTGTCTCAGAAAAAATATATCTCTGTACATTAACCTCAGTTTCAGGTATAGAGATGTGATTTCTTTCTGTGACAAGTGCTCTTGACCATCCAGAAGAACTTGCGGTCATCCGATGTTCAGTACTTCAGTACTTTGATTTTCAGTTTGAAATACTGGTTATTTCATGCACTTATGTCAAGTTTTGTCATAATCAGTTTATTAGTTTGAGAGAGATTTGGTATAATGTAAGAAGACATCTATGTTGAGCGATTTGAGCAAAATTTCTTCGAAAAATTCAAATCACGCCGCATCATGATAGAATATAGTGTGGATCAATAAATGATCAAATATTCATCTCATCTGCATAAAACAGTTGAACATGATACGAAAGAGAACTCTGAGATGATAAACACCACTCATGTACCTCTTTGTCATCTTTATAAGGTTCCCTTTGGTCCATCTATACTCTCATTCCCTCTTAATTTAAACTGTTTAGACTAATAAATCACAATTTCGGGGTCATTATCAATTATTTATGTAAGAAATGTGATGATAAATGAATAATTGAAGTGTTTAAGCTGAATGTACTATCAATATAAAAGTTTACTGACTCCATGGAGGTTTCGACAAGTCTTTACGTAAAACTTAACTTTACGCTCTGTACCAGAGAGGACCATAATTTTAATAGTTCCTTTTCAATAGTGAATAATTTGCTGTTAATGCTTCAAAAATCATTTCATTTACTTATTACTGTATATTTCTTAAAGAATTACTTAGGAAACTTTTCTTGTATAGCCATATATGAGAAATAAAGGGAAAAAGGTCAGAAAAAGCTCCCCAAAACACTTAGCATAACTTGCTCTGCCTACTAATATTCATTGTAGAGCTCCATTTCAAGACAATTTTCCCTCAAATATGTTTTTGAGACCCAATTCACTCAGAATATTTCATCATTGCAATATTTCAGTGAAGTAGCATGCAAATCTAAAAAAATGAGAGTACCTACAAGGTCAAAGGTGCATGTGCAGTTTCCCTAAATAGGAGTAATACCACCATTGTTTGCCGAATTCATCTTTGTTTCAAATAAACACATATTTGGCATGAGTAAATTTTATCCTGACCAGTACAACAGACAAAATTTCACATAACATTTCATTGCATATAAGATAATAACCATCACTGGAAGTCAACCAATCAAATTGTCATCCCTTTTTCTCTAGTTTCAGTAACCATGTAACCTTAAGTTACCAAGATATTTTTATAAAAACACCAACTATAAAAAGAATGGTGCTTTGAATCACTCAAGATATATGTTTATGACTCGGAAATTTTTTTTCTGCTATGAAATGCAGGGTTAATTTCCTACAACTGTCAATTTCAAGGGAATATTTTTTTTACCCTTTTTTGGTATGAAACCGGATGTGACGTACCTTTTTTGGTGGTATTACGCCTATACGGCATAGACCACTGGACATCTCTCTATAATAACTTGCATATATGAGATTTGAACATCGGTAAACTAATGTTGCCTGTATTGATGAGCCTCTAACTCATTGGCTCGCATAACTCACATAACTCATATGAAGCTGATTCGGTGCGGAATTTGTTCCAAGCTATCAACATAGATTAATAGTGAAAAAGAACTTTGATTCAGAATTTTAGAGATCGAATCTAATTACCTGAATTATGAAGAATAAGAAGATAACTATAAGTCAAACAACAGAACACAAAACATTAAGAAAATAGGAAGATTGAGCAACATGTAAAACTTTTGAACAGATGACTCCATTATACCATTAAGAATGATTTCCATGCTGGCAGCTCATTATAGGAAAAACGAGCTTTAGAATAGCATATAAAATTTAAAGGCAACATATTGATTTTAAGACATTTCATATCAGATATGATAAAAGACAACATCTGAGTGAAAGTAAACTGTTCGTAAACGTAGTGAGATATTATATACTTGGTTCCCCGTATGCATGTGCAGCTTGATTGATGGTGATATTATTCGATGTTTAACAATGTAGGCAATAGCATGATTTCTCCTTCTTAAAACACGATCTACATAGGCCAGCCTTTGCAATGAAATAAAGTTGAACTAACTCTTCGAACAATCGGTCTTTAACTATAGAAAAAAGGAAATATTAGTGTAAAGTATATGAAATACAAATATTTGAAATTTATTGCAGATGAATTTTGATTGGATCTTTACTCTAACAGACCCTTTTTGGCATTTTTTTCATATCTGATTCACACAACCCATACAATTAATAGTTTCAGTTACTGTAAATGACATAAACACTTAATAAGTTTCGAGCGTCCGAAGCGCTTTTACAAGTTACCTTCATCAGGAACACTCAAAGCAAAATGTTCTTCTAATGTAAACTTTGCCTGAGGGAGTTGAAGGCTTATTTTCTTAATAAGCTCTGTTTTGGCTACTGAGATAATTTATTTTAGTTATTAGAATTTAAGCGAACAATTGGCTGACTCAGATACGAGCGATTAAGGATTCAAGAATCACACGAACTGTGATTTAGGTGTACTTTATTCGGCCAACAACTTTAATTGATCTCAATCACAAATTATATCACATCTATTGAAAATTTACAGACAAAACAATATATTGAAACAAACATTAATATCTCAAAGGTTTGTTAATAGTGATCTCTCTGGATCTGTTATCGCCATGCTTATCATAAGTATAATCAAGCTTCATGGAGCAACACAAAGGTTCATCTCAAGAGAGTATTGATAAAATACTTATCATTATAATTCAAAATGTGTTGTAGCATTTAACTGACTTGATGGTATGTTGCAGTATAGAATTATTTGCTTTCACCGGAAATCAATTCTTTTGTGACAGACACAAGTAAAAATGTCTCTAAGGGAACGCATGAAAAATCAGGAGGCAATGTATGTATATAAAATCTTCTATTAATCTCCCAAGATATTTCAAACTATGAATAAATCGAGTCGATTCATCAAAATTCAATTTCATCATTTTACCGATAACAAAATTTCAACAAAGCGAACAGACCGAAAAATTACATTATGGTTCCTCGGTTATTAATATCTTTCATGCTGGTTTTATTTGTCAACATAAAAATTAGTTTGAAATGATGTATTTTACGAGAAAATGTCAAAAGTGAAGGATGTTCTTCTGCTCCGTATTTTAAGTTTGATTGCCATCGTTTCAAAACACATTTACAAACGTGACTGAATTGACGCTTTGGTCTATTGGTGGTTTTCCTATTATCTCACAACAGGGAGTTGTTTATAAAAAAAAAATTCTTCTGACAAACATCATAACTTCAGAAAGTTCAGCCATAACCCATGTTCTGATCGAGGGAGCAACATATCACTTAACTTTGAGATGCAGACGTATACATATACTGTATTGGATACAGAAAAATATATCAAACACATTTCTGAAAACAATTGCTTGTAGATTTTTTAAGATTCTAATTGATTTAAAGATTATCTTGATATACCTGATCACAGTGAGCTCAAAATAAAGAATTTTAAAGGCAAAAATTAGAAGAATTTGCGGCTTCTCTATCATTTTTCATGCATCTCTGAAATAGATCATAATAATTTTGATTTGGTTCAAGGAAATATCCTGATGTTATAAGTCGAGCAGAACGAACTGTTTTCCCTTCTTAGAACCTTTCTATATAGTGTTTCGTTGATAGCATTTCGTGTTTTTGTACTTTTAACCATGGTGTCTACCTAACAGTGTCTTCTACTGACATTTTTGCCATACAAAAATGTATTTAAATGTTACTTACAAATAGTTATCATTAATTGCCCTTATTTCGTATATTTATAAACGAGCGACAGTCTATTTTAAAACCTAACATTTTATTAACTTAGATCTTCCATTTTTTTGTGTCTATGTATTAAGATAGTTAACTCCAGTATACGTGAAAAGTTTAATTAGTTACATTGTAAGGACAGAAGGTATACATCATGTCAATTGCACAGTTAAAACGTTACCAGTTACTAGTATCATGTATGCAATATATTACAAAATTTCTGGTATGTGTATGCGCATTGTTATCATTGTCTTAAACATATAGTCTAACAACTCTTTCATGCATTTTCCTTTATGGTCTCGACTGTTTAATGCTATTCTGTACCTTGTGGTGTGATCATGTAGTTTTATCCGAAAATGTATCATTCAAGATACAATGTACAATTATCCAGAAACAAAAACGATTGGATCTGGCAATATTATTGTATGCAGTCTGTAAACTTTAATGCTATTATTGAAGTTGGTATCTAGTTGTCAGTTGAACAATATATATGGTGTTCTGTTATCGTTGATGTGTTGTTTGTTATTGTTGATGTGTTGTTTGTTATTGTTGATGTGTTGTTTGTAATGGTTTCTTCTTCATGCGTTATACAAGTAAATAAATCAGCTATCTTATTCATATATGTACTTTTATAGTCTCTGTTTGAAAATACTTTTAATTGAATTAAAAGAGGTATTAAGTGAGAGGTTTAGCTAGCTTTAAAACCAGGTTTAATCTACCATTTTCGACATAAGGAAATGCATGTACCAAAACAGGAATATGACAGTCGTTTTCCATTCGTTTGAAATGTGTTTGAGTTTTTGATTTTCCCATTTGATAAGGGACTTTCCGTTTTAATTTTCCTTGGAGTTTGGTATTTGTGTTATTTTACTTTTTATCTAACAATCTGCAGTTAATTATTTATATGTATTTATTTTCACAAGTCTAAATTGAAAACAACTCAAACCTATGATTGCGTTGAATAAAAACCGCAATTTTTATACGTGTGCATGCAAAACAAATTTCTTGATAGAGGGGTGCACAAACAACATTTTCCAAAAGACCAAAAAAGAGAAAAAGTATATTTTAACAAAACGTATTTGACTAGCAGGTCGAACACTGGATGTTCTTAAACCCCGCTGACTGCCATTGGCGATTGCCAAATAAACGGATCACCAGATGTAACAAAATGGATCTTAAATATTTATTTTCACATATATATTATGATGGGGCTTATTTTCACTAACACCATACCATCAAGTCAAACAGACAATTCACGGACATTATACGTGATTATGCACTTATTGAAATTTCACAGGTGAGTTCCAAATCTGAAGGAACATAGTTATTGAGTAAAGCACAGGCTTGTGGGGAGCTTGAGTTGGTTTGTAATCGCATATGGGTCTCTTGTTGTAGCTTGTGTGTTTGTAATGTTGAAAATTTCATCTGTAACAAGTGTTGAGACTTAAAATAAAAAATTGTCTCGTCTTGTCTTGACTCTAAATTACGGACGCTGCAATTTATATACATAATGTATGGTAAATATTTTATAATTTAAGTGCTGAAAATTATTTTCACCTTACATTTGAAATAGAAAGCACAAATGAAAACCAGGAAGTACCGGTTTTTTTTCGGTCGTAATGAAGTGGCTGTACAGTTGTTGTTTATTTCTTCTTTTGAATATTGACCAATGTACATATACGAGTGTCCTATTATAACGCTGTTACTGTTTTTTTTTATCTCAACAATACAAGAACCTATGTCAGATGACTTCAATGCATCGTATTACCATCAGGACAGAAATACACATCTCAAATTCTTTCATGTAGTTCTTCACTGTTCAATCACATATTACCCTATGCGTAAAAGATCCAAATATAAAATTGATCCAAACAAGGTATACATGTAACAAGAGAATCAAAATGTACTTTATTTCGGGCAATGAATATAGACTATTACCCCAAGAATTTAATAAATCCCCAGAAAAGTACAATCCTGTTCGAGTAATTGTTCATGTCTTTTATTTAATTCTCCTTTCATATACCTCATTTAAATATGAGAATAATAGACGTCTTTTATTCTATTTTAGATAGAAGAATTCAGAATGAAGTTTAAGAATTGTCGTGTTCTTACGATCGGTGTTAATGCAAAAAAGATTTGTCTCTAAAAGCAAGTAGTTCGATGTAATTGCTAATACATATCCGTCAATTCCTATTTGACAGTCTTTTAATACTGTTGAAAATCCGTGTAGTATTGTCATTCACATGATCGAATTTCCTGGTTTCAATATAGAATTAGATATATTTAAGCAACACGTACATATTTGCTGATCCATGAAAAATTGTTCAACATAAAGTATGACGATTTTAACTAATAGTTGAAATCCTAAAATGGTAACAGAAGTAAGGAAACAGCGATAGACTAATTAGCAACAAATAGAACACAACAGACAAACACACGTCCATCTGCAACCTAAGTTTAATCGGTGTTAAAGGTATCACACCACCAATTCACATTTAAAACATATGTAAAAGTAGTCAAATTCTGACACAAAAGTGCCCATTTACTTGTGTATTAATTTGAATGACAATTTTAGAGTAGATGCGGTACATAGTATGCTTATGAAGATTTTCAGAAAACACGAGTGATATTTTTAGAAGGTAACTTTTGTCACTACAAGACTGGACACATTGGTTGAAAACTGGCATGTAGAAAGGTGATACAAGTACGATTCAGGGTGTTTCTCTTGAAGTTAAACTTAAAATAAAAAATTTATATAGTTGTGAAAATTGAAAGATTCGGTAAAAATATGGATTTTGAATTGTAGGTGTGGCACATTACAGTTTTTTTTTCCGGCTTCTATTTGTAAACATGCTTAGCGATAGATTTGAAACTTAGTGGAATACGAGATTTTAACACAAAAAACACACAAATTTATTATTTGTAAATAGACGACTGACTTTTAAAATATATGAACTATAAATCTATTAAATTTAAAAAAAAAAAATTCCGGTGATAAAGATTTTTCAAAATGTATTTTTTAACATGCTGTAAAGAAATTAAATATTTAATGAAATGATACTATTAAAAGTATTATCCATGTCTTTTTTCTTCAAGCACGGGTGGTACAAAATTAACTTATTTCATACAGAATATATAGTAACACATCAAATTATGTGAAAAGAAAGAAAAAAACAACAACAGCTGAACTGAAAAACTCTCTCTCTCCCAAAAAGAAATAGGTAAATCCAAGTACTACTAAGTGTACTTTTTTATCGGGATGTCGTAAATCATACAAGAATAAACACTTATTATATATGGCATTACAAAAATATTCTATCAATGCAATAAGTATACGAACTTTTAATGTTGAAAATGATAAGCATATATATTACATTTGTACCTTTACGTTTGCTAACTGAGAGAGAAAAATATTCTAGAGTTGCGATTAAGAATTAGCAATGATGAAATCAAAGTTTCCAGATGGTCTCCCCTGATTTTTTTCCCGATTGATCAAAGGTGCGTTATATCAATGTGGCTATGAACCCCTAACAACGATTTTTGTTGTTCCTACAGAATCCCACTCGACATTTTATTAATAAATTTCCTTTTTTTAATTCTTGAAGCATCAGACCGTTTGGATATATTCTGGATACGTGAAAGAACTGATGTTTTGTGAAATTCAACTTTGATGACCACACTGTTTATCAATCTTAACTTCCCCCTTTACGATGGGAAACGTTACATAGTTTGAATAGGTTTATATGCGTTTAACCTGATATATACAGTTAAATTCATTATGAACAACAAAAGCTCTAAAGACATGAAGTTGAAAAAGGAAAATAAAACAAAGGGTGGTTGGCCAAACACAGTGACATGACTGAGGAATACAGCGATACAATACTAGTATATTAAAATGACAGATGTGTTCGTTTAACGTTAAGAATGACATTTAATAAAACCTACAAGAAAGCAAAAGGAGGATGATGGCTGAGAGTTATGCAATTTTGATAAGGACTAAACACTAGGTTTACTCAAACATGTACGCCTTTATACGTTGAAAACAATACATCAGTTTTTTTTAAGTATCCGGAAGTCAAACAGTCTGATTCTTAAGGAATTATGTAAGGAAACCTTATTGATAAAATGTCGATAGGGATTTTGTAGCAAGTAAAATGTCGATAGGATTGCTTAAGAGAATAAATTCCACACTTTATGGTAATAAGCTTTTCGAGATGAAGATTCTCTCCCACTAGGTATAAAATACTGTGACTAATGAATTTGAATGTCCCTTTAGTATCTTTCGCCTCTCTTTTAATTATTATTCAAAACAAACAATAAAAGAATCCTGACACAAACAATTCTTAAGAACCGGTTATTAAATGCCTATTTAGAATCAAAGTTTACAACTTAATTTTCCTTCGTAAAATTTCTTAAACCTGATGAAGTACACCATCGTTTAGACAAGTTTAAAAGAAGTCAATGGTCACACGAGACAGATTCAACAGACAGTGTTCAACTTTTTGAGATCTTTCAATCTTTGAAGATGCTATGATTAAAGATGTTATTTTTTATGAATGCATATTAAATTTTATAAAACAAACAGCTCAAATGTGAAAATTATTTAATATCATACTAATTTATACGGGTGTAAATTCTGTTACCAGTAAAAGATTTTTATTCATAAATAGAATCATGTTATATAGGATTAATTGATAAAATAATATTGTGAAAACTTGTGCAACGTCTAACGATTGACATTGAAGCGAATCAACAGGAAGTATCTGTCTTAATTCAGTCAAGTTTGGTGGTAAATTATCTTATATTAAGTTTAAACATAGTGCCTACGTCAACTAATTGGCTTTAAGAAAAATATAGTAATAATGATCTAAGGTTTTAACGAAGTGATCGTATTGTCACATTTTTACTTTATAGACGAAAGTAGGTTCGAAGTTCGGCTTTAGGTAAAATTTGATTATTTTCATATTTCCTTGATGGCAGAAGGCTTGTGGCATTTTTGTTTAATTCGTGACTTAGTATGAAATATGTAAACTTATTAAACAAATCAATGTTGTTTTTGTTTGTTACAAATAGCTAGAAACGAGTGTCCATGCCGCTAAACATTTAAGCTAGTTAAAAAAAACTGGTTTAACCAAAACATAAATCTTGTGCACTGCAGCCATTACAAACCCCTCGTATATCTCTATCCTCCTTAACTGACCCAGAAAGTTATTTTACCCGTTTCAGCTTCTTCGAAGCATATGCAAGGTAAATGTTAATGAGAAAGAACAAAACAGACACATTCAAATAAATAAAATAATATAGCATTGTGGCAAGCTCTGAGTATGTTTCGACTGGGTAACATATGTAACTAAATTAAACGGGGTTAAACCAAGGATTTACCATCAACATCACAATTTAATGTCTGTATTTAAACACCATTAAACATAGAGTAACAAAGTCATGTTTCGGAGATCTATGAAAAAAAACCAATTTTTTTTAAATCAAAACTATAATTATTACTGATCTGGTACACTAATTGCATTTTTAGTTACTGATTACATGTATAAATTTAAAATGGTCGGCTGTAGTGACTTTTTTTTTAGCTTGGTTCAGATACTCTATGATTCTTAAATATAGAGACTAACTCCTTTCAATCTTTAAAAAGTCTTACAATTTTGTAATGTGAATTTTGTGTATCATTATATATATATATATATAATTTTTATATACCAGCAAATTCAATACACACAGCCCGTGTCTCTTAAAAAACTTTTTAAACTTTCGCTGGAAACAAAAAAATATGGACGCTAAACACACAATGTACAAAATGTGTAACTAAATGTTGGTTGATTGGTGTATGCAGACCTGTAACATTACTAATCAATGTTGTTGACCAACAAATAAAAAAACGGTAAATTTGCGCCTCTTAATTAATCACCAATTAACCATTTCGTCGATTTGAAAAGAAAAACCTATCAACTATTCTAATGCAATGCGACATATAAAGACATTTTTCATTGGACGACGTCTGCCGTTAATTCCACGGTTGGCGGTCGGAGTCATTAGAAACAACGTCACACAATCGCAGTCGACGATTCTGGGATATTTTCAATGTTTTATTTCGAACATTTACGAGTTTTGCAATATATTATTCGCTCTACGCTCGTCGCCAGTAAAACTGCATTCGCGACTGTCAAATCCCCAATTGGAGGTGGCAACTCTTTTAATACAGTACTGTTATTCCTTAATTTTATCAGACGGACAAATGAGTTGCTGTTTAATGTCCAATGGCAAATATCACATGCATATTCAGAACTAATTTTCTGTTCGCAAACACCAATCAAGAATTTGTTGTTTCGTACTTTCCGTTCATTGACCCAGGTATCATTCAAAACATACCAATATCGAGTACAAGTAATCATGACAACACAGTAGATGGTTCTCCTGAGCACAGACGTTTTACTAGTTTCGGTACCAACCTGAGATATCATGGGGTTACTGTCATAGTTCTAAGCGTTATGTTTTGTGTCTTCGTAATTGTATCAACGTATCAACATATCAATGTGTTATATACACAGTGGATGGGAAATTAAGCAAAAACATGCAAAACAAAACAAAATTGCTTAATTTAGTTTAGTCATATGTATATGTGTCTTTCTAAAGTAAGGACTATCGTTATCAGTTGTTGAATCACGTGTTTATGTGTCTGCCCCAAGATGGAAATCTCGTCAGTCGTTGTTGACTCACATGTACATATAACTGTCTATCAACTATTAAGTTATGGCTGTTGTCATTAGTTGTTGAGTTGTTGTTTGTGCGTCGGTCCTAATGGGACGAACGTTATTTTCGATGACTTGGATAAGCAGTGCTCCTTTAAGGGTCAGTTTTTCTCCCTTTTGATTGTCTTTTAATTTGCTTTTTCTATTTAAGATTTGTATGTTGATGTCAGATATTTGGTCTCTCCATTGAATTCATTTAGAATAGATGTCTAGCCTTGGAACAGTTACGAAATTCTTACATGACTTTGATGCTTGTCCGCCGCTGAAGATCGTATGGTAACCTCTGACTAGATATCTATTTCAAAAGTATTTTTATTCTTGGTGTGTTTTCTCTGTAATGGTTCCCCCCTGACCAAATTTACTTTTATTTGTTCACGCATAAAAATTGTTGAATAATTCATTTTATGCGTTTTATAGTTTTAAATAACATTGGATCTTAATCCTTAAATCAATTTCAAAAAGTACTATCATCTTGTATGTTGCACAGTACACTTAAATGAATGCAAATGTAATTTATCATTGTGTCTGGGTTACAAATCATTCGGATAATTTAACAATCCCTACTGTTAATTATGCTTTGTTTTTTGGGGAGAAACAGTGAAAATTAGCTTAACTGTTACTTATAGTGTATAATTAATGACGCACGATCTGGTCTGTCTAAACAATTGAATGACTGATACGCCATAAGTAATGGTGAATTAAAGAATGTGAAATCACAAATAAAGAAAAACAGCAAAGTAGTATAAAAAATCGAGGTTTAGTGTAGAATCCGACATAAAGGTCAATCTTTAGATATAAGCATCTGCAACGAATGAAAAATGTATTTCTGACTCCAGGAAAAAATAGCAAACGGTTCACTTGTGTTTTGCACAATTGCAGAACATTCTTAAATTTAAGATATATCGGTTCTTTTCACAGGATTTAGACAGATAGAAATACAATACGAAAACGAACTTGTGTTCTCCTTGACGTCTACAATCAGTTAAATAATGACTGTATCAAAAACGAAGACAATTTTTGCATAAGTGTAACTGAATTGGAAGCGGTTATGATCTGTGGTAAAACTTTTGTCATATTATCTCATTTCCGTATGAAATGTTTTAAATATCAATTTTTGGATCTATCTCCCATTTTTTATTCAGTTAATAAATACAGATATAGATTTAGGAGCGTCCTTAGATGTACATTTCTTTGAGATTTCAGCTGATATCACAGAAAACAGACATAGATGGTCCTGTACAGAGTAGCGTATTTCCTGTATATCTTACCGACCTATTTTGTAGACAAAAAGGATTATCTGATAAACCATACCCTTTTTTAAACATGCATAATTGTTAACTTCTACGTCTTTGTTCTCTGGTGGAGAGTTAGTTGTCTCATTGGCAATCATACCACATCTTCTTATTCTTATATAAATTCCGACACGCCAAAATTTTGATAAGTTTTAGTTGATAATGAACTTATGAATGCCTTGGGTACGCATGCAAAAATGAATTAGACATTAAAAATGCATCAACCAAATCAAATCTCTTAATCAAAATTTTTACTACTATTATAATCTCCGTATAAAAATTGACATAACATAAAATAAATGACACCCCAGAGCAAAGGTGATTGTTGCTCAGGATGTCAAATGAGGGTCACGTTGGTTATTAAATCTGTATTCTTTAATCGACTTTCGAATGTCAAAAAGTAACGTATATTTAGTTTTATCTTTGACATCAGCTTTCACTACATTTTATGCACATTCAATCTGTTGCACAAATACTTCCGGAATACCATTGATTTATTTACATGTATTTAGATTATTAAAATAATAGCAATGATAATTTATTTGAGTTTGTGTTAATCTTGTACATAAACAAGGAGATGTGGTATAATTGCCAATGAGACAACTATCTAGTAAAGCAA
Organism: Mytilus californianus; assembly: GCF_021869535.1. Lineage (NCBI taxonomy): Eukaryota > Metazoa > Mollusca > Bivalvia > Mytilida > Mytilidae > Mytilus > Mytilus californianus. The sequence goes on along the minus strand of NW_026262690.1, from coordinate 29,927,895 downwards.
AGGAAGACGTGAACAATTGCATATGTATATATTAATGTTTTAATTAATTGATAATGTGTCCATAGCAAATGTTGTGTTTCACATAAAATATTGGCAACGCATTTCAATATCAAGTTGCTCCTTTTCTTCTTTAAATATATATATACATTTTTATAAGACATATTTAGAGGAGGGGATAAGGCTAGTGCGCAATGCTAGACGGTGCTGTCGTAGAAGTAAAGAGTAAAAGTACAGATTCCAGCACCAGTTGGGGAGGAAGTAAAGATCAGATCTACTCAAACATTGTTAGGTTGATTTTCTAGGCACTTTATTAAAATTTCAACGCCTAGTATTTCTTAAGAAATCCAGTGGACAAGGTGTAATTTGTAGTTGTCACTACACAAAGGCAGACACATTCATATATATTTATTTATATATTTAGAACCTACTCTTTACAACGGGGGCATTATTGGAGTTAAAAATTGATTCATTGTAAAATAAGGCAGCCTTCATAAAAGATATAACAGCATTATTTACGATAAATAATATAAACAAAAATAAACAAAACAATCCTATTAATTCATCCTTCCTTAATCTATATCTGTATTTATTAACTGAATGAAAAATGGGAGATAGATCCAAAAATTGCTATATAAAACATTTTATATGGAAATGAGATAATATGACAACTGTTTTACCACAGATCATAACTGCTTCCAATTCAGTTATATTATGCAAAAATTGTTTTCGTAATTGAAACAGTCAATATTTAACTGATTGTAGACATCAAGGAGAACACATGTTCTTTCTCGTATTGTATTTCTATTGGTCAATTGTGCAGAAACGTTCGTATGACGGATGATAATGTCTGACAAATCGTTCACCAAAATTAAATTATAATGAATTCAACAACCAGTTTATGGTATCCATAAATACAGTAAAGAGTAGTATATAGTTAAGAGCTTAGATGCCGAATCTCGACGAATGTCACTAGTGGGCCAGTATCTAATTACCTTCCCGGAGTACCAGAGATCACCCACAGCTATTTATATTGTGGTCCGTTTTTACTCAGTTTTTAGTTTTCTGTGTATTTTTGTAGACTTTTATGTCATCGTGTTGTCTTTTTGTCTTCGACTTATGATTTTTTATTGTTCCCTTGGTATATATTCTGCCTTTTTTTTTAAATGGAATGAACTTTGTTGGCATGTACGATTGAGTCGTTTCAATCCGCCATCCTTAATGCCTTTCTGAGAACATCGCTTTCTTACAAGAAACATAAATCAAATAAATAGATTCAACTCCTAATAAGTGCAATTGAATATAGATCAACACAGTGCTGGGTTTTTTTCCAGGTCGAAATGAACCAAAATGCCAAGCTTTATTAATTTCGATCTCATGATCTTAATAGACTTCCGAAAAATGATCCCTTGCAAGTACTTTTCAAATAAAGCTAGAGTTTTCTACTATTATATAATTCTTCTTAATTGTATTTCACCTGACAAGTTTTCCTGAGGAAAAAAATGATTGATACTGACACTAATTCACAATTTAGAGTGCAGTATAAATTGTCATTCACGACTCGACCTTTATCGAGTTTTACATGTAAGTAATTGAGTTAATGATACTTTTAAATTAGCTTAAATTTATCGAAGAAAATACTCAAATATCAAAATATTTAAAAAAAAAAAAGTTCTTATTAAAACATATGTGTTTTCAAACTCATTAGAATAACAATTAGCAACACTAGTGCAGATAAATCATTGTTATTTTATACATGGCTATATATGTAGGCAATTGTCAGTAATTAAAGAAATTAAATCCAAAGAAATTAAGAGGACTATTTGCATACATAATGTGCACACTAAAACCAGAATATAGACTCTTGTAATTTTTTCACATGTACATGAAAAAAACAATTGTTGCAATATCATTGTCAAAGATAATTTCAGTCTATCAATGCGAATGTGATGTTAAAACATTATTGTAACAGTCCTACATTTCTTTACATGCGACGACTGTATGATAGATGTTTTTCATTGGATAACCGAACAAACGCCACGGCTATCACTATATATATTTTTCTTCATGCCAATTTTGACCCACAATTTAAAAAAAAAGTGAAGTGAAGGAAAGTTAAAAATCTTATAGCACTGTTTTATTGTACATAATGCATTCTCTATTCCGAGTACTATGAACGTTAGTTTGTTCATTTCCAAAATATTGTTTTTGTTTTTGCTGATTTACAATGAATTTGGTCAAGGATTTATATAGTAGGATAAATCCTTGGTTTGGTGCAAGCATCTTCTTCTAAGAATGTTAAATGTGAAAATTAAAACAGATTAACATCATATAGAAAAAACTACATCTTTTTGAACAAATCTCATGACGAAACGACGTCAATGTATATTTTATCAGTTGTTCAAATTAGCTTTAATGCAAGAGTTGTTCCGCAAAAATCTAAGCAAAGCACAACTGTGACACGATACAAACTATCCCAAAACGTTTGCAGTTTTGCAAACCAATGCGTCTTCCCACCCGATGGTTATTAGAGTGGAGAGTATATGTGAACACTGGCTATGTATATATTCTACACATATTGTTAAACAGGTCCTTCGAAAAATATATTGATTAATGATATTTATAAGCCTCATCAATTTCAACATAAAAGAAGTAAACCCACATAATGGAGTATAATACATCATTTTTTAGACAACGCATTTTCTTTTACCCACCATTTTGTATTAACGCGTTAATTTCCGTTATCTGGGACACTCGGTCAATGAACGACAAGATAGATTTTAGTAAATTATGTAGTTAACCATAATTAATGTTGACGACTGCCCGGAAGACTTCAAATCTTAGACATTGCATTATAATTTCACTAGGTCTTCTATCCATTAGTTAAGATTAAGACTTTGGAAACCCTTCACTGTAGATATTGGCTTTTGAACAATAACTCTTACATAATATTGTAGAGTTTGGAAAGACCAGCTACTTAATGAAAGTATCAAAGTGTCTGTTTGAATAAAACTAGATGTCACCGCTGTCATTCGGTATATCGAGTAAAAAGATCGTGAAAGAATAAGTAACGGTGGTCAAATATTTCGATTGGATCGTGAAAGATCTGGTATAGGCTCGTGAAGAAAACGTTATCGAGGAGACACATGTGCAACGTCAGAAAATAATCTAAATTAATGAATTAAAATGACATATATTAAATAGATAAAATGTTTGCAAAATGGTTCAACATTATGATCAGTATCCGAGAAAAACGTTTTCAAAAGTACACCGTTTTTTACAACTACAAAAGGCAAATTGCTCTTTAAAATTTCAAAGAAATAAAATGTAAAAACATGATTAGCTTTCATATTTTGAATGCATAAACTACTTTTCTCTTAAAAACATCGTTCCATATTACTGTTTAAAATGGTTCTTAAAGTTATTTTGTTTTAGTTTCATCAAAAACTGCAAAAATGGGAAAATTTGTAAAAATTTAACATTTCGGATCGTGAAAGATCGGGTACCTCTTTTTGATAATCGTGAAAAGGATCGTGAAAGATCTGTTGCCGCTTATTGGTTATACGAAAACGATAAAATCATTTTTTTAAAGAGGTGGCATGATAATTTATATTTGTAATCGGTAAAGCAAAAGATTGGACTTGCATGACTTATTCCGCTTCACTTTTGTTTGTGAATAGGGCTATGATTGTTCAACGCCATTGTATCTGATTATTTGATAATACCACACCGACTAGTTGCCTTATAATAATATAAGTCCGTCTGTCCGTCCTGCATAAGTGTTTTTACTATGAAAGTAAAGATTGTCTCATCTGATTTCCATTAATTTTATACACAGTCTATAAAACGAAGATCCTTGTTGATTTTTTGTTGAAATTGGGAAAAAAACATTGTTTAAAAACAATGGTCATATTCCTAACTTGGCACACTCAGGCATTTTCCTACGAAAATTGTGGGTTAAACAGTGTTTCCCAAGGATTTGAAAAATCAATTGGACATTTGGTCCAGTAAACAGTTCTTCTTAACTGGACCAGGCTCTTTTTACATGAAATTTACACATGTGATTTGGACAAAATTGAAAAATTTACTGGTTAATTCGTCCAGTAAATTCCCATATTACTCAACTGGACCAAACCAATTTTTACTGACCTTTGCCCAATTTCCGCCGACCTTGGGAATGACTGATTAAACCTGGTTTTCTAGCTAGCTAAAACGTCCAATTGTATGACAGTTTATTTAATGTTCCGTAATATTGCCAAATTGGGTGAACAACCCAAACAGACATAATTGGTTAACGTTGCCACAACTGGGATCCAGCAGCCAAAGCTGTGTAAACGTACATCACAGACATACAACATAACTGAATTAAACGTTCAAACGCACTTACAATTAATTAAATATGGACGCCAACTAAAAGGTTTTGTAGTTGATAATGCAGACTTGGGTCAGTATAGTAAAGCAAAATGACATATACACTTTCCCGATAAAATACAAAATAAGAAAAATATAAAAACAAGGGTATACAAAATGAAAACAACACTATAAAGTCCTCATGTGTCCGAATCGTTTCTCTGGACCCAACCACATAATGAACGTCAAAAGCCAAAAACCTGAAAACTGGATGCACATACAAGAGTCATACGACCTAATGGAACATAAAAGTACAAAGACAAATAAAGGTCAAACTGTAAAGTAGATATAATTCTACAGAGTCAGCACATAGAATCTATAACACAAGACCATCCAGTATTATTTGTGAAGTAGACACTTTATATTTATCTATTAGGTCTTGGTACTTTTCAATGAAATTTTTTCTTCTTCCAGAAAACCCTGGCTCATTAATTTTATGCTCAGACACTGATGACGTTTTACAAATTCTGAGTAGCAGCTGCAAGCTCTTGAATATCGTATGAGTTGAGAAATGTATAATCCATACGTGAATGAAGTTGGTAAATTGTTGCTTAATGAGGAAAATTTATAATTTCAAATTAGAAATCATCTCGTTTGTCATAGACTCAGTTATTAAAATGACCACTGTATTCAAACTCGGGTACATAGGTCTAAAAATGAGGCTGAGGAAGTTGTATGTGTGGTGTCTGTAATATTTAGTTCATGACTATTACAGGGACCCAATCAATAAAGTTTGTATTGTTAATGGAAAGAACATCTTTAATATACCTGTATGTAATGTTAAATGATATATAGCTTTTTGATCTAACCCTTACAAAAAAACGTACACATTAAGATATTTCTAGGGGAAGGCCACCAGATCCCCTCTCGCTTCACTCATTCGTGGATACATTTAGCATTATGAATACAAAGATGTTTACTATTCGACAATTAACGCTCCTGGAGGTCTTCTTTTCTTGGATGCCTAGTTAGCATTGCCTCTTAAATGAAAACAAGTCTAAATATGCATGGGTCTATATGTTCACTCCCAAGAAAGAAAGCATTAATTTACGTTCTTAATAAGTAATAACACGCTTCAATTAATTACAAGTATATCAATTATTAAAGGAAATGTTGTTTTCTGATCATTAAGCATGGTCACGCCTTATCAAAATAATGCGTTGTGTGATCTTTCACGATCAATTTTGTTTAAAAATCAACAAAATTATACTTTTTTCAAAATTAATATGAACTTTTTCAAGTAATAACATACTTTTATTTTACTGGAATATTTGACACACTAAAGATTATAAGTTTCAAATATATCATGACATATTGGAATGTACTCATTATAGATACAAAACGTGATTTTTGTCTTAATGATTCTCATAGGATCGTGTGTCGCCTTTTGTGTTTTCTCTAAAAGTACTGCATTTTTTTCTTTATTGGAGTGCCCCGTATTATTAAGGAAGTTGAATCATTTTGTCAGACACATTTCTTCTTTTTCGGATTTGTTCCATCTTTTGAAAATACAGCAGATTTTTCACAGATTTTGCAGTAGATTTACACTTAATTGCATACACGACCCGATACCAGATCTTTCACGATCCGATCGCAATTCTTGTCCACCGTTAGTAACTCTTTCACGATCATTTTTCTCGCTATACCGAATGACACCCGTGAGATGTATAATAAGTCAATGAGAACAGTAATAATTCAACACAAGTTCGCCAAATGTTACCATTACGTATTCAAAATTCAAAGAAAGAAAAGTCCTTCCCCTTTCTCCTCTGATAGTGCTAGAAATGCTCTTAAGGGACGACCAATTTGATTTTTTTAGGGGGGAGAGGGGGAGCAGGAGGATTTTGAAAATGAATATCCTGGCCTGGTAAGAGCTAAAAATAATAAATAAATTTGACGAAAATTAATATTCTGCAACACAGGAATGGAGGAAATCATTGTGTACAAAAGTTAAAAGAAAATCCCGCGGAACAAAAATAAACATGTGAAGCAACAGATGAAAATTAAGAGTCAATCAGCAAAAAACCCTACTCCCTCCTCCCCGAATATCAAATGTCGTCCTCCTACGGTCTCGAATATTGCAGTACAAGAATTAACCTTAAGATCTCTGACGATAGAAAAGTTGTTCTTTGACAGTAACAGATGTAATCTTAGGGTATCTAACAATAGAAAAGCGCATCCTCCCTAACAGCACAAGAAGTAACCTTGCGATCATCAACAAAAGAAAAGCGCACCCTCACTTAAACGACTAGAAGTACAATTAAGGTCTTTAGTGGAAGAAAGGTGCTTCTCTCTGATAATAATAGAAACAACCTTACAATCTCTTGTCTTGTAATAGAAAAGCATGCCCTTCCTGACAGTACAAAAAGTAACCTTGCGGTATGTTAAACAATAGCAAAGCGCACCTTCCCTGACAGTACAGAAGTATCATTAAGGTCTCTAATGATAGAAAGGTACTTCTCTCTGACAGTACTATAGAAATAACCCTACGGTCTCTAACAATAGAGCAGTACTCTCTGACTGTACTAGAAGTAACCTTACTGTCTCTAACAATAAAAACGACAACCTCTACCTTAAGACTAAATAGAACTGACTCTTGACGAGTAATTATATTGACAATAACCGTATTGGAACAAACGTGGGGGTTATCTCCGAACTTTTTGTAAAAAGTGTGCAATTTAAAAGTGGAAATCATTTTTGTTGCAATATTTTCCCAATTATTTGCTTAATTTTCAAATACAATTTTAGACGGCGAAAAAAGTATTTAAACGCAGAAAGGTGCATTAAAAAAGTATGCTTCCAAGCTTCTTTCCCACAAAAACTTTGCTCAATCCCCAAATACCCCATTTTGCTAAGGAAAGAAATTCATTGGTACCATAGTAAAGTAATATTTTTATAGTAAACTGCTACAACAAAGTATGTATGAAGAAAGTGCAAACTTAAAAAAAAAAGAAACGTTCACATTGCATTTTTAAGTTTGTTTTCCTTTGGTTTTAATCGCCTATAATGTGAGCGTGTTGATAACACAATAGGACCAAAAGAAGTATTTATGATTCGTTTGAAATCACTGTTTCTGTCTTAGTACTTTGCTAGAGATTCATACTATTGGGTTGATTTACACAATTCAAGATTCATATTATTTTACTCAAATTTTCAGTTCATGGAATCGTCCGAGCCAAAACTGAAAGTTTATATATGTAGGTGCATGATAGATTCTTTGATTTTTATTTCGAAGGTCCTTATTGCTAATTTTAAAAACAACATTACTTAAATCGCTTTATTTTACTTCATCTCTAAATAACAGGACTCTTTTCACTAAAAACAAATATAGCGTCTAAGATTTATCATAACTCGTTAGGCATCAAATGTTATAGGATCATCCGCTGAACTGTATATCAGTACTTTCATCTTTCAGTGTTTTTATCCACACTAACAATTTAATATAGATTAATTCGAGTCACCTTTCTCATTCAAATAAATAGTATCGATTGGATGTAAGAGCCATGAATGAACGGAATTAGGATTGGAATTAAGGGTATAATTATGCTTTATGTGAACCAGTTCCCCAGCTTCTGCTTGCATGTCAGACCTATTGCACCATACCGGATTCAAAATGTCATTTTCACTTTTAAAGTACAAAATATTTTTAACTTGAAAAGACCTGAATATCTAACGATGAGAATGTTACAAGATGGCTGAGAATAACTCCAAACACAAACCACGAATTACAGTCGCACGTGACAAATCTATTTTAAATCAATGAACTCAAATCCAGAAAGGCATTTCAAACACAGAACAATTGTATTTATTCCGTCTGCTGGCGGAACTGTTTACCCACTACAGTATGTTCTGCCAAGTGATCAGTGTTTGGACAATGACTATACTTTATTACATTTATTTTATGAATACTAAGCTGATTAATGTATTCTATTTTAAAAATATCAAACTGCAACTTCTCTGGCAAAGTTGGACTTAGACATTCTTGGCTATTCCTTTATTGGGCAATAAAATCCAACGTGTGTTTATTAATCTTTGACGTCTGAAATTATTGATTTTAAACGTTCGTGAGTGCCTGGACAGTAACTTATGCACGAATGATACCGCCTTCTATTACCGTATTTATTAACAATCCACCAACGGTGGTATGGACCCAAATCAAAACAGAACGTTTCGTGAAGAATAATAACATTACGGATATAAATATATAAAGAGTGGCGTGTCTAGCTGAAATATTGTTATCATGTCCTTTTTCTGAAGTAGTCGTTGAATAATAAGATTGACCATGTCGGGAGCAGTTATTCGCACTGAATTCCCCGCCCTCTATTGTTACATGTACATAGCAAAACTAATGTTACGTGCTTGGATAGAAAGATATCAATATATAAAAAGTGGTGTGTCTAGCTGAAATATTGTTATCATGTCCTTTTTCTGAAGTAGTCGTTGCATAATAAGATTGACCATGTCGGGAGCAGTTATTCGCACTGAATTCCCCGCCCCCTATTGTTACATGTACATAGCAAAACTAATGTTACGTGCTTGGATAGAAAGATATAAATATATAAAGAGTGGCGTGTCTAGCTGAAATATTGTTATCATGTCCTTTTTCTGAAGTAGTCGTTGCAAAATAAGATTGACCATGTCGGGAGCGGTTATTCGCACTGAATTCCCCGCCCTCTATTGTTACATGTAATAAGCAAGAATAATGTTACGTGATTGGGTATAAAGATTTGAATATTTAGCTAAAATCTTATTCATGTATTTGTTTTACCAGTTCAAATTGATTTGGGTTTAATGGTACTATTATTGCGAACCCAATGAAAGTTTTCCACAGTGCCATCTCTATCTTGACCAGGTATTTAAACTTTTGCAAGTTCACCTGTCCTATTGAATGAATACAATAGCTATTTTTTTCTGTGTAGTTTATTCACTGGGACCTTTAAATTTCTTCTAAGAGAAATCTATCATTCATTGATTAAATTACCTGTGTAAAAAAAAATTCTTATATATAGACAAAAATACTTTTTTTATACTCATTAATTGCGTGTGCTGATGTATTTATTCAATATTAATAATATATTTTCATTCAGTTTAATATAAACATTGATTCAATCATAAAAAGTTGATTTCTAACAAAAGTTTTATCAATGTTCCTATTGAAATTTGATTTTTTTTTTGTTTAGTTATAGAATACATTTAAGAAGATCTTAATTTGAAACATCATTATTTTCAAGTTCTTATTCATGTCAAACAAATTTTTTTTTAAAAGGAACAATGTTGAAAGTTTTGTCAGAAATCAAATTTTTATGATTGAATCAATGTTTATATTAAATTGAATGAAAATATATTATTAATATTGAATAACTACATCATCACAGCAGTTAATGAGTATAAAAACAGTATTTTTGTCTATATATAAGAAATTTTTTTTACTCAGGTAATTTAATCAATGAATGATAGATTTCTCTTAGAAGAAATTTAAAGGTCCCAGAGAATAAACTACACAGAGAACAATAGCTATTGTATCTATTCAATGGGACAGGTGAACTTGCAAAAGTTTAAATACCTGGTCAAGATAGAGATGGCACTGTGGAAAACTTTCATTGGGTTCGCAATAAACATTTATACACCTATTTGTTATATTTGTCTCTTCACAGAAATTACTGTTTTGTAAAGTTTATCATTATTTTTTTTCAAAAAGGAGTCAATTATGCAAGTGAATATAAAAATAAGAAGATGTGGTATGATTGCCAATGAGACAACTCTCCACAAGAGACCAAATGACACAGAAATTAGCTATAGGTCACTGTACGGTCTTCAACAATGAGCAAATACCTTAACATGTTCCACAACAAGTACATAGATTTAAAATTAATGAAGTACTTAAGGTTTCGTTATAATCACTTTGTCATCGGTATGAAATTCTAAACATATCCACGATAACCATTTTGCAAACTACATGCAAGTAGTGCTAACCAAAGATATGAATCCAGTGCATTCACCTTACGTTTATTGCTTTCAATGAATAAATATAAGACAACATAATAGTATGGCTGTCAGAGATAGTCATCAATTTGTATTGCCTGTATTACCGGGTTGTATAGATATGATTTTACTCTGATACTTGACATAATTGGTTTTTGGACAACGGCCGTTTGGTGATTTCTGAAATCAGTAGACAAGAAATTCTCAAGAATAGTACTTTTCCTCGTCTAGTTTTGTTTTCTTGTCTGTATTCTACTGGATTTATAAAACTCTAAATGTTTACTGACAAAGTAGAATAAACCATAGAGGGAATATTCAAAGCATTATTTGTTGTTAGTCATGTCAAAGCAATTTGATTTATTCTTGATATTTTGTTATAAATTATTTATATAAAAATTATCAGTTTTACACTTGACTAGTCACAAAAATACTGCCGATACTTAGATTTTGGCACTGCACAAGGCAAAATCTTTCTTGGACTCATCTTAAACTAAATCCGTTCTGAGGTGTACTGATTGACATCCTGGCCATTAAAGAACGTAATAACTAAAAAGATTTACCGGTACTTGGGTTTTGAGTTGCCAGTCTCTTGTTATCTGCCAAGTGTTGTTCTCTAGTTTACTACTTCAATATTGAAGGCTGTTTTATTAACAAGTGTAACTCCGTATTGATATGTAAGAAACTTTTACATTTGTACTTCTAAAAGGGTTTAGGCAAACAGATGAATAGCTTATGATTGTCCATTAATGTTTTCCAAAAGATAAATGATGTCCCATTGAAGTTTCGGGTTAATTATAAAGGAGCGGATTTTCTGAAAAATACTAGGTCGCTGTCTGGAATTAGTTCGGAGTAGATTCTCTATTATACGGTGTCGACTAAATAAATGTGGCCATGCTGCAGTCCTAATATTATCATGTTTCCTTCAAACTAATGAATTACTCATTTTGATTATGGAGCAAATGATTCATGTAAGACCTCAAACGCGTATAGATAACCGGTTATATATATGTAATAGGCAGTGTCTATTCGGAACAATAGCAAAAATATCTATATCTTCCGGCCATCTGTAAGAATAGCTTTTCTATGCTATTAGGCTATTTTTCCATTACCAAGCATGTATAACAACAAAATTATCAATCAACCTCTCTAACATTCTAAGTAGAATGAATCGACAAATCTATCAATTCTCTGAACGTTAAAACATTTCAATACAGGGGGTAGAAACCTTGTCGCACAGATCGGCGATCGATAGTAATCGGTATGAACCCTGAATTGAAAAGGAAGTGGGAGGATCCCCTTTCTCGTTGTAATAATTTCTGAATACACATGACATAGTTCCAGTTTTTTTTATTTAAATATAACGTTTGATATTTGATTGGATTAGAAGATTTTTTTTTTTTGCAGTAGGCTATGTTTTATCAATTACGCCTGCAGTTAACAGACGACTATTCGTTAAAAGGAAAAGAATGCAAAAAGTGATGTGACGCTTTTAAATCCATTTTTCTACAAGGAATTTTATCTAAACAAGCTAATTCTGTCTGCTGAGTCATGGACACGTTCATAAGTGTTGATATTGTGAATTGCCCCACAGACAAATGTAATATTTTCAGTTAATAGCAGAAAATTCACCAGTTAGTCTGATTGTTGAGAGCAAAGAAAATAATCAAACTGTTACATTCAATGTCAGTAAAACTGGACGAGACATGAGGCCCAACACTAAAATAAGGGTTAAACAAACAGATGTATATGATCAATCCAATAAAGGCGTTATAAAGCAGAGGAATGTGCCCGATAGTTATACTTTTATTTTCCTTTGGATACTGCAACCTACTTTGAGTCGGAAGTTGTTAATTTCTTCCTCCCTCATTGTTGTAATTCATGGGAGTTAAACCAATTTGAAAGTACGTCTTACTAATTTTCCACATTACACCAAAAGAAAACAATGCTTATCTATAAATATTTAAAAATTTCCCTCTATATATGATCATTATTATGGGGACAGTTTTCGATTTACAGTAGGTGTGCTTATGAATAATTAAAAATTAGCTCATTGTTGATACAAAAACGTAGATAAATTTTACGGAAAGAATATAACTAATAACAAGACCCTGTTTTATTATTTGACATTCGTTTACACAAGTAAATTTGAATAAAATAAACTATATCATGGCATTACCCCAAAAAAATTAGCTATGAAAAATAACTCTGATATATTATATGGGGACAGTTTATATCTTAAGTAGTGGCATCTTACGAATTCTCCGAGGTAAAAGAGACTCCTTGTAGATATAATACGGATATAAATAAATGACCTTTTATTTTATTGCCTTCTTACCCATCAGAACGTATTCTAAACATTTTTTTCTATAGCAATTGATACAATCTTACCGACAACACTATTTGAAAACAGTTCCATTGGCAGAAGGCAATTACAGAATAATTCCGGGAATCCAATTTAATTATAAATGTCGTAAACGATACAGTGCAACATATAAAGGTCTTTGCGAAAATTATCTTCAGCGGATCAGAAATGCTAGCTAGGGTGTGCTTAATTATATACAAGACGGATTCAAACGATTAAAAACTTAAAGAAATACTGGTATGACAACTCAAAGGTTTATTCCCTCCGGATTGAAAGGGATTTTTACAAGAAGACACACAGACTGGATGGTGACAAACTAAACGACATAAATTTGTAAAATTTACTTAGTAGCCTTCAACAATGAGAGAAACCCATACCGTAATGTTGACTATAAAAAAACATCGACATTAAACAATATGAAACAATTCAATTGACATAAAAAGCATTTAGATATCAACTGTTCAATGAGATGATTAAATGCATAATACAAGAATTTGCACAAATACCGCAAACATCTTTTTTTTTGGTAATCACCTGAACACTTTATTTACTGCGGTAATAGCATTATCAATTTATTTACCGCGATAAACATAACACAAGTATTTCCCTTAGTAATCACGAAACAATAATATGCAATTGTAATTGCATAAATTATTTTAATTGCTGTGGTAATCACATAATCAATTTATCTGCGTTAGTCATCAGATAATCAATTTATTTGCATTGGTAATTTCGTGATCAATTTATTTGCTGTAGTAATCACGTAAATTAAATAAATAGATTTATTGGGTTTTTTTTTATGTAATCTGTTTATTTGCTGTGATAATTTTATATTCAATTTATCTGCGGTGGTAATAGCAAAATTAGTCTATTTTCAGTGCTAGTCACCCAATCAAAATTTTTTTTTTATTATTCTTATGAAAAACCGCATGATATGATTTTCTTTCTTCCCCACCTTGGATTATATTTTGTCATCTTTAAAAGCCCCATTAGGATGCTTTGTATTCGAGCAATTGGTGAATATTTAGAGATAAATTAATTATTATTCATAACTTTTAAAATATATATCAAAATCACATAATTTAAACCTGTGCGTAGTCTGAATAAAATATGAATATAATCGGACTGTGAAAACTGAACAGTTTCCTCAAATGTGGAAAAAAAAGCAAACTGTCATGATACGTAAGTACAGACACATTGTTAAAATATAGGATGCATTAAACCTTTTTTTATTCGTCGTTGAAAATGAGAGAACACAAAAACATGACGAATAGTCTTAATTGACTCCTTAGATTCTGCAAAAAAAAATGAAAACCTGGATGGCTTACAAGAAAGTAAAACTTTATAGGAATGTGTACAATTTATTCATCTTAAAAATTGACTCGTTGTTCTTAGTTGGTCCATGTGTTAATGGTGAAATATTTATTTCGTTCATGCCAATTTGATAGGTCGTTTGTGTATTTGACGAAAGAAAATGTGCACCAAATCACATATGATCAAGCTTCTGACTAGAAATATCAAACTCATAAGCTGACTTCTTTTTTCTTTGTATGACACATTTTGGTTTAATACCATTATAGGCTGAATAAAAGAAGATGTGAAGGTAAAGCGAGGGTACCGAAATTGCACCTATTTTGACAGTTTTTGCACCTACATTTATTCAAGAAACAAACAAAGGTTTCAATTCTATGTTTATTTTGTAGATTTATCCTCATTTTTCTATATACTTTTACTAATTTAATTTTCATTCTCTACTGAATCATAGAAAAAAGGATTTGAATAGACCTCCAAACGACCCAACATTCTGTAATGAGTAGTACCCAAATTGCACCCATGCTTAACTTCACTTCCTTAAAAATCGAACAAAATGATGTTTTGTTTTATTTCTCCACATTTTTAGAACAATTTGACAATAGTTCATATTTTCTTTGCATTTTGTATGAAATTGCTGTCCGTAACATATTTTAATTGCACATTTATGAAAGGTAAATTTTATTTTTTTCACTGCTGCTTCATCTATTGATATATAATGTGTATATTTATGTATGTTTAGCTGTGTTGAAAGACGAACATGATTGCAAATTATGAAAACATGATTTTATTTAATTCTGTAAGAAAACCTATAAGATTTCCGCTGCTTTTGTTTTTTGCTAAATGGGTGCATATTGGGTACTCGTTGCAATTTGGGTAATGTGACGTTATGCTTTACTAATAAAGAGACTAGATAGCAGCATTAACAACAACATTTAGTGTAATAAAAGTATAACCAACTCCACTTTTCCTTCTTTTTTTATTTTTTTATGATTAAAATATAAGAGAATGACGAACATTCAGACCAGCAGAAGTGTTTAAGCTCTGAATTCTGCTGATATAGAAATCTTACGCGTTATATATATTATCTTACATTCTTTCAGACTGTTCTTTTAGTGATTAAAATTCCTTTATTTCTGCATAGAGTTAGAATAGATTATTTCAAAATTATTATACATTAAATGCGTTTCATTGTCGTTTATTCGGTACAGTTGTTGTTAATATCCAACAGTATGTTCACGTGAGCCTGTGAGCTTATCACAATAGTCAGTACAGCAGTTGTCAATATAGTCAATAGTAAGTTCACGTGAGTAGTCGGAGCTTAGAGGATGTGTTGTCTGCATCCCCAAAGCGAATGGTGAAAGAAATTTACAGTACAATGTATTTCCTGTTTAAATATTCATTCTAGCTTGGGTAAAAAGCTCTCACCAAACAAAAAATAAAATCTCCAATAGCCATTATTATACAAAACTTATCAGAAGTAAAGGTAGGTTTTGTTTTTTACACTCACAAGCCACAGCTTTTTTTGAAAGGAATTAATGTCAACAAAGTTTAGCTAATATCATCACTTTCAAAGTATCAAAAGCCTAGAAGCCAATCAGAAGAAAACTTTTAAGTGTGAAACTGTTCAGGCACTGCATTGGCTTTTACCAAATTACCATAATAGCTGATTTTCCTAAAATTGCCTGTATATGTATTTAATGATTGCATGATATTCAAAATAAGATGAAAAAAAAATGTTAATTAATATATAGTTAAAGGATCATTGTCTAGATTCTTTTTGCACATGTGTATCCTATTAACATTTACTATATATTAAAATAATTGAGACCGATGCGTTCCATTACAACTTACAAGGCAAATTTTGGTCAATTTTCCCTGAATCAACTTTACTCAAGGACAATTTTTAAAAAGTTCTTCCATCTTAACTCAAATTTACAATACCATCGCTTCCCTTTTTTATGATGTAATACCCTTTTGTCGTATTTCTGAACATACAGCATAATTTGAAAGTTATAGAAATGACTCAAAACTGCAATTTTAACAGACTTTGTTAAAGGATAGGGTATGATAAGAGCTATACATAGTTCCACCTGAAATTGTATAGATACTTAAATTTTTGAAGCCATCCAAAATTAGGTTATTTTCATTGATAAATAAATAGGTTGATATATGATCTGGACATTTTAGTGAAGAAAGGTCACCTTTTTTTTTTGTCGTACATGTGTTGAAATTGATATATTTGACCTAAATGGCCATTTTACAAATACTTTTTGGACAAAATAGATATGAGCCTTACCCAAAAAGATTTTTACACATATTATCGTCTTTGTAAAGTACACCGGCTAGTTGTAACATAATTTCTTTTTGGGTAAAGCCTTGGTTCATTTCTAAATTCTAATGACAAGACCTCAGTTTTTTTCAGATGTTATTTGTTAGATTTATCATACTTTTAACTTTTGAAAGAACGAGAATGACATATATTCTAAACAAAACCAAAATTTCGTTGGAGATAAATCTATGTGTTGATTGGAAGATACAAAACAAATCATAATGGTTTTAAATGTCCCCCGATGCAAAAAATTTACAATTAGATGTAAAATTTGTATATTTTGGTCATTTACAGCTACGAATAGCAATGAAAATCATTTTGTCTTTTCGTCATCTATCGTTTTTTTTTTGCCATGGCGTTGTCAGTTTCTTTTCGACTTATGAGTTTTGATTGTCACCAAGGCATCTTCTGTCTCTTTTTTGATATTATGGATGTGTGAAAAATTGTTGATAAAAGCTTCCAGTAGTATTGTTCAGTCTTGTTTAGATTCAAATTTCTATGAGTTTAATGAATTTTTTTTAACATTTTGACCCCATGAGTGAAACCAATTTATGGGAACCTACTTCTTTCTATCCCTATAAAAGAGTAAACAAATTAACAATTTAGGGTGAAAAATATGTTTAAAGATGTTATTATGAACAAGGTTTCAATTAAGAATATTGAAAATGTATCTTTTGAAAAATTTAAAGAAGAATGGTATGACAAAATTACATCAAATGATAAAAATAAATTACTTTCAGATAGAATGTTCAAAAATTTAAATGGTGCAGAAAATTATCTGATTTTTTTTATATACCCGGTAGATACAGGAGTGCTTTAGCAAAATTGAGATGTGGTGTAGCGCCCATCAGAATTGAAACTGGTCCTTACGAAAACGTTTATATAGAAAATAGAATATGTTTTAATTGTACTAATGACGTTGAAGATGAAAAACATGTTTTGTTAAACTGTCCATTTTTCATTAATTTTTTTTTTGCTTTTTACATTGTTTTTTTTGTGTGTTTTTTTTTTGTTATTTTTTATTTGTATTTTGTTTCTTTTGTTAACCCTAATAATAAGTGAGAGAGAAAAATGTTACGTGGGGTTAAATTCAGAGTTAATTTTTGTAATGGGGTATTTTGGTCTTTAATCAAATATTCGAAGATTGAACTAAGATTGAAATATCAATGTGTGCTCATAAGTACATAGCAACTAAACGATGACATCATTAATGCAAAATTGAAGGTACATAATAAAATAACATTTTAAGTTCGTCTGTCACATTGGGTCTGTCTATTATATAGTAAGTTTCATTTCTATACATTAAAAATCTCGTCCTTGCTGAAAGATTATCCACTGAATGTAAAGATCATTTGTCTACACGTAACTTGCAGAACATATAGAAATCACAAAATTCAGATAATAAAGATGTTTTATCACTTTCCTCAGTATCTGAGTGTTTATCGGGAAACCTACGAAGCATAGTGAAACTTGATTGTCAGTAATCAAACTAATGTATTGACAAAAACTTCACCTTTTTTATCATATGATAAACAATAGTGTGCCGTATTAAATAATGCTCTGAGTTTTTGAAAGAAAACTTAAAGTACATAATATGTTTATTATTTTTTTTATTTGTACTTGTGCTTTTGCTTTATTAAATACCGTTAATTTAGAGTTTGTTTTACCGTTATTTTCTAGTTTTATTTTGTTATGTTCGAGTTTTATTTTATTATTTTCGAGTCTTATTTTGTAATTTTTGGAGTTTTAAAGCTGCTGTTCCATTACGGATAACACATTTTAAATGTTTTTGTAAAAGTTTGTTTAACAAGACATCTTGAACCAACATGATTTAAATCACCTAAGAGGAAATAAATAGCTCTACTTTGAAAGGAAAAAGCGAAGAAAGTAGATACATCGCAAAATTTTGTCATGTTTCCTAAAACAAAATTGATTCAAAGCACGAATTTTAAAATTCCAAACAGCTTGATATAATAATTGAAATAGACCAGCATCCCATATTTTTTGCAACGTTTTCATATTTTAGAATAAGTCGACATTTTTCAACAGTTAAAAATAGTATTTATTTTGTATTGCAATGTTAAAACAAAATGAGTATAAATAAAAAAAAATCTATAAGCTTCATCGTTAACAAAGCAATAACAGAGGTACAAAACATCTTTGAAGAAATCTATAATTCAGGTAAATTTCACTTCACAATGTTTATTGGTTGTTGTTGGTCTCTGAAAATACAAATATCAACAATATTGAAATCGTTTAATAGTACAAACAATATATTTAAACATTGTAAACCATAAAAATCTTCTTACCTTCTTACGGTTCCTGGCACGAATGTCATCCCTTCTATTTATATAATCTCCAGGTGCTTTTGTTCCCCATATTCTGTATGCGATTCTTATGTAGGAGAAGTTAATAATTATCAGTGGTAATATGTATTGTATGCATAGAAGATACACAAAATAGTATCTTCCAAAATCTTTATGCGGAAAAAACGGACGACAGAAAGGTTTTGTTTTTCCAGTTGCGTTCTCTGGAACTTGAGTAACTTTCATATACAGTGCTTGAGGTATGCTTGAAACTGTCCCAAAAACCCATATAAAAACTAAAATCACAGCGGCAACAGATTTCTTAAAACCGGCTTTCAATGGATACAGTACAGCGATATATCTATCTATGGCAATACACGTTAAGGTGAAAATACTTATGTTTACGGACAAGTCTTTGACAAAAGGTGCAACCCAACACATAAAATCGGCGACAACCCATCTCTGCAATAAAGCCGCTTGGAATTGAAATGGAATGGTGAACATGCCCAAAATGACGTCAGCAAATGCTAAATTTGCAATAAAAATATTAGTTACTGTTTGCATCTTTTTATTAATGATGATGACACTTATTACCAAACTATTTCCAATGATAGCAGCGACAGAAATGCTCCCGTATAAAATTGCCAACAAAGCGATAATACCAACTGGTACCGGGTATAGGTCAGATATTGTCGAGTTGACCAGCGGTCCTGTTCTATTCCATTCCATGATAAAATTTGTGATAGTTATCTTATTAGATGCTATAGTACCAACAATACGGACTGTTCGATGTTGTGTTCTTTCTACTAACTATTGTTATCCAGAACTACTTTCGGAATTGTATAACACTTCTCTGCATAATGATGAACCACTTTGAACTTTTATACGTCACTCAAAGTTTTTGTTTGCCTCGTCATTAAAATATGTTCTTTGCTTCCCACGCCTTGAAATTAACAAGAATTGTGAATAGCTCTGATACTATTCTTTACATATAGCAGGCTGATTGAATCAATAGAGGAAAAAAGCTCTAACGGAAAGCGCCTGCAGTTCTTTACATTTTTATAATATCAAACTAACAGATAGTTCGAGCGAAAATGTAATTTCTCCAATCACCCAATAATAAAATTATTAGTCGAGTAATTACTTCCCCGAATTGGATTTATTTGTAGATTTTTAAAAAACTTGTAATTATGGGCCGCTCAGGGACCTGAAGAACTGTTACAATTATTCTGTGGATTTATAAGTAAATCGTATTATGTATAAAGCTCTCATCTTCTTATTCACATCCAATATAGATCACTGCTGAAATTCTTCACTAGAAGACTATTATCACGAGTTAAGTGCGATATAACACTGAGAAACTGTGAAAGATAATAAAAGTATGGTATAAAACAGACAGCCTTTACCTAATTTGTTTTCAATACATGTATATATTATTCGTTATCCGACTTGCCGTAGATAATTATTTTTTTGGAATTGTACAACGACATTTTTTTTGCTAGAAATAACAAAAATGAATAGTTTATCAAATAAATAAACATTACAGCATTCGGTAGGGTGATTGAAGTGTTAGTCATTTGATACGGATGGGTAGAAGTATTTTCTAAAATTACATAAAAATGAAAAATCTATCCTGTACCATGTTACTAGTACGGAAGCCATAAAGGGATACTAGAGGTGGGCTTCGACAATATTATGAACCTGGCAGCTTTTTATTTCACCTTTTTTCGTATTTATTTTGTCAAGGATTACAAGAGAATTTGAAATACAGTCACATAAAATAAAGTCTAAATATGTGAAAAGATAGTAAGGTTCCCATACTGTATATGATGTCGCTGTATGAAATAGTTTTTGTGAAGTACAACAACTGATATCGGAGTGTAGGACGGCATGATTTTTAAATCAGTAGGTTAACTATTTTAGCTTGCTTTCATTAAACTTCTAATAATAAAGACTTTTTTTAAAAAGATAACATACTTTGTTAAATTATTGCAAAACTACTTAAGAAAATATACAAAAGCCAAAGATTCTTTAGATAGCTTATAGTTTAAGGAATTTCAAAAAGATTAATATAGGACCACTTTAAAAAATAGTTTCTCTTATAAGCATGCATTAACTGATAATCATAAGCTTAAGGCTATATATAATTCAAGCAAAACTGGTATGAAATGTCCAAATAGCAAACCAAACAGACACTTACACTTTAAGCCTCAGTCACTCATTCATGATTTTTATTGCCGTTCTTAATATAGGACCATTTTTCCGATTAAAATTTGTCAAAAGTCGGATCAAGATCCTATAATTCATGGTTGGAATATCAAACTTTTATCCAAATTTGTTAAAATATTAATTTAATCACGACAACAATCAGATATTGTTCAGAAAGCCTCCCGATTATCCCGTTCTCAATCCGATTCTGATTCCATTGGTATCTTTCGCATGGTAAAAAAAGACGGAATCTGTCCTGATAGCATCTCGTTCTCACGATTGCGATCCGACAGAGATCAGAAGTGACCAGACAGTGAACCTACGTAGACGGAAGACATTCGGCAAGATCTAGACGCAATCTGGACTTGATCGGCAAGAAAATTTCTTCAAATCATGCCCGTTCCACGGAACACCCTCCAGACAACACAGGACATTATTACGATTTTGGTCCGATACATCAGAATCTGTCTCGACATATTCACGATTATTATCCGACTTGACAAAATCAGCTGCTTTTCCCGAATGTAACGGGACGCACCTAACTATCGGGAGTGCATGGCCGACCGCTTCGGACCATTGTCGATTTCAAACGGGATCCATAATCGGCACTGTGTGAACGCTTCTATGAAAATACATTTGAAAAAAGAATAGAACGGTATTCACCTGTAAATGAGAAGCCGTTTATTTAGACAAACAAGATCGCAAATGCGTTATCTTCAGTGATGAATTAACTAATGGACATACCATTGTTCATGTAATCATGATAATAATATTACTTTTGAAATAATAGCAATGACGATATTGCATGAAGTTTACTCCTCAATGTGAACGTCTCTTCCAATTTACACGAAAAGATATGAGATATGCTCGGAATCTGCTTAATTTGGACGTTTTCTGAACAATATCTGATTGTTGTCGTGATTAAATAAATGTTTTTTCAAATTTTAATTAAAGTTTAAATTTCCAACCACGATTCACAGGATCTTGATCAAATCTTTTAAAAATTTTAATCGTGAATGGTCCTATCAAGGACGGCAGTAAAAATCGTGAATGTGTGACCCCAGCTTTAAGGGATATCATCAAATGTAGTCATCAGATGCGGGGAAAAAACATTTTATAGTTTAATTTGGAATATTGTATGAAAATATCCTATCCTATCTTCTAACTTTACTTTATCTGTCGATCTTACTGAAGCTTTTCAATATTTAAGGAACTAAAGATAAAAAAGATATTTCCATGCAGTTTAATTATTTATTCTCACCAGCACTAGGTTCACCACATTTATATTAACATTTATCTTTCTAGCTGTTCTGATGAACAATATCAGGGTTGTCATAAATGCTTGTAGAACAGACGGACTTATTGGTTGGCAAACTTTAATTTCAAATCAACACAAGGAATTGTTCTACGTATCAAAAGTACAATCTACTCGAAGCATATGAGATATTAATCATAAATTGGTAGCAAAACTATTATCCTAATTAAAATAGCAGATATTCCTAGACACCAATATATGACCTTATTCTTATAATGTTCTATAGATGTCTTTTTAATATCAGTTCACGAAGATTATTACCCAATAAAAACATTCATATATCATTTCGCGCACATCGTTCGAATAATTTACATTTGTTAAGTACAAATAACAGTGGATATAAATCGTAACTTACTTGAAATCGGAAACAACACGAGGTTTTCTAATTACACAGTTCTACGTCAATGCCAAGAGTATTCGGTATAAAATTTTATTGTGCAGATTATAAAAAAAAACCTTTGTTAACACCAAACAACCATCAGTAGGAATTGTAACAAGTTTTTATTGGCGGTCGGCATTGTGCCGTCAGTCGTCTAAATCTACTGGTCCGAATTATACTTATCATGGAAGACCAAGAACCAATTATGCAAAAACCTTTTTTCATTAGGAACATTTCTGCCCAAACATTTTAGGAGAAACCAAAAAAAAAAATAGATTAATTAAAACAAAATGGACGAGGAATAAAAGAATAAATATTTTAAAAGGATGTACATAAGGTAAACTGTTCTTTGGAGAGTTGGAATCTCAGTTTTTATCTATTTATTTTATTTATAATGTATTCACTGAAAAATATAAAGTAAAAGTATGGATCTCTTGTTCATTCATCGACCTGTTTATGGTTTTTTTAAAACCAACGTGTGGTTCTTCATTACTCAATACTCAATTCTGAAGTAATTTTTTTGTTGCTTCCTTCAAATTGTGCTATTATGATGTCACTAAAAAAGCGACCATGTAACATTACGTAACATAGAAAGAACACAATCTTTTTTTTTGCAGATACATGAAAATTAAAAAGAAATTTTGCTTACATCATGAGAGAAACAGATGCACGTATCTCGTGCGATACGATTTTTTCAACTCTCGACATTTAAATCTTTAATATTTAAAATGCTCGTCAAGACTCGTGTTTTATGACACTCGATTCAGTGGTAGAATCTATATTTTATAAATTGATGTCAATGCACAAGCCTTGAATTCTGGTTGTACATGTATGCATGCCTTCACCAGAAGTGGTAAATTTAAGTCAAACTTTATCTGAATATTAGCTCCATGCGAAGCTATTCCTGGAATTGATCTTCAAATGCTAATGCTTAGGTTAAAAATTCCGAAAAAGCAGAGATGAAAATCAAATATCAAATAATATCAGAAACAACAAAGACAACAAAGTTAACCTAGATAACGATTGAACATTAAAATATCCATAAAAGCAGAGATAATATCAGTCTATGAAATGAGAAGTTTATTCTGCACTGCATGTTGTCATCATTGATATCCTCATTTATCATAGGATTTGTTATACCAGATTTGATTGACCGAGAAAATCTTTTTATTTCAATCTATTATTTAATACATGTACACATTTGTGAATGTGAAAAAGAAAGTAAATCTAAAATTGTTTTTTACAGCACTGGGTCGATACCGATGGTACCAACAGCTCAGTAGTCAGTACTTCGGTACTGACATGATTTATCATTGACAAACCTGATGAACTTAAATCCAGAAAAGCTCTTTGGTCGCATGCAGTTTATATATGTTGTTTTCAATTTTTTGTAACAATTGTTTCACTGAATGCTATTTTGTTGTCATGGAGAAATGTGATTTGGTCGTCAAAAAATAGCCTTTAAAAACTAAAAAGTGTAAAGTTCAAATAAAAATGTGTCGACAAAAAGAATAATAAAATTAAAAAATAATGTACCGGCATTGATCACGCATTTTTTCATTACTGTTTTTGGGTCATCAGATTGTTTAATCGTTTGAACTTTGACATTTTGCCGTTGTTCGATCGACGTCATTACTTAATGACCAACCGATCAGTTCAAATTTTTCATATAGTCTTATGCCGAGACGGTTTTCTTTTCATGAAAGTTAGTCTTTTTTTTTTAGCATGGATTAATCATCTTCAGAAATGGTGCTACTTGAAATCCTTATCAAAATCATTGTCCGATGACTACATACTATTAATAGCTATTTTGCTGTTGTATTTAGAACTGTAACTGGCAATTATTTTTTCATCACGCATTACTCCTATGATTTCTTTACGGTTTTACACGCATTACTGAAGAAACGTTGTTTTGTTTTGAAGACTTCGTGCAATAACTGTTAGAATAAATTGAATATCGTTTTATGCTGAAAGTGAGTGGTTATGTAGCCATTTTTAGCGTTAAAACAAAAACAAAAGCCAATAGCAGAATAAATAATAAAACACACAAAAAAAGACAAAAAAATATGAAAGAGAACATTTCGTCACAAACCCATTTTTCAAGCTTTAACTCTTGATTAGAATTTTGGTAACCTTACAAATTTTCGAAATTCCAAAAAAGAACTATACCAAATGAGCCAGTTTTTACACTCATTCATTTTTTATTAGAAAATTTAAGACCTTTGTCAAAAATTAATATATAATTGCGTATAAACAGATATAAATCAACTATTATAAAAGGGTGTACAATTCCTAAACTAAGAAATGAAAGAGGATATATACAAATGATTGATTTTGGTACTTTCACAGTTTTGTCAAATAAAGGTAAATAAACCTCTTTATTGTCAATTGAAGGACAGATTGGAGACTCAATATCATTGTACACCTGTTGACTACTACAGGGCCATTGGTTTGATATTGTGCATGTATCTTAAAATGGTGGGTCGTAAATCTGCTTAGAGCAATGACGGTCAATAACTACACCCGGGAGATGAGGAACAGCAATAAAAGTGCTGTTCTTTAGAGTTTTTGTTCATGTGTGTGTAGGGTTTTTTAATTTATGAATTAATACACTGACCAGATAAAAGTTGTTTAAAATTTCTTGGTCGGTTAAACTGGGTTTACGGCATTAAACTTCCCTCTTAAATAACTATCAAACCTTATTTTATATTGCACTCGTCCATACAATAATAAAGATACAAATTCAATTCCAAAATACTGATCCGAGTAAAGAAAAATCAAAGTTACGAATATCTTTGTCATATAGCTCTTCAACTGTTTCTGTTGTTATACATCCTTAGGTTTTAAATATTCGACTGTGAGCGTTCTTGATAAAGGTGAATCCAGAAAAAGTCATTTGGACGCCTGGAATTTATTAAGTGTTGTTTTCATTTTTTACAGAAAAATCATGAAATCATAATATGTACAATTTTATTTACACAGAATGGATAATGAATCCAAACAGTGTTTAAAAAAGACACCGCTTTTTTTTTTAAGAACGAAGGTTGTAACAGAAACACGTGTTCTTATTACATACTTTAATCTTGCCTTCCCGTTCCATTAATAAATAAATTGGATTGCTGTTACCTGTTTGTTCGTATTGGTGCGTACATCAATTTCATATTTATACGAAGAAATTAAGCTAAAAAAATGCTATAAATGCAAGAGTGTATCAATTTAAGTTTGAAAAAGTTTAGTGTTGATCTCATGTCAACATTGTCAAAGCAATGGAATACTTGAGTGAAAAAAAGATTTTTCTGAGAAATTAATTATTTAACATCCGAGTAAATATGTTTACCTATAAACACATATTATTGTCATATAAATCTTAATATAACAAAAATTGTATTCAATGAATATTGATGATCTTCACGTTAAATGTGTTTGATGAATATTGATTGTCTATTCACAATATATTATGTATGTTCATTTGTATTTCTTCATGTAAGAATCTTAATGTCTCCCTGTTGTATAAGTAGTAACAGTTTACTAAAGTTATTAACATAGAATAACTCTTTATAGGTGTTTTATTAACACGTTGTTGTCCATAAACAGTTATTACATTAATCGTAGTTATCATCTGCAATCATTGGAATAGCTAGGGTATCAACGACATTCTAAAACAAACAGCACCACATCAGCTGCAATTACAACATTTTCATGTAAAAGACAATAACATTAACGGTACCAAGTTTAATGCAAAGAGGTGCGCACTTCTACTATTTATGTCTCTTCATTGATGCTCGAAGCCAAAATATTTGAAAATCCAAAACCTAATACAAACGTTAAAGAACTGACAAAACCAAAGTGGACCAAAATGAAAGCCAAACCTGGATAAATTATTTATATTTGGGAAGTAACTCTGTTGAATATCTGGACTAAACTTACTTGAGCGCTCACACACATGTTTAATCCCGTCACATTCTTTATGTACCTGTCCGAAGTCAGGAGCATGTAGTTTAGTGGTTG
Organism: Mytilus californianus; assembly: GCF_021869535.1. Lineage (NCBI taxonomy): Eukaryota > Metazoa > Mollusca > Bivalvia > Mytilida > Mytilidae > Mytilus > Mytilus californianus. The sequence continues at coordinate 29,901,285 of NW_026262690.1, read as the reverse complement.
TCGTTGGTTCATGTCTGTCATATTTGTTTTTTTTTGTAAATTGTTTTGTTATACATTAGTCCGTTAGTTTACAATTTTTCTTTACAATAGTTCAATTGAACTGTTTCAAATTTTTCATGTCGGGGCCTTTTATAGCCGACTATACGGTGTGAGGTTTTCTCATTGTTGAAGGCAGTATACGGTTGCTTATAGTTGCTTACATCCACTTCATTTGAACTTTGGTGGATAGTTGTCTCAATGGCAATCATACCACATCTCCTTATTTTTATATTAGCTGTTCAATCCGTTTATCCCTAACTGTAACTTTGTATTCTCTCAAAAGGCTATAATCGTAACATATTTTAATGAATATTGATGATCTATTCACGATAGACTATGTACGTTTCATATTTATAGTGTTTCTTCATATTGCGTTTTATGTATACACAAGACTCATTAATGGTACCAAGGAGGTTGGTTATACTAGAACACTGTCTAATATAACCTCTCGATGGAACCTAATTTTGAATATTAAGTAATGTGGTGCATACGTCATTGAGAAGTAGCTACTCTTAAATATTTTCGAAGGGTAGTAGTGCATTCGCTGTGTTCAGACAGCAATGTCAACATTTTGCAAGGAAAGTATTTCCGATCCATAAATATTTTAACGAGTTTCGCTCAGAAAATGAACTCATTTTAAGAAGATTGGTGTATTGGGAGACACATAACATGATTAAAATATTATTATTAAATATATTTCTTTTGAAGACATTGCCATAACTCAAGTATTTGTCTTAAGACAAAGTACACATGATTGGCTGATGAAATTTTGGAACTCATTGAACTGCATCTGAATATAAAAAAAAAAATGATAACTGTGGTTTTTATACTTCCAGAGATACAGTCAATAAAAATATGAAGAAATAGATCTATAAATGTATATTTTTATTAAACGAACCAAAAATTTATATTTTTTCACTTTAAATGGCGTTTTCTTGAAAATGAGTCCAGTTTTGTCAAAAAATTACGTTATATTGGTACTAACAATTCCGGTTTAATGATATGACAATATTGAGGGTCACCGTATTGTTGTGTTCCGTATAAATCGATTCGTCTTGAAAAGTTGCACTTCAAATAGGTCAAAACGACAATATGAACGTAAAGTCGATTACACATTATTTTTTTTCACTTTCCAACTTGGTAAGATTTTCTGAATTTATATGCATTTGCTTTGCAAATAAATGTTTTTCATTGGCTAATATATCAGTTTTCGTTTTTATTATATTTTATGAAAAATTGGAATGCAAAGTTATCGTTACTTTTTTTGACAAGTATTACACTACATAAGTACATATTATAGCAAACCGTTCAAGTTGTGAAAAGTACACAGCATGTAATGCGACAAGCAAGAGGAACATCGCCATCCAAAAAAGAGAAGTTGGTTTGGTAAAAGTGAAATCGTCTCTTTTGTCGTAACCTTAAACTAATTTTTTTAACCGTTACAGTTATGTCAAATAAATGATAATATTGACAGTTATTATTAGCTTTAATAAGCTGAAGTTCTCTCTGGTAAATACATTCAGCTTGCTTGATAAACTCAGAAATATCAACGGTAGTAAATAATCAACTCGGAACGTTTAATTTTCCCTGAAGTTTTTTTTATGAAAGAAGATTCATAACAGATCGACAAATAGAGGTGCGCAGCTAGTTAGAACACATAGAATTAGCTCTTTTTGTATTGACCTGCTTATGACGTTTGTGTGTCTCAAGTGTAGCCTGATTCTCTGTCCTTTATCTGTTTGACTGAGATACCCGTATGTTGCTCGGGAGAGAACCAGCCTAGTCTCAAGTGGTACCCTCTTTCTTATCCGAGTTGTGCAATATGACGGACGCAAGATAACTGATAGTCTTTAATGACCTTCTTTATTTAATGGACTAACCAGTTCCTACATTGTGTATAGTACGTGTAGTGAATAATCGGCAAACCTCGTCAGATTCCGCTAACCTACATTTAGATTGATAGATCTGCCGAAGTGTGCCAAATGGAGTAGCGATAAATATTTCTCTGTTTGAAATTTCTGGGCACATATGATTTTCCCTTATTGGATTTTCACCACAAACTGATTCACGCTTACACTTTGGTTTTAAGTTAAGATAACTTTATTGCAATCAGCATACAATAAAATGCTATAGCATCAATAACATATAAGAAGTGTGCTACAGTTTATGAATTAAAACAGAAAGCAAAATTATAAAAACATATTATTCATAACAAATTAAGTAATCAATTGTGACCGTAGTCTCTAATTTTCGTTTGATTAACAACAAAGTTTTACTACCAAAGATCCCAAACTTCTTCGAATTAGTGACACATAAGGATAGGAACAAAAATCTTAAGTGAAAATGTCTAAAGGCTGAACAGACCATAACACAGTGATATGCATTTTCAATGGAGTTAATATTGCAACATTGATCGCCTTTCATTACGAGGTACGTTAAGAAATCTATCAGAGAAATCTTTCAATTTCAATGTTAATGTTTGATTGAACCTCATTTAAGTTGTGCTTAAAGTCTAACATTAACAGCTAGAAGCAAATATTTTTTAGACGAAATTCAGTTTTGAAATTTTTCACCATCTAACATGCTAATAAGCCTGAGTTGGTTTAACTGATCAGCATAGACGTAATTTTAAAACATCATATGAAACATTTATATTTTCTTGATTATACCATAAACAATTATAACGAACATTTGACACCAAGTTCAATTTACCAAAATCAGCATCAACTACGAACATTTAATACACATCAAATACCAGACGAGGTTTCTTAGTAACAGTTTTGAGCCAGTATGTTATTATTCTTTGTTTTCTATGTACATACGTTGGTAAATACCCGAGTAGTATTATATGAGATGAAAATTGTAATAATTTATCAGAGTATGCATGTATAAAATTATTTTGAATCAAATTAAATGACAACTTGTCACCTTTTATCCAACCTTATAAGTAACTTTTTATGAGAATTTACCTTCTTGAAACGATTTATCATTGTACTGGAACGGCATACATTTCTGTGAATAGTTTCAATATTTATTGATAATAGCTATTACTTTTAATGATTTTTCGTTGTACTAGACAGGCATAATTCCAATATTTATTTATAGTAACTGTATATATAACTGTTTTAAATTAGAATATTCACATATATGAGATATAAAACCACCGTGTAGAAAGGAAATGACATGGGATTACTGTAAAATATTACGCCAACAACAAACTGAAATATCTTATCGCTCAGGAAATACTAAGAGGGTTAAAAATGATTCTCAATGCACCGTTGATGAATATCAATATCACAATTATATAAAGTATTGATAGGCATTATGCACAGACGAGTTTATATGCTTATCACATATAAAACAGCTATAGTAAAGTTCCTTTTCATTTTGATGATTGTTCAAAAAGAAGAAAGATCTTATAAATCAGTGAAAGGTCAGCCGATCAAATCTCTGTTATGTAACTATATTGAGCAGGAAAAGGCCAAATGTCTATATGACAATATTGAAGACCTTGGTTTTTAATCACTTTATTCATACTCTTAAAGTGCATAGTTATATAACTCAAGACAAGAACCAATGAAGTACAGACACATTCAATTAAGATATTAGATTGCATTGCTTAGTATGAAACAATACAAAAATGGTATTGCATTTTCCACCTGTGGTTGGTACCGGAAATGAGAAGTTATCTTTTTTAAAGGTAAGGCGTGAGTGAAAGTTGTCGGAAACATAATAAATCAACTACACGAGGCAATTGTCAAGAGCTGGCAGGGAAAAGTAAAAGAATCAATGTTTGCACACGAAAGTTAATTTGACATTTTCTTTGGTAGGAAGTAAGGGAGATTATTTTAGCTACTTCGTGTAATCTTGAAGTCGTAGGAGGCCTATCAGTAAAATATCTAATACGATGTTCTTCTGTATTTTTTTAATCTACCAAACCTGGCACATCATCACATGTCCAACATTTGTTAAAAACTTATGAACGTCAAATTCTGTTCTTCATCTAACTATTTAAAGCAGAAAAACTTCATCGAAATATTATAAATACAGAAAGCAGTCTCTAAATGTAAAAGTTAATACCATTTATTCTAAAACATTAGATTTTCACTTTCATATTGAAAACTTGTTACTATTTGTCCAATAGGGACATAAAAAGAGTAGCCAAATCCATGTAAGGTCAAATTTTCTTGAGGGTGTTGGAAACCATTAGTTTCTTAAAAATTTCTTAATTTCTAAATTCACTAGGCATTAGTTTTTATTTTTTCATATAACTTTGATCATATATACATGTATTCCAATTTTGTCTAGCATATTGCTTTAACCTTAAATGCTTTTTGGATTTAGAACGAAATGCTAAAGCTGACAAAGCGCATCTTATTCCCATTAATGCTTTGATATTTCCAACAGCAACATCAAACAACAATATTCTATCAAAAGTTCAAGTATTTTCGTATTAGCTCAATATCCTTTTCAATTTAGACACCAAAACCGTGTGTAAAATTACCATCTTTGTTTATTTTGACATGTTTATAACGTCACATTGATATCACAAATTATATTTCTGTAATGATATCCATCTATTCTTTTTGAATAAAATACGTTTTTAATGAAGTTAATTAATTGGAGTACCCCGTTTTACGTCCTACACAACACCTTAATGCTTTATGTTGGACGGTTTCAATGAAGTTAATATAATTTTGACAAAATATTTTGTCAACTTTAGGTGCGACTTTATGTGTTACATCCTTCTTTTTTTGTTGTTGACTGACAGACTGTATCAAAAATGGAAATTTAATCCTCTGAAAATGGCTGTATTGCTCCGTTTCCTTAAATCTTTGGCGTAGCTTATATGTAATGGATGATAAGAAGAAGAAAGCTGAATTTCCCAATGAATCAACTATCCTAGACATTGGAACACTATCAGCATATCAGTACAATAACCATTATATATAAATGTATAAATTGCAACAAAAAACTGATTTTAGATGGCATCTCTGGACCTTTTATTCTTGTTTCAGATGGCATCTCTGGTCTTTATTCTGGTTTCAGATTGCATTTTTGGACCTTCATTCTTGTTTAAGATGGCATCTCTGGACCCTCATTCTTGTTTAAGGTGGCATCTCTGGATATTCATTCTTGTTTGAGATGCTACTTCATTAAGTCATATATGATATGATCTTAATCAGCTCTGAAATGTTTGAAATTTGTTCTCTGGATTTCCATTTATTGGGCTTTTCAACAGTTTGTGCAATTAAGTAAATATCTGAAGCTGATTTCATATGCATTTAAGGAAAATGGGCATTTCGATTTAAATCTTTATTTCACTTCACAGTTCAGCAGTGGTTATAACGTAAAACATGACAAATCTGAAGTCAAATATTTTTCCTAAATACTATTTAATTTTGCATAATCCTTAGTCAATAAAGGCAAGTGATCTCTGTTTAGAACGTCTCGGTCACAGTGCGTACAATTTATCTTAACTACATTGATATGATAGGCAAACAATGCATCGAAGATCCAACATCAGACGTTGTGTTATATAACAGTTCACATTAATTTTTAAATGAAAAAATCTAAACATCTGATAATATATGGATTAATTCCCCCAGTTATTTTTTTCTTTTCTATTTAGGTCAGTAGTGAACATTGAAAAGAAGACAAATCAAGTGAATGACCCAAGTATGTAATTTCGAGTGAAATTTGAAATTTATGGAAACGTGCTTATCAATCTAACATTTGTCTTTCGCTGTTGATAATTTTTTTTTAACAATAAATAACAAACAATTTCATATAATCAAAGACGGAAAAATGAATGAAAAAAAGGATTTAATTGCACTAAATCGTACGCGTCAGAAACTGTATTTATTCAACTGCAAATGACTGCATTACTAGAAATGGATGTTTCGAATTTCCATGGTTATTTAAGAGTCTCATTGCAACATTTCATGTCATGTTCAGTAATAATTCATACAAAATTGTTGACTGCAGCTAATGTACATGTTGTCGACAAGGATAGACAACTGTGATCGTCAAGAAATTTTAAGGTGCTTGCTCACCGATCCTTTGTTAAATGTATAATAAATTATCTAGCAAATCTGTGCCGATTGAGATACTTTCATTGTCTTAGTTCTTCTGTGCTCGATCTCCATCGACTTCGAGCGTTCCTTTTCCTCAGACAGAGCTTAAATGAGAGACGTGCGATAAATAATTATGCGTGAAAAGTGTTTTGGCTGTGACATTTCCTTCCTGTTCATTTAAGAGAAACAAATTTAACAAAATCTACTTTAAAGGAAGTTTTGGTCCATCTACAAGCTTTCATAAACATATTGAATGTATAGAATATATAGCAATATTACAAGTTGGCATACGAAAATAAAAACACAGACAGAAAGATGCGATACCGATAATTTGAGCAAAGGGCTGTTCAAAATGATCCTGGTGGTGAAATAGTTACAGGAGAAAGTGAACTACAAAAAAATCTTTTATATTTATGTATATCTATTATATAGTCATTTTATAAAATTTACTGTTTGCAAAACTATAAATTATTCTAAATAATAAGGATGTTCTTGTCCCAGGCAGAAAACCCTGGCCGTGTTAGGCGCAATTTTTTGGAAGTTTTGGTCCTCGGTGCTCTTCGGCTTTGTACTTGTTTTGGCTTTCAAGCTTTTTTCATCTGAGCGTCACTGGATGGTCTTGTGTGGACGAGACGCACGTCTGGCGTATTGAATTTTAAGCCTAGTACCTTTTGTTAGCTATTATTCGTGTGTTTCTTTGTCCTATATGTTCTCCCATTTATTTGTATTGTGGTCCTGTCATGTGATGTTGTCGTTTTGGTGTTGTGTTTGACGTTGCCATTAAAGCGGAAGGTTTGGCATGCCACAAAACCAGGTTCAACCCACCATTTTTTTCTTAAAATGTCCTGTACCAAGTCAGGAAAATGGCCATTGTTATATTATAGTTCGTTTCTGTGTGTGTTATATTTTTAATGTTGTGTTTTTGTTGTGTCGTTGTTCTCCTCTTATATTTGATGCGTTTCCCTCAGTTTTAGTTTGTAACCCGGATTTGTTTTTATCTCTATCGATTTATGAGTTTCGAACAGCGGTATACTACTGTTGCCTTTATTTATATGACAGAATGTGAATGTGAAATGAAGACCCAGCTTTGAGGATATGGACAAAACCGTCTCATACAGAAGCAGCACAGACGTTGAAAAATGAAATAATACAAAATACAATATCAATATAGGAAAATTAATGCAAAAGCAATGCAAACCACTTAAAAAAAATAGGGGTGGATCTAGGTACTGTGGATTGGCTATAAGTTTCTGCTCCACCACTGGCAACCATCATCAGCTAATTGCAACTAAAAATCTGATAAGTCGCTTTTGCGGACTGCGTAGTCATCCGTGACACATATGGTGTCCGTAAAACTTAACCATTTCGAACCGTTGGTTCAACAGTTTGCTTGTTAGCAGCAACTATTAGAAAATCATGATAGGAAAACGTCACGCCTTGGAAAATTGCATCAACTTGCATATATATATATTCCATTTGTATGGGGATGGATTACGGTGGAAGGGCAAAGGTTTATGCATTCAATGTCTGGTGAACATCTCAATATCTATTTGATATATTTATAATATTTTTGTGATTTCAAAATTAAAGGTGCAGAAATTAAGATTGGTCATACCTTCTGATTTGGTGAATTTAATTCTTGAAATTGAAGATATGAATTTTTTCATTTGCCGTTTAAAGAGTTTTGTAAAACGAACGCAGTAGTGTCTGACATGTTTCCCATGCAATGAATGTTGGTACATTTTCATTCAACTGTTTTGGTCAGCCGTTATGGCATGGTAAATGTGGCGTCAATGATGAACAGCATGAATTGCCATCCATAGTTCAAGCTAGCTATAAAGAGTTTATTATTATTAAGAACAAACATCTTTCTGAAAAATGTATTACGAAAAATATTAGAAGAATCAGAAATCGAAAAATAAAACGTATTATTAAATAACGAAGCAATACATTTTACGTCTTCCAAAACTGCGAAGTTAATAGTACATTAATCAAAACACTGACATACAGTTTGTCTTTTTTCCCCCATTTTATCAGGTCAGTAGTGAGCATATAGAAGAAAACCAAATCAATGATGAATTGAATTTTCGTTAATAATACCAAGTTAATTTTGAAATTAAGTAAACAAAGTAGTCAATTTCACATTTGTCTTCCAATAATGTTGTGCAAGATGTAACAGAAAACAAGATATTTAAGTTTTTTTAAATCTTATTCATGAATGACATGATTTATTTTAGTATTTAGATTTTCTGGTTTTTCCATCGTCAGTATTACTAACGTTTATGGTCGTCTGATTTGAATGATAATTTTGTCTTTAAAATTCTGGTTGATAATTTTGTTTGATGTAATTGCCCTAAAATTATATTACTCTGCTAGGAAAAGTTAGCTATAGGAATAGATTACCGTAGCTGTATTTGGCAAACCAATTTCGGAATATTCGGCCCTCAATGTTATTTAACTTCGTACTTTACTTGGACTTTTAACTTCTTTGTTTCAAGCGTCACTGATGGGTCTTTTGTAAACGAAACGCGCGTCTGGCGTACACAATTATAAGACTGATATCATTTGAAGATGTTTGTACAAACACTAGGTCGATGCCACTGCATGTGGAGGTTTCAATCCCGAAGGATCACCAGCCCAGTACTCAGCACTTCTATGTTGATATGAATCATCATTGCTTTTGTCATATTTATTAATTATCTTTTACAAAACGTTGAATTGTTCGAAATATTAAGGATATTGTATCACAGGAAAAGATAACCTTAGCTGTATTTTGTAACATATTTCGGAATTTTTTTATCCTCGGTGCTCTTAAATTTTGTACTTTTTTGTCATTTAACTTTTTTTCGAGCGTAGCTGATTATTCTTTTTAAGACGAAACGGGCACTGGCGTACAAAACTATAATTCTGGTATCTTTTGATGAGTTTCTGTACAACCACTGGGTCAATGCCACTGCTGGTAGAGGTTTCCCTCCCCGAGGATATCACTAGCTCAGTAGTCAGCATTTCTGTGTTGACGTAAATTTTCATTGATATTGTCATGTTTTCAAATCAACTGGTTTGTTCGAAATATTAAGGCCTCAGTGCTCTTCAAGTTCGTACTTCTTTTGCCAATCAATTTTTTTTTATCCGAGCGTAAACTATTAATCTTTTGTAGACGAAAAGCGCGTCTGTCGTACACAATTATAAGCCTGATATCTTTTGATGAGTTTTTGGCTGTTATGTTTAGAACTTTTTGGTATTTATGCTCTCATACGTTTTATATTTTGAATTTCCAAGTTTTCGATGAAGAGCAGACCTGATGCGGGTTATCCAAGAAACGCTTGTTCAAGAAATACCTTTTTTGTTAGTTAGATAAAAGAATTACTCTACCAGACTTGCAATCGTTCTCATACAGTACAATCATTTGTGTAGTTTTGTAACGAAAAGCACCCGCAATCAAACATAATTATTCTATTTCTAAATATCATTACCACAGCTTTACTAACGTTTCCCCGACTGAAAAAGAGAGACGAAATATACCAAAGGGGTATTCAAACTCATAAGTAGAAAAAGAACTGACAATGCCATGGCAAAAAACGAAAAACGACCATAAGACAAACAACAATATATAAAACACAACATAGAAAACTAAAGCATGTACAAAGTAAACCCAAGACGTGTTTTGAGTTATATATAATATATAAAACGTCAGCACCAAAAACTGTGGGTGATCTCAGGTGCTACGGAAAAGGTTAACAGATCCTGTTCCAGAGTGTGACACCCATCGTGTAACTCCTATGCAATACGTAGAGAAGTTATATCAAGTGATAAGGCATCCACAATAGCGGATTGGGAATTGACACTTATCTAACCCTAAGGAATCACCAAATTCGTAAACCATCGGTCATGTAAATTTTCTTACCCTGAAACTTGACCGAGTGTAAAATTTTGAATTTGAAACTAGTTTTTTATGACAAAGGATCGACAAAACTATTACTGGTATAAACAACACAGACATAGAAAAATTTTAAAGCACAAAGAACACCACTTAAGACTAAAGCAAGAGCAAGATGAATCCCTTTAAAACAAAATTAGGGATAATCCCAGGTGCTCCGGAAGGATAAGCATAACTGCTCTACATGTGGTACCTATTGATCATGTAAGTACAAACCCGGAGATAAGTCTAATACGGTAGTTTGTATTACAGGAAAAAAGAACGAGCTTGTGGTTACGACTTTTGGAACATAGCCGTCGTCATCTGTAAAACAGATATTCCTCAACGGTCAACCAACTCGTGATGACGACAGTAAACATTTTCACAGGATGATTTCAACTTCACCACTAGGAATTCTTGGTTAAATATCTTCTTGTAAGCATCAAATTATGATAGGAAATGCAAGCTCTGGAATATTGTATCAACTGGGAGATATATTTTCGATATACATGCGCTGCTGGAATGTTGCTACATAAAAATAGAAAGTCCACAATTGGGAAGCTGAAAGCATCTCTTTTGTCGTAAAGTTTTGTTCTCAACCGACCCTCATTGTCAAATAATATGTGTGAGTCAAGATATGAGGCAAATTTAACTGTATCTGTTGTATCCTTCATTTTAAGTTCAATGGGATATATGCGTCCAACATAGTCACAAAACTTTAAATTATCTAGTGAGAGGATATCATCTATAAAGCGGAATGGGAAGTTAAAAGATAATGCTAGCTTCTTTTCATTCTTCATAAGAAGCTCCTGTATGAAGCCGGCCTCTTATGCATATAGGAAAAAGTTGGCAAAAAAGGAAAACAGTTGGTTCACATGGTAATGTCGATTGTTTGATGAAAAACACGTCCTCCAAATATAATATATTATCAATTAAGATATCAAACATCTTAATAATGTCAAATTCAGAGAAATTTGGGTTTGAATCAGGGTAGTTTTTATGAAGTACGATTTATCCATCACTAAGACAAGATACTGGTATCTGCGTTTGCCATTCTTCATTATGAAACAAAGCAAAACCAATTCTTTCAATTTGTATTTTAGTCTGGAACGGGTGAAAAGGGTAGAAAAGTCAAAAATTTTAATACTATTGCAAGAGGAAAGAGACTTACAATGTATGGTCTCTAACAGATCTTTGGATTTTTTTAGTATCCACATCTGACTGACGCCGACCCTACAGTATGTAGTTTACACAATAGCTTTGAAGCCCGGGTTTGATTGCTGGAAAAATTGATATCAATTATATTGATTGACAATATTCAGGTCATCAGTAATTGCGTGGCTAGTCGGATTATATATGAATAAGGAACTAGCACAGTGCAATCAGGAGGTTTAGACTTGAAGTCGTCAGTATTGAGATCCTGCAGCACGTGTTTTAATTAAAAAATTTAGTCACAATTAGATTTGGTATAGGTGTAAGAGATGATAGGTACAGATTGATCTTTAAACTAGGGAGATATTTTCGAATGAACTGTTTTATGATGAAGGATATTGCCCAAGTTAATAGCACCGAACCCTTTGTTGGCAAAGAAAAGTTTTAGAAAGGGTCTTTTCTCCTTATAATCGTTTCCAATTCAAACTGTTCTCAGAAATCTGTTACTAGCAATATCCTAGATGATAGCTGTTAATTTGTATTGATTTGAATGGGTGATTGTATCAGTGGTTTCCAAATATAAGTGGTACAGAAAATGAAGTTTTGAAAGGGTTAGTGAATAAAGCTTCGTTTGAATGTGATAAATACTCGACGGCTTTTGTATAAATGTCCAAAGGTTATTAATAGAGACATCATGGAGAGTAGGTGATGTTTGATGAAGATGGCCCTGACCGAGTCTACGTCAGAGTTAAATATATCTATCACATTCATCGAGCTACAGTAAGAACTAGATAGTATACCTTTTCGACCGATTTTGCCATTGTAACCATATGGTGTCGGAGCTCATAATTCTATAATCGAGAAGTCTTCGGAAAGGAGTTGCAAGATGATGATTATTTGTTTTGTTTTGTGGTATACTTTTGCAATAATGCGAACTCGCATAGAAAGTATTGAATGATCAGACTGATTGAAATGCTGGAAAACAATGTCATTTGCTTTGTTTTTTATGCCTGAATTTTGGTCGTACAACGTTTAGTAAGCCTGTCTTTCGTTTCACATACATATACCAATCCGCAGAATGATCGTAGCTGCTAGTAAAGTAAAATGTTTGAGTTAATTTGCTATTGAATTGAGCATTTGTTATTAAAATTTTATATTTTGCAGTTTTTGGTTTTACCTTAAAAGATGAGAGGTTGTTCTCAAATGCTCAATGTTTTTCTCTGCAAGGCAGTTGTTCTCTAATTTTTCTCAAAGCTGTATGGTCAAATTTATTGATGAAGACATATCATATCATAATGAGATAACAAATAATAAAATATTTACATTATTTAAGTGGAAGCGACACGTTCACCTTTTTTCTTTTTAGCAATGAAACACTTTTAGGCCTCCCTGAATTTGAAAAACAAAAACATTTTATAAATCTGCCAAATAACATTCATAAGACATTACACCTATAGACATCAGTATTTAAAAGTTTTGAATTTTGTCTTACGTATTTGCATTATCACTTCAAACTTCTTGACTGCCTCTGTGGTCTCGTGGTAGCGTGTTAGCCTCGAGTGCGGGGGTCGTGGATTTGAACCCCGGCCAGGTCAAACCAAAGACTTTAAAATTGATATTTGCTGCGTCTCCTCTATGCACGCGGCATTAAGGAGTAAGAGCAAAGACTGGTCAGCTCGGAGTCAGAATAATGTGTCAGGGTAAGGTGACATGTCTCCCTGCGGAATGTAACCTTGTGAAATAGCACGTTGTTGTAAAAATCCGGCTCAGCATGTCGGTCTAGCACAAAGCAGAGTTAATATTCATATTACATTAACATGTTCTCGACCTGAATATGCATATTAATTTGCCGCTGGACGTCAAGCAGCCATCCATCATCATCATCATCATAAAACTTCTTGCATGTAGTTCAAAACTTCAAAAATAGCCTCATTTTGAGATCTTGTCATTTACATTTACCCAAGGCTATATCCAAAAAGATGTTTGCTAAAAGATGTTCTTTTAAAGGGTGGTAATATGTGTAAAGGATCTTTTAGTGGAAAGACCATACGAACCTATTTCAGAGAGAGACTGTATTAACGATAAGCCAAAGTCTTGCCCCAAAAAATAGTTTGATACAGAATGTCTAAATTTATTATTTTTTTTTTACAAAAAGCTTAATTTGTGTAAATGGCTTTTAACGTAAAACAAAATGTCAAAAATGTCGATACAGATACATAATATCACAACTGTCAATATGTGCAAATTTTATCATTATTATAAATAAGAAGATGTGGTATGAGTGCCTATGAGACAATTCTCCATCCCATTCACAATATATATAAAAAGTTAACAATTATAGGTCAAAGTACGGCCTTCAACACGAAGCCTTGGCTCACACCGAACGGCAAGCTATAAAGGGCCCCAAAATGACTAGTGTAAAACAATTTAAATAGGAAAACCAACGGTCTAATCTATATAAAAAACGAGAAACATCTATGAACCACACCAACAAAAGACAACCAATGAACAACATGCTCCTGGCTGAGAACAGGCACATAGAAATGCAGCGGATGTAAACGTTTTAACAGGCGCCAACCTTCACCCTAACCTGAGACAGTAGTGTAACATTACAAAATAAAAAGACACACTTATAAAATATCAAATAAAATGGTTTAACTCGATCAAAAAAACATTTATAAAAAACCAAGTAAGCATACACTTAACGAAATAGTTTGAATAAGGACACAATATAAATACAATATTAAAACGTAGGTGCTTATATCACATAGACAGGTAGTAATAAAAAAGATGTAAGAAGAGTGTCAATAAGACAACTCTTATCTGGGACAAAATGGCGTTAAATAAAACAACGTACACAGGTAAATTTAAATATAAAAAATATAATAATTTTGTTGTTAGGAGTACGGAAGTAAACATTGTTTGCAAAATTAATAAATTTGTTGTTCAGAGTACGAGTACAGAAGTGAAAAATTATCGTCATACTAAATACTAAAAGGTTGTACATATTTAAAGAAATAGTGAGACGAGATATAACACAAAATAAACATTGAATTACAGAAATGCATTACAATTTTTTTCAACAGGTCAAATTAACACGAAAGTACGATTTGAGAGTACTAGCAGTTACTGAAAGATAGTTAAAAGCCACAACCAATTAACAATAAAAAAATCATGCATCAGAGACTAAAATCAACTAAAACACATCCCAGGGATTTAGTGTTTTAACGCCATGGACAGTGAAAAAAGTATCGACGGGCAGTAGGATCGTTAGGATTTAACCTTATGATAAATATGTTTCATGTTATATATAGATAAAGCAATCTCTAAGTACAAAATTGACGTGGATGTGTATTTATACATCCCAAAAACCATTCGAAAAGAATACAAATTGAGTTATGATTTAATTTGTTGATGACAAAATCGATGTTAGTGCCAATGTAAACAATATTCAGAGATCTTATTACAAAATTAATAAGATAACCTTTACTTATAAGTTTGTTTAAAGGGTCGATGAGATTGCACGGATCACATAGTGATTTCCGCGCATTTAATACAATATTATCGTAAAATTTAGGATGTGAAATACCGTTTTTAATAAGTTTTAATAAGTTTTTAATAAGGTACAGCAAAATTTATTAATCAAATATTTATATCTATGAAAGAATTTAGTAAATGTTTTAAGTAATTTATGGTAACGAAATCCCTGACTTAATGACAATAAATTAATATGCACAAATAGTAAGAATTTTTTCGAAATATTCTTTAGATTCCACAATATATAAGTAAACAAATAAATGTAAATAAAATACTATAAAATACATAATGCGAGCGGAGAACGATGTCTCTGCTATGCATATGAATTATGACTATTGAACAGCGGTATACTGCTGTTGCCTTTATGAACACAACATATAAAAACACTAATACTATATACATGCAATCAAATTCTATGTTATTTTGCTGATTTCTAAAATATACCCAAATTATTTAATTCTTAAATTTTTGTATCAGATGACAACTGTATTAGTTTGTATGCAGATGGATTTCTCCAATGATGCTTTTAATATAATATAATATTTGACTATATTTTGGACGTTCGGTTATAAAGTGACATCTATCGTCAATAGAGCTGGTGTTACAGTTTATAGCAACATCAAAATATCTGCCTGTTTCTATGCTTAAATTATGAGGCAACGCCTGGATAAATAATTGATCACCACTGGTTTCGAACTTGTCACAGACATTACTGGTATAAACCTACGATATAAATTTTACAAAAATCCTTCATGAAATAAAGGATATAAAGAATATAAACTTTTGACATAAATTTGAAAAAAAAATCTGGCAAGAATTGTACACTTGAGAGCGCTTACAAGACGGGACGGACAGCGCCCGGTATTTGTATGTCCCCTGCAACGCGTCGCACAAGGGACAAAATATCTCTACCTTAGTTAAACATAATGAAATCCATATCTAACAAAATTATCTCTTATTTCACAACACACATTTTGTTTAATCATTCTGTTTAATATAACATCTTTCAAACTTTCCATCAAAGCAGTTCCCAAATAAACACATTTTCTGTTCACACATTTTCAACCAATACTAATTATGTCATATGAATTAGGTTTGTCGAATCAATATTTCATGGAAAATTATGTGTCTGGCGGTGAAATTCTGTCCTCAATTTGACACTAATTCATAGTCAATTTTGTCCCATTAAAGACACATTTTCATTACGTTAGAACTGGTATCATATTTTGTCTGTCAAAAAAGATAAAAATTATCTATAACGTGGACATTATCTTTTAACAGATTCTAACGGAACGTTTGACTAGTAAGGAAATTTTTAGAAAATCTTGAGTTTATACTGAAGTTTATTCATGACAGTAATATAGGTTCGCAAATGTATATATGGCACGGAAAAAAGGCTATTAGAATAATTTCTTACTTAAGTGCTAACATCAGACAATCAAAAAAGCACTTGAGTAGAAAAAAATCCCAACCTTTTTGATTAAACGAAGATGATATGATGCCGATTTTTACAAGTAAACAAAGTATAGGTGAAGAAAAACTTCAAAGAATGTTTAGCCTAATGCAATCATAAAAGAAGGGGACACTTTTGTATCAACAAAATAGAACAAAAATATTTAAATAACATATCCATGTCTTTAATTTATATTGAAAGAGATATTGAAAATTAAAGAGGATTCAAAAGAGAGGCGAAAGATACCAAAGGGTCATCCAAACTCATAATTCAAAAATAAACTGACAACGCCATGTCAAACTAAACACTGAGCAACGTGAACTCCACCAAAAACTGTGGGTGATCTCAGGAGCTCCGGAAGGGTAAACGAAAATTAGGAAGACTATTTGTACTATTTGTAATATATAATTTGTTAAAAAAAAACAAGGAATGTATGAGAAAGAGAAAAACAAAATAATACGAAACCCTCAGTTTTTGTTTGTTACCTTAATTGATTTGTGGGATATTGGTACAGTACCACAGTAATTTTTCCTTAATTCAGACCCTTTATAATAACATTTAAAGAAAGTCCAATAATTTGTGCATAATACGTAAGCATAGACAGACATACACATACATTTGTGAAAGAAAAAACAGTTGAGATATCATTATTTAATAGAAATTTCATTTTTCTTCTGTAGCAATCAGATACAAATATTGAAAAATCTAAAAGCATGAAACATTGAGGAGAAATAAACTCAAAATAAACCCAAAAACAGTTGTTACACGTGAACTATAAAAACAACCCCGTTTAATACCAATTTTCGTCTGTTACGTTTATCGTATATATCCTTTTTCAGATTTCAATCAGAAAAAATAACTACTTAATGCGGTATGGAAGTATAAACGTGAAATGATAGAATCTTTTCATACTTTGGCAAAATGTGAAATAATGTGATATGTTTAAAAAATATGATAAATATGATAGGTTACCGAGCTTGTTTTCAAGCTACAGGTTGTGAAATGGCACATTGTGTATGGATTATACAGAAAAAAGCATCATAATGTGAATAGAAGGTAAACTAAATGATAGAAAAAAGTGTAACAAAAATACTGAACTCCAAGGCAAATTTAAAAAGGGGAAGTCCATAAAAACAGACAAAATCAAACGCTATTAATCAACGGAACAAGTGAAAACAACTGCCATATTCCTGACTTGGTAACGGTACGAAGAAAATGATGGGTTAAACTGGTTTTATAGCTAGCTAAACCTTCCACTTGTATGACAGTTGTTTATAGTTCTATTATATTGACAAAATTGGGTAAGCAACCCAAACAGACATAATAGGTTGATTTGACAATAATTGGGATCCAGCAGTCAAAACTGTGTAACCATACATCACGGTTGATTAAAAAATTCAAACAAACGTACATATTAATCTAACAAAGACGCCAACAAAACAGATGTAGCAAATAGCAATAACTCATCATAGATGCCTAGACCAATTTTGTATGCATTTTGAAATAAAATTAAAAAGATAGCTCTTTGAAAATGCTTTCAGAATATCAAAAGATAAAATAGGGTTACCGTACGTTTTTTCCTGCTTTCACATAAAATAGAAAATTCCCTGAAGATTCCTTTGTATATATCTTTTTCTGAGTTACCTTCCCCTAATAATCAAAGTTTTAATACTATACTTTTCTAAAAATATGAGCAATTATAACATAAGATGTCATAAATTTGAAAATTCATCTAAATGAAAATTCTTATTAATAAATTGTATTCCTGCATCAAAGTTTGCTGACCTAATTAAAAATCTACACCTATTTTGTTCTGCTATTTTACAATCCAAGATGGTGGAAGACACCCATACCACCCTACCACCCTAACCAAGAAAATTTTTTATATATGGTGTAGATCTTATTGTTTTAGCATCCTCAATTTTAAAGTTCACAAGGATATACTGGCTGTTTAAAATTTGTGTCATAGGAATAAAAAAAAAAACAAGTCAGCTATGGTGTGAGCATGATTATTACCCGTTGGAAATTCGACTGGCTGCTGTAATATCAAACTCATCAATCGTGATGTAGATGAAAATTTCCACGTTTGAAAAATTCCAACTTCGGTGTAAATGCTATTGGAATCATTGTAGCTGTTATGATCTTTCAATTTTAAATGAGAAATATTGGTATAGAGCGTAGAAAAGTCCAAAGTTTTCATATTGTCGCCAAATTTTTGATATATTCTGACAAAGGTGTTGCATTTTTCAAGGCTTTCTTTTATTCCCAATACTCTTCCTTTAGATTAGCTTAGAATTGAATACATTTTTCAGTGTATTTTTACTGAAAAATTAAAAAGTACACATCTTTTTGCAAGTTATTGACTGTCCGACTTGTTTTATGTTTTCTGATTGAACGGTGGTTTAACCTAAAGACATGATTATCAAATCATCAATATGAATTGTCATCTATGTGAAGAACGCGCAAATGATTAAATCAATAAAAAGGGAGGCGACTTCTCACGCATATATTAATTTACTTTCTTTTTTTAGATATATAGAAAATGATAAACTCCGCTTTTGCTTATCGATAAACTGGCGTATTAGAAATGCATAATTTTGGATTTGAATTATTTTAAGTTGCACATATATTTACGATCCGAAAGATAAATAACACAAAAGAAGCAACTAATAATGTTATTACATCTATATTTAGTCACGTTATGAAATATACCACCAAAGCTGTAAATATATTTACAAAATATTTTAGTTTAAAAAGTTCACTGATCTATCTCAGGTATCTGCTCCTTTAATAAGCACTTAGCATATAAAAAATACAGAATATAACAATACTGTTACTTCTATGTGCAATTGAATTATATTTGACTATTTTTGCCAAATGACAAAGTCCGTTGCTATTAACGAGGACACCAGTTTGCTATTTCGATGATATGCGGAACCCATTAACATGTGTTGTTCAATTTTGAACCAAACACCAAGATGACTACCTTTTCTTAAAATATGTTTTGATATAGTAAATACAAGAAGGTACTGTGACCACATTTAAACAATACTTTGATTCGCTAAATTACGAAGACTGTTATGATTTGATGCAATCGATTATCAAAAATTACTTTATTACAAAAATTATGTTTAAAAAATGAAAACAACACGTTATAATTTTCATGTTTAACGTGCTTAATTCAATAAAGGAATAATGTATGCTAGCCGGTGGATTGCCGTGGAGAGCAATCATGATTTTTAAATCTTTCCTACGTAGAAGATGACGAATATAAAAATGAGGAGATTTGGTCTGATTGTCAATGACACAACTATCAACCAGAGTCCCAATGACGTGGATGTAGCGGCAATTATAGGTTTTGTACGACTTTCAAAAATGAGCAAACCTCATACCGTAAAGTTAACTACAGATATGACAAAATGACTCGGAACAGGCACATTAAGAATGTGGTTGGGTTAAACAATTTTATGAGCGCTCAATCGTTTAGTAAACGGGGACAGTAGTGTAACAGCAAAACATAAAAATAAACTGTAAACAATATAAAAATAACTATTGGTTATTGTTCATAAAAATATAGTTTGTATCTGTTCGTCTTCAAATTCAAAAATCCATCTTTTCTAGTTATAAGTCAAGGAAGTCAAGTACACAATACGGTTTTAATACTGATATTTTTAGAAATTCATATACTGTACATGCTGTCCTTTAAAATTTAATCTTCGCTAGTTAAAGCAGTCGTCAGAACATATGTACGGTCAATTTCATGTCAAATTTTCGAAACTGTATTGATTAACTTTAAGAATAGCAAATGATAAGTATAGCGACAACACATCGATACATACTGAAATCATGTGACACTCGTATATCCTAATCGAAAAATTAATGTTCCTTTTAGCAAGTCTAAGAAAGTGCTGGTGTTTAAATGAAATAAATTTCCAATTATCTTCAAATATTCCGCTTTGAAATTGATTGCGTATATATAAAATCAACTTTTACTATCACGTTAGCATTTGCAATTATTTGAAGACAGTCATGTTTTCTTTTTTTTAATTCAATATCAAAATGATTAGTCCTCCAGTTAGATGTCTTGTGTACTACTCAGGCGCAATCATACGAAATAAAACGACATATTAAAAAAACAATATTCATGCTAAAAATGTTTCAACTTCAAACATTTTGCTTCTAAAATATAAGAAATTATATTGTACGATAACATTTCCATTGGCCTCCTGAAACTCGGTTTTGATTCATAAGTTACGGTTTACTTTATAATCCGTCATAGTATTTAATGGACAACCGTAACGATTACAATTTAGAATTCGACTTGGGTGCGGTTTAAACAGAATCAGTTCTAATCGACGAAAGGGGCATTAGCTGTCAAATTCCTGATATCCGATTTTTAACATTTTAACATACTTAAACGTGTCTCCAAATTACAAAAAAGTCCAAAAGACACAATTAACAAAGCATGAACTCATTATAATGTATTAGCATTTCTTGCGTATTTTAGACCAGACGCCATCTAAATAACTATCGAGATGACCTCCGAAGACTGCCGACGATCTTATGACTTGATATAAAAATAACAATAAATATATATAGACAGATAAGCACGTGTAATTGTGTAATGACAATTTTTCTAGATCTGTTTGATTTCATGTTATGGATTAAAAAAAGTATCATCAGTTGACCTGAATATGAATGATTTTTTGTGGGCAACAGTCAACGTAATGGTTTTTCCTGGTGGCTATCTTGTTTCATTTTTCATTGTTGACATGTTTTTCTTTTGAATAACTGAATACGATTAGTACATGCGTAACCTGGGGTAAAATTTGCATGAATACGGATTCTAATGAATTGAATTATTGACTTGCAAGCCAATAATACATTTGCAATGTTATAGTTTATTTTGACAAAATTTAACTAAACTAACAGCTATAAGCGATATATAATTTCGAATTCCGCTTTAATAAATGTTTGACAAAAAAATATTTTAATTGTGTATTCTAAATCGTAGCAAATGTCCCCTTAACATGTTCAAACAGAAATGTGCTCATATTGGTAATCATTATAAATAGAAAGAACAGGTGTAAAAAAATGGAATTTCTATACAGAGAAAACAGTACAGAGTACTATTTTACAAAATAGGTTGAAACTTTACCAGTTGTAAATAGTTTTATGTCTGGAATGTTGGGTAAAGGCGAAATTTGTCATAATCAGAGAGAGATCTATCAGGCAAAGATGGTAATAAACTTCTTGCATATAATTTATTTTTAGAAAAGTTTTGGAACTTAGACCTATTGTAAAATTCCAATGCCATTTATACATAAGAGTTGTCTTGCCAAATTCCGATGTGTTGTTGCTCTTTTAGAGTTGAAACAGGGAGTAAATTTGAAAATTTACTTTCACGAGATCGAGTCTGTGATACTTGTATTAATAACATTAACGGTACCAAACGAGCGTTTCGAAAATTTTATTCAGGTACCGAGGTAAAGGCTACTTGGCTGTTGATACCATTATAAACTAACATACCATCAACAGAGCTAGTAGCCAAACAGTGGAAGCAACATCTCATCAAAAATGTCAGGCTTATAAATTGTTTACGCCCGACGCGCATTTCGTCTACATTAGACTTATTAGTGACACTCGAATAAAAACAGCTAGAAGGCTAAACCAAATGCGAATGTGAAAAGCATTAAAACTCAAAATTCCAAAAAGGTTGTGCAAAATAAAACTTAGACAATCTATACCTATGGGTAGAAAAATCTTACTGTTTCGAAGAAATCAACATTTCGTAAATAGTAAATTTTACAACAGAAAAACGAACATATCAATGCTATTTCTTTTCAACATAAAATTGCCAACTACTGGATTAGAGTGGTACCTTCGGAGACGAAATGTCCATCAAATAACATTAACGGTGCCAATTTCACTGCGCGTTTCGACAATTGTCGCTTCAGGGATGCTAGAGGTCAAAATATTTGAAAATCCAAACTTAATACAAACGTTGAAGAGCTGATCAAACCAAAAAGGACATAAAGTATAGCTAAATCCCGACAAGGAATCACAGTTTGTTTTTAATGTCTGAGATATACTTCTTAATCTTATATGGTTTCAAAAAGTTTATATCAACAAATTTCAATTAAACAATATGTATTGAATCACTGAAATCAGTTAAAAGATAAATAAAGGAGTTTTGCTAAGATACTCAAATGAAAGAAAGTTTCAGAGTATGATATGGATTGATGAAAAAATAAAGCGCTTTCTTTGCAATTGTCCTACAAAAAAACACTGCAAAAGATCAAAATACTATATGATATTTTACTTTTATGTTGGAAAAGGTGTATTCAGATAGATTAACGTTGAACATAAATCTTAAATATACGGGACTGGGACACTGCGCAAATGTGAAGTTTGTTTTCCCTTTCCTAATGCTGCATCTTGTTTTTTAGCAGGACTTTGATTTGACATTAAGACAAAACTATAACTGGTACTGAAAAAGATAGGACCAACAAATATGAAATTTTGCAATGTTTAACAAAATAGGAACTATTTACTAATGTGACTTTAAAGGTATATGTACTAGTATTCTGAAGTCACCAGTCTTTTTCAGTGAGATTTTAACAAGCTACTTATTCATTTGCCTTGTGCAGCTAGTGTTCATTTTTTATAAGAATGAATACGAAAATTATATCTTATGAAACATTCTTATATTTATAAACATCGTCTTCGTCGAATATCCTGAAGGAAAGTCATTCTGATTAAGATTCTTCTGGAAAATAGTTCTGTTAAAAGATAATGATCAAAAACACTTACTACTGTAACTCGTAGACAACCGCTTCCATTATCGTATTTCCACTGTATGGTATAAATCGTATTATATTTGTCAAATGATAACGACAGCAAATTAGCACAAATTTTGTTTAATCGATTTACAGATTTTACAAGAGGCTTTTTAAGGCTAACATGATTTCAATAACCATAAATACTTTTGACCTACTTACATGTAGTAATGTGTAATCAAACAAATCTTTTATGAATATGATAATATAAAGAAAAAGATATGGTATGATAAAGCCACTAGTTTGACATGTTGAATTTCATAATATAAAAGTTTTATAGATATAATATATCAAATCATTCAGATGTTCATAAGGCAATAACCTATCTGTTATAGGTATTTGTATTTTTTTCTTTTTTTTCTTCATACATATTTACGTTTAGGTTTAAAATTGCTTGCATTAACTGCAAAAATGCCACAAAAGCCTCATTTTCGTGATCTTATCATTAATATTTAGATATGAGCCAAGGCTTTACCCAAAAAATTATTTTGCTACAAAATGTATTTTATAATATTGTTACTGTGCAAACGATATCTTTTTAGTAAGGCATTGGCTCATATCTATTTTGTCCCAAAACTATGCATAAAATGGCAATTTTAGGTCAAAAATGTTAATTTGGTCATGTTTGTGCCATCATTGTGACATCACAAATGACATTTATGCACTAAAATGCTCAGATTATATCATATGATAATAATTTTAAGAAAGTGAAATTCGAAAAGTTTATGAACAGGACGTGGTATTGCGGAGCAGACGAGAATGAAAACATGTTTCTTAATAGACAGATTTGCCCTGATGCTAGTGATTTGAAAAAAAATAGAATTTTTTAAAAATATGTTTAGCAGCCTCTCATAAGCAATGTCGTCGATTGTGTTATAACAAAGACCAGGTATATCATGAAAAATTTCAGGTCTTATACATTCGATGCGCAATTTTGAATTTACTTTATTCAGCTACTCTCAGCCAAAAATGAATTATTCGTAGAATACACCCATCCTAGGTCAATTTTGAATGATGAATTACAATACGAGTGTTTATTTAAAAAAATGTTTTGGTTTTTAAATTATACAAATGCACTAAATGAATCATGAACAATGCCGATAGCCGCCTCGGTGGTGTCGTTGTAGCGTTTTATTCTCGAGTGCGGGAAGGCATGGGTTCGAGCCCCGACAGGGTCAAACCAAAGACCCTATAATTGGTATTTGCTGCTTCGACGCTAAGAACGCAGCATTAAGGAGTAAGAGCAAAGACTGGTAGACTCGGAGTCGGAATCATGTGTCCGGGTAGTGTGATATGTCTTCGTGTGAACGGTTACCATGTGGACTAGCACGTTAAAAATATGACTCAGCGTGTAGGTCTAGTACAAAGCAGGCTTAACATTCATATTACATTAGCATGTTCTTGTTTTGAATTTATATCATATTGCCGCTGGACGTTAAACAGCCACCCATTATCATCGTCAACAATACCGAATCACTGAATACCTGGCAGAAACATTACGGTTTTTATAATAAAATATGTCGTTTTATGATTATTGTTCGATGCTACTTTCTGGATTTACCTTTTTTAATATGCAGTAGTATTCGGTTTGAGAAATTGTTCTATGTGTTGAGTAGTTGTAACCAATAACTTCTTACTGAGGTGTCAGGTCACAACATTATGTTTGGTCTTCCCACTGAGTCTTTTTTGCATGATACATGTATCAAAACATGAATCGCGCTGTCTTTTTAAGACCCTTGTTCTGCTGTTTACGTTAGATTGACAATAACGGCTTTTATCCGAAAAGATAATGATCATTCATTACTTATGATCAAGTTCTGACGATGCATGGGCCACTGTTAAGTTTCTCGAAAGATACGAGCTGCAAGTACATTACCTATGGCCAGATGACAACGTCCTCATGTTATTGGTAGTCAATCGATTGCGGACAATATCATCTCTTTTCAGTCGATGTTGTTTGTCGAGCTGTAAGACTCGCTCTATCGAATCATGTTGCAAAGTATGCCGATAAATGTACCTATGCTGACCTGTAGCATTATTTGGACGTTCATTGGAACTGTCTCGTGCATTGAAATAATCTGTCAAATGTTGTATTGTGCATACATTACAGTTACATGCATCTTCAAAAAGTTCAATGGTTTGTTCATGAAGTAGTCTTGGCATTTCTCCAGCATCAAAATGATACTGACAGACCTATTTAATTTCTTCGTCTGAAATAACTTAATCATTGCACTGATGAGCACTACATATTGTGTTAGATGACAGAGCTAACTTAATGTCTTTATTTTATTATTTCTTGAACAAATTGTTTTCCTGTATCAAAGTGTCTGTATCATCGTACGAAAACAAATAATTACTCGTAACTTAGTAAAGATAAAAACAATCAACTAAATTTTCAATAATTCATTGTATGACAGATCATACTATTAGCACAATAAAAGTTTTACAACACTGCAATAAGGATATAAAGTACATTCAAACGGAAGAATAACTTTGAAGTAAATTTTGTATTATTTCTTTTCCTAGGTATGGTGTACACGTTTCCATTAGATTGTGTACTAACGTACTTTGCGTGCATGAATTACTTATCCGTATCTGAGTACATTGATCAGGCTGTTACATGTTTTGGAATGGTGCCTTGGTAGTTATGCCAATTCTGAAGAGTATTTTTCAGATCTTCTGTTGTAGAAAAGACTATGGTTGTCATATTCACTGTAGCTTGTCATGTAGCATGAAATCCGAGTGCTGGAGTTTCTTCTCATTTAACACTTCAACGTAATTCTTCCTTTAACATGATTTTCGTTTATATTTGATCATTTTAAGAATTTTTGTGACATGAAATATGTGTAAAATCTAAAAATTTTATTTTATATCGACTTATAAGTTTGAATATCCATTTGGTATATTCCGCCTCTCTTGTATAGTTATATAACTTTATAGTAATGTTATAAAATTACAATTGCTTAAACAAGAAATTGTACTTTTCTTAATTATACCTCGTTGTTCTCCGTTTCATGATAGAAGGAACAATTATTGTTTCAATGTTGTAATTCCAGACAGACATTGTTTGTCCTGCAGAAAGGTTTGTCAAAACAATGTATTGACACTATAAAGAGTGTCTAGCAATCTGTTATGCTGTTTAGAAAATTAGTTCATTAATAATAGGATTCATTTCGATGTTCGATATGAACTACAAAATTTAATATAAAGTTAAGAAAATTAAGAAAATCGACAAATAAAGTGGTAATGATTAATAAGCATCTTCCTTCAATGATATTGAACCGGATCTCACTGCGCAAAAGAGGACGTCTGGATGACATATCAAGTCCTAACTACAATGATTGACGCACGGTACTCATAAGTCTTGTAATTAAGGACATTTTACCTACTTTTACTAATTCCAAAGATAAACTAATAAACTATTCATGTAGAAAGCACCAGCAGTTTTACTCAATCAAACAATATCAAAGCTCAACATCTTACCATCAAAACTGAATGTTTAATTTGCGATTATATTATATACATGAAACGAGTGACACAACTGTATAATGATACCAGTAGAAGAAGACCAAGGCATATCAAATCGTTCTGCATGTATGTACCGGTGGAGACATAACTGATAAGCTGCTAATAACAACATACTGAACAAAAAAGAAAGAAGAAAACACCATAAGTATCTGAATAAAAACGAGGTGGATAAAAGCCTACTAAAGTGAAAAGATGCACTAGAGAACAATGTAAAAATAATCAATAGCAGATAGAGAAGAAGATTTAGATTTATTGCACATTCTATGCAGTGACAGTGATGCAAATGTTGCAAAGAAATAACTAGTTCTGCAAGGAACGTAATGGAAAAAAAATCGAACAGGGTGAAAGACCCAATTACACTTAGTGAGAAAATGTCCATAAAAAGAAACAGAACGGCAGTCTAACGGAAGAAACAGTACGAAATATACAGAAATCAAACCATATAATAGAACATCATATCAGTAATCAACTACGTAGAGAAAAAACATATGGATAAACCAAAGATTACAACACCTTAAATGAAAACCTAATTTAAAAAACCGTTTTTTCCTAATAGAAAAAACCAAATCCAGTCAATCGGTATATTCAACCTAGTTCTCAATAATAAAAAGCAAATGGATGGTGACTACAAATTATATACTGATCATTTTTTTTGCAGAATTTTACAGTTTGTCTTTTTAGTTTTTTAATATCCCCATGTTTTTCATTCAACTAGTCATCCTACTAAACAAAGAGCATGCTGACTATGGAAATATTGTAAATAATGAAATAGCCTTATCAATAATTATAATATTGTGCAACAGTAACCAATGTTTCCTAATTATGTGTATTAAATGCAGCAAAAATTAAGAATATATACTTTTGTTTATTACTTGATTTGTTTCTTTCTAATCGATCGATGAGTTAAGAACATCGGTAAACTACTGTCAACTTAATTTGCCATTTTACAGGTCATTTTTTTTACCCATATATACCAAATATGTTTTTTACTTTGGGTTTCTATTAAAACAAACCTTTGGTGTGTTTGTAAAATTGTAATGTGAAGGAATAGCATAAGTACTATCATTTACTAATATTATAGCTGTATTTCATTGATAAGTTTCATATCATAAATTAACTGTTTACAAAATTTCATTTTTTTTTGGAAATACTAAGGATTTTCTACCCCAGGAGTAGATTCACTTAGCAATGTCAAAGAGGGACGAAAGATACCAGAGGGACAGTCAAACTCATAGATCGAAAACAAACTGACAACGTCATGGCCAAAAATAAAAAGACAAACAGACAAATAATAGTACAGATGACACAACATAGAAAACTAAAGACTAAGCAACACGAACCCCACCAAAAACTGGGGGTGATCTCAGGTGCTCCGGAAGGGTAAGCAGATCCTGCTCCACATGTGGCACCCGTCGAGTTGCTTATGTTATTACAAATCCGGTAAATAGTCTAATTCGGTAAGTCACATTCGTGAAAAGGGAAGGGTATTGTAGTTACGACATAAGGAACATATCCGATATCATCTGTGAAACGGTTATTCCATAACGGTCAACCAACTCGTGATGGCGTCCGTAAAATTTACGAAGGGATGAATTCAACTTCACCATTTGGAACTCTTGGTTTAATAGCTTCCTTGTGAGCAGCAATCCTCTATCAAGGAAATCATGATAGGAAACACAAGCTCGGGAATATCGTATCAATTGGGAGATATATACTCCGTATGCAGGCGCTGCTGGAATGTTGCTACATAGAAATTGAAAGTTCACAATTGGGAAGCTGAAATCATCTCTTTTGTCGTAAAGTTTTGTTTTCAACCGACCCTCATTGTCAATTTCTAGATGTAAGTCAAGATATGAGGCAGACTTAACTGTATCTGTAGTATCCTTTATCTCTAGTTCGATGGGATAGATTCGTTCAATATAGTCACCAAATTTTGTATTATTTAGTGAGAGAACATCATCTATATAGCGGAACGTAGAGTTAAAGGATATTGCTAACTTCTTATCTCTCTTCATAAGAAGCTCCTGTATGAAGTCAGCCTCATAATAATAAAGAAACAAGTCGGCAAGAAGAGGGGCACAATTGGTTCCCATTGGAATTCCGACAGTCTGTTGGAAAACACGTCCTCCAAACGTAACAAATATGTTGTCAATCAAGAAATCAAGCATCTTGATGATGTCAGTTTCAGAGAATTTTTTGTTTGAATCAGAGTGATTCTTTACAAAGTAGGATTTATCACTCCCCAAGACAAGATACTTGTATCTACGTTCGCCATTCTTTTTAATGAAACAAAGTAATACCAACTCTTTCAATTTGTCTTTTAGTTTGGAATGGGGAATACTTGTGTAAAGTGTAGAAAAGTCAAATGTTTTAATACTATTGCAAGATGAGAGAGTCTAAGATTGTATGTACAAGCTTTCGGAATTTTCGGTCCTCAATGCTCTTCAACTTCGTACTTTAAGTATACTTTTTAAGTATGCTTTATTTTACCAACCTTGCACTTTCACCACTTGACTGTGTTTTTCTTCAGCAGTTTGTCAAAATTTCTGACCAGTTGAACAGTTTGGTTTGATAAATAAATTGCAATAGGTAGAGAGCAACACTAACAGTCAAGTCACAGAAAAATGCCATTTTACAGGTCAGGTGTTTTTTTTTATATCAAAAAGATTTTTAATCGGTTCGTACTTTAAGTTTTGACAAAGTGTCCATGAAAACAAACCTTTCGACTAACTGTTTACAAAATCTCGAATTTTAAGAAATACTAAGAATTTTCGATACAGGAATAGATTCACTTAGCTGTATTTGGCAAAACCTTTCGGAATTTTGGATCCTCAATGCTTTTCAACTTCGTACTTTATTTGGCCTTTTAAACATTTTTATTCGAGCGTCACTAATGAGTGATTTGTAGACAAAACACGCGTCTGGCGAACAAATATTTAAGCCCAGTATCTATGATGAGTTTATTTACAGCCACTGGGTCGATGCCACTGTTGATGGAAGTTTCCTCATCGAGGGTATCACAAACCCAGTAGCAAGCACTTTTTTCGAAAAACTAAGGATATTCTACCTAAGGAATAGTTATGATGACTTTATTTACCTACCTTATCTGTATTTGGCAAAACCTTTCGAAATTTTGGGTCCTCAATACTTTTCAAAAGAGAGACGAAAGATACCAAAGGGACATTCAAACGCACAAGTCGAAAATAAACTGACAACGCCATGACAAAAAAGAAAAAGACAAACAGACAAACAACAGTACATAAAACACAACATAGAAACTAAAGACTGAGCAACACGAATTCCACCAAAAACTAGGGATGATCTCAGGTGCTCCGGAAGGGTAATACGATCCTGATCCACATGTGGCACCCGTTGTGTTGCTCATGTTAGTACAAACCCGGTGATAAGTATAATTCGGTAGGTCACATTCGAGGAAAAGGGGACAGGATTGTAGTCACGACAATTGGAACATATCCGTTGTCATCTGTGAAACGGATATTCCATAACGGTCAACCAACTCGTGATGGCGTCCGTAAAATTTACGAAGGAATGATTTCAAATTCACCACTTGGAACTCTTGATTTAATAGCTTCCTTGTGAGCAGCAACCTTCTATCAAGGAAATCATGCTAGGATATACAAGCCATGGAATATCGTATCAACTGGGAGATATATACTCCGTATGCGGGCGCTGCTGGAATGTTGCTACATAGAAATTGAAAGTTCACAATTGGGAAGCTGAAATCATCTCTTTTGTCGAAATGTTTTGTTTTCAACCGACCCTCATTGTCAAATTCTAGATGTACTTTATTTGGCCTTTTTAACTGTTTGATTTGAGCGTCACTGATGAGTTTTTTCTAGACAAAACGCGCGTCTGGCGTACACAATTTTAAGCCTGGTATCTATGATGAGTTTATTCAGTCCATGTTGAAACGGTCCCGTAGACAGACTGCATTAAGCTTTGATGACCTTCTTTCACGTCTTTATCATCCGCTAGGGTTACATGTAGACGAAAAATGCGTCTGGCGCAAAGAAAAAAAATTGAATCCTGGTGTCTATGATGAGTTTATTTGCAACCACTGGGTCGATGCCACTGCTGGTGGAGTTTTTATTCCCCGAGGGTATCACCAGCCTAGTAGTCAGCACTTCTGTGTTGACATGAATTATCATTGATATGGTCATAATTATAAATTTACTGTTTACAAAGCTTTGAATTTATTGAAATACTAAGGTTTTTCTACCTCAGGAAAAGATTACCTTAGCTGCATTTGGCAAAACTTTTAGGAATTTTTGGTCCTCAATGCTCTTCAACTTCGTACTTTATTTAGCATTTTTAAGTTTTTTTGATTCGAGCGTCACTGATGAGTCTTTTGTAGATGAAACGCGCGTCTGGCGCAAAGAAAAAATTTGAATCCTGGTGTCTATGATGAGTTTATTTACATTAGAACTATTCTTTTTTTCACTGCCTGTTAATTTTCTTAAATGTTTGAGAGATTATGCACTTGACAAGGGATGCATAGATACATTTTCGCCAATATACAGACTGGTCAGTATAATTTGTGATCTAGCTCTTTTCCGTCTTTTTAAACCAGGAAGATCGAACGTTTACATGCTGAAAAGCGGAAATTCCTTCCTATTCAGTTTACTAATAACGGAATTGATGCTATCAACATCAGCAACTTTCTTCATCACAAAGAGGTAACATCTAAAATTCTCATTTATTTTCGTAATCAGTCTGTTTCTTTTGTATCCTACAGTTACACCAAAACCATTGCACCTAAAGTATTTAACTATAAGCAAGCATTGTCGGGCCTTATATTTAGAAAAATACATAAAAAAACCCTCGGACATGTGACTGTTCCCACTCGCCTTATATTTACAGCCCCTCTGGCCATGTTATTACTGGGGATCTAAACCTAATTCAACATGAACATCTCCGAAAGGTGATATCTCGTGGTCCTAAGTTCAGAGCAACCCAACACATCAATTGGAACCATAACTTCAAAATAATTATGGATTCCATTGAGGACTACGCCAGAGCATGTGCTAAACGAGAAAAAGTTGAACTGGACACATTGTCAGAATGGGTCAAAACAACCAGGTCTCTGATTAAACATCGAATTCATAAGTTAAAAAACTGTGTGAATGATCGACCAAAGTCCGTTTTCAGCGACAAAGAAGCTGTGAAATGTCTATCATCTCTTCACGATAAATATGTTGTTGTTCCTGCTGACAAAACTTCAAATAATATTGTTTTTGTATGTAAATCGTACTACTATGAGTGTCTTGTAAATGAATTAGGAATAAATGAGCACTCAGGTAATCCCACATACAAAAACATATCATTTGACAAGGATGAGATTTTGGCGAATCATAAGTCCTTCATGGCTTCAATGAACATTATATTGAACAGCAAATCTGAGGACTTACCTTGTTTGTATTGGATACCTAACCTTCACAAAATTCCGTACAAAGAACGGTACATTGCCGGCTCATCTGCATGTTCTACAAAGGAATTGTCCATCAGATTGACAAAAATTGTGGCCGCAGTGAAAAAGGGTCTTCAGGAATACTGTGAAACTGTTTACTTGCGTAGTATGTGGATTCTAAATAAAACTAAAGAACTTCTTGATAATTTTAAATTTCGATCTTTCTGTGAAATTAATTCTATCAAAACTTTTGATTTTTCAACCCTGTATACCACCATTCTCCATGTGAAATTGAAAAATCGTATTAAAGAAATAATCCACAATGCTTTTCAATATAAAAATGGCAGCATACGCTATAAATTTATTGCTTTGGGATATCATACGGCATATTTTGTTAATAGTGAACAAAAAGGTAAAACATGCTACACAGAGGAACAAGTGTTCAGTATGCTGGAGCTTCTCATTGACAACATATTTGTTGAATTTGGAGGTAGACTTTTTCAGCAAGATGTCGGCATTCCTATGGGAACGAACTGTCCGCCTCTCCTTCCCGATCTCTTATTACTTTCATATGAGCCGGAGTTCCTTCAGACACTTGTCAAAACAAGAAAATCAAAGAAGCCCGATCATTTGATTTCACATTCAGATATATTGATGACTTTTTTTTTCCATTAACAATCCAAACTTTTCTGATTGGGTTCCATTTCTACATCCTCCAGAACTAAAAATTAAAGTATCAACAGACACGGCTACCTCCGCCTCATTTTTAGACTTATACCTCGAATTTGACATAAGTGGTCATCTCAATACCAGAATCTATGACAAGCGAGACGATTTTAATTTTGAATATAAATTTTCCGCACCTTAGTAGCAATATACCAACTTTACCTGCAAATGGGATATACATTTCCCAACTCATTCGGTATTTAAGAGCTTGCAGATGCTACTCAGACTTTATAAAACGTCACCAGAATATGAGCAGACAGTTGATGAGCCAAGGTTATGTCAAAAAATGTCTCGTCCTGTTTCTAAAAAAGTTCATTGGAAGATATCCAGACCTTGTTGATAAATATTCCGTATCAACTTCACAAATAATACATGATGGTCTTAAAGTATAGATTCTAGGTACTGACGTTGTTTATCATCTTAAGTACGTGTTAAAGTTCCCCTTTTTTGTCCTTGTATATTTTTAACCTTTACTGTTTATCCATTTTTGATTATATACTTATGACGTGGATCGCTACTTATACATCCCGCCATTGTGTTATTGTGCTATTGTCAATTTTGAGTTTCTGTCTTTCATTTTTGCTTATGTACTTTGTCTATATGCCATTTTGTGTTTCTTTGTTGATACAGTTACCTATTATGTCTGTTTGTTTTGCTCACACATTGTTGTCAATATAATTGAATTATATGCGACTGTCATACAAGTGAGAGGTTTAGCTAGCTATAAAACCAGGTTTAATCCACTATTTTCTACATAAGGAAATGTCTGTACCAAGTCAGGAATATGACAGTTGTTTTGCATTCGTTAGATGTGTTTGAGCTTTTGTTTTTGCCATATTATAAAGGAATTTCTGTTTTGAATTTCCCTTGGATTCGGTATTTTTGTTATTTTACTTTTTACACGCTTGGTTTCTACCTTGTCCAAGTTGTCTTCGTCCATATTTTTCACTCACTTATGTGCTATGATTCAATAGATCGTCTTTCCGAAATATGTCATGCTATATTCCATTTATTTTGTTTGGTTAACTTGCCCTTCAATTTCTTCACATTGACCTCATGAATATATTATAAAAACTATAATAAAAATACCGAACTACAAGGCAAATTCAAAAGGGGGAAGTCCACAAAAATGACAAATCAAGCGCTATCAATCAACAGAACAAGTGAAAAACAACTGCCATAGTATATGTACATTAACTTTCAGTTGTTTAATACTTTTTCGCGATGAATTGACAATTCATTTCACCATATATATTCATGAAAAGTTGTCTACATTTTGTGACCATCTACCTGAATTAATTGCTGGCCTTTGTAAGATTAAATCTTCTGAATAGTTATATACATCTTGAATTGTCTTGCTGCCTGAATTGCGAATACAATATTTAAAACCATGTTTACTTAAAAGTTAGCCCCAAGCTGATAAATTGCTTTCTGAAATAGCAAATAAGATGTAAAGGAATGGAACATTGCGGTATTCTATTGTGTGCAGATGATACTGTATTGGTGTCAATCAATGAAACTGAAATTCACACCATTTAAGGCATTACATATAAATATTAACGTAAATTCTAAGAAGTAAGGTCAAACGTGAAAGAAGAAAGACGAAATTGAGGACAGGTAGTATCAGATTTGTAGATATGAGATTTAAACCTTTAATCAGAGGCAAAAATACAAAAAAAAAGCCCGACACTGCGAAGACTTGCTCATCAGAACAATCAACTTAATCAAATAAACAACGGTAGAAAGAAGTACAAATATCCCGTCATCGTAAGTAAACGATAAAGTGATACTAATATATTGTAACAATAAAGACCTGAAAATATAGAATGCATTAGTTCTAGAGCTATATAACATCATGTGAAGGAATGAAAGTCCAGATTAAAGGGGATTATTCATGCGCAACTACCTGTTTTTGTTATACACAAAGTAAACAGGAAAATTTGAAACAAAATAAAACTTTATACCAAGATAATAAGAAACATTTAAGCGAACATTTTTCTACGATCTCCTGCATTCAACGAACAAAGACTGATTTGTTCCAGAGCTGAAGTGAATATAGACTCAAAAGGAGACTACAAATTAATTATACCTATAAAATAATGAGTGTTTATACAATACCGTTAACGGTACCAGTTTTTCTGCACCAGATGCGCATTTCGACAAAAATGCTCGAGGCCAGAATATTTGAAAATCCAAAGTTTATTAATAAGATGAAGGGCTTATAAACCAAAATAAATAGTATAGCTAAGCCGGGCAAGGAATCAGAAATTTGTATAAAGGAGATATATTCCTTAATTTAAAAAAGAAAAAGTTATCTTTGATGTCACAGCTCTTGTTTAACGTATAGATGCATGAAGTGAGAGAAAACTTTATAAAGAAACATTTAGTGTGATCCTTTGATATGATTTACCAGTGCATAGAACATTAATGCGTTGGTAAATTTACCAGAATGTATGGCAAAGAGCATGTAGAGAAGGTTTCTGGGTACAAATAACTGTTATTTTGAAACCAATAACAACATGGATATGACCATCCGTTGACCCATCTTGGTCAAATAAGGTCTTCCGTCACGCCTACTTATTACGTTGTTTGTACCATGGACATTTAAACGCACAGGGTCGTCAAAGGTTTCTCAACACCTAAAACAAATAACTCGAAAAATTACTACGGGAGTAAACGTTGTGTGATTTGATTAACATTGAATGATTGAGTATTCTATATTGGCGTTTAAGTTAACTTTCGATGTACAACTATATGTAATATATGTGTGCGTTAAGTTAAATTCAAAGAGTTCGGTATTATTAACAAAATGCAGATTACATTTTTTAAGTTGTTACGGTTTTCCTCGTATTTTAATTTTTCATTGTTGGGGCTTCTTCGGGGCGGCACATTGATAGCAAGAAACAGAAAATATGAAATATAGATAACAAATAGTAAAATATCAGAAAATGAGTAGAAGAAAAC
The DNA here is from genome assembly GCF_021869535.1 of Mytilus californianus. NCBI lineage: Eukaryota > Metazoa > Mollusca > Bivalvia > Mytilida > Mytilidae > Mytilus > Mytilus californianus. The sequence continues at coordinate 29,865,626 of NW_026262690.1, read as the reverse complement.
ATATCGCCCCGAGATGATATGTTTCAGGACTACCTCGAGCCTTGAAGAGCAAAAAATCATTTTAGTCCTTCGGACTAAATAATTGCATAAAAAAAATAAAGTCAAATTGAAAACTCAAACTTTCAGATTTTTTTGTATATTCAAATATCATGCTTACAAAATTCAACTCCTTTAAATATCATTCAAGTATCATATGAATCTGGTCGTCTCGGTGCAAATTCACGTTGATGGTTTGTGTGATCATAAATCGGTGCTGGTTTTTATTAATGAGAAATAACTATACACATAAGGTTTTTATTGATTTAGGATATAGATAATAGTTGTCAAAGGTACCAGGCTCATAATTTGTTACGCCAGACGCGCTTTTCGTCTACATAAGACACATCAGTGACGCTGGGATCAAAAAAGTTAGAAAGCCAAACAAGTATAAAGTTGAAGAGCAAGATAAAGGGTATTTGTCTATTAGACAGCACCCTAGCGACACAAACAACCAAAAGACATCAAATCATAATTCCATGTAGAAATAAATACAGAAAAATAAAAAAAATTGTCGAATTGAATAGTTTTGCTTTAAATGCCACTTGGTATCAAGTTGGTATGGGAAGGGTTACAACAACCGAGTTGTATGTTATATAATTCCAGATGGCAAACGCACCATACAAGCACTGTGTCTTTCGTCAGGTACTTGTCGACTGGGTTGGTCTAAGGTTGTTATCGTTATTTTGATTCAGTTGTATTTCCTATATGTAACACAGAGAAAGTTATGTTGAAATGTTTATATTTGTTTGACATTTATTATTACCTGAAAACGTATCATAAATAATCTGTTTTTTTTTTTAAATGAAGGAGACAATTGCAGTGAATGTGGTCTATTTACACTTAAATTGAATGTTTTGATTTGAGTACAAAGCTACATGGATTTTTTATTTTCATTTCTTTATGGTCAACTTTTTCCAAAATTTCATAGTCCTCCTTTTCCCTGGTTTTAACTAATTGATCGTCCCCTTACAATCTGTAATGACTTTCATTGTTCGTAGCTGTGTTTCAAAATATATTCTTATATCAAAAAATATGTCCATAATACAGAAACAAAAGATAGTTTGTAGGGATGGTTATTCGCTTAAAAAATATCCTGATTCCCAATTTTGAAGAAAAAATAACACATTGTGATGAGGGAGATTCTGTAAAATTCTGATTGAGAGTTAAACTATTCCAAATCTGTAGCTTGTAAGCTACACCTTTGTAAGCTCTAGCTTTGTAAGCTCCAGCTTTGTAAGCTCCGGCTTTGTAAGCTACAGCTTTGTAAACTCCAGCTTTGTAAGCTCCAGCTTTGTAAGCTACAGCTTCGTATTTGATTTGGCCTTCTTATTGTTTTGATTCGAATCCACTGGTGAGTCTTATTTACACGAAACGCGTGTCTTTGTGTATCAAATCATAAGCCTAGTATCTTTCTATTTGTAGGAAAAACTGTACCTTCCATCAGAGGGTTACACCTCAGACATCCCCTCAAATAGGGCACTATCTTTAAGTGTATCTGTCTCGTTCAATATCGATATTTAAAGAAAACGTTGTTGATGATTAAATTTGTCATCTTCCTCGATTTCATGTTTTTGCTATTTCATTGTTAAAATTGACACATAAATGTCAAAATTATGTTATCAGCAAAAATTTAATTCGGTTTTATTGATGAGTAATTTACCATACATGCATCATAAGTGATTAGATTACTGTGATAGTAGAAGAAATTGATTGCTATAAAATATGCACATGGATGAAATGTAATTTAATTTTAACGTCTTACTTTGAATTAAACGCAAGATAGCTTTATTTTCAGAAATAAGATATTTTGTTCTGTGACTGAACTAGACAACGAACAACTGTAATTTAATAGTATCCTTTGAAAGAAATGTAAAGGTTGTGCGGTCTATCGATAAATCAGTACTCGTAATATCGCAGTGTAGGAACGAAAATGTACACGCGAATTATTCGCGAAGCCGTTTCAACTGATATAGACATGTCCACGACGAGGGGTTTTATGTAATTTTCATTACCTATGCCGTACTTGGTAAACATGAAAGGAGATACGAGTTCTTTTGGTAGTAATAACACTTTCCTGAAATACATTTACTAAGTATATAATAAAACTGAACATAGTCAAATGACACACAGTTCAATGTTTACATATAGCTCCTTACGTATTTATGTTAATATACATCATTGACTTTCAAATGTTAAGCGTTCCTGATGAAGGTTAATCCAGACAAGATCTACGGACCCCCGAAATGTATAAAGTGATTTTGTTATTTGCACTGTTCATGTGAAAAAAATTTGGACCGATGTGGGAGTTTCATAACACTCCCCTGTTTATAAACACTCCAGAGTGTTATGAACCTGGTTTAAAACACTGCACAGTATTCTAAACCTAGATTCAAAACACTCTTCTGAACCTAAATTCATAACACTCTAGATTGTTCTACACCAAGGTTCAAAGCACTCACCACCAGTTTCAAATAACTACCTTGAAAAATGCTTTGACTTTGATAGTGTACAATAGACGAAACTCTATGAAACCTGTTCATTTATGCAAATACATATATAAATATATATACAATGGCTGTATTGATTGAAGAAGAATTTGCTTGGATTTTTTTATGAAATTCCCAGTCTGTGTTTTAAAATCAGATTCGACTAAATTCTTACGGCTTCAAAAATAAAAGCCCTACGTCCTATACCGTTTCTTTACAGATTCAAAGAACCTCTGCAATATTTTATCATCTTAGGTAAAGCTTTATATAAGTTTAAAAAAAATGATGATCATAGTTAAAACTATAGCATAGTTGTCCATGTTTAATAGTTACCACGTATTATATTTCATATTCACATATTTATTTCGAATAAAGGTATAAAAAAAAATAAACAGATAAATAAACATGCATATACATACATCGAAAGACAGAGAAAAAAAAATAGTGTCGAAAATTACAGATTGTATATGCAAATAGAGAACCGAAATAAATAATACGGTGCTATAGTCCTAATACTCGTTAATACAAATAAACTCATCATAGATACCATGCTTAATTTTTCTTACGCCAGACGCGGGTATCGTCTACAAAAGACTCATCAGTGACGCTCAAATCAAAAAAGTTAAAATGGCTTAATAAAGTACGATGTTGAAGAGCATTGAGGACCCGAAATATCACTGTGCTTAAACGGCTGTGGGTAACTTAAGTTACCCACAGCCCAAGATGGCGGGCTCTATACTCGTTGATATATGATTGATACAAAATCTTCTTTTTGCGACGTTTTTCATGCACTATGTAAATATTTATAGGATTCTTGAATAAAGAAATCACTTACCATTACCATAAATTTGTCAATTTTAAGTTCATTTTAGCGCAAGGCCAACTTTAAAAAATGCATAAGATGTCCGTAACTTTATGGTCAAAACTAATCAGACTGTCCGTAACTTTATTTTCGAATGTGGGTAACTTTTGTTTTCAAAATTGTAAGATTGATAATTTCAACAATTAAAGGACAAGAAACACTATCAAATCCCGTATTTATTACATAGTTTTATACTCTTACGATATGCGTCAAAATAACCAAGAGAAAAGAGAACATAGCTGTAAAAAATCAGACCCGAGATTTACGGATTTAACGTTGTTTTTTTTCAATTTATTCCCGATTTTCGGATACTATATTGATAGATAAATCCAGTAAACTTGGTTAGCAGCATCCAAAGTATACTTTGCAGAGTGTTTACATAAAACAAGATCTGATGGTACGCCGAAATTTATCTTACATTCTTCTGGCTTTATAGATTGTTCACTGTTGAGTCCTTGACCCTTTAGCCGCGGGCAAAATTGATACCTTTTCCTTTAAATAATTTCCGAATTATTAGCCAAAAAAGTATGGTCACCACTATACCTAGTGTTATGAAAAAAAATACCAACATCTTAGAGTAAATGGAAGGCTATATTGTTGAACATGTGTCCGTTTATAACAGCAATTAAGGTAGATTTAAAATCTTCTAAACGTTTCATTAACCTCAGGGATTCAATAACACTTGGTATCAAAGCGTAAATATATTCTTCAGGGGTCTGGACATCTCCGTCTATGTATTTCCGCTCAGGATTGACATCTGAACTTGTTCTCTTAAAGGTGATTTTCGTTTGTTTACTTTTAATGTATGTTTTTAAGCCTTGAGTAATTTGATCTGAAATTTGTGATATCTGCAGTGGGAAGTGGTGAGATTTATAAGCTGCATGTCCTGATTTTTCGTCCCAAACTTGTTTCCTTATGCTAAATTTTGAAGTTCCATTGTGTTGGCTGATTGAGTTATGAACATGGTACCTATGTCACTATATAAACTAACAAATGTAATTTTAAAAAAAGATTCGAGTTTATTAGCTGGGTACAATACCAGAAAACATGGTATTCACAAAAGAATTCTATCAAACTAGAAATCTACTTTCTTTCTGATTATATATTTGATGCAATTTCTATAACATGTTTAATTATTAAATTCATCCACGAATATCGATTCTTTGAAAGTTACAGCTGGGACTATTATACTATAATATATTATGTTCAAGGTTACGGACATTATGTTAAAGTTACGGACATCCCTATTGGTATATTGAAAAAAGTTACGGACAAGTTGTTTTCAAGTTACGGACATCCTAAGTGTTTTCGAAAATCGTAATGTGATCGTTTATTTTGCAGTATTTTATCACTTTTCATGTTTAGGGGTTTCCCTAAAAGATTGATACAACTTTTTAATTACTAAACATTTGTGTTGTTTTCATTGTATTGTTATTATATAGGATAGAAGTTTCTTACCGAAGCCAGGCGGCTCCATCTTGCACAGTGAATATGGAAAGTTTTTACCAAATACATGCAGCTAAGGAAATCTATTCCTGAGATAGAATATCTTTAGTATTTCGAAAACAATTCAAAGTTAAGTTAACAATTAATTTATAATTATGAAAATATCAATGATAATTCATATCAATACAGAAGTGCTGACAACTGGGCTGGTGATACCCTCGGTTAGGAAGCCTACACCAGCATTGGCATCCACCCAGTTGTTGAAAATAAACTCATCATAGATACCAGGCTAAATTGGTTTAACAAAGGTAACATGTGAAAAGGCAAAAAACGTTTGTAAAGCATGAAATAGTTGAAGAATAAATAAAATAATATAACATTATATAATTTGCATATATTCCTTTAACTATACAATATTTATACATGTACAATGATAATTGCATCCGTATGTAGTATTCACTGGTGAGTGTTTTTGAATTAGAGGGAAGTGTTATGAACATAAGATTCAAAACACTCTGTAGTTATTTTGGGGATTGTTTTGAAACAGCTACACCGACAAAAAGGAAGTAGAATCGATCAATTGCCTAAGGTTAGAAAAAATCTTTGTAAATCAAATTGTTGTGCCTTTATTGAATTAAAAAAAATTATAATAATTAACAAACAGATATTGTATGGTCTTGCTCAAAACTTGTCTTTGCTATTAAGCCAATTTACATAAATAGCATGTTCTATAATCAATGGACATTTTACAGACTGGCTAGGTGTAAACTGTAGCATAAATCAAGGATGTCCTCTATCGCTTAGTTTGTTTAACTTGTATATATATATTAGTGATTTAGGTACATTTGTAAGTTGTTTGAATGTGGCATAGAAATAGGCAATGAAAAGTGTTTATTTTGGTCTATGATGATGGTAGGTTAAACGATCGCTATTGGGTAAACGTGGCAATTGATTTATATACATTACGTACAGTATAAACTATTTCTCCGTCTATTTAAAATAAGATACCAGGCTTTGACACAGCTACGAATTATATTGATATCTTTAAATAAAAACTCATATTTATGTTTATCATTAAGAGACATAGAGTCAACATGTATATGCTATGTTTCATCTAATACATTGTGTCAAAAATTTTCATATTCCAGACATGGTGATATAACATGGGCTTCATCTTCTTAAATATTTTTACAAGTATCACAGACTCGATCTCGTAAAAGTACATTTTCCAACCTCCCTGTTTCGACTCTTAATGGTGCAACACTACATCGAAATTTGGCAGAAGAACACCTATTTATGATTGTCATTAAAATTTTAAAATAAGTTTCAGTTTCAAAACATTTCTTAGATAAATTATAGGTACAGAGTTATTTACCACAATTGACTAGTAGAGCTCTATATGACTGTAGTAACGTTTCCACTGATCATCAACGTTGTCACTGAAAATTCTAGACATAATAGTTCTAACAACGAACGTAGTAAAAATATATGCTTCACAAATATTCCTCATTGTACTCAATGTTTTCCTGATATAAAAGTTCCAAGTTTTTTTTCCTATGTGGCTTCTACTGGTTTTATCTGCCCATATCAAATCATTCTGTTAAACCGATTAAAACTAAGAATTTTCAAACAACACCAGATTATACACTGTCATTGTTTTTGAAAGATAGATGTAACTGCAGCATTTACATTATATTTACCAATATAACCATAAATGTTAACCATATTAAACAATTGGGAGCATCAAACTTCAATTAAGTTTTGACACTATATCATGAGTAACACTTAGGTGTAACAAGACCATATTGTCTATTGACATAAGTTGCTACAGCTTTAGCAGTTACATCATAATCTAAAATTCACCCTAAAGAAGACCTATGCAAGTATTCGAAGTAGAATTTTTCGTAGTAAACTATTCAATGATAGTATTTCCACATTTAAATCCAAATTGTGACTTATCAACGAAGGCGTTTTAAAATACATAATATTACCCTTGTTGGTAATTATATTCATTATAGATACCAGGATTAAAAGTGTGTACGCCAGACGCGCGTTTCGTCTACAAAATACTAGCAATAAATAAAATAAATAAAGCAAGAAGTTGAAGAGCATTTAGGACCCAAAATTCAGAAAGGTTTTATTATTCATATCATTATCCCTACACCGTCCATTTATCTGATGGGTTTAGCAGGGTTTATATTTTTTTTTGCTCATCATTTGCATAAATAACCACATCTCTTCCATCGCATAGAGTTAAATCCAAACGTTTCAATCATTTGTTATAATACTACACTTCAGGAACGAAACTAGGTCATTTAAACAGAAATTAAAAATCAGAGGTGATAATGGACATCCTTTTGTAAGACCATTGGTGATATTTAAACTTTCTGAAGTAGTAGTAGTATAAAACTTTTCTGTAACACAAAGTACGTGGGATTTGACAACAGTGTTATCCTATTATCATAAAGAATTTAAAAAATCAATGATAGTACAAATAGTAGATTTGCGAAGCTTTTTTCTGACATCCAGTATAGTGGTAAGTGAAGATAATTGATCAATTAGGCTTCGAATTAGACTGTCGAAAACCATTCTGCTCGTCTGCTATAATAGATTATTATCATTGCGTCAGCCCTTCATGTAAAATATCATAATAAAGCTTTTACGATACCCAGGCTAATTTAATACCTCTGTAAGACAAGAGGGTCTGCACTTTTTGCTTTATGCATCGGATTGATAATAATGTTGTTCTATAGATATGGAGTTCTGTGAAACCTTAAAGCAAAACACAAAAGTTAAGCAGTTACTGTGCAAAGACATGATTGACATGGAATGACAGCGAAATAAATTCAGATGAGGATATGATTTGCGTGTGTGCCAAAACCTGCTTTTCAATCTTAAAATGGTGTGGACATTTTATACACTGTAAATAGCACTTTATTCAGAATGTTTAATGTAATATGCTATACATTTTACATTAAACATAAGTCTCTTACAATACTGTATAGAAAGTCTCTCATGTTATGTAACATTGTTTTAACATTTACAACTGTATATTGTACTTGTTGAGCGATTGGATTTTAAATTCAATCATTGAATTAAAAGGAATTGTTGTCTCAACAATGGTCGCGGTACGGGTAGAGGTTTAGTTAGGTTCATAAGCTCAATGCAACATTAATATAGGTTCGTAACTATGCGCTATTTGAACTCAATTTAATGCACAGTCTTTAGTTTTCTATTTTGTGTTTTGTGGAGTGTTGTTCGTCTTTAAACTGTTTCTCGCTATGGAGTTGTCAGTTTGTTTTATTCATATATCAATAAGATATGTCTGAAAAGTGCAGTTTCAATCATATATTTTATTCGGAACTCTCCAAAGACCTGTTAATCAGGTTCTTGGAACGTGTATTACTTTCCGATTAATTAAATTACGATAAAATAGTTGATATGATTTCTTGACAAACTAGGTTGGAAACTATTACATAACTTTTAGAGTAATACCAACATTTGATCAATATCAATTCTACAACTTACATAAGATGCGTATTTCTGTAAATAATGCCTCATAAATAGTTAAGTTCTCAGCCGAATCACTTTCTTGATCACTACAAGACTTATCAAACTGAATAATTGACAGTTTACATTGTACCGTTAATGTTATTACTACCACTGGGTCGATGCCACTGCTGGTGGACTGTTAGTCCCGAGGGTATCACCAGCCCAGTAGCCAGTACTTCGGTACTGGCATGAAAATACGGATTGTTTGTTATTAAAATTTGCTGTTACGAAATTTTAGAAATAACTTTAAATTAAGGAATATATCTCCCTCATGCAAAACTCTGATTGCTTGCCCGGCTTTGGCTTTACCTTTTTCGTCCTTTTTAGATAATAGCTCTTCATCTTTTTAAAAAGCTTTGGATTTTCAGATATCTTGACCTCGAGCATCACTGAAGAGACATTTATTGTCGAAATGCGCATCTGGTGCAGAAAACTAGGTACCGTTAATGTTATTACTTCCACTGGGTCGGTGCCACTGCTGGTTGACTGTTAGTCCCCGAGGGTATCACCAGCCCAGTATTGAAAATACGGATTTTTGGCTGTTACGAAATTTTAGAAATTACTTTAAATTAAGGAATATATCTCCCTCATGCAAAGCTCTGATTCCTTGCCCGGCTTTGGTTTTACTTTTTTTGTCCTTTTTGGATTATAGCTCTTCATTTTCTTAATAATTAACCTTTGGGTTTTCAGATATTTTGACCTCGAGCATCACTGAAGAGACATTTATTGTCGAAAATGCGCATCTGGTGCAGAAAAATTGATACCGTTAATGTTATTCTTAAAAGAAAAAAATCTCAAACAACTTCTGGATTAGATTAACATCAAAAGCAGTTCAAAGTCAATTATATAAATCTAAACATTATAGGAAATCTTTTATCGTGTACATATAAAAAAGAAGATGTAGTATGATTGCCAGTGAGACAACTCTCCACAAGAGAACAAATGACACAGAAATTAACAACTATAGGTCACCGTACGGCCTTCAACAATGAGCAAAGCCCATACCTCATAGTCAGCTTTAAAAGGCCCCGAAATGACAAATGTAAAACAATTTAACCGAGAACTAACGGCCTAATTTATGTGCAAAATAATGAACGAAAAACAAATATGTTACACAGCAACAAACGACAACCACTGAATTACAAGCTCCTGACTTGGGATAGGCACATACAGAATGTGGTGGGGTTAAACTCGTTTGTAGGCGCCAACCCTCCCCTAAACTGAGACATTACATAATTTCGGACATAACCATTTTTTCCATGCAAATTAAGAAATTTGGGTTGCTATAACATCAACGGGGATTATATTAAATTTGAACCTCTTACTGTATAAGGTCATGGTTTTAAAAATTATCAAGATTTAAAGTAACATATCTTTTGATATTATTCATTAAAATCTAAATGAAAAAATAAAAATAATTAATACAATATTAAGAAAAGGTTTGGATAAAAGGTATTTACAGTTTAATTATTAATTATTCGAACTCTTACGTTATGTGTGCCAGCACGATTCCTGCCTACCTCTTACATGAGCCGCATAAGATAAACCCGGCATTCAGATCAGCTAGTCGTCTCTTAACACAAATGCCGCACAGCGACCAATCCACTTCATTTGGAAGGTGTTTGATAGCTTTATTGGTAATTATGCCAGATATCCTTTGCTTTTGTTATTAAACAGAGGTTACTCTCACAGAAGTTGTTCTTCTGTTGAGAGTTATTCGAATTAGGTAACTTGACAGAGCAAACCGTGCTGAATCATTTATAACAACAAGATGTATTTCCTATTGACAATAATTCTTGAAGAAAATGCGTCTATTGTGAAATCAGTGCCCACTCTCGCAGAAATCCTAGAGTCGGAAGAAATATCTTATTTAGCAGACCAAGCTACAACATCTATTTTATTGCTATTGTGTCAAAATAATTGGTATGATTTCTTGACAAACGAGTTGGAAAACTTCTATACAACTTTAAGAATAAATACAACATTTGATCAATATCAATTATACAATGTACATCAAATGCGTATTTCGATAAATATAGTCTCATAAATACCTAAGAACCCAGCTTAAACACTTTCTTTTTCAATACAAGATTATAAGAAATGCATTATTGAAAACTTTTAAATGGAACAAATTTCTAATGACTTGGGATCAAATTATCATCAAAAGCAGGTCAAGTTGATTGACTTTTGCTTTTCCAGTAAACAAGTAAACAAGTGGGTCAAGGTTTTATAAACCTTTTGGTTGCCTCTACCATCGCCATCAATACAGCATATCATCAGCGCGACATTTGAAGCAGCTAGAACCCACCACAATGTCAACTTAACAGTGCCTGCTTTCGCAGGAGTCGTTCATTAATAGAGATTGAACGACAATAGCTACTTAGAAAATCAAAATGATTCATTCATATCCATATTCTATTCTATTCCCCTTTTATATACAACAGGTTTGCAAATGTGTGTTCAAAATTTCATGGTCCTAAAATTATTAAAAATAAATTTGAGGATGCATGAACTAATTATTTAAACAAGATAAAATTGAGAATGGAAATCGGGAATGTGTACAAGAGACAACAACCCGACCATAGAGCAGACAACAGCCGAAGGCCACCAATGGGTCTTCAATGCAGCGAGAAACTCCCGCACCCGGAGGCGTCCTTCAGCTGGCTCCTAAACAAATATGTATACTAGTTCAGTGATAATGGACGTCATACTAAACTCCAAATTATACACAAGAAACTAAAATTAAAGATGATACAAGACTAACAAAGGCCAGAGGCTCCTGACTTGGGACAGGCGCAAAAATGCGGCGGGATTAAACATGTTTTTTGAGATCTCAACCCTTCCCCTATACCTCTAGCCAATGTAGAAAAATCAAACGTACAACCTATTTGTGCCTACTGCCGAGCTACGAATAATAACATAATAACCTCTTAATAAGCATGATACTAGTAGTATGGAAAATTCAGCATAAAATAAGTAAAGATTAAATGTAGTGCACTTCGATTATTTTGATACATAAATCTTGAATCATAAGTAAAACAGCAAACACAGTTTTCGCATTTTGCTTATTGGTATTATTGTAAAGTTGCTATGTAGAAATCAAACAGATCACACACACACACACACATTATTATAACTTATTGGTATACTCATATAGTTGTTATAACAAAAATCAAACAATTCACACACACACACATCACAAGTGATAAAAATATATATAACTGGATTATTCCATAGTAACAATATTACTCGATGACACCATAGTGCAATTCCATAGTAAGAATACCACTGGATGATTCCACAGTGCAATTCCATAGTAAGAATACGAGAATCTGAATCAGAATCAGAATAATTTATTATAGTGTCACATACCAATATAAAACACAATGAATACATAATTACATAATATGCAATTAAAAATTAAATATTACAATTAAAATATTGGTACCCAGCCAAATTACTGACTTATGAGACACTTTAAAAATAAAACATACTATAAAAAATTGAAACGTATGCATTAAAAATATCATTACACACAATACCTTCTTCGATAAAACATTGATGTAAAGTTTTTGCTAAAAATGTTTGAATTGCATCATTTGACATTAAGAAAAACAAATTTGTCTTGTAAATCAAGATCGTTAAAAGTCTGACAAATATCATCTGATTTGTTCATTAAATTATATCTTAAATCTGCATAAAAATCGCACCCTAACAAAAAATGTTTTTCATCCTCAACATAATTCTCTGTACAGTATATACAAGTACACGCATTTAAAGGAATGTTTGGCTTGGTGTATCTACCCGTTTCAACTGCCAGTGGTAAACAGCCACTTCTAAAATTTGAAAAAAAACACGTCTATGCTGCCTATTACGAACTAGTTTTACATAAGTACTAAATTCTAAAACATTTTTATTCTCTCTATAAATACGTAATTTATTACCGTTACATTCATAGAACAATGTTTCCATCCACTCATTTTTATCTTTTTCACAGAGTTTGGATTTGATTTCTTGCAACTTATGTCTGATGGAAAAAGGATCATTAATAACATTTTCAATACCTAAAATTTGTGCTTTCTTTATAAATAAAGGCAACAGTAGTATACCGCTGTTCGAAACTCATAAATCGATAGGGATAAAAACAAATCCGGGTTACAAACTAAAACTGAGGGAAACGCATCAAATATAAGAGGAGAACAACGACACAACAAAAACACAACATTAAAATGTAACACACACAGAAACGAACTATAATATAACAATGGCCATTTTCCTGACTTGGTACAGGACATTTTAAGAAAAAAATGGTGGGTTGCACCTGGTTTTGTGGCATGCCAAACCTCCCTTTATTATCCCATGACCTAGAACAATCATTACTCCACGCATGAACCTTATATGTAAGTCTCGTATCGTAAGTATTGCTTACTCTAAGAAAAAGACGAAAAGTTTCCAACATTTCTGCTGATTTCGTACTTTTAAGTCCAATTTATCACCCTGAATGGCTATATTTGACGCATTTGAAGCACTTCCTATGAATAACCGACATCATTTGTTCTGTATTACTTGTACATCTCTTCAATTTGTATGTCCCCAGATTCCAGAACCATAGTATAGAACGGGTTCAATTACAGACCTATAAAGTTTCGTAAAGACATCATAAGTCATTCCACTACACGAAATAAATTTAGCATTCAAGGCTGAACGTGCTCTGTTTGCTGATTTAGTATTCTCTCGTACTGTATGTTTATAATAGAATTCATTCAAATGCAGTCCCAAATATCTGTAGGCTGGAATATAATTAACCGAAATTTGGATGATATCACAGTGCAATTCCATAATAAGAATACCACTGGATGATACCACACTGCAATTCCATAGAAAGAATACTACTGTGTGCTACCACAGTGCAATTCCATAGTAGGAATACGACTGGATGATATCACAGTGCATTTCATAGTAAGAATACCACTGGATGATATCACAGTGCAATTCCTTATTAAAAATACCACTGGGTGCTACCACTGTGCAATCCCATAGTAAGAATACCATGGGATGAAACCACTGGTCAATCCCTTAGTGAGAATACAACTTGGAATACAAATCGGGATCCAGTACTTCAAATTCCGTCAAAGAGAATACTTTCATTAAAATTCAGTCACCAGGCAAAATTGAAAATACAACTGGATGAGAAATTACCAGATGAAATAAGTAGATATTCATTAATGTCCGGATATTTGATAAATGTCTCATATACCCACGTAAACAGTTAACATCAATAAACGATTGATGTGCGCCATCTTCGACAAATAATACCAAAAAAATCAATATGTTGAAAAATTTAACAATTCCTTTCTGTAATTTTACCGATTGTGTCTTATTCCCGTTTGTGAGTGTGGATTTGCATGGCGGGTGATGCGTGCATAGCAGGGTACGCGTTTCCTGTAGACGCATGAGGTCTCGCTCCTTTTGTGGTTCGTTCGATTCCCTCAGTTGTTGTTTCAGTTACCTTAATTTGTCTCTATCTAATCGATTAACGAGATTTGAACATCGGTAAACTACTGTCGCCTTAATTTATCAAGTGTGACCTGGTGAAACGATTAATGCCTTTTTGGATTCTCTCCATTTTTGATATTCTTGTAAAATAACGTATGATATAGACGTGGCAGAATTAAAGATTAAATGATGGGACAATCCCAGTAACATTTGTTATAGTATGGAAGCATTAACTATTTTCATTCCACATATTTCTTCAGTGGTGCGAGTTTGTAGAATTTTTTTTTTCGAGTGGTGCGAGTTCTGTCTCTGTGTGACACGGGTGCTCCAATAAAGGAGGAATTTACTAAGAGAAGAAGAAAACAATCTAATGATTAAACACATTTCTTCGAGTTTGTTATATTTCTTTTCTTTTTAGTGGTGCAAGTTGTAATAATTAGTGAGGGTGTTTGAGTGGTGCGAGTTGGCCGTGGGCCGAGTTGTCGGGCAGTACGTCGACTGATCATGCGCGAAAGCGTATAAGACACGGATCGATAACGGTATCCGAGTTTGGAAATTTTCTGTGGAAAAAAAATTATTTCAAAGACAAATTTAGGAAGTACAAAACACTACATTTATACGTCATATCACAAATATTCTCGACTTTGTATGGTTTCAGAGGAGTTGCGGCTCAATGAAATCGGTCTCTTCCTTTAGTAGTATAAATACCGTATGACAAAGCTATAAAAAGTACCCGGGATGACAAAATATGAAATAATTCAAAAGATTTATACTACATCAATAAACGAAAATCAATTATGGCAACAGTAACCATGTTTTCAGGGTTGGGTGCACCAAAAACATCATGACACAATATATAGTAGGGTACTAACATTAAGGCATACATGACGATTCGTGCAGTTAGATTTACAACAACTGACTTTGTAATTGTAACCATAGAAATGAAATATTGATACTGATCTATTTAAGGAATATGTACCACAAACGGGCGATGTAATGAAAAGCAGCCAGAGCATCCCATCAATAGAAGCCCATGACCTTATCGGGTGTCTAGCAATTCTAAATTGGTCATCAATCATATATCTGCCATATTTCTAACAAAAGACATGTATTTTAATAATTTACTAGCTATATTATGGGGATTCTCCATCAATACTGAAAAAATACTTCATGAACGGATTTGTCATCAAATACATTACTTTTGTTGAAGTCAACGATTTCTAAAATTCACTGTTTTGACCAGCATAACGTTTTAAAATGGTGTAATTGATATGATTATGTATTAAACTAAAAAAAATGTATTTTAGTTTTTGTAATATGCATATAACGATTTTATTCAAAAAGTGAAAAGAGCACCATGCATCAAACTATAGTAAGGTCTCCCAAAACAAAGTTTGGAGACTTATTGTTTTTGTTCAGTTTTAATTCTACTTCCCCTTCTTCTTCCGGGTTTCACGCATAAACGCATCAGTTGTGCATAAAGTAAAACATTGTGTCCACCCCAGGCATTTAAGAATGTTCAAATATCTAATCCCCACCCCCAAACCATATGTTTTCTATTTTTTTTTTCTTTTTTCTTTTTTTCTTTTCTTTTTTTTTTACAAGTCAAGTTGAATTGAATGAAGTATAGGATGAGGTCCCATGGGTCATCCCAATACCCGGTCATTTATGAATGTTAAAATGTCTTTAAAATGATCTAGACTCCAACCCCTAAACTATATATTTTCTTGCTTCACATGTCAACATGAATTGATTTCAAAATCCATAATCCATACATAAATTTTTTTATAGATGGGTCAGAAAGAATTGAACGATATATAGGGTGAGCTCTTTCTTTGCCTGTTTGAAAATGTTCGGTTATCTTTAACACAGTTGAGATACCCAACCCAAATCAATGGAACTAGGATGGGTGGTTGTCTAGCTTGTCCCCTTCTGATCTGTTGTGGTTGGGGTAATAATAACACGATTCTTAAGAGCATATAGGTTTCGATGACCACCACACTTGTCATAGTGAACTATGCGCAAAATGATTTATTGCAATTGAAATATCAAAAGCAAGTCACGGTCAAAACCATATAGTAGCGTACAGACTGAAAGTGGGAGGAGCAAACTTTTTAAAGTGACAAGCCAAGTAACCCCCCCCCCCCCCCCATGCAATATTATAGGATTACATTTTTTCTAGAGGTTATTGATGTGTAAACCGGGTCGCTGACTCACAAACTTAACATAAAAGTCCTTCCTTCGGACTTTTTGTAAAGTTTATGAATCAGCGACCAAGTTTACTCATTAATAACCTCTAGAAAATAACTGTGTTTAATCCTTATAATTCTTAACCCAAACATTTGCAATTTTTGATTAACACTTTTTGGTACATTGGCTACTATTTACCATCAAATGCACAATTGACATTTCGTAACTAAGGAGTAAGCCGCCATATTGACTTTCTGAAATCCATAAATGTTCGATTAATGCAATAGAATCTAAAATGAAATAACATTTACCTCAAAAACTTCATTTTAATGAGATATTATTTAAATTTGAAGCGTACAAGAAACGAAATAATCTTCATCATGAGAGTTTTCATTCGCATGACTATATTATTGTAAATTTATACATTTTCCGAGCTTTAATGCATTATTTCTTTTTATTATTCATAAGAATAGAAATAACAGTTATGTGTTTGTTTTTTCAATCTCAATTCGCTTGAACACCTTGATCCTATGCATCTGTATCGCATGAATAAAGGTTACGAAAATAGTTTCGGCAACATGGTCTATCGAAGTGTAAACCAAGGGAAAAAATGCTAACGGACCAATCCAATTCAAGTATTTGTAGATATGCAAATCATTTAAACCATTGTGGTGACATCAGCCTATTCATTTACCGTGGATTCTTTTTCTAGAATCAACGCTTCCTAAATCTGCCGCTGAAATTGACTCACCAAATTATATTCAATTGTTTCCTTTGTGTGCCTAATTTCATTAAGTTTGAATTGGCTAATTTACTGATTTCTGTTCACTATATCTTGATTGATAACATATTTGTTACGTTTGGAGGACGTGTTTTTCAACAGACTGTCGGATTTCCAATGGGAACCAATTGTGCCCCTCTTCTTGCCGACTTGTTTCTTTATTATTATGAGGCTGACTTCATACAGGAGCTTCTTATGAAGAGAGATAAGAAGTTAGCAATATCCTTTAACTCTACGTTCCGCTATATAGATGATGTTCTCTCACTAAATAATACAAAATTTGGTGACTATGTTGAACGAATCTATCCCATCGAACTAGAGATAAAGGATACTACAGATACAGTTAAGTCTGCCTCATATCTTGACTTACATCTAGAAATTGACAATGAGGGTCGGTTGAAAACAAAACTTTACGACAAAAGAGATGATTTCAGCTTCCCAATTGTGAATTTTCCATTTCTATGTAGCAACATTCCAGCAGCGCCTGCATACGGAGTATATATCTCCCAATTGATACGATATTCCCGGGCTTGTGTTTCCTATCATGATTTCCTTGATAGAGGATTGCTGCTCACAAGGAAGCTATTAAACCAAGAGTTCCAAATGGTGAAGTTGAAGTCATCCCTTCGTAAATTTTACGGACGCCATCACGAGTTGGTTGACCGTTATGGAATAACCGTTTCACAGATGATATCGGATATGTTCCTTATGTCGTAACTACAATACCCTTCCCTTTTCACGAATGTGACTTACCGAATTAGACTATTTACCGGATTTGTAATAACATAAGCAACACGACGGGTGCCACATGTGGAGCAGGATCTGCTTACCCTTCCGGAGCACCTGAGATCACCCCCAGTTTTTGGTGGGGTTCGTGTTGCTTAGTCTTTAGTTTTCTATGTTGTGTCATCTGTACTATTATTTGTCTGTTTGTCTTTTTTATTTTTGGCCATGACGTTGTCAGTTTGTTTTCGATCTATGAGTTTGACTGTCCCTCTGGTATCTTTCGTCCCTCTTTTAATGGAATTAATTTAAAAACTTACCTTTAATTTTTGTAATTTTTATATGCCTTCACTGGGAATCGAATGAACTGAATGAATGAACGAATGAACTTTATTCTCACAAAACTACATGTCATAGTTACAGAAAAAATATATATCTACAATTACATATATGTATATATAAGCATGCACATGGGAATCGAACCCTTCCTTGAAATCTGTTATGTGTGACTGACATCAACACACCGACGAAACCTCTCGGCTACCAATGGGTTACACTGTAGATGTTTATTATATATATTTAAATGAACATCTGATATACATCGGTTCATCGGACATACAGGGCTTGTACCTTTATATAGACACAATAGGCAGTCGTATAGCATGAGTTGGTAGCCGCGAGGTTAGCATGGTTAAAATCAATGAGTTAAAGATCGGGATTTGTCGGTTTAGGTTCGAATCCCTGTATTCTCTCTGTTGTTCCAATCCCTAAGTTATCCTGGTTTTTTTCTAATTTTGCAAGTTATAGTGGATATTTTTGTAATAATAGCGAGTTTTACCGGTTTTTTATATTATTATTGGCTATTTCACATGTTTGAAACAAAAATGATTACATTCTATTTGTCAATTTTTGTTTTATAAATATAGTATGATTTCATCTGTTTTACTACATCAATTTACAAAGGTTTGTTCGCAAATTCCTATGCGAGAAAATCGTGATGTGCCTAGAGTGCTAGAAAAATTTCGATAACATACTTATTATATATACTTTATATATGCTTTTTGGTCGGGTTGTTGTCTCTTGGACACGTTCCCCATTTCCATTTTCAATTTTATTAGAAATAATTTCGAATATGTCTTATTTTGTATAAACAGATAATATTCATATGCCTGGTAATATAAAGATCTTTAAAGGTAGAAGTGTGAATATATATGTTCAAACTCTTTTAGGTCATTTTTTAGTAGCAATAAACAAAAAAACTATGTCAATTGGACATGCTTTGATACTATATATGCCCTTGAATTTTTACTAGATAACATTTTTGTTCGCTTTGGAGATTCCGTATATTGTCAGGTTATCGGAATTCCAATGGGAACTAACTGTGCACCACTTATTGCGGACCTTTTTTTGTATTGCTATGAGTTACAATTTATGACAAAAATCAGCAAAGACCTATCGAAACAACATCTGATACACAAATTTAATAATACTTTTAGATATTTGGATGATATTTTGGCTCTCAATAATGACGACTTCAGTGTGTATACTAAAGAAATTTATCCTGTTGAACTTACTTTAAATAAAGCTAATACTAACAATGACCACTGCCCTTTCCTCGATCTTGATATCTTTATCATTAACGGAAAGCTTAATACTAAAATGTATGATAAAAGAGATGATTTTTCATTTCCTATCGTTAATTATCCATTTTTAGATGGTGACGTTCCCTTGTCACCATCTTACGGTGTTTATATATCTCAACTTGTACGATTCGCTCGTGTATGTAACAATGTTTTAGATTTTAACGAGAGAAATTTATGTATTACTGAAAAATTATTACACCAGGGTTTTCGATATCACAAACTAGTCAAAACATTTACTAAATTTTATCATCGGTATAAGGACATCATTCGTAAATATAGCTCAACATGCAGACTTCTTATACGTTCAGGTATTTCACATCCAATTTTTTATGGAAATATTCTTTATAAAGCACAAAAATGTCAGTATTCACCTCTGAAGCTAACAAAACCTTTAAATAGACTTATTAAGAAGGGATATAGTTACGATACTGTTGTCAGGTCATTAAAGATTGCATATTTTGGCGTTAATATTGATTCACTTATAGGGTCTTTGCATCGGCACTAAACACATTTATTTAAAAACCAGTTGTTGGCATGACACGGGTTATGTTCTTCTCATATATGTTATGATGGTATGATACTAAACCCCTAACGGGAAGGATTGTGCCTGATATTCATATGATGAAGACATAATCTTTCAATCAGTTTAATTGAAGTCTGGAGCTGGCATGTCAGTTAACTGCTAGTAGTCTGTTGTTATTTATGTATTATTGTCATTTTGTTTATTTTCTTTGGTTACATCTTCTGACATCAGACTCGGACTTCTCTTGAACTGAATTTTAATGTGCGTATTGTTATGCGTTTACTTTTCTACATTGGCTAGAGGTATAGGGGGAGGGTTGAGATCTCATAAACATGTTTAACCCCGCCGCATTTTAGCGCCTGTCCCAAGTCAGGAGCCTCTAGCCTTTGTTAGTCTTGTATTATTTTTAATTTTAGTTTCTTGTGTACAATTTGGAGTTTAGTATGGCGTTCATTATCACTGAACTAGTATATATATTTGTTTAGGGGCAAGCTGAAGGACGCCTCCGGGTGCGGGAATTTCTCGCTGCATTGAAGACCTGTTGCTGACCTTCTGCTGTTGTCTGTTCTATGGTCGGGTTGTTGTCTCTTTGACACATTCCCCATTTCCATTCTCAATTTTATTATATTTGTATTTGTTAACCAATTAATTGTGATCTGAGATTTATCAATGCATCGTTGGACACGATAACATGGTTATTTAAACTCACTTACAATACCTTCTAATTAAGAAAAGGCTTTAATTTTGAAAAGAAATTTACACAATAGTTTAAGTTATAGATACAATGGATAAGTATTAGATACAATACAAAGGTAACAAAGAAACAGGCCGGTAACAAGCGTTGCCGGATAGTTTTTCTGCACGAGTAGTCAGGTGAAGGTCCGAGGCGATAGCCGAGGACCTTGACCTGACTACGAGTGCAGAAAAACTATTCGGCAGTTTGTTTCCGGCCTGTTTTTTGTTACCTTTGTTTTGTATCTGACTTGTACGACGTTTCAAGAAAGAAGTAGTACATTTTGCATGTAGAAGAGGTAGCAAAATTTAACAGATTCGAAACTTAAATGGCCATATACCAGTTAATGTAAGTTACAGTAAGACAGTTTAAACAAACTTTTTTTTCGCTTCCCTTCATCCTATAGTTTTTTTCTAAAGAAATTCAAGAATCTAATAATTTCATAAAAAAAGAACCATGTGAAGTAAAAGATGAATGTCGTACACATTTGAGACTTTTAAAAATGCATCTTCGCAAGTAAGTAATGTATGAAAAAGATTTCAGAGGTAAGCAAGCTAACATTTGATTTTTATTTGGGGGAAAACGGAAAGGGGGGCTGGGGGTTAAAATAAATTTAAAATAAACAGGCTTGATTCTTTTTTGTTGAAAACATGCAGGATGTGTCATTCCATTCCCCCATTCCGCCTTAAAAAAATAATAAAAATCGTAAGTTTGCTCCCAAATATATAAATTCAATAACAATATAAAAAGAATGAATTTCCTATTTCATTAGTGAATGAAATGGTACGAAAAAATCGATTTTGTCTTGTTAAAATCACCAATATAGGCATATATTTTGGATTTTTTTTTTTAAATTATGCTTATAGGTTTTTATATATGTCTCTAATAGTGTTGGTCAGGATCAAACACGTGTCACAATATGATCCAATCGCAGCTTACCGTCCAAAATTGGTGACATAAGTTGAATGATTTTCTTCAAGATTTGCTGCCTATTTGAACATGTATTACACGGACACTTTTTATTTATAGGATCAATCATGCATTGGTGAGTTGAAAGGGATTTTATCTTTTGATTAGATTTGATTTTTTTTATATATATTTCCTGTCTTTTTTATTGAAATATAAACGTCGGTATCAGCATTTCTTTACTTTCAGCATTGTCCAGAATACTATTCATGTCCATATATTGAAAAAATAAATACATTTACGGACCGACCTTTAGCTACAAAAGGGGGGTATGTTTTTTTTTTCTGAGTAAGAAAATGATTTAGTTTATCAACGCTATCACCCAAATATTTTTTTTCGAAACTAGCACTTTTATATACGGTTTTCGGAAAATCAGGAATCAGAACATTATTTTGTCATCTGATTGACCACAATATATTTTTTTCTCATAAAATTGGGGATCAGAATATTTTTTTTAGGAAAAAACATAACTCCCCTTTTGAAGTTAAATGGTCAATCCCTTAGTGTACTGATATGAATAGTAATATACTGGAATTGTTTGAAAAAAATATAGTTATTGAAGCCAACGTAAATATTTTAATGAAAAAGACAAGAAATATGTCGGTGAAACAAAAAGTTCAAATCTAATTGAAATTTAAAGTGCCCATGAACTCACTGATCATGCACGAGTGATTCTATTCATAAAAAGTGTCCGTGTAACAACTAAAAAGTGTCCGTGTATCATCTAAAAAGTGTCCGTGTAACACCCGTTAATGTACAGTTTTTCTATAGCTCTGCTGGGGGCAAAGTCGTACAAGCGTAGATTCATGAAAAGCAAACCATTCGCCCTCCGGGCTCATGGTTTCTTTTTCAAGAATCCACGCTTATCCATTGTATCTATATAACATAAGAATTATATACCTTTACATATAAAGGTAAATAGGCAAAAGTATATTCAGAGTAACTGCGTTTTCCCGGCCCCAATGCCCTTCCGTTGTACATGAGTATATCAAGAATAATCTATCAATTTAAATTAAAAACTCTAAAAAGATTTACATTAAATTAAGAAACGAATTCAATTATATTAAACATGAAATGCAAGCTTTAAAAAATTCGAATTTATCCCGCGTATGGAGCAAAAAATTATTGAGCCAGGGTTTTGTCAAAGAATGTTTCGTCCTTTTACTCAAGAAGTTCATCGGAAATAGATAAGACCTAATAGATAAATATTCGGTATATTTTACTTAATTTGTATACATTAACGGAAAAGTATATGTGTCATTATGTGTTTTTATACTGTTCAAACTTTCAACTACAAAAAAGTTTTTGTTGGCGTCTATGTCAAGATTTGTTTGTATGTTTGTTTGGATTTTTATGTCAGTTGTGTTGTATTTCTGTGATGTAAGTTTACGCAGTTTTGGCTGCTGGATCCCAGTTATTGTCACGTTAACCAATTATGTCTGGTTAGGTTGCTCATCTCATTTGGCAATATAACGGAACTATAAGCACAATTTAGCTAGCTATACAACACGGTTAAACCCAATATTTTCTTCGGACAATGTCTGTACAAAGTCATCATATTTCTTTAGACAAATTTGATTTTTACATAGAAAAATAAAATTTAAATTAAATTGTCGGAGATGAAAAAAAATATATTAGGCTTTGATTGTCTTAAAGGGTCGCGTGTTGGTTTCATTTATTATCTCATAGCTACCTAAACTTACAAAAACTTATAAAAAAAATTGTTCATATTGTGAAATAGTGAAAATGTGTTTGCCAATTGTATTTGTTACCCATATTATAAATTATGTTTAGCTTTTATCCTAGAAGAAATTCATTTCATATAAAAATAAGGAGATGTGGTATGATTGCCAATGAGACAACCATCCACAAAAGTTCAAATAAAGAGGATGTAAGCAATTAAAGACAACCGTACAACCTTTACCAACGAGAAAAAAAAAACCCATACCGTATAGTAGGCTATAAAGAGCCCCGACATGAAAAATATGAAACGATTCAATTGAGAAAACTAACTTCATAATTGATAACAAAACAATTTACGAATAACAAATATGACACACATGAACCAACAACAACAACTGAACTATAGGCTCCTGACTTAGGACAGACACATAAAGAATGTGGCGGGATTAAACATGTTTGAAGGAGCCATCCCTCTCCTAACCTGGGATAGTGGTGTAAGGGCACTACACAAAATCAAACTATGCAAAACAATAAACGAAAACAAGTATGAGAAGCAGCAAAAAACGACACCCACTCATATCATAGGGAACATGTGTACTAAGTTTCAAGTTGATTGGACTTCAACTTCATAAAAAAAAGCTGTTTCACACAATCCCATTTTCATGTTCAATGAACCGTAAAATTTGGACCAAAACCCAAATTTGCCATACTTTTTAGAAAGTCCTAATCATAATGACTATGTATGCAAAGTTACAAGTGGATGCAACTATAACTTCATTATTAACCTTGACCAAAAACTTTAACCTGATACGGGACAGACGGACGGACGGACGGACGGACGAACGAACGGACAAACGAACGAACGGACCAGAAAACATAATGCCCCTACTACTATCGTAAGCTGGGCATAAAAACATCTAACAAAAACATAGACCGGACGTGAAAGTGTATTTATACATCCCTCACAAGACACAAAGTACAGATCTGAGAGTACTCGCAGTTACTGACAGCTAGTTCAAAGCCAATTACAACTAATAAAAATATATTATATTTAAGAATTATTATTTCTGTTTACAGAGCGACTCTTGATACCTTTATTTGACGTCTTGACGTACTTTATCTAGGTTAAAAGTTGCATTACCTTGAACTGGTAAATCAAGACGTGTCATAATTCTAAAATCTCTGTACGGGGCTTTAAAAGATAGTAACATCATACTCCTCTCTAAAAGGATCAACAGTTATTTGCAGTGGTACGAATAAATTCTTGGGCTCTACCATATTGTACTTGTGTTTTAAGAGAAACACAAAACCAATTCGTATACTATGTATTTTA
This sequence comes from Mytilus californianus, assembly GCF_021869535.1. Lineage (NCBI taxonomy): Eukaryota > Metazoa > Mollusca > Bivalvia > Mytilida > Mytilidae > Mytilus > Mytilus californianus. Next base: position 29,841,170 of record NW_026262690.1, on the reverse strand, counting down.
CGTTTTCCCATAAAACCAAGATATTTTTTATACGGTGGACTAATTTTAAGCCATAAGATGCGACAGCTATATCTGTTGTACACGTCTGCAATTTGTCCTACAGTCTCTTATCGACAAACAAAACAAATTGCATTAGTACCGTTCCATTTGTTCGACTAACAAAGTGTCATTTTGCAACGTAAATGTTTCATCCTTAATGTTTTCTGTGATTGTGAAACACACAGAACAAATGGCAGAATTTTCTTTGTTTAATTATAACTGATGACGAAAACTGTTCAGTTAAGACCTGCTGACCGGAGACGTGATCTGCCTTTTAGTCAGCTAAACCTTTGATGTCCAGGAACATCGTGGCTTTTTGGAGTACAGCGGGGTTTATAAAATACCTGTAGAGAACGTACGTTTAGAGATTTAGAGCCTATAATAAAGGAACCTGTTGTTCATTGGTTGTCGTTTGTTGATTTGGTTCATAAGTGTTTCTCGTTTCTCGTTTTTTATATAGATTAGACCGTTGGTTTTCATGTTTGAATTGTTTTACACTAGTCATTTTTGGGTCCCTTTATAGCTTGCTGTTGGTGTGAGCCAAGGCTCCGTGTTGAAGGCCGTACTTTGACCTATAATGGTTGTGACTTGGATGGAGAGTTGTCTCATTGGCACTCATACCACATCTTCTTATATCTATTAAAAAATGTCTTAAATCTGCTAATGCTTTGACTAATTACCGTAGTATTAAAACTGGTTGTTAGCAATCTGAATCTTGAGTAATCTTAAAAATGTCATATTCAGAGCACTGATCTACTTAGCAGTCCTATCAATAAATATTCCAGCATATTAACCATAACTGTATAACTTTTAGGCGTATAGAATTATACCTTCGACTGTTGTCATCCAAATTATGAAATGCATGCTCAAATTCACATGCAGGGGCAAACTTATGTATAACATTAAGATGCTTTATGGGTTACACAAAATTTTAAACCTGCATGTTGTTTGACATTCGAGTTATAACACTGTCAAAGAGGTCTAAATAGAGAAAATCTGTTTTTTTTTAAATAAACAATATTTTTAACAATAGTCAGTAGAGTATCCAAATAATAAATACGTCATGAAAAAAAACACCCCTGTGTACGTTTTAATACAGCTGGTATAACTTTAAAATGTACACGAATTTTACATTTTTTCACCCAATTTCATCCCCCCCCCCCCCCCACAGGGTTTTTGGTCTGTTTTCCAAATTTTAGTTTACTGTGTAGTATTTTGTTGAATGTTGAATGTATTTTCATCGGGTTTGTTTGAGTTTGTTTGCCATTTGGTACCTTCTCCCTTATTTTACAATTTTCAAGATTAAAAAATTAGGAATCATAGTGGATTCTATACAGTGGCTTAAGATCCTGTCCATATATAGGTATCGGTAACATCCACATAATGCTTTCAGATCCCTTTAAATTTATTTATTTACTAGTGCCCAACTAGAATTATGATAATATCTATCCCTTCAAATAAATATACCAACGTATATTCCAAAAAAATACAGATCTGCATATCATAACACTGTTGAATGGGAGGCAACTATTTCTTTTCTAACCGTTGTTTTTTTCCCCTCGTTTATTAGATAAAGTTGAAATGATTAAGGGCATACGATACAGTTTCGATCTCACGGTGAATTTTTGACGAAAATTTGCATACAAGCTATTTTTCACCTAGTTAATTCAAATATGTAATAAAAAATATACCGTCATGCGCTACTTTTAGAGATAAATTGGGTCGACATTTTAGACATTTACTCGAAATTTTGGTTTCTTGGACAGTTCTGTCCTTTAGAAAGACATACCGAACTTTTTTGTTTCAAAAGATAAACGCAAGCGGATTTTCGCAACAACATTCGGAATATCTTCTCTACATAAGTGTGCTTAGAATTTGTATAACAATGCTTTGGAAATAATTCGTTTTTATCACATTTTCATGAATTTAGTAAAAACACGGCATTTTTTCCTGTATATTTTATCTAAAAATCATCGGTGAATTGTTCATTAAAATTGGCACAAATAATCTTCATACATAATAAAGCCAAATGTCATTTTTAAAAAGAGGGGTCCATGAACTCGTTTTCAAGTTAGATCAGTCTGAATGATAAAAATCAGTCGAAAAATGCATCTTTTCCCGATCTGTCACAGTTTGACGTCGTGAAAAATAACATTTTACGTTAGCGACGTCATTATCTCCCCTGTAACTGTATCGTATGCCCTTAAGGTTTGGCTATTCTTTTCCCTCCTTTTGTTCGTGTACCTCCTCACGAATTCAAGTACTTATACATCCTTTACTTTAAGTTTTCGTACGAGTGTTCCTGATGAAGGTAAATTCAGAAATGAGTTTAGGACGCACTATGTTTTAAAGTGTTATTTTCCTTTAATATTGTATTGTTTATTTGTAATTAAACAATCTAACGAGATAATTGGAAGGATATGCGTTTTTGTTTTTTTTCTTCATCTTCACTATTGTTATATGGTCTTCAACACAGAACTCAAGTGGATTTTTTTAAAGAACGTATATATACCGCTACACTTCTATATCTATATGATAACATTAATTTATTTCTGTATTTTAACGTGCCCCGAACAAAACTTTAATTTTCTCAAGTAAAACTCCATTTAGTGATAAATAATTATTTTATCTTTCGGAAATCATGCAGGCGTTATATGAATCAGTATGAATTGATTTAAAACTGGTCTTCATCATTGTGCGCAGTAGCAGAGGCGCTTTCAGCATGACCCCCCTCCCCCTTTTTTTTCTTTTCCATTATTTGTGTTGAATATTTTTAGTTTATATTCTTTATTACTTTAGCAAATCTAATATATTCTTGCTCTTATCCATGTTATATTACAGTAGCAGTAGTTTATAAATGACCTATAGATGCTGCCCCTCTATCCTAATAGAGGACAGCATATATAAACTAATGTTATTGTGATATCGATTGGATAAGTTTTAAATAAGTTAAAATTATAACGAAATACACTATAAAATTAAACACGAAATAACTGGAAAAGAAAAAAAGGGGATCAATGATCAAAGCAGTAGTTGCATGGTGAGAAGAAACTGCCGTTTAAATGGTTATTGTATAAATACGCAGATGTAGTATGGTTACCAATGATGCAACTATTTACTTTTCACGTCCAAATTACGTGGATGTAAAAAAACTATAGGTCACCGTATGGTTTTAAACAATTAGCAAAACTCAAAGCGTACAATAAGCTATATAAGACCCCGACATGACGAAATGTAACACATTTCAAACTAGAAAACCAACGACCTGATTTACGACAAGCACTAACGAAAAATAGATATGACAGAAAGAAAGAATGCGTTGGGTTTAAACATCTTTGTGAGCGCTCACTATGATCCTCCCTCTTACCTGGGACAGTAGTGAAACAGCACAACATGTAGAACAAACCATAAAATTCAGTTGGAAATAATTTGTACCATTATTTATAAAGTCAACGGAAAAAAACGTTGAACCCTATTAACCATCCGGAAAAATAGCAAAACATGTCTATTCTTCCAGCCATTCGGAACAAGATAAGAAAAATGGATGTAAAATTGAGAATGGAATTGGGGAATGTGTCAAAGAGACAACAACCCGACCATAGAGCAGACAACAGCTGAAGGCCATCAATGGGTCTTCAATGCAGCGAGAAACTCCCGCACCCGGAGGCGTCCTTCAGCTGGCCCCTAAACAAATAAGTATACTAGTTCAGTGATAATGGACGTCATATTAAACTCCAAATTATACACAGGAAACTAAAATTAAAAATGATACAAGACTAACAAAGGCCAGAGGCTCCTGACTTGGGACAGGCGCAAAAAATGCGGCGGGGTTAAACATGTTTGATGAGATCTAAACCCTCCTCCTATACCTCTAGCCAATGTAGAAAAAACAAACGCACAACAGTACGCACAGTAAAACTCAGTATAAGAGAAGTCCGAGTCCGATGTCAGAATAGGAAACAAAAGAAAATAAACAAAATGACAATAATACATAAATAACAACAGACTACTAGCAGTAACTGACATGCCAGCTCCAGACCTCAACTAAACTGATTGAAAGATTATGTCTTCATCATATGAATATCAGGCACAATCCCTCCTGTTAGGGGTTTAGTATTATACCGTCATAAAATATATGAGAAGAACCTGACCCGTGTCATGCCAACTGGTTTTAGAATAAATGTGTTAATTCCGATGCAAAGACCCTATAAGTGAATCAATATTAAAGCCAAAATATGCAATCTTTAATGACCTGACAACAGTATCGTAACTATATCCCTTTTTAATAAGTCTGTTTAAAGGTTTTGTTAGCTTTTGAGGTGAATACTGACATTTTTGTGCTTTGAAAAAGAATATTACCATAAAAGATTGGATGTGAAATACCCGAACGTATAAGATGTCTGCATGTTGAGTTATATTTACGAATGATGTCCTTATACCGATGATAAAATTTAGTAAATGTTTTGACTAGTTTATGATATCGAAAACCCTGGTGTAATAATTTTTCAGTAATACATAAATTTCTCTCACTAAAATCTAATACGTTGTTACATACACGAGCGAATCGTACAAGTTGAGATATATAAACACCATAAGATGGTGACAAGGGAACGTCACCATCTAAAAATGGATAATTAACGATAGGAAATGAAAAATCATCTCTTTTATCATAAATTTTTGTATTAAGCTTCCCGTTAATGATATAGATATCAAGATCGAGGAAAGGACAGTGGTCATTGTTAGTATTAGCTTTATTTAAAGTAAGTTCAACAGGATAAATTTCTTTAGTATACACACTGAAGTCGGCATTATTGAGAGCCAATATATCATCCAAATATCTAAAAGTATTGTTCAATTTTTGTATAAGATATTGTTTCGATGGGTCTTTGCTGATTTTAGTCATAAATTGTAACTCATAACAATACAAAAATAGGTCCGCAATAAGTGGTGCACAGTTAGTCCCCATTGGAATTCCGATAACTTGACGATATACGGAATCTCCAAAGCAAACAAAAATGTTATCAAGTAAAAATTCAAGGGCAGATATAGTATCAAAGCATGTCCAATTGACATATTTCTTTTGTTTGTTGCTAAAAAATGACCTAAAAGAGTTTGAACATATGTATTCGCATTCCGACTTTTTAAATGCCCATTTAATTAGGTGTGTGAATTTTTTCTTAATAAGAATATGAGGCAAAGTGGTATATAGGGTAGAAAAATCAAAAGTTTGAACAGATTCAAAATCACCAATATATGCATGCAATTTATCAAGTACTTCCAACGAGTTTTTGACACTCCAAAAGTAATTAATTCCACTATTTTCAAAGGCCTTATTTGAACAATTTATTATCAGGTTTTTGATTGTACCAAGTGTACTAGTAAGTAGAATAGACAATTTAGTAGTGGAACAATGACTTGAAGACGAAATAAATCTATATTTGTAAGGTGACTTGTGTAGCTTCGGAAGCCAGTACATAGTTGGGACTTTCATTGTATTTGGTTCTGCTTGTAAAGAAGTAGCTAATAGTTTATGTCAGTTGGAATGTTGGTGAATTGGTGATTTCCTTTTGCAGAACCTCAATGTAAAATTTACGTCAAACTATAATGATATTATTAGCAGCTTTATCAGCCGGGACAAAAACAAATTCCTTGGCTAGTTCTTTTAGTTTATGTTTGATACGAGAAATAGGATTTTTATGGATGTTGTTAAGAGTAAAATGTTCTTTAAAATGTTGTATACGTATATCAACTATCTTCATTACTGAATTAAAAAAAGAGTCCAAAGATTTTTTGTCAGCTTTTTCCCGTTTTATCCATTTCAAACAGTAAGCACGAAGTGAGTCGTGGATGATATTACGACACTCATTCCAATTAATAATTGACGGGGGACGATATTTAGGTCCTTTACTGAGGAATGATTTTAACTCTCGGTCGCGAACGATGTTAAGGTCTCCTGTTATAACATGGGAAATGGGGCCATAAGTGTATTCGGAATTTCTACAATTACATGACGTAGGTGTTTAAATAGCAAAAACATGAAAAAAAAATTATTGAGAAATCATGCAGTCAGGTATATTTGATTTGCAATGGTCGTTTTCCTGAGAAATATTTGTATGCGTTTTGCTTCCATTGATATACGTAAAGGTCAGCAATTTTAGCTTTATTCCTCTTATGTGTGCAGATATAGGTAAAGGGCAACAATTTCAGTTTTATTTCGGGCTTTATTCCTCTTATGTGTGTAGACGCTATTGTTCTGGAGTCTCATTTCTATAGAAATTTGTTTTTAAAGCAATCTCATTCTCTCTCATCTCCTTTATGACACCGTTAAATATAAAACACGATCTCCAATTCTCAAAACGTCCATTGCATACGCTCGTTTGCAATCCGACACCTCACCCGGGACATATTTCGCCATATATGACAATGCTGCTGATATTAAACATTAGCTCAAACGGATGGCCTATTCTTCCGGCTAGCTGGAAAAATAGACGCTCCGTTATTAATACACATATTCCTTTGATAAAGTAAACAACCTAATGGTTAGTCCTTGTCCCAGACTTATCATCAAAATCGTTAATGCCAATAACTATAAATCCCGCAGGTATGTCCCTTGAAGATATAAATGTCAATGGAAAATTGCATTGTAAACTATCTGAAGGCGGCATTTCTGGTAAGATCAGCACAATGTGTATATCAAAGATTTATATCAGTAATGTCTTGGACCAGTTGTTCGAATATCAGTGCCGATACATTTTTTTTTAGGAGTAATGTCCAATTTTACTGTCGAGCAGTTAGCAAGGATTCCATGCTTGTATTATTGTAATATCTCGATCGGTTTATAACACTTCATGTGTTTCTGTTCTTGCTCGGATATGTAATCACGTTCTAGTCTCCCTCTGCGACTCTATCAATCTGCACAAATGACACCTGTAATTAAGTTAACGTTTATCTTGCACTCTCCTGAAATTCTGCGTTAAGCTACACGTATACGGAGTCGACTTTTTTTTCTCTCTTTTTTATATAAGAAGTGGTGATTAAAAACTTCGATAGTAAAAATAGAACAAGGAGTCATGAGGTCACCATATTAAGGAGAGCGAATTTAAGTGTTGTAGCCGGAATAAAACAAAAATGTTGAAAAGTATAATATGTTTTTCAAAAGGTTAATTCTCATGATTTTTAAGAAAAGGAATTTTTTTTCTCTCTTAGATTTTTTCAAATCTTATCGATGTTTTAATATTTATTGATTCCAATCATGTGGGGGGAATATGTGTGAACCTGACGGCTAATTGTTACCTTAAGTAAACCCGTTTTGTTCGACTGAGAAAGATGTGTTCCTCAAAACTTGAGTAAAAATTGTTTTATACTTCGTATGTGAGTTATTTTATTATTATACAAAACTTTACATAATACAGTCTGTGTTGCTTACTATATTGATATTATTCTTGAAAGTGCATTTTTTAAAACCTATATGAATATAATTGTGCAAACTATCATTGTTACCGATATGTCTTTTAATTTCTTTCTGAGTGAAATAAAAACATCGGGCTAAATTTATTTTGATTGACATTTAACTAAATGTAAATATCATGCTTTAACAGAACAGCGTACGTGTTCCTATATATTTATACACATGATCTTTCCTGTACATACATAAAGAATTAACAGAATTAAAAACACGTGTATTTTTATTCCGTTGTTATGGTAACCCTTAACAATGATCTACATGATCTATTCACTGAAATATTTAGTTAATTTTAGTTTCAGTACTGTATAATAAATTTACCGTTAAAACAGGTAGCGATCTAAGGTTCGAGATTGCTTTTCTGTATTAAAGAAAGCCGTGCAATTAATAGATTTGTTTATGATCTATATCCGTGTACTCCGATCAGTGTAATTAGAAATTAACATTTTTGACATTGTAATGTAAATTATGTAAATTAATGATTTTATTACCTCAGTCCTGTCAATTACATGTGATAATAATTGTAAACAGAAACTATAATGCACTCGTCTTTATTTTTATCTTTCATCTTTTTGATGTGGGTATACTCTGACAATTAACACATACTATAAACACATGGCTACTGTATTATAGTTCTATCGGCTTGTCAGCGTCACATTGTCAGTAATTGCTGAATAAACAGTAGGGATTGTAAATAAAAGGATTTCATCTTTCAATAATTACACGTATGTCATATTCCAGTTTGATTTTCAACATGAAGATCGATTCTGCAACACAGAGTGATTTTGATCCAACGTTCCATTATGTTGACCTCATGTGCACTCCCGACATAAGATTGAAAGACCAGCTTTATTCATTATTCAGTGGTAAGAATTCACTTATTTGTCAAATTCATTGTATTAAATGATATCAGACATCAAGACTTCTTCTGATGATATTATTAGTAAGGTAATCATTACAAAATTCCTAAAGCTATCTCGTCTCTGATTGAAGTGTTAAATAGGAAAGATGAAACTGTATTTCCCTGCATTACCTCTTTGCATATTTTTATTGAATCCAACGAAAATAAGGTTGCAGTTATCGTGAACAAAAGATCTATAGACTATAAACGTTTTTGTTTAAAGTGGTTTACCGAAACAATAATGAAAGGCAGCATTTAAATATATATTTATTTTTTTACCATTGACATTGGTGAAAATTTCAAAGTGGTCAGCAAAACGTTACATAGAGGTACGTTCAAGGAATTTATTTTTCACCCGAGCCAAAATCAAAAATGGTTTCAATCTATACTAAAATTCCCAGTATCACAGTTCCATATATACTTTGAGTATCTTATTATATGATGGCTTATTTCTAAACGTATTGTTTCCATCAACACCAAACTCTCTAAATAATGATGAACAAAGTTTTACGATATGACATGTGACAACAACTGACAATACTCAATCATTTAATCAATATATGCAATGCACCAATTTAAGAGTCAAATTTCAGACTTGGAGAATAAAACAAGACCAATACCGGGTCTGGACATGCGTCGCTGCATGTAATTGATTGAGATTGCACTTGATGAAGCATAACTTATCATTCCCTTTCATTGAAGGGAAAACATTGACGAAAATTTTCCTCGTACAATGAGTGTTTTAAAATTTCAAACAATCGGCAAACAGGAAGTGGTTGCACGGCAGATGTAAAATTGTTTACACGCTACAACTCATCATTATCAAGCTGCATCTAACAAATGTAAAATCATTCCCTTTCATATAGCCAAGAAAATTTTGAAGAATTTTCCTTGTACAATGAATGTTCTAAAATTTCAAACTGCTTACTCTCTACAACTCATCATTATCAAGCTACAGACTAAATATAAAATAATTCCCTTGAATAGAAGCCAAGAATACGAAAGTTTTCTACTCACGGTCTTTCGGACGGACGAACAGAGTCGTGCAGACACTAGACCTGCTTTTGCCTTCGGCGAGGCAGGTAAAAATATATCATATAACATGTTTCTGGAATTAATTTCTTACAAGACAATTTTTCAAAAGGGATGTGTACTGTGTGCTGTATACAAATTAATTCGGAATTAAATATTTTCGAAACACACAAACTCACATATTCATGTATTCACGGCACGAAAACTATCATTTCTTTTACTGTTAAAATATTTTTAACCACAATACTATGGTAGTCATCTTGCTATTTCATTTGTGACATGAAACATGAGAATGTATCACGTGGAATTTAAGTGGCGTTATTTCTGTACTTGATTCATTTAACCTCCGCTATCCATTTGCACAGTTAATTTATTCTATATAATGTATCTTTACCACATTACAGAAAAACCCTTACAGCCGAGTTCCAAGGATTTAGATTGTTATCTCAAGACACTTCAAGATGTTGCGTCAATATGTCAACCACCGATGTCTATAAATACTGAAACCCAGTACTCATCAACTGAATCTGATAACTTTATCAAATTATCGGCTACAGAACCAGACTACCCCCAGCTTGATATCAATCGCCTTGATGAATTCCTTCTGCAAGAGTTAGAGTTCATTTCAACAGAACTCTCGGTAATAAATGCAACAAAAAGGGGGCAGAAGGTTAAAAAGAGACTGTTCGTCTGTAGCAATGACGGTGAACCAAACACAAAAAGGAGAAGAACAGAAAGTTTTACAGACAGAGAAACAGGTGATGACATTGAGTTTATATCGTCTGACTCTGCTCGTCGCAGTTGAGAATAAAATGTGCGTTTTTGATACATACAGCCTTTGTTTGCCCTTTTCAGTAAGATCTTATTTAAATAGCAACATTTGTAATTGATTTTTATCAAAGTAACTGTTGTATTTTTGATAGCTTGTGTACAGATATATATAGATATAGTGCTAAATGATAAATGATAAAGTGTACAATACCACATTTTCTTTCACTTTTGTATGTTTAGAAAAGTTGTTAAAATTTACGTAGTGGTTTCATAGTTGATTTTTCCTAAGTTATCTGTAATAGAACTTAAAGCAACCAATAGTCCTTCACATATTTATTTTATAGAGGGTGGATCCTCAGTGAAATTAAAAAAAGAAATTATTCACTATGATTATTGCATCGCTTTTTTCGCACTGCCAATACAACATGGAAACATATAAACGTAAATTACCGAAGGCGGATTTAAGGTGAAGGACAAGGACATTGGGTCCCTTTATGGAACTTTATGTATGGTTAATACAATGACTTCTTACATGTACCACTCATAACGTTTCCTAGTTTGGGGACCCCCTTCGACTTTATAATTATGAAATTCAAAGACATTTTTCGGAAAATATTTCTCCTAATATAGAATCAACAAGATAAATATGAAAATCATATTTGTACAAATAATTATAATGTTGATATTAGTGCTTATTGTCAATGAAATAGCAGAGGAGTGTAACAAAAACTTTTTTAAGGTTGGCAGTTGTCTTGACTACGGAGTATTTGTAAAACAAAGAAAATTTTCTTATGTCAATAGAACATATAATATGATGGAGTTCTGTCAGGCCTTGACACATTTCAGATATGTTTTTGTTACGAAATTAAGAAATGGATCAGACAGTTGTTTTAAAACTTTCTCACATTTCTCCCTTAGCGCATAGTAGCTAAGACAATTGTTTTAAAACTGTATGTCTTATATTCCACCCTTAGCGCATAGTAGAAAAGACAGTTATTTTAAAAATACATATCTGATATTCCACCCTTAGCGCATAGTAGAAAAGACAGCTGTTTTTACACTATACATCTTATATTCCACCATTAGCACATAGTAGCTAAGACATTGTTAAAAACTATCTTATATTTACTCTTATAGCATAGTAGCTAAGACAGTATACTTTTACAGATTAACTTACACAATGACAACTTTTTGTCAGGGACATTATAGAGTTAACAGCAGGCATTTTCAGTACTCTCAGCACATTTAATTTAGAATCCAGTTCAATATCAATCATTTTCGCTAGCCAAGGGTTACGATCCGACCCGCTGCTATTCGTTCTAAAAAGGAGAGGGTCGGATAGTAACCCTTGGCTAGCGAAGTGAATACCATGTCGATACTTGAATGAAAATGAAGTCAGAGTTGGACAGCAACAAGTTACTAGTTATATAATACGTACTATTTTCTTAAAATTGACAGATAATAAATAGATACCAAATACAGAAAACTAGATAACCCCCATACATAACAACGACAACCCCCATACATAACAACGACAACACCCATACATAACAACGACAACTCCCATACATAACAACGACAACCACATACATAACAACGACAACCCCCGTACATAACAACGACAACCCCCATACATAACAACGATAACCTCCATACATAACAACGACAACTCCCATACATAACAACGACAACCCCATACATAACAACGACAACTCCCATACATAACAACGACGACAACCCCCATGCATAACAACGACAACCCCCATGCATAACAACGACAACCCCCATGCATAACAACGACAACCCCCATGCATAACAACGACAACCCCCATGCATAACAACGACAACCCCCATACATAACAACGACAACCCCCTTACATAACAACGACAACCCCCATACATAACAACGATAACCCCCATACATAACAATGTCAACTCCCATACATAACAACGACAACCCCCATACATAACAACGACAACCCCCATACATAACAACGACAACCCCCATACATAACAACGACAACCCCCATACATAACAACTATACAACCCCCATACATAACAACGACAACCCCCATACATAACAACGACAACCCCCATACATAACAACGACAACCCCATACATAACAATGACAACCCCCATACATAACAACGACAACCCCCATACATAACAACGACAACCCCCATACATAACATTGACAACCCCATACATAACAACGATAACCCCCATACATAACAACGACAATCCAAACAAAACAACGACAACCCCCATGCATAACAACGACATCCCCCATGCATAACAACGACAACCTGCACACATAACAACGACAACCCCCACACATAACAACGACAACTTCCACACATAACAACGACAACCCCCACACATAACAACGACAACCCCCATACATAACAACGACAACCCCCATACATAACAACCATACATAACAACGACAACCCCCATACATAACAACGATAACCCCCATACATAACAACGACAACCCCGTTACATAACAACGACAACTCCCATACATAACAACGACAACCCCATACATAACAACGACAACCCCCATACATAACAACGACAACTCCTATACATAACAACGACGACAACCCCCATGCATAACAACGACAACCCCCATGCATAACAACGACAACCCCCATGCATAACAACGACAACCCCCATGCATAACAACGACAACCCCCATGCATAACAACGACAACCCCCATGCATAACAACGACAACCCCCATGCATCACAACGACAACCCCCATGCATAACAACGACAACCCCCATACGTAACAACGACAACCCCCTTACATAACAACGACAACCCCCATACATAACAACGACAACTTCCACACATAACAACGACAACCCCCACACATAACAACGACAACCCCCATACATAACAACGACAACCCCCATACATAACAACCATACATAACAACGACAACCCCCATACATAACAACGATAACCCCCATACATAACAACGACAACCCCGTTACATAACAACGACAACTCCCATACATAACAACGACAACCCCATACATAACAACGACAACCCCCATACATAACAACGACAACTCCCATACATAACAACGACGACAACCCCCATGCATAACAACGACAACCCCCATGCATAACAACGACAACCCCCATGCATAACAACGACAACCCCCATGCATCACAACGACAACCCCCATGCATAACAACGACAACCCCCATACGTAACAACGACAACCCCCTTACATAACAACGACAACCCCCATACATAACAACGATAACCCCCATACATAACAACGTCAACTCCCATACATAACAACGACAACTCCCATACATTACAACGACAACCCCCATACATAACAACGACAACCCCCATACATAACAACTATACAACCCCCATACATAACAACGACAACCCCCATACATAACAACGACAACCCCCATACATAACAATGACAACCCCCATACATAACAACGACAACCCCCATACATAACAACGACAACCCCCATACATAACATTGACAACCCCCATACATAACAACGATAACCTCCATACATAACAACGATAACCCCCATACATAACAACGACAACCCCCATGCATAACAACGACAACCCCCATGCATAACAACGACAACCCCCACACATAACAACGACAACCCCCACACATAACAACGACAACCCCATGCATAACAACGACAACCCCCATACATAACAACGACAACCCTCACTACAATGTTTGTACTTGTAAGATCTCAATACAACCCCCATACATAACAACTTTTTACGGAGAAGATCGACACACACTAGTCCTCATTCACAACAATGTTTGCACTTGTAAGATCCCAATACAACCCCCATACATAACAACTTCTTACGGAGAAGATCGACATACACTAGTCCTCAACCACTACAATGTTTGTACTTGTAAGATCTCAATACAATCCCCATACATAACTTTTTACGGAGAAGATCGACACACACTAGTCCTCAACCACAACAATGTTTATACTTGTAAGATCTCAATAAAAAGACCATACAAAATCTCATCAGCACCTGTATTCTATGCAATTTAAACATCAATCCATACCTTTAGTTCGATTTGTTTGCCTTCTATAACAAGATGTGTATAAATGATAGTCGGAAAGGATAGACGAATATCAATTAGAGGGCATAAGGTTTGAGGGCGGATATTGATCAATGGTTAACAAATTTTACCATGTATTGTTCACTTATTGTCCTTAATCATATTTATATTTAAACATGAAAACTCAAGAGGTATTTCAAACGGGGATGTAGTAAAGGAATTGCGGTAAAGGTTGTGTGATACTATATATGCGATACAAGGTACTGTTATGTGATATAGGCTTTATAGTAGCATCTATATAACATATCTAAAACAGCAGCATCAACATCTATAAATATATGATAAAACAGATTACTTACAAAACCGTTTGCATCAACAGTACTATGACGATTTTACTGAAAATAATGTTGGATAATGCTTAAGCTATCATTTAAATACTAACGTCACTGCAAATATGACTTTCTGTCAAAAAATTATTCAGTGCGTTTAACAAATTTCAACCAGTATTTGCATAATTATGCTTTTGATTATAATAGTATCAAATGACCCTTGGCTCCTATCTAATTCAAGACCAATGTTTAATGTTTGACTCTAAAAGAATCTCGGGTATACATTACAAATATTAAAACTATATCCAAATACCCCTTCCACTATGCAACATCCTCACCATAGTTCTTGCAACATAAAAATAAGGAGATGTGGTATGATTGCTAATGAGACAACTATCCACTAAAGTTCAAATGAAGTTCAAAATGGATGTAAGCAATTATAGGCCACCGTACGGCCTTCAACAATGAGAAAAACTCAAACCGTTAAGTCGGCTTTGAAAGGTCCCGACATGAAAAATATGAAACAATTCAATTGAGAAAACTAAGGAACTAATATATAACGAAACAAAACAATTTACGAAAAAAAATATGACAGACATCAACCAACACCTGTTTTGACAGACACGAAGACTAATTATATAGGTAGTTTGGCATAAGGGGCTTGTTTTGTATATAGTTAATCAACTATGATACTTTTTTTTTAATATCCATCACTACATCAAAGATTTTGTCAACTCTAATTCGATGTGATTTTTTTTTTTCGAAATACTAAGGATTTTCGATTCCAGGAATAGATTACCATAGCTTTATTGGGCAAAACCTTTCGGAATTTTGGGTCCTCAATTCTCTTCAACTTCCTACTGTATTTGGCCTTTTTAACTTTGTTGATTTGAGCGTCAATGATGAGTCTTTTATAGACGAAACGCGCGTCTGGCGTACAAAATTTTAATCCTTGTATCTATGAGGAGTTTATTTATATAAAGACAGAAAGGAACGTTTCTACGATTTTTGATTTGGGGAGCAGATAGTACATTTATTGTCACCTTCGTCCATACATTTCTATCATTCTTTAAAAATTTTGATCGTCTGTGGAAAATTCTTGTAAATACCGACTAAGGCAAAGTTACCCGAAAAAGTACCAAGTAAGACGCCCAAATCATCTTAACCCAACTAAGAACCAATAAATATAAGTTTATTAAGAATAACATACCAAAATAAAGCTACCCTGCCCCTCCAATATATCAACATTCACAGATAAATCTAATTCGGCATACATGATACCATCATACAAAAAGAAACTAACACTCCGCCCTTCAGGATACCAGCATACACAAGAAAGCTAACACTCCGACCTTTGGGATACCATCATCTACAAGAAAACTAACACTTCGCCCTTCAGGATACCATCACACACAGAGAAAGCTAACACTCCGCCCTTCAGGATACAAGCATACAGAAAGAAAGCTAACACTCCGCCCTTCAGGATACAAGCATACACAAAGAAAGCTAACACTCTGCCCTTCAGGATACAATCATACACAAAGAAAGCTAACACTCCGTCCTTCATGATACCATCATACACAAAGAAAGCTAACACTCAGCCCTTCAGGTTACCAGCATACAAGAATAAAACTCTGCCCTACAAAAAAAAAGACATCCAACTCATTCCAACTATAATCAACGATCCAAATAAGATAAAGCTAACCCATCCAACCAAGATACCAGCATACAAAAATACCAGTAAAGCTATTTAACTCGATATATCTCAACATACAAGAATAACGCTTATTGAGCTCAACAAGAAACAAGGCCGAAGAAACAAACATTCAAAAGTAAAGCTAACTCCATGGCGGGTAAGGGTTGTCCTGCGAGATAATTTTTTGTGCTGGTGATTTAGTCACAATCGGTGCTGGTGGATTTGTTTACATTGTATCAGAGCGGCAACAAAACAACCATTATGTTCCCTCGCGTGGTATATTATAAAGATTTTTTAATGCAAAAGTAGTTAAAATTCGCAAAACGACATTGTCCTGATATTATGCTGGTGGTAAGAAAATATGTCCTGGTTCTGTGCACCTGTGTCCTGGTTCTGTGCTCTTATCTTTTTTAGTAATAGGTGACAAATACTCAGAATCAATATTGCAGAAAATTTATGTAATTGACAGACAAGACAACTAGCATACATTTGGTGGATGAAATATTTCAGATGAGAGATTAAACAACGGCTTCATTTATATAGAATACAATAAACAAAAAACAAATATGATCGAAAGCAACCACCATCAGTATAAGAAAAACTACAAAAATCAGTTGAAAAGGGCTATACCGTGTTATCATTAATAATAGAAAAGCATCCCAAGTTTCTGGTTATTATAGAATAGAAAACTTACATTCATTTATTTTGGTCTTTGTATGAGTATACCACATCTTTTTTGGTAGCTCACCTTGACCAAAGGGCTTAAGTGAGCTTTTCTTATCACTAGGCGTTCGTCGTCAGTCGTCGTCGTCTGTCATCGTTAACTTTTTAAAAAATCTTCTCTTCTAATACTACTTGGCCAGTTTGAACCAAACTTGGCCATAATTATCATTGGTGTATGTAGATTATTTCGGGGCCTTTTATAGCTGACTATGCGGTATGGGTTTCGCACATTATTGAAGGCCGTACGGTGGCCTATAGTTGTTAACTTCTATGTCATTTGGTCTCTGATGGAGAGTTGTCTCATTGGCAATCATACCACATCTTCTTATTTTTATATTAGTTACCACTTGAAGTGACTTTTTGAAACCGGAAGTAGCTGATCATTTCCCTTATTTCAAAGACTAGATATTTATGGAATCTGTGCAAGATAAGTTATTTTCTGACACCGATTTTTTAATGAAGATGTTAAGCCATTTCAATAGATATTTAATGGTGTGTCTTTCTATGTTGTGATGTTACACTGTTGTTTCAGGTAGGGTGAAGGTTGGCGCCTATTAAAACGTTTAAACCCGCTGCATTTGTTTACACCTGTCCTAAGTCAGGAATCTGATGTTCAGTGGTTGTCGTTTGTTGATGTGGTTCATAAGTGTTTCTCGTTTTTTATATAGTTTAGACCGTTGGTTTTCCTGTTTAAATGGTTTTACACTAGTCATTTTTGGGGCCCTTTATAGATTCCTGTTCGGTGTGAGCCAAGGCTCCGTGTTGCAGGCCGTACTTTGACCTATAATGGTTTACTTTTACAAATTGTGACTTGGATGGAGAGTTGTCTCATTGGCACTCATACCACATCTTATCATAGATATAAGAAGATGTGGTATGAGTGCCAATGAGACAACTCTCCATCCAAATCAAAATATGTAAAAGTAAACCATTATAGGTAAAAATACGGTCTTCAACACGGAGTCTTGGCTCACACCGAACAGCAAGCTATTAAGGGCCCCAAAAATTACTAGTGTAAACTATTCAAACGGGAAAACCAACGGTCTAATTTATATAAAAAACGAGAAACGAGAAACACTTGTGAACCACATCAACAAACGACAACTACTGAACATCAGATTCCTGACTTAGGACAGGTGCAAACAAATGCAGCGGGTTTACACGTTGTAATGGTACCAAACCTTCACCCTTTTCTGAAACAATAGTGTAACATCACAACATAGAAAGACACACTATAAAATATCAAGTGAAATAGCTTAACTCAGTCAAAGGACATATTAACACCAGTGAACATACACTGAACAAATAAATTTGATCTATGATACAATGTAAATACAAAATAAATAAACTAAGGGAAGAATAATAAAAGTAACATGTTATACCGCTATGAAATGTTAAACAATTTAAGAAAAACAATATGCTCGAACAAAAATATCAGCCATTTGCAATTAATTTAAACACAGTTAAATGAAAATAATTTTGTTGTTAGGTATACGTGTACAGTTCAAATAGAGAAAGGAAATATTTTTACGAAATAAATAATTTTGATGTCCATAGTACGAAGTGAAAATTTATAGTAATACCAAACACTTATCAAAGCTGGTGTATAGACCAGATATAACCCTGAATAACATTAAATAACAAAAAAAAAAGCATTACAATTTATTTAGTATCAACAGGTCAAATAAACAAGAAAGTACGATTTGAGAGTACTCGCAGTTACTGATCTATATATGGCATTTTTGTCATTTAAAAATTTTGGCATATTTGTGTAAAATTTCATTTAAATCAACATGTGAGTGAAAGACCTATAATTATTCTCTGAACAATTTGTTTTTAATCCTTTTAATATTTCTTTTACCTATTTTCCCTTAGAATAATTCGATTGATAATATTTGGCCCTGTAGTTTCAGACAAAGATTTTAGTTAAAGTTTATTTCGACGGCGAGAAAAAGAGACGCCAAGTGATATCAAACTGCTACGGTTTTTCATCAAAAAATATTCTTGCAGAATTGTATACAGAATGCGGACTCCTAGAGCACTTTTGTTATTCTTTTTCCGTCCTAGATGTTTTTAAAATGAGCACTTTTGTGTTACGCATACTGAAACAGCGTAGAAGGCCATTTTTTTTTAAATTGCTTGCATTTGAACCCATAAGAAGCAAAATCAAAACATTAACAATCTTTTTTTTTTTCGTTTTTTCTTCGAGAAAACGTCAAAAATCGTCTTTTTCGTCTTTTTTACATATTTTTTTACAATCACCAGCACCGGTCAGGACCAAATCATCAGCACATAACAATCTCTCGCAGGACAATCTTACCATCCGTGAACTCGGTCGTAAAAGATACCAGCATAAAGATATAAAGCTTACTCGGACCTACAAGATACCAGCATTAAAAGTTTACCTTTTTACGCTAATATTGAAAAGTCTACATTCAGATGTTATAATTCTTGTACCTAAAACAACACATAATCAAGCTAATTTCAAATAATTTATTTGGAAAAAATATCTTGAAATTTAACAGCTGCTACCAGAATCTGTACTTGGACAACCTCTACTGTAGACTAATGAAACATCTGTTGAAATAGAAAAGGTTATAAATATTATATTCATACTTTATTTAACAAGTGGGTTTTCAGTCGTCTTTTTTAACACCAGATAATTGCAAACCCAAACTGTATCTGACTTTACAGAGTATGTTGCTGTCTTTCAGTCGACGTCTCTTTTGGAATATGCACTTGTATAGAATTAGTAGTAAGGTATCGTGATGAAATAAATATTTCTTTCCAAGTAATAAGATGACATAAAAATTATGAATATACCTCCGATATGAATATGCGTCGTTTGCACTTTGCATCATGGAAACTAATTGAACTAAAAAGTTGAAATTTGCTTAAATGCCCTACAGCTATTGTTCTCAGATGAAAAAATATTGTAAACATCATTACGGTCTCTCATGATCCGGGACTTGTTGCTTAAAATAGCAAAACGAAAAAAAAATGTCTAGTTTGAAAGTATACATACACGTTATTTGCTTATCCTACAAATCCGGATCCTGGATAGTATGATCCAGAATTGTACACAGGTGCAGAACCAGATATAATTGATGTTTGAGGTGCATAGGCTGCACTGGAAAGATATCCGCCACCAACACCAGCAACACCTCCAACACCACCAAGAGCACCAAGACCGCCAATACCACTGTAGCTAGGATAGCCACCACCAAGACCTCCAATACCACTGTAGCTAGGATAGCTACCACCAGCTAAATATGATCCAGAATTTCCGTATAGATAGTTGCTAGATCCGCCATATGATGGGTATGTAGATGCACCGCCAATGTAGGAGCCTGAGCTATACGGCATAACGCTACCATAAGTTCCATAACCGCCGCTATATCCACCACTGTATCCGCCTTGAATATAATAATATTATTTGGATAAACTTGGATCGATATGTATCTAACAATTTTTCGATATATGCTCTATATTTTTATAAGTGACATATACTTTTTTCCAAAAAGAGAACCTATTACTGATTTTTGGGCGGACAATGTAAACATAGATGTGATAATGTGTTCTGAAATTTTGAAATACAGATTTATTCTTTATGATATTGCCTCTATTATATTCGAATGTCATCTTCATTGGTTATTTCCCGTGATAATAACCCAGTTTCTGAAGGAACATCGAAGTTACCTGAAAAACATTCTTTACAGTATCAAATTGATTTTCTGGTCATAAAAATCATCTCCTTTCTAAATACAACTTTCAGTGTTTCGCATGGATATTCATAAGTTCGCCTGAAAACGTTTTTGTAAAAAGAAATTACGTAAAATATAATAAGAACAGCGTTATCATATAATTTTTATCATTTTTTTTTAAGAAACTAGAACTGAATCTTAGGAGTTTTGTGTAAAATTTAATTCAAATGGTAATGTTGTCATGTGAACAAATATTATGCTCAATTTACTTTTCTATTGTTTGGTTATATCTCAAAGACACACCAATCTTCCGTTTACTTAGTATGTATATATATAGATGTTTAGAAGTTCGGGAGAAACACTAATTTTGAAGGATATGCACTTGTGGTTTACACTTTTGAAACGAAGCTGGGGACTCCGGCAATTCGAATGGACGAAATCTGACATCTTAATAGCAAAATACCTATTTAAATATACGAGAACAACTGACATGTTATGAAAATTATTAAAAATAGTTATGTTTTAATTGTTAATTTGTTTATTTGTCTATAAATAGGTGCACGTACTATTCATATCATGTGGTTAACATATCATCGAGACAATATAAACCAGTTTTTCTGTTAAATTGTATTTTTTAAAGCGATGGAGCGTCCCACCATTTTTCCTTTCAGCACACATTTTTGCTTTCACAACTGCTCCTGAATCGCTAGACAAAATTTTCTGAAACTTTCACAGAATGTTACTCAAGTGACTTATTTTTGCACATTCTATTTTATTCTTCGCTCGAATGCTTTTTGGGTTAATTTGGCATTGCATGAACTGTGTATACATTTGTTTCCGCTTCTCTTCTTCCTTAAACCCCTTTTCAGAATTCAATCAAAATTTCTCAAATCTTCACCATAAATTACAAATTGTGCACCTCCTATTTTTTTTTTTTTTTCATCCAAATTGTTTAAGGGGGTTTCCTTAGCAAATCAGGGACTTTTCAAGGAGCGAAGGAATCATTTTGTGAGCTTTGCTCGCAATACCTCTAGATTTTTTATGCTTTTTAAATCATTATTTAGATGGATGGACATTAAAATGTATACACCGAAAGATTTTCCTTACATTTTCCGGAAAGAGTTATTGTATAATTTTCAAAATTCATATAAAAATGTTACCGTATGATGAAAAGATATATAATAACAAAAGGGGCTTTGTGGTATTTGTCTAGGGACCTAGTTCACATTTTGATATCACGTAATAGGTAAAATAGTTTAGAAATATTAAGTGTACAAGTCTCTTAGATTTCAAATTCCACTGGGTTCAATTAACTTTAAGGATTACCCCAGTGAATAGAACAAATAAGGGGACATTGGCCGTATCTACCGAAGATCAGCCGCTAACAACAAATTCCCAAAAGTTTAAAACCATAAGATATAACTAAAGCCATTAACCACAGATTCCCTGAAGATTAAACTTATGAAATATGACTAAATCCATTAACCACAGATTCCCTTAAGATTAAAACCATGAAATATGATTAAAGCCATTAACCACAGATTCCTTGAAGATTAAACTTTTGAAATATGACTAAATCCATTAACCACAGATTCCCTTAAGATTAAAACCATGAAATATGACTAAAGTCATTAACCACAGATTCCCTTCAGATTAAAACCATGAAATATGACTAAAGCCATTAACCACAGATTCCCTTCAGATTAAAAACCATGAAATATGACTAAAGCCTATAACCACAGATTCCCTTCCGATTTAAACCATGAAATATGACTAAAGCCATTAACCACAGATTCCCTTAAAATTAAAACCATGAAATATGACTAAAGCCATTAACCACCATGGCTATATACGTCGCTGACTCGGGAACAGGAACAGTCGTCTTTTGGATGAATACCTACAAATGTAGCCCATCCTTTCTAATATAGATCAGAGGAATAACAAAAACACCAATAAAAGATGGAAAAAAACATAAGTTCGGAAAAAAAACAATAAACAGGCAGCAATGAAAAAAAGGATAGTGTGGATTTATGTATGCAGCAAACGTCGTACACGCACTTGACATAACGGTTATTAACCAAAATCAAACGAGCTCCAAATTTATCTTCTCTTTATCTATAAACAATCCGTATGAGATTTTCTTAAGTTTTGGTATAACAATCCTATGACGTTGAGATGAAGAACAGCAATAAAAGCGCTGTTCCTTAGCTTTTAGTGTGTTTTTGCTGTCACGCGGTATGTACTGATTTTGTGTCATGGATGGATACCCCATATCCTTTGTTTTTCTATTATGAAATTACATGGAAATACAAGGACCAGAGCCTTTATAGTTAAAATTTCTCCCAAGCGTTGGATTGGATGAGTGTTAGATTTTTTTGTACGCTTCAAGCGTCAGCTGCCAAATATATTCAGTTTCCATATTCAGTACAAGCACTAATAATCATTTATGCAGGTTTAGCTTTTTTTGTCAAAAAGGGTGGAAAGCCGAGGGAAATTCATTGTAAAAAGAGGGTGTCTGGTAGAAAATGTACAATGCAACTGTGAACATATCCCATTTAGAAACCTATAAAACTTGCTACAGGGAATTAAGGTTTAGCATGCGTAGTAGTAGGTAACCATGTTTCTATTCCTTAGTCATCCTCGTCCGTGGGCTGTTTTTGAATGAACGCAACAAAAAGTAAGAAGTACATCTATAGGTTTTTATCTAAAAACAACAAGTGATAGATATATGGCTATATTGTACTTTCACGAATCTGTATATGCTATTTCAAAGGATTTCCCACACTTTAGTGGTGATGTATAGTTTGCTAAAATCAACGTAAATTTCGACTTTGGTGGATATTTTCCCCGTTAGCAATTATACAATATCCTCTAATTTTAGATCTTATATTATTTCTCATAATCTATTTTCCATTTTTATTTAAACAAAAATTAAGACAGTCCAAAGTCAAGTCAGGCTTAAACAAATGAAATATGTTGAAAATATGTTCCTGAATAAGTTAATTCAAGTTATTTTTTTACACAAAACTTTCTGTTAAACAATTTTTGAGAAAGTAAAAATAAATATCAGATATGTTATAAGAAGGAAATTTCCTGATACTCTAAATGTTAATATTACCAATATTAAAATAGTCTGACATACCTCCGTATCCGCCACCGTATCCACCTCCGTATCCACCACCGTATCCACCTCCGTATCCACCACCGTATCCTCCTCCATATCCTTTTCCGTATCCACCACCGTATCCTCCTCCATATCCTTTTCCGTAACCACCACCGTATCCTCCTCCATATCCTTTTCCGTATCCACCACCGAATCCTCCTCCATATCCTTTTCCGTATCCACCTCCTCCATATCCCATCCTATAACCCCCACCATATCCTCCATAACCTCTTCCGTGTCCTCCGCCATATCCTTTACCATGACCATACCCGCCAGCCTCAACAAAGGCAACGACAACAGCAAGGGCAATTACTAACTTCATGGTCGCCATACCTAATTATTTAACTTCAAACAATGTAATAATGTTATTCTAAAAACATTGTAACGGCTTTGATTTATTCAGACATATATATTGAGTTTCTTCAGACTTTTTAAGAATGTCATTCATTTTTGCGATAATTACCCAAAATTAGCCCAAATTAACAAAAAATGCAGTTTTGATTCACCTTTAGGCATTTGAAATTGTAAAAATGTTAAAAGATGTGCCATAATGTTATTCTAGGTACAAACATGAAGCTGTTATGTTGTCAATTTTATTGAAGACTGGAAGACTTTTTTGGAAATAGCCCTGGTGGGAAATAATTCTTGGGGAATTGGCTCTACCTCTTTGAAAGGTGGTTTACTTAAAACTGAAATCCAAACAGTGTTCATACATAGTTTCCTCAAATTAGAATTATTTATAGGTCCGACCACATATACTCTTCATAAACGACGATTTTTTGACAAAATGTAATATAATTTTTTTTTCAATATATCAATTCCAGTTTGTTTTGCTTTAAAAGAGTTGCGGGCTTATTTTGACTATTTAGCTGATTTATCAATAAGATGGATGATGATTGGTTATTGTTGTTTGTTTAACGTCCTGTGGCAAATTTTCATGCATATTCAGGATAATTTTAACTAATATCAAAACTAATCTATTTTGTTCCTGATGTGCCTCAATTTTTTTTTTCGAACTAGTAAAATAATAAAATGTGCAATATTAAACAAAGACTTGTGAAAAAGACTAAATAAGACAATACCTTAATTTGACCTGTGTGATCCTAAAAAAGCGCTGCTGTTCAGTGCTAGTAGAATTAGTTTATATACGTCCGACAGAATCACGTGATATTTCCGTAAATAGATGCTCTAACCGGGTTACTTGTCGGAATGTTTGGTAATATTCATCATATGTGTATTGCCTAAGTAGGGGTTAAAACAGGTCACGGGTGTCAGGGTAGTTGACAAATCACTTCAAGATTCTTCCTCCTTTAAGAACGTTTCATAATAACATGATACATGTGTTTACGTTATTAACACCGGATTTACTGGTAAAAACATTTTCTACGATTCCTGACATTGATAACTTAATCAAAACTTATTTACTACATAGTAAATTGTAATAACGTACTTTTCTTTATCTACTTTGCAATCTAAGTACCAGCTATAACTGGTTATAATTTGTTAATTACTTGGCTTGGTTTACTTCCTCCAAATCAAATGACTGGAACTTTCATCGTCTAAAGAAACACATCAGCTTTCATAATATATCTAACAGCACAAAAGGTAAACGGCTTGCATGTCACAAAGACAACCACTACATTGACAGGACTTTGATAATGCTGTCCAATCAATGTTTCGTGAACAATATTTGTCCATTGTTCCTATCTAACCCTATACTATTCCATTCTTTTTTAGCAGAGAATATTATATCTATGCAGTTCCTGGTATTCAGCCATTGCAAAAACAATGGACTCATGAAAGAGAGATTCTATTCTCTTTTATTGTCTGTTCTGTTCTACTCAGACATTACATAACTCATAGAGAGAGGTTCTATTCTATTCTACTCTATTATTGTATAGCCCCCATCCAACAACCTCCACATTGGCGATTTTGCAAGGATTATCAAGGATTTGTATAAAAATCATTGGGATTAAATTCCAGTAACTCTAGAATTACAAATCCTAACATCGTTAAGATCCTGATCTTGAAAGAGCCAAATATGTTTTTTTATTTGTTTGTTGGAAAGAAACAATAAACCAGCTGAATTCACACGAGAAGTATGTTGATGGCCGGGCAAAAAATCCGCTAGAGAAGGCCGTTACTCTGGGATGGTAACCCAAGGCTCCAAGGAGATTGAATCACTTTGCCTCATCATCTCATTAAGAAAAATCACATACCTAATTAAATTGAATTTTTACCAGATAACATTTTTGTTCGCAATGGAGATTCCGTATATCGTTAAGTTATCGGAATTCCAATGGGGACTAACTCTGCACAAATTATTGCGGACCTGTTTCTGTATTGTTACGAGTTACAATTTATGACTAAATCAGCAAAGACCCACCGAAACAACTTCTGATACAAAAATTTAATAACACTTTCAGATATTTGGATGATATATTGGCTCTCAATAATGACGACTTCAGTATGTACACTAAAGAGATTTATCCGGTTGAATTGACTTTAAATAATGCTAATACTAACAATGAACACTGCCCTTTCCTGGATTTTTGTCGAGCCTGCGACTTTTGTCGCAAAAGCGAGACATAGCGATCCTACATTCCGTTGTCGTCGTCGTCGTCGGCGTCCACAAATATAAGCTTGTTTATGATCATAAGATAGTTTCCAGAAGTAAATTTTGTAAAAAAAATCCTGTTTATCCGTATTTTACTTATAAATGGACTTAGTTTTTCTGCCAGTTAACATTACATTCACTCTGTAGTTAAAGTTTTTAAAATTTTAATAACTTTCTTTAATAACTTTCTTTAAATATAAATAAATAAATAAATAAATAAATAAATAAATAAATAAATAAATAAATAAATAAATAATCTTTATTTCAAGAGGATAATCCCATTAGTTAAAACTAATCTTCCTGAGAGTCCTCAAAATAATAATAACATATTTATAAGTACATACAGTATTATAATGATATATTATACACAATATACAATTGTATCTAGATAATAATGAAAAAGCATATTAGTTTGCACAATATCCTGGATTTCTACCAATTTTGGACAGAAGCTTGTTTATAATCATAATCATAATCATAAGATAGTATCCAGAAGTAAATTTTGTAAAAAAAAATCCTTTTTATCCGTATTTTACTTATAAATGGACTTAGTTTTCTGTCAGTTAACATTACATTCACTCTGTGGTTAAAGTTTTAGAAATGTTAATAACTTTCTTAAACTATCCTGGATTTGTACCAAACTTGGACAGAAGCTTGTTTATGATCAAAAGCTAATATCTAGAAGGAAATTTTGTAAAGATTTATTTCCTGTTTTTTCGTATATTACTTATAAATGGACTTTGTTTTTCTTCCAGTTAACATTACATACAGTCTGCAGTTAAAGTTTTTAAAACATTTATTAGATTCATAAACCATCCTGGATATTTACCAAACTTGGACAGAAGCTTCATACAATCAAAAGACAGTATCTAGAGGAAAATATAAAATTATCTTCTTTATCATTTGTTCATTCAATAAATTTATGTTTCAACTGTTATAAATCTATAGATTTGATTGCATACTGTATTCATTTTTTACAAGCATAACTTTTTTCATACATTTCAAACGTTTTATTTAATTAACTGTTCTATTATGCATGTGCATTCTCCTATCACACCGAAAACATAGACAACAGCAAAAGTAGGCGAGACACTGGGTTCCGCGGAACCCTTACGAATGTATATATCTATATCTTTAACGGGAAGCTTAATACTAAAATTTACGATAAAAGAGATGATTTTTCATTTCCTATTGTTAATTATTCATTTATAGATAATGAGTTTCTCATGGTGTTTATGTATCTCAACTTGTTCGATTTCGCTCGTGTATGTAACAACTTACTTGATTTTAACGAAAGAAATCTCTCTACTACTGAAAAAGTATTACACCAGGATTTTCGATATCACAACTTGTCAAAACATTTACTCAATTTTATCATCGGTACAATGAAACCATTCGTAAATATAAATCAACATGCAGACATCTTATACGTCCAGGTATTTCACATTCCAACTTTTATAGCAATATTCTATACAAAGCACAAAATGTCGTCATTCACCTCAAAAGCTAAGCAAACCTTTAAACAGACTTATTCAGAAGGGATATAGTTACGATACTGTTGTCAGGTCATTAAAGATGACAATTTTTGGATTTAATATTGATTCATTCATAGGGTCTTTGCATAGGAAATATACCATACTATGGAAGCGCATATGGTACACCCCTTGTAAAGTTATTTTGTTGGAAATAAGTCGGAATTATTAGTTATGTTGTGTGTAATAAGCTGGAATCAAATCATCATGTGGAGTCTGTGCTTCGGATGTTTTAAACCATCCATGGAGTTCAAGTTCAAATTAAAGTTCGAGTTGATGTTCAGAGTTATTTGTCATAAAAAGGGGGAACGGCAGTCAAATAATAGAAAAAAAGTACTAAAAAAAATAACAATATTTCGGACATAAGGGGGATATACCCACATCACTTAGTCCGGCTGTTTATTTTCCTTAGATCATACATGCACTACAATAATAACAAACACAAAGCAATGCATTTAGCCGTGCAGACTATTTTAATTTTGTTCCCACTAATTTGTCATGTAAATTATTTGATACTCTTATAAGACCTATTTTGACATACAACTCTGAAATTTGGTTTATAAATTCCACCATGTTTGCCACCAAATGAACATCACGTTATGATTTTTGATAGAGGGTATCCCAATCACCAATCTTGCACAGTTCCGAAACATGTTGCTTTGTAATTTCAGAGATTTTTAAATATTGGTCAATCAGAATCAAAGATTACCTGGTGGCCATGATTTTTCGTCCTAATCGGAACGGAAATGAGAACGTTGCATTGGAACCTTTCACACCATTATGTCAAGTTTGGCTAAATATTGCTAGTTGTGTTGCTTCCATAAGTTTCCAAATGACGAGAATAGCAAAAACTGGGAAAAGTGAAACTACTACATATATAGAAAGAAGTGGTGTATTATTTGTGTAGTTAAATATATATGGTTCCAACCGTAGCTCTCGCTAAAAATGATTTACATAATCCGGATAAATAAAACAAAATATCTGAAATTCTTGATAAATTCAGTTCTCTTAGGACTAGAGTAGAAGATTTATAGAATCGGGTACAATGAAATGATCCTAGATATGACTGGTAAATAATTGATTCAAGGATTTCGTTACCATAAATCATTTAATACCGTTCCTATTTTTTTTCATAGATACAGAGATTCAGTTTAAAAGTTTGGCTGTGCCTGTAGAAAATGTATTGCAAACGGAATATCACATCCTGATTTTTACGGTTATGTTGTTTATCGAGCCCATAAATTTAGATACGATCCATGAGAACTTATCGATCCGTCAAATAAGCTTAGTCTTAAAGGTTAACACTTCAACACTGTAATTGGATATTTGAATAGGTTGTTTTTGTCGGTATAAATATTGATTTTGTTTTCAATAAATCAAAACACAACTACTATTACTATTCAGCTATGAACTTCACGGTCCTACAATTCTGTAGATACCTATATTGTGGCATATATTAGGCTTAAATACACGACTTTTTAAAGTTGTTTTTGGCTTTGAACTTGCTTACAGTAGCTGCGAGTACGTACATACCTGTACTTTGTGTATTTAATGTTTTTGTGCTTTTTATCGATCAAATGAGTTAAGACATTTTATTATTTTGTGCTGCTCCATACCTTATAAGCGTGTCTGTTCCAAGTGGGGAACCTGTAATTCAATGAATGTATTTGGTTGCTGTATATTGTGTTTTTTCGTGTTTGTTTTTTTCCACATTAATGAGGCCATCAGTTTTCTTGTTTGAATTGTTTTACATTTCTTATGTCGGGGCTTTTCATAGCTTGCTATGCATTATTGGTTTTGCTCATTGAAGGCCGTCATGGCCTGTAGTTGCTAACTTCTACGTCATTTCGGTCTCTGGTGGAAAGTTCTTATTAACAATAATGCCACATCTTATTTTGATAGAGCCTTTAAAGAGTTTGAGTCGCCAGATTGAATCTGCATTGTATGTTCATTTTCAACAGTGGTCACTCTCCGCTACTCATGACTATAATTCATGACTAAGACCTCGTTTTGGTTGATCTTGTATTGCTGATCACTTTTTTGTTTTCAGTTTATAGGCTACTCCGAGTGTTTGCCCAAAAAACAAACATTGGTAAAAATTGTCACTCAAGAGCAAACATTTCATTAGAAGTGGGGTTACAATTTCGTCTTTGCTGACATGTATGAGCAGTTCTTGTCTTGTTGATCATATTTGCTGTTTTTCTCTTCATCTTCTTTAGTTTTGCCCAACACATAAAACATGTAAAATCGTCATTTGAGGGCAATAACTCCTAAATGAAGTCAACCGTTAGTAACAAATTCAGCAATCTTGACTTATTTGTAGATCTGGTCTTGTTCAGCATTTTTGCTGCCTACTTTTTTTTAACTACTTTAGTTTTTGCCAAATATTTAAACTACAGGCTCTTAAGAGCCTGTCTCACTCACCTAGTGTTATGTGCATCTTTCACATGTGACACTCTCCAACATTGTGGACAAGAACAGAATTCATGACAATAATCTCTTGTCTTTTTAATCATTTTTGCTATATAAAGTAGCTATCCATCGATGGTTTTCACTATAATCAGCAGAAAACTAATAAAATGTTCTTCTGGGCGCAGCTTGATACGACTGCAGAGGTCGAACACTGAATAAGTTTTGGAAAGTATGGACACTACATTCAATCTTGATATAGCTCTGAATTGGGATTGTGATTAAAAATTTGACACAGCAAAGGTTTCTGGCACAGAATGAATATGGTCAAGGAACTGAAAATTTTGAAATTGGACTTTTACCTCTTATGGTCCAATTTCCAAGATCTAAATACATGGTTAGATTAAGCATATCCAAGTACACCAAGAACTTAATTTATTTATTTATTAATGGTCAAGTTAGATTCAGCATATCAAATAATCCCATACATTAATTTTTGGTTAAAATCAAACAAAGTTTAATTTTAGACTTCAATTTGGATCAACTTGAATACTGGACCCCAAATCCAAAATCTAAATACATGTTAAGATTCAGCATATCAAAGAACCCCAAGAATTCATTTTTTGTTGATATCAAGCAAAGTTTAATTTTGATTGGACCCTTTGGACCTCAATGTGAACCTTCCTTTTATGGTATGAAACCTTGTGGTACAAATTCATAAAGATCCATAGACTTCTACTCAAATTATTGACAGGAACCAGAAAATCCTAGTCTTTGGGCCACTTTTTCCCTATATGGTTTGGGCCATTACCCCCCATTAATCAATTCCAACTTTCCTTTTGAAATATGGAACCTTGTGGTACATTTTCATAGTGATCCATACACTTATACTCAAGTTATTGTCTGGGAACCAAATGTCTTTGAACGACAACGATGACGACGATGCTGACAACATCATAACATTATATGACTGCAAAAATTTTACAATGTATAATAATGGATAAAAATCGCCATTAAAAAACAAAAAATTCCAATAAGGAGCAAACTTATAATTACAGCCAGTGGACTTATTTGAAGATCTTGTCTTGCTGATCATTTTTGCATATCTAAGTTTCTATCCATCTATGATAGTTTTTCAGATATTAGGCATAAATGCAAAAAAATGATACACATCTGTATCAAAATGCAATAACTCCAATAAGGAGTTGTCTGATGATTTTGACCATGATGACTAATTCACAGATCTTGTCTTGCTGATCATTTTTGCTATAGTATCTAAAGTTAACAGACAGATGACGACGACAGACGTCCTTAAAGAGCCATCTATAAGGAGTCAACAAACAATTTCTAATACCTTTGCAAATTTGTAAATCCTGACCTGTTAATAATTTTTTTTTTTTATCTTCTATATTTTTTACCAAAATGCAAAAATTGTGAGGGAAAAAAATTCATTTAGGGGCATTTTCTCCTATAAGGAGTTGATAGACGATTTGGACCATGTTAACTAATTTGTAGATCATGTCCAACTGATCATTTTTGCTGTATATAATTTCTTTAAACAAGAGTGCACACGCTGAAATGTCTCGCCTTCTTTACTAATCATTGATATTATGTTGATAGTCCTAAATATAAAGCTTTATTACAACTGTCACATAAACTTAACATTAACCAAGTAAACTAAACATTGACCAATGAACCATGAAAATGAGGTCAAGGTCAGATGAACCATGCTGGGCAGGCATGTACAGCTAACAATTCTTCCATACAACAAATATAGTTGACCTATTGCTTATAGTTTAAGAAAAACAGACCAAAACACAAAACCTTAACACTGAGCAATGAACCTTGAAAATGAGGTCAAGGTCAAACAAAACCTGCGTGACTGACAAATAGATCATAAAATATTTCCATGCACCAAATATAGTTGAACTATTGCATATAGTATAAGAAAAAAAGACCAAAACTCAAAAAACTTAACTTTGACCACTGAACCATGAAAATGAGGTCAAGGTCAGATGACACCTACCCGCTAGACATGTACACCTTACAATCATTCCATACACCAAAAATAGTAGACCTTTGGCATACAGTATAAGAAAAACAGACCAAAACACAAAAACTTAACTATAACCACTGAACCATGAAAATGAGGTCAAGGTCAGATGACACCTGCCAGTTGGACATGTACACCTTACAGTCCTTCCATACACCGAATATACTAGACCTATTGCTTATAGTATCTGAGATATGGACTTGACCACCAAAACTTAACCTTGTTCATTGATCCATGAAATGAGGTCGAGGTCAAGTGAAAACTGTCTGACGGGCATGAGGACCTTGCAAAGTACGCACATACCAAATATAGTTGAACTATTGCATATAGTATTTGAAAAAAAGACCAAAACTCAAAAACTTAACTTTGACCACTGAACCATGAAAATGAGGTCAAGGTCAGATGACACCTGCCCGCTAGACATGTACACCTTACAATCATTCCATACACCAAATATAGTAGACCTATGGCATACAGTATAAGAAAAACAGACTAAAACACAAAAACTTAACTATAACCACTGAACCATGAAAATGAGGTCAAGGTCAGATGACACCTGCCAGTTGGACATGTACACCTTACAGTCCTTCCATACACCGAATATACTAGCCCTATTGCTTATAGTATCTGAGATATGGACTTGACCACCAAAACTTAACCTTGTTCACTGATCCATGAAATGAGGTCGAGGTCAAGTGAAAACTGTCTGACGGGCATGAGGACCTTGCAAGGTACGCACATACCAAATATAGTTATCCTATTACTTATAATAAGAGAGAATCTAACATTACAAAAAATCTTAACTTTTTTTTCAAGTAGTCACTGAACCATGAAAATGAGGTCAAGGACATTGGACATGTGACTGACAGAAACTTCGTAACATGAGGCATCCATATACAAAGTATGAAGCATCCAGACCTTCCACCTTCTAAAATATAAAGCTTTTAAGAAGTTAGCTAACGCCGCCGCCGCCGTAGCCGCCGCCGCCGCCGGATCACTATCCCTATGTCGAGCTTTCTGCGACAAAAGTCGCAGGCTCGACAAAAATAAATAAATGGGGGAATTTGTCCATGGGACACGGATGATGCCCCCCTTTAATATAACATTATAAAGGGACATAACTCAAGAACCGTAGAAGTGACGCTACCCAAATTTGTACTTGATCAGTATTTTGAGGTGATAAGCATTGTGTATAAGTTTCATATCATTTGGTTGAGGCAAACTTAAGAAAGAGAACAGAAATGAAAAATTCAGCGATTTTTTTATTTGTAAAGGGGCATAACTCTAGAACAGTAAAAGTCACGTCACCAAAATTCAAACTTGATCTGTGTTTTGTGGTAATAAGCATTGTGTATAAGTTTCATAACATTTCGTTGAGGCTAACTAAAGTTAGAGAAGGGAAACCAATTTTGGGACATACAGACGGACAAGGGTAAAACTTAATGCCCCATCCGCAATGGCAGGGGCATAAAAATAGATTTCATGATAAGCCAAATGCCAAAAAAATGGTAGAAATTGTCATTTAGGGCAATAACTCATATAAGGAGTTGTCGGACAGTTTTGGTGTAAATAGACAATAGGTAGTTCTCAACATTCTGAACATTTATGGCTGTCAGATTTCTCTTTCTATAGGGTATTTTAAGATAATAGAAAAACTTGCATTTTACCCTTATGTTCTTTTTGGCCAATGTCTGCCCTGATAGTAACAAAATTGAGAATGGAAAGTAACAATGCATGATCATCGGACACATTTTTTCAAACTGTATACCCTTATACAAATTGTGGCCATGTTTGGTTCATTGGCCCAGTAGTTTCAAAGGAGAAGATTTTGGTAAAAGTTATGCCAATAGCTCACTTGACCCTTTGTGTCAGTTGAACCAAAAAGTAAGAAACTTCATATATCATATCTCTCTTTATTTACAATTTTAAATAACAGGGATTTCATCACAATGGTTATTACCTTAGAATTTTTATAGAAACCAAAACACTACCACTGCTGTGATCTGTATCCTGAGAAATTTCTATTAAGTTTAAATCATTGAATTTCTATTGTGTACCATTATATTAAAATACATCATAAATTTCAAAATGACACATTTCCCAACAAAATTATTACAGATGTTCAAATACCAAGTGTTTTTCTGAATATGTTTTTATCAGGAATCTAGTTTATATATGCATATTGTACATGGACCCTAGGGATTGACTGAATTACATTTGTTAATATGCAAAGTGTTTTGCCTAGATTAAACTCTCCAAGAAATATATACAAAACATGATTTTATAACAAAATACTGTAAAATATGCTGCACTATCATATCTGATGCGAAACTGAACAAATGTCAAGCATGTATATTAAATCTGGTAAATTAAACAATGCTTCCAAAATATGACCTCAAATGTTTCAGGAAATCTGGTAAATTAAACAATGCTTCCAAAATATGACCTAAAATGTTTCAGGAACGTTACATTACATGTCATTTTCACAAAATGCCTGAATGATGTAACAAAGATATGCGAGATGTATTATTCAACTCTATAACATTAGATAGGGTGTTGTAAATGTAAATAGAAGGTACTAAACTTAGTGTATAGAATGCGAATTGTCTTGTTTATCTCTTAAAACCCTGTCATAATTATTTAATACAATTTTAATCTCAATGGATTTCATTACACATTTTTTTTCTACCACTTTGCACACTCAAGTTACACATACATTATACTTATCATTTGCAAAGAACGTGTAGTAAAGAATTTAAATACAAAACAGGTTCTCTAAAACTTACCATTCAATATACAAAATGTATTTTCAATAATTCTAAAATTATTTAAAAAGACAGGAATTTCTACAATCTTCATTCCTCACCTATTCAAACAGAGGGATCATTTGAAACTTTTATTCCAATTATAAATCTGACAAAGAAAATGTTTACCTTTTGATCTACCTGTAGGTTTGTACAGTATCAATAGAGTTAGATCCTGAACTTTTATGCTATCAACACACTTGCAACTGAAAACAATGCACTATTCCAGATTTTGAGATGCCACTTAAGTGTTTTCTCTATACTCTCAATCAATCTCTTTTGGTCTAAAGCTACTTAGCATATTTACCTTTGTTTCATAAAAAAAGCAAAATATAAATCCATATTAGTATCTTACCCTGAATACATACAAAATTTCAATCTTTCTTAAATGTTTCAAAATACACAAGCCAAATGTAAGATCCACAATTGAAGTACATAGTTAAGAAAATGCAAGTCTGACTCATTAAAAGCATGCATAACTACATTTTACAAGAAGGGATAAAAGTTTGACTTCAACTCATTTGGTAGCTTTCAAATGTATAACTTTACACCATTGTATAACTTTCTGCTGATATTAACAATTAGCGTCCAAATTCAGGACAGAAATCTACAAAATCTAGTTAGATTGGAATCCATTTAATGGGATGAGAAGCAGATTCAGGCTCTCCCATTGTGTCAAAACTATCTTCATGACCACTTGACTATATATTGAAGTTCACCAAATCAACTCCTATATAAATATTACTCAAGGAACCCTTAAAGCAAAAATCAAGTACAGAGTACACTAAATTTATCATCAGCAAGCAATGGGTTTTGCTGAGAATCATCTGACAGATCGGGAGGAGAGGTAAACTGGAAACATGTCATTTTATTGCGGAATTTTCTCATTTAGAATCCTACTAAAATTTCATCTCAGAAACTCTAACACAAAGCAAGATTAAAGAGCTACACTGAGTACAGCATGGTGCTCAAACCCCAAATGTTGACATAAAAATTTTAAACAAGTTGAAGGGTATCTTAAAAGTGATTTTGGACAAATGTTAGAGTAGAAACCTGAAATGACTGTTCCAGAAGCCATTCACAATGTATGATAAAGACTCCTTATGGACATATCTTTGATTGTCAGATGTGGAAGTCTGCTAAAATGGTGAATCATTTCTGAAGTATTGTGTGTTACACAGTAATCTACTAAAAAGTATTCAATTCTTTGTACCATTAAAAAATGTTTGCCCCTACAATTAGAGATACACTAAATCATTTTTCTTATCCTAAATGCTCTCATCAAGAGAACATACAGAAACAAGTGCGTCCAAATTGCATGAAAGTGTTTTTTATCTCTTAAGCCCTAACAATGAAAAAATTGCATTTTAAATAGAAGTGCAAATTCTTGGCACCTTTTGCTTATAGCTGTAAGCATTGGTAAGAACAATGCAAAAAATAATAATGGCTGTCATAAATAGGTTCTTCTAAAGCTCTAAACTATTAAAGTGCATGCTGTCTTCTCTTTCACAAGGGTTCATGCTATTATTGTTTCTGCAAAAATGTACATTTTCTTTTAACAGCATAGAAGTTGATAATACAGTTTTCCTTGGTAAGTTGATAAGATTTGGAGTTTGTGTTCCTGTGTTTATACCTTGATATATTTAGCAGTATCGAGAAATGCCTAACAATTTTTGTATTTCATTAAAGCTTGAAACATATTTCTATGTACACTGTATAAGAACATTAATTAATTGAGTATATGGTTTTGACATTAATGGGTCCCCCTTGTTAGGATCAGACATGTTTTTTTCACATTAATTTCAATTTACTGTTACATAGATAAATAGTTTAAAAGGATAAAAATTAAAAAACAGAATATCAATCACTTAAATACAGGAAGGGTGTTTTTTTAGAACATATGATATGACATTTTAAAAATATGAATGCAAACATACTATGACAGTTTGTTGACTTTAAAGCAAACCAAGGGATTTCATCCTTTTCTTAGTATAACATATTATGAGAGTTGTTGAGCTGTACAAGTGGAATATTGATGTCTGATTTTCTACTTTAATAGTTAAAATGTCGATGTGATTCTGTTTCTGAGAGATCAAATTTTATTGCCTGCATTTCAGCTATATAATTCCCCAAAAATTAATATCTTGTAGAAATTAAAAGAGCCATTCTTTCCAAATCCTAGTGCATTAAAATACATGTAGGCATAGATATTCTATTCAAAATACACAGTATTTTTTGCTTATTAATTGCCATCTTCGATGTCTAAAATTCTTTTCCACTCAGAACACAGTTACACTCTAAAACCAATATCTATATTTTTTAATCATCTGCAGATGACACTTTGTCCTTATCACATCTTTAAAATTATCTATATGTACAAACAAAAATAATTTAATTCTTCATATACTCAACAACAACACTCTAAAAAGGATAGTAAAATTCACCGTAACCATAACTTCAAACGTAATGCGTCAACACCATTCAAATAATAACGGAATAGACGTTTATCTCGTACAAAACCTAAATTTTCATATAAATTCAGGGCAGCTTTATTTGTAATCTCTGTCTCCAAAACAACCTGAAATGATAAAATAACATTAAAATAGGAAAGACTGATTGATTATTGCTGGCTTTACCTCCAGTGGCTCATTTGAGAGATATTGAGGAATCATTTTAATATGAATTAAAGGTGAAAACTAATGAACCATAACCAAAGTAGACATTTGTATTAAGTAATTCTTCAGGAATATAATACAATGGTAAGTAACATTTAAACCAAGTATACATAAGATGTGTCAGTACTGACCAAATCATTGAAGGATGGGGAATAGACTGAAATTTGAAAAACAAGATGGTCATCAATTTTGGAAAATGGGGGTTATATAGACTTATATGGAGTTCAAGTTTGAAGGGACAGGGGTCTCAAATAATAAATAGAACCCCACCAAGCATAAATTCTCTAGGGAATACATTGGTACAATTTCAAAGAATGGCTACCTGAAATTTTCTGTTCTGCTGAACACCCATGCTAAGTGGGATTTCATTCAGCTGTTTTTTGATGTATTGAGAATGTTTAACGCATGTTTATGGTGTGCCAGACACTCATCACTGCATACATGTTAAAGAGCTAAAAGAACTACTTTTCAAAAGGATCCGATGATGAACTTTACTTAAGAATAGGTTTGTTTATTTTATTTTTTCTCTCCTGTACTATAATGTTTTCAAAGTTATTTGTGATTTTTGTGTAAAAAAAAAAGGGATGTTGATTTGGGTTTTGGGTTTCATGCTTTAGAGATAAATTTTAGTAAGTTTTGTATTTCTCTGTCTTGATTTGAAAGAAAGATTTTTGTTTGGTCTTTGTTGATAAAATGATAAAACACTAAAAATTAAACTAGAGGCTCCTGTGTTGCTCACCTAGGTCTATGTGCATATTCAACAAAGGACACTCTCCAACATTGTAGACGAG
The DNA here is from genome assembly GCF_021869535.1 of Mytilus californianus. Taxonomy (NCBI): domain Eukaryota; kingdom Metazoa; phylum Mollusca; class Bivalvia; order Mytilida; family Mytilidae; genus Mytilus; species Mytilus californianus. The sequence continues at coordinate 29,802,382 of NW_026262690.1, read as the reverse complement.
AATAGAATTCATGACAAAAATCTCTGTTTTGTTGGTTTATATTGTTGATTGTTTTGTCTGTTTATTTTCTATCTATCTTCTTTAGTTTTTGCTCAATACACAAAAGAGGTTAAAAAAAATCCTTATTTAAGGGCAATCACTCCTATAAAGAGTGACAGTTTACTAACTATATCAGAAAAAATTTAATTGTTTGTAGATCTTGCTGTGCTGATCATTTTTGCTATTTAAAGTTTCTATTTAACTATTGTAATTTTTTATCATATCAGGCAAAACACAAAGAAATGGTAAAAGTAGTCATTAAAGGGCAATAACTCCAATAAGGAGTCGTCAGATGATTTCCTCCATATTGTCTTATTTTAGATCTTGTCTTGCTGCTTTTTTTTGCTTATCTAAGTTACTATCTATCGATTATAATATTTAAGATATAGGGCAAAAATAGTCTTCAAAAAGCAATAACTCTAATAAGGAATCGACTGATGATTTTGACCATGAAGACTTATTTGTAGATCTGGTCTTGCTGATCATTTTTGCACTTTAAATTTCTCTGCATCTATTTCAGTTTTTCCAGATAATAGGCAAAATATAAAAAAAATGGTAAAATTTTTCATTTAAGGGCAATAGCTCCTATTACAAGTCCCCTGACAGTTTTGACGTAAATGGACAATTGGTAGAGCTCAACATTCTGAAAATTTCTGCCTCTGCCAGATTTTCTCGGTTTCAAAATTATAGACAAAACTTGCATTTTATCCTTATGTTCTATTTTTAGCCATGTAGGCCATCTTGGTTGGCAGGTGGGGTCATCAGACACATTTTTTATCTAGATACCCCAATGATGACCGTGGCCAAGTTTGGTTAATTTGGTGCAGTTGTTTCAGAGGAAAAGATTTTTTTGTAAAAATTAACGGAAGACGATGACGGACAACGGACGCCAAGTGATGAGAAAAGCCCAACTAGCCCAAAGGGTTCAAATGTCCCCTGCCAATGCACATATTTTGTCTGACAAAGAGCAATAATTACAACAAAAATTTTAGTTAAACTTTTAATGACTACAGGAGAAATGTTTAAGAAAACAGGAAGTTGGTGCATGACAGTCCACAAAGGCACTTAACAATTCATCACTGCCAACCTGTTAACCAAATATAAAGTCATTCTGTTCAGTAGTACTGAAGAAATGTGCAACCAAAATGTTCAAGTTCTTTCAACATATCAAAAATTTCAAAATATCGGCAAACAGGAAGAAGGTGTGCAAAAGATTCAAAAGTGCTCAAACAATACAACTCATCATTGTCAAGCTTCTAACCAAATATGAAGTCATTCTATAGGGTAGTACCTGAGACAAAAAATGAGACAGAAATATTTGTTGAACTAACAGATGGACTGTCAAGGTTTATACACTATAGGAGTGGGGAAATAATTATATTTTTTTGGTTGGTTTGTTTGAATTTTTCACAAAAAAGTACAAGAAATGCATGATATCGTTAAAAAGACAATTTTCCATAGAATTTCCAAAGGGATAATTCTGTAAAAAATAATTTATAAGCAATTTTTTATCAGACTCCTCCATGGCCTTGTTGATATAATATGTTATATAATTTTTTGTTTTCAAATTTGACAAGAAATGTAAATGTGACTGTGCTTACAAAGCCTTTTTCCATAGACTTTACATTTTAAAGGGACATACCTTATGTAAAAATAATTGATTGGCATTGACTACCTTAGAAGCTCAAGACATTGCTGATATAAAGCTTTGATTTAAATTTCATAAAAATCCAACAAAAAATGTCAATGAGAAAACTTACAATACAACTGTCCATATGCATGTACTGATTTTAAAACTGTTCCGAGACATTACTGATACAATTTTCATAAAAATCCCAGAAGAAATGTAGGCTTGAGAGCACTTACAATTCAATTTTCCACAAATTTATTTCCATGGGCCATTACTCCTATAAAAATAATTGATCATGACTGATTTTCAAACTTGTCAGAGACATTGGTCATTTAAAACTTTGATTTCAATTTCATAATTTCATTAAAATCTGCCAAGAATAGTATGTGTGGTATTTCTATGTCCCTCAAGGGAACAATAAATCTTCTTAAATAAGTAACAGTGTTAGCATAAACATGATAAGAGAGATTTAAGTTGAACTCTTAAAGGATGGAATAGTCCTCCTACTTACTTCATCACAGTCATCAGCTATCATGGCTTTGATTGCTTTACGAACTAAATGAGAACCTATAAAGTATCAAATTATCAACAATTATATGCAATACTTTATCTTGGTTCATGATTTAATATATTGATTTAAATTTAGTTATTTGAGTTTCAATTCTAAACTGATTGTATACATCACATGATGAAACTATAATTGTCACAATACAAGACTAACACCTCTCAAAAACCTGAACAGACTGACAGGCTCTGACATAGTTTACAATGTATTAGAATGGAACCATGTACAATGTATGTGTATCAAGTTACATGAACTTAACAAAGGGTAATCATCAGATCATCTGGTAAAGTACTGCTTTCTTAAACTCTAATCAAAGTGATAACAACTGGATTTCTTTGAAAATCAGAAGTCCAGACATAAAAAAATACGAACTGATTTGTTCAGACTGTTACAGGTATTCTAACGTAATAGCATACCTATTGAAATGAAAAGTCTTTCACAAGTTACTGGTATACTTTCTAAGCACACCTGATGATAGATTTTTTTAGGACGACTTTACCAGTTTTATATGCAGTATAGAGCTTTATTACTTATGTATACATGTTTTTTCCTTATACAGTATTAGATAGAAATTTATAAATGTATGTAGCATTCATTGAATATTAAAGACATTGAAGATGCTTGAGACTACCTTTATCTTTTTGTTTATACAATTGATTACCTATTTTTCTTCTTCTATAGTCTGAATCTACAGCTAACATGGCAATATATCCTCTTCGTACCATCTTTTTATGCATATCTAATTTACAAACTATAGCACCTACACATTTCCCTTCATCCACTGCCTGAAATATAATTACTACAGTGTAATAAAGATAGATACATTTATGGTTCATTTTGTTCGGGAATAATATATTATGTCCCTAATTTGTATTGAATTTTATTTACCATATCAAGTCTACCTGGTTTTAAACAAGTCGTATGTTTAAGACTTAAGATTGTAATTGAGACAACTATCCACCAGAGAACAAACAAGCTTAAGGACGGGGACAAGAATATGAACAACTACATGTATGGGGCATCTTACAGCCATCAACAACTTGACTGTAAATTAACTATGTGTAAATATCTGTTTTTGATTGTATTGTAATTTGTATGTGAGGGCCTCAGGGAAGATTAGTTTATTGTAACTAACTGAGTTTACCCTCTTTAAATAAAGAATTTATTATTATTATTATTATTATCAACAATGGGCAATACCAAACTAAATATAAGTAAGCTATAAAAGGCCCTGGCATCACAAAATGTAAAACCATTCCAACGAGTAAACCAAAAGCCTAATGTATATAATTAACTGTTGACACAGAGATATGTCTCGCCTATCGACAGAAAATAAATAAAAAAAGACAATCTGATGGACAGCAAAATTGGGTATCAATTCAAAGTCCCATGGACCATGACCTAGAGGACAGGGCCTCAAAATAGTCGTCGAATTGATATGTACTGATAGTAATGCAATTTTATAGAAAATATTATTGATCTATCACAAGTAGTTCCTATCAAACTAACTTGAGCAGAAAATTTAACATTGAAAATTGCTTATTAATTAAAAGCTGCTGGACAATGACATAGGGGGAAGGGCCTCGAAATAGTCTTCCAACTGATATGTACGGATAGTAATGCAACTTGATAGAAAATATAGTAGTTCAAACTGACTTAAGCAGAAAAGTTAACAATTGTTGACACCTCTGCCAACGCCACCGGAGACTAAAAGCGAGATAAACACTAGTCTGTTTTTGGCTAAATCATTTGTAGTTTCAGCATCTTTTCCGAGATTTTATCTTTAGAAATTTATATTTAATAGTTTTGAATTCTTTAACATGTAAAACAAATTGTGTTGTGAAATATATATAACATTCCTTCATAAACTGTTAACACAGAGATATGTCTTGCCTTTTTGTAATTTTGATAACGCAAATGTTGAAATTAAAATAGCAATACTTTAACATGTAAGTTATGCAAGTATTCAAAGTCAATGAACCATGACTGAAAGTACATAGCTAAACAATATCCATGGAAATGAGATGTGCCAATGCTAATACAACTGCATACCAAATACCATTGACTTATTATAAGTCATTCCCTTTAAACAAACCTAAACACAAACATTAACTTGTAAACTATGTAAAAGTTTCAAAGTCAATTAACCATGATGAGGGGGTGGGGCTATATAATCTCCATGGAAACAAGACTTGCAAATGCCAATAAATTTGCATACCAAATACCATTGACTTTTTATAAGTCGTTCCTTTTAAACAAACCTAATCACAAACTTATACATGTAAACTAAGCAAAAGATTCCAAGTCAATAGACCATGACTGAGGGGGTGGGGCACATACATGTATTCTCCATGGAAATCAGATGTGCTAATGCTTAAACAACTGCATACCAATTAACATTGACCTACCACTAATGGTTCCCCTTGAACTGATCTGACCTAATCACAAACTAATACTTGTAAACTAAGCAAAAGTTTCAAAGTCAATAAATGAATAAAACCATGACTGAGGGGGCAGGGCCAAATAATCTCCATGGAAATGAAATGAAATGTGCCAATGCTAATACAACTGCATACCAAATATCATTGACCTACCACTAGTGGTTCACCATAAACTAGACCTAATCACAAACTGATACATTGTTGATGTCAACCCCGCCGCCGGAAACAGCATACCTATGTCTCGCTTTTTGACTCCGTCAAGGCGAGACAAAAATGGTCATCAGTCTTACAATCATGTAAATGAACTAATTAGTTCTATTATAAAATTCATTAATTTGATGCTGTTTTTTATTTCCTTGTTCAAGTTAGAGGTCATCCTGTTGGTAGCTGCACTATGCAGGTTTTTTATTGCATGTTCTGGTTTAATTTAATTCTAGATGGGCAAAGGGGGAGATTTGTACAGACATAAAACTGATTTAACCCCACTGCATTTTTTCACCTGTACCAAGTCAGGCTATCTAGATATTGTTTTGTTCATTGTTACAACATGTTGTAAAGTCATATTTGTAAATAGAAGTCAGTGATTCATGTGGTCTGTAGTGGGTTCGTTTTTAGATTCATTTACAAAACAATGTAAATAATTTAATCCCTCTTCATTTTTTTTTTTAAATACATTTCCACATAAAAATCACTACATTACTTTTGCCATCAATTATTTTACTGGTAAGCACAGGTAAATTTTAGGACAGTATCATGATTAAATAATTTGCTTTAGATCATACATGTAATAAGTAATATATCAGTTAGAATGTTATAAGATGTACCTTGCATACCAGTGAGGACGTTGAACCAGGAAAGGGAGTTTTTGAAGGATTAGCTCATTCAATTATGCACATCTAATCATAAAACAATCACTAAATCCTAGAAGCATTAAAACAGTTAAAACAGTCAACAACTTTTAGTTTTAGGAAATGAATACAATCTGACACTTTAAACTTTCCCCATCCTGATTTTCTTTTGAAATGACTAATTTTTGTGTGCACCAATTGTCTTTTTTAGGAAATGGTACTTTGACATTCGTACTTAACTTACATACTGGCCTAATGTCATAACATAACAAAATCACAAGGGTGACTCTAAAACCCTAGCCTAAGTGGGTGTCCATTTGGTGTGTGGAATGTATAAATTCACAGCCACTTCTGTTCAGAATGGGGCATTAAATCTGATACAGTTTTGTACCTTGTGTAGTGATAGTGTCATGCTCTTTGTGTTAAGAACCCTGGCAACATTGTTGAACAAGAAATATTTGCCACTGGACATAAAGCAACAAACAATCAATCAATATGACATAAGAGGACTTCTAAAGATCACTTGTTTAATATAATTGATGAAAAATGGGTTTAACTGGACTTATGACCTCACATAAGATAAGAAATAAATTGAACAATATTTCCATTTGGTTTGTTTTTCAGTTAATTTTTTTCTACATGAATGCATATGTAACCTGTGTTACCTGTTAAATGAATATGCATAACAGTAAAATCTTGCCCACAATCATAATGTAATGCCCTCAATTGTTTTTTAATTAATTGTTTATCTCCATCTATCACAACATTTACAGTTATACATGTACATAAATTGAACCTTAATTAGTCATATATTATGTATATTATCAAAAAGAGTACAAGGTGTATGAAATCCTTTTACCTGATCAGTAATTTACTGAACTTTGGGGGAAACACAACAGTATAAAATGGAGCACAGTTTAATGCAATGGGATTCAGACTGAAGAGGGAAGGGTCCCTCTATTTTAGGGAATTAGCATTCTATATATATTTATCATCTTTGTTCATCAACTCACCAAAAAACAAAGCTTTGGCCAGTTGTGTATAAAATATCTATAGGTATAAATAGAATATGGTTCAGACAAGTCTTTAGTTATGAGTCTCATTATGTCTGGCATCTGAAGTTCTGATTCGTAAACAATATATTTTATTCCATCTACTACATCATTCTCTGGTTCCTCCAGTTCACATTTTTTAAGTTCCAACTGATTGAATGATTTGCACATGGAAGACTCATTGTCCTGAAAAGTATGGCTACTAACATCTACCTCATCATGAATTCCAGAACATGGACATTGGTGTGGTGATTCTGCAACTGATTTTGCATGTCTGACAAGACCATTTTCATGTTTATGTCTTATTTTACCATTGGGTACCTTAGGATCTTTACTCTCGTGATTTATGCAGTAAGGATCGTTTAGGGAGTCACTTTCAACAGTAATTTTATCAAGTTTCAGTAAATTATCTATCTGAGGTTTGATTGGAAAGCTGCTTCCTGAATCAGTTAACACTGAGCATATTTCTTCAGACATTTTAGAAAGATAGTGTGAACCAATGCATTTTGATAAGTCTATAAAATAGGGTTATTTCGTCTTGCTACATCTCAGTTTTTAGCTTAGAAGACACCTGTTTGCTATTTTGTCAGAACAGGTGCTTCCATGTTGCTGTGGACTATATACTTCCGGTGAAGTTGTTACGCTAACTTTCCCGAACCATTTCTCTCATTTTTGCTCAATTGAAAATAAAGTTCTTCTAAAATCTTGTAACTGTAACAAATTTCAATAAATTAATAAATAATTAGTAGAATGATATTATCTTCTAAAAGAAATGAAAACCAGAAAAAGGCACTATTTCTACGCGTTATCAGTTCATGTGGGATGTTGTTGGTCATTTCCGATTGTTTCATAAATCGAGAATTTTTTTGACATTAGGTACATTTATTATTATTTCATTATTTTAAGACAACCAAATGGACAGCTTCACATTGGAAGATAAAGTTATTTTAAGTTCAAAGCACAACTCTCATGAAACAATTGAAAACAAAAATCAAAATTAATTTCAATAAAAATACATGATGTATCTTGCAAGAATATTTCATATGTTTAATGGTCTTTAATGACAATAATGTGGGTAATGTATGGAAAAACACTTTTTTGTTCATTTTTTCACCTGATTTATTTTATACCATATCTGTTCAGTTTTAATCATTGTCAATCGTCACTTGGTCAAGTCTATTGACCTTGATGGTCATTTCATTTTAGAAGAACTTTATTTTCATTCTTGTATTGAAACTGTTAGTCATTACTCTTATTTAGGTATTGTAATAAAATGTAATGGTAATTTCAATTTAGCCATTAATACTCTTATGGAAAAGGCAAGAAAAGCCTATTTCAAAATAAAGAAAACTGTTGGTCTGAATAATCCATGTAGACTACTTGAAAAACTGATTGATACATTAATATCACCTATACTTATGTACTGTTGTGAAATTTGGGGTGTTTACTCATCCTTAAGGGACTCTGAACCCTTTGAAAAACTACACATTAAATTTATCAAAGAAGCACTTGGTGTTCATTGCAAGGCTTCAAATGATGCTTGTCGTGCTGAGCTTGGTCGAATACACCTAATCGCTATTTATTCCATTCCGGATAAGTTCTAAAATTACACAACTTTTTCATCCAGTTGACGCTATCTGGGACCCTGTTTAAACAATGCACCATGCATGATACTTTTTAATGAGACCTGTTTAAAACATCGTAAATACTTCAAACACAATATTTTTTTGACTATAATTTGAGTTCGAAAAAGTGGATCATAATCTATCAAAGTTTCCTATTGATCGCTTTCTAAATTTTTCCCTCCCTCAGCTCGTTACTGATGACCTTTGTTTGCGGCCTGTTGACCCAAACAGGAAGTTGTCTAAATGACTGTTTTTTCCGGATTGGACTAAATAGCGATAAGGTGTATTCCACTCAAGAATAAAATTATATTTTCAAGCATACATTTTTTAGAGCATATACTTTCATCAGAAAATACACTTGTAAATCAAATTTTCTGTGCAACAAGGTTGTCAAACCCCTGGATCAAAAAAACTAAATGCACTTTACAAAAATTAGGATATTCATATCTTGTAGAAAAAAGTTGTTTAACAAAGCAGCACTTGGGACAAGTAAAACAAAGAATTTATGATCAGTGCTTGCAAAATCAAAATGCAAACATACAGGAATCTTCTAAACTCAGTTTCTTTCGTCGAGTCTACAAAATGGGTCAAAGACCATCATATGTTGATTCACTAAACAATGTAAATGATAGAGCAGCAATATGCAAAATACGCATAAGTGCACATTCTTTAATGATTGAAAGGGGAAGACATCTCAACATTCCTAGAGAGGAAAGATACTGTCCTGTCTGTAAAAATGGGGAAATTGAGGATGAACAACATTTCTTATTACAATGTAATAGATTTACCTCAAAACGAGAAATATTAGAAAATAAAATAAATGTTATATTTAAAATACAGCGTAACATTACCACTGATGATAAAATATCTCTATTGGTTAACAATAGCTCAGCATTATTACTAAGACTGTCTTCCTCTTTCATATCAGAGTGTCTAAATATAAGAAATAGTGAACTAATATGAATCACCAATATGTAACTTTTCAATCTGTTATCATGTAACTTTTCATTCTACAATGTCAATTAATATAATTATATGTATGCAATAGGTCTTAACCATTTATTGTTAATGAGTTTGTGCCAATAAAATATTTGTATTTGTATTTGTATTTCATCATCTGTCGAGTGTAAATTGGTGTTCAATAGACTTTATTGCTAATTTTTGACTCTTGAGTTTGAACTATTGACGTCATACAGCAATCACTTTTCTCTTGTGACGTGAACATTTAAAGGAACAGCTTTGATGTCAAGTAAATTATAGAGGACAAATTGAGATAATTATGGTGTAATATGAGGCAGGTGTTACATTTGTACCTGTGAAGGGGACGAATCCATAAATATATTTCTTTTAATACTTAATGTTTTTACATATATTTTGAAGACTACAGAAAAATGTCATAATATAAGGTTATCAAAATTTGTTTTCATTTTACAAATTGTGACATGAAACCATTGAACCAAATTCAATTAAACTCTGGGTGAATTATCCTTAGAGTGTTTCGAATAAAGTTTGTGTTATTTTTCCCCTCAAAAAGTCACCAAACATGGCTGCCATAGCTAAAAATTGAACATTAGGGTAAAATGCATGAATACAAATACAAATATTTTTATTGGCACAAACTCATTAACAATAAATGTTTTAGACCTATTGCATATATATAATTATATTAATTGACATGGTAGAATGAAAAGTTACATGATAACATATCATGATACAATGAAAAGTTACATGATAACATATCATGATAGAATGAAAAGTTACATATTGATGTATCATATTAGTTCACTATTCCTTATATTTAGACACTCTGTCTGATATGAAAAAGGACGACAGTCTAAGTAATAATGCTGAGCTATTGTTATCCAATAGAGAGATTTTTTCATCAGTGGGAATGTTACGCTGTATTTTGAATATAACATTTATTTTATTTTCTAATATTTCTCGTTTTGAGGTAAATCTATTACATTGTAATTAGAAATGTTGTTCATCTTCAATTACCCCATTTTTACAGACAGGACAGTATCTTTCCTCTCTAGGAATGTTGAGATGTCTTCCCCTTTCAATCATTAAAGAATGGGCACTTATGCATATTTTGCATATTGCTGCTCTATCATTTACATTGTTTAGTGAATCAACATACATGACATATGATGGTCTTTGACCCATTTTGTAGACTTGACGAAAGAAACTGAGTTTAGAAGATTCCTGTATGTTTGCATTTTGATTTTGCAAGCACTGATCATAAATTCTTTGTTTTACTTGTCCCAAGTGCTGCTTTGTTAAACAACTTTTTTCTACAAGAAATGAATATCCTAATTTTTATACGACCGCAAAAAAAATCCGAAGACACATTAGTTTTCGCACTCTAACCTTAGTTTAAGTGAATGGATCTCTATGAAATTTGACCATAAGGTTCAATACCACAAAAGGAAGGTGGGGATTGATTTTGGAGGTTATGGTACCAACAGTTAAGGAATTGGGGGCCAAAAATAAGCATTTTTGTAACTTCCAGACATAACTTGTGTGTAAGTGTATGGATCTCTCTGACATTGTACCACAAGGTTCCATATCACAAAGGGAATGCTGGGATTGATTTTGGGGGTAATTGCCTCCAATTTTAGGAATTAGGGGCTTAAAAGGGGCAAAAAACAAGCATTTTTCTAGTTTCATGACAATAACTTGTGTGTAAGTATATGGATCTCTCTGACATTGTATCACCAGGTTCCATATCACAAAGGGAATGCTGGGATTGATTTTGGGGGTAATTGCCTCCAAATTTTAGGAATAAGGGGCCAAAAAGGGGCAAAAAACAAGCATTTTTTCTAGTTTCATGATAATAACTTGTGTGTAAGTGTATGGATCTTTATGACATTGTACTTCAAGGTTCCATATCACAAAGGGAAAGTTGGAATTGAGTTTGGGGGTAATTACCCAAAAAGTTTAGGAATAAGGGGCCAAAAAGGTGCCAAAAATAAACATTTTTCTAGTTTCCAGACAATAACTTGTGTTCAAATGTATGGATCTCTCTGAAATTGTACTGCAAGGTACCATACCACAAAGGGAAGGCTGGGATTGATTTTGGGGGTAATTCCCTCAAAATTTTAGTAATTAGGGGCCATAAAAGGGCAAAAAAAACAAGCATTTTTCTAGTTCAGGACAATAACTTGTGTGTTAGTGTATGGATCTTTATGAAATTGTACTGCAAGGTTCCATATCACAAAGGGAAAGCTGGGTTTGAGTTTGGGGGTAATTGCCCTAAACGTTTAGGAATTTGGGTCCAAAAAGGGGCCAAAAAACAAGCATTTTTCTAGTTTCCAGACAATAACTTGTGTTCAAGTGTATGGATCTTTCTAAAATTGTACTGCAAGGTACCATACCACAAAGGGAAAGCTGGGATTGAGTTTGGGGGTGATGAATCATAAGGGGGTTCAAAAAATTGGGGGGGATTTTTTTTTCCTTTTTTTTCTTTAAAATTTTCCATTTTAAATTGGTTATTTCTGATTTATATATAAAAGCAAATAATAATGATATGGTTTGAATAGGTAAATTAAAAATTTTTAAGTTCTTAGACCACTTTCATTCTGTGTGAGAAACCTATGCTGTGTCAAATATTTAATTACAATCCAAATTCAGTGCTGTATCAAGCTTGAATGTTGTGTCCATACTTGCCCCAACTGTTCAGGGTTCGACCTCTGCGGTCGTATCAAGCTGCGCCCCAGCGGAGCATTTTATTGTAAACTGCATTTTGTAGTTTTTTTGATCCAGGGGTTTGAAAACCTTAATTTTTTGTTGCACAGAAAATTTGATTTACAAGTGTATTTTCTGATGAAAGTATATGCTCTAAAAAATTTATGCTTGTAAATACAATTTTAATTTTGAGTGGAATTCGACTAAGCTCAGCACGACAAGCATCATTTGAAGCCTTGCAATGAACGAGGCTTAATGACGTAATGGGGGTACCTTCATGATGAATAACGGTAAAAAATCTTGCCAAATGACGTTAATGGTAATTTTTGGTGCATGACGATAAAATGTACACTTTCTTTAAGATGATAAAAAAATCGACTGATTTTGACGAATCACGTTAATTTTTTCCCAAAAATAACGGTAACGGCAATTATTTGAGACCTCTGACGAATCACGACAAGGATATTTTGACGAATCATGGTAAAATTTTTACCAATTTGACGCTAACTGTAGCCGAAAATGACCGTTTGACGCCTGTCGGTAAAAGGCATTTCCACTCTCATGAACACCAATTGTCTAATATCTTCAATTCTTGAAAATCAGGCTAGAGAAAATCTGACAGGGCAAAATAGTTAGATGGCTGTAGTCCTTATGCAGTTATTGACTTTAAATGAAAATTTTTGGCTATTTAAAATCTCAAAAACTAAAAATACGATAGGTAAAAACTGCTCGAGACAAAAATGCCAATAATGACTAAAACCATTGCTATTGGATAACTCCTTAATGAATATTATTGCTATTATATTAACAGTTTTGGACTTATTTTAGTGTCAGTCCAAGTAAACAATTTATTATGTAAGGAAAATGACTAATTAACAATTTTTGTTCATTACTATTTTTAGTGTGGAAACAATTTTTCTATAATTACAGACATCACTAATTAAAGGGGCACTTGCTACGAGATATATAAAAAATCTAATATATGATTTTTTTTTGTTCAATCATTAATGAAAGTGAAATAGTGAAATAATTATTCGCTTTTAGCCGCCAGTATGGTTCAATTTTGTCAAAATAAGCTAAGAAACATTGATGATGAATTATTCAGTTGCTCGTGAATAATTCGACCTCATTGAATCCGTATTCATGTGAACTTCAATTTAACCCCTTAGCTAGAGATGGATAACATGTGAATTGTATGTGTTAAGTTATTTAAAGGAAAAGAATGTCAACATTGAAAGTGAAACAAAGGTAAATCATTTGATTGACTGATCTGATCCACAAAAAATCATTCTTATACATGTAAAAACGATGATAAACATATATTTTTAATCTATAATATGAAATTAAACAGACCTAGAAAAATCCAATAGCATGAGTTCGCTTAATCTATTTATATCTGTATTTATTCATCGCTTATATGGTCATCAGATGACTTTGGAGGTCAACTCAATAGTTAATTAGATGGCGTCTAGACTAAAATACACACGAAACGAAGCTATGAGTTATCATGCCCATGTCCTGTTAACTGTTTATTTTCGACTTTTAATAGTTTGGATAAATGTTTTACATTGTTATAAATCAAATATGAGAATTTGAGTCAAATCAGTGAACATGAATTTGACAGCTAATGCCCCTTTAATAAGTAATTATTCAAACTATAGGTGTAACACCACCATTGATTTTCCCCTATAAGCATGATTAGTCTTTGTTAAATTTTGCACTTTTCAAAAAATTGTGCAGAATTTATCTTTGTTTCAAATAAAGAAATACTTGGCATGAGTAAAGTTTTATGTCAAGTACTATAGACAAAATTTCACATCACATTTCATTGCATATAAGAAAATAACCATCACTTGATGTTAACCAATCAAATTGTCACTCCTTTTTATACGACTGCAAAAATTTTTTGCGGTCTCATATTGGTATCACGTAGTCGTCAGCGTCCTCCGAAGACGTTTGGTTTCCGGACAATAACTTTAGTTTAAGTGTATGGATCTCTATGAAATTAAACCAAAAGGTTCAATACCACAAAAGGAAGGTCGGGATTGTTTTTGGGGTGATGGTCTCCATCGTTTAGGAATTAGGGGCCAAAACAAGCATTTTTCTAGTTTCAGGACAATAACTTGTGTCTAAGTACTTTGATTGCTCTGAAATTGTACCACAAGGTTCAATACCATAAGTAGAAGGTTAGGATTCATTTTGGGGGTAATTGCATAAACCGTTCAGGAATTAGGGGCCAAAAAGGGTCTAAAACAAGCATTTTTCTAGTTTTCAGACAATAACTTGTGTTTAAGTGTATGGATGTCTCTTAATTTGTACCACATTTTACAAAAAGAAATTTTCATCAAAATTAATTTGTTTGGAAAAGTGTGGGGGGGGGGGGGAATTCTCTACAAATATTATTTTTTTTGGAAGGGGTAAATTTCCAAAATTTCCAAAATATTCTATAGAAACACCAAACAGAAAAATAAGGGTGCTTTGAAACACCCAAGATAATGTTTATGACTCAGTAATTTTTTACTGCAATGAAATGTAGGATTAATTTCCTACAACTGTCAAATTCAAGGGAATATTTTTTTTCAACCCTTTTTCGTATGCAACCGGATGTGACGTACTATGCTTTGGTGGTATAACACCTATGACACAGATCTGTTTATTTTGCAATAATAAGCATGACAAGCTTTTTATCTGTATGAGTGTGGGTGATATGTTCTCTTAGCATGCTTAGGGTATATATTTAGCAATATGATTGTATAGCAAATAAATTTTCCAATTCAATATACTAATACACTACGTTTAAATGCATTTTTGTCAATCTTTGGATTGATTCAAACAAAGCTGAGAAATAAATAAGGTATAAAAAAATGTTTACCTATATATAATTATTAAAGAAAAGGAAGATCTTGAATGTATTGAACTTTTTTATCCTCTGAAAATGACTAAATGTTTATCTGTATAAAATATATGCATTTAGCAATAATACTATGAAACAACAGTTTTTATTTACTATTTTATGTAAAAATAAGCTTTAAAGTCATATTACCCAGCTAGTATTGCCCGGTAAAACCCATTTCAGGGAGTTTTGCCACTACCTTGGTCTTTTTGATGTATATCCCACATCTCCTTTTATTTATACTGTTCAGTAAAGGAAGTTTCTTCCATATTTATTTATTTATATATACAAAATTAATTGATATGATTTTTTTTTTCATTTTCAGTAGCTAAATGTGAACAATGTCAGAATCTGTAGGTCCTATTTCTGGAAAAGCAGACAGAGAAAAATGCTGGGGAGCTAGAGATAACTATTGGAACTGTTTATCCAGACATGAAGAGAAACTAGGGAAAGAAAAAGCCACAGAAAAGTGTGCAGAACTCAGAAAGCCATATGAATCATTTTGTTCAAAAACATGGGTACACTGTTATTTAATTCATATTTTTTTTGTATTGATAGTTGGAAAATAGATTGCATACATTTTTGTTTGAATGCTGTGAAACTTGAGATGCAAATAATCATGATTTAATTACACTTGGAAATACTTACTGGCCAAAGGAAATACTGTAAACCATCTTATTTTTGCAGACACTTTATTTCACATTTAGGCCATTCCAGCCGATTTATATTTATGATTTTCAAGTTTTTATGATGTTTTCATAAAAGGGTAGATCAAAGTTTCAAGTATTTGTAACTATTAATTTACGCATTATTTTTCTACTTGTGAAAGTCGCAAAAATAAATCACTTGTGAAAATAAGTTGGTTTACAGTATTAAATTATTATTTTTAAAATAGTTTTAAAATTAAACATTATTTAATTTTATTATTTTGTATATTCTAAATAATTTGATTTGGTCTGAAAGAGTCACATGTTTCACTTTATTTTCAAAGGTAGACTGAAAACTGCAGATTGGAAAGTGATGTCGCATAATTGTTTTTAAAATACAACAATATATCTAAATATAGAAATCTAAAAACCTCAATACTTTCTTATGCAATGTAACAACCAATCAAATGAATTTCTGCTCTATTTCCAATGCATTGGAAATTATAATTTAACAATTAAAGCCTTGGTATGAGGTTGATACGAGGATGTATCTACAAAAAGAAGTTTATCGACCTTGGACTTTGTCCTCAGTAGATATACTTCTTTCAGGTCGACACATCCTTGTATCAACCTCATAAAAAGGCTATAATTGCATAGTATTTGCAAAGTTTGTAAAATAACAATATGCCAGTCATCTAACTCTAAAATGGGAAACCATTTTTAGGAGGGGGACTTGTAAAAATATCTCATATTGACTCTTGTCGCCAGGAAAGGTCAGTTTTCAACCTTCTGTGAAAAAATAGGCCCATATGAAATAGAGTAAAACATTGAAATACATATCACTCAAGTTGATAAAATGAACAATCACCCAATCACAGGTAGAAAGTTACCATTTCCTTTTTTGCCATGGTTACACGTGGTTTTAAAAATGGGAATTTCTTATCTTATAAAAGAAATGGGAGTGACAATTTGAAAATTAACCATTTCGACAAATTTTTATTGTTTGACATGTTTGAAAAGAAGGTTTGAAAATTTAAATTGCACACATGCAAATGAATAATTGAAACATAAAAAATAAAAGAAACTTTATCGAGATAAAATTAATTTTTGAAACAAAATTTTGAGAATCAAACAGGTACTTTAATATGAATTTGTTTTCTCAACAAATTTTCTAAAATTCTTATTTTGAAATGCAGAACTATTCAGTTTCTTTTTATAATTTCAGGAAATTCAAATAAATAATAGTTTTCCTGAATTTTTCAAAACTTTAAAACTTGCAGTTTGATTACTAACATTTCAAATTACAATAATTATAGATATGACAGTTTAAACAGAATACCAATATTTTATTAAAAAAAAGGAAGAAAAAAAACTTTTGATTCTTCTTTTGAAAATAAAAAGTTCAGTCGTGGACCCTCTGTACACATTCAGGTTGTTAAATCATATTAAGTTCCGATTCAAAATGCATTTTAGAGGGGTCCCATTGATTTCAAAATTATAAATAGATTTACCAATATAGTCATGTTCATTTATCATTGCAAAATTTTAGCAACTTGTTTGGTACTGTCATTGTTAAGATTCAATATAATGAAGTTGATCTAACACGGGTCACTATATTTTGTTCAACACAACATTGTCAGTATAATACTCTGACCAAACTTGATATTAAAATACACTTGTTCAACAACCCCTCATCAACAGTCTGTTTTCAAATCATATTGGATGCATCACAGCCTTTCATTAAAACATACTTCAAGAGCAATGTTTTGAAATTTTTTTTTTATATTTTCAGGTAAAACATTTTGATAGACGAAGAGAATATTTAAAATTTCGAGCAAAAGTTGAATCTGGAGAAAACCCTTTACCAGAAGAAAAAGAGTTCAAAATTTCAGGATATAAACCAGAATCATCATGATGTTGACTGATGTAATTTTATGTGATATTGTAAATATTTCATGTATTATACAGATAGCTAAAATATCAAATAAATTGTTCACACACTGGCCAGGGCCGTAAAATTGAACTTGTTTAATAGGAGGCATTATAATGTGCGGGGGCCTGGGGAACGAACAGACCCAAGATGTTGAGCAGTTTCCCCTGGAGATATTTTGACTTGATTTCAGAAAAAAAACTGTCAAACCTCATAATTGAAACTGCTCTCTACATAACTGATAATATTTTTCATATACCAAATTCACATTCTGATATAAAGTTTGGTGAAGATATTTTGAGCATTGAGCATCATGTGTCAAAGTCTTAATTTCGTTCTTACTAACTTGCTGTATTTTCTCGTATCTGGAGAAATGATTTAGCTAGTGTTCGAACTTGGTCATAAGTCTTCACAAGGTCACAGTGTTTAGATGCAAGTTCTATGGACAGCAATCTTACCCAAGTACGTAGATAGATATAGGAAGATGTGGTATGAGTGCCAATGAGACAACTCTCCATCCAAGTTACAATTTATAAAAGTAAACCATTATAGGTCAAGGTACGGCCTTCAATACGGAGCATTGGCTCACACCGAACAGCAAGCTATAAAGGGCCCCAAAAAATTACTAGTGTAAAACCATTCAAACGGAAAAACCGACGGTCTAATCTATATAAAAACGAGAAACGAGAAACACGTATGAACTACATAAACAGACGACAACTACTGTAATCAGATTCCTGACTTAGGACAGGTGCAAACATTTGCAGCGGGATTAAACGTTTTAATGGTACCAAACTTTCTCCCTTTTCTGAAACAATAGTATAACATCACAACATAGAAAGACACACCATAAAATATCAATTGGAAGGCTTAATTCAATCAAAAAACGTAAATTAACACACAATGAACGATTAAATTTGATCTGTGATACCTGAATGCAAATACATAGTTAATAAAAATTATAATAAATACATTTGGTAGGTTCTGTAATAGAGGCGTCCGGGATTAAGGTCGGAGAAACTGTTTTATATAAAATTTTGAAAGCATTTGGAACTCATTGAACTGCATATGAATATCTAAAAAGTGAAATGTGTATATTTTCAGAGATTATATCAAATCAGACATTTTGAAAAGGATCTATAAAGGTATAGAATGAATGTAAAAAAAACATTGATTAAATACATTGTATGCATCTTGAATTTCTCGAAGTTTCAGCCACAAAATTCCACGGATTTGTTTTCAAGTTCAGTAAAATTTCAATAACATGTGCAGTCTCGGTATATACAGTGACAAAAGCGTAACGTCATGCTGTCATTTATCATATTTTTTCAAAATGATTTTAAAAGATTACAAAAACGATCTGGTAACATTTTTTCATATCATTAAACCAAAAATGTTCACAACGATAACATATAATTTAAAACAAATTATGTTAACGAAACTATGAGAAATCACAATTTTAATCGAATGAAATGCATTTTTTTCGGGGCTTTTTAATTCTTATTTTCTAGGTTCTCTATTTGAGACTACAATAAATACCTCTGGTTCTATTTATAAAGTTCTAAACAGATTGTATCTGTAGAATCTATATGTTAATGATACATGTACTATTTGTTTAATATTCAGATGAAGTTCAACAAGATTTAAATGCATACCAAATTTCGTATAAATCCGAAATATCATCTAATGGTGCGTACTTCGCCTTAATAAGTTGATGCATCTTACTTGTCGATAGTATTTTGGTTTGAACTATATATTATGTATATTGTTAACCTGTCCATACTGTTTCAACAGCCAATTTTGTGTATTCGTTTGTGATCTCTATCTAGTTTTTGTGTCCTGGTTGAATATGCATTCTCCTTTCTCATGCATCAACGTAAATTCAACGGCGACTTGGCATTTATCTTCATAACAGGGTCCTTATATTGTTACGCTTACGTGACGCATTGATGATCGTGATTTTACCTAGAATTGCAACAAGAATTCTTAAATCTATGAGTGACTAAGTGACTGACAACTGTTGACAAGGACAAGATTATGGCAGTACAACCGACAGGGTACAAAAAAATGTTCTACTTCGCATTTGGAAGTATTGAAAAATACTCATCTTGACATGTTCAGCTTTCAATCTGCATTAGGTTTTGTTATACTAAATTCGAAATGCCATGTGACAAGTTTTTTTTTTTTGTGGATTGTCAAGACTAATGCCAAGACAGTTTTTTGAAAGCATAATGAATAAAATTTGTGAATGGGGTTTGACATGCATGTTTAAGAGGTCATGGGGCACGATGGATGTTACACGGTTTAAGAACAGGCATACAGTGTCAGGATAAGAACGCTCAAATAATATATCATTTTTGTTTCGATTTTTATTTTTATGGTCGGCTTGCAATAGGAGGCAACTGCCTACATGCCTCCACGTAATTTACGGCCCTGCTGGCATGGCTATAAATGGCATACATAGCATTTCCCAAAGTAGGTGTAGGTAGGTCTGGACAAAGGGCTTTCACTCCAAGCAGATCCAGGACAAAACCCTGGTATGAAGTCTAAAGGGAAACAGAGCCTTGATAGTCAAATTATTAAGCATATTTTGCTAGTAATGAATAACTACTGAAATTTTTATTATTGTGATCCTTATTCTGCCGCTGTTTTTGCATTAATAAAAACACCGGAATTATTTCTGAATTTACAGTATTAATAGGTGACATTTCATGATAAAAGAACAGCAGAGTAGCTTGAACATGAACTTTAACTAAGATTTGAAGCAGGATGAATGAACCAAAACAGAATATCTATACTTCTCCCTCATTTTGCAGGTTTGTACTCTATGGTTTTCTGAATGTTGGTATTGTTTCTGTATTTTACAATGAATTTCAGCCAAATTATATTAAAATAAGGAGATGTGGTATGATTGCCAATGAGATGAATATCCACCAGAGACCAAAGGACGAGGATGTAAACAACTATAAGGCACTGTATGGCCTTCAACAATGAGCTAACCCTTTTATAAAGATTCTGTTACAGTCTGTTATATGTTGATATAACCATGCACCTGTTTTCTTCAATACAAAGATGTATATTTATCCACATCTAGCAAAGACTGTCACTCAAAATTTGAAAAGCATTGGTTGAACATAAAGTGACATTTTCTTATCTATCAAGAACCATAATTCCTGAACAAATAAAGTGTAAATTGTCAATATCAAACTTGACCTCCATTTTGTCATTAGGAACGACAAATTAAAATTCCAAGTATTGGTTGAACAGTTCATAAATTATTGCACAGAAACTGATGGCAGCCCTGTACTTCTCCATTTAATCACCGTTTTTCCTTAGGAAACTTATTTAACAAGAGCACACACACTGAAATGTCTCGCCTGCCTAACTTGTGATTAAATTTATGTTGAACTTCTATTATATGAAGGTTTTACTACAAGCATCACATAAACATAACATTATCAATGATCCATGAAAATGAGATCAAGGTCAGATGAATCATGTCAGACAGACATGTGCACTTTACAATCATTCCATACACCAAATATAGTAGTTCTTCTGCTTATAGTACTTGGAAAACTGACCAAACCACAAACACTTAACATTGACCAATGAACCATGAAAATGGGGTCAAAGTCATATGAACCCAGCCAGTTGGACTTGTACAACTTATAATCATTCCATACACCAAATATAATTGACCTATTGCTTTTAATATCCGATAAACTGAAAGAACCAGGAAAAAATTAACATTGACCAATGAACCATGAAAATGATGTAAAAGTCATATGAACCCTGCCAAACAGGCATGTACACCATATAATTCCATACACCAAATATATTTGACCTATTCGTCACATCTGATCAACTGACAAAACCATGAAAAAATATTGACCAATAAACCATGAAAATATGGTCGGTCAAGGTCATATGAAACCTGCCAGACATATAAACCTCACAAACATTCCATACCCAAAATATAGTGGCCCTATTGCGTATAGTATCTGAAAAACAGATTAAATCACAAAAACTAAACATAAAGGTCAGATGAAATCTGCCAGTAAGACATGTATGGCTCATTCCATACACCAACTATAGAGGTCTTATTACTTATAGTATCTGAGATATTGACTTGACCACATAAATTTACCTTGATCACTGATCCATAAAATGAGGTCAAGGTCATGTGAACCCTGTCTGACAGACATGTAGACCTTGCAAGGAAACCATCTACCAAATATACATGTGGTTATGCTTTTACTCATAATAAGAGTATTTCAACAAAACAATTACAATTTTTTTTGAAGCAGACGTCTAACCATGAAAATGACATCGGGGACGATGGACACATGACAGAGGGAAACTTTGTAACATAAGTTATCTGCATACAAGATATGAAGCATCCAGGTATTCTATATTTCTGAAATATAAAGCTTTATACAAATCTTTTACGCTATTGCCAGATTTTAAATTCTATTTCTAGCATTCTGCGACTTTCATCGCAGGAGAGATAAAAATGAATGCCGACCACTGAATTTTAAAAGAGGTGAAGGTCCGACATGTTCATCTTACAATCATTATATACACCAAATGAAGCTGACATTTAACTAAATTTGACAGTTTTGATGTAAAAATGGACAAATCAAAATGATGTAAAATGGTCAACTCCACATGATGGCACACAGTGGTACCAAATATTATGGGGCCTGATGGGTTATTTTCGTTCTTCGTGATCGGCGCATTTTCGCTATCGTGATCCGTTTTACTACAGATTTTTTTTTTTTTTTATATTTTCGTGATCCGTGATCATGGAAATTTATTTTCTGTGAATCGTGATTGACAAAAAAATCAACTCGTGAATCGTGATGAGACCTCCCCATCAGGCCTCTCAAATATGAGTGATTTCTTTCAACTGGGCTCCGAGGAGTTGTTTTCACAAGGTTGATTTTTTCTTCAATACTAAAAAAAAAAGTCATTCCCACTCCTATAAATATGGTCAAATTAAAAATGTGCTATGATATGGTCAGCTACACATGATGGAAAACAATAGTATTATGTATGAGAGCTTTCTGTCAAATCGTCTGATGAGTTGTGTTCACAAGGTGTTATTGACGCAATACTCCAAAAAAAAAAAAGTCCTAAAACTGCAGTAAAAATGGTAGAATTAAATGGTGGTAAAATATGGTCAACTACACATGACAAACAATCCTTTCAAGTATGAGAGTTTTCTGTGATATGGGGTCAGCGGAGTTGCATTCACAAGGTGTCATTGTTAAAATATTAAGTAAAATTGGTGAACGTCCCATAAATTCTGTAAAATCAAATCAACCGAACTATATAGTGAAAATGAAAACAAATAATTCTACCATGTATGAAAGCTTTCTGTCAAAGGGTCTCTGAGTATTGATGTGTTTAGGACATAAAGAGACCATTACCATATCTCCAGTTGTGAAATGTACAGGAGACAATAAAAAGTTTTGGTTAAGAATTAAATGTATAAGGATTTAACACTTATTTTCTTTCTAATTGTTGATAAACTGGGCTACTGAATCACAAACTTGATATAAATGTCCTTCTTTTATTCAGTTTGTGAGTTAATTGGCCATAATTAGCACATCAATTACCTCTAGAAATATGGTATTTAATCCTATAATGATTTTATCAAAGTTGACATACTTGTACATCTTATCAGGCTGATCATTTATTCAGTTTCAAATTTCTTTCCATCTTTTATCATTTTCAAGATTATATCTCATAACACAATAAAATGCTTCGCTGAGCGCAGCCTGATATGACCGCAGTGGTCCAACCCTGAACAGTTGGGGCAAATTTGGATACAATATTCAAGCTTGATACTGTTTGAATTTTGATTGTGATCAAATTTTTGACATAATAAAGGTTTCTGACACAAAATAAATGTGGTCAAAGATCTTACAAATCTATTGCCTAATACTGCGCAATTGGAGATTTCTTCTTTAAAAGAAATATGAATTCCTTAAAAAAATTGGGAAAAAAATCCCCCCCCCAAAAAATTTTTTTTTTTGGAAACCCCCCTTGGAGCAATTACCCCAAGACTCAATCACATCCTTCCCTTTGTAGTATGGAACCTTGTAGTACAATTTCAGAGAGATCCATACACTTAAACACAAGTTATTGTCTGGAAACTAGAAAAATGCTTGATTTTTGACCTTTTTTGGCCCCTAATTCATACAAGTTTGGGGCAATTATCCCCAAACTCAATCCCAGCCTTCCCTTTGTGATATGGAATCTTGTGGTACAATGTCAGAGAGATCCATACACTTACACACAGGCCTGGGGTAATGGTAATTTGTAATTGTAATGCATTGTAATATTACATTTTTTTGATGTAATGCAAGGTAATTTGTAATGCACTTTTTCTGCATTACAATTACATGTAATGTAATGATTACTTTAGTTAGAAATCAGTGTAATGCCTCCATTACTGTACATTACTTTTCATTACAAATTGGTAAAATACATGAAATTGAAATTGAAGAATATAAGAAAATAAAAATAAAAATTTAACAAAAACAAAAGAAAGTGTTGAATAAAACTATTGTCACAGTTAATTACTGTATTAAATCATTATAGATAGTTTCAGTGAAATCAGTGTAATGCCTCCATTACTGTACATTACTTTTCATTACAAATTGGTAAAATACATGAAATTGAAGAATATAAGAAAATAAAAATAAAAATTTAACAAAAACAAAAGAAAGTATTGAATAAAACTATTGTCACAGTTAATTACTGTATTAAATCATTATAGATAGTTTCAGTGAAATCAGTGTAATGCCTCCATTACTGTACATTACTTTTCATTACAAATTGGTAAAATACATGAAATTGAAGAATATAAGAGAATAAAAATAAAAATTTAACAAAAACAAAAGAAAGTATTGAATAAAACTATTGTCACAGTTAATTACTGTATTAAATCATTATAGATAGTTTGAGATTTTGCAAGGACAACATGGAAAATAATATATTAGACCAATTTGATTTACCACCTGACACTGATAAAATTTTCATAATTCTATACACACCTTACATGTATTTCAATGAAAGATTGAATATGTCAATCAACATTTTTACACCAAACTGTTGTTTTAGGGGTCCTGTCTGTGTTGTTATTTCACCTAATTAATATCAAAATGTTTTTATTGCAATCAAATCTTCTCAACTTATGTTTGTCCTCACAGAGCCCTTAAGTATTTAACAAGATAATCCTTTAATGACAAATTATTATATCCCTTTGAAATCCCTTTATGATGTCTTAATGATTAAGTGATCAATGTTAGAAACAAAATTATATGATAATTTATTTAATTAACCAGTATTTGAAGTCTATGTCTCTAACACGGTATATATCTGTACATATACCCCGGTAATATTTATCAATTTCTTATAAAAATCTTTCTTTGAAATGTTTTTATACGACCGCAAACAAATTTTTGTGGTCGTATATTGGTATGACGTTGGCGTCGTCGTCGTCGTCGTCCGAAGACACATTAGTTTTCGCACTCTAACTTTAGTTTAAGTGAATGGATCTCAATGAAATTTTACCATAAGGTTCAATACCACAAAACGAAGGTGGGGATTCATTTTGGGGGTTATGGTACCAACAGTTAAGGAATTAGGGGCCAAAAAGGGGCCAAAGATAAGCATTTTTGTAACTTCCAGACATAACTTGTGTGTAAGTGTATGGATCTCTCTGACATTGTACCACAAGGTTCCATATCACAAAGGGAATGCTGGGATTGATTTGGGGGTAATTGCCTCCAAATTTTAGGAATTAGGGGGCAAAAAACAAGCATTTTCTAGTTTCATGACAATAACTTGTGTGTTAGTGTATGGATCTCTCTGACATTGTATCACAAGGTTCCTTATCACAAAGGGCATGCTGGGATTGATTTTGGGGGTAATTGCCTCCAAATTTTAGGAATTAGGGGCCAAAAAGGGGCAAAAAAACCAAGCATTTTTCTAGTTTCATGACAATAACTTGTGTGTAAGTGTATGGATCTTTTTGAAATTCTACTACAAGGTTCCATATCACAAAGGGAAAGCTGGAAATGAGTTTGGGGGTAATTGACCAAAAAGATTAGGAAGAAGGGGCCAAAAAGGGGCCAAAAATAAGCATTTTTCTAGTTTCAGGACAATAACTTCTGTGTAAGTATATGGATCTCTCTGAAATTGTACTGCAAGGTACCATACCACAAAGGGAAGGCTGGGATTGATTTTTGGAGTAATTCCTTCAAAATTTTATTAATTAGGGGCCATAAAAGGGCAAAAAAACAAGCATTTTTCTAGTTTCAGGACAATAACTTGTGTGTAAGTGTATGGATCTTTATGAAATTGTACTACAAGGTTCCATATCACAAAGGGAAAGCTGGAAATGAGTTTGGGGGTAATTGACCAAAAAGCTTAGGAAGAAGGGGCCAAAAAGGGGCCAAAAATAAGCATTTTTCTAGTTTCCAGATAATAACTTGTGTGTAAGTGTATGGATCTCTCTGAAATTGTAATGCAAGGTACCATACCACAAAGGGAAGACTGGGATTGATTTTGGGGGTAATTCTCCTCAAAATTTTATGAATTAGGGGCCATAAAGGGGCAAAAAAACAACCATTTTTCTAGTTTCAGGACAATAACTTGTGTGTAAGTGTATGGATCTTTATGAAATTGTACTGCAAGGTTCCATATCACAAAGGGAAATCTGGGTTTGAGTTTGGGGGTAATTGCTCTAAACGTTTAGGAATTTGGGGCCAAAAAACAAGCATTTTTCTAGTTTCCAGACAATAACTTGTGTTCAAGTGTATGGATCTCTCTGAAATTGTACTGCAAGGTACCATATCACAAAGGGAAGGCTGGGATTGAGTTTGGGGGTGATGAATCATAAGGGGGTTCAAAAAATTTGGGGGGGGGGATTTTTGTTTCCTTTTTTTTCTTTAGAATTTTCCATTTTAAATTGGTTATTTCTGATTTATATATAAAAGCAAATAATCATGATATGGTTTGAATAGGTAAATTAAAATTTTTTAAGTTCTTAGACCACTTTCATTCTGTGTCAGAAACCTATGTTGTGTCAAATATTTAATTACAATCCAAATTCAGTGCTGTATCAAGCTTGAATGTTGTGTCCATACTTGCCCCAACTGTTCAGGGTTCGACCTCTGCGGTCGTATCAAGCTGCGCCCCAGCGGAGCATTTTATTAGTTTTTATATTGAAAAAGTAATGTGTAATGTAATGCATTACACAGGCAAAGTAATTGTAATGTAATGCATTACATGTGAGAAAAAATGTAATTGTAATTGTAATGGAAGAATCACAAAGTAATTGTAATGTAATGCATTACATGTGAGAAAAAATGTAATTGTAATTGTAATGGAAGAATCACAAAGTAATTGTAATGGCCCCAGGCCTGCGTTACACACAAGTTATTGTCGGGAAACTACAAAAACTGTTGTATTGGGCCCTTAATTCCTAAACTGTTGGCCCCATAACCCCTTAAATGAATCCCAACCTTCTACTTGTGGTATTAAACATTGTGGTACAATTTTAGAGCAATCAAAATACTTATACACAAGTTAATATCCTGAAACTAGAAAAATGCATGTTTTTGGCCCCTTTTGGGTCCCTAATTCCTAGATGGTTGGGAACATCATCACAACCTTTCTTTTGTGGTATTGAACCTTCTTAAAAATTTTCATAGAGATCCATTCACTTAAACTAAAGATATTGTCTGGAAACCAATGTGTCTTCGGACGACGACATCATACCATTATACGATCCCAAAAATTTTTTTGCAGTCGTATAAATAAATTGCTTCGCTGGGAGCAGCTTGATACGACCGCAGAGGTCGAACCCTGAACAGTTGGGGCAAGTATGGACACAACATTCAAGCTTGATACAGCTCTGAATTTGGATTGTGATTAAATATTTGACACAGCATAGGTTTTTGACACAGAAAGAATGTGGTCTAAGAACTTGATTTTTTTTAATTAACCTATTATGGTCCAATGTCCAAAATCAAAATACATGGTTAGATTCAGCATATCAGAGAACCCAATATATTCTATTTTTGTTAAAATCAAACAAAGTTTCATTTTGGACCCCAACTTGGACAAACTTGAAAACTGGGCCCGTAATCAAAAATCTAAACACATGTTTAGATTCAGCATATCAAAGAACCCCAAGAATTCAATTTTTGTTAAAATCAAACTAAGTTTAATTTTGGACCCTTTGGACCTTAATGTAGACAAATTTAAAAAACAGGACCCAAAATTAAAAATCTAAATACACGGTTAGATTTGGAATATCAAAGAACCCCAATAATTCAATTTTTGATGAAATAAAACAAAGTTTAATTTTGGACCCTTTTGACCTCAATATGAACCAATTTGATAGTGGGGCCCACAAATAAAAAATCTAAATACATGGTTAGATTCAGCATATCAAAGAACCCCATATATTCAATTTTTGTTGAAATCAAAAAAAGTTTAATTTTGGACCCCAACTTGGACCAACTTGAAAACTGGGCCCATAATCAAAAATCTAAACACATGTTTAGATTCAGCATATCAAAGAACCCCAAGAATTCAATTTTTGTTAAAATCAAACAGTTTAATTTTTTACCTTTTTGACCTCAATATGAACCAATTTGATAGGGGGCCCACAAATAAAAAATCTAAATACATGGTTAGATTCAGCATATCAAAGAACCCCATATATTCAATTTTTGTTGAAATCAAACAAAGTTTAATTTTGGACCCCAGCTTGGACCAACTTGAAAACTGGGCCCATACTCAAAAATCTAAACACATGTTTAGATTCAGCATATCAAAGAACCCCAAGAATTCAATTTTTGTTAAAATCAAACTAAGTTTAATTTTTGACCCTTTGGACCTTAATGTAGACAAATTTAAAAAACAGGACCCAAAATTAAAAATCTAAATACACGGTTAGATTTGGAATATCAAAGAACCCCAATAATTCAATTTTTGATGAAATCAAACGAAGTTTAATTTTGGACCCTTTTGACCTCAATATGAACCAATTTGATAGCGGGTCCACAAATAAAAAATCTAAATACATGGTTAGATTCAGCATATCAAAGAACCCCATATATTCAATTTTTGTTGAAATCAAACAAAGTTTAATTTTGGACCCAAATTTGGACCAACTTGAAAACTGGGCAAAAAATCAAAAATCTAAATACATGTTTAGATTCAGCATATCAAAGAACCCCATTTATTCAATTTTTGTTGAAATCAAACAAAGTTTCATTTTGGACCCCAACTTGGACCAAATTGAAAACTGGGCCCATACTCAAAAATCTAAACACATGTTTAGATTCAGCATATCAAAGAACCCCAAGAATTCAATTTTTGTTAAAATCAAACTAAGTTTAATTTTTGACCCTTTGGACCTTAATGTAGACAAATTTAAAAAACAGGACCCAAAATTAAAAATCTAAATACACGGTTAGATTTGGAATATCAAAGAACCCCATTAATTCAATTTTTGATGAAATCAAACGAAGTTTAATTTTGGACCCTTTTGACCTCAATATGAACCAATTTGATAGCGGGTCCACAAATAAAAAATCTAAATACATGGTTAGATTCAGCATATCAAAGAACCCCATATATTCAATTTTTGTTGAAATCAAACAAAGTTTAATTTTGGACCCAAATTTTGACCAACTTGAAAACTGGGCCAAAAATCAAAAATCTAAATACATGTTTAGATTCAGCATATCAAAGAACCCCATATATTCAATTTTTGTTAAAATCAAACAAAGTTTAATTTTGGACCCTTTGGACTTTAATGTAGACCAATTTGAAAACTGGACCCAAAATTAAAAATCTAAATATACGGTTAGATTCGGCATAACAAATAAATAAACGTGGTCAAAAGATTTTACAAATCTAATACGCCATACTGTGCAATTAAAGATTACTTCTTGAAATTTTTCAATATTTGAAATTTGAAAAAAAAAAAATATTTGAAGAATAATTCTTTTTAATTTCTGAAATCTGAAATGAAAAAAAATTGACTCCCCACAATTTCTGTTTACCCCCCCCCCTTTTTCCCCCAAAAAATTCTTTCCCTCAAGATATGGTCATAATCTCAATCAAATTTCTAATGGAGTTTCTGCAACCATAATTACCCATTTAAATTTACCATAGTGCTAACTTAATCTTTTTTATAATAGAATTTAAAATATAATGTCAAACCTTTCATATGGATTTTTTGTAAAAAAAAAAGATGCAACATTTGCAGATATTTTTACTGGTCTTTCTTTATAAATAAGCATTTCTTTAAACATAATTTAAAAGCAGTGTAAGGGAAGTAACCAAAAACGTTGTATTTGGATTACCTCCCTTACACTGTTTTAAATCATCTTAATTGTTCATTAACCATTACTTTATACATAATTTAAAAGCAGTGTAAGGGAGATAATTTCAATGATGTATTTGATTTATCTCCCTTACACTGCTTTAAATTATGTTTTGTACTAAAGTATATGTCCATTAACAAGGACAACCTTGTTTTTCCCCCTTTTTTGCCCCTAATTCCTAAACGGTTTGAGCCATAACCCCCCAAAGCAAATCCTAACCATCCCTTTGTGGTATGGAAACTTGTAGTATAATTTCAGAGAGATCCATACACCGTTCCACAGTTATTGTCTGGAAACTAGAAAATGCTTATTTTTTGCCCCTAATTCCTTAACTGTTGGTACCATAACCCCCAAAATCAATCCCCACCTTCCTTTTGTGGTATTGAACCTTATGGTAAAATTTCAAAGAGATCCATTCACTTAAACTAAAGTTAGAGTGCGAAAACCAATGTGTCTTCGGACGACGACGCCGGACGAAGATGCCAACGTCATACCAATATACGACCGCAAAAATTTTTTGCAGTCGTATAAAAACAAGTCTTTCAAGGGAACAATCTATAAGGAGTCAACTGACCATTTCACACATTAAATCATTTTTGTGGATCTCTTCTTGCTGATCCTATTTTATTTCCAAACAGAATGTGTCCAAAGTACACGTATGCCCCACTTGCACTACCATTTTCTGTTTAGTGGACCGTGAAATTGGGGTCAAAACTCTAATTTGGCATAAAAATTAGAAAGATCATATCATAGGGAACATGTGTACTAAGTTTCAAGTTGATTGGACTTCAACTTCATCAATAAACAGCTGCGCCATGAGCAAATGATACGCCCGTCATGTTTTCTAAGAATAAAGTTTAATAACTTCTCAATGTCATATTAGTAATTTATGAAAAACTAAAGAGAGGTTATCTTAATAGATATAAAACAAGCACCAAAGTTATATGAAAAGTGCTCAAAACACTTTAAATGTATTGTCAGAAAACTGGAAAATCACCCCTTTTATATGAATAAAATCCCTTAACTTGGAAATGTAAAATCCAAAATTTATAAAAATCGAAAGGGAGCTTATGTCAATAGATAAAACACAATTAACCAAAGTTTTATGAGAACTGCTGAAAGCTTTTTTGAGTTATTGTCCAAAAACTGGAAAATCCCCCTTTTTTTGATGTATAAAACCTCATAACTCGGAAACGTAAAATCTAAAATTTATAAAAAACGAAAGGGAGCTCAAGTTAATAGATCACCACAGTTTTATCCAAATTGGTTTAAGCGTTTTTGTTTTGAGTTTTGTTTTTGTCTGACATGTTGACGACGGACGGACAGACGGACAGACAATGGTATACCATAATACATATAAAAACTACCTTGACCAAAAACTTTAACCTGAAGCGGGAAAGACGGACGGACGAACGGACACACAAACCAGAAAACATAATGCCCCTACTACTATCGTAGGTGGGGCATAAAAATTGGTTAAATTCTCATTTCAGGGCAGTTGTATGACAGTTTTGGTAAAAAGACAGTAGTTCATATTTTCTCTTTTAACATTTTGATGATAACTGACAATACTTGAATTTACGTTCTCTGTTCTAATAACATTAAAGGTACCAATTTTTCTGCACCAGATGTGCATTTTGACAATAAATCTCTTCAGTAATGCTCGAGGCCAAAATATTTGAAAATCCAAAGCTTATTAAAGAGATGAAGAGCTATAATCCAAAAAGGTAATGTAAAAAAAAAAGTATAGCCAAAGCCGGTCAAGGAATCAGCTTTGCATGAGGGAGATATATTCATTTAATTTAAAATAATTTCTAACATTTTGTAACAGCAAATTTTAATAACAAAAAATCCGTATTTTCAGTACTACTGGGCTGGTGATACCCTCAGGAACTAACAGTCCACCAGCAGAGGCATCGACCGAATTTAGCCATGGCAACTATGTTGTTTGGAAGGCTAGGTTCATCAGACACAATTTTTAAACAAGATACTCTAGTCTAAGATCTATTGTGGCCAAGTTTGGTTGCAATTAGTCTAGCTGTTTCAAAGGAGAAGATTTTATGTTAAGATTAACAGATGATAGATACCAAGTGATGGCAATAATTGTGAAAAGGTACTTGGTAGTTTAAGCAGAAAAATATTCTACTGAAAAAAAGATACAGTTTTGTAAAGTCCATCAAGTATATGCTAATAATCGTAAAAGACTTTTTCAATATTTTATTTGACAATGATCACAATATAATTCTTTGCTTTACACTAAAACTTAACTGCACAGACAAAATTAAAATATGTAAGACCTAGAAACAACATACAACCAAGACGCATGATTTCAGATTTGTTTTTTCAAAATATGTTGAATAACTTGTTAACCAAAAATGGTTATGTACCAGCACACAAAATAGAACCAAGCCTAATTCTGCTGCTCACTGAGAGGGAAATTAATTGACAATGCAATGATTAATAATAAGCATGTTTATTTTAAAAGTTTTTAAACATTCACAACGTATAACAAAATTATTTTAAAAAGTTATAAAATGTTTAAAATTTCAGTATTTAATCAAAATTAAAGTAAACTTGGAAGAAAGAAGAATATGCGTCCATAAGATATGCCACGCTCACGATTTCACATTTCCATGTTTGAAACCATAAAATCTGTGACAAAATCTTAATTTGGAATAAATTCAAACAAGAACGCGTGTCCTGTATAACACGTTTCGTCAGAGATCAAAGATATTAATTTCTACTACAACCCATGAAAAATGTAACAAATATCTTACAACACAAAGCTGTTATCATAGAAATAAACATCTTTTGAAAATGTCCTTTTGGTAATATTCTTAAATACCCAACCAGAAAAAGTTTTTGTTTGATCAAAACATTTTATTAATATAATTGGGGATGTAACTCCAATGATTCAATTTAATAAATTGTACTGTAATGTTATGAGGCTAGAAAACTAGAATATTAACCCTCTTTTTCCTCTTTCCCATAACTATTCAATAAAATCTCCTATCTCTAAATCCTAGAGGATATGTCTTTCTTTCAGAACATTGTGTTTCTTCATAAATAATCCTTACAATTTATTGGAGTTTTGCATCACATACACAATATGTAGCTTGAAAACAAGCTTGGTGACATAAACTCTTTCATAATAATTGATAAAAACTATAATTTGGCACAGTTTATAAAAACCTATCATTTTTTGTTTAGATATCCAGTTACAATTACTACTATAAACCCTTTTTCTAATAAAAAAAAAATCCTCTTTTCTTTGATTTACTCAGGGTTTCTGAATGTATTTTTTAGAAAAATGAATACCTAAAATAGATGAAATAATTAAATGGAATGTAAAACACTCATTCATACTTTGGTACACCATCTATCATTCAAACATAAACAAAAATGCCATTTTGTTGGTCCAAGAAAAACAATGTACTATCATTTCATTTAACATTTCAGTACAACTTTGATATGTAACGTTCTGTCTGTTAAATGTTGTACATCACAGCACTGGTGCCCAACAGATTCACCAATAAACCAGGTACCAGATAAATGCCTCTGTACTGTCACTACTGGTTCCATAAGTTCTGGGGTGAACTATCACAGACTGCTTGGAATTCCTTCTTTACCTCTGCAACATTCAAATATTATATCTTAAGGGGCATTAGCTACAATTTAAACAAAAACTTAAAATTTGATTTTTTTGTTTGTTTGAAACATTTCAAAAACTGGGATATTGAAATAATATTTCACTATTAGCAGTCAGTTAAATTTGGTTAAATTTTGTCAAAATAATAAATATAGCTGATATTGGCTTGCAAGTCAATAATTTAACCTCATTTGATCTGTATTCATGCAACCTTTAATAATACCCTTAGCTAGAGATGGGATGCACATTGCTCAACATGTTGAGTTATTAAAAAGAGAGAATATCAACACTGAAAAGTGAAACAAGGATTTCAAAATGTATCTTCTCAATAGTTATATGTATACCCTATAAGCTTTTCCATTTATATATTCTATTGGTTTAAGATCTAGGACATACATGTACTTACAATGAATTCAGAATTCACACTCTAATTTCCTCTTCTGACTATGTTTTAATGCCTGAAATTTACAATGATTATGAAATGGATTAATTCTCAACAGGAATATTGTAAAACAAATAAAGTGTATGTGTATAGGGAACAAACTAATTAAATAACTTACTGAATATATCTATCTAATGAGAACATAAAACATATTGTTGCTTATCTAATTTTCAAAAAGCCTTCCAAGATTAACATGACAGCTATACTGTTAAATAAGAAGACACACATTGTTGGGCTATGCCTACCCCACTAGAAATTTAAAGTATCCAAAAACAGGAAGGTGTCTTGACAGATCTCAAAAAATGCTCTCACATTACAACTCTTCACTGTCAAGCTGCAGACCAAATTATAAATCATTTTATAAGTAGTACTAGAGAAATGAAAATGAAAAAATAATCAACACATTGAAAATTTTCATAAAAAAATAAGTTCATTCCACAAATTGAAAAATTCCAAGAATTGGCAAACAAGAAGTAGGTGTCTTATAGACCAAAAAGTGCTCACACTTTACAACTCATCACTGTCAAGCTGCTGACTAAATAAGAAGTCATTCAATTCAGTTGTTCTTGAGAAAATTGTGACAGAAAATGTGTTGGACAAACAGACGGATGGACAGACAAATAAGGTGAATGCATTACTGTGTTCCCTCTGAGAGTTTGGATATGAATATAAAGAGTTTTTCCTTTTTTCAAAGATCTAAAGCTTTTTAATATATTTATGGACGGAACAATTATTAGTAATAATGGAAAATAATATTTTTAAATGAATAAAATAAAACCTACATGTTATGCATCTTCAATCCTGGGATGTTTATTTGATAGGAAATAATGATATTGTGTGCATTTACTAATATATTTTGTTACTTGTAGTGTTTCTTATATGACCATAACATCTACCAACTATATGATTGCAAACCTTCATACCTGATAGCCTTAATGGGTACTGAAAACCTTATCCACTGATTCCAATTCCTCTTTTTACACACTAAGTAAATGACCACAATATTTATTAATAACACAGATATGATATAATAATAATAAACAGAAATGTTAACCTGCCTGATAACCAAATTCAACAAGCTTTCTGTGAGTATTGCCTGGCAATACAAAGTCCCCTACCGGTTAAAAATTCATTGTACTGGAACAAAATGCTAACTTGATCTATAATTTGTCATAGTGTAAACTATATAACAAATATCAAGTCAATATCTTCAAGCATGACGAAAAAAATTGTGGAAAATAGATTATTTGAGTGAATTTTCTAAGTCCAAGGACCATAACTCTGCACAAAATCATCAGACCGGAACAAAATTTGAACTTGATCTGTAACTTGTCATGATAAAACTATATACCAATTATCAAATCCATATCTTCAAGCATGACGAAAAAAAGTGAGGAAAACTGATTATTTGAGTGAATTTTCTAAGTTCAAGGACCATAACTCTGCACAAAATCATTAGACCGGAACAAAATCGGACTTGATCTAACTTGTCATAATAAAACTATATACCAATTATCAAATCAATATCTTCAAGCATGACAAAAAAAATGAGGAAAACTGATTATTTGAGTGAATTTTCTAAGTTCAAGGACCATAACTCTGCACAAAAATCGTCAGACCGGAACAAAATTTGAACATGATCTGTAACTTGTCATGATTATACGATACATCAAATATCATATCAATTTCTTCAAACTGATTTGCCGGACAGACAGACAGATGGACCAGACTTCATCAGTAGGGGACTAATAAAATTGAAAATGCTTACCTTTTTAATTTCTGTCCAATCTTCAATAATATCTACATCTCTCAACAGATACACAATATATGGTCCTAAAAAATAAAGTTTTTTCTGTAACATTTTTTATAATCCTATGAAAGGCAGTATTACTTATGTATTGCACGATTTCTAAAATTTATGAAACCAGAGAATTTTATCCATTTTACAGCAAAATCTATCCTTAATTTTCTTTGTAATATCCTAATAGTGCCTTTTTGTTGACCTGCTTCAGGTTAGTGTATGGTTTTGCATGGTATTGTATTTTTTTTTTATTTTGAGGTATGTTGTAGGAAAGATACGATCTTAAAATGAAACAAAGGCTACCTTCTTTAGTCATTTTGTAAATATGAATCTCAAAATTGGAAATATGTAATTTTGGTGAAAATATGGCTTAAGTGGTTTTAATATTTTAGACATGATCAATGAATTTCATGGGGAAATACAGTATTGTATTTTATGTATTTGTAGATCTTACTTTGCTGAACACTTTTAAAGATTCCTCTACCTACAAAAGTTTCTCCAAAAAATAAGTGAGAAATCGTCATATAAAGGCAATAACTCCTGTAAGGAAAAAGGACTATTTCTACAATGTTGACTTATTTCTAGATCTGTTTGATCTGATCATTTTAACTTATTGAATTTCTCTCTATCTGTTATATATAGTTTTCAAGATAGGGAAAACATTTCAAAATTTGCATTTTAGAGGGGAATAACTCCAAAATGAGCTGTCTGACTTTACTGAATATTCAATCTGAGATTGTCCTTGACCTTTTGATAATTATTACCCTGTCAGTTTTTCCAATACTGCTTTAGTTTTAAAAATATAAGCCAAAAACTGCATTTTACCCAAGAAGCCATGTTTTGTGATTGATCAAATCTCTAAATAGTTTTTAAACTACCCTATGGAACATTTAGGTGGTTTGATAATATTTGGCCAAGTAATTTCAGAGGGAAGATTTTCTCTCTCAAAAAGTTTACAATGACAAAGGAGGATGACACCAGATGCCAAGAGTGAGCTAAAAAGAATGCATAAATTTTATCAACTTTGTAAGTATAAATCCAAAATATCCCACAGATTAAGCAGGTTGTATTTGTATTATAAATCACAGTAATATTTACACTTAAAATGACATTTAAGTAACTAGAATAAAAAATGTTTTATGTATAAGTTGCAAACCTGTAATTGTAACTGGCTTTTTCCTTCGATCTGTAGAAAAGGAATCATTTTTCTTTTTGTTTTTCTTTGAAATATGAGATTCATGCCATAAATCTGTAAAAACAATATAAGTGACCATTTAAACAGTATTAAAGTACATTAGCAACAAGAGTGCACACGCTGAAATGACTCGCCTGCTTTACTGACCATTGGTTTTATGTTGATAGTCTTAAATATAAAGCTTTCCTACAAGTATCACATAAACTTAATATGATCCAAGAAAATGAGGTCAAGGTCAGATAAACCAAACCAGAAATACATGTACACCTTAACGCCGCTGCTGCCACCACTGGATCACTATCCCTATGAAGAGCTTTCTGCGACAGAAGTCGCAAAAATGACAAAAACAAAACTGACACAAAATATTCAGAATTCGTTGTCTATTATAAATAATTTTTTGTTTTACATGCATCTAATTCTATATTTTTTTTAAAAGTTGACATAAAACACAATTATGACTTTGGTTAAAACAGATTTGGCGTACAGTTATTAAATGTAAATTTATAAAATTATAAAGGAATTACTAAAATGTGTTTCTGTATTACACTTTTATGTAAATATAGTTAATCTTCAGTGGATGTCAACTTGAGTATAAAAATTATTTTAGTTTCAAAACAACCATCCTAAAATGACTGAATTTTTTCATCTATCAGGTTAAATTATTTTGATAAAAGTCAAGTAAATACATGTACTAAGTCCTTTTGTAAATATCTCATACTAATGGTTTTTATGCAAAACTTGTGTTTAATACCATGTAACACTTATTTTAAAGAAAAAACATAAGATATTTAATAAAGAGCTATGGTTTCTTTAAAGACATCTATATAAAATTCTGCTGATAATACAAGCAGTAATAGCTTATGTATGCAACACAACAATTTTTCAACTCAAGACTTTTGTCTTTGAATCATATAACAGTATAATGTATGAGGGTATTTTTCTAAGACCTTAGATATTGATTTTTTTTTATGAAGATTGTCCTAAGAATCAATAACCTGATGTCTACCATTAGTGACTTTATTTCACAAAAACATGCATTCCAATGGGAGATTACAACAAACCTGAAGATATGTCTATATTATGTCGATCTTCCTCCAGTCTTCTGATTTTATCTTCTAAATCAGCTTTAATAGAGTCATACAACAGTGCTTTTTCACTCTAAAAATATAACAAATCCGGATTATAACATTAGTTTAGGGATAAACAAATAGAAACAATGTGTAACAAGAGAAATTACAGAATTCTATAGCATGTTTAGAAGTATTTCTAAGTGTCAAGTTTACTTCATGAAATTATTCCCATACTTATGAACTGAACAGTTCTTTTTTTTTTAAAGTTCAAAACAGTATACATCATTGTGATGATATACATATAAAGAATAATAAGATGATGATGAATGGCTATTAAATGTCCAGTGGCAAAACATCATTGTGATGATATACATATAAAGAATAATAAGATGATGATGAATGGCTATTTAATGTCCAGTGGCAAAACATCAATGTGATGATATACATATAAAGAATAATAAGATGATGATGAATGGCTATTTAATGTCCAGTGGCAAAACATCAATGTGATGATATACATATAAAGAATAATAAGATGATGATGAATGGCTATTTAATGTCCAGTGGCAAAATTAAATGCATATTAAGGATGAGAACATTTTAACACAATATGAATATGAGCCCTGCATTGTACTAGAACCAGATTTTCAACATGCTAGTTCACAAGGTAACAGTCCACAGAAAGACTTGCCACCCTACCCTTACACATTAATATGACTTGAGCTGACCAGTCTTTGCTCTTACTTCTTAATGCAGCATGCTTAGTGGAGAAGCAGCAAATATCAACGTCTTTGGGTTAACTGGTTAGGGATCACACCAATGATCTCCCTCACCAAATAATAAGCTATTCTTTTAAACTGAAGAAATAAAATCATTTAAGTAAAATTGTAAGTTGTCTGAAGTTTTACCACATATAAATAAATAAACTGTTGACACAGAGACAAATCTGTATAAATAAGGAGATGTGGTATGAGTGCCAATGAGACAACTCTCCATCCAAGTCACAATGTATAAAAAGTTAACAATTATAGGTCAAAGTACAGCCATCAACACAGAGCTTTGGCTCACACCGAACAGCAAGCTATAAAGGGCCCCAAGATGACTAGTGTAAAACAATTCAAACAGGAAAACCAACCGTCTAATCTATATAAAAAACGAGAAACGAGAAACACATATGAACCACACCTGGCATGTATGTTATTTTGATTGTATAATGAAAATGTTGAAATCAAAATGGCAATACTTTAAATTATTCCAGTGTCTTCCCTAGAAAATTTTTCATGCATGGTGGGCCCATGGTGAATTTGCAACGCAGTGCGTGACGCTTCTTTTTCAGAATTAGTTACACTTACATAATTTATATGTTTAAAGCCATATACCAATCTTATTGTTTTATTATAGGTACAGCAATTCATATAAGTCATGGAACTTTAAAGTATTTATCAAAGATGAGAGGAATTAATGAAAGACCTTATAAACAATAATAAAAATAATCCAGTCTGCAATAGTAATTTACAAATTAATGTCATGTACACATTATTTTGTTGATATCTTCCTCTGTTTCAACTTTCCAAAGGTCACCACACATTTTTCAAAATCAAAATCTTCCTCCTTTGGTCCTTCAATTGATATATGCATTAAGCAATTCAGCACTTTTTGGCATAGTCTGTTTCTCAAAGGTGTTTTAATTCTGTTTTGTTTAAACATGAAAAACACCTTTCACAATCAGCTGTTGAAACTGGCAAAACAAGACCAATTGCTGCATACTTAGACAAAGATACTGTTTTTCGTTTCTTTAAATCTTTTGTGATTCTCGTATTTTCTTTCAGTGATACAATGGTACTGGTAGGGTTTCTTGTGTCTGTTGGTACATGTACATGTTGACTTTCAGTCCATTCTGGTGAAGGTTGAATTTCAACTTCAGGGTTTTGCTCATGGTGATGATTTTCATCTGTCCGACTACAATTTGATGAAAGAGTAGACTTCTCTGACCAACTGGCCAGTAAGGCGACGTTTCTTTGATGGTTGCTTGGACATGGTTGTTAAAATGATGATTGTTCTTCAAATTTTGCTGATAGAATGGTTTCAGCATCAACAGCAAGTTGTTAAATAAAACTTTGAATATCATCATTGCTTCACAGAGATTTTACAGGAAACAATGAAAAAAAGTTTATTTGCACTAATTACAGAAGTCGTCAATGAAGAATACCTGACATACGAATATACGGATGACATATTTGGCAATTACCTGTTTGGAAGCTAAGCTGACATTTTATTTCATGACAATTAACATTTTCTTTTAAATACATCCCTTATATATAACGCTCTTAATTGTAAAAATCCTATCTTGCCGAAGTGAAAGAAACTTCAGCTTGTGACCCATTGAAATAAAAACAAACAACACCAGTTTATTAAAAACAATATTTCCATAAATAACTATATGTTTTGAAAGTTTTTCCATCAAATTTTTTAAATATTTCATAAGACACGTCTTTTTCTCGGCCCGGTGGCGGTGATGCGTATTCTTTGATATAATCAATCAACCGTGACTAATCTAAAAATAACTGATTGTTGTGACTGACCAATCAAAAAATAATTCATGGATGTGAATATAGCTGAGGAAATAACTGCGAAACTTTATTAAAAAAAAATGTTTTGTCCATTCTCGGTGAAATTTTCGTTAGTTTTATTTTAAAATACAAGAGACTATACCAAATTTTAAATTTCTACTTTTTAAAGATCACAGTAAAATAACGATGTCGAACACTCGTTTTAAAGGTGAAATTTATACTGGAAAAGGTTAAACTTTTTATTTAGCACAGAAAGATATGCATTGGAGATTAATCTGACTATTTATTTACCAGCTAACTGGCAACTTTTATTATGTAACCGAAGTCTCGATGTATAACCAACTAATCAAGAAGGTTGTAAAATCCCGGCATGCGCGACATGATGCATCCAATTATCAGTCAGATGAGTTTAAAATATCTGTGTGAAGTTGTCACTTGTCACTTCACTTTCAAAATATCGATAATAAATATTTTACACAGTTATAATTTTCACACATAGCGGGATGCATTGCGGCAACAACGAAAGCATGGCGGTCGAAATTTATGCGTAGCGGTACCGCAATGCTTGAATAGCCTAGGGAAAACACTGTATTCAAAACACTAATGTAAATGAACCATGACTGACGGTGCAAGCCAAATAATCTCTGTGGAAACGAGGTCCTGTAAATTCTAGTACAACAGAATACAAAATACCATTGATTTATCATAAGTGGTTCTCTTTGAACGGACCTTAACCACAAACACAACCTTTTACATGCAAACTATGCAAAAATTTCAAAAGTCAATGAACCCATTCTATTACAACCCCATACCACATATCATTGACCTACCACTGGCAGTTCCTCTTAAACTGACCTAATCACAAACTTACACAGAATGGAAAAACTGGAAACGTACAAGATTACATAACTTAGAAAGAAGTTAATTGTTGCAGTCCTTGGACTTTAATAAGATGGTTTAGATGTTGGTTTTATCTTTACATCATATGTATTATATTACACACAGTGAAAATATTTATTCTAAATAATATTGAATAAAATATGATTAAAAAAATACCTCCATATTTTGTTTTGAACCAATTTCTTCACTTTCAACTTTTCTTTGAATATTTTGTATCATGTACTCTCTCAAAATTCCTGAAATAAATCAATACATCAGCACTATAACAGAATCAAGATTATAACTACATAGACCAATAAAGAGCTGTGCCATGAGTGCATGATACGCCCGTTGCTTTTTCAATGAAAAAAGTTCCATAACTCCTCAATGTCATATCAGAAATTTAGAAAAACACTACAAGGAGGTTATTCTAATAGATAAAAATCAGTCACCAAAGTTTCAGGAAAACTGCTCAAAGCATTTTCGAGTTATTGTCCGAAAACTTGAAAATTCCCCCTTTTTATGAGTAAAATCCCATAACTTCATGAACTTGGAAACGTAAATTCTAAAATTTATAAAAATCAAATGGGAGCTTAGGTCAATAGATATAAACAATTCATCATAGTTTCATGAAAACTGCTCAAAGAGTTTTCGAGTTATTGTCTGAAAACTGGAAAATCCCCCTTTTTAATGAATCAAATTTCCTAACTCAAACATAAAATCTAAAATATATAAAAATCGAAAGGGAGCTTACATCAATAGAAATAAACAATTCACCAAAGTTTCATAAAAATTAGTGAAAGAGTTTTGAGTAATTGTCCGAAGTGTTGACAATGGACAACAGTATACCATATACTGTTTTCTTGTCTAAGACAGGCGTATAAAAACGAAAAAAGGTAATATTTGACAATGCACAACAACATAGGTGTTGAAAAAATGTGCAGTGGAAGTTCTTCATAAGAATTTTTCAATTTTATTCCCCAGTATAAAATAAGTAAAAGAACGATTCATAAGAAATAAACTTATCTTGGTGCAATCAGGGGGTGAACGGAATTTTACACAGGTGTTCAAAATGTATAGTCTTTGGCTGTGCCTCAGGTTGTATGAATTTTCAACACCAGTGTAAAATTCTGTACACCCCTGATTATACCAAGATAATAAATATTATTACATAGTCAATAAAATTTCTTTGTAACTAAAAATAGTTTAAAAAAAGCCCAGAATTCAGGTTGTCAACAACTTTATCATCAGGGTACTTTAAAATACAAGTACAAAAGAAAGGACAGATTATATGATTGCTATGTTTCACTATAGGGACTATCATCTAATGGCAGACAAAAATTGGCAACAGAACTCAAACTCAAGAGGTTGTATTGACTATTGAGTCAGCCCTATCCCTGCACTTATAATTGTATGGCTGATTATTTGTATTCACACTGCAGTTCCATTTCAATTTGTGTTCCACTCCATTGATAGTTTTAACTTTTCAAACAGCAAGCTTCACTGTAAGTTTAGACATTTTTTATTGTACTAGATATATAACTGCAATAAAATTAAATCCTTGCCAGTAAGAACTGGCAATTAAAGTTTTAAATTTTTTACTGCATATGTATAATTTGTAACACCATAAACAAGGGGAGACAACTGACAAGACAAACCTGCTACTTCTATGTTTATCCTCATATTTTCCTGTAATTCTGCCAAAGGATTTAAATACTCTATTGCTTTTCCTGCCTTCATCTCAATCAGTTTCTGTTCTATCTGACTCATTCTTTCCTTGTATAGTCTGATGGCACAAAAATGTATTTGTCAATTATTTTAATAATATTACATTTTTAATTGGCAGTGGTCTTTGCTTATTTCATAATACTTCAATTTGTCCTAAAAATAATGTTTTGCTTCTAGAACTCTAGTAATTAAATATTGATTGTTTAATACTACATTCAATCAGAATTTTATTTACATGTAGAAATCAGTTGTTAATTAAACACCTCTGTATGCATCAATATGTACA
The DNA here is from genome assembly GCF_021869535.1 of Mytilus californianus. Lineage (NCBI taxonomy): Eukaryota > Metazoa > Mollusca > Bivalvia > Mytilida > Mytilidae > Mytilus > Mytilus californianus. The sequence continues at coordinate 29,758,986 of NW_026262690.1, read as the reverse complement.
TTGGGATCCAAGATAATCTAATAGTAAATATACACAAGGTAATTCAGTAGAAACCCCACTGAAGTCTTTCATAAATTTTTGACATACAGTAGGGGTTAGCAATAATACCAGTGGTTCTCTCCGACACTCCTGATACCTTCACCTATACGAACTGACGGCCACAAAATAGCCAACAGTGCTGAAAGTGGTGTTAAACACCAATCAATCTAATTTTACAGTAACAAATTCTAACATACTGCTCTTTTATATCAGAAAACTGTCTTTCCAGATCTGCCATTTCATCTAAACAATGAGTTCTTCTTTGGTCACATTCTTCCTCATCTAGTTCTGCAGAACACAAAAAAGAAAATTCTCAATATCCAAATTCATTTATTTTTACAAGTGCTTTCAGCAGGACTCTACATGTACACACCCTTCCCTACTTTTATCTAAAATGCCATAAAAATTTATACTTCCTGATCTTTGCCGAAAGTGGCACTCAATTGTTTTCATGGATGCTTTTCTGATAAACATATCATCCTTTTAGAAGTTCACCTGACTGAGTTAGCTTCATGGTCTTTTATCTATACATTTATCTGGAGTCATTTTGAAAAATAAATCTATTACAAAATCAATGAACTGATACTTTTGCTATAGAATAAAAGTTAAAAAAAAATTTAATCTACACCAAATTGCATGCAAGTTGTTTTTACTGTATATGTGATACCACATTGCATACACGTGCCAGTGACGTGGGTGGTCTGTCATCTTGTAAATGTATAAGTATATATGTAATTGTTAATGTATAATTGTTATCCTCTTGTAGCACCTTACGTGTGCCTAAGTTGTTAATAAATTGTCTTGTCTTGTCTTATCTTGTCTAGAAGTGTTCTGCATGTGCACATGGCATGGCATCCTTGAAGGTAGCTCATATTTTAGTTACAGGCATACATAATAAGCCATCCATATGGTCAAGCTACAAAACGCGTACGATGAGACATTACTATATTCTACATAACTTCAGTGGCAATATATATGGATTACAAGCATAATGATGTATAACTTATAAGCCCTTAAAAATGAAAAAAAAAAACTCGATTTCTCGTCAATGGGAGAAAAGGGACGTGATATTGCTTCATATAAACCTGTAATTAACTTAAATAATGTAATAGTTAAGTAGCAATCATAATTTAAGAAAAAATTACCACACTAATTGGAAAATTGAAAATTATTATTTACCAGATATTTCGTCGTCGTCAACAGAGCCAGATTCTGATTCTTCGTCTGAGCTTTTATCGCTATCAGCTGGTTCATGATCCATCTCCTCTTCTTCTGTTTCATTCTTCTCACTTTCAATGGTCGGCATTTTTTTAAATATTAGATATAACAGAATAAGACAGACTTTACTTTAAAATAATATAAATGCGGTAAACGGAAGTTGTAGTTCGAGAGGAGAAAACATTTCATATACGCATGCGTTTCGGAAAATACCTACGTTCGGATGTTCTTTATTTTAACAATACACGGTCTCACTAATTAGCGACAAGAAGAACTTTAGCGACAAGAAGCGACAAGGAGCGTCAAGGAGCGACAACTAGGAAAAAATTTATGAGACGATTTTATCGTCTTCTAATTCACTCAGAAAACGACACATATCATGTAATATAAAAAAGAAGATGTGGTAAGATTCCCAAATGAGATAACTCTTCACCCGAGACCTATATACTTTTAAAACAATAAATTTATAGAAAAGTCAATTAATTACAGTTGATTAATTATTTGCTGTTTTATTAAGTTTCAAATTTTGTTATATTTAGTAGCACTACATACAGTAAGTAGTCTTGTAATTTTTGTAAAAATTATTTTATTACATTATTTTAGATTCATTCATTTAAACACTAAACTGTAAACTGTAAGCCGGTAGATTCATGGTATACCGCCATCTTGGATTGTACAATCTCAGTACAAAATTGGTCTAGTTATTTGCCCAAATCTGCAAATTTGGATACAGATTTGCAATTTAATGGTTAGATTGTTTATTTATATAAAGAAAACTTGGTGATTTATTGTATTATTCAAAATATTTAAACAAATATCAAATTTTGTGTTTTTAGAATCATTTTTTTTCAAATAAGCCATTTAAGGGGAGATAACTCTTTGAGTAAAAAATATATACTGGACTGATAGGGAATTTTTTTATTTTTACTTGTAGCAAGAAAACAATTTCGGTGACACCATTTTTCTTTTAATTTTTTTAAAACATATTATAAAACCTATCTTCTTACAATTTATTTCAAAATTCTATCTCATAGAATTTTTTTTATGCACACAAATGTGTTTTTTCATGAACAATCTAACCAAATTTAGGCAATTTTCAACGACTCATAGCTTGGAAAATAGCACGGTGACCCATACTTTTTATTATATTTTTGAAAAAAGCATAGTAAAATCTTCTTTTTGACAAAGTATAAGAAAATTCTATCTCAAAAAGTATATACTTATGATCTACCTTAAGTGAATGGATCTCTATGAAATTTTACCATAAGGTTCAATACCACAAAAGGAAGGTGGGGATTGATTTTCGGATTTAACGTCACCAATTTGGCTGGACGTAGTGCGTATTTATACACCTCGCATAGCCAATCGAACAAATGGTTCTTTAGCATTGGTCTTACTGTTGCATGGGAGAAGTCAAGTGACCATCATTCTATACCTCAGTCATCATTTGGTTTAAATATTGAGATAATAATACAACAGGATATGAGACTTCTTCATTAGCACACATTACATAATGCATCTAAAGAATCTCACACATTACATAATGCATCTAAAGAATCTCAGTCTTTTAAGCGTGACAGAGTTACGTGGCCTAATATATTGCTTATAAATAAGAAACATGAATGATATTATAAAAACATACTTAATATCAATAGTCAAGAGCTTTTTCATCAGCAAATCTTTAGTTTTGATTGCAAGAAAATCAAGTCATTGATAAAGAATTGAAATGGCACATGGAGACTCATTTCGATAGAACCTGAAACGTGTGGATGTTGTAATACCTCTTCATAAACACCATCTAGTTTGAAATAAATAAAAAAAAACAAAAAAAACAGTCATTGGCATATCATTTTTGGGTGAGGACTTTTGTACTGCATGATATTCAACTGTGAAGTGTATACAGAGACATATATACACATATATGTATATATGTCTCTGGTGTATAATAGGTATATTTATTTAGAAAAAACGTGTGCATGGACTTAAAATCTTTACATATTTTGTTAACCAGGCCACCAACACCATCAACGAAGGAAAAGTATAATTTTTAGGATTGGCACATTTCTATATCTAAGGGAAACCAGTATGCTGAAAAGTTCATCAATGTTTTATCGTTACCGATCGCTATTTTGTCTTTTTTTTAACAGTAATATTCCTTAGGTCCCTGCCATTTTATGGTTTGTAATCTTTAAACTATTTTGGCGTGTCTGTGCCTTCCTTGACGTTTGGGATTTAGGTACGTACAAAATCGATCTCATGGATTTTTATGAGTTTTGGCAGCAATAAGAGAATATGGAAACTCATATGAATATCGAGAAAAAACTTAGTATAAGTAAAAAGATATATCAAATTAAATCCTGCAAGCAAATAGAAGAACAAATGTATAGTATAAATATCACTAAAAATATTGAATAGTGGACATTAATTGGTCTTTTCTCAAAATACTGTCCTACGAATTTTGTTTAAAAAAGGATATGTATTTCCGTTTTATTGATATAAAATTCAGTGGGTCACCGAATTCTTTTTAATTTGCTGTATAAATAATTAATGTGTATGTGTAATATCTAAAAACGTCGAAACAAGATTTCGATGCACATTGCAGCCACGACTTCGCGCTTATTTTTTTCTTTTCGGTGCTTTGTGGACGCTTTGCAGAAGATTGAATTATTCATACTGAAAAAAATAGATCCTATGTTGCTCACCTGGCAGCTTTGTATAATAATGGTATAATTCAACAAGAACATTTGTGCTGAATTGAAACTATTCGGGTCAAAATCGGGTCTTATACGTATTCATTTCGCTGAACAGAATTTCTGTCTATCCATAATAGTGGAGGATTTTAAAAAAATTGGTTAAAGTTGTGATTTAGGGGCATCAGCTCATGTAACGAGTCAAACATGTTGACTTATTTGTAGATCTTGTGTTGCTGATCATTTTTGTCGTTCAAAGGTTCAGTCGATCTATTATAGATTTCAAGATGTTATGTTAGCACTGAAATTTGTCATACTCCTCCTTTCAGGGCAACATCTATTATAACGCATCTTTGCTAGCCAATGGTTTCGATCAAGTCCCCTCCTCTTCAGATCGCAACTCTTGGTTAGCGAAGATGATTATAACGTAACAACTTACGATTTCGGTCATGTTAACTTATTTGTAGGATAATGTTTGCTGTAAATGATTTCTTACTATTAACAGTTATGCTTTTCGGGAAAAAATCCCGCATACATATGTGGAAATCGACACTGAAAGCCGATAACTCCAATAAAGAGTCACTGACCATTTGCGGATTTTTCACTTATTGCTAGTACGGTGTATGCAGATAATTATTCTCTGTATTGTACTGCATTTTGTTGGACAGATTATTGTACTGTCTGGGGCAAAGTTATTCATTTTCAGTTATTACCCGGCCATATTTATTTCTATTCCAATAACCCCCCTTTTTTCACCAAGAATATCAAATAGGCATCCCCTTAAGTTGCATTTTGTTAGAAGTTATAAACGAGTAAAGGAATTAGACACTGTGGCTATGACATTAGGAACACAGATATTCCGTAACGGCCAAGCATGGGTGGATGGCATCTGTAAAAATTTTGAAGAGAAACTGGAAAATTGTCATATATTCAAAAGTCTACATAATTATATCATTTTTTTCTGGTATATATATTTCAATTAAGACACCAACCAAATTTAATCAGATACGTACGTTTCATATTGATTAACTGCGCACCTACGATTCATACAAATAATCAAAGATATTTCGCCAGCTGTTGCATTCAACTCTATTGATTGATCGGAATTTAACAAACACCATTTACTTACAACACGAGTAAACAAATGATATGACAATTTAAACGTATACAAAACGCGGAAGCCACGTTGCAATCAAATTTCTTTTTCTTGTCCAAGTTACTTTTATTTCATCGCATAAGATAGAAGCAATATGGATACGAATTTGGTTTTTCTTGTATTCACACTTTACAGTCTTGTTCAGGGGTAAGTAGCCTGCGTTTATTGTTTACGTTTTATTGTTATCTCATTATCATTGACCCATATCGTTCTTTTTGTCAAATATATTCAATTCTTCAAATATAAACATATATGTTTATATTTGTCTTTAACTCGCTTTTAGGTGATAAAAGTATTGACTTGAAAACTTTGTCTTTATCACAATATCGGACGGACACATACCACACCATGATAATCTTTTAAAATTGCATTTGATACTCATGTTAAAATACGTCAATCTTTCACGACTTCCGACACTGTCTGTTGGATTGAAAAGAATTGTGTGTGCGATAGTTCCAAATTATCCTTTTGGAGGGTGAAATATTCGCTCTTACCTTCCAAACGAAGATACAATAAAGCAGATTTACTTAAATTTTTTTACTGGTATTGACATATTTGATTATTCAAGGTGTTTTTGTTCCGTTTAGAGCGTTGTAATAAACGTGGATTCAAGTGCATTTATAAAAAAAAATAATTGTATTTTTTCGCTGTTAATTATAATATATAATAAAGGAATACTTAACCATTTAAATAAGAAATGACTGGCATTGTACAGGTACACGAGTATGTTTGAAAGGGCTATCGACAAGACAACGTTAAGAGTGGGACTTTTAAAAAATATATGCATTAACCATATATGTAGCTCCATTAAAGGGTGGGGTGGTGTCCGCCTCTGATAAAAACACCGAAGAATAAATATTGGAACTACAGATGATAAAATACATAAAGCTCAAAAGAGAGGCAAAAGATACCAAAGGGACATTCAAACTCATAAGTCGAAAACAAACTGACAGCGCCATGGCAAAAAAACGACCAAAAGACAAACAACATTATACAAAACACAACATAGAACACTAAAGACTGACTGGCAGCATGAACCCCACCAAAAACCGTAGTGGTCTCGTGTACTCCGGAAGGGTAAGCAGATCCTATTTCATTTGTGGCACTCGTCGTGTTGCTTATTTAGTACAAATCCGGAGATAATTCTAGTTTGGTAGGTCATATTCGAGGAAAAGAGGACGGGACTGTGGTTACGACAATGTACGGGATCTTGTGTTATAGACGTTATGTCTCCTTAGACTAATACTACCACTGTAAATCTTTTGCAGTGTCCAAATGTTTGTGTTTTCAGTTCACACCCTTTACTGTTGGCTGGCTATCCTTTCATAACTAACATATACATTAAAGTTTTTAAAGGTTATTTAAAAATATGTGAACATGGAATAGGGCTTACCCCTTTTCAAACTGCACCAGTACTCGTTCCCTTTTCATGTATGCTTTCGTTAAAGAACCTATTTCAAGCTGATAAAATACTTCTTTATTTTCAGAGGTGATTTGGACATTGCATTATGTGATGCTCGCCAGTGGTATTTAAAATCTGCAGCAGAAGGACTGTTTGACGGACCATTATCTGGGTCTCAAGAATCAGTGCAGTACAAAATTGAAGATATATTATTAAAAAGTAGAAATGATCCGACTAAAAGACAAATAGACTGTACCTTATTGGAACAGTTTGAAGATATTTTGAAAAAAAAGTCAAAAGGAAACGAAGGTGATAATGGTGAAGCAGTAAACGAAATGGAAATAGATGAAACCGACATTCTTGAGGAAGATATAGAGCATGATGAAACTGACCCAATAGAACACAACAATGCCGAGGAAAATCAAGAAATGGATGAAACAAATAGTTTACCAGATGAAGTCACACATAGTTCCCATCTCCAGTCAAATTCCCATGGTGAAACAAACAATGTGAGCGAAGATAGAGATTCGAAAAATGCCGAAGAAATGAGTAATGTGGAACAATCAAAAGAACAAAACGTAAAACAGGAAGTGACAACGGAACACAACGGAGAACAATTTCAAGAAATAGAAGAAAATGAACAAAACAGTGACCAACCAAAGACAACAAAACAAAACGAAGAAAATCGGGCTGCAGAATATAACAGAGCACAGTTACAGACAACAGAACATAACGAAGAACAACAACAGAGAATGGGACAAAATAAAGAACAACCACAGACATCAGAGCAAAACGGGGCAAACACACAGAAAGAACAAAATGAAGAACAACAAAAGACAACAGAACAAAGCGAACATAACGAAGAAGAACAACGGACAACAAAACATAGCGTAGAAAATCAACAGACAACAGAACAAATCGAAGAACAGACTACAAACCAAAGCGAAGATCAAAAACAGACAACAGAACAACGGAGAGAACAACAGATAACAAAACATGGAGAAGAACAACAACAGATAACAGAACAAGGAGAAAAACAACAACATATAACAGAACAAAACGAGGGTCAAACACAGACAACGGGCCAAAACGTAACACAAAAAAAGACAACAGGACAGAGTGAAGATCAACCACAAATGATGGAGCAAAACAGCAAAACCCAGACAACGGAAAGAAACGACGAATCTCAAACAACGGAACAGAACGGAGCACGACCACAGGCAATGGAACAAAACGAATTTCAATCTGATTATATTGACTCAATTATTGCCGATCTTTTTCAAGCAGAAGATGCAAGCGAAAAAGATAATGCAGCAAAAACAGGTATCTTAAATATTGAGCAAACTATGTCCATCAAAACGCAACAAAACGGTGAAAATGGAGATAGTCAAACACATGCTTTACAGGATAAAGCAGAGTTTAGTGATTTAACACAGGAAAAAGAAAAACATCAAGAGATGCAAGCTGATAAAACAGTCCAAACTGCTGAGCATTTGCAAACAGAAATGCATGAAATAGCAAAAGGAACTGAAAAACACATGGAAAAAGAAACCGATAAAATGATGAACACTGCAGATTTTGATCAAACAATAACTACTGAACAACACAATGACGCATCATCTGAAACAAACAAAATCAAGCCAACAGATAATGTAGCGAACACAGAACACCTTCAAAACGTTAATGACTTTGTTTCAGAATCTGATTACTCCGATGCAGAAAAAGAAAAAAATCTACAAAACTTTGGAGTATGTAACACAGACACATCAAGCGTCACTGATATATTTCTTTCGCGATATTTGCCGTCAATCCATACAAATAATGAAAGTACAACTGAAAAATGTAGGGATTGTCATGGCTTTGTATCTGATTACAAGAACTCAGACCGTGCCTCAAATGTTAATACTGACATGCCTGACGAATTTAGCGATAAGGATGTTTCAAAACACGAATCATCAGCACCTAATAAGGAGCTTGGCCAGAACGACAACACTCATGACAAAATAGACACTGTTAATTCACAAAATGACAATAAGAAACAAAGTGAAAATATCAGGACTCCTGATACACATTTACGCATGTCAAAAAAGCACACATATTCTATAAAGAAAGATATTATACCATCACATCTGGTTCCCAGCAACGAAAATACAAATGACGAAAAATATATCGTGAACAGGGAAAACGAACCTGTTTCAGATAATAATCTACAGCAGATAAGTGTCGAGCCTGACGGCCATACCAATGACAAAGAACATTCAAAAGAAGAAATAGTAAATAACATGCAAGACGCAAACTTTGAACATATGAAAGAATTTTTTAAAACTAAAACACTTGAATATTCCTCTCAGATCCAAAATTTAGAAATCCTAGTAATAAAACTTCAAAACCAACTATTGATGGAAAAATTAGATAAGCAAAACCATTCCACATCTATAACTCGGTTAGAAAATAGCATACTAAAACTAGAGAATGAATTGCTAAGACTTAACAACAGCCATTATGATTTGAAAATAGAAAATGAAAAAATGAATAGACAGAAGCAAAAATATCTACAGTTGGATCACGTGCCAAAAAACGATTCTAAAGCAAAAGAAATAGCAGACCAGACATCGAAAAGTTATGAAATAATAACACAGCAACAAAGCAAAATAACACAACTGGCAGAATTACTCAAGAATCAGTCAAAAGCAATTCAACACATGAAAACGAGATACGATTATTTGGAAGATCAGAACCGGATGCTGTTCCAGATGGTCATGAATCAGACGTCACTGATGACCCAAATAATGTCGCGAGTACAAGAGTTATCCGATCAAAATATGCAACATAGGATAGAGGCACAAAGTCTGAAGGAGAAACTGGCAATGTCAAAATTATCTGATAAAAAAGAAAACAATCATTTTTCGGAGGTGTCAAATAAGTTGTTAGAAAAAATTGATGCAATTGTATCAGACAAAAAGATAGATATGACAGACGATAGAAAGAGCAACATCAATACACAGGAAACAGGAAAGTTTGGCAATGAAGACGAGGCAGACGAAAAACTGAAAGACTACATAAATAAAACCAAAAAGCTGGCCGACATTACATATAATTGGTGTGGAAAACACCGAATGGTCTGTATATACAAATCAATTAGACTTTCAACTTGTGTACCATTTGTTCCACTGTACTGGTCTGTGTGCGAGGAAAGGCAAACGAAAGATACAACAAGACCACAAATGGAGTATGGATATGACAGAAGAAAAACAGTAAAACAAGACCTGGAGGAATTGAAGGAACAGATATTCAATAAAGTAAAAGCAAATCCTTCAGCCGAAGACCCAAAAGATAGAAACGTGGAAAAGGCAGATAAGAACATAAAAAATGACGACACTAAGTCACATGCCTTTGTACAAGGAAGCGAAAACAAAATAGTAGAGATCTCTAAACAAAGTACTGACAACAAACCTCAGACATCTGACGTGGATAAAAAAGCTATTGAAGAAAACGTAGAAACAAAACCCCTCAAACCAACTGCAGACGAATCTACGAAAATCAAAACTACAGATACAAAAACCCAAATAGGCAATGGAGAATCAACAGAAATCAAAACATCACAACAGGGTGTTCAATCGGACAGTATAAATTCTCCTAAGCCACAAGACAGCAGCATAGGGGACAAAAACTCAGAAGTCAGGGATCCTAATATGCAAACAGATACAAATCCTCATGAAAATACTTTAAAGCCAGATATCGGCCAAGCACAAGAATCTTTACTGACAAATAGTAAATCTACTACAAACGAAGATAATAAAGTTAAAAAATCTGTACCGAAAGATACCCTTACCGTTAACCAACCGCAGGATAGTAAAAATCAAAAGGCTAGTACTTCAGAAGGATTACCTCCAAATGATCAGAAGGGAAACAATTCCAAATCAATAAAAGTACAAACAACTACAGGACACAACAAAGAGTCTTCAGAACAGAAAAGCAAGAAAGAGGCTTTCAAAGAACCAATACCAAATGAAAAACCAGTGAAATCATCGCAACAAGAAAACGTTGTACTAAAGCAAGATAAAATACCAGATAACAAAACGACACAGAAGGAAGTAGTAGAAGATAAACCAACAGTTAAAACTTCTAAGTCAAATGTACCTCTTAAAAAAAAATCATCCGACAAGCAACAAAGTACCAAACACAAAAAAGATGACAACATAAAGTCACAAAAATTATCCTCTACAAGTGACTCAAAAATTACGAATCAAGAGAAGAAACATGATGATAAAGTTCTAGATGCATCAAAACAACAGAAGAAAGAAGTGAAAGAGACAACAAAGCAACACAAGAATCATAAAGAAGATACCTTGAAAGAAATTAAACTACGATACCTGAAAAATGGTCAAACAGAACCTAAAGGTATGTTTGTTAGTAAATGCTTTTTTTAATTTCTGCTTTTTAACATGACGCTGAAAAGAAGAAGTAGATAATTACACATTCTACATCTACCAAGTTAGATGAAGATCGAGTAAAGGATTGACGGATTATTGTTTGCTTAATATCTAATACCAAACAAACATGTCCTGCATATTCAAAACAAGAACTACTTTACAATAAATCAAATACATCTGTTCTGCAAAGTGTGTGGTCTGGGATTAAGCGTGGGAAATCTGAACTGCCACTGTAAAATGAGGGTGTTTTGAAAAGGTACATGAATATTGCCTTGTAACAGGCCACCAAGGGACACACAAAGAGTTGTAGTGGTTCTTTTACGAGCAGGAAACGTGGCATTCGCATTGGATTTGTCGTCCCTTACACATATTGCATAGCCAAAAGGTCGCCCTCTACAAGCATGGAAGTCCAAGTGACCACAATTCTATATAATTCATTATCATACCCCAGTCTGGTGCAGTAAAATTTGTACCGTCAATGTTATTTTACTCGGGGTAATTCTGATAGGAATACCTATACTTATATAAACATATAAATAACTTATTTAGAAGATGAAAGATCGATTTATCAAACCGTGCAATCTATCCCTTTGCTAAAATCTTCAGTCAACTCTGGTATACTAGATAATAGTCACAGGTCAACTTAAAAGTATTGCATAACTTTCAAATTAATTTTTTTTGTAGGTTTGAGCTAGAAACAAAAGTAGGCATTAGGTCCAGATTTATAAAACCCTATCCTGTCACTGTAAACATGTTGTTCATATGACTAGGACGAGGACGAGACCATGAATGTACTTTCTCCTCTATCAAACGTATAAAGGTTGCTGATTCTTGTAATTATTTTTATTACAGATTGTTATGACTATTATGTGCAAGGATACAAACGAAATTCAATTTACAAAATAAAACCCTATGGTCTTGGTAAACAAATGCAGGTATATTGTGACATGAAAGACGGAGGCTGGACATTGATACAGAAACGATCTGATGGTACTACTAAATTCTTCAGGGAGTGGGCAGAATACAAAAATGGTTTTGGAGGTAGGATTATTCCAAACTATGTCATTAATGAAGTGTTAATAGTTGCATTGTGTTTAAAGTGTTATTTAATCATACTCGTCTGTTATATCAGTCAAGTTGCTCATCAATGGTCCTTGATTGGAAAAATAAATATTCTTAATAATCATTCTATTATGAACCTTCTTTTACTTTACTGGTCCCAGTACGTTAGGGATAGGGTTCATTTATGGTTATTGTTAGGTTAGGGTTTGTTTAAGGTTAATGTTAGGTTTACTAGTTAGATATATGGTTAGGTTAAGGGTAAGAGTTAGTTTGGTAAAGCCCTTTATTGGTTAGGCCCAACAGAGAGATAATCATTAATTAAGTCAAACAATAATTTTTCTAAATACGCCCTTACCCAGCTTATTCTTCTTATATAAATAAGCATTCATTTACTTTCTTTTATTTTTATAAGTCAAATGAATAGCATGTACATTACAAACTCTTAACTAAATATAAAATTATACAGATCTTTTGTGTCACACAAATTGTCTCTGCTAGACTTTGTGTATCACATGGTATCTACAGAAACTAGGGTGGCGTTCAAAATAAATTAATAAAAAAAATGTTTCCTAATATATATATGTCACAGAATACAAACTGTTGGTGCTACAGTGTTATGTCTTATATACATTGTTTTGTTCTATGGGATACATTATATAAATATGATAAATTGTTTAAAGGGGAGACTTTTACAATTGACATTGTTCAGATATTCTACTAAGTCTATTATTTTTTGAAAAAAATTGACATACATATACAATCAGGTTTTGATAAGTGATGGAAAGCAGGTACATTTTTTTAAGAATAACTTGTATATTCGAACACAAAATAAATAAAAATATGTGTCCTTTCAAAAAGGAACATAACAATAAAGATTACATACACACCTTTTTATGAAATGAATAAGAAATTATCCCCTAAGAAAATCACCTTCTTGTTCTTTAAAATATGGGCTATTCAAGTACTTGTATCTTTAATTACTGCAGAGTATAGTAATTTCATAGGATTGTATTTTAATATAGTTTGAAATTTTTAAGGATTGTATGGAGAGCACTGGTTAGGCAATGACTATATTCACTACCTCACAAACCAGGACAATTACAAACTAAGGATAGAACTAACAAATTGGGAGAAAACAAAAAAGTTTGCTGAGTATGATGTATTCAGGGTTGATGACGAACAAGAAGGATATAAACTGACAATAAGTGGGTATACTGGAGATGCTGGGGATGGAATGGCCAAACATAATGGTCATAAATTCTCTACCAAGGATGTGGACAATGACAAAGTAGTGAAAGAATTTGGGGGTAGTTGTGCCAACCGATTTAGTGGAGCATGGTGGTATTACAAATGTTATATGTCAAATTTGAATGGTCTCTATTATAGAAATGGACAAATCCCACCAAAAATGTTTGATGGTATAACATGGAAGCCGTGGACAGGATCCAATTATTCATTACGTTCAGTGGAAATGAAAATTAGACCATATTTGGCAAAAGATAAATAAATGAAGTGCATCTTATCAAATAATCTAAAAATGCATTAAAAGCAAGCTTCCCAAGGGCTAAAATCAAAAAGGCACACGTTTTGCAATGGCATTCATCACAAGAAAGTTATAGGGCTTTTCCAATACCCTTTTCCTCTTCCCGCCAAACAAAAATAAAACTGAAAAGAAAAGCAATAGCTACTGTTAATAATGCTTAAATTATAGACAATTTCTAGGATTAAAAATATTCAATGAAAAATGGGTTACTAACAAATGATATGTTCCAGATTTAGGGTACATCTGGAAAAGGGCTGGCTCCAACCTAATTTTCTTCAACTTGTATCATGTGATTTAAAAAAATCCCATGAAAAGTATGTGGGCTCTTGCCATCAGAACAACCCCATACCCTTTTATTTTGGATCCAACAATACATCACATCATGTATAAATCCATAAAAATGTTTGAATTATCTTTAGCGTAAATTTTTTAATATTATCATAGATTTACGTATGTTCTTAATCTTATTATATAGGATAGGCTCATAAATAAAGCAAATTTAAATCTCGCCAAAAAATAATTTCCACATAAACTTTCGTCACATTATTTAAAATGTTTACATATTTTAAAATAGGACAAGAAAGTCATTCACTTCATCACAAACACATGGAGTTTATTAGTAAAAGTAGTAATTTGGTGCCATGTATTTCCAATTTTTTTAAGGTCTTATTTATAATGTACTTAATATAAATTAAATGTCTTTCATATCAAGCATATTGATGGCGATGGTGCAATGTTAGAAATTTATTTTTCACATAATCATTCACATTTTTGTTTATTTCATATAGCCAGATTATTTTTTTTACCAGTCCGCTGGTGATTTCAATCATTTTAAATATTCACTGTCACAAACACGTTCACTCAAATGAAAATTTAAAAAAAAATAGGAAAAATTTCCAGACAATATATATCCATTTAGACTTGTTAATATATATATATATATAAAACATCTAGATATAAGTCAATGATCTTTCTTACGACGGCGCTGGATCGATACGAGTAACGATACATGTACACAATTAATAAATTCTATAAACGCCTTAAAAGTGTACAAAACAACACCAATATTAAAAAAAGGAAACAATAAATGTAAGTATTTATAAATATTTCAGATAACAGATATCCTTCATCAGTATGATTATGATGTAAAATGAATCATGTCAATCTATACATATATAACAAAATATTTTAACAAATTTTGTTATGATGTGAGGGTTTATTCTTAATGCTACATCCGAATTCATTAAAGTGCAAATTTTCTTGAGACAGGTCATGTTAATCTAAATTTACCTGGGTATTTAAATTAGAGTTGAAATAATATAGCATGCAAATCAAGAGTTTAAATGCCTTGCTTGCAAACTTTGTTTGGTTGTTTGCTCAGACTATGTAATTAAGATTGACACCTAAATTCAATGAGTAGGTGGAGTAACAGTCTGTTTACTATATACAAAGGTTTTTCCAGTTAGGCACTTGAACGATAAAAAGGAGCATGGGCTAAAGGGGGTACAGGAAAGGTAAAGTTAACCAATTTTGAAATGGATTAAAAATGTAAAGCATGAGCAGTTTTAATGTCATATTTTAATTCAAACTATAATGTTGACATGAAATATTATTTCTCGTTACTAATTCCAATAAAATGCTCCGCAGGGCGCAGCTTGATACGACCGCAGAGGTCGAACCCTGAACAGTTGGGGCAAGTATGGACACAACATTCAAGCTTGATACAGCTCTGAATTTGGATTGTGATTAAATATTTGACACAGCATAGGTTTCTGACACAGAATGAATGTGGTCTAAGAACTTAAAAATTTTAAATTGGACATTCACCTATTATGGTCCAATATCCAAAATCTAAATACATGGTTAGATTAAGCATATCAAAGAACCCCAAGAATTCAATTTTTGATGAAATCAAACAAAGTTTAATTTTGGACCCCGATTTGGACCAACTTGAAAACTGGGCCCATAATCAAAAATCTAAATACATGTTTAGATTCAGCATATCAAAGAACCCTAAAAATTCAATTTTTGTTAAAATCAAACTAAGTTTAATTTTGGACCCTTTGGACCTCAATGTAGACCAATTTGAAAACGGAACCAAAAATTAAGAATCTAAATACATGGTTAGATTCGGCATATCAAAGAACCCCAATAATTCAATTTTTGATGAAATCAAACAAAGTTTAATTTTGGACCCTTTTGACCTCAATGTGGCGAAGTTCATAACGGGGCCCAAAAATCAAAAATCTAAATACATGGTTAGATTCAGCATATCAAAGAACCCCATATATTCAATTTTTGTTGAAATCAAACAAAGTTTAATTTTGGACCCCGATTTGGACCAACTTGAAAACTGGGCCCATAATCAAAAATCTAAATACATGTTTAGATTCAGCATATCAAAGAACCCTAAAAATTCAATTTTTGTTAAAATCAAACTAAGTTTAATTTTGGACCCTTTGGCCTTAATGTAGACCAATTTGAAAACGGAACCAAAAATTAAGAATCTAAATACACGGTTAGATTCAGCATATCAAAGAACCCCAATAATTCAATTTTTGATGAAATCAAACAAAGTTAAATTTTGGACCCTTTGGACCTCAATGTGGACCAATTTAAAAACGGGGCCCAAAATCCAAAAACTTAATACACGGTTAGATTCAGCATATTAAAGAACCCCAAGAATTCAAGAATAAAACCCCATTGAAATTGATCAAGAAATAAGCAATTTATACGAAGTATCTTCTTTTGCACAATACTGTGCAATTGAATATATCTTGCTATTGCGCAATACTGTACAATTGACAATTTCTTGCTATTGCGCAATATTGTGCTATTGGATATTTCTTGCTATTGCGCAATACTGTGCAATTGAAGATTTCTTGCTATTGCGCAATACTGTGCAATTGAAGATTTCTTGCTATTGTGCAATACTGTGCAATTGAAAATTTCTTGCTATTGCACAATACTTATTAGATAATAATTTACACATCCTGTTTGGTGTGTATCTCCTACCATATCATTATTATTTGCTTTTAAATATTAATCAGAAATAACCAACTTAAAATGGAAAATTTTAAAAGAAAAAAAAAAAGGAAAAAAAGAAAAAAAAAGAAAAAAAAAAATCCCCCCCCAAATTTTTTGAACCCCCTTATGATTCATCACCCCCAAACTCAATCCCAGCCTTCCCTTTGTGGTATGGTACCTTGCAGTACAATTTCAGAGAGATCCATACACTTGAACACAAGTTATTGTCTGGAAACTAGAAAAAATGCTTATTTTTGGCCCCTTTTTGGCCCCCAATTCCTAAACGTTTAGGGCAATTACCCCCAAACTCAATTCCAGCTTTCCCTTTGTGATATGGAACCTTGTAGTACAATTTCAGAAATATCCAAACACTTACACACAAGTAATTGTCATGAAACTAGAAAAATGCTTGTTTTTTGCCCCTTTTTTGGCCCCTAATTCCTAAAATTTTGAGGCAATTACCCCCAAAATCAATTACAGCCTTTCCTTTGTGATATGGAACCTTGTGGTACAATGTCAGAGAGATCCATACACTTACACACAAGTTATTGTCTGGAAGTTACAAAAATGCTTATTTTTGGCCCCTTTTTGGCCCCTAATTCCTTAACTGTTGGTACCATAACCCCCAAAATCAATCCCAACCTTCCTTTCGTGGTATTGAACCTTATGGTAAAATTTCATGGAGATCCATTCACTTAAACTAAAGTTAGAGTGCGAAAACCAATGTGTCTTCGGACGACGCCGGACGACGCCAGACGACGACGACGACGACGACGCCGGACGACGACGATGCCAACGTCATACCAATATACGACCAAAAAATTTTTAATTTTTGCGGTCGTATAAAAACATATAATACAAATGTCTCTGCTAATTACATGAAATTTTGCACTTTAAACTACTGTATATATTCTACAAGAAAAAAATAACTTCAGATCACTTTGTTGAAAACTGTTTGAGAAATCAGTGGCTCGCAATGCTCTAAGGGTCAATGCAGTAGTAGTAATAAAGGGAATCTGACCATTAATATTATAAAGGCACTCTTGACAATTACAATAATTGTATTTAAAATAAAAATAGTAACATAATTTTTAAAACTCATTCTCTTATTTGCTTAGTGCATTAAAATTTGACAATAATGCAACAAGAAAAGTAACCATATTCCTGCCACATTATTAATTATTTGATATACAAGTTTCCATCTAGAAAAATTAATGGTTCCCAATTCCCATTTCAATTTTTATGACGATCTAATTCTGTAAATATTTTAGCGAGAAATGAAACTATATTATTTCGTCATTACGATCCAAAAATCAGCGAGAAATCAGAAACCAGTCAAAACTTTGAAAAGTATTTGGCGCTAGCAGTTTATATTTTTTGGGGGGTGGGGGCAAGTAGCATTTTTATGGGTAGAAAGATGATTCTTTTTTCTGTATACCTTTTAAGTGCCTGACTGGAAACAATATGATATCCATTGTCAAATCAAATCTTTTTATATAGTAAACAGACTGTTACTCCGCCTACCCATTGAATTTAGGTGTCAATCTTAATTACAATGTCTGAGCAAACAATCAAACAAAGTTTGCAAGCAAGGCATTTAAACTCTTGATTTGCATGCTATATTATTTCAACTCTTAATAATATTGTACTATAGAAACAATTTTCTTCATGAGACTTTAAGTCTATATTTACCAAAGTTCAACCTGAACATTTTTTTCAATATCTGATGTTTTTTGTAAAGGCTCTTCTTAAAATTAAATTGGGTTGACCAATTGCAAGAAAATTGTCCAACATTAATGTGATTTTTGAGGCAAAATTTCAATAAAATATATATTCCAATTTTAATTGCAATCATTTTGTTTAATTAGATCAGTGTTTTAATACAGTAACTGTAGTTACTGTACAAATGTTACTTAAAGCGATTGATAAAAGGTATTGTTTTTACTTTATACAATTTATGAAATTCTTCTTTTTTGTATGATTTTGTAGGTTGTTCTTACATATGTTGTACTGTAATATTGGTCATTTCACATTTTGAAGTAATCAGTAGAAATAAAATGTGTGATATACTAGTATATTTTATTAGCTGTTCTATATGTTTTTACTGTTTTCCAATCTGTTTCTTAAAGAAGTATAAGTAAAACTATAACTGTAAGCTGAAAAATTTGTCTTTCAATACGTAATTATTTAATCTTATTTCTTTATCAGTATTGTTGCACAAATCTTTAAACTTGCTTATTTTTTTCCTGTCCTTATAGAAATTGTCATTTAAAGACAAGTTAGCTGCTACTTATACATAAACAGGATAACAGGAATCATCTCAAATATGAGACAGTTCTACAGAACACAACAAGCCCTAACATTGACTCCTCCGAAAATACACATACAAAGACCAAAAAAAAACAAAACATGTGCTCCAGACTTGGTTCAGACACAAAATGTTGTGGGGTTAAACCAGTTTTACATGCACACAAACCTCACCCTTTTCCTATCTATAAGAGTAAGGAGATGTGGTATGATTGCCAATGAGACAATTCCTCACCAGAGATCAAATGACAACTATAGGTCACTGTACAGCCTTCAACAATGAACAAAACACATACCGCATAGTCAGCTATAAAAGGCCCTGGAATGAAAAATGTAAAACAATTCAAACCAGAAAACTAACGGCTTGATTTATCCACAAAACAATGAACACAAAACAAATATGATATATACAGCAACAAACGACAGTCACTGAATTACAGGCTTCTGACTTGGAACAGGCACATACAGAATGTGGCAGGGTTAAACTAGTTTGTTGCGCCAAAACCAAACTAGACCATATCAGGGCTGCCAAGTCTCACGCATTTAGCATGAGACTCACGCATTTTCATGCTTATTTGGCGGCATTTTCCTTTGATCTATTGTTTTTTCTCTTTGATCTTTACGATCATGGCCAAATCTCACGCATTTGCATTATTAAAAGTTGGCAGAACTGCCATATGTTGACAAAAAATACAAACAAGAGGCTCCTAACACTCTGTATCGCTCACCCATCTAAAATATATCTTGTTTTGTTGATCATTTTTACTGTTTACAGTTTCTTACCTAACTATTATTGTTTTTTCAAGATAATAGACAAAATTAAAGAAATTAGTCAAAAATTATCATTAAAGGGACAATAACTGTTATAAATGTGTCATCCTATGGTTTTGATCATACTAGCATTTTTGTAGATCTTATATTGCTGATCATTTTTCCTGTCTACAGTTTCTACTTATCTATAATAGTTTTTAAGATAAAAGGCAATAAATGGAATGTAATTGAAAAATAAATCATCATTTAATGGCAATAAATCCTATTTAGATTGATCCAAAATTGGCGTTTTGTAGCTAAATTCTATCGATATTTTTTAGTTTTTAAGATTATAGTTTTTGGTCATATAGCCATTTATGTAGGTCTTGTATTATTGAAAATATTTTATTTTCTAGATTATATTAATATATAGGAAAAAAGTCTAGTACCAGTATCTATAATTATATCTAACTTATGTCTATTTCTGTGTTTGTTTAATTGTACTGTACTTAAATCAAACTAGTTGTAACTCAGAGCCTAATCCTTCTGGCTTTAAAGAGAAATTATGTTTATTTTTTTTTAAATGCAATTTGTTCATGAGTGTTAGTAATTTCTTAAGTTTATTTTGGATTTGATCATAAAATACTCATCTGCTTAACGCTGATCTCTTTCTTTTGTAGGAAAGTTAAGTATACCATTTTTTAATCATTTTTTGTCATGGAACTTTACCAATTTGGCAATAATATGAAACTTTGTTCATTTAAAGAACAGGTTTTATGGAGAACAACACACCAGTATTTCTGAAAATTATTTGCTTCAGCTCATTATCAAATGTTATCAAAATAATTTTTTGAAATCACAAAGAAACATCTATCTCCACTTGTTCAATTTTACTAGCAAGCTGTTTAAATGCATCCTGCAATTTTTTTCACATTAGTTATTTCATCTATACTAGTGTGTTTTATGTAAGTAACAAATAAAAACTGTATATACTTATGAATGTATGTATACATTCTTACTATCTGCTTTTCAGTCAACGAATTACTGTTTACAATAAAACCTGCCAATTATTTTACTTATCAAATTTAGCAGTTTATTATATAATATAAAATGGTTCTAAATGTACATGTTATTTATAATTAAACAAACTTTTATACAAACATGTGTTTTCTTTAAAAAAAACTAGGCTTCCTTAAGGACAGAAATCCATATTGATTTATTAAATCTGTGAGTGGTATAAGCACAACACAAAACAGGCCTGTTCACTTTCATTGTTGAGTTTAAGGTACACATGCTGGAGCCCCGCCTATCTATTGATTGCAGATGTCAATCTTAATTACAATGCTTGAGCAAACATTTATACAAACAAAGCAAGCAAACCAACCAAACCTTTAAGCTACAAATATTAGGAAAATAGCTCTAAACTTATGATATGTTTTGCATCTTATAAGTGTTTTAGTTTTAACAAAGGACTCTAAAATTATCATAAAATCAATCTAAGTGTAAGGGAATTATGCATGTAACAGGCATGCACAATTACATTCATGGAACAATAACATGTTTTAAACATGGGATATTAAATTCACTGAAATAAATTCTTTTATTTCTAACTATCTTAAAATAGATTTGATATTGCCACTTGCATAACAAACAATAAATAACAATTTTGTTGAATATCATCTTTTTCCAAATATAAGCTTGTTTTTTATTGTTTTGGGTACATGTCTTATTGTAAGAGAGATTCTGGTTTTCCGAGAAAGTGTTTCTCCAATTCTTATTCCTTCACATTGACTCAAATTAACCACTTTGTCTGTCACATCGTCACTATTCCTTTCTTCTATTCCATGTAAATATGTTTTATACATATCATCACATACTAATATTAAACTTCTTGGCTGTAGTAAGACTGATGTTAAGTACCTGTCTTGAAATGATGTTGAATCCTGAAGTAAAAAATAATATAACTGACTTGCCAATGTGATTTATCAATCTGCTAAACATCCCTTAAAGGCTTTTTGCAATGAAAACATTTTGTTGATAGGATCTTATTATACATTATATACTCATTGTTAGTCTGTGGAGAAAAGACTGTCTATGCTTTGTTGTGAAAGAACTGTCATTCTTGAATGTATTTTTAGTTTGTTGTCAGAAATTCAGGGTTCTCTTAGCCTTTGTTTTGTGCAAAGAAACATTGTTAAATTTCATAAGGATTGGTTAATCATAGAAAGGTTATTGTGAAACAAAACGTTGTCGACAGATTGATAATGCCACTGATGAACACAACAATACTTCCATAACACAATAACACTGCATAAATTTGTACTGTATAAAACAAACAAAAACAGACAAACAAAGCTAAACTAATGTCTATACTACTTTACTTTATTGAACTTAATCATGTGAATATCATCCCCATACACTATACAAAATTAGCTAGGTAATTGGCCCAAATCAATTAAATAAGATTTCTCAAGAAAGGATGTATACTCAGAACAATTAATGTGCCCTGATATATAAGTATATTGTTTTGAATTTTTAACAAAAGACTAATGTATCTGTAAAAACAATAAAAGCATTAAACAAGCTTGTAAGTAGAATGGATCACACTGCACCAAAATATATGAAAGGTCATCTACATACAAGAATCCTTATACTGAATTAGGTGCTTTTATTTGCTGTTCTTTATTTGACAGTTGTACAAATAAACATAATCATACTTGAGTATCCTCAGATATTGGTCTGTAGAAATCCAAAAAAGTGTGAGATCCTAAACTGATTGTGGAAACTACAGGATAAAATAATGGTCCATCTTCATGTGGCTAAAAAAATATGATGTGGCAAGTCAACATGGATATAAGCTCATATTTACATGAAAGAATCTAAATGTAATTAATCTGGTTATCCCATTGTTTGGTAATTTGCATAATTTAAGAAATTAAAAACTGTTAAACCATAGGTAATCTGTAATGACAAAAAAAATTCCATAAACTCAATGTAATCATTAAAATTGTGATTTGAGGTCATTATGACTTCATCTGGTAGAAATAAGCTCATAATGATGAGCAAATGGATACAAATACTAAGAAGATTTCATTCAAACAGTATACATGTATGAATGATAATAAATATTTAGAACTAAACTGCAGTAAGTGAACCTAGAAATTTATGACAGATAATCTTCTTTTGTTGGAAGCAATCAGGCTATTTTGTGTATTTACACTTTTATTAGACAGAAGGTCATTTAGTTTCCAAATAGTCGGATTAGAATTATTCTAAGTCAATTATGCATGAAATGTAGGTAAGAATGATCCATTTTTGAATGGAGGCTATGTATAATCCCCGTAATGCAATTTTACAACAAGCTGTATGATTGTGGGACGCTTAGGTATAGAGAATATAACTTGGATGTAAAACTTACCCTTAGTTTGGGTATTAGACTGTTACACTTACTTTTGTATAATCTAACACCATTAAACATGCATGTTAGTGGATGTGTGTGTGCTGGTAAAGATGTTTGACCTTGCCACATTTTTGTGTCTCTCTGAAGTCAGGAACCTGTAATTAAGTGGTTGTCGTTGGTTGCTATCTGCCATATTTGTTTTTCGTCTATTGCTTTTATCATAAATAAGTCTGTTGGTTTTTCTCTTTTAAATTGTTTTACATATCATGCCAGGTTTTTTTTATAGCTTACTGTAGGGTATGGGTTTTGCTCATTGTTGAAGGCCATAGTCAGTGCCTAATAGTTGTTAACATCCTTGTCCTTTTGGTCCCTGGTGGATAGTAATGTCTTGTTGACAATCATACCAAATTTTTATTATGATTGAAGGAAACATAAGTTGACAGTTTTTGAGATAAACAGTTTACTACATGTATCAACGAAACTTAATAAACCATGAAAACATTATCTAAGTCAGGTGGTCACTGTCAGATGAATATATAAACTATACACTTTGATTCTTTACACCAAATTTAGTTTTCCTTATATTCAATGTCACTGAGAATCTATATATATATTTAAACCTTAGCACAAAATTTAAACATTGGTCACTTCTGTTCATGCTTCTGCCAGATAATTGCCACAATCAACAAATTGATTATACTGCCATGGATTTGGTGCACATACTGAAACACCCCCTCCCCCCAAAATATTTGAATTGAATTCAGCTTTGTAATCAAGACTTTAAAACCCCAGGAGGAAGAGCATTCCAATTTGGTTGGTTCTTGGGAAGAATGAGTGTTTGCGATAATCACATGATGCCGATGGTAACTGGAAGCATTTGTCGTGCATATTTCTCGACAGTCGTTTTGGTGGTATTAGAAAACCTTCCTTAGATATGGTCATTTTGTTGATCTCTATTTTGTAGAGCATGGTGAGTCTCGTTTCTTTTCTTTTTTGTTCTAGTGATGTCAATTTTAGGTGTTGGAGCACAATTGAGTGGTGTTTGTTAGATACATAACAAGCTCCTCTTCTTTGGAACCATGTAAATGAGATTAAGATAAAGTGACCCCTATCAGACTTACAAGTAGTCACCTTATAACTATTCTAGACTTAATGTAGTTGACCTATTTCATATTTGGAAGTAATTTAGAAACTCACATTAAGCATGAAAAATTCAGTTTACAATCATTTTACAGACTTACTTTTATTGGCATATAACTAAAAGTAACTGAAAAACATTTGTTGCATAAAGAAACAATAAGTAATTCAGAAAAATAAATCCATTCAATATTTCTTTTTTCCTAAGGGATAATAATTAAAACAGATTAAGGATTCATTTACATCTATATGTTGTGGATATTTTCATTTTTGAAGAAAATGTCCAGAAATAAAAAAATTGCATTAAAAAAATTTTTGTATTTCATTCTTTGTATCTTTTACAACAGGTTTTTTCTCCTCCAAATATTTAGATTCTTAAAAACCAAGTTTAGTTATTATAAAAATATTGAAAATAATACACAACAACAGAATTTGTTTTTCTCACTGTTTTAAGATCTGTTCAATAAAATCTCTTTGAAACATATAAATGTGACTTGCTGAATGATGTTATGAATAACTTAAAATTGACTTAACTTCTCTGAAATTTGTGATTCAATCTTGTAGACAAGAATGCATAAGACAATAGTAAATTAAATGCTCCACAGGGCGCAGCTTGATGTGACCGCAAAGGTTGAACCCTGAACAGTTGGGGCAAGTATGGACAAAACATTCAAGCTTGATACAGTTCTGAATTTGGATTGTGATTAAATATTTGACACACCAAAGGCTTCTGACACAGAATAAATGAGGTCTAAGAACTTAAAAATTTGAAATTGAACATTTACCTATTATGGTCCAATATCCAAAATCTAAATACATGGTTAGATTCAACATACCAGTATAAAATAACCCCAGGAATTCAATTTTTGATGAAATCAAACAAAGATTAATTTTGAACCCTTTTGACATCAATGTGGACCAATTTTATAACGGGCCCAAAATATAAATACATGGTTAGATTCAGTATATCAAAGAACCCCATATATTCAATCTTTGTTGAAAACAAACAAAGTTTAATTTTGGAACCCGATTTGGACCAACTTGAAAACTGGGCCCAAAATCAAAAATCTAAATAATGTTAGATTCAGCATATTAAAGATCCCCACAAAGTTAATTTTTGTTAAAATCAAACTAAAGTTTAATTTTGGACCTGTTAGACATTAATGTTGACCAATTTAAAAACTGGGCCCCAATTCCAAAATATAAATACACGGTTAGATTAAGCATATCAAAGAACCCCAAGAATTCATTTTTTGTTTAAATCAAACAAAGTTTAATTTTGGACCCAATGGACCAATTTAAAAACAGGGCTCAAAATCCAAAATCTAAATACATGGTTGAATTCAGCATATTAAAGAACCCCAAGATTTCAAGACTTTGAATTAAACCCACTTGAAATTGGTCAAGAAATAATTAATATTGGATCCTTTGAACCCCAATAATTTAATTTTTGATGAAATCAAAAAAGTTTAATTTTGGACCCTTTCAACCTCAATTAGGACCAATTTAATAATGGGGCCCAAAATCCAAAATCTAAAATCTAAATACACAGTTGCATTCAGCATATCAAAGAACCCCAAGAAGTCAATACTTTGAATAAAACCCCATTAAAATAGGTCAAGAAATAAACAGTTTATACAAAGTATTAGAAAAGTATTGTTTTTGGCAAATAATTCCTAAACAGTTAAGACAATAACCCACAAAATCATTCCCAACCTTCCTTTTGTAGTATGGAACCTTGTGGTACAATTTCATAGAGATTGATAGACTTATACTCAAGTTATTGTCTGGAAACCAAATTTCTTCGGACATCGACGACATTGATTATACGGCTGCAAATTTTGGCAGTCTAACAAAAACTAACTTTTGCATTAAGCTTTATGAAATAGCAAAGATTAATATTGTCCTACTCATGTAAAAAATGTTTTCACAACTTCAAAGTTCCATGATTGTAGATTTATAAATACAAAGCATAACCATGATAACATTTCACATAAATATTGAATAATACTGAGATTACTGACCATGATTCCTTGTCCTGCTTCATATTCATTCACAAGTACATGGTTTGGTAAACAGTCTCCAAATATTCCAATTCTACCAATCTTGTCTATATAAGTTTTTAACCACTTAAAAAAATATCAAATATTTTTTATAAATTGGACATTAAAACTCATGTTAAACCTGAGTTACCTCTTTTAACCAAAAGGGTTTTGTGGAAAATGAGAATCAAATCAAATATAATGGGGTAAACATGTCATCTAAGGAAATTTTGAATCTTTGCAAATCAAACATGAACTGTGCCTAGAATAAAGACAAGAGTGCACATGCTGAAATGTCTCACCTTCTTTACTAACCATTGATATTATGTTGATAGTCCTAAATATAAAGCTTTACTACAACTATCACATAAACTTAACATGATCCAAGAAAATGAGGTCAAGGTCATATAAACCAAACGAGAAATTCATCTACACCTTACAATCATTCAATACACTAAATATAGTTGACCTATTGCTTATTGTTTCTAAGAAACAGACTTAACCAAGAAAACTAAACATTGACCAATGAACCATGAAAATGAGTTCAAGGTCAGATGAACCATGACAGGCAGACATGTTCAGCTTACAATCCTTCCATACAACAAATATAGTTGACCTATTACTTGTAGTTTAAGAAAAACAGACCAACATCAAAACACAAAAACTAAACACTGAGTAATGAACCGTGAAAATGAGGTCAAGGTCAAAAAAACCTGCGAGACTGACATGTGCATCATAAAATATTTCCATACACCAAATATAGTTGACCTATTGCATATAGTATTAGAAAAAAAGACCAAAACTCAAAAACTTAACTTTGACCACTGAACCATGAAAATGAGGTCAAGGTCAGATGACACCTGCCAGTTGGACATGTACACCTTACAATCCTTCCATACACCAAATATACTAGACCTATTGCTTATAGTATCCAAGATATGGATTTGACCACCAAAACTTAACCTTGTTCACTGATCCATGAAATGAGGTCGAGGTCAAGTGAAAACTGTCTGACGGGCATGAGGACCTTGCAAGGTACGCACATACCATAGTTATCCTATTACTCATAATAAGAGAGAAATTAACATTACAAAAAATCTTAACTTTTTTTTCAAGTAGTCACTGAACCATGAAAATGAGGTCAAGGACAATGGACATGTGACAGACGGAAACTTCGTAACATAAGGCATCTATATACAAAGTATGAAGCATCCAAGTCTTCCACCTTCTTAAATATAAAGCTTTTAAGAAGTTAGTTAACGCCGTGGCCGCTGCCGGATCACTATCCCTTTGTCTAGCTTTCTGCGACAAAGTCGCAGGCTCGACAAAAAATTAAACATTTTGATCACATGTGATTGTATCATTATAAAAATGGTTTTGTTGTCTATATTATTGCTACAGTAGGATCAATATATCTTCTAGGGATGGTTAGTCCTTCAGCTACAACTAGTTGAGTATTCAGTACTTACTAAGCTCTGCTTTAATATTGTACATACAACTGTGTAAAATTAATCAAAAATGTATCTTCAGATAGCTGAGGAATTAAAAACTATGATACAGTATGTGTAGACATGAACCACCATGAAAGATTGTCTGGTGCTGTAATTAATTAAAGAATTATAGTAATGGCACAAACTAATTATGGCTTACCTGTGGTATATCCTCAGCTACCATACCTTTGGGATGTGGTAACCCTCCTGAAACGGAGTATACATTCTTTTAGCACAGAATT
This sequence comes from Mytilus californianus, assembly GCF_021869535.1. Classification (NCBI taxonomy): domain Eukaryota; kingdom Metazoa; phylum Mollusca; class Bivalvia; order Mytilida; family Mytilidae; genus Mytilus; species Mytilus californianus. The sequence goes on along the minus strand of NW_026262690.1, from coordinate 29,731,048 downwards.
TCCTGTATCATCCAAAGACCCTCAAATCAGTAAGTTTTTCCCTTGCATTGCACTGTGCGGTTGCCAAAGTTAAGGTGACTGTATACAGAAAATCTGTTGGCAAATTAGGGTACTGGGAGGCAATAAACTAATAGTAGTACATTTTTATTTTAAAGAATTGGATAAAAAAAGGATTTTCTTTCAAATAAAAGTCTATGTATACATGTCTTATAGCAAAAAAATCTTCTAAGTATATAAAACATTTTCAACTTTTTGGTTAAATTTGAAGTATCATATGACTTTAATGTCTTGGAAATGATGCAGAGTGATGTCAATAGCTAACATTTAGACCAGGTGAGGTAAACAGTATCAAACTTGAGTGGTATTATATTTAGCCAAGCCTTGCTTTTGAACTTTTGCCATGTACATGATCTATGCTTCTTTAGTCAACAAAAAAAGGAGGGGTTCAAAACAAAAGTTTTCCTGAAATTACCCCAGTTTTGTAATCTTCGATTAGATAATTGTGTCCATTTTGGTTTTGGAGCTGCATACACACTGTTCATTAACCTTTGTTCTTCTTCAGGAGTAATAAATTCTGGAATGTAATATATTGTAGGTGGTGCCTGTGGAATATAGAATAGAATTAAAAACAATATAAGTCTTTATTTTTTGTGTACAAAAACTACATGAATTATTGATAAGGGTAACACATGAAAAATGTAACAAAAAACTAAGAAATAAATGAAATTGTGTGAATTCAATTGTATTTTCAAATTTTTATCAGAAACTCTAAATGTCAGTTTACAAATTCAATGCTTCGATCACAATTGATTAATTAAGCATGTTTAGCTAATGAATGATACACAACTGTCAATTTCAAATTAATTACTCTGATCTCTTTGAAATCAAATCAATTAATTGTTTGTAACAGCCACATCTACATCATGTACATTGTACATTGTGCACATAAAAAAAAAAAAAAAAAGATTTAACTTGCATATCAAGAATAATTGTCACTATTACTATTGAAGTGACTAACTATATTTTGTATGTTTTGGGGATTTTTTTGGATAAATTTATAGGCCTGAAATAAACACATATGAATTTATATACTCAAATGACATTTACTAATAAAAATGAAGGGCGGAAGGACTTTGTGAAGCTCATGTTGATTCTTGATTGTAGATATGTGGTTACTCTAAATAAAATTTACTTTCTTACGTAGGTGCATGGGCAAATGGATCGACCCAGGGCAAACATGTTATTAGGTAGTCCAAATAATTATGATGTCTCAAAAGGATATTTTAATTCTTTGCTGTGACGCCTTCCTATGACATAAGAAGGCTTCACAGTAAAAAATTTGGTTCAAAGACGTCAAAATCATTTGGAATAGTAAAGAGGGCACATAAGACACTAATAATAGCCATTGATCTTTTGAGAGGGGCAGGGTTGGTTTCCTTGTGAACAAATTTGTTTATACTTTAATCAAAATCATATAGGAATAAGATTTTTTTTATTGAAACTCAGTGTTGAATTAATTTGTTTTTTATCAATAGTTTCAATGGAAATTTTTTTTTCATTTCCCTTTTGAAACATTTTTTTTTTTAAATTAGGTTCAACCTCCTTAAACAAAAGAAATGGCCCAAACAAAAGATGAATTGTTGGTTCTTAAAAAGCACAGCCATCATAATTTAGAAAAGTAGCAGGCCTGTGGTTAAATAATTACTAAAAATAAATAATTACTTCAGGCACAAGATTATTTGTATCCATCTCGTCAACGGGTTTTGGATGTTAGAATTTTCATAAATATGATAAGCCAAGGATTTTCATTGGCGTATTTCAGTAACCTGACCAATTAAAACCTCTCTTATATTTTGTTAGAACTTCCGGCGAATGAAGAAACAAATGTAAAAACATTCAAATAGTCAGCATCTGCAATTACTGATTGCGATGCTATAGTTGGCACATTCTCATCCATTTATAAAGGTCTTTATCAGAAAATATGTATTTTCAATGTTTATACAATATTTGATCAATGCATGCAGTACTGTTTTAAAATTTAATGACCATGTCAAATAATTATGGTGCACAAACACTTGTTAATGTTATGTTGTTTCTGATTTTTTTTTATAATTTGTTATATGATGAAAAGGTATCGGGTCCGTTCACCCTGGAATCGTTCGTCTGTAGCGTCTGTTCATCCTATTAAAAAAATTAATCATGTGCCTGAAGTAATTATTTATGTTAAATATCAAAGAAATATACATATTAGCCCCCAAAAAAATATATGTCTGTTCAGGAACATATATATTGATGGGGAGATACACTGTTCCTAGGTCTGTTTTTGGTTTCATCAGAAAAAAATAGGGGTAGGTAGGTCGGTATTTGCATTTTATTTTTTGCGACATGATTTTGAGTCGTGCAGTCTGTGTTGCCATGGGCCAAGTTTCATATGTGTTACCGCCTATCTTCCAATTACTCTTTATATGGTTTAAGATATGGAATACTTGTTGATTCTTGGCATGTGATTGATCAAATCACTGGCACTTTCCGGTCATTTTCGTGTTCACGGAAATATAGGAACAGACTGGTTGTTGTCAGATATACTTATGAAGTAATAAAAATAAAGTCTTTCGTGTTTACTTGCATGACTAGTCAATTAAAATATTCACAATTTTAAAGGTTTCTGTTCTTCAGGTTATACATAAACTAATTCATATAAAATAAATTTGTGGTTAGAAAGATAGCTCAAGGTCATTTTGTTTGGTTGTTTTTCTTTTTGTGGTAACTTGTTAATTAATACTAGTATTCAATTGTTATCAAACATTTTCTAAAATAGATATAAATTTCACATGTTTTACGACTTTATTTATTCCGTTTTAAATTGTCCAGTTTCAATAATGTAATCAATGACATTTATTACAAATATATTAATCGAAAATACTTGAAAGTAAATATCCTTTTATAAATCTTGATAAACTTGGAACATTTCAACAGTAAAATATTTTATGTCTACATATGTCCACATTATTTTTTAAAACATCATGTGAAACCTGATCGCTTCATCGTTATTACCTGTTTTACTGGAGATCCGCTTTTATGCGGAAAATACTTTTAGATTAGTTAAAAACAAACAGTAAAAACCAAAAATATGCAAAGATAAATACAACTTATCATCATTGATCATATTAATCTGTTGTAGTTTAAACAATTCTCGTCCGTTTTTCAAGTTTTTTACACCATTCGATTTCTTTCTAAAGGTAGAAGTTTTATATGATACAGAGCCACCTTGTTATTAATAAACTAGGGATTTCCCACAGGTACGCTATAATTGCCAGACTCAATAAAATCATATGACTGATAAGAAATTCCAGATGCCATTTTACAACCGCGGTATCACAGATAGTAACCAAAGGGGCCTTGCCGCTAAGACAATAATTGAATAAATCCTATGACTTTAGTACAGAGCTCTGCAGGTCATTAATACATTCTAATTAATCATTGCTATTCCTTTTCATTTTACTTCCATGGTCAAACCTTCATAGAGTGTTATGAAACTTTGGCAGAAGCTTTTTAATGATTAAGAGATAATGCCTAAAGCAAACCTTTGAAAATATATTTTTTCATTTTTAGTATTTTTCTGATAGATGGACTTCGTTTTTTACAGGTAACATTTACAAACAGTCTGGGATTAAATTTTTTTGACATGATGAATTTGTAAACCTTCATAGATTGTTATGAAACTTGGACAGAAGCTCATCTTCAAGACCAAAAAATGGCATCTAAAGAAAAAGTTTTTTTTTCAATTCTGTATTTTACTGATAAATGGACTCACTTTTTAAGTCAACATTACACTTTAACACTGACAGCAGCAATCGCAGGCGGGACACAGGGTTCCACCTAACCCCTTATGAATTTTTTAAAAAAACTAGTCAGATTGGGAAGAGTAAAAACAAAGAATGTCAGAATTGTAAAGGAATTTATTTGGCTCCTTTGAGCTCAAGTGTGTGTGATTTCAGTGACAAACTTGTTATTTAGGGAAGTGGATTATGGAATCAATTCATTTTTCCATTAACTTTATACATACAGATAACTTGATAAAACATGTAAAAAGAAAAGAAAGACATGAAAGAAGAGAAAAAAAACTATAAAAAAGAAACAAACTAAAAAACAAGATAGCTTGGTATTCATGGTATTTGGTAGTTTTATATCAAATACCTTGTATTGATGTGCACTTCAGTGCAAATCAAAGGAAAATAATTATGTGATAGCAGCAACACAACATAAATATTTTCGACGAAATTTTCAACACACACTTTAACAAACATTTAAATAATATATTAAAATAAGAATCAGGTGGAACGAACCCAGGACAAACAGGTATTAGGGCCAACATGTTTTAAGGCGAACTGACCCAGATTCTGCTGAAAAAGAGAGACCACTCTGATTTTTCAGATTCATTTGATTTTGAAAGAGTAAACATGGTAAACACAACAACTGTCTGTCTCTCTGTCAGTCCAACATATGACTGCACATTTTATTCCATTTTAAACGTTTTTATGATGATATTAATTATTTTCAATTTTTTTTAATGCAAAGTCATATAAGAATGATTAGAACTCTTTTGCACTTTCTGACCTGATTTCATGTCAGAACAAAATGGCTTCAATCATATCTCTATGTCAAAATTTCTTGAACCTAACAAGATATTAATTTACCTAAACACTTAAATAATTTAATTGATACTTATACTAAATAAATGATACATTGACAACATGCCGCCATGTTTTAGATTTTCATCAGGATGTTTTAATCATTTAAATTGTCTTTATACAAACAAACATCTGTAAAGATGGCAGGTTTCGAAAGCTTTTAAACACAATTTCTAGCTAACAGATATATCTAACATTAATAATTTTATACTCCTGAACATTTTGTTAGGTTTAGTTTCCTACTATTCATAATAGTGGTATTGATATGAAACAATTGAATGCATATATAGCAGCATATTTTATAGGAGCTAATTAGTTATGGGTGTAAAACAACTTTTTATATACATATATACATGTATATCTTTTGTAGATGGTTAGGATAGGACCAGACACTTCAAAAAGACTGCCCAGACATCTTAGAAATGAAGATATACCAACACATACCTTTACACCACCTACCTATCAAGTATGTATTAGAAAAACATCATAATTTACAAGTTACCTAGCATGGAACATGCATGTAAACCTGTGATCATTTGGTGTTTACTTCAAATCAATTCAAAATACTTGTTCAAATATCAAACATACAATTAAACAAAGGGATTGGACAAAATGCAAAGCCTATACAAATCCTTTCCCATACAAGATGGATTGTTTTGTGATTACTCCCCCAATTATCTCAAGTTGTGGAAGAATTAAAGAGGAAGTTTTATATCATTATCTCCAACATTCAATCCCACATATCCCTATAATTGTCTCAAAAAATCTTCTCCTGAACCTACTTGACCAAAACAACAGTGTTAATATTTTTTTCATTTCACTTAGTCATTCCTTAATGTTTTTACCACCAATTTAATAAGATGGATATTGAACCATAAGAGGTATGATGTGTCAAATATTTAAACACAATCCAAATTCAGAGCTGTATCAAGCTTGAATGTTGTGTCCATACTTGTCCCAACTGTTCAGGGTACGACCTCTGCGGTCGTATCAAGCTGTGCCCTCATTTTATTGTGTTTTGATCTGCTTTTCTAATACTATAAGCAAAAGGTCAACTATATTTAGTGTATGGAATGATTGTAAGGTGTACATGTCTAGCTGGGTTCATTTGACCTTGACCTCAGTTCATGGTTCATTGGTCAATGTTAAGTTTTCCTGGTTAAGTCTGTTTTTCAGATACATGTACTATAAGCAATAAGGTCAACTATTTTTGATGTATGGAATGATTTTAAGATGTACATGTCTGTCTGGCAGAGTTCATATGACCATGACCTCATTTTCATGGTTCATTGGTCAATATTAAGTTTTCATGGTTTGGTCTGTTTCTTGTACACTATTAGCAATAGGTCAACTATATTTGGTGTATGTAACGATTGTAAGGTGTACATATCTATCTAACTTGGTTTGTCTGACATTGACCTCATTTTAATGTATCATTGATAATATTAAGTTCATGTGATACTTGTATTAAAACTTTATCTTAAGGACTATCAACACTAAATAAATCATGAATAGTAAAGCAGGCTAGACATTGGTAGGCAGTGGAATAACATGCCTTCACATCTAGTATTTTTACCCTCTCCCAGTTCCTCATTTAAATTATTCTTTAAATAACACATGACCCATACAATATTTCCAGGTGGAACTTCTTGATGCAGCATTACACAGGAATACCATTGTGTGTCTGGGAGCAAGTTCTGGTAAAATGTTCCTGGCTGTCATGGTACTTCGTGAATCGTCCTACCAGCTCAGAAAACCCTTGAAAGAAGGAGGCAAAAGAAGTGTGTACCTAACTGATAATGGTAAATATTTATTGTACATTAACATTCCAGATGGAATTTCATTACTACTTCTGAACATACATGTACCGGTCAGGGCTTCCAAAAATATTTGTGCCAGCCTGACTTTTTTTGTCTTATCCCGATTTTGATCCCTTAAGACTACGTTACAAAATTTCAAAAGGCAATCATGCTTATCAGTTGGGCATCATTTAAACAATAAAATTGAGAATGGAAATGGGGAATGTGTCAAAGAGACAACAACCCGACCAAAGAACAGACAACAGCAGAAGGTCACCAACAGGTCTTCAATGCAGCGAGAAATTCCCGCACCCGGAGGCGTCCTTCAGCTGGCCCCTAAACAAATATATATACTAGTTCAGTGATAATGAACGCCATACTAAATTCCAAATTGTACACAAGAAACTAAAATTAAAAATAATACAAGACTAACAAAGGCTAGAGGCTCCTGACTTGGGACAGGCGCAAAAATGCGGCGGGTTAAACATGTTTATGAGATCTCAACCCTCCCCCTATACCTCTAGCCAATGTAGAAAAATAAACGCATAACAATACGCACATTAAAATTCAGTTCAAGAGAAGTCCGAGTCTGATGTCAGAAGATGTAACCAAAGAAAATAAACAAAATGACAATAATACATAAATAACAACAGACTACTAGCAGTTAAATGACATGCCAGCTCCAGACTTCAATTAAACTGATTGAAAGATTATGTCTTCATCATATGAATATCAGGCACAATCCTTCCCGTTAGGGGTTTAGTATCATACCATCATAACATATAGGGGGTCCTCGGTGGCCAAGTGGTCTAAGTAGTTCTACTACTGTAATCACTAGCCAGTCAACACTGAGGTTGTGAGTTCGAACCCCGCTCGTGCGGGTGCACTCGACTCCAATCTTAATTGACTAGGATTGTCAGTTTTCCTATCGAAGGTCGGTGGTTTTCTCTGGGCACTCCGGCTTCCTCCACCAATAAAAACAGGCCGCCACGAAATAGCCCAAAAGTGGCGCTTAAAAGTGGCGTTAAAACACCAACAATCAATCAATCATAACATATATATATGAGAAGAACATAACCCGTGTCATGCCAACAACTGGTTTTTAAATAATTGTGTTTAGTGCCGATGCAAAGACCCTATAAGTGAATCAATATTAACGCCAAAATATGCAATCTTTAATGACCTGACAACAGTATCGTAACTATATCCCTTCTTAATAAGTCTATTTAAAGGTTTTGTTAGCTTCAGAGGTGAATACTGACATTTTTGTGCTTTATAAAGAATATTTCCATAAAAAATTGGATGTGAAATACCTGAATGAATGATTGACATATAAACGATATTAAACTTGACTTTTGATACAAATTCGATTGTTCTGATGTAAAGTGTTAAATTGACAGTGCATCATTCGAAGTGTGCAACATTAGCGTACTAATATCTGCCTTAAAATCTTTATTTGTGCAAAATTACGTTGTCAAAATCTTTACTTTCGCTTTTGAAGGTACATTTTCTTATACCCAATATTGACTTGACAATGGTAAAACAGGGACCAGAGTAGGATACGAAAAATCCGTGTACGTTTATAAAGCACAATCGAGTAGCTCTTTCCAATGTTATTTCTTCAAGAAAATACTTGAAATGAACGTTAGATAAAGGTATCATGATAATTTTAGCATTTTTGAAGAATTCGAATGCATTATTAAATCTCACAACTGCGCACATGTGCATGCATGTACTTTGTTCAAACAACCTGGTCCTGGCGATTTTTTCGCTTAAAACCTTTATAACTACCTTTTGAAAATTTTCATCAAATCATATTTATAAACATACTTATGATGATTTAAATCTTTTTGATTAAATTAATTAGGTCAAACCGCTCAAATTTATGAAAATAACTTCAAATAGACCAATCGATGTCCGGTACATATAAGTTTACCTGTCACCTGAACAGGTAAATTTCAACTGTCTGACAACTAATTAACCTTGATTGTAATGAGAGGTATATATTAAAGTAGGGTTTGTTTTGATAGTACTTATTCACCATATCATTTTTTCTGAATTCAATATGTTAAAATGGCAAACCCACGTTAAATGTCCTTTTCAGGTTTGACACAAGTCATATTTATAATTTATCGGTCATGCCCGGAAAATACGATCATTTTAGAGGCCCTGGTACCGGTACCTAATTTACATATTCATGTATGACATACTTCAGACACTATCAAAATAATTCTTGGGGATGAATTCTGCTTAAAACAGGATTCCAACTGTATATCCATTCATTTTGCAATAAACCAGGATATCATTCACAAGCTTCTAATCTAAAAAAAAAAATTGGACTTCATATGCAGGGTAGAAAAAGTAAAAGTTTTATCAAATTATAATAGAAACCTATTAAATTTATCTAGAAGATAAACTCTCTTAAAGTAAAAACAAACTGGGATACCTCTGTCTTCCTATAATTTTTTGTTAACACTTGTGAACCTCTATATATTTGGTATCAGACATGTGGATGAGCTGCCCTCCCTATGATGCAGTTTACAGAATTATTTAAAACATTTTTTCCAGTTCAATACACCTATTTCCATAGTGGTTAAAATGTTGAAAAAAAGAGCTTCAGGACCAAATAGGACCATTCATTATTTTACTCTGGTTGTAAAATGAACCTGTGAAGATTTTTTAGATTTTGGCCTTAGTTTGATACTTCTTTAAATGCTCTAGTCAAATGTTTGTAATAAGGGTTGAAAATAAGGGACCTTTACAGGTACAACAAACTTACATACCTCTCATCTACTTTTTCACACCTCTGAGAAATGAAACATTTATGTTGTATGTGACCTCATTCTTTATAGATTTTAAATTCATTGTAGAAACATTTGTTGATCAGCAGGTTCAAATAATACAGCACCATACAGACCTTCAGGTCAGTCAGCATTTGAATAAAGATAGCATAGAAACCATGACAACAGAAAAATGGCAAGATCTCATAAAATCGAATCATATCCTATTTCTGTCATCACATGTTTTGAATTATGTTTTGCAAGAAGACATTTTACATCCATCAGAAGTTAATGTATTAATTTTTGAAGACTGTCATGTCGTTAATAAAGATCCTGTTTATGCTCAAATTTTACAAAAGATGAATGACACCTCATTGGAATGTAAACCAAGAATTCTAGGACTAACATCATCAGTGACAGCCACACGCTGTCAAAATCCAGCTGATCTAGAATCAACAATATCAACACTGGAAACAAAACTAGATGCTGTTGCAGAAACCTCAACTCTGATTATGTCCCAGAGATATGGAATATGGCCAAAAGAACAAATTATCACATGTGAAAAGTATGAAGATACAACTGGTTTAGTGGATCAGCTTGAAAATATACTACTTGATGCTCTGGAATTTCTGGAAGATTTCAAAATTAAAGAAGATGAAGAAAATGAAAATAAAGTAAGCAATGATCCATGTCAAATCTCAAAAACTGTCGTATGTGAATGTCTTAATATTTTGTATAAACTTGGTCCTTGGTGTGCTGCTAGTATAGCACAGATGTTTCTTACTCAACTTGAAAAAATGGAAAAACAAGAAACGGAAATATTAGCTAAAAAGTTTTTAAGATTTAGTTCAACACAGTTAAGAATGCTTAACACTGTATTTGAAAATAACTTTACTCCAGATTATAATGTTGATGCGTTGCTTTTATATGCATCTCCAAAAGTACGAGAGCTTGTGAACCATTTGAAGAATTATAAGCCAGACTACGACTTTATGATAATAAGCAGCGAGGATATGGATGGAATGATGGGAGATAATGAATCTGACATGTCTGATGATTCTGAATTCGATGATTCTGAGAATGAAGATGATAATAAAAGATCCAATGTAATTCATGTAGCAATTAAAAAGGAAGGATCAGAGGATAGTACCAAAAAGGCATCAGATCCATTTTCTGTTGATGCAGAGAAATATCTGTGTGGTATTGTCTTTGTGGATCATAGATTTGTAGCAATAGCACTGAACAAGATGATGGAGGAAGTTTGTTCATGGGATGACAGTTTATGTTTTGTCAAATGCCATCAAATTACAGGCCAGAAAAAGAAAACTCTTAAAAAGGATATCAATAAAAAACAAGAGGATATTTTAAGGAAATTCAGACTTCAGGAGCTTAATTTGTTAATAGCAACAAGTTTCTTGGAAGACGGAATTGATGTTCCAAGATGTAATATGATTATGAAATTTGATCCACCTAAAGATTACAGGTCATACAGTAGATCTAAGGTAAAGTGTTAATACAGCTTCATTGTTTCACTACAGTTGATCTGAGGTAAAGTGTTAATAAAGCTTCACTTTTACATTACAGTAGATCTAAGGTAAAGTGTTAATACAGCTTCACTGTTTTGTTACAGTAGATCGGAGGTAAAGTGTTAATACAGCTTCACTTTTACATTACAGTAGATCTAAGGTAAAGTGTTAATACAGCTTCACTGTTTCGTTACAGTAGATCTAAGGTAAAGTGTTAATACAGCTTCACTGTTTCATTACAATAGATGTAAGGTAAAGTGTTAATACAGCTTCACTGTTTCATTGTAATTATACCCCCGCTTTAAAAAAGTGGGTGTATACTGTTTTACCTCTGTCTGTCCATCCGTCAGTTCGTCCGTCAGTCCGTCTGTCCCATGAATATTTTCGTCACATTTTTCTCAGGAACTACAATACAAAGATTTCTGAAATTTGGTTTCAGGGTTTATATAAGTAAGTTATACTGTGTGATGCGGTTTCGGATTCGTCACTAAACAACTTCCTGTTTACCGAACACTTGTATCATATTACACATGATAGCCAAGTTGAAAACTTTCGTCACATTGTTCTCAGGAACTACAATACAAGGATTTCTGAAATTTGGTTTCAGGGTTTATATAAGTAAGTTATACCGTGTGATGCGTTTTCAGATTCATCACTCAACAACTTCCTGTTTACCGAACACTTGTATCATTTTACACATGATAGCCAAGTTGAAAACTTTTGTCAATTTTTCTCAGGAACTACAATACAAGGATTTCTGAAATTTGGTTTCAGGGTTTATATAAGTCAGCTATACTGTGTGATGGGATTTCAGATTCATCACTCAACAACTTCCTGTTTACCGAAATATTTCGGCGGGGGTATCATCAGTGAGCAGTAGCTCGCAGTTTTACTTGTTCTAAATAGGAAAGAAAAGTACATTAGCATGATTTATAATGCTCTACATGCATGACATGATTTTATGTTAAAAAAAAACAATGTTATGATATGTTATGATAGTAAAAATATTTACTTTACTCTGACTCATGAATATCAATGCACTATACATACAATGTATATGCAAGAGTGGTTCTTGTCTTTTACAGGGTTTAGCGAGAGCTAAAGATGCAGAGTATCTTATACTTATCGATGATAATAAGACAGAAACATTCAAAGAAGATCTACAGATGTTTAAAGGTGTTGAAAAAGTAAGTAAGGGTAAAACGAGGGCTTCCAAAAATAAATTTAGCCAGCCTCACCTATTTTTTTAATCACTTTTTAAATCTCTTCAGACTTTTTAACTATCGGCTATCAAGGGAATCATTTGAAAATCAAGAACAACTACTGACATGAAAATTATTTCTTAGTAATTTTAATATGGATTCCATGACTTGACATTAGTTCGTACGTTGATATTTCTTTATAAACTGACAGTGCATTGTTTGAAGTGTGGAACATCACTGGATTTACATTTGCGCTTTACTCTTTATTATTGCAATAACATACTTAAAAGAAACTATACTTTTGTTTTAAAGCACATGTTTTCTAAAACCAGATGTTGACTTGACAAAGGTAAAGATGATAACAGAGACAAAAAAACTATGAGGGGGTATTTGATTAGGACTTGTTTTTATAGTAAGTTCTCCTCCTGTCACTTTTATGACTGGAAAAGTGTGTCTGTGATAAGGAAAATAGCAAGTAAAAATGATTGCTTAAACCTTAATTTTTTTCTGAATTTGATGTCTACTTCAGCCGTACACTAGCCGGTCAAAAATAAATTTTACAAGTTATGACCTGAAAATACGACAGTTTTGGAAGCCATAGGGTAGAACATCAGTAGATGTCATAAGACATCAGTGTCTACATGACATACAAACACAAGCACTTTAAAAGAACACAGCTTTCTATAGTTTATAAACTGAAATATACCTAGCTTTAGTGCAGCAAGATATTGAAAGAAATAAAGAAACAATGCAGGAAGTCACATCTTGAAAAAAAATTCCTTGAAATGTTAGGAAATAAAAATGAAAATAACGCTATATAAATTGTTTGCGTATGAAGCGATTATCTGGATTTACCTTCATCATGAATGCTCAAGTTCAAAAACTTGATATGCAAGGATGCATAACTACTTTGAAATGTGAGGAGATATATGATCAAAACAGATAAAAAAATTTGAAATGTACTGTTTATGTCTAAGATCTTCAGCAATGGCCTTTAAAGCCCACACTTAATAGAAGTAGATTCCTGGTTACAGGTGTACTTAGAATGTTTGAAAAATGCTTATAAAGTGAAAGATAATCAGTGACCATAGTAAAATCTTACAGTGTAAAATGGACTTTGAAGTTTATTTTTTTTGGTGTTTTGTAGGAGAAGTAATTTATGTTTTTGTGTATTTCAAAAGGTTTTGATTGGATGGAGACAGAATAAAGAAAGTGAAAATGACCTTGAAATAATAGAAGATGACTTAGATTGTATAGAGTTACTTCCCCCTTATTATCCCAACTCTGACATGCCATCCATTCAAGTCAACTTATGTAATGCCATAGCATTAGTCAATAGGTAATGTTATTGAGATGATTTAAAATTAAATATTTACTGAATAGCTCATAAATTTATTGTAATTGAAAATGTAATAGAAATTTTCATATCAAGTACAACAACTGCTATGTTTACTCCTTAAAATCCTCAAATACATGTATTGATATAGAAAAATACACTAAATGTGTTGTGGTTCCATGTAGGCACATGTTTTCTCTTAAGTACAAATCACACTACATAAGTGGGACTTCTCAACCTAATAAAAACCAAACCAATCTTGTCTAATATTGAAAAGAAATGGATTGATATATGAGTACCATGCTTCACCTAGCAGTTGTATCTAAATAATATTACACATACTTTCAGATTTGACTGATATTACATGTACTTACAGATATTGTGCCAAACTGCCTAGTGATGCCTTTACACATCTGACACCCAAGTGTCATCTTAACAGTGTGAAAGTCAATGGAGCCTTAATGTACCAAGCTAAACTTAGATTACCAATCAATTCACCTATTAAACTACAAATAACGGTGAGTGGTAATTAGAAGCTTTTACTATAACTGAAGTAGATGTACTTGTTATACAAAGATAACAAAAAGTTAAAGCATAACATAGACATACATGCATGCTATGTGGGCATTGTCATGGTATATTAGGGGTTTGGTAATTGAAACTAAGAAATGTCCAACAATATGATGAGTCTAAGATTTGATAAATAAATGATATTCTCCAGATTGCTTGATTTGAAATTTAGTAATGTTTACCAGTAAATAAATGACTTTAATACATATTATGGATTTTTTTTATTTGGGAAAAATTAAGAAATGTGTATTTTTATTAGAATTGTCATTTATTGTAGTAAGACTAATATACAGGATATAGATCTGTCTTTCATTCTCTATAAAGATAATTGATCATTGGGACACAATAAATATATATACTTGGAAGTTTTGTTTTTCCTTATCCCCCATACAACGGAGCTGTCTAAACTAATCTTTGTTGCGAATGAACATCTTATTAAGTTAATTTAAGTTTTGAAATTGATTTTTAGATTTTAAAAGTGCTGTTTAAGATGTTAAAGTTTCTTTTAAACTGTATGTAAACAATATTTCAGAGTGATTTTATGCCAACTAAAAGTTTGGCCAAGAGAGCAGTTGCATTGAAGATGTGTGAAAACCTCCATGAAGAAGGTAACTAACCTATGTTTTTTTTTACAAAAAATTGTAATATTGAACATAATTGTAAGTCATCAATATTTCAGTACAATCAATTATGATTCTTAGAATTAACTCACTTTGCTCCAATGAACCATATAAATTTATGTCATCACTTGGCATCTGTTACTGTAAACTTATTACAAAATCTGAGAGTATTTTAGAGAAAATCAATTGATATTACTGTATCTCAATGCTAGGAAATTTTAGTCGACCGAGTTCAAGACAACAAGATTCAACTGTAGCTATGTGCTAGGGGACATATCACTGAAGGGCTTGAATAGTTATGTCTATTGTACAAAATATGATTTCAGGTGAATTAGATGACCAGCTTGCTCCTGTTGGGAAGGAATTATTTTCTTTGGAGGAAGATGATAATAATGAATGGGATGATGAAGACTTGATGGGAGAAGCTAGACCAGGAACTACAAAGAGGAAACAGTATTACCTGAAAAAGGTTAACTTATTTCATCAAAAACTTTTCTCCTATCTTTGTATTTGAGTAAGGAAATGTGGTATGATTGCCAATGATGCAACTATCCACCCTAGTCCAAATGATGTGGATGTAAGCAATTATAGGTAAACAAAGGCCTTCAATGATAAGCAAAACTCATACCTTATAGTCAGATAAAAAAGGCCCTGATATGACAAAATGTGAAGCAATGCAAATGAAAAAACTAATGGCCTGATGTATAACAAATAGTTAATGAAAAACAAATTTCACAGACATTAACCAACTGCAACCACTGAATAACAGGCATCAGACTTGGGACAGACACATAGAGAATATGGTGGAGTTAGAGATATATCTGTGAGCACTCAACAAAAGCCACAAAGTAATGATCTAAGCATACTCCAAGTTACTAAAAGCCACTTCAAATATAAAAATAAGAAGAAGTGGTATGATTACCAATGAGACAACTCTCCACCAGAGACCAAATGACATAGAAGTTAACATCTACAGGTCACCATACGGCCTTGAAAGTCTATTACAACTAATTAATAAATCATGTTCTCTCAAGTATCATAAGTATTCATAAATGTATCATAATATTTATTACAGTATTGAAAGGTGTTAGGGTTAGGGGAGGGACAATATGTTTTGCAAAATACTGATATGGGGAAAAAAATCTTAAGTATGTTCATTACACTTATTCAAGCCAAAAAATGTAGACACTATATGATATTTTTGTAATAATTTTACTTTACAGACAGCCAATATACTGTTAAGAGGATATCCTGAGAAACAAAAGAATAATTTGTACTTACTGAAAATGAAGCTGACAAAACCAATCTCTGATGATCAGAATACCAGAGGAAGAAAACTCAATGATCCAGAGGAGACCTCAAGGTCATTTGGTCTGTTAACCTCAGTTACAATTCCACAGGTTTGTAGAAGTGGGAATAATAAGACTTATTATTCCAAGGTATATCCAAGAGGTTGAAATATGATACTTTATAACAAATGCATTCTTAGAATTACTTGATCAAAACGAACCGTTATGAGCAATAAAATATTCTACTGTATTGAAAGTTAAGTTTCATTTCAGCCAGGCTTGTGTAAAAAGTATAGAGTGATTACCAAGTAATTGCTACAGTAAGAAAGCATGCATTCACATCATAAGAGGAAACATTTTGAAATTTAATAGAATGTCATATTTTAAAGCTTGAAGTTGATATAGATTTTTTTTTCAAAATAATAACTGAATGTATTGTGGCTTCACTTGTCTAACATCACAAAGTTTCACAGATACAAGATTTGAAGGTTGTTTTCAGATCTTTGGTTGTCTGTCTCTAATTCATTTACAAGCTATCAAGACTTGTTTGATTGATTATTTTTGCATGTTGTCCAGTGACAAGTATTTCATGCATACCCTGGATGAGGTCAGGATTTGGTACCACTTTTGAACTTTTTTTATGTTCCAAACATCTGCTTACATCTTTGTAGTCACTTTTGGGTGCCATTTGTTTTGGTGTTAACATCTTATTTATCAGTTACTATGAGTAGTAGGTCAATTATATGTTGGGCAATTTGTAGTCTCCTTTGTAATGTTTGTGGACTATTGTTTGTTGTTTTCCTTTTTTTCTTTTTTGCTATGATTTTTTTCTATGGTTTTATCAGTTTTGGTTGTCTCATTGATATTTCATCTTATTTCATTTTACATTTCATAGGTCCCAGAATTTCCTGTATATACCAGGTCAGGGGAAGTAACTGTTAGTATAGAACTACTTACATCTGATGTCTTTTATAGTCATGAGGAGCTAGAAAGATTATCAAACTTCCACCGATTTGTGTTCAGCAATGTCTTACGACTAGAGAAAGATCCTATGATTTTCTCTCCCAACCAAGCTGAGCTTGGTTACTTAATTATTCCTTTAGCAAAAGGTAAGTATGTTTGTTTATGTGGGAAATTTAATTATGTCAATAGTAACACACTGTTAAACTATTGCTATAGTTACAAACTGCTAACCTATTACTGTTTTTTATGTTATTTATATGACTTCCCCTTCAAAAAGGAGACACATTATCTTACCCTGAATTCATTTTCTTTTTGATGCTGACCTCCTCATACAGTTTGCACCAGAACTATCTAATCTGTTGATGTAGACTTATGATATTTGGCATATTAGTGTATCACCATAAAATAAAGTAACATGTACCATACTAACATTTCACCTAAGTTTTTACCTTGAGGTCAGTTTTTTTTATCTCACATTCACATACTGACAAGTCTAGAGACACAATTTACTTATTTTTTATGTAGATTGATAATATTTGACATAATAATGTATCTTGATGGACAATGTTTCACATACCCTTTTGATCAACTTATGACATAGATCTTTGACTTCAAGGTCAATATATATTTTTTTCATATGTATGCTTGTCTAGAACCAATGTTTTGCAAACAAAGTTTCGTTTGCATTATATATGCAGTTAAATTGATGTGAGAAATATGTGTGAAAAGAAGGTAAATATTAGGTTGAAATTTATTACTGTGAATTCATAATAATAATTTGGATAAATGGTAGAATAGAAGAACAATGTATTTAAATGTTCCAAGAGGTTCAAATTTACAAAACCACAAAATCAAATATCCATTAATATACAATTTTGTATCCATCCACAAAAATTAGTATCCTTAAAAATTAATAGTGTAATAAGAACTTGTATGGTGTTTATGGGAATTTGTGGGATACATGAAAACAATTTTGGTGGGCAGTGCAACAGCTGATTCCAAATAAGACTTTTTCTTGGATCCCATATATAACGTTATTTCCCCTGTATATCAGTATATAACACATTTGATCCTTTGATGAAATTCGTTGGTGTCCATGACATGTTGTTAACATTTGTCAAATTTGATCTTCTGCAAATTATGAACTTACATATTTTCTTAGATTGGAATAGTTTGCAGTATGCTGCTAAAAAACGAAGTGCATTTAGCACAACATTCTATACATCCTATCCATGACGATTTCAAGAAATTTATCAATGGAATATATACTCAGATATTCACATATACAAAATAATGTATATGAATATAACCATACTTGTCAGGAAAATTACATACATTTATATTGTAATATTTAAAATTAGTGTTATCTTATTTTGTCCATAATTGTGTACCGGTAGATGAACCAACTACAATTATGGACTCCAATTCATAGTATTGCCTTCTCATGCTTAAACAGTGCAATGTTTAATGTTCTGTTTTCCACTTCAAAACAAGTACAATGTTAACCCTTTAGTGCTCACAGTGCTAAATGAGATTTCTGCCATGAACAGGAAAGAATATATTACAATATGATGAAATTTCCGTCAGAGGCAGGAATGATGTATTACAATATAGAATATATTACAAGAACTAATATTTGTTAAAAAATGGAACTATCATTAAATTCAGACATAAG
The DNA here is from genome assembly GCF_021869535.1 of Mytilus californianus. Lineage (NCBI taxonomy): Eukaryota > Metazoa > Mollusca > Bivalvia > Mytilida > Mytilidae > Mytilus > Mytilus californianus. The sequence continues at coordinate 29,712,597 of NW_026262690.1, read as the reverse complement.
TTTGCTTGTTGCCAAAAGAAGCAATTCACCACATATGTTGACAGAAAATTCCACTTATGTACATTGTTATCATTAATTAGATAGTGTTATTTGTTTTGTAGTAATTTCAATAATTTGTAGGCTATTTTAACCTTTTAAGTAAGTTTAAACAGTCATTTCAAGTGTTAATAAGTTCCTAAAAGACACCCCACAAGTATGTGAATTGTATTATTATGTTTGTTTACAAAATTTGCATTGCCAACTGATAAAGTACATGTTAAAATCTTATTTGTGTTTTGAACAATTTTTTTAAATCTTTTTTTTCAGCTACACAAGAAATTGCTGTTGATTGGGAGTTTATTGAAAAAGTAGAAAAGTATAAGCTCCACGAGAGGAGAAACATATATGATACAGAAAGGGAACTTTTTGAATTTACCAAAGAGGATTATGAAGATGCTGTTGTAATGCCAGGATACAGGAATATTGATCAGCCTCAACATTTCTATGTAGCTGAAATCAGAATGGATCTCAACCCAGCATCTCCGTTTCCATCACCAGAACTATATAAAACTTTTGCTGAATATTATATAACCAAGTATGGTTTATCAATTACAAATTATGAGCAACCATTATTGGATGTTGATCATACTTCTGCTCGGCTCAATTTATTGACTCCACGATATTTGAATCAAAAAGGTGTGGCTTTGCCAACAAGTAGTGCAGAGACAAAGAAAGCAAGACGTGAAAATTTACAACAGAAGCAAATTCTTATTCCAGAATTGTGTGAAATCCATGTATTTCCAGCCTCATTTTGGAGAAAGGCTGTTTGTTTACCAACAATTCTTTACAGAATGAACTGCTTATTAGTGTCCGAGGAGCTTAGAATTATAATTACAGAAGGTGCTAATATAGGACAAGCCTCAATTCCTCAGGGATTTATCTATGATGCTTTGAGCTTCTCTTTTCTCAAAGATGAAGAAACTGATGATATTCCTCTGGACATGAATCCCTCCACTGAACAGTCTGATGATGATGAAGTGGATCAACCAGGGAAAAGTTTAGAAAAGTCTTTCAGTGGTAATGGTTGTGATATTAATAGTCAGGTGAAAGATGATTTTAATCATACTAATGTTATTAATGTAGTTGATGGAGAAACCTCAAAGTGCACAGAAACATTCCAAGATGTTGATAAATCTTTAGAAACCAAAGAAAATACTGATAATTCTGTTGTATCTGCAAATGGCTGGCCAAATGATACAGACATTCCACTCATTCCAGATAGTCAGTCATCAAATACTGTATCGCCCTTATCTTCAAACCCTGTACGAACTGCTGAAGTTTGTTGTGAATTTGACAAATTGGTGCTGTCAAAATCTGAGAATGAGAACAATATGAACAAAGAAATCGAAATACAAATGAATCAATCACACAGTGATTCTACTGAACAAAATGGGAACAGTTCTACAGAACAAGTTATAGAACAGGATGTGTTCAATCAAAATGGGAACAGTTCTACAGAACAAGTTATAGAACAAGATGTGTTCAATCAAAATGGGAACAGTTCTACAGAACAAGTTATAGAACAAGATGTGTTCAATCAAAATGGGATCAGTTCTACAGAACAAGTTATAGAACAGGATGTGTTCAATCAGGTGGGACACTTTGGAGAAAAGCCAGTGAAGAAAAAGGAAGAAGACATAGAAGTGACAGAAGAAGAGCTAAATAAGCTGATGTCATTTGACACTGATGTGGTGACTGGAGATTTTATAGGTCCTTCACCATGTATGATTTTACAGGCCCTGACCATGTCTAATGCTAATGACTTTTTTAGCCTTGAAAGATTGGAGACAATTGGTGATTCATTCCTTAAGTATGCTATCACTGTTTATCTTTTCTGTACATATCCTGGAGTTCATGAAGGAAAGCTAAGTTATTTACGCAGCAAACAAGTTAGTAATTGCAATTTGTACAGACTTGGTAAAAAGAAAGGTTTAGCTGAATGTATGATCTCAACAAAATTTGAACCATATGAGAATTGGTTACCACCTGGGTATCTAATTAATGAAGAAAGGAGGAAAGGACCTGTGCCAAAAGTCTTATTGGCAACAAAGGTAGAAAAAATACCTGGAAGCAGTTCCACAGTGAACTTTTGTGACATTAAAATTGACAGTCATCCACATCATTTATCAAATGGATGGGACAAATATGTCCCTTGTTCAAAAGAGGAAAATGAATTTAATAAAGAACTGAAGGAAATTCAAGCCAATGTTGAAGAGGAGGATAGATCTGATTCATCAGATTGTTTGATTCCCTACTGCTTACAGACTCTTCATAGCTTGCCTGACAAGAGTATAGCTGACTGTGTTGAGTCATTGATAGGTTGTTACCTCACAAGTTGTGGAAAGAAAGTGGCATTGAGGTTCATGTCATGGTTGGGTCTCAGAGTTCTACCTCAGAAAAAAACTTTAGAGCAGGTATTTATTTTGTAGTATACTGTTACAGCTTACAGTAATAATCAATGTCAGATGGATATACTTGGAAATCACCTTATTCTTTAAGCTGTTTACTTCACTTGAACCACAAAGTAATTTATAGTCAGAGAAATACTCAATAACATAATGTCAGAATCTTGTATTAAATTCATTGATGTAATTTAAAACAAGTGTGAAACTTTTAGAAAATTAAGAAAGTGACAACACACAAGCAGTGCATGTCTGTAAGCAATTTTTACATTTCAGACTGGTTGCATAGACACACACGTATTATCATGTCCTAGTTCTCCACTATTTGATGGGGAACCAGATTCGGTCAGTCAGCTTCAACATCTATTGATTGGTTTTGACAAGCTGGAGGATAAAATCCACTACCATTTCAAAGACAGATCATATCTACTACAGGCCTTTACTCATGCTTCATATCATTATAACACAGTAACAGACTGTTACCAAAGGTTGGTTTATTTATTAATAATCTGATATTAAATGGAATCTATTTTTGATGTCATTATAACAGCTGTACTTTCATTTGACACCCGTTTAAATGCTCCTACAAATTTTGATATATCTCAACAAAGTTTTGTATTGTCATTAAATTGCTTCATGTTTTTTTCAAAGCTTATTCTTATATGTTTTACATAGTTAATGGGGCGAATACATTTTTTACTGAGTTTTGTATTATGATCATGACAAACTTGTATTCTAGTACTATGTGATTAGCTTATGTATGTCAAATATTTCATCTAGCCACGAGCTACCTTTTTTTATACAATTACAAATTTTTTCAGTAGTAGGGATATCATTGTCTGTCTTAGGCACAATGACTCCGAGTCAATGAGTGTTTTTTAACGGTTTGACTTATGTTTGACTGTTCTTAATGAAATTTTTGCTTTTGCACTATGTTTGCTGGCAAAAAGTAAAGTAAAGATTTGTACCACAATTGTTACTAAGGTTCTTTAATTTTTCTTTTATTTTAAGTTCCAAATTAAAAATAGATTTACCTTGTTAACAATAATTATGCTTTGAACTACCGGGGTACTTTTCCTGCAAGTAGAAAAATAATTTGAATATGTAAAAACTTGGGTCTTCCCTTATATAAATACATCAAGAAAATGAGAAAATCATGAAAATAAATGGCAATGAAGTCGGCTGGAAAGGACTAAATGCAAAATAATCTGCGAAAATTTGGTTTACAGAATTTTTTATTCTTTGCTCTTTGAATATGTTTTTTCTCTATATGTTGCTCTCTTCTCTCTCAGTGACTTTGCTTTCATATTAATGCTGACTCTGAAAATTGTAACCATATCCTAAGATGTTCCTCTTTTTCAGGTTAGAATTTTTAGGTGATGCAATATTAGATTATGTGATAACACGACATCTGTACGAAGACTCTTGTAAATATTCACCCGGTGTACTTACTGACTTACGGTCAGCTCTAGTCAACAATAATATATTTGCTGCACTTGCTGTTAAATGGGACTTCCATAAGTTCTTCAAGGCAATATCTCCTCCGCTGTTCAATGTAATAGAAAAGTTTGTTACTAGGCAGAAGGAGAGAGAAGACGAGATTGATCTAGAAGATGAGGAGGTGAGATTTGATTTATGATTACAGAGTTTTCAAGTCAGATTTGAGAAGGGCAGGTAATAATTACAAAAAAGGCACTTTAGCACTTAAATGAATTGAGAAAATGTCACTTCAGCACACGAATTGAATTGAATCCTGCTTCTTAAGAAGGTCCAATATGGTGTATTGTATTTAAACTTTTTAATTTGATATTTGCATCTTCAAAACAGACTTGATACACTAGAAATAGATTTTTGGCAATTTAGAGCTTAACATATTGTAAAGAATACTGTTTATTGCTGAAGATGATGTGTTGATCTTTAGAGGTTTTTATTTGTATATTTGGATTGCTGTTTTATTGACTGATATCCTTTATCTCCTTAAAAAGCAGGAAGAAGGAGACGATGAAGTGAAAGTAGAACTAGAAGTTCCCAAAGCTTTAGGTGACATATTTGAATCATTGGCTGGTGCTATATACCTGGATAGTGGGATGTCTTTAGACACAGTTTGGAGGGTTTACTATAGAATTATGAAACCACAAATAGGTAAGAAATAAAAAGGGTATTGATAGCAATATGTTTAAAAAGTCAAAAGACACCAAGGGGATGATTAAAAAAAAACCATCAGAAATTATCACCATGTACATTAAAATGATAAGACTTCGCCCTGGCAACCAAACATGGAGAAGTATGAAATTGGAGGGAGACTTCAGGGACACCTCAGGAATGTACGATTCAACATTCAGTGGTTAAAACTTAAAGTTGTAAAAGGCTGTGGGATCAAGATGTGAAACAATTCTATCAGGGGAAAAAAACAGCCTGATTTATGCTAAAACAAAAGATGAAAAAACAATGATGGCTGTCAGCAACCAACAACAATCACTGTGTTACATGCTCCTGGCTCCAGGGACATGTGGCAGGGTTAACAAATGTTCTTTACATGAAACTGAAATTATAAAAAATATAACACTGATATTGTTTCAAATTTATTGTCTATAACCAATGATAAACATGTAGTAATGTTTACAAGTATATTTCACTACAAATAACAACTAGTTTCTATATATCTGAATATATTAAAAAAAAAAATGATGCATTTATTTCACATTGATTGGACTTATTATTCTGTAGTGAGTGCTATATGCATGTGTGGTTATCACTGTAATAATAGGGATTCTGGCCATAGTCAATCAGCCCCTGATATTTACTTAGTCCTTGCAAATGGCAGATGACAAAATTTACCTGAGCTCACAGATAAACAATCTTTGACATCCAACTAGGAAGGGAATAAGATGTTTATATTGCAACTTACAGTATGTGTCAAACATTAATAATGGATAATTTTAACCATGGTTCAAGGAATTTAAATATCAGTTTAGCTGAAAATGAGCTTGGTTTAATGTAGGCTCATGTCTGAATGACATCATCAATATGCACATCATATGATAATTTTACGCCAATACCCTGACCACTGTATGATATCTTTTATAATGAGATAACTCTAAGAATAACAACCAATGACCCTGATCACCACATTTTACCTTTCAGAAATACATGTTCCTTGAAACCTTATTACAGAAACATGTTTGGTTCAGAAGAATAATTTATTATGAGACATACAAGACAAGCTGTAATAATCTAAAAGTTTCACCAAATCTTCTCTGAATATAATTTGAAATACTGTAATTCAGAAATTATTGTGTGCATTTATTATTGCGATTTTTGAAAAATTGACATAAATGCGAGATTAATCATTGCAATTTCAGGAAAAGCTGCATACAGATATATGCATCAAATATCAGAATGCAAGTTATTATTGCGATACTCGCCCAGTCGCATTGTTCGCATTAATAAAAACATCGAAATAATTTCTGAATTTACAGTACCAGTAGAAGTATACTATTCTCTTTAGTTTTTAATTGTTTAATCAACAGAAAAATATCTGAAGAGTATTCCTAAGTCACCTGTCAGAGAACTTCTAGAGATGGAGCCAGAGACAGCTAAATTTGAGTAAGTTTTTATTTATTTTTGATGGCTAACCATAGAACAAAATTGAATACAATGACTTATACAAATATATTTCAATTTGTAAATATGCAATCTAAAATATGAGAAAGGAGATAAGACAATAGAATGACGTGCATAAAAAATGTATCCTTTTGGACATTTTTTGTCTATCTTTACTGTTTACTAGAAGATAGATCACACTGCTGTGTAGTTGACTTATATCATATGATTTTCGTTTGGGTCTAATTTTTAGGTATTTTTGTGAATGCAATAAATCTTTTAAATTTCACATCATGGAAATAATTCCTTTTGTAGATATACGAATGGAGATACTTTTAAATACATGTAACGAAAATGAAATCCATCAAAAAAGTATAAAAATATAAAGTAAATTGTCTTTCATGAACGAATCACAAACAATAAAAAATCTTATGCTAATGTTTCCCTGATACACTGTTTTTGAAATCATGGGGATTTACTTTTTGCTGTTTCACAATACAACAGTAGGTTTTGTTTTACTGGTACTCAGATACTGTACCACACTACTATTTATGCATGTTATGTACATTCTGGGAAAATACAAAAAATTAACACTATTAAGGTAATTGAAAATTTGCTTCATTTTTCAGGAAACCAGAGAGAACATTAGAGGGAAAAATCCGAGTATCAGTGAATGTTGTTAGCAAAGGGGTATTTACTGGTGTTGGAAGAAATTATAGGATTGCTAAAAGTGCTGCTGCCAAAAAAGCCTTACGAGGAATAAAAACTATGCAAGCTCAGGGACTGGTGCAATAAATATCATTGATAAACCAAAAAAATGTGCCATAATTTACTGTAGATTCATTTTTAAAAGTTATCACTTTTTTTCTAAGACATTGGAGAGAAATTTAAGTCCTGAATTAAAATATCAAAGGGAAAGTTAATACTTAGTTCACATGTGTGAGTGAGACAAAACAGAGTAATTACTTAATCATGTGTGAGTGAGACAAAACAGAATGATTACTTAATCATGTTTGAGTGAGACAAAACAGAGTGATTACTTAATCATGTTTATAGGTTGTGTTTATACTTAAAAGTTATAAGACCTGAACAGTCAATGTATTTCTTGATATATGTCTTTGATTTATGAAGTCTCCTTTTTGTTTATACGTTAGTGACTTGTTGAAATTTACCTCTTTTTTTCCTGTTATTCGTTTTTTTGTGAAAGATTAAACCAAGTCCCTTCATATGAGGATATGATACAGTTAATATCCATCATTGATTTTTTTCAATTTTGATATGGACTTTTTTAAATATAATAAAATATATCTTCATGATTTACTTTCCAAGATATTTCAGTTTCATTATGGCATATTTATGGAGAAATATCAGCAATTTCAGATTTGTGCAATATTGGAGGAAAACATAATGAAGAGAGATAATTTCTGTTGGATTTCTATAAAAATATTCCTTAGTTTGTAGATGTTCAAGTTTTCTAACATTTTATAAATAAAAATAAGTTAATCAAATTAAACAATTTAAATTCGTACAATTTGACACCAAAACACACACAGAAAAAAATTTGCATCTTAAATTTCTGTTCAACTGATAAAAAATTCACAGAGGTCATCGATTTCAATTTTGCTGTAAAAATCATCCAGTGTATGTGTAATATCTGAAAATGTTGAAAAGTAAGTAACTACAAATCACACCTTCCTGAAATTTGGTAGCAATCTTCCTGAGAGCATGCTTTACTGTATGATGTATTTTCAATACCAAATATTTATATATTCTTACTCATAATTGGCATTAATGAAAGTTTCGTCACAGTTTTCCCAGGATCTATGAATCGTAGCTAGGATCAAGCTCCCTGTGAGCATGTTAAACTTTCATATCCATCACTTATCTAAGTCATGTTTACTGAATACTTATAGCATAGGTTGATAGTGAGCAGTAGTTCACAGTTCAACTTTTTGTTTATTTTTATAATGTCATCTTGTTACATTTTTCTCATTGATAAATATGCAGTAAGTTATAATAAAACACTTATGAAAGGCTTGTCTGGAACATTACTCTTGTTAATCATTGTAATTAGAATTATTTAAATTCATTGACTATCTCATTTGCTGGGACACATGCTGAATTTGGTCATTGCTATTGCAAAGTTTTCCTGACTTAGGAACTTGAGACATATATAAGCAAAATTTACAAAAGACAGTACCTATTTTGTGTATCACCTTCTCTTACAATTTTCAAACAAAATCCTTTAAACTGCACAGAATGGTTGCAAAAATATTGAAGTTGTGCACTTGTATTATGGAATTGTTCGAGGATTTTTTTTCATTTTCCCAGAGATGGGATCAAAATTTTACAAGCTGATACCAATTTTCATTTTCGACTTTGAACTTCACAGAAAGTTTGCAAACGTATTGAGGTTGTTCACCTCTCATTATGGAGTTGTATAATGTTTTAACCATTGTTTATATATTACATTTCCATATATTCAAATTCAGTAAAGAAGATTCTTCATTGTTTAAAAAGCATTCTGTGCCACCCTGCCATTAGAGTCTTTGCTATGTTTTTCTCTCTGTTTTAAATGGTTCCTCACAGATTATTACCTGGTATAGAACTTGTAGTAACACTTTATTGTACTTCATTAATTGTCATGTGAACAACTTGTGAAATGACTAATTTTGATTTTCTATAATTTTAGTTGAAGATTTGTAAGTGAAATAATTTCATGAAGTATAATTTGCCAAATGTTTATTTGAACACAGGAGTTGTTTCTACCATCTATGGTTTCATTGATTATTTAAAGTCCAGTGGTCTGGTTTCATTGATTAATTGATTATTTAAAGTCCAGTGGTCTGTGGTTTCATTGATTAATTGATTATTTAATGTCCAGTGGTCAGTGGTTTCATTTAAAATGCTCACATAAACACTATATTGCGTTACTTTTTTTAAAATTTGGATACCTTATAAAATAAAAGTTATGTTATCCTAAACTACCAATTTATACCCCGGTGACTTAAGTTAAACTTTACCTCCTAGTTCAGTGTTTGGATACTAAGTGACCTAAAATTATAAAGCTTGGTGCAAAAATGCATCTAGATGGATGTAACAGTCTCCAAACTAAAGTGGGTTATATTTAATGCGCCAGTTCAGTTCTCATTTACCACAAGCAACATGCAGTCAGTATCCTAGTTCTGAATTAAAACGTCAATGAAATATTAGCCACTGGACATTGAACAAACATCAGACAAGCAATCAATTAACAACAGCTTCCCTTTAAAATTAAGTCATTCTGACCAACAATGTAGACTTCTCTGATGAATTTACATAGTTTATATCCCAGTAACCTATCCTGCAGCTTTCTTGATGCATGTTATGAGATCAAAGACTTGTCAAAATGTTTTTCAGTTTTTACAATAAATTGGGGTAAAGTTTTTATCGTGTCTACTATTTTTTTTTTTAAATAACCATTGAAAATGCAAGAAAAGGTTTTTGACCAAGGTTTTTTTTATAATTTTGTACTGTTTTGAAAACCATATTTTTTTGGAGTATGATTTATCTTTAAATGATGTAACCACATAAGCTATTGTTTCATGTCATTATAGACAGCATGTATGTATTACAGACGAATGTATTTAGTAGTTTTCTTTTGAAAGATTTGTACTGAAAATTTTAATGGAAATATATTTTGATGAATTTTGTTAGTTTTTTGTGAAATATTTTTGAGGATTATCGAGTACACAGTTTTGAGAAATGTTATTTTATTTAAATTCCATCAGATTTGATGATTTCTTTAAAGTAAAATATGATTAGATGAAGTTGAAAGGAATGGACAATGACCATAAAATAAAATTATAGATAAAAAGTAAAAATGAAAGAGGGTTTATTCTTATAGTATCTGAGAGTATATCCTTACTAGTACAAAATGTATCATTAAATATTTCTAATTGTTTATTGTATTGGTGCTACTTAAAATGTAATGAAAAGAAAGTAGAAAATACACTATAAATGTTTATGTTTTCAATGTTACTTAATCATTAGATTTCAAACTTATTTTCTCCTGTATTTTATAAGAGTTAAAAGTTTTGATTCTTAGTTTTAAGGTATCATGACCATATCACATGATTATTTTAAACGACTCAGATGTACGATGCAAAGCATGAATAGTTTAGGATCATTCAAAAAGTTCTGAAACAATATTCATCTTGTAAATTTCTTGGATTGAGTCATACATTCAGACAGTTTTTACTATTTGTCTTATTCAGGAACATTAAATCTGGCAAAAATACAGATTTTATAAATTATGATTTGAATAATGGTTTTCAAAAACAGTAAAAATTTTACCACTAGTTTGGTTATGGTCCTGTGATCAGTTTCACAAACGTTTTAGGACTAAAGTAGGTATACTGAATAGTTCATGACTTACAATCAACTTTAGTTGTAAGATTTTTTGTGAAACTGATCACTTATTCTTTAAAATTTCTCATAAAAATGAAACTAAAAAACTTTTGTATGACAACATCACAATAATTAACCAATCACAATTAAAAATTTGTTCATAAATTAATTAATAAAAAAGTGATAGAAAAATAAAAAAATAAATGAATAAAAAAAAAAAGTTTTGGAGGCACTGTTTTCTAGATAATGAAATGGATAATGGACAACCAAATGAAAAAACATCTAATGGTGGCTACAAATTCAATTATTTTTCATTAAAACCTAGGAACAAAAATGTCTAATGAATTTTAGTTTTGAATATTCATATATATTTTTTCACTACTGACTGATTCTTAGACAGATTGGCACTTAATTATAATATTATCTGTGGCAATTACTTGACTATTTAAAAAAAATGATGGTTTATTTTCATTCCAGTTTATTGAATGTGATATTTAGTCAAAATAAACTGTATTTGCTGGTCAGTTTTATTTGTTTGTGTTTACCAAACAAACATTGAATTTGTTCCATCAAGAAGTTAGAATGTTCACCTTTTTCGCTCACATGGCCATTTGACCAATTGCCATCTTTTGACATCTGTACTGAATTTATAAAAATTAGTGCATTGAAGAGCTCTTTTTGTTGGAAATGCCATTCCTTGCATCATATTTGGTGGCTTTTAAAAGCAATCTCTGCATTAAATAGGTCTTTTTTATCACACAAATTCTTAAGGTAATAGGTAACTATATTTGGTATATAGAATAATTATAATTTATGCATGTCCATCAGTTTGAATTGTTTTACACTAGTCATTTTGATGCCCTTTATAGCTTGCTGTTCGGTGTGAGCTGATGCTCCATGTTTAAGGCCGTACTTTGACCTGTAATTGTTAACTTTTTATACATTGTGACTTGGATGGAGAGTTGACTCATTGGCAAGCATACCACATCTTCTAATTTATACCTGAAATCTGCCTCATTTCATTGTTAAGTGTTCAACATTTAGTTTCTTAATCAGGTCAGTTTCTCAAATAACTTTTTATACGACCACAAAAAAAATTTTGTGGTCGTATATTGGTATGACGTTGGCGTCGTTGTCGTCGTCCGGCGTCGTTGTCATCCAAAGACACATTGGTTTTCGCACTCTTACTTTAGTTTAAGTGAATGGATCTCTATGAAATTTTACCATAAGGTTCAATACCACAAGAGGAAGGTTGGGATTGATTGGGGGTTATGGTATCAACAGTTAAGGAATTAGGGGCCAAAAATAAGCATTTTTGTAACTTCCAGACATAACTTGTGTGTTAGTGTATGGATCTCTCTGACATTACCACAAGGTTCCATATCACAAAGGGAATGCTGGGATTGATTTTGGGGGTAATTGCCTGAAAATTTTAGGAATTAGGGGCCAAAAAAGGGGCAAAAACAAGCATTTTTCTAGTTTCATGACAATAACTTGTGTGTAAGTGTATGGATCTTTATGAAATTGTACTACAAGGTTCCATATCACAAAGGGAAAGCTGGAATTGAGTTTGGGAGTAATTGACCATAACGTTTAAGAATAAGGGGCCAAAAAGGGGCCAAAAATAAGCATTTTTCTAGTTTCCAGACAATAACTTGTGTTCAAGTTTATGGATCTCTCTGAAATTGTACTGCAAGGTACCATACCACAAAGACAAGGCTGGGATTGATTTTGGGGGTAATTTCCCCAAAATTTTAGGAATTGGGGGCCAAAAAGGGACAAAAAAACAAGCATTTTTCTAGTTTCAGGACAATAACTTATGTGTAAGTGTATGGATCTTTATGAAATTGTACTACAAGGTTCCATATCTCAAAGGGAAAGCTGGGTTTGAGTTTGGGGGTAATTGCCCTAAATATTTAGGAATTTGGGGCCCAAAAGGTGCCAAAAAACAAGCATTTTTCTAGTTTCCAGTGACTTGTGTTCAAGTGTATGGATCTCTCTGAAATTGTACTGCAAGGTACCATACCACAAAGGGAAGGCTGGGATTGAGTTTGGGGGTGATGAATCATAAGGGGGTTCAAAAAATTTGAGGGGGGGATTTTTTTTTCTTCATTTTTTTTCTTTAAAATTTTCCATTTTAAATTGGTTATTTCTAATTTATATATAAAAGCAAATAATAATGATATCGGTTGAATAGGTAAATTAAATTTTTTTTAAGTTCTTAGACCACATTCATTCTCTGTCAGAAACCTATGCTGTGTCAAATATTTAATCACAATCCACAATCCAAATTCAGTGCTGTATCAAGCTTGAATGTTGTGTCCATACTTGCCCCAACTGTTCAGGGTTTCGACCTCTGTGGTCGTATCAAGCTGCGCCCAGCGGAGCATTTTATTTAAATTATTAAAAAAAATATTTTGTACCAATTTTTATCCCTCCAGTACTTTGTCGCAGAATGAGAGACATAGGGATTACTATCGGCGGCAGTTGTGTTGGCGTAAACTATTTGTATAAAGCTTTATAAGTTCTGTTTCTCAGATACTATAAGCAGTACGTCAATTGTTCAGTTTTCTGCTTAAGTTAGTTTGATAGGAACTACTTGTGATAGGTCATTGATATTTACTATGAAGTTGCATTACTATCAGTACATATCAGTTTGACGACTATTTTGAGGCCCTGCCCCCTAAGTCATGGTCCAATGACTTTGAATTAATTAGCAATTTTCAATGTTAAGTTTTCTGCTTAAGTTAGTTTGATAGGATCTTCTTGTGATAGATCAATGATATTTTGTATGAAGTTGCATTAATATCAGTACATATCAATTTGACGACTATTTCGAGGCCCTGCCCCCTAGGACATGGTAAAGTGACTGAATTAATTAGCAATTTTCAACATTAAGTTTTCTGCTTAAGTTAGTTTGATAGGATGTACTTGTGATAGATCAATGATATTTTGTAAGAAGTTGCATTAATATCATAACATATTAGTTTGATGACTATTTCGAGGCCCTGCCCCTAGGTCATGGTCCAGTGACTTTGAATTAATTAGCAATTTTCAATGTTCAGTTTTTATGCTGAAGTCAGCTTGATAAGAACTACTTGTGATAGATCAATGATATTTTGTATGAAGTTGCATTAATATCAGTACATATCAGTTCGATGATTATTTTGAGGCCCTGTCCCCTAGGACATGGTCCAGTGACTTTCAATTAATTTTCAATTTTCAATGTTCAGTTTTTCTGCTAATATAAATTAGAAGATGTGGTATGCGTGCCAATGAGTCAACTCTCCACCCAAGTCACAATGTATAAAAAGTTAACAATTACAGGTCAAAGTACGGCCTTAAACACGGAGCCTTGTCTCACAACGAACAGCAAGCTATAAAGGGCCCCAAAATGACTAGTGTATAAGAATTCAAACAGGAAAACCAACGGTCTAATCATTATAAAAAAATTTGTAAGGGGTCTGCGGAACCCAGTGTCTCGCCTACTTTTGCTGTTAATCGCAGGCTCAACAAAAATGAGGAAAAAAATTAATAAAAATATTCCTCTCTATACTATCTCTTGATTGTAAGTAGCTTCTGTCCAAGTTTGGTAAAAATCCAGGTTAGTTTATGAATCTAATAAATGTTTTAAAAACTTAAACTGCAGACTGGGTGTAATGTTAACTGGAAGAAAAACTAAGTCCATTTATAAGTAAAATACGGAAAAAATGGAACAAAATTTTAACAAAATTTCCTTGTAGATACTAGCTTATAATCATAAACATGCTTCTGTCAATGTTTGGTACAAATCCAGGATAGTTTAAGAAAGTAATTAAAATTTCAAAAACTTTAAGCACAGAGTGAATGTAATGTTTCCTGGCAGAAAAACTAAGTCATTTATAAGTAAAATACTGAAAAAATGGAATTCTTTTTTTACAAAATTTACTTTTGAATATTATCTTATGATCATAAAACTGTTACCACAGAGTGAATATTTGTGGTTGCCGTCGCCGATGACAACAACGACGACGCAGACGATGGAATGTAGGATCGCTATGTCTCGCTATTTCGACAAAAGTCGAAGGCTCGACAAAAATGAGAAACCAGAAACACCTATGAACCACACCAACAAACGATGACCACTGAACAACAGGGTCCTTCCTGACTTAGGACAGGTGCATAAAAATAAGTTGTATTGATATTAACTACTTACAATAAACAACTATATTTTCTATAAAGTTAGATTACTGTCTGTACATCTCAGTTTGTCGACCATTTTCAGGCCCTGCCCACTAGATCATAGTCCAGTGTCTGAATTAATAAGCAATGTTGCTGTCCATCAGATTGTCTTTTTCTGAATTTTGTGCTGATAGGTGAGACATATCTGTGTGTCAACAGTTTATCTTCTTATAAGATACTAAAAGCAATAGGTCAACTATATTGGTGAATGGAATGGTTCTAAGGTATACATGTCTGTCTGGCAAGGTTCATCATCTGACATGACCACATTTTCATGGTTCATTGGTCAATGTGAAGTTTTCCTGTTAATGATGGCTTCTTTCATACTACATGTATAAGCATTAGGCTAACTATATTTGGTGTATGGAATGATTGTAAGGTGTACATGTCTGTCTGGCAGGGTTAATCATCTGACCTTGTATTATAGCTATTCTAACTCCTTTACATAGTAATAATACTCCAATAGGTAGTTGGTATGTATTACAGCAGAATGCATTGAGTGTGTAGGTAAAGGTAGCATCTTTGGTTAGCTTGATTGTAAGTTAAACTGTGAAGTCATTATTAGGTTAGGTTTACTACCCTCCTTTCAGAGTAGTCTAGTCCTACAGACAGATAGATTGGTTATCTGTCGGACTAGTCTACTCTTTAAGGAGGGTAGTTTTACCTAACCTAATAATGACTTCACGGTTCAGCAAGCAAGCAAGCTAACCAAAGATATTACCTTTACCTACACTCAATGCATTCTGCTGTAAACATACTTATAAAGATGTTTGGAAAATTTCACTTAGCTATGGTATTTTGACCCCCCTGCCATGATATATTGAATCCCCTACTATACACCTCTAATTTCAAAAATTATAGCTATTCTAACTCCTTTACATAATAATAATACTCCAATAAGTAGTTGGTATGTATCAAACCTGCTTATGAAGATGTTTGGAAAATTTTACTAAGCCATGGTATTTTGACCCCCCTGCCATGGTATATTGAACCCCTTACTATACACCTCCAATTTAAAATAAATCATAGACCACATTTTCATGGTTCACTGGACGATGTGAATTTTTCCTGTTAACGTCTGTTTCTTAGATACTAAAAACCTTAACCTGTTGCTTAGATACTAAAAACCTTAACCTTTCAACATAAAATCGATCATGGTAAGTAAAGCAGCCGTGACATTTCAGCATGTACAATCTTGTTTATAGATCTTCATACTCCCCTTAGTTCTATGATTATAGGTCACTTAGTGTATGAGTACTTAACTTGGATAGAAAAATAAATATTGAGTAATAAAGATTAATCAAAGGGCTTGGAAGCTTTAGGGGATAGATTGCCAATATTCAATTCTGTAAATTCAGAAATTATTGCGTGCATTTATTATTGCGATTTTGTCATTTTAGATTAAAATACGATTTTAATTTTTGCGATTTTGAGAAAAATCCTGTTTAATTCATATACAAAATTTCAAAATGGGAGTTTAAATAATTGCGTTTATAACCCTGTCGCATTTTTCTCAATAATAAAAACATCGCAATTATTTCTGAATTTACAGTATCCATTTACATTATCCAAGTGACAATTTATATTTGGCTTTTTGGACCCCTGTTGATCATTATCCTAGAGGTAATATTTTGACAACACAATTCATGTTTGTCTATAATAATGGCCTCAAGGCAAATGTTAATGTTATGAATCTTTCTGCATAGACAACTATCCAGTTAATTAGACACCCAATTTTCAAGATCCTATCTACAATGTAGTAAGACGAGTTACAGGACAATGATTTTTTTATTTTTGTATACCCCCTAACGGCCCTCCAGGGGTTGCATGAAATTTCTGATACCATTGCACAAGTTTGCCTAGATAATGTGACTTCTGATTAAAATTTCAACTTTCTTTCCTTCGTAGTTTGAGAGATTTCAGTGGCTTACTGTTGTCACAAAATTAGTTTTTGTCTAGAATTCTAACCTTATGGCAAATATCCTTATTCCAAAACCTATGGTACAATCAGCATAAATGCCAGGTTTCAAGATTCTGATACTTGTTGTTGGTAAAATTATCCTTGACATTACATACAAGCAATTTTGAGAGAACATGTTTTACTTGTTACCTGTAGTTTAGAAGGGTATCACGTGTCGAGCAGGATCTGACTAGAGCACCTGAGATTACCCCCAAGTTTTTTATGGGGTTCGTATTGTGCAGTCTTAAGTTTTTAATGTAGTGTTTTGTAGATTGTTGTTGGTCTTTTTGTCATTTTTTTGCCATGATTTTGTTGGTCTCTCTTTAAATAGATAAGGCAAAAATGAAAAAGGTCTAAAATATTTTGAACATATTTATTTTTTTCTGATGATCTGATCATATAGTGGTGTTTTTATTATGATATATCACACTCTTAAACACAGTCATACTCTAATAAATACTCTAATTATGTATATGAACTCTATCAAATCCAAAAATAAACAAAACATACAAAATAAGTCCCATTTATCAAGAAAAAACAACATGAATGTAAACACAGAATCAAAGAAGTCTACATAGTCAATGCCTTGTGGAGTTGTTTGGTTAGTTACAGTTATACTGGATACGGTTGTTTAAGAACATTTGTGTTTATTGGCTTTCTACATTATTCACTAGTAAACTTTAAACCCAGTTATTTACCCGACTTTTCCTGATTGTATTCAAGTAACTTTTAAATGATTATTTTTGGACGGAATCATTTAACTTGACACTTACAACAGAATCAATGGTAGCTGTTGCTTGATACATTAACAATACACTCATTGTTTAATTGGACCTTTTTTATCTTCATAGTTCCACAATGTCATCAGCTACTACAGAGATAGTATTCACATATTTAGATGATTAACTCAAATTAAACATTGATGCTAGAAAAAATAAGTTATCACCTCTAATGCAAAGTTTATCAGAACCTTGAATAGTGTTGTTTATTTGGGTTTTACTATTCTCAATAATTTTAGACCTATTTTAAATCTAGGATTTATAATGTATAAATCAAATTTATCTTATATGAAACAATGAGTTCTGTACAAAACAGCCAATAATTTACAACAAAATAAAACTTTCCTATGACATTTCATCTATGAAATCAAATGCTGTATCTGAAACAATTCTATAAAATGAAAAAAAATGAGAAATTCCTGAGTTGAATTTTTGTATTTTCAGAATGACGTCACCAGGATTTAACACAAAAATCACAGGAAAGTTAAGAATAGAATCTAAACAAAATACATAACAGAACAATAAAGACATTTTCTGCTTCAATATTGGATGCTTTATAGTAATATCAACAGTTAACAACTGCCTCAATATTAGATGCTTTATGGTCAACAGTTAACAAGAATGTTCACATGATTGGTTGATAACCATGCATGATAATATACAATTTGTGCATGATTACTTAATTTGGTTTTCAAGAAAATAATTCTATTGGTTTGTAGGAACAGTCCTGATACATTCTATTTTGTAAATAAAATGTATCTCGAATTCCTGAAAAAGTTTTCAAAGCACCAATTTACCATAAAGCTACAATAAAGAAACAGAAAACTATGAACGATTGTACACGACATGTAATATACACTTAAATTATAGGACAAGTAACACACTCAACAAGATAAAACAACCAACAATCTCTCTGTAACCATAGTAACATAATGTTTTCAACTGACACAACACATGTGCTGTGAAAATAAAATTTGAACTGTAAATGTCAATGTTATCATAAAATGGCAGTGATAAGAAAAACGATTAACTAATGTCTATATAGGGCAATTCTTACATAAAAAGTAATATTGTTTGTCAATATCATTATTCATGCAACAGTTTATTTCAAAGTTAAAAATAGTGAGAGAACAACAAAATAAAAGTTCTAATCACATATGGATAACAATACTTTATACTCTTACATGTCTAGCTGTTTATACTGTATGAAATGAATACAGACATTTAGTCTAGATTTCTGATCAGTATTTCAATTGAAACACATATAAAAAAAAATAATAAACAAAGGTGTTAATTTTCACACAAATTTTTCCTGTCAGAAAAACTAATAATCTAAAAAGGCTTTTTTGGAACACATTCACATCTGCAAATGTTAACATCAGAAACTTGACAATGGAGAAAAATAATATACATGTACAATGAATGGCCTAACATAGATATTCAGTGTTCATTATTCAGAGATTTCCTTTTTTCTATTATAGATAAGGGTCCATCAAATTAACTGAATACATTTGAATAGAATATAGTCAATATCAGAGAAACCTGTTCTCAACCTTCTTTTATCAATTGTTTTTTTCAACAGAAAAACGAAAATAAACTTAGAAACAAAATGTTGATCATGAATAATAAACCAGTTTTGAGTTCCTTTTAAGGAATGAGTTGCAACGGTTAAAATGATGTTAATAGGCATACATGATGTCATTGAATAATTGACTCTTACTGTGACTTAATAACATAAGCATTGTGATATTGGAAATGTATAGGAGGATGCACGAACGTGGAAATCATCTATTATCTCAGTAAATCTGTGAAAAATAAAATTGAAAAGAAATAAATGGAGAATGTGTCCCCGCTTGCATACAACATTATAAAGGGACATAACTCAAGAACAATAAAAGTGACGCTACCCAAATTTGTACTTGATCTTAGTTTTGTGGTAATAAGTATTGTGTATAGGTTTCATGTTTGGTTGGGGCAAACTTAAGTTACAGAACGGAAACTACAAATTTTGCAATTTTTTGATTTATAAAGGGGCATTAACCTCAATAATGGTTAAAGTGACACTACCCAAATTCAACTTGATCTGTGTTTTATCAGTGGAAGGCAAAATTAAACATTGCATTGTATAAAGCATTGATTGTACTTGATTCAACTATAATCATGGTTAAAGGAAGATAACTCCAATTTTTTAAAATTAGAAAAAAAATGAAAACCTTAGCAATTTTTCCATTTGTAAAGGGGCATAACTCTAGAACAATAAAAGTGACGCCACCAAAATTCAAAGTTGATCTGTGTATTGTGGTAATAAGCATTGTGTATAAGTTTCATAACATTTGGTTGAGGCAAACTTAAGATTAAGAACGGAAATGAAAAATTTGAAATGAAAAATTTTGCAATTTTTCCATTTATAAAGGGGCATAACTCTAGAACAGTTAAAGTGACGCCACAAAAATTCAAATCTGATCTGTGTTTTGTGGTAATAAGCATTGTGTATAAGTTTCATAACATTTGGTTGAGGCAAACTTAAGTTAGAGAACGGAAACCAATTTTGGGACGTACGGACGTACGGACAGATGGACAATGGTAAAACTTAATGCTCCCTCCGCTGCGGCGGGGGCATAAAAATAAATGGCAAAAATGAACATATACACAACAAATAATTAAACTCCATTACAGTATACCCAACAATGAACACAGTATTAGTACAGATCTATGATAACAGCAGTGCATATAAAAACTTTGGTGCTTAACCATACTGACCTAAATACAACATCATCACCCATACATTTATACCTTTCCATTCACATCTTACATATACATTTATAAACTTATAAGTAAATTTAACATTTCTTTTCAATGCTGTTGCAAATGTGTTTAAGACAAAGTAAAATATACTTCTATAAAATAGGCATTTCTTTTTCTAAATAATTAAAATGCTAGTTTCTAGTCTCGTGGATAATTTACTATGCTTTACAAGCTAAACTTTAAAACAACACCTTTTTATCGAATATTCTTTACTAATAGACATTATTTTAAACTTGGTTAAATGGCTGGTATACCCATCAATTAACCACAACTAAAAACCTTGAGTTATCATATATAATGAAAATATTGGTTTAAAATGTTAATCAACTTTTCCCCTTCATAAGAAATTGTAACAGAAAATTAATCTACAATGTATCTCAGCTACTATTGTGAACCACAAAAAGAATATACTTTTTATATCAAAATCTACAAAGTGTGGAATAATTTTACAAAAATCACAAAAATAGAATCATCACAAAAAGCACTTTTTTGGTAATTCAGCAGTGTTTTAATTATGGAAATAGCCATTACCCACAACCCTGTAATACAGACTCCTTTACTTTTCAGATTAGAGAGGCACACCAGTGCTAATGCATTACACATGCATATACATTCAAATGAAAGAACGTGTTCACCACCTGTTAATTGAAGTTAATTTCATCACAGTACACTTTATATTTGGACAATAGCCCACTTTCCCACAAATTTCCATACAAAATAAAATTAATGTGCATTTCTGTGTAAAAGATAAAATGTTAAAATATCTTTTTGCAATATATAAAGCATGCACAATTTATTTCCATTTCGATGAAAACTAAATATTGCATTTCCAAATTTGGCACCAGATATATTATGTTTAGCATCTTGTGGATATTCTGCCTGAGCAACATTTATCCTTGCTCGTGTCAATTTGAATAAAAAAATTTGTTTAACAGATAAAATCTTTTCAAGTGATTTATGTTTTATTCCCATATTTGTTGCTAAAATAAAACAAAACTGAGGCGAGTTATTACACGAAATAAACATTCATCAATTTACTCGTAACGTGTGGGTTTCCATAGGTGCAGCAGAGTCATATAATGTGTCTGTATCTTGCGTTGGTTCACCTTGTAACTGGCATTGATTGTTCAGAGTCCCTGCTCCACAATCACAGAAAAATCGATCATGTCGAATGAACTCTACATCATGACTGGCATGACAAGTTTTAATACAGTTCACACATATTGCATTCCTCTCTGTTGTATTGCAAGTCCGACATCTGAAAATAGTGTAACAACATTTGTAACGACAATGTATGTTTTTGAAGTCACAATTCTTTTGAACAATAGTTTTATTTAAAATAACAGTTGTTAAGTATTTCTGAAAAAAAAACCCATCATTTTCTTCCAACTAATGCTTTTTTTAATTTAGATTTCAAACATGTTTCAAGCTTTATCTACACCTTTTCCTTGTTAAATAACCCTCAAAGAGAATATATAGATATGTAATATACACTTAGTGTACTTGTAAAAACCAACTCACTTATTTATTGCTCAAATTCTGTATGTTGTGTATACCACTAAATTTTAAGAAACAGTTGCTGATTAGGCAAATTACCCAATATATCTTTGTAAATCTTTTTCCTCTTATTTTTTTTTTAAATCACTAGTTTGTCCTTATCTTCCTCTATTATTTTTCATACAGGCATATACAGTACTATACTGAACAAATTTACCTATAGTAGTTGTGCATTTGAAAATAGTGTGGCATATAAAATATACTGCTGATATTTACCTATAGAAGTCATGCATTGGAAAACTTGTGTAACTGGATATTTTATATAAGCACTGTCCAGTTGATACAGCCCTGTGTACCATGTTGTGATTGCCTGTGATAATGTTATCTACAAACAGATCAATGAATCTCTTTTAAGAATAATCATGTTCCATTCAGTCCAATGTAGTAAACTATTGCTTGTGACAACTAACACACAAAAATAAATTTGTTTTCACTCATTTAATTTTTCAAATACATCCAAGTTTGTGATTTTTCTCTTTTTACCAGATTTGATGACCTTTGTCAATGAACACCACATTCTCCTGGGTGTTATTTTATGATTTTGTGAAACAGAATTAAAATGCTAAAAGTGCTTCATATTTCTACCTGTTTCTAGGCACAAATAGATTCTTCATTACAATGAACAATATGGTTATTCCATCCCATATCTACAGGCACATCTCACTGTATTATTATCATATGTGTTAAAAGTGTGCATTATATGATATTAGTTTCAGTCATTGTTGAAGGCTGTATGCTGACCTTATAGTTGCTTAGAAATAATCCAAATCCAATATTATATTTTTTAAACTATCTTACCTTTTTGTTTTGGATGAACACCACTAGCTAGACAGAGTCCTCCGAATTTATTATTAAATATTTTATTTCCTTCTAATGTTGCCGTAGCATTGTTTGTTATTTCTATACCAGCAGCATTTCCATCAAATATACGATTTCTTCGTAAGGATGGATGACTGTTTGTACTAATTAATACTCCTGCTTGTGCATTACGAAAAATATCATTTTCTTCTAAAATGCCTATAAATACAAAAAAGATTTCCTTTCAAAAATAATGGCTACAATCTTTTATACTTTTATCTATCATGGATAAATTGTATGTAAATATAGAATTTCTATGACAAAATTGCTGATATAATAAAAACAAATAATGCCTTTGGTTTGGGTTCTTGCCAATCACTGAATGCCATATGATGACTTATAGAGGTCAATATAGTATCATGTCAGGTGTGAAGACAGGTAAAAGTGATTAGTGATTATTAACTTGATATCCTCCAGGGGTTTGGAGGACCCTGTGGATTGCCATACAACAACAAGTGGCAGTTTCTTACTGGATAAGCATGGCAATCACAATTTATTTCCTGATAACCAAAATTTTATTTTCAACCAAAAAGGTCATTGCAAATGCTCTATATTGATCAATTTTTAAATCTGAAATTTATTTCAGTCATTTGAATTTAGTCAAGACACAAATATGACTGTTTCCTGACCCTTGACATTGTTATCATGTTTAGCCAACATCTTTGTTTGCTTGTTATAATGAAGATCTATTGCCCACTTATTTCTGCTGGATTTGATAACATATTGATATCTAACATACTTCACTCTTTATACTCTTCATGTTCTTCTAAGAAAACTTAATGAAATATTCAAAGATTATTTTTGTTTCCTTGAAATATGTTAAACAAGTGAAACTGTCAGCTACTGCTCACTGATGATACCCCCGCCCAAATATTTTGGTCAACATGAAGTTGTTGAGTGATGAATCTGAAAACGCATCACAGGGTATAGCTGACTTATATAAACCCTGAAACCAAATTTCAGAAATCCTAGTATTGTAGTTCCTGAGAAAAATGTGACGAAAATTTTCAACTTGGCTATCATGTGTAAAATGATACAAGTGTTCGGTAAACAGGCAGTTGTTGAGTGATGAATCTGAAAACGCATCACACAGTATAGCTTACTTATATACCCTGAAACCAAATTTCAGAAATCCTTGTATTGTAGTTCCCTAGAAAGATGCAACGAAAAATATTCATTGGACGGAAGGACGGACTGACGGATGGATGGACTGACGGACAGATGGACAGACAGATGTAAAACAGTATAACCCCACTTTTTTAAAGCGGGGGTATAATAAACTAGAGGCTCTCAAGAGCCTGTGTCGCTCACCTGACTCTACTTTGGTTTTAGAAATCATGTAAAGATAGATAAAAATCATAACAGATACCCAAATAATGATTGAGGCCAAATTTTGATTAATATTGGTCCCGTTATTTAATAAAATATCCTGGTGGCCATCTTGAACAGTGAATCGGCAACAAAGTAGCAACACTTGGTCAGCACTTCATAAGGAACATTCATGCCATGTTTGGTTTCATTCCATTCAGTGGTACTCTAAAAGAAGACATTTGTATGTATTTCCCATAGGGTCCTATGTTAAACTAAGCCCCCCCCCCCCCCCTAGCGGCAATCTTGGATGATGGATCGAATGCAAAGTAACAACACTTGGTCAGCAACTCATAAGGAACATTCATGCCATGTTTGGTTCAATTCCATTCAGTGGTTCTCTAAAAGAAGACAATTGTATGTATTTCCCATAGGGTCCTATGTTAAACTAAGTCCCCCGCTGTCGGCCATCTTGGATGATGGATCGGCTGCAAAGTAACAACACTTGGTCAACATCTCATAAGGAACATTCATGCTATGTTTGGTTCCATTCCATTTATTGGTTCTCTAAAAGAAGACATTTTTATGTATTTCCCAAAGGATCCTATGTAAAACTAAGTCCCCTGCTGGCGGCCATCTTGGATGATGGATCGGCTACAAAGTAACAACACTTGGTCAGCATCTCATAAGGAAGATTCATGCCATGTTTGGTTTCATTCCATTCAGTGGTTCTCTAAAAGAAGACATTTGTATGTATTTCCCATAGGGTCCTATGTTAAACTAAGTCCCCTGCTGGCGGCCATCTTGGATGATGGACCGACTGCAAAGTAACAACACTTGGTCAGCATCTCATAAGGAACATTCATGCCATGTTTGGTTCCATTCCATTCAGTGGTTCTCTAAAAGAAGACATTTGTATGTATTTCCCATAGGGTCCTATGTTAAACTAAGTTCCCCGATGGCGGCCATCTTGGATGATGGATCGGCTACAAAGTAACAACACATGGTCAGCACCTCATAAGGAACATTCATGCCATGTTTGGTTTTATTCCATTCAGTGGTTCTCTAAAAGAAGTCATTTGTATGCATTTCCCATAGGGTCCTATGTTAAACTAAGTCCCCCGCTGGCGGCCATCTTGGATGATGGATTGGCTACAAAGTAACAACACTTGGTCAGCACCTCATAAGGAACATTCATGCCATGTTTGGTTTCATTCCATTCAGTGGTTCTCTAAAAGAAGTCATTTGTATGCATTTCCCATAGGGTCCTATGTTAAACTAAGTCCCCCGCTGGCGGCCATCTTGGATGATGGATCGGCTACAAAGTAACAACACTTGGTCAGCACCTCATAAGGAACATTCATGCCATGTTTGGTTTCATTCCATTCAGTGGTTCTCTAAAAGAAGACATTTGTATGTATTTCCCATAGGGTCCTATGTTAAACTAAGTTCCCCGATGGCGGCCATCTTGGATGATGGATCGGCTACAAAGTAACAACACATGGTCAGCACCTCATAAGGAACATTCATGCCATGTTTGGTTTTATTCCATTCAGTGGTTCTCTAAAAGAAGTCATTTGTATGCATTTCCCATAGGGTCCTATGTTAAACTAAGTCCCCCGCTGGCGGCCATCTTGGATGATGGATCGGCTACAAAGTAACAACACTTGGTCAGCACCTCATAAGGAACATTCATGCCATGTTTGGTTTCATTCCATTCAGTGGTTCTCTAAAAGAAGTCATTTGTATGCATTTCCCATAGGGTCCTATGTTAAACTAAGTCCCCCGCTGGCGGCCATCTTGGATGATGGATCGGCTACAAAGTAACAACACTTGGTCAGCACCTCATAAGGAACATTCATGCCATGTTTGGTTTCATTCCATTCAGTGGTTCTCTAAAAGAAGTCATTTGTATGCATTTCCCATAGGGTCCTATGTTAAACTAAGTCCCCCGCTGGCGGCCATCTTGGATGATGGATCGGCTACAAAGTAACAACACTTGGTCAGCACCTCATAAGGAACATTCATGCCATGTTTGGTTTAATTCCATTCAGTGGTTCTCTAGAAGAAGTTCAAAATGTAAAAAGTTAACGCCGACGACGGACGACGGACGCCAAGTGATGAGAAAAGCTCACTTGGCCCTTCGGGCCAGGTGAGCTAAAAACAGTATACCCCGATTTTTTTAAAGCGGGGGTATAAAAATTATTTGCTAGAAGATCAGCACATTTAAAATTGAAAGTAAAACTATATGATCCCAACTGACAGATAAGCTTACTTTAAAATTCTTGAAATGCTGAATATTGTTGTCTGTACTACAATACTTACATGATTCTTTTTATGGTAATAGATTTCTTTTTAAAAAAAAAAAAAAGTTTCACAGCTTTAAAGTTTAATGTTAGCTTTTTTCCATGTGTTAGTTTTAAAGTTATTGTAAGTTTTTGCCAGGTGTAACTGCATTATTCTATATCTATTTCATTAAAAAAATAATCTGAACATACCTTTTCCTCCATTAAAAATACAGATTCCTCCATCTCTGCCATCATATATTTTATTTTGGCGCAAAATTGGATTACTGTCTGTTTTGATCCAGACTCCAGCCATTGCATTGTCAAAGATTTCATTATTTTCTATCAGACCCAGTCCACTATTGTAGACAAGAATACCACCATTTTGTCCTCCCCAGATCTTGTTTTTCCTAATGATAGGGTTACTTCCTGTTCTAAATAGAAATAAATCATTATCTTGATCAACTTAAAATCTTTCAATGATAACAAAACTAAATTCAATCACATCACTACTTTTTCTGTATATTGTATTTGTTGTATAAGTATAATTAAAATTTCAGTCTGCTTGTGAATGTTGATATCTTAAGAAATAAATTGCTTTGCCGAGTGCAGCTGGATACGCAGAGGTCCAACCCTGAACAGTTGGGGCAAAAATGGACACAATATTCGCGATTGATACAGGTCTGAATTTGGATAGCAATTAAATATTTGACACATAATAGGTTTCTGACACAGAATAACTGTAGTCAAAGAACTTAGAATTGGTTATATGATTTGAATTTATATTCAATTTTTTGCTTTTGTGCACTACACTATGCTGTTGTGAATTGACCCCCCCCCTTGTTTTTGCACACATTTGAAGAAACTGTCCCCCCACCCCTTTTTTTAAAAAAAAACAACCTTTCCCTCAAGATATGGTCATAATCTCAATTCAAATTTCCAATGGAGTTTGCAACCATAATTACCTATTTAAATACATCATAAAAGTCTTAAAATAGAAAATGACATACATGATCATGGCTAAAATTAATACTTCTTAATCAGCATTTTTAATAGTAACTTCTAAAAATAAATTGACAGCTAATCACCTCAAGACAATACAACATTTCTTTATACATAATTTAAAAGCAGTGTAAGGGAGTTAATCCAAACATAACATTGTACTTTTGTCCATTAACCAGGAAACCCTTGTTTTTCACCCTTTTTTGCCCCTTATTCCTAAACGGTTTGAGCCATAACCCCCAAAGCCAATCCTAACCATCCCTTTGTGGTCTAATTTCAGAGAGATCCATACACATTTCCACAAGTTATTGTCTGGAAACTAGAAAAATGCTTATTTGGGTCCCTTTTTGGCCCCTAATTCCTAAACTGTTAGGACCATAACCCATAAAATCAATCCCAACCTTCCTTTTGTGGTTATAAACCTTGTGTTTGAATTTCATAGAGATCCATTCACTTAAACTAAAGTTAGAGTGCAAAAACCAATGTGTCTTCGGACGACGCAGACGACGACGTGATACCAATATACGACCGCAAAATTTTTTGCGGTCATATAAAAACTGTTCCTACTTTTTTATCTAGCTTAAAGAATTTATTAATATGAGGGATGTGGCATGTGGAGCAGGTTCTGCTTACCCTTCCAGAGCACCTTAGATAACCCCTGTTTTTGGTGGGGTTCGTGCCAATCATATTTTAGTTTTCAATGTTGTGTTTTTCCTTTTTTGCCATGGCATTGTCAATTTTGGTTTCGACTTATGAGTTTGAATATCCCTTAGGTATCTTTTGCCTAGCCTCTCTTTTTTAAGTTACATGTATTTCAGTAGAAAGTTTATAATGAGTGAAATATGGTGTGGAGTATTCATCAACTTGACAGCCACCCGATGATACAGAAATCAAGAATCTAGAGGTCAACCTTATGGTTTCAATAATGGACAAGATTCTATACAATACATCAAGCTCTTAATCACCCTAAGTTTAGAAAAATCGTAAATAAATTAAACAGAAATGCAATCATCCTCTAATTCCCTCAAGGACAAAACATATCATATGCAGTAATAAAACCACTGACAAGATTCCTGACTTATGACATATAAACATGTGACAGGATTAAACTACTTTTTGCAACTCAACCCTTCTCCAATAAATTTCAATTAGAGCCAAATAAAAAAAGAACTCAAATTAAAAATCACTTCTTTATACAATGTTATAATCAGCTTCAAAGAAGATGGCATACAGCAATGTCATACATAATGAAGGAATATACTATCTAGTGCAATGTACAAAGAAAATTACTTACCTTATCTACTACTACGGGTATGGTTAATGACTGTAACTACTCATGAGGGTCTAGTATGGTTGGCTTACCTTATCTGAACACCTGAATATAAATGATTGAAGATATCATTGTTCTCAAGCACTCCATGTCCATTGTCATAAAAATACACCCCAACCTGAAAAAGTTGTAATGAAATTAGGGGTTTCAATTAAAAGTTAGGTACCTAAGAAAAAAAAAGGGGAATGTGTCCCATCAGATGATGCCCCCGCTTGCGTATCATATAAAGTTATAAAGGGACATAACTAAAGAACGGTAAAAGTGACACTACCCAAATTTGTACTTGATCTGAGTTTTGTGGTAATAAGTAGTGTGTATAAGTTTCATAACATTTGGTTGAGGCAAACTTAAGTTAGAGAACGGAAACGAAACATTCAGCAATTTTTTCCTTTGTAAAGGGGCATAACTCTAGAACAGTAAAAGTGACATCACCAAAATTCAAACTTGATCTGTAGTTTGTAGTAATAAGCATTGTGTATAAGTTTCATAACATTTGGTTGAGGCAAACTAAAGTTAGAGAACGGGAACCAACTTTGGGATGTACGGACGGACAAGGGTAAAACTTAATGCCCCCTCCGCTACAGCAGGGGCATAAATAGCTTTAAAATAAATCAGTATCCTCTCTGAAAACCATGAAACGAACAAGTTATATGGCTAACAACAGAATTAAAAGTAATCAGAAGCTTTACTATGTGAATTAAACTTGTGAATTTTATATAATTAGTTGAATAAGTAAAAGTTTGAAGGAGTCTCTGACTTTCATTGTATATAATTGGTTTTATAGTTGAAATGTAGGAACTATTAAAAGTTAAACAAAGGTTCTATTCACTTGTTCAGAAAGACTAGCAAGTGGAACATGATTACCTAACAACAAAATAAATATTGTTTTAATGAATTAGAGGTCAGTTCATGTTTTGCAGGTAACAAGGATAAGCTGTAATATTTAATACAATGTTGTTATGATTAATATCTTTACAATGATTATCTATAGGATGCCTAATTACCTGTTTGCCACTATGTATCCTATTCCTGCGTAGTACTGGAGTACTGCCTGTTGTAATCCATACTCCTGCTAAAGTATTGGCATACACTTCATTCTCTTCAATTAGACCCTGTCCCTTTTCATGCTGTAAATTATCATTTTTCATTAAAACCGGTTTGCAACTTAGAAATTTATCATTAAACTGATCTAAATTTAACCTATAACTTATTTTAAATACTTTGTCCTCTGATTAAATTAGTGTAAACTTAAAAACTAGAATAAGAATGTTTTTGTCACTTTTAAAGACTTCTGTATAATCAAAACTTAATTCTTTCTAATCTCATTTAAACCTTCAACATGCAATATGGACCTTGGTTACCCACTCATCTTAGTATGAAATATGAGATCAAGACTAGTGATCTGATAAATGAAATTATTCATCATTAGAGAACATATTTATAACTTGTAGAGGTATGAAAGAGTTTAACAGTTGCTTGGTGTACGGAGAAAATTTTCTCCACTAATAAACCTGAGTAAAATTTGTAAATAAAGGCTTTTTTTTCTTCAATTCTATTTTCAATACTTTTAACCTCTACATTATATCAATTTTTATATTCCTATATTTACAAGTATATTGCATTCATGTATTATCAATTTGTATTTAATCAGGATTTTGGCTGGTATGTTATCAAACTTCCATCAACCATCCAATCAAATGTAAGCATGTTGATTCTTTCTGTGTATTTTAAAGGGTTTACTCAATATTTCAATATGTCTGACTATAATTAATCAAAATACTTACAACATATATACCGCCATGTTGACCATGATGTATTTTATTATGTCTGACGATAGGATGACTGTTTGTTCTGATCTGGATACCTGCTAATGCATTACCTGAAAACAATACAAATAGGTGATTTGTTGAAATAAAAAGTAGTGCTAAAGGTAAGAAACTAATAAAGCTGGTCACACAAAGGTGTATCTTGACACCTTTGTAGCAAAATTAAAACTGCAATTTATTATTAGATAAACTGACATATATAACAGCATGTATAAGAGGTTATCATTTTCTAAGGACTTCTAAAGCTTACTTGCCCAGAAAACTAAACATTGAACAACATAATTACTTAAAAAGATATAAGATGTGGTATGAGTGCCAATGAGACCACCCTCCATCCAAGTCACAATTTGTAAAAGTAAACCATTACAGGTCAAAGTACAGCCTTCAACACAGAGAGGCAACTATCCAACAGAGTCCAATTAAAGTGGATGTAAGCAATTATAGGCAACTAAATGGCCTTCAACACTGAGAAAACCAATATCTTATAGTCGGCTATAAATCTCAACAGGAAAAATGTGAAACAATTCAAACAAGAGGCTGTCAGAGTGACAGCAAACTGGATTTTCTTGCAGAGGTCGAACCCTGAACAGTTGAGCAAGTATGGACACAACATTTAAGCTTAAAACAGCTCTGAATTTGGATTGTGATTGAATATTTGACACAGCATAGGTTTGTGACACAAAATGAATGTGGTCGAAGAACTGAAAAATTTGAAATCGGACATTTACCTATTATGGTCCAATATTCAAAATCTAAGTACATTGTTAGAATCAGCATATCAAAGAACCCCAAGAATTCAATTTTTGATGAAATCAAACAAAAGTTTAATTTAGGACCCTTTTGACCTCAATGTGGTATTATCTAATAATGCAAATAAATACAGGTTTAGATTCAGCATTTCAAAGAACCCTATATATATTCAATTCATGTTGAAATCAAACACAGTTTAATTTTGGACCCCGATTTGGACCAACTTGAAAACTGGGCCCAAAATCAGAAATCTAAATATAATGTTTTCTTATAGACAATATAAGCTTAGTTTTTAAAGGAGTTAGCTTCATCAAAAAAAAAATATATATATATATAGCATTCAGAAAATTAGTTTATACAGAATAACAAACAAACCTACCACAAAATTCTTCAATTAATTTACCAAAGAAAAGAAAAAAAAAATCCAAAATGTCATTTATCATTAAAACAATGTCTTTTTAAAATCTACAAAACTTATCTGTAATTATCTTCAAAATGTCTAATAATGAACAGTAAATTTCAAACTATATTTATACCTTCCTACAGAGCTTATCATCATCAACACTTAGGAAACAGAAAATTTTCAAATAAATCTGTCACTCCAATTATAATTGTGTGATTGATATTTACCTCATGCTTTCTTATCTGATAACAGGTGAAAATTATTTAAAAACACTTTTGTTGAAGACCGTACTGTGACCTATAATGGTTTACTTTTAAAAATTTTGACTTGGATGGAGAGTTGTCTCATTGGCACTCATACCACATCTTCTTATATCTACTTAAGTGTAATCAAACTTTGTAGTTCCCAATATTTTTTCTTTCGTTTGTCACAAACTCATATAGATCTGCAACTTATCTATCAATGTCAACAACTTTATCTACACAATGTAATGTAATGAAATTTATCCTATAACAAAAATAGATTATCATCTGATTAAAATGATATTTGCAAATCTGGACCCCCAAACAGGATCGAGTAAAAATTAAACATTAACACACACAATAAAAATAAAATACCACATAACAACTGTGACATCTACCTTCAAACCACACACGACTTAAAAATAATAGTTATACAGAAATTTTTGACAGCTCCTGCCTAAAATCAATTGACCAGATACAATCATTGATAGACTATCTATACATAAACTTATTAATTACACGATTTCTGTTCAAAGGGAAATAACTCAATCATATAATAAATATCACTTTTGGCTACTGAAAGGTCTACAACTCAACAACGAGAAAAGCTAAAATCGTGAAAATTGAACTTGACCTTCATTTAGTCACAGGAAACAACATATCTAAATTTGAAAAAATTTCGTCACACCTTTTCATGTTAATGAACGGACACTGTTTGGCAGCTGCCAGCCCGCTGTACATCCCCAAATCAATAACCGATTTTTCCTTCGAAAATCCAGTTAACAAGAAAACTAACAACTTAAATTATTACAAAACAATTCATGATTAACAAATATGACAGACAAGAACCAAAGTTACCAAACACAACCACAGAACTACAGGCTTCTGACATTAGGGACAGATACATACAGAATGTGGAGTGGTGAAACATGTTTGTGAGCGCTAAACCCTTCCCTAACCTAATGTTCACTCTATTCTATATCTGTCAAGATTATCTTTTTGAGAAACTCATCTCTACCACTCATTATATAGGTAGTTTCCCCAATTCCTTACCATAAATGTTATTGTGTTCTATCAGTCCTCTTCCTTCTCCAAATATATACACCCCTCCTTGATGGCCATTATAAATATCATTTTTCCTACAAAACAATTTAAAAAAATTCATTTCAAATAATAACAATTATTCTTTGAAATTTACATTCTGAGCTTAGTAATCTTATTCATGGTTACATTCTTATACAGCTAGGACAACTGTTCCTGCAATTTTGGTATCTGTAAAAGCACACTTTATACACAAAGCTAACATCAATTTCTCAAATTGAAATTTTATGGGATTTTGTTGTTTCAGATTACAAAAAAATCAACTTATAGCTAATTGAAAATCATATATATCACAACTGTTTATGGTAGCGCACTATTTATCTTTCCAAAAACTAACTTTTTACCTAAAGTTAAAATTTAAATATAAATACATGTATACCTGGAGTCAAACTGGTATGAATTGTTTTTTGGAATTCTTATTTCTATATTTAAATTAAATAGCAAGTAAAGTTATAAATATTTAAGATATGCTTAACTAAAATGGTCATTGTTCAAACTGCATCAAGAAAAAAGTCAAACAAAATCAAAGTATATAAAACTCATCTGAATATTTAGTTAGCTACTCCACATACCTGATAGTAGGATCACTGTTTGATGTTATCCACACACCAGCAAAGTTATTAGAGTGGATTTTGTTTTCTATGAACTGCCCACGTCCATTTTCATGGACATATACACCCCCTGTCTGACCATGGTGTATCTCACACCTAACAACAGTGGGATTAGCACCAGCTTTAACTTCAAATCCTGCTATTCTGTTATTATGTATATCGTTAGATTCGAAATATCCCTGAAAAGTATACAGAAAATTAACATACTTTGATACTTAATAACGTGATATATAATATAAACAAACCTAATGTAATAAAATGCTTCGCCAAGCGCATCCTGATACGACCGCAGAGGGCGAACCCTGAACAGTTGGGGCAAGTTTGGACACTATATTCAAGCTTGATACTGTCTGGATTTGGATTGTGATCTTTTTGACATCATATAGGGTTCTGATACATAATAAATGTGGTCAAAGATCTTAAAAATTTGAAAGTGGACATTTAATTTACCTAGTATGGTCTGATATCCAGAATCTAACAACATGGTTAGATTCAGCATATTAAAATACACCTAAAATTTAATTTTAGTTGAAATCAAACAAAGTTTAATTTTGGACCCTTCAAACCTTAAAATAAACTAATTTGAAAACAGGGCCCAAGGTAAAAATTCTAATTGCACAATAAGATTAAGCATATCATAGAGCCGCAATAATTCAGTTTTAGATGAAATCAAACAAAGTTTAATTTTGGACCCTTTGGACCTCAATGTAGACCAATTTAAAAATAAACTGCTTCGCTGAGCGCAGCTGGATACGCCCGCAGAGGTCCAACCCTGAACAGTTGGGGCAAAAATGGACACAATATTCAAACTTGATACAGGTCTGAATTTGGATTGTAATTAAATATTTGACATATTACAGGTTTCTGAATAAATATAGTCAAAGAACTTGAAATTGGTTATATGAATTAAATTTATATTCAATTAAAGATTTCTTGCTGTTGTGCAATACACTGTGCTGTTGCGCAATACTTAGTAAATCTGTTGTCAGACTATAAACAAATAAAGTTCAATTAATTCTCAATGTCATATTAGAAATTTATGAAAATCAAAAGGGAGCTTACATCAATAGATATAAACAATTCACCAAAGTTTCATGAGAATTGCTGACAGCATTTTTGAGTTATTGTCCGAAAACTGGAAAATCCCCCTTTTTTAATGAATGAAACCCCATAACTCAGAAATGTAAAATGTAAAATTTATAAAATTCTAAAGGGAGCTTACCCCAATAGATATAAACAATTCACCAAAGTTTCATAAGAACTGCTGAAAGCATTTTTGAGTTTTTGTCCGAAAACTGGAAAATCCCCCTTTTTTTTTTAATAAAACCCTGTAACTCGGAAACCCAAAATCTAAAATTTATAAAAATCGAAAGGGAGCTCATGTCAATAGATATAAACAATTCACCACAATTTCTTGCAAGTTGGTGAAAGCATTCTTGAGTTATTGTCCGAAAATTGGAAAATCCCCCTTTTTTTAATGAATAAAACCCCATAACTCGGAAACATAAAATCTAAAATTTATAAAAAACGAAAGGGAGCTCACGTCAATAGATATAAACAATTCACCAAAGTTTTATGCAAATTGGTTAAAGCGTTTTTGAGTAAATGTCCGACATGTTGACGACGGACGGACAGACGGACGGACGGACAGACGGACAACAGAATACCATATTACGTCCCGTAAACGGGCGTATAATAAGGCCCAATATCCAAAATAGTAATACAAAGTTAGAACCCCCAATAATTAAAAACTTAATTTAATCCGATTGAAATTGGTTAAAAGATTTGTATTTATTTTCAATTGAAGATTTCTTGCTATTGCGCAATACTGTGCTGTTGCACAATACTTAGTTAATCTGTTATATATAATAATTTACACACCCTGTTTGGTGCATATCTCCTGCCATATCAGTATTTGCTGCTTTTATATATAAATCAGAAATAATCAATGTAAAAATGGAAAATTTTTGGGAAATAAAAAAACCCAAAAAGTTATGAAAAAAATCCCCCCCCCCCCAAAAAAAAATTGAAAAAATTTGAAAATTTTGGAAAATCTTGAAGAAAAAAAGTATGACCCTCCCCCCCCCCCAAAAAAAAAATTAAAAAAAATATTCCCTCCCCCCCAAAATTTTTTTTCAAATTTGGTGAGGGGATTTTTTGGGGGGTTCAATTTTTTTTAATTTGAACCCCCCAAAAAAATCCTCCCTCATTATAAACATTTACATTAAATTAGTGGGCTATATTCTAGGATCAGGACACACACATAATTTGACATGGTCTCCATGAACTTTACTCAGACTAGCTTGTAAATTCTAAAGAAATCATATAAAAAATTAATAAAAATATGGACTTAAGTCAGGGTCCATTATTGTCTAATGAAGCCAGATATAAAATAAAATTCAAGTAATGTTTTGTTCAAATACTTGTGACCTGATTACTCACCAAGCCATTATCAAAGGTAAATATTCCTACATCTCTACCATGATGAATGTGATTGCGTCTCATGATAGGGTTGGCATGGTTCTTCACCCATATACCTGCCAAGGCATTTCCACTGATCTCATTGTCTTCGTATGTACCCTATAAATTCATTAGACAGAAAATAACACATGTATGAAAAAGTCATCATTGACTACAAACACCAACATTTTGAGACAATCAAAATAAATTAGCCTGTTCCAAACACTTTCAACAAACTTAGTTCATAAATAAAATTAAAATCTAGCAAAGAAGTGCTGGAATTAAAAATAAGAAGAATCAATGTTTTTGTGACTTCCATTTTCAAATATTTGTTGTTTAACTGCCCGTAGGTTTTCCCCATATACAAAACACTTTTACATGTGTAATGGTCAAGCTTAATATTAAATTTACGCATCTCTTGAAAATATGTGTTTTTGTTTGTTTTTATAGTCACAATCTGGAAAGTATCATGTTTTCACCAAACCCTGTTGCTGTTTTATATTTACTTCTATAACAGAACTTCTGCCATTTGCAATTTCTCAATGGACATAAGTGACAATGTTGAACATCTTTGATTGATTCTATCTCATGTTTAGATGAAAGATGTTCTTGGGTAAAACAACTGATGTGTTGGTGAAAAATATTTAAAGAAATGCTTATTTAACATTAGGGTTGGCACTAAAAAAATTAGGGCCACCAGGGAAACACTTAACACATACCATTTTAGCTCAAACTAGTTCATTCACTTTTCCATGTAATCAAGAGTCTACAAGAATTTGCTAATACCCTCAAATTAAGGTACAACACCATAAAGTTCAAATATTCATAAAATCAGATATGGGAATAATATTTTGGGAAGGTTACTTGTGACATAGAAATAAAAGAAAATATGGTGTATATGTTAATGAGACAGCAGCATATTGACACAAATTACAACGCTCATATCTGATGAAGATCAACAACAAAAAATGCACAAGCAAGCTAAGTGAAAAAAAAAATACATTCACAACTACATTGGACTTAGTATAATAAATTTGACAGTATAACAAAGAAAAATAAATCCCCTCTTTACCCTTTTCTGGTGTAATTTGGTTGCAGTCTCATTGACATATCCCACATCTATCATTTCTTGATTCCCACCTGATGATTATTTTGTAGCATCATAAACAATCTACATTTGTGACATTCTACAATAACTAACCTGTGCGTAATCTGTCACATAAAGTCCAACATTTTCACAATCTTTTATCTTACAATGTTTTATAAAAGGGTCAGCACCTGTACCAGATACACATACAGCAGCACCCACTATAATGATGAAAATATCATAAATAATAATAAATCTTCATAAACATTTCAAATTTTAAATCTATCCCTAAAACAATTTCAATTAAGAAGAAGTAACTGCACAAAATTACTTACAGTATTTTATTCTTCACGCTTTTTTCTTCTACTTTAGATTAATTGATGGATATTACATGCATATAAGGAATGTTAACATGTTATTATCATATGAATATGAAATAGGCATTATACAAGATTGACATGCTGAGCAAATTTTATATGCTAGCTTATAAGGTAGGTCTATAGGAAAACATGTCATCCTACTCACACACATTATTCCGACTTTGTGGCTACCACCTCTTACTCCTACATGTCATGTGCCATCAAGAAAAAAGGCAGCAAATACGATTTTAAAGCCTGTGCTTTGATCTGCCTAAGGAATTTAACCCATAACCTCATGGCAAGCACCCAACAATGAGGAAGTTCCTTACAAATAGAATATGAGCTCTTGATTAAAATATTAAAGACTGTGTTTCAGTTTATTACATAATCAGTGAATATGACTACAAACAAGCATTCTGAGAGTATTGCATGGCAATACATAGTCCCCTACCGATAAAAATTCATTGTGCTGGAACACAAGATGCTGTCAGAGTGACAGCAAACCGGATTTTCTTGCTGAGGTCGAACCCTGAACAGATGCGCAAGTATGGACACTACATTTATGCTTAAATCAGCTCTGAATTTGGATTGTGATTGAATATTTGACACAGCATAGGTTTGTGACACAAAATGAATGTGGTCAAAGAACTGAAATATTTGAAATTGGACATTTACCTATTATGGTCTAATATCCAAAATCTAAGTACATTGTTAAAATCAGCATATCAAAGAACCCCAAGAATTCAATTTTTGATGAAATCAAACAAAGTTTAATTTAGGACCCTTTGGACCTCAATGTGGACTAATTTGATAAAGGAGCCCACAATCCAAAATCTCTCAATACATGGTAGGATTCAGCATTTCAAAGAACCCCATATATTCAATTTTTGTTGAATCAAACAAAGTTTAATTTTGGACCCTGATTTGGACCAACTTGAAAACTGGGCCCAAAAATCTAATTTTAAATACAGGTTAAGATTCTGCATTTGAAAGAACCCTTTATATATTTAATTTATGTTGAAATGAAACACAGTTTAATTCTATCCATATAATTTTCTGTTCAAAGGGAAATAACTCAAACTGAATAAATAGTTCTCTAAATTAGATATTATGTAATATACATCTTTTTTCAAATTATAATCAATAATATAATAACAAACAACCAGTGATGACTAAATTCTCTAAAATTAGATATGATTTAATCAACAAAACATTGTTAGAATCAGCATATCAAAGAACCCAAAGAATTCAATTTTTGATGAAATTAAACAAAAGTTTAATTTATGACCCTTTGGACCTAAATGTGGTATCTAATTAATAATGAAAATAAATACAGGTTTAGATTCAGCATTTCTAAGAACCCTATATATATTCAATTTATGTTGAAATCAAACACAGTTTAATTTTGGACCCCGATTTGGACCAACTTGAAAACTGGGCCCAAAATCAGAAATCTAAATATATGTTTATTAAAAGACAATATCAGCTTAGTTTTTAAAGGAGTTCACTTCATAAAAAAAAAAAAAACATAAAGCATTCAGAAAATTATTTTTTACAGTATAACAAACAAACCTACCACAAAATTCTTCAAACAATAAACCAAAGAAAAAAAAAATCAAAAAGTTTATCATTAATACAATGTCTTTTAAAAAATCTATAAAACTTATCTGTAATTATCTTCAAAATGTCTAAAAATGAACAGTAAATTTCTTACTATATAGCTTTAATCTTATAAGCCTTAAAATCATCAGCACTTAGGAAACAGAAAATTTACAAATAAATCTGTCACTAAAAATTATAACTGTGTCATAAGACATTTACCATATGATTTGTAATCTGATAACAGGTGAAAATTATTTAAAAACACTTAGTGTAATCATAATTTATTTATATAATTAACAATTTCTGTTCAAAGGGAAATAACTCAATCACATTAGAAGTACCACTTTTGGATATTAAAAAGGGCGATAACTCAACAAGGATAAAAGCTAAAATCATGAAAATTAAACTTGACCTTCATATAGTCACAGGAAACAACATATCTAATATTTGAAAAAATTTAGTCATAGCGTTTTCATGTTACTGAACGAACACTGTCATGACTGTTTGGCAGCAGCCCGCCCACCCGCCATACATCCCCAAATCAATAACCTATTTTTCATTCGAAAAATCTGGTTAAAAATGCTAACTTGATCAATAACTTGTGGTGATGTAAACCAAATAACAAATATCAAGTCAATATCTTCAAGCATGATGAAAAAAAGTGTGGAAAACTGATTATTTAAGTGAATTTTCGAAGTCCAAGGACCATAACTCTGCACAAATTCATCAGAACAACAAAATTCGAATTGATCTGTAACTTGTCACGACAAAATAATACACCAAATATCAATTCAATATCTTCAAGCATGAAGAAAAAAAGTGTGGTAAACTGATTTACCGGACTGACGAATGGACAGACAGACGGACGGAGTGCAAACCTGAAGTCCCCTTCGACTTCGCCGGTAGGGGACTAATAAAGCCAAATTATATACTGTGAATTCAGATATCATTGCGTGCATTTATTATTGTGATTTTTGAAGAATGAACAAAAAACGAGATTAATTATTGTGACTTCGGGAAAAGCTGCATACAGATATATGTATCAGATATCAGAATGCGGGTTCTTATTATTGTGATACTCATCCAGTCGCATTATTCGCAATAAAAAAAAACCTTGCAATAATTTCTGAATTAACAGTACTTGAACTATCAAACTAGTTAATAAACAACCTACCAACAGAAGTACTTTTAATCCTACAACTGTCTATGACTGGAGAACAATGGTCTGTTACTTCTAAAGCATAATGTTTGTGATGTGGTACAGATGATGTAATATCAGGTGAAAACTGAAACAAATAATACAAAATATTACTTTTTGATTTTCCATCTGATTGAATACAAATAAAATGAAAACTTTGCATCTGGACAAGTAATATTTAAATGAATATTCCTTACTCTTGGATGTCAATCCAAAAGAAGTACAGAAATGTCAAGACTTTTTTTTTGAAGAGAAAGTTCTTTTGCAATCTTCATTCCTGCCTAAATGTTAGCCGAAAAAGCCTACAAAGAAAATGCCGAACAGTTGATCTTGTAACACAAAGTAAACTGTTGTGATAAACAAATGATTTCTCAACCCAATCTAAAAGATAACAAATTTTGTAGAATTTTAAAATATGTTTTATTATCATGATCATCATCTTTACTGTAATTTTATTTAGAACCAAAAAAAAACCCACTATCCTATTACAACTGGTTTAACTTAAAACTGAAATAATTATACATACAAGTATATTAAGAAATCAGTTACATTTACAAATCCTGCAATATATGATCCGATTACTACTGAAACAAAGTGACTGATGAAAGATAATTTTGGTATAAACCTGCCATGAATATGTATCTAACAATCTTTATCACATACCATTAGTGTACCTTTATATTCTATAAAATGTCCAGGGCAATAGTATAGAAGTGAACTCACCCAGTTGATTCTGAAATTTTTGTGTTTTTATCATTGCAAAAATAATTAATCTCACATTTTTGCCTATTCTTAATAAACAGCTGCGCCATGAGCACATGATACGCCCGTCACGTTTTCAAAGAATAAATTTCAATAATTTCTCAATGTCATATATGAAATTTATAAAAAAAACTAAAGGGGGGGTTATCTTAATAGATATAAATCAGTCACCAAAGTTTAATGAAAACTGCTCAAAGCACTCTAAGGATATTGTCCGAAAACTGGAAAATCCCCCTTTTTTTAATGAATAAAACCCCTAGTAAACGTAAAATCTGAAATTTAAAAAAATCGAAAAAGGAGCCTACGTCAATAGATATAAACAATTTGCCAAAGTTTCATGAAAACTGCTGAAAGCATTTTTGAGTTATTGTCCGAAAACTGGAAAATCCCCCCTTTTTTACTGAATAAAACCCAATTACTAGTAAACGTTAAATCTGAAATTTAAAAATCGAAAGGGAGCATCAGGAAATATATATAAACAATTCACCAAATTTTAAGGAATTTTTAACTGCTCAAAGCATTTTTGGGTTATTGTTCGAAAACTGGAAAATCCCCCTTTTTGTAATGAATAATACCCCATAACTTGGAAACGTAAAATCTAAAATTTATACAATTCAAAAACAAGCTTATGTCAATATATATAAACAATTCACCAAAGTTTCTAGCAAATTGGTGAAAATGTTTTTGAGTAATTGTTCGAAAACTGGAAAATCATCCTTTTTGTAATGAATAAAACCCCAAAACTCGAAAACATCAAATCTAAAATTTATAAAAAACGAAAGGGAGCTCACGTCAATAGATATAAACAATTCACCAAAGTTTCATGCAAATTGGTTTAAGCATTTTTGAGTTAATGTCCGACATGTTGACGGACGCATGGACTGACAGACGGACAACGGTATACCATAACACGTCCAGTAAACGGGCGTATAAAAAATCATAATAATAATCACTTACTCTTAATGTAACATAGCCTAAGTAAGCGTCTTTAGCACCTTCTACAAACATTACTGTAGATTCACTCTCTCTTTCAATAATCACATGATCAATCACATTACCAGAAGCTAAAAATAAAATAGAACATTATTACACATTAGAAATCAGCATATATGTAATCACTAAGTTTATCACAACAATCTAGTTATTTGGGTAAGTTGGTAATTTTGATAATATTGAATGAATTTGATTTTTAAAAAATTCCATTGGAATCAATACTTTAACAAAAACTGAGAAATGTAAGAAAAAATACCATAAACAATGTAAATAACAAGCATTATGAGAGTATTGCATGGCAATACATAGTCTCCTACCGGGTAAAAATTCATTATACTGGAACAAAAACGCTAACTTGTTCTATAACTTGTCATGGTGTAAACAAAAAGAAAATATAAAGTCGATATCTTCAAGCACGACTAAAAACAGTGTGGAAAACTGAATATATGAGTGAATTTTTTCAAGTCCAAGGACCATAACTCTGCACAAAATTATCAGACCGAAACAAAAATTTGAACTTGATCTGTAACTTGTCATGATAAAACTATTTACCAATTGTCAATCAATATTTTCAAGCATGATGAAAAAAAGTGTGGAAAACCTATAACACTCTAACATTAGATATGATGTAATACAATGTACTGTGGATTCATTTATTTTCGTGGGTATCAATTTTCGTGGATAGAGAAAAAAAGATGTTTCGTGGTATACGTAAATTTGTGGATCGCTGATTACAAAAAAAAAAAAAAAAAAAAAAAATTCAGATACGTAATTCACGGATTTCTTTTTGATTTAGGAGATCATCTAACCTTCTTGGTTTGATCAATAATAAAACAAACAAAAAAGAAGGAATTCATTGAAAAAGTTTTGAATTGTCAAAATCCTCGCTTGGTCATTCTAGGTAAAAGTGTTCATTGAAAACTTCTATTACATTAATGGACAAAGACAACTAATTATTTGTTTGTTTTACAATTTATAAATTCTTGTCGGAATTTTATAAGGCATTCAAAACTCTATGATTGAAAGCTCATTTCCCTAATCACGCTATAATAAACAGTCATATAAGTAAAAGGTGTGAAAAGAAATGTGCCTGTCATAAACAATATTACCAATGGGCAATATCCCCGTACTTAATCCTATTGATTTTTAATCACCAGTAAACCAAACTATGACACGGTAATTAACAACTTGCAGTTATTTTCCATGAACAGTTTTAATCAATTTTAAAAAGTAAATTATCACTGATATTCGATATATTTATTATTGATTTAATCAAAATACTTGTATCTTCT
This sequence comes from Mytilus californianus, assembly GCF_021869535.1. Classification (NCBI taxonomy): domain Eukaryota; kingdom Metazoa; phylum Mollusca; class Bivalvia; order Mytilida; family Mytilidae; genus Mytilus; species Mytilus californianus. The sequence goes on along the minus strand of NW_026262690.1, from coordinate 29,669,373 downwards.
TTCAATAAAAACACGTGTTATGTTACAATGTTTATCGCTAGTCAACACTATACTAGAACTGCATACCATAACCGGAAATAAACATCCGACTCCATACACATTTCTCAGGATTATTCTTCGTTGAATTCTTAAATTCGTGGTTCACTGTGACCAACGAAACCCACGAAAATTGTTATACCACGAATAAAAATGAATCCACAGTATATCTATTTTCAAATTACAATCATTTGTCACAAACTAATATAGATTTGTAACTTACCTATAAAATGTCAACAACTTTTATCTACACAATGTAATGTAATGAAATATATATCTTAATAAAAATAGATTATTATCTAATTAAAGGATTTCACTTAATAAACAAAAATATATATATATACATGTAGCATTCAGAAAATTAGTTTATACAAAATAACATATAAACCTGCCACAAAATTCCTCAAACAATTTACCAAAGAATCTTTTAAAACAAGAGTGCACACGCTGAAATGTCTCGCCTTCTTTACTAATCATTGATATTATGTTGATAGTCCTAAATATAAAGCTTTATTACAACCATGACAACTGTCACATAAACTTAACATTAACCAAGTAAACTAAACATTGACCAATGAACCATGAAAATGAGGTCAAGGTCAGATGAACCATGCTAGGCAGGCATGTACAGCTAACAATTCTTCCATACAACAAATAGAGTTGACCTATTGCTTATAGTTTAAGAAAAACAGACCAAAACACAAAAACTTAACACTGAGCAATGAACCTTGAAAATGAGGTCAAGGTCAACTAAAACCTGCGTGACTGCCAAATAGATCATAAAATATTTCCATACACCAAATATAGTTGAACTATTGCATATAGTATAAGAAAAACAGAACAAAACACAAAAACTTAACTATAACCACTGAACCATGAAAATGAGGTCAAGGTCAGATGACACCTGCCAGATGGACATGTACACCTTACAGTCCTTCCATACACCAAATATACTAGACCTATTGCTTATAGTATCTGAGATATGGACTTGACCACCAAAACTTAACCTTGTTCATTGATCCATGATATGAGGTCGAGGTCAAGTGAAAACTGTCTGACGGGCATGAGGACCTTGCAAGGTACGCACATACCAAATATAGTTGAACTATTGCACATAGTATTAGAAAAAAAGACCAAAACTCAAAAACTTAACTTTGACCACTGAACCATGAAAATGAGGTCAAGGTCAGATGACACCTGCCCGCTAGACATGTACACCTTACAATCATTCCATACACCAAATATAGTAGACCTATGGCATACAGTATAAGAAGAACAGCCCAAAACACAAAAACTTAACTATAACCACTGAACCATGAAAATGAGGTCAAGGTCAGATGACACCTGCCAGTTGGACATGTTCACCTTACAGTCCTTCCATACACCGAATATACTGGACCTATTGCTTATAGTATCTGAGATATGGACTTGACCACCAAAACTTAACCTTGTTCATTGATCCATGAAATGAGGTCAAGGTCAAGTGAAAACTGTCTGACGGGCATGAGGACCTTGCAAGGTATGCACATACCAAATATAGTTGAACTATTGCACATAGTATTAGAAAAAAAGACCAAAACTCAAAAACTTAACTTTGACCACTGAACCATGAAAATGAGGTCAAGGTCAAATGACACCTGCCCGCTAGACATGTACACCTTACAATCATTCCATACACCAAATATAGTAGACCTATGGCATACAGTATAAGAAAAACAGACCAAAACACAAAAACTTAACTATAACCACTGAACCATGAAAATGAGGTCAAGGTCAGATGACACCTGCCAGTTGGACATGTACACCTTACAGTCCTTCCATACACCGAATATACTAGACCTATTGCTTATAGTATCTGAGATATGGACTTGACCACCAAAACTTAACCTTGTTCACTGATCCATGAAATGAGGTCGAGGTCAAGTGAAAACTGTCTGATGGGCATGAGGACCTTGCAAGGTACGCACATACCAAATATAGTTATCTTATTACTTATAATAAGAGAGAATCTAACATTACAAAAAATCTTAACTTTTTTTTCAAGTAGTCACTGAACCATGAAAATGAGGTCAAGGACATTGGACATGTGACTGACGGAAACTTCGTAACATGAGGCATCCATATACAAAGTATGAAGCATCCAGACCTTCCACCTTCTAAAATATATAGCTTTTAAGAAGTTAGCTAACGCCGCCGCCGCCGGATCGCTATCCCTATGTCGAGCTTTCTGCGACAAAAGTCGCAGGCTCGACAAAAAATGAGTTATCTCCCTTTGTACAGATTATATGGTTTAACATAGTACTCTAACATTAGTTATGGAGTTTTTTCATGGACCATAACTCTGGACTAAATCATCAGACCCAAACAAAATTTGAACTTGATCTATAACTTGTCATGATAAAACTATATACCAAATATCAAATCAATATCTTCAAGAACGAAGAAAAAAAAGTGTGGAAAGCTGAGTTGCCGGACTGATGGATGGACAGACGGGCGGATGGACAGACAGACGGACAGAGTGCAAACCTAAAGTCCCCTTTGACTTCGTCGGTAGGGGACTAATAAATAAACTGTTGACAAATTTTATCATTGACAAACAATTAGTGGTTCCCCTTAAACTGACATAACCACAATTTTTAACAAATTGTTCATGCAGCCACTGGAAACAGCACACCTAAGTTTTGCCTTTGCAGGACAAAAATGACAAAGATGAAGTATACTTACCAGCACCTATTATAGCCACATTGGTGTCAATAAATAGATATTCTCTATGATATATTCCTGAATGGACAAAGATTATCTGGTTTTCCAACTCTTCTGTAACAACCCAGTCATATGCAAATTCAATCGTTTCAAAGCACTAAAATTGAAAAAAAAAATGTTTTATAAAATTCATTTATACAGAATGACTTTGCCTTGGCGTTCAGTATTTGTGTTATACTTTTTTACACATGCTACATATCAGGGCTCACGCTACCAGGCGACTAGGGCGAAGATATCGCTTTCCCGTCCGTCACTTCGCTTTCCCCGACCCTCAAAAGCGAAAACTAGTCGCCCTGTGGTTTACGATACTCGCTTTCAGTCGCTTTCGTCATCGGCAATGTTCAATTTTTACCAAGTCGATGAAACAGCAATTTTTCAGTAAAAAGTAAAGAAATTCAAAGACATAAACGATTTATTTTCTTCAGAAAAGAGGTTAAAGCATTGATTTTAAAGTTGGTTGCAAGTTATTTCATAAAAACAATTTTTTATCACTTCCGGTACTTGTTAGAGAGCGTACATCAAATCATTCTAATTTTCGGCAAAATAAGTTCGTTACTTCATTAGAACGTGATGAAATTTGCCTGAAATAAATTTGTTATCCATCTATAGCATTAAAAACGTCATATTCCTTTCCAAATTGCGTGTCAAACATCGTTTATTTTTGTAAATTTTTCTTCTTCGTCCGCCATTGAAATATTTGTACTAAACTACTGATCCGAACCGGACCAGCTATGACCGAAATCCGGATTCATACGATAATGACTACTGAAGAATGAATGGCACAGCTGACAGAGGAATATTGATCCCAAAAGGAAAAATTACGCATTCCACGCGCATTAACACTCTTTTGGTTAGATCTACTTGATTAATGTATATATTTCCATGTATATGAATTGTTTCAATTTATCAATTAAAATTGCTCAACTCTGGGACTACTATACTATGTCCAAGCTTAACTGTGTTAAATTTATATATCTTTTAAATGAGAATTTTAACCACTGAATTTCACAAACATAACAGAGTATATTTTAAATTGAAATAACAACTTTCTTTTCCTTTTTGATATAAAAAAAATCTTTTTTATTATTGCTAGATATTAAACCGGTTTTTTTTTCTGACAAGAGGACTAATATGATTGTGCAACTAGATATGATAAAATTAAACAACTTTGAATTTGAACTGTTACTTTTATTGTACTCCCAGGTACAAATTGAGCAATAATAAAAAAATAAGATACATATGGGCCTTTGTATTATAGTAAAACCAGACATTGTAGCGCCGCGAGCGAACGAGCACTTCTCTCTTAAATCTCACCACTTCTCCCTCTCAGTTTCAAAAAGAGAAGTCACTTCTCCCTATGATTCTGAAGTAGTGTGAGCCCTGCATATGTGTGACTGTGAGTTGAAAACAATCAACTGTCAGTGATAAAAGTCACAGCAGCACGTAAACTGTTCAGCTATGTGGAGGATAAGTTGAAGAAGTATTTCAAATGACAATAGATTTATATTGTGATTAGTTATTTTGATATTTCTGTGCATCTAAAATAATGATTTTTGGGAATCTGATATTATTTTTCATTATTCCTTTATAAATTATAGATTTAATACAAGAAATGTATTGGATTATAAAATGTGAACTAGTTTTTGACACATACCTTCATATCTCTGCCTTTTAACTTTCTGTACTTTCTGTGATACAGATCTCTAAATCCTGGTCTCACGTGTATACCTTTACACTGAAGAAAAAAAACCAAAGATTAGTTAATATTGTGATCTAATGTATCATTCTCATTAAACACAAATCTCTACATTTAAATAATAAACTAGACAAAGTGATGACCCAGCATTCCTTTTTTTTTGTTTCTGGGAGACACAAATGATGCCCCAGCAGATGCAAAGTGTTATTTTAAAATACACAAAGTTGAACATGGGAGCACATAGGTTGATGGTTCACTGTAGGAGGAGTTATCTGGAAAAGCTATGAACCTCTTATGCAAGTAAAGATGGACAGGGGTAAAACAATATGCCCCCAACTTTTAGTTGCAAGGGCATAAAAAAACAAAAGAAGAATGTGTCTGAGGCCACAAATGCCCCCACTCATGCTTTGCAATTTTCCAAGTTAAAAAGGGGCATAACTCTAGAACGGTAAGTGACTTGCTTCCAAATATGAACTCTGTCTGCAAGTTATGGTTCTTAGCATTGTGTTTGAGTTTCATAAAATTTGGATGAGGAAAACTTGTTAAACAGATGGTCAAGGGTAACACTTAATGCCCCAGTGGCATAAGGTGGGGGCATAAAAATAATTAAGGTACTTTTTTATTCATTAAATGTTTGTGAAAAACAAGTAGACCATTGCAGGAACTGAAAGCATGTCACAGGGTAAGACAACTAGATGAAGCTTGGTGCCATACATCAAGAAACTATGACTTGTAGTTGCTGAGAAAAATGTGACGGAAATCTTTTATTCACACACATAGATGGAAACAGAAGTAAACCTGTGTACCCATATTTGGAGAAAGGGTTACAAATAGTATACTTCATATATTCACTAAAGAGTACAAGCTCATTATTATATCTAAAACTTACCAACTGTCTGAAGCTTTCTTTCCATGGGTTATCATAGTCACAGTATACTTGTGGATGTAGAAACTTAAATACCCTTGGTTCTGGGTGAAGCAACGGAAAGTCATACTCAAATACTTCTTGATACAATTTTTTCCTGAAATAAGATGGGATGCATGTAGATACCTCAATATGAATAAAAGGAGAACAGATGTGGGGTAAAGAGCATTCAAACAATAAATGATTGATTTATCATATATGTAACATAAAATGTAAAATGTATAAGAAGATGTACCATGGATGAAACTTAATCAATACATCATCATACAAGACATACAATTTAATAAATAAACTGTTGACACAGAGATATGTATCACCTTTCAGCAGAAAAAGACAATCTGATGGACAGCAACATTCCTTATTAATAAAAAGTTGCTGGACCATGACAAACTGAGATGTACTGATAACAATGTTTCTTTATAGAAAATATCATTGATCTATCAAAAGTAGTTCCTATTAAACTGACTTAAGCAGAAAACTTAACATTGAAAATTACTATTAAATCATAGTCACTGGACCATGACTTATGGGGCAGGGCCTCGAAATAGTCATCAAACTGGTATGTACTGAAAGTAATGCAAATTTATAGAAAATGTCATTGATCTATCACAAGTAGTTCCTGTCAAACTGATTTAAGCAGAAAACTTAACAATAGGTGATGCCTCCCCCAGAAAAGCAACACCTAGGTCTCACCTTCTGAGACAACAAAAATAAAACAAATTTAACAAGGATTTCACATGTTGTGTGTTGTCATGCTTAGCTATTTATTCAATGTATAGGAAAGCAGGAAGCACATGTCTGACATATCCAATAAGCAAACATTCATTACAACTCCCTGTTGAGTTGCCGACCAAATATCATACCTGTCAACAGACCTGTATTCTGTGAACTTCCCCTTTCACACAGGTTTTTTTTAAATACCTGCCGGGTATTCAAATAACCAGGGTTTCAGAAAATGACCTGTTTTCACCCGTATTGTTTCCGGTATTTAGAAGTCAAATATACGTTAGGTTTTATCAGCCTTTTTCTTTTGAAAAGGTAAACAATTGAAAAGTCTCAACTTAGGATTTGCCTATTTACCATGCCGATGACAGCTATCATAGCATTGCATTTGATTGAAAAGTAACAATTTGAGAATTGTCTCATTAATTGTACTCCAGAAAATTGAAACCAGTCAAGTTTAACATATAATTCTATGTCCTGATTAAAAGATAGGCCGTTTGCAAATATAAATTGTCCTATAAAAATCATTTTAAAACAAATTGAACCTTATAATACATTTCTGTTGGAGTAAATAATTTTAATATCACTTACATCATGTAAATGTTAAAGCTTTAAATCAAATCCATATGCTCTAGATATTGCAATGAAAAGAACCAATCTAACATCTTTTTATTTATCTTCCTCCTGTGTATAGGAGCACATTAGCTATAATTGATTTCTAATTACATGTATAGCTGGGGTTTATGACATTCATTAATTAAAAGTAGTGTGAATAAAACAATAAAAGGGCATTGCTTTAGAAAGTTATTTGATTAATGATAAATATCAATATAATTAACCAATACAAAAGTGAATATTTGTAGGAAACTCAGTGGTACATGTATATCTTATAGTATGTAAAAAATACTCTAAAATTGAACCGAAAAAAAGTTCCTATGCATTATGACCTGACATTTTATTCCTCAATGCAGGCCATGACCTACATTTTCAGTTTCAGGGGTTGACAGGTATGGAATATGTAGTCATTCTGCTCAATAGTTTCTGAGAAAAGCAGGGTTGGGAAAGTATTAACCGAGTGGGAAAACCCAGCTTTTCCCGGTCTGGGCAATACTCCTAGAAACGGGTATTACTGGGTAATATGATTTTTCAAGCTTATTTTTACACAAAATAGTAAAGACTTGTTGTAGTTTAATAGTATTATAGCTAAATATATACATTTTATACAGATAACCATTGAGGGTTTCTTCCTTATCTCCACTAATTCTATGTAGGCAGAATACAAGTATTGGACATTTCAGGATACCTTGTTAATTTCCAAGCTTTGCTTCAATATTAAATCCAAGTTGAAAAAATGCATTTTATTGCAGTGTTTAAATGAATTGTAAATTTTAATTGTTATATAATCATATTGCTAAATAAACGCCCTAAGGGGACAGGCCATGAACACTTATAGTAATCAAAAGGCTGATTATTATTATATAAACAAATCTGTATTAATCTGAATAATTACTTATTATTTAGTGATGTACATAAACATATGCTAAAACTTAGTAAACATTTTTAGTAATGAACAAAAATCTTTAAAAGTTATTTTCCTTACACATGTTACATGTACATAGAATTGTTAATTCTTAATATTAGTTATATTTCTTTTTGAATTCTTCGACTTTAATGTATTGCATTTGTGATTAATCACTGAATCCTCTTTAAAATTCAGGCCAGTATTTCATATTATCCAGTATTGCCCAGTATTACCCGGTATAACCCAGTAAAACCCGGGTTTTCCCAGTATTTCACACTGGGCTGGGCAATACTCATAAAACCCGGGTTTTTGCCAACCCTGAGAAAAGTATGAAAAATTCAATGTATAGACTAACATAAAATTGAGAATGGAAATGGGGAATGTGTCAAAGAGAGGTATAGGACAGATCCCAAAAATCCCATGAGCCTCCATAAATTCCAATACACCCATCAATATTGATTTACTTGTGTGACAAGTACTCAACAATCACAAATTTCTCTCATATTATCTCTTCATCATTTTTGGACAGCAACATTGCTTTACTACATTAGACATGAGATTTAGTGAGTTTCAGAGGAAATCAGCAACTTAAATCCCTATTTCACTGACATGTTTGACTTTGGACTGTTATAAGGTTAATGTTTTAATGAATGTCATCATCATTTCTAGTACAACATAAAGGATGGTTTATTCTTACCATAATTCTGTATCATTAGCAATGGTCCTAAATCGTTTACAAACACAAGCTACTCGACAAAGGTCAAACTCTAACAGATAACTCAAAATCTTCAAAAGAACTTCATCAGGTAATTCCTCTTGAATGTATCGAGCTCCAACTGCGTTACCTGACACATGGAAAAAACAAAAATTAATAAATAAGAGGCTACTATTTTAATAAATCTACTCTACCTGCCTAACATCAACAAAATGTAAAAAGTATTCACGAGATTGGTAATTTTTATAAAATAAATGTAACTCAAATTACTTTGCCCAACATAATACAGGGTATACATTCATTTTGTTATGAAATCTTTGGATTCTTTATTGCAAATAAAAATCACATAATGAATAAACTAAGACACATATCATGATGACATAGTTGCTCTGACAGCTGAATGTTCAGTATAAAAGTCCTTATTCATCTTCACCAAGTCAACTTCCCTGATATGAAATGAACATGGAATAAATGTTTTCTGTGTTGTTGCTGATCACAAAGACACCTTCAGAATATTTGTAACTGAAAATCCAATTTGGAAATCTTAAATTTCAATGATCTGGAAAAGCCCATTAAATGTTGGTCATGAGGAATCTGGAAATTGTGACACCTACAAAATTCTATGCTTTAACAAAAGAATCTTCTGTTAGTGCATTTTTAAACTTATATTCATAATTCAAAATATGAATGTTTATCAATTATATCAATCTGTATATGTTACCTTTCAAATATGGAGCTACTGAACGAGAAGATGATTTTCTTCTTTTAGGCATCTGTGCATCTTTTTGGTCTCCAGCTTCACCATTTTCTGATGAGTCCAAACTTCTTTTTCTGAGGTTATATCTGATTCTTCCAGGTTTAATGTCATTCTCCTCGCCGCTGCTATTACTATTTGATCTGTCTCTTCCTCCTTCTGTAAAAAAAAACATAATTACCTGTTATACAAATGTATTTGAAAGTACATTTTTCAAAAGAAATGAAATATAGTGTACATGTATTAGCATGGTGGTAAAACACTAAATCCCTGGGATGTGTTTCAATTGATTTCAGTTTCTGATGCATGATTTGTTATTATTAATTGTTTTTGGCTTTTAACTAGCTTTCAATTACCATACTGTGAGTACTCTTAAATCATACTTTCGTGTTAATTTTGACCTGTTGACACAATTTGTAATGTGTTTTTGTTATTCAATGTTTACTTATTTTGTGTTTTACATTGCGACTTGGATGGAGAGTTCTCTCATTGGCATGCATACCACATCTTCTTATTTCTATGTAATCTTATGTATATGTCGATTTATACTAATATTGTATCATATTCAATGTTATAAAAGACGGGTTTATCTATAATTGACCTAGAAAACATGGGCGCATCCAATAACCTCTCACGCGACCAATCAGCCATTACAAATGTGAAAAAAAACGCATGTGTTCTGATCAAAACATTATCGATTTTCTGTTTACATTTGTATTTCTTTCATTTTCTGATTTATTTTACTATGGATACTGCTGAAAGTTATAAAAAAGGTGGAGGCATTTCTTTTGCAGTTAATAGTTGTACAAATAATCGTAGATGTGGAAAAAAATCAATATTTGAATTACACAACAAGTTGCACAATGACTGCCCTTGTTTGATTCCATAGAACATGTAAAGTCTCATTTGATGCCTTCTGACAAGCCAACAAACTTGAGTGGATCAAAGCTATAAACAGCAAAACTTTGCATAAACAAGTTTTTGTATGGTCCAGACATTATTTTATGGATGGTGCACCGACTGCACATAATCCGTTTTTTAAAAAATAAAACTTGTTATGAAAGTAAAATTACACTGGCAGATAAATGTTAACACGTTGTAAAACGACTGTAAAAAAACTTAATCTATGAAAATTAATTCGATGACTATAGTGCATCTGCCGTTTTTTGTATAGAAGATCCATACATCAGATAAGGATCCAGGATTTTGAAAAAGGCACCCCCCTAAATCCGCCACTGCACATTTTTAAATAATAACAATGAAAATTACCCTGAGGCTACATTTATTTTTAATTGTAAGCAAATTAATCAACCAAGTATGAAGAGACGAACTTTTTTATTCATGACGACTATCTTTATATATGCTGCAAAATGGACAGACATTCTGACAACATCAACTCAGACAAAAATACTGTTCACAGAGGAGTAAGGAGTTCAAAGTTAAATGAAAATGATATTTGCAAATCTTGACCCCCAAACAGGATCAAGTAAAAATTAAACATTAACACACCCAACAAAAATAAAATACAACATAACAACTGTGACATCTACCTTCAAAACACACATGACTTAAAAAAGATAGTTATAAAGAAATTTTTGACAACTCCTGACTAAAATCAATTGAACAGATACAATCATTGATAGACTATCTATCCATATACTTATTAATTACATCATTTCTGTTCAACAGGGAAACAACTCAAAATAAAAATAAATCATATAATAAATATCACTTTTCGCTACTGAAAGGTCTACAACCCAACAACTAGATAAGCTAAAATCGTGAAAACTGAACTTGACCTTCATTTAGTCACAGAAAACAACATATCTAAATTTGAAATGATTTCGTCAAAGCATTTTCATGTTAATGAACGGACACTGTTTGGCAGCCACCCGCCCGCCATATATCCCTATATCAAGAACCGATTTTTCCTTAGAAAATCCGGTTAATAAAAGGGGGAACCACGTCGGCGTGTAGAAATATTATGAATGACGGTGACACCTTATTGTATACTAATGTAACTAAGTTTTCTTTACTTTAGTGGAATTACTACACAAATTTAATTTTCAACTTCGATATAGCAGATTAGCTGTTTCTCGATCGTACTGATGAGGTTAACACTTAGTTTCAAATTGATATTTAATTATTTTGGACGGCGCTTTCATATTTCGAAAAAAGTAAGGTTTGTAAAATATTTTATTCCTGGGTGCCAGTTCTTGCTGAAAACCTTAAAGGTATTACAAACAGTTGCATCCATAGACAAATACTAGCAAAACTTACCATTAAGGGCCCTTCCCTATAAGCCTCATCTTAATGGTCCACATGATATGTGTACCATGGTATATGTAGACATGTGTGCTTAAAGTATATATTCACCTTACTTTCTTTATACGAAGTACATGTGTATACAGTAACTTCTGTTGAAACTTGATTTGAACTTTCCTCATCAGAAGATTATTCTGTGCATGAATTATAAAATTTTACACATTAGAAAGGATTTTTCAAAGGTCTTGGTAATCAAATAATTTACTAGAACCTACAGACCACAAGCACAAAACTCTCGTCTCTGTGAAAAAGTTTATCATCAAACGGTACATGTTTATATGTATATTTTTCAGCAGAGACAAGTAACTGCGCATCGGAGAAAACGGGCTGTTGAATGATAGTACCATCGGATTAGAGGATTGTTGAATTTCAGGACCGTCTAATAATTCTAATTATAAGTCTGACCACAGAAATTTCTATGATTTGATAAAATTGCACCTGGTTTTTCTAATATATCACATTCGACCCGGCAAGACAATTTATTTTTATTTAAGTACATGTATGTGTTATAATAATCAATATTATGATTACCAAATGATTATATCCGATATGTAACCTGGGAATAGTATTCGTATATAGTATGTCCCGGGTGTAACGTATCAAATACAGTTATATTTTAAGGACACGACACCTGGCCTGCAATACACTTATAATTTTAATGTCCATTCCTTATCTAATTACTTTATTATTTATTACTGGTATATAGCATTTATAATTTTGCTAAGGTCAAGCACGCCCTCTCATTCTTGTGTTTATGTTAATTATATGCAGTCGGAGAAATAGATGTATATCTTGTTTATATTTTTTCACGGTTGTAATGGCTACCGCTACTACGATGACGCCTAGGAGTCGCATCACAAACTAAGGTAGATAATCAGAAAAACCTATCTTTACAAAACAACTTTCTTTGAAATTTTTATTATTTGAAGAAATGACCAACCAGAGAGAGACAACAATAGGTCATAGTCTCTTGTTAGTGACTGGCTTCATGGTGCTACAGAATATTTCCTTTGTAGAATGATTGATTATAATATTTATAATCTTCATTTATCCATGTGTAAGAACAATATCATATACTGTACAATATCTTATAATAGGCTTTATATAAGGATTTTTGCCTACATGTACATATTCAACCACTTGTTAACCCGTTACTAAATTGTGACTTTTTGTTCTAGTATATTATAATGTAGCAAATAAGTGACTTTCTGTCCGGTGACTATATATCTATTCATTTACCCAATAACTGATCAGGTAGGGACTGGTTTTAATTGTAATGTCCTATAATGTCCCATCAAAATTTCAATTAACCATGGACAGATTGCAGAATTAGCCAGTATTTCCCGCTGGCTTGGTCAATATTTGCCAACCCTGGATTACTTACTCATTTCATTTCTTTTTGCAATAAAATGATAATTTCCTCAGCTTAGCTCATAGAATATTCATATAATGAGCACCTCAATTTATTAAACAACTCCTGCTAACTTTAATACAGGGTCTGGCTGGACAGGATGTATGTGTAATTATTTGATGTGAAAGTGTCAGGACTTGCAAGGCCAAGAGCATAGGCATAGCTTTAAGGCTGCACTGGAAATGTTGACACCCAGACATTCTGATGGCATTCATCATATTACAAAATGTATAAACTGAGTAACACTTTGCCACAACTCGGCCAAAAAGCCAGCATGGTTTTTACCGGAACACAAATTACTTTTGGGTTCAATATTAGTATGGATAGGGTGATCTCTTCTGAAATTAAATGCTAGATGTACCTAGATGTTGCTTAACACAGCACTGTTTACATTACTGAATCAAGATAAAGAGTGACTTAAAAGTAACCATAGTTTATCAAAAAGTTATATTTTATTTTCTGTTTCATTTCTATAAGCCTTCATTTCAAAATTGATTTATTAATTATTCTAATTTAAAATGTGTTAATTGATTATATGTCCCATATTTTTTTAATCTCTGATAATTTATGTCACAATTTTTTTTATAAATCATTGAAGCATCTGACTCTTCATGTACATGTATGTCTCTATTGTAAATATAATCTTGTACGTGTAGGAAATTTTATTCATTGAAATTCAAATACATGTTATAGACACTTTAATAAAATTGATGATATTTAAATTATATAGCAGAGAAATATGAACAGAACATGCTAAGTACTGCCTAGACAGTCTCAGTCCCTAACTAGGTCAAAACAAAACGATAAAAAGCTGTTTATACATTGCTACTTTTTCAATGACCACATAAAATTAATGCATATGGGTACAAATTACACAAATGTGCATGTAGATTTAAGGGCAGATTAGTTGGTCTAATGTTTGAATTATGACATTTTGACATTCATGAGGCTGTAACGTAACAGTTAACCTGTCAATAATCCAGCTTAGCTAGTCAGTCTAGGACAGAAGGATTCATATATTGGCATCATAATAGTAAAAAGAAATAAAACATTACGTACTGACTGCTAAATTAATACCTCTTAGAGTAAAATAAAGTAAAATAAAATATTCCTCAACACCTTTATAATCACTTTAATCCATATTTACAAATTTACAATTCATTAGAGTAAGAGAACTGTTTTGATGTTCTCCTGATACTGGAAGAGTATTCGACTCAAGTTTGAGATGCTCTCACTTTATTTGATTTTTGGTCTTGTCAAATAAGACTCAGAAAATTCCTGAAAATTAGGCCTGACTTAAAAATATTTCTGTTTGCCCAATCCTACCCACCAGTCTCAGGTGTGGGTAGGTAGGTAGGGAAATTCTTTTTTTTTTTTACTTTTAGAGAAAAATAGGGGAAAACATTATTTTACCTTGTAAACAACTTTTAAAATGAAAGACTATTATAGAGTTTTGTATAAATTGTCAGACACATATATGCCAGGATCTATAATTTTGTACTATATGATCTTTTCTATAAACAGTTTTTTTTCAGCATTCAACCTCAATGTTCACACTTTTTTCTGAATGTTTACATTGTAAATACAGACAAACATTTTAAATGAGTTTATACTCAGTACTACGAGGGAAAAATATTTCCCAGAAATAAGAAAAGAGATCACTGATAAAATCACACCAACAAAATGGAACTGCACCTTCACGAACAAAACTAAAACGAAACCATGGAAACTACGGGTTTTGATTTTAATCCAACTTTTATTTGTACTAGCGGTCTCTAAAAACACCGCAAAGGACCTCCTTTGTGCACAAAGGAGTACAAAGGACCACAAAGGAGTATGATAAGTGCACAAAGGACCTGAAATTGTTTATTAAATGGGGGGGAAAGGCATTTCTCACGAAAAAAATATTAATTTTTATTAAAATAAATCGATGTAAAGTTGAAGATTTACGAAACCGTGTTCCGTAACCGGTACGGATATGCATAAGATTACGGCCATTTTCGATAAGATGTTAGTATACCTATAATTATATATTGAAAAGTATTGAGAAAACATGAACATATAAATAAAGACTGGACATTAAACCGGAGAGAAAAAATTAAGCTAACACTGTTTGTAAAGATTTCAAGGCAATTTCACAATAAATAAGTTTTGTATAATGAGGACTTGATTGCGCTTGGGATGAACAAAGCGTTATATATTCTTTACAGTTAATTATCAGCGTTCAAAGATCGTCTTTAAAAACAATAACATTGTTGAAAAAACAATTATATGTATTAATATATTAAAAAAAAACAAAAAAAACTTCAGACATATGACATATGACATATCTGCGGAAAATGGCCAAATGGACCTATCAAATTTAAACTGTGCTTTTACTCGGGAAGAAATCGTTATTGCTGTAAAGCAAGCTAAACTTCGGAAAGCGGCTGGATACGATGAAATACCGGCGGAAGTGCTCAAAAATGAAATCGCAATTGAACTGTTATATGTTATCTGTAACGGCTGCTTTGAACTGGGTAAAGTACAATGGAGCCAAGGGATAGTTAACCCAATACTCAAACCAGGAACACAAGACAACCGACTACCATCAAATTACCGGGGAATTACGCTTGTGTCCGTACCCAGTAAGATATATTGTAGTGTACTAAATAATCGCCTGAACGCTTTTTTTGAGGAAAACAATATCCTTTGTGAGGAGCAGAATGGATTCCGTAGCAAACGTAGTTGTGAAGAGCATATTTGGAGTTTATTTAGCGTTATTTCAAACAGGAAAATTTCAAAACATTCAACTTTTGTTAGTTTTATTGATATGCGGAAAGCTTTTGACTCTGTACCAAGAAATTTATTGTGGTATAAACTTCAAAAAGTTGGAATACGTGGTAAATTTCTGTCTGCTTTACAGTCCTTATATGAAAATGTTAGATGTACAGTTCGTGTCAATGACAGACATACACCATGGTTTAATGTGGACTGCGGAGTTAAGCAAGGCTGTTTATTGTCTCCCACACTATTTGCCGCCTACATCAACGACCTTGCTGAACGTATCAATAATCTACATTGTGGTGTTCGCATCGATGATACAATTCTGAGTATACTTTTATATGCAGATGACATTGCATTGATTGCTCCGGACGAGGAAAGTCTCCAGAAGATGTTAGATACTGTTTCGGAGTGGTGCCGTGAATGGAAAATTGATATAAATCCAACCAAAAGTAATGTTATGCATTTCAGGAATAAACCTGTCAGTCGATCGGACTTCCCATTTAAATGTTCCGACTTGGATATTGAGTACACTTCTTCATACAAATACTTGGGTATATGGTTCGACGAGCATTTAACTATGGACAAAGCAGTTAAGGAACTTTCGAAGTCAGCAAGCAGGGCACTAGGCGCGCTTTATGGAAAGTTTATTAGTACGGGTGGAATGTCACACAGTGTGTACACAAAGTTATATTCCACTATGGTAGAACCCGCTTTATTCTACGGAGCAGGCATTTGGGGAACTAAAACATTTTCAATGATTAATTCGATTCAGAATAAAGCAATTAAGTTATTCCTGTCAGCCGGTAAATATACATCAAATACCGCCGTCAGAGGGGACATTGGGTGGTCCTCGTGTTTTACCAAACAACGTATTGCTTGTATTCGTCTGATGTGTCGAATTACTAGATCTGATGATGTCCGTATTACCCGTAAGATATCAGCATGGATTGCAAATAGGCGTAAGGGATGGTACTAACAAGTTAGCAAAATGATACAAAAGATTAACGGCTACGGACATAGTCAACGATAATAACATTACGACAAAAAACTGCGATGAGAACAATTTGTGAGCGCGTAGATATTGTAGACAATGTCGAATTTGTTAGCGAACTGTTTAATGACAAAAATAATCCAAACGGCAATAAACTACGTACATATAGACTATACAAAGAAAAAGTAGAAACAGAAAAATATTTGAAAATTCAGTTGCCGAGATCGGTCCGACGAGTTGTTGCCCTGTTCCGAAGTGGATCACCCCCTTTGGCCATCGAGACAGGCCGATACGCACGACCGCAAATACCAGTTAATGAAAGAAGTTGTAAATTCTGTCCGAATGACGTCATAGAAAACGAAAAACATTTTCTAATGAACTGCACTATGTATGATGACTTAAGATATAATTTATTTTCTCGAGCCAAAAACTTTATAGAAAACTTTGATACTCTAGATATTGACAGTCAATTTATCAGTCTTATGAAATGTAAAGACATGCAATCCTCATTATCATACGCACTTTTCAATTTTTATCAGAGAAGAAAGAAATTTATTTGAATGTTAACATATATTTTTTCATAGTTATATTTTTAAAGTCTCTTTATTATGGTTACTATTGTTACTTTTTTAGTACACATCTTTTATCTAGATCCATGTATTTAATATTAATCACATTTAAATTATTTTTGTTACCCTAGAAATATATTGTTTTTTTATTTGTTTTTCAAAATAGTTTATCCGTCTTTTGGCAAAATTTTATTTCCTTTTAACCATTGCTAATGTTTTTAATTTGTAATCCTTTTATCAATATCATCTATCTAATATTAATTGAAACTTTTACTAGTAAATATTTTAAAAGCAGTTTACTTAATGTGATAAACCAATAATTATTTTTTGAATTTTATAAGGATATATATTTTTTTTTTATAAATGTACAGTTGTCTGATATGTTTTAAAGTGTCTCATAAGTCTATTCAAAGGCTGGATATTTGATCTCTGTTTTTATTATGAATTGTTGTATATATATATTGTCTGATCAAATATGTGAAACTATAATAATTATTTATCTATTTTATTTTATTACATATGCAAAATATACAAGTTTTCTAAATATAGATCTTACAAGCGTCGATCAAAGACGTCTTCTATTGAAGTTAAAAAGATGAGAAATATAAACCATTTTACTCAAAATTTTATAAAAAATAAAATAATATAAAATAAGAGAGTTCTTCACTGAAATATTCAAAGCTATACAAATTCAACATGAATCACTCTCAAAACGACTACGTGTCAAGTCTATCTAGACTTCAACAGGTATACTTTTTTTCAAGTTTGTTTAAAATTATGTTTAATTTCAAAGCAATTTATAAATTTTAAATTAAATATTTTATTTTCATCAACATTGCTTTAAGGAAACTGAACTCCTTCTTATTTTTTTTTATCAATTATCTCAATATATGATAAATCTTATTAACAAGCTACTTAGCGTAGATGATTCTTTATACGGTATTTGTTTCTTTTCGTATAATTATTTTAATAGTTAACCATATGCAAAATATCTACTTGCTATTGCAAAAAGTCTAAATTTTGATATTGCGAATGTTAAAATTTTTTCGAAATGATATATGATTTTTTTATTTATATATATAACCAGTTATGTATGAACACATACATAGCAGAAAGTAAATTTCAGAAACTATTTGTTAAAATAATTAAGATGATTCTTTATACGGTATACTTTCTTTTCACACTTCAAAGCTCGGATACTAACGGAAGTGCAATGTTTCGACGTCAAACTTGGTAGCGACGATGAAGGTGGTTTGACAGTTGCATTAGACAGCGTTTTTTCAAAGCCGGACAGATTACTCTGCACAAAGCACATAAAAGACAATGTAACAGATTACATAAAAAACAAGCTGCCTCTAACATCTAATCAAAGATCGCAGATTATGTCCGACATTTTTTACGACAATGGCATAGCAACAGCTGATGACACCATAGATTTCGACACCAAGTCCAATGAACTTTGTAACAGCTTTCCGTGTTTTGCCAATCATTATGAGATAAGACTTAAAAACCGCTTGTTCAATTATATTATTCAACCCTATCGCAAATATGACTCTAACAGACTCTGGACAAACAATAACTGTGAGTCCATGAACCACCGGTTTAAGGTAGCACTGAACTGGAAACCTCACCAATTACCAGAACTTTTAGATAAAGTTTACAATGTGATACAACTTCACCACACAGATTTAAGACGCAGTATAATAGGCAACGGCAATTATGAACTTTTTGGAAATTTCAAGAAACACAGAATACAACATTCCAAATGGCACAGTCTTTCCCAAATTGAAAAAGAAGTGCTTTACAGAAAGCTTGCCAGTGACAAAAAGTTTAGTGACAATATGTTAAGAGCGGCAAATGGTTTTGCGATACCGAAGGTTAAACGTCTCGCCAAGAAGCCTGGTCAACGTCACCGGCCAAGGACAGCTGCAGTGAGGACAAAACCAAAATTTTAAATGTTATTGTTAAATCATATGTATTTATTTATCATGTTTGTTTTATCTTAATAAATCATAATTGGAAATATAAAGTTTTGACTTTTTTGTTACAATGCAAGTATTCTTATACTTCACTTAAAAATATTATCATACGTAAGAAAACAAAGTGATGATATATGAGACAACAAAAAACAACAACAACACATTGCTATCCTATATAATTTTCGAAGTTTTGGTAATGCTTTACCCTTGAAAAATTACAACAATAAAATATCAAGAATAATAATTGACATTTTTATCATTTATGTTAATATATTTAAACTATTTAAAAATTCACATACACGAACTATCACTTTACCCGGATATAAAGTCGGTTCCAAACCGATACCGGTGATAACTAAAAATCGTACATTATTAAAATCGCAATTTTTATTGAAATTGATTTTTTTTTTTACATTTTTCTTCATGAATTATAATATTTTTATGTTTTGAAATGAATTTCAGGTCCTTTGTGCTCATATCAAACTCCTTTGTGCTCCTATGTGCACAAAGGAGGTCCTTTGCGGTGTTTTTAGAGACCCTTTGTACTAGACAGTAACACATGTTGTTTTTCATCCGTATCAATTGGAGGCTTTAATACATAACACAAATTGTCCTGTGATAAAGCGCGGTCAGATCGGATCAGGTTATTCTATGCAACAAACTCAAGACGGATACGGATACGACAAAACTCCGCAAAAAAAAAACATCGCGAATTTTGAATAAAAAAAGATTTTGACTCTGGTGCTTTTTTATGGGTCGGTCGGGTTAGGGCAAACCAACCTATTCTTTTTTATGGCCTTACTGAAACTGGTTCTGATCTAAACTCTGTATTTTGTATGGAGCACAAGCTCGATAAAAGTAATAAAAAATTTATAATGTTTTCAAAGAATTCAGCTATTTTTACATAATAAATCCTGAATTTTAAAAGGAAAGGTTAGAGGATGTAATATAAAAGGTTCAATGACAATGATTGTGATGAGAAAAACAATAAGTTACCATGGTTTTATTTGAGTTTGGCTGCAAAGTACAATGAAGTATGGGACAAACATTTTTCTTCACTGGACACTTCGTCTGGAAAGTATTCAATATTCATGATATTTGCAACATATTTCTTGGACTTGTCCCATAGTCCAGCACATTCTGGGAAGCCTATTATTACATGTAAGTTGGTAGGACATTTCTTACTGTGCCATGTGTCCCAGGTTATAAGTTACAACCCTTGCTGGTAGGGTTGAAACTTTTGAAAGTAAAATCATGCTCTTTATTTACAAAGTGAAATGGTGTTTCGACACCTGTTGATTTTTTCCAATTCCATATGCTATATACTATATTTTGACATCTAATTTACTTGTGTTCTTGGTTTGCTGTCAAATTGGTGTACATGTTTACCCCCACATTAAAACCATATCACCCTTTAATCATATGTAAACAATAAGGATTCAGCTGCAAATGTCTATCAAGTGCCATCTGTTAATATTGAGCATGAGCATAAATAAGTTATCAAACTATACAATGAACAAAAGTTTTATGAAAAAAGATAATCAACATAATCACAACTCATGGCAAAAAACACAATTGTTACAGTGGTACAAAGCATTATTTGTGCCGATATTCTTATGCAAGCACTTCACATAATTTCACATTTAATTCGAACTATAATAATAAAAGAAATAAAGTTAATTTATTATGCAGACTTACTGACTGCAAATAACGACTAAAAATACATTTTTATAAATCAGACAATGACCCCTCGCAAACTCACCTTCGTTATGTCTTCTTGTTGATGACTGTTTTACGTTGGAACGATTTTTTGTATTCCTAGTACTATATCTAGTCGTTCGTGTGTTTTGACTAGACATATTCACAGAAATAACACGCCTTTCCCTGATTTTTTCATGAATAAACACTCCGGGTTACATTAGGTAGCCATCTTGAAAATTATTCCCATTTGAGTGGCTGTTAATTTTGTCGCATCACGTGACAATTCCTCGCCAATAATTGTTCTACTTCCGGGTAAACAACCCCAGGTGCACTCTGTTTGGCACGACTGAACATGACAGCTCTTTTACAATATTTACAAAAATATGTCCTGTAGTCTTAATTTTAATCTGAAGGAATATGGGTATCAGAATTTCCCAAGATCGCTGACGAAGAAAGATAAACAACTTTTGTCTTCAGTAATATTACTAATGTGTAGTTAAATGACCAAGATTTGTTTCTTCAAAACCAAGAAATTGAAAAATAACTTTAAATTTTGCCAAAACAGACACCACTGTTCTGAAAAATTAATTGAAGAACATATTTTTTTTTGCAACTTTATTAAAATTAACCAAATCAAACACCACTGTTCTGAACAATACATAGAGTCTAAATTTTTTTTTAGCTTAAATACAGGCAAAACACAGAGCAAAAATATAAAGGACCTAATACTATACATTGTTTTCAAGCATGTAGGTTTATAATGTCATAAAAGGGCCTTTTAAAGCTGTATTCGGTACGGGTTTTGCTTATAATTTGAGGCCTTATGGTTCCCCAATAGTTGCTTAAAATACTCTTGTTGCCGATTATTTTATATGGCTGCTTTTCGGGTGTCAGAAAATATTGCCGCTGGCTATTGACGTCAAATGGCCCACTATCAAGTCATTCGGTATGCCGTCATACCCTAATGACATTTCATTGGAGACCCATTGAAGAAATATAGATTCCACCACTGCAACAAGTGTGTTACGATAATTCTCCACTGAACATGCTGAAGACAGTTAAATTTCAATATTTAAAGTGTGAGGCTTGCTGAACTTTTGAAATATTTAAAATTTAACTGTTGAGAGTGGAGAATTATCGTAACACACTTATAACAAAAACACATATATGTATATTTATCACTCCTTGCTATCTTATACAAATTATAATTTTTTTTTTTTTTTATTATGCACTACTTTGAAAAAAATCTCAGATAAAAAAATGTTTTTTAACAAACTAAACACTCTGCAACCAGGTATGTCATGTATGTGCAGGAAAGTAATAATTAAAAAAGTTCATGTTTTCTGAATGCAAAGATGAGGAATACTAGATTTAACAGATAGTGGTTGTTTCGAAATTGGGAGTGGAAAAATATACATGACATATTTTAGTTGTCTGCCTACTCTTTCGGGCAAGCAAATTACCTTCTTAACTAAATTGAAACAACACCCCTATTCTGTATTGTTTAATAAACAGAATAAAGGAGATACCATTACCCCCTCCCTCCTTTTAATATGAATTTGAATAGCACAATTTTGTGATTAAAGACTACCCACACCTTTTTAGAATGGCTGAATTTTTTTTCGAATAAATATTCTGAAATAAAATAGGAAAGACTAGGCAAACAACTAAAACTGTCATGTGATATAATTTTATTTTTCAAATTCCACAATATATGATAAAGCATGAAAAAAATTCATTATCATTGTATCTCATTGTTTCTTTTAGTTCTTCCTGCTTCCTTCGGAGGAAAGTGACTTTTCTTTACATTTTTAGTCCCCTATGGATGAAGTCGAAGGGGACTTTAGGTTTGCACTCTGTCCGTCTGTCTATCTGTCTATCTGTCCGTCTGTCCATCCGTCAGTCCGGTAAATCAGCTTTCCACACTTTTTTTCTTCGTTCTTGAAGATATTGATTTGATATTTGGTATATAGTTTTATCATGACAAGTTATAGATCAAGTTTGAATTTTGTTCCGGTCTGATGATTTAGTCCAGAGTTATGAACCATATCTAATGTTAGAGTACTATGTTAAGCCATATTTCTGTTCAAAGGGAGATAACTCATTTTTTAAAAGACATTCTTTGTTAAATTATTTGAAGAATTTTTTGGCAAGTTTGTTTGTTATTTAGTATAAACTAATTTTCTGAATGCTATATATAAAAAAAAAAATAATGAAGAGAAATCCTTTAATTAGATAATAATCTATTTTTTATTAATGTGTATATTTCAATACATTACATTGTGTAGATAAAAGTTGTTGACATTATATAGATAAGTTACAAATCTATATTAGTTTGTGACAAATGAAAGAACAAATATTTGGAACTATTAATTGTATTTGATTATAATTTGAAAATAGATATACACTGTATTACATCATATCTAATTTTAGAGAACTATTAATCATATCTAATGTTTTTTTCATCATGCTTATAAGATATTAATTGATAATTGGTATATAGCAGTGGCGGATCCAGAGGGGGGCGTGGAGGGGTACGCCCCCCCCCCCCCCCCCCTTTGCTTGAACTTTTTTTTTTTTTTGTAAAATGATGAATCAGACTAGACTTCGTGAACTTTGCCATTTCCCGGTCGTGTATTTAATTTTTATGCGACAATTCTTTACTTATAAAGATATTTTTCGCTCGTATTTACTGTAATATATTATTGATTATGTCAGTCATGTCTTTCGCTACAGTGGAGTTGATCAGTACGTTTGAAACATCACTCAGTCATTTTGAAATTCAAATTACAGTAACACATGTTACTGTCTGTTTCGCTGAACTGATATACTGAATACTTTTTTCAAGGCCCAACTGCAACCTGCCTGCTGGGTGTGGCCTTTATGTCTCCATTTGTCGACCGTCATTCACACCTTCGTTGATATTTGATTTTCAGACTCATTCGTAGCCTTTGGTTGATTTGGAACCCCTCACTTCCCTTGTTGAGTGAAACATTTCAACCAAAAATTTGGATAAAAATTGCTTGTTTGTCTTTGTTCGTGTCGGTTGTATTATAAACTTCATTGAATAGCCGTATATCATGTTTACAACAAGTTATCTGTGAGGTTATGCTAACCAGTGGCGTAGCTAGGCCATTTTTAAGTGTACGCCCGATCCTTGGCGAGGGACATGAGGGCCACCAGCGGGTTGAGGTCAAAGGACTTCCTGGTAAGAGGTTCGTTGGGGTGAAGCCCCAGGAACCTCACGCGTTATCGAGAAAAGAAATGCCATTTCTGTCATAAAACTCATCAATAGTAACATACTTTAGAGTCTAATTTGTTTATTTTCATGTTTAATTTATCAGTTATTTTGAATCTAATGGTCATAGATTTCAGAGAAAAATGTCCAAAGCAGTCACTTTATAATATGTTTAAAAGGAGATGTTGAATTAAACAAGCAATCGACAAAAATAAAAACAAAAGCAAAGAGTTTCCATTTCAATGTTGTTCTATTATTTATTCAATAATATGTTCATCTTATTTTCTCCCATTTTATGCACAAATTTTGTTTATGGACACAGGAAATGATGAATGTTTATAGATGGTCAGGTGTAACATAAAAATGTGTAAGGCCGGTTTAGTGGAACCCTGTGTCTCGCCTGGGATAGCTGCTGTCAGTGTAAAAGCGTGATTTAAAAAAAAATCAAACTTTTTTCCGATGCTTTTTCATGATATTGAACAATTAGCTTATATCCAAGTTTCATAACAATCTATGAAGGTTTACAAATTTAACATGTCACAAAAATTTAATCCAGTCTGTTAATTGCAAAAAAAATAAAATAAAAATAAGTCCGTCTTGTCAGTAAATTTTTCCAAAATTTTATTTTACTTTCAAAATTTTGCTTCAGACATAATCTCTTAATCATAAAATAGCTTCTGCCAAATTGTCATAAAATTCGATGAAGGTTTGACAAAGTAATTGATGTTTAACACACTTTAACCTAAGACTATCTTACTGTATCTACTTATTAACTGCAAACAACAAAGTCCTTTTATTAGTAAAATACGGCAAAAAATAGAAAAATGTATGTTTATTATGCTCTGGATACTGTCTTTTGGTCATAAAAAAGCCTCTGTCCAAATTTCATTAAATTCCATGAAGGTTTGACAAAGTTACTAATGCTTAAAAAAACTTTAACCACAGACTGAACCTAAATGTTGACGACGCCGACGCGGAATCTAGGATCGGTTTGTTTCGCTTTCGCGACATAAATGTCACAGGCTCAACATTCACACTTTGACAGAAAATGAACAAATATATAATATAATACCATTTGATTAAAAAGTAAATTTCGTCACTTTTTTCTTCTATTACAAGTCATTGAGGAAAGAATTAAAAGGCTTTTAACCAGTTCTTTTAATTTATTTAGATTAGAATATTTTTTTCTCTAAAATTTATGTGTACGCCCAGGCGTTTTGACGTAAACGTAGCTACGCGCCTGCTAACTAACCATACAACAAACGAGAATTTTCCATGTCCATTTTTTACTGACAAATCCCACATCAAATATATTAGTACATAGCTTTAGATCCATTCAATCATTTTATAATAGACAATTAATGGGGAGAATGCGACATCAAAAATGTCCAACCCAAGCTTACACTTTAACTATAAAATATACATACCCCACGTTAGGAACCGTCACTAAAAATATGCATTTTACACTTATTTTATGTTTTTTAGCCCAAAAAAGGTCCCAAAAAAATTTCGCCTCGCTCCGCTCGCTGAATTTTACATACTACGCCCCCCCTTTCCAAAATCCTGGATCCGCCCCTGTATACTTTTATCATGACAAGTTACAGATCAAGTTCAAATTTGGGTTTCAGTCTAATAATTTTGTGCAGAGTTATGGACCTTGTTCTCCACACTGTTTTTAGTCATGCTTGAAGATATTGACATGATATTTACTTTTTGTTTACACCATGACAAGTTATAGAACAAGTTAGCATTTTGTTCCAGTATAATGAATTTTTACCCGGTAAGGGACTATGTATTGCCATGCAATACTCTCATAATGCTTATTAAATGTAATGTGCATTGTTAAAAATTTTGAATGTTCTTGGTTATTTTTGTAGGTTTTTCATGAAGCTGATGATGGAAACAAGGGATTTCTTACTAGAGAGGATGTCAAAATGGCAGTTGCTGAAATATTTGGATATAAACCATCAAAGGTTAAATGTCAACCTACTCATACATCTAATCTATTTTTCCCTTCCATCTTCTTTTATATTGCTTTTTATACGACCGCAAAAATTAAAAATTTTTTGGTCGTATATTGGTATGACGTTGGCGTCGTCGTCGTCGTCGTCCTGCGTCGTCCGAAGACACATTGGTTTTCGCACTCTAACTTTAGTTTAATTGAATGGATCTCCATGAAATTTCACCATAAGGTTCAATACCACAAAAGGAAGGTTGGGATTGATTTTGGGGGTTATGGTACCAACAGTTAAGGAATTAGGGGCCAAAAAGGGGCCAAAAATAAGCATTTTTGTAACTTTCAGACAATAACTTGTGTGTAAGTGTATGGATCTCTCTGACATTGTACCACAAGGTTCCATATCACAAAGGGAAGGCTGTAATTGATTTTGGGGGTAATTGCCTCAAAATTTTAGGAATTAGGGGCCAAAAAAGGGGCAAAAAACAAGCATTTTTCTAGTTTCATGACAATAACTTGTGTGTAAGTGTTTGGATATTTCTGAAATTGTACTACAAAGTTCCATATCACAAAGGGAAAGCTGGAATTGAGTTTGGGGGTAATTGCCCGAAACGTTTAGGAATTGGGGGCCAAAAAGGGGCCAAAAATAAGCATTTTTCTAGTTTCCAGACAATAACTTGTGTTCAAGTGTATGGATCTCTCTGAAATTGTACTGCAAGGTACCATACCACAAAGGGAAGGCTGGGATTGAGTTTGGGGGTGATGAATCATAAGGGGGTTCAAAAAATTTGGGGGGGGGATTTTTTTTCTTTTTTTTTTTCTTTTTTTCCTTTTTTTTTTCTTTTAAAATTTTCCATTTTAAGTTGGTTATTTCTGATTTATATTTAAAAGCAAATAATAATGATATGGTAGGAGATACACACCAAACAGGATGTGTAAATTATTATATAATAAGTATTGTGCAATAGCAAGAAATTTTCAATTGCACAGTATTGCACAATAGCAAGAAATCTTCAATTGCACAGTATTGCGCAATAGCAAGAAATCTTCAATTTAACAGTATTGTGCAATAGCAAGAAATATCCAATAGCACAATATTGCGCAATAGCAAGAAATTGTCAATTGTACAGTATTGCGCAATAGCAAGAAATATTCAATTGCACAGTATTGTGCAAAAGAAGATACTTCGTATAAATTGCTTATTTCTTGATCAATTTCAATGGGGTTTTATTCTTGAGTTCTTGGGGTTCTTTAATATGCTGAATCTAACCGTGTATTAAGTTTTTGGATTTTGGGCCCTGTTTTTAAATTGGTCCACATTGAGGTCCAAAGGGTCCAAAATTAAACTTTGTTTGATTTCATCAAAAATTGAATTATTGGGATTCTTTGATATGCCGAATCTAACCGTGTAATTAGATTTTTAATTTTGGGTCCCGTTTTTTAAATTTGTCTACATTAAGGTCCAAAGGGTCCAAAATTAAACTTAGTTTGATTTAAACAAAAATTGAATTCTTAGGGTTCTTTGATATGCTGAATCTAAACATGTGTTTAGATTTTTGATTATGGGCCCAGTTTTCAAGTTGGTCCAAGTTGGGGTCCAAAATTAAACTTTGTTTGATTTCAACAAAAATTGAATATATGGGGTTCTTTGATATGCTGAATCTAAACATGTATTTAGATTTTAGATTTTTGGCCCAGTTTTCAAGTTGGTCCAAATTGGGGTCCAAAATTAAACTTTGTTTGATTTCAACAAAAATTGAATATATGGGGTTCTTTGATATGCTGAATCTTACCATGTATTTAGATTTTTTATTTGTGGGCCCGCTATCAAATTGGTTCATATTGAGGTCAAAAGGGTCCAAAATTAAACTTTGTTTGATTTCATCAAAAATTGAATTATTGGGGTTCTTTGATATGCCAAATCTAACCGTGTATTTAGATTTTTAATTTTGGGTCCTGTTTTTTAAATTGGTCTACATTAAGGTCCAAAGGGTCCAAAATTAAACTTAGTTTGATTTTAACAAAAATTGAATTTTTGGGGTTCTTTGATATGCTGAATCTAAACATGTGTTTAGATTTTTGATTATGGGACCAGTTTTCAAGTTGGTCCAAGTTGGGGTCCAAAATGAAACTTTGTTTGATTTCAACAAAAATTGAATATATGGGGTTCTTTGATATGCTGAATCTAACCATGTATTTTGATTTTGGACATTGGACCATAATAGGTAAATTAAAAAAATTGAAGTTCTTAGACCACATTCTTTCTGTGTCAGAAACCTATGCTGTGTCAAATATTTAATCACAATCCAAATTCAGAGCTGTATCAAGCTTGAATGTTGTGTCCATACTTGCCCCAACTGTTCAGGGTTCGACCTCTGCGGTCGTATCAAGCTGCGCCCAGCGAAGCATTTTATTTCACCTTGTGATCAAAGATTCAGAACTTAACTTTGGAAAGAAATGAAAGGACAAAGTGCTTGAAGCCTACAGTGTATTTTTGGTCCCTTAAATTATTATTAACTGATCAGCCAATGATTTCTGAAATATATCTGTCATGTGTAAACTTTAAAAAAAATATGTAATCTGGGGCCAAGTGTCACTTTGGCATCTTTTTTGTCATCATACTTGTGAATGGCTTTTTCAGGAGTGTAGAATATCATCCAGGTCATTTTAACTTACATTTTCAGTTTAAATGAATTTTCAAAATAAAGTAAATCAAATAACATCTAAACTTTCAAATTTTTAATTAAAATCGTTGTTTGTTGTAAAGTTCTGAGTTTCAGGTATATCTAACCTTGTTTGAGGTGAATTTCACGTAAAATTTTTCCTGTGTACAGAGTCACTACAGATTATCATTTTATACCCCATTCTAGGAGTGGGGGCTATATTACATTCATCTTGTCTGTCTGTTAATAAAACAAATATTTTCATCACATTTGCCTCGGGTAGCTCTGATAGAATGACTTCATATTTAGCCAGCAGCATGACAGTAATGAGTTATAACAGATCTGTCAGACATCAACTTCTTGACTGCTGATTCTTTGATTTTTTCTAAGTGATGAATGAACCTCAAAATTTTTATAAAACATTTCTCCATTACTACCTAATAGAATCACTTTATATTTTGTCAGCGATTCGACAGTGATGAGCTGTAACATTTGAGTGTGTTTCACTTTTATAAGACGCCTATTTCATGTTTTCTGATACTTTGAATTACCAGCAGGCCCTTAGAAATATTAATAATATGGAAAATTGCATTGTTAGTGCTCTCATGTATACAATTCTTACCATGACTAGTGAGGGTATGCTTAGCATGACAACATGTACATTCTTGTGATCTTGATGGCAGTTATAATACATAGATGTTTTCATTGATTCTAGTGGTAAATCTTGATATTTAATTAATAACTTTCTATTTGATTGTCGTGTAAAATCCTTATTCAGCTCAAACTAAGCTTGACATGAATACATTGATTGAAGGTCAGGGTGAGCTATTCAGGCTGCTTGGTTTATGTTACATATATTTATGAAGATTTTTAAAAATTAAATCTTCAATTATCGTTCTTACCATAGAAAACTTACTGGGTACTTAAAAATTGATTTAGAATGTGTCTTTAATACTTGTTGTTTATTTTTATGATATATGATATATAAATCTAATTTCATTGAATTTCAGTTAGAAACAGATCAGGTTATTCTTAAGTTTGGAGAAGACATTTATGGTTCAAGATGTAAGTGTTTCACCTATTAGTAATTTAGATAGTATATTGCAAATGTTGAAATTGAAATGGCTATACATTAACATGTAAACAATGCAAAATAGTCAATGAACCATGACTGAACGTGCAGGACCAAATAATCTCAATGGCATGGAAACAAGAAATGCCAGTGCTAATAGAACTGCATACAAAATACCATTGCTTTATCATCAGTGGTCCAATTAAACTGACCTAAACATAAGCTTTAACATGTAAACTATATAAATATTTCAAAATAAATTAACCATGACTGAGGGGACAGGACATACAATCTTCATGGAAATGAGACCTGCAAATGCTAATACAACAACATACCATATATCATTGATTGACCATTAGTAGCTCATCTTAAACTGACCTTATCATGTAAACTTTGCAAAAGTTTCAAAGTTTCAAAGTGAATAGACCATGACTGAAGGGGCAGTGTCAAATAATCTCTATGGAAATAAGATGTGCCAATGCTAATACAACAGTATACCAAATATCATTGACCTTCTATAAGTGGTTCCCCTAAAACTGCCTTTCTAATTATCACATTGGTGACATCAATGCCTAAGAAACAACACAGCTTAGAATCATTCCACAACATTGTCAAGGCAAGACAATAAGGAGATGTGTTTTGATTGCAATGACACAACTATCCACTAGAGACCAGAGGACATGGAAGTAAGCAACTGTATACAGGTCTTAAAACTTTCATACTTAGTTGTATTGTTTGTCATATAATTATAGGCTGTGAGACACATTTCACTCTGATGTAGCAATGGTGTAATATTTATCAAACAGTCATTTCATGACTAAACATCCTGTAAAACAATAAAATCATATCTTGCTATTTGATGTAGCTCTTATGTTTTCTTAACTAAAGGGGACTGGAGGCCCTTACATTCTGGTTTTCATATTTTTCTCACGTTTGTAGCATGTATAAAATGTCAATCCATTCTAATTGAACTGAAGTTAATTAATTCCACTTGTTGCTTTTGTTTCCTTTTAGGCATGAAATTGGCTAAATTCCTGGATGCAATGTCAGAAAAGTTGATGAAATCAGATGAAGACGAAGATATTAGACATACTTTTATGGCATTTGACTCACAGTGTAAGAAAATAAGCAGGAATAAAATGTATTTTATAGTAAACTTATCTTTTACTGGATACAAATTACATTTTTAGAAAAATAGAATTCTGAGTAATGCAGATAATGAAAATAGACTTTTAATTAGGTTGCTATATGTTACGATTTCTTAAGCAATTAGACATTTATTAATATTTAGTGTAAAAAAACGTTGGCTAAAATAGATTACTTTCTTATTAAAATGCATGCATTAAGGGAAACAGAAAAGATATCTTGTTGAATTTTCCATGCAATTTTGATAAAAAGACATATTATACTCCCATCTGTATGCATCTCAGTTTCTACTGGAATGTAGAAAGGAAAAAAAATCTTTTCTCTGTTTAAGTGAATCATAAAGGAAAACTAATAGCTTAGATTATCAGATTGCAGAGCATTCTTTCATGGGAGGTAACTCCGATAAAACTTTCTTGTATTATAGGCAGTAAATAATAATTTTGCCTATAGTAAGGCATTGGAGAAGGAGCAAGTTATTCGATATATATGTGTATGTTTAGGTAGAGGATTTTTGACAGTAGAAGACTTTAAGAAAGCAGTAGGACATGTAGCTCCTCATCTACCAATGCATGCTGTTGAATTATCATTCAGGTAAAGTGTCTTGGAACTCGATAAATCATTAAAAAATTGTTAGAAATCCAAATTTCCTACGTGTGCACTGCATTGTTTTTCTTGGTGTTAAATGAACTAACATTTTTGATAATTTTTTTGTCAATTATTGATAGAGATCTTTATAGTATCGGTAAATATGATACATGGATACAAAAAATAGCATAGGAATTTTGTGTAGAATACCTGACCAGTTGTTGTCACGTTCAAATCAATCACTTTAATACATTTTATTTACATTTTCAATAAATTTTAAACACAAGACCTGATGGTCAAATTTTTAAAAGACTTGAGAGAAAATTCTGAAATTTTAAGAGTTTGTATACTTCATAGATAAAGATGCACTGCAAAATAAACAATAAAATATTAAAATCTCATTTTTATTGATTTCGTTTTGAAGATTTATAGAACTCAAACAAATTCATTATTCTATTTACAAAAAATTTTGAAATTGTATGCGTTTTAAATATTTATTGCCATATAGTCCATAATAATAATTTCTATCAAAAGAATTGTAACTACATTGTAAGTATAATGTAAAAATGTATGCAAAAAAATGAGGATTGGGATATCTAATACCCCCCTCCCTGGTATATAATCATAAACACAGGTATCATGTATGTTTATGTACAGATATGGGTAATAGATAATTGATAAATAATAATATAAAAACAAGAAGATGTGGAATGATTGCCAATGAGACAACTTTCCACCAGAGACCAATTGACGTAGATGTAAACAATTATAGGTTGATTTGAGGCCTTCAATAATGAGCAAAACCCATACCACATAGCAATTTCTAAAAGGCCTCGACATGACAAAATGTAAAACAATTCAAAGTAGAAAACCAACTTATGTACAAAACAATAAATGAAAGGAAATATGATATACAACAACAAAGGACAACCTCTAAATAACAAGCTCGTGAATTAGGACAGGCACATTCAAAATGTGAGAGATTTAAACATGTTTGTGAGCTCTCAACCAGCCCCTTACCTGGGACAGTTATGTAACATCACAACATAAGAACCTAACCTGGGACAGTGATGTAACATCACAACATAAGAACCTAACCTGGGACAGTTATGTAACATCACAACATAAGAACCTAACCTGGGACAGTGATGTAACATCACAACATAAGAACCTAACCTGGGACAGTGATGTAACATCACAACATAAGAACCTAACCTGGGACAGTGATGTAACATCACAACATAAGAACCTAACCTGGGACAGTGATGTAACATCGCAACATAAGAACAAACTGTAAAAATCAGTTGAAAAAGGCTTGAATCATCAAACAACTAACAAAAAGTCATCAAACAACTAACAAAAAGTATTAATCTGAAACTCCTCAAAGATACTGAAACCCAGTTCAAAGCCAATAACAAAGTTCATTTTTGAGGAGTCTGGATTTAATCCTCTGTTCATAAATTGGCAGAATTATATCAGAATAAAAATAGACCTGAGTAGGATAGTCTGCTGAAAAAAAAGAACTTATATAATATAAAAAAAAAACTAAATTTGATATAAATCATATATATATCATAATCAAATTTTTGCATGGCAGAGAATTTTGAGTAATACTGCAGTGTAATATTCATGTTTTATTATTAACAGAGAGCTGGATAGAGATGGTGATGGCCGTGTTAGTTATAAAGACTTTGAGTTCATGATGAAGTACAACTTAGCAGAACATATTTAACCAGAGGACATTTTTATATGCCAAAAAAACTATTATTTCAACAGCATTGATGAACATGCTTGTGATGTTTAGATTGTCACAGCAGAATGTTAAATTCGAAAGTTTCCTTGTGAGGCTTGTGTAATGTTTCAACCAGGAGTAAATGTGGACTCAAGACACTCAGTGTGGGATGGACACACCACACGTTCTTGTGTTATATCTTTATTAAACAATACAGTATTGACAATATTTATATTGTTAAATAATATACTTGACTTATTGTTAACATTGACTATGTTGTCTGTGATATTTTTTGTAGGAATAAAACTTTTTCTGGTATTACTAGTACATTTTATCTCAAACAGTCTTTTTATTTAGTCCTAAAATTAATATACTTGAAAAAGGACATACCACTCATTCTCAGGAAATCAGGTCCAAAACTTGATTCATTGTCCCTGTAAATATTTTAAGCCTTATCTGCTTTAAAATGACTTAAAAACATATGTTTTTGAAACTCCAGGGAGATTTCTAACCGAAACAAACATAATTGCTATGTAGAAGAATATCAAAATTACTCCAGCCTTACACAAAAACGTATTATTTTGAGAAAAACGAATGTCCCTGATGGTAAAGATATTTTTTCTGTTGAGTGTTCTACTTAAAAAGCTTGCAAAATATGTACTAATGTTGCCTTTTCCGATCCATCACCATTCAGCCTGTACATATTTATGTCATTTTAAGTAGTTTGTCATAAAAAAAAAAAAGAAAAGAGTATTGAGATTATATGTCACTATTTTTGTGACCAGATACGTTACCAACTTTTAATTAGACTCTACATTTATCTTGAAAGAATAGTTATGTTGCTTTTGAAGTGTTGGTCCATAGTTGTAACCAAAACAAAGTTATTTTATGTGTATTTATAACGATAAGAAAATTGATAAGGTACTAAACTAGGAAATGGATTTTTACGTTAATTTTTAACAGATACGTTACTATGGAATCGTTTGCATAAAAATTAACCACTTGCATGGGATCCATTTAACTGCATACATATGTTTTTACATATTTGATCTTCCTTTTCAACAGCAGAAAATGTCCTGTTATTAGAAAAATACTTGAAATAAAAGACAAAGAATATTTTGTTTAACAGATACGGTACCAAAAGTTACGTTACCATGTTTTGATTAACGATGAAATACCGGTACTAATTTTGAATTCAGACATATGAGCTATCTGCTTTAATATTTTTTATATGACCGCAAAAATTTTGCGTTCTTATAATGCTATCACGTCGTCGGCGTCTGGCATTTGGTTTCCGGACGATAACTTTAGTTTAAGTGTATGGATCTCTATAAAATTTAATCAAAAGGTTCAATACCACAAAAGGAAGGTTGGGATTGTTTTTGGGGGTGATGGTCCCAACCTTTTAGGAATTAGGGGCCAAAAAGGGGCCCAAAACAAGCATTTTCTAGTTTCAAGACAATAACTTGTGTATAAGTATTTTGATTGGTCTGAAATTATACCACAAGGTTCAATACCACAAGTAGAAGGTTTGGATTCATTTTGGGGGTAATAGACTATGTTCATATTATCGACTTTTGACTCCGGATTATATAATTTGTCGACTGGTTACCTTGGACATCATGGTACCAAGTCAGGTAAGAGCAAGCTAAAGAAGTTAAACCAAGCGTTCAATCGGTACAATTTTGGGGGAAAATTACCTGCTTTACATTTTTTTTTCACTACAAAATCATCGGAAAACAATAAACTTTCCCCTCAAATTACACCGATTATATGATTGATTTTACTCATTTTGGTTGCTCTTACTTGACCGAGTACCATGATGTCGAAGGTAACCAGTCGATAAATTATATAATCTGGAGTCAAAAGTCGGTAATATGAAAATAGTTTATTGCCCAAACCGTTCACGAATTAGGGGCCAAAACAAGCAATTTTCTAGTTTTCAGACAATAACTTGTGTTTAAGTGTATGGATGTCTCTTAAATTGTACCACATTTTACAAAAAGACAATTTCAAATTTTATTTTGTTGGAAAAGAGGGGGGGAGGGGGTAAGAAAAAAAATTTTTTTGGGGGGTCAATTTTTGTTCCTCAAGATTTAAGAAATTATCAATTTTCAAAAAAAAAAATTGGGGGTCACAATTTATTTTGCTAATTCTTTGTATATAGTCTGAAAACAGATTTACTAAGTATTGCACAACAGCACAGTGTATTGCACAACAGCAAGAAATCTTCAATTGAATATAAATTCAAATCATATAACCAATTTCAAGTTCTTTGACTGCATTTATTCTGTGTCAGAAACCTATAATGTGTCAAATATTTAATTACAATCCAAATTCAGACCTGTATCAAGCTTGAATATTGTGTCCATATTTGCCCCAACTGTTTAGGGTTGGACCTGTGCGGTCGTATCCAGCTGCGCTAGGCGAAGCTTTTTTTTGTTTTGTTTGATGTTAAATGAATTATATCATTAATACAACAAGTTATGAGCTTTGGTACCAACAGGATAAAAATAATGTTAAAGTATTGTAATTCAGGTTGCAAACATTGAGTAACGTATTTGTTTCCTATGGTAACGTATTTGTTGCATGCATTGAACAGATATGTTACATCTTATATTGTATTGGATTCGTTAAAG
The DNA here is from genome assembly GCF_021869535.1 of Mytilus californianus. Classification (NCBI taxonomy): domain Eukaryota; kingdom Metazoa; phylum Mollusca; class Bivalvia; order Mytilida; family Mytilidae; genus Mytilus; species Mytilus californianus. The sequence goes on along the minus strand of NW_026262690.1, from coordinate 29,633,465 downwards.
TAATAAGCGTTACGCTTACTTCTTTTTTCAAATATTATATATATAAAGTTTATTTATAATTAATAGTTCCAGAAACAATATAACAGAGTTTTCAATATCAAAGTTGTTTTCTCAACAGATATGTGATCTGTTCGTTTCCAAGTTGAAAATAAGATAAGATATATAAACAGTTGAAAAAATATATGAAATTAACAAGAGCAGTTGCTGATAATTGATATTTTAACATATTTGGATTATATCTTGATTCATTTTTTATTAAGAACAACTAATTGTTATGTTTTTTAGTCGTCACAGTTGTATTTGATAAAGATATGGATTCAAGAACAAATTATAAACTTTTCATGGTCTTTCATCAAGATTTATGACTATTGATAGAATCTTAGGTACCTCTAGAATAGTTTTGCGAGTTGCGGAGGGTATAATGTTTTTGACCCGTCCGTCAGTCCTGTTTCTTGTCATCGCAACTCCTCTCAAACCACACAACAGAATTTCACGAAACCTTTTTAGATAATAAGGACATACTATGTAGTTGTGCATAACGACAGGAAATTGCAATTCAATTTTTTTTCCAGGAGTTACGCCCCTTTGAACTTATTTGCCCAATATACTACTGCAACCTTTTGTCATCGCAACTCCTCTCAAACCACACAACAGAATTTCATGAAACCTTTTCAGATAATAAGGACATACTACGTAGATGTTCATATCGACAGGAAATTACGATTCAATTTTTTTTCCAGGAGTTACGCCCCTTTGAACTTATTTGCCCAATATACTACTGCAACCTTTTGTCATCGCAACTCCTCTCAAACCACACAACAGAATTTCATGAAACTGTGTAGATAATAAGGACATACTATGTAGATGTGCATATTGATAGGAAATTATGATTCAATTTTTTTTTCTGATACAATTTTTTTTTCTTACACTTATTTTATTTCTCCAATGACAATGTGGGGACGTGGGGTATGTGAGCGCTCTCACTAAGGTTCTTTCATTTTTACAGTAAGAGCCAAGATCAAACGGTTTGGAATCCCTCAAATCATATATATATATGTATCATTTGCGCATAATTAAAAGTTTGTTTACACACATTTATTTTCCAAGTATAATTTTGGCGAATGGTCCCAATATGCAGAGAATTAGTGATATATAAACTGCTGATATTTTTTATTAACACCTACACAAATTTTATTTAGGGAAAATATTAATGGCAGCACGTTCTAGCTCATCTTCAGTCTGAGGTTTTGTTGTTACTTGTCCACCATAGCTGTCATATTGTGTTCAATTATTCTTAGAACCAGGCAATTTCCTATCTCTAGATATTTCTTTTGTCTAAAAGATACACCAATTTGCCTATTAAAAAAAAACCTTATTAAATTAAAAAATCTCAATGTGCTAAAAGTAAATTGATCCATTGGCTACTGGTAATGGCAGATGGCAAAAAAATGATTTTATTTATTGACCTATTTTTTATGTGAATAAGCACAGGTGTTTGTAAAAAAATTCCTAACCTATACACCTTTAAAATATGACAACTAAGTGTCTGTGTGAAGAAGGCCAAAAAACAAATGAAAACCAAATATACTACCTGTAAACGTTTACAGCCAACTACAAACATTCCAGAATTATTATTCAAAATTTACAGCAAACTTGTTCTATGGCTTCAAATTCATTGTTCTAAGAAATGACAACTGTTTTCTTGAAAACAGAGGAAAGATGACATGAAAATAACTCAAAACTTTTCCAAAGGGTCGGCGACATCATTTTAATGGTCTAATTTGAAAAGAGTATACAAAGTCCGTTCCCTCTATGAAGAAATCCCCTGTAGGAACCTTGTATAATTTTAAAACTGGAAAAGTATTTCACGAAGTCGAAGGGGACTTAAGGTTTGCACTTCGTCCGTCTGTCTGTCTGTCAATCTGTCTGTCCATCCGCCAGTCCGGCAATCCGTTTTCCACAGTTTTTTCTTCGTGCTTGCAGATATTGGTTTGATATTTGGTGTATTGTTTTATCAGGACAAGTTACAGATCAAGAATTTTGTTCCGGTCTGATGATTTTGTGCAGAGTTATGGTCCTTGGACTTAGAAAATTCACTCAAATAATCAGTTTTCCGCACTTTTTTTCGTCATGCTTGAAGATATTGATTTGATAATTGGTATATAGTTTTATAATGACAAGTTACAGATCAAGTTCGAATTTTGTTCCCGTCTGATGATTTTGTGCAGAGCCTGGAGTTTTCCGCACTTTTTTCGTCATGCTTGAAGATATTGATTTGATAATTGGTATAAAGTTTTATCATGACAAGTTACAGATCAAGTTCTATTTTTGTTCCCGTCTGATGATTTTGTACAGAGTTATGGTCCTTGGACTTAGAAAATTCACTCAATCAGTTTTCCTCACTTTTTTTCGTAATGCATGAAGATATTGACTTGATATTTGTTGTATAGTTTACACCATGACAAGTTATAGAACAAGTTAGCATTTTGTTCCAGTACATTGAATTTTTAACCGGTAGGGGACTATGTACTATTGCCATGCAATACTCTCAGAATGCTTGTTTTTGTCGGGAATGATATAAATCCTAATTAAAAAAAAATCAAACCATTTTAAAACATGGACTACTGCTGTGAAATTCAGTATTGAGGCAATGACATTTTTGAGATTTTTGTTTTTCAGCCATTTATTTTATATAATCATTAACTGTGTAAGATTGACACATAGTTACTGATAGGTCAATATGAAGGAATTAAACTGACCCAGGAACAAGTCTAAGTTTTGTATACTAAAAATTCAGAAATTAAAGGTCAAGGTCAGTATGTTACTGCATACACAGTTTTGTCAATCTTAGTGATACAGTACAAAATTATACACCAAACTCAAATCAGACAATGCTTTACTATCACAGGGATCAAAGGTGAAATTCAAGGTCAGAGTGACCTGACTTTGATATGTGATTGGTATATGACACATCCCAAGCTCATGATGCAACTGCATATACTAAGTTTGTTTAACCTAAGTTTAACGGTACAAAAAGTAAGAGCTGGACACAAATAGGACAAGGTTTTATTACCATAGGGGGTCAAAGGTCAAAGTCAGGGTCTGAATGAACTGACTTAAGAATGCAACACATCCCCAGCCAATGATGCAGCTGCATACCAATTTTGGTTATCTTACGTTTTACGGTACAAAAGATAAGAGCCAGACACAAATTGAATAAGATTTTACAGACGGACGGACGGACATGGTGATTCCTATAAACCCACCCACAAACTTTGTTTGCTGGGGTTTTAAAAACGAATTTTTGTCCTGGGTTAGCTATAAAGAGACTAATTTGGTCGTTCCCTAACATTAAGTTAAATACTTCACAGGCGCTTGGGTACATGATTTGGATTTTTTTCATTGTTTGCACTGAATATTCAATTTTTTATTTTTATACCACATACTGAACACCGTCAAGCTTGCCTTGCTTGGTTTTGGATGAATTTATCCACCCTGAAAATATCCTTTATGTTTCTATCCATAATATTAAGTGCAAACAATGTAAAAAAAATCCAAATCCTGTACCCAAGCGCCTGTGAAATGGTTTGTTACTATTTTGTCCTATTTTGCGCTTGCGAATCACAGGCACTTGTCTCTGAAATTTTTTGTCCCCTATATACCTTGTTATTAAGGTATATAGGGGTTAAAACAATTCAGAGACAAGTGCCTGTGTTGCGAGTACAGGGTTGGTTATGTATACTGACAATGAAGCTGTAGCGACATTGGAATCGCTTTGTTAATCCGAAATTTTAAAGTTCTTGTTCACCGTAGTATGGAAGGTTTTGGTTGGTAGGATTGGGGCTTGTATAGACGCTTGACAGTTTGTTATAACTATTTGTTGTAGTTAATAGTTGGTAATAAATACATAATTTCTGTTATTTCATATTTGTTTCTTGTTGTAAATACACCAGCTATTCCATCTAGTGTCCTGTCAGGAAAACGCAAGTTTACAGTTCGTTAATGAAACGAAGAAAAAAAACCCGTACAGCTGGGAGCACACTCACAGACCTCCTTTGCCAGGCGCGTAGCTACGTTTACGTCAAAACGCCTGGGCGTACACATAAATTTTAGAGAAAAAAATATTCTAATCTAAATAAATTAAAAGAACTGGTTAAAAGCCTTTTAATTCTTTCCTCAATGACTTGTAATAGAAGAAAAAAGTGACGAAATTTACTTTTTAATCAAATGGTATTATATTATATATTTGTTCATTTTCTGTCAAAGTGTGAATGTTGAGCCTGTGACATTTATGTCGCGAAAGCGAAACAAACCGATCCTAGATTCCGCGTCGGCGTCGGCGTCGTCAACATTTAGGTTCAGTCTGTGGTTAAAGTTTTTTTAAGCATTAGTAACTTTGTCAAACCTTCATGGAATTTAATGAAATTTGGACAGAGGCTTTTTTATGACCAAAAGACAGTATCCAGAGCATAATAAACATACATTTTTCTATTTTTTGCCGTATTTTACTAATAAAAGGACTTTGTTGTTTGCAGTTAATAAGTAGATACAGTAAGATAGTCTTAGGTTAAAGTGTGTTAAACATCAATTACTTTGTCAAACCTTCATCGAATTTTATGACAATTTGGCAGAAGCTATTTTATGATTAAGAGATTATGTCTGAAGCAAAATTTTGAAAGTAAAATAAAATTTTGGAAAAATTTACTGACAAGACGGACTTATTTTTATTTTATTTTTTTTGCAATTAACAGACTGGATTAAATTTTTGTGACATGTTAAATTTGTAAACCTTCATAGATTGTTATGAAACTTGGATATAAGCTAATTGTTCAATATCATGAAAAAGCATCGGAAAAAAGTTTGATTTTTTTTTAAATCACGCTTTTACACTGACAGCAGCTATCCCAGGCGAGACACAGGGTTCCACTAAACCGGCCTTACACATTTTTATGTTACACCTGACCATCTATAAACATTCATCATTTCCTGTGTCCATAAACAAAATTTGTGCATAAAATGGGAGAAAATAAGATGAACATATTATTGAATAAATAATAGAACAACATTGAAATGGAAACTCTTTGCTTTTGTTTTTATTTTTGTCGATTGCTTGTTTAATTCAACATCTCCTTTTAAACATATTATAAAGTGACTGCTTTGGACATTTTTCTCTGAAATCTATGACCATTAGATTCAAAATAACTGATAAATTAAACATGAAAATAAACAAATTAGACTCTAAAGTATGTTACTATTGATGAGTTTTATGACAGAAATGGCATTTCTTTTCTCGATAACGCGTGAGGTTCCTGGGGCTTCACCCCAACGAACCTCTTACCAGGAAGTCCTTTGACCTCAACCCGCTGGTGGCCCTCATGTCCCTCGCCAAGGATCGGGCGTACACTTAAAAATGGCCTAGCTACGCCACTGTTTGCCTCTTTTCCTTTAACAGTACGCTACAGGGACTCTTTTCACAAAAAATCTTACAACTAAAATTGATCGTAAGTTATACTGAATTGTTCATGACTTACGAGTGTTTTTACTCGTAAGATTTTTTGTAAAAAGAGTCGCAGGCGTGTATCTTTGTGCTTTGGGGTAGTAAATAAATAAGAAAATTTTATTTAAAGTAGGATTTGGTGAACAGTTGTTTCATCAGCAACCACACTTTCCACATTATTCTTCATCATTTCGATAAATCTTCGTGTACAACTATATATATCTGTTGCAGTCGTTGCAATGCGTCTTTTCAGCAATACCGAAACCTAAATCATTGTACTTTGACAATCATTGTACTTTGACAATTACGAGATTGATCTGACGTCCCATGGTTCCAGCAAATCCAGCAAAAAACGTCAGACGTCAGAGCAATCTCGGACTATACCTTTGACATGCAAAAGAAAGATTAAAACCAGATAAAGTATACCACCAAGCTTATAATCTCTCAAACAAAAGTTTTCAAACGTTAATTAAACCACATATTTACTGAAACAAAAGGTAGTAATTGTTTATTCCATATTTCGGGAGAAAAACGTATTCAATGACAGTCTAAGTATTTCTTCATACAATTTGTACAAATCCTTGCTTCATCTAAACCAATTTTACACCAAACAGTTTACTGAAATATACATGTAAAAGCATGTGAAGTTAGCGCGGTGAGTTTTTCTCTCAAATACAGTACAATTCATTTAGAAAAACATACTACAATAATACAAATATGAAATAATCTTCAATATTTTAACTTATATTCGCTCACTTGAAAAATAAGAATAGAGAGACAGTATATATTAACTTTTCAAGTGTTGTTGTAATATCGTATGGATAGGAGTTAATTTTTTGAGGCAGTGACTATTTTGCCGGCGATTTCATCGATATAGAGTTTTGCTATTTTGCCTGTCTTAATTCAGATTTGTCAGTATATTATGTACGAATCGAAAATCTGCAGAACTATACACTTAAAAGGCATTAGCTACGAGATATAAAAAAAAATAAAATATGATTATTTTTTTGTTCAATCATTGGGTTATTTTCAAAAAATGTCGAATTTTGAATTGCAAAATTGAACTAACGTTACTACTTCAAACAACCCTCTTCATAAGCAAATCGAAACAAAAAGTACTTAAGGAATAACATATAAAAAAAATACAATCTTGATAATGTCATACAAGAATATATTTAAACATTTTTTGATAGGGGGTGCAATATGTTATAGAGAAAGTCCAAATAACTGTCCATTCCTGGGTAATAGTGGAGCGGAGGCCCGTAGGGCCGACGCCCATTATTTCCCAGGAATGGACAGTCATTTGGACTTTCGCTAACTTAAAATACACCGTAAATATTAAGAACGAATCTTTAGATTATAACATTTAAAAAAAAATTATTTCATTTTGTAATGGTTTTCTTTTCATTTCCCCGTGTTGTACCCAATAATCCACAGGCAAAATAAAAAAAAAAACTAGTATTTATGCATATATGTTAATGGATTACTAGTATGTGTGTTTTTCGTTTGATAAATCTTGGATGTAGAATCGTCTGATAAAAATGACATGGTAAAATAAAAACTAGAATAAATTTCCAGGTATGTAACACTCTAGTATAGGTTATTTAACTAATGAGGGTGTGCTCGATTATAAATCATATTTGAAACAAAATATGATTCGATATTTCAAACCATTCTATCTATTAGATCAAATAGAATTAAACAACAAAACAGTGTTTCATGTTTCATGCATAACCCAACATTTTTTTCTTTCCCTTTGCTCATAACAACGAAAAAAATGTTATGCATGTTTTAGCGGATAAGTCTTAAATAGCAATACAAGCAAACTGAAAATATTTTTCATTATATCCTATTATCAGAAAGGAGGCAAAAAGTTTTAGAAAAAAACCCGAGCGATTAAAAACATTTCTAGATTGCGTTTTGTAAATCTTTTTGATTTCATTAAAACATTTCAAGATTAACGCTGTCATTTGCACTACCGATGTAAGTGTTATATTTGCCACTGGACAAAAACAACAGTAAAGGAATTCGATTATGTTACGCGTTTCTGTTGAAACTGAATTGAATAAAAATCCCACCCAATATTTAATTCAAGTCTTATTCAAATGTTATCCATACCCCCTCAAATTCTATTCGTTAATACTATATATTCAAATTATAACAACAAAAAATCTAATAATATACAGAATACGCCATTTTGACCATTTCAGTTTCTTGAACTATTTATTCTATTTAACCACAATATTGTTGTAGAAACTATCCGAGTAATATTTCTTTTGTTAATGTACATTTATCATTAAATAGAACAAACGATTTTTGCTGTACAAAATCAAAATACAACACTTCAATTTCAATGATATCTTAAACAGTAAAATAAAAATCAAATCTGTAAGTGAATATAAAAATAAGAAAATGTAGTCTCCACAAGAGACCTAATGATACAGAAATTAACAACTATAGGTGACCGTACGGCCATCAACAATGAGCAAAGCCCATACCGCATAGTCAGCTACAAAAGGCCCCGAAATGACAAATGTAAAATAATTCAAACGAGAAAACTAACGGCCTGATTTATGTACAAAATAATGAACGAAAAACAAATATGATATACGGCAACAAACGACAACCACTGAAATACAAGCTTCTGACTTGGGACAGGCACATACAGAATGTGGCGGGGTTAAACATGTTAGCCGGCGCCCAACCCTCCCCCTAACTTTGGACATTGGTGTAACAGTACAACATATGAACAAACTATAAAAATCAGTTGAAAAGGGCTTAACTCATCCGATAGATACTATAAGTACAAAAACAAGTAACAAAAACACAGAGTGGACGTGGCAGGGTACTTATACATCCCCACAACAGTTCTTCCTGTCCAAGTTGACACAAAAACTTTGCTTTTTGGATCAACGGTACTTTCAGATGAGCAAAATAGTCTTTTATTTAGTTTGGTGCAGAAATATATTATTAAAAGTAAACGTTTTAACCCTTGATGTTAATGCTACATCATTCAATAGGAACCCAAGCATTTCACACTGTATACATTACAAAAATTCATGTTTATTTTTTTTTTCTTCTTCTCTTAAGTATTTTCCACCTTTTTCATTTTCATATTCATATATTTATTACAGAGCATGCCAGTAATTATATTTATGTATTGTTCAATAAGTGTATTATTTTTGTAAAAGAACAGATTTGTAAAAGCAAATTGCTTGTTTCTGAATCCTTGATATTTATTTCATTTGTATAATATGGTTTAATGTTGATTTATCTGAATAAATATTGTTTAAACTAAAACAGAATATGGATAATGTTGTGGAATTTTAGTGAAAACGATACCATGCCAAGAAATCTAAGCTAAAAATTCCGGTAGACCTCCTACGGCACCCATTAGTAGTTAAAGATTTGATTTCATTCAACAAATTAATTTATGACCTTCATGTACGTGTCGCTTAGAACACAGCCATATACCAAATGGTCAATATTAATCATCCATGTAATTTGCTCTATGGGATATTTGCAGAATTTCAACGGAGGCAATTTCTTGGCATGGTTAAGTTTTTATATTTAGTTTGGAAAGTTTTTGTTCTATTTCAGGTCCCGCGCGCGTCTTTGTCTCGCGCCATGTAGGTTGTGGCGTCACGTGACGAGGCTTTATAATAGCGAAAACTTAAGCATTTTTATTTCTTTTTAGGTGGGGACGTTGGACAGACAACATGTATAGCATGGAATACACACACTGTATTTCTTTTCTCATTGTAGGTAATTGATGTTTTGATCAAAGTTCACGAGCAGTGCATGCTTTGGATTTAATTGATCCTGTGTACATTTAAAACACGTTTATCGATTATTTTCATACAATGTACATTTTTCAGCACCAGTTTGTAACACAGATTTGTATTTTAATCTAGGAGCAGACATTTTATTGTAGGATTTCATTGACATTTACGGAGCTAGCAAGCGATTTTTACGGCATTGCAATTTCTTTTCTCTACGAAAATTCTTGGGCGGTGGCTGCACAACGTTGTTATATGAAGATTTAATACATGTATACCCTGCTAACTGCAGATTTTGAGGTCAATTGGACATGTAGTTTTCGAGAAGATCACATAACATTCATGTGGATTTTTTTTTTCTGAAGAGATTTAATAAAAATATTAAAGGACAAAAAGTGGAGTTGTCGTTCGTCTCCGTTGACAGGATAGCACACATGCAGCTTCATTCAAGAGTTGTAAGTGGAGGGTATAAAAAAATGGGGGGGGGGGGGGGGGGGGGGGGGGGGGGGAAGGGGGTCCCAGGGAGACATTTTGTGATATAAACGGTGCATAAGAATGGTTAAAAACGCTGATTTATAATATAAATCAATTGCTTTAAAAAAAGCAATTGTAAACGGTCTTTCTCCCTTTGAAACATGATTGATTGATATGTGTGTGTGTGTGTGTTTCTTTCTTTCTTTCCTTCTTTCTTTTTTTCTTTCTTTCTTTCTCTAAGGTGTCCATATTATTGTGTTACCCCAGTATATGTTATACAATGGAATTACGACTCGCAAATAAAAGTTGTTTATTAATAATAAGATATTTGGTGTTCATTGTTTTACTACGATCCTTATTTAAAAAAAAACTCCATTATCAGTCGTTTTAGTAAGTTTTCATCTCCATTCATTATCGCGTTTCGTCCTTTAGGATTATTTCCATGGGTGAACACTTTTTAAAAAAGTGCCCATGGAAATATCCAAAGGGCAAAACGTCCGGATGAATGAAGATGAACAAAAGAAAATAACTCTCCATTCCTGAAAAATAATGGAGAGTTTGAACAAAAGATTTACATCACAGGTGTATTTTAATTTGTCTCTCCTGTTACCATGTTCAAAAGAAATTTCGGGTTATTTAGAAAAGGTTTCGATAAAATTTTAAGCTTGTTTTTCATAGCCAATAAGATGGTTTTCAAGAGTAAAAACTTCTATATATTTTCATTCTGTGTAATGATAGATTATTTGTCAATTTTCCATGTTGTACTGAAAGTTACCTCTAAAAAATTAGTCTTCAAAGGTTATAAAAATAACCACCAGCAACGCAAGTCTAAGAGAGCAATTCATAATGTTCAGCATTTTTTTTTTCTCTTTCTAATAAACCTAACAGATGTCAATCGTAATTAAAATGCTTGAGCAAACATTTATACAAACAAAGCAAGTAAGCCAACCAAACCTTTAAACTACAAGCATTAGGAAAATAGCCCTAAAAGGAAAAGAATGGCAACATTGAAATTGAAACAAGGGTGAACCATTCGTTGACTGATTCGATCCACAAAATTGTCAAAAAATCATTCGTATACAGACAAACGATGATTAACTTATTTTTGTTTAACCTATAACATGAAATCAAACAGACCTAGGAAAGTCCACTTGCACGAGGACGCTATCTATTTATATTTATGTTTATGTTTATATCGGGTTATATGACCGTCGGCAGTCTTTGGAGATCATCTCGATGGTTAATTAGATGGCGTCTAGACTAAAATACACACGAAATGCTGATACATATCATCGAGTCCATGCATTATTAATTGTTTATTTCGGACTTATTGTAATTTGGATATACGCTTTAGTATATGAGAATTTGAATCGAATCGGTGAACATGAATTTGACAGCTAATGCCCCTTTATGTTAATAAGAAATCTCTAAAAAATATATTTTCTTTAAAAAATGTATAACGTCACGGTAAATAAATTGCACCGAGTACCCACATTGCACCTATTTAGCAAACATAGCAGCGAAAATCTTAGTTTTTTTATGGGACTAAACAATTTGTATTTTTTATTATTTGACATTTCAAATAGGTTAATATATTTAAATATTCACAAAACGTTCACAGTAAATATCAACAGATGAAGTATTCACCGGAAAAAGTCAAATCTACGGAAACGTCGCCATACGACGTTCACAAAAAAATCATCTTTTAAAAATGAGCAAATAAAATATGTTACGAACATCCATTTTTTAAGAAATAAATAGTAAGCATGAACTAATGTCAAATTTTTCTAAATATTTGAAGAAATAAAACAAAACACCTGTTATTTGATTTTTAAGGATGTGAATTTAACAATGGATGCAATTTGGGTACTCCTCATTACAGGATCATGGATCGTTTGAAAACCCCATTTTTCTATGATTCAATGTGGAATTAAAATTAAATTGGCGGAATTAGATAGTAAATAAGGATACATTTACAAAATAAACACAGAATGGAAACTTTTGTCTGGATCATGAATAAAAACAGGTTAAAAAACTGTCAAAATAGATGCAATTTGGGTACCCTCACGTTACATGAGTAAAGCATGCATATTAACTTTGATATTATAACGAAACATATCCCATAAGTTTTGAAATTAAAAGTAAAATTCAACAACTTCAAAATGCTTTACAAGTGTTACAAAACCAGTGCCTTGCTTTTGGTGCATTTTTCAGTCTTTCACAAGAAAGATGCTGCCATTACACACATGAACTGCACATATTCTATTATTATTGGTTGATAAAATATCTCCATTTTGACAGCTCCGTCAAAATGATAGCCACTGCCAATTTTTAAATATTTAAACTAAATAAAAATATTTAAAGCTCAAAAATGACCCAAAGTGTCAGTGGTTTTGAACTGTATAAAATGAAATGGGATAGTGATAGATTTGTGTTTAGTATCCAGTGGCAAATATAACATGCTTACAGAACGATATCACTCCACGACAGACACGCTGAGCCGGATTTTTACTTATAGAGTTGTCTCCCATGAATGATCTTAATTCCAGTGTAAACAACGAAGAGTGTGGTTATAACACCCGGAAAAAATTAAATCACACAAAAACAAAGGTCCTGTTTGTAAGTAGCGTTAAATACACAATTTTAAACTATATTTACACAAAGAAATGTATGTGTCAACAGAATCATACAACCACATAGTACGTTGAATAATAAGGTAATGCCACCTACTATGATCTACTATTGAATTCCATATATTAAAAGGAATATTCGGCGAGTATCATATTTGGAATCAAACATCCCAACATAAATGTAATGTTTTCAACTTCGCGTTATACCTATAGAAAATAACATTGTTAATTGCTGCTGGGACATAATATATTAGTATAATAGTCCCAGATTGCTGTAACCATTAAATATACAGCATAACTAGAGCATGATAAATGCAGGATAAGTCTCTAATAAATGATAACCATCAATGCAATTATTTTCTTGTATGCTTTTAATTGTCAACCCCTAATGATAATTTTATTTTGTAAGGTAGATGGCCTGTGACCCCAATTTTTATTTTTATTTTCTGAGAGCACAATATAAACATGAGCCCCCTCATGGGGGTGTCCAAGTAATCACACAATCACAATTTTGTTGCCAATATAATCACATAATAATTTATTATTTTTTTAAACAAGATAATCAAATAATCAAAAAAGCAGTCCTAGATAATCAAATAATCTTGAGATATTTGGTCTGGTAATCAAATAATCACTATAAAAACTGCCAAGTAATCACATAATCATGAAATATTTGGTCTGGTAATCAAATAATCACTGTAAAAACGGCCAAGTAATCAAATAATTAAAAACCCAATGAGGAGGCTCAAACATGATAAAACTATCCTCTCATATTTTATTTTAAAATACTATCTTTTAGTTTTTTCTCTATTCACACAGAATAGGGTTTTCATATACATTGTGTATAATCTATACAAAATCTGACAATGTTGCACACACTGTAGCTTGAAAAAAGCTTTGTGGCCCATACTTTTTATCATATTTAAATAAAAAAAACATTATAAACTGCATTTGGCAAAGTATAAAAAAATTCTAATGTTTTTTTAATTAAGATCCACTCCTTTTCTTGCTACAAAACAAATAAGGTAAATTTACTGCATTTAAGAATAAAAGTTAGATAATGTGAGTTATTTCCCCTTATATCGTGTTTATGGCTAAGTTAGAAAAAAAATCAAGAAAAAACATTTTGTGTTTGTAAAACAGTTGTAATTATAAGATAAATTACACAATTTTCCTCAATTGCCTTCCTCTTTCAAAATTTGCATAGTTCATTAAAGATCTAGACCGATTTTTTTCTGCTATTTTACAATCAAAGAAGGAATTTAACACCTGATCTACCTTAATAGCATAAAAAAAATACAAAGTCAAATAGATTGTAGTGGCAATTTTTTTTAGTTTTCTAAGAAATTGGCCTTAATACAGTCCGACTAAAAGCCATCCCCTATTATCCACTTACTCACAAAGGCAAGTGGATAGTGGGAGCTGGCTTAAGTCAGACTGGCCTGAATACACAACTTAACCACATTGCTGCATGCAAACTGATATTTCTCCCAAAGTAAAAGATGCAAGTAAATAATTATAGATTATCGTTGATCATCTCAACGAGATTGATTTTCTCGCTTGAGCTGGTACGGCGAAAGCGAGAAAAGCAATCGAGTTGAGATGACCAATGATAATCTGTTTATCGCTATTTTACCTATGCCGACGTTGTCAATTTCATTAGCAACGGCACGTGCCCCCTTAGTTTCTAGCAATAATTTTCATATCACTCGATTCCGCTGAGAAAGGAAATTATCAGTCAGTAAGATCAAAGGAAATTTTCGTAAAATAGTGATAATACAAGTTATTGTTGTTTATTTTCAGGATCTACCCATTTATCTACTATAGACAGTTATGGCAGATTGTGGTTGGTTATGGAGTATATTGTGGGCCATAATTTTATTGGTATTTGGATGGCCAATTGGATTTATTTGTGCAATATTTTACTGTTTACTAAGTCCATTTGCTGCATGTTGTCATGGATGTAATGAATTAATTAATTTATTAGAAAGAGGAGTAAAGTTACCTCTGACTTGTTCTCAGAATATGGTGAAGGGAAAATCTATGTGTTGATAATATTGCAATTAGCATTATGGGTTAGATAGACAGGTGCTTAATCAGGAATCTTGTGCAAGTTTTTGAAATATGTGTATGAAGGATGGATCCAAATTTTATAATTTTTGCACTTAATATATATAATTGTCAAAGTATTAAAGTGATGTACTGGTATGCATGGTATGTTGTGTTCTTATGTTTGGATGAATAACTTGAGCTCATATTCACTGGTCTTTCTAATGCTTGTCATCAATAATTTTAATCTCAGTTAACATAAGATCTCTTGTAATTGTTGTTATATATATTTATAAATATACTATAAATAATGTAGTTTTTTTATACCACAAATATTTTATGTTAAAATGTAATTATTTCATGTATGTTTCATGGTTGAATACCTTCACATTTTGTATACATATTCTTATTCAATAATTAAACAGTGTCGCTAGAATTATTTCAAGCTTACTTATTAGCTTACAAAATAAAAAAATGGATCAGCATTTCAAATGATGTACATTATGTTAAAGGTCAAGAAACAGTACATTGTATATGGGTGATGACACAGATTTTGTAAGATTTTGCAAACAACTTTGACATGTTGAACATTAACTGAAAATTATAAAATGTAATTCATTTTATTATTATATTTGCTATTTAAGATTGAATATAAATCTTTAAATACATCGAAATAGGTGTATATTTTAATAGAATTCATGTAAAATCTGTGGAAAACTGTCTAATATTTATCTTTCAACACTATTTTCAAAACTTAAACCTCAATATTTTCTTAAATATTGATGTGATGTTGCTACATAAATTTCCATTTCAAGGATGCAAAATAATCATAGTGTTCATTTATTAGCATATATCACTCAATGTTGTGCCCTTGGTGAAAATTACCACAAAATGAATCATTAAGGAGAGACATCATGTTTCACGGGCGATAACTTAATGCGGTTATGAATGTTTAATTTCCCGTTGTTACTAATTTTGTCTTTGATGATGTCATAATAACAGAAACTAATCACATGGCTAAAATATGAAAAAGGGTAACATTTCCTCTAAGAACAATCGATGGATTTTTTATTTTTATGTTTTTTTTCAAGACAGTTATAAAAAGTTATTTACTCATTTTATTTGCATTCCATACATATGTACATTTTTTAAAAATATAAATTTCATGATATAATCAGAAAATTAACCAAATTCAATATTTTTTAGAAGTATTTTGAGTTCAAAATTAACATGAAGTTATATACAAAATCTTGCAAAAAGCTGTGACATCACCTGTTTATTGTAACTTGTTACTTAACCTTAAACAAGAGTTTTTCAAATACATAACAACCGTAAATTCACAAGGTCTGCAGATATATCCTTCTCAGACATATTATTCTGAATCCGAGCTGACCAATCTTTGCAACTCCTAAATGCTGCATGCCTAGTGAAGAAGCATCAAATACCAATTTTCAAGCCTAGTTTGACCAGAGCACTCCATACAAGCAAGCTTCTATGAGACCACTGAGCCTTTTGAAACTTCAGTTTGAAAAGGGCTGAAATAATTGTCACTTGGAAGTAAAATCTAATATGAATCAATGAATGGAAGATATTAGTTCAGCATAACTTAATAATCACATGGGTCTGTTTACACCCTTAAATGTATACTGCACTTGCTTGTAGGTCACTTTCTTTTGCAAGAAGTTACTATAATTTCTTAGATGAATCCTAACACCAAGTTCTATGATTCAAGTCAAATGAAAGCATTAACAAAATTATTCAACTGTTTTGGAAGTAAAATATTACATTGATATACTACCAGTAGTTTGAAAAGTATGTCAGGATGACTGCATTTGATATGGTTGAATCCACCTACTGTATCTAATACATGATTGCTAGTTAAAAGTATTAGAGAATAAACTCAGATTGATTGATGGTTAGTGTTTAATGCAACTTTCAGCACTCTTGGCTATAATTTAGCAGCCACATTTTATTGGAAGAAGCCAGAGTACAGTACCCAGAAAGAACCACCTTCGGCAGAAAAACTGTCAAGTAAGATAATTGATCGCACTTGCTACAAAAGGGGTTCAAACTCACTATCAGTGTTTTCCAGCTAGTGATCACCATAAACAAACTACACTAAAGCTGAGGTGGATTTTGCTTTGTCCAACTGCCCACAGGGGGAGTGGGCAGTGGGTGGGCAAAATTTCTAGCTTGTCCACTCTGCCCACCCATAGGAATGGGCATGCAATTTCTTTTGTTGAATCAAAAGACTTGCATGTACAATCAATTGAAAAAAGCAGATCACCATTTGTATTCAATATTTTTACAAAAAAAAAGAGAATATAGCTAGAGTAGGCACAGGTGGGCAGGTGGATAAAGCAAAATCCACAAGGGCTGTTGTGTACTTAAACCACTCAGCCACTGATAAACTCAGATGAAAATAACCAAAGTCATTGAATAATGAAATGAAAGTGACAGTGACCTACTTTAGTTTGCAGGAAATTGCTGCAAGTATGCAGGTATGCTCCTACAGATATAACAAATTATTTGATTTGGTTACTTACTGTCTGAAAATAAAATATATAGACTTTGCCAGTGTTAATGAAGCATGAAATGCTGGGAAGTTACCCTAAATGTAACTCTTCACAGTCATAGTGTTAGGGGACGGCTTAGGACCTTGTACTATCCTGTACATTTAAACAAAATTCTGCCGCACAACATGCACTCGTTATTTGCTCAGATTCATTCATTTGCAGAGAACAAAACCTAGGTGAATGAATGGATGTAATTTTCAAGTATATATTAATTATTGACACTTTGACAACACTTATCACAATGATCAAGGGAACAAATTACAAATGTAAAATTTAACCTACCGGTAGTCGGATAAGCACTATCTGGGTTTAGAAACTGTCTGACACAACCAAATTCATGTACCAGCATTTGATGAAGGTATATTTTTGGTAAATTTGTGTGCCGACATTAGCAACATCTCAAAGAGTAAGTCTTGAATTTGGAACTGTTATCTGCCTCTACTGTTACATACACCCTTAAATGGCAAATAAAATAACTAAAACAAACCGCATTATTGATTTCTGTTTATTTCCCTATTTTTTATGGAAATTAAGTATTCCTAAGACATAAAATAACTATTTAACATTTAACAAAATGAGCTCATTTAGTAGCCTATAACATAAGATTGATTAAAATAAAAAGTATGACCTTTTGATTTTCATATTCTTGAGACAGAAAACTTATACTTTAAAATGGTTTAAAATATCAAAAATACAAAAATGTATATGTGTTATTTGTGAAAAAAGGATTATATCTAATGATATAATTAAATAAATCGTTAATAAGTCTAATATGTTCTAAATGACAATGTGTTTAACTACATCAAGTTTAAACAAATCATTACAGAATGTTTCATTTACAGCATTTGTAAACACATAAAATAATACATTTGCAAAAATGCACAGTTCTGTGTTATATTATATAGTAAATAAAATGCTCCGCTGGGGTGCAGCTTGATACGACCGCAGAGGTCGAACCCTGAATAGTTGGGGCAAGTATGGACACAACATTCAAGCTTGATACAGCACTGAATTTGGATTGTAATTAAATATTTGACACAGCATAGGTTTCTGACACAGAATGAAAGTGGTCTAAGAACTTAAAAATTTTCAATTTACCTATTCAAACCATATCATTATTATTTGCTTTTATATATAAATCAGAAATAACCAATTTAAAATGGAAAATTCTGAAGAAAAAAAAGGAAAAAAAATCCCCCCCCCAAATTTTTTGAACCCCCTTATAATTCATCACCCCCAAACTCAACCCCAGCCTTCCCTTTGTGGTATGGTACCTTGCAGTACAATTTCAGAGAGATCCATACACTTGAACACAAGTTATTGTCTGGAAACTAGAAAAATGCTTGTTTTTTTTACCCCTTTTTGGCCCCAAATTCCTAAACGTTTAGGGCAATTACCCCCAAACTCAAACCCAGCTTTCCCTTTGTGATATGGAACCTTGCAGTACAATTTCATAAAAATCCATACACTTACACACAAGTCATTGTCCTGAAACTAGAAAAATGCTTGTTTTTTTGCCCTTTTATGGCCCCTAATTCCTAAAATTTTGAAAGAATTACCCCCAAAATCAATCCCAGCCTACCCTTTGTGGTATGGTACCTTGCAGTACAATTTCAGACAGATCCATACACTTGAACAAAAGTTATTGTCTGGAAACTAGAAAAATGCTTATTTTTAGCCCCTTTTTGGCCCCTTCTTCCTAAGCTTTTTGGTCAATTACCCCCAAACTCAATTCCAGCTTTCCCTTTGTGATATGGAACCTTGTAGTACAATTTCATAAAGATCCATACACTTACACACAAGTTATTGTCATGAAACTAGAAAAAATGCTTGTTTTTTGCCCCTTTTTGGCCCCTAGTTCCTAAAATTTAGAGGCAATTACCCCCAAAATCAATCCCAGCATTCCCTTTGTGATATAGAACCTTGTGGTACAATGTCAGAGAGATCCATACACTTACACACAAGTTATGTCTGGAAGTTACAAAAATGCTTATTTTTGGCCCCTTTTTGGCCCCTTATTCCTTAACTGTTGGTACCATAACCCCCAAAATCAATCCCCACCTTCCTTTTGTGATATAGAACCTTATGGTAAAATTTCATAGAGATCCATTCACTTAAACTAAAGTTAGAGTGCGAAAACTAATGTGTCTTCGGACAACGACGCCAACGTCATACCAATATACGACCACAAAAATTTTTTTGCGGTCGTATAAAAACTGTTCAACATAATATACAAAATATGCCTGCTATATCAGTGTTAAGGAAGTTATGAAATAAAATCCACCTTACACTTTTGCTTCAAACCTAATTTGCAATAAAAATACCAACAATGCACAATGCAACATTAGAGCAAAAACTTTACAATAATTTATGCATATAAATAGGCACATTTTTAAACTTGTGTATATCTTTTTCTGGACACATTTCCACAAATTTTGACTTTTAATCCCCCACCCCAAGGAAGGAATGGTTTGTAAAATAAAAGAAGAATATGTCCATGGGACACAGATGCCCCGCTTGTAAATATGTAAGAGTCAATGTACTAATTTCTTTGAAACTTATTAAACGCGGAAACAATAAATTCTGCAATTTTTCCATTTATAAAGGGACATAACTCGAGAATGATGAAATTGATGCCACCCAAATTCAAATTTGATCTGTTTTTGGTGGTATTAAATAAGTATTGTGTATAAGTTTCATAACATTTGTTTAAGGCAAACTAAAGTTAGAGAATTGAAAACAATTCGGGGGCATACATACGGACAAGGGTTAAACCTTAAATCATAAATAAACTGTTATCACAGAGATATGTCTCGCCTTTTTGTAATTTTGATAACGCAAATGTTGAAATTAAAATAGCAATGCTTTAACACATAAGTTATGCAAATATTCAAAGTCGATGAACCATGACTGAAGGTACATGGCTAAACAATCTCCATAAAAATAAGATATGCCAATGCTAATACAACTGCATACTAAATACCATTGACTTATTATAAGTCGTTCCCTTTAAACAAACCTAAAGACAAACACTAACTTGTAAACTATGTAAAAGTTTCAAAGTCAATGAACCATGATGAGGGGTGGGCTATATAATCTCCATGGAAACGATACTTGCAAATGCCAATAAATTTGCATACCAAATATCGTTGACTTACCATTAGCAGTTCATCTTAAACTGATCTAATCACAAACTAATACATGTAAACTAAGCGAAAGTTTCAAAGTCAATAGACCATGACTGAGGGGCGGGGTCAAATATTCTCCATGGAAATGAGATGTGCTAATGCTTATACAACTGAATACCAATTAACATTGGCCTACCACTAATGGTTCTACTTGAACTGACCTAATCACATTGTTGATGCCGCCGCCTGAAACAGCATACCTATGTCTCGCTTTTTGACTACGTCAAGGTGAGACAAAAACAGAACTTTGTTCTGAAATGTATGCTTAAATGCAAGTAATTCTGCATAATTGTTTCTCCATTTTGGAATTTTAAAATATGTATCATGAATTAACTTTTCTGCAGATCATACTGATGAATAAAATAACTATATAAATAAAATGAGACCTAAAATAATGAATGGTGTTTAAATGAGACATAAAGGTATCTGTACAACGAATTATAATACATGTATAAGATAAGACTATTTACAATAGGAACTAATTTGTACAATGAATAAAATATTTATTTTTTCATGAAAGATAACAGCAGGTAAGAAGAAGGTAAAACAAGAAATAGAAATATAGAATGATGTAAATACACAAACTATCTGATACAAACAGGTGACATATCTCTGACTTCTGTGTAGAGATAGAATGATGTAAATACACAAACTATCTGATACAAACAGGTGACATATCTCTGACTGCTGTGTAGAGATAGAATGATGTAAATACACAAACTATCTGATACAAACAGGTGACATATCTCTGACTTCTGTGTAGAGATAGAATGATGTAAATACAAACTTTCTGATACAAACAGGTGACATATCTCTGACTGCTACGTAGAGATAGAATGATGTAAATACAAACTATCTGATACAAACAGGTGACATAACTCTGACTGCTGTGTAGAGATAGAATGATGTAAATACAAACTATCTGATACAAACAGGTGACACAACTCTGACTGCTGTGTAGAGATAGAATGATGTAAATACACAAACTATCTGATACAAACAGGTGACATATCTCTGACTGCTGTGTAGAGATAGAATGATGTAAATACAAACTATCTGATACAAACAGGTGACTTATCTCTGACTTCTGTGTAGAGATAGAATGATGTAAATACAAACTTTCTAAAACAAAAAGATGAGTTATCTCTGCTTTCTGCTAAGAGATAGAATGATGTAGATACAAAATTTCTGTCACAAAAAGATTGGTTTTCTCTGGTTAACCAATTTTTCTGAGATGGTATGTGTTTTTTTTAATGAAAAAAGGATTCAAATAAATGGTAAATTGAAAATTTGTAATGGCATTTGTAACAAGTAAATCTGGGATGTCAAAACAGTTATTATTTAAATATTAAATCAACTCTGTTTCACAATAGTAACGTGAAAAATACTTTAGAATAGTTAATTCTAAATAGAGGTTTATTATCTATTCCATGCTGCCATTGTATATATAAACATTAAGAATTATTTACAGTGTAAAAATTTCTATAGAATAAAACAAAAACATCAACATAAAATCAGCAAAAATTGTGTGCCAGGTAATTTCTGCTTTTAATTTTTAAAATCATTACTCCATACTAAAAACACTGAGAATTGAGAAGATATTTTTCTGTTTAGTGAACAACACTTCTATTTGCCATATGTGCATTATACTTCTGGTCTGTCCTTTTATTCATAGCAGAGGTCCGCCTTTCTTCTCTGAAATTAAAACAGCAATAGTTACGATTTAAAAAATATGTATGACATTTTATTTGACTCATTCAGCATGTTCAGGGTCCAAAAACATATCAAAATATAGACCCTTTTGGGAACTCTATCAATAAAAAAAATCGTTTTGATTTCCTTCACCTATCATACCTTACCTGGCTAGGGTATGATTTTCCACAAATACAATCCTAAAAATATAGAAGTGATTTACTATATATATCTTTAAAAATTTGTAAAGGGTTCAACCTAACCCTGTGTCTTGACTGCTATTTCTGCTGTCATAGTGTAAATGTATTGCTGACTGGCTTAAAACTAAGTCTATTTATCCGTATTATACCGGGAAAAAAACCAAAACACATTTTTCTTCATATGTTATTTCTCGATCTTAAAGAAGCTTCCATCCAAGTTAAATAACATCCTAGAAGGTTTGACAAGTAATTGATGTCTACAAAATTTATACTGTATGTAAATGTGAACTGCAAAAAGTTTGTTTTTTCAGTTAAATACCAAAAAAATAAAAAAATAAAAAAAATTTTAAGTTTGCATCAGAGATTGCAAGATATCTCTTAACCATTAAAACAAAGATAGTTTCACAAAATTTTATTACGTTTTGACAAAGTTGATTTCTAAAATACTTTAACCCCACACTGTATTTTTGCTTGACTAGAAATTCTACATCTTCTGACTTTTTTAACTATTTACCTAGCCTTGTGATATTTAGCCTGTATGTACAAAACATTAAGGTTACATTTTGTGTGCTATTTAACTTCAACTGACCTTATCTTTTGCCCATCAGATTAAAAATTTTGTTTCTTTGCCATAAATTCTTTTCTTGTCATTATTTTTACTGATCATGATCGAATATCCGGTTGGGGGGAATTACTATAGGAAGTGTGATAGGTATTAGCCGCTGAAATAGGTAATTTTTTTACAGCAACGTGATATGTTATAAGGTCGAGAATTTAAGGTGAATTATATGACAAGGTTGATGATTGAATCATAAGTATCTGAAACTACAGTCAGAAATGCATCAGATATTTGTTAAAACTATTTATCTTCCCATGAAATAGCATAAGCATGTTAGCTTTAGTATAAAAATAAGGAGATATGGTATGATTGCCAATGAGACAACTATCCACCAAAGTTCAAATGAAGTGGATGTAAGCAATTATAGGCTATCATATGGCCCTCAACAATGAGAAAAACCCATACTGTATAGTTGGCTATAAAAAGCCCTGACATGAAAAATATGAAACAATCCAATTGAGAAAATTAACAGCCTGATTTATAAGAAAACAATTTACAAAAAAAATATGACAGACATGAACCAACGACAACCACTGAACTACAGGCTCCTGACTAAGGACAGGCACATATAAAATGTGGCACGTTAAACTAGTTTGCTGGCGCCAAACCCTCCCCTAACCTGGGATAGTGGTGTTGCAGTACACTAGGCATACTTTTTGTATTTCAATTATATTTTAAAAGGTACTCAATGTCTCAGCTGCTCACCCCTACCACAAAAAGGTCGAAGTGACCCCACTCCAGGGATTGAATTCACATAAACTTAACATTATGATTATCAAAGATCCATGAAAAAAAGGTCAATGTCATATGAACCCTGTCAGACTGAAATGAGAAATCAGCTGTAGATAATGTACTCCTATATATAGGATGAAGATAAAGAGAAAGAATAATGTTCTATTGTGTACATAATGTGCTGTCCCAGGTTAAGCACATGCATGGATTTTAAGTGATAACAAAATAAATGGTTAAAAATAGTTTAGGGACTTGTATCTCTCCAACAGATATGTATAAAGAGGTTCCTCAAATCTTTTTAGAATGATATATATTAATATAACTTGTAAAATATGCAAAATTTTTAAAGTCAATGAACCATGATAGGGCAGGACATATAATTTCATAAAAACAAACAGGTACCATCAGGTCTACTACTGATAAATTAAAAACTTAAATCATCAAAATGAACATTCAAAACTTAAAACTCAAGTAAAGGTTACATTTCATATGATAAAAGAAAATTTTTAAACATGCAAACACAATATTAAACAATCACACAGAACAGATATGCTCACCATTATTAATCAATGTTTTGATACCACTATCAAGATAACAAAATTATGAAATATCTATTACTCATTTTTGTTTGATGATTAAAATTTTGAAATTACTCCAATCTTCACTGATTGGAGTGATCCTGGCCATTGGGAAGATGAGTAAAATGTCTATATCTTTTGATAAATTTGAAAGTTTTTGTTTTAGTATAGGGATTCATAAAAAGCTTTATAAACATTTCACTGAAAAGACCTAGAGTATTGGGACTTACAGTTTTTCTTGCAAAAATGAATCCTTGTTTGCTGTGAAGCATGTTTCATATCTCTGGTTGAAGACGTGCCAAAGTTATCGCTCTTTATTTGAAATCATGAAAGAAACATGGCACTTCTGTTTGTTGAAAAAAGGAGAAAATAGTCATAAAATCATGGATTGTTGGCGAATCTGAACATACTAATTTGTATAATTAATGTAAGAATATTAAACAGGGATTCAAGACAGTGCCAGATCTAGAGGGTAGGGGGTTCTCATCCTTACTTTCATTTTCCTATTTGTATTATTTTAAGCTTTTTGCATCTTTGAGATATATTTCATGTTTCAAAGTTTCATAACTGAACTTGTGCTAACATAGATTATTACAACCAAACAAGAGTTCAGTTATAAAACTTAGGATAAGAAATTTTTTTAAAATGTATGGCTTAAACAAAAAATTAAATCCCAACTACCTTAATCCCTGTTTAATCTACTTTTTCCTTTCTCAGATATTTTTTTGCCTCAAGTACTCATAAAATTCACAAAAATATGGTTTATGGGAAACTGATACAAGTTCTCAAGTTGTGAATAATGAGTTACTATCATCACAGATTTCTGTTATACTATTATCATATCTGATTTTCAATATTGTTTTTTTGATTTCCTACAATAATACTTTTCACCAATTTTATAACAAATTTAGAAATTATGCTTGCCTATATGATTATCGGCAGAGTAGAATATTACAAAACAAAAATATTTTTAATGCTTTTTGGCATAGTCCACCTTGGAATAATAGTAACGTATGTTTCTATCATTGGATTAATATCAGTTATTCAAAGGATGATTTCCATCAATATTGTCTAAATTTGCCATTTCAATTGCATAAAATTATGAGGCACAGATTTAGTCAAATTTTTGTATTTAAGGAGCTCTTGGAATATTTCAAGACCTCCATAATTCGATTCAGGATATCCATAATCATTGAAGACGTCCTAAAATATTTCAGGACCTCTATATATCAATTTCAGGATCTCCACAAATAATCTGTAAAAATTGCTTTATTTAAGAAGTCTTTGAATATCCTTAATATTCATGGAGCTCCATTATATATATAATTAAAGACCTTCACAATTCAATTTTAGGATATCATTAAACATGTTAAATGTTAATTGAGGTCAACAATTATTTCAGGACCTCCACAATTCAATTTCATCATATCCTTAAATCATAATTAAGGTACTGTGCTCATAACTATAATTGTAATAATAATTATTGTTGTAACTCTATTGCCAGGGAAGCCATTATTTGAGACTTATATGTGACTTCTATAAAGGTTGCTGTTGGTGAAGGGTTAATCTTAATAATGTAAATACCTGCCATTATTAATTTTTATGCTTGACATAGGTATTTGTAAAACCTTTAAAGTCAACCTACCTTGCCTGCACCTTGACTGATTTAGCACTGTTGCTTGAATAGGTTTCAGCTACAGATTTCAGTTTTCCTTTATGACTTTTCCATGTCATTGGTCTAGAAAGACTAGCTTTAAGGTCAAAGGATGGCCTCTTAACTGATCTGTTACCATCTACTGTGCAGTTTAATGTGGCATTAAACTTGAATGGTGTTGCTATAAAGATCAAATGATTATTTAAATAGACATTGCTAAAATGTCTTTTGTAAAAAGTCACAAAATTTTAAGAGAAATATAGATATATCAAATTAAAGAACCTTAGTGAGCACGCTCACATACCCCACGTCCTCACATTGTCATTGGAGAAATAAAATATGTGTAAGAAAAAAAATTGAATCATAATTTCCTGTCAATATGCACATCTACATAGTATGTCCTTATTATCTACAAAGTTTCATGAAATTATGTTGTGTGGTTTCAGAGGAGTTGCGATGAAAAACTGTTGCAGAAGACATTGAAGCAAATAAGTTCAAAGGGGCGTAACTCCTAGAAAAAATATTGAATCACAATTTCCTGTCGATATGCACATCTACATAGTATGACCTTATTATCTACAAAGTTTCATGAAATTCTGTTGTGTGGTTTCAGAGGAGTTGTGAAGACAAACTGTTGCAGTAGTACATTGAAGCAAATAAGTTCAAAGGGGTGTAACTCCTAGAAAAAAAATTGAACCCTAATTTCCTGTCGATATGCACATCTACATAGTATGTCCTTATTATCTAAAAAGGTTTCATGAAATCTGTTGTGTGGTATCAGAGGAGTTGCGATGACAAACTGTTGCAGTAGTACATTAAAGTAAATAAGTTCAAAGGGGCATAACTCCTAGAAAAAAAATTGAACCGTAATTTCTTGTTGATATGCACATCTACATAGTATGTCCTTATTATCTAAAAAGGTTCCATGAAATTCTGTTGTGTGGTTTCAGAGGAGTTGTGATGACAAACTGTTGCAGTAGTACATTGAAGCAAATAAGTTCAAAGGGGTGTAACTCCTAGAAAAAAAATTGAACCTTAATTTCCTGTCGATATGCACATCTACATAGTATGTTCTTAGTATCTAAAAAGGTTTCATGAAATTCTGTTGTGTGGTATCAGAGGAGTTGAGATGACAAACTGTTGCAGTAGTACATTAAAGTAAATAAGTTCAAAGGGGCGTAACTCCTAGAAAAAAAATTGAATCGCAATTTCCTGTCGATATGCACATCTACATAGTATGTCCTTATTATCCAAAAAGGTTTCGTGAAATTCTGTTGTGTGGTTTGAGAGGAGTTGCGATGACAAGAAACAGGACTGACAGACTGACGAACTGACGGACGGACAGACGGACGGGTCAAAAACATTATACCCTCCGCAACTCGTTGCGTGGGGTATAATAAACACAACTGATTATCCTAATGCTAAACTCTTGACTTATTTCAAAATCCAATTCAAATTGTGTTTGCTATATTAAAGCAAGATTTCAGTTTTTCCCTTATATGTGTGTAAGCTAAATGATCCATGTATAAAGCTGAAAGCTATTAGTTATACCCATTCATAAAACACATTTGCCTCTTGAATTTTTTACACTTCCTTCTTAGTGTTAAGTATGCTCTTGATATCTTCATTGAAACTTGTTATCTTAATTACCCTACAAAACATCTTCCATCTCAAGCTAATGAGATCTGTGACACTCACAGATGTATCTTTTATACAACACATACCAAAGGATTTTCTTTGAAGCATGGATCCAGTTGATTTCCTAGGGTCAGTCTTTGGTGTCTTGGTATCCCCATTTCTTGGGGTTGTCATGCTGTTAAAGTTCAAATTCATCTTGTCTGTTGATATTACTGTTGGCTTGAACCCAGTAACACTTGTCCTTGGAGATTTTCTTGTTTTTGAAAACTCTAGATTCATTTGCTTTGTAGATAATACTGTAGGTTTAAAAACTTTTGTGGAGTTGAAACCTGGAGACTTCAGTAGTAATGCAGTCTTAGAAGTCTTTGGTTTTGTCTGAAGTAAAGAAAATGTATGAATGAATAATGTTCAGGAAATATATTTCCTACATATTCAGGGTAACATATTGTTATATTGATATACCATGCATTGAACTAAAACACAAATTGAAATGGATTCTTAACACTCTGAATCACAATGTAATAGTCCACAATAAGATACAACTATCTACCCATTTTTTTCCCCATATTCCTAAAACATTATTTTCTATTACCCACTTACAAGCTTAAGGGGTATACTAAAATTTTATTTTGGTCACCTAATGCCTTCTTTGATGATTTCTTTCTTCCAAATGTTGTTTTAATTTATTTCTGAAATTATGCAGAAAAATTTGCAATTCTCTTTTTTTGTTTGTTTTTGGTAACAATTGAAGAAAGTAGTACAACATCCCCATTTGTCCATATTACGCATTAACCTTTTTTGTCCTAGATCTTGTAGTATGCTGTATAATCTGAACACCATTAATTTTTAGACAGTTGTGAACCACTAACAATTAAAAAATCTACCAAATACCCAGTATGCACACAGAAGTAAATTCCATAGATTTGTACTGAGCATGAATATAGAGTGATAGCAAAAGAAGTCCAGTGAATATTGTCTAGATAAAAAAAATAAAATGCCCTAAAAAACACCACTGAAGCGTTTGTAACAAAAAGTAAAGAATTCCTTACTATGAAAATCCTACATGAATTATAAGAAGTTCTAATTTTAGCAAGAATTATTCAGTATGAACCTTGTTTTCTTTTGCAGGAGTTTTATGGTTCTTTAGTCTTTTAATAGCTTCTTTTGTTTGTTCTACCAACATTCTGGCTTTCTTTACAGACATATTGGTCTCTTCTCGATGCTTTCTTTTTTTGTTAAGATAAACATCTATGGAGTCAAACTTTTCAAATTCTTTTTGATGAATCTTTGTCCAGTCTTTGTTCCCTGTAATTTTAAAAGATTCACTATTAAGGAAAGGAACTCCTAAATCTGTCTATGCATAATTTTATTTAAATGAGAACTACAATATTTGCATATTGATTAGGTGATTATTTCACTCTTTTCATGGGTTGTGGCCATTTGTTCAGCCTGAAGGGTTACAAAAAAAACCCAACAATTTCCAAAACAGTTGTTTTTTTCATAAAAATATTATAATCCAGCATTTGCTATGGCAAACATTATTCTTAAACTTACTGACTATAAAAATTATGATCCATATTGCCTGACAAATATGGGTTCTTTACGCTTAAAAATTTAGCAGAAGAAATCTTTGCTTATTTAAAGGTTCTAAACTTTTAAAACAATCAGTAGATTTATAGAAGGATTTGTCTTAAACCAATGTTTGTGGTGCTAAAGGACATTTTTAATTTTATTGAGTTATAAATTTTTTTAACGTTCTATCCATTAAAATAAACAATGATTGCCTCATGGTTTTCCTATATACAAACTCTTATGAGTTAACTATAGCTCTCTCAAGTATAAGGTTATCATTCAGAACAAAGCATGGAACAAAACGAGGCAATTAAATACTCAGCAGATGAAAAGTACTATTCCAAAAAAAAAAACATGAACAAAGTTCAAGCAGGTAGAAAGTTTTATAAATAAACACAATTTCGTTCAGTTGATTCCACTTATTTTTCTTTCAAGGTTTCCAACCCAAATACTTAAATACTTAAATAAAAGGGATATATTTCTTTTTATGTCAGCTTTTGATCTGGACTAATAAATTGATTAAATAGATTTAATGATTTGGCTGGTTACACATTCTTAGGGAAAACTCTGAAAACTGGACAATTACAACCAGTAATATTAGGTACAAGCTGAACTGGTTTCTGGCCATGTTAATTCTGCTTATACATTTATTAATATACAGGTGGACAGTAAAAAACAATATCTGGAATACATTAACACATGGTGGGATGGTTATCTAAGCCAGGTATCTAAACTATTTTACCTGGAGTTATTGGTTTACACTGTTCTTGTTTCTTCTTCTCTAAAAAGGCTGCAAACCTTGGAATTTGTGTACTGTTTGTGATTTTTCCTTTTGAACCAACTGTTTCTGCTGTAAAAATAAAGCAGCTGCATATACTTTTAACACATAAATAACTTATTTTCCAATCACTTTTTCAACGAAATAAATAAGTGAATACATTTGTTTGAGGTTACATAACAAAATAATAATTAAAACACTTCTTAAAACCAGATCCTACTCAGGCCTAACAATGTTACAATATCTTATCTTTTTCCACTACAAAAAGCTGAAGTGAAATCATAAAGTGACCAAAAGAGAAAAAAAACAAAATGGGCAGTAAAGAAAATTAGAAACTGGAAGAAAAGCATGACTTACCAAGCTTTCCTCCTGTTCTTTAGCAAGTACAAATAAATTTTATATTTTCCATCAATGTACATTATCCTGCTACTAAACCTTGACTATTTATATTCTCAACTGTTGTCTTTGATTATCTTTATAAAATTCGACATGGCTTAAACAGGGACCATGAAGAGCACTATAAAACAAGTTTTGACATAAATATTAATTTTAACATTACCTTTCCCTGAACATACGAGCAGAATAACAGGAGACCTCAAGTAAAAAAAAAGTCAAAAAAGATTTAAAAAATTACTTGTTGGAACATTAGGAAGCTGTGTAATTTCTATATGCATAATAATTTTTCACACACTTACTTAAACTTTAAATATTGTTGAGGTAATTTGAATGATGCCAATACTATTTGAATTCATAATTTTTACCTGTTTTGAAAATTGTATATTTCATAATTTCTTATTTGATTTTTCTTATGTGTGTGTTTTGTTTGATTATTTTGTAATTCTGTGTTTGTTATATATTTCAATTTATTTTTACGAGGGCCTCAGGGAAGATTAGTTTTATAGCTAACAGTGTAACCCTTTTTAAATAAAGAATTATTATCATTATATTATTATTATTTGTTCAAGTACTAATAAACCAGAAATTCATGTGCAACTGCATGTCTGCAATTTGTACAAAAGTTTGTTGATTGCAGGATAAAAACAAAAAAAACATAAGGCATGCAAACCAAATCAATACCAAATAAATTATATCATAAATTACAATATACACTTTTATGTCTTTTTTTTTTTTTTGTTCCTTTAAGGAATTTATGGTGTGGATAGCAAATCTTTAATAGTATGTTCAAATTTATTCATAACTTTTCTTGAATTGAAATGATTTAGAGATTGACATATTGTATAGACACTTGTCTATTGCTGAAGACTGTATATATTATCCTTTAGATGTCTTTAACATTTTGTGTCCTTGAGTTGCTGTTTAATTGATGTATATCTTTACCTTGTCTTCGTAGACAGGAATACTAAACAAAAATATCTCATACTATCATCAAAATGAAAGAAACTTTCATAATGTCATTATGTCACAGACAATGTTGTAGACACACTGACAATTTCATGATGAAGTACCGGTAGTCAGCTTATATTGTTAACTGGGATACATCAGTAGTTTTTACAATGAAGCAGGGGTCTAATTCTGGCACTTACTGCACCATAGGAGAATAGTTGGTATATATATTGACAGAGAAACATGAATCCATCTCAGATGGTATTTAATATAATAATATGACATTACAGATTAATTTTTAAGTTCAATTCAGTTAACTTTACAATATAAGTTATATTTTAAGTATTGTTACATTTTGCATTGATATGGAAATCAGTGAAAAGGGATATCACATTCAATTGTTTTAGTTGGTTGATCTTGTGATCATAGGAAATGATAAAAATATAATTGTTCTCTTGCTAAAATGACATATTTAAGGGATCATTTTATTATTCTATTAGATTGAATTACTGAAAAAAACAGTAATAAAAGGCAATTTGACCACGTTTTATGTAGCAAAAAATTATTTTGTCTAAAATCAGAATGATTTCATGTATGCTCCCGAGTAACAAGTACCAGAATTGAAATAAAGTATTTCATAAAAAGTTATTTATTTTGAATAACATACGATCAATCTGTATAGTCAATGCTTTTACCACCTTTATAAAACAGAAATTGGTTATCTTTAATTATAGGATGTTTGACATTGTTATTGTCATCGACTGATATTTTTTGTTACAATTTGTTTGACTGCGCATGTAAAATGCAGACCGGAAACGGTCCAGAAGTTGATATGCTTAAGTCCAGAAACTATAACGACAATCAATTGAACAAAATCCCATTCAATTATCTACCTCGCCAGGTCCAACCAACTGATTTCCAACTTATTTCGATCATCGCAACAACACTAAAATTTATGGTTATAGAAATACTCACTTTTTCCCTGTATTTTCTTGTCCAAAGCTTGCATCAAATTTTTCTTCATCTCCTCATCATTTTTTTCTGTATCCATTGAACTGACCAAATCCTGGATGCTTGGACTTCCTGATCCACTATTTATTTCTTTTTTTGTCTTTTCAACACTGAAGGTTGACCTTCTAGATGATAGTCTTGGTGAGGGCTCATTAGAAATTGCAGATTTCTCAAAAGATGTCCTTGTTCTTTTAGCTGGTCTTTCTTCCACCTGTTGTGTCTGTAAAAATATCAAAATTAAATGTTTCATTACAAATAATTAATTTCTCATTTAATCTTGTAGCATTGCATAACGTAAACTGGAATCCACTTGTATTTAATGCTTTGAACAAAGTGAAGTAGTCAGCAGGGAACCAGTTTGTGCTTAACAATGTATAAAGAATAAAGCGTAATAGGTTATTCGTTCAGATTTGTTGTTTCATACTGCTGCATGTGTTTTGTCTTGCTAAAAGTCCTTTCAATATTTCTGCTATTTTCTGGTGTATGACAACTACAGCTTTTCCAATTGTTTTTTTTTTGTGATTTTGGCTTATTTCAACACTCGATTAGAGTTCTAGAATCATTTACAAGCATTTGCTACTATTATTTTATGAAAAACAGGTATTTTCATGAAATTAGGCCAGAGAACACAGTTATTTCGTAGTGGATTTCTTTTAGACAATAAATTCAAATTAAAAAAATCGCACCTACTCTATCTCAAAAAGATTTTTACAGTGTAATGTACTAATCAGCTCTAACTCAAAATATTGACAATTCTATGCTAAGGGAGTCTAAAATTCAGTTTGACAGCTTCAGACATACTAATTTTTGACCTTTTTAAACTGGACCAAATCACTACTTAAAATAAAGATTCCGCATTTTTTACAGGAGTTATGCAACTATTACCTTTTTGATACTATTGTAACACAATGACACCTTATAAAT
The DNA here is from genome assembly GCF_021869535.1 of Mytilus californianus. Classification (NCBI taxonomy): domain Eukaryota; kingdom Metazoa; phylum Mollusca; class Bivalvia; order Mytilida; family Mytilidae; genus Mytilus; species Mytilus californianus. The sequence continues at coordinate 29,600,530 of NW_026262690.1, read as the reverse complement.
GCAACTCCATGGAACTGTTTCGCAGAAAGATGTATTTCAAACTTGGTAAGATTGTTTGTCATAATTAGTAGTTGATGTGTCGCCATACATGTACTACATGTATACTGTGGTCTTGATTTAACATGTTTTACAACTCTTAGATTGCTGGGCAGAAAGCTTTTATACTTAATAGGATTGTTTGCCATCACATGCAGTTGACCATACTAAATTGTCATTTTATTTGACAATTTTTTATGATTTTCTATGATTTTTTTACCCTTTTGGAACTTTTGAAAAAACTATGCAACTCCTCTGAGACCATTAACTAGAAAGCTTTTATACTTGGTATGATTGTTTTTCATCATGTAGAACTGCAACAGCCAATTTTCCATCAGAAGAAATGACAAAAATCATATGACTTATACGCGGCTCAAATCTCAAGTCTTGGATTTCTGACATGAAAACGCCAATCGACTTTTACTCAAGTATCAACTGTACTTTAAACAACTTTCACTTAAACATATTAAATCATAAATATAAAAAGCCCTTGGTACCTTTGATATCTTTCTCTTTTGTGCAGATTTTGCAGTGGCACTCTGGGGTGTACCAATAAAACTTTTAGCTCTCACAGCATGTGGGGTAAATTTTCTATTATTTATTGATGTTTGTAGGCGATTTGTTCCAAATTTCTGTTGAATTTTTGCAGGAGTGGTCTTGGCACTTATAACTTTGGAAGTAAATGGACTTGATGTTCCTATTTTTCCTGATTTGGTAGTTGCTGGTGTTCTGATTTCTGGTTGAACTGAACTCTTGGATTTTGAGGTTGATGTTTCATCTTTAACTATCTTTTTGTCTTTCTGTGAAAAAAAACAAAAAAAATATATTTCTAGTGCTAAAACATTTCCCCAAATCATATAAATCTATTATCCAGGGTTTAAGCTAGGATTTTGAGGGCTTTAGTCACTTTTGCACGAGATGAAAATCAACATTATTTTGGGTAACAGCAAGGGACCAAGGATGTATGTATATTACTAGCTATATATCTTTGTCAGACTAAGGCATAAATTTACTAGGCAGTAATTGCATGATTTGACTGATGTGTCACTTAAATATGAAGATTAGGATATAAGATCTGAAAATCTAGTTCAAAATTTTACTTCAATTAGTTTCAGGGGACATTCCTGATCAACAAAAGTTGGGTTCCTTTTTTTAAAACCAGGAATCACAGTATAAATGAACTTGTTGAACTTAGTAAGACTATTACACTGCATAATCATCATCCTTATAAAAACGTTTAAATCGATATTTTGAATTAATTTCTATAAAGTTGGAACCAAGGATTTGTACAAATTCACATGGAACGATTCCAATAACTGTAAATGGTAAATTAATCGAGAATTGATCACGTTTACTTTCGATTTTCAAATGAAATGTAAACGGGAAGTGACAAGTAGATAATAAATTCAGAATGACTCCAGATTCATCTAAGGATTGGTTCGTGTTTAAAAGAGGCAGGAAATTATCATTTTTTTTTATTTCAATTTGCTTAGTAAGAACTATATTTGTCTTTCTCATTTATTTTGGCACTAAATTTATTTCGTATTTTACGTTTTAGTGTCTATAAATTCATAGGAATACTTTCACTCATGCACAGTATATCGTAAAGGAAGCACCTGTTTGACTCCTCGATGATGATGATGGAAGTTTTTAACGTGAAAACATTTCTGAACGTTTTGAATAAAGTTCTATCTTTTTAAACGAAATTGAATGTTTTATATTAAAGATGACTAAAATATGATCATTTGACAAAACTACGACAAACGAACTGCAAATTATGATTGTATTAGAAATATTGAAATTAAAAGTGAACTGTCCAGGGGAAAACAATTTTGTTCAAATGACGAAACTACAACAAACGAACTGCAAATTGTGGTCGTTGGCCTTGAGAAATATTGAAATTAAAATGCTGACTGACTTATTTTACTGAGGAAAATAATTAACCGGATTAGTGACCCATCCGATGGCGATGAGCGGATTAACTGTAATCACAACTTTATAACACCTGTTGTAAATGTTAATTAGCTGAGGGTCACAAACTTGTCAGAAATATGTAGACAGGTAGAATTATAGTATTTTCATGTGAAAATATTTTTACATTTTAAAAATTTAAGTGACGAAATTGATTTGAAATACTTTCGTCATTTTGAAAACAGTTTCGTAAATTACAAAAGTGACGAGCACTAGCAAAATCACTGTATTATCTATCTGACTTAAAACTGCAGCCTCCTGCTCAGCTATTCAGAAAATCTAAATTACAGGTTTGTGATATTTTCTATGTTACTATGTTACACAGGGTTTTACTAGAATATTTTGAGGGTTAGTCTTGGGATGGTGAGTCCCACTTGATTCTGATAAGTCCTTAAACTCAAAATACAATGAAATTCCGATTCAAAGCATCTTATTTCAATATTTGGCTACGGGCTATTCCAGAAAAAAATGTATGTGGGGTTGGAAGACACTTTATATTAATAATACATGGGTGACGGGTATCAGAGCAACTTTTCACACTATAATGCACTAGGCCAAAATAAATAGTGTGTTTCCTATTTCACCCCGAAAAAAATTAGGTAGGGTAGGTAGGTAAAACATTTTATTTTATGAAAACTTTGTATTTTTTTCTATCGATGTCAGACAGCAGAAAAAGGTTCCAAATGAAATCAATTGATGTGTCTGCTTCTTTGATATTCAGAAAAGTACTTAAATCTACAGCTTTTTTAATTTTCTGTTTTAGTTCTGTGTAAGAAATATGAAATTAAACTTTAATGCAAATTTTATGCATTTCATGGGTCGTAATGTGAATATGTTCTTGCCGATTAATTATCTTAAAGCAAAAATGGCAGTGAAAAATCTGGCATGGTATTATTGTTTGGCCTCGTTGAGGCTTACAATGTAAATGACACGCAGGGTATACATTGTACATGTGGGAACAGATTACTACCCCCTTTTTTTAGTAGTAAAAACACTGCAAATCGATGCTAAGCAACGGCTTATTATGATTTTTCGAGGGGTAATACTCTTGCACCCTCTTTATTTAATATATAGATGTGTTTTGATGTTTGACAGAATTTAATCTTGACAATATTAAAATTCCAGGTTTTGAGAAGAGTGAGATTGCAAAATCTTTGTCTTATTAAATCTATGGCAAAAAAATTGTAGATAATAATATGACATGAATTTTTTTCCTACTCTAGTATAAACTGTTGTGGGATCAGCCAGAGAAAATATAAAAGAATTAAAGTAGACCTGGTGCCGGGGCAGATTCATTTATAAATGAACATGAATTATACACCATGTCTGCCTATTGGGGAAAGCTTTCTATTTCTCATTACACATTGTCTGCCCCCTTGCCGTCAGTAACTCAAACTGTCAAAAGCTCAAAAGAATTAACAGCCCAGAGAACAATTTTTTACAACATTTGTAAGAGCATTTTTTACAACTAAAACTAGATTGATTTTAGCAGTAATTTGAACTCATTGTACTCTTAAAATTATTTGTCAATTAACCGACAGATAATTTTGAGATACAGTATGTCCAACCTGAAACGATTCTGACGTTTGGTCCAAAGAAGCACAGGTACAAAACGAGATTTTGTTAATATATGTATATAAACTGAATACATTATTCACTATATATGCAAATATTTAAAAAATCTCGTCTTGTACCTGTGCAAAGAAGTTGAGCAAAATGCGTCAACTTCGTATTATATTCGTCTATAGGTTCATCATGGTGTTCTTCAAAAAGATTCATCTATCGTAATTATCCGGAATTGATGTCATATTTTGCGTCCATGTGATCACATTTCGCATATTTGACAGCTAATACGCTGCACGGTTGTCAAAAAGCCATGCTTGTTTATTTAAAATCTTGGTCCTTGAAACGCTTTACTTATCAATATTGGTCATTGCTATCAAACATTTTGAAAATTTGTAGTTTTCTAAACAAATAATCCGATCTGAACAGACTGAAAAATCCGTATTTATAATATTTTTTAAAATTTTTGTTAATAAAATGTTTAGGGTCGGCGTCCTAAACGGAGGTAGGGTCAGGAAACCGGAAACACACTATTTATTTATTTTGGCCCTATGATTCTCAATTACAATTGTCTGGGTGGTGGGTGCTGAAACAAACTGCCTTCCAACAACCCCCCCCCCCACCCCATACATTTTTTCTGGAATAGCCCTAAGTGGACTTCCTCTACTAAAAGGATCTTTTTAAACACTGGATTATAATATGTCAAATTAATATATAAAAATAAGAAGATGTGATATGATTGCCAATGAGACAACTCACCACAAGAGACCAAATGACATAGAAATTAACAACTATAGGTCACTGTACCGCCTTCAACAATGAGCAAAACCCATACCGCATAGTCAGCTATAAAAGGCCCCGAATTGACAAATGTAAAATTATTCAAACAAGAAAACTAACGGCCTGATTTATGTACAAAATGAACGAAAAACAAATATGATATACAGCAACAAACAACAACCACAAATATTTATAAATACAAAACAACTTTGTACTCTTCTTATTCCAAACACATACAGTATGTGTTTTTTTCTGTCATTGTTGAAGGCCATATCCCATAGTTGTATACATCCTTGCCCTTGTGTGTTTACATGGCAAACAACCTATACCAAATCTCATTACATGTACCTGTATATATAATAGTAATTTAACAAGTGTCCTTTAGTGCAAATGTTGAATAGACATTTAATTTTATCAAATCCCAAAGTTTTATCATGATCAAGATGAAAATACTCATATAAATTCAAACAATTGAAAAGTACAAGTAATGGAGTTTTTTAATAAATTAAATATATTGCAACTTGTTTAAAATAACCTTCATATTTCATTTTGGGTTCAACATTTTCAGATGCATCAGATCAATTACATATTATTTTATTTAATATCATATAACAATTTATATCTTATTCAATTCCTTTTCCATTACATGGGAAACCATCATTGCATATTTCAATGTTGTTGTTTTTTTTAAGTTCTATATGGGCTATTATTGGGGAAAAGGTTAATAGTTTAATTTGATCAAACCTTGCTTTCCTGTTCTTTTTTCTTTAAAGTTCTTTTTGACTTTGCTTTCCTTTTTCCTTTAATGGCAGGCTTTTCTTCTAATAGTTCTATTTTCTCTTCGTTCTTTGGAGAAGTCTGCACCAGAAAACAAAATTCCTCATTACTTTTTTTTCACAGTATGAGATAAAAATTTGTTATGATTTCTAGCACCGGAAAAAAATCTTTTACATTTGTAATTCAATGTAAATTTCCAAAAGTAAAAGATTCAAAGTTTTTTAATTATTCTGATAAATTAATCCTCTAAATCAGGCTCTTCGTTTGTGGGCTCTTGCAAGGGATGCAGAAACAAACAATGTCTGACCTGCAAGCAAATACTGAATACCCAGACTTTTAACCGTCACTCCACTGGTACGGAATACACCATATTTTACAATGTTAATTGCAAGACTACAAATGCTGTGTATCTTCTACAGTGTAAATGTGGTACACAGTATGTTGGCGAGTCAGAACAGCCAAATAATCAGAAAATAAAAATCTTTGACACCAAATGGGATCAATGAAAAGGTGTAGTTCTAATTTGCACAGTGCTTTTCATTTGGGTATATTACATATTACTATGCAGTCTCTGTTGCTATTCATTTACCTTTGTCAACTCTAAAATTCTAGAATTATACCAGTTTAAATCGCAGGGTGCTATTCATTTGAGATGTATAAGTACCCAGCCAAGTTCAATTACTTAACCTTTGTCACAATTAAAATGTTTAATCATTATCAAACTGCCATTTATTTGGGATGTGTAAATACACAGCCTCTGTTGTAATTACTTTACCGTCGTCAAATTTGAAATTTGAGTATTATACCAGCTCAAATCGGTCAGTGCTATTCATTGGGAATGTATTTCTATGCAGTCTTTGTTGTAATATCTTAACTTTCGTCACCTGTGAAATTTTAGAAATATACCAGTTCATATCACACATTACTATTTTTGTTAGAAGCATATCTGTGCAGTCTTTGTTGTAAATACCTAACCTATGTCATTTTTGAAATCTTAGAATTGAACAAGCGTTGTTCGGTTTTAATTGTATAAATTTAAAGATTGTTATAGTTTTAAATCAGAATAGATTGATATGATTCATTTTACATCATGATCATACTGATCAAGGATATCTGTTATCCAAAATATTTATAGATAATTAAATTTAATATTTTTTTTTAATATTGGTGTTGTTTTGTACACTTTTTAGGGGTTTATATCAGGGCTTCCAAAATTATTTTTAGCCAGCCAGACATTTTATATATTATCCCGATTTTAATCCTTTAAGACTAAATAAACAAAAGTCAATTATGGTAATCAGTTGCTGAGTTGGCCATCCCAATGATTGATATTTAAACAAGAGTGCACACGCTGAAATGTCTCGCCTTCTTTACTAATCATTGATATTATGTTGATAGTCCTAAATATAAAGCTTTATTACAACTGTCACATAAACTTAACATTAACCAAGTAAACTAAACATTGACCAATGAACCATGAAAATGAGGTCAAGGTCAGATGAACCATACTAGGCAGGCATGTACAGCTAACAATTCTTCCATACAACAAATATAGTTGACCTATTGCTTATAGTTTAAGAAAAACAGACCAAAACACAAAAAACTTAACACTGAGCAATAAACCTTGAAAATGAGGTCAAGGTCACATAAAACCTGCGTGACTGACATTTAGATCATAAAATATTTCCATTAACCAAATATAGTTGAACTATTGCACATAGTATTAGAAAAAAAAACCAAAACTCAAAAACTTAACTTTGACCACTGAACCATGAAAATGAGGTCAATGTCAGATGACACCTGCCCGCTAGACATGTACACCTTACAATCATTCCATACACCAAATATAGTAGACCTATGGCATACAGTATAAGAAAAACAGACCAAAACACAAAAACTTTAACTATAACCACTGAACCATGAAAATGAGGTCAAGGTCAGATGACACCTGCCAGCTAGACATGTACACCTTACAGTCCTTCCATACACCGAATATACTAGACCTATTGCTTATAGTATCTGAGATATGGACTTGACCATCAAAACTTAACCTTGTTCACTGATCCATGAAATGAGGTCGAGGTCAAGTGAAAACTGTCTGACGGGCATGAGGACCTTGCAAGGTACGCACATACCAAATATAGTTGAACTATTGCATATAGTACTAGAAAAAAAGACCAAAACTCAAAAACTTAACTTTGACCACTGAACCATGAAAATGAGGTCAAGGTCAGATGACACCTGCCCGCTAGACATGTACACCTTACAATCATTCCATACACCAAATATAGTAGACCTATGGCATACAGTATAAGAAAAACAAACCAAAACACAAAAACTTAACTATATAACCACTGAACCATGAAAATGAGGTCAAGGTCAGATGACACCTGCCAGTTGGACATGTACACCTTACAGTCCTTCCATACACCGAATATACTAGACCTATTGCTTATAGTATCTGAGATATGGACTTGACCACCAAAACTTAACCTTGTTCACTGATCCATGAAATGAGGTCGAGGTCAAGTGAAAACTGTCTGACGGGCATGAGGACCTTGCAAGGTACGCACATACCAAATATAGTTGAACTATTGCATATAGTACTAGAAAAAAAGACCAAAACTCAAAAACTTAACTTTGACCACTGAACCATGAAAATGAGGTCAAGGTCAGATGACACCTGCCCGCTAGACATGTACACCTTACAATCATTCCATACACCAAATATAGTAGACCTATGGCATACAGTATAAGAAAAACAGACCAAAACACAAAAACTTAACTATAACCACTGAACCATGAAAATGAGGTCAAGGTCGGATGACACCTGCCAGTTGGACATGTACACCTTACAGTCCTTCCATACACCGAATATACTAGACCTATTGCTTATAGTATCTGAGATATGGACTTGACCACCAAAACTTAACCTTGTTCACTGATCCATGAAATGAGGTCGAGGTCAAGTGAAAACTGTCTGACGGGCATGAGGACCTTGCAAGGTACGCACATACCAAATACAGTTATCCTATTACTTATAATAAGAGAGAATCTAACATTACAAAAAATCTTAACTTTTTTTTCAAGTAGTCACTGAACCATGAAAATGAGGTCAAGGACATTGGACATGTGACTGACGGAAACTTCGTAACATGAGGCATCCATATACAAAGTATGAAGCATCCAGACCTTCCACCTTCTAAAATATAAAGCTTTTAAGAAGTTAGCTAACGCAGCCGCCGCCGTAGCCGCCGCCGCCGCCGCCGCCGGATCACTATCCCTATGTCGAGCTTTCTGCGACAAAAGTCGCAGGCTCGACAAAAAAACAATATTAAACTTTCTTTGATTCAAATTCGAAGTTCTGACATAAACTGTTAAATTGGCAGTGCATCATCCGAAGTGTGCAACATCAGCGTACTTATATCTGCCTTAGACTCTTTATTTGTGCAACATAACGTTGTCAAAAACTTTACTTTCGTTTTTAAATCTGAAACCAGATGTTATCTTGACAATGGTAAAACATGGACCAGAGACGGATACGTAAATTCTGTGTACGTTTGCAAAGCATGAATGAGTGTAAGTAGCTCATTCTACGTTATTTCTTCATGAAAATATTCGAAATAAACGTGAGATAAAGGTATCAATGACAATTTAAGCATTTTTTAAAGAAATAAGGATGCATAATTAAATTTCACACCTGCGCACATGCACATGCGCACACGTGAACTAGTTCAAACAGAGACATGTCTCTGGTTCAAACAACGTGGTTATGATGATTTTTCATTTTCACCTCTTTAATTTTTTCATCAAATCTTATTTGTAAATGTATTTCTGATAATTTAAATCTTTTTGACTAAATTAATTAGATGCAAACCGGTGAAATGTAAGAAAATAACTTTGAATAGACCGATCAATGTCCGGTTCAAAATAGTTTACCTGTCACCTGAACAGGTAAATTTCAGCTGTTCGACAACTAATTAATTAGCCTTGATTAAAATGAGAAGGTATTAAAGTAGGGGTTGTTTTGATAGTACTTAATGATCATGTCACTTTTATGACCGGAAATGTGTGGCTGTTAAAGGCAAAAGGTTGGGTCAAAAAGATCGCGAATTATGTTTAAATGACCGTCTCTTAAGAAAGCCTTGAAAAAATAAAAAGTAGATGACCGTTTCGTGCTTTGCCCAGCCGGACTTTTACCGGACATTATACAAATGTCCGGAATATATGACCGTTTTGAAGCCTTGGTTTATATATATATATATATATATATATTTATCTTTCCTTACAGTGATTGCTATTTCTTCTTCTGTTTTTTCCACGATCTGTTCTCCTTTAGAAATTGGTGTTGCTGGGCTGTTTTCTTTGTTTTCTTGTTGGTAATACTCTATCAGAGCTGTTTTTAATCTTGCAAACTAAAATAAATCAAATAGGGATGATGAAAAAAAGTTTTTTAAACACTAGGAAAATATCCCTCAATTGAGGATACATGTAGTTACTTATTTGGGGCACTATTAACAATTTAGCATTGTTAATAATGATCAACAATTAACTGCAAAGTTAAAGATTGCACTTTTAAGTAACTGGAGAGAAATAGAAATTTTGTTAAGGAAGATAACTTTTAAAGCCCAATTTAACTTATAAAGCCAGATCAGGCTATGTTCGACCAAAGCAGATATCCATAACCCATCTATGGTCAGTATAAGTCAGGCACTTGGGGCATGGATTCACATTTTTTTCTTTTCCATTTTTTTTTATGTTAAATCTTTGTAAGCAAATTTTCATAACATTTGAACTTATTTTCAGTTATCTAATGTCAGTTGAATAATGAGCTTATTCAACATACGATTTTCGAGATAGCAACAACAATACTTTATTTAAGAGGTTACACAGTTAGCTATATAACTAATCTTCCCTGAGGCCCTCATCATAGAAAAGCATAAACAAATAAACAGCTGCGCCATGAGCACATGATACGTCCGTCGCGTTTTCAAAGAATAAAGTTCAATAACTTCTAAATGTCATATCAGAAATTGATGGAAAACTAAAGGGAGATTATCTTAATAGATATAAACCAGTCACCAAAGTTTCATAAAAGCTGCTCAAAGCACTTTAAAGATATTGTCAGAAAACTGGAAAATCCCCCCTTTTTTATGAATAAAATCCTATAATTTGGAAACATAAAATCGAAAATGAGCTTATGTCAATAGATATAAACAATTCACTAAAGTTTCATGAAAACTGCTGAAAGCATTTTTGAGTAATTGTCCGAAAACTGGAAAATCCCCCCTTTTTTTAATGAATAAAACCCCATAAATTTGAAAAATAAAATCTAAAATTTATAAAAATTGAAAGGGAGATCATGTCAATAGATATAAACAATTCACCAAAGTTTCTTGCAAATTGGTGAAAGCGTTTTTGAGTTATTGTCTGAAAACTGGAAAAACCCCCATTTATTAATGAATAAAACCCCACAACTCGGAAACGTAAAATCTAAAATTTATAAAAAACGAGATGGAGCTCACGTCGATAGATATAAACAATTCACCAAAGTTTCTTGCAAATTGGTGAAAGCCTTTTTGAGTTATTGTCTGAAAACTTGAAAATCCCCCTTTATTAATGAATAAAACCCCACAACTCGGAAACGTAAAATCTAAAATTTATAAAAAACGAAAGGGAGCTCCATCGATAGATATAAACAATTCACCAAAGTTTCATGCAAATTGGTTAAAGTGTTTTTGAGTTATTGTCCGACATGTTGACAACAGACGGAAGGACAGATGGACAACGGTAATACAACTGCATAAATTGATATGAAAAAATAATCAAGAGAAAAAAAAAATTGATATTTATAGCAAACAAAATGAGTTGGGGAAACTCACCTACTCAGATTTTGTATCCTTATCTGATGCATGGAGAATAATGATAAGCCTATGTAGTATTTTTGTTGTTTAAGGAATAAATTATTACACATTAAATCAAATAATACTTTATTATGAAATAGAAATTTTAACTGAAAAAGATAGCATTTCTTTGTTTACATTGAAAATGACTTCATAGATAAAATTCCTAACAGGACCAACATTGAACATATTTCTGTAATTTAGTTACTTTTTCAACAGAAATTATGTTGGGAATAAATTATTTTGCAATTTGCTAAAGAGGTATTTATTGTCAAGCCCTCATTCATGAAGCCAATGATGAACGGTATCTCAAAAGTTATGGTTGGTTTTTAAATTTAAGTGATTCTTTTATGTCATAACTTGTATAATGAAAAAAAAAATTTTGATGTTTAACCCTGCCACTTTGTTTATGTGCCTGTCCCATGTCAGAAGCCTGTACATGTATTTCAGTGGTTATCGTTGGTCCATTTCTATCATATTTGTTTTTTTTTTTGTAAATTGTTTTGATATGAAATTCAGAATTAGGCCGTTAGTTTTCTCAATTGAATTGTCTCATATTTTTCATGTCAGGCATTTTATAGCTGATCATATGGTATGGGTTGAAGGCCAGATGGTTGCCTATAATTGATTTCATCCACTTTATTAATTTGAACTTTGGTGGATAGTTGTCTCATTGGCAATCATACACCGCATGTTATCCTCTATATAAATACATTTTCTGCAGTTTTAATTTTGCAAAAACATTCAGTATTAAAAGAATCATTTTTATGGACTTTGTCCTCTTTCACATGTCACACCTACCTCATATTATGAGTACATACATGTACAAATGTACATAATCGATTTTGTACGATTAAATAGAAATATGCATCTTCGCTAGCTAAGGGTTACGATCCACTTCCCTCCTCTTCACCCTTGGCGGATTGAGATAGAATTTCGGAAGACAAGGTAATGATTTTCATTGGTTGCAGTCGAAACTCACTGCATCCAATCCAAAAGCGCCTATAACATGATCACATGTAAATGTAGAAAGTGTATGTAAACAATATTGCCACGTGTTTATTGTGCAACAAGTCTTTACATCCCTAAACATACGACTATATTTAGTGACAATTTGAATGTTTTTAATCAACTAATACAGTCAGGGGTACTACTTGTACAAGTAATCTTTATTTACTTGAAGAAGTAAATAAAATAAACTTATATAAGTTAATTATAATGTTTGTATAATCTCCCCTTAATTTTCTCAAAAATTTACTTGTATAAGTATATTTTTTTTTACAATCCCACAAAAATTCTCAAGTTTTGAGATGTAAAAACATGCCTTTAACAATTTTTCTCAGGTTAGCTCATAATTTTTTATTTGAATTCAATGTTTCATCTCATTAATTCAACAAAGAAACTGATTGCGCAAAGATCTTAAGTATTTGTGCAAGGCCTTCAAAAATTGCCTCTTGGGGGCTTGTAAATGAGCAGTGTTCTGAAGATAACAGACAAATGAGATTTTCATTGTCCATGAAATTACATTTAAATGATTAGTAAAGACATCTGCAAAGGACAGTCAATCAAAAATTCTATAAGAGCAAAGAAGTCCTAAGAATTCAAGAAAAGAAGATAGGATGACTTTTTTACTTGTATAAGTAAAAAAAATCTGAATGTCTAACAGTCAGGGGTGCTACTTAAACAAGTGATTTCATCATCACTTATTTCAGTGATTTGATAAATTCAGTTATCACCTATTTAAGTGATTTTAGTGTTGTCTTTGATCTTCAAATGCTAATTTCTTTGATTTTCCATATTTTCACAATCTTTTCTATAATTTTCCTACATAAATCAATTATCCCTTTTTCTTTGTATATTAATTTCACCAGTGCGCTTGGGCAGTAAGTTAGTGTGCTAAAGCTTTTAAAAGTACCCTTGGGAATTTTTCTGTAATCAAAAATTCATTAGCTACTCTTACTATCAGACAAAGATCAACAATATTAGGTAACCTGATTGGTTTTCTTTAGAGTTAGAATGATCTACTTCAAGGTTATGACCTGATCTACAAACTATTCCAGTTTTTGCATATTTTAAAAAAACTGTAAAAGTGTCAGGCTTATCAAGCAAAAGACAATTTCTGCATATACATAGTTGTTTTTTCAATGGAATTGTTGTCTTTTTACCAATAAAAAAATCAAGCTTGTGGGAAAAATATCAAGAAAATGTTATAAACACTTATTAAAGTGATTACATTTTAACTTCTAAAATTACTTGTTTCAGTGATTTTAAAAAGTCTGTGTGAAAATTTTTAATATTTCACAGCCAAAATCACTTGAGGGAATGATTCTGTAATCACTTGTTTAAGTAGTACCCCTGACTGTCTAAGGGACATAACTAAGCCCAATTTTTGTTTACCTATACAAGTAAATAAAATACACCTGTATAAGTATCCTACAAATTTCCTTATATAAGTATATTAATATTTACTTCTTCAAGTAAATAAAAATTACTTGTAAAAGTAGTATCCCTGACTGTAATAGAAGTTCCTGTGTATGTTTCTTGCACAAATGCATTAATGTCAACGTATATTTTCGTTTCCTGCTTTACCAAGTGTGTAGAATCTAGACCTACCGTGTTTTTACTTCCAAATTGAAGAGTTCAAGTGCTACCATTGGTCAAAAATAATGTATTAGGAATGGGTGTGAATTTAATCTACCGATAGATGGCACAACATTGTTATCACAAATGTTGGCTTCATCTGCCAAGGGTGAAGAGGAGGGAAGTGGATCGTAACCCTTGGCTAGCGAAGATGAGAAATATGGTGCATAAAATTTGCTAGTCAAGCTTATGTTGTTTGTTGCTATAGTGATTAAGATTACATGTATCACAATGTTGACTGCTATATCCCAATTTTTAACATTTTTACCTATTATTTATGTTTTTTTTGCTCACACATTGTTGTCGATATAATGGAATTCTATGCGACTTTCATAGAAGTGAGAGGTTATAGCTATAAAACCAGGTTTAATCCACTATTTTCTACATATAAAGGAAATGCCTGTACTAAGTCAGGTTTCCATTCATTTGATGTGTTTGAGCTTTTAATTTGCCATTTGATAAGGGACTTTTCATTTTGAATTTTCCTTGGAGTTCAGTTTATTTTTGTAATTTTTTCTGTACATGTACAATATTTAATTTTTGCTCTTTCTGGTCTTGTGGAAAAATAAGAGGGGCAGCACAATAAAACTTCTGGGGTACTGCTATTTTAATCTTTGTACAATCGATTGTGTACTGTTAAGGGAAGGACCATTTAACTTCAAGGGGGGTTATGGTTTTTTTTCTAAAAAATATTCTGATCCCCAATTTGATGAAAAAAAAATATTGTGGTGAAGCAGATGACAAAAAAAAAAAAATCTGAATCCAGATTTTCCCCAATACCTTATAGTGTGAAATTTTGAAAAAAATAATTTGATAGCATCGAAATACTAAAAAAAATTTCTGACTCAGGCAAAAAACCATAACCCCCTTGAAGTTAAATTGTTGCTCCCTAATGTGTCTTATATAATTTGTTATGCTATTATGGCTATAATCGGTTTGTTTTTATAATTTAAAAACCAGTAATTACACGGCTGAAATTCGTCTGCTAAATTGATTGAAAAGATAATAGACAAAATAATATATTTGTAAGTGAGTGAAATCTACTCACACTGTTAGGTTGTACCTTTATTATTTGATACGAAATTGTTAGAGTTAGACGTAATATATTTCACCCACCCCCAACCCTTTTATCATAAAAATAGAAGTTTACTATGTATATGTACATTTACTAATGTACAGTTGGTTTATTTCTTTTGGGCCCTCTTTATTTAGTTTATTTGTATGTGTATCTTATGTATTGTATTATTTGAATATCTTTGTGTGTACATTATACTTATTTATTTATGCATGTATGTTAACTCAAGCTGCCAAAAAAAAAAACTACTTCTGGTTTATATCTTCTTTATTTGAAAGCCCCCGTAATATATTATTGTTAAATTGTTATATTTTGAGGAATTATAGTTATCTCGTACCATTGTAAACTCGTACCAATGTCAACTCGTACCACTAAACAAAAACTCGTACCAATGCAAACTCGTACCACTGCTAACTCGTACCACGGTAAATTCATACCATTGTAAACTCGTACCAACTTATTTAAATGCATTAAAATGGTGTTTAATGATGAATATATACTTTAATTTCACTCAATACCTCTTAAGTCTGTAAAATGTATATAATTTGAAATTACAATAACCAATTTGTAGCTAATTTTCCTTGTCTAATTGGATAGAGAAAACCGCGGCAGATTGGCTTTGTTGTCTCCCTTGAATAGACTCTTTTTTAAACTTTTACTGACAACTATTTGATTTAATTTTTAATCATTTCAAATCAGTAACATTGAATAGATTTGGGTATTTTTCTATTGTTTCTAAAAGGAATTTTATTTAATGAAAGAATTTATTGATTGTGTTTTAAAGGTTTAAAATTGTTTATGACCAACAGTTAGAAAGTATGAAATTTATTTTTATACAATATTCAGCACATTTCAACAGAATATGACCATGCTTATATGATTATACAAGTTGATTAGTTAAAGATAAAAAAAACAAGTTGATTAGTTAATAATCGCACAATCAAAGGAATTTAATATATTTATTAGCATGGTAATTAAGAAATTACATTCATATTTTTGTCTAAGTTTTCATTAAAATCTGGTATAAATTTCAAAGATATTTTAATTTTTTGTATAAAGCTTAAAAAAAAAAGATCATAAAACATTCGTATTTTTGTCTAAGTTTTCATTAAAATCTAGTATAAAATTCAAGTAATTCAACTTTTTTTATTTAGTTTACCAAAAAACAAATCATAAAACATTCGTATTTTTGAATATATTTTTAATGGTACGAGTTTGCAGTGGTACGAGTTCTGATTGGTACGACTTCCCAGTGGTACGAGTTTACGTTGGTACGAGTTAACTTTTTTGGTACGAGTTTACGTGGTACGAGTTTACAATGGTACGAGTTAACTTGCTTCCTATTTTGAGTACATGTATATGCCCAATGATTCTTGAAGGTCCATGATTGGTCAATAAAAATCTTGCATCTTATATCGTCCGAATAAGAAAGTATAATGTTATTTACCAAATATAAAAAACCAAAAAATAAAAGGATTAAAAAAAGGGGGGTCCATGACTTTACGCGCCTCTGTCTCTGATATGCTGATATGCACAGGACCAGAGAGTAAATACGGTTCCGCTTCTAGATTTCCCCATTGGATTTTTTTACCTTCATGTTAGCCTTAATGCCAACTTGTTTAGCAAGTTTTTGCATTTCATTGTACTTCATATTATGCACGTCCATTGCTTTTCTTCAGCCTAAAGAAATCGGGCAGACCAAAACAAAAATTCGAAATGTGTGTCCTGAATTTTGATTGGATAATATTGGGTCAACCAATCACCATTTACCGTATTAAGAAAATGTGAAGAACAACAAAGAACCCCTCAACATTGTAAGTTTATCCTTCACATAATAATGTTTGTCCTAAAAATGAAAATAATTGATTTTATTGATTATTTTCTTTTTTACAATTTAAAATATTTCGTCAACTTTCTTTAAACCAAACTTTATTATGGTAGGTTTGGTGTTTTGTTTTGATTTGGTAAATGGCTTATTTTTTTTTCTTCAAGGGAAGTAATTTTAGTAAACAAACAGCACTCAGAAAAGTTTTTCTCAATTAATGTAACTCCATACAGTATACAGAATACAGTATGTAACTCTTTTATGCGTTCAGAGTCAGAGTTCATCAAAACAGCAGGCTTATAAATTGGTACACCAGATGCGCGTTTCGTCTGCAAAGTTAAAAAATCTTTATTTCCAATTATTGAATCAGGTTGGGGAGGATCCGAATCCTGGCCCAAAATCACGTTCGCTCCCTAGGTCTGTTCGCACCCTTGGTCCGTTCGCACCCCTTTTAAAGGTTTTGTGTTGAATAAGGTTTTTATCGTGCTTTAGTAAGTGTATTGTTATAAAATAAAGAAAATATAAGATTTTGTTTTGTTTTAAAATAAAGTGACATTATAAAAACGTAAACAGGTTTTCTTATGTGAATTATTTTGACGAAACATATAATGAATATTGTCATGATCAAAGACTAAGTCATTCGTCTCTAAGACTTATAAAAAGGCAGAAGATTCCAAACGGCTATCAAACTCACCACAAGCTGTTAACAATAATTATCTTTCATTTTTTTTCATTTAAAATCTTCATTGTTTTTACTCCTACCAAGCTAACAACCTGTATTTTACTTTACACCAAAAAACATAACAATAATTCCAAATTATCTTTGTAATTACCAATTAATAGTAATCTTAAATAAATCACAATAAATCAGTCATTCCCAAGGTCGCCGGACATTGGGCAAAGACCAGTAAAAATTGGTTTGGTCCAGTTAAGTGATATGCATTACTGGACCAAATGACCAGTAAAATTTTTAATATTGTCCAATTCATATGTGTAAATGTCATGTAATAAAGAGTCTGGTCCAGTTAAGAAGAATTGATTACTGGACCAAATGTCCAGTTGATTTCTAAAAGCCTTGGGAACCACTGATTAATAATTAATTATCTAATCACAAAAAAAAATATTAAACAAAAAATATTCACTAATTTTATTCATGAAAATATAAACATTTTGATATATACATCTAGAAAACATCTTATAATTCAACCGGTATTTCAATAGAAATACTGTGCGAGCGGTCTCGGGGGCAAACGTGTGGGGTGCGAACGTGAACATGTACATGTAGGTTGCGAATGTGTTTTTGAAGTGAAGGGACCCGATACCGGAGGATCCTCATAAATGGGTACTATCCTCATTTATGGGTATTATACCCCAAATCGGGTATCAGTTTTCAGTGATAAAAATATAAACTTTGGATCTACAGATATTTTCTGTCATGGCGCAAACATTTGGGTAAAGTACAACATTTTGCCAAAAGACACCATGAGTCATGACTGAAATATCATAGGATAAAAGTTAACAGCCTTCAAAAAGTAAGGTTTTAGGGGGCCATTATCTTTGTATTTAGTTCTCATATGTTGATATATGGTCTTAGATGGGAAATTATGTTGCCATGTATATTGATACCCGATTTTGGGTATTAAATATCCATAAATGGGTATAAATGTCGGGGCTAACTCAACTATCGTTATACAGAAAGAACACAACCATACAGTTTAACATTTACTTCATATATATTAGAGCTGCTAAGGCTACGTCCCGCATTGACGTCAACCCTAGATACAATTGGTAAAACGCGACGTCTTAACTCCCGCGGCATTCTCAACATTCGCCGGGCCGCTAAAAGTAAATATTAAAATTAAATTACAATAAAGTAAAAATGAATGAAAATTACTGTCTATCAAATCTAAACTTGACTTTAACTTAATAACTTTAGCACAGTCATTAACTTCCAGATTAGTTATCTTCGAATTAAATCACAATGAGTCTATCTTGTATACACAAATCACAGTATGTCTATATTTTCCGTGCACCTGTTCCTTCTTTCAATGAAATAGTATCATATCATAGGTTTTTGAAAGTAAGTCAATAAATCAAACATTTTCGTAACAGTCCATAATAAGTCACAACAGTTCATTAGATACATATCATTCAGTCCATCTTTTAACATTTTCCCTGTCGGTTCTGCTTCCTCATCTCTCTCGATAAATCCGCGACATGTCTGTTCCTTTATAATTTCTTTTAAGCCAAATTCCTCTGATTTATTCGAAACCAGTACGTTCAAGATGCTGGATGTCGTAGACGAACGTACCCTTCCTGGTTGTAAGGGTCCTGATAATAAGTATCCAAGCTTTGACTTAACCGCGATCGGTCCGTCTCCTCTTATTACTTCGTTTCGATAAAGTTCCAATAGTAGTCGGCACCAATAAGTAACGATATCTCAAAAGAATCGTCCTGAGTAACTGGATGAGCGAGTCTTAATCCTTTGAGATAATCCATATTTCGGTTTACGTACCGCATATGATTATGAATTGGAACTGCTATAGTAGGAACAATAAGGACTTCAATAGGAAATTTACGACTATTTTCGGTTTCGACAAATACAGTGGTTTTGCGTAGTTCTCTCGTGCTTGTGTTGTCCTTTCCAAATGCCGATAGGTTTACAACTTCAGCTCCTTCAGTTTTCAAATTCAATTTCTTCGCTAGATCATCTGTTAAAAAAGATCTTTGTGCACCCTCATCAAATAAAACATTCGTATCCATACATATATTACCTGACCATACAGGAGCTACAGCCGTTTTCAGTAGCACATTTGTACGCATCTGTGTCGATGAATGCAAAACTTTAGTATCTTCCTTGTTTTCAGTGTCATTTATAAGATTGACGGGTGTAGATTGAATCTGTTTATTTGTATTGCTTGTAATGAATGCTAAACCTTCGCTGTTAACATTGCTACTTGCACTACATAGGCTGGAATGATGTCTCTGGTTGCAGTGTAGACACGTTCGTTTCGATTGACACTCATTAGCATGATGATTACCTAAACAATTAAAACATAAATTATCACGTTTTACGATAGACATGCAAGCTTTATGATTACTAACATTGGTACAGTGTGCTGGTGCATGTATCTCTTTACAAAAAACACATGGTCTTTCTGTAATATTCCGGGGTTGGCTCTTCGCGTTGTGTGATGTGTTTTCTCGCGGTGATTCGGTTCCTGTATGAAATGTACATGTAGATGCAGTTGCAAACTGACGGTCTAAAGACTCGAGATATGTACCTGTATTTTGTCCTGCCTCCATGATTTGAATTTCATTCAATATGCTCCTTCTCAGATCTTTCAAATTCCAACTGGACGGTCCGTGTTCTCTGGCTAAGTGTTGTCTGATTTCACTGGGTAACTTTCTCATAATAATCGGTACCAGTAAAGTTCCATATGACGTCTCAGGTTGTCCGAGCGAATCTAAACCTCTTACGTAGGCTTCACATCGGTCATAAAATAATCTTAAGCTTGACAAGGTGTATCGTGGTTGGGCAATATCTAAAAGTGCCTGTAAGTAGGCTTCCGTTATTCAGTGTGTTTGTCCAAACCGTTCCTTTAGTACATTTATAGCCTCCATGTAATTACCATTTGTAAGCGCAAATCCAGTTATCGTATTTAATGCCTCGCTTTCAAGTTGCGATTTCAGATAATTAAATTTCTCAATGTTTGTCAAAGTAGGATTAAAATGTACAGCAGATTCGTACAAATCCCAAAATGTTTGCCAATCTAATATGTTGCCATTAAACTTCGGTAGTGATAACTTGGGTAAACGATGGTTACTAGTACTAGCTATATTTTGTGGTGCAATATGACCTGTATCAGAGCCATTGTAGCTTGTCTGTGGTTGAGCGGCGGATGAAGCATAGAATGGTGTTGCGTTTTGAAAGTTATCAACATTTGACGGGCGGAAAAGAGGGCTTTCTACATTGAGTACTTGATATGAAGATTGTGTTACATTGGAACTTGGTGTACGGTTTTGACCAATTTGTATAAAATTACGAAAATGTCTAAGTTTAGTGTCTAAATTATTTGAATACTCATCTGTATCTACTATTTCACTTTCAACGTTGTCTGAATCCGTTGCTTCCAATATCTGTTCGTTCAGTTTTTCCAACAATTTTTCTTTTGCGTAAGATTATCGTACGTTGCAAGTAGTTCATCTCTGTCGAAGTCCGTGTTTTCCTTCGCCTCCTCGAATTTTCAGAAAAGTCTGGTCACTGCACTTCTATTTCCAGTCCTAATATTCTTTAACTTCTCCATCTTCGATGTAATCCTTTGGTTACGGCACCATAAATGTCGGGGCTAACTCAACTATCGTTATACAGAAAGAACACAACCATACAGTTTAACGTTTACTTCATATATATTAGAGCTGCTAAGGCTACGTCCCACATTGACTTCAACCCTAGATACAATTGGTAAAACGCGACGTCTTAACTCCCGCGGTATTCTCAACAATAGTACCCATTAATGAGGATCTCCCCCAACCTGCCGAAAGGACATTACTCATCATCCTGATCAATTTCTGCATTCTAGTCACTTCGACACGGCACTTGGTAAAGTCCGTTCGACACCTAGTTTAATCCGGACCATGTTAATTCGGCACCCGATGTAGTTATTTGAAAGTAAACTATTTGAATGCTCTGTTTTTACCATAATTTTTGTTAATATTTTATCTTGAGATATCAACGTATATTTGTTCTGCATAACAGAAGTTCCAATGGAAACTTTGCTATAAACAATGCCAGACATGGGGTAATTGAAATATGTAATTGTAATTGGCTGTAATTAATTACAATTTCTCAAGTAATTGAATGTAATGTGTAATTGAGCATTTTTTCAATTACAAGTAATTGAAAGTAATGAATTACAAAGCCAAAATTGTCTGTAATTGACAGTTACTTTTCAATTACAATTCAATTACATTTGAAATTTGGGATCAGAAAGATTGAGTCTTGTGTTTTCTCAAAAAAATATGAAATGCCATGACCTTAGCAAATGCAGTTAGCTGACAAATCAAAGCCTACACAGTATACCTTTTGTAATTACACAACCATGGAAGATTCTTTATTTTGTAATGAATGAAAAAAAAATTAAAAAGAAAAAAAAAATATGGTAGAAACATGCCATAATTTGTGTTTAAAAGAAACCATTAGTAAGTCACTGTCTTATACCTTAATTAGCTTGTTACCTACATGTATATTCAGATGGATATTGTTAGACATTGATTTAACATAATCAATTTGAAAGGTCATAAGTCAATCAATAAATATAACCTTTGGCTATTTGTTTTATCATAAACTATATAATGACTGTTTTTACAACAGTTATGTTTGCATGTTAAACAGGTGTTAAGCCAATTAGAGAGAGATAAATATACCCCTAGGTACATGATTTTTTTTTTAATTAATTAATTGTGATTAAAACTACATTATATTTTTTAAAAAATCAGACTTTCTAAATCATTTCTTTAGGAAAAATAATTTTAATAAGTTGTGATCAAAATAAAAATAATAAAATTTTATCTATAGGGCTCTCTTCTTGTATCATTTTCAATGAAATACATTAAAACATAAAATTTCAATAGGTAATTAAACAAAATTTAATATTTTCCAAATATTGAATAAGGCTTTTTATCATTTTGCGCATTAAATTAAACCAGACATCTAGTCCTAACCATTCCTGATAGACAAAGTATTATGTGCACTTCAGATTTATGTTTGTTTTTTCTTTATTCCCGTAACACACCAGATATTCAACTTTTACTCTTCTTTGATACTGGCTGAATTTGAAAATAGTCACTGTAGATCTCATGTGTTATTACTATAAAGCAATGTATGATAATTATGTACATATGATAGAATAAATGCATTTTCTAAATTTTCCTTTCAAAAGTAATTGAAGTAATTAATTACATTTGCCAAGTAATTGGAAAGTAATTAATTACATTGTCAAAAAAAGTCAAATGTAATGTGTAATTTAATTGAAGATTTTGTAATTGTAATTGAATGTAATTAATTACTTTCAAATGTAATTGACCCCATGTCTGAACAATGCCATAAAATGGTATCGAGTCTGTTCGAGCTCAAAACACATTCGCACCCCACACGTTTGCACCCCACACGTTCGCACCCCTGGGTCCGCTAGCACCCTATTTTTATTCTAATACGGGTTGAATCATTTGATGTTTTTTAGATGTATATATCAAAATATTTATATTTTTATGAATATGAATTCGATAATTTTAAATGAAATATTTTTTTTAATGATTTGATGATTAAGTATTACATGTTAATTATGTATGATTACTGTCAATTGGTATACATTTTTACAAAGCATAATTTGGTATTTTTGTTCTGTTTTTGAAAATCATGATTGTTGTTATAACTAGCTTTTATGTAAATACTGCCTATATTCAGCTTGGAAGAGTAAAAACAATCATGGAAGATTCTAATTGAAAAACATGAAAGATTATTGTTTTTAACAGCTTGGCCCCTTTGATCTCGTGTGTGTTTGGATAAGTATGATATAAGATGGTTGAATATTAAGTGTTACCATCATACATTTAATGAATATTTGCAGGGTTATTGTGATACATTTTGTACTTTGAATGACAAATAATTTTCAAATTTATGGTATAATATTAAAAAAATGCTTGGTAAAATTAGCTGCAAAAAAGAGATCCCTGCTGTCAGAGCTTCTGGACAAATTTCCAAAAAACGTGATTTGTGGCCTGGTTATTGTGTTATTTGTTGTTGTGGCAATGTCATTGTACATTTTGTAACTAGTTTGATAGCCGTTTGGTATCTTCCACCTTTCATTTACAAGTCTTAGATAAATGAACTTTACCATGATCATCATGACAATTTTTTATTTATTATTCATTTCGTCAAAATAATTTAAAAAAAAAACACTTAAAGAAATCTGTTTACCTTTTTGAATGTCACTTTATTTTGAAACCATGAAAAAATATTTATAGCAATACACTAATTAAAACATGATAAAAAAATTATTCAACACAAAACCAATAAAATGTGTGCGAACGTGTTGGTGCGAAAGTAAATGGGAGCGAAGGACCCAGATACCCATAAAATCTGTTCCTATTGGCACCTATATTATATGCACTGGCTACGATTACCCCAAAAAGTAACAATAAGAAATGACTAATTGCCAAAATGTATTCAAACAGCAAGCCAACTGATTATTTTTATTGTGTATTCTAACTGCTAAATTATATGTGCTGATTTTTGTTAACACTGTACGAAATGTATCTTTTTAATAACCTCTGAAAGTATTTAAGTTTTGCAAAAAATATATAAAAAAAAACTATTCTCCCCATACTTCAAACAAAAAGGTAAAAATAATTTAAGGTGCTGAATTGAATAACCAAATGCCGAAATTACTTTAAATTGGTGTCGATTTGACTAGGTGCCTAATTGACCAGGTGCTGATTTGACTTGTTACCCAATTTTTCAGGATTTTGAAAATGATTAAAATTAGGACTTTGCAAACAAATAGCATCGATGAGATTACAATGTTCAACTTTAAACTTTGAACAAGCCAGTAAAAAATGGTTCTCATCTTCTTTCTCTCCAGTTGAGCAATAAATACACTATCTATTTTGCTAGATAGTACCTTGATATCTTCCTAACAAAGTTGAAGTCTATGAGCTGATACTAGATAGTACCTTGATATCTTCCTAACAAAGTTGAAGTCTATGAGCTGATATAGTCTGTTAAAGGGCTCATCAGAGATCGTGTTTCTTTGTTACTATGTACATATATGCCAACTGTAAATAAAATTTACTTACTTACTTACTTTTAGTTTAAATAACATCTTATTATATAAGGTCTCACTAATTAGCGACAAGAAAAAAAAAATTAGAGCGACGAGAAGACAACTCTAGCTAAATGAAAGTTTGTAGACTATCAAAACAATAAATCAATAGAAAAAGTCAATTAATTAAAGCTGATTATTTGTTGTTTAATAAACCTTTACATTTTGTTGTATTTAGTAGCACTACAGTATGAATTTTTTTTTTTAATTATTACAACATTTTAAAGTATGTATCAATCTGAACATTTTGCAACAATCCCAGAATCATTTTCATGTCACAACAGGGAGCTAATTGATAATTAAATATTATAAATAAAAGCACATGGCAATTACTCTAAATATAAGAGAATACATGAGGAACTAATCCTTCAATCATCTGATTATATGAAGTGTTCATAAAGAATTGAGAAAAATTGCCTAATAAAATTAAAGACATAGATTTTGAGTCACTGAAAGGAAATTTGTTACCAGCAAATTCAGATGATTTATACAATTAAGTGGCTTTACTTGACAGCTTCGGTGTCAAACTTAAAACAATCTGTTAATTAACTTCTGTTACCCCAGTCTAAGTCTGAGGTCAAAATAATCTTGAAACATTGAAACATTTTATTTCACTAAAGGCCTCACATGAGGCATGATAGTACAACAATATAACAAATAAGAAATAATGCATGAACAAACATATTTACAAATGCATGAATAAATGGGAAGGTAATATCATTTGTAAACTGACATTACAATTTTACAGAACTTAGCTAAGCCAACAAGAACAAATTTATCTTTGCTGTTCATTAAATCAGAGAAACTCATAGTATTCTTCACTTTACAAGTATCTGCTGGTAAGAATTTCAGCCATTCAGCATTAAAGAAAGTACAATCATATATGTAATGAAATTCATCTCCTAGCACATTTCTGTTACATAAATCACATACATGTATTCTTTCTGATCTATCAATGCTATAAAATCTACCACATTCAATAGGTAACCTATGACTACTGCACCTATATTTACACAAATAAATTCTTAAATCAAAAGGCAATGTAGTTAAATAATCTTCAAAACCAAACTCAGACTTGTATATTCTGTAATTTAAACATTTTGATGTATTAAATATCTGAGCCTTCCATTCATTTACAAACAAATTGTGGTAATACTGTTTCACATTTTTAGAACACTGACAGTTTGTATCTATATATTGATTATTCCAGGCATTAATAAAACCACATTCAGGTAATATATCTTTTACACAATTCAACCACTTAGAGTGATATATATCACCAGAATCAAGTTTATATAGCATTTCATACAATGTACGAGAAATTTTCTCTTTTTTGCCTGTAACAATACGTTTCCAAAAAACAACCATTCTTGCCTTAATATTAACAGACATTGGTACTCTACCAAGTTCACCATATACAATGCAATTAGGTGTACATTTTTTAACTTTCATTATATATTTACAAAATTCTAAATGCAATAATTCAATAACATCATTTTTCTCATACCCCCAAACTTCTGCACCGTACAATAATATAGGGCCAACCATAGCATCAAAAAGTTGTAACAATACATCTATAGGTAAATACAATTTTCTTGCCTTACGTAATACATAAAACATTGCTTTTCTGGGTTGTTGAACCAGTCTAGATTTATTAACATGAAATGTACCTTTTCTAGAAAATACAATACCTTAATATTTAAATTCATCAATAACAGATAAATGGTCATTATTATATATGAAATGAACATTTTCAGCCTGTCGACTTTTAGAAAATATAACAACATTGGTTTTTGCAGTATTAACTTTAAGATTCCATGTTTCACAATATAATTTATACATTGCATTCAATGCTGAGTAACTCAGCTGTGGATTCTGCAAAAATGACTGTCTCGTCCGCATATAACAACAGATACAATTTGAAATACACTTCAATATCATCATTGTCAAACAGTAAATGAGACATATTACAAACATCATTCAGACCACTATAAGCATGTGACATAAACTCAGTCAAATCATTAAGAAAAATAGAAAATAATAGGGGCGACAGGTTTTCATCCTGCCTCACACCAATATTAGATGCAAAAAAATCTGAACAATTAGATCCATCTCTTACACAAGATTTTGCATTTTTATACAAGTTTTGTAATACAATCAGTAATTTACCATCTATACCATTGCGTAACAATTTTTGCCATAATAATATTCTGTTTTCAGAGTCAAAAGCCTTACTAAAATCAACAAAGGCGCAATACAATTTTTTCCTTCTAAATAAATACAAATCAATGAGACATTTCAAATTAAAGATATGATCAACAGTGCCATACCCCTTTCTGAACCCTGCCTGTTCTTCACATAATAATCCTAAACTTTCCAAATAATTGAACAATCTATTATTTAAAATACATGTAAACAATTTTCCATAACAGCTCAATATTGTAATACCTCTATAGTTGTCAGCATTTGCAGGATCACCTTTCTTTTTAAAAATAGGACAGATAAAACCCTTTATTTCAAACATGTTTTGCATTATAAATTTTGAGTTACTCCCCTTGTTTTACTTTGTTTTTTAAATTATACTCCTGAAATATTGGGCCACCCTTAACAAATTCTTTGTTTGATGTGGCCTACCCATGCCTTGAAGGGTTGGGTAGGTAGGTAGGGATTTTATTTTTTTTGGGCCAACAACATAAGTTACATGTTTTAGACAAGAAAATAATGTGAGAACACCCAAATTGTTTTTTTTTTTTTTATTTTGAAAATGCTGCTTGTTAGATGTCTAGGTAGGCAACATCAAACAATTCTAATTTTATTTTTGGCCTTGGTAAAAATTAAAAGCTAATAAATTTGTACATTTTCCCTTTGATCTTACTGCCTAATATTTTTATATCATGGACAGGACTTGATACTCGAAAATATTAGGCAATGACATCATGTTTCAGTGCAGCAACGTCACATGCTCAAGTCAATCTGCATCAATTTATCAATGAAATGCATGCGACATCATTCATACAAACGAACAACTTTCCCAATGTTCTGTCGGCGTAAAAGTAGTTTTACTTATTTTTTTTACTTTACTTCTTAACCAAAATAATATACAGTTACGACAAATTGCCGATAAAAAGAAAAATGGCATTTTATTTTTTGATACTGGCTTCATCAGCTCGAATATCAGCTCCCCCTAGCGGGCTCGCTTGATATTCTAGCTGATAAAGTCAGTATCAAAAACATAAATGCCATTATTCTTTATATAAGTAATATGTAAGAATTTTCCTTAAGTTGAGGTAATTTTCACAGTCACTTAATAATTGGGCTGTTACATATGGTCTATAGAATTGTAAGGACCTAATTTTCATGGTTTCAATTGAAGAAGGATAAGTTTTCAGGATTAGGTTAGTTTCTCAGTTACTGTAAGTAAAAGTTCAATTGTATATAGTATATAGAATGATTGTAAGGAGTACATATCTGTCTGACATATTTTACTTGACCGTGACCTTGATCTCATTTCTCATGATCAACTGTGAGTTTTCATGATATTTAATTGTTAAAGTTAAAGTTGGAACCCCCCCCCCCCCCTTTTTTTTGGCCGATCAATGCATTTGAATGGGGACATATGGTTGGAACCCCCCCTTGCTCCTGGGTTGGGAACCCCCCCCTTTTTAAAATGGCTGGATCCGCCCCTGCATTTCAATGTGTTCACACTTGTATGTTTTATAAAGACAAACATTCTAAATTATTTTTGTCTGAACACATTTGTTATTACATTTTAGGGGAAAGTTTAAACTAGTGATGCACCATGATTGGTTCTAACAGAATTACAGGTATACAGACTCAATCAACCCCACCTTCTGTTGGCTCCCTCAGAGGGATATTGATTGGATGCACAGTTTTTATTTGTGGGGAAATCTTTGGATTTGTTATTGAAAAGGGAAGAGGTAAGCTCAAAGTTTATTTATGAAAGCAATTATAAACTGATACATGGATCTAAGAAATAATTTAAAGCAGCCCATGGATTGTCAGAAATTTTGCATTGGGAAGATGTTATTTTAAAAAATACCTTGAATAGAGAAAGGGGTTAAACTTCTGGTAAAAAAAGAGTAGAATCAAGATAAAAAGATAAACCATTGAATGATATAATGTATTTAGTATCTAAGGGAGAAATACCTGAATTTATTTTGCATCAGATGATGTTATGTACAAATGAAATCTTGATGTCATTATTTTCTGTTGCTCATGATTTATGTACGAAATTATTCTTTCATGCCATTCTCTAGTGCTTGGTGTAGAATATCAACAAATCCATATGAAAATTAGCCTTGTCAATTTTGTTGTATTCAAATAAAAGTTTTACCACTTATAATGATATATTTATATAAGAAGGTTTGCTCTCTCAGACAGTTTTAGTGATATGAAATTTGAAATGGAAATTCATATTTCAATGTTTATATTTTAATTGCATATATGCTTTACCACTGATAGAAATTGTAAATTAATAGATATAAATCCTAGCAAAAGTATAAATGTGAGTTTAAATAATTGTGACAATGTATCTAGATTAAGATAAATAGGAATATAATATCTACAATACTTTTGTCATTACAGTATTTGAACCATCAGTTGTATTTGATCAAATGTTGATGAAGAGATTTGTTATGCTGAAAATGTTTTTATCAGCTGTAATTTCAGGTTTGTTACTTATAAGATAGCAGTATTTTATTTTAAGATTTGCAAACATCAATTGAAAATTTGAAGGTCACAAATTGAGTTTACTTTTGACATGTTAGCAGTGCCAGGAAACAGATATTTGAGACCTTCAAATAAAACATTAATGCCTGCATCTTAATTATTATCTTAGTTCTAATGCAACTAAAAGAGATTAAATCATACATTTAAAAAAATATTTACATGATACTATCAGCACTTGTGGAACTGATAACCTGATAATTGTCTCATTGTCCTATCATAAGAACATTGTAAACAGTGTTGCATTAGAATGAGTAGTAACTGTGCTATATGTGTACTGTAAGAGAAATTACATGTTTCATTTTGTTGACTTGGCAATATAAACAAGCTGTCTGCCAAGTAGTACTAAAATCTCCACCACCCCTACCCTAATGAAAATTCTGATTGGATCAGGATATTCTATCTACATGTTAATATATTCACATATGTACATATGTATATCCATATGAAAGATGCATTGTACCATGTTTTATGCAAATTAATACAAAAATATCAAAGGATTTGTGTTTACAAAGGTTAGTATACTGTAAATTCAGAAATTATTGCGTGCATTTATTATTGCGATTTTGCCATTTTAGACTAAAATGCGATTTTAATTTTTGCGATGTTGAGAAAAATCCTGTTTAATTCAAATAAAAAATTTCAAAATGCGAGTTTAAATTATTGCGATTATAACCCTGTCGCATTTTTCGCAATAATAAAAACATCGCAATAATTTCTGAATTTACAGTATATATAATATATGTACTGAAATGGCCAAAAATATTATATATTTTAAGGAATTTAATTCTAAATAGATAAATTAAATGATTGGTAAAAAAGGACATCCTGCCCAAATGCTGAAGACGGTGCAACCTAATTACAATAAACCATTGAAAAGAAGTGGCAATGTGGGAGCTGGAACAAGATCACAAATTGATACTCAATAGTTTGAATATTCAAACAATTGACAGTATAACCTTTTTTTTCTTTGTTTTAGGTATGTTCTGTATGTCTGTGTTGTCTATGCTGCCATTTACCAGACAGAAATTCCTGAATGCTAGACAGACTTTGGTGAATGACTTACAAGGGAAAGGCTATGTAACTGTGATGTTAGGTGGTTTTATCCTTGGAATTGGAATGGCATTAGGTGGAACAGTAAGTTATCACTGTGATGTTGGGTGGTTTTGTCCATGGAATTGGAATGACAATAGGTGGAACAGTAAGTTATCACGTGATGTTAAGTGGTTTTATCCATGGAATTGGAATGACAATAGGTGGAACAGTAAGTTATCACTGTGATGTAAAGTGGTTTTGTCCTTGGAAATGGAATGGCAATAGGTGGAACAGTAAGTTATCACTGTGATGTTATGTGTTTATATCCTTGGAATTGGAATGGCAATAGGTGGAACAGTAAGTTATCACTGTGATGTTAAGTGGTTTTATCCTTGGAATTGGAATGACAATAGGTGGAACTGTAAGTTATCACTGTGATGTTATGTGGTTTTATCCATGGAATTGGAATGGCATTAGGTGGAACAGTAAGTTATCACTGTGATGTTATTTGGTTTTATCCTTGGAATTGGAATGACAATAGGTGGAACAGTAAGTTATCACTGTGATGTTAGGTGGTTTTGTCCTTGGAAATGGAATGGCAATAGGTGGAACAGTGGAACAGTAAGTTATCCCTGTGATGTTAGGTGGTTTTATCCTTGGATTTGGAATGGCATTACGTGGAACAGTAAGTTATCACTGTGATGATTAGTGGTTTTATCCTTGGATTTGGAATGGCATTAGGTGGAACAGTAAGTTATCACTGTGATATTAAGTGGTTTTATCCATGGAATTGGAATGGCATTAGGTGGAACAGTAAGTTATCACTGTGATGTTAGGTGGTTTTGTCCATGGAATTGGAATGGCATTAGGTGGAACAGTAAGTTATCACTGTGATGTTAGGTGGTTTTGTCCATGGAATTGGAATGGCATTAGGTGGAACAGTAAGTTATCACTGTGATGTTAGGTGGTTTTGTCCATGGAATTGGAATGGCATTAGGTGGAACAGTAAGTTATCACTGTGATGTTAGGTGGTTTTGTCCATGGAATTGGAATGGCATTAGGTGGAACAGTAAGTTATCACTGTGATGTAAGGTGGTTCCACCTTATGCCATTCCAGGCAAAAATGAAAAAGTTCCAAGGTTCCAAAAAAAAGGGGCATTAGGTAGAACAGTAAGTTATCACTGTGATGTTGGGTGGTTTTATCCTTGGTATTGGAATGGCAATAGGTGGAAAAGTAAGTTATCACTGTGATGTTAGGTGGTTTTGTCCATGGAATTGGAATGGCATTAGGTGGAACAGTAAGTTATCACTGTGATGTTAGGTGGTTTTGTCCATGGAATTGGAATGACAATAGGTGGAACAGTAAGTTATCACGTGATGTTAAGTGGTTTTGTCCTTGGAATTGGAATGGCATTAGGTGGAACAGTAAGTTATCACTGTGATGTTAAGTGGTTTTGTCCTTGAAATTGGAATGGCAATAGGTGGAACAGTAAGTTATCATTGTGATGTTAAGTGGTTTTGTCCTTGGAATTGGAATGGTAATAGGTGGAACAGTAAGTTATCACTGTGATGTTAGGTGGTTCCACCTTATGCCATTCCAGGCAAAAATGAAAAAGTTCCAAAGTTCAAAAAAAAAAAGGGGCATTAGGTGGAACAGTAAGTTATCCCTATGATGTTAGGTGGTTTCATCCCTTGGACTGGAAAGGGCATTAGGTGGAACAGTAAGTTATCCCTGTGATGTTATGTGGTTTTATCCTTTGGACTGGAATGGCATTAGGTGGAACAGTAAGTTATCGCTGTGATGTTAAGTGGTTTTATCCTTGGAATTGGAATGGCAATATGTGGAACAGTAAGTTATCCCTGTGATGTTAAGGGGTTTTATATCCTAATGGTTATCATCATTTGCCAGACTTAGGATCTTGGTAATTTTCCAGCAATACCGGGTATTTATGAAAGCTTGTACCAGTTTCTTGTAATTAACTTCTCTTACAGTGACAGTTTTCAAACCATATCACTGAAAATTCATAGAAAGATTACACACATGTTGAAGTTGTGCAGCTGCTGTTATAGAATTGTTTGAATAATATTTTCCTATTTTTTGGAACTTTGGAACTTTTTCATTTTTTAGCAAAATTCACAATGACAATACCAATTTTGTGTTATCAACACCTCCTACAGTTTTCCATCCAGTATCTTGAATCTTCACAGATTGATTGCACATCTATTGAAGTTTTTGCATTTGTTATTATTGAATTTTTTGGGGAAAACATCCCATTTTTCCAGACTCGGGAACTAAGTGATTTTTCAGCAAAATTTTTCAAAAGATGGTAACAATTTTATTTTCAACCAAGATCTTTGGAACTTCATAGAGAGTTTATGAACCTATTGAGGTTATGCACATTCTATTATGAAGTTGTTTAAAGATTTTTTTCCTTTTTTTACATTTTATATTTTCATATACTTAAATGTTCAGTTTAGATCATTCTCCATTATTTGATAAACAATGTGTGCAATCTAGCATTTGATTGATCGATTATTTTTTTCAAATGCATGGATATGAAAACTAAGACGACAGCTTCAAAATTCGTATTAAGTATTGAGTAAACATGGCCATTTTTGTGTTGATAAATTCAGGAATATTATATATAATTATAATAAATCTACAATATCTAAGCTCAAATTTAGATATAATTATAAAAGAAAGGAAATTGGTTATGAAACAACATCAAATGAAATATTGTGGAAAACATTCTGATTCCTTCACTTAAGTTTTATGTTGATTTATTAGATAATGATTGGAGCTATATTTATATTTTTCAGTGTCCAGGTGTTGTATTTGCTCAGCTTGGCACAGGTACACAGAATGCTGGTAAGTACAGTAATATATTCTTTTTTTTATAATGAATTTCTGTTTATTTGCTCATGAACAACACGATGACTTTATGCTTATTTCAACATTTTGTGGTATTTTTTTCACCTAGAACACCACTTTGTCTGATGGAGACTGAAAAAAAGAAGTATCCATCAGTTTATTATATATTTATTAAAACAGAAATTTATGTATCAACAACATATCAATTTTTAAGGAAAATCAATTCATTGGTGATTGGAGATTTGATGAAATTAAGACAAATTTAAGAATGATTTTCACTGATTTTATGTGCTTTCTATACAATTGTTAATCTATTTTTAAGAATTCATTTGATTAAACATCAGAAAATAAAGGATATTAATGCATTTTTTAAATATAGTTATAGTTCAACGTTCAAAAGTTGTATGCAAAATTTACCAAAATTTGTGCCATAGCGTATTTACTGTACCTTGACCTTAATAGAGTACTACAATATAGTATGAAAAGTAGTCACTCTGAACTATATTTAAGGTTTTATTGATTCACACCAAATATGTTTACTCAAGTTTGCTTTTTACGGTCTTTCAAGATACAACTGTGATTTATGATGAAATATTTTATTTTACAGTGTATACATTGCTTGGAACGTTAGCTGGGGCATTGTTATATGGAGTTTTGGAACCAACCTTGATGTCATTAACTAAACCAAACAAACCAGTAAAATATCAGTTGTATGTACATTGTATATTTTTCACTGAGCTAATAACTTAGCAGTCTGAAAGAAGAATGAAAGATATTATTTCTTGATGTGAATTTTTTTTAATTGATATCAACAAATATTGGTTTATTGATTTAGCATTGGTGTTTTTTATATAAATGTATAGTTATACCCTCACTCTAAAAGTTGGGTATATTGCATTAGTCTGGTCTGTTCCTCTGTCTGTTTGTTCATCCAACAATTATTTCTGTCACACATTTCTCAGATATATCGCTGCACAGAATAACTTCCTATTTGGTTAGCAGTTTGATAGCGAGCGCTTTTTATATTGGTATGACGTTGGCGTCGCCATGTCGTCGTTGTCGGCGTCGTCCGGCGTCGTCTGAAGACACATTGGTTTTCGCACTCTAACTTTAGTTTAAGTGAATGGATCTCTATGAAATTTTACCATAAGGTTCAATACCACAAAAGGAAGGTTGGGATTGATTTTGGGGGTTATGGTACCAACAGTTAAGGAATTAGGGGTCAAAAATAAGCATTTTTGTAACTTCCAGACATAACTTGTGTGTTGGTGTATGGATCTCTCTGACATTGTACCACAAGGTTCCATATCACACAGGGAATGCTGGGATTGATTTTGGGGGTAATTGCCTCAAAATATTAGGAATTAGGGGCCAAAAAAGGGGCAAAAAACAAGCATTTTTCTAGTTTCATGACAATAACTTGTGTGTAAGTGTATGGATCTTTCTGAAATTGTACTACAAGGTTACATATCACAAAGGGAAAGCTGGAATTGAGTTTGGGGGTAATTGCCCAAAACGTTTAGGAATAAGGGGCCAAAAAGGGGCCAAAAATAAGCATTTTTCTAGTTTCCAGACAATAACTTGTGTTCAAGTGTATGGATCTCTCTGAAATTGTACCACAAGGTTCCATATCACACAGGGAATGCTGGGATTGATTTTGGGGGTAATTGCCTCAAAATATTAGGAATTAGGGGCCAAAAAAGGGGCAAAAAACAAGCATTTTTCTAGTTTCATAATAATAACTTGTGTGTAAGTGTAAGGATCTTTCTGAAATTGTACTACAAGGTTACATATCACAAAGGGAAAGCTGGAATTGAGTTTGGGGGTAATTGCCCAAAACGTTTAGGAATAAGGGGCCAAAAAGGGGCCAAAAATAAGCATTTTTCTAGTTTCCAGACAATAACTTGTGTTCAAGTGTATGGATCACTCTGAAATTGTACCACAAGGTTCCATATCACACAGGGAATGCTGGGATTGATTTTAGTTTAAGGGGGGGATTTTTTTTTTTCCTTTTTTTTTTCTTTTAAAATTTTCCATTTTAAGTTGGTTATTTCTGTTTTATATTTAAAAGCAAATAATAATGATATGGTAGGAGATACACACCAAACAGGATGTGTAAATTATTATATAATAAGTATTGTGCAATAGCAAGAAATTTTCAATTGCACAGTATTGCACAATAGCAAGAAATCTTCAATTGCACAGTATTGGGCAATAGCAAGAAATCTTCAATTGCATAGTATTGTGCAATAGCAAGAAATATCCAATAGCACAATATTGCGCAATAGCAAGAAATTGTCAATTGTACAGTATTGCGCAATAGCAAGAAATATTCAATTGCACAGTATTGTGCAAAAGAAGATACTTCGTATAAATTGCTTATTTCTTGACCAATTTCAATGGGGTTTTATTCTTGAATTCTTGGGGTTCTTTAATATGCTGATTCTAACCGTGTATTAAGTTTTTGGATTTTGGGCCCCGTTTTTAAATTGGTCCACATTGAGGTCCAAAGGGTCCAAAATTAAACTTTGTTTGATTTCATCAAAAATTGAATTATTGGGGTTCTTTGATATGCCGAATCTAACCGTGTATTTAGATTCTTAATTTTTGGTTCCGTTTTCAAATTGGTCTATATTAAGGTCCAAAGGGTCCAAAATTAAACTTAGTTTGATTTTAACAAAAATTGAATTCTTAGGATTCTTTGATATGCTGAATCTAAACATGTATTTAGATTTTTGATTATGGGCCCAGTTTTCAAGTTGGTCCAAATCGGGGTCCAAAATTAAACTTTTTTTGATTTCAACAAAAATTGAATATATGGGGTTCTTTGATATGCTGAATCTAACCATGTATTTAGATTTTTGATTTTTGGGCCCCATTATCAACTTTGTCCACATTGAGGTCAAAAGGGTCCAAAATTAAACTTTGTTTGATTTCATCAAAAATTGAATTCTTGGGGTTCTTTGATATACTGAATCTAACCATGTATTTAGATTTTGGATATTGGACCATAATAGGTGAATGTCCAATTTAAAAATTTTAAGTTCTTAGACCACATTCATTCTGTGTCAGAAACCTATGCTGTGTCAAATATTTAATCACAATCCAAATTCAGAGCTGTATCAAGCTTGAATGTTGTGTCCATACTTGCCCCAACTGTTCAGGGTTCGACCTCTGCGGTCGTATCAAGCTGCGCCCTGCGGAGCATTTTATTCTAGTATGTCAGACCAAACTTCCTGTTTGCATAGACATTGAATTTTTCAATATGTTGAATGAACTTTAAATATTTCTTCACCTATCTAAAAAAAATGTGCTCAACAGAATGACTTAATGTTAAGTCATCATCATCAGTTGCAATGTGTAAGCACTTTTCAGAGCTGTCAAATACCTCCTTCCTGTTTTCCAATACTTTGAATTATGAATAGGGGTTTGCTTAGCATAGCAAAATGTGCATTCTTATTTTTATCAGCATTATTTTATAACATTTCAGTTTATTCCATCTGTTAGGCTCCCCATATCATACTACAGCAATTCCTGTGGCAGCCATATTAAGTGTTATTGTCTTTACGCTTGAAATAGTTTATCCCTGGGATACTGAAGTGAAGGTTAGTTTGAAACTTTTTTTTTGTATACAAATAAAGGTCAATTACTCTGACTTCATTCTAAGTGTTTCAGTTCATTCAAAATTCTTACTAAATTGCAATTTGTTTTTTCAAATCAAACTGCCAGAAATTTTAACTAACAGCTGTAGAAAAACCACAGACAAGTCATCAAAGTGAGCCAGTTTATATTAGATATCCTTATTGATATACTAAAACTGAATGATTGTATTTTGTGCATTTCTTTAGAGTCAAAGTCACAATTATTAAAAAATTCCTCTTATTATATCATTTGATAAATTATACAGCGCAGTACAGTTTAAATACATAATGTGGCTACAGTCCTTTCCTATACATAGATCCAAGTTACAAAGATACTTTTATCATTTATTGAATGTATAGATCAAAGGTTTATACATGTAAACACCTAAATAAAGAGTGTAAATGTTCTACATTTTTGTACTGGTAATTGATGTGTAAATATAATTTGAAAGACTATTGGTAAATCTTTCTTTTTTGTGTTGCACATATTAAGGATTCAGAGAGTACCAGCATGTGGAAAGCATCAAGTTGGCCACCATTTTTTACTGGTTTAATAGTTGGAAGTCTTGAGGTTCCATTGATCCTGATAGCAGGTGGACTTCTTGGCAAGTTATATTAGAGAAAGTGTTATAATTATAATAATATTGATAAATGGATATTGTCTACAATATTTGAGAAAAAAATGTTCAGGTCAAAGATGAATACTTAGTTATGGACTTGAATATCTCAGAAATTTCTTCTATTTTAATATTATTTTCAGTCAAAAGCTGTTTCTTAATTATTTACTTGATGAGATATAAACATGTGTTATTCTAATATGACGCCCTACTTTTGCTTTGTTAATAAAGCCATGTTCTAATTCTATTGAAACATGAGGTGCATGTGTGTGACATCATCTCTAGAAAGATGAAGTTTTACCTGAAAAGAGAAACCATTTTTTTTCAGAAATTTTATTGGGGATATGTCCTTTCAAACTAACTGGACATAGGGAATATATTTATAGATTGGGTTCCAAATTGGATTTTTACTGACTTAAAGGTTCTCAATGATTGCAAAGAACACACAAATTGTATGTTGCAGCATTCTTAACATTAGGTAATAGAAACCATGTTACAGCCTTCTATGCATATCTTGTTAAATTAAAGGAACACATTAATATAAATTTGGTAATTTAAGACATCAAGTTAAATGTCTGGCTGAGGCATATATTTCTTTCTCTAATTCTTACCCGATTTATCTTTTTCCAGACCTGTTGATTATTTATAGAATAACTAATCGAAGAATTCAAATAGAGAAAAATATTCAACGAGTGACCAAACAACACATTAATTCACGAATGCGCGTAGCGCATGAGTTAATTATCAGTGTTGTTCGGTCACGAGTTGAATATTTTTCGATATTTGAATTCTTTGATTAGTTATTCTTTTTA
The DNA here is from genome assembly GCF_021869535.1 of Mytilus californianus. Taxonomy (NCBI): domain Eukaryota; kingdom Metazoa; phylum Mollusca; class Bivalvia; order Mytilida; family Mytilidae; genus Mytilus; species Mytilus californianus. The sequence continues at coordinate 29,562,354 of NW_026262690.1, read as the reverse complement.
TTACATTGGCAAATGGCTTTTTTTAATGAAATTAATGTAGAAAATGTAAGGAACTATATCTTTTTTCTACGCATTCACAATTTGTTTTGAATCGACGTCTTGACAACGCGTATTGTTGTATGACGTCAGAGAGTGAAATAACCACGTTTATTTCACATGTGAAATTATCGGTTTTTATTTGACTGGGAAATCAATGTAATAATTTTATTTATTCAACTTGTGGTTCATTTAATCTCAGTTCTTCATTGGTCAAAATACGATTATGACGTCAAATTTTCTGGCTTTCCTCTGAATTTCCTATTGTGACAACATGAAAAAAGGCAACCATACCTGATGACGTCACAAAGAAAGAACACATCTTTTTGCCAATCATTTGAAAAGAAGAATTAAGATTGTCTGTATATCATCTAAAAATTATTAAAGAATCAGATTCCATCATCAAATCTCGTGCAATACAATATTTATCCACTCTCGGTGAGCCTCACGTATTAAATTTGAAAATATAACTGTCTCGAGTGGATTATTATTGTATCACACTTGATGCAGTAGTAGATTCTATAAGTACACAATTTTACATTGAAATAGAATATTCATTATGAAATTTATATTGAGAATGAAAAAAAACAATATATAATATAACTTTGAAATATGCTTAAAGTATATATCTGGCACTCTTTTCTTTGTTACATCATAAACCTTGTAATTTTTTGAACTGAAACAACAATGACATGATTATTTATTGAATCTTTTAGGTGCTAGCAGTAGTTATTGTACAGTGATGGCACAAGTTTTGGTAACAGATAAAATGAAACAAAAAGTACCATATCTTGTCAAATTTAAATCAGGATTGTCTAATTGGTGGCAAGTAAGTGTTTTATATGAAAAGTTTTAAACCAAATAATACATGAAATAATTATTTCCTTTTGAATTTTCTTAAAATAAAAAAGTCTTTATTTAATAAATGATTTATAATATTAATGTCTATTAAACAAAAAAAAAGCACAGACACTTCTTTTTATTTTATATGACAGTATGTTTGTCAGACTTTAATATACAAGATAGTAAGCATGTGCCCCGTGTCCTTACAATATAAGTGAAAAACAAAAAGATGTTTAAAGGTCAGTCCATTTCATGCCTATTTGCCACTTATAAATTACTTACAAAATGACAGCAAAATAGGTTTTTCTTACATTTATTAGTGTCTTTGTTAAAGCAATCAAGGGCCATAACTCTGAACAACAAAAGTGAAAAACCATTTTGACCACAATTTTTTCATTGAAACAACATTTCATAATTTGAAAAAGAGTAGATCAAACATTCTCATGTTATCGCATAAAATCTTTTAATCAATCAAGGACCATAACTCTTAAATGGCAAAAAGTGAAATCATCAATCTCTGATTAAACCCAGTTTAATTATCTGTAACAGCCTATGGAAATTTGAAAACCATTGGTTGAAAGGTTCTCATCACATAATGTGAAAAAGTAAAAAATTAAAAATAGAGAATAGGTTTTTATGCCCCCGCCGTAGCGGAGGGGGCATTAAGTATTACCTTTGTCCGTCTGTACGTCCGTCCGTCTGTACGTGCCAAAGTTGGTTTCCGTTCCCTAACTTTAGTTTGCTTCAACCAAATGTTATGAAACTTATACACAATGCTTATTACCACAAAACACAGATCAAGTTTGAATTTTGGTGGTGTCACTTTAACCATTCTAGAGTTATGCCCCTTTACAAATGGAAAAATTGCTGAATTTTTCGTTTCCGTTTTCTAACTTAAGTTTGCCTCAACCAAATGTTATGAAACTTATACACAATGCTTATTACCACAAAATACAGATCAAGATTGAATTTTGGTGGTGTCACTTTTACTGTTCTAGAGTTATGCCTCTTTACAAGTGGAAAACTTGCTGAATTTTTCGTTTCCGTTCTCTAACTTAAGTAAGCATCAACCAAGTGTTATGAAACCTATACACAATACTTTTTACCACAAAACTCAGATCAAGTACAAATTTGGGTAGCTTCACTAATACAATTTTGTAGTTATGTCCCTTTATAATGTTATATGATATCAGATATGCAAGCGGGGGCATCATCTGTGTCCCATGGACACATTCCCCATTTATTTTTTAATTAATTTAAATTTTAATGGAATGTTATGAACCACTACAGAAAGGTTAAGTTTGATTTTTTGTCATTTTCACTTTTACAATTTCAGAGGTATTGTTTCTTGATTGTTGGAAAAATTCAAAATTTGCTGGTTTCCAAAGGGTGATAAATAGAGAAACACTTTTTGAAATTATTTTATATTAAAATGGAAGGTTTTGGACCACTGAAGACAGAGGACGTTTGATTTCTCTCATTTTCGCTTTTGTCGTTCCAGAGTTATGGTACTTGATTGTTTGAAAAATTCAAACTTTTTGGTATCAGATGAATGATGGAGAACCACTTTTTGAAATGAATTGAAACATTAATGGAATGTTTTGGACCGCTAATGACAGATTTTTTTTTATTTTTGTTGTTTTTGCTTTTACTGTTCCAGAGTTATGATACTGTATTGTGTGTTTCCAGATAAGAAACAGAGAATCCCTTTTTGAGATTGATTGAAATTTTAAAGAAATGTTTTGGACCACTAAACAAAATCTTGATCTTTCAGTTGCTGCAGGCTGGGTATCTGTGATGACTAGATCACCTTTCTAGTTTAAATACGCCACAGTTATGCCAGCGTATGTCCCAGGTATAACCTACATATGAATTCTCAGAAATGTAGATTTGATAATGTCTACAGGATGGGGATTTGTATCATCAATGCATCAAATTAAATACACAATTTTAAATTTTAAAAATAATTGGCAGCATTTTTTACAAAAAAAAAAAAAAAAATGCAATGTAAAAAAATTATGAAACATAAGTTTTAATTGATTATGTTTTATAACCACGCCGTCACCAGAAGGGGCATTAAGTGTTACCCTTGTCAGTCTGTACGTACGTCCCAAAATTGGTTTCCGTTCTGTAACTTAAGTTTGGCTCAACCAAATGTTATGAAACTTACACACAATGCTTATTACTACAAAACTCAGATCAAGTTCGAATTTGGGTGGCGTTATGTCCCTTTATAACATTATATGCTAGCGTGGGCATCATCTGTGTCCCATGGACACATTCTCCATTTATTAGTTGTTCATTTGATTGACTATATGTTGACTTTTCAATCAAGAAAGCTTAAGTGATATTCTACTGACTGAGTCTACAAACAAACACTAAAATCTCATGGTTTGTCAAGTTACTACTGACCGAGTCTACATATTCAAGTGAAACTATTGTTACCATTTATGTTGGTACTTTGATGTTTCACATTCAGTGCTTATACTTAAACAGGGATTGCTTAAGAAATAATTCTTCCATGCCATGCTCTACGCTCATTTTAACATGGGTAGGCATTATATTTGTCAATATCTTTATACAGAGATAGAATGTTGACAAATATAATGCCTACCCATGTTAAAATGAGCATAGAGCATGGCATGATAGGATTATTTCAGTCCTAATAGGAAAATTTTGAAATTATGTACAACGAAGCAGACCTATAGTACATGTTCGAAAGGCAGTCATTTTGATTTGATGAAGCCAAAACATATTAGAAAATCAACTGTTTCAGAATAAAACAATGAACAGATACATGTAAACTTACTTTTATAATGATTTTATTTAATTTCCTAGTGAGCAACACCAACACAAATGTCCATTTTGATCTCCGGCGTTGTTAAAAAAACAACTGACATTGCAATTTCAATTGACGTCAATCATGTGTAGTCCATGTTCTATTGGAATTAGAACATGGCTTTGTTTCCAAAGCAAAAGAAGAATGTCATATTTGAATTAACAATAGTTTCAGATAAAAAAAATTAACCCTAAGAATAAATTGTGACAAAAAAAAAAACACAATATATATTCTATTTTAGGTGGTGTTTGTTGTAGCAGCCATCCATGGAGCCAGTTCTTCATCTCAATTGTCTGGGACATATGGAACTATAGAAGGCCAATCGGCACTAATGTCATTCTTTGGTGGTGTATTAATTATTGTTGGGGCAAGACTTGCTGAAGGTTGCACAAGGTACTTTTTTTTTGAGTTTTCAGGATTTGCAAAAAAAATCTACAAAATGCTTGTTATTCAGATATAAAATGTAAAGGTTTTGTAACATTTGTTGTCCAGAAGAAGAGAACATATGATACCAGTTTTAGTGGACATGAGACATGTTTATGAAATAACCTTAATTAGGTATGCTCAAGATAAAAGTTTGGAAAGCATGATAACCAGGACAGCCAAAAACTAACTTAATTCAATCTTGACTGAGGGAGTTTAATTACTTATTTTTTGGATAGTCCAGCAGTATTAACCTGGCAAGAGTATAAATGGCATATTCAGAATATTAGTCTTCTGGTTTTTGAACTTCTAGTGGCAAACAACAAATGAATACAAACCGCTACAGATTATGCTCTTTTTCATAATTATATTTTAAAGGTCAAGATTAAATATGAGATTATAAAAACATCATTGTCGATCTGTAGAATTGGCTAAAGTATGCTTGAATGGATACTTGAATGAAGTTGTATTGTATTGTTTATACATTTTTTGTTCTTTTCAGTGGACATGGAATATCTGGTATGGGACTATTAAATAGCTTATCTATAGGAACTATAATGAGTATGTTTATTGGAGGAATGTTGTCTGCCAAGTGTATCCAAATGCTGACATAAAATAATATTACAATATGGTTTGTTTGCATTTTTTGGGTTTTTAATTTGTTTTGTTTTTTGCAAAGCTAATTTTTGTAAAGGGCATTTTTCAGGCCTTTTTGTAATGTAATTTTTCATGTTTTATTTTTTATAATGTTTATATCATAAATGAAATATGTGGGATGTTTTTGTAAATCATAATTTTTTTGTATTTTTACTTTACAGTATATAAACAGCAGTCTAACTACACAATATCTTACCACACTTTGTCTTTATGTTTTAATTGATATATACATTAGTATTAAATGCAAGTAAATTTTATGTGTAATTCAATCAATGACAATCATTCTGTATCAGCCATCTGTGATGATATCTATATCAGTCACAGTTGCAAACACTTTATCAGGCCCTTATTCTGTATTACCTCATGTCACATGAAATATATCCGCAGCCTAACTTAGATCATATTTTTTTCTAAACAATTCCTAAATTTGTGATATGTATATATAAAAGTCCTTTTCAAAGGAACACTAGAAATTAAATCAAAGCCAAAGTAAATAAATAATTTCTATAACCTCACAGAATTGCTGCAAGTTTAACTTCATCTGTTTCGGTTCTTATATATCTTTGAGTGTTCCTGATGAAGGTAAATCCAGAAAAGTGCATCAGAGGCATTACATTTATATAGTGTTGTTTTAATTTTTTTAACCTCCCCAAATAAAAAAATAAAGAATATCAAAAGAGGCAATTATGTCTTAAACAGAGAGATAAAAAAAAGAGGAACAAACAAAATATTGCACAATACTATTCCTCTTTATATTTCACTTAAACAGAGCTTAAATTTCAAGTGTTAATTTTACCTCCCAGAATGGAGAAGATATGATAAAAAATACCAAAAATAATATATTTTCATCATCAGATTTGTGAGACCTCTGAGTCTTATAATGAAGTGATATGAACAAACAATGAAAATTTGAAAAGACCTAAATTATCAAGATTTGACTTGTATCCCCATCAGTTAAAAGTAAAATAACAAAAATACTGAACTCCAAGGAAAATTCAAATCAGAAAGTCCCTTATCAAATGGCAAAATGAAAAACTCAAAACACATCAAACAAATGGAAAACAACTGTCATATTCCTGACTTGGTACAGGCATTTCCTCATGTAAAAAATGGTGGATTAAATCTGGTTTTATATCTAGCTAAACCTCTCACAAGTATGACAGTCGCATGACATTCCATTATATTTTTATAGCCAGCAAACCCTCTCACTAGTATGACAGTCGTATAAAATTCCATTATATTGAATAAGATATAAAAAGATTAGTAAGACTGACTAAATAAATTCAACACAATACACTGTACTTTATCAGAAATGAATATTGATATTTACAACAAAATCAACTGAAAATAAAGGTATACCTGTATATTGATGGTGTAATAAGTCACACCATGGACATCTTCATGATATATTTGTTATTCAAACTTATTCTCAGGGATTTAGTATTTTTGTGATAATTATTTTTTAGAAGAGCAGTTTTCAAAGTAATGGATATTTTTTAAATGAACTTTTGTGACTGCTGCTTTTGTGTGAAGAGATACTAGTAGATATTAAGTTTAAAGTTGGGGCCTCAGTGGCCGAGTGGTCTCAGTTGTTTAACTACTGTATCACTAGCCTGTCAACACTGAGGTTATGAGTTCAAATACTGCATGTGACAGGTGATCTCAACTCCAATCTTAATTGACAAGGATTGTTAGTTTTCCTACAGAAGGTCAGTGGTTCTCTCTGGGCACTCTGGCTTCCTCCACCAATAAAAACTGAACGCCACAAAATAGCACAATAGTGGTGTTGATTACCAATCAATAAGTTTTACAGAATTTTTTTTTAGAAGTATTCATGTTTTTTTTATCACTCAAACTTTATATTCAGACATAACTGATTGGTTTCTTCCTCCCTTCCCTACATTGCTGTAAATATTTACTTGCAAAATTTTTTGTGAAAATCATTTTTATTTAAAAAATATACACTATACATTATTCATCACATTTAAAACCATAAAGTATTTAGAAAATTTATTCACAAGTAAGGATTGCTACCTTCATATAAATGGCAGCTATATAAGCTACTTTAATTTTTTTATCTTTTATTCCTTACTTTCTGAAACGACAGTACATAGTGACAATGTATTCATTTTTTGTTTCATTCGGTTGCTATTTTGTGTGTCTTCATCACTTTTTGTCAGGATATCTATATTAATAAGAGACTGCATTTCAATGACATTTTGTATCTAATACTGTTGTGTACCAGCCTATTTTATTTTTTGGTACAAATTTCTTATGGCATAACATGTCATATCTACAAATGATGTAGACATCATGTATCCATAATTCCTCCATATAAACGATGACCTATTTCAATGAAATTTTCATACAAAATGCCATTGTACATTTTCTATTTTACACATCCATTCAATTAAGTTTTGTAATGGCAGCAATAACAATGTTTTAGTTTGTCATAGTTTGGTTTTAAGAGAACCACTAGTGTTAAGTCAATATTTGGTATGCAGTTGTATTAGCATTGGCACATCACATTTTCATGGAGATTAGTTGCTGCCCCCTTAGTCTTGGTTAATTGCCTTTGCAACTTTTACCTTAGTTTTATGTATTAGTTTGTGATAAGGTCAGTTTAAAAGGAACCACTAGTGGTAGGTCATTGGCATATATATCTCATTTCCATGGAGATTATTTCATCGAAAAATATATTTAGGTTCCACTACTGTTTCTAGAATGTCACTACTGTACATTTTATAATGTTAAGGGAGTTCTCAAAAGATATACTCTGCTACATGTATACCTGCAAGTCCCTATCCTGAGCGTTAATCTTTAATTAGATTCACAGTTTGTCTATACTCAGTGTGGGGCTGATGTTAGAACTTGATATTTGGTTTGACACTTGTCTGTTGTTAAAGACTTCTATTGTTGGTTACTGTTTTCAAATAGACTATACCTTTGCACCTAAACTCCGGAAGGTTATCCAAAGGCTATACTGATAGCAGTATTTCTTTTATGCATTTGTTTCTCACTACATTGTATTTAGAACATGTGGTAATATATATATTTGATGTTTACACATCCTTTCAGGATGATCTTTCAAATAAAACGTAAGGCTATACTTTCTTTTAGTTTTAACAAGTAACAACTGGCAGCTAAATTCTGACAATATTTACTACAGTCCCATAAAACATTTTGTATTCATTTGTTAAACAGATGTTGTATTGTTGTAATTTTCTGTCCTATAAGCTAATTAGTTCTTTTTTATCTATTTAATTCAGTTACACATTTGCTTTTTGGTTTTGTTTATTATTTATGTACTATATTTACTAATTGTTGCAATTGTTTACATGATTATAGTAACAATAATAAAATTTTGTGAAAAAATGTTTGCTTTTTTATGTTCTAAAACATGACATATTCTATAGGTTGTTGAATTTGGAAATACTAAGACATGACATATCCAATATGATTTTGTTTTTGGAAGTACTAAGACATGACATATCCAAAAAGGATGTTTTTTTTGGCAGTACTAAGACATGACATGTCATATAGGTTATTGTGTTGGGAAGTTCTAATTTTATTGATGTAAGCGTCTCACATGTCTTGTATTGATGTAAGCGTCTCACCTGTCTTTTATTGATGTTTGTCTCTCATGTTTTCAACTTGTCTTAGTATTTGCAACCCCTCTGATGTTTTCCTAGCTTTGGCTGAACAACCACTTTCAAGTTAGATGAAGGGTGAGAATGACGATTTTAATTTGCTACAGTTTATTATATTATTCCTTTGTTTGTCTTCTTGTTAAGCTCTAAAAATTATAACTCAAAATACATGTACATTTAACTCAAAATATATAAGTATACTATCAGATAAATATTCTCAATTCTCATTTGGCAGACTGGAGCAATCTCCCATTTCGGTAGTGCAACAAATTTTGAATTCTTTGATCTCCCAATAAAATAAAAACCAGTATATTCACATATGGAATAAATCTTGTTATTTCACTCCTAAACGCCATTCAAAAATAGGTGTTGTCAAGATGTTGTCAGTGATGTTGCATCAATTTCAGTTATAAATAACTATTAACCTTGGAGTTGGCTTCCTTAATTGGAAGTCATAGTATATTTATACAATCTGCACAGAAAATCGATCAATCAATCATTAAGATTTGTTGTAAGGGCTTATGTATGCCCATATAGCATGCCATACTACCAATCATGTATTTTTTTTTGTGTACTTAATCTCCAATACAATCTTAAAGATAATTTGAAAAAGAACAGAATATACAAAATGTAATCAGTAACTAGCAAGATTAAACAATACACAAATATATTGAGACTGATTTGAACCTCACAAAACACAACACTGCACAAGAAAGTCAAAACAAGTTGAACTGAACTATTGTTCACTTATGATACGTAAGGATTCTGTAAACAGAAAGATAAAAAGTTATGGATGGGAAAACACAACACACATTATTGGTAATTATGTGTAATAATATATATGTATACAGTAAACAGGAATTTGAAGAGGAATGAATGTGAAAATGCATCATACAGTATAGCATGTTCACATGAAGACTGATATTCAGGAAACTCTTACTTGTTCTTTCCTAGAATAAACTGTTAACACAGAGATATGTCTCGCCTTTTAGTTATTTTGATAGGTTAGATGGATGGAATGACCGGGTTAAAACAGTTTACCCCACTCCTTTGGAGCAGGGGGTATAAGCAATAAATTACCCCCCCCCCCCAAAAAAAAAAAAACAATTTGCCAATAGTACCACTCAGCTTTTGTAGCAAGTAACAATTTACAGTGAAAGTATTATAATTGTGGGATACAAATTTTCTTGAATTTCTTGGATTTTCTCACACCACAAAATTTAGTGCTCAACAAAATTATTAATTTCCATTTAGTCTGAAAGTATTTATCTATAAACCATCATAATTAAACCCCATGATTCAATGATGTTTTCACAAATAACAAACATTGATAACCAAGAAGGGAAGTTCTGCAACATTGAACAATCCTTATCCAAACAACCATTTCTGCTAATCAAAATATGTCTGTACATTGTACAAAGAAATAAACACAGTTTTAGGATTATTTAATATTGACTAATGTAAAAATAAATTTACTAATGAAGATGACATGACTATCACAAAATGTATCAAAATAAAATGTTCTCTAATGTGTAGGAATAAAATGTCAGTAAGGTATTTCTCATAAAACATAACAAACAACAGTAACTAATCGGTATCTAGTATACAAACATAGCATTAAAAAGTTATAAAACATTTTCACATGTACTTTAATAATTCTTATTTTTAAGAGAAATATTTTTATATGAACTGCTGTTTATTTTAAGGTTTATTTGGATCTTTTTATATTGTTATTTGTGCCTTGAGATAAATAGCAATGAGAGAAATGACATCTGAAAATTGGAACTTTGTTAAAGTTTAGCTAGGAAAATATAATTAAATTTATAATTAAGGATTAACAAAAAGGATTGCATCTTTGCAATTTTAAATAACTTGAATGTCTTTTTTCCAGAATATTTGGTGATTTTTACCTTTGACCTATAACAACACAATACAGTCTATTACATATATATTTCAATACATGTGTATACATATAATCACTCATTTTTTTATCTCAATAATTCTTAATACATGTGTACATATATAATCACTTATGTTTTTATCTCATTCTTTCTTAACACATGTATATACATATTATCACTCATGTTTTAGCTCATTATTTCTTAATACATGTGAATACATATAATCACTCATGTTTTTATCTCATTCTTTCTTAACACATGTATATGCATATTATCACTCATGTTTTAGCTCATTATTTCTTAATACATGTGAATACATATGATCACTCATGTTTTTATTTCATTATATCTTTAAGTAATCTATAATGGTTTGGTTTTTTCTCATAATTGAAGTCTTTGCATCAATTTTGTTTCCTTAAAAGAAGTCATGTAGACTTAAAAAGCAATTTAAACAAAATGGCACTGAAAATCCATAAACACTCTAAATTGGAATTACAACACATTTATATGGAAAAACAAGAGTGCACATGCTGAAATGTCTCACCTACTATACTGACCATTGATTTTATGTTGATAGTCCTACATATAAAGTTATACTACAAGTTTCACATTAACATTTATGATCCAAGAAAATGAGGTTAAGGTCAGATAAACAAAGGCGGAAATACATGTACACCTTTAATACAATCATTCCATACTCAGAATATAGATGACCTATTGCTTATAGTATAAAAGAAACAGACAAAACCATCGAAATTCTATATTGACCAATGAACCATGAAAATGAAGTCAAGGTCAGATGAACCCTGCCAGACAGACATGTACACCTTAAAATCATTCCATGCGTCAAATATAGTTGACCTATTGCTTATAGCATCTAAGAAACAAAGTAAACCAGGAAAACTGAACATTGACCAATGAACCATGAAAATGAGGTGAAGGTCAAATGATACCTGCCAGACTGACATATACACCTTACAATAATTCCAGACACCAAATATAGTTGACCTATTGCTTAAAGTTTAAGAAAAACAGACCAAAACACAAAAACTTAACATTGAGCAATGAGCCGTGAAAATGAGGTCAAGGTCAAATTAAACCTGCCAGACTGACATGTACATCGTAAAATATTTCCATACACCAAATATAGTTGGTCTACTGCTTACAGTATTAGAAAAACAGACCAAAACACAAAAAAAAACTTAACATTGAGCAATGAACCCTAAAAATGAGGTCAAGGTCAAATAAAACCTACCAGACTGTCATGTACATCGTAAAATATTTCCATACACCAAATATAATTGACCTATTGCATACAGTATTAGAAAAACTGACCAAAACACAAAAACTAAGCTATTACCACTGAACCATGAAAATGAGGTCAAGGTCAGATGACACCTGCCAGTTGGACATGTATACTTTACAATCATTACATACACCAAATATAGTAGACCTATTGCTTATAGTATCTGAGATATGGACTTGACCACGAAAACTTAACCTTGTTCACTGATCCATGACATGAGGTCAAGGTCAAGTGAAAACTGTCTGACAGACATGAAGACCTTGCAAGGTATGCACATACTAAATATAGTTATCCTATTACTCATAATAAGAGAGAAATTAACATTACAAAAAATCTTAACTTTTTTTTTCAAGTAGTCACTGAACCATGAAAATGAGGTCAAGGACAATGGACATATGACAGACGGAAACTTCATATCATAAGGAATCTATATACAAAGTATGAAGCATCCAGGTCTTCTACCTTCTGAAATATTAAGCTTTAAAGAAGTTAGTTAACGCTGCCGCCGCCGGATCACTATCCCTATGTCAAGCTTTCTGCGACAAAAGTCGCAGGCTCGACAATAAATATACCAAATTGTTATATCTAAATATTTCAACATTGTATGAGCTTATGTACTGTGACACAAAAAATAAATTTGGTAATCGATTTCAACCTTTTTCTGAATATTTTTTTTTTTCATTTCAGAAACATTTACAGCTTTCCATGACTAACTGAATGTTTGTGATAATGTTTCCTTTTATCATCTCTCAATAGCAAATTTTTAGCAATATTTTTAAAATAATATATATTGCACATGGTTTCCATATTCTTTAAAAAAAATATATCCAGTTTTAGATAAAACTGATTTAAAAATATTGAACTTCAAAAATTACCTAATCAGTAAGGGACACAACATAACAGAAAGAATAAGAAGATGTTGTATGACTATTAATTAGACAATCTTCTTACAACAGAACTCCAAATTTCTTTAAACTTTTTCAAAATAATGACATACAGGTAATTGTTTAAAAAATAAACATTTAACAAAAGTGCACACACTAAGTTATCAGGATTGTTTATTTTGTTAAAAGTCTTTCATATAATTGTCTTGCCTGTTTAAGTTATCAGGATTGTTTGTTATGTAAAAAGTATTTCATATAATTGTCTTGTCTGTTTAACTGATCAAGATTGGTTTTTATGGTGTTGAAATCTTTAAGATAACAGTTTTACTACATTTATCACATAAACTTAACATTATTAATGATCCATGAAAATGAGGTAAAAAATCAGAAGCACTCCCTGACAGACAGACATACATGTACACCTGATTATCATTCCAAACACCAAATATAGTTGACCTATTAATTAAAGTAGTAGAGAAATGGAAACAGACCAATGAACCATGAAAATGAGGTCAAGGTCAGATGAACTCTACCAGACAGACATTTACATCTACAATCATTCTATACATCAAATATAGTTGACCTTTTGCTTATATTATCTGTGATATGGATTTAACAATGAAATCTGAACTTTGATCACTAATCTATCAAATGAGATCAAGGTCAATCCTAAACATTACATATAGTTATCCTTTTGCTCATAACAAGTGAAAAATTTACGTGATAAAAAAAAGTTGACGAAACATTAAAATGAGGTCAAGGAGAAAAGAGAGAAACTTCAGAACTCATGAGGCATCTGTATACAAGATATGAAGTCTTCTACATTCTAAACTATAAAGCATTTCACAAATAGTTTATACCGTTTGATTAGCATTCCTCAGCCTAGCATTCTGTGAGATTTGTTGCAGACAAGACAATAAAATTCCATTCAATTATAATAAAAAAAATATTACATTTAACATTCATATAAAATTGAATACAACAATTAAATCTTCACATTTGTACTACATGTATCTACTTCTAGTAAAGGGTAAAAACAATGTTTAAGGTCAAGTTACTGTATATGGGTCATATCAAAGATTTTTATAAGATTTTGCACACAGCCACAGTATGGTAAACTTGAACTAAATATCCAAAAGTAATGCATTAATCTCTTCTTTTTTCTGAAATATTATTGAAGTTATTCTTTTAAAGTAGATGTACATTCATATTGAAAACACATAAAATCTGTGAAAAATGTTCTTTTAGTTGTCTTTTATATGATCAAACTCCATTGCATAGATATAAACATTTATAGGTTGCTGGTTTTATAAATTTCTGTTTTACTGATAGAAAATAATCATTGGACAAATGTATTAAAAATAAAGATAATTTGGACAGATTTTATGTACATTTTATATAAATGTTGAACTATTTCAAGGATTTTTCTTTTTAAAAAAAAGTCATATTTTAGCAGTATAACATTTAAATAAATTATTTTTTTCGATTTTCAACGTGTAAAGTCAACAAAGTTGTATGCATTTTTGTAACAAAATCTGTGACATAGCCCATTTACAGTTCTGTGACATAGCCCATTTACTGTTCCATGACATATGACATCACAACTTGCAAAATTTATTACAAAATGGAAACTTTCACAAATTTATTGCACTATTAAAATTTTCTATCTTAAACAAAAACTTTATACAAATTGTAACTCCAATCAAATATGTTACATTTTCTTTGCTTTGATGTCTTGTCAAATTTTGTCTACTTGTGCAATTTTGTACAAAAATAAGATGTGGCACAATTTCAATAGAGACATAAACCAAAATTACATAGATCTGACCATCATTAAAGATCAGAGAAAACATCAACTTCTTTTTTATTTAAAAAAAAGTCTTGCTGACATCATTTAAATCCAAGGTAATCAGGTGTTAAAATGTAGACAGATAGGACAAGAAAATTCTATAAATGAATAATCATCTCCATTGATTCTAGTTACCCTTGCAGACTTATGTTGGTGTCTAAGACCCAAAAGATCCTTTTTAAAATACAAAACACTACCTAATAACATCATTCATTTAATCATTTACATTAAGATTATTGTTGTAGTAAGCACTTTACATAAAGATTGATAAAAATGCTATAATGCATTAATATGTTTATTTCCAAGACCTCAGAACATTTCAACAGTAACTGGTGGTAATTTCTTTGGGTAAACCAGTAGTTTCTTGTGCCCAAGTTTTCCTTTCATTCATAAAACCATTACAGTTTCACATGCAGAAGTTTCTCTACCCTTGGTTAAACCAGTAAAATTTCAAATAGCTTTGAAAAGCATGGCTTTATAATAGTAACTTCTGAAGAGAAAGAGAAATGCAAAAAATTTCAAAATCTCTTCCTTAATAAAAAAAAAGTAATGACTTTGGTGTGAAGAATTTAACAGAACAAGAATATTGATACTGACTTGGGACTATAAAAAGTATTCTCAATTGATACTATGTTTTGTGCTTACACTAGAATTATAGGAAAGACTTTCTTTTGAACCCCCCACTATTGACAGAATAAGCAGAGACATATAAATGGGGGTTCAAAAGGGAGTCTTGCAATTACATACATTGTTCAAATATTTGTCTTTTAGCTTCATCCAGTCAGACTTTAGCAGCTTGAATATGAAAACTAATCTTGCCTAAGCCCAAGATGTGAAAAATTTCCTTCTTGTACCACACTTCATCATTATGATTTTTTTATAATCAGTTGGAATGTGTTATGTTCTAGTTTAAAATTTTAAAGAATTAATATGCATGGAATTAAAATTAGGGGTAAACATTTGAATTCAGTGATAAGAGAAATAGTGCAATATAAAAATAAGTCACTGTGGTATGACTGCCAATGAGACAACCAACAACCAAAGACCAATGGATAACTATGTAAACAACTAGAGATCACTGCCTTCAATGTATTCAATAGGAAAAAAATCCAAGGCATCTTTTTGAAGTACAATGTAGACATTACTTTAAAAACAAAGTGAAATCTATATTAAAAAAATATGCATTCAATTCTTAAAAATACATTATATAATTAAAATCCTTATCATTGTTAATGTAGACTGGTATATGAAGACATAATAAATCATTGTACTAAAACATCCTACGTATTCAGACATTTTATTTCTAAAGTTGTCATGGAAATATTTGTTTATATTGAACTTTTTAAGCAAACTGCATCTAATCATCATTATTAAGAGATAAAATTTGAAAAAAGATTGGCATTATGTATTCATCAATTTGTTTATATATTTCCATAGTTTCAGAATTCTTTTTATAATTTAAAACAGTAATCATATCAGATCTTGTCTTTTTGTTCATTCATTCAAATTAAATAGAACTCTGTACTGTTCTAAATTCAAAGTTTTAAAGAATTGGCAACAATCCAGGAAATATCTTAAAGAAAGTGTGACATTTTTCCCTCCATATTTTTTTGTGTATTGCTACTGATTATGGGAACTTGTTTATTAGCTAACTTAAATGTCAGTTAGAAAAAAATTGTCAGGAAATTTTCTTCCTCCCCCATAAAATTTAAAACAGTCACTAAAGTAAAAAAATGTCAACTAGTTTTAAATTTTCTGATTAACAAGAACAACCATGACCACTTAATTCATATGATAATGATGTAGAATAATTAAATCTGGTATTATGATTTTTTCTGTTTTGTTTTGGAATGACCCAATCCTGTTCTTCTTAGTCTTCTGTATGCTAGAACTGGTGTTTGTATGCCTTCTCCTTCTGCTCCAAGACCTGATCCTGGTTTCCATCCCATACTTTGTAACATTTTATTGCCTATGTTAGATTCTGGTATAGGACATGCTTCCTCTCCTACAAAACCTGGAAGCGTCATGATAATTATAATATTAGTATCTATATATTCATCATATCAATATAAAGTAGTTAATACAAGACACTAGAAATAGCCCAAATTGCTCACAAAGCTTCAAATAAAAAAAAAAAAAAATTCAAATCATTAATTAAGAGTGTACCATCCAATATAATTTTGAATTGAAATATTCTGTGCCATCTTTTGTTTAATTATATATTTTCAATAAAAGTGCTTGCCAAATATAATAGCTGTTTGCGTTATCAAATTCTCATAAGGAACATACATACATCATTTCTCAAAAGTCTATTGCAACTTATACTTTAGAGAGTTTTTTGGAATTTTATGTTATTTTTTTGTTGTAAAAGTTTCTATATTTAGTAATTACTGTGCTACATTTGGAGGTGGTTCGGTTCAATTTATGTTAGGTAAAGGGGCCGGGGTCTAAAATGTATCATTTGATCAGTTTATTAGCTATTCGGCTTTTTTTTTTATTATTCTTATTGAAAACTTCATCAATCCCCCACTGCCCAGAAATTGCACCCAATCACAGGCTTTCCTGATGATCATAATCATCCAAGGTTTTGAGGGTCTGAAACACAGTTTCAAAAAAAAATGTTAATAAATTGTACAAAATCTTCTGAATGGTACACATCATGTGAAAATAAAAATTTAAAAATAAGAAATCTCTTTCTACTTATATAGGAATTCATTTTATTTTTTTTTTCCATCATGTAATTTTAAACTGGTCAGACATTTACTCATTATCTTTTCTTTCTTACATAAACATTAGTTGACCTTAAAACATATATTTATAAATATTAAATTATGACATCACATTTACCCAGTAAAAGATTTTTGTAAAATAAGTCATAATCTTTACTTCCATAACATATACATCCATTTTTATAGTACATGGCATACTAGTATTTACCTTCAGGATTGGTTAATGCAGGTGATTTTCTGAGTTTTTTAGAATCTTTATTCTCCTTACTGGGAAATGGTGGAGAATAAACTCCTTGCATGGAATTCCACATTTGTTTGTCTTCTATATAGTTTGATACTGTATAACCAGGAGTCTGATAATAAAAAGACATAGTTTAAAACATAATGGATATAAATAACAGAATTCAGGTGTATATAAACAACTTCCATGTTCTCTCCAGAGAAAGTAACTATAATTTGTTTTTGTTTGTTTTGTACATAAATCAGGCTGTTAGCTTTCATGTTTAAATCTTTTTACATTTGTCATTTCAAGGCCTTTTACAACTCACTGGTACTAAAAGGTATGGGCTTTGTTCATTGTTGAATGCCGTATGGTGACCTATAGTTGTTAGCTTCTATTTCATTTGGTCTCTGGTGGAGAGTTGTCTCATTGGCATTCATACCACATCTTTATATTTGCAGATTTTTTAAATTGTTAACAGTGGGTTATAGACATGTAATTATGGGCTATCTTTTCACACATCTTTTGTGTCCATCAGATTTCTGATACTTATTCATTTAATTTTCACATCCATGTGCTATTTATAGATGAATTAGAGTTGAAATGAAAGGTAAACAAATTTCAATACATACTGCATTATTCAAGGAAATAATTGATACATATTGACTGCCAGTATTCGGCCCAGGCCGTTTTAGCTCTGCGGTATTCAGCACTATCACAATTCAGTGTTGTGGTATTGGGACAGACTGCAGCGGTATCCAATCACAACACAGCGCTTGTACAAGCTATACAATTTTCAAATTCCCATGTATACCTGTACCATTTCCATCACGTGATTGCCTGGTTGTTTTGCCTAAGATTGTTTATTTTACCTTACGGTGTCAAATATCAGAGGGGCCAGTTCAATTAAATAAAAAACATGGCGTCATTGTCAAAACTTTGACTGTCTTAAAGACCTATTTCTTTATAAGTTTTAAACTTCAAAGAATAAAAAAGAAACAGAAATTTCAGGAAAGATGTGGAAATATTCTCAGCAGAGGTCCAACCCTGAACAGTTGGGGAAAAAATGGACACAATATTCAAGCTTGATACAGGTCTGAATTTGGATTGTAAATAAATATTTGACACATTATAGGTTTCTGACACATAATGTAGTCAAAGAACTTGAAATTGGTTATTTGATTTGAGTTTATATTCAATTGAAGATTTCTTGCTTTTGTGCAATACACTGTGCTGTTGCGCAATACTAAGTAAATCTGTTTTCAGACTATATACAAAGAATTAGCAAAATTTAAATCTTGTGGGAAAAAAATTGCTCCCCCCCCAAAATTTCTTTTTTTACCCCCCTTTCCAAAAAAAAATTAACATTTGAAGAAATTTTCTTTTTGTAAAATGTGGTACAATTTCAGAGCAATCAAAATACTTATACACAAGTTATTGTCCTGAAACTAGAAAAATGCTTGTTTTGGGCCCCTTTTTGGCCCTTATTCCTAAACGGTTGGGACCATCACCCCCAAAAACAATCCCAACCTTTCTTTTGTGGTATTGAAGCGTTTGATTAAATTTCGTAGAGATCCATACACTTAAACTAAAGTTATTGTCCGGAAACCAAATGTCTTGGAATATGTTAGCCAGTTGTTAACATGTTTTGGAAAGTGTGCTTATTTTTTTCTTTGATATGAAATAATTTACCCATTGTACACGCTGATTGAAATTTGAAGATGTATGATATCCATTTAAAATAAAAGTTAAAGAAAAATCATCAACATTAAATTTGTTATTAAAATCTTTCTTTGTATATGTGTCAGTAAATTATGAAGTTGTAAATGAAATATATAAATATATGTAAAACACAGGGGGGAGGGGATGGTAATCAAATCAAAATACTTAAAACTATTTGGCATTTTAATTTTCAATGCTAAATAAAATGTAAATGTAACTTATTTCCCTTTCTGTAAATGCATATATGTATATAAAAAAAACAGGTTTTTTAATGTCTATTTAATACTATATAACCAACATGACAGTACAAATGTTAGATTACGACACAAATGCATAAGGTGAATCAATCTAATATCACGCACTTACTACAGCGCTATCAAAAAATCCTGGGGAGAACACTGGACTGCAGTATATATTTCTGTGCCATTTTAATGTTTACATCATTTGTGTAAGAGGCCCTTAAATTTCAAAATGTGCATATGGAAATTGTGGTGAGAATGAAAAGGAATATTAAGAAGGAATCTAATCAGAAATCAGAAATGACTCTGTAGAAAAACTTGCACGAGGATATCCTGAAGCATATAAATATTGTATCAAATCTGACCTTAAAAAGTCTGACAACTCTGAAATGACAAACCAAATATTTTTAAAATACAAAGCAAGTCTACATTCACCAATCCCAACAACAGTGTAAAGTGTGTAGTAATTTGATCCAACATACTAGAGCTAGTGCATGACATGTAAAAAATTTGCTTTTATTAATCTAACAGTTAAGTGACATAATTCTGGAATGAAAATTTTAAAAATCGATAGGTAACTTACTTTCACCAATTCCAACAATTATTTTAAGATTCTTGTAAATCAATCCCAGCAAACTCATGTTATGGTAAAATTTACTTAAATATGATTGTTAAAGTCTCTTAACTCTGAACAACAAACCAGAATTTTTTTTTTTAATTGAGAGGGAGCTTCCCTTTATCAATCTCAACAGGAGTGTAAAGTTTATAGGATATCAGTCCAAGCATACTGAAGTTAGTGCAGGATATGTGAAAAATTCCGCTAACTCTGCTGGTAAAAGTATCAAAACCTTAGAAGGACACAACCAGACAAAATTTTAAAATCAAAAGGAATTTTCTTCTGTCAGTCCTACTGTTTTATTAAAATTTCATGCAAATTGGTAAAAGCAAATTTGAGTTATCGTAGGAAGTGTTGACAAACAGATGGAAGGAGTGATAGATGGATAGTATACCATCATTGTTCTTAAACTTAATATTATAAATAAAATGCTCCGCTGGGCGCAGCTTGATACGACAGCAGAGGTCGAACCCAGAACAGTTGGGGCAAGTATGGACACAACATTCAAGCTTGATACAGCACAGAATTTGGATTGTGATTAAATATTTGACACAGCATAGGTTTCTGACACAGAATGAATGTGGTCTAAGAACTTAAAAAAAATTTTAATTTATATTTTATTTACCTATTCAAACCATATCATTATTATATGCTTTTATATATAAATCAGAAATAACCAATTTAAAATGGAAAATTTTAAAGAAAAAAAAATCCCTCCCCCAAATTTTTTGAACCCCCTTTTGATTCATCACCTCCAAACTCAATCCCAGCCTTCCCTTTGCAGTACAATTTCAGAGAGATCAATTGACTTGAACACAAGTTGTTGTCTGGAAACTAGAAAATTGCTTGTTTTTTGGCCCCTTTTTGGCCCCAAATTCCTAAACGTTTAGAGCAATTACCCCCAAACTCAAACCCAGCTTTCCCTTTGTGATATGAAACCTTGTAGTACAATTTCATAAAGAGCCATACACTTACACACAAGTTCTTGTCCTGAAACTAGAAAAATGCTTGATTTTTTTCCCCTTTTTGGCCCCTAATTCCTAAACGTTTAGGGCAATTACCCCCAAACTCAAACCCAGCTTTCCCTTTGTGATATGAAACCTTGTAGTACAATTTCATAAAGAGCCATACACTTACACACAAGTTATTGTCCTGAAACTAGAAAAATGCTTGATTTTTTGCCCCTTTTTGGCCCCTTATTCCTAAAATTTTGAGGCAATTACCCCCAAAATCAATCCCAGCCTTCCCTTTGTGGTATGGTACCTTGCAGTACAATTTCAGAGAGATCCATACACTTGAACACAAGTTATTGTCTGCAAACTAGAAAAATGCTTATTTTTGGCCCCTTTTTGGCCCCTAATTCCTGAACTGTTGGTACCATAACCCCCAAAATCAATCCCAACCTTCCTTTTATGGTATTGAACCTTATGGTAAAATTTCATAGAGATCCATTCACTTAAACTAAATTCCTAAATGTTTAGAGCAATTACCCCCAAACTCAAACCCAGCTTTCCCTTTGTGATATGAAACCTTGCAGTACAATTTCATAGAGATCCATACACTTACACACAAGTTCTTGTCCTGAAACTAGAAAAATGCTTGATTGTTTGCCCCTTTTTGGCCCCTAATTCCTAAACGTTTTGGGCAATTACCCCCAAACTCAATTCCAGCTTTCCCTTTGTGATATGGAACCTTGTAGTACAATTTTAGAAAGATCCATACACTTACACACAAGTTATTGTCATGAAACTAGAAAAATGCTTGATTTTTTGCCCCTTTTTGGCCCCTTATTCCTAAAATTTTGAGGCAATTACCCCCAAAATCAATCCCAGCCTTCCCTTTGTGGTATGGTACCTTGCAGTACAATTTCAGAGAGATCCATACACTTGAACACAAGTTATTGTCTGCAAACTAGAAAAATGCTTATTTTTGGCCCCTTTTTGGCCCCTAATTCCTGAACTGTTGGTACCATAACCCCCAAAATCAATCCCAACCTTCCTTTTATGATATTGAACCTTATGGTAAAATTTCATAGAGATCCATTCACTTAAACTAAAGTTAGAGTGCGAAAACCAATGTGTCTTCGGACTACGATGACGACGACGCCAACGTCATACCAATATACGACCGCAAAAAAATAATTTTTTTGCTGTCGTATAAAAACTGACCTTTTCTTTCAATCGTCTTCTACCAAATCTAACTTCTCTTCCAGACTAAAACCATAATTTTTTGTCAAATATCATATAACAGGTTAATATTATCTTAAAGATATCAACAAATTATCAATGAAACAGATCAACATGTAAGTACTAAAAGTTCAGATATTGTCTGAATATATAGGTTAAATTTCAGAAAATTCTTTTATTAATTTAATTACAGTGTAATGTGCAAGATTAAAACATGAAACTTATACAGAAGATATTGCCTATTATAACCATTGGTTGTTGTTGATATGAAAAAGACAATGGTTTCCGTTTTATTTGATGGTAGTGAACAAAAAAAGTATTGCCAAGGTACTTACTAATAATATTGACTTATTTTACACCCAACTTCTTACAGTAACACTATTTATAAAAAAAGCAAGTTAAGGAGTTGTCCTTCTTTCTGGTTAAATGGTTTATTTATATAGGTTATAAGTATACAGTTGTTGTTGAATCATTGTGTCTGGTAATTATTGAATTAATATATATTTGATTTTTATAGTCTAAAAAAGCCTTAAAAGCTTCTTTTATTTTTTTCTATATTGAAACTCTGTAATAATTTACTATTGGCATTCCTTCCTGTATGATTTCTATATCAAAAGGTTCAGTGCTATGAGTTTGCTTTCAGTAACTGCAAGCATTCTTTGATATGCTGTAATCTAGTATTGTTTTATGTGTACTTGTGTTTTAAATACCGGTAAAAACAGCAAAAATTCAATAATCGATGGTTGATTGATTTTAAAAAGACACAAAACAACTATAAACTTGTAGAAAATTATAAGTGAATTATAAATATGTAATGAATATATACCTTTGCCATCAATTTAGTAACTCTAGCTTTAAATGCTAACTGTGAAGTTTTGGACATATTTTCAAATGTTCCTGACAGTATTTGATGGAATTCTTTTTCAGATTCCATCTCATTTTCATCCTTAGCTTCATTTTCCCACCACGGAATGATTCCAGGTATACCACAAGCTGGTCCAGGCTCATGAAAGAAATCACTTTGTTCATCATCAGCTGTAAAAACAGTAATTTTTGGTCAGAAAATTCAATAAATGCAGAACATAACTTTCTTTGTAAGACGTATGTCATGCTATTGTTTCAATGAATTCTGTGTTACAATATTTTTGCTTGTCATTCTGTGATCCCCTGGATTTTGAACATTCTATTTCACAATGTAACAGTCTTCAAGTAGACATGTCACCCTATCGGATATCCAAACACATTTTTCAGAATTTGAGCCTATTAGTCTTTGCTCTTACTCCTTATTGTTGCATGCTTAGCAGAATCACAGCAAATACCAATTTCAAAGTTTTTGGTTTGACCTGAATGGAGATCAAACCCATAACCTCCTCCACTTGTGGCGAATACACTACAATGAGACCGCTGAGGCAGTAATTGTGAATCTGCCCTAATTTGGCATATATTTTTTTTTTTTTTAATTCATAATGAAGATGTGTGCTGTGTTTCAAGTTGATGTGACCACAACTTAATCTTTAACTACCTGAAAGTGTTGTTTTCATTTGTTACAGCACTTGGGTTGACACTGCTGGTGGTCGACTATCAGTCCCCAAGGGTATCATCAGCTAAGAAGTCAGTACTTCCATACTGACATGATTTATAACAAACCTTTCTTAAATTGTTCATTTATAAATTGATAAGTTATTAAGAAAATAAGGTTTCAACTCCCTCAGGCAAAGTTGACCGTAGATGGATTTTGCTATCATTTATAAGTCTTTTTTGGTCATATAGTTTTTCTATTGTTCTGGATCTTATACATCCTTGGCTTTCAAATATTTGATGAAAGTAAATCTAGAAAAGCACTTTAAACGCATGAAATTTATAAAGTGTTGTTTTCATTTTTCAAACCAAAACTTAAACATGATACAAGACGGATGAACAGACATCAGCACAATAAAAAATAAATGTGGATAGTGTCCACATGTGGACACAGATAATGCCCCCGCTTGCATATCATATAGTTATAAAGGGACATAACTGAAGAACGGTAAAAGTGACCCTACCCAAATTTGAACTTGATCCGAGTTTTGTGGTAATAAGCATTATGTGTAAGTCTCATAACATTTGGTTGAGGCTAACTTAAGTAGAGAACAGAAACTAAAAATTCAGCAATATTTCTATTTGTAAACACGCATAACTCTAGAACGGTTGTGTATAAGTTTTATAACATTTGGTTGAGACAAACTAAAATTAGAGAACGGAAACGAAAAATTCAGCAATATTTATGTTTATAAAGGGACATAACTCAAGAATGGTAAAAGTGTCGCCACCAAATTTCGTACTTAATCTGTATTATGTAATAATAAGCATTGTGTATAAGTTTCATAACATTTGGTTGAGGCAAACTAAAGTTAGAAAGTGGAAACAAAAAATATGTACTTGATCTTAGTTTTGTGGTAATGAATAATGTGTATAGGTTTCATAATGTTTGGTTGGGGCAAACTTAAGTTACAGAATGAAAACTAAAAATTTTCCAATCTTTCTATTTATAAAGGGGCATAACTCAATAATGGTTAAAGTGACACTATAATTCAACTTGATCTGTGTTTTATCAGTGGAAGTCAAAATTAAACATTGCATTGTATGAAGCATTGATTGTAGTTGATTCAACTACAATCTAGTTGATTCAACTACAATCATGGACAAGAGATAACTCCAATTTTAACAAGAGTGCACACGCTGAAATGTCTCACCTTCTTTACTAATCATTGACATTATGCTGATAGTCCTAAATATAAAGCTTTATTACAACTGTCACATAAACTTAACATTAACCAAGTAAACTAAACATTGACCAATGAACCATGAAAATGAGGTCAAGGTCAGATGAACCATGCTAGGCAGGCATTTTCAGCTAACAATTCTTCCATACAACAAATATAGTTGACATATTGCTTATAGTTTAAGAAAAAAAGACCAAAACACAAAAACTTAACACTGAGCAATGAACCTTGAAAATGAGGTCAAGGTCAAATAAAACCTGCGTGAATGACATATAGATCATAAAATATTTCCATACACCAAATATATTTGAACTATTGCATATAGTATTAGAAAAAAAGACCAAAACTCAAAAACTTAACTTTGACCACTGAACCATGAAAATGAGGTCAAGGCCAGATGACACCTGCCAGCTAGACATGTACACCTTACAATCATTCCATACACCAAATATAGTAGACCTATTGCATACAGTATAAGAAAAAAAGACCAAAACTCAAAAACTTAACTATAACCACTGAACCATGAAACTGAGGTCAAGGTCAGATGACACCTGCCAGTTGGACATGTACACCTTACAGTCCTTCCATACACCGAATATACTAGACCTATTGCTTATAGTATCTGAGATATGGACTTGACCACGAAAACTTAACCTTGTTCACTGATCCATGAAATGAGGTCGAGGTCAAGTGAAAACTGTCTGATGGGCATGAGGACCTTGCAAGGTACGCACATACCAAATATAGTTATCCTATTACTTATAATAAGAGAGAATTTAACATTACAAAAAATCTTAACTTTTTTTTCAAGTAGTCACTGAACCATGAAAATGAGGTCAAGGACATTGGACATGTGACTGACGGAAACTTCGTAACATGAGGCATCCATATACAAAGTATGAAGCATCCAGATCTTCTACCTTCTAAAATATAAAGCTTTTAAGAAGTTAGCTAACGCCGCCACCACCGGATCACTATCCCTATGTCGAGCTGTCGCAGGCTCGACAAAAATTACTTGATATTTAAAAGAAAATATTCAAGTGACGCCACCAAAATTCAAACTTGATCTGTGTTTTGTGGTAATAAGCATTGTGTATAAGTTTTATAACATTTGGTTGAGGCAAACTAAAGTTAGAGAACGGAAACAAAAAATTCAGCAATTTTTCCATTTGTAAAGGGGCATAACTCTGGAACGGTAAATGTGACACAACCCAAATTCAAACTTGACCTGGGTTTTGTGGTAATAAGCACTGTGTATAAGTTTCATATCATTTGGTTGAGGCAAACTAAAGTCAAAGAACGGAAACCAATTTTTGGGACGTACGGACGGACGTACGTACAGACGGACAAGGGTAAAACTTAATGCCCCCTCCGCTACGGCGGGGGCATAAAAAACATTTTATAGAATTGCTTGAAAAGACAAAGTATTGGTCAAAAATATTTGATGATGGATGGTTGCTTAAAGTTATAACTAGAACATGTATATTCAGGACTAAAACTTGTAAGTGCTATTAGTATGCCTTGCATTATACAACTCACACATCCAATTTGTTTCCAGTTTGCACACAGCATAACACCTGCAGGAAGAAATATAACCACAGTAATAACACTTTACTATGAGCAAACTAGTATTTGATTTTACAAAAAAAAAATTAAAAATTTTTAATCATTTGTTTCACTCTGGCTTATAATGGAAACCCGGGACCATACACATAAGAGACAAGTAGTCGATTGAAGGCCTTCATTACAAATAAAAAGTAGCATCTCAATCATTTACCCTCTCTTCCTTCATCATGTGTACTAATTCCTTCACTGTCACTGCTACTAAAACTTGTCCAGGAACTACTCTCCCTGAAATTATACAACAGAAATAAGAAGCCAAAACACATACAGGACGATACTCTAACATGAAATAATATACATAGTCCTGTATCATCACAGAAAAATTGTCAATGCTAAAATACATGTTTCATTTATCAAAATTTCAATATTGGCGGTGTAAGGAGCATATATAGCTCAATTAACATTTATGATGACCATCTATTCTGTTGTCAATAGTTCTAATAATACTGTCATCAATTCTTTTGAAGTGAAATAAATGTATCAATAACATTAATTAAAAAGTTTCACTTTGAGAGCAATTGGATTTTCACATGATTTTTCATTATTAAATTTTTTGACAAAAAATTGTCTACCTGTACAAACAATTTTCTATTATATATCGTAATGATTGCGGTCATGTTTGATGACAGTGCCATGAGGTTTCAGAGATTAAAGATAAAAAATAATGTGTCATCGTAATCAAGGCTTTTACAAAGTTCATGCTGAAATTAAACAAAAAAAGTCTGTTTTAAGCACCAATATTGAAGAATTTAAGATTTTTCTTGTTGGCCATGTTTTCTTTTTTTTTAATTTCTAGACGTATCTCTTAGGGGAAAAAATTAAACAAAAAAAAACATTCAGAAATATATTTGTCATGGAATTCATTTTTGAGGAAAAAAAAGATAATAAAATTGAGAATGGAAATGGGGAATGTGTCAAAGAGACAACAACCCGACCATAGAACAGACAACAGCAGAAGGTCACCAACAGGTCTTCAATGCAGCGAGAAATTCCCGCACCCGGAGGCGTCCTTCAGCTGGCCCCTAAACAAATATATATACTAGTTCAGTGATAATGAATAATGATAACTCTATTCTTCTTAACAAAATTGAGCTTTAAACATTTGCCCAGAATTGAATTTCCAGTGGAAAGACCCAATTTGTAGATTTACTTAAAAATAAATTATATGTGGTCAGTTTTTTTATTGTATAATTCTTCAAATACCTTTTTTTTTAAATTCTAGTTAAATTAAATAAGACTATAATTACTTTTATGAATGTAAATAAAAAAATCCATGTATGTAATAATATAAGTATTAATTTTGTCCTAATGTTTTCCAATATAAAGTATCCACTGCCACCCTTTTGTCTCATCATAAAGACAAACAACTCTGTATTTTGCTGAACAAATTCTGATGACAAGGATAATATATAAATATAAATAAAAGAAATACCCTTAAAACTTACTGTGATTCATTTCCAGTATCCATGGTATCAAATTTTTCCGAGTTGTCTTTGTTATTATCTGATTTAGATTTCGAACTTCTCTTCCTTTTTCCCGGAAATATTTGTTCTCCAGTGGTTTCTTTGGTGGTTTCTGGTATTGGTGATTCTTTCCGAACTTCTACTTCCATTTTAGCCTTACTTTTTGATTTGAATGGCACCACTGTGCTCTGTGGAGCTGGCATACATTCAACATCAATGACCATGGATTTATATTTTTTTCTTCGTCTTTGTGGTTTTACAGGAGATATATTATCTGTAAATGAATCTGATTCTACAGAAGGGATATATTCAGTTCTTGCCGGCATGGATAGTCTTGTATAGTAATGCGTTTTACTTAAAACATCGTCAGAATCACTCTGTTGTAAACGGCTTTCCATGTAACCCCTAAGTGCTCCTTCTAGACTGCTTTCAGACGCTTCACTTGTGTTGTCAAGTTCAACACATGTTATTCTTTTCTTTTTTCCCTTTTTTTTCTTCTGTCTTTTTGAAGAAGCCATAGCCATGTAATTTTTTGATGATTTTGGTGATCTTGTAGTTTCTTCCAATGCCATGGTTAGATCACTAACTAGGTCGTCCATCCTCAGACCATTTGTTTTTGACAAAACTTGCAAATTCTGAAACTGTCGTACTATATGTGTATCCATCAGGGTTTTGTTTTCGCCTAAAACCAGAAAATTATGTTTCTTATTATTAAATATTCAACAATAAATACTGTGATAAATGCATCTCTTTTTTTGTCAGATAATAGGCTAGAAATATTATAAAGTGTTGGATTAAAAAAGTATAATAACATGATTTTAAAGGGATGGACTATCATTAAAGAAATATGAATAAAATGACAAGTTTCTGGTTACAAGGTCAACCTTCTTATATTACCCACAAGACAATTTTTATTGTCAATCATGTTAAAAAAAAATGCTGCACATGCATTGTTAGCCAATTTGTTATTGATAACTTTTATCAAAATACATTTAAAGTAAGAAAATACCAAAGAGCCAATAAAAAATTCCAAGTCAAAGAAAAACAGAAAAAATACAAAGGCCAAAATAAAACAGAAAAAAATAAAAACAAATAACAGTCCACAAATCATCATACACCAAACTCTAAAGATGGACCCCTTCAAACAAACCAAGGTGAACTCAGGTGTTCCCATGGGGTAAGAATTTCCTGCTTCAGTAGCCTGTGATGTACATGTACGCTCATGTCATTTAAAATTTCAGTGAAAAGTCAAATACATGTCCAAGGTTATAGTTGTCTTTTTGACATTTTGTAGATCAAATTTATTCATTCAGTGTATGTTTACTTGTTTTTGTTATGTCTTTTTGATTGAGTTAAGCCATTTCAATTGATATTTTATAGTGTGTCTTTCTCTGTTGTAATGTTACACTATTATTTCAGGTTAGGGTGAAGGTTTGCGCCTGTTAAAACGTTTAAACCCGCTGCATTTGTTTGCACCTGTCCTAAGTCAGGAACCTTTTTCAGTAGTTGTCGTTTGTTGATGTGGTGCTTAAGTGTTTCTCGTTTTTTATATAGATTAGACTGTTGGTTTTCCTGTTTGAGCTGTTTTACACTAGTCATTTTGGGGCCCTTTATAGCTTGCTGTTCGGTGTGAGCCAAGGCTCCGTGTTAAATTGATAAATTGCTGAATTTTTCAATTCTGTTCTCTAACTTAAGTTTGCCTCAACCAACTACTTTGACCTATAATTGTTTACTTTTTACACATTGTGACTTGGATGGAGAGTTGTCTCATTGGCACTCATACCACATCTTCTTATTTCTATATAGTAATACAATGAAGTCATAAATAAAGCAAGGAGAACACTACAGTGGCAAGTGGGACAATATGTGTGGTCAACCAAATCATGATGTCATCTTTCAAACTTTAGATGTTTTCTTGGCTTGATGAAAGGGAATGATCAGCTTAGCTTCAGTATACATGTCACCTCATATTTGCCCCTGCCAGATTTTTCTGTCTATAGGGGTTTTCAAGATAATAGACAAAATTGCATTTTAACACAATGTTCTATTTTTAGCCCTGTCTACAAAGTTGGTTAACATGCAGGATCATGAGATACAGATCAAGTTTGAATTTGAGTGGTGTCACTTTTATCATTCCAGATTTATGCCCCTTTACAAACGAATATGGGTGGCTTCGCTTTTACTGTTCTTGAGTTATGTCCATTTGTAACGTTATATGTAAGCGGGGGCATACTCTGTGTCCATGGTGTCCCATGGACACATTCTCCATTATTCAAACTAGATACCCCAATGATGAATGTGGACAGGTTTGATTCCAAATGGCCTAGTACTTTCAGAGGAGATTTTTGTTAAAAGTAAATGGATGCTGGAATTTTCCTGTAGGTGGTTCCATAAGATGTACATATCTGTGTTGAGATGAGGCTTTTAAGTTGTAAAGCACAGAAAGGGTTAAGATAACACTACTGGAAATTCTGATGTTCAAATTTAAAAGAACACTAACCAGCAGTATAGGGATTTCTAGAGACTTGAAAGTCTTCTTTCTCCTAAAAATTGCAGATTTGTAGTTTTACTTTACATCAGTGCTGACAAGATTAAGTTGCAAAATTTTATACTTCATTTTATTATAGACTGTCTATGTGCTTTATATATGTGTGCTTTTAGTGTTAGTTTTTGTATTTTGAGTTATACACTTATACTATTTTATAATTATTTGCATACTTAAATTCTTGTTTTATCTGTTTATTTAAGATTCATAGATTTACCCAAAATCACTGAAATTTATCCATTAACAGTAAATAATAAAATGCTCTGCAGGGCACAGCTTGATACAACTGCAGAGGTTGAACCCTGAACAGTTGGGGCAAGTATGGACACAACAGTCAAGATTGATACAGCTCTGAATTTGGATTGTGATTAAATATTTGACACAGCATAGGTTTCTGACACAGAATGAATGTGGTCTAAGAACTTAAAAAATTGAAATTGGACATTTACCTATTATGGTCCAATATCCAAAATCTAAATACAGTTAGATTCAGCATATTGAAGAACCCCAAGAAATCAAGAATTGGAATTATACCCCGTTGAAACTTCAAATTGGTCAAGAAATAAGCAATTTATACAAAGTATCAGTAAAGTTTTGTGTTTAGCCCCTAATTCCTAAATGGTTAGGGCCATAACCCCCAAAAACAATCCCAACCTTTCTTTTCTGGTATGGATCCTTGTGATACAATTTCATAGAGATCCATACACATATACACAAGTTATTGTCTTGAAACAAGAAAAATTATTGTTTTTGGTCCCTTTTTGGTCCTAATTCCTAAACAGTTCGGACAATAACCCCCAAAATCAATCCCAACCTTCCTTTTGTTGTAGGATATGGAACCTTGTGGTAGAATTTCATAAAGATCCATTCACTCATACTTAAGTTATTGTCTAGAAACCAAACAACTTTGGACGACGACAACCACAACGACATACCATTATACAGCCGCAAAAAAATTAAGGTCATATATATATATAAAATGCTAATAACTTACAGGCGCGTAGCTGCCTTTACGCAAAAAATCATTTGCTTGCACATTTTTTTCACAAAAAAAATAATTCTGAAATTAAATTACGAATGAGTAGGAAGACAGGTCAACCGGGCTAACTATCCAGCTGACACTCCAAGTCAGTATTGGAAGCGAGCCTTGTATTTCTCACTTCTTGACTATTTCATTGAGGAACTCACAGGACGTTTACTGGATAACTCTGATGGTTTTCAAGGCCAGAACCTTATACCTGCACAATCAAGAAACCTTCAACTCTGAGGTAAAGAGATGGCAGAGACGCTGGTCGGGTCCAGATGTTATAGAGTAGCCCAAATCTCTGATGTCGTCTCTAGCAGTGACTAAAAAGGAACTATATCCTTCAATAGTTTGCAATCGTGTCAATCCTAGTTACAATGCCAGTAACTACATCAATTACTGAACGGTCATTTAGTGCATTACGGCGACTGAAAACTATCTCCGTTCAACCATGGTATAGGACAGACTATCTTCGTTGGCGCTCATACATATTCACAGAGAAGTGAATATCGACACCGAGAGAGTTCTGCGATCATTTGCCTCGGCAAAAAATAGATATATGGACTTTGGATATTAACTATACTTTAAGTCTTACATGCAGTATTAACATTTAATAATACAGGCTCAATACAATAACCTTGAAAACATCTTAGATTTATATCCCTCACTTATAAGTCAAGACTTAAAAGTCGCCGTTTGATTTCGTATTCCCATTGTCCGTTCGTCCAAAAGACTATTAATTCACCTTGGGTATCTGTGTCCCAAGTGACCTTCATCCGTTGTCGTAGAAACCCCTCCTTTGATTCGAAAATGACCTTAGTGAGAAACGCTACGATCGGGTGTCTAGCAAGAAGCAGGACCTGCTTACCCTTCCGGAGCACTGGAGGTCGCCACATTTTTTTTCGGGGTTCGTGTTTTTTATATGTATTTAGTTTCAACATTGAATGTTTTTGTTTGTTCTTTTGTGTCTTATCTGTTCCCGGGTTGGTCATGTGTCCATTGATTGCCGTTCTATTGATAAACGCTTCGGTTGACTTGTCGACTGATCTTCCCGTTTTATAAAACTTATTTTATATTTGAAAACAACCATGTTAATAAGGAGTAATGTGAATTTCATAAGCATGGCATACCTGGAAAATGACCGAAAAATAATAATTTTCTGCATAAAAAGGTCCCAAAAAAAATTTTCGCCTTTAAGGTGGAAATAAAATGGTTTAGGGTCGGTCAGCAGTCAGGGGTTCTACTTAAACAAGTGATTTCAGAATCACTCCCTCGAGTGATTTTGGCTGTGAAATATTAAAAATTTTCACACAGACTTTTAAAAATCACTGAAACAAGTAATTTTAGAAGTTAAAATGTAATCACTTTAATAAGTGTTTATAACATTTTCTTGATATTTTTCCCACAAGCTTGATTTTTTTCTTGGTAAAAAGACAACAATTCCATTGAAAAAAGAACTATGTATATGCAAAAATTGTCTTTTGCTTGATAAGCCTGACACTTTTACAGTTTTTTTAAAATATGCAAAAACTGGAATAGTTTGTAGATCAGGTCATAACCTTGAAGTAGATCATTCTAACTCTAAAGAAAACCAATCAGGTTACCTAATATTGTTGATCTTTGTCTGATAGTAAGCGTAGTTAATGAATTTTTGATTACAGAAAAATTCCCAAGGGTACTTTTAAAAGCTTTAGCCACTAACTTACTGCCCAAGCGCACTGGTGAAATTAATATACAAAGAAAAAGGGATAATTGATTTATGTGGGAAAATTATAGAAAAGATTGTGAAAATATGTAAAATCAATGAAATTAGCATTTGAAGATCAAAGAAAACACTAAAATCACTTAAATAGGTGATAACTGAATTTATCAAATCACTGAAATAAGTGATGATGAAATCACATGTCTAAGTAGCACCCCTGACTAGTGATCAGGTAACCCAAAACAGACATAATCTTTTTGGCCTTCATACACATATCTCAATTTCAAATTGATTAATTTGATCTCTTAATTATCAAATAAATTAATTGTGTGTAACAGATCTCAAATAATAATAATACTCTTTTATTCAAAAGCAATACAGCTTGTAGAATTTACATATACAAAAATGTGTACATAAAAAAATGAAAAAGAGATTAAACTTACACATTAAAAATTTATGTGTGATCCAAAATCACAATCATGTAAAAACTCATTAAAATTTATACTAAAAAATTCGCATAATTTAATTTAAACAACGATCCTTGGTGTATATAATTATAAAGAATACACAAATGCTTCCAATAATTACAAATTTTGGGGAACTTCTCCCCATCTGGTGAAGTACCCAATCAGTTTAACGATATGTGATGTGAAAAAAAATGAATTAAGTAATCTTTGATAGCTCATACATTTAGCATTTCAATAAAATTAGCATAAAAGTGAGAATAAACTGCTTTCTGTTTGCAAAAAATGCAATATGTCACAGCTGAGCCTCCATGTTTGTTTTCATCTCGCCACTTCTCGCACAATCTCGTGTTATTTCAATCAGCAAAATGGAAGGAGCAGGAAAGGCAAAAATCAACCAAAAATTTGCTGAAAACCTTTTTAAATACAGTCGTCAGAGGTAGTTATACAGAAATTGTGCAAAGATTAATGCATAATGTTATATTATGCTTTATATTCTGTTAAATTTTTCTGTTAGGGGCCAAAAATCACAAAAATGAGCAGTTGCCAAGGACAACAAAATCATGAAGTGAGAACATTTAGCATTTACATGCAGTAACTCACTTGACTGGCTGGAAATGGCATGATTTTAAATGAATTACAGTCTTAAAGATGAATTGAGTATTTTTTCTAAAATACTAATCATGTAATCCCTTTTGGGATTCTGTGCCTAGTGACTAGTGTGATTTTCTTCCGCCATAGAATCCTAAAAGAGATGCATCATTTTTCAACTGGCGCCTTTTTGTGGTAAAATTCGATGTCACATAGCAAATAACTTCACGTCGCAATGTCTCATGACTCATTTTACCCCTACTGACCCAAGGTGAACCAGGCAATACACCAGTTCCGGATACTGTAGTTAGATGAATCTGTCATGTGACTTCCATCACCATGTGACCAAAATGTAGACATTGTCACTTCTAACATGTTGAGCGAACGAGTGAAAAAGTATGATGCTATACTGCACAAAATATTCGGGAAATTAAAATCTTATTAGTTGGTCACCATCCCTTTAATCTTACGGGAATGAGATTACGTACTTACAGAACATCAATTATTTCTAGACTACCCTGCAGGATGACGATCCTGAAAATGCTTGAATCTTTAATAGTGCAGGGATACAGGCGTGCCTTCTATCTGGTAAATGAAGTACGTCATAAAGGCGTGCACAATTGACAATCTTTTCCATCGAAACACATGATTCGAGAAAAAGCCTATTCATTCATAAAATCAAAATTGGAAACTTGTCTTACAAAAAAGACATAAGCATTACTAAGAGTCTTTTTGAAATGATTAATGGAACATTTATCAGATCAGAAATATCCATTAATTGGCAGAACACTTTAGTCATGTGAACAGCGATACTCTAAGAAAGGAACCCTACAAATGGGCACCTGTCAATGTGACACCTGTAGAAAAAGTCATATTAATATCTAGTGAAATGGGCAACAATTAAAAGTCATTGCAGATATACTTTTACTTTGTTACATGTAGGTTGCCTGTGAAATATATTAAGTAAGTTCAGGTCAACTTTAAGGAAAAAGTTGCCTCTTGGTTTTTATTTTCAGTGTGTGGACAACAAGTACCAGTATATCATGTTCTCATGGTATACTATGCATTTGATAACCTTGACAAAAAAGATTTCCATTGTGTCAAAATAACTTGGAAAACTGCTTTTTCTGAAGTGCCAGGTTATAAGAATTTATTGCTTCAACTGAAGTACATGCTAAGGCTGCATAAATCATTGTCTTTTCAAATTACCTTTTTACCAATGAAAATTGGCATAGAAATGGCAAGAACAGGGCATTTTTTAAAGAATTAAGTCAAAGTTTTCAGTTTTGCTAAAGGTAATTTTTCATGAAAATTACACAGATGAATAGGTAATCTGTTGCAATTCTTGAAAAAATAAAAAGTTTGAGTTTTAAATTCGGTATTGTGGTGTTAAATTTTAGCCCTTCCCTTACTGGTATCTTACATGTACATGTGCCAAAAAGGATTTCCAAGAAGTTAAAAGGACACGCTAGCTGACATTTGTCATTGTTAACCCTTTGTAATGCAGCATAGGGTCAGTACCTGCAATTCTGAAAAGCTCAAGCTTCTTTTGGAATTACAAATAAGGTTCATATGCTCTTCAATGAAACTCTGGAAGGAACATGCAGCTGTACTCTAGCTTGTCTGTATGCAAGAGTTAATCTCTCTAGTCAGTTTGGTATCTATTTAAAAAGTCACTTACAAAATGAATCCTTACCAAAATTTCTTGCTTCACCGACTATTTCTTTGATTGTTTTTAATCATGTGACATAGTATTGAGAGCATCTTTTAATTGGTAATATCATCAAATATAACCACTGGCTATTTTTTAAGTCCTCAGTGAAAGTTCATTTTATTCTCATATTGAGACGTGACGCTTGTTCTGTCAAAAGCTTGAGAATGAGCTGCTTCTCCACTGAGCAGCAAAAATTGAGAAGTACACCAAAGTGGGACCATGTACACCCATTACAGAAGATTAATACTGTAAACACAATAAAATTACTAAGATTGTGTGTTTTCTTACAAAGCAGGATTCATCTCAAGAATAAAATAAAATTATCGTTACTTGATACAACGAACACATTGCTAATAATTTATTTTATTTTATTGTTAAGTTGTCCACACACACTCATGAGATGTATACTTGAAGAGAAGTCAAAATTCATATTAAGATCAAGACATTTTATTTGTCGTACAAAACGTTTGCAGCATACATTATGCATGCTTCCGAACACTGGTTAGCCCATCTGCAGACCAAGATCATCTTTTATCCGTCTTTTTCCCCATGGTTTGCTGTCCGACTTAGTTTTACATATTTTTGTAACCTCCACCTCTAATGCTCAAAACTGTTCAGGACTTAAATCGTTCGTTTCATTCTGTTTCCTTTCTATTGTATGCATGAAACCTTCATCTACAAATCTTATTCTCCTGTCTGTCAATCCATTCAATTTAATAACATTGTATTTTAAAATGTCACAATATCCTAACGTCATGCAAAACCATCGCACTTCAGCGAAAGGACCATCGCACTTCAGCATCCCCATCGCACCTCCTAGTCCTACATATATAATCTAATTTAGTAACTGCATCAGTTTATTTTCAAACTGATCCACGCCTAGATAGATTGAATGTTGATGGTTGTTATTTTTAGGCTATATATATAGGTTTTAACGACTATACTAAGTTTATATTGTCGAAAGAGCCATTTTGAGAAAAAGGCATTCTTCACAAACATACATTTCCAACAGTGTGTGTTTGATTTTTCAAGCATGGGTTAACAAATATCTCTTTTTAACAGTTCATTTGTTCTAATTTTATGTTAGTAACATTTGATTCTTTAATGATAATTATATATAGTCTGCTTTATATATACAGCATATATATAAGACAAGTGAAATTTTTGAATTGATTTTTTTAATTTTCTTTAACAGAGCTTTCAGGTAATCAGTTCACATTTAGACAGCTAGATTTATACATTAAACATTCTACAGATTTATTTTTCACTTTATATAGTACACTGTCAACATGAAGGTTTCAATTATTATATGACACTTTCTGTATTTTCATGATTCATTCAAATGTATGTCTGAGAGGCCAAAATTATTTAATAAAATCTTTTTTAAAGGTCATGTCTTAGTGACATCCATAATTTTAAAAGACAGAAATATTGGACACCTCAGCTAACACCAACCCTTTCCTTATTTTTGTCTTTGCATTTTTTATCTCTTTTTCTGCCATGTGAACTTTTGCCATCAGTTGAGTACCACAAATTAAATCACACTTGACATGGCAGAAAAGATCATTCAGGTTCCTTTCAGTGGATTATTACATTGGTGCAGATTTGTCAATTAAACATGGCCTAATCTTATTTCTGAATGACTTAACATAGGAAACATCTTCTCAAGAAAGGCTGAACAAATTGCAACCAAGCTTGACAGTTATATTCCTGTGAAGGTCCTCAACAAGTGATGCTACTTTGGTCATCAAGAAAAGTCAAATACATGTATGGCTTCAAGGGGCTTGAAAGTCAGTCAAGTTTTCAAGAACTTATACAGAGGCGGATTTAGAGGGGGGCTCGGGCCCCCTTTTCTGGGAAAAAATTGGTTGATTATATAGGGAATCACTGAAGCATGACCGGAGCGGGCCCCTCTTAGGCAGTCAGTGGGCCCCCACTTATGAAAATTTCTGGATCCGCCACTGTTATACATATGTACTGAACCAAGTGAAACTTGCTAGGTACATGTTTGTTGTTCATATAATATGTTATTCATTTGGTTCTGATGGTTGAAAAGCATATTCTTGCTGTTTAGGAAAAATAAATGCAGTTGAGCGATTTAGACGTTAGGCTTAGTTCAAATTTTTTACCTAGTTTAGCTAATTTTTAACTAAAGAAAGGCAAGAATTCATTAGAAATACTTATAGTATTTCAAATACACAGTTACATTTCTCATTTTAAAGCTAATGGCAAGATTGGGAAAGTAGAAAAAGAGCAAGGAGAGGAAAAAGCTTCCCTTTGACCATACTTCAATAAATGGTCAACAGAATAAAATGTGAACAGTGCATACAACTGGCCCTTGAAATTCCAAAAAATAAAATGCTTTAACCCTTTCAGAATTGTGTTAATTTTATTGATAAAGGAATTCAATGTAGAATGATATAAATGATATGATATGGACATTTGAGTGCAGAAATGTCTCATTAAATTCAACAATTTTGAAGCCCTTATACAAAATTTAAGGTTAAGATTCTGAAATATAAATAAAGTATTATACTGATATGTGACAGACTAATGTCTTATAAACATCTGAAGGAATAATATACATGTATGAGAAATTTAATACTTTTTGATTTTTCAAATTTAAGGTGTTTAAAAAAGTGGCCTTATAAAACCTCCTAACCATTAATGAATTCATTGTACAGAAATGGTCACTATCTTACTTGTAATCATTTCCTTAGTAAGACACAGTGTGCTTGATTATGGGTATACCTACTTAGTTGTATTTTTGCAAGTGCAGTACAGTGTATATATATTGTGTTTTAATGGCAAATCACATGTTATGTCCTTCACTTTTATTTTATGCAGTTTTGAAAAAACAGGTAATAGTTATTTAGAAATGTTCACATGTATGCTTCCTTTTATTATATTTGATAAATTTATATGAATGTGTAATGCTTAGATAAATAGACTATATTTAACAATAATGGATCGTTTTTTAACAGAACTATATAATCAAATATGCATGGCTTTGTATAAATAGTCACACCAAAAAGTAAATATGCAGCTTTAAATGACATGATATTTATACATACACAAATGTACATGTGTATATATAGTATTACTATAATAAGAGAACTATTATGAGGATAAGCAGTGCTATTCCCAAATTTTGTAAGTAAAGTTTAATGTGGGTTATTTCCCTTGTGGGCACTGTAGCTTGAATGCATAATTTTTATTTCTTCCCCGAAATAATTCTTGCAGTCCTCTCTCATTGATTTTCAGAATTTTACTGGTTTTACATGTTTTTTATCTTTGCTTCAAAGTTCTCTATGGCATAAAATTAAATTTATGTGAAAAATTACCAGTTGCCCATTATAGTCTTTAGATAAATGCAAAATACAAGTAGTTTCAAAAGAAGAAATGGAAGGTTTTTAGTATGAAAACCCCAAAAAGGGGGAGTGTTAATTGGTGCTGTAATATAAGCGAAAACATCTAACCATTTTTTCTATAATATAACATTAGATGAGGCATAGTGCCAATGAGAAAACTTTCAAACATAGTCGAAATAACGTTGATTTAAGCAATTATGGGTCACTGTACTGCCTTCAACAATGAGCAAAACCCATATTGTATGATCAACTATAAAAGGCAACTGACATAACAAAACGTTATACAATCTAAACATCCTGACTTTTAAGAACTTTCCACAATGGGTAGTGCTGCCACATTGTACATTATATCATAATTGCCTGATTTTTTTCCGTATATGTGTTTATATATCAAAATACTTTTTGCCAAGATTAAAACAACAGATTTCATCTAATTGGAGATATTTTCTTACTCCAGGAGATATTGATCAGAAAAATATGTCTGATTGTCTTTTTTTGTTTCATCTTTCTTATAGCTTTCAAAATTTGCCATAAAATGGAGTTTTAATAAGGTTCAATCCGGTCTTTTGTGCTAGAATTATAGCAGAAATTTAAAGTGGGAGGTTTAGTTATGTTATTTATTTAGATTGTTTTTATCTTTCAGTATTCCAGTGTTTTTCTACCAATTTTATTTTAAATAAGGAATTTTTAGCATAGTAAAACAGATGAAGAGATATTTGATGCCAAATTTTCACCATATAAAAATATTATGCACTTTTGTGATAAAAATACTGCATGATTATGATTAACATACTTATATTATTATTTAGACAACATATTACAAAGAAAAGAATATGCATTGAAATATTATAAATCTATTTATGTACATGTCACAGATTAAAGATAGAGTTTATTTATTTCAATATTTGAAATGAATGTTTCTTGTTGAAAACTGTAAATTCAGAAATTATTTCAAGCATTTATAAATGCAACAGTTGAACAACAGACAAATATGCAAGCCATGATGTAAGAATCGTTGCAATGTTTACAGAAGTTAAAATGCGAGTTTTGTCAATTTTTAGCTTTTATTGAAATATTGTAAAATGTCAGAGTTTACAGTAGCCTTATTTTAACTATGTTTTAAAATGACAACTCAAACATTGTTTGAAAGAAAAATCAGTTGGTAATATTCTGGTTTTTGTCGAGCCTGCGACTTTTGTCGCAGAAAGCTCGACATAGGGATAGTGATCCGGCGGCGGCGGCGTTAGCTAACTTCTTAAAAGCTTTATATTTTAGAGGGTGGAAGACCTGGATGCTTCATACTTTGTATATGGATGCCTCATGTTACGAAGTTTCTGTCAGTCACATGTCCAATGTCCTTGACCTCATTTTCATGGTTCAGTGACTACTTGAAAAAAAAGTTAAGATTTTTTGTAATGTTAAATTCTCTCTTATTATAAGTAATAGGATAACTATATATGGTATGTGCGTACCTTGCAAGGTCCTCATGCCCATCAGACAGTTTTCACTTGACCTCGACCTCATTTCATGGATCAGTGAACAAGGTTAAGTTTTCGTGGTCAAGTCCATATCTCAGATACTATAAGCAATAGGTCTAGTATATTCGGTGTATGGAAGGACTGTAAGGTGTACATGTCCAACTGGCAGGTGTCATCTGACCTTGACCTCATTTTCATGGTTCAGTGGTTATAGTTAAGTTTTTGTGTTTTGGTCTGTATTTCTTATACTCTATGCAACAGGTCTACTATATTTGGTGTATGGAAGGATTGTAAGGTGTACATGTCTAACTGGCAGGTGTCATCTGACCTTGACCTCATTTTCATGGTTCAGTGGTTATAGTTGAGTTTTTGTGTTTTGGTCTGTTTTTCTTATACTGTATGCAATAGGTCTACAATATTTGGTGTATGGAATGATTGTAAGGTGTACATGTCTAGCTGGCAGGTGTCTTCTGACCTTGACCTCATTTTCACGGTTCAGTGGTCAAAGTTAAGTTTTGTGTTTTGGTCTGTTTTTCTTATACTGTATGCAATAGGTCTACACTATTTGGTGTATGGAATGATTGTAAGGTGTACATGTCTAGCTGGCAGGTGTCATCTGACCTTGACCTCATTTTCACGGTTCAGTGGTCAAAGTTAAGTTTTTGAGTTTTGGTCTTTTTTTCTAATACTGCATGCAATAGGTCTACTATATTTGGTGTATGGAATGATTGTAAGGTGTACATGTCTAGCTGGCAGGTGTCATCTGACCTTGACCTCATTTTCATGGTTCAGTGGTCAAAGTTAAGTTTTTGAAATTTGATCTTTTTTTCTAATACTATATGCAATAGTTCAACTACATTTGGTGTATGGAAATATTTTATGATCTATATGTCAGTCACGCAGGTTTTATTTGACCTTGACCTCATTTTCAAGGTTCATTGCTCAGTGTTAAGTTTTTGTGTTTTGGTCTTTTTTTCTTAAACTATAAGCAATAGGTCAACCATATTTGTTGTATGGAAGAATTGTTAGCTGAACATGCCTGCCTAGCATGGTTCATCTGACCTTGACCTCATTTTCATGGTTCATTGGTCAATGTTTAGTTTACTTGGTTAATGATAAGTTTATGTGACAGTTGTAATAAAGCTTTATATTTAGGACTATCAACATAATATCAATGATTAGTAAAGAAGGTGAGACATTTCAGCATCTGCACTCTTGTTTTTATAAAAGATATTTGTCTTGTTTGATTGTTTTGATTTAAAATCATCTAAAATATCCAAACTCTACTGTTTTATTCTTTCTAAGTATTGAATCTGGGAACAGTATATCTTAAATAATGTCAATATATATGTTCCTGATTTAATATAATAATATCAACAAATATTTTTTATTTATTATTTTTACAGGAAGACTTAGTTAGGATACAAAATATCTATTATGATTTAATAATTAATTCAAAAATGAATTTAGGAAATAATTGGTATTCCATTTGCCTAAATAATGAAATACCAAACAAAGAATAATGATTTCCTTTTTGACTGTTTTATTAGGGTACCAGACTACTCCAGAAATCACCCAGTTGTTCCTTCATTGTATGTACCAGAATGGAAAACAGACATGAAAAACAGGAAATTAATAGTACAGGTATATATTTATATGGAAGTTGAATAAACAATCTTTATGAATTAAGTGATTCATTTGTCTATGTGCAGCTTGTAAGGCATGTATTTCTACCCCCTCCCCCAAAAAAAGAAACAAAGGAAAACTAAAATGTTAACAGATAAAAACATACAATAAGTTGACTTTGATCTGAAGTTGTCTTTATCATTGTTGAGGTCCAATAAGTTAACTTTGATATTTGTGCTGTTGTCCAATAAGCTGAGATTGATATGAAGTTGTCTTTATCTATGCTGAGGCCCAATAAGCTGATATTGATATGAAGTTGTCTTTATCTATGCTGCATGAGGCCCAATAAGATGACTTTGAAAAGAAGTTGTCATTATCTGTGCTGAGGTCCAATAAGCTCACATTGATATTTGTGATTGCTCTGAAGTTGCCTTTATCTTTGCTGAAGTGCAATAAGCTGACTTAGACCTGAAGTTTTTTATTTCTTTGCTGAAGTCCAATAAGCTGACTTTTATTTTATTTTTTTTATACAACCGCAAAAAATTTTTGCGACAACCGGTCGTATATTGGTATGACGTTGGCGTCGTTGTCGTCCGAAGACACATTGGTTTTCGCACTCTAACTTTAGTTTAAGTGAATGGATCTCTATGAAATTTTACCATACGGTCCAATACCACAAAAGGAAGGTTGGGATTGATTTTGGGGGTTATGGTACCAACAGTTAAGGAATTAGGGGCCAAAAAGGGGCCAAAAATAAGCATTTTTGT
This sequence comes from Mytilus californianus, assembly GCF_021869535.1. Lineage (NCBI taxonomy): Eukaryota > Metazoa > Mollusca > Bivalvia > Mytilida > Mytilidae > Mytilus > Mytilus californianus. The sequence continues at coordinate 29,519,124 of NW_026262690.1, read as the reverse complement.
AACTTCCAGACATAACTTGTGTGTTAGTGTATGGATCTCTCTGACATTGTACCACAAGGTTCCATATCACACAGGAAATGCTGGGATTGATTTTGGGGGTAATTGCCTCAAAATATTAGGAATTAGGGGCCAAAAAAGGGGCAAAAAACAAGCATTTTTCTAGTTTCATGACAATAACTTGTGTGTAAGTGTATGGATCTTTCTGAAATTGTACTACAAGGTTCCATATCACAAAAGGAAAGCTGGAATTGAGTTTGGGGGTAATTGCCCAAAACGTTTAGGAATAAGGGGCCAAAAAGGGGCCATTAATAAGCATTTTCTAGTTTCCAGACAATAACTTGTGTTCAAGTGTATGGATCTCTCTGAAATTGTACTGCAAGGTACCATACCACAAAAGGAAGGCTGGGATTGAGTTTGGGGGTGATGAATCATAAGGGGGTTCAAAAAATTTGGGGGGGGGGGGATTTTTTTTTTTTCCTTTTTTTTTTCTTTTAAAATTTTCCATTTTAAGTTGGTTATTTATATTTAAAAGCAAATAATAATGATATGGTAGGAGATGCACACCAAACAGGATGTGTAAATTATTATATAATAAGTATTGTGCAATAGCAAAAAAATTTCAATTGCACAGTATTGCACAATAGCAAGAAATCTTCAATTGCACAGTATTGCGCAATAGCAAGAAATCTTCAATTGCACAGTATTGTGCAATAGCAAGAAATATCCAATAGCACAATATTGCGCAATAGCAAGAAATTGTCAATTGTACAGTATTGCGCAATAGCAAGAAATATTCAATTGCACAGTATTGTGCAAAAGAAGATACTTCGTATAAATTGCGTATTTCTTGACCAATTTCAATGGGGTTTTATTCTTGAATTCTTGGGGTTTTTTAATATGCTGATTCTAACCGTGTATTAAGTTTTTGGATTTTGGGCCCCGTTTTTAAATTGGTCAACATTGAGGTCCAAAGGGTCCAAAATTAAACTTTGTTTGATTTCATCAAAAATTGAATTATTGGGGTTCTTTGATATGCCGAATCTAACCGTGTATTTAGATTCTTATTTTTTGGTTCTTTTTTCAAATTGGTCTACATTAAGGTCCAAAGGGTCCAAAATTAAACTTTGTTTGATTTCATCAAAACTTGAATTCTTGGGGTTCTTTGATATGCTGAATCTAACCATGTATTTAGATTTTGGATATTGGACCATAATAGGTGAATGTCCAATTTAAAATTTTTAAGTTCTTAGACCACATTCATTCTGTGTCAGAAACCTATGCTGTGTCAAATATTTAATTACAATCCAAATTCAAGAGCTGTATCAAGCTTGAATGTTGTGTCCATACTTGCCCCAACTGTTCAGGGTTCGACCTCTACGGTCGTATCAAGCTGCGCCCTGCGGAGCATTTTATTTCATCTGCGCTAAGGTCTAATAAGCTGACTTAAATTTGAAATTTTCTTTTTCTGTGCTGAGGTCCAATAAACTGACTTTGATTTGAAATTTTAGTTATCTGTGCTGAGGTCCAATTAGCTGACTTTGATTTGAAATTTTCTTTATCTGTGCCTAGGTATTTTAAGTTCAGTTTGAGATGTTTTATATCAATAAAATTAGACATGTTCATTTAAAATGTTGGAAATAGTGGAATAATTATTTATGATTGATATATTTTACAGAATGCTGAGCTTGGAGGTGTCCCACATTTTGAGCATGATGAGAATCTATTTTTAGAAAAGAGGGAACAAATGTTTTACAATGTTGAAGACCGCAATAGAGTGGAGTCCAAATACCCAGCTCGTGATCGTAGTAAACTCCTTCGCCCAGATTTTCACCACGAGACTTCAAAATATCAGAGTGAATTAATGTTTAGACGGGATGAGGACTATGTTATGAAGGCTTAATAACCTGTGATATTTATTACCACTTTAGACATCAGTATTATTGCACCATGTTTTGTTATTCTAGTACTGTAATGTCTTGCCACTTGTTGAGTAAGACATTTTTTATTGCCAACAGCTGTATACAGTGTTGTGTTTTTATCATTTTTACATTTTGGCTATCTTTTTTAACCAAATTTTGTTACAAACTATATTCTCACTAGGGCTTTCAATAAATTGGAGAAAGGGATTTCCTTTATTTTAAATTCACACATACAAACATCATTCACTTCAAATTAGTGCTTAATATTATTAAGTACAGATATTTTTTTATCACATTTATTCTTGTATGATGTTTTTGTAAAATATCTATTTATACATAATTTTTTTTTTGTTTTGTAATTTTCATGATACTTGTTTGATTTTTTTCTGCATTTCTATTTCTTAATTTCAATGATAAATTAAATATGAATTTTAATTGTTTGAGGTCAGAATTATTTTTTGAATAATTTTATCAGTTAAATCCATCAATTTTACTTTATGCATAACCTCATGTTGGGTTTGTTTCTAGAGAAACCTTTAGCAAATAGTACTTCACAGTTTACTTATTTGACTGAGATGGAAACATTGTTGCAGAAGGTATTTGCTTTACCTCTCTGGGATCATTGTCAATACCTATAATGATTTTTATCTCGCCTTGACGGCGTCAAAAAGCGCAACATAGGTATGCTGTTTCCATCGTCGGCGGTGTCAACAATGTATTAGTTTGTGATTAGGTCAGTTCATGGAGAACCACTAGTGGTAGGTCAATTATATTAGTATGCAGTTGTATTAGAATTGGCACATTGCATTTCCATGGAGATTATTTGGCCCTGCCACCTCAGTCAAGGTCTATTGAATTGAAACTTTTGCTTAGTTTACATGTATTAGTTTGTGATTAGGTAAGTTTATGGAGAAACACTAGTGTTAGGTCAATGATATTTGGTATGCAGTTGTATTAGCATTGGCACATTTCATTTCCATGGAGATTGTTTGGCCCTGTACCTTCAGTCATGGTTCAATGACTTTGAATATTTTGCATAACTTACATATTAAAGTATTGCTATTTTAATTTCAACATTTGCCTTTTACTATCAAAATACTTAAAGGCAAACCATATCTCTGTGTTAACAGTTTATTTTCTGAGGAGTTCCATTTTGAATTAATATATTTGTTATTATACCTCATAATATACAGGATGGTAAGATATTGCATTAGCATTAGCATGGGGGAAGGGGGGCACTTACTATGTAATGTGTTATAGGGATGAGCTGCTGGAATTTACCTAGCTTCATGATATATGATAAGGTAGAGAAATTAAGATGAACTATATGACAAGGTTGCTGGTTGCTGCATCTAGTATCGATTATTTAACAGATGTGATTAAAACTACATTAGTCAATGCATCAGATATTTGTCAAATCTGTTTATCTCTTCATGAAATATTCATAATATATAATAAAATTCGTAAGGGTTCCGCGGAACCCAGTGTCTCGCCTACTGTTGCTGTTAGTCGCAGGCTCAACAAAAATGGGGAAAAAAGGGTGGGGTACCCAATGTCCCAATGAGATAACTATCCACCAGTGACCAATGATGTATATTTTAGTAACTATAGATCATTGTACAGCTGTCAACAATGAGCAACACCCATACTGTAAAAAGTAAGGCACACTCAAAATGGTACAGTGGTATAGCAGCACAGCAAAAGAACTAACCAAAAATCAATTGAAAAAGGCTTGACTCATCCAACTCATCCAATCGATACAAAGTACAAAAAACTAACAGAAACACTGAAGACAAAAATTGCCGATTTAAGAGTACTTCCAGTCACTGAAAGCTGGTTCAAATCCAATTACAACTAATAAATAATTCATGTTTCTCAGACTTGAATATAAATCAGTACACATCAAATGGATTTAGTATCAAGATGTCATAAATAGTCCTGAGAAAAACATGACCTTTTGCAATGCCAATATACATGTATCAACAGGATGTATGGTCAGATGACAATATTATTGCTAGCAAGGTGAACAAGTCTGGTAAGAGAAAAATTATCTTCAGTTTTATTTTGCTGGTCCACCATAAAATGTTTCAACACCGTATGTATCCATGGTAGTTACTACTACATGTACCATGTCCTAATATGGTGTTCCTACAACTTGTTTTTTAATGTACACAGATTGTTTCATCATTCTGGTAATGACTCCTACTCTTCTTTTAAGCCCTTATTCTTGATTGCTGCTTCAGGTTTGTTGGCAAAGTTGGTGCATTTCCTGAAGTTTGTGCATGAGCTAGAGAAATACATGTTATCTTATGTCAAATTCTTTTGATATATTAGCTCTATATTTGTAGTTAAAAAGATGTGACTTTTATGTAAATGAGACATCAATCCAACGAACAAACAAAACAAAATGACACATACAGGGCAACATACAGTCTTGTTTTCCTGTGATGTTGGTGGTAGATCTTTGGTTGTTTCTGGTCAGTTCATTCATAGCTTTGTAGACTGAGGCGGCAAAGGTACTTGTATGTTGTTGCTCTCTGGATGTCTTTGTTTTTCTTGTCGTTGGCTTGCTGTATTATTGACGTATACCCACATCTCTTTTTCCTATTTAACCATAGAAAGCTGTGTATACACAGCCAAGATTTAAATTGTCTCAAGTCTATAAAAGTTGTGAATAAATAGAAACAATCAAGATCTGCCAATATCTTGGTTTATAACTTTTTATAATAATATGTGTGTGGATTGTAATACTACAAATGCTGGTCATTTGTGCCCATGACTTTTTATGTTGGTCTTTTGTGTCATTGATGAATGTTCTTGGGCAAAACACATCTCCTGTGTATCTATATGTCTACCATATAGTGACCGCCTTCAACAAATTGAAGATTATGTCACAAGAGGATAACTTACAACAAGACATAGATTAACATATATACAAATTAAAAATAGAAGAAAAGGAGAAATAAGAATGTACAATTAGTTTGAAATGAATAGTTGAGTTTAAAATTGATCCTTTGAGATTGAAGATTTGAAAGAGTCTACTGATGTGCAATTTAATCTCCGGGAGGGGGGGGGGAGAGAGATTCTTTTCTGCGCTGTGTTTTGCAGGATGGGATTTGGAAGCTGTTCAAATTTGAATGTCTTGTTTGTCGAAATTATTTATTGTTTTTAGGTATTGCAACCTTTTCATGTTCTATTTTATATAGCATTACCTATCGTGAATCTTTTCTTCTGTCAGAGAGGCTGCGCCATTCAAGGTGTTGTAACATGTAATCAGCGCTTGGTGTATTTCTGTATTTGTTGGTAATTAACAAAACGGGAAGCCCTCCTTTGAACCTTTTCAATGCTATCTATCAATGTCTTGTTGTAAGTAAGGGTCTCAAACAGAGCAAGCATACTCTAGTGATGGTCTTACTAGGGACTTGTATGCCTGCTCTTTAATGGATGTTGAGCTAGTATTCAGGTTCCTCCTTAGAAAGCCTAGAGTGCTATTAGCTTTCTTGCATATTTTGTTAATATGCACATCCCATTCAAGGTTAGAGATGATGGTTACCCCCAGATATTTTGCTGTTGTTACATGTTCTAAAATGATTGTGTAATGTGTAATTAAATGTGATTGTTTTTTTTTTATTTATTTCTGGTGACTGAAACAACAATACTCTTATCCGAGTGGAATGCCGTTTCCCACGTAGTTTCCCATGATGCCAATTTGTCAAGATCTTTCTGTAATGTAGATGCACCAGAATTTGATTTAATTGCCAAATAAACTATATGGTGTCATCTGCAAATAAACGAACTTTAGATGTAAGAACAGTTGTAATATCGTTTATGTAATACAGGAAAAGACTTGGTCCTAGAACTGACCTCTGTGGAACCTCTGACTCGACTGCTACATACTCAGATATTTCCCCCTCTAAAACTACTGCCTGCTTGCGATTGCTCAAGAAATTTTGTATCCAGAAATTTAATTCCCCCTGTATCCCGTAATGGTGAAGTTTGTTGATGAGAAGAGAAGGTGAAACTTTATCAAATGCTTTTGAGAAATCCATGACCAAAATATCTGATTGTTTACCGTTTTCCATGTTAAGTGAAACATCATCTATAAATTCAAGTATAAATTGTGTTTCACAGGATCGACCTCTGCGAAATCCATGCTTTAGGGGGATATAAGATGTTGTAATTGTCTGCATGTTTCATGATGTGTATAACCACCAAGTGTTCTAAAAGTTTGCAACAAATACATTTGAGGGATATAGGGCGGTAGTTTTCACGGTTATATTTTTGACAGTATCGGTGCAATTTCATGTGATAGTTCTGTTTAAAATCTTGGTTTAATTTCATCTGGTCCTGCTGCTTTGTTTGGACTTAAGTTTTGTAAAAGTTTTTGTATACCTTCTGTTTTCATAAATAATTTTGATATTGATGGAAAAAGAGTATTCTGCGGCATGATTCACTGTTGAAAAATTCTGTATGGAAGATATTGTTTGCCGGTGTGAATACAGACTGGAATTGTGCGTTAAGTGCACCAATTTTTTTTTTTTATAGAGCCAAAATTTGTTTCCGATGATCTTGTGGTGGTAATATGATGCTTTCAATGTATTCCCAATATGATTTTCAGTATAAAATTTTGTACCTGGTGTTTAACCTCTTTATATTTTATAGTAAATGTTGGATTCCCGGATTTATTCGATTTTGTATAAAGTCTATCTCTATTTCTTATGAGCCTTTTTGTTATCAATGTGATCTATGGGTGACCGTCCTTCACTTTTGCTGTTTAATGTGGGATGTGATCTTTCACTAGTTTTAGTATTGTTGTTTTAAAACTGTTCCACATTTCATTTACACATGAATTATGCTGGTTTTCAAAAAGATGTTTATATGAGGTGTTTATTTCTTGTTTTATTGTGTTCCAGTTTGCTTTCTTATATAATGGAATTACTCTTGGCTTTTGTTTGAGTTTTGGTGGAGCTATTGCAAATTCAGCAAACACAATATCATGATCAGAAAGGCCGGGTATATAACTTCAACACGCTGTACTTGGTTTTGGTAAGTTTGTAATGATCAGATCAAGGATATTGTTTTTACGTATAGGGACATCAACAATGTGGGCGATACCTGTGTCGTCAAGTGAGTTGCCAAAGAAGTAATGAAGGTGTGGGTAATTAGTGTTGGTTTTTAGTGACCTGTTGTTCCAATCCCAATCAGGGAGATTAAAGTCTCCTATAATAAGCGTAGAATTTTTAATTTGTGTGGCTTTTCTTATCATTAAGTCATGTTTTTGAGACTGGTTTCATCAGATGTTTTTGGGGTTTTAGACGGAGCTTAAGTACAATGTTTTTGAACCAACAATGTCTACTTTTGCCAGACCATTTCTGTTTAATCAGGGGGTGCAGGTTCATATACTTCAGAATTAATAAGTTCTTGTTATAGCTTTAAGAACACCACCCCCTTCTTTGTCTGTGTCAGTCTTCTTTCTGTCGTTTCTGTACAATTCTAAATTGTCAGGAAATATTTCCACATCTTTGAATTTTGGGTTTAACCAAGTTTCTGTGCCAAATATAATTTCAGGATTGTGCTGTCAATGATGATATTAACTAGATGTTGTTTGTTTTTAATTGACTGAAAGTTGATATTAAGTACCCGCAAGGCTTGTTAAAGGAGCACACCCGAGTTTTTTTACGTATGGGTGTAGATGCATGAAAAGGCTTGATGTCTTGATTCTGATAACCTGGACTTGATGGAGGATTTGAGTGATTGATGTCAACTGGTGTAGTTAACTGACTTGAAGGACTGATAATATTTTAGTGCTATCACTTGTTTGAGTGTGTCTGTCTATTATATAATGTCATTACTATGGCTGTCATTTTTTAAGAAGATGTGGTGTAATACCAAATACTAAAATGACGTAGATGTAGGCAACTTAAGGTCACTGTACGACATTCATCAATAAGATAAACTCAAACCCTATAGTAAGCTTTAAAAGCGTTCGACATCACTGGCGCTTGTCTCTGAAAAAAAGACCTATATACTTTAATAGAAAAAAATAGATATTTTTTTCTCAGAGACAAGCGCCGTGCGCGACATGACAAAATGTAAAACAGTTGAAACGAGAAAACCAATGGCCTTTATTTTGTCTTCAATAACAATCTTTACAATTTTGTAATACCAAAACTTTTGATTTTTCTAAACGCATTATACTACTAATTCTCTATGCTTATTGAAATAACGACTACATCGTCTCATAAAACAGCTTTTTCTACAAACATGGGAATCGTAGATACAAATTCCATTTTATAGGTCATGAGAAATCTTACTTAGTGAAGAGCCACGCCGATTCCAACAACAAAATTACCGAAAATGATATCATCAAAATACTGGACTTTTTTTAAACGACAACATATTTGTTGACACGTTATTTCATGGGTACCAGTTATTCACTCCTACTAGTTGACTTGTTTTTGTACTATTTGTTCACTCCTGCTGGCTGACTTGTTTTTGTACTATTTGTTCACTCCTACTGACTGACTTGTTTTTGTACTATTTGTTAACTCCTACTGACTGACCTGTTTTTGTACTATTTGTTCACTCCTGCTTCTGGCTGACTTGTTTTTGTACTATTTGTTCACTCCTGCTGGCTGACTTGTTTTTGTACTATTTGTTCACTCCTACTGGTTGACTTGTTATTGTACTATTTGTTCACTCCTACTGGCCGACTTGCTTTTGTACTATTTATTCACTCCCACTGGCCGACTTGTTTTTGTACTATTTGTTCACTCCTGCTGCTGGCTGACTTGTTTTTGTACTATTTGTTCACTCCTACTGGCCGACTTGTTTTTGTACTATTTGTTTACTCCTACTGACTGGCTTGTTTTTGTACTATTTGTTCACTCCTACTGGCTGACTTGTTTTTGTACTATTTGTTCACTCCTACTGGCCGACTTGATTTTGTACTATTTGTTCACTCCTTCTGGCCGACTTGTTTTTTGTACTATTTGTTCACTCCTACTGACCGACTTGTTTTTGTACTATTTGTTTACCCCTACTGGCTGACTTGTTTTTGTACTATTTATCCACTCCTACTGGTTGACTTGTTTTTGTACTATTTGTTCACTTCTACTGACTGACTTGTTTTTGTACTATTTGTTCACTCCTGCTGGCTGACTTGTTTTTGTACTATTTGTTCACTCCTACTGGCTGACTTGTTTTTGTACTGTTTGTTCACTCCTACTGGCCGACTTGCTTTTGTACTATTTGTTCACTCCTACTGGCCGACTTGCTTTTGTACTATTTGTTCACTCCTGCTGCTGGCTGACTTGTTTTTGTACTATTTGTTCACTCCTACTGGCTGACTTGTTTTTGTACTATTTGTTCACTCAACTGGCCGACTTGTTTTTGTACTATTTGTTATTTCCTATTGGCCGACTCGTTTTTGTAATATTTGTTCACTCCTACTGGCCGACTTGTTTTTGTACTATTTGTTCACTCCTACTGGCCGACTTGTTTTTGTACTATTTGTTCACTCCTACTGGCCGACTTTTTTTTGTACTATTTGTTCACTCCTACTGGCTGAATTGTTTTTGTACTCATATGAAGCAGAACTCATACAGATCCGTGTTAAAGTCAAAAAGAAAAAGAGTACTGCAAAATTCTTTAATTAAGCTTTCAGATATACTGATGATGTCCTGTCACTCAATATCCTACATTTCAGCGAGTGGTTGCATCTCATATATCTCAGGGAACTTGTGATTAAGGATAGTACCAAAACTAGAAGGTTTGCTTTGTATAACTAGAACGTTTGCTTTGTATCTTGATCTTTTCCTCGATACTGACACAGATGGGCGACCTCAGACTAGAATGTATGACAAACTTGATGATTTCATCTTTTTAATTGTAAACTTCCAATTCCTCAGCAGTAACATACGCGGTTCATTACATTTGCACGCATTACCATTACACTTGCGCGTAAAAATCATTACGTTAACAGTTTGCGCGCAGCTGTTGATTACATTTTACATTATGAAAAAAAAAATTGACCAAGATAAACTTGAAATATAAAAACAGCAAATGTGAAATGTAAAAGTACCGATTTTAAATGTCGGTACTTGTTAAATATTTGAAGCCTACTTCTTTTTAAAAGAGCATTAGCTACGAGATATTACGAAAGCCTATTAGGGTCACAAAAAAAAATATTTATCGCGTAATTACGAGATAAATATCTCGTAATTACGAGAAAACTATCGCGTAATTACGAAAAAACTATCGCGTAATTACGAGATAATTATCGCGTAATTACGAGATAACTATAGCGTTATAACGAGATAAGAAGTTTTTTATCTCGTAATTACGAGATAAGTATCGCGTAATCACGAGAAAACTATCGCGTAATTACGAGATTATCATTTTTTTATCTCGTAATTACGAGATAATCATCGCGTAATTACGAGAAAACTATCGCGTAATTACGAGATAATCATTTTTATACGCCCGTTTACGGGACGTATTATGGTATATCGTTGTCCGTTTGTCCGTCTGTCCGTCCGTCGTCAACATGTCGGACATTAACTCTAAAACGCTTTAACTAATTTGCATAAAACTTTGGTGAATTGTTTATGTCTATTGACGTGATCTCCCTTTCGTTTTTTATAAATTTTAGATTTTACGTTTCCGAGTTATGGGGTTTTATTCATAAAAAAAGGGGGATTTTCCAGTTTTCGGACAAAAAATAAAAAATGCTTTCAGCAGTTCTTATAAAACTTTGGTGAATTGTTTATATCTATTGATGTAAGCTCTGTTTAGAATTTTATAAATTTTTCATTTATCATTTCTGAGTTATTGGGTTTTATTCATTAAAAAAGGGGTGATTTTCCAGTTTTCGGACAATAACTAAAAAATGCTGTCAGCAATTCTCATGAAACTTTTGTGAATAGTTTATATGTATTGAGGTAAGCTCCCTTTGCATTTTCATAAATTTCTAATATGATATTGAGAATTAATTGAACTTTATTTGTTTATAGTCTGACAACAGATTTAATTAGTATTGCGCAACAGCACAGTGTATTGCACAACAGCAAGAAATCTTTAATTGAATATAAATTCAATTCATATAACCAATTTCAAGTTCTTTGATTACATTTATTCAGAAACCTATAATATGTCAAATTTTTAATTACAATCCAAATTCAGACCTGTATCAAGCTTGAATATTGTGTCCATTTTTGCCCAAACTGTTCAGGGTTAGACCTCTGCGGGCGTATCCAGCTGCGCTCAGCGAAGCTGTTTATTTTATCTCGTAATTACGCGATAGTTTTCTCGTAATTACGCGATGATTATCTCGTATTTACGAGATAAAAAAATGCTTATCTCGTAATTACGAGATAGTTTTCTCGTAATTACGCGATAATTATCTCGTAATTACGAGATAAAAAAACTTCTTATCTCGTAATTACGCGATAGTTTTCTCGTAATATCGCGATAATTATCTCGTAATTACGAGTTAAAAATTATTATCTCGTAATTACGAGTTAAAAATGATTATCTCGTTATAACGCTATAGTTTTCTCGTAATTACGAGATAAATATTTTTTTTTTGTGTGACCCTAATAGGCTTTCGTTATATATAGAAAAAAAATAAAATAGGATTTGTTTTTTGTTCAATCACTAATGAAAGTGAAATATTGATATAATAATCGCTTTTAGCAGTCAGTTTAGTTTGATTTTGTCAAAATAAGCTAAGAAAAAAATTACATCGCTGATAAATTATTCACTTGCAAGTGAATAATTCGGCCTCATTTATTCCGTACTCATGTGATCTTCAATTTAACCCCTTAGCTAGAGATTGGTACGCATGTTTTATGCCTGTTCAGCTATTAAAAGGAAAAGAATGTCAACATTTAAAGTAATAGTATGTTATAAATCAAATTTGAGTCAAATCGGTGAGCATGAATTTGACAGCTAATGTCCCTTTAAGAAAATTAAGAAAATTAATTTTGTCAGTTTCTCCATTCTGATATTTTCAGAATTGTGCCATCGGATACTATGTTCTCTTTCTTACTTCTACGTACAAGTGCTGGTGTATCAAGCCTTCTTAGATTTGAAACAAAATGCATTTCACTTGCAATATTCGCAATTAAGTAACATGTATGCCTTATTGTTTCAGATAAGGGTGAAGGTTTGGTACCATTAAAACGTTTAAACCCGCTGCAATTGTTTGCACCTGTCCTAAGTCAGGAATCTGATGTTCAGTAGTTGTCGTTTGTTGATTCATAAGTGTTTCTCGTTTCTCGTTTTTTATATAGATTAGACCGTTGGTTTTCCCGTTTGAATGGTTTTACACTAGTAATTTTGGGGGCCCTTTATAGCTTGCTGTTCGGTGTGGGCGCAAATGTAATAAAAAGCTGCGCGAAAACGTACAAAAAATTGATCCCCTAAAGCACGCAAATGTAATGCGTTCAACATACACGCTTCAACATCGTATGATGTATATAATATGTTTCGGGTTACACATGTTTGCGAGTGCTCAATCTCCTAATCTTTGACAATTTAACATGACAACATAAGAAAAGGTGTAAAAATAAGTTGAAAGCACAAAAAAAAACTCACCAAAGATACAACTTACTAATAAATAAATCATGTTTCCCACTGTATATGATAATCTTCCGTTTTCTTTGTCTTCCTCCTTGTCAGCACTGTCAGCACCCACTACTAATAACGCTTTGCATTTCTTCATTGGGTACTTTTTTTTGAGACTTGTGGGTTTTTTTCCGACTCGTTTTGCTGTCTATTCTGCATTCAAGGAAGGTCAAATATATTTGTTATTTAAAATTCCCCTAAGGTGTACATACCCGTCAGGAAAGTTACTTATGATATTGAGCTCATTTTCATTGTCCAATGACCAGAAAAATGTTTGTATGAAACAAGCATTGCAATAAATTAATATTTGCTATTTATAATTTTCAACCAACAGTCTTTCAGTCACATGCACTTGTTTCTATCTATTGGCAGGTCGGCTATCCATATATGATATAATATTCTATTCTATTATATATGATAGTCGACCTCCCAATGGATAGAACCAAGTGCCTGTGCTGTCAGTCTGATTCATAAGTTTGTGTGATACTTATGAACAAATGAAGATGTGGAATATCCTTCAATGAGACATAGAAACTCAACGACAAAAATTATGTATGTATGTTGACCTCTATAGATGTCTTTTGGTTATTTATGTGGTTAGGTTGCTGTATCATTGATGTAAGGGCCGTGTGAGCTATTGCCGTCTATTGGCGTCCATCGCTTGTCGACGTAAACTTTTTAAACAATCTTCTCCTCTGAAACTTAAACTTTAAATATTACCAAACTTTACTTCACTGTTGAATACAGTTTAAAAATGTATCTTGGGATTTGGTCCGTCAAAATGCATTGCTTAGAACATACGAGTAAAGTCCAGTATTTGGCTTATTTTCAAACAACTCAAGCATTTAGAGCAAGACTATAGGGTAAAACGATCAACAGGTCAATGTCTATCTATTCAGAAAAAATCAAACAACCCGTTTTCGAGTTATTGCACCTGAAAATGTCTATTTTTTGGGAAATTTATGTTTTTGGTGATTATCTAGAAAACTAAAATTATATATAGAGGACAAGAAGATCTTCTGATAAGTCATGACTGCCAAATCGTTAACTGACCCCTAATATGAAAAATGCCCTTGAAAGACGATTTTTACTACATTTTGCTTTTTTGCAGAAACTGTAAACTGCAAAAATGTTTAACAGAATAAGATCTACACATTAATTAGCATTTGTTGTTATGTTGTACTGCTACTGTTTTGAACACAAATCAGGGTGTTAGTTTTCTTGCTTGAATTGTTGTACATTAGTCATTTCGGGGCCTTTTATAACGTACTATGCGGTTTGGGTTTTGCTCACTGTTGAAGGCTGTTAAAGGACGGACGGTGACATATAGTTGTTAACTTCTACATTATTTGGTCTCTGGCGCAGAGTTGTCTCATTGGCAATCATACCACATCTTTTTATTTTTATTATGACCGAAATTGTCAAACGACCCCTTATAAGAGTTATGGCCATTGTAAGGTCTGTTTATTATTTTTTTCTTTTTTTTCCAGAAACTTTGATAAAAAGAGAGAAACAGTAAACAGCAAAATTGCTCAGCACAATAAGATCTTATAATAAGTAATCATGGCCGAAATCGTAAATTGACCAATTGTAAGGGTTATTGCCATTGAAAGACGTTTTTCCTCTTTTTTTTTTTGCGTTTTTTATTTTTTATAAACTGTAAAATATATTGAAAAAAATCATCGACATATAACATGGCTGAAATCGTTAATTGATTCCTGATAGAAGTTATTGACATTTTCTGCTTTTTTGCAGAAACTAGAGATAGAGAGAATGTTTTTATCGGATAAATGATCAGCAAAATAAGATCTACAAATCAGTCAAGAACCAGTCAACTCCTCCTTACAGGAGTTATTGCCATTGACAGTGGCGGGTCCAGAAATTTTCATAAATGGGGGCCCACTGACTGCCTAAGATGGGGCCGCTCCATTCATGCTTCAGTGATTCCCTATATAATCAATCAAATGTTTCCCAAAAAAAAAAATCCGCCTCTGATTGAAAGACGATTTTTACCCATTTTTGCGTTTTTGTAGAATCGATGAAAGATTTACAATTAGAAACAATAAAAGGGAAATATCCAGCACAATAAGATCTACAAATAAGACAATATGACCTAAATCGTCAATCGATTCCTTATAAGAATAATTGCTTAGATGGCCAATTTTAACCCATTAATGCGGAAACTATAGCAGATGGATAAAAATCTTAAAAATAGTTGAAATTATCAGCAAAATAAATTCTTCAATCCTTCAACGTGGCGTAAATAGTTAACTGACCCTTATAGGAGTTATTATCCTTTAAAGTTCATGTCTACCCATTTTTGAGAGAAATTGAAACAGTAAAAAGCAAAAATGTACATCACAATAAGATCTACAAATAAGTTTCATGGACGAAATTGAAATCATATTCATTGCTAAACTTTCCCTTTTATGTCATTTTCTGTATTATTTATATTTGAACGTCAATAGAATCAGTGCAGTTTTACATGCCGGTCTTTCAGGATTCAATGAACTTTGGTCTCATTTGATTGGTACGTTGCTCGTTTAATTGGTACGTTGAGACAGAGTTCTCGTTGGTCTCGTTTGTTGGTACGTTGATCACAGAGTTGTCGTTAGTCTCATTTGATTGGTACGTTGATTACAGAGTTCTCGTTTGTCTCATTTGATTGTTCCGTTGATCACAGAGTTCTCGTTGGTCTCATTTGATTTTTACGTTGATCACAGAGTTCTCGTTGGTCTCATTTGATTGGTCCGTTGATTAGAGTTTTCATTGATTAACTTGTTTTTATTGATTATTATATTTTTCAAAATATCTTATTCTAACCTAGAACTACATTCTACAGATTTTTATGTCCTCCCATTCCTTAGAATCGGCCACTACCAAAAATCGGTCATATTTTGGAATCAGATTTTCACTGCGCTCAATGACGATGAGAAATGAGATTTTAGCAGACAAGTATGAATACTTAAACCAATACATGTAAAATGGTGTTTTTGCTATAAACTTTTAAATAAACTTCCGACAGCTAATTATTTCACAATCAAACCAATGCAGATGAGAAAGCTCCTTCAAATACACTAGCTTGTTTACATTCCTTTGTACGTCATCAAGCGGTTTTGGCAATATAATAGTCCAGTCAATTTTTGTTTTACATTTTGAAAAAGCTACATGCCTTACATTCTTTCGATTTTTGGCGGGAAGATAAACTAAATGATATAAAAATAAGAAGATGTGGTATGATTGCCAATGAGACAACTCTCCACAAGAGACCAAATGATACAGAAATCAACAACTATAGGTCACCGTACGGCTTTCAACAATGAGCAAAGCCCGTACCGCATAGTCAGCTATAAAAGTCCCCGAATTGACAAATGTAAAATTATTCAAACGAGAAAACTAACGGCCTGATTTATGTACAAAATAATGAACGAAAAACAAATATGATATACAGCAACAAACAACAACCACTTAATAACAGGCTCCTGACTTGGGACGAGCACATACAGGATGAGCTTACTTCCTAACAAAATGCAAACAAAAACTAGAAAGCTACTCCTGAATAAATGCTGCTTGTATGAATTAGTTTTACTTTACAAATATATGCTAAAATTGAGCAAAATCAATCACAAGCGCTTGTGGCATGGACCTCCTCAGTGTTAATTTTTAGTAAATATTATTTATTTTTTTAAACTAGTTTCACTTATTTAATGTGTTTTGGTTTTAACCTTCGATATTAAAACAACAGTAGTTTGTATATGCTGTCCCTTTATATATATATATATATCAATAGCTGCCTTGTAAACCATATGATATTACATCATAACCAATAAGACATATGAAATATTTCAGCATGTGCACTGTTTTTTACATAAACCTAGCACAAATCATAAGTTTGTTTTGCTACGTGATCGTTATTCATTGTGTATTAGAAGCAGACGATTGTACTCTTGTTTGATGAATTGTTATTGTGTGGTTGTAAGAAAATGAAAAGCAGCCAATATTTTCAATCATTTAGGTTTTCTTGTGAAATATTTAATTAGAAACACGTGTAATTTCAATTACAAATGACCGTAAAGGTTCATTACTTTTATGTTTTTGGAGGTTCAAGAGGGTTATTTTATTCTATTTTTGTACATTAAATATCTGTTTTGTTACAATCCCACTTTAAATTTCAATTTAAACCAAATACTTATATTTTATTACGTTCAGACAGCACTATCATAACGAGCTTGAAATTTTCTGCGTTGATATAATTGACACATACAAATAATTTGAAAAAAAGAGTTAAGGTTATTACACTCAGTAATTCGTTTCACAACAAAACGCATTTGTTGAGGAAGTGGTTGCAATTATTGAAAATGGTAAGACCTTTTATTTCATTTTAAGTTCACTTTCAAACTCATTTTACTGTAAAAAGGTTTGCTTATTGTTCTATATTTGATTGTAATTGGATTTGGGAAAAATGTAAACAAAACAAACAGTTGCATACGACTAGTGTAGCAATGAAGCAGGATATGCTCACCCCTCCAGACATTCAAGTTACTGAGGCTCAATTGTTTACATCGGGCACTACATGGGTGTCCTTCTCAATATGGAACTGTATGAGGATTTTAACGAGAAAATGCGTTCCTATTACTCAAATAAACAATTTACTCATATAAACAAGGTTATACTGGTCTGTTTAATTTCTTGTCGTAAATTAAAAATAATAGCATTTTGAATCATCATTTAACCGGTATAAGCATTTTTTGTGGTCCTTATCAGTCAACGAAATTGTTCTTTCTGGTAGCTCTCTTATTTTATTTTTGAATTTTGACACTTTTTTTTTTTATAAATGAACATGTTAAGCACACGCGCAACCAATATCCAACTAAGGATCAAATGAAAGATTGCATACATAAGGACCCACATAAGTTTTTATTATCAGACAACAATATATCTGGTTGTTTTTGAGCTTGTGTTCACAAAATGGAACCAAACTGGCTGCTAAAGCAAATTATTATCTCAACATGCATTTCGTTTTTATTAAGTTTTGAAACGAAAACAAAATTATGATTTGGTTTGTTGTCTAAGTCGTGGCTAATGCCTTTTTTTAAGTATAATCATGGTGGTTACAATAGTTTTTTTTCTCGGCAAATTTCATCTGCATTAGAAATATGAATAGAAGGAGATATAGGGTATACGTCAATGAGACAGCAACCCAACAATAACGAAAATAAAAGAATTAGACACATCTTTTATGAAATTGTAAATTCGACAGTCTACAAATGGAGGTCACTGGGTTGACCAGTCCAGTTGTTGACTACATGAAGTAAGTATAAATGTATTTTTTACAGATAGAACTAATTGTGTTGATTACAGTGAGCTGTTTTTCATTGGGAACATCTCAATCGAGCGGACAACATTCTTCGAACAGCATATGTCATACACCACAGTACAGATCCCTATCTCTTGAACTTCAAAATGAACATCAGTGTATGGTTCTAGAAAAACTACAGACAAATATGGATGCTGATAAAACTTCCAGAGAAGCTCTTCTCACCGATTTGATTGGGTACGTACTTTTCCAACATAGCTGATTTCATAACAGTACCATTTAAGTTTGAAGATGATAATTACTTCACATAACGAAATTTAGAAGAAAAAAAACACGTATTACATAAAAAGTCTGTAAGGAAACTGATCAGTTGATAAACAGACAAATCAAAAGAAGACTTGTGGATTTTGTACATATTATCCCGGGAAGAGGATAAGTCATGTAGGCCACAGTCGAACATTTCACTGGGGATGATGTCGATACCTAATGATTGATCCAGCTTCTTACTTTCCCTTGTCATTATACGACCGCAAAAACATTTTGCGGTCGTATATTGGTATGACGTTGGAGTCGTCGTCGTCGTCCGGCGTCGTCGTCGTCCGAAGACACATTGGTTTTCACACTCTAACTTTAGTTTAAGTGAATGGATCTTTATGAAATTTTATCATAAGGTTCAATACCACAAAAGGAAGGTTGGGATTGATTTGGGGGGTTATGGTACCAACAGTTAAGGAATAAGGGGCCAAAAAGGGGCCAAAAATAAGCATTTTTGTAACTTCCAGACATAACTTGTGTGTTAGTGTATGGATCTCTCTGACATTATACCACAAGGTTCCATATCACAAGGGAATGCTGGGATTGCTTTTGGGGGTAATTGCCTCAAAATTTTAGGAATTAGGGGGCAAAAAAAGGGGCAAAAAACAAGCATTTTTCTAGTTTCATGACAATAACTTGTGTGTAAGTGTATGGATCTTTCTGAAATTGTACTACAAGGTTCCATATTACAAAGGGAAAGCTGGAATTGAGTTTGGGGGTAATTGCCCAAAATGTTTAGGAATAAGGGGCCAAAAATAAGCTTTTTTTATGTTTCCAGACAATAACTTGTGTTCAAGTGTATGGATCTTTCTGAAATTGTACTGCAAGGAACCATACCACAAAGGAAAGGCTGGGATTGATTTTGGGGGTAATTGCCTCAAAATTTTAGGAATAAGGGTCCAAAAAGGGGCAAAAAACAAGCATTTTTCTAGTTTCAGGACAATAACTTGTGTGTAAGTGTATGGATCTTTGAGAAATTGTACTACAAGGTTCCATATCACAAAGGGAAAGCTTGGTTTGAGTTTGGGGGTAATTGCACAAAACGTTTTAGAATTTGGGGCCAAAAAGGGGCCTAAAAACAAGCATTTTTCTAGTTTCCAGACAATAACTTGTGTTCAAGTGTATGGATCTCTCTGAAAATGTACTGCAAGGTACCATACCACAAAGGGAAGGCTGGATTGATTTGGGGGGTAATTGCCTCAAAATTTTAGGAATTAGGGGCCGAAAACAAGCATTTTTCTAGTTTCAGGACAATAACTTGTGTGCAAGTGTATGGATCTTTATGAAATTGTTCTACAAGGTTCCATATCACAAAGGGAAAGCTTGGTTTGAGTTTGGGGGTAATTGCCCTAAACGTTTTGGAATTTGGGGCCAAAAAGGGGCCTAAAAACAAACATTTTTCTAGTTTCCAGACAATAACTTGTGTTCAAGTGTATGGATCTCTCTGAAATTGTACTGCAAGGTATCATACCACAAAGGGAAAGCTGGGATTGAGTTTGGGGGTAATTGCCCTAAACGTTTTGGAATTTGGGGCCAAAAAGGGGCCTAAAAACAAACATTTTTCTAGTTTCCAGACAATAACTTGTGTTCAAGTGTATGGATCTCTCTGAAATTGTACTGCAAGGTATCATACCACAAAGAGAAAGCTGGGATTGAGTTTGGGGGTGATGAATCATAAGGGGGTTCAAAAAATTTGGGGGAGGGATTTTTTTTCGTTTTTTTCCTTTTTTTTTCTTTAAAATTTTCCATTTTAAATTGGTTATTTCTGATTTATATATAAAAGCAAATAATAATGATATGGTTTGAATAGGTAAATTAAATTTTTTTTAAGTTCTTAGACCACATTCATTCTGTGTCAGAAACCTATGCTGTGTCAAATATTTAATCACAATCCAAATTCAGTGCTGTATCAAGCTTGAATGTTGTGTCCATACTTGCCCCAACTGTTCAGGGTTCGACCTCTGCGGTCGTATCAAGCTGCGCCCAGCGGAGCATTTTATTTTTTGTTTGTTAAAATATCAAATGTTTACAAAAGTTATTTTGTTTATCGTGTATATTTTCACTGAATTCCTTTTCCAATCGCTGATTTAAATCTCGCAAAAGGGGAGACGGGGTAAAAATACTATGAGTCGGATAAAACCTACAGAAAAACGACGAAATGTCAAACTATGTATAGCCCACAAAATACTGCACATAAAACTAATGATTGAGCAACAGGAATCCCATCAAAACCGGGGTGAACGAGCTTGCTCCGGAAGTGTAAGAATGCAGTTCCTACCGCATACTGACGACCGTCGTGCTTTTAATGACAAGAAAAAAAATTGGTGACAAGTCGCATTCGGTGATGCTCGCACAATCGATGAAAACAGCACGGGACTGTGGCTACCATAAATGAAATATATATCCGTGGTAATCTATGACACATATTTCCTGTAACGGTCAATCAAAATTTAATGAAATATTTGATAGGAATACTGGGTCACAGTTTTCATCTAATAAGGATTTGAAATCATTTATAAATATTTTTAAGAGACTAGGCTCAGGTTATCTCCTTGTCTTATTCCAGTAAATGATCAAAAGTCAGCTGTCGACATGTTTCGTGTTTTTAAACATAGTATGTTATTAGAATACATGCTTTTGATTATATTATAGAAATGGGTTCCTACTCCAGTTTTACTAGAACAGTATGATTAACAGTACCAAAAGCTCTTCTAAAATAAAAAAAAAATGTATATAATGGTTTCGAGCCTTTTTGTAGATGTTTGTCTGTTAGAGTTTTCAAGACAAAAAGAAGATCACTTGTAATTTTACCTTTAGAGAAACCAGTTTGTTTTTGGGAAAAAATGCCGTGTTTTTCTAAATATTCTTCAAGTCTGTTATTTATTATTCTAGTAAACAACTTACCAGCATTACTACTTATAGCAATTCCCCTGTAATTATACTAGGTTCTTTGGTGTCACCTGACTTATGCATAGGAGTTAAAAAAACATTTACACCAAAGCTTAGGGAAAATTCAACAAGTAAGGACATTATTGAATAATTTCAAAAAGGGTTGGGAGAAATGTAGAAAACTATATTTTAAAATCTCATTTGATATTTTGGTCAATTCCGCAGGCTTTTTTATTTTTTTATTTTTCAGAGATTTTAGTGCAGCAAGAAGCTCTTTTTTAGAAATTTAAAAATCTAGCTCATTAAAATGTTTACATTTCTCTGATTTAGCTAGTAATTTATCTAGATCCTGGTTATTTATGTTTTTAACGGTATTTAAATCCCTAAAATAGTTCAACCATTCTTTGCTGAAAATATTGTTCTGTGACTGTACTCTAGAATCTCCACCATCACCTAAAGATTTATTCAAAAGTTTCCAATATGGAATATGCCTATGGAGTCGTATCGTGGTTTTCCTAGTTTTTTTATAACGCTTTAAAGCACTGAAATAAGATGATCTATATTGATCTTTATTGATTTTTTAATAAATTTTCTCTTTCAATAAGTTGGTTTCCCAATTAGGTTTTTTTCTTTTTATTGTTAGATTTTTTCAAACTATGATGTTTCTTTCTCAGACTTTTGATTGTTACATCATAAATTACGTGATTAAAGTTATTAATTAGAACATTAATTCCGGATTCTGTTTGATCAACATGTAATTTCATGAAATCGTTCTGTATTTCTAATGAAGACAACACATTTTGGAATTCATCACAAGGTTTATCTGTCTGTATGTACGAGGGTTGAAGAGATTCAAGAGGACAGCCACCATGGTCACAATCAAATTTGACAGATTATTTCACATTTAACATCATAGATATTTGACAATGGTCAGACATGGTTCTGATAAAATTATGTAGTGAAAAAAGAAACATATCTGACTAAATATTCAGATACAATAAAATAATCTATGACACTGCTACCATTAGGTTGGTCTGAGGTGTACTATCAAACAATATCTCGGAATGTTCTTATCTTGACTACTTCGAGAGGTTAGATCTAAATCGGGGCAGTATGAATAAAAAAGTGGCGACTTGACTGAAAAGGGTATTTGCTGCTTTTCCGACAAACACGTGGCATTAAAGAGTAAGAGCAAAGATAGACTCAGCAAATTGTGTTTGTTTCATGTCTGTCAATTTTGTTTTTCGTAAATTGTTTTGTTTAAAATTAGGCCGTTAGTTTTCTCCTTTGAATTGGTTCACATTTTTCATGTCGGGGCCTTTTATAGCCAACTATATACGGTATGGGTTTAACTAATTGTTGAAGGCCGTACGTTCGTTTGCATATAATTGCTTACATCCACTTCATTTGAACTCTGGAGGACAGTTGTCTCACTGGAAATCATACCACATCTCCTTATTTTCATATTGAGAAGGCGACATGTCATCCTAAGGACTGTTGTACCGTGTGGGTTAGCACATTCAAAATATCAGCGAGTACAAAACAAGGTTACATTTATCTCTCATTAATTGAAAAGAAGAAATAGGGTTTATTGATTCATGATTAAAAAGCCCCACACACATGTGACAAAACCAAGAGCATAGAAACAGCGCTTTAAACATAATGTCACAATGAGACCTCCATGCAAGGAGAAAAGCCCTGCATCTAGCACCGGTTTGAATAGGTTATGGTAATCCAGATTTCTGCAGCCACATTTGCTCATTTTCAAACTTTTTTCCGCCTTCTTTTCAAATTAGTTGTTCAAATTGAACTTTAATTTAGACTTATACCTCGAATTAGACATACGCGGTCATTCAGTACCAGAATCTATCACAAACGAGACGATTTTGATTTTGAAATTATAAATTTCCCCCACCTTAGCAGCAATATACCAACTTTACCTGCATATGAGATATACATTTCCCAACTCATTCGGTATTCAAGAGCTTGCAGCTGCTACTCAGACTTTATAAAACGTCACCAGTGTCTCAAGCAGAAAGTTGATGAGCCAAGGTTATGTCAAAGAACGTTTCGTCCTTTTTTCTAAAAAATGTTCATTGGAAGATACCGAGACCTCGTTGATAAATATTCCGTATCATCTTCACAAATAATACATGATGGTCTTGAAGTATAGATTCTAGGTACTGACGTTGTTTATCATCTTAATTACGTTTAATAGTGTTCTTTTTATTTGTCCTCGTAAATTTTAAATGTTACTGTTTAGTCCATTTTTGATAATATACTTTTGACGTGGCTCGGTACTTATACATCCCGCCATTGTGTTATTGTGCTATCGTGGTCAATTTTGTATTCTTGTCTTTCATTTTTGCTTATGTACTTTGTCTATAGAGTGTCTATATGTCATTTTGTTTTTCTTTTTTGAAATAGTTATTTGTTTTTATAGTGATTAAGATTATATTACAATGTTGACTGCTGTATCCAATCCAATCCAATTTTTGACATTTTTACCTATTATGTCTGTTTGTTTTGCTCACACATTGTTGTCAATATAATGGAATTTTATGCGACTGTCTTTTGTTAGCTGTAAAACCAGGTTTAACCCACCGTTTTCTACATAAGGAAATGCCTGTACCAAGTCATGATATGACAGTTGTTTTCCATTCGTTTGATGTGTTTCAGCTTTTGATTTTGCCATTTTATAAAGGACTTCCCGTTTTGAATTTCCCTTGTAGTTCGGTATTTTTGTTATTTTATTTTTTCCTATTCTTTTGCATGGACAAGTCCGTTTCATTCACAATGATTACCATGATTGTCCAACTTAGTACAAAGCCGAGAGTTACATGTCATGATCAGTATAGATATAAAATGTTTTCAGTCATTATCGTTTTATAACGTTTCAAGGGACTCCTCATGCAACAACATTGCTACTTTTCAAAGGAAATCTGTCTATGTCGTGTCTTAAAATCTTTCTATTTGTGTGGTTCCTTGATGATTTGCTATGAATGCTATCTAAATTTCCATAATGCTCGTTTATTATCCCGTTTATTTTCTTTTAAAGGAGAATAGACGACTTGAGAAAACGTATAATGAAGAAAGAAAAAAAGACTAGACCATTAAAACTGCGTCAAAAGAAAGAATACACGTCATCCTTGAGTGATGTTCCTCTTGTAAGAGGTATGCGAATTGCAAGTTAATTTTAACTTTTTATATTGTTAAATCTTCGGTGTTATTTATTTGTTAGTTTCTGCTTTTCACCTACGAGAAGAGAAAAACGAAGCTGACATTGAAATATACATTTTACAAACAAGAATGAAACACAGTAACATTTAAACAAAGAAAACACAATACCTAAAGAAAGGATGGCTAATTAACCCACTTCCATGGAAAATTGGACACGAGGATATAAGAGTCGATATACGTATGACAATATTCGACAATTATATAAATGCATATCTAGTAAAAGAAGATTGAAAATGCACTTATTTTTTATTTCTATAAATCCATTATTATAATGATAATAACATACACATTAAGTCTCAAAACTGTTCAGTAAAACTCGACTTAAATACATAGACATAGTCTGTATAGTCTGTCAATAATCTTCTTAGTGTGTACCACAAGAGCATTCAGTCAGCCATTCTGATACCGATTTAGTGACCACTCCGAAATTGTCATAGTGTAATATATTAAAACAACTGTGTAGCGGAATATGATAACGCAATAAACCCTAGAGAAATGCTAGATAAAATGTAAAGAGAAAATTGATATACTAAATAAATTAATAAACACATATGTAAAAGATGTTGTAGTAATGAGGTCGAAGACGAAGCACATTTTCTTTGCAACTGTGATAGTCTATCAGTCTCAGTTGACAATGTTTTCTCGGGGTAACAATCTGCTCTATCACCCTCTCAACTATGTGTTATTTATATGTCTAATGTCATATATTATGTTTACAGACTGTAGTGAACTGTCTTTAAATGGAATAACAAGAAGCGGAGTATATCCTATCAAACTCCAAGATGACCGCATTTTAAACTTGTATTGTGATTTAGAAACGGCAAAGGGTGGATGGACCGTTATTCAGCGCCGTATGGACGGAAGTACCAACTTTACTCGAACATGGAATCTCTATGCGGGTGGATTTGGAAACGCTAACGGAGAATACTGGCTAGGCAATGAAATAATCCATCAGCTAACATACACATCTAATTATACACTGCGTATAGATATGTGGGATTGGGATGGACGTGACGCCTACTCACAGTGGACTACATTTCGTGTTGCACCAGAGACGGACTTCTATCGTTTATCCTTATCGGGGTTTGAGGGTGGAACAGCGGGTGATTCATTAACGTATCAGAGTGGGATGCAGTTTAGTACTTACGATCGGGATAACGATCACTGGTTTGCTCACTGTGCCCAGAAGGACCTGTCTGGTTGGTGGTATAGAGATTGTGGATATTCAGCATTGAATGGACTTTATGTCGATGGTGGTCCTATTCCAATATCGGCCGATGGAATCGTACGTGGCATTATTTGGTACCATTGGAATCGCAGATTTGCATATTCTTTGAAACGTGTTGAAATGAAAATAAAGCCTAGGGTAGCGATAGATGCAGATAATGAAAGGAATTCAAGCACTGGTTGAAAAGATTCTGTACTGGCATATTGGAAAACATAATTAAGCAAAGCCGGAATAATACATTTCATATTGAAACATGAGTTATTTCATCTCCTAATCTATGTTGACTGTGTATATCAAATATAGTTGTTGATTAAAATTTGAACAAACAAACATACCTTAAACTGTTTCAGCATTTCTGTGTTTCATTAGCTGTCTGTACTATTACTTTTAACGTATACATTTTTGTAACGATCAGTTCGGAGAAACCTATACCTATTTTGAATATGCATGAAACATTTGACACTTGATAACGGTAGGCGTATCTTTAAACAGTTACATTTCCTACAAAAACAGTTACCATTATCACAAGATTTCAGTTGAGGTGCGCGAAAGTTAATTCACACTCCTCCCCAAACCCCAGGTGGTAACATCGGTTGCTGTACTTCATGGGAGGTTTCATTCAGCAACGCCATAACCATGATAACAGTAAAGAAAGACATGATTATGTGCAATGCTCAGAACAATCTGTACAGAATTGTGATGCTGTAAAACAAAAGAAATACATATTTATACTTCGTCGTCACAAAAGTTAGCCCAACAATGTTAGATTTGCAAATTTGCGTTAGTCGCAACACCGCCTGCAATGTGCCAAGCGCCTTAGACCACTAGACCAAATAGGCTATATAAAAATAAAGTCTCTGTAGAGATATTAGTCAATGAATTTCTTACGAGAGCGCTGGATCGTTATGAAATACAAAACGACACTGTATACACAATAGAAAAATTATACATACACCTAAAAGGTGTACAAAACATCACCAATATTAAAAAAAAAAAGAAACAGTAAATACAAGTATCAATAAATATTTCGGATATCATATATCCTTCATCGGTATAATGTAAAATGAATCTTATCAAATTATTATGATATTACTAAAAACAATCTTGAAAGTAATACAAATTAAAAACCGAACCACGCTTGTATAATTCTAAAATTTCAAAGTTGACGCAGGTAAAGTATTTACATTAGAGACTGCATAGATATGCATCCCAAACGAATAGTAATGAGCGATATCAGCTGGTACAATTCTAAAATTTCACAGGGGACGAAAGTTAAGTTATTACAACAGAGACTACGTAGATATACATCCACAATGAATAGCACTGTTTGATTTGAACTGATATACTTCTAGAATTTTAAAGTTGACGAAGGTTATGTGATTACAACAGAGGCTGCGTATTTATACATCCCAAATAAATATCACTTTTCGATTTGGACTGGTATAATTCTAAATTTTCAAAGTTGACGAAGGTTGATTAATTACAACAGAGACTGCGTATTTATACACCTCAAATGAATAGCGCTGTGCAATTTAAACTGGACCAGGTATGTTTTCTAAATTTCAATGTTGACGAAGGTTAAGAAATTACAACAGAGGCTGCGTATTTATACATCCCAAATGGATAGAACTGTGCGATTTGAACAGATATAAAACTAGAATTTCAGAGTTGACGAGATAGAGGAGTAACACCAGAGACTGCTTAGTTATACAACCCAAATGGATAGCACTGTGCGATTAGAACTACACCTTTTCATTGATCCCATTTAGTGCCAACCTTTTTAAATTTTCTTTTCCGAAAACTTTTCCAAGTGATTTTCTCCTCCCTAGACCTAGCAGTGTTGTGGTCAAGGATGGTAATAGTCAGTCGATTGAGATCTGCCTTTGTGTGGCCAGAAGGATCTCAAATGTCGACTGAGAGGAAGGTCTGGCTTGCATTCATAGTCACTACAATGGCCGTTCATACGTTTGTGAAATGGCCAAGTTTTTTTCTGATTCACCAACATACTGTTTACCACATTTACACTGTAGGAGTTACACAATATTTGTAGTTTTGCAAGTGAACGTATAGACCTGCTGTTGATTTTGAAAATATGGTGGTTTATTACAATTGCGCGCATTACTATTACATTTGCACGTCAAAACCAAATACGTTTGCTCGCAGCTTTTGAATACATTTGCGCGCAGTTATTTTTTCAGGTAAACACGGGTAAGTTATTCCATTTAATGTATTTATTTAAGTTATTACAACTACTACAAGTACCCCTTCCGTTGGTCAAATTCTCCCATTCACCAGCGAGGGAGTGAACGTGGGGTTTCGAGTAGAATAAGTCTGGTTTATTATACACAAGCACTAAGACTGAGAATATATACAAAAAAAAGTAAAAATCTGAAGAGTAAAAGTTTCGATTTTACATGTAAATACGTGCTAAATATTTGAAGCCCACCGCCTTAAGAAAATGAATTCTGTCAACTTCTTCATTCTGATATTTTCGGGATTGTTCCATCAGATCCTCTGTTATCTCTTTCTTACTTCTACTTTGAACAGTTACTGTGTGTGCTCTCTTAGTTTGGAAACAGAACACAATCCTCTCTGCAATATTCGCAATTAAGTTACCAGTATGCTTTAAGTGATTACGGGATTTCTAAGGGTCACTGATTTTTTTTTTTTAAATTCCATATAAAAAATACAATACAATACAATACAATATTTTTTATTGTCAATCAAGGACGCCCTAAGAGAGCAGTACAATTACAAATAATTTATTACAATGATTATTATTAATTTTTAATGATATATAATGACAAAATATAGAATAGAAAAAAAATAAACAAAAGAAAAAGCAAAACCCCAGATATGTATATATATTTAACATATAGAAATGTTGAGGCATATATTCAACTGTTATATAACTTAGAATGATAAATATGTTCAAAATTAACATTAACAAATTGATTTATAACACTATCATAAATAAACTATCGACATATTTATTATGAATTGTCGTTATATTTACCTGTATTACCTATAAAGTGAATGCACGAAAATGTTATAAAAAGCTGCGCGCAAACGTTAATATTTTTTAATTAATCCACAAATGCGCGCAATGTAATGCGCCCATTATTCCAGAGTTACGAGACTTTTGACACAATATTTATTCGCCTAATGGTGTCCCTATACATGTTTTTCTACAGAGCCATTTAATTTGCTTCCGATTAAATCTCTTCCAAATATCCCATTTTATTATTTCAACAATTTTAATATTGATCATAAGGACGTATCATACGCTCTTGGCGCAGCTTCTTATTCAAACATGTATTCATTCTTTGCATGTCTTGCATGCAACGGAAGCAATTGAAAACAATCAATATTTCACTACCATACATTTTAAAATACTAAATAGGTTTAATTGTATGGAATTGTATGGTCATGCATAAAGGTGCATCCAAGGATTTGATCAGAGGATTGATTCGATAATGGTATTGTTGTAATTCAAAACAACCTTTCATCGATTTTATTATAACTCATCTTTACACCGTGTAAACATTTTAACAATGTAATAAATAGATATTTATTTATAATACTTTACACATTCAATTTCTTCCCTGTTAACAAGTACAACGAGCAATCAATATGTTTTCCTGGTGTGTTGAAAAATTAAAGTTTTGTTTTATTTAAGTTCACATTTTAACACCATTTTCAAAAATATAATTGTAACTCTTGTAAAATATGAAATGAAAATGGTTCAAGATTATTCGAACTTTTTATTAATAAATGCTTTATTTTATTCAGTTAAGTCTAAACCTAAGAGTTATTTAATTCTAAAGTGACAATTATATTCAAATTCCAATACATTTTGTTTGGTCGATCGGTGAGGTTTGATATTACATGAAGCGAAAAACTAAAACGTAGAAAATGTGAAATGTCGAAAATGTGTAAAATTATGGTGGCTGGGTGAGGCCAATTTTATGTTTTGGCCAAGTAGCGTTTTCACGGCTTCGCTTTATAAAATAGCAAAGGCGAAAACGCGAATGGCCACACTTATTTTATTAAAATAAAAATAATCACTATTTACGTGCGAACAGTTAAGTAAAGGTCTGGCAATTCCTGATCAAGTATATAAATGATCTCACCATGAATTTAATATAGTCATATTCACTCCTTTGAGCGATATTATTGAAACCTGAATATAACTTGACATTTAAGACCTGTGTTTATAACAGACATTCATGTTCAATTCAACAGATGAATAGCACTCGGATAGTTTTTACAAGAACTCAAATTATTTTGAAATAGAATATTGTTGTGTTTGTTGCAAAAAAAAGTTGAGTACTAATATTTGAAAAACGCATTAATTTGTAAAAAATCAAATTGTTATATCGATCACAGAATGATCGTTTTAAAAGAGAAGCGAAAGATACCAAAGAGACATTCAAACTCATAAGTCGAAAATAAACTGACAACGCCATGGCAAAAAAAAAGAAAAAGAAAACGACAAAAAGAAAAACAACAAGGATAATGCTTGCTCCTGTTTGAAGTCAGCCTCATATCAATAAAGGAACAAGTCGGCAAGAAGAGGGGTACAGTTGGTTTCCCATGGGAATGTCGATTGTTTGTTGAAAAACACGTTACCAGTATATTATATTATTATTATATATGGACATACAAATGAATACATAACGTTGGAAACTTAAAATGTACGCTTAAAAAATGGTAACGCAAGTATGAAAGATCATTTATCCCTCAAAATAACCGGAAAGAAAACGATTTACAAGCGTTTTGTTCCTATTATTATTTTTTAATCTATTGACTAAATATACTTTTTTTATTTAAAATTAATTCAAATAAAAACCGTACAAATTCTCCAAAAATAGCATACCGGTGTAAACTAAAGTATAAACCTGGAAGGGCAAGAAAGAAATAACGTGGGTTTTTTTCAGTGCCATTTTAGGAAATTTTATTGAACTCAACGAAGACTTCCGTTATGACCTGATGTAGTTAGCTCATTGTGCTATAAATTGAATTTTTCCACATAAACTCTAGCTCGTGTTATTTACGTTTGCAGCGTCGCCGGACAATATGTTAGTACAGCACTTATTAAGATAAGTCAATTAGTTTTTTTTTTAAATGATTGTTAGGTTGGAAAATCCCATATTGACATTGACTGCTGAACATCTAAAGACCATGCACTAGGTTTTTTTTAGAACCGATGTCGTTTTGACGTTTGGTTTGAATACATTTAAAGAAAATGTATTAAACACTTTCGTCTATGTGTAGAGTGTGAAACAGAGTTCTGGTCAAACTATATAGACATGTGCGAGAAAACATCACATATAAAAAAATCAGGAAATGTAATATGACTATCCACCAGTCTGAGAGTTCAAATGACGAAGATTAACATCTCCATTTATTACCATGTTCATCTGAACACAAAGAAAAGGTAAACAGCATTTCGTTTCATTAAGTATTGTAAGTGCTTTATTCTGATAAACCCATGCTGCTACAAAGGTATAAAGAAAAATACTACAAAAATAGAAAAAAAAACAATTGTACAGTTGTGAGGTAGCAATATATGGTAAACAGTTACAGCAAAATATGAATTATTCCACTGTAAAGACAGTGGAAAATGCAGTTGTTGTTTCGCTGACTCAATGATTTGTGAGAGAATCCATGTCTCTGTTAATTATTGTTTTGAATTTACAGAGTATCTTTAGTTCTGACATTTTTGACAAGTTCACCAGACTTGGGAATTTGAGAACATTACAGATTATAATGTGTATCTTGTCGATGTATTTCTTCCTTTCTTCTGAAGAATGGGCATATCATGGGATATTGAAATTCATTTTCTATTCGTCCTAAATATGAACATAATCATTTCCTTGAAAGACGGTAATCTATAGTTTTAGAACTATTTTTTAACATTGGCTCACCACGTCTGTTGGTTTTGATCTTCTATGCTTGTTTTGATTTCATATTTCAGCCATTTGTCAATATGGAAGGGTTGATACCTCCATACATAGAACAAATACACTCTTTTCAAATGTTTTCAACAGTATTAACCCAATCTGAACAACAACAAAAACCAAATTCTTGTCTTAAATAGAAATAAGAAGATATGGTATGAGTGCCAATGAGACAACTCTCCATCCAAGTCACAATATGTAAAAAGTAAACAATTATATGTCAAAGGATGGCGACCAAGTTCACCATAGATGACACCTTTTTGTGTAGTTGGTTTTAAATGTAAAATTAGTTCGCAAAATTTAAGATGTACCTTTTCTAATACATAATTATTTTTGTATTCCTACATTTCGCAACCATATAGCAATATCGTGCTTGACAAGTTTATCGAAAAGGTCAGTCAGGTATTTAATAGAAAGATCATGTTTACGTCCTTGTTTTATTATACTTCATACATTGCTTCATTTGTCTTTTCTACTAAGTGGGGTTTTCATAGCTGAAAGTTTCCAGTTTTTCAAAAGATTAATCCTAAATTATTAAAGTCATCTACAATTTCAATTGGTGAGTCATTGTATCTAAAATGCAGATTTTTAGTTCTGCCTTTGCTGAAGACTATAATCTTTGTTTTTTCTATGTCAACTTTTAAGTGCAAAGTACAACAATAATTGCAAAATTTATTTAAAGATTCCTGTAACTCATTTGCAGATTCTTCTAAGTATCACTGTGTCATCGGCGTATAGAATCACAAATAACTTCACATAAATTCCTAACTTTTCTAAATGACTCTACTTATATTTTCTAGGCCCCCAACGTTTTCATTGTTTAAAAGGTCTTCTAGATCATTTAAAAAGAGGAAACATAAAAAAAATGAGGCACAATTTCGCCTTGTGTAACGCCAACTTCGTATGCAAAATTTTCCGATGGTTGGTTATCATATGTTAAACAAGATTTAATGTTCTGATACATGTTAAAATTTACAGTATACATTTTTCCGTGTATGTTA
Organism: Mytilus californianus; assembly: GCF_021869535.1. Classification (NCBI taxonomy): domain Eukaryota; kingdom Metazoa; phylum Mollusca; class Bivalvia; order Mytilida; family Mytilidae; genus Mytilus; species Mytilus californianus. The sequence continues at coordinate 29,486,623 of NW_026262690.1, read as the reverse complement.
TCAAGAATCATGTTTTGCCATATAGACATACGATGCACTGTATCGAATGCATTCTCAAAATCTACGAAAGCACAACAGAGTTTCTTTTTTCTTTTACCTAAGAATTTCAAAGAAGGAAATTAGAAGAAACATAGTCAATTGTAGAATAACCTTCTCGATAGCCACATTGTCCTCTGAAAACTTATCAAGTCACAATTTGACACTGACGTAAAAAGTTTTCCGAAACTATTGTGATAGGTTGATAGTTTTAGCGTCAAATATATCTCATTTGTTTTTATAAAGGGGTTTTATTGATCCCTTTAACCATTGCTCAGGAATATGACCTGCGTCAAATACGAGGTTGAAAAGATTTACATATAAATCTAAGGCTGTTGATTTCAAATACTCAATCTGCACTTGACTTATTGTTTTTAAGATTTTTAAATACAACTTAGTATTTCATCCTTTGTTATGGGCATGTTTCAGTTCTCACTTGCTTCATTTGGCTTTTCTACTTCAGACTGAAGCATGCCATCTTCACGAGCTTTGTCGTCTTTATTTGCATTTAGGTCTTAAAATAAATATAAATTTTCCAAAATTAATGTTTGGTTGTGTCAGAATATCTTTTGAATTCAAAATTTTCCAAAATTCTTTTGATTTTTTGCATTTGATTCATCCATTTTTTGCGGAATTATTTTCTGTAATCTCTTTTGGCAATGTCCATAACCTTTTTGTATCTTTTTTCTGCTACTTTCGTCAGGTTTCGGAGATTTTCTGATTCTTTTCTTCTGTGATAAAGTGAAGGAATGGAAATCAACATCGTACGTTTACATATAAACAGTCAAACTTGTAAATAAATAAATAAATAATAAAAAAAATATCAACATTAAATTTTTCTACGAAAGTAAATAAGTAAGTATTAATTTCATTTAAGTCTATACAAATATATACAAAATAAACAAAAAGTAACATGAGTTCTGTCTAAGGAGCTCTCACAACTTGAACCGACTATATAAGACATCAGCATATATACACACAAAAACGATTCGTGTATATTCTTCTCAATTTTGTTAGTATTTTGTCACTACCAAGTCAAAGAGCAATAACGGAAATTTGACATAATAAATGAATAATACATAGTAAGATTACCAAGTCTATTTAAATGTTTGGGAAATCGTTTTAACATTTGATTCTTACATATATTTGAAATATGAACATTAAATTTAATTTGAAATCAAAAGTGACACCCAATAGTTGTAAACCATTTAAATCAAAGACGACTTATTTTCGTGTGCTCTTTTACCCAAAGATATTGTTTGAAATTGGATTTCCTTGTATATTTATTTTCTGAGAACCATTAAATTGACGATTTACTGTATTCCTCCAGTGATGAAATGAATGTATGGAAAAAGTAAAATAGCAAAAATACCGAACTCCAAGGAAAAGTCAATACGGAAAGTCCCTTATCAAATGGCAAAATCAACATCTCAAACACATCAAACGAATGGAAAACAACTGTCATATTTCTGACTTGGTACAGACATTTCCTTATGTAGAAAATGGTGGATTAAACCTGGAAACATTTACCAGACTTTGGCAAACTATACTGGTCTGCATAATTATACAGAGATCATTTCTTAAACAAAAACAAAAATAAATCATTGGTAAAAATGTTGAAAAGTAGAGGCCTAAGTATGTAACATTGAGGTACTCCTTTCAAAATGTCTGACATACTTTTGGGGTTTGCCCAATTTTCACACATTGCCTCCTGTAACTGCTTAATGTATCTTCTGATGACTTTAATGCGTCTTTAATTTATGTCGTAGTAAATCACGAGGAACGCAATCATAGGCATAAAGAGAAAACGTACTAAATAATACCAATATGGAATAACTCCTGCTATCAGTCAATTGACCGTATTTTTGTTGTAGATCTTGGATTGCTAATCATATTTGCTGTTCTCAGTTTCTCTCTAATTTTATTTTTCATTTAAATTACAGTCCTCCCATGTAACTATTTTCGTACTTTTTATATACATGTGATATGAGAAAAATATGCGGATAAATACATATTATCTAGTGCGACTGTAAATTTTAAAAACAAGGCATAAAATCTAGTGAAGATGAACCTCGTGCACATCCCTTATGGATGGTTCAATGGTTGTGCAACTCACTACTTAATGTGGAGGTCCATTCCAGATTCTGATGTTGGCTGTTAAAACTTTGTGGCGATATGCTATGGTCCTTAAAAAAGGAACAAAGACTCGTCCTTTGTGGCTTCTGATATAACAATTCTTAAACCTTAAAGTTTACTTCTTCAATGTTTTAAGACTTCTTGTACTACTTAACTGAATATATAACAACTTGTAGCAAGACAAAATGATAATATAAACTGTAAACATAATATTTATTCCCCCATTTCAGACCAAAGTATATACTAGTATAGTTAATAAAATCCACGTCATTCGGTCTATGGTGAAGTTGTTTTATCTGGCTACTATAAGCTTAGTACCACATCTTCTTAGTTTTATACCAGAATTTTATGGTGATTTTTAATTTTTTTTTTATGTCAAATGAAAAATGTAATAGTGTCTGTAAATTATTAATATGTCTGGTGTCTCATTTTAGCTACTATTAGACTGTTGGCTTGTTATGCTCTAAACTACCCTCTCTGTTTTATTTTAAAAAAGGACAAAACATATCCTTTTGTATACTATTAATGACGTGTTTGTTAGCACCATTCATTGTGTAGTTGTTGAAATTTTCCAATAAGCGACATTCAGGTGAAACATATGAATGCACACGATTACTATAGATTGTAGTATATGTATTGCTATGGAATGTGGTATTGCGTAACTTTTATGCAAGGCGTGCTCGAATTACTACTATATAATATCACATAAAAACATAAAAGCACTTTTAACATTGACCTTCTCCAGTGACATGTTTAAGGTTGATAAACATAAAAGTACTTTTTCCTAATTAAAATCCATAGAATTTTTTCTTAATTAAAATCCATAGAATTTTTTAATAATTTGTCAAAATGTAGTTTTTATCATGCTTTATTCCAAAATATAATAAAAAGTATAGGGCACCAGACTTTTTTCACGCTACAGGTTGTACAAAATTGTCATATTTTGTATAGATTATGCATGGAAAATCCAATTTTGTGTGATAAAAAGAAAACTACACCATAGAATTTTAAGATAAGATGTGAGAAGATAGCTCTTATAACATGCTTTCAGATAAGAAAAAGAAAATGGGTGCACGGGACTTGTTTTCTTGCTACATATAAAAATAGGTAAATTCACAACACTTTCTATTATAAAAATTACTTTATATGAGTTATCTCCCCTACTATTTGAGTTATCTCCCCTTATGTGGCAAAATTGAAGAAAAAAAATTAATTAAACAAAAATATTGTGATTTTTTGTGAAAATACAGCCGTAAATATGATAAAACACATAATTTTCTATATTAGCATGAAAAGTCTTACACATGAATTATATACTACTCTCAAAATTTGCACATTTCATTAAAAATCTAGACCAATTGTTATCTACTACTTCAAAATCCAAGATGTAGGGAAGACACCCCAGCTACCTTAACATTACAATCCATTCAATCCAGTCACGTCTCAGTCATTACAACTGAACGGACATTCTGGGTCAGCTCTCCTTTACCCGCTATCTTCGGTGAGGGTTTACTGTTAGATGGATCAACGACTTACTACTTTCGATGACAGAAACCAATCCAACGCTGTACAGTCTACGTTAGGCTATAATCCGCGTAGGGCTAATTCCCGCGTCAACATACACTCCAAAACCCATTATGGATGGGGGAGTGGTTTGCCGAGGGCTGTATTCTAGGTGTTAGATGATGGACCACCATTTCACTGTCTCACGACTTTGGTCCTGATAATGCTTCCTGTCATCATTAATACTACGTCCGAGACTCATCTACCAGTACTCCATCATCGAGGTTAGCGGGCTGCCAAGCTGACCAATCTGACCCTGAAAGCAGCCGTTGTGAAGACATAACATCAAAATAGTCAACAAAAGAAAAACCAAAACAATTCACAAAACCAAGATGGCGGCCTACCAAAACGGCGTCCTCCACCTGTTCCTGACCGATGGCACAAAATTATTTAAACGCTCACCAAACGCCTTCGGGCACTGAGCCGACCGTGCGAGGAATGTATATCCAGTCAAGGTCGTAAAACACTTCCAGCAGCTACCTTAATATCTTCCTGGACGTAGAAACCTTAATCAAATGAATAAACTTAAATCGGGCATTTGCATTATCCCGTAAGTGTTGGTCTTGATTCGGTCTTGCGTTAAGCCTTTATTACTACAACTAGCTCATGGTATACTCTTTGCTTTTTTCATCCTCACAATCTTCCGCTAATGGTTTACAGTGATTTCGTCCACAAACCACCATCTTACTTCTGTCTTATCTGCTTACTTTATTAGTTTTTGTCTCGACTTTATCTGTTACATACCTCTGCAATCTTTCATGAAGCGGTTATGATATTATCATATTAATAAGTCAAATGTTCTGATTCCTAATAGTTGGCAGTTGGCTACCAGAAACTTTACGAAGGCTTTCCTGTTATGCTTATACTGTTCTAATTTTCCTGTTCTAAATTTCCTTTTCTAATTTTGTAGGTCTCTGTCATGGTCTCGTCGATTTTTTTGATAATTAAGAATCGGACCATGCTTTCTGCTTTTCCTGTATGTTTTGTTGAAAACCATCTAACACGTGTTAAGAAGTAAAAAGTAAAATAACAAAAATACCGAACTCCAAGGGAAATTCAAAACGGAAAGTCCTTTATAAAATGGCAAAATCAAAAGCTCAAACACATCTAACGAATGGAAAACAACTGTCACATTCATTACTTGGTACAGGCATTTCCTTATGTAGAAAATGTGGATTAAACCTGGTTTTATAGCTAGCTAAACCTCTCACTTGTATGACAGTCGCATAGAATTCCATTATACTGACAACAATGTGCGAGTAAAACAAACAGACATAATAAGTAAAAACGTCAAAAATTGGGGTACAGCAGTCAACATTGTAATATAATCTTAAACACTATAAAAACAAATATCTGTTTCAACAAAGAAACACAAAATGGCATATAGACAAAGTACATAAGTAAAAATGAAAGACAAGAACTCAAAATTGACCATAGCACAATGGCGGGATGTATAGGTACCGATCTACGTCTTAAGTATATATTCAAAAATGGATAAACAGAAAAGGTTAAAAATGTACAAGGACAAAAAAGGTGAACTTTAACACGTAATTAAGATGATAAACAACGCCAGTACCAAGAATCTATACTTCAAGACCATCATGTATTATTTGTGAAGTTGATACGGAATATTTATCAACAAGGACTTGGTATGTTTCGATGAACTTTTTTAGAAACAGAACGAGACGCGTTTAATTTAAGCTGTTCAGTGGTTTGCCTCGAGTTCTTTGTACGGCGCTTTTGATTTCCACTTGAATGATTTCTTTGAGCTCAGAGTCTATTCCTAAGTCATGCCTGTATGCACGGCGGCTAGAGAGTGACGAACGATTCGAACATGCCTACATACCTGGATATAATTCGACTCCTCTGATTGAACCATACACATACGCATATAGCCCATAACGCTAATACAAAATGTTCTCAGTTTATTTTAATTTTTGTGTTCGAAACCGTTACTTTTAATTTCCAATGATCACAATATCCTGGCTAAACATGTAGGTCATTCCGCCATTAACACAGTATAATCAGCGATGATATATATTGTATGTATATATTTTTTATAGTATGATTAAAATTTGGTAGCTCTTATATGTGCTGAGCATCATCTCTGCTCTGTGTACGGTTTCAATATTGCTATTATTCCGGAAGTCTTTAATAAAATAGTCAAACCGCATACAAGAGTAACAGTATCATTTAAGGGAAATAAATTCCTAAAATATGTTGACGTATAATTAGATCCTATTTTGCTGATCATATTTACAGTTTGACTATCCCTTATTTGAAATTATCCCACTTAGCTTATTTTAGATATACAGGCTTCACGTAGTGTTTCTCTGACCCTCTTTAGCCAGTTGTCTGCCTCTGCAAAAACCCTATCATGGTCTATGGTAAGACCAATAGGAGCGAGAAAGCTTCTTTTGTTTATATGTCAGTAATATTGCTGGTCAAAATTAAGTCGAGTATGCGATCACTATTAGTTGGAATGTCCATTAATTGATGTACATATATCAAGTTGCATAACGTGTTGATGATGGTAAGGTTTTACTGAGGTGACACAGTTTGACCAATCTATATGACCTAGATCTGTCCAAACCATTTCACAGTCTGTTTTTAATTCTTTCATTTTAGAGCGAATATAGTCTTAAGTTATTGCAATGAAAACTTCTCCGTGGCTCTGGTTATTTGTGTCAGGTGGTCGGTCATTTCTATATACAGTTATAGTGTTCGGATTGGAAATAATCAATTGCTGATGTATCCAAGTTAAGCCAAGTATAATATCTGGGTTTACTGTATCGTTAATTTCCAGAGTTTTTTTTTTCATTCTGTTTTTTTTTTTTTATAGACTAGAAATTTATGTTAAAGATCTTTAAAAGTTTATTTTTGTTACTATTGTTTGGAGTATTTTTGTTAAGTGCATTTACATGTGCTGGTGGACCTTCGGCTTTAGTAATTGGTGCTAGAGGGATGCCAGCTTACCAACAAGCTACGTATTCAATGTAGGTATCAACCTGTGATCATCCCCCGGTTTTTTGGTGGGTTTAGTGTTGCTCAGTCTTTAGTTTTCTATGTTGTATTTTTGTATTTTGTTGTTGGTCTTTTCGCCTTTTCTTTGCCATGGCGCGTTGATAGTTTGTCTTCGACTTATGGGTTTGAATATCCCTTTGGTATATTTCGTCTCTCTCAAGCAATAAGAAATCATGTCAAGTTGCATGTAAGACATTTAAATTTACATTACTGTGGTTTGAGGGAGACCATTTCTATAGTACTTGGTCTGGATGGGGTTTAAGGAATAGAGAATAATATTCTTATGTTGTGCTGTAACACCGCTGTCCCAGGTTAAGGGGAGGGTTGAGCGTTCACAAACATGTTTAACCCCGCCACATTTTTTATGTGCCTGGCCCAAGCCAGGAGCCTGTAGTTCAGTGTTTGTCAATTGTTCATGTCTGTCATATATGTAAATTGTTTTGTTATAAAGTACGCCGTTAGTTTTCTCAATTTAAATTGTTTCATATTTTTCATGTGGGGCCTTTTATATTTGTTTCTCCTTCAACGGTTGAAGGCTGTACGGTTGCCTTTAATTGCTTACATTCACTTCATTTGAACTTGGGTGAATAGTTGTCTCATTGGCAATCATACCACATTTCCTTATTTTTATAAAACATATAAGGAATCAATGGAGAAAAATGGTCTCAAAAAATAAAGAATAGAGCATAATGTGGTGTAAAATGTAAAGCAAAATATTGTCCTACGAAATAGCGTCCCTCCATGATTATCTATCATCATATGTTGTACACTGTAATATACCTGACGCCTGACGCGTCCGGACGCGTTCAAAATTTGTACACCGAATGTTTAATATTTTAACGTCATATGTTCATGCTTAGAGACGTGTTCAAAGTTTTAACGTTTGTGTTAAAAATATTAACATGTGTGTTCAGACGCAGTGAACACCGGTGTTCAAATTCTGATCTAAAAAAGAAGATAGTCGTTTGTCCGATTTTCTATCCTTCCAATTAGCAAATTGAAAAAGAAATTCTTTAAAAAATATGAATGTATACGCAGGATGATGATCTTGTGAATTTTTGGCTAATATTTTAGTAATTGTGAAATATTAAACTTCCAAGCTGGCATATATGTATAGTTTATGAATTTATTTTATTGTTTATTTATATATACTAGTTTTACTTATAAGTGACATAATTATGCATATCAATGAGGCCTGTTATGATAATATCGTAATAAAAATATGTCGATGTTTATCTTATTTCATGATCCGTTCATTTTATTAACATTACATGTTCAATCAGTGTTCAAATCGCTCGAAATTTTGAACACCTCGTGTTAAAAAAAAATATACCAGGATACCAAATACCGGAAACAGATATCGGCTGGCGATTTAGGCGGTTAAACGAAGAATGGATACACATAAGAAAGAGAACTGGAGAAGGGACTTCTATCCCATATGAACACGAAAGAAGTAAGTAACAAGTTAGAATAATCTCCATAGGTAGTTCGATGGCTTCCTTGTTATTTTCTCATGCCAGATATATATTTGTCAAATATTCATAACTGTTATACTAGTATCCAAATTTTCAATATTCAACATAAAAGACGAATTAAAAAACGGGCTTTAGATATAAACGTAAATAACTCTCAGCTTTGTTCTGATGATTTCCTAAACTGATGAATAAACAGTCTGTCTGTTATACAGAATAAATGATGATTTTCGACATCCACATACATTAGCTGAACACTAAGTGTTAAGAATTCTAACATCAAGTGTTAAAAAATGAAACACAAAGGCATTAAAAACGGAACACCACACATTCAATTGATGAACACTAAGTGTTAAGAACTCTAACATCAAGTGTTAAAAAATGAAACACAAAGGCATTAAAAGCTGAACACCACACATTCAATTGATGAACACTAAGTGTTAAGAACTCTAACATCAAGTGTTCAAAAATGAAACACAAAGGCATTAAAAACTGAACACCACACATTCAATTGATGAACACTAGTGCAAACATTTGGAACACCATTTTTGACTTAGAAAATGCATTTGTTTTTTTATTTGCAGGAATCGTTAGATTAAAATGTTTGAATTAGGAACCGGTAGCCAATAATCCCAAAAGGTCATTTCTGCATGCTATAAAGTGGTGAAAATAGAAAGATGTCGAAAAAAGGTATGACAATATATGTATATTAATAGCTTATGTGGGTGTATCATTTCTATCTGTTCACCTTAGGTCAAGAAATCGACTTTTGTAATTTATAATGTCAAAACTTGCATTTCATTGCTATAGAATATCAATTTGTAAACTAGTATATATCGACATTAAAGCATAACAAGCATTGCATAATTTGATGCTTTATGAAAAACTCTCTTCTATTAATTTCTAATTTTATTTTGCAGGATATATAGGCTCATAGACATTCCTTGTTGTGGAGGATTTTGACATTGGAAGTTGATAACAACACATAAAATGCCACCCAGTTGATAGCTTTAAGTGAAGATGCACTGAAAAGTGGAGCGTACATTGTATGTGATCGTACAAGAACTGTTGGAATTTGCAAACTTTTAAACTTTCATTGTGACAAATACCTATATCATAAACTATCTAATTATCACATTGACATGCTCTTTTGGTTAGGATACAAATGATGTTGCAACTATCTAGTCATGTAGGGGAAAATCATTATTTGTGATATATATTAATTCAGTTTAAAAACATTATGTATGTGATTTCACTGACTGTTACTTGTGATATCATAAGGTATCTGGTGTACTTGTCTTACATATAATATGCTCATTTGTTACATAAAGAATTACTTGTTAAAATATGTTTTATTGTTATATTTTGCCTGATTGAATATAGTTTTTATAACAGTTTATTTAAGTTGAGTACTTATGGAAAATTATGTACGCTTGAAAATAGAACATGTTCCACATTTGAACACCATCACTTTGAACACTTATGTCAACTGTTCTGAAAGTTAACGTCTGGTGTTCTGAATCTTAACACTTTGGCTTTAAACATGTTCTATGTGTTCAAAAAGTGTTACATGGCTGTTGAACGCGTCGACGTATTAAGATTTTGAACATTCGGACACGTTAAATCGTTGAACACTAAGTGTTAAGAACTCTAACATCAAGTGTTCAAAAATGAAACACAAAGGAATTAAAACTGAACACCACACATTCAATTGATGAACACTAGTGTAAACATTTGGAACACCATTACACGTTCAAAAAGTGTTACAAAAAAGCGTTCAAGCAGTGTTTTATTTATTAACACTTAGATTTACAGTGTACCTGTCCGTGGAATAATGTCTAGAGAACGACAATTTTCCATATGCAATTTTGTCTATATAATATATAGACTATTTCATAGATTGATAGTAATGAAATTTTGTCTCATTAAAGTTAAGTCATCCAAAGTTATATTTTGTCCATATCGAGATAATATTCATGGATTGATTGTCCTGAAAATTTCTCTCATTAAAGGGAGGTTTTAGAAATTGTTATTTTGGACTGTACAGTGTTTTATTTTAATGATCACAACAAATCCACCCAAGTTAATAAATTGATACAGTTATAAACTTACAATTTGAAATTATTTCATGTCTGGGAATAGTCAATATACATATTGTGACCTTATCTATGTCAAAAGATACATAAAATATTGTCAGTTGTAGATCTAAAAATGTGCATGTTTGTGTACTGCAGTATTTCAAAAGATTACAGAAACACTCTTAAATTTTCATTGCGGGGGAGTCCTCGTTTAGTTTATAAGATATCTTATTTATCCGTTTATGAGATATTTATTAAGTTTATAAGATATCTTTAAAAATAAAATATAAAAGATAGCTTATTCTTCTTCCATATACTGTCCGCATTCAAAATATTGAATATTCTGGCAAGTTGTGCATGATTAGAAACTGATTAAAAATGATTGCTGATAAAGTTATTTAGTGCTGTTGGTCACTTTACTGTGGCGATATCCGGAGGTAGTTTGTTTCAGTTCGTGATAGTATTTTCAAAGAAAGACCACTTCCTACAATCTTATGTAGCTGGCTGTAATAGGTATGTGAGATTTTCTGTACGACTGGAGCTTCTTGTTGAGTTTTGTAAGTACTTATTCTTTTCAATAGTAGCTACCAGGTCATTTGTTATTTTGTAACACATGATAAGTCGTGATTCTTTTCGCCTTGTTTGTAAGCTTTTCCATCCTATAGTTAGTTTTTCATTTTGCTGACACTGGATCTATTTCTATGCCGGCTGTTTATGTCTACTAGTATGTGGTTTTGATGATACGGGTCCCATACTGACGAGACATATTCCATTTGTGGTCTTACTTAAGTCTTATAAACATGCTCTTTGATGTATTTGGAGATTATGTGAAGGTTTCGGTGTAGGAAACCAAAGCTGCGACTGACTTTCATATGGTGTTGTTCTCCCCAATCTAGATCGTTTGCGATGGAGCAACCCAGGTATTTAGTTGATGTTTCATGTTTCAGAGTATGGTCGTCAAGTTTGTATTCCCACTGGATTGTTTTGATCTTTTTTGTGACTGTTAGAACACTGAATTTTTCTGGATGAAACTGTATTTTTCAAAGTCCTTCCCATTTTGCTAGTTTGTCTATGTCTTCTCTGGAGTTTATGACCGTCGTTGTCCGAAGAAATGGTCATAAAGACTACAGTATCGTCCGAAAATAGTCTATGAGTCATTGTTTAGTGGAGGCCTCGAGGTAAGCCGTTTATGTAAAAAAGAAATAGACTGGGTCCTAACTTATATAGTTTATAAGATATCTCTTAATTGATTGATTGATTTTTGGTGTTTAACGCCACTTTCAGCACTATTGACTATTTCTTGGTGGCCAGTTTTTATTTGTGGAGGAAAACGGAGAAAACAATCAACCTTCGATAGAAAAACTAGCACTCGGAGTCAAACGCACCTGCCACGTGGGGGATTCGAACATACAACATCAGTGCTTGGCAAACGAGGCCCTAGATATGTTTTTAAAATAAACCAGATATCTATTTAACTTTTAAAATAAGATACCTTATAACTTGAATAGACGGATGTATATCGAATAAACTAAATAAGATATCTTAATAAACTGTTTTGAGTAAGATATCTTGTTAAAAGAATAAGAATATTTATTGTTCTAATTAAGGACATTAAGGGGTTTTGATTGGCAGTATGGCAATTACATACACAACAAAATACACTATGATTTTGTAAAAAAAAAATTACACAAGATATAAGCAGAGGTATCTGATGTTCAGTAGTTGTCGTTTGTTGATGTGGATCATAAGTATTTCTCGTTTCTCGTTTTTTATATAGATTAGACCGTTGGTTTTCCCGTTTGAATGGTTTTACACTACTAATTTTTTGGGGCCCTTTATAGCTTGCTGTTCGGTGTGAGCCAAGGCTCCGTGTTGAAGACCGTACTTTGACCTATAATGGTTTACTTTTATAAATTTTGACTTGTGAGAGAGTTGTCTCATTGGCACTCATACCACATCTTCTTATATCTATATAGTACATAACAATATGTAGTATAATAGAGTATATCTGAGACTACTATAACACATTATAGTATATAATATATAGTCTTAGAGTATATCATGGTGACTTGTCTCTGATATAAGATATTTCAATTAGTTAATAAGATATATCTTGAAAATGGAATAGATATCAACATGTTTTTTTTATATTACAGCAGAGACGTATTATATGTCTCTGATTCCAGTGTTAGTCTTTTAAAAAAAATGACAATATACAGAGTCATTGGCACTCAGTACCACATCTTCTTATATCTACATATATATGTCTCTGCAATATATAACGTGAGGGTACCCAAATTGCACCTATTTCGACAGTTTTTCCACCTACGTTTTTTATGATCCAAACAAAAGTTTCCATTCTGTGTTTATTTTGTAGATGTATCTTTATTTAATAATCCATTTTGAATCATAGAAAAAAGGGTGTGAACCGACCTCCAAACGATCCGTGATTCTGTAATGAGGAGTACCCAAATTGCACCCATGCTTAAATTCACATCCTTAAAAATTGAATAACAGATGTTTTGTCTTATTTCTTCAAATATTTAGAACAATTTGACAGTAGTCCATGCTAACTATTCATTTTTTAAGAAATGGATGCTTGTAACATATTCTATTTGCTCATTTTTAAAAGAGGACTTTTTGTGGACGTCGCATGGCGACGTTCCTTAGATTTTACTTTTTCCAGTGAATACACCATCTGTTGATATATACTGTGAACGTTTTGTGTATGTTTAAATATATCTACCTATGTTAAAAGATGTGAATAATGTCAAATCATAAAAAATACAAAGTGTTTAGTCTCAAAGAAAACTTGTAAGATTTCCGCTGCTATTTTTGCTAAATAGGTGCAGTTTGTGTACTCGGTGCAATTTGGGTACTGTGACGTTATGTCTCTGATTGCAACAAACTGTCGACGATATTACTATAATAATAATAAATTCTTTATTTAAAGAGGGTAACTCAATTAGAAGTAGTCTAATTTTCATTGAGGCCCTCAAACAAAATACATGTATACAGTTAACATTCATACATTCATACATTAAAATACAATATATATTACTGGTATATACACAATTCAATCATTCAAACATACAAATGGCAATGAATGGCAATAAATAGTAAAGTTTTGATTAAATTTTCTTATTGTTACAATAAAAGAAAGAAAACAAATTATTCGACATGCATAGAATTTTCAAGAAAATGATTATAACAATGTTTCTTAGATAATTCCACATTTCGACAATTTTTTATTTTGAGTGGTAAATTATTCCATACCTTTGTTGCAGAATAATGAAAAGATTTTTTATAAAAATTTGTATTTGGTCTTGGAATCAATAGATCATTATTAGAGACAGATCGTAAGTTGTGGTGTTGCACATCATTAATATTTAGCATTGTTAAGTAATCAGGTGTTAGTCCATTTACAATTTTATACATTAGAATTGATTGTTGGTATTTTATTATTTTTGTAAAAGATAGCCATTTTAAAGATGAAAACAGAAAATTAGACGGAACAGAAATATCGCATTCAAGTATAATTCTTGCTACTCTTTTTTGAAGTTTTATGATTCTATCTGAATCTTTTTGTAATAAATTTCCCCAAACTGAACTACAATAGTCTATATATGGTAGAATATATGCATTATAAAATAGTTGTCTTGTGTGTATAGGCAAATATACTAATTATTTTCATTTACCTGTGTATAATATGACGCAGGTTTCTTCAAAAGTGATGATTTTCTATAAATTGTTTGAAATTTCACAGTGATATCATACTTTAACTTTGTTTAAACCTGTTTATTTACTTTTGACTTTAATTATTTATCCCTTGTAATTTTTTATTAACTGTGTATTTGCATTCAGGTGTCATAGGTCAAATTTATTCGTTCATTGTGTGTTAACTTACGTTTTTTGATTGAGTTAAGCCTTCCAATTGATATTTTATAGTGTGTTTTTCTATGTTGTGGTGTTATACTATTGTTTCAGAAAAGGGAAAAGGTTTGGTACCATTAAAACGTTTAATCCCGCTGCAAATGTTTGCACCTGTCCTAAGTCAGGAATCTGATTACAGTAGTTGTCGTCTGTTTATGTAGTTCATACGTGTTCCTCGTTTCTCGTTTTTATATAGATTAGACCGTTGATTTTTCCGTTTGAATGGTTTTACACTAGTAATTTTTTGGGGCCCTTTATAGCTTGCTGTTCGGTGTGAGCCAATGCTCCGTGTTGAAGGCCGTACCTTGACCTATAATGGTTTACTTTTATAAATTGTAACTTGGATGGAGAGTTGTGTCATTGGCACTCATACCACATCTTCCTATATCTATTTAATTTTAAACAAAAGTGATATTTTAGATGAGATAATCTTGCATATACGATCAACATGATCCTCCCAGTTTAAAATTTCATCAATGTCAATTTCAAGTAATTTGAAAGAATGGACATTTTCAATACATGTTTTATTGACGGTAATACACAATTCTGATAGTTGTGTAAGTTTTTGTTTTGAACCCAATTTCATACACTTTGTTTTTTGTACATTAAATTTCATACTGTTATTGGTACACCAAGATTGTATAGCATTTAAATCATTTTGCAATATGCTGTTTATTTTTTCAATGTTTTATTATGAAAATGCAATGTTGAATCATCAGCATATAAATCCATGTCGGATTGTTTAACATGAAGTGGTAAATCATTTATATAAATTGAAAATAACAGAGGACCTAAAATAGAACCTTTAGGCACTCCATATTTTACAAACGATTTATCAGATTTTATGTTAGCGTATTGAACTTCTTGTTGTCTCTCAGACAAATATGATATTATCCAATCTATCGTTTGTTCTCCGATATGATAAAATTTTAACTTTTCTAAAAGTATGGCATGGTTAATAAGGTCAAAAGCCTTACTGAAATCTAAAAACACAGTACCAACTATTTCTCCATTGTCTAAATATTTTAACCATTCATCAATTAGTTTAGTCAGCGCTGTTTGACATGAATGACTTTAATTTTGCCTGAAACCTGACTGGGCGATATGTAACAATTTTTTACTATTTAAGAATGCATATAACTGTGTACATACATGTCTCTCAAAAATTTTAGATATGATATTTAAAATAGAAATTGGACAATAATTGGAGGGAATATCTGTTGGTCCTCCTTTATGTATAGCAGTTACTCTTGCAAGTTTTAATTTTTGCGGAAAACGATTCGACGTTATACTTTTGTTTATTAGAAAAGTTAGTGATGGCGATATTATCTCTGCACTTAGCTTTAAAAGTTTTGGACCAATTCCATCTAAACCTGCGGATTTATTAATATCAGAGACATATAATACAATTGTATTATATGTCTCTGTTAATATTAAGGTGTTTTAGTTGTGAACACACCTCTCCAACAGAAATGAGTTTTAATTTAAAAATTTCAGTTTCCTTTAATTTTGTACTAGTAAAAGTTTGTAGCTTAGAAAAATCCATATCCGAAGTATTATTTCCAATAAGTTTTTCAGCTACGGAAGAAAAATGAACATTTAGTGTATTAACAATATCTTTGGGGTTATAAACAGTTTGATTTTCATACTGCATTTTAGGTGGAAAAAATATTATCCATTTTTGGATTTAACTCTTTAATGTGATTCCTAAGTTCTTAACTATTTTAGGAACTAGATATAGCGTTTTGATAATATTCCTTTTTTGCATTAAATATTAACGACGTTGTTTTATTACGCCACTTTTTAAAGTTTACCCAATCTTTTTTTGAATGATACATATTTCTGTATTGAATGGAATTTTTAATTTCTTCATTGAACCATTCGGCTTGTTTAAATGTTTTTACTCTTTTAGTTTTCATTGGTGCGTGCTTGTTAATAACTTGATTAAAAAGTTCATACAATTTGTCGACAGAAACGGTGTTTCATCGGCCAACACCGTTGAGGGATTCAGAGCTGCCGTTAAGGCATGCTCTGAAAGGAAGAGGAAAACACCAGTTGTACATAATTTTAATTGTATAATATTGCGAACGTTTTAAATGTAATTTGTAAATAGCCTAGAGAGAACTTTCTGTGTTGCCCGACACTGCGTAAAGTTTTCGCGCGGAACCAATAACATTCAGTTTTGAATCCGGTTCCTTACCTGGAAGAAGAAGAAATATCAATATCTTCTTCCATTTCAACAATATGAAAAGGGGTTTGATGTAAGTCTGCACAAAAGGCATCTTCATTAAAGTTTTTGAAACACCTATACTTTATTTCGATATGATTTTCTTTCTTTACCTTTATATTGATTTCGTATTGCGGTCGTCAAGAGCAGATGACCTAAATGCTTTTTTAAAAGAAATGATACCGCTGAAGCCTATTTCAATTTTCGCGCACTTGAAAGTATAAATTTGCACATGATAGAAATCTAAAAATAGGATTTTCCATGTGATAAAAATTTACCAATCACTAAGCTTGTTGTGTGTCGAAGCAAAATCCATACATCATTAAAATCTAACCCGGGGACACGAGTTTTCTCGAAATGCCGGGGAATAAGCCCAAAAAAGAGAAGGTAAGTATCATTGAGCGATTCATAGTGCATATAATATCCTTCTACATACGTCTTTTTTCACTTTTCTCTGTAGAAATAAAAATATTTGCGTCTCGGTTCGTTTTCGAGAAAACAAACCATTGTTTATGTGTTTTGTTTACACTTTGTAATCTTTTCTCGTTTCAGACAGTCACGAAAACTACGCCTGGCTCCAAAGCTAGTGCAAAAGAAAATTCTGAAAATGCTGAAAATGAGGTGAGAATCATGTTTTACGTCAGTGTTGTCGGAGTCAATGCCAAGAATGGCCGCCATATTGACATGGAAATTCAACATGGCGACTGTAAATAATGACATTATTGTTTCTTCCTGTCCTTCATTAAACATACATGCCTCCCACATAGTTAAAACATCATCCTATAATATGTTACATATAAGAAAAAAATCTACATATTTCATTTTCAGAACAAGAAAAAGCCGGCAAAGATTCAACTTCCAGAACATCCACCACCAGCACAGATCAACAAACTGAATTTCACTGGACCACCAACCATAAAGAAAGACAAAAGACAAAACTCATCAAGATTTAATGTCACAAAAAACAGAGAATTGCAAAAACTACCATTGCTGAAAGGTATATAAAATATCAACTATAGGCTTTGGCAAATCAGTTGTGTTCACAGACCTTATCGCTATTTGGGAATCTGTGACACTTGAGGTGAGAAAATATGGCGCCTAAACTATTGATGTCATCCAAAAGATCTCTTATTTTGTGTCGTTTGTAATTTCTTTTGTGACGTCAACATTTATGGGAATAACTGTGATGTCCAGTAATGGCAGACAAATAGTAATATAAATGTCTATTGTTGAACGCTGGTGGCATTTATTGGACCACCAAACACCCAATATTTCAGGAATCTCAAAAAGACTTGAAGAATCCTCTTCCTTTCTCATAGATATTGATGAGAATAGGCAAAACTACTGCATTCAGACACTTTAATGGCCTGACAGAAGTTGTTGTCAGCTTCAAAATTTGTGTGTGATCAATGATCAATTCAGTCATGATATACATGTATTTTCAGAAAATAATAAGCTGTTAAAACAACTGATATTTTCGTGAAAATATTTCGAAGAATACCTGTGTTTTCAGTTGCTGAACCAACCGTTATTTATAGGGTCTGGCCCTGATTTTAATAAAAAAAAAAAAAAAAAATTGGTAATATTTTGGTGTGGTAGGAAAAATGCTCTTCCTTCAGCATATCCCAAAATCATCTGGGTCTAATTTGCACTTTTTTTAAAAAGCATTTTTGCGACCAGGAATGATAAACAAATTTCCATAACAAGTATTCCCGCGGTTTCTGTGGATGAAATGAAACTACAGGTATATACTTAATATTTTAACATTCATGACAGTTTCACACATTTGAACAATGATTCTAAAAACTTCTTGATTAGATCAATTGAAATTTAAAAGAAACCACCTTCCAACCCTAATTTTTTTGGAGGGTTGCAACCAGAAACACACCTATTTTACCTGAGTCAACTATATATAACAGTAGCTAGGCGGAAGAAGGTCTAGTAACTGCTCAACTCTCTCTGTCCGAAAAAAAACTGTTATCAAAGTTTACATGGCTTCTTTGAGAGGGAATGATTACATATTTGATCTGCAGCCTTATAATGTTGAATTGCAGCGAGAAAGCATTTTTTTACAACATTTATTGTACAAGGAAAATTTTCATCAGCTCCTGTTGAAGGGTATGATTTAATATTTGGTCTGATGCTTCATAATGTTGATTTGTAGCGAGTAAGCAAATTTAACATCTGCCATGCATGTACATGTAGCCACTTCTGTTTGTTGATATTTTAAAATTTGACAACACATTGTACAAGGAAGATTTACGTCGAAAGTTTTCTTGGCTTCTATGAAATGGAATGATTTAATATTTGGTCTGCAGCTTGATAATGTCGTTGTAGTGAGTAAGCAATTTTAATATCTGCCTTGAAGCCACTTCCTGTTTGCCTACAGTTTGACCATTTACACCACTCATGTACAAGGAAAATTTTTGTCAAAGTTTTTTTGGCATCAGTGAAAGGGAATGATCAGTTATGCTTCAGTAATGACTGTTTACATATTCCCTCAATTAATTGCAAACAGGGATGTAGGTCCTGTATTGGACTTGTTTCTTTTGGCTGAATACAATGTTGGTTGTATTAAAATAAAATGAAAAAAAAACCCTATTTATATACATTTGTACCTTGTATGCATTAGAAATGTTACTTTTTATTCATTATATTAAGTACTTAAGGCTGATGGGGGTTGGGGCCGTAAATTAAAATCCATAGAATTTTTAAATAGTTTGCCAAAAAGTAGCTTACATGTATATCATGCCTTTTTAAAAAACATGATAAAACGTTTCATATAGGTCACAGGGCTTCTTTTCAAGCTACAGACTACAGGTTGTGCAAAATTGTCAGATTATGCATAGAAACTCCTATTTTGTGTGATAAAAAGAAAACTAAACCATAGAATATATAAAATATGATAAGATAGCTCTTACAATGTTCTTTCAGAAAATAAAAATAAAAATTGGGGTCACAGGACTCGTTTTCTTGCTTCAAAACAAAATAGGTAAATTCATAACACATTCCTACACAAAAGTAACTTTAACTGAGTTATATCCCCTTTCGAAAAAACTGAATCAAACAAAAAAATATTCTGTATTTGTAAGAAACAGTGGTAAAAATATTATAAAACACATTATTTTCTTCATTTAGTTGAAATGTTTTACAAATGAATTACATTTTATCTCCAAATTTGTCTAATTATGGTAGCAGAGGGGGCATTAAGTTTTACCCTTGTCCGTTTGTACGTCCATTTGTCCCGAAATTGGTTTCCGTTCTCTAACTTTAGTTTGCCTCTACTAAATGTTATGAAACTTATACACAATGCTTATTACCACAAAACACAGATCAAGTTTGAATTTTGGTAGCGTCACTATTACTGTTCTGGAGTTATGCCCCTTTACAAATGGAAAAATTGCTGAATTTTTAGTTTTTGTTCTCTACCTTAAGTTTGTCTCAACCAAATGTTATGAAACTTATTCACAATGCTTTTTACCACAAAACTCAGATCAAATACGAATTTGGGTAGCATCACTTTTACCGTCCTTTATAATGTTATATGCAAGCGGGGGCATCATCTGTGTCCCATGGACACATTCCCCATTTATTCATTAAAGATCTAGACTGATTGTTTCCTGTTATTTTACAAACCAAGATGGCGAAAGACACCCGATCTACCTTAATGAAAATTATAATGCTTGCAGTGTTCTCCCCAGATATTTCATATAGCATCCTGGTAAACAGGGAAATTTGAAATACATGTACCATCTTGTTTCTTAAAATTATAGCATCACATCCATAAAACAATCTATAACATGTATAAGAAATTTAAACTCATTTCAGATAGCATCATATTCAAGAAAAATAGCATCACATTACCATGATGCTAAAAGGCCCTGGGGAGAACACTGGCTTGTATTAATTAAAGAAAAGCATTTGTAAATTATATGATTTCTGAGATGGTCATATCAGAAAATTTCTTTACCATGTTCACACCAAAATTATCTCCCCTCACGGATAGATCAACTTCCTGGTTACTTGACCCTTTGTTAGATATTTATTTTAAGTAGTTATTGGTCCCCTACCGACGAAATCGAAGGGACTTTAGGTTTGCACTCCGTCTGTCAGTCCGGCAAATCAGTTTTCCACACTTTTTTTCGTCATGCTTGAAGATATTGATTTGATAATTAAGTCTCCCAAACGAAGTTTGGGAAGACTTATTGTTTTTGCTCAGTTCTTATTATTATTATTATTCTTCTTCTTCTTCTTCTTCTTCTTCTTCTTCTTCCGCCGCTTTTAAATTTGAACTTGTCCGCACCCGTTCTCCAAAACCGCTTGTCAGATTAACTTAAGGTTTCACAATATGTTAGACTAACATGTCTAGTGGTGCAATCAGGGTTTTGTTTGTGCAATGGGGTTTATAAAGGGGTACTTTGAGGGGCAAAAAGAAAAGAGGGTTTTACTATAGAACCCTATGGGATTTTATTTTTTTAAATTTTCATATGATTATAAATTGAAAACCGTTTGTGATAGACACAATCTTTTTAATTGAAAATGTTCTAAATGATAAAGCCCATTAAATGAAATACAGGGTTAGTCCCCAGGGGTCACCCCCACCCCCTGCCATTTAAGAAAGTTCGAATACCTTGTAAGTGGTCAAGATCCCCACCCTAAACCATATATATTTTGGTTTGTTATGCTAAGATGGTTTGAATGATATACAGGGTTAGTCCCCAGGGGTCACCCCGACCCCCTGCCATTTGAGAAAGTTCTAATATCTTGTAAATGGTCGAGATCCCCACCCCTAAACCATATATATTCTGGTTTGTCATGACAGAGCACATCAAATGAAATACAGGGTTAGTCCCCAGGGGTCACCCCCACCCCCTGCCATTTAAGAAAGTTCTAATATCTAAGTGGTCAAGATCCCCACCCCTAAACCATATATATTCTGGTTTGTCATGCTAAGATGGTTTGAATGATATACAGGGTTAGTCCCCAGGGGTTATCCCGACCCCCTGCCATTTGAGAAAGTTCTAATATCTTGTAAATGGTCGAGATCCCCACCCCTAAACCATATATATTCTGGTTTGTCATGATAAAGCACATCATATGAAATACAGGGTTAGTCCCCAGGGGTCACCCCCACCCCCTGCCATTAAGAAAGTTCTAATATCTTGTAAGTGGTCAAGATCCCCACCCCTAAACCATATATATTCTGGTTTGTCATGCTAAGATGGTTTGAATGATATACAGGGTTAGTCCCCAGGGGTCATCCCGACCCCCTGCCATTTGAGAAAGTTCTAATATCTTTTAAATGGTCGAGATCCCCACCCCTAAACCATATATATTCTGGTTTGTCATGATACAGCACATCATATGAAATACAGGGTTAGTCCCCAGGGGTCACCCCGACCCCCTGCCATTTAAGAAAGTTCTAATATCTTGTAAGTGGTCAAGATCCCCACCCCTAAACCATATATATTCTGGTTTGTCATGATAAAGCACTTCAAATGAAATACAGGGTTAGTCCCCAGGGGTCACCCCCACCCCCTACCATTTAAGAAAGTTCTAATATCTTCTAAGTGGTCAAGATCCCAACCCCTAAACCATATATATTCTGGTTTGTCATGCTAAGATGGTTTGAATGATATACAGGGTTAGTCCCCAGGGGTCATCCCGACCCCCTGCCATTTGAGAAAGTTCTAATATCTTGTAAATGGTCGAGATCCCCACCCCTAAACCATATATATTCTGGTTTGTCATGATAAAGCACATCAAATGAAATACAGGGTTTGTTCCCAGGGGTCACCCCCACCCCCTGCCATTTGAGAAAGTTCTAATATGTTGTAAGTGGTCAAGATCCCCACCCCTAAACCATATATATTCCTATTTGTCATGTCTCGAACATTTGAATGACGTATACGGTCAGTCCCCAGGGGTCCCCCCCCCCCCCCCCCCCCCCCCCCCCCCACCCCCAATGTTCTAATATCTTGTAAATGGTTGAGATCCCCACCCCTAAACCATATATATTCCTGTTCGTCATGTAATGAACATTTGAATGACGTATAGGGCCAGTCCCGAGGGGTTCCTCCCCACCCCCAATGTTCTAGTATCTTGTAAATGGTCGAGATCCCCACCCCTAAACCATATATATTCTGGTTTGTCATGCCAAGATGATTTGAATGATATACAAGGTTAGTCCCCAGGCATCACTAATGCATATAACTTTACTGGACCAAACCAATTTTCACTGGAAGTTGCCCAATGTCAGGCGACCCTGGGAATTACGAATTATGGGAGCTTCGTTTGGGAGACTTCGTAACAGCATCCTGTTACATTCATTTCTTGTTGGTATATAGTTTTATCATGACAAGTTACAGATCAAGTTCAAATTTTGTTCCAGGCTGATGATTTTGTGCAGAGTTATAGTCCTTGGACTTAGAAAATTCACTTAAATAATAAGTTTTCCACACTTTTTTTAGTCATGCTTGAAGATATTGACTTCATATTTGTTATATAGATTACATCATGACAAGTTATAGATCAAGTTAGCATATTGTTCCAGTACAATGAATTTTTAACCAGTAGGGGACTATGTATTGTCATGCAATACTTCCAGAATGCTTGTTTATATAGAATTAAGGAGATTTAGTATGATTGACAATAAGTGAACTATCCATCAGACTGAAAGGATGGAGGTGTAAACAACTATAAGTCACTGTACTGCCTTCAAAAATGAGCAAAACCCATATAGTAAGCTATAATAGGCCCTGGCATAACAAAATGTAAAACATTGCATAAGAGAATCCAACGGGCTGATTTAGGCTAACAACAATGAACAAAATACAAATATGTCAGACAGCAATCAATGACAACCACTGAATTACAGGCCCTTGACTCTGAACAGGCACTAGATTATTTCCTCATACTGTCATACTGTTTGTTTATATGGGCAATATTTAAATTTGAAAAGACACATGAAAAAGAATCTACTTTATAAATGATCTTGTTGTTGAGGGTGCAGTGGTGGATCAAGAGAGGGGGGGGTTGGAACCCCCCCTTTTTTTTTATTTATCAATGCTTTTGAATGGGGACATATGAATGGAGCTTACATTCAATGAAACTACCTGTCAGCCATTACTACCAGCCCAGAAAATAGCCTCTACTAGATTTATAAAAAATAATATAAACTTTTAATAATGTTAGTAATGGCAACCATTTGCTGCCTTAGCATTTAGGATAGACAAAAAAGCCTAAGTAAATCCTCAAAAAAAGAAAACCAATATCAGAATTTTTACTAGAATAAAAAAAAAACATGCATGTGATAGCGTGAAAGATGTAAGCCCCTTTTCCTTACTTGGCAACTATGAAGTTACAATGTACACTTAAAGTAGGACAAACTAACCTGACTTCTCCTTCCTCCCCTTTTATTAATATAATAAAAACATTATGTATAGGAAAGTTTGACCTAGAGGACTTTCAATACTTGCTTTATTGTTGAAGACATTGATTTATAAACATGGTCTGAATCAGTTGTCAGTGTTGAAGACTTTTTCTACCCATGAATCAGTTGTCAGTGTTAAAGGCTTTTTTTCTACCTGTTAATCAGTTGTCATTGCTAAAGTCTCTTTCTACCCATAAATCAGCTGTCAGTTCTAAAGGTTTGTTCTACCCGTGAATCAGTTGTCAGTTTTAAAGGCATTTTCTACCCATGAATCAGTTGTCAGTGTTAAAGGCTTTTTCTACCCACGAATCAGTTGTCAGTGTTAAAGGCTTTTTCTGCCCAAGAATCAGTTGTCTGTGCTAAAGGCATTTTCTACCCACGAATCAGTTGTCAGTGCTAAAGGCTTTTTTTTACCCACGAAACAGTTGTCAGTGCTAAAGGCTTTTTCTACCCACGAAACAGTTGTCAGTGCTAAAGGCTTTTTCTACCCACGAAACAGTTGTCAGTGCTAAAGGCTTTTTCTACCCACGAATCAGTTGTCAGTGCTAAAGGCTTTTTCTACCCACGAAACAGTTGTCAGTGCTAAAGGCTTTTTCTACCCACGAAACAGTTGTCAGTGCTAAAGGCTTTTTCTACCCACGAAACAGTTGTCAGTGCTAAAGGCTTTTTCTACCCACGAAACAGTTGTCAGTGCTAAAGGCTTTATCTACCCACGAATCAGTTGTCAGTGCTAAAGGCTTTTTCTACCCACGAAACAGTTGTCAGTGCTAAAGGCTTTTTCTACCCACGAATCAGTTGTCAGTGCTAAAGGCTTTTTCTACCCACGAAACAGTTGTCAGTGCTAAAGGCTTTTTCTACCCACGAATCAGTTGTCAGTGCTAAAGGCTTTTTCTACCCACGAAACAGTTGTCAGTGCTAAAGGCATTTTCTACCCACGAATCAGTTGTCAGTGCTAAAGGCTTTTTCTACCCATGATTTGCCAGCTGAATGTTGTCCTTATTCCCAATACTCAAAGACAATTTTCCCCCTAATTTTCACCCAATTTTCCACAGCAGATTGAATGGTATTCTTCTTTAAATGTATTTCAGTAAATGAGTGGCAAATATCATATGTTTGCATATAGATTTTTGTGATTATAAACTATTAGGCATAGGTATGGCAAAGACTATGTATCTTAGCTGGTTCATGTGCAAAGGAAAGAGTGTGAAGGTTTTTGGAATTATCCCATTATCATTGAATCCACAAGATAAACAACTATCTTACGACATTGTGCTGCTTTATTGCAACTCACAGTTGTTTTTTTTAATTTAATGAACAGATTAAAGAACCATGTCACAGCATAAGAGTAAATATTACATCAATAAATATAATTAAAAAAAGACTGTGTAAGAAAGGGAACCTTTTATATATCAAAAACAGTTTTAAATCCTTTTTACTATTCTGTATAATGAAACTGCTACATGTGGAGTTCATGTCTGTGGTTGTCAGTATGTTTTACCGAAGCAGGTCTAAGTCATATATGCATATATTTGTTTTCATGTCAACAGTCTTCATCATTAGTTACATTGATAACTGTATGTAATCTTTCAGAATCAGTCCACCAATCTGGCTAATTGCTTTCCTAGAGTTGTTTAATAATATGAATACACCTTATTGATTCCTACATCAACAGCCTAATGATCTATGTATTCCACTTACATGTAGGAGCTGATGACTGACTCAATATAATTTACATCTGATATTTTAAGACAATTTGCAGTGAGGGACCAGTAGTCTGACTCATATAATTCTTGATGCCAACTGGTAACAGGAAACAGTGACATATTTATCTATTATCGGACCTGAATAAAAGGGATGTTCAAATTTTTTTTTTAAGATATTCAGTCCAATTTAAATTAACCTTTTAAGTCTTGTCCATGTCTAAAATTTTATTTTATTGGTAGGAGTAACTGTTTCAAGTAATGCAACTGTATAGAGAGGTGGATTCTGGGTTTCTACCCAAGTTTTTTTCTGTAGAGAACGACTTAGTAACAACCTGTAGGATACTACAATATTAATTAGTACTTTGAAAACGAAAATCTCAAGATCTAGAATACACCATTTGACAAAAAAGTCAATACATGATCATTATTTGTTTTATATATAGGAAATAATCAACAATGTACAGAATCGATATAAAGCATCAACTTTTTGGAAATAACACCATGACCTCTGACTGGTTGCTAAATTATATAATAGGCATGTGTGACCATGGTATAAATAGATAATTTAAAACAATTAATAATCATAGCATGTTCAATAGTATAATCACTATAAAATTTTCTGTTACTTCTTTCTCTTTTTTTCAGCTGACATTCTTTTCATAAGTGATAGGTATCTTTTTAATGGATTTATGAGACTTGAACATCAGTAAACTACTTGTATACTGTGTATACTGTGTATACTGTACATGTTTTTATCTGTTTGATTTCATATCATTGAAGAAAAAAAATAATGTACATAATCTTTTTTCCTGTAACTAATCTGTTTAAAGAAGATTTCCTTTGGTGGACAGAATCAGTCAAGCTCTTCATGTTGGCTTTTCTGTATTTACTTTGTCTCCCAAAGGTCACAACATCGGTTGCATACATTTATTCAAATGAGGTTTAATGTCGTGCAAGACAGTCATGCATTAGCAAAGATTCCTTCTTATTTTTGAGAAATTTGAATCAAACCGACTGCAAATAGAAAATTATTATTCGACATTCCATACGTGTAAATGTTGGAAAAAAGCCATGCTTTATTTTTTCCAACTAATATACTCACAAAATCGTCGCATATGCCACTATAAATGATAACGAGTTCAAATTAAAATATTTCCAGAATAGAGTTACCGGTAACTAAAAATTATAATATTTAGTAAAGATGCAAACAAAACATGAATGAATAGAAAAAATGTCATACAATGGAAGAATTTTTATACTGAAGACAAAAACCAAACACCAGAAATAATCATTTTATGAAATTGTGACATTATTAAAGAATTGAAATGTAAGATTTATTATAATCAACTACTTTTATTAAGTCATGGAGTTTATCAAAGCATCCTTAATTGTTCATTAACTTTGACAATAAATATGAAAGATAAAACGTAATAAAAGTTAATGATATGGTATATATGTCCACTTCTGTAAAGAATATTTGGTATGCACCTATATCATCATCATCAGTATTATTACATGTATATATCAGTGGAAAATACTTTGATACATGTTATATAGATTCACCTCCTTAGTCGTGATAGTGTTTGTAATTTGGGGTATAAGATGAAATTTAGGAATTCAAAAGGAAAATATAAATGTAGTTTAACAAATATTATGTTCAGATATATACATGTATTATGTTATTATTATTTTATAAAATCAATTTGTATCTTAACAACAAGGACATATAGCTTCTTCATGTATGTAACAACAAGGACATATAGCTTCTTCATGTACGTAACAACAAGAAATAGATATTGCAACAATTTTCCTGTGTAAATTTCTCACATTTTTAAAAGGAGCACTGCAAGCTGCTGTTACATGTACTACATAAATCCCTATCTTGAAAAGACTTGTAATCTATAACTGTCTATCAATAAAATAAAACAGATAAACAACAAATAGAAACTTTAAAGTAGCTCATCATATTCAGAATAGATGACTGAAGGAAGCAGACAACAGATAGCAATTAATTTCAGTTTCATTGGAAATTCATATGAATAAATTCCATTGGAAAAGACTACCAACATTAAACCACTGACATAATGGAGATACATAAATATAAGGGGAAAGGTTTTAGATAGCAAATTCTATTTACTTATTTTCTGATGTTATGCTGGGACAACTGATTTATGTTATTTTGAGAATTGAAAAACTTTTATTTCTTGCTGTTACTAAGTGACCAAACTTGAAAGAAAATAAAAGTTTGCTTTTTCATTTGGTATGGATTATCCAATAAGCAACATTCACGATAAGTGATTAATTAATTATAAAAAGGCATACATAGGCAAACAAAACTTTGCAGTGAATGTGGTGGCCAAAAACAAAACACCCAGAGGAAACCATAGCCATAGATTAAACAAATGGCCATCTTTGTGTGAATTTAAAAATAAGGTGTTTAAGTCCTTTTGATTACATATGTACTAAAGCTTGCTGCTGTAGAAAAATTGGTTCAACAGCAATTTTCCCCATGTGAAAACAATGTTTGAAATTGCTGTAACATTGCATAGTGATTGATACTTTTTAGCAGGTAATTATTGTTGATCATAATCTAATAGGACACAGAATTACGTGTATGCCCTGATACTGTTGAAAATTAATTCCATGTGGAGTTCAATATTGATTTACCTCTTAATTAAATATATTTTCTATTACAATAGTCATAATTGATCAGTATCCATTGAAAGTATTAAAGGAAAGTCAGTATTTATGTACCATTATGGCATATATGTATATATCAAAATGTCAAACATGTAAAGAGGAAGTACCATTTTATCTTCATCTGGCATTATATAAATAACACATAGCTGAGAGGGTGATAGAACAGATTGTTACCTTGAGAAAACATTGTCAAACTGGGCGAAGCCAAGGCTGACTGTGTTTTCTAGGGGTAACAATCTGCTCTATCACCTTCTCAGCTGATACAGCTATGTGTTATTTAATTTATTATACTGAATGTTCTGTTAGTACTGTCTATTTAATTTCAAATTCAGAGTTATTAACTATGAAGTCTTGTATATAACAAGCATCCGTATTTGATAAAGAGCACTATTGATCAAGCGTCCCTATGAAGGGTAATAGATAGAGTATTAGCCATAGCATAGAGTAAATTATCTTTCTTGTACTAAACAATCAAGAACTTGAATAAGCAAAAAGGATCAGCAAGACAAGATCTACAATTAAGACAGTATGGAAGAAGTCGTCCAACGACTCCTTTTTGAAGTTATTGCCCTTTAAATTTTGCCAATATAGTTAGCAGACTGTCACTCTTTATAAGACCTTAAATGATGATTTTTTTTTACCCTCTTTTGTGTTTTGAGCAAAAACTAAAGAAGATAGAGAGGAACTAAACACACTAAATGATCAGCAATACAAGATCAACAAAACAGAGATTTTTGTCTTGAATTCTATTCTCGTCTTCAATGTTGGAGAGTGTCCTTTGTTGAATATGCACATAGACCAAGTTGAGCGACACAGGCTCTTTAGAACCTCTAGTTATATTTAGTTTAATCTGTTTTGGTGGAGACGTGAGAGTACATTATATTTGGAAGTTAAATTATGTCGAAAGCAACAATGGCACAGAGAAGGCTGAGATAGTGTGGTCTGCTTTCATTCTAATTCAAGGTATCCTTTTATGTATCTTCTTCCCCCTCAGAGCTATCTACACTTTGATTACTTATCTATGATCTATGGTTTCTTGTCTATTTTAAGCTTGCTTTAATATGAATTATGAAAAAAAAAAATGAATTGCTCAAGACTTCTTAGTTGTTTGCTTTGTATAAGTATGATATGATACCAATTATGTACACATCTTAAACTGAGCAAAATTTGGAATTACAATTGCCAAATTCATATGTTCACCCCAAGTTTTTAGTGGGATTCTTATAGCTCAATATTCAGTTTTCTTTGTTGTGTCCTGCAGACTTGTTTATATTCTCACCTTGAAGAGAGGGTTATATGGAGATAGACATGTCCTTTTTTTACAAGTTTGGTTTCTAAAAGATTATTAAAGAATCACTTGACCAAATCTATTGCTATTTTAAATCAATGTCATGGACCATAAACATAACATATGTCAAGTTTGATTTTGATGGTTTTGACATTAACCATTCAAGAGTTATGACCCTTAGTTACCTCAAAAATTGGGGTTTCTTTTGTTTCTGGAAGATAATGCAAATATCATGCTATTTTTCATTGTTATTTATTGTTCAATGTTATTTTTTCCCCTTAGTTACAATGTACCTTAAGGTATTTCTTTGGTTTTGAGTGATAATAAAGTATCACATGACCAAATCTATTGAAATTTGAACACAGGGTAAGGGATCATTTAATATTATTAGCCAAGTTCGAGTTTGATGGTTTTTGACATTTACCGTTTAAGAGTTGTATCCCTTAGTGACCTTAAAAAATGGAATTTTTTTTTGTGTTGCCAGGTGAGAAATTAAAAAATTGTTTGACAAAATCTTTTGACATTTTAACACACTGTTATCAAATAATGAAATACTGGTCATGTTCTGAACTTCAATTTGAACTTTGGTTTTGTCATTTACCATTGGAGAGTTTTCTGCAAAAGGTCTTATCTGTGATCACTAGATCATATAGTTCTAGTTCTGGCAATGATTGGTGATTCCTGACTTTCTAAGACTTATTTACTGCCCCCTTGGTATCTTACTTGTTTTTTGTACATGCAAGGTGAGGTCTTTATTGAAAGTAGTGCTCTTAGTTTTTTCCACATGTTGTGAATTTACTTATTGTAATAATCAATAAATACCTTTTGTGCTAACTAGTATTGATATACTCTATATATATTTAGTCACACATCTTGACATATATTTATGTTCTCAAATAAGAAAATCTCATGATCATATAAAGCTGTACATGTAGCAATTTAAAAATCATTACTTTTCAATTTAAATGGATTTATTAAATGTAATCCATATAGATATATAGTAGAAGAACAAAATACAAATGTTTGTTATTGTTTATATAAAGGAGTCAAATCAACTGGAAATATTTGTAAAAATGCATGAATTGATTAGTGAGCCATTATAGGTTCCACCAAATCTTCTTGTCTATTTTAGATAAGTTAAGTAAATAAACAAATACAAAAAATACATACTTAAGAAAAGATTCTACTGATGACTTCAAAATATTATTTGACCACTGCAGTTGAAAGTAAGAAATGCCAAAATGTCATTTGACCACTGCAGTTGAAAGTAAGAATTGCCAAAATATCATTTGACCATTGCAGTTGAAGGTGTTTAAAGAATCGCCAAAATATCATTTGACCTCTGCAGTTGAAAGTAAGAATCACAGTAGGACATGTATTGAATGTAATATTTGCTTTTTATACGACTGCAAAAAAAATTTTTTTTTGGGGGGGGGGGGGTCAATTTTTTTCCCTCAAGATTTAAGAAATTGTCAATTTTCCAAAGAAAAATTTGGGGTCACAATTTATTTTGCTAATTCTTTGTATATAGTCTGAAAACAGATTTACTAAGTATTGCGCAACAGCACAGTGTATTGCACAAAAGCAAAAAATCTTCAATTGAATATAAATTCAAATCATATAACCAATTTCAAGTTCTTTAACTACATTTATAATGTGTCAGAAACCTATAATGAGTCAAATATTTAATTACAATCCAAATTCAGACCTGTATCAAGCTTGAAATTGTGTCCATTTTTGCCCCAACTGTTCAGGGTTGGACCTCTGCGGTCGTATCCAGCTGTGCTAGGCGAAGCAGTTTATTTTATAGGGTTAACATTTTCAGAATATTTTAATTTGTCCCTGTGAAACTTGAACAAAACTGGTCATTCAAAATGTCAAACTGCTGTTCTAAGATCAGCCAAAGAAATTTGGTGTCAGAAAGGATGCAAATTGTTTGCTTGAGAAAAATCTATGGATACAGTACCTTTGAATTCAATCAGGATTGTGAAAAGAAAAAAACAAACGAACAAATAAAAAAAAAAATATAGCTTTTTAATTCACTGAGACAATATGAGGAGATGATTTGATCAGAATATATCTTTTTAATTCATGTAATTATTTAGGGAATGAAAGTATTATTCAGATGATTAAGAAACAAAGAACAAGGATAAAGATGTCAGTTTAGGTCACTCTGTGGTCGTCCATCAATGAGCATGAACTATGTATGATGAAGTTAGTGATTTGTTTTCAATCAGTAATTTCCAAGTCTAAACTTCATGGCTGTATAAAGGTAGATAAATATTTTTTTCCTCTTAATTCAAACATTCCTGAAATTGACAATTGAAAAATAGTGTGAAACGATTTTTAGATAAAAAGGCTATACAATTTCTCAGGTATGTTTTATTTTTATGGGAAGGTAGGTAAAGAAGAATCAAATACTATTTTGATTTGTCTGTATTGTCCTTAGTTCTCCAGAAACTACAATCTTATTTTAATTTGTCTATATTGTCCTTAGTTCTCCAGAAACTATAATCTTATTTTAATTTGTCTATATTGTCCTTAGTTCTCCAGAAACTATAATCTTATTTTAATTTGTCTATATTTGTCCTTAGTTCTCCAGAAACTATAATCTTATTTTAATTTGTCTATATTGTCCTTAGTTCTCCAGAAACTACAATCTTATTTTAATTTGTCTATATTTGTCCTTAGTTCTCCAGAAACTACAATCTTATTTTAATTTGTCTATATTTGTCCTTAGTTCTCCAGAAACTATAATCTTATTTTAATTTGTCTATATTGTCCTTAGTTCTCCAGAAACTATAATCTTATTTTAATTTGTCTATATTTGTGCTTAGTTCTCCAGAAACTATAATCTTATTTTAATTTGTCTATATTTGTCCTTAGTTCTCCAGAAACTATAATCTTATTTTAATTTGTCTATATTTGTCCTTAGTTCTCCAGAAACTATAATCTTATTTTAATTTGTCTATATTTGTCCTTAGTTCTCCAGAAACTATAATCTTATTTCTCCAGAAACTATAATCTTATTTTAATTTGTCTATATTGTCCTTAGTTCTCCAGAAACTATAATCTTATTTTAATTTGTCTATATTTGTCCTTAGTTCTCCAGAAACTATAATCTTATTTTAATTTGTCTATATTGTCCTTAAGTAGTTCTCCAGAAACTATAATCTTATTTTAATTTGTCTATATTTGTCCTTAATTCTCCAGAAACTATAATCTTTTCTTGTATGTGATGTTGCAATAAATTTCTAAGTATATGTATTACAAATAGATCCATATTGTCCTTACCGTATACCTGATATACCTGTTAAAAATAGGAGAATGCCTTGGGTAACCTCAACTTTATCATCCACGGAAGTAATACTGTATATTGATAAAATTCTACATGAGCTGACTTAGCTTGACATCATTGTTTATTTAATACATGTACTATTATATCATATTGATCTAAAGGTAGCATGGATGTTGTTAATAAGAGGAAATATTTATCTTTTTCCTTCTACATGTCTTTAATTATGTATTACAATATGTCATTCATAAGTAAAATGAATTATACTGCTCATGATGTTGAACAGAGTACATTATGATAAAAGTATGTTGGAATGAAGAACTGGATCGGTTACTTCCCATAGTACATTGAAGTTCTTAACATACCTCTGAAGGACTGGATCGGTTACTTGCCATAGTACATTGATGTTTTTAACATATCTCTGAAGGACTGGCTTGGTTACTTGCTATAGTACATTGAATATCAAACCTCTGACCACACAGAAGTGAATACAGCTGAGCAATTTTTTTATGCCCCAATGCAGTGGAGGGGGCTAACAGTTTTACTGTCAGTCCATACATCTTGAAATTATTTTCTGTTTTTTTAACTTTAGTTTGTTATGAAACTTATACACAAAGCTTATTAGGGCCCCGCCTAGTGGCGGATCGCCCTATAGTGATCAGTCTGTCCGTCCGTCCGTAACAAATTGTGTCTGCTCTATATCTAGAGAACCATTATAATTTCATACTTTATACTTGACATGTATATTAACCAAAACCAGAGGGTGTTTCATAATGTTAGTACAACTTCCTAGGTCAAAGTTCAAGGTCAAAAACTTGGTTTCAATTGACAACCCCATGTCCTATGGTAAAGATCGTGTCCACTCTATATCTTGAGAACGGTTATGATTTCAAAGATTATAGTGGGGGCCCACGGAGATGGCTCCCATCTCAATGATGTCTAGTTACCACCAAACACAGATCAAGCACAAATTTGGGTGAAAACTTAAATCGTTCTGGAGATATGTCCCTTTATAAGTGGAAAAATTATTGAAATAAAAATATAAAAAATATTGAATTTGCAATATATTTACAAGCGTGGGCATCTGTGTCCCATGGACATATTCTTCTTTTCTTTTCAGTTAAAGCTTTAGAATAAAAGATTTTGAACTTGAAATTTAATTCTTTACTTCATTACTTGGATAATGATTTACAATGACCTTATAAAAGGCTGTTCATTCAAAATTTCTTTCATAATGCAAAGGCTGTATGCCAGGGCTAAAAGGAAATATATATATATATATGTGTATATATCTCTTGTAACATATTTGCATGACAGTTTACTGGTCACAGAGCGGGTCTTCCAGGAAAGCAATTTTCACTGTTATAGTTGATTTGTGTATAATTGAAAGGACAATTTACAAGATTTCATTCATTGTCCTGAACTTGAGATAGATGTGTCATTTATTGTTTCCATTGCACATTTCTTGGACAAAAAAACAAAAAAAGTATAATGGTGAGAATTGA
This sequence comes from Mytilus californianus, assembly GCF_021869535.1. Classification (NCBI taxonomy): domain Eukaryota; kingdom Metazoa; phylum Mollusca; class Bivalvia; order Mytilida; family Mytilidae; genus Mytilus; species Mytilus californianus. Next base: position 29,452,231 of record NW_026262690.1, on the reverse strand, counting down.
TACTTTATGTGAACTAGTTTCTGACAGGTATAGCTTATTTCAATTGAATGTTTTCTCCACTATGATAAACAGCTGTATATTGTATTTTTTCTCCACAGATTCAACACCAGCAGAAAGAGAAGATTTATTTATACAGAAAATCAGGCAATGTTGTGTTCTATTTGACTTTGTAATAGACCCTCTTAGTGATTTAAAATGGAAAGAAGTGAAAAGAGCAGCACTGAATGAAATGGTGGAATTTGTATCGCACAATAGAGGTGTCATCACAGAACCCATCTATCCTGAAGCTATACATATGGTAATTGTTCTGTTAACACTGCTGTCTGCATTTTATCTATTATTGTCACTAAGTATCCCATTCAACCAAGTGTATATAATGTTTTTGACCCATCCATCAGTCAATTCTCTGTTTTTGCCATCCTAGTCGGTGCCTTCATTTTTCAGAACCACTGATGAGTTTGATGATCGGACCATTTTTCAGGAGGGGGGCTTGCAAAAATAACCCATAATATTTCTTGTCACCATGTTAACACCTTCATTTTTGTCTCGCCTGTGACGAAAGTCGCTGAAAGTGAGACATAGGGATTGCTTTTTTGGTGATGGCTCCGGCAACAGCTCCGGCGTCAACCATTGTTAAGTTTACTGCTTAAGTTAGTTTGATAGGAACTACTTGTGATAGATCATTGATATTTACATGTAATATAAAGTTGCATTACTATCTGTACATATCAGTTTTGACGACTATTTTGAGGCCCTGCCCCCTAGGACATGGTCCAGTGACTTTGAATTTATTATCAATTTTCAATGTTAAATTTTCTGCTTAAGTTAGTTTGATAGGATCAACTTGTGATAGATCAATGATATTTTGTATGAAGTTGCATTACTATCAGTTCATATCAGTTTGATGACTATTTTGAGGCACTGGCCCTAGGACATGGTCCAGTGACTTTGAATTTATTAGCAATTTTCAATGTTAAGTTTTTTGCTTAAGTCAGTTTGATAAGAAGTACTTGTGATAGATCAATGATATTTTGTTTAAAGTTGCATTACTATCAGTACATATCAGTGTGAAGACTATTTTGAGGCCCTGCCCCTAGGACATGGTCCATTGACTTTGAATTAATTAGCAATTTTCAATGTTAAGTTTTTCTGCTTAAGTTTTATTGATAGTAACTACTTACAATAATTATAAATGGAAAAATTGCTAAATCTGTTGTTTCCGTTCTCTAACTTTAGTTTGCCTGAACCAAATGTTATGAAACTTATACACAATGCTTATTACCACAAAACACAGATCAATTTTGAATTTGATGGTGTCGCTTTTACCGTTTTAGAGTTATGTCCCTTTACAATGGAAAAATTGCTGAATTTTTCGTTTCTGTTCTCTAACTTAAGTTTGCCTCAACCAATTGTTATGAAACTAATACACAATGCTTATTACCTCAGAACTCAGATCCAGTTTCAAATTTGGGTGGCATCACTTTTACTGTTCATGAGTTATGTCCCTTTATAACATTATATGCAAGTGGGGGCATCATCTGTGTCCTATTGAGACATTCTCCATTTATTTTCCTTTTCAGTTTAGTGTAAATTTATTCAGAACATTACCTCCTTCATCAAATCCCCATGGTGCAGAGTTTGATCCAGAAGAAGATGAACCTGCATTAGAGGCATCATGGCCACATTTACAGGTAAATAAAAGAGGTTTGATGGACACATTTACAGGTAAATAAAAGTAAATAAATGGCCAAAATTAGATGCTTAATGGCCACATTTACAATTAAATAGAGAATCTACCTAGCAGCAGGTTCTGGTAAAAAGGTGGCAGATTGTAAACAGCAGTTGACATTAACATTTATCAGCTACTGTTGATTCATTTATTTTTCGTGGATTGAGGAAAACTTGTATTTCAGTGGATATTTTATTTTGTGGTTGTACTAAAATTTGCATACAACCTTATATAAAAATTTCAATTCATTGATGATCTGAATTAGTGGTTCACCTGTAACCACGAAAATTGATACCCAACAAATAATAATGAATCCTCAGTTTACTTTTTGCAAATTTAATCTCATTATTATGCGTCATCATCTAACAGACATTTTATTTTGAAACTTTAATCACATTTATTTTAACTCCTATAACAGACATTTTGTTTGTTTTGAAACTTTAATCACATTTATTTTAACTCATATAACAGACATTTTGTTTGTTTTTAAACTTTAATCACATTTATTTTACCTCATATAACAGACATTTTGTTTTTTTGAAACTTCAATCACATTTATTTTGACTGGTATAACAGACATTTTGTTTGTTTTGAAACTTCAATCACATTTATTTTAACTGGTATAACAGACATTTTGTTTGTTTTGAAACTTTAATCACTTATTTTGCCTCATATAAAAAACATCTTATTTTGAAACATTGATCACATTTATAATACCTCATCATTTTACAGGCATTTTATTTGATAACTTTTATCCTCCTCATTATTTGGCATACATCAATGATTCAGAAACCCATCACCACAATTATTCAGATTTCTAGAGGTTAACATATGGTTTTAAAACAATAAAAAAATCAATTTATCCTTGAAGTCTTTTATATTTGACTGCTGAAATAGTGGTAATAAGAGTTAGGATAAATAAAAACATTTTTACAGTTCAAAAGGTATGGACAGTTTATTTGATTACTAGTAGTGCAAGATATTGATAAGTGAAAATTATGAAATGTACAGTAAATTATTATAATTGTTATTGTGTGTTGTTGATCTACCTGTACAAGTGATTAGTGTTATCATTAGCTGGATCAGGACTTTAAACAGTTATCAGGAGAACCCTTTGGATTATAATACAATTATCAGAGGGACCCTTTGGATTATTATACAATTATCAGGAGGACCTTTTGGATTATAATACAAAAGAGGTCATGGAATTACATGCAATTGATTATAATTGGTAATAAATATCGATGGCTAGAGAGAAAAAAAAATTTGACTACAACTTTCAATCAGGGCGCAGATATTTAACGATGGTTGGGAGCATTTGATGATGACGAAAGATGATTTATTAATGGTGGTGACCCTTCATAAACAGTACTAGTGCATGGAGATCCCTGGTGTTAGACAAGAACAGAACAATTCAAACCTATTCTAAACAAAATGATAAAAAAAATCAAATTCATGTGTATGGTGTAACATTTCTAAATTGAACAAAAACATTGTGATGGTGCCATCTATTTTTAACAGAAACAAGAAATCAATTTCAGATACAAAATAGTTTCAAAACAAAGATAATGGTCACTTAAGCTAATTTGAGGAGAGGCATGTTGTCTAGCCTTTTTGTAAATGTTGCATATGATATTTGTCTTGTTGTTTATTGTTTATTTGTGTTATTTAGTAGCAATCAGATAGTTTGGATTTTATACTAATAAATATCTTCAAGGTTGTTTCAGTGACAGTATCGCTAAAACATGTTTTCATTGTATTTGCTTACGTTTCATTTGTTTATTGTGGAAGACCAGGTGTTGACTTAAAGCTGTTATTTTGAATCTGTAGTTGTATAATCATTGGCACGTCTCATTTCTATAAAGATTATTATACCCCCGCTTTAAAAAAGTGGGGGTATACTGTTTTACCTCTGTCTGTCCGTCCATTCCGTCCCATGAACATTTTTCGTCGCATCTTTCTCAGGAACTACATCATAAGGATTTCGGAAATTTGGTTTCAGGGTTTATATAAGTCAGCTATACAGTGTGATGCATTTTCAGATTCATCACTCAACAATTTCCTGTTTACCAACACTTACATATTTTTACACTATTATATTTGGGCGGGGGTATCATCAGTGAGCAGTAACTCACAGTTTCACTTGTTTGGTCCTGCCCCTCAGTCATGGTCTGTTGACTTTAAAACAATTTCATAGTTTAAATGTTAGTTTGTGATGACGTCAGTTTAAGGAGAACCACTAATGATAAGTATGATATTTGGTATGCAGTTGTATCAGCTTTGGCACACCTCGTTTCCATGGAGATTATTTGTCCCCACCCGCTCAGTCATGGTCTATTGAATTTAAAACTTTTGTATTGTCTACATGTTAAAGTTTGTGATAAGGTCAGTTTAATGGGAATGTCAATAATATTTAGTATATATGCAGTTGTATAATCATTGGTATATCTTATATCTTAGTCTTTCTTCAGTCATGGTTCATTGACATAGAGTATTTAGCATTATATACATGTTAAAAGTATTGCTATTTTGATTTCCACATTTGCAATTTACTATCAAAATTATATGCAGTCTAGGTATATCTCTGTTTCAACAGTTTATTGTATTGTAATATCCAGACCACATTTTGTCTGAACAAAACCATCTACTGACAGGAAAGCTGAGTCAAATAAGTTGATCTTAAACTTTGAATCAGTGATTAATGAGAAATAATTCTGTTTATCACAGCCATGTTAATGTGAGAAATAATTCTGTTGTATGTGTTATTGACAAAAACTTCATAACAGTTTATATTTCATCCTCTTTTTTGTGTATCAGCAGTGTATACAAACTGTTTAAAGCTGTTTCATGCATAATTTATATTGTTCTTGGCAAACCATTTCATTTTGTTTTTTTATTATTTTTCAGCTTGTGTATGAATTTTTTCTGAGATTTTTAGAGTCTCCAGACTTCCAGCCAAATACAGGGAAAAAATATATTGATCAAAGATTTGTGTTGCAAGTAAGCATGAAATTAGAACTTTTAAGTTGGACATGATAAATGACTTGCTCTTTGCTCTTCAATTTAGTCATCACTTCATAAATTTAACAATAAATTTTGCAGCTGTGAAAAAGTCACTAATTTTACATAGTAAACAGTAAGACAGATTACTTACAATGATTTATTCATGCTTAGTATTATAGATCAGTGGTGGTCTTCATTGTAATGAAAAATTTGGTTATTTTTGGAAATTTGATTTTGTTCTAAAATGCCCAGAAATGTTTTAGTTTTTGAATATTTTGATATTAATGTTTTGATGATGATTTAGGTAGAAAATTGTTCATGAGACAAAATTGCCACACACATGAAAAACACAAAAGCAAAAAAACAGCTGTTCTTCATATTGTGGGCTTCAGCATGCAGTAAAAACCTCACTTCTTGGTTGATTATACATAGTTGTATACTTCATTGGCTTGTCAGTCGGCAAGATAGAAAGTACTTGTGATAGTTCATTGATATTTGATATAGAGTTGTACTACCATCATTACATATCAGTTTGACAACTATTTTGGGGCCCTGCCCCCTAGTACATGGTCCAGTGACTTTGAATTAATTAGCAACTTTCAATGTTAAGTTTACTGCTTAAGCAAGTTTGATAGGATCTACTTGTGATAGATCAATGATATTTTGTATGACGTTGCATTACTATCAAAACATATCAGTTTGACGACTATTTTGAGGCCCTGCCCCCTAGGACATGGTCAAGTGACTGAATTAATTAGCAATTTTCAATGTTAAGTTTTTCTGCTTAAGTTAGTTTGATAGGAACTACTTCCAATAAACAACAATATTTTCTATAAAGTTACATTACTGTCTGTACAAAGTGTACATCTCAGTTTGTCAACCATTTTCAGGCCCTGCCCACTTGATCATGGTGCAGTGACTGAATTAATAAGCAATGTTGCTGTCCATCAGATTGTCTTTTTCTGAATTTTATGCCGATAGGCGAGAAATATCTCTGTGTTAACAGTTTATTGTCTCGCCGTGACAGAGTCAAAATGCATGACATAGGTATGCTGTTTCTGGCGGTGTCAACAATGTATTAGTTTTTGATTAGATCTAGTTTATGGTGAACCACTAGTGGTAGGTCAATGATATTTGGTATGCAGTTGAATAAGCATTGGCACATCTCATTCCCATGGAGATTATTTGCCCCTCCCACCTCATTCATGGTCTATTGACTTTGATCGTTTTGCTTAGTTTACATGTATTAGTTTGTGATTAGGTCAGTTCAAGGGGAACCATTAGTGGTAGGCCAATGTTGATTGGTATGCAGTTGTATAAGCATTAGCACATCTCATTTCCATGGATAATATTTGGTCCCGCCCCCTCAGTCATGGTCTATTGACTTTGAAACTTTTGCTTCAAGTTTACATGTATTGGTTTGTGATTAGATCAGTTTAAGATGAACCACTAATGTTAAGTCCATGATATTTTGTAATTACAAGTCTTATTTCCTTGGAGATTATATAGCCCCACCCCTCATCATGGTTCATTGACTTTGAAACTTTTACATAGTTTACAAGTTAATGTTTGTGTTTAGGTTTGTTTAAAGCGAAAAACTTCATATGATAAGTCAATGGTATTTGGTATGCAGGTGTATTAGCATTGACACATCTCATTTTCATGGAAATTGTTTAGCCATGTACCTTCAGCCATGATTCATTGACTTTGAATATTTGCATAACTTACATGTTAAAGTATTGCTATTTTAATTTCAACATTTGCATGAACAAAATACAAAAAAGCGAGATATATCTCTGTGTTAACAGTTTAACTTACATATGATTTAGCTTCTGAATTAAGAAATGGTTTGTTATTTTGTCTGGGACTATAGATTTTAATTTGCACCATGTAAGTGATATTCAGGTCTCCTGGGTATTTACTTATGAAAATATCCAAATTGACAAAACAGGGTGAAAAAATGATTGTTAACTCACTCAAAATTATTTGAATTTCAAAACGGGAAAAAAAAATGATTTTAAACTCACTCAAGATTGCAGAATGATGTGAAAATAGATTGTTTTGATGCTACATAGTAACATAGACTAACAGATAGGTAATTCTGAAGTAAAATTACCTGAATTGACTGACACACAAACTTACCACTATGTTTAAACTACTGATAATTTCAGTGACAATTTTTAGTTGATTCTTTGTTAACTAAAAGAGCTTATTATGTAAATTAATATAAAACCAAATTGTGTATCACATTTCTAGGAAGCTCAGATTTGGAAGAAATTAATTTGTATTGACATTTTAAGAAATATTTATGATGTACATATTTTCAAAATTCACTATTTCTTAAAGCTATATTCATCACCAATAGCCACATGAATTTGAAAAATTTAAGCTAAATATTTTGTTCTTTCTTTGTTTCAGCTTTTAGAATTATTCGACTTTGAAGATCCACGAGAAAGAGATTTTTTAAAGACACTTTTACATAGGATTTATGGAAAATTTTTAGGTTTAAGAGCATATATACGAAAACAAATCAACAATATATTTTACAGGTAAGTTTTAATCCTTCCATTGTTGCAGGCTTGCTCTTAGCTTTTGTCTTGGGACTCTAATCACGTTCCTTCCTACAGAGCTATAGTAATTATGGTAATTATGATGATTTTTATGTCAAAGTATTTACCCTTAAAATTGGTAGAAGTTAATACAAAATTTGAGGGCTTGGCTGTTGGTTTTCATTGGCACCCACAAAAAAAAAATCCTAAACTGAAAATGTCCATAGTGCCTTTGTTAATCTAGCATGATATTGCCTTTTTTGGCCTCTAAATGGAAACTGATAGTCTTTTTTCCTGGTTCTATAGACCTAGTATATTTGGCCTAAAACCCATTACTTATTGTAATCAAGATTTTATAAGAAAGCTTGAAGTTGGTAAATTTTCCATGAATATAAAAGTCAAATTTAGATTGTTCAGTTGTCCTTGAACGATTCTGTAAACTTTATATTGTTGACCTATTTCTAAACTGAGAGATAGGCTGAATCATAAATAATTGATGTTGATCATTGAACCACTACAGACACTTTCACTTGTTAGTTTTTTTAATACTTAACTTGAGAGGGCTGACCTAATTATGATATTTTATGGAATGTATATGAACAATTAAAATATGTTCAGTTTCAGGTGTACTTTGATTGACAGCCATATATGTATTAGTTCTTTAAGCCAAGTATATTTGACATGTTGTTGCAGTCATTGAGATTGTTTTATTTTTTGTAATAAATTTTATCAATGAACCATAAAATATGAGGAGGAGGTCATATGTGCTTTGCCAGATGTCACTGCTGATGCACAATTTCTTGGCATTTAACCAGTTGATCTTATTTTAGATCCAAGAATCTAGAAGCAATTTTAAATGTCTGAAATATAAAACTTGAATAAAAAAGTTAGTGTCAATACTGCTTCTTAGTGCTGTTACTGCTGCTGGATTAACATACATATTTTAATGTTAGGGACATTCATTTCATTTGAGACAAAAGGCTTAAAACTTTTGTCTTTGAAGACTTGAAAGCTAGATATGCTTCAAACAGAGGATATTACTTTTCTAATTGGAGCCTCTTTCTCACTAGTTAGAGAAATGTATGCTGATACATGTAAATCAAAGCATAAATGACCCACTTAAATTCTTGTTACAATTAATTTTAATTTAAAGAAACAGTTGACACTTTCAATGCTATTAAAGTATATATTTTCCTGTAACCATTTACTTCCTGATTCGATCTTTGTATTATCATATGTAGGAACTTTTTTGCATATTTACAATAAAATTTAATCTAAACCAGGAAATCATTTCTTGTTTTGTATTGAAGTAACGTAAACTTAATATTTAGCAATAATAACAGGGGCTTATTATTGCAGATAAAGTCATAAAATTTCAACTGTTTTTTGTTTGTTTTTCTTCAAACTTTGATTTGCCCTGTTTCACAGTTTGATATATTGCTCAGGATACTCCTTCACAGCAATAAGGGGGAAATTCATAAGAACAATAATGTATTTCATACAACCCCCTTATAACACAATATTTGCATTTAATTTCTCCTACAAAATACTGAATGAATATCAATGAAACTTATCTAGAGTTTGTATAAAGATGAGAGTATAATTTGTATTTTCTTGAACACTTAAAATCTTGATTGTATCTACTGAAGAATTCCACAAGAATTTGTATTCAATGAATGATAATAAATAATCCATAGTTATTAAAGTCTATCAAACCTTTGTATAATTATCTATATTTGTATTTCAGCTTTATATATGAAACAGAGCACCATAATGGTATAGCAGAATTGTTAGAAATCTTAGGAAGGTAATTATATCTTATGATGGAACATTAGTGTACTTTATAATAATATGTTAACCTTGAAAACAGATAAAGAATTTTTCCATGATTGGCTAGGGTCATTATGATACTTGTTTTTTTCCAAAATGGTTCAAAATACTTGGAATTTCAGGAAATTCTGGCTAAAAAGTGTATTATCACCAATTAAAGGGATAATTGGTATTAAATGGATACAGTTTACAAAGTTTCTATCTGCCAAGGGTACAACCCATGATTATTTCTATGTCACTTTATCCAAAGTAAGGTGTTCACTATACCAAATTATGTAATCTGATGTAAACACATCAGCATTGTTTTGATACTCCACATGCTGATTTAAGAATTGACATAATATTTTTGCTTCTTATATTTCAGTATTATTAATGGTTTTGCCCTACCATTAAAAGAAGAGCACAAAGTATTTTTGTTAAAAGTTCTATTGCCTTTACATAAAGTGAAGTCTTTAAGTGTGTACCATCCACAACTGGCGTACTGTGTTGTTCAGTTTCTGGAGAAAGACCCAAGTTTAACAGAACCTGTAAGTATGCACTTTGGTGAAGACTTGAGGGTATTCCATTTAAATGTGTAGGGGTCGGAAAGCACTATTAGTGTATTCCATTAAAAATTTGCAGCGGTCTGAAAGTACTTTTTTTTTCAAGGTCACTAAAACACAACCATGACCACCACTACATGAATGCATGTTTTATAAAACTATACCATGTTAAAACATATCAAAGATTAGCTGATACTAAATAGTAGTGCACTAACATTTATACAATAATGTTTTACTATGCAAAACAAAGTATCCAAGGTTGAGGATGTAATGTACGACCAGATGTTCTTTCCGTTCCATTATGATTTTAAGCATGACCATTATAAAAATAAGATGTTGTATGATTGCCAATGAGATGTTGTATGGTTGCCAATGAGAACTATCCACCAGAAACCAAAGGTTTGTCGGTAAATTTAAAATACAGGCAAAATTAATTTGGACAATTGAATGGCTTCCCCTGACAGCTTGGGTGTCAAACATACCGTTATTTATAACATAAGTTACAAAGGCAGCAGTCCTTTTGCACCAATTTTTATTTTTCAAAGGTATTAACTGTGTGTATATACAGAATTTATTTGTGCCTATTTACTTGTACACATACGTATCATACATAATAATCATTTGTTTGACTGTAAATAGTTTTTGTATACTTTATACTGGCTCAAATGAAAGGTATTTTGAAAACAAGTGGTGCAAACCGATTTCTCCCATTACAAATGTTCATCAGCCTTAATATAACTTATAGTATGTACATGCTTTGTTTGTAGAGTTACTTCCCTTATCTTGCACTGATTTCAAAAATATATCCCTTTACATTATGTTTAATTTTAAAATATAAATGCTTAATTAGAAATTGCAATAGGAAACACATTTTATATTATTGTGGCAATTAAACCATATTTTAAGACGTTTTGGCCACAGGTAATGTTGGAACTGAAAAAGGCCAGTGGCCTAAAAATCTTAAAAAATGGTTTAATACCTACTATAAAATGTAAATGAATATAAAACTAAATGCAATGACATTATTTAATGTTCCTTTCATCATGTTAATGATTTCAATTTTTTTTTGGCACATATGAAAAATAATGTGTTGAAAATTATTCCTGATATCTTTACTTCTTTATATGCTTTTAAACTAATGTTATACTATTCAAACAAACATTGAAAAAGGTGTCTTAAATCATTTTGTATTTTCTCATTGCCAAATGTGAAAATAAAGTAATTAAGAAAGAGGGGATGAAACAAGAATTAAAAGCTAGAAGTGAAACAGTAGTCTTCATATGCATGATGTTCTACTGTTTAAGGTGAAAATAAGAAAAGTGTATAAACTTAATTTTATTTCTCAATTTAAAGCAACAAACAACTAATATTTTAAATCAATTTTATTCACAAAAGCATACACAGTTCAAGTATAGACATTAATGCAGTAATGTATGGGGTAAGCATGCTTGAGACAATATCCCGATGACATGATGTCAATGAAAACCATCTAAATGATGCCTCCCAGGAGAAGCCACCTCCATTATAAGGCCATCTTTCTATTGCAGCAAGGGTGGCCTTATAATGTTGGGCTGCTGAATATTATAAAATTTGATATTCATGTATATGTTGGAAATAGACAAACAGTTCACAGTAAATGTTCAAACAATCTTAATTTTCCATGATACTGTAATTGATTTGTCGCAATATTTATGAAAGTATATTTTCTTTTATTTTTAGGTAATAATGGGACTGCTTAAATTTTGGCCAAAAGTACATAGTCCAAAAGAAGTAAGTTGTTGTAAATATTTAATTTACAATTTAAGTAAAGGTTAGTCAATTGAAATGCATTTACTATGAAATTAATTTTAAGGGGATTTTTACAATTCTTACAATAGTTTATGCAATAAAACTGTAACTCCTTTTCACCTGTTTGACAGTTACTAAGTTTGCTTTAATTGAACCTAGCAATATGGTTACCTGAAGATGAAGACAAGCTGTCCTACATTATGATTGCAGTTACAGTACTTTGTTCATTATATGATGGACATATTTATTGCTAAATAATTTTTAACTCACCTGATTAGGGTCAATGTGAACTATTGCCACCACTTGGTGACTGTTGTAGCGCATCAATTTTCTGTCCTATATTTTTAGGGCTTTCCAAAATTGATTGTGGTGAGAGCCTGAGAGGATGGGAGGTACTCTTTTTAAAGTAATTGTGGGTGGTTGCATTTTCTTTAGAATTATGTAAGAATTATTAGTTACATAAACATTTTATGTTATGGGTGGTTCTAAAAAAAAATGTGCCTCTCACACCTCCCATACATTTAATTCTGGAACATCACCTATAAAATTTTGTAGTCTGTGCTAATCTGGACCAAACATTGCCTGCATCATCATAAGAGGATCTACTTTTATGGTTATAAATGATGTTTGATTCAGTAATGCAAGACTTGTGGTAAATGATGAAACAATATTGTTTGTATATATAGGTTTTATCTGTCATCAACCACAGTCAAATTTCTTATGAAAATTTTACTTTTTTCTATGAATGAGTGAAATTTTGAATAAAATGATAGTTAAATAGTTTTATGTTTTTTAAATGATTTTTTTTAGGTTATGTATTTGAATGAATTGGAAGAAATTTTGGATGTGATAGAACCTGCAGAGTTTACTAAAGTAATGGTGCCACTGTTCAAACAGCTTGCCAAATGTGTGTCTAGTCCACATTTTCAGGTAATGTTGAAGCACTGTTTGATGGTGCATATGATTTCTAATAATTATCCAATTGGATGGTAATGTTATCTGCATTCCCTATTGAAGACAGATTTCATTTCGTAAAAGACAACCAATTATACCTAATTGGAACATTTTTTTAGCTCTAAAGACCAAATGACCTGAAAGTACACTTCAACCTGATAATTAGATTTAAATTACTGTGTACAGCACACAACTGTCCACAGTCACTTTTAAAATATATATCCTACCAGTATTCCAGTGTCGATGTAGTGGTCATACCATGCTGTACTGTGGAATGATTAAGTAACATTACAGACTGCTGTAGATATCAACACTACAGCTAATTGTAAATAGAAATCAACAAAATATTATTAAATCCTTGTTGTTTGGTCACGGATGGATAGTTCATACCATATCCCTTATTTTGTATGGAAAGATTCTTGCATGATGTCATACAAAATATCTAGGGTATCTGTCACAAATGAAAGAAATTGTATCTTTTCCCAGTGAGTAAAGTTTGGGTCAGTGACTCTTTAACAAAAATCATATTGTCTGGTATCAGGTTAAAGTTTTGGTTTAAAGTAGGTTAATGTTTTGGTTTAAATTTGGTTAAAGTTTTGGTTTAAAGTATGTTAATGTTTTGGTTTAAAGTAGGTTAATGTTTGGTGTAAAGTAGGTTAATAGTTTGGTTTAAAGTAGGTTAATGTTTGGTTTAAAGTAGGTTAATGTTTTGGTTTAAAGTAGGTTAATGTTTTTGTTTAAAGTAGGTTAATGTTTTTGTTTAAAGTAGGTTAATGTTTGGTTTAAAGTAAGTTAATGTTTTGGTTTAAAGTAGGTTAATGTTTGGTTTAAAGAAGGTTAATGTTTGGTTTAAAGTAGGTTAATGTTTTGGTATAAAGTAGGTTAATGTTTTGGTTTAAAGTAGGTTAATGTTTGGTTTAAAGTAGGTTAATGTTTTGGTTTAAAGTAGGTTAATGTTTTGGTATAAAGTAGGTTAATGTTTTTGTTTAAAGTAGGTTAATGTTTGGTTCAAAGTAGGTTAATGTTTTGGTTTAAAGTAGGTTAATGTTTGGTTTAAAGTAGGTTAATATTTGGTTTAAAGTAGGTTAATGTTTGGTTTAAGGTAGTTTACAATAAAGTTGTGCATTTGTTTATCAGTCTGTGTTCATCGGTCCTATTTCAGGTTTTGGTTAAGGTAGTTTACATGGGAGCTTGCTGTCTTATTTTGATATTCCTGATATCAAATATTTTCAATATATATGAATGTCTTTTGGGTTTTCCTGTATGGGTAATGCCTATTTTTCTGGAGTTTCCCATCCAGTCAAGTGTTTCTATTGACTGTTTACAGGTTGCTGAGAGAGCATTGTATTATTGGAATAATGAATACATCTCAGTTTGATAGCAGATAATGTAAACATCATTCTCCCTATGATGTTCCCTTCTTTATATAGCACAAAACAACACTGGAACAAGTAAGATGAAGAATGCAATCTCCTCAAACAATATACATAATCATTTTCACTTGTTTTGTTCAATGAATTCATGCATTAAAATTCAGTCTAAACATGACACCCACTGCATCTCATTGTTCCATATTTTAAACTTATTTGATTGGATTAATTCTAATTAGTCCCCTACCGACGAAGTCTAAGGGGACTTTAGGTTTGCACTCCTTCCGTCTGTCTGTCTGTCTGTCTGTCTGTCTGTCTGTCGTCTGTCCGTCTGTCCGTCCGTCCGTCCGTCAGTCTGGCAAATCAGTTTTCCACACTATTTTTCTTTGTGTTTGAAGATATTGATTTGATTATTGGTATATATAGTTTTATCATGACAAGTTACAGATCAAGTTCAAATTTTGTTCCGGTCTGATGATTTTGTGCAGAGTTATGGTCCTCGGACTTAGAAAATTCACTTAAATAATCAGTTTTCCTCACTTTTATTTGTCATGATGAAGATATTGATTTGATAATTGGTATATAGTTTTATCATGACAAGTTACAGATCAAGTTCAAATTTCGTCCAGGCTGATGATTTTGTGCAGAGTTATAGTCCTTGGACTTAGAAAATTCACTTAAATAATCAGTTTTCCACACTTTTTTTCGTCATGCTTGTAGATATTGACTTGATATATTTGTTATATAGTTTACACCATGACAAGTTATAGATCAAGTTAGCATTTTGTTCCAGTACAATGAATTTTTAACCGGTAGGGGACTATGTATTGCTATGCAATACTCTCAGAATGCTTGTTTAGTAGTATCATTTGAATTTTCTCATAAAAGATTAAATAACTGATTATAACTTAATAAAAGCAGTGAAAACAAATTTGAATTTATTTCATTTTACTGAACAATGACATGCATAAATTCAGAACATTACACTTTTACAGATGAAGAATGTCTTTCATCTAGACTGCTCTTATATTTTCTTGCTAAAAGTAGAAAGTATTGTCTGCTTAAGGAAGAAAATTCTCATTGCTAAATATTGTCATTTTGTCACCACTGAGTTCAGTTAGACAAGGACAATATTAGTAAAGCAGCCTAGATTAAAATATAATCTTGTGACATAAATCATGACATTGATTTTTCATTTGGCAATCTAGAATTAGTATCATTTAGATAAGAGAAAGGGAAGTGAAAAGGGGGAGGGGACAGGGTCTAGTTTAGTTTACAATGTTTGTTTATCTAAATATAGACAACATTCTATATTCTTCTGCTGCCATATTTGCCACTTTTTATATCGGATAGTTTGTTAATTCTAGATATGCCATAATTATTTATCAAGCTTGACTCACATTATATACATAGATATTTTTGCTTTGTTATCTTGTTGGAGAAAATATTTGAAAAATGTGTGATTAGAAGCAGCTATATTGAGAAAACAACAAATAAAGCAAAAGTATATCAGAATTTTAGAGAATATTTTGCCACGGTATATATAAGTATTGTGAAAATTTTTACTGTAAGGAATATAAAATTTAAATATTTAGTCATTTCATTAGAACAATTTGAAAGATTTATGTAGACTTACAAGTTATTTTCTGCTATATGAAAGGAGTAGGCCCAGTAAGAGCCCTTTTTGGCCCCAAAATATAGCAGTTTTACAAAATTGTTAAAATGTAAATTTGTAACTATTAATTGGAAAGAAGAATACTTCTGTTACATAAATATGGGCTGTTTTTGACAATACAATGCACATGTATCGGGTACTAGCAATATTAAGTCATGTTAAATTACTGAAATCTTCGAAATTTTAGCATTTTGGTTAATTTTTAGACGGTTTCCGTCTGAAATGGAAGTGGCCGCATTTGTGTTCATTCTTAGTATTTAAATGTAAGTTGTATTTGATGATAATACATAACATATATAAAGGTTGATAATGAACACGGATGCGGCCACTTTCATTTTTGACAAAAACCATCTGAAAAGTGACATATTATGGCATATTTGATAGATTTTTCATATTTAAGCTTGCATTTGAGCGTCTTTAATGACTAAATCAGTTCAAATCTTTCTAATAAACTAATTGAATCGACTGCAGTAGACACTTAAGTGTTTAAAAGTGTCCAAAATCTTTCATTAGATGAACCTGAATTTTGAGGCCAAAATCGGCCCTTACCGGACCTACTCCTTTGAAGAAATTTCACAATACTTTAAGAGCGTGATTTTTGTGTATATATAATGTATTAATTGCTGGCTGCTTTGTTTAAGCTTGTTGTTTTTATTGGTAGGTGGCAGAAAGAGCACTATACTTCTGGAATAATGAGTACATCTTGAGTTTGATCAGTGATAATGCCTCAACTATACTACCAGTTGTGTTCCCAGCTTTGTATAAGAGCAAGGAACATTGGAATAAGTAAGATAATCTTAAATCACAATATCTTAACTTGTGGTTAGTAGTTTTTATCTAATCTAGTGTGTGCAGAGAGAGAGATCTTAGGTCAATATAATTGTGATCTTATAATACCAGCAGTAAGATTTATGATTTGTATGAATTCATTTTCTACAAACTTAATAAATACTTGATGAAGAATCATTTTATCAGTTTATTACAATAAGGCTAAAACCACCATTTGAAAACAAGATTTGTATGATGCAGACAGAAAAAAAAAGAAAAATTTCTGTTGTTATTAAAAAAATCAGTTGTCACAATTTTGATAAATGAAGATATTTTTCATTAAAGATATCCATATCAATAAGTTATTGCCACATTAGCTTTGTTCATTGCATGTCTCGCATGTTTGCTGTGAAGGCTGCATCATCTCAAGTTCAGTACTTCACAAACCAAATGCACCAGTTAATGTTATCAACAAGTTTATGTAGTTTGTTTAGAAGAAATCTGTAATTAAACCGATTAATCATTAATGGAACAAGACATATTAGTAAACTGACTTTTGCTTAAAAGAAAATTTATTGCAAGCTGTAAGTAAGCAGCAAACTGGCTAAATCAAAAATGCCAAACAGATTGAATGAGATGGATATAAACTTGAAAACTTTTTCTATGTTACATGTTACAATATGTTAAAATAGCTTGTCAATCCATTGAGGAAATGCCTGTTATACAAGAATATCACTTGTTTGAGATCAAAGACAACATTTTAAACAGATTTAAAATTTTTTTTTTTTTTTTTTCAGGACAATCCATGGCCTAATTTACAATGCATTAAAGTTATTTATGGAAATGAATCAGAAACTGTTTGATGATTGTACACAGCAGTATAAAGCAGAAAGACAAAAGTATGTATTTTTATTATGCCCCTGCAAATTAAAGTTGGGGGGCATATTGTTTTACCCCTTTCTGTCCGTCCGTCCCATTATTGGTGTATAGTTATTCCGCATAACTCCTACAGTTTGAATGCTAGTGATTTTTATTAATATTTGGTCTTTTGGGAGATAGTTGAACTTTGTCATTTTTGGAGTATATACTTGCATAAGAGGTGCATAGCGTTTCCAGATAACTCCTCTTACAGTGAACCATAGACCTATGTGCTCCAATGCTCAACTTTGTGTATTTTAAAATAACACTTTGCATCTGCGGGGGCATCATTTGTGTCTCCCAGACACAATAATCTCTCAAAGAAAGTCCTACATTGACTTTGTTATAATACATGTAGTTACTTCAGAGTGGAGTGCGAGGGCATCACTTTGTCTAGTTTTCATTATACCCCTCGCAATTTTTGCGTAGGGTATGTTTTTGACCCCTCTGTCTGTCTGCCCGTCCGTCCGTCAGTCCTGTTCTTGTCATCGCAACTCCTCTGAAACCACACAACAGAATTTCATGAAACTTTATAGATGATAAGGACATACTGTGTAGATGTGGGTATCGACAGGAAATTATGATTCAATTTTTTTTCTAGGAGTTATGCCCTTTGCACTTATTGGCCTCAATATACTACTGCAACAGTTTGTCATCGCAACTCCTCTGAAACCACACAACATAATCTTATGATACTTTGTAGATAATAAGGACATAATATGTAGATGCGCACATCCCCATGAAATTTTCATCAGTTGACTTTTGTAGGAGTTATGAGTCTTTGAATTTGGTGAGATTTTGTTTGCCCAGTGACAATGTGGGGGCGTGGGGTATGAGAGTGTGTTCACAAAGGTTCTTTAATTATATTATCATTTAACTAAAGGAAAGAAAAACTAGAAAATTACAATTGAAAGGGAAAAAATGGGAAATGAAGTATGTATTCAAATTACATATCAAAACCCAATCCCCTAGTGCACACTTGATTAATTTGGAAAATGGTTTACAATTATGCACATCCCCAAGTATTTTTATGCCCCCGCCGAAGCGGAGGGGGCATTAAGTTTTACCCTTGTCCGTCAGTACGTCCCAAAATTGGTTTCCGTTCTCTAACTTAAGTTTGCCTCAACCAAATGATATCAAACTTATACACAATGTTTATTACCACAAAACACAGATCAAATTTGAATTTTGGTGGCATCACTTTATCCGTTCTAGAATTATGCCCCTTTATAAATGGAAAAATTGCAAAAATTTTCATTTTCGTTTCTAACTTAAGTTTTTCTCATCCAAATGTTATGAAACTTATACACAATGCTTATTACCACAATACACAGATCAAGTTAGAATTTTGGTGGTGTCACTTTTACTGTTCTAGAGTTATGCCCTTTACTAATGAAAAAATTGCTAAATTTTCATTTTTTTCCTAGAAATATCAGTCATTATTCAAGTAATTTTTAAAATTGGGAGTTATCTTCCTTTGTCCATGATTATAGTTAAATCAACTACAATCAATGCTTTATACAATGCAATGTTTAATTTTGCCTTCCACTGATAAAACACAGATCAAGTTGAATTTGGGTAGTGTCACTTTAACCATTATTGAGTTATGCCCCTTTATAAATCAAAAAATTGCAAAATTTTTAGTTTCCATTCTGTAACTTAAGTTTGCCCCAACCAAACATTATGAAACCTATACACAATACTCATTACCACAAAACTAAGATCAAGTACAAATATTGTTTCCGTTCTCTAACTTTAGTCAACCAAATGTTATGAAACTTATACACAATGCTTATTACTGCATAATACAGATTACCGTCTTTTGGGGTGTATAGTGCGCATCCCCTTTATGGTCCAAGAAACGTGAGAAAAAAAGTTTATTGTTCGTATAAGACTCGTAGACATTTTCGGAAAAGTTACAGCTCCAAAATCGGCAAACAGGAAGTTTTTTATATGGACACCGATGTCTGAGAATTTCGTACTGAATACGTAATTAATATGAAATTGCAAATATCCTGACAAATGAATAAGAATTTTTTTAGATTGAGATAAATCTACATTTAAGTTTGTTTTTTTAAAACCAAATTTAATAAATTGTTTGAGTATCAAGGACAAGATTAAATATCCAAATTAATGTTCTGATTGAAACAATAACATAATTACAAATCAGTCAAATGAATATCATTAACGTCATTAGTGCTGTAATAAATTGTTAAAATCTCATTATTTTTATTTTTGTTTGTTGATTCTAGCTGTTAATCCGGATTATCACACCTCAATCAACGGGCCTAATCAATGTCAAAACAAATCAGTGACAGGTTCACCTTGTTCCTAATTAAATTCGTTCAGGTTACAATTATGGGATTATCATGTTTTCAACCATAATTCTTGAACGGTTTTAAACAGTTGTTTAAAGTAGAAACGTATTTATAAAAATAAACTTCTCATAGACTAAATCATCACTTTACAATATCAAGTCACATGACTGACCCACATGACTGGCGATCACCTGATACATTAGAAAAAATGGCGGTTTATATTTTCAAAACGAGCGTGGTTTATTCAATTTTCATACACTTTTCATCTACTCTCCATGATGAACACATACAAAAACAGTAAGTTATGACAACAAGGAACACAGAGGCTAATTTAACCGACAACAAAAACTTTATTGTGTCTTTATTAAGACATGGCAAATTTCCGGATTGCAAACAGATGGACAAATTTACATGATAAACGTAACTACAGAGATATAAAATGTAACATGACAAATCAAGAACAATAAGATACATATTACAAATATAACATGTAAAACATAAAAACAATCGAGGTTTTAGCAAAAATATTCCGTACTCTTCCCTTCTCCTGGAAATTTCTTTGTCGGAGTTTGGACCTGAAAAAAGACTAAGAAAATATCTGTACGAAATTCGGTGGCGTCACTTTTACCATTCTTGAGTTATGTTCCTTTATAAACATAAAAATTGCTGAATTACGTTTCCGTTCTCTAACTTTAGTTTGTCTCAACCAAATGTTATTAAACTTATACACAACCGTTCTAGAGTTATGCGTGTTTACAAATAGAAAAATTGCTGAATTTTTCGTTTCTGTTCTCTACTTAAGTTAGCCTCGACCAAATGTTATGAGACTTACACACAATGCTTATTACCACAAAACTCAGATCAAGTTCAAATTTGGGTAGCGTCACTTTTACCGTTCTTCAGTTATGTCCCTTTATAACTATATGATATGCAAGCGGGGGCATCGTCTGTGTCCACATGTGGACACAATCCACATTTATTTAGTGAGTCTCAGAAATTCATTAGGCTGATTTACTGGTTTTTTTCAAATATGTTAACTCTCTGTTGTTTTTTCAATTTGGACAAATGTTTTAAATTCATTTTTGAGCTAAAACAATGCTACAAAAGGTGAAAGTTACACATACTGAAAACAACGTGTAGTAATCTTATTTAACTTAGTACAGGGATGTACATGTATATATTATACAGGATCAAAATTGCCTGTCACACAGAGGTACATATTTAGTTAATGTTTATTTTTCAATACAGCTTATCTTGTAACCATGTATGAAGATATGTATTTCGTTTTAATGTTTGATGTGAACCTAAATAAATCCCATCTAATGCAGTAAATATGACCTTTTCTAAAATAGTTAACTGACAGAAAATTTTGGGAATAGATTAATAGTAATTGTCGATTAGATTTGTTTTTATTTAGGACATGTCCAATATACTGATAAGCGTTTATTTTTATTTTAACAGAGAAAAAGAAAGAATGAAAAATCGAGAAGATGCATGGACAAAGGTCAACAATTTGGCAATTGGAAATCCACAAGTAAGACATCGGATAATGATAACTGTAAAGATCTGCCCTGTTAATTGGTTGATCATTTTAAATCATAATTGAATGATTTTTAGACTGATTAATGTTGATAAGAATATTCTTTTCTGGAATAGACCTTAAACAAATCTGTGTTGATGGACTGAATGTCTAAAGTAATGGCAAACATAGTGGAAATGATGCACAGAGGTTCCTATAGAACCTTATGGCTTATTTTTTTTTTTCAAAACAAGATGGCCAACCTGAAGCAAGCTTGGCAGAAATAATGTATTTAAGGTATTTCATTAGAAAAAAACTTTATTGTTTTATTGAACTGAACATGAGTAGAATTTACGAAAAAATTAGGGAAGAAACCTGGTATGTGACAACTATAAGACATTGGCAATATGAGAATTTTGATTAAAGCGACAACAATTGACAATAAATTTTCAAACATTTGCAGAAGACTTCCGGTAATCACTTGTTTGAGAAAATTAGTGTAATAATGCTATTGTCACCCTTGGGAAATTCATGAGAATGTCAAAGGAATCCTTACAATTGTCAAGTCATGTGATAGTAATTTGGTTTAATCAGAAACATTCCTCAGTACTAAGGTTTGATAATACCAGGTGAACTATTGTAAGACAACTAAATCAGTATTTTGTTATTAATTGACTTGTATCACAATGCTTTACATACTGGAGCAGAGTCACATGTTTTTAGGCTTATTCCCTTGTTGAACTAAATGAGAACGTTTTTGTAGTAAGGTGACACATTTGTCATCCTCATTGTTCTACCCAAGAAAATTAAGTAATGTTGATAATTGTTTCAGTATAAAGAAGTTGCAACTAAGTATATGGAAAATGGTGAGAAAACAAGAAATCCTGGAACACCCAATAGTTTAGATGAGGACACAGATATTAATATGAAAGAATTAGAAAAAGAAGCCAATGAGGTGGGTTGTTTTACAGCTATCAGATAATACTGGCTAGTACAGAATAGATTACAAATTAGGAAGTTTTGTGCTAGAAGTCTTAAATATGTGTATAAATAGGATGCATGTAA
Source organism: Mytilus californianus (assembly GCF_021869535.1). Taxonomy (NCBI): domain Eukaryota; kingdom Metazoa; phylum Mollusca; class Bivalvia; order Mytilida; family Mytilidae; genus Mytilus; species Mytilus californianus. Next base: position 29,430,203 of record NW_026262690.1, on the reverse strand, counting down.
TTAAAGATACAGTTTAAAGATACACGTATAAGTAAGAAGTGTATGTATATGTATGACCATTCCGTAGATCCTTTATTACAGGGGTGTGACATGTACAGATTTTGTTTCATCATTTTGGTACTTTAAACTAACCAGGAATTAGGAATGTCATATAATTCTTGAATACAGTTCACTTACTTTTCAAGTTTTTATGCCCCCGCCGTAGCGAAGGGGGCATTAAGTTTTACCCTTGTCTGTCTGTATGTCCGTACGTCCCAAAATTGGTTTCCGTTCTCTAACTTTAGTTTGCCTCAACATAATGTTGTAAAACTTATAAACTATGCTAATTACTTTAAAACACAGACCGAGTTTGAATTTTGGTTGCGTCACTTTTACCATTATATAGTTATGCCCCTTTACAATTAGAAATATTGCTGAATTTTTCGTTTCCATTCTCTAACTTTAGGGGGCCTCGGTGGCCGAGTGGTCTAAGTAGTTACTACTGTAATCACTAGCCAGTCAACACTGAGGTTGTGAGTTCGAACCCCGCTCGTGCGGGTGCACTCGACTCCAATCTTAATTGACTAGGATTGTTGGTTTTCCTATCGAAGGTCGGTGGTTTTCTCCGGGCACTCCGGCTTCCTCCACCAATAAAAACTGGCCGCCACAAAATAGCCCAAAAGCGGTGCTTAAAAGTGGCGTTAAAACACCAAAATCAAATCAAATCTAACTTTAGTTTGCCTCAACCAAAGGTTATGAAACTTATGCACAATGCTAATTACCACAAAACACAGTTCAAGCTCGAATTTTGGTGGAGTCACTTTTACAGTTCTAGAGTTATGCCCTTTACAAATGGAAAAATTGCTGGATTTTTCGTTTCCTTTCTTTTTCTTAAGTTTGCCTCAACTAAATGCTATGAAACGTATACACAATGCTTATTACCACAAAACTCAGATCAAGTACAAGTTTGGGTAGCGTCACTTTTACAGTTCTTGTTATGTCCCTTTATAACATTATATGTAAGCGGGGGCATCATCTGTGTCCCATGGTCACATTCCCCATTTATTTTACAAGTGTTTGTGAGATTGATTGATATGTGGCAGTTTATAGCTTTGATAGCACACATGGGCTATGTTGCAGTGTGAACAATTTTAAATAAATAACAAACAAAAAAAGTCAGGTAAAAGACCCATCACATATATAAAATCCTTGTGTAAAACAAAAGTACTATTCACATATAAAAAGAAAGAAAAATCCAGTTAGGTATAAAAAATATTACATTATTTATAAAAATATTGAATTCTGTCAAAACAATAGTATCACATGAAGTGCAAATCAATCAAACATTTTATTATTATATAAGTGTTTCAGGAAATGAGTAGACTTTGTAATTGCATTAACAAATATAATAGTGAAATATAAATGTAATTCATCAAAAGATTAAGATATGTTTGAAATAGTGTAAATGACTATGTAACTTAAAAAAGCCAGTTTTGTTTAAGCATGCATTCACTTTATATATACATTTACCACTGCCACACACTCACTTGTGATTCTTAATTCAGATGTCTTCAAATTATGGTGAATTACGACAGGTGAATAACATTATAATTATTATCTTTCTCTTGCCTGTATTGCCAGTATGTACTATCTAATAACACAAAATATAATCTTAATATAAATCACAGTGTTATTCACAGTCAGATATTAATGCTTGGCTTCAGTCTGATCCTAGCTTAAACATCTGACATCAAACAACAAAAATCATTTAAACTTTACTCCTTTGCATCATTTGGAAGTCAAAATATTGAAAAAAAACAAATTAATGGAAAAAATGTTTTAAAAAATCTTGCGTTACAGCTGAAACAACTACCTTCTGAACCGAGATGTATGAAATCCTTATGTTGGTGTTTTTTTCCCCTCACTTTTCGCAATCTAATTATCTACAAATATTTTTAAGATATCTAAACTAAAAGTGTATTTTGAAAAGATGTAAATGATGATAAAAATGTATAAATTTCCATTGTAATATAGCAGAAAGTTGGCCTGAAAAATAACATGAACAAAAGGGGTAAGAGGATGTTGCATTTCACTTTTTTCAAAGTTTTACTTTTTATAATGCATGAATTCGAGGAAATAATCATTTTGATTTTGTTCAGGATTTTTTTGTCTTGTATTGGGTTACCACCCTTTTGGAAACATCTTGGTCAATACTCATCAAACACAGTAACTGACCCCTAGTGACTTTCAAAGGTTAAGGTTTAATCCTTGTCAGCATCATACAAATTGAATGACTTTTAGGGTATTTATCAAATTTCATGTTATTACCTTGATAATACAATGACCCTTAAGGACTAGAAATCATTAATCACCCTGATAGGGAAAAGGATTCCAATATATATTCTATCTCAGATGTTGAAAGTCAAGCTAAGGTCAGTGTTCCAAGTCAAAACCTTGTGAACACAATGCAGACTTGAGCTTGGTCAATCTTCTTCAATCTTAATACAAATAAATGCTAGAGACAGTGATCCCCCTTTGTCATATTGAATGTTTAGGTGGATGGTCTTTCTCAAGTCAGACAGTGATCCCCCTTTGTCATATTGAATGTTTAGGTGGATGGTCTTTCTCATGTCAGACAGTGATCCCCCTTTGTCATATTGAATGTTTAGGTGGATGGTCTTTCTCATGTCAGACAGTGATCCCCCTTTGTCATATTGAATGTTTAGGTGGATGGTCTTTCTCAAGTCCGACAGTGATCCCCCTTTGTCATATTGAATGTTTAGGTGGATGGTCTTTCTCATGTCAGACAGTGATCCCCCTTTGTCATATTGAATGTTTAGGTGGATGGTCTTTCTCAAGTCAGATAGTGATCCCCCTTTTTCATATTGAATGTTTAGGTGGATGGTCTTTCTCATGTTAACTGCTGGATGGATATTTTACACTTTGATAATTCAAGATATTATCAAATGACATAGTTAGGGGTTGTTTCACTTGACTGAATTATGTTTCTTTGCTTGGACTGACACAGAGCATGAACAATTGTATAAATGGGAAGAGTGAAGCAGATAATTTTAATGATTCAAGGGAAATTCAAGTTAATAGATTAAAAATGTCTAGATGATGAGCTGCTCTTTAAATTCCATATTCTAAGAGTTCTTCACATCTATTTTAAATAGTATACTTGTTTAGACAAAAGTTGAAGTAAAGTTTGATGACTTTTCACGTTACCTAATAGTTATTCTCCTAAATTGTTTGATGAAGTTGACTTAAATTTGGGTTTACTCTTTATCTTGAGTAATATTTTCCTTCAGAAATTTTATCTGATTCAAAATAAACAGACTTCCTCATACTGCTTAAAAGTTGGGTTCTTTCATATCCATTTTTTTGCAATAATGTCTGAACATATTCTTGGAAAACTTGGCTATCAGATGGCTCTCTACTTTGTTTAGAAAATGTGCAATGTTTTTGATTCTGATTTGCCATTGTTTATTTATAGTGCTTCTTGTATCCCAACTAGGAACACTTATTACCAATAAGTATAGACAAGACATAAATCTTAATATTAGATATTTATTTTTATGCATTGCAGCACAATTAGTTATTCAGATTGTTTTTATCCTGTTAAAATGCTGCAACATGTTGTAAATGTCATATATTGCACCAAATAAAACAAATCATTTTACCTAAGATTTTTTTACCTTATTTGTTTTAATATATTTTGTCTATTTCTTTAAATGTTAGATTAGAATATGTTGTAAATTTAGGAAAATTTGTTTACACCTTATCACCTTGTTCTAAACTGTCATTGATTTTTTAACTCTTACTAGCAAAATCAGTTTTCAAATTGTGAAGTATATTTGATATACATTCAATTCAAACGATGATGATGATGATGATGATGGATGGCTGCTTAATGCCCAGCGGCAAATTAATATGCATATTCAGGACGAGAACATGTTAATGTTATATAATCATTAACCCTGCTTTGTACTAGTCCGACACACTGAGCCAGATTTTTAACGTGCTAGTTCACTGGGCAACAGTCTGCAGGAAGACATGTCACCTTACCCGAACACTTTATTATGACTCTTTGCTCATACTCCTTAATGCTGCGTGCTTAGTGGAAAAGCAGCAAATACCAATTTTAAAGTCTTTGGTTTGACCCAGCCTGGGTAATTTAGACTTGATAATGTTTTTCTGGTCTACGTAAAAAACACAGAAGTGTAACTCTGCTGTAGTTAATGATATTGTCATCGTCAACATCTAATGGTAGATTTTTTGCTCATCTGGCTAAGAGAGCCTGTAAGAGTTTTTCTTCTCTTGTTTGTCTCGTTTGGGAAGCGGGCAAAATAAAGGATTAACTTTCCCCTCTTATGTCACCAATTTCAAAGCACATTTATATCATATCCTTTCTTTCACATAGGATCACCAAAAATATGGATGGGATTACCCCCTTGTGCCTTATTAATTCCCCTTTAAATCTGAAGTAATCACACTGATTAGTGTTCAGTTTTCTGATCATTTTAGATTAAGAAGTACTTACTAAGTTATTTCCTCTCCCATATAAATATTTTTGGAAAGAGAATTTTAAATCTTATGACCATGAACAGAGAGTGCTATACTTTTTATACCCCCGCCATAGCGGAGGGGGCATTAAGTTTTACCCTTGTCCGTCTGTACGTCCGTCCGTTTGTCCGTATGTACGTCCCAAAGTTGGTTTCCGTTCTTTAACTTTAGTTTGCCTCAATCAAATGTTATGAATCTTGTACACAATGCTTAATACCACAAAAACACAGACAAGTTTGAATTTTGGTGGCGTCACTTTAACGGTTCTAGAGTTATCATGGTTATGCCCCTATACAAATGGAAAAATTGCTGAATTTTTCATTTCCGTTCTCTAACTTTAGTTTGCCTAAACCAAATGCTATCAAACTTATACACAATGCTTATTACCACAAAATACAGATCAAGTTTGAATGTTGGTGGTGTCACTTTTATTGTTCTAGAGTTATGCCCCTGAACAAATGGAAAAATTGCTGAATTTTTTGTTTCCGTTCTCTAGTTTGCCTCAACCAAATTTTATGAAACTTATACACAATACTTATTACCACAAAACTCAGATCAAGTACAAATTTGGGTATTGTCACTTTTACTGTTCTTCAGTTATGTCCCTTTATAACTTTATATGATATGCAAGCAAGGGCCTCATCTGTGTCCCATGGACACATTCCCCATTTATTTCACAATAAATTACTATTGTAACAACTTGTTTAGTGGTCTATTTGTTTAAAATTCAAAATTGTATCCTAAATGTAAAATGACATCTTTTTCTCCAATGGCCATCATTCTCCATCAACCTTGACTCCCTTTGTAGAAGCTGCCATATTTATTTCTTGTTTAATTTGTTCTGTCCTGAAAATAAGACATGGAGTATTTGGACAGACACCCTGTCACTTCCTGTCCAAGTACTTTGGGAGTCTCCTTCCAGTTTAGTAAACACTAAACGTATATCTCTACTGATATAAATAATTGCATTAATCTTAAAACTTGCTGACAATAAAAAAATCAAGTATTCATATTATCAGTGGGAAGATATTCATCCATTCATTGAGTAATTTATGTTATACATGTAATGACAATTATGTAATGCATTATACAATGATATGAATTGTTTGGTTTGAAAATATATAGGATTTTAAATGTACTGACAAAAATTATATGATGTTAATAATGATATATGTTTTCATATCCACACTTTCAGATTACGGTAAGATATTTTTTTTTTACTACTAGTAGCATTAGGTCACACTTATATATCTGTATTCACACTGCATGTTCTCAACTACATTTTCCTACAAGAAAAATATTGCTGCACCTACAAATATAATCCTGAATTTATTTTGTTCTATGCTTTATTAAAAAAAATGTACAATTATTTTGGAAAGTGTTTTATAAAAATTTATTGTATATTTTGAAAAGTAAAGAATGAAATTGTTGTTATATCAGGAATAGAGACTGCATGCTTAGTCTGTGTCAAAATTTGGTGAAGTAAATGTTTGCAAAACCTATACTTAGACATTATGCAATGTGGTATCTTGGTATATGTATGCCAAAAAATTGTAATGGTTTTTTAGTTTAAAGGTGTGTAGTTATAGTACTCATCTGTAAGAAAAAACAAATTCACATTAATCCAGAATGTAGTTGACCATTCTGAAATTTGAATTCAATAATCTCGAGAATAAAAGATAAGTTTGGAAAGATATAGGGAATTTTTATGTTATAGCTCAATAGTCTTAGACATAAAAGGGAAGTTAGGAAGGATTTTGACAATTCTAGTCCTGTCTCTCTTCAAACAAGAGGTATAAAGGGGATTGAAATGTTTTTGCTTTTACGCATTGTATTTTAAATCTACAACCACAGAATTTTGTGTTTGTATTAAATCCTTGCTCTGGCTGATCAGAATCTGAAGTAATCCCATAACTGCAAGGTAGACTAAAATATAAGTGTAAACTAAAACCTTTTGAAAACAAAATTTACTGAAAAGGGTTATATGTGTTCTGAAGAATAAAACCAAACTTTATTAGTGGTTCCTAAGTATTTTATATGAGATTACATCTAAGTTCAATAGCTCTTGTAAAATGAAAACATTTGCAGTTGAATAAGGTTTGTATTTCTCTATCATCCTGCACTTGTACATAAAGACTTTGGTCAATAAGGTTTTTCTTGATATAATTTTGTTTTATAGTTGAATTTTGTTTGTTTATCTCATAGCCCCCTTCAATTGAAAATAAAGAATAGAATTTAATTGTTTAAGCCTAACATCTCATAACAAAATGCTTAAAATAGCTAGATTTCATATTGATTTCATAAAGACAAGGTTATGAGCAGCCATTCAGTGACCTTAGTTACTGAAATACATTTTTAATTTTGAAAGATAGATTTCTGAAATCTATTTAATAAGGATTTATGGAAAAATATAATGCAAATTTTGATGGACTTTTATAATCTTATGTTTAAGTGAGCCTTGTTTTGAATTTTTTGTTTCTAACTTAATAGATGTACTTGAAATAAAAAAACTGATGTATGATCTTTCTGTATAGCTCTATCAGGAACAGGTGAGGCTAAAAACAACTTTTTTTCTTTCAAATAACATTGATGCCTGTAAAGCTGTCAAAGATTTAACACTGTTTTTGTGTAACCTTCACACACACAACTATGTAGACTGCAACAACCCCTGTGCAAAATGATCTCCATGCATTTTCTGGAGTGCAAAGATTTGAGTTTGCTAGTGATTTATTATGTGTTTTGTGCAGTTTTTTCTTTAGCTGCAGTTTGATCAATGTTGTCCAAGTGTATAATCATTAGAATGGTAAAGTCATGTTGTCTATCAACTTATCTGTTAATGTACATCTTTCAATTCATTTTCAAGCATTCTAAAACTGTCATTTTTGGTACAATATAATTTTGTAGAAAAAACGGAAGAGAAAAAGTAAAGATACTCAGAGATTGAAACTATAGAACTGTGGCAAAAATAGATTGTTCATAATGATGATATTTGAAAGAAAAATAAATGTAAAACAAATAATTGGCTTTAAAATTATAACTGACTTAAGTGTTAGGAAAACTTGTTGCACAATGCTGCCATGGTTGAGCACAATTCATGAACTTTTATTAGTTTGCTTTTAAACACAGAGGACACACACTTGAATGATTTACACAAATTTTGAGATTAACATTAAAAAGAAGACAATGTTTTTGATCCTACAGCTATTCTAGAAAAAAAAACTAAAGGGCATATTTGATGGCTCTTGACACTTTATTTGATTGATGTGAGTAGTTGAAAGGTGCATGTCCATTAGATATTTTGCTCAGTTCCTCATATACTTGAGTAATTGGTCAACTGCATTTGGTGTATATGTAATGATTGTAAGATGTGCATGTTTTTAATGACCTTGACCTCATGTTCATGGTTTATTGATCAAAATTACACCAGATTCTCAGTTACTTTAAGTTATAGGTCAACTAAAATGATAAGATATGTACATGTCATTTCGACCTTCAGCTCATTTTCATGAATCATTGATAATGTTCATGTTTTTGTGATTCCTGTAGTAATATCTTGAATCAAAAGACTTTCAAGAAATTCAATAGGCTGGCAAGACATTATATCCTGTGTACTCTACTGCTTCAAAATTACAGTAACATTGCAGCTCCTCAAGAAAAGTTGACCTTGGACTAATTTGACCTTTTGTTTTGATGCTCTTTGATGTTTTGTATGTTTAATTCTACCTACTTAGCATGCTTTGCTGCTTTGAATTTAGCTTACATGTATAAAGGTGCACTCTAGTTAGAAATTCACCAGTAAGACCATAGAAAAATATAGTTGTTTCCTTGCTCCCTACCTACCCTTAAGTTTCATGCCTACCCTTACACATTTTATGGACATTTTTGGTTAAGCACTGTTTAAATCCTTGCATTTTTGGTTATCTACCAACTTACCATATATTTTTCTACCAGGAGGAGGGAAACAAGTGTATATTTTTTGGGCAGCATATAAAATGATCAACAAATCTAAGCTACTTTCCTTGCTTCCCTTTGAAGTAAAAAAATACCTGATAAAGGTAGGGGATACATAAAAAAAAATATTAAGCATCAGAGTGCATCTTGGTAGTGTTAAATGAGTTTATAGAGGAACACTTAGTAGGTCTGGATCCAGATAAAAGTAAGGCATAATGGTCAATTGGTTATGATTCATTGACTATATACAGCGATTAATGTAATTATTATGCCTGAGTATAAAAATAAGATGAATAAGCAATTATAGGTCACTGTACAGCCATCAACAGTGAGCTAAACCCATACTGCATAGCAAGCAAGAAAAGGTCCTGAAGTTTATACTTGGAAATATTTATGATATTGGAACTGTGACTAGAAAGAAGAAGACTTATAAGTGTAATTAATTGGTCCCTGCAATTAGAAAAAAATCTTCAATCATCTGTTGGTGAATAAATGGAATGGTAAAATCTGGTAGTGTTTTTATTTGTGATGTCATGACAAATGGGAATCAAGTTCTGATTTTAACTGACCAATGTTGTCCATTCTACATGTAGTGTTTGGTAAAAAAATGTTTTATAGCTATGAGCAACAACCTTACATAAAAACAACTTTTGATTGGTTCAACATCTTTGCATAGTACATCATTTGGTAAATATTTCTCTTAAGATAAGGCTGTTTGCTCTAATTGTAATATCAATATGAAAGTCTTAAAATGAGATAATTGGGCAGTTTTTCATTAAATCCAAGAAGTTGCAGGCCTAAAGCAAAAAATTAAATAAAATTCAAATAAAAATTTTTAAGATGTCTTAAGGACGAATGTCTTCTGAACTACTGAAATATTTATTTCATAGATTTATAATACTTTGTTATATTTAAAATGAAGTCACAAAAAGTGGCCTTACCATACTATCTCCTAAATATAAGGTGTCACATAGAAAGAACTAATGTTTTCCTCTGAATAGTCCATATATATGATTTCTCTGCATGGTTATTTGTTATAATTTTGTATTATATCTAGCAGATTTTGCGACAAAATATTCTAGTAACAAGATTGAGTCTTAATCTGTCAGAAATTACCATGGATGCTTTGTTGAATATTAAATATTAATTATTATATATTTTGAGTGTGATTGTGTAATAACATTATTTGTATATGTGACAATTATTTTAGGAAATACTTCTTACCAAATATTTTTAATGAATTATGTTTAATTTTGCAGATAACGAAGAAAAAAGGCAAGGGAGACAAGCCATTGTTGCGGCGAAAATCCGAACTACCACATGACATAACTATGATAAAAGCGTTAGATAGTCATAAAAGACATGATGAATATCTCCCAACAAATTCAGAGGGCAATTCAGCTACAACTACCTGAGACCAAAAATTGATTTATTCATAAATCATGGACCATTTTTTGTCGTAATGTTGGGACATTCAATCTCTTTATCTGGTGTCTGCAAGTTTATTGTATAGTAGAGATGATAAAAAAAGTAAGTGAATGAGTGCAAGTGAGAGTAACTGCTACAAATTTTTATATTGTATATAATCGAAGAGTAAAAGTGAAGATTTTATGGAATATATCATCCTGTATGAAGTGAGTTCTGTGTACATTTATGTGCGGGTCAAGATTTTGTATAATTGCAATTCTGTGATAAATAGTCCATTAAATTAACTTGCAGCACCCTGTGATACTCCACCCACTTTGCCTTAAAAGGAATGGGAGGAGTCACAACTAGAAATGCCTGATAGATTTATGTACATTTTTGTTTTCTCATAGATGTACCTCAGGTAAATATCATGCAAATGGAGTTCAGACAGTAAATGCTTTTACCACATAAGATTTTGTACTGGATATATGTGTGTGTTTTACTAAGGCAATCTTTGATGATTGCATACCAAAATAGTTTACCAGCATAAATGTAAGGCTTTTATTATGTAGATCATCTCCATATATCCTACCGGTGTTGTTGATTTGTCAGAAAAAAGGTCTTATCAAATAAATTTTTGCCAAAGTTACAGATGATCATTACATTTAGATAATCATCACAAAATGTATTTGCCAACGTTAAATAGAGGTCACATATCAATAAGATTATTGTCAATGGAAATTGATAACCTGTATATGGTACAGATGTAAATACTCTTTTCATTGCAACAGGTTTAATCTGTTTGAATGATATACTGTATAGCACTTTCCCTTTGAAAACAGACATGATGGTATGACATGACCAACAATCATATAAATCTTAAATGAATCATTATCAGTCGAACCAGTTCAAGTAGCACATTATACAGTGCATACAGTATTATTGTACACAGAATATAGACCCCATCAACTGCTTTTATAGTCTAGTCAGAAAAACAATTAAATGCAGTATTTAATCCAATTCTGACAGGACAAGTATTAATTTGCCTTACTAAATATATGTATCAGTATATATGTGTTTGCATTAACTGTGATTAACTATTGGCAATGTAATATTATTGTTTATTGTTAAAAGTAGATGATAACGGGACGATCATACATGTATTGCAGATTGGGCAAAATTCGTATTCGTAACATTCTTGAAAAAAGTGCTATTTTTGTTAGCTATTTACTGTTGTTAATTTATTGTGAAAAATTGTTCATACCAAAAAAAAGTAATGAATTTTGTTTGTGATTTCTGGTAATTGTGGTGAAACTTTTGTAAACCAAACTCTCAAATAGAATTTAAAATCATAAGTCTTTTGACTTCTGCAAATAATTATATAATTCAGGACAAAGTGGGAAAGATGGTTTAATTTTTTCTTTTCAAGAACTCCAGAAATCAAATGAAATGAAAGAAAATTTCTATTGAAAGTTCTTATTACTTTCATATATAGTTGAAGGAAATTTGAAAGAAAATGTATGTCAGGTATTTAAAGAAAGATTTCTGTAAAAAATAAATGCATTTTAAATTTGTTAGTTACTTCATTCATCTGCTTATTCTCAAGCAGTAATATGTAAATTTTATGTGCATGGTCATGAGGTCATATATTGATGTGTTCATTTACTATTGTACACAAAGTTATCTTTTCTAACATTTATAATAGATGAAAAATATCAAGACATGTAGCAAAATGCAGCTATGAGTAGACATTTTTTGAACTGCAACAGCTTTGCTCATTGGATATAGAATGTTTGTAACTTTTTTCTTTGTACTTGACTTTCAGTTCAAAGGCATAAAAATGACAGAAAATCTACATTTTTGTATGATCTAAAACGTTCAAACAAGTAACAGCAAAACAATTAAGATCCATTTCCCCTATCAGATTTGTTTAGACTAATAAAATGAAAATGAATTTGCTACTATTTGGATTATAAGATACAAGGTTTCACTGTACATTATTTCCATTTCCATGTTTGTTAGGATGATGAGGACTGAGAGATAGTTACAATAAGTATAATTAGTTATGAGTGAGTTTGTTAACTAACTGTTGTTATGTTTGTTAAGTAGTCTTCTTGTTATTTTAAGATGGGATCAACAAAACATTTTTGCAATATTTTTTTTTTTAATTCTCATTTTCATTTTACTAAACATATGCAATCTCTCTTAATATTATAAAAGGACCTCGATTTTGTTTAACTGATCATATGTTGATTGTATCCAATGATTATCTCCCCAACATCTTCATTTATGCATTTAGAATTAAATGACTAGAACTTCATAATTCCATGTAGGAACATAATGCATATTGGTACTTAATATGATTTACTCACACTGAAACTATATAACAAAAACAAAGTTATGGTCTTATTTAACATTAGTCAATGTAATGAGGACTTTCAGAAGGAGGAGTGAGAAGATCCTGAAGTATATTTTTTATTTAATCGAAGTGGAACAATGTTGTAATAAATGACTTTATATTAAAGGATGGTGGTGGATTTTGAGAGCCCAGTTAACATTTTAAAAATCTTCTAAAATCAATTTGTTTCAGAGTCGCAATGTATTTTTTTTTGTTTTAATATCAGAGAACACATAATCAGTCATGGGTAGACATTAGAAATTATGCAAAGCACATTTAGTTAACTAGGTTTTATAATTATATTAAACTCTTAACTGAAACTGGAATCCTTGTTAATGTTTTGAATATCAATTCTTTTATGGAGGATTGTCATTTTAAGATTATGTTATTAATTGAATAATAAGTTACCAAAAATTACATTCCATTACTTAACTATAGCATTACCATTACCACTGATTGACATGCCAAGTTTGTAATGTGCCAGTGCATTGCCATATGTCTGTTGTTAAAATTCAAAGTAATAAAAGGAAGTGATAAGGGGATGAAAAGCTCAAAAGAAGAAATTAAAAAAAAAAAAACACATTTTGAGTGAACCAAAATCATGCTTTCATGTTTGCCAAAAAATAAAGAGACAATTTCTTTTATGAAATACAATATGAGATTTATATAGTAAATTTCCTAACTACCCTTAAAATGTATGAAATCTGGTAAATTAGTCGCACGATTCCATCGGGCATAAATTAAACAGATTCTTTAAAACAAACTCTTTTACAGATGGGTCCATTTAAACATTAACAAACTTTCAAAAGAACATTTACATATCAGAAGATATATAGGCCAAATTTCACTTAATTTCTAACATTTCAGTAAAATTTGATAAGAGTTTTTAGACTGGTTATTTCACCATACAAGTATCCAACTGTTAGATGTTATATAAGCAATCCACATTACTTGACACAGAAGTGAAGTAATCAATTTTTATCACGAAAAATTCCAATAAATCTGAAAATGGTCTTCAAATCTTTTGGCAGGGGAAAGAATTATTGTTTATTTTTATACGGTACCAAGTGAACGCACCTTGAAAATATGTAAGCAGCTTTAAAATTTATTGTGCATTTTCAAGGCAAAAATACGACACCAACTCAAAAAGGGTTTAAGGTACCGTTTATGTTGTAACAAATATAAAGTGAGGTAAGAACTTCCTTACATTTTTTAATCTAGTGATTACTTACTTCACTATTCCCTGGTGTGACTGAACTTTATGTTTTCATTCAGCATTGAAATTTTAAAGTTATTGTAATTATTAAACAGAAAATCATAAAATGTCAAATTTATTTGTTTACTAAAGTGTAACATTTTTGTATTCAAACATGAAATGTAACATTAACTTGTTCAAATTTTAATAATGACCTGTTTTAATTTAATCATGCTGTCTAGGTTATAATTCTTTTAGATGCATTTGAGTAAATAATAGAATGAGATGCACTATTTTCAGGTAAATATGCATGATGTACTAGGTCTTTGTTTGTGGTCAGGAATTGTCAAGAGTGATATTTTTTTCTTAAAACTGTCATTAAAATGAAAAAATTGAATTGTGTTTTCTACATGCCATGAGTGATGATTTATTGTACATTATAAATAACTATCATGAAAGTTTTACAGCTGAAGTTGTTGTCCTTGGAGTGTTACTTAAGAAATGTAAAGGAAAAATAAAGTACATGAATTGTGGGCTAAATGATATTGCGACTAAAAGCAAAAAAATATAGGAAATTAAATGGAGAAAAGCAAGTATACCTGCTGAAATACATAAAACTGCCTTAATGAGATCCTTGATAATTTGAAACTCTTGATATTTTTGAGATCAGGATGGGCTTATGTCAAAAAAGATTTAATGTTCAAGTAGTAAGGCAAGTTAAACTACAGAACACCACAGAGGAAAGAAAAGAAACCTGCAGAAATTACGCAGTATTGATTTTGTTCTGAATAATAATTGATTTTTTTCATGTGCAGTATTGTTTCAGAAGATGTTGCTTTGATATTTAGTATATGATATCGAACAGTTTATACCTTTTGAAACTGACCCTGTTTAACTGAACACTTTTCCTTGTAAGAGTTATCTCACCAAACACTGTTTTCCTTGTGATCGCTACTCCTTTCCAACCATAAAAGAAACCGACAAAATTATATGACCAACTTGCTTGTTACATCCTCCGGATGTCTAAATAATTTTGACTGAAGCAATCCAGAGACTCCATATGAGAGTTATTTCTCCTTGTGTATTTGATATAAGTGATATGTTTTTGTAACTGATAAACCATAAGTGATAGAGACCTATGGTTTTTGATTTGAGGTCCAGGGTCCACCAAAAAAAAAATAAGGTCAAGGTCATGTTCTGAATTTTGATTTAAGCTTATTTCAGCTTCTCTACAGAATTTATATAAGATACCAATAAAGTAGTTTTACTAAAATGTACACTGCAACATGTCGTAACATATATATTTTGGTTAAAAGGGTGGGTCAACATTTAATGGGGAGTTTCCTTCCCTCTTATGTTTAAAATGAGCTGTCATTAAGTATATATAGAAGGGACTTGGGGTCATTTGAATTGAGGTCCTTGCTTGTTGACCTTCAAATTTATGTCAAGGTCAAAGGTAAATTTGATGTTCTTGATCTTTGCTATAAATTCATATTTATATGTGATAAAGCTATGGTATCTTTTGCATAAGGTTGGTTGACATGATGTTGAAAAGGTCAACCGGAAGTAGCCATTTCCTGCACTGATTCATTCAAAAGTACCTGGAACCATATATTTTGGGAATCAGTGTGAAGTGACCCAACAGATGGTACTGGAAGTGACAATTTTAAACCAGAAGTTGCAATTTATCTCCCTTATTTCAAGCAAAAGTATATAGAAACCATATAATTTTTTAGATCAGCGTAATGTAAGCTATTATTTGACACCGGAGGTGGCTTATTAACTCCCTTTATTGATGAAAAAAGTGCCTGAAACATTGTATTTTCAAAATCAATGCGTGATAAGTTATCTTTTAAGTCCAGTCTTGGCAGACATACTGTTTTTATTCAAATTTCCTCATCGTAAGTTAATTCGGGTGGAAAGACCTTCAACTGTTCTCTGAACAATTGGTTTTTAATTGAATTAATTATACATAATGTCAAAATGCCAGATTTTGATTGGTTAATATGAGGTAAATAATTTACTCTATCCAACAGAAAGTACTTTATTACCCTTCACGGCGACCGACGCTTGATCAATTGTGTGCTTTATTAAATACGGATGGTTATGTACAAAACGTCATAGTTAATTACTTTAAACTTGAAATTTAATAAACAGTAATAACAAAACTTTCAGTTTAATAAATCAAATAACACATTCCTGAGAGGGTGATAGAGCAAATTGTTACCCCTTGGTTGACAATGTTTTCTCGGAGTAACAATCAGCTCTATCACCCTCTCGGCTACATATTTATATAATGATTGAAAATCTTAAAGGTTGTGGTCAAACTACAACATATATCAAACTTAAAGGATAACATTATATAAGAAAGGACATTTAGATGTTTTTAAGCATTTATCTTAGATATGACCTTTTACCAAACTGAATTAATGAAACATGGCAACCTGTATTAGACATAGGAAGAGAGTGAAAAATGTACATTTAAAACCAAAGTAATATGAACTATTAGGTCAATCCTATCAGATGGAGAAAAGTGAGTGTTTTCTTTTCAATACATTGCAGACAATGAAATTTGACAATCACTCAGTTTTGTCAAATCCTCTTTTTTGGAAGGCACGGTCCAGTTTGATTAGCCCTGTGCAGGGTATGTTTACAGATTTGTTAGGCTGAAAACGAATGAACATTCCCCAAATTCCCCAAATATCAGATATATGTTCCACTTGTGCCACTACCTATTCAAATAACTTTTTCGGGAGTATGGGTATCGGATAGGAAAGGAAAAGTTGAAAAGCAAATCAGATTGCTATGTGGCCATGCATGTTTTATCCATTTATGAACAAGGTCTTTGCTTTTTCTCAAACTTCTTATGACGTACTTGCACAAAATCTGTCGGAAGTGTACTGTTTGATATTTTAGTCTGGGAAAGCATTGTTTTTATTCGTTAAATTGGCACCTTAAACTAGCCTGTTATCTCTCAGAAACTGAGTAATTAAGTCTTTATGACCTGATCTGATGAGTCGAGCACTATCATGATGATTATAACAGTTTGATGCCCCGATTATGGTTTCTGGTCTTTCCGTTCATCAGTTTGTTAATCCGCTTCGTATCAGTTTTTGGTTACAGTAGTTTTCCATGCTCCGTATCCGTTTTTTTGTTACAGTAGTTTTCCATGCTCTGTATCCGTTTTTGGTTACAGTAGTTTTCCATGATCCGTATCTTTTTTTTTTTGGTTACAGTAGTTTCCGATGCTCTGTATCAGTTTGTTTTTTGGTTACAGTAGTTTTCTATGCTCCGTATCCGTTATTTTGTTAGAATAGTTTTCCATGCTCCGTATCAGTTTTTTGTTACAGTAGTTTACCATGTTCCGTATCAGATTTTGGTTACAGTAGTTTCCGATGCTCTGTATCCGTTTGTTTTTGGTTACAGTAGTTTTTATGCTCCGTATCAGGTTTTGGTTACAGTAGTTTTCTATGCTCCGTATCAGGTTTTGGTTACAGAAGTTTCCGATGCTCCGTATCAGTTATTAGTTACTCGGTTTTCGATGCTCCGTATCAGTTTTTGGTTACAGTAGTTTTCCATGCTCTGAATCAGTTTTTGGTTACAGTAGTTTTCCATGCTCTGAATCAGTTTTTGGTTACAGTAGTTTTCCATGCTCCATATCAGTTTTTGGTTACAGTTGTTTTTCATGCTCTATCAGTTTTTATCTCGCCTTGACGGAGTCAAAAAGCGAGACATAGGTATGCTGTTTCCGGCGGCGGCGGTGTCAACAATGTATTAGTTTGTTATTAGGTCTAGTTCATGGTGAACCACTAGTGGTAGGTCAATGATATTTGGTATGCAGTTGTATTAGCATTGGCACATCTCATTACCATGGAGATTATTTGGCCCCGCCCCCTCAGTCAAGGTCTATTGACTTTGAAACTTTGCTTAGTTTACATGTATTAGTTTGTGATTAGGTCAGTATATGGGGAACCACTAGTGGTAGATCAATGATATTTGGTATGCAGTTGTATTAACATTGGCACATCTCATTACCATGGAGATCATTTAGCTCTGCCCCTCAGTCAAGGTTTATTGACTTTGAAACTTTGCTGCTTAGTTTACATGTATTAGTTTGTGATTAGGTCAGTTTATGGGGAACCACTAGTGGTAGGTCAATGATATTCGGTATGCAAATGTATTGGCATTTGCAAGTTTCATTTCCATGGAGATTATATAACCCCACCCCTAATTATGGTTCATTGACTTTGAAACTTTTACATAGTTTACAAGTTAATGTTTGTGTTTAGGTTTGTTTAAAGGGAACGACTTATTAAAAGTCAATGGTATTTGGTTTGCAGTTGTATTAGCATTGGCACATCTCATTTCCATGGAGATTGTTTAGCCCTGTACCTTCAGTCATGGTTCATTGACTTTGAATATTTGCATATCTTACATGTTAAAGTATTGCTATTTTAATTTCAACATTTGCATTATCAAAATTACAAATAGGCGAGACATATCTCTGTGTCAACAGTTTATTTGGCATTTCGGTAACATTTTATCAATCAAGCTCTGCTGCAGGGACTCTGGGTTCAATCTAAAAATAGGGAGAGGATGTATGAGTGTCAATGAGACAAACGTCAATTAAAGATCAAAGGCAAAGATGTAGAGTTAAAGGTATTCGTTCATCCTTCAAAAATGACCAAAACCCAAACCTTATAGTATGCTTAAAAAAGGCCCCGGAAAGACACATTGAGATAATTAAGAAAAAAACAAACTGCACTAGTTGTACAAACATTAAATAAATAAAAAAAAAACAATTGTGGCACTCAGCAAACCACTGGATTACAGACTTCTTGCTCAAAACTGTTAATTATAAATGTGTCTGTAAATAAAATTTTCGAGCGCTCAAACCTTCATTGTGTTCTGACATTCTGACACAAAAGTCTCCTAACTACTACATCCGATGGTTCCAGTGTTCAGTAATCCTTTTTTCTTCGAAAAGCGTCTGATCATAGGAAAATAGGATAAACATGTTATTTGCCTGGTTGAAATGCCTACCTATTGGCTCTCACATACCAAAGATTTTGATGTTCTTCAAAGCGTTTTATGACTTGCTATTGTATTGTGGTTGACAGAAATTGTTACCGGGTAAACTACCGTCCGGATAATTATCCTCTGGATAATTCACCTGAAAAGAAAATATTTTCCTAAACGGATAATTATCGACCAGATTATTGCCTTGACCGGATAGATCTCCGATCAGATTATTATAAGGAACAAATTGTAGCTAGATACCATATACAGTCTATGAAAAGTGCGATTCGAAAAAAAGAGTTTCTTTTGTGGAGTAGCGATATTTTCTAATATGAAATTGTCACTATGCAGACACTTCATGAGAAAAAATTGTTTTCGGCGACGAAAAATATGTTTAATATTTAACAATATCAATAGATTATGTCCGGAAATACTTCACGCGATAAGCAGGAATAAAAATGTCTGAAATCGATCATTACATACATTTCAAGGTCGTTTTAAAGGAAAAGAATGGAGTGCATCTGTAAAACGAGAATCAAGGCTAGATATCTTTATGGGTATATCAACTGTCACCATTTCGTTTAAATACATACCAAAATTAAGTCCTGAAATATGTTCAATAGTAAAATAATAGCAAAGGTTTTTGTCCGTGGAAAAAATTTAGTGCTATGTTTTCTCATGTAAATACATGATTACATGCTATTTATTTTATTGTAGATGCTACATTTGTAATATTATTGCAGTATTTTTTCTGTTGTAATAACAAGTTTTATCTTATATGAGTTATCAGTTTTTAGCTCACTGCTGAACTCCAAAATTAAACTTTAAAGCATCTTTCGAAATTATTCATTGTTCTTCGAACATAATTTTATTAGATAAATGTTATATATACATTGTTGGTAAATAATTGTTTTAAGCTTTTTGCTGGTATGTAGAATTGTATCTTCCATGTCTGGGACAACGGTAACAGTACACCTGTCTTTATTTGCAATAATACTTTTGCCATATCTGTGAATTCATTTTCTGGGTTTATTGTAAACCGTTTTAGATTTATTGTCTCTGAATATTTCTTTTTATTAAGTAATAGTAAATCTTTGTTTGTGTGGTTATTTACAGCATGACCTATGATATAATCGAATAGTTCAGAAGTAAAGTGACAGTAGCCACATTAAAATTCCGCCATACACCACCATTTAAAATAGAAGTACTTAGTAAAACGATCGGATCGTGTATTATTGACATGGAAGGTGGTAAATACTGTCCAACATTGATAGGGAGAATCCAAAAATGATCGATTCTCAGTCAAACTTAGTAAATATCCGTCTAAATTCCATTTAATTGATAAATTTAATAACACTCAACGTTACCTCGATGATGTTTTTTTTTCTTTAAATTCAAAAAAATTCAAAAATACGGGCTTTGGACTTTGAAATTTACGTGAAAATCACAGTTATACGGACTTGTTTCTCTAAATGCCTTTACATATTGGACTGATTTTTCAGAAACGGGTACCACATGTGGAGCAGGATCTGCTTACCCTTCCGGAGCACCTGAGATCACCCCCCAGTTTTTGGTGGGGTTCGTGTTGCTTAGTCTTTAGTTTTCTATGTTGTGTCATCTGTACTATTATTTGTCTGTTTGTCTTTTTATTTTTGGCCATGACGTTGTCAGTTTGTTTTCGATCTATGAGTTTGACTGTCCCTCTGGTATCTTTCGTCCCTCTTTTAGTATACTACATTTTTGCAGAAATTCACAATTATACAGACTTTTTTTCTAAACGCCTTTACATATTGAGCTGATTTTAATTATGTGAGTCTAATTTGATGAGTTACAGATCGACTTTACGTTTCGTTCCGTTCTGCTGATTTTTTCCGAAATTATGGTTTAGGTTTCGTTGCAGTTTAGTTTTCGCTCCTCTCCGCTGACGATTTTTGCCATGAAAACACTTTTCCAGTCAACCTTGATGAGTTACAGATAGGCAGTTGCAAAAGGTAATTATTTTGTATGCTCTATCTGTTTGCGTGATGCATGTCTTCAATGTATATGCCACCAAGTAAAATTTGAGGCAGGTCAAAACTGAGGTGAAACAACTAGGTCACTGTATCTGAAAGATAAGATGGTTTTAATTGTAGGGAAGTAAGTTGACGAACCCAAGATTTTACTTTTTTACATTCATAACCTAAAACATTTTTGCTGATTCCTGATTTTCGCTGTTTTTTATACTTTCATTATTTCCATTTTTATTATTCAGATGATTTGAAGCCATGCCTTAGCTTAAGAGAATGAGTAGCTCTCAAAGATTGGCAAAGAAAAGGGAAAGGCAGAAATCTAATTTCAATGAAAAAATAAGATATGAATTCATGTCAGTATCTGCCAAAATATAAAGTCATAGTCAAAATTATGTAACCGATGGCGTAATTACTCCTTCACTAAAAGAAAAAGAGCACACACATTTATTAGCTTTAAAGTCACAATAACTTGATATCACCAAAGAGTGTTTCCAGTGCATTCAGTAAACTTTCATTGAAAATAAACTTGCGCATACGTCATCTATCAAAATGTTCTTGCATTATTGTTCCCTTGACATTTAATCTCATGCTAAAATATATATAAATATCAACAATATGATATTGGGTATGTTTTTATTTCTATAGGATGCTGACAAAACTTTTGAACATCAAGCTGCTCTAGGAGCTGCCATAGAGACATCACCAAATGATAGTTGTAGTTGTGTGCATTCACCTCATTCACCAAACCAAAGTGTTGAAACAGGAACAGCTCATTCAAGACACAAAAGACAAGTGACACTCTTGAAAACCAAAGTTACTCCATCACAGATATTATAAACTATATAATTTCTAATATTTCGTTTTTTTTGCATTTTGATCAGAACAACACCAAAAATAAATCCTCACAGTTACCAAATCAGATTTAGAATGTCGTAATATTTTTCAACATTGTCATATAAGCGGGAGGTTTGGCTAGCCATAAAACCAGGTTCAACCCACTATTTTTTCTTAAAATGTCCTGTACCAAGTCAGGAATATGGCAGTTGTTATCAAATAGTTCGTTTCGATGTATGTTGGCGTTTGTTTTTGTTGCACTTCAGTGTTTCTGTTGTTCCTTTGTTTTCCTCTTATAGTTGATGTGTTTCCCTCGGTTTTAGTTTGTAACTCGGATTTGTTTTCTCTCTATCGATTGATGACTTTTGAACAGCGGTATACTACTGTTGCCTTTATGTACAAAAGTCACTTCTCATTTCTACATATTCGACCTAATGCCGTATTAGCTGCTGTTTGTTGGCTAAAATCAAATAACCATCTTTATCAGAGTGCTACAGTAAATGAAGATTGGGTGAGTGATAGTATGGCTGATGATAAGGACATGTGGGAAGACATTACAGAGAATGAAACTGCACAACATGACTCAGAGAATGTAGATTATTTAAACGTATCAAGATACACCATCATCAAATCCACACATAAAAGATACATCATCAACAAGTGTGCACATAAGAGATACACCATCAACAAGTGTACACACAAGAGCTACACCATCAACAAGTAAACACATAAGAGATACGCCATCAACAAGTACACACATAAGTGATTCACCATTAACAAGTGCACACATAATAGATACACCATCAACAAGTCCTTACATAAGGGATACACCAATACCAAGTCCACACATAAGAGATACACCATCAACAAGTGCACACGTAAGAGATACATCATCAACAAGTGCACACATAAGAGATACACCACCAAAAAGTGCACACATAAGAGATACAACATCAACAAGTGCACACAAAAATGAAGACTTGATTGTAAATAGAGAAACAGAAGTTGTGAGTCAGGTTCAGTCTATACCTTGAAATGTTCAGGCCTTAACTGGTGAAAATGATGATTACACTGATGATCCTGTAGCTAAGTTAAGAGGTGTAAGATTTGATACATGTACTCAGCTCATAGACCAAGCTGCTTTTGTTGATAAGATACTAAGTATATCTTCCGGATAAGGCAAGATACCAATACTTGTACTCATGGATGAGCATTTAGGAATATGCTTTCCCTAATCTCCATTTTACTGGAAAGTATGGATGGAATTATGAACGTCCAATAAAATTGAGTGCAACGAATTGTTTTGATAGAGAATTCTGGATGTGAACCAAGCTGCTGACTTATAATGAATTGACACTATACAAGCTATTGCTTTACAAAGATGTGTGAATTTTACAGAAGCTGATATTTTAGGAATGACATGGGAGGGTAAGTGTTCCTGGCTGAGTTCTAACCCAACAACTGCAGTACGTCACTTCCAATATCGTTTGGATTATTTGATGAAAGATCTTGTTTTGTTAGACGCTAAGTCATTAGGAGAAGTAATACACTTTCGTTCACAGAATCGAATTTTAAAAAGGGTTCACCCCATGCACACGGTGTATTATGGATAAAAATGCTCCTCATTCCGAAAAAAAATACCTGTTCTGAGATTTCAGAATTTGTAGACAGATATGTGTGTGCTCGTCTTCCAGATCAAGAAGATGAGAAATGATCCACTCTAGTCCACCAAGTACAACGACACACTCATTCAGCAGCTTGTCGTAAAACAGGGAAGATATGTAGATTTAATTTCCCCAAGCCAATAACATCAACAACACTTGTGTCACAACCATCTACATAGGATCCAGAGGAGACACCAGAGCAGAAATCTAATAAAAGAACATCATCTCAGGCAATCCTCACTCCAGTTAAACAATTCTTGTCAGAAACAGATAATGTACACACATTGTCAACAGAGCAAGTATTAGATCAATTTCAAATTCCCAATGATGTGTACCAGGAAGCTCTCTTGAACTCAACAAAGAACACAACTTGTAGAGGTTAATACGCGATAATATCGACATACTTGGGCCGCAAAAAGTGCAAATTATCACAAATTTCACATTTACTGTCCATATTTGATAAAAATAAATTGAATCAAAACTTCTCTTGCTCCACGAACGTACAACATTGAATTAAGTTAACTAAGTTCTCGTTCACATAAAAGAACATTTTGAAAAAATTACGGAAGTCTTTTTAAAATTGTTAATATTCTTCGTCGTAATCATCTATATTGGCCATCCACTTTCGTATCTTCTTCCGGACCTTCACACTCTCTATTCGTTTCGGTTGAGTCTACTGTGCTTTGTGTCTTCATACTTTAAATTTCGGATCGAGCTGAGTTTTTTTTATTACATTCTCTGTCCCTTTTTTCATTACTATATAATTTGATGGTAATTCATCATGATTCTGTTTCCATGGCAACTGTGATAAGTATTGAGCGTTTACGTCTTCGTCCATTTTTATCTAGGGTTAATACTCCAACATGTTTCTAGATCGTGTTCCTCCGTTTTGTGCGAAACAAGAATGTTAAATATGTTGGTACCTATCAATGAGTTTTCTCTTATAGGACCGGAAAGTAAGTAGCCTATTTTTGACTTCACGGCCGTTGAACCATACATCCGAATTGTAGTCTGTTCCGATCAATAATGAGATTTCAAACGATTCTTCCTGTGTTATCGGATGTGCTAGCTTTAGTCCCCGTAAATAGATCAGTTCTCTGTTAATGTGGTGAATATTGTTCTGATCAGAGCGTTTAAAGGTATTCACTGTCTGGCGTCTGTTTCTTTAAAAACTGTTGATTTGTCTAAGTGTCTTATGTTTTTGTCTTTATTTCGAAATGACGATAATTGCAAAACTTCAGTTCCATCTGTATGTAAAGTATTCTCGCTAAATCCTCTGTTAAAAATGATCTTTGTGCTCCCTCGTCAAAAAGTATATGGGTATCTTTACATAGGTGGTCTGACTATACGGGTGCTACAGCATTTTTTAAAAGTACATTTGTGCGTACCTCGGCTGACGATGAGTGTAGAATTGTAGTGTCTTCTTCCTTCTTATTCGTATCAATTACAAGATGTACATACGTCTGATTGATTCTACTAATGTCCATTGCTACCATGAAAAACCATATTCTGCGGGGCTGTCATTTGTATTCTGCTCGATTTGTCTACTAGTCATTATCATGGCTAAGGCCATTGTTAAATGAACGTCCATTGTGTGGTGTCTTTTGTTGCAATTACGACATAAGTGATTTGATTTACATTCATTTAAACGATGTGTACCAAGGCAGTTGAAACATAATTTCGCGAGTTTCACAATATGCATGCGTGTTGCTGAATCAGATACGTTCGTGCAATGCGCTGGTGCGTGTATATCGTGGCAGAATACACAATGTTTATAGTTTCCAGATTGATAACGAGACTATTTACCGTTACAAAAAGAACATTTAAAAAATGAAATATTTATTTAATCTTAATCTTCTTTATACTACAGAAAATTTTTAATTCAGACATACCTGTGAATATGCTATATCACATCTGTTTATTTTTTTATTTTTTAAGTCATAGCCGGTGTGACAATATTTGTTTCAAAACCAGGAAGATGTTTGATAGAAAAACAATTCACCCGTACGTTAACGGAGAAAATATGAAAAATTTCCGGAAACAATACCCAAAAATCAATTATTGCTAGATGATATATATAGTAAATTGTTAAACAAATAAGTACCATTGATATATACTTGTTAATTTCATTGCTGATAATTTTATAATTTAACTGTTAAATTAAAACTAATGTTAATTTAATATAATGATGCTTACCAGAAACAACCCTGGATTTCTGGTATTAACAAACAGGGACTCTTTACTGGAATGCTGGACTAGTGAAGTACATTGTTAACAGCAGAAAGTGCAATTAGTTGTTGTTGAATAAAAAAAAAAAAAAATAGTTTCCAAATTCGGGTGTGTATTTGTTTTTTTATTTTGTTCC
The DNA here is from genome assembly GCF_021869535.1 of Mytilus californianus. Lineage (NCBI taxonomy): Eukaryota > Metazoa > Mollusca > Bivalvia > Mytilida > Mytilidae > Mytilus > Mytilus californianus. Next base: position 29,404,816 of record NW_026262690.1, on the reverse strand, counting down.
GGTCAAAAGAGACATCGCACTCGGTATATTGTGTAAAGTTTCGATGTCTTGACTGTGTCTATTATGTTTATTTCACGGAAAATACCCTTCTAGAGGTCTCGTAATAACCAGTTTTCTGTCTGTTGTTCACGAGCAAGAAGTTTCTTTAACTATCCCTGAAATTTATTCAAAATAATAGGTACAAGTAATGTTCCATAAGGATCTTGTTATTGGCCCAAATATTCTAGCCCTCTTATGTAAGTTTCAAATTGACTGTAAAATTTTCTCAAACTGACAAGGTGATTTCTAAAAGCGCTTGCATGTACGCTTGTGTGATTTTTAGTGTTTGTCCAAATCTCTCCTTCAACAAATTAATTGCGTCTACGTAGTTTGCGTTTGTAAGCGCAAAACCTGCTATGGTTTGTAATGCTTCATTCCATAGTTGTTCGGTAATTCAATTTCATAACATCTGTCAGTGAGGGGTTTAAATATATGGCACATTCATACGAATGCCAGAAAGTTTGCCACTCTAATATCTTCCCTGTGAATGTCGGAAGTGCAAGCTTGGGTAAGCGATGATTTTGACTACTAGCGGATGTATGCGCACTTACATGAGTGCTGACTATGTTACTAACTGGAGTGAACCGTTTCCTTTAGGTTTAGTATCTGTTCATTCTAGCTGTTCCATTATTTTTGCTTCTGAATAAGGTTGTCTATGGTTGCGGTTAATTCAACTGGATCGAAATCTGTATTCTCCTTCGCTTCCTCTACCTTTTGAAATAGTTTAGTAACAGCACTTCTGTTCCCCGCTCTTATCGATTTTAACTTGATTATATCCATTAGTTACGTGACCATAAATGTAGAGGCTAAAACTGTGGCAATTTACGCTAAGATGTGGAAACACGTCTGTTCAGCCATGACTTTTAATAAAAAACACTGAAGTCGCCGACGTCGCTAATGGTAAAGTACAAACTAAAGAACATCTTTATCGTTCGATAATCTCGACACAACTATCTTTTACCAACTTTCTTCAGCTGATGTGTTCGTAAATAACAACAACCCTGTCATACTACATGCATGGGGAGCAAACATGAACTTACACTATGTGTCTAATCCCTATGCGTGTATTCAATATGTTGTTGCATATATCACTAAAGAAGAGAGATGGATGGGAACACTGCTTCAGGTTGTAAGTAAAGAGATAGCTGATCAGGGAATCAAACAACAGATGAATAAAATGTGCCAAGACTTTCCAGGATGCAAGATTGGTGAGTCCTCAAGAAGCTGTATACCACTTTTAGGTTTATCTCTTCACAAATTTGATTTCCAAACAATCTGGATTCCAACTGGTATTTCTCATGAACGTGTCCATCTCCTTAAAACAAAATATTTCCTTTCAAATATGGAGGATGATGAAGAAAATGCTTTTGTGACAGAGATAGAGGATAAATATGAAGTGCGTCCACAGTCATTACAAAATTGGAATCTTACTCTATTTGCATCATTCTATATTCAGAAGTCTACGAGTACTCCACATTAAGTTAAAAGTATTCAGTCAGACCTTAAACTTGGTGACTGTCAATAATGAAAGTATTCCATTTGATGTAAACATCCAGGAAGCACCAGAAGAAATTGAAATTAATACATCTCATGGTGTTTTATTTTTTTATAGAAAAGGAGAAACAATTTGTCAAACGTGTTCAGTATTGATCGCAGCCTGAAAGGTACTTCTATACAGAACTTTTTCTGATCCTACCTTGGAGAAAGGAAATTGACCTTAATATTTTTGGAAAGTTTCTAGGAAAGCTATGAGGCTCTTAAACAGTCAATTCTTACTGCAAAAGACGCCTTTTAGCAATATGATAATTTGATAGATGGTGTTATGCAAGACTATCTAGAAAATGGCCCTAGAGAAACGGATTGGGATTTGATATCCCCAGAAATTCAGCACGAAAGCCTTAAAATACCAATAGGAAAATGGAGAAATAGATCCGCAGTTTGAACATTTAAACACTGACCAATTAGAAATATCACAACAAGAATCAACACATGTACCAACAGCTTCTTTGTCAAAATCTTGTCCAGTGACATCTGAAATTTTCTATCAACTTGTTTCAGTAGATTAATACAATGGCGACATTCGCTCCTTGAATGATGAAAATCGTACTGTCTTCCAAATGGTTTTCAATTGGTGCAAAGATGTTAATACTCCCAAACAAGATTGTGAGCAACCTCCTCCTCTCTATTTGTTTTACATCAAATGGTATTACGAACTCTACGAAAAGAAGGGAAACAACATCAACGAAGGCTTTGTTAATAGCACCAACAGGAACAGCAGCTCATTACAATCCACTCTGCCCTGCAATTACAGCTTGGACAGCACGGAAAGAGCTACCAGAGACTCGGTTATGAAAAACGTAACACTCTTAGATGCAAGTTCTCTCAACTCAAATTAATAATAATCGATGAAATTTCAATGGTTGGAAGTGACCTCCTCCTTCAGATCCATAGACGCCTTCAAGAAATTTTCCTGTAAAACAATGATTTTGCAGCAATACATATTTTAGCTTTCGGGAACCTACACCAAATCCCACCTGTTTGCCAAAAGTTTGTCTTTTAACAACCTTCTGTTGACTAAACCATCCTCTGTTTTCATCTCGGGGACATCTTTAAATTATTTGAATTAACCGAAATAATGCGGCAAAGGGATTACGCTGAATTCGCTAGATTGTTAAAGAGTTAGAGATGGGTCACAAACAAATGATGATCTAGTAATTTTAGAAACAAGAAATACGAAAGAAGATGACGAAATAATGCATGTTTATACAACTTATGCAAGACTTGACTTGTAAATTGAACAAATACTGTCAGAACTGTCTGAAAAAGTACATACCTTAACAGCTGTAGACATTATACCTGAGAGTATGATACAAAAAATCTCTACTTGATGATCCGGGGTTCTCAGGAGGTCTAAAAGCAGGATTCATATTAAAGGACCAAATTACAGTGGCGGTATTAGTTCAGTTCTCAGATATGAATATTGGGAAAGAAGCCCGTATTCAGAATAAATACACTTTGTCACGTTTTCCACCAAATAGTGTACCTATTGAAAGACTATTTAAAGTTTCTTTTTCACTTTCAAAATCCAAGAAAAACGTTCAAGTCACAAGAAAACAATTCCCGATTAGACTTTGTTGGGCTTGTACCGTCCACAAAATCCAAGGACAATCACTGAAAGAAGTTTTCATTTCATTCCAAAGAAACTTTACTGCCGGACAAGCTTACGTTGCACTAAGCAGATCAACTTTGCTGTCTGGAATCTTCCTAGCTGACTTCTCCGCAAAGAAAGTGAGCTCTACTGTTTATTCTGAAATGGAAAGATTGAGGTCTACATACAAGACACAACCACAGTTACTCCTACCAGATACTGATTTTCCACATGTTAACATATCTCTTCTAAATGCTCGGTCTGCTAAACACCTTTTTCTTGATATTCAGAAAGATCCACTTCTCCTGCAGGTCACAACAACAAACACATGGACTTCTAATATACGGAAAACAATAACTGACAGTACAAATTGTACGTGCTGCTAAACTAACTTTTGCAGAAGTGATGGAAGTGAAAATTACCACGAGCAAGAGATTAATGAGTTTGATATTGGTATATCGATCTCCATCCAACAGTTCTTCAGAATTTGTTAAAACTCTACATGATTTGTGTCCGTCATCTACGACTAAAGATGTCATTATTTTGGGAGACTTCTACTTGAATAAACAAAAAGTGCCTGCACATTACACTCAACTGACTCAGTACTTCCATCACTGAATTATCATCAATGTGTTTCTAACCTAACTAATATTTATGGATCAAACTTGGGTAGGTTTTCAACTGGGAATCAATGTAACACTTATAATGACAAATGCCTGCTATTACTCGGATTATTTCATCCTTCTTTTACAGAAAATAGTCATTAGGTACTTATAATCTGTAGCTCTCTGGTTCATGATAATGATGTTTCATTTTACTGTACTGACTTCTTGAAAAAAAAATTATGTCCTTAAATTGGATTATTTGACATTTATACATCTTCCATCGTTTTTTTGGTTTCAACTTTACCCCGATAGAAAAACTATGGGAAAATACCATGACTACTATCATATATTACTTAAACATGGAAGGACTTACTTTTGGATTACTGACACTACGGTGATGACTTGAACATCTAGTATGCATTTGATTCAGTATCATTGAGTTCATTTTGAACTAACAATAAACAGTCTGCTTATTTTAGGTTAATCTATATTGAGTTTGCAATTTTTCAAACCATGTTGATTTTTTTTAAATTATCAACCTTTCATTTTTAAACCACTCCTAAAAATGGTTTAAGCTTTTTTTGCGAGCGGGGCCATTCGTGTCGTTCCGACACATCTAGTTTTTTTAAATATAGGAATTCTGGTTAATCTATTTGAAATTTATTGACGGGTTTAAAATAACGCTCGTCACTAGGAAAGTTAATAAAAGCACATGAACGCGTCTTACGTTTCGGTAAAAATCTTGATGTACGTATACTAGAGCTTGCTGAAGGAAATTGGGAACAGATTCCTTATCTGTAAACTTTGTTTTTCATCTTAAACTCTCCTGCTGCCAGTTTTCAGTGTCTGGCAAATCGGGGTTGTGCGCTTCTTTTATTTCATCTATGCATTCGTCTGTCAGGTAGTTAAATTTTCCAGGTAAAAGGTAATGACCAGGAGTCAAGAGTGAACAAACTAGGGATAGAATGAGATAAGATACATGTATATGATTCTGATTAGAGTTCGTTTACTTGTGTGATATGGATACGGGGGAATTGGACTGGAGTTTTCGCCGTTTACATGTAGGTCCGTGATTTCAGATTATTTCTGGAAATAGTCAGTGGTAAGATGATTTAGATCCAGAATCGAAAAATGAGGGGGTGGGGTCCGATCTCAAAATCCCGAATAAAAATACACGAAATTCCGTAGTCCCGAATTAGAAAACACAAAATCCCGTTTTAAAGATCCTACCGTCCCTTAATAGTGTCAAATTGGATTACGGGATGTTTTTCAAATTTTAAGGTAAAAGAAATATGGATAACAACTAATCCATGCAGGTTTCATAATATTTATATTTTGTTTATCTGTAAAGAGAACGAATAAAGTTGGGGAAAACGGGGAAATGAATACGCAGACAGGACTGCCCCCGTACTGTGCCCCACCCAGTTCTTGATTTGTCAGTCTATTTATAGTTTTTGGATTAGTTCCAATGAAGTTATATTCAATACTCGAACTCTTAATCCCTGTTGTGATCACAAACAACATCAGTTAGTTTACTAGAATTATTCCTCCCTCACCTTCAGTATCGGGTTTCCTTTTTCTGCAAGAGCCTTTTAACCAGAGATCCATGATGATTACCGTTACTAGGTTAATGTAATTGAGAAACATCACCCGTTGAGATGCTGAATTATATTCGGAAAGAATAATTTAAAAGGAACGATGACAAGTTATACAAATTAAGGTTGAGACAGAAAAGACAAATGACTATATTTCGTATTTAATTAGCATAAACAAATACACAAAAAAAAAATAATTCAGTGTTGAAATTTTAGTGAGGCAATTGCCTCACTTGCCTCAATGGTAGTTACGGCCTTGTGATCGTATATCAAGTTGTGAGCTCTTATAACAACATCACCGTAAAAATTAGGATGCGATATCTCTCTTGTTTTAAAGATTTCTATAGGTATTGCCAAAATTCCAAACCAAATCTTGGTATCTTTGAAAGGAAAATAATTTAGTACAGGATTAACTAATCATGGTAATGAAATACCTGACTAATTATTTTACCAGTTATTCATAGATTATGTTCATTGAATTCCAAGACGTGACTAAGCACTTTAAAGCTGAGTCTTCTTTATACTAGTATAAGTATATGCAATGCATATCACCACATATTTAAAAAAATAAGCACTAACTGAAAAAAAGAAAATATTTGTTTTTGGAAACCAAGACAACCATAGGAACTTGGATGTGATTTTCCGCTTTTGAACAAGGTTTCCTATGTCCTTCAAGTATAGAGATCAAATGTAAGCTTACCAACAAAAGTAAATCCTTCAGAAGAAATCTAGGTGCTACTTTTTTCGGCAGGGGAAATGTTATAAGCACATTGCTCGCATGAAAAAAGGAGACGCCGTATGCTTATCTGTTCAAATCACCTAAAACTTTACAGTTATAAAATCCGTACTTCGTTAGACCTTTTCCAGATTTGACGACAGGCGGACGGACAAAAAGAAGCTTTCCATTACTATAACCAACTATTGGAGTAAGATTTGAAACCAAGATGGTAAATAATCATTTTTCCATTAAGCCGTTTGCAAAAGTTGTCGACAGACTTCTGTCTTGATTAACCGGATAACAGAAGTGTGTACTTAAAATAGGAAATGACATAATAGTGTGCGTCCCTTTTATATGTTAGAGCATAAACTTATGGTAGAACATATTAAAGGATGAAATTGAGTGATTATCTTGTACTTCTTTTGTGTTTTCTGTTGTTTTATGAAACATCCGGAGGACGTGGGGATGTTCCAGAAAATGGACCAGAAATAAACAATGGGAGCAAAGAATTCTTAAAGGCGCTTCAGAAAATTATTGGGGAGCGAGTGGAAGAGCTTATTGAAAGGAGGAGCGAGGAACTGTTTCTGAAGCTAGAAAGAAAGATCGAAAACGTAACCGAAACCAACAATCAGATTAAAGATCTCTTACAACAACAAGCTCCGACATTATTTCATTATACGAGTTTCAACACAGTGTTAAATGATGTTCAGAGCAAAGTAACGAAAGAATGTGACAAATTAATAAACGATAGGAAAGTAAAATTAATAAATGAAACTGAACACGATATTATTCAATTTATAAGTAAAATGCGGTCATACGTGTCCAAAACTAAGACAGCTATACATACGGTTGTGGTGCAAAGATATAGGGATATATTTAGTGATGCTGATGCAATTTCTGTCAATACAAGTGAGCGCATCGGTTCTAGAATAAACGAAATCTTCCGAAATATTTCAAACCTCGAATTAGAGGTGGAACAAACGATAGCTTTCTTTGCAACGCTTTCCGAAAATGCTCCACAGAAAGGTGAGATAATTAAATTCGACAACGTAATAACTAACTCTGGGAATGGTTACTCCGTCACAGAAGGAATTTTTACTGCTCCTATTGATGGTTTTTATTCTATCCATTGCTCATTTCTTGTAGTAAATGGTTATGTAAATGTAGAACTCATGAGGAACGATAATAAAATAGGAAGAGGCTATGCAGCGCAAGGAAAACATGAGAACACTGGTTCCATATGTTTTACAACAGATTTAATGAAAGGCGACGAACTATATTGCCATAAACTTCCCGATTACAGTACAGGATTAATTCGCGGAGATTTATACACCACTTTTTCTGGATATATGATAAGGTGAATTTCATAAAAACTTAGGTATGCATACCCCATATGTTAGACTTTTTACTGAACAAGATATCCATACCATGTATGTGACTGGAACAACGATTTTACGCAACTACAGTATTTCGAGGATGAACATAATCACTTTATACACATTTCTATTTATAAAATAAAGTTGTTTGCATAATAGCTTATTGGAATTTGTTTTAAATATTCTATATAATCAAAAAGTTTCATTTGAAGAGATAATATATTATCAAATAATCGAGAAAGAAAAATCTTTGTTCAAAAAATGTTATGAGTTTAATTTCACAATAAATCTTTCCAGAAAATATAGTCGTACGTTATTCACATTTCAAAAAGTATAAAACCTACTTGTAACTGAGACTTACAGATACTTTTTTAGAAAGGAGTTCCGGACCTTGATAAAAATAAATTTCTTCCTCCTGACTAGATACACGATTTACACTACAAAACGATATAGTTGACCACTTTGTGTAATATCCCGTTAAAATCTATCTTATTACGGCTAAGTGTGTTTACAATCGTCATATACCGATACATGCTCTAGAGAATTGCTTGACCTATTTGTATGCTGTCGTTAGTGAACAGTATATCCGACTACACTTATTATTAAAGTAGCAGTACTTATTCAAATATATCATGTAAGTTTAACGATTGAAGACGAAACTAAATTATTTACTGCTGATTCAAAATGTACGTCATCAAGATTCTGTCAATGTTTCAAAGTTGGTACCTAGGGATTTATTATTTTTATCATTTCTTAATTTAAATTGTTATATGCACTTCAAAACTTTTTTGAAAAGACAATTTTAAATTAAATACTGTTTACGGGTATGTCGTTGAAAATCTGATCTAATATAGTTGAAAAGGTTGATTGATTGATTGTTGGTGTTTAACCAGTACTTTTGGCTGTATAGTGGCGGTCAGTTTTGATTGGTGGAGGAACCCGGAGAGAACCAACGAACCTCGGCCGGAAAACTTACAACACTAGTCAATTAAGATTGGAGTCGCACGCACCTGGTATGTTCGGGTTTCGATAGTGGGAAAGACAATTGCAAAGATGTTAAATAAGAAACTAAGTAAATTTCGTTATACAGATACATAACAATAAGTAACATCAGCTCTATATAGGAATCTCTTACAATCGACTAAATAAAACACCAGTATATACAATGAGAAACAAATCATAGTATGCAGCATAATAAAAAGAATAGATAAAAGAACATACAGGAAAGCATAGACAAAGAGAACGTATAATTAGAAAACAAAGCAAACAAATAAAATGAATTGAATAAAGCAAATACATTGTAAATCAAACGAATACGCATGCTACATCGATCTTTAAAGACCCAGATGTTGCTATAAGCACCTGTCCTACCTCCATGACAAATATGTTGTTGTCCCCGAAGATAATGCCCCAAAAGCATCGTTTTCGTGTGAAAATTACATAACATAAACTGCTGGATAATGGCATAAGGTATTGACAATTCACTTGGAAACTCAACATATACCTCACGACACTTACCAAGGAGGAAATCTTGAATCTTAAATAGTTATTGGTCTATTCTATGTTCCTTTTGACTTTCAACCATAAATGAAAATATGGATCTTCCTTCACTGTATTGGATACCTAATTAAATAACATAAGTGTCCTTTCAAACAAGTTATATATTAAAATAAGGAGATGTGGTATGACTGCCAATGAGACAACTATCCACCAAAGTCCAAATGAAGTGGATGTAAGCATGCAATTATAGGCAACCGTACGGCCTTCAACAATGAGAAAAAATATTAAAACCAATGAAAACAAATATGATAGACATGAACGTACGACAACCACTAAAACACAGAGTCCTGACTTGGGAAAGGCACATAACAAATGTGGCGGGATTTAACATGTTTGTTGGATCCAAACCCTCCCCCTAACCTGGGACAGTGGTGTAACAGTACAACATAAGAACAAACTATAAAAATCAGTTGAAAAGGGCTTAACTCATCAGATCGATACAAAGCAGAAAAACATCTAACAAAAAAAAAAACAGACCGGACGTTGCAGGGAATTTATACAACCACACAACAAAAAAAGACATAAAGAACAGACCTGAGAGTACTCGCAGTAACTGACAGCTAGTTCAAAGCCAATAACAACTAATAAAAAAATCATGTATTTGTGACTAATATATTAATCAGTACACATTCAACATCAATGGATTTAGTTAGTGTAAAGAATTCATTAATAGTCAAAGAAAAACATGACCTTGTGCAATGCCAAAATAAAGAATCGACAGAACCGTGAATGTGCATATGTGTATAACAACAATATTTAGTATGGTTACTGATAACAAGATCAATACTAATACCAATAAAAACAATATTAACAGATCTAATTATAGTGTTGAATTGGTAACCTTTTAAAATAAGTATTTTAAGGATTAATAAGTTTACCCGGATCGTATCTAAGTTTCCGGGCTCGGTAAACAACATTACCGGAACAATTAGGATGTGCTATCCCGTTAAAAAAAAGTTTTCTACAGGTACAGCCAAACTTCCAAAACCAAATCTTTGTATCTATGGAAGTATTTAGTAAATATTTTAAGTAATTTTTGGAAACGAAATCCCTAACTTGATAATTTACCAGTAATACATAGATTACACTCATTGAAATCCAAAACGTCACTACATGCAGACACGGGCATAGCGAACGAGTTGGAATATATAACCACCGTAAGACGGTACCAAAGAAAGATCATTGTCAAAAAAAGGAAAATTAACAATAGGAAAAGAAAAATCGTCCCCTTTGTAGTAAACTTTTGTGTAGAGTTTTTCATGTAAAACGGAAATATCTAAATCATGGAAGGGACAGTTATTGCTGTTAATATTTGATTTATTTACAGTAATTTCTTTTGGGTAAATTTCGGCAGTATATTAAGAGAATTAATTATTATTTAACGAAAAAATATCATTAAGATAACGGTACGTGCTGTTGAATTTATCAGTTAAATGGAATTAAGACGTTTTTTTACTGATTTTGGCAATATGTCTGGGTCTTCCAAGTGCTCCAAGAAACCTCTTTCCAAATTATCAACATCGATTTTATCAACAATCAAAGTCGGGCTTCAAAGTAATTGTAAAACCAATTACTCTAGGGTTGGCCTGAATCAGATGTGGATACTAAAAAAAAACAAAGATATGTTAGAGTATATACAATCTAAATCGCTTTCCCTTTAGTATTAAACAAATTGACTTTTCGACCCTTTACACAAATATTCCTCATTCCAAACAAACAGACAAATTGAAAGACTTGGTTATTGCTTTGATTCATAATAATAGATGGCCAACATAGATACAAGTCTTGTCTTGTCTTAGGGGGGAAGGGGGAGGGGGAGGGGGATAAATTGAACTTTGTAAAATATCACTCTGTTTCAATCAAAAATATTTCTGAAATTTACATTAACAAGTTGCTTGATTTCTTGATTGACAACATATTTGTTATGTTTGGAGGACGTGATTTTCAACAAATATCGGCATTCCATTGGAACCAACTGCTCTCCTCTTCCAACCGACTTGGTTCTTTATTCATATGAAGCTGACTTCATACAGAAGCTTCAGAGGACGAATGAAAAGAAGATAGCATCATCCTTTAACTTCCCATTCGGCTATTTCGATGATGTCCTCTCATTATATAATTCAAAGTTTGGTGACTATAATGAACGCATCTATCCCATCGAACCTGAAATAAAGGTTACAACAGATACAGTTAAGTCTGCCTCATATCTTGACTTACATCTATAAAATTGACGATGATCGGTTGAGAACAAAACTTTAAGACAAAAGAGATGATTTCAGCTTCCCAATTGTGTACTTTCCATTTCTATGTATCAATTTCCATGTCGCTTGCATATGGGGTATATATCTCCCAGTTGATATGATATGTTTGAGGTTGTATATCCTATTAGGATTTCCTTGATCAAGGGTTGCTGCTTACAAGGAAGCTCTTAAACGAAGAGTTCCAAGTGGTGAAGTTGAAACCATCCCTTCGAAAATTTTACGGAAGCAATCACGATTTGATTTTACCGTTATGGAAGATTTGTTTCACATATGACGACAGATATGTTCCAATTACGTAACCATGTGACCTACCGAATAAGACTTATCACCGGGTTTGTACTTACATGAGTAACACGACGGGTTTAACATGTGGAGCAGGATTTGCTTACCCTTCGGGAGCATCTAAGATCACCCGAGTTTTGTTTTAAAGGGGATCGTGTTGCTCTTGTTTTAGTTATAAGTATTGTTCCTTGTGGTTTATAATTTTTGTGGTGTTTAAACCTTTAACAGTCTCGTCTATCCTTTTTCATGAAAAACTTGTTTCAATTTCAAAATTTCATATTCGGTCCATTTTCAGAGTTAGACAATTTTCTTGATTGATGATTTACAATATGGTGATGTCTTATGGTTATTTAAGAGTCAATTTCTAATCCACGATTGCATGATATCTTATCACATGATATAACAAACAACGAATTTTATAGAAGTAACACGACGGGTGTCACATGTGGAGCAGGATCTGCTAACCCTTTCGGAGCACCTGAGATCACTCCCGGGTTTTGGTGGGGTTCGTGTTGCTCAGTCTTTTTTTTTATGTTGTGTTTGTAAACTGTTGTTTATCTTTTGAGAGTTTTTCGTTTTTTTTGTTGCCATGGCATTCAGAATACAAAATAAATAAATATTGTATATTGAATGGCACAGTGAGACAGCACTTGTTAGAATTTGCTTGCATTATAGTTACATTTATGTCCCCATCACCAGCTATTTATATAATTTCTAAACTTGTTTTTATAACCATACAGTATCGATCAAAAGTTAATTATTCATTCTACGACATTTTTTTAAACACGATACAGACTATACTATAGCTATTTAAAAATAAAATCGTTTAATTAAAAAGTTATTTATAGATATAAAAAGATGTGGTATGAGTGCCAATGAGACAACTCTCCATCCAAGTCGCAATTTGTAAAAGTAAACCATTATAGGTCAAAGTACGGCCTTCGACACGGGGCCTTGGCTCACACCGAACATTATGTTCATTAACCGCGCGTAACGTCGCACCGTTCACGAGGAAGCCCCTTTGTTCAGAGGGGAATATGGTACTCACAAGGGAATGAGAAGGTTTATTCAATGTCACGTGGGATAGTCTTTACCAATCAAATGTTGATTTTGCTACCAATATTTACATACAGTAGAACAATATTCTTTATTTAGAGTGATTTCCTCGCTATTTCTGCCTCAAGTCTGAAAGTTTTTCAATCGTACACAAAATTTGTTTGTCGGGGTTATGTCTGCAGTTTTACCATATATTTGACATCATAAGCATCAGTTGAAGATACTTAGTATTCATTTTTATAAAAATCCCTAAGGCATCTGTACGCAACCGAAAAGTTTTAATAGACATTTTAACTTCTCCCACAAAACATCATTAAGAACTGCAGTTAGCCTCATAAATGCAGACTGGCTCAAGTTCCTGAATATTATCAATTTCAACTGTGTTTTGTTCATTGAAAACATGTCCATTCAAAGAGCCATAACTGAAATTTTGCAAAATAATTGAGTAGTAAATAGTAAGTTTATCAAGTCTGTTTAAATAATAGCAAAAATCGTCTAAAAACTTACATTGTGGACTCCTAACAGATATTTGAAATATGTAAATTAAAAATATTATTTGATATTAGTATTTACACCCATTTTACCAAGATGAGGATATATTATTTTTTTCATGGACTACATTTTCTCATGTGTTCTTTTACCAACAGTGTGTTGGAATTTCTTCGGATATGCCATCATTTTGTGTTATAAGAAAACAATTTAATTAAAGATCAGTGATGTATGGAGTCATTTACCAGTCTTTGACAAAGTAACATCAAATGCATAGTTATACACAGAACATTTATTTGTAAAATAGAACAAATCATTAATAACATATTAATATTTCCTGTTAATAATGTTACTGTAATTACTATTATTGAGATTTTGATAAAATATAAGATTCTATCTTTAACTTTAGTTATAGTGATGTACAAACTGACCAGTAAGCAGCTTCAGGATTGGGTTGTTATGGTGAACTTTAAGTTAATTTACTTTTGCAATCTTTTTAAATGATTTAATAGATATTATGTGTGAAGGAAAAATCTGTACGCATTTTTATTTTATTTTAAGGAGACTTGACAGCAGTTGACTTAAAACTGTAAACATGTCAAAATATTTTGACCAGTTTCCAAAATGGCAAAACTGGAAATGCAAGGCCTTGTGAAATAGCCATTTTGGATTTTGTTTTCTCGAGAAGGCCATTTTGATAGGTAATTATATAACATTAAGTTACAAAAAGCATGTTATATATCAAAATACTGAAATAATTGGGATCTTATCAACCTTAGTAGCGGAAATACTTATAAAACTACATAAAATATACTTATACATACTCAATAGATGAAAGTATATGATAATTCAAGAAAAACTAAAACAAAATGGCGAGAATGTTATATCGTTGGTTTATATTATACTTCGTGTTATGGAATTTGAATCTGCAAATGGGATGGGGGAGCGATACAACACCAAGTGTTTCTTTTTCTCACACCTTGGATGAAAATCTAAGGAAAGCCGTAGAGGATGCCGCAGGAAATATCACGAATGAACTGTTTCAGAGACTCAGTGAAAAGATAGACGAACTTGGGGATAAGACTATTAAAGATATTGTTTTGAAAAAAATAATGAACAAATATACTGAAACCACTGATAAAATAAAACAACTTGGCTCGAATTTAACTAGGACATTTAGCCAAAAACTGAACGTTACAGAATCGGAAATATTATCTAAGGTTGATACAGAAATTAATGAAATCAGCAGTGATATTCGAGACAAATACTTAGATTTTGAAAAAGAAATTAATAACGTTATAGATTCAAAACAACAAATGACAGTAGAACATTTGAACAATGCTACAGAATCAATGGTGAAAAATCTAGACACACAACTGGACCAGTTAATGTTCAATGTTTCCAGTAACACATTCGAAGGATCGAGCAGGACAATAGTGGCATTCTCAGCTTTGCTCACACAAAATGTATTGAGTGATGGAACGAATTATATTGCATTTGATCACGTGGTGACAAATATCGGACATGGATATAACAAAACTGGAGGATTTTTTACCACTCCGATGGATGGTTTTTTCATGTTTACGTCAGTATTTCTTGTGGACGATGGTTATGTAAACGTTAAGCTTATAAAGAACGGAAATGAGGTAGCCCGGGGATACGCTGCAAAAGATGTCCGTGAAGGAGCAGGATTCGTTAGTGTGATTCTAAATTTGAAGACTGGTGATGAAGTAGGTATCAAAATGATTCCCGGATGGATCACAGGGTGTATCAGGGGAGACTACTATTCATCTTTTTCTGGAACAAGAGTTGGACATTAGAAGTGCAACATATGTATTGAACATCAGTTAAAAAATAAAAAAAACAATAATATGTTACGTGTTGGATAACAGCATACTACGATTTCAATATACTTGTTTTCGCATGTTCAGATGTAGGAATGTTACATTTCCGCTCATTGAGGTTAACCAAAATATATTTGGTATACCATATATAAATAAGAAGATGTGGTATGATTGCCAATGAGACAACTCCTCCACCAGTGATCAAATGACGTAGAAGGTTAGCAACTATAGGTTACCGTACGACTTTAAACAATGAGCAAAACCAATACCGCATAGCATGCTATAAAAAGCCCCGAAATGACAAATGTAAAAAAATTCAAACGAGAAAACAAACGTCAAGAATCATGAAAAAACAAACACGATAAACAGCAACAAACCACAATCACTGAATTACATGCTCCTGACTTGGAACAGGCACATACAGAACGTGGCGCGGCCAAACAGGTCTGCGAGCATGCGAACCCTCCCACTAACCTGGGACAGTGGTGTAACAGCACAATATAAGGATAAACTAAAAAAAAAAAGTGATAAGGGTTTAACTCATCAGATCGATACAAAGCACAAAAAAAAGAAGAAAAAAAAAACTAACAAAAAGACAAACGACACATTCATTACATCAAAACTAGTATCCGAAATTAGTATTTTAATTGCAATATCGAGCTCGCATGTCCAAACAGTTACTGTACTTCAGTAGTCATTTTCATGCTACACACAATTTTGTAGGTGTTTAAAGGAGATGAATACACAATTTCAGTTCACTAAACTTACATTCATTCGTTGAACTACCAAATGCTTAAATTTTCGTATTTAAAAAAATTGCCTTGTATAAGCAGTGTACGGATTAGTGCTTTTGAAAATGTTATTTAAAGAAAATATCAACTACTGTTTGTTGATGTTTAAGTTAAGGTGAAGAAGTGGCGTATAAAAAAACATGAACACAAAGAGAAATGCCTCTCAAAACAACAAAACACTTCTAAGTGCATCAAAGAATGAAGAAATTGACACTTTTGAAACAAGAAAAACTAGATGGGACTGCAGTATTTACCGAAACAACTATTGCCTTTTCCTTTGGCAAAGCAGTCAATCTTCCTTATTTTATTATGCCGACAACCACTATCACCACAATTTCCGCAACCCGAATCTTTACCCTCTACTCTTAAAAAGATTGCAAACTTCCTTACAATGCAAGACTTGCACAGGTTATAAGAAACAGACGCACTTATCTTCTATATTGAAAAATGAAATAGAGAAGTGCAAGAAAATCAAAACATTTCGGAAACAGCGAACAAACGATAAACGCCAAAAACTTCTAATGCTCGAACGCAGACGTAACAGAGAACAGTAATACGAAAAAATTGTCCGTGAATAGACTTCATATTATAGGTTTGAAAGAAAGTACAGTATCTGGAACCTATCGAATCATTCGTTACACAAGAACGTATAGTTGCTGTTAGTATTTAACGCCACTTTCAGTACTATTGGCTAAATTTCGGTGGCAAGTTTTTTTTAGTGGAGGAAGCCGGATTGCTTGGAGAGAACCACCGACCTTCGTGAGTAAAACTGGCAATCCTAGTCAATTAAGATTGGAGTCGAACGCACCTGCCACTTGCGGGGTTCGAACTCACAACCTAAGTGCTAACAGACTAGTGATTCAGTAGTTGAACTGTTGAACTAATTAGACTACTCGGCCATCGAGGCTCCAGAACGTATTGAAAACCAAATAGAGATAAAAATTCCAACTTTGCAATTCTAAAAGCACTCATAATTTGAAACTCTGCAACTATGAGGGGTGACACCGGGGTGTTCATTTCCCGAATCCCGTCTTCTTGTATTTTTCCAACTTTTTCCCAGATCCCACTTTTTACCGACTATATCACACATCCCGACTTTGCATATCTCCCCTCACCCCATTATATCCCACATGTCCACTTTTATAAACATCTATATCCCACATTCCAAAAGCATGTCCCCCCTTATTGTAATTCTAAAGTCCATTGATTTTCCATAATTTTGTAGTGTATTTCAAAACTGATAAAGAACCCTTTTCTTTCACTGATTGTAATACATTAGGAAGTTTGTGCATTAATTTCGTCCCACGTGTGTTTTCTATATCTTCATTTGAACTGTATTCATCCTCTTTTAACGACACCTGTATTCCTGGGAGATCATTAAGCAGTACTTTGAAAACCAAATACCTAAGGTCAATCGATTGACATCTGTACAACACATAAAACTTTTCATCGAGCAATTTTTCTAGTATAGTTTGTAACTGTTGTTTTTTGTATCCGTATATTCTGTTTTTAAACATATTATTTTGCGGAATGAAGAATTTTGGACAGGTTTCTATCTGTACTCACTTGTATATTCGTTTAATACATCTTCCAAAAGACTGTAATACCATATATTCTTATAACTTGACTGACCCCCTAGAATAGAGATGTTTTCATGATATTCAGTGAAAATAAAAGTTCCTTTTCCATTAAGATAAATGATTTTCTCCATTCTAAATCTTTACAAGGAGAGTTTTTACTACCAACTGACACAAACTGAAAACCTAGTGCAATGTACTCTTCAGTCAGATCTTTTGAAGGCCAGGAAAACTTTTCAAATTTTTATTTCCAGTAAATAATTGCTTTGTACTGAACAGTACAGCTAAGAAAATATGCAGTGTCTGATTCTATATGTCCGTGCCTAATGGTAGTACAAGGGCCATGTATAAAGACATGTTTTTCAATTGCTGGTAAAATGAAATTACGAAATTTTGAGTTTGAAAGATATGTTATTCCTTTATAATCACAGAAAGAGTTCGTAAATCGTTTATCAGCAGCTATTCCATCCTGGACTTTTAAACAAACGTATCAAGGCTTTGCTTTTGTATTTTCCCTAACTACTTTAACTTTTCCGGCGTGTTGTATGGATGCAGTAGAATGTGTTTTGTGCTTGATTATGTGTATATTTCAGTTATGGATTTTTACTTGTGAGAGAGCTTTCTACATTAACATTTTATTATTGGTCTCCGGTTGTAAGTTGTCTCATTGGCAATCATACCACATCTTCTTATTTTCCATATTAATAATGGTATAACACATCATAGTTAGAATCGTATGCTATTATTCTGTAAATAAGGAGATGTAGTAAATTGCCAATAAGACAACTATCCGCCAGAGACCAAAGGACGAGAACATAACCGAGTAGAAGTTTAAAAGAGAAACACAAGTTTAAAAAATGAAAATTGTAGTGTGTTACAGGGAAGGTACAAATCTTAAACAATGATCTTGTGATATTGTCGAGGTTCAAGTGGAACAATAAATGTTGTTAGATAATCAACTTAAAGTGTAATTTATCGTCCAGAAAGATTAAAATCCAAAAAACTGAGAGGTACTAATTTGATTTCCGGGAAGCACGAAATGGCGCTGAGGAATAAGTAGTTTATAAGGAACAAAGCAATTTAATCAAGTGTTTTATGTGAAACTAAAGTATGATATAAAGTTTTTGTGCATGACACTTGTTCTGAAGTGACATTTAAAATTGTTGAAATACGAATCTGGTGCAGTAAAATAGCGCCTTTATTTCTAAAATATAAATGTATTAGATGATATGATAAACTATGATGACATCATGAATCTTTAAGAATCAAATAAAAATGTAAAATTCAGAGGAAAACGTCTTCTATCTGCAGGAGTTTTTTTCTTGATTTAAAAATACGTAACTTGATATTAGGATATTCAAACTTATTCTATTTTGTCTCTTTATGCCAAAAAGCACGATTATCTTGAAAAATTGATAATTGACGTTACCTAACGGAACTATGAAACTCGATCAAAGCTTTATATAATGAAGTATGATATATCTGTTCGATAACCCTCTTCCTTGGATATAGATCTTTAAACGTTCAATTAATTTTGTTGATGGTGTGAACCAAGGTTAAACATACTTCTTCATTACTGATAATAAATCATTTCGTCTTACAAGATGAGTCTTCTAATCTGCTGAAAAAAGAGGCAAAGGATAACATAGGAACATTTGAGCTTGCTTTCAGTAACTTTGAGCATTCTTTGGTACGGTATTAATATTTTTGTTTTGTTTATTTTCACTTCTGTTTTTGTTATCTAGTATATCGTCATTTAAGCGAGTTAATATACAAATAAGGAGATATGGTATGACTGCCAATGAGACATCTATGCACCACAGACCAAATGACGTAGATTTAACTATGTGTTCTTTTATAAACCATTAGTTAGTGACCAATGATCGAGATTTAGAAGGGAGAGGATTGAGACCTAAACAACTAGTTTAATCACACCATATATATAAATGGGCCTTTCCTTAATCAGGAACCTCGCCACTGTTTTGTCTTACATAATTCAGAATCAAACAATTTATTAAAAAACAATACCCACATTTATTTGGATTACAAGATTTCTGAATGTCAGATATTGACACCAGCATAAACAGAACATGCAAATCAATACCTTCTTACCGTAATACGGCATTGCAGAGAACTTCTATTATTACTTTGGAATTTCAACCCTCGTAAAAAATACATATATTGTCAAAATAGTATACAGGAATTGATTTACCAGAAAGAGCTTTAACTTCTCAATACTTTGCAGACAGTCATAGGAAATGAGTAGTACATCTATTTAGCTATACATTTCACATGACATTTCACATGTCAGCTACAACAAGCCAACAATATTTTGTACTGATCAAGGATCCGTCACTATGATAGTTTCATACGACCTTTATTTCATTATAATAATTAATTGATCAAATATCCAATTTACTGCTTATTTTGTTTATAAATATCATTTGCTAAATCTACAACGCATTTAAAAAAAAAAAATTGCACCAAAAAAAACCTCATCAACACAATTCTATAAACCAAATTTTATCTCAACAACGACGAGTGACCTTTTAAATGCAATTAAAACAATTTCAAGCAAAAATTACTTGGGCAATCATGGCAAATATTTTCTTCAATTTACAGTACTTCCAATTATCACATTTCAATAAGTGACAATAAAATGTCCCATTTACAGTTAGAATTGCGAGAATTTAAATTGTTAATCGACAGTCAGTTGACAAAAGAAGATAGTCATTCAATTAAATTCCAAATTAAAAGGCCTATCCCATTTAATGAATCCATTTCAAACAATAAATTGATAAAAGATTTAATTCTTGGAAAGACTTTCCCGATTAATAATCCTCCCTGAGTTTATAGTGACTTTTGACTTTTCTTTAATACACTACATTTCTGTTTGATTCGATAACAAATAGTCTAGATGCGAGGCGTTTTAGAGCTTGTCATATAGGATAGACACTTTAAATGTATCTATGTTACTCCCTAAATGTTGTGTTCACGGGTTACTCTCTCATTTAGGCACACCCCTGTATGCAATTAATGTGACAACATATCTAAACACAACTTTTGGACGACAAGGCTTTAACTACTTTAAAAAAAACGACGGACACTATCTTTATCAATTCATAAGTATACATTAAACAAGTGTTTGGTCAAATAAAGTTCTTAATTCAAAATCATAAATATTGTCTAAGTGACCTCTGCTATATTTAGTACATCACGATTTTACAAAATAATTCTTGATATCAATATTTATATTATTTAAATACATCATATTTTTTATATTTTCAGTTTTTTAAATTTCTGAATATTCTAAAGAATAAAATGAGAATAAATGAATACCATAAACTGATTTTTTTAATTTAAAAATAGGAAATAGAATATCTGACATAGCAGAACCAACATTATATATACATATTAATGTCATATTTCTATTAGAAGTCTATTATTGTCTTTTGTTGAGGTAAATATGCTGTTTTATGTTTGACTTTTTACTTTTGAAAAACTGAAAGTCGCTTAGACTAACGGGCGAAGAGAAAATATTTTTTTTTTAAAGTATGGACAACACATTTTTCGAATCAAAAGACATTGCTTTATCAATGATAAGTACAATCATATTTTTTTATTTTACAATTTTTGCTTTTTATAGGCACATTGCTTTTATTAAACGGTGATCAATTTACTTGAAGATGACGACCGTGTTTGAGTGATGATCCAAAAGTTCGTGGACAAGTTTCAAAAACTTATCACTTTTCAGTAATATTCGTTAGTTTTTGGAATTCTTATATCATTACAAAGCTTTGAGTTTCAATGTAAATTTCAAGAATACTTGACTGCCAATTCAAATACTGCATGCATTAATATAAAACATATGTACGCGTGTCTAAAAGAGCTGAAACAGTTATATATCATTGTTCAAATTTGATCATACAGCTTTTCAACTGTTTTGGTTCTTATATATCCTTGGCCTTAAAATATTCGACTATGAGCGTTCCTGATGAAAGTAAATCCAGAAAAATCTTCGGAAGCATAATAAAGGGTTGTTTTCACTTTTTTTCAGCACTGGGTCGATACTGACATGATTTATAACAAACCTCTTTTTTAAATTATCCGTTTATATTTTTAGAAATTATCAAGAAACTAAGGTTTTAATTTCCTCCGGCAAAGTTGACCCTAAATGGTTTGGCAATTATCTTAGGTTTTTTTCTGTCATATATCTCTTCACAACTGTTTCGGTTGTTATCCATCCTGATATTCGGCTTGCTTTGAGCGTTCATAATGAAGGTAAAACCAGAAAAGCGCTTTGGACGACTGAAATTTATTGCTTCGCACCACTAGTTTCATACGATATTCACGCCATCTTGAAATTATTACGTAACAAATATCGGTTCTCATTGGTTGCCTTATGATAAGGGAAAGATTCTATTGGCTCGAATGATATATAGAATTGGGAAGATATTAATTACGGAAACAATCAAGATCTGGTCCGATATCCGATTGCATGTACTGGTTTACCTTGTTATATGTAGCTTCAAATTCATATTGATAAGTAAGAGGAGGGATAAAGATGAACAAGTTTCTGAATGGTCATCTTACTATGTATGAATATACACCAACACTTGAAATACCTATTACTGCCAATGACCTTCAAGAATTTTGTCAGAATATATGTGATCAATGTTATAAAATCAAATGATATAGAAAAAACCAGCTTATTGTTCGATATTAAAATCTAACTGTTAAAAGTCCAATAACTCTGGCACGATATACCATAAATTTTCAAAATATATATACAAAGCAAATCTTTATAATTCTATACCAACAACATAGTAAAGTGTGTAGTAAATTGATCAAAGCATACCAGATCTAGTGCCTTACATGTAGAACTATACCTATTATTAATCTAACAGTCAAAGTCCCATAACTGTGGAATGACAAATCATAAATTTTCAAAATCAAACCATATCTCTGGAATGACGCAACCAAAGAATTTAAAAATCAAAATGAAGCTTTCTTCTCATTTTTATGGTGATGTTGTTTATCGAGCCCG
Organism: Mytilus californianus; assembly: GCF_021869535.1. Classification (NCBI taxonomy): domain Eukaryota; kingdom Metazoa; phylum Mollusca; class Bivalvia; order Mytilida; family Mytilidae; genus Mytilus; species Mytilus californianus. Next base: position 29,382,428 of record NW_026262690.1, on the reverse strand, counting down.
GAAATTTAGATACGATCCTGGTAAAATTTTCAAACCATTAAACAAACTTATTCTAAAAGGTTACCAATTCAACGCTGTAATTAGATCTTTCAATATTGTTTTTAGTGGTATACATATTGATTTTGTTATCATTAAATTAAATCCATACTAAATATTATTGTTATATACATATGCACTTTCACGGTTCTACAATCTGTCGATACCTATATTTTGGCGTTGCACAAGGTCATATTTTTCTCTGACTGTCTTTACACTAAATCTATTGGATGCTGGATGTGTAGATTGCTATTTTAGTCTTAGATACATGATTCTTTTATCAGTTGTTATTGGCTTTGAGGTAGCTGTCAGTAACTCCCAGTACTCTCAGATCTGTACTTTGTGTGTTTTTTGTTGTGAGGGATTTCCTGTCTGTGTTTTTGTTAGATGTATTTCTATTTGTATCCATCTGATCAGTCAAGCCCTTTTTCAACTGATTTTTATAATTTGTTCTTACGTTGAACTGTTACACAACTGTCCCAGGTCAGGGGAGGGTTTGGCGCCTTCAATCATGTTTAACCCCGCAACATTCTCTATGTGCCTATCCCAAGTCAGGAGCCTGTAGTTCAGTGGTTGTCGTTGGTTAATGTCTGTCATATTGTTTTTTCGTAAATTGTTTTGTTATTAATTAGGTCGTAAGTTTTCTCATTTGAACTGTATCATATTTTTCATGTCGGGGCTTTTTATAGTCGACTTTTCATCGTTAAAGGTCGTACGGTTGCCTATGATTGCTTACATCCACTTCATTTGATCTTTGGTGGATAGTTGTCTCATTGGAAATCATACCATATCTCCTTATTTATATATTTTATCAATCTTAGTGTTCTGTTTAAGTTTTGTGGGAATTGGCAAATTTGAGTTTTTATAAGAAAATATTCATGGATGAACTACAGTATTCTATAATACATCCCAAATTAGACGGGCTTATAATACCACACTTATGAGTACATACACAAAGGAGATAACTAACACCTTTCCCATACTTAAAAAACCACATAAACCACATCTTACATAAAAGTATGATACAGCGAAGCACTCCAAAGCTTTTAAGAAAGCTATAACTTGTAAACTGTTGTTTCCATTTTTAGTGATACCCCACTCATGATATTATTTCTAAGTCATATCGAGGAACACGACCAAACCAGTTATAATTTGAGACGGGTACTAGTTGACATCCGGGTTCTATGGTGAGGACTTGTTTTAACAGGGCTTCATTATAGGGAAAACAGTAGTATTCCAAATTTTCATAAATTTGATGTAAAATGACGGTGGGCATGGATACCATAAACAAGCTCCGTTGGAAAAAGGCCATGATACTATTTGACTTCAATTTCTAAATCAGAATAATAAAGTACTAATACCACACATAACTGTTTTGTCCAAGTTTTTATTATAAAAAGTGGTAATTTTAGAAAATGTTAGTATGGTCGCCTATGGAAGAATAAATACTGCCGTTTTCCCTTGAACAAAATTTCATTTTCACCTATTTGTTTTTCTAATGTTTATTTTATATACGTACAAGTTAACATGCTATGCATCCAGTCTTGTCATTTTTATCAATAATTTATCATTTTTTTACTGTCTGAACTTGTCACAAAAAAATAATATTGGTCACTTTTGTGACAAGTACAGACCATAAAACAAATAATAAACAAAAATACCAAACTCCAGAGTCAATTCAAAAAGTCCATAAAAACTGATAAAATCATACGTTATCAACCAACGGAACGAGTGGAAAACAACTGTCATATTCCTGGCTTGGTTCAGGCATTTTCAGAAGAAAATGGAAGTTTAAACCTGGTTTTATAGCTAGCATAACCTCCCACTTGTATGGCAGTTGTTTATAGTTCCGTTATATTGACACAATTAGGTAAGCAACCCAAATAGACATACATGTAAAAGGTGAATGTGACAATAAATTATAGATAAAAAATGAGGGTAGTACATGTTCGATATCCAAGTTTAAAGCTAATTTTACCAAAAACTTCAGTCGGCCGCTTATATCTATAAAATTGAGAATGGAAATGGGAAATGTGTCAAAGAGACAACAACCCGACCAAAGAGCAAGAAACAGCCCAAGGCCACCAATGGGTCTTCAATACAGCGAGAAAATCCCGCACCCGTAGGCGGGCTTCAGCAGGCCCATAAACAAAAATGTGTACTACCCTTATGGAACTGAATTGTTTGCCGCAAACTTGCAGCAGACTTGCTGCAAGCTTGCGGCAAACAAAAAGTTTGCAGGAACACAGAAAATAGTGTTTGCAGATGTTTGCCGCTAGCTGCAAACTTCCGGCAAACATTGCAGCTTTTTGCTGCAAGCTTGCGGCAAGTTTGCAGAAACATCAATGTTTGCCGTAAGATTGCCAGAAAGTTTAAAATTATAAAGAATGTTTGCCGCAAGATTGCAGAAAACTTTGACCATTCTATATGTTTGCCGCAAGATTGCTGAAAACTTTGACCATTCTATATGTTTGCCAGAACATTGCAAGAATTACACAATATTGACTGGGCATGCCTAGTTGGCACTTCCTGGAAGTTATCAATTTGAAATTGTGGCTAGGTCATGTTGGTTGTGCTTGGAAAATGCATTTCACAAATAAGAGATCAAGGAGGCATTTTGGTTCAATAGATAAAGATATTCAGTATGTAATTTTGTAAGTACAAATTATTCATAGAATGTTTTAATAAAATAATTAATGTTATCATCATACATAATAAAGTAAGCAACTATATATACATGTATGTGTGTAATGAAAAACTTTAGCTATTATAAGTTTGAATTTTGTAACTGATGTACTGTACCATGTTTATTAAAACTAAGTTCAATTCTGTTATGCAATTGTTACCTAGCTTTATTCTCAATACACATTTGAGATTTATCTTTTTTCATTTCTTAATACAGGTATATGATGTCATTTGAGAATGACCCCTGCCCCCTTTTTCAAAACTCAAATGCATGTATGTATTTCCTTAAATCTCGTAATTTTGCAAGAACTCTTTCAATGACTGTTTGTATACAGGCATGAATTGATTTTTTAAAAATGTTGCTGTGTAATTTGAAAGAGATAAATTGAATATGTCTACACACATGACATTGGTATAATGTGTAGTTCCTGCAAGTTTGCCGCAAGTTTGCAACAAACAATTGCCGCAAGCTTGCAGCAAACAATTGCCGCAAGCTTGCAGCAAAATCTAATTTGCATAATTATGTTTGCAGCAAGCTTGCCGCAACCTTCATTTGCATGGTAAAATGGTTGCGGCAAGTTTGCAGCAAATGTTTGCTGCAAGCTTGCGGCAATGTTTGCTGCAAACTTGCGGCAAATGTTTGCCGCAGAGCTTATTTTTCGGTAAGGGTAGTTCAGTGACAATGGACGTCACACTAAACTCCGAAACATATAAATGAACTAAAATTAAAAAAAACCATACAAGACTAACAAAGACTAGAGGCTCCTGACTTTGGACAGGCGCAAAAACAGGCGCAAAAATGCGGCGGAGTTCAACATGTTTTGTGAGATCTCAACCCTCCCCCTATACCTCTAGCCAATGTAGAATAAACAAACACACAGCAATACGCACAATGAAAACTCAGTGTAAAAGAAGTTCGATTCCGATGTCAGAATAGGTAACTGAAGAAACTAAGCAAAATGACAATGATACATAAATTAACAAAGGACTACTAGCAGTTACTGACATGCCAGCTCCAAACCTCTATTAAACTGATTGAAAGATTATGTCTTCATCATATGAAAATCAAGCACAATCCCTCCCGTTAGGGTGAGGTTTACTTTGATAGAAGAGTTCCTCGGACTTTCCAGACAATAGAATGAACAACAGAGGAATATAGTTTCCATTTTTAATCGACTAATGGTATAAACACTGCCTGTAACCGAGTATGGCAGAAAGTGATTTTCCCCCGATTACAGTTCTGATTTTCCTCGATTGATTACTGATTTTCCCAGATTTTCCTTTGTTGAGAACATCAAAAGGGTAATTATATATGAATTAAAGAGAATCTGTGTCAATAATTATGCAACCTTCCTTTTCATTCATACATTCTTATCATTGACCTCCTATGCCTCCCATGTGCAATATGGATTTTGATGACCAATCCTAAAAATAGACACTTTTCTGCAGCAAGGAAGTCATGGTAAGTGATTTTTTGTATATTATGTAAATATCTAAATGCTATTACTCTAAGTATAGAATACTTATTTAAATGTGCAACTTAAGTAGACTTAGATCTGGAAGAAATTTTTTATGGAGATTAGGAAAATACTATGAAAACCTATAATTTCAATTTCTGATGCAGTGTACTGATTGTCCATGATCAGTGTACAGATTGTCCCAGATAAGATGAAGTTAATTACAGATTTTCCCTGATTTGCTCTTATAGTATCATAAGGAAAAAGGTTCTTGTTAAGGTTATTTTTAACTGTTACTTGCAGGAAAATGCCAACATACAAATGCTTTTATTGCTTGCAAAAGTATTTCATCTTTGAAGAAATAGTAGCTCACCATCAGAAGACACATCCATCTGAGAAACTTGCCATGTGGAGAAGATTTGAAGAGGGTGGTGAAAGAGATTATAAAAGCAGAACATACCATGCATTCATTCCAGAACTTATTGACAGAGAAGGAAAAACCTTTCAAATACAGGACGAAAATATTTTAATTTGTAATTTATCAACAAATACCCCTCAAAAGATTATAAAAAAACCAAATCATCACAATCTCCAACCATTTCAGACAATTTACCAAATTCACCAAACTATGAATCAAGAAATATACAAGCAGCAAGTTATGAACCCCAAGCAAGAAGAAGCCTGTTTGAAGTTTCTGAAGCAACCAATGAAATGTGTGACACTATCAATCATAATTGGGATACTGCAGATGACATGGAATTCAGTGAGTTTGGTGATGACATAATACAACTAATCCCAACTGTTATATCCTCATTAAAGCAGGCTGGTAGATCTGAAGCATTCACAAAATTCCTGAAACTTGTGACCGAAGATAAATTTCCATTAGATAATATTGTTTTTTTTATTGTTTCTTGATGTAGTAACTTGGTATTCAGAAAGCAATTCAAGCCAAATGAAATACGATTTCCCAGAAACCGTTCAGTTTTGGAGAATTGGCCACAAGTTGTTTCATGGACGCTTTTTAAGATTCATGTCAGGTCCAAAAAATCAGGGGCAAATATTACAAGGAATAACATACAGAGGGGTATATGACCCACAGGAATCCCAAATTAATTTTGCTGTTCCAAGCGCTCAAATACTAAGGAAACTTAATCCTTTTCAAAAGGAAAATTTGATGCCTGGTATCATCGAAAAAACTCTAGAGACCCTGTCAATGCAAAATGAAGGCAAAACATTTAAAATTGCTGTTGATGCAAAAAAGATTTCAAAAGGTAGAGGCAAAGTAATGGGTGATATTGATCTCTTTGGGTTTGAAAAAATATCATTAGCCAAAAAGAAAGCGCAATTTGAAGAAGACATGAGACTTGTAGAACAACTTATATCCCACATTGATAAGTACAACACAAGATACTTGAACAACTCTGATACGTACAAAACAGATGATACGATTCACAGCATGAAAAGAACTATAAAAATGATCACAGAACGGGTTAAGTCACTCAGAGAAGTTAAATTATCTCTACAAAGATCAGTTCAAAAGTTTGTTTCAATGGCAGAAAAGGACGGAAAGGATTGGAAAAAATCTAGCCTTCTAAATGTTATAAGTTCACTTAAAACAACACTATACGATGTAAATAGTTGTATCAATAAACTCCTTCAAACTATTGATAATTTTGGATACTATGTTTCAACACTTCATGAAAAGCAAAATGTGTATGTGCATGGAAAGTATGTGAATCTTGATATCCAGGAAAACTACTTTGAACTTATTGAGAAGAGAGAAGCATCAGCACCTAGGTTTACAAAACAAAGGACGAATGAGTGGTTTGATCTCCGAAAAACAGCAAAGGTAACAGGAAGTACCATAAATTCAGCTCTCGGACTTGATACAATTAAAAAACAACAAGAACATTTTGATTATGTTATACATGGAAAACCGAAAAAAGAGCCGAATGAACAGCAAATGAAAAACATGAAATATGGTTCAGAAAACGAAATTAATGTAATTGCAACACTTGTTGGGAAAATACTTCCTGTTTATTTTCCAAATTTAAGTTACATAGAGGAAGGTTACTATATTCTGCAAGAAAAAGAGTCAAACTTTATGATAGTAAGTCCAGATGGAAGTATTCGGCGTTCAGTCTTTACAGATGCCTCTTTGGGATTTGAGGCCAAATGCAAAACATCAAATATACATACTATGCCAGTCTATTATAAAATACCACACTATTATCTTCTTCAAACAATGAGTGAAATGAAAGCTCTTGATGTTACAAGTCTTATATTTATTTGCTGGTCTAAGGAATCAGCCGTTTGCTTTCTAATAAAATTTGATGATGATCTTTGGCAAAAGTCTTGGAATTCCATACTGGATATTTATGGACCAGAATCTCCAAAAAGACCAAATAAGAAAACTAAAGAAATACAGGATATTCAGGATATGATAAAAAAATCACTTGATGAATGTGTAGAAGTTTTAGGTGAATTTCCATCTTGCTTTGCTGAGAGTTCATTGTCACATTCAAATGAACCAGAAACAACAAGTTATTACAAAATACCAGAAAAACGTAGGGTTCAACAGAAAGACATCAGACTTGAAGAGGTTGAAACAACATTACATGACCTAAAGAAGGCATTAGCAGATCAATATCAACTAACAAGAAATTTGGCAACAGAAATACTCGTATTTGTTATGACTGATCTGGACAGAATTTTTAGTTTTGAACAGACAAATTCTCATATCATTGCATATGGCATGAAAGGGGCTAGTTTGTTAACAGAAACATACAGACATATGTTACTATTTTTGCTAAAACAATGCTTTAAGAAAGGTTTTCATATTCCACTAGTAACTTCTGATTCAGCTTTCCAAAGAGTTGCAGTACGAAGTTCAAATGACTTGCCTTTAACACTGCTTCAGTTGCAAAAAGATGTTTGGTTAGAAATAAGAGGCATGCAAAAATCATCTATAATAGCCAAATTCAGGAAATTGAACATGTTTAATGACATTGACTTTGAAAAAACAGAAGAAATGTACATGGAAGAGAGAATTGAAAATAGACAAAGAAAAGCTCAGGTGCACAGAAAAATGACAATAAAGCAGAGAGATGATAAAAAAACCTAAAAATTATGCCTAGCGACCATACAAGGTCAATGATAGTTCAACATTACAAAGCTGGCGTGGTTGTTCAGGACTCAGATGATAAAGAAAAAAATTGGGAACAAACAGACGATTCTGTTGATGACATACTCAACTTTATACCTGATGAAATTCTTGCAAATGTTGATGAGGAGACTTTAAGAGTTGCAGAATCCTTATTGAAAGAAAATATTGAAAGAGAATCAGTAAAAGAGCATGAACAATTTGGATCGATATGTCAAGACTTCCCTCATTTGGATGATAATGAACTTTCTAATGTTTTATCAAACTTGGAGATTGATAAGATTACAGTGAACAAGGAGCCTGAATCTGATGGTAGCCCTGGTCAGCAAGCAGTTCTGACAAGTCAAGACTATCAGCTTATGTTAAATCATCTCAGAACTGACAAAAGGTCAGGAAAACCAGAAAAATGGACCCAAATGGACCTCGAAAATTTTACAGCAATCTTCGTTCAGAAAAAGACTGTTGAACAAAGTTTTCAAAAAATTGATCTCAGGATATGTATTGAATGCATAATACCACAACTGAAAGAAAAGAACATTTCCTATGGACTGTCTTGGTCAAAATATAAACTTGTAGCTTTATTTCATGGGCTTGCAAATGGAGATTTGGACAGTGCAATGATGAAAACAAAGAAGACTAGTAAAAAGACAGTCTTGAAGCTACGAGACATGTGTACTAATATCATCCAGTCATTCCCAAAACTTATATTATGCAGTATATATGCGGAACATATTTGGCCAGATAGAAAAACAGAATGGAAAGCAACAAATATTTTTGCTGATAAAACTGTTATCAATGGATTAAATGAAAACATCAGCTGGTTCTCAAAACCAGAAGTTATAACATTTGAAAACAAGGAACATGTACTTTTCTGTGTAATTGATGCTCATCATAAATTGTGCAGTTTGCGTGTTAAGGTTTGTTCATATGGATTACAAGTTCTAGGTATACAAAAACAAGCATGGATTGATGCTGCAAGATCTGATACAACTCAGTTAAGTCTACCATTAGTTCTTGACTTGATTGACAAACAAAACAATGCTTTTGCCTTAAGAACATTTGGGGAGGATGTTGAAAACTTTATGAAAAGCCATAACTACGAAAAAGAAGCCAACTTATGCAATCTAATAAGGAATTGGTACAGAGCAGAGGATAAAGCAGGAATTCAAGCACTGGAAAGAGTAAATTTACGCCTTAACTTGTTAAATTGGTTGAAAATAATAGGCCAGAAGCAACTTGAACACTTTCCACCACCAGGCAAATACATAAGTGATATTCCTGCAGTACTCTGGGAAGGTCTCATAATCACTATTGAAAGGAAATTGCAGTTGTATCCATTTTGTAGTGGAGGTTCCTACAATTCACGGGCAACAGGGACACTTGAAGTGGAAAATTTATTTCAAAGTTTCCAGGAACTTGATCCTGCTGGGAAGGGAGTTTTAAAGCCTGACGATGTTCCAGCTGCCCTAGGAACAGCCATTGAAGTCGACAACTACAGATTGAATCCAGATAGGTAAATATCTAATCCTTTTAAAGTTAAGTATAAGCTTCATCAGGTACAAAGGAGAAATGTTTGACAGCATCATAGCCAAAAAGGACTTAAACAGAAAACAAAGAACTATCTGAGGGTTTTCAACCTTAGCTGCAGTTCAGACTGTTATAAGTATTGCACAAGTAATTCATACATGTACAACACATGATGTAGAAAACGGTTAAAACAAAAACAATGTAACAATGTTATATGAGCTGAAAATAAGTGACTTTAAAATCCAACATGCATATTCAGAAGTGGTCGCTTAAATCTAGCCGCATATTCTCTTTCAAAAAAGTTAATGCAAATTTCCAATTTACTATTGAAATAAAAACATTTTCAGTTTACTTAAAGGTGTAATACCACCAAATCATAGTACGTCACATCCGGTTGCATACGAAAATAGGTCGAAAAAAAATATTCCCTTGCATTTGACAGTTGTAGGTAATTGATCCTACATTTCATTGCAGTAAAACATTTCTGGGTAATAAACATATATCTTGGGTATTTCAAAGCACAATTATTTTTTTATTTGGGGTTTCTATAGAATATTTTGGAAACTTGAGGTTACATGGTTACTAAAGCTTGTACACAGGTTAAAAAAGGGGGAAAATTTGATTGGTTAACTTCCAGTGATGGTTATTTTCTTATATGCAATGAAATGTTATGTGAAATTTTTTCTATAGTACTGGACAGGATAAAACTTTACTCATGCCAAGTATTTCTTTATTTGAAACAAAGATAAATTCTGCACAATTTTTTGAAAAGTGCAAATTTAACAAAGACTAATAGGGGAAAATCAATGGTGGTATTACACCTAATATGGGAAGCTGTACATGCACCTTTGACCTTGTGAGTACTCTCATGTGTTAAAATTTCTTGCTATTTAAGTGAAATATTACAAATAATGAAATATTCTGAGTGGATTGAGTCTCCAAAACACATTTTATGAGAAAATTTCCTTGAAATAGGACTTTACCATGAATATTAGTTGACAGAACAAGCCATACTTAGAGTTTTTGGGAGCTTTTTCTCCTTATTTCTTATATTCTGCTATACAAGAAAATTTTTCCTAACAAATACTTTAATAAATATATAGTTTTAAGTAAATGAAATTATTTTTAAAGCAGTAACAACAAATTATTCACCAAAAGAGAAGCTTTTTATGTCCCACTCTGGAACGCGGCGTAAATTTAAGTTTTACGTAAGGACTTATTGAAACCTCCTTGGAGACAGTAAACTTTTATACGGATAGTTCATTCAGCTTAAATACTTCAATTAATCATTTATTATAACATTTCTATCATAAATGAGTGAAAGTTACCCCACATTTTTTTATTTATTGGCCTAAAAAGTAGAAATTTTGAGGAAATGAGAGGTATAAATGGACCAAAAGAGACCTTATAAGGAAGAAAAAGAGGTCCATTAGTAGTATTTATCATCCTAAAGTCTTCTTTTGTATCATATTCAACTGTTTGTAGGCAGATGAGATAAATATTTGATAATTTATTGGTCCACACTATATTCTATCATGATGCGGCTTGGTTTGGATTTTTCGAAGAAATTTTGCTCGAATCGCTGTAGATGTCGTCTTACATTATACTAGATTTTTCTCAAACTATTGAACTGATTATGACAAAACTTGACAGGAATGCTTGAAATAACCAGTATTACAAAGGAAAAAAGTCACATTCAGTTTATTTAACAAAAAAGTCTTCTTTAGGTGTAATACCAGCAAATCATAGTACGTCACATCCGGTTGCATACGAAAATAGGTCGAAAAAAAATATTCCCTTGCATTTGACAGTTGTAGGTAATTGATCCTACATTTCATTGCAGTAAAACATTTCTGGGTAATAAACATATATCTTGGGTATTTCAAAGCACAATTATTTTTTTATTTGGGGTTTCTATAGAATATTTTGGAAACTTGAGGTTACATGGTTACTAAAGCTTGTACACAGGTTAAAAAAGGGGGAAAATTTGATTGGTTAACTTCCAGTGATGGTTATTTTCTTATATGCAATGAAATGTTATGTGAAATTTTTTCTATAGTACTGGACAGGATAAAACTTTACTCATGCCAAGTATTTCTTTATTTGAAACAAAGATAAATTCTGCACAATTTTTTGAAAAGTGCAAATTTAACAAAGACTAATAGGGGAAAATCAATGGTGGTATTACACCTAATATGGGAAGCTGTACATGCACCTTTGACCTTGTGAGTACTCTCATGTGTTAAAATTTCTTGCTATTTAAGTGAAATATTACAAATAATGAAATATTCTGAGTGGATTGAGTCTCCAAAACACATTTTATGAGAAAATTTCCTTGAAATAGGACTTTACCATGAATATTAGTTGACAGAACAAGCCATACTTAGAGTTTTTGGGAGCTTTTTCTCCTTATTTCTTATATTCTGCTATACAAGAAAATTTTTCCTAACAAATACTTTAATAAATATATAGTTTTAAGTAAATGAAATTATTTTTAAAGCAGTAACAACAAATTATTCACCAAAAGAGAAGCTTTTTATGTCCCACTCTGGAACGCGGCGTAAATTTAAGTTTTACGTAAGGACTTATTGAAACCTCCTTGGAGACAGTAAACTTTTATACGGATAGTTCATTCAGCTTAAATACTTCAATTAATCATTTATTATAACATTTCTATCATAAATGAGTGAAAGTTACCCCACATTTTTTTATTTATTGGCCTAAAAAGTAGAAATTTTGAGGAAATGAGAGGTATAAATGGACCAAAAGAGACCTTATAAGGAAGAAAAAGAGGTCCATTAGTAGTATTTATCATCCTAAAGTCTTCTTTTGTATCATATTCAACTGTTTGTAGGCAGATGAGATAAATATTTGATAATTTATTGGTCCACACTATATTCTATCATGATGCGGCTTGGTTTGGATTTTTCGAAGAAATTTTGCTCGAATCGCTGTAGATGTCGTCTTACATTATACTAGATTTTTCTCAAACTATTGAACTGATTATGACAAAACTTGACAGGAATGCTTGAAATAACCAGTATTACAAAGGAAAAAAGTCACATTCAGTTTATTTAACAAAAAAGTCTTCTTTAGGTGTAATACCAGCAAATCATAGTACGTCACATCCGGTTGCATACGAAAATAGGTTGAAAAAAAATATTCCCTTGCATTTGACAGTTGTAGGTAATTGATCCTACATTTCATTGCAGTAAAACATTTCTGGGTAATAAACATATATCTTGGGTATTTCAAAGCACAATTATTTTTTTATTTGGGGTTTCTATAGAATATTTTGGAAACTTGAGGTTACATGGTTACTAAAGCTTGTACACAGGTTAAAAAAGGGGGAAAATTTGATTGGTTAACTTCCAGTGATGGTTATTTTCTTATATGCAATGAAATGTTATGTGAAATTTTTTCTATAGTACTGGACAGGATAAAACTTTACTCATGCCAAGTATTTCTTTATTTGAAACAAAGATAAATTCTGCACAATTTTTTGAAAAGTGCAAATTTAACAAAGACTAATAGGGGAAAATCAATGGTGGTATTACACCTAATATGGGAAGCTGTACATGCACCTTTGACCTTGTGAGTACTCTCATGTGTTAAAATTTCTTGCTATTTAAGTGAAATATTACAAATAATGAAATATTCTGAGTGGATTGAGTCTCCAAAACACATTTTATGAGAAAATTTCCTTGAAATAGGACTTTACCATGAATATTAGTTGACAGAACAAGCCATACTTAGAGTTTTTGGGAGCTTTTTCTCCTTATTTCTTATATTCTGCTATACAAGAAAATTTTTCCTAACAAATACTTTAATAAATATATAGTTTTAAGTAAATGAAATTATTTTTAAAGCAGTAACAACAAATTATTCACCAAAAGAGAAGCTTTTTATGTCCCACTCTGGAACGCGGCGTAAATTTAAGTTTTACGTAAGGACTTATTGAAACCTCCTTGGAGACAGTAAACTTTTATACGGATAGTTCATTCAGCTTAAATACTTCAATTAATCATTTATTATAACATTTCTATCATAAATGAGTGAAAGTTACCCCACATTTTTTTATTTATTGGCCTAAAAAGTAGAAATTTTGAGGAAATGAGAGGTATAAATGGACCAAAAGAGACCTTATAAGGAAGAAAAAGAGGTCCATTAGTAGTATTTATCATCCTAAAGTCTTCTTTTGTATCATATTCAACTGTTTGTAGGCAGATGAGATAAATATTTGATAATTTATTGGTCCACACTATATTCTATCATGATGCGGCTTGGTTTGGATTTTTCGAAGAAATTTTGCTCGAATCGCTGTAGATGTCGTCTTACATTATACTAGATTTTTCTCAAACTATTGAACTGATTATGACAAAACTTGACAGGAATGCTTGAAATAACCAGTATTACAAAGGAAAAAAGTCACATTCAGTTTATTTAACAAAAAAGTCTTCTTTAGGTGTAATACCAGCAAATCATAGTACGTCACATCCGGTTGCATACGAAAATAGGTCGAAAAAAAATATTCCCTTGCATTTGACAGTTGTAGGTAATTGATCCTACATTTCATTGCAGTAAAACATTTCTGGGTAATAAACATATATCTTGGGTATTTCAAAGCACAATTATTTTTTTATTTGGGGTTTCTATAGAATATTTTGGAAACTTGAGGTTACATGGTTACTAAAGCTTGTACACAGGTTAAAAAAGGGGGAAAATTTGATTGGTTAACTTCCAGTGATGGTTATTTTCTTATATGCAATGAAATGTTATGTGAAATTTTTTCTATAGTACTGGACAGGATAAAACTTTACTCATGCCAAGTATTTCTTTATTTGAAACAAAGATAAATTCTGCACAATTTTTTGAAAAGTGCAAATTTAACAAAGACTAATAGGGGAAAATCAATGGTGGTATTACACCTAATATGGGAAGCTGTACATGCACCTTTGACCTTGTGAGTACTCTCATGTGTTAAAATTTCTTGCTATTTAAGTGAAATATTACAAATAATGAAATATTCTGAGTGGATTGAGTCTCCAAAACACATTTTATGAGAAAATTTCCTTGAAATAGGACTTTACCATGAATATTAGTTGACAGAACAAGCCATACTTAGAGTTTTTGGGAGCTTTTTCTCCTTATTTCTTATATTCTGCTATACAAGAAAATTTTTCCTAACAAATACTTTAATAAATATATAGTTTTAAGTAAATGAAATTATTTTTAAAGCAGTAACAACAAATTATTCACCAAAAGAGAAGCTTTTTATGTCCCACTCTGGAACGCGGCGTAAATTTAAGTTTTACGTAAGGACTTATTGAAACCTCCTTGGAGACAGTAAACTTTTATACGGATAGTTCATTCAGCTTAAATACTTCAATTAATCATTTATTATAACATTTCTATCATAAATGAGTGAAAGTTACCCCACATTTTTTTATTTATTGGCCTAAAAAGTAGAAATTTTGAGGAAATGAGAGGTATAAATGGACCAAAAGAGACCTTATAAGGAAGAAAAAGAGGTCCATTAGTAGTATTTATCATCCTAAAGTCTTCTTTTGTATCATATTCAACTGTTTGTAGGCAGATGAGATAAATATTTGATAATTTATTGGTCCACACTATATTCTATCATGATGCGGCTTGGTTTGGATTTTTCGAAGAAATTTTGCTCGAATCGCTGTAGATGTCGTCTTACATTATACTAGATTTTTCTCAAACTATTGAACTGATTATGACAAAACTTGACAGGAATGCTTGAAATAACCAGTATTACAAAGGAAAAAAGTCACATTCAGTTTATTTAACAAAAAAGTCTTCTTTATGGGAAGCTGTACATGCACCTTTGACCTTGTGAGTACTCTCATGTGTTAAAATTTCTTGCTATTTAAGTGAAATATTACAAATAATGAAATATTCTGAGTGGATTGAGTCTCCAAAACACATTTTATGAGAAAATTTCCTTGAAATAGGACTTTACCATGAATATTAGTTGACAGAACAAGCCATACTTAGAGTTTTTGGGAGCTTTTTCTCCTTATTTCTTATATTCTGCTATACAAGAAAATTTTTCCTAACAAATACTTTAATAAATATATAGTTTTAAGTAAATGAAATTATTTTTAAAGCAGTAACAACAAATTATTCACCAAAAGAGAAGCTTTTTATGTCCCACTCTGGAACGCGGCGTAAATTTAAGTTTTACGTAAGGACTTATTGAAACCTCCTTGGAGACAGTAAACTTTTATACGGATAGTTCATTCAGCTTAAATACTTCAATTAATCATTTATTATAACATTTCTATCATAAATGAGTGAAAGTTACCCCACATTTTTTTATTTATTGGCCTAAAAAGTAGAAATTTTGAGGAAATGAGAGGTATAAATGGACCAAAAGAGACCTTATAAGGAAGAAAAAGAGGTCCATTAGTAGTATTTATCATCCTAAAGTCTTCTTTTGTATCATATTCAACTGTTTGTAGGCAGATGAGATAAATATTTGATAATTTATTGGTCCACACTATATTCTATCATGATGCGGCTTGGTTTGGATTTTTCGAAGAAATTTTGCTCGAATCGCTGTAGATGTCGTCTTACATTATACTAGATTTTTCTCAAACTATTGAACTGATTATGACAAAACTTGACAGGAATGCTTGAAATAACCAGTATTACAAAGGAAAAAAGTCACATTCAGTTTATTTAACAAAAAAGTCTTCTTTATGGGAAGCTGTACATGCACCTTTGACCTTGTGAGTACTCTCATGTGTTAAAATTTCTTGCTATTTAAGTGAAATATTACAAATAATGAAATATTCTGAGTGGATTGAGTCTCCAAAACACATTTTATGAGAAAATTTCCTTGAAATAGGACTTTACCATGAATATTAGTTGACAGAACAAGCCATACTTAGAGTTTTTGGGAGCTTTTTCTCCTTATTTCTTATATTCTGCTATACAAGAAAATTTTTCCTAACAAATACTTTAATAAATATATAGTTTTAAGTAAATGAAATTATTTTTAAAGCAGTAACAACAAATTATTCACCAAAAGAGAAGCTTTTTATGTCCCACTCTGGAACGCGGCGTAAATTTAAGTTTTACGTAAGGACTTATTGAAACCTCCTTGGAGACAGTAAACTTTTATACGGATAGTTCATTCAGCTTAAATACTTCAATTAATCATTTATTATAACATTTCTATCATAAATGAGTGAAAGTTACCCCACATTTTTTTATTTATTGGCCTAAAAAGTAGAAATTTTGAGGAAATGAGAGGTATAAATGGACCAAAAGAGACCTTATAAGGAAGAAAAAGAGGTCCATTAGTAGTATTTATCATCCTAAAGTCTTCTTTTGTATCATATTCAACTGTTTGTAGGCAGATGAGATAAATATTTGATAATTTATTGGTCCACACTATATTCTATCATGATGCGGCTTGGTTTGGATTTTTCGAAGAAATTTTGCTCGAATCGCTGTAGATGTCGTCTTACATTATACTAGATTTTTCTCAAACTATTGAACTGATTATGACAAAACTTGACAGGAATGCTTGAAATAACCAGTATTACAAAGGAAAAAAGTCACATTCAGTTTATTTAACAAAAAAGTCTTCTTTAGGTGTAATACCAGCAAATCATAGTACGTCACATCCGGTTGCATACGAAAATAGGTCGAAAAAAAATATTCCCTTGCATTTGACAGTTGTAGGTAATTGATCCTACATTTCATTGCAGTAAAACATTTCTGGGTAATAAACATATATCTTGGGTATTTCAAAGCACAATTATTTTTTTATTTGGGGTTTCTATAGAATATTTTGGAAACTTGAGGTTACATGGTTACTAAAGCTTGTACACAGGTTAAAAAAGGGGGAAAATTTGATTGGTTAACTTCCAGTGATGGTTATTTTCTTATATGCAATGAAATGTTATGTGAAATTTTTTCTATAGTACTGGACAGGATAAAACTTTACTCATGCCAAGTATTTCTTTATTTGAAACAAAGATAAATTCTGCACAATTTTTTGAAAAGTGCAAATTTAACAAAGACTAATAGGGGAAAATCAATGGTGGTATTACACCTAATATGGGAAGCTGTACATGCACCTTTGACCTTGTGAGTACTCTCATGTGTTAAAATTTCTTGCTATTTAAGTGAAATATTACAAATAATGAAATATTCTGAGTGGATTGAGTCTCCAAAACACATTTTATGAGAAAATTTCCTTGAAATAGGACTTTACCATGAATATTAGTTGACAGAACAAGCCATACTTAGAGTTTTTGGGAGCTTTTTCTCCTTATTTCTTATATTCTGCTATACAAGAAAATTTTTCCTAACAAATACTTTAATAAATATATAGTTTTAAGTAAATGAAATTATTTTTAAAGCAGTAACAACAAATTATTCACCAAAAGAGAAGCTTTTTATGTCCCACTCTGGAACGCGGCGTAAATTTAAGTTTTACGTAAGGACTTATTGAAACCTCCTTGGAGACAGTAAACTTTTATACGGATAGTTCATTCAGCTTAAATACTTCAATTAATCATTTATTATAACATTTCTATCATAAATGAGTGAAAGTTACCCCACATTTTTTTATTTATTGGCCTAAAAAGTAGAAATTTTGAGGAAATGAGAGGTATAAATGGACCAAAAGAGACCTTATAAGGAAGAAAAAGAGGTCCATTAGTAGTATTTATCATCCTAAAGTCTTCTTTTGTATCATATTCAACTGTTTGTAGGCAGATGAGATAAATATTTGATAATTTATTGGTCCACACTATATTCTATCATGATGCGGCTTGGTTTGGATTTTTCGAAGAAATTTTGCTCGAATCGCTGTAGATGTCGTCTTACATTATACTAGATTTTTCTCAAACTATTGAACTGATTATGACAAAACTTGACAGGAATGCTTGAAATAACCAGTATTACAAAGGAAAAAAGTCACATTCAGTTTATTTAACAAAAAAGTCTTCTTTATGGGAAGCTGTACATGCACCTTTGACCTTGTGAGTACTCTCATGTGTTAAAATTTCTTGCTATTTAAGTGAAATATTACAAATAATGAAATATTCTGAGTGGATTGAGTCTCCAAAACACATTTTATGAGAAAATTTCCTTGAAATAGGACTTTACCATGAATATTAGTTGACAGAACAAGCCATACTTAGAGTTTTTGGGAGCTTTTTCTCCTTATTTCTTATATTCTGCTATACAAGAAAATTTTTCCTAACAAATACTTTAATAAATATATAGTTTTAAGTAAATGAAATTATTTTTAAAGCAGTAACAACAAATTATTCACCAAAAGAGAAGCTTTTTATGTCCCACTCTGGAACGCGGCGTAAATTTAAGTTTTACGTAAGGACTTATTGAAACCTCCTTGGAGACAGTAAACTTTTATACGGATAGTTCATTCAGCTTAAATACTTCAATTAATCATTTATTATAACATTTCTATCATAAATGAGTGAAAGTTACCCCACATTTTTTTATTTATTGGCCTAAAAAGTAGAAATTTTGAGGAAATGAGAGGTATAAATGGACCAAAAGAGACCTTATAAGGAAGAAAAAGAGGTCCATTAGTAGTATTTATCATCCTAAAGTCTTCTTTTGTATCATATTCAACTGTTTGTAGGCAGATGAGATAAATATTTGATAATTTATTGGTCCACACTATATTCTATCATGATGCGGCTTGGTTTGGATTTTTCGAAGAAATTTTGCTCGAATCGCTGTAGATGTCGTCTTACATTATACTAGATTTTTCTCAAACTATTGAACTGATTATGACAAAACTTGACAGGAATGCTTGAAATAACCAGTATTACAAAGGAAAAAAGTCACATTCAGTTTATTTAACAAAAAAGTCTTCTTTAGGTGTAATACCAGCAAATCATAGTACGTCACATCCGGTTGCATACGAAAATAGGTCGAAAAAAAATATTCCCTTGCATTTGACAGTTGTAGGTAATTGATCCTACATTTCATTGCAGTAAAACATTTCTGGGTAATAAACATATATCTTGGGTATTTCAAAGCACAATTATTTTTTTATTTGGGGTTTCTATAGAATATTTTGGAAACTTGAGGTTACATGGTTACTAAATCTTGTACACAGGTTAAAAAAGGGGGAAAATTTGATTGGTTAACTTCCAGTGATGGTTATTTTCTTATATGCAATGAAATGTTATGTGAAATTTTTTCTATAGTACTGGACAGGATAAAACTTTACTCATGCCAAGTATTTCTTTATTTGAAACAAAGATAAATTCTGCACAATTTTTTGAAAAGTGCAAATATAACAAAGACTAATAGGGGAAAATCAATGGTGGTATTACACCTAATATGGGAAGCTGTACATGCACCTTTGACCTTGTGAGTACTCTCATGTGTTAAAATTTCTTGCTATTTAAGTGAAATATTACAAATAATGAAATATTCTGAGTGGATTGAGTCTCCAAAACACATTTTATGAGAAAATTTCCTTGAAATAGGACTTTACCATGAATATTAGTTGACAGAACAAGCCATACTTAGAGTTTTTGGGAGCTTTTTCTCCTTATTTCTTATATTCTGCTATACAAGAAAATTTTTCCTAACAAATACTTTAATAAATATATAGTTTTAAGTAAATGAAATTATTTTTAAAGCAGTAACAACAAATTATTCACCAAAAGAGAAGCTTTTTATGTCCCACTCTGGAACGCGGCGTAAATTTAAGTTTTACGTAAGGACTTATTGAAACCTCCTTGGAGACAGTAAACTTTTATACGGATAGTTCATTCAGCTTAAATACTTCAATTAATCATTTATTATAACATTTCTATCATAAATGAGTGAAAGTTACCCCACATTTTTTTATTTATTGGCCTAAAAAGTAGAAATTTTGAGGAAATGAGAGGTATAAATGGACCAAAAGAGACCTTATAAGGAAGAAAAAGAGGTCCATTAGTAGTATTTATCATCCTAAAGTCTTCTTTTGTATCATATTCAACTGTTTGTAGGCAGATGAGATAAATATTTGATAATTTATTGGTCCACACTATATTCTATCATGATGCGGCTTGGTTTGGATTTTTCGAAGAAATTTTGCTCGAATCGCTGTAGATGTCGTCTTACATTATACTAGATTTTTCTCAAACTATTGAACTGATTATGACAAAACTTGACAGGAATGCTTGAAATAACCAGTATTACAAAGGAAAAAAGTCACATTCAGTTTATTTAACAAAAAAGTCTTCTTTATGGGAAGCTGTACATGCACCTTTGACCTTGTGAGTACTCTCATGTGTTAAAATTTCTTGCTATTTAAGTGAAATATTACAAATAATGAAATATTCTGAGTGGATTGAGTCTCCAAAACACATTTTATGAGAAAATTTCCTTGAAATAGGACTTTACCATGAATATTAGTTGACAGAACAAGCCATACTTAGAGTTTTTGGGAGCTTTTTCTCCTTATTTCTTATATTCTGCTATACAAGAAAATTTTTCCTAACAAATACTTTAATAAATATATAGTTTTAAGTAAATGAAATTATTTTTAAAGCAGTAACAACAAATTATTCACCAAAAGAGAAGCTTTTTATGTCCCACTCTGGAACGCGGCGTAAATTTAAGTTTTACGTAAGGACTTATTGAAACCTCCTTGGAGACAGTAAACTTTTATACGGATAGTTCATTCAGCTTAAATACTTCAATTAATCATTTATTATAACATTTCTATCATAAATGAGTGAAAGTTACCCCACATTTTTTTATTTATTGGCCTAAAAAGTAGAAATTTTGAGGAAATGAGAGGTATAAATGGACCAAAAGAGACCTTATAAGGAAGAAAAAGAGGTCCATTAGTAGTATTTATCATCCTAAAGTCTTCTTTTGTATCATATTCAACTGTTTGTAGGCAGATGAGATAAATATTTGATAATTTATTGGTCCACACTATATTCTATCATGATGCGGCTTGGTTTGGATTTTTCGAAGAAATTTTGCTCGAATCGCTGTAGATGTCGTCTTACATTATACTAGATTTTTCTCAAACTATTGAACTGATTATGACAAAACTTGACAGGAATGCTTGAAATAACCAGTATTACAAAGGAAAAAAGTCACATTCAGTTTATTTAACAAAAAAGTCTTCTTTATGGGAAGCTGTACATGCACCTTTGACCTTGTGAGTACTCTCATGTGTTAAAATTTCTTGCTATTTAAGTGAAATATTACAAATAATGAAATATTCTGAGTGGATTGAGTCTCCAAAACACATTTTATGAGAAAATTTCCTTGAAATAGGACTTTACCATGAATATTAGTTGACAGAACAAGCCATACTTAGAGTTTTTGGGAGCTTTTTCTCCTTATTTCTTATATTCTGCTATACAAGAAAATTTTTCCTAACAAATACTTTAATAAATATATAGTTTTAAGTAAATGAAATTATTTTTAAAGCAGTAACAACAAATTATTCACCAAAAGAGAAGCTTTTTATGTCCCACTCTGGAACGCGGCGTAAATTTAAGTTTTACGTAAGGACTTATTGAAACCTCCTTGGAGACAGTAAACTTTTATACGGATAGTTCATTCAGCTTAAATACTTCAATTAATCATTTATTATAACATTTCTATCATAAATGAGTGAAAGTTACCCCACATTTTTTTATTTATTGGCCTAAAAAGTAGAAATTTTGAGGAAATGAGAGGTATAAATGGACCAAAAGAGACCTTATAAGGAAGAAAAAGAGGTCCATTAGTAGTATTTATCATCCTAAAGTCTTCTTTTGTATCATATTCAACTGTTTGTAGGCAGATGAGATAAATATTTGATAATTTATTGGTCCACACTATATTCTATCATGATGCGGCTTGGTTTGGATTTTTCGAAGAAATTTTGCTCGAATCGCTGTAGATGTCGTCTTACATTATACTAGATTTTTCTCAAACTATTGAACTGATTATGACAAAACTTGACAGGAATGCTTGAAATAACCAGTATTACAAAGGAAAAAAGTCACATTCAGTTTATTTAACAAAAAAGTCTTCTTTATGGGAAGCTGTACATGCACCTTTGACCTTGTGAGTACTCTCATGTGTTAAAATTTCTTGCTATTTAAGTGAAATATTACAAATAATGAAATATTCTGAGTGGATTGAGTCTCCAAAACACATTTTATGAGAAAATTTCCTTGAAATAGGACTTTACCATGAATATTAGTTGACAGAACAAGCCATACTTAGAGTTTTTGGGAGCTTTTTCTCCTTATTTCTTATATTCTGCTATACAAGAAAATTTTTCCTAACAAATACTTTAATAAATATATAGTTTTAAGTAAATGAAATTATTTTTAAAGCAGTAACAACAAATTATTCACCAAAAGAGAAGCTTTTTATGTCCCACTCTGGAACGCGGCGTAAATTTAAGTTTTACGTAAGGACTTATTGAAACCTCCTTGGAGACAGTAAACTTTTATACGGATAGTTCATTCAGCTTAAATACTTCAATTAATCATTTATTATAACATTTCTATCATAAATGAGTGAAAGTTACCCCACATTTTTTTATTTATTGGCCTAAAAAGTAGAAATTTTGAGGAAATGAGAGGTATAAATGGACCAAAAGAGACCTTATAAGGAAGAAAAAGAGGTCCATTAGTAGTATTTATCATCCTAAAGTCTTCTTTTGTATCATATTCAACTGTTTGTAGGCAGATGAGATAAATATTTGATAATTTATTGGTCCACACTATATTCTATCATGATGCGGCTTGGTTTGGATTTTTCGAAGAAATTTTGCTCGAATCGCTGTAGATGTCGTCTTACATTATACTAGATTTTTCTCAAACTATTGAACTGATTATGACAAAACTTGACAGGAATGCTTGAAATAACCAGTATTACAAAGGAAAAAAGTCACATTCAGTTTATTTAACAAAAAAGTCTTCTTTAGGTGTAATACCAGCAAATCATAGTACGTCACATCCGGTTGCATACGAAAATAGGTCGAAAAAAAATATTCCCTTGCATTTGACAGTTGTAGGTAATTGATCCTACATTTCATTGCAGTAAAACATTTCTGGGTAATAAACATATATCTTGGGTATTTCAAAGCACAATTATTTTTTTATTTGGGGTTTCTATAGAATATTTTGGAAACTTGAGGTTACATGGTTACTAAAGCTTGTACACAGGTTAAAAAAGGGGGAAAATTTGATTGGTTAACTTCCAGTGATGGTTATTTTCTTATATGCAATGAAATGTTATGTGAAATTTTTTCTATAGTACTGGACAGGATAAAACTTTACTCATGCCAAGTATTTCTTTATTTGAAACAAAGATAAATTCTGCACAATTTTTTGAAAAGTGCAAATTTAACAAAGACTAATAGGGGAAAATCAATGGTGGTATTACACCTAAATGTCAACAATAAAGGTATATATTAATAGTGTTTTTTGTTTTTTTACATTTATCTGCATTTGTCTTATATTTTTTTCAGACCTTTCTTCATTAGGACAACTGCATCATCAGTTTATCCCATACATCCTCTAGATATGGATAACCAGGAAAATATTGTGAAAGGCTGGAAACCACCATTTCCAAATGGAATTGACGCTATCACACCTTTGTAAGTATGGACTTTTAAATGTTGACATCAGAAAAAAACAAATTATGGATTTAACATATTTAGCTCTAATCGTTACAACTTTTTTGGCAAATAAAAAACTTCGATTCATAAGGTGAGAAATGTCAGATTATATATTTTTTATAAAATGAATTACTCTATTTGTTGTTTTTTGTTTGTTTGTTTGTATTGTAACTAGAAAGTATTTTGTAACCCCTATATGATCAGATTTAGTTTTAATATTCTATGATTTAGTTTTTCAGCCTAGAATTTACTGTTCAAAAGTCAGGACTAAATGTCACCATGGTCTATTGTAAGGGTTCTTTGGTTAGTTAACTTATGATTTAAATTAAATGATGAATCAGTTGTGTGGTTTAACAATTTATTTAGAAGTATATAAAAACTTAAAGAAAATTTATTTCTATTTCAGAGACCACTTTATATTTGACAATTCAGACCGAAAAAAGAGCAAGCCTAAACGGAAAAAGGGGGATGTCAGCATTCATCAGGCTCCATCGAGGGGAGAATCAGGTGTTCGAAAATACCATCGTAGAGATGAAAGTTTAATTTTACCACATTTGAGACATGGTTTTATGGATATTCCCGATGTGTGATAAACTTTTTCATAAATGAAAACAATGAATGGAATATTAATGCTTTTTTAATACTAAATAATTTTACAAGCTACAGTTTTTTCTATGCTTTTGCATTGATGATCTCCATAAAAACTTCTCGCCACAAGAACAAGCATACTGTCTTATTTTGTCATGTCTCCAAATCTTGTGTTCTTTCAAGCTAGCTTTAGATGTAAATTGTGAAAGACATATGTCACATGTAAAATCCTGTTTTTCACCATCACACGTTTTCAAATGTCTTTGAAGGTTTGATTTGTAAGAAAAACTCTTTTTACATTTTAGGCATTCAAATGGGGTAAGTCCATGGTGTTTATTGATATGACCAGAGTAATGGGAAACTTCTTTAAACTCTTTCCCGCAAATGGAACAGTTATATTTAGGCTTAGCCCCTTCGTGGACTATCTTCTTATGAAGTCTTATTACTTTCTTGGAACCGTATTTTTTTCCACACACCTCACAATAATAATCACGTTTGTGACTTCTTTTGTGGTCATCTAGTTGTTCATTTGACGAAAATGTTCGTCCGCATTCATTGCACACAATCCCTTCGGCCGTTCTGTGAGAGGTTCTCATATGGCGCATTAAATTTGATTTGTAAGAGGACTTGTATGGACATTCTTGACATATGAACAGTTTTTTCTCAGAGCTTTTAGGTGCCACAATCAACTGCTGATTTACATTAACCTCGGAATCTGACCCTGCTAGAGTCTCATTTCCTTCTTCATAAGTACAGACTTTTAGGTTATTCATGTTCTGAAGATAAGAAATAAGAGTACCGGTAATACGCATGTTACACTTTTAACACATATTTTGATTTCAAAATTTTCAATGAGATCGAAATAAAAGTACACGATGAATGATTGCTTGTTTAACGTCCAGTAACCAATATTTCATGCATATTCAGAACAAGAACAAGGTGAGAAAATTTAAAACCAGTGCTTGAAAATGTTGCCCACTAAATGCTTAAAAAAGGAAAATGTGAAGGCTGACAATTTGGAGCTGGTACTTAATTCTGTAGAAAACTCAAATTTTTACTTTTTTAATATTATCAGTTTGCAGTTATATTATGCAGAGTTGATTCTTGGTTGTCATAAATCAAACTGTTTCAGCAAATATCCATGAACAACAAATTTCTAGTTCAATTTTATATATAAAATTACAGAATTATGGTTTTGCAGGAAAATGACCGTAATCTGCATAAATGAGGTTTTTTGTTAATGTTTTTTTTATTAATTCCATTATTTTTTATTAGCACCTGCCTAATTATAATAAAGATCCAGATATTAGCTTCATTATGAAAGGATTAGCTTTTTCAAAATCGGGGACAATCTGTATAGGAATCAGGGAAAATCTGTACTCAACACAAGCTGATCGGGGACAATTTGTACACCAAAGTTCAAGTTTAATTGCAATGTTTTTTTTCATTTAAATGCTTATTCTGTCCAAATTTCTACTTACAATTATTAGATTATAATATTTGAAAAAAGTTCATGAAAAAAAAAATCAAATTCATACTCACAGTTTTCTTAAAGCAGGCTAAAACTGAAAAATTCTGACTCAAATCAGCTGCATCAAAACAAAGAATAAGGAAGGTCATGATGTAACTTCAAGGCAATCCCACCTCAGGATATCACTTACTAATGACCGCTGACCAGACAGGATAAATGACCTTTAACCAATTGATTAGTTCAAGCTACTTAAATTGAATTTTAGAACTAAAGTGTAGAATTTATCATAAAAAATCAGTACAAAATCAAGGAAAATCAGTACTTTAATCGGGAGAAAATCACTTTCTGCCGTACTCGGTTACAGGCAGTGATAAAGCTGCTTAAAAATTTGGTGCAAAATTTTGAATGTTCCATCCATTAATATTTCGTTTTATCTCTGTTTAACTTTAAAAAAATGTTTGTGATTTTGTGGTCTGTACGGGTAAACTTATTAAGTCCTGCGCCCTTTTGATAACTCTGTTTTATTGATATTTGTTTTCAAAACTCCTCTTAAACAAGGATTTTTTTTCAAAGTCATAATCAATATCCTACCAGAGAACGTACCAAGCATTTGTTTATTTGGAAATGCAATACTTTTGATAAATAGTTTTACCAGTGAATACAGCAATGTATACAAATGAGTAGCATGACATTTGGTCCTATTGCAAGACGGAATTATTTCAGGCCATCTTTGCGAATCAAGTGATTCGGTGATGAATATCATTATGTCATGTCATGTCATGCTCTAAATCAAAGCAGAAAGAGGTTGTTACCACACTATTGTATTTTTTGTCCAAATATATATTTTTAACAATTAATGAGCTCGAGTAACCATATAGTTCTCCACAAACTGTGTAGATTTATAAAAAAAATATAAATGTGAGGGTCACTCCTCCTAGTTAGTTTGTAGTTTAATACCTTATGTTTGTATTTTCACATGTGCTTTTTATTGAT
Organism: Mytilus californianus; assembly: GCF_021869535.1. Lineage (NCBI taxonomy): Eukaryota > Metazoa > Mollusca > Bivalvia > Mytilida > Mytilidae > Mytilus > Mytilus californianus. The sequence continues at coordinate 29,355,846 of NW_026262690.1, read as the reverse complement.
ATTTATTGTAATTGTTCATATAAATATATGTTCTATAAATATTTCTGAAAAAAAAGAAACAAGTCAGGAATCTGATGTTCAGTAGTTGTCGTTTGTTGATGTGGTTCATAAGTGTTTCTCGTTTCTCGTTTTTTATATAGATTAGACCGTTGGTTTTCCCGTTTGAATGGTTTTACACTAGTAATTTTTGGGGCCATTTATAGCTTACTGTTCGGTGTGAGCCAAGGCTCCGTGTTGAAGACCGTACTTTGACCTTTAATGGTTTACTTTTTAAAATTTTGACTTGGATGGAGAGTTGTCTCATTGGCACTCATACCACATCTTCTTATATCTATAAACAACAGTTTAACATACTGAAAAAACAAGACTTAAAGTTGAACATTAGGGGAAAATAATTCCTGAGCCCTCGTATATGTATATCTTTTCATGTTTTGTACGGGATTTTTGTTTCTTGTGATGAGCATTAAAAAAGTCTGTTTGACGTATTTTGTCATTAAAATTGAAAACGAAAGTACAATTGTATATTATCTTTATTACCACAGTATTTATCAATTTGACATTTCATTACGCAATTTGCTGCAGCAGACACGGTTGATATGAATTCTATTATCCTTGGTGTAATTGGCTTACACAAATCAACAACAGTGGGATGGAATATTGACGTCTTGTTTCGTAAACGGCGTTAAAAAGTTATAACCCTTGAAGTAACAGGGCATAATTTAATCAAAGTGATGGAATTAAGACACTTTCAAGAAAATTTATATCTTATAATATCAACGAAAGGCAATTGATCTTCACAGAATATTAAATCGGAAAAAGCAGAAATAATAAACAAATATTTCATCCGTTCATCTTTCTTGACGAAAAATCAACTTGAAACAATGTTTTTGCTTGATTAAAGATTTCTATTACTAGAATTGAGCAGGCATAACAAATCTTTTACCCAATGACAAAATGTCAGTGTTTCATAGAAATCTACTGATTTATTGCAAATGTTTAGGAGCAAACAAGAGAATCTTCTTTTGATAAAATATATGCAGCGTCTTGTTTTGATATTCAAAGTATAGCGTAAAGATTTTAATTGCTTATTGTGTCATGTTTTAATCTAATGTTTAAAAGGTTTACGGTATTATATGACATTTCTAGATAAAATATGGTGGTTTAAAATTGTTGAAATGTAAGAAAAGACTTTTAAAATGATTTGGTTTTGTATGAACATCACTTTGATTCAAAGTTTCAAGTAAGATACCAACTAAATTGCAGAAATTTTGATTATCACTTATTTAATAAACATGTAACAAACAAATGTATATTGCATACTAACATTTAATTTAGAATTTCCGAAAGCAGATAATTAAATGTGAGAACTAGCAGTTTATCACATTGATGTGTTTTGTTGAGAAAAAAAAAATGATCAAAGTCAATGCCGAACCCATCGATAATTTCTGACATAGCGTATCGAAAATTATATATACCTTTAACAGAGCTGTCATTTGGTTATCATATTGATAAAACAGGGTTGAAGCGGTGGTGGCTAAGAAGATAATTATAAATACCTTTAACTTAGCAATCATTTGATTATCATATTGATAAAACAGGATTGAAGCGGATGGTGGTTAAGAATATAATTATATAAACCTTTAACTTAGCAATCATTTGATTATCATATTGATAAAACAGGGTTGAAGCGGATGGTGGCTAAGAAGGTTATTATTATCCTGGATTTTTTTCACTGCATATTTCATACTTACTTCTTTTATTGTTTGAACTGGTCTTTGACTTTTTTTTATATTGTCACATCGAAGATTGGTGAGCCAAATTTGACATAGATAATCAGTCTGTATTGTGGATCATTATCTAGCTGTATTATAACACCATAACATATACCAATCTGCCTTAATCGAAAGGTTGGAACTTGACTTGATTCCATTACTTGTAATTATATGAGCATTTAGCAAGTATTTTTTTTTTAAATTTATGTGACACTAAGTTTAGATCTTCGGTATCAAAATCAGGTAAATACTGATAAACATGCATACATCTTTTGTTTTATTCTTATACAACCAATGCATTACATCGGTATTGAAGTTATGATACAAAATATACCTGACTTCACTGTACTACATTAAAAGGAGTTTATCAAGAACCATCCTCCATCGCCCCCACACACCCCACACACACACCAATCACGAAGCCAAACTTATTTATCATGCTCATATAAAGTGAATGATTCTTCGAAAAATAAGAAGTGAAAAAAAAAGTATGCAATTTGAAAGAGACAACACAATAATAAGAAGACCAGTCTGTGCATTTAACTTTCGGTTGTTTTTAATATTTACTTCGATTCAAGGAGACTTATTTTTACTTATTAGTCGATGAAAACAGTATCTATTATAATGAATAATAATTTCAATATTTTTCTATCTGCTATTAATTGAAGACTCATGTCATTGACAAGGATGTAGTCAAAAACATTATAACTTTCAGAAAAATTGTATTGATCTCAATTTCAGTAAGCCGGTATATTCGATAAAATATAAATCCCCAGACACGAGAACATTATGATTTGAAAAAATAATTAAACTAAAGTCCTACTTGAACTTGCACTGTCAATCCAGCGTAAATATAGGCCAATTGTGATGTTTTTATTTCATTGAGTTCATAATTATTGTAAAAATAAGAGGATGTGGTATCTTTGTCGATGAGACAACAATGAGCAAAACCCATACCTTTTTGTTTTGTTTTAATACTATTTTAAACATGGGTCTTAAACGGGTAACCCGTTTATGAAAACATGTTTAACTCAATATTTAATATCAAATTTTAACTCATTGGATGTAAAAACATATTCGATATACAAGGCTAATAGTTTTGTATGCCAGACGCGCGTGTAGTTTACATAAGACTCATCAGTGGCGCTCGAATTAAAAACGATTGAAGGCCAAATCAAATACGAAGTTGTAGAGCTTTAAAACCTAATTCGGCTAAGGCAATATATACCTCAGGGGTAGTTTGTCGAATAATTCAACATTATAAACAGTAAATTAACAGAAAATTAATATTACAGTGATGTTTCATGTCGACACAAAATTGCTGACTATACGGGTCTGGTGATAGCCTGGGGACGACACGTCCATCAGTATTGGCATCGACTCAGTGGTTGTAAAAACTCACCAAAAATACCAGGCTAAAAATTTTGTATCAATTTTTTAAGCGATTTTCTAGAATTTTTGTATGGATGTTATTAATATTACTGACGATCAACATTACGCGTATTTCAACAAATTTGACCAAAATCTTATTTCATTCATTTGCATAGTGTACCAATATTTAAAACATGGATAAGTTTTTCTATTCCCCAAATCGCAGCTAATCCTCCTTTAAACGTCGTTGTTCTCCGAAAAAGTGTAAATTTTGGGGAAAAAAACTATAAATTCTTACATTTGGTTGAAGTCTCATTTATGATTTTCTCATTACTATATATATATAAAAATATTAATTTTCGCGAACCATTTAGGTCACGGAAATTCCATTTTTTGCCATCAGTAGGGAGAGTTGTACAAATAATGTGAATACACAGAACCCCGATCCAATTCATCTTTTGCTAAAAATATTTATCATTTTCTGTTTTATACAATACAATACAATACAATACAATACAATATTTTTATTGTCAATCAAGGACGCCCTAAGAGAGCAGTATAATTACAAATAATTTATTACAATGATTATTATTAATTCTTAATGATATATGATGACAAAATATAGAATAGAGAAGAAATAAACACAAAAGAAAAAGCAAAACCCCAGATATGTATATATATTTAACATATAGAAATGTTGAGGTATATTCAAATGTTTATTGATATCATTAGTGCCATAAAATTCAAATTTGGCCTATGAATGATTCACTGGGTCAGTTAACCGGCAACATTTACTTTTTTAACATAATATTATCCCTCTCAGTCCAGAGACTGATTATTAAATTACACAGGCGTTTTAGAACTTCTAGATTCTCACAACCCATTAGCCATATAAACATATTTTCGGTGCTACACTTCTTTAGATTAGGATAAGAAATACAAAGTTCTTTTATAAATGTTTTTCTATAAGTTTCTAATTTTTTGCATTGAAGGAGAAAGTGGATCTCATCTTCCACCTCCTCCTCACAAAGTTTACAAATACGCTCAGGAGCTGGGATGTTTTTGTGTCTCCCTGTTTCAATTTCAAGCTGATGGTCCCCAATTCTGAGTTTTGTTAATGCCTGCCTTTGTTTAAAGTTTAGCAGGTTTAAATAGGGTTCAAAATTAAAATTTGTTTTGAATAAACGAAATGTACGAGGTTTATTTTTTTGGATATTAATACTTCTTACATCATTAAAAATGTTAATCTTCCATTCTTTTATATACAATCCTTTAAGTTTTCCCATGACTATATTTTTAATACAATATTTACTCTTATGTAGTAAACTGTTGGGAGTGAGATCCAGAAGCTCCAAAACTTTAATAATATAACTATACCATGAAGTGTGACCTTTTTCATGTAGGTTTTTAGACAGTGCCAGTGCTTCTTTTAGTAAAATGTCTTCAGATTTTTCTAAAGTTATCCAATATTTAAGGATGCTTATTAAAATAGGCAATTGTATGGGTAAATGTCCCACTTCTGCCATGACAGCATTGTTTGTGCTCTTTCTGTTCACACCAAGTATATATTTACAACTTTTTACATTCAATTCTTCAAGTATAAAATCATTACATAGTTTATAAAAAGAAGATGAATCCTTGAGTTTTGAGGGACTGCCAGCACCCCATATTTCTGATCCATAAAGTAAAATTGGCTGAATTGTGTGGTCAAATATATGAATGAAGGTTGAAATTTTTGGAAGTGAATCATTAAATGATTTTCTTAGTTTAAAAAAGGCCTTTAACCCCTTTTTGTAAAGTTCAGATTTTGCCTCTGTAAATGCACCAGATGCTGAAAATACAACTCCCAAATATCTATAATGTTTAACATTTTCTAATGTGATATTATTGATTGTAAATTTTGAACCCAATAAGCGACCAGGCGTGTTAAATATCACACATTTAGTTTTTTCATAGTTTATTTTCAGGTTCCACTGCAAGCAATAAGATGACAGCTTATTAAGAGAGGTCTGAAGTCCCTTTTCACTTGAAGATAACAATACCATATCATCAGCATACAGCAAACAACTCAATGGATTCTTATTTAATAATGATGGGTCACTAGAGATATCAAAATCATTCTTTATTTCGTTAATAAATATTTTGAATAAATTTGGGCTTAAATGGTCTCCCTGTCTTACCCCAACATCAGATTGAAAAAATTCAGTCAAATTATGACCTGATTTGACACATAGTTTAGTATTGGCATACATGTTTTTCAATATATGATAAAATTTATCACTTACGCCAATTTATATCTCCTTACATCATTCCATTTTTCTCTAATTTTGATTAAAATATGCCAAAACCTGCAGTAAAAATAGATGTATGCCCCAAATAAACATCCCCCGATTGGTTGAACTACTATGGCGTCGATGTAAAGCAACGCAAGCCTCGATGTAAAGCACACGCTTCCCAAGAGTAAGGAGAGTTGTACAAATAATGTGAAATCACAGACCCCCGATCCAATTTATCTTTTGCTAAAAGTGTTCATCATTTTCTGTTTTTGTATCTACCAACAACATTCCATTTTTCTATAATCCCGATTTAAACATGTCGAAACCTGCAGTAAAAATAGATGTATGCCACAAGTAAACATTCCCCGATTGGTTGAAAAGCTGTGGCCTCGATCTGAAGAATGCAAGCACACGCAAAAATTTCCGTTGATATGTTGAACCTCGACCCCGGGATTCAGCCGAGGTAACCTTCAGCCGATTCACATAGAGATTTTCTTGCGCTCAAATGTAATTCTAAGTGAAGTATACTGGTAAAGTAAAATTATATTCTTCTACAGAAATATTTACACATTTTATCATTAATGTATTGTCATGCTTCTGCATATTTACGCTGAGCTTTAGTTAAATATAATTCTATACAAATTTTGTTACGTCAAGCATTAAGAGTAAGAATATATTTCGCGCCAAAACAAGAAAATAATCTGTGTCACAAAATAAGTTTATCAGCATCTTTCTGAAATTTTCCAACAGAAAATAGCGTTAATTTTGGTGAGTATTACTTATTAATGTTAAGGTTCTCCAGAGGTGGTTCTCTACACCTTCTTGGTGGTCAGTTTATCCCATTTATCAATTATCCCCGATGCCGATGGCGATGACACCCAGTCGATTTGTGTCATGAGCGAAAATCTTATCTATTTGATGAAATAACTTCTTCATTAACTGTACATGCAATATTTTTGTAGTTTTTGATAACCGTGTACATTCCCATTGCATGTTCGCAAGATAAATGGGTTATGCATTTTTGAATTGTGCAAGTACAGTAAATAAGAATAATGGCGGAGGATAAAAATTTGTGACGATCAGTGCGTGATCACGTGACATTATTATTTGTAAACAAACGGGCTCCCCATGTAACACGTGTCGGAACTATCCATACAATGTGCAATCAATCTTATATTTCACTATTTGATGTCTACATTAGTCATTATTTAAATTAAGTCTGAAAAAAAAATGACTCAACTCTCTTGTGTAATTTTTCCCCAATTTTTGAAACATGCATAATTTAAAGAGCATTTGCTTCCCTTGATCCCATAATGTTGGTCATGTGACATTCTTATAAAGTGTAAGTTAAAATGAGGGTGGTAATGGGGGTACCTTCATGACGAATAACGGTAAAAAATCTTGCCAAATGACGTTAACGGTAATTTTTGGTGCATGACGATAAAATGAAGACTTTCTTCAAGACGATAAAAAAAATCGACAGATTTTGATGAATCACGTTAATTTTTTCCCAAAAATAACGGTAACGATAATAATTTGAGACCTCTGACGAATCACGATAAGGATATGTTGTTGAATCACGGTAAAATGTTAACATATTTGACGCTAACGGTAGCCGAATTGACCGTTTGACGCCTGACGGTAAAGGGCATTCATACCCTCTAAAATGCCAGTATTGATGGGTCAATGTGAAAACTGCCCAAATATGAGAAGATAACGGGTGGCAGGTTGATCAAACTTACTTAAATGAAGAGAAAAATGAATAAATTGAGGCTTGATTTATATGGATCCAGTCGCCTCCAGAAGCAACGAAGCAGCACATCCACTTTGGACGGGCAAATATCATCTATCTGATATGGGACCAGCTGAAGTCCCACTGCCCTAGCTGGTGTCGCAAAACAGTCGTTGGAGGTTAGAGTAATCTCCGACTACAAAACTCAATTCCAATGACAAAAATGCCCTAATCTTAAATTGAAAGCATTGGAAAAGTAAACCGTAAATTATAATTTTGACAATGACCACAATTTGTTTTAGTTCAATGTACATGTATTAATAATATGCGGGATAATACATGAACTTAATACTGCTTCAAGGTTATACAGGTTTGTCAATGTAAAAATAAAATAATATGTTAGCTAACTTAGGGAGCTACCATTTGATTTTTAGGGGGGGGGGGGTCTAGGATGAAATTTGAAAATAAGGCAGGATGAGACAATATGAAAAAAAGGCAGGATGACAATTTATGTAAAAACAAGTCGGGATAAACTAATAGAAAAAAAGGCAGGACAGATTACATCTCGAACTAAAAAAAAAAATGCAGGACAAAATTTTTCATCCTAGCCCCCCACCCCCCTTTTTCCCCCATAAAAATGGAAAGGAAGCTCCCTTATAGTGTTTCCTTCAGAGGGTGTTGGCCTGGAATGGTACCCTGCAGTTTTCATACGCCTGTTCATGAGAAATATTATGGTATGCCTTTGTCCGTCTGTCTGCCCTGATCTGTCTGTTTCTAGCATGTTGTTCACTAACTCAGTAATATTTTCTGGTGAATTGATTATATCTACTGACGTGAGCTCCCTTTTAGATTTTTAGGAATTTTATAATATACATTTTCAAAATGTGAGGTTTTATTCATTAAAAAAGGGGGATTTTCATGTTAACGCCCATTAACTCTAAAAATGCTTTGTTCACTAACTCTTCAACATTTTCACCAATTTGCATGAAACTGTTGTGAATTGATTATTTTATAAATTTTAGGGTTCCCGTTTCAGAGTTATATGGGATTGTATTCATGTATTGATGTGAGCTCCCTTTAGATTGTTTTGGAATTTTAGAATTTACATTATCCAGTTACAATGTAAGGGGTTTTATTCATTCAAAAAGGGGGATTTCCATGTTTTCGGACATTAACTCGAAAATGCTTTAAGCATTTGTCATGAAACTTTGGTTAATTGTTTATATATATCTATTGATGCAAGCTCCCTTTCAATTTAATTGTGGAATTTTATTCATAAAAAAGGATGGCTTTCCCAGTTTGCAGATCAAATTCAAAAGTTTGTACATGCACTTCTCTGGCATGTTTCAGTAAATGTGTAAATTATAACTGACATATTGATAACTAACTTTGACAATGATTACATATTTTTAAGTTCAATGTACATGAAATATACAAGGTAATGCATGTAGACTCGATACTGCTGCAAGGTTATACAGGGTTGTCAATGAAAAAAAAAATTGTGTGCCAACTTAGTGTTTCCTTCAGAAGGTTTTGGTGTGGTATGACACCCTGTCATTTTTATACGCCCGTTTACGGGACATACTATGGTATACCGTTGTCCGTCCGTCTGTCTGTCCGTCATCAACATGTCGGACATTAACTCAAAACCGCTTTAACCAATTTGCATAAAACTTTGGTGAATTGTTTTTATCTATTGACATGAGCTCCCTTTCGTTTTTTATAAATTTTAGATTTTACGTTTCTGAGTTATGGGGTTTTATTCATTAAAAAAAAGGGGGATTTTCCAGTTTTCGGTCAATAAAAGCTTTCACCAACTTGCAAGAAATTGTGGTGAATTGTTTATATCTATTGACATGAGTTCCCTTTGATTTTATATATTTTAGATTTTACATTTCTGAGTTGCAGGGTTTTATTCATGAAAAAAGGGGGGATTTTCCAGTTTCGGACAAAAATCAAAAATGCTTTCAGCAGTTTGTTTGAAACTTTGGTGAATTGTTTATATCTATATTGACGTAAGCTCCGTTTAGAATTTTATAAATTTGACAATTTACATTTCTGAGTGATGGGGTTTTATTCATTAAAAAGGGGGTGATTTTCCAGTTTTCGGACAATAGCTCAAAAATGCTGTCAGCAATTCTCATGAAACTTAAGTGAATTGTTTATATCTATTGATGCAAGCTCCCTTTACATTTTCATAAACTTTTAATATGACTGGGAATTAATTGAACTTTATTTGTTTATAGTCTGACGACAGATTTACTAAGTATTGCGCAACAGCACAGTGTATTGCACAACAGCAAGAAATCTTTATTTCATCACGTTCTAATGAAGTAACAAGCTTATTTTGCCGAAAGTTAGAATGATTTGATCTACGCTTGAGTAACAAGTATCAGAAGTGATAAAAAAATTGTCTTTATGAAAATAACATGCAACCAACTTTAAAATCAATGCTTTAACCTCCTAAAGAAAATAAATCGTTTATGTCTTTGAATTTCTTTACTTTCAAATGAAAAATTGCTGTTTCATCGACTTGGTAAATGTTGAATATTGCCGATGACGAAAGCGACTGAATTTGAGTATCGTAAACAACAGGGCGACTAGATTTCGCTTTTGAAGGTCGGTCAAAGCGAAGTGGCGACCGGGAAAGCGACTTTGTCGCCCCAGTAGCATGGTAACGTGAGCACAATGCTTATTACTTTAAAACACAGTCCTGTAATACTTTTTATTCTACTTTGAATATTGCCTGCTTATTTCAGCAACTATTCTTACAAAACAATCCTCTATTTATCCTAGGTGTTGCACTCAGTATTGTTGATTATATTTATATGTATATGCAGTAAAGTGAATGCAACCCCCTTTTTGAAGGTAAGTAACAGTTAACAAACTTTATCACACAGAAACACAGAAATTCACTTTCTAGCTCATCTAGCCCCAATCATCATGTCAGGCATTGTCATTACTAAAAAACATTAAATGTCTTCTAAACTGAGAAACAATTTCCACATTTAACCGAAATCTTTTACTTATGATACTGACAATCCCCCACAAAGTAATATAAATAGAACCATACAAATAGTAAGCAAATACATGTTCTCAGACACCATCTCCCATATAAAAAAATCACATTAAGAAAAAAATGAACCTATTATGTGTTCCTCTCCTAGCTACAAAATGTATCCAAAATCAAAGATGTGGAACATATATATTCTATCATAATCATTTGGTAATTAATGCAATTAGTATCTCTTCCATGCCCGTGTTGAACATAAAAAACTAAATATTACATAAACAACACCCCTAATGCTCATGTTGGTTGTCATTGTGCAACACAGTTAATATATAGAAAACATAAAACATAGAACTCCTTTTGTCATATAAAACACTGTCAAACATCCAATCATACTATCCACACTGATCTGTGTCCACACTTGTTTAAATTAAAAAATAATTACATGTCGTTTCATTTGTGTTAGACAATGATTTTTTTTAACGATGCTATTTTCTGGTTGTAGCATTTTTACAAACCTGTGTTTTTCCTTATGACACTACTGACATTGTTACTTTTTCAACATTGAAATGATACCATGGTTCTTCAGTTCCTTAGATCACTTTTCCCAAATCACACAAATTGGCGTCTATCATGCGTTCATTGACTTTCGTAAACATTTGGAATTTCCCTATTAACACTTTATGTTAGAATGAGTCCACATTTTAGCAGCATTTGCTGCTCATAGGATAATAAAAACAACTTCTTTAAAGTTTGGTATCGATTAATATAGCTCAAACGAGTAAAAATTCCCTGATTTGTTGGTATTTCAGTTATCTTCAAGAGATCATTCATTCAAAGGAAACTGAATATAATAGAATGTTCCTTTTAGAGTATTGCTTGTTCTTACTTTGGTATAAATCAGCCAACAAATTATCTTGACCAGCAGAAAACTTAATGTTAACATGATGCTTATAATATATAGAAAATTTTATTCTTGGAGAAACCGAATTTATTCAAACCTAACGAAATAGAAAGGTCAAATACCAAATATTTACTTTTTTCATATCTGCTCAAATAATTGTTGTGCAGTCATTGTGTTTTGCAATTCGTTAGTATAAATTCGAAGCAAGAGCAACATGTTTCCTTTGGGTTTCTGTATTTAAAGTTTGAACAGTTTGTTCTGTGCATTTTTCAATATTGTGTTTTTGTAATGATTATCACGTTGCTGTTTAAATTCTTTATGTTGATCAGCCACTGATATTAGAGTGTAGAACGACATGGTTTCTAATCAGCAGGTTTTGAACTTCAGTTTGTTTTCAGTATCAGCGTGCATTGTAGATACGTTAAACTACTGATTACATTATTGATGTATTTGTTCTTGTGAGTTTTTAAAGGCAGTGCTTTAATGCCTTTTTGGTTGCCGGGTTAATCCTTCCTTCCGCGATATCCAACTTATCTACGTGGGGGGTCATTAGGCTCCAAGTAGATCCGGAAATGTTGAATTCTCTCCTCTTCTTATTGTGATATAAAATGTTTTTTGTTTCATTTCATTTACATTGGGAAATAGAGAAATGATCATTTTGTTTTATTAGTTTTAAAAACTTTTGATATATTTGTATTTTGCATTATAAGCAGTCAACCGATTGACAAACTAGAATTATTTGAATTCCGTGTGGAAAGAGGTCGGACTAATTTCGAGTGTTATCTGCAATCTAGATGTTTATAAATCATTTCAGTCGCTGCTATAATAATTAAAGGTCGACTGAACATGAATTATATTATACAATTTAAAGCGCATTTCTGTTTATGCACGTGAACCCGTCTAACGTTATTGTTATTTCGCAGTTATATAAAGTAGCAAATTATCGTTCCTGAATAGGTGGCGCCGTGGTAGCCGATCCTGTTCCTCAACTTCCGGTTTGTGCACTGTGCAACTATTACCACAGGAGTTTGAAATCCTAGCAATTACAGTGACATTTTTAATTAAAGATGCCAAGTACTTGTTGTTGTGTACCTGGGTGTCATTTAAGAGGAGGACATGCATTTCCAAATGACTTAAAAAGAAGGAAAAGTTGGATCAACGCCATGGCCCATACGCAGATTGGACGAGAACACGATGAAATCGTGGAGTCCATCTCAATGAGCTGTTGTTTGCAAGGCACATTTTACTGAAAAAGATTACGTGCAGGAAACTATTCATGGTAAAACTCTATTTTCTTTTTGAAATATATAGTTATATATGTAATCGCCATGCGAATAAACCAAAGTCTGTTTACAACCGCAATTATCGTTTTAGAATAAAAGGGGGTGGTTAATTCAAGACGTCATAATTTTTTGGATTACGATTCAATGTGGGGTAACACGAATGACCGAATAACACCGTTATTAGCCAAATAACACTTGTAATCACCGAATAACACTTGAAATTTTAACATTAGCACATATTGGTGACATTTAAACATTGATAATTAAATAATATTGTATTATAAGTGTATTTTATAACTTAAAAATGATTTATAGAAAGCAGGTAAGTTCATAAAGATCGCATTAAATATTAGTGTGTACATCCAACATGGCGACCAAGGAAAACACAATGGGAAGAATAAAAGAATGATTGCATACAATCCCTCAACGTGTTCATTTTAGACCACCAAAGTGGAGCCCTCACGCCACGTCAAGACAATGAACAATGTGAGGGTGGGCGCCTTCCCTTTTAAAGAAAATATGGAATATTTAACTGTTTACAATAATAAATTTTTTTTTTATAGTTATTAAAAAAATAATATTATAATAAAAAAATTCTACTTTTAAATAAAATATCTGTATTATTTATTTTTTTAAAATTTAAAAATGGAGAGTAACCAAGCCCTTTGATCTGAGAGTACTTGCAGTTACTGACAGCTAGTTCAAAGCCACTAACAACTGATAAAAAAATCTTGCATCTAAGACTAAATTATCAATCCGTAAGCTCCCTTTAGAATTTTATAAATTTTAGATTTTACATTTCTGAGTTGTGGGGTTTTATTCACTAAAAAAGGGGGGATTTTCCAGTTTCTGGACAACAACTCAAAAATGCTTTAAGCAGTTCGCATGAAACTTTGGTGAATTATTTATAGCTATTGATGTAATCTCCCTATTGATTTTCATAAAACTTGGCGTCCGTCGTCGTCGTCTGTCGTCGTAAACTATTTCAAAAATCTTCTCCTCTGAAACTACTGGGCCAAATACCTTCAAACTTTAACTAAATGTTCCTTAGGGTATCTAGTTTATAAATTATATCCGAAGTTTTGATCCATCGACAAACATGGCCACCATGGCTAAAAATAGAAAATAGGGGTCAAATGCAGTTTTTGGCATATACATGTATCTTAAAAACTAAAGCTTTTAGAGCAAATCTGACATGGGGTAAAATTGTTCAATTGGTCAAGATCTATCAGCCCTGAAATTTTCAGTTGGGTTGCTGCCACTAAATTGGTAGTTTTAAGGAAATTTTGCAGTATTTTGTTATCTTGAATATTATTATAGATAGATATAAACTGTAAACAGCAATAATGTTCAGCAAAGTAAGATCTACAAAAAAGTTAATAAGACCATAATTGTCAATTGACCCCTTAAGGAGTTATTGCCCTTTAAAGACAATTTTACACAATTTGTTCATCAAGTTTGCTAACATTTAAAAATCTTCTCCTCTGAAATACAGGTGCGCGATTCAGGCTCTTGAGAGCCTTTTGTTTCATTCATAAATTACTTTATACTTGGAAATATAATTTTGCTTGGAGTTATAGTTTCTAAAAAAAGTATTGTCATTGAAAGAGTTGACATGTTGCAATGTACATTTATTCTACATAGTACTATGGTACCAAATCAAAAGTTTATATAAAAAAAGGAAGTCAAAGGTTTCCCATTATAGTTTAGTTACATACATTTTGTTTGTACCTGAGGTCGTTGAATATAGATCATTATATAAATAAGGAGATGTGTTATGATTGCCAATGAAACAACTATCATCCATACTTACCAGTAACAAACAACATTTACAAAGTTGAATAAGATACAGTTGATAACATTAACTTATTATTAAAAAGAAAATGCTTAACTATTTTAAACAGTATTTGACTATAAACATAGATAAAAAAAGGTACAAACTGGACATAATGCACTAGTTCATAAACAAGTGAGAACAATCGCCTTCAGCTCAGAATATGACATTCATAAAACCTGTTCAATATCATTAGAGAACTCTAAATCTTAAATACTGAAAGCCACCTCTGATAAGTACACTGTACTATGCAAGATAATGATATAACTGGACTAAAAATGCACACAAGGGGGGGGGGGGGGGGCATCATCTGTGTCCCATGAACACATTACCCATTTATTTCTATATATTATACCGTTTTATTATATGGGTAAAACATAGGGAATCTTCCTCGATAGAACATTATATCCACAGCGGAAAAAATCACGATAGGTTAATATAAGATTTGGTACAGACAAAGTGTACCTATAAATAGTATTTTCCCTAGGCAACGTCAATAACGTAGGTTTAGACGTCACGAAATTTCCCGCGTTTCTTCTTTTTCTTTCTTTTCGATGTTGATTAGCTTTAGTAAATTTTATTGAATATTTTTACTTAAAAAAGTTAGCAACTGCCAAAGCAGATACTATACTTAGTATAAAAAAACAATTAAAATTGGAACCGTTGGCCTCGGTGAATATAATATATCTTGGGTTGATAAATTATTGGATCAACCTCATCAAAAGTCAATAATTGTTACAGTTTAAATGCATGTTCTGTACTTTTATTAACCGGATTTCCGCAGGAAAAATCGGGTTATTTATTTGGGGATGTACGTGTGGGCTGGCGGGCGGGCGACTGTCAAACAGTGTCCGTTCATGAACATGAAAACGCTTTGACGAAATCTTTTTAAATAAAGATATATTGTTTCCTGTGACTAAATGAAGGTCAAGTTTGATTTCACGATTTTAGCTTTTATCGTTGTTGAGTTGTGGACCTTTCAATAGCGAAAAGTAATACTTAGAGCGTTGGCCGTGCAATAACTTGATAACTCTTTGACGAAATCTTTTCAAATTTAGATATGATGTTTCCTGTGACTAAATGAAGGTCAAGTTAGATTTTCACGATTTTAGCTTTTATCGTTGTTGAGTTGTAGACCTTTAAGTAACGAAAAGTGACACTTAGACCGTTGTCTGTTCAATAACTTGAAAACCGTGCAATAACTTGAAAACACTTTGCCGAAATCTTTTCAAATTTAGATATGTTGTTTCCTGTGACTAAATGAAGGTCTAAATCGATTTTCACGATTTTAGTTTTTACACCTTTATGTAGGGAAAAGTGATACTTAGATTGATTTTGGCCTTTCCATTTCTGAACTCCTGCAAGAATTAATTTATTTTTTTTGCTTGATCCTGTTTGGGGGTCATTTTCATGCAGGAACATCCGGTTTGCTGTCACTCTGACAGCCTCTTGTTGAATGGTATTTTATGTCCTGTCACGTAATGTTGTCATTTTAACGGTATTTTTAACATTGCCATATAAGCGGGAGGGGTGGCTAGCCATAAAACCAGGTTCAACCCACCATTTTTTTTCTTAAAATGTCCTGTACCAAGTAAGGAATATGGCAGTTGTTATGAAATAGTTCGTTTCTATGTATGTTGCATTGGCGTTTTTGTTGCACTTCAGTGTTTCTGTTGTTCCATTGTTTTCCTTTTATAGTTGATGTGTTTCCCTCGGTTTTAGTTTGTAACCCGGATTTGTTTTCTCTCAATCGATTTATGACTTTTGAACAGCGGTATACTACTGTTGCCTTTATGTGTCTTTTTTAGTCCAATGCTTCATATGACTGGGATTTAAAAAAGGCTTACCTCAGTGTATTATTTCATGACACGAGACGAATTTTTCTGACATATTTTCGTTTTTAGTTCACCTGGCTCATTGGGCTATGTGAGATATTGCCTTTACTGGTCGTCACTCGATGTTGTAAAGATGTTCTCCGCTGAAACTAATGAACCAATTCAATCTAAAATTAGGATGAATGCTCCTGAGAGTATTTAGTATAAAGTTTGTTGTTCTTTTTAAGCCAGTCAGTCAATAAACATGGATTAACTACCCACTTCCCGTTTTCACTGAAAATTTTCAGATGATATCCTATAGGAACTATTGTCCTCAGGCGATGATTTTTTACTTATTTTTGTGTTTTCGTCTATTATGTCGAAAACTATAAAAATCGATAGGAAGAAATTGATCAGCAATACAAGATCTACAGAAAATGCCAATATGGCAAACAGTATTGGATGACTCCTTATATGTTTTTTGCCATTAAATTACAATTTTTGACAAATTTTCGGTTTTTTGTGTATTATCTTGAAAACTAAAATAGATAGGTAGAAACTGTAAATAACAGAAATGACCAATGATGAACAATATAAAGGCTACAAAAATGCTAAATGACAGAAGCCATTGGATGAGTTCGTATAGTAGTTTTTGCCCTGAAATAACGATTTTAAACTATAATTTATTCAGTTTATGTCTATCATCCCGAAAACTATAATAGATAGGTAGAAATTAGACACACTAATAATGATCGGCAATGCTTGATCTACAATAATTCCAATATGACCAATACCAATGAATGACTCGGTAATACAAGGTATGTTTTAGCAGGTGAGCGATTCAGAGTCTTAGGAACCTTTTATTTTCCTTTTATGCCATGTTCCGTTGTTCCCTTCTTCTTGACTGTACATGTTCGAAACACGCGTAATGCAGAGACTCCTCAAATTTCAAGGACTCGCATACTTTAGCTCACCTTACCAAGAGGGTCAAATAATCAGCTCTTCTCATCACTTGGCTTCTGTTGCCTGTCGTCGTCGTTGCCCGTTAGCTTTTACAAAAATCTTCTCTGAAATAACTGTGACAATTGGAACCAATCTTAGCCATAATCATTATTAGGATATCGATTTAAAGAATGTGTAGGATGATACCGCCTGCTGACCAACACGGCCGACATGACTAAAAATAGAAAATAAGGATATAATTTAAGTTTAGTCAATTATCTTGAAAACTGCGTTACAAAGAGAAATCTGACATAGATTAATGTCCGGAAAGTTGAGATCTACATACTGTTTATTTACATCATAACTGTCAGACGAATTCTTGTAGGATTTATTAATCTGAAAAGACTAATATTATAATTTTTTCACTTTTGTTTATTATTTTGAAAAGCATTATAGATAGAGAGAAATTTTTTAAGTACAATTGACCAGCAAGAAAATAAAAAAAGTAAAACATGGCTTAAAAATCGTCAGACGAGTTCTTATAGGAGTTATTATCCTTAAATGAGGACTTTTGCCTTATAACTCGAAAACTATAATAAATAGATAGAAACTTTGAGAAACACAAATGATCAGCAAGACAATATATCTACAAATAAGTCAACATGACTGAAATCGTCAGCAGACATTTTTATAGGATTTATTGCACTTAAATGATGAGTTTTACCATTTTTTTGTGTTTGCCTATTCTCTTGGAAACAACAATGGATAGATAGAAACTTTTAAAGCAAAAACGACCAGCAAGACCAAAATCTACAAATAGATAAACATAGCCGAGATTGTCAGTTCACTCCTTTTAGGTGTTATTACCTTTAGATAACGATTTATTTAGGTCTTTTTGCGTTTTGGGTAATAAATATGTCAACAAAGCCAAAAATTTAAGTCCATTTATCATAGGAATTTCTGTCCTTCAATAATGATTTTTACCAATTTTTGCGATTAAAACTATGAAGATTCACATAGATCCACGTTAGCGACAGTTTGTATATCCGACATCTCTTTGTAATCATTAAACTACTTTTATACAATAATTGCATAATATGATATCTGTCAAAACATGGTCAAAGCTCAAAGAAATGAATTCAGAAATAAAGCATGAATAATTTAGTAACATTAGAAACTATGTGTCCGCCTAAACTGATGAGCATATCACAAGCATCGTATCAATATCCAACAGCGGGAGTCCGTGTCCTCTATAGACCATGGTTTTAAAAGGAGACATCGAAGTGGGATCTTTTGATGATCTTGGATAAGGTTTCTTTATATGAAGTATGAGTTACCACTGCGGGACTTCCATACAATTTTATCAGCAAGGAAAAGAGGAATAATCAAACAGAGAAATCAACGGTATTTCCAACTACGCTGACGCTGCATAATGGCTGAAAAGACAACCAAATCAAATCATCGGACGGAGTATATTTGTGTCCACGAGCTCTAACAATAATGGCTTATATAACGGTTAATGACAGTTAAAGTTCTTCTATCTCGGATAATTTATGACCTTTTTAAGACCTTTTTGTGCATTTCATCCAAGGTCACAATAATTTGGAAATATATATCTAATATATAGAGCGTCCACATATAAGTCCATGTAAATGTACTTTGTTGAGTCACGATGGATTATAAAAAAGTATAACAAAAATTCTCACTTCCAAGGTAAATAAAAAAAGGGGGAAAGTCAGACCATTACCAGAAATTTTCTTTTCCATTTTCATGAACCCCTCTCTTAGCCATTACGAAACTAACAACAGACTACATTTAGAAGCAGAGATAAAATCGACAATTAATCGCGCATCAACACTACATCGGATATTTTCCACAGAAATCTACAATATGGCGTTCGATCAAAACGCGCGGAGCAAAGTGACTATACTCATCAAAGATACCAGGCTTAACATTTTGTACGCCAGACACAAGTTTAGTATTCAAAAAATCATTAGTAACACTCGAACCAAAAGTTAAAAAGGCCAAATAAAGTAAGGATTTGAAGAGCATTGAGGACACAGAATTCCAAAAGGTTTTGTCAAATACAGCTAAGGTAATCCATTCCTGGTGTAGAACATCCTTAGTATTCAGGATAATTCAAAGTTTTGTAAACAGTTAATTGATAATTATGACCATATCAATGATTATTCATGTCAACACAGAAATGATGACTACTGGGCCGTTGAAACACTCGGAAAGGAAACCTCCATCAGGAGTGGCATCTACCCAGTGGTTGGAAATAAACTCATCATAAATACCAGGCTTACAATTTTTACGCCAGATGTGAAATACCGTCTTCTAGTGATCTCCTATTGAAAAAATAAGATAAGTCAATATTAGAATAAATTTAATTAAGATAGTTATCCCTGAAGTAACAAAATTTAAAAAAAGTAAAACTGTTGATTCATAATTGTGAAGATATTGATGTTAGAGTTAAGTTTATGTTTATATAGCAATTAATCTTAATGAAAGCCACCATGTCACTAGTTTTAAATCTGAGCGAAAACACTAAAGCCGGTTATTTAAATATACGAGAGCCAAATGAAACAGAAACAATCCTATGATTTACCAATGTAAGAATGTGTCATAATTCATCATTTAAAAGTACAATTATATAATATATCCTATCTTTCATAAAAAGAATAAAACTTTAAATTTGGAGCGTTTTTCTGGATGAACCCTCATCAGGAACGCTTAAAACCAAACATTTAAACCCCAGGATGTATAAATACTTGAGGTACATGCTTAAAATGGATATAAACCTCCTATGGTTAACTTTGTCTGAGGGATCTGGAACCTCAGGTTTCATAATATTTACTAATTTATTGACGTAAAATTTAAAAAAAATGTCTTTTTTGACTCATGTCAGTACACAAGCAATGACTTTTGTGCTAATGATACCATCAGGGACTAATATTTCATCACCAGCGGTATCGAACCAGTACTGGAAAATAAGAATAACACTTCCACTGATTACATATTAATGATAAGCTTCAAATAAATATGTTTGCCAACACGTATTATTGATCATCAAGTGAAATACCCTCCTTACTTTCTTCTTGCCTACTCGAAATATTAGAATTTTCAAATACTTTTCATAAATTGTTTTGAAGTGATTAATTTATTACCACTAAATTACATGCATCTTTGATAAATAAGAATGTTAGTTTGATTTGGTAAGAAATGTGCGATATTCAAATTATCAATGAATATCAAAGCCTATATTAAAATTTGAACATAAGGACACACTATTTTTTCAGAAAGGGTTTTAGTTAATAAAACACTAATAGGTATTTCCGTTGAAATGGTCTTTTCCATAACACTACGTTAATGAATGGATTGTTAACAGTGTCTGGGTTGACCTCTTTCTTCTCATCGCGTTTACATCACATTATTGTACAATATAGTAATTTGATCAATATATATTGTCTGTGGTATCAATAGTTGTGCCCCAGAATCTAGATTTGGGTTGAGTTTTTTAGAAAACAACGCTTGAAACACTGACACTACTTTATTTATCCTGTCACTTTACGGTAAATGTATTGTTATAAATGGTGTTGCACTTCAGGCTGTCCCAAAACTCTGATTTCATTTCCATCAAACTAGAATAATGAATAAAACATGAAAGAATAGAATATATGGTATTTCATATTTCATGGCAGTATTCGAATAAAACGATCATTATGTTAAATCAAATATTCTGTTTACTTTATCTAAATGACTCCGTGGAATTATTTTCACAGACAAAGCACCAATATGTCTAAACTTGTTCTTAGCCACAAAACACAAAAAAACAATTAAATTGGATATTAATGTAACTACTTCAACAGAAAAAATACCCAACTTAAAGTTAAAGACGGAATGATAAACTACTATGCTGGAGAGTTTAATTCCATAATTTATTTAACATGGACAGATATATTTAAAATGCAAATATATTGAAAACTTTTCTAAAGAGCTCATGACACTTATGTTCGTAAAATTGTTTTAAATGAATTAAATATACAGCACTGTTCACTTTTACTACACAAACACCATCTTAGTCCTATTTCACCGGTCTGCATACACACTATAACCTTCTAAGTCCATATCTGGATTTTCCATCCCCCTTTTCATGTGATAACAAATGTACATGTATAATTTTTTCCAAGCTTCATTTACTTCTTTTGTATATTTGTCATCCAGTGATTCTTTTAAGCCATGGTTTAATGAAGGCCATAACCTCTAAAATAGAATGAAAACAATAATAACTTATCTTGAAGTATCTTTTTGAAATTTCGAAAATATCTTTAGACATATATATGTTGTGTACAAATTGTAATGTTGTACAAATTATAATTTGTACAGAATTTTTGTACAAGTTATCAGTGTTTTATGAACCGCTTAACACAAATGCATGATACAAGCACACAGTCTTTTGTTTCACATATTTCTGTCATATTTCCATGACTACATGATGCAGTCTAATACTGAGCATTGATACAAAAAACATTATATCAACACAAAATTACTTTTTATGGATATGATTTTGGTATAAGGAGAAAAATAAAAATAGAATTTAAACCATTCAGGTGTCCTTATTTCCAGTTTTAGGACAAGGAGAATAGCACTAAATGTTAAGTTGAAGTGTATAAATTTGAATTTAAGACATTAAGCTGATAAATTTTAGAATGTAAACTTTTATCACCTGGTGCAAAAAGGTATGTGTCAAAAAACTTATAACTTGTACAAAAACCCTGTACAAATTATAATTTGTACAAACTTGCATCTTGTACACAACATATACACAGAACAATATTTCTGAACTTTCAGAACAAAAATCCGAACTCAAAATTTGTGATCTGATTATAAAAACTGCTTACCTTTACGCAGCTCACGAAGAAGACCCAAAGTTTTTATGAGTTACTTTTTTCCCAAACTTTACTTTTCTGTGCATTGTTTTGTGAACTGTTATTTAACTTCGTTTTTTGTCTCGTGGCGGTTATTTCTTTGAAATATGTTTTTTGATTGCCCCCCCCCCCCCCTTTTCCCTCGTTATATTCCTAACTCTTTTACTGAGTATAAATGCTTTACCGTGTCTGTAGTTTATAACATAATATATCAAAGTAAAAGATTCAAATTGGCTGGGGCATACCAATATTTTTGCAATATTCATTTGTTTAAAACTCGTATATTTTTTGTATGATTAAACAATAAAAACATTTTATATTTAATGTTTGTAATATGCAATTTGCAACGGGATGACTAATCCTTTCTTATTATTGAATGATCTGTCCTTGATTGTGTTGATTCATCGAGGTTTCTTAATGAGTTTACATTTATTAGTTTGCTTTATAAAAAAAAACCATACAAATATGAATAAAAAAAACCCAAAAACAGTAATTATTTACAACAGAGAAAATGATAGCACACATTGGTAAAAAAGTATATTTCAAACAAATCTTTTGACGGTAATATCATTTATTAATCAGACATGTTTAGGAAGTGTCCTTCAACTCATTTGAATGAATAGACTTAATGATAAAGATTATGATTATACTGTTCATGTTCAATCAATCCGTCTGGTATTTTAATTGTTTATCAGTTCGCTTATATATAGTTAGAAGAGTGAATGTTTAAATTTACTTTGGGCATTTAAAAAAATCGTGTTCTTTTGCACTGTTTTAAACGTTTCTCTATGAAACTACATGGAGAGATTAGAATGTAGTTCGCCATGAATTCATATTAACAGGTTAAATACTTGGCACTTGCCTGGTGAGCATATATTGACACGTATCGTTTGCAATTGTTTTTTTTTTGTGTCTGTGTTTTTGTCTTGTCTGTTATCCATATCATAGAGGTAAGTGGTTTTCTGAACAGTGTACGTTGTTCTATACATAACCTTCTGGTATTTCACCGATCTACACAAATTAAATCCGTCACATGTTAATGGTAGTGTTGGTTTTAAATCGTAGTTAAAGGTTTTGTCCGTTGTGGAATACTAGAATGGCATTGACGTCTGTGTATATGTAAATTTAAGTTTGAACTAGATCCGAGAAATCTTTCAAACTTCCTGTTTTCGGCAGTCTCCACATAACGCAAGTGTTTCTGTATCTGTCGAAGAAGACCTACACTTTATTGTGGAAAATTATTTTAGTTAGCTCTTGCATTCTATTTTCCAATTACAGTATTAAGGAAATGTCAAACTAACGGGTCAATATTCAAGAATGCAGTCTCTGAAATTAGTCTGTGTTTTAATCGGAATGAATCAAATTTCTCTTTACACGTCAATTTTGATGATAACTTATCACATCGATCAGTCGAGTTTGAGAATTGTGTTGATACTCTCGGCAAAAACGTATTGAATAATAAAAATGCTGTCAAACACATTTGAGTCTTGGAGTAAATGTTTTTTTGGAATTTGTTAAATTAGGACTTAAACAATCTTTTAGGAACTGGGAGTACTCTTAGATCGGTATTTTGTGTCTTTTGTCTTTTTTGGTTAGTTGCTTTTGTTTTAAATACAGATCTGATGAGCCAAGCCCTTTGAAACTGATTTGTACAGTTTATTCTTATGTTTTAGTGTTTACCACTGTCCCAGGTGCCTTTTTAAAGCTAATCATTTACAGGTAAAATAGCACCGTCTGTTTTTGTTATGATTCGAGCGTCACTGATGAGTCTTGTGTAGACGAAACGCACGTATAGCGTACAAAATTATAATCCTGGTGTCTTTGATTTTTCTGATTTTTGTTCTTACCACGGATGAAAAACGTAAGTTATAAGGCGGATGTTTTACGCATGGTTCACGGTAAAACCGATGACAGTTGAAAGCTTTGCTGTCTTAATTTCTTAACTCTTTAATACCGTCTCCTGGTGGGTAGTCAAAAAATGAACAATCATAAAGCTGTTTGCTCTATTGCCTCAATTGGTTGTATGAGACAGTGAGAAAGATATATTGTTGTTGGCTTAAAGTCTTGTGGTAAATTTATCATGCATATTTAGGATGAGAACAAATAAAAAATAAATCCAATTGGTAGGTTTGTAAAGCTGGTCAACTGGGATAAAAGGCGAAGAATAGTCTAAGGTGAAGACTTAGCTTTATACTCCATGTATGTCAAACGAGTTTTGAACATAGGTAAACTCCTGTTGACTCTTATTTGTCCTTTCCCTTATATATCATCTACCTTATTAATGTGTTTGTAAAGAACATCTTGCCTTACTCTCATGATTTGTACATAAAATACGTACTTCTAGTGAAAAATTACAGAAGCCGTATCAATGTTCTACAAACAATCATATCAAAGTGGATTGTTGGTGATTTTTCAATTGTAAAGAGTAATTACACAGTAGTTCTGAAAGTGACACATGAAAATACATGATTAAATGAAGTAATTATTCAAACTAAATAAAATAATATACGAGATATGGCTTCTGCTATGTATTTCTTTAGTCTTTGTAGCTATTAGGAAGTTGTGGTATACTTGTATAAACATTTGATTTCAAGTGACAACCTTGTATTATACGAGTAAGATATTTCACATGCAAGAATCAAAATCCAAGTTTACAAGACGCATGAAGAATTTGTATGTTATAGTTCAATAACCGAACAGTCTGCTATATCCATTAAACATCTCTATATTTACTGTGTCTATAAATACATTTGTACCATATGTATAAACATAATCAAAGGCACTATAGATATAACAATTTCAGAAAATTTACTATTCTATCAAGATGGATTTTTTTTGGAACATCAAAGTCATATCCGTTTATAAACACAATAGGTAGTAATGTAAAAAAAATAGTTCAAAGTGTCTATTTTCCAACAAAAGTTTTACGCCGAGGAGAAATGTCCTCAGCTGGTGGTTAGACACAAAATTATTTACATAGAAGTGTTATCATTTATCAGCAAAAAGTTCAGGTTTTGGTAATTAATCCAGAAAAAGACAAGATAGTACAGGTATTTATATAGCCATATAAAAGCAGTGATGATATTATCAATTTGATGACAGAAAAATAGACACAATAAAGATTTCATTCTAAATCCAGAACTATGACACATCTTCTGAAAGGGTTATTGCATCTGGAAAATTTGAGATAATGCCACTATTCCTGTTTTATCAAAACAAATTACTCTTTTAAGAACAAGAGAAAAGATAAAATAACTATTTATTACTTCTATGTGAATCAGATGAAGTCATCCCATGTTTGATGGGCGTTTATGAGAAGCCTACATCTAATACATACAGGATTACCCAATTGATACGGGACACTCATGCATGTTCACACTATACAGACTTCATTAGCATAAGCAGGTCATTTTACAGAGTGTGTCCTATTCCCGATTGTGACATGTTGAGTGTGGATTTACACGGCGGATGATGCATACATAGCGTGAGACGTTTACCCAGTTAACGCACCATGTCTAGTTAGAGTTCATTCGATTCTCTCAGTTTTTGTTCGTTACCTTGATTTGTCTTCATACATGTCATAATCGATTTATGCTGCCTGAAGTAAAATACTGATAAAATATAAATTTAATAGTTTGGAAACAGGTTTCATGAAATTTTCCAGGCTTTGCTTATAAGAACACTTATGTAATATTGGTACTGAGCAGTGTGGAGGTAGAGCTAGATCTTCATCTTTGGTTGAAGTTCCAAACAAACAAAAACCGACCTTTGATTGTTCAGGATTTTGTGGGAGTAAAATGTATGTTTATATATTGACCGTCTAAGTGAACTGTCAATGCCTTAATCCACTAGCAGTTTAATGGATTTATTTGTTTATTTTGGGGGTTTTGTCTACGGGAACACAACAACATATTTGTTATGGAGATAGGATAGGAACATATGAGTCTTGTTGAAATATGAGATATATTATATCCATTAAGTTTTGTTTAAATCTTATGTGTATTAAATACATTTAGATATTGATACAATCAATATTGATATTATGCCGGTTGTTTAAACATTGCTTACATCTCTAGCACAATTAGAATACATCTCGGAAATTACAAAATGAATTGAAGTGCTGACAAATCGGGCAGTGATTTGATCGTCAGATATCTAAAGCGTTACTAAATGATTTTGAAAAAGTGGAAATGACAAATATAGACATCACAAAACATAATAATGAGTGAAGTGTTATGGCCAGTAGACTATTAGAAAAAAATCGTCATACCAAAGGTGATTTTACTGTTAATAAATGTGGCAACGGCGTTTACCAGACTTCAAGTTTAAGTTTTCTCCAAGTCATTCAAAACTCTTATTTTCTGCTTTATGCTGTTAGACAGCTCGTGGTCATTGCATTAGTTAACATTGACAGGATTGAAAAGTTTTGACACATGTTATTCTCTGAAGGAATATTTAAACAAGATGAAAAGTGTATGGTTAGAGAATCCTTACATTCTTTTGTAACAAATATATTTAAGAAACTAATTAACACTCTACTTACATTAAATTGTCTGACGTTTTTGAGATCAAACATCACATAAATACATTTGTAGACATTAGCTAATTAAACTCTCATTCTATTACACCGAGAACTGAGCTGTGAATACTTACAAGATTAAATTGTTGTTTTGATAATTCAAAAAATGATTCATAAGGGTTATGTCAATCTAATAAACTAGAACTTTTAGCTATAGCAGAGAGAGTCATGAACCGCTACAACTTTAATTAATTTTAGAATCTTACAATTTGCATTTTGTAACTACCACTACATGTGTTCAGTGAATATTGAATTAGCATTTGAAGGGCCTTCAATCTTTTCACAATTTTGATTATTTCTATGTGGACTGTAATATACAATTCCTTGATACAATTTTTTGGTAATGTAAGAATATGAAGTTTACCTCCTCGGGTCATCATTAAAACTAGTAGTAGAGAATGGTGTCATCCTGGTTTGCCCACATTTAATTGTTTATATAAACATAAGGTGTTTTGTTGTTTTAACAATTATAGTTTATTTCTGAATAAAAGTCATACTTTTTACCTTTATTTCACTTGTAAAATTTTATAAAAGATACTTAATTTTACTATTAAATCAAGGAAAATGTGCAAATACATTCATAAATTTACCAGGAAAATGTATTGAATTTGACAAATATTAAAAAAATATATATATAAAAACGTTGTCGACAAAATATTTAAATTGTTGGTACATTCTGAAAAAAATGTAAAAAGTAGAATAATAAAACTTAAGAATAAAATAAGTGTCATTTAAAATTATTTTTGTTCATTCACCTTTTTTACGTTACACCGCTCAACTATATCAGTTACAACTTCAACCAGAAACAGTAGTTATCGATAACGAGACAGCAACTAACAACGTAGCACGGACAGTGTTCCCAGGGGTAACATTGGAAGGCTGCTTCTTCTACTTTACCCAGACTAAGTGTATATGTCGAAAGGCCCAAAAATGTGGATTACAGTCATACTATACAAAAAATGAATGAAGTAATCCTACGACTTATACGAGAGCCACAATAGTATCTCTCGTTCCACCCCACCTTGTTTGACATACAACTTTAGAAGACATTTGGTGAAGAGACAACATACCCGCAACACCACCATTTACTGATTACGTGACAGAGTTTTGGGTTGAAGGATCTTGGATTTTTTTTTTGGAACCACAAGGACCCCGCACCACCAACCACCTGGAAGGATGGCACATCAAAATTAAGAAGAGACTCCAACATGCCTACCCTAACATCTATGAGATCATCGAGTTACTCAAGAAGACCCAGGAATTAACAGAATGTACCATTCATTATCCAGTATGCAGCAGGAGGAGCCAGCCCACCAAAAAGACGACGATACAGAGTTATAGACACCAGATTCCAACTACTAAAAGACAGATACCAACAAGGACTCATTAACGCGATAGACTACTCTTACTCAGCATCCCATCTTCTTCATTTGAACTGAATGACCTTGTGAAATATTGTGATTTGTAACTTTGTGAATATAATGTTTTGCGATTTTGTAAACAAAATGTTTTGTGACTTTGTAAATATAGTTTTTTGTTACTTTTGAAATATATATAAAATGCTGCACTTTTCAACATTATACATATTGTGCCCCATATTACTTATTTTTACCATATTTTTTTTTATCTATCTCCTTATGCAATGCATGTATAAATTTGATTCATAAATACGACGCAATTCCAGACACAGTATTGATCTTTTTTTACGAAGGTGGTAATCGCATTGCCTCTGTTTTCATACTTTACAGGAAAGTATACTATAAAAACTTTATCTTTGACTTTAGAAATCAATGTCTTCCCTCACTTAAACCAAACAAGATCACATGGATTTAAGCTGCATTTTTGTACTTTTGATTTTCGTAATGATTCAACATTTTTTTCATTGAAATATTGCATAACTTTCTTGATTAGCTATTTATATGAAAAGAAAGACGGAAGAAAAAAACCGATGAAGTGATTTCCAGTATCTTGCATGATATTTGGTCATTCTGAAATATTTCTCAAAGGAAAATAAAATACACATATTTTTTTAACAATGAAAAAGAAGAAGAAGAATCTATTCGTGATATTCTAGAGTATTTTTATGTTTATTCTTAAAGAAACATAACCAAGAATACACCAACTCCTTTTGTTTTTTCAAACAGTTGTTAGTTTCATGAAACCTTAGAAAATATTACGATATAATGTTAGATTTATAGTAGTACATTTAGTCTGTGTTTCATATGATGTTATTTTTATTCATGTTTATAACTGACAATTGTCCCCCGACGCGCGCCGCGGGGACGTAGTAATGGTCGTCATCGGTCCGTCCATCATTTTAGACACTAATGCTCAGAGACAGTTTGCATGAAATAATTCATGCTTGATAAGATTATCTGTCGATTTATGTTGATAATATTGTAGGTATTTTGATTTTACAATGCTTGAAGTAGTAGCTGATTGTTTCACAATTGTAACATAGTGATATGTAGTAAATGGCAGTGCAATTTTGATGGTTATATAGTGTAGGGGAAAAGTGGTTATATGTATACGTATTGCCAATTTTTCTAATTTATATATTGCATATTATTTCCGTATTTTCTTTAGAATTAACCTGAAATCGTTTTGTCCTCGGTAGGAATGTTTGTGAGTAAATGACATACTATGCTGACATTTTTATATGTCAATTCCTGTACTTCGAGACGTTAAGTAAGCAACAATCAATCAATCAAGTCGTGTAAGACTGGTAGGACTGTGACAATTTTTTACTATTTAAACACAATGGCATCTTATGAACGAGGTAGTTGTGGATCTTAAACCATTTTTGACTCGAACACATTGTACACGCAACTGACCTGAGACCGTATGACAAAAGCTTTTCGTACTAGGTACGGTTTTTGTGTCATCATGTCTAGTTGAAAAAACTATACTATCAGCTCGATTTAATAATTCTTTCAGGAGTTCTATTCTTCTGACAAATGTATTCCACTGTTATACAGCGATGTTATACATCGTAGTTATATTGTTATTCTTCTAGATAAGTTACAACAAACATAACGAATGATTCGTTCTTTAAGCCAATTGATATAAATTCTCCAGATCAGACATTTTATTTGTACAATAATAATAAAAAGTTGGTATAATTAAACTTGATAGTCTTTAAATACAATTCTATTAAATGTTTTTTTTTTAACTTCAGCAACACACAACTAAATAACCAATATGTAGCAAATTTTACTTTACCAATGTTTGCGCATATGTTACTCCAATATATACACGTCTAATTATGTGACAGACTTTTTCCATCGGATAACCCATGGTTATACAGGTCTAACAGCATAATTTATATATACTTCGTCTAAAAATTTAGTCCAACAATGCTAGATCTACAAATTTGCGATAGCTAATTTTTGTTCTTTCCTAAGCGGGATTCGAACCCCTGCTTCTGTGACATGACAACACCTCCTGCACTTTGTCCAGCGCCCTAGACTACATGACAAAGTAGGCTATATCAAATATTGCTTTCATTAGCTAGTCGAGTAATGTCTTTCCTCGTTGGCTTTATCTCGTGTTGTAACACATTACATGTTGTATAGCGGCAAGTAGTAGATGGTGTACCAGATCAGCTATGTTTTGTCTATCGTAAAGGATGATAATATAATTACCATGCCATTGTTATATAGCCATTTTCCTCCCATGACAGTTTTCTCCCGGGGGAAGAACTGGCATGATGTCATTTTTTCACCGGGGAAATTTTGGATCTTTGCCATTCTTCCCGCGCGAAAAATTAGCAATACGTATACAAATAGCCACTTTTCCCCTACAATGTATGACCATCAAAATTGCACTGCCATTTATTGCATATAATTTCCGTATTTTCTTTAGAAATGATTGATCTCTGGAATGATGAAATAATCTGTTTTCCGGCTTGAGTTGCATAGATAAAATGTTTGGTACAAACTGTGTTTTTAGTCGACACGCGTCTCACTTTAAAGGTCTAGGGTCAAGGAATGGATGTGAGGCACCTATATTTTGTTACAGGGGTACCGTTTGCATTCATACATTGACTCTGTCTACAAATCCGAACATATCGTATGACTGACATGAATGATTTAATGATTGTTGGTTGCTTAATAACGCCCAGTGGCTAATATTTTTAGCATGTTAAGGACCAGAACAAATCAACAATACATACAATAGGTAGGTCCTGTAATACAGGCCGTCCGGGATGAATGTCGGGAAAATTTAGATTGCCACTGAAAAATGAGGGTAAATTGGATTAGGACAGAACTTTTGCCTTGTAACAGGACCCCTAAAAGAGCTGTTGCAAGGGTTCTTAACGTGCAGAGAGCGTGGCACTCTCTCTACACGAGGTATCGGACTTAACGTCCCTAATCTGACCAGACGTAGCTGCGTACTTGTACATCCTGCACAACCAAACGGACGCCCCTCTTTGGCAAGGGTTTTACTGCCGGTCGGAGGAAGACCTGTAGTAGCCATATTTCTATTTCCAGGTCACCCTTGGGGGATGGCTGACATGAAAATCACACTTATATTTCATGGTTTTATTCAGTCATGTTACGCTGATGTGCAATTCCGTTCTCTTGCGGGTGAAATGGAATGGATATGGGGCCATGGTACGAAGACCGCACAATATTACCTAATGCAACAAGCAAACAAGACATCAATTGATTTCAGTACATCTAATGAGATAAGACCCTTCCTATAATAAGCAGTCATATCTGGGCGATCTTGAAAAATATTTAAAGAATAATATCCAAGGGCATATCATATGTTTCAAACATTCCTACAACAACTGTTACAATCCGACAAAATTCCTTCTAAATGTTGGCTTCGTCATGTTCAATGAACTAGAACATGGGTTGACCATTGGACCGTACGACCTACTACAGAAAGTCACGTAACACATACCAACGGAGGAGAAGTGATGTGATCACCACATCAGACTATGCTTAATATATATACAGTATAAGTCAATCATCTCATATTGAATGTATAATGATACGATAATGGTGTGAATGAAAAGAATAGTTCCATCCTTTAATGATAATTGATTTCAAACTGACGTCGCCGATGTTACTACAAGAGGGAGAAAATGACCTTCTCCTCGTGCAACTAAAATTGAAAAATAGGCCTGATTTTGCCCCCCCCCCCCCCCCCCCCCCCAAATCACGCTGAGGGGGAAAACTGGAATAATGCCAATTTGTCCTGGGGAAAAACTGGATCGATTCAGTTTCCCCCCCGGAAAGATTGGCATGGGGGACATGGCTATAGGACACCGTCACATCAAATTTTATTATATACGTCTAAACATGTGACAACTTTATGCCAGACGTTCTGATCTCCGTCGAATATCCCATGGTTATATAGGGCTAACACCATAATTTGTTTATACTTTGTTTGATAATAATGCTTTATTTAACGACATAAGTGGTCATCTCAGTGCCAGAATTTTTGACAAACGAGACGATTTAAATTTCCTCCCTCCACCTTAGCAGCAATATACCAACTTCACCTGCATATGGGATATACATTTCCCAACTCATTCGGTTTTCAAGAGATTGCAGCTGCCTCTCACACTTTTTAAAACGTCACAAGTGTCTGAGCAGAAAGTTGATGAACCAGGGTTATTTCAAAGAACGTCTCGTCCTTTTTCTAAGTTCATCGGAAGATACCAAGACCTTGTTGATAAATATTCCGTATCACAAATAATACATGATGGTCTATTATTAGATTATAGGTACTGACGTTGTTTATCATCCTAATTACATGTTATAGTGTTCTTTTTATTTGTCTTTGTACATTTTTAATCTTACTGTTTAGTCCATTTTTGGTAATATCCTTTTGGCGTGGCTCGGTATTTATACATCCCGCCATTGTGTTATTGTGCTATGGTCATTTTTTGTATTCTTGTCTTTCATTTTAGCTTATGTGCTTTGTCTATAGAGTGTCTATATGCCATTTTGTTTTTCTTGGTTGACATAGTTGTTTGTTTTTATAGTGATTAAGATTATAACACAATGTTGACTGCTGTACCCCAATTTTTGACATTTTTACCTATTACGTCTGTTTGTTTTGCTCATAAATTGTTGTCAATATAATGGAATTCTATGCGGCTGTCATACATAATTGCTAGCTAGCTATAAAACCAGGTTTAATCCATCATTTTCTGCATAAGGAATGTCTGTACCAAGTCGGGAATATGACAGTTATTTTCCATTCGTTTGATGTATTTTGAGCTTTTGATTTGGCAATTTGTTAAAGGACTTTCCGTTTTGAATTTTTACTTGAAGTTCGGAATTTTTGTTTTTGTACTTTTGAATAATTTCGTGCGTCCGAAGCGCTCTTCGGGATTTACGTACAAATTTGAAATCCAGGGATGTATATAAAGAACCTAAATACGTGAAGAATGTTTCTATACTTAACTCAATATGTATAA
Organism: Mytilus californianus; assembly: GCF_021869535.1. NCBI lineage: Eukaryota > Metazoa > Mollusca > Bivalvia > Mytilida > Mytilidae > Mytilus > Mytilus californianus. Next base: position 29,322,959 of record NW_026262690.1, on the reverse strand, counting down.
CTGTAGACTCACCTTCAACATTTGTGGTTTGATGTGCCTTTTCACATGTGTTTGTCCTATTGACACCATAACATTATTTAAAAAATCTGATTCATCTAAACTCTCTACTGCTGCCCCTAGTCCTTCCATCACAGATATAGCGTGTTTTTGTAACATATCCTTGTCTATTTCCCATTCCAACTGATTTTCGTTGTTCATGCGCACAATTTTAGGAAATAAGGATTTAACATCAGGTTCAGTTTCGAAAAATCTACAAAAAAAACAAAAGACAATATCAGCAGACAATTACAAAAACTTGAGGTAAAAAAAAATCAAACGTTAGCTTTGCGGGTGATTTTGCATAATGACAGAATATTAATTTTGATAAAAAAAATCACTTTTCCTGTAGGTAAGAGGAGTATTTCATCTAAACCAAAAAAATTCAGAAATTTTTCATGAATTTTGAACTACAGTGATCGGAAAAATTTGACAGATTTTTTTTAATTAATCTTGCAAATCCGATGAAACATGGAAGTATTATATTGACTATAATACTTCCATGCATGGTTAAAATAAGACGACAGAGTCTTTATCCATGTAAATACATGCAGTTGTTCTCTTATATAATGATACAATAACAATATCTTGTAGACTTGTTCTTTGGGTTATAATATATAAATAAAACATAGCTGAGAGGGTGATAGAGCAGATTGATGCCCCGAAAAAACATTTTCAACCGCGGCGAAGCCAAGGTTGACAATGTCTTTTCGAGGGGTAACAATCTGCTCTATCACCCTCTCAGGTATGTGTTATTCAATTTGTTATACTGAATGTTCTGTTTTTACTGTCTATTAAATTTTCAAATTCAAAGTAATAAACTATGACGTCTTGTACATAAAAACCATTCGTATTTAATAAAGCGCACACCTGATCAAGCGTCTCCGTGAAGGGTAATAGAGAATTTACCATGGGACAGAGTAAATCATCTACTTCGTATTAACCAATCAAAATCTGGCATTTTGATATGCAGCATAATAATATGTTTTAAGAAATTAATTAGTAACCCTCAAACACAGGTAAATATAACAAATGAATATATATTTGAGATCAAAAAGAACTGCTTTGTCACCTATTAAAATTGCCTGGGTTTAATGAAATTGGTTGGTTAAAGGTCGAACGATGTTTTAATATTTACAATGATGCAACGTTGAATTAAAAAACACATAAATAAATAACGGAAGTTTCGTATTTCCAACGTCACTGATAAGAAGTTGACCCTGGTAGGTGTACAAATGTTTAAGGAGGAGCAATTATTTATTTCATTATTTTCAATTATTTTTTGTTCGAATATATGCAAAATTTCTTGGTGGCTGATCCAATATTTAAAAAAAAATAGACACGGACAACTGGAATTCCCAAATTTTGTTGTATTTCTGAAATAGGACTGTTTCGTGAGTTTTTTTTTTAGCTCACCTGGCCCAAAGGGCCAAGTGAGCTTTTCTCATCACTTGGCGTCCGTCGTCCGTCGTCGTCGTCGTCGTTAGCTTTTTACAAAAATCTTCTCCTCTGAAACCACTGGGCCAAATTTAACCAAACTTGGCCACAATCATCATTAGGGTATTTAGTTAAAAAAATGAGTCCGATGACCCCGCCAACCAACCAAGATGGCCGCCATGGCTAAAATTAGAACATAGGGGTAAAATGTAGATTTTCGCTTATATCTCTGAAACCAAAGCATTTAGAGTAAATCTGACAGGGTAAAACTGATTATCAGGTCAAGATCTATCTGCCCTGAAATTTTCAGACAAACTGACAACCTGTTGTTGAGTTGCTGCCCCTGAATTGGAAATTTTAAGGAAATTTTGCAGTTTTTGGTTATTATCTTGAATATTATTATAGATAGAGATAAACTATAAACAGCAATAATGTTCAGCAAAGTAAGATCTACAAATAAGTCGTCATGGCCAAAATTGTCAGTCGACCTCTTTAGGAGTTATTGCCCTTTATAGTCAATTTTTAACAATTTTTCGTAAATTTTTGTAATCTTCTACAAAAATCTTCTTCTCTGAAACTACTGAGACACATTTAACCATACTTGGCCAAAATCATCATTAGGGTATTTAGTTTAAAAAATATGTCCGATGACCCCGCCTTCCAACCATCATGGCCGACTTGGTTAAAAATAGAACATGGGGGTAAAATGCAGTTTTTTGTTTATATCTCTGAAACTAAAGCATTTAGAGCAAATCTGATAGGTGGCAAAATTGTTCATCAGATTTAGATTTATCTGCCCTGAAATTTTCGGACGAATCCAGCAACCCGTTATTGGGTTGCTGCCCCTAAGTTAGTAATTTTACAGAAATTTTGCAGTTTTTTGTTATTATCTTAGATATCATTATAATATCTAATATCTAATACTATTAATTATGATTTTAACCTTATTTACATGATTTCCAAAGCATCAGTAAATACAGGTGAGCGACACAGGCTCTTGAGAGCCTCTAGTTTTTTTTGTTTTTTTTGCTGTTGCGTTTCTGACTCATTGACTTACATGTATCACTCACATGTCCTGTTATTCATTTTAAGTAAAACGACAAAGCCATCACATGATTGCATTAAAAAAAAATCACATAAATTACAACCGCACCCGATAACACCCGGAACTTGTTTAATATCAGCAGTACACAAAAGGAAATAAGAAATGTTGAATATTTAGTCTACAAAAGGGTCTGATAGTCAAAATGTAAATGAAACGGTTTAACATGATCGCGCTACAATGAATATTTCTCATTAAAAAGTATAATATAGATTTGCATGAATCGCGCAATTGCTTACTAAATAGATGATGCATTGTAATAATTTACACAAAGTATTTAGCACAAATAAGAACTTTAAAATCCAATTGTACTTTCCAGCTTTGAAGGAATTTTTTTCATGTGGATCTCAATCACTTAATTCAGGTTAAGCGTAGATTTGAAGTGCACGTTACTCCACATAATTATGGGCTTTAAGAAAATTATTTGAAAAAACATTTCAAATTCAAAATCACTTATTTAATGTAAATTCATTTACTGTCATGTCTACGATGTTGTTGTTATCTCAATGCTGATGTTATGCATTGGCTTTATGATAATACAGATATGCACCTATCAATCTAGAAGTCTCTCCGAAGTTAGAGATGTTGTAGTAACACCCAGCCGAGGGGATTGATTTAATTGTTTGCCTGTGTAAAAGAAAAATTTGGTTGCGTTTTAATGAGGATTTTTTTATGAAGCATGATAGTAAATTTGAGAACGTTCTTTCTGCAATTAACAAGAAATATGTTTCATTAATTGTATTATGGGATTGCCTCAAATACTTCAATATCTGTAACGAGGCGTTTCATACAATATCTGTAAGGAGGCATTTCATACAATATTATATAATTCAAGCTACAAATTTATTCATTATGAATCTTCAGTTGCATGTTCTTAAAGTCTGTATAATCGCTCATGAACATCTACGAAATACTACCATAATGAAGAAGATTACTTGTTATATTTACACTGTGAATGGGCTGAAAAAAATATGGTATTTTAGAACCAATTATAAAATATAATTGTAAGACTGGAATATTTAAGCAATATCTTAAATTAAAATCTTAACAGGTCACATACAATATTCTCAATATATAATTCAAGCTACAAATTTATTTACTATGAATCTTCAGTTGCATGTTCATTTGAGTACATGATGACCATAAGATTTGCTTGAATTACATCTAAAAAATTGACGATTAACAACGAGGGTCGGTTAAGAACAAAACTTTACGACAAAAGAGATGATTTCAGCTTCCCAACTGTGAACTTTCTATTTCTATGAAGAAACATTCGAGCAGAAGCGCCTGCATATGGAGTATTTATCGCCCAGTTGGTACGATATTCAAGAATCTGGATTCCTATTATAACGTCTTTAATGGGATTACTGCTATAATTGAGGTATTACACCAAGGGTTCCAAGTGGTATACTTCTGAAATACATCCATTCGAAAATGTTACGGACACCACCACGAGTTGGTTAACCGTTATAGAATATCTGTTTCACAGAGGACGTCCAAAGGTGACCCATAATTGCACTTTTTATATATTTGGAAAAGTTATGATTATATTTTTTTAAAAAAATAAATTAGAAAATCATAGCTATAAAACCAGGTTTAATTCACCATTTTCTACATACATGAGGAAATGCCTGTACCAAGTCAGGAATATGACAGTTGTTTTCCATTCATTTGATGTGTTTGAACTTTTGATTTTACCATTTGATAAGGGACTTTCCGTTTAAATTTTCCTTTGAGTTCGGTATTTTTGTTATTTTACTTTTTTCATCTAAAAATACTATAAAAAACGAGTATTTATGTATTGTCCTTGTATTGTTAATTAATAAGTTTTTTTCCTAATACTCTCCAATGCAATCTTTTACAGAATCATGCAAAAATATTTGCAACATTCTCTCAAAAAATATTTGCAACATTCTCTCAAAATTGTCTTCCATAGCAATGTATAGGGGTATATAATAGCACTTTTATTTTATGATTTCACTAGATTCCATCCACTTGGCAACCGTGAAATAGTTAGCATTTAATATTTTCATAAAAGTGGTAATCTGGTAATTGAACACTACAACATTTTGAAAAATATTACACACATAGACACACACTTTCAAAATGGTGATAGATTTTTAACAATGTGTGACACAAATTTTTCAAGTTAAGTTAAACGTCGCTGATATTTGAAATGTTTACAAAAAACGACCTTTTAAAAACCACAAAATGGATCTTTTCATAACTTGAATTGCAATATCGACTTTACCGTTACGGATCCATTACAAAACTGTCATTCACTTACATGCCCATGGGGTTTCCATCGTAAATTGCAACAATTATCTCGTCAAGGAACACAATGGTTAAACAGTTGAAAAACGAAACCAGATAAATAATTCTATTCATATTTTTTTTTAATTTTTAGAAAGGAATACCAAATGTAGAAAATCTGTATTCTTTAGATTAATACCAATCTCAGTGGAAAATCCTACATCACAACGTCAATTAATTTATTTTAGACATTTACTGAAATCTTAGCAGTTCGGAAAAACGATTTTATTTTGAATTGGAAAAAAAAAAACACTTAGACGAGACCTTACAAATTAGTTATATCTTTTGAAATACCTAGCTTGTATAATAGGGGCATTTCATTAATACTAATGACTTCTGTGTTATACAGGGCACAAAATATACCATAGACAAATAAACCAAAGACAAATTATATAAAAATCTTATGCGTAATCTGGTTCAAACATCAGTGAAAAGAACAACTACGAATGACAGCAGTTCTGTGCCATCGTGCTTTTGTTAATTTGTTTTACAAAAGAACATTTCATTCAAATTTGAATATTTGCACCTTTGAACTTTTAAATACTAGCTGACTTTTTAAACACCCGACAACCATTTTATCTTTTCAATAGAGAAAGGAACACCATGCTCTGTAAAATAACAAGAAAAAAACATCTGCAAAATGATTTCCCATTGAAGAATTTTCCGCATACACCAATTATTTGCTCAGTATTTGCAAATAGAACCAATACTTTGTAGAAAAATGACGTTTTAATAACAAATACCAAAATAAGGTCAAAACAATGGACATTCGTTTTAAACGAAATTCATGTGAAAATGATAACGACATGTTTACAAGAAAAAACCAGAAAAGACCATTTTGCTTGTTTAACCTCTAAACTCTACGTATACTGATAAAAGAGAGGGTCATAGTTAGTTCGTTGGTTTCATCAATAGATAGTTTTTTTGAAATACGACATCCAAAAGAATATTTGAAATAAGGCATCCAGTAGAATGAGTATGGCAAAATTTTGGTTTCCAACTACCCAGAGGATATTTTACAGAAGTTTACAACGGACAATGGACGAAGAAATTCGCACTATGAATTTTGGTCAGGTGAGTTATAAAGGAAAGCAATTAGCAGGCAGTCCATTCTAATTATGTAGCATCTGTACCTCAGAATAATGCTGTTGCTGTAAAAGCTCACACATTTTAGTAGAACTCTGGGCAAACCTTTTGACAAAAGGATCAAATCCGTTGTAGTATTTAAAATTCTATTTCCTACTACATAATTGTACAAATTAATGAACATATTGGATGTATTTGGCCGGAAATGATTTACAATGTATTCTTAAACATCAGTGGAAGACATTGGACGATTTAAAATAGAAATAGACAACATTCTTTGAAACGATTTCTTTTTTATGATAGAAAATATTATTTAAGTGCACTTTTAACCTTAAACTATACATTTATTGATGTAGTTTACAAAAATCTTTAAAATAAGATTGAATATACACACTCCTTAATTGCTTTGAAGTTTGAACCTTTATGTTTCTTGTTTAAAAGTGAACTAAAGTCAAAGTTAAATAGGTTTGCTAGAAATGTTAGCATATGTTTCTAACGATTACCCTTAAGTCTCTAATAACCTTTTTGTTGTCCAATTCAACTTGAGGATGAGCTAATAACTGTTAAGAAAAAGAAAATATATTTTCTTGTAAATCTTCAGAGTTGTTATAACACAAATTTTTAAGTAATTATGTTTTAATTGATTCAATCAGTATACACTAATATTTTGTTCTAGATTCAGTGTATAATTTTAATTTTCAATTAAAACAATTATGAAAAAAATGTAATTACAAATTAAATGTCATCATCTATCTCTTTCTATAGTCGGTATAGATAACATGTGTATGTAAACTTTTCTCGGTGTTTGCATCACTATTAGGGACCCCATGGTAAACTGTGGTATACAAGTCTTTTCACGCCAACGGTGCTTACAAGAGCTTCTTTTAAAAGCCAACAAGAAATCATATTCTGAAGTATTTTAATCCCAAAATAACCATATAAGATCAAACCAAGCTAACTATAAGAATGACTAAAACTCTATACATATTTAAACAATTTCCTCGATAAAAAGTTTTCTGAAGCCATTGAACCAAGGATTAGAAATGACAAGGTCAATGACACCACTTTGAAGCCACATTCATGTCCTCTTTTCCTGGATTCACCGAATTTTACTATGTATCGAACTTTTACTTCCAATTAAAAAAACACTACGGATACCACTAGTGGAACAGAAATTGCGTATCCTTTCGGAGGACCTGAGACATCTCTCCGTTTTTTATTGGGTTCATGTTGCTCGATATTTTCTTTAGTTTTAGTGGACTATTGTTTGTATATCTCTTAGACCATGGTTTGGTCTGTTTTTGTGGACTATTAATTGTATATCTTGTCGACCATGGTTTAGTCTGTTTTTGTGGACTATTGTTTGTATATCTCTTAGACCATGGTTTGGTCTGTTTTGTGGACTATTTTTTGTATATCTTTTCGACCATGGTATGGTCTGTTTTGTGGACTATCGTTTGTATATCTTTTCGACCATGGTTTGGTCTGATTTTGTGGACTATTGTTTGTATATTTTTTTGACCATGGTTTGGTCTGTTTTTGTGGACTATTGTTTGTACATTTTTTCGACCATGGTTTGGTCTGTTTTTGTGGATTATTGTTTGTATATCTCTTAGACCATGGTTTGGTTTGTTTTGGGACTATTGTTTGTATATCTTTTCGACCATGGTATGGTCTGTTTTTGTGGACAATTGCTTGTATATCTTTTCGACCATGGTTTAGTCTGTTTTTGTGGCATATTGTTTGTATATATTTTACACCATGGTTTGGTTTTTTTTATGGACTATTGTTTGTGTATCTTTTCGAACATGGTTTGGTCTGTTTTTGTGGCCTATTGTTTGTTTATCTTTTCTACCATGGTTTGGTCTATTTTTATTTGACTTATTGTTTTTAATTCCCCTTTTGTATCATTTACATCTTTCTGTAGTAGGTACAGATAATATGTTAGCTTTCTTTGGTTATTTTTGCATCACTATAAGGGACCCCATGGTAAACTGTGGTATACAAATGTTTTCACATGGACTTTTCTTGCCCAACAGTTAGACTAGTGATGAGGATGCTATTCGTTTGCGCGTACGGGATGCATAAACACACTGTCAAGTCCGATCAAATTCAGTTGCCCGATATTTATAGGATGTCAGGCCCCCTCCACGTATAAAGACTATTTTACTCTCCATTGAAAAGGTCTGTAGTTATCAATGAGCACACCATGTACCGTATAGAAAGATATACAAGGTCCCTGATTGACGACAAACCGTGAAATAATTCAAAAAAGAAAAACCAACGGCCTGATTAATGTTTAAGTTAACAAACGTAAAACAAATATGACAGACAGCAACCAACATCAACCACTCTGTTACAGGCTCCTGACTAGTAGACTGGCATATACAGAATGTGGTGGAGTTAAATGTGTTTGTAGACACAAGATCGGCACTAAGCAGACAAATAATTCTAACAAAAGGACAGAAAATACAAGGAATCGACTAAAGAGAACCCGCAATTACTGAGTTACATATTCTAAAACAAAATCTCAGTAACTCTCCGTTCAAATGTTCCACCCTTCAATCCCTTGGTCCCAGTTGTAGATTCTACCGAATTATAATGTAGTGTTTAATTTACAATGGATACACACGACGTATTTACTACGATCAAAATAAAGTTAGCTGATTCGATCTTAAAACTGGAATTATTGTTCAGATGATATAAAGTGCTGTTTCGTTGAATTAAATCCTACATCTCCGTTTATTCATATTGAAGAGCCCTCTTTGATTTTACAATTTACCTCCGGCAATTTAAATTGCATATCTAATGATTCAAACTAGACTTTATATCTAAATTGTGAGCTTGAAAGGGCATATGAGGCAAAGAAATGTGAAAGTTCAGTCTTAACTCCAGTGCTAGTTTGATGATGGCAGTGCAGAATGTATAAATATGCAGGTAGGTCAGTTTTGACTCGGGACGATAAACTCAAGCTATGTGTAGAGATAATCCTGTGTTCTTTGCACATTAGAGGACCCAACAAAAAAGTATTTAAGGTAGTCTGTTATGAATCTGGTGTAATGCAATATGTTTTATCCTTTCTGCCAAGCCCTTTTTGTCCAGTGTACTCATTACTCACCACTTCTTCTAGCACATTAACTAAAATTGTTATTTCGTCAGCAAACATTTTTTTCAACAAATTAATTTTCAAAATGGTAAGCATTGCTAACAATAAAGATTAGATAAAGATTAACTTGGAATTTTTTTTAAATGTATTTAAAAATGTTTTGAAAAAGAAAATACTTTACGCATATACAGTATTCTTTTCGATTGTAACTTGTAGGGAAAAAATATGTTTGTTTTGTATTTTAATCAGTGGAAACAAGATTAAATCTTGTTCAAGAACCTTGTGATAATTCAATTATTTAATAAAGACATAACAACTATCTTGCTGATCATTATTATGTGTATTGCCAATCTAATTTCTGAAAAGATTGAAGGATAGACACCAAATAAATATTGCAGATAATAACACAATCATCTATCCTGACTATAATCTTAGAAGAAAGAAGACTTACGATTCAAAGATCATCGTCCTTTTTCACGCAAAATGTGTCTTAAACCAATTTCCGAGTAGTTTGCATGCAAAATCTACTTATCCAAATAGTTTTCTACAGTTAATATCGTTTTTTTGTTGAAATTTGCAATTTTCACAGGAATATAGGAATGTCTTCCTTGTCTGCTTTGGACTAATAATAAACACATCAATAACACAGATACATCAAGCGTCTTTGATACGTAATCAGTTTTGTGTTTTATTTCTAGAAGAGTATTAGGCATCATTAAAGTAATAGAAAAAACTCAATGAATATGAGTAACTTCATGAAAATCAAGGGTACAAATCAAGAACAGTAATAGTTAGTTCAATAATATTTGCTTCAATGTGATCTCTCATAATATTTTCATTATAGCTTTAAAGGTTAACAAACATTAATGGTAGTAATTTTACTGCATCAGATGCGCATTTTTAATGTCTCTTCAATGGTGCTCAAGTCAAAAATAAATGAAAGTCCAAAATCTAATAAAAACTTTAAAGAGACGACTTTATATTTTTTTTTAAACTTTCGGCTTAGTGTGTCATATATAAAAGTTGATGCATTTTGCTACTTGGATTTAGTTGTGGATATGCAATGCGATATTTCTATTATGCTACCTCTCTTTTACATTTTTCTCATTACATAAGGGGACGATCATTTGATAATCGGAGAGGGGCTTGAGGAATTGTTGTGGGTTGACTATTCATTTTCATCTGTTGCTACACATGCTTATTTTTTCAGTGGTTTCGCCGCGCGAAAATTTATTTTCACTTAAAAACACAGCTGTTTCCTGCATTTTGCGTTGAATGGGGGAAATGCGATGAACGTTTTTTTGGCAGACAGGATATTCATTTTCACCTTTTGCTCAGCCAGCTTATTTATTTTCGTATTTTTTATTTGGCAGAATATTTATTTTCAGTCCTAACAATGCCAGGATACTCATTTCAGACTTCCCCGAAAATCAGGTGGTTGTCCTCTAAGTAATTATCGTTCGACTCCAAATCTAATTGACAAGGATTACAGTTTTTCCGGTCGAATGAAAGTGGTTCTCTTCGGCTACCTCCGCCAAGAAAAACTGGCCGCAATGATAAAGGCAATGTCGCTAAAGATTGTGTTAAACACCAACAAACACACAAAACTTTAATAAGACAGTTTAAAATATCATTCTGCGAGATTTCAATGTGCCAAAATGAAAATATTTGTTTTGTTACAAGAGCTGTATATATGCATCGAAGCAGAATATTGTAATTCCTGTATAAAGAACACAACACAGATCATGAGATCATATTTATAAAGACTATTTCTGTCTTGAGTTTCAGAATGAATGAAGACACACAGTTGTAAAACCAGGAAAGAATAGAAAGGGTTTAGATATTAATCAACCTACATTTCTTAATTAGATTATCTTCATGATTAAGAATCATCGAAACTAATTGTTTCTTCAAAGAAAAGGGATAACCGTACAACTAAACTAATTTTGAACTAAATGAATGTAGAACTTTAATATCTTAGTTAACCTCTCTGCGGACAAGCATGTCCTTCGTCGGCATACATGACTGCCAACATTAATAGAACTGCACAAAGGTCAAATGACACAAGCATTTAAGTTTTCAATTATTTGATATGTATCCTAAGGGAGAAAACCAACAATTCGTATCCATGAGGGAGCAAGTAAATCGTTCGTATTCACGAAGGAGTAAGCCAATCATCGTCGTCGCTTTGCAATACATTGACAGAAATATGTTAAAAAACCCGGACGAAATAACATTAAAACAGACATTCCCAGAAGTATTTTCATTACAGTAATTGTTTAATAAACTCACTACGTCAATTGATAGAAGGGTTAGATTCAGTTCAGATGACAGTCTTCTAGAAAATCGTGATCCACTTGCAAATTATGATTTTATCTAATAATAAACACGGATGAACATTTGGAATGTCACTGTGCGAATTGTTACCAGTCGTCCTTCATCTAAAACTAAATTATTAAGATAATTACGGTATAATTCCCTTACATATTAGTGTCTGTAATCAATACAAAGTTTAATCAACACTTCGTGTTGCTGATTCCTGATGTTCATCAATGAAGATATGAAAGACATACCTATAGAAGTAGCGTGATGATAGAGAATATATTGTTAGCGGAGATTTCACTTACAAACGGAACTATCAGGTTCAGATGATATTTGTATAGCTTTTATATGATTGGCACGGACGCATTTAATAAGTGTTTGTCATATAGAATTAAGTTTAGCAATCTGTATCATGCGATCTCAATAGAAGATCGTTTTCGTGACATCAAAAATGAATACTAAAAAAATAATTGACATTTTGATATTTTGTGTTCTGTGAAAAAATAACACGTTATCTTCAAAATAATGACACATCAATTAGAAAAAAAACTCACTATTGTGCTTTGGTAAATTCTTAGTTTTAAAGGAAATCATTCCGAAAACTGAAAAAAAAGAACCATGTCATTAAATAATGAAAATTCTCTAAAAGTTTCCTTGCAATCCATTCATGTCAGTGCTTTCGAGGAAGTTTCCGTCCCAAAATCAATTGGAAGACAACAGAAGATGCAGTAACCCAGATTTAGTTAATAGGCACATTAATGGTACCCGGCTGTAAAGACGTGTAAACAACATAGTTTTTTTGAAATATTTTTGGTTGGTTTAAAACACATTATGTTCAGTTTTGAAATACATTTGTGCAGATTTTAGACGTATAAAAGATCTCTCTCTCTCTCTCTCTCTCTCTCTCTCTCTCTCTCTCTCTCTCTCTCATATACAACTGTTAGATAACGACTATACACTGTGTATTGGAATGATATTTTAACCTTTAGGAATATCACAGTATGGGTAAAATATATATTTTTTATTCATTTATGAATAACTGCTGTGTGTAGTAAATATAATTTTGAAACACCTGAAAATATTTTCTTGAGAATTGAGAAAGGCTTCAAAATTTTCATTAATTTGATGTTAAATGACATGGATACTATAATACAGTTCGATATGAAGATGGCCATTCCACCATCTGACTACAATTTCTAAAACAGAATAAAAAAGTACTAATATCGCACATATTTTTTTTTATTATTTCTAGAATGTCACCTTCAAACATGGAAATTTAGAGTGAATGATTTAAGTTAACAATGTTCAAGGACATGAATACACTCCTTCATGTCGTTGACAGTTTTAAGTATTATCTCTTGAGCGTTTAGAAACTGTTTGTTACATTGAAATATAGTCAATGACAACAGCGTTTAAATTAGTTTAATTCAAACCAGTCGTGAATAATAATTCTTTAAACGTTCAATTACCAGTCAATGTGCCAAATGCAAGGAGACTGTAAACAACTTTGATGTAGCAATTGCCTTTCGCTTCAGTTTCGAAGCAACTTTAAAATTCAAAAACTATTAAAACGTTGTAGTTTTAGATTTTAATATTTATTTCGTTTTACGAAGAGTGGGAAAAGCAAAAAAATCCTTAAAAGGCGGCATGTCCATATAATGTTCCATCTAAATCCCGAACCTCAAGATGTCTTTTTTTCTCTCACAGTAAGCATTACTTTAGTGCCAAATAATCCCTATTATTTTTCCTTTTGATACTCAAAAAGTTGCACATGATTGACAATTACAACTTTGCAATGCACAAGGAAGAACTCGAGGTCAATATTTTTTTCTGAACTGCAACACTTTGGCGTTTTTTGCAGAAGTACACACACACATACTATCACGGACAGCTGAAGCTATACCTTTCAATTAATCATTTATGTAGTCTGAGTACACATTATTTGTTTGTTTAATGTTGTAAACTGACAAAATTTAATATGAAAATTTTCCTACAGTAAGAAAATACGGATTGCGCGTGTGGTATTTTAGATATTCAAAAAAATGTCATATTTGTTTTACTAACTGTTAAAACTTCAATTTGTATACAACTCACCGTGAACTTGTTTGAGTTTGTTTTAACACTGATATATATATTGTATATTGCGAAATATGATCTTAAATAACTTGAGAGAAGCAAGGCAGCCTGGACGGTCAACATAATGTTCTTGTAATATCTAGAAATTGGAGGATGTCGTTCTATCTTTATGATCTTTATTCTATCTTTAGTTATTAATAAGACTGTTTATCCAGTCGTTTTCATTTGGCGTTACACACCAAAACCCTTTTTATTTAAGAGGAACTGCATTCAAAAACCATTGTGGACTGGGGAGCGTTTTCCCGACTGGCGTACAGATACCTTGTATTTGGGTGTTGGGTATGGGACATAACAGATCTAAACAGGCTTCCTGTTATCATCTAGTACTACGTCTGCGACTCATGGACCAGTATAACATCAACGTGGTCAACGGGCTAAAACCAAAATAGCCGCCTCCTGCTTGACCATTTTTTCGACAACAAAAACATATCTAAATGCTCATAAAGCGCCCTCAGGGTACCGAGCCGATCGTGCGAGGGCTTTATAGCCAGTCAATGTCGTTAAACACTTCCGTAGTGGTAAGTCCGTCAGTATACTTGAAATAGCTTCTCTGAATAATTTGGATTAACTTCTTGTGAATTTTATGAAATCAATAATTGATTTGTTAACCGGAATAAGCTTTTTGTTGTTATATTTCTCCCTTTTTATGTTAAAAGAATCAGAAACTCTGCTGTCAGTGCAAACTATTATCCTCGTGACTGCCATTGATTTCCTTTATTTCAGATATGATATAACATGTATAAGAACATAATCTTTCAATGAAATTAGATTAAAATTAATAAGAGATACGAATATGCTTAAGTTTCATCAACAAGTATATATTTCTTTTACTTACAAAAAATGAAAACAACAAGTATAAATTTCATGCGTCCGAAGAGCTTTTTCTGGATTTGCTTTCCTCAGGAACGCTCAAAGCCGAATATTTGAAAGTCAAGGATGTAGAAGAACAGTCGAAGAGATATATGACCAAAAAGGGCATAATAAATTGTCAAATCCATCTAAGGTCAACTTTTGCAACACTAGAACTGCGATATATTGGAGTTTACCAAATTTATTTTTCTCCCGGTTTAAACTATTTTGCTTTTTTTTTTTTATTAAATTCAACAAAATGACATAAGTAGTAGAATTCTGTACAAATTTGTCACTGGATTTTTTTCTCAAATTGTTACTGTTTTCTAATAATTTTGATTTTACATGCAGTTTCTCCTTTGACTTTCCTAAATAGTGATCGCCATACGCTTGAGCCAGGTTATCGCACCTGAAGGGTACGAGGATAGTAAAATCATTGGACAGCGAAAACAATTAAATTACAAATAGCTTTTTCCTGATATTGTATTTATCGTTATGTTCCACGATGTAAAAGATACCGAACAATAAATAACTACTGTTGAAAACGAGATATTTTGATAGAAATTTTACAGCAACATTGTTTTGAAAATGTAACAGAAAAAAAGGGAATTGTAAATACGAAAATCAGAGCAGTTAAAATATAGAAACATTGGTAAAAAGTAAAATGAAATCATGAATTTTACCTCATGAAAACTATGACTCCTAATTTTCCCAAGTCATCCTTGATTAGATCCCACGTGTCCTGAATTTGGTGAATCTGATGTAGTGTTAAATACGTGCTCAGTTGTCCTCCTCTACCTCCGCCTCCATTTGGTACAGAGGGACAGTTCACAATATTATTTCCCATTTTAACAAATAAGTTAACATTATCTTATCGCTTCAAATATCCATTATCTATCACTTCTAATAAAACAGAAGTTTTCATTGACGGATTAGCTGTTTTTTCCATCCATAATTACAATGTTGTACGTTATCGTTGCAAATCAGATTCAAACAATGTTCAAGTTAACAGAACTCCTTGTTATTGGATAGTTGTCAAAGAATACCATGATTCGAGTGTTATATTTATATTATGTGAGTGATTTTGAAGCAACCAATAAACTGATGCGATTGTATTTGTTTGTATAGAATTTTATATGACAAATAAATAGAATGATCGTTTAGGAGCTGGGCTCTTAATTAACTTTTTATCCATTGATCATGTATTTATTTTATCTTATTGATAGAACTTGTCCTGCATAATAAAGAGAATAATTTTCCGCCATATAATTTTCTTATTAAATTCCGGATGAATGAAACAGAATTAATACATAAAACCAAAGTAATTTTTTACGTGTGCTACTGAGAGATTAATCAAACAGAAGTACTCTGACGAAAACATTAACCTGTTTTTATGTGGTAGCGTTCCCTTTATCTTTACAGATAATAAGATTAACAAATAAAAAGAGGCGGAAGATACCGACTCGAAACCCAGAAGTCAAAGAAAGAGCGAAAAAATCATATGGCAAAAATAAACAAAAAAACAAAAAAACAAAAGAAAAACGAATAAAAGACATACAACAGTCTGCAAAACACTACATATAAACAACTAAATAGCTTTCAGTAGCTTTCAGTAACTGCGAGTACAGTACTTATATAGCTTTCAGTAACTGCGAGTACAGTACTTAAATAGCTTTCAGTAACTGCGAGTACAGTACTTATATAGCTTTCAGTAACTGCGAGTACAGTACTTAAATAGCTTTCAGTAACTGCGAGTACAGTACTTAAATAGCTTTCAGTAACTGCGAGTACAGTACTTATATAGCTTTCAGTAACTGCGAGTACAGTACTTATATAGCTTTCAGTAACTGCGAGTACAGTACTTAAATAGCTTTCAGTAACTGCGAGTACAGTACTTATATAACTTTCAGTAACTGCGAGTACAGTACTTATATAGCTTTCAGTAACTGCCAGTACTCTTATTTCGGTGCTTGGTGTCTTTTGTTTTTATGCTACATGTAGTTGTTTTTGTTCCCTATACCGATATTTCGAGATAAGCCAATTGGTATTGATATTTATAGTTTGTTCCTAAGTTGTTCTGTTATACCGCGGACCAAGGTTTGGGGAGGGTCGAGCGCTCACACACATGTTTAACCCTCTACATTCTGTATGTGCCTGTCCCAAGTCAGAATGTTATACTGCTGACCAAGGTTTGGGGAGGGTCGAGCGCTCACACACATGTTTAACCCTCTACATTCTGTATGTGCCTGTTCCAAGTCAGAAGCCTATAGTTCAGTGGTTGTCGTTGGTTCGTGTCTGTTATATTTGTGTTTTTTTTTTGTAAATTGTTTTGTTATATATTAGGCCGTTAGTTTTCTTTTTTGAATTGCTTCACATTTTTCATATCGGGGCCTTTTAGTTATATAGCCGTACGGTTGCATATAATTGCTTACATCCACTTCATCTGAACTCTGGTGGATAGTTGTCTCATTAACAATCATACCACATCTCCTTATCTTTATATTAATAAAATAAGATAAGGAAAAGGAATTCGAAATGCAAAATTCTGCTGTCATCAATTTTGATCTAATGATAAGATGGTTTGTAAAGATTACATAATTTGAAGGAAATATCAAAACATTATTCACTGAAAGAGAGAAAGTATATATGCATGTGTAAAAATCTGAAATATTTAGTAACTGTGACAGTTCATTTATTTGTGAATGGTTTTATTTTAGTAATATGGTGGGAAAACTCCTTGCATAATGAGTTTTGCTATTTGCTTTTTTACGTCGATCAATGCAAGTCTTTCGAGGTTTTAAGTCTTGAAACCGGGAACGATCATTTGATACTCCAGGGAGGGGAAAAAGGGAGAAAGGAGGAGGGGGCAGGGGTTCGGACAGGCAGGAGTTTTTTCTGACGGAATATTTATTTTAGCAGCGCGAAATTTATTTTCCCTTTTTTACACACTTATATTGGGTGAAATATTCATTTGCATTATGTTTTGTTAAAGATTATTTATATTTAGTTCTAAACAAACCAGATTATTAATTTTTAAAAACATCCTAACCCTCTCCTCCATATCAAATGGTCGTCCCCTAAGTTATTTTTATCCGAATAACGGTATGTCGAACAAAAATACCATTTGCGAATTTACCATTATCTCTTTGAAACAACATAAAGTTCATATCATTTCTCTTTATAATAATTTTTCGTGAACTAAAATGAATCGATTTTATCGAAAGACATTTTTAAAGCTTTACTTACAACATTATTTTAGTTTTTTTAATAACGTATACTCAAAATATGTCAAAATTTGGGATTTGGGCTATCTTCATACACTTTTATGGCTCGTTGTCGGGGCCATATAGTTTTACCCTTATCCGTCATTCCGTCATTCCGCAACGAACAGTTATACGGACTTTTGTTCTAAACGCGTTCACATGTTGAGCCGATTTTTAGTATGTGAGTCTATTATCATGATGAGATACATTGGTTCCGCTCCGCTGAATTTTGCCGAAATTACAGGCCTTAGAGTTTGAAAGTCTCATGAAAATAGCAGTTATACGAACTTTTTTCCTAAACGCGTTCACATGTTGAGCCGATTTTTAGTATGTGAGTCTACTATGATGAGTTACATTGGTTCCGCTCCGCTGAATTTTGGCGAAATTACAGGCCTTAGACTTTGAAAGTCTCATGAAAATAGCAGTTATACGGACTTTTTTTCTAAATGCCTTCACATATTGAGCTGATTTTTAGTATGTGAGTCTACTATGATGAGTTGCAGATCGATTTTACGTGTGGTTCCGCTCTGCTGATTTTTACCAAAACAACGGGCTTTGGACTTTTAAAATTTTGTGAAAATAACAGTTATACGGACTTTTTTTTTCTAAACGCCTTCACATATTGAGCTGTTTTTGAGAATGTGAGTCTACTATGATGAGTTACAGATCCAATTTACGTTTGGTTCCGCTCCATTGATTTTTGCTGAAATTATGGGCTTTGGACTTTGAAAATTTCGCTAAAAAAACAGTTATATGGACTTTTATCCTAAAATTTCCACTCCTAAAAATGGTTTCAAGGTTTTTTGCGAGTGGGGCCATTCGTGTCGTTCTGACACATCTAGTTAATTTAGTGATCCCGTTTTGAAATAAGCTATAATAATGTTAGAACCTCAACATACACACATGAGGATTTCATACTATGAATTTATTATATTATAAGTAAAGATCGAAAGACTTTTTGAAAGCTGGCCTTGTGAAAAATAAATTTAGGGAAATTTGCCCTATCTCATTCATCAACATACACTTGTCTATTTTTCAAAATAGCTTTATTGTATTGTGTGGTCTCATTGAGTCGATCCAACATTTCGTTTGATTCATGATACTTATATGATAAACATAAATGTCATATGTGACACAACACAATTTGTTTAAATTAATTTA
Source organism: Mytilus californianus (assembly GCF_021869535.1). Lineage (NCBI taxonomy): Eukaryota > Metazoa > Mollusca > Bivalvia > Mytilida > Mytilidae > Mytilus > Mytilus californianus. The sequence goes on along the minus strand of NW_026262690.1, from coordinate 29,304,148 downwards.
TTCTAGTTACTATTACTTTGATTTTGTTTAGGTTGACTGTAAAAGTCAGATGGCTTCAAATTTCTAACATCTGTGAAAATACCATTTGAACGAAGAAATAAAAAAGACCTGGAAGGCAGAACTTCATGTGTGGTTGTATAATCAGTCAAATGATCAAACATTATCATGTAGTATTGATGTTTTCTGTCTACAGGATGATCAACTTTCTCAAAAGAAAATATTTTGAAAAGTAGAGAAAATAAATGAATTATTTGCTTCGCATCCAAATTGCCACAAACACAAACTTTATGAAAATATTTTTCACGAGTGACTGTTGAAAATATCACTAAATTACATTGTCATGCAATAAACATCATATCATATTACACGACGGAAAATGGTTCATTGCTTAAAGTAAACTCTAGATTAAGAAGTGAAGTAACATCATTTAATCTAATTTGCAGGTACGTATTATTCTATTCTCAACTTCAGAATTGTCAAGTAGCGTTCTTAGCAAAGAGAGGCGAAAGATACCAATGTGATATTCAAACTCATTAGTCGGAATCACAATGTCATGACAAAAAACGAAAAACGACCAAAAGACAAACAACAGTACACAAACACAGCATAGAAAACCAGAGTCTGAGCAACACAAACCCAACCAAAAACCGGGGTTTTCTCAGTTGCTACGGAAGGATAAGCAGACCCTGCTTCACATGTGGCACACGTCGTGTTGCTCATGTAAGTACAATACAATGCAAGTACAAAACCGGTGATAAGTCTGATTCGGTAGGTCAATTTCGAGGAAAAGAGGACGGGATTGTGGTTATGACAATTTGAACATATATGCATCGTCATCTGTGAAACAGATATCCAATAACGACCAACCAAATCGTGATGGAATTCAATAAATATTGTTATAAAAATCCGACAATCCCAATGAAAAACAAAAACAATACAAACATATAGACAATAATGGGACAAATAAGAATTATCTTAGATAACTTGGCTGGAAACTACGTATACAAAGAGCAAATAATGTGCAAGCATTGAAAAACCCAAATCCTTACAAAAACAATATAGAAAAATGGACTTTTTAATACTAGTACTCTGTTGCAAGTCTAATCATGAGGAGCGAGCTACTTCTCTGTTAAATTATAAATTCCTTTAAAGAGAACAACACATCAATCGTTCAGCGATTTTTCTAATGCTAATTAATGGTCTTTCCGTGAAATTCAATAATATAAACCTATATATGGTTTCTGAGAGTATCTTCAAAAAATTCAATATTTTGCTAAAGCTTTTTAATTTGCGAGAACCGCCTCTTTGGTAAAGGGAGGTCATTGGTTCTTTCCCCAAACAAGTCAAACAAAGACTTAACAAGCGGTATTTGCTGCTTTTCTGCTAAACATGTGGCAACAAGGACTGGTCGGCTCGAAGTCAGAATCATGTGTCCTGGATAGGATTACATGTCTTCCTGAGGACGGTTACCTTATTAATTAACACGTTAAAAATTCGGGTAGTGTGTCAGTCTAGTACAAATCAAGGTTTATATTGATATCGCGTAAACATTTTCTCGTCCTGATATGCAAGTTATATTTGGCAGTGGACGTGAAAAACCAATTCATCATCTATCTGAGGGAAATAAATTCTGACAAAAAGTCAGGACACTTAAGCTGAATTAAAAGATGCGAGAATTTTTTTTGTTATATTCTAAATCACTGACCATTCATCTTTTGTGTGGATATTGTTTTTTTAAATGAATTGTTTGATTTTGAATTACTTGAAACAAGAAAAACTGTTTCAGAAGGGGAGTGAAAAATTGTTTATTTTGATTGCAAATTAGGGGGAAAATAAATATTAATTGCGTTTACCAAGTTTAACAAAAACATTCTTGTTCCTGTGAGTTATTGAAAAAAAAGTTTGTTTTTGAATAAACTAAAAAAAAGTGTTTGTCCCGAGAGAAAAAATCCATACCCCCTAAAAAAGATGAATGGTTGGTGCCTAATGAAATAAATCTTTTGTAAGAAATATATCGTAGTCTTAGATAAGAAATTATCGATTCTATGACATATTAGAAGCATACGGAAACCGATTAGTGTCAGGTGTAGTTTGATTTGATAACGACTTAGTTATCACGGCTAAGGTAACTCGTAATAACGACTAAGTAACTCGTTACAACGACGTAGCTAAATCGTTATTATGAATATTTAACTAGTTAAAACGACTTAATAACTCGATATTACGACTTAACTATATCGTAACTTATTGACCTATATCCTGTCGATACTAATATTTTTGCATTGCGCAAGTTTGTACTTTTTTCGGGCTGTGTATGACGTATTATACTATTTCATGATTCTTTCGGATGTGTACTTATTGACATTTAAGTCTGGTAAAACTTGACATATTTATGTAAAGAAACATAGCAGAATCTATGGTTTCCTTAATTTCATGTTCAGTAAGTTAGATGCAATTAACATTCACAACCTTTGAACTATTTAAGTATAATAATAAAATTCCTTATTTGGCACGTTCATTTTTTAAGGGAAAGTAGGGTGTTTAAATTTAGATTTAATACCATTAAAAATAAAAAAAATATATCACAATCTTTTATTTTTATATTATATGTTTCAACAGTTGAAAGTTCAGAAGCAAACAAAAGCTTATATATTTCATACCTAGATATTTGATCAATTAATCTACGTATTTTTTTTAGAATGAATACAAGCAACAGAAAAGAGGTAAATTTTCATGTTTAGTGAATAGAATACCAGCTTCAGTACAGAATATGACAGTCCAACAAGTTAGGAATATGAATTTCTAAAGGGCAAATTCGAACTTTATGGGTGCTTAAAATTTGATATTCAATTCAAAATAATTTTGTTGAAATATACACCAAACAGTATAATGGGACTTCCAAACTTATCAATTTTTCGGAATTATTTAAATGGTATATTCGGGAACAGCAAACGTAAAATGTTTTAAATTCCATCTCAACCTATTGATGGTCATTACTATTGCTTTAAAAATTAAAAAAAAACCAACACGTTATGAGTTTCATGCGTCCGAAGCGCTTTTCTGGATCAGGAACGCTTAAAGCCGAATATTTGAAAGCCAAGGATGTATAAGAACCGAAACGGTTGAAGGGCTATATGACCAAAAAGGACATAAAAAAATAACCAAATCCATCGAATGTCAACTTTGCGTGTGGGAGTTGAAACCTTAGTTTCTTTATAATTTAAAAATTTTAAAACATTAAATGATTTTAAACTTGCCTACGTAATTGTGCAAATTTCGAAAAATATATATTCTCGGGAAAGTCTAAATCATCAAGCCAGAGAGAGTTGAAACCCTTTAACTTCAAGTTTGTGAATTGCATTTTCATTTTGTGGAAATTTCAAATTGTAGAAATGATGACTAGTACAGAATCTGATTACTGGTCCAATGACAGGCCTGTTGACTAGTACCGAAACTAGCTCTGGTCGGATTGACAGGCATGTTGACTAGTACCAAAACTGGACTAATTGTTGATTGACAGGCCTGTTGACCAAACTAACTACTGAGCGGATGACAGACCTGTTGACTAGTACCGAAACTGGCTACCTGTTGAAAGAAAAAGGGAGTTGTTGCTTGGATTTTCCCATTTGGAAATTGCATGTGGTCGACCAAAATATTGTTCTATAATACAAAAAAAAAGAAACAACACGAGGACACACAAACGAATACCAATATTTTGTATAGTATTTGTTTTGGCCAATTGATTAAAATATAAAACAAAAAAGCGTTTAAAAACCTTTACATTTCACCTTTAAAAAATCTGATTAAATCTAGAAATGTGTATCCCAGTGTATTATATGCATTTGCTTTCGTAGCTTTTCGGTCAAGGAATAAGATGAAATATATCGGGCAATGTGCATTCAACGCAGCATATCATTACTTTTTATTTTAAATTTTGAATATTTTGATCCATAATTCCTTCGATAATCTTGTTTTAAATTCATGTGTTTTAAGTACTTATCACTGGCTTGTAAAGCATCAAACTATTGATCCTGGTGTCATCCTGGTTTGCCCACTTTTAATTACATGCATATGTAAACATAGGGGGATTTGTTGTTTTAACAATTATAGTTTATTTCTGAATTATAGTCATATTTTTTACCTTTTATTATACCTGTAAAATTTAAAAAAAGGAACTATAATCTGCTTTTAAATCAAGGAAAAATGCAAAAATATTTCATATTTTATATAGTTTTTAGCAGGAAAATGTATTGTATTTGACAAAAAAAAAGTAAAAATAGACCAATGTGTGTATAGAAAATGTATATTATTTTTACACTTTATCAGCAAATAGTTTTCATTGTTGGTACATTCTGAAAAAAAAAGTAAAAACGTAAAATAATGAAAGTGAAGAATAGAATAAATGTCATTTAAATTTTTCTTTATTATTCAACTTATTTTTTTTTATTTTTAATAAATATACTGTTCTGAAATTTAATATTAAAAATATCCAATTAATTTTAGCAAATACATGTAGAATATAAATGCAACTGTTCAGTAGCCAAGCTTTACATTTGACACACCAACATCAGTTACAACTTCACCAGAAACAGAATTTACTGACTACTAAACAGAAACCAACAATGCAGCACGGACAGTTTTCTCAGGGGTAACCATGAAACGCTGATTCTTCCATTATACCCAGTGAATTTGGCGAAAGGCACAGAAATGTGGACCACAGTCGTACAGACATTCGTATAATAAAGAAAATGAAGACATCACTCGACTTATGCGACGAGCCACAGTATTACCTCTGGTTCCAGGGTTGCGTTCAATATCGTAGCGGCTACATAGGGCTACGTAGATTTATGACTATTGAACGTGTAGCTAGCCTAGCTGCTACATTGATATTGATAGCAGCTAGGCTAGCTACTCGTTCAATAGTCATAAATCTACGTAGCACTACGTAGCCGCTACGATATTGGACGCAACCCTGGTGTAATATCACCAAATCATAGTCAGTCACATGCGGAAAAAGGGTAGAAATAAAAATATTCCCTTGAATTTGACAGTTGTAGGAAATGTATCCTACATTTCATGACAGTAAAAAAAAATCTGTGTCATAGATATATATCTATGGTGTTTCAAAGCACCATTATTTTTTTATTAAGTGTTTCTATAGAATCTTTTGGAAACTTGAGGTTACATGGTTACTAAAGTTTGTACACAGGAAGTAAAAGGATGAAATTTGATTGGTCAACCTCCAGTGGTAGTTATTTTCTTATATGAATGAAACATTATGTGAATTTTTTTCCATAGTAGTGGACAGGATAAAACTTTACTCATGCCAAGTATTTTTTATTTGAAACACAGATAAATTATGCACATTTTTTTAAAAAGTGCAAATTTTACAAAGACTAATAGGGGGAAATCAATGGTGGTATTACACCTTCCAACCCACCTTGTTGAGGCTGTTTAGCTTAAAACTTCAGAAGACATTGGTGAAGCTGACAACATACCCGCTACAACAACATTTACTGATGACGTGACAGAGTTCTGGGTTGAAGGATATTGCTTTCTAAGGAATCACAACTACACAGAAGGACCACGCACCACCAATCACCTGGAAGGATGGCACATCAAAATTAAGAGGAGACTCCAACATGTCAACCCCAACATGTACGAGATCATTGAGTAACTGAAGAAGACCCAGGTACTGACAGAATGTAACATTATCCAGTATGCAGCAGGAGGAGCCCGCCCACCAAAAAGACACATATACAGAGTAATAAACACCAGACTCCAACTACTGAAAGACAGATACCAACAAGGACTAATCATGATTGACGCAGCATCCCATCTTTTCCATTTGAACTGAACAACTTCGTTAAATATTGTAATTACTGACTTTGTGAATATATTATTTTGTGACTTTTGAAATATATATATAAAAAAGATTGCATTTCCCATCATTATACATATAGTGCCCCATATTACTTATTGTAGCATATAGCTTTATTTATTTCCTTATGCAATGCATTTATATAAACTTGATTCATATATTATATAAATTATGATTGCAATAAAAGACAACTTGTATTGATGTATTTATATGAAAATCATTCAAAAACTATGGAATTATTAAGACACTTTTATAACTGAATGTCAATGTTTAATCATTAGTAACTGTTGTACACAAATGAATCGATTGCATTGATAAAATTATTGAGAGAAAAAATATTTGATTTATTTATTTTTTTTCTTTACAAATGAAAATGTAAAATAAAAAATACCCGAATATATAGAAATCACTAATAAACTATATACCCAAGTTGGAACAGACTATACAATTGTATGCTCATTAAACCTTTTGTCTTTTTTGTTTTCTTTACTAATAGATAATTGGTATAATTAAAAGTGGGCAAACCAGGAGTAAACCATTGATCCTACTATATAAACGATCAGGGTTGAGGCTTTGTTTGTCTGGAATTCACGTACAATGCATCCTCTGAACTTTTGAAATATTTGCGATCCCAATACAAGTGATAGGTTTTTGTCACTCGATTTAAGCCGACATTTCCCCATTGTAAATTAATAGAAAAACAAAGGATATGAGTATCAATCCATGACACAAAATCAGTACATGCACAGTTGTTGGTCAATAACAATAAAGCTGTTAAATATACAGTACAGTGTACTACAGCATAAAAAAATAATTCATAGATAATATAATATTATCTATATAAAGACCAATAATATTTCGGAAACCAAATATTCAGTTAATTGATTTTCTATTAAAGTACAGTCAAATGTACGGAAGCGTATTAGGGCCATCTTTTATTTTATTTTTTTCAAATTGTCGACTTTAATCTTGGAATTTCCAACTATAATCTTGGAATTATCAACTTTAATCTTGGAATTATCAACTTTAATCTTGGAAATTTCAACTTTAGTCTTGGAATTATCAACTTTAATCTTGGAATTGTCAACTTTAATCTTGGAATTATCAACTTTAATCCTGACAATGACTGATATTTTACTTCTAGACCAAAGTTTATTGTGTTTCTCAATATATACTTAATCTACTTATAATTATTTTCGCGGCTAATTATTTTGTAAAATGTAAAAGAAAAAAAACGTGTATCCAAGTCTTGTTTTACATATCTTTTATGAATATGTTATTGAAAATCTTATTTATGGCTAATTTTGTTACATTGAATCAATCAGGGACTTTATATTTACATTAATATAAAGTCCCTGAATTTATGCATTTTAAAATTAAAACATTGTATATAAGTAAAGGTCATTCTTTGTATAAATTTATGAATAAATATCGGTACCAAATATTAGTGAACGTTATATAAAAATGGGTACATTTTTTAGTCAAAAATGGCACACCCCTACCAAAAAAATTCGAAGTAACCCTCTCTACCATTTGTAATTATGTATGCGGTACATGCATTTATTATATTATATTGCTGAAAAGGCGGATGTGCATCAATAATCGCAATCGCAATTACCAACAAAAAGAAAAGTAAAGTACATAAGTGCACTGTTTGGCCGAGGCGAGAGTCCAGTGAGCCAAAAATCACGATGTTCTCATTTCAGAGTGTCACTAGGTTAATGAAAGTTGGAAAAACCAGTATCGCAATAACGAGGGTCGGAGGATGAAAGTTTGAATTTCCAAATTTAATATTGATAATTCCAATATTAATGTTTATAATCCCAAGATTAAAGTTGGAAATTCCAAGATTAAAGTTGAAAATTCCAAGATTAATGTTAGAATTTCCATGATTAAAGTTGATAATTCCAAGATTAATGTTGATAATTCCCAGATTAAAGTTGATAATTCCAAGATTAATGTTTGATAATTTCAAGATTAAAGTTGGAATTTCCAAGATTAAAGTTGATAATTCCAAGATTAATGTTGATAATTCCAAGATTAAAGTTGATAATCCCAAGATCAAAGTTGATAATTCCAAGTTTAAAGTTGGAAATTCCAAGACTAAAGTTGATAATTACAAGATTAAAGTCGACAATTTGAAAAAATAATAATAAAAAGGATGGCCCTAATACGCTTCCGTACAAACGCTCTTTTTCAACTTCATTTTTGTTGTTATTCACTTTATAGTAGTTTTTTCCATTATGGTGTGTGATATACTGTCTCATTTTTCAGAACGATGGAACGCCTTCATAGGGTTGACCTCTATTGGATGAAATTTAAAAATCTACATTAAAGAAATAACGGATGGATGACCTTCATGTTAACAAAAAACTTTTAAATGTTAATAAAGGACAGTATTATCCACGTAAACTGTGTATTCACTCAGTTCATTGTTTTCTCCGAGGGTGGGGGATATGAAATCAAATTGAGTACTCCATAAGAAAGATAGCTGTGAAGTGATATCCGATTTGAGCGTATTTTCCTGAACATATACGAGAAATATTTATAAAGAACTGTGACACCAGTCAAAACAAAATAAAGTAAAAATGATCTTTGTGAGGTACGTACTAGGTGCAGTGTACTCGGAATAAATACCATCAAATCAATATACAATGAGGCAAAGTATTCTATATTAGCTTATGTGAGATTCTATTTTGTGTTTGATGAGCAGTAGCATGGTGTCTTTTCTCGTAGTAAAGCTTTTACTGAAGATGACTAAGATTAGCACGTGTTATTTTCCCAAACTTTTATCTCAGCTATATAGGAATAATCAAACCAAACTTGAGGAAGTTGGACATTGACAGAAAGTCGACAAAAGGATTAAAATAGATTTCAAAATTAATCACCTAAATGCTTTAAGATTATATTTTAAGCAAGCATATACGAGAGCTTGTCTGAAATAATCAATTCAAGAAGGAAAATTATTTGCCACAAATATATTGTATGATCAGATTAAACACACTGTCAGAAAAGAAGAGATGAAAAATGGTTATTCAAAGAACTGCTGTCATTTCAAAAGAACTTAATGATGAAAGTTGATATATAGCATATTAATTAGTGTTCCTAATTTCAATATAGTCTGTACATCGTGTAGGCGTAAACAAAGCTGTTCCATTCTTAGTTTTCTAAATCGATGATGTCATCTGAATTAAGGTGGATGTCAATTTACAGCCATTAGTGATGAGAAATAGAAAATAAATGATACATGTTTAATGTTTACATATTCCTTTGAATTTAAGCTTTAAGAAACCCGTGTCGTGTACTTTTATCTGTATTAACGTTCTCGTAGGGAGACTTATAATACGTAAACTTTGTGTAAGAGATAGACGCTATTGAATTGGGTTTCCTTTCATAACTGTTTCTTAGAAGTAGAAAACCATCTGCACATAATATCTTTTGTGAAATTAATTTTATTGAGAATAAAAAACGACATCTATCTCGTATTGAGCAAGGGATTGCATACAACATATAGTTAATACACAAAATCTTGCTCCATATACTGTTAGTATTTCTTTTGTTTTCGTACTCAAATTTGATATTTATAATTTGCTTATTCAATTACCTTTTTGTTTGTCTCAGCTGCGACGACTGATGCAAAATATGAGACATACACATGTAGGTTATATCACCAGGCGGCGTTTGCACAAGTTAATACTATTAAAACATTTGACTTTTCTATCCTTTAAAAAACTACTCCCCCTTTCAAATTTGACAAATTGAAAGATTTTTTGTTTTCTAGAAAAGAATGGCCAACTTAGATACAAATATTTTGTTTAAGGGAGGGATAAATCATACTTTTTCAAAATTCACTCTCAATCAAACAAAAAATCTCAGAAACTGACTTTATTAAAATGCTTGATTCTTGTTTGACAACATATTTGTTACGTTTGGATGACGTGTTTTTTTTTCAACAAACAATCGGCATCTCCATGGGAACCAACTTTGCTTCTCTTCTTGTCGACTTGTTTCAATTGTCGTTATCACAATCCCGTCCTCATTTCCTCGAATGTGACAGCACCGCACTTTACGACAAAAGAGATTATTATGTAGCAACATTCCAGTAGCACCTGCATGTTGAGAAATAGTAAATACCCCCAAGTCAACACAATATCTCATAGCTTGCATTTCCTATCATGATTTCCTTGATAGAGGGTTGCTGCTTACAAGAAGGATATTAAACCAAGGGTTCCATGTGGTGAAGTTGAATTCGCCCTTTGAAAAGTTTACGGACGCCATCACGAGTTGGTTGACCGTTATGGAATTTCTGTATCACAAATGAAGACAGATATCTTCCAAACGTCGTAACCACAACCCCTCCTCTTTTCCTCGAATGTGACAACACAGTATAAGACTCATTTGTCGGATTTGTAATTACATGAGTACCACGACGGGTGCTACTTGTGGAGCAGGATCAGCTTACTCTTCCGGAGCCCCTGCGATCGCCTCTAGTTTTGTTCAAAAGGGGTTCTTGTTGCTCTGGTTTTAGTAATTAAGTTATTTTGTTTGCGTTTTTAAATTTTTTAATTTATACCAGCAACACTCTTGTCTATTCTTTTTCATGAAAAACTTGTTTCAATTTCAAAATTTCACATTCGGTCAAGTTTCAGGGTTAGGTAATTTACATCCGCGATGGCTTATGAATTTAGTGATGTCGTATGGTTAGATAAGAATCAGTTAACAATCCGCTATTGCTTGATACTTTGGTATAATTTGTCGACTTATTTTAAAGGGGTAACACAACGGGTGTCACATGTGGAGTATGATCTGCTAATATTTTCGCAACACCTGAGAGCACCCCTGTTTTTTTGGTGGAGATAGTGCTGCTCAGTTTTTATTTTTCCATGTTGTGTTTTGTAGACTGTTGTAAGTCTTTTTGTCGTTTGTCGTGTTTTTGCCATGTCATTGTCAGTTTGTTTTCGACTTATGAGTTTGAATATCCTTTTGGTATCCTACGCTACAAAGAAGCCTGTATTTCTGAACTAACGATAGCTAAATATTCCATTTATAGTATCCAGATGCTTAATCCCCTACATTTGACACTGGCTCAAAGTCGACTTGAATTTCATGATTCAGTACTGCAAGAAAAATTACATTTTTTCTCAATTTCATAACGTTTTTACTTGCTATAATAGTTCAATCAAATAGGGTATATAGAATACCTGCAAGGTGGACATGATTCACTGTGAGTGGCCACCTTGATCAACGTTAAGTTTTCCTGTTTCGATCAGTTTCTCAGTTCTAATAAGTAAAAGGCGAACGATATTTAAGCTATAATAGTGTTGTAGTAGGGTGTACACTGTCCGTTTGGCAGGGTTCACCTAACCTTGTCCTCATTTTATTAGTTTTTCAATCAATGTCAATTTGTCGTGATTGGGTCAGTTTCGATGTGTCTGTGTATAAGTTATAAGTCGGTCAATACAATCACTTGTAAAGTGTACATGTACATTTCTGATTGACAGGGGTCACCTGATCCGAACCTTATTTTCATGGTTCAATGACCAACGTCAAGCATTTCTCTTGACGTATATGGTAATTCATTTTTTATGAAGGCTGTCAACATATTAAACAGACAAAACATTTCACACTTGTTGAATGCAGATTTTAATTAACAGAGTCAGATAGCCATCTGTTGCTTATGTTCATCCGATAATCAGCTACTATGCCATACATTTTCAGTCACACTTAATGCCTCACTCGTGTTGTATCCAAATATCGTCTGATGGGACTTCTCGTTTAATAAAACGAAAAGTACTTTTCAAATCCTATGTATGTCACTGTGTGCATGGAAGTATTATAATTGACATAAAACTTCCATGCTGTGTGCGACAGTTTGTTTTCAAGCAATTTCCGATTTCAATGAATAATAAAGACAACGGTTTTGTATTATAAAATTAAATAGTAAATGCAGGCAACGGTAGTTAACAGATGTTCAATCCTCATAACTCAATTAAGGAGATACAAACTAAGGCAATAAACAAAAACGGAGGGAATCGTTTAAACTACAAAATGAGTGAGACCGGATGCGTCTCCTTCTAACTACACCATTAAAAATGTATACGCACATGCTGGAAACTATGGCATATAATACTGACTCCCAGACCTGGGTACAATTACATTTCAAAGTAATTAATTACATTTCAATAAACATTGATTTTTAAATGTAATTAGCTACATCACAATTACATTGATTTTCAAATGTAATTAATTACAGTTTAATTACAATGCCAATGTAATTAATTACAGTATAATCACATTGCCAATGTAATTAATTACATTTAAATTACTTTTAACCAAAGACATGTAAGAGCTATATCATATAGGATAAAATCATAAAAATGACAACAGGCTAGACTTAAACTTTGATACATGCACTATTTAACAGTGAAAACATTTGTACAAGTTTTGTTTAAATTAAGTTTTCAAATTACTGACTTCAATACTCGAAAAAGCTCGATGAGCTTTCGCTTTTGTTCGGTTTCTAAAGCCCATACCATAATAATTATTAATATATTCTGACACGTACGAACGTTTTTGCTATACATTTTACTTAAATGTAAGCTATTGTAGAACATATATTGTTTTATTGAAATTGCTGTTGTAACATTTTTAAAAACATTTTAGATTAAGGAATTTATCACCCTCATGCATAGCTCTGGGTTTGCTTTTACTTTCGATCCTTTAATATTTAGCTCTTCTTTAGCATTTGTATTAAGTTTTTGATTTTAAAATATTTTGATCTCAAGCATCACTGAAGCGACAATTATCGTCGAAATGCGCCTCTGGAGCATTTAAATGGGTACAATTACAGAAAGTAGGGACACTTTGATAATTTATATATAGAACAAAAGATTCACTCAAAAATAGTTATGGGAAATGAATGGTTAAATAAAAAGTACAATAGTCTATTTGTCAATTACCAATTTGATTATGGTATTACACGCTATTATCACAAATTGTTTCCCTTTGCTGATTGTAGAGTGGTTCTAAGCCGGACAAAATGAACTGATTCGCATGCAAAGCATTAGATGAAATAGTAACTATTGATATCAGAGATAACACTCATTACGCACAGACAAATTTTCTTTTTATTGTCATAGAAAATTTGTCCCTCCTAAGGGAAACAACTCATACAAATAGATCTCTATTTACAGTGTCAATTGCGTTATTGGCAAATAGACTATTACTGTGTGAATTTAACTTTTTGGAGATGGGCGTGCTCTATACAATTTCTATTCATGTTCAAGTCTAAAAGTCAAGATTTTTCGCAATGTTGCTATTTTATTGAAATTATCTATCTTAAATTGGCTGTATAAAACATGAAAACTTTACATCGTAAACAAAAACCAGAAAAACGCTTCGTACGTAACATTTATAAAGTTTCATATCACTACACATGGCAATGCCTGTACCGAATCAGGAATATGACAGTTGTTTTTCATTCGTTTGATGTGTTTGTGTTTGATTTTGCCATTTGATAGGGGACTTTACGTTTTGAATTTTCCTTGGAGTTCGGTATTTTTGTTATTTTACTTTTTCCTAGCACTGGGTCCATCGGTAAACTACCGTTACCTATAATCCAAACCGCTGCTAGTAGACGGACAATCTTCGAGGGTTTTATCATTTCAATAGCCAGTGCTTCGGTATTAACATGATTTATAACATACAGTTCTTAACTTCTCTATTTATGAATTTAGAAATTATTCTTAAAAGAGTTTGGAAAAATAAGGTTCTAATTCACTCAGGCTAAGTTGACATTAGAAACATTTGGCTAATCTTTTGTATTTCATTATGGTCATTGAACTCCTCTAGTTTTCTTGCAAAAAATTTATAAAGTGGTATTACATCTTTTAGCGCTGGATCGATACACTGCTGGTGGACTGTTAATCCCCAATGGTATAATCAATTCAGTAGTCAGTTTTGGTACTAACATGTCCAACAACATACCGGTATTTTTCTTTAATTTTCCGTTGATAAATTAAGAAACAACGATATTCCAAATCGAATCCAATGGCATTGCTATTTTCAATAAGTTACTGGGTTATCTTCAACTTTTTTTTTCACTGTAATTATCAATAAATGACATTGCTTGATCTTTATTTAATGTGTTTTTACGTATCATTTCTTATTGTAAATGAGAATAGCAGGCTCATAGTGATTAAAGTCTTAAACAGACGTCGAAACTGTGACATCTGTTGTTTAGTGCTTTGGATCTGCAAAGTGGGTGAAATATACCTAATCGAAGGCGATATGCATTTAAGTGTGCCTATGAAACAATCTATTGAGATATGTTATATCGTTGATCAAACCAGAAAGACATGCATTTGTTTGTCTTATATGTAACTGTCTCAAGTAAGACGTTAGAAGAATTTTTATGTTTCACATTTCATTTACCAGAAATTATATAGAGCACGACCATCCCCTAAAAGATAAAATTCACACAGTAATAGTCTATTTGCCTATAACGTAATTGACACTGTAAAAAGAGATCCATTTGAACGAGTTGTTTCCCTTAGGAGGGGCATACATTTTCTATGACAATAAAAAGCAAATTTGTCTGTGCGTAATGAGTGTCATGTTTAATATCAATAGTTATTTTTTATTAAGAATTGGTTAAAACACCTTTAAATCACTTTCATCTTAATATGCTTTACATGCGAAGCAGTTCATTTTGTCCGACTTAGAACCACGCTACAATCGGCAAAGGGTGTAATACCATAATCAAATTGGTATTTGACAAATAGACTATTGTACTCTTTATTTAACCATTCATTTTCCATTAATTAATTAAACATTAGAAGAATTTTTTAAATGTTTCACATTTTATTTAACAGAACTTAGTCACCTTATGCTATATAACTTCAGTCATTATTGAAGGTCTTTCGGTGGTGTATATTTGTGTACATATCCATTCACTTTCAAAGACAAACAAAGGAAAAGAATGAATACACCAAAGGGACATTAACAATAAAATGTCGAAAAAAAAACGACAAAACGTTGGCCAAAAGAAAAAAGATATATGCGTGTACTCCATAAGCATGGACAAGTGCTGAAATGCTGCTACACAAAATATTTGAAAATTCCCAATATCCCAATAGAAAAATTAAAGTCATCTCTTCTTCATAACTGACCCTTACTGTCATTTTCTAGGTTAATGTATGAAGGGAGGGTCAATAATGTTTTCCTCTCTCTCGGAAAAATCGCTGGAAACCCATTTTTAAACATTAAGTGATAATTTAGGATAGATTACAACCACGTTGCAAATTACTATTAGTTAATGATCGTGCTAATGAATGGAAAACATTAAATAAATTAAAGTTTTGCTGTATTTGTTAGAATCTACCATCATCATCATGATTGGCTGATGGTATTTTCTGTAAAAGTAATTTATGTACAAGTAATAAATCATTGAAACAGTAAGGTTTATCCAAGCAAGGATAGTAACTAGTTTTTGACAAGACGTTTTGGATTTACAATATCTTCAACTTCGTATTTGATTTTGTCTTCAAACTGCTCTGATTCCAGCGCCACTGAAGAGTCTTATGTAGACGAAATGTTCATCTGTCGTATTAGATATAAGACAGGTATCGATAATGATATTTAGATACTTTATAATATGATATTTATTTGATCTCGGTCACTAAGAAGAGAGTTTGATATGATCAAAGGTTTCTTCATTAAATAAAATACTACCTAAAGATGAATATTATCGAAAGTAAGTTTTGATGAATGAATTTGAAGCCTATATTAAACATCTTAATGAATGATGGGTGTTTGTGATCAAATACAAAATAGTGTAGGTAATGTTATTAGACTCGAGGTGATTTTCAACTTTACATCAAATAGCCACTCGTCTCTTGTACAAGACCCTATCTTTAGCTTTAAATGGTTTTTGTTTTGTTTGGTCTTGGACGTTAGCCTCATATATCATTTTATTCATCGTCTATTTGTTTATAATTGATAACGACAGTTTACTGGACATATTTTCCTTAACTATGAAACAGATTTCTGGGAAAACATGCTCTGAGTTGCCTTGAAAAATTCAGAAAGTCAATTTATCTAACCTCAAAATTGCATCATTGAAATATACGATTTTTCAAATTTTACAAAACTTTACAGATCAGTTATGCATTTATGAGCGAATGCGTATACATAAAATAAAATGTTTAAATCAAAAAGACAGCAACATAATAACACAAAATCACATAGCGATCAAGGTACGAACTTTATCAATAGACAAATGACAAAACAATATATGTCAAGCTTTAAACCACTCTTAGTCGATACTAATGCCTTACAGGACAAATAACTTTACTTACAAAATTTGTATCGGATCACAAGAAGCTACTTTTTGTAATGTTAACGTTTTGAATTGGCTTCAAATTAAATCAACAAAACTTTCAACAACATTCACCGCGTGTTTTATTTTAATGAAACCTTTGATCATATCAAACTGTCTTCTATATGACCGATATCAAAGAAATTTCAATCAATGAAAACCATTAAGCATTGGTTGCTTAAAGCTTGTCACGTGATCTTAGAAGTCATCAAAGATACCCAGCTTACTACGTCGGGCGCACGTTTCCTCTAAATAAAACATTTCAGTAGTACACGAATGACAGTTGGAAGGTCAAATCAATTTCGAATTTGAAGAGAATACAGCACAACACTTCTCAAACGTTTTGTCAAATGTTACTAATGCCTCGGGGTAAGAAAACTGTATTGCTTCTGATTATTTTTTACCTCTTATTGTTTACCAATAAATGTTCAAAAAGGACAGCGCGACTTAAATCATTGTAAATAAATACAGCAACACGTAGATCAAATGGTTTCCTAAATCATCACGATTTAAAATTTCTATTTTAAAAAACGCTCTTACATTGTATCATTATGTTGTTAAAAAAAAACAGGTTTTTGCCGGAAAAAAATGGAAATCTTCTCCTGTTTTGGTACTAATCATCTGAAAACTATGCCTTGGTTGACAAGTTGTTTATACTTTAATGTGGTAGTTACTATACTCCCCAACAACTGTACTATAAATGTTATGTTTACACTCTATTAATAGTTTTCTATTTAATATTCCTTAAGGGAATTACAGTTCGAGTATCTGAAAGTTTTGGTAAGTTTTTCTATGTACATATATTTGTTTTATACATACAACAAATATCAAATAACAATAATTAGGGTTGAGGTATAAACAAAAATACTGTAACTCCGCTACATATGCAGGTACGTCATAGGTCAGTAGTTGGAATTTGTCCGATTCTAATGTTTATGTCATTTTGAAAATGTAGTGTTAATGGCAGAGCTTTGAATGTTTCGGTTTAATTCGTTCACGTTTTTATAAAGTCTAACACTTGAGACAATTTAAAACTTGACTTATTGTACAGACAACTGTCTATTGTTGAAAACTGTCTGCTGCTACCTATATGTCCTTCGGTATTTTTTGTCGTAAATGTGCTCTTTTTGTGGCGTATACACCGCATCTTCTTTCAATAGATTATCGTATCATGTTAGATACAGCTTTCGTTTCTCAAAGAAGTACGAAATATCATTCATAAAAATGTTGAAAAGCAAAGATCCTTGAATAGAGCATTACGAAAAAAATGTCAATCATGGTTTGGTTGCCCATTATAGATCTAAAAGATCTCTGTCACAGATGACCACGGATAATTAGTTCCAAATGTTGTAACCACAATCTCGTCCTCTTTTCCACAAGTGTGACATCATCGAAGAAGACATTTCACCGAAGTTGAACTCGCCTATTTCAACGACATGTACCATTTGCGTAGCATGATCTACATACCCTTCCGGAGCACCTGAGATCATCCCTAATGTTTGGTTGTCTCAGTCTATAGTTTTCTACATAGTATTTGTTGTTTATTTTTTCGTTGTTTTCCGTTTTTTGTCATGGTTTTGTCGGGTTTTATACAAGTGAGAGGAAAATTAGCTAGCCATAATACCAGGTTTAATCCACCATTTTCTACATAAGGAAATGCCTGTACCAAGTCAGGAATATGACAGTTGTTTTCCATTTGTTTGGTGTGATTGAGCTTTTGATATTGCCATATGATAAGGGACTTTCCGTTTTGAATTTTCCCTGGAGTTCTATATTTTTGTTATTTTACATTTTTCTACTTCTTTTGATTTCTGTTTGTCTGTTTGGTAGCTTTCTTCTCTTTTCTTCTAAGATCTTTAAATTTTTTTCTACTCCTATGTATGCATATTTGCAACAACATTTGTGCTTTGCAAGTTCGTAATTGACTTTCAAACTCATTTGATTCGAGCGCCACTGATGAGCCTTATAAACGAAACGTGCATCTGGCATAGTCAATTATAAACATTGCATATTTGTTAAGTCTATACAGGACAATAATTATTTTACTGGAAAGAATTATTATTTATGGAAAAGGGCATACGCTGTGCTTTCTTTAACCTATCTTGAATAGAACATGATTCAATGGTTCTAAATATGATGGTTTAAAATGTATTGTATCTGCTTGTCTATACCAGTTGTTTTCAAGCATAAGATCTATGAATAGTTTTATTTCATGTCTCCGCTTGTTGTTTCAAACTAAATATGAATTCTAAAAAAAATTCTCATCAATTATCTTCAAACTTTGACAATTACTATCGGAAAAAGTAACCTTTACCAATATCTTTGGCAACGTTTACAAAAAACAATTGTATTAAAAACTTCTGCAACAATAACAACATCGTTTTTTGAAACAATACTATTTATGTGGAAGTTGATGACTCGTACTAGAAAAAAAGTGTTTGTAAAAGAAAATGATTAATTCTACTAAGAAAATAAAAAAGAACCGCCTCCCCCCAAAAAGAAATAATGTGAAAACTTTATCTTATAGTCGTTTTCATTCTTAAAATATGCTAATTTTACATCATTATATTAGAAATTATCAACATCCTGGAAAATTAAACTAAGTTTAACTAATATATCAACCAATTTATAATAATGTTTGGCATTGATTGATGTATTGATGCCACTTTCAACACTCTAGGCTATATCATGGCGGACAGTTTTTATTGGTGGAGGAAGACGGAGACCTTGGAGAGAACTACCGGAAAAGTGTCAATCCCAGTCAATTAAGATCAAAGTGGAACGCACCTGCCACGTGCGGGGTTAGAAATTATAACCTCAGTGTTGAAAGGCTAGTGATCATACTATAAACGAACTACTTTTATTTTCTAAATTCCCCCAGATAGTACCCGATGTCACAAACAAACAATTGCATGAAGTCAATTTACACAATACTAATATGGCAAGCTATTTTTATATTTATTCAATTTCAAGATATCTTATCAAGTTAAATCAGATATCTTTTTAACTAAATAAGATATCTTATAAACTAATTGAGATATCTTGATAAATAAATAAGATATTTTATTAAACTGGTTATAAAGATATCTTATTAAACATATAAGATATCTTATTTAAGTTATAAGATATCTCAATTACTTAAAAAGAAATCTTAATAGTTTTAAAAGATATCTTATAAAATTCAGAATGGAAACTATATAAGATATCTTTTATACAGTTTCTTATAAAGATATCTTATAAATTTAATAAGATATCTTTTAAACTAAATAAGATATCTTCCTTTCTTTTACGAATTGAAATAAAAGTATCCCTTTATGTTGGAAAAAAGATTGACCAATCATAAAAACCAATAGCAATTCAGATCGAGATTGCCAATCTGTATCTGTATAGATTCTGCCAGTATAGGCACACCTCCAATGGGGTAGAATAAAATAGTGTCCTTCACCACACAATATTATAAGTTAAGAATATTCCCAATCCACTACACAATAATATATCAATAAAAATGACTTCTTCTGTTCCGCCACCGTTATGTACAATTAATATATAATTTCACAATAAAAAGATAAAATGATCATTGATTTTAATCTGTATGCACCCATATAATAAACAAAATTTATAATTGGTTAATTTGATTACTGTCTATTTGTTTTACAACTGATGATACCTGTGGAGATTCCCACCCTGATCATCAGCATAATGTCAAAATAATTACTGTGCACTTAAGCTTTATTTCAATACTTGTTTCTCCATTATTGTTATCAAGCCTTAAATTTTATTGGCAAACATTTATTCTCGGCTGTATTAAATGTATAGTGCATGTTATTGACATACAAATTCCTAAAAATGCGGGGTTATGTGCATTTCCACGGAGGTTGTTAATGATCATTTCACGATAAACGAAAGAAAACAAAGCAATTCCTTGCTCCCTATCAATGTGCAGGAAAAATTGCAGTCATATGAAAATTACAGTTTACCACCAGCAAAGAAGATCCCAATATGAAAACAGGGATATTGGTTCTGTTCTTTTTTTCTAAGTACCCTGCTTTTGATATCAAAAAGATTTAAACGAAAAAACTTATCACATTTAGTTTGTAAGAAATCTTAATTGTTTATTTTTTATAGATTCTTATTTAATATATAAGATACATTATTTAGTTTATAAGATATCTTACTTAATACATAATATATCTTATTTAATATATAAGATATCTTATTTGATATATAAGACATCTTATTTGATATATAAGATATCTTATTTGATATATAAGATATGTTATTTGATAAATTAGATATCGTATTTAATATATGAGATATCTTATTTGATATATAAGATATCTATATATCTTATTTGATATATAAGATATCTTATTTGATATATAAGATATCTTATTTAATATAAAAGGTATTTAGACCCCTCTACCAAGAAATTTGTTTTCATGCACACGTTTAAAAATTGCGGTTTTTATCCAACGCAATCATAGGTTTGAACGTTGTTTTCAATTTAGACTTGTGTAAGATATCTTATCTAATATATATAAGATATCTTATTTAATATATAAGATATCTTGTTTAATATATAAGATATCTTATTTAATATATGTAAGATATCTTATTTAATATATAAGATATCTTATTTAATATATAAGATATCGTATTTAATATATATAAGATATCTTATTTAATATATAAGATATCTTATTTAATATATAAGATATCTTATTTAATATATAAGATATTTTATTTAAAATGAAATATATCTTTATAAGTCTATTTAAATAAGTTTATAAGATATTTTATTTAGTATAAAGGATATTTTATATTAAATTTCTTTCAAGAGGTTGTTAATAGGTGAAAGTTTGGGTTAACATTTCCATCTACTTTAATATGCCTCCATCGTCTGTTCAAGCATACATGGGCATCTGTGTTTCAGTTAGATTTGAATAGGAAAAGGGATCAAAAGATTAAAGTTCATCTACACTTTTTAATACAGCTAACGTGTATGTAGCGCGATTAATCTCAAGGCCCACTAATTCAGGTCGAAGATTGTCATTTCTAATACACCTATCTGCTTTCTAGATAACATCAAGAATATTTATTAATAACCGACTCTTCTCATCTGCCATTTTGAAAGTGCGATCACATGATTTATTTACTGCCGCGTAGTTCCAGAAGGAGCGTTCATTGTTGAATTTATTTACTTATGTTATTTTAAATAAGATATCTTATATAGTTAATAAGATATCTAATAAACTAAATAAGATATCTGATAAATCAATCATATAAGATATCTTGTATAGCTTATAAGATATCTTTTATAGTTAATAAGATATCTAATAAGGTAAATAAGATATCTTATATACTTTAAAAGATATCTTATAAACTATACACGATATCTCATAAAGCATTTGTTTAAAAGATATATTTTTAAAAGATATAAGATATCTTATAAACTAGACAAGATATTTCATTAAGTTATGAAGATATCTTATAAAATAAATAAGATATCTTAATAACTTCAAATTAAATAAGATATCTTATAAACATTATAAGATAGCTTATATACTTTATAAGATATCTTATTAACTTTATAAGATATCTTGAAATTGAATAAATATAAAAACGGCTTGCCATATACTAATAGCAATTTTAAAAGGTGTAAATGTGAAGAACATAAAGTTAGCTAAGTTATTGATTAGTATTTTTTTTTAACTGTATCCAAAAACTTATTATTTGATTTTCAACGAGAGTTACGGTCACTTAATGAGCAAGTCAATCGAGAATACCATTTGAACGCAACTTCAAGGGAGTTTAACGCTTTTAGTATTTCGTAATATAAATGAAATAGAAAATTTAAATTTATTTTATGTAAGTATGTGATACATATGTACTGTTATGGTGGAATACAGACACACAAACTTGAATGAAACGACTTTAAACATATTTATACAAATAACACACGACATACGATTGTGCGTGTATACATTAACTGTACACTAAACGTAATGAGTACGGAGGCATATGGTACCCTGTTATGGGGCAATGTTAATCGTAAGAAAACGCGTTTTTAAAGTTTTGTCCATTTATCAATTCGTTATTTTTGTAGTCCCTTTCTAATTTGTTTATATCAACTTGACTGACGGCGAATTGTGTATTGGTAATGGTTGCTATCACATTAACAGTTCCTATACAGAACAGAATACACAATTTTCAATTGGTAAGAAATTCATATTATATCTAAATGACCCTATCTATACCCAACGCTTAAGGTTCTCTTTATATATCTTACACTGTCTGTGTATTAAAGTGAAAAATACACACCAAGTCTTACAATTTAAAACTCGTACCTCAGTAATGTTTTAAATTGTGCATTTCAAATACCAATGCGCAATCCAAAACAAAGTTAATTTTGTGAAGCGGGCGAATTTTGAAACGTGTGCAAACAAAATTCCAAACAGTAGAAAAAAAGGAAGATATTATTAAGTTATACTATATGTCTGACCAAAAAAATATTTGATACACATGTAAGAAACGTAGAAGAAAAAAAAAACATATACTCCTACGACTATAAAGAATCGTTGGTCTGATTTGTGTTCGTTTGAAATTCCAACCAAAGTGAAGAAGTGGACATTCCTTCATTGTATCGGATACCCAAATTATAGATGTATCCTTAGAAAACTACGTTTTATCGATGAGCCTGTCAAGTGCTCCATGACACCTCTTCCGAAAATGTAAATCAGCATTCAAAACCGGTCTGTGAAACTAGGGGCGATTTACGCCACAAAAGAATGTTGTCTATTTACATAGATACGTAATTGTTTATTTATTTATCTCTTCTAAAGCAAAGAAGTAAGACCGCAAAGGTTCAAACGACGCTTAAATGTTTACACGATTATTAGTGAGTTACAAGCTTCGGTGCGCAGGACACGTGTTTCTGTAAAAATATCATCCATTTAAATAATGTTATAAATGTGATTATTATACTTCGCGTAAAAATGCAATATTATGATTGGCTTATACGAGGGTGTTAATTTACTCTATTCTATGGTAAATACTCTATTACCCTTCACGGGGACGCTTGATCAAGTGTGCACTTTATTAAATACGACTCTATCCTATAGCAAATACTCTATTACCCTTCACGGAGACGCTTGACCAAGTGTGCGCTTTATTAAATACGGATGGTTGTTATGTACAACTTGAACTACAAGACGTCATAGTTTATGAACATTCAGTATAATAAATTAAATAACACATATCTGAGAGGATGATAGAGCAGATTGCTACCCCTCGAAAAGACATTGTCAACCTTGGCTTCGCCTCAGCTGACAATATTTTCTCGGGGTAACAATCTGCTCTATCACCCTCTCAGCTATGTTTTATTTATATAATATTAACCATATAACATCCTATTTCTTTTTGATAGACTCCCTGACATGTGAGCTATATTGTAACAATAATACCTAAACCAGTGAGAAATTGGTTACACATACAAAATGTTCCTTCCAAATATAGAATGCTTCAATGTTTGATACTTTCTCCGCAAGGATTTGTATATCACTATACAAATCCTTGTTCTCCGTAAGAAAACTATTGCATACATGAGTTAACAAAAAGTTTGGGTAAATAATAAAAATGGAAAAAAATAAAAAATAAAAACAGGGCTATCATGATATTATGTCTGATTTTTTTTCTCTTAAATATAACAAACGAGGAGAACATAAGGTAATTTGAGTTTTGTATAAAACCATTATATTATGCTGTATGTGTGTGCCGTTCGATAGATGTAAATTGCGACCGATAAACCACAAAACCTCATCATCCTAATTTGATTGACCGTTATTCCGGAATATCAGTATACCAGACAACCATGCATATATTGAACTCCTCCAAGTATTTTACTTGGACTCAGCAATACGATTGTGCCACTAGATGAACGGCTTACCCTTGGAATACCTAAGTTCAATCCCTTTTGTTTGGGTTGGTGTTGTTCAATTATTATAGATTCTGTAGTGTTAGTTGACAATGATTTGTCTCTACTTCGTGTTGTCTATGTTGTTGTCGGGTTTTCTTTATTGACTCCTTTTTATATGGTAATTTCTCGTCTTTGAGACCTGGTGTCTACACATCAAATAGCAGTAAGTACATTCCTATGCTTAAACGGAACCAGACTCAATTATTTCGTCCAATTCTATATGTTACGCGATAACGATTTAAGATGACACAGTAGTGTGAGAAACAGACATATGATGTTTTAATTACAACTGATTTTACCGCACGCTTTCAGCTTTCTTAAATCCTGAAAAAATCGAATGAATATTTGTGTTGTACAATTTTCCTTTCTGTCGATAGCCCGTAGACTTGCTGTCAGAACAAAATAATGTTGCATTTGATATTTTGAAATGTTTGACCAATTTCACAGACTGAAAAGTACATTTGATTGTTGATATCAAATTTTCAGTTGTTACCACGAGAGGTGTAGAAATAAAAAAACGTTGTGACACCTTGTATGAATATTGCTATTTTGCAATAAAAAATCTCTAGCATAAGCGTTAAGTACTAATTGGATTTACGACTTCGTCGTCATCTACTACATGTCAATAATATTTCTTTTCATTATCTTAAACAATAACTCGAATATGAATAAAACTAAATACGGATGATTCATCTTTCAGACAGAAACCGAACAAGACAAAAACAGAAGATAAGCAAATAATTGACTTTACATAAATAAAAAGTCATTTAATTCTTTAAATTTTTATTATGAAGCGACAAATCAATGATAACAAAAGTCGAGATAATGTTTTTCGTCCATTCAATGTACATATAAAAATAACGTTATTGGCAGTTTTAGCCCGTGTTTGCCGGGCTATTTGTCCGGCCATTGCAATGCGCATGTGCGTATGGAAGCGTGTGTAATATTATCTTCAGTAGCACCAGGGGGCGATGTAATCCGATCACTGATTTTCAATTTTAAGATCATGGCTGAAAACGGCGATATCAATATTTGTGATAATTTTTCCAGTTTTCAGAATTTGACAATAGAATACGATTATGAACCTCAAAGAATGATATAATCTTATAGAAGGGACTAAAAAATAATTGAAATCACAAGGAAAATGGGAAATAAAAGGTACTTGATCGGGGAACTATAGTTTTACCGAATTATTCGACTTACTACAGCTGTATAAATGGTGGAAAAGATTTTCAAAGCAAAAGTAGTTGAGAGAGACTAAAATGAATATTGCTAGTAGCCCTCGAAGTGGGATTATGGGGAGAGGGGGGGGGGGGGGTAATATTTTTACAGTGTTGTTTACTTTTGGGGGGGATTATAGAAAAATCTCCCACCTCTCACTCAAAATATTGATAACTTTATGTCAAGGGGTCTATAAATCTCTTTGACAGCTTAAGATATAATAATTTTGTACCTTTTTAAGCTAGACAAAATCCTTTACGTTAACTTAAAATGCATGAGTCAAACACGACCCGAGTTTGTTTTACAAGTAATTTAATCTCTCTTCTTACAATGGAAAGCCATAGTTAATACATATGGAATATATATGATTGTTTTCTAATTACTCGTTATCCACATTGGACTATATATACGAGTATGAAGAAAACAACCATTTCAATTACCAGTAACAAGATTATGCCCTAACAATAAAGATTACAAAACATTGATTTTTAAATGTCCATATATATATAATTTGCTACCCCCTGGTGCTGCTGAAGTTAATATTACACGCATACACAAATAGTGACATGCGCATTGTATTGGCCGGACAAATAGTCCAAATAGCAACTGCCTAAAAATAATAAAATTGCTCCCCATAGTTCTTACTTTAACTTTTTTTCATTTTGCAGGCATGTGTTTCTTCAACCTAAAACTGACAATATACTTTTTTATAGCATAGAACATTTGAAATGCTCTCTATTTGTAAATGGCGGTCTTTTAGTCATCTGTATGAGCTGCCATGATTGGCCGTGTTTTTTTTAGGAATAAACATGATTGTGGTATATAATTGATGTTATCAAAACGTCCATAGCACTTGATAAACTAAGGATTTATCTTGGTTTTGGTGATTAACAGTTGAATCACAATTAAATATTTTGGTTGTTAGTCATCTATACTACAAAAGGAAGAGACCGATTTCATTGAGCCGCAACTCCTCTGAAACCATACAAAGTCGGAAATATTTGTAATATGACGTATAAATGTAGTGTTTTGTACTTCCTAAATTTGTCTTTGAAAAAATCTTTGTTCCACAGAAAACGCCAATTTTTGAGAAAATATCCAAATTCGGAGACCGTTATCGATCCGTGTCTTAAACGCTTTCGCGCATGCTCAGTCGACTTTTATTTTATTTTTCATCCGATGTAGATGGGATTTTTTCCATTTTGTTACTCATTTTGATCCCTTTCGGTAATGTCAACAGATTTTGCGTAGCTCATACGGTTATTGAGTTAAAAGGGTAAAAAACTACTGAAAATCACACTTTGCCACACTTTTCTTAGGGTATTTAATATTTCTATTTTCCAACAGGGTATTTTGCATTATGTTCCTCATATTTACCTCTTTTAAAAAATAGAATAAAATGCATTAACCGTGTCCAAATCCTTACTGTGTCCACCTTATTACTGTGTCCACACTCTTTCTTTCAACACTTGCCCAATTGTACCGCAATTTCCGACGGGCATCTTCTAGTTTCTACAATTTTTACTGGAATTTCTGGGAAAATGCAGTGATTTTAATAAAGAAATACCTTATTGGTATTCTATTATACGTTTGATAAGCGACTGTTAATATAGTTCTGAAAAGTTTTCCTTGTTTATGTTATCATTCAGAAGACAGAACATGTAACTAAGCTGACATCTTGAAAAATCAAAGCACTGTGAGCGCTGTCGGCAGTTAATCGAAACCAAGGCAAAAGTAAAGATGAAAATTGCGAAAAAGTTGGTTTGATTATTTATTAGAGATTGTTATATCTCAAGTATCAACATTTTTTCTGTACTGTACTGTTTTCCAATTTCCTCAACTACTATACCATTTGTTTTCAGAGATCGATTACCAGATTTTAAGTTACTTTAAAATATGTATACTTTTTTAAAGATTCCGCAATGTCTGAGAAGATGTATGTATATGTATGCATGTCTCCATTAAACTTTATTGAAAAAAGTAAATGCATCTATCAAGGGAATTTATGAAAAGGTGGTTTATTGAGTTTAATGGGAAGGTTCAATCTAACGATACATTTTTTTTCTCACAAAATATTATATAGAATGCTAATATGGATATGAACATTGTTGTGTTCATGATTGTGAACATTGCTTTAATTGTCTCGCCTGCTTTACTATTCATGATACTAGTATATTTAATGTTGATAATCTTAAAGATGACGTTTTACTACAAGTATCACATAAACTTAACATCAATAATCCATGAAAATGAGGTCATGGTCAGATTAACCAAGCCAGACAGACATGTATACCTTACAATCTTTACATACATTTGTACTACAAATATAGTTGACATATGTATTGTTTATAGTATACAAGAAACAAACCAAACTATGAAAACTTCATATTGACAAATGAACCATGAAAATGAGGTCAAGGTAAGATGGACCCTGCCAGACAGACATGTACACTTTACAACCATTCCAAACACCAAATTTAGTTGACCTATTGCGTATAGTATCTTAAAAAAGGAGCGTACAACTGAAACTTAACATTGTCCAATGAACCATGAAAATAAGGTCAAGGACAGATGATACCAGACAGACAAGTACACCTTACAATCATTCCATACACCAAAATAAAGATGGCCTATTGCTTATAGTATCAGATAAAAAGACCAAAACACAAAAACTTAACATTGACCAATGAATCGTGAAAATGAGATTAAGGTCTGGCAAATCCTGGCAGACTGACATGTACCGCTTACAGTCATTCCATACACCAAATATAATTGGCCTTACGCAGACAGTATATGAGAAACCGACCTTATCATGTACCTTTAACCTTGATCACTGATCCATGAAATGAGGACTAGGTCAGCTGCACCCTGTCTGACGGACATGTAGATCTAGCAAGAAACACGTATACCAAATATAATTATCCTATTTAAAAAAAAACAGTATTTGATCAAGTATCATCATAAAAACATTACAAAAGTAGTATAAAACATTAGCAGATATGTAAACATACTAAAATCATAAAATCTTAAAATAAATGCTTATACCTAATCAGGATTGCCGATGAAAGCCATACGGATTATTTCCAATGGGGTCCCTTTATGTTACATTCTTAAAAATATTAAATATAATTATAAGAAATCATGATTTTGGCAGGCTTTACTAGTATATTAATTATGTTAAATTAAAATTTACGATGACAATGACGTGAATTTAAAGCCAATCAATAAAATAAAAATTTGCTATCAAATCGTTGCTTTTCTTTTTTGACAGAATATCTTTAACACCAGATTTATAAGATTCAAGATTTTTGTTGCTCTTTAATTCATTTGGTAACAAGTTTCAATCCTTTATAGCATTATAATAAAATGTTAAAGTATGTTGCCTTTTTATAGGTGGTATAAAAAATTGTATTCACTAGATCTTGTTGAATAATTAAAACAATCTTTGAACTTAGTAAAATTGCCTTGCATGTAGTAAGAGCTTTTGTTATAAAATATTTTATGTACATGGTTGAGTCTTAGTTGTTTGACTCTATTTTCTACATTCAAAAAAACAATGCTATTTAGTACACTAAAATTTACAGAAGTTCTATTTCCCATATCTTTAATAAATCTAACAGATTTATTTTGAAATATTTGTAACTATTTGTAACTTGAAGTCTTTCTTAATATTAAAATAGTCTAGAAAAAGGCAAATACAAAAAATACTGGATTCCAAGGGGAATGTCTAGAAGAATAGACAAGTATGTATTCACAAAGTCAAGAATTCCTCAACTCAATCAACAAACAGAATAAATGTCACATCTCCGACTTAATACCGGCTTTTTCAAACAAACAACAAATTATGGTTAAGACATGGATTTGTAATGTACATGTTTTGCCTTTTCTCACCTTTAACCCCCTTCATGTTAAAACAAGAACACTTATACACATTCTAATCACCAACACGAGAAATGGACCAAGACATTGAACCATAAAAATAAACCAACAGCAACTTCAAAGTATAGGTTTAAAACTTTTAGACTAGATGGGACAGATACATTTTTCTGTTGATTTCTAACTTCAGAGAATGAATTCTTAATTCTCATGTGTTATAAATCAATGTCAGCAGACAATCATTCCAAGCAGGGCAAAGCTGTTTAAGGTAGATTCACTGTATACCGCCATTTTCAAATTGTGAGACAGATTTGCAGTTTTTGTGTAAGACTGTTTATTTGTATAAAGAAAAATAAGTGATGTATTGCATTATTCAAAATGTTTAAACAAATACCAAATATTTGTGTTATTTAGAATCAAAGTTCAACTTAGCAAAATAAGGGGAGATAACTCTTATAGTAAAAATTTTATACTGGAATGATAGTGAAATTTTCATGTTTTTTTCTTTTAGAAAG
The DNA here is from genome assembly GCF_021869535.1 of Mytilus californianus. Lineage (NCBI taxonomy): Eukaryota > Metazoa > Mollusca > Bivalvia > Mytilida > Mytilidae > Mytilus > Mytilus californianus. Next base: position 29,274,302 of record NW_026262690.1, on the reverse strand, counting down.
AAAACAAGTTCGGTGACACCATTTTTTCTTTTTATTTTCTTAAAGCATATTATAAAACCTATCTTCTCATATTTTATTTCAAAATTCTATCGCATTGATTTCTTTTTATTCACAAAAATGAGTTTTTTCATGAACAAGCTATGCACATTTGGACAATTTTGCACGACTTGTAGCTTGAAAAATAGCACGGGGACCCATACTTTTTATTATATTTTTAAAAAAGCATAGTAAAATCTTCAGTTAAAGCAAAATATAAGAAAATTCTATCTGAGGAAATATATACCGCTGATCTACCTTAAAGATAACAATAAAGTAGAAAATAAACAACATGCAATGAACCATGATTCCATTTAATATCTGAAAGGGAGTGGATGGTTACCTTACCAAAGACCCCCTTAAAAACAAATTTTCAGGCAAATTTTAATCCCTCAGATGCTTGGCTTTAAACCCCTCATGCCAAATCGTGTCATCGACCCCTACTTTTTACATATTTAGACAAGAAAAGACTCCTCAGAAAAAAATATGGGTACCCTTCAGATATATTGTGAGCCAATCGGTGCCCCTAAACAATGACTTTTGACACCGATCAAAGAAAAACATCCATCCCCTTCTCGTATTTTAAATGGAATGGTCCAGTAAACGGGGACTACTGAATCATTGGAAAAAATAATACAGAACGGAACGTTTTATAAATCGCAACCAAAAATTATTCGAACAGCCAGATGACCTGGGTCAAACGTTAAACGGCAAACTCGATGTCATTTACAAGTTTTTAATTATTCGACAAAAACACCGGTAGACCTGGAATATAATAGTCCTAGGGTAGACGAATAGTCGGGCGCAGCCATTTTTCAATTGGTGACGATGTGTATCCAAATATAAATACTCGTCACTATGTAGATCTCGGTTCTCTATTGACGAACAAGATATACGGAAAAGACATTTGAAGTCGATGAAATCCCTATATGATGTTTCAACTTTGGAATCATTATCGTTTCCGTATTTAAAATTGAATTTCATTGTAATATCATGGCAAGCCGTTCTCGTCAAAACTATGCTTAAACCATTTTTCGAAAAATTTACACACTGAGAATAAAAATTACACACTGAGATTTCATAAAAACGCACTGAGATTACATAAAAAAATGAATAACACACACTGAGAATTGAAAAATACACACTGAGATTTTAAAAAGACACACTGAGATGAAATAAACTGAAAAACACACACTGAGAATTTGAAATTACACGCTGAGAATTTAAAATGACACACTGAGATGTGCGCGCACTTTTTATGCGCACATATCTAATTACCATACTTAATCTGAATCAATTACAAGCTTAAAACAACTATGGGACAGAACTCGTTAGTCCTTCAGTTTGGCGCCAAATGTTTTATAAAATCATTAGAAATACAACGTATAGAAAAACTACGTTATTAAAGACCAATAGAACAAGAAAAATACCCACCTACTCTCATTACAAAATATAACCAAATGGTGAAAACTTTATTAAAATTATAAGAAAATATTGGAACAATCTGCAAAAAGACAAACAATGCATTGGAATTTTCACCCAAGTGCCTATTATAGCATATAAACGTAGCAAAAATATGAAAGATTACCTTGCGAAATCAGGGTAACAGTTGAAAGACTTTTGAAAAGGGAAGCATGCTTAAACAGTTTTAAGCAAAAAAATCCCGATACACTGTTAGTAGTAATCTGAACTATAGGTAACAAACTTGTGATTATGAGTTAGCAAAAAACGATGTTAAGTCTTGAAATTTATTACGAATGTTGGTTGAAGGAACCGCATTTCATAATAATGACGAGAGTTCGGGAGACCAAAATATTAATCTGTTGAATTATTCATCTCATGAATATTCATAAGTAATGCGCATATTAATCTCAATTTGTATTTTTGATATCTCAGTGTTTAATTAACAATTCTCAGTGTGTGTTTTTCAATTTATTTGATCTCAGTGTGTCTTTTGAAATTCTCAGTGTATAATTTTAAACTCTCAATGTGTGTTTTTCATTTTTTGAAATCTCAGTGTGTAATTTTGTGAAAAGCAAAGAAAAAAAAATAATTTACAAAATATACAAATTTCGTAATGGTTGGGTGCCATGGTAACTTGTTAAGAATGATATTTGTTTTTATTTTCTGAATATCTTTTATCTGAGTCTAGTTAGGACAAATTTAAGAATATGTATGATAACTTTTAAATTTTCACTATTACTTGGGCAAAATAAGGGCTTTATTGCCCCTACTCCAAAGTTTATTTTTCGCCTCATTCAAGTTAAAATTACCGCCAAATAATATTTATGCGCCTATTGCCATTTGACAAATATAAACGACATGTAAATAGAAAGTTTTGGCGATGAAATATATCATACATTTGTTTTTTTAACATCCTTATCAAAAGCACAGAAAATATAAATCCATGTAAGACTTTCCATTGAGCACTATTTCCTGTGTGCAACGTCATTTATTCTGGGTTGTTCGACGATTATTTAAGGTAATTCTCGACATATTTTTTGTTTTCCAAAATTAATATTACCAGCACTCTAGATAAGGACAATAGCACGTATTTCAGTATTCCTGAGGGAAAACAAACAAATCTTGTGTGCTAGCATAGGGCAGCTTAACTGCCCAATAAGAAATTGTCTGTCCTTGACCTTTGTTATTGATTTACAGAAATGTTATCGTACGAATATTTGACGACTGGACAAAAAACGACAACACAGATGATATGCTTTCGAATGATATATAATTCAGCCGTATGCATGAAAAATGTAATCTTATTATTATTGCCACTGCACCATAAAATTCCAATGATGTCTTGGAGAGCACGTTCAATCATATATGTTGCGCTTTTATTGATTGCAATTGTTTCTGTCAATCAAACTTAAATTATGTAATTGTATGTATAAAATTACACAGCTAACAGCTGATCGACGTTTTTTCATCACATGTACTTATTCCAGTTGCTGTCTTCATAATTCTTTGTTTGTATAAACGCTGACAACTTTCAATGACATATAACATGCATGGTGATATTGGCGAGCATATAGAACCACTGATCACCAATAGAAGGATCTACTATATTTATTGATTTCTGCATAAAGTTAATAGCTATTTTTATGTTTTGACATCTTCAGCTTTTCCTGTTCAAGATGTTTATATTGACAGGTTTTTGTATAAATATTATTTATCAAAATAAAAGACCATTTCTTAATGACAAATCGAACCGTAATTTTGCTGTTAGTAAAGTGAAAAGACATTTAGTTGTCACTGTTGACCTAATTCATATGTTTCATGTAAAATCAATTTCTAATAAAGACAACTGTAGTATTTTTAAAGGAACAGTTTTTAATAAACGAAGAAGGAAATTATTCCTATCTTATATTAGTCCATCACAATTTACCACAATATTGGATCCCTTCGTTTTACGATCATTGTAATTCAAAACAATTATATAGAAATAAATTAAAAGAGTTTCTGTCAATTTTTTTTAAATTCGCTTACTTAAACCCTTCGCATCGAAGGGTCGATTTGTTTGCTGATTTATACTAAAGAATTAAACGACAACAACTAGATTATAGGTTCCCGCTTGGGACGGGCAAATAAAAAAATGTGGCAGGGTCAAATATGTTTGAGAGTGTATAAACCTCCCCTTACAGGGACAGTGGTGTTAAAATACAGCCCTCGTGTGAAGAACGAAAAGTATAAATCATTTGGAAAGGACTTGACTCATCGATCGGTACTAAACATAAAAACAAATTACAAAAAGGCAAAAGACACATAGTACCTAATAGTACTCGAAATTACTGTTCAAAGTCCAAATTAAACCAATAAATAAATCGTGTTCTCCTAGACTAAAAATGTATTTTAAGAATTGAAGAATTATCTAAGATGAAAATATATAGTTAACCTCTAGATGCATTGTGATGTGAAACTTTCTCCTGGCGCATGCCCACCAGATTCTTGTGAAAATTTCTCCTTGGCGTATGCCCTACAGCTTCTTGTGAAACTTTCTCCCTGGAGTATAGCTTCTTGAATTCGTAAATCAATATTTTGCTGTTTAATCTTTTGTATCGAAAAAGCATTGTTGTCAATTAAAGAACTGATATTTAGAAATAAATGCGCATGCAGTTATTATTCATCTTAATATAAAAGTCGTTAAGGAAAGTCTTTTGTTTAAATAGAACTGGTTACATCAAATCGTTTTACGTCGTTTGATTTATTTAAAATGTTGCTTTCCTCAATTATACGGCATTTCAAATTATTTTTGTCAAAAACTAATATACTTTTGTTTTATGACTTCCTACACAAATCTCGATTGTCAAAAGCTTATTCACTTTTGCTTTATGGCTTTCTTTATAAAAGGAATTATAAATACAGAAACAAAAGAGACGAAAATTGCTTTTATTAACGACTTTATTTTAAAATTCTGTATAGTTCTTATAATCATAATAATGTCAAAAAGTATTGTGCCGCGAAAATAAGTACAAATAAAGGATTGAACATTATCACAACAAAGGCGATTATACCAATGTTCCGCAAGACATGTCATTTACAATTTTGATATAAAAAAACTTGTATATTAGCATATTGTTTTTCTTTAATTGTTTAACATTTCTTACCGATATAACATGTTACTTTTATTATTCTTCCCTTAGTTTATTTATTTTGTATTTACATTGTGTCATAGGTCAAATTTATTTGTTCAGTGTATGTTCAATGGTGTTAATATGTCCTTTGATTGAGTTAAGCTATTTTAGTTGATATTTTATAGTGTGTCTTTCTATGTTGTGACGTTACACTATTGTTTCAGAAAAAGGGTGAAGGTTTTGTACCATTAAAACGTTTAAACCCGCTGCATTTGTTTGCACCTGTCCTAAGTCAGGAATCTGATGTTCAGTAGTTGTCGTTTGTTGATGTGGTTCATAAGTGTTTCTCGTTTCTTGTTTTTTATATAGATTAGACCGTTGGTTTTCCCGTTTGAATGGTTTTACACTAGTAATTTTTTGGGGCCCTTTATAGCTTACTGTTCGGTGTGAGTCAAGGCTCCGTGTTGAAGACCGTACTGTGACCTATAATGGTTTACTTTTATAAATTTTGACTTGGATGGAGAGTTGTCTCATTGGTACTCATACCACATCTTCTTATATCTATTTGTAAAGATACAAACCTTAGTATGAAAGGATATACAAGATAGAACGTCCAGAAAAAGCATAAATTACTATGTATGACTGAAGCTCGCTTCTTTTTATACCACAAAGTCCATTATATTAATTAAACTACAAATCACTAACTTAATATTCATTAATCACTGTATATCTTCTTTTCGGTTACAAGTCAAATCTGGACAAAATGTATGCTTGCTCTAAAATTAAACATATCAGTGAGTCAGATTGAGCATATTTTTTCAAACGAAATCTAAAACGGATTGCATTTGTATCTTTTAATTCATACACCAAAAGAATTAGTGAGCAAATCTTTTTTGAAAAAAAAGAGTTGTCCTTTAGGGTCGCAAAGATCATACATACCATGATCATTTTCCATGGAGAAAACCATTTTTAGTTGCTTGCCGTAGATAATTTATATAATCTTTGTACAGAATGTATTGAGACACTTGCCCTTTTGGAACAGGTTGATTATTGCAAGAAATGTAGGTAGATGTTAATTCCATGGAACAAGCTGTTCTGGTATTTATCTACTAATTTTCTTATTTTGATATACTTATTCTCTTATCTGTCTCATGGATCAATCTGTTTGACTTCATCTTATGGAAGAATCTGTTCTGGAATGTTTTTCTACTTATTTGTCTCATGGAAGAATCTGTTATGATTCATCTCATGGAAGAATCTGTTCTGGAATGTTTATCTACTTATTTGTCTCATGGAACAATATGTTCTGGTACATGTATGTTTATCTACTTATTTGTCTCATGGAACAATATGTTCTGGTATGTCTACTTATTTGTCTCATGGAACAATATGTTCTGGTAGGTCTACTTATTTGTCTCATGGAACAATATGTTCTGGTATGTCTACTTATTTGTCTCATGGAACAATATGTTCTAGTATGTCTACTTATTTGTCTCATGGAACAATATGTTCTGGTATGTCTATTTATTTGTCTCATGGAACAATCGGTTTTGGTTTGTTTATTCCCTTGTTTGTCTTATAGAAATATCATATGTTATGGTATGTCTATCTGCTTATTAGTCTCATTAAACAATCTGTTTGTGTATGTTTATCTACTTATCTGTCTCATTGAACATTCGGTTTTTTGGTATGTTTATGCATTTATTTGTCTCATAGAACAATCTGATTTGTCTCATAGAACATTATGTTATGGTATGTTTATATACTTATTTGTTTCATGGAACAATCTGTTTTGATATATTTATTCTTTTATCTGTCTCATGAAACAATCTGTTTTTGGTATGTTTTTCCTCTGACTTATAGAACAATGTGCCTGGTATGTTGACGATTTAGTTTTTCAATGGAACAATCTGTTTCGGTAGGTTTATTTACTTATCTGTCTCATGAAACAATCTGTTTTGTTATGTTTATTGACTTATCTGTCTCATTGAACAATCTGTTTTGGTATGTTTATTTACTTATCTGTCTCATCAAACGATCTGTTTTGGTATGTTTAATTACTTATCTGTCTCATTGAACAGTCTTTTCTGTTTATTTTCTTATTTTTCTGATAGAACAATATGTTCTGGTATGTTTATCTACTTATTTGTCTCATGGAACAATTGGTTCTGGTATGTCAATCTACTTATTTTTCTCATGGAACAATTGGTTCTGGTATGTTAATCTACTTATTTGTCTCATGGAACAATTGGTTCTGGTATGTTAATATACTTATTTGTCTCATGAAACAAACTTAGATTTTTCTATAATTTCGCAATGTATCAACGAATAATTTACCGCAAAAGTATATTATGAATCATGTCAGTATTAAAGCACCGACTACTACAGTTCACCTTTAGCAGTATCGATCCAGTGGTAGACAAATAAAAATAACACTTTAAAATTTCTGCGTCCGAAGCGCTTTTCTGGATTTCCCTTAATCAGGCACCCTCATATCCAAACAATTAAAGCCAAGGATGTAAAACTACCTAACCACATGAAGAGCTCTTTTGAGCCATCCGAGAGGAACAAAAGTTTATAAGTGCTGCTATTAGGCATAACTTCATCAATGTAATATCAACCGCGTTGTGGTCAGCACTTTGGGGCTGACAGTGATTATATAAAATCTGCAAAAGGATTACTAGGAACAATGACACCTGCTTTTTGTCTCAGATTTTGAGAATTGTCAGTTTTAGCAAAATGTCAGTATTAGATGGATTAATATACAAGTTTTAGTGATCTAATAAAAAAATAGTTATAATTTGTCTAGTTTCACTGATTTTGCCTTCGTTTTTTGATCGCTTAAAATATCTTCGACATTGTAAAAAATATATTAATTTCAATTTTTTGGCCTAAAAACTTGAAAGGCCATCTAAAAATTTCATTAATAATCTCAACTATACATTTTATTCATAACTGTCATAGTATATTCACGAATTGTTTCTCCCGTCTATTCCTAGGGTACTTAACATTTATAGAAGGAAAATCAAAACCACATGAGGCGAACAAAAACACCTTTTTTTCAAAACACCCAAGTACAAATATGATTATTTATCCTTGCGAAATAATAATTTTCTGTTGCGAGCATCGTGATATATTTACGAATTTAGCTTTTTTGTAGAAATAACACATTTTTTGCTATGCGAGACTTTAATTCATGAACATTCAGCAAACAATTTAATTACCTTGTAGTCGTTCTATTGACAAATTGAGGAAATACTAAAGTCAACAATTCCCTCGTCTTCCATGTTTAGATGTTGATAATTTGTAAGTTAAGCGCATCTGCTTTCCCCCAGTGTCCATTTGCAATCAAGAAAACGTTTTTGAGGGTTTTGTTCGATCTTTTCTTCCTTTTCATTTTTTTTTTACTTTAAGCCACATACTTTGAATGTGATTTTACAACGCAAAGGTTATATATTTTGCGATTTCTTAATTGAACAATGTGTTCATCTAAACATCTTTTTGATGAAACAAGAGAATATAAAATACCAGTTCGAACATTTTTATCGGTGTCGTTTAGAAATAACCACTATTGAATACACTTCCATAAGATAAGACCTAAAGTTTGATAGTCGTCTGCATGCTTATTTATGATTCTTTCCCTTCAAATCAAATTATAAACGAAGGGTAAAATGATCTGACAATTTCCAAATTAAAACCGATATTACAATCAGTTCCCCTCGAGACATTCATTCCATTCACATTTTGCAACATTAAAATCCTCGCAAAATGACGTTCTATTAATGAATAAAATTATTCTGTTAAAATGCCTTTGAAGATTTACATTATTTTTAAAAAAGTATCCTACGCGGACGTTAATTGATGAAATTACTACTTTATTACAATTTTACGTTTGAAGAAATGATTCTTAAGGAAAAAAAATGTTTTGTTTTGAATTTTGTTAAGGAAATAACACAAGTAAAGTTTATTATTTCTTGATTAATCGACCACTTAACTTAAAAAATTACAACATCTGGGATAATTGAAAAAAACACGATTCAGATGATGAGATACATGTTGTTTAGTCTTTATTTTTTTGTGTAGTGTTTTTAAAAGTAGACTGGTGTTTGTCCTTATTACGAGTTTGCCATATCTTTCTTCTAATTATGATTTTTGATAGTCCCCTGGTATCTTCTGTCTATCTATTTACTTCCTTGTCCCTTGAATTGCTTTGTTTCAAAATTGTCCTGTGATAGTAAATTCGTCACATGATGATGCAGTAGAAATAATAAATTGAGTCAATCTAAATAAAAGAACAAGAAAAAAAAGAAGGAACCCCCCCCCCCCAACAAAACAGAAGGAAAAAAGCACATAACATTTTTTATTATTTCTTAATCGTCTCTTTCCTTCGTACAATGTTCTTTAGTCATCTGCAACTTCGCTGTGATTTCAGTTTATGTTGAAACATGTAATTTCCACAATAATAAAGGAACGTCTACCATATCTGATTGAAGCATACAGTCAATATTTCAATCATTGATACATCAACTGACTAGACTTCAGTAAAATCAAGTTTTCCATTGGTATAAAAGACAATTACAGGACGTGTTGAAATGATTAAGAAGGAAATTGAAACTAATAAATGAGCTTTTATTCATCAGCATATATGAATAAAACGAAATGTATAAGCACGACATGTTCTAGGTTAAGTATCACTCCCGACTCTCGACCTCATAAGAATCCTTGTAGGTTAAGTACCACTCCTGACCTCATCAGAATCCTTGTAGGTTAAGTACCACTTCCAACCTCATAAGAATCCTTGTAGGTTAAGTACCACTCCCGACCTCATAAGAATCCTTGTAGGTTAAGTACCACTCCCAACCTCATAAGAATTTCGTAGGTTAAGTACCACTCCCGACCTCATAAGATTCAATGTAGGTTAAGTACCACTCCCGACCTCATAAGATTCAATGTAGGTTAAGTACCACTCCCGACCTCATAAGATTCAATGTAGGTTAAGTACCACTCTCGACCTCATAAGGTAAAGATATATATGAGACATATATGATTTTTGTCGAGCCTGCGGCTTTTGTCGCAAAAGCGAGACATTGCGATCCTGCATTCCGTCGTCGGCGGCGTCCACAATTATTCACTCTGTGGTTAAAGTTTTTAAAATTTTAATAACTTTCTTAAACTATCCTGGATCCAAACTTGGACAGAAGCTTGTTTATGTTCATTAGATAGTATCCAGAAGTAAATTTTGTAAAAAAAAATCCTGTTTATCCGTATTTTACTTATAAATGGACTTAGTTTTTCTGCCAGTTAACATTACATTTACTCTGTGGTTAAAGTTTTTAAAATTTTAATAACTTTCTTAAACTATCCTGGATTTGTACCAAACTTGTTTAAGATAATGGAAACAATACAGACTTATGCACGAAAGTCATATTTTATAACTAACAAATTTTATTCTCTTAATTTCTTATTCTTTCAGGTTCTTTGCAAATGGCACATCCACAAATTCTTTACTACTTTTATTTAGGAAGACTCAATTTCTGATAAATAACATCTTGCGATAATACATTTTTATATTCATATTTATGTCACCTGGCCGTTAATCGTTTTATTTAAATTGACTCTATAATCATTGAAAATGTTGTTTTTGAGGGAAAAAAAGCTTCCCATTTGTCCTATAACACACAATTTTCTTATTTGCACATATACTCTAATATCATTAGAGGTTTCAGATAAAATACGTGCTTTTGATGGTCCTTTTAATTCTGTTGGCAGTTATGATTTTTCTACTCTCTACACTACACTTCCACACAATCTTATCAAGAAAAAGTTTTCATATTTGATTAAATGGTCTTATGAAAAATCTCATTGCAAATTTATTTGCTGTACCTCGTTGAAAGCCTCTACACTACATTCCACACAATCTTATCAAGAAAAAGTTTTCATATTTGATTAAATGGTCTTATGAAAAATCTCATTGCAAATTTATTTGCTGTACCTCGTTGAAAGCCGTTGAAAGCCTTTTTCTGTAACGAAAAAGGAAAGTATGCTAGATACACTTACTGGAAAGATATGATTAAGGCTTTAAATTTTCTCCTGGAGAACATATATGTACGTTTCGGCGATAAAATGTATCGACAGGTAGTAGGTATTCCTATGGGCACTAACTGCGCCCCTTTAATAGCAGATTTATTCCTGTATTGCTATGAATCTCAGTTTATGACCAAACTCAGTAAAGACACGTCATTGTTACATTTGGTTGACACATTCAACAATACCTACCGTTATCTTGATGATATTTTTTCGTTAAATAATCCAGAGTTCTCTGAATATACTACCAAAATTTTCTCAAAGTAACATACTTCGAATAAATCTAACATAAACAGGAGTAGTTGTCCTTTTCTAGATTTAGGGAAACTCCATACTAAAATTTACGACAAAAGAGACGATTTTGCATTCCCTATTGTTAATTTTCCTTTTTTAGACGGCGATGTTCCTTTGGCTCCATCATACGGTGTATATATATCCCAAACTCGTTCGTTATACCCGTGTGTAACGAAATCCATGAAGTAGGCATGGAGCAAAATCTAATGATGTCATAGATTTTAACGAACGTTATCAATGCATCACAGGTAAATTATTAAGTCAGAAATTTCGTTACCATAAATTACTTTAAACTTTTACTAAATTCTTTCATAGATACAAAGATTTGGCTGTACCTGTAGAAAACTTATTAAAAAAGTTATTTCACATTCTAAATTTTACGTTAATATTGTACTAAAAGCGCGGAAATTACCATGTGATCCATGTTAACTCATCGAACCTTTAAGCAAAATTATTAGTAAAGATTATCTTACCAATGTTGTAATTAGATCTTTGAATATAGTTTACATTGGCATAAATATCGATTTTGTCATCAGCAAATTAAAACAACTAAATTTGTATTCTTTTCAAACGGTTGTTTGGGATGTATAAATACACATCCACGTTCATTTACTGTATAGAGATTACTTTATCTATATATTACATTATACATATTTATTAACAGGTTAACTCCTAACTATCCTACTGCCAGTCGATACTTTTATTTTGGCATTACACAAGTCATGTCTTCTTTGACTGTCCATGACGTTAAAACACTAAATTCCTGGGATGTGTTTTAGATGATTTTAGTCTCTGATGCATGATTTTTTATTATTAATTGTTTTTGGCTTTTCAGTAACTGCGAGTACTCTCAAATCGTACTTTCGTGTTATTTTGACCTGTTGATACAATTTGTAATGTATTTTTGATTTAATGTTTACTTATTCAGTGTTAAATCTAGTCTCACTATTTTTAATATATACCACCTTTGATAAGTGTTTAGTATGACGATAGATTTTCACTTTTGTTCTCGTACTAGGAACAACAAAGATATTCATTTTGTAAAAATTATTTCCGTACTCCATGTATACCTTACAACAAAATTATTTTTATTAACCTGTGTACGTTATTTTATTTGGCGGCATTTTATCCAAGGTTATGGTTGTCTTCTGGTATTGTTTTACATCTAACCCTCCTGTTTTATTAATTTTGTATTTACATTGTGTCATAGATCAATTTATTCGTTCAGTGTATGTTCACTTATTTTTGTTAAGAAGTCTTTTGATTGAGTTAACCCATTTCAATTGATATTTTATAGTGTGTCTATCTATGTTGTGAGGTTACACTATTGTTTCAGGTAGGATGAATTATGGCGCCTATTAAAACGTTTAAACCCGCTGCATTTGTTTGCACCTGTCCTAAGTCAGGAACTTGATGTTCAGTGGTTGTCGTTTGTTGATGTGGTTCATAAGTGTGTTCTCGTTTCTCGTTTTTTATATTTGACCGTTGGTTTTCCTGTTTGAATGGATTTACACTAGTCATTGTTGGGGCCCTTTTTTCTCGTTTCTCGTTTTTTTACAAATCAGACCGTTGGTTTTCCTATTTGAATGGATTTACACTAGTCATTGTTGGGGCCCTTTATAGCTTGCTGTTCGGTGTGAGCCAAGGCTCCGTGTTGAAGGCCGTACTTTGACCTATAATGGTTTACTTTTACAAATTGTGACTTGGATGAAGAGTTGTCTCATTAGCACTCATACTACATCTTCTTATATCTATATAGTTGTCAGTTTACCTAATAAAGGTCGGTGGTTCTATCCTGGTACTCCGGCTTCTTTCACCAATAACAACTGACCGCCACGATATCGACAATACTGCTGAAAGTGGCGTAAAACACCAACAGTTAATCAATCAATCAATATATCTCTTAAAAGTTTCAATATTATAGCCGGAAAGTGGTCTTTAAATGACAATAACTTATATTAGAAGTCAAATGACCACCAGCTGTTTGTTTGACCAATAATATAAGTCGACTCCTTATAGAAGATATTTTCTTTAAAAATAACAATTTTTAATTTTTACGGTTTTTCCGGTATTAGTTTAAAAAATACAGTATAACAGATAGAGAGAAACTTTAACATGGATTCTCTGTAAATATCAGCCATGTCAGATAAAGAATGTGGCACGCCCAGTATCAATCTCTGTAAATATTAACCATGTCAGACATAAAGTGTGATACGCCAAGTATCAAAAAAGCTTTAAACTTCGTCAGTTATTTATCACACTTTGATAAATAAGTAAATAAAAAAAATAATCACATGGTTGTTATAGACCATTGTCGCCATGGCAACATATTATTTTATTTTTTCCCTCCGAACATGTCCATTTTCCACTATGAAATTGGTAAACTTCAGGCAACTAAATACTTTAAAACACCTCTTTTTTTTTGGGTTTAAATACCAATGATATATATATAAATATCATTTAAATTGCAAACAAAGACTGAATTTAAAGTTAACTGAAAGTTTATGTTACCCCTAACTGACCGCTGGAAACATGGTAGAGACCAACAGCTGTAAGATAAACAAAATTTAGACAATTGCTGAGGAAGAAAAGAAAACGTATGCATCTATATTGGAATAGGACATCATACTTCCCAATAAGGATACATATCCTAGTAGGCTAGTTTCAATATACGCAATAACATTCTTGGGAAACTGTTGCCAAGGGTGGTAACCATGGAAACAAAACGGCTTATTTCATTTGACTCAGTTTTTTCCAAATAAAATGTAAATAAACGTTAAAACAAACTCTTTGTTTCATCTTTTTTATTGAAAAATAATCAGCAAGAAAAGATCAACAAAATAATTCAAAGGCTGAAATTGTCAGTCGATCCTTTCAGGAATTACATGTATTGGTCCTTGAAAGACAATTATTACCTTTTTGTGTAATTGGCTATAATCTTGAAAACTATTATTATAGATAGAGAGAGACTTTAAACAATAAAATTGAACAGTAAGACGAGATACCTTCAAATACTAAGTAATTCAACACTGCAAAAATCGTTAATCGACTCTTTATAGGAATTATTGCCCTTAAATCACAATTACTCTACTTTATGGTGTACTTTTAGCTACTATTTTCAAATCTAAAATAGATATAAATAAACTGTAACTGCAAAAATGATACAGCGATGTAAGATCCTTTAATATTTCAACATACGCCACTACCGGTAGTCAACAAGGGGGAAAATTTCTTCAGTAATTCAAGAGTTGTTGACGCAAAAAAAACAGTTGAACGTTATAGTGCTTGATTATAAGTATCACAAACACACAGGCAAAACATTGATATAAGCGTAAAATGGCAATAAAAAGTTCGAAAAACTTAAGAAAGTCAATAAATCAGGATCCCGACCGGGTTCTAGGGGTAGTTCAAGACAACCCAATACATCTACATCGCTCATTAAATAATTCTTCTGAGCACAGCGAAGACGATGCATGGATATACAGGAAGTCCATCATGTAAGTTTATGTATGATAATATAGTATGTGGTTCTGCATTCGCCATAGGGAGATAGTGGAAAACAAGTGAATCTGTGAGCTACTGCTTACTAATGATACCCCCCCCCCCCCCCCCCCCCCCCCCCCCTTCCGCCCGCTAAAAGTATAAGGTAAACAGGAAGTTGTTGAGTGATGAATCTGAAAACGCATCACACGGTACAGCTGACTCATATAAACCCTGAAACCAAATTTCAGAAATCCTTGTAATGTAGTTCCTGAGAAAAATGCGACGAAAAATATTCAAGGGACGGACGTCGTCGTCTGTCGTCGTAAACTATTTCAAAAATCTTCTTCTCTGAAACTACTGGGCCAAATACCTTCAAACTTTAACTAAATGTTCCTTAGGGTATCTAGTTTATAAATTGTATCCGAAGTTTTGATCCATTGACAAACATGGCCGCCATGGCTAAAAATAGAACATAGGGGTCAAATGTAGTTTTTGGCTTATATCTCAAAAGCTAAAGCTTTTAGAGCAAATCTGACATGGGATAAAATTGTTCAATTGGTCAAGATCTATCGGCCCTGAAATTTTCAGACGAATCGAACAACCCATTGTTGGGTTGCTGCCACCGAATTGGTAGTTTTAACAAAATTTTGCAGTTTTTTGTTATTATTTTGAATATTATTATAGATATATATAAACTTTAAGCAGCAATAATGTTCAGCAAAGTAAGATCTACAAAAAAGTTAATATGACCAAATTTGTCAATTGACCCCTTAAGGAGTTATTGCCCTTTAAAGACAATTTTACACAATTTGTTCATCAAGTTTGCTAACATTTAAAAATCTTCTCCTCTGAAATACAGGTGAGCGATTCAGGCTCTTGAGAGCCTCTTGTTTAAAGCGGGGGTATAAAAAGTCACAGATATAAAAATAGAGGAGGATTGGAAAGATATTCTGGCATTATACGAACTTAAAGTAGGCTAATTAGAACAAGAAATATCAAGATATTTAAATGAGATGAACAGGATGTCCGTAAAATTGCCAATGAAGAAATAAATGCTGCAAATGTGACATCCCATGTGAAAGAAAATGTAACAGCCGAAGTGGTCAGTGAGACCAAGGTTCTTTCTACTGTAATATATGAGATAAACGAACGCAAATCTAGAGAAAACAACATAATTATTTATTATGTACAGTATGCAAACTTGAAAGATGTTAGATATGTTTCATGACTCTGAAATCTTAAAGCTAGTTTTCAAGAATGTAACTTGAATATAGAAGTTAAAGTAATCAGCTGGGCAAATTCGACAAAGATAAGGAGAAAAGACCAATTTTAGTAACCTAAGAGCTATTTAAAAACATTTCTGCAACGTTAAAAGACTCAGATAACGGAAACGCGAAGGACCTGAAAGTCAGCAACGACTTGACAAAAGAAGAAAAAAAAATGAACTTAAATTGTATATGGAAGGCAAAGACATGTCGAATGGGGAAGACAACTCCAAGATCAGGAGACCACTGTGGGCTCGCAGAATTGTAAAAATAAAAGCTTAAAGTCATATGAACCGAGTATCTTGTAATTATAATGTTATCGAAATTATTGAACCAATGCATGCACATACGCTTGACTAAGTCATGTATGCACGTTTTGTTTTACATTTATTACGAATCTATAACGTATTATCGACAAATAATATTTCATTCAGTGATTGTTGATCACAAGTAAATGAACTTTTGAATTAGTTGCAAAAGTTTTCCAGATTACGAAATTGATAAACAATCCCTCGGTCAAAGTTGACCTTATAGATGGAATTGGCTATTGCTTTAGGTTCTTTTTGGTCATATAGCTCTACAACTGTTTCGGTTCTTATACATCATTTCAAATATTCGGCTTAGAACGTTACGTGTTGTTTTTAAATTTTTACAGCACTGGGTCGATACCTCTGCTAGTGAACTATCAGTCCCGGAGGGTATCATCAGCTCAGTAGTCAGTACTTTGGTACTGACATGATTTAAAACAAACCTTTCTAAAATTGTCCGTTTATAGATTTTAAAATTGTAACGAAACTAAGGTCTCAACTCCCTCAAGCGAAGTTGACCTTAGATGGATTTGGCTATTATTTGAGGTTCTGTTTGGGCATATAGCTCTACATTTGTTTCGGGTCTTATACATCATTGGCTTTCAAATATTAGGCTTTGAGCGTTCCTGATGAGTGTAAATCCAGAAAAGCGCTTCGGACGTATGAAATTTATTGCGTATTGTTTTCAATTTTTATGATGATTATTATTATATAAAGAATGTTCTTTTACAAGAAAGTTTCATTGTAAAACTTAGCCAATCAAGTATGTAAAGCATTTTCCACTTTGTTTTTAAAGTTTCTTATGACTTTAAGAAAGCTGAGAAAACGAGCTGTGCATTATTTTAATAACATTGAGATGAATGATTAAGAATTTTTTTTTACAAAATAAACTGTCTATACACTAATGCAGATCAACTCAGGATTAAAGCTGGTGAACGTAGTGTTCGAATTAGAGATTGTGCCAAAATTAATAGGAATTGCAGATGTGAAACCAAACAACAGTACATGAAAATCAAAACCAGCTGATTATTCACTTGACGAAGTAGCAGACTACAACATGTTTTCGCTAAACATAGACAATGATATAGGAAGAGGCATTATATTATCTGTTCATAAATGTCTTTCAGCAGACGAAATCAAATTAAATAACAAATATGACGAGAATATATTTGTTGAAATACAATTAAACAAAAAGGAAAAAACTGTTGATTGACCTTGTATATAAATCACCGAGTGATAATGGAAACACCATCAATATCGAAAATTTACTTAAAATTTTGAAAAAAGCCAATAACCTAGACTATTCGCACAAATTTTTTATGCAAATGCATATATGAAAGAAGAACATCGAAACCAGCTACAGCCTACATGGAAGAACACGTACTGTCTATCTTAGATAAAGTAACAGAGAAGAAAGACATTGAAGTTATTATAATATCATACCTATATTTTGACAACCACATTAACCATTATTTAAGACACATGTAATGACTTAGCACGACTATGCAAACTCTGTATGGGCACCATTCACAGCAAAACATAGATAGAAGGCGTACAGAGAAGAGCGACCAAACAAATCCCCGTGCTCAGAACATACCCAGAAAGACCCAAGAAACTTAAAGTATCAACTTTACCGTCGACTGAGGGGCGACATGATACAAGATTATAAACGGTAAATACGATGAAGATACAAGCACACAGCTAAAACTATGGAAAGATATGGCACCCAGATCAAGCATCAGGGGAAACTCGTTTAAACTTTATTCTCAGAAAGCCAAAACATCGCTAAGGAAGAATTCGTTTGCTCTGAGAGTGGTCAAATATTGGAACAGGCTACCAAACAAAATTGTAACAGCCCAAACTTTAAACACCTCTAGGAACAGATTAGACCAATACTGGAAAGACCAAGGCCATATAGGCCACGTTGCTTGACCTGCAGGCTCATTATACATATATTTTTTTTTTTAATTTGATACTCTAAGAATGATTGTGTAGGGATAATGCGTATACATTCATGATTAAAAATATCAACAAGCAGGTAACAAATTCAAAGGAACAACGCTTTGAATGTTACCTTTTATTTTCCTTTAACTCACAGTAAGGCAGTCAATATGAAACAAAAGCTCACTCCTCAATGCAAGTTCAAGACGGACCCTCTCATCGGTGATGTCTGATTTCTTAGCTAGACGTCGACATGGCTAAGACGATTGGAACAAAAACCAATTAAAAATTTCAATAATATGAAAATAAAATTGGTCTTTGACTAACAAAAGTGAGTCTATGCTGATGTAAGAAAGCAATTGGGCTCGACAACAATAGTTCTGTTCTTTCTTTAAACATAAATGATAACTACATGTATCTTTACCAGTTGCTGACAATTCGATTTTTTAAAGATTACTATGACGATAAAGTTCTAGCAAGTGTATTTCTTAGAAAGTAATAGTAACTTTTAAGTTATCAATGAATGTTTGCACCAATTTCAAGATAACAGCCCAATAAATGCTCAATCTGAGGTTCAGTTTAATTTTCTAATTTATATACATTTTTTATTTAATTTTATACATTTTTCCACCGATCGATAGAGTAGGGGAATATGATCTAAGATATTTTAACCTCGCGACATGATTGAATCCAATTCAAATCAAGAAGCTTATTAGTAGTTACTGATATCTTATGGTATTTTTATCATTTACATTTAAGATCATACTCTTTGATATTGTTATATAGTTAAATCAAATACGTCTCTGGAATGTTTGGGCCTACCATATGATTTGTTTCAAAATGTGTGTTATTTTTCTTGTTAAGCTGATGTCCTATTTACCTTAACCTATGTGATATTGATTGATATGTTAAACACAGGAAGAAACTAGAGTATTAAATCAGAAGCCTGATATCTGCAATGATTTTGTTCTTGATATGCAAATAATTGATTACTGATTCATCTTTTAAAAAAGAGTAAGCATGCCATGATATAAGGTTACTTAATAACACTATAATGGGGATTACATTTTATTTTGTAGAAATATCCAACTGGATAAATTGGTTGCTGAACTATAAAAGTACAATTTGTTGTGTCAATTTTACAGATAGACTCAATTTGGTTTAAGAAAATGTTGAAAGTAAGATATATGATAATCTTCTGGTATTACATCTGAATATATAGAAATCATATTAAAAAAAAAACAGGCCTTTACTTTCCAGACTATGCATATTTAGCCTGTTACCATGCAGATTAAATGTTGTATAGAAATGATGATGGCCTCGTGGACCTTTCTCGTCCGACCGTAAAACCAACGATGATTAGGAGGTTCTATTTGGCTGTTGAAGATATAGATCCACAATGCTGACCTTGAATTAAGTAGACGATATTGGGAGAGTGTCACTATCTTATAAGGTTCTGTTAAGTTAGCTATCTTAGGAGTTCAAAGGCGACCATCGCAAGGCGAAATGTTTGCCAATACAATACCTTCGTACGACTTTTTAATACTCGTATCCAGTATTGCCAGGGAAAGAGGACGGGAATGTGGCCATAAAAAATGGAACATTTCCATGGTCACCAGTAACAATTAAGTCAAACATATTTCACGATCTGGAAGGAACTGTCAGGATATAACAGTTACATTTATCTATCTATTTTAAAAAAGTTTATCTTTATCGTTTCAGACAAAGCAATCGTCCTGAACATGCATGACATATTTAGTCATGACGTCACAATCACGGAATCAAAGGAAAGCAAGAAAATATGACGTCATAATCAAACTTTGACCAATAAACCAACTAAGATCAAACGGACCACACGTTGATTAATATAAAAAAAATCATTAACCTGTCATGAAAAGTATAAATCGGGTAAGAATTAAGGAAAAACAAATGCAATAAGCTTTATTTAGAGATGATGAAACATAACGATACAATGCTAAGCTCACTAGATTGTGCGAATTCAGTTCCAGAATACGCATCCGAATTAATACCAATGCCCATCAAATTTATAATACCCAAATGAATAACTATGGTTAAAAATTGCATCAAAAGTTGTACCAATTGATCCAAATCTACACAATATTTGGACCCTGAATGAGACGATCTTCTTGAAGAAATGAATACAAAGAGTTAATAATAAAAGTTCTATAAATTAGAGACAATTATGGGATTGATGATTGATTTAGGACACAAAAGACGAAATATTCACTTTCAATTGACCCCGGTCTGTGAAAATTGAAATTCCATACCCAGATTAATACCAGATGTTTAAAAAATCAACTAAAGATCAAATCTAAATATGTAAATATATTTAATACAATGAATACTATTGCGTTGCTGATGAACAAGGAATTACTAATTATGGATGAGCATACCCATTGTTACATCTCCCCTCTTCCATTAGACACTTAGGGTATAACAAGTGGCAAACATTCATCCCAATAAAACTTGACACAAAATTTTGTTCAGGAATGATATACTTAAAAATGTTAGGACCTATATGAACCATATATTACCGTACGAATAAGGGAGATGTGGTATGACTGCCAATGAGACAACTACACTGCATCTACCATTGCCTCCAACAATGAACAAAACCCATACCGTATATCCAGTTATAAAAGGTCCCGACATGACAAAATGTAAAACAATTTATACGAGAGAAAAAAAAAAACTTGATTAACGAAAAAACAAGTAACAAAAACAAATACGACAGACAGCAACCAACGACAACTACTGTATTACAGACTACTTACTAATGTTTGTATTAATATATTAGATATCGGTATGTCATTTTCTATAATATATACATTGAATAAAAATATATCTTTTGCTGGACAACGAATGACAAAATCTGTAGGCAGTGCTGTGTTTGTACATTTATTCCTTAACTAAAGTGTATTGTACCACCGTAGAAACAGAATAAATCATAAACTGAGTTTAATGCTTCTTGATTAATACGTTGTTGCCGTAGAAAGTTCTTTGTTCGGTGATTTTTGAAGGAAGACGACGTCAAATCTTAAGCTTCATTAAGCCTATGATCAATGAACATGTAGTTCTCATTTATTTTCACATAAAGTTGGTAAAGAAAGTCTTTTGTTTTAATTATTTCTTCTGATGCAATTCAGTAAAGCTCATTTTTTGATTTATTATAATTCGATGTTGTTACGAAATATTACATACAAATCTGTTATGTCAAAAATATACAGCTTTATTGCTTTCTTTACAAAATGAATAATATACTTGATTGTAATGTTCTTTGTTCTTTATATGTCTAAGTCACAGTTTTTGCTCGATTGGAGTTGTACTCTATCAATGTTATAGATAATGAACATTTATCTCGTTTTAATAGATTTTGGATGTGCACATATATCATAGTAATAATATCAATATTACTTATAAAAAAGTGCTTGTTTTCAATTTATGTTACACCTTTTCCTCTTTCCCTAATACGAAAACATAGTAAAGAGTACCCTGTAATGTTAAAAACAAAATAGGTCATGTCTTATTCAGAGATCAATCGAGAAACTTTTGTATCAATACACATCATTTGGTGTCTCATAGAATTCAGAAGAGTATTTTCTGTATATTCCATATGAAAAATGTTCACCGCTACAGAGACCATGAACTCACCACCAACTCACAAACAGCTCACCATACGACATTATAGAAGATTGTTACTTTGATAAAGTCATTTAAAAATGCAGATCTTTATGTGGCTGTATATAAAAAACTATCAAATGTCGACGGACACTAAATACGAACAATAGTCTAATATAAAAATAAGAAGATGTGGTATGATTGTAAATGAGACAACTCTCCACAAGAGACCAAATGATACAGAAATTAACTATAGGTCACCGTACGGCCTTCCACAATGAGTAAAACCCATACTGCATAGTTAGCAAATATGATATACAACAACAAACGACAACCACTGAATTACAGGCTCCTGACGGGACAGGCAAATACAGAATGTGGCGGGGTTAAACATGTTAGCGGGCGCCCAACCCTCCCCTAACCTGGGACAGTGGTGTTACAGTACAACATGTGAACAAACTATAAAAATCAGTCGAAAAAGGACTAACTCATCAGGAATACAAAGCTCAAAAACAAGTAAAAAAAAAAACACAGAATGGACGTGGCAAGGTACTTATACATTCCCACAACAAAAAGACACTAAGTACAGATCTGAGCGTACTCGCAGTTACTGACAGCTAGTTCAAAGCCAATCAAAACAAATAAAGAAATCATGCATCTAAGACTTAAATATCAATCAGTACACATCCAACATCCAATTGGTTTAGTGTAAAGACGTCATTAACAATCAGAATAAAACATGCAATGCCGAGATGCAGGTATCGACCGATTGTAGAGCCATGAATGTGCATATGTATATTTAAATAATATTTAGTTTGATTTAATTTACTGATAACAAAATCAATATTAATACCAATAAAAACAACATGCAAAGATCTAATTACAGTGTTGAATTGGTACCCGTTTAGATAAGTTTATTTAAAGGATCGATAAGTTTACCCGGATCGTTTCTAAATGTCCGGGCTCGGTAAACAACATATCCGTAAAAAATTAGGATGTGCTATCCCGTTTGAAATAAGTTTTCTTCAGGTACAGCCAAACTTCAAAACCAAATCTTTATATCTATGGAAGAATTTAGAAAAGGTTTTAAGTAATTTGTTGTAACGAAATCCCATACTTAATAATTTACCAGTAATACATAGATTACGCTCATTGAAATCCGCTAGCAACACGAACCTACTAAAACTATGTTTGCTTAGTGATAAATCACGAGTCTACTTTAATGGATTCAGAAAATAAAGAATCATGGATAAGTAATAGAAATAAAATTAATTCCTAGTTCATTTAATTATATTATAACAAAAGTTCACTAACCTATATTTAACCAAATTTGGTTGAAAAGGCTTTTTGATCATAATAATAATAAAAAGCACACCAAAGTTGACATATCGTAAATTTTAAAACATTTTAGAGTGGAAAAATATTTAGTAATATAAGTCAAATTCTGTCCAATCTGAAACTTGATTATTTATTCCATATGCCTATATAAAAATAAGAAGATGTGGTATGATTGCCAATGAGACAACTCTCAACAAGAGACCAAATGACACAGAAATTAACAACTATAGGTCACCGTACGGCCTTCAGCGTAAAACCCATACAGTATAGTCAGCTATAAAAGGCCCTGAAATGACAAAAGTAAAACAATTCAAACGAGAAAACTAACGGCCTGATTTATGTACAAAATAATGAACGAAAAACAAATCTAGTTCATTTAATTATATTATAGCAAAACTAAATTTGGTTTAAAAAGCTTTTTGATGATAATAAAAATCACTTCAAAGTTGGAAACAAGTTAAGGACATATCGTAAATTTGAAAACATTTTAGATTAGAAAAATATTACGAATAAGCGTACATAAGCTCTACATTGAGAAGAAGATATTGAAACTTGGATATTAGTGTAAGAAAATTTATTTTCTGTAAAAAATCTGTTGAAGATGAAATCCTTTTTTTAATTCATTACCCATGCTCAATAACAGTATGCAAACCATACGTTGATCAACTAAATAATAATTTCTCTTTTAAGCAACGAAGACACAAATATAATATTATATATAATTCATAAATTGTTAAAGCAACTGTGGCAAGCTTTATACACTTAAAATTAGTCCCTTCTTTTATAAGAAATTGAAGAAGTTGAATCCATATCGCTGGTTTTATTCTCCAGTATATCATATGTCATTTGATGTATTTTATAACAATTACAAGAATATTTATATAGAATTGTGTTAGAAATTAGATAATGTAGTCTTTTTTAAAAAAAATATAGTAATAACAATATTTTCACGTAAGCAAATAAAATGTGAGGCTCGCCGATCGTTTTAAATAAAAAACAGTCGAAAGTGGATAACTATCGTATTGCATAAGATTTGGTGGTGGAATCTGTTTCTGTAATGATTTTCAAACGATATGCAGACAATCTCAATCCTTCTTTCCGAATGATTTGCAAAATAATGGGTTCTTTCTATGTGATGTCATCAGGCATGATCGCCTTTTTTCATGACGCCACAATAGGAAATTCAGAGGAAAGCATAAAAAATTGACGTCATAATCGAATTTTGACCAATGAAGAACCGAGATCAAACGAACCACACGTTGATTAAATAAAAATAATCAACGGTTCAGGAAAAGGATAAATCGTGTAAGAATTAGAGAAATTCTGTTATCTCATTGGACGCTACCCATTACGGGACTGACACATTAACATTACGAGATATAAATATGTAACGTCATAACGTTTGCAAAATATAATATAGAAATTTATTCTTACATGGTAGTTAAATAAAGGCAACAGTAGTATACCGCTCTACGAAAGTCATAAATCGATTGAGAGAAAACAAATCCGGGTTACAAACTAAAACCGAGGGAAACACATCAACTATAAGAGGAAAACAACGAAACAACAGAACTACTAAAGAGAACAAAAAACAAACGACAATGCAACACACACAGAAACGAACTATAAGATAACAATTGCCATTTTCCTGACTTGGTACAGGACATTTTAAGAAAAAAATGGTGGATTGAACCTGGTTTTGTGGCTAGCCAAACCTCGCGCTTTTATGGCAATGTTAAATATTACACTAAAATGACAACATTATATGACAGGAATACAGTACAAATAAATGCAAGAACATTCAGGACAGAGAAATACACAAATAAACAATACAATAGTACATTTCGACATGCTAACCACAGAATAAAAACGAACACGTAAAACAACAAAGGACAGCAGACAAAAAACAGCACAACAGAACCACGAACTGTCTTTCACACGAATGGATCAACGTCACAAAAGTGACGTCACGGGTAAATTTCTAAAAAATTGATACAGTTCAAGATCAGGTTTTTAACTATGTCATTTGATGTATCTTATAACAATTACAAGAATATTTATATAGAATTGTGTTAGTAATTAGATAATGTAGTCCTTTTTTAAATAAATATAGTAATAACAATATTTTTCCGTAAGCAAATAAAATGTGAGGCTCGCTGATCGTTTTAAATATTTAAAATTTAACAGTCAAAAGTGGATAAATATTGTATTGCATAAGATTTGGTGGTGGAATCTGTTTCTGTAATGATTGTCAAACGATATGCATACAAACCCAATCCTTCTTTTCGAATGATTTGCAAAATAATGGGTTCTTTCTATGTGACGTCATCAGGCATGGTCGCCTTTTTTCATGACGTCACAATAGGAAATTCAGAGGAAAGCATAAAAAATTGACGTCATAATCGAATTTTGACCAATGAAGAACCGAGATCAAACAAACCACACGTTGATTAAATAAAAATAATCAACGGTTCAGGAAAAGGATAAATCGTGTAAGAATCAGAGAAATTCTGTTATCTCATTGGACGCTACCCATTACGGGACTGACACATTAACATTACGAGATATAAACATGTAACGTCATAAAGTTTGCAGAATACAATATAGAAATGTGTTCTTACATGGTAGTTGAATAAAGGGAACAGTAGTATACCGCTGTACGGAAGTCATAAATCGATTGAGAGAAAAACAAATCCGGGTTACAAAATAAAACCGAGGGAAACACATCAACTATAAGAGGAAAACAACGAAACAACAGAACTACTGAAGAGAACAAAAAACAAACGACAATGCAACAAACACAGAAACGAACTATAAGATAGCAACTGCCATTTTCCTGAATTGGTACAGGACATTTTAAGAAAAAAAATGGTGGGTTGAAACTGGTTTTGTGGCTAGCCAAACCTCGCGCTTTTATGGCAATGTTAAATATAACACTAAAATGACAACATTATATGACAGGAATACAGTACAAATAAATGCAAGAACATTCAGGACAGAGAAATACACAAATAAACAATACAATAGTACATTTCGACATGCTAACCACAGAATAAAAACGAACACGTAAAACAACATAGGACAGCACACAAAAAACAGCACAACAGAACCACGAACTGTCTTTCACACGACTGGATCAACGTCACAAAAGTGACGTCACAGGTAAATTTCTAAACATTTGATACAGTTCAAGATCAGGTTTGTTACTATGTCATTTGATGTAATTTATAACAATTACAAGAATATTTATATAGAATTGTGTTAGTAATTAGATAATTAATTGTATTATCTAGCTATGTCGGTATTTCTTCTAAATCAAACTGTAAAACAAATAAATCGTGTACATATAATTGCTTTAAACTAAAATCTTATAAATGAACTAACTGGGTGATTAATTATCTTAACTTTAACATACGAATAGAAAATAAAAAAAATAGAATTACAACTACAAACGATAAGACATTTAACAATATCCCATCAGAATTACAAATACAACATCTTAACTACATACATGAATGTTGGATAAACAAATTCCGTGACACGTCTTATAGCAATGCGAATTCACTATCAGCAAAACAGTCATGTTCGGTACTTAAAGATCAGACGACGTAAATGGTAATGATCATCGATGGATTTGACGCTACCCATTACTGGACTGGCACATTCACATTACGAGATATAAACATGTAACGTCATAACGTTTGCAGAATATAATATAGAAATTTGTTTTTACATGGTAGATAACCCGTGGGAGATGATTCGATCTTCGATGGATTATATAGAATTTTCCTGCAGTCTGAAAATTAACTGGCACAAATTAACTATCTTGTCAAACTTTGTTGTATAAGGTTTATGACGAGTTTTCATGTCAGACTTGCATGTTAGTACATGAAATTATAATGGAAGATTTTACAGAAAAGATATGTACATTGGCTAGCCTAAAATATGAAAAATGAAATACTGAAACCAGTTTAAGATCTTCAATCCACCCTTGCCAGAAAAAAAACAAACAAACCTCAATTTAATACACTCATGGGAGATATATAGCTCTACAAGATTGGCATACAATATATCAGACAAAGTATCTCTAAATTTAACTGTTTATATGAAAATATTAATTTATCATTTTGGTGTACTTTATTAGTAACCTGAATTGAGGATAATGCACGATGCACACCTTCCAGCTCAAATTCATTCCATCGTTACAAAATAAGCTTTTAAGGAAAATTCTCCTAATTCTTATGAGACATATCCACGACATACATGTACGTTATTTTATTTAACCCCATTCTGTCCCAGTCCCAGGTTAGAGTTGTCTTTTTGACATTGTTGTAATGTTACACTACTGTTTCAGGTTAGGGTGAAGGTTGGTGCCTGTTAAAACGTTTAAACCCGCTGTTTGTATGCACCTGTCATAAGTCAGGAGCCTGTTGTTCAGTGGTTGTCGTTTGTTGGTGTGGTTAATAAGTGTTTCTCGTTTCTCGTTTTTTATATAGATTAAACCGTTGGTTTTCCTGTTTGAATTGTTTTACACTAGTCATTTTGGGACCTTTTATAGCTTGTTGTTCGGTGTGAGACAAGGCTCCGTGTTGAAGGCCGTACTTTGACTTATAATTGTTTACTTTTTATACATTGTGACTTGGATGGAGAGTTGTCTCATTGGCACTCATACCACATCTTCTTATTTATATCTATCGGATAACCTTAGTTATACAGGACAATTACATATATTTCTCATATATGTCTTAAAGGATAAAAATCTTTAAACTGCAGTGTCACAACAAAATCCTTATAGATATGAAAACTTTGCGAAAGATATGTATATATTTATATATATTTTCTCTCGTTTTAAATATACACTGATTTGTCAGTATCAATCATTTTCAATTCAACGTGTCAAATGAAGCATCGTATTCTCGTTTCCTACACGCTTCAGATGGTTTTTTGTTTACTTTATATTTTAAATCCCAAACTACTTCGTGTATTCTGTGTTAATCAAGTAGATTAAACTTACAGTAATGTTTCGTTATTTTTGGTCAGTATTTACATTTCCATTGGTACTAGCAGACTAATTCTTTTAAAGGATAGATTCAGAAATATGTCATTGCTTTAAGCTATTATATGAAGCGAAACGGCGATAAGTCTTTTCAATTAAATGTTTTGCGCGTTGAAAATTAAAACCGAAAAGTGGGATATAACCATAGAAGAATTCTAGAGATTTATCTATATTTTATCAATTTAACAATTTTGGTTGTTAATATTTGATACACGAGTTTGTCTACTTCTCTCTAGTAATCGTACTTTTGGTCTGGTGAATACATGACCAAAAGGCTGTAAGAATGCTGGACTTTGGACAAAATTTTTTTTCATAGAAATTAAAATTCTGTAGACATGTATGTCTAACCATGCGATTGATACTGATTTTTTATCGCGCACAACACATGTCTCTAGAATAACACGATCATGATCAAAAGTTTTAAAGCCAAAAGTGTAACATATCTGAATGTATCTAAAGGGTCTACACAGAATGATTCAAACTGTTTAAAGCCAGATTTACCCGATGAAGTAGCAAACTCTAGCTTCATAACTTTTAAACTGGAAATCTGCATACAAAAAATACATTTTTTATAACGCAAATACCTACGATGTTTTGCTTACATTATAATGTTTTTTTAGCGCTTCTTCTCGCAGATTCGAAAAAATTTCACACAAGGTATATTCCTTGATATAATTGTCTTCTATAAACTAAGAATATAAATTTGAAATCGTCTGCACCCCTATATTTCTGTTTTTCCTGAGCTTTAAATTAAAAACACCATACGTCAAGAAAGCTTAAATCTGATAAAATTCAATCTTTAAACAGTGATTTTTCCTTTATTGAATAGTTAATATCTAATAAGTATCAGTTCAACTTAACTTGTTTTCAAATAAGTGTGTCAAATTAGTCTAAAATTCCTCTGACATCCAATCATCATATAATGTAAATTTTACAAAAAAAGTATAACAAAAAACCTAACTCTAAGGTAAATTAAGAATGGGGAATTCCATAAAATCTGCCAAAATCAAAACGTTAGACTTTATTAACCAATGGAAAGAATGGGAAACAACTGTCATATTCCTGACTTGATACATGAATTTTCCAAAGAAACACTGGTTTTATAGCTAGCTAAATACCCCACTTGTATTGGGGTAAATCCAGTAAATATATGTATACGTCATTAAGGATGCCCATTTGGGAGAGAGCTTTTTGTATGACACTGAAGTCCTATTATCCACTGATTGGTAGATAATGATAATAATATATTGTTTGATAGATGGATCAAAACTTGGGTCTAAACAAAATTTTAAAAATGAATGTTGAATGCATTTAATTTTTTTCGCTATAGGGTTGAAAAGTAATGGGGTAAGTGTGTGAATATAGTGCGAATCTACAATGTTCGAAAACATGGCCATGTGAATGGCCCAAGAATGCCGCATGGCCCTATGTTTTTAAAGTTGCAAAAGACGGGGCTTTATTTGTACATTGATGAATGATATACGAAAGCTTCTGATTTCTAAAGGTAAAACAGGTATAAATTTAATTCAGAAATAGGTTTGCATTGAATTCAATGGGATATTTTTTTACTGAATTTACTTATATAACAGTTGATAACAACTGATTGCGGACACTTTTTCATAGATGATTCACCCCCTTACAGCATTTCACTCTTTTCCCCATTTCCCAAATTACCGAATTAGTATCATTAATCAATATCGATTTAATTTCTACCTGTCATTTTCGAATAGGTTGGTTTGTTAGAAATGCGACACGCATTACAATTATGTGAATTTCACACAGTTTTGTATTGTATATCATTGTGATGATAATAGTATAACTACAAGTTTCTGGACTTTCTGGTTTTTGTTTGTTTCAGTACCGATTTAAAAAAAATATCAGAACGATCAAAACGAATGAAATAAAAACATCTTTATTATCAATTTACTAAGCTGATTGCTTGGACTGTCAGTTTTGTTTACATTATACGACGCTTGATGAATATAGGGTCATTTCATTTCGCTGCTGTAATGATTGAGTTGCTTCAATGGAAACTTTAACGTTATCTTCGAAAAATCAAGAAATTTAATAAGTAATTTCTGCGCTGAGATAGACACATTGGTATTAAAACCTATATTAAATTGGAAGTGTTGTCTTGGTTATTTTTTTTGGCTTGATGAACATGATAAATGGAATATTTTATATGCGAACTAGAGAATAATTCTCATTAAAAATACTCTTACCGCCGTTTTGTCTATTCACTAGATAGATTAATCAGAAGTAGTAGTTATGGAAAAGCAAAGAGGATACAAACTTACCTAATGATTTTGTCCTTCAAAAATTGTAGAATTAGATATGTATATTGTATTGTTATTGATATTTCTTTCATTGGTATTAATTCAGCATTCTTTAGTCTTTGTAAATATGCTAAAAACAAGTTAGTCATCGCTTTTGGTAGCAATTTAGTGTTGCTATATGAAAAAGATATTTTAAAAGTAATGGTATTTTCATAACCATTTCAATCATCAGTTCATAAAAAATGATCTAGTGTCCTACTTTTTCTATATTCCTAACTGTATGTATGGTAATTTCCACTGATTTGACTATGTAAACGTTCTACCAGACACTACAAAGACAAATATAAACTGACCATAAGGGCTTATAACTCTGATTTGTGAATTACGTCCAGAAAAGATGATTCTGTGCGTTGTTTGAAAGAAAAAGAAATATTGAAATCTGAAACAGCTTGAACCAGGGCCAGCTTTATGTTTTTTAGGTTTATCAAAGAAAATATCTTATAATTTTTTCTGATATGAGGACACCAATTTAGGCGTCTTTTGCTGGTTTCAAGATCTTTATAACTCTGTGATTTAAGCTATGATGTTTTATATAATAAAATAGTTGAAATACTCCTTATTTAAAAAGTTGCACCAGATTTGCTTCAATATTATTTATTTTATATATCGATCAGCTAATTGTTATGGATTTTTGTCTTATTTTTCTTTTTTTTTTTGCTATATATTGAATAGCCAACACTTTTGACATCGATTACATGTATGGTATATTCGGTAAGCATTCTCAGACAATCAAAAAGATTATCTGAAAATATTCCTCAGATATGTCTAAGGACAGATTAAGGCAGGTTCGATAACCTCAGCCAAGATTATTCAAACAAAACTATTTCTCACAAAAGACGATTCTCCACAACCCTACACACTGAGTATATAAAGGCAACAGTAGTATTCCGCTGTTCAATAGTCATAATTCAGTTAAGCAAAAACAAATCCGGGTAACAAACTAAAACCGAGGAAAACACAGCAACTATAAGAGGAAAACATCGGAACAACAGAAACATCGAACTACAACAAAAGCAAACGCCAACATACATAGAAACGGACTGTCTAATAACAACTGCCATATTCCTGACTTGGTACAGGACATTTTAAGAAAAAATAGTGGATTGAACCTAGTTTACCTTCCTGGTATCTATAATGAGTTTATTTATCATAGCAATCAGATTGCGTAAGACGACTATTGCCTTCTGATAAAAACTCACACCACGTATGAGATGGAGCAATTGCACATCTCTAAAAAATATGGAAAGACTTAGTAAAAATAATGAAAAGTTACTCAAATATAATACAAATTTTATACAGTTATCTTCTCTTATCTTTTCACCGTTGTAGACAAAATATGGTGGTTAATTACATGCATCTCATATTGGAAACCACTATTGATTATAACATATATAATTATGTTATTGTTATTATGTGGTTATTTTAATTAAAGCAGCAGTAGTCTACCGATGTTTATATCTCATAAATCGATTAAAAAGATACAAATTCAAACTCAAAAAGAGACCGGTTAAGTCGACAGGACAAGCTCCTGACATGCAAGCATCACCCGTCATGCGAATAAACACACATTCAAAGTTGCACAATCGGAAATAGGACACAATCAGTAAACACATATAGAAGAGAATGATTGAGACACTATACAAGATATAAAATATTCATAGTTAGTAAATAGTAAGTAATGTTACACGTATAAGACGTAAATAGTAAGTAATGTTAATGTTATAAACAAGTACTTATTACACAAATAAAAAAACCCAATCTCGTCTTATATATGCAAATCTCAGACCACAAATAAAATTAAAATGTAACTGTGTAAGACTTTTTTTTTGTACTGCTATATATTAATTAAGAATGTGTTGGTATTCAGTGTTGGAGTGAATGTAAAAGGAACTCATCTTGTGTTGGATATTAGGAACATTGAAGATAATTTTTATACATCGTTGTATCTCAAAATGGATAGGAGTCTTATGAACAAAATGTTGTTCTAGTACAAGAATAATTGAGATGATACTATGTTCTTGCTTCTAAAGTTTTATATTTTATATAATTAATTCAATGTAAAGATACAATTGTACTCAATAACGTAATGCAGTAAATGAAACAGATTAAAACGAGTGAAAAATTGCAAACCTTCATGTGCGGTCGTCCAATTAGTTTTAATTGATTACGCATCATGTTTTACATCGATGCTTTAATATTTTTAAAAGCAGATATGCTAAACACTCTTCGCGTTCGAATGTTCATCAAACTTTCTTTTCTCAGTTCTCGTCGATGATTAATCATACTATTGTTCGGTTGTGTTATTTGATGTTAATTTCACAAAACGTTGACTCTATGATTGAAAAGAATTAATGTTAAACAAGTGAAACGTTTTAGGGATTACTCGCATAAACAGCACCAGCTGATGAAGAACTCGTGAAATGCAGTTATACATTTCTATACAATATACAATATTAGAAAACAGACACTTAATAAAGTAATAAATACGATAAATATATCACAGAGATAATGTTTATAAGGATAGATAAATCTCATTTTCATACAAAAAGGAAAAGGAAAAAAAAAGACATATTTTTGAATTGATTGAAATACTTCGGGAGTGTTTAACGACCTTGACTGGCTATATAGCACTAGCACAGTCGGTTGATTGAACAATATTACATTGAAAGCATATATCACACTTGTGTACGTTTATACGTGTAACATTACTTACTATTTACTAACTATGAATATTTTATATCTTGTTTAGTGTCTCAATCATTCTCTTCTAGTGGGTTTGAGAAAACAAATATACAAAATTGTATTGTAAGATAATAATGCATGTAAATATAGCAAGAGACACATAAAAATCCAAAATATTCGATCTATCTATACACCCCCTAATGATGGTATGTTTCTTTGTACTCAAGCTCAAGTTGCGCAAGTAGCGCTTGGATTATCTATTACGATGCCAGTGTCGTTGCTTGTCAAGTACATATCTTGCAAACACCTTCTAAATACTATAACGTTAACATCTTAAACAATCATAAAAAATTAATTCATTCAACCTGAATTCTTTTCGAATTAAAAGGGACTTTTTGCTTAGACGTCGCGTACGGTGTTGGTGTTAGTTTTGGTAACGTTAATTTGACGTTATTTTTTATGCATTTTATAAATACATCATACTTTTTTCAATTTGTGCAGATAAAATAATGTTTAAAGTTTTGTGCCATTGTGGTTGTTTTAATTCCTGAGCAGCTTTTCAAAACTTATTTTGTTAGGCCAAGAAAGAAATATACATATCATTTTTTGTCAGATATATAATATATCCAAGAGACACATTTCTGATTATTTTAGTCCATGTTTGAAATTTTTCATAATTCCAACATTTCTATTCAAATGAGCTATACCACCAAAGTACTCATTTCAACACATTTAAGTTTATTCTGGTGAATATCTTCAGAAAGTTCAACTTCACCACTACGTACACAAATATCAGTGCATATATATATATAAGCATGAATTTGAAGGAAAGAGGCAATACTTTCTTTTAACCAATTTGAAACGTAACGTCAAAACGAGTAAAAAAGCTAATGTGACATTATGACTAGACAAAAGTAGTTGCTGACTGTGTCGTTAATATTTTCGACATATAGTCGAAAATGGGTTCAAACAAATCCCTGAAATGTATATTTTAATGTTATATAGTATTTGTTGTGCTATAATTTCATTTTTTTCCTCTCAAAAACTGTTTTATATGACTATCATATTATATATATCATATTTTTAACTAAAATGTAAAAAAAACGGCGTTTTGTAACATTTTGACTAGACACAAACAGAAAGACCGTGTTTATTTTCATTTGTAATATTTTCCCTTGAAACTTCTGCATATTTTTTATCACACACTTAAAAAATATATTTTCACGTTTAAATAAAATTTCAGATCTTAAAAAAAGACCGCAAATGCCTATTGTTTTCTTTAGACCCTTAAAAAATACGCCGAAAAAGTAAAAAAACGTCAAGTGTGACATTAAACGGATTAAATAAAATGAACAATATCGGACATAATTTAAACAGTATTTACTGATGGAACACATAGAAAGTTTTATATGTATTGTATAATTTTGACACAGGAAGGGTGGATATGTAAAATGCGATTTATGTCTTCAGCCTTCGTTCGCATTTTGAAGAACTCTTAAAATGAAAGATTTTTTTTTTTGTGACAGAAATAAAAAAATTCAAATAATCGTAAATTCTGCGACGATCTTTTGATATATTGTTACAAACCTTTTATTTTTTTCCCTTGTCATATACGGAATAAAATTATATATTATTTTCGAAATAATCTATTTGAATTATTTTTTAATATTACTCTTACCTTCTTGCCTATCCCTATTTATTTACTTTTTTCGGCTTGTCTACAAAATAAAGTGAACTTTCGTCCTGGTCAGACGCATCCAGTTAACGATGAGGCCACAAGTAAAACTTACGTCATTAACACCAAAGATTGCTCTTTCTAGGTGTACCTCTTTTAAAAAAAAAGTTTAAACAAAAAACGAAAATAGCATTAAAACAACGCTGGCCATATGTTGCGGTGTTACTTGTCCACACGCGCAAAATAAGTGTTATTAGGAATCATTGGAGTTACAAAGTGCAAAAAGTATTTATTTTTAGGCATATTCTATTTTTACTTTTAATTACGCACATTTTGATATATACATTTAAATAGTTACCAATTCCGAAACTTCGAACAAATACCCATATTTTCACCAACACCGTACGCGAGTCTAATGCTCATGAAATAACACAACAAAATTTATCATAATCCGTAAAATTATGAGGCTATTTCAGACACAAATATGTATCATTCCACAAGTCACGACTTACTGTTATTCCTTGCCAAAAAATGTCAGCAAACTTTAAATTATTCAGTGAGAGGACATCATGTTTGGCAAATATTAAAATTAACGGATAAAGAATCTTTCGATTTTTCTTGATAAGCACATGGGGGACGTTTACCTTATACGAATAACGAAGTCGGCTAGAAGAGGAGCACGGTATGATTTCATAGAAATAGGTCTTTAGTTATCATCCCAATGGAATAAAAAAAGAGGCTTACGATTGTCTAGGATAAGTACATGTAGGTTGAGTATATGTTGGGTGGTCAAGTGAATTTCCAATACCTATGTTCCTTGATAAACAGTTTTAGTAATGCTTTTCAAACTAGAAAACTATATTAATGGAAGCTTTGTCTGGGGGCAGCAAAGCCATATTTGTAATAGAGGTAAAATATTTGGTTCTTTGAATATGGAATTAGCAATAGCAATAGCAATAGTTAATGCCAATGTAAATATCTGTTAAGTGAATATAGTATTGAAATTTTATTTGATATTCTATAAAAATATTATACGAAGATTACTACAAAATTATCCAAAGATTCCCATTCAGACATTATAAGATTGATTCAAACTCTCTTTTTTCTCTCATTTTTGCTCCCTTGGTATCTTCTTTTAAAAAAAAAAATTATTCATAAAAATCAAATTGACAATGTATCAAATTAAAATTAAAACCCTTTTACTATTAATTGAATAATACTGTTTGTTTAGTCAGCCAGATTTGTGTACATTATAAGACACTTGATGAATACCAGGTCATACCATGCGGCCGCGTATATGACAATAGTGGCGTGATTTAAACATCTTAATGAAATATCTTTAAATTTGTTATTGATATTTTCGAATTGATCAACATTAAATCCTTTAATTTGTCAAAATCACCTACGAAACGAACATTTTGAATTTAATCATACTCACAATATTTGACACATTTGTTTTATTTTCAACTTTATGAGAAATTTACTATGCACCAATTTTCCTTAAGGATGTCTGTGTACACATATTGATTTGAATAGAAAAACTAAAATATGCGTTGCAAGATAAAAAAAAATATGGCATGAATGAATGAAATGTTTCTAGACATTGGAATAAATTCCAGACACTAGTTTTCAGATAAACATCATACACCCAAGAACTATACTTGCTTGATTCATGGTTGTTTTCCTAACGTCTAGCAGCAGATATTTCATAAATTAAACAATTTATAAAATATGTATCTAAGTCGATCGAGATATAAGACTGAGGAGCAAGAGGATAAGTGTGATAGGGATATAAATTTCGCCTTGCATCAGGTCAACTTAAACCACTAAACACGTTGTAACGTGATGCTAACACAAAACAGACGTCTTTAACTAGGTTGTGTACTTACACAAAAACGGTCCTAACAGAGCGATAGTCATTTCATAAAATTAATGTGTCCATCACTAATCAGTTGACCGATTGCGTCTCATTTTACTAGCGAAATGTTTTCACCGTCTTAGATCATTAGAAAAACAGGAAAGTCGTCGGATCGGAACGGATTTTTTTAAAACCGAATATGTTCCATTACCGATTGTGACATTTTGATTGCGTGTGGATTTTCATGGCGGGTGATACGTTGATGGCATAAAACGCTTACACTGTGTACGCAGCCGCTCTTGCACCTTTTAGATTTCATGCAATTCTCCTAGTTTTTGTTTTTCTCCCGGATTTGAATATTCTTAATGGATTTATAAAATTTGAACATCGGTAAACCACTATTGCCTCTAAATTATGTACCACTTGTAACCCTTTTGGTTTCATGAAAAGTACTTTGGAGCAAATTATAACGTAATAACAGATAATAATATATGTTACGAAAATGTCCCTGGTTTTAGTCCGAATCAGCGTTTTCTTTTTGAGAATTTGGGCGTAAAGTGAAAGCAACGGGCCTTTTTTTTTACATTTAAAAAAGTTAAATTTGGAAACTTGACATACTTTTCAAGGGGTGTTGGGACCTCTGGAAACTTACAGGAATATAATACGTTTTTAATCCAGAGACTAGAAAAAGTAGAATAAATCAAATTTGACGCTCAATATCGCGAGCGTTACGTCATAGACGGCGTGGCGTCAACATGGATCATTTGCATAACTAGGTCAGTAGTCCCGGTCATTACCGACCTTGTAGCCAAGTGATGCATTTACTAAAAATAAATGCCAATGATAGGATAAAATTGCTAGTGGATTTCATATTTAATTACAAACATCATGGATAATCTACAAAATTAAATGTTGATACAATCATGGAACAAAGGAAAACACGCGTGAAGTTCCCCGGGGGTAAAAGGCAGCAACGCCCGGGTATATGGGCTGGCAACACCCGGAGTTATGGGTTTTTAACGGCGTGTCATTAGCCAATCAAAATCCGAGAAAAATAGTAAGTCGTTGATAAGTTGTTTGGTGGCGTTGAAAGGTTGTCAGGTTTTAAAGAGTCACCCCTTAAAATTACTTCAATGACCAAAACTTTATGCTGTAATTTTAAACAATAATATTTATTAATATAATATTATATTATTTTTAAGCTGTGATTTGTCAATCCATATTACGAGCTTCAAATATAAGATTTATCGGGTTTACTCAGAAAAGATACTTATTGACCTGATTTTCCAGTTTTAGATATCTAACATTTGATTGGAGGTTGACGAGGAAATCCATCCGACAGAATCGAGCTTTCTATTGAATTTGGTTAACTGGGTAAAAACATAGGACGAGAAAAAAGGTGAAAACAAACTATTTTCTTCTAAAATGAATGGCAGTTTTTTCTTGATTTCACATTCATACTGAGAGGAGAAAAATGTACAAAATAGTAATAACAACAAAATTTTAATGTTTTTATATTCACCTTTCTCGTCACTGTTTGAGTTCTATTTGTCGGAATAAGAATATAGCCACAAAAAAGGGCTGGGGAGGTAGCCTATCTAGATATTCAACAGTTAAAGAGAATAGAAATGGACTAAAACAAAGTAAATGTTGAATTTTT
This sequence comes from Mytilus californianus, assembly GCF_021869535.1. Taxonomy (NCBI): domain Eukaryota; kingdom Metazoa; phylum Mollusca; class Bivalvia; order Mytilida; family Mytilidae; genus Mytilus; species Mytilus californianus. The sequence continues at coordinate 29,236,070 of NW_026262690.1, read as the reverse complement.
TTTCCATAATAAGATGTTATGATAATACCATTGTATCGATTTAGTATCAGTAAAAACATGTTTTCATCGACAGATGAAAGAGAGGCGGATGATACCAAAGGGGTAAACAAACTAATAAATCGAAGGGAAACTGACAACGCTATGGCAAAAACCGAAAACCGATTAAAAGACAAACAAACAGTCTACAACATACTTCATAGAAATCTAGAACTGAGAAACAAAATTCCCACCAAAAACTACGTCTTCTGAATTCAACATACATCAGGGGTCAGTAAAAAACATGTATTGATTTTTGAAGACCAACACAAAAGGATGCAAGACGGTCTTTAAAATGAAAAGCAGAATGGTACATTGTCAGATTCTTATAATGGGGAGCGGGGTCTCAGTATCTGTATTTCATTCAGATTGTGTATCATTAGTTGGAGAGTACTTACTAAAAGCTGTAAACTCAAAACGCTTAGCAAATAATTAGAGTTTGATTTTGATTATAGAAATGTGAGTAAAACTAAACTTTATAACTTTATATTCTTTTCAAAGTTTATTTCAAAATGTTATATGCGAATATCCGCGATATTGAGATTTTAATTCAAATAGGAATCGAGTAACCTTTTGTCAGACTTCTCTTGTTTACACCAATATTTAAAATAGGATGAAAAAGCATCTTTAAAGACCTGACGAGATTCCGTTCCCTTTTTTCAGAAAGCGTATAGCCTCTCGGTCTTGAATGATGTTGAGATCGCTTGTAATTAGATATAGGAAGATGTGGTATGAGTGCCAATGAGACAACTCTCCATCCATGTTACAATTTGTAAAAGTAAACCATTATAGGTCAAGGTATGGCCTTCAACACGGAGCATTGGCTCACACCGAACAGCAAGCTATAAAGGGCCCCAAAAAATACTAGTGTAAAACCATTCAAACGGAAAAAACCAACGGTCTAATCTATATAAAAACGAGAAACGATTGCATGGTCATCGGGATAATATCTAAGCTTAGATGTTTCACAATCCTGTGTTAAAGGAGCATATTGTTTTATTCTGACGTCTGATGTCAATAACGTTGAATAAAGAAAAACAAACTTTTACTGATTTTTTAAAACTTTTTAGAAATTATATGTGGCTCAATGTTATCAGATATCTCTTTTCATATTTCTCTTCTTTGCACCAATATTTACAATAGGATGAAAAAGCATCTTTAAAGACCTGACGAGATTTCGGTCCAATTTTTCAGAAAGTGTATAGCCTCTCGGTCTTGAATGATGTTGAGATCGCCTGTAATTACATGGTCATTGGGATAATATCTAAGCTTCGATGTTTCACAATCCCTTGTTAAAGGAGCTTATTTTTTTTTTTATTTTGACGTCTGATATCAATAACGTTGAATAAAAAAAAATTAAGCTTTTACTGATTTTTTAAAATGTTTTCGAAATTATAGGTGGCTCAATGTTATCAAAATAAGGAGGTATAAAGTTTTGAACGATAGATTCATTAAAAAGTAAGATAACAAAAATACCGAACTTCAAGAAAAAATCAAATCTGAAAGTCCCTTATCAAATAGCAAAATCAAAAGCTCAAACACATCAAACGAATGTTCCTGACTTGGTACAGGCATTTCCTTATGTAGAAAATGGTGGATTAAACCTGGTTTTATAGTTAGCTCAACCTCTCACTTGTATGACAGTCGCATAAAATTCCATTATATTGACAACAATGTGTGAACAAAACAAACAGACATAATAGGCAAAAATGTCAAAGATAGGGGTACAGCAGTCAACGTTGTGTTATAATAATAATCACTATAAAAACAAACAAATGTGTCAACAAAGAAAAACAACATGGCATATAGACAAAGCACATAAGCAAAAATGAAAGACAAGAATACAAAAAATGACCATAGCACAACACAATAGTGGGATGCATAAGTACCGAGCCACGCCAAAAGGATATTACCAAAAATGGACTAAACAGTAATGATTAATAATTTAAAAAGACAAATAAAAGAACACTATAACACATACTTAAGATGATAAACAACGACAGCACCTAGAATCAATACTTCAAGACCATTATGTATTATTTGTGAAGTGGATACGGATTATTTATCAACAAGGTCTTGGTATCTTCAGATGAACTTTTTTAGAAAAAGGACGAGACGTTCTTTGACATAACTCTGGTTCATCAACCTTCTGCTCAGACACTGGTGACGTTTAATAAAGTCTGAGTAGCAGCTGCAAGCTCTAGAATACCGAATGAGTTGGGAAATGTATATCCCATATGCAGGTGAAGTTGGTATATTGCTACTAAGGTGGGGGAAGTTGATAATTTCAAAATTTAATTCGTCTCGTTTGTCATAGATTCTGGTACTGAGATGACCGCTTATGTCAAATTCGAGGTATAAGTCTAAAAATGAGGCGGAGGAAGCCGTGTCTGTTGTTTCTTTAATTTCTAGTTCAGGAGGATATATTAATGGAACCCAATCAGAAAAGTTTGGATTATTAATGGAATGAACATCATCAATATATCTGAATGTGAAATTAAATGATTTGGCTTCTTTGATCTTCTTGTTTTTGACTAGTGTCTGAAGGAACTCCGACTCATTTGAAAATAAGAAGAAGCCAGCAAGGAGAGGCGACCTGTTAATGTACTTCATATTTAGAAAACTTCAGCATTTTTCAATACGAGGGAAAAGGTAATGGCTACCCAAAGTTGTTTTAATACTCGTTCACTCATATAGTGAGCTGAAAAAACGATATTGCATTACATACGTTATAAATATCATGTAATTTATTCATTGGTATTTGACACAGTTTGGATAATAATTGTTATTATACTTCATGTCAAAATGCCAGATTTTGATTGGTTAATACAAGGGAGATAATGTACTCTATCCCATGGCAAATACTCTATTACCCTGCACGGAGACGCTTGCTCAAGTGTGCGCTTTAATAAATACGGATGATTGTTATGTACAAGACGACAAAGTTTATTACTTTGAATTTGAAATTTAATAGACAGTAATAACAGAACATTCAGTATAATAAATTAAATAACACATATCTGAGAGGGTGATAGCGCAGATTGTAACCCCTCGAAAATACATTGTCAACCTTGGCTTCGCCTCAGTTGACAATGTTTTCTCGGGGTAACAATCTGCTCTATCACCCTCTCAGCTATGTGTTATTTATATAGTGTCTATTATTGTTATTAAACATTAATAAGAAGTGTAAATTAGTAAGATGTATAATTCGTTGATTATGGTTTGTACGCTTGCTATGCTATGCATGCGTTGTCTTGTATCAACAATATTGAAGATATCAATATAAGTTGTTTTAGATAGATTCCCTTTTGAATATGAAATTTGTTTTTTTTTTCTATACATATAAATCTAAAAGAGGTGGCATGATTCCAACAAATGGGAGTTTATTGGGACAAATCAATAACGATGAATTATTGTTTATTTCTATAATACTCGACTGACGTTTTTTGATTATCTTAAGTTCAAACATCTTTCAGATCACTTTTTGTCTTAAGAAATCAATTCGTAAAGAGTTTTTGCCAAAAACTGGTTGTGTATCAGATTTAAACAACTTCTCTAACGTGAGAGACTTAAAACGTTTTTCTTCAAATAACTCCTGTCAATTCAAAAGAACATTATAATAAAAGTTTGATGTATAGCATATTTATAGCGTTCAAGACATCATTATAATGTGTGTAGGTGTCGAGAAAGCTTGTTGCACTTTTAATTTCACGTAGCGTTATCTTAATCCGTAACCGTTTGTTCTATTTATGTTGTGTGTCATATGTTATTTTGAAATTGTTGAATTGACAGGATAATTTTCAGGATTTTTTTTTGTTTCATTGATCTTTTCTCTATTTTATTCTTTAAATAACTTAAATTTACACTCAGATAAAACAAAGTCTGCTTGTAAACAATTTACATAAACATAACAATGAATAACAATAACATAACGATTTATTCACTACCAGGTGTTTTATACGTAAACATATGAGATATACTGATCATTGTTATGCTATATTTCCACATTAAAACGTAGGCCGTACTTGTTATTACCTACCTTTTTAATATTGTAATAACACTTCGTAGTCTTGATTTTCTATCCCAGGAATAGATAACCTTTCGGAATTTTCGGTCCTCTATGGTCTTCAAATTTGTACTTTATTTGGCCTTTTTAACTTTTCTGATTCGAGTGTCACTGATGACTCTTTTAAGCCTGGTATCTATAATGAATTTGTTGCAGACAAAACGGTTGTCTCCCGTACAAAACTTTTATCTTGGTATCTATGATGAGTTAAATGGTAATATAAGTGTATCAAACTCTAACCAATGCTCTCCAAGTCTACATTTCAGTTCAAGTTCTTTGGCTTATAATGAAGAAACAAAATAAGATTTCATTAAGGTAGATGGAGCTATGTTTTTGTGAATCAAAACTTAATAGTCAATGATGTGCCTCGATGAAACACCTGTATCGCATTATAGTAACACTAATCTTTGTAGTTTTGATTAAATCGCAGTACTTGAGACATAAATATTACACTGGTTACGTATCATTTCATACAATGAGTGAGACTGGTAATGTTTAAAAGCTTAAAGACGAAGAACAACGTAGTGACTGCTTTAAAGAGTTTTTATATTTAGGAAGTGCACTGCATGTAGTATTTATAATACATATTATAACAGAAGATTTATCTAATTGTTCTCAGTGTACTTGTACTCTTGCTAAATGTGACTTGGATGAAAGACGCCAGTAAATCGGTAATACAGTCTAATTGTCGTAAACACCTAATTACGTCAGTATATTTATGACATACACATAACTTTTTATACAAATAAAGACAACAGTAGCATACCGCTGTTCAAAAGTCATAAATCGATTGAGAGAAAAAAAATCCGGGTTACAAACTAAAACCGAGGGAAACACATCAACTATAAGAGGAAAACAAAGGAACAACAGAAACACTGAAGTGCAACAAAAACAAACGCCAACATACATAGAAACGAACTATTTGATAACAAGTTATGCGACAAGACAAGGATTCTGAGATTAAAATAAATTCTAGAAAAATGGTTGCTAATCATGTGTTATTGGACTTGAAATTCCTTAAATGCAATCTTTTAGAGGCAACAAAACTTTACCGGTGTTCAAATTTCATGAATCCGTTTCGAAGACACAATTCCAAGTAATACAATGAGGGAATCGAAAAGGAGTAAGACCGGTGCATCGACAGGGTAAGCATCTCCTGCTATTTGCAGGCAAACCCGTTATGCAAATCCATACTCAGTCAAAATGTCACAATCAGCAATAGGACACACTCATTAGATTTACAATTGTTCTAGTACTAGTATCTAAAAATCTGAGACCTTGAAAATATGTTGTAAATGAGTTGAGGTAGAGACACACAGTTTCGGTCAACCAATTAGTAACTCTGACTGCAAATCTTAAATGGTGCCGATTGCAGTATTTTTTCATATACTTTAATAACAACGTGCATTTTTTGGTCGGAGTAAGCAATAACCTTTAATATTGTCATACATATTACATAATACGTAGAAATATAAAATATAAAATAAAAAATATATATTTTTTTTTTACAAAAGTAGACATAAAGTATTATCAATTTTACTTGTAAATACTAGTAGTTAAAACAATAATTAACGAAGCTATATTTAATCAACGGAGCTTGGCATACTTCAAAAGATCCGATAACATTAGTTAATATTAAAGTAAGAAGTTTTGGTATGATTGCCAATGAAACAACACTCCGTCAGAGACTAAATTCTTATATTAAAGTGCCTAAGTCTAATTATATATGTTTCATTTTTCTTTGCCCTTTATAACTTACTTTACATTAAATCAGATTTGCAACTGTTAAATGCCGTATGATGACATGTAGTTTTCAAATCCTTGACCGTTCGTTAGATGTCTCTTTGGCAAAAATAATTCTTGAATGTTTTTCAGTGTATACCACATCTACTTATTGTTTCTCCATAAAGCATGAGAAAGTGTTCTATTCAAGCGGCACATCATTATCATGTATTCTTATTAATATATGACACGGGTTGGTGTTCATTTGCCGAGTTTTTATTTTTTCAATATGTAATGGTAACCATCTTTATACTTGTATCTTTTACACTTTTGTCTTAACGTTTAAAGTCGTAACTATTCAGAGGGAAAAGAAAATAAATAATCATTGTAAGGCGTATTTAATATGCATTTTTGTAACGGAAAGTTTTATAGTGAATGTTATAAACAGGTTTTTGTTTACCATTTTGTCCAAGTTCGGAACTAAAACAATATACATATTATGTTAAACAGATTGAAAAACCATCAGACTGTTTATATATAGTTTGACGCTGCATCATTATTTGTATGACATATTGAATAGACTATTACTTAACACATTTAACATCAAAAAGAAAATAATGGGATAACCAGAAAGCGCTTTAAGCTTCACACATGTGAATCGCTGCATCTAGTATTTTTTCAGATGATCAAATAATAAGTTTTGAAATGTAAATTTCAGTCTAACCCTGATGTATTTTTATATTTCCCTTACTTCTTTTGCACATTTTTTTTCTGGACAAATGAATATTCAAACTCTGTCTATTGCTCCCCGCTTATATATTTCATATTAAATTTTGTTTTAAACATTCCCTGTGCACGATTCAATTAAATTTAATTCAACGATATAATAAAGTCTCATCTCTCAACAAGTACAATATACAGTTTTAAAGGTTAAAACAATGTTACATAAAATAGGAGCCATTCTATGCAGAGTTATAAGAAACTAATAAAATGTATAGATTTGGTATGTAACATAAAGCAATATGAACAAAGTGCTTTTTCAATTACATAAAATTGGTACAATAAAAGCCATATTTTGACTTCATTGCTTCAGATTCTTAAAATTTTAATATATATATGAACACCAAAAACAAACCTAATGCGCTATTAAATATAAGATAATCCACTCTGGATCTTTTTCCTATCCTCAAATTGTAAAACTGGCGATATTGATGAACCTCTTCCAGTCGCAAGAAAGCTCGTAAGTTTTTTTTATGATTAAAAAGGTGAATTCAAAAGCGTTTACAGAAATCTAAAAATAATACGCATTAAACTTTCAGCTAGCTGATACACTTCTCTGGCCAAGCCTTTTCCGTGTGAATGTATGTTTAGGCAACATATATGTCAAGCATCTTTGCAGATATTTTAAGCAATGATTAACATCTTAGTAACCCTCCCTCTAGATTTCCGCCAAAGTGTGAACGGATTGGTTGATTGAATGATTGTTGCTGGCTAAATTCCCAGAGGCAATTTTTTCATGCATATCAAGGACAAATTAACAATGCATACGATAAGTTAGTGTCCAGATTCAGAAGTAGGCCGACAGGGATGAAGGGTTGAAAATTGTGAGTGCACCTGGAAACGATTTGTACAGGTACATAACAACGGCTGAACAGTCTGAAGATAGACTGAACAGATCTTATTTGACTGCAAGCGAATTGTCTGAACAGTACTGAAGTTACCACAGTGGATATGTCTGAAAATTGGCTGAAAGACTGGAAATGATTTTAGAGGTTTTAGATAAGATTCGTGCTTTTGATGCTCTTTTAATTCTGCTGACATTTATGATTATTCTACTCTCTACACTACACTTCCACACAATCTTCTCAAGAAAAAGTTTTCATATTTAATTAAATGGTCTTTTGAAAAATCTCGTTGCAAATTTATTTGCTGTAACTCGTTGAAAGCCTTTTCTGTAACGAAAAAGGAAAGGATGCTAGATACACTTACTGGAAATGTGAAGATATGATTGAATCTTTAAATTTTCTCCTTGACAACATATATGTACATTTCGGGGATAAAGTGTATCGACAGGTAGTGGGTATTACTATGGCCACTAATTGCGCCCCTTTAATAGCAAATTTATTCCTGTATTGCTATGAATCTCAGTGTATGGCCAAACTCAGTAAAGACACGTCAATGCTACATTTGGTTGACACATTCAACAATACCTACCGTTATCTTGATGATATTTTTTCCTTAAATAATCGTTAAAGATTTCGTTACCATAAATTACTTAAAACTTTTACTAAATTCTTTCATAGATACACAGATTTGATTAGTAAATTTGGCTGTATCTGTAGAAAACTTACTAAAAACGGTATTTCACATCCTACCTTTTACGGTAATATTGTACTAAAAGCGCGGAAATAATGAGATCAGTGTAAACTCATCGAACCTTTAAACAAACTTATTAGTAAAGGTTATCTTATTAATGTTGTAATAAGATCTTTGAATATTGTTTACATTGGCACAAATATCGATTTTGTCAATTTTAAAACAAATTAAAACATAACTAAATTTGTATTCTTTTCGAATGGTTTTTTAGATGTATAAAATTTATACACATCCACGTTCATTTTCTATATAGAGATTGCTTTATCTATATATAACATTATACATATTTATTATAAGGTTAAATCCAAACTATCTTACTGCCTGTCGATACTTTTATTTTGGCATTGCATAAGTCATGTCTTCTTTGACTGTCCATGGCATTAAAACACTAAATCCCGTGGATTTGTTTTAGTTGATTTTAGTCTCTGATGCATGATTTTTGATTATTAATTGTTTTTCGCTTTTAACTAGCTTTCAGTAACTGCGAGTACTCTTAAATCGTACTTTCGTGTTATTTTTACCGGTTACACAATTTGTAATGCATTTTTGATATTCAATGTTTACTTATTTTGTGTTATATCTCGTCTCACTATTTTTAATATGTACCACCTTTGATAAGTATTTATTATAACGATAAATTTTCACTACTGTTCTCGTACTATGAACAACAAATTTATTTACTATGTAAAAAATATCTCCTTACTCCTAACAACAAAATTATTATATTTAAATTTACCTGTGTACGTTATTCTATTTAAAGCCATTTTATCCAAGGTTATAGTTGTCTTTTTGACATTGTCTCATAGATCAAATTTATTCGTTCAGTGTATGTTTACTTGATTTTGTTAATATTTTTTTTTTATTGAGTTAAGCCATTTCAATTGATATTTTATAGTGTTTTGTAATGTTTCACTACTATTTCAGATTAGGATGAAGGTTGGCGCCTGTTAAAACGTTGAAACCCGCTGCATTTGTTTGCACCTGTCCTAAGTCAGGAACCGGTTTCAGTGGTTGTCGTTTGTTGATGTGGTTCTTAAGTGTTTCTCGTTTCTCGTTTTCTATATAGATAAGACCGTTGGTTTTCCTGTTTGAATGGTTTTACGCTAGTCATTTTGGTGCCCTTTATAGCTTGCTGTTCCATGTGATCCAAGGCCGTGTTGAAGGCCGTACTTTGACCTATAATTGTTTACTTTTTACACATTGTTACTTGGATGGAGATTTGTCTCATTGGCACTCATACCACATCTTCTTATTTCTAACTAATAATTTATGTTTCAGACTTTTAAGAGATTGTCAGATCAAAATGACATTTCAGAACAAAATTGGTTTACTAGTGCAAACAGAACCGGAAAAATACAAAAGAACATGATACAATTGTACATATTAAAAACCTACGGAGCAAACATCACAAAAATAGAGTTGTGTCATTGGCACTCATACCATGTTTTCTTATTTATAATGTATACTAAAATAGAAAAAGATTATAATTTCATATAAGAATTCATGAAGGATACAAGGCTTATAATATGGTACGTTAGACTTGCGTTTATTGAAATGTAACATTAATATTAAAAGTAAGGTAGGATTATCCTTGAAGAAAGCACAACATGCATTGTAACATATATTTCCAACCCTACTCTAACATTATATCATATCTCCACATCTAAAGTCTAAAGTAAATACGAAGCACCTAGCATAATATTTAACATTAATTTGACCCCTTGTTGTAACTATTTTACATCGTGATACAGGAGTTCCTTGAGGATTGCTATTGATCTAAAATAAAACGTAGCCGCCTGGAGCTTTATATATTGAAAAATTAGATCGTGATGAATATAGAATATGATTTCAGATTCAGGATGATTTTTTCTAATGGAATAATGAAAGTGATTCGAAATGAAAAGGAAACATCGTAAAACATAGCCAGGAGATATGAAACGAAAGACATGTGCTCAAAGAAGAAAAACAATACAATACTTTGCTACAGACATGTAGATTATTTTTTCTACACAAAGGCAAGTTTTATATAGTGATTTGAATAGAAAAAGAGAATATGACTTTTACAAGACAGAAAAAAAAAAATAACGCTTCTAACAAATACCATGTTAAATTTATCACAGTGGTCTGACCTAGCCCGTTTCAGATTATAAAAGACCAAAATGTCTATAAAATACAAAAGTGGACAACAAATGGTCTATATCAGGGTCGAGATTTTCTATTACAAATAATTTTGAAATTCATGTGTCCAAGCTATTATTTGTTTTGCATATCGTGCAATTTGATCTCCTTAATGTAGATAACACTAGTCTTGTGTAAGACCAAAGAGGGGATATTATTCCCGTGACACTAAAATTAAACACGTCTACACATGAACCCGCTACTAAATAGATAGTAGTATACGCTATTTGATTTTCTAAACATATTGTTCAGATTAAAATGGTCCTAAATCAACCTATATATTATAAGTAATTGTAATTAAAACAAAAAATTTAAGTATCCAGATAAACTTGAACTTCCTAATAAGCTGGAAATTTTACACCACAACTACTGTCAAATTTGCCATCTGCCGTTACAAATATAAGACTTTGGGTCTTTTGGAAAAAAACTCATCAAAGATACCAGGCTTTTAATTTTGTACGCTAGACGCACGTTTCTTCTATTATAGACTCATTTGTGACGAATTCATACCAAGCTCGTTCAAGACAGCAATCAACAGAAGAATCTATCAAAAGTATGCTATGTTAATATTTACGCAAACATTCAGCACAAAAAGATATTTACAGAAGCGACTCTCACATCAAATGACCTTCCTTTAAACAGTAATTAAAATACATTAATACTGAAAACCCTGATTACTGTTATTGAAATTTAGATGCTATGATTTTCGAGTCAATGTTGTGGCATGAGATAATATTTAAGGCGACATTAGTTTACCGATGTTCAAATCTCGTAAATCAATTAGGAGGAGACAAATGTAGGTAATGCCATGTACTGCAAAAGGCGCGAAACATAAATTGGTCAAGTACAATTATCGTACTCAGACTCAGAAATATACCAATTAAAACACTGGATTTGATGTTTCGAGCACAAATTTTGTAGTCCAGTACTGAGTGAAGTTTTTGACCAAAAGGTCGGTGTGTCGAAGCGGTAGGTATCTCCTGCTATGCATGCATGTTATACATAAACACTGTTAAAAACAGAAAAACCACTTGGTGTAAAAGAGAAAAAAATATCTTTGTAAAAGTAAGGAAATAATGTATGGTTGCTTATGAAACAACTATCCACTAGAGACAAAAGGACGTGAATTAAGCCACTACATAGGCCACTGAACAGCCTTCAACAATGAGAAAATACATACTGAATAGCAAACTATAAAAGGCAGTAAAAACATTTGTAAAGCAAGACAAACAAAGGCCTGATTTAAGTTAAAAAAAAAGATTAAATGAAAAACAAGTATTGCGGATAGCAACCAACGACAACAACTGAATTACAGGCTCCTGACTTAGGATAGACACACAAAGAATGTTGCAAACAAGGTTAAACATGACACAAAGTACCGATCTTAGAGTACTCACAGTCATTGAAGGTAGTTCAAAGCCAATTACAACTAAAAAAAACGTTTCTGAGATTAAATATCAATCAGTGCAAATATTTAATGTTAAGACATCCTAAACATTCTGAAAAAGGCATGACCATGTGCAATGCCAAAACATAAGTGTCGACAGGAAGTAGGAGCATACTTTTAATAACTTATTCCAAGAACATATTTAGTTATGTTTTAATTTGTTTAAATAAAATCAATGTAAGCACTGATTTAGACTATATTTAAACATCTTACTACAGTGTTAAATTGATAACCTTTGATCACCGGGTGTGTACATAAATGAGCAACACGACGGATGTCACATGTAAAGCAGGACCTGCTTACCCTTCCGGATCACATGAGATCACTCCCGGTTTTGGCGGAGTTCGTGTTGTTCAGTCTTTAGTTTTCTATGTTCTGTTTTATTACTGTTAGTCGTTTAATCGTTTTTAATTTTTACCATGGCATTATTAGTTTGTTTTAGACTGATGATTTTGTATATCCCTTTGGTATATTTCGCCCTCTTTAAAATAAGTTTATTCAAAGGATCAATAGGTTTATATGGATCGTATCTATACTAACTGGATTTTATCGATTTTGATGTGATATCCCGTTCGTAAAAGGGTTTCTACAGTCTGAACCTTATCTTTGTATATTTGAAATAATTTAGCAACGGTTTTTAACAGTTATGTGCTGTAACGAAATCCATGACTTAATAATATACCAATTAAACATAGATTTCGTTTATTGAAATCTAGAACAACATTGGATAGACGGGCATATCGAACGAGTTGGAAAATATATACAACGCAAAAAGGGAAAAAAGGAACATCACATTCCAAAAAGAATGGTAACGTTTATTGATTATTTTTTTAATTAATAGAATTTACAGTTAAAGAATGTTTTTCTATAAAATGTTTTCATTTCTGTTGATAGTTAGATTAAACTATCTGAAATAAATTTTAAACAAAAAATACAAATACAAAAACAATAAATAAAGACAAATGAAGAAATTAAATACGTTTTATTTTTGTTTCATTGACAAAGCAGCCAAATCTATTATCATTATAAGAATAAGGAGATGTGGTATGATTGTCAATGAAACAACTAAAAGAAGCAAAAAAGAAAGATGTGTCCAATAAAAAGTATGGCCTTCATCAATGAACAAAACCCATATCATATATAACAAGCTGTAAAAGGTCCCAGTATGATAAAATGTGAAATACTTTTAAAAAAAGTAATTCAACTGTCTCGTTAATACTACAACAAGAAACGGAAAACAAAAACGGCAGACTGCAACCAACGACAACCAATTGAGTACAGGCTCCTTGCTTCCGATATACACAAGACAAATTTGGCGCGGTTTGACATGTTTGTGAGCTCTCAACTCTCACTTACCTTGAACATGGGTATCACAGTTAGTACCGATAAAGCCAATATTCAATTATCTTACCATGATGTTAAATTGATAAAAATTCAGAATAAGCTTATCCAAAAGGAACAATACATTTAAATGGATCGTATCTCGTACTTTATAACAACGCCACCATAAAAATAAGGATGTGATTTTCTATTTGTTATAGTAGTTGTACAGTACTAAGATAATGAAATGTGGTATGATTGCCAAAAAAGACACTATACGACAGAAACCTAATGACGTGGATGTAAGCAAATATCGTAGCCAAACAGCTACAGTCAAACTTCAAAAACCAAATAGTTGTACCTATGAAAGAATCTAGAAAGATTTTAAGTAATTTTTGGTAACAATCGGTAATGACGGATTACGTTCATTGAAATGTAAAACATCACTGCAGACACCGGCTAAGCAAACGAGTTGGGGGAAAATACACAGAGTAAGAAGGGATTAAAACGATACCTTCCAAAAAATGGAAAAAGCTTTCCACTTCAATAATTAATTGAGGTATTTGAATTAAAGGTTATTTCAATAATAATATAACAATGTAACGGAAAAGGTGAAATAACAAAAATACCGAACTCTAAGGGAAATTCAAAACGGAAAGTCCTTTATAATATGGTAAAATCAAAAGCAAAAACGAATGGAATACAACTGTCATATTCCTGACTTTGTACAGCCATTTCCTTTTGTAGAAAATGGTGGATTAAATGGAAATACCTTATAACAATACTTAAGTCTAAAACAATGGTATAAACTACATATCTTTTAATTTAGGTAAATTTGAATGCGATATAAGGGTCAGAAAACTTAAGTTAGCTTCGAATAATAATATGCGTTCGTTATTGTTCTTCAAAGTGTGCATGAAATCATAACACTTCTATTTTTTTAATAAGCTAGTTATCTGCATTTTACAGCAGCTGCTTATTCCTTTTATTTTCTATATATGGTATGAATTCTATAGAATTTTGCAATTTATTTTTGTCTTCACCACCTGCCTTTGTTTTATCAACACATCAATACTTTACAGATACTAGTCAATACTAAATATGCTTCGCGTCATGTCTAAATAGTAACAAATGGCATTGGTGCAATAGAATACAATTTTAAACTGCATAATTTCATTTGATTGATTAAGGAATGACCTAGTTATAAGATATAAATCACGAATCTTTAATGAATGACTCATGTGGCAATTAATGAATATACATGAGCTGAATCACAGAATAAAATTTACTGTAAATTCTCTTAAATTGAATTGTTCACAAGAAGAGCGGCATTAAAACACTGTTATTGTAGCATACATGTAATAATTAGTATTTCAAGGGATTGTTGTGTCACAAACATTAACCTTTAAGATATATTAATTCAGAATTTATAACAGATATTGATGTCTGTCATTTTGGTCCTTCTTGAAAAGAGACAAAAGGACATGGAAACGCCAGTTTTGTTTGACATGATTTGAAGCTATAAATAGCATTTTGACAGGTAAATTGTTCTGTTCCGATCATTTTTCGAAATATTACATATCGAATCAATATGAAATTATGCATACGGCATAGTTTAAACATGGGCTATACAAAGTTATTATATGACTAAAAATTTTCTATTTTCCCATTGGCTAAAACCATAGGAAATCCTCTTTGATAAAACATTATATTCACCGCGGCAAAATCACGGGAGGTTAATATAAGATTTCGAACAGCGTCCGTGTACCTAAACAGATATTCCAAGGCAACGTCAATGGCATAGGTGTATGACGTTATGTAAATTCCCGGTTTTTTTTCTTTTTTTTTCTTGTTTTCGGTGTATTTTTCTCTTCTTGTTTTCGGTGTTTTTTTATTAGTAAACTTTATTGAATATTTCAACTCATGAAAATTAGCCACTTCAAAAGAAGATGATATATTTAGTATAACAACAGGGATCAGTTTTAAAAGTATCTTGAGCAAATACTAGAAAATTGAAAAAGGATAAAAAGTCATATAATAAACAATTGTTGACGTTTGATTTTAGTTGATACAATGATTTATCAACCCCAGAGATATGACATTCACCCGCGGCCGTTGGCCTCGGTGAATATCATATCTCTGGTGTTGATAAATCATTGTGTATCAACCTCATCAAAAGTCAATAATTGTATAATATCTACAGTATATCGACATAGTTTAAACATGGGCTATACAATGGAATCTACCGTATATCGACATAGTTTAAACATGGGCTATACAAAGATATCTACCGTATATCGTCGACAGCATATATTATTAGTTACATAGTGCGCTAGTGACCTAATACGATACATATGGGATCAGTAAATTCCATATGGGGTGAGAGCGAAGCTCGAATATCTACCGTCTATCGTCGACAGCATATATTATTAGTTACATAGTGCGCTAGTGACCTAATACGATATATATGGGGTCAGTAAATTCCATATGGGATGAGAGCGAATATATACCCATATGGAATTTACTGACCCCATATATATCGTATTAGGTCACTAGCACACTATGTAACGAATTTATCTTACCGACTATCTTAACATGTGGTATTTAGACTAGTGGCCTTTCAAAGTGTTCAAGTCTTCAATACCGTTAGTATTAAGAACCTACTTCCATTGGTCTATACAAAAACAAATGCCAATAATAACAATCTGTTATCTTTAAATTTGTTCTATGAATTTATTTCAATCGTTCATCATCAATTTCTTCGTCTGTTGAAACCTTTAAGATTTTCCCCCAACACCATGTTGTTTTTATAAAGGGACGTAACACCACTACTAACCGTGTATTGAAATAAGCCCCGCCTACTAACCCAATATAGAATATACACGGTCTCCACGAGGTTGCTTTTAACCAATCATATTCCTAGAAATGTATAGGAGGTAAGATAATGACCTATAAACTATAAGATTTATAAAAAAATAGAAAACAACACGTTTAATAATTTCATGCGTCCGAAGCGCTTTTCTGGTTTTACCTTCATCAGGAACGCTCAATGCCAAACATTTGAAATCCGAGGGATGTATAAGTACCGAAACAGTTGAAGAGCTATATAACAAAAATACCTAAAACAAATAGCCAAATTCATCTAAGGTCAACTTTGACTGATGGAGTTGAAACCTTAGTTTCTTTATAATTTCAAAATTTATAAACGGACAATTTTAGAAAAGTTTGTTATAAATCATGTCAGTATCGAAGTACTGACTACTGAGCTGATGATACCCTCGGGGACTGATAGTCCACCAGCAGAGGTATCGACCCAGTGATGAAAAAATAGAAAACAACACGTTTAATAATTTCATGCGTCCGAAGCGCTTTTCTGGATTTACCTTCATCAGGAACACTCCATGCCAAACATTTGAAATCCGAGGGATGTATAAGTATCGAAACAGTTGAAGAGCTATATAACAAAAATACCTAAAACAAATAGCCAAATTCATTTAGGGTCAACTTTGCCTGAGGGAGTTGAAACCTTAGTTTCTTTATAATTTCAAAATTTATAAACGGACAATTTTAGAAAAGTTTGTTATAAATCATGTCAGTACCGAAGTACTGACTACTGAGCTGATGATACCCTCGGGGACTGATAGTCCACCAGCAGAGGTATCGACCCAGTGATGAAAAAACAGAAAACAACACGTTTAATAATTTCATGCGTCCGAAGCGCTTTTCTGGATTTACCTTCATCAGGAACACTCCATGCCAAACATTTGAAATCCGAGGGATGTATAAGTATCGAAACAGTTGAAGAGCTATATAACAAAAATACCTAAAACAAATAGCCAAATTCATTTAGGGTCAACTTTGCCTGAGGGAGTTGAAACCTTAGTTTCTTTATAATTTCAAAATTTATAAACGGACAATTTTAGAAAAGTTTGTTATAAATCATGTCAGTACCGAAGTACTGACTACTGAGCTGATGATACCCTCGGGGACTGATAGTCCACCAGCAGAGGTATCGACCCAGTGATGAAAAAATAGAAAACAACACGTTTAATAATTTCATGCGTCCGAAGCGCTTTTCTGAATTTACCTTCATCAGGAACGCTCAATGCCAAACATTTGAAATCCGAGGGATGTATAAGTACCGAAACAGTTGAAGAGCTATATAACAAAAATAACTACTTTATACTAAAGATATGTTTTATTGATCGGTGCCAAATAAAATGGTGCAATTCTATTATTAATAATTCGCCAAAATAAACCTAAGGCTACAAGGAGCCTGAATCACTCTTCTTGCAAAAAAGTGTCGTATTGATGGGATATAAAATATTAACAAAGCCTCCCACGGAATTAAGATGCCCTTTTCTAATGAGTCAACAAGTCTCTGTAACTACAATTATTTTTCATAACGGCAAAAAAAAATCATAAAATCACCGAAAAACCGTTTGCTCTATTTTTTGGTCATGCCAGGCATGCAAGTTGAAAAATCCTAATATACTTCACAAATAAAACTATACACAGTAAGTGTCATTCATGTAAAAGTCAGTTTAAATTGGTCTAGTTGCTTCAGATATAAATGTCTAAAAATGGATGAAATTTATAGGTCACAAATGATCATTTTATATGAAAAGAAAAGCAATTCCAAAAATATTCAGTTGATAGTTTTGGTCATGTGACTTAGTTTGTAGCTTTTATATTGCTGATCATTTTTGCTGTGTACATTTTCTGTCTGTCTATTTTTTCTATAAAGGTTGCCAATAGAAGGAAGACATGCTATAAATATTTTCAAAAGTCGCCATTTTAGAAATGGATGGATGGAGAGAGGATGGGAGGGAAGGACATCGATCCGGTTTGGCAGAGCATCCTTCGACTTGCGACAGTACAAAAGAATTAATTGCACATACATTTATGAAAAGGGCTTACTGTCCATACTCTCGGGTAATCCTTTCTATGCATTATTGCTAAATAAAAAATAGTATTGTATTTACAAGCCAGAAGCAACCAGATATACAATATTGAAAATGTTGTCTCCTCTAGATCCTAATATTTTGGTACGTATTACGTTAAACAAGAGAAAGGAGGAAAATATGGAATCCGTTAATTTTGAATAGTTTCAAGTTCAACATGAATAGTGTTTAAAGTGACAATTAACTTGTTTTATATACCAATTATTTAGCAGAACATACTTAATTCGGACACGTTCATATCATATAAATGTCAAGGAAATACAATAGCTATCTTTTTGCGAGAAAAAAAGTTCCAGTGGGTTAATCTTTATTTCATGTTTGAAATTGCTTTAAAAACGAAATATAACAGACAATTATATACGTTGAAAAATAATCAAAGAATCGTCTACATTCATCTTCTGGGAAATTTCATATGATATTAAATATTTAAAAGTAATCTTGAATGTTAGTAGCAAAAATGTAGATTTAGGAATCCAGTCAGCAATTAAAGATAATGTGACATTTGTTTTATACCAGACCTTGAAGTTTGGTTCAATTGCATTTCATGTCAAAACAATTCTTCTGAAATTGACAGGATTTTAATTCAACTTTATTATCTCTTTGATTTGTTCACTGATTTGAATTCAATGTGAATATTTAATTGGATAAAGTGTCGTTTGAATTTAGTCAATAGTAATGCCTTTTAAAGGAGAAACTCCTGTATTCATCATAAAAGTTTATATGAACATATATACATAATCAGGGTCCCGTTTATCGAAACAGTCTTATGATTAGGACATGTCCTAAGAGTATCTTAGGACATACCTTTGTCCTAAATGGGTTTATCAAACGTGTCGCGATTTAGGATTTTATCCTAGGAATTGTTATCATAACGTTAATGGTAGCAATTTTACTGCACCAGATGCGCATTTCGACAATTAATGTCTCTTCAGTAATGCTCGAAGCCAAAATATTTGAAAATCCAAAACTAATTAAAACATTGAAGAGCTGATAAAACCAAAAAGGACAAAAAGTATGGCCAACGCTGGGCAAGGAATCAGAGCTTGGCGTGAGGGAGATATATATTCCTTAATTTGAAATTATTTCCAAAATTTTGTAACAGCAAATTTCAATAACACATTATCCGTATTTTTATGCCAGTACCGAAGTACTAGCTACTGGGATGATGATACCCTCGGGGAATAAAAATCATCCAGCAGAGGTATCGTCCCAGTGGTTGTTATAACGTTAATGGTACCAATTCTACTGCAACAGATGCGCATTTCGACAATTAAGGTCTCTTCAGTGATTTTCGAAGCCAAAATATTTTAAAATCCAAATCTTATTCAAAAATTGAAGAGCTGATACAACCAAAAAGGACAAACAGTATTGCCAAAGTCGGCAGGGAATCAGAGCTTTGTCAAAATTATTTCCAAAATTTTGAAACAGAAAATTTCAATAACACAACATATTGGTGATACCCTCGGGAACTAAAATTCCACCAGCAGAGGTATCGACCCAGTGGTAAGTTTATGACACCAATTTGAGTGTCTCAAGATGGTTCTATCTTTTGGATATATTCTATGATACTTTTTGTATCTCAAACCCTCTTTAATCACTATTGGTTGAAATATTGGAAATTTTAATAAAAAGTAAAGACGGTTGTCACTAATAGAGCAGGAACTGCTTACTCTTGCTGAGCACCTGAGTTAATCTCCGGTTTTAATTTAAGTTTGGTTCGTGTTTGTTTAATTTTTAGTTTCTGTGTGGTGTTTTATTGCAGTTTTGTTTTTTGGTCATGATGCTTTTTTGGATTTTTTTACTTGTGATTTTATTACTTCTAGCTTCGTATCTAATATCCCTGTCTCTCTTTCTTTCTCTTTACACTACATTTTATAAGAATGCATGTTTGTCATTACAGCAAATTGAATTATATATAGGATAGTTTTTTAATTATCTTCTCAAACTTGATTACAAGTCCTCAAAAATAAGTCAAATAATAGATTACAGTCAAACCAATGATAAATCCGGACAGGAAATGACTTTTAGACTATCTCAAATAGATTAGCCAGTGGTGTAAACTATTGTCATTGACAATTTTGTTTTCAGGAAACCTTTTCTCGTGATAAATAATTTTCAGCAAACAAGATCTTTCGTCTTATAAAAAATTCAATTTACTAACCAAGGAATTTATTAATTAGCTTCAAGAAAAGGCTTCATTAAACACCGTGTACAGTCTGTATGTAAATAGAATATATCGTATTTTGCTGAGAATACTGTATTTTATATATATTGCAAAACATATAGTGGCATTACCAGCAGGAAGAATCAGATAGAGTATGTGAAGATTTTTTTGAATTGATACTACTATAAGAAAGCCAGATTTGTTTTAAAAAAAGGTGTTTATGAAATGATAAAGAAACTCAGAGGTTTTTTTTTTAAATGACGCGCTTGTTTTATTAACCCGACATTGTGACATAGTACGATCGGGTTTGGTGTTATATTTTCCCGTTTAAACTGCTGAAAAGATAACACTTGACACGTATGTACAAGTAAACATGTACTTTGGTCAAGAGAATTTGTTTAGGGGTATATATTTACATACCGAAACAATATCTCTAACATTATATTTCTCTGTTGTACGAAATCTTAGAGGACGGAACCATGGCATATGTTATTATAATATGTCTGATAATATATTGATGTGCATTTTCGTTTGATTTCAAATGTGCATTTAGCATTCTATCAGTGATCGAAATAAATAGGATAAATACTGACAAAAATAGTTTTGAATTACTTTAATGCTTCAATTTCCAATAGACCTTCAAATTTGACTCTTCGAAAATTTACAGTAATAATATAAACTTTACTAAAACAAAATCCAAAAATACATTCAATGGCTAGCTGCAAATATAATTATCCCTTATATGATTATTAACTTATTCAACTACAACACAGTGACTTTTTTGTACTTTTACAATAAAGTATCATGTTTGTTTTGGTATTCTATGTCAATCACAAGGAAACAAAAGACGCCCCATACCATCTCTACAAGATAAAAATATTTATTCAAATATGAGCAGCCTCATTATATGAAATATTGCTTCTATATGCTAAACGTTCATTTACCGGTAAATTCATAGATGTCACAAATTTATAATTTGTACTCATTTGAAATACAGGGGGCCTCGGTGGCCGAATTGTGTAAGTAGTCGAACTACTGTATCACTAGCCAGTCAACACTGAGGTTGTGAGTTCGAATCCCGCACGTGGCAGCTAAGCTAGATTCCAATCTTAATTGATTAGGATTGTCAGTTTTCCTACCGAAGGTCGGTAGTTCTCTCCGGGCACTCCGGCTTCCTCCACGAATAAAAACTGACAGCCACGAAATAGCACAATAGTGGTGAAAGTGTTGTTAAACACCAAACAATCAATCAATCAATCATAAGAAATACGCCTTCCAAAATATACTTACAGAAACAGACATTTAATATATATTTTAGTTAGCTTGACATGTGTTTATGAGGTACGCTCAAAGAAGACAAATACACAAAAAGTTTCATGGTATTAACATAAAACAAAAGGGTCCAACAGTACAGTCAAAACTATATAGAAAAATGAAAATAACACCAAGTCTTTATAAATTGTATGCATCCGAAGCGCTTTTCTAGAGTTACCTCCATCATCAACTTTCAAAACCAAAAATTTGAAAGGCAAGGATGTATAAGTACTCAAACACAAGAAGAGCTATATGACCAAAAGAGACCTAAAAATAATAGCCAAAACTCATGTAAGGTCAACTTTGTCTGAGGGAGTTGGAACCTTAGTTTCTTGATAATTTCTAAATTTACCAACGGACAATTTAAGAAACTTTTATGTACTAGTATGTTTTTAATTATGTTAGTACCGAAGCACTGACAATGAGCTGATGATACCCTACAGGACTAAAAGTCCACCATCAGTGCTAGAAAATATAAATAACACTTTATAAAGTGTATGCGTCCGAAGCGCGTTTCTTGAAGACGATCTTTTAGAAAATGCATTTAATAAGTTTACAATCAACCATAAAGTTGAAACAGTTAATTCGTCCATGTATAACTATTACGCCCCTCCTTTTCCTTGGACCCTGAATCCGCCCCTGGTATACAGGTATTATGCTGTCCTTCATTTCAGACAAAGCGTAAATAGAAGGCTGCATCACAGGAAATATACCAAGGTTAAAACATAAACTTAAAAGATAAACAGGATGTTATGTACATATAACATGTATATATATAAAACACGTATTTTATAAGGAAGCCGCCTGGTAATCGTTCTCTTGCACATAAATCATCATGTTGGTCACAAAGGTTAGTATAAACTTTTGTTGTGAAATTGTTTTTGGCAAAATGAAAAGGGGGTTTGCATCGCTTTATAATATAGTATAAGATTACTCGCTCGTAAAACTGAAATCTTAAAAGAGTTCCAAAGAAACAATTAACAATGCATGGAACCGCTATAATGTATCGACATTTCGTTCGTATTTAATATTAGACGCCATCTAATCATCCATCGAGATGACCTCCAAACACTGCCGACCGTCATATAACCCGATATTATTATAAAAAGTAAGAAAAGCACGAACAATCGTATAATGACGATTTTTCCATGTCTGTATGATTTCATGTTAAAGATTAAAAATATATGTAAATCACCGTTTTATCTGTATAAGAATGATATTGTGTGGGACCCATATCAGTAAACTAAATTGTTATTCCAGGTGTGACCCTTTTTTCACTTTTCAATGTTGACATTCTTTTCTTTTGATGAATGAACATGCTGACCGTATGCTTTACACATGTGCAACCATCTTCACTAAAGTTTAGATAAAAGTTGCATGAATACGGATTCAAATGAGTATATTCATTGACTTGCAAGCCAATAGTTTTTTTTTTTTAGCTTATTTTGATGAAATTGGACTAAATTGACTGCTAATAGCGAAATATTATTTTGAAAATGGTGCACACGACTTTCAAACCCGTGCGTACGACTTTCAAAATGGTTTGCACATTTTTAAAAGTCGTTTGCACCATTTTAAAATTTTAGCGCACCAGTTTTTAAAAGACGTGTGCACCAATTTTAAAATGTCGTGCGCAAGAGTTTCGAAGTTGTGAGCACCAGTTTGAAATACGTGCACCCGATTTTTTATACTGGTGCGCACCAGATTTAATCTCCGGGAACATGACGAAAATAATTATATTTTCATAGCACTTAAGGGGCTCCGTTGTATCTGTGACTATGCATCCCTTTAAAAAAATATGTTATTTAAAGTAAAAAAAGTATGTATAAAGAATCTGTCTGATTTTTTCAGCTTCTGGGTTTAATAATTTTAGTAGCTGATGTTTTGGGAGACGTTCTTCCTGTGATCAGAGATCGCAGACAAGGTATTTATATGTATAAAATGAAAGTGTCTTTGAATAAAAAATTACAGATCACGATCACCAAATGACTTTTTTTCAGAATGATTATGACTGAAACTTCTCTCCAATTCTACGCTCTATGTATTTCTAAAGATATTTCATATAATTTTGAAATCGTTTTTATTCAAGAAACAAATGAATGATAAAGATATCCAAATCATAATCCAATTAATAAAAAACTCCTTTTATACATTACACATAAAATCCAATTTACGTTTAAATGTAGCAAAACAACACCAAATATTAGTGGATAATAAATAATGCATACAACAACCAACACATCTAACTTTAAAGTATATATAATAAATAAGATAGATTTGAATTGAATTATTTTAAATGTTTTTTTTAGATATTCAAATAACTTTCATGATGTCGTCATATGTTTCTTCTCAAATACATTTTTCAATGCAATATCTTATCTACATACATTCCATTTGTCGTCATTAACCCAATTAACTAGAGCTCTGCCAATTAACAATTACCTATCTTAACTGACCTGTATAAATTATAATCTACAAAAGATGTTAGTTCGAAGAGGAGGGGGCCGGGGGGGGGGGGGGGGGGGGGGTTTGGGGGGGGGGGGGGTTAAAATAACACTAAACATTATTATGTTTTCACTTGGAGGACAACTTCTATATTATGTCCAAAGTTTTATGACACCAAAGAGGCTTACATTCCTTGGAACAGACACCAAAGTTTACTAATGACAATTCTTTGAAAAATCAGTGTTATCGGTTTTCTTAACTCATCTTTGATCGCAGAGTTAAAACTAAGTTCAAAATGTGTGGTGACTGAAGAAAATGTGAAAGAACTCAAGTTGAACAGATTTGTCCTTACAACAGCCCCGAAAATACCTACAGGTTGTACACCTATATAATTGATTCGGGGTGTAGAACTATGGTCAATCCAAATCATACACATCTCCTTATGTATGTATTTTTATCCATTTAAGGTCGGGCAATCCTAATAATCCTTGCATCTCTAACCGTGCATGCTGTGCAGCTTTGATACGAGAAAAGGAAAAGTCTAGTAAAGACAATCCAGAAAATGTTTCTACTCTAGATCAACATATACCACGCCAGGTTCAAAATAATTTTCCAAACAACAACAAACTTCCGAATCGTCCTGATTCATAGAGAAAAATAAACATCGTATAGAGTTACTATTGCTCATAGCTTTTTCTCTTGTGTGTTCTGGGTCAGGGCAAAAATATGATTCTAGTCTGCGATTAGGACTAATATAAGTGGTTTGTACGACCATCTCTTGAAATATAACTTGATGTCTCAGAAACTGTAATCGTTGTAATAGTGACCTTTCAGAAACATTTCATACATTTTACGATTTGTTATATACTATAATGATATTGACGTAACGGGTATTGTTTTATGTATATTGTTCATCCTCGGATTATTGGTCCGGGATCGTATGATCCATAATATAGTCTTGTCTCATATGACATTATCCCGTCAACATAGGGGACCAGCTTTGATATTTCTCCATTTCAATCCACTAGTCATTAAATGTAAAGTCTGTTTAATGGTCACATCTTCAATATTTATATAATATCTCCAAATATCATGTATAATATACGTCATATACAATGAGTGAACACAAATACAATCTCTTGATAAAGTGCGCGTGTGTACCAGTTGATATTCTAACCAGAACCTTCTATATATTTATGCTCAAACTGACCAGTCTCAACTTTCTCGTGATAACGTACTATTACATCTGCTGTTTATTTTACACCAAACCTTGCTTTATGTTTACTGAATATTTTGATAAATTTGACTATGTTATTGCAACTCTACAGTACATGATCATCATCCCATGTACAGTATACACTGTCAACATAAACGATTAAAGTATTGACAATCAACTCTTTGATGCAATTGACCTCGCCACAATTTTATAATTATCATCTGCCGAAAATTACAAAGGCTTATTTGTCATGTAAATTTGAATGTAATTTTACTAGCTGTCAAAACTTAGTCCATGTTACTACACTAGTTGATGCCTATGTTCCAGAGAATATGAGTATTTGGACCTTACGCGTATGCTCTTGACCATATGCGTATACTCATATGGTCCGACCATACCGAAATCGGCACCATTTACTAGCTGAAATCATTTATCTTTGACATATTGTCTGAATCTAGGTGTATATCTCATCTGCCTTCGCTAGAGTCATATTAAAGCGCCTTTATCCTGTCGAAACCACAGGCGTTAGGGGCATGAACCTTTTTTTTCCTTTTTCTCTTGGTGTTCAAATTAATTTTATGCTAATTTCTACTAATTTTCACGTAATTGATGCGGTTTTGTTGCTATACATATGGTCATACAATTACAGTTGTTAATACTTGCTGCCTCTCTATTCTTATTTTCCACACAAGAATAAAGGGACAGCATGTGTAAACTACTCTTATTGTAAAATCGTATCAATAGGACCCTAAATAACTAAAACTGATGTGAAATATTTAAGAAATTTAATTT
Organism: Mytilus californianus; assembly: GCF_021869535.1. Taxonomy (NCBI): domain Eukaryota; kingdom Metazoa; phylum Mollusca; class Bivalvia; order Mytilida; family Mytilidae; genus Mytilus; species Mytilus californianus. The sequence continues at coordinate 29,210,030 of NW_026262690.1, read as the reverse complement.
ACATAACAAAATTAGGCTTTATACAACGAAATATGGATAAATGTCCAATGAATATAAAACGTCAGGCATATATAACTCTAGTAAGACCAACACTAGAATTTGCTAGCAGTGTCTGGGACCTACATCCAAAAAAACACATACACCAACTGGAAATGGTCCAAAGAAGAGCAGCCAGATTCATCAGACATGAGTATTTTCGAGACCCGAGCATAATATCATCTTTATTAGAGGACCTAAAACTACCACAATTACCGGAGAGACGAAAAACATCACGTCTACTCCCTTTTCACAAAATAATCCACCAACTTATTGCAATCCCAATTCCAGAATACTTGATGACACCAGCAAGAATGACTCATCAGTTCCACACAAATTGTGTTTTTATCTACACCGGCGCCGGTATATCTATGTTAAACACCTGTACATATGATTTTAAAAGAGCACAGTTTGGATGACACAACAACTTTATCTCAAATATTCGTGTGATCTTTACGGATTACAATGTAGATGTGGGATAATGCTTTGAAATATACTAAGTTTTCACCATTAACCCATTAACAAGTTATAAAATTTAAAATTGAAGGCAAAGGGGGGAGGGGGTGTAAAATAAAAGATAATTTATGTTCTATCATGTATCTTTTTCCATGATTCTATTAATATATTGAATTGACATATTCCATTTAGATACTACTATTTTTGCTGATCCATCTGTCACCATTAGAGATTTTTTTTTATCTTTTTTGTTTAAACAAGTAGTTCCAATATATTAAAATTTTTATGTGTCATTATTAAAAAAAATGTTTAGTTTGGTGCAAAAAGAGATAACAGACAGCCACTAATTATATACGACACAAACATTTTAAAATCATTTTGAACATGTTGTATCAGTCTTGTTTTTTACTTGTTTCATATTTTATCTTTTCTAGTTGTTGCTTGCAGCGAAAGGCAAACTTATGGAGAAAGTGAGTAAACCAAAAAGATAGAAATATTAAATGTATTATTTGAATTGGTGTTTTTTTTAAATATCTAAAAACCTTAGCTTTTCAAGCCTATCATACACGCATTCTTAAAAAGATTTCAAAGAAACTAAATCGTCAATCAAGGGCATTAAATCAATATGAATGCGTAAACTTCTCTTTTTACTGGCAAACCTGTTGAAATGTGTTTGTACATGTGAGATGATTTCACTATACTTATGTAGTTACTAAGCAAATTCCCCCAGTTTCTTCCTTACTTTCCTCATTTTCAAAACCGTTTTGAATTTTGTATGTAATCCATCTTGTTTTAATATATCGGATCAAACTAAATTATAACATCTTGAATTACCTCTACACAAATCTTTGTATTCGTTGATTTATTTATCAAGTCAACAATCTGCAATTTGTACGCACACAAAGTTATTTTGAAATTACCTTGTTTTTATTAATGTTATGAGGTCTTTGGTGGATATATATTTCATTTACATGCAAACCACATCTCCTTATTTTTGTACACATCAGGTACACCCGAGATATAAGTACTGGAAGTCGAAAATATTTAACATTTGAGATTACAAAAACCAAAAGCAACACTATATTGAAAAGCCAAATTTAGCTGAAGTTGAATTTATGGATAATTCTCCGAGAATAAATGTGATAACAAATTACATTAACAGGAAATAAATCCAAATATTTGTAAACCGTTAAATAATTAAACATAAGAAAGATTTACTGGATGTCACTTGTAGTAGTATAACTTGCCTTTTTATAAGTATAATCATTAGTGCTTACATCCACTTCATTTATACTTTGGTGGATAGTTGTCTCATTGGCATTCATACCACATCTCCTTATTTTTATTTTGCTACTAACGATTAGCCCTGTGTCGATTCAATGGTAGGTATAGTGTCCGGCTGAGACCCGGGGGCTGAGATCATGTTTTTTCCAGTTAATCTGTCCACTATTTTCGAGTGTAGACCAGTTTTTTTTCAAGTTATATTATGTTGACATGCGATCATGTCGATTTACTGCTGTTTTGCAAGTACAATAATTTTATTTATGATTGTTCGTCTTATGCTGATTACATTACATGTTTTGAGCACAAACGACGCACAATTTCCGTGTTGTTCACTAAAATTCGGTCTTTTATGTTGTCCGGTTTTTTCGACAGCAACATTATTAAAACGTCCAGGTTTTTTAACAAATGGTCCGGGTATTTTTTATGAAAATATGAATAAGAAAGAAGACGTGATTAGCCTTAGAAACTGACTTTTTCTAGTTTATAACTGTAATTTAGTGAAGGACAATATTATATATTCCCAATAAGTTACTAAACAAATTTAACCCTTTTTAATTTTAATGCAAATTTTCTGTTCTGAAATTGTTTTACCATAACCTTGCAGTATGAAAATATAATAGAAATCACTGTATTTATAAAACGGTCTGTAGCACCGAGTACAGGGGACTTATAGTTTTTTGTTTAGGGGCCAGCTAAAGCCCGCATGCGGGTGCGGGATTTTCTCGCTGTGTTGAAGACCCATTGGTTGCCTTGGGCTGTTTTCTACTCTTTGGTCGGGTTGTTGTCTCTTTGACACATTTCCCGTTTCCATTCTCAATTCTATTATATCAGAAAAAAAGACCCAATTCTTCAAAACTATTCTTTTCACAATTTAAACACTTGTCAACCTGGCCTTGGGATAATGAGCTTTACTAAGGTATTATAGTGCGTTATTGCTTTGTGAACAACTGTAACATACGCTTGATCAGACTCCTATTCACAGAAGTAGCATTTGAACATTGTGCTTGTTTTTCCATTTAAGGAACGGTAAAACCATCAAGACAAATAGTAAATGAAACATTAAAGATGTGTTTTCTGTTAAAAACCTATAAATACCCGCTAAACACACTATATTTACGTACGTCTCAATCAATTGTGCTTACATAAAGATTGTTTACATCACGAATATTTAGTGGATGGAATCCATATCAGTACGTTAAAGACAGTTCACATCGTTATTGAATCGACATCGATATACGTATGTTTTGATTGATACAACATGTTTACCTGGGCGTTGACTTACTTGGATGCAAAATTATTTGAGCTATCAAAATATAAGTATGCCGATGTCCATTTAATTTATAAGCTGTGAAAAACAAAAATATATACAAATAAACGATGCTTTTTTTATGAAATGTGCGTGTTAATACAGCATTATCAAACTGGTTCAATGTGTTGGTATCGTGCTTTGAAAAGTACTTTATATGAAACTTTTCATTGTTTTTTAAACGTAAATGCACTGACATATAACATTTTAAGTCAGGAGTTTTGTTTATTCACTCGATTAAACCTGGACCACACTAAAACAAAACCGGACTGCCTAGAAAAAACCATATACATATAAAAAAAATTATTCTCAAAATGTCCTTGACATTCCAATTACAAGATATTTTGAAAAGTGTCTGTCAGTGAATATCTATGGATATATTATTCCATGTATGCATTTCCTTTGACATTTGCATTGGTATTTTTACAAAAATGTTATTATTCTATGTTTTGACATAAAAGCATTGTAAGGCTAAATTAAACATTCATAACACAAAATAATGTAGAGTTGATAATAGCTTTTTATCACAAATACCAAATTACCTTTAGTTACTTTATATTAAGTGTAAGCATCTATTTCGTGTCTTAACAGAAAGGAGGTCTGTTTGTTTCCATTTTTTTTTTTATCATATTCACTCGAAAAAACACGATCCGAGCCGGACACAATTTTCTTTGCAAGTTATTTTTCTCACCAAACATTTTACGGTACTATCATGTATATAGCCAAAAAGTTGCGGATTGTCCTTTAAATATTTGATTTTGGATTGATAGAGTATTGATGAAAGTTGTACTATACTGCGGTTGTTTAATTTTTGCGCCTTTAGACTACATATTTCTGTTGTATTTTCTACATTGAAATTCTGTACAGAAATACGATAATTGGTGTTTACAAAAGATAAGGTGTCTTGCTTTTGCATGAAGTTGTTGTATGAAGTTTACTCCTAACGAAAGTACAGCCGCAGACTGGTTCTCTCCCTTGCAACATACGGTTATCTGTCAGAGCCAACCGGATAAAGGACAGGGAACCATTCTAGTACAATCGCTAATCTAAACATACAATCTAAAAATAATTGACTTCGGGTTTTCTTTCAGTTATTGCGGCCATTCTTTCATACGATGTTGTTATTGTTGTGCTTGTACTTGTGTTTTTGTTATCATTTATATTGCTATTATAAAGTTATAAAGTTAAGTGCCTTTTGGTTATCAGAGTTGTATTGTATGTTCGTTTATTTACCTTTGTTAATTCAATGATCTAAATTGAAAAAGGGTAACAAGTTTAAACCTACTACATTTGGATGTGCCGTCTTGTGTAAAGAACTTGGTCAGTTTGGGCTTATTCGCATTTCGACTTAGATGTCACTCTATATAAAGAAAAATTTCTCATCCCACCCGTGTATAAATTTTTAGATTAAGTTTGTAAGAATTCAACATAGGCGAAATGGAAAATTATGAAAACATAAAACCAAAGCAAAATTAATTCGTGTTCAATGAAGTTTATAAACGTACTGTATTTACTCGATACATTCGTGTTCAATGAAGTATAAATGTAGTGTGTTCACTCAATACATTCGTGTTCAATGAAGTATAAATGTAGTGTGTTTACTCAATACATTCGTGTTCAATAAAATATATAAATGTAGTGTATTTACGCAATACATTCGCGTTCAATGAAGTATAAATGTAGTGTGTTCACTCAATACATTCGTGTTCAATGAAGTATATAAATGTAGTGTGTTTACTCAAAACATTCATGTTCAATGAAGTATAAATGTAGTGTGTTTACTCAATACATTCGTGTTCAATGAAGTATATAAATTTAGTGTGTTTACTCGATACATTCGTGTTCAATGAAGTACACATATAGTGTGTTTACTCGATACATTCGTGTTCAATGAAGTATACATATAGTGTGATTACTCAATACATTCGTGTTTAGTGAAGTATAAATGTATTGTGTTTACTTGACACATTCGTGTTCAATGAAGTATAAATGTATTGTGTTTACGCGATACATTCGTGTACCATGAAGTATAAATTTAGTGTGGTGTTTACTCAAGACATTCGTGTTCAATGAAGTATAAATGTCGTGTGTTTAATCGATACGTTCAATGGAGTTTAACTGTAGTGTGTTTACTCGACACATTCGTGTTCAATGAAGTATAAATGTAATGTGTTTATTCGATGCTTTTTTGTATATACTGGTGTATATTTGAAGGAAGACGCTGTGCGGTCAAAGACGGCGTTAAGCAGTTGTTACAGAAAAGAAATGAAGATTGGTCCTGGGGAGAACGTGTAGAAGCTGAAGCAATAATTGCACTTCACTTAGCAAAGTACAAAGTATTCAAAAAGACAAAGGCATCTTTATACATCAGTGTAAAACAGATGAATATAGATCTGTTATCCGCTTTATCCAAGTAAACATTTATTATTGTATATTTCATATTCAAAGTTTACATTTATATTTATAGCCTGGCATCCGCTCAACCTCTTCTTCGCGTCTACTGTCGAGCAGTGAGCCAGGATCCAAGGCTTGTATATCTACTAACCAGATTACCAGTGGTAACACAATATGAATCTTAACTGCATTGAATAGAATTATGAATAACTAAATCAATTCCGGGTGCAAACATCAGTACGTGATTTTTATGTCCCGAGGAAAAGAACAAGCAGAGGTGTCAGTTTTATTGATTGAAAAGCTGTAGCCACGAGAGCAAGACATCACCATATCTTAAAACCGCTGCAATATCATTTTTTTGTATGTGATGTTCATATGGCCTATATAATGATGTTTTGGGTTTTCCTATAACATAAGCTCTTTTTTTCTGTAGAAACAATTCTTTGACCAGTAAGGAGTGGGGGCGTGGCAAGCTTGCATATTATGTATTAGGAGTAAAAGCTACTTGTCAGGATCCAAGAGATTTTTATGGCCATGACCTGATAGACAAACTCAAGAACCATCTAATAGTGTCATCTAGCTACCTTGACAGTAATAAATTTGCCTATTCGTTGATTCTTATAGCTTTGTGTAAAGCTGGCGAACCTATTGATACTCACAATTTAAATGATATCTCAACAACCCCAGGATATTACACATTTGGTGTTGGTAAGTTGCTCCGGTCCGTTATACTGAATGATGCCATTTTAATTGAAAATAGTAAAAAATTATAAAAAAATATTTCACGGTATTGAGATTTTAAATTTTTAATCATTTTGATTTTATCACAGTCGTCCGTTGCATATTTGATATTTTTGTTGTTGCTGAAAAATGCATTTTATCGGCAAGTTTTTCATATTTCATGAAACAATGTATTTTTTTAAAAAAATTTTATGGAACTGTATGATAGTTGAAGTTATGGGTTTCTTTGAAAAAGAACGAATATTCATTATATTAGTTTTAAGTAACGCAACAAAACATGAATAATGTACTTTAACTAGGGTTTCCATGCTAACAAGAAATGATAAAAAAAAAACAAATAAAAAACTAGATGTGTCGGAACTACACGAATTGCCCCACTCGCCAAAAAAAAAAAGAAGCCAGTTTTTAAGAGTGGAAATTTGAGAGTGAAGGTCCGTATAACTGTTATTTTCAGTCTTAGTCCAAATCCCGTAATTTCGACAAAAATCAGCGGAGCGGAACTAAACGTAAACTGGATCTGTAACTCATAGTAGACTCACATACTAAAAATCAGCTCAATATTTGAAGGCGTTTAGAAGAAAAGTCTGTATAACTGTTATTTTCACGAAATTTTCAAAGTCCAAAGCCCGTAATTTCGGCAAAAATCAGCGGAACGGAACCAAACGTAAACTCGATCTGTAACTCATCATATAAAACTCACATACTAAACATTAGCTCAATATGTGAAGGCGTTTAGAAAACAAGTACGTATAACTGTTAGTTGCGGAAAGACGGAATGACGGATAAGGGTAACACTATATGGCCATAAAAGTGTCTATTAAGTCAGTGGTTGATATCGATACAAAGGTTACCATGATAGCACCAGGGTGATAATCGATCAAGTAAAAACTTCTTTTATAATTAAGATATAAACTAGATTCTTTATTAAGGATGTTCGCTGATATTGTTTTTGACTTTTTGTCAGATATTTAAAATCCTCTGATTTTATCCATGTAGTGCCACTAAAAATTTTTCTTTTCATAATTTTATTACATATAGTTTAAAAGGCCATTATTCAAAATATCATAAAATCCTTGTTATGTTTTCATAGTTTTTGAAAGAAAAAAGGTGTCAATGTTAAGCGAATGAAAAATCTAGAGAGAATCCAGTCAACTTTTCAATCTCCAAAACAAGGACACGGACCTTTCATTTTTTTCTGCATTTTTAGTTCCGTTGTTTATATACTATCAATGTATAGCATTCTTTAGAATGCTTGTTTTTTTTAAAACAGAATAGCCATTATCCTTAAAGTATATCCAGGGTCAACAAACTAATAAATTTTAAGTACTTCGATTGAAATTTCAGATGAAGCTTCTTTAGTTTACATGGCCTATCATTGTATTGGTAATCCAACATACAAGAAAGCAGAAGACGCAGCGTTCAATTTTATTCTCAAAGCAAAGAATAAAAATGGAACCTTTGGCAATGAGTACTCAACTGCCCTAGCTGTGCAGGTATATAATTGGATTTACCACTAACATAATCAGCTTGTTGGCGAAAACATTTATTTACATTTTGTTTCTCATACTAGCATCGTTACAAACTGTTCCTACATGAAAGCGTGTTATATTTTGTGAAAACCAGTCCGTTCACCAATTTAATCATTTGGCTTTTATAAGGGATACCCCTTCAAAGGAACTAATACACTAACCATAAATTAATAAAATGTTATTGTTAAACATAAACTTAGCGTGGTTTCTTCGATACCAACTGGCCAGATAATAACCTCAATTAAAGATGATACAAGTTTTACTTTCTTATACGTTTACATGTAAATAGTTGATTTGAGAACATAAAATATATGCACAAGTTTCCATTCTTTGCTCTGCCGTGACATAAGTCTTCGTTTGGATCGTATCTGAATTCTTATAGTAATGTATGTACCTATTTTCATTTTTGGAATGATCTGCTGCAGGATTATAAAATAATTATATCATATTATTATGAAATGTTCACTTCATCCAATGATTTGGCTCACTATTATCTACAGAAAATTTCTGTTAGAATTCGTGACAGTCGCACTGCAGGTGTGTTGAATGAGATAGAAACAAATAAAAACGGAGGAATGGGGGATCTGAACAGTTCAACCAAACCGTCTGAGATTAACTTTGCTTGAGGGAGCTGTAATCTTATCATTAATTTAGTAGAATTTCATTATTTCTGAATCAAAAAGTTACAGACAAATGTTTATAATATCATGCAAGTATCAAATGACTCAAAAATATCAAATTTACAAACTAATTTTTTGGGGCCCTTTATAGCTTACTGTTCGGTGTGAGCCAAGGCTCCGTGTTGAAGACCGTACTGTGACCTATAATGGTTTACTTTTATAAATTTTGACTTGGATGGAGAGTTGTCTCATTGGCACTCATACCACATCTTCTTATATCTATGTACTTCTAACAGTTTCATACCAGGTGAAGATTGAATGCATATGATTTTAATGTGGATTCCTATGCGGTATCAGTTTTGCTCATTGTTGAAGGCTGTACGACGACCTATAGTTGCTAACATTTACGTCATTTTTGGTCTCTGGTGGATAGTCGTCTCATTGGCAATCATAGCACATCTCCTTATTATACATACATGACACATTGATGGGTATATTATGAGGAAATGTTCTATATTTTACCAATATTTTTCTGTCCGTAGAAAAATGTTCAAATATTGGATTTTGTAGCCTAAAAGGTATACTAAAGAGAGTTTTTTTTTTATTCTCGCTTTGGCACTAGATTTTGGTCAGCATGATACTGATTAAGCACTTGGCGATAGTTTGAACTCAATACTTTTCATTGTTCTTGAAATTGCCAATATACCATGAATTTTTGTTATCATATCATGATTATACAGTAATTACTTTGCAATTTTAAGGCAATATTTGCAAGTGGAAAAAGAACATTAAGACGCCAGACTAGGACTGGAATAGACTACATGGTTGATTCAATAGGTAATGTTAATATATTTTATAACTACTGAAATAGATAATTCCCCGTCAATTACTAAATATGGTTTATCACAATTAGAAGGTAATATCAAAGAAATTACTCCAATAAAGAAGAAACAATTGACTAAGGAGGAGATATGTTAAGAGTCATTATTTGGCCCCTGAAATAGGAAAACTTATTTAAGCCTTTCCAAATTATGTTAGTTTTATTAATAGACGAACCAATTGCTTTTGTCTTGAAACTTTAGAACAGATAGGTCAATTGTGCTGTCACTATGATGTAATAAACATGTCGAAATTTACGTATTTGACATAAAATTGCCATTTGACGCAATATATATATAAGCATGAGCTTTACCCTAATAGATATTTTACATACGATATTATCTTTGAAAAATACATATCTTTTTGGGTAAAGATATTATTCATATCTAAATATTACTGACAAGACCTCAAAATGAGGCTATGTTGTCAGCTTTTACTATTGGCAGTTGTAAAAAGTTTGAAGCCCTATTACACATATGGAAGACTAAAAAAAATCATACTGATGTCCGAGAGACTTTTGTAATATCTTCAGATCGTCTGAAGGATGTAATTTGAGATATTTATAGTAATTTTGATTTTCGAATCCAAGGGACCCTTCTCATACCTTCCCCTTTAAAAACACGTAGAAAAATATATATTTATGTTAGTATAATCATACTGTGATATATTGACTTTTTTGTAACTAAAATGTCTGCGCTGATAATTACATGAATAATTTTATGCAAATTATCCATAAAGTTAAATACACATAAAACAATTTTCATATTATTTCAATTTTCAAGTTATGAAAACCAAATGAAAAAAAAAGAACATATTGAAATAGCGCTTGAAAATTTTAATTGCTTAAAGCCTAGTTGCAAAATTAACATACATTTTCGGACGAATATATAATGTAATACATGAGATTATAAAAAGAATAGTCGGAGATCTAAAAAGATCGACATTACCTTAGACAAAAGAAAAATACAAACAGACGAACGACCGTCTGCAGAACACTACACAGAAAACTAAAGCTTAAGCAACATGAAACAATTAAAAGGATGACAACTCAGGAGCTACGGAAAGATAAACAGTGCTTTCTGCACTAGTGGTACCTGTCTTATTGCTTATAGCAATTGAAATCCAATGATAAGTCGTATACGGCGATTATATGAAATAAGTAGAGATGATGGGGGCTACGACAAGTGGTACAAGTCTTAGACATCTGTGTCAAATTTCAAAATGGATACCTTATAGGTGTCTATTGATAATAAGGGTAGTTAGTTGGGTTCTGTTCTGAATGACTTGTAATCCATGTCTCCTTTCATTTATATCCAAATCATGATTGCATCTGAACAAAGGTACCACAGAGACATATGTCAAATAAATTAGGCAACACCATGCTCAAATGAAAAATGAGGATCAGACAAACAAAAAATCTCAAAACACAAAACACAAATCCTAACAAAAACCAGGGTGAGCTCAGTTATTATACCAAAAGTGATTTGATGATAAGTCGCATTAATTCTGAATGTCAAAATCGATGAAAACATGAATGAATTGTGGCTACAAGTGTATCATATTCATGAACATTAACCAAGTCCTGTCTGAGGGTGTCCGATCTCAACTTTACCACTTAGAACCCATTGTTCAATAGCTTCCATGTAAAAAGTAACATTTTAGCATGGGCAGAAAACACTACACTGTAACAACTATTGACTGGGAGTTCTCCATATGTAGGTGCTGTTTGAATGTTGCTACATAGAAATGGTATGTCCGCAAAGGGGAAAATTGAAATTATATGTTTAGTTGTTTACTTAAATGTTCAACCGTCCATTCAATGTGATTTTTTGGATTTAAGTGGAAAAATGATTTGAGTGTACCTGTATTTTCTTTTATTTTAAGTTAACTGGGATACCTGCGATTAAGATAGCCACCAAACTTTGAATTATTCAGTAGGATAATATTATCTTAAAAGAGTATACTAGTCTTTTCTTGAAAAACGACAGTGTGATGTTGTGTCTCGTGCGAATAAAATAACAGCCGTCGAGGACAGGTGCACCGTTAGTTCCCATTGGAATACCGACTAATTATAAAAACATTAATTAAACGTAACAAATATGTTGTTTATATACATGTTTTCAAATGCCTCATGGTAATCATTGTCCTGGTTTGAAAAATGGTATCATGGATAATATGTTAAATAAACGCATTTAATGGTATATAAAGTCATTCGTTTGGTAATTCCAAAATTCTTGCAAAACGTCTCAACCCTAACCTCCAACACCTTCCCCTGATCAAACCTCTGGGTTTTTTTCAACCGTGCATTTGAAAATTTCAAACCTTTAGCGAGGATTCTCACATTCACCCCGCCTCCAGTATAAAGACCTGCAGGAATGATTTATTTCTGTTAACTTTTAGTTATTATGTTTTTTCCTTTTATGATTGCTTACTTGACTTAATCCACTTCGTCCCATGGGGGACATAGGGCGACCACAGTAGCTTTCCATCTTTTCCTGTCCTTGGCTAGTTTCTTTGCTTCACCCCATGTTTTCCCAATTTTCTGTAGATCAGATGTAAGATCTCTGCGCCAGGTGGATTTTGGTCGCCCTCTTTTACGATGACCCTGAGGATTCCAATCTAACGCCTGTCTAGTTACATTTGTGTTGTTTTTACGTAAAGTGTGTCCAATCCATTTCCATCTGCGTGTTGTTATCGTTCTTTCTATTGGTTCTTGTCTTGTCCTTTTCCACAATTCTTTGTTGCTAATGGTGTTTGGCCACTTGATTCCAATGATGTTTCTTAGACACCTGTTTATGAAAACTTGTAATGTTTTTGTAGATGCAGCTGTTAGTCTCCAAGTTTCTGACCCATAGAGAAGTATAGATTTTACATTTGAGTTGAAGATCCTGATTTTGGTGTTTGATCTAAGTGCTTTGCTCCTCCAGACTGGTTTAAGGATAGCAAAGGCTTGTTGAGCTTTTCTTTTTCTTGATTGGATGTCTTCATCTGTCCCTCCTGATGTACTGATGACACTTCCAAGATATGTAAACTCTCGGACATCTTCAATTTCAGCATCTCTCACTTTGGTTTTGTTAAGTTGGTTTGCGTTTACCCTCATAGATTTTGTCTTTTTCGAATTGATGTATAGTCCTACTTGTTTTGCCGTTGTTTCAAGGTTGGTTGCTTGGTTTTGCGAGTCTTCAAGGCGATGGGAAAGCTGGTAGATATCGTCTGCAAAGTCAAGGTCTTCGAGGCATGACTGTAATGTCCATTTAATACCTAGAGGAGTGTTGTATGATTTCCGACTCACCCAATCTATAACTATCAGAAAAAGGAGAGGGGAAAGTAAACATCCTTGTCTGACACCGGTTGATACAGGAAATGGATCTGTCAGAGTCTCTGCATGGCTCACTTGACATGTAAAACCGTCATAGAGCTGTTGGATGACGGATATGATTTTTTCAGGTATTCCATAATATCTAAGGATGTTCCACAGTACTTGATGGTCTATACTATCAAAGGCCCTCTCGAAATCTACAAATGTTAGGTATAGGGATGTCTGCCACTCAATGGTTTGCTCAATGATGATTCTTAATGTGGCAATTTGGTCAATACATGATCTCTCTTGTCTGAAACCGGCCTGTTCATCTCTCAGTAACTTATCAACTTCTTTCTTTAACCTCTGTAGGATGATGTGACATAGGACTTTGCTAGGAATGGAAAGCAAAATAATACCTCTCCAGTTGCTACAGATTGATTTGTCACCTTTCTTTGGTAGTTTAATAAGGATTCCTTTACGCCAGTCATCAGGTATATGTTCGTCATTCCATATTTTGTTTAGTAGTTGATGAAGTTTATCAATACAGATGTTATCCATTGCCTTTATAGCTTCAGGGGGTATGTTGTCAATTCCTCCTGCTTTTCCATTCTTTAGTTGTTTTATTGCAGCATTTACCTCTGCTTTAGTTATATCTCCTGTCTTGATATTCAGGACCTGTCTCTCTTCGATGTTAGGTGGGTCTGTTGGAGGGGGTCTGTTTAGCACTTCTTCAAAATGATCTTTCCATCGTTTTAATTGTTCTTCAATTTTGGTAATAACATTGCCATTTTTATCTTTTACTGTAGCGTTTGAGTTGGATCTTCTGCCACTTAGTTGTTTAGTTGTGTTGTAGAGAGATTTTATGTCTCCTTTGCTACACGCAATTTCTGCTTCTTGTGCTAGTTGTTCAACATAGTCTCTTTTATCATGTTTACAGTTCTTCTTCACTTCTTTGTCTTTCTCTCTATAAAGGTCTTGTGTTTGCCTTTTCTGTTGTCTTGTGGTGGCATTTAAGACTTTTTCTTTGGCTTTTCTCCTTTCTTCAACCTTAACCCATGTATTATCTGACATCCAGTTTTTGCGTTTATACTGCATATATCCTAATGTTTCCTCGCATGTTTCTAGAATTACATTTTTTGTCTGCTCCCATGTGTTGTTAATATCATTGTTCTCTATATCAAGGTCACTTATAGCTGAGAATCTGTTTTGAAGAGATATTTGAAATTCTTCTCTTATGTTTGGTATTTTAAGCTTCCCAACGTTAAACTTTCTTCTTTTGACAACTGTTTTTTTTTGGGCTAAAAGTTTCATCTTTATTGACCCTATAACTAGATGATGGTCTGATGCTGCATCTGCTCCTCTTTTTACCCTTACATCTTGCAGTGATGACCTCCATCTCTGAGAAATAGTTATGTGGTCTATTTGGTTTTCTGCATTTCCTGCTGGTGACACCCAGGTTACCTTATGGCAATTCTTGTGTTTGAAGAGTGTTCCTCCTATGACAAGGTTGTTGGTAGCACAGAGGTCTGCAAATAGTTCACCATTTTCGTTCATTTTTCCTATCCCATGAGGACCGATTTCTCTCTCCCATCCTTTTCTTTCTGATCCAACCTTAGCATTTAGGTCACCCATAAGTACCAATAGGTCCCTTTTTGGTACTTTTTCTATAGTTGTTTGTAATGAGTGGTAGAAGTCTTCCTTTTCACAGTCATCTGCACCATTGGTTGGGGCGTATACTTGTATCACGGTGGTTTTTTGGAAACGTGAGTTAAAGCGTGCTGTGATAATTCTTGGTGAGATGGGATTCCACTCTATCAGAGCTGTTTTAGATCTTTTTGTTATTAGAAATCCAACTCCCTTTTCATGTGGGTCATTTTGTTTGGTGTTTCCGGAATATATAATTGTGTGGCCTGTATTCAAATTTGTCATGCCTGATGTGTTCCATCTAACTTCGCTTAGTCCTAGAATTTCAATCTTGTATCTATTCATCTCTTTTGCTACTTGTGCACATTTACCACTTTGGTATAGTGTTCTTACATTCCATGTGCCTATTCTGGTGGTGAGTTTGTTTGAAAACAGCTCCATCGGCCTTCGCGTCATCTGCTGTTTTCGGTTAAAAACATGTTCTTCCTCTAGTCTGTGACGAGAAAGAGTAGTTGCTTTTGTAGTCGTTTCTGTAATCAATATTTTTTTCCAAGGCAGGGTGATTAACCCTACGCTTAACCCCCTGGGCCCGGAGGACCGGCAGCTTTTCTGTAGGGGTTTCCATCCCTTAGACGATTGCTGCTGCTATCGAGTTCCATCTACCCGGATTTTCTGTCTGGTTTTACTACCATAGCCTTCAATTCAAAAATCCAATCACAAGGCAGTGATACTATTTAACCCATAGCTGGATTCAGACAGGTATATTGTCTTAAAAGATGAAGGCTAAGACATCCCGGTGATATGAATTCCTTTTTCACTAAATTTATAGTAACTGTGATTTTGACATTTGATTATAGAACTCAAAATAAAAAAGGATCTACAATAAATTCAAATGTAAAAATAAGGAGATGTGGTATGATTGCCAATGAGACAATTATCCACCAAAGCTCAAATGAAGCGGATGTAAGCAATTATAGGCAACCATGCGGCCTTCAACAATGAGAAAAATCCATACCGTATAGTCGTCTATAAAAGGCCCCGACATGAAAAATATGACCGGACGTGATAGGGTATTTGTTTCCAATTCCGTGAGAGGTCTTAGAGTTACAGCAGAAAACCTATTATCTTTTGTTTATTTTAAGCAGCTAAAACCTTATGTATGATCCAAAAATCAAATGGATCATCTTATCAAATGTTACCATATATAATTGCCATATTTGTTTTCATTCAATGTAATTTAAATCAGACCATTGTTTTTCTCTCTTTTGAAAAGATGTTTCACATTTTATATTTATATCTGGGCCTTCAACGGTATAGCTTACTACAAGGTTCGGGTTTTGCTCATCGTTAAATAGCTGTCTCAATGTCAATCATACCACAACTCGTTATTCATGTTTGTTATTCATACCATGTAAGGTTATAGAGACGTAATTCGGAAACTCCTTACCTGGACAAATTTCAGTCTATTTAACAGTAATTATGACCTTACCCTAAGAATTAGTGATTTCAAAATCAATAGGGAACTTCCTCTATATTTGACCTCAGTGTGATACATGACTGCATTCTTATGTGAAGGATTTGATTAAGCTCCAGAAACCACTTTCCTGCACAAATTGCTGTCTTTTCTAGTCACAATTACCTTGACCTCATAGGTAATGACCTCAAAATCAATAAGGATCTTTTTCTCATTATATGTGACTAAATTCCCATGCGGGGTTGAATCCTGATAAAAAATGTTTGATATAGCATCTGAAACCAATTTTCTGCACACATTTCGGTCTATTTTTAGTATTTTCGTAATGTCTTACTCACTGACGGACGGACTAACGGACGAACTGACAGAAGAACGGATGGACAGGTAAACAGTATATACCCCGCATCGTTTACATTTGAGTATGAGAACGACTATTTAAAGATAAAAATTGTCCAGAAGTAGCGAAAATGCTATTAACCCATTTTCAGCTTGGTGTTCATTGTTAGAAATACAACAACTAATCGAGCTCTTGCAGCACGTTTATTTGGTTTTTCTATATATTGTAGACAGAAACAATAATCCCTTCACATCTCTACTGCTATCAGTGTTGCCAGCGATAGCAAGAAAATCTCTTCTAGATATTGGATCATGGCAATGTACGAGACCAGAACAAGGTAAAGCATTTGTGATGATACTGCTGTTTTATTTCCTTCATTTAGCATTTGTATAATTCGTTCACTTTTTACACTCAATCTTCCCTTATGAAAACATATATTACTAAAAGGCGTTATAATTCATTAATATGCCTGATTGAGAAAAAAGGCAACCAGTTAGAATATTTCAAATATAGCTACAATAATTAATAGTTTTTCTTATACATTACATTATTAAGTTATGTGAGATGATTTCATTTTTTACTTACATGATTAAGTTGGAAAAATATGAAGCGACACTCCCTCCAAAAAAAGAAACAAAACAAACAAACAGGCTGTAGCAGAAACACACATTATTTGATTTCCGAGCACGCGACACGTGTATCTGGAATAAACTTCATTAGAGAATGAAAAAATCTTTAGAAAGTCACAAACGTTTGGGAACACAAGCTGAAATCAAAAAGTTAAAGTTACATATCTTCCCTTCAAAAATAATATATATGTGGGAGCATTTGTGTCCCTAGGACATTCTCTATTCACTTTTTCAGAAATTGCAGATTAACTTAAATGGAAAACTACATACTTTCGATCAATGTTCATATAAATTCAGATAGGAAAGAACAGAAAGTTTAAAATAACTTGATAAAACCCTAATCAATGTCGTTTCGAACGCAGTTTCTCACATATTCTCAATGCGTGTTTAGTAGTGCCTAATAACATTTCTGAATTTCTAATGATTTGTTGCAAATGGAGGCCTCCCCAAGCTATTGTCCGTAAACGGACGCAAATATGTCGAACTTTCAATATGGAAAACCCGTCCCCCCAAATGATTCATATACTATCTTAGTCAAATCAAGTTATAGAAGCATATATTGAATACAATGTGGTTATTTTCTCTACCAAACCACTTTTCTTATGCACGAGATGGTTTCACTATTACTTCTATTATCTCTCTTTCTATTTCTTAATTCTATTTCTTTATTCTATTTTTCCTTATTGTATTGTTTTTATTAGATCAATATTGATTTTGCTAAAATGATCTTTTACAACGCTCAGAACGATTGTAATGTTCTTTTTTTTTGTCATGATAGTGAATGGAGTTTTAAAACGAATATACAGGTCATACATCGTGGCAAAACGTTTTGAGTTGCCTTTACGGATTGTCTATCTTTGTATGTGTCTGATGAAAAGTGTAAATCCATGTCCCAGTTTCATATACTATAACTTGAAATATTGTAGCTTATGCAATACACTGGTTTATATTCATTTATTGTTATACAAACCGTCTGCATCATTGGCGCTGTGCGCACATTATTTTTGTTTGATTTAGTCATAATCAAAATAAATGACGACATTTTCGAGCTGTACAGTAGACCAACTGCCCTTCAGTAACTAATAAAAGGGGTACTGACACTGTATTCATTGTAAATTTCAAACCTTTTACTTTTGTTTTAGGAACAACAACTCCTTCGACGCCAACCTTTCTTGTAGGAATAACTGTATTCAATAACATAACCGCAATAGATTACGATCGCACATGGTCAGCTACTCTCCGA
Source organism: Mytilus californianus (assembly GCF_021869535.1). Lineage (NCBI taxonomy): Eukaryota > Metazoa > Mollusca > Bivalvia > Mytilida > Mytilidae > Mytilus > Mytilus californianus. The sequence continues at coordinate 29,192,157 of NW_026262690.1, read as the reverse complement.
CAAGGACAAACTTTGTATGATGCTCTTGTTTATCTAAACAATACAGATTCGACATTTAGGTATGTTTCATCCCGTAACGTTAGTTTATTTTAACTTTTAAAACTTTGTATTCTACGTTGTCTATATTACAAGCATCAAAGTCAATAGCATGAGTCAATGATTATTATTATCATTTAGGTAGCTATACAGAAAAAAATGAAACTACAAGTGTATTTCATTTCATAATCCTTTCGAATATTTACACTTGGAATATATTATATTATATGCCTTTACTGTCTTTATTTTTAAAAGACATCACACGAGTTTCTACTTATTCTCTGCAATGCTCGTGAGAGGCAGATTTCCAATTACATGTATTTAATAGAAGTGAATGGAAAGAAAACAAATAATAATAAATAAATAATTATTATTTCTTGACAAAAAGAAAATAGCAAATAATCGTCTGTTGACACCAAATTTCTACACAGACTCAAAACCAAAAGCAAAGGGTCTGCGTCGTTATTTCAGTTCTTCTTTAAACTTACAGTGAGGCCTGCAACACGAGGATAAATCTGCTGTCAACGGTAGAACCTTTTTTTCAAAACGATGTTATCTGAAAAACTACATGTAGCTGTTTTTCAAGAGAAATCTAGCGTTCTTTGTACAAACACACAAGGAACACGTGTACTGCTTCGATGATATAAAAAGTTAAATTGTTTAGATAAAACAGTCAATGAAGATCACACGAAAAATTTTTCATTCATAATATAAAGTTGGTAAAAATTGCCTGCATGTGTATATAACTATACTATTTTAAGTTTCCTGTATACATTTGGATTGTATATACCATTTTGTGTATACATCATAATTACAATGTCTAAATGTTTAAAGTTTGAATTTGATGGTAGAGAAGAATAGTATTATGATATATGTATATTCATCTGTCGATACTTATTTTTTTAATTTTTTTACCGCCATTCAAAAAGTTTCAAAAGTGAAACTACAACATGGGGTCAATATATCACTTCAATCAATGACATGACAGCGTCAACTGATGACAGACAGTACTGGCAAATATTAGGAACCGACGGCAGTCCTTTACAGTATGGTAATTCTTACATTTTATTTCAAATGTTGCAACAAATGTCTCATTTCAAAGCAATTATGATGTCAAAAATGAACTTTCTTCACCTATTTGTCTTTATTTTTTAATAATTTAATTTATTGAAATAGAAATATTTCAGGCTACAATGTTAACAAATTGATATGAATTATAAACAATAGCAACACACCACGTGATCAATCCTTAATGCTTTATTTTCTCGCAATTTGTTCAGCAGAACCGATGTCGCCTATATTTTTCTTTAGTTTCATCAATGTAGTGTATACAGAATTTTGTTTAATATAAGAGACAACAAAATAGAAAAATTCTAATATAAAGTCCTATTACAGTGAAAGCTCTCTCACAGGCAAACAACCCATAATTGAAAAATATAAGGGCATACACCACAAGCACGGGGACACATTCTACTGCATCCACACAGCACGAGCAACAAACCCTGCAGTAAATAGATATAAGAAGATGTGGTATGAGTGCCAATGAGACAACTCTCCATCCAAGTCAAAATTTAATAATAAAAATAGCAGGCTTGAATGAGTATTTATAAACATTTGAAAGCTCTCTCACAGGCAAACAACCCATAATTGAAAAATATAAGGGCATGCATATTTAGGTAACAGAAAGTGGTTGCTTTAGTCTAAATCTTTAATTTCGTTTCAAAGACTTATGTTTTTATGAATCGATAATGATAATAATTGTAATAAGAAGAACAATAATAATAATACCTTAGCAATACGGATCAGTAATAATCATTATGCAACATTACTTACAGCTATGTTTGTCTTTTTAGGAGCAAGCCAAACATTTCCGAGCCAGGGTGATAAATACACCTTTAAATTTACCATATGGTGAAAAATATATATGTGATAGAATTGCTCTCCATGCATTTTCAGTCACAACTGTTAAGTTGGTGTTGTCAAAAATGAATGATGGGTCTTTATTTGGATGCTTTTATACTTTCCTAATAAATGATGCAACAATTAATCCTCTTATCATCATAGTCTTTCCAGGAAAAAAGTATAAACAAAAACTCCGAGGTAAATTCAAAAAGGGAAAAGTCCATAAACTTAACAAAATCAAACGCTCGACTATATAAACAAACGAAACGAATGGAAAACAACTGTCATATTCATGACGTGTTACAGGCATTTTCCAAAGAAAATAATGGGTTAAACCTGGTTTATAGCTAGCTAAACCTATTGCTTGGCAGTAGTTTATAGTTCCGTTTTATAGACAAAATCGGAGAGCAACCCAGACAGACATAATTGGGATCAAGCAGACCAAACTGTGTAAGTTGAAATATACATCATATACATACAACACAACTGACTTAAAAAATCAAAATAACATACATGTTCGTTGTTGTTCTGCGGTTTGCATGTTGTGACGACTATTATATTATTTGTTTGTGCGTTTCTCTGTGATGAATGTTCTTGCGTGTGTTTGTGCTGTATTTCTTTCACGTAGTGTTGTCATTTTAGCGATATAACTTTTTTTAACAGTGTCATAAAGCGGGAGGTTTGGCATGCCATTAAACCAGGTTCAACCCACCATTTTTTCTTAAAATGTCCTGTACCAAGTCAGGAATATGGCAGTTGTTATCAAATAGTTCGTTTCTATGTATGTTGGCGTTTGTTTTTGGTGCACTTCATTGTTCCTGTTGTTCTTTTGTTTTCCTCTTATAGTTGATGTGTTTCCCTCGGTTTTAGTTTGTAACCAGAATTTGTTTTCTCTCAATCGATTTATGACTTTTGAAAACCGGTATACTACTGTTGCCTTTATTTATACAAATAAATCTAACAAATACGCCAACAATTTTTTTTTGTAGTTTATAGTTCATACAGTATAGTAAAACACAATGACATATTCACTTTATGGATTAAGTACAAATTAAGTAAAACATAAATACAAGGGTATACAAAATGAAAACAACACCATAAAAACCTGATGCGTCCGAATTGCATCTTTGGACCCAACTGCATTAGAAACGCACAAAGCCAAAACTCCTAAGCTGGATGCACAAATACCGAGAGTCATACCAGCAAAAGGAACACAATAGTACAGAGAAAAATAGAGGGAAAGCTGTACAGTAAATAAAATAATACAAAACTTCAGCACATAAAATATATTGCTCTATACCATCCTACATTATTTGTAAAGTAGACGCTAATTATTTAAGTATAAAGCAAAACTCTTTAAAGATACCGGGCTTAAAATTTTGTTCGCCAGACGTCTACAAAGACTGATCAGTGACGCTCGAAGCAAAACCGTTTTAGGCCAAATAAAGTACGAAGTTGAAGAGCATTTTAGATCGTGGTACTTTCCGATGAAATTTTTGAGAAAAAGGGCGAGACATTCTGTGACAAAACCCTGGCTGATTTTTTTTTTTGCTCAGACAACGGTGACGTTTTCCAAAGTCTGAGTAACAGTTCATGCTCTTGAATATCTTAATAATCTCTAATTCAGGAGGACATACTAATTCGACCCAAGCAGAAAAGTTTGGATTGTTAATGGAAAGAATATTATCAATATACATGTGTGTGAAATTATATGATCTAGCTTCGTTTATCTACTTGTTTTTCACCAGTGTCTGAAGGAACTCCGACACATATGTAAATAAGAAAAGGTCAACCAGGAGATGGTTTTAAAGGGTGGAAACATAGAAAGTTTTGATGAATTATTTCAATGAAAACGAAGATGTAAAATGTTCTAGAAGTGTTTTTGAGTTCTAAAGAATCCACATATGGCCAATGCCATTACGCGAGTAAACAGAATCAAAGTATTTCTGTAATCCTTTTTAACTGCGGACAAACTTTTGGTTAATCTAACAGACAATTCCTTGGCAGAACATGCAGATGAGCGGGCAATGTACCGTTTTTTGTATGGAGCTTTTGTTAAGTTTGGGTGTCCAATACAAACTAAGTAAGTCCTCAAATTTGTTGCTCATTGAAATATTCAATGAGGCCATGAATGACTTATAGTTTGCCAAGATCTCATCTTTGTCAAAAGTTACGATTAATGATAAGAATAGCCGTGTAGTTTGCATACCCAACTATATCAGTCTTATTCAGGACCGATAACTCTGTCGATAAGTATTGGCGGGTATACAATGTTGAAATGTACGCAATAACATATTTTTGTACACAAGTTTAAATTTCAATATGGATTTTTTAATGCCTGGATTTTGATTAAAACAGTATTATTTTTAACAATTATCGTGAAACAATAATATTTGGTTATTTTTTAAAGCAAAAATCAACTTATCGAAGAATTTTTCATAATGTTCACATGTTCTTATAGTTCTTTATGATATTTATTTCTTCGGTAGTGTACACGGGAAAGAGAATTATATATTTGAACATTTTAGAAAACTTGTGTATATCACTAAAACTAAACTTTGGAAATACATGTGTACACAGGTGTTAATGTCACCTGATGGCTTTTGGTTTGACACAATTCCTTTACATTGCCTGACAATTTGTTGTTACGTAACTTTATAACTTAAATCTGAGTTAACCTGTTCGTATGTTGGTCATAGAAACTTTAAAGGGACATTAACTTTAATAGATACATAGCATTTATCTATTGTTGTGCATGTTTCTTTCTCTCGAGACGAAAATGTGTTTTCTAAAAAGAATATATTATTTTTCTATATAAAGATAAATTATACAGAAAAAAGGGAAAAAATCTTTTAAAAAATTTTTCTTATAAATTTCAGTGGTAACTATTTTTTTCACTTCACACTTGAAATAATTTATTTTTTATCAAGAAATTTAGAAATCAATCATACCAGAATATCAACGAAGGAAATAACAGAAACAGCACAAATTCTACTTGGAAAATACAAAATGTTTAAGAATACATGCGACACTTCCTAACCCATCCGCCATTTTGAAAAATCCCGAAAAAATCACTTGTTTAAATCGATGTGGGGCATAATTTGCCCTCAATTTAAACTGTTTCGCCAGATACATTTTTTTTATATTCTAAATCGAGCAAAGTATTACTTTTATTTACGGAATTTGTGAATTTGATGTACAAGTAGACATGGGGTCGCTAGATTTAACATTGAGTCAACGGGGAAATGACGAGAAAAAGTACGATTATTACGAATCTCAAGGGACGTAATTTAGTCAAAAATTAAACTGCCAGAACCAACATTTTTAAGTAGAATTATGTTCGAATACCAAGGATATAGTTGCAAAAATTAAAAAACGGGTCAGATTAATGAGAAAATTGAACTTTCTTTAAGAACCTATGCATTTAATATGGGACAAAATGAAACAAAATGGCGGCTCGCTACGTCACCAAAGTCACGTGATGTCTTACTTAGTTGGATATGGACGAAAAAGTCGTCAACTTTGATCTTATTTTATAGTTATACGCATACAACAATATAAAAATAAAAATTTTATTTTAATAATGGTGTTGAAACAATAATCATTAATTTTAAGAGATCAAATGTGAATAGTGTGGTTTTTTTAAAGATGTCTGCATCCACATCCGGTAGGGCCACAGAATGAAGCTGCTTGGTTTGGTTCCCAGTTTGGATCTAGCTGATTCAAAATTTGTTCCACATCCGCCACTGTAACTTGGTTTTGACTTGCAACTTGCGTCAAACAAGGACAAAAAAGATAATCTTTACATGTTTTTAAACTATTTCGTATTCCTGAAGCAAGCTCCCTCAGTTTCATAGCGTCAGCAGTCAACTTACTGTAATCAGTTGATGTTACGACAGAACAGTCAGGTCGGAAGGGTACTAAGTTTATAAAATCATATGTCTGTTTGGATGGAAATTCTTTCGATATTATACATATGACATCTCTATCAGTAACTGAACTTCCAAATGCTGCAACATTTGGATCGCTTACACCTAAATACGCATTATGGACAGCATCTAAGAGTCCCGTAAGAGATTCCTCCGTATTTCCATTCACAGATTTTATGACAATTTTTCGCATAAGTCTTGATTTCCTCTGCAACAATGCTTCAGACGAAAATTCTTGAAATGCTGTACTATTTACCTCACATCGAGGGCGGAATGGTTCTAAAGAAAAATAATCGTACTCTGAAATATCAGCACGTACAATAGATACGGTGCATACCAAATCTTTTGATGTCAACTGATTGCCAAAGTTTTTCATAGTCTGTGATGAACTGAATCGCAAAATGTTTTTAACATCAGCAAAAATGTCTGAAACAGGTTCATTGTTTTCTGATTTAGATAGCGTATTGTTATACAATACCAGACGGGCCCTCATCTCGTCTTCAATGACAGTCATATTATTGTCCACGTCTTTCAAAAAATCTATGACGGCAAGCTGGTTTGAGGCCAGTGAAGTTTGAACCAGTTTATTAAAGTCAATCGTAAACAATGGACTATTTGTATCCACGGGAAGTTTTGCTAGTCCTACAACTTCAGAAAAATTACTGTTTTGTGACGCATTTATCATTAAAGCTTTAAATGGTAAGGTGATATTCTTGAAAATATCAATCGTTTCTTTCCATATTTGAGCTGTTTCGTCTTTTTCTTTGCGAAGTTGAGTTAAGTTGCTTTGCAAGTTGTCATGGTACTTTTGATAGCTTGCACGGGCCTTTTCCATTTCAGTGGCAACTTTGCTCCATTCCTTGACTGTAACATATTGCATAATGCCATCACCAAGCATCCCTATTCCGGTCATTATACCTTGTGACCATGATAGTTTGTAATTTTTTACAAATTTTGCCCTTACAGCTGGATTCTTTATGAACTGTTTAACGCCATTCAACTTTGCAATGGGCTTTCTAAATGTATGGGCAAGTTTACCTTTAAATCCTTTCCAGTTATTAATTCTTTTCCATTTTTTTAAGCTAGCTCCGAAATCACGTAAGTTCTGCCTAAAGTTCTTTGCCATTTGCTTGAAAGCTTTTGGCACAAGTTTTAATTTCTGAACAGTTCCTCTCTTTGTCTCAACTTCAAGTTCACTGTTCCCCATTCGGTCCCATAATGATTCTTGTGTTGTTGCAAGAATGTCTTCGTTACTAACCATGTTGTAAGCATTTTGAAATGATTTAGTAAACTTACTGACTGATGCTTCCACTAGATAGTGAATCGCTATGCTTAAAAGAGCGTTTTGTTTATGAGCTGCCAACATTTGGGTGAGATCGGCCAGTCTGTATTCAAGTTGTCCCATTACGCTATTTAGGTATAGCTCAAACGTAAGATTATTAATTGACGACGAGGCTGGTAACTTAAGTTCGAGTTGTGCTACTAAGGTTTCCTCGATATCTTGCAGGGATTCAACAATCTGAATAGTATGGTTTATATAGTATGATATATAAGCGTTATTAGTTGTTGCTGTTTTCAAATCGAAGAAGTTCTTCTTTGCCAGTACATATTCCTGTTCATATTGACTAACCATACCCTTTATTATATTGTCAAGACGCTTTATTTCGTCTCTGTCAGTGCAGATACTTTTATAGTATATACACCCATCTGAAATCAAAGATATGGAATATTGAATTTGAATTTATAAAATCTGATGACATCTTTGCTATAATGTATATAAAACAGTCAAAAATAGACAACTGAAAATTAATTAAAACGATCAATGCATTCTCGAAAGTGCCAATAACGGCCATCTTTGGTTCATAATATAATGCAATGTCTGATAATTCAGGTTTTTGTTCAAACTAAATGGTCAAAGGTAATATTATTGGTTGTGATTTTTTTTCTGGTAAAAGAGAAATAACCACAATAATGAAAAAAAAAGTGTCATCGCCTAAAATGGATATACTTATGTCTGGTAGGTCCGATACTTACTCCGAACGCCTGTATTGTGTTTCATAATTTAATCACCAATTGCAGATGGCTCTATAAGTAATTGTATAGAATTGAAAATGAAATGCTATAGAAGTGCATGTTGGTTGTTTGTGTCGTTGGGTTGCTGTCTCATTGACCTAATTTCAACTTTTTATTTATATAAATACATTGCAAGCTGTTTATGTGATAAATTCAATATTTATTGAGAGTCGTTTTTTTTTGCATAAGTTTCTATAGCAATATGGAGGCGAGAAATGCCCTTTCTACGATAATGCCCAAATTTACCTGATAATGCAGCTCCGAGCACAAGTCCGAGGCTTGTAGTTCTAAGCAAAATTGAGGCGCCTGTAACTAAAATTGAAATAAACATGTCAAATTTACGTAAAAAAAATAAATGGTGTTCATTGATTATCACAAATAATAAATAATAATTTACATTCTTGTATAGTTTCAATTCTAGAAGTGTGAAATTATCCCAATACGTCCCCATGTCGACATAAGAAGTAAACAAGAAGTTGAACGCCTGGTCCTGCAAGCCATATGATAACCCACTAACTCCTCACTATCAAGCTGCTGATCAATAGTGACGTCATTCTGTTTAGTAGCTCACGAGAATAGACTTAGTGTGACGGAAATATTTGTTTGATAAGCGGACGAGCGGATTAACGGGTGAGCAAGGTGATTGCAAACTTGGTTTTTATTTCTATACCTTAGTGCCTGGGAACATATCTCCGAATGTGTGAATAAATGATCACACCTAGTACAGAAATCTCCATTTGCAGTGCCGTTACGATATGAAAATAAGGAGATGTGGTATTATCATCATGAGACAACAGTCCAAAAATTATACGACAAAGATGTGAAGAATAACAGGTCACCGTACGGCTTTCAACAATTATCAAAACCCATACCAAATAGTAAGCTACTAGTATATAAGATCCAGGGATAGTAAGCTACTAGTATACAAGATCCAGGGGTGACAAAATGTAAAACAATTTAAAAGGTAAAGCAACCAGACTGATTTATAATAATTATTGTAACAATTTATAATACATCAATAAACGGAAAACCATTATGGAAAATAGCTACTAGAGACAACCGCTTGATTACAGTCTCTATGCTTGGGACAGGTCCATAAGGAATGTGTTGAGGCTAACCATGTTTGTGAGCGCTCAACTCTCATTATCCTAGGGTAGTAGTGTATTAACAAACTGTAAACAAATTACGGAACCAACGAGAATAAGGTCCTTCAAAGGAAGCCGTTTTTGTAATGCCAATTACATAATCAAATATCATACAAAAGGCGCATTACTCCAAATGGTGGTTAAAAATGGAGAAGACAACTTTTATTTCCTTGATATATGAATGATATGTAAAATATTTAAACACGTTTTTTTGTGGAAATTTGTCCTTTTATATTTTAAACATTTGTAACGTTGCATACTTATGTTCCAATAGCGTAGCTAATAAAGATTATTTCAAAAAGACACCAGTACTAACGGCAATCCTGTAATTGTTGTTTTATATTGATCTATAAAGATTGAGCAACACAAACACCTACAAAATCTTGCAGGAGGAACCCAGGTGCTCCAGAAACAGTTCTTGACTAAAAGTAACTCAGAAGAATTAAAAAATGTCTTCAACTTAAAAACACAGATAGAAATTATAAATGTTATACTTACATATTAGGGAACCCCATCCTCTTCTATAACGATGTAATAGTACTCCATTATCTGAAAGGTATGAAAAGTTTGTAATACATTTTGAAGTAATTAAAGTGACGTCTGAAAAGGTTGTTTTTCTTTAAGACTACCTATAATTTTCAAAGTAATGTTAACTATGGTGAAACCACTATATAAATCCCTCGATTCTAAAATTAAGTAAAAAGCATACTTATAATAAAACAATTTTATATGCATTTATTTGTTAGAATTTTTGCAATTTTGATCTTGACAAAAGTCGCCAATATAACCACTACGTGCAATTCCTTTACCATTCAGTGTTATAATATTTTGATGTCAGAGGGTTAAAACAACAATTCATCATGTCCAAAGCCACGATCTTATAATAACCTTATCCTGTGATCGTCAATTGTTTTGTTTAACGATCTGGTGCTGGTATAGACAATGTTCTTTTAACTTAAAATGTTTTCCAAGTTTTGTCGGTATAAGCAAAATGAGCTGTTGTCGGTTAAACATTGGTATGTTCGTTTAAGGTCATGGATACATTTTATTTTATCGATATGCTGTCTATTCCTGATTACGAATTATTGTTTAACCATGCGATACTATACGCCATCCAATACCATTTTGAATAAGTCGGCATATTGTCCATTTTAAAATAATTCCTATCAAATATTCTTACCTAGATTATCACCGATACTCTCATCAGAAACTTTCTTAGGTAAAACGTTTGCTGTTGGTAAAAGGAATTGGATTATTATACATATTGCATAAAACGAAGGAATGATATAAGTTAAAACAAATACGGTAACGTTAAACACACGTTATCGATTTACAGGATTTCTAATATGAAAAGTAAATAATCGATTATAAAACATAGACCAAGCCGATGATGTGAAATGAGGAGTACGGAAAAACTGGTTTAATCCACGTGTTAATTTTTGCTCATTTCAGAGTCAGTAAGGGTGTCAATTCTTTATTTCGTTTACATAAATACCTAATTCGTTTTTTATTTTATTTTTAAGGGGTGTTTTTTGTGTCTTATCAATTCTATGAGGAATCAGAGTTTGATGCCTCCGGTAGTCTCTATTTTTATTCACAACTGCATTATAGATATTATCAATAAGTATAATTGCTATTGTTAATTGTTCAGACATCCTGTGGTGGTTTCTAGATGTCTTTTTTGTGTTTTGTAATGTTATTAGGTGACTGTTGTCTTGATGCATACTCCAAATCTTCTTTTATTCATATATACTGTAATTGAAATATGAGTACATGTAGAAGTCAGTATGCAATAGTTTTACGGCTGGTAAATATTACCCTTATGATTACTGTATATTTTGTTGGAACTGCATTATTAATAACTTATGACATACTAATGAACAAGACTGATTGATTTTTGCCAGAGATGAAATTATATATATATACGTCTAAATATGTGACAACCTTATGATATACATCCCGTGGTTATACAGGGCTAACACCATAATATATGTATTAGATGTAGGCTTCTCATATCTGAGAGGCATCAGCCGGGAAGATATGTGACGACAACATCTGATTTAGATAGAAGTAATGAATGAATATTTTATCTTTACTCTAAAAAGAGCAATATGTTTTGATGAAAACAGGAAAAGTATCATTATCTCAAATTTTCCGGATGAAGTCACACTTTCAGAAGATGTTTTGTAGTTATGGATTTCGAATGAAATCTGAATTACGTATTTTTTTCTGTCATTAAATTGCTTCTGTATGGCAATATGAATCGCTGTATTGTCTTGTCTTTTTCTGGTTTAATTGCCAAAATCTGAACGTTTTGCTTGTAAATGATAACACTTCTATGTAAATATATAAATCGTTAGATAAAACGTCTGTAGTCATATAATACATTTTCTTTATAATTAACCGCATTAACATTTCAATCATTAAAAAATAAAATAAATAATAAAAATACAATAACAATGCTTACAACTTCTTTGTTTATTGTAATTAACTATACAGACGACTAACGTTTTACAAGTGTAATGCGGAGAAACATCAATCACAGAAATATATTAAGTATTTACATTATTCATAAAAAGCTGTCATATATTTTTAATAAAAATACATTACCACTGCAAGCAATAATTATACATAGTAACCACACTACTTTCATCAACATTCCAGAGTCTAAAATAACAAGAGCGATAACAAAATGTAAAATATGATATATAGAAATAAATAAATAATAATGATAATAACAGTATTAAAAACAATTGAAGTGAAAGTCAGTTTCAATTAGATTTCATTCTGCAAGTATTTCATGTATACAAATCAAATAGTTATTAAAAATCTTTTTAATTGCCTTTTTTATAACCTTAAAAATAGTTGTAACACACTCGTCCTGAATATGCATAAAAAGTTTGCCCCTACGTTAAGCAAAAAACAATCAATCATTAAAGTACACACTAGTTTCTTACCTTTGTGTAGGAATTATTAAGTTAAAAATGAATGTTAGTGATTTTTTTTCACATTTATAGGGCAAAAATTGTTTGTAAATACAACCATCATATCCTTGATAAATATCTGTTATGACAACTGACCACACCAAATAAATATCCGTGTCACATCTTTGTTGACGTAAAAGGTCGTAAAAGACGAACTTACAAATAAACCACAGATATAAGTACAAATCACTGTCAGAACAATATGTTCGTGATTTTAAAAGATGTTTTGCTTAGATTAGAAGAAAACATATTACTCATAGTATGTTTGTAAATAAAGTTTTTACAGGTCATCGTAAAATTGACGTAAACTAAGTGGATGATGTCTTTGTGAATTTGATCAGGCTATTCATGGTCTTACTTCTTTCCTAAGGTTATAAATGTGTGATAAGATTTTGTGAGGTAGACGAATCCGTCTTTAAAATAATCAAATTATTTTTGATGTCCATAAGTAGGCAAATCGATCATATTTTGACTTCATTAACGCACTACTTTCGTTTGATTTAAATTGGAATGAAAACAGCTGAATAAGACTGAAAAATGCTATGTTCTGTTAAGACACACAAGATTTTCACCTTGGGTAGACGTGCGTAAATATATTTCTATATTTCTCTTGAAAATGATAATTGTTTTCAAAGAAAGAAAGACTTTCTGTAAAGTTTCTCCAATTTCTCAAGAATGCGCCAATTTAATTAACATTGTAAATATTCTGTGAAAAAGTAAGAACTGGCAAATCGCGTGCCATTCAATTAAAAATTATAAGAGACTGTCAAATATGTTTCACATAAAATTCCTAAATTACATAACATTATGTAAAATAACTCCAAGCTAAGAAAATAAAAACTTAAAATATTAAAAAAAGTTCTTGGCAACTAATCGTAACACTCGTTATTTTGAGTGGAAAAACACAAATTACTGTGACTCCACTATACACTCTTGGTAAATGGTTAGGTGGCAGTGAATCATCAGAATCAACCGCTTTTACAACACCGTTAAAATCACTATGGACATAATTTAAGATTGGTAATTGACATTCAAATAACCAATGCTCCTGCAGCAATACAATATCGTAATTAAAGAATAATTCAGAAAATAATTGATCACATGTTGTAATACTTTTACAGTTAAAAGATAAAATGTTTAAAGGTTACAACACCCTTTAAAACGCTATTTACATTTTATTTTCTGTTGGCACTACCTTCTGTGGTTTATACGTCCTTTTTGGTGAAACAAATGTTGGTCCTTATAAATGCATAATATTGGTTAAGGTATTTCGATAGGTCTGTATATAAGTGGTCATCCTTAAACATGTTTCATTCTGTCTTGTGAATTTGAAGGACCTAAAGTAGAAACATTTGAGTTATTTAAAAGAGGAGAAGTCTGATTTTGTAAATGTTGCATTGCCTCGATTCCTCTCTAGCCTGGTGTATAATATTGAGATAGCAGTGGTTGCGAGACTTGATAATGAGGAGGCTGATATATGGCATTCATTACCGGAGGAATAGTACCAGAATAACTAGAACTATGAACATAGAACGCCACTTTGCCTATCAGATAATTTAACACCGTTGAAAGAACAATAAACGTATTGAATCCATCTTCGAAAGAAAAAAAAAGAAAAATCTTGTCCTTAGAGTTATAGATTTAAAAACAAAAGTATGTAGATCGTCAGTTGCCTGAAACAAAAACATAAAATTGATTAATGATAAACAAACTTATAAATAAAATTGCGGGACCAATATTTTTAGAAAAACAGGGAAATATAATGATGGAAAATTGTATACTGAAGAATGAAAATAAAATAAATGAATGAATAAATAAACAAATAGATAAACAAATAAATAAAATTTGAAAATAAATTGAAATATTACATTTGAAATATATGAATTGCCTTATTAAAGTTGTGAGACAGAATAATTGACGTAAGATTAAGTAATAAATAATTTCGTCTTTTGGTAATAATCAGGTTAAAAACATAAGTAAATCCAATTTCTAGAGTTCTTTTGATCATAGCTATAAAAAGTGATGTTGGGAAATAAAGACAATAAGCCCTATTGTGGTATACTTGCACTCCATAGCACAGATAACTTATAAACTATAAGAGGTAACAAAAAGAAATTATTCAGATGAAGAGATAATGTGATATTAAAATATTGAAAAGAAATATATTTGAAGAAAAATAACTATAAAAGTTAACGAATGACTGTGCTGCCACCTGCAAGACAGGGGGACAGCTAATTAATGGACCGACTATGACAAATATGTGTGAAATAAAATGTGTGTTCACTTGAATATTAATCAAATAACGCAATTGTAGAGTAAAGAAAATACAAACATATTAAACAAATTATGGTATGAGTACGACAGTTGTTTGTCCTGGAACATTGATGAATTTATTGCGTACCATTAAACTTACTAATTATCTGATTTTTTAAAACATAGCTGTACTCGTAACTATTGTTTCAGTTAGGAAAGCCCAAACTTATAAAGTATCTAGAGATTTGAGTTTTTTAATTGCGCGACCTTGTTACCTTTTGAAATAACCAATGAATATAGATAACTTGATTTTCAAATAAAACTGTGTACAAAACATTGTAGATAATGGATAAAAAAATGTTGGTTCTGATCTTGATTCTTTGATGTACATAAACTGTCTTATTAATAAGTATATTATTATTTTTATGCCCCCGCCGTAGCGGAGGGGGCATTAAGTTTTACCCTTGTCCGTCTGTACGTACGTACGTACGTCCGTACGTCCTAACATTGGTTTCCGTTCTCTAACTTGAGTTTGCCTCAACCAAATGTTATGAAACTTATACATAATGCTTATTACCACAAAGCACAGATCAAGTTTGAATTTTGTTGGCGTCACTTTAACCGTTCTAGAGTTATGCCCCTTTATAAATGGAAAAATTGCAAAATATTTAGTTTCCGTTCTCTAACTTGAGTTTGCCTCAACCAAATGTTATGAAACTTATACACAATGCTCATTACCACAAAACACAGATCAAGTTTGAATTTTGGTGGCGTCACTTCAACCGTTCTAGAGTTATGCCCCTTTATAATTTTTTTATTTTCTTCTAAATATCAAGTAATTTTTAAAATTGGAGTTATCTTCCTTTGTCAATGATTATTCATCTATGACCTAACTATTTCTTTTGTTGATTCATATTCCTGAGTATCCTGCATGGTGATTGGTCCAGAACTGCAGCCTCGAAAATTCATCATCTTAGAACTTAGAAAAAGACCAAGAGCATTTAAAGAAAAATACAGATAGACCGTGATAGTGAAATGGACTCGAAATTTAAATGGCTTTTTGAAAAATTGACAGAAATAGAACAATTGTGTAAAATTATGTATATAGAACAATTTGTTTTAAAATCACCGAAATATATTCTAGCCGAAGAGCCAGCACATCAAGGCGACAGAATTACCTAGAAACCTTGAACTATTATTGATTTTACTTGTTATCTCATATTAAACTACATCTTGTTTTCCTAACATAAAGTATTTTTTGGGGACAAGAATTTTGAACCAAACAGGGGTGGATCCAGGATTTTGGAAAGGGGGACGAAGTATGTAAAGATCGGCGAGCGGAGCGGGGCGAAAATTTTTTTGGACCTTTTTTTGACGAAAAAACATAAAATAAGTGTAAAATGCACTTTTTTAACGGTTCCTGACGCAAGGCATGTATATTTTTTAGTTAAAGTGTAAGAGTTGGACATTTTTGATGCCATATTCTCCCCATTAATTGTCTATTATAAAATGATTGGATGGATCCAAAGCTATGTACTAATATATTTGATGTGGGACTTGACATTGACATGGAAAATTCTCGTTTGTTGTATGTTTAATTAGCATAACGTCACGGATTTCTTGTTGTAAACAAGATATACGCCGGGCTATTCAATGATTGATTGATTGATTGTTGGTTGCTTAACGTCTAGTGGCAAATATTTCATGCATATTCAGGACGAGAACAAATTAACAATAAATACAATAGGTAGGTTCTGTAATAGGGGCTTCCGGGATTAAGGTCGGAGAAATTTAGCCTGCCACAGGAAATTAGGGTATATTGGATAAGGACAGAAATTTTGCCTTGCAACAGGTCACCTACGGACCCCTCAAAGAGTTGTTGCAAGGGTTCTTAACGTGCAAAGAGCGTGGCACTCTCCTTACACGAGGCATTGGATTTAACGTCCCCATTCTGACCGGACGTTGCTGCAATTTTGTACATCCCGCACAGCCAAACGGACGCCCCACTTTAGCAAGGGTTTTACTGCCGGTCGGAGGAAGACCAATGGTGACCATACTTCTATTCCCCAGTCACCCTTGGGGGTGCTATTCAATGAAATTTACAATACGACCGACACGAGTTAAGAGAGACATACAAGCAATTCTTATCCAAATGTTTGGTTGAAAGGCCACACCCAGCAGGCAGGTTGCAGTCGGGCCTTGAAAAAGTATTCATTTTATCAGTTCGACGAAACAGACATTCCGGTCAGATATGGAATTTACATGCAAACCCTCGGCCCCAAAAAAATTACGCCCGTTTTTTTATTCATCATGTTCATTTAATGCTAAATAATTCTGTTGGAAATTTTTGTTTCTAATAGCAAAAAAAGTGGACAAGATTATTGTTTTCAATCCAGATACGGCCAGAATTTTTGTTTAAGGCAAAAATCAGGGTCAGAATTTTTCTCTCAAACATCTCAGACTGCCCCCTCAAATCAAATGGTCCGTACCTTAGACCATAGATGGCTATTATATCTATGCTTAGACTTTAAATCTCTCTAGAGCTTATTGTCTGGGGATCATTATTCAGCTATGTTGTTAATAGGCTGGGGCGTGTTGGGTTAAACATGTTTTCGTAGGTAAATAATATTGCTGTGGAACTTTTTTTTTCATGAAAGTGTAATAGAGTATTACTTTCTGTTCGGTGGAATTGTGAAATAGAAGTCAATAAATACGTTCTTGCTCAATCCTTTGTCGCTTTGAAGGTGTCATGATTGTCATCATCAGCCTAAGCAATGTGTTACTGTAATTTGAATTTCAAAACGACTGAGTGACGTTTTTTCGACGCACTGGTCAACTCCGCCGTAGCGAATCACATGATTTTGACATAATCAATAATATATTACAGTAAATACGAGCGAAACATATCTTCATAAGTAAAGAATTGTCGCATAAAAAATAAATACGCGGAAAATGGCAAAGTTCACGAAGTTTAGTCTGATTAATCATTTTACAAAAAAAAAGTGCAAGTAAAAAGGGGGGGGGGGGCGTACGCCCTCTACGCCCCCCTCTGGATCCGCCTCTGCCAAAGGGGTATATATGATGATATACATAATAATGCAAAAATGCGTGATATCTAAAGATAATATTTACTAATGATTTATAATAAAGTTTTGTTGGATAGTGGAAAATGCACAGAAGGTAAAGAGAATATTTATCAATAAATCATAAAATAAGTTGACCACGGAATAGACGTAAATAAAACAAAGGAGTAGGCCCGGTAAGACCCCGTTTTGGCCCAAACACATAGCGTTTTTACAAACTTGTTAAAAATGTAAACTTGTAGCTATTTATTGAAAAGTAGAATACTTTTGTTATATAAATATGGGCTGGATTTGACAATAAAATGGAAATGCATCAGGTACTATCATCATTATGTCAGCAAAAATACTGAAATCTTTACAATTTTAGCATGTGTGCTACTTTTAAGACGGTTTTTGTCTAAAATGGAAGTTGTCGCACTTGTGATCAGTCGTAATATCTAGATATATGTTGTATTCAACAATAATATATAACATATATAAATGTTGAGACTGAACACGAATGCGGCCACTTCCATTTTAGACAAACACCATCTAAAAAGTGACGTTTTACGGCAGATTTGGTAGATTTTTCAAATTTTAGCTTGAATTTGAGCATCTTTAATGACAAATTAGTTCAAATCTTTAACATAAACTAATTGAATCGACTGAAGTAGACACTTAAGTGTTTAAAAAATGTCAAAAATCTTTCCTCAGATGTACTTTGAATTTTAGGCCGAAATTAGCCCTTACCGGACCTTCTCCTTTAAGAAAGTTTAATTTGTTTATAGAACAATTTCCTAAAAATATCAATGTAAGTGTTTTATCTTTTTAAGCATATTTAATAACGTTGTCCTAAAAAAAATTTCCCCCAGCTTATTGATAAATGTGTCAGCTTAGAAGGCATAAAGATAATTATACATACTTTTTTAAAATTAATATACTTGAACAACTTTCCGTTGAACTCAATATTAACTAGCTACAGCACACAATGCAAACTTACACTTTTATTTATTCTATTTATTTATTCATCTATTATCTTTGTTCCTTGTAGAACTCTGTGTCTTATCTCGACATTGCCTTTTCTATGGACTGATGATCCACAAAAAGCTTTTTTTTCCATTCAAATTTGTAAGCAACCAACTTTCCTATACAGATGTTTATTTTATGTACTTTTATCTTTTGTGAGTTAAAATTTGAGGCATTATTTTATGATTCTTATATAAACAAAGACATTTTCTTTAATACTTTATAGTTTAATGAATATGAACCGCCTGAACTTTAAACTTACAAAGCATTTAACATCTTAAATGTCTACTATGTTCTACTTTACTTTATTTTCTGTTCTAATACACGAATCTTTGTACCTTTATTAATTATCAACGACCATTACACCATTCTACACTTATTTAGATTTTTTTTTAATTTTCTCTACAAATTTCATTGATTTTCTCAAACTTTTATATATTTTTTTTATCTTACATTTTCTGGCTTAACATTTTCATAGATTTTTTCTTAACAATTTGAGCCTACAGATTACCAATGTGAAATTTTAGGTTAACAACTTTATTTTGCTGCTCAGTCTTCGCTTAAACAAAAGGATTCTAGCAAATTAACTAAATTTGCCCTTGAAGTAAAAGGAATTTGGACTTCACCTTTAAATTTACACTAAATGTAGTAAGCAGATTGGATTGTCTTTTAAGGTTAGTAAATATTTCACTGTTGTTTAGTTGTTTGCTATATAAATTTAGGAAATTAAAAGGTGTTTTTATTCATATTCACAAATACAATCGTGATAAAGACTAGATAAAATATAGGCAAAGCTTTGAAATAATATTAAATTAAATGATTTAAATAAAAAGTCCTTAACATATAAAAAGTATTTAACTTTTTTGGAAAGATAACGTTTGAAAATACAATTCTTATTTTGATACTTGATTTAATGTAAAAAGTATATAAATTAAGGGGAGATAACAAATGACATGACTGTTCATTTATGGCGCGTATACTATTGTCGAGTTTTGTATTATTGTTCGATTAATATCGCGGAATATTGGGTGTATAACTATGTTGAAAAATAATGTAAATTGTATTGTAACTGTTGTAAATAGATTCGACTGTGAACCAGAATAAATGTAAAGTCTCTTTTTTTCAGATCAAAATTTAAAATCTTAGTGAGTTTAGTGTGGCGTTACCCATGCTTACTGTATTTTAGGTACCAGCTTTAACATGTTGCAGTTAATTGTAGTGAAACCAACGCTTACTGCGCTAATGAAGTGTAAGGTTATGTGCTTGACATATAATCCATATAATTTACTAGAACAATCGCCGGATAGTAATTAAAAACTATGTACATATATATAAACTTTTATATCATTTCAAAAATTGTAATAGATGTAAAAATCAGTTGAATTTTGAACCAGTATATAGTGTGGCGTAACCCACGCTTACTATAGTTAGAATAACATCATCAATGATTGTTGTATATTATATGTTTTGCAGTATAGTGTGGTGAGACCCACGTTTACTGTATGGTTAGTAACATAAGAACTCTAGTTAGAAGTATCCCAGCAATCTTTCTTTTCTAACCAGACTCTTAAAAGCAATTGTCGTATGTGATTACCAACCAATCAAAATAAAGTTCAAATCTATGCTGCACCCGTCTTGCCACTTGGTGCCGATTACCTTTTCTGTATTTTTGTACGAGTGTTAAATCTGAGCTAAATTTAGGAGAGTTAGAGATGTTATTGTTGTTGAGCTCCCTTTACTTTGACTATTTGTTCTTCTTTGTCTTGCTCATAAAATCTCTGCCTGTCATCTTTTCTTTTCCTAGCTGCCCAGTTCCATGATACTTATGAATATAATGGGACTTCAAGAATTGTTACTTTAAATCCAGGGTGAGCTTTAATACATTGTTTAACTAAATTTCCTTTGGTAATGGTGTCAGGTGTTCTTGTGGATATATATATCTGCCGTTCTTAACAGTAAATTCACATGTAACTGCCCATACATACCCCTAAATATTCCCTTCCCCTCCTATTAGGGATTCAATAGTGAGAGCTCTGCAGCTACTCACGACACTGTTTTATGTTGGCACCTTTACTACAAATCCAAGTAATATTTTGCTCTGTTGTTATTGACACTTGAGATTCTAAATTTCCTTTTGCTATCTGTTCTTATTATAGGTTTCAGTTTTTGTGACCCAGAAGGAGCAAGCCTGCTACTTTGCAGGAATTAATTTGATCAGCTTTCTTTGAATAACATATAGGATGTATTGTTTTTGTTTGTAGTATGGTAAAACCAAAGTTTTGTTTTGAATATTCGCGGACCGGAAATTCACGGACCCCTCAATTGGAAATAAAATGGATAAAATTGGACTGTTTTATAATTGTTTATCAAATGCGCTGAATTGTTCTTTTTGTATGTTAAATTGCACACTATACAACATAAAAATCATGATATTCACAGAACCAAAAGCTACGTCGACCATCACCAACAGCGCCACCTATCATATAGTTATATTTACAATATGCACGAAAACACGATCTTTTAAATGCAATTGTTTAATTATGTATAATATAGAATTCAATGCAGAAAAAGAAAGAAAGTATGAGTCTTGTTTGGAGATAATTTTAAAATATGTTACGCAAGAAAAAGAGATAATGTTAACTTTGTTTTCAGATATAATATATTGAAAAACGCGTAAAATGTCATGTGAAGAGTTTAACGAATAATAAAACAAGACAACTGTAAAGAGTGATCTGGCGAACATTGTCTAGGTCTTTCGGATAACCATGATTCTCTAGTAACAATTAAGGAAAATATGCTGATCCAACACTCAGAAAACTTTTCTGAACACCCGCATCTGTCATCAATTTGCATCGAGTCATAACTTTAAACACAACATTTCAAGTTAAACCGGGCACCGAGTCATAACAAATAACACATCAGTGTACTACAAGTATACGGAGTCATATCTTACAACACAACAGTAAAATTAACAACGGGCACCGAGTCATAACTTATAACACAACAGTATAAGTAACAACGGGCACCGAGTCATACATGTACCATAAAAACACAACACTGTACTACGAATACTGAGTCATAACTTTTAACACATTATAAGTAACAACGGGCACAGACTCATGACTAATAACACAACATGATATGTAACAACGGGTACTGAGTTATAACATATAACAACACTGTACTACGAGCACTGAGTTAGAACATATATATCACAAAACTACACTAAGAGCACCGAGTCATTAAAAATATAACACAAGCTAAACATATGTTAATAAATATTTATTACAATACAATTTAAAAAAAAGTATAAATTAGATACTAGTAAGCAAATATTTGAAGTTTGATATAATGAGATCGATATAAGATGGATATGTTCATATTGTATAAGATACATACGTTCATAGCTCAATACAAGAAATTCAACATTTATCAAATTGTGGTAAAGATGGAAAACATGTTGATGTACATGGACCCTCGGGACATGCTGTATCATTTGAGATGTATTTATTATGCCATATGTGATATAAAATAAAGGTTTGCCATTTTGAAGTAAGGATTCCATACTGACCTTTCAGTATTGGTTTAACCAGCGACATAGGTACATTACTCGCTTTAATATTTTTCATTGTTGTAAGAAATGCAGCGTCAATCTTTGCATTGTTTATTTCAGCTTCATCAGGTTTGCCGCGGATGCTGCTGAGATCATATCCCCAATAACAATCTTTATTTGGCAAAACGTGATCCGCTATGTATCTTATAACGGTAAACCTGCTTCTGAAAATAGTTCCTGTTACCTGGCGGGCAATTCTACACACAGGAATATTAGTTTTCACTCCATTTCTTATTTTATTTGTAAGATACACTATCTCTTGGCTATCGCAAATGGAACTTTTTAGGTAGTTGTGAAACGTAGTGACCCCTTTACGAATTAAGTTAAGGTCGTGACCCCAATAACAGTTGCGATTAGGAAGAACCGATTTGGAAATAAATTTTAGAAGATCAAATAAATTGCTGTACATTTGTTTTGTGAGTTTTGGTTTATACATTTTAATAAACTTAAATATGTCTGATGGTTTCTCTGAAGTTTTAATGATTTTGTTTTTTATTTCTTCCAAAAAAACATTAGCTTCCTGTATTTCTTGTATTTTCAGTTTTAATTTATCAATGCTATTGGACAAAACCGTTATTAATGGCTGCAGATAATTATTTGAAAGGCGCTCAAGAGTGTTGCGGTTTGATCTTTCTATTATGTGGTTATAATAACATCTATATTTAGAATGCCCGTAAGTTTTAGAGACAAACTTATAAAGCGACAGCAGTTTTGGTTCATATTGTTTGCCCTTACTTGACAGATCATAAAGAAATTTCAGAACATACTGGCAGAACTTTTTCTGAAAAGTCTTCATACTACTATATGCAGAATTTAACTGATTTCTTGACTTGATAAGTGTATTTTTCTTTTCCTGTAATTGATCCCGTACACGTTTCTCTTCCTTTACACTAGAAACAACATCAACTATAGCAAACCCTACCGCTAGGACAGCACCGATACCCGAGGCTGCAAGCGCTAAGGTAGTAGCACTTGTTGCTACCAATACCGGCAATGTCATCAATATTTCTATAGGAAGAAGATTGACCTGCAAAGCCGCTGCAGATATAGAGTTTTTCACCCATTCATTGTACTCAGATAATATATCTGCGTTAATATAAGTAAAGTCATCCTTAATAGAACTATAGAGATTTACTAAATCTGTTAAATTCTTATCAATAGCAGTATCCAGTTCTTTTATGGTCAGAATTTTATCCTTTATATCAGTAACTTGGTCATGGATTTTGCTGGCTGTAGCCTCAAACTTACTTGGCTGACCATATTTTGACAGGAAACTATTTCTTTTCCTAGTCACTTCAGGCAGAAGACGTTTTTTTATTTCGTCTCTAAAAAACAAAAAAAACAAATAACTGCTGTAAATTCAGACGACAATGCGATGTTCAAAATAGTAATAAATTTTGACTGCTTTCATCATAATTTTTTTTTAAATTACAGGCGATGTCGAATATGTCAACGAGACAGCAACTCCAAAGACACCAACAATCAACACCTGGAGGTCAATATACAGGTACAGTATTTCACAGTAGACAGGTCTCTAAATCGTACCCAGTCTAAAACATTGTGAGTACATTAACCAGATGATATCAACGTGGTTGTTTAATTTGATATATGCTTTTTTGTGCTTCTTTGTTAAATATTTGTTTGTTTTTGTTCTGATTGAGATTATGACCCCTATTTTGACTATTTTACCTATTATGTCTGTTTTGTTCACGCATCGTTTTAAATATAATGGAATTTGATGCGACTGTCATGCAAGTGAGAGATTAAGCGCTATAAAACCAGGTTCAATCCACCATTTCCTACATTTGAAAATGCCTGTACCAAGTCAGGAATATGACAGTTGTCCATTCGTTTGATGTGTTTTATCATTTGATTTTGCCATTTGATTAGGGACTTTCCGTTTTGAATTTTCCTCGGAGTTCAGTATTATTGTGATTTTACTTTTTCAAAGTATTGTCATATAGACCAAATAATAAATATATGAAATAACATAACTAGTGAATAGGTTCCCGACTGTGAACAGGCACATGAACATTTAGCCGAGATTGAACTAGTTTTTTTTTTAGTTTTGTTATCTCAACCCTCCTAATTTTAATCGACTTGTAAAGTGGACTTAAAAGGAATGTGCAGGTAAAAAGCACATCCCTTTATAATGAAATGCATTCTAGTTATACTAGTTTAACTAAAACACCAATAATAAACAATACAATAGCAAAGAAGTTACTGAAAGCATTTTAAAAATACTTGACCTGTTGGTATAATACCATTCTTATGCCGTCCTATGTTTTCGTTGTTATGTAGCACATCTTTATCATTACAAAAATAAATACAACTACTGACTGATTTTTAATTACTAACCTCATTTTGCAAACCTTTGGATAATATAAACACCCTTTTGTGGCTTGTACAACTTTAAGAGTGGTAGTTGTTATAGCTGTAACTGCAGTAATTGTAAAAATAAGAGTACTGAAATATAAAAAATAGTTATACAATATACTTAGAGGGGTGGACTGTATACTCGAATAAGCTAGAATAAAAGACAATAATATTTGTACTCTGGATGATGATTCTGCGGATATCTAAATCAAAGGACAATGTATGATTAGTGTCATTTTTGGCCTCCTCTTCAAAAGACTTTATAGTCATGTTTCTTAGATTCTATTCATTCTAATTTCAACGAAAATAGGGGGCCAGTTGCAGTAGCGTATTATACCTTGTCCTTTTCTTGGTAAAGCACTAAAGTCGACAGTCGTGAACAATTAACGTATAGACAGAACGTTATAGTCAAAACCGTTATATAAAAGTTATAGACTGAAAGTAATGGGCGAAAGCCGTTATATATGTTACCGACTGAAAGTAAAAGGCAAAAGCCGTTATTTATATGATATAGACAGAAAGTAATAGGCAAAAGTCGTTACATAAGTAACAGATAGAAAATAATAGACGAACTCCTTTATATTCGTCTAAGACAGAAAGTATGTCATAGGCGAAATCCGTTAAATCTGTTATAATAAGTATCAAGTAATAGACAAAGGACGTACGTTTGAAATGGATTCTATACTGGCACCTGTACATGAAAAACACGAAGTTTTATCGAGCACCAATTTTATAGTTTTATTGTTGATATTCAACCCACATGTACCAAGTTTTAGAATAGTTTTATTTTTATACAAGAAATTTCTTGATGTTCCTAAATGGAATGTTATACAGACAGAAGAAGAAGTATACCTAACAACAAAATTATTTTCATTTACCTGTGTTTAATTTTATTGCAAATGGCTGAAATTGTTTTCAAGGTTGATGTTTTTTCTGAAATTTTTTAACATTTCACAGCGGTATAATACTTTTACTTTAATTATTCATCCCTAATTTTTATTAGCTTTGTATTTGCATTGTATCATAGATAAAAGTTATTCGTTCAGTGTATGTTCATTTGTGTTACTACGTCTTTTGATTGAGTTAAGCCATTTCAATTTATATTTTATAGTGTGTCTTTCTATGTTGTGATGTTACACTATTGTTTCAGATAAGGGTGAAGGTTTGGTACCATTAAAACGTTTAAACCCGCTGCAATTGTTTGCAACTGTCCTAAGTCAGGAATCTGTTGTTCAGAAGTTGTCGTTTGTTGATGTGGTTCATAAGTGTTTCTCGTTTCTCGTTTTTTATATAGATTAGACCGTTGGTCTTCCCGTTTGAATGGTTTTACACTATTAATTTTTTGTGCCCTTTATAGCTTGCTGTTCGGTGTGAGCCGAGGCTCCGTGTTGAAGACCGTACTTTGACCTATCATGATTTACTTTTATCAATTGTGACTTGGATGGAGAGTTGTCTCATTTGCACTCATAGTCTCATACCACATCTTATTATATCTATGAAATGTAGCATCACAATATTGAAGTCTAGAAAATTCATAGAAAACTCACAAAATAAATCTTTTTTGACGTAATCTATGTTCTTCCTCTGTAAATGATGAAAAGAAAAAGAAAAGAACTTAAATTACAAAGTACTTCAATGAATTCCACAAATAACATAGATTTTATAAAAAAAATATGCATAACAATCCCCTAAGCATTAAGAGTACCAGTCATGAAAACATACATATTTGAATTTGAACATAACTGTATGCAGATATTAAACAAAACTATAAAGGTTTCGTTCAAAACATATTGAGAACCTTGTGGTGTTCGTGGAAAGGTTTAACTTCTGAACACCAAACTTATTGAGAACCGTGTGTTATTAAGTGTGAGCTCTGACATCTGAAGACGAAAACATATTGAGAACCGCGCGGTGTTCAGTGTGAGCTCTGACATCTGAAGACGAAAACATATTGAGAACCTTGTGGTGTTCAGTGTGAGTTCTATCATCTGAAGACGAAAACATATTGAGAACCTTGTGGTGTTCAGTGTGAGCTCTATCATCTGAAGACGAAAACATATTGAGAACCGTGTGGTGTTCAGTGTGAGCTCTGACATCTGAAGACGAAAACATATTGAGAACCTTGTGGTGTTCAGTGGTGTGAGCTCTGACATCTGAAGACGAAAACATATTGAGAACCGTGTGGTGTTCAGTGTGAGCTCTGACATCTGAAGACGAAAACATATTGAGAACCTTGTGGTGTTCAGTGTGAGCTCTAACATCTGAAGACGAAAGCATATTGAGAACCGTGTGGTGTTCAGTGTGAGCTCTAATATCTGAAGACGAAAACATATTGAGAACCTTGTGGTGTTCAGTGTGAGCTCTAACATCTGAAGACGAAAACATATTGAGAACCGTGTGGTGTTCAGTGTGAGCTCTGACATCTGAAGACGAAAGCATATTGAGAACCTTGTGGCGTTCAGTGTGAGTTATAACATCTGAAGACGAAAACATATTGAGAACCTTGTGGGTGTTCAGTGTGAGCTCTAACATCTGAAGACGAAAACATATTGAGAACCTTGTGGTGTTCAGTGGTGTGAGCTCTGACATCTGAAGACGAAAACATATTTAGAACCGTGTGGTGTTCAGTGTGAGCTCTGACATCTGAGGACGAAAACATATTGAGAACCTTGTGGTGTTCAGTGTGAGCTCTAACATCTGAAGACGAAAACATATTGAGAACCTTGTGGTGTTCAGTGTGAGCTCTAACATCTGAAGACGAAAACATATTGAGAACCTTGTAGTGTTCAGTGTGAGCTCTGACATCTGAAGACGAAAACATATTGAGAACCGTGTGCTGTCCAGTGTGAGCTCTGACATCGGAAGACAAAAACATATTGAGAACCGTGTGGTGTTCAGGGGAAGCTTTAACTTCTGAAGACGAAAACATATTGAGAACCTTGTGGTGTTCAGGGGAAGCTTTAACTTCTGAAGACGAAAACATATTGAGAACCGTGTGGTGTTCAGTGTGAGTTCTTACATCTGCAGATGAAAACATATTGAGAACCGCGCGGTGTTCAATGTGAGCTCTTTCATCTGAAGACGAAAACATATTGAGAACCGTGTGGTGCTCAGTGTGAGCTCTATCATCTGAAGACGAAAACATATTGAGAACCATGTGGTGTTCAGCAACAACTATAAGTCCAGTCATCCATCAATTCTTTGATCAGTAAAATTATAAGAAATGAATGAACGAGAGTCTGTAGTGTCGGTTTTGGATATATCTCGGTATTTACGTCAAACCACGACAATTTTGTTGACTACATAGTAAAATATCGAAATCTTCTGAGAGTCCTTAGTTGTTTTTTACTGTTGATAATGTTTAATATAGAACGATGTTCCCGAGTATTAAAAAAACAGTTCCTTTACAAATAAAAACATTATCACGTACAAATTGTATTCGTTGGACGAATATTATGAAAGCTGAAAATTGAAATAGCCCTTTTAAATTTGGTGCATACGAAGCGTTTTCTGCGAAGAATAACGTATGCAATTCAGTTTTTCAGGTTATTTTACGAAAAACTACGAGTAAGATACTGCGAACTGAGTTACCGGTGGAATGTTATATTTTAGCAAATTTGTCAGTGAACTAAGAATTCAAGAATTCAATACGCAATACAATCCACTACTGATATCTTACCTGTTATACACTCTATACGATATGTTAAATCTGACTCCCACGTTATACTGGTTCCGTTTTGTCGTGGTATTAACATTCCGGGGTTTCCCTCTTCTGGGTAAGAACCGTTTAACATTTGTACCATTGCTACACTATTTCCAGTTTCATTCGTTTTACCTTTAAATGTATTTTAAATACACATTAAAGCAGAACATTCCAAACTTTTCTTAAGCAGAATTACCATTTTGCCACTTAAAGCAAGTATTTTTTTTAAATCCTTAGATTCATTTTTTTCTTCAACGATATATAAGTATTTTAAATTTGTTATGGTATTTGTAGCTAATATGCTATTAAATTCATTTAAGTTTTCAAATTATATATTTTCGTGTTATGAGTGCAACGTTTTGTTGAATTATACCGTAGACTTATATAAGTTTTCGGTAAGGTCATTCTGAACTAAACGCTCCAGAATAATACAGTACATACAAATATTATACATTTCGAAAAAAGTTTGGAAGTAAAAAAATATTCTTTAACAGTTTACGACATTTCTGAATTTGTATTGAATGCGTTTCCATCATTTTGGTGAACACTTCTCAACTACTTGAACTTTGAAAGTTCAACTCTTCATTTTTTTTCTGAAGCTGTTAGTGGTGTTAATTATATGAAGAAACTACCTTGACTGACGTCCAGTTTTTGTCGTATTAATATTATCCGTTAAACGTACCTATTACCCATGCGCCAAGCTCATTTGAATAAAATACTTGGATGGCATCACCGGAAAGAGAACGATATTTTGTTGTCAGTCCTGTGTCATCTCCAATCCTTTCAAACTTAGCTAGAGTTGTGTCAGGAGGAAAATCTTTGCCTCCAGTGAGCCGTAACATCTTGCAACCACCTGGATAACATATGATTGTCTGTTATCGGGTTAGACTTTTAATTTTTTTTTTATAAAATCAATATCTCCTTCCCAAGTTAAAATTCGAAAAAATCTCTTGTTTTCAGGATTATCTATTTCCTCAAGTGTAAGTTATTTTAGTTAAAATAAAGAATTACTCTTGTAATTGTTTCGCTATCTGACCTCGACGAAGTTCAACTCCACCTATATATGCAACGATATGTTTTTCATATACTAGCACCCACCCTCTTTTCTGTCCCATGTTTGTAAAAAAAAAGATAGTTTGTAAATGTATTATCTACGTAAGATTGAGATTGCCACAAGTAAAATAGATATATGAAATGAAATAAAGATAAAAAAATTAAAACTTACCACAGGAAACAATATTAGTATCGGGTCCAATCTTTTGCTGACATATTTTCAGGGAAAAATAACACGGCGATTTGTATTGTTTGCCTTTATTGTCGCATACCATTCCTCCTTCGCCAGAGCACCTTGCTGTTCTGTCATCGGCACAAACACAATCCACACCATCATAAACTTCCCATTCAGAGCACTGATCACCTATTGCATTCAAAATAATAAGGGAAAGAAAATGTACATCTCATTATTTTGAATAAAATGTATTTGCAAAATGTACTTCTATTTATATCTTTACTTATATTGTCAAAATGTAGCTGCTATGGGGAAGCTGTGTCGTGTTTTAAATCTTTGTTGCTGAAGGTATTCATATTGTTTGATTTTTACTATCTATATTTTATAAGTTTTTTTTTATATTTATTTTTTGTTTCATTAGAAACCATTTTGTATTTTGTTTCAACATTTTAAGAAATGAATAAATTTTACGGATCTGTATACCGCCATTAATGCCGTTTTTTTCAGTGTTTGATATGTTGTTCATACCGGTTATATGTCTTTCTTAACTTTGTCCCGAATACCACATTTACCTTGGTCTTATTTTAGGGTTAGTAAATTTCCCGATTGTTTGTGAATTTAGTTATTGTTTTAGACAAGAGAAACATCCACCAATCCCCTGTTGATTGCATGGTCTGGTATGACTGATCAATATATTCAATGAGAGTTACAATGCGGATGTCTTTAGTAGAGCACCCTGAGTTCACCCCGATTTTTTGTGGTGTAATTAGTTTTCTGTATAGTGTGGACTGCTGTTTATATTTTAGTCATTTTTCTTTTGGCCAAACTGTTGTCTGATTTTCTCCGACTGGTGCAAATGGTATCATATTTGTTATTTTCTCTCTTTTATGTCGAGTGTTTAATTTTAATATTCTTCAAAATATGAATAGCTAACCTTGCTGTAAATCTGTATCAGCACTCACTGAACTCACGGATCTGTTTAAAGCTAGAGCCAGGTCTAAAATAACAATACGTTATTTAATTGCACAATACTCCTACGGTGGGCTAAGAAAAAATTGTAATGTGCCGAAAGACCATTGACACTGGTATGTTTTTACAAGATGTATTGATGCTGGTATGTGGTTTTTGCCCTGTATTTTGAATTACGCGAATGGAAATCAGTTATTGAATGTTTCAACATGAAGAAATTAAAGTTGATCAGCTTTAAAGATTTACGAACAAGTAATTTATCTTCGTATTAACCATGGCTATTTTTCAAATTATTTCATTGGCATCAAGAGACCCGCACATTTAAAAAAATCTTTGGCTATCCGTAACGAACAAAACCATTCACAATTTTTCGAAAACAGTGATATATCTCGCATGCACAACAGGACTCGTTAAATATGATATGCTTCTAACAATATGAAGATGCCAGTGAGACCCCTACCCCGGGACATTACAAAAACAAAAATAACAATCCAAAAAACAAAAACCAAGTATATATACCATCATACAAGTTTCATTTTATATTATTCGTTCTGTCCTCTTGGCTAGCAAAAATAACAACCGTCTTGAAGACAAAAAACAAATTAACTATATATAATCATTTGATTTGATTTTGTCATTATTATTTTTGGCTAAATTTATTTGATTTTTTTATATGTCGTTTTTATTTTTTAAATGTTCATATAAAACACTTACTTGCTGGTTGTTGGTATAACAGAAACACACTGAAAACGAGCCAGTAGGCCGTATAAAATTCTTTTGTACTCTTTGTATTCATTTTCAAAATCATGAATTCGTTCAGTTTACTTACAAACCCAGTATATATATTTACATTGCTTTACCTTCGTCATCGACGGATAATATATCCGGGAAAATTGTCAATAAGGCGGACCTTCCGGAAAATAAGTCATGCAGGTCATATTTAATTGTTTTGTGTTTACTGATGTGTTGTTAAATGGTGATAGTTATGCCTCTATTACTTCTTATTAAAAAGGTTTGTCCCATCTCTACACCTTTTTTCTTAAAATGATATCATAAATAAATATAAAAAAAAGAAAAAGAAAGAAAATTGGAAAATCAACAGGAATCATTGTCATACTGTCTTTGTTTTGTACAGTACAGTGCCTCTTACTCAGGTCTCTTAATTCAAATATTCTTGCTCTCCATTTGACCATGTACGTCAAACTATAAAAAGAAAATTAATTTTTATTTATTTTCAGCCTCTACTAGTAACATTTAAATAAACTACTTCAGACGAAATATTGATGAAGAGTTATATATCTAATTAAGGCAGTAGTTTTAATATAATATATTTCAGTGACAACTTTCAAATGTTTTTTGGTTTTGTTTTTATTATTCTATTAGTGGATCGATTTATTTGCAGCAACGATTAAGATTTTTTTAATTTTAATTAAGTCACTAGACGAGTTCTATGGACCTAAACGTTTAATGTGAATACAAAGATACCACCGCACATATGTGTGGAAAAACAGAGACGACTTTACCAATAGACCTTTTAGATATGATCAAAATCTTTAAACAGATATTAATCATTTTGTAAAAATAGTTTCATACGTTTTAGTTATTAGAGAGAGTACAAATATTTCAGAGTAAACTCAATCGCGTGTCAATTATCCTCCTAGGTCTGATGATTCAGTAAAATTTTTGTTTGTTTTTGCTATTGTATGTTTATTTTTTCCGTTTACAGTCTAGCCTAATTCGAGACCTTCAGAACGGATGGCGCTCATTTTTGCTACACGTCCCTGTTAGGTTTCACATGGTGTCATATAAATAATAATACAGTTACAGTTAAATAAACCCTAAAACAAATTTTGGAAAATGAACAAGTAAAACTATTAAAACTCCCTTTCCCCCCCTAAAAATCATCCCAAACACAGAAAGAAAGTGACGTAATTTTTATACTGCTTAGCATTCCGTACCTTTTTGAATCTTTTTATAGCTCCTACTGCTAATGTTTACTTACTTGCCAGCCCCTCCCTGTTCAAAATCCTGGGTACACAACTGCAGTATGGATGTAAATAAACTACTAATTTCATAATTTTTTTCGCTTGAAGAACTATTTATTGTCGAGCCTGCGACTTTTGTTGCAAAACCGAGACACGCGATCCTACACGGCGTCGTCGTCGGCGGCGGCGTCCACAAATATTCACTCTGGTTAAAGTTTTGAAATTTTAATAACTTTCTTAAACTATCCTGGATTTCTACCAAACTTGGACAGAAGCTTGTTTATGATCATAAGATAGTATCCAGAAGTAAATTTTGTAAAGAAAAAAATCCTGTATATATTTTACTTATAAATGGACTTAGTTTTTCTGCCAGTTAACATTACATTCCATCTGTGGTTAAAGTTTTTAAAATTTTAATAACTTTCTTAAAATATCCTGGATTTTTACCAAACCTGGACAGAAGCTTGTTTATGATCATTTGATAGTATCCAGTCGTAAATTTTGTAAAAAAAAAATACTGTTTTTCCGTATTTTACTTATAAATGGACTTACTTTTTCTGCCAGTTAACATTACATTCACTCTGTGGTTAAAGTTTTAAAAATTATAATAACTTTCTTAAACTATCCTGGATTTCTTCCAAACTTGGACATGCTTGTTCATGATCAAAAGCTAGTATCTAGACGGAAATTTTGTAAAAATTTATTTCCTACTTTCACTGGTGTTAAACTGATCATGGTAATTGCATTTACCATGATCCCAACATGGCGGAGCCAAAAACAAGTAAAATCGTCTTCTTCTAATTTCTCTGTGTGCACGCGTTGTTTTCAAGAATTACTCAGCCGCTAGGTTGATATGTAAGGTACTGTTGTGCGTGTGTGTTCTTACTATCATATGTGGCCTTGTTACCGAAATAATAGCCATCGACATTTTACGGAAGATCATCGTAACTCATAGAACTTTGATATGATAATCGTAACTTGATAATTAGATAGTCGTAACTTGGGCATGCTAATAGTAACTTATCAGTGATAATCGTAACTTTCTTTATATGCTGATGGGGATGGCGACTATATATAAATCGTGTTTGAATGTTTGATAGTGTGACTAGAATTAGTGAATAATTTACTAATGTACTTTTTGCTTTGTAGATATAGTCTTTATATTTTACAAGTTATAATTTACGGTAAATGTTCATCATGATGACAAGGAGAGGCAAACATTTTCCATGGTCACACATTGTTAATGAAAACTATAATGTTTAAATTACGTTCGTTTTCAAGTAAAGATATGATTTAGGTCACGGTATCTTATTCCCCTTTGAACTATTAATCTCGTTCCCTTTTGTACAAGGTTCACTTAAATGAAAATTGCAAGCTTACCTTATTTTGAAAAAGTATTTCGATCCTGAATGTTGTTACGCGTTTGTTGTTATCTTTAAATAATCTTTTTTTATGCCCCCGCCGTAGCGGAGGGGGCATTAAGTTTTACAATTGTCCGTCTGTTCGTCCGTACGTACGTACGTCCCAAAGTTGGTTTCCGTTCTCTAACTTTAGTTTGCCTCAACCAAATATTTTGAAACTTATACACAATGCTTATTACCACATAATTCAGATCAAGTTCGAAATTTGGTGGCGTCACTTTTACCGTTCTTGAGTTATGCCCCTTTATAAACAAAAAAATGCTGAATTTTTCATTTCCGTTCTCTAACTTTAGTTTGCATCAACAAAATGTCAAGAAACTTATACACAATGCTTATTGCCACATAATTCAGATCAAGTTCGAAATTGGGTGGCATCACTTTTACCGTCTTGATTTAAGCCCCTTTATAAACATAAAAATTGCTGATTTTTTTGTTTTCGTTGTCTAACTTTTGTTTGCCTCAACAAAATGTTATGAAACTTATACACAATGCTTATTGCCACAAAATACAGATCACGTTTGAATTTTGGTGGTGTCACTTTTACCGTTGTAGAGTTATGTCCCTTTACAAATTGATAAATTGCTGATTTTTTTGTTTCCGTTCTCTAACTTTAGTTTACCTTTACCAAATGTTATGAAACTTATACACAATGCCTGTTGCCATATTACACAGATCAAGTTTGAATTTTTGAGGCATCACTTATACGGTTCTAGAGTTATGTCCTTTACAAATGGAAAAATTGCTGAATTTTTCGTTTCCATTCTCTAACTTTAGTTTGCCTCAACCAAATGTTATGAAACTTATACACAATGCTTATTACCACATAACACAAATTAATTTGGAATTTTGGTGGTGTCATTTTTTCTGTTCTAGAGTTATGCCCCTTTGCAAATGAAAAAAATACTGATTTTTTTGTTTCAGTTTTCTAACTTTAGTTTGCTTTGACAAAATGCAGTGAAACTTAAACACAATGCTTGTTACTACATAACACAGATCAAGTTTTGAATTTTGGAGGCATCACTTATACCGTTCTAGAGTTATGCCCCGTTACAAATGGAAAAAATGCTGATTTTTTTGTAACCGTTCTCTTACTAGTAAAATCACAAAAAAACTGAACTCCGAGGAAAATTCAAAACGGAAAGTCCGTAATCAAATGGCAAAATCAAAAGCTCAAACACATCAAACGAATGGATAACAACTGTCATATTCCTGACTTGGTACATGCATTTTCCTATGTAGAAAATGGTGGATTAAATCTGGTTTTATAGCTAGCTAAACCTCTCAATTGTATGACAGTCGCATCGAATTCCATTATATTGACAACGATGTGTGAACAAAGCAAACAGACATAATAGGTAAAAATGTCAAAAATAGGGATACAGCAGTCAACATTGTGTTATAATCTTAATCACTATAAAAATAAACAAATATGCAACAAAGAAACGCAAAAAGGCATAAAGACAAAGCACATTAGCAAAAATGAAAGACAAGAATACAAAAATTAAAATAGAACAATAACACAATGGCGAAATGTATAAGTACAGAGCCATGTCATATGTATCAAAGAAACACAAAAAGGCAAGTTTGCCTCAATCAAATGTTGTGAAACAAAATGCTTATAACAACAAAACTCAAATCAGGAACAAATTTGGGTAGTATCACTTTTACTGTTCTTGATTTATGTTCCTTTATAACGTTTTATGCAAGCGGGGTCATCCTCTGTGTCCCATGGACACATTCCCCAATTATTATTAAATATTCCGTTAGCAGAGGGTACTGATAAAATCAGTTACTATGATCATAGAAGAAGACGATTTTACTTGTTTTTGACTTCGCCATGTTGTACCATGACCAGTTTAACACCAGTGGTTTTTCCGTATATTACTTATAAATGGACTTAGTATTTCTGCCAGTTAACATAACATTCACTCTGTGGTTAAAGTTTTAAAAATTATAATAACTTTCTTAAACTATCCTGGATTTCTTCCAAACTTGGACAGAAGCTTGTTTATGATCAAAAGCTAGTATCTAGAAGGAAATTTTGTAAAAATTTATTTACTGTTTTTCCGTATATAACATATAAATGGACATGTTGTCTCATTGGCACTCGTACCACATTTTCTTATATCTATTAGTTTTTCTTCCAGTTAACATTACATACAGTCTGCAGTTAAAGTTTTTAAAACATTTATTACATTCATAAACCATCCTGGATTTTTATTTCATTAACTGTAAATCTATTATGTGTATTCCCCTATCACACTGAAAACATAGACAACAGCAAAAGTAGGCGAGACACTGGGTTCCGCGGAACCCTTGCGAATTTTATATGTTTACAGGCATGTTCTTAATTTAGACCTTTTGTATAGTGACTTTTTTTTCAGGCTTTTTACATAATGCCTGGAAAAGTTGAAAGTCATTTAACAAGTTGCCTGAATTATTGTATGGATTGAAATGTACATAAAAACTGGTCCATTGAAAGTATAGAACAACACATCAGTTTCATCTACTGTGGATTCATTTATTTTCGTGGATACCAATTAATCCACATTTGAATGTTAAAGCTTGCATTTAAAGAGATTTAAGGGATAGGCCGTGATAACTCATTTTCCTCTCGTTTAATTTTTTTTAAATTTGCAACATTGAAAGACTAGGGGTCCATGCATCATCTGCTAAAGTCTTTTTGAAATTCACTGTCGCATTTTATCCTTAGGGTATATTGAAGATGACCAGTTTTGAGGTACCCTTAAAAACACAATCAAAAACACTAGTAGGTATATATATTAGTGTGTGTATTTACACATGATTTCATTGGGAATAAACATGACTGTTAAAATGCGTAGCAGAAACATATTCTAAAGTAGGTCTTGCATGAAACTTCATTGTAATATATGATTTTTCAGCTCTGTCAACATTTAAACGTTTGAAAACATGGGGTTTCGTAAACAGCACACACACATGAATATCTTCTTTTCTTGTATTTCCAAAGGATTCGAAGTATTATTAGCGTGATTAGGTTGGCTTGCATCTTTTGGATTATTAGAGCATTCACCAGATATTGAATCAGATTCGTCGCATAGTAGGAAATGCATGTATAGCAGGAGACGAGTGTACCCTTTGGACGCACCTTGATTTGTCTCTTCTTGGTTCATTGTTTTATTCTAGCATTCTTGCACTACAGTCGCCTTAACTCGTCAGATTGTAAAGACATAAGAATGTCCTTGAGGCAGTGACGACCAAACACGACCTTGTATGGTTAAACCAATGCTTTACAGGGGAATTCGTTTTGCTGTAATATCTGTCTATATCAAACATACTAATAAATGCCACTGAACGCAAACAAACAACCATCAGTCAATCAAACAGCACCTTTATTTTTCTCTGCTTCATATTTCACACTTTTGTTTTGGATCTAGATTTTCTAAAAAAAACTATTTTGTAAGAATAATTTGTCCTTCTATCACCAAGAAAGTCTTAAACTACTATCTGAAATACAAAGTAAGTACAGACGTTAAAAAGTTTCACTAGAAAAACCTATGACATACATACAATCTTTCCAAAATTTTACAAAATGCCTAAATTTTGAAAATGCCTGTAACATATATATATATATATAATTAGCTATTGCTATCGCTTCACCATGCAGTTATACTCAAAGAGCGATAAACTTGAATTGTATTCGTATGAAATTATTCCCACTTTCGTATAAAATATGTACATGGGTAAAGGGGCATAAGCTACGAATTCGACAAAAATTTTTTAAAAAATATTTCGTATAGCAAATATTTTTTAAAGCGGAAAATAGAAATTATATTCAGCTATTAGCAGTCAGTTTGGTTCAATTTTGTCAAAATAAGGTAACAGACATCGCTGATTTATTTTTGCTTGCATGTCAATTATTCAACTTAATTTGAATCCGTTTGAAGACGGGCTGCGCATGTGTTCAGTTAACAATTAGCGTGTTCATTTGTTAAAAAAGGAGGTCAACATTGAAAAGTGAAACAAGGGAGCCACAAGGAATGAATATTTCGTTGACTGATCCGGTCTATAACAAATCATTCTCCTACAGGTTAAACGGTGATTTATGAAATTGAGAATTGAAATGGGGAATGTGTTCAAGAGACAACAACCCGATCAAAGAGCAGAAAACAGCCCAAGGCCACCATTGGGTCTTCAACACAGCGAGAAAATCCCGCACCCGGAGGAAGGCTTCAGCTGGCCCTTAAAAAAATGTGTATTTGTTCAGTGAAAATGGACGTCACACTTAACTCCGAAACATATAAATGAACTAAAATTTAAAAAAAAATCATACAAGACAAACAAAGGCCAGAGGCTCCTGACTTGGGACAGGCGCAAAAAATTGTAATATATAGCATGAAATCAACAGATTTAAAAAAAAAATCGTCAGTATACGATTGCATGTGCTTGTGTGTCAGTTGATATTTATAATTTCTGTTTATATCGGGTTATATGATTGTGACAGAGGAAAAAAGCAGCTTCGTTTATCATTTTGGACTTTAATATAAAATTCTCAATTTTGATATTTTGGACTTTAATTCTCTGTGTTTCATAATTTCTTTTTAATTTATGTTTTCGTTTCTATTTACATTTAATATCCAGGACTTAAAATCAACATGCTTTGATATGCAATTTAATTCTCAGTTTGGACATTGAGTGACATGTTTTATTCTATTAGCTAATTAGTGACATTATACCTTTTTCATTATTATATATTTTTAAATATCATAATCAGATTAGTAAATTAACTTTATTCTTCAAGTTCTAAAAATAGTTTAATCCTTGTCAGTGAACAATATTACTCAAATTAATTGTTATTTGTAATGTTTATACTTGTCAATTCAATTGTGTATAAATACTTGTTTATGATTTTTATAAGAAAGATTTGGACTCAGGACTTTACACTGAACACAGTCCATCTGTAATAAAAGTATCCATGCTGAATTATTGATTTATTCATCGCTAGTTCCAGAGTCTCAAGAGTTAGTTTTCACCAGAGTTTCAGTGCCAAAGTTCTCATTGCTATTCACAGCAATCGTTCGTTGTGTGATCAGGTACATCACACAGTTTCAGTAACAAGAGGCCATTCAGTCCGGCTCTTGTTACACAACCCTACAAGTCATCCAGTTCCCCGGTTACAGATTGGTGGACGACGACGGCGTGCTGACTTTTTAGCTCAGCACACGATCCAGATACCTCAAGCAGCCAAGCGAGTTCCCCAGACAAGTTGCGTAGACAATATTCAGCGATGGAGTACAGCTTTCGACCACAATGGAAACCATGGAACGTCCAGTCAGGTTATAGTCCAGCATGTGGAAGATGCGGTAAATTTCACAAATTCTATTTATGCAATTCAATCAATCAGAGATGCTATTTGTGTGGAAAATTCGGACATTATTCGAGTAAGTGTTTTTCAAAAGCAGCAAAGAACAGACAAAGTACACCAGTTCATGTAAAATCTCGAAAGCAAAAGGACCGTGATACAGCTAGAATGACCAGCTACATTGAGCGTAAAAATATCATCCGAGCCTTACCGTTCTCTGGTATGAGAAATTCAGCTTTCGTTCAATATTTGGATATTGCAAATGTGCTTAAAACAGAACTAAATGGTGTTAAGCTGAAATTATCAGAGGAAAAACGTAAAAATTCAGAACAACAAAAGTGCATCCAGGACTTAAAATTTCAATTGAACAATACAGAGAGTGTTAAATCCGAGAGAGACCAGTTAAAACAAGAACTTGAAAACATTCGGCAACACAAAGAACAAATTGCTTCGCCTATAAACGTACAAGAATATGTACATCAAATTCAGGAATTGCAAGACCAGGTTATTGAAAAAGATAAGACTGTGAAAATGGTCCAGGATCTTTATTATTTACGTTCCACCGAATTTACGGATGAAATACAAACATTGAAAAATGAAAAATCAGACCTTCATTCGAAACTGCAATTTCATGAAAATTCTATCAAACAGCTGACAGAAGAACTTCATAGCCTTCGTCATGAAAACTACATGTTGTCTTCCAGCCAAAACCAACAGCGACCCAATAATCACAACAGACACTATAACAACCGCAAAGGAGGCCGATTTAGATAGTGCTAAGTCCGAGGACGGACTTAATTGGGAGGAGAGGCATATGTGACAGAGGAAAAAAGCAGCTTCGTTTATCATTTTGGACTTTAATATAAAATTCTCAATTTTGATATTTTGGACTTTAATTCTCTGTGTTTCATAATTTCTTTTTAATTTATGTTTTCGTTTCTATTTACATTTAATATCCAGGACTTAAAATCAACATGCTTTGATATGCAATTTAATTCTCAGTTTGGACATTGAGTGACATGTTTTATTCTATTAGCTAATTAGTGACATTATACCTTTTTCATTATTATATATTTTTAAATATCATAATCAGATTAGTAAATTAACTTTATTCTTCAAGTTCTAAAAATAGTTTAATCCTTGTCAGTGAACAATATTACTCAAATTAATTGTTATTTGTAATGTCTATACTTGTCAATTCAATTGTGTATAAATACTTGTTTATGATTTTTATAAGAAAGATTTGGACTCATGACTTTACACTGAACACAGTCCATCTGTAATAAAAGTATCCATGCTGAATTATTGATTTATTCATCGCTAGTTCCAGAGTCTCAAGAGTTAGTTTTCACCAGAGTTTCAGTGCCAAAGTTCTCATTGCTATTCACAGCAATCGTTCGTTGTGTGATCAGGTACATCACACAGTTTCAGTAACAAGAGGCCATTCAGTCCGGCTCTTGTTACACAACCCTACAAGTCATCTAGTTCCCCGGTTACATGATCATCGGCAGTCTTCGGGTGTCATCTTGTTGAATAATTATATGGCGTCTAGTCTAAAATACGAACGAGTTGCATATACATTATAAAAAGTCCATGCATTGTTTATAGTTTCTTCAGGAAATTTTGTAATTTGGATATACGTTTGAGTATGTTATAAATGAAATATAAGAATTTGGGTCAATTCGGCGAACACGAATTTGACAGTTAATGCCCGTATATTCTATAAAAGCTTTGTGAAATGTTTGAAATACGTATATAATATATTTATATGAGCCTGAGGCAGACTATGAAGGGAATAATCAATTCGAAACTAAATACCAATTAGTATTCAACTTATAGAAATACAATAGACAAGATTCCTCTGGCAATTAGACCCATGCTTGGGGTCGTTCTTTCACTTTTTTGGGATGTATATATACGCTGCCACGTCCGGTGAACTGGAGACATCATTTCAATATATCGGCACTCTCTTCAAGTTTAGCATGTTTAAGAAACCTCGTGACAAATTTGCAAAAATCCATTTTATTATAAACATAACTACCTGTCTTCAATAGAAAATATCTGCTATAAATTTGAATTCTAGAAGATTTCGTCAATTTTCACAGATATCGATATTCCTGGTTATTTTAGGCGTAAATGTCAAAGTTCTTAAGGAGACAGATGTGCATCTTCTAATTTTTATAAATCCCATTCTTTACACCATTTTAAAGTTTAATAAACTTGTTTGTGATGAGGTCTTGTAATGTCAACAATTACTTTCATAAAACTTTTACTGACTTACAAACCGCCAAAAAAATCAAGTAAAGTACATAAAAGACACTTATTTGGTTACATCTCCGATTATTCAAACCCCAATATTTGTCTAAGATATAAAAAATTGTCATCCGTGAACTTCTTCCGAACAGTAAACCCTTGCTAAAGTTGGACACTCGTTTGGCTGTGTGGGATGTATAAATACACAGCCACGTTCGGTCGAAATTAGGACGTTAAATTCGATGACTCGTTAAGCGAGAGTGTCACGTTCTTTTCTCGTTATAAAACCCCTGGAACAAGTCTTTCATGGGGGTCCGTACGTGGTCTGTTCAAGGTTAAATGTCTACCCTTTTCCAACATATTATTCGTTCTATTG
Source organism: Mytilus californianus (assembly GCF_021869535.1). Taxonomy (NCBI): domain Eukaryota; kingdom Metazoa; phylum Mollusca; class Bivalvia; order Mytilida; family Mytilidae; genus Mytilus; species Mytilus californianus. The sequence goes on along the minus strand of NW_026262690.1, from coordinate 29,150,482 downwards.
GCAGTCTTGTTAATTTTTACCGCCCTTCATCAGTGTAGTCCCATCTTGCATAACCTAACTTTAACATTAATGGTTATGGTTCAGAATATGTATGACATAATTGCTATTGGACTGTAAACAGGAACAATCGTTCAACTCTGGTCAACATACAATTGTTAATTTGTTTTTGTTCTTTAAAATATGCATGTAACATTCGCCACTGGACGTTAATCAATAAATGAATCCAGTTATTTATATATATCCGATTGTGCTTATGAAGTACACATTCGGTGATGTCAAATTCGAGAAAAAGTAGACGGGATTGCGGTTAAGACTACTTTAAAATATCCGTCGTCACCTTCAAAACAGATATTGTCTGTCGAGCCCTTATCTGGATCAACCTTCACCAGTAATGCTTAATTCAACTTGAGGGTACTTAAACAAATTAGCCAAATCCTCCTTAAGTCATCTTAGCCTGAGGGATTTGGAACATTAGATTCTTTATAATTTCTTAATTGATAAACAACGGAGCTTTTATGAAAGTTGTGTTATAAATCACGTGACATGTACCGAAGTACTGGCTTCTGGGCTAAATATACATACGGGGACTAGCAGTCATAAAGCAGCGGTATCGACCCAGTGTTAGAAAATGTAAACAACTCTTATAGGTTTGATGTGTTCAAAGCTCTGTTCCTTATTAATCATCACCAGGAACGCTTAATAAAAAAATGTGAATGCCATTTTGTATAAATATGTGAATACTTGATAGGAGCCACATGCATTTCTTAGAGGACATAAAACCACAGCAAAAAAAAAAACACCTATGATTAATTTTGTATGCGAGAGTTTGAACCTTAGTTTCTTTTTAAAATAGTTTCTAAGTTTATCAATGGAAAATTTAAGAAAACAATGTTATACATTATGTAAGCCCATCAGCAGAGGTACCAACCAAGTGATAGAAAGTGAAAATAACCCATTTTAGATTTGATGCTTCCGAATCGCCTATATAGATTTACTTTGATCAGGAACGTTAAAACCAAAACATTTGAAATCCAAGGCTCTACAAATATGTGAGTACTTAAGGGGATACATAACTTAATGAGACCTTAAACGAATAGCCAAATTCATATAAGGTTAACCTTGCCTCAGGAAGTTAGAACCTTAGTTATTTCCTTATAATTCATAAATTTATCAAGAGAACATTTAAGAAAGGTGCAAGTATGTAATATATAATATCAATGACGAAGCACTGACTATTGAGCACGTAAAGGAACTATTTTCCTATTTAATCAAATGGTCGTTTGATAAATCTGATTGCAAACATATTTGCTGCAACTCATTTAAAGCCTTCTTCTCTAATAAGAAAAGTAAATATGCTAGATATACTTACTAGAGTTGTGATAAGATGATTGAAGCTGTTAATTTTCTTCTGATAACATTTATTCACGTGTCGGCAATACAGTTTATCGACAGGTTGTATGTATTCCTATGGGCGCCAACTAAGCCCCTTCAATAGCAAACTTGTTAGTATACTGTGATGAATCACAGTTTATGACCAAACTCAGTAAAGACCGTCTAAATTGCATTTAATCGATAGTTCAACAACACTTACCGATGTTTACCGAGCCCGGAAATTTAGATACGATCCGGGTAAACTTGTCGATCCTTTAAATAAACTTATTCTAAAAGGTTACCAATTCAACACTGTAACTAAATATCATTGTTATATACATATGCACATTCATGGCTCTACAATCTGTCGATACCAGTATCTTGGCATTGCACATGGTCATGTTTTTCTCTGACTATTAATGACGTCTTTACGCTAAATCCATTGGATGTTGGATGTATACTGATTGATATTTGAGTCTTAGATGCATGATTTTTTTATTAATTGTTAGTGGCTTTGAACTAGCGTTCAGTAACTGCAAGTACACTCAGATCTGTACTGAGTGTCTTTTTTAATTGTGGGGATGTATAAATACCCTGTCTGTATTTTTTGTTAGATGTATTTTCTGCTGTGTATCGATTTGATGAGTTAAGTCCTTTTCAACTGATTTTTAATTTTTTTTTCTTATGCTGTACTGTTACACTACTGTCCCATGTTAGTGATAGTGTTTGGGCACAGCAAAGTAGTTTAACCCCGCCAAATTATGTATGTGTCTGTCCCAAGTCTGGAGCCTGTAATCAGTAGTTGTCGTTTGTTGCTGTATATTATATTTGTTTTTCGTTCATTGTTTTGTACATAAATCAGGCCGTTAGGTTTGTCGTTTGAAAGGTTTCACATTTGTAATTATAGCTGACTATGTAGTATGGGTTTTGCTCAATGTTGAAAGCCGTACGGTGACCTAAAGCTGTAAACTTCCATGTCATTTAGTCTCTGGTGGAGAGTTGTTTGATTGGCATTCATACCACATCTTCTTATTTTTATATCAGTCCACCATGCCATCAGTTGTACCAACCAAGTACTAGAAAAGAACACCTTATAAATAAGATGCGTCCGAAATGTCTGTCTCCAACAGGAAGTCTCGAACCATAAACTTGAAAGGTAGTGATGTGTAAATACGTTAATACTTGATGAGCTATATGAACAAATATGCGTCTTTTTATGTCGTTGAAGAGTTTTAAGTTGTTTCCCTTTTTGACGAGATCCAGGGTTATCTTTTCACAGAAAAGAATATAGCTTTATTTTATATAATATTATATTTAAATTTCAGACTAACGAGATTGTGAAAAACATTAAGATATAGTGCTGTTGTCTTTTAATACACATATAATATAAAGATGTTAAACTTGAAATGACATAATGATTAAACAGAATTGCCTATATTACACCTTTCCAATGCAAACAATTCACGGTTTATCATTTAGTTATAAGATTAAACTGAAAATTCGTGGAAATATTTTAATTTTATGCTTTGTATCAACCTTTATAATTGGTTGTCTATCCAATATTTGTTTTTGAGCTGATACATTATGTGAGATAGTTTGCCATGTATATCTTTTATGTATGTTTTTGAGCTGATACATCATGTGAGATAGTTTGCCATGTATATCTTTTATGTATGTTTTTGAGCTGATACATCATGTGAGATAGTTTGCCATGTATATCTTTTATGTATGTTTTTGAGCTGATACATCATGTGAGATAGTTTGCCATGTAAATCTTTTATGTATGTTTTTGAGCTGATACATCATGTGAGATAGTTTGCCATGTATATCTTTTATGTATGTTTTTGAGCTGATACATCATGTGAGATAGTTTGCCATGTATATCTTTTATGTATGTTTTTGGGCTGATACATCATGTGAGATAGTTTGCCATGTATTATCTTTTATGTTTGTTTTTGAGTCAGATATTGGTAAACATCTGAATGTCCTGAAAGGAATTGTTGAATTTATTTCCTGAAATAGGCTTGATCTTAAGTGTCTTTGTTGTTGGGATGTTTAAGTACCCGTCCACGTCCACTCTGTGTTTTTGTTAGACGTATTTCTATTTGTATCCATCTGATGAGTTAAGCCTTTTTCAACTGATTTTTATAGTTTTTCTTATGTTGTACTGTTACACCACTGTCCCAGGTTAGGGAGGGTTGACGCCTTCAAACGAGTTTAACCCATCACATTCTGTATGTGCGTGTCCCAACTCAGGAGCCTGTAATTCAGTGGTTGTCGTTTGTTGCTTTGTAACATATTCGTTATTCGTTCATTATTTTGTACATACATTAGGTCGTTAGTTTTCTCGTTTAAATTGTTTTAAATTTGTCATTTCGGGGCCTTTTATAGCTGACTATGCGGTATGGGCTTTGTTGAAGTTCGTACGGTTACCTATAGTTGTTAGTTTCTGTGTCATTTGGTCTCTTGTAAAGAGTTCTCTTATTGGCAATCATACCACATCTTCTTATTTTTATAGATCTATTATATATATACAGGACATAATGCTCGTCTAAGTTTGACATTAATTTTAGTACTAAGGAGGAAGTCTGGAGTGTGAAGAGTTACAATATCCATATGTCAATGTTTGTATAGAGGGAAGTCTGGAGTTAGAAGGATTGCAATATAAATGTTAATACCAAGAAATGTAGTCAGGAGTTTGAAGAGTTACTAAATTAAGAGTTACTAAATTAACTTTTATTTTTAGAAGATAGTCTGATATTAAAGAGTTATAATAGTGTTTTTTTTGTGTACTTAGATGAAAGTCTGAAATTTGGAGAGTAACAATATCAATTTTTGAACTACTTCGAAGGTATTCTGGAGTTCGAAGATTTACAATACTAATGTTTGTACTTAGAGTGAAGTCTGCAGTTTGAAGAGTTACTATATCAATTTTTGAACTTAGAAGGTAGTCTGGAGTTAGAAGTGTTGGGATATTAATTTTTGTACTAAGAGAGTCATCCGCAGTTGGAAGTGTTGTTACTTAAATTCGTGTACTTAGTATCTAGAATTGTCGATTTTTTGCAATGTGATGGAGATGCTTCAAGACTTCATAAGAATGATAACTAGAAATCTATTATGTTTTATTGTTCCGAACAGAAAGTGGTTTCAATCGTATATTGTTATTTACAACAATGACGAAAAAAAAAGAGAAAGGAAATATATTACAAGATATGACAAAAAGATTAAGATTGGATTTGTATTTGGCTTGCGTATTGATATCTGAGACTCATGAGTATATGCAACATTTGTGTTCGCACTATATTATTTGTTCCAGTATATTTCAGTACGATGATGTAGTAGCCTCTTCTTCACTATCTGATGTCATCATTCCAACTTTCATTTGCTTCACTATATAGAAGAACACTTTTTTCCAAGCCGTCGACGATTCTTTTGTGTACTTTTCTTTCAAATACGACTCGAGTCCATAACTGAGAGCAGGCCATAGACGCTGAAAAAAATATGACATAGTCACATCTGCATGTAATAAGAAATAAAAAGTTGGGGTAGGATTGCCAATTAGACAATTTCACTGCTTTCTATTTAATTATATAAACACAATTATAACACGTTTTGTGGTTTTAGAAATGAAATAAAACACAAAAACAAAACCAACTTTGAACTGAATTCACTTGATGTATACAATAATGAAATAATAAATTATATATTTAGAAACATTATTTATACAAAGTTTGTTTTATTCGAGTTTGTTAATTTTCGGAAATGACTTATAACTGCTTTTAGTTTAAACTTATCATGATCAATGGTATAGATTGACAAAAAGCGAATCATGAAAATGAACTACATACTTTTATGGCCTCTAGGTTTGCATATGATTTCAAATAAGTTGAAAGAAAAAAAAGAGTTCTTTGCCAAACGTCTTTTTTCAATGCCAAAAATGTTTTTGTTCCACTTGGAGTCTCATACGTTTTACCTGTTACAGGGACTGATAAATAACGGAATAATATTAGGCCTATACATCTTATAAAATTCGAATGCTATATCAGTGCTGGATGAAAAAAATAACTTCGTATCTTATTGCGGAAATGTTCATTATTATTCAGCTAGTTACATCTTTTGTGAATCATAAGATAACCAATTTGAAACCTACACAAAATTTATTTAAAAAAAAACAACCTTTGAGTGCTTGATTTTTTAAAAAGCGAACAAAATTATGTTTTGTTTGCCTAAGGTTCTCAATATGCTTATCTTCAAAAATGGGACATAGGTTGTTGCAAATGACATACATTGTAAGAATTTCATGCTGAATGTTTTTTTCTGTCCCTTTATGGGATGAATAATTAAAAAAAACTGTTTTAGAAAGAAGATACATTTTCTTTGTACTTTAAGCGTACTACAGACATATGCGTGTACACTTCTATCAACATATATATTAACACATATTAAGACTTATCCCCTGAAATGTTCGTTAGTTTTACTTTAAATATTCATTTCAATTATTACAGTAACTGTTATAACAACAGGGCGATCCACGGGTGGCAATATCAATCTTTGTATAACTTTCCGGAGAAAATGCAATAATTTCCGGTTCTATTGGCCAACAGTTTATGTTGTTTTTGTTTTGTTATGTTATCTTTGTTTATTCTTTTCTTAATCATAAATCTTTAATTGGTCCCGTCCTGTCGTCTGCATCTGTCCTGTCGTCTGCATGCTCCTTCATCACATTATAGCGGGGTTATTGTTTGTATCAGACTTACCAATATAATTTTTGATTTTACGTTACGCTTTACATGCTGACGGCCCACTTCTAGAAGGACGGAATTCAAGGCCTCTGATTCGTCTAAACTTTCAATAGCTGCAGCTAAACTGTGCATTACAATTGAAGCATGTTTCTTTAGCATTTCTATATCTGTCCCAAGTTCCAGTTCATTCTGGTCATTAATTCGGACAATCTTAGGAAATAGTACCTTCAACTTCGGTTGAACTTCAAAAAACCTGTTAACATATGAAAAAACCTTGTTACATGCTAATGAAAAGTTTCATTTTTTACGAAAACAAAGACTAACCCGAATAAATTTTGAATCTTCTATCAGTCGACAGCTCTACCTGAGGACGACGAATTACCGTATTATAGCCTATTACAAAGACTGTTCAGTTACGAACAAAAATAGCTGAATTGAGTAACTTGTATCGTACATTATATTTGTGCTTGAAAGTTATTGAAAATATAAGATACAAACTTCCAACTTGCGACCATTCTTAAATTTCAGTAGCAGAAGAAGAAACGCATTCAACAAGATTAATGCTTTTATATTTCAAATTTTACTTCTATTCTTAAATTTCAAAGGAAAGATATATAAAATAAAATTGAGAATGGAAATGGGGAATATGTCAAAGAGACAACAACCCGACTAAAGAGCAGACAACAGCCGAAGGCCACCAAATATTTATTTAGACAAGTTTTAAATGGAACGAGATTTGTGTAGAAACCAACAACTATTTAACCCAATATCGGACACACGAGTTCTTCAATTGGTTTATTGAGAATCCGGTTCTATAATGATACAATTTTAGATAAAAGAGCTTAGACATAATTTTTAAAAAGACACCCTGTAGTAAACCAAAACTAAAATTATGTTGAAGTAAAAATATCTTTTGTCCTTCTGCTTCTCATTTTATCTAATTAACTTTGGTTATCAATGTTCTTTGAAACAAAATTTTACATAAAAAAAAACCCTGTCAAAAGTTCATTTAATTTTTATCAAAATGTCTTTAACAGGAACATGTAGCTATAACTAACATTTCATTTGATGAAAATGTGTATGATGTTAAAAAAAGTTTATGATATAAAATCTTTAATATTCAATTTGCAATAGGATTTCACAACTTTTTTACCCTGCGAGTGAAACAAAAACTTTTACCCTGCGAGTGAAACAAAAACGGCGTCGTACCTCTTTATCTTTGCCAATTGATCGCGGCACTTTATTTGAAAAATATGTCTATTCTTTACTATGAAAACAACATAATAATTAAATATTTTCTGTTTTACAAGGGAAACATGCTAAAATTTGAGACAAGAGAAGATTTTCCGTTCCCATTTATAAATTTTCATTTTATTTGACAACGACATTCTTTTGGCTCAATCAGTGAAAGTTAGGGAGGAAAAATATTTGCAAATTGCCATTATGTATAGAAAATGCAAGACAATGTCATTATGATAAGACTGTTTGTAGCAGAACGTTGTAATAACAACAAATGATTTAGTACCAACTGTTGTTCCGAATTAATATGGACATAATAATTCTTGCAAATGAAGATAAGTTATCGCTTTAACATCGTCCAACAGATTAATAATTATCATATTCCGTGTTATGGTAGTTGCATATTCCATTTGTTAATTGTTGAAATTATGGTATTCATCGACTTAGGTGTTGATATATGACTTCTCTTTTTACCTTGATGTACTGATAAACCTTTACTTCAAACAATGTTCGAGAAGATCCATTTCTGGCACCAATGAAATTGTTGCTGGTTACATATGTAGCTTTTGAATATTGGTGACAGAATGTTTTGCAAAGTTTAAATTTGCGTTTTATCTCGGATTTAAATCTAAAGAATGGATGAGAAAAAAAAAAGTTGTTCGTTCCCTTTTCGAATAATATTGTTGTACTGATATAAATTAGATATAACTTTATTTTGTGAAGGTGAACTAATAGTAGCTGGAGACTCGAAGGATAATAATTCACGAGCTCCACAAATCAAGAGTGAATAATTATTTACGAATTTACTATTTACCACAAATTCGCCTATTTAAGAAATTTGGTAGCAAAACATACCTGTATACTATTCTTTTCCGGGTAGACTCACTGAATTATAATTCGTGAATGTTTGGAAGTAATTGTATCCAGACTATGAACATCTACATTGAGAATGCGAAAAATTAAGAAAAGTCTAAATGAAACTTAAGATTGATACATATTAATCACGCTAGTGTTCGAGGAGGATATTCAGTCGAAACTATTGGACATATCATATTATCAAAAAATAAAAACAGTAGAAAAATTGGTTATAACAAAAACTGTGTTATTGAATGGGAAAGATATTAATTTTATCTACCTTCAAATTTCACTATTTTATCAAAGTAAGGACCGTCATTATCGAATTTACAATAGTGAAATGACGAAGACAAAGATACATCAATACTTCCAGTCGGAATAAAACATTTAGATAATTTCAGCGCAAATTAGATATATACATATACATTGAAGAAAAATGTATTTAAATCGACTCTGTTACTGTTTAGGACGTTAAAACATCTTGGTGAAAGATTGTTATGTTTGCCCTTTTTATACCGTATAACAAGTTTTATCCGGAAGTGTACACTATTAACTTACTTTAAAAAAAAATCAACGGAGTCTTAAACACACCGGCCTTAAACACCTAGATGAGATCCCTAGTTGTTATTAAAGCATTGAAGAAGGTTGAAATTTTCATTAAAGTCTATTTTCTTTTCAGGTAAAAAATAATTTACGAAAGCCAGACCAGACCAAATTTTCATATAATAACTTCTGCGCAGTTGTACAATTAATGTAAGTGATATGGATTCTATATACTTTAAATAAAACACGTCATCAGTTAGATATGGCCATTGATTTTCAGGTTTCACTGAAACACTTCTCCAATAATTTCAGTTCACTTTTTTCCCCAGAACTTCCAAATGGTTATTAACTTGTAAATTTAACAGTAGGACATTACGCAACTTAGAATAAAATCAGATACCAGATATCATTATATTAAGCAACATGTTGATTATCATTGATTCGAGTCAAAAGATTGATGGAATAGATGGCGAACAATTCAATGTTTGTAAACAACAAGAAAAAAACTGTTTGATATCTGTAATGAATCAAAATACCAATTCTTTGACAAGTTTTAAAAACCTGTTTATTATATATTTGTGACTAAAATTCAATCAAACAGTGGGAAACGACGTTCTTATTCTTTCTTTTCCATGATTATAAAGCATTAACCTCTGGTGCACTTTTGTTTTTTTAAGCTGTGCTTGCATGTAAAATACAAAAAGTCTGTATATAAACATGACAGCTATTATTGGGATACAGTTTAGACAAAATATTGATTCTTTTGAAAAGTTGATCTTTTGTATACCTGAAACTATTTTTGAAAAAATGTGCCAAGAGGTACAAAGCTAATACTGAATTACATGTGTCCTTATCAGCGTGGGACACAAATTCCAAAGTCGATAATTTCTAATTTATCTCACTATAACACGAAAATAATGTACTTATAATGCTAAAATCGAACATTTTTTGTTTTTCTTCAATAAATAGGCAATTATTTACTCTACTACTGAAGAAAAAATAATTGTTACAAAAACTTAACTTTGTTTTCCACAAAAAATAGTTATCAAATATTTGAAAGCAGATGTACTTCAAAAACATGAAGATAATAAGTCATTATTCTTGAATCATAGATTATAGTTCGACAAAATTATTGATAAATCTAATGCAAAAAACTCTGATTTTTACAAGATTGTATTTGATGTAAAAAAAAAATAAATCGGTTATCTACTAATTGTTCTTGCAACATTTTAGTCTGATCAAATCAAAAAAGTTTTATTTTAATTCTGCAAGTTAAATAACAATACAAGAGCTGATTAAGATATATTATTGATAGTGAACTGTTTACTAATAAAAATATAGCAACAATGGTTGTTCGTTAATTGTCAGTGGATAATTTCGTAATTTTTCTCTGATTCAGACAAGTATTTGTACCAAGCAAAGCATATGATTCATACATGTATTTGGAACTCTTAAATTCCGGAATATGAATACTATCAGACTAACGTTTCTATCCGTCGAGATATTGTACCTTTTCCCCTCACAATAAAGAAAAAAAAAGTTTGAAACTTTGATTTTCTTTTTAACAAAAAATATTTTTGATTGGTCTGCATTAGAGGGTGACATTAAAAACTTGTCTCCACCTGAGCCATGGGATAGTATATAAATAACACATAGATGAGAGGTTGATAGAGCAGATCGTGAACCCCGAGAAAACATTGTCAATCGAATGACAATGTCTTTTCGAGGGATAGCAATCTGCTCTATCACCCTCTCAGATATGGTTTAATTAATTTATTATACTGAATATTCTGTTTTTATTGTCTGTTATTTTCAAATTCAAAGTAATAAACGATAACGTCTTGTACATCTATATTACTAAATGAATAGAGTTGAAATTGGGTGTCGCGTTTTCTTCTTTCACATAAAATCCACGAATATTGTTTTATAACACAAAGGGGTAATGACCAGCGTAGTTTATTATGTGTTCATTTCAAGATCTTTTGGGGGTATTTGGGGGTTAAAATCGGAAAAAAGCCAGTTCGGATCGACCGTCTTTCACGACGTTCGGCTCTGAAATTTACGTTCCGTCATCCTTTCCGTCATTGCACATCTGCAAATTTTAAAATTTTATTTCGTTGCAGATACGGTAAATATTGACCTTACACTGAAACACTTTGTGATACACACTCCCTTGACGCTCTCAGCAATTTAACAACAGATTGTTACACGTCAAGAGCTTTTCTTTCCGGAGAACCGCCTCAATTCAACATGAAAAGGGTGGGTGGATTACTTCAGTTTTCGGTTAAAAATGGGAACCGAAGTGCGGCTGGAAAGTGACCCACCCCCATTCATATATTAATGCATAAAATATTCAGCCCACTCATATATGGGGGTGCTTCTGAGCACGGAAACACCAGAAATCAGGTGCGGACCCAGGATTTAATGTTAGGGGGAGGGGGGGCTGCAAAAAAATATTGAACGGAGCATGTTGCGAAATATTTTTTTGGTAAATTAGCAAAAATGAACGTGTCGTCATCATTTCCGCTTTGTCTGCAAGTATTATGGTCTGCTCAGCAAAAAGTATACCCTAAAGGATGGGGGGATTACTTCGGTTTTCGGTTAAAAATGGGTACAGAAGTGGCAAAACTGCTAGAAGTGCTAGACCAATCAGGGTCAGGATATTTTTTGTAAAAAATCCCAGTCAGTTTTCACTCTATATGTCACCAATTAAAGGTATTTATAAACACATATTATTTTGATCTGTGCAATGCATCCAGGGTATAACAATGACATATCCTATGATAAGATCACAAACGCCAATAGTTTCTGTCGGGAAGACTATTCTTTTGGGTGTCATATTGAGTGGTGGTATTTCGACTGTGACACTCTTCAAAAAGAGTTAAGATCTTAATATCGCCTTTCACTAAAACTATATATTTATATTCAAATTATGAACCAAAGTATATTTCGCGGGTATTTTCTAGTAACAACGTATTTTGATACAGCGCACAATTGATCAATCGTCTGCGTGAAGGTGTAACACCAGTAATTCGGGCCGGGGGTGAAAGAACATATCAGAAAAAAAAGTAGTGCATATTTTAAGCAAAATAGTTCCTACGCATGGGTGTAACTTTCAGAATATGTAGAATAGTTTGGTATTTTTTTTTGTATCAAATGAAAGCTAAATGACTGGTAAACATTGTAGAACACTTTTTGACTTATAATTTTGAATAATAAAAAAATTGTATGAAATTTGAAAAAGAGGATACATTTTGCCCGTTTCTCAGATCTGAAGTATCTGTTTTGTTACTTCTTTAGTTCCGGGAACCAGTATTCTCTTATATGCAATTAAAGGTATGTTGATTTTTTCAGTACAAGACACGAAGTATAATAAACTAAAATGTCTCCCTCGTATTAACCAATCATCAGTACAAGACACGAAGTATAATAAACTAAAATGTCTCCCTCGTATTAACCAATCATAATATGGAAATTTAACGTGAAGTATAATGAATAAACATAGTAACCCGTTTCAATACAGGATTATGTAAAATTCATACCTATGATGTTGTCTCACAGAAGACACATTTATTGTCAAAATGCTCATCTGTTGGAGTAAAATTGGTGCCGATTATCTTATTACACTAGAACTACATACATTTTGTACATATAACCAAACAAATGGCAACTAAAGAACACATTTTGAAATGCTTAGTTTAAAACTGGCTGTAAATTGATTAGCCTTATTACTCACTGATTATATACCATCAAACCTTTAAAACTGAATAAAGAATGTCAACACATTTTAAACATTTTTATACCTAAACTTTATTTTATTTTGTTCTATTTGAAATTTGAAATTGTTTATGATGAACCTAACTTGCTTCGTTATTTGGTCAAATATTTTCACTTTGTTTTATGAATTGTTACTCTTACGTTTGTTCTATGAGTTTGTTTAGAAATGTGTTCTTCGAGTTTTTTTTTTATGTATAATTAGTTGAGATAAAACAAAACTTAACAGAGGTTGTTTTGGAGTAAATGTCAACATAGCCTAATAAAACAAGTCACTAAACGCGTTTTCAAGGAATGCGTTAGATTTAGATCGACTTTCGAGTAGTTTTCAGACATATAAAGTATACAGCAAATGTAAGAACCAATTACGAAACATTACTTCAGTGTTTAAACAGCACGGCTTTTGTAATATTTTATTGGTTCTTATTTTAAACTCACACATAAGTTAAAAACTGGGGACGTGAAGCAACCAATAATCAATCAGTCAATCACAAATAAGTGTCAAAATAATGCGGTGTTTGTCAATCTTTACCTTAAAATCTCATTGAATATATATAATAATTGAAAGTCTTTTCAGTTCAGAATTTGCCCAAACCTGTCAATTATTGTTTTTCTAATTTTGCAGTACTTCAATTTTTAGCCCAAATAAGGCCGTATGCGCACCCCAACATTTAAGATTATATCTTAAAGAGTAGAGACTACAGACGTGACTTTTAATCGGATCTCTATGATGAGTTGGAGATTTCATCAGCAATTCCGTCATTTATTGTCGTGAGACACTTTATAGCATTAATACAACTACAGATCTTTGTGGAAGAAAAAAAACGGACCATATTTTGGTATGTATCCATGATTCTTGTTTGCTAAGAAAGCATATCAGAAAGAAAATAAGGAAATTTGTCCATTTTTACATCGCGATGACCGTGAGGGCATTCCAATGTATTGCTATCGCCTAGATTTCCATTACGTAACTTTCGTTTTGGGTTTGTAACCGATCTATAAACATGATAAATACGCGGATATTAACGAGTGCAAAATGACATTCCTTATCGTTTGTTATAAATACATCTCTGCAATGAATACTGATAACAATATTTTTGTTTAGAACATAAATTAATAATATGAAAATGTTTTGTCGTTAGATATATATGTATATATATAAGTAAAAAATCATTGATATGGTAAAGCATGCGGAAGAATATCTGAAGAACATTTTGCGACAATTCCGGCAAGGACCGGTAACTCTGCATGGAAGATTGTTTCTGCGGGAAAATATGAATGCCTACTCATATCCAATCTTTTAGAAAAATCGAATTTTTACAGAAGAGTGTCCACCATGCACTTGCACTGCACTCTTATTAGAATAGTAGAATAGAATGATATACAAATGGATGAAAATTATATATACATGTAACTGTTATTTTAATATAATATATAACAACAAACCAGTGTATACTGATTTGTATCACTACAATATAATAGTTATTACGGTGAGGCTGTCATTTATTCATCATCCACGCACGAACTTGTCTCAGAAAAAAAAATATCTCTGTACATTAACTTCAGTATAGAGATGTGATTTTTTTCTGTGACAAGTGCTTTTGACAATCCACCAGAACTTGCGGTCATCCGATGTTCAGTACTTCTGTACTTTGATTAAAATGACGGTCCACATCATACACCCATAGGACTTGCATCGAAGGTCCGTGTCATACACCAATAGGACTTGCATCGGAGGTCCGTGTACATTTAAGTTCATTCGATTTTTGTCCTGAGAAATTCAAAATGAAAACAAAACGAAAGTATGAAAAACGGTCGTGGGTAAGAACATGATATTTTGTTGAATGAAAGTCTATATATAAATTCCTTATTTTGACACATCTTGTAGCTCTAATGATAAGATAAGGGGATATGTTTTGTTGGATACCTGAAATCACACGTGTTTATATAAAAAATCCGATTTTGACAACGCCTTTTGCATGCCATTTGATTATCTTGTTCAAAAACTGGTAATGTGAATATCTACTGTACTCCATTGAAAATCTTTGTCCCATTATAATGCTTATTCGTGTTCCTGCATGCTGCACTGGACATTGTGTAAACTATCCCCATACCCTATACACCACCCACACACACCAATTCCGATTAGGTTTATAAGATTGATATTATCTTAGCATTTGAGTGTTTTATCCATTTTATCAAATATAATAACTGTCATCAGAATTTTTTTTCCTTTGAGGAAACATTTCAGTATTAAACCAGTCATGATTCAATATCAACTATCAGCTGATGAATATTGCCGACTTAAAAACGACACCATCAGTGCAATGATATATGACTGTAAACTGTTTTTAAATGACTGACAATTTTTGAAGCAAGCTGTCAAAAGCTGCTAGCATGTGTTCAAGATGGTTGGCCAAAAATATACGATAATGTAATATAGCCAATTGCAACAATAATAACATCTCCGAGGAAATGACCGACATTAACAATACCCCACTGTTATATACGTTCACAAAAATAGCAATACAGATTTAATGTATCGTTTGCACGCGATAGAAATGAGTTCTGTGAGGAATAATTATTCATGCAACGATAAAAGCCCAAAAAATATTTTACGTTTATTTTGAAATCACTTTTTATTTCATATTCTTCCCCAAGATAAATATTTGTCGATTATTCAATTGTGTATGGATTAAGAACTTAGCTATATTATTATTAAGAAAATTGAATACTTAATAATCTACCGAAACATAATGTATTTCATTTTCATTTCACTCAATGAAAGCAGATTTTTTCTTTCACTTTTTGAGACAATTAAATTTTCCCCGCAGACATAAAACAATGCATAAATTAACCAAATATTCATTTTTTTTTGCAACGATCAATACGCATGTGGACAGCGAAGGTATTCTATGATGCGTAATATTACACTTAAAAAGATAACGTAGCTTGAAACCACTCTTTTTCTGTTTGCTTTGTCACAAATTTGATAATGAGTTCGTTAAAGTTATAGTAAGAGCATTTTATATTCAGAAGAGAAGAATTCTTTGTAGTTGAACATTTACTGTATACAGATATAAAATCAAAAGGTTTAAGGTTTCTTGCTTAATTGAGGAATTACATAGTAAGAACCTTGCGATATCCAAAGGCATCTCTATGTTCAGTTGTGACGTGTTTTTTTCCAGCCTTATGTTACCACCAAACAAAGACACCAGTGTTGTTTGCCTTATCATCTAGTACAATAACAGAACATTTTCTGAAGTATTTGATTTGTTTAACAAACTAATTCCATACTTTTTCAAACAGTTGTACAACGCACAATTAAGCTTTCAAGATTTAACAGAAACGCTTTCCATTTACACCGATTATTTTGTAACAGCAACCGATACTCAATACGATTAATTTTCAACATACATTGGACATTGAAATACATTTAAAAATATCTTAAAACCATGGTTTCAGATGAAATGAAAAAATGCTTTAGCATTTGTAGAGTGTTTTATAATCGTTATGTCATCCATTAAGCTTTGGGAAATCCTATTGAGTATTACCATGGGAGTATTATATAATACCTCTATGGTATTATAGACTATGATGTTCATTAAATCGAACATCTGTTAAATTTCATATGTTCGCCTAAGAGCAAATATGGATAATGCATGTTCCTATAATTAAACTAAGAAATGATATAGTAATAACATAACATTGTAGTGCGGAATCAGTCATATACATATTAAGTATGGTGGTCTATAAAAGCTGATTTGTTTACTTCTGAATTTCATACATTATTAATGTTCTGTCGTCTGAATGAATATTTTTGACATACTCTTAGAATTATTTGTTATACAGAATAAATTACCAGCAACAGCGAGAAAATTGCGATAAGACTTGTTATGTTTTCCTGTCACGCGACCCTTAACCATGCCTTTACATAAAGTTTATTAGAAAGGGCTACAAATGTTGATAATTGCAAGATTTGATTAAGGATAGAAAGACAACTTGCATGTAAAAAAAAAAAGATTTTAAAACCTGAAAATGTATTTTAAAATGTCAGACAATAAACTGCCGTTGTATAAACGTGTACTTCAGTAGTCTTCTTGATATAATTAATGTGTATGAATTTGAAAGATTTAGGAGGTACACGTGGTATTAAAGTAGACTGATATGTTTATTTGCAAAAAATTACAAAATCATATAAATATTTGAAATTTATTCATCTTTATACTTGCTAACTACTTACCCACGTGTTTTAATGTAATTTACGAATAAGAGAAGAAGTTTAATAAACGTAATAGTTGTTACTACATTTAAATACATATATTATAATAATTGCTCTTCGGTTATTAACTGAGAGTACATTCGGATCGGTACTATGGGTCTTTTGCCTTTTTGTTAGTTTTTTTTCTTGCTAATTGCCAATCTTAGAAGTCAATCCATTTATAAAATGATCGAAAAACTAGAACTTTTTACCTGGGAATAGATTACCTAAGATGGATTTGGCATTTAAGGTCTTCCTTGCTCTTCAACTTCCGACTTTATTTTGCCTTTTAAATCGTTTTATTCGAGCGTCACTAGTGAGTATTTTGTAGACGAAACGCGCGTCTGGCGTACAAAATTGTAAGACTGGTATCTTTTATGAGATGTTGTAAATCTACATTCCCGTATAACTTACTGCTAGTATACCGTATTGGTTTATAGTGATCTAATTTTCAATCATACAACATCTCCCTTTTAGCTCACCTTGCCCAAAGGACCAAGTGAGCTTTTCTCATCACTTGGCGTCCGTCGTCCGTCGTTGTCTGTTAACTTTTAACAATAAAATTCTCCTCTGAAACTACGGAGCCAAATTTAACCAAACTTGGCCATAATCATCATTGGGTATCTTGTTTAAAAAATGTGTCCGATGACCCAGCCTGCCAACCAAGATGGCCGACATGACTAAAAATGGAACATAGGGTTAAAATGCAAGTTTGTCTATTATTTTGAAAACCGTTAAAATCTTACAGGGGCAGAAATGTTCAGAATGTTGCGCTCTACCAATACGTCAAAACTGTCAGACGACTTCTTATAGGAGTTATTGCCCTTAATGACAATATTTTTACCATTTTTTGTATTTTTGCCTATTATCTTGAAAACTAAAATAGATAGAGAGAAACTTTTAATTGCAACCATAAGAGAAGTTCTTTTATAGACTGTCTTGATTGTACGAAAAACAGTTTTGTATTGAAAACATCTTTATTTTGAAAAAAAGTAAATAGTATTTTGTCTGGAAACATATGCATTCCGAGCAAAACTGTCCTGAATATTAGTTGTTGATTGAAAAAGATCTCCCTCAAGGAATTCCAGTTGTAAGTTAAACAACATTAAAGGGAGATATTAAGTCACTATTATACAATTAATGTTTTTTGTTTTTGTTTTATTCTTATAACTTGTAACTGACTGTACTGTTACGGTACATCTTTTACATTTACATTTGTATTTGTAGCAACTCTTCTTATCTTCTTTCACCTGATTTTAAATATGAATAAAAAGAAGAGTGAGTATGCGTCGATGGGAGAGAAATCCAACAAAAAAATAGAACAAAAAATAATAGCAAGGTCAACCTAGATATCAAACTATAAACAAGTCTAACGTCTAAACATGCAAATCTGCAAATCACCCAGAGTCTAGACATGCCTATACCAAATGTTGTGAATCCATTCAAAAGACGCTATCCAATATTTGAAGTCAACATCATACTTATGAACAAAACAAACAACGGCAACTAACCACTGATGAGGTACTTTACTTGACACATAATTACTTGGAAAAGGTTTTTTTATATCTTCAATCGACAAACACAGGTGTGCAAATAAACCGGGAGCATACATAAATGTATATCGATAATTTGGTTGCTGCAGTTCATATCCAATCAACATATAAATGTTGACTTCATTAGAATGGTTCGAAAATAAATTCCTGCTTTACCTTACCGGATCGACGTATTCATAAATCACAAGACGAATGTTATCAAAAACTAATACATTTAACCCATCCACATAGTAGTAGTTTCTAGTGCATGTTCGTGTTGCTCAGTATTTAGTTTTCTGTATTGTGTATTATCTCTACCATTATGTTTTTTTTTTTCAAAAGGGAAACTCTTTGCGTGAAACTCAGCTTTTCCAAGAATGTTTTCAGGCCGAGTCTTCACACCTTAATAATTTGATTATCAATAATAATTGAATTTTAATAAATTAATGGGTCTAATTACCTTCGAGATATAGACTACCATTAACGGAGAATTAAGATAAAGAAATCGACTCAATAACTGCAGTAATATATAAAACTGGTATGCATAACTTCATTTACAAAGGTCGCATCACGTTTTATCTTTCCGTCAGTAATGAACTCATGTTTTCTCTCCTTTGCAGATTGGAGTTTATTCAATTTTGCAAACATCATTGTTTTATCAGATGTCTGCATGGTTTCAATCTGTATTTGTTATAATTAGTATTTATATAATTTGTTTGTACATTTGACTTTTATTCTGCCCTGATTGAGTGGTACATATAGGGAATACATGTCAACATCTGTTTTACAGGATGTTATAAGACCTGTTTCATCACTTTAATTGAGTTGTAATGGAAAAGTGTTGGATAACGTATTTCTATTTTAGCAGAAAAAATAAACACTTGCAAGTTTACTTGTTATTATAATCATGATAATGAAACCGATTTTATTTTAAACTTTGTTGGATAGTTGTCTCATTGGCAATCATACCTCATCTTCTTACTTTTATATTAAAAGTTCATTTATTGAAAGAGGTTCGTTTGGTGTTTACAATGCGCTATTCCTCATCTTAAAACATTTGATATGTTAAGCCAAAATTATAAACATCTGAAAACAACCTACACTCAACTTAAAGTTATGCGTCAAAACAATGAGAACTTTTTATGACGAGGTCACAATTGTCTGGTCCCTTGTAGTTGAAAACCCCGAAATCTATGAAATAACGGGGATTGGTGTCCATATACTGTATCATGTTTTTCCATAAGGGATTAATGTTGATCTAGTTTGATTTCTTTTTTCTTTTAAGTGAATTAATTGCAGGCAGCAGGTCTGTGGTAATCTCTGTTAGATTTATTTGCACGTGCTTATTGACTTGGATGGCATATATTGTGTAAATATATTTAGCTATTGTTATACTTTTATAACATTTTAGTTTATAAGTATATTTTGCACAATTGAGGACATTTTAGCAAATTAAAAATTGTTTAAAACCCGACTTCTGCCGGGTGTCAATTTTACACTATTGTACACCTTAATAATAAGATAGTCAATTATAGTTTTGAAGCGCTAAGCATGCTTAGACTTAATTAAAATCTTATCCATTAGAAACTTTGGGAGATCACTTTATAATCGTAATGGTTAGAACAAATTCGTGTGCGGTGCCGAATCTTAAGGGGTCGCTGATCAGGTATATAATTAATACATGTTATGTGTTTTAAGGCATACAAAATCGATGTTCAATTCCAGTCGAATTTTTTTCAACCGATTGCATAACTGACTTTAAAAAAGATAAAAGTTACAGACATATTGACGTATGGTTTTCATTGTGTCTATTACATGCAAACGAGTCTTTGAACACTTCGATTTCACACTAATTAAACTATTACGTTTTTGGCTATTTTTAATTTTCTTTTGAAATGCGTATAAATAAGACTCAACAATACAATGAACTATATAAAGAGGACATTTTGATCTTAAAACTTATTAAAGTTTTTTTACCATATTCATTGAGACACGCCGTAAATCAATTTAACAAAAATTACAAGAAGGTTGCTCACAACATTATAAACGCTGAAGGTAAAAATTAAGGTAATCACTGACTATTGGTTCCTGACATGGGACTGTCAATACTCTAGCAAAATTAAGCAAGTATTAAGAGTACTTAATTCTTTCTCGTTTTATCTAATTTTACTAAATAACAAAAAGTAAATTGGAGGACGTTCATTGATAATCAGATAAGAAAAACCGTTTAGCCCTATACGGCACAAATTTAAACACAATGTTATATAACCGTATCACAGCATATACGGTACAAATTAAAACACAATACTCATAACCGTATCACAGTCTATACGGTACAAATAAAACAAAATACTAAATAACCATATCACAGCCTATACGGTACAAATTAAAACCCAATACTAAATAAACGTATCACAGCCTATACGGTACAAATTAAAACAAAATACTAAATAAACGTATCACAGCCTATACGGTACAAATTAAAACAAAATACTAAATAACCATATCACAGCCTATACGGTACAAATTAAAACCCAATACTAAATAAACGTATCACAGCCTATACGGTACAAATTAAAACAAAATACTAAATAAACGTATCACAGCCTATACGGTACAAATTAAAACAAAATACTAAATAACCATATCACAGCCTATACGGTACAAATTAAAACCCAATACTAAATAAACGTATCACAGCCTATACGGTACAAATTAAAACAAAATACTAAATAAACGTATCACAGCCTATACGGTACAAATTAAAACAAAATACTAAATAACCATATCACAGCCTATACGGTACAAATTAAAACCCAATACTAAATAAACGTATCACAGCCTATACGGTACAAATTAAAACAAAATACTAAATAACCATATCACAGCCTATACGGTACAAATTAAAACCCAATACTAAATAAACGTATCACAGCCTATACGGTACAAATTAAAACAAAATACTAAATAAACGTATCACAGCCTATACGGTACAAATTAAAACAAAATACTAAATAACCATATCACAGCCTATACGGTACAAATTAAAACCCAATACTAAATAAACGTATCACAGCCTATACGGTACAAATTAAAACAAAATACTAAATAAACGTATCACAGCCTATACGGTACAAATTAAAACACAATACTAAATAAACGTATCACAGCCTATACGGTACAAATTAAAACAAAATACTAAATAACCATATCACAGCCTATACGGTACAAATTAAACCACAATACTAAATAAACGTATCACAGCCTATACGGTACAAATTAAAACACAATACTAAATAAACGTATCACAGCCTATACGGTACAAATTAAAACAAAATACTAAATAAACGTATCACAGCCTATACGGTACAAATTAAAACAAAATACTACATAACCGTATCATAGCCTATACGGTTCAAATTAAAACACATTACCACATAATCGCATCACAGCCTATACGGTACAAATTAAAACACAATACTAAATAAACGTATCACAGCCTATACGGTACAAATTAAAACACAATATTAAATAAACGTATCACAGCCTATACGGTACAAATTAAAACAAAATACTACATAACCGTATCACAGCCTATACGGTTCAAATTAAAACACATTACCACATAATCGCAAAACAGCCTATACGGTACAAATTAAAACACAATACTAAATAAATGTATCACAGCCTATACGGTACAAATTAAAACACAATACTACATAACCGTATCACAGCCTATACGGTACAAATTAAAACACAATATTACATAACCGTATTACAGTCTATATGATACAGATTATTACACAATGTTACATAACCGTATCACAGTCTATACGATACAGATTATTACACAATATTATATAACCGTATCACAGTCTGTATACGATATAGATTATTACACAGTATTAAATAACCGTATTACAGTCTATACGATACAGATTATTACACAATATTACATAACCGTATGACAGTCTATACGATACAGATTATTACACAATATTACATAACCGTATCACAGTCTACGATACAGATTATTACACAATATTACATAACCGTATCACAGTCTATACGATAAAGATTATTACACAATATTACATAACCGTATCACAGTCTATACGATACAGATTATTACACAATATTACATAACCGTATCACAGTCTATACGATACAGATTATTACACAATATAACATAACCGTATCACAGTATATACGATACAGATTATTACACAATATTACATAACCATATGACAGTCTATACGATACAGATTATTACACAATTTACATAACCGTATCACAGTCTATACGATACAGATTATTACACAATATTACATAACCGTATGACAGTCTATACGATACAGATTATTACACAATATTACATAACCGTATCACAGTCTATACGATACAGATTATTACACAATATTACATAAAATTATGACAGAATACTCAGTTTCTCATGGAAAGCTCAGTGTACTCAATCTTCTGATCAGACATTCTTTCTATCTAATATCAGTCGTTGTATGTAGAGTAGATTTCATGCACAAACGCCATACATCTGATCAGACATTCTTTCCATCTAATATCAGTTGCTGTATGTAGAGTAGATTTCATACACAAACGCCATACATCTGATCAGACATTCTTTCTATCTAATATCAGTCGCCTATGTAGAGTAGATTTCATACACAAACGCCATACATCTGATCAGACATTCTTTCTATCTAATATCAGTCGCTGTATGTAGAGTAGATTTCATACACAAACGCCATACATCTGATCAGACATTCTTTCCATCTAATATCAGTCGCTGTATGTAGAGTAGATTTCACAAACAAACGCCATACATCTGATCAGACATTCTTTCTATCTAATATCAGTCGCTGTATGTAGAGTAGATTTCATACACAAACGCCATACATCCGATCAGACATTCTTTCTATATAATATCAGTCGCTGTATGTAGAGTAGATTTCATACACAAACGCCATACATCTGATCAGACATTCTTTCCATCTAATATCAGTCGCTGTATGTAGAGTAGATTTCATAAACAAACGCCATACATCTGATCAGACATTCTTTCTATCTAATATCAGTCGCTGTATGTAGAGTAGATTTCATACACAAACGCCATACATCTGATCAGATTCTTTCCATCTAATATCAGTCGCTGTATGTAGAGTAGATTTCATACACAAACGCCATACATCTGATCAGACATTCTTTCTATCTAATATCAGTCGCTGTATGTAGAGTAGATTTCATACACAAACGCCAAACATCTGATCAGACATTCTTTCTATCTAATATCAGTCGCTGTATGTAGAGTAGATTTCATACACAAACGCCATACATCTGATCAGACATTCTTTCCATCTAATATCAGTCGCTGTATGTAGAGTAGATTTCACAAACAAACGCCATACATCTGATCAGACATTCTTTCTATCTAATATCAGTCGCTGTATGTAGAGTAGATTTCATACACAAACGCCATACATCCGATCAGACATTCTTTCTATATAATATCAGTCGCTGTATGTAGAGTAGATTTCATACACAAACGCCATACATCTGATCAGACATTCTTTCCATCTAATATCAGTCGCTGTATGTAGAGTAGATTTCATAAACAAACGCCATACATCTGATCAGACATTCTTTCTATCTAATATCAGTCGCTGTATGTAGAGTAGATTTCATACACAAACGCCATACATCTGATCAGATTCTTTCCATCTAATATCAGTCGCTGTATGTAGAGTAGATTTCATACACAAACGCCTTACATCTGATCAGACATTCTTTCTATCTAATATCAGTCGCTGTATGTAGAGTAGATTTCATACACAAACGCCAAACATCTGATCAGACATTCTTTCTATCTAATATCAGTCGCTGTATGTAGAGTAGATTTCATACACAAACGCCATACATCTGATCAGACATTCTTTCCATCTAATATCAGTCGCTGTATGTAGAGTAGATTTCGTACACAAACACCATACATCTGATCAGACATTCTTTCTATCTAATATCAGTCGCTGTATGTAGAGTAGATTTCATACACAAACGCCATACATCTGATCAGACATTCTTTCCATGTAATATCAGTCGCTGTATGTAGAGTAGATTTCATACACAAACACCATACATCTGATCAGACATTCTTTCTATCTAATATCAGTCGCTGTATGTAGAGTAGATTTCATACACAAACGCCATACATCTGATCAGACATTCTTTCCATCTAATATCAGTCGCTGTATGTAGAGAAGATTTCATACACAAACGCCATACATGAACAGTGTAAAAACACAATCATTTCCAATACCGAAGTAAATACGTGTACAAAATTTAAATACAGTAAAGAAAATAAATGATACATTAAGTTTATAAAATACAAAGATTTAAGTTAAAAAAAAAAATACTAGTCACACCTAACAAAAACCTCTGGGTAAACTCTGCCTAAGTGAGATAAATTTTGATATTTTGTGGATTAATTCATTTTATTATGAAAGGTAACAAAAATTGAAAAGATCATTGATAAAAGCTTAAAGAAAATTTGAGAAGTACAATGTATATTGAAAATAAGGGGGAAAACCTGTAATTTAACAGGAAGATTGAAGATTGGACAATCATATTATCGTGTTTAATATAGTAAAATATATTGACAACGATTTCTAAACATATGAAGCATTTTATATGATTGCACTGCATTATCAATGGAAGTAGAGCGGAGAAAAGCTTATAACCCTTCATTAATTTCAACCAGATTTTCAGCCTTTACAAAGATTACAAACGATATTTATCTCGTAATAATATTGATATGCTAGTTTCATCTTCCTTTAAGATAGCAAGATGAAGAATCATTAATGCCATGTTTTATTACAGAAATCTTTCTCATGGAGTGAAGAGAAATTTATTGAAAGAGTAAGTTATAAAGTAGTTTTGCCTGAGACCGGTTTGCATTAATTTTTGTGCAATATAAAATGCTTCTGTCCATCAGCGGATATTCTCCGAGTTTTTATAGTCTCGTAAAGATTCCATTAAATAACAAACATTCCGTTTTTGATTTAGTTTTCCCTTTATGCATGCTTTACGACACAAATAAGCTATTTAATTCAGTCTGAAGGTTTAAAAATAAAAGTTAAATGTTGTCTAGTGTATAAATAAGATTGAAATATTGCCATAAAAGTTACTAATTTTCTTTCTTCGAAATATCTATCAAATGTAAGGGTAGCTATGTCAAGTACGGATTATGTCAGAAGCTCTTTCCCTAGTTGTTTGAATAGAACCTAAGAATCATTTACTTTACGTTTCATATAAGATATGCGGACTGAGCCAAGAAATAAGAGTGATTTATTAATAAAGTAAAAATAGTGATTTAAGGGGTTAAATATAGTCAACTAAGAAAGAAAGCTTTCCGAAAACTTGTTTGCAGATTCCAAATTATTTGATTAAATAAGGTCAATATGCCGAATATTATATATTATATATTTTTATTCTCATACACCAAAGTGCAATGATATAGAGACACATACAAATAAATTAACATACATAATATTAAATGTAAGTACAGATGTAAAGTAGAGACATAAAGTGGTTACCCAGGAGATTCTAGGCATTTAATAATTATTCGTATAAATTTACACAGTTTGTTTAATTCAGACGGGTTGTTGCTATTCATAAGATCTTGAAATTTTCAAATATTTGGTCTGTTTACAAAATGATGCATTAACAGTGTTTGTCTACTTTCGTCTATTGCCGAACATTCTAAAACATAATGAAACTCGTCGCCAATATCACCGGTGTTACACAAAGGACAAATACGATTTTCTCTCTGAATATTTTGCCATCTACCAATTTTGAAAGGATTTTTTGTGTACTATGAAAAGTATTAATATATATATGCATATGACTTCATTTATTTCGGCAAACAAATCATACCTAATACCATGTCTGATTAAGAGGTTTTTAATATGGTAAAGTCACCCGTCTATGGTTGAAGGTACTGTCTAAATAACATATAGTACATATATCCATTTGTTTTATAATTAAAACAGAAAGAAGAAGAGTTAACATATACCCATGTTTGCGTATTTTATTGTCAATTTAAATTAGATAATGCACCTCCAAATCTAATATGGTACTTGCAAATGGCATTTGAAATCCCTGAACATAAAAAAATAATAATACTTATATACATATATGACTACCGATCTGGATATCTGTGAATTGGTTTATTGTCGACACAGTTTACAACTTATTGCAGCTTGTAAATTTCTTTATTATGAGACGTTAATCGTTGTAAAGCGATTATAGATTTAGATAATAATAAAAAAGGATATAATTAAGTCGGCAGCTGTTGAAAAACACGTTACTCCTAATAAAGATACACACGTTCGTCATTAAACACTTTTGCAAGATCTAATTAGCCCGAACCTATACACAATAATAATTGATTCAACCAAATATCTGACATCATCATCAGTCTTTTTAATTTACAATAAATGTGAGGAGACAGCACAACCAATGGGTATTTCTTTTAAAACATTATCTAAGATACTGATAGGCGAAAGTCATTTTTATTGACACAGAAGCTGCGATATCATCAAATGTTCAAAACCGTATATTGTGTTGTTGGGTCTCCGACTATTTAACGTATTCACCAACATCTTCCTTTATTGTTATTGACCTAACTTCTCGCTAATTATGTCCTGCAATAACCCTATAAAAGTATTATTAAGTATTAGCATTTAAGAATAATATCTGTTAAACGAAAATTTTCTTTGGCACACTGTAAAGTCACTAATTAAACAAATAAAAAGTCTATTATACATATTAAATATGTTTTAGTAAAATTAAAATTGTTTTGTCATGTATTGATTTCTTTCGTTTATACAAAACAGAGGATTTTTTTTCTTTCAATTTTTTATTATCATAATTGAACATATTGCACATATTATATACTGAGCATACAATAAAAATATAAAAATAAGGAGATGTGCTATGATTGCCAGTGAGACAACTTTATACGTTGTGGAGATGTGAACAACTGCAGTTCGCCGTACGACCTTGAACAATGAGCAAAACACATACCATGGTATAATACAGATCCTGTGTCAAAGCTTGAGCACAGAGATCTGTATATGAATCAGATTGAGTTGGAAACAGCTGGACTAATCGGGTCGGTACTAAGTTCGAAAAAAAAAAATGACAAATAGATAAAAGACATAAAGTAAGCGTCTAAGATTGCTCGCAGTTACCAACTGAAAGCTAGTTCAAAGTCCAATTTCAACTTTAAAAAAACGTATACAAATGATTGCCAATGAGTCCAAATGGTGTTGCTGTTTCACCACTGCTCATGGTAAGGAGGAACTTCAGTACGACAATCAATGTCGTCCTCTCAGCTTTTATGAACACCATTCTATTAATAATCATTATGCACTTTGTGACATTTAAGTAAAGTTCTGTGGCGGGTACCAATTTATCAATTGTACTTATAAAACTAACTTTTCTTAAAAACTGAAATGTTTATATTTTTGTATGCTGTTCATTTCTAAATTTCATTTTACTAGGAGATATAAAAGATAGAATCAGTGCATTCCTTTTTCAGGATTATTTTTATGATTCTTATTCAGCTTTAAATAACTAAGAACTGGCACAATAAACTATAATGCAGTCATTTTTAGTATGGGATTACATCTACTGTTTACTATGGGGAGTTTTGGAATTATACTTGTTATTTACTGTCATGAGACGATCCCCGTATTTATTTACCTTCATTGAACCGAGTGTTGTTTTTACTCGTATGTACATTTTTTTATTGTGTCATGTGAACTTACTTATCTGTACAGCTTCCTCAAGTCATTTTGGTATAGGGAATTACAAGTTTTATGTCAGAACATTTTGTTAGACTACATAACTTGACGAAATTCGTTGACAGACAAGCACCTGGCCTACATTCAGCGCCATCTTCAGTTAACGGGACTGAAGCGTTTTCATTGGTCGAACAGTTACGGAAGGTCACGATTATTTTTAGCTTATCGTAAAGAATTTTAATTATTATATTCTATGTACGGAACAAACATTTTAGCAAATATAAAGCTATTTGAGCGTGATTTTGTATAATTATTTAACAAATATAAACATTTCACAACGGCCGAAGTGAGAAATACCGCAAATGATTTCCATTGGTTTACTGCTCAATCTTGCAGTTGCGCGGTTAAAAATCGCAAAAAAACTGCACAAAAACTGCACAAAACTTGCACTAATTTTAGGTACAAGTATAAAACCCCAAAAACCGAGTTTGACGTCATTCTGGCCAAAGACGTTGAAAAATTAATAAGGGAATATTTTTCAGAAAGTAAGAATGATAGATTTACTTTACTTTTTGTAAAGGTTTTAACATTTTAAATTGCACATAATTGTTTTAAAAACGATTTACGCAAATATTCTACCCAAATTTAAGCCAAGAGTTCCAAATGGTGAAGTTGAAATCATCCCTTCGTAAATTTTACGGACGCCATCACGAGTTGGTTGACCGTTATGGAATAACCGTTTCACAGATGATATCGGATATGTTCCTTATGTCGTAACTACAATACCCTTCCCTTTTCACGAATGTGACTTACCGAATTAGACTATTTACCGGATTTGTAATAACATAAGCAACACGACGGGTGCCACATGTGGAGCAGGATCTGCTTACCCTTCCGGAGCACCTGAGATCACCCCCAGTTTTTGGTGGGGTCCGTGTTGCTTAGTCTTTAGTTTTCTATGTTGTGTCATCTGTTCTATTAGTTGTCTGTTTGTCTTTTTATTTTTGGCCATGGCGTTGTCAGTTTGTTTTCGATCTATGAGTTTGACTGTCCCTCTGGTATCTTTCGTCCCTCTTTTACGGAGAACTTGAGAAAACTAGAAATATTATGAACATTTTACATTGTTTATAATAATGGTTTAAATTTAGCTACAAATACATAAACCATTGAAACTACGTATAAATATTTTTCTTGTTGATAAATTTCGTACGTTGATAATACTTTTTGTTGAATCGCTGTCTGGAGTTTTCATGTACTTGAACAATTTTTAGTTCTTTTCACGACAAGATTCGATATACATAATCAAACCATTTTGACAAAACTTATAATATTAATGTCACTGGTAAAGAATGATCCAGTAAATTTAAGGCAAAGTCTTTTGCGATAGTTAAGGGTTTTAATAGGGTTTTCCGACAATGAGCTAAACAGAAAAATGCACATTACTAGTGAAGGAAACTAGTACAAATTTACCATATTTTTGATCAAAAAGACCAAAACATTTTTAGTCAATCAATTAGTATAATAATACAAGATATCATATTTGTTAGTTAAATATTAAACATTGGATAGTCACAAAAATTTATATATATTTCCTTGAATTACGTCCCACTATAATTAGTGTGAGGTCAGATGTACTTTTAATACATGAATACCCAATATTTTGTTCTGTGAGTTCAGATGTACTTTGATACATGAGTACATGTAATATTTTTGTTCATATCTGCTCATATTCTCAACAAACGAGAGAACATTATAGCAGTTAGTGTTATACTCTTTATGAGTATTTAAATAGTATTTTGATCAACCTTTTTAAAGATACCCTAGGCAATAGTCGTCTAGAAATTCACTTAAAGTTGTACTTAGTATTGATAAATTTGCAAGTTGTTTATATTGTTTTTGAGCTTGACTAAATTGTGATCTCAAATATTTGCCACTGTTATGTTATTGTTATGATATATATATACTTATGTCAGAAATAAAGTATTTGCAACTTATAAATATGAATTGTTTGCTGTCAGTATAAAGAACCCCTTTTTAGTTCGTTATAGAGTTTTAACAGGAGTTTAGGTTTGGTCCTATGACTCAATAGACAAATAACAAGAGGTCGGTCATTTGTTTTGTCCGTAGATTTGGATAGAGATTAAGAGGTTTAGGTTACGTCGGGATTTTATATCCAAGGTTTTGGTGTATGTGTTTCTGTCCTTTTCTCCATTGACCCGCTACATATTTTCTGGCATCCACGGTGGGATTCATTCATTTATTGAGTGGATCTAGTGATACGTACCCTTTCAGTGGTAGAACGAGCAATAGTAGTAATGGTGAGAAGAAGAACACATATACCACCAATAGGAAGTGGGGATGAAAGTGGAAGAGAAATCATTACAGACGACACTGATGATTATCAGACAGGACAGAATGATACGACAGAGACAGAGGATACTGGTCATACAGATCTGTCCGACTCAGAAATAGAGCAAACTGAACAGACTATGGTTACTAACACTAGACATTTACCACAGAGCACGCCAAGTACTAGTGGGATACAAAAGACTTTTCAGACTTTAGATTTAAGACGAAGTTCCAGGTTACACAACAAGAGACAGAAGAGTAATAATTCAAAGAAAGAAAATTTGGTGCAGGAGATACGTCCACTGTCACCCAATGAACATACCGGCATAGTACACTTAAAAATGCCATACAAGATATGACTACCCAGGTTATTTTTGCGATACAAGCTGTTTTTAGTAGCAACGTTATTGCTCAACCATCCAGTACAAATACCATCAAATCAAATAAAGAACCACAACAGAGGAGAAGACCAAGACATGTAAAAAGTACCTCAACAGTTAGGGCAACTAGGAAGGCAAGCATACAGATTAGTAACTCCAGTTATTCCAGTTCAGAGGAAGATTGTCATGAACCAGTGGATTCTGATTGCAGTGTATCTACAGACAGAATAACACAGTCAAAACAGAAGTCAAGTTCACATAATGTCAAGCTTCCATCTTTTACTGGTTAAGAGAAGTGGGAGGTATGGTTCAATCGATTTGAAGCAGTCGCAAACTTAAATCTTGGAATGAGGAAGATAGACTTCAAGAGTTGTTACCAAGGTTACAGGGGGACGCTGGAGATTTCACGTTTGACCAATTGCCAAAGAAGACTATCAGGAACTACAAAAAGTTGGTACAAGAACTAAACAATTGATTTGGAGTCATAGAGACTACAAGAACGTATAGGCTTCAATTTAGTAGAAGAAAACAGATAAACGGAGAGACACCAGAAAAATTTGCGGCAGAGCTAAAAAGGCTATATGACAAAGCCTACAAAAACAGGTATGCAAGTACACGCCAAGAAGATCTACTGCAGATATTTCTTTTGGGACTTCTAGATTATAAGGCCCGTATCCCGTAAACAAAGATCCTGAAACAATAGAAGAAGCAGTGCAAGAAGTCATTACATATGTTGAGACCATGAAAAATCCAAATCAAGGTGAAGAAAATAATAAGAAGGCAGTACGACAAGTAAAAGGAGGACAAAAGAATGAAAATATTATACTGGAAAGGATCATGACAAAAAGTCCGACAATTACAAGGGAGGAGAGAAAACGTCTGTTGAAAGCCAGAATGAAGACAAAAATAAAAGCCTAACTATTAAAGAAGGAGATTTGCAATCTTTATTTAACAAGATGTTTGAAGACAAAAAGCAAGAATTACAACATAAAACATATGATAGACCAGGAACCAGTCAGACATCATTCCAATCCCATGATTCCCAAATTAGGGTCCTAGACAGAATGGATTATGCTATTACTGTGGCTAACCTGGAGACTTTGCGAGAAATTGTTTTGCAAATCCAGATAGAGTTGCAGACAGATTTCCGTAAAAAAACTCTAACTTAAAACCACAATGGGGACAGAATAACGGTAACCTTGGTCTCTACTCTAAAAGGGGGGTACCACCACCAGGCTTTCCATTAAACTAAGGGTGGGCATCTTTGATGACCGGGAGGTGACCCATGCAGTTTTTGGTGTTAAAGGTCAAAATTTGAATAATGACAAAGGTCAAAAATAACAATTTCTGAGAATAAAAATTTAGGTACAAAAGGGGGGGGGTCTAGAAAAAATAGGTATTAATAGTTGTTCAGTTTTGAAACCCATGGAAAATGAGTAGGTTGAGCATTCACCCTTGATTAGAGGTGATAGTCCTTCTTTTATCCAGAAAAATGAGGAGGTTGAGCATTCACCCTTGATTAGAGGTGATAGTCCTCCACTGAGTCACAAGAGTGAACAGGAGGTTGAGCATTCACCCTTGAATAGAGGTGATAGTCCTGCTGACACTTGTACTGAGGAAGTATCAATGAAATCGTCTGAAGGCCTAGATGATGTTCAAAAACTTCCACCAGTTTGAAACTCATGTTATTGGAAGACAAGTTTTGAGATGTGAAGGAGTATATATCCAAGGAAGTATTGAAGGAATTAATGTTACATTTACTGCTGATACTGGAGCTACAGGAACTGTTGTTTCGACTAAAACATTCAGAAAAATACCATTGTCAAAAAGACTGACGGAACCAATAAGAAAAGTTAGATCAGCTGATTACTATGTCATACAGACTAGAAGTTACTTATTGATGTTTTTGTTGACCGTTTCGATAAAGATTACCACAACTGCCATCAAGACTACCTAATAGAACCTTGTCCACAATTTGAAGATACCTATCCTTTAGTAATGGCGGCCTGTCTTGTTGAAATTGGAGAAGAAGTGACTAATAAGGTCCGACTCATGAATCCTTTTGATCAAGAGGTAAAGCTGAATCAAGATGCAGTTATTAGAATTGCAGAAAAATTGGATACTGACCCAATTACTCTATTTTTACAGGAAGACAGTGAGGAGTCCCAGAACTTTAACTCGGTCCGACGAATAAAATTAACAGGTTTCCAACCCGTCAGATGGCAGACAAATGAGGGAATAATTAGGAGTCTAGCAAAGAAAGGAACAGCTGACGGAGGGAAAAGTGGTGTCGTGCCAACACATTTACGTTCTTTGTATGATGATGCCGCAAACAACCGCTCGGTAGCTGAGCAGGAGGCTATTGTTAGTCTTTGGCAAAAATATTCGGCAGCATTTTCAGTCAATGATACAGACCTAGGGCTGACACACCTAGTGGAACATACAATTGACACCGGTGAAGCCAGGCCAGTTAAACAACCACAACGAAGAGTACCACTTGCATTTGCCAATGACGAGAGGAAGGCCATAACACAAATGTTAGACCAAGGGATCATACAAAAGTCAAATTCACCATGGGGAAGTCCATTACAGCTAGTGGTCAAGAAAAATGGGAAGATTCGCCCATGCTGTGATTATCGCTCTTTAAATTCCCTCACTCGGCTGGACTCGTTCCCAATTCCGAGAATACAAGACTGTCTATATGCTGTAGGTGGCTCCACTTTAATGTCGACCTTCGATTTGACCAGTGGATATCACCAAATTCCAATGACGAAAGATGATATTTCCAAGACAGCCTTCGTTACCAAATATAGTCTGTACGAGTTCAAGACGATGACATTTGGAGTCTGCAATGGTCCAGCTACCTGTCAACGATTGATGGAACTTGTTCTCCATGGCCTTCAATGGCAAATTTATCTAATTTATCTAGACGACATCATTGTATTTAGTAACGGTTTCGAAGAACACATGTCAAGGCTTGATACAGTTTTAAACAGAATTTTGGAATCTGGGTTGAAATTAAAACCAGAGAAATGTGAACTCCTGAAGTCAGAGGTCACCTTTCTAGGTCATGTGATATCAGACAAAGGAATCCGTCCAAATCCCGACAATACTGCAAAAAATTTATCTTGGCCTGTACCAAAAACCGTCACTGAAGTGCGACAACTTTTAGGCATGGGTAGCTACTACAGACGTTTTATTAAGGACTTATCAGCCATGGTAAAGCCCTTAACTGACTTGACCAAGAAATCTAAGTATTTTGAGTGGACAGAGAAATGCCAAATTGCCTTTGAGAAACTAAAACAAGCCTTCACTAGTACAGATATCATGGCTTTCCCAAGAGATGAAGGTGAATACTATCTGGATACAGATGCCTGTGACACACCTATTGGAGCAGTGTTAAGTCAGATACAGGATGGCACATTGAAAGTTATAGCCTATGGTAGTCGTACTTAATAAGGCAGAGTGCAACTACTGTATAACCGACAAAGAGCTTTTAGTAGTACGTTACTTCATTGAATACTACAGGCAGTATCTTCTAGGACGCAAATTCTGTGTACGCACTGATCACCAGACATTAATATGGCTTTTTAGAATGAAAGAGCCTAAAGGTCGAACAGCTAGATGGTTAGAAATTTTATCCAATTTTGATTTCTCCATTGAATATCGCCCCGGTAGTAAACATGGGAATGCTGATGCCTTGTTTAGATGTTATAATCCGAAAGATTGTGAGTGTGCAGATGTAGACAATTTGGAGTACTTAAAATGTGG
Source organism: Mytilus californianus (assembly GCF_021869535.1). Classification (NCBI taxonomy): domain Eukaryota; kingdom Metazoa; phylum Mollusca; class Bivalvia; order Mytilida; family Mytilidae; genus Mytilus; species Mytilus californianus. The sequence continues at coordinate 29,115,844 of NW_026262690.1, read as the reverse complement.
TCCCTGTAAGAAGTGTCGAAATCGTGCCATAGAAATGCAGAGTGCAAGATTGCTCCCGCCAGAAATCCATGAGGAAAATAATGAAGATCAAACTAAAAACCAAGATGGTGGAGAACCTGTACAGATTTGCGCAGTAAAAACAAGAAAACAGACTTCAGATGATAATATATGGACAACATGGAGTAGTGGATACTCAAAAGAGGAATTATTAAAATTACAGGAAGATGACCCAGATATCGGACCTCTCTTACAGTGGAAGGAATGCGACACTCGACCTAATTCCAAAGAAGTAGAAAAGTATAGTGCTGCTACCAGACACTACTGGCACCTATGGGAATCAGTTGTAAAGAAAGATGGTCTGCTGTTTAAACAACTACACTCAATTTTTGGTTCCAGACAAGATGAAAAAGGAAGTACTAAATAATATGCACAACTCAATTTTGTCAGAACATCTAGGCAAATACAAAACAAAGGAAAAATTAGCTCAACGATATTACTGGTACGAGATGAAAGAAGACATACAAATCTGGATTAGTCAATGTGACATCTGTGGGGCCAACAAACCTCCTCAAAAATTATTAAGGACTCCGTTGGGAAAAATGCCAGTTGGAGGACCCCTCGACAGACTTGCTACTGATCTCCTTGGGCCGTTGCCGCTTTCTCCCAGGAATAATCGGTATATCTTAACAGTTACGGTTTACTTTACTAAATGTTGAAGTGTTTCCAGTTCCTGACCAAACAGCTACGACATGCGCAAATATTATCTTGAATGATGTAATTTGTCGTTTTGGTTTCCCTTTGGCCATACATTCTGATCATGGTCGGAATTATGAAAGCGAAATTTTCCAAGAATTGTGTAGTATTTTAGATATACGCAAGACAAGGACAAGTCCCCGTAATCCAAAGTACAATGGTCAAGTTGAACGCTTTAACAGAACTTTGGTTTCCATGATAAAATCACATTTAAGAGGAGAGCAGACGAACTGGGATCTAAATCTTGGATGCCTTGATAGTGCATATAGAGCTTGTCCACATGATACGACTAGTTTAACTCCCAATGTAATGTTGTTAGGCAGAGAAATTCGTTTTCCATATGAACTAACGAGAGAAGGAACAGAATTTGTTTCAGAAACTGAAGAGGCAACTTGGGGAACCCATGCACTTAAAGTACGAGAAAGATTACAGAAAGCACATCATGTAGCCCGAAAACATTTGGAAGTTAACCTAAGAAAAAGAAAAGATCACTACGATGTCAAAGCCAACCTTTTCCAATACCAAAAGTTTGACAAAGTGTGGTACCTAAATGAAACAAGGAGAGAAGGAAGTTGTTTCAAGTTACAACCACTATTTTTGGGTCCATGTCTGATAGTAAAAAGATACAATGACCTAAACTACCAAATACAGATAGATGCAAACGGAACCAAAAAAGTGGTCAACCATAACAAGCTAAAGCCATATAACGGGACTAGCACCCCAAAATGGATTAAACAAGTCGAAACTCAGAATAAATGAAATTAAATTATATGCATGTAGATAGGACATAAGCTATATGCATATATACTTGTATTTATCAAGTATTAACATGGTGTATTTGTTATTACATGTGATTAAATTCTGTTTGTATTCAGAATTTTCTTTAAAATGTATATAAACTGATGAAGTTGTACATAAAATTTTAATGTGATAAGAAATAGTCAAGCTCAAGATTTTACCCAAGTTAATCCTTAATTAAATGTAGGATTGAATTGGATTTTTTTTTTATTAGGCTGATTTTTTAGTTTTTGATTCCTTTGGACTCATCAATATTTTCTTATAGCCAAAGATATTATAGTTTCCGAATAATATTGCTCTAAACAAAAATTTGGGAACATAACTAGGTCCTTTTAGTTTTTTTTTAATAATTATGTACACATTGTTTGAATTAGTGTGTTAATACCGGCCTTTGTAAAAATAAACAGTAGGATACTTGCCATTTAAGATTTTGTTTTGTGTTGTTGAGTTGCTGTCATAAAACAGAAAATGCATTATCTCTCAAGCCATAACATAAATAGGGCGTATTAAGAATTTAAGTGAAAATGACAAACAGTGGCAAGATTTAGTACATTTTTTTTGTAAAGTCACGTGGTATCAAATGAAAGAAAAATACCGTGCCGTGCCGACTTTTAACAAAGAAATACACAAATATAGCATATATAAAATAAATAAATTATCAATGTAGGCAAAACCTCAACCTTAACAGAAGGAACCTCAAGTTTGGAACCTTATATGTTTTGGTCCACCTTATTCATAAAGTGCAATGCTACTGGCAACATACTTTATGTTAATTCTTTATATTACAGAATGTCTGACAATTTGAATAGCAAGTAAATTAGGAGATTGTATCGCTGCTTAAAATGTATCGACCAAGATGGGTACGTTGGTCAGAAACACCGTGTCGAAGGCCACATCTGGAAATTGCATATCCCATTGGAAGTGGTGCCGTATTACTGCACCCTATGCCTTTTCAGATGTGGCAAGGAAAGTGACATACTAAAACATGGTCAACATTTCCGACCACATCAACTCCAAAAAGAGGAAATGATACGGAGGGGACAATATCAGGGAGACAAAGCCTATATTAAGAGGAGTCCTTTGCCATATCGTTCGGTAATATGTTTGGACCTGGAAAAGATGTCTCCAGTAGAATCCCTGTTGGTGGAAGTGGTGGAACATCAGGTTGAAGTGGTGGAACATCAGGTAGAAGTGGTGGAACATCAGGTTGAAGTGGTGGAACATCAGGTTGAAGTGGTGGAACATCAGGTTGAAGTGGTGGAACATCAGGTTGAAGTGGTGGAACATCAGGTAGAAGTGGTGGAACATCAGGTTGAAGTGGTGGAACATCAGGTTGAAGTGATGGAACATCAGGTTGAAGTGGTGGAACATCAGGTAGAAGTGGTGGAACATCAGGTAGAAGTGGTGGAACATCAGGTAGAAGTGGTGGAACATCAGGTAGAAGTGGTGGAACATCAGGTAGAAGTGGTGGAACATCAGGTAGAAGTGGTGGAACATCAGGTTGAAGTGGTGGAACATCAGGTAGAAGTGGTGGAACATCAGGTAGAAGTGGTGGAACATCAGGTTGAAGTGGTGGAACATCAGGTAGAAGTGGTGGAACATCAGGTAGAAGTGGTGGAACATCAGGTTGAAGTGGTGGAACATCAGGTTGAAGTGGTGGAAGAACAAGAGCCAGAAGTTACACCACTTTCTTCACCCGTGAGAAGAGTAATTGAAAGAGAAAAGGAGCTGGAAGAAGAACTACAGCCGGATGAATTCGTGTTTGAACAGAACAACACAACTTCGACCACGCATCCGTCGGAAGAGTGGAATATTGTTCCCACATGCAACCCAGTTTCGAAATCCAAGTCATCATCCTCATCATCATCGTCGTCGTCGAGTGCGTGTTCCCATAAGGTCTTGCTGGATAAATTAACAGAACAATTTACCAAATTTACCAATAACTTAACAACAAAAATGGAAACTATGCATTATGAAATATCACGGTTGACAAGTCAAGTTACCGGATAACGGTCTGTTGTCCAAGGCCAAAACCAAGACATCAGTCGTATAAATACTTCAACAACCCGTCATACAAACAGAAACCGCTATTCGCCATACCGACCAGCCCAAAGAAGAAGCATTACACCCATGCCGCGCTATTTCAGAAAAAACTGAACTGTGTGAAAAGCAGATATCTTGTAACTTATGTTATTTATTTCCTTTCTTTGTGTCTTTTACATGTATAATGATTATTGATATACTTAGGTATTTAATAGAATCAATTTAGGATATAGTAATATAGAAATTTTTTTTTTTTTTAAAGTTTAAGTCAGGTATTAAATGATGTTTGTGGGAAATTTATCATCTTAACATAGAGAGAAAGTTTTACTTGTATAATTATTTACCATTGTAATATAAATTGCATTTTTTTTTCTTTGAGGTTTTAATGAAATAATTTGCTTAAAAAGTGTGTTGAGGTGAAATCATGGTATATATAGTACTTACATCATTTTTGTTTGTAGTTGATGGAAAGTTGCTGCCACAACTCTTTATCTTTTGACTATCATTACCAATTTGTAGGGACACAAATTCTAAAAGGGGGATAATGTGGCGGGTACCAATTTATCAATTGTACTTATAAAACTAACTTTTCTTAAAAACTGAAATGTTTATATTTTTGTATGCTGTTAATTTCTAAATTTCATTCTACTAGGAGATATAAAAGATAGAATCAGTGCGTTCCTTTTTCAGGATTATTTTTATGATTCTTATTCAGCTTTAAATAACTAAGAACTGGCACAATAAACTATAATGCAGTCATTTTAGTATGGGATTACATCTACTGTTTACTATGGGGAGTTTTGGAATTATACTTGTTATTTACTGTCATGAGACGATCCCCGTATTTATTTACCTTCATTGAACCGAGTGTTGTTTTTACTCGTATGTACATTTTTTTGATTGTGTCATGTGAACTTACTTATCTATACAGCTTCCTCAAGTGATTTTGGTATAGGGAATTACAAGTTTTATGTCAGAACATTTTGTTAGACTACATAACTTGACGAAATTCGTTGACAGACAAGCACCTGGCCTACATTCAGCGCCATCTTCAGTTAACGGGACTGAAGCGTTTTCATTGGTCGAACAGTTACGGAAGGTCACGATTATTTTTAGCTTATCGTAAAGAATTTTAATTATTATATTCTATTTACGGAACAAACATTTAAGCAAATATAAAGCTATTTGAGCGTGATTTTGTATAATTATTTAACAAATATAAACATTTCACAACGGCCGAAGTGAGAAATACCGCAAATGATTTCCATTGGTTTACTGCTCAATCTTGCAGTTGCGCGGTTGAAAATCGCACAAAAACTGCACAAAACTTGCACTAATTTTAAGTACAAGTATAAAACCCCAAAAACCGAGTTTGACGTCATTCTGGCCAAAGACGTTAAAAAATTAATAAGGGGATATTCTTCAGAAAGTAAGAATTGTTGCGCCACGATTATTTACAGTAACATTTTTAGCCGGCGTATATTTTCCGCGAAAGTGGGTCATACTTGTTTTCACTTTTGCACACTTGCTTGTTATGCGGAATGATCTTTTATAGTTACAACATAATTACCTTATTCAGACGTTATTAAGGTAGATGGGGTGTCTAAATTATAATCCATAGAATTTTTTAATAATTTGCCAAAATGTAGTTTATATCATGCTTTTTAAAAAAAATCAATAAAAAGAATGGGTCACGGGGCTTATTTTCACGCAACAGGTTGTGCAAAATTGACAGATTTTGTATAGATTATGCATGGAAAACCTAATTTTCAGCCATAAAACGAAAACTACACCATAGAATTTTGAGATAAAATACGAGAAGATAGCTCTAATATTATGCTTTCAGATAAGAACAAGAAAAAATTGGGTCACGGGACCCGTTTTCTTGCTACATAATAAAATAGGTAAATTCCTAACACATTCTATTGTAACGTTACTTTATCTGAATTATATGCCCTTACATTTGAGTTGCCTCCCCTTATGTGGCAAAGTTTGAAAAATTGAATCAAACAAAAGTATTGTTTTTTTTTTTAAAATACAACCATAAATATGATAAAACATGTCATTTTCTATATTGAAATGAAAATTCCTACACATGAATTACCTACTACTCTCAAAATTTGCACATTTTATTAAAGATCTAGACCGATTGTTTTCTGGTATTTCAAAATCCAAGATGGAGGAAGACACCCTATCTACCTTAATGCATCCTATTTAATCCATATTTATCCTTTTATAAAGTTAGAATTATCCCAAATCCTACTTGTCAACTAGAAGGCCACGTTGGTTTACTTTCACATTTGTGTACACATGTACTATTTTTAGCGTGTATTGAGTGACGTCGTCTTACAAACGTTTTCAGAAAGATAGTAAGTTTCAAATTATAGCCGCTGGCGAACAGCTGATTTTTAGACAGTGACCCAGATTTATTTATTCAGGTATTTTGGCACACACTGCAATTCTATTCACATATATTGTAATTTATTAATAACTATTATTAATACTATTAGCTTTTAATAAAGCTGCTTTTATTTATTAAAACAAATCTTATTCCTTGATTATCCAAAGTTTGGACTTCAAAACAGTTTTATTACTTTGACTTTATAACTGATATTTGTATAATATCTGTCAACCATTTACAATAACGGTTGGCGTTTCAATTGGTGGCAGCGGTAAAAACAACATTTAAAAAAAAAGAAAGGAAAAAAGTAATACATAAAAAAACCAGCATACAAATCAGGTTATATTGAAACTCAAAGTGTGGTTTACATATAATATTATTGAACACCAAAAGTTATTGAAATTCAAGGTGTATTTTTCCATTTAAATTATTGAACACCAAGAGTTATTGAAATTCAAGGTGTATTTTTCCATTTAAATTATTGAACACCAAGAGTTATTGAAATTCAAGGTGTATTTTTCCATATAAATTATTGAACACCAAGAGTTATTGAAATTCAAGGTGTATTTTTCCATATAAATTATTGAACACCAAGAGTTATAGAAATTCAAGGTGTATTTTTCCATATAAATTATTGAACACCAAGAGTTATTGAAATTCAAGGTGTATTTTTCCATTTAAATTATTGAACACCAAGAGTTATTGAAATTCAAGGTGTATTTTTCCATATAAATTATTGAACACCAAGAGTTATAGAAATTCAAGGTGTATTTTTCCATATAAATTATTGAACACCAAGAGTTATTGAAATTCAAGGTGTATTTTCCATATTAATTATTAACACCAAGAGTTATTGAAATTCAAGGTGTATTTTCCATATTAATTATTAACACTAAGAGTTATTGAAATTCAAGGTGTATTTTTCCATATAAGTTATTGAACACCAAGAGTTATTGAAATTCAAGGTGTATTTTTCCATATAAATTATTGAACACCAAAAGTTATTGAAATTCAAGGTGTATTTTCCATATTAATTATTAACACCAAGAGTTATTGAAATTCAAGGTGTATTTTTCCATATAAGTTATTGAACACCAAGAGTTATTGAAATTCAAGGTGAATTTTCCATATAAACGATTGAACACTAAGAGTTATTGAAACTCAAGGTGTATAATTCCATATAAATTATTGAACACCAAGAGTTATTGAAACTCAAGGTGTATTTTTCCATATAAACGATTGAACACTAAGAGTTATTGAAACTCAAGGTGTATTTTTCCATATAAGTTATTGAACACCAAGAGTTATTGAAATTCAAGGTGTATTTTTCCATATAAATTATTGAACACCAAGAGTTATTGAAATTCAAGGTGTATTTTTCCATATAAGTTATTGAACACCAAGAGTTATTGAAATTCAAGGTGTATTTTTCCATATAAGTTATTGAACACCAAGAGTTATTGAAATTCAAGGTGTATTTTTCCATATAAACGATTGAACACTAAGAGTTATTGAAACTCAAGGTGTATAATTCCATATAAACGATTGAACACTAAGAGTTATTGAAATTCAAGGTGTATTTTTCCATATAAACGATTGAACACTAAAAGTTATTGAAATTCAAGGTGTATTTTTCCATATAAACGATTGAACACTAAGAGTTATTGAAATTCAAGGTGTATTTTTCCATATAAACGATTGAACACTAAGAGTTATTGAAACTCAAGGTGTATTTTTCCATATAAACGATTGAACCATATAAACGATTGAACACCAAGAGTTATTGAAACTTAAGGTGTATAATTCCATATAAAATAATTGAACGCTAAAAGTTACTGAAACACAAAGTGTATTTTTCTAAAAATATTTTAACATTACGGGTAACTGAAATTAAGTATTAATTCAGTCTGGTATATTAAATATGAATTTAAGACACAGACAATTACCACTTCCTATGTTTTTAAATAATAAAGGGGGAGGGTCCCCAAGAGCTCCCTTATATAGTGTTAATTCCAATTTTTCGGACTTAACAAGAGAAAATGAGACACAATTTGTTTCAAATAGTGGGTTATCAAATATGCCAAGTTTACATGGTACTTCAAAACAGTTTTATTACTTTGACTTTATAATTGATATTTGTATAATATCTGTCAACCATTTACAATAACGGTTGGCGTTTCAAGAATGATAGATTTACTTTACTTTTTGTAAGGGTTTTAACATTTTAAAGTGCACATAATTGTTTTAAAAACGATTTACGCAAATATTCTACCCAAATTTACGGAGAACTTGAGAAAACTAGAAATATTATGAACATTTTACATTGTTTATAATAATGGTTTAAATTTAGCTACAAATACATAAACCATTGAAACTACGTATAAATATTTTTCTTGTTGAGAAATTTCGTACGTTGATAAAACTTTTTGTTGAATCACTGTCTGGAGTTTTCATGTACTTGAACAATTTTTAGTTCTTTTCACGACAAGATTCGATATACATAATCAAACCATTTTGACAAAACTTATAGTATTTATGTCACTGGTAAAGAATGATCCAGTAAATTTAAGGCAAAGTCTTTTGCGATAGTTAAGGGTTTTAATAAGGTTTTCCGACAATGAGCTAAACAGAAAAATGCACATTACTAGTGAAGGAAACTAGTACAAATTTACCATATTTTTGATCAAAAGACCAAAACATTTTTAGTCAATCAATTAGTATAACAATACAAGATATCATATTTGTTAGTTAAATATTAAACATTGGATAGTCACAAAAAGGAACATTGTTAGTAAAACAGATAATTGTACTTCTTGCCAATTTTTGTCATTTTTTTTGGTCACTTTTGAGACAATCGTTTTTTAGGATACTAAAACATAGTCTCAACAAAGAATTATGTAATTGAATTATACTTCATAAGTTTGACTTTACTAGAGATTCACTTTTAAACATAAAGGTCAGATTGGAAAAAGATGAGACTTACGTTTTTAGTGAGAGGAAACTAAAACAAAGTCTTTACTAAATTCTATTATTTAAAAACTTTCAATAAATCATTAAATTACCTATAAGTAAACTTTGTAATAATTAAGTTTGGAATTTTAGACAATAGTTTTTAGCCAGTGGAAGCTATTACACTGTTTAAGCAAAACTACCCCTTCTAGTTCTTAGAACCATTATATATATTTCCTTGAATTACGTCCCACTATAATAAGGGTAAGGTTAGATGTACTTTTAATAAATGAATACCCAATATTTTGTTCTGTGAGGTCAGATGTACTTTGATACATGAGTACATGTAATATTTTTGTCCATATCTGTTCTTATTCTCAACAAACGAAAGAACATTATAGTAGTTAGTGTTATACTCTTTATGAGTATTTAAATAGTATTTTGATCAACCTTTTTTAAAGATACCATAGGCAATAGTCGTCTAGAAATTCACTTAAAGGTGTACTTAGTATTGATAAATTTGCAAGTTGCTTTTATTGGTCTTGAGCTTGACTAAATTGTGATCTCAAATATTTGCCACTGTTATGTTATTGTTATGATATATATATACTTATGTCAGAAATAAAGTATTTGCAACTTATAAATATGAATTGTTTGCTGTCAGTATAAAGAACCCTTTTTTAGTTCGGTATAAAGTTTTAACAGGAGTTTAGGTTTGGTCCTATGGCTCAATAGACAAATAACAAGAAGTCGGTCATTTGTTTTGTCTGTAGATTTGGTTCTATGGAATATTTAGCACAACCAAAGATGATTTTTGCTTTTTTATTTATTCAAACGGTATTTTCATACAGACAAAATTCCGCCTTTGGAATCGGAATATCTATTTTTAATACTTACTGATATCAATATTTAGCTACAGTTACTAATATTCATATTTCGACAATAGATTGTCGACCTAATCAATACACTACTGAAAAATTGCAAATTGACGTCAGCAAATGATAATATGAAATGTAGTAGTTCCTTGAATTAACATTTGCTTGAAAGTAATTTTTAGAAATCGGGTAACCCTTACAAATTGTCACATCGTTAACAAAAACGAGTTTCTGCTTCTCCTGTTGAAATATACATAACATAGCTAAATTTTATTAAGTGTGAGTTTATATGAAATATATCGCAAACAATGTTAGTCCGGAATTACTAGCTACTGGGTGCACTGAATCTTTTTAAAAGACGGATAAGTCCAAGGATCTCTGGAAACTGTTAATACAGAAATTTAATGTTCCACGACGTATATTTTCTACTAACCTTATTTTTTCTCCCAGTGAACTTGTGACAAAACAATCAATTTTTGCATGCGATTTCAAATATTTTCTGATGTGACGATTAAATATACGGGTAAACTTTTTATACCTGCAAACGGTGCACAAACTCTTAATTCAGCACATGTGTTAGACATGTTGACGAGTTGACATAATGTCTGTAACTGTAATAGTACTACAGTGAAAATTTCACATAACATTTCTTTGCACATAAGAAGTAAACCAATCTTTTCACCCCCTTTTTTCCAGTTTTACACCTATTGTTTCAAAATTATTTTTATAGAAACACCAAAAAAAAAAAGAATTATGTTTTGATATATGTTTATGACTCAAAAATTTGTTTCTGCAATGGAATGCAGGGTAAGTTTCCTACAACTGTCAAATTCAAGAGAATTGGTGGTATTACACCTTGACTGGCCGACAGGGTTAACATGGCCGATAGATTGATAGGGTTTAAATTGTCAACAGATTGACAGGGTTTAATTGGCCGACATATTAACATGGTTTAAATAGCCGGCAGATTGACAGTTTTAAATGACAGACAGATTGACAAGGTTTAAATGGTTGACAGATTAAGAGTTTGTCATGGTCGATCGTCTGGTAGTTTGGCATGGTCGAATATGATTTTTCACAGTAACTTCTTGCAGCTAACTGAATCTAGAACCTTCTTATTTTTGAATTGATACATTTGATAATAATTTCGATTTTATCAAAACTTAATGGTTGTTTAACTAATAGATTTTTTTACCTAATTGTACATGAAATTTTGGATATAATAATGATGTATCGCACATATTTTAACTATCTGAGAATTCGTGACCTATTACCGTAACAAACCCGTAAACAGCACTAATTAAAATTATAAACGCTTAAAAAAAATTTGTAATTGTGCTTGTGCCACGCGTCAATCTATAGACCTTGTAAACCGTCGACACTGTTAACCAGTCTAACATCATCGAAAAAAAAAGAAACACATCTGTGTCAACAAGTCGTAATATAATGTTTCTATTCTCTGTACTCCTTTATCCAAGGACTACATATCCCTACATACAGGTACTAGATACTTCTAATATTATAAGATCTACAAAAACAAGGACCAACCCTTAAAAATGACTAGTCTGCTGCATACCAATAAAGCATTTGCAAACAAGACAATGTTTGCACTTTACAATTCATAGGATGATAAGGAACTGAAAAACAAACACTTTTGACACCAATGCAAATAAGATTGTTAATTCAAGCTTTTTTCTAAATATTTCTTATCATATCAGAAGTAATCTGAAGTTGAGATTGCGTCGAATGAATTACACATCCTTTCATAAAAGCAAAGCAAATTGACCGAACAATAAATTTATTATGAATGTAAATTGTACGCAGAAAATAAGTTTACAATAAAAACAAAACAAAAATCACCCCCATAAAACAAGTATTTAATAAATATGTATGTTTCTTTCATAGATACAAAGATTTGATTAGTAAATTTGGATGTACCTGTAGAAAACTTATTTCACATCCTAAATTTTACGGTAATATTGTACGCGGAAATCACTATGTCATCCGTGTAAACTCATCGAACCTTTAAACAAACTTATTAGTAAAGCTTATCTTAGTAATGTTGTAATAAGATCTTTGAATATTGTATTTACATTGGCACTAACATCGATTTTGTCATCAATAAATTAAATCATAACTAAATTTGTATTTTTTTCGCATGGTTTTTGGGATGTATATAAATACATATCCACGTTTATTTTCTATTTAGAGATTGCTTTATCTATATATAACATGATACATATTTATTTATAATCATTTCAAATCTTAACGATCATACTGCCTGTCGATGCTTTAATTTTGGCATTGCACAAGTCATGTCTTCTTTGACTGTCCATGGCGTTAACAAACTAACTCCCTGGGATGCGTTTTAATGGCTTTTAGTGTCTGATGCATGAGTTTTATTGTTAATTGTTTTTGGCTTTTAACTAGCTTTCAGTAACTGCGAGTACTCTCAAATCGTACTTTCGTGGTAATTTGACCTGTTTACACAATTTGTAATGCATTTCTCTAATTCAATGTTTAATTATTTTGTGTTATATCTCGTCTCACCTTTGATAAGTATTTAGTATGACGATAAATTTTCACTTCTGTACTCGTAATCTGAACAACCAATTTATTAATTTTGTTAAAATGTTTACTTCCGTACTCCTAACAACAAAATTATTATATTTAAATTTACCTGTGTACTTTGTTTTATTTAACGCCATTTTGTCCCAGATTAGAGTTGTCTTTTTGACACTGTTCCTACTACTTTTGTACACTACCTTTAACGTCTATGTTATATAGGCACCTACGTATTAATAGTGTCATTGATCAAACTTATTCGTTCAGTGTATGTTTACTTGATTTTGTTTAAATGTCTTTTTGATCGAGTTAAGCCATTTCAATTGATATTTTATAGAGCGTCTTTTTATGTTGTAATGTTACACTACTGTCTCAGGTTAGGGTGAAGGTTGGCGCCTGTTAAAACATTTAAACCCGCTGAAGCCTATTGTTCAGTGGTTGTCGTTTGTTGGTGTGGTTCATAGGTGTTTCTCGTTTCTCGTTTTTTATATAGATTAGACCGTTGGTTTTTCCTGTTTTAATTGTTTTACACTAGTCATTTTGGGGCCCTTTATAGGTTGCTGTTCGGTGTAAGCCAAGGCTCCGTGTTGAAGGCCGTACTTTGACCTATAATTGTTAACTTTTTATACATTGTGACTTGGGTGGAGAGTTGCCTCATTGGCACTCATACTACATCTTCTTTATATTTATATTATAATTATGTTATTCATATTGACAGTTGCTGGAAGATCTTCAAACTCAAACTATAACTACAATATATAAAGTCATAAATTACATGTCAGAAATTGTATCATGATCTTTTCAATTATTGTGAAATATGAAATTCATTACTCCAAATATTTAAGCAAATATAAACTGAAGCCAAAACATATAATAACAAAGGCCAGAACAGAGGTTAACACTATTTCAAAGTTTCAAATGAATTTCAACGTATAAAGCCGAACACAAAAAATCAACGAATTAAAATGTTACTATTTACAGCATAAAGGTTAAGTAATAACCAACGCCACTTGTGTCAAAGAATTCTTACAAACTGCTATCATTTACTGAACAACTGATTATCCTACTTTTGATTTTGATATTTTCTTCATAAATGTTAGCAATCCACAAATACTTTCCTAACGTGTTTTAGTTTCTTGATCTTAAATGACTGCTTGCTTCTTTAAAAAGTATGACTATCAGATTTTTACAATAGCTTACATTTGTAATACATTTGTAATACAACTGTTAAGTATAAATGGGTAACTGTTGTTAATCTATGTTACTTTAAAGAAATGACTCGAAGCGTATTTTTTGTGAATTCAGATTTAGTTTGAATAAACAGAAAACGTAAATTTCATAAATTCTGTAATGTATCTACTATACTGCTGAAAAAAATGAGAAAAGATGAAATGTAAATATCTGAAATAGTTTAAATCTGACAGAATTATCTATGTTTTGAGTATTATGATAGAAAATGGAAACGGGTAATGTGTCAAAAAGACACCAATCCGACCAAAGAGCAGAAAACATCAAAAGACAATCAATGGGTCTTCAACGCAGAACGAAAATCCGGCATCCGGAGGCGGGCTTTAGCTGGCCCCAAAACGATAAAATATACTAGTTCGGCGAAGTGGACGCTTCACTTAACTCCGACGAAGCATGCAAATGAACCTAAATTAATAAAACACACACACACAAGACTAACAAAGGCTAGATGTTCCTGACTTAGGACACGCTCAACATGCGGCGGGGTTTAACATGTTTTGTGATCATGAGATCATGAGATCTCAACCCACCAGCTATACCTCTAGCCAATGTGGAATCATTGAAATATCACAGCAAAACGCACAGTAAAACTCAGTTCCGAGGATGTATAAGAACCGAAACAGTTGAAAAGCTATTTGACCAAAATGGAAATCTCGAATTCTGGTTGTATAGGGAGATAGACCAATAATTGCACCTGTATCTCAAATATATAGCTATTCTATAATAAGAAGATGTAGCATAATTGCCAATGGAACAAATCTCCACCAGAGTCCAAATGACGTACAAGTCAGCCAATTTTTATCAAAAGTGGACATAAATCACAATCAGACTCACACGACAACCAGTATTCCTTTTTTGTTTACTAAAAGAGACTCAATGTTTAACCAAATATCTTAAGTTTCAAAGGAAAAGGGGAGTAATTGCATATTTTTAAAGTTATAGATATATATTTTTCTTCAGATGTTCTTACTGTGATGTTTAAACATTACACAATTAATTCCTACTGACAGAACAGTAAATATTTAGGTTACACATTCTCACAAATTCTGTAACATACAATCTATTGAATGATCAATTTCATCCTGTTTTCATGCAATGCCTTTTCTGTATCTGATATTATGTATCTCATAACATAATGTTTATGTATTAGGTGTAGCTTCTCATATCTGAGGGGCGTTAGCTCCGAAGATATTAGACGATTACATCTGATTGACATAGAAACAAATAAATAAATATTTTCTCTTGCTCTATAAAGAGCAATTAGGAAAAGTGTCATTATCGCTATTTTACGAAAATTCCTTTGATCTTACTGACTGATAATTTCCTTTCTCAGCGGAGTCGAGTGATATAAAATTATCGCTAGAAACTAAGGGGGCACGTGCCGTTGCTAATAAAATTGACATGAAATTGACAACGTCGTCAAAGGTGAGATAGCGATAAACAAATTATCATTGGTCATCTCAACTCGATTGCTTTTCTCGCTTTCGCCGTACCGGCTCAAGCGAGCAAATCAATCTCATTGAGATGGTCAACGATAATCTATAATTATCTCAAATTTTCCAGATGCAGTAACACTTGCATAATTTTTTTTGTAATTATGGATTTGGAATGAAATGTTACTTGCGTCAATTTTTTGTCATCAAATTGATACCTTATCACTACTTCTCTATGGCAAGATGAATCGCTATACTATCTTGTCTTTTCCTGGTTTAATTGTCAAAATCTGAACTTTTCGCTGATTAATGATAGCATTTCTATGTAAATAAAAAAAGGAGATGTGGTATGATTGCCAATGAGACAACTATCCACCAAAGTTCAAACGAAGTGGATGCAGCAATTATAGGCAACTGTACTGCCTTCAACAATGAGAAAACCCTATACCGTCTAGTCGGGTTTAAAAGGCCCCGACATGAAAAATAGGAAACAATTCAATTGGAAAACTAACTGTCTAATTTATAATTAAACGGTTTACGAAAAACAAATTTGACAGACATGAAGTAACAACAACCACTGAACTACAGGCTCCTGACTTGGGATAGGGACATACAGAATGTGGCGGGGTTAAACATGTTTATTTCCGATGCAAGGACCCTATGAGTGAATCAATATAAATTCCCAAAAATGCAACTTTTAATGACTTGACAGTTGTATATCCCTTTTGAATAAATCTGTTTAAGGTTTGGTTAGCATTTGAGGCAAATGACGACATTTTTGTGCTTTAAATTGTATATAGAATATTGCCATAAAAGATTGTATGTGAAATACCTGAACGTATAAGATGTCTGCAACGTTGATTTATATTTAGCAAAGATCCATGCCCTTGTATCGATGATAGAATTTAGTAAAAGTTTGTGATATCGAAAACCCTGGTGTAAGAATTTTTCAGTAATACAGACATTTCTTTCTTTAAAATCAAATACGTTGTAACATAAACGAGCGAATCGATTAAGTTGAGATATATAAACATCAAACGATGGTACTAAGGTAATGTTACCATCTAAAAACGGATAATAAACAATAGAAAATGAAAAATTATCCCTTTCATCGTAAATTTTAGTGTTAAGCTTCCAGTTAGAGATATAGATGTCAAGATCCAAAAAGAAAAAGTGCAGTGTTCATTGATAGTATAATCTTTGCTTAAAGTAAGTTCAACCGGATAAATCTCTTTAGTGTACATACTGACATCGTCGTCATTATTGAGAGCCAAAATATCATCCAAATTTATGTATCATTGTTTGTTTACTTATTTTTAATCTTTTCATATTAATCTCTGATATCACCATTCCATTATTCCTTTTAAGATTTCATTTCATTCAAAGAAAAAAGGGGTGCATAGATTAAATATTGCGGGTAAATTATTAATCAATACAAACTAACCTTATAAAAACTACCAATCCAAGATCAGACAGATCATCCTTCAAATCATCAAGATTAGCTTGCACGAGTAACCGCTGTCTTGGTGTCAAATACATATTCAAGTTTTCCTTTCCTATTTTCGTTTTTCCAGGTGTTTTATTTCCCATTTTCGAAATGCTGTCTTGAAATGTCACAAATGAAAACAAATCTTACATTTCAAAAAAGAAATTAACATGACAGATGTGTGATCACATAGTTTTATCAAAGGACATCCTTTTACATTTATAAGCTTTTCTATTTAGTCCATGAAAACAAAGATAGAGCAGCAATATGATTGTCAGAATTTACTATTAATGCAATTGTTCTGTGACGGGTTAAAGATCGTTTATATTTCTCGAAATAACCAATTGCTATAGAGAAAATGTAATTATATTCACATGCTAGGACTCATCCAGGTTATATCAATCTGATCCATGATAAAAACTGGTTTTATTTAAACGCATTAGCATTTACGTATATTCATTTTGACAGATAAATTATCGGAATTCTATTAACACAAATAAATACAATAAAAACTGTCCCTCTCAATACCTCGTATCGTAACACGAAATGTTCTCTTACTGCTACCTGCTCCAATATATAGATTAGATTATGAGTGCAGGGATGCAATTAATTACTATGTCTATATTCAATGCATGAATAAAAATGAACTGTTCATCATTGTACAGTTACACAGTAATTTAGTCCAATTAAGTTTCCGGAAGTTGATTAATCTCTGCCAGATGTCTCCGCGTGCTTTTTAATGGTAGTCAGTTAATTGTCTTGATCTTTGAAATCTATCGATTTGATAAACCTGTTGATCATGTTGATTGGTATATAACTCAGCTAAGATTTAAAAGGATGAAATTACGCAATCGTAAAGTCAGCGCTCATGACACAAAATGTGACTTGTTTCAAATCTTATTTCTACTAAACTAAACATAATATTATCATGTACATAAAATCAGTCACTTTTTTATATTAATTTTTGGAGCCAAAATGTTCGGGCAAAAGCATAAAAAATGAGAACCTTATGGTTTACTTTTTTCATTCCACTTCCTTCTGGGATTCTGTGGATGGGCAATTTTCTGATTTAGCCGCCCATAGTTTTACCCCGGCTTCTATAACCCTGCAAAATGATACTTGATCTTATCATTCAATAGATTATATGTTACATGTGGGTCAATATGCGCAATTCATTTCAGGTAGGCAACAATTTTAAACTTTTTCATCAATTCCTCTGTCCATATCGTAAACTTAGATATGTTTGCTGGTTCCTTTCGAAGTTGAGACATTTTCACACATATGCTTACATTTTTGGGGTACGAAGTGTGATTCATTTTTTCACAAATTAGGAAACACCGAAAACCCACATGTGATGCCGCTTCAGTAAGTTCACAGTTAATTATTCTGAAAATTCAGTTCATTACAAAGATTTAATAACTCCAAAGTTTTTGCATCTTTTTTGTACTGTCTTCTCTTTGAAACACAAATGGTTAAGCTCAGTCAATTACTAATACTTAAAATAGCATCATGTCCAACATCATTCCATACAGATTTTTTATTTCTATTTAAGAGATAACTGTATTGTATTTGAAGCTTTGCGGACGTCCATCGGTAGTTTTACTGTCGCAAATTTAGTTTACCTGGCGACGCGTAGCGGAGACAGGTAAACGGGTATTTGCGACAGTAAAACTACCGATGGACGTCCGCAAAGCTTCAAATACAATACAGTTATCTCTATTCTAATGCAAAACAAGTACATAATTCAATTTCAATCATTATTTCAGTGTTAAATTTTCATTAAAAAAGAATTCCGCGAAAAGATGTTATCTTCTTTGGCCCCTAAACTAAGTGACGTCATAGGTATGCTTCCGGCGTCAAACGTTAACACCGGGCGTTTTCTGGTTTCTTGACCGATTCAGAATGTAATAAAATTTGATAAAAAGAAGATTTCTAGGTGCAACATGTGAGTTTTTGCTTATTACTGTAGAAATTACATGTCAATACATCCCGCAATTCAAAATGTCGGCTTCCTTAGTTACATACAAGGAGATAGAGAATTTGACGCTTACTGTCATCCAATCAGAACCATTGATACAAAATAATTGCATTAGAATTATAGTTGTGTTCCTCATTTGGAGGCGCATACTGAGCCTATGTCCATTTGTTCCGTTTGTTGATACAGTCTAACGTTTGATTTTATCAGTTTTTATGGACTTTCCCCTTTTTGAATTTTCATTTGAATTCAGTATTTTTGTTAATACTTTTTTATAGAGTTTACATATTTAATTATCAGTCATTAGGAATTAATTGAATATTATCTATACGCTACATACCTTCTTTATGTTCAAATGAAAGTTTATCAAGTTACCGATTAACTTTGTGAAAATGTTAAACAAATTAAAACTACCGAAAACATTTAAACTATGAACATGGAAAGTACCCGATTAAGTTGTATATCAATCGCAAACATAATCGTCCAAATCGTTCGGTCGTGAATCGACATGTGATTAACCAGTTTCATATTCTTCATGTCATTAAAGTCCGGTTCACTAGGATCTGGCTGTTTTTTCTATGTTTCATTGTGATTAATTACGTTTCATTTGTGTTTCTAGCATTAACTACATTTCCTTTCTTCTCAGTAATCACGTACGGTTCTGGTTGAAAATGTGGCGTAGGTTTGTTATATCGCTGGTGTTTAATGAATAATAATTATTATCTCCATATATCTTCCATTGTGTCTGTTTAATGATCTTTCAAGACATTCGCTTCCGAATTTTCGATTTAAGGCCATACTTTTTCCTCGGTCTCATCTTTCTTTTCACTATCGCTTGGTGTTCTTCATGCGCTAGTCGCAGAATTCTTATTCTTGAGTTTATTCGGTACAACGATTCTCGTTCCTTTGAGTAAAATGTCTTATTCATAACAGTTAACGTCTCACTGGTTGAACTCCGCATGAATTTTGAGTTGAAATGTCTTTTAATTTTCCCAATCTATTAAAACAATTCTGCAAAACTTTTAAATTGTAACGTTAATCTCTGGACCAACATGTAATATTTCTAATTTTGTAGCGGTCTCCTTCCCTTACAACAGTATCCTTTTATCACCAAAAAATAGACTAAAACGACGACTGAGTACTAGTATTCAACGGCAGGTGATGCATGCATAGCAAGTGACTCTTACCCTGTCGACGCACCCGTTCTTGCTCCTTTTAGAATACATGCAATTCTCTCGGGTTTTGTCCCACGCGCGACCCGTTGGCGGGGGATTGAAATACGGGGCGTTCGTCCATATCAATAATCAAGAAATATATTGTGCAACGTGGGGGACACTGGAACTCTTTTATTATTTGTAGCTTTGATTTTCTCTTTTTAATCGATTCAAGGGATTTGACTATCGGTAAACTACTGTCGCCTAAATTTATTTGATCCGTATGAATATAGCATTGTCACATTATGTTTTACATGTGACACTAATGTCCTTCTATACATTTGGATGCACAAATTTGCAAATTGCACCTTAACCAATGCAATATTTCACATAAATCGCATTAAATAATGCACTGATTATTCAAATCTCATGTTTATTTTCTATTACAAATGCACATTCATATGAAGAATCCCTTTCGTCGACTGTGTGAACCCTTCATTTCTCTTTATTTGTGTTCGGTTTGCATTTGGCTTGCGTAACTTTGCACATTTTTTTAAATGTTCTCTATTCCGACATTTGTGACATATCTCATGTTTGTTATTGTACAATCTCGTGTGAAATGTCCAGTATTGCCACATCTAGAGCATTCTACGGACTTCTAGTTTGTAGTGATATTCCTTCTGTCAAAAGTTGGCTATTCTCTGCATTACAATTTCTCTATGTTGTGGCTGAGTTTCAAACCTTACTGCTCGTTTGTCTACAATTTCACTGCCTATAATTTCATTAGCTCAAGCAACGTCCATCAAATGTTTTTAAAGGTTAAATCTTATTCTATAGTGTGAAGATTTACATTCGATTTCTAATACTGTCATCTGTTTCGTATTCACGTGTTTCAGTTAATTATTCTAGACGATTCACAGATACGTCTATAGTCTTTCCTTCTTGTGTTGCCTTTTTAACATAAGCTTTTCAAACAGGACATGTTTTTTGGTTTAAGATATTCATCTAGCTTCGTCATGGCGGTTTCAATATCTTCACCGATGTTTTCTAAAGTGTCAACACTTTTCTTGCACATCATACCCAGCTAAATGAAGAAATAATACTCGTGTCTTGCTTCATCGTTTATTCCTGAAGCAGTCAGTTAATACATGCATGTCTTTTTCCATCTTTCAAATCTTATGTATGTTTGATCTCCAGCTTTCATGTCAAATGATACTACTGGTGTAACTTGCAAAGAATTTGGCAGTACTTGTCAATACGAATCCTATTTATTATGAAACTGCATGAACGTTTTTGAAAAATAATCTCCTTTCTTTAGTCTGGGAGAACATAATTAATTCATTAGTTGTAATTGTCCTTGAACTAGCTTATTTCGGTACCTTGTTTCTATTGTTTTTATGTTAGCTGTTTTTTGTTTTTGTTTTTTTTTTTTGTCTCGTTTCGTTCTTTAGAATTAACAGAATTGCTACTGATTTTTACAGTTTATTCTCATTATGAACTGTTACACCACTGTCCCAGGTTAGGGGAGGGTTGAGCGCTCTCAAACATGTTTAACCCTGCTACATTCTTTATGAGCATGTCCCAAGTCAGGAGCCTGTATTTCAGTGGTTGTCGTTGGTTCATGTTCTTCTTCGTCTTTCGTAAGTTGTTTTTGTATAAATAGGGCCGTTGATTTTTTCTCTTTTTAATTTTTTGATATCTTTCATGTCGGGGCCTTTTAGAGCCGACTATACGATATGGGTTTTTCACCATGTTGAAGACCGTACGGTTGCCTATAAAGTCTTACATCCACTTCATTCGAACTCTGATGGATTGTTGTCTCATAGGCAATCATACCACATCTCCTTATTTTTATTTACATAGAAATGCTATCATTTATCGGCAAAAAGTTCAGATTTTGACAATTAAACCAGAAAAAAAAAACAAGATAGTACAGCAATTCATCTTGCCATAGAAAAGCAGTGATAAGGTATCAATTTGATGACAAAACATTTGACGCAATTAGAATGTCATTCCAAATCTATAACTACAACATAATTTCTGTAAGTGTTACTGCATCTTGAAAATTTGAGATAATGACACTTTCCTGTTTTATCAAAACTAATTGCTCTTTTTAGAACAAGAGAAAAGATAAAATATTTATTTATTTATTTATTTGTATGTAAATCAGATGTAATCGTCTTATATCTTCGGAGCTGACGCCCCTTAGATATCAGAAGCTACACCTTATACATAAACATTATGTTATCAGGTACATAATATCAGATACAACATATAGAATTGCATCCAAACAGGATGGAACTGATCATTCAATAGATTGACTTTTGTATGTGACAGAATTTGTGAGAATGTGTAACTTAAATATTTACTGTTCTGTTATTAAGAATTAACTGTCAATTATTTAAACATCACAGTAAGAACATCTGAAGAAAAATCTATATCTATGACTTTAAAAATATGCATGAACTACCCTTTTCCTTTGAAACTTAAAATATTTGGTTAAACACCAAGTCTCTTTTAGTAAACAAAAAATGAATACTTGTTGTCGTGTGAGTGTTAGTGTGAGTTGTGTCAATTTTGATTAAAAGTCGCTAACTTCTACGTCATACGGACTCTGGTGGATATTTGTTCCATTCGCAATTATACTACATCTTTAGAATAGCTATAAATTTGAGATACATGTATCGCTGCTGGTGGACTATTGGTTTCCGAGTGTATCATCTCCTCAGAAGTCAGTACATCGTTTCTCGTAATTTATATCAAACCTCTCTAAAATTGCCTGATTATACATTTCGAAATGATTAAGAAACTAAGGTTTCATCTTTAATAGGCAAGTTGAACTTAGATGGATTTGACTATTATCTTTAGGTCCTTCTTGGTCTTATAGCTCCAGAAAAGGATGTGTTTTTTTTATTTAAGGTGCTTGTGTATTTATATAAAAGAGAACCGAACGTTGCTCTTCAAGTCCATAAATTAGATTCTTACATAACTTTCTTGAGCTCATTCAAATATTTATGATATTGCGCTTATAAACTTTATATTCAAGTTCCCAACATCCAGAAAAATGTGAGTAATAAAATGTTATCGCCTAATTTGAAAAATAAAATTCATTCAAATTTAGCTGTAATTTTACAGTATAGAATTTGACAGAACCAATTTTTATCAACATAATGTTTCTGGTCATGAGTGGTTGACCATAAAAGCCTCAATTTTGAATCGTGATCTATTCGTGAACCACAATTGTAATTTCCTTGATCTTGATAAGGACTATGACATGAATCCTTTTCTGTTAGCTTTAATCTATCTATCATCATGAATGCTGTAACCTTGACGTGTTCTCTTTGTACGGTCGTCCGTCCGTACGTAAACAATTTGTAAACGCAAAAACTCCAGAAGTATTAGTAGTAGGTAAATAAAGTTGTGCACAATTTTTGTGCGAGTTTTTTTATTAACAATTGTAAAATTTTGTAAAACATTATTTTTTGGTGCCACGATTGCAATGAAAATTGATTTTCTATATATATTTTACTACTCCAAATTGACTCCTAGTGTCAAATTTGCTGTAAAAATGTACTTTTTTGTAGAAAATATAAAATTTACATCTTGTTCAAATCAATTGCAACAAAAATTGATATATGGATACAACATGTTATTCCAAATTGATCCCCAGTGTCAAATTTTAAGTAAAAACTTGGTATTAAACATTTTTTTAGTGCTAGGATTTTAATGAAAATTTATTCATCTTGTAGCAAAATATCGTTGTGGATAAAGCTGTTGCTTATATCTGAATATTAATGACCAGATCTCAAAATGAGGCTATTTTGGCAGTTGATGTAGATTTGAATAAAATGCAAGGAGTTTGAAGCCCTAATGTTTACATGTTAGACAAACTATAAAAATATATATACTGAGGATTGATAGTATAATGTCCAGTGAACATTTAAAACCTGTTTTTTGTTGATTCATATATCTTTTTTTATTTCTGAATAGAGTGGGACAAAAAGTGGCCTTATAGTACCTTCTCCTTTGTTGTTTTCAATATTTAAATGGTTTATGTCTGAAGATTGCATATTTTCACCATGTTTATTTCTATAGCAATTAGATATTATCATTTCAAGCTAAAAAGACAGTTCTTCGTGTTTTTACATTTTTTCATTGTTTTATAAACATTTCAATAATAAATCAGTCGATTTTTTTTAGTTTTCTTTGCATGAAATTTGTCAGTTAATCATTTAATCCTAAACTTAATGCAAATGATTTTGGACATTTTGAAATCTCTCTTTTTTTCATTTTTTCCAATTTCAGTTCACAAAATTTTTATTGATATTTGACCTAGTGAAGAGATAAATTGTACATAAATAATTGCCAAAACTTGTCGACCATTTACCAGCCAATCTGTGGCGACAGAGTTACCGACCGTTATTGTGAGTGATATAGATGCGCGTTTACTAAACTTTAACCCTATTTAATTTATTGCTTTGTTTGTTTCCGAATTGTTTATTATTTTATGTGCTTCACACAGAAATGTACAAGCGGGGCATTACTTGACAATCTATACACTTCTGTCTGGGATTATTCGGGAATAGTTTAGATTGTTTTCGAGTACCATCCAGTTTTTATCGAGTAGTATCCATATTTTATCGAGTAGCATCCATATTTTATCGAGTAAACAAACAATATTCCTATCGGTTAAAATATTATCTGTAAAAGCATTTACGTTTGAATAAAATAAACACGTTCAAATAAAGTACTTTTCAAAAGAAAAACTTGAAACGATTTTGAAGATTATGTATTAACAAAATAAAGTCCGTTCTTTTGTATATGAATAAATTACTTTTATTTTCATTTTGTGCGTTAGAAGTGTATAGGTTGTTTTATTTCACATATATTGTGTATGTGTGTATCGTTACATATTTACAATATTATAGTAAAATATAAAGAAAAATTATCAAAACGATCTGACAGTACACCAGCTAGACCACACCAACCGTTAACAACCGAAATAAACGTACAAACCTAAAAGAACAACAACCAACGAATAACACATTGTTCGGATACCCTTACTTGGCACAGGCACAAAATGGAGTGCGGTTGAATCAGTTTTATATGCTCACAAGACCCATTTTTGCTATTTGCACTGTATGTCGTAAAAGTAAAACATGCAAAACAAACCTGCATAGTCCTGCTACCAACAGGATGACTATGCACTAACTCCAACAAGCAAAGAAAAGACTGCACATGACTCGGAAAGTAGATCAATATGTGTTTGGTGCTATTTGTAAGCTACATTGTAGGTCTAGTATCCACAGTGATTTGTTGAATGCTGACACTAAAGGGGAAAAGAAAAAACAGCTTAACAATGATGGTGTATTTGTGAGATGCCATAAGCTTTAAAAATTGTCAGACATACATATTAACATGAAAAACCTATTATGCCGGATTCTTATTTATAACAGTATTTATTCGAAAAGAGTTCAATCCTCAGTTATTTAGTTTTTAGTTTAAAAAGGGGAGTCTGGTAACCTACATTAACATGATGTAATATGTGTGTTGATATTTAGATTTCTCATTAATAATCACAGTCCTTCCTTCGTCAATAGAATTGACTGGTGAATTGAAGGCTGCTAACATATTTTATATAGTTACTCATAACAGAAGCGGATGGGTTAATCAGTCATAGCAAACATCGTTGAATAGTTTATATTTTATAATCTAAAAGTAAATCTGTTGTAAATTGTAAACCATGCCACTTCTTCGTCCTTAAACCACTCAGTAATTTATCTTTGGAGAGCAAAACATCTATGTATCTAAGATTATTGTTGTATGATTGTAAATACATTGTATACTCAAACCAAGGTTGTATATACATGACGCCCGCTTTTATTCAGCACCCACCTTGATGAATGACGTGGCAGTGTTCTGTTATATATCTAATATCTATCCAAAGTGTCCTTAATATCCGTGCGACGCTGAAAATATCTATAAATCTGGGGGTTTGGGATAATTGTGTTGATTTAAAAGAACCTACACATTGCCAAGGATGACTGTCATATAATAAGAACTGAACTTTGCTTTGATTATCGCATAAGGAAGAAAAAAACAGAGATAAAGGAACTTTTCGCCGTTTTATTCTTATCTTACAATTAACATTCAGGTTTTCTAGAAATAGAATTATTTATGACGTAAAAGTAACAAGTTTTATTGGAAAATCTTTCTTAATGTCTTCCCTTTGGAAGCAATTAAAGAAACTTTTTAAATAGCGGATGGAAACAATACTTGTCTCCGATGAAAGCAACATATGAATTAATGTCGTCTGACAGTTATAGATATAGAAGTGTGAGTGGGTTTCTTAAAAAGTATAGTGTCAGTATAACAAGGTTAGTTGCTAAAGTTTTTATTTTGTTTCAAACACACCTGTAGATAGGTTAAATAATGATGGTCAAATAGATTTAGTTATATCACTGATGGTAAAGGAGATTTAGGCATACCTCTGAGGGTCCAGAAGATTCAGTTATACCACTGATGGTCCAGGGGGTAAGGGTATATCCCTGATGGTCCAGGAGATTTTGGTATGCCCATGATGGTTCAGTATATTAGGGTATATCCCTGATGGTTCAGGAGGTAAAGGTATATCCCTGGTGATCAAGAAGATTTTGGTATGCCCATGATGGTCTAGTAGATTAGGGTATACCCCTGATGGTCCTGGAGATTTTGGTATATCATTGATGGTCCACTAGACAATGATATACCCCTGATATACCAAGTGATAAGAAAATACCCCCTGATGGTCCAGGAGATAAGAATATATACCATTATTGGTCCAGGAGATTAGGACATACCCTTGATGGTCCAGGAGATTTGAGTATACCACTGATGTATTAGGAAATTTAGATATATCCCTTATAGTCCAAGATATTTGGGTATACCATTGATGGTCATGGAGATTAGGATATACCATCTATGGTCCAAAAGATTTTGGTATACCCCTGATGGTCAAGAAGATTTTGGTATACCCTTTATTTTCCAGCTGATTAAGATATACCCTTGATGGTCCAGGAGATTAGGGTATACCCCTGAAAGTCCTGGAGATTAGGGTATATCCCTGATGGTCTAGTAGATTCATTATACCCCTGGTTGTCAAGGAGATTATTGCATACCATTGATGGTCCAGGATATTTTAGTATACTCCTAATTGCTCAGGAGATTTGGGTATACCCCTGATGGTCAAGGAGATAAGGGTAGACCATTGATGATCCAGAACGTGTGGGTATTACCCTGATGGTCCAGGATATTAGGATATACAATTGATGGTCCTGGAGATTAAGGTATACCATTGATGGTCCTGGAGATTAGGGTATACCCCTAATGGTCCAGGGGGTAAGGGTATATTGTTATGCCGGCTCCCCGTATTTATTCAGTGTTGTTTTGATATGCATTTTTTCGTCGTTGTTATGATCCATAACCAGAAGTTGGTTGTCAAAAGTGTTTGATAAGTCAGGAGATGCTTATGCTTGTACTTATAAAACACTATCTCGGATGACTTTTAAACCTGTGGAGTATTGTTTTTGAGACATGTAACGTTTATTTTCGAACTGTTGGAAAGTGAAAGTAGGCCATAGATTTTTATTTACGGTTGTAAATAATAATAATATTGTGATTCATGTTGTTCTATTTTTTACATCTTATTATTTTTCCTGTTTGGGTTTCGTTTGATTATGATTGCTAATTGCACGGAGCATTTGGAGACTTTAAATAACTCTCGTTCCGATTTTTAAGGTTTGTCACCGATATAGGTGATACTTACTTGTTTGATGTGTTTTAGTTAAAATGTTCGTTATCTGTTCACTATCGATTGCAAGATACAGTAGTTTGTATCTGTTTTTACCCATCACAAACGTTTTCAAAGCTTTTAGTTGCATTTTAAACACATAAATTATATTTATTCGTGAAGAACATTGCATTGTTTACAATTGCATCACCGTTAAGGGAATTTCCCTAATAAGAGTGATGGATTGTGATTGGATGTCATTATATAAGCGCAACTCTCATTGGTCAATTTGGAATATAAATACGTGTGGTTGGCTGCATCAAGGGAGATAGCTCGCATTACTTGAGATAGTAAAATCAAAGAGATAGAGCACTGGAAGTAGAAACTAAATAGAATTATGTCTGATGTTATGAGTATAAAAGTTAGTATTGTGAAATAATAATATTATTTTAATAAGTAAAAGGTGACGGTGACTAATATAAGTCCCGGTGATTAAATCTCGGTGACGGTGACTAATCTCGGTGACGGTGACGGTGACTAAAAACTGTCGGTGACGGTGACTATAACTGTCGGTGACGGTGACTAAATAATTTTGTCACCAGATTTGGAGTTGATGAATTCACGTGTGTAAGTTACTGTTGATATAGCTATAGTTATTGAGGTAGTGACATAAATAGTTTATGGAGAAGCATATGTATGTTTTATGAACAGTTTGGCAAAGGTCAGGCTTTTTATCTTGTTTGGTTAAAATTAGTTATGGATATGATAGTTACCTTTGTATAAAGGACTAGTTGTAAAGAAATGCTATGTTATGAGTAGTATTCACATTCGTGTTAATTGTTGTTAGACCAACCATACCAGGGGCCACTGACTAGTGACAGAACCGAGAGTCCAGCCTTCCCCAGTATTTTATTTCGTTAATAAAATGTTGAACTTTATAAATTATTATCTTTTACTTTAATAAACCTCACGAAAACCGAATTATACTAGCACACTGATATAAATATATATATTTATATATTTTTCCTTCGTCCTATTTCGGGTTTAGATCGGTGGTTTTAATTAAGACACCTTTCTCGACCTCTAATAGATCCCTTTTTACGTGATCTCTGGTGGCCGACTCTAACGTCAGAGAGGCAGCGTTACAATTGGTGGCAGCGGTGGGATACCACTTTCAATATATTAGAGTCTATTGTTTGTATATAAAAATTTAAAGTTGTTGTAAAAATAGATATGGACGATTCAAATGTAGTTATGTTCGGTCCCAATACTGGGAATAGGGACGAGGTAGATGAAACACTATCGAATGAAGTAATAGCTTCTAGTAGTGAAAAGAATCTAACCGCAGAGAGAATGGTTTCTGACGCTAAAGTGGAAATGAAATTTATGGTAGACAAATGTTTTTCAGATTTTTCTGAGAGAATGGACAGTATGTTGGCAAAATTTGACCATCATATAACAAATAAAATCACCCCTATTTTAGGAAGGGGGTATGATAGTTCGTCTATAAGTGCGAGTGGGGTAGCCAAACAAAGTAAACAAGACTTAAATAATAGCCATTTCACTGAGAACATCAGAGCTAAACCTGACATAAAATGTAAAATTAAACCTCAGCTGTATGACGGGTCAGACGATCTAGAAGAGTATCTCACACAATTTTATCTTCTGGCAGAACTTAACGATTGGGACTTAAGATCTAAAGCTTTATTGTTGGCAAGTAGCTTAACAGGCAGTGCTCGTGCTCTTTTAAATGAAATGACAGAGGGTGAAAGGCATGACTTTGAATGTTTAGTAACAATGCTTAAAAGCAGATTTGGTTCCATAAATCGGTCAGAAGTTTTCAGAGCTGAGCTACAGACTAGGGTTCGGTTAAGGAACGAAAGTTTGCCTGAACTGGCAAGGCGAGCATATCCTGGTACTTCCCCTATTGTCAGAGATACACTGGCGCTTGATTATTTTATTGATGCTATAACTGAAACTGACATTCGTCTAAGGTTGAGAGAAGTAGGGCCAAAAACAATTTATGAAGCCGAAAATATTGCTGTTCGTCCTGAAGCTTTAAGACTGGCAGACAGACAAAAAGGGCGATCGGTGAGAACAGCTGATGCATGTGACGCTGATGATAGTAAAATAGTCAGTGAAATAAAAGAAATAAAATTAGGCATAAGAAATCTACAAAATGATGTAGGGGCCATTAAGAAAAATAATAATAATGGTCAACGTTATAACCATAATAACAACAATGGTTCACGTCAACAAAGAGGATCAAATAATTTTGGTAATAGAAATTTCAACCAAAATTATAACAGCTCGGAAAACTACCAAGCGTCGAGTGCGGGGGTCGCGGCTCGACCACAATAAAAAGACCCAACACGGTTATTTCAAATGTTTCTTGGGGGAAAGATAATGAATATTTTGTAGTTGCTAATATAAATTCTATGTCTGTAAATATGTTGGTTGATTCTGGGGCGAGCGTCTCCATTTTGAGAAAAGATTTCTTTGATAGTCTTGTACTTGAGAATAGACCTCAAGTTATGCCAGTCAGAATGAATTTATTAACAGCAACTGGAGAAGCTTCACAGTTTATTGGGAAAGTTAACTTAGAAATAAAATTAGGGACACATATTTTCAAACACGAATTTTTGTTGGCTGAAATCAAAGATATGGCCATACTGGGTATGGACTTTTTGATGACTAATAGTATTGATGTTCTTTTTAGCAAAGGTTGCCTGAGAATTAAGGATGAGTTTATTACCTGTTTTACAAATAAAGGTGATAGCTCATGTTGTCGAATTTCAATTGCGGAAACTGTTGATATTCCGCCTGATAGTGAAATGTTAATAAAAGGGATCCCATGTGGCCCTGTTATATTTAATGAAGTAGGTCTTGTAGAGACGAACAAGTCTTTTATTGAGAAAACTGGTTTGTTATTAGCCAGAGTAGTGGTCCAGCCAAATTCAAATATCATACCTTTAAGGGTAGCTAATTTTAGCACAGAGCCTGTCAAAGTCTATAAAAACACAATAGTTGGTACTTTTGAACCTGTTGACATAGAAACGTTTGAAGTGAGCACTGTGAGTCGGGTCAATTGTGCAGAGATTAAGACTGAAGTAGGCATCCCTGATCATTTAAAGTGTGTATTTGAGAAAAGTTCCAAAGATTTGGATAATATTGAAGTCAAGAAGTTAAAAGAGTTTTTATGTTCTTATCAAGATGTTTTTTTTTCAAAATCCCCATCTGATATTGGGCATACTGAAATTGTTAACCATAAAATAAATACGGGGAATGCAAAACCCATTAAACTTAAACCATATAGACTTCCTTTGGCAAAGAGAGAGGTTGCAGAGAAAGAGATACAAGACATGGCATCAAGGGGCATCATATAACCTTCAAGTAGTGCTTGGTGTTCACCGGTTGTCATGGTCACGAAAAAGAAAGACCAAAGTATTCGATTCTGTATTGATTTTAGAAAAATTAATGATATAACTGAAAAAGATTGTCAACCGATCCCTCGTATAGAGGACACGCTGGACGCTTTAAGCGGCAGTAAGTGGTTCTCCACACTGGACATGCGCAGTGGTTACTGGCAATGTGGTTTAGATGAGAAGGATCGAGAGAAAACCGCTTTTGCAATACCTGGTAGTGGCTTGTGGCAATTTAAAGTGCTTTGTTTTGGACTATGTGGTGCTCCAGCAACTTTCGAGCAGTTGGTCGAGAAAATATTTTCTGGTTTAACTTGGAAAATATGCTTAGTGTATCTTGATGATATCATTGTGTTCTCCAAAACTTTTGATGAACACCTCAAAAATTTAAGTGAAGTTTGTGACAGGCTAAGATCAGCAAATTTAAAATTACATCCTAAGAAGTGCTTCCTTCTTCAAAAAGAAGTAACCTTTTTAGGACATAAAGTTAGTCACGAAGGCATAAGTACTGACGATGAAAAAATTAAGGCCGTGCAAGATTGGCCCACTCCCAAGAATGTAAAAGATGTACGTAGCTTTATCGGACTTTGTTCATATTATCGTCGATTTGTAGAAAATTTCTCTACTATTGCAAAGCCTTTACATCAATTAACCGAGAAGTGTAAGAAATTTGAATGGACAGAAGCTTGTAATTGCTCATTTGAGCATCTGAAAAAGTTGTTAATATCTGCACCTATCTTAGGTTATCCAATTAATGATGGCGGCTTTATTCTTGATACAGATGCTAGCAATGTGGGAATGGGGGCCGTTCTATCTCAAATTCAAGATGGGGAAGAACGAGTGATTGGCTATTTTAGTAAAACGTTTTCGAAAAGTGAAAGAAATTATTGTGTCACCCGAAAAGAACTGCTGGCTATTGTCAGTGCAGTTAAAAATTTCCATCACTATCTTTATGGTCGATCTTTTACAGTTCGTACCGATCACGGGTCTCTTAGGTGGTTAGTAAATTTCAAAAATCCAGAGGGTCAGCTTGCCCGCTGGTTGGAAACACTTGGTGCATATGACTTCCAAATAATACATCGCCCTGGTCGCATTCATTCGAATGCTGATGCATTGAGTCGTAGACCCTGTCCGGATGATTGTTCTTATTGCTCTAAAGTTGAGGATAAATTTTCAAACGTAGGTTTAGGAGAGGTTGAAATAAATAACGAGATTTCAACTAAAGAAGTGGTAAAGTCAGTAGTAGTTGATGATACGAATACTTTAACAGGCGCCGTTAAGGTTGAAGGTAGTCAACGTCTAGAGACTAGAAAGAAAAACGAAGCAACACAAGTATATGCTAGTTATAGGTCAGACGATTTAAACGCTTCTAAATCTTGTACAAAACTTGACAAGGAAAGTATGAACATATCTGATAAAGTGAAGGATGAAAGTGGATTTGCTTTAAAGGCATCATATGATGTTGGCAAATCAAGTAGTTCCGAAACTTTTAATGTTCCCAATTTGAAAAGGTCTGAGGAAAGGAAAGGGAAAAATAGATTTGCAAGAGAAACATCAGTTGATGTTTGCAAATTTAAGACCAATGAAAACATTATAAACCAACGCATAGGAGTAGTTAAAACTCGAAGCATGAAATCTCCTCAGTTGGATCAACAAAAACCGAGCTCGTCATCTCCGATGCACGATGAACAATTTGTTGAGATAGATTTCGATTTAGAAAGTGAACAAGAAAATGACCCCGTACTAAAGATAATTAGGGATTGGCTACTAAACAATTTGAAACCCATTTGGTCGGAAATATCTAAATTCAGTCCAATTATCAAATACTTCTGGAATAGAATTGAATCATTTGAGATAAGAGACGGTATTTTATGTCGAAAATGGGAAAGTGAAAGAGGGGATAATGTCACGTGGCAAAAGTAATTCCAGATAATTTGAAAGAATGTGTGCTCAAGCAGTTACACAATAGTGTCACTGGTGGCCATTTAGGTATCAAGAAAACCTTAAGCAAAGTTAGACAAAGATTCTTTTGGTTTGGGGTACGAAAGTATATTGAAAATTGGTGTAGCAAATGTGATGTATGTGCTTCACGAAAGCGACCAAATAGAAAACCAAAAGCACCTATGAGACAATACAATGCCGGTGCCCCCTTAGAAAGAGTTGCTATGGACATAATGGGGCCTTTGCCTAGGTCAATTCAGGGAAATAATTATTTATTAGTAATTGGTGATTACTTCACTAAGTTTGTTCATACTATTCCCCTGAAATCCCAAGAGGCAGAGGTTGTAGCCCGAACATTAGTAGATAATTTTATATCAATCTTTGGAGTTCCCTTACAAATACATACGGACCAAGGGGCTAATTTTGAGTCCCATTTATTTCAAGAACTTTGCAAATTGATAGATATTGACAAGACTAGAACAACGGTTATGAGACCCCAGTCTGATGGAATGGCTGAGCGGTTTATGAGAACACTGGAAAATATGTTGTCTTCGTTTGTATCGAACCATCAAAAGGATTGGGACAAATTTGTGCCCATTCTAATGATGGCATATCGATCCGCTGAACACGAAAGTACGGGTGTGTCACCTTGTAGAATGATGTATGGACGTGAAATCAATCTACCGGTAGATTTATTGTTTGGTAAATCTCCGGACGGTCCTAAAAGTTCTATTTCGGACTTTGTTAATGATCTTGAAAATACATTGTTGACTGTTCATGAATTTGCAAGAACCAATTTAAATTTTGCTAGTGATGTTATGAAGAAAAACTATGACCATAACATTCACTTAAAGCTGTTCAATCCTGGTGATCCAGTCTGGTATTACCAATACCAACGGAAGGTTGGTGTAAATCCTAAATTTCAGAGACCTTGGCATGGTCCATTTGTTGTTACCCATCGACTGAATGACGTCTTATATAGAATTCAGCTGGGTCCAAGAATGAAACCGAAAGTGGTTCACCATGATAAACTTAAACCTTATTTGGGAGATCATGGTCCAACCTGGTTTTCATAGTTGATAACTTATCAAATTTAGTTGAACTTTGATCGAATGATTTTTTTATATTTAAGACATATGATGAAAATATTGAATACTAAAACTGTCCTACCATGTATAGGTATGACATGTATTACTAATTAACTAAGTTTTACGACTCTTTGTATATGTGTTGAGTTGTAAAAATATTAATAATTATAATGATAGGTCCATAATTATTTATCCCTTTCTTATGATTGTTATTCTATTTTTTTATAGAGTAAATGGATGTGTGTTATATGTGAAGACATGACATTTGAAAAGAGGTGGTTTCTGGAGCGACACATATTAGAAAGGCACTCAGACTTTGCCTGGAAGTGTCCAGAATGTAAAAAAACTGTTCCAAAGACGTAATACCAACCATGGGTGCAAGGTACATGAAAATCAAATGATCTGTTTTCAAAACAGCACCGGACGTAGGGGAAAAGATGCCGAAGAAGACCTGGAGAAATTTAAAAGAGATGAAATGCCGAAGAAAATAAGGTTGGTTGATAATAATGGGAATGAGGTTGAAGTTGTATCTAGACGTAACAGATATGCTAGATCCGAGATAGGTGACACCAGCAATAAAAGTACATGTAATAGTAAGAGAGGAAGTTCGTTGAAAGAAACATCCAGAGAAAGGACAGATATAGAGAACAAAGAAAATAACAACATCTCAGGGCCAACTCCTGCAAAAGTTAGTAAGCCCTCAGAGACAAAAGAACAAAAGCTGAAGAAAATCAAAGATGTTATTCAAGATCTAATGAGTGAGAGTGGTGAGACAATAACAATTTGTTTAGAACCGGAAGCAGATAAAACAGAAGGAAAGAGTCAAATCTTAGAGGAAGTCGAACTGCATGTATCAGAAAAAGAAGTGAGCACATTAGAAATAGCAGATAAATCTCACATGAGTTCATCCTCATCAACAACCTCATCCGGATCGTCGTCTAGCTCGTCAAGCTCATCAGGGACAGTCAAGAAATCAACTCCAGCTAGTATGTCACAAAAGGCAGAGAACGTCGTGGTAAAACCTCTTGATACTGAAATTGAACCAATAAGAAATGTTGAGTTTTCAGCTAAGACATAATTGGTTGAAACCTTCCTACAATCCCTACAGGACACACAGGAAAACACACTTACTCTCAACGTTGGAGGGATGAAGGTAGAGACAAGTAAAAACACCCTTAGAGCCGACCCTTCTTGTGTGTTCGCCTTGATGTTGCAGCCTTTAAGTCCGTTCCGTCCTTCTAATAACGTCTACTTCTTCGATCGAGACCCTGCTCACTTCAAGATAATCCTTAACTATTTGAGGAACAATTGTACCGTG
This sequence comes from Mytilus californianus, assembly GCF_021869535.1. NCBI lineage: Eukaryota > Metazoa > Mollusca > Bivalvia > Mytilida > Mytilidae > Mytilus > Mytilus californianus. The sequence continues at coordinate 29,080,627 of NW_026262690.1, read as the reverse complement.
GAAAAAAGATATCTCCCTAGGGAGCATGTCTATTTGTACGAGCTGCTCCAGGAGGCAAAATTCTATAAACTGTCTGGACTTGTTACAACAGTACAGGAGAGACTAAATGATTTGTGTGCATGTAAACTGAGTAACTTCTAAACTTTGTTGTTGATTTTGGATAGATTTTGACGTTTGTTGTTGATATAATTAGTAAAATTTATCTTGTGAATGAAAAATATCTTTGTTGTTAAACCCACATAGTACTGACATACTGTGAGCTCGATGAAGAATGACCAAGAATAGTAGAGTTTTTTTTTTTTTTTTAAATAGTATTTCCTAAACATTATAAATCAGCTCACCAAGCTAATATATTTGGGGACCAAATCCTTAAGGAAGGGGGCAATGTTATGCCGGCTCCCCGTATTTATTCAGTGTTGTTTTGATATGCATTTTTCGTCGTTGTTATGATCCATAACCAGAAGTTGGTTGTCAAAAGTGTTTGATAAGTCAGGAGATGCTTATGCTTGTACTTATAAAACTATTATCTCGGATGACTTTTAAACCTGTGGAGTATTGTTTTTGAGACATGTAACGTTTATTTTCGAACTGTTGGAAAGTGAAAGTAGGCCATAGATTTTTATTTACGGTTGTAAATAATAATAATATTGTGATTCATGTTGTTCTATTTTTTACATCTTATTATTTTTCCTGTTTGGGTTTCGTTTGATTATGATTGCTAATTGCACGGAGCATTTGGAGACTTTAAATAACTCTCGTTCCGATTTTTAAGGTTTGTCACCGATATAGGTGATACTTACTTGTTTGATGTGTTTTAGTTAAAATGTTCGTTATCTGTTCACTATCGATTGCAAGATACAGTAGTTTGTATCTGTTTTTACCCATCACAAATGTTTTCAAAGCTTTTAGTTGCATTTTAAACACATAAATTATATTTATTCGTGAAGAACATTGCATTGTTTACAATTGCATCACTGTTAAGGGAATATCCCTAATAAGAGTGATGGATTGTGATTGAATGTCATTATATAAGCGCAACTCTCATTGGTCAATTTGGAATATAAATACGTGTGGTTGGCTGCATCAAGGGAGATAGCTCGCATTACTTGAGATAGTAAAATCAAAGAGATAGAGCACTGGAAGTAGAAACTAAATAGAATTATGTCTGATGTTATGAGTATAAAAGTTAGTATTGTGAAATAATAATATTATTTTAATAAGTAAAAGGTGACGGTGACTAATATAAGTCCCGGTGATTAAATCTCGGTGACGGTGACTAATCTCGGTGACGGTGACGGTGACTAAAAACTGTCGGTGACGGTGACTATAACTGTCGGTGACGGTGACTAAATAATTTTGTCACCAGATTTGGAGTTGATGAATTCACGTGTGTAAGTTACTGTTGATATAGCTATAGTTATTGAGGTAGTGACATAAATAGTTTATGGAGAAGCATATGTATGTTTTATGAACAGTTTGGCAAAGGTCAGGCTTTTTATCTTGTTTGGTTAAAATTAGTTATGGATATGATAGTTACCTTTGTATAAAGGACTAGTTGTAAAGAAATGCTATGTTATGAGTAGTATTCACATTCGTGTTAATTGTTGTTAGACCAACCATACCAGGGGCCACTGACCAGTGACAGAACCGAGAGTCCAGCCTTCCCCCAGTATTTTATTTCGTTAATAAAATGTTGAACTTTATAAATTATTATCTTTTACTTTAATAAACCTCACGAAAACCGAATTATACTAGCACACTGATATAAATATATATATTTATATATTTTTCCTTCGTCCTATTTCGGGTTTAGATCGGTGGTTTTAATTAAGACACCTTTCTCGACCTCTAATAGATCCCTTTTTACGTGATCCTGTGATCTCTGGTGGCCGACTCTAACGTCAGAGAGGCAGCGTTACAATATCCCTGATGGTCCAGGAGATTTTGGTATGCCCATGATGGTCCAGTAGATTAGGGTATATCCCTGATGGTTCAGGAGGTAAAGGTATATCCCTGGTGGTCAAGAAGATTTTGGTATGCCCATGATGGTCTAGTAGATTAGGGTATACCCCTGATGGTCTAGAAGATTTGGGTATACCATTGATTTTCCTTATTTACACATGAACATAATTGTTATACATACTTTATGCATATCACTACAATTCTTATGAGGAATAATATTATACATAAGCAAAAGATATACGACGGTTTAATAGACAATAATCAATTACGTTATTAACGAATGTAATAATTAACAAGCTAAAATAATTTTGACATAGATATTGCATAGATAGTACATATTTTTAATTTATATATACATATATTGTCATCTTTGTTGTTATGGCAATAAAAGAGTCCAGGGGTTCCAGAAGTTCTCCGCCCTACTGAGTCTTTTATTTTATAAAATATCATTTTTTTTCAATCTACTAGTATAAGTTTTCTTTTTGAATTATATTTAATCGTTTTTTTGTTAGAATACTAAGTAAACCCAAATCTATATTAAAAGTTAGTTCTATCTCTAAACTTATATATATCCAGGCCTTCCCATAATTTTGATATATACGGACAAGCCCATAATATATGTTCTATTTTTTCGACTCCTCAACACCTAAAACTGCACATATTTGTATCTTTCACTTTTGTTTTGAACAGAAATTCGTTCGTTCCTAAAATTCGATGTTTACTCCTGATGGTCCGGTTGATTTGGGAATATCCCTGATGTTCCAGAAGAGGGACGAAAGATACCAGAGGGGCAGTCAAACTCATAGATCGAAAACAAACTGACAACGCCATGGCCAAAAATAAAAAGACAAACAGACAAATAATAGTACAGATGACACAACATAGAAAACCAAAGACTAAGCAACACGAACCCCACCAAAAACTTGGGGTGATCTCAGGTGCTCCGGAAGGGTAAGCAAATCCTGCTCCACATGTGGCACCCGTCGTGTTGCTTATGTTATTACAAATCCGGTAAATAGTCTAAGTCGGTAAGTCACATTCGTGAAAAGGGAGGGTATTGTAGTTACGTCATAAGGAACATATCCGATATTATCGGTGAAACGGTTATTCCATAACGGTCAACCAACTCGTGATGGCGTCCGTAAAATTTACGAAGGGATGACTTCAACTTGACCATTTGGAACTCTTGGTTAAATAGCTTCCTTTGATACGGGGTATACCCAAATCTCCTGGATCATCAGGGGTATACCCAATTCTCCTGAACCATCAAGGGTACACCCAAGTCTCCTTGACCATCAGGGGTATACCAAATTCTCCCGAACCATCAAGGATACACCCAAATCTCCTTGACCATCAGGAGTGTACCCAAATCTCCTCGATCATCAGGAATATACCAAATCGTCTGGAAAATCAGTGGTATACCCAAATCTTCTGGACCATCAGGATATACCCGTCTATCAAGGACCATATGGGGTATACCCAAATCTCCTGGATATTCAGGGGTATACCCAATTCTCCCAAACCATCAAGGGTATACCCAAATCTCCTTGACCATCAGGGGTGTACCCAAATCTCCTCGATTATTAGGGATATACCCAAATCGTCTGGAATATCAGTGGTATACCCAAATCTACTTGATCATCAGTGATGTATCCTTATATCCTGGACCATCAGGAATATACCAAAATCTCCTGCACGTAAGGATACATCACTGATGATCCAGGAGATTTGGGTACACCCCTGATGGTCAAGGAGATTTGGGTGTGCCCTTGATGGTACAGGAGAATTGTGTTCACCACTGATGGTCAAGGAGCTGTGGGTATACCCCTGGTGGTCCAGGAGATTTGGGTATATTCCTGATGGTCCAGGATATAAGGATACATCGCTGATGATCCAGTAGATTTGGGTATACCACTGATATTCCAGACGATTTGGGTATATCCCTGATGATCGAGGAGATTTGGGTACACCCCTGATGGTCAAGGAGATTTGGGTGTACCCTTGATGGTTCGGGAGAATTGGGTATACCCCTGATGGTCAAGGAGATTTGGGTGTACCCTTGATGGTTTAGGAGAATTGGGTATACCCCTGAATACCCAGGAGATTTGGGTATACCCCATATGGTCCTTGATAGACGGGTATATCCCTGATGGTCCAGAAGATTTGGGTATATTCCTGATGGTCTAGGATATTAGGATACATCACTGATGATCCAGTAGATTTGGGTAAACCACTGATTTTCCAGACGATTTGGTATACCTCTGATGATCGAGGAGATTTGGGTACACCCCTGATGGTCAAGGAGATTTGGGTGTACCCTTGATGGTTCGGGAGAATTGGGTATACCCCTGATGGTCAAGGAGACTTGGGTGTACCCTTGATGGTTCAGGAGAATTGGGTATACCCCATATGGTCCTTGATAGACGGGTATATTCCTGATGGTCCAGAAGATTCGGGCATATACAATTTATTGTATTTCAGATTTAGGTATACCACTGATGGTCCAGGAGATTTGGGTATACCAGTGATGGTCCAGAAGATTTGGGTATATATCATTGATGGTCCAGGGGATTTTGGTATACCACTGATGACCTAAACCATTATTTAGACTACTTGGTAAATTATAAAGTGTGTTAATATTATCCCGCGGCTCTAATTTCCATCATATTTAGCTAAGTTGAGATCAAATAAAAATACAATCCGCCTCCTTTCTTACAGTTTTAGACATAATGACTTATGAAGTTGTCAAAGAGTTAATGACCATGTGTTTAGAACAGAACAATCAAACTGTCTGATGTCAACTAATTTTTGGTGTACTAGTATTTAAAAATTCATAATTGCGGGCAATTACCTGTATAATATATAGTCTCGTATCGGAGTAGCGTTAGGCACGAAGATTTGGGACTACTATATCTTAATTACATAGAAGTAATAAAAGAGAGGCGAATGATACCAAAGGGACATTCAAACTCATACGTTAAAAAAAACATCATATTGAAAATAAGATAAAATGATAATTTCCCATATGTATATGGGATATACATTGACCTCCGCTTTGGCCATTTCGAAATTTCAACTTGCACCAAAGTAATAATATTTCTGAAGAACCTTTAAAGTGGTTTCGTTCCATTGATGATTTCTTAGTATGAAGATCGTAATGTAATATATTAATGGACGAACAGCAACGGACGTCCAGTGATGACAATTGCGTACACTGCATTTGTCAAGGTGAGCTAAAAGATCACATTTCATTGTTAACACAAATTAGTATAATTCTTACCATTTACGAGTATATGATTTAACATAACCATTGGGATTATGGTATTCCTTTCCAGACTGATCGTAGATTTTATATGAGATTTAAATAATTCTGAATTGTTCACTCTTTAACTGTATCTGGTGAAGCGTTTGAACTACATGTACAACCTACTGGTTAAGGTGAACGTCATCCAAAACTTTTAACATGTTTTATGATTTTGTACTTTACATGTACATTGTTTTTGATCTCATGATAACGACTGTTTAGCCGTATCTGTCGGCACAATGTTTACATGTACATTGTTTTTGATCTCATGTTAACGACTGTTTAGCCGTATCTGTCGGCACAATGTATAGGAAATACATAAATGTCTTTTCACAAATGAATTGACTTGATTTTTTTATCTATGACGACTTGAGTTCAATCGATAACAATATTTTAGTTTGAAAATGAATTAATTCATGAACTTTTACCTTGTGATCATTTAAAAAAATGAAAATCATCGACCAGTATTGGTACATTTCCAAATGGTGCAGTTCATAGAAGGAGTTGTTGAATTTCTTAACATTTAAAAGTTTTCAATATCCATGTTACATTTAAAAAGGTAAAAAGATATTTGTAAACATTTACCTAACTTTAATTGTTGAACTAGACGTTTTGTAATGAACAGTTACATTCTGTCTGTCGTGTATTATATGCATATCGGTGGGTTAACTACAGGAAAGACAGTACATATATGATGAATGGAGATGGTCCTTTGATGTATGACATTTCCTAACAACTCTCGTCTGTATACTCAGTTTCCTTCTTTTTTATAATAATTGAACATATTCTATTAACTATATGACACTATGTCCGGTCATACTCGTCCCGTTAAGTGCTTCATTAGAGTCAATGGTCTGAGAGATAATGTAGGCATTTTAAGTCAAGAATCATTTTGTCGATATACTTTTTTTTGTTATTTCTCATTTTAATGTTTAAAACATATCTCATTACGGTCACGCCTACAAAAATATAAATATTATAAGGGTATATCAAATAGATAAATTTTTCATTTGGAGAGCTTTATAGACTCATTGCCACTGAGTATGACATATTTCAAAGACACTACTTTTGAAGGTGTTTACCTCTTTATGTATTTTGTGTGTGTTTGGGAGTTCTGTGTGATTGACATATACACACACCGCCTTTCATTCATATTTATTCTTGGATCTTTATCCGTCTGATAGAATGACTAATAAAGACAACAACACCAATTTGATGGGTACATGTATATGCTAAAGGAGTAGAGCAAATTTCATCTGTATTTATTTCAGTCACAGGGTCAAATCTTTAAGTTGTCAAAACCTACCGTAAATTGAATATTCAAGAGCATCTATTTCAATATTTATTAACCAATTTTACATCTTTCAATTCATTTGCAGCCCTGCATTGCTGTTGAAGGCAAATGCACACGTACAAATGTTTCATGTTTTTGTTAACTTTTGAATCGGAGGACGTCAATATAAACAAAATGAAAACATCTGTAACCGAACAAAAAAAAATACGCTTTACTTCCAACAGAATTTTGGTTTTTGTTTAAGATATCCTTCTTTGGGGATGAATATCAAAATTCACCAAAATCTGTCAAGACTGCGGTTTTAGTCTATTTTCAGTCGTTTATAATTTGATTCATTTAAAACATAAATGAAATGTTTATAAACTTTGAATTTTTAGAAATACTAAGGATTTTCTACCCCAGGAATAGATCACAGAAGCTGTATTTTGCAAAATCTTTCGGAATTTTGAGTCCTGAATGCTATATTCAACTTTGTACTTTATTTTGGCCTTTTTAATTTTTTTGATTCGAGTCTTTTGTAGACAAAAACGCGCGTCTGACGTACACAATTTTAATCCTGGAATCTATGGTGAGTTCATTGATTATCTGTAATAAGCCATAACAGTATAGTAGTGTTTTACCTCATGTATAGTACACACAATGATCTGAGATACTGTTAGTGTAAGTAAAGATCGCAAACTTTTTGAAAATGGTCCTAAAGTGAAACAAATTCAGGGGAAATTGGCCCTACATCTCTGTCCATTCAAGGGGGATTTGCTATTAAAACTTGAGGCGACACCTGATGCGGTACACAGTAGGTATAGTGCCCGTTTAGTTAGTGTTTGTTTGAGGGAATTGATCGGGTTTTTCCGCGTGTGACCAGGTTTATTTACGTAAATATGATGTAAAATAAAAACAAACAGATTTTTCTTTTCTGATAAGACATGAAACTTATGCTTCAAATAAATATATAACGTAAGCTAGAATATATGATAAAAAGTTATTATAAACAATTATTATGAAATTCCTTATTTTGAGTTATAAAAGTTAACACATTATGAATGCAAAAATTAAATGAAGCATTCGTAGAATCTATATATCCTTATATTTACAGACGTTTCACACAGATACTTGTAGTAAGATAAATAGGTACATTTGCGAATAAATTATTATTCCAAATATCCGGGTTCATCGAGTAGCATCATGGTTTTATCGAGTAAATAAACAGTATTTTTATCGGTTAAAATGTTATCTATAAATGAATTCAAGCTTGAAAAAACTGAACATGTTCAAGTAAAGTACTTTTCAAAACACAAAGAAAAAACTGAACGATTGTTTTAAACGATTTTGATGATGCTGTTATATAAAACAATGTCATTCTTTTGTATATGAATATATTTCTTTATTCATTTCGTACGTCCGAAGCGTAAAGATTGATTTGTTTCACACCTATAGTGTACTTGAGTTCTTTTTGACAGAATACAATGACTAAATGTTTTCATTTACATTTTTTAGATATTAAATTGTTCTACCTTTCATGGAGTGGAAAAGAAGAACAATCCACAAGTGTCACTTTTGTGAAGAGGAATCCGATCTAGCTTATGTAATACTTGGTAATTCAGTTACAACACACCATGATGGCTTGCTTAAATTATTTATTTATTTTTTTTCCATTTTGTTATATATGACAATAGATATCATAGAAGCTTATATTTCAATATGCTTCCAATGACAACCGAATCGACAAAGGCAACATTCTGGCCTTGCATATTTCTTAAATTTTCTATGAAAGACGATGATATAATATTAACAAATGTATATCAATAAAAAAGAGATATTGGTAGACGTCAATGAGAAAACAACCAAAGGACAAAGACGAAAAGATATCTTGTTAAAGTCGTTAACAGTAAAAAATTGTCTCTTCCATATTTTGTCAACCTTTTAGACATCCCGAGTTCATAGCTAGCTATAAAACCAGGTTTAATCCACCATTTTCTAAATAAGAAAATGCCTGTATCAAGTCAGGAATATGACAGTTGCTAAATATTCGTTTGATGTGTTTGTGCTTTTGATTTTGCCATTTGTTTAGGGACTTTCCGTTCAGAATTTTCCTCGGAGTTCGGTATTTTTGTTATATTACTTTTTTTCATAAAAGTTGTGAAACAATTAAAGATCTGAAATTAACACATATTGTTTTGATATTCAATAACAGTCAACATTCATCAATTAATTGAATTTTGTAACTTTACTTTCACTTTTTGATACTTATATCAATATTGTATTGTGTTATGGCCGCGAAATGTGGGTTATCATAAGGCACCAGCCGTAGAAAGGATACAACTAGGCTATTGTAAAAATATTATGAAATTAAAAAGCTCTACTAGTAATGTCATGGTGTATTATGAGCTCGGTATAATGCCATTATTGCACACCAAAATATTTAGAATCTTTAGATACTGGTTTAAGTTGATATGTACCTCAAACTGTATTTTGAAAAACTGTTATTGGTTTTTTTTTGATGACTTACAAAAATGTCCAAATAATAAGACAACTTGATTGTATTTATGTATTTAATTAAAAATGAAATGCTTAGTTTAGATTTAGGTGATATTTGGTATGAGCAAGATTATTTTATAGATAGTATGCTCTTTAGTGCATTTACATGATAATTAAACAGCACCTGTTTGATTGTCTGAAGCAAGATTTTGATAGCCAATTGAGTAATTTAGTTAAATGTTCAAGTTATAGATATATGGTTCAAAATGTTTGTTTGCAATATTACTTATGTAAACCTATAAGACACGTATTACCACAATCAATGAGTTCAAATAATCTTGCGCTATGTAATTTGGGTAAATTCATATTTCGTGCCCAAGGTTAAGATCTGACATGTTGTAATATGTTTCACATTACCTTCTGCTGTTTTATGTATACTATGTGTAATTTATGTGTTGTATGCCAATAGTTGTTATGACTTTGGTATTAAAGATTGACTTGTAAAAATTGATTGTAAAATGTTAACACAGTGCGTGTCTATTGAGAAGCAGGAACTGTTGGTATTTCCGAAGCACCTGTATTCAACCCAGGTATTTTGGTTACACGTGTCATGGATTTTATTTTCTTACCTGCACTTTTCTGCAGGTCAAAGATTGGTGTATTGTATCCTTTCATCGTTCAAACAGATGTTCTATTGTTTTTTGTTCAAATCTCTAGAACTGATGATACTAGCGGTGGTTTACGTATATTTGATTCAATTTAAGTTTTGTTGCCATTAAACTTTTAGTGTCCCACAAATAATAGACAAGAAACATGTAACAATACAGACTAAAAACTAAGCAAGCATAAAATAATATGAAACAAATATATGGGTTCCCTGTCCTTACTTGATTGATAGCGTCAGTTTTTATGGATTTCCCTTTTTTTTGAATTTGCCTTGGAGTTCGGTATTTTGTTATACTTTGTTTTCTAATGACCGTTTTGGTACCATGCGAGGTTATGGTTATATTATGTCAGAACAAAAAGTTAACTATAAATTTAAAAGGGTTAAAATTTATCAACATAGTTATATGTCTGTGGGTCTTTTCGCAATAAGTGTATTTTTTCTTCACTATATATTAAGTAATAATGTAGTAAAAGTCAGTTTCAAAGGTCCCGAATGCCTTCTCTCTTGTTCATATTTTCTTTGAAAAATCCGGACGGTTTACTGTAGTACGCTGTAGTTTTTAGTGCTCAAAACTTAAATAAATAAATCGGACACACGAATAAAACTTGTTTACTTACGAAATAAGATTTATTCGATTTGATCGCTTGTAATATTTCACTCGAAGAAAAAAACCTGGTCTGCACTTGAAGAAAACGGACATATTCACGCAAAAAACCACAATCCCCACCGGACAACTATACCAACCATGGGTATATGATAGAAAGACTTTACCTACTGTATTTAGCAAAATATCACGTTTAGCATTTCACGTAAACGCAACCGTGACATGCATGATATGTATCAACTGTAAAAATAAATTACAGACAAAACGACAACAGTATCTTAGAAAGAGTATAAGAGTTCGCATGAAACAGATTAAACGCCTGTCATGTAGAAAATACAGTTAAGTGGTCATTAAGACGATTGTCGTAAAGGGAACCCAGAATACTTAATGTTTTTTTTTAATGTACGCATTGAAAAACAACTACAATTTATTTATCTTGGTCAATAATATAAAAATAAAGAGATGAGGAATAAGTCTATTTTTCTAAAGAAAAAAGATACAAAACAATTCTTATTCTATAAGATTTATGAATAATATTACCGTAATACCCAATTTTTATCCCCTTCAAATAAATCCCTATGTATTAGTTAAATTAATGAAAGTCATATCTATATTTCTGATTTAATTCTTAGTAATGATAACATTACGGTCATTGAAATTCGATACGTCACTGCAAGTATTATATTTTGAACCAATTGCAAAGTGTACACTCCATACGCAGACGCTAACGTTACAAAGCATTCAAGGAAAGAAATATTAACAATAGGATAGGAGAAATGGTCCCGTTTATTAGTATTTTTTGTTATTAATATTAATGTCAGAAATTCGAATTTCAAAGTCTAAAAAATACATTGGTCACTGTAAATGTTTGATTTAATACGAATAACACGAGGGGGACTTTTCATTTGTATATTACAAAAACCTGGATTGTATAAAGAGTATTCATTACCGTATTATCTGCAGGTATTGCTACAAATATCTGTTAAGTGGTGTTACGTTGGTTCTGAATGACGTTTGTTCATGAACTGTGATTTATGGCAGTTAAGGAAATAATCTGCAATAAGGGGGGACGCAGTTAGTCCAACTCGGAAAACCAATAACTTGCCGGTATTCTTTATCTCTTAAATGATATCAGATCGAGAAAAAGTTTTTGATTTAATTGGTTATCAAAGGTACCAGGATTATAATTTAATACGCTAGACGCGCGTTTTGTCTACATAAGACTCATCAGTGACGCTCAGATCAAAATAGTTATTAAGCCAAACAAGTACAAAGTTGGAGAGCATTGAGGACCCAAAATTTCTAAACGTTGTGCCAAATACGGCTAAGGTAATCTATGCCTGTGATAAGAAAATCCTTAGTATTTCGAAAAATTCATACTTTTGTAAACAGGAAATTTATAAAATGACCACATATTTGATATTCATGTCAACACTGAAGTGCTGACTACTGGGCTGGTGATACCCTCGGGGACGAAACGTTCACCAGCAGTGGCATCGACCCAGTGGTGTAATCAATTCTTTGCATTTTCAAAATGTGTTGTTCAGTTAATTTTATAATCGAAAACGGAAATCTAACGCGTCTAAAAGATAAACTTTCAAGCAGATTTATCGAAATACAATTACATTAAATGGTCTTTATCTTCGAAAAGATTGTTTGGAGATGCAGTTCACATACAGTAGAGTATAGAAATTATAACTATCAACGCAAACCGACCTTCGAAAAAACGTAGTCTATCCAATACTTTGAGTTTTCATGGCCAAACATAAGCTTCGTCACAATAGAAACAGTTGTTTACCGATTTTCAAATCGCTCAAATCCAATGTAAATATTAACTACTGAGGGAATCGCATGCACTCCAAACAAAATTAAATAAACCAGATGTGTCATCAAGGTAAACGTCGCCTGCTATGTATGCATCGCCCGCTATCCGAAGTCACGCTCAATTAAAATGTTACAATCGGATATAGAACACAGTCGGTAAAATTACAGATCAGGCATTTAAGATCTAAGAACGCGAAAACATGTCGCTAGATAGTTGAGACACTGACATATCGTATCGGTCAACCAATTTGTATTGGTGAAAGTAAATCTTGTGTAGTGTACAGTCTCTGCACCAGGTCAGGAATATGACAGTTGTTGTCCATTCGTTTGATGTGTTTGTGCTTATGATTTTGCCATTTGATTAGGGACTTTCCGTTTTGAATTTTCCTCGGAGTTCAGTATTTTTGTGATTTAACTTTTTAAAGTCGTTCTTCTTCATAACTCTCATGGAGAAGTTTTTATTTAAGGAGCATAATGAAGTCGGTATAGTATGAACATGCATGAGCGAAACCAGGCTCAGCCAAAATGTATCAATTAAGGATAGGACACACAAGCAAAATTTACTGATCAGACGACTATTTTGATATCTTGGGAATAAGATCACGAAAATATGTATCTTGTTAGTTGAGAGCCAGACATATCGTATTGGTCAATCAATTCGTTGTGGTGACCGTTAAATTTGTGTAGTGTCGATATCAGTTGTTCTTCATCATAACCATGCTGCTGAACATATCCCCTCAAGTCCGTTCAGTGTTAGCATACACGCGCGTAACGTATAAATTGAGATATATGTGTCAACTCAGAAGAACTTATAATAACCAATAGTTGAACATTAACTGGATGCATATATTAAACAAAATTCACAATGGTTATTGCGTAATTTAGGAAGCTAATACATTGTAAGAATACACGTAAGTAAAACATCAAATGAGATATATATAACAAGTCCGACGAACTGAACTAGTGTTTGAACATCGTTAAAAGCAGGTAAAACACGAAATAACTTCCAAGAGTATTTTGTTCATATATTCAACTGAATAAAGGCGATATTCACCGCGCTAAACATCACGTGCTTTACAAATATAATTATGCTAAAATGTTGAATGCATATATGGTATTGGTAAAAAAAAACCGAGTGCACCCAACATTGTCTACATGTTTGGGAGCTGCGATTGAAAAGTACTTTTATAGTGCATTAAATCGTTAGGAAATTTTCAAGACAGATACATTAATTTGACATAATAACACTAATACTGTAAAAATACATGCGGTAAATATGAGTTGATGTATTGCCTTCGTGTGAAATTAAGACGGATCGGTCCAGAGAAAAGGTTAAACAAAAACAAATGAACACATTGACAACACATTCAGAAAACGAAAAATTATGCACCTAACACTTACAATAAGTTGAAACGAGCCCGGTTTTTTGAAAATTTAACTGTGAAAAATATGCAGATAACGAGTTTAGCGAGTTTAAGTCACTCATGTAATATCTTGCTGTTCAGTCGAAAGATTGAAATGACAAAGTGTTTAAACGTATTGACAATTTAGAGAAAATGGTTTTGCAAAATAATTCTCTTAAATATAAGCAAAATGATTGACAATAAGACAAAATAAAAAAGCGAAAGACAACGCAAAGAAGACATATTGATATGACAAAAAATTGCGGTTCTGCAATTATTCGTGATTGACTTGCACGATATTCTAGTTGTTGAAGCTCAAGAAAAGAAATGAAACCGTCCAGGGATTGTGATATCTTCCGTTGAAATTGAAGAACAAACCAAAAAGTTCATGAAAAGTAAAAAGAAAGTTGAAACATACACGTGATTATAACAAGGTTAATACCGCAGATGAACTTACAACTGAAGCGCGGATACAATTGGCAAATATGATGACAGTGATGGCGGGTAATGGTCGTGAAAAGATTTTGTGTCCGTAAACGGTTAAATTCAGAAGAGAGGCAACAATACGAGAGGTAAAGAACGTCACAATCCGAAAGAGGAGATTGGATACCACTCCAGGGAAGACATTGTCATTGTAGAGGTGGTACAGGTGCACGCAGATATTAGGAATTGACGATTCGTGTTCGGAACATTAGATGGTATTCAATACACCAAAATGACAATTCAAACTTCTGATGTCATGTTGAAAACGCTTTTAATTTTGATATCTTATGTCGATGTAAAACTTTTTGACAGATAATGATAAATAAAACGTAAAAGATTATACAACTATAGAAACAGAGATAATCTTCATGTAAATTCCAAGAGAGGTGATGGTGGTGTAGCGGCTTAAGTTGCAATTTTAAACAATCAATTACACAAGATACTATGTAGATAAAATTAAGTAACAAAGATGATATTTTATGTTTTTGTGCATGTTACTTTATTTTTTTTTTATACTAAATTACTCGAACAAATGTATATGTATCAAAATGTCGGTAGATTGTATATTTGTGGTGATTTTAATTCTAGATGTAGGGGTACCCAAGATTTTATTGAAGGTGTTGATGATGTAAACATAAGAGAAATTGTTGATGATGTATAAAATAGAAACAGTTATTTACTCATTCCGTTTTTAAGAAGATTGTAATATATGAATGGGCGAATTGTATGGCTCAAAAGATTTTACTCATGCAAGTAAATATGTAGTAGATCATGTCCTTACTGCACATGAACAGTTAGACGAAGTTATTGATTTTAAAGTGAATACAATATCAGACTGAGGGCGTATTTGTTGCCCTCAAACTAGTTTACAGTTTCGGTATTTGAATGGTTTATGGTTTCGTTTGAGACCGATTTTAAACCTGTTTTGGTTTACCATTTCGAAAACAAATAAAAAGTTTAAATAATGGTCAAACTGTTCAAACCACATTAGTAGGTTTGATTAGTTTATGAAACAGGTTTAGGGTTTAAAGAAACTACTGTACAACCAGTTTCGGTTCTAGATCACTCTCTGTTAGAATGGGGTATACGAGTTTGAACAGATCTGCTCAATGACGATCAAAACGAGAGCAGTATATCAACGAATCGAGTTAACGGCCCATCCAAATTCAAACTAGACGGATTGAGGAACAATCTTTTTTCTAACGAAAAAATGCAGAATGTATTACGACATAAAGCGTTTTACTCCGCCACATTCTTTATGTGCCTGTCCCAAGTCAGGAGCCTGTAGTTCAGTGGTTGTCGTTGGTTCATGTCTGTCATATTTGTTTCCGTAAATTGTTTTGTTATAAATTCGACCGTTAGTTTTCTCAATTGAATTGTTTCATGTTTTTCATGTAGAGGTCTTTTATAGCCGACCATACGGTTTGTTTTTTTCTCATTGTTGAAGGCCGTACGGTTGCCTATAATTGCTTACATCCACTTCATTTGAAATTTGGTGGATATTTGTCTCATTGGCAATCATACCACATCTCCTTATTTTTATATACTATATATCGAATCGAAATTGTTTTAAACTGCAGTCAAGATGTAGATTATAACGATTTGAAACATTTACCTTTTAAGGAAATTGAAATAACATAAAAAGTATTGACACCGTCCGTTTCTAATATACGAACAAATAAATGTATTTGGGAACCATATTGGTCCGAGGAATTACAGGAATCAAAGGAATTGCAGAAATCATGGAAACGTGTGAAGTTGTATGACAATGAAAGAAAGCCGTGTAAATCGATTGGAAAATCTAAGCTCCGTACTCGATTTATGCAATCACTAAAAGATTTCGACAAACTAAATCGTAAAGCGAAATAACTATAACAAATGACCGTAAATTGATAACTACTTATCAAATTCGATCACTAACAGGAGAATAATAAATGACATTGGGTTTGTGTTAGATAAATGGAAAACAGACTATAAAAACTGTACGACAGTGCCGAGCGAGATTTTGCAAAATAACACGTGTATTGACTTAGCGACAGTTATCGATAAAATTCGAAACAACGAGAGTCAACAGCATAACTTTAATCTTCTTGTATGCAGATTTCCTAATATGCAAAGATTACACATTTGTTATTTTTAGATGTTGTCTGTTGGTTTTTCGGATTCAAGCGTCTAAGCTATGCCTTTTATCGACAAAGGTAAACTGTTTTTGCAAATTGGATTCCAGTTATTCCACTTTAAGATAAAAAATCCAAAACTTCGTGGGAGGTTTCGTAAATCAGAACTTATATGAAAGGATGAAATTACAGAACAAGAGCATTTTGATCTGGATAATTCAAAATTAAAATTTGCTTTTTCAAGCAAAGCAAGTTTGTCTTTTTTACCAATAGTTCTTTCCCCGTTTGAATGGTTTTACACTTGTCATTTTTGGGGCACTTTATAGCTTGCTGTTCGGTGTGAGCCAAGGCTCCGTGTTGAAGTCCGTACTTTGACCTATAATGTTTTACTTTTAAAAAACTGTGACTTGGATGGAGAGTTGTCTCATTGGCACTCATACCACATCTTCATATATCTACTTATATAGCAGACATGCATCACAAATGACGACTCCAAGCCAACCAGTCAAAAGATTGACAAACCTTTATGCATTCATTTCTATTATCGTCTGAGGGTTTTTTCTTGTCATTTTTTTCGTTTGAAAAGTGCCATAACATTAATTATTGTTCAAAATTAAAAATATCAGACACCCAGATACAAGTTTTTCAACGTAGTATCGTCTTCTCTAACAATATATAATTAATTGATATAAGAATTGGAGAATAAAGCATAAAGCTTACACTAACAAATTACCATAGCATTAAAGACATGAACACAAAATGAAACTTGACGAAAAGAATATCATGTAAAAAGACAAATTGAATGTCTTTTTTAGAGTACACTAAAACAAGCACACCGAGCTGAAAAATGTATACGCTGTTTGCGAATCTCAGTGGCATGAGTTTTCTTTCTCTACGAACTCATTTTGTGATAAGAAAATTTAAACCTGCGAGATAACGGACGGAAAAAAAACAAATAAATATCTGATACAATGATAATGTTTTATTTCTTAACACCGAGCTACTTTAAACATGATGCCTCAAATTAACAGATATTTTTGCTCTACTATATAAATAGCTAACTCATGTAATTATTCACTTTTGCGGCTAATGTTGTGATTGGAAGGAAGAAGGCTACTGCAACTTCAGTTTTACACAAAATTGTTTTAGGGATCATGATTAACCTATTTTGGTAACTTCTCGTTTTCTAAGGGTATATGTGATCAAGCATCTTTCTTTCTCCAAATAGAATTGTTTTCTGTCTCTCCTTGCTGCTTGGATATAATCTTTTGTCTTATTGTTTTTCAGAAACTTACAGTTAGGTGACCAAAGAGCGTGTTTATGCCATGGATCGTCTGATATCTGCCAATTACGCAGTCCATGTCCACACATGTGGCATGCGACTTTGTCTTCAATGTGAGTAAAGTAAAATCCTGCTTCAGCCAGTAGTATTGGATCAGGGGCATTGGCAATATCCCAGTTAACGTACGAATTTATTCTCGAGTGTAGTTTTTCAAAATCTGGATTATACATGCCTTGACGGATAGTTCCGTCAAAACGACAGCGATTTACAAATTCCTGTCCCTTTGTTGACAAAACGAATGGACAATGATAGTAATATTTAGCATGACGAACCCATGGTTCCTCGTCAGGTTTGAAATCCCAATCTGCGGCATTGCAATAGAAACATCGAAAAACTACTCCGTCGTCTGCACAAAAGTATCCAGCGTCAGCAAATTCTTCTTTTGTAGGTTTAACAGATGTAGGATAATATCTAAATGTCTTAAGTCTGGCTTCGTATGTGTCAAACTGTGGATATTTTGGTTTTGTTACTGGCGGTTCAACCACCGCGTCGTGAATAAGCATTCTACATTCATTTCGGATTGCTCGGGATTTTGGAATTCCTTCCATGGAATAAACAACACCTCTTCCGAAATGATCATAAGTTTCGTTTGCATTTAATGTTGTTCGTACAATTTCGTTGAATTGTTTGACTTCGTCTGAATTTTTACGCAACATTAAATCTTCCATGTCATACACAATCAGACCAACTTTTGAAACTTTATTCTTTTGTTTTTGCATATTTTCTTTAAATATGTGTGCTATATAATAAGGACGACTGACAAAATCTTTTAAAGTTTTCATAGAGACAAGCACTGTACTATCTTTAATTTCTATTCCTAATGTTCTCATGGCAGAAAAAAAGAATCTAAAATCATTGCACTGGTTTAAGAAATGAAATAGGTCATATGCAACAGGTTTAGCTAAGAAGTAGACAACTTCGTCCATTTTAGATTTTCTAAGTCTGGAAAGAAATTTTGTACCAACTACTTCTAATTCTGAAAACTCGGTTTCATCTTGTGATTGTTTCTTTATAATATAATCTGAACTCTGCTCAATTGAATTAATAAGGTGGTTCCACCAGGATTCCTTGTTCCCCAAAATATCTAAAACTTGGAATGGTTTTAAAGTTCTAGGAACTTTACATTGTTCTAAACGACATGGGATAATAACGTTACGATCTCCATCCTCGCCTCGACTGAAACATTCCTCTAAAGCTAAATCCAATTCATATTGACATTTATCGCTTTCCATAAATGCTTCTGTTAAAATTATTAGAATTTTCATACTTTGCTCAAAAGACTGAACTATTGTTTTTGGATACCTTTGACCTGGAATAAAATCTCGACATTTGTAATAGCAAAGGAAACCTAGACTCTCTAGATCATTAACGAGATTAGTCACATGGCTGGACACTATGTCATTATCTTTGTAGATAACACTTACATGGAATCGTTTTCCGAACGCAAGAACTTTTTGATGGCGCTGATATATGACTACATCTGGTGCAAGATCAGAATTTACTGCACTGACCTGAGTGACCGTCATACATTTCCTACTGTCCTTGGTTTTAACCACTGTCTTCGTTTGTTTACACTCTTTCGATTTGCTCATGTAGTTTTCGTTTTCTAAATGTGAAGTTTCATTTCTATCTATTAATTGGAGTTCCAGTGAAAGATGGTCTTTTAAGTTAACTGCAACTTCCGAAGCGCAATCATCAGCTCTCCAATAATTTCCGCAGTTCTGTGTTTGATTGCCGAGTGAACCTGATAGACACATATTTTGAAGTATGGAATTTGTGCTCTCTGAATCACACTGGCATAAGCTGTCAAAAGAAACACTAATGCCGGAGTCTAACTTTTTATCGGTTGATGCATCCATTTCTGAAAAGAAAAATATTTCAAACATTGACTTGATAAATCATTTAAAAAAATGAAAATAACACTTTATAAATTTAGTGCTTTCCTAGAATCATCTTCACCAAAAACTCAAAATTAAAACATTATTAACACGCTTTAATACTACGGGACACAAACCATCAACTACTCGATCATGAAAAACAGTTAAATCTAATGTGAGGAAGATGTATTTAATAAGTTTAAATCAGACTGGTGTACAAGAGTTGCTGCATATGCAGAGGGAAGTAAATTGAGGACTTTCAAATTGCTTAAAAATAACTATTGTACTGAAAATTATTTGAAAAATATTCTGTCAATAAAAAACAGAAGTTCTTTTGCAAGATTTAGATGTGGGGTAGCTCCACTAGAAATAGAAACTGGAAGGTATGAAAGAAAAGAAGTCCACGAGAGGACATGTTTTAACTGTAGCTCTATTATTGAAGGTGATCTTCATGTCATTTTGAAATGCCCATTATATGTAGATTTAAGACAAATCATGATACATGAAGCTAATCATTTTAATGAACGTTTTAACCTATTATCAGATAGCGAAAAATTTATATTTTTATTTAATAAGGACAATGTTGCTGCTATAGTTGCAAAAACCTGCAACAATATTTTATTAAGAAGAAACAGTATTTTATTTCACTAGTTCTTAAAGAAACAAATGTTTTACTTTCATTTAGTATAAATGTATACTGTAAATTTTAAATGTAAATGTGTAAAAATATGTTTATATGTATTCATTGTGTCTTAAAAGTCTTTCATAAATCTTTTTAAAATTGGTGCATACAATGCAAATGTTTTAATGTTTTATGTTTATTTCTGTGAATCTCATTTTATGTTTGTATGTGGTGAGACTATAATAAGATATTGAATCTGAATCTGAATGTGTGAAACGTGAATATTTTCATGTATTATGTACTTGATAGATTTTAATATAATATTTAAGCCAGGTGCGCCTAATTATATCTTTAACAAATCAATGCTGTATTCCCAAACATGCGAAATATCGGACGAAAAACCCAAATAAATATCAGATACAGTGATAATGTTTTATTTCTGAACACCGAGCTACTTTAAACATGATGCCTCAAATTAACAGATTTTTTGTGGAGTTCAGTTGCCTCATGCGTAACCTATAAATAAATTAAATGAAATTAAATTACTTCTTAAGATTAAAACAGTTATAAACATCTGCTTGATTTTTGTACAAATGTAAAAAAATAAATGGAAGTGTTTCATGTTTTATCAGAATACATTTTATTTTTATTTTTTCCAACATATATATTTCTTTCCATCGTATAAAGCCCCTTCTTCTTTGATGACAGATTATGTTTTGGGATTTTTAGCAGCTAAAATATGAGTCAATATGGGGGTAAAGATTGTGACCATAAAAAAATACGAAAATCTGCGTTGGAAATGTCAGAATGTTTTCTTACTGGGGTTTTGTTCGATTGAACATATTTAAATGTGTTTGTAACAGCATCTTCACTGTACTATTGTAATGAAAAAAGAGATTATTAAAAATAATTTTGGTTAGGTTACTCTCTCCTTGACGTACCCCAGGTCTCTTTAAATGTATAGAGTACCGATACATCTCCATATTCTATCGAAAAAAAAAACCTTTAAAAGACACCAACGATGGCGGTTCAAATCATGACTGGGTATTATTCATTCAAAATCAAATTTAGAAATTTAGAAAAAATAGGGATGACTATTTTTTTCATCCAGCAACCCCATCAAAATAACTAAGATGTCGTAAGTACTCTGCTTTATTCAAAATACGTATCATTTATACTCGCGACTCGCCGGTAACTTGTCAGTACATTACCAAAAAATTTGTGAAAAAGGCACAAGATCTGAATTTATACCATTTTGCAACTAGTAATCTTTACAATCTTAGGACTAGACAAAATATTTCACAACCAATATACAGATTTATAACATATCAGCAGTCCTAAATTCAAGCAACGAATAAATTGTGAGACCACCTGGGTCGGAATCTGTGTCAACTGTTTAACTGTTCCATATCTTTAAACTTAAAATTTACACCAAAAAGTATTTTCAAATGAAAACAAATAACTATTTGTGTTATTGTTATTGCTACGGTCAACTGAAAAAGTCTCTTTTCCATGCTTTATATATGAAAATATGATAAGGGTTCAAATTTGAAATGAAGATGTTAAAAATGTGTAACTATGATAAGGATGTGGTAAATTGTATCACAGCAGCTCATTCCTATCAAAAAATAGGCATACACACTATTCGGGGACCGAAGGTCATAGAGCAGGACGCAATCAAGAAATATTTACAAATAGGAAATGGATTGCTGCTACCCTCTCCCTACTCCCGAATCAAGCAGACAGCCTTTTTTTAAAACATCTTTTACAGATGATTTTAATAAGAATTTTAATTCAATATTATCAGCATGTAGGCATGGGGTAGGCCGTACGGTTGCCTATAATTGCTTACATCCACTTTATTTTAACTTTGATGATTAGTTAATTGTCTCATTGGCAATCATACCACATCTCCTTATTTCTATACTGGTACATTTTTTTGATTTGCCTGTGTATTCCTATATGTTTACACAAATATCCATCATATACCTTTCCGTACTCATGATACATAAAAATAAAGATAACAGCATCCTGCAAATTAAAAGATTAAAAAGGAAAATAGATTTGTAAACTAAAAAAAAAACCATCACAAATTTGTAGATATTAACAACATGTAGACACAGTGAAAATGTTACTTACATAATCATTTATTTGCCACGTATTGTTTCGTTTTCCTTGAGATTCATTACAAAATTATATTTATAGAAAATTCATTATTGAAAATCCCCGGTCATTCATAAAACTCATTGATTTGTACGGTTCAACGAGTAGATCACTAATCCATTCTCTATATTTAAATTACAGTTTAAGGAAGTTTTTAATTTTCTTCACAGTTATGACACAACATATGAGTATTAGTCATAAGTCGAAGGTTTTATTGATTCTCTGTCGATTAATGATGAGGCGGCGGAAATACACATACTGAACTTATGTGCAGTGGGAAACCTGGTGAGTCGAGAACAAAAAGAAAAGTAACTCTTCCGTTCATCAAATCGACATCCAATATAAAGTCACATTCTCAAATCAGGAGTCGGTTTCACAAAAAAACTTACGACTAAGATTGATCATAAGTATACTGAATTGTTCATGACTGACATCAATCTTCTTTGTAAGTTTTTTTTTTGTGAAACCGACTCCAGTGTCCAATATTTTTACCCTCTAATCGGCGTCCAATGTGACGCCATGTATTACCGAAACGACATCCGATCGATCGGAGTCTCCGCTCATCGATCAACAAAGTCGACAACAGTCCGTCCCAAATTATCAACTAAATAAAAATAAAAGGACAAACATTAGTAAATGACAATACGACAAACACCGACATCATATTACAATGTTCATGTACAGCATATTAATATATTGTTGAAAGAAGTTAATCCACTGGATCTACGTATGTTGTCTTATTCCTTTCATATTCATAAAAATAAATGACGCGTGGATATACGAAATTGAGACAACAACCCAACGACAAAGATAATCGAAAGACATCTAGGGGGCAATATACAGTCTCAAACAACAGACAGAATAAAGAAAATGCCTGTTTCAAATCAGAAATATAATTGTGACGTCATTGCGGCAAGTCCGTAAAAAGGGCGTCGATGCGAGAAGTCAAATATTGGACGTCGATTTGAGAACAACAAAAAAGACGTCGATTAGAGGGGCATATTATGGAATTGGCCGTCGATTTGGGATCTTATTTATTATGACGTTAGATTTTGACGTCAATTAGGGACCATGCGTCGATTTGAGTTTTACAAATATACTGGGAAATCAATATAAGCAGGAGTTAATTCCCTTTGTCCAGCGCATTAATAATTACTTATTAAAGTTAAAATATGTATTCAAATCTGTGTATTGTTGAGTGCTAGATTCTATCTGCATAGATTGTTCCATAGATCAATATCAAATTGAATTCAAATATATCATATGATATGATCCATTTGATGGCTGTGTATGTAATTGTGTTGACATAATCATGATAATAGACATAAGTTTCTTTCCTTAGTTCAGATCAATAGTGGGTTAACACATGTACAATATCTTTTTAATTGTAAATTAAAGTGACAATATTCTGTCTGCATACATGTATATATATTGTTTAACTTTTTCGTAATGAGAGGATTATAGCTCAGTAATTATTAATATACCGTAAATATAGATACATATTGGTGTGAGCCAAGGCTCCGTGTTGAAGACCGTTCTTTGACCTATAATGGTTTACTTTTATAAATTGTGACTTGGATGGAGAGTTGTCTCATTGGCACTCATACCACATCTTCTTATATCTATATACAAGTATCATATGGCCATTAACCTATATCATGTAAATAAATAAAGGCAACAGTAGTATACCGTTGTTCAATAGTCATAAATCGATTAAACAAAAACAAATCCGGGTCACAAACTAAAACCGAGAGTAAACACATCAACTATAAGAGGAAAACAACTGAAAAACAGAAACACTGAACTGCTAAAAAAACAAACGCCAACATACATAGAAACGGAATATTTGATAACAACAACCATATTCCTGACTTGGTACAGGACATTTTAAGAAAAAATGGTGGGTTGAACCTTGTTTTATGGCTAGCCAAACCTCCCGCTTATATGGCAATGTTAAAAATACCGCTGAAATGACAACATTACGTGACAGGAATACAGTACAAATAAACGCAAGAACACTCAGGACAGAGAAATACATAAATAAATAATATAATAGTACATTAGAACATGTAAACCACAGAATAACAACGGACACCACCCATTAATTTACGATAGTACACCAGTACACCACAATAGAATTATGAACTGTACGTCACACGAATGGATCAACGCCACAAAAAGTGACGTCACAGGTAAGTTTCTAAAAATAGAATAGAAAATTAGGATAAAGTTTGTAATGGTGTTATTTTAAGTATTTTCTAACCATTACACGAATATTAATATAGAATTATAAAATTGAGAATGGAAATGGGGAATGTGTCAAAGAGACAACAACCCGACCATAGAACAGACAACAGCAGAAGGTCACCAACAGGTCTTCAATGCAGAGAGAAATTCCCGCACCCGGAGGCGTCCTTCAGCTGGCCCCTAAACAAATATATATACTAGTTCAGTGATAATGAACGCCATACTAAACTCCAAATTGTACACAAGAAACTAAAATTAAAAATAATACAAGACTGACAAAGACTAGAGGCTCCTGACTTGGGACAGGCGCAAAAATGCGGCGGGGTTAAACATGTTTATGAGATCTCCCCCCTCCCCCTATACCTCTAGCCAATGTAGAAAAGTAAACGCATAACAATACGCACATTAAAATTCAGTTCAAGAGAAGTCCGAGTCTGATGTCAGAAGATGTAACCAAAGAAAATAAACAAAATGACAATAATACATAAATAACAACAGACTACTAGCAGTTAACTGACATGCCAGCTCCAGACTTCAATTAAACTGATTGAAGGATTATGTCTTCATCATATGAATATCAGGCACAATCCTTCCCGTTAGGGGTTTAGTATCATACCATCATAACATATATGAGAAGAACATAACCCGTGTCATGCCAACAACTGGTTTTTAAATAAATGTGTTTAGTGCCGATGCAAAGACCCTATAAGTGAATCAATATTAACGCCAAAATATGCAATCTTTAATGACCTGACAACAGTATCGTAACTATATCCCTTCTTAATAAGTCTATTTAAAGGTTTTGTTAGCTTCAGAGGTGAATACTGACATTTTTGTGCTTTTTATGTTAGTAATGGTGTAATTATTTGTATTTTTTACCATGTCGGCTTTTCTTCCAAACCAAAACTGAGTAAAAACAAATAAATCCTGTGCACATAGTAACTTTAAACAAAAAACCACACAAACGAACTAGCTGATTAACCACCCCAACTTTTACATACATATAGAAAATGAAAATAGAATTCAAACCACAAACGATAAGACATAACACAATATCTAACCAGACTTACAAGAAGAAACATCATAACTAAATACATGAATGTTGGATGTATAAATACCGAGACACGTCTAATAGCAATGCGAATTCACACTCGGCAAAACAGTCATATTCGGGAATAGGTGACCTAGTCACGTTCGGTACTTAGCAGACCAGACGACGTAGATGGTAAAACAAAATCTAAGACGTGTTAAAAATGTCGTTAGTTAGTTTAGATACAGACACATCGTATAGATCAACCAATTCGTGATGGTGTCCATAAAATTTACGGAGTGTCATTTTTAATCTTTCCTTCTCATAACTCTGTTGGAGTAGTTTCTGCTTAAGGAGCACACTCCTGTATATGAAGTCCGTATAGTGTATAAGTAATACTTTTCTTTGCTTAATAATTCCCATTATTTTATCTATCATATGATAATACATAACAGAGAAAAATATAAACCGTAATAGAGAGTTTGCACTCTGTCAATCTAAATTATGTTATTAACAAACGTCGACTGTAAATAAACTCATCATATATACCAGGATTGAAATTTTGTATTTGCGCCAGACGCGCGTTTCGTCTACAAAAGACTCAAAGTGTTGCTCTCCACCTATTGCAGTTTATTCAAAATTCTGACCAAATTGCAACTTGATTTATCAAACCAAACTGTCCAACTGGTCAGAAATTTGAACAAACTGCTGTAGATATCTACAGTCAAGTCGTAAAAGTGCAAGATGATAAAATAAAGCATACTTACAATCGTATTGGACTTTATTTCCACATCATTGATATTTTGAAAATGACAATAGGAATGTATATACATTCTTTTATTGTAATTGTCATTCCAAAGGTGAATTGCTGAAAAATGTCCAAATTTAAGTTTTTGAATTATTTCTTCTAAAAATGGTGTTTTTCTATGCATGCTACAAAGCTTTGTTTAAATTAATCGCTAAAATACCTGGTAAAATATATTTTAAGCTTATATATGTTCTCTTGAAGATTTAAAGATAAGATCAATATTTCAAAAGATCAATGATTTTATATTATGTCCCATGAAAACTTATCAACTATGTATTGTAATTTCACATATATTTTACTGAATATATCATGGTTAAATTCAAACTGATTTCTTATTCTTATGAATTTAGAAGATTTTTTTAAAGAAAAATTGTATGAAAGCTTAGTTTCGACATTTTTTTAGCAATTCAATAAAATACTACCTATCACATTTCGAATGACAATTACAATAAAAGAATGTATAGAAATTCTTATCGAATCTTATCAAATATCAATAAAGTGGAATTAAAGTCTAATAGGATTTTAAGTATGCTGTATTTTATCACCTTGCACTTTCACGACGTGACTGTAGTTTTCTACAGCAGTTAGTTATAATTTCTGACCATTTGAACAGTTTGGTTTGATAAAACAAATTGCAATTTGGTCAGAATTTTGAATAAACTGCTATAGGTGGAGAGCAACGCTTACAGTCAAGTCACAGTAATGTTCTGTTTCTATTACTGTATTCTATGTCATTTGGTCTCTGGTAGAGAGTAGTATTATTGGCAATTATACCACATCTTCTAATTTTTATATTCATATATAAAATTGATTTTAAATTATCATCAAAGTACATTGTACCAACAGGAAGCCTGCATTTCTGTAAAGGAAATCATTCAATTTACTGTTCATTCAACCTTAATATGGTTTTGTGGAATTCTGAGGCGTCTATTTAAAAATGCTTCAAAATTAGCAATATTCCATAATAAATTACTTAACTTTAAAGATAAATTTATTCATATTTGGTAGCTATAAGAGCTGGTAGCATTATGCACTTTTATGAAATGTGTGTCCATATATAAGGAGATAATCATGACTTATTAGCTCCCTTTTACCAAGCGATTTTGTTAAAGAATAAAAATAATAATTTGTTTGTACTGACAGTAAATAGTTATCAAAGGTACCAGGATTATAATTTAATACGCCAGACGCGCGTTTCGTCTACACAAGACTCATCAGTGACGCTCAGATCAAAATAGTTATAAAGCCAAACAAGTAAAAAGTTGATAATGTGACATGAATATATATAAATGAGGCAATCTTTCTAACTCTGCTATTATAAACGATGTTCCATAGCAAGATTTTCAAGTTCAAACACTTTAACAAAAATATAGTTATCATACATTTAATATCATTTTGTCATAGATGTTTATATAAACTAATAAAAGAAAGTTTTTTATCTTATATTAAAGTTTCTTCTCAGTTTCTGTTGATTATTTAATATTGTTTCTTAGGATTTTGAAAAAATTAATATTTCACATACATGACATATAAAAAAAATACACACAAAAAGTCTATGGTAATTTTTGTAAGACTTTGTAAGAACTTCCGAATATTTTGATGATTGCACATCCCATGCAGTTGTTAAATAGTTTGTAACTGTACATATTGACTCAGAGGATGAAAAAAGAGTTTTAAAATGTTCTTCTTCACTCAGTTCTTGTAAGTTGGTGTTAAGTTTCTGTTAATCGTTGTTAAGCTTTGTTTGTCTTCCTTGTTCATATGCCGCACATTTCATTACAAAATGCATCACATTTTCAACTTAGTGGTTCAAACAAAATTTGCAAGTCCTTATTTCTACTGTATTTCCCTTTCTCAATTTCTCAGTTCCACTTCTAAGTTTGGATAAGACTGCACGATGTTTGTTAATAATGTTTTGTGAAGTGTAGGTTCCTGGCAATAATCAGTTTGATTTTCACATAAGTCCTCAATTTAGGCATTCTAGTACATTCGACTTTTCAATTTTCTGCTGCTATAACTTTGAAAGTTTTGGTTTTACTAGGTAAAGAAAGGTCTTACAACTCATACCTAGTAGACTATTCAGGTTGTGAAGATTTATAAATTTACGTTTGTTCATTATTCATCTTATTTCTGTAGCCCAACTGTTTTTCCCGTTGTTTTGTTTTTTTACCCATAGATAAGCATTTTTTTGTAGTCCGTTGTCTATCATACGAATTATTCTTGTCCATAGCCTTATCATGTTCAAATGGCATCTAAGTTGTGCTTTCATCCAGCTTGTTACTCTTGTTAAATAAGGAATGAGTGCTCGCTTACCTACACCAAGAAATGTCCTTGCAGCTCTGGATTGCAGTTCATCAGCAAAGTCATATTTCGTAAATCCGCAGATTTCTGAGGCGCAATCTCATACTGGAACAACTGTATTGTAATACAGCTTTTCATAAACCGAAAAAACCTAGACCTTTAACGCTGTAGTGCTTTGAAATCATTGCACCCAGAGCTCTACTTCCAGATTCAATTAGGAGCTTAACTCCTTCAGTGAATTCTTGATTGCTGCACGCGCCTGATGAAGCTTATTTGTTTAGCGAAATATTGGGTGAATATATAAAATATAACAACTATTTTTATAACACCCATTAGCGTGTTAAAGTTACATTCTTAGGCAGTTATATATATTTCTCTAATTCTTCGTCAATTTATCCCTTTCTGCACCCATTGTATAAAAAAAATTTAATCAACGTGTGGTTCGTTTGATCTCAGTTCTTCATTGGTTAAAATCCGATTATGACGTCGAATTTTCTTGCTTTCCTCTGAATTTCCTATTGTGACGGCATGAAAAAAGGCGACCATGCCTGATGACGTCACATAGAAAGAACACATCTTTTTGCAGATCATTCGAAAAGAAGGAATAAGTTTGCCTGCGTATTGTTTGAAAATCATTAGAGAAACAGATTCCACCACCAAATCTCGTGTAATACGATATTTATCCACTCTCGACAGTTAAATTTTAAATATTTAAAACGCTCGGCGAGCCTCGCGTTTTGAATTTGAAAATTTAACTGTCTCGAGTGGATAAATATCGTATCACACTCGATGCAGTGGTAAAATCTATATATATATATATATAAACGCCTAAAAAGTGTACACAACAACACCAATAACAAAAAAAGGAACTATAAATGTAATTATTTATAAATATTTCGGATAACAGATATCCTTCATCAGTAAATATGATTGTGATGTTGAATGAATCATATATCAGTCTACTTAAATTAAACTATAATAATCTTGAAATTTATACAATAAAAAAGTCAAACCGAACATCAGGTAAGACGCTAGCACAATTCTAAATATGTGTTAAACACGACATAGGTTATATGACTAATTACAGCAGAGAGTTCAAATATATGCTTTTAATAAAAAATAATAATGTGCGATATGAACTAGCACTATTCTAAAACTTTAACGGTGACGACAGTTATGATGTTACAAGAACGATTGCGTCAATAAGAATTCCAAATAAACAGCACTGAACGATCTAAATTTGTAAATATTTCAAATTTGACAACGGTAGAGTAGTTACAACAGAGTCTGCGTATTTAAACATCGCAAACAAACGGCCGTTAAAATATGATAATAAATTTTGACTAAGGTTAACTAGTTGAACGTGGCTTGGCACTTTTACATCCCTCAAAAAATTAAGCAATTTAAATTGGTATATTCAACAGATTTTAGAGATGAGTAAAGTAAAGAAATAGAAACAGAGACTGTAATAATAAGTAATATAACCCAAATGTGAAGCACTGCATGGAGTCGAACTACATCTTTTCATTTATCCCATTTGGTGCCAAAGTTGTTAATTTTCTTATCCAAAATCTTTCCCGAGTGAGTCTATCCTCCCTAGACCAAGCAGAGTTGTGGTCAATGATTGTAATGGTCAGTCGATTGAGATCTGCCTTAGTGTGGCCAGGGGATCTCAAATGTCGAATGAGAGGGAGGTCTGGCTTGCATTGGTAGTCGCTACGATGACCGTTCATTCGTTTGTGAAACGGCTGTTCTGACTCGCCAACATACTGTTTACCACATTTACACTGTAGGAGATACACAACATTTGTAGTCTTGCAATTAACATTGCAAAATATGGTGTATTCTGTAAAAAGGTCAACAGGAGGGTGCCTTTAGTGTTGACTTACCATCCAAAATTTGACAACTTATCTCACCTAATCCGCGAAAATTGGAAAGAAATCGAAAAACATCCTAAACTATCCAAGATCTTTCCCGAGCCACCTGTACTGGCTTTCCGTAGGCCCAAAAGCCTTAAAGACTTGCTGGTGAGAGAAGCTGATTTATCCTCTCAAGCAGGCTCTTCGTCTGTGGGCTCTTGCAAGGGTTGCGGAAACAAACGATGTCTGACTTGCAAACAAATACTGGTTACCCAGACTTTTAACAGTCACTCCACTGGTACAGAATACACCATATTTTGCAATGTTAATTGCAAGACTACAAATGTGCCAAGCCACGTTCAACTAGTTAACCTTAGTCAAAATTTATTATCATATTTTAACGGCCGTTTGTTTGCGATGTTTAAATACGCAGACTCTGTTGTAACTACTCTACCGTTGTCAAATTTGAAATATTTACAAATTTAGATCGTTCAGTGCTGTTTATTTGGAATTCTTATTGACGCAATCGTTCTTGTAACATCATAACTGTCGTCACCGTTAAAGTTTTAGAATTGTGCTAGTTCATATCGCACATTATTATTTTTATTAAAAGCATATATTTGAACTCTCTGCTGTAATTAGTCATATAACCTATGTCGTGTATAACACATATTTAGAATTGTGCAAGCGTCTTACCTGATGTTCGGTTTGACTTTTTTATTGTATAAATTTCAAGATTGTTATAGTTTAATTTAAGTAGACTGATATATGATTCATTCAACATCACAATCATATTTACTGATGAAGGATATCTGTTATCCGAAATATTTATAAATAATTACATTTATAGTTCCTTTTTATTGTTATTGGTGTTGTTGTGTACACATTTTAGGCGTTTATATAATTTATTTATTGTGTACATGTATCGTTACTCGTAACGATCCAGTGCCCTCGTGGGAAAAATCGTTGACTATTATTCAGACGTTTATATATATATATATATATATATATATAAACGCCTAAAAAGTGAACACAACAACACCAATAACAAAAAAAGGAACTATAAATGTAATTATTTATAAATATTTCGGATAACAGATATCCTTCATCAGTAAATATGTCGTAGAGTTGTCTTCGGTTCAGACGTACTTATATATATAGAAAAAAGTCAAATAGAATCCGTATGCTGGTAACATATAAGAAAATGAATATAAGATAATGACGGTTTCAATTCATCACTTTTACTAGCGCTTTCACTGCTTTCACAGATCTTCAGTGACTTGTATACATAAATGTTATAAAACAATTGATTGACGTTAACAATAGTATGACGTTAACAAATACAAGGGAGACTACTAATGTCATTTTAAAATTGGAGTAAAGTCTTTAAAATGTTTCGTAAAAATTAAAATATTATTTATCATTTAATCCCGGGTTGAGAATGTTTATGAATAATTCTTCTTTCTTCTTCCGGAGAAAATCATTTTGACGATTGACCATATACAACGGAAATATTTTAAATCGTCCATTAGAACAACGATGGAAATGGTCGTTTGCCCTGATGATTGTTAAATCTTCATGGTTGGTTTGCTGTCTATGTACAGTCATTCTAGTCCGCAGTTCTGTTTTTGTCTCTCCAATATAAAATTCCTCACAATTTGAACATATGAGAGAATAAATGACGTTTGAACTTTTGCAAGACATATTTTGTTTAACTGTGAAATGCTTTCCATTTTTGACATAAATTGAACTTTCTTCTATTAAATCTGGACATGTCATACATCGTTTATCGGTACATTTTCTAACAATAGGCAAAGTTTCATTAAAGTCGAATTTTGAAGATGTTAAATATCGTTTTAGACTTTTTGACTGTCTTTTACTGTTGATGATCTTCTTTTTTTGTAATACTTTGTCCATTTTTTCACTTTTGTGTAAATTATTTTCAATTTGTCGCATGAAACTAAATATATCATAATCTCGTGGGTTATATGTTGTGACAAACGGGATAATTTTGTCTAAACTGTTTGATGATTCTTCGGGTGTTTCGGATCGCCGTGATTCTGTAATGATTGGTCCTTTTATCAGTGCCTTTTGAATTCCGTAATCTATCACTTGTTCCGGATATTGCTGCTTTTTTAAATACACTTTTAATTCTTCCAATCTTTAATTGCGTAATAGTTCTGTACTTGTAATGGTAATTATTCTTGACGCTAGATTAAAAGGTATATTTAATTTTACATGTTTTGGATGATTTGAGTAAAAATTTAAATACATATGTGTATCGGTGTCTTTAGAAAAGATATCTGTGACAATTTCATTGTCTTCCGTTATAAGTACTAAAATATCCAAAAACGGCATTTTGTTGACATTTCTGTTAATTGTGAAACGAATATGTGGGTTTAAAGAATTTAAATCAGAATGAAAATCTGAGACAGATATATCCGAATTCCAAATTATAAAACAATCGTCAAGAAATCGTTTCCAGTTTTGACGTAGGTAAATGGCAAAGTCATTTCCGTATTTATGGTCCATACATTTTAAAGACTTTACTCCAATTTTAAAATGACATTAGTAGTCTCCCTTGTATTTGTTAACGTCATACTATTGTTAACGTCAATCAATTGTTTTATAACATTTATGCATACAAGTCACATTACCTGAAGATCTGTGAAAGCAGTGAAAGCGCTAGTTAAAGTGATGAATTGAAACCGTCATTATCTTATATTCATTTTCTTATATATATATATATATATATATATAAGTACGTCTGAACCAGTGACAACTCTACGATAGATTTTATCCATCGGATCACCAGTGATGGTGATACAAGGCTGAAAACACATTCTGTTTACATAATTCGTCTAAATAGCAGCCGCTATTTAGACGAATTATATATATATAGATATAAAAAGATGTGGTATGAGTGCCAATGAGACAACTCTCCATCCAAGTCAAAATTTATAAAAGTAAACCATTATAGGTCAAAGTACGGTCTTCAACACGGAGCCTTGGCTCACACCGAATAGCAAGCTATAAAGGGCCCCAAAAATAACTAGTGTAAAACCATTCAAACGGGAAAACCAACGGTCTAATCTATATAAAAAACGAGAAACACTTATGAACCACATCAACAAACGACAACTACTGAAAATCAGATTCCTGACTTAGGACAAGTGCAAGCAATTGCAGCGGGTTTAAACGTTTTAATGGTACCAAACCTTCACCCTTATCTGAAACAATAGTGTAAGATCACAACATAGAAAGACACACTATGAAATATCAATTGAAATGGCTTAACTCAATCAAAAGACATATTAACACCAGTGAACATACACTGGACAATTGATCTATGATACAATGTACATACAAAATAAATAAACTAAGAGAAAAATAATAAAAGTAACATGTTATACCGCTGTGAAATGTTAAACAATTTAAGAAAAACAATATGCTTGAACAAAAATATCAGCCATTTGCAATTACTTTAAATACAGGTAAATGAAAATAATTTTGTTGTTAGGTATAAGTGTACAGTTCAAATAGAGAAAGGAAATATTTTTACAAAAAAAAATAGAATTTGATGTTCATAGTACGAAGAAGTGAAAATTTATGGTAATACCAAACACTTATCAAAGCTGGTATATAGACCAGAAATAACCCGGAATAACCTTAAATAACAAAAAAGCATTACAATTAGTATCAACAGGTCAAATAAACAACAAAGTACGAGTTGAGAGTACTCGCAGTTACTGACAGATAGTTAAAAGCCAAAAACAATTAATAATAAAAAATCATGCATCAGAGACTAAAATCAACTAAAACACATCACAGGGATTTAGTATTTTAACGTCATGGACAGTCAAAGAAGACATGACTTGTGCAATGCCAAAAATAAATGTATCGACAGGCAGTAAGATAGTTAGGAATTAACCTCTTTATAGATCAAAATGAACGTGGTTGTGTCTTTATACATCCCGTTTGAAAAGAATACAAATTTAATAAGTTTGTTTAAAGGTTCAATGAGTTTACACGGATCACATAGTGATTTCCGCGCTTTAAGTACAATATTACCTTAAAATTTAGGATGTGAAATACCGTTTCTAATCAGTTTTCTACAGGTACAGCCAAATTTACAAATCAAATCTTTGTATCTATGAAAGAATTAAGTAAAAGTTTTACGTAATTTATGGTAACGAAATCCCTGACTTAATAATTTACCAGTGATGCATTGATTACGTTCGTTAAAATCTATGACATCACTACACACACGGGCATAACGAACGAGTTGGGATATATAAACACCGTATGATGGAACCAAAGGAACATCACCGTCTAAAAAAGGAAAATTAACAATAGGGAATGAAAAGTTGTCTCTTTTGTCGTAAATTTTAGTATGGAGTTTTCCTTTAGAGATTGAAATGTCCAAATCTAGAAAAGGACAACTACTGCTGTTTGTGTTACTAGATTTAGTTAAAGTAAGTTCTTTTGGGTAAATTTCGGTAGTATATTTAGAGAACTCTGGATTATTTAACGAAAAAATATCATCTAGATAACGGAAGGTATTGTTGAATGTATCAACCAAATGTAACAATGACGTGTCTTTACTGAGTTTGGTCATTAACTGAGATTCATAGCAATACAGGAATAAATCTGCTATTAAAGGGGCTCAGTTAGTACCTATAGGAATACCTACTACTTGTCGATACACTTTATCGCCGAAACGTACATATATGTTGTCCAGGAGAAAATTTAAAGCTTCAATCATATCTTCACATTTCCAGTAAGTGTATCTTGCATACTTTCCTTTTTCGTTACAGAAAAAGGCTTTAAACGATTTACAGCAAATAAATTTGTAATGAGATTTTTCAAAAGACCATTTAATTAAATATGAAAACTTTTTCTTGATAAGATTGTGTGGAAGTGTAGTTTAGAGAGTAGAAAAATCATAACTGTCAACAGAATTAAAAGGACCATCAAAAGCATGTATTTTATCTAAAACCTCTAAAGAATTTTTAACACTCCAAAAATAATTTATACCATTATTTTCATAAGCTTTTTTATATATATATTTACAAATCTAAATTGAAAACAACGTTCAAACCTATATTTGCGTTGGATAAAAACCACAATTTTTATACGTGTGCATGCAAAACAAATTTCTTAGTAGAGGGGTCTTAATACAGCACAAACAACGATTGCCAAATAAACGGATCACCAGATGTAACAAAATGGATCTTAACTATTAATTTAATATCAAACAGAAAACAATAAACTTGCGGAAAAGATGGTATACCGCAAACAAAAGGTGCAAAAATTTGTACACCATATCCGGATTTCGACAATTAATGTCTCTTCAGTGATGTTAGGAATCGAAACGGTATTTGGAAGGCCATATATATATTAGTCATTCGAGTTCAAAAACTCTGTGATCCTATTACTTATTAAAGAATTGAACAGGTTTACTTCTGTTGACATTAAACTAATTGACCGATGGTTAAGTGGCACTCCATAACCTTTCCCTTTCTTAAGTATAGGATGGATGATACTGCAGTCCCATTTAGTTGGCAAAATATTGTGATCAGATAACAACTGGAATAGTTTCAATATTTTCATATTTAAGTGCTTTATTTGGTATGTTTTCTATACCAGTAGCTTTGTTTTATTTTATTTTTTTGTCTTTGTGGCTTTTAGTGCATCTTTAACTCACTCAAGAGTTAAATCAGAGTAGAGTTTAAGTTCATTTGTAATGCTCGTTTTTAAGGTTATAAATATTGTTTGTTTCGATTTCTAAACTGTCCATTTGGTCTTCCCATTCCTTTATCAGTTTGCGCGTGTTTTCAAGAAATTCATCACTTACCTGAGTTGATTCTGTATCTGTGAATAAACCTGAAAAATCCTCATTCTATTTCGTTAAGATTGCATCTGAGTAATGTGAGACAGTACCATTTTCTAGTTTTACATAGACATAAGAAGATGTGGTATGAGTGCCAATGAGACAACTCTCCATCCAAGTCAAAATTTATTATAAAAGTAAACCATTATAGGTCAAAGTACGGTCTTACAGTCTATAACACGCTTTTCAATAGTCGGTCCAAATTTATTGATTTCTTCACAGAAGTGTTTTCGGATTGTTGGGTTTTAAGCTTGATATTTTGTCTCTTGGACTTGCATGTATTGACGTTCTGCTTGGCGTGTTTTTTTGTTGGGTTTTTTTGTCAAAATATTTACTGTTCTTTTCTCTAGGGATTCCTCTACACTGTAAGTACAAACTTTCATTATTTCTCACCTGTTGCCACAATCAGAGAGTTCATTGTTCCACCAATGTTTTAGTTTTCTACGACCATTTTTCTGTTTTATTTTTTAACCGTTACTTTGTAATTAAGTTTCTCATTTATCTCATTTTGCACCAATAAAAAAAAGTAAAATAACAAAAATACCAAACTCCAAGGAAAATTCAAAACGGAAAATGGCAATATCAAAAGATCAAACGAATGGAAAACAACTGTTATATTCCTGACTTGGTACAACATTTCCTTGTGTAAAAAACGGTGGATTAGACCTGGTTTTACAGCTAGCTAAACCTCTTACTTGTATGACAGTCATATAGCATTCCATTATTTTGACAACAATGTGTGAGCAAAACGAAAATACATAATAGGTAACAATGTCAAAAAATGGGGTACAGCAGTCAATATTGTGTTATAATCTTAATCACTATAAAAACAAATAACAAATATACACAAGACAAATGAAAACACTATTGCACGTAATTAAGAAGATAAACAACGTCGGCACCTATAATTAATGAACAAGATGCTGAAATTGAATGAAGGTCTGGTAAATCTAAATGAGACCATAACAGGCATATCCAAATAAAGTTCCACGAAGTCACAAACAACTTATCAATCCTTTTAACAAACTTATTTTAAAAGGTTACCAATTCAACACTGTAGTTAGATCTTTGAATATTGTTTTTATTGGTATAAATATTGATTTTGGTTTCAGTAAATTAAAACCATACTAAATATTATTGTTATACACATATGCACTTTCACGGTACTACATTCTGTCGATACCTATATTTTGGCATTGCACAAGGTCATGTCTTTCTCTGACTGTTAATGACGTCTTTACACTAAATCCATTGGATGTTGGATATGTACTGATTGATATTTTAGTCTTAAATACATGATTTTTTATTAGTTGTTATTGGCTTTGATCTAGTCTGGTCTGTGTTAGATGTTTTTTTCTGCTTTGTATCGATCTGATGAGTTAAGCCCTTTTCAACTTTTTTATATAATTTGTTTTTATGTTATGCTGTAACACAACTGTCCCATATTAGGGGAGGGGTGAGCGCTCACAAACATGTTGAACCCCGCCACAGACTGTATGTGCCTGTCCTAAGTCAGGAGCCTGTAGTTCAGTGGTAGTCGTTTGTTCATGCCTGTCATATTTGATTTTCACGGATTGTTTTGTTATAAATTAGGCTGTTATTTTTTCTCAATTGAATTGTTTCATATTTTTCATGTCAGGGCCTTTTATAGCAGACTATACGGTATGGGTTTTTCTCATTGTTGAAGGTCGTACGGTTGCCTATAATTGCTTACATCCACTTCATTTGAACTTTGTTGGATAGTTGTCTCATTGGCAATCATACCACATCTCCTTATTTTTGTTATAAAAATAAAAATATTGAGAAATGTTGTGGGGCTGTTGAAATTTTTATGTCTTTGGAAGGAGGTCTTGAATATTTTTTTCCTTCCTCGATATGCTCAAGCGGAGACTTTAAAAAAAAAATCCAATGTTTCCTTCCAGGTCCTCCCCCCAATGAAAGAAAATGACCAGTCCCTTTGATGTGATTTATATTAGAGTAAAATTATGCGTTTGTTATTGATGTGTCTTGTTGAACCTTTTGGTTTCAATTGGATATTTTGACATTTTTGCTGTGCCCTTGGATTTGATTGCTCTTATTGTGTTTAGGGTCAACCAGAGCTGACTGCTTGTTGGTGGGTAGTTCCTGCTCAGTCGAAGACCATGTGGTGAGCTCTGGATGTCTTTTTGTGTATTGTATTTTGGTGATTTGGTGATGTCTTCATGCCATTGCCCCATTACTTTATATAGACAGCTTGTAAACCTGATCTATCAAAGACGACAATTGATGGCCAAAGCTCTCCTGGCCTTTTGAATATATATATATATATTCAGGCGAGAAACAAGATATAAACTGACTTGGCTTGGTATATACATGTACATGTATCAAATAAAGTAAACACGTATAAATTCAAATTAAAATTAATATTTTAAAACAACATAAAAATATAAAAGCGTAAAAAAAATGTTGAAAAAAAGAATTGTGTTTGTGATTGACCACGAAAAAAATACATGTTTTCTGGTCTGGGTAAAAAAAGGATTGACTTGGGGTACAAATCCCTTTCCCACCCCAGAGAATCAAATGGTTGCTCCCTTAGGAACAATAGAGCTTGAAGATGTTGAGGAGAAAGATCAGACACAGTTATTCTTACATCAGAGTTGTACACAACAATTTTCCACCAGCAAAAGATGCAGGTGATACTGTTTCACCAAGGAGATGGATGAGGAAGAGGAAGAGCTTTCTAAAAAGATCATAGAAGAAGTAAACAAGCAGTTTAACACATGCCAGAGAAGACCCAGATTTTATTAAAAACTGTTGAAGCTTTTTTTGTTATTAAATATTTTACATTCAAATCGTTATTAAATATTTTACATTCAAATCGTTATTAAATGACAACCAAGCTTTTAGTTTATGATTATTTGATTACTAAAGAAAATCAATTTCTGATTACCAAAGCATATATTTAATGACGATTATGAGATTATATTGGCAAAAAAATGGTTATTATGTGATTACTGGGACCCCCAGGGGCCTCATCGATACTTCAAGACCATCATATATTATTTGTGAAGTTGATACGGAATATTTATCAACAAGGTCTTGGTATCTTCCGATGAACTGTTTTTTTTAGAAGAAAAAAACGAGACGTTCTTAATTTGACATAACCCTGGTTCGTCAACTTTCTGCTCAGACACTGGTGACGTTTTATAAAGTCTGTGTAGCAGCTTCAAGCTCTTGAATACCGAATGAGTTGGGGAATGTATATCCCATATGCAGGTGGAGTTGGTATATTGCTTTTAAGGTGGGGGAAATTTAGAATTTCAAAATTGAAATCGTCTCGTTTGTCATAGATCCTGGTACTGAGATGACCACTGATGTCAAATTCGAGGTATAAGTCTAAAAATGAGGCGGAGGAAGCCATGTCTGTTGTTTCTTTAATTTCTAGTTCTGGAGGATATATCAATGGAACCCAATCAGAAAAGTTTGTATTATTAATGGAATGAACATCATCAATATATCTGAATGTGAAATTATATAATCTGGCTTCTTTGATCTTCTTGTTTTTGATAAGTGTCTGAAGGAACTCCGACTCATATGAAAATAAGAAGAGGTCGGCAAGGAGAGGCGCACAGATCGTTTCCATAGGAATGCCGACAATTTATGAAACAGTCTGCCTCCAAATTCAATAAATATGTTGTCAATAAGAAACTCCAGCATATTGATCACTTGTTCCTTTGTGTAGTATGTTTTACCTTTTTGTTCACTATTAACAAAATATGCCGTATGGTATCCCAAAGCAATAAATTTATAGCGTATGCTACCATTTTTATATTGAAAAGCATTGTGGATTATTACTTTTAGACGATTGTTTTCAATTTCACATGGGGAATGGTGTTATACAGGGTTGACAAATCTAAAGTTTTGATAGAATTAATTTCAGAGAAAGATCGAGATTTAAAATTATCCAGAAGTTCTTTAGAGCTTTTTAGAATCCACATATGGTTAATAACACTACGAGTAAACAGTATCACAGTATTTCTCTTTCACTGCGGACAGGTTCCTTTGTAGA
Organism: Mytilus californianus; assembly: GCF_021869535.1. Taxonomy (NCBI): domain Eukaryota; kingdom Metazoa; phylum Mollusca; class Bivalvia; order Mytilida; family Mytilidae; genus Mytilus; species Mytilus californianus. Next base: position 29,040,304 of record NW_026262690.1, on the reverse strand, counting down.
ACATGCAGATGAGCCGGCAATGTACCGTTGTTTGTACGGGATTTTGTGAAGCTTAGGTATCCAATACAAACAAGGGAAGTACTTAGATTTGATGTTCGATGTAATGTTCATTGAAGCCATGAAGGACTTGTGATTAGCCAAAATCTCATCCTTATCAAATGATGTTTTTGTATTTGGGATTACCTGAGTGGTCATTTATTCCTAATTCTTTTACAAGACACTCGTAGTAGTACGATTAACATAAAAAAACAATAGTATTTGGAGCTTTGTCCGAAGGAACAACAACATATCTATCGTGAAGAGATGATAAACATTTCACAGCTTCTTTGTATCTAAAAACGGACTTTGTTCGATCATTCACACAGATTTTCAACTTATGAATTCGACGTTTTATCAGAGACCTGATTGAATTGACCCATTCTGACAAAGTGTGTAGTTCAACTTATTCTTGTTTAGCCCATGTTCTGGCGTAGTCCTCAGTGGAATCCATTATTATCATGAAGTTACCGTTCCAATTGATGTGTTGGGGTTCTCTGGATTTAGGACCATGAGCTATCACCTTTCAGTGATGGCCATGTTGAATTATGTTTAGATCCACAGTAATAATATGGTCAGATGGGCTGTAAATATAAGGTGAGTGGGAATAGTCACAAGCCAGGTAGTTAGGTATTCTTCTAAATCAAGGTCCTGCAATGCTAGCTTATCTTTAAATACTTTAAGTGCAATGGTTTTGGTGTAACTGTAGGATACAATAGGAACAGAATGATTTTGAAAATAAAGTGGAATTTTAGATGTTACCTCTTTGTGATGAAGAACGTTGCTGATATTAATAGCATCAATTCCTTTATTGTAAACACGAACTGAAAGGAATTTCCTCTTTTCATCATGTAAAGGTTCCGATCTTACTGGTTTAAAAAGACGGAAAAGAGCTACACCCCAAATTATACTGACCAGTCTGTATATTGGAGAAATGTATTTGTGCATCCCTTGTCAAGTGCATAATTCCTCAAATATTTAAGAAAATTAACAGGCAGTGAAAAAATAATAGTTCTAATGTAATGTAACCCTAGCGGATGGTGACGATGTGAAAGAAGGTCAACAAATTCTGAAAATATGTCATCAATTTCTCTTTGAATGACTTGATCATTTTGTGGTCTATGAATAACATTTTCAACAGCATGAGCTGTGCATTGATTTGAAAACATGTCTATCGGAATAAAGTTTGTGATATATCTTCGATTTTGTAACTCATTATTATTGATTGGTCTATCTTTTTTGTTGTTGTATAGTTTCATACATCGATGTATCTTTAGATAACGGAATGCACCATACGAGCGGAAGGATTGAGGTGAATTAATACACGTCCATTTTCTAGTTACATCATCGATCGATCAAATATCTTATTATCAGGGACTTGAGATATTAACATCACTGACTAGTATTAAATAAACGTTAAACTTTTATATTGATACATTATGACTTACCTGACTTAATCCACTTCGTCCCATGGGGGACATAGGGCGACCACAGTGGCTTTCCATCTTTTCCTGTCCTTGGCTAGTTTCTTTGTTTCTCCCCATATTTTCCCGATTTTCCGTAGATCAGAGGTTAGATCTCTGCGCCAGGTCGTTTTTGGTCGCCCTCTTTTATGATGGCCCTGAGGATTCCAATCTAACGCCTGTCTAGTTACGTTTGTGTTGTTTTTACGTAACGTGTGTCCAATCATTTCCACCTACGTGTTGTAATCGTTCTTTCTATTGGTTCTTGTATTGTCCTTTTCCATAATTCTTTGTTGCTAATGGTGTTTGGCCACTTAATTCCAATAATGTTTCTAAAGCACCTGTTCGTGAAAACTTGTAATGTTTTGGTACAGACACAGTTGTTAGTCTCCAAGTTTCTGACCCATAGAGAAGTATAGATTTTACATTTGAGTTGAAGATCCTAATTTTGGTGTTTTTTTTAGTGCTTTGCTCCTCCATACTGGTTTAAGGATAGCAAATGCTTGTTGTGCTTTTCTTTTTCTAGATTGAATATTTTCATCTGTCCCTCCTGATGTACTGATGACACTTCCAAGATATGTGAATTCTGGGACATCCTCAATTTCAGCATCTCTCACTTTGGTTGATACATTAATAGTTAACATTATTTTTTTTTTAATCATACATGAATACTTTCTTTTATCAATTGATATTGTAAGTGTAGTCCGTATTCTCAAAATAATTTAACGCCATACTGATGTTAGTACTTATAAATCTATTTTCAAGACTTTATTTTTGTATCATGAATGAAGTTACCATTATTAGTACTTAATATAATATTCATACGTCTAGATAAAACCATGTTGCCATCTACACCCTAATGATTGTACACGATTAGTATATATTTATAAGCGTTTGATATACGCAATACACAGCTTACATATAATGTCATTTTATCAAAGAAGAAATATGTGATAAATAAAAAAAAATAATTTGAGTATATGAGTAGAACAGCAAAATTGCAAATTTTACATGTTTTAAGGAATTGTATATTTAAATATATAATTCCTTGGTGTTTTGTAAATCCTGCATCAAAGGACGTCACTTACCAAAATAAAAAATAAATAAATTTTAATGTTCACTGATTGATACAATATCATGTTTGTTACTCTGCCCTTAATGGGCCATTAATTGGTATAATAAAATATGTATTGCATTGTATTGGATTGTATATACTAGGCGCGAAGAGGAATTTGGGCCAGGATGTCAGGCTATGTTTTGTTTATATATCGAGACAATATTTTATAGATTGATTTTCATGAAATTTGATCTAAACGAAAGTAATAGAATGTTTTATCTTATTGGGGCCATTATTTAAGTCACATTTGTATAGAGATCCTACTCAGAGACATGTGTAGTATCAGAAGTCCATTACTAGAGCCCTAGTAATAGAGGTAGTATGACAACAACAACAACAACAACAACAACAACAACAACAACAACAACAATAATAATAATAATAATAATAATAATAATAATAATAATAATAATAATAATAATAATTATAATAATGATAATATTATTATTTATTTAAAGAGGGTAACCCAATTAGTTTTCACTAATCTTACTTGGGCCCCATAAAGTAAGTACAAACATGATATAGCACATACAAATAAACAATAAAAAACTGAATTTTTTAAAAATATATTTCATGCTTTTTTATGCGCATTTAGAAAAGGTCATGGATGTCAGACAACTTTGCTGAGACTCCTTGAAGATTGGAAAACAGCTCTGGATAAAAATATGTATGTGGGAGCAATACTTATGGATCCTTTGAAAGCTTTTGACTGTCTACAACATGACATTCTTTTAAGTAAATTATCTGCCTATGGTCTTTCTGAAAGAAGTACTCAGCAGTTGGGCTGACATTCAGAAAGGGGTACCCCAAGGCTCAATCCTCGGGCCTCTATTATTTAATATTTTTGTAAATGACATATTCTTTTTGATTGAACATGGAACCCTTTATAATTATGCTGACGATAATACTCTGTCATATGCTGACAACGATTTTGAAAATTTATTATGTACACTTGAAAGAGAGAGTGCAGTTTTGATTGATTGGTTTAGATTTACTTGTATGCAGGCAAATCCTGATAAATTCCAAGCCATTGCAGTTTGAAATAAAACATTTGCAAAAAAATGTGAAACAACACGTTATAAATTGCATGCGTCCGAAGCGCTTTTCTCGATTTACCTTCATCAGGAACGCTCAAAGCCGAATATTTGAAAGCCAAGGATGTATAAGAACCTAAACAGTTGAAGAGCTATATCACCATCTAAGGCCAATTTTGCATGAGGGAGTTGAATCCTTAGTTTTTAACAATTTCAAAATTTATTAGTGGAGTATTTTAGAAAGTTTTGTTATAAATCATGTCAGTGCCGAAGTACTAACTACTGGGCTGCAAAGAAGGCTGTTTTTAATATACAGTCAGCTAAAATATCATGTGATGAGATTGTCAAACTTTTAGGTATCGCTATTAATTATCAACTTAATTTTAATAACAACATTAAACATATTTGTCGTAAATCATCTCAACAACTGAATGTTTTAAAGCGTATTGGTTTCTATCGTACTAAATTAAATAAATTGACCATTTTTCACACATTTATTCTATCTAATTTTTATTTTTGTCCTTTGGCATGGCATTTTTGAAAATAATACCACTAAACTAGAAAAAATTCAAGAAAGGGCTTTACGATTTATATATGAAGACTATGATGAATTACTTGTACAAGCAAAGGTTCCATCAATGAAAATTAGACGTATGCGTAAACATGGCTATTGTATGTTTTAAAATCTTATATAAATTGTCACCACCGTGTTTACATGATTTAGTTGTATTACCAGCTTTCTAATCATGCTTAGTTTACTTTTTATATGCTTTTAGCTTTAATACTTGGTATGCTTTTTAGCTTTAATACCTTGTATGCTTTTTAGCTTTAATACCTAGCGTATCTGATGCTTATAATCTGCTTATTACCACCGTGACCATGCTTTTTATAGCGCTTCATTTTGTGTTATGTAACTTATTGTATGTGTATTATGTGTCGTATTGTTGTGTCTTGTATGTCGGTTAAAAGCTCATTAGAGTTATGTTATGTCCTTATTTGTATACTATGCCGACTCTAAATAAATCTTATTTATTATCCTAGCTGGGAATATTGTACTAATATAATAAACAGTTCCAGGTCCAATCCGATTTTGTGCTTTAACATAAACATAGACTTTTTATATACAACTTAATACTATTCATATTTGCTGTTTATTTTCATCAAATGAATAAAGGCAATGCTCTTGTACAAATAACATGAAATAATACTAAGAAGATCTAAGAAGAGAGGTTTTTTTCGGAATTACTTCCCCTGTTTAACATCACGTGATTGAACACCATTTCTCGATTTTCAAGATGTAAACATTGTTACTTTCTGGAAAATTGGATCAAAGACATCAAATGATATAGGAATATATGTAAGATAACATTGATAGAAGTGATTCGCCTGTATATATCATGTATAACTGCATTGACTTGCTGCCTGTTATGAATTTTCTCATTATTCCTTGCTCTTGGATTTGCCACAGTTAGGAATGGCTGTTCGTGAATCACTGTACATTTCTTAAGATAACTCTGACTGAATATTAAACCAATCAATCCTCTCACCTGAACTTGGCGATCACAATACTGTGGTATAAAATTTTATTCCATTGTTGTACCAGAATTGTTGTTTTTTTGTGATTTTGTATTGTACAACAAGCATGGAAGTATTATAATAATTTAATATAAGATGACATTACTTTTTGACACTAAAAAGCTAGAAATAAATAGACAAAATTGAATAGATAGTTTATTCTGAAATATAAAAACATTCATAATATTATATTTTCAAAAATATATGTTGCACTATTGTCTTGATTGAAGATAGCAAGTGACACACTATAATATCAAATTGCTGGATTTTAAATTAAATTACGCATCTAAATGTGCATGCACAGCATTGCCATAAATGTCATTTTCATTCTTCTATAGATTTTGTTATCATCTGTCCACCTTGTTCCTTCAGAAATCAGAAGGTCAATTGTGTTTATCTGTTTATGTTCCCCAATTTTCTTCTGAAGGGTTTTCTTGTCAAATTGCTTTATGTATTTTAGTATGAAAATAAGGAGATGTGGTATGATTACCAATGAGACAACTATCCACCCAAGTTCAAATAAAGTGGATGTAATTATAAGCAATTACAGGCAACCGTACGAACTTCAACAATGAGAAAAACCCAAACCGTATAGTCATGATAGTCAGCTTTAACAGGTCCAACATGAAAAATATGAAATAGTTCAATTGAGAAAACTATCAACCTAATTTAAGCAAAATAAATATGACAGACATAAACCAACCACAACCACTAAACTACAGACTTCTGACTTAGAACAGGCACATGAAGAATTTGGCGGGGTTAAACATGTTTGTGAGCACTCAACCCTCCCCTTAACCTGGGACAGTGGTGTTACAGCACAACATAAGAACAAACTATAAAAATCAGTTGAAAATGGCTTAACTCATCAAACCAGACATGGCAGGGTATTTATACATCCCTAACTAAAAAAAAGACACAAAATACAGATCTGAGAGTACTCGCAGTTACTGACAACTAGTTCAAAGCCAATAATAATTAATAAAAGAAATCATGTATCTAAGACTAATGTATCAATCAGTACACATCTAACATGCAATGGATTTAGTGTAAAGATGTCATTAACAGTCAAAGAAAAACATGACCTTGTGACTGCTGAGGTATGTATCAATGAAGAATATAAAAATGTTATGGTGCAGTCCGGTGTATCCGTGCACCTAAGACTTTTGTCTTCACTTTTATAATCTCATAAAACCAATAATCGGATAATATTGTGTGAAAAATTCATGACATACTTTAATAAATCTTCTTTATGTATGGCTTCACCCTTAAGATTTTATGTTATGTCAGTCCAAAATTAGGGAAACCCCTGTTTTGACAGTTCATCAAATGTCCGTTGAGTTCGCTCTTGCCTTCTAAAAATAGCTTATTTTGAATACAGGAAAGATTTTATACTACGAAATATAGTTCAGTTTGAATTAAACAGGCTGCCAAGCATGTAGAGCAAAATTTATTTCATTTTGATAAAAATTTGACTTAAAATGAAATCAGTTATATCTGATGATGTACATGATGTAATTTTTTTAATGGAAAATGGTTAATCATGCCGATTCATGGCCATGGGATTACATGTACAATTATAAATTTATGCTTGAACTTATCCATTTTAATCTTTTTTGTCCATTCGGAAGACTAAAACAATTGCATGCTTGTACATGTATGACATAATTTAATTGGATCATTACTTTTAACAACATCAATAGTGGATACTGGTATACAGTATAATTTTTTTTTCATTCAATATCATATACCAGTAATGTAATCGCCATGTTCACGTGATCCAAAACCCACCAAATTCGGTTACCAGAATAGCACTTCCTCTTCCATTCTTCTTTAGTTAAACAATATTGCCTTCATTCTTTTGTGGCTGACTATAGCAGGTAGGTACATTGTATGATGCCTTGTATAGTTGGAGATTTTTGGCAGATGTACATGTAGGTATTTGTTCTTGTATACAGCTATTATTACTTTTATGTAGGAGGTAATTTGTTATTTTGTAACACGTGATAAGTCATCCTTCTTTTTTTACCTTGTTAACTTCTTCTTGCAAATTTCAAGTCAAACTCATTAACTGTACATGTATTTGAGTGTAATTAACTCGAAGGCATCTCAAACAAGCAGGCTGCCATTCAATTGGCTAATAAAAGTAAAAATCCAAAACAGGATGGTTTACACAGTACATGTATATTCAGTGATGTATTCTTTTAAAACTATTTACACTGGTCAGCCTGCTGACAAGTTTCGATGTGACTGGGCCCAGGGATGATATTCACTCTGGTCCTGACGTCCTCCAATGAATTGACTCTACTACCAATTCTTGTTCACTGGAAGAAGGAATGGTAGTAAACATCTCTCTTCACTCTTGTTTGTTTAATTTGTGGATGCAGCGCCATTGCTGATATTACTAATAATTTGTCTGAAAACTCTAGTATCTCCAGAATCGTTAATATTGAAGTAATAAAACGATGAACTATTATCTTTTCATGCAAGTTATAAAAAAGATACAACTCATATTTCCTTGTCTAATTCGATTCAAACAACAGTTTTAGAAAATAAAATGAAATGTGATGATAAGGTACACTGTTTAGGCAACACCTTAGTTACAATGTACTTGCTGCATAAAATGCAGGGGGATAGTAACAGGTCCTCAACAAGTAAAAGAGTTTTTGTGATCTCTACCAAAGTTTAATTCAACAGACTTTGTGGCAACAGAATACATCTAAACTGATTATGATGAGGATTTCTGCAGTGTTTTATGATAATAATTTATTTTTTGTGATCTTATTTGTGCAGTAAGTATATCTTAAAAATGAATGATTATTGAAAGTATTGTCTTTTAGCCATTATTATTTGCGGAAAATGATTTTCAAAAATGATTTAATTTACATTGTACCATATCTTCACATTTCATTTCATTTTTAATACTGTTTTGTTTGATTCATTTAATCTAGACAAGGAAATGCTGAGTTGTGTGTTTTTTTATAACTTGTATGCAAAGGTAAGTGTCACCATGTGCATGGATATAATCATTGATAATGTCATCCCTTTAGTTATCACCTCAATGATTCTGAAAATATTACAGTTTCAGACAAAGAAATATCAAATCATGCTTTAAAATGATATGTCATATGAAAACAAAATCAATAATCAGCTGATTATAAAATGTACAAACATTTAAGAGCTTAGGGTATTAGCACTTCTTATTTCATTCTACGTTGTATGTAAATGTACCATCCTGAACTGATAACATCAAATTGTATCATTTTATCAGATAAGTGTCAAGGACACAATATATTAAAACAGAGATATAATATATATATATATATACTAAATAAAATTTATATTGTATCAGATGTTGTCAGTTTCCAAACATAAAAGCATACATTGTAGGGAATTGACAAAATTGTCTGAAAAAAAGGCAGAAGATGCCTAAGGGAAAATCAACACTCATAAGTCTAACAGAGATGGACAAAATCATGAAATCATGGAAAAACAAAAAAGGCAGAAGATGCCTAAGGGAAAATCAACTCTCATAAGTCTAACAGAGATGGACAAAATCATGAAATCATGGAAAAACAAAAAAGGCAGAAGATGCCTAAGGGAAAATCAACACTCATAAGTCTAACAGAGATGGACAAAATCATAAAATCATGGAAAACCAAGTCAACAAAACGATACATAGAGCACTACAAACCCAACCAAGGGGTGGTCAATGTGTCAGCAAATCCTGCTCCGTATGTGACACTGTCTTTTCCACTAATTATATTGTTTCAAGTATTCCACCTTTGGATCCTTGGAAGTGGTCTAGATGATTTCTTGACAACTTTTTCAGTTAAGACTCGCCAGACTTTTTAGATTAGAAATTTTCTTAATGTTTCCAAAAGTTCTGAACTCACTAATGACCAATTCAGCTGCTATAAGTATCCTTTCAAATTATAAACCATTGCTGTCATCTGTGTTAACCATAATTGCATCTGATTTTAAATATATATGCTTTTATTTCAGTTTTATAGAGTAGTCATGCCTTATGATACTTATGTTCCGTACCATGTGACCAGGTTGTATGTTTTTACAGTGGTGAACTTGATTTTGATGTTCCATGCATCATATGTTAATTGTGATGTTGTTGTCGTAAGTCATTTCATAATATTTAGTACTTTGCTTGAAAAAAAAACCATTATATAATATCACTTATGTTAGATTTGTAAAAAAAAAAACTTACTTTAAATTTTTCAAGCCTAATGTATTGTATGGCATCTCATTTCTAGCTCACCTAACTCATATGGCCATGTGATTTATTGCCATCATTTGGTGTCCACATTGGTTGTCCTAATATTTTTATACCACCGCAATGGTATGATGTTGTCATTGTCGTCGTCCAAAGACATTTGGTTTCCAGACAATAACTCGAGAATAAGTGTATGGATCTCTATGAAATTGTACCACACGGTTCCATATACCAAAAAAGGAAGGTTGGGATTGATTAAGGTGTTTTTAGGAAAAAGGGGCCAAAAACAATACTTTTCTAATACTTTTTATAAATTGCTTATTTCTTGACCAATTTCAGTGGGGTTTAATTCAAAGTCTTGAATTCTTGGGGTTCTTAAATATGCTGAATCTGTATTTAGCATTTGAATTTTGGGCCCAGTTTTTTAGTTGGTCCACATTGAGGTCGAAAGGGTTCAAAATTAAACTTTGTTTGATTTTATCAAAAATTGAATTATTGTGGTTTTTGATATGCAGTATCTAACCGTGTATTTAGATTTTTATTTTTGGGCCCTGTTTTCAAATTGGTCCACATCAAGGTCTAAAAGGGAAAAAAATTAAACTTTTTTTGAATTTATCAAAAATTGAATTCTTGGGGTTCTTTGATATGCTGAATCTAACCATGTTTTAGATTTTCAATTATAAGGTTCATTAGCTATTTACTATATATCAAATGCAAGGATTGGCTTTCTGAGATCCATTTTTTGATTAATGCAATAGAATCTTAAATGAAATAACACCTACCTCAAAACCTTCACTTTAATGAGATATTATCTGAGTTTGAAGCTTACAAGTAACGGAATAACATGCTTGAAAAATTTAATTTGTATGATGTCATGTTTTGAAAACGGTTATCATATGTTCTAATTACTGTTTACATCACATGTCAATTTGAGATCCTCATCGTGGTCCACATTTTAGTCATGTTAATTTCATTCAAAAACAAATTCAACGGTTGTAATCTAAAAAAAATTATAAATTTAAGTGAATGTTAAATTGCAAGAAAAAAATAAAATTGTACAGTGTAGGAAAATATACAAATTTATTTGTACTTGCTACAAACAGAAGAAAACTTGATAAGCCTCTCTTTTCTCTCTGTTTCATAAGCTTATATATATTAATCTTATATTTGCCTACACTGTACTAATATTGTGTATTTAACTAGCTGGGTTATTCCAGTTGACTCAACCAAATGATACTTTGATTTCTTACAAATGAATTAAAGACCTAGATGTCAGTAAATATATACATGTGGTAGTAGATTCTGTGTTAAAAGGTTGTCAGTGGTGTCCAGAAAAGGCTACTTTCTATGACTGCTTTACATATTTGATTGAATTTGAACAAAACTAATATTTTGCAAGATTATCAATATAAAACAAACCTATTTTTGAATACCTATAAAACATAAACCATTTGATTTGTTATTGTTTTACAGTTGGACAAACATGAGAATAGTACAGCAGGAATCCATTTCCCTGATGAACCTGCACAGTTTGGTTCAGATATACCTGAGGACGGTCTAACAGTTTGTATTGGATTTTTAAGATGATAACATGATTCACATTGCATATATATATTCAAAATGTAATCCAAAAAAAATATTCAGTCCAACTCTCCTGAGATTTGGTTTCACAGAATAAGAAAGAAACGCAAATTCATTATGTATAGTTTGACAATTGAATTGTTGACCTCTATGTTACAAAATATAACAGAGTCAAAATATCTTGTTCCTACCAAAGTGACAGTGAAGACTTGTCATGACTGGTAGGTCAGAAATTTAGAGGACAGCAAAGATATTGCAAAATTATCAAAAAATACTTTTGAAGTTACATGTGGATACAAAAAAAAGAATTGATTTTAATCAGATGCTTTTACAAAATAGTATATCTTGTGTTATATGGGTAATTCTATTCTGCTTGACTAGTTTAATACAAGAATAAAATTGAGAATGGAAATGGGGAATGTGTCAAAGAGACAACAACCCGACCATAGAGCAGAAAACAGCTGAAAAAACACTGATAGGTTGAATTAAGTCAATTTACATTTACCTGCATTGGTTTAACCATTGTATGAATGACTTGATTTTGATTGTTTTTATATCAATTTCTCTTTTGTATTTGTTATATATGTAAGTAGTAATGCACAAATAGAAAAAAGTCAAAATGTCTCAAACTTCATTTACTCTTTTAATGCTTTTGTTGCACATGTGCAAATAACTTCCACAATCCTTAGCAAATAAAAGGTATCCAACAACCATGCTTCACAACATACCTAAAACAACAAAGCACTACAATGTACATAAATATAAATTAAATGTGACTGCAAGAGTCTGTGAAAAGGGAAGCAAAAAGTAGTTGTACTCAACCCAAACCATTTACCTTACTCTTTCAATATTTGTAAATACCTAGTTTATCAGTTTACAATAACAATATTGAAAATGTACAAAGTATTCTTTTGAACTTAATTCTGTTTATCAATCCATTTTACCTGCCCAGTATGTCATGGGTGTCTTCTAATATGAATGAAAGCATCACCTGCTATAGGCTTAAATATCAGAGATTCAGAAAAAAATTTTGGAACTTTTTTTTTTCCATATTCAATAACGGCTAACATTCAATATTATGTGCTGGTTGATTTGTGATAATTTCAGATTAAGAATAAAGTTTAAGGCCCTGTATATAATGCCCTGACTACGATGAAGTTATTGTTACATCTACTTGAAACTTAGTTCACATGCATCTTCATATATATACCAAATTGGGGTTTGGACCAAATTTGATTGTTCACAGATGAGGTCTAAGTTTTGATGATTGTATGAATGTATTTTTTGTTTTAGGGATACTTGATATATTTGAAACCATCACCAAGTAACTCCTGTGTACATTATGAACCAAAACCACAACAATTCACAATTGATCAGCCATGGATCGCTCTTATGGCAAGAGCAGGATGTAAATTTGATCAGATGGTATGCTATCATTATGTCTGAAGTTGTTTGGTTCTGCCCCCTCTGTCATGGTCTATTGACTTTGAAACTTTTGCATAGTTTACATTTTTAAGTTTGTGATTAGGTCAGTGTAAGATGAACCACTAATGGTAAGTCAATGGTGTTGGATATACAGATGTATAAGCACTTCATATATGACCTGCAATGGCCTGCAATCACTGCTTTTCCTTCAAAATATCTGAATGTCATAAAATAATGAGATAACAATACATGTTACACATATCTGTATCATTTTTATGTTTGTTTGAGAACCAAAAAATTGTAATAGCAGTTTGAAACACTAGACACAAAAGATGGTGTTTTATTTAATTGATCATCTGTGGTTCACAAAAAAATGCTGGCTCTTGTTTGAACAACAAGTTGGAGTTTTTGTTTACCCTGTTATATTATAGATATGAACCATGTTTATAGTCCTACATAACTGTCTGAAACTTGTATAATATATTATAACATGTGTATGAAATTTTTCATAGTATCGTACTGTTACTATTGTCAGAATATTACATATAACTATATGAATGAAAATTGATCAACCCTCGTATTTGAAGAAAACATTTCTGTTGTAAAGCTGAAAAATAACAGGAAAACATTTTAAAAAAAATCAATGGCAGGCAATCTAAAGATTTTTCTATTATTTCAACAACAAAATATATGAATTTGGCCTTATTGATCTGAATAAAAACAAATTCATGTCAAACCTTAGTGAGCATTTTTCCATGGAATAGATCTTATTTTAGGTTTACATTGCTCAACAAATGAATTTTTCTGCTGTTATTGTACATAATCAATACCCAGATGAAGAACTGATCAATATGGGTGGTAGTGAATGTGAGTATAAACAAAGCCAAATATCAAGATAGCTTTCCTTCTCCTCTACACTAATCTCTCTCAGAAGCTGTAGCCACATCCAGCACATCCGTCAGAACACCTGTTGATGAAGGTGCAAATGTCCATGAGAAATTTGGAAAGAAAAGTATGAAGATATAAATTGGGAGGTTTCTGTCAAAAACATGTCATTGATGGGGTTGATACAGTGGTTGACAAATTACTCCAGTCCCAAGTTTTCTTTTACACATCCTCATCAGCCCCCTCTCCTTGTTCCTTTTACAGGTGCTTGCTGCACAAAGACTTGGCTACAGTGGTGTTATTGTACATAATTATAAATCAGAAGGAGAAAAAAGGGAAAAAATGAAAGGAGGAAAAGGTTGGTTGTAATGTCAGAAAAATAAAGTGAAGACTAGAAAATACAGCATTTTTAATTCTCAAGAATGAAATATTTATTTCAAATATGATGAGTATATTTTAAACAAATAATTTGGAACAATGAAATAAGGATTATCAGTACTATCAAATATAGTACATGTATACTTTACATTTTTACTCTAATGCATTTGTATGTAAAAATAAGTTCCTTGGTAATTGGTCAAAAACCACTGCTAGTAAGTAAAGGATTTACCATTGAGAGAATTGTGATACAAGTCTTAGCTTTTCAAAAAAGCTGATCTGATTAAATAGATAGCTTTTTGTAATGTTCCTGATAAAGAGAAACAATGCATATGATACCTGATATATTTATTTTAATATAAAATTAGTTCTGGACGAATAATTTTCCAACAGGTTCAGTATTTGATAAAGGTGGTCCCTTATTCTAATAAACAATGTTGCATGGTATGGCTGTAACAAGCCAACAAAAAAAGGTGGTAAAGATGGTCTTAAACTCTCATTTCAATTAATTCTTTCTTTTGTGCAAGGAAAGAAATCAACTTTTGAGTTACAGCTTTTTGTTCAGGTAATTTTTTTTTCTTTTCACAGGTAAAATTAGTTATCTCTAACAATCTAATTTAGTTCTATACTACATCAATACATTAGGACAATCTAAATATAAATCCCTTTTCTAAATCTCCATTGACATTATTCAAAGCTAAGGTACTATTTGGGCTTAATTGTTCACTTTGGTAGTCAATACAGTTTCATATTGTATCTTATATTTTTTTTAAATACTTAGTAATCAAATATGACCTCCTTGAAAAATAACAAAATGAAACATAAGTTACTTGCTATATTTTGAGAAAATGAGGTTGAATAATGGGAATTTTTCTCATTTAAACAAAAATTATTATAACTTTGGGGAAAAAAAGTGTACTTGTATTTTTGAGGATGAGTGGTCAAATCAAATGTCTTTAAAAGCTCTACTAAATATACAAAGAGAAAAAATTTATGCCATTAAATTTTTTTTTTTAATGATTACCAACTTGCTAGAAAAAAGTTACTGTGAGTTCAGAATTTTTTTAATAAATGTTTTTATACTTATGAAAATTCACTATGATAGGTAAAGCAAAAATGAAAACGCACATAAAGTGACATTTTAAGTTTTGATAGTATTTTTGTATGCGGCATTTCCTGAAATCGAAATAAAAATTCAGACATTTTTAGCTCACCTGGCCCAAAGGGCCAAGTGAGCTTTTCTCATCACTTGTCGTCCGTCGTCGTTAACTTTTACAAAAATCTTCTCCTCTGAAACTACTCGGCCAAATTAAACAAAAACTTGGCCACAATCATCATTAGGGTATCTAGTTTAAAAAATGTGTCCGGTGACCCGGCCAACCAACCAAGATGGCCACCATGGCTAAAAATAGAACATAGGGGTAAAATGTAGATTTTGGCTTATATCTCTGAAACCAAAGCATGTAGAGCAAATCTGACACGGGGGTAAAATTGTTTATCAGGTCAAGATCTATCTGCCCTGAAATTTTCAGATGAATCTGACAACCCGTTGTTGGGTTGCTGCCCCTTAATTGGTAATTTTATTGGTTATTATCTTGAATATTATTATAGATAGAGATAAACTGTAAACAGCAATAATGTTCAGCAAAGAAAGATCTACAATTAAGTCAACTTGACCAAAATGGTCAGTTGACCCCTTAAGGAGTTATTGCCCTTTATAGTCAATTTTTGTCGAGCCTGCGACTTTTGTCGCAGAAAGCTCGACATAGGGATAGCGATCCGGCGGCTGCGGCGTTAGCTAACTTCTTAAAAGCTTTATATTTTAGAAGGTGGAAGACCTGGATGCTTCATACTTTGTATATGGATGCCTCATGTTACGAAGTTTCCGTCAGTCACATGTCCAATTTCCTTGACCTCATTTTCATGGTTCAGTGACTACTTGAAAAAAAAGTTCAGATTATTTGTAATGTTAAATTCTCTCTTATTATAAGTAATAGGATAACTATATTTAGTATGTGCGTACCTTGCAAGGTCCTCATGCCTGTCAGACAGTTTTCACTTGACCTCGACCTCATTTCATGGATCAGTGAACAAGGTTAAGTTTTGGTGGTCAAGTCCATATCTCAGATACTATAAGCAATAGGTCTAGTATATTTGGTGTATGGAAGGACTGTAAGGTGTACATGTCCAACTGGCAGGTGTCATCTGACCTTGACCTCATTTTCATGGTTCAGTGGTTATAGTTAAGTTTTTGTGTTTTGGTCTGTTTTTCTTATACTGTATGCAATAGGTCTATTATATTTGGTGTATGGAATGATTGTAAGGTGTACATGTCCAACTGGCAGGTGTCATCTGACCTTGACCTCATTTTCATGGTTCAGTGGTTATAGTTAAGTTTTTGTGTTTTGGTCTGTTTTTCTTATACTGTATGCAATAGGTCTATTATATTTGGTGTATGGAATGATTGTAAGGTGTACATGTCCAACTGGCAGGTGTCATCTGACCTTGACCTCATTTTCATGGTTCAGTGGTTATAGTTAAGTTTTTGTGTTTTGGTCCGTTTTTCTTATACTTTATCCAATAGGTCTATTATATTTGGTGTATGGAATGATTGTAAGGTGTACATGTCCAACTGGCAGGTGTCATCTGACCTTGACCTCATTTTCATGGTTCAGTGGTTATAGTTAAGTTTTTGTGTTTAGGTCCGTTTTTCTTATACTTTATCCAATAGGTCTACTATATTTGGTGTATGGAATGATTGTAAGGTGTACATGTCCAACTGGCAGGTGTCATCTGACTTTGACCTCATTTTCATGGTTCAGTGGTCAAAGTTAAGTTTTTGAGTTTTGGTCTTTTTTCTTATACTATTATGCAATCAGTCAACTATATTTGGTGTATGGAAATATTCTATGTACATGTCAGTCTCGCAGGTTTTATTTGACCTTGACCTCATTTTCACAGTTCATTGCTCAGTGTTAAGTTTATGTGTTTCAGTCTGTTTTTCTTAAACTATAAGCAATAGGTCAGCTATATTTGTTGTATGGAAGGATTGTAAGCTGTTCATGTCTGCCTGGCATGGTTCATCTGACGTTGACCTCATTTTCACGATTCATTGGTCAATGTTTAGTTTTCTTGGTTAAGTCTGTTTCTTAGAAACTATAAGCAATAGGTCAACTATATTTAGTGTATTGAATGATTGTAAGGTGTACATGTATTTCTTGTTTGGTTTATATGACCTTGACTTCATTTTCTTGGATCATGTTCAGTTTATGTAATAGTTGTAGTAAAGCTTTCATTTAGGACTATCAACATAATATCAATGGTTAGTAAAGAAGGCGAGACATTTCAGTGTGTCCACTCTTGTTAACCATTTTTCGTAAATTTTTGTAATCTTTTATAAAAAATTTCTCCTCTAAAACTACTAAGACAAATTTAACCAAACTTGTCCACAATCATCATTAGGGTATCTAGTTTAAAAAATGTGTCCGATGACCCCGCCCGCGAACCAAAATGGCCGACATGGCTAAAAAATAGTACATAGGGTAAAATGCAGTTTTTGGCTCATATCTCTGAAACCAAAGCATTTAGAGCAAATCTGACACAGGGTACAATTGTTTATCAGGTCAAGATCTATCTGCCCTTAAATTTTCAGACCAGTCAGGCAACACGTTGTTGGGTTGCTGCCCCTGAATTGGTAATTTTAAGAAAATTTTGCAGCTTTTGGTTATTATCTTGAATATTATTATAGATAGAGATAAACTGTAAACAGCAATAATGTACAGCAAAGTAAGATCTACAAATAAGTCAACATGACCAAAATTGTCAATTGACCCCTTAAGGAGTTATTGCCCTTTATAGTCAATTTTTTACAATTTTCATAAATTTTGTAAATTTTTGTAAATTTTTACAAAATATTTTCCACTGTAACTACTGGGCCAAGTTCATTATAGATAGAGATAATTGTAAGCAGCAAGAATGTTCAGTAAAGTAAGATTTACAAACACATCACCATCACCAAAACACAATTTTGTCATGAATCCATCTGTGTCCTTTGTTTAATATGCACATATACCAAGGTGAGCGACACAGGCTCTTTAGAGCCTCTAGTTTTTTCTTTCAACAATTGCAATGATAAATGCATGCAGAAATTTATTTGTTTGATGCATTTCCTGAAATCGAAATAGAAATTCAAACATTTTTTGTCCATTCAACAATTGCAATGATAAATGCATGCAGAAATTTGTGAATAAAATTTACATTTTTCCTGGACAATAATCATGCTCTATGTTATAAAATTTACCTAAAATAAGCCTTTCTATTTTGCTAAAATTTAACAAGTATCTCATATGGTGTCATAGTCAAATTTATCTATCACACCACAGCTATTGACTTTTTCTTATGAAAAGCATTTGCTTAGCTATTTAGAAAATATGTTTCAAAATGTTGTTGTAATTATCAGCAAATTTACAAGGCGAAATAAGGCCAGAAAAAAAACCCTTTCCTTTTGTTTGTACCGTACTGTGGATTCATTTATTGTTGTGGATTGAGGAATGCTTTTGTCAAAGTATGTATGTAAGCCAATAGAAAATTTATATTTGTTTGAACATTTAGATTGGTGGTTTACTTACACCCACGAAATCCATGAATATTGGTATCCAACGAATAATAATGAAACCACAGTATTACCTAATTATGGCACTTTCAAATGTTTCTGGATAACTCTAATTTATGGAGTAGATAGACTTGGCCAGAGGAAACACTGGAGCAATTATTTCTCTTTTTCATAACAAACTGATAAACATATTCCTAATATTTGTTATTGTTTTAAATAGAAAGAAAATTTTGAACATATTACTGTTCACACTATGACATGACTTAGAATGAACTGCCATTTCTGTACTGTGTGATTATACTTGCAAAGCTTTGTCCTAACTGTTCTGGTATTACCATTATTGTAATACAATGGATGCTAGCTGTCATTGAAACAGATATACACTTGTTGAATCTATTTTCTGATGACTTCAATGTCTAATCTTTGCCTTACAGAGTCTTGTTACTAAATAA
Organism: Mytilus californianus; assembly: GCF_021869535.1. Taxonomy (NCBI): domain Eukaryota; kingdom Metazoa; phylum Mollusca; class Bivalvia; order Mytilida; family Mytilidae; genus Mytilus; species Mytilus californianus. The sequence goes on along the minus strand of NW_026262690.1, from coordinate 29,021,518 downwards.
TAAAAAAATATTTCTTTCTGTAACAATTATCTTGCATCTCATTACATACCGTATACATTTATTATAAAGCAGTTAAAAGTTAAACAAAACCTTTTCATTATTTACTCTGATAAAAATACTTGACTCTCAATTAGTTGGCATATTCTTCAGTAGCTATTGAATCTCAGGCACTAGTTATGCTCTCATTCATGTCATGATTGTTACTGTTCCCATTAGTAGCTGTTTCCTTATTATTGAACACGTTAAATCCAAGACACCAAGTATCTTTAATACCGTACCTGAACAATACCTTATTGCTAATTTCTTAAAGTAAAAACACATAGTTTTGTTTTGTTGATACAATTTGTTGGTTATAAATGATGACAAAATGAACATTTTTCTTTACAGATGCAAATCAAGTACACATTCCATCAGTTTTTGTTGGTTACTATGATGGGGATAATTTAGGGAAATATTATGTGTTTAATGCCTCAGATGGCAGGTATGTAACACACCATTCTTTTCTTACCATGCTTACTGTCAGGTTACTTGTGTGATCATTTTTTATCAAAATAGTAAATGGTAGCCAAAATATATGATTTAAAAATGGTATAATATTGTAAAATAATTTCAGTGTTCATTCATTGCTCTTTTTTTTTTTAATTTTTAAGCATGCATCTCCTGTTTGAAACCAAAATAAATTTATCTTTCTTAAATGAACACAAACTACTGAAATTTGTCTATTTAGTCCTAACTTTCTGTGATATAACAATGCAAATGTCAAGGTATACAAGATATGTTTATACACCAATATGCCAAGGTATTTTCCTAGTCTCACAAACTGAAAATAAAACTCAAATAGGATACACTTGTATTATTTTGAAAAATTCTTTTGAGATCAAAGCTTTTTTCCATTAAAATACTAATATGGTCAATTTTGTTATCAGCTGTTTCTTTTAATTGACACCAAGTCTTTCAGAGACTACACAACCCCATTTAAGGACAGTGCATGGGGTCTATGTAAAAGGAAGTAGAATTGGTAAATGTACAGAATTAGGAGAAGCTTTAATGACAACAAACTTAACACCTCAATAATAATCTTAATATAGATACATTAATTTATTTACAATTTATTATTTGATTATTTGTTACACAACTTTAAGTTACTTTAAAAATTGCATGGAATATTCAGTAATTTGTAAATATTTCATAGATTAATGTTTGATCAAAATGATGTACAAATGTATTATTTTTCTGCCCTCGCAATAGCGGAAGGGGCATTAAGTGTTACCCTTGTCCGTCCGTACATCCCCAAAATTGGTTTCCATTCTCTAACTTTAGTTTGCCTCAACCAAATGTTATAAAACTTATACACAATGCTTATTATCACAAAACACAGATCAAATTCGAAATTGGGTGGCATCACTTTTACTGTTCATGAGTTATGCTCCTTTATAACTTTAGTTTGCGTAAAGCAAACGTTATGAAACTTTTATACAATGCTTAAAATCACAAAAAGGTCTTAACTACGTGAATCCTGCATCTGTATGTGAAAGTTGACTCATGCATATTTACAACGTCTCTCAAATTTCTCCATTTATTTCCTTCTGTAAAACATATGCTCTAGATGATTAGCTAAAAATTTCAAACCACAGAAGTATATTTCCACATGAAATATCATGTGTCAAACTCTACTAAATCAAAACTTACTGTAAAATAAACTTAACACAAATATTTTACATTTTGATTCATTTCTTTTTCAGTAGTTTTTTTACTCTCTCCCCCCCCCCACACACACACACACACACACCTGATATAGGTTTATTTATACTAGTAAATATTAAACTGTCTTCTATTTTCACACTCTTGGCAGTTTTAGATATTCAGGTATTTATAAATTTTTCTATTGATTTATTATTTCAGGTATCTTGTAAAGATAGATAAAGAAGGGTTTGACTTTAAACCCTATTTGTTATGGCCATTTGCTATAGTTGTTGGTACCTGTTTTGTGTTAATGTTAATATTTATGGTAAGTCAACTCATTCATCACATTGTGTTGTAGAAAATTATAGGAACTTACATGTTAGGTTCTAGAATAACACTATTTTTTATGCCCTGCTTACAATGAAGTTGTGGTTAAATCTACTTGAAACTTAGTAAACATGCATGTTCTTTATGCTGTGGACTTTTTAAAATATATACCAAATTAGGGTTTGGACCAAAATTTAATTGTTCACTGATGAGGTCTAAGTTTTGGTTGAAGGTAGTTCCCTTTTTGACCCAACCTTTTGCCTTAAACAGTCACACATTTCCGGTCATAAAAGTGACATGATTATTAAGTACTATCAAAACAAACCCTACTTTAGTACCTTATCATTTTAATCAAGGTTTTAAAATTAGTTGTCGGACAGCTAAAATTTACCTGTTCAGGCGACAGGTAAACTATTTTGTACCGGACATTGATCGGTCTATTCAAAATTATTTTCTTACATTTAAGCTGTTTGCATCTAATTAATTTAGTCAGAAAGATTAAATTTGTCTGAAATACGTTTACTCTAGCAGTGTGGCTATACTGTAATCCCCTTGTCTGTCTATTTCTCCATCAATTTATATCTTTACTCTAGCAGTGGGACTATACTGTAATCCCCTTGTCTGTCTATTTCTCTATCAATTTATATCTTTACTCTAGCAGTGGGGCTATACTGTAATCCCAATGTCTGTCCATTTCTACAACAATTTATACCTTTTCTCTAGCGGTGGTGCTGTACTGTAATCCCCTTGTCTCCATTTCTCTGACAATTTATACCTTTACTCTAGGATTGGCCTATACTGTAATCCTGTTGTCTGTCCATTTCTACAACAATTTATACCTTTACTCTAGCAGTGGGCTATACTGTAATCCCGTTGTCTCTATTTCACCATCAATTTATACCTTTACTCTAGCAGTGGGGCTATACTGTAATCCCATTGTCTGTCCATTTCTCGAACAATTTATACCTTTTACTCTAGCAGTGGGGCTATACTGTAATCCTGTTGTCTGTCCATTTCTACAACAATTTAAAACCTTTACTCAAGCAGTAGGGCTAAACTGGAATCCCCTTGTCTGTCCATTTCTCCAACAATTTATACCTTTACTCTAGGATTGGGATATACTATAATCCTGTTGTCTGTCCATTTCTCCAACAATTTATACCTTTACTCTAGCAGTGGGGCTAAACTGTAATCCTGTTGTCTGTCCATTTCTCCAACAATTTATACCTTCACTCTAGCAGTGGGGCTATACTGTAATCCCGTTGTCTGTCCATTTCTTCAACAATTTATACCTTTACTCAAGCAGTGGGGCTAAACTGGAATCCCCTTGTCTGTCCATTTCTCCAACAATTTATACCTTTACTCTAGGATTGGGATATACTGTAATCCTGTTGTCTGTCTATTTCTCCAACAATTTATACCTTCACTCTAGCGGTGGGCTAAACTGTAATCCTGTTGTCTGTCCATTTCTCCAACAATTTATACCTTCACTCTAGCGGTGGGGCTATACTGTAATCCCGTTGTCTGTCCATTTCTTCAACAATTTATACCTTTACTCCAGCAGTGGGGCTATACTGTAATCCTGTTATCTGTCCATTTCTCCAACAATTTTTATACGACCGCAAAAAAATTTTTGTGGTCGTATATTGGTATGACGTTGGCGTCGTCGTCGTCGTCGTCCGGCGTCGTCGTCGGCGTCGTCCGAAGACACATTGGTTTTCGCACTCTAACTTTAGTTTAAGTGAATGGATCTTTATGAAATTTTACCACAAGGTTCAATACAACAAAAGGAAGGTTGGGATTGATTTTGGGGGTTATGGTAATAACAGTAAAGGAATTAGGGGCCAAAAATAAGCATTTTTGTAACTTCCAGACATAACTTGTGTGTTAGTGTATGGATCTCTCTGACATTGTACCACAAGGTTCCATATCACTAAAGGAATGCTGGGATTGATTTTGGGGGTAATTGCCTCCAAATTTTAGGAATTAGGGGCCAAAAAAGGGGCAAAAAACAAGCATTTTTCTAGTTTCATGACAATAACTTGTGTGTAAGTGTATGGATCTTTCTGAAATTGTACTACAAGGTTCCATATCACAAAGGGAAAGCTGGGTTTGAGTTTGGGGGTAATTGCCCTAAACGTTTAGGAATTTGGGGCCAAAAAGGGGCCAAAAAACACATTTTTTTCTAGTTTCCAGACAATAACTTGTGTTCAAGTGTATGGATCTCTCTGAAATTGTACTGCAAGGTACCATACCACAAAGGGAAGGCTGGGATTGAGTTTGGGGGTGATGAATCATAATGGGGGTTCAAAAAATTTTGGGGGGGGATTTTTTTTTTTTTCCTTTTTTTTCTTTTTTTCCTTTTTTGTTTCTTTTAAAATTTTCCATTTTAAGTTGGTTATTTCTGATTTATATTTAAAATCAAATAATAATGATATGGTAGGAGATACACACCAAACAGGATGTGTAAATTATTATATAATAAGTATTGTGCAATAGCAAGAAATTTTCAATTGCACAGTATTGCACAATAGCAAGAAATCTTCAATTGCACAGTATTGCGCAATAGCAAGAAATCTTCAATTGCACAGTACTGCGCAATAGCAAGAAATATCCAATAGCACAATATTGCGCAATAGCAAGAAATTGTCAATTGTACAGTATTGCGCAATAGCAAGAAATATTCAATTGCACAGTATTGTGCAAAAGAAGATACTTCGTATAAATTGCTTATTTCTTGACCAATTTCAATGGGGTTTTATTCTTGATTTCATGGGGTTCTTTAATATGCTGAATCTAACCGTGTATTTAGTTTTTGGATTTTGGGCCCCGTTTTTAAATTGGTCCACATTGAGGTCCAAAGGGTCCAAAATTAAACTTTGTTTGATTTCATCAAAAATTGAATTATTGGGGTTCTTTGATATGCCGAATCTAACTGTGTATTTAGATTCTTAAATTTTGGTTCCGTTTTCAAATTGGTCTACATTAAGGTCCAAAGGGTCCAAAATTAAACTTAGTTTGATTTTAACAAAAATTGAATTCTTAGGGTTCTTTGATATGCTGAATCTAAACATGTATTTAGATTTTTGATTATGGGCCCAGTTTTCAAGTTGGTCCAAATCGGGGTCCAAAATTAAACTTTGTTTGATTTCAACAAAAATTGAATATATGGGGTTCTTTGATATGCTGAATCTAACCATGTATTTAGATTTTTGATTTTTGGGCCCCGTTATCAACTTTGTCCACATTGAGGTCAAAAGGGTCCAAAATTAAACTTTGTTTGATTTCATCAAAAATTGAATTATTGGGGTTCTTTGATATGCCGAATCTAACCGTGTATTTAGATTCTTAATTTTTGGTTCCGTTTTCAAATTGGTCTACATTAAGGTCCAAAGGGTCCAAAATTAAACTTAGTTTGATTTTAACAAAAATTGAATTCTTAGGGTTCTTTGATATGCTGAATCTAAACATGTATTTAGATTTTTGATTATGGGCCCAGTTTTCAAGTTGGTCCAAATCGGGGTCCAAAATTAAACTTTGTTTGATTTCAACAAAAATTGAATATATGGGGTTCTTTGATATGCTGAATCTAACCATGTATTTAGATTTTGGATATTGGACCATAATAGGTGAATGTCCAATTTAAAATTTTTAAGTTCTTAGACCACATTCAATCTGTGTTAGAAACCTATGCTGTGTCAAATATTTAATCACAATCCAAATCCAAAGCTGTATCAAGCTTGAATGTTGTGTCCATACTTCCCCCAACTGTTCAGGGTTCGACCTCTGCGGTCGTATCAAGCTGCCCCCTGCGGAGCATTTTATTACCTCTACTCTAGCAATGGGGCTATACTGTAATCCCATTGTCCATTTCTACAACAATTTATACCTTTACTCTAGCAGTAGGGATTTACAGTAATCCTCTTGTCTGTCCATTTCTACAACAATTCATACCTTTACTCTAGCAGTAGGGATTTACAGTAATCCTCTTGTCTGTCCATTTCTACAACAATTTATACCTTTACTCTAGCAGTTGGGCTATACAGTAATCCCGTTGTCTGTCCATTTCTCCAACAATTTATACCTTTACTCTAGCAGTAGGGATTTACAGTAATCCTCTTGTCTGTCCATTTCTACAACAATTTATACCTTTACTCTAGCAGTAGGGCTATACAGTAATCCTCTTGTCAGTCCATTTCTACAACAATTTATACCTTTACTCCAGCAGTGGGGCTATACTGTAATCCCGTTGTCTGTCCATTTCTCCAACAATTTTTACCTTTACTCTAGCAATGGGGCTATACTGTAATCCCATTGTCTGTCCATTTCTACAACAATTTATACCTTTACTCTAGCAGTAGGGCTATACTGTAATCCCGTTGTCTGTCCATTTGTACAACAATTTATACCTTTATTCTAGCAGTAGGGATTTACAGTAATCCTCTTGTCTGTCCATTTCTACAACAATTTATACCTTTACTCTAGCAGTAGGGCTATACATTAATCCTCTTGTCAGTCCATTTCTACAACAATTTTTACCTTTACTCCAGCAGTGGGGCTATACTGTAATCCCGTTGTCTGTCCATTTCTCCAACAATTTTTACCTTTACTCTAGCAATGGGGCTATACTGTAATCCCATTGTCTGTCCATTTCTACAACAATTTATACCTTTACTCTAGCAGTAGGGATTTACAGTAATCCTCTTGTCTGTCCATTTCTACAACAATTTATACCTTTACTCTAGCAGTAGGGCTATACAGTAATCCTCTTGTCAGTCCATTTCTACAACAATTTTTACCTTTACTCCAGCAGTGGGGCTATACTGTAATCCCCTTGTCTGTCCATTTCTCCAACAATTTATACCTTTACTCTAGGATTGGGATATACTGTAATCCTGTTGTCTGTCCATTTCTCCAACAATTTATACCTTTACTCTAGCAGTGGGGCTAGACTGTAATCCCGTTGTCTGTCCATTTCTCCAACAATTTATACCTTCACTCTAGCGGTGGGGCTAAACTGTAATCCCGTTGTCTGTCCGTTTCTCCAACAATTTATACCTTCACTCTAGCGGTGGGGCTATACTGTAATCCCGTTGTCTGTCCATTTCTTCAACAATTTATACCTTTACTCCAGCAGTGGGGCTATACTGTAATCCTGTTATCTGTCAATTTCTCCAACAATTTTTACCTCTACTCTAGCAATGGGGCTATACTGTAATCCCATTGTCGGTCCATTTCTACAACAATTTATACCTTTACTCTAGCAGTAGGGATTTACAGTAATCCTCTTGTCTGTCCATTTCTACAACAATTCATACCTTTACTCTAGCAGTAGGGATTTACAGTAATCCTCTTGTCTGTCCATTTCTACAACAATTTATACCTTTACTCTAGCAGTTGGGCTATACAGTAATCCCGTTGTCTGTCCATTTCTACAACAATTTATACCTTTACTCTAGCAGTAGGGCTATACAGTAAACCTCTTGTCTGTCTATTTCTTCAACAATTTATACCTTTACTCTAGCAGTAGGGCTATACAGTAATCCTCTTGTCTGTCCATTTCTACAACAATTTATTCCTTTACTATAGCAGTGGGTCTATACTGTAATCCCGTTGTCTGTCCATTTCTACAACAATTTATACCTATAGTCTAGCAATGGGGCTATACTGTAATCCCGTTGTCTGTCCATATCTGCAACAATTTATACCTTTACTCTAGCAGTAGGGCTATACAGTAATCCTCTTGTCAGTCCATTTCTACAACAATTTATACCTTTACTCCAGCAGTGGGGCTATACTGTAATCCCGTTGTCTGTCCATTTCTCCAACAATTTTTACCTTTACTCTAGCAATGGGGCTATACTGTAATCCCATTGTCTGTCCATTTCTACAACAATTTATACCTTTACTCTAGCAGTAGGGCTATACTGTAATCCCGTTGTCTGTCCATTTGTACAACAATTTATACCTTTACTTTAGCAGTAGGGATTTACAGGAATCCTCTTGTCTGTCCATTTCTACAACAATTTATACCTTTACTCTAGCAGTAGGGCTATACAGTAATCCTCTTGTCAGTCCATTTCTACAACAATTTATACCTTTACTCCAGCAGTGGGGCTATACTGTAATCCCGTTGTCTGTCCATTTCTCCAACAATTTTTACCTTTACTCTAGCAATGGGGCTATACTGTAATCCCATTGTCTGTCCATTTCTACAACAATTTATACCTCTACTCTAGCAATGGGGCTATACAGTAATCCTGTTGTCTGTCCATTTCTACAACAATTTATACCTTTACTCTAGCAGTAGGGCTATACAGTAAACCTCTTGTCTGTCTATTTCTACAACAATTTATACCTTTACTCTAGCAGTAGGGCTATACAGTAATCCTCTTGTCTGTCCATTTCTACAACAATTTATTCCTTTACTATAACAGTGGGTCTATACTGTAAACCCGTTGTCTGTCCATTTCTACAACAATTTATACCTATAGTCTAGCAATGGGGCTATACTGTAATCCCGTTGTCTGTCCATATCTGCAACAATTTATACCTTTACTCTAGCAGTAGGGCTATACAGTAATCCTCTTGTCTGTCCATTTCTCCAACAATTTATACCTTTACTCTATCAGTAGGGCTATACAGTAATCCTCTTGTCTGTCCATTTCTCCAACAATTTATTCCTTTACTATAGCAGTGGGTCTATACAGTAAACCTCTTGTCTGTCCATTTCTACAACAATTTATACCTTTACTCTAGCAATGGGTCTATACTGTAATCCTCTTGTCTGTCCATTTCTACAACAATTTATACCTTTACTCTAGCAGTAGGGATTTACAGTAATCCTCTTGTCTGTCCATTTCTACAACAATTTATACCTTTACTCTAGCAGTAGGGCTATACAGTAATCCTCTTGTCTGTCCATTTCTACAACAATTTATACCTTTACTCTAGCAATGGGTCTATACTGTAATCCCATTGTCTGTCCATTTCTCCAACAATTTATACCTTTACTCTAGCAGTAGGGCTATACAGTAATACTCTTGTCTGTCCATTTCTACAACAATTTATACCTTTACTCCAGCAGTGGGGCTATACTGTAATCCTGTTGTCTGTCCATTTCTCAATCAATTTATACCTTTACTATAGCAGTGGGTCTATACAGTAATCCTCTTGTCTGTCCATTTCTACAACAATTTATACCTTTACTCTAGCAGTAGGGCTATACAGTAATCCTCTTGTCTGTCCATTTCTACAACAATTTATACCTTTACTCTAGCAATGGGTCTATACTGTAATCCCATTGTCTGTCCATTTCTCCAACAATTTATACCTTTACTCTAGCAGTAGGGCTATACAGTAATCCACTTGTCTGTCCATTTCTACAACAATTTATACCTTTACTCTAGCAGTAGGGCTATACAGTAATCCTCTTGTCAGTCCATTTCTACAACAATTTATACCTTTACTCCAGCAGTGGGGCTATACTGTAATCCCATTGTCTGTCCATTTCTCCAACAATTTATACCTTTACTCTAGCAGTAGGGCTATACAGTAATCCACTTGTCTGTCCATTTCTACAACAATTTATACCTTTACTCTAGCAGTAGGGCTATACAGTAATCCTCTTGTCAGTCCATTTCTACAACAATTTATACCTTTACTCCAGCAGTGGGGCTATACTGTAATCCCGTTGTCTGTCCATTTCTCCAACAATTTTTACCTTTACTCCAGCAGTGGGGCTATACTGTAATCCTGTTGTCTGTCCATTTCTCAATCAATTTATACCTTTACTATAGCAGTGGGTCTATACAGTAATCCTCTTGTCTGTCCATTTCTACAACAATTTATACCTTTACTCTAGCAATGGGGCTATACTGTAATCCCATTGTCTGTCCATTTCTCCAACAATTTATACCTTTACTCTAGCAGTAGGGCTATACAGTTATCCTCTTGTCTGTCCATTTCTCCAACAATTTATACCTTCGCTGTAGCAGTAGGCCTTTACTGTAACCCCCTTGTCTGTCCATTTCTCCAACAAATATTTTTGTCACACTTTTCATATTTGGACAGGAGTTTGACAGTGATAAGTTGTATGGTGCTTCTGCTTTTCTGATTTGTCAGAAACATACATCCTGGTTTCCCATACATTGAATTTCCAATATGTTATAGAATAGAATAAATTCATATGCAACATAACACTGAATACTTGTAAAATGTGTAAGTACAGTTGAGGTTTGTTTTCCTGTATTCCAATACCTTGATTTGTAAAAGATACACAACACACATACATTGCTGCATTAACACATGTATGATTGTAAATAATTACATTTTTTTAAATGAATCTAATGGTGTCAAATGATTAGAGAAATGAAGTAAGAGTTATACATTTGATATAGATAATTGTATTGTATTTTCAGCTTGTTAGATTTTGTCGTGATCTACACAAGAAGAGGAAGTCCAGGCTCTCAACTAAACATCTGAAAAAGATTCCCATCAAAAAGTTTAAAAAAGGTATTTTGTTATCTATCTATATATTAGATTGTACCAGTTTTATCTTCAGTTACACCAATCCCTCTTGCCCTTTATATTTACCATGGTGCTATCAGAATAGATTTTATACTGTAAATTCAGAAATTATTGCGTGCATTTATTATTGCGATTTTGTCATTTTAGACTAAAATGTGATTTTAATTTCAAAATGCGAGTTTAAATTATTGCGATTATAACCCTGTTGCATTTTCGCAATAATAAAAACATCGCAATAATTTCTGAATTTACAGTATTAGAATGTACAACTGTAATATAAATGTGCTATAATTTCAGGGAAGCAGGGCTATTTTCAAATGCAGTGGTACTATTCAAAAATAATTTGTTGAAATCTTGCTAAAATAGATAATTGTGAAAGGAAGGTTGTTGAAATGGTCAGAAATATTTAAAGGGGCCTTAGTCAGGAAACAAGTTTGGAGAGGTCAAATGAAAATATATGACCTATTGATCTCATTATTTAATTCAGATGCCATATGACGGAAATACTAAATTAACCCCTTGCAGGAGTTACTATCCTTAAATAGAAATTATATGTAGCATTTCTGATTTTTTTTTAAAAGGCTGGAGGCTTGGACAGTCTTGAGATACGGACAAATCTAGTTTTTACAAATGAAGTATTAATTACTTTTTTATTCTGACTTTTGTTATTTAAATGTGTCTAGTCATAAATGAATTAACTACCAGTAATACAAAATCAATGAAGTTTAGGCACTATTTTTACTGTGTAAACAAACAACTAATCAATTAACAGTGAAGGTTAAAGAAAATTGTTAACAAATATTAAAACAAATATATTTTATCTTTTCCAGGTGATGTGTATGATGTATGTGCAATTTGTTTGGATGATTATGAAGAGGGAGAAAAATTACGGGTCCTGCCATGTGCTCATGGTTAGTATTATTATCAACATAGAATTTTTGTCAGCTGACCATGTTTAAAGTCTATTGTATAGCAACCAATTATGACATAGAAGGTGATAGAATGTAATCAAATTTAAGTGGAATAAGAACTTGTTTACAACCACATATTTTTAGTGATTGGTATATACTAAAACAACAAAACATTGTCATGGGGATTAGTAAAGATTCATGTTATGTTTATTTCAATTTCAAATCTTTGTTTATACTTTATATTGGTGCTTTAATATCTTATATATCTCTAACAGGAAAAATTCTGAAAATGTATAATGGTTATTTTTGTTTATGGCTTAGATGATGATGAAGGATTGGTATTTTATGTCCAGAGGTAATTATTACATGCTTATCAGGAGGAGCACATGTTAAATTGTGATTTAAATCCTGCTTTGTATTTAACTGACACACTGAGCAGAATTTTTAACATGCTAGTTCACAAAGTGTCTGCAGGAAGACATGTCAACCTACTTAGACACATTATTCTGACTCCAAGCCAACAAGTCTTTGCTCTAACTCCTTAATGCAGTTTGCACAGCAGAGAAGCAGCAAGTAGTAATTTTGCAGTCTTAAGTTTGAACCTCTGGGGATTGAACCCACAACATCCTGCACTTTAGGCCAGTATGCTACCTTGAGACCACCAAGGTGTTTTATGGGTAATGATAGATAAAAATATTGTGTATACATCAATGAAACACATCAACATAAATAAATAAAAGACATTCAGAGGGCAACATAGTCCCAACAAAACTATTTATGGGGTTTATTAGTTCTGACAAAAGTAAAAGGTGGATAGTCTAGTCTATACAAGTTAACAAAAAATTGTTCCTGCTTGCTAAAAAAAAAAGACCGCTAAATGTTTGTATGTCCTTATTGCATTGCTCTTTGTCATAAAAAGATAATAGTTTTAGTATATTCAGAGATATCAGAATTTATAGTTTTATCACCAATAGAATAAGAAATTTGTTGTTTATTTTAGTGTACCACATTAAGTGTATAGATCCTTGGCTAACTAAGAGAAAAAAGACATGTCCTGTATGTAAACGTAAAGTTATACCGGGGAGTAATCCCGACTCAGATTCATCAGATGAGGACACAGAGAACGAGTCATCAAATGAACGCACTCCATTATTGATAAGCAACAATAATCAAGTAATGACTACACCAAGAAGATCTACTTTTGATAATTCTGGTATGTTATACAAAAATGGCACTATTTGACAGGTCACTTGTTTTTTTTTAAATTATAGCATTTATAACGCAGTGAATGATAGGTAAAGTATGAAACTACCTTTTTATGTGAAGTCTAAAAATTGTAGCAATTAAAAATCCATTTATGACTTTTTTTATGCACATCTTACATTGCTAACATATGCTTAATTAATGATAAAATGACCATCAGCATATGGTCACTTTTTATTAGGGTTGAGTGACTTAGAGCTTGTAGAGTAAGTATGAAATATTGGTCTATTCTCAGAAAGCTATTGTAATTTTTCAAATGTAATAATATTTAAAAACTACAGTCTTTTTGTTGGTACAAAACTGTTGAACTACATTTAATCAGTTAGGATAACATTTCACCTCCATGGTTTGCATTTCAGTAGAAAAATCTTCATCAATAATAGTGTACCTTTTAGTTGTTGTTGTAGTGTATCATTTGGTCTGCAACATTTCACCTCATAGAAAATTATGGTTATAAACCAGTGATAGTATTTCTCTTAAAGCAAACAATGTGCTGTAACAGTAGGACTTTTTAGGCCCCCGCCGTAGCGGAGGGGGCATTAAGTTTTACCCTTGTCCGTCTGTACGTATGTACGTCCCAAAATTGGTTTCCGTTCTCTAACTTCAGTTTGCCTAAACTAAATGTTATGAAACTTATACACAATGCTTATTACCACAAAATACAGATCAAGTTTGAATTTTGGTGGCATCACTTTAACCGTTCTAGAGTTATGCCCCTTTATTAATTGAAAAATTCCAAAATTTTTAGTTTCCGTTCTCTAACTAAAGTTTGCCCCTACCAAATGTTATGAAAATTATACACAATGCTTATTACGACAAAACACAGATCAAGTTTGAATTTTGTCGGGTCACTTTAACCATTCTCGAGTTATGCCCCTTTATAAATGGCAAAAAAAAATGCAAAATGTTTAGTTTCTGTTCTCTAACTTAAGTTGCCTCAACCAAATGTAATGAAACTTATACACAATGCTCATTACCACAAAACACTGATCAAGTTGAATTTTGGTGGCGTCACTTTAACCATTATCGAGTTAGGCCCCTTTATAAATCGAAAAATTGCAAAATTTTTAGTTTCCGTTCTGTAACTTAAGTTTGCCACAACAAAACATTATGAAACCTATACACAATACTTATTACCACAAAACTCCGATCTAGCACAAATTTGAGTAGCGACACTTTTATTGTTTTTGAGTTATGTCCCTTTATAATGTTGTACGCAAGCGGGGGCATCATCTGTGTCCATAGGGACACATTTTCCATTTATTTACATTTGTACAATGCTGTTTCCAATATTAATTATACCCCTGCTTGTTCTCTGACAAAAGTGATTCCCATTCTTAGATACTAAGTAACATATGGTCATGTTGATTTGTATAGAAATGGAATGTATATGTTCTCTGACAAAAGTGATTCCCATTCTTAGATACTAAGTAACATATGGTCATGTTGATTTGTATAGAAATGGAATGTATATGTTCTCTGACATAAGTAAGTCCCATTCTTAGATACTAAGTAACATATGGTCATGTTGATTTGTATAGAAATGGAATGTATATGTTCTCTGACATAAGTGATTCCCATTCTTAGATACTAAGTAACATATGGTCATGTTGATTTGTATAGAAATGGAATGTATATGTTCTCTGACAAAAGTAAGTCCCATTCTCAGATACTAAGTAACATATGGTCATGTTGATTTGTATAGAAATGGAATGTATATGTTCTCTGACAAAAGTAAGTCCCATTCTTAGATACTAAGTAACATATGGTCATGTTGATTTGTATAGAAATGGAATGTATATGTTCTCTGACAAAAGTAAGTCCCATTCTTAGATACTAAGTAACATATGGTCATGTTGATTTGTATTGAAATGGAATGTATATGTTTCCTTCTACAATAGGTTACCATGTTCTTTGTGTCATACTTAATTGAATTGTTTCATATTTTTCATGTTGGGGTCTTTTACAGCCGACCATACAGTATGGGTTTTTCTCATTGTTGAAGGCCGTACGGTTGCCTATAATTGCTTACATCCACTTCATTTGAACTTTGGTGGATAGTTGTCTCATTGGCAATCATACCACATCTCCTTATTTTTATACTTTGAACAGGTCTTAGTTTTAATTGTAGATTCTATTTAAGCAGCAACCTTATCCCGTTTTGTTCCACCAGTTGGAGTCTGTCCAGTTTTACTTTATCTATATATCGTTTACTTCTTACTTGAAGGACAGGTGATGTGTTAGTTTGACATAGTAGATGCTGATCAAGTTGATGTAAAACATTGTTGTTATATGAACAATTTCAAAAAATAAAATAAATCCAAATATAATTTTCTGTCATGCCAAGTAACATGTTTTTTGCTAAAGGGTTACCTGAAGCTGTAAGACAAGAAGTGACTACCGTTCATGTACGTACTCACAGAATAGAGGATTCTGATTCGGACTCGGATGATAATTCACTTTACCATACAGTTGGAGAAAGCCCAGAGGAACATTCTAGACCAAATACTGGAGCCATTAATATCACCTATGAAAGTTCAAGTGAGGAATCTGATGAAGAGAGTGACGAGGAAGATCATGATCAAGAAGAACATGCTGAAAGGGGTTCTAATGGGGAACATAGTGCTGAGGGTGCTAATGGAAACGCTGTTGTTGTTGTCATCAACAATGAAAAATCAGATAAAACTGTGAACCATGTTGTTTGAATATGATATTTAGAAGTGGTTTTGTTTTATTTCATTTTATTCCAATTTTGATGTGATACTCCATGTTAAAATGTTAGAAATATTTTGTATAATTTATTTATTTATTAATGTATATTAAATTTATGTTTATGCATCATATAGATCACTTGCTACTATTTTGTGCTATTATTTAAGCAAGTTCATTTATTCTTTTAATCTGTCAAATAAATTCAATACTGGTAATTAATAAAGTTAAAATTTGGTCCTCAGTTAGCATTTTCCTAGCATATATTTTTTGTTAGAGATATTGCTCTTATTCTTATTTTGTAAAGAATTGTGAAATTAATTTTCTGAATCGGATGAAAAGTCTTGGACCATTTTAATAGATCTAGTTTATATAAAGCTATTGTTGTCTTGATACAATACAAACATGCTCATATCTTATGGATTTTAGAACAGAAACTTTGTAGGATTACAACCTCTTTACAGATAAATAATTAAGCTTGTAGAGGCACTTGTTTTTATTGTTATGGCTCTAGTTCATGTTTGTTATTAATTTTTTTACTTTAAGAAGATATGATAATCCTTATGAATTTTTTGTAAGAGTTGATCCCTTTTCAATTTTAGTCATTATTTATCCTTTCGCAGAACTATATTTCATAGTGATTCTTCATATTGGAGTTACTAGGTTTGATTGAAAAGGCAAATGCTCTTTAAACAGAACTAGTTCTAATATGTTATGATGTCATAGTAAGAGATCAGCCTCTATTTTGTAAATAGTCAAGATCAAAGTTCATGTGACCAAAAAGTATGGTTATTCTAATGATGTCACAGCTAATAGCCATATTCTATTATTTGACGAAAGCTCACAAGAAATAATGATATATATGCAGCAGTGATAAATATTTTGTAGATAAAATTTTCATTTTCAAAAATGTTTTAACTTTAATTACAATAGTTGTATATATGTAATATATGATATAATCCATACCTTTATAACCATGATAAATAGTTCTACAGTTTTATGTTACATTTCCTGCAGTTGTTAATGACTAATATGTAAGAATTAAAGTTTTTTGTAATAGTGTGATATTTTGATATGTGTATTTATCTTTGGTAGTTGTTTCACTGATTAGGACTTGTAATGACTGTTGTGCATACCTGCCAACCTCTGAAACCTTAGATCTCCCCCTCAGCTATGACAGGGAGACTCCCTCTCAAAACGGGAGGGTTGGCAGGTATGGTTGTAGTTTTTGTTACATTGATTGTTGGGACAGGGCATTATAGTTACATTTGTGATTTGATAATAAGCTTATATTCATCATCATATACTATGCTATTTACTAATAGTTCTGTCAATGACAATAATCATTATAACAAATACTCAAAATGAGAAAAACACCAATATTTTATTGGCTCCATTAATATTAGAATTAAAAGTTGTTATCAATCCTAAAGATAACTTATATATTATTTTGGGTTAGAAATAAGGTTTACATGCAGTTTTCCTACCATTTTCATGCAGAAGCAGGAAAAATTTAGAGGTTTGAAAAAATAAGAACAGGTATCATAAATTAAATGAATACAACTTGATTCAAAACCTAATTCAGTCGGGATTTTGTCTATTGGATTTACTTATCTCTTGGTCAAGTCAATAATCTGCATGTGAAAAGTTGTCATTAGGATGAAGAAACATACAGACCTATTAAAAAATTAGGAAAAAAAACACAATGTGTGTTTATGGTTACCCGACTGACACATTTTTCATTACATTGAACCTTTGTCTCAATATGAAAATGAATGTCAGTTATCTTTCTGGGCACAAAACAATATGGTTTTGCACAGAATTAGAAATATTGGGTGAAACAATAAATCATATTGATATAAAGTTACAACAAACAGTCAAGATTACATATTATGATCTTGTGATAACTTTTCCTTGAAAAGAATAAAATGAAAAATAAGGAAAATTGAAATGTAGATTCCATAAGACCGATTTGTATTTATATTTTTTTACTTAATTGCCCTGCCATACAACTTAGATATTGTTTTCTTTGATTTAGATAATTGGACTATTTAATGTTTGAATACATTAGAAAATGATTAAATTCATTTATTTAAAGTGTCATAATCTAGGAAAATTCATTTTTGTACAATTTTCAGTCTAACAAAAATCTTTATTATGAAAACTAATTTATTTGGAATTGAAACTTATTTGATATTTTGAATATGTTCATGCTGTGCAGTTTTATAATTTTGCTTAAGCGGTAAATAATGCTTTGATTATACCTTTTTTACTGTAATCGATTACTAGTGTTATTCTCAGAACTTCTATAAAACAATTTTATACATTCTAGTCCTTAAATTAAATTTGTAAATAAAATATTATGATTACTGTTAAATTATTTTATTTTGTGGTTATCAATATTTGTGAGCAAAAATGCATTTTTCTAATTGTGTCTTAGGTATTTGCTTTAAAATGAAAAAAAAAAAAAAACCCCAACTATTTTTTTTTAATTTTGGTGCTTTCTAAGTCTCTGGATTTACCTACATTAGGAATGCTCAAACAAAACAAAAAATTGAAGGCCAAGGATGTATAACTACTTGAATATTTGATGAGCAATATGACCAAAATGACCCCAATAGAATAGCCAAATTCTTCTAAGGTCAAGTTTTCCTAAGGCAGTTGGAACACTTTTTTAGTCCCCTACCGACGAAGTCGAAGGGGACTTTAGGTTTACACTCTGTCTGTCTGTCTGTCTGTCCATCCATCCGTCTGTCCATCCATCAGTCAGGCAAATCAACTTTCCACACTTTTTTTCTTCGTTCTTGAAGATATTGATTTGATATTTAGTATATAGTTTTGCCATGACAAGTTATAGATCAAGTTCGAATTTTGTTCCGGTCTGATGATTTAGTCCAAAGTTATGGACCATAACTCTGGACCATATCTAATGTTAGAGTACTATGTTAAACCATATTTCTGTACAAAGGGAGATAACTCATTTTTTAAAAGACATTCTTTGGTAAATTATTTGAAGAATTTTTTGGCAGGTTTGTTTGTTATTTTGTATAAACTAATTTTCTGAATGCTTTATATATATAAAAAAAATAATAAAGGGAAATCCTTTAATTAGATAATAATCTATTTTTATTAATGTATATATTACATTACATTGTGTAGATAAAAATTGTTGACATTTTATAGATAAGTTACAAATCTATATTAGTTTGTGACAAATAAAAGAATAAATATTTGGAACTATTAATTATATTTGATTATAATTTGAAAATAGATATACACTGTATTACATCATATCTAATTTTAGTGAACTTTTAATCATATCTAATGTTAAAGTGTTTTCCACACTTTTTTTCATCATGCTTGAAGATATTGATTGATAATTGGTATATAGTTTTATCATGACAAGTTATACAGATCAAGTTCGAAATTTTGTTTCGGTCTGATAATTTTGTGCAGAGTTATGGTCCTTGGACTTGAAAAATTCACTCATTTAATCAGTTTTCCACACTGTTTTTAGTCATGCTTGAAGATATTGACTTGATATTTTCTTTTTGTTTACACCATGACAAGTTCTATAACTGTTATAGAACAAGTTAGCTTTTTGTTCCAGTATAATGAATTTTTACCCGGTAGGGGACTATGTATTGCCATGCAATACTCTCAGAATGCTTGTTCTTAATAATTTCTAAATTTATCAATGAAGAATTTATGAAACGTATGCTATAAATCATGTCAATCTCAAAGCACTGACTACTGAGCTGATGAATATATATTAAAGGCTTCAAACTTCCTGCATTTCAGTGCTAAGTGTTTTATATAGTAAACTGAAAAAGTTGTAAAGGATGAACTATCTTAGTTAATGAAGTGATAAGTGATTGTATATATATTTAATAGTTGTATCAAAGTCAAATTACTCTTTAATCTCACATTTTTTTGGTTTTTTTTTTATTATTGAACCTTATAAGAGAACCATTAACTAATCTCTTCTACTGTTAGCATCAAGCCTGTGGATATACAATACTAAAATCTATCCAAGATTTAATTCAAGGAAGTTCTTGATGAGGAATTGTTTATAAACAAATATAAATGTATGTATTTGGTCATTGTAATATTTCAGGAATTCTGTTTAACTGAAAAAGTGTCTTAAAATAATCCTATTTATACCAGATTACTGTTAATGATTTATGCAATAAAGATAAAAAAATATATATTACATTAATCTGATACATGGACAGTCATAAAATGTCAAGAGATGCAGACATATTTCCATATGAATGATCTGTCTTAGGCTGGTGTTTTCTGAATACA
Source organism: Mytilus californianus (assembly GCF_021869535.1). Classification (NCBI taxonomy): domain Eukaryota; kingdom Metazoa; phylum Mollusca; class Bivalvia; order Mytilida; family Mytilidae; genus Mytilus; species Mytilus californianus. Next base: position 29,001,788 of record NW_026262690.1, on the reverse strand, counting down.
GGGAACATTCAGAACACATTGTTATTACATTTTGTCTGCCTATCTGACCCCTCTGTATTCAGTCTAGGAATTTTTATTCATTGAAGTTGCGTAGGGTATAATGTTTTTGACCTGTCCGTACATCTGTCAGTGCTGTTCTTGTCATCACAACTTCTCTGAAACTAGACAACAGAATTTCATGAAACTTTGTAGATAATTAGGACATACTATGTTGATGTGCATATCGACAGGAAATTATGATTCAATTTTTTTCTAGGAGTAATGCCCCTTTGAACTTAGAATTTTGGCCTAAATATACTACTGCAACAGTTTGTCATTGCAACTCCTCTAAAACAACACCACGGAATTTCATGCCACTTTTAAGATAATAAGGAAATACTATGTAGATGTGCATATCGACAGGAAATTGTTATTGTCTCCCGCAAAACCCTTTGCGGGGGACATGGAAATACAGGATGTCCGTCCCGTCTTGTTAGCGCTCTCAGGTGTACAGTTCTTGCCAGATTTTTATGAAATTTATGAAAATCAGTGCCGATCAATTATTTTTTAAAGAGTTATGCCCGTTGGAAACATTAATTATATGGAAAATGGCCTTATGAGCGCTCTTATGTGTACAATTCTTGTCAGATTTTTATGAAATTATATTATAGGTTTATATAATCAATGTTTTTGATGAGTTCGAAAATCAGTGCCGATCAATTATTTTTAAAAGAGTTATGTCCCTTGGAAATATTGATTATATGGAAAATTGCATTGTTAGCACTCTCATGTGTACAATTCTTGCCAGATTTTTATGAAATTAATAATATAGGTTTATATCATCAATTTCTCAGACAAATTTGAAAATTGGTGCCGATCAATTATTTTTAAAAGAGTTATGTCCCTTGGAAATATTAATTATATGAAAATTGCATTGTTAGCGTTCTCAAATGTACAATTCTTGCCAGAATTTTATGAAACTTATATCATAACATGTTCTTGTCCTGAATATGCATATCAATTTGCCGCTGGACATTAAGCAGCCATCCATCATCATCATCATAGGTTTATATCAGCAATGTCTTTGACACTTTCTAAAAATAAGTGATGATCAAATATTTTTAATGAGTTATGCCCTTGGAAAAATTAATTATAACTGAAATCGCATTGCATTTGCTCTGAAGCCTTCATTTCTCTAAGATATTTATAATTGTTTTAAAGAACAAAAAAAAAGGACTTTTTTTAGTCTTCTTGGATAGATAAATTTTTTGCAATGCAGGGGACATTGGAACCCTGTTCTTTTATTCAATTTGTTTTCTAGAAGTGATGCCCTTTTAAACTTAAAATTTTGGCCTAAACATACAGCTGCAACAGTTAGTCATCACAATTTCTTTGAAACCAGACAACAGAATTTCATGAAACTTTGTAGGTAATGAGGACATAATATGTAGATGTTCATATCCACAAGAAATTTTTATCAGTTGACTTCTTTTGGAGTTATGAGTCTTTGAACTTAGGAATCTGGTGAGATTTTGTTTGCCCAGTGACAATGTGGGGGCATGGGGTATGTGAGCATAATCACAAAGGGTCTTTAATTTGATAGGTTTTAAGTAAATATATGAGTATATGCCCTGAGATTGCCCTCTACAGTATCTTTCACCACACATCAATGGAAAACTGAAATATGATATAAATTATCATACAGGTCTTCCAATCATTCTGTTAATGATTTCGATCACTCTGATTGAAGGAAGTACTTTAGAAGACATACACCTTATCTTCGAAATTTTGAGAGCGGAAAGGGATGATTTTTAAAAATGAGAAAAAAACTGGTATTTTTTTAGTGAAATAATAATGAAAATGGCTGCAATTTCATACTATTGATGTTCTAAGTTTCAATCCTTATGTTGTCTTGTTTTATTAGACTCAATATTTTCAATTGCCCTCTTGATATTCTCTCACTCTCTTGATCTTTATCTTGAACTTGGTTTGAAAATGAAATCAGAAAAATCGCCAACTAGCTACAAAAAATTTAAGAGTGGTCATTCAATCTCAGATGGTGAAAAGAACAAATGTTACACATTTATAAAGTAAAAAAATAAATACATTATATCGAGTGCGTTGAAAGTGCTTTTCTGGATTTACCTTAATCAGGTATGCTCAAACTCACACTTGACACACAGTTTATATCACTTTCTATACTTACCTGCATCAACTTAATGCAAGAAACATAATTTGTAATTTACAAGGGTGGAGGGTAGTCCTCAACAAGTTTATAGAAAGAACTTGTCTAGCAATCCAAGCTCTTAATTTCTTATAACATCTAACCATGTCCAAATGGTCTTCTTAATAAAATAAGCATCTCATGTAGGTACATCTTTCAAATAAAAGAATGTGAAAGTGTTTTCTGATGCCCAATGAGCAATTTTCATGATTTTAGATACTGATACTCCATTTAACAGAGCAAATGATGTAACCATTCTATTTGTATCATGAATCTTGCTGTTTAAAGCTTAAAGTACTTATTGAGTCAGCTTTAAAACTAAACCACCTTTTGATAAGTAAAAAACTTGGAATCAATATTTTTGCCTTGAGCATCACTGCAGATACTTTAATTGTCATATATATGCAGAGCTGGTGCAGTAAAATTGAAACTGTCAAGGTTTTTGGGGTTAAGATTGCATTCATGTAATCAACTCACTTATGGGACTGGCTTGATATTTATTAATTTTCCAGATTTTATCCCTACTTTTGAAGTTTTTTTACCAATCTATCAAGGACCATAACTTCTGAACTGCAAAAGTGAAAATCATCAATATTGTACTTAACCTCCATTTTGTCATCAGTAACAACATATTCAGATTTGGAAAAGCATCTTTTGGATAGTTCATAAGTAATTGTACAGAAACAACAAAAAAGCCAGTTTACAACATATTAACAACCCCTGTAAGATAAAAGTGAAAATGGACACGTGGTTTTACCTCGTCAAGTAATAGGATAAACCTATCAAAGATTGACAAAAGCACATCAAACACATCATGCAGTGTAAAATCATCATATTTTGGAACATCATTTAATGCTAAAGCCTTATCAAAAATGTAAAAATTCACATACTTACATTGATGTTAAAACCACATCGAATATCTATATAATTATTAGGGCCCCGCCTAGTGGCGGGTCGCTTTATAGTGATCAGTCTGTCCGTCCGTCCTTAACAAATTGTGTCCGCTCTATATCTAGAGAATCCGTACTAATTTCATACTTTATACTTGACATGTATATTAACCAACACCAGAGGGTGTGTCATAATGTTTGTACAACTTCCTAGGTCAAAGTTCAAGTTGACAACCCCATGTCCTATGGTAAAGATGTGGGCCCACAGAGATGGCTCCCATCTCAATGATGTCTAGTATCTAAATGTTATCTTTCAATTGTACATATATTATTTTGATTTTTAGTCCCCTACCGACGAAGTCGAAGGGGACTAGGTTTGCACTCCGTCTGTCTGTCTGTCTGTCTGTCCATCTGTCAGTCCGGCAAATCAGTTTTCCACACTTTTTATACGACCGCAAAAAATTAAAAATTTTATGGTAGTATATTGGTATCACGTTGTCAGCGTCGTCTGAAGACAGATGGTTTCTGGATAATAACTTTAGTAGAAATCAATAAAATTTTAACACAAAGTCTATAACCAGAAAAGGAAGGTTGGGATTGATTTTGGGGGTTATGGTCCCAACTGTTTAGGAATTAGGGGCCAAAAAAGGGGCCCAAATAAGCATTTTTGTAGTTTCCAGACAATAACTTGTGTTAAAGTGTATGAATCTCTCTGAAATTATACCACAAGTTTCCATACAACAAAGGGATGGTTAGGAATGACTATGGGGGGTTATGGCTCAAACCAAGTTTTTTCTGGTTAAAGGACAATTAAGACAATTTAAAGCAGTCTAAGGGAGGTAATCCAATCCCAATTTAAAACAACAATGTTTGATTACCTCCCTTACACTGCTTGTAAATTATGTATTAAGAAATGATGATTGTCTTGAGGTGATTAGCTGTCAATTTATTTTTAAAAGTTACTATTAATTAATATTAATTTTTTCCATGACTATGTATGTCATTTTATATTTTAAGATTTGTAATTATGGTTGCAAATTTTATTAAAATTTGAATTGAGATTATGACTATATCTTGAGGGAATGATTTTTTTTTTGGAATAAGGGAAAGGGGGAGGTGAAAAAAAATGGGGTGGGGTTAATAAGAATTTGGGGGGGGGACTATTTTTTCTCATTTCAGATTTCCGAAATTAAAAAGAAAATTTCTTCAAATATTTTTTTGGGGGGTTAATATTCAACAGGATAGTGTATTGCACAAAAGCAAAAAAATGGGGTCAATTTTATTCAGGGGGGAGGGGGTCAATTTGCAACAGCATAGTGTATTGCACAAAAGCAAAAAATTTAATATAAATTCAAATCATATAACCAATTTTTAAGTTCTTTGACTACAGTTATTCTGTGGCAGAAACCTATTATGTGTCAAATATTTAATTACAATCCAAATTCAAACCTGTATCAAGCGTGAATATTGTGTCCATTTTGGCCCCAACTTTTCAGGGTTGGACATCTGCGGTCGTATCCAGCTGCGCTCAGCGAAGCGATTTATTGAAAAGAGCTATAGCCCTTTGGAAAATAAATTATTATGTGCTTGAAGATATTGATTTGATATTTGGTATATTGTTTTATTATGACAAGTTACAGATCAAGTTCGAATTTTGTTCCGGTCTGATGATTTTGTACAGAGTTATGGTCTTTGGACTTAGAAAATTCACTCAAATAATCAGTTTTCCACACTTTTTTTCATGCTTAAAGATATTGATTTGATAATTGGTATATAGTTTTATCATGACAGTTACAGACCGAGTTCGAATTTTGTTCCGGTCTGATGATTTTGTGCAGAGTTATGGTCCTTGGACTTAGAAAATTCACTTAAATAATCAGTTTTCCACACTTTTTGTCATCATGCTTGAAGATTTTTCTTATGACTTGATATTTGTTATATAGTTTACACCATGACAAGTTATAGATCAAGTCAGCATATTGTTCCAGTACAATTAATTTTTAACCGGTAGGGGACTATGTATTGCCATGCAACACTCTCAGAATGCTTGTTGATTTTGTTTCTTTTTTCTGGTTACCTTGTAAATTAAAAATCAAATTTTAGAGTTGGTGCACGGCAAATAATCTTCAATAAATGAAGGATGGCTAGAAACTTAAAGAAAAAGAAGAGTACCAACATTGCCTCATGACACAACCACATAAAATAATGTTGAAATTATATAAAGTAATAACAAAACCATATCAAGTCATTGCACAATCATATCATGTAATATCAAAATATCATTAAGGAATGATAAAAGCCACACAACATAATGTCAGAGCATCTATCACCTAAGACATACTTGGCGTTCCAGGTGTTGTAACACAGCTCTTTTTATACAACCGCAAAAATAAAAAATTTTTTGGTCGTATATTGGTATCACGTTGTCGTCGTCCGGTGTCGTCGTCGTCAGCGTTGTCCGAAGACAGATGATTTCCGGATAATAACTTTATTTCATCTAAAGTAACTACTGTTTTTTCAGCTATTGGTTAGGTGTTCCATTTAAGCAATCTAGGCTCTTGATTGATTGTTGTCAGCTTAACATGTCCAGTGGAAACAATTTCATACATGGTCAAGACAAGAACAATTCAACAATAAAAAACAATAGGTTATTCCTGCAATAGCGGGTTGACTAGAATGATAGGCGGGTAATTTGGAATGCTACTGAAAAATGAGGGTATATTGCTTAGGGACAGAAATTAAACCTTGCATTAAGCCACCTATGGATTCCCCAAAGAGTTGTTGAAGGGGTTCTTAACACACAGAGAGCATAGCACCCTACATGAGGCATCGAATTAAAGTCCCCATATTCTGACCAGGCGTGGCTGTTCTATATTTGTCATCCCTGGGGTTGACTGTTAGGAAAATCTTCCTGAAATATTTCTATATTAGTCATCCCTGGGGTTGACTCTTAGGAAAATCTTCTTCAATGCAACAGTTTCATAAAATTCAGAAATTACTAAAAACCTAAGGTTCCAACTACCTCAGGCAAAGTTGATTAATAGTTCATATATGTCAAAACTGTCAGACGACTTCTTATAGGAGTTATTGCCCTTAAATGACTAATTTTACGGGTTTTTTTTCAATTTTGCCTATTATCTTAACACTGTAATAGATAGAGAGAAACTTTAAATTGCAAAATTAATCAGCAAGACAAGTTCTACAAATAAGTATATTAGTCGAAATTGTCATAGTTATTGTTATTAGAGTTATTGCCCTTTGATGACGATTTTTATTTTTTTTTTTGCGTTTTTGCCTTATATCTTAAAAATGATAATATAATAGATAGATAGACACTTAGATAAACAAAAAAGATCAGCAAGACAAGATCTACAATTAAGACAATATAGAGGATATCGTCCGACGACTCCTTTTTGGAGTTATTGCCCATTTTTGGGGGGTTTTGCCTTATATAATAAAGAATATAATAGATAAATAGACACTTTAAATCACAAAAATAATCAGCAAGGCAAGATCTACTAACAAGTCAAATTTTGCTGATATAGTTAGTAGTTTGTCACTCTTTATAGAAGTGATTCACTTAAATGAGGATTTTCTTACCCTCTTTTGTATTTCGAGCAAAAACTAAAGAAGATAGAGAGAAACTAAACAGTCTTAATTATCAGCAATACAAGATAAAAAAATATAGATTTTTGTCATGAATTGTATTCTCGTCTACAATGTTGGAGAGTGTCATTTGTTGAATATGCACATAGACCAAGGTGAGCGACACAGGCTCTTTAGAGCCTCTAGTTTTCAAATATTTAGTTTTGAACATTCCTGGTGTAAATAAATCCAGAAAAGCTCTTCAGACCGCTTGAGACGCACAAAATATAATTAATAAAGTGTTATTTTCATTTGATAACCTACTCTTCACACTTTTGTTACTTGATAGTTTTGATAGTGTATCAATGATATTTCACTGCTAAATCCTTCGAAGAATAAATTGTATCTCACTGCACATGCTTTCTACTAGCAACCGTTCACTTATGCAATGACATAAATATATGAGAAGTTGACCAATTTGTTGAGTTGAATTCAAACTGAAGTTAGTTATATAAAAATGGTTTTGTGTGTGGACAGCCTTTTGTATGCACTGTATAAAAGATAACTAGAGGCTGTAAAGTCTGACAATTTTATAAATTTTCTAATATTATAGATCTTGTCTTGCTGAACTTTTTTGCTGTGAACAGTTTCTACCTATCTATTACAAAATTCAAGAAAAAAGCCGAAAATGCCCCAAAAATGGTAAAGTGTCTCATCCTGCCTTTTCTTTTTACTCAAAACTCCTGTCTTGCCTATTTTTTTCAATTTTCATCCTAGCCCCCCCACCCCTAAAAATCAAATGGTAGCTCCCTAACAACATATTTGTTACGTTTGGAGGACGTGTTTTCCAACAAACAATCGGCATTCCCATGGGAACCAACTGTGCTCCTCTTCTTGCTGACTTGTTCTTTTGTTCATATGAGGCTGAATTCATACAGGAACTTCTTAATAAGAAAGAAAAGAAGTTAGCAAAATCCTTTAAATTTACTTTCCGCTATATAGATGTTGTTCTCTCACTAAATAAAGGATAAAGGATACAGCAGATACAGTTAAGTCTGCCTCATATCTTGACTTACATCTAGATATTGACAATGAGGGCCGGTTGAAAACAAACTTTACGACAAAAGGGATGATTTCAGCTTCCCAATTGTGAACTTTGCATTTCTATTTAGCAACATTCCAGCAGCACCTGCATACGGAGTATATATCTCCCAGTTGATACGATATTCCAGGGCTTGTATTTCCAATCATGATTTCCTTGATAGATGGTTGCTGCTCACAAGGAAGCTTTTAAACCAAGAGTTCCAAGTGGTGAAGTTGAAGTCATCCCTTCGTAAATTTTACGGACGCCATCACGAGTTGGTTGACCGTTATGGAATATCCGTTTCACAGATGATAGCGGATATTTAGACAATATACGTATAGTGTCTTGAAATATGAAATTTATTTGTATGAGGCTAAGAAACGGGGGGAAATGCGAGGTTTACCGAGCATTTCCCCCTGTTTCGTGCCGAATACAAATAAATTTCATATTTCAAGACACTATACGTATATTGTCTTTATACTGCAATCGATAATAAATATAAAAAATAAAATAAAATACGTAACAAATTTATTGTTGAAAAAAAGTGTTTGGAATTTCCCTCTTGGGGTACCATTGTTGGGTATTTCCCTATAAGCGTAGTAACTCATAAAGTCCTGGCGATAAGACATTGACATTTTTAGGAATTAGAAAGAGAAAATAAACTAATTTAATAATATTTAATAAATATGGTATGTAAATTACGAATTTCAAGACATAACAAGTTTAAATTTACAAAAGTTTGACAATTGTTACTACACGTTGTCATGGTTGTGACGTGACGTTGTTGATGAAATACAGTAGTTCCGGTAAGTAGGCGTGGCTAATAGGTTAGTTGAGGTCATTGACGTATAAAGCTAACGTTTATACGTATAGCTTTATCTGTATAGTAAAATAGCTGATTGCAGTATAAGTTCCAATTGTCGTAACTACAATCCCGTTCCCTTTTCCCCGAATGTGGCCTACCGAATAAGACTTATTACAGGGCTTGTACTAACATGAGCAACACGACTGGTGTCACATGTGGAGCAGGATTTGCTTACCCTTCCGAAGCACCTGAGACCACCCCCAGTATTTGGTGGGGTTCGTGTTGCTCAGTCTTTAGTTTTCTATGTTGTGTTTTTGTACTGTTTTTTGTCTGTTGGTCTTTTTCTTTTTTAGCCATGGCGTTATCAGTTTATTTTTTACTTATGAGTTTGAATGTCCACTTGGTATCTTTCGCCTCTCTTTTGACTTATTTGTAGATTTTTTCTTGCTGATCATTTTTGCTACCAAAAATTGTTAAAAATAACCATTAAAGGGCAATAATTACAACAACGAGTCGACTGACGATTTCCGCAATTTGACTTATTAGTAGACCTTCTCTAGCTATTCATAGCCATTACAGTATTCAAGATAATAGACAAAAATACCAAAATTGGTAAAAAATCGTAATTAAAGGGCATTTACCCCAAAAAAGAGTCCACTGACGATTACGTCCAGTCGACTTATTTGTAGATTTTTTTGCTGATCATTTTTGCTACGAGAAATTGGTAAAAAAAATCGTCATTTAAAGGCAATAACTAGTCGACTGACAATTTCTGCAATTTGACTTATTGGTAGATATTGTCTTCTTGATAACTTTTGCTAATCAAAGTTACTGTCTATATACTATTATTGTTTTCAAGGTAATAGGCATACATGCAAATCGCCACTAAAGGGCAATTACTCCACTAAGGAGTCGACTGACGATTTTGTCAGAGTAAAAATATTTAGATCATTTTTGCTTTTCAAAGTTTCTATCTATCTATTATATGCCGATCAGTTTTGCAATTTACACGGCAATAACTCTTATAAAAGGTCGATTGGCAATTTCGGTCATATTGACTTATTTGAAGGTCTTACTTTACTAAACATCTTTGCCATTTAAAGTTTATTTGTATATATCTATCATAGTTTCTGGAGAATGAAAATGATCTGTTAAAAATAATTCCTATAAAGGATCAATTGACGATTTTGGTTACTTTAATTTATAATCATGACCATATCAATGATAATTCATGTCAACGCAGAAGTGCTGACTACTTGGCTGGTGATACCCTCAGGGAGAAAAACTCCATCAGCAGTGGCATCGACCCAGTGGTTGTAATTAAACTCATCATAGATACCAGTTTTGAAATTTTGTACGCCAAACGCGCATTTCATCCACACAAGACTAATCGGTGACGCTTGAATCAAAGATCGAAGTTAAAGAGGCTAAATGATTTACGAAGTTGAAGAGCATTGAGAACCCAAAATTCCTAAAAGTTTTGACAAATACACCTAATTATAAGGTATTCTATTCCTGGGGTAAAAAATCTTAAGTATTTCGAAAAATTCAAAGTTTTGTAAACAGTTACGTTTTGCTATAGGTGCTTTATATTTTTTTAGGTACAAGCCAAAAACTGCATTTTACACCTATGTTCTATTTTTAGCCACGGCAGCCATGTTTCTTGATTAACAAGAATACAAAACACAAACTTCATACTAGATACCCTAAGGATCATTCAGCTTAAGTTTGGTTGAAATTTGTTTAGTGATTGCACCAGACGATGGGCGCAAAGGGATGGCAAAAGCCTTTAGGTCCGGTTACAGTGGCGGATCCAGAGGGGGGCGTAGAGGGCGTACGCCCCCCCTTTGCTTGCACTTTTTTTTTTTTTTTTTTTTTGTAAAATGATTAATCAGACTAGACTTCGCGAACTTTGCCATTTCCCGTGTATTTAATTTTTATGCGACAATTCTTTACTTATAAAGATATTTTTCGCTCGTATTTACTGTAATATATTATTGATTATGTCAAAGTCATGTGATTCGCTACGGTGGAGTTGACCAGTACGTCGAAAAAAACGTCACTCAGTCATTTTGAAATTCAAATTACAGTAACACATTGCTTAGGCTAAGGATGACAAGCATGACGCCTTCAAAGCGACAAAGTATTGAGCACGCCCCAGACCATTAATAACATTGCTGAATAGTGATCCCCAGTCAGTAAGCTCTAGATATAGATTTAAAGTCTAAGGTACGGACCATTTGATTTGAGGGGGCAGTCTGAGATATTTTAGAGAAAAAATTCTGACCCTGATTTTTGCCTTAAACAAAAATTCTGGCCGTATCTGGATTGAAAACAATAATCTTGTCCACTTTTTTGCTATTAGAAAAAAGTATTTTCAACAAAATTATTTAGCATTTAATGAACATGATGAATAAAAAACGGGCGTAATTATTTTTTGGGGGGGTGCATGTGAATCCCATATCTGACCGGAATGTCTGTTTCGCCAAACTGATATACTGAATACTTTTTTCAAGGCCCGACAGCAACCTGCCTGCTGGGTGTGGCCTATATGTCTCCATGTGTCGACCGTCATTCACAACTTCATTGTCATTTCCGACTCATTCGTAGCCTTTGGTTGATTTGGAACCCCTCACTTCCTTTGTTGGTTGAAACATTTCAACCAAACATTTGGATAAAAATTGCTTGTTTGTCTTTCTTCGTGTCGGTCGTATTGTAAATTTCATTGAATAGCCGTATATCTTGTTTACAACAAGAAATCTGTGAGGTTATGCTAACTAACCATACAACAAACGCGAATTTTCCATGTCCATTTTTTACTGACAAATCCCACATCAAATATATTAATAAGTACATAGCTTTGGATCCATCCAATCATTTTATAATAGACAATTAATGTAGAGAAGACGGCACAAAAAATGTCCAACCCCTACACTTTAACTTTAAAATGCATTTTACACTTATTTTATGTTTTTTTAGCCAAAAAAAGGGTCCAAAAAAATTTTCGCCTCGCTCCGCTCGGCGAACTTTAATACTACGCCCCCCCTTTACAAAATCCTGGAACCGCCCTTGGGTTAGCTAAAAATTTGTATCAACCATCTGTTGGAATCATTGCAAGATCTGTATATTGATATTTTTCCTTTTTTTGTAAAAAACATTTTCAAACACCTCAGTGAACTCGTGGAAGTGTGCTTGCCATGAGTGCTGGAACTTGTGGGTCGATTCAAGACTTGAAATGGATAATTGCTGCTTCTATAAGCACAAGGCATTTAGAAGTATGAGCAAGGACTGTCGCATCCCATCCAAAATAATGTCTGGGTAGGATGACATATCTTACCACTGTTACCTTGTGAACTAGCTGGTTGAACATCCATCTCAGTGTGCTAGAAAAAAGCAGGGATCATATTCATGTCCTCTGATGCATGCAATAATTGCTACTTTTGAGTCGTCTACCATGTCTTAATGAGTATAATCAATGTATTATCTACCTAAAGTGTGGCATCGAAATATGATTCTTTATTCTTCATGTCAATTTTCTATATTAAGTTAAATTCATGTTTAATGGTGGATAAAGTGATTAACCATACATGTTTATATGACAGATAATTTGCTACAATTTTTTTAAGCTGATCTGGCCATATATGTTGTACATTTTTTTCAGAAACTTATGTAAAAACTCCAAGCTAATCTGGACCAAACTTTAGACACAATCATCATAAGGGTATCTACTTTAACAAGAGTCTCAAGAGCCTGTGTTGCTCACCTGCATCTTCGACAGTAGCCATTTTTTTGGTAAAAATCATCAAGAAGAGTTAACTGACAATTTCAGTCATGTTGACATATATGTAAATCCTGTCCTGGTTATCATTTTTGCTTTTTAAAGTTTCTATCTACATTTGTATCTATTACACTTTTCAAGATAATAGGCAAAAACTCTAGAAAATAGTAAAAACGTCTTTAAAAGGAAATAACTCCAATAACGAGTCGACTAAAGATTTCAGCCATGATGGCTTATTTGTAGATCTTGTCTTGCTATTCATTTTTGCTACATAAAGTTTCTATCTCTATAATAAAATAAACAACATAAAGAGCTAAACTAGAACTGAACTTGACAATATGAAAAACAAACTTAACTCGGTGGAAAAAACGTACGCATCTGTCGTTTAATTCACAAACTTGAATACCATTGATAGAGGGGAAAATTTGATAATTAAAATGTTACCCAATGATAAAAATGAAACACCCACAAATAATTGATTAAAAAACAATGTGATATCAATGATAGGAGATGGACTTAAGCTAAGAGACGTAAAAGTGTAAAAAGTGGAAATAAAACAGTCCAGGTGTAGTTGTGGCAAAATTAAATTCCAAACAGGACAAATCAACAGTTATGGAAGAGAAAATGGAACTCAGGAAATCACAAAAATATAGAAACGTGTATATTGAGAGTGATGTTCCATACGAGACCAGGGTCCATAACTCAAATATGCGCACCATACTTCAAGAAATTGGAAAATTGAACGACTTAAAAATTTTGCAAGGAAAGCTAGTGAAAAACTTCCTACGTAATCGCAACCAATACAAAAGAAGGTAGGAACTAACGCTTGATGTATGGAATGTTGGCGGTGGTCACAATACAAAGTGAAAATAATAAATTTCGACATTGCGTTCTAGAACAACTGAATGTTGATATATTCTGTGTGTGGTCCGAGTACATAGTTATTTCGTAGTGCATTTCCTTTAGACAATAAATGAAAATAAAAAAAATCCCACCTGCGCTTTCTCAATTATATTTTAACAGTGTGTTGTAATACTTTTGGGACAAATTATATCAAAATTATAGAAAACTTCATCGGCTCTAACTCAAAATATGGACAATTCTATGTTAAGGGGGTCTTGAAATCTTTTGACAGCTTCCGAAGTGCTAATTTTTAACCTTTTTCAGCTGGACCAAATCACTACTTTACTTTAAATTCATGACCCAATTTTTTTTACAGTGTAATTTTATCCCCTACTTGCTATTTGAGGCATAAAACATGAAGAAATACATTTGGAAGGGGTACTAAAAAAATTGGCAAGCAACACACTGTCCACACTAGGGACTTTATTCGTGGACGAAAATCAACGAAAATCAAAGGACGATAACTGTGTACTCGGACCGTGTGTGAAACATTTTTAGTTGGTAACAGCAAACTTGATATAGAAGGGTTCGTGTTGCTTAGTCTTTGGTTTTCTATGTTGTGTCATCTGTACTATTATTTGTCTGTTTGTCTTTTTATGTTTGGCCATGGCGTTGTCAAGTTTGTTTTCGATCTAAAAGTTTGACTGTCCCTCTGGTATCTTTCGTCCCTCTTTTATTCAATGTAAGTGATTGTAAGTACAACGAAGACTTTCTATGTATTGTCCAACAGCAACTAGAAAATGGTATAAAAGATCATTCGGGAAAGGAATCAAAAATTTAAATAATGATATTTCGTACGACGACGTTAAGAATGCTGTATACCGTGCAAAACTTAATAACGCCGGTGGGCTCGACCAAATATGTGCCGAATTTCTTCGTAATAACTCATGTGTGAATATTCTATTCAAGATTATAAAATATGCATTTGACAATGGAGTTGTTCCTGAGACATGGAATAATATACTCATTAAACCAATATTAAAACCTCATAAGGACTATCGTGATCCTCTAGATTATCGAGGGATAGCACTGATTTCAATCCCCTGTAAGATATATGCAGATATTCTTAACACACGTTTATCATCCTGGTTAGAAAGAAAATAACATCTTAGCCGATGAACAAAACGGCTTAAGAAAAGATCGTGATTGCATCGAACATTTATACTCTCTAGCAAGTATTATAACTAATAGAAAAATCGAAAGACGTTCAACGTTTGCTTGTTTCATCGATGCAAAAAAAGCCTTCGATGTAAATAGAGAGATGACGTGGTTTAAACTGATGTCAATAGGCATAAATGGAAAGTTTCTGAAAGGATTACAGTCGCTGTATGTAGACGTTCACTATGCTGGTAAAGTAAACGGCTATATGACCGACATGTTTGACGTAAATATGAGTGTAAAACAAGGCTGCAAAATATCCCCTAAATTATTCTTAGTGTATATTAACGATCTTGTCGATGAATAAGCAACCTGAATCTTGGTATCCCGATCAGTGAGTCGTGCATTTTGTCCATCCTTTTATACGCTGATGACATTGTTTTACTAGCACCCGATGGAGAATCCCTTCAACTGACGTTACACTTAACTTCGCCCAAGCTTAGCGAAAGGCTGTGCGACGTAATCAGTCAAACAAACTTTATTAGATCAACTCGCCAAGGAACGATCGTTCTCATTGGTCAATTCAAACCTTCGACTTCACATAAACTTTCAATCACCGCCGCCCAAGCACACCTGCGAAATTAGAACACGTGTACTTTATTAATGATCCAAAGTTGAATTGACTGATAACGTACAGAATTGTGTACTTGATCATCTCATGGTAATACTACATCTTTTTTGTACCTTAAATAAAGTGTATCAACGCATGTAAGATGAATTGATACCATAATTTTTTGCAACAGTTTTAATAAGGTCTTTTTATTTATTTTTTTGAAATTGTTATATACGAAGACTTAACGGTTATCACGACGAAATATTGAATCCAACTGTCTCCTCTCAAATAGTTCTTGATAATTATAACTCTTCATGTTCCATCGCCAGTTTATCAAAGCCACCTCATCGATCCTAAAACTAGGCTCACTTAGACTTAACCTTTTTTGTAAATATGAAACATAGAAATAGAAAAAAAGGGAATTCCAATGACTAGTTATAGATGACAATTTATATTTACATCATTTCATGGCATAATCTAGTAACTTTTTAAGGCAGGGAGAATAGTTTTTTAGGGATTCAACTTCGGATAGTGTTTTTTTTTATCATGTGCTATCATACCACATCTCCTTATTTTTGTATGCTACATTTGTTTACCTTTAATTTTATTGTACTTCAGTTCTATTTATATTGTATCTTTCTCGATAAACTTGTTCTTAGTTTTTGGTAAACGAAATATTTTCTAGGTGTACTACCAGTATCCTACATCTGAATCCGCCAATGAAATATGCTTTAAATCCATAGTCTTGTTAACATTGTGGCTTATACATTTAAACAACGGCATATAAAAAATTAAAAAAAAAATATATATTTTTTTTTATTTTAGGTTAAAACTACTTTTAGAGACTTTAAAAGAAATGTGAATGTTTTTTTTTATTAATTCAATTTTATTCATGATCAATTGTGTATTTAGATTTTTTTTGTATTTGCACAAAACAACACGGGCACAAACATGTTATGCAAAGCTCTATACTTCCGATAGGTTCCTTTAAGTATGAAATCAAAAGACAAATGTGCATCCAATTAAAATCGAAATGGTACAATCATATTGTTCGGAACTTCCTTATAAACAACGACATTACTCACAAATATTTTTTTTGTTCATTTTTTAGTTCTACACATCAGTGCAAAAGAAAAATCCTCGCCGATAATACATTTCAATCTTTTGTTTTACAAACAATAATATTTCGACCCCACTATTTGAAAATCAGGCAACGACACAGCATTACAAAAACATTTACTTTTCACGTTAGTAGTAACGTAGTACATTCCATTGTCGGTCACCTGTGTCAATTCACGTGCACACTACGATTGTTGTTGTATTTAAATCTTTCGGTCAATGAAATGAGACGTTACAAGTTGTTTGTTTGTGATACGCCAGAATGTTATCAATGAATTACCAAACGCTAAACTTGACTGCAGTTCAGTGTAAATGTAGTCAACAATTGGTGTTCAACAAGTGGAGATTGAGTGTAAATTTTGAAAAGACACAAATTGTACATTTTCGATGTCCGGCAATCCCTCGATCGAACTTTGACTTTCTTTATGGAGACACAACTATTGACTATTGCAGTAAATATCGATATTTGGGTTTGTGGCTTGATGAACATCTAAATTGGAAATTTACAGTGAGGGAAATAAGGAAGTCGGCAAGTAGAGCACTCTCCGCACTTTATATAAAGTTCATTTCATGTGGCGGTATGGACTATGACATATTTACAAAACTATATGAGTCTTGTTCAGCCTGTTTTATTATTTGGAACGAGTATTTGGGGCATATCAGAACACAAACAATTAGAAGTTGTTCAAAACAAAGTGTGCCGATACTACCTAGGTGCTTTCAAGAACTCTTCAAATCTAGCTATACGTGGAGACATGGGATGGTCTTTAGTAAAGACTAAACAAAATATTGAAGTTTTGAGACTGTATTTTAAACTTACTAATTTAGATGAAAGTAAGCTCGTAAAAGAGATACATGAATCGAGTAAATCGAAACAGCG
Organism: Mytilus californianus; assembly: GCF_021869535.1. Lineage (NCBI taxonomy): Eukaryota > Metazoa > Mollusca > Bivalvia > Mytilida > Mytilidae > Mytilus > Mytilus californianus. The sequence continues at coordinate 28,984,830 of NW_026262690.1, read as the reverse complement.
CTCCTGGCATTCCCGTGTACTGGAATTCATTCAAAAATGTGAACTAAGTTGTTAGATGAACGCTCAAAATATGACAACCCGACAAAAAATTAGTATTGTAAAGGACAAGTTAAACAGTATGGTGCTGAAAATTTGTTAAGCGACTTATATAACGATAGAAACTGTGAAAATGGAAATAAACTTTAGAACGTTCAGACAGTACAAAAATTATCTTCAGCCAAGCAGTTATGTGAAATCTTATATATTTTTATGCTGCTTTTATCTGATGTATAATATATTATGTATAATATTAGATTCTGTTTTTAGCCATGTCAACCATCTTGGATGACAGGCAGGGTAAACTGGCACATTTTTAAAACTAGATACCCTAATAATGATTGTGGCCAAATTTGGTTAAATTTGACCCAATAGTTTCAGAGGAGAAGATTTTTGTAATAGTTAATAGGCGACGACGGATGATGGATGCCAAGTGATGAGAAAAGCTAACTTGGTCTTTCAGCCAGGTGAGCTTAAAAGTGTAAAGAATAGGCAACTGCACAAAACACATGGCCGCTAAGAATTAGAATAGAACATAGGGGTATGATGCAAGTAATAGTCATATATCTTAAATTCGTTGCAGATATAGAAAACCTGCCAGGGCAAAAACACTCAGAATATCAAGATCTACCTATGATCTGTTTGGACCAAAACGTTAAAGACTACTCATTAAAGGAGTTGTTGCATATGAACGAAAAATGATGCCTTTCTATTTCACTTCTATCCCATTTCTGAAAAGAAATAAGGAATTCTGAACATGGACATTTCATGTGTTACTCAAGCCAATAAAATCTGAACAGTAATGATTTCAAGAAAAATTGGGATGGACATGATTTTTCTGTGTAATTGTAGTCTGCTGCTTTGGCCATGTGAATTAAAAAACCCTTTTGCTGGGTAATAGGAGTCTGCTCAAGTTGCTCCCTTGGCCATGTGAGCAAAAGAAAGTTCAGTTGTGTAGTAGCAGTCTGCTCAAATTTCTTCTTGGATATGCAAGCTAAATAAAACTGTTCTTGTGTAATAGCAGTCTGCTCAAATTGCTTCTTGGACATACAAGCTAAATAAAACTGTTCTTGTGTAACAGCAGTCTGCTCAAATTGCTTCTTTCAACATATGAGCGAAGTTGTAATATTCATTGAAATCAGTTACATAAATGTTCCTTTTTATGCAATTTTTGTTTTGTTTCAATGTTGCCTTTCTTTATCAAATCATGGTAACAATTCAACTTTTTATATTTATGCTTTATCATTTGAATGTAAGCGAAGAACAACAGAAACAATATATTCTCATTTTATCTGTATTTCACAGACATTTTAATAAACACCCTAGGGCAAAACAATAATTGCTATGTATTCTACATTATCTCTGTCCATCACAACTCCCAAGTTTGACTTGGTAGGACAAATCCCAACCCCAGCCCTAATAATACTTTCACTTTCCCTCCCAATCGATCCCAAACAATCCACTCAACAAACATTCATAAACATTTAGAGACAACAGCCATTCCTCCATACAAGACTTGAACATCATTTAAAACAATGAAGATAATAGCTTAAATGGACTCAATCATACATATTATCATCTGTTTATTTATGAAAAGAAATAATTATTTCTCGTTAAATTTTTTCATATAAGTAAAAGGTCAATTTACCTTTTATTTTTTTTCCCTTATGATTTGATGCTTAAATAATAACTTAAAAAGTGGAAATTGATAGCTGCCATTTTTTTTTTAAGAAAAAAAAAATCTTTTTAACATGACTGTGTTACTATGATATATAATGTGATCTTGTGTGTCCTAACTGTGTGTTTACATGGACAAATATTAACTGTAAGCCTTGGCCTGACAGAAATGCTGAAAGGCTCTAATAAACTAAGCTGTTTTGTTGACAAATTTTGTAAATATTTTCAGTGTACAAATAACTGTCATTTCTAGTGAATATCTCCTACATGTGTGGGTTCCTATGATAGATGAAATTACCTCATATAATATTCCCTCGACTTAGAATATATGAATCTTCACTGTACTATTTAATTATATGTCTTCAAAGTATCTGATAATGTAAATGTCCAGCCTATCTCTGCTAGAAACAGCAATATAGCATGCAGTTGAATGAAGTGTTTTATAAGTGCTATTGTAACAGTTCTAGAATCAACCAAATCATATCGGTACATTACAATACAAGTATAAGTTGTTAGCGCTAACTTTTATGGCTTTAAGAAAATTGTTATTTCTTTGAGGGTTTTGAGTTTAATATTGAATTTTTTTAAAACTGTATTTCCTTACAGATTTTGAATTTGTGTGCTACAAAAAAAATAACAATTTTACAGTATTATTCAATTAAATTTTCCTTGACATATCTACCCTGAAAAATAGGGCTACTAGCTATTTAATCATAGCATAATGCCAAAAATAGTTATTTTACACTATGATATATGTAATACAAAACTATGGTAATGATTTTACAAGAGTAGCTGCCTTTAAGTAATGAAATAAGCTCAACAACAATCTCTCTGATTCAATCTAAGAAGTGCACAATGTTCATTTCCTGGTATCCTTGACATTTAATAGCTCAATATCAAAATTTAGAACAAAGCTTTTGAATTAAAAAATAAACTGATGTAATAAACTTCTTTTTGGTTGTTAATAAAAGGTGTCAAGCATCTCATTATGTGAACTTGTTGCACTTCTAAATCTGTATCTGATGCCAACCCACTTCTCCTTCAGCAATGTTGAACATTCTGGTGTTTCTTTAAATGTGAAAATAAATATCTATCACCAAAAAGTCACTATTGCTGAAAAAATGGACTGATCAATGATAAGATTTCTAAGCCATACAGTTTTCGTTGCCAATATTAGTTCCCTTATGAAACTGAAAATGTAATTAGACAAGTTGGACACAAATGAGAACCTGAAATGTATGGCACAATATACCTGAGATCAGACACATTCCCTGATTGATGTCAACTTATTATGCTATTATTATTTTCCCTTCTTCCATAGTGCTTTGAAGAAATTTGTGGGATAAAAGTCTTCAAAATCATGAAGTTTACTTCCCAAAAAATGATTCTCAAAAAAAAAATGCAAACTTTTCCTCCAGCAAAAATTAAAATTCATTTTTCATTTTTAGACACATAAATGCTAGTGGTTATTAGAAATGTCTACTTAATCAAAAAAGTAACTAAAATAGCAAAATGAAAACCATGCAAAAGGAAAAAAATAATTTCAATATAAAAGTCAACTTGTAATAACTCTTAACCTGCAAGACTTTGTAATTCAAAGAAAATGTTGTGTCTTAGCTTTGTCTATCCAATCAGGTGTCCAAACAATGATGAGCGAGATGTACATTTCTATAAACAACATGTAACACATAACTTGACAACAAATGTGCCCTATAATAACAAATTTTTTTACTACCAGTAATTTCTATAATGGCACAAAAAGTATGATGTTTCAATCACAACAACTCAAAAATCTCTTTTGATATTCTTCTTGCAAAATAAAATTTGATTGAATATAGTGTTTTATGCTCTTTCTCACAAGAGGAGTTTCCTCCTACTCAATTCACTTCAAAATAACTGTACTGACAATATCGACATGACAAAACATCCATTATGCTGACATGAAACTTCATCTTCCATCTCATGTAGGATTCTATTGCACGTTAACAGTGTGGTCCCATACATCCTCCTCCTCCAATCCGTTCTTTGTTTACCACCAAACAGGTGCTTCTTTCTTGAAGAAAGTTTTTTTGTAAGTATCACAGCCTTTGCACTTTTAGTTCTAAAAATATCCACACCTCTGATATAGCACTTTTAAAAACCATTTGATGGCAGTTTTAGTAAGAATTTATAGAGGTAGCTTTCGTACTATCCATTTGTATGTCACTTTCGTAAGTCTAACACAAACACCTGCAAAATACAAATATACATCAGTTACCTAATGATTTATAAAACAGTAAATCTCCATTAATTTTTAGTGTTGTTACCAAGTCAGTCTGTCCTTACATTGTTTTCTCTATTTGTGGTTAGATATTTGGAGCTTTAGTAGCTTGTTAGGAATGTGCTAATTGCACATGTTAATATTCTATTCTACCAAAATAATGGGCTATAATAGGCACATATTTGACCAGCATGTTGAGAGGAAAGCAGAGACAAATAAATGGGGAATGTGTCCATGGGACACAGATGATGCCCCCGCTTGCATATAACGTTATAAAGGGACAAAACTCAAGAATTGTAAAAGTGACGCTACCCAAAGTTGTACTTGATCTGAGTTTTGTGGTATTAAGCATTGTGTATACTTTTCATAACATTTAGTTGAGGCAAACTTAAGTTAGAGAATGGAAACGAAAAATTCAGCAAATTTTCCATCTGTAAAAGGGCATAACTCTAGAACAGTAAAGGCGACACCACCAAAATTCAAACTTGATCCGTGTTTTGTTGTATTAAGCGTTGTGTATAAGTTTCATAACATTTGGTTGAGGCAAACTAAAGTTAGAGAACGGAAACCAATTTTGGGACTTACGGACGGACAGATGTACAGACGGACAAGGGTAAAACTTAATGGCCCCTCCGCTACGGCAGGTGCATAAAAATCTACATAGAAATGGGATGTGCCAATGCTGTATACCAAATATAACTGACCTACCATTAGTGGTTCCCCATTAAAATCCTAATCACAAACTTACAAATAGTTGATACAGCTGCCAAGGAAAACAGGACACCTAAATCTAACTCTGAGAGATGTTTAATCACATGGCGTTCTTTAATGGTCATAGTTAATGTGAAAAACTCTTGACAACTTCTTCACATATTTGAGATAAAATGCTCTGCGGGGTGCAGCTTGATACAACCACAGCGGTCAAATCCTGAACAGTTTGGGCAAGTAAAGACACTCCATTCAAGATTGATACAGATCTGAATTTGGATTGTGATTAAATATTTGACACACCATAGGTTTCTGACACAGAATGAATGTGGTCTAAGAACTGAAAAATTGGAAATTGGAAATCCAAAATCTATATACACGGTTAGATTAAACATATTAAAGAACCCCAATAATTCAAGACTTTGGATTAAACCACATTGAAATTGGTCAAGAAATAAACAATTAATGCAAAGTATTAGAAAAGTATTGTTTTGGCCCTTTTCCCTAAAAGGTTAGGGCCATAACCCCCAAAATCAATCCCAACCTTCCTTTTTTGGTATGGAACCTTGTGATACAATTTCATAGAGATCCATACACTTATACTCAAGTTATTGTCTGGAAACCAAATATCTTCAGATGACAATGACATCATACCAAAAATTTCGTATAAAAAGAAATCCTCCAATATACTTACTGAACCATCAGACGCGCTTGCTCCAACCTTATCACCTCGGTGATTCCAACATACTTCAAATATTCCCCCTGTGCCCTTATAACTGTGCACTAAAGATCCACTCTGTAAAGAGAAAATATTACTATAAATCAATCAATATTTACTTTTTAAATATAAATTATCTCAGTGTAATAAGATAACTTGCAACTTTTCAGGGGCTTTTCATGGAGTTCAGCATTCTACATATTGCACTACAGTAACTCCATTTTCTCAATGCACAGAATGACAATCTTCAACACAATTTTGATCAAATCTGTTCCATATTTTGATGAAATAAGTTAGTGAGAAAACAACTGAAACGTTGATAAAACGTTTTTGTGAAGAAATCCTCATAAAAAATTAGGGTCTGTGCTCAAAATTGAAATGGGTCAGGAAACCCTAAACACATACTTTTTTCTTTTTTGCCTTAGTCAAGAATATCCACGGTACTTTAAGTTACACAGGTTTGAGGTTAACATAGGGACAGGTTTCATTGTACTATATTTCCACCTTATAAACTTTATGAATAGTTAAAAAAAAAAAAAAAAAAAAACACATACAGCATAGATTACCTGAAATTAAAAAGGACATGGCACCAGGCAAAATACATTAAACTTAATACAAATATATCAAGTGTAATTTATATGTCAATGCGACATACTTTTTAAGGGATGCCGTTATTCTATCTTAAGTACATCTGAAAAAAATGTACAACAGATGAATGATTATTAATATGCATTAACAAACCTGCACATTCCAAATATGAACACACTTGTCAAAAGAACCACTAGCTAAATATTTGCCATCAGGACTAAAAGCTACACTATATACAGGTTCCTGATGTTTTGTTAATGTGTGGATACACGTCCCTCGCTCCACTTCCCACAACCTCACTGTGGAATCAAAAGAAGCACTGAAAAAAAGAAAACATTTTGTTACTAAATATTAAAGTAACAGTTGCATTAAATGGTTGTGATATCAATAAATGTGGAGTAAACGTCAATAAGACATCAACTGAACTACTAAAATATCCAAATAACATACAGGTTGACTAATTTTTAATGGCCAATAAATATGAAAATGATTTTCCACTTTGTATTAGCTATTTCAAATGTTTTAATTTTTCTTTTGCTTTACAGCTTTCCTAATCAAGGATTAGAAATGCTAACTAGTGATTTCTTTTAGTTATGGTCACTCAAATAAACATAACTAATATTTTAGAGTTTTATTCTTACACTTGATAATCCAGCCAAGTGTGCAATACAGGGGTTGATAACCCTAACGAACTGTTTTTACAATATTAGAATGCAGTGGTAAATACAAGATATACCAAGATGGATTTCAATCAAAGTACTTGTGAGCACTGAAGGGTAAAGATTGCTGCAATTTTGCAATTTTGTGATTTTAAACTAAAACATTGAATTGTAGTTAGCTAGGAAAATTATAAATTTGAGTTGGAGTTATCTTCCTTTGTTCATGATTGTACATTTGTAGATTGACCTATTTTTATCAGATTCATACACCATGCATTACTACAACATATCTTTAATAAATTGCTTGACATTGACTGGGTAGGATCTAAAGAATGATCACTTCATTGCACTATTTTGTTTGAACTATGAAAGGTTTTGATAAGTCTTGGAAGATTTAGATATCAAACAGTACAAAAGGGTTTTGATTGCATTTCATGCAATCTTTACCTAAAAATATGGACATATTAACATTTCCAAAATTACTAATGAATGAAATGTAGGCCACCCAAATCATAAACTACACATATTTTATGTGTACTATACAAATTTTATCAATAAAATACCACCTTTCCAAAGGTTTCTGAGATATGAACCTAAATGTAAAAAAATCCTGACAAGAAGGTTATTATTTTCATTGTTCAGATAGTAATTGAATTATTTACCTAGATAAAATAAGTGGGACATTAGGATTATTTGTCCCTGGACCTGTGGGACTCCATTTGATTGTGTAGATTTCTTTACTGTGAGCTTGTAAGTCATGAACACAGCTATCCTGCCTCATACTCCATATCTGAAATGATAAATGGTTATATGTATATGAAGGACTTTTTTTTCATTAAACAACCTGTCAACTACAACAACATATGTATCACTGTGAGCATACAACCATAAAATTCACATGTTAATAGAGTTTAATGCTTACATCGCATATCTTTACATGACAATGCTACTTACTAACACATCATCTGTGATTAATCAACTCTGAAGTTAAGGACAAACACGCATTTTAATTTTAGTTCACTACCAGTTCACATCTTGGTATATTATCTATGAAACTGAGGTTACCTCTCTGGGCAAATGAAATCTTTTAGATGCACATGTTAATGTACATGTAATCCACACAAAATACTTCCAACCTAACATGTACGATTTTTTAACTACACACTAAAATTTAAAATTTAAAACAATCACACCTTAACACCTGAAAAGTGAAAGCAGGATTTATAAATTATGTCTCTCATTCTTCAACTTCAATAGAAGGACATCATTCCCCAATATCAAACCACTTTGTGTTATGCTAAGGTCAATGACCACAATACACTGCTGCTGTCGAAGAAGAGCCTTTTAAAAAATTGCTGACAGTCTCACTTAACTGTGAACTCGGACCTTCACCTGCAATGACCTATACAGATATTACAAAAGAAAAATAATAAAAAAAATAACTTGTTTCTCAGTACTGTTAACTAACAGGTTAGGTCACTATGTGGAATGGGAAAGTCACAACAGGTCTTATTCAGAAAGATGAAACTTTACAAACATTTATTGGTTTCTGGCTAGACAAGGACTAAGGTTCATACATATCTTTATCTCAAAATATTATCTATACATTTCATGATTGATATAATAAAACAGGGCCAATGTATTATTCTGTCATTAATTTTAAGAAAGATATTTAGCCAGACCTTTATACCTTTATAAATTATATAGAATCTTCTTTTGTTGAAAACTATTATTTATTTTTCTAGTTTTATTGTTGTATTTTTCTCTCTGACTTTCTGCACAGAAGTTGAGAGAGAGAGAGAGAGAGATATGAGAAAGGGTTGGGATTAAGCTTGAATAATGGAGAAAGAAGTATTTTTTCAGCAGAATAATAGAGGGATGTATACTACTAAGAAAGGGTCAAGTGAAAACTTCATCGGACTAAAATTTCTTGTTAACCTGATATTTTTGTTGTCACTATTATGCTGGTGTTTGTGCTATATAAATGAATAACAAACCTTTAATGTCATATCATCAGAACAGGATGCTAATAACTGCCCTTGAGGATCCCATTTGATAGCATTTACTTCATTCTGTTGACAAAAAATATAACATAATAATAAATGGCAAATTTTGTTAGCTGGACATGTTAAAATATAAAATCATATTCAAATGAATTAGTACACTGTTCATTGCAACATGGATACAGTTTCAAAAATATTATACTAAAGGTTCCAAGGAGCCGCTCATCTTCAGACTTAATCAGGGCAAGGGACACAATATGATGGCTTTAGCTCAAATAGCCCTATTGGTCCGGTGAGCTAAAAAAAAAATGCTTTTATTTATTTCATCCCAAGTCAGAAAAAGAATTCTTTTTTTTCTTTCTTCGCAAACTCAATTGTGGTAATCTGAATATCACAATATCATGTATGTCATATCCAGTTGTTTGTTGACTACACTACCAGATTTACATACAAAATAAATATTATTCTTACATACAACTACACAATCAAAATTCAACATGTTCCAATTCAACTTAATGTTGCCTTCTTTTAATGCCAGCATCGAAAATTGTTTAGAGTAAAATAATGTTTTCTCTGCAATGCCAGCATCGAAAATTGTTTAGAGTAAAATAATGTTTTCCCTGCAATGTTGAATGATAGAATAAAAGTTTTTTTCTTGAAATTGATAATGGTTTAAGCTGGATTCATGACGAACACTTCAAAATTTTTTCACTTTTATTTCCAATCAGCTATGCCAAAACTGCAATACAGTTTAAAGGGAAACATATAAAAAGTTGTACAGAATAAACGATAAACATACAGTATGTCCCTGGAATGTTTTCATTGGTCTATCCATCCCTAGCCTGCAGACATGGATACACTGATCTGTTGAACATGATGCAAATGTTTGGTTACTCTGCCAATCTACGTCCAGCGCAGGAGCTGTTACAAATATAAATCAATTTTGAACAAGTTATATATCCCTTCAACAATTTGGTCAGTATTTCCCTTTGTCCATGTTAATTAAAAGAAATTTGCATTAACATACATACAAATGTCCCCATGTTGTAAAGAAAAATTGACCTGCCAAATACTGCTTGTTTTTATCAGACATGGTGTTTTGAGAATGTATAAATTAGAACATTCAAGCACCTGATTGCACAACAATTTTTTTTTAAACTTTGAGGGAGTTTTGTATTTCTCAAGCTACAGTTGTCTGCATGGTTTGAATTATTTCAATATCAAGACTGTCAGTCCACTGGATTTTCATGAGTTAAAGACTTTTATTTTTAATACTTGGCCTTCTTAAAATATTTTTTAGTTTTTTTTTTCTTTCAAATTTGCTGATAATACCTCAGAAAAGAAACTTTCAATACCTGCTTACTTGTAGAACAATTAGGGACATGCTATAATTACCTTTAATTTACATTGGACTACATACGATTATTTTACAATACATTGACATGCATTAAACATATCCCTTCTAACAACATCAAAGCATTCTCAACAACCACTTCATCAATCATTCTATTTTCACGTCAGCACCTATGCTATTTTTGACATTTTCTTCAATATATTATATTCCATATCATTCATTTTTTGTTGTCACAAAATATCCAGCTCCTAATAAACTAAATATACCAGCTCCAAATAAACTAAATATACTATATAAAGTTAAATGTACTTTTTATCTTTTTATTCTAAAGGATTATCAGGCAACAAATCCAATTTTGCATGAAGCATTTCACGCTTCTTGATAAATATGTGATTGCTTTCATGCTCTTATTTATCATTAATAAAAAAAACAGCATTCTCTAGCTCTTATTTATCACATATTTCTAAAAACCGTATTCAATTCTATTCTCTGGTTGCTAAAAATATATTTAAAAAAAAAATTCACAATATAAATATTTCTGTAAAATTGCTACTTTTAAAACTTAAATTTACACATACATTGTACAAACATTTTTTTTTATTTTAACAGTAGTCACATTTTTTTCATTTAAGAAATAAATTGATAGGTCTTATATTTATTGCATGATATGCTTTGCATTATTATTAACCATGCTACCTATTAAATTCTACATATTATCAGGGTAATAACATAGAAAACTGATATATTGAAGAAATTGTCATGCAGAAAACAACTTCTAAACTGCCTAGCTCATCCAAGCTCCCAATACATACCAGAGTGAAAAGCAAACTGTTCTTTAGCATGTCCTGTACTAGCATCCCAAATTATAGTCGTCTGAAAAATGAGATATAAGAAAAGAAAGAGTGAGAAATCTTATATCTAGGATACGTACCAGAATGAAATGCAAATTGCTGTGTAGCATTCCCTGAACTAGCATCCCATATTATTGTCGTCTGAAAAATCAAACAAGTGGCCATTTTTAATTCAAATGAATTTCAAAGGCCATAATTTCAGGAATAATCTTGAAACATGCACAAATTTAAAAATGATACTGATGATTTTAATAATATAATGAGATGTGTAAACTTTGTCAACCTTTTAATGAAATATTTGAACTTGAAATCATGGTAGCAGTAATATAACCAAACAGAAGTCATACAAACAAATTTATAATCAGATTACATAATCACTTACATACAAGGAGAAATTTTATACACACACACACACACACACTGAAAACAACTGTACCTGTGTCATCTGGATTGAGATGTGTCCAATAATAACATTGCCTTTTATTTCATCACACTTATAAATAACTACAAGCTGGCACTTCCTGGTTACATTCTGATAAATAAAGGTTCAATATCACTAACCTGGTGACCTTTATATATATACTTACTTTATCTACACCAGCACTCAAGATATAATTCCCTCTTTTATTCCACTTTAGGGCAAAAATAGGACCTTTATGTTGACCTAATGTATTTACAAGTCGACCTGAAAAAAAAATCTTTATAGGTTATAAACAATAACATAAAACTTAATTCTACCCATCTGACTTACAATAATACATGTATGCTTTCAATTCTTACATTGAGTAATAAAATTCGGGAGCCTGTAATTCAGTGGTTGTCATTTGTTGCTCTATATCATATTTTTTTTCGTTTTTTGTTTTGTATATAAATCAAGCCGTGCATTGGTCTATAATTGCTTACATCCACTTCATTTGAACTCTGGTGGATTGTTGTCTCATTGGCAATCATACCACAACTCCTTATTTTAATGACATGTTTTTGTCAGTGTAACATCATCACACACTTGTTGATGCAGCTGATGCTGGAAGAAAGCCCAAGGCGAGACAAAATTGAATTGATATACCATTAAGAAAAAAACAATAATATAGTAAAGTTATAAATAATCAAATGTACTAATTTAACTACAAATAATGTATCTGTTGTTTACAATGAATCTATTGATAGTGCCAAAATGGATGCTTTCCAAAACTGATTACAAGACCTTGACAACCATTTTCATAAGAGTTTGCTACAGCACATCAGGGCAATTTTGTTTACTTATAACACAACACAGATAAAACTGACCTACTTGAAATCAACAATCACACCAGCATTGTATACTTTAATATGTTCTACTCTTAAATAAAAATAGAACAAACTCTGGACAAAGCATGAAAGTTAAGTGAGGAGGAAAATGGCAAACTAATTCCCTATGACATGTTAAAATTCTGACATGGATTCTCAACATGATTTATAACAATAATAATAACATGTGAAAAACTTGTTTACTGGTAAATTTCCATGTTCTTTATAATGGATTGCTACAACAAAACAATAATATCCCTTAAAACTTTAGATCTAACATAAGTCACATAGATATGACAATAAAGTTCCCATTTCTCCTTTGCATCAACATGAACTGTAAAAATATTGTAATGATAAGTGGGGAGTGTATCTAATTAGGATGCATAAAATATAAACTGGTACTTAGCCATTGTTCCTATTGTTAAGTTCTTCAATGAACTTAGCTATTTATTAACCCTTAATGAATGTGTACTCTGTACAGGATGAACCTACTACAAAATTGTTTTAACCTTTGACAAACATAATCTGTTAAATTGTTTTAACCTTGACAAACATAATATGTTATGTAATTGTTATCATATTACAAATGTAGTTTGTAACAATTTACAAAACCTTTATCTTTTCTCTTACCACTCAAGTGGTTTTTTTTCAAATTCGAAGTTTTCAAATACCAAATTCAACTCAACATGAAACTAGAGTGGTGATCTAGTAATCTTTTTATCAAGAAACCACAAAATTTAGATTTTTTTCAAAATTCAAGTACTGTTAAGGGGAAACGGAAAAAGTGACTTTAGTGGTCTAAAACATTCCATTAATATTTCAATTAATTTGAAAAAGCATTTCTCTATCTATTATCTGAAAATCAAGTGTGACTAGGGGAGTGATAATAAAGGTGTGTAGATTTCTAAATATGATCAAAATGTAAAAGGAACAATAATGGTTATCTGAGAATCACGGATAATTTACAATACTGGTTTTTACTAGAGTATGATCAAAAGCCTTTTTTTTACTGCCAACCTGAATTTTAAACCCAGTTTCTCATGCTACCATTAGCTACAACCTGATCAAGAATTATTTCATGTATTTTTTATACTGATCCAAATTTGCCATGAATCATAGAGCCATATTTGCCATGAATCATAATGATGGTCATCTCATTATACACTCTATAAAAACTGTGACATATTATTTGGAAAGAATAGTTTATGAACATTGGCAGGATCGCAAAATTCTTAAATTTCCACTATAGTCAATTTCTTTTACTTCTCAAATATGTCTTTACTGAAGGTTTGTATTTACATGGCAAATATTCATGAATGTTTTTTGGTCTTATAAAAGAATTACATGCAGAGCTGTTGAAATCATTTTTAGTCTGTCAGACAAACAGACAATGAGTTTGACAGACTTGTCCACCTTGTCAGACCTGTTTTTGAGTTGTTGCCAGACCTACACTTTTTATAAAATTTAACCATTTCAAAATAATTGTATGCCTGGTACTTGAAATAAGTCTTTACTTATTACTTTTATTGTTATTAAAGCTCATAGATTTGTCGGCTTCATTTTTTGTTATCTTTATTTTCCACATTTTTTTTCATTTGCCCTGCTTGACACCATTGGAAAACATGATGGGCCATTCTGATACGAGCACACCATTTTTAAATATGCCACGAAGACCTCGACCCAAGGTGAATATCAGCCTTGAATTGACGAACTATTATCTACCGGTAAGCAAAATAACTATCTGTATCAGAGATAAATAAAATGATCTTACGATGCTACAAAACTGAAACCCCTAAATTTTCATGTTAAGAAAGATAATTTACCAAAGTAACTTTCAGTTTCTATTGTTATCATGATTCATGACGTATAATTACAGATTTGCAAGATTGTAGGTACGAACTATGATTAAGGAGTTGATATTGATTATGCGCAGTCGCCTGATAAACTGATCTCCAGTTGCAAATGTCCACTTCTACCTGAATCAGTCAAATTTATTTGTTTACACTGAATTGGACCAAGGATTTGCTATAGAAATCCTTGATTGGACATTAAACACTTTTTTACCGGACATAATCAGTCAAAATTATTTACCTGACAAAAGAGTCTGACACGATTGCTGTCAATGGGACCCTGAGAATTTTTGTAGCTCAGGACTGACAGGTCCAACGATTTTCAACAGATTTGTACATGTTTTTAAAAACTCTATTTGTAAGCTTATGGAACTTTAATACCAATAAGTAAAATCAAACAGAAACAGTTCATAATTGGTTTTAGTTTATTCATTTTAACATAGATCAGACTTTTTATTTTCTCTTTTGAATTGTTTGAGATTTGTTCATAACTTCCTATACAGCATAAGTTATTGCTGAAGGCCATATGGCCTGTAGTTGTTTACATCTTCTGGTTGATAATTGTCTCATTATTTATTATAACATTTCCTTATTTTTATACTGCAAGAACAGTGATTCGAATTTAACTTTGATTACAAGTGTCAAAAATGTCAATAATCATAAAGTCCCTTCTTTATACATGGAAAAATTTATGTACTAGAATATATATATATATATATACATATATAAAGAAACATAGATCCATTAATTAAAGTATTAAATTGTTTTCCTTTAGTATTCCCATCACAAAATCATCCTGAAGGAAAGTTTTGTGATTATACTAAATTGAAATCATTCATACATAAAAAGTCAACAATATTTTAAAGGTAAACTACACGACAGGTAAAAGTATGATTCATTGTCCTACTTTGTACGACATTTAACAGAATTATAAAAATGACCCAGATACAACCCGGATCGACAATCTAAAAATTTCCAAATACATTTTCATGTGGGTTGTATCTTATAAAATTTCACAGACTAAAAACCAGTCTAAAACCAATAACGGATGTTTACCAACGATGATTTATAGGTCTGTTCATGCTAGATCTATTTGAGGGATCTGAAAATAAGCTTCTTTTCCTACATTGGTGCAATACTCCAGATTAAAATAGATACAAAATAAGTAGACTGCATGACTAACTCATCAGTTTTCATCAGACATAATATGCACAAACCATTTACTTTACAGAAAATCACTAAATCAAAAATGCCTCTAGGTTATTCAAAATAAATGTAACTTGAGCTTTCGGATTCTAAGGAATTTTTTTCTTAAAGAAAGAATAAGTAGTATCAGAGAATGAAATTAGCAGGAGTCCAGCAGCCTAGACTGCAAAATATTGGACTGGCCCCCTTAATTTTAGCTTCAAATGTCCATTGCTTATGTTGGTCTTTTGTATTGTGGCAGGTAAGGTCCCTAGAAGGAAAATGTCTTTAATCCTGAATATAAATGCTAGAGTAAAGATTCAAACCAACTGGGTGATGCAGAAATGAGCCAGATGAATAAGCATTTCAAACTTTTTTTCTTGATTATCTTTGTTCTCTGGTCTTGATAATAAATAAAACAAGAGTGCACACGCTGAAATGTCTCGCCTTCTTTACTGACCATTGATTTTATGTTGATAGTCCTAAATATAAAGCTTTACAAAAAGTATCACATAAACTTAACAGGATCCAAGAAAATGAGGTCAAGGTCAGATAAACCAAACCAGAAATACATATACACCTTACAATCATTCAATACACCAAATATAGTTGACCTATTGCTTATAGTTTCTAAAAAAACAGACAAACAGGAAAACTAAACATCGACCAATGAACCATGAAAATAAGGTCAAGGTCAGATGAACCATGCCAGACAGACATGTACACCTTACAATCAATCTATGCATTAAATATAGTTGACCTATTGCTTATAGTATCTAAGAAACAAGCTTAACCATGAAAACTTAACATTGACCAATGAACCATGAAAATGAGGTCAAGGTCAGATGATACCTGCCAGACAGACATATACACCTTACAATCATTCCATACAACAAATTGACCTATTGGTTATAGTTTAAGAAAAACAGACCAAAACACAAAAACTAAACACTGAGCAATGAACTGTGAAAATGAGTTCAAGGTCAAATAAAACCTGCCAGACTGACATGTACATTGTAAGATATTTCCATACACCAAATATAGTTGACCTATTGCATATAGTATTAGAAAAAAAGACCAAAACACAAAAACTTAACTTCAACCACTGAACCATGAAAATGAGGTCAAGGTCACATGACACCTGCCAGTTGGACATTTACACCTTACAATTATTCCATACACCAAATATAGAAGACCTATTGCTTATAGTATCTGAGATATGGACTTGACCACGAAAACTTAACCTTGTTCACTGATAAATGAAATGAGGTCTAGGTCAGATAAAAACTGTCTGACGGGCATGAGGACCTTGCAAGGTACGCACATATTAAATATAGGTATCCTATTACTAGAGAGAAATTAACATTACCGAAAATCTTAACTTTTGTTTCAAGTAGTCACTGAACCATGAAAATGAGGTCAAGGACAATGGACATATGACAGCCGGAAACTTCATAACATAAGGCATCTATATACAAAGTATGAAGCATCCAGGTCTTCCACCTTGAAAAATATAAAGCTTTTAAGAAGTTAGCTAACGCCGCCACCGGATCACTATTCCTATGTCGAGCTTTCTGCGACAGGCTCGACAAAAACCTCCAAATACAGTTAGAAATACTGGGTCAGTCAACCTGTTATTAATACACAGACCATGAAAAGGTATAAAAATAATTTATACAAACCATCTGTACTCCATATTCTAGCATAACCATCATATGAACCAGTAGCCAACAATGTTCCTTCACACTGTAAAAGATTGTTTCAGCTTTAGAAGTAATCAGATATAAAAGATAAATGCAAAAACAGATTTTTTTATCCGTGAAAGTCAACAAAAAAAATTCTCTATTGAAGAAAAGGGAAAGTATGAGTAGACAAATAAGCATACAAGAAACTATTTGTTTTCATTAAGGATTGGATTGTATAAATTTCTTATTCAACAAGACCTATCAATGACAGGACATTTCTCTCAAAAACTGAGTGTGACCATTATTTATTCCAATTTGGCAACACCAGTTCAGTGTATATGTACTGGTATGTATTCTTACATTTATAAAAGTTTCAATATAAAATCTTAAATAAAACCAATTCAATAATTCATTTTCATGAAAGAATACAAACTTCAAAAATTCATATGGTTAAGAGTACAAAGCTAATTTGTACAAAACATGTACAAGCAGAGATGCTTCCTGATCTCAAAAATTACATACAGCTTTATTGGTAATTAAATGAAAACCTGTGTTACATGTATAAACTATTCTACCAAAATGAACATTGATAGCTGATGGCTATGTTCATACATGGCTGACAACAGTGACCTTGACACCATTAATAACAGTCACATTATTATTCAGTACAAATGTATTGTCAGAGCCAAACTAAACTAATTTGTGGTGTATATCCACTTATATGTTAGTTCACATTTTCTTGGTGAGATATTTGAATGACTCATACCATGGTGTATTATAATTTTATGTTATTTACCTAATCCACACCTATAGAATTTTTTTTTACTTCATTTATCCCCAAAAGTTGCAGGATTTGACAACTAACCATGCAAAATACAAGATTTAATGAGCAGTGATTCTTCCATAGTGAACAGTGGTAATTGTTTTGTATAAAGTTATATAGAAACACCTTGAGAGAAAGGCTGACAAGGTCAGTCTGCATCTGTTCAAACATGTTTAATAGTTTATGAGTTGAGACATCAATAAAGTGATATTTTTTACATCTATGTAAATAGAATAGATTGATTCTGTTATCTATCCAAAGTCATTAATGTGACCTCAAACAGATAACAAAACCAATATATTCATTACATACAAGTATTATCACAGTGTCAATGCAAACTATCAAAATTAGATCTTTTCAGATAAAAATGTTAAGTGCATGATCCTTGTGGTCTGAATCAACTATCAAGGTAACAAAAAACTTAAAATAATAAGCAAACTTGAACTATTCCACTTGCAAAATGAATTTTAAGAGCTTAATTTCTTACATTCCAATCAAGTGAGGTTACATCTTTATTACTAGGGACTTCTGTACCTCCTCTTTGTATACAATGTCTCAGAACCAGCTGATTAGCACTATTACTGTTGTCATTCATGTTCCAGATTCTTGCTGTTGAGTCTCCTGACCTAACAAAATATTACAAACAGGGTCATACTAATGATATTACAAACAGGGTCATACTGATGATATTACAAACAGGGTCATACTGATGATATTACAAACAGGGTCATACATGTACTGATGATAGAGAGTTAACGTTGTAGAAAGGAAATGTGAGGTGAATAACATGACAAGTTGCTTTAATTGCTCAACAATTACATATCAGTGTTATCAACACAAAATCAGGAAGACAGTATGATTTTTTTTATTTGTAAATTCAGTACTTGGGAGCTTACTCTGTATGATTTGATTTTTTTGGTAATGTTTAACTCGTAACTGAGTCTATAATAGAGTTAAGCACCTATTTTGCAGAGTTTTACTGAATGTTTATGTAGAGTTTATTATTCCACTGATCAAGATTTAAATGAAAGGATTGGGTGCTTAAATAAATGGAGAATCTGTCTATGGGCCACAGATGCCGCCGCTTGTAAATATGCATGAGTCAACTTTCACATACAGATGCAGGATTCGTGTAGTTAAGACTGTTTTGTGATTATAAGCATTGTGTATGTTTCATAATATTTCGTTGAGGCAAACTTAAGTTAGAGAACAGAAACGACAGATTTAGCATTTTTTATGTTTATAAAGGGCATAACTCATGAACGGTAAAAGTGACGCCACCCAATTTCGAACTTGATCTGTGTTTTGTGGTAATAAGCATTGTGTATAAGTTTTATAATATTTGGTTGAGGCAAACAAAAGTTAGAGAACAGAAACCAATTTTGGGGACGTTCAGATGTACAGACGGACGAATGTACATGGGAAACACTTAATGCCCCCTCCGCTACGGCATAAAAATAGTGTAACCCCACCACATGGTCATGTTTTAAGTTCGTAAACTTGTTGGTAGCTGTCTTTTATTATATTTTTATTTGCATCTGCTGAAAATGTTCTAAAGTTTTCAAGACATTGTTTAAAAAAAAACTGTAAGATTTTATTTAAAATAAGTTAAAAATTGCTGCAATCTATATTCAATTTTTGGCAAAGGGATACTAGGTAATTTGAAATGAGTGATGCAAATGTTTTATTGGCCCAAACAGAAATCTGTTTTCATGAAGATAGTTTGATAAACCTGAGTAAGTTTATCAGCTAGGAGTAAACTCCTTGACACAGCCATAAGATCAAAATAGTTTTCTGTAATTACCCAGAAGCCAACAGGTCATTTGTAGGGTTCCAAGCACAGATGAAAACTTCTGACTCGTGTCCACGTAATATGGTTGCTTTACTACTAGGAATTTCTACTCCTCCATCTACTTCCATATTTGTTGTATGATTAGCTGCAATAAAGGTCAAGTTTCAGCATGTGATAACAAAATATACAAACTCAACCATCAATAAAATGCTTCGCTGGGCGCAGCTTGATACGACCGCAGAGGTCGAACCCTGAACAGTTGGGGCAAGTATGGACACAACATTCAAGCTTGATACAGCTCTGAATTTGGATTGTGATTAAATATCTGACACAGCATAGGTTTCTGACACAGAAAGAATGTGGTCTAAGAACTTCAATTTTTTTAATTTACCTATTATGGTCCAATGTCCAAAATCAAAATACATGGTTAGATTCAGCATATCAAAGAACCCCATATATTCAATTTTTGTTGAAATCAAACAAAGTTTAATTTTGGACCCCAACTTGGACAAACTTGAAAACTGGTCCCATAATCAAAAATCTAAACACATGTTTAGATTCAGCATATCAAAGTACCCCAAGAATTCAATTTTTGTTAAAATCAAACTAAGTTTAATTTTGGACCCTTTGGACCTTAATGTAGACCAATTTAAAAAACGGGACCCAAAATTAAAAATCTAAATACACAGTTAGATTTGGCATATCAAAGAACCCCAATAATTCAATTTTTGATGAAATCAAACAAAGTTTAATTTTGGACCCTTTTGACCTCAATATGAACCAATTTGATAGCGGGCCCACAAAATAAAAAACCTAAATACATGGTAAGATTCAGCATATCAAAGAACCCCATATATTCAATTTTTGTTGAAATCAAACAAAGTTAAATTTTGGACCCCAATTTGGACCAACTTGAAAACTGGGCCAAAAATCTAAAATCTAAATACATGTTTAGATTCAGCATATCAAAGAACCCCATATATTCAATTTTTGTTGAAATCAAACAAAGTTTAATTTTGGACCCCAACTTGGACCAACTTGAAAACTGGTCCCATAATCAAAAATTTAAACACATGTTTAGATTCAGCATATCAAAGAACCCCAAAAATTCAATTTTTTTTAAAATCAAACTAAGTTTAATTTTGGACCCTTTGGACCTTAATGTAGACCAATTTAAAAAACGGGACCCAAAATTAACAAGAAATGATTGTAACAGGATGCTGTTACGAAGTCTCCCAAACGAAGCTCCCATAATTCGTAATTCCCAGGGTCGACTGACATTGGGCAACGTCCAGTGAAAATTGGTTTGGTCCAGTAAAGTTATATGCATTAGTGATGCCTGGGGACTAACCTTGTATATCATTCAAATCATCTTGGCATGACAAACCAGAATATATATGGTTTAGGGGTGGGGATCTCAACCATTTACAAGATACTAGAATATTGGGGGTGGGGGAGGAACCCCTGGGGACTGGCACTATACGTCATTCAAATGTTCATTACATGACGATAAGGAATATATATGGTTTAGGGGTGGCGATCTCAACCATTTACAAGATATTAGAACATTGGGGGTGGGGGGAACCCCTGGGGACTGACCGTATGCGTCATTCAAATGTTCGAGACATGACAAATAGGAATATATATGGTTTAGGGGTGGGGATCTCAACCATTTACAAGATATTAGAACTTTCTCAAATGGCAGGGGGTCGGGATGACCCCTGGGGACTAACCCTGTCTATCATTCAAACCATCTTCGCATGACAAACCAGAATATATATGGTTTAGGGGTGGGGATCTTGACCACTTAGAAGATATTAGAACTTTCTTAAATGGCAGGGGGTGGGGATGACCCCTGGAGACTAACCCTGTATTTCATTTGATGTGCTTTATCATAACAAACCAGAATATATATGGTTTAGGGGTGGGGATCTCGACCATTTACAAGATATTAAAACTTTCTCAAATGGCAAGGGGTGGGGGTGACCGCTGGGGACTAACCCTGTATAACATTTGATGTGCTTTATCATGACAAACCAGAATATATATGGTTTAGGGGTGGGGATCTCGACCATTTACAAGATATTAGAACTTTCTCAAATGGCAGGGGGTCGGGATGACCCCTGGGGACTTACCCTGTATATCATTCAAACCATCTCAGCATGACAAACCAGAATATATATGGTTTAGGGGTGGGGATCTTGACCACTGAGAAGATATTAGAACTTTCTTAAATGGCAGGGGGTGGGGTGACCCCTGGAGACTAACCCTGTATTTCATTTGATGTGCTTTATCATGACAAACCAGAATATATATGGTTTAGGGGTGGGGATCTTGACCATTTACAAGATATTAGAACTTTCTCAAATGGCAGGGGGTCGGGATGACCCCTGGGGACTTACCCTGTATATCATTCAAACCATCTCAGCATGACAAACCAGAATATATATGGTTAAGGGGTGGGGATCTTGACCAACTAGAAGATATTAGAACTTTCTTAAATGGCAGGGGGTGGGGGTGACCCCTGGGGACTTACCCTGTATAACATTTGATGTGCTTTATCATGACAAACCAGAATATATATGGTTTAGGGGTGGGGATCTCGACCATTTACAAGATATTAGAACTTTCTTAAATGGCAGGGGGTGGGGGTGATCCCTGGAGACTAACCCTGTATTTCATTTGATGTGCTTTATCATGACAAACCAGAATATATATGGTTTAGGGGTGGGGATCTGGACCATTTACAAGATATTAGAACTTTCTCAAATGGCAAGGGGTGGGGGTGACCGCTGGGGACTAACCCTGTATAACATTTGATGTGCTTTATCATGACAAACCAGAATATATATGGTTTAGGGGTGGGGATCTCGACCATTTACAAGATATTAGAACTTTCTAAAATGGCAGAGGGTCGGGATGACCCCTGGGGACTAACCCTGTATATCATTCAAACCATCTTAGCATGACAAACCAGAATATATATGGTTTAGGGGTGGGGATCTTGACAACTTAGAAGATATTAGAACTTTCTTAAATGGCAGGGGGTGGGGGTGACCCCTGGGGACTAACCCTGTATTACATTTGATGTGCTTTATCATGACAAACCAGAATATATATGGTTTAGGGGTGGGGATCTCGACCATTTACAAGATATTAGAACTTTCTCAAATGACAGGGGGTGGGGATGACCCCTGGGGACTAACCCTGTATATCATTCAAACCATCTTAGCATGACAGACCAGAATATATATGGTTTAGGGGTGGGGATCTTGACCACTTACAAGGTATTAGAACTTTCTTAAATGGCAGGGGGTGGGGGTGACCCCTGGGGACTTACCCTGTATTTCATTTAATGGGCTTTATCATTTAGAACATTTTCAATTAAAAAGTTTGTGTCTATCACGAACGGTTTTCAATTTATAATCATTTGAAAATTTTTAAAAATAAAATCCCATAGGGTTCTATAGTAAAACCCTCTTTTCTTTTTGCCCCTCAAAGTACCCCTTTATAAACCCCATTGCAAAAACAAAACCCTGATTGCACCACTAGACATGTTAGTCTAACATATTGTGAAACCCTAAGTTAATCCCACAAGCGGTTTTGGAGAACGGGTGCGGACAAGTTCAAATTTAAAAGCGGCGGAAGAAGAAGAAGAAGAAGAAGAAGAAGAAGAAGAAGAAGAAGAAGAAGAATAATAATAATAATAAGAACTGAGCAAAAACAATAAGTCTTCCCAAACTTCGTTTGGGAGACTTAAAAATCTAAATACACGGTTAGATTTGGCATATCAAAGAACCCCAATAATTCAATTTTTGATGAAATCAAACAAAGTTTAATTTTGGACCCTTTTGACCTCAATATGAACCAATTTGATAGCGGGCCCACAAATAAAAAATCTAAATACATGGTAAGATTCAGCATATCAAAGAACCCCATATATTCAATTTTTGTTGAAATCAAACAAAGTTTAATTTTGGACCCCAATTTGGACCAACTTGAAAACTGGGCAAATACATGTTTAGATTCAGCATATCAAAGAACCCCATATATTCAATTTTTGTTGAAATCAAACAAAGTTTAATTTTGGACCCCAACTTGGACCAACTTGAAAACTGGGCCCATAATCAAAAATCTAAACACATGTTTAGATTCAGCATATCAAAGAACCCTAAGAATTCAATTTTTGTTAAAATCAAACTAAGTTTAATTTTGGACCCTTTGGACCTTAATGTAGACCAATTTAAAAACAGGACCCAAAATTAAAAATCTAAATACACGGTTAGATTTGGCATATCAAAGAACCCCAATAATTCAATTTTTGATGAAATCAAACAAAGTTTAATTTTGGACCCTTTTGACCTCAATATGAACCAATTTGATAGGGGGTCCACAAATAAAAAATCTAAATACATGGTTAGATTCAGCATATCAAAGAACCCCATATATTCAATTTTTGTTGAAATCAAACAAAGTTTAATTTTGGACCCCAATTTGGACCAACTTGAAAACTGGGCCAAAAATCTAAAATCTAAATACACGTTTAGATTCAGCATATCAAAGAACCCCAATAATTCAATTTTTGATGAAATCAAACAAAGTTTAATTTTGGACCCTTTTGACCTCAATATGAACCAATTTGATAGCGGGCCCACAAAATAAAAAACCTAAATACATGGTAAGATTCAGCATATCAAAGAACCCCATATATTCAATTTTTGTTGAAATCAAACAAAGTTTAATTTTGGACCCCAACTTGGACCAACTTGAAAACTGGGCCCATAATCAAAAATCTAAACACATGTTTAGATTCAGCATATCAAAGAACCCCAAGAATTCAATTTTTGTTAAAATCAAACTAAGTTTAATTTTGGACCCTTTGGACCTTAATGTAGACCAATTTAAAAACAGGACCCAAAATTAAAAATCTAAATACACGGTTAGATTTGGCATATCAAAGAACCCCAACAATTCAATTTTTGATGAAATCAAACAAAGTTTAATTTTGGACCCTTTTGACCTCAATGTGGACAAAGTTGATAACGGGGCCCAAAAATCAAAAATCTAAATACATGGTTAGATTCAGCATATCAAAGAACCCCATATATTCAATTTTTGTTGAAATCAAACAAAGTTTAATTTTGGACCCTGATTTGGACCAACTTGAAAACTGGGCCCATAATCAAAAATCTAAATACATGTTTAGATTCAGCATATCAAAGAACCCCAAAAATTCAATTTTTGTTAAAATCAAACTAAGTTTAATTTTGGACCCTTTTGACCTTAATGTAGACCAATTTGAAAACGGAACCAAAAATTAAGAATCTAAATACACGGTTAGATTCGGCATATCAAAGAACCTCAATAATTCAATTTTTGATGAAATCAAACAAAGTTAAATTTTGGACCCTTTGGACCTCAATGTGGACCAATTTAAAAACGGGGCCCAAAATCCAAAAACTTAATACACGGTTAGATTCAGCATATTAAAGAACCCCAAGAATTCAAGAATAAAACCCCATTGAAATTGATCAAGAAATAAGCAATTTATACGAAGTATCTTCTTTTGCACAATACTGTGCAATTGAATATTTCTTGCTATTGTGCAATACTGTACAATTGACAATTTCTTGCTATTGCACAATATTGTGCTATTGAATATTTCTTGCTATTGCGCAATACTGTGCAATTGAAGATTTCTTGCTATTGCGCAATACTGTGCAATTGAAGATTTCTTGCAATTGTGCAATACTGTGCAATTGAAAATTTCTTGCTATTGCACAATACTTATTATATAATAATTTACACATCCTGTTTGGTGTGTATCTCCTACCATATCATTATTATTTGCTTTTAAATATTAATCAGAAATAACCAACTTAAAATGGAAAATTTTAAAAGAAAAAAAAAAGGAAAAAAAAAAAAAAAAAGAAAAAACCCCCCCCCCCCCCCCCCAAATTTTTTGAACCCCCTTATGATTCATCACCCCCAAACTCAATCCCAGCCTTCCCTTTGTGGTATGGTACCTTGCAGTACAATTTCAGAGAGATCCATACACTTGAACACAAGTTATTGTCTGGAAACTAGAAAAATGCTTATTTTTGGCCCCTTTTTGGCCCCCAATTCCTAAACGTTTCGGGCAATTACCCCCAAACTCAATTCCAGCTTTCCCTTTGTGATATGGAACCTTGTAGTACAATTTCAGAAATATCCAAACACTTACACACAAGTTATTGTCATGAAACTAGAAAAATGCTTGTTTTTTGCCCCTTTTTTGGCCCCTAATTCCTAAAATTTTGAGGCAATTACCCCCAAAATCAATTACAGCCTTCCCTTTGTGATATGGAACCTTGTGTTACAATGTCAGAGAGATCCATACACTTACACACAAGTTATTGTCTGGAAGTTACAAAAATGCTTATTTTTGGCCCCTTTTTGGCCCCTAATTCCTTAACTTTTGGTACCATAACCCCCAAAATCAATCCCCACCTTCCTTTCGTGGTATTGAACCTTATGGTAAAATTTCATGGAGATCCATTCACTTAAACTAAAGTTAGAGTGCGAAAACCAATGTGTCTTCGGACGACGCCAGACGACGACGACGACGACGCCAACGTCATACCAATATACGACCAAAAAATTTTCAATTTTTGCGGTCGTATAAAAATGAATAATTATTTGTTTTCCTGGTAAGTTTAGGGTTTAGAATTTAAAATAGCTTTCTCTTCCTTTACTTTGCCCTTGCTTAATATGAGGATTTAAAAATACTATTGAAAAGAAAATGTTTTCCTTTTGCAGGTAGTATTTCTTGTTATTTTAAAGGACATATTTATCATTTGTAAGTGGTATATACATGTATGCATTATAATAAACTGTTGTTTCAGTCATATTTCTCATTACACCAATAATTTAATGGTCTTTATTGAAAAAAAACTTAGTATATGTATGGACTTAATATCTGCAAGAAAATTTGGACGCAAGCTTAAGGCTTGCTTCCCTCTAAGACTGAAGTTCAAAAGTTCAAGGGCTATGAAATCAATAGGTCAGCCTGACTTGAGCATAACATGATTAAGAAATTGACAATGGATACACTTCAAGACAAATGGAAGGGCATGATAGAAAAGGAAAACATGTAATGGTTTATACTTATATAGGTGGGGCTAAACAATTGCAATGGTGTGACTACAAGCAAGTTAATTTGTAAAAAAAATTTACTTGTGGTTTTTCAATTACTTTTCATGATCAAGAATAAAAATTTAAGGACAAATTTTGGAACTGAATTACAAATAAAAAATTAAAAATATTTAGGATTTATTTAAATGTAATTCTAGATTAAGTTATAATTTAACATAATCTAAACATTTCCAGATTTAAGAATATTCTAATTCAAAACATACTAAGTACACTTGAAAACTTTACTGAGAATCAGTAATACATATATAACTTTACTGAGAACCAGTAATACATATATATTATATCTTCACCAGTTGTATTTTGAGAGAACAAGATTATTAACCCTCGTATGATTTGCAAGCTATATTTAAGAAACATGCAAGGTGTTTCTTTTGTTGTATTGATTCAAAATATATATACATTCAAATACATGCTTTGAAGAAAGTCAGCCAAGTGGAAATAAATTAGCCCAAAGGCACTGACTTTAAATAGTACTGAATTATGCATCAAGTTAACATTATATCAGGTGGAGAATTTTCAACAAAAAAAGTTATTGCTCCAACAACTTCAAAAGAAATAAATTAGCCAAAATCAGAAACAGACTATAAATTGGCTTGTCAATAATTAATCTTTTGTGGTATTTTGAAATAGACTATACATTGATTTTTCCACATTGCACAGTTATGTGAAAAAGACTATACATCTTTTGTACAGCTTGGCAGTTCAGTAACCTAACAAACCCACAAAATCAATATAAATGGAATCTTCTAACCTAATATATGCTTTCCCTATGAAACTGGTTGGACTAGTCTTGTTTACTTGCTATATGTACTTATTATCTATACAAAAAGCAAAGGTCAAATGACTGGAGAATTCTTTCAATCTTGGCATGTAGCCAACTAATATTTAATTGGCTAGGTAAGCATTCAAGCAAATAAAATGCAAGTATAACAGGTGATGGTTTATTTTAAAATCTTCAATAAGTAATTTTCCTGATTCTAATTAAGCTCTTTGATCTACAAATGTATAGCAAGTATATTGATTATGTTGAAACCTATAACTTTTTCTGGTTCAAATAATAAGATACAATTTATATAATGTCCAAATGATTTAAAAAAAAGAAAAGAAAAGAGGAAATAATACAATTGTTGCTTATGATGAAAAATATTATAATGCTGCAAGTACTTGTAATATAAACATACTCTGTGTTATCTGTACTTCGTTAAACCATAATCCCATAAATGTATTGCATATATCTACATGTACATAACTGTATTTTTAATAGGACCAAATCAAATGAACACTTAAATTAAAATTCCTTCTTGAGCAAATTTAGAAAACAAAAAATCATTAATAGCTGAATAATGCTTCTTATTATAGTTTTTTTTTTCTAATCTTAACAAAAGTTTGTTGTATCTAGGACCAGGTTGAAAATCTTCCTCTAAATAAGGAATTTGAAGAAGAAATACTTTCAACAAAAAATAAGTCCTTTTTCACCTCTAGAAATTTATATAGACCACCTTGCATAATTAAAAAAATATGACCTATTTCCCTGTCTCATCTTACAATCTTACATAAATGAATGTAAATCATTTTGTATGTCAAGTCTCCACCTACAGATTTTTCTACTGGATAAACATGTCTGACAACCAGTATTAGGCATTATAGATTTTTAAACACTAAAGCAAATTATTGTTTCCCTCATCCTGTTTGGATTTTCCCAACAATAGACTAATCCATTATAGTTGGCATGGACAGCTGCCAGAGATATTAATCATACTGGTAATAACATCTGGATATAGCTCAGTGACCTTCACCTACACTTAACACATGTCTCCAGGGGGCTATCATAATGTATTGGATATTCTATTCAATAAATCAACATAATATGGTAAGGTCCAATGAACCTGAAATTAATTGAACTTTGACCAAACTACAGCTAAACTTGGCTTAACAGGACCAAAAACATTATAACACCAGTGCCAATTTTGGAAAATTCTCCTGTAAAATAGGTCATAACTGATTTTTTTTTCAATTTTGATAACATGTACATTCTTTTTAAAAAATTAAGTCATATAGAGAAAATTTTAAGGTACAGAAATATTCTAGCAATATATAGTTAGTCTCCATTCTTCCTTGGTGTTAGTTTTGAAGCAACAATCAATCAATGCCTTCTTCCTAGGCACAAAACAAGCATTTATATCCCTTCTTCCTAGACACAAAGCAAGCATCTATATCCCTTCTTCCTAGACACAAAGCAAGCATCTTAGTATATCCCTTCATCCTAGACACAAAGCAAGCATCTATATCCCTTCTTCCTAGACACAAAGCAAGCTTCTATATCCCTTCTTCCTAGAGGATACAAAGCAAGCATCTATAATCCCTTCTTCCTAGACACAAAGCAAGCATCTATATCCCTTCTTCCTAGACACAAAGCAAGCATCTATGATCCCTTCTTCCTAGACACAAAGCAAGCATCTATAATCCCTTCTTCCTAGACACAAAACAAGCATCTATATCCCTTCTTCCTAGACACAAAGCAAGCATCTATAATCCCTTCTTCCTAGACACAAAGCAAGCATCTATAATCCCTTCTTCCTAGAGACAAAGCAAGCATCTATAATCCCTTCTTCCTAGACACAAAGCAAGCATCTTTAATCCCTTCTTCCTAGACACAAAGCAAGCAACTATATCCCTTCTTCCTAGAGACAAAGCAAGCATCTATATCCCTTCTTCCTAGACACAAAGCAAGCATCTATATCCTTTCTTCCTAGACACAAAGCAAGCATCTATATCCCTTCTTCCTAGACACAAAGCAAGCAGCTATATTATCCCTTCTTCCTAGAGACAAAGCAAGCATCTATATCCCTTCTTCCTAGACACAAAGCAAACATCTATATCCCTTCTTCCTAATAAGACATTAGAAAAGTTGTACAATGTAGGTGTGGTTGGTCAATGTGCTAACTATATGTACTTACGTGCTGAATTTTTACACATACAATTTCACACAAGACTGGTCAACTGGACATTTACATAGATTCCAAATACACATGTATCTTACAAACTACATGGTAAAAACATGTATTCTTAAAAACAGAGTCCTAATCTAATTAAATGACCAGTAATGTTGATACTATAATTTTCATATTAAATAACAAATATTAATTATAATTGTTAGTATTTCCATAAATTCAGCTGACAATGAGTGATCTCAGGTATCTGACAATCAATATACTAGTATTCACAACTATTCAGCATGAACAAAACTTGACAGGAACATTTGGCATTATAATTAGAAAGATCTTATCATAGGGAACATGTGTACTAAGTTTCAAGTTGATTGGACTACAACTTCATCAAAAACTAAATTGACCAAAAACTTCAACCTGAAGCCAGACGGACGCAGAGACCGAAAAACATAATGACCATAAATGGGCCATAAAAATATCTATCTCACTAAATAGTTTTCATAATATCACAATCGTGTAGGAATCAGTCTGCTTAAATTTTACTATAATATACTATTATGACAGTTTCAATTATCAAAATTATCAGTTTCTGACAATAATAACATATCCAGAATTAAATAAACAAAAATGGAACAAAGTTCTTACTACAACTTTGTGAAGTTTCTCCTTCACCATTTGTGTTGCTTGGCTCTGACTTGACATTCTGTGTCTTGACTGCTGCCTGCTTTCTGGACTCGACAACATCAGGCATGACAGCATCAATCAGGGACAATGTCTCAATACAACGCTCAGATCCATCCTGCAAAACCAATAATAACGGAAATTATCTACGGGGCTCTTTTCCCAAAAAATTCTTATGATAAAAATTTATCGTAAGTTATACTGAAATGCTCATGACTTTATATGAGTATTTTATCTCGCAAGAGTTTTTGTGAAACGCATCGCAGATATCTATTTACTAAAAAGGTTAATTTAAGATACAAAATGTTTTACCAGCTGCAATATTTCAATTCCTAAACAGGACAGGAATTGAGTCATAATCAATTTTTAATTGTGTTTCTTTTAGTGATGTCACTAACATTCTGACTATTGTCAAGTGAAAAATTTAGATAATTGAACAAATATTACACAAAGACTAGTACTCTTCAGCATGAAATGTTAGTCAAAGTGACTCACAAACAATTTACTATAAATGAAGATTATAACCATAAATATAATTGACATAATATCATATAGTACTGAGGAGAAGATTTAATGTGACATATTACCATGATTACTAAACTACCGGTAAATACATGTATGTCAGAAAAATCATAAAAGCAAACTATATGCCCATTCTACTTTTAACCAAAATATCCATATAAGTATATGTGAACTTTTTTGACATACATGTACCTAATACTCATTCATACTTTGGTATTTTAAACTGGGTTCAACCCAAAATTACTTAATCCAGGTTAAATTTAAGTAAAATGAACGTCTCAACCTGGGGCGAATCAGGATTAATGTTTAAAATACCCCTAATTTTAGATAAATATGGGGTTAGTTGCGTCTCATTGTCGTTTTGTACGTTAAGTTCATTTCATTGCTGTAGCGACAAATGATGTTTGCTTTCTGTAATTGTAATATACATGTAGAGAAGCCAGATCACTGATGTACATATAGCAATAGAATCACTTCTAAGCAAAAAATGTAGTCTTAAATGGAACAAGGAGACAAGTATCTTACTTTCTATATAGACAGAGAGCAAGGTACAGGTCTGAGGAAGAGCCCTACTCTCCCACAAAGAAGTATTTGTAAACATAGAAAGGAAGATGGGTAGTGCAGATTCGTATCAAAACTGCACAGGAGTGCTGACAAAGAATTAAAACTTTGAAAATTGCAACTGTGATTCAAAGAATGTAAACAAATTCAGTGGACACATGCAAGAAACAATTTTGTCCTTACATATCTATTTTTGTTAAGGGGGAAACCCCAACGTAGGGTTATATCATTTAACTATTAGTAGGTGTGAACAGAGGTAATCAATCCAGTTAATTATCGACTTGATGCAGATTTAATAGTGTGAACAGGGAATAACTGTCAAAATCTTAAGATACAAATAGTATTGAAGAAGAAGTTCTAAATACTAAGACTACTATATTCATTGTCAAAAGAAAACTTCCATGTTCTGCTCCTCTTTTTTCTAATATGACATAAACAATATCATTGAGTATGCATAACCATACCTTTTATTTATCATACAGGGGTAAATATTCAATTGTTTCAATAAAATATATTTCTTGAATTTAAACCCAGTAAGCAGAGACCAACATTAAATGGACATGCATATGACAGTAATGAGACACATGAGAGTGGAAAGACACATCCATGCTGATGGATTTGGATAAAGTACCTTCAAAGTTCAGATAAACAAACAGATTAAAAATTAATAAACTATTGTGATACATCACACCATGGTAAATCTGTTTTCCATAGCTAATATGATGTACATGACTTTTGCCCTGAGGCATCATCTAACATTAAAGAAAATAACATAGTTTCAATTTTGCTGACATGACACTGTTGTGACCTCTTTAATAGATATAGATGTGAAGACAAAGGTTTAATCAATGGCCTCAAGAATTCCTTATTCCTTTTATTTTCATATAAAAATCACAATTTTCCCCAAATAGAATTTTGTGGTAAATTGGAATGAAAAAATTTCATCAAATCTGTGTAAAAATGAAAGAATGTGTAGTTTTTTTTATAAATTAAATTTGATTGATTTATACAGTAAATTTTGAAAAGAAAATTAGTATCATTAGAATATTAATGTGAAGAAAAATAAATTATAAACAATTAACAAACTGTGGAGGAATCTGAAAGATTAACCACTAAGACTGACAATCCAAGCAAAAATTATAAACTGACTCGGCAAAACTAGTGGGTGGATTTATACATTTAAATTGAAGTCAGCATGGTCAGCTGATTATGTTTCATTGAACATTGAAATATCTGTGTTTGCTGGGATCCATTAAAATAAACTGCTTCGCTGAGTGCACCTGGATACCCCGCAGAGGTCCAACCATGAACAGTTGGGGAAAAAATGGACACAATATTCAAGCTTGATACAGGTCTGAATTGGGATTGTATTAAATATTTGACATATTATAGGTTTCTGAATAAATGTAGGCAAAGAACTTGAAATTGGTTATATAAATTGAATTTATATTCAATTAAAGATTTCTTGCTGTTGTGCAATACACTGTGCTGTTGTGCAATACTTAGTAAATCTGTTGTCAGACAAACAATTAAAGTTCAATTAATTCTCAATGTCATATTAGAAATTTATGAAAATGTAAAGGGAGCTTACATGCGTACATCAATAGATATAAACAATTCACCAAAGTTTCATGAGAATTGCTGACAGCATTTTTGAGTTATTGTCTGAAAACTGGAAAATCCCCCTCATAACTCAGAAATGTCATATGTAAAATTTATAAAATTCTAGACGGAGCTTACATCAATAGATATAAACAATTCACCAAAGTTTCATAAGAACTGCTGAAAGTATTTTAGATTTTTTGTCAGAAAAACTGGAAAATCCACCTTTTTTTATGAATAAAACCCTGTAACTCTGAAACGTAAAATCTAAAATATATAAAAATCGAAAGGGAGCTCATTTCAATAGATATAAACAATTCACCACAATTTCTTGCAAGTTGGTGAAAGCATTCTTGAGTTATTGTCCAAAAACTGGAAAATCCCCCTTTTTTTAATGATTAAAACCCCTTAACTCGGAAACATAAAATCTAAAGTTTATAAAAAACGAAAGGGAGCTCACGTCAATAGATATAAACAATTCACCAAAGTTTTATGCAAATTGGTTAAAGCGATTTTGAGTTAATGTCTGACATGTTGACGACGGACGGACAGACGGTCAATGGTATACCATAATACATCCCGTAAACGGGCGTATAAAAACCTTGTAAAACTGGAACACAGTAATAGGTCTTATAAACCATGTAAATATAAAACAGTTTCTGATTGTGTTACCATCTACATGTATGCTCTCATTTGATCTTAAATTAGTCCATGTTTTAGATGAGGATCATTTACCAGAATTCAGCTTATTTTAAGTATTTCACAAAATCAAATTAATCCATTAGGTGATACGAGTAGTTACCTCTGCAATGCTTATTTCAGCCTCTGTATACTGTAGGCCCTTTTGAATGATGTTCAACAATGCTGCTGGTGGCACCAGTGCTCCATTGATATTAGACTGACTAATATGGCTTTCAATTCCAAAAGTATAAGCTGAGTGCACAAAACCTTTAATAAAATTTATATCTAGATTTAAAGAAGTAACAATCAGCAAGTTCTTGTATACTGTGTAGAATAATGTAGTATATGATATGCACTTGAAGATAAAGGAGAAGTTAAGATTTGAGGTCAGATTGGCCCTAAAATCAAGCTTACTGTATATAAAATAAAATGCTCCACAGGGTGCTGCTTGATACGACTGCAGAGGTCGACCCCTGAAATGTTTCAGCAAGTATGGACACAACATTCGAGCTCGATACAGCTCTGAATTTGGATTGTGATTAAATAGTTGACACAGCTTAGATTTTTGACACAGAATGAATGTGATCTAAGAACTTTAAAATTTGTAATTGGACATCCAACATCCAAAATCTAAATACATGGTTAGATTCGGCATATTAAAGAACCCCAAGAATTCAAGACTTTGAATAAAACCGCATTGCATTTGAAATTGGTAAAAAAATAAGCAATTTACACAAAGTACACATTAGAAAAGTATTGTTTTTGGACACTAATTCCAGGGCTCACGCTACCATGTGACTGGGGCGACAAAGTTGCTTTCCCATCCGTCACTTCACTTTGCCCGACCGTCAAAAGCGAAATCTAGTCGCCCTGTTGTTCACGATACTCGCTTTCAGTCGTTTTCGTCATCGGCAATATTCAATATTTACCAAGTCGATTAAACAGCAATTTTTCATTTAAAAGTAAAGAAATTCAAAGACATAAATGATTTATTTTCTGAAGAAAAGAGGTTAAAGCATTGATTTTAAAGTTGGTTGCATGTTATTTTCATAAAGACAATTTTTTTATCACTTCCAGTACTTGTTACTCGAGAGCGTACATCAAATCATTCTAACTTTCGACAAAATAAGTTTGTTACTTCACTAGAACGTGATGAAATTTGCCTGAAGTAAATTTGTTATTCATATATTGCATTAAAAACGTCATATTCCTTTCCAAATAGCGTGTCAAACATCGTTTATTTTTGTAAACTTTCTTAGTCCGCCATTGAAATTATTGGGCAAATTATTGTACAACTACGGATCAGAGTCGGATTTCATCGGAAACAGACCAGCTATGACCGATATCCGGATTCTTATGATAATGACTACGGACGCATGAATGGCACAGCTGACAGAAGAAAATTGATCCAAAAAGGAATAAACTGTTAACACAGAGATATGTCTCGCCTATTTGTTATTTTGATAATGCAAATTGAAATTAAAATAGCAATACTTTAACATGTAAGTTATGCAAATATTCAAAGTCAATGAACCATGACTGAAGGTACAGGGCTAAACAATCTCTATGGAAATGAGATGTGCCAATGGTATTACAACTGC
Organism: Mytilus californianus; assembly: GCF_021869535.1. NCBI lineage: Eukaryota > Metazoa > Mollusca > Bivalvia > Mytilida > Mytilidae > Mytilus > Mytilus californianus. The sequence continues at coordinate 28,949,564 of NW_026262690.1, read as the reverse complement.
AAACCAAATACCATTGACTTTTCATAAGTCGTTCCCTTTAAACTGACCTAATCACAAACTAATACATGTAAACTAAGCAAAATTTCAAAGTCAATAGACCTTGACTGAGGGGACGGGGCCAAATAATCTCCATGGTAATGAGATGTGCCAATGCTAATACAACTGTATACCAAATATCATTGACCTACCACTAGTGGTTCCTCATGAACTAGGCCTAATCACAAACTAATACATTGTTGATGCCGCCGCCGGAAACAGCATACCTATGTCTCGCTTTTTGACTCCGTCAAGGCGAGACAAAAATTACGCATTCCAAACGCATTAAAATACATTTGGTTAGATCTACTTGATTAATGTATATATTTCCATGTATATCATGAATATGCATTGTTTCAATTTATAAATTAATATCAAAGTTGCTCAACTCAGGGACTATTACACTAATATAATTATATTATGTCCAAGCTTAAATGTGTTAAATAAAACTGTTTAATTTATATATCTTTTTAATGAGAAATACTTAATTTTAAAAACATGATAACAGAGTAGTTTTTTTAATTGATTTTTCTTTTCCTTTTTGATATTGCCACATATTTAATTGTTTTTTTCTGACAAGAGGACTAATATGATTGTGCATTTAGATAGGATAAAATTAAACAACTTCGAAGTTGAACTGTTACTTTAATTGTATACCCAGGTACAAATTGAACAATATGATAAAAAAATAAGATACATAGGGCCTTTGTATTATAGTAAAAACCAAACATTGTAGCGCTGCGAGCAAACGAGCACTTCTCTTTCAAATCTCACCACTTCTCCCTATGATTCTGAAGTAGTGTGAGCCCTGCTAATTCCTGAACAGTTAGGGCCATAACCCCCGAAATCAATCCCAACTTTCCCTTTTTTTGTATGGAACCTTGTGGTACAATTTCATAGAGATCCAGATAAATTTGCAAAGAAATGTTACATCTTTATACTATTTTTAACACCATGTATATAAATAAAACATTTAAGTTTTACTTACTCGTGTTACTAGGGTTATATAGCCAAGAAATGACAAAACATAATAACACATAAATACAGACGGTCCTTTTGGGCACAGATGCACCTGCCTATAAATCATAAGTACCTGTAGAATCGTTTATTTCTGAAGGAAAGGGTTAGGAATTAGCTTCTAAGTTGAGACTAAATACCCAAGTTTTAGGTAGTAAGTGCATCATATAAACTGTACAAGAATCACCCTATGTAAGCTGCTATGGATGATATTTTAACTCCAACTTTATCATCTAGAAATAGCAGTTAAAGTATTTTCACCTTATTAAAACTGCAAATTTAAAAGTTTTCATACGTATTCTGAAATTTGTCATAACTAGGCATTTCCCAACAATATGTGCAAATTTGAAATAGTTGTCAAATATCTTATTTTCTTGGGTCAAAACCAGGCCTTAATGCCCCTACTCCTTTATAAAATTCTAAAGGGAGCTTACATCAACAGATATTAACAATTCACCAAAGTTTCATGAGAACTGCTGAAAGCATTTTTTAGTTATTGTCCGAAAACTGGAAAATCCCCCTTTTTTTATGAATAAAACCCTGTAACTCAGAAACGTAAAATCTAAAATTTATAAAAATCGAAATAGATATAACAATTCACCAAAATTCCTTGCAAGTTGGTGAAAGCTTTCTTGAGTTATTGTCGGAAAACTGGAAAATGCCCCCCTTTTTTAATGAATAAAACCCCAAAACTCGAAAACGGTAAATCTGAAATTTTTTAAAAACGAAAGGGAGCTCACTTCAATAGATATAAACAATTCACCAAAGTTTCATGCATATTGCTTTAAGCTTTTTTGAGTTAATGTCCGACAATGGACGGACAGACGGTCAAAGGTATACCATAATACGTCCCGTAAACTGGCGTATAAAAACATACAAGACTAACAAAGGCAAAAGGCTCCTGACTTGGGACAGGCGCAAAAATGCGGCCAGGTTAAACATGTTTTGTGAGATCTCCCCCTCCCCCCATACCTCTAGCTAATGTAGAATAAAGAAACACACAGCAATACGCACAGTAAAACTCAGATTAAAAGAAGTCAAAATCCGATGTCAGAATAAGGAACAAAAGAAACTTAGCAAAATGACAATGATTATGATACATGAATTAACAAAGGACTACTAGCAGTTACTGACATGCCAGCTCCAAACCTCAATTAAACTGATTGAAAGATTATGTCTAATTACACCTCATCCTATGTTCAATTACATGTACTCCTTTAAATATTCCCAAATTTTTAACGAGTTGGTGATGCTTACTAAAATATATGCCCAATGGAGATAAAAACTGAAGTAAGCAGAAGTTGGTCAAATTTGAACTGGATCTGTGTTGAGTGGTCTCTAACAACATCTCTAATTTTCATTTTATTTAGCGTAGCCTTACTCAAGTTAAAATCTGGAAACCAATTTTTGTATATACATGTACAAGTTGAAAAGAAAAATTATCTTGACCTATATGTACATGTACAAATGTATGTTGAGAAATAACATGGAACAAATTAAAACCACAAGCACTTGCCTCTGAAAAAAATTTACCTATATATATTGTTTAAAGCATATATAGGTAATTTTTTCAGAGACAAGTGCCTGTGATCAAAACCGTTGTCAATGTGAGTTTTCTGCTTTTCTTTGTGAAACAAAAAATCAATGTAGGCTATGCATGTGCTCTACATGTCTATGTAAACAAGAAATGATTGTAACAGGATGCTGTTACGAAGTCTCCCAAACGAAGCTCCCATAATTCGTAATTCCCAGGGTCGCCTGACATTGGGCAACGTCCAGTGAAAATTGGTTTGGTCCAGTAAAGTTATATGCATTAGTGATGCCTGGGGACTAAACTTGTATATCATTCAAATCATCTTGGCATGAAAAACCAGAATATATATGGTTTATGGGTGGGGATCTCAACCATTTACAAGATACTAGAATATTGGGGGTGGGGAGGAACCCCTGGGGACTGGCCTATACGTCATTCAAATGTTCATTACATGACGAACAGGAATATATATGGTTTAGGGGTGGCGATCTCAACCATTTACAAGATATTAGAACATTGGGGGTGGGGGGAACCTCTGGGGACTGACTGTATACGTCATTCAAATGTTCGAGACATGACAAATAGGAATATATATGGTTTAGGGGTGGGGATCTCAACCATTTACAAGATATTAGATCTTTCTCAAATGGCAGGGGGTCGGGATGACCCCTGGGGACTAACCCTGTCTATCATTCAAACCATCTCAGCATGACAAACCAGAATATATATGGTTTAGGGGTGGGGATCTTGACCACTTAGAAGATATTAGAACTTTCTTAAATGGCAGGGGGTGGGGGTGACCCCTGGAGACTAACCCTGTATTTCATTTGATGTGCTTTATCATGACAAACCAGAATATATATGGTTTAGGGGTGGGGATCTCGACCAATTACAAGATATTAGAACTTTCTCAAATGGCAAGGGGTGGGGGTGACCGCTGGGGACTAACCCTGTATAACATTTGATGTGCTTTATCATGACAAACCAGAATATATATGGTTTAGGGGTGGGGATCTCAACCATTTACAAGATATTAGAACTTTCTCAAATGGCAGGGGGTTGGGATGACCCCTGGGGACTTACCCTGTATATCATTCAAACCATCTCAGCATGACAAACCAGAATATATATGGTTTAGGGGTGGGGATCTTGACCACTTAGAAGATATTAGAACTTTCTTAAATGGCAGGGGGTGGGGGTGACCCCTGGAGACTAACCCTGTATTTCATTTGATGTGCTTTATCATGACAAACCAGAATATATATGGTTTAGGGGTGGGGATCTCGACCATTTACAAGATATTAGAACTTTCTCAAATGGCAAGGGGTGGGGGTGACCGCTGGGGACTAACCCTGTATAACATTTGATGTGCTTTATCATGACAAACCAGAATATATATGGTTTAGGGGTGGGGATCTCGACCATTTACAAGATATTAGAACTTTCTCAAATGGCAGGGGGTCGGGATGACCCCTGGGGACTTACCCTGTATATCATTCAAACCATCTCAGCATGACAAACCAGAATATATATGGTTTAGGGGTGGGGATCTTGACCACTTAGAAGATATAAGAACTTTCTTAAATGGCAGGGGGTGGGGGTGACCCCTGGGGACTTACCCTGTATAACATTTGATGTGCTTTATCATGACAAACCAGAATATATATGGTTTAGGGGTGGGGATCTCAACCATTTACAAGATATTAGAACTTTCTAAAATGGCAGGGGGTCGGGATGACCCCTGGGGACTAACCCTGTATATCATTCAAACCATCTTAGCATGACAAACCAGAATATATATGGTTTAGGGGTGGGGATCTTGACAACTTAGAAGATATTAGAACTTTCTTAAATGGCAGGGGGTGGGGGTGACCCTTGGGGACTAACCCTGTATTACATTTGATGTGCTTTATCATGACAAACCAGAATATATATGGTTTAGGGGTGGGGATCTCGACCATTTACAAGATATTAGAACTTTCTCAAATGACAGGGGGTGGGGATGACCCCTGGGGACTAACCCTGTATATCATTCAAACCATCTTAGCATGACAAACCAGAATATATATGGTTTAGGGGTGGGGATCTTGACAACTTAGAAGATATTAGAACTTTCTTAAATGGCAGGGGGTGGGGGTGACCCCTGGGGACTAACCCTGTATTACATTTGATGTGCTTTATCATGACAAACCAGAATATATATGGTTTAGGGGTGGGGATCTCGACCATTTACAAGACATTAGAACTTTCTCAAATGACAGGGGGTGGGGATGACCCCTGGGGACTAACCCTGTATATCATTCAAACCATCTTAGCATGACAAACCAGAATATATATGGTTTAGGGGTGGGGATCTTGACCACTTACAAGGTATTAGAACTTTCTTAAATGGCAGGGGGTGGGGGTGACCCCTGGGGACTAACCCTGTATTTCATTTAATGGGCTTTACCATTTAGAACATTTTCAATTAAAAAGTTTGTGTCTATCACGAACGGTTTTCAATTTATAATCATTTGAAAATTTAAAAAAATAAAATCCCATAGGGTTCTATAGTAAAACCCTCTTTTCTTTTTGCCCCTCAAAGTACCCCTTTATAAACCCCATTGCAAAAACAAAACCCTGATTGCACCACTAGACATGTTAGTCTAACATATTGTGAAACCCTAAGTTAATCCGACAAGCGGTTTTGGAGAACAGGTGCGGACAAGTTCAAATTTAAAAGCGGCGGAAGAAGAAGAAGAAGAAGAAGAAGAAGAAGAAGAAGAAGAAGAATAATAATAATAATAAGAACTGAGCAAAAACAATAAGTCTTCCCAAACTTCGTTTGGGAGACTTAATTAACAAAAATTGAATACATGAATTAGCTTTTATTCACCAACTACCCCCTTCACCAAAGTCCCTCTAAACCACAGTTTTTCCAAGACTTACAAAATGTTCTTTACACCAGCAAACGTATTTGTATTGATGCATCCTAATCATTAAGTAAAAGAAAACATGTTTTTGTATTTTAGGCTAGTTTGTGAGAATACACATGTGTATGTATGTGTATAGTTATTTATTTAGTTTGATCTTGGCCATGGTTGTCTATTAAATTTTTGGCAACAGATGCCCTTTATCTGAATTTTCTTTTAGCTCTAATGTCATTCACAGTATATGGGAGGTTTGAAATAAAACTGTACCCTTTTGTTTTTGTTGTTTTGCACAACATTTATATGACAATGAGGTCAAGGTCAGACAAATCATGTCAGACATACAAAACAGGCCAAAACATAAAACTTAAAATTGACCAAAGAACCATGAAAATGATGTCAAGGTCAGATGATACCTGCCAGACAGACGTGCACCTTACAATTATTCCATACACCAAATATTGCTGACCTATTGCTATTAGTATTTGAAAAACAGATCAAAACACAAAAACTTGACATTGACCATTGAACCATAAATATGAGGTCAAGGTCGGATGATACCTGCCAGACAGACATGTACACCTTTGATCATTCCATACACCAAATATAGTTGACCTATTGCTTATAGTACTTGAAAAACAGACCAAAACACAAAAACTTAACATTGACCAATGAACTATGAAAATGAGGTCAAGGTCAGATGAAACCTGCCAGACTGACATGTACCCAATACAATTATTCCATACACCAAATATAGTTGACCTACTGATTATAGTTTTTGAGAAACGGACCTAATCATGTAACTTTAACCTTGATCACTGATCCATGAAATGAGGTCAAGGTCAGGAGAACTCTGTCTGAAGGACATAGACGATGCAAGGAACCCATATACCAAATATACTGCTTGAAAAAAAAATTGATTTTTTTTTTTTTTCAAGCAGTCGCTCTACCATGAAAATGAGGTCAAGGACAATGGACATATGATTGAAGGAAACTTCGTAACTTAAGGTATCTGCATACAAGATATGACGCATCCAGGTCTTCTACCTTCTGAAATATAAAGCTTTATACAAATAGTTTATGCTGCCGCCGGATAGTAATACCTATGTCTCGCATATAACGTCGCAGGCGAGACAAAAATAGCATGTTTCCAGTTACAAACATTAAAAATGTCAGGGGTTGTCACCTTACACAAATAATGAATTACGTAACATTAATACAGTGGACTCTTGCAGGGTTTGACAGTAACTGTTGTCCGAATGCCAGGGACAAGTGAAAGTTCACATTTGGACAATGAAAAGCTGCAATGCACTAAGTCTAGTCTGGACAAATGTTCTCTAACTATATATATATATTAAAATAGAAATACGGAATCTATAATCTCTAATAAAAACTGTCTCTTTATCATTTATCAAAGTCCATCTTCAAAGCCCACACTGATGAGTCACCTATTGATGGCAGTTTAGCATATTTTCTCCTTCAAATTACACATCAATTGAAAATACTGGCTTATCAGAATATGATTTATTTATATACTTATATATATAATTATATTTAAGCACACCAGTCAGATCTTTCAAATTTTTATGGCTAATCTATTCATAGTTACATTTGTAGCTAGGAATTTCGAATCATGATTGAGAAAAAATATTGCTAATTTTCAATTACTGTTGAAACATCTAGATGGATTAAAAGTTTAAAAGGTACACCTTTTTCTTTAAAACAAAATATTAATGAAGGTACATGTATGTCCATATTAAAGAATTGTGTGCATGGCGATCCCTTTCTTACAGATCATATATAGAAATGGGTCAACAATGGAATATACAAGATGTAACAAATTTTTGTAATACATGTACATGAAAAAGGTTTAATATAGCACTCTCTACAAGGAATAGTTGTCTTAATTTTATGCTGACTTTTTGGCATTACTGATGCAATCAAAATTAGGACAATCAGTTTTACAAAATATATCTCTCAGACCGGAAAAAATTTGTTGACACTTGTCAAAAGGAAGATGATAGGTTATAAAAAGTTTGTCAAACGTTGTGACAGTCTGTTTTACCTTTAACTGAAGATGACAGATAAAAGTTTATGTCAAACGTTGTGACAGTCTGTTTTTGTTTTACCTTTAACTGAAGATGACAGATAAAAGTTTATGTCAAACCTTGTGACAGTCTGTTTTACCTTAAAATAACATGATTGTATTATATACATTACATGTACATGAATTGTGTCTTAAACTTACAGTGATATGAGAGTTTTTGTGCACCTTGTTGAAGGCCTCACTGTTACTTTGAGATGAAGAACAACAATAAAAGCACTATTCCTTTGCTTTTTGTGTGTTTTTTGCTGTCAATGTACATGTACTGATTTTGGTTTTTTTTTCATGAAAGGATACCCATATGCTTTGTTTTTCTATTAGATTCAAATCAGATCTTATGAAATGCTATGTATATCTGGATTTATCATATTATAAACAGTGTGCTTTCTCACTGGTTCTGCAATGTGTAATTGTTATTCTAGATTAAATTCTACAAGTAAAATTGAATTGTATGCATTTGATTGTCCAAAAAAATATTAAATTAGCTGCATGCACACCGACATTGCATTTGCATTCACACTGTACTCAAATTCATGTAAGATGTTAATTGAAATCAGGTGTCAAACTACCTACATTTACCTCAAGTGGATTGACTCCAGATTCACAAATTACTCATTTAATCTGAAATATGTGTGAACGCAAACCAGTAATATTTACAATCTGATTTTGTTGAGTCGTACGCGTGTGACAGGGTATTATACTGAGCATTTTCTTATCATCTTTAAGTTTCTGATACAGTCTTAATAATTTTTAAATGTTTCATTTAATTTTTTCAAGTAAAAGTACATATACATGTATGTAGGTTGTTTGGGATAAGGACTTGAAATGAGCTAAATTCGGATTGTTTCTTTCCTATCTACTAAAAAAATTCATGACTTACAATGTACAATGTACATGAAATGTACCGAACACATTTTGTAGATATTTTTGGAAAGTTCTGAACACTTTCCTTTACAGTATAGGTAAAATTATTTTACTTAGTTACCTACCCTATATGCTTCTGTATGGAGACAGGAACCAACTATGTATTTATTTTGACCTAACTCAAAGCATGCTTCAACATGTACCGACAGCTTGTATATATACATGTATAATTACGGGGACATACACATGTACAAATGTAGCAAACTGGGTAAGGGATTGACAACTCAATTCATTATCTTACGTTCTTTTACTTCAAGTATGATTCCATCCATTATCAAATGTACCTTGTATAAACTATAAATGCATCAATGTGAGAAGTTTACTTGATTTAAAAATAATTACCAGATTCTTGCAAATATCTGTACACCAAAAAATTCACTTCGTCACTGCTAAAGCTCATGACTTGTTACTTTTTACTGTCTTTAAATAAGAGTCATTTACTGCAGACCTTTACCTAAAGCAAAAGGAATTTCATGTATAAAACAGACTATAGAAGATGAAATATGTGGAACAGACTATAAATAGCTTGGCCTATCATCACAAAGCTCATTATAGAAATAGACTATAATCTCCTTTAATACAGAAATGAAAACTGAATGTTTTCGTTTCAAAATTGCTCATGTCATTGCACCAAATTCAAAATAGATCCCGCAATCTTTCAAATTTTGTGTTCTTAAACAAAACCTTTCTATTTACCATTGACGATGCTGTGTCGTGCAGAAAAGATATCGACATAACAAAAATCAATTTAGCAACAAGATAAACAGTCAAGTATATATCTAATGGAGATTAAAACAACTTACCATCAAATTTTAAAACAACGAATCCGACTGTCAAATGAAATATGCACATCCGAGCGCAAAGTCAATAAATATGTTTTGTGAAACAGACTCTATTTCAAAGGATTGCAAATAAAATATTATAATGAACAGTACTCCTTAAATTAACAACCAAAACGTAATGTTTATCGAGTTCTGTCGATAAAGATGAATGTAAAATTAATATAGACAATAAACCACACTTAAATTACTCCTGAAACAAGAAAATTGTCTCCGGTGTATTCCATTGAATTTCCTCGATCATCGAAGTATGCCGACAAATGCGGAAGGATAAGAGTTCTACTTTTCTATGAATAGTGCGAGATCAACATAAAAAGAAATCTCATATGTTTCATTTAATCTGGCTTATACTTCATTGTTCATACATTTCAAATTTCTGATGATTTCTTTATAATTGGAAAAATACTGCATATTACGTAGAATCAAATAAAAATCGGTTACATTTCTTCTGCGGAAGCTTCTAATATTTTGCATACTACTAGGCGCTTTACTGCTGTATATATGAATGACGTAAGCCCGGACTTGACCCATTCAACCGGGGTTTACAAGATAAAATATTAGCCCTTGATGATATCTTTGGAAATGTATCGAACAAAAATCTGACATCATATGTTAATCATAAATTTTAACAACTTATATCAGACTAGAGTGTTGTTTTATTACAATATACTTAAAGCCACAACGGAGCTAAAATATATTTTCACCTATAAATCATATGCAACATTCTAAAGGGCTAAGTTAGGAAATTTTTAAGTTCTATTTTGGGAACTAATGCAATAGAATATGATTTTTACCAAATAAAGTTGTCAATTAACACAAGACATTGACATTGTTCTTAATCAAATATCGTTTAAATTAAGGTATATTCTAAAGTGATGAAAGGAATATGTGTCACCCTACTCAAACCTTTTGACCCATTTAAGTTACAAACGTGACTCTTTGACCTAAAAGAAGACAAACAACCTACTATGCACTGAAAAGTAAACATATATAAAACGCCATTCTTAATTTTTCGCGATTTGCTAAGATTACCAGTACCGTTATTCATAATAAATACATTGCCATAAAAAAAAAAAGAATTACAATAGAGAGCGCTCAACATTTATTTTCGAATAGAGGACCCACGACGGGAAAATCTATTTTTTTTAAGATTAGATACTTACACATTACCTGAGACTACTATTAAAAATAGTCATAGATGTTACAAATGAATTATAAAAATAGCTCAGTCATCTAATAAACAACGTCAGATATTGAGTTAATATGCATCATAGTATTGATATTCTAATCATTAGCAGGGGCGGATCCAGGATTTTGGAAAAGGGGGGGGCGTAGTATTAAAGTTCACCGAGCGGAGCGAGGCGAAAAATTTTTTTGACCTTTTTTTGGCTAAAAAACATAAAATAAGTGTAAAATGCATTTTATAGTTAAAGTGTAGGGATTGGACATTTTTGGTGCCGTATTCTCTCCATCAAATGTCTATTATGAAATGATTGGATGGATCCAAAGCTATGTACTAATTAATATATTTGATGTGGGATTTGTCAGTAAAAAATGGACATGGAAAATTCTCGTTTGTTGTATGGTTAGTTAGCATAACCTCACAGATTTCTTGTAGGTAACAAGATATACGGCTATTCAATGAAATTTACAATACGACCGACACGAAGAAAGACAAACAAGCAATTTTCATCCAAATGTTTGGTTGAAATGTTTCACCCAACAAGGGAAGTGAGGGGTTCCAAATCAACCAAAGGCTACGAATGAGTCGGAAATGATCTGACAATGAAGTTGTGAATGACGGTCGACACATGGATACATATAGGCCACACCCAGCAGGCAGGTTGCAGTTGGGCCTTGAAAAAAGTATTCAGTATATCAGTTCGGCGAAACAGACATTCCGGTCAGATATGGGATTCACATGCAACCCCCCCCCCCAAAAAAACAAAAAAAATATGCCCCTTTTTTATTCATCATGTTCATTTAATGCTAAATAATTCTGTTGAAAATATTTTTTTCTAATAGCAAAAGGGGACAAGATTATTGCTCAGACTGCCCCCTCAGATCAAATGGTCCGTGCCTTAGACTTTAAATCTATATCTAGAGCTTACTGACTGGGGATCACTATTCAGCAATGTTATTAATGGACTGGAGCGTGTGGGGTTAAACATGTTTTCGTAGGTAAATAATATTGCTGTGGAACTTTTTTTTTTCATGAGTGTGTAATAGAGTATTACTTTCTGTTGGGTGGAATTGTGAAATAGAAGTCAATACGTTCTTGCTCAATACTTTGTCGCTTTGAAGGAGTCATGCTTGTCATCCTCAGCCTAAGCAATGTGTTACTGTAATTTGAATTTCAAAATGACTGAGTGACGTTTTTTTTCGACGAACTGGTCAACTCCACTGTAGAGAATCACATGACTTTGACATAATCAATAATATATTACAGTAAATACGAGCGAAAAATATCTTTATAAGTAAAGAATTGGCGCATAAAAATTAAATACACGGGAAATGGCAAAGTTCACGAAGTCTAGTCTGATTAATCATTTTACGAAAAAAAAAAAAAGTGCAAGCAAAGGGGGGGCGTACGCCCTCTACGCCCCCCCTCTGGATCCGCCACTGATTAGTGACCATGTACAAGAAGTAGCATGTAAAAAAAGCCGGAAAGAAAATACCGAAGGGACAATAAAAGAATAACCGAAGAAAAACTGACATCATTGGCCAAATAAAAATAAGACTTGCAGACAACAACAAAAAAAAAAACAAAGAAAACAGTCCACATGATAATAAACAGAAAACTTAAAAATCGCGGGCGAGCAACATGAAAAAGGGAGGCGAAAGATACCAAAGGGATATTTAAACTCATTAGTCGAAAACAAACTGACCATGCCATGGCACAAAACAAAACAAAATAAAACGACGAAAAGACAAACAGTACACTAAACACAACATAGAAAACCGTAGGATTGAGCAACATGAACCCCACCAAAAACCGGGGGGTGATCTCAAGTGCTCAGGAAGGGTAAGCAGATCCTGCTCCACATGTGGCAACCGTCGTGTTGCACGTGTAAGTACAAATCCGGGGATAATTCTAATTCGGTAGGTCACATTCGAGGAAAAGAGGACGGCAATAAAGTTACGACAATTGGAACATATCCGTCATCATCTGTGAAACAGATGTTTCATAACCAACTCGGGATGGCGTCCGTAAAATTTTCGAAGGGATTACTTCAACTTCACCACTTGGAAATCTTGGTTCAATAGCTTCCTTGTAAACAACAACCCCTATCAAGGAAATCATGATAGGAAATGCAAGCTCTGAAATATCGTATCAACTGGGAGATATATACTCTAGTGCTGCTGGAATGTTGCTACACATATATGGAAAGTTCACAATTGGGAAGCTGAAATCATCTCTTATATCGTAAAGTTTTGTTCTCAACCGACCTCCATTGTCAATTTCTAGATGCAAGTCAAGATATGAGGGTGACTTAACCGTATATATCTGTTGTATCCTTTATTTCAAGTTTGATGGAATAGATGCGAAACCCGCCATTAACAGGGGGACTCCGTTTCTCCGGAGGGTGCTTGTAAGATTTGTGTAGGGTTCGGAAGAACAACAATCTGTCATTTTAGTTCGTTAGAGTTTAAATTACATTTTCTTAACTGAACCTTATGGCTTGATCACTGCGTCAGTCATTTAACTTATCACATTTCGCCATCTCCTATGAAGGGCTCAATTTGAAAAAATATAAACAACCGTTCAGACGATTAAATGCGCATGGACGTCTCTGAAAAAAATGTCAACAAATTAAATTTAAAGGTTTATTGTAATATGAAAATAAGGAGATGTGGGATGATTGCCAATGAGACAATTATCCACCAAAGTTCAAATGAAGTGGATGTAAGCATAATATACTCTCAGGCACATCATATGTACTGCAAGATGAACATGATTACAATATTCTAACAACTAATTAAAGATGTTGCAAACAGTTAAATACGTTAAGGTGGTAATTTTTAACGAAATTCATGGCCAACCGAGCAATTTCTTGATTCCGATTGCTTTTAGTTTTTCCAAAAGTACTTGGCAAAATATATCAATCGTAATTTGATGATTTAGACCTGCTACACAGATCCGAGATTTCGTGCTGTTACATAGGTACCCATTAACTCTTTTGAAATAAACTTTTGTACGCCAGACGCGCGTTTCGTCTACAAAAGACTCATCAGTGACGCTCGAATAAAAAAAATAAAAAGACTCAGAGGCGGATCCAGGATTTTAGGTAAGGGGGCGCAAACTTAAATTTTCGCCGAGCAGAGCGAGCCGAAAATTTTATTGAGGTAAACCATCGAAATATTCTTTATTAAGCTGAGAATAACACATGCTTTGCAAATTTTAGGGGACGCACGCCCCCCACGCCCCCGCCTGAATCCGCCCCTGAGGCTGAATAAAGCTGAAGAGCATTTTTAAGACCCGAAATTCCGAAAGATTTTGCCAAATGCAGCCAAGAAAATCGCAGTTTAATCTTAGAAATCTTTCTTAAACAACATAACAAACCTTTACAAAAGTTGACATGAATAAATTAATATGTGAAAGGTCCTCAGTAACATTTTTGATCTTGCTCGGAGACTGCCAATAGGTAATTCTTGATTTTAATACGCGTCAATTATGAACAATGTATTTGATTCTATCATGAATTTAACACAAGCTTTTATAATTTATTTAGAGATAGTCTATTTCTTGAATATTTTGAATTGTCTTTGTTCAAGCATATAAATCAGCCAACAACGCTGTCACTATTGCCAAAAGTACGAAACCGAGGTTTCCAAAATTAAGTCGCAATTAACGTTTATTTCCTATTACTACGGAATAAAATATATTGAATGAACAGACTTTACTAACGACGGAACTGAATGATGCTACTTAATTCCACAATATTCCCACCTATACATTGACTTTTTTAATTTTACCAGAAACCATACAATCTGCACCCAGTACACGTTCAACTACAAATCATTCTAATCGATGCTTTCAAAACCGTCAATGGAATGCATATACGAAATAATGGGTGCTTCGATGAAATTGGTGGAGCCATTTAAAAAATATACTAGATTAGTCGATAAAATCAATACTTCTGTTAATGTAACTTTATTTTAAGAACGTGTCTTTTGTGAACATCATATGGTGATAAAAAGCTGACATGATGCGCATACATTCATAGTGTGGACTCAAAACGATATTGTATCTGACTCTGAAAATTTTATGAAATTCATTATTTGGTATTTCACCCAGTTTTTTTGATAACTAAATGAAATTATAGTTAAATACGTTCGATGTTGAAATCTTTTATTGTGGTTGATACCACATTTAGGTTTTGTTCATGCTACCATGTATAAAACTCAAAGTACACGATATAAGGATGATTTTTTTTTTTAATTTAGTGTCGTTATATACTATTAAATGAACAAGTACACTCTCAATACTTAAAATTGAATATTGCTAATGATATTTCAAAAAAAAAAGTAACAGAAATTTGGCTGTCTATACAAACCAACACTAGTAGCGCGTACTATTACCTTAATTGAAGTTCTTAAAATCGAGAATGCAGCATAGAGCTATTTTCAAGACTGCATCGACTTTACATTACAAAATATTTAACTTCCTTGTACACAACCATCCAGGTCAGCCCTAGACAAAGCTCGGCATCTGTATATAACCAGTGAATTAATACCAAACTAAGACATACATTTCTTGGTGACAGCAAATGATTCCTTTTATCAGCGCAAAGGTGCCAATAGCATTATTCTACTGCAAAGCTTCATCTATATTGTTTGGATGATACTAAAATGGCAAACATTAATTTTGCTTTGCATTGCCCTTTCCCTTTGGTATCTTTGGCTAAGTAGATCCTGCGTCACTAGTGTATCCGTCGGCTCATGACAAGTTTCGGTGATGTCAAAACAGAGAAAAGGGTGGTATTGAGGCTAGAACAACATACCCGTGGTCATCACAATAATTGTTCAATAGCTATCCAGAAAATTAAGTGTAAATCAAACTGACTGCCTTGTAATTTTTCGAAAGACTTTTACGACCATCTTTTTAGTTCTAAAATATAATATCGTATCCAAGCTCGAGATGACTCCATTATGTAAAACAAATCAAAGCCCACAACATTACTCTGAGTCTGAACACCTTTATACGATTTATTTAACGATAAGGAGATGGTGTGTGTTTGCAAATTAGACAACTATCAACCATACACCAACGGACCAGGATGTAAACAACTATCAACCATACACCAAGGGTCCAGGATGTAAACAACTATCAACCATACACCAACGGACCAGGATGTAAACAACTATCAACCATACACCAACGGACCAGGATGTAAACAACTATCAACCATATACCAACGGTCCAGGATGTAAACAACTATCAACCATACACCAACGGACCAGGATGTAAACAACTATCAACCATACACCAACGGACCAGGATGTAAACAACTATCAACCATACACCAACGGTCCAGGATGTAAACAACTATCAACGGACCAGGATGTAAACAACTATCAACCATACACCAACGGTCCAGGATGTAAACAACTATCAACGGACCAGGATGTAAACAACTATCAACCATACACCAACGGACCAGGATGTAAACAACTATCAACCATACACCAACGGACCAGGATGTAAACAACTATCAACCATACACCAACGGACCAGGATGTAAACAACTATCAACCAAACACCAACGGACCAGGATGTAAACAACAATGGGTAGCATGGTTCGAGGTTGATTGCTTGTAAGCGAAGCCAGAACACATATATCTGCATTTCAATCAGAAAGGAACAAAATCACTAACATAAGCCTCCTGCCCCTGTACTAATTTTCCATTCATATATAATCCAGATGGCCACGTTTTTACTGGTGACTAAAATGTGACCCTTAATCTATCAAATAGAAACACAACTTTTAAAAACAGATAGATTCAGTTATGCCAGGCTATTTGATAAAGCGGAAAAGGAAACGTATAGATACTCTTTCCGAATTGGTTAAGGCTGTGAGGCCGTTGATACAAGCTATAATTAAAACCTGAATGGGTCTATGAATATACATGCTACATTGATCTTTAAAGACCCAAATGTTGCTAAGCACCGACCTTCATGACAAATATGTTGTTGTCTCCGCATATAAAGATCCCGAAAAACACTGTTTGTGTGTTAAAATCACATTAAATAAACTGCTCGATAAAGGAATTAGATATTGACATGCATTTCAATTGGAAACTCAACACATACCTTCATGACACTAACCAAATAGAGGAAATACTGAATAATCATTGGTCTGTTCTACGTTCATTTGGAAAGACGAAGAAATGAATCTTCCTTCTCTTTATCAAATAACTTAATTACATAAGTATCCTTACAAATAACGTAATATTGCTGTGTCTTCCAAGTGCTCCACTAAACCTCTTTCTTATTATTAGCATAAATTTTATCATCAATCAAAGCCGTGCTTCAGAGTTATTGTAAAACTACCTATTCTAGGAGCGATGTGATTCAGACGTTGATACTTAAACATTTCAAAGATATGTAAGAGTACATACAATCTTAGTCTACTTCCTCTTGCGATAGTATAAAAAAAGCATTTGACTTTTCTACCCTTTCCTCCAGTATTCCCCATTCCAAACATAAAGACAAATTCTTTTATTGTCTTCGTTTGTTTCACAAAACAGAATGACCAACGTACATATCTTTTCTTAGGGAGGGACAAATCTTGCGATGTAAAAAGCAACTCTATTTCAAACAAAAATAAA
Source organism: Mytilus californianus (assembly GCF_021869535.1). Lineage (NCBI taxonomy): Eukaryota > Metazoa > Mollusca > Bivalvia > Mytilida > Mytilidae > Mytilus > Mytilus californianus. The sequence goes on along the minus strand of NW_026262690.1, from coordinate 28,932,368 downwards.
AAAAAACCCTGAAACTGATACTATCAAGATGCTTGATTTCTTGATGATCGACAACATATCTGTTACGTTTAGAGGACGTGTTTTTCAACAAACAATCGGCATTCACATGGGAACCAACTGTGTTCCACTTCTTTCCAACTTGTTCCTTTATTTCTATTGGACAGTTTCCATACAATAGATTCTTAGGAAGAAAGAAAAGATGCTTGCATTATCCTTTAACTTCATGTTCCGCTATATAGATGAAGTCCTCTCACTAAAAATATCAAAGTTTAGTGACTATATATATGTTGAACGCATCTATCACATCGAGCTCGAAAATAAAGGATATCAAAAATACAGTTAAATCTCCCCCATATCTTGACTTACATCTTGAAATTGGGTCGGTTGAGAACAAAACTTTACGACAAAAGAGATGATTTCAACTTCCTAATTGTGAACTTTTCATTTCTATGTACCGACATTCCAGCTGCATCTGCATATTGAGTATTTATATCCCAGTTGATACGATATTCTAGAGATTGCATTTCCTATCATGATTTTCTTGATAGAAGTTTGTTGCTTACAAGGAATCTATCATACCAAGGGTTCCATTAGTAGAGATGAAGTTATCCCTTCAAAAGTTTTATGGACGACTTCACGAGTTAGCTTACCGTTATCGAAGATATTTTTTTACATTATCTACGGATATATTTCAATCGTCGACACCACAACCCCGTTTTCATTTCTTCGAATGTGACATCAGCGAATTAGATTATCACCGGATTTCTATTTACATGATCAACACGACGATTGTAACATGTGGAGCGAGCAGGATGCGCTTACCCTTCCCGAGCACCTGAGATCACCCATAGTTTTATTTGAAAGGATTTCGTGTTTGTTGCTCTTGCTTTAGTTTTAAGTGGCGTTCTTTGTGCTTTTTTTTTTTTATACCGGTACGATCTTGTTTATCATTTGTCATCAAAAACATTTTTCTAGTTTAAAATTTCACACTCGGTTACGTTTCATGTTTAGAAAGTTTGCATAACCGATGATTTACGAATTTGGTGATGTCTAAGGGTTAAATCAGAGTCAATTGTCAACCCGCTATTTTGTGATGTCTAATCACTTGATATGACTGATCAACGCATTTTGAAGGAGTAACAGGACGGGTGGCACCAGTTACTGTCCTGTGAAGCAAGATTTGCTTACACTTTCGGGGCATCTAAGATCACCTCCGTTTTTTGGTGGGGTTCGTGTTGCACAGTCTGTATACTTGGCTTTCAAATATTCGGCCTTGAGCGTTCCTGATGAAGGTAAATCCAGAAAAGCGCCTCGGACGCATAACATATATAACGTGTTGTTTTCATTTCTATGTTTTGTTTTGTTGACTGTTGTTATTATTTTGGTCGCTTTTCGTTTTCTTGCTATGGTGTTGTCAGTTTGTCTTCAAAATATTAGTTTGAACATCCCGTTAGTATCTTTCGCTTTTCTTTTACTAATAAAATATGTGTTCCTTAAAAAATCAAAGCAACAAAAAACAATAAAATCAAGAATAAACGAAACAAAACAAAATTCAATAATTTATGTCATTCAACAATATACAAATGCTACGTCGGACAACTTGCATCAAGCCGTGGAAGTAACTGGATTATGAATCTGTGTGTCCAATACTCGTCACTCAAAATCTATTGCAAATCTATGGACACAAAATGGGGTTTACGCAAATAATTCCCTTGTACATCAAGTGTTAAACGAAAATCGAGCATTTACTCAACAATGCAATTGCAGACTTCAAAATGGTGTTTATTTATGGATAAAATTAGATGTGGGACAGACGTCAATGAGACAAAATACAAATAACAAAACTAAGCAAAAGACACCAGAGTACAACATATTCCTTTCAACTATAGATTGATGTCTATAAAACATGTCGGGTTCAAAATCGTCACGAGTCCATAAAAGTTGTGAATAAATTTAACAGAGAGCCGTTAAAACCCAAATCTCCAAATGCCTTTATAGTTTTAAGGTGAGGTTTAAAACTTTCTTTCAAAAGTTTGTGTTTATCATGTGCACCTAAGTTTTTTCTCGAACATCCATTTCTATATCTTTGGAGATTTCAAGGGAGTTTTCCATTCGTTTGGTGTGTTTGGGCTTTTGGTTTTGCCATTTGATGGGGGACTTTCCGTTTTGGATTTTCCATGGAGTTCGGTGTTTTTGTTGTTTTACTTTTTATTATATGCTTCCAGGTTAAAATAGGTTTGATATAAATAATGCAAATTTATCAATATTCAATAGGCAAAAATGACCTTAGTATTTCGTTTAATCATTTTGGTGACCTTTGTTGGTATTAGTTTCCTTATAATTGTGACCAAATGTTTTTTTTTTTTTATTCTAATTATATAATCAAATTTTTATTATATAAAGAGTCGTGTTTGAAATTCATCATTAGCTATTTTCAGAAAACCGAGTAGGCGTTATGTACAGTACAAGATCTGGGAAAATCAATGTAATTGAAGCATCCTCTTGTGTTATTGACAGGAATTAATAATTGTTGTTAAGTATGTACCAACATTATATATTAACCAGGTTAATGCTGTCGCAAGCATTTCATGACAATGTAATTAGCTCGGTAGAGAGGAAAATGAATGGCCGATCGATTCAGTAAAGGGCGTATAGACAGTTTTTTGTGTAAGAATCTCCTATAAAATTTCCACAATTGTGTTTCACGCATAACAAAGCGCTAAGTACGCACGAAAAACATAAAGTGTTAATTTCATTTACAATTATTTTTATTTTACATCTTTCGACGGCGACTTTGCGCCTAGCATGTAAAGACAGAAGTGCTAACCACCTTATCCAATCCCAAAAAAGAGATTGCCCAGCGTGAAGAATTATCGTATCACACGAGATTCATTGGGTGGTGAAATTGGGTTCTCTCGTAAAAAAGGAAAAAGTTTTTCTCAATGAAAATCGTGTTCCATCTTTTTGACGTCACCAGACATGGTCGTCTTTTTTCATGACTTCAAAATAGCAAATTCGGAGGAAAGCACGTCATTATTGAATATTGACCAATGAAGAACTAAGATCAAGCGAACCACACCTTCTTTATAAAAAAAAAATATAATTAACCGGTCGGGGGAGGGGGGGGGGTTCAAATCGGCTAAGAATTAGAGAAATATGTATAACCAGTTTCACTGCATCAGATGCTCATTTCGACAACTAGTATATCATCAGTCTGGTCTCTTTTAGGGGGTATTTAAAATTGACGTATATAAAACCGTTCTTTGTATGACGTCAAAATTAGCCAAAATTGATTTTCATTGTTTAAGGGCCGAAAACGTCAAGTGCATGCGCTGACAAAAACTTAAATATTTTGTCATAACAAATTACCTATATGATTAAAATATATTTAGTTTGTCGAACTCTGCGCTCTATGCTTCAAACACTGCTTGGGTTACATCTGAAGATATGTTCACTGGTCGAAATAAGAAAGTCGCATGCGAATCAGGATATGATTCCTCATATCGTAGAACCTGGTGCACTCTGGTTTTAGTTGGAGATCACTGCCCAAAGACTCAGGTGATTGTGTTTGTTGATAGTATACGTCTTTTCTTCCATTTTTCGTACACTAAACCGTTTTGCTACCTTTGATTTACTTTGTCCTCTGTTTTTTTTCCCCTTTTTAATGAATATTGAAAGTTTATTATCGTCAATATTTCTTGCTTGCATACCGATTTTAACTCATTATTATCTCCAACCATTGGATTATACGACGATTGCATAATTATAATTGTGAATAACTTAACCGACCAGGAACATTGAACAATAAATCGAAGATCAAATTAGAACATGTCGATCAACTTTAAAACGAAGTAATTTATTATCATGAAATGAAAAGTCGATCTTAAGTAATGCGAAACAGACTATATAGATCTTCTGATCAATATTTCCTTGCGGTGTATATCTGATGCCAATTTATAAATTATATATAGACAATGACATCCAATACTGAGAAAAGAATGTCTATATAACAATGGAATAACGCAAAAAAAAAACGCAGGACATATGAATGGAGGAGATGCGCCAAGCACAGTTTTCGGCCTACAAAAATGAAGTATTACGAAACTAGGTGATTTAAAATCAAAAAGATTAAACTGTGCAAAGTATAAATAGTAATGGAAAATATTCTGAATACTTACGGAGAATTTGCATTCAAAAGATAGCAAAATTCAAAATGGAAATATCATGATTGAGCTCTTGCAAATACCACACAAACATTTATATGGAAGGTGTTGTTCATATTATAGACACATTTTGTAGCAATTTATTTAATTCAGTGATACTTTGCCTTTTTATATATAACTTTTCTAATTATTCTTCGTATTTCACTACTAAAACTACTTATATTCTACAGACATTAAAAAATATATATAGTCACTATTAACCTCCCTTTTGTCAACTTTATTTGAAATTAAATACCTTCCTTAAAAAAAAAGAAAAATGGCACAATGATTGCGCCCAAAAATTTTGAAGCAATTTGAACGGTTTTTAATAAAAGAAGTGTTTATTTATTGTCATCGACGAGAACAGACTACGATAATTTGAACACTTGCAACAAATCCTTAATAATATGACCAGATAAAGGAATGTTCAGAAAAATATTTACCACTCTATATTAGCGACAACAGCTATATATTGTTATATTGGGGAATAATCTTTCATCTTCCTTAAAATCCCGCCCATCTTGCATATTTCCATGCAATAAAAGTAATAGTTGGTATGAGAATTAATTCTTACATGAAATAAGAATGTAAAATGCACTGTACAAATGTAATGCTTTAGTCAAATACATTCCAATAAAGTATTCAGTATAATGTGTGTATTTGTGTTATTCACTTAGTTACCTTTGTGCTGAGCCTCTGTGTTGTTCTGTAGTTATTGTTTTATTGTTTTATCATTAATAATCATCATATATTTAATAGCCATGTTGCTCCTTGTGGGTTCATTATTTGGAAAATAGCATTCTTTTTTTTTCTTATTCCTCTTCGTTTATTAATTATAGTGTAAAGTTAAAACCAATATTTTTTCTTCCGCGTTAATGTATTCCTAAACCAACACATTTGAATGACATGTCTACTGAAATATTATAACAATGTAATCAAAAACAAAAAGTAAAATTAAATCGACATCTTGAATATTGGTTAATATATATTTTCATTCATCCCTTAGTAACCTCATGTGATTTCCCTTTAACTGCACCCCAAAGTACACTGACATTTACAGCAGTATTGATTTGCAAAACAAGCAAAGCCACGTGACTTTACACAGCTTCGTGCCGCGGATTTCCGATAATACGCTATGGGAGTGGTAATTACCAGTCGTCCTTCACCTCTCTTGACAAACAACTCAGCAAAATAAATCACCTAGACATGTTTTACGTGGAAGCCTTAAATAGAACGAAACAATATGGCTGCTGTAAAGGTCATTCGCTATTACAGTGCAACTGGGGTAAATAGGACACCAATAACACGCTATCACATGGTTTAGTATTGGCGGAGAAGAAATGTCAATACATTGATTCATCATAAGGAAGGGGCATGCGTACTGGCAAAGCAATGTTATATTTAACAGCTGGCGTTATATAATATTTTTTCTGACAAGGGGAAGGACGATCGTAGATAAGTATGTTTGATATACGAATTATGCACTCGTCTGAAGAGGTTGAGAAATAGGTTTTGGGTTGTTGTTTGAGAAAGACATCTCTAGGTAAATAGGTAAAGTATTCAAATAGTATTTAAATGTCACACAGGGCAAAGTAAATAATATCTAATGTTAAATATAGATTTGATATGATTAGTTGACTTAAATATCCATAAACGAATTCTCGAGGAAATTTATTTTGCAGCTTCTAAAATAAAACAAAACATCCTCAAGGCCATATCAATCATAGAACCAATTCGCAACATAATCTGAACACCAGTTTATTTTTGTGTCGGAATGTGTGTTCGAGATTAAATCCGATATATAATAACATGAACCATCAAACGTTAGAAATAGAATTGAATTGATAAATGAATAATGTCAATCAGAAAGTTTCTCTCCATCAGTGCATTGGCTCGGGAATGTAACCTTCAGTGGTATTGCCCTTGATAAATTGGTTTCGACCCAATGGTTCATGGACTTAGTTCGGAAGTAATGGGTCTTGACCCAATGGTCGATAAACTTATTCTACAAGCAATGAGTTTCGATGCGGTTGGTTTCGATACAATCCCTGTCAATGGTGAACATGAAATCTCATGACAGTAAAATGTGCCATAGACTCATTTTACTGTTATACAATTCCAGGATTTTTGGAGACCAAAAATTGATGGAAATAGTTTTAAATTGTTTGATTCATCTAACTACCTTATAATCTGAAACCATTCTAAGATTGTCTATCCAGTCTCGATCAGGCATGGGGTAATCGAAATCGTAATCAGCTGTAATCGATTACATTTTGCAATATAATCACTCAAATGTAACCAATAATCATGCAATTTCTGATTACATGTAATCGTAATCGATTACAATTGTAAAAAAAGAACAGGTGTAATCATGATAACTTTTAGATTACATTCATATCATTACTTGCTGATTACAAATTTTGTATAAGGAAAAAGTATTGATATACAAGCATGAATAAAAAAAGTATCAAGCTAGTATGAAGTTTGGGCATGTAGAGCGAAAATGTGTGATTTATTTTGAAAACATAAAAAGACGATGTGGTATGATTGTCAATGAGACAACTCTCCGAAAGAGACCAAATGACACAGAAATTAATAACTATAGGTCACCGTACGGCCTTCAACAACGAGCAAAGCCCATACCGCATAGTCAGATATAAAATGTAAAACAATTCAAACGAGAAAACTAGCGGCCTAATTTATGTAAAAAATAATGAACGAAAAACAAATATGTTGCACAGCAACAAACGTCAACCACTGAATTGCAGGCTCCTGACTTGGGACAGGCACCTATAGAATGTGGCGGGGTTAAAATAGTTTGAAGGCGCCAACCAACAGTTCACTAAATTATTTACCGTCCAAATGTTTCATTGTGTGATTGAGTCCTTGTGATACAAGAATATGCTTTGAAAACATTTTGTGTTCCCTGATGGAAGACTTCTGTTATTAATTCCAATATAGTTTACACAACATTTTGTGGCCATTCAACAGTATAGCACATTAGTTTGGGGGATTTCGATCAAATTTTCACTGATGATCGTCGTAAATGAGCCCACTTAAATAATAATTGATTTTATAGAACCAAATTCTTTTTTTTTACAATTTGTATAATATTGTTTTTCATAAATATCTTAATAGGTGCTTTCTAAGCATATCAGGTATTGAAAAATGAAAATAAAATACTTATAAGTTAATTAATTATTGCAATTTAGACAATTAATGTTTCTGATACTCAAGCTCATCTATATTTTTTTGTTAAAAAATTGAAGTAGTTGATTATAACACCAATAAATCATATGTATGTGTCAATTATGACCCCACAGACAATAAAGCTACTTGATCATTGATTTTTCATTATTCCTGTTATTTGTGAAGGTCTTTTTTTAATTAAAGAACTGCACTGGGCTTAAGAATTTATAAAAAACAGATTTATTCTTTTACAAAGAAATGATACTTGTCTATTGTATCAAACAATACACATGTTACACTGCAGAGAGTTGTGTATCCGCATTGACAAATTGGATTAATTTCTTAACTTAATACTCAAACAATATTTTTCAGCAAGTCAGTGCCGTCAGAATGTTTTGTATACTAACAGATTATACAGTAGTACTTGGAGACGACGTACAAGGTCTGATAGGTATGACATGGCATGTTGGTGATATAAATATATGTTTATTACATAACAGGTCATCTTTATATAAAAACTATATGAATATTTTACAAATGTCAAATTTGAAGCAATTGTTATGTGAACCAACCAGAATAACTGAAAACAGTAAAACATTGTTAGATCATGTAATTGTAAATTATGAAGACAGAGTCAGTCAGTCAGGTGTTATTCCAATTGGCCGAAGTGATCATTTTATGACATAATTTACTTGAAAATTTGAGAGAAAAACAAACTCAGATAGTGGAGAAAATTTAATCAAAATAAGATCTACCAAAAATTACACTAAGGAATTCTGTCAAAAACTAAATGCTGTTGATTGGTCTGAATTATATTTATGTAGAGAAGTGAATGGTTCTTGGTTAAAATTCAAAGACATTTTCACTTCAATTTTAAATGAAGTAGCTACTACAAGAGATATAAAGGTAAAAAACATACAGAGCCTTGGATGACTTCTGAAATTATTGAACTTATTCAAAAAAGAGATCAGCTTTTGAATATGTATAAAAAAACAAATAATAAACATCTTCATAATGATTATTGTAAATGCAGAAATAAAACCCAGCGGGAAGTAAACAAAGCTAAGTCTTCATATTTTGAAAAAAAAAATAGAAGAAAATAAAAATAATCCTAAAAATATCTGGAAACAGTTTAAAAGTATGGGTTACAGTAAACAGAAGGAGAAAAGTAAAGTTGTACTTAATAAAGATAATGAAAACTGTCATGACTCAAATACAGTGGCTAACTATTTAACTTTTTTACAACTGTAGCTGATAATTTAGTATCAAAATTACCACCAGCTCCAAAAGTGTTTGATATCAAAACCGACATTTTTAATTTTTTTTATAACACTGTTAGGTGTAATGATTTGAGTATTAAATTAAAACCTATGACTGAAGAATATATTTTTAAACAGTTACAACAACTCTATCCAAGTAAAAGTACTGGATTAGACGGAATACCATCAAGGTTTTTAAAAGGTGACTCGAGTATTTTAGCAAATAAAATTGAGAATGGAAATGGGGAATATGTCAAAGAGACAACAACCCGACCAAATAGCAGACAACAGCCGAAGCCAATTACTTATATAGTTAATTTGTCAATAACTTCAGGCATAGTACCTGATAAAACAGCTAGAGTGTGTCCTATATATAAGAAAAATAGCAGACTGGATGTCGGAAATTATCAACCAGTTAGTATTTTAGTAGTTGTTTCTAAAATTGTTGAAAAATCAATATATTCACAACTTGAGAAATATCTGGTGGAAAATGATCTTCTTTATAATTTACAATCTGGTTTTAGATCTGCTTATTCCACAGATACATGTCTTATTCATCTGTTAGATCATATTAAAAATGAATCTGCTAAGGGACTCTATACTGGAATGTTAATGTTAGATTTGCAAAAAGCCTTTGACACGGTCGACCATCATATTTTGTGTAATAAACTACAAATTATGGGTGTCAAATGTACTAAATGGTTCGAATCATATTTATGTAATAGACAACAAAAAGTTAGTATTAATGGTACTGAATCTGATTTAAGATTTATTACATGTGGAGTACCACAAGGGAGTATTTTAGGCCCACTATTATTCCTGTGCTATGTTAATGACATGTATATAAGTATAAGTAAAGACTGCAAAATATCATTATATGCTGATGATAGTACCATACTATACTCTCATAAGAACCCAGAAGTTATATCTCGGAAACTGGGTAAGGAACTTGAATCTTGCAGCAAGTGGCTGATCGATAATAAATTATCACTTCATTTGGGGAAAAGAAACTATTCTGTTTGGGTCTAAACGTAAATTGTCTAAAATTCGTAACTTTGACGTTACTTGTAATAATCGCACAATTTCATCACAAAATTGTGTGAAATATTTAGGCCTGAATATTGATAATTCTCTTTCTGGAGAAAAAAATTTAAATAATATTATACAAAAGATAAATTCAAGGTTGTAGTTCCTATACAGACAGACCAAATGTTTATCAGAACAATCTAGAAAGACTTTAGTTACAGCTTTAATTCAATGTCATTTTGACTATGCCTGTTCTGCATGGTATGCTGGTGTCAGCAAAAATATAAAGATAAGCTACAAGTATTACAAAACAAATGTGTAAGATTTATAAAAAAAATACTGGATGTAGATCAAAAGTTGACCATAATGTATTGAATAGTATTGGTTATGTTAATATTGAAAATCGTGTTAAACAATCGAGGTTTAACCATGTTCAGGATATCTATTACCACCATTGTCCTAGTTATATGTATACAAATTTACAAAGGTGAGACATTTTCATCATCATTTCACAAGAAATAGTGAATATAACTTCTGGGTTCCACCAGTAAAGAGTCAACAAAAAGATACATTTTACTTTAATGGCATACAAGATTGGAATATGTTGCCAAATAGTGTTAAAAAAAAAAAGGAATTTAAAATTAGCGTCAAAGAGTAATTGACCAAAAGCTGTAATGCGGCTTCATCAGACTTCTTCTTATATTATTAAACTTATTATTTATCTAAATTATTTTTATTATCTTTTATATGAAGTTTTTTTTTTGTCATATTGATTTGTGTGTTATCATTTTTTGTATGTCGAAACTATTGAGCCGTTTTCACGAAGGGACCCCATTGGAAACAAGCTTTAGAGCTTTCATGGGTTGTCCCTGATAAAATTATTAATATCAGCAAATATTTTCCATACACTTAAGGGTATTACACTCATAAAATGCCATTATATTTTACAAAGTATGTGTTAGTATTGTCTTTATGTATTGTATATTGTGTATTGTAAAACTCGTATGCTTGATATTATTATTGTTATTATTATGTTCATGTACGGAATTTCTCTATGAACGCTTTGGGCCTAGTTTTTTCTATACCGGCCCGTTTAGAAAAAAATGCATCTCAATCTTCTACATGCATCTTTTAACATATATGAAATGTATATCAACGACAACTTTCTAACAGTACTGCCGGCATTTTCGTGGGAGCTAAAATCCGATTAACAAATGTATTATCAAAAGCAAACGTTTTAACCCTTGATGTTACTCTTCATCATTCAATAGGAACCTTAGCATTTCACACTGTAAACCTTAAAAAAATTCATGTTTATTTTTTTTGTCTCTATTGTATTTCCCACCTTTTTCATATTTATATATTCATTACAGAGCATGCCAGTATTTATATTTATGTATTGTTCAATAAGTGTATTATTTGTGTAATAGGAGACAGATTTGTAAAAGCCAATTTGTTTGTTTCTGAATCCTTAATATTTATTTCAATTGTATCATATCGTTTTGTGAGGATTTATCTGAATACATGTTATTTAAACTAACAAATGTATACATTTGGTTAATATGAGGGTTAATGAAAGGAACGAATATATAATGTTTCAAAAATACAAGTTATTGGGCAGAGTATGCATTTGATGTATGCACAATCCAAGCTGCGATTGAAAATCATGTCCAATGTAATTTATGGCATACAAGGAATGAATGTGCAATAGAGAGAAACTGATTGTTTGTTCGCAGTTCAAGGTAGCTATATGTTTGTCTTACATTTTACAAAAGCACACCATAAATGAAGGCCACAGTAGTTTGCCGATGATGAAATCTCATTAAATGATTATGAAGACTAATCAAGGGAATACAAAAAAACCTGAGATGATCGCCAGAAGGAGCGATGACAGATGCGTTGACAGATTTGTTATATGAACAAGTTTACCACTCAGTGAAATTTTCTCCAAATGTATTTTGTAAAAAATATGATTAAACAACCATTACTTTTTCGTGTTTACAACTAAACTGTTGAACCTGTATTGTTTTGAGAAAAGCATTCCTGTTGTCCATTACAAGCCCGTATTTTACGAATTACTTGTCCTTGCATCGCTATTTTCAAAATCGAATATTGGATAACTAAACGAAAAATGAATATAAAATATCGAGATTTGCCATCCATTTTTCAATAACTATTAATTAAACATGATTTTAAAATCTATGTTAACAGTGGATGGCTTGGATTAGGAATGGCATTTTATGATACTTAAAAGACATGTCATTGGTGTAAACAGGAAATGCGTAAGGGAGACAATTTTGGTGGACAAAAGTTCTAAAACAGTATTGTCAAATCTTTTAAAATATTTCTGGTGGCAATATTTCAAATATTCATAAAATTACCAAACACAAATTTTAAAGGTGGTTGTAATGTTTTAATTGGCAAACATTTCTATATTGATAATCCACCTTTAATAATAAAAATAAAAACTTCTTAAAAAAAGATTTCTATCATATTCATCTTTGAATATAATCAAATATGTTAGCCTTTTTTAAACATATCTTTAATAACATTTCAGTACTTATGAAAAGAGTTATTCCATTTCTTCCTTTGATATTAAAGGATATACCAATTTTAATTGCAAAATTGTAATTTGATAGATGTAACTTAAAGTTAATAAATAAAATTCCAATTTTGTCATTGAAAACCTTCTTTAAATATGTGTCAGTAAATTATGAAGCTGTGAAGGATATATAACTAGTTTATAAGTCAAACAACTAAAAGAGAAAAACAAATATACCCACTGTGCTACATTTGGGGACGGGTGGTAATGAAATCAAATTATTTAAGTTAGCTAAGCATTTAAATTTTTATTGTTTAATAATAAAAATTATTTGCATTTCTGTTAATGCACATGGCATATGTATAAAGGTCTTTGTCTATTTAATATAATATAACCAAGATGGTAGTTGTAAATAAATGTAACATCAAATCGCAAACACAACACTTAAAGTGATATCGAATCAATCTAATATCGCGCGCTTACCCCACAGCGCTATACAAAAATCCTGGGGAGAACACTGGATTGTATTGCTTTCAGAGTTATGTAATACACCTTGACTAAGAAATAGGTCTAGCTAGGTCCTTATAAAAATGAGGCTATAATGATGTAAAATTACCATATTAACATTACAGCTGCATTGTTTGCATTTGATATATATCATATATGTACATGTACATAGAGAACAACAGATTAAATGAACATGGGTTTAATTACCACCCTAGGCATACATATTAATAGGTGGCAGCAAATAGGGCAGATGGGCCTATATATGTGGTGTCCCCACATATACTCTGTTGTTCCTAAGTCTCAAAATTCTGCTAGCTCTGGCTAAGTCCTCAACATCTTTCTTCTCTAAATATAGATCAGCAGCTCCTATAAGGATTAGTAATGGAGCGCTTTATATATAGTCCAGTGGCTCAGTCCTGTCTATTTTGTCTCTCTTATTTTCTTATTTATTTTTATTAATATTATATTTCTTATATTTTCTTGTAAGCCACCCAGCCACAGTTCCTCTTTTTCCTATGGTACCTGAAAACAATGAACCGGTTTTGTACATTGTTGAGGTCTGTAAAGTGACTTATGACTGCCAACAGCCACATTATTTGGACTCTGGTGAATAGTAATCAGACTGTTATCTCATTGACAATCATACCACATCTCCTTATTTTAGTACGGGTTAATTATTTGAAATAAATGACTACCAAACGTTTATTTATTTGAAAAAAAATAATTTTGCAATAATTTATGTTGTCATTTTAAGATTTCAGTCTATAATATATATATCAACAATAAAATTAAGTTGTATAAATGGTGTCACTATGTTTGTAATTGTCAAACTAGTATAACAATACTATAATTGTCTAAATCTACAGAAATTGATCATGTTTAGGTAACAGAAATAACTGTCACTACGCCACCTGTAACATATCTCTTGAATAAGGACTATGCGGGTATAAGAGCTTGCTTACTACAGGCTCTTCATAATCATTTTGTTAAATAATTCTACAAAAAAATGGAAACAAATTCACATATTACTTTGAATATTGTAGATTGTTCAGGTAGTCTTGAGCTATTTCTTTGTACAGCAGAACAACTAGTAGTTATCTTTACTTCACACATATATATATTGACAAATGATAATAAATCTATAGACATTGAAAACAATTTATATCTATTCTTTTGTCAGTCACCCTACCTACCATGACCTGAAACGTCTCCTAAGATTCAGTAGGTAAATTATGTGAAAATCAAGACTTGCATAAAAAATTTCCTAATATGAGAGACAATGGGGTCTTTTTTCCTTAGAACTTTCAGCTCTTGGGTTTTTCCAGTTGTGCATTTTTCAAGAAATAAAATATAGAACTCCACTGGTACCCTTTTGAAAATGCATTACGAATAATTGCGTTCTTAATCATATGGAGTTGAAAAGAAAATCAAAATAGCAAGCGATGCATTCAAAATCATTAAATGTAATTGGATACCCTACATTTATCATGCTTTACCATAAAATAAGATCAAATTGACGAAAGACCCCCTCCTAAAATATTTGAATTGAATCCCTTTGCATTAGCCATAAATTCTTGGTTTGGTCACGTGTATCTAATACATATCGCACTTATTCTCTGATTAGTTGGTAGTTAGTTGACAATGGAACTTCTCCATTATATATGGTCACCATTATTCAGCCTCTAGTTTTCTATGTTGTATATTATGTATTAGATACACCTTGAGGGCGTTATCCCGAACGGGTGTAACTTATTTACACCAATATATTATTGCCAATGCAGAATGATAGTTTTCAATAATTTAAGAGGGGGGTCTTTCAGCGAATTGACCATATCTCATTGAAAAGCATGTTAAATGCAGGGTATCTAATTTCATTTAACGACATCTTGGTGTGAATACTATTGTTTGTGTTTTGGAAAAAAAATTTTGCCATGGCAATGTTAGCTCGTTTTCAACTATGAGTTTGATTATCCCTTTTGTATCTTCCGCCTATCTTTATATGAAAAAAGAACTAGTTTCTCAATAGCAGTAATACACGCCCACACACATACTTGATAGCTGCTGTTTATCGACTAACATCAAAATATAATTATTTGCAAAATGTTGAGAATTATACATTTCCAAATGTTCATCGTAGCCTTGCACAGAACAATATTGATAGATTATCAGTAATTATAACTCTTGTAATTCATTTTACAACGAAAGCATTATTCTTTTTAATTTTCAATTACAGCAACGATGAAACCGATGACCGTGGTGATAAACTGATCGGCAAGAATGTGACAATTTAATATTGAACTGGAGAATCTGCGGAACAGATATCTATAACGGTCAATCAACTCGTGATGGCGTCCGTAAAATTTACGAAGGGATGATTTCAACTTAACTCTTGGCTTAATAGCTTCCTTGTGGGCAGCAACCCTCTATCTAGGAAATTGTGAAAGGAAACACAAGTCCTGGAATATCGTACCAACTGGGAGATATATACTCCGTATGCAGGCGTTGCTGGAATGTTGCTACATAGAAATGGACAGTTCACAACTGGGAAGCTGAAATCATCTCTTTTGTCGTAAAGTTTTGCTTTCAACCGACCCTCATTGCTTATTTCTAGATGTAAGTTAAGATACGAGGCAGACTTAACTGCATCTGTTGTATCCTTTATCTCGATTGGATATATAGACTCGTTCAACAAAGTCACCAAATTTTGAAAGATTTGGTGAGATAACGTCATCGATATAGCGGAAAGTGAAGTTAAAGGATACTGCTAACTTCTTTTCTTTCATCCTAAGAAGTTCCTGTATGAAGTCTGCCTCATATGAAAAAAGGAACAAGTCGAAAAGAAGAAGAGCACAGTTGTTTCCTATTTGAATGCCGATTGTTTGTTGAAAAACGCGTCCTCCAAACGTAACAAACTCAACAGTCGAAGCTGAACTGCTCTTCTGTTTAATAGTTACCCACTGATAATTATCAGATTCATAGGGAAAAATACAAGAGCAATATTTTCCTGTCCTTTCAATTATCCTTATTTTATTGGTTTTGTTAATGGAGAAGTAAGTACTCCTACTCGCGCGAGGTTATAAAACCAAGTGTAAGTCAAACAATTTTACAATTTACAACTCAAAGACGATTAGATACCTTTGGACATAAGCTACCATAATTGTACATATAGAATACAAAAATCTTCTTATATTTAAGGTAGATGGGGGGTCTAAATTAAAATCCATATAATTTTTTAATAATTTGTCAAATTAAAATGTCCTGTACCAAGTCAGTAAAATGGCAGTTGTTATCAAATAGTCCTTTTCTATGCATGTTGGCGTTTGTTTTTGTAGTAGTTAAGTGTTTCTGTTGTTCCGTTGATTTCTTCTTATAGCTGATGTATTTCCCTCGGTTTTGGTTTGTGACCCGGATTTGTTTTCGCTTAATCGATTTATGACTATTGAACAGCGGTATACTACTGTTGCCTTTATTTATATCATGCTTTTTTCACAAATATAATAAAAAGTATGGGTCACCGGGCTTTTTTTCACTCTACAGGTTTTGCAAAACTGTCAGATTTTGTATAGCTTATGCATGGAAAACCCAATTGTGTGTAATAAAAAGGAAACTGCACCATATAATTTTAAGATAGAATATCATTAGATAGCTCTAATAATATGCTTTCAGATAAGAAAAAGAAAATATTGGTTCACCGGACTCGTTTTCTTGCTACATAATAAAATAAGTAAATTCACAACCCATTCTATTATAAAAGTTACTGTATCTGAGTTATCTCCTTTATATCTGAGTTATCTTCCTTTATGTGGCAAAGTTAAAAAAAAAAATGAATCGGACTAAAATATGTTGTTTTTTGTAAAATACAGCCGTAAATATGATAAAACACATAATTTTCTATATCAACTTGAAAAGTCTTACACATAAATTACATACTACTCTCGAAATTTGCACATTTCATTAAAAATCTACACCGATTGTTATCTGCTATTTCAAAATCCAAGATGGAGGAAGACACCCCAGCTACCTTAAATACAGTTATATTCTTAATATAAGATAAATTCCGTTTAAATGTGGGCGACTTAACTGCCAAAGGGAATAACGATAAGTACATTGATTTAATCAAATGTTAGTAAAATTCATTTCTATTTTCATCTGGTTAACGAATATAAATGATGTCTTCGTTGTATTGATTCATCACAGTAAAGCGACGCTACTGTACTTGGTTGGCCAATAGCACGGATTGTTTTATTATTTTGTAACAATTTGTCCAGTAAGTTGTATGAATGGAATCAACCGGATGGCCGTTGTGGTCGTAGAAGAAATACCAACAATATCAAGTATGTTTATTTCCCCTGTCATTCTAATACTAGTAATCATTTATTGAGAAACTAAGGTTCCAACTCCCTCGTGAACATCACAATAATTTGGATATTCTGTTTATGTTCTTTTTGTTCATAAAGCTCATAACGTTGCAGCGTATTTACGCTTTCAAATGTTTATGTTTGAGCGTCGTCCGTGTTTAGTTTAAACATATTTTATTTGCTAAATAATATCAGCAAAATGGATGAGACACAAGTAAATCATATTTATGAAGTCTTCTCCATATTACAATACAAGTATTTATACAATAATAACATTATGAGCATGCATGTAAAGCGAACAAATTCATTAAATATTATACGAACTATAAATAAAAAGAACAAAAGAACAAGAACAATGGAAAAAGGGGAAAAGAAAAAGAAGCAAATCATATTTTCTGTGATAATGACTTAGGTTTGATGGTGATGATCATCGTGCCGGCAGCAATAACACTTTATGAAGGTACTAGAAATCTGTTAGACCTTTTAATAAAATATTGAACATGTTTAACAATTAGGAGATTTTATTCATTCGAAAGTTCAAGGTCTCCGCAAGTTAATAGTTAATAAAGTTTTCAGTAAGCCAATTAAGATCGTCCAGAAAACTGATTTAGACGCACGAAATTTATAAAGCGTTTATTTCATTTATACTCAGTAACGCACTAGTTTATACCACAAGGTCAAGTTCTAAATCTTCGATATATACCATAAGGTCAAGTTCTAAAACTTCGATATATATATATAACGCGTCTCAAATTTAGCCCAACAATGTTAGATCTTCAAATTTGCGTTATCAAATTTTTGTTCTTCCCTCAGCGGGATTCGAATCCTTGCTTCTGTGACATCTTGAAAACACCGCCTGTATCGTGTCTAGCGCCCTAGAACACTCGACCAACAAGGCTTCATAAAATATAGCTTTTGGTGGTCGATGTAATGCCTTTCCTCGTCGGCTTTATCTAGGGTTGTAACACAGTACATGATGTATATTGGAAATAAGATGGTGTACCTTTCAGCTTTTAATAATCTAGAAGCTTAATCAAAGTCACGACAGTAACCGAAAATAGATTAGAAAATAAAAGTATTAATATAATTGCATTGAAACAATAAAAAGATAAAAAAAAACTTTTGTGCCATGTCATCAAATGGTTTAAATAAAAATAAATCAAGAGTAATCAATTTCCTCTCATTGTGTTGAGATGATTTTTTTTAAGTCCATTGACGCAAGACATTTTTAAAAGCTAAACCATGGTATCGTGGGCGTTATCTTTTTTTTAGCCCAAATGAACTCATTTGCGCAACAACTTATTCATTTGGGCTAAAAAAAAAATGGAGTCAAATTTACATCTGGGCTAATTATTTTAATTTATCTGAATTTGATATAAAATATATAAGATATGTATCGACAAATTATTTAAAAAATATAACCTACATAAAAATTCAGTCGTAGGGAAACCATTCATGTCTTAAAGTTTTACTCCACTTAATGGAAATGAGTTTACAGTTGAGATCAAGTATTATCGCAAGATTGTATTTTTAAAGGCTTTAAATTCAGCACCTGAATCTTGGAATAATATACTGACAATATATTATGTTACAGCTCGAACCAATCTTTATGTTCCAGCTTGAGCCAGTCTTTTTTGAGAAAAATCTATTGGATGTACTTTTTAAATCTTATCCTTTAGCTGTTTTATACCTTCACGATGTGCCTATAGATTTAAACAATATTTAGTGCTAATATATATACTTATGTTACTCAAAATCCCACTTTCACCTCCAGGTGGTGAGCATTCACGGTCTGGCAATCTAAAGGGCTATATAAAACAAGAACATGTGTAATAAATGTCATTTATAAATAAATATATAATTAAATCAAGATATTTTACATGTGAATTACCGGTACATGGGAGGATTAGCCCAAATATCGAGTTGTCATTGGCTCAAACGTAACATGTAATCGGCCCAAATATTACACCAATAAGCCCAAACGTGCATCTCTCATTGACGTATTGATGTCATTTAGTTATTTCTTTCATTGACGTATGTACCACATGACCTTTTATTCATACAAGTTGCCAAGTTACCCTTTTTTAACAGTCGCGTTATTAGCACATTTGTATATAACTGATGTTTTTCCATTTTGTAAAGTGAATTCATTAGATGAAGTTGTGATTGCATACAGTTAATGCCATCGTAACTTAAAGCCATAGCTGACGACAAATTTCATTCGCAGTTAATGTAAAAGCGGATCAGATATTTTTTATTCCCCCATCACATAGAGACTTATCTTCATTCCTAGAGTTTGATCATCGGTTGCATTATTTCTGACAGATACTTGGTTTTAAAAAAATACTGGTTCATCTGTAAAGGTGTTTTCATGTTTTTCAAACGAATAAACTCTTCCAATAACCCTTTACTATTATCATAAATTGTTCTTTAATATCTGCCTTAGTCAAATTTGCTAAATATTAAGATTGACAGTGCTTTATATTTTTATACGCACTTTGTATTTCTGCTTTTTTGTCTTGATGATCTTGGTAATATTTTTAATGTATTTTTGACTGCATATGGGTGTTCCAAGCTTTTCTATTTACCTTAGTATTGATTCCAACATACGTATAATTTAAACAGGTGGATTAAACAGATAAAGGTTAAGGTATTAATAAGATTTTTTTCCAGTGCTCTTCTGACACCAGACCACAACGTAACTTAAAAAATGTTGTACATAGATCTTTTACGTTTTGACAAAAATCATTAAACAAAGATATGCTGTCAAATTTCAGACCAACGAACTTGAACAATGACCTCAGATATTTATCTATTGGCATTTGTCGGTGCTGTGTACATGGCCCGACTTAAATTAAAAACTAATTCGAAGGTGAAGGTTTTGTATTATCTAGAAAGGTCGAAAATATGTCACACATTCTTATGAACAGGTAGAGGGTTATCAGTGGGGACAATGACTTGGCCTTTGATGAATTGGTACGTTTATTAACTGTGAATATGGGAGTAATTTTTATCTTGGCTAATAATGACTTAGTAAAATTAAAAAGTTTTTATAACATACACTTACACCATGATGTCATAAAACCCAGAACGGATTATAAAGTCAAACATTCCTGACAGGCCCCATTCTACTTATTGAAAGCTAGCATTATAAACTGTAATATGGCGTATGCGAGAGGTTTTAAAAGTCCCTAGCCAGGAGTACAAACACAAGTATTAATATTTTTTATTAATGAAAAAAGCCTCTTCAGGCCTGGCATGTACTTGACATAAGTTCGGAAAATTTAACTGAATTATGACGTTTAATAAAAGATGTGGTTAAATAATCATTACATTATGATAGAAAAAAAGTACACCCAAATGTATAATGAAATTCGTCGTCAATTTGTCGATTGTTACAAAGGCGGCAGAAACGGTTCCCTCCTTATACGGTTTATCACCTTGCTGTTGCTATCGGCAAATTTGTTATTAGTCGGGGTCGAAATCGAGAGACAACAACAGCATCTTTGATGTCCAAAATATTAAAAGTTTCCTCGACTTCCAAATATTTCTTAACATTGTTTAGTTAATACCTTTTGACGAATTTTGGACGAGCGAAATCCAATTTTAAACTACTGAAGTTTAGAGGGAGCAAGTACGATAAGAGAAAACATTTCAACTCTGAAATTGGAAATTTTAGTAAAATTCCTTAAGCTTTTCAAATTTGTGTTAATTCTATTGATAAATGATTTTTATTACATGTTTATAAATAATTTAATCAGTATTACTAAATGTTTCATTTCAACATCTTTAAACTTTGTATGTACCTGACGTTCAAATTTAACATAATATATGACATATATTATTTGCTTACATAACAAACTTTTAACTTAATTCTGTATTCGAGCTTCAACAATGTGTCTTTTGTAGACAAAAAGCGCGACTTGTGTATAAACGTTTATGCCTGGTATCTGTGATGAGTTTTTTAATACAAATTTTTATAAAGCAGTCTGAATCCAATTAAATCAAAATATAAGTCACAACCAATACTCTGTGAAGTCAAAGTAAAATCACGTCTAATATTTTACAATATAAAAAGGCAATTTTGACAAAATCAATGTGTTTTGTCAAGAACTAATCGTCTTTTATTAAAATATCTGGACGAGATATGCAATTTAAAAAGGTATTTTGCGGGTTTGCTCTTGATTTATTATGTTCCGGCTTAATCCTTCAAATGTATTGTAATACGTAATAATGATAACACCTTCCGTTCAATGACCAAAAATGCATTTAAACAAAAATGTTTGAAAATGAAGTATTTACAAAAATACCAAACTTCAAGGTAAATTCAAAAAGGGGGAAATCTGTAAAATCTGACAAAATCAAACTTTAGACTATATAAACCAACGGAAAGAATGGAAAACAACTGTGATGTTCCCGACTTGGTACAGACCTTTCCCGAATAAAATTTTGGGTTAAACCTTTATAGTTCCTGTTAATGTGACAATAATATAGAAAGGGTTTACTCTATATTGCTGCTTATAACGTTTAAAATGTTATCAGCGTTGATATTTAAGTTTGTCATCTCTGTTGAGAGTTCGGTTTTTAAGAAAACTTGTGCCAATTTTGTATTGTACTTACAAGTCTAAAATGCATCTTTATATATAATTTTTTATAATTTATAGGAGAGGACAATTATGAATTGTATAATTTGTGTCCATTCCATTGATCTTGGACAATAATTTAAACTAATTGAAAATCGTTTGGAAGAAAATTAATGTGTTGCATAGTACTATTTAGAAGTTTCCTCAGATTTTTGGGATTAAAATATTGTTTGGCAAATTCAAGTGACAATGCCAATTACATTTAAGACCAAAAATAAAACTAATCTTTGCAAATTCAACTGCTTAAGATTTTTTTCTATACTCTTAACCTTTAAAAGGGCGTGAACCTTCCTAACAAAGAAAAACTTACAGGAAATCTCTATAAAAGATACAAATATTCATTAAAAAATTAGTCTCTATATCCGATCAGTAAAAGTATAAAGTATAAAGTATGGTGATACATATATACCAAGTTGAAGAGCACTGAAAACCCAAATTTAATAATAAGGTGTGCCAAATCTGGCCTAGGCCATTTGTGTCTGGAATAGAAAAGCATTAATGTTCCGAATAATAAAAAGTAAACATACTGAAAATGACCGAATTAATGATTTCATGTCAGCAAAACTAGGCTGGTGATACCCTCAGTTAGAAACGTTCACAAGCAGTGGCATCGACCCATTGAATATCATAAGATGAGTACACTCATTACGAAGGCGGTGCTGATATATTGCTATACACAATGGAAAGAATTATAGAGTTTTCAACATATGCATTAAATTTCTGCTGATTAGAATAAAATACAAAACAATACAATATGTTTAATAATGTTAATATATACATGTATTAACGTAATTGATGTTATCTGCCACGTAACTCGACATAAACGAGAAAGCAAAATTAGGACTCCATAACGTTAAAAAATCCATTTATTTCTCTAGCGTCTAATGTCCACAGTAAGGATTCTCCCAAAAAAAAACATTTCCTTCAGATTTGCTTCCTCCAAAATATCTAAAGAATTAATTAACCACCATTCCCTGAAAACATTCTGACTAATTGCCCTAATTTAATAAAACAATTTCAACATCACGCAGCAAAATTCAAAGAAAATTACATTTTTTTTTTGTATTTAAAAATTATTTCCCTCCCCTGAAAACAAGTTTTGTAAAATAAGATTTAAAATACGCAATCCGCTCTACAAATGTACGGTATGGCTTGCCAAAATATTCATTTCGAAAAATATTGAAAATAAAAATTTCCAACATTTGTACATTTAAGTCGAAACAAGTATTCAATTTGGCGTGTTCTATTGAACTGAATTATTCTAAGGGTATTGTATATGTTTTAATATGAGTTATGTCTACAACAATAGAAGTAGTTTAAAACCATAGGCTATAACAAACATCCTGGTAGAGTGCAATCAACTTAACTATTTTAGGTATACTTAGTTTTTACGTCAGCATTCATATACTATTACATTGAAAACTAACCTTGATGTAAAAATCGATTTTCTGATTCAATATCTATTTTTTTTAAACAGATACTGAAAATGATACTGGTGTGAAAATATATACGTATTGAAAATCTACAAGTTACGTATATGGGTTACGTGTACTTAAGCGAAAATTCAATATCACACTGCGAATTACACATTTGACAAAAAAAAAAACTATTGATTTATTATTGTTTGAGATTTGTTATTTTAAATTATTCAAATTGTTACGTTTTAAAGATAAAGCATCTAATAAAGTTGAAACACTTAAATATCAAAACTTGTAAAATGAACTTATTTTATTTTACAAAACCAAGCGGTGTAGCCGTTAAAGCAACTACAGACTTGAAAGTTTTCCAAAATAGAAAAGAAAATAAATAACCTGTCATTCCTAAAAAAGAAATGAAAATAACACTTTATATGTCATGCGTCTGAAGCGCTTTTCTGGTTTGACGTTCACCATGAATGCGCAAAGCCGAATATTTGAAAGCCAAGTATGTATAAGAACCGAAACAGTTGAAAAGCTTTATGACCAAAAAGTAAAAATAAACAAAACAAAAATAGCCACATTCATCTAAGGCCCTGCCTGAGGGAGTTGAAACCTTAGTTTCTTAATAATTTTCAAATTTATGAACGGAATATTTAAGAAATGTTTGTTAAAAATCGTGTAAGTACCTAATAACTGACAAATAATCTAATGATTCCCTCGGGGATGATAGTCCGCCAGCAGCGTTATAGACACAGTGCTATAAAAATACTTTATAGAATGCATTCGAAGTGCTTATCTATACCGTTATCAGGAACGGTGAAAAGCCAAATATTTGAAAGCATTACAAAGTTAATACTCAATTTCTCTCAAGTAGAATTGTCCTTGTAATGTAACAATTACATGCTATACTGTGAAAAAAACAGAGAATCATAAATCTTCAAACGGAATGTAATAATGTTAAATACAACCAGAACTGGTGTCTTTTATTCTTTCATAAAATACATACCGATTTACAAAAGTGCATTTTATATTATTCTGTTCAGAAATCAATACGAAAGTCCTATGACCGATTTAAAAACTAGAAAAATATAACTTCAAGAAGGAGTGTTTCAATTAATCTAATGAAAGCCTTAGTGACACAGATCGATTGTCTGGAAACTTGATTGAGTATCAAAATTATTTATGCAACTTTTCTTTCCGAAATTAAAGATACTGCTGCTTATTGTGAATAACAAATATTTCAGTAAACAAAAAAAGGAAATTCCAAAGTGCAATTATAAAGTACACAAAAATAAACAGTATTTTTGTCAATTGACTAAGAATACAGATGCACCTAAACATACTATGATGGATCATTGTTCTCAAAAGATTGCATTTATTTGTTACGTTTGCCAATTTTATTGACTGTGATATATGTAGATAACAATTTGAAGAAGTTCCTTTTAAAAAATTGTCTTTTTATTTTGCTACATCATGTTGGCAACTATAATTTATCATTAATATGTATATCATTGAAATGTTAAAATTATTGACACTGACGAAGGCTATTTGTTAAGCCGAAATATTTGTCAACACGATTTTATAACATCATCTTCGTATATAACCATCTTATATTAGTACTGTTTAATCAGAATAGATGGATTTGATTCAATTTACATCATCATAATCATACTGATGAAGGATATCTGTTATCCGAAATATTTATAGATACTTATATTTATTGTTACCTTTTTTTAATATTGGTGTTATTTTGTACACTTTTTAGGCGTATATATATATTTTCAGAATAAAATGGTAGCATGTAGTAATATGTGGGTAGCAACATTTTTGGTATGTGATACAGATTTATAATAATGATAGTAGAACCCTTCGAGAATAGATGAAAATATATCAGTGAGGAAGAATACAAAACAAGATAATGACAAATCAAAGAAACATAAACATAGACTGTCCAGAGGATAACAAAATATCCATATATTACAAAAGAAAGAGATGGGGTCCAAAAATTTACATAGATATGTAACATTTGATAAAGTAAGTTTGCCTCTGCACCGTACTTTAACTCGTAACTTGAACCTCAGCCAGCCATCACAATATGAAAACGTTAGCTAAGGGAACAACAGTTTGATTTTTAGGCGAGCACGGGAGAAACCTGAGAAAAAAAATCAAGGATTCAAAATCTGGTGAAAAAGTCAGAATGGGTTGAAGTAGCAGTCATTGCATTGAACTAGTTTTATTGGCAAAGAAATGTTCTTACTTGTACCTTTCAAACTCTACAATAGAAATAATAAATGATTTAGAAATTAGCAAAACAAATGTAAATTATCAGTAGAGCTTTCTTGGATCATATTGCAACACTTTAAAGGTTAAATGAAAACCATATCAAACTTAGCATGTCCGGGTTGGCTATATTTTTTGGGGGCCTCGGTCAGTGGCCGAGTGGTCTAAGTAGTCGAACTACTGTATCACTGGCCTGTCAATACTGAGGTTGTGAGTTCGAATCCCACACGTGGCAGGTGCGCTTGATTTCAATCTTTAAAATTGACTAGGATTGTGAGTTTTTCAACCGAAGGTCGGTCGTTCTCCCTGGGTCTTCACTATCACTGAAGAAACATTTATTGTCGAAATGCGCAACTGTTGTTGTAAAATTTGTACTGTTAGTGTTACTACTATCATTCGGTCGATACCTGTCCTACTTGTCTGTTAATCATCATCCATCACCACATCACATCACATCACATCAAATCAAATCCATCATCACATCACATCACATCACATTACATTGCATCACATCACATTACATTGCATCACATCACATCACATCTCATCACATCACATATCATCACATCACATCACATCATATATCATCACATCACGTCACATCACATATCATCATCATCATCATCATCATCAGAAGAAGAAGAAGAAGAAGAAGAAGAAGAAGAAGAAGAAGAAAAAGAAAAAGAAAAAGAAAAAGAAAAAGAAAAAGAAAAAGAAGAAAAAGAAAAAGAAAAAGAAAAAGAAAAAGAAAAAGAAAAAGAAGAAGAAGAAGAAGAAGAAGAAATACGATAAGTTGGGTTAATTTTCGGTGATATTAAAGTCTGTGTTTATTGTGATCACATTATAGGGCTAATATAGTTCTGCATCGCCTAGGTATTGGTTGAATCAAATTCTGTATTCGGACTTGTTGTATCCTTTGCCATTTATGTTGCAACATGGACTCAGTTGGTTCAAACATTTAAGGTGGGGTTGACCATGGACGCTTCTATTAAGTTCGTCCCAAATATGTACTATGGAGTTACAATCCGAGGACTTTGAGGGTCCTACTATTACATAAATATTGTTCTGAATTTGGAAATCCATTATTACCCGTTGCTGTATGGGCCAATATATAGTTGTTCATAGTTTGTAAGATTTGTACATTTAAGTTTTTATTTGATTTAAGTAAAAATCAGATTTTGGAATTTCCATGTCACGGGCGTCGATTGGCAACGGATTATTTCTAATATTACCCTGAAAGATACACTTATCAAATATATGATTAAAAAAAGGAAACAAGTAAAACTAAATGAAAACACATTGGGTGTAATTGATAATTTAGGCAATCGGTCACCATTAAAGATACACATATTTTGTTGTATTCATGTGATAAATCTTAAAATAAATCTGAAGGATACATGTATTAGATGTAAGCTTCTCATATCTGAGGGGCGTTAGAAGATATGAGACGATTACATCTATTTACAAAGAAGTAATTAATAAATATTTTATCTTTTCTCTTGTTCTCAAGAGCAATTAGTTTTGATAAAACAGAAAAATGTCATTATCTCATATTTTCCAGATGCAGTAACACTTTCAGAAGATGTTTTGTAGTTATGGTTTTGGAATGAAATCGTAATCTGTCATCAAATTGATACCTTATCCAGCATACAATAATGATAGGGAGATATTTTTCAAGGAGATAAACTGCATCTGTCCCAATTTTATATATCTTTCAAATGAGGCAAAATTTGTTTGGTTATTTACTAATGAAAATTTGTCTATACTTAAATATTTAGGGAGCTATATTATTACATGTCTAGATGTTAGACGAAATGTTAATTAATGTATGTAATAACAATGATAATTGTAATGATTTTATAGTTTTGATCCTGCCTGGAATTAAATGTATGTGATTTTTTATAGAATGAAGATAATAACATCTGTCTGAACTTTTTAATGTTTCATTTTAATATATAAAAATGTTTTTCTGTTACAACTCATGATGTATTGTTTTATGTGTACATGTTATGCTGCCCATCAAGGGCCCTTGATTGGAATAATAAATATTCTTATTCTTATTCTTATTCTTATCACTACTTTTGTATGACAAAAAGAATTGCTCTTCTTACTATCTAGTCTTTTTACGTTTAACTGCCAAAACCTTTTTTGCAAAATTTTTGCTGATAAATGATAACACTTATATGTAAATATAAATATTGCATCCTTAGAAAAAATAAACTGGCTGTTAAAGGGAACAAGAAGTTGAACTCAAACCTGTACTCAACTTAGAAGTAATACAACTGTTATCTCCCCTCTACCATATCTTTAGTGTACGACTTATTCTAACAAAAAAACTTAATTCTATTTGAAGAGTAGTTCAGCTCAGCAGACGCCAGTTCTAAAAAGAATTGGTCGGTTGTTTGCCGATGTGAGTGGATCACCATTTAGTTTTTGTAATGGGAAAAAATAAACACAAGAGAGGCGAAGGATATCAAAGGGACATTCAAATTCATAAGTCGAAGATAAACTGACAACGCCATGGCTAAAAAAAAAAAAAAAAGACAAACAGACAAACAACAGAACACAAAACAACATAGAAACCAAAGACTGAGCAACACGAAAAAACTGGGGGTGATCTCAGATGCTCCGGAAGGGTAAGCAGATTCTGCTCCACATGTGATATGTCTAATTCGGTAGGTTAACCATTTTCGCTGAACTAGTATATTTTATTGTTTATGGGCCGCATCCGGGCGCGGGATTTTCTCGATGTGTTGAAGATCCATTGGTGGCCTTGGGATGTTTTCTGTTCTTTGGTCGTGTTGTTGTCTCTTTGACACATTCCCAGTTTCCATTCTCAATTTTAAGATGTACAGATCAACAGTTTCTTTTCTTTTGATGATTTCTACGGTGTTATAGAATTTCATGTTGGTAGACAATTGACAGGAAACGTGAAAGGTAAAAGTGAGCAAGTTAGTGTTATAAGTCTCTTGTGTAATGCTGTAGAAAGATGACATCTTCATGGACCAAATTTTATTTTAACAATATAATCAGGAAATTATTTGCAATTAACTCATTGAAATGAAGCAAACCACTGACCATGTAGTAAACACATATACCATGTATACTAATGTTTAAGAAAATACAGAGAAAATGAATGGTTTCATTAATATCACAATTTGTAGAACAGACATAAGATTCTTGGTGTTTTAAAATTAAAATGGAAATGTTCTTCTTTTGACTTTACTACAACCAGAGTTAAGTATTTTACTTGTGACTTTTCCCCAGTTACCTTATATATAAATAAAGGCAACAGTAGTATACCGCTGTTCGAAATTCATAAATAGATTGAGAAAAAAACAAATCCGGGTTACAAACTAAAACTGAGGGAAACACATCAAATATATGAGGAGAACTACGACACAACAGAAACACATTAAAATGTAACACACACAGAAACGAACTATAATATAACAATGGCCATTTTCCTGACTTGGTACAGGACATTTTAAATAATGGTGGGTTGAACCTGGTTTTGTGGCTAGCCAAACCTCCCGTTTTTATGGCAATGTTAAATATAACATAAAAATGACAACATTACATGACAGGACTACAATACAAATAAATGGGAGTACATATAGGACAGAGAAACATACGAATAAAAGCTAACAAAAAGTACCAGGTTTAAAATTTAATACGCCAGACGCGCGTTTCGTCCACACAAGACTTACCAGTGACGCTCATATCAAAAAAGTACGAAAGCCAAAACAAGTACAAAGTTGAAGAGCATTGAGAACCAATATAAGAATATAAGTATTAATCCTGGCAGGTTAGTTTCATTTATACATCTTTCATTAAATTAAAGAAGTCTTTCAGTATTTGATTCATATTTTTAAAATAATTCTATTATATTTTATGGCTTTTTGATAAGAAGTGTTTTATATTTTAACCAGGTAGCAGCTGAAAACCTTTCGATTGAGGTACATGTCTTTCAGATTTGAGCTGAAGTATTTAATTGATTTTGCAAAACTATACAGATCCCAAGAGGATAATAATACACAATCCCATCAATATTTACTTACTATATTACACAAACACAAATGTTGTCATGAAATTTCAAATGATTTACATGTGACTTTTTCCCTACATATAAATAACTGTGAATTTCTTCCTACCACATTTGTGACTTTTTATCCATAACCCAAAACCCACTGAGAACATGGTTTCATTAAATAAGTTAATGTTACTACTGTATTTTCAGCCATCAGACCAAAATTATTTGCTAACTTTTAAATTTTGTCATTTGTGTAAATTTAGTTTGATATATAACAAAGAGAGATTATACAATGCATTATATCTCTCTGTAAATATATGCACTCAATGAAAAAATATTGAAAATTTGTTATTTATAAATCAAAACAATTTTCTCAAAACTGTATTGTGACATTTTTTCTGTTACTTTTTGAGAGGTGACTCATTATTATCATACCTAGTCCTTTGAAAAAACAAGACACAAAAAGAAATGCCTGTATCGTATCTTTTGCACTTTGAAGAAAATTCAAATGAAAATGCTACAATATATAAAAATTAAAATATCAAAAATTTCAAATTTCAAAAACGGAAGGTCCATTATCAAATGGCAAGTTGAAAAGCTCAAACACATCAAACGAATGGAAAACAACTGTCATCTTCCTGTCTTGGTACAGGCATTTTCGTATGTAGAAAATGGTGGATTAACCCTGGATTTGAATAAATGACACTGCTTGAGAATAAAAAATAATTTGTATCACAAAAAATGCAGAATGATAAAATTATTATCACATACTCAATATAAAGTTAACTTCGTTGTTACTGATACATGTAATCAGTTTCTAACTTAATAAATAATGAATAAAACCTCTATTTCAATGAGGAAAACTTATCATGGAGGTAACTGGAAAGGGAAAAGAACTTATGTACCTGTACAGGTAAAGCTTGATGTACATGTAGGATGTCATTTTCACACGTGACTGCTCAACAGATAAATACTATTGGATCTCACCAGATAGCCTAAATAGATTGACCACTCGCCCATATTTTATGACCCCAATAAATGGTCAACATCCTATCACTTATGACTCCAATAAATGGTCACCATTTGATGGTGACCATACTAGATGGTAGAGACTTATCAGAGTATGTCTTAGGTTATACTGTAGGTGTGTGATATGCCGAATAGGCTTTGGTCATTTCTAGCAGTAACTGCAGGCTTTCTAATGATCTTTAAAATATCTTCACAAACTGAAAAAAAGCATCATTTACTTTGTAACTGGGTTCTTTTCATTCTTCAATTACACACAGAAGATTTCAAAGGGACATTCAAACTCATAAGTCGAAAATAAACTGACAATGCCATGGCTAAAGAGAAAAAGACAAACAGACAAACAACAGTACATAAAACACTATATAAAACTAGAGACGGAGGTGATTGATATAATTCGGTAGGTCACATTCGGGGATAAGGGGACGGGATTATAGTTACGACAATTGGAACATATCCGTCGTCATCTGTGAAACAGATATTCCATAACGGTCAACCAACTCGTGATGGCGTCCGTAAAAATTTATGAAGGGCTGATTTTAACTTCACCAGTTAAATAGCTTGCTTGTGAACAGCAACCCTGTATAAAGGAAATCATGATACGAAATACAAGCCGTTGAATATCGTATCAACTGGGAGATATATATGGGCGCTGCTTGAATGTTGCCACATAGAAAGGGAAAATGGCAAGCTGAAATCATATCTTTTGTCGTAAAGCTTTGTTTTCAACCGACCTTGATTGTCAATTTCTAGTAGTAGGTCAAGATATGAGGTAGACCTAACTGTATCTGTTGTATCCTTTATTTCAAGTTTGATGGGATAGATGCATTCAACATAATCACCAAGTTTTGCATTATTTAGTGACAAAACATCATCTATACAGCAGAAAGTGAAGATAAAGGATACTGCTAACTTCTTTTATTTCTTCTACAGTTTCGTTTTGGAGGTCAGGTCCACAATATCAATAGACGAGGTTTTAGATATGTATTTTATATGGATCCACTAAACGTCAAAAACTTTAATTGTGTTTTGTTAAACAAAATTGATATTCTTTTTGAACATAAGTTGAGGTTTTGAAGCGGACTAGATTTTGTAGATATTATTTGTAGGATTTCCATATAAAGCGAATAACTATCGTCAGGTTGATGTGGTATCAGGGAGAAAATAAGGTGTTGGCA
Organism: Mytilus californianus; assembly: GCF_021869535.1. Taxonomy (NCBI): domain Eukaryota; kingdom Metazoa; phylum Mollusca; class Bivalvia; order Mytilida; family Mytilidae; genus Mytilus; species Mytilus californianus. The sequence goes on along the minus strand of NW_026262690.1, from coordinate 28,900,707 downwards.
GATGGACGATAATGTTTATCAATTAAAAACACACACTGGAAATCTGAAAAGATTTCGTATAAAGCCCGACGTAAACGTTGTACAAACATGCAAACAGCTACAGAACAGAAAAAAGTAACTGTAAATAAATTTTGTATACAAACGATGGGGTTGAATGATTGTATGACTGTTGTTGCTTAACGCAACTTTCAGCACTATTATTTACCGGTATATCGTTGCGGTCATTTCTATTAGTGGAAAAACTGACCTTCTGCAGGAAAACTGACAATCCTAGTCAATAAAGATTGAAGTCAAACGGACATCCCACGTGAAGGGTTCTAACTCACAACCTCAGTGTTGACAGGCTAGTGATAAGTAGATGAACTACTTAGACTACTTGGCCAACGAAGGCCCCAACATATATTGGAAGGTAAAATCTTAAAACTAATGTTGGTGTAATAAAATATATAGAGGAATATTTAGAGGAAGGTTAGAAGTTGTCTAAAACTCAAAAACTGAAAAAAATATAGAAGCATAAACCTCAATCACGGAGATATCTTCTACTATATGTATCCTCACAGCACAAGAAACAAGCTCCGAAATTAATATGAATAAACGCAAATATTTGGTAAACGTCAATGAGAAACGACATCTACAGTCTTCAACAATGAAACGGTGTCTTTGAACAGCGGTATACTATTGTTGCCTTTATTCGTCGTCTTTCGCTTTTTGCCATTGCATTGTCAGTTTCTCTTTGATTTAAGCGTTTTGAATGTCCTCTTGATATCTTCCACCTCTTTGCTTAAATTTTCTTATTAGTGGAATTAAACAAAGGAAAATGCACAATAAAAGTCACGAAAAGCATTTTATTCAATAGCATAGATATTTTACAAAAATACTAAATAATAATATATCATCAAATTTGGTTTTTTATAGAATCGACGCTTTTTGAATAAATCTAATTATGTTATTTTTTTTTAAACTTTCTTTGTATAATATATTTACGATTGAAATGGTTTATTTCGTTTTTCATTCGAGTTATGGAATACACTTTAATAGCAGTAGTTTTATGACAATAACGAGATGTTGTATGATTACCAATGATCAATGCTAGTACCGATGAAGACAGTATTCAAAGATCTTCTACGATGCTTGATTGATAACCATTCAGAATGAGTATATTTAAAGAATCAATGTGTTTACATGGATCGTATCTAAATTTAATACAATGCTCTTGAAACAACATCACCGTAAACATTTAGGACGTGAAATCCCGTGTTTAAAAAAATTCATTAAGTACATGCAAACTGTATGTTAATATGTGTAACTTTGAAAGGATTTAGTAAACGTTTTGAGTAATTTGAGTAAATCCATGACTAAATATTTTACCAGTTATACATAGATTACTTTCACAAAGAGACCGAGTGGGGACATATACACATACCAAAATCCGTGTGTTACCATTTGTTTTATAACTACCTTTATTATCTTGGTAATCATAAAAAAAACAACGAAAGTTCGTTTTGGTAACGCCCCGCAGCACACCGTGAGAAAGGTTCAAGATAACATCACCGCCCAAAAAGGGAAAAGGACCAAAAGAACATCACCACCCAAAAAAGGAAAATTACCAAAAGGATACGGAAAATCGTATCTTTTATCGTAAATTTTGTATACAGTTTCCCGTGTGAACTGAAATATCAAAATCTAAAAAAGGACAATTATTGTTGTTTATATCAGATTTATTTAAAGTCAGTTCTTTTTGGTAAATTTCCGAGGTATAATTAGAGAATAGTTGTTTAATTAAAGCATAAGTTAATTACTGAATTAAGGCGACAGTAATCTATCGATGTTCGAATAACTGAGGTTGTCCATAAATTGTGATTCATAAAAACACAGGAACAAGTCTACTATGAAAGGGGTGCAGTTAGTATCCATGGGAATATCAATAACCCGTCAATAAACTTTATTTCCGACACATACAAAGATGTTATAACAAATCATGTTTAGGTATTAAACAAAATACTTTGAGTTTTTTTCTCTATTTCTTATACATTATGTACTTAAAAAATAAAAACAACTCGTTATAAATTTCATGCGTCCGAAGCGCTTTTCTGGATTTACCTTCATCAGGAACGTTCAAAGCCGAATATTTGAAAGCCAATGATGTATAAGAACCTAAACAGTTGAAGAGCTATTTAACCTAAAAGGACATATAAAATAGCCAAATCCTTCTAAGGTCAACTTTGACTGAGGGAATTGAAACCTTAGTTTCTAACAATTTCAAAATTTATATACGGAAAATGTTTGAAAGGTTTGTTATAAATCATGTCAGTACCGAAGTACTGACATGTGAGCTGGTGATACCATCGGGGACAGATAGTCCACCAGCAGAGGTATCGACCAAGTGCTGTAAAAAATGAAAACAACTCGTTATAAATTTCTTGCGTCCGAAGCGCTTTTCTGGATTTACCTTCACCAGGAACGCTCAAAGACGAAAATGCACATTACTTATAAAACTAAAATATGGGCCAAATGAAATACCTTAAGTTTGTACTAATTCATCATAAAAGAGTACGTGCGTTTTAAATACAACTATCAGATAAAGACCGAATTATAGGCAAATATATCCTTATTTTAAAAAATGTCTCACCCCCTTGAGACGCAAAATCTGACAACCCCGAGCAACACATTACATTTCGATAAAGAATTATCTTTAAAACAATAAATTTCGACTAAGAAGCTGGCATTTAATTAAATTTTAGGATAAGAATTCATTTCTATATAAATAATGCGGAAAAAATCTCCAAAGCAGTTTTTTTATCCTGAAATTTGCACATGAAGTCTCAAAATCTACAACACGGAAAACTAGGGAAGGTGTTTACGAAAACGGAGCACTAGAAACGTCTGCTTCTGCTTGCTGGAAATAAATTATGGTACGGTGCTAACAATTCTCAAAAAAGAAATGTTGATACTTTTACTTTCCTTAATCGATTTTTCTCCGCTTCAAAACCGCCACCCCGTGTCAATAATAGCTAATACCCCGCATGTGGCGTTCTACACGGTGTAATATAAGTTTCAACAAATTAACTTGCAATCAGATTTTCAAAGGATTGTTTAATTAAATAATAACTTCTGTTTGATAAGACTGTGTGGAAGTATAGTGTAGATAGTCGAAAAGTCATACCTGTCAATCGAATTGAAAGAACCATTAAAAGCAAGAAGTTTATCTAAAGCATCCAAAGAGTTGTTTTTACAAAAATAATTAATTCCGTTATTTTCATACTCTTTTTCTCAAAATTGATAATAACTTCTTTAACTGTAGTCAGGGAACTAATTAAAATCACTGAAGATTTATTGTAGAAGACTTACTAAAAGCCGAGATAAAACGATATTTGATCTCTATTTATGTAATGTATGTAGCCAATGCACATAAGAACTTTCAAATGTTAAGAAAAGACCTTTACCTGATTATTCGTACATTTAATCAAATAAGAGTCAAAGAATTCTTTATCAAATTTCTCTTAATTACACAATTATTTTAACAACAGGATGAAAAAGCATCTTCAATGACCTGATGACACTCTTCCCACTTTATTTTTGAAGAAGGACGATATTTTAATTTTTTTTCCAGAAAGGTGTTTACCTCTCGGTCTTGAGCAATGAATTATTCCACTGTAATAACATAACCATAGACGGAATATCTAAACTTCGATGATTTAAAGTCTAATGTTGAAGGCAGATTATTTTTTTATATTGACATATCATGTAACTGATGTATAATTAAAAAAGAGAACCTTTTTTTACAATTATTTACGAAGTAATTGGTGGTTGTATATATTATCAAATGATGGAGGCATAAAGTTTTGATCTGTATTAACTTATTCATTTTAAGAAAATGTCTTCTATGGTCTTTAGGCTTATTGATGCGACGGGTTAGCATGTAAAGATACGGGTACACCCACAGAGAAAACTGAAAATAGTTTGTATTATAGATGTTGTATGTTGTATATTGATACAGCCCATGGACTTGAGTGTGCCTTTCTCCGTGTATCATATTTGACAATTATGTACTTAATATATAGGGAATTATTGCGTGCAGCGCTAGCAATGATTTCCCTTAAACAGGTTTTTAAATAAAGATATTAGTAATAACAAGTACTAATATGGACTAGTTCAAGTACACCCTTAAGGGCGCGCGCGACTTAAGTGACTCAGCAGGTGTTTTTTGGGGGATAGAAAGGTTGTTTTAGTCAGGATTCTACTATGTCAAAATTATCTCCCCATTACTCTACCCCATATTTTAATCGTGAAAATGGAGCCATTGTAGGGATGAGGCGCTGTCAATTTTGCTCTTGAAACCGATAAATTTATCCACATAGCTTCATTAAGATTTTTACATGACAAATGTATATTCTAAAAAATACACATGTATCTACTAGCTATTAAGCATCATTTAATATACTTTTTAGACCTTTTGTCAACTTAAAAACAATTTTCTGATCGGTTGTCTGGGGGAATTTTCAAAAGTAGAAGAAATACTTAAAAAAAATCTAGTTAAATGTTTCGTAGAAGGGCAGACTAAATATTTCAAGAGGATGAAGACTTATGATCCTAGATACCTCACACACACAACTATCTTTTTCTGAAGTTATGCATTTTTAAGATCCACTTGTAAAGTCTGTCATCAAGTACTTTTAGGTCTACTATAGACCGTTTACCATAGTTTAGTTAAGGTCGAATAAGTGCGCATGTCTAGTTAATAAATTCGCCAAAACGCTTTTCCTGAGTTTATATTTTCTAAACATGGCGATGTTGACTAGCACTACTTCGGGCGTTATCAATGGTTAAGATAGTCAACCCAGAGTTCTCCAAATAAATTCATCATAGATACCAGGATTAAAATTTTGTACGCTAGACGCACGTGTTGTCTACAAAGGACTTAACAGTGACGCTCAAATAAAAAAAAATAACTTTGGTTGGACCATAATGACGTCACCAATGAAATATAGTACTATAAGATAAGATAAGATAAGATATTTTATTTCCAATTATGGGCCCCAAAGGACATAAACATTACAACATCAATAATTTTTCATAATACAATACAAACAATGAGATAAAAAAAAAAAAGTTAAACGAGAACTATATGATCACCCATATTTCTGACGTGGATCAAATTATTCAGCTTAAATAATATCAAAACAACCTACTACATCAGGAAAATGCAGCTGGTCGTGTTTTAGATAATTATATGAATATGTTGGGAGTTAAATATAACATTTTCAGTTTAAACAAATGGCCTCGCCACAATTGTCGGCCATTTTACAAAACGGTGAAACCCGAGCAGAGGCAGGGTGGAACTATAGTTTGGTGGTGACGTCATTATGGTCGAACTAAAGTTAATTTTGGTGAACTCTGGATTGACTATATTAACTACAGATAGCGTCCAAAGTAGGCCTTAGTAAAAATTTGTTATTCAAACACACCTGCACTGTTATCATAACTCATTAGAAAGGTATTACACGTGACCCATATATTTCGTTTTTTAGTACTGTGAATTTTTAATGTTATCATATCAACCTAGCCTAGACATATACAAAATAATAGAATCTGAAACGAGATGATGTATCAAATATGTTTGCTTTGAACGTTTTCAAGACAAAATAGTCAACTTAAACACGCCTGAATATAAAAAGGTGTACTCGACTTCCTCTTTTCGATGAGATTATTGCCCATTTTTAGGATTTTTTCACATAAAACTGTTGCCGTGGGCAGAGATGAAAATTAATGCTTTAAAGGAAAATTTTTTTATTTGTCTGTGGAATTATTTTCGGCGGAATTTATGCTTATGCACAAAAAAGATCCGCATATATTTGTACCTACCACAATCGACTGTTTTGTGAAAATTTGTCTTTAATTTACCATACTATAATTTAAGTAAAATACATATAAGATGCAAAAAGTCCTAGATTATGCACATACATTAAACTTTTAAAGCCCATAGAAACAGATGAAAACAGTTCAAATATACCAACTTGGCCTTGTTTGCCTTTTCTAATAAAGAGTTCCATTTCTTATGTTTAATTTTAACTGGATATCAGCCTGTCTTAGTGGACAGTATCAAATAAAATTCAGAATTTTATTTTTAAATTACTATCTTCTGTAGTGATGAAAAAATGCACTTCAAAATCTGGGAATGTGTGTACTGTTTTTCAGAATCATAATGCATGTAACTTTCATATATAAATATGAGTTCTGCCAGGCTTTGAACATTTTTGATTGAAATGAAATCAAACACACATACAACATGCGTGCGAATTAGCTTATTATAGACACTAGATTATAAATTTAGATTGAAAAAATATTTCTAAACTGACTTGTAAAACTGGTCTCACAATGTTCATATAATATTCCTACTTTTGATTGGTTCTGTGCTTAACTATTGACTCCGCCCAGATGAAGGTGGTACCTTAGCTAATAATGATTTGTAGTTGTATATCTTATTTTTTTCTGTTGTATTCGTGTGTTATGGTAAAGATAATTAATCACCCAGTTCATTAATTAGATTTTAGTTTGGGTCAACTAAATTTATACGATATATTTGGTTTACAGTTTGATTTAGAAGAAACGCCGACATAGCTAGATAATACTATTAATTATCTAATTACTACCACATTTTATATTAATTAGTATTGTAATTTTCATTGTTATTAATAAATGTTATATGAGTATTATAAACCAAATCTTGAATTCTATCCTAATTCTATCCTATTTTTGGGGAAATTTCAGAAATTCAAATGTGAAGTCACCTTTTTTTTGCGTTGGTCTCTTTGGCTAACTCGGCTGTGAATTTTTATGTGCTGGTTTATGTTGTTTTATGTATCCGTTTTTATTCTGTAGTTAGTCACCACTTCGGTGTTATAATGCATATCTAATATATAGTCATTTTTATAATTTACTGTTTGCAAAAGTATGAATTATTCTAAATACTAAGGATTTTCTTATCCCAGACATATAACCTTAGCCGTATTTTCACATTTTTGGAATTTTGGTCCTCAATGCTCTTCAACTTTGTACTTGTTTTGGCTTTCGACCCTTTTTTGATCTGAGCGTCACTGGTTAGTCTTGTGTCGACGAAACGCGCGTCTTGCGTATTAAATTTAAAACCTGGTACCTTTTGTTAGCTATTATTCGTATGTTTCTCTGTCCTATATGTTCTCCCATTTATTTGTATTGTAGTCCTGTCATGTAATGTTGTCATTTTAATGTTATATTTAAGATTGCCATAAAAGCTGGAGGTTTGGCTAGCCACAAAACCAGGTTCAACCCACCATTTTTTTCTTAAAATGTCCTGTACCAAGTCAGGAAAGTGGCCATTGTTATATTATAGTTCGTTTCTGTGTGTGTTACATTTAAATGTTGTGTTTCTGTTGTGTCGTAGTTCTCCTCTTATATATGATGTGTTTCCCTCAGTTTTAGTTTGTAACCCGGATTTGTTTTTTTCTAAATCGATTTATGAATTTCGAACAGCGGTATACTACTGTTGCCTTTATTCATGGCTCAGTTAGCAAGAAAGCTAACCAAACATACTACCTTTAGTATACCTACACACTTAAGTTCGTGTGCTGTAAGAGATCATCAAGTGTCAAACTAGTGGTATGACGAATTCGTTAACAGAGATTAATAGCTTTGCCATGAGACCATGGGACCTATGATCACGTTGTCATCATTGAGGATATGTTCGCCTGGCCCGTGATGTTGTCATAAGGCCAAGGGGATATGTTGTCTGTAGTCGATCAATCGAAGACAGGTGTCAAATTTGTTTTCAAGAATCTTCAATTTGTTTATGGGATTGTCCTTGTTGTTTCTGGACGGTTTCGAGTGGCTTGAATTTGAAGTAATCAATATCATCCATGTATTTCCTACATCCTGGTAAATCAAACTTTTGAAATTCTTAGGTCTGGAGAAGCGGTTTAGATGTTCTTGTTTCCTACATTTTGAATACTACATTTAGTAAAAAATAATGAGGTTTGGGTTTATTACCAATGAAACAACTATTCATCAGAAACCAAATGAAGTAGATGTTAGCAACTATAGGTCACCATGTAGCCTTCAACAATGAGCAACACCCATAACGCATATCAAGCTATAAAAGGCCCCGACATGACAAAATGTAAAACAAATCAAACAAGAAAACCAAACACTTGATGCATGTACCACACAATTTAGGCTTTGTTCATGTTTCAACATACATAAGGCTTTGATTTTTCAAGTATTGCCATATGAAACAGAAAACGAAAAAAAAACTCTCCCTTTACTGATGATCGAACAGTACTATTGAAAGATAATCTGGAACAGGTTTGTCATTTGTGGCAACGTAAAAAAAAATGTTGTGGCATTTCTGTTGAATTATCCGGCTACAGAGGTATTGCCATCTTTCACACAATTATGGAAACTGCTGAATTCGATAGGTGACTTTTGATACACGGCAGTTGAATTTATGTTTTGTATGCGGTTTCTCAAGCATGTGGATATTCATGATGTTGACCGTTTTGGGAAGTTTCCCCCTTTCCAAATATCATAATAGTTTTTTTTAAATAAAAGATTGTATGTATATTTTTGGTCAGTACAACTACTTGAGGTATGAAAATAAGACTTAATCAATTTAGCGCGTCCGACGCGCTTTTTTGGATTTACCTTCATCGAGAACGTTCAAACCGGAACCTTTGTAAGCAAAGACTAAAACACGTGAAGAATAATATTATCAAAATGGACCTAAAATAGCCAAATTAATCTCGATTTAACTTTGCTTAATGGTGTTAGAACCTTAGTTTCTTAATCCTTTCTTAATTCAACATAAGGGAATTTAAGAAAAATGTGTTACAAATCATGTCAGTACCGAAGCACTGACTACTGAATTGATGATACCCTCATGACTATTAGTCAACCAGCAGAGGTATCGACAAAGTTCTAGTAATGAAAATACCACTTTATTAACTTAGTACGTCCGAAGCGATTTTGATTAACTGTTACAATGTACATATTTGAAAATCATACCTTTATATGCTTCCACATGTTAAGAGTTTACAGCGGTGAGGTTCAGGGGACTATCTGTTAACGTCGCCATGGCCTTGTTAGTTTGTCTTCGATCTACGACTTTCAATATCCCTTTGGTATCTTCCATTTCTCTGTTGTATACATTGCAGATGACAATGTGTACATTTATTTTTCCTACGTAATTGTTTTTTTAAACTTTTAAGCGTTTAATTCTTTAAAATCGGGTTTTCAACAACCGTCCAATATGTGACTCACAACGCCATGTTTTGTTTGTTATATTGGTTACGAAAATAGACAAATGAACACAGTATCAAAATAGCATGCCACAAAAACCACTACCATTTGCACGTGCTGCTGGAATGTTTGCTAAATTAAACTGAAGCATGCAAAACGTTGCATACAACCATAATGAGAGGTTTGAAGTTTGAAAACCATCCATTTATTTAGGGCACTTTGAACCTTTTTTTTAAAAATCAGACATTTTTAAAAAACAGCTGGAAAAAATGTCTTCTTTTCGTTTTTACAATTAAAGCTGATTTCCAACGTACATTTTATGTAAGTATGATCAACAATCGATACGAACTCAGCAACTGAAAAAAATAGAAATTCTTGAAGGATTGTTGAATCCAATACAACCATTGTTGATACAGATCGATTGTCTGGGAACTTTGTTGAGTAGGAGAATTGCTTATACAACTATATTTTCCACACTTAAAGAAGATGAAAGTATATGCAAATACATTTGAGAAAAAAAAGAAAGGGAAAACATCGATACTGTACTGTATTTTCTTATTTTGAATTACCAGTTTTTTCAGTAAACATAATGGAATTCAAAATTGCAATCAATGTAAACAACAATAAGAGTTCGATCAATGTTTTGTTAATTGACTAAGATGCATCTAAACAAATTATTGTCATGTGATGAGTGGTACTTAGATGGATCATTGTTCTCTAAAGATTGCATTTATTTGTTATATATGACATTTTATTGTAGGTGCTATATGAAAATAACATCATTAGAATTGCCAACCATTAATTTGCCATTTATATTTGTATAAAATACTGGTGAAATGTCTTCACTTTCAGATTAAAAGAGTAAAAAGTAAAATAACAAAAATACCGAACTCTACGGAAAATGCAAAACGGAAAGTACCTTATCAAATGGCAAAATCAAAAGCTCAAACACATCAAACGAATGGAAAACAACTGTCATATTCCTGACTTGGTAGATGCATTTCCTTATGTAGAAAATTGTGGATTAAACCTGGTTTTATTGATAGGTAATCCTCTCACTTGTATGACAGTCGCATAAAATTCCATTATATTGAAAACAATGTGTGAACAAAACAAACAGACATAATAGGTAAAAATGTCAAAAATTGGGGTACAGCAGTCAACATTGTGTTATAAACTTAATCACTATAAAAATAAACAAATATGTCAACTAAGAAAAAAAACAAAATGGCATATAGACAAAGCACATAAGCAATGTACCATTGTTTGTACGGAATTTTGTGACGCTTAGGTATCCAATACAAACAAGGTAAATCCTCAGATTTGCTGTTCAATGTAATTTTTATTCAAGCCATGAAGGACTTATGATTCAACAAAATCTCATTCTTGTAAAATGATATGTTTTTGTATGTGGGATTACCTGGGTGCTCATTTATTCCTAATACAATATTATTTAAAGCTTTGTACGGACAAAGTGTCCAATTCAACTTCTCGTTTAGAAAATGGTAGCAACATTTTTGGTATGTGAATAAACTCATCATATATAACAGGATTAAAATTTTGCCAGACAGGCGTTACGTCTACAAAAGACTCACCAGTGACGCTCGAATCAAAAAGGTTTAAAAGGCAAGATAAAACACGAAGTTGAAGAGCATTGAAGACCCCAAAATTCCGAAAGGTTTTGCCACATACAGCTAAGGTAATCTAGTCCTGGGGTAGAAAATCCTTAGTATATAAAAAAATATTGTAAACAGTTACTAGTAATTGATAGTTTTGATACAGATTAATAGTAATAATATCAGCACCAATCTAAACTAGACGAAAACATAAAAGTGGGGAAGAATTATAGCAAACAAGATAATGACAAACTAAAGAAATATAAATATATAGACTGTTCAGAGGACAACGAAATATCGAGATATTACAAAAGAAAGAGATGGAGTCAGAAAATTGGTATAATGTAGTAAATACGTAAAATTGCCAATGCTGAAAGCTCTGACAGCGAATAAAACATGTAAACGTTATCTAAGGGAACACCGATTCTATGTAAATATATATCAAATTTGAAAAAAATATCTAGGACCCCAAAGTTTGTGAAAAAGTCAGAATAGACAATTTTGTGAAAAAGGTCAGGATTGAAAATCGGACTTGGTATTCATTATCAATTTTTAAATTGAAATGGTTTTAATGGTAACAAAATCAAAATTATGTTCTTACTTGTAGCAACCTGTAAACTCTAAACATAAAATAAAATAAATAAAGGATATAATATTTGGAAAAACAAACAATTTTTTTTTTATCTAATTACCAGAATTCATTTTTTCTTTTAATTATTTCTCGTTTTCTCGTTACGAAGTCGTTATAAAAAAAAGTATTCGACTTTCGAATGTCCCCTTGGTATCTTCTGTGTCTTTTCATCCTAATACTATCAGTTTAATCTCATTTAGTTCTACAAATTTCTTATTTAACTGCGGTAAGCCTGATTGATCTACATCCCATTGTATTTTATGGTAATCGAAAAATTGTGGTTTTTGTCTCGCCTGCGAAAGCGAGACATAGGGATTACAATCCAGTGGCGGCGATGGCGTAAACTATTTATATAAAGCTTTTTATTGCAGAAAGAAGAAGACCTGGATGTTTCATAACTTGTATGCAGATGCCTTATGCTACGATCTGTCCAATGTCATTCGTCCTTGACCTCATTTTTATGGTATTTTGAAAAAAGGAGTTTTATTGTCATCTGAAACTCTCACTTATCATGAGTAATAGAATAACTATATTTTGTATATGGGATTCTTGCAAGGTCTACATGTTCGTCAGACAGGGTTCACCTGACCTCGACCTCATTTCATGGATCAGTGATCAAGTTTAAGTTTTCGTGGTCAATTCCGTATCTCAGATACTATAAGCAATAGGTCAACTACATTTGGTTTAGGAATGATTGTAAAATGTACATGTCAGACTGGTAGGTTTCATATGACCTTGACCTCATTTTCATAGTTCATTGATCAAGGTAAAGTTTTTGATGTTTGGTCTGTTTCTCAGATACATTAACCAATAAATCAGCTGGTTTTTTTTTTGGTGTAAGGAATAATTGTATGGTGCACATGTCTGTCTGGCAGGTTTCCTCTTACCTTGACTTTATTATCATGATTCATTGGACAATGTTAAGTTTTTCCAGTCTGATTTATTTATCAGATACTATAAGAAATAGGATCACTATATTTGGTGAATGAAATGAGTGTAAGGTTACATGTCTGTCTGGCAGCTTTCATCTGACCTTGACCTCATTTTTATGGTTCATTTGTCAATGTTACGTTTTCATAGTTTGTGTTAAACAGATACTGTAAGCAATAGGTCAACTATAATAGGTTTATGGAATGATTGTTACGTGAGCATGTCTGTATGGCAGGGTTCATTTTCGTAGTTCGTTAGTCAATATGTTAAGTTTTCATGGTAACTTCCGTATATCAGATACTATAAGCAATAGGTAAACTACATTCGGTAAATGGAATTATTGCATGGTGTCCATGTTGTCTGACAGGGTTCACCTGACCTTGGCCTCATTTTTATGGTTCATTGATCTATGTTAAAAATTCGTAATTAGGTATGTTTCTCAGGTTGTATAACCAATTGTCTAACTGTATTCGGTGTATGGTATGAAATTCAAGCATGATAAGTAAAGCAGGCAAGACATTTCAGCGTGTGCACACTTGTGTTGAATAGTATTTGATTGGAAGAAAAACAAACTGAGATCTTTATGTGTATTCACAACAATTTATTAAATACATTTGTGGAATGAATTTTATCATAAATACTAATTTTATGAATAAGTTATATCTTACCTAATAGTGCTTCCCTCAACTATTATGTATACTAACCTGAGGGGTACTAAGTTAAAAGCTGTAAACCTAATAAGTTGTTACAGCAAAAGTGCAATAAAGAGATTGTTACTTTAAAAAAAAATAAACAAAAAAAAACGAAAACACACTGGGGATGTTTAATCATTTAGGTTTTCAGACACAATTTAGTAAGCACACATTCCATACTCTTTTTTTTTGTATTTAGTATATTAAATGAATGAAGTCTTTAAATAATTCGGAAATAACTGTATGTAAATTATAACATCTATTTAAAATATTTTAATGAACAACTTAAAATAACTTGCAGAATAACGGCTCAAATCTGCACTCAACGTAGAAGTAATACAACTGTTATCTCCCCTCTACCATATCTAATAAAGTGTACATCACATTTTACATAACAAACTTAATTCTATCTGAAAAATGATTCAGCAGACGAGTGAATAGTTCGGCTGTTGGCTATGTTAACTTAAAATTTACTCTGTTAGCCGCAGTGAGTGGTTCTTGATGGAGAAAATTTATATGGACGAAGAAACTGAAACATGTATGGCATGTAGTTATATGATCTGCCGAAAATGCTCCGGTCATTTCAGTAATTCTACACCTTCTGATCTACTTTACTTAATGGATGATTCTGAATTTAATATGTCTTAATCTTTATATTGATTGATTGTTAGTTGCTTAACTCCAGTGCCAATATTGCATGCATGTTCGGACGAACCTTAATAATCCGAGTAAAAATAAAAATAACCGTCGGATAAAATATTAAAAACCAATTCTTCAGAGAACAATTGAAGGTCTTTCCACACGAAACGATATATTTTGATAAGAAAAAAAAATGAAATGTCATTTTCAGTGCCAAATGATAGCTTATTGTACGCTGATTTTACAAATATATGGTTTCTATGCACTTTTGTTTTAAATCAGGGAGATAAGTTGTTACTTCTGGTTTGACAAATGTCACTTCCGGTATCATTTGATAGTTTACTCGACACTGATTCAAAAATATATGGTTATATATTTTGGGGCACTTTATAGCTTACTGTTCGGTGTGAGCCAAGGCTCCGTGTTGAAGGCCGTACTTTAACCTATAATGGTTTACTTTTACAACTTGGATGGAGAGTTGTCTCATTGGTTTTCATACAACATCTTCTTATATCTATATACTTTTACATTAAATAAATACAAAAAAAACTATTTCCGGTTTACACAAGGTCACTTCCGGTTGAGTTTTTCAAGGTCATTTGGCTTGCAACATAATGCACAAAGTCCCATATGGTTAATGAGCTATATCATCATACGCGTAATATTAAATATAAGAGGGGAGAATACTCCCATTAAATGTCAACATACCCTTTCAACCTAAATGTATGTGTTATGACATGTGGCAACTACCAATTAAGTAAAAATATGTTGACATATCTTATACGGTTTTTGAAAAGAAATGAAAATAAACCAAAATCAAAAATTTAGAATATGACCTTGACTTTTGACCTTGACCTTATTTTCCTTTTTTTTGGACCACGGACCTCAAATCAAAAGACCCTTAGGTTTCTATCACTTATGGTTTATCAGTTACAAATGCATATCACTTATATCAAATGCATAAGGACAAAAGCAAAAGATCTTTCCACGGAATAGTGGAAAGACCTAATAATCAGAACAAAAGCAATATGTCTTTCCACGAAATAGTGGAAAAACCTATTAATCAGAACAAAAGCAATATGTCTTTCCACGGAAAAGTGGAAAGATCTAATTAAATGAGATAGCAAACCAACAACACTCTAAATTTAGAGTCACGGGGGCAAAATACGGTCTTCAACAATATATAAGTGGTATACCAGATTCTGGCTATTAGTCGCCCTCATACAACAAAAATCCCGAACGATTGAATTATATTGTATATCAAGTTTAGACAATACTTGATCTAATTTAATGAACATTGAAAACCGAAGACAAAACCGATGCCAATTTAGAACATGTTCGCATCTTCCAGTGACTATGCAAATGTATTGTTAGTCAAACCTTGACATATTAGTTATCATTAAAGAAATAACACTGAGACAGTTTTTGTAAAGATTAAAAAGGGTACAATAATTTTCAAATATAATTTGCCGTGCTTTATAAACCCGAAAACCGCAATTGAATTATACATGAGAAGTAATAATTAACACGTCATTATAACAGGATTTCTCGGGGTATGGTACAAACATAAAACGTTTTTTATGATAATTCAATTAATTCTGTTTTTTAGTAAAGATATCGTTTAGTAGAAGGATTTTGTATAAAGTTTCTTTTGTAATTATTAACACGATTATATCAAATGGATTCATAAATGTTTGTAGAAAGAATCCACTGACTTTGTATCGGCCTTGTCCCTTCTGCACCAGAATAAGTAGTAAGAGGAACACCAGTGGCTGATGACTTTAAGATGGGCGATATTTCCATCTTTTTTTCAGACATTTTATAATCCTACGATTTTGGACACTCTTAATGGACCTCGGAACAACATGGCCACAAGGATTATATCTAAATCTCGAATTTTTAACGTTTCAAGATAAAGGAATGTTGTTTTCAATACCAACGTAGGAAGTAATAGATGTAGATTTAGAATTATATATCTTCTAGACCTTTTTGAAGCTGTAAGATACAATATTAAATTCAGAATTATCAAAGTATGCAGGTACACATTTTTTAAAATTACAATCCTGATCATCCAGTAGTTTCTTCATTTCAAAAATGGCGTTTGTGATCTTTTGGTCTATATAGTGAAGGAAAAGCTTTTCGAAACCAAATAACTCTTATAATTTTAGTTCCTTCGTAAAAGAGACTGAAAAAGATATATTATTACAATCTGACATGATTGAGTTCTTTTCAAATAATGCATAATAATCTGGTCTATTTATATATCCCTATTGAAAGAGAAATATCAAATGAACGAAAAACTCAATAACACGATAGATGGATGTGAATGTCATAAAAACATGTATAGTTTATAATTATTAGTGAAAGCGTAAGGAATTTCGGTAGGACAGTCTCTCTAAAAGTGAATAAAAGATAAAGAGGAACATACTCAAAGAACGTTGAAGGTGCGACGAGAGCTATTTTGGGTTCCAGTTCTAGCCATATTCGGGACGGGAGGGGACAAGCTAATGCATGTGTTTCCCATCCCCACACAAACATTTCAGACCGGTGAAAAAAAGTTGTTATACAGAGTCTGATTTTAAAGTTCTATGCCAGTTAGTCAAACTTGTTTCTTTTATAACGTTATTCTTTAAGAGTTGTTTTTCAAAACTTCCTGCATGTTTGATTGCTCATTTAAATAGCCAACCAAAAATTGTTTTACATTTTTTTTTACCAATGATTATTAAAAAGTTATTACCAGAAACTAATAACAATTTGGATGAAAGGCTTTAAGAGCGGTCAATTTGAACTGCCACTGGAAAACAATGGTTTGTTGGATAGTGACAGATTTTTTGACGTGCAACAGTCTATCGACTGACCACTCAAATAAAGTGCTGTTGCAAGGTTTCTTTACAATGCAGAGAGCATAGTTCTCTCTCTATACTATGCGTCATATTAAACTTCCCTATTCTGAGAGGACATGGCTACAAATTTATACATCCCGCACAGCTAAACGAACGTACCGTATTTCACCAAAATAATCAAAATTTCGCTTTGTATTTACAAACAATTGTACGCTAAACAAAATTATATTCAGATATCGTTCATTAATATAATTGCACACATTATTAAATTAAAGCGATCAATAAAGAATTCACGACAAAGTAATTAATGGAGTGCATTGAAATCAGACTTTATGGGGTAGAGGGGTAAACAAAAGTCCATAACAATTCAGCATACTTACGATCAATCTTAGTCGCTATTGTTTTTGTGTAACCGACTCCTGGTGACCATTTTATTTTACCTTAAAATGCTCGAAAAATTCATAGCTTTGACATATCCGTCTTTAAAAAAAATCACCGGAGTATTTTTTACGAAAAATCGATTTAACCAATATTTCTAGCCTTAAACTATAATTAGAAAATTGCAAAATTTAGACATAAATCTAAAAATAAAGGATAATTTTAAGTGTAACATAACCAAGGGAAAAGTTTACATGTAGAATTTTAATGGGTTTTTTTCACATAATAATCATACTGACTTCGTTCTAAAAGTCGTTGAATTTGATGTAGCCTTTATTGTTGAAAGACTGGAAATGTTTAAAAATGGGGTCAAAGTAGCACATTTTGCTTCCTTTTGAGAAAAAAACGAGCATGGTGAACCCCTTTTTTCTTTGTATTTTTGGGTTCAGTATTAAAGGATCTACAAAATATGTGAACATAAAAACTGTTTTCTACCGGGTGTCCTTATTGGGGTGAAAAGTAAAATAACAAAAATACCGAAATCCAAGGAAAATTCAAAACGGACACCTTAACTTCGTTCGGAAGATGACAAAAATGAATATTTTTCAACACTAAATGCAGGAAACAATTGTGTACAAAAGTGAAAACAAAGCAAAAAAACAGACAGATGAGAATGAATAGTCAATCCGCAAAAAAAACCTCCTGCCCCTCCCCCTAGAATATCAAATGGTCGTCCCCTAATGGTGACACATTCAAAACCTACCTTTTCTAATACCAATATAAAAATAAGGAGATGAGGTATGATTGCCAATGAGACAACTATCCACCAAAGTTCAAATAAAGTGGATGTAAGCAATTATAGGCAACCGTACGGCCTTCAACAATGAGAAAATCCCATTCCGTATAGTCGGCTATTAAAGGCCCCGACATGAAAAATATGAAACAATTCAATTAAGAAAATTAAATTAACGGCCTAATTTATAACAAAACAATTAACGAAAAGCAAATATGACAGACATGAACCAATGACAACCACTGAACTACAGGCTCCTGACTTGGGACAGGCACATAAAGAATGTGGCGGAGTTAAACATGTTTGTGAGCGCTCAACCCTCCCCCTAACCTGGGACAGTGGTGTAACAGCACAACATAAGAACAAACTATAAAAATCAGTTGGAAAAGGTTCAACTCATCAGATCGATACAAAGCAGAAAACATCAAACATAACGTGACAAACCTACAAAACAACAGTATACAACACACAACAGAGAACACAAAAGACTGAGCAACACGACCACCACCAACATTTCGGGGTGCAGGATAGGATTATAAAACGATTCCATATGTAATGGAAAATGTAATCAGTGTAATCTAATTTTCCCCGATACGGTCAACCGTAACCGTAACCAATGCTTTAAGAACGAAATTATTATAAAAGTTGTCATATATTATGTATTGCGTTATTTCTAACAATATATAGAATATGAACTACTTTTGCTCTATATATATATATATATATGTATCACTTCTAGCAGGCTGACCTGAATATTTATTTTAAGATAACCATAAATAGATAAAAAAAAAAGATGTGCTAATGAGACAACTCTCCATACTAGTACTACCGCTTTCCCTCAACCCCACCAGCCTAACGTAATTATCATTGTTTTATTGGTCTTTAATACAATTTGGAAACGGGTTAGATTTGAAAGGGGATAAAGAGACGGCATGATGAAATTTCCAATGCAGCTATAGACAAAGAGGGAAGGTAGGAGCAGAATTTTGCTTAGTAAGAATTTTTAAACGTGCACAGGACGTGACACTCTATAAGCGTGGAATATAGAATTCCCGTTCCAAATCCCACCGGTTGTGGCTGCGTATTTATACATCCCGCACATCCAAACGATAGCCCCTCCTCAGCATGGGTTTTACTGCCGGACGGGAGTGTTCAGGTGATCATATTTTTATACCCCAGTTAACCCATGTGATCAATAATTCAGAAATGTCCTTATATTTATCTGACCAAATTGACTTAGGTAGATCTTGACATTGTGAACATTTTTGCCCTGGTTAAATTTTCTCTTATTTGATATTTCGTTTTTAGTCTTGGCAGCCATGTTGGTTGACCAGCAGGATCATAGACCACAGTTTTAAAACTCGATGCTCTAAGGATGATTGTGGCCACGCTAGGTTCAATTTGATTCAGTAGTTTCTGATGTAAGGATTTTGTAAAAGTAAACGGATGACGGACCACGACAAACAGACAAAGGACACCAAGTGCTGACAAAAGCTAATACTGGCCCTTTGATCCATCAACAAATTGGTCAACAATTGAATATGGTAAGCAGAATTTATATCCAGCTTACTAAAAATGCGGTTGTTTTTGTTTGAAAAAAAAAGATGAATAAGCATTCACTGATACGGCTTAATTTAGTTTTGCGTCAATTGTGAATGTGCTTTGTTGTTTAAAAAAATACCTATATTATTGAGAAAAAACATTCCAGGCTTTTCATTGTGTTTTTCCTTTGAAACTTTTGTTATTCCACTCAGAACAAAGAGAGGCTTTAGTGCTCAAGTACTCACAATACCAAATGTATCCAAGCCACATGTACCTGTCCCAAGTCTTCGTTATAATTGTACGTGTTTATTTCTAGGTATCCTTTTTCTATCTTTTTTGTGTTGATGGCAGATCTTTGAAATTTTTTGTATTACTTTTCCTAAATATGTTGAGCCAACATCTATATAGGAAAAAGACAGTTCAATTAAAGTCATTGCTTTATTTTTGCTTATTAGTGGGTTATTAATATTTCTATAACGTATATATTTTATGAAAAGTGAGGTATAATGAATCCGTTGTTTACCTTATCACGTCTGTTCTTTCCCATGCACCGAAACAAAAGTTATGATGAGACTTTTGATGAACATCTCGTGAACTATTTTAAAATATTTTACGCTTAATTTAGTTCGAACATAGAATCGATTTTACGGGAGCTAATTACTGGGAGTAACAAGTTGGTCTGACTTAATATAAAATTGAGAATGGAATTGGGGAATGCGTCAAAGAGACAACAACCCGACCAAAGAGCAGAAAACAACTCAAGGCCACCAATGGGTCTTCAACACAGCGAAGAAAATCCCGCACCCGGAGACGTGCTTCAGCTGACCCCTAAACCATAATGTATACGGGTTCAGTGAAAATACACGTCATACTAAACTCCGAAACATATACAAGAACCAAAATTAAAAAAACCATACAAGACTAACAAATGACAGAGGTTCCCGACTTGGGACAGGCGCAAAAATGCGGCGGGGTTAAACATGTTTGTGAGATATCAACCCTCCCCTATACCTCTAGCCCATGTGGAATAAACAAACACACAGCTATACGCACAGTTAAATTAGTTTAAAAAAAATCCGAGTCCGATGTTACAATAGGTAACAGAAGAAACTAAGCAAAACGACAATAATCAACATTAGTAGTTTTAGTACACATTGCTCCAGATTTTGATACTAAAGGCAGGATGAGAGAGACAAAACAGATTGAAGAAAAATATACAACTAAACCGGACATTCACTGGAATGTGCAGTAGCCTTGTACTAGTTGCTAGTGGATTTAAGGGAAACAATCAACATATACAAAATAAAAAAAAAATATTGCGAATTCTAGTTTTATATGTATTAAAGCACCGTGTAGACAATGCAGTTGAGCAGTTCCAGATTATGTATCAGATAAATATAATTATAAAACTATGTCCTTAAAGATTATGACATATTAACATGTTCAGCTAATAACAAGATGATGCAGATTAAAGCTTTTGAGAAATTGGTTCTATATTATCGTCTCCAATGGTTGCTGTGAAGTCCCTATTATTTTGTCCTGATATTTTATCGGTATAACCATCGATACTATCTTCCGTTTTTAAAACTGTGTTATCGGCTTGTATAGATATATCTTTCAGATCATTTGTCAGTGTGTCTTTACCAATATTGTCTATCTTTTCTGCCGGTTGAATTTCTTTGTAATCTCTTGTTGTGTCTGGATTTTTCACTTCACTTGTTTGACACTCTGAATCTTTGTATTTAGAGCCCACACTTTCATTTTCACTACTAGTTGACGATTTGTTTGATTTAGAATCATCATAATCAGAACCATTCTTCATACAAATTTCTGCTTTCCCTTCAGTTTCCGAATCATCGATCTTGGTTTTTTGGACACCATTTTGAAGGTCATGCGTACCTGTTTGATCAATCTGATATCTCGCTTTTAATTGTATATCAAAATCAGCTGTTTTAGTTTTCACACTGTCTTTCCTGTGACTTCTTGCAATGTTATTTTGTTCCGTTTTCCAATCTTTATAAGCTATTTGAAAAGCTCTAGACATCACAAGAGCCATAGACTTGGCTTTTTCAGGGGTGCTGCATAACACTGCATGACACAATAATCTAGGACTATTTTCTTCTTTTGATATCCAACTAAATATTTTTCCATTAGCAATACTCTCCGCGTTACAAAATGAAATATTTTCTATTGGAAATAACTTTCCTTCGTCTTTCTTTTTATCCGAATCTTTCATAAATATTCCATGAATGTTAATAACCGTCGTCACTTTATTCATCGCTCTCTCCTCTCCCGAATTATCCCACAGTTTCTGTACAGGTGCATTAGTACATCCAGTTCCATTTGGAACATATACTTCAACATTACCAAGATATCGAGTTTTGAAAACAGGGTCAGAATCTGTGATTTTCGCACGAACTTTCGAAGAAACAAACATTTTCAAACGATTTCCTTTAAAAAATGCCACATGTAATTTTACATAGAACAAGTGAAAACAACAAAACTAGATATTGTCATGTCGATCACAAATCAATTGTTTGACGGATTTAAATCATTTGATGAATCACACAATTCTAGCCTTAAGGCTACAACATCAATTTACATACACTAATTTTCCTATAAATTAAGACATATTTCACCTTCAAGTCCTTTTCCGTCGTGTACTAACCCCGTTGTTAAGTTTTTGCTGATAAGGAAATTAATCGTTTAAAATATTCGATAAGTAAAATCTATCATTAAAAGAAGCATTCCGGTTTAAGGAACTTTGCGCTGTCAAACAATTCAATTTTCGTACCAGAAGTTTGAAGTATGATAAGTAAACAAACATAAGTAAGAGGTTCCTATCACATGCTACTCCTACATTATTAATGAATTTATCTTTATGATCGTAGTGGGTATTGATCTCTATGCTAGGTCTATGGCGACCATTTGATCTGTTTGAATAACTTGGTATCCCAGTAGATATAACCAAATGTCCAAATTAAACTTTAATGAAATTTTATTGCACGTTTTATGGATTATTTTTTTATCAATTTGAACAAGCTCAGTCTCAGTAGGTGTTAATATATACAATTCTGCGAAATGCACGATAAATTTTTAATTTGATAACCAAAAACATTAAAATTAAAAGAACATCAACACTAAAAACAATAAAAAAAACTTTTAATTTTAATCTTGTGCAAAAAACGAGTTTCTAGACAATACCATTGCGAAGCTTTATATAATAATTATGATGCAGACTGCAAACTTAGATAGGCATTACATTTGCGCGCATTTAGGGATTTAAAAAAAAATACGTTTGCGCGCAGCTTTTGATTACATTCATTTTACAGGCAGCACAGGTAAAAATAAAGATAATTCATAATAAATATGACTACAGTTATTAATTTTGAACATATTTATAAATTTAAATTATATATTTAACATTAATTTCATAGTGAATAGTATTGTTTCCTAATTTTACCCAATAGCAATTGCTTTAGTTAATGATTCATGTCAGTTTGTAAAGTTGTAGCAAGACACACGCATGGAGTTTCGTTTGTCAGAGAGAAATCATGGGAAAAAATAAGGGAGTACGATGGATTTACTTTCTATATCGACAGAACACTCAAGTCATGTATATATGTAAAGGGTTGAAAAGGCAGGAAAAAAAACTGATCAACATTCAACAGCCATTCTAAATGGTAACTGTGAACATACAGAAGTCCGATTTTAGAAAACTTGAGAGGAAATTTATCTGTACGGTTGTAAAGAGAAAAGCTACAGCCGACATAACTGCTAGACCTATGAAATTAGAAGTTACCTATATTTACCTTTTAAAATGAATGCGCGCAAATGTAATGCACCGGCATACTTAACCTCGCTCTTGATGCCATCCACGATATCGTAATTTTAACTTATACGGATGCCTAGAGGTCTCAGATGTGAATCAAGGCAGATAAAATAGGATTGGTCAGTGGAAAGCTCGCTGTTACCAGTCTGACTAAAACCAACCCCCACTATTCACTTGCGTTGGTATGCTGGTTTTAGTCAGATTGTGCTGTTACTTACTTCGAACACATTAACTTATTCTGCAGATATTGGTCTCTGTTTGTCTCATTAGCAATCATACCTCAATTTCTTTTCTTAATATTTACGGTATTTTTCTAGACCATAGAACATCGAGATTTTAAGTTTTCCAGTGCAATGATCCACTAACTACATTGAAATGTATTTGGTAAATGATTTTCATCCCATACGTATTGCATCTTTAAAATGTCTTCTAACAATTATGTTTTCTATTTTTTCTAGAACTTACGAACACACATACACACAAACAGGTATATGCATGCATATTCAACTTTTATAGTTCTTATATACATTTATTGTGTACAGTATCGTATTTCATAACGATCCGGTGCCCTCGTAAGAAAGACAGTTAACTATTATCTAGACGCTTCTATATATAAATATATATATAGACATTTCGGCTCAACAAATGGCATTAATAATCATAATAATAATAATATATATCTTTATTTAAAGAGAGTAACTCATTTGGATTAAACCAATTTGCAATACGACTCTCTACATACAATATTAACTACATGAATAAAACATAATCAATCTACTAATACACTAATATAAACAACATATGACAAAAATAATACACCTATAGTATACATTGTGGTTAAACTTATAAATTTCACACTTTGTTAAAAAAAAATAATGACTTGTAAGAGTATTTGAATGCAGATACAGTTTTTGATTATTTAATTTCACTGGATAGTGAATTCCAAACTTCTGGACTACTAAAAGAAAAACTTGATTTGTATAATTCTATATTTAATTCAGGGACAATAAAATTATCTGATGACGAAAGTCGAGTATTGTACAATTGTTTACTATTTGTAGGCACATTAAGATTTGATAAATATTTTGGTGCCAGTTCATGTTTTGATTTATGCATTAATAATGACTTGTGGTAAAGTATTCTCTTAGTAAGAATAATTCCTTAAATAGTTCAATAGATGGTTTACGAATATCGTGTTCGTTTAAAAAAATTCTAGCTGCCCTTTTTTGCAATTTTAGTAAATTATCAATGAAAAGCTCGTTACAGTTTCCCCGTACTG
This sequence comes from Mytilus californianus, assembly GCF_021869535.1. NCBI lineage: Eukaryota > Metazoa > Mollusca > Bivalvia > Mytilida > Mytilidae > Mytilus > Mytilus californianus. Next base: position 28,876,262 of record NW_026262690.1, on the reverse strand, counting down.
AACAACAGTAATCCAAATGTGGAAGAATATAAGCATTGTAAAACAGAATTCGTGCATTATGATTCAAGCATTTCTTGATACTTTTTAATAACGCTAATGAAAAATTAACTTTTTTGATAATATGATTAATATGATCATACCAAGACAGAGTTGCATCAACAAAAATACCAAGGACAGTGACTCATTATTATGTTGGCCATTAATGGATATATTTAATGTGTCATTACACATGACAGACAGTATACACATTGTCTTTGTTTTTGACACATTTACTTTATTTAACATTTTGTTTTCATCACACCAATGACAAATATTTTCTAATACAGCATTGAGTGCCTGACTTATATACATTTTGCCTTTTTCAATCACAGAAATAGTGCTATCATCAGCAAAAAGATCAGTGTTATGATTAGGATTATATAAATGCAAATCATTAATAAATATCAAGAATAATATAGGACCTAAAACTGACCCTTGAGGTACACCTGCTTTTAATGTAGTTACATTTGAAAAGGTATTTGAAATGAATACGACCTGTAGGCCAAATATGAAGTAAACCAATGAAGTGAATTATAAGAACATTTATATTTTTGTAATTTTTAAAGGAGCAGTTTACGATTTAGAAGATCGAAAGCTTTACACAGATCCAAAAATACTACCCCTACTAAATTTCCTTCATTAATGGGTTTTTACCATTTATCTATCTAGCAGTTTGACAGGAATGGTTTGTAAAAAAGCCTGATTGCATGACACACAACATATTATACTTGTTTAGAAAATTCATCAAATGAGTTTTTACGTGTCGCTCAAGGATTTTAGATATCAATGGTAAAATTGCAATAGGTATGTAGTTAAATATATCATTTTTCGAACCTTATTCTTAAAAACTGGTATACCTTTAGCCAGTTAGAATAACGATGGGTATACTGATTTTCTGATGCTTAAATTAAAAATGTGACATAATGGAACTGAAATAAGGTGTGATGACATTTTTAAAAACTTTGCATTGATATTATCAAGACCTGTTGCTTTTGACTCATCACGTGTCAGTCCTATTTCAAAATGTGATAAAACAATGACTTCTTTGTGTGTAAATATAGCTCACTCATCACTCTTTCATAGGTAATCTGTGTACTTTATCCAATAAAAAAAAACAATTCTTTTCAGGCGTTAATACCCGTACGTAAGTATGCGTGTGCGGGTATCTTTGACATCCCAGTACTTGCCCAGGAATCACTATTCGATTCGTTGTCTTTGCCTTTAAATATAGTCCCCAGTATGAACAGTGCATAAATTGTAAATGTTACCTCATACACCTCCCCAATTCATCTCCTCGTGCTCCATTTACAAAGCAGAAGCAAACAGGGGCGGGGCTTGTCGCGCTCTGCTATTCATTTTGGATGATGTACATCTACGAATTCTCTGTTGTAAATACTTAACCTGCGTCAACTTTGAAATTTAAAAATTATACAGGCGTGGTTTGATTGTTGGGAATACATGTTATTGAGAAAGTTGTTAATAAATCAAATGCACGGTAATGTTCCGAACTGACAAATGACATGTTTACATTTTTAAGAATATTGAAATGTTTGTACAAAGCGACATAACTCAATAATCACTTTCTAAAAATAATACACAGGCCGCAAACAAACAGTATCACACGTAATATGAATTGTGATTTGAACATTTTGCTATAACATATAAAATTTAATTATGTACATTATTCTTTTTCAAACGAAAAAATCTGTAGAAATTATTGACAATTTAATCCATTATTATTTTTTTTCTGTATATACCTGTTCAAAGTCAAGAGCCTGCATAATTCAGTGGAATCGTATGTTGCTGTATATCATATTTGTTTTTCGTTTATTGCTTTGTACATAAATCAGGTCGTTAGTTTTCTCGTTTGAAATATTTTACATTTTTCATTTCGGTGCCTTTTATAGCTTACTATGCGGTATGGATTTTGCTCATTGTTGAAGGCCGTACGGTGACCTATAGTTGTTAACTTCTATGTCATTTTGTCTCTGGTGGAGAGATGTCTCATTGATCTTACCACATCTTCTTAATTTTATATTTATACTAAAAGTACATTAAATGATAATTTATAGCTAGAAGATACATTTGTCTTTTAAAATACATCTGTCATATAAGGATCGTAATGCAACCATGTGGATACATTTATCGGTTTTCAAGAAGATAAATTAACAGAGCGTCATCCTTACATGTATTATGAAAGACAAAGAAAAATGATTCACTTTTGGTTTAAATTATTAGATACTGATAACTGTATATTAAAAGCATGTTATGAAGATATGTTGGAGAGTTCATTTAAAAAACCCAAAGACAAATTGAATTGGGCATGTTCAGTCAGAGATATTTTTTGTAAATATGGTTTTCATGATGTATGGCTAAACCAAAGCGTAAAAAATGTTGATATATTTATACATGAGCTAAAATAACGAATGAAAGATACCTTTATCACTAATGTTAATGCGTTTTTTAACAATTCATCTAAATGTATACTTTATAGATATATATATATGACACAGGTATATTGCAACTTTATTTAGATAGACCTGTTAATCAAATATATAAACCTTATATATGTAAATATGGTATCTCTGCCCATAGCCTCAATGTCGAGACAGGCAGATATTACAATGTAGATAGAGAAAATAGATTATGTACTATGTGCAATAGCAATATTGTTGAAGACGAATACCATTTTATTTTAGAATGTAATAGATATAATGATGTAAGAAAACAATATATTAAGAAATAATATTGGCAAAAACCATCCACTTTTAAATTTATACAGTTGTTATCAGTTCACAATGTGAAAGAACTTAATAATTTAGGTAAATTTTTGTTCAACATCGACAAAATCCGTAATACGTACATTTTGTAGTTGTATTCCTTATTTATCATATGAATTTATTGTCATTCTCCGCCATATGTGTATTTTGTATAATTATTGTTATTAATATTACACTGATGCATTTAAAAATTTGATGTAAAAATGTATATTCTATAAGCTGTATTGCTTCTGAATAAAAGTATTATTATATACACTGGCTTCCATTTTCATGATTGAAAAAAATAAGTGGCGCAATGGAGAGATAATTTTGGCGAAGTAAAATCCTGACTTGTTAAACACACATATACATGTATGTATATGTATATCCTCTTGCATATACAAATACATTACTGCAATATCAAAAATAAGTCTAATTAGAGAGGGTATTAACGGAGCAAGTCTAGAGTACCGCGACGTATTTTGAGATAGCAGTCATTCTGTGTTTTTTTTATACTTTAGTAGTTTGCGGAAAATGTAATCCCGCTTCAATCTCACATACAGTCAATACTACAAATGGAACAAATTTGCCTTTTTTTCGGAAAACGCGTGGCTCAAACAAAAATAGGTATGGTTTAGATTGAGCCGGTTGTTCTTGCATTTTGCTGAAGTTCCCTCTTACAGGCATACACTTTCTTCGCGCTAATTTGCAAATTCATTTTGTATGCACTTTGAAATGATGCAAAATCCTCCCATCATAAAACAATTCTAAAGTTCTGTGACGTCACCAATATTTAGACTAGGTTTTATTATCTCTCCGTTCAATTTTAGGATATCAACCTTTATTTTGGGATTATCAGGTTTCTTGTATACTGATACTATAATATATCAACTGCAAGTCACAATATGTAGATTTGTATCGAGTAAGCGCAGCGAAATTAAAGGGATTTGTTTTTGATAATTGATATTTACCAAAATAGTCTGGCCAAAATTATCATAGTTTGTAAAGCAGTAAGAAAATGTGAAACGATAACTTGGATTTTGAGACAAATCTATATATTTTCCACAAGATCGTGATTTCTACAGGTCAGTTTATACCTATCTTAAAATGTTTAGATTCGTATTAAAAGAAGTCAATACAATAGTTTATTTTCATACTTTAAAGAAAGATTTAAGCATTTCTCGAACCAAACTGTATGATATTTGACTCTGCTGTACCAAAACTCTCACTTGATACTCTGAATACAACAAGTATACAACATTTAGTTATTGTACAAGAGCTTCACAATTCAAAATTGTATATAATATACAATATGCTTTATTTAAAAACACTCTGTCATATTCACATATGAAACAAGAGGTACACATATACAAAATACTATCACATACGATCATAGAAAGAAATAAAACAACTCTAAAATGAAATATATTAATAATTACTATACTTTATAATAGTTTAATCAACTTTGAAACAAATAAAGATACATTTTAGTATCTTTATATTACCCAATGAGAGCAATCGAATAAGTAATGGTATTCATTACCAATAGCATTCAAACATATAGTTTAGTTTTACACGGGAGACGGTACACTATAATTTATGACGAAAGGGACGATTTTGCGTTCCCTATTGTTAATTTTCCTTTTTTGGACGATGATGTTCCTTTGGCACCATCTTATGGTGTTTATATATCACAACTGGTTCGCTATGCCCGTGTCTGTTGTGACGTTTTGGATTTCAATGAACGTAATCTATATATTACTGGTAAATTATTAAGTCAGGGATTTCGTTACCACAAATTACTTAAAATCTTTACTAAATTCTTCCATAGATATAAAGATTTGATTTTGAAGTTTGGTTGTACCTGTAGAAAACTTATTTCAAACGGGATAGCACATCCTCTTTTTAACGGAGATGTTGTTTACCGAGCCCGGAAATTTAGAAATGATCCGGGTAAACTTATCGATCCTTTTAATAAACTTGTTCTAAAAGGTTACCAATTCAACACTGTAATTAGATCTTTGAATATTGTTTATATCGACCTTAATATTGATTTTGTTATCAATAAATTAAATTCAAACTAAACATTATTTTTATATACATATGCACATTCATGGCTCTACAATCTGTCGATACTTGTATCTTGGCATTGCACAAGGTCATGTTTTTCTCTGGCTGTTTATGACTTCTATATACTAAATCCATTGGATGTTGGATGTGTTATGATTAAAATTTTAGTCTTAGATGCATGACTTTTTTTATTAGTTGTTATTGGCTTTGAACTAGCTGTCAGTAACTGCGAGTACTCTCAGATCTGTACTTAGTGTCTTTTTGTTGTGGGGATGTATAAGTACCCATCCACGTCCGATTGTTCTTATGTTGTACTATTACACCACTGTCCCAGGTTAGGGGGCGGGTTGGCGCCGTCAAACTAGTTTAACCCCGCCACATTCTGTATGTGCATGTCCCAAGTCAGGAGCCTGTGATTAAGTGGTTGTCGTTTGTTGCTGTGTATCATATTTGTTTTTCGTTCATTATTTTTTACATAATTTAGGCCGTTAGTTTTCTCGTTTGAATTGTTTTATATTTGTCATTTCGGGGCTTTTTATAGCCGACTATGCGGTATGAGCTTTGCTCATTATTGAAGGCCGTACCGTGGCCTATAGTTGTTAATTTCTGTGTCATTTGGTGTCTTGTGGAGAGTTGTCTCATTGGCAATCATACCACATCTTCTTTTTATACATATGACATACCCTCTCTTCTTTCGGAATATTGTACAGATCTGTACCACCTACTCAGCTCTACTGGAATTTTCCCATTACAGCATCTTAATTTAGATATATTCACCTTCGATGGGTGATAATTGTAAAACATACTTTTCTAAACAAAACATTGTTTTGAACAGACCGTAAAATTCTCCTCTAATTGATTAACATCTAATGGCAATTGCTGAGTCCAAACATACCTAAGTCGAAACATAGCTAAGTCCAGAATTGTATACAATCGATTTAAGAGATAGTCAATCCGCTTGAACGTATAAACAGGATACTGCTTAGTTTGTTTTCATTGGAGAGAAGTTTATTCCAAAAACACACCATTCTAACTTTGATTAATATATATATATTGATGTACGACCAAGTTCTCCATATGTCATAAAATTTGGTGTCGAGGATCTAATTTTTAACAATTTCGGCAAAACGGTAGATGGATTTTACAGCATATAATTGTTTCCGAATCCCCATATTTCACACTCATATGTCAGAATGGGAAGAATAAGTGTATCAAACAGTTATTGCAAGTCGACAGGTATAGATAGGTTACGTTTCTTTGTATAAAGGCCAAATAGTGCTTTCTGTGCTTGTTCGCTTAAGCGTTTTTTTTTTTGCTGTAGCAAATGAACCATTGTAATTAAAAGTTAGTCCTAGATATGAATAAGAATCTTGAATTTCAATAGACTGGTCAAATAGTTGAAACAAGAACAAAGTTTAGTTGTGCAATTTTCATGTTATCTGTTGCGATGTAAATATTTAAATAACCATTGGATTTTAGGGAAGGAAATTATAAATATAATAATTAATATAAATCTGACTTGGTTATTGCAACGATTTTAAAATCTCTAATTGTTATTCGTCAATTTGCAAATACACAAGACTCTTTATCATGAATGAATTGACCATGCAGATTTCATTTTTATGGCGTCGAAGGTGGAGTGTAGTCCGGAATTGGTTCGGTTTCATTTGTCAGCCTTATCTGTTGTAATTGTACTTGCAAGTCATTCATCTGGATTATCCTCGGTATTTGAAAATTATTTTCTGTCGATGTGGTTGTAGTTGAATACGTTTCATCGTTTTCCTCTGAAAAATATATAATAATATAATTGCTACACTCATTTTAATTCATCTCGGACCGATTAAATCCCTCTTGGGATTCTGATTCCGGACGATTTTCTGATTTGGCCTCGATTAGAATCCCTTTCAAGCCACGTTTACTCTATTCGGGTATTTTTTACCAACTATCTCACCTCGAACCGGTGCTTTTTACAGCACCATTCCGTACTCCATAAGCAGGAAGGAATTGAAAAGAAGACATATTTGCCTTTAAAATGTTTTAAATACCTTACCTCAAACGTATTTATCAATATATTGAACTTTCTTCTTAGTGACGGCCATATTCTTCTTTTTTTTCTCTCTCTGACCTTTGACATTTTTTTTCTAATTTGAATACGAAAATCTAAGTTAAAACTCTAGAAATCGGTTTGTTGAAAAATTAACAGAATAGTTCAGTTCCTTTTCACTGTATCAATCACGTATAAACTAACAGAATAGTTCAGTTCCTTTTCACTGTATCAATCACGTGTAAAAATTCATCAAAGATACCAGACCTATAATTGTGTACGCCAGGCACACGTTTCGATACGCTTGCAATGTCGTAGCACCCTAATTTATCCGATTTAAGGAGTTCTTTCTATTCTCTAAATTGATTTACGAGATATGAAAAGCGTTAAACTTGTTGTCTCTTATATGAAGTACCAACGATCGTTTAACCAATGTATTGCTTGTTAATTTTGATGATTCTTATTATTTTCAAGATTAACTTTTCTTTAGACAAAAATAATATATTTATATAAACTCACAAGTATTTGATTTTATATTATATCCTTAATACCTGGTATACTGGCCTGTCTGATATCGTGCTTTTCCCTATCAACAGGACATTTAATGGACTTGTATCCACGTTTTTGTGCCATAATCCTGACACATGCGGTACAAAGTATGTGTCCGCATGGTAGAATGATCGGCTTGCGTTCTTCGTCATCATATTGGTCTAAGCATATTAAACACACGTCACTGTCAATGTATACAGTAGCATTTTCATCCTCGTTTTGAAACGACAGTATTGACGGAGGTTGCCCAACGGAGTGTGTACTTCTTAAAGTACTTTCTGTATAACTGGAATCATTGCTGGTCTGTTCACGCAGTAAATCAAGGGATCTTTGGAGATCAAAAATGTCAGAAATTTCAAATATAGAATCATTGCCATAATGACGACATTTCTTTATACAATTTCCCATAAATGGATTTCAAACAATCTGTAAAATCAAATATTGTGCATTGATTTTCTTGAAATTTTATTTAATATGAATTGAACAATCTTATTTCTCATTTGATCACGGGGTATTGTGAGTTTTTGGTTTTACATAAGTTGCATGGATAAATCGATATTGAAAAAAGATTGGTAGTTTTGATGTGCTAGGAAATCGGTTTCAGCTAACCACTTTTGCAAAGTGCCTGTACCGAGTCAAGATAAGGGCAGTCAATTGTTGATTAAATGATAAAATTTTCCAAAAGTGGTCAGTACATGCAGAGACATTTAATACAAGAGATTCGCAACTCTAGTAGAATCTAAGTAATGGCCAATGAAATGTATCGGCCACCGGAAATCGATTGGGATGATTGGATTGTGACGAAAAAATCCGCCATTGTGGTGAATAAGATGCGACGCCTAATGATTTTTTTATTGTTTGTGCCGATAGTTTCAACAGCTAAAGCATGCAGGTATATTCAAAAGATACACAAACCAAATTCTAATAATTTGTAATTAATATAATGTTTTGAAATGACGAGAGTAATCAAATACAGACCAATTTAAAACTCGGTCCATTCTGCTTCGCCTCCTATTACCGTAGACCATATATAGTCTACCAATCTGTTTCGGTAAAACTTAAAAATTTACGATTAAACATATGATTTTATGGAGCTATATTACTCCCAAATGTTATATCGTCAAAAATAAGACTGGTTTCGTAAATTTGATCCAACAGTGGTTTCTAAAAATATCAACAAAGGTAACTATTATGTTCATATTGGCACTCACAGCCACCTATGCTGGTACTACAAATCTGTTTCGTAAAACTTGGAAATTTACGAATTACTATACAATTTTATGAGGCTCTATTACTCCCAAATGTTATGTTGTCAAAATAAGACATGTATCGTAAAATTTTATCCAATGTTGGGCTTCTAAAAATACCAACAAAGGTGACTATTATTTTCATATTGATACCCAAAGCCAGCTATGCTGGTACCCTACTTTTGTTAAAAAATAACTCTTGGCTTGAGCGCAGACTATTCATCTTTTGTGGGTATATTTTTTTAAAAATACAACGTTTAATTCTAAATATCTTGGGAAAAAAATATATTTTAGACGAGTTGTTTTTGACAAAAAATGTTTTTACTATTGTTTTAAATGTTGTTAGCTAGAAAAAAAAATATGTCATTGAGTTTAAAAGAAAATGCTTGTTCTACATGTTTAATTTGGGAAAAAATAGTGTTTCTTAACATTCGGGTAGTAAAGTAAGAAAACATGTTTGTCATTAGAATGAAGGAAAAAACCATGACCTCAAGCACAGACTGGGCCTTGCAAAAATTAGTGAAAACAAGTGTTTGGTTCTCCTTTAAAATTCATATAAGAATCACTGAAGATTTTTGTATATTTTCTTTGAGAATATGAACCATCAGAGAGTGGATGGCATATATCTGTTCTGAATGAATATTGATTTTCACCTTATGCAAGTAATTTTTTTTTGCGTAGCAAAAGTTATTTATTTTCAATGTACACTTTTATATCCTGCATTTCGTTGGACAAAATATTCATTTTCACCCTGTTTAGGGCAAGGTTATTTATTTTTAGTTCTTACAAAGCCAGACTATTTCATATTCAATATCCTCCTAACCCTCCCCCCAGAATATTTGTGAGGAGATTTGTACATAAAAGTTTCATCATTAAAATTTCTAAATCTGTATAAAAAGCATTTTACAATAATTAGTGTACATGTACCTGTGTCATTTCATATACTTCCTTAATGTTCTTCTGTAGGATAGTTATTGGTTCATACAGAGATGTGTATTATATGTCTCCGATAAATACATGTATGATAGTTGATGTTTTGAATTGAAATTTGTAACTACCAAATCTTACAAATTTCAAACATCCCCACTGACTAGCACATATGTACTTACTATTTAATGCTAACTACGTATCATTTAGGTATTACACAGACTATGCGTCAAAATACCTGTGTGTTGTTATTGATATACATTTGAAGTATTTAAAGGTTGATTTGTAATTGAAGTACATATGTAATTAGAGAATAATGATATTAGCAGTATTCCTACCGAACAAGGAAGTGTTGATCATTTCGCGGTAATCTTGTTGGTTATCTTCTATCCAAAAATATGTGTATTATTCTGAATGATTTTTTCTATCAGCCCCATGGCTTAGTTCCACAGGGTGCAGGTTTGAATTAAGGCATGGGGAAGTTGTATTCGGAGTTTAATTACAGATGCAATTAATAAAATAATAAGTTAGATATTGAAATAGCTTATATTATGTCCTATTGATATGTGATATTATGACTGCGTTTAAATTCGCATGGCCGTTGATGTAAGCAAGATTCCTTTTATTAGAAAATATAACCTTTTCTGATTTAGTGTTTAACATAAATTCCTGCTCTTCAAATGTTTTCAGAAAAAGTTCATCTTCAGGGAGGATATTGTTAAGAGTCAGGTTTTGAAGTTTAAAACTAGTTCAGCAATAGTTGTTCACTCATGAAAATTCTAGTTTCCTTTCCCAATTTCATTGATGGCCAGTCCCTTGATGATGCATTGCCTCTAATTATTTGTTTCTTTCCTGGTCCCATCAATATCATATGGCAAGCTGTCCCAAAATTATGAGATTTACCAATTATACAATGTATCTAGACTTGAGATAAAAAGAAATGTAAGTGTCGATTTGTTACTGGCGTCCTTTTGCAAGTTAATTTTCCAATAATCAGATATTGCCTCTCTAACCTGACATTTCTATCACTTCGAAGGTAATTGATCACTTAGTGATGGAGGTTACAGGTTTTAACTTGTTTATTCGAGCGTTACTGGTATCTTATGTAAACGAAACGCGCTTCTGGCGTACAAAATTATAAGCCAGATAACTTTGATGAGTTATTTTACAACCACTGGGTCGATGCCAATGCTGGTGGACGTTTACTCGCCGGGGGTATCGCCAGCCCAGTAGTCGGCACTTATGTGCTGACACGAATTATCATTGATATTGTCATATCTATAAATTAACGGTTGACAAAACTTTGAATTGTTCAAATAATTGGGATTTCCTACCCAAGGTACTTAGCTGTATTTGGCAAAACCTTTCAGATTTGTTTGTTTTTAATGCTCTTCAACATCATACTTTATGGCATTTAAAACTTTTTTATTCGAGCGTCACTGATGAGTCTTATAAAGACGAAACGCTGGTTTGGCGTACAAAACTATAAGCCTGGAATCTTTAATGAGTTATTTTACATAAAAAATAAATAAATTTGCTACTCTGTGAAGAAAGATTAGTTCACGAGTTGCAGGGTGTGTTGTCTTTCTAGGGCCTTTCTTAGACTGTCATTCTTTGGTTAGAAGGTGGAAAGAAACAAGCTAAGAATTCGATGTGATTTATTGTATGGAAAGAGCACACAAAATACTAGTATAGTTAGTGTATTGGATACATGCAGATTGAGGATTGTATACGTATTTTGTTTGGAAAGACTATTAGTTTGAATGTTCAATGTGGGCAGACTTTGCTGTAATTTTAAGGTCGTTTGAGTTCTCAGAGTGTAGCAGATAGACCAATTTAGAGTTGACTGAATTTCAATTGCTCCAATTCTAGATTCCACGGCCTGTACTCTTACTTACCGCACCCTTTTATGCATGTTAAATGAGTCTATCATATACTAGAATTTGATTTACATACTAATTTATAAATTTGTTATTGTAGGTCTTCGATTCTGCATCACAAGAGTTCTACAATGTCTTGGTCTACATTATCTCCTCTGCAGAAGTTTATTATTTTAAGTGGTTCTTTGTTTTTATGTTATAGTTCAATTACGTATCCGTGTAACTCCATATCACTGCTGTCAGTGCCAGTTGTTTTGGTCTGGAAGATGTTATCGTGGGTCTTAAAAATTTTATTTACTATTAGTATGTTGCTTTTAAAAATTTTATGAATAATAATGTGTGCTGTTCTAAGTATTTCTTGTTTTCTTGAATGCAAATGATCTTTCTTAGTACTTGTGGTTTCCTTTACTGAAGTTATACCATTGTTTACTTCAGTACATTGTTGTACTTTTGCAGAACTAAGTTATTTCTTTAAGTATTCTAAGTGATTTTTGACACTCCAGTTTTCGGTTTTTTTTTTCATATTGGGCATATAACTTGGCATTCACAAGCTTTTACGTTACTATTTATTTCACCAATAATTTCCAGTGGAGGCTTCGGCATGTTCGCGGGCAACATCGTCATCTTTCTGATATATTCTGTATATCCTCTTTATACAGATAATTTCTACTACATCTCTTGCATATGAACAGTATGGTTGGATCAGTCTGGTTCACTTAGGTTCTTGTAAAACCAACACAAGTATTGTGAAACCAGTGGTGGCAATTCTCACATTCAATGGTATCTTTATCTGACTGTTGGTTTCAGACGGCAGAAACATTTTTGTTTGATATCAGAGCTAACATTTTCTGAATGACATGGATGTGTTGAACTTACCTGACGGTTTCAGAAGGACAGAAACATTTTTGTTTGATATCAGAGCTAACATGTTTTGAATGACACGGATGTTTGTTTTCTGATTGATATCAGAGCTAACATTGTCTGAATGACACATAGATGTTTTTTTTTATATTGATATCAGAGCTAACATTGTCTGAATGACACATAGATGTTTTTGTTTTTGATTGATATCAGAGCTAACATTGTCTGAATGGCACATAGATGTTTTTTGTTTTTGATTGATATCAGAGCTAACATTGTCTGAATGACACGGATGTGTTGAACTTATATTCCGATTTGTTTTTGCAAGTTTGATTTTCATCATAAAGTTTAAGATGATGTGTTTGCTGATGATTTCTTACATAGCTACTATTATTTATCACTTGACTAATTTTAGGGCTCGTTTTACTAACGACCTCTTCATTTTTATATCAGATGATTTCTTTTTGTGGAAGGTTTGTTTCTATAAAAAGGTATGCCCTAGGATCATTTACCAGTGAACATTACTTAAGAATGAAACAGATATATTGAAAAGTTCGGGTATGCCTTGACTTGCACGTTTTTCAGGCTACAAAATCTTAGTCTAGTAATCTCTGTTTCATTCCATTTTTTTTATCTTTAACTATTTATAATATGTAAAGATAAATATTATTCAAATAAAAAAAAAACAAAAAAAAAAAAAACAGGTATAGTGCGGAACAACCACACATACCACAGAGCATATTTAAAGATTTCGTTTTTGTTTGTTCCAACAATCTGTATTAACCAAGCTTTTGTCAATAAGGGAGTTGGATAAATTCTGTCTTTGTAGAGGGTTGTGTGTATATATTTTCCTGGTTTTATTTATACTGTGCTCCTTATCAGTATGTGTACTACATGTTCTGTATAGATCATAGGAACAATCAGATCTTGAGTATTGTTTAGGTACTTAATAGCAGAGTACTTAAATGTTATGTATTTGAAAACACATTGCATCGAGGTGGACAGTGTTTCTTACCCGCTTTGTATTCTACCGTTTTATCGGAAAATGCCTGTCTTACCGATTTCGCCATTAGGTAAAAATGAATAAAGAATGCGGAGAACATGCGAAGTTACTTCACTTGACGAATTCGTCTCGAAATGACATGTTCTCAATAGGCATAATTCAAAATTAAACGGAAAAAGCAGCATATCATTATTGTTTATTTGGAAATTATATAAACTATTAAATAAAACAGTTCGTTGTGTAATCCAGAGAGGAGAAACATCAGATTTATGAGCAGACATGATACAAGTATGCCACTTAAGAGCGGGGTTAAAGACTTTTACTCTTACTTAAGTTTACATCGACGTCTCACATTCAGGAAATGATTTAAAATGTTAAGCCTAAAATTGACGAATAGACAGTATTGTCCTCAAGCAATTATGGCCATCCATTTTCTAGTACAGACTTTTCAATCTTTAAATATAATTCAGAGAGGCTCTCAATCCATGGCCCCTTAATAATTAAAGAAGAGATAATGACAGACACTAACAAAACTATAAAGCTGTGAAGAAATACGTTCATATGAAAGATCGATGATTTTCTATCATCTATTAGATACCTAATCATACATCTTTAGGTGGCCAGAATGCAGAATACATTAGTTTCCATACAACAGTTAAGACATTAGGACGGGTCATTTAACGTATATTAAATTCTTCTTAAACTTATGGTAAATTCTTTAAAAAGAAGATTTATTTCTTCAAATTATGATACCAACACACCTTCTTCATATAGTTTCTACACTTTCAAGCGACGTAAGTTACGGAGCAGTGTTATACTTCATGACTTTTACAGACCTATTTTTATCTCAGTGCTATAAAAACTTTTGATATTCTCTCCGTCTTCCCTTTATATCCCAGTTATACCTTCAAACAACTGTAATAGTACGGTGACAAGTAAGGTAAATTTAAAAATTTAATGGACCGAAATACCTCACGGCTAATTTTGGTCTTATTTTGAAGATACATATAATACCCTTTGACTAAAGCGTGTCGTAGAGTGCCAAAGTGGTGCAGATTTTTGAAAACTGTGGTCAAAGGTCGAAAGGGGGGATTTTAAAAAATCGCAATTTTTAGACATTTTGTACAATTTCTCGGTAGTCCCCCATGATAACTGAGAATTTTTTCTATGGAAGCATGCTCTGGGAATGCTCCACGAATTCCGCTAGTCCTAGTTATGCCTGATTGCCAGAGATTAGAGATGTATACCTTCGCTTCCAACTTGTAAGAAAATGAAAAAAAATATCTTTATCTACGGAAATTATCGACAAAAAATATTCATATTCAATATTTAGCTATGCAGTGATATATGACAACATATAAAGATATTTTTGGGAATGTTTTGTTTAAATGCCATAAAGAACAGAGGAGAAATAAGAACTGTAAAGTTAACACCCGGTCCGTGATTTAGTGAAAAAAAATGATGAAATTCATTACTGATTATTTAAACCCAAAAGAATGTTCGAACAATAAAAAAAATAGTCTTCATGCATAAATGCCAGAATTAACACTATAGTATATAAAGTTGTTTTTTATGTTAATAGATAATTCAGTACAAAACTTGTGTCCCCCTTTTTCATAAAACAAGACAAACAATGGCTAAAACCGATTTGAAAGCCCGAAATATATTTGAACTACAAACAAACACGATTCCCAGAGATATTACGCTACAAAAAAAGCTGTCTAAGTATATAATACACTAACACTAGACAACGGAATACTAAGGATAAAAGGAAAAAAAATATATTGATGTCATTGTATGTAAAAGAGGGACGAAAGATACCAGAGGGACAGTCAAACTCATAGATCGAAAACAAACTGACAACGCCATGGCCAAAAATAAAAAGACAAATAGACAAATAATAGTACAGATGACACAACATAGAAAACTAAAGACTAAGCAACACGAACCCCACCAAAAACTGGGGGTGATCTCAGGTGCTCCGGAAGGGTAAGCAGATCTTGCTCCACATGTCCAAAAATATCTCCAGTTGCTTTGAAAGCGCACCAACCGTGTTCAGGTCCGAGACCACTGGCAGGTTTGTTTGTTTGGTTTTGGTTTGTTTTGGTGGTTCTGTGTGTGTGTGTGTGTGTGTGTGTGTGTGTGTGTGTGTGTGTGTGTGTGTGTGTGTGTGTGTGTGTGTGTGTGTGTGTGTGTGTGTGTGTGTGTGTGTGTGTGTGTGTGTGTGTGTGTGTGTGTGTGTGTGTGTGTGTGTGTGTGTGTGTGTGTGTGTGTGTGTGTGTGTGTGTGTGTGTGTGTGTGTGTGTGTGTGTGTGTGTGTGTGTGTGTGTGTGTGTGTGTGTGTGTGTGTGTGTGTGTGTGTGTGTGTGTGTGTGTGTGTGTGAGAGAGAAAGAGAGAGAGAGATCCCCAACCACATCAAATCGGAGGCCACTAACTGCAGATAACTTGAAAAAATGGTCATTGAGATTAATAGTTCTTCGATCATCATCCTTCTAAAATAATCTGATGAGTAAGATGGCTTCTACAATCACCACTGCCCTGACAACAACAGATGCTAGCGCACGACACATTCTGTATGTAGCATACGCAAGATTTGCTTCAAAAAGTTTTGCCTTCACATGCCAAACAAGGTCCTGTAAAAGGTCATAGGACATTGGATTCAGAATACTAGCATACTGAAACTACGGAGCTATTCCCAATATCCATATTCCAAAGATGACCTAGGTGGTGGTTTGGCAGTATCAGCATTCATCCAGACGTACAGAATGTGCTGTCTGAATGATGTATATGAATGAGGTAGTCTCACTAATTTAGCACCATAAGCAAGCGCCGATTTCACTCTTGAGTTTATTCGGATCACCATGTACTGATTGACCATTCCTTCTTGATCATATTTATCCGCTATGAATTGACTTTTCACTACAACAGATGTGTCAATATTAGAAGCAGCGAGATTGGCAAATTTAGATACTTGCATGAGGTTTTTTTTTTCGATGCCTTGTAATGATCTTTTTTGTCAATTCCGATTAAAGAAGACGTGTCGCATCCTGTAAGAGCATGAGTACCTGGTGGTTTGCCAGACATCAGTGGTCCAATAACTAAAAAATGTTGCATATGTCGCGAACAAGAAAAAACCGTCTTGCGTCTTTGGTTGAAGAAACGCTTCCAGTCTGAAACCACAATTCATCATGTTTGACATCTAAGGAAAAGAACTTATTAGAAATAAAACATAAGTGTCTTGATTTTTATATAATGCAACCCCTGGAATAATCTTTTACCATCTGTTCATTAGCACAGAATATTTCTTACATCTGCCTCTTCAGTCACTTACAGATCCTGCACAAAATTGCTTCACCGTAAATAGATTTTGGAAAGATCCTGCTAAGAATATTTCGTCATGTTCTTGCAAATCAAAGTCATTGTAGTGTGAGAGTGCATAGTCACCTACAAATCTTATCAACCCCTGTTTATTTTCAGGTGCACAAAGAAATTTTTTATAATCTCTAATTGATCTGCATTCTTGAAGAACCTTAGATCAACCACCATTTGAAATAAACCTTGCTGTCTCTTTGATGCCTTCCCCGTTTCCATACTCAATTTTACTCCTTATTCTTTCTGCTGATTTGTCCACATCATATCGACCAAACACGTCCACGACACACTCGAAGTTTTCAAAACAAGCTATTAGGGTTTTGAAGGCGTCATTGGCCAAATCTCAATAACTGTTTAACCTCTTTACATACAGACTTTGTACAGTACCCATACCATTTCTGATCAGGGGTGTACTGGTTTTTCATACAGTGATATCACACACTCAGCTAAAGGTATATATTTCATTACATGCAGTATTACATGGGAGTGCATTGTAATCATTATCCATCTGAAAATAATTGTCATATACTAACCAGTTAAAATATTTATCTGAGAGGTAGGAATAAATTGTAAAGCTGTGGAATACTAAATTTTGACGGAAATAGATAGAAATAATTTGAAATTTCGAACGATCGGAAACTGCTTTTCACAATTTTTTGCGCATCCTGAAGGATCTGGAAGAAAGGAATAATATGTAAATAGCAAATTATACGACAACGAAAATGCTTTTTGACACAAACAGATCATAATGTAGACTTTCTTTTATTTTTTGGAAAGCAACATCATGCTCCGACTGATTTGAAGCATCAGAAGCAATTTATTTTTTCATTTCATCTAGTAGTTAACAATGCATGTTGAATGATGCAACGCCTTGTCCTTAAAGTTATCTATGGATAGTAAGCTCACCACTGGATAGCCTGCCTGGTAATTTGCGTCATTTAAAACATAATTGGCACGCTTAAAAGACTCGACATGCATTAGTTGCTTAGCTTGTTGTATGAGTTTTGTTTGCAGAATAAACATCTAGACTGGTAATGCCATGGAGCATGTTTTAACGAAAGTTGATTCGTCATCACACGCATTGCTTTATCACTAATTCAAATGTATCAAAATATATTCTTCTTGTACATGTAAAGACTTTATAACACGACGTAAGCTACTTTACTTGTTCTTATTTAAAGCACTGCCCATAATTTTCCGGATTTATTCGGATGTGTTCCAGTGTGGTTTAAAATTAGTCCATTCGAAAAACTCAACAAGAATACAAACACCTCAAAAATTATTGAAACTTAACATCTGTAATTATTCAAACACCTAAACACAAACATTGATACAAATCTACATTTTTATTTACAAAAATTAAGAAAATGCATATTTAATTCATTGTGAAAAAAACACAGGGGAAAATAGGAAAAGGGAGCGTTACATGACTTGAGGTGAATATTGAATAGGATGAATATTATAAAAAGGCTTGTAAAAGTTGGTTTGTATGTTCTATCGAACTTTGATATATATTAAAACTTTTAACTTTGATGTTAAATGAAAGCTGAACCATTATTCTTTCATTTCATAGCAAATATTTGTTGATATCTTCATTCAGGAATTAATCATAAGCGTTCCCGTGTTTGATAATGAAAAAGAAAAAAAGCGGAAAATCACGCTTTACTGCGATTTTACCAAAAACTGCACCGTGGGAAATCTCTACGACAGGGCTAAAATGATAGTATAATGTATACTCTATCATCATGTGGATTTTCAGCCGTGAGGTATGTCGGTCCATTAAACTCTTAAAATAAGCGACTTTTTCTTGATTTGTCACTCCACTATAACAAGTAACCGTAACACGATTGGTATGTCATTAGTGTTATTTCCCTTTAAATAGCTATGGTGAAGAGAAAGTAAAATGTTAAGCTCATTTATAAGTTATCTGGTTTTGTAAAGATGAATTATAATAGTTACAATACAGAATCATTAAGGAAAAAATTCCGTTTATGGTTTCCGAAAATATTTTCCAAAAATAAAAGCCATTTTTACATGCAAAAATCACTTAAGGATGTGTATTTAAAAAAAAAAATAAAAATACATTAAGGATGAGTCGCAGAATAAATATCACATGAACGCTGATCCTCAGTTCAAACAATGAAGTAGATGATGCATTTATACTGTTCACTAATTATACAGGAGTATAAATACAATATTTTCTATATCTATGAAATAACAATTATGTGCAAACTCTATTTAATTCACGTTTCGATTAAAATATATTTTGTCAATTTTTCCCTGCATTTTCAAGAAATTCTGTAACAGAGATATGATACTTCTTGAAATAAGAAGAAATAACAACTTAATAATGTCTACCAGGGACTCAATGTAAAGAGATATTATTTTCCATATTTTAGGACGTGGGTGTTCCGCCCTTGAATATTTAAATAATATGGAGACTTGATCACTCTTTGAATTTGAATACAGGTACTGTATTGGCAACAAATCGGTAAACCTCTATTGGGACGAAGCGAACGAGCAACTTTATTAGCGATCACGTAATCACTCTAACTGGCAAAGAAAGTAAAAAGTAAAAGTAGAAGAAAGAAGAAAGTAAAGAAAAGAAAAACGGGATGTACAAGTACCCGTCCACGTCCACTCTGTGTTTTTGTTACATATATTTCTATTTGTATCCATCAGATGAGTTAAGCCTTTTTCAACTGATTTTTAAAGTTAAACTGTTTGTTCTTATGTTGTACTGTTACACCACTGTCCCAGGTTGTGCGCTCACAAACATGTTTAACCCCGCCATATTCTTTATGTACCTGTCCCAAGTCAGGAGCCTGCAGTTCAGTGGTTGTCGTTGGTTCATGTATGTCATATTTTTTTTTCGTAAATTGGTTTGTTATAAATTAGGCCGTTAGTTTTCTCAATTGAATTGTTTCATATTTTTCATGTCGGGGCCTTTTATAGCCGACCATACGGTATGTGTTTTCTCATTGTTGAAGGCCGTACGGTTGGCTATAATTGCTTACATCAACTTAATTTGAACTTTGGTGGATAGTTGTCTCATTGGCAATTATACCACATCTCCTTATTTTTATATTAATTAAAAATTCTAAATATTTTTTAAGAGGCGGGACATTAAAAACTCGTGTAAGTCGTAGATGAAATCAGATCATTCACTTTGCTCCTTTAGATTTGTTTGTCGCTCTTGTAAGATCTGAAACATCCAATAAAGGGTCATGTTCGTAATGACCGTTAATGCAAATGTTCAATCAGCCTTCTTCTTCTTCTTTGTATAAGCTTCCTATGAATAGGAACACCTAAATAATATTAGAGTACTAGTATAAGGGTAATTTTGTATAAAAAAAATTAAAAGAAATATTTTGGTGTATTATATATTTCAACAAACTATGTACATCACACTATGCATTCTTTTTTCCCCGTGAATGTCACTTTAAACATTATACAGTTTTGGCTTTTATTTTATTAGAATTTTACAAGATTATATTATTTACATGTGTGGGTGTTATACATGCTAATAATATAGCTGGTTACAAAGTGAGATTATAAAAAAGTTAATGGTTTAATTTACAAAGGGAGATAATGTTCAAAATGTATCGTTAATTATACATTAAGAATTAACTTACAAAGCAGCTTAGGTGTCAAAAAAGAATAATTTTGAATTTGTCTTGAATTTTAAAAATAGTTGTTCAATGATTAAAATCCAAAACTTTTCTCTTATGTTTAAAGATATAAACAAAAATAAACAAACAAACAAAAATACCCAATATTTAAATGATTTGGTGTCATATTTTAGAATATTTGTCCTCTATTCATATTTAAAAAAAGAGTTGTTTTTTTTAATTAATATAAGAATCAAAATGATATATATATATAAAAAAAGTTTTTAATATTAATATTACAATCAAAATTATATATAGCAACTTTAAAATGTTTTGGCATCATTTTAAGAAAAAAATTTTAATTGTTTTAATTTAATTGTTTTAATTTAATATTTGATTACATGATGAACTTTTTTGCATACAATATTGTTTATCATAGTTATATTTAGATACAACAATGCTTACAAACGGGTGATTTGTGGTATGAAGTATTGTTCTCCTTCTTCATTCATGATTCACAATTCTACTCACTTCTCCGCTTTTCTACGAATATAATATATTTGCTCTAAAATTATTAAATAATTTCATTATCTATGTATATTTTCACTTTCAATTATTATTTGATGTTAATTGCATCTAATACTTCAATTCTCTTGACATGTAGTTGGAATTATAGGTTTCTTGCTAATTTTGTTCTCTATCTTCTCTGCAAGTTCTCTTCTTATATCTAACGATGCTTTGAAGTTGTTACATTCTAGTATCAAGCGGGTTATTTCCAGCTTCTTACCACAGAAAGCATTCCAATTTGTTGGCCCAATATTATCCAAGATTTCCCTTTTTATATCTATGAAGTATTTCTCTCTTATAGTTCTAAGCACTGGACATGATGTTACCATATGTTCTATTTTTTGTATGGCATAATTGACATGCTTGATCTGCTTAAAATGTGAAGACTTATGTTCGTCTTATTGTAAAATGTATGCTCCAGTAATCATTATGGCTTTCACAATAGCTTTTCTTAGCTCAAGCCTTGGTTGATTTTTCAGATTCAAAATTTGTCCAATGTCAAGGCTTCTATATTCATATATTTAATACTGGTTTTGTTGGTGGCTTTAGATCTCAATTTAGTGTTCCAAAATTGGTTTATTTTTTTCCCAGTTTCTTCTTTCCCGGCATCTTTTTTGGTATGTTTTTCTATTGATAATTGATTGAAGGTAGATCATATAGTTCGAGTATTTTTAGTATTTTAATGAAAAAACTTTTCTTATTGTCATAATTAGTGGCAATTTGTCTAATCAGAACATCTTTAATTGTATTGATGTCACATGATATTATGGAGTATAGACATGATAGCTTCTATTGACAGTGCTCCTAATTATAATAATAAGACAGCAGCATTTGATGTTTTCTCTGGTAGTTATTGGAGGTGCCTCACATTTTTCCTGTAGATTATCACTAGTTGCTCAAATTTTGCTTTTGACAATGGTAGATCTTCTAAACCATATGTTAGTCTTGGTATTACATATGTCTTGTATATTTGGTATGAGGTTGCAGATTTGAATCCATTTGTACCATGTACACCAGACCCCATCAGTGCATACTTTGTTCTTCTATCTGTTTGGATTCTTTCTTTTAATATGTTGAAGTCATTTTCAAGCCCATCTGTTCTCTTTATGCCTAGATGTTCACTGCAATCTGTGGTTTTTACTTTTTTCCCTCCCATAGTCCAGTTGTAGTGAGTTTTCTGTTTTCAGCAATCAAATATTTCAGTTGTAGTTGGATGAGTTTTATAATGATGCTCTTTAGCATATCTGTCTATTACATTCAACATTATTTGTAACTCGTATTCATTGTTTGAAATAAAGGCTATATCACAAGTTGGTGCTCCTAAATATATGTCCCCAAAATGATATCCTAATGAATGCTGCTCAAGTTCTATCAATAGGATTTTTGTATAAATGTGTGGAGAGTATTCCCTCTTGTCTTACCCCATGTTTAATTTTGAATGGTTCACTTAACCCATCCATCCATTTTACTTTGGAACTAAGCCCATCATATAGCTCTGTGAGAATTTTCCGATAAATTGGATGTATATTTTGATCAATTGCCTTGTCCATTTGAATGACATGCTGTACAACATCAGATGCTGATATACATCAAGAACAGATATTAAAACATTTTCAGATGCTTTTTTGTTTTCATAGCGGGCTTCTGATATGAGCAGGCTTGACATAATTGGTGACAGTCATGTAAATCCAAATTGTAGTAATGTTATTGTTTTTGATTTTAGATTAAGTTTGTCTAGAAAGTTGTTAAATATTGATGTCAACACAGGAGCGACGGTTGATTTTTGATCTTTTTTTTAAATGTTCAGCTATTATTCCAGATTCATCTGCACCTATTTTAGTTTGAGTTCACCAATTACGTTCAAAACTTCTGTTCATGTTAATTGTTCCGTATTTTTGATTTCTTTGTTCAATGCATATTCAAATAGCTGTTTGATTTTTACAATGGGTAAGATAGCTATTGTCATATGTATATCCTCCTTTGGTATACTTAAATCCTCATAATATGCTGCATAATTTCTTCTTTTGTCTTCTAGTACAAAATTACATTCACCATCAATTTTCAAACAATTTGTAGAGGTTTGTTGGTTGCTGCGATTCCTATTTATTAGCCTGTAAAATAGTTGAGTATTAGTGTTGTCCATAATCTGTTGATACAGATTTTGCCGACCTAAAGTTTGTTCCATTCTCAATTTACCATTCAGTTTCCTTTTCTCCAATCTAAGTGCTGTTACTACAGGATGATCTTTCTGTTTACCAACATCTTGCCATTGTTTATATATATTTCTCCATGACTTTAGTACTATTTGAATCTCTGGTGATGCGTTCCATTTAGGACCCTTCAGTTGCAAGTTTTATTTTTGGAATTGTGCTTTTCCCTGCTCTTATGAAGTTACTTGTTAACATATCCATCTGTGTATTCAACGAGGATTTTTTTAACGACTTTGACTATCTTTGGTCGTTAAAAAAAAACATCTTCGAATACACAGATGGATATGTTGTGTCTAAGAACGTCTCGTAGTTTTCTTAAAAAAGATCATTGGAAGATACCAAGACCTTGTTGATAAATATTCCGTATCAACTTTACAAATAATACATGATGGTTTTGAAGTATAGATTCTAGGTACTGACGTTGTTTATCATCTTAATTACTTGTTATAGTGTTCTTTTATTTGTCTTTGTAAATTATTTTCCTTCACTGTTTTTTCCATTTTTGGTAATATCCTTTTGGCGTGGCTCGGTGTTATTGTGCTATGGTAATTTTTCGTATTCTTGTCTTTCATTTTTGCTTATGTGCTTTGTCTATATGCCATTTAGTTTTTCTTTATTTTGTTTGTTTTATAGTGATTAAAATTATAACACTATGTTGACTACAGTACCCCTATTTTTGACATTTTTACCTATTTTGTCTGTTTGTTTTGTTCAGGTTTAGCTAGCTATAAAACCAGGTTTAACCCACCATTTTCTACATAAGGAAAAGTCAGGAATATGACAGTTGTTTTCCATTCGTTTGATGTATTAGATATTTTGATTTTGCCATTTGATAAGGGACTTTCGTTTTGAATTTGCCTTGGAGTTTTTGTTATTTTACTCTTTTTTAGCAAATACTAGAAAATAGGAGAAGAATAAAAAGTCATATAATAAAACAATTGTTGACTTTTGATATCAGTTTATACGATGATTTATCAACCCCAGATATATGACATTTGCCCTCGTCCGTTGGCCTCGGTGAACACCGTATCTCAGGGGTTGATAAATCATTGTATCAACCTCACCGAAGGTTGATAATTGTATAATTATATCATATATTATATCCAAACATTCTCTATATTCAAATTGGGAATCTGTGCTATACGTTGACATGTATGTATTGATAATACAAATATCTTGTCAAGACTATTTGGTCTTTCAATTATATCATTATGGGCATTTCTTATTCTTTGACTACAGCTATTGTGTTCCTTTTGGAATCCCTGTGTTTATGAAATCTCTGTTAGATTGACATGTCACTGTTGGTATATTTGCCTTTTGATGATCTGTATGATTCATATTCAGATTGAGATTTCGACGATTAATGTTATGATGAGGTAGAAGCCCTGGTTTCGTATTCTGCTGGATAGTCTCCGGATTCAATGTTTGGCCCTTTGTAGGTTTTGTTGATATAAGTGCGGATTATTATAGGCATTAGTCATTACATGATGACGTTGTCCTTGAAGTACTTACTGGCATCCTAGTGGTTCTGATGGGAATATTAATTCCTGACATTGGATGTTGATACATATAAGTTGGTGTTCCATATGGACTATGCATTCCTGCTAGTATATTTGGCATTGTTTGTATATGGGTTCATGAATGCTGTATGCATATAATTTGGTGTTACTTGATGAACCGTGTGTGGATGTATTAGTCCTTGTCTAGTATACATATATGGTAGAATAGGAAGATTCTGCTTTGCTTGTAGTGCAATTTGAGTTGTTAGCGCAGTTTGAATGCACATCTTGTATCATTTTTAATTTTAGTTTCTTGTGTATAATTTGGAGTTTAGTATGACGTCCATTATCACTGAACTAGTATACATATTTGTTTAGGGGCCAGCTGAAGGACGCCTTCGGGTGCTGGAGTTTCTCGCTGCATTGAAGACCCATTGGTGGCCTTCGGCTGTTGTCTGCTCTATGGTCGGGTTGTTGTCTCTTTGACACATTCCCCATTTCCATTCTCAATTTTACATATTTTGCATCCTTTGAGTTTCGATTGCTCTTAGTCGATGGGCAAGAAGCATTTCTCTGAAATGGTTCTGTGTCGTTTGATCTTGTTGGTAATGATTTTTTCTATGTGTATTATCATCTCGATATGATGTATCCTTTTAAGATTGGATTGCTTCGATGACAGTTTTTATATGCTTAATTTCATTTTCTAAGTTATGAATCCTTTTTTTTTGTGAAACTATAATTTCATCTTTATCAGTTCTGTATATACCAGTATTAGATTTGGTACAAATTTTTCTTTTCACCTGATTGCAACATTGTTTTTCCTCCATTCTGACTAATCCAGATGTTTTATCCTCCACAGTTTTCATATTTCATTTTTAAGGCTTGGTTTTAGCGACAACACGGATTTTACAAGTGTTTCTTCTTCAGGTGCTTTTACTGTAGCTGATTGGATTGCATTGTCCGATATCTGATTAGGTATTTCGATGTCTTCAGTTTCCTCTGACAATTTTCCGTTAGTGTGGTCTCTATGGTCACTATCTAAGTTTGTATCTTATTTTCTGTATGTTCTCTGCATCTTGTATAAACTCATTCAGACTATTTGTGTTGAGATCCTCTGAAGTTTAGAGTACTTCATCATGATTGGATTCCTCAATAGCATCGCATTCTATATGTTTTCTACTTTCATACAGCAAATCATCGTTACAGAATCTGCATATATATCATATGTTTTAGTTCTTCGTTGCCTATATTATTTGTGAGGTTTTCACAGTCAAAATGGTACCAAAAATAACACCTATCCTATCCAATTCCATCATCTACATATTTCCTGCAGCCTGGACATATATTTTTGTCTGATTCAGAATATTTGGTATCTAAATTTTGTCTTTTGAAGTCCTTGTTGTGGTTAATATTAAAATTTGTGAAATTGTTGGTTCCTGATTTATTTCTTTGCTGATTAAAGACATTTGTATCACATTTGAAGTGTAATTTTCATCTGCATAAGATAGGATTGGATACTGTTGTTAAGTAATTCTATTTCGCCATGTTTATTTTTTTGACTTTTTCGTATAACTCATCAAAAATGTCATTAATAAATATGTCCATTCTTTTACCGTTAACTTTCATTGGTCACCGTGTGTGGTATAGATTGATGGTAAATTTCAACATATTGCCAGCAACTCCATTTTCTTTCTTATTGTTAATTGTGTAGCAGGAATCAACATTTAGCCCTGCATTTTCAACCCCATCTTACTTTTGTATAACTGCATAAGAGTTGTTTTCATCAGGATTAAATAATAAGTTATGAATCTCTCTCCTTTTTTTCATATGCCAGCACTCATGTCTACAACAAGGTTCTTCTTTGCGTTTCTCTCAAATCTGAGAAGATGTCTGTAGCAGGCATCTGAATTGTTTTGTAGTACTTCCTCTTTGTCTAAAGTATACGATCTTTTATTGATTGAAGATGGATGGAGATCCCCCATGGAGAAAGTTTTCTTAATCTGTGTACGTTCTATAGTTTCTGCTTTTTTATTATCTATATTTCCTTTGTTATCTACCTAGGAATTGATATAAATTGATAAATAAATCACAGAATTCAGTATAGAATGATCTAAATGTATAATTCAAAGATCGGTATAGCGCGGAGTCCCACACTGACCTACCCTCAATATCTGGATGCCTGAACAAATATTGTTTTTTTTTCCCACTGAATCCTACAATTACTTAATCTTTTTTTAATCTATATATCTTTTCAGTTCTATTGATTTTTCTAATGCTTTATCGATATCATAGATCTCAGGACAATGACCTAAATTAGTTAATCCAAGTGAGCCAAATAGTATAGCGGAGTCCAACACAGACTTTTTACTCAGTATTTGGATAACCAGATAATAAGTGGTATAGCGCGAAGTTCCACGCTGACCTCACATTTTGTTGGCCTGAATCCTACAATAAGATATGTTCTGATTATAAGTTATTTGTATATATATATATATATATATATATATATATATATATATATATATATATATATATATATATATACAAGTCTAAATTGAAAACAACGTTCAAACCTATGATTGCGTTGGATAAAAACCGCAATTTTTATACGTGTGCATGCAAAACAAATTTCTTGTTAGAGGGGTCTAAATACAGCACAAACAACATTTTCCAAAAGACCAAAAAAGTGAAAAAGTATATTTTAACAAAACGCATTTGACTAACAGGTCGAACAACAAATGTTCTTAAATCCTGCTGACTGCCATCGGCGATTGCCAAATAAACGGATCACAAGGTGTAATAAATGGATCTTAACTATAAATTTAATACCAAACAGAAAAGAATAAACTTGCGGCAAAGATGGTATACCGCAAACAAAGGTGCAAAGATTTTTTGTACACCATATCCGGATTTCGACAATTAATGTCTCTTCAGTGATGTTAGGAATCGAAACGGTTATTGGAAGGCCACATAATTTACATCAATTTAGGATAGACTCTTGAATATATATATATATATATATATATATATAAGTGCCTATAAATAGCAGCACATGACATACAAATCTATGGGAGTGTGGATTAATCAGTACAGAGATTAATTCAATTACACAAATAAAATTATAGATTGCCTAACAATGTAATTTTAACACACTATTTAGTATGTAAATATAAGAATGTTTAAAATATTTACAAAATGATAAAAATAAACGCAATATTTCGCTAGACTAACTAGCTTTATCAAGCGTGCATCTATCCAGGTGAAATCGGATGTAGATGATAAGAAACTTTTGCAGCTCAATGTATATGTTGCACTTGAATTTAGCTGCCTTGAAAATAATACACTAAAGTGTGGAGTTGGTGGATCCAAAAATTTTCTCTTCTCCTTCTCGCCGTGGTGTCCCACTCAGTGTTGTAAAGCTGCCAATACAAGCAGTTCTTTCATCAGCTCCGTTACTAAACAAAATTATACCATCTACTCAAATTCCAACTGTAAAACGGAGAACTCAATTTATATATTAACATGTGACACTTGTGGCATTCAGTATGTGGGAGAAACAATGGACAAATTTAATATTCGGCTCAATAACCATCGTTCATGGTACAAAACTAACAAAAACTGTCCTCTCACAAGACATCTTCGTTCAACGAAACATTCTTTTGATAATGTTACTTTCCAAATCATAGAAGTCAACACTGAGTGGGACACCACGGCGAGAAGGAGAAGAGAAAATTTTTGGATCCACCAACTCCACACTTTAGAACCTGATGGTCTTAACGAAAAAGATGAGAAAAGATACAGGAAAGATAAAGAATAATTAAGTACACAGCATCGTCCTTTTTATCCTGTAATATTGGCCAATGGACGTTGCTAACTTCAACTACCAATTTTGTAAAAATCTTGAACTTCATCCAAATTATGTATTATTTTCAAGGCAGCTAAATTCAAGTGCAACATATACACTGAGCTGCAAAAGTTTCTTATCATCTACATCCGATTTCACCTGGATAGATGCACGCTTGATAAAGCTAGTTAGTCTAGCGAAATATTGCGTTTATTTTTATCATTTTGTAAATATTTTAAACATTCTTATATTTACATACTAAATAGTGTGTTAAAATTACATTGTTAGGCAATCTATATATATATATATTGACATTGTTATCAAACAAACGGACAAAGGAAGTGCCGTTGTTGTGATGAACAAGGCAGACTACATCGAAGAAGGGAATCGTCAGCTCTCCAACACTAAATTTTATAAAGAATTAACATGTGATCCAACCAAAGAAATCAACAAAAAAATTAATGACGTCCTCTCAGAAATGAATAAAGATAAATAAATTGATGACGATACGTACGATTATCTACGCCCAGACGAAACTTGCACAGCCGGTCGATTTTACTTACTTCCTAAACTCCATAAAGAAGGGATTTCAGGTAGACCTATGGTATCAGCTAATGGCCATCCGACCGAAAAAATTTCAGAATTTGTTGATTACAACCTAAGACCACATGTTAGACAACTGCCATCTCATATTCAAGATACAACTGACTATTTGAAGAAAATGAATTCCTTATGTCCTTTACCTAATGACACAATTTGGGTTTCGATGGATGTGTGTTCTTTATACACAAATATTTCAAAAGATGAAGGAATAGCCGCGTGTGAAAAAGTATGGAACACTCGAAAGGATAAACATCCACAAACTGACTGTCTAGTTCAATTACTCAAGCTAGTGCTTGAAAATAACAACTTTATTTTCAACGACAAGCACTTTTTCAGATTGACGGAACCAGTATGGGAACAAAAATGACACCTTCTTTCGCCAACATTTTTATAGGGGATCTTGAAGAACGCATCCTTTTGAGTGTGCCATACAAACCCTTGTCATGGCTCCGTTTTATTGATGATATGAAATGGGACGATACTGCAGAACATTTACAAGATTTCTTAGATCATTGTAATCAGTTCCATCATTCAATTAAATTTACATCTGAATTTTCAAGCGAGAAAATTGCTTTTCTCGACACCACAACATTTGTAAAAAACATGACAACTGATCTCCACACAAAGAAAACTGATAAACACCAGTTCCTTTCTCCAAAAAGTTGTCACCCGAAACACTGCTCCAGGAGCATACCTTACAGTCAAGCCATCAGACTAAAGCGAATATGCTCCTCGGAATCCAAACT
This sequence comes from Mytilus californianus, assembly GCF_021869535.1. Lineage (NCBI taxonomy): Eukaryota > Metazoa > Mollusca > Bivalvia > Mytilida > Mytilidae > Mytilus > Mytilus californianus. Next base: position 28,846,430 of record NW_026262690.1, on the reverse strand, counting down.
CAACTATCGTTTGGGACAACTAAAAAAACAACTAAAATCAAGAGGATACAAAACCAAAAACATCACAGACGCTTTTGATAAAGCCCAAGAAAAAGATCGAGATATCCTCATGGAATACAAAGATAAGACGACCCGCGCAGATAGAATTCCGTTTGTTGTCACCTTCCATCCCGATTTGACAAATATTTCCTCTACTATCCGCAAGCACTGGCGTCTTATCGAAAACGACTCTTCCTTAAAAGAAATGTTTCCCTCACCTCCTGTTATTGCCTATCGCAGACCCAAAAATCTCAAAGACATACTTGTCACATCTAAAGTAAAGAAACAAGAGACTTCTAAAATTGGGTGTTACAAACAATGCGGAAGAACAAATTGTAAGCGCTGTAAAGTCGCCAACACTGACCACTCTTTCAGCAGCACAGTAACAAAGCAGCGATACAACATCTATGTTACATCTAATTGCAAAACAGAAAATAGTATTTATATTCTTGCTTGTGGAACTTGCAAGCTGCAGTATGTTGGTGAAACATAAACGAAATTCAACATCAGACTTAACAATCACCGGTCTTTTTATACAAAAGGAAGAAACTGTCCAATTACGAGACACCTCTTAAGAACAGGGCATACTTTTGAAAATATCACCTTTCAAATAATTGAGGTAAACCAAAATTGGGACTCCCAAAGGAGAAAACAGAGAGAAAAGTCTAAATTGAAAACAACGTTCAAAACTATGATTGCGTTGGATAACAACCGCAATTTTTATACGTGTGCATGCAAAATAAATTTCTTGGTAGAGGGGTCTAAATACAGCACAAACAACATTTTCCAAAAGACCAAAAAAGTAAAAAAGTATATTTAAACAAAACGCATTTTACTAACAGGTCGAACAACGGATGTTCTTAAACCCTGTTGACTGCCATTAGCGATTGCCAAATAAACGGATCACAAGATGTAACAAAATGGATCTTTATTTAATTTATTAATTTAATACCAAACAGAAAACAATAAACTTGCGGAAAAGATGGTATACCGCAAACATGAGGTGCAAAAATTTGTACACCATATCCAGATTTCGACAATTAATGTCTCTTCAGTGATGAAATGAATCGAAACGGTATTTGGAAGGCCATATAATTTACCTCAATTTAGGATAGACTCTTGAATTTTAAAGAGTCGAAATAGGATGAACGGATCATATAAACGCGAAGGCAAATATAATACAAGACCAAACGAAAAAATATAAATAAGTCTAAATTGAAAACAACGTTCAAACCTATGATTGCGTTGGATAACAACCGCAATTTTAATACGTGTGCATGCAAAACAAATTTCTTGGTAGAGGGGTCTAAATATATATACATAATATTTAATATGTTTTATATTAAGTTGTTATTTATATCCTCTTCACTTGTTTCAGCTTGAGTTTCTAGTATCCAACAGTCTTTAATGGTCTGTATGGTTAATTTCATTAGCCAGGCTCTGGCTAGATCGTAGCTTGGGTGTATTCCGTCGTATATAGCAAGCTGATATTATATAGTCTTCGACTTTTGGTTTCTCCATGCCTTTTACTTTCTGCCTCCCCTTTGTATTTTTTGCTTGTCTATTTGATTTCCGATATAAATCTGTGTTGAAGTTGGCAGGATTATTGTTATTCTCTTGATTTATATCTTGAATCGCTTTGTTTACTGCAATAATTTGGCTCTCCAGTATGTTATCCTCTTCTGTTTGATCTTTTTCTTCCAAATCTGTAGTTTCTATCTTCTATCTTTTTGTTTTTTATTTCATTCAAGGATAGAAATGAACGGAATTTCCAAAATAGTACAGTTGTTGTTTGGAGAGAGTCTTTTCAATTGTTTTAATATTTCACTTTTTCTGCTTGTTAGGTGGGTCTACAATATCCCGTGTACTTTGATATTTGATTTTAATCAGCCTGGTACTTCTGTTAAAATCAGTTAAATCACATGTACCAATGAGAATATACAGTCATATATCTTGATCAATAAGCTGAAGTTTTGTTTCCAGATTATCTTCAATCCAGAACAATGCTGAATTAGCGTTCCGTCCTCCTTCACATCACCATTTGACGTCACTATGCCGAGGGTGATACTTTTGCTTTTGTATGTTGGCCCCAATACTGTCACTCAATTAAACTGGTCTATATTTTTGTTGCCCTTCAGGCGTTTGAACTGGCCTGTAAGCACTTTTCTTTAATTTGACCAATGACATGTATAGTGTCAGAAATTGAAATTGAATCTGTCGTGGGGTATATTCCTGACAATGGTAAAAAATCAAATCACTCGATATACAAGCACGATCGAATGTTTATATCAACCAAAAATAAAATTATTCAATTCCACATCAAATGCAGGTGCATGCAGCTAAATAATTGTAAACATAGAATGGACTAAATCATCATGAATATGGATTTGTTTTAGGTAGACTGGATATAGATTGAACAGCTTATGAAGGATTAGTGGGAGATGAACCGGGAGCACAAACAATTGAATTATGATGTGATATCATCTTCATTCTTTTGCAATTACATCTGTAATCCACAAAACAAAGATCTAACTCTGTTCTAATTATTTTTCCTCTGTCTTTTATCAATGATATATCAGATCTTAGGATGTTTACACTGGAGTCATGTCATCCAGGACAAATCCTGACATGCTAACAGATCACAATAATTTACAACTGGACTTCCCAAAAAGAATGCACTTATTTAAGGATATGATTGGGAGCTTTATATACATATTCTTATATGGATAATGTGCTGAATTCAGGATATCTGTGTGATTTTTAAGTAAGTAGCTAATGCTAACATTTTGTAATTTTTTGTACTGAAAAAAATCATTGAGACATGAAAAGGGAAAATAAATCTCAAAAGAAATTAAAAGATTTTATTCATTTCAATGACATGTTGGCTTTATTTTCCTCTGTGACAAGTTAGTCATATTTCTGAGCTGTTTTGGTCAAGAGCAGAGAAGTTTTAAGAAAAAAGGTAATTGTGAGGGCCTTACTAAATTGTGATGTGTATTGAACTTGTGCTCGTGTGTAAACAATGAATGGTAACGTCATGTGACCATCCAAGTTCTGTTCTCAATGTTCCAGTTTATCAAAATAAACCAGTCACATTTATTTTTCCTAAGTAAAACAGGCCTGTGTCAATTCGTTCCGAGCTGAAAATTTGTCAATGACAATGGTAGTTTAAAAATGGCGGTTCCGAAGACTGAAAATTCATGACTTGAATTTCTTTTTCAACGATATATTACTTGGACTTTTTATGTTTTTCAAATACTTTAAAAACTTATGATATCATGAATACCGCTCATGATACGTTCGGTTTCATAAAATTTCACAAATTCACGATTTCTTACCGGATCGCCTTCCGCCGTGAATTTTCTGCGCAGCGACATCTGTTGACGGCTTTCTCATAAATTATCTCCACTTGATTCTCGGATAATAAATTTGAGGTTTAAACGGACAAATCAGGGATTTTCTGTTCGGCTGTAAACCTTGTTCGAATACAGTTCTCTTTAAAATATAGATAACTGTTATTGGTCCAAGACCACAATTAATGAACGTTATACGAATATAGTTCCCTTTATTTATAGTGTATGTTTCTTTATTAGTCTTTCCCTTTCTCCTTATTTTTTTCTTAGTTTTTATGGGGTGGAAATGAAAGAATAGAGTTGAAATAAATATTTGAATATTATTGTAGCTGTTCAGTGGATGGGAGGAGTGATTAGTCCGTCCAGGTGCAAAAAAGGTAATGTTTACAGTTTTCGAAACATCTCTCGACTTGTCCATACCTACAGAAATTTATATTGGCTTACATCTTACAAAGTCTATCCTTGGAGGGAGAGTTGTCTCATTGGCACTCATACCACATCTTCTTATATCTATTCAAATTTGTTTTTGCAAAGTACGCATCTCAAGCCAGAGCTAGTGGCCGTCTCAAACTTGCAGTGAGGTGAAAGTTTATTTTGCTTCGTGTTGAAGGCCTCACTGTGACTATGAGATGAAGAACAGCAATAAAAACGCTGTTCCTTTGCTTATTGTGTGTTTTTGCTGTGCATGTACTGATTTTGTGTCATGGATGGATACCCATATCCTTTGTTTTTCTATTACTTTGTAAATTGGGTCAGTGTCATTTTTAAAAAATTTTAATATATTTTGCACTGAACATTGCACACACCAAAGATTTTTTTAGAAACCGATATTGGGATTTCTTTTAAATGTGAAAAAAGAAATAAAGAACATATAGGGAAAATAGTTGTGGTCTATGGCCTGTTTTGTTTATGGTGACGTTGAAATAACAGATTCTTTTTACAAAACTAGGCATGTTTTAATCATAACATTGCGAAAAAATTACCTCATAGAATGAAGTTACAAACAAAACCATTTGTCAGAGTTGGTGCCTTTATTTGCAATATGCTATTGAACGTTGGCTGCAGACATTTCCGAATGCTGAAAGCATTTTTTTAAGAACAAAAAAAGCTCTAAAAATGATGTCTTTCACTGATGTAATTTTTTTCATTTTTTTGTGTTGACAAGACTAAAAACTATTGTTGTCAGATGGAGTAATGTACCGAAAAGTAAACTTGCTAAAATATCGTCTTATTGTTCGCTAGCTCCAACCTGATTAACATTTGCATATATTTTTATTTCAATAATAAGTTTTCCGATTCGAATGTTTGATAATGTAGTAGTCTATGGTAGAAAATCTCAACGTTTACGGTAGGAAATATTTTTTCTCGCTCCTTGGTTAACCCATGGAAGTATCATAAGTCAATATAATACTTCCATGGTTAACCTTAAAGGGTGTGAAGAAACTCCTTTAAAATTAAGACATATAGTAGTATGAATGTTATAAAGACAAAAGCAACATGCAAACAATAAGAAAGAATGTTATAAAGATATTTAGAATAAGAAAAATAAAAACTATTAAGCATGCATGTACTTATTACAGAAATCTCCTTCATTTATATATATATATATATATATATATATAGTGGTATAGGGTGCTGGAAACGGTGCAGGCAGTGTTGCCCGATGTCACAGAAGCAAGGGTTTGAATCCCGCTGAGGGAAGAACAAAAATTTCTTTACGCAAATTTGAAGATTCAACATTGTTGGGCTAAATTTGAGACGAATTATATATAATATGTTGTTAGCCCTGTATAACCACGTATTATCCGATGGAGAATGTCTGTCATAAAGTTGTCACATGTTTAGACGTATATATATATATATATACTGACCGACTTTAGAAACGCAACACTAGATTATTCTTTTTAATTCCCATTTTCAAAAATGCAATTTTTGTTGAACAAACTTATGAACAGAAATTTCATTCATTATTACATTGTTTAAAAAAAATTTGCAGTTCGAAAGATGAATTGATTACGTCATTTTTAATGTTGAAATCATGCGGTATACACTTAAACCCTGGTTTTCCCCTTACGAATGGATGTGTGACCGTCGAAAGCAATGACTGCCTGTAACCAACGCCAAAATGATTGTCAGAAAGGTCAACCAATTCTGTTCGGCATGTTTTGGGTGCTGTTTTGCACCTTCTGATTTTGCCTTGTTCTACCCATTACAGTGTTTTTTGGCAATTATGCGGGTGAACCTTTAGAGCTTTAAATGTTTTTCTGCAGTCGATTCTTTGGCATTTCAGTTTATGGTAAACATTTATGGCATGAATCTGTGTGCAATGGCATTCGGCAATTTGATAAACAGATGACGTTTCGGCCGTAAACATGTCTCGCAAATGACGTTGCGTAATCAAATTCTATTGACGTTGCATTGTCACTACATGTTGGTCTGGTCATTGATGGTCATCAACAAATCCCGTCTGCCTATATCGTGGTCGGAAAGACAGTAAGACGAGTTTCTGCCGTCAAATTGTCTGGTAGCAGCACGTTCACGTTTTCCTGTTTGCAATATTCTTATGGGCAGATTCAGTTTTTTATTCCTCAGTCTTTGCAATATGGAGAGGCAACATGTTTTAACTGATTTAAATCTGGCCATAGATTGAAAGAACATTTTCACGAAGAAAACAAAACTGAAAAAATCTTTAATGGGTTCCAAATTTCGCTTTAAGAAATTCGTGCGACTTCAATAATCCGGTATGATAAATAACCACAGGAAAGTCAGATGTTGATTTTTTCGAAAGAGGAAGAAGTATGGTAAGCTTGAATAGTAGTTGTATGAGGATCAATCATGATTTGGTAAAAAAAAAAATCAACAAAATGAGTGTTGCGTTTTTAAAGTCAGTCAGTAATATATATAAAACAAGAAATTTGTTTTGCTTGCACACGTATAATATTGCGGTTTTTATCAACGCAAGCATAGGTTTGCCTGAACGTTGTTTTCAATTTAGACTTGTTTATATTTTTTCGTTTGGGCTTGTATTACATTTGCCTTCGGGTTTATATAATCCGTTCATCCTATTTCGACTCCTTCAAAATTCAAGAGTCAATCCTAAATTGAGGTAAATTATATGGCCTTCCAAATACCGTTTCTATTCCTAACATCACTGAAGAGACAATAATTGTCGAAATTCGGATATGGTGTAAAAAATTTTGCACCCCATGTTTGCGGTATACCATCTTTTCCGCAAGTTTATTGTTTTCTGTTTGGTACTAAACTTATAATAAAGATCCATTTTGTTACATCTGGTGATCCTTTTATTTGGCAATCGCCATGGCTGTCAGCAGGGTTTAAGAACATCCGTTCTTCGACCTGCCAGTCAAATGCGTTTTGTTAAAATATACTTTTTCACTTTTTTGGTCTTTTGGAAAATGTTGTTTGTGCTGTATTTAGACCCCTCTTACAAGAAATTTGTTTTGCATGCACACGTATAAAAAATGCGGTTTTTATCCAACGCAATCATAGGTTTGAACGTTGTTTTCAATTTAGACTTGTTTATATTTTTTCGTTTGGGCTTATATTATATTTGCCTTAGGGTTTATATGATCCGTTCATCCTATTTTGATTCCTCAAAATTCAAGAGTCTATCCTAACTTGAGGTAAATTGTTGGTCTTTCCAAATACCGTTTCGATTCCTAACATCACTGACATTATTTGTCGAAATCCGGATATGGTGTACAAAAAACATTTGCACCTTTTGTTTGTGGTATATCATCTTTTCCGCAAGTTTATTGTTTTCTGTTTAGTATTAAATTTAAAATTAAGATCCATTTATTACATCGGTGATCCGTTTATTTGGAAATCGCCAATGGCAGTCAGCAGGGTTGAAGAACATTTGTTGTTCGACCTAATGGTCAAATGCGTTTTGTTAAAATATACTTTTTCACTTTTTTTTGGTCTTTTGGAAAATGTTGTTTGTGCTGTATTTAGACCCCTCTAACAAGAAATTGTTTTACATGCACACATATAAAAAGAATTGCGGTTTTTATCCAACGCAATCATAGGTTTGAACGGTGTTTTCAATTTAGACATGTTTATATTTTTTCGTTTGGGCTTCTATTATATTTGCCTTAGGGTTTATATGATCCGTTCATCCTATTTTGACTCCTCAAAACTCAAGAGTGTATCCTAAATTGAGGTAAATTGTTGGGCTTTCCAAATACCGTTTCGATTCCTAACATCACTGAAGAGACATTATTTGTCGAAATCCGGATATGGTGTACAAAAAACCTTTGCACCTTTTGTTTGTGGTATATCATCTTTTCCGCAAGTTTATTTTTAGTATTAAATTTAAAATTAAGATCCATTTATTACATCGGTGATCCGTTTATTTGGCAATCGCCAATGGCAGTCAGCAGGGTTTTAGTACATTTGTTGTTCGACCTGTTAGTCAAATGCGTTTTGTTAAAATATACTTTTTCACTTTTTTTTGGTCTTTTGGAAAATGTTGTTTGTGCTGTATTTAGACCCCTCTTACAAGAAATTTGTTTTGCATGCACACGTAAAAAATTGCGGTTTTTATCCAACGCAATCATAGGTTTGCACGTTGTTTTCAATTTAGACTTGTATATATAACGCAATCATAGGTTTGAACGTTTTTTTTTTCAATTTAGACTTGTTATATATATATATACATATATACTAGTCTAAATTTAAAACAACGTTCAAACCTATGATTGCGTTGGATAGGTTTGAACGTTGTTTTAAATTTAGATTTGTATATACATGTATATATATATATATAAAGAAGTCTAAATTGAAAACAACGTTCAACCCTATGATTGCGTTGGGTAAAAACTGCAATTTTTATACGTGTGCATGCAAAACAAATTTCTTGGTAGAGGGGTCTAAATACAGCACAAACAACATTTTCCAAAAGACCAAAAAAGTGAAAAAGTATATTCTAACAAAACGCATTTGACTAGCAGGTCGAACAACTGATGTTCATAAACCCTGCTGACTGCCATTGGCGATTGCCAAATAAACAGATCACGAGATGTAACAAAATGGATCTTTATTTAATTTATTACCAAACAGAAAATAATAAACTTGCGGAAAAGATGGTATACCACAAACATGAGGTGCAAAAATTTGTACACCATATCCGGATTTCGACAATTAATGTCTCTTCAGTGATGTTAGGAATCGAAACGGCATTTGGAAGGCCATATAATTTACCTCAATTTAGGATAGACTCTTGAATTTTGAAAGAGTCGAAATAGGATGAACGGATCATATAAACCCGAAGGCAAATATAATACAAGCCCAAACGAAAAAATATAAAGAAGTCTAAATTGAAAACAACGTTCAACCCTATGATTGCGTTGGATAAAAACCGCAATTTTTATACGTGTGCATGCAAAACAAATTTCTTTGTAGAGGGGTCTAAATACAGCACAAACATCATTTTCCAAAAGACCAAATGAGTGAAAAAGTATATTTTAACAAAACGCATATATATATATATATAAATATACTTTTCACTTTTTTGGTCTTTTGGAAAATGTTGTTTGTGCTGTATTTAGACCCCTCTACCAAGAAATTTGTTTTACATGCACACGTATAAAAATTGCGGTCTTTATCCAACGCAATCATAGGTTTGAACGTTGTTTTCATGTGTATGGTAATTCACATTATCATCCTTTACGACAGACAAAATAGCTGATCTGAAAGGTACACCATCTACTTGCAACTATACATCATGTACTGTGTTACAACCCTAGATAAAGCCGACGAGGAAAGGCATCACATCGACCACCGAAAGCTATATTTTTATGTAGCCTAGGTGGTCGAGTGGGCTAGGGCGCTGCACACGGTGCAGGCGATGTTGCCACGATGTCACAGACGCAAGGGTTCGAATCCCGCTGAGGGAAGAACAAAAAATGGGCTAACGCAAATTTGCAGATTTAACATTGTTGGGCTAAACTTGAGACGAATTATATATATATTATGGTGTTAGCCCTGTGTAACCACGTGTTATCCGATTGAGAAAGTTTGTCATAAAGTTGTCACATGTTTAGACGTGTTTATGTTTATATATATATATATATATATATATATACAAGTCTAAATTTAAAACAACGTTCAAACCTATGATTGCGTTGGATAAAAAGCGCAATTTTTATACGTGCGCATGCAAAACAAATTTCTTGTTAGAGGGGTCTAAATACAGCACAAACAACATTTTCCAAAAGACCAAAAAAGTGAAAAAGTATATTTTAACAAAACGCATTTGACTAACAGGTCGAACAACAAATGTTCTTAAACCCTGCTGACTGCCATAGGCGATTGCCAAATAAACGGATCACCGATGTAATAAATGGATCTTAATTATAAATTAAATACTAGACAGAAAACAATAAACTTGCGGAAAAGATGGTATACCGCAAACAAAAGGTGCAAAGGTTTTTGTACAACATATCCGGATTTCGACAATAAATGTCTCTTCAGTGATGTTAGGAATCGAAACGGTATTTGGAAAGCCATACAATTTACCTCAATTTGGGATAGACTCTCCAAATACCGTTTCGGTTCCTAACATCACTGAAGAGACATTTATTGTCGAAATCCGGATATGGTGTACAAAAACCTTTGCACCTTTTGTTTGCGGTATACCATCTTTTCCGCAAGTTTATTGTTTTCTGTCTAGTATTTAATTTATAATTAAGATCCATTTATTACATCGGTGATCCGTTTATTTGGCAATCGCCAATGGCAGTCAGCAGGGTTTAAGATCATTTGTTGTTCGACCTGTTAGTCAAATGCGTTTTGTTAAAATATACTTTTTCACTTTTTTGGTCTTTTGGAAAATGTTGTATATATATATATATATATATATATAATAAAAACTATAACACAATTTTCCATACGTTTCGGCCATTACGGTCTTCTTCATTGGAATAAATTACAACAAATGATGTTGTAATTTATTCCATTGAAGAAGGCCGTAATGGCCGAAACGTATGGAAAATTGTGTTATAGTTTTTATTATACAATCATTCAGAGACTTTATATATCTATACTCATGCTATTGAGATATCGAGACAGCACCGCCTGCACTGTGTATAGCGCTCTAGACCAATTGGCCACCTAGAATTACCTAAAAAATTCAGCTTTCGGTGTCCTAGAGCTACCTTTCCTCGTCAGTAGAATCTAGAGTTATACAACAGTCATACAACATCTACTTATTATTATATTGTACCAATATACTGATTCTTTCACACTTTACAGTCTGATCGCTATAAAATGGATTATATTGAATATGTAGAAACATCACTTAGATATGTTAGAGCGCCATCAAAAAGGTTACTGTTATCAAATTATATCTCGGTCGGGAGTAACAGAATATAACCCAACAATATGATATCTGTACATCCTTATTTGAGATCTTATTTTAATGGCGAACTCTGTTTCTTTGTACTCTTATATCCTGGGACTATTATACTAACATACAATATATTATGTCCCAGTTATATCGTATCAGTATATTTCAGGATCAAATAAAATTCAACCAGTGATCGAGTGGTAAGTTTAATGTTTCGAGGAAACATTAAAGTGATTCTCAAATTTCTGTTTTGAAATAGATATGTTGAACTGCTTAGGCAGCGTATATAAAGATGAATGTATGTCTGTGACTTTTCAAAATTTTACGAATGTTTGTTGTATAACATTATTTCGATGAATATCATATATATAACACAAATATAACATACTGTCCCTGTTGGGAAGGGGAAGAAATGTTGACTTGTAATATGCCACCTACGGATTCCTCAATTGTTCTTTGTCGTTCAGAGAGTGTGGCAATCGCCCTTCACTGGACATCAAATTTAACGTCCATATTCCGACCGGACGTGGCTGAGTATTTATACATCCCGCAAACACAAACGGATGCCCCACTTCAGCAAGGGATTTACTGCCGGACGGGAGTGTCCAGGATTGATCATTTTTCCGTACCCCAGTCAACCATTTTGGTTTTATTATTTTGAATGACTATTCATTCAAAATCCATTCAAAAAATACCAGCCCAACATAACAGCTCAAACCAACAATTCAAACAAAGCTGTTATTTAATAAAAGACACGAAAAAGGAAATATTTGATCATGCGTTTTTGATGCATATTTTGCGACAAAACTGAATTCAATTTTAATGCACATTTTGAGTAACAATTTAATTATATAATTATGAAATCGATTATAACCATGTAAAAATGTGTTCATTGTTTTTCAGTTTCATTACCTTTTACCTCAAAACATCACTCCACACAAACACGAATAATTATCATATACATTTTCCCTGTCATATTAACATACAAATGCAAATAACCTTATGCGCTACATATTCCTTACAAGCGCCATACATTATTTTTTTCGTTCGTTATTTAATATGTTCTCGTTAGATGTTCTTTAGCGGAATATATAGCCGTGGGGGTAAAGTCAAGTCCATATTCATCTTTAACATTGACTGTCAGAAAAACAACTACCAGATAATAAATTACATCGTGTCGTCCATCTGACAAAACTTGTAGTCACACTGTGTTTTCTTACTACAATAAAGACACAAAAGGTTACAAATACATACGGAAAATAATCAATTCCATAATAAAAAACTTTACAGTTATAGTGGGTGAATTGTGAGTAATTACTATGTTACAATGCTGTAAACGTTCGGAATCAACTCTCTATTGTGTGTATGTGGACCGTTTTTTGTTTGGAAGATGTGTTGTAACTAAATGATCGTCAAGTGTGGATATATTGTAACATGGTTAGAATAAGTGGAGTCACACGGCGTTTGTCTAAGAAAATTCGATGGATTGTAATTTTTGTATTAACCTGTGTACCGTTTATAATTCTTATATCCTCTGGTGAGTATATTAAATCATCACCCGACCTTAATTCTATAATGGCTTATTTATCATATATCTGAGCAAAACATTATTATACTGTGAAAAACCGATTATGTTGTTCTAACTCAAAAGGTTTATGTTTTAATGAATCAAATTCCGTAGAGTTCAAAGAATTAAATTCCGTTGAGTTCACTCTTTATATATATATTTGGTGGAAGAATTGTTCTCCTTTTGATGGTGTATATATTTGAAACAATTTGTCTAAGTTTGGTACGCATGGGAATCTGAAACAAGGTAGGAAATACATATATGCAACTTAAAGCATAAATAGTAAAATGTTTTCGTTAATGTCGGATGGGATTCAAATTTTTTTTAAATGGAGCAAGGGCTTTTTACATTCAGCTAAAAAGTTTCAACGTAAAATTTCCTGCTCTCTGTAGTAATCCATTGTTTTGATTTAAAATGTAATGCATCGTGATTGGACAATTTTCTTCAGTCTATTAAAAACTTTATGGTAATTAAATAAAAAATTCGTCCATTAACCTAAAATGATATTGGTGTTTTTATTTTAAAATAAATAATTGTTTTTCAAGCTTTACATTAATGTATAAGTATGCAAATATATGCAATAGTGTCACATTAGCCATATAACAAACAATAAAAAATATATGGTTAATCATATACATGAACATACCGTGTTATCCGTCCTGCAGATGTGGTGTTGACTTTGTAATGAATGATTTATGTTGACCTAGGTTAAATTAACTGCACTCGAAAACTTTCATGGAAATGAGGAATTATTGCTCTGTCAACCTTCCTTTCATACATGGGGCCAATGTCGGCACATTAAAATATTGCTTTTAATTTAAATGCGTATTTATCTTTTTTTCAAAAAGGCGGTTCAAAAGGGTTTTATTGGATTACATTCGGAACAACGAATTTTGGTAACCTTTTTGTACCTTTTGTTCGATATGAAACTTTTTTCGTTTTTATTTGTAATTAAAAATGACTATTTTGTTTATAAAAAATTATGTATAAATGCGTCGTAGGTCATGGTCTTGAGTTGAGTCTCTGTTGTTTTTATTTGTGTGTGTTCTGTTAGTTTCTAATGTAGTGTTTTGTGAATTTTCTTCTCTTTTTATGTTTTTGCTACAGTCTCTCCTTCTTCGATGTATGATTTGTTTTATTTTTACATCTCCTTGCTTTTAATCTGAAAGTTACTTTATTCACGAGCAACAGACTCGTTTTATTCTTCCGCTGATAAAAAAATATGAGGAGAGTTTGAGTACTTAAAAAAACTGGTTTAAGCCCGCCATCTGTAAATGTACCTGCCCCCATGTAGTCATGAATCTCGTCAATTGTTCTTAATGATTTTCGTCCACCAGGTAATGAAGTACTTTAAAAGCAGGCTTTATGACAGTCTTGAAGCTCTCTGTTTACATAATTCCCACTGTGCATATACTTTGGTTGATCTAAATATTGATAGGCGATGTAGGCAGTTCTCTTTTATAGAAATCTCTACTTACTCTTGATCTTGTCTTGTTTGGTTGTTGTCTCATTTATATATACCAGACATTTGTCTTTGTTAAAACATAAATATTGTTCAGGTTCTGCTTTATATTGTAAACATTATTCTTCTGCATGTATAAGTATAAGGATTTTGTATTTTTCAAAAGATTACCCGCCTGTATAATACCAAATAATTAATGAGAAGTTGATGAACGTGAACACACCACACCGTTCATTTCATTGGGACCAAATAGTTCCCTGATGTAGTTTTATGAAAATTCTTATTCAACAGTGTGTTCCTAAACAAGAAATTACTTTTAGTACAACAAAAAATAAGCTTAATTGTTGTTATTTTCTGTGTCATTTGGTCTCTTGTGTAGAGTTGTCTCATTGGCAATCATACCACATCTTCTTTTTTATATCAATATTTTACAAAGACATATTTATAATTACAAATCTTCAAAACATGGCCCTTTGTGACTGACAATAGGCATGTTAAGAGCATATAGAATAATAAGAAACATACGTAGTATCAAAAGTGGGTGGAACAAACAAAATAATAACATTCTTGTATTAAATTATTAGATTTTGTGACAATACAAAGGTGTCATAAAAAAGACACGTAGATTTTTTTAGGACAAAAAAACAACAATATGTCATCGAGACAAATTCTTATGATAGGTATGGAACCAAAAAAAAAAAAAGGAAAAAGAAAAAATATTATTGACACAGAAAATGTTTCAAAGAAGTTTCCTGTGTCATATATAAATGGCCACTCAGTCACATTTAAAAATTTTTTTTAACTGTGTTCATATAACGTGTTCATATAAGCACGAGTCGCTTATCACAGTCATGATTCCGGTTCATAAACTATTTATTATATTTTCAAACACAAAAAAGGTTAACGGTGGACTGTGAGGCAAATATAGTTTTTGTTCTTGTAAATAATCGATTAATTATTCATGTCAAACTGTCATCAAGTTTAAATAATTATTATTTAATATATAAATATGTTCCGTGAAGCGACAAATGACAACATAATAAATCAGTACACATAACCCTTAATACAATAATTGTTTTATTTTCAAACCTCGAGAAATGTACAAACACATTATGAAATTCTCGACATAGTAGTTGAATTAAAAAAATGTATCGTAGTCAATACTAGAAAACCACACTTTATTTCAAATTTGGTATAACAATATACAGTTTAAATTGAAAAGCAAAAAACCAATCAATTGTTATCATTGTAAATTTATTATTTTTTACTTTCAAAATTTAAAAGAACGAATGGACGATGAATCAAAAACATAGACAACTTTAATTTTTTTTTTAAATTAAAGTTCAAAATATTACTGATTATCGATATTTGAGATTTCAAATTTGAAATATTCAATCAGGACAAAACCTGCCAGAGGTCAGTCTGTATGTTCAAAATTCTTCATTACAAAGACCAAACTAACACCAAATGATATGGAATGGTACTAACGTTATTAGCTCAGTCAAGGATGTCAGTATCAGTTTGAATAAGTTTCATTGTCAATTGTGTATACTACGTACACATAAACTGATATGATAGTGTATTGTAAGCCGCCATGTCGAACTTTTAAATGTTTTATGATTTATTTTTCACTTTCGTTTTTTTTTACTATTATTTTTTTTTCTAGTATGATGGCTTCACTTTCACTATAGCACAAATGTGCAGTTATTTGAAGCACGTTTTCCGTATAGTTAAAAGTTTACAAATCTTGAACCGGTCGAAATTTGCAATTTTCAAGATTCACAGTCATTTAATACCCTGACGAGTTGATACTGAAAATGAATAATGTACAGTTTACCAGGACAGCACACATGACAAATTTAAACCAATTATACAGAAAAAGAAACATAGTTATGCATAATACTTCAGGCTACTATTTTACTTTGAAAAGATCGTCAATTAAATGGACTTGTTTCCTTGTGTACTAGGATAGAACAATGTATAATTTTATTTTAGATTCTTAAGATGCCATGTTTTACGGAAGTGAGTTATTTATCTCAAGTTTTTAGAGCTAAAACAACTTGAAAGAATTTTCGATTTTTTTTTCTAAATGAAAGGCATTATATCTCGTCTCACTATTTTTAATATATACCACCTTTGATAAGTATTTAGTATGACGATAAATTTTCACTTCTGTTCTCATACTATGAACAACAAATTTATTTATTTTGTATAAAATATTTCCGTACTCCATGTACTCCTTACAACAAAATTATTTGTATTTACCTGTGTACGTTATTTATTTAACGGAATTTTGTCCAAGGTTATAGTTGTCTTTCTGATATTGTTTTACATCTCACCCCCCTTTTTTTAATTAATTTTGTATTTACATTGTGTCATAGATCAAATTTATTCGTTCAGTGTATGTTTACTTGTTTTTGTTAATATGTCTTTTGATTGAGTTAATCCATTTCAATTGATATTTTACAGTGTGTCTTTCTATGTTGTGATGTTACATTATCATTTTAGGTTAGGGTGAAGGTTGGCGCCTGTTAAAAGTTTAAACCCGCTGCACTTGTTTGTACCTGTCCTAAGTCAGGAACCTGTTATTCAGCGGTTGTCGTTTGTTGGTGTGGTTCATAAGTGTTTCTCGTTTCTTGTTTTTTATATAGATTAGACCGTTGGTTTTCCTGTTTGAATGGTTTTACATTAGTCATTTTTGGGGCCCTTTATAGCTTGCTGTTCAGTGTGAGCCAAGGCTCCGTGTTGAAGGCCGTACTATGACCTATAATGGTTTACTTTTACAAACTGTGACTTGGATGGAGAGTTGTCTCATTGGCACTCATACCACATCTTCTTATATCTATTATATAGACAATAAAACAAATTATTTCTTATCAATTCAATTTTTATAACAAATAGTCTGCATGACATCATTTGTTCAGAAACCACAAAATTTCATCCGACTTTTTTCCTTCAAAACCCCGAATTTCAAATTTAGATATTAATTCAATATGATTAAAATACATATCCTGTGTTCAAGCTTTGCCTTGTAAGCAAACCTTGAACACATGATCTATGTTTTAATCAGATTTGTTATCAACTGACAATTATAGATAGTATGGGGTGATATGTCATAAGATGTTTTCACATTGTTTTATAGATGGTACTTCATATCTTTATGAATGAACTTCAAAGTCTGTAAAACATAATGGATAAGTTATACCGACCGGTAAACAATTTGTCGAGTCATCTTTCTGGGATAACTTCGTTGTAATATCCAGAAACCAACCAAAGATAATTGTAACAAGGGATTTGTCTACACTCACTCAAAAGTTATTTTTCACTTTATATATTTACTAAAGGTACTGTATGTTGTACTTTATCATATTAGTTATGGACCTTTTTAACCAATATTTTAATTTACTTAGAAAGATAGTTGGTTGAAATTCTTATGAAAATGTGGGTGTATATCAATAAGGCAGCAACCAACGACATCTAGAGGTCAATACACGATGTGTATAATGTAATGGGTTTGTAAGATACTAAGAAGATGACCATTTAATATTCTGGGGGGCCAGGAGGGTCTTTTTTTGACAGGATAGTCATTTACATAATTTGCGAAACTCTCTTATTTTTATTTATTTTCATTTTTGTACATATGCTATCTTGCATTTTGTTGGATAAACTATTCATTTTCATTCTGTTTGTGCAAGGTTATTTATTTTTAGTTCTCAACAGGCAGACTATTCATTTTCAAAAACCTCCTGTCCCTTCCCCGAATATTATATGGTCGTCTCCTAACTAGAAAATAGTTAAATTTTACAATAAGACTTGCACACCAAAAAATTAATTCTTCGTGATTTATTTGTTCTTTGCCTCAATAATTAGGACATTATATTTTCATCTTCTTTTCTTGTCTATGTAAAATAGCGACCACTGCTTAACAGTTCATAATATTAAGCTCATAACATTTTTTTTAGGAATAAAACATGCCAACTTTTTTGCATGTATATATGTTGCACTTTGCAAATATTGCTGATTCATAAACTACGCCTCTTTTAAGGAGATACTTATTCATAGATATTTGGTTTGATAAACTTCTCTTTCCCAGGTCCATGTTTAATCTCCTAGACACAAAATTTATGAATTTTACCGTATCAATACAGTTGGATAGCGGTAAAATTAAATTCTCATGAAGATTCAAAGTAAAGGGAGAGGTAGTATAGAATTTTAGTACAAGCTTAAACTCTAAGAAGTTCGAGCTATATAAATGTTGAACAAATGCCGCACAACCCATGTTTTACCTATGCAAACAAATGTAGTGACCTGCTATATTCAAGTTCACAATATTAGGTATAAAAGAAGATTATATGAAAAATTGCATGTCTATATTTATAAAATGCGACCTAAATTATCTTGTATATCGAAATTTCGGTCTGTCAACATGAATTGTATGTAAAGTACAACTAAATGCATGCTCATTAACGGAAGCATTTTATCAAAACAACAAAATAAAATATTTAAAACTGACACAGATAACATATGTCGTTAAGAAATAAACATAAATTTTAGCGATGAATGATGTTATGATAATGCACCTGAAAATGACAACTTATGTACGTGCTAGACAGTAAAGCATGTTTGTGCATTATGCTGCTCAATGTGAGATGACAACGTACACAAACATTCCGCTATAATTAACATAAAACATTTCAAAACATATACAAGTCAAATATCTCTGTAGGAAAAAAAACCTTTATTATAAGAAATGCAGTATTTTTATATCTTTGCTGGTTTGAATGAAAATAGTAAAATGAATATAAAGAGACAACAGTAGTTTGACAATGTTCAAATCTCGTAAAATTATTTTGAATATACAAACACAGAGGAAACCAAAACCTCCAAAAAGATCTAGACCAATTCTCCTGTTCAGCATGCATCGTCCGCAAAGCCAATACAGGCTGTACAAAATGTCAAAATAAAATCTTGGACACAATTGGTAAATGTCCATATCAGAGGACTATTTTGATGTCTTTAAAAGCAGGAATATGAAAGAATTGAAGGCTTATTTTGTCAGTTTATTGACGTAAAAAAGCGTGTTCGAAGCACACGGTCAACTCTATTACAATCCTATAAAATTACAAACAGAAGCATTCAATTCTATTAATTATAATTTCATGGTTATAACATAAAATAATTTTAATGTAAGCTTGATTCAACTTTTAGTGTCATGGTTATAGCATAAAAATGTAAATCTAAGCTTGATTCAACTCTTGTTTTCATCATTAAAGCATAAGAAAGAAATTATGCGCTTGATTCAACTGTTAATATTTTATGGTTATAGAATAAAATGTAATTATAAGAATTGAATTCTTCTATTTTGAAATATATGGACTTCATTTCGTTTGTTTTCTGTATGCATTTGTTACAACGTTGTCATTTAGATGCTCAGTTTGATAGGGAAATAAAACATAATTTTTGTCTGTCAATCAAATTTGTGAAATATATTTAATGTAATTATAGTGCAATAAAAGCGTACATGTATCTTCAAGAATACTTATAAATAAAACAATAGAAAAAACCATATATCTCAAAAGGCAGGGATGACAAATTACTAACGAACAATGCATCACAATGTGACTATTTAAAAAGTTTTTAGAATAAAAACATGAACATTTAACATTGATAAATTGCACAATATAAATTGTAAAAGGTCTTAACAGACATCATTTTCATTTCTAATTATTACAAATAAGTTTAGATAGCGTGACAGACCATAAAAGAAGCATTGTAAATCAGTGTTAGTAATATGATGACGATGGATGGCTGCTTTACGTCGAGCGGCAAATTAATATGCATATTCAGGACGAGAACATGTTAATGTAATATGAATATTTACCCTGCTTTGTGCTAGACCGACACGCTGAGTCGAATTTTTAACGCGCTAGTTCACAAGGTAACAGTCCGCAGGAAGACATGTGACCTTACCCGGACACATTATTCGGACTCCGAGCCGACCAGTCTTTGATCTTACTCCTTAATGCCGCATGCTTAGCGGGGAAGCAGCAAATACCAATTTTAAAGTCTTTTGTTTGACCCCGCCGCGGTTGGAACTCACAACCTCCCGCACTCGAGGCGAACACACTACCACGGTGTTAGTAATAAATAAAGGATGTGAAGTAAGGTAAAATGAGGAAATATCGCATATTAAAGAACCATATGAAACTGGTTTTTTTTGGGGGGGTTTTACCAGGTGTTGAGATAGTTGATTTGAACTTTTATATAACAATTCAATACCCGACATAAAAGTAAAAAAGAAAATGTTCGATTAGAATAAAGATAGTTCCTGGTCTGTACGATGAGAATGATAATGTTACTTCCTATTTACGAACAGATTAGGGGTTAATACTGTCCTATACGATAAGAATAAAGTTAACATTTTATGTACGAACAAATTAGGGGTTATTACTGTCCTATACGATAAGAATAATGTTATCTCCTGATGTACGAACTCTGTACCATTAGAATAAGGTTAAATCCTATAAATGTACGAACAGATTAAAGGTTATTCCTGTCCTGTACGATAAGCATAAGGTTAAATTCTATAATACGAACATATTAGGGGTTATTCTGTACCATAAGAATAAGGTTAAATCCTAATGCACGAACAGATTAGGGGTTATTCCTGTCCTGTACGATAATAATAAGGTTAAATCCTAATGTACGAACAGATTAGGTGTTATTCATGTCCTGTGCGATAATAATAAGGTTATCTCCTGACGTACGAACATCTTAAGGGTTGTTCTTTACCATAAGAATAAGGTTAAATCTTAATGTACGAACGGATTCGGGGTTATTCCAGTCCTGTCCTTTACGATGAGAATAAGGTTATCTCCTGATGTACGAAAAGACAAGGGGTTATTCTGTACGATAAGAATAGCGGTAGTTCCCGATTTTTTAAAAGTTATGTTAAGCTTCGATTGCAAAGTCTGATGCCTTGTATAACTTTTCATTCATCCAAAACAAAATAAAACATATATACCAATATTAATTGTTTTTTTATCCCGAAATAAAAGCCTTTGTTTTCAGAAAAATTATTTCGTCATACATGTGATTATGAAATGAAGATGTTGGTTCCATATATATGAAATTATGTCCATTTCATAGTCCAACTAATTACCTTGTGTCCTCAAAAAGTAAACCATAGCAATACTATGATGTGGAAATAAGCCAAATAAAACACATATCCTGGTTCACCATAGTACCACCACAAGGTGAAGATAAAGCCAAATAAAACACGTATCCCGGTACAACATAGTACCACCACAAGATAAAACCAAATAAAACACACACCCCGGTACACCATTGTACCATCACAAGGTAAAGATAGAACCAAATAAAACACATATCCGGTACACCATAGTACCATCACAAGGTGAAAATAAAACCAAATAAAACACATATCCCGGTACACCATAGGATCACCACAAGGTGAAGATAAAACCAAATAAAACACATATCCCGGTACACCATAGTACCATCACAAGGTGAAGATAAAACCAAATAAAACACATATCCCGGTAGACCATTGTACCACCACAAGGTAAAGATAAAACCAAAATAAAACACACACCCCTGTACACCATAGTTTCACCACAAGTTAAAGAAAAATCCAATCATTAAAACACACACTCCGGTACACCATAGTACCTTCACAAGGTGAAGATAAAACCAAATAAAACACACACCCCGGTACACCATAGTACCACCACAAGGTAAAGATAAAACCAAATAAAACACACACTCCGGTCTACCATAGTACCACCACAAGGTGAAGATAAAACCAAATAAAACACACACCCCTGTACACCATAGTGCCACTACAAGGTAAATATAAAACAAACAAAAAAACACACATCCCGGTACACCATAGTACCACCTCAAGGTTAAGATAAAGCAAAAAAAAAACAAATATCAATGTACACCAAAGCAATGCCATAAAGTGCAGATGAAGCTAGATACAACGCACACCCCGGGACATCATACTGACACCATTAGATGAAAATAAAGCCAAGTTAAACACACATCAATGTACACCATAGCAATACCATAAGAGGGAAAAACTTAAATAAGATACACATCTCATACGCTTTAGCAGTACACTAAGGTGAATATAAAGCCAACTAAAACACAACTCCATACACTGTAGCAATACCACAAGGTGGGGAAATCACCAAACTAAAACACACATCAATGTACGTCATAGCAACACTATAAGGTGGCAATAAAGCCAACAAAAAAAAATACATCTCCCATACTCCAAAGCAACACCATAATGTGAAGATAAAAGCCTAATGCAACGCTCAGCCCGGTACATCATAGCAATACCATTAGGTGAAGATAAAAAAAACTAATACAACGATCAACCCGGTACATCAAAGTAATACCATCAGGTGTAGATAAAAACCTTATACAACGCCCAATCCAGTACATCACAGCAACAGCATTAGGCGAAGATAAAGCCAAACATAATACACATCAATGTACATCATAGCAATACTATAAGGTGGCAATAAAGCCAACAACACAAAGAAAACCATCCCCAATACACCAAAGCAACACCATAATGTGAAGATAAAAGCAGAATGCAACGCTCAGCCCAGTACATCATAGCAATACCATTAGGTGAAGATAAAAACACTAGTACAACACCCAACCCGGTACATCAAAGCAATACCATCAGGTGGAGATAAAAACCTAATATAACGCCCAACCCGGTACATCATATCGACATCACCAGGTGAAGATGAAGCCAAATAAAATACACACCAATGTACACCATAGCAATATCATAACGTGAAAATAAAAGCTAATGCAACGCTCAACCCTGTACACCATAACAATACCATTAGGTGAAAAACACACAACCCCATACACTATTGCAAGACCATAAGTTGAAATTAAACCCAAATAAAAAACACACCCCATATACTTTTGCTTTATCATAAGTTAAAGATGAATCCAAATAAAATACTCATCAATGTACACCATTGCAAGACCATAAGTTGAAGATGAATCCAAATAAAACACACACCACATACACTATTGCAATACCATGAGTTGAAGATGAATTCAAATAAAACACACATCCCAAACACGATTGCAATACCATAAGGTGAATTTAAAGCCAACTAAAAAACACATCAAAACAGCAATACCAGAATTTGAAGACAAAGCTAACTTAAACACACATCCAATACACTTTAGAAATACCAGAAGTTGAAGATGAACCCAAATAAAACACACACCCCATACACTGTTGCAATACCATAAGTTGAAGATGATTCCATATTAAACACACATTAATGTACACCATTACAATACCATCAGAAAATAACCCAAATAAAAACACACATCCCCATACACTATTGCGATACCATAAGGTGAGGGTAAAGCCAACTTAAAAACACACAAAAACTATAAAGCAATACCATAGGGTGAAGCAAAAAAAGGCACAAACCCTCCTACACCAACCTGTCATATGATGTTTTCTAGATTACTATTATTTTCAAATTATGACTTCTTCAGAACTATAATGTCACATTGAGAAAATATGAAAATCAATGATTTTGATATATAAAGCAAATGACACTTTTTAACATTAATCTCATGGGATTTAATTATATAACTAGTTCGAGAACATGACCGATTAGTAGAAATTAATAACTTATATTGTGATTTTGTTATCCTGGATGTCTGTAGATTACCGATTCTTGATAAGCTTAAATGCTCATCCTACATTGATCATGCTGATTAAGCAGATTTTATTAGATTTTCTTACCATAAATACAAGAATAATTTTCTCACGTTTTCAAACTAGGGAAATGTAACATTTTAAAGTAAAAACTTTTATATGGGTTGTATTGTTTTAATTTACTCATATAAAATTTAATCTCAGTAAGTAAAATACTAAGAATAAATAGAAGTCATGTTTGCGTGTTTCTCGCAATTGATTTCCGGTGACTGATCTCTTGAATAAGTCCATGTCAGGATAAAAAAATATTTTTATTGGGACTCATTTTCTTTCCATTTGTTGCTCTCAATTGACTAAGTAGAATCATGAAAATGTTGTGTCCTCACCGAAGACCCCACATTGCCTTCCAGTGATTTCATTATTATAACCTATGCATTCAATGGTAAGTAAATTTCCGATTAACAATACGAAAACTGGTGATTAAATAACAACTGGATTTCCTCTTGTTTTGACAAGATCTGTCGTTTTTTGGTTATTTATTTACAGTTGACCGCCGGATATATTATGATTATTGATTAACAAATTTATTTGCCCATTATTTATGTCCTAGTGATTGATATATATATATAAAATTATTGATGGCTTTTGTGTCTGTTTAGCGTATTCTTTTTATCAATCAGAAATTTTATATCTGTTATATTATCATATTGTCGTAGTCTCTTCCGGTTCGACGTAAACAACAACGGAAACACATGTGATACATCCTACATTCAACGAAATGTCAATAGTTCTTTTTCTGTAATTGTATAACACTGCTTACCCTTCTTGAGCAACTGAGATCCCTCTGGTTTTTGGTAAGGTTCGTGTTGCTCAGTCTTTAGTTTTATATGTTGTGTCTGGTATACTTTTGTATGTCTTCTTGAAGTTTTTCTTTCTTTGCCATGGCATTGCCAGTTATTTTTAAACTTAAGAGTTTGATGAAATTCTTTTTGATATCTTTCGTCTCTCTTTTTTAATCATCTTCTTAAAATCGCTACTGCAAGAAAACATTTCAACACCAGTCTTAACCGCCAGTTTGCATAACTTTATAGCAAGTCTTTTTCTTTTTCCCATATATACACATTGGTTATAAACTGTGAGGTCTGTCTTTGGAATACAGTGTGATATTTAAGTCAAACAATGTAGGTAATATCCTTAAACCTAGTTTATAACTGATTTGTAAGAAATCAGTGAGATTAGAAAATTCACGGTTTGTATTTTCACCTTTCTTTTCATACAATTTTTACGCACATTTGTTTGTAAAAAATGCTTTTGTTTGCATTAGGGAAAAGGTTTGGGTAACAAAAAACTTTAATTATTTACGTCTTTTTTAAGTTGACCAAAAAGAAATTTTACAAATGTTTTGTTTCGATGGTCGTTGCAGTCTTCACGATAAACTTTTAAATCTACATACCCGGAGCTCAATTTTTGGAAAACTTTAGTTAGATTCTATTGGCCTGTAAAGCTGATTTTTACAGGCCCGAAGGCAATTTTACAAGCGTGGGCCGCTGGACCTGTGGCTGAGTGAAGACTGCCGTCGTTAATGAGTCTTGTGTTGACGAAACGCATCTGGCGTACCAAATTATAAACCTGGAATCTTTGATGAGTTTTTAAAACCATTTGGTCTATACCATGCTGGTGAACGTTTCGTCCCCAATGATATCACCAGCCCAGTAGTCAGTACTTTAATGTTGACATGAAATATCAGTGAAAAAAGCAGGCTCCTAAATAACTGTCCATTAAATCAAGAACTATTAACCTTGGATTGTTGTCTACTTTATTCAGGAGCAAAATGAAAATATCTTTAAACATGTTTTAGAGTTTATCAGAAGGTCGGAGGGATTCAGTATTTTTTTTCATAGTAAAACATGACTACATCCACATCTTCATGTAAGTGAAGCTTTTTTTTTAGGGGGAGGGGGAGGGTTCCTTTTTCTTTTTCTTCTTCTTTTCGCCTTTTTTACTTGTGCCAATTAATAGAAATGTTGAAATAATAATTTATTGTATGGAGAAGACTTCATTTATCAAAATATAATGTGTTTAAACTTAATATCGCTGATTTACTTATTTTCTGCAAATTTACTGTTTATAAGTTGAATTGTTCAGAAGCACTCAGGATTTTCTTCCCCAGATATATTTTCCTTACCCTTCAACTTTGTATTTGATTTGCCTTTCGGTCTAACTGTTTTGATTCGAGCTTGTGTTGACGAAACGCGTGTAGTGTACCAAGTTATAAGCCTGGTATCTTCTTAATTGAGATTTTATAATCTATAATCTATAATTTAGATCTGAACTTATGAATGAAACTGAGTTTGCAAGATGAATTATAATCTGATGAATGAAACTATTCAAAAGAGCCTTAAGATTGACGTATGAATTTTGATGTTTCTGTTTATTGCGATTGATACTTATACCGTGTGATTGTGACTAACGGTTCCTTTCTAGACTGGGCCCGCTATGCTGTAATACCAAATTTTAGATGTCTTTTCATTCCCACCAACGGAATATTTAGTTTGAAGCCCCTTGATTTGTTTATCAAGGGAAGTTGACGTAAAGAGAACACTAACACTTGTCTTTTAATTTCTAGATACAAAATCTCATTCTAGACTATATACAATATTTCAAATCATGGGAAAATATACATATTACACGAAAACATGGAATATAACACATGCTTTTATTTTTAATACCGAAATACTGGGATTGATTTACGAGATTTCCGTTACTTTATCACAAAACGAACATTTTAAATGTACATTTATGGAGCAATTATTCTCGCAAATAGAATATATGTGTTTAGGTATTAACATAATGCCATTTTGTCGTACAGGGATACATCACTGTCCGTTATATTTTAGAATCTAAAAATAATCTCTTTTTGGTAACTGATTGCAGAAAAATGATAAACTATCTGTTTATAAGGAAATTTGAAATGAACCGATCACTACGCTGGAAATCTTACAATATTGAATGTTTAGCAACATGATATTTGAATTATGAATTAATTAAGAACTGGGGATTAATGTATAGAAGACAGCAACCTATCAACAACAAAAAACCAATATGTAAACTTCAAAACTACAGGTTGTCAAATCTTCAGTTACGGACAAGTGACCATACGATATGATTAATTCTATATCAGTTCGAGTCTAAAATATGTTCCACTTGCATCAACCTAAAATTTAGGATGTATATCCTAGTACAAAAAAAATCTAATTGTGAAGTTCCATACGTTGGACAGGCACATCGTCAAAAAATCAACATGTGGTTCGATTGTTCTTAGCTCCTCAATGATTTAAATCCAATTATGATGTCAAATTGATTTCCTCTGTTCTTTTTTTTAATGTGATGTCCCAGTGAAGTCTACTTTGCCGAATGACATCTCCCAAAAAGAACACATTTTTGACATTGAAGAAAAACCTCAAGATGGATCATTGGTATATATTTCCTGAGATAGAATTGTTTTTATACTTTGCCAGAATGTACATTTTTCCATGCTTCTGTCATAATATAAAGTATGGGTCACCGTGCTATTTTTTAAGCTACAAGTCGTGCAAAATGCCGAAATTTGCATAGATTGTTCATGAAAAAACACTTTTTGTGAAGAAAAAAAAGAAATCTATACGATAGAATTCTGAAATAAAACTTGAGAAGATAAGTTTTAAAATATGCTAGTAGAAAGTAAAAGGAAAAAAAATGGTGTCACCGACCTTGTTTTCTGGCTATTTAAAAAATGACTGTAATATTTTTTCTGTCTATTCGAAATAATATCAAAAATGTGGTGCACACTGAATAACCCGCGTAGCGGGTTATTTAAAAGTGTGCACCACATTTTTGAGGTTATTTCGAATAGACAGAAAAAATATTACAGTCATTCCATATAATTTAATTTTAAATTCCATTTTTAAGGAGTAAATCATGAAAAAACGTTGATGACGTCACGGTCACCTGACAAAACTATGTCTATGAGCTGATAAGCAACAAAGTTTGAGCCAATCAGAAGACGTGTTACATCCAGAATTAAATTATAAGTTAATATTCAAAATTTCTCTATCATTCTTTTATAAAAAAATTACTATTTGAGTTATCTTCCCTTTAATGGCTAAGTTGACAACTTGATTCGAACAAATAAAAAAAATTGTATTTGATAAATCAGTCTGAATAAAGCAATAAATCGCTTATTTTTCTTTATCCAATAAACAGTTTAACCCATCTCAAAATTTGCAGATTTAAAAAAAGAACTAGACCTATTGTGAACTGCTATTTTACAATCCAAGATGGCGGTATACAGTTAATCTACATTAAGATTAGCTTAAATACATTAGAGAAATCGATTCTATCTCAGTATTTCGTGGAATACGATAAATCACCAACACTCGACATATGATTTTAAATATTCAAAAAGGCTCGATGTGCTCTGCTTTTGAAATTTGAAAATTTAAATGTGACAGTCTTGAGTGGAGAAATATCGTATCACACTCGATGCAGTAATTTGATTGCGATCCGATCCATGCGATGTTTGCATTTGCGCCAATCAGCATTATATTTGCGCCAAAAATAATTTCCATTGTGCTTATTTTCTTCATTTGCGCAAATAACAATTATGCCATTTGCGCCCAATTACAGTTACAGGTAAACAGTTATGAGTAACATAAGTTGAATTTAATTTATTGACATGATTACAGAAAATATCCAGTCTGCCATCTGTCCTTTGCTCACCACGGGCGATGGAAGTGGGATTTCGAGCATGATAAATTTTATTTTTTATCTTAAACTATTTTCATCACACTTTTTCTATGGAATAAGAACACACTTTGATGTCATAGGCGCATTTACATAAGTCCGTCCTGACACCTTATTTGAAAGTTCCATCAACGAATATTTCTGTTATATCATTGCACAAGCATTCCAAATTAACATGGCACGAAAAAAAAATATTAACGCTGTCAAGGTCATATATCAGTTAAAGTTTTCTGATTTATCAGCATTATAATTGTTATTGCTATTAAGGTAGTTCTAATATCAAAGACTACTTTTGTGAATTACTAAGATGGTTTGAAAACGGAATTAATGCAATATAAACAATGCTTATAAATGCATTGCACACGAACATTTAGTATAACCAAGGATTAGAAATACAACAGAGAGTTGAAACGTCTTCAGAATCCATGTTTTCTAAATAAGCTACTTATCTAGTCAAATAAGTGTTAAAAAGTAACATAAATGTTAAATTAATGTCACGAAAGAAAAGGCATGTTTTGAGCAATTCTTTTGTTATTCAGGGCAATTTTTAATTCTGCATATTCATGGACTATATGTTTTTTCGACTTATTTATCGAGGACAGTACAGTCTCTGACACGTTCGTTTTCACCTCATAATTTATAATAAATACATAGTGTTACGCATTATACATTTTACCTTATATGTTCTGTCAATTGAATAAGAGAAAAATGAAAATACTTATTTTGAAAAGTCTAAAAATATAAATGGTGTTGTAGTGGAGAAAAATTTTAACAATAATATTTCAGCTTCGGTGCCCGAGTGGTCTAAGTAATCCAACTACTGTATCACTAGCCTGTCAACACTAAAGTTGTGAGTTTGAATCCCGCAAGTGCCAGGTGCGTTCGACTCTAATCATAATTGACTAAGTTTTTCAGTTTTTAATACTGAAGGTTGGTTGTCCACTGCAGGTACTCCGACTTCATCTGCCAATCAAAACTGACCGTCGCGAAATAGCCAATAGTGTTGAAAGTTGCGTAAATCACCAATATATCAATCAATCAATCAGTTTCGATATGATCCATTATGCTTAAAACGTTTTATCCTTGCTCATTTCACTTGTGTACTCAATTGAATGTTTATAAAAATATAACAGTAGGAATATGTCAAAATTTGATAAACGATTGGTACAATGAGTTTGAATACAGATTGTCTGTTCAATTATACGGATGAATCAACTTATAAGAAAAAAGGTAAACGCAAACACACAACTGAATACACAAACACACGACATGATCATAAAAGAACTAATGGCCTTAGTTTCTCTTTTTCTTTCAATT
Source organism: Mytilus californianus (assembly GCF_021869535.1). NCBI lineage: Eukaryota > Metazoa > Mollusca > Bivalvia > Mytilida > Mytilidae > Mytilus > Mytilus californianus. The sequence goes on along the minus strand of NW_026262690.1, from coordinate 28,816,805 downwards.
AATCAAGCCATTAATTTTTCAGTATATTAATGGACTAAACTTAAAAAGCTTGGTCCTAAAACTAGTAATTTGTGAGGAATTTCATAGTATTCGATCTGTTAAGCAGTCTCGCATTCTAATATGCATGTTGACTGTTATGGAATATCTGTTTCATAGATGACGACGTATATGTTCCATTGTCATAATCACAATCCCGTCCTTTTTTGCCCAATATGACCTACCACAGGGTTTGTACTTACATGAGCAACACGACGGGTGCCACGTGTGGAGCAGGATCTGCTTACCGTTCTGGAGAACCTTATATCACCCCTGGTTTTTGGTTTGATTCGTATTTCTCAGTCTTTAGTTTTCTATGTTATGTTTTGTATACTGTTGTTTGTCTTTTGATCGTTTTTTTTCGTTTTCGTTGCCAGGGCATTGTCAGTTTTATCGACTTATGGGTTTGAATATCCCTTTGATATCTTAATCTCTCTTCTATTATCATTTTCAATTAGAAAACGTTATCCATCTGTATATAAAATATATGGACTATTTTCATTATTTAATATAAAGGTTTTAGCTATATTTTTGAAAAATTGTAAATCAATATCTGTACTAATTTTATAAGATAGCTGTTCATAGTTTCGTTAATGGTATACATTTTTACATAGTATCTGTCATTTCCATAATTTCATACCTTAACTCTTATTGTTTGTTTTACTGCTAAAAGAATCATTAATTTCAACCTGTATGCATATGTACAATTTAAATAAAAAAATAGACCTGTATGCATAAGTACAATTTTAATCAAAAATGAGTCAACTATAAAATAATATTTCTTATTGTCAACATTGATTATGACTTCCTACCTGACAAGCAATTCAAAAATCTTCAATAATGACCCCCCACCCCCAACAACAACAACAACGACAACAACAACAACACACCAAACAACCAACAACAGGCTTTTGGTATATTGATATAAAAACGAGCCTGTTTCCTGTTATGTCACACTTTGTTTCATGTTACCCAAATAAAAGTTTCCGAAAATTTAATTAAAAGTTGTCGTAAACTTATGATACTGCGAAGAACTCCTACCTTTCTAGAATGTAGCAACCATATGGTTATCTCAGTGTCATTTAATGACAGTTAAGTTGCTATCAAACGAAGCCATCTTGACCACTCCTTTACCCGGTTACATTTTATTTTTCAAAACAAAGTTTTAACAACATTTCCACGCTCAACTAAATACGAAATAAATGAACTTATACGATGCATAAAAACCACGTATATGTATGTCTTTAATTACAATCAACACTATTACATCTGCAATAATTCATACATTAATATATGAGGGAAAATTTATACCATTTTCTTTCTTGTGCAGTGAACAAATCCAAGTATGCAGATATTTATCAAAATTACATATCTAGACTATGACCGAGAGTTAAAATCATTCCTCAGTAAAGGAACTAAATATCGTCCCCCGTCAATTATTAATTGGAATGAGTGTCGTAATATCATCCACGACTCACTCCATACTTACTGTTTGAAATGGATAAAACGGGAAAAAGCTGACAAAAAATCTTTGGACTCTTTTTTTAATTCAGTAATGAACATAGTTGATATACGTATTCAACATTTTAAAGAACATTTTACTCTTAACAATAGCCACAATAAACCTATTTCTCGTATCAAACATAAACTAAAAGAACTAGCCAAGGAATTTGTTTTTGTCCCGGCCGATAAAGCTGCTAATAATATTATTATTGTTTGACGTAAATTTTACATTGAGGTTCTGAAAAAAGAAATCACCAATTCACCAACATTCCAACTGACTCCATTTTCAGAAAACGACATCTGTAACAAACATAAACTTTTAGCTACCGCTTTACAAGCAGAACCAAATACAATGAAAGTCCCAACTATGTATTGGCTTCCGAAGCTACACAAAACACCTTACAAATATAGATTCATTTCGTCTTCAAGCCATTGTTCCACTACTAAATTGTCTATTCTTCTTACCAGTACACTTGGTACAATCAAAAACCTGATAATAAATTGTTCAAATAAGGCCTTCGAAAATAGTGGAATTAATTACTTTTGGAGTGTCAAGAACTCGTTGGAAGTACTTGATAAATTACATGCATATATTGGTGATTTTGAATCTGTTCAAAGTTTTGATTTTTCTACCCTATATACCACATTGCCTCACATTCTCATTAAGAAACAATTCACACACCTAATTAAATGGGCATTTAAAAAGTCAGAATGTGAATATATATGTTCAAACTCTTTTAGGTCATTTTTTAGTAGCAATAAACAAAAAAAACTATGTCAATTGGACATGCTTTGATACTATATATGCCCTTGAATTTTTACTAGATAACATTTTTGTTCGCTTTGGAGATTCCGTATATCGTCAGGTTATCGGAATTCCAATGGGGACTAACTGTGCACCACTTATTGCGGACCTTTTTTTGTATTGCTATGAGTTACAATTTATGACAAAAATCAGCAAAGACCCATCGAAACAACATCTGATACACAAATTTAATAATACTTTTAGATATTTGGATGATATTTTGGCTCTCAATAATGATGACTTCAGTATGTATACTAAAGAAATTTATCCTGTTGAACTTACTTTAAATAAAGCTAATACTAACAATGACCACTGCCCTTTCCTCGATCTTGATATCTATATCATTAACGGAAAGCTTAATACTAAAATAGATGATAAAAGAGATGATTTTTCATTTCCTATCGTTAATTATCCATTTTTAGATGGTGACGTTCCCTTGTCACCATCTTACGGTGTTTATATATCTCAACTTGTACGATTCGATCGTGTATGTAACAATGTTTTAAACTTTAACGAGAGAAATTTATGTATTACTGAAAAATTATTACACCAGGTTTTTCGATATCACAAACTAGTCAAAACATTTACTAAATTTTATCATCGGTATAAGGACATCATTCGTAAATATAGCTCAACATGCAGACTTCTTATACGTTCAGGTATTTCACATCCAATTTTTTATGGAAATATTCTTTATAAAGCACAAAAATGTCAGTATTCACCTCTGAAGCTAACAAAACCTTTAAATAGACTTATTAAGAAGGGATATAGTTACGATACTGTTGTCAGGTCATTAAAGATTGCATATTTTGGCGTTAATATTGATTCACTTATAGGGTCTTTGCATCGGAACTAAACACATTTATTTAAAAACCAGTTGTTGGCATGACACGGGTTATGTTCTTCTCATATATGTTATGATGGTATGATACTAAACCCCTAACGGGAAGGATTGTGCCTGATATTCATATGATGAAGACATAATCTTTCAATCAGTTTAATTGAAGTCTGGAGCTGGCATGTCAGTTAACTGCTAGTAGTCTGTTGTTATTTATGTACTATTGTCATTTTGTTTATTTTCTTTGGTTACATCTTCTGACATCAGACTCGGACTTCTCTTGAACTGAATTTTAATGTGCGTATTGTTATGCGTTTATTTTTCTACATTGGCTAGAGGTATAGGGGGAGGGTTGAGATCTCATAAACATGTTTAACCCCGCCGCATTTTTGCGCCTGTCCCAAGTCAGGAGCCTCTAGCCTTTGTTAGTCTTGTATTATTTTTAATTTTAGTTTCTTGTGTACAATTTGGAGTTTAGTATGGCGTTCATTATCACTGAACTAGTACATATATTTGTTTAGGGGCCAGCTGAAGGACGCCTCTGGGTGCGGGAATTTCTCGCTGCATTGAAGACCTGTTGGTGACCTTCTGCTGTTGTCTGTTCTATGGTCGGGTTGTTGTCTCTTTGACACATTCCCCATTTCCATTCTCAATTTTATGATCATAACTTGCTAAAAAACGTGGGTAACAGTATCAAAATGTATAATCATTGGTTGGTAATGTGTTACACCAAATTCAAAGATTGATACGATAATGCGTTTTTTCTTTTTGATTCTTTGTGTCGATTGGTCTGGCGCCCATTTGACGTGACCCTCTTATTCGTCCTTTAATGAATGTATTTTTTATCGATTATTAGTTGCATGGAATTTATAAAAAAAAAAATGTGATAAAAACAAAACCACCTTCAAACACAATACAGTGAATGAAGATAATCATTCAGTTCCTCTATATTCACGTTAGTTTTGCAGTATATAATTAATTGATTGTCTTTTTTAGGTGGCATAACTATGTATGATTCTTCAAACAAAACAGTAATTCAACCAGGATTTCATTCTGATGTAAGTTTTTATATTTAGAAAACTGTGTTTATAAAAAAAACACATAAACACGTTAAAACTTAGTGGCTGTAGATATTTTCTACTGGCGTATGACTTTTCTTACTTTAGTAGACTTGTTGCTGTTTTATTCTTTAAATCATTGATTGCATTCTGAGCTATTCTTTGGCACAGTACCGTAATGCAATTGTCATGATCGGTATATTAGACCAAAATATTTAATCAAAAGATTTGTATTATGAGCCACTGTCGTATAAACGTATCAGGGGAATATATCTACTATAACAAAACATAAGTTTACGGTGCAAAAAAATCAAAACGAAATTTAAAAAATAGCTGCGTTAGCAGTTTTCCTTAAATATACAAATTTTGAATTGTGACAAATGAATCAAACCGAATCGCTCCATTTCATTAAAACAAATGAGAAAAAAATGAATAATCATCAACACACACACAAATATAAACATGTGTAGTATACTTTTTTTACTATAGATTATTGCAATGTTAAAATGGTATTCTATTTTCAACCAAAAGGAAATCGAACACTGAGATAAAATTGAGGAATGTACCTATAATATTAAACCTGCAAAATTTTATTCTTCATTTCAGGAATCGTCATCTTCTATAAAATCCAGATTCACTAAACGTAATCACATTGTCAAGGAAGGATGTCGAACACTCAAACAATACTATATTGCTCAGAATTCAGAAGCGGCAGTCAAAGAACATTTAGTTGTTGATAGGAAAAAAAATATTGTTTATTGTGCCATAGAAAAAATCGGATGTACTTTTTGGAAACGTATATTTCAGATTTTGAGTGGTTGGCGTAATGTGAGTGACCCTTTCAGCATCAAAGGTATACATGCATATGAAGGTTATCAGACAGCCAAACGGTTACCCTTTGACAAAATCCATCAGATTTTAAGACAATCTAAAAAATTTATGTTTGTCCGTGAACCGTTTGAAAGACTAGTCTCAGGGTATGCAGATAAACTGTATTCTCCAAATGCAGCTTATTGGAATTTTATTGGTAGATATATTGTAGCAAACTTTCGTGATAAACCGACAAATCTGAGTTTAGAGTGTGGACATGATATTACGTTTGAAGAATTTGTGAAATATTTCATTTATTCCCAAAATACGAATGAACATAGGGATGCACATTTCGTTCCAAGTTTTGAACACTGCAGGCCATGTGAAATTGAATATGATTATATAGGAAAGATGGAGACTTTCAAAGATGATACGTTTCAAATAATTCAAGAACTCAACCTACAAAATGTGGTAAAATTTACAGATTTCCAAAACGAAACTGACGTTGATGCTATTATTGACACAGTTGATTATGTTTATTCAATGAAGAGAGCTATTGAAAAATGCATGCCATTGCCAATGGCATTATTTCGGTCATTCAGAAAACTTCAAATTCGAGGAATTTTAAGTAAAAACATCAAATTCCCTTATGACACAAGTAAGCAAATGGAGATTCCTCCATTGGAATACAAACGTTTTTTGTTAAAAGCACACGAGAAATCTGGTGATGCTAAACTAAGAAAAAAGAACAGAGAAGAAGCATTTCTTGAAGCTTACAGTAAAATATCTACTATTTTATTGGATAGATTGAAGAAGACATTATTGATAGATACTGTTTTATTTGGATATGAAGAATTGCCAAAGAAAATAACAGATTTAGAAAATAAGACGCCATACAATGAAAACTTTAGATTTTTTACCATGTAGTTTATAAATATTTTAACAGTTGTTGCTCATTTTTAATTATTGAATAAATAATGATTGCTGAAAACTGACGACATGATTTCATATCAGCAGGTATAAATTACTTTGAGCTTATTTTCAGTAAATGTGTGCATTCTTAAATGAGATTTGACATTGTTTATCATTATTATTGTACTTGTGGTTTTTTATATCTATTATACCGTTATTTTAGAGTTAATTTTTTTTTCCTTTACTAATTGTTATTGTTTGTCCTTTAATGTGCATATATTTTTTATTCGTATTTAAATCTGTATTGCAAACGGGGAAAGTTGAGATCTAAAACGAAATCTAGTTAAACACTACATATAGGGTTGTGCTTGTTCCAGGTCAAGAACACTCAGTGGTTGTATAATGACATATATCTATGTCTTTTGTTAATTTTTGAGAAATTTGGTGTTGATGTCAGATATTTGAGAGTTTCTGCTCGGATTTCTATTGGTTATTTCCGTCGTTGGTTTGCAGGCTCATTTGTTAATGCCCAACATTTCCTTATGACATAGTTACAAAAACTCAGAGAATATAAGAAATGTAATACATATCTTTAACAGTGGTTTTTCCAAGTTGAAAAACATGTTTAATTCATTGTTGAATATTGTCATTTTCAGTTCTACGATTGATTTGATTTCAATAGTATATTAAAATATTAAGATATAAACAACACGGATGGTCATGGCCTAATATCTATATCTAAGGTAAACATTTTATTGCTTACTATACTGTAACTAACAAAATTGATAATGGAAACGGGGAATGTGTCAAAGAGTCAACAACCCGACCAAAGAGCAGAAAACAGCCCAAGGCCACCCATGGGCCTTCAACGCAGCAAAAAAAATCACGCACCCGGATGCGGGCTTCAGCTGGGCCCTATATATACAAACATGTGTACTAGTTCAGCGAAAATGTATGTCACACTAAACTCCGAAACATATAAATGAACCAACATTAACCAAAATGTATTGCTATCAAGTTATCTAAATACAATATTGTCGATACTGCACAAGGTAATGCTTTTCCCAGAATTCTTATTTTTCCCCGCGCACCGCGTTGAGGGGGACATAGAAACACCGGGCGTCCGTTCGTCCGTCCGTCCGGACTTGTTAGCGCTATCACATGTACAATTCTTGCCAGTTTTTTGTAAAACTTATACCATAGATTTATATCAGCAATGTCTCGGACGAGTTCGAAAATCAGTGCCGATCAACTATTTTTAAAAGAGGTATGCCCTTGGAAACATTAATTATATGGAAAATTGCATCGTTAGCGGTCTCATGTTTACAATTCTTGCCAGATTTCTATGAAACTTATATTGTAGGTTTATATCAGCAATGTCTCGGACGAGTTCGAAAATCAGTGCCGCTATACTATTTTAAAAAGAGTTATGCCCCTTGGAAACATTAATTGTATAAAAATTGTATCGTTAGCGGTCTCATGTGTACAATTCTTGGCAGATTTTTATGAAACTTATATTGTAGGTTTATATCAGCAATGTCTCGGACGAGTTTGTAAATCAGTGCCGATCATCTATTTTTAAGAGTTATGCCCATTAGAAGTATAACTTATATGGAAATTTGCATTGTATGTTTTCTCACATGTACAATTTTTGCCAGATTTTTATCAAATTCATATCTAAGGTATATAACAGTAATGTCTCGGACAATTTCGAAAATAAGTGCTGATCAAATATTTTTAATGAGTTTCCCTTGGAAATATTGAATATATAGAAAATTGATCTCAAGTCTTCAACTCTAGAAAGATAATTTAAATTTTTTTTTTTTGGTTATTGCCCTTGGACAGTACAGATAAATATGTGCACTGCGGGGAACATTGGAACTCAATGCTCAATTATCATATTTGAATATAATCAGTACATTGAAGGTATACTGATTGATTTTTCCGTCTAAGAAAACATTTCGATTCATTAGTGGAAATTTGGCTTAGTGCTTCCAGGAACTGCCAGGACTTTACAGGGGCGGATTCAGCCATTTTTAAAAGGGGGAGGGGGTTCCCAACCCAGGATAAAGGGGGGGGGGGGGGTTCCTACTATATGTCCCAATTCAAATGCATTGATCGTCAAAAAAAAGGGGGGTTCCAACCCCCGGAACCCCCCTCTGGATCCGCCACTGCTTTAAATTGGTATACTTTATTTTCTTTGTTAGTCGTTTCATTGCCTTGTATCGATTTGATGAGTCAATCTCTTTCCAACTGATTTTTATAGTTTATTCTAACGTTGTGCTGTTACATCACCTCCCCCCAAGTTAGGGAGACGATTTAGCCCACCACATTCTGTATGTGCGTGTCCGTAGTTAAGTGGTTATCGTTGGTTTCCGTCCGTCATAATTGTTTGCCTTTTAATAGTACACGTACTACCTTTAACCAGATCGTATGTTTTCTCTGTTTCATTGTTTAACATTTCGTTTTCTCATGACATTTTATTGCTTGCGCGTTATTTAAGGCTGTACGATAACCTATAATTGTGCACCACCTTCTCGTTTGGTATTTTTTGGTGGATAGTTTTCTCATTTGCAATCGGTTGACATTTCCTTATTTTTTTTAAGATATTAACAGTATGCATGGCTATTGCTTAAACCTATTTTTAGGTTTAAATCCAAATTTAGTTATTTTTAAATCATTTGTGTTAATATGATTTTTTTACAAAGTAACCTTCTTTTTGAATGGGGAATACCTTTCAGTTCTTTAAAAACTGTAATTTGACAAACTCTTGAATTTCAAATATATTCTTCCCCACAAGAATTGCGAGCGTTCTGTGCTATTATTCAAGCAATACAAGTCGGTGATGTTAATTGAACGTATAGCATACGTTTTATTATACGAATATACGAATGGGTTCGTACTGGCCTGACGCAATAAGTTTAAACCAGTGATTGGGTTTAGGTAGAGAGTAACACAATCGGGAGCTGACTTTTATTCTACAACCAATCCAAATATGGTGGAACTGAATGAAAAATATAAAATACTTTTTCAAACGAACCCAATTTTAAAATGATAATATTTAGAAATATAAATCAATTGTTTTAAAAACAATTGTTAACGGTCTTTCTGATGTTCAGTAGTTTAAATTGTCGTGTGTTGATGTGGTTCATAAGTGTTTCTCGTTTCTCGTTTTTTATATAGATTAGACCGTTGGTTTTCCCGTTTGAATGGTTTTACACTAGTAATTTTTGGGGCCCTTTATAGCTTGCTGTTCGGTGTGAGCCAAGGCTCCGTGTTGAAGACCGTACTTTGACCTATAATGGTTTACTTTTATAAATTTTGACTTGGATGGGGAGTTGTCTCATTGGCACTCATACCACATCTTCTTATATCTATTTCCCCTCCGAAACATGATTGATTGATTGATTTTTATTAATTGATTGCTTAATTGATTGATTGATTGGTTAGTTGGTTGATTGATTGGTTGATTGATTGATTGATTGATTGATTGATTGATTGGTTGACTAATTAAACACGTGGGATATGGTCTCTTGAAACAAGCGAACACGAAGCAAATGAGTTTTTGACCCCGTATTAAACACATGGGATCGAATCATGCATGCAATGATTGATTGGTTGGTTGGTTGTTTAGTTGGTTAAACACATGGGACCGAGCAACTAGGAACACGCGTAAAAGAAATTGATAGCCTAGTTCCCGTGTTTAAACACTTGAGACCTAGCCTCTAGGAACACGCGAAAAAGGAATTGAAAGCTTAGTTCCCGTGTTTGAACTCATGAGACCTAGCCTCTAGTAACACGCGAAAAAGGAATTGATAGCCTAGTTCCCGTGTTTGAACACTTGAGACCTTGCCTCTAGGAACATGCGAAAAAAGGAATTGATAGCCTTGTTCCCGTGTTTGAACACTTGAGACCTAGCCTCTAGAAACACGCGAAAACGGGTGTGTGCAACATGTTTATTTATATTTAAATTACGGTATTAGTAGGAACATGCAAGGATTTCAACGCACCTACAAAAATATCCTTGCATATTCCTTTTAGCAATGTTCTTTTTTTTATATAAGGCTTCCCGGAATTTGTGTCTTGTTTACTTATTGTGTATGCATTGTATTCAATTTTGTATGTAAAGGAAATCGGACCTAACCTTGATGGATCTGTTGTTTATAATCAACGTGCACATTTTAATTCTTGTCGAAACTGGGAAAACCCCTATTTTATTTTAGGTAGCACACGGCTGCAGATTGTGTGATTGTGACGTCACCAAGCTGATATACACAAAAATTCCTTTGCAGAGGAGACGCTGTCATACACTTATCCAGGAACTACCCTTAACCCGAAATTTACCTTTATCCCATTACCCTTAACCAGGGAACAAACATATTCTGTGATATTTTTTCAACAAAGCAAAATTTGTTAAATATTTTTTTTTAATTAGATTTACAGTAAATTAATAAGCATTTATCGGTATATAGCATTTCGATTATTTTGAATAATGCACTAATATTGAGATAATTCTTATTTGCAAAGGGAGAATACATTAAAAAATGTCATTTTCATGGAAACGGAGACAACTGCAACTTATTACTCTTAAACGGAAACGCGTTTACTCTTATCCAGAAAATGTAATGTTTTATTATTGACTAATTGTCAACACAGGAATGCATTTCCAATATTTAATCAAATAAAAATAAATAGATGTAAATGAACACAGTCAAATCCAAATGCAATTGTATTTCCTCAATAGACTTGTAGCTTTAAAGTCGAAGGTAATTTTTTTTGGTCATTTTCATCTGTAATGAGACAATCATTTGATTTTTCGATGATTTTTGATGTTTTTTTGGGGGGGGGGGGGGGGGGGGGGGGGGGGGGGGTGGGTGGAGGTTGGGGGGGGGGGGGGGGGGGGGGGGGGTGCAGCAAGATTTAGAAAAACAATACCCTGGCCTGGCCAAAATAAACACAAAGTGCAGGAAACAGTTGTGCTCAAAAGTGGAGAAAAAAATTTCGGCCAAAAAATGTAAGCGTGCATAACTTTATGATACTAGTAGATGGAAATTAATAGCCAAATCTGCAAATACAACCAAGATGGTTGTCTCAATTGGCGATCATACCACATCTCTTGGGTTTTTTTAACCTACAACACATGTAAAGTATTCAGGACCTTCATAATTCGAATTCAGGATATCCTGAAATATTTCTTGACCTTTACAAATAATCGGTAAAAATTGATTTATTTCAAAAGGTCTTTCAGTATTTAAATGTCAGGATATCTTTAATATATATGGATGAGCGTGATAGTTTTATATTTGTTTGTTCGTGTTTTTTATCTTCTTAAAATTTAACCATCATGGCTAACATGACTAATAAACAGCTGCGCCATGAGCGCATGATACGCCCGTCGTCTTGTGTGTGAATTTTTATGCAATAATCCTAAATAGTTTCTGACAAAAGGTGCGACATGTGAAAACCCCCCTTTTTTTTTACAAAAAACTCAATAACTCTAAAATAAAATTGTGAGTCATCACCAAACAGTATACAACTCTTAAGATTAATATAACTAAGAAGTGTGTAAAGTTTTAAGCAATAATCATAAATTGTTTTTGAGATACGGCGCGACATGTGACCCCCCCCCCCCCAATCCCCCGTTTTTTTTACAAAAAACTCAATATCTCAAAACAAAATTTTGAATCAAAATCAAAAAGTATACAGATCTTTAGATAATATAACTAAGAAGTGTGTAAAGTTTTAAGCAAAAATCATAAATTGTTTTTGAGATACGGCGCGACATGTGAAAACCCCTCCCCCTTTTTTTTACAAAATACTCAATAACTCAAAAAAAAAATTTTGAATCATCACCAAAAAGTATACAGATCTTTAGATTAATATAACTAAGAAGTGTGTAAAGTTTGAAGCAATAATCATAAATGGTTTTTGAGATATGGCGCGACATGTGAAAAAAACACACCCCTGTTTTAGTTACAAAGTCCCGTAACTCAAAAAGTGTTAATCTTATTTTCACCAAAAAGTATACAGATCGTTTGACCATCATAAGAAACAACTATGATAAGTTTCATGAAATTTGGATAAGTCGTTCTCAAGTTACGGTACGACATGTTTACGCTGGACAGACAGACGGACAGACGGACGGACAGACGCCGGACATTTGTATACCATAATACGTCCCGTCAAAATTTTGACGGGCGTATAAAAACCAAGTTACCTGAACATAGGAATTATATGAATTAATTGGCCTATATCTAGGAAACCATAATAAAATAACACTGGACACTTTTAATTTGCAAAACACTCATTTGCAAATCCGCCGCCGCCTCTCCTTAGAGCTACAGTGTCATGTATATAACCAAAATGTGCGGAATTACATGGGATTCAATAAATTCATTGCTTTTCTGCTGTTATTATTATATATATTTTGTAATTTGATTTAGAAAAACATGGGATTTTCAATATCCCATGGGATATGGCAAATCCCATGGGATTGACCATTATCCCATGGGATTTTGGTTAAACCCCATAGGATTTTTTTGGGTCCCATGGGATAATTGTAGTCCCATGGGATATTTGTTGTCCCATGGGACAAAAAAAATCCCATGGGATTATAATTATCCCATGGGATTTTTAATATCCCATGGGACAAAATAAAATCCAATTGATCCTATGGGATTCAAATTATAAATATACAGTAATGTGTATGTTACAATGAATTAAGTTTGGTAGTAAATTGTTTTAAGATGAATCTTTTTAGTTGAATATCTTTTTTTCCTTGGAAATGTTAATGCAATTATATTGTTCTATAACTGTTCAAAACTAAACTTTTAAACAACAAAGCAGATAATGTAAGTATCAATATATGATTATTTATGAATTCCAGAATACTTTTTTGGAACACAATTTTTTCCCATTTGGAATCATTGAAACTCTATTATTAGGCTTAACATACTAGTAGCTTTTTACATAAATCTAATTTTTTTTTCAGGATATCCCTCCATCCAAAAAATTAATAGTTTCTTATCATCCAGCATTGTGTGATCGTAATATATAGTCCACTTTTTGGCCATTCAGCACAGAACATTGTCATTATTGTGGTTTTAATATCTTTAGATATTTAATAGAACTTCGATTCATTGACTGAGTGATGAAAATAATAACTGATCTGACTTTTGTCTTTGAATTTATTCTGGTCTTGTTTCTGTGTTTTCTCCTTTTATTCTAAGTGATGAATTTCAATCCTTCTGAAAAAGAACCAATAAAATCCGAAGTTATGCATTACAAAAAATTGTTTGCATACATGTAGCAATAACATATGATTTTCAATAAAAATAGTTATGCGGTATGGATTTTACTGATTGTTGAAGGTTGTCCAGTGTCATCAGTTGCTAACCTCCTACATCCTTTGGTCTCTGATGGAGAGTTGTCAAATTAGCAATATACCACATCTTCCTATTCTAATATTATATAACAATCAATTTATGTATTCTTCTTTATAACATTTGGGTATTTTCCCCAGTTATATATATATATATATATATATAGATCAATGTTAAAACTTCAGGCAATTACAATAACTTTCCATTTTTCACAAGAATTTGCAATATATTATACAAAATGCCAACACTAGAAACAGCACTTCTTTAAGCTTCTGAAGTTCTGAAAGAGTTCCACTTGTGTTTTATTTCAATGAGAAAATACCTTGAACTCTTTTGACATGTTGGAAATTATAACATTCATTGATACAAAAAATTATATTGTTTTTTTTTTCTTATTTTTGTGTTGTTCGGTTGCTGTCTCATTTTTATATATGGTTATACATATATCCTAAATCTTCTTTTTGTTAATACTTAATTATTAATAGTAAAAATGGGATATATTTTATTTTGATAATCTCAAAACATTATTATTCTATCAAATAACTTATTTCCAAGTTCACAAAACACCAATGTGTCAGATATTAATTTTAAGACATTAATAAACATGATCAACAAGCAGTTGACAGGATGTCATGCAAAAATCTCACTATTATTAAATTTTCACAAAAACTCCATACTCAGCGAGTACTATTAAAGTTCTTAGTACAGGACAAATTCCTAGTACAGGACACCATGCCTGGCAAACACTGGCATGTGTCAATGTCTAGTCAATCATGTAATCAAGCTCAAAATCTTAGTTTGGCACTGAATTTAAAAGTTCACCACATAATGAACATGTGTATGAAATTCACCTTCATGGTAAGCTATGTACCTTAACCTAAAACTTTAACCTAAGAATGTACTATAATTTCACATTATGACATTTCTATGTTCAGTGATCCAAAAAATCAGGGTAAAAACAGTAAATGTGGTGTATAATGTATAAACAAGAGTGCACACGCTAAAATGTTGCGCCTTCTTTACTAATCATTGATATCATGTTGATAGTCCTAAATATGAAGCTTTACTACAACTATCACATAAACTCAACATGATCCAAGAAAATGAATTCAAGGTCATATAAACCCGACAAGAAATACATGTACACCTTACAATCATTCAATATACTAAATACAGTTGACCTATTGCTTATAGTTTCTAAGAAGCAGACTTAACCAAGAAAACTAAACATTGACCAATGAACCATGGAAATGAGGTGAAGGTCAGATGAATCATGCCAGGCAGACATGTACAGCTTACAATCCTTCCATACAGCACATATAGTTGACCTATTGCTTATAGATTAAGAAAAACAGACCAAAACACAAAAACTTAACACTGAGCAATGAACCGTGAAAATGTCAAATAAAACCTGTGAGACTGACATGTACATCATAAAATGTTTCCATACACCAAATATAGTTGACCTATTGCATTTAGTATTAGAAAGAAAGACCAAAACTCAAAAAATTAACTTTGACTACTGAACCATTAAAATAAATTCAAGGTCAGATGACACCTGCCAGCTAGACATGTACACCTTACAATCATTCCATACACCAAATATAGTAGACCTATTGCATACAGTATAAGAAAAACCGACCAAAACACAAAATATTAACTATAACCACTGAACCATGATAATGAGGTCAAGGTCAGATGACACCTGCCAGTTGGTCATGTACACCTTACAGTCCTTCCATACACCAAATATACTAGACCTATTGCTTATAGTATCTGAGATATGAACTTGACCACCAAAACTTAACCTTAAATATAAAAAAGAAGATGTGGTATGATTGCCAATGAGACAACTCTCCACAAGACCAAATGACACAGAAATTAACAACTATAGGTCACTGTACGGCCTTCAACAATGAGCAAAGCCCATACCGCACAGTCAGCTATAAAAGGCCCCGAAATGACAATGTAAAACAATTCAAACAAGAAAACTAACGGCCTAATTTATGTACAAAAAATGAACAAAAAACAAATATGTAACACATAAACAAACGGCAACCACTGAATTACAGGCTCCTGACTTGGGACAGGCACATACATACAGAATGTGGCGGGATTAAACATGTTAGCGGGATCCCAACCCTCCCCCTAACCTGGGACAGTGGTGTAACAGTACAACATAAGAACGAACTATAAAAATCAGTTGAAAGAGGCTTAACTCATTAGATAGATAAAAATACAAATACTACAAATACAAGTGGACGTGGCCGGGTACTTGTACATCCAAACAACAAAATATAGATATCCTATTACTCATAATAAGACAGAAATTAACATTACAAAAAATCTGAACTTTTTTTCAAGTAGTCACTGAACCATGAAAATGAGGTCAAGGACAATGGACATGTGACAGACAGAAATCTTATCATCTATATACAAAGTATGAAGCTTCCAGGTCTTCCTTCCACCTTCTAAAATATAAAGCTTTTAGGAAGTTAGCTAATGCCACCGCCGGATCACTATCCCTATGTGGAGCTTTCTGCGACAAAAGTCGCAGGCTCGACAAAAATACATGAACATTTTAAAGTACTAAATTTTGAGTATATACATGTAAAACCACAAGTTACTAACTGAAGTTCATGTTGAACTGTAACCAAAAACTTTAAGTGAATACAATTTAGAGAAAGAGCATAAAACTTACCGAACAAGATGATTTACATTTATTCTTCAGAAGCAGAAAAATTGAAGTGTTTTCTTTTCTTTCTCTGCCCTCCATGATATAAACTTCAAATTCATTCATGCAAAATATGAAAATCTGCAAAAGTAGGACCTTGTATCTCAGCTTATCAACATTTTGACTTTTGAACTTCATTGTTCTTTTCATCTTGCTGGCAACCTAAACATAAAAAAAATGATAAACACATAATTCTGGATAAACTTTGTGTATTTATTTTTGTTGGTACAAACAATTTTTTCCAACTTTAAACGAAAACATCATCTTCAAAAAGGACGTCATACTAACCTCTGAAATATTTAAACAAACCAAAATTAATACTTAAGATCTTGTCATAAATGTATAGCAAATGTATAGCATGGATACCTCTTATTTTTGAAGACCATATGTCTATTGCATACTTATATTCCTTTGTACAAGAGTATGCATATTAATATTAAAGATTGATTCTGAGGACTTTAAAATCAAAGAGGTAGTGTCATTATCCCCTGAATTCATTACACTATACAGTGCCATAAGGCTACTCCAAGTTGTATGCCAATCTTTAACATGTTTAATTAGCATGATTAATTTAAGTTTCATAACTCCATGTGTACACTTTGAGAATCTTACAATACTTTTTATTCTGATTTTCAGAACTTATTGTGAGGTTTTTATTAATGCGACTGAGAGCTGTATTGCATTCTTATATCTAATACATATTTATGAGCTGAAGACTACCTCCGGGTGCGTGATTTTCTCGCCGCGTTGAAGACCCGTTTAGTAGCCTTCGGCTGTTGTCTGCTCTTTGGTTGGGTTGTTGTCTCTTTGACATATTCCCCATTTCCATTTTCAATTTTATGTATGCAGATTTTTCTTAAATCACAATAATCAATCTCACATTTTTGTCCATTATTCAAAATTAGCAAAAATAAATGCACACAAAAATTAACATTGTTCAAGCTTTTTTTTTTAAATTCAAAACAGTTGCCCAAAACCATTTAATTCCTTGTTTTGATTTATTTTATATTATTCAAAGCCTTTTATAGCTAGCTAGATGGTACAGCTTTTGCTCATCGTTGCATTTATATCGTTACCTATACCCTAACTTGTGCATCATTTGGTTTCTGGTGGGGATAGGCCTACTGAAGAAGGTTCAACTTGGAATTTGCCGGATAATGAGTAATTTATCCAAAAATGTAGAAGAAAGATATTCATAACCAAAACCAAAATTATGCTGAAATTAAAGATGTAAATTGTCTGTAACAAGTTGTTTCATTTTTATTAGTGAGGTACTGGTGACCTGACGAAATTTATAAACATGAACTTTTGACCTATAGGAGTTACCCTACTGGAGTTTGGATCTAGGTGCGTTCGCCCTGATTCACATTCAACCTTAATTACTTTTAGCCTGAATAAGTTAATATCTGTTTGCTCTGGGTCCATTCACCCTGATTTTAAATTTTATTTTGTTATCTTGATGTATAATGTTTATTTTTGAATAGAGTATGGTAAAGTTTGTAGAAATTTTGCTCAATATTTATATTGTATTGCTACTACAAGATAATTAACATTATTTTCCTTTGATTTGTACTATAGAATACACGTATAAAATTTTTAATATAATACAACTGAAGACGATTTTACAGTGGTGGATCCAGAAATTTTCTTAAGTGATTGCCTAAGAGGGGCCGGCTCCTGTCATGCTTCAGTGATTCCCTATACAATCAACCAATTTTTTTCAAGAAAAGGGGGCCCTGAACTCCTGTCAACCCCCCCCCCCCCCCCCCCCCCCCCACTAAATCCGCCTCTGCTTTAAAAACAACTGAAAACCATTATAAAATGCATGTAATTATCTTAATTGAAAACAATTTCTGAGTTTTTCTCATTTAGCGGATCCAGAATTTCATAAGGGAGGGCCGGCTCCAGTCATGCTTTAGTGATTCCCTAAATAACCTATTTCCAAAGCCCCCCCCCCTGGATCAGCCTATGATATATGTTTATATATCTCTCTGATATGCCATTTCAAATCAAATGTGTATTAAATAAAACTTTACACTAGAAAAGTAAGGGATAGTTACTCATTTTGGAAACTTTCAAATTCACAGCATGCCGGTGCCCATGTTCAAAGTGGTGGGTTTTCATCACCCTCGTTGTATTGCGGAATAACGATTTAGGCAAATTGAGAAAAACATCATGTCTGTGGTTGTTAATAGTGTGTGTGCATTAATTTTCTATACCTTCTAATTTAATATTTTTCCAATTTTGAGTACTGACGGCAAGTGTTGTAACGTATAGTGTACCAATGTCTTGAGACCAATGTGCTATTTGCAAGTGCGAATGCAGGGGAAAGAAACTTATCAATTATGTTTATTCTTAAGACAAAAATGAGCCGTCGTAAAATGAACCGTGTCGAGGAGGTTACTGACACGTAATAGGGCAGAGACATATATACACATATGTGTATATATGTCTCTGTAATAGGGTCATCTCTCGAGAACATTAACTAGTACATTGATAATTTACTATGCAGTCAGTATCCCGAGGAAAAAAAAACGTATGGATGCGAAACGCTTCAGTAGTGGTTTCGGCTGAATACTAATACGTGCACTTTGTCTCAAAATATCCCGGCAGCGTTAAAGTTGAAATCAGGATCTTTTTTTTGGGGGGTGGGGGGGGGGGGGGGGGGGGGGGGGTCTTCTTTTTCTGTGTTCTTTATTTTTTTTAGCTATATTTCTACAAACTTACACTTTTTGCTCATTACTCTCTTTCCTCATATTTTAGCATTTCATCATTCTTTAATCTTTATTGTTTGCCCGTTATTCTCTATTCTGTTAACCCCCATCCATACCCTCTTATGTGGACTTAAGCTTTCGGTAGTTTATTTTATCCTATTTCTGTCTATGTTAATGTAAATACTTTATCACAAAACAAAACTTACTTAATATTTTTTTATGAAGTCCTCAACAGTTGCGGATCCAAACAATGTCATAAAGAGGCACCAGAGACATATAATACAAATATGTCTCTGGAGGCACTAACTGTCATGCATAAAGAGGGGGCCCGCTTCAGTGATTCTCTAAATAATCAACCATTTTTTTCCAAAAAAGGGACGGGCCCCATGCCCTCACCTTAATCCACCTCTACCCCCTTCCCAATTCGTATCCTTGAATTCAGATTCAAGATCTCTCTGACTAAAGTAAGTAAGTAAGTCACATTTGCTTATATCAGGTTTTTGAATTGAACTGGCGGATAGTTGTTTCATTACCAATCATACCACATCTCCTTATTTTTTATATATACGAAAGCGTTATTCATATTTTTAGGTGTATTGATGAATGTGTAAAGATGCAGCAATTGTGTAGATACATTTTAAAATACAGCACAAGAGATGCAGATTATATAAAACTTATAAGTCGAAGACATACTGACAACTCCATGGCAAATACTTAAAAACGACCAAATGACGTACAACAGTTTATAAAAATTAACTATAGCATACAAAACGCAAACATTTAAAACACATAAGAAGCAACCAGACAGTCAAATAGAAATTTAAAGAATAAATAATGTGTAAAGATTTTCAACTAGGCCTACAGCTATATTTTCTTATCATCTAACAGTAAACATAGGTTCTGGTACAATGTGATAAGTCATTTTTTCATGCAGACCCAGTTTCATTGATACCTTGAACTTAAAGTGGTTTTATGCATATCAGCCCAGATTATGTGTGTAATTTTATTAAACAATTCAACAATACACGTTCTAAACAGGTTGAATTCAATTTACAAATTTACAAATACAGATCAACTGGCATTCAACACCCAATTACTTACTTGCTGTATATTGCTAACTTTGATTGTATATTGTCAATCCCTCAACATCGTGAATACGTCATGCGAGGTGTTGGCTATGTGTGATACAGGGTGGCGGCTTCGAAGCGTAGAAAAAAATCCAGGTAAATGAAAGTGTAAAATTTTGTTGTTGAAAATTTTAAGTACTAAATTCCTAAATTTGTACTTAACTCCGTTCTACGGGTAACATGGTTGTTTGATATGAAAATAGGATAAAAAGCATCCGGAAAATTATCACATTATAAGTATGCGTAAATGGATATGAAAAAAACTTAACAAGGAATAAGTATTGGTAAACGGACAGAAAGTCGCAGTACAAAAGTTTAAATTAATTATTTTACAATTGTTTAAATATATGAGAGAAAGTTCTTGACGAATTGACTTTATTTAAAGATGGTATTTAGTTGAGGAAATGATTAATTCGCTTTCAAATAGTTTTTTTATTATCAATTACTTATAAAAAGGAGACATTTTTGACAGCATGAAGCCAGTTAATTACCAAACCACTTTGGCAGATTGTTTTCTTAACAATCATTGTTCAATATTAATATTCAAAAATAAATTTTGTTTACAAGTCCGTTTCCTTTTAAAAATGTTTCAGAAAAATACTACAACGTTTTTAAAATTCAGTTTATTCAAAGAAAAAAAATATCTCAAAACTAAATCGTTACTCCGGCAAAATTTCCTATTGAAATTGTTAGATGCCAAATATTTAGGAGAAGATTGTATTTGTACTTTATGTAATGGTGGTGATATTGGAGATGCGATTCATTATATTATAATAGCAAGGATTTGTACAAATCCTTGATTATAGAATGTTCGGCAATGGACGAAAGTAGACAAACCCTATTTAAACGGGGTTTTGATCTCCAAGGACGCAACATTTTTACATCGAATAAGATCTATATTTTTTTAACGTTTTCAAATGAAATAACTTGAATTGAAAATTTCCCGACTATATGAAGATTTCTTATATTTCTAAATGGCTTCAATTATTACATACAACACGAAAAAAAAACTTTTTTTTGTAAAAACAATATTCATGTATTATTATGATTTTTCCAAGGAAACGTTTTTTTTGTTTGTTTGTAAAGTTTACTTGTATGTGTTTATAACCATCACCAATCAGTCCTAATTATTAAAGATCAAACGACCTAATCAAAATGATCATTGGTATTGAATATGATCATCGGTCCTGCATGACGTATCCCAAATAACTTCTTTAATGTTGGTTTGATTTTATCAAAACCAAAATTATAAGATCAAAAATTAAATTATCTATCAAATGTATACCCTCAACGCTCACTAAAACATATATACATGTCCTGAGTTACTTTTTATGTCCTGTCTGCAGTCAGGAGATCCTGAGCGGTTTTTAGACGTACCGTTAAATTATAGGCATATATTTGAAGCTGTTCTTAATTAATTATGTACATTATCTATAGGTATACATGTATCAGACAAAAAGACTTTCCAATGAACTTAGTTCTAGTTATCTTAGGTCCTAGTCACAGGCACTTGTCTCAGAAAAAAATTTTCCTATATACTTTTAATGTTATATTAAGGTATATAGGAAACAAAATTCTGAGACAAGTGCCTGTGGTCCTAGTGTGAAATAAATCCACTGGGAATTGGCCTTTTTAAACACAACTATATACACGTTTTCTCAATGGTTTGTACATGTAAAGTGAAATTATGTTTACTCAATGCGTAGTTACATAAGTTTATTTGCTACTTTTTTCTTCTTTATTTAATATATAAAAGATTTTTTTTTTTAAATTTTAACATTTTTTTCTACGAAAAATTTGTAGTGTTGCAATAGGGAATGAACACAGATACTTAACTACATTTAACGAAAGAAATTTTGTGTAATGTCATCAATCTGTATTACACATAGACAGGATGTTCTCTAGAAAACTATGGTATTTCTAATACGTTGTACACACCCCAGGGTACACGCACTGTCGTAATGGAAAATTACTGCATGCTTTAATTACCTGTAATCAGCCATGTAACAAATCAGTTGACTGACCATGTCATTCCAGTTTAAAAAGTTTTTCTTCAGATCAAAACGGAATATTAATTTTAACTTTAAAACTTTAAAAAGTATACTTTGACATAATTATGAAGTAAAAGAATTTAACAATTCAATAACCGGATTTTCCCAAAGATTAAGATACAATTATATTTATTATTCTGGGACTGACAGATATATCACAGGCACTTGTCTCAGAATTTTATTTCCTATATACCTTTATTAAAGTATATAGGATTTTTTTTTCTGAGACAAGTGCCTGTGAGACATATACATGCATAAGTTCCAGACATTATATAATTGTAAATCAAAATGATTTACCTAATTACTGGGAAATAATATAATGTTTCAGTTATGTTGATGTCACAAATACACATGAATTATTTGATGATGCATGCTGGAATTTCTTATCTAAATGCATGACGGTGACCACAGACATATATATATATCCATTTACTGATTCTATAATTTCTTGAGAAAAAAAAATCAGGAGGGAAGTCAGAGGGAAGTGAAACAAACATTTTAAGCTTTTATTAAAAATTGTTGGGAAAACAATAAAATACGACACTGAGTTTTGAAAAAAAGTTTATGATTGGTCTTGATTTTTTTTTAATAAAGATAGAAACAATTTTTTGTCCCAAGAAAAAAAAAACAATGCCCCCTTTTTAGCCACACCGACGAATGGAGAATTCCAAATAGGGTCACAAGGTCACATTTTAAAACTTTTTCAGTCGCCCAGTCTCAAAAAGCAATTTTGACTGGCAATGTTTTTAGTCGAATTATATTTTTGCAGGTCAGGTTGCAAAGTGGCAGGTCGGATTTGACCATGTTGACAACGGTCCTAAAAAATGTTGAATCAAACGATATGAACCTACGCAGTTTTATATTATAAGACTGACACACACCAGTGTGCTAACTGTGCTGGGTGAGGTGCTGTAACTTGATATACATGTATCATTAAGTTACAGTACTGTTAGGATTTGCCTGCCTATTTACAAGGACTTTCTATACTAACTGTTAGTATAGACTGTCCCTGGCTTGAAAGTATGGTTCTCTGCTCAGCAACGGGTGCGTGATTAGCAAATCAAATATCTTGTAGCAGTAAAATACCTCAGGGGGTGGGGGGCACTTCAATACTTAATTGATAGGGGTGTCGCTGGGGTTCTGTTACCCCACCCTTTTCATATAATTTAGATCTTAAAAATGTATACCTTTTCATATATTGCGTGGGTAAAATTGTAACCTTTTCCCATATTGATTGGGTTTCGTGGGGTGTGTTGGAAAAGTGGAATATTTAAGGCTAAGATTCTGTGTGTTATGTTTACTTGATTGAAGATTACGGCGAGACTTTCGGCTGTGAAAAAATGACAAAATACAAGTAATTGGAACTTTATCGACCTTATCATATATTTCTGATAGTTTTCCCCTGCACCTATTCCCATATTTTCAAGTTGGAAAAGTGACCTATTCCAGCGGCACGTCCTATCATCTTGTTTATAGGAAGTGCCCCCCCCTCCCCGATTAAGATACACAAATAAATAATACCTTAATTCAGGAGCACAGTCTGTCTTTACCGCAAATAACTTCGAGATTAATATGTAAGTTTACTTTGCTGATCGATGTTCCTGTAATTCAGATTTATATTTATGTGTGATACCCCCGTCACTATTTATATTCACTCAAAGAAAGGGGTTCTCCGTTACTGGGAAAATCTTATCTGATTCAGGATCAATTTATCGGTTACACTCCCCTATCACCAGTGATTCTTTGTTGTAAGCTGACATTCTGAAAAAAGGTATACTGTTGACTATCAATTTGCACGATTAGTTACAGATGTCGACTCGGACTACTGCAAAAGACAATAATTCAGTTCACTGATTTAGATTGAATAGTGGTTCGGTTAATCCCCTGTTCCCCAAACAAGTAAGAATTAGGTTACATCTTTTGGTAGTCCAAATAATGACGTCTTGCAAGGCTATTTTATTTTTTTTTTCTATCTATCTATCTTCATATTTCCGCGATCAGTCACAACTTTGACTATTAACTATTATGTGCCCAGAAAAAAGTTAAAATAGCCTTGCAAGACGTCATAATTATTTGGACTAATCTTTTGGCAAATATGGTCGTACCACAGGGGTTTGTTACAATTTGCATGGTTTTCTATCCTTACGAACCCTGAAAAACTAACCAGGCCAGGTGATAAAAAATCTGTCTCCCCTTTTTATCCCACCAGAAAATCAAAAGGTTGTCTCCTTACACCTACATGACAAAAATATATACAAATATGGTATCATTGCCAATGTGACGGCTCTTCAACAGAAACTAAAGACGTAGAAGTTAACAACTATATAGGTCACCGTACAGATTTCAACAATGGGCTAAAAAGCCAAACTGCATAATAAGCTACAAAAGGCCAAAATAGATAGACAATATCTGACATGGGTAGAAATGTCCAGAATGTTGAAAAATAAATGTGGATAGTGTCCACATGTGGACACAGATGATGCCCCCGTTTGCATATCATATAGTTATAAAGGGACATAATTGAAGAACTGTAAAAGTGACGCTACCCAAATTTGAACTTGATCTGAGTTTTGTGGTAATAAGAATTGTGTGTAAGTCTCATAACATTTGGTTGAGGCTAACTTAAGTAGAGAACAAAAACTAAAAATTCAGGAATTTTTCTATTTGTAAACACGCATAACTCTAGAATGGTTGTGTATAAGTTTTTTAACATTTGGTTGAGACAAACTAAAGCAATTTTTATGTTTATAAAGGGACATAACTCAAGAATGGTAAAAGTGTTGCCACCAAATTTCGTACTTAATCTGTATTATGTAGTAATAAGCATTGTGTATAAGTTTCATATCATTTAGTTGAGGCAAACTAAAGTTAGAAAACGGAAACAAAAAATTTGTACTTGATCTTAGAATATTGCGTATAGGTATCATAATGTTTTGTTGGGGCAAACATAAGTTACAGAATGGAAACTAAAAATTTTGCAATCTTTCGATTTATAAAGGGGCATAACTCAATAATGGTTAAAGTGACACTACCCAAATTCAACATGATCTGTGTTTTATCAGTGGAAGTCAAAATTAAACATTGCATTGTATAAAGCATTGATTGTAGTTGATTCAACTATAATCATGGATCAAGGAAGATAACTCCAATTTAAAAAATTTCTTGATATTTAGAAGAAAATAAAAATTTTGCAATTTTTCCATTTCTAAAGGGGTATAACTCTAGAACGGTTAAAGTGACGCCACCAAAATTCAAACTTGATCTGTGTTTTGTGGTAATGAATATTGTGTATAAGTTTCATAACATTTGGTTGAGGCAAACTAAAATTAGAGAAAGAAAACAAAAAAATCAGCAATTTTTCCATTTGTAAAGGGGCATAACTCTAGAACGGTAAAATTGACGCCACCAAAATTCAAACTTGATCTGTGTTTTGTGGTAATAAGCATTGTGTATAAATTTCATAACATTTGGTTGAGGCAAACTAAAGTTAGAGAACGGAAACGATAAATTCAGCAATTTTCCATTTGTAAAGGGGCATAACTCTAGAAAGGTAAAATTGACGCCACCAAAATTCAAACTTGATCTGTGTTTTGTGGTAATAAGCATTGTGTATAAATTTCATAACATTTGGTTGAGGCAAACTAAAGTTAGAGAACGGAAACCAATTTTGGGACGTACGTACGTACAGACGGACAAGGTTAAAACTTAATGCCCCCTCCGCTACGGCGGGGGCATAAAAAATCTACTGTCCATTTTAAATCTTGGGTAAACTCCTCATACTATACTGCCTGGTCTGGTGGTAGCGTGTTCACCTCAAGTGCAGAAGGTTGTTTATTTTGAACCCAACCGGGTAAAACCAAAGACTTTAAAGTTGGTATTTGCTGCTTCTCCCTTAAGCACGCAGTATTATTAAGGAGTAAGAGCAAATACTGGTTTGTTCAGAGTCAGAATAATTTGTCAATGTAAGGTGACATGTCTCTCTGAGAACTAGTGTAAGAGATAAATTAGTCCTGGTAAAAATAATGAAAATTGTCTGGTCAGACAAATATAACTAGTACAGTATTAAAAGTCCATGGATACAGAATTTACTAGTATATTTAGTCCGATGTCAGTAATTTATGTCCCCAGACTAATTGTCCTAGTCCATGACATCACTATTCCGGGGTAAAAATGTCCAGGTTTTACTAATACTGTATGCATCATGTCAAGTATATTTGGTGTATGAACATTTTTAAGGATGTATGTTTGTCTGGCATGTTTTATTCGACCTTGACCTAATTTTTATGGTTCATTGCTCAATGTTATTTTTTTGTTTTTTGGTCACTTTTTCTATTTCCTTATTTTCAAATTAGCAATAGGTCAACTATATTTGGTGTATGGAATGATTGTAAGGTGCATATGTCTGACTGAGAAGTTTCATCTTACCTTGACTTTATTTTCATAGTACATTGGACAATGTTTAGTTTTTGTGGTTTGATCTATTTTTCAGATACTGTTAGCAATAAGGCCCCTATATTTGGTGAATGGAATGATTGTAAGATGCACATGTCTGTCTAGCATGTTTTATATGACCTTGACCTCATTTTCATGGTTCATTGGTCAATGAAAAGTTTGCATTGTTTTGTCAGTTTATCATATGCTTTAAGCAACAGGTAAATTATATTTGACTGATGTAACGATTGTAAGGTGTGCATGTCTGTCTGGCAGATTCATATAACCATGGCCTCATTTTATGGTTCGTTGGTCAATGCTAAGTTTTCTTGGTTTTTTCATTTTATCAGATATTATAAGCATATGTCTACTTGTTGGTGTATGGAATAACTACAAGGTGTCATATAAAAATAAGAAGATGTCTGTCTGCCAAGGTTAATATTACTGTGACCTCATTTTCATAGAATATTGATAATATTAAACAGCAAAAATGATTAGCAAGACAAGATATACAAATGATCCAAAATTGTCAGTTGCCTACTAGTACTAATTATGTGATAGTAGTTATTGTCATTAAATGATAATGTTTACCCTTCTATGTGTAGGGCAAGGACATTAAAGATAAAGGGAAACTATAAACAAAAGAAATTATCAACAAAAATAGAAATATAGACGTCAACAAAGCCTAAATGGTAAGTCCACTTCTATAAAAGTTATTGCCCTTGAATAATGATTATTATGAAAATAAGATGTGGTATGATAAATGAGAAAACTATCCACCAGAGTTCAATTAAGTGGATGTAAGCAATGCAATTACTTATTAGAGGCCAATAATGACCTGTAAATAATGAGAAAACCCATACCCTATACATGACATAGTCATCTATAAAAGACACCACAAACAAAATTTGGAACAAAACATAAATTCAAACTTCAAATATACCAGACTAATTTATAAAAAAAAAACAAGTTTTGAAAAAACAAATATGACGGACGTGAACCAACATCAACCACTGAACTATGTACAGGCTCCTGATTTTGGACAGGCAAAATATGGCAGGGTTGATATAAAGATAAGAAGCGGTATGATAGCCAATGAGACTTTTCTCCAATAGAGATCAAATGACATTAAATTTAACAAAATTAGTTCACTGTACAGTCTTCGACAATGAGCAAACCCTATACTGCATGGTAATCTATAAAAGGCCATGAATAACAAATGTAAAACAATTCAAAAAGGGCATGGTGTCTATCCATGCTAAACATGCTTGGGGGAAACACCACAAAGGCGAAAGCTAAGTGCCTGATTTTTGCACAAAACAAAAAACAAAAAACAAATATGATATATATCAACAATTGACAACCACTGAATAACAGGCCCCTGACTTGGGACAGCCACTTACAAAATGTGGCATGGTTTAACATGTTTGCTGGCGCCAAATCCTCCTCTAATTAAGGACAGTGGTGTAAGTCAGTTCATTTAAATATAAAAACTATAAAATCAGTTGAAAAGGGCTATTTTCTGCTCTTTGGTCAGGTTATTTTGATACATTCCCGTTTTCATTCTCAATTTCATTAACTCATTAGAATGCAACAAAGCAGAAAAACAGCTACCAAAAAAACAGACCGGATGTGGCTGGAAATTTATTCTTTCCCTTTAACAAAAAAGACTCAACATACAGATCTATTAGTACTCACATTTACTGACAGCTAATTCAAAGTAAATATCAACTAATAAAATAAACATTTTGTGAGCACCCAACCCACCCCTAACCTGGGACAGTGGTTTTAATAACAGCACAACATTTGAACAAACTGTAAACATTTGTTGCAATTGGCTTAACTCAAAAGACTGCAACAAGGCACAAAAAACAACTAATATGAAAACCATAGACACAAAGCACTGAAATAAGAGTTCTTACAATTTTAAATATTCAAATGAAAGTTTTATCAAAATGTACATAAACATGATAAAATAGCCATTTTATTGCTGTACATGTGTATTTCTCTTCATTTATAATTTTTGAGTTTTGTGTATTTGTAGGTCAGACATCTTGGTTTTCATGATCATCATTCAACAAGTCAATACTGAACGGAAAACTTAAAGTTGATATTTTTCTACATAGTGTGACTTTTTTATTAATTTGAAATGGAATGTGTTTTTTTCCTTCATAAGAAAGAGGAAATTTCATCATAATGACTATAAACAAAAAGGCGTCATATCATCATGATCATAGATGCACAAGAACTTAATCATGTAAATGCAACAACGTAATTATCAATTGAAAGAAAGGAGGAATGAAAAAATATATTAGTATTTTGTTGTCCAAATGAACTTGCTTTGTCCACTCATTTAAATCGCTCCATCCAATAAAGATGTACGGAGGAAGATTTTTGAAGAACAGATTGCAAAAGAGGTTTTGTCTAAGAATTGTAGGAATATTCTAGTGGATGAAATAATTTATTTACTTGACTCTTATATAGTGGACTGAATAATTGTACATAGCAAGCTGAAACAAGAAAAACTAAAACTCAGTCAGAATATGAAATATTTTATTCAGTTCTATTTTTCATAATAAAACAAACAAGACAAAGATTTCAAATCAATATTTCTTTCTTTTATTAAGACATGTCATCATTTCATTTCAGTTAAAGGATTTTATTTTTTGACTTTAAATAGTATTATTATTTCCAAAATAATAATAATCTTTATTGTCATATAAACAAATTAAAAACATGTTTGTGACAAAATGAAAAAAACCAAAATACACTCATATATATCTTATTTAATTTTTTACTACCAAACAGTATTCATTGTAACATACACATTACTGTATATTTATAATTTGAATTCCATAGGATTTTATTTTGTCCCATGGGATATTAAAAATCCCATGGGATAATTCTAGTCCCATGGGATTTTTTTTGTCCCATGGGACAACAAATATCCCATGGGACAACAATTATCCCATGGGACTCAAAAAAATCCTATGGGATTTAACCAAAATCCCATGGGATAATGGTCAATCCCATGGGATTTGCCCTATCCCATGGGATATTGAAAATCCCATGTTTTTCTAAATCAAATTACAAAATATATACAATAATAACAGCAGAAAAGCAATGAAATTATTGAATCCCATGTAATTCCGCACATTTTGGTTATATACACGACATTGTAGGTCTAAGGAGAGGCGGCGGCGGATTTGCAAATGAGTGTTTTGCAAATTAAAAGTGTCCAGTGTTAAATCATTCGCGCAAACAAATTTTAATGCCCAGAATAACAATTTCTACTTATTTACCATTTCCACCTAAATAATCAGATGGCTTCTTTGAATGACTCCTTTCCAGATTGTCCCCCTAAAATGATGACTTTTGACTTATTCGCGAGGTGTGCCTTTAACATCGAAAATTATGATAGGTTGTAACTATAAAATAATCAACAATGCAAAATATATTTTTGACAGGTGAGCAATTCATGCTATCTTGTAATTTTAGTTTAATTAATAAACACTTATCCGATTTATGCAGCAAGATATTTTCTCTCGAATATATGAGACAGACTACAATGTATATAGAAGCTTCTGAATATAGTCTACTATTTTACTGTATGTCAATACTCTTATCCCGGAAATAAAAGTGAGTTCTCATTTGAATAGTTTCTTTGATGCTGTTGGTTTTTTCTCCTTTCTTTCGGAATGAAACAAAGTTTCTTGTAAACTTGTGAAACTGCTAGCATCTTATAAATAAAGTAAATGCGCCTTGAGCAGTGTGGACAGTGCCGTGATATATACCTCCAAACTTGTTTGTAGGAGATGTAAAAAAACGACCCTGTTAACAGAAAAAGAAACGAAAGGACCATGATATTATTGTTCAGATCATACCTCTTTCCGAAGAAATCTGCAATTTGACTTTTTATGTTGGTACTCTTATCCCGGAAATATGATGTAAAGAGAAAGTTTGTGTTGCAGGGAAAGCTGCTATGCTTTCCGTTTTCTCCGTTTTCTGCCCAAATATGACACAATATTGTTCCTTATGTTCTGTTCAACTACTCATATCATACCTTTTTAAATACTTTAATAAACTTACAAACGGACAGTTGTGTGGAAAGAATGATTCCTATATACCCTTAAAAATTGCATTACAATTTCATTTAATATGTCGGTACCCTTATCCCGGAAATATGTAAAAAGATAAAATAGGTATATGCTCCCTTTTTTTTTTTTTTTAGTTTTTTGCTCTGTGTTCAAGGCCTCACTGTGACTTTGAGATGATGCTTTGCACATGCTGATTTTGTGTCTTTGAAAGATATCCCATATCCTATACTTTCTATCAGGGTAGTAGCTCCGATGTCTAAGTTGTTTTCTAATAATCATATTCTTTTCAAGGTGCTCACATCATACATTTTTGAATATTTGTACGGTCTAAACAGACATTCAAGCAAACAGAATATATTAGCATTTACTTCAAACTGTGTTTGCAATACACAGTAAAACGAAATAGCGACTAAACAGTGCTATTCTTTTTTTATTTTTACCATTTTCCATATCAGTCTCAAAAATTTAGCCTGTAATTTTATATCATACTAGAACACACCCGCGAAATCACGGGCATTTAATGCGTGGTTGAAAGTATGTAAACTGTTGTAGGATGAATTTTCGTAAAATATTTTATGACTGGCTAATTTCAGATTAAAATTTTGTTAATCAATGTTTTTTTAATTTTTTTTAGTATTTCCTGTCTATTTGTATTACTTTATTAACGTATTTGATAATGACATCACTATTTCTTTGTTTTCTAGCAATGTGCAGTTTACTATCCATATCCGTATACTGAAGGATTTTTCAGTATACGGATATGGATAGTAAACCGCACATTGCTAGAAAACAAAGAAATAGTGATGTCAACGTCAAGTACGTTAATAAAGTATTACAAATAGACAGGAAATACTAAAACAAATTAAAAAACATTGATTAACAAAACTTTAATCTGCTAACCGAGTCCCTGTGGTCAGCGACCGCCGTGGATAGTAAACTTGGAACTGATAGTAAATTGCAAATACATTTTATTAATAGTATATGTATGATCATAGTATA
Source organism: Mytilus californianus (assembly GCF_021869535.1). Taxonomy (NCBI): domain Eukaryota; kingdom Metazoa; phylum Mollusca; class Bivalvia; order Mytilida; family Mytilidae; genus Mytilus; species Mytilus californianus. Next base: position 28,785,308 of record NW_026262690.1, on the reverse strand, counting down.
CAGAAAACCGTGAAAATAATTGTCCTGTCCCAAGTACTTTGGAAAATTATGCGCAATTTTAAAACAGTTCTAAACGGAAGTCTTGTTTATGACTTAAAAGTCCGTCCGATGACGGAAACAATATCCGGACGCCTTTTTTTGTTTCGTTTTTCTCCCAAAATAACCCAAACTGAATTATCATGCGACTATGCATGGTACCTATAGGACACAGGGGCATGATGATTAATTTATTGTGGAAGGAAGAGAAGCGACACACAAAATGAGGTCTTCTCGTTTAATAGTATAGATGTCGATACTCTTATCCCGGAAATATGTTTAAATATGAAGGGAAAATATGAAATGCAGGGAAAAGTGGCTAGTTACAGGAATGCTTTAATGTAACATATTTCCGGGATAAGAGTACCTACATATGATATAAAATTACAGGCTAAATTTCGCGGTCAGTATAATTTCAATATACAAATCATTTCACTTTCAAGTCATATATAAAGCGACGATGTGTATACTTTTATCTAAATAAAAATCATACAATTCTATATCTTTTTCAAAAAGATTATATCTAAATCGAAATTTATCTGAAAAAAATTGCTTACATTTTACTTAATATGTCGATACCCTTATCCCGGAAATATGTTCAAAAGAGAAAATACGTATTAATACTCCTTTTCTTTTTTTTATTATGCCAGTCCAAATTCCAAACCATTCATTCCAGTCGACATACCATACAAAACGTGCCTACTCTGTATTGTTTATAGTTTCTCTCCTGAATATTTATTATAAATTGCAACTGGAATTCGGTGTGAGTCAATGCTCCGTGTTTAAGGCCGAACTTTTACCTATAATTGTTTACTTTTAACACATTGTGACTTGGATGGCAAGTTGTCTCATTGGCATTCGTGCCACATCTTTTTGTTGTTATTTAAGCAAACAACAATCAATTAGTCAACCAATTTTAATATTAATTACTTGTTTTTTATCCCATGTATTTCATATAAAATGATCAAACCAAAAAATTACCCCACTTGTATCATTGAATAAATATATTTCATAATCATGGATTCAGTTAAAAAAAAACTATATACAACATTTAGAGAATGAAGCTTCGAAACCTCTTTAATAACATTTATTCGGTGATCAAACTGCATACAAACCAAACAATGTCTGAAACAATCTCTTTAATACTAGTACTTTGTTTTATGTATAGATGTTGTACGAATTAAGATGAAACAATATGAATGTTTAAATAACATTGTATCAACCTATCATGACATGCTAAAATCTAATAACCTACAAAAATGTACATATTTGTTATTATAAAGATATCTTTTCAATACAATGCAACTTAAAATATGCAAGATTGGAAACTATAATAAACTTATTGTCTGTATTTGTAATCTCAAGACGTTGACGAAGCTAAGATGATTGTAAATATTGCGTTACATTAGGTACAAAACATCTATTTGACATCTCAAAATTACACCTCTATTTCACTAAGTTTATTGATACAAATCTATTCCTCTGCTTCGTCTGAATTGTAGTCTTCTTCTTGGTCAGGGTTTCTTATCCTAAGTAGATATTGAACAAGATCATAATTACTGTCCTCATTCAAAGTAATTATACAATTGCTGTAGATATTAGACATACATGTGTGATTGAACAACGAAGCCCATCGACGAACATCATTGGTGAGGTATACAACATAAAGTCCACTGAAGATTAATGCCATATATGACCGAAAGTCGTCATATAAATCCATAAACGGGTGGTTTACTAGTATGAATTCTCCGCCAATCTCATGTTTAAATGGTAAAACAAATCCATGTAATTTTAAAAAGTGATAAAACACCATTGACCGTTCATCTTTTGATAGTAGAATTCCTTTGCCGAATGATTGATCTTCAAACTCAAGTAACTTATGCTGGAGCCACTTGTTAATCAGTTCGAAGTTTTGGTCATTTGACAAAAGTATATCATTTTCGTGAAGCGTATCCGTTGAATCATTTGGTCCTTTATGTGGCTTACCAACGCTTATTTCGTTGTCATCATCGGGGTCAAAGTTTTCTTCTAGCATACTGTCAAGGGTAGTATTTGAGTACAGATCAACATCAAACTTGTCATGGTCTTTATTGCGGTCTATTTGCTTAATATCTTCAGAGAAATTGAATAAACATTGATTTTCAGTGTGGATTGTTCCACAACGATGGCATAATATTTCATTTGTGTTATTCAAGGAATTACACGTATTACAATCAAGGGTTCCGCATACTTCGCACAACATATTATGGTCTGCGCAATCAACGTGTTCGCCAATGGATTGTGCTTGATCGGGTATCAAACTTAAATAGTGAAATTCGGCTATATGTCCTAAGTATAAAGTCTGCTCCAGTGCAACATCTCGTGGTATTATTCTTACAGGTTGAGAGTTTGGTCAACTTGATAATATTAGAATTGGAATCCGGAACAGACATGCGGCAGCAACAAGCACGGTATTATCACCCCATTCTCCATCACGTTCCATTCTTTCCAAATAATCATTCCAGTCTACATCGACCGTAAAATCACGAAAATCAACAGTTCCATCAGAAAAATCAAGGACAGGTTTATTACGTAAAGAGTCAACTATCATATGACGTAATCTTGTGTAAGAAATTTGGATCCCTACTCGTGAAAGGTGCAAGGACAGCGCATGAAACATACAGTTACCATCCGATGGTATATCCCGGTCGACATGTAGATCTTCTTTCGCTGCATTTTGTTGAAGTTCAATCATTTTATCATGCATGGCTTCTTTGTATGATGTTGACATTACTCTGCTTTCGGTAATTATATCATTTAGTTCCTGAAGGATATTAAAAACTCGTTCATTTTCGCCCTGCAAGTTTATGTTCTTTCTTTTTGTGTTTTCTTTTGCTCTCTGATTTTTTTCTCTTTCTTTACTTGCTATTTTGGAAGTGATCATATCTACCCCAAACCAATCACTGGAAGTTGTTTTCTCCTGCGTTGTATACTTAACTTTGTATTTATGTAGATCTTTATTTGTCGCATTTATAATTCCTTCTAATACCCTTGGCGCTGCGATCGATGACCCTCCTCTATACACTCTTTGTCTTTGCCTATAAATTTTACGTATACTTCATCGCCTATACTATATTCGGATGGTGGAAATTTTGCCAAACCATTTTTCTGCATATTTGCTCTAGCTTTTTTCGAAATGTTAAATGCCTGACTTCTAACTTTTTCAATTTGCCTTATTCTTTCTGCACAGTCTTCACTCGGTATAAATGTCATATTCGACTCGTTTGCAAATTCAATTGATATGTCTTCTAAGTTTGTATTTGTGAAATTACATTTTTGTGTTACAGAATTTGGTTTGATTCCCAATAAACATTCATAAGGTGATATTCCCAAAGACGAGTGAACTGCGTTATTGTAAATACTTTGTAAATTCGGAAGATTCGTCACCCAATCGCAAATGCCTCCAAATTTTGAATTAATTAGATCAAAACGAATTTTGTCTTTCCAGGTCCCATGAGATCTTTCTATTTTCCCCTGGCTCTGCGGATGGTAACTTGAACTGTATATCAATTTGATGTTCATATCTTTACAGAGGCGTGTAACAACACCTTTGAACTCTGAACCTTGGTCACTTTGTAATATTTTCGGGTTTCCAAATTCCGCGTATATCTCACGTAGCTTAGCAGCAACTTTTTCCGAGCTCTTATCAGACATTGGTAGCAACCACACAAATCTTGTGAACACATCCATTGTTGACAGAATATATTTATACGAAACATCGTCTTTCTCTACTATGAGCTTACGCATGTCCACAAGGTCAACTTGGTGTCTTTCCATTGGTTGTTTGGCATCAACGGGTATAAGTGGTGCTTTATTTGAAAACAATGGTCGTTTTTGTATCTGCATATCGTTATTAGATATGTATCTTTGTATCATAGGCTCCCCGATTCCAAAGTAATGTTCTTTAATTTGATGGTAGAGTTTTCTTGCCCCATCCGCTTTGCTTAAAGTGTAAAAAAATTTCTATACACTTATCCAATTCCTCCCACGGAAGAACAATTTTCCCATCAATCGTAATCCTGTTAGTTTGTTTACCAAGATACGGATCAATTATCAGTGCTTTCCGAAGTTTCTTTTTTTCCAGACTATTCCTTTCTTTTACTGGAATAACTTCCCTCCTTGACAAAAGATTCGTTAAAATTCGATAATCTGAACAACTTAACTTTGGAGTCCTTCTTCTCTGTCCCTGAAAATAAAGATTAATGATTTCACCGTTGAGTCATAATCTTTAAATTTAAGGAAAATAAGGACAAAGCAAACTTTTGATAAAGGTAGCGACAAATATGCCGACGGTTATGACATCCAAACGATGACGTAATTTTAAGGGAATCTATAAACGCTTCTTTTTCTTTTGTTAATTTTTATATGTTATTTTAGAATGCGTTCAGAAAAAAATAGAGGTTTCACCAAAACTCTATAACTTTTAAGGAGACCACTCTTATTATTTCAATTGAGTATGTTCGGACATATACGAATAGTCAAATGCGTTTTGTTAAAATATACTTTTTCCCTTTTTTGGTCTTTCGGAAAATGTTTTGTATGCTGTATTTAGATCCTGCTACCTAAACATTTGTTTTGCTTGCATACGTAAAAAAAATGTTGTTTTTGTCAAACGCAATCATATTTTTTATTAGGTTTGAACGTTGTTTTCAATTCAGATTTGTTTATGTGTACACATTTTTGCACCTCATGTTTGCAGACTACCATCTTTTCCGCAGGTTAATTGTTTTCTGTTTGGTAATACATTAATAATAAGATCCATTTTGTTACACCTTGTGATCCGTTTTTTGGACAATCGCCAATGGCAGTCAGCACTGTTTTAGAACATCCGTTGTTCGACCTGCTAGTCAAATGCGTTTTGTTAAAATATACTTTTTCATTTTTTTGATCTTTTGAAAAATGTTCTTTGTGCTGTAATTAGACCCCTCTACCAAGAAATTTGTTTTGCATGCACACGTTTAAAAATTGGGGTTTTTATCAAACGCAATCATAGACGAATTATATGTACTGCCCGAAGGGTGACTGAGGAATAGAAATAGGATCACTTGGTCTTCTTCCGACCGGCAGTAAGACGCTTACCAAAGTGGGGCGTGTGTTTGGCTGTGCGGGATGTATAAGTTTGCAGCCACGTCCGGTCAGAATGGGGACGTTAAATCCAATGCCTCGTGTAAAGAGAGTGCAACGCTCTTTGAACGTTAAGAACCCATGCAACAACTCTTTGAGGGGTCCGTAGGTGGCATGTTGCAAGGCAAAATTTCTGTCCCTATCCAATATACCCGCATTTTCTAGATGCAGTCCAAATTTCCCTGTCTATCATCCCGGATGGCCTCTTTTACAAGACCTACCTATTGCATTTATTGTTAACTTATTCTCGTCCTGAACACGCATGAAATATTTGCCACTGGACGTTATGTACTGTGTTACAACGATAGATAAAAACTGACGAGGAAAGGTAGCACCCGGCCATCGAAAGTTGTATTATAGAGCCTAGTTAGTCGAGTAGTCTAGCGCGTCGGGCATAGTGCAAGGCGATTTAGTGCCACGATATTTCAGTAGCATGAGTTCGAATCCCGAGCAGGGAAAAACAAAAAAATGCTTTAACAAATTTACAGATCTAACATTATTGGGCTGATATTAAGACGAATTATACATATACATATAATACAGATAATGGCTGTCGTAAAGTTGTCTCATGTTTAGACGTATAGGCTTTAATATGTATATATATAAGCTTAGCCTGGCATAGATAGTATACATTATACATATAATACGAATTTTTACTTCAAGAGTCATAAGATACGGTTAACAACGGAAGCCTGTTAAGGACCTCTACAAACTATAATTTTAGTCCGAGTTCACGATTTTTTTTTTATCACGGATTAAGTTCGGAGTAAAGAATCTTAGAAATTACAGTTCTCACAGAATTTTATAATTCTTAAATTCGTTAATGCAGTTTTTCGACTTTGACCTGGAGATCAATCTGCTGATATCTCTTCGGTTTGTCTGTTCCCGCCGAGCAGCCCGGTGGTTCTCTCCGAGTACTTCGGCTTCCTCCTGCATAATAACAGATTCTGCCCGGTGTCCTAACACTCCCTGATGTTGGTGTGGGGATTGTCCTTGTAAATATTGAACATTGTAAATACGTTAGTGACACATCTCCATTAATCCCGATAGGGAGTGTACAAGGATTCCACTGTACCCTCGCAGTTCTCGAGGGGTGCTTCATAAACGGACGGATCTACGTACATACATGTACATACATACATATTCATTATAAAAAACAGTAACAACTTATTCTACAGATTCGTTATCACGAATAAATCAGTGTGTGTTTTACCTCGTGTCGATGGTTTGAGTCAAGCAACCAGTTGCTTAAAGTTACGACACATGGAGTTAATATATGTTGTCCCAGGTTAGGGGAAAGTTGAGCGCTCACAACAAACATGTTTACCCCCCCCCCCCCCCCCCCCCCTTCCCCTTCCTTAATGTGTCTGTCCCAAGTCATAAGCCTTTAGTTTAGTAATTGTCGTTGGTGCATGTCTGTCATATTTGTTTTTCGTAAATTATTTTGTTATGAAATAGGACGTTAATTTTCTCGTTCGCATTGTTTCTCGTTTTTCATGTTGGAGCCTGTTATAGCGAACTATACTGTATGAGTTTTTTCTCATTGTTCAAGGTCGTAAGGTGGCCTATGTTTGCTTATATCCACTTCAATTGAACTCTGGTGGAGAGTTGTCTCATTGGCAATCATACATCTATCACATCTCCTTATCTTTAAAATTATAATGTGTGATAAATAGATCTAATTACAAATACTGATAACGATTTTAATCCTTAATCGTGATTTTTCAAAGTCGTGATCTCGAATTCAAAGTACATTTTGGAGATCCTGTAAAGGCTTATGTAGTTCATAGACTAAGTCGATCTTTTATCATTTATAGGACTGCTATGTACATACTACTTCTAAATAGCAGATAGACCAAAGTAAAATTGTAAAAATGTATTATGCATACACATAGGCGTTTTTCCTAAAAAAAATTATTATCAGGCACATGCATTTCCAATATGAAGTACAACAATAGGGGATAAAAAAAAATTAACTTCAGAGAAAATAAACGACTAGATTTCGTTCGAAGTGCGCCGAAAATTTAACAATTTAATATTTAAATATACATACCATTCAGATGCGAACTTTTGCTAATGTTGAATTTCAGAAGGAGCAGCAATAAAACGATTGTATATCAGGAATTGAAATTTAAATATCTTTTTTAAAAGCAGACAACTTTGGGATATATTATGATTTTTTTTATAGCATTTACAAAGTGAAAACTGAGTTTATGAATTAAAATTTCAAACTATACAGAAAATTAAGAAAATTTGCAGGAATGCATGTTTAACACCGCGATGTCAAAACAGTATTTAAGATTATACAAGTACACATAATTTAAACTTGACACCTGTTAGATTCTTTTTTCGGAACGCATAGTGTATTTAGTTTTAATCGTATGATAACCTATTGAAGAAAGTTAAAATGTTTGAAACACGATGCTAGATTACGCTATCCATTCACTTTATTTATTTGAAGGCTAATTAGTAATGACTGGTTGTTGACAGATTTATTAATTTTGTAATGGTTGGTTCAGTTGCATATACTGCTTATTTCGACACATTAAAACAAACAAAGGGGGTTTAGAGTGGTGGTACCTTTATAGTTTAGCTCAAGATTTTTTGTAGACACTGTTAGTGTATAAAATATTCTATTAAATTACTTGATTTTTATTCCAGGAAAATACGAAAGTCCATATATATATCAAAATATTTAAGTTAAAAAAACGTCGCATTTGTAAACTTAAATTGTAGAGTTAATGAGAAGGGGAAAAATAAATAATATACTAGTTATTTCGGGGCCTTTTATAGCCGACTATGCGGTATGGGCTTTGCTCATTGTTGAAGGCCGTACGGTGACCTATAGTTGTCAATTTCTGTGTCATTTTGGTCTCTTGTGGAGAGTTGTCTCATTGGCAATCATACCACATCTTCTTTTTTTATAGTATGAGCTTACCAGGAGTTCATTTAAATACGAGCACGCTCAAACCAATCGATCTGCAATTTTTTTGTATGTATTATATGTATACACGGTGTACTCTCTAAATAATATTATAAAATCACAGAAGAAAAACAAAATAAATAAAAATATGATATGTGTTTTATTTCTGTCGGATCAGTACTATTTGAATTTGATTTATGATAAATTGTTTGTGTTGCTGTACAGTATTTGAGGCTGTACTTTCCGATTAAATCATTACTACAACTGTTTAATCACCGGCAAAATTGAAATATCGAGTTTAAGGTATTGTATCCACACCTATTTTCTTATCCACAAAGAATAAAGTTTTAAGTTACACACATTTTAATCCCCCCCCTTTTACACCCTCGCAAAATAAAATATCGCCCCATTGTCATATAATGTAAGAGTTTGATGTTCAAAACCATAGAACAAAATGAGTTATTAGGTTTAGAACACTTACCTATCTAAACCTAAGATATCTTACGACTTTTCTTCCTCGACAAACCATAAATTTTTCCTTGAACCCTCACAATATATTTTCGGTATTTGAGAACATGTCAATATAATCAAATAGGGTAAGTTGGGTTATGGTTGGAGCGTTATAAGTTACAAAAATGTATCTTGTTTATCTCTAATCATTTGGATTTAATTATTTTGACACGAGTGAATTTTATTTGTCAAAACGATTTCGGCATATTACTAGCACTATGATGATTAATAGAATTGTGTGTACAAGGATTTATCAATCAAAAAATACCCACAAATAATTAATACATACCTTTTCTTTTTCATCTCTGTGAGAGTTGACATTTTTCATCAGAAGAAATAATAAAAAGTTAAGCAGCATCAATATTGTTGAAAACTTCATCTTGATATTACGGACTTCGGAAATAGCGCGAACTAGAGCTGGTTCCTATTTCAAGTTTTTTAAGGGGTAACAGATACACGGGAGACATAATTTTAGATCTCGGCAGCTATGATTCTTATTTCGGTATTAGTTGAATGAATTTGTAACTAAATTAATAGTAAATGCAAAAAAAATACAATTCATCAATATAACTTACGATGTCAAATAATAGAACCGTTTGTTAATACTTGTAGGTATATTTTTTGGAAAAAAATGAAATTTCCAGGATAAGTGTATTTTGTAAGAGTAAATTATCGGGCTAAAAGTAATTCCTGGATAAGTGTATAACAGACGTCGTCAAGACCACACCTGTGTACAAAAAGATTATACTAACGGGTTTAATTTTCTTTCATTTACAGATCATTGATGTCGGATCATGCATGCTTTTTTCGTACACATATTTACGAGAGCACAGAATTGTATTTTAATGCACGTTTAGAATTTCACTAATATTTACGAACTTTGGAGAGATAACAACTCATTGATTTTAAGGGGTGGTGGCGGACCTTAGATGATTAGTAAAGATAAATTGCATGTACCCATCATGATAGCTGTAATAAGTTAATTTGTTCATTTTTCCATTTCAGTGGCATGGAACCCCCAAAAATGACACGTACCATTTCGACAAAAACTCTCCAGTTAAATCAAGTCGCGACTAACATTTTGAACATATCTTTTTTGTCGATATCCCTAACTTTTTTCTGAGTAAATGCAGCGTGAAGTGAATGTCAAAATTTAGAACATGACCTTAACCTTTAACCTTGACCTCATTTTCTTAGTTGGGACCCAAGGACCTCAAATAAAAGGAATCTAGGTTTATACGGTTTATGAGTTCATATGCATATCACTTATATCAAATGCATAAGGGGAAAAAACTCTCATATGGAGTCTCCGGATGGCTTCACTCAAAATTATTGGTCAGATCCTGAGGATATAACGAGCAAATTAGTGAAATAATTTTGTCGTAATCTTTTACGGTTGCGAAGGAGTAGTGGACACAAGAAAAACAGTGTTTGTGGAGATAACTCTTACAACATAAAGTGTTCGGTTAAACGGTGTCAGTTTCAAAAGCGCAACAGTTCGATATCATATACGAAAAATCTAAGCGACATCTTGCGAAACCACAATACAGCGCAAGAACAAAATGTGGCGGAAGAAAAAAAAATAATCAGAACAAAAGCAATAGGTCTTTCCACGGAAAAGTGGAAAGACCTAATAAGGACACAGTTACTTAATGAGAATTGAGTTCGCACTAATAAACACTAAATATCAAGAATTATCCTGCAATCGACCTTTCTACTAGACTAATACAGGTGTACAGATAACACGAAGCGATATACGTATACTAGACCTACATAGTCTCCTGGTATCCTGCTTCTGTTGCGAGCGAACGGTTATGTCAAATTACTGTTTACGTCACAGTTCAATTTGGGGTCTTCATTGCGGTCCGCGTTTAAGTTATGTCAATTTCTTTCAAAAATAAATTCAACGATTGGGATGGAAAAAAATGTACAAAATTAATTGCAGGATAAAGACAATAACTGTTTAGTGTCTTTAAATATCAAGCTGTTGTTAGTCCCAAATTGTGTACAGAAAACGTTTTCTGTAACAGCGTCTTCTCGTTGCAAAGTCAATCTATCAGAGAAGGTTGAGAAAAGGAATAGAAATTATAATATGTTTGAAGGTGCGCTCCAGATATAATTCTGAAATATATGAACTCATCGTAAATGCGATTAAATAAAGGATATTGCTGAATATTGGGGATAAACCTAGTACATTACTAGTGTGTGTAGACCTACCAGTGCTTGGGGTAACATCCACCCAGTAAGCAATGCTTTGGTATAAGTCTGATTAAAAAGATGATTGTACTAAAATTCCTGTTAACAACTTGTAATTTTACTAAAACTAAAAAATCCAGCTCCTCCATGAAATGTTGAACTTTTGTTTGGTTTTAACTGCACTGTTTAAGCCGATTTGGATCTGGTCCTATAATATATTTTTAATGTGTTTTGATTTTCAAAAAAAAATGGCCTCGACTGTACCTGATGAAAGGTAAACCAGTATCATGTGATGTAAACTGGAGTTTTATCAGTATCTTTTATTAATGTGTTTCATGTCTTTAAAGAATTCGATCCCTGTTAAATTATGTAAAATAGTAATAACTTATCTTATCAAGGGACTATTAAGAGATTTGATTATGATAATTGATATACGATATATGCAATTGTCGATTTGTAAAGACCGCTTGTTGCCTTTTTAAAACATGTAATTTGTTTAATAATGTTCAAGGGTAGATGTCCTGTTAATGTTCCACGTATCACTTATTATTCATACAATTTATGTCTGTATAAAATGTTTATGCAAAAAGTGGCAAAACGTATTAATTTTTCCGACAAGTAGATTTGTAAACAAAATGATAAAACTTTTTTTCCAGTAAAACATATAATAATACTTGTCTTCCCGCATTTGCCACATAAAATTTGATTTAAAATGTGCATGTTTGTTTAATCTTCATAAGTGGAACTCCTTGTATAACTCTCTCAGGTTAAAGGCTCTTTTTTTTATTCCCGCAACATGTGTATTTGCAATTCACAAAGGACATCGCCAGGGGTTACCTTTTATTACAATTTTATGGTATTTTAGGTAAAGTAATTTTAATTTCCTGAATTTTGTAACTGTGAGAAACAAAAAAAAAAAATCATTGTTCACTTTAGACTACTTTTAATCTGAAATTATTCAAAATAAAACAAATCGTCTTTTATAGATTTAAAAAGCATAAAATTGAGACAGCCAAGACGTTGAAGTTCATGGAGAGTTAAATGCACAAAAGAAGCCAAATCAGAATAGCCACAATCATAGAATGTCAGCTTTTTCCTTAGAATTTTAATTTGTAAAACTTCAATATGTAATATCGATCTGTAAAATAATTTAAAACAAAACCACAAAACGATATCGTACAAAAATGAATGAATAATACTTCAGAGGATGTACGCAACTCTTTGATACATGTACCTGTACAAAATCCAAGAAACAAGTATAAAATACTAGCAAATAATGATGAGAGTTATTTAAAGCGTATTCAAAGTACTTATGCTTTATGTTTGTGCTGAAAGGTTGCCGTCATACAGTTTAATCGCGTAAAATGTACGGTAAAGTTAAAATCATAATTCGACTAAATGGGCATTGCATGAAGACACGATTCGCAATATCCGCAAAACCTAGAGTCATTTTTCTAGAATATCAATACAGAAAAGGTAAAAGAAATATTTCAGTCTGGTTCTAAACCACAAATTACAAATAAGCAAACCTTAACCGATCCTAAAAATGCCAGATACAATGATCCAGCAATAAATGTTTAGTAGTTAATAAGTCCACCAAGCTGGAAAGAAAACCTAAAAGATAACTCAAAACCTGTCTGAATCACAGACAAAACCAACATAAAAAGTCGAGTATAGAATTCCTTCAAGGGGAATCATATTTCTGGAACAAATAAAGTGATCGTGAATAAGATTAAATAAGTGGAATTGATAAATTATTGTAACCAGTACAGTACTATTGTTGATAAACTACCAGTGATTGAGGATACAATCCACCAAGGAGCCAGTGATTTGGTATCATCATGATTAAAATGATAAATATTTACATAGATGTCTGTTAAAAAACTTTTTAAGTTTACTAAAACTACGGTTTCAACTCCTTCGTGTTTTTGCTTCACCAATAGCACGTGCTTTGCACACTGGTTCGAATCATATGGTAATTCAGAAACTTCAAATTCGAGGAATTTTAAGTAAAAACATCAAATTCCCTTATGACACAAGTAAGCAAATGGAGATTCCTCCATTGGAATACAAACGTTTTTTTGTTAAAAGCACACGAGAAATCTGATGATGCTAAACTAAGAAAAAAGAACACAGAAGAGGCATTTCTTGAAGCTTACAGTAAAATATCTACTATATAGATAGATTGAAGAAGACATTATTGATAGATACTGTTTTATTTGGATATGAAGAATTGCCAAAAAAATAACAGATTTAGAAAATAAGACGCCATACAATGAAAACTTTAGATTTTTTACCATATAGTTTTACCAAATATTTTAACAGTTGTTGCTCATTTTTAATTGTTGAATAAATAAAAATTGCTGAAAACTGACGACATGATTTCATATCAGCAGGTATAAATTACTTTGAGCTTGTTTTCAGTAAATAAAGGCAACAGTAGTATACCGCTGTTCAAAACATAAATGTGTGCATTCTTAAATGAGATTTAACATTGTTTATCATTATTATTGTACTTGTGGTTTTTTATATATATTATACCGTTTAGAGTTAAGTGTTTTTCCTTTACTAATTGTTATTGTTTGTTCTTTAATGCGCATATTGTTCGTTTTTAAATCTATGTTCAAACGGGGAAAGTTGAGATCTAAAAGGAAACCTAGTCAAACCCTACATATATTCATGTGCTTGTCCCAGGTCAAGAACACTCAGTGGTTGTATAATGGCATATATCTATGTCTTGTGTTTATTGTTGAGAAATTTGGTGTTGATGGCAGGATTTGAAAGTTTCTGCTTGGATTTCTATTTGTTATTTCCGTCGTTGGTTTGCAGGCTCATTTGTTCATGCCCAACATTTTCTTATGGCATAGTTACAAAAACTCAAAGAATATTAGAACTGTAATACATATCTTTAGCAGTTGTTTTTCAAGTTGAAAAATGTTTAATTTATTGTTGAATATTGTCATTTTCAGTTTTACGATTGATTTAATTTCAATATTATATTAAAATATTAAGATATGAACAATACGGATGGCCATGGCCTAATAACTTATATTTTATTGCTTACTATACTGTAACTAAACATAAAATTGAGAATGGAAAAGGGGAATGTGTCAAAGAGAACAACCCGACCAAAGAGCAGAAAACATCCCAAGGCCCAAGTCTAAATCAATTAAGAGAAAACAAATCCGGGTTACAAACTAAAACCGAGGGAAACACATCAACTACAAGAGGAAAACAACAGAACAACAGAAACACTGAACTACAACAAAATCAAACGCCAACATACATAGAAACGGACTATTTGATACAACTGCCATATTCCTGACATGGTACAGGACATTTTAAAAAAAATGGTGGGTTGAACCTGGTTGTATGGCTAGCCAAACCACCCGCTTATATGGCAATGTTGAAAAATATCGCTAAAATGACAACACTACGTGACAGGAATACAGTACAAACAAACGCAAGAACACTCAGCACAGAGAAATGCATAAATAAATAATATAATAGTACATTACAACATGTAAACCGCAGAATAACAACGGACATCTCCCATTAACGACAGCACAGGACACCACAAACTGCGTGTCACATGAATGGATAAACGCCACAAAAAGTAATGTCTCGGACAATTTCGAAAATTAGTGCTGATCAAATATTTTAATGAGTTTCCCTTGGAAATATTGAATATATAGAAAATTGCTCTCGAGTCTTCAACTCTAGTGAGATAATTTTTAAAAGTTTAAAGAACAAATTTAAGTTTTTTTTTTTGTTATTGCCCTTGGACAGTACAGATAAAATATGTGCAACGCGGGGAACATTGGAACTCTGCTCAATTATCATATTTGAATAAAATCAGTAGATTGGAGGTATACTGATTGATTTATTCCGTCTAGGAAAACATGGTCGATTCATTAGTGGAAATTTGGCTTAGAGCTTCCAGTAACTGCCAGGACTTTAGATTGGTTTGCTTTTTTTTTCTTTTTGTTAGTCGTTTCATTGCCTTGTATCGATTTGATGAGTCAATCTCTTCCAACTGACTTTTTTAGTTTCTTCTAACGTTGTTCTGTTACATCACTGTCCCCAAGTTAGGGAGACGATGTAGCCCGCCACATTCTGTATGTGCGTGTCCGTAGTTAAGTGGTTATCGTTGTTGTCCGTCTGTCATAATTGTTTACCGTTGTATAGTACACGTACTACCTTTAACCAAAATCGTATGTTTTCTCTGTTTCATTGTTTAACATTTCCGTTTTCTCAGGATATTCTATTGTTTGCTATCCGATATTGTGTTTGCTCGTTATTTAAGGCTGTACGGTGACCTATAATTGTGCATCACCTTCTCGTTTTGGTATTTTTTGGTGGATAGTTATTTCATCGGCAATCGGTTGACATCTCCTTATTTTTATTTTAAGATATTAACAATACGCATGGCCATTGCTTTAACCTATTTTTAGGTTTAAACCAAATTTAGTTATTTTTTAATTATTTGTGTTAATATGATTTTTATACATAGGAACCTTCTTTTTAAATGGGGAATACATTTCAGTTCTTTAAAAGCTGTATTTTTCACAAATTCTTAAATTTACAATATATTCTTCCCCACAATTTTTGTATTTTCAGAATCTTATATATCCAGATTTTGATTTGTTATTCGAACGAACTGTTCCATTACTTTTAATGAACGTATTATCCATTATAAATACTTGAGTATAGACTTCTAAAACAACGGAAGTAAACTAAGCAGTTTTCTATCATAAAAGGTATGTTTCTAGGGGGTGATTTGGGTAAGCACATTGACCACTGATTATAGTTAAAGGTGAAAAAAATCAAGCATAATCGAATCAGACCAATACAAGACGTAATCGTTACCATAATGGCAAATATTCCGGTTTTTGGGATCGTATATTAGGGAGTAACTGTAACTGGCTTTTGTGTGCCTTTCTAATTCCCGCTGATTGAGATAAAAAAAAAATAGGAGGGATAGAGTACTTAAAACCTGTTAAATCCCGTAACATATTAAACTAACTAGTCCCGAATTGGAACTCATTAGTGAATCGCTTTGCCTAGCCCTTTTGGAGTTGAAACTTAACTTACTAACGTTTTATATCATGTGTTTTGTATATTTTTCGAGCGTTCTGTGCTGTTGTTCAAGCAACACCAGTCGGTGATGTCAATTAAACGTATATCATACGTTTTATTATACGAATGGGTTTGTACTGGCCTGACGCAATAAGTTTAAACCAGTGATTGATTTTAGGTAGAGATAACACAATCAGGAGCTGTCTTTTATTCTACAACCAATCCAAATATGGTGAAAAACTGAAAGAAAAAAAAAAGAAAAATACACATTACAACGAACCCAATTAATGATAATATTTAGAATAAGGACACAGTCACTTAATGAGAATGGAGTTCGCACTAATATACACTATATATCAAGAATAGTCCAAAGAAAGAGTCACAAAATGCTGTAAAAAGTTGAAGGCATTAAATATAATGTTGTTAAAATAACTAAAGCTGTTGTTAACCCCAATTTGTGTAACAGCGTTTTCTCGTCGCAATGTCAATCTATCAGAGAAGGTTGAGAAAAGGAATAGAAATCTTTAAAATATTTTACGGCGAGCTCCAGATATGATTCTGAAATATATGATCTCATCGAAAATGCGATTAAATAAATATTTCTGAATATTAGAGATGTAACCTAGTACATTACTAGTGTGTGTGTAGACCTACCAGTGCTTGGGGGTAACATCAACCCAGTAAGTAGTGCTTCGGTATAAGCCTGATTAAAGAGATAATTGTACTAAAATTCCTGTTAATAACTTGAAATTTTACTAAAACTAAAAAACCAGCTTCTCCATGAAATGGTGAACTTTTGTTTGGTTTTAATTGCACTGTTTAAGCCCGTTTGGAACTGGCCCTATAATATATTTTTAATGTGTTTTGATTTTTAAAAAAAATGGCCTCGACTGTACCTGATGAATGGTCAACCAGTATCATGTGATGTAAACTGAAGTTTTATCATTATCTTTTATTAATGTGTTTCTTGTCTTTAAAGAATTTGGTCCCTGTTAAATTATGTAAAATATTAATAACTTATCTTATTAAGGAACTATTTAGAGATATAATTATGATAATTGATATATGCAATTGTCAATTTGTAAAGACCGCTTGTTGCCTTTTTAAAACATGTAAATGGTTTAATAGTGTTAAAGGGTGGATGTTCTGTTAATGTTCCACGTATCACTTATTATTCATACATTTTATGTCTGTATAAAATGTTTTTGCAAAAAGTGACAAAACGTATTAATTTTTCCGACAAGTAGATTTGTAAACAAAATAATAAAACGTTTTTGCCAGTTAAACGTATGATAATACTGGTCTTCCCGCATTTGACACAACAAATTTGATTTGAAATGTGCATGCAGGCATGCTTTTGGTCAATCTACATAAGTGGAACTCCTTGTAGCACTTTGTCAGGTTAAAGGCTCTTTTTTATTCCCGCAACATTTGTATTTGCAAGTCGCAAGTCAATTAAGGACCTCGTCAGGGGTTACCTTTTATTACAATTTTATGGTATTTTAGGTAAAGTTATTTTAATTAGCTTAATTTTGTAACTATGAGATACAATAAAAAAAAATCATTGTTCACTTTAGACTACTTTTGATTTGAAATTAATCAAAATAAAACAAATCGTCTTTTATAGATTTAAAAAGCTTATAATTGAGACAGCAAAGATGTTGAAGTTCATGGAGAGTTAAATTCATAAAAGGAGCCGAATCAGAATAGCCACAATCATAGAATGTCAGCTTTTCCCTTAGAATTTTAATTTGTAAAACTTCAATATGTAATATCGATCTGTAAAATAATTAAAAAAAACAAAAAACACAAACGATATCGTACAAAAATGAATGAATAATACTTCAGAGGATGTACACAACTCTTTGATACATGAACCTGTATAAAAGACAACAAAATCCAAGAAACAAGTATAAAATACTAGCAAATAATGATGAGAGTTATTGAAAGCATATGTGTTACAACTTTCATATGGCAGATACACTTGTCAATTTATAAAAACCGACTGTTGTCTTAAAAAATTACTGTTCTGATTTTAATGTGTTTAAGGGTTTATGTCTTATCAATGTATGCACAGTATCTCTTATTATTCCTGACTTGGGACAGGTAATTCCTTATGTAGAAAATGGTGGATTAAACGTGGTTTTATAGCTAGCTTAACTCTTGTATGACAGTCGCATAGAATTCCATTATATTGACAATACTGTGTGAGCAAAAAACAAACAGACATATAACAGGTAAAAATGTCAAAAATTGGGGTACAGCAGTCAACATTGTATTTTAATCTTAATCACTATAAAACCAAACAAGAATGTCAACAAAGAAAAACAAAATGGCATATAGACACTCTATAGAAAAGAAAGTCAGCAAAAATTAAACACAAGAATACAAAAAATAACCATAGCACAATAACACAATGGCGGGATGTATAAATACTGAGCCACGTCAAAAGGATATTACAAAAAAAGGACTGAACAGTAAAGGTTAAGATATACAAATACAAATAAAAAGAACAATACGTCATTAAGATGGTAAACAACGTCAGTACCTTGAATCTATACTTTAAGACCATCACAAAAAGCCGAGTATACAAATCCTTCAAGTGGAATCATAATTCTGGAACAAATAAATTGATCGTTATTTCGATTAACAGTATTGGTACATTTATTGGATCCAGTCTGGGAAGAGTATATCTAATATGTCAAATTTAGTACAGTGGTTAGTGCTATTGTTGATCAACTACCAGTGATTGAGGGTAACATCCACCAAGGAGCCAGTGATTTGGTATAACAGGGATTGAAACGATAAATGTTTACTTAAATTTCACTTAAAAAACTTCTTAATTATACCAAAATTAAGGTTTCAACTCCATTGTGCAATTTAGAACAAAGATAGTTCTTTTTTTCTTACTGTACCAGTAACACGTGCCCTGCGCCCTGGTTCGAATCATGTTTATATTAATGTGTTTCTTAGATTTAAAGAATTTGGTGGTACCTGTTATTCTATCTACAATATTAACAACTTATCTAAACTTGGGACGATTAAGACATTTAATTTCATATAACAGATACACTTGTCAATTTATGAAGACCGTATGTTGTCTCATAAATTTTCTGGTTCTGATTTTAATGTGTTTACGGGTTTAAGTCTTTTTAAGGTATGCAAAATATCTCTTGTAATTTATATATTTTATGTCTGTATAAAATATTTATGCAAATAGTGACAAAAATAATAAATTGTCCCGACATGTAAATTTGTAAATATGAAAGAAAAAAGTGTTTACCACTAAAAATATATAATTATACTTGTCTTTACGCATTTGACACAACTCAATGGTTTAACCTCCTATTCCGTGTATTGTCCTCTCAGGTGAATGGCTATTTTACCCATGCTACATTTTGAACTGCAAATCGCAAATCAAGGACCTCGTCACTCACTTAGGGAATCTCATAATGTTATTAATTTTGTGATAGTTATATAGAGAGCGTATCTAGCTTAATTATGTAGCTATGACCAAAATACTAAAAAACATTGTTCACTTTATCGTAGTTTTCAACATTTGAAATCAAACAAATTCAAACTAATCGTCTTTTGTTATTCATCGAAAAGCTTAACATTGAGGCAGCCAAAAGTGTATAAAATCACAGAGAGTTCAATGTCTAAAATAGACCGAAACAGAATAGCCACAGTGATCTAATGTCAGATTTTTCAGAAAGTTGCAACCTTAAAAATTGAAACACTTAAACTATGTAATATCGATCAGTGAAATAAAAAAAAAAGTATTCAGAAGAAAGCATACTGAATCTAACTTTCAGTTGAAATGTACTCAACTCTATGATACATGCACCAGTACAATAGACTAAAAAGACAGTAAACAATACCCTATAATAATAGAGTCATCAAAGATACCAGGTTTATAATTTGGTACGCCTGACCAGTGTTTCGCCTACATAAGACTCATTAGTGGCATTCAAATCAACACAGGTGGATGGTCAAATCAAATACGAAGTTGAAGAGCATAAATCCGAAAATTCAAAAAAACACACGGCTAAGGCAATTTCCACCATGGGGCAGAAAAGCCATAGTGTTTAGAATAAGTCAATATTTCACAAAGAGTAAATTTACAGAACAAAATCAACACATCAATGGTATTTCATGTCAATACAAAAGTGCTGACTACAGGGCATGAAACGTTGATCAGAAGTAGAAAAGTATTAAAAAAACCAAGCTCCAAGGTAAATTCGAAAAAAGGGAGTCCATAAAAACTGATAAACTCAATCGTTTGACTATTTCAAACAATGGAACGAATGAAAAACAACTGGCATATTCCTGAATTGGTACAGGCATTTTTCAACGAAAATTATCGGTTCAACCTGGTTTTATAGCAAGGTAAACCTCCAATTTCTATGTGCAGTTTTTTACAGTTCCGTTATATTGACAAAATTTGGTGAGCAACCCAAACAGACATAATTGGGTAATGTGACAATAATTGGGATTCAACAGACAAAACTGTGTACATCACAGACATACGACACAACTGACTAAATCATCCAAACAAACATACAAATAAACATTACAAGGCCGCCGACACAAAATTTATTGCGATTGATACTAAATTTGACAAAGAAGCAAACTATAAAGGTTTTAGTTGATAGTACATATAGTGAATAAAAACATAATGCCTTACTAGTATGCACTTTTCCAAAAAGTACATATTAAGTTGAATATAAATACAAGAGTAAACATAATGAAGACAACAATGTAAAAACCTCTTGTGTCCTAATGACACCTCTTGACCTACTTGCACCAGGAACGCCAAAAACCAAAAACAAGATACCTGGATGCCGAGTCACGTAAAGTGTCATACAAAATAACACAAAGACAAATAAATACATGGGCAACTGTTCAGCAATAAAAGGATAAACAAATTCAGCACGTAGAATGTCTAACTCAAGACCATCTTACATTATTTGTGAGTAGACATTGAATATTTATCTTTTAGGTCTTGGTACTTTCCGATGAACTTTTTGAGAAAAGGAACGAGACGTTTTTTGACAAACCCTGGCTCAGACACCGATGACGTTTTACAAATTCTGAATAATAGCTACAAGCTCTTGAATATAGTATGAGTTGCGAAATGTATACTACATACGAGGGGGAAATTGATATATTGCTGCTAAGGTGAGGACAATTTATAAATTTATAATTTCAGAATTGAAATCGTATCGTTTGTCATAGATTCTAGTAATTAGATGAACGCTATAGTCAATGTCTAGAAATAAGTCGGAGGAAGCTGTATCTGTGGTTTCTTTAACCTCTATTACAAGAGGATATATTAATGGGATCCAATCAGAAATATTTGTATTGTTAATGGAAAGGACATTATCCTTTGGTTATTATGTTTTACTTTAGGACTCATTTTTAATAAAAAAAAAATGCCGAATTATATATCCCAAAACAATCATTTGCAGCGTATGGTATCATTTCTATAGAGGCAAGCATTGTAATTATTACTTTATGCCGGATTTTCAATTTTCATGTTTTACGGTGGTGTATTAAAAGGTTGGATAAATTGAAGGTTGTGATAGACTTTATTTCAGAGAATGATCGAGATTTAAAAATTTCCAGAAGTTTTTATGAGTTTTTAAAATCTACATTTGGTTAATGCCACTACTTGAGTAAACAGTATCACATTATTTTTGTTATCATCCTCTTTTACTGTGGACAACATTTTGGCTAATCTAACGGCCAATTCTTGGTAGAACAAGCAGATGAGCCGGCAAATGTATCGTTGTTTGTACAGCGCATTGTGAAGTTTGGGTATCCAATACAAACAAGATAAGTCCTCAGATTTATTGCCCATTGAAATATCCATTGAGGTCATGAAGGACTCATGGTTTGCAAAGATCTCATCTTTATCAAAAGTTACGTTTATGTGAGATTATGAGATAGGAGCCAGAGGCTGTAAAATTTCATTGAATATATCAGGCTTATAATTTGTTACACCAGACGTGCCTTTCGTGTACTCATCAGTGGCGCTCAGATCAAAACATTTGGAAGGCAAATTCAAGTACGAAGTAGAAGAGCATTAAAAAAAATTAAAAATTCGAAAGGTTATGCAAAATACGACTAATGTAATCCATGCCTGTGGGTAGAAAAAAAACTTAACGTTTCGAGTAATTCAACATTTTATAAACAGTAAATTTACAAAACATTAACTCATCGATAACAATATATGTCAAAATATCTGACTATTTGGCTAATGGTACCATCGGGGCGAAACGTCCGCCAACAGTGGCTTGCAGAGAATTCTTACAGTGAAAATAAACTCAAAGTACTTAAAATGCTTATGCAAAAAAATCCCGACATACACTTTAATAACGTAAAGTACATACGAATTAAAATCATACAGCAACGCTGTAATAACGCAACGCTGTAATAACGTAACGCAATGAGTATTGCAAGAAGACTAGAGGCCCAGAAAAAGTAAAAGCAGAAAAAGCAAAAGAAATATTTCAGCTTCTTTTCAAAAAAAAAAAACACGCCTGACACAATGATCCAACCGCAAGAGTATACTCTGACCCCTATCAACAAGTCAACAAAGGCAGATTACTTGAAGGGTACAGAAAACCTGATTACATTACAGAAAATAATACCACAATAAGCAGAGTATTTAATTCCTATTTTCTCCTCCCGTTTAAAGGCTAGTTTAACTCCGCTACATACTTCAATTCTCTGATAAATGTATAATGGACAATTAAATAAAGTTACAAGTAAATAAAATCCTATCATAGAATGCCAACAGCAACTCAAAGTAGTTAACTGCTTGGAGTGTAATACACTCCAACTTTCGGCAGATGTACTTAGTAGTTAATATCTTACATCAACTCAATGAGCATCTAATTCCTATAGTAATTTTTTCCAGTATATCAATACAGAAATTGTAATAGAAATATAGTCCAGTCTGGTTGCAAAGACAAACCAAAAAATAAGCGAACTTCAACCGATCCCAAAAATACCAAACACAATGATGCAATAAAATAAGTTTAATTATAACCCCTATCAATAAGTACACCAAGCCGGAAAGAAAACGTGAGAGACAGTTCCAAAGCATGTCTTCAATACAGTCACAAATTCTGAGACGTAGTTCTCAATAATTGTATATGGTGTTATTAGGAAAATTAAACTTCAATTCAGCTTTATACATGGTAAAATTGTTTCTTTTACGTTTCAGGATTGAACTTCTGTTCACAATAGACTATTATGGCCCCTAGATTTCCAAGATTAAAAGATTTTTTAAACTATCAAAGAACATACTTCGGGTGTGTACAAGACTATTGGATATCAATATTTATACATTGTTTTTGTACTTTTGAAATTTGCTAAAAAAATAATATAAAAAGGATAACAGGAATCCTAAAAAAACATACTAGGCTCTCAAATAGACCACACCAACCATCAACACCGCGGCACTGGGTCGATGCCGCTGTTGGTGAACTATCAGCCTCGTGTGTATCATCAGCTCAGTAGTCTGTACCTCGGTTCTGTTATGATTTATAACAAACCTTTCTTAAAGTTTCGCTTTAAAAAAAGTATTAAGGTAACACAATACAAAGATTTTTTCACCCCTAATCAGACAACTTTAAACTGATGTAATTTCTTTCATCCAGCTTTAAATTTTATAAATGAGGTACCAAAAGAAAGAAGAAAGATTAATCTTTCAAGTGGTGATTATTTGATTATGACATGATTATTACATAATTAATTATCATGTAATTAGTTGCTATATTGTGATGTCCACACTTGAATGAAAATAGCTTCTTTGTTATTCATACCATCCCAAAATATTTTATAGATTCTTGTGAAACACAGTTTGACCTTCAAAAGGGTGTCTCAGATTTTTCCTATTGTATTTCATTCTCTCATAAACCTTCAATGAAGTTTGCAACCTCAATTCATAAGAGATCACTAAATTAAATTGGGTATAAAATTTGTTCTATTGATGTTTTGGGAAATCTGAGACACCCTTTTGAAGATAACTGGTGAAGGAACAACATGTGTGAAAATCAGGCATATAGGGGCACCCATCTAGGAGGTAATTTCATTTAAAACTACATTTCCATGACAAAAATGAATGTGTCACAATTGAATAAATAAAGATTTTCCTACTTGTACCCCATTTACTTCAATATAATTCACACATGTATCATGGGGATACTTCAGGATTGACCTTTAATCATAAATCAATTAGGTTTTGACCAGTAAGAAAGCATTCCAATTCAGCAATTCTAAATATAAAAAAAAAATGCACACCCTATGCATCAAAAATCAGATCTGGCGGGAGTTTTTATATCATTATTGACCTTGCTACTGATATGGTCAAAACTCCGCCCACCATGATAAACCTTTACTATTAATGATCTCAGAAGTTTAATTACACATTGAATTAACTTTTTTTAATATGGATTTTATTCTTTTAGTACATAAAATGATATATTTTGTTTTTTGCATTGTTACAAAAAGTAAGTTATGCATGTGTACACAAAATGATCAGTTGGTCAGTCTAGAGGATCCTTATGGGGGATTTCTAGAATTATAATTGTATACAATGACAATATGGTGTTTTACACAAAGTAGATTTTTTTCATTTTTTGTAGTTTGAAAATGAAACATTTAATTTGTATTTTCTTTTAAAAAGAATTCATATTTAAACATTCTCCTCAAGAAATTCTAGTATAAACATCAGCAACATTTATTGTTGTACAATTATATTTGTTTAATATCTGTACATTTATATTTTGATTCCCTCTGAAGATCCAAATAGTTGTTTTGTTTGTTTATTTGGAATTCATTATCTTCATTTTTCCATAAATCCCTAATCCACCTCTTTTTCATAAATGTTATTTTTATTGCTGGTCAGTGGTCGTAAAGCTATCAAATGATTCTATTGATTAACCACCTAGTACTGCCCACATGTTCTCATCTTGTATCAGTCAGACACGTACATTTGTTTATAAAAATAATTATCATCAAAACTCATTAACAGTGCAAGATATGTAAATAATTTTTTCTTCTGTGGTTTTTGAATATTAAGAAGTAACAAAAACAGCTGAAAATGCTTTTGTATTGTGCTACCTTAAGAGACAAAAGTTTCAATTCCCTCAGGCAAATTTGACCACCTTAGATGGAATTGGCTATTATTTGTAGGTCCTTTTTGGTCATATAGCTCTTCAACTGTTTCGGTTTTTATACATCCTTGGCTTTCAGATATTTAGCATAGAGCGTTTTTGATGAAGGTAAATCCACAAAAGCACTTCGGCATCATGAAATTTATAAGTGTTGCTTTCATTTTTGTAGGTCTTTTGACGTGATGCATAACCTTCACCAAAAAGATATGTGGTGTTTAAAGATGTAACCTACCAAAATGCCAAAATAGATAACAAATCTTCTCTGCAACATCTTCGACAAATGAACCCAAAGAAACGATGAGAAAACCACAAACGAAGTAACTGGCGTGGGACAGATACAAGCATTTGGCTAATTCGAAATAGTTTTGAGAGTATCAACGAAAGATAAACAGAAGACGGAGAAACGTAAAAAACAATATGGACACGTCATAATAATGTTGCTGGGGTTTTTTTTTGGACAAAGGTCATTAGTTATTATTTATAGCCCCTTGGTATCTTCTCTAATTTTTTTACTGGAAGATAATCTCGAGCCTTACTGTCGATTTTGTAGAACAATTTAAGATAAAAAGTTAAATAAAGCATTGTTGCAGCTCCAATTATATTCCATATTCTATAAGTTGATTGGATGCAGAGATGGCTTACCTTCATCATATCGTTGGTACCATTTTCTTTGTGCTATCATTTAATGGCAGTACTAATTTAATGTTAATAGTTATTGAATACGTTTGTCAAAGATAACCATGAATTTCCCCCATTTTTTGTAAACACAATTCCGTCAAATTTTAGCTGATATAACTAAATGTGATTTATCATTGACATTTTTCTCACTATGATGAACATGACAGATGCTCATAGTAGAAAAGAAAAAAGAAAACAACACTTTATAAATTTCATGAGTCCAGAGCACTTTTCTGGATTTACCTTAATCAGGAACTCTTAAAGCAGAATATTTGAAAGCCATGAATTTATAAATTTAGAATAGGAAAAATAAGTTTGAATAAACTGCTCAAGTTTTCATTTCAAACCTCATATTCTAACATGTCTAGGTATTAGAGGATTTGCGTGTACAAAAAAGAGGGGCGAAAAATACCAGAGGGACATTCAAACTCATAAATCGAAAAAAAACTGACAACGTCATGGCTAAAAGAGAAAAAGACAAACAGAAAAACAATAGTACACAAAACACAACATAGAAAACTAAAGACTAAGCAACACGAACCCCACTAAAAACTGGGATGATCTCAGGTGCTCCGGAAGGGTAAGCAGATCCTGCTCCACATGTGGCACCCTTTGTGTTGCTCATATTAGTACAAACTCGGTAAATAGTCTAGTTCGGTAGGTCATATTCGTGAAAAGGGAACGGGATTGTAGTTACGACATAAGGAACATATCCGCTATCATCTGTGAAACTGATGTTCCATAACGGTCAACCAACTCGTGATGGCGTCCGTAAAATTTACGAAGGGATGATTTCAGCTTCACCATTTGGAACTCTTGGTTTAATAGCTCCCTTGTGGGCAGCAACCCTCTATCAAGGAATCATGATAGGAAATACAAGCCCGGGAATATCGTATCAATTGGGAGATATTGGTCAACATGCAGTCGCTGCGGGAATGTTGCTACATAGAAATGGTGTCGTAATTTTGTAATTTCTTTTGATTAGACAAGAGACATCCACCAAGTCTTACAGGTTCGATTTAACAAGAGCAAAACGATGTGTGCCATTAGTAAAGCAGAACTAGCTAACCCTTCCTGAGTACCTGACTTCAAACTAATTTTTGGCAGGGTTCATGTTGCTCAATCATTGGTTTTCTGTGTTGAGGACTGTTTAGCTTTTGGTTTGTTTTTTGCTATGGTGTTGTCTTTCATTTTCTGATTTATGGTTTTCAACTGATAATTATCATGTCTTGGTCTTGTTTTCCTGAAATATTTGTTCTGCTTGTCGGATTTTAGTTAGTTTAAACATCTATAGTAAGACTGGTTATGAATCTTTTGGTAAAGCGTTATCTGAATCAACATATTTGAGTTTTTATGTGTTTTTTAACTCCTGTGTCTCTATCCTTCTCATTATCTTTCACTTATAAACCATTTAAAAAAGTTCTGATTTTCTATGATACCAAAACGAATACTTTAAACATCTTGTTCTTAAATAATAAATCAATTTTTGTAACAATAAAATTTATTTATTTTTACAACATATTTTACAAATCTGTTAAATTTTTTAATAAATATCTGGAAACAAAATTATTTAAAAAACTGTATGTCATGAAACTTATATTCCCTTTAAACATGTTTAAAGGAGTTATAAACAAGCCAGAATGACTCCCTGAAGAACAATTTAAAAACAGTGATGCATAAATGATCCACTTTTATTTTCCTGTATATTTCAAAAGAAATAAAAAATGAAGAATAAAAGAGAAATATATATCCACCTTAACTTATGCAATATTTAACTCCTAATTCATGATATAAATTAAATCATCACTTGCTTAATTTCTCTGAAAGTAAAATAAAAATCCTATGCATATCCATTAAATCGCATTAAAAAAATCGCCTCAAGTCAAAAATAACATATAACCATTGTTACAACATATTATTTATTATTTTTATCTACCTTTTCAAGTCAACTACAAATTTACAACATGAAGATATAGAACAAACTTAAACCCAATTTATTTTTTTTCAGAAATCAACATGTGTAGCTTTAAAAATATGAACAAGATGTACTTATGCATATTCAAATCCAAACCATTTATCATTCAATACTTCTGTCTAGTCTTCCACAACTTACATCACAGACATGACACAAATAAATAACTTTCAAACAATTAAATTGTTCATTAACAAATGTAAGTAAAGGGGAAGTGTATTGGAAATAACATATTCTATACTCATAATTTATGAATGAATATCACATTTATGGTTTGATCTTTTAAACAATAGTATACAAAAATAAATCATATTTTAAATATCATTATAAAAATCTATAAATACAACAACAATAAATCAACAAGTGTTATTTGTTCAAATATATTAAAACTACTGGTATATAAAAACCTTATAAGGCCAAAATAAAAAACTTGTGTTTAGGGTTTGCCTACATACTCAATTTTGTTATGCCTACCTTAATGTTTTTATTGGAACTTTTGGTAATCAATCAGGACAAAATTGCAGCTTACCCAATACACTCAAGGTAAAAAATGAGAAATAAAAAATCATTTCTACTTATCTACACTATCTATCTTAAGGAGGAAACCCTAACATGTTTTGTATTTTCTTTACTAAAATTGAAATATATAATTGTATATTGTATTCTGCATGTCTGGTACTGGTATTATTAAAAATATCTCTATAAAAACTATGCTTCACACTGAAGCATAGTGAAATATAACTATAATCTAAAAAGATTTTAAGTATTGTATTCATTTTACTTTACCAGTGATAATTGCCTCTGATCACATAAGGTATTAAATAAAATTGCACAACAAATGTCTTATACACAATAAAATGTTGTTTATAAACATTTGGTCATTTCTATACATCTCTCTAGCTATTTTCAATACAGGTTAATGAAAGTGGTAATATTGTAAGACATAAAGAGTTGGAGAAATAAAAATCAGCCCAGTAGTCAGCAGTTCTGTGTGACATGAGTTATCATTGATATGGTCATATTTATAAATTAACTGTTAACAAAACTTTGTTCCAAATACTAAGGATTTTCTACTCTGGGAATAGATTATAGTTGCTGTATTTGGCAAAACCTTTTAATGCTCTTCAACTTCCTAATTTATTTGGCCTTTTCAACTTTTTAACTTCGAGCATTACTGATGAGTCTTATGCACACGAAACACATGGCTGACATACAAAATGTACACAGTGATGAGGTACATATTGAATGTCTAAAAACTTACAGGAGATCAGTATGAATTGATGAACTGGTTAACTGTTTGAATCATAGATCATTACCCATATCCAGATAGAATAAACAGGTTTTACTTTATTCATAAGTTCAAATAATACAGATTCACATTGTAAGAATAGATGATCAATTAATAATAAATGAAAAGAAATCTAAGGCAATTAAAAGGTCCCAAAGTCACCAATAAGCATCAATATTTAAAGTAAGCAATAAAAGCAAAACAAAAGCTTCAATAATTCAAAATAAGTACTTGTTAAACTAATTAAGTAATTATATAAAACTATAACATCAATAGAACACAACAGAACACAATAGTATTTGCCATAATATATTCACTTTATATTTTATCAGTATTTAGTGTCAGACAAAAAGTTAATTAGATGTTCATATATATTCTTCCAATATCTATCTATTCAAGACATGAGAATGTATGATAAGGCCTATAATTTGGCCCCTTGAATTTCAAATAAAACAAACACACCTATGAGTTTATCCAGTTACTAGCATCCAATGTTGACAAGATTCTTACATGTATACCAAAGACTTCTCAGCTTTAAATTACAAATAAACCTGCTTTTTGGATCTTCCCATTTCCATTTAGAAATGAATAAAATCCCTCCTAAAAAGATTGATTGCCAAAAGATATCTTGTATCAAAAAAGTTAAGTGTAACATCCTTTTACGTTAGGCTGATGCTCATTTAATTGTAACAATTTTTTCTGTAAAATGGAAATTTTAATCAAACAGTTCAATTATGATGTTTATGACATCACAATGCTTATTCTGCATTAAAGTCACCAGTTTTACAAGTTTAAGTATTTATTTGTTTCTTTTCAATTTCAGGGGCAAAAGCATTGTTTCTTTTCGTACCTCCTTTGAAATTTTTCTTTTCATGAATTTTAAAACCAGAACATTTATACTTAATGGATGCATATTAATATCAATGGTTGAAAGAGAAAAAAATAAGTTTCTTCTACAAATGATAAGAAAAATGTTACGTATAATTCTTCTCCTAGTTTTTCCAAGAATGGCCAATTAATGTACCATGTAATTCACAGGTCAATGGTGTAGAGTCAGATATAGAAATATTGTTAAAATGAAAGTAAATATTTTTGAAGCACTGTGTTCTATTGATCTGCTCTATTTGGTCTAATTATACAGCAGATTTATCTACTAAATAACAATGATATATAATCATAATGGTGATATGTATACACTGACAGAGTGGTTCCCCTTGGACACGTTATCAATTACTTAGACCTTTGAAAGAATTAAATACCCTTTTCTCTACAAATACAAACTATTAATAAATTGGACAAAAATATGCTGACAAGTGATTAAAATACAAAAGAATAAGAGAGAAAACTGTATAATTATTACCCAAATTATCAGATACTAACTTGCATTGTATGAATCACCATAAATTTGGCAACATAAACATATTTTGAACAAGACTTCATTTTAAACTCATACAGAAAACCTTACACTAACAGAAAATTAATTTCAAAATGAAACTGAATTTCTTTCAAGCCCCAAAGAAAAAGTAAAACATACTGTTCTTATTCTTATAATAAAAATATTATGATAAAAATGGAATGATTTAAAATATTTGTTGAAATATTACAATTGCCTTTATTTGATCTAGTTAATATCCAACATGTATGTAAATAATTTGCAAAGACTGATTACTAATACTTCAAACATCAGTATAATGTCGAATCCATATTATTTACTGCCATTTATCTCTTACAAACAATACATCACTGATATATTTATAGGTAATAAGGCAATTTAATTAAAAAGATTATTTTAAAACAAAAACATCAATCCCTTGAATAAATTAAGCACAGTTGCTGAGGCATATGACTTGTTTGTATATAAGTATAATAAGATAATAATTTAAAGTAAAGATTTAACCTTATCCAGCTTATATTTAAAATAGCAGCATATTACATGATGATAACAATTGTACTTTTTCACAAATTTCATCTTTCTTTCTACATTCTCTGAAGTGTCTGCCATATGGGAATTCAGTAAGCAATGGTATATGTACAAAAAAATGTACATAGAAGAAAATATCATTCCAAAAAATAGCACCAAAGTTAGTATCTAATGATTTGAAATATACACACAGTACCTTAACTATTTGGGATCAGGTAAATATTAACCACTATTTTGGATAATGTGATTGCTGAAATATTTCACATATTTTATCACATGGACATAATGTTACTGACCCTGCAAGGTTTGTGTCTGTGAATCAAATTCCTAATCATTTTACTGTTAATGCCATTAAATTGATGCAATCAACCCTACTAAAAAAATGAAATTGCTGTTAAATTCTATTTAAAGACACTACCATATTGTAGGTCATGGTAAATGGCCAGGAAAGAATTTAAAAAAGAAAGCTCTAGTAGCTAAACAGCAACATATCTGATTTAATGAACAAAATAAAAAAATTAAAGACGGTCAAAAGTTGGCTTACTTTCATACTGCTAAATGACAATCCATAAAAAAAGGTATTATGAACATGTGTAACAGAAAGTGTTTTCTTATGTAATAACATAGAGGAAGTTGACAGGAAATGATAGTTGGATTTATATGTTTGTTTTAACAACATTAAATTCAACATTAATTAATACAAATGTCCTGACAAATATGACAGCAAAAAAGCAGTTGCATTGCAATGATTTTTTTTAAAGGATGTGAAAAGCATTACATGTATAAATAAATAATGATATAACAGTTTCCTGCACATGAATATCATTTGTTTTATATTTGTTCCTTAGTACTCTTGATGGTCTGTACCATGGTCTTCTTCATGCTCTATGGATTGTGCCATGTCATAGTTAGGGGTGTATTCCTGTATACCTTCGTCACGCTGAAACTTACGCTGAATGGCAATCTGTAATCAAAAAACATTTTTTAGTGTTTCACTACAGTAAGTTTGTGAAGAAAAGTGTCCAAAAAATCTACTTGGAATTTTGCTGAATGCCAGAGTAACAATGATAGTTCTCGCACATGTTTTCTTCTAAACTTATTTTTTTTCTTTTCTTTGAGAATCTATATTTATAATAATTTACTTTTATTTTCATAAAATTACATCAAAAACAGTTTAAGTATATTAATTCAAAGCCATAATATCAATTACTATTTACAGATCTACAGAAACCTGCAAATGTTCAAATTACAATTGTTTTATAAGAATCACAAATTTCAATGAAAAGAACAAAAGAAGTAAGCCTCAAAAAGCAAATTAATTTATCTTCATGCATATAAATAGAACCTAATATTGTATACCTTAATGACTTTTGCGAGTAGAAAAATACTGTGAATATAAATTGTCATGAATATGTAACAATTGGACCTTTCCCCATATAAATACATTGTTTCCATGTAGGTTTGTCTAAAAAAAACTTTAACCAAAGACAAAACCTAAATGTTGACGCCGCCTCCGACGCTGCCGCTGGCGATAGCTATGTCTCGCTTTTGAGAAATAAATTTTGCAGGCTGACAAAAATGACCAGTGTTATTTTTCCTTTTTAAAATCACTCAGAAAAAAAGTGAACTTCTTCCAAAGTAGTTCTGACATTCAGTGATGGAAATCACTGATGGAAAGACTTGAGTTGTGTGTATATACTTTCAAATCATATTTGTGATATCGTGGATAACAGAAACAAAACTTGATATCTTGCTATACCACGTGATCTTGCATTAAATCAGAAAGATAATTGGATTTTTTTCAGTTGATAAAACAAGCTTTCCGTAAAAAAAGCATTGAAAATGCATTTTTTAAATAACAAAAATTAAATAACTATCTTCTTAATTTAAATTGATGTTCATTTTTCATTGAGAACAAAATATTTCCTGTATTCAAATATACATGTACAAATCTACACTTGCAATATAATGGGGAATAAACAAATAAATTTGATTGTAGAAAATGATCAGGTTATGCAATTTTGTTTATTGTTACAAGAAAATTAACTTAAATTAACCTAAATTATTGACTAATATCAGATGATGATCATAACACTGATTTTACAAGTAAAATAGACCCTGCTTGCAATTTTATACATTTTTGTTTTTTGTCTTGTCTTAGCAAAAAATGCATCTTTTAATCTATGAGACATAATTTGCAGAATAATTTTATGTAGTGTAGATCAAAAGTAATTGAATACACAATTATTGAGGTCAATATCTGTGTATTCAATTATGTAATACAAGAGATGTTAACTGTGTTCAAATCAGATTGCCATTAAAGTGGACACCATCCAATATAAAGTGTAATTGTTTGTAAATAATGACAGATATCTATCATACTGTATTGTATCAGTACTCTTACTTGCCTAAGGAAAAAATTGAAATAATACCATTTCAAAAAAGTGTGGAAATCAACTTTGATATCAATACACATCATATACTAAATTTAATTCACTTACTTACACAAGCATAAGATACCAATAAGATTTTCAAAATTTTGATCAACTACTTTATTTTTGATATACTACTTTTTCACATAAATTCATAATAATTTGTTATAAATTTTGACTCACAAAGGAACTATATGCAAGTGTATATCTAAAATAAAGTAGCTGTTTGGCTAACCTTTTCTTTATTTAAGGGCAAATAACATGTCAAAAGTTGGCAGTATAGCATTAAATGGTGTATAATGTTTCCGAAAGTCATAAAAACATCTAATTAGTTTCATTATGTCTTCAACTTAGAATTATGCACCATCTCAATATCTAGAGAGATCACTTTGATAATTCTTTGATAAATTGTTGGATGTTCAGAATACTGAGCAAGGTATATCTAACAGTCTTTGTTTAGAAAAAATAGTCTATAAATTTTCAAAAAAGTCATTCACATAAAAAGTGTTGAACATTGAAAGCAGTGGAAACCTTTGTTTACATATTTTATTCCAAAGATGTGATCATGTGTTTTTTTGATAAGTATATCTATACTTTGGTTAAATACCTCAAATGTCTTTTAAACTATTTGTATATGTGTACCTTTTTCAATGTTAAAAGCTGTTTATCATGAAAATGGGAAAAATAAAATTTATAGTTATAGTAAGGATACCTAAGCATGTTTGAAAGAATAATTACTTTTCCAAGATTTTGGTTTTAATTCATTGTTGTATCAACATGGTTAAAGAGGCATTAGCTACGAGATATAAAAAAAAATAAAATATGATTTTTTTTGTTCAATCATTAATGAAAGTGAAATAGTAAAATAATAATTTGCTTTTAGCAGCCAGTTTAGTTCAATTTTGTCAAAATAAGCTAAGAAACACTTGCAAGTGAATAATTCCACCTTATTGAATCCATATTCATGTGGATTTAACCCATTAGCTAGAGATTGGTTACGCATATATTAGTCGTGTTCAGCCATTAAAAGGAAAAGAATGTCAACATTGAAAGTGAAACAAAGGTGAACCCTTTCGTTGACTGATTCTATCCACAAAAAATCATTCTTATACAGGTAAAATCGATGATTAACTTAGCTTTTTACCCTATAACATGAAATCAAACAGACCTAGAAATGTCCAATTGCATGAGGTCGCATATATTTATGTTTATGTTTATATCGGGTTATGTGACCGTCAGCAGTCTTCGGATGTCACCTTGATAGTTAATTAGATGGTGTCTAAACTGAACACACACAAAATGCTGATATATATTATCGAGTCCATACATTGTAAATTGTTTATTTCAAACTTATTGTAATTTGGATATACGTTTTAGTACGTTATAAATCAAATATGAGAATTTGAGTCAAATCGGTGAACATGATTTTGACAGCTAATGCCTCTTTCAGTAATTTTTTATCTTTTATGCCACCTTTAAATAAATAATATTATAAAAATACCTAAAGAACAAACCTGAACCATAGCAAACATAAAAAAGCAAAGCAGTTATAGTACACTTAATCATTATAACAGTTATAATGTCAAAAATTAAGTTTAATATCATTTATATTCTGCTTTTAAAAAAAATGAGGAAATATCTTAGAACTTCATATTTTATAAGGCAAGGTAGAAAGCACCCTATGATCATGTTTTCATAAATGTATAAAAATATATTTTACACCATTCAGTTTTGAAGATAATTGATGATGAAAACAGGATCGAGTTGAACCATCATCAACAAATAAAAAAAACATCAACTGCAGTGGCAAATAAAAAATGCATGCTATAAAATGAATATACTAGCTAATACACAAAGAAATTAAACACACACTAGGTAGAAAACAAAACTTGAAACAGAACAGTACCTCAATGAAGTCTGGAGTACGACACCTTACTATAACGCTCAGGGCGAGAAGGAGACGATGGTTCTTCATCATAAGCTAGAGGATATTCTCTGGGTTTTTGGGGTGATGTATGATTACGCAAGGCCATCTAATAATAAAAGTAAACGAACTAATAACATGCAAGGTGCATGCACAGTTTTTTACATTAACATTTTGAAGGTCACTAAGTAACTTGATTTTCTTTTCCAAAAAAAACCAGTTCTAGATTTAATGCAAAGAAAATTAGCTGCTTAATCAAGATCATTTTAAAATTTACACTGTCAGTATGAGTGCTTGAAAGTATCAGAATTTTTTATTTTTTTACTTAATGAAAAATCATGTTCAATATCTCATTTAAGTATTCTGGTTAGAGAAATAATAGTTAGTCTTACAGTGCATAGAAGCATGCTAACCAGAAAATAAATCTAGAATGGCTGCTTTTACATGTTTAAGCAATGTCTCAAATCAATATGAAAAATATGTACAGGAAAATACAATAAGGTCCATACCTTTAGCTGTGATGGTGTAAGTCTGCTGAAAGTTTCTCTGTCTAAACCATACACAACAGCATTTACAGCACCTACAGGAAGGTCAATATTGGCAAATTTAAAAACACACAAACATTGTACAAGACAGTAATAAATATAGCTAACTGTAGCAAAAACAAAAAAACAATACATAGTACAAATTGTGAAATTTTCAGAGAATTAGTCACCAGGAAAAAAAATTGAACTTTAAGCTTGTCATGAAATATGGAAGAAAATAGCTGTTTTACAATAAGGAATTACAAAGTATTAAATGATCGCTTATTCAAATTGTTACTGTTTCTTTTGGGGGCCTTTCAGTACATGTTTTGCATCATTGCTCCTGAAATTTTCATAGAATTAGTCACCAGGAAAAAAAATTGAACCTTAAGCTTGTCATGAAACATTCTTTAAAAAATTTCAAAATTTTGGTGGAAGAAAATAGCTGTTTTACCATATAGGGAATTACAAAGTATTAAATGATGGCTTATTCTTTTG
Source organism: Mytilus californianus (assembly GCF_021869535.1). Taxonomy (NCBI): domain Eukaryota; kingdom Metazoa; phylum Mollusca; class Bivalvia; order Mytilida; family Mytilidae; genus Mytilus; species Mytilus californianus. Next base: position 28,748,976 of record NW_026262690.1, on the reverse strand, counting down.
GGGGCCTTTGAGTACATGTTTTGCATCATTGCTCCTCATGAAATAGGTATTTTGACATTCAGATGTTCATGCTTTATCATGGTGATCATTTGAAGGTGATCACTTCATCGAAAATAACTCCACATTTCTTTAGGATTGTAACAGAGAAGTATCACTAATTCTACAAATGAACTTAATTCAATTTTTTTAAATTAAAAATAGTCATTTAAACATGACATTGTGACTATAGTTTATTTTTCCCAATTTCACAATAAAGATTACATCATGATATTGCCCATCGCTTAATAAAGAAGATTACAATCATGATATTGCCACTTGCTTAATAAAGAAGATAACATCATGATATTGCCCCTTGCTTAATAACAAAGAAGATTACATCATGATATTGCCCCTCACTTAATAAAGAAGATTACATTATGATATTGCCCTCGCTTAATAAAGAAGATTACATCATGATATTGCCCTTTGCTTAATAAAAAAGTTTACATCATGATATTGCCCCTCGCTTAATGAAGAAGATTACATCATGATATTGCCCCTCGCTTAATAAAAAAAATTACATCATGATATTGCCCCTCGCTTAATAAAGAAGATTACACCATGATATTGCCCTTCACTTAATAAAGAAGATTAAATCATGATATTGCCCCTCACTTAATAAAGAAGATTACATCATGATATTGCCCCTCACTTAATAAAGAAGATTATTTTAGGATATTGCCCCTCACTTGATAAAGAAGATTACATCATGATATTGCCCCTCGCTTAATAAAAAAGATTACATCATGATATTGCCCTCGCTGAATAAAGAAGATTACATCATGATATTGCCCCTCGCTTAATAACAAAGAAGTTTACATCATGATATTGCCCTTCACTTAATAAAGAAGATCATGATATTGCCCCTCACTTAATAAAGAACATTACATCATGATATTGCCCTTGCTTAATTAAGAAGATTACATAATGATATTGCCCCTCGCTTAATAACAAAGAAGATTACATCATGATATTGCCCCTCGCTTAATAAAGAAGATTACATTATGATATTGCCCCTGGCTTAATAAAGAAGATTACATTATGATATTGCCCTTCGCTTAATAAAAAAGTTTACATCATGATATTGCCCCTCGCTTAATAAAGAAGATTACATCATGATATTGTCACTCGCTTAATAAGAAAATTACATCATGATATTGCCCCTCGCTTAATAAAGAAAATTACATCATGATATTGTCCCTCGCTTAATAAAGAAAATTACATCATGATATTGCCCTTGCTTAATAAAGAAGATGACATCATGATATTGCCCTTCGCTTAATAAAAAAGTTTACATCATGATATTGCCCCTCGCTTAATAAAGAAAATTACATCATGATATTGTCACTCGCTTAATAAAGAAGATTACATCATGATATTGCCCTTGCTTAATAAAGAAGATTACATCATGATATTGCCCCTCGCTTAATAACAAAGAAGATTAAATCATGATATTGCCCCTCGCTTAATAAAGAAGATTACATTATGATATTGCCCCTCGCTTAATAAAGAAGATTACATCATGATATTGCCCTTTGCTTAATAAAAAAGTTTACATCATGATATTGCCCCTCGCTTAATAAAGAAGATTACATCATGATATTGTCACTCGCTTAATAAAGAAAATTACAATCATGGACAAGAAAAATGCGTAAATTAAACTTCATAAGAAGGCAATGTACTGGAAATTATTGAAACTCAAAATTAATAAAACAGTTTACAGTAGTGATGAATAGCACTGAACTTAACCAAAGACTTAAAACTAATAAATGTCATGGTGATTCAAATACTGCTCATCTTTAAAGATTGCATTGAAGTGGTATGTCATGTTATAGAAAACAGCTATAAATTTTCAAATCTTAATCTATTGCTTCACGGACATAAGTGGACGTGTCACAAAAAGACAAAATTGGAGGCAGTATGGTGACCTTTAGTTGTTTAAAACTTCTATGTCATTTGGTCTCTGGTGGACAGATTGTCTCACAGGCAATCATACCACATCTTCTTATTTTTATAAAATACCATACCTTGTAATGGAGAAGATAGAGCTTGTAGCACAACAAGAGCAAACACTGGAGAGTTTGGTGCAACAGCATTCTGTATCCTGAGAATAAAAAGGAATGCATGTATTTTATATTTCTCTGGGTTTTTGGGGTGATGTATGATTACGCAAGGCCATCTAATAATAAAAGTAAACGAACTAATAACATGCAAGGTGCATGCACAGTATTATTCCTTTAACTTCAATTGTTTGGATAGATAAGCAGAGTAAAAACCTTATACAATTGGTTTAATGACCAAGATTAAGAATCGTCTCTAAAATAAATAACTTTGATTTGACGAATTAAAATTTTGCTTTCAGAATCTTCTTCCACTTTTTACTTTTTCTTCAATCACTGTTTTCCCTTCCTACTGCAAAGGGTGATTGCAGAATTTTTAAGGAGAAATGTCATGTTAAGGTCACTGCATACAGAAAAGCTAACATGAAAAAGAGTACTGGAAGACAATTTAACAGCAGTACATTTTCTAAATATTTGGATATACTTAAGAATTTCTTTTTAAAGTAAGTTATGTTCACAATGTTTTATAATAAAAATTAACCATTCAGTATTTTTAGAGCAAGTGTGGCAGATTTACGCATCATTAAAATAATCTTTTTGAGACAAAAAAAATATATGTCCGTTCCCTACCTCTGACTGACCCTAAGTTTGATTGAAGACCTTGAAAGATTCTATGCTTTCTGAAATAATTATTAAAGGCATAGCATTTGTGATATTGAGTTGACTTCCAATCCTATTTCTAATGGATTATTCGGTAAAGATTGACCAAAATCATGTGCAAATTTTGTCAGAGACTATTCCAAATTGCAAAATGAACCATTGTGAATGCACATACTGGATGTGTTTAAATCAGGATTGGATTTGGAGAAAATATGCAATTTTTCTAGAGGTTGTAAATACTTAGTCCACATTTTTTGTTTACCTTACTATATTAATCAGTAGGAATATAGAAACATCAGTGTGTAATCTAACTTTATGCCAACATTTATAAACTACTTATGGATGGTAATAGAGAAACATCAGTGTTGTAGACTATTATCTACAATATGATTATAATAAACAAAATACATTCCTCACCTATTTATTAGTGGAAATATAGAAACAGCAATGTAAACAAATGGGTAAGCTGTTAGAGGCTTTATATCCTCCTTTAACATTTGTTTCTGTCTCTCTGTGTCTGGATCATATGTACCTTGCCAGCTGGAGGCCTGCAATCAAAAGTAAATCTTCTTGTATCATATCTCATTTTAAAAAAATATGGGGAATAAGGCCCATGTAACCTAAAATTTCCCATAACACAACTTAAGTATAAAGTGTTGAAAAAATAAAAGCAAATTTCACAATTGACTAGTTACCATAGTAAGAAATCATGATGTAGATTGTTTATTCTGTAAAAACTGTTAATTTTCCTAGTTTTGTAAAAACTTTTAAATCTATTATGGATTTTAGAAAAACTTTGGAAACTGTATATAATCACTGTGTTTTTTCTTCATTTTCTGTAATTCTATTGTGCTTCCATCATAAATAATGAAAATAATATTACACCATTGGTTGGATATCTAGTGTATTGGAGAACTAATCACAATGTTTTGGTGTATGCTATTGAAGATATGCCTTAGAATGCATTAGATTCAGTGAAATTGATGAAACAAATGGTAGTAAAACTTAATTTTACAAAACCCATAGAGAGAGTTATCCCACTTAAACATAAAATACCATTGACCAAATACTTCACCTTTTTTAGACGACAGTAATCAACAAACTCAAGTATGTTCACATGACCTGAGTACAGTTTAGAAAATATGATGTAATGGTCAAGTGTTTAACAAATTGAAACAGTTAAAAGTATTTACATGAAAAATGACTAAATTTTCATTGTGATTAAAACTGCTTTGTGCCAGTAATGAGTCAGACTTTTAACATGCTAACTCACAAGGTGAAAGTCCACATGAAAAAGTCTTACCCTAACCAGAAATATCTTTCAGACTTTGAGTCTGACCAATCTTTGTTCTAACTCCTATATGTCCTGTTCTTGAAGAAGAAGCAGTAGAAACCCATTCTAAAGTCTTTGATAAGACCTGGCAGACAGTTGAACCCATAACCTCATTCACAACAGGCAAGTACGCTACCATGTGACTACTGAGACAGTTAATAAACATTAGTATTTCTGATTCTCACATATTTGTATTACTCAAAGTATTTTTGTTTCTGGTATTATTTAGAAGTCTTAAAATTTACCTTTCTATATAAGCTGTATACGATGTATAAATATGTGATAACTAATCCTATCAATATAACAAACAATGGTCCATAGTATCTGAAATACAGAATAAATATTTGTATTAATCAGCTTATGTCACATAATCAGCTAATTAGTGGTGAAGGTGGGGGACCTTGTCCCATAAATAATGTTTGGCCTGACATTATTCAGTTTGACCTTAGTGATCAATGAGGTCATAGCAAACTACATATGTATATATCTTTGAACCCACTTTGTTTTAACTGAATTTAAGTAAATGAACTCATGAAGGGTATAGTATGGATAAAAAAACTTTTTACAAGCTACAACAAAATTTAATTATCATATATTTCTTTAGGATATCATAAACTAACAATATGAAGCTAAGACTGAATGAACTTGGTTAAACTTGGGTCACAAGCTTGATTTAACTCACAAGCTTTTGCAATTGGATATAAATTAAAAAATAATCTACAATTCAAAGACCTGACTTCAAAGTAACGTTACACAATCATTTCTGTCTTACTCTGCAAAATACTCACATGCCTACTCTCCAACCAACATCAGACTCTATCCAGCTGGAAAAGATCAAATACAAGTAACAGCTATTTATTGACAAAAATTTGTCAAATATACCACAACATTTTTTAAATGGTTGTTGCCCCTAAAAATCTGTGACAATCAACAAGCTGATGTCACTTCAGTGATGGTTTTAGAAATCCATCTGAATCTGTATTATATCACTTTTATATATAATTGCGTGAATTCAATTTGGAAGAGTTGCAAGGTTTCATGTATGTCTTTGCACTTTGCTAGTTACTTAAAAGAACATGTAGAATAGAATATTGAAGAGTTCTATCATATTTTTGCATCTTAGGGACTTGAAGAGCAGTCTCTTTTTTAATTTTGTTTGTTTTGTTCAGATAATGTGCAATAAATTATCATCTCCATGCATTTGTCCATACTAGGAAAGTGAAGTTTTAAATAATTTTATCACAATGCAATAATAAGTATAATACTTACCACCAAGCACCAGCAGGTCCATAGTGGTCATTTATAAATGGAAGAAGTGACAATACCAATGGTACTCCCCAACAGAATACATGGTACAACCTAAAATTAAAACCAGAGAATTAAGACTAGTACCAGATATAGTCCCCAACACAATACATGGTATAACGTAAAATTAAAACCAGAGAATTAAGACTTGTACCAGATATAGTCCCCAACACAATACATGATATAACTTAAAATAAAATTAAAACCAGAGAATTAGGACTATATGTAGTACCAGGGATACTCCCCAACACAATACATGGTATAACTTAAAATTAAAACCAGAGAATTAAGACTAGTACCAGATATAGTCCCCAACACAATACATGGTATAACGTAAAATTAAAACCAGAGAATTAAGACTAGTACCAGATATAGTCCCCAACACAATACATGATATAACTTAAAATTAAAACCAGAGAATTAGGACTATATGTAGTACCAGGGATACTCCCCAACACAATACATGATATAACTTAAAATTAAAACCAGAGAATTAGGACTATATGTAGTACCAGGGATACTCCCCAACACAATACATGGTATAACTTAAAATTAAAACCAGAGAATTAGGACTACCAGAGAAACCCCCAACAGAATATATGGTATAACCTAAAATTAAAACCAGGGAAACCCCATACAGAGTATATGGTATATCCTGAAATTAAAACAATGAGAATAAGGACTACAAGAGAAACCCCTAACAGAACAAATGGTATAACCTAAATTCAATACTGAGAATAGAGACTACCAGAGAAACCCCCAACAGAACATATAAAATTGAGAATGGAAATGGGGAATGTGTCAAAGAGACAACAACCCGACCATAGAACAGACAACAGCAGAAGGTAACCAACAGGTCTTCAATGCAGCGAGAAATTCCCGCACCCGGAGGCGTCCTTCAGCTGGCCCCTAAACAAATATATATACTAGTTCAGTGATAATGAATGCCATACTAAACTCCAAATTGTACACAAGAAACTAAAATTAAAAATAATACAAGGATGACAAAGGCTAGAGGCTCCTGACTTGGGACAGGCGCAAAAATGCGGCGGGGTTAAACATGTTTATGAGATCTCAACCCTCCCCCTATACCTCTAGCCAATGTAGAAAAGTAAACGCATAACAATACGCACATTAAAATTCAGTTCAAGAGAAGTCCGAGTCTGATGTCAGAAGATGTAACCAAAGAAAATAAACAAAATGACAATAATACATAAATAACAACAGACTACTAGCAGTTAACTGACATGCCAGCTCCAGACTTCAATTAAACTGATTGAAAGATTATGTCTTCATCATATGAATATCAGGCACAATCCTTCCCGTTAGGGGTTTAATATCATACCATCATAACATATATGAGAAGAACATAACCCGTGTCATGCCAACAACTGGTTTTTAAGTAAATGTGTTTAGTGCCGATGCAAAGACCCTATAAGTGAATCAATATTAACGCCAAAATATGCAATCTTTAATGACCTGACAACAGTATCGTAACTATATCCCTTCTTAATAAGTCTATTTAAAGGTTTTGTTAGCTTCAGAGGTGAATACTGACATTTTTGTGCTTTATAAAGAATATTTCCATAAAAAATTGGATGTGAAATACCTGAACGTATAAGAAGTCTGCATGTTGAGCTATATTTACGAATGATGTCCTTATACCGATGATAAAATTTAGTAAATGTTTTGACTAGTTTGTGATATCGAAAACCCAAGTGTAATAATTTTTCAGTAATACATAAATTTCTCTCGTTAAAATCTAAAACATTGTTACATACACGAGCGAATCGTACAAGTTGAGATATATAAACACCGTAAGATGGTGACAAGGGAACGTCACCATCTAAAAATGGATAATTAACGATAGGAAATGAAAAATCATCTCTTTTATCATATATTTTAGTATTAAGCTTTCCGTTAATGATATAGATATCAAGATCGAGGAAAGGGCAGTGGTCATTGTCAGTATTAGCTTTATTTAAAGTAAGTTCAACAGGATAAATTTCTTTAGTATACATACTGAAGTCGTCATTATTGAGAGCCAAAATATCATCCAAATATCTAAAAGTATTATTAAATTTGTGTATCAGATGTTGTTTCGATGGGTTTTTGCTGATTTTTGTCACAAATTGTAACTCATAGCAATACAAAAAAAGGTCCGCAATAAGTGGTGCACAGTTAGTCCCCATTGGAATTCCGATAACCTGACGATATACGGAATCTCCAAAGCGAACAAAAATGTTATCTAGTAAAAATTCAAGGGCATATATAGTATCAAAGCATGTCCAATTGACATAGTTTTTTTGTTTATTGCTACTAAAAAATGACCTAAAAGAGTTTGAACATATATATTCACATTCTGACTTTTTAAATGCCCATTTAATTAGGTGTGTGAATTTTTTCTTAATGAGAATGTGAGGCAATGTGGTATATAGGGTAGAAAAATCAAAACTTTGAACAGATTCAAAATCACCAATATATGCATGCAATTTATCAAGTACTTCCAACGAGTTCTTGACACTCCAAAAGTAATTAATTCCACTATTATCGAAGGCCTTATTTGAACAATTTATTATCAGGTTTTTGATTGTACCAAGTGTACTGGTAAGAAGAATAGACAATTTAGTAGTGGAACAATGGCTTGAAGACGAAATGAATCTATATTTGTAAGGTGTTTTGTGTAGCTTCGGAAGCCAATACATAGTTGGGACTTTCATTGTATTTGGTTCTGCTTGTAAAGCGGTAGCTAAAAGTTTATGTTTGTTACAGATGTCGTTTTCTGAAAATGGAGTCAGTTGGAATGTTGGTGAATTGGTGATTTCTTTTTTCAGAACCTCAATGTAAAATTTACGTCAAACAATAATAATATTATTAGCAGCTTTATCGGCCGGGATAAAAACAAATTCCTTGGCTAGTTCTTTTAGTTTATGTTTGATACGAGAAATAGGTTTATTGTGGTTATTGTTAAGAGTAAAATGTTCTTTAAAATGTTGAATACGTATATCAACTATGTTCATTACTGATTTAAAAAAAGAGTCCAAAGATTTTTTGTCAGCTTTTTCCCGTTTTATCCATTTCAAACAGTAAGTATGGAGTGAGTCGTGGATGATATTACGACACTCATTCCAATTAATAATTGACGGGGGACGATATTTAGGTCCTTTACTGAGGAATGATTTTAACTCTCGGTCTTGAACGATGTTAAGATCTCCTGTTATAACATGGGAAATGGGTCCATAAATGTATTTGGAATTACTGCAATTACATGAAGTAGGTGTATTTTCACTGATATTAACATCTTTACACATTTGGCTATAATTAAACACAAATTTCCGGGTAGATTTCTTGTAAATATAACAAATAAGAGGGAGCTCAGTATTATCAAAATATCCCGGAATTTGTTCTTTAACAGAATTGTCGTTAAAAATACCGGCAATATTTACAAAATCAAAACCTTTATTGACATACTTTATTTTAATAAACTGTTTTTTATGATCTTCAGGGCGATCAATTTTGGGAAACAGTTTAGAATAACAATATGCCATTATAATTTGAACGATTTCATACTTAGGACTGCTATATGAAATTGTGTTGCAATCCTCTAAAATTTTATTTAACTTATTAACCGGTAATGAACAGAGCTTTGTTAACAGATAATGTCTGCCGTTGTTTTTAGTATAACCTAAAATTAAAACAAGAGAATTAAGACTACCAAAGAAACCCCCAACAGAATAAATGGTATAACTTTAAATTAAAACACGAGAATTAGAACTACCAGAGAAACCCCCAACACAATATATGGTGTAGCCTAAAATTAAAACCAGAGAAACCCCCAACACAATATATGGTATAATCTAAAAATAAAACCAGAGAATAAGAAGCTATAATACATTAAATATCACATTTTGTTTAAATAGTAAAATATGATTGTCCCACAAACATAATAACAAGATAATGTTCAGTGTGTTTCATTATACATTTCCAATGCATAGTTAAGGATCTTCAGTATTAAACAAATCTAGATAACAAATGTAGCTTTTTTTAAATTTTCAATGTGACATTTTAATTTCAGATTGTAACCCACATTCTAGACCATATTTTCATGTACTGAAACTCTGCAGGCATGTTGGGTTTGATATAAGGGGTTTGCCTCACTGAAGTAACTGTAAGAGGACATGTCATTATAGTTTGACATTTTCACAACTTATCTTTGTTCTTGCTCCTAAATTCTATATGCTTTACAGGCAAGTAGAAATTATCATTCTTTTGCCTAATGAAAAACCACTTACCATTCAAACTTCTCTGTAGTTGTCCTTCTGACAACATTCATAAATAAATTAAAAGTTATACAGGCTACCCATAACAGAACTGAAAAATCTGAAAGTATATTTAATATAAGGCAAAATAATGGAATGAAGTATATTTCTAATTTGGAGGTTTATTGCATGTACAAAGAAATAAAGTATCATATTGTACATTTAGTTCAATGACCTCTTTCAAAAAATCTTTTCAAATGTTTAAGAACTAAGTTTGTTTTATAATTCTTGTTAGAGAAAATAAACAGTCTCCTTGTTATAAAAACAAGTTTAACATTTACATGGGAATGCATTGAATGTTTTTCTGTTATATTTCTCACTTTAAAATTGTGTTTTACCCTTTGTTTTTGGTACAGTAACTGCAGTTACAGTGATGTATTAAGACATGATTGATTTAAAAAAGACTATGGCTGTGGAGGCAGAGACAAATAATCATAGAAATGAGATGTGTGAATGCTAATACAACTGCAAAACCAAAAATGATATACTTGCAATTATTGACCCAATTACAAACTTTAACATTTAAACTATGCAGAAGTCAATGGATTATGACTAAGGGAACAAGGCCAAATAAAGTCCATGGAAATGAGATGCGTTCAATGACATCGGGGCCGATCCTAATGCAACTGCACAACAATCATCATTGACTTACCATTTGTGGTTCCTTTTCAACTGATCTAATCACAAACTTACACAAATTGTTGATTCTGCTGATGCTAAAAACAGCCAGCCAAAGTCTTGTTTTCATGACTTTTTGCAGGCCAGACAAAAACTGGTTTTACTGATTTAATCTTAAAAATATTGTGTACATCAGATGCTTGCCGAAAAAAAGGCGTTTGGTTGATAAATGTCTCAAAGGCAATCATACTACATCTCCTTATTCATGTTTTTACTAATATTGAGCAAAACTTCTTAAAAATTGTCCCGAAGAAGTTTTAAAAAAATGGAAATTGAAATAAAACTCAGATAAAGATCTTACAATTTCTTTATTACTGAGAACAGAATACATCATATTAGTAAAAGAGGTTGTGTTTTTCTTTTGCAATTGTTAATATGTTTTCATACATGCATGCAAAAGCAGTATTTGATATTCATATCAATGGTAGTATTTAAATTTTGTTGAAATTCACCATATAATCAATAATGAAGAAAAACATTTTTGTAGAGTAAAATCATACAATTATCCTCATAAGTCTACTTACCAAAAAATTGTAAAAACCAAGCTTGAAAATGACAAGTGGCTCCATCAGGAACAAGACCTCCCTATAATATAAAAAGAGAAGTTTGACATTTTCATGTAACTAAAGAAGCAATATAATTAATTTTCAATTTTGAGTTTTTGTTATATCTATTACAAAGTTACTATCATGTGCCTCAAGTTTGTTTTTTTTATCATTTGAAGACTTTGGTGTTGATGGAATACCTTTGATGGTTTCTGTTTTAACTAATTCAACACCTTTATAGACTCAGAACTTGACATAAACACCTGTCTATAGACGGGAAACAAAACTTCTTAAACTTCAGTGAAATCACATTTACATACCTGTTACCTTAATATTAAATAACATGGTTTCGATAATATAAAAAAAATAATAATATAATAAAAATTAAGGTTTCTCTGCAAGTTTCATTGATGATTGCCAGTTACAAAGGCCATTCTTAAAAAATTCTTTGTTTGATATTGCCTACCCATACCTTGAAAGGTTGGGTAAGTAGGGATTTTATTTTATTTTTGCTAACAACTTAAGTTACATGTTTTAGACAAGAAAATGAAGTTAGAGTAGAAAAAAAAATTGAAATGATTTATGCCTTAAAATTTTTGGGGTAGTCTGCTTTTCAGGTGGGTAGGTAGGCAACATCAAACAATTTAAATCTTATTTTTGACCTCATTCTATCTTAATTCTGTTTTTAAAGCTTTATCTAGTTTTAATGTAAATGTACATCTGTTTGGCTTACTGTGTGTTATAGAAAGATATCTTTCATAAAGAAAAAATTCATAAGGGGTTCCGCAGAACCCTGTGTCTCGCCTGCGACTGCTGCTGTCAGTGTTAAAAGTGTTATGTTGACTTAAAAAGTGAGTCCATTCATCAGTAAAATACAGAATTTAAAAAAAAATTCAAATTTTTTCTTGAGATGCTATTTTGGTCTTGAATATGAGATTCTGTACAAGTTTCATAACAATCCATTAAGGTTTACAAATTTATCATGTAAAACATTTTATCCCAGACTGTCTTTAAATGTTAACTGTAAAAAATGAAGTCCATCTATCAGAAAAATACTAAAAATGAAAAAATATACATGTATTTTCAAAGGTTTGCTTCAGACATTATCTCTCAATCATTAAAAAGCTACTGCCAAAGTTTCATAAAACTCTATGTAGGTTTGATAAAGTAATTGATGTGTAACAAACTTTAACCCCAGACTGTATCTACTTGTTAACTGTAAAAAAACTAAGTCCATTTATCAGTAAAATACTGAAAATTAAAAATAAATATTTCCAAAATTTTGCTCTGGATACTTTTTCTTGGTAATAAGCAAGCTTCTGTCCAAATTTCATACATTTCCATGAAGGTTTGACAAAGTTATTGATGACTGAAAATTTAACTGTAAAAAAAATAAGTCTATTTATCAGTAAAATACGGAAAAATGAAAAAGAAATATTTTCAAAATTTTGCCGTGGATACTGTATTTTGGTCATAAACAAGCTTCTGTCCCAATTTTATAAAATTCCATGTATGTTTGACAAAGTCATTGATGTCCAAAAAAAACTTTAACCACAGACTGAACCTAAATGTTGATGCCGCTGACGACAGAATCTAGGATCACTATGTCTCGCTTTCGCGAAATAAATTTTGCAAGTTTTACAAAAAAATAGAGTAATAACTTAAGCAAGAAACAAAGGTATGTCCTTGGCTGTGTTTCTACTCATATCATTTGCAGAGTTCTTGAAAAGTGATCAGAAGTTTTTGACCATTAAAATTTTGCAAAGGACAGACCCAATTTTTATATTTTGCAATAGAAATAATAGTGACCAGCAGATTTTCTTCAAGGACCTTCAGGGAAAATAATATTTTGAGAACTTTGCATTTGTTTTCATAAACCCTACAAATTACATGCTGACAATGTAGAAAGGCAGTTAAAATTATTAAAGACTTTCATACTCTCACATAGTTATTAACCACTTGATGAAATTGATTGTACAGTACAATTTGTACTCTTGTTTGATTTTTCATAAAAAAAAAAAACTATAAAGAGATTATCAAACACAGAGTAAAATGAGACATTCCCTATCATGGCTAAAGAGGATGTACTTACCATCAGATAGGCAATGGATACAAAAAATGCTGCTATACTGAGGTATAAAATTAGTCTCTGTAAGAAGATAAAGTATACATAAATACAGAGAAATAAATAAACCATATAATGTGTCTTTTTATAGATACATTTCAATATCATATAATTGGAGTTGATAGAGTTTCATATTGTATTGTCTTTTTATGATGTTTTAGATGGATAAGATTTTTTAAAAATCATAATACGACCGCAGAGGTCGAACCCTGAACAGTTGGGGCAAGTATGGACACAACATTCAAGCTTGATACAGCTCTGAATTTGGATTGTGATTAAATATTTGACACAGCATAGGTTTCTGACACAGAATGAATGTGTTCTAAGAACTTAAAAATTTTAAATTGGACATTCAACTATTATGGTCCAATATCCAAAATCTAAATACATGGTTAGATTAAGCATATCAAAGAACCCCAAGAATTCAATTTTTGATGAAATCAAACAAAGTTTAATTTTGGACCCTTTTGACCTCAATGTGGACAAAGTTGATAATGGGGCCCAAAAATCAAAAATCTAAATACATGGTTAGATTCAGCATATCAAAGAACCTCATATATTCAATTTTTGTTGAAATCAAACAAAGTTTAATTTTGGACCCCGATTTGGTCCAACTTGAAAACTGGGCCCATAATCAAAAATCTAAATACATGTTTAGATTCAGCATATCAAAGAACCCTAAGAATTCAACTTTTGTTAAAATCAAACTAAGTTTAATTTTGGACCCTTTGGACCTTAATGTAGACCAATTTGAAAACAGAACCAAAAATTAAGAATCTAAATACACGGTTAGATTCGGCATATCAAAGAACCCCAATAATTCAATTTTTGATGAAATCAAACAACGTTTAATTTTGGACCCTTTGGACCTCAATGTGGACCAATTTAAAAACGGGGCCCAAAATCCAAAAACTTAATACACGGTTAGAATAAGCATATTAAAGAACCCCAAGAATTCAAGAATAAAACCCCATTGAAATTGGTCAAGAAATAAGCAATTTATACGAAGTATCTTCTTTTGCACAATACTGTGCAATTGAATATTTCTTGCTATTGCGCAATACTGTACAATTGACAATTTCTTGCTATTGCGCAATATTGTGCTATTGGATATTTCTTGCTATTGCACAATACTGTGCAATTGAAGATTTCTTGCTATTGCGCAATACTGTGCAATTGAAGATTTCTTGCTATTGTGCAATACTGTGCAATTGAAAATTTCTTGCTATTGCACAATACTTATTATATAATAATTTACACATCCTGTTTGGTGTGTATCTCCTACCATATCATTATTATTTGCTTTTAAATATAAAACAGAAATAACCAACTTAAAATGGAAAATTTTAAAAGAAAAAAAAAAAGGAAAAAAAAATTTTTTGAACCCCCTTATGATTCATCACCCCCAAACTCAATCCCAGCCTTCCCTATGTGGTATGGTACCTTGCAGTACAATTTCAGAGAGATCCATACACTTGAACACAAGTTATTGTCTGGAAACTAGAAAAATGCTTATTTTTGGCCCCTTTTTGGCCCCTTATTCCTAAACGCTTTGGGCAATTACCCCCAAACTCAATTCCAGCTTTCCGTTTGTGATATGGAACCTTGTAGTACAATTTCAGAAAGATCCATACACTTACACACAAGTTATTGTCATGGAACTAGAAAAATGCTTGTTTTTTGCCCCTTTTTTGGCCCCTAATTCCTAATATTTTGAGGCAATTACCCCCAAAATTAATCCCAGCATTCCCTGTGTGATATGGAACCTTGTGGTACAATGTCAGAGAGATCCATACACTAACACACAAGTTATGTCTGGAAGTTACAAAAATGCTTATTTTTGGCCCCTTTTTGGCCCCTAATTCCTTAACTGTTGGTACCATAACCCCCAAAATCAATCCCAACTTTCCTTTTGTGGTATTGAACCTTATGGTAAAATTTCAAAGAGATCCATTCACTTAAACTAAAGTTAGAGTGCGAAAACCAATGTGTCTTCGGACGACGCCAGACGACGACGACGACGACGACGCCAACGTCATACCAATATACGACCGTAAATTTTTTGCGGTCGTATAAAAATCTAAATACATGGTTAGATTTGGAATATCAAAGAACCCCAATAATTCAATTTTAGATGAAATCAAACAAAGTTTAATTTTGGACCCTTTTGACCTCAATATGAACCAATTTGATAACGGGGTCCACAAACAAAAAATCTAAATACATGGTTAGATTCAGCATATCAAAGAACCCCATATATTCAATTTTTGTTGAAATCAAACAAAGTTTAATTTTGGACCCCAATTTGGACCAACTTGAAAACTGGGCCAAAAATCAAAAATCTACATACATGTTTAGATTCAGCATATCAAAGAACCTCATATATTCAATTTTTGCTAAAATCAAACAAAGTTTAATTTTGGACCCTTTGGACCTTCATATGGATTTTTTTGTAAAAAAAAAAGATGCAACATTTGCAGATATTTTTACTGGTCTCCCTTCTTAAATATGCATTTCTTTAAACATAATTTAAAAGCAGTGTAAGGGAAGCAACCAAAACGTTGTATTTGGATTACCTCCCTTACACTGTTTTAAATTATCTTTATTGTTCATTAACCATTACTTTATACATAATTTAAAAGCAGTGTAAGGGAGATAATTTCAATGATGTATTTGATTTATCTCCCTTACACTGCTTTAAATTATGTTTTGTACTAAAGTATTTGTCCATTAACCAGGACAACCTTGTTTACCCCCTTTTTTGCCCCTAATTCCTAAACGGTTTGAGCCATAACCCCCCAAAGCAAATCCTAACCATCCTTGGTGGTATGGAAACTTGTAGTATAATTTCAGAGAGATCCATACACCGTTCCACAGTTATTGTCTGGAAACTATAAAAATGCTTATTTTTGGCCCCTTTTTGGCCCCTAATTCCTTAACTGTTGGTACCATAACCCCCAAAAACAATCCCAACCTTCCTTTTGTGGTATTTAACCTTATGGTCAAATTTCAAAAAGATCCATTCACTTAAACTAAAGTTAGAGTGCGAAAACCAATGTGTATTCGGACGACGACGACGCCGGACGACGACGACGACGCCAACGTCATACCAATATACGACCACAAAATTTTTTTGCGGTCGTATAAAAACATAGGTTACTGTGCTTACATCTTCGTCACTTGGTCCCTGGAGGATAGACATCTCATTGACAATCATACCACATGTTCTTATTTATATATATATATATATTTTTAAAGTAGGCTCAAAATTGAGAGTTGAAGTATTTTTGTTGAAATTTTCTATCACCTTTTTCCCCCCATCTCACAATACATGTATAACTCAATTTTTTGCCTGTGGTATATAAAATAATGGGTTGTACAATTATCTGCATAAACTTATTGAACTAAAATTGGTTATAAAATAAATGTAGCTTCTCAGACAAATTCTTCTTTACCTGTGCAAAAACAGTATACTTCTTGAACAGCCATATCACAACTATC
The DNA here is from genome assembly GCF_021869535.1 of Mytilus californianus. Taxonomy (NCBI): domain Eukaryota; kingdom Metazoa; phylum Mollusca; class Bivalvia; order Mytilida; family Mytilidae; genus Mytilus; species Mytilus californianus. Next base: position 28,732,411 of record NW_026262690.1, on the reverse strand, counting down.
ATAAAGAAACTGAAATTAAATGATATGAATTTAATATACAAGTGGTATTTACCCCCTGGTCACTAACGACAAATATTTTAATACTTATTTTGCCTTTATATGGTTTCCTCCTCAATCTGCATTTTTTTCCTGCTGGACCATGTGGACATCAAACAACCATCCATCTATCCACAAATTTTTAGAAAATTAGATTTTTTAAAGTTTATTCTATCGATTTATTTGTGATCTTACAAAACAAAATACCAAAGAAAGGAGATCCCAAGTCCTGGAACCCACACCCTTCATAAAAGGTGTCTTGATCATACAACGTACATACAAGCAATTATAGAGCTTGTTCATTTGCCTCAGACTAAAACTTAAGATATTTGAATTTTAAACTCTCTTAAATAAACAGTCACCATTAAGCTTTTTTTATTGCATAAAAATACAGACAACCACTGAATAAATAACTTGATTTGTTTTCTGTTATCAATAAGTTAACATTTACCATCCTACTAAAGATAAGGCTCCTGTTGTCCTTCGAACTGCTATTACAACATCCTACAAACACAAAAATTTCTTCAGAATTTTCAGAATCAAATTTTCAACTTTAATATAGATAACAAATACATGTAAATAATTCATTTTTGTAATTAGTACATTTTTTCAGGCATAATTATTACATTTAACTTATACATGTAAATGTACATGTAGGTTTCAGAAGCAAGAATATGAGCTGGAATTTTAAAATGCTACAAGAAATTCACAGGTTATAAAGGTAACCATGGTAACATTCTGCTGGAATTTTTTTTCAAGTAATGTCATCTCATGAAGACGCATTAGGTTGACTCTGAGTGGTGACAGACTAAATGCTCTTACATGTGTACAGTACTCCTAAATGTAGCATGCTTACACAAAACTAGAACAAATAGCAAATACCAATTTTCAATTCTTTTGTTTGACCTGGAAAGACACCCAATCCACTGCCTCACACTTGACCAGAGCATGCTATATCAAGACTGCTGAGGTATTTTTTACCTTCTATGTAATGGGAATAGCTGTGTGTCTGAATAAAAAATCTGGCAATTTTTTATTTCATGCAATGCAATCTGGACAGTAAATTTAAATGTGAAAGGAAAAACAATCCTGATTTTCCATTTGAGTAAACAGGAAATTCAAATATCAAAACCAAAAAAATTGAACTGTAAATAAAACATGAAATCATGGTTTCAAGACTATCAATATTCCTAGTTACGTTAAGCATGTAAACAGAGAAAAAAAATATATGTGTATTAAAAGATCAAATTATAATTCATTCAAATGAATAATTTGTTTTTTCATAAAGTTTCTTACTGAGAAGGTCAGTCCTGTTTTTTCCCCTACTGTTTGTTGATGAGGAAGTGTTTATATTTAAACATGATCTAGGAAGTCACGAAAATTTCCTTTCATAAATGTACCAACATCTTCAAATAACAATTTCAGGTTAGGATTACATATGACAATGCCAAATAAAGCACTAAAACTAAAAATTGTAATTTTCCCAAAAACTATCACAGGCAGGCTGATTACTGAAACAAACATGTACATCCTTAGGAAGTTGAGAAATCGAGAACATTTCGAAATCACAATTTATTGTGTCACAAAAAGACACCATTTCCATCAAAAATTTGCTAAAAAACTTTTGACAAAATTTGACGACTACAATATGCCCTAAGATAAAGTTATATAATTTGTTCTCAATGTTCATAACTTACACATTGGTGAGGATTATCAGGAAATATTGTGCATTCAACTTTGGTGACATTTTCCATTTTTCTGTTTATATGAAAAATACTTTACGAATCTCCAATTGGGAGAGTTTCCTTAACATAAAAATATTTGTTGCTACTAGTACAATATGTTTTACTTGTTATTGCTATGTACAGCTATGTACAGTAATTGCGAGAACTTTCAGATCGATACTTTGCGTCTTTAGAAGTATTTGTGTTAGTTGTTTTTGTGAGCTTTGTGTCGATCTGATGAGTTCACAGGTATTTTGGGCATGGACTCACTTTAGGGCCCAACGATGTAAAAAAAAATCTAATCAAGCTTTTTTCATACTTTTCAATTTTCTATTTTTTTACACATATAAAAAGTCTCATATTATGGGTTTATTAGACTTGATATATGTATTAGAATTCAGAAAATTGTAAATATATCTTTTTTTCTACATTGAGGCCAAAAAGGGGTGTCCATGCCCCAAATACCTGTGAATGAGTCTAGCTTTTTTCAACTGATTATTATAGTGTGTTCATAAGTTGGGCTGTCACATCACGTTATTAGGTTAGGGGGTTGGTCGCCCGCAAACATGACACCTTTTACAAGAAAGTTATATGAATAAAACATGAAAATAGAGCCTGTCAGATGATGATGATGATGATGATGATGATGATGATGATGATGATGATGATGATGATGATGATGATGATGATGATGATGATGATGATGATGATGATGATGATGATGATGATGATGATGATGATGATGATGATGATGATGATGATGATGATGATGATGATGATGATGATGATGATGATGATGATGATGATGATGATGATGATGATGATGATGATGATGATGATGATGATGATGATGATGATGATGATGATGATGATGATGATGATGATGATGATGATGATGATGATGATGATGATGATGATGATGATGATGATGATGATGATGAAGAAGAAGAAGAATTAAGATTAAAATGGTCTATCTTCTTATCAATCTCTATTAAAGTCTCCAATAAAAAATAGTTTCTTTATTTTTCTGAAAGAGTTGTATCAAATTCCTACTCAAAAAGATCTTTCAGAGACTGAGGAGAATTTTATAAGATAATTCGGGTCGATTTTGAACTAAAATGGAATCTTTGACATAAACTTATAGATCGCCACCGTCCTTATTCTGGCGATCTTTTCTAAACATTTTGTATTCTTACAATTTACATTCTTCATCATTAATATCAGGTTTTAGAAAGGTATCAACTAATCCAAATAAATCTATGTATTAGATGTAGGCTTGTCATATATCTGAGAGGCGTTAACCCCGATGACATGAGACGACTGCATCTGGTTTACATAGAAGTAATAAATAAATATTTTTATCTTTTCTCTTGTTCTAAAAAACGCAATGAGTTTTGATAAAACATGAAAAGTGTCATTATCTAAAATTTTCCAGATGCAGTAACACTTTCAGAAGGTGTTTTGTAGCTATGGATTTGGAACGAAATCTTAATTGCGTTTATATTTTTCTGTCACCAAATTGATACCTTATCACTGCTTCTGTATGGCAATATCAATTGCTGTTCTGTCTTGTCTTTTTCTGGTTTAATTGCCAAAATCTGAACGTTTTGCTGATAAATGATAACACTATTATGTAAATACATGTTGTTTATAGTCATTGAATTATTTAACTCTTCAAATTTAGATAAAACATGCCTAACATTAATGCTAAATTAAAGGGGCATTAGCTACGATTTAGACAAAAAAATCTAATAAAATACGATTCTTTTTTTCAAGTATTTATAAAAGCGAAAATATGACATAATATTTCGTTATAAGCAGCCAGTTTAGCCCAAATTTGTCAAAATACACACGAAATGATGATACATATTATCGAGTCCATGCATTGTTAATTGTTTATTTAAGTCTTTTTGTACTTTGGATTTACATTTTAGTAAGTTAAAAATCAAATGTGAGAATTTGAGTCGAATCGGTGAACATGAATTTGACAGCTAATGCCCTTTAAGGCAGTTTTTAAACAGTCACAGAAATAGATTGTTTTTAGTGCAAATATTTTCTTTTAAATTTAGACACATTTTTGAAGCACTTTTGTTTTTTTTAAATTCTCAGCTGTAGGAAGAGAATTTGCAGTACAAATACATTCTATTGTATTACAATTTGGACATAGATTTAGAACTATATCAAAAGTGTTCTGCAGAAGTAATGGTTTATTATGATTTGAGTTTTTTCCACAAATTGAGATACATCAGGTTTGTCCTTATATCCATAAAGTCTTTATAAGGTAACCATAAAAGTCAGAATTAAAGCAGTGACCATTGAATCAATTTACAATGTTTTTATATTACTATGTTGTTCGTTGCTTTCATTTTTGTACTGGTACCGATTGACGTGGATGAAAAGTTTATTACCTCATATATAATTGAATTGTATAGTGATTTTTTTATGTGGATTGCATCACGGTAGTAGTAAGTGGAAACAAGCTCGCCGCCTCTTGAGATAAATGCATGCGTAATTTTTTGGGGCCCTTTATAGCTTGCTGTTCGGTGTGAGCCAATGCTCCGTGTTGAAGGCCGTATCTTGACCTATAATGGTTTACTTTTATAAATTGTAACTTGGATGGAGAGTTGTCTCATTGGCACTCATACCACATCTTCCTATATCTATTATCTGTTTGTTTAATTCGTTTAATGTTCGGTTCTGTCGAAACCCTTTGTATAAAAGTATTATATACATATAGTCTGCATTTCTTCTGGGTTAAATTTCTGGTAAGACAATGTCTATGCTTGGTTTGGATCTTACAGTTTGGTAAGACAATGTCTATGCTTGGTTTGGATCTTACAGTTTGCAACATTAAATCGTAGTTTTCTTGAAAGCTTTCTGGTGTATATTGGAAGAGGCATCATTTCCACCAACGATTATAATGATAGTTTTGTTTTGTATTGTTGCTCTCTCTCAGTTTCTGTAAGATTCTTCGCTTCGTATCCTTTTGTTGTGCTGTCTCTGTTGCTGTTATTTACAACTTTAATATTACGACATTCCTTTTCTGCAATCTGCAAACTCTCATTTACACTTGATTTTACCATCTCTGGTGTTATAGGTTTACTGTGGTACTGGAAACGTCTTTGTATATCCTTCACCTTATCCGCTATTTTCAACCGAGATTCTACCTCAGTTTTAGTCCGATAAATGCTGAGACAACTATAACACAGTATAGTCTCAGATAAAGGATTGTTTTTCTGAAATTCTTACGGAAATTTTCCCTTTTACATTTTTAACGCAAATACGATAACATATTGGTGTTATATAGTATTGAACGTTAATTGCATCCAAATCTTAGAACACTGTTGTTCCAGAGGGTTTTATTTTTGTTCAGAGAAGTAGGATGCTGATGGTGAGGGTGGTTTGTTGTACTGTTCTATGTTTTGGTGATTCTATTAACCTTTTTTATGTATTACATAGTCTTTCAAATACAGATTTCTAAAAGACTTTACTTGAAACGTTTTTCACATAACGTACCATTATATACTAAATTTTGATAAATTGTTTGCTTTTCAAAATAATGTCTTTAAATCGCATTCCTTTTATTCCGAAAAACGATTTCTGAACAGAAAATAAATTGAAGTCTCCGATGAACAAAGGACTAACATTTCAAATCATTGAATAGTGAATTATAAGTTAGGTCTATAAGCTTTAGAATTTAAACTGCTAGGTGCTACAATTTAAACTTTTCAATACATGTCGGAAGAAAGGTGTTATTGTTCATACCGAGAGAGAATATTATTTAATATTGACAATGGTTATGTGTATATAAGTATATTGTCATGGAGTGGCATGCCATTCTTTGTGGAATGCAATGTAGATCAGCTCATTTTTCAAACTCGGAATAGAAACGTTTATATCAAATTTAATTTTTATTTATGTTAGACTTTCATATTTTTGCAAATTTCCTGAGAAAAATTAACAGTATTGATGTATAAATAAACTGTACTGATAACCATGTCGTACAGACTGAATTTAAATAAGAACTACGGCTCAGACGAAGACAAAATAGTGAATGCTGTGATTGATAAAAATGAAGGATTTCTTAAACGACACATGGTTTTGTCATCTTCAATAGTAGGCAAGCTGCGAACAACCGGAGTTCTCAATGACGTGGCTAATGTTAGAATGAAAGTAAGTTGTTTGAAACAATATACTACGATTGAAAATAGGGTTTAAGTATTATGAAACAATATATTCCTCAAAATCGAATTAACGAATACCTTCTTTTTTGTCAATATCAATAATTTAAATTTGTCTTCTTCCAACTCAATCTAACAACATTAACAACACTTGTTGTTTTCAATCAAGATTTTACTTCATTTGTAGTACGACATTTAAAAAAAAGCATTCGAGCTTAGAGCCATATGAAACGAGTTTCTTGAAATTAGAATGTTAATAAGGAAATTTTTGAACCAATGCATGTATATATATATATATATATATATTATATATATATATACCAAACTAAATCCTCTATACACAGTTTTTTAAACATTTATTACGAATCCATAACATGTAATCAATTTTATTCAGTGAAAACTTCTCCTGCTAATTAACTTTCGTGTTTTATTGTCGAAGTTTACCAAACGTGACCTCAATAGATAATCAATCAAGAATTATGGAGCACGTGAAAAATATGTGAGAAAACAGACATGCAATAGAGCGGTGTTTAATTTTTGTTATATATTTTCCATGCGTTGTTAATTGTTAACCAAACATTGTCATAACAGTCGTTAAATGATTTCATGTATTAAAATTAAAATACTATCGAACTTCAATGTTTGTGAGTTTCCTTTTCTTTCATCACGGGTTGTCTCTCGCACTTGCGCTGCGCGTTTGTCGAAGTACCAACGAGATGTCTCGTGGTTAAGTTCATTGCATATCGGCGAATTAGAGTACGGGAAGACAATTATTCAATAGCAGTACATTTCTGAAGATTTTTTATAAGATAAATGATTCTCTTTTTTAAGAAATGCCATGTACACGTGTTTTATAGTAAAACTTGGTCATTCAAGTATATAAAACGTATTCATTTTTTTAATTTTAATTATCATATGAATTTAAACAATTGTAGTGCTAAGAGTTTGACCATTCGTAGTATCTGCATGCTTATATGAATAATTTACCGAGTCAAATTGTTCGTACATGAACAATCATTAATTATTTTATTGCATTTATAAAGTATTTAGCACGATTATATCAATTTTTAACCGATCACAAGTGGTAAAACGAAATGTACAGAACATTATTTTGCTTTGTAAGCATTTTAAATTCAAATCTATAGGGTAAGTCTAAGATTAATTTTTAGAGGATTACGGATTCACATAAGGAAAAGTAATGGAAGCTTAAATAAGATTAATGTGGCTCCAACATGGTCTAATCCGACCTACGACCTTGCAACCTGACGTCTAAATTTTAAAATAGGACCTGTGAATTTAAAAAAAATGTTTTCAAATTTGTTTATGTGGATTGCATTTGTTTTCAAATTTGTTTATGTGGATTGCAGTTGTTTTCAAATTTGTTTAAGATTGACATGATGACCTAAGGCAGTTTTTAAACGTTATCTTGTGATATAAGGAGGTGACTTGCTGAAGCCCTTGATCGCCTATTCAACGATTTTAAATAAATTCCAATATGCATTTGCTATGTACTACAATCCGTATAATTGTATAACTCAATGATTGATTAGTGTTTGTTTCACACCCACTTAACGCAAACAGGCTATATCGTGGCCGAATACGCCAAGTAGACAACATACACAGCCATGTTCAGTTCTTCTAAAAGACATTTTGGATTTTGATGACTCTGAACAATACTGTCTCATTTCGAAATGTGAAGCCAATGGCTGCAAAACCTGTGGAATTTTAATAACAGTTGCTCAATTCACTAGCAATTTAACTAAAAAGTCTTATTTTACCAGAAGTTACGATGATCAGAATTGTAAATCTATAAATGTCGTCTACGGATTAGAGTGTAACCTTTGCGGATTGGTATACGTCGGTGAAACGAAAGGAAGGCTATAAATCAGACATCAACCACAATGCAAGCGACATTCTTTACCAGCATTTTAACAAGCCTGAACATTCAATCCTTTCTGATGATATCGGATATGTTCCGTATGTCGTAACTACAATCCCGTTCCCTTTTCACGAATGTGACCTACCGAATTAGACTATTTACCCCTTTTTATGACATTTTACCTATTGTTTTTGTTTGTTTTGTTCACACATCGTTGTCAATATAATGGAATTTGATGCGACTGTCATACAAGTGAGAGGTTTAGCTAGCTTTAAAACCAGGTTCAATCCACCATTTTCTACATAAGAAAATGCCTGTACCAAGTCAGGAATATGACAGTTGTTATCCATTCGTTTGATGTATTTGAGCTTTTGATTTTGCCATTTTATTATGGACTTTCCTTTTTGAATTTTCCTCGGAGTTCAGTATTTTTGTGATTTTACTTTTTTCTATGCAAGTTCGCATTATTGAAAAAATATACCACAGGACTAACAATCCTCATCTTGTAACACCTCTCCGTAGACAAAAAGAAGACTACTGGATTCGACAATTGGGAACTGCGACACCATATGGTTGCAATGACAACATTGATGGTATAGGTATTCATCTAGTCCTTCCTGTAGCTCGGTGAATGTGATGAATATTTTCAACTCAACTCCTCGACGTAGACGCAGTCATGGTCATCGTCATTATACATCACCAACTCTCCATGATGTCTCTATTAGTGACTTGCTGCCATTTATACAAAAGCCGCTAGGTATTCATCACATTCGCACAAAGCTTTATTCATTACCCCTTTCAAAACTTCATTCTCTGTCCAATTTATGTTTGGAAACCACTGTTCAAACCAATACAAACTTACAGCTATCATTTCGGATATTGCAAGTCACAGACTTTTCAAACCAGTTCGCATTGGAAAAGATGAAAAAGAGAAAAGATCCTTTCTTAAACTTTCCTTTGCCAACAAAGGTCTCGATGCCGTCAACTTGGGCAATATCCTTCATCATAAATTATTTCAATCGAAAATACCTCCCTATTTTAAAGATCAGTCTGTACCTATCATTTCTTATACCTATACCAAACCAATTGCAACTAAAATTTTAAATTACAAACACGTGTTGCAGGATCTCAATATTGACGACTTCAAGTCTAAACCTCCTGATTGCACCTGTGCTAGTTCCCCATTCATATATAATCCGGCTGGCCACGTTATTACCGGTGACCTCAACATTGTCAATAACACTTTCCTGCGAAATGTGTTATCCAAAGGTCCGAAATATCGTGAGCCTAAATCCATCAATTGGAAATACAACTTCAAAATACTGATGGATTCAGTCGAGGATTATGCCAGGCAATGGGTACCGTTAAACGCGAGAAAGAAGACGTAGATACTCTTTCTAAATGGATTAAGGCTGTGAGGTCGTTGATACAAATCAGAATTAAGAAACTGAATGGGTCTATTAATACCCATGCTACGTCAATCTTTAAAGACCCAAATGTTGCAAAACACTTGTCCTACCTCCATGACAAATATGTTGTTGTCCCTGCAGATAAAGCCCCAAACAACATCGTTTTTGTGTGTAAATCACATTACATAAACTGCTTGATAAATGAATTAAGTATTGACAATTCACTTGGAAACCAAACATATACCCCCACGACACTTACTAAAGAGTAAATCCTGGATAATCATAGGTCTGTTCTATGTTCCTTTGGAATTTCAACCAAAGATGAAGAACTGGATCTTCCATCACTGTATTGGATACCTAAACTACATAAGTGTCCTTACAAACAACGGTATATTGCTGGGTCTTCCAAGTGCTCCACGAAACCTCTTTCTAAATTATTAACATCAATTTTATAAGCAATCAAAGCCGGGCTTCAAAGTTATTGTGAAACTGCCTATTCTAGAGGTGGAGTGAATCAGATGTGGATGCTAAAAAATTCCAAAGATCTTTTAGGGTACTTACAATCCAAGACTATTTCATCTTGCAACAGTATTAAAACATTTGAATTTTCTACACTTTACACATATATTCCCCTTTCCAAACTAAAAGACAAATTGAAAGAGTAGGTATTGCTTTGTTTCATAAAAAAGAATGGCAAACGTAGATAGAAGTATTTTAGTGAGGAATAAATCCTACTTTGTAAAAAAAACACTCTGATTCAAGCAAAAATTCTCTGAAACTGACATTATCAAGATGCTTGATTTCTTGATTGACAACATATTTCTTACGTTTGGATGACGTGTTTTTCAACAAACTATCGGCATTCCCATGGGAACCAACTGTGCACCGCTTCTTGCCGACTTGTTCCTTTATTCTTATGAGGCTGAGTTCATACAGGAACTTCTTAGGAAAAAAAGAAAAGAAGTTAGCAGTATCCTTTAACTTTACTTTCCGCTATATAGATGCTGTTCTCTCACTAAATAATTCAAAATTTGGTGACTATGTTGAACGCATCTATCCCATCGAACTAGAGATAAAGGATACAACGGATATAGTTAAGTCTGCCTCATATCTTGACTTACATCTAGAAATTGACAATGAGGGTCGGTTGAAAACAAAACTTTACGACAAGAGATGATTTCAGCTTCCCAATTGTGAACTTTCCATTTCTATGTAGCAACATTCCCGCAGTGCCTGCAAACGGAGTATATATCTCCCAATTGATACGATATTCCCAGACTTGAATTTCCTATCATGATTTCCTTGATAGAGGGTTGCTGCTCACTAGAAAGCTATACAAACCAAGAGTTCCAAATGGTGTAGTTGAAATCATCCCTTCGTTAATTTTACGGACGCCATCACGAGTTGGCTGACCGTTATGGAATATCCGTTTCACAGATATAGCGGATATGTTCCTACTGTCGTAATTACAATCCCGTTCCCTTTTCACGAATGTGACCTACCGAATTAGACTATTTACCGGGTTTGTACTAACATGAGCAACACGACGGGTGCCACATGTGGAGCAGGATCTGCTTACCCTTCCGGAGCACCTGAGATCACCCCCAGTTTTTGGTGGGGTTCGTGTTGCTTAGTCTTTAGTTTTCTATGTGGTGTTTTGGGTACTTTTGTGTGTCTGTTTGTCTTTTTTTTTAGCCATGGCGTTTTCAGTTTATTTTCGCTTTATGAGTTTGAATGTCCCTCTGGTATCTTTCACCCCTCTTTTAAAACAATTTTGAAAATCAAAATTTAAAAAAAGCGCCCATAAAATTGTCTTGAAATAGCATGTCTCGTAAAACAGTTCATATATATCTTCATTGTAAGTTTTGACGTTTGTCTGCATTTTTTATTGAGTGAGATTTAAAATATAACATTTGCACAATCATTTGTTATTTATTCTTATTCAGAGGCGTAGGAGTAGACTGAAAAGTGTGCGTGTGTGTGTGAGGGTGTGTGTGTGCGCGCGGGGGGGGGGGGGGGGGGCAATTTTTTGAAAGTGACAAGAAAAAAAATCCTTCTATATGAAAAGTCTAGAATTTTGTCAGTGTCCTCTATCATTCTAATTTTTACTTTTTTATAATTCAGCCTTTTTCAACTGATTCTTATAGTTTATTTTTGTGTTGTGCTGTTACATTACAGATCTGTCCCAGGTTAGGATAGGGTTGAGCGCTTGCTAACATGTTTAACCCCGCCACATTCTGCGTGTGCTTGTCCCAAGTCAGATTCCTGTATTTCAGTGGTTGTCGTTTGTTCCTGTTCATCGCTTTTAATATTGGTCCAAGAACAAAACACTCCTTTATTCAAACTTATATCAAAGCCTATAGTTGTTAATTTCTGTGTCATTAGGTCTATTGTGGAGAGTTGTCTCATTGAACATTATACCACATCTTCATATTTTTATATTAACTGTCAAATATATATTTCATATATGTAGTGCGCATATATACATATGCATTCCGTCTATAACAGTATACATGCCATACATGATTAACTACAGTGTCCACTTATTTTGCAGGGAGAAAGCAACGAATCACAGGTACATATACTACTAAGTGTATTACGTCGTAGTGGAATGCGAGTTTTCCGCAAGTTTATTGAGGTATTACGTACGTCAATGGACAGTTGGGTAGCTGATGTTATTTTAGACACAAATGTTGCAGAAACTGCTCTAATGGGAAAAAAGTACACATTAATTGACCATATAAATAAAGAGGACTATTACGAAGATACTGCGAGTACTGAATACAAAGCATTAGATATAATACCTTACAACATACCGCAAATATCAGACAAATATCCAAGCAAAAGAACAATTTCTAATTTATCTGAAAAAATGGCAGCTATCAAAAGCATGAATCCCCGGGGGCATGATTTAGTATCGTCGAACCAATTACAGAGGATGACAACTATGTTTGACAGTGAAAGACAGACCCAAGAGGCAACTTTAGCCGTTTTAAGACAAGAAGAAAACGCAATTAGAGAACTTCTAGATCAAAACATCAAAGAACAAACGCAGATTCGAAGAAACCAAAGATCTCTTTATGAAATCGACAAAAAGTTAAAGCAAATATCTTTGGAAACCTCTCAGTTATCAAGTCCGTTACCAAGGTCAAACAGAGCTCGAGAGAGACTGATGCATATTCAAAGAATACCAAGGTTGAATCTTTCGCGAGATGAATTGATAAACAGTACCTGAAAGTATTTTTTAAGTATTTTCAATAAAGCAAGCTAACTTTCGCAACCGCCTACGTCTTTATTTTCAAATTGTTCGTATCACTCACAAGGACCCTCACTAAACGACATAATTTTATTTAACAACTGATGACTTCAAAATTCAATGTTTCTATTTCTTTTTCTATATTGACAGGCTTTGACATAGGTAATTCTCCTTCTGACACAATTGTAAATACTGTAGCAACATATTAAGATAGACAGCACTTCTGATTTTTTCCTGCTATCTTTTCTTTTTAGTTTTTACAAACTAAATCGTCAGAGTCAACATGTAAGTCCAAAATTCCGTCTCTTGTTTTCGATTTTGACTTTTAAAATGTTTTTCCCATTTTTTGTTTATTGCTTTCTAGGATAGACACTTTCAAATGTATTATATGTCACCGTACGGCTTTCAACAATGAGTAAAACCCATATCGTATAGTCAGTTTGTTAACCATATTCTTGACTCGATTCCTCGCTCTGTAACTCCTTATTCTTTTATTTTGGTCTTTATTGGTGCATACTATTTTTTGACAGAATATTATTCCTCTTATTTTGTCTCTTGTTTTTTTTATTATAACTCTGGTGTTAAAAAGCTTTTCACAGACACAGAGAAATATTTTAAATCAACAGTTTCAGTCTGTATTTACTAATTACTAATGAAACACCCCTAACAAAGGTAAAGAAGCCCCCATCGTCAAATGCCAAACATAACAATCAATGAAGCAGGTATTATCAAATTATTGTGAAACCTTTATGTGTGGCACTGATGACACCAATGACCGAGTCCTTAAAGAACTACAGGAAAAAGTTTCACCGATCCTTACATTATAATTTAAGTCCCTTGAAACTGGCAAAATACGTAAGGATTGGAAACATGCAAATGTAGACCCAACTTTTAAGAAAGGGAAAAATGTAAGCCGTAAATTACAGGCCATTATCTTTATAACCTGTATATGTTGTAAGATCGTGGATCAATTCATTACCAGTAGTGTAATGTCTCACCTAGAAAAATATCATATATCATACGACCTTCAACATGATTTAAGAAAATCAAGGTCTGATAATATTTTATTCAAGAATTGTCACAACGACAATAGTAACACTCAAACTGACTTTAAACATAATTGACTTCGCTAAAGCATTCCACAAAGTTTTACATCTTCGCCTCCTTTATCAGCTTAACTTCTATGGTATACAAAATTACACACTAAATTGGATCCAGGCATTTCTACATAACAGTACACAAACAGTCGTCATTAAAGAAATTTCTTCCCCTAAGTATCCGTAACATCTGGTATACTTTAAAAAAACAGTTGTTGATCCAATATGGTTCCTAATCTATAAAAATGACATACCTGGATATTTACAACACCGCAAGCTTAGACTCTTTCTTCTTCTTCTTTTGGTATACAATATTCCATCGACATCCGATGATTACATATTGTCGCATACGTGGACTATTTATAAATTTTACCCCAATTCAAACAAATATGATCATTTAGTTCAATGAAAATAACAAATTTGTGATTAAAACTATATACAATCTTAATTAATGCCATTAGATAATAGTACTGATAACAGCTGTAGTGAGCTGTTCCCTGAAGCTATCAACGGATGGTGCCTGGACAAGTACCACAGGGACCTGATTCCACTGTGGTATTGTATAAGGAAAGTATGGATGTCTGTAGGAGTCCTTAGATGTATGTACATGTCTGTATGTGAGTGTGTGGTTTTTCCTAGTTCTTGAGTCTGCTTTAATGAATATGTCAGATGGAAAAGCCACAAGATGGTATGGTATCTTATACATCATTACCAATCTTATGCGTAGCCTACGTTCTGCTAACGATGGTAAATTTAATGTGGTAAGCATGTTTGTAACACTACTCGTATTGTGGTATTTATTGCAGATATACCGAGCAGCTCGTCGTTGGACCATCTCAATTTTGGATACCGATTGGGTTGTGTGAGGGTCCCAAGCAGAACAAGAATATTCAAGTTTGTGTCGGATCAGTGCTTGGTATGCCTGGGTTTTTATGTATGGGTTTGTTGTTTTTAGATTTCGTTTTAGAAAACCCAGTGATTTGTTACCTTTGGATGTTCAAGTATGTCATTTATATGTATGTCCCATTTGAGGTTTGACTGTATTGTGACACCAAGGTACTTAGCTGATGTTACAGATTCAAGTGTATAACCATTTAAAATGTAGCTGTGCTGTATAGGTTGTTTCTTTTTTGTGACAAATAGCACAGTACATTTATCTGGACGGAAAGCCATCCGCCAATCCCTCTCCCAACTAGCTGCCGCATCTAGATCTACTTGGTAGTTTATTACAGTCACTCTAGGATCTGATCGGTCTGTATATTATGCTATCATCTGCGAATAGCCTGAGCTTACTGTGGGTTAAGTAGTCATTTGCGGATGACAGCATAATTTAGAGCCGGAGAAATAAAAACAAAAGATTATTGCCATAAATTGCAATTTGTTTAAGATTCACCAGCACGATGCGAGTCAGATTGGCTAATGGCATTTCAATCCGAAAAAAGTACCAATCTCACAATCTCGCAAAAAAAAGTACTCATAGGCATAACTACATCCTTCACAACCACATTCTCGAATCAGTAACATCTGAAAAATATCTCAGCATCACTCTACAAGGAACAAATATAGATAGCACAGTATCAAATGGGAATAAATCACTCTAAATCAAAGAGCTGAAAGCTCTAAGAAAAAATGACGCCATTGTCTCTCATATTGGGATATTTTTTATGCAAGTCTTGATTTTTACATAATTTACCTACTGAATCTTAGGCGACGTTTCAGTTTATGGTAGGTAGGGTGACTGATAGAATAGGTATGAATTGTTCCCACAATCTATAGCGTTTTTATTTGTTTGTCAAGATATATATATGTATATGTGTGAAGTGAAGATAACTACTAGTTGTTATGCTGTACAAAGAAATAGCTCCAGACTACCTGAACAATCTACAATATTCAAAGTAATATGTAAATTTGTTTCCCTTATTTGTAGAATTATTTAACAAAATGATTATGAAGAGCCTGTAGTAAGCAAGCTCTTATACCCCACATAGTCCTTATTCAAGAGATAAGTTACAGGTGACCTAGTGACATAATCACATTGTTATTTCTGTTACCTTAAAATGATCAATTTCTGTAGATTTAGACAATAGTATTGTTATACTAGTTTCACAATTACAAACAAAGTGACACCATTTATAAAACTTAGTTTCATTAATAGTCATTTATTTCAAATAATTAACCCGTAATAAAATAAGGAGATGGGGTGTGATTGCAAATGAGATAACAGTCTGATGTACAATGTACTATCTACCAGAGTCCAAATTATGTGGCTGTTGGCAGTTAAAAGTCACTTTCAGACCTCAACAATGTACCAAACCGGTTCATTGTTTTCAGGTACCACAGGAAAAAGAGGAGTTGTGGCTGGGTTGCTTACAATAAAATATAAGAAAAATAATGATAATAATATAAATAAGAAAATAAGAGAGACATTACTAATCCTTAGAGGAGCTGCTGATCTATACTTAGAAAAGAAAGATGTTGAGGACTTAGCCAGAGCGAGCAGAATTTTGAAACTTAGGAACAGCAGAGTATATGTGGGGACACCACATATATAGGCCCATCTGCCCTATATATGCTGCCACATATTAATATTAATGCCTAGGGTGATAATTAAACCCATGTGCATTTAATCAATTGTACTCTATGTACATGTATATATATGATATATATCAAATGCAAAAAATGCAGCTATTCTGTCTATTCTACTTACTAGTACACTTGGTACAATCAAAAACCTGATAATAAATTGTTCAAATAAGGCCTTTGAAAATAGTGGAATTAACTACTTTTGGAGTGTCAAAAACTCGTTGGAAGTACTTGATAAATTGCATGCATATATTGGTGATTTTGAATCTGTTCAAAGTTTTGATTTTTCTACCCTATATACCACTTTGCCTCATATTCTTATTAAGAAAAAATTCACACACCTAATTAAATGGGCATTTAAAAAGTCGGAATGCGAATACATATGTTCAAACTCTTTTAGGTCATTTTTTAGTAGCAACAAACAAAAGAGCTATGTCAATTGGAACGCTTTGATACTATATCTGCCCTTGAATTTTTTACTTGATAACTTTTTTTTTCGCTTTGGAGATTCCGTATATCGTCAAGTTATCGGAATTCCAATGGGGACTAACTGTGCACCACTTATTGCGGACCTGTTTTTGTATTGTTATGAGTTACAATTTATGACTAAAATCAGCAAAGACCCACCGAAACAACATCTGATACAAAAATTTAACAATACTTTTAGATATTTGGATGATATATTGGCTCTCAATTATGACGACTTCAGTATGTATACTAAAGAAATTTATCATGTTGAACTTACTTTAAATAAAGCTAATACTAACAATGACCACTGTCCTTTCCTCGATCTTGATATCTATATCATTAACGGGAAGCTTAATACAAAAACTTATGATAAAAGAGATGATTTTTCATTTCCTATCGTTAATTATCCATTTTTAGATGGTGACGTTCCCTTGTCACCATCTTATATCTCAACTTGTACGATTCGCTCGTGTATGTAACAACGTATTAGATTTTAGCGAGAGAAATTTATGTATTACTGAAAAATTATTACACCAGGGTTTTCGATATCATAAACTAGTCAAAACATTTACTAAATTTTATCATCGGTATAAGGACATCATTCGTAAATATAACTCAACATGCAGACATCTTATACGTTCGGGTATTTCACATCCAATCTTTTATGGTAATATTCTTTACAAAGCACAAAAATGTCAGTATTCACCTCAAAAGCTAACAAGACCTTTAAACAGATTTATTAAGAAGGGATATAGTTACGATACTGTTGTCAGGTCATTAAAGATTGCATATTTTGGCTTTAATATTGATTCACTTATAGGGTCTTTGCATCGGAATTAAACATATTTATTCTAAAACCAGTTGTTGGCATGACACGGGTTATGTTCTTCTCATATATTTTATGATGGTATAATACTAAACACCTAACAGGAGGGATTGTGCCTGATATTCATATGATGAAGACATAATCTTTCAATCAGTTTAATTGAGGTCTGGAGCTGGCATGTCAGTAACTGCTAGTAGTCTGTTGTTATTTATGTATTATTGTCATTTTGTTTATTTTCTTTTGTTTCCTATTCTGACATCGGACTCGGACTTCTCTTAAACTGAGTTTTACTGTGCGTACTGTTGTACGTTTGTTTTTTCTACATTGGCTAGAGGTATAGGGGGAGGGTTGAGATCTCAAAAAACATGTTTAACCCCGCCGCATTTTTGCGCCTGTCCCAAGTCAGGAGCCTCTGGCCTTTGTTAGTCTTGTATCATTTTTAATTTTAGTTTCTTGTGTATAATTTGGAGTTTAGTATGACGTCCATTATCACTGAACTAGTATACATATTTGTTTAGGGGCCAGCTGAATGACGCCTCCGGGTGCGGGAGTTTCTCGCTGCATTGAAGACCCATTGGTGGCCTTCGGCTGTTGTCTGCTCTATGGTCGGGTTGTTGTCTCTTTGACACATTCCCCATTTCCATTCTCAATTTTATTTAGCTGTAACTTCAAAAAAAGGGGGGGGGGGATTATGTTGTTTTTTCTTAGTCACTCAGAAAATTATTTATTTAGTTTTTTCGACACAATCAACTAGATTATTCTTTTTAAAAATTTGACACTATAAAGTATGGAGGGAATTAGCATTCAGAATAAATTTTTTTGTCATCTGCTTGACCAGAATATTTTTTTTCATAAAATTGGGGATCAGAATATTTTTTAGAAAAAAACCATAACCCCACCCCCTTGGAAGTTAGATGATTGCTCTCTAATGTAAATATGTAAATTTTACATCATTATAGCCTTATTTTTATAAGGACCTAGCTAGACCTATTTCTTAGACAAGGTGTATTACATAACTCTGAAAGCAATACAATCCAGTATTCTCCCCAGGATTTGTTTATAGCGCTGTGGTAAGCGCGCAATATTAGATTGATTCCATATCACCTTAAGTGTTCAGTTGTGTTTGCGATTTGATGCAGTTACATTTATTTCCAACTACCATGTTGGTTAACCGTTATACTTTATATTAAATAGACAAAGACCTGCATTTTTTTTATACATTGCCATGTGCATTAACAGAAATGCAAAAAAGTGACATTTTTATTATTAAACTTTAAAACTTTAAATGCTTAGATAATAATTTGATTTCATTACGTGACCTGTCCCAAAATGTAACACAGTGGGTACATTTTTTTCTCACTTTTAGTTGTTTGACTTATAAACTAGTTATATATCCTTTACAGCTTCATAATTACTGACACATATTTTAAGAAGGTTTTCAATGACAAAATTGCAATTTTTTTTATTAATTTTTATTTACATCCATCAAACTTCAATTTTGCAATTAAAATTGGTATATCCTTTAATATCAAAGGAAGAAATGGAATAACTCTTTCCATAAGTATTGAAATGTTATTTAAGATATGTTTAAAATAGGTTAACATATTTGATCATATTCCAAGATGAATATGATAGAAATCTTTTTTTGAAGAAGTCTTTTTTTTAATTTATTAAAGGTGGATAATCAGCTGATTATTGGTCACAGGAATATTAAAGTGATTGTTGACTTTTCAAATATAAAAATATGCACAAAGAAGGAAATATATCTGATTCCTTGTAAAAATTAAAAGAGAGAACATTGTACTTTAGTTGATTTGGTAATTTAATTTCAAGAATGACAACATGTATGATCTGTTACCATAAGTGTAAAATTTGTCCATTAGCTACTGTTTATTATGTTTATGGTTGAACTGTATCTTTGAACTTTGTCAATCAGTCATGATTTACTTCTTAAGCTGTGTAAGAACCTTCTTATAGTTGAAAATTGGTCTGCCATGATCACGATTTCTACAATTCTGAGTTCTTAACAAGTTCAAAATTTAGCACATTTGCAGTTTACAATACCCAAAGATCAGGAGAAACAACGATTTTGATTGGCTGATCACGGTTGTCTCCCTTGGGAAAAGTTTGAGGAAAGTTCAAAATCGGGAACAATCATTATTTTTGTGTAGAATTGAACAAAATCGTGTTTTAGAGTTTTTTACACGATCACAATCGTGCAATCGTGACAAGGGGTCAAAATCGAGTATTTCACGTCTGAATCGTGATAGTTGGCAGGTATGACATGTTAAGAAATTAAAGAATGAAATACTGTATAGTACATTAAGTATGTAAAATACGGAACCGAGTTCGGAAAGCGGGTTGGAAGTCTGGTCAATGATAAAAGAAAATTGACTGCGTCATTTTCCAAAAACAGATCTATATACCTTTGATATTAAAGTATATAGATATTTTATAGATACAAGTGCCTGTGTCGTATTTCCCTCGTACAATCATACAATGGAACTTGCTCCCTCTTACTACAGCTGTTCTCTCTAGTTTCAAATCACCACACTCAAACTAAAACATGTACATCAAAGTTATCATTTGTAATAACAATCTGTATATACAAACAATAAAATTTATTAATTTTCGCCAATCACGCATGTAGAAATGGAAAGTTCACAATTGGGAAGCTGAAATTATCTCTTTTGCCGTAAAGTTTTGTTTTCAACCGACCCTCATTGTCAATTCTAGATGTAAGTCAAGATATCTGTTGTATCCTTTATCTCAAGTTCGATGGAATAGATGCGTTCAACATAGTCACCAAATTTTTAATTATTTAGTAAGAGAACATCATCTATATAGCGGAAAGTAAAGTTAAAGGATAGTGCTAACTTCTTTTCTTTCTTCCTAAGAAGTTTCTGTATGAAGTCAGCCTCATATGAATAAAGAAACTAGTCGGCAAGAAGACGGTCACAGTTGGTTCCCATGGGAATGCCGATTGTTTGTTGAAAAACACGTCCTCCAAACGTAACAAAAATGGTGTCAATCAAGAAATTAAGCATCTTGATAATGTCAGTTTCAGAGAGTTTTTTGTTTAAATCAGAGTGATTTTTTACAAAGTAGGATTTATCCCTCCCTAAGACAAGATAATTGGCCATTCTTTTTTTATGAAGCAAAGCAGGACCAACTCTTTCTATTTGTCTTTTAGTTTGGAATGGGGAATACTTGTGTAAAGCGTAGAAAAGTCAAATGTTTTAATACTATTGCAAGATGAAAGAGTCTTATATTGTATGTACTCTAAAAGATCTTTGGAAGTTTTCAGTATCCACATCTGATTCACGCCACCTCTAGAATATGTAGTTTCACAATAACTTTGAAGCCCGGCTTTAATTGCTGATAAAATTGATGTTGATAATTTATAAAGAGATTTCGTGGAGCATTTGGAAGACCCAGCAATATACCGTTGTTTGTAAGGACACTTATGTAGTTTAGGTATCCAATAAAGTGATGGAAGAATCAGTTCTTCATCTTTGGTTGAAATTCCAATGGAACATAGAACAGACCTGTGATTATCAAGGATTTCCTCTTTGGTAAGTGTCGTGGGGGTGTATGTTGAGTTTCAATATATGTCAATACCTAATTCATTTATCAAGCAGTTTATGTAATGTGATTTACACACAAAAACTATGTTGTTTGGGGCTTTTATCTGCGGGGACAACAACATATTTGTCATGGAGGTAGGACAAGTGTTTTGCAACATTCGTGTCTTTAAAGATTGATGTAGCGTGGGTATTCATAGACCAATTCAATTTCTTAATTCTGATTTGTATCAACAACCTCACAGCCTTAATCTTTTGGGAAATAGTATCTACGTCTTCTTTGTCCCATTTAACCCATTGCCTGGCATAATCCTCGACTGAATCCATCAGTATTTTGAAGTTGTGTTTCCAATTGGATTTAGTTTCACTATATTTCGGGCCTTTAGATAACACATTTTGCAGAGAAGTGTTATTGACAATGTTTAGGTCACCAGTAATAACGTGGCCAGCCGGATTTTATATGAATGGGGAACTAGCACAGGTGCAATCAGGAGGTTTAGACTTGAAGTCGTCAATATTGAGATCCTGCAACACGTATTTGTAATTGAAAATTTTAGTTGCAATTGGTTTGGTATAGGTATGATCAGGTATACGAAATGATATGTACAGACTGATCTTTAAAATAGGGAGGTATTTTCGAGTTCAATGATTTATGATGAAGGATTTGGCCCAAGTTGATGGTATCGAGACCTTTGTTGGCAAAGGAAAGTTTAAGAAAGGATCTTTTCTCCTTAAAGATCTCCATAGACAGTTACATATATGCTGTTTATGTTACTCCTTTCAGGGAGCACCGTAAAGAAAGAGATTAACAGCAAATTTAATGTGATTAGTGTGAATCTTGAAAGTTCTTGTAAATAACAGTTAACAGAGATAAATTATGTCAAAAACAGTGAACACTTTAAGTGTCAAGTAACAGATAACAGACAGTGGGTTGAAAACAGTTAACAGTTCATCTATATTTCAAATAACAGTTAACCACACCTTGAAATAGCCCAAAACAGGTTAACAGAAAAAGGTATTGCCCCCCCCCCCCCCCCCCCCCCCCCCCGCTTGTTAGAATTGATATAGTCGAGTGCGACGAGGGACTGAGGTACCGGAAAACGTCATTAAGCATCTTTGTACCGGAAAACATAATCAATTTTAATTAAGTCGGTAAGTATAAAGACCGTAGCTGAATTTGGCTATTCATTTTAGGTATTTCTTGGTCATTTAGCTCCTAATGTTTCTACGTTTTTATACATCCCTGGCTTTCAAATGTTTAGGTTTGAGCGATCCTCGTGTAGGTAGATCCAGAAAAGTGCATTGCATGCATGGAATTTATAAAGTGTTATTTTCAATTAGACTACAGGGAGGTATTTAGATGACAAAAAAGTGAGGATGGACAAATGACTAAGGGGTCAACAACAGAGTGCCTAACTAACTATATTCAAAAATTCGAAAAGGTTCCGCGGAACCCAGTGTCTCGCCTACTTTTGCAGCTAGTCACAGGCTCAACAAAAATGGGGAAAAAATTATTAAAAATTTTCTTATAGATACTATCTTTTGATTGTAAGAAGCTTCTGTCCAAGCTTGGTAAAAAATACAAAATGGTTTATGAATCTAATAAATGTTTTAAAAACTTTTACAGACTGTATGTAATGTTAACTGGAAAAAAAACCAAGTCCATTTATAAGTAATATACGGAAAAACGGGAAATATATTTTTACAAAATTTCCTTCTAGATACCAGCGTTTGATCATAAACAAGCTTCTGTCCAAGTTTGGTAAAAATCCAGGATAGTTTAAGAAAGTTATTAAAATTCTAAAAACTTTAACCACAGAGTGAATGTAATGTTAACTGGAAGAAAAACTAAGTCCATTTATAAGTAAAATACGGAAAAACAGGATTTTTGTTTACAAAATTTACTTCTGGATACTATTTTATGATCATAAACAAGCTTCTGTCCAAGTTTGGTAGAAATCCAGGATAGTTTAAGAAAGTTATTAAAATTTCAAAAACTTTAACCACAGAGTGAATAATTGTGGACGCCGCCGACGACGAACCGACGACGGAATGTAGGATCGCTCTGTCTCGCTTTTGCGACAAAAGTCGCAGGGTCGACAAAAAGGTATTCAACACAATAACATAATGGACAGGACAGAAGTGCTCAGTAAAACATCACGTCAAAATTTAATTCATTTCTGAATTATAATATCTATTATAATTTCAAGATCATGATCATTCATATTGTTCAATAATCATTACTGTATAAATATTCTTTAAAAAAACAGCATAAAATTCACTGATTAAGAAAACTATCACAGAATAAGATTATTCCCTGCATTCGTCAACTTGATGATAACATGGTTGAGGTGAAAATCTGTTGTAAAATTTGTGGTAAATTTTTTGTGTCCATGCAAGCAAAAGCATGCCCCATCGGTAATTCCTTGATCAACTGAGTAGCCTGGTCCTCTAAAGAACCGATAAAAATAGCATATGCATTAACCTTGTCGTTTGAACGCAATATTTGCCCAAATCGGCGAGGAGAAATGCCATATCGGTCAAAGTTCGCATCACTTAACAAAATGACAAAATGTTCATCTGCTTCTTCTTCTGCAAGACTGTCTATTGCATGTTTTGTTGCCGTCAATGTATTATCACCGCTCAAACAAAATTGAGAATGTGCGTGCATTGTTTTAAGAATAACTAGTCTTTCTTTGTTGTTTGCAGGAATTTTGTCGATCTTGCAAATCTCCAATTTATGATCTTCTCCAGAATGCCCAATTATATCGTATTTAAATTTTTCTTCATAATTTTGAAAGGCTTCCATCATCATAAGCGTTGCCTCCATTTCCCGCTCTAAACGACCGTCATAGCCATTAAATCTATACATACTTCCAGAAACGTCGACAACCAATCGAATACGCTTAGGCTTTTCTTGTGGCGTTCCAAGTTCGGGTTCCTTCTCTCCCCTTCTTTTGTAAATAGACTTTTCACCTGTAAGCCCCTCGATTAATTTACCATCATCCAAATCACCGTATGCCTGGTTTTTCAGCCACTGCCTCTCTTTTCCTTTAGCTTGTAAACTGTCCAAAACTACCCGTAATGACTGGACTTGACTTCTTACACTGCCAGAGAATTTTTCGTAAGTTTCAGCATCGTATTCACTCATATTTATTTCTTTCAGTCTTTCTTTAAATGCCTTCTGTGCCATTTCTCGAGCAGCCTTTTTGACTTCCTCTGGAACTTGGTCTTTCTCCCATTGAGGCACTTGATACACCTTGCTGTGACCGCCATCTAATCTATAGGGACCGCCAATACCTCCAAGTCCTATAGCAATGAGACATGCATGTGTTAATTGTGCATACAGTTTTCAATACTCAGAACACTGATATATATACAAGAATTACATATATCTGATACCTTTATTAGCTAAAAAATCATGTACAAAATGGTATTTAATAATACCAACCATTACTATTTCAAGTGGTACAAATTGTTCTGAATCTAAATTTGCCTTTGGTTTTCGTGATTTTCAACAATACTAAAACAATAGTTTTACGATTGCATTTTCTAGTTTAAATTTTGGCTTTTTCAAATGTAGTTAGTACAAATGGTTGGCAAACATTTCTTTAGAGTTGTGTACTATAAAACCTTTTCTAGTTTTATTTAAAGCTTTAAAGGAGAGTTTCTTACCAAAGACACGAAACTGAAGCTTTTAAAAACTTTGAAACTGTAGCAATGTCTGTAAACGAATATTCTATCAAACTGCATCTCAAAATGTATATCCAATTTCAAAAAGAAATTTTGATATGACAAGTTCTCCTTAAATCGGTTTTTACTTATTGATTTAAATTTTTTGTTCTAATGGGTAAGTTTCAGCAAACTTACAATGTTAAGTTAAAGCTAAATTATATAATAATAATTACTGTCCAGTGGGTAATTTTACATCCTTCACATTACGAATACATGTATGACTCATGTATAAGGCTTCAATAATTGAGTTTCGACCCTGTGCCATGCAAGTGGAGATTGGAATCCATATATGATGCATTAATACAATGACAATTTTGCGGAGGCAATATTTATTAACTTGACAATGGTCTTATTTATTTTGTTTTTAAATACTGCAGTAAAGGTTCACAAGTGGGCTTGTAAAAGTCACCTAATGACCTGTATTAATTGACACCCTAGTTTTTTGGACAGGATAAACACTCGATTATTAAGGCCTTATTTTGTAAAAAGTGGATGTGGTCAAGGGGCGGGGTAGAGCGCTAGGTTCTGTGCAGGCGATGTTGCCATTGTTAATGTAGATCTATAAGAATATAAGAATGATCTTCTGTTTGTAAGAGTAAATTTGGTAAGCATTGAATTAGATTAAACAGAAGTATGTAAAACATTGATTTTTATGATTTCACTTTCTTGTTGACTTTTTTGGTAAAGATTCATCTCTTTTTTAGCTCTATTAGAATTATACTAGCATCAAGGGATTAGAACTAGGAAGGCATGATCAGCTAAGGTCTTTCACTGTATAACCTATAGCAAGGTAACATATCTTTCAGTCTTACAAAATTTACAGTTTCAAAGCTTAAGTTCTGTAACATTATCATACAATTCTAAGACATTGAAAGCTTAAAACTTGGTTAATAATATGCTGTTTTAATAGATGATGGGCATTGTAAAGTTTTGAATACATGTATTTATTTCAAAAATTTGATAAAGATATTGATGTGGTCTATTGTACTGTCCTTTAAGTTTGATAATTCTATATTCTATGTATCTGTTATCCGTTTTGTTTCTTATATGTAAAAAATCTAATTAAGTTCCAGAACAGACAAGAAAGTATTTTTTATCTTCAAAGTGCCTTAGTATGATGTCGTACTGATATAATCACTGCAGCAGTGTTCCGAACTTGATAATTTGATGTTGTGAAAGGTGTTTGTTTTTAAAATCTCCCTTATATGATTGATAACTTATAAATTAAGTTTATACTTATAGTTACGTGAGATTTTTAGGAACAATACAGATCATTCGAGAACCTATTGGTTAAAAAATAGTTTGATCTGTCCATGTTTCCTGCTGTAGCTTGATATCTGTTGTATGTGTTGAATGTGTGGTGATTAATCTATATTGATCACTATTCTATATGTAGTATAGTTTGAGCATTGACGATACTTACAATATAGACAAACTACTCACCAGCAGTATTACTTCCTCCTGTTCCACCAGCCCAAGTATTACCGCCATGATGTGCAGCACCAGTTGGGTCAGTTTTTCCATGTTTTGGGCCATCTGCTTTGCGACCACTTTCCTTGTCGTAGGTAACCTGTAAAGGTTTGTCGTCTCCATATCCAATCATTCGTCTCCATTCCTCGAGAGACCGTTCAATATTAACCAGGGCAGTTTCCCACATTCGTATACACCCTCCTGTATCAACAGTAACCAGACCGTCGTTGCTAGCTGGGGCCATTAACACAGAGGAATCGGATATGTCGTATAACCACGATGTATATGGAGATGTACGGGTTGCTCCTGGTACAGGAATATATCTCAAGGTACGGTTCACAACATCTGTAATTTCAAGGAATCCACTCGCGTCTCTCGGTTTCTGATCTTTTTCATACACATTTTCCGGTAATTTGAAGGGTGGTATTGACCTTACTATTTGCCCAGAGTTTGGCAAATGAAGTATTGCACCTCTTGACTTTGAAGAAGGTGAAGATGACGTTGATTTACCAAGAAGACCTAGCATAGGGTCAATTTTTTCAGTTATACTATTACTAGCTAAAGGTGTTCGTGGTACTGAGAAAACTTCAATGCTAGATGAATCTGGAAACCCAGACAGAATAGTAGCATAGCTGGTAGGTGTAACAACTACTCGATTTGAACCAGATATTGGTTTATCCAAAGATTTTGATAACTGTACGTCACTTAGAGGTAAGGGTGCTGATGCTAATAATTTCAAATCGATATCCTGCTCGTCAATATGACTGAAAATAAAGTCGTTGTCTGCATTTAAATGTATTAAATATTTTTTATTATCAGTTGCAGTAACAGTCCACTTGTTATCTCCGACTTGGAGAACATCTTCAATATTCACAGGTAACGATATACAATGAGTGTGTGGTCCGGTAAATGCAATTATTTCGTCTCCACCTTGTTTGAAGAATATAACAGTGCCTTTAGAATTTGGTAGCGTGCTCGGCAACATTTTGTATGGATTTGGATTTTGAACAGGCTTTGAAGGAAACCGCCGTTTCTCAATTTGAGTTTCAGGCAATGAACTCGATGAAATTCTAACAACCTCGCCTCTTTCATAATTAATGGACAACAATACATTTGCGACTTCCTCGTGGACTAACAAATTATCGTCAAGCGGCTCTGCTAATGGAGCTAATTTTACCCTCGGACGATATGATCCCGAAATGCCTGGAAATAAATCATACATATCAATAAAACCTGCTTCAGATGTTCTGGGATTAAGCGTAAATAAGCCAACCGGATTAGCAGTTGCTATGTGGATGATGTCCGAGGACCCTTTGCCTTGTGATCTATTTTCCGCCTTTGTAACTGCAATATCGCTAATAACTGTTGTTTCATTCATCGGAAGACTCCAGAAGGCTTCTTGTTCTGAAAACGTTGTTGCTCTTGATTCCTCTTTTTCTAATTTAAATTTTTGTATCGCAATTTCTATCGGACCTTTCATGCTAACAATTGTAGTTTCCATGGGCAATGTCATCAAAGCTATTAATAAAAGGAAATATTGATAATAAGACATCAACATAGTAAAACAAGAAAACTTGACAACCATCATCTACATATAGGCAACACAATGGTAATCAAGCACAAATGTTAACCTTTTCAAAATAGCAATCTTTAAGTCATCCCTGGTCATCATTACGTGACAGACCTGAGTTTGAAAACGTTTTGAAAGTTTATATCAATTAAAGACATGAAACAAAATTTATTCATTTTCAATCATCTAAATGCACAAGCGACAACAATAGACAGGCGGAATTTACCAAAGGCAAATTCGTACTCATTAGTTGGTGATAAACTGACAACACCATGGCAAAAATACAATAAACTGCTTCGCTGAGCGCAGCTAGATACGCCCGCAGAGGTCCAACCCTGAACAGTTGGGGCAAAAATGGACACAATATTCAAGCTTGATTCAGGTCTGAATTTGGATTGTAATTAAATATTTGACATATTATAGGTTTCTGAATAAATGTAGTCAAAGAACTTGAAATTGGTTATATGAATTGAATTTATATTCAATTAAAGATTTCTTGCTGTTGTGCAATACTTAGTAAATCTGTTGTCAGACTATAAACAAATAAAGTTCAATTAATTCTCAATGTCATATTAGAAATTTAAAAAAATAAAAAGGGAGCTTACATCAATAGAAATAAACAATTCACCAAAGTTTCATGAGAATTGGTGACTGCATTTTTGAGTTATTGTCCGAAAACTGGAAAATCACCCCTTTTTTTAATGAATAAAAGCCCATAACTCAGAAATGTAAAATGTAAAATTTATAAAATTCTTAAGGGAGCTTACATCAATACATACAAACAATTCACAAAAGTTTCATAAGAATTGCTGACAGCATTTTTGAGTTTTTGTCTGAAAACTGGAAAATCCCCCCTTTTTTTATGAATAAAACCCTGTAACTCGGAAACGTAAAATCTAAAATTTATAAAAATCAAAAGGGAGCTCATGTCAATAGATATAAACAATTTACTACACTTTCTTGCAAGTTGGTGAAAGCATTTTTGAGTTTTTGTCCGAAAACTGGAAAATCCCCCCTTTTTTTATGAATAAAACCCCATAACTCTGAAACGTAAAATCTAAATTTTATAAAAAACGAAAGGGAGCTCACGTCAATAGATATAAACAATTCACCAAAGTTTTATGCAAATTGGTTAAAGCATTTTTGAGTTAATGTCCGACATGTTGACGACGGACAGACGGACGGACAGACGGACAACGGTATACCATAATACGTCCCGTAAACGGGCGTATAAAAACGACGACCAAAAGACAGACAACAGTATACAAAACACGAAATAAAAACTAGACTAAGCCCCATGGCAAAAATACAAAAACGACGAACAAAAGACAGACAAACGTATATAAAACACAAAATAAAAATTAGACTAAGCCCCATGGCAAAAATACAAAAACGACGACCAAAAGACATACAACAGTATACAAAACACGAAATAAAAATTAGACTAAGCCCCATGGCAAAAATACAAAAACGACGACCAAAAGACAAACAACAGTATACAAAACACGAAGTTAAAATTAGAAAAGCCCATGGCAAAAATACAAAAACGACGACCAAAAGACAGACAACAGTATACAAAACACAAAATAAAAAACAAGGCTAAGCCACACGAACCCACCAATAAGTGGTGGTGGTCTCAGGTGCTCCGGAAGGGTAAGCAGATCATGCTCAACATGATGGACCCTCCTTGTTACTCATATAAGTACAAACCCGGTGATAATTATAATTCAGTGATGTCACATTCGATGAAAAGAGGAAGGGATTGTGGTTACGACAATTGGAACATCCATCGTCATCTGTGAAATCGGTATTCGATAATGGTCAACAAGCAAGTAATTTTCGAAGGGATGACTTTAAACTTTACCACTTGGAAACCTTGGTTTTATAGCTTCTTTGTAAGCAGCAACCCTCTACCAAGGAGTTCATAATAGGAACTGGCGGTTACTTGGATACGAAAATAAGGATTTAGAGTACTCAATCAAAACGCTTCTATAAACATGAGTAATGCTTAAATAAATTATAAGTCAAACCAAGAGTGTCTTTAATAAATACTCTGTTTTGTTATAGCCAAGTAATGCAGAAATCATATTATAATATTGAAAAGTATTGTTACAAAAACGTTTACTTGGGTAGACGCTAGTGGGTATCTTGATAACTATAGCTCTTCCAGACCTTCTAGCAACTGTAAAAGATGAAGAACAACAATACATGAGCCAACTTTTCCAAGTCTTTAGTTTGTTGTCCCATACCAATGCACATCCTTTGCTTAGTAATTAACAGTTGAGTACTACAACATAACCTTTTAAACGGAAAAAGGATAACGATTAGAAAAAAAAAGGTTACCACCTATTCACCAGTATTTTACTGATCTGCATTTTTCGCAATGTAAATTGCTGGTAAGTTTTTTGAAGGAAAAAACAATCTTATCGTACTCTTAGTTCGACACTAGAATAAGTCAAACAAGATATGAGAGCACAGCAGAGGGAAGGGCGCTGATGCTAATAATTTCAAATCGATATCCTGCTCGTCAATATGACTGAAAATAAAGTCGTTGTCTGCATTTAAATGTATCAAATATTTTTTTTTGTTATCAGTTGCAGTAACAGTCCACTTGTTATCTCCGATATTCACAGGTAAAGATATGAAATGAGTGTGGCCCAGTAAATGCAATTAGTTCGTCTCCACCTTGTTTGAAGAATATTACAATACCTTTAGAAAATAAAATGCTCCGCTGGGCGCAGCTTGATACGACCGCAGAGGTCGAACCCTGAACAGTTTGGGCAAGTATGGACACAACATTCAAGCTTGATAACAGCACTGAATTTGGATTGTGATTAAATTGACACAGCATAGGTTTCTGACACAGAATGAATGTGGTCTAAGAACTTAAAAAATTTTTAATTTACCTATTCAAACCATATCATTATTATTTGCTTTTATATATAAATCAGAAATAACCAATTTAAAATGGAAAATTTTAAAGAAAAAAAAAGGAAAAAAAAATCCCTCCCCCAAATTTTTGAACCCCCTTATGATTCATCACCCCCAAACTCAATCCCAGCCCTCCCTTTGTGGTATGGTACCTTGCAGTACAATTTCAGAGAGATCCATACACTTGAACACAAGTTATTGTCTGGAAACTAGAAAAATGCTTATTTTTGGCCCGTTATTCCTAAACTTTTTGGGCAATTACCCCTAAACTCAATTCCAGCTTTCCCTTTGTGATATGGAACCTTGTGATACAATGTCAGAGAGATCCATAAACTTACACACAAGTTATGTCTGGAAGTTACAAAAATGCTTATTTTTGGCCCCTAATTCCTTAACTGTTGGTACCATAACCCCCAAAATCAATCCCAACCTTCCTTTTGTGGTATTAAACCTTATGGTAAAATTTCATACAGATCCATTCACTTAAACTAAAGTTAAGAGTGCGAAAAACCAATGTGTCTTCGGACGACGACGCCAACGTCATACCAATATTTTTTTGCGGTCGTATAAAAACCAACATCCTTTCATAAAATATTTAATTTACAAAAAAAAACGAAGCGTTTTGTGGTTGAAATTCTTAGCATTACATCCCATGATAGTTTTTAAAAATTTATTTTGTAAATGTTTCTTTTGGGACAATTATAAAGCTCACGAAACACCAGCTCTAGGATGACAGGAGCTCTTACCATCACCGTTGGTGTTACATATTTTATCGATCATTTGGATCACAGAAATTGCAACTCAATTTTCAATTAAGTAAGAACTTGTATGGTTTGGGCGTACTTGAGTTATCGCGAAATGTGTGGATGGGTGGACGGACGGACGGACGGACACCGGCATTCTAGTCAATGAAAAAAAAACTTGGGTTAACGTCAAAATACACCACATCGATCACTAGAAATGTTCAACGAACTACAAATGAATAGAAGGTATGTGAAGCCTTGAATTACTAAGATAAGGCAATTTATGATTAAATTGAGGATGTATATAATAAAATATTTGACACTAACATCAAATTCATAACCGACAAAAACATAGACAGTGACAAGGAAAAAATACCTCACTTGGGAAAAATCCCTATTAAGTCTGTCACCGGATAAAAGTGGAATGAAACCTTTGAGATACACACGTAGTTTTGATAATGAACTCACATATACAATACTGTTAACTTACCATGTATAAGATATCACAATATCATTTCATTAGGTTGTGAGCTTGCTTTTAGTAACTGCCTGCATTCTTTGATACAGTTTTGATTATTATTGCGGCGCTATTATTTTCCTTTTTTATTATTGTTGAGTTAAGTGCTCTTTCTGTACTGTTACTTTCGTAAGTTCTTTTATACCACTTTTTGTTATACCATTTATCAAAATTAAAAAGGGAGGATTGACACCCTTAAAAATAGTTTAATCCCGCTACATGCGTATATGTGCGTGTACCAAGTCAGAAAAATCATCAGTTATGGTCTTAAGAAAATAAAATTGTCATTTAATATATTTTGCTTGTCAAATTCAATGTTCTACACCATTCTCGACTAGGACTTATTTAGAGTATTACATTTTGTATAGACACTTGTCTATTGTTATAACCTGACGCTGAACTTTATATAAAAAGTCTTTAAGATACCGGTATCACATAAACATAACATAATCTATGATATTTGAAAATCAGGTAAGACCAGATGAACCCTGCCAGACGGACACGAAAACCTTACAATCATTCCATATACCAAATAAATTTGACTGCTTATAGTATGAGAAACCGACATTTGCACGAAAACTTAACGTTGATCACTGATCTATAAAATGAGGAGGAGGTCAAATAAACCCTGTCTGACGAACATGTACACACTGAAATCTTACCACACACCAAATATAGATACATATTGCAGATAGTATCTGAGAAACGAACCTCACCACGAAACCTTCACGATGACCAACGGAGTTATGAAAATGAGATCGATTTCAGATGAACCCTGCTTTACTAATCATGATTGAAATAATGCTAAAAGTCTTAGAGAAAAAATGTTATACAAGTGTTACAAAGAGGTAAAGGCCAAACGAATGCTGTCAGACGAACATGAACACCTTACAATCATTCCATACACTAAATATAGTTGCTTATAAAATCTTCGAATAAAATGCTCCACAGGGAGCAGCTTGATACGACCGCACAGGTCGAACCCTGAACAGTTGGGGCAAGTATGGACACAACATTCAAGCTTGATGCAGCTCTGTATTTGGATTGTGATTAAATATTTGACATAGCATACGTTTCTGACACAGAATGAATGTGGTCTGAACTTAAAAAATTGGAATTGGACATTAACCTATATTGGTCCAATATCCAAAATCGAAATACATGGTTAGATTCAGCATATCAAAGAACCCAAAGAATTCATTTTTTGATGAAATCAAACAAAGTTTAATTTTGAACCCTTTGGACCTCAATGTGGACCAATTTAATAACAGGGCCCAATATCCAAAATCTAAATACACGGTTAGATTCAACATATCAAAGAACCCAATATATCAAAGTTTTGTTGAAATCAAATAAAGATTATTTTTGGACCCCAATGGAGTCAATACAACCGCAAGGAAATCATGCAAAATATTAATGGGCTACAGATTTTTTACATAAATTCAGAATAACTTAATTTTTGAAGAGCTTTAAATTCTTAATAGTTGAATGAGCATCATCGTAAGACTTCATGTATTTACGAAGGAGGTTCATTGATTATTGCATAAATGAATACCAGTATTTAACTACTATGAAATATCAATCTGTAAACAATGAAAACTGGACTATGGTTTGGTGTTCTTGGACTTATTCTTTTGCTTGAGGTTGAGGCAGACAGGTTGTCATGAAACGTCTGCTATTACGGTTACCTTTGTAATAGAATGCAAAATATGAAGTTTATGGTGGATCTAATATGAAAACTTATCAATATTGTCTCTATTGCATCCTTGAGTGACACTGGCAAAGGAACACATCTAAGTATCGCCTGTTGCTACGTTGCAGGCGATATAATATAAAGCTTGGTGTATGACAGGCATGGGGCGAATTACATTGCAATGTAATGCATTATATTACAATTACTTTGACAAAACCATGCATTAAATTACAATTACTTTGACAAAACCATGCATTAAATTACAATTACTTTGACAAAACCATGCATTAAATTACAATTACTTTTGCAAAGTAATGCATTGAATTACACATTACATTTGTAAATTTTATTATCAAGTGAAAAGAAAAATCAAACATTTTGAAAAACAACATGAAGTCACAAAAGATTCTAGCATATGCAGTAACTGTTCCATGTATTGAATTTAAGTATACATGTAAAAAGTCTATTCAATACGACTATTACATTTTAACATCATAAGGGTTTCGAAGGTTTTATCCTTCATGCACATTCTATGTTTCAAGGTATACATCTCTGTGTTTTCTCAAAAAAGAAATTACAGAGATGAAGTTTAATACTTATTTTAACTTAATGTTAACTTTACTTTTATAAATATACATTTATTTTTTTTTTAAATTTCAATCAAAAAATTTACTATGAAATTCTTTCCTAATTATATAATAAACATAGAGCTTAATTTATGACCAAGTGTCAAAATGGTGAAAAGATTGATTGTAAAACAAACTAATAAGTGTTTTATGACAATGATCAATTATCTGTTATTTAATCATGACAAGGTATTCATTGATCTTTTGACAACAATGGAATACAGTAATGCCTTTTAAATATCAATCTTTTTATGCAGGAAAATGTATGAAAATGTATAAAATAAAATGATCAAGAAATCTTAAATTCTGCCTTATTTAAATCTCCAACAATCTGTTATTAAAAGATATATAGTATGTGAAAAAAGTAATGCCGTATAATGCAATGTAATGCATGAAATTACACAACATTTTGCTAAAGTAATGCATTTAATTACAATTACGTGTAACGCAAAAATTGTTGCATTACACATTACATGCAATTACTTGGAAAAATGTAATGCATTACCATGCATTACAATTACAAATTTGCATTACCCCATGCCTGCTGTATGATGCCATTTTAATTAAGTCCCTAAAAGCATAGTTATAGTACCATAATAAATTAGTATGATAGTATTAACCTGTGTGTTTGCGATCTCCTTGACTTGATATTTGAAGCTGCCCCTTCAGCTCAAATTTTGGAAGTGGCATAAGTCTTGCTAAATTCACCACTGCCTCGGTTGCTCCAAATGGTATACCATGCTTCTGCATTGTTTTTACAATAGTCTCTTTAAGTTCATTATTGTAGGAATCAAAATCAAAAACATTTCGAACAACTGCGGTCAATCCTTCATTTGGATACATCTGTAAATGTTTTACCATGTTGACAATTTCTCTGGTAGAATAAGGATATGCAATTAAACCCTGGTCTGCCAAATCACGAAGTTCACCAAAGGCCTGAACAAGTTTTCGTAATGTGCCCTCTGGAACGTCAGGTCCATACTGTTTCAGCATTTCCATTTCAGATTCCATATCAGGATTATTGATTGCGTGACAACTAAAAATATCTCCTAATGCTCCAAAAAAGTCGTTTCCTAAAAATGGAAATCCAGGACGGTTAGCTAAGACTATCATTCGAAAATCTGGATGGCTCATAATCAATTCTGCTGATGGTTTCATACCAGAATCATGTGGTACAATTCGTCTACCATCTCCTAAGTGCATTTCGCCAGATTCAACAAGTGTTTTCAGAATGCAAGTCACATGCGTCGGTGCCTTGTCTGCCTCGTCTACAACAAGTACGTGACCTTCTTTTACAGCTCTTACTAAAGGAGAATCCTCGAATATTATTATTCCATCTTTTACAGTTGGTTGAAGTGTCAATGTCTGAACTGTTGTGTCTCTGTGTAACTGAATGTATTCTCTCGGCCGATTTAACAACTGCAAAAATCTATCTACAATCTTATTTTTCCCTACACCTTGGTTTCCAACAAGCAGTAAATGTTCCCCAAGTAAGAAATCCTTCATCATATCTTCCATAACCATTAAATGTTGATGGTTCTCATAAAATAAAATGTCAGGTACTTTTGTTCTGTTTTCTGGATTGTACAATGGAATTGATGTTCTACCTATTCGTAACTTGCCCTTCTTTACTTCACAAGTCATATCTTTATCAGAATAGTCCGTATCTAAGTTTTGCATGTCTTTTCTAATGTCAGCAGCTTCCAAAGCCTGATCAAGACTCACTTTTGGAAGACGTGGTAGAAATCTAGCTAAGCAAGCTTTCTGTACAACATTGTGGAAATCTTTACTAGGGAAAACTGCTAAGCGCTTAGCAATTCGTAACAGCTGACGTGTTGACAAAGATGAAGCAACTGAATTCATAGCTGGATCCGTGGAAGATCGCAGCTGGTGAACAAATGCAAACAATTTGGTCAAGTCTGGACAATCTTTAACGACTGATTGAATTACCTGCATTTCTTCCTGTTTAGAGAGGCGTCTTTGATTGTGGAAAAGAAACATAGTGAGCATTTCAGGTGTAATCCACTGCTGTGTTCCACTTCCTGTTACTGGTGGTTCGGCTAAAGCAATAATTCTAAATGAAGGATGTATTGGATGAATTCCTTTTGCACAGAGTTCTTCTGTCGTTTCTCCAGTTTTCTCTTTTATTTCTAAAAATCTATCTTGTCGAAGTAGTCGCGTGCCATCAAATAACTGTAGCTCGCGATCATGTATCAATCTGTGTAAAACACCAAAGGATCCTTGGTTAATTCTATGTACACCATCTAAAACAGCTAAACTCCCCTCTAATGCTGCTGTTAATAAAGGAGACATTCTCCAAGTGGTGTCTCCGTTTGGTAAAGTGTGGCGTTGCTGAAGCAAATCTCGTGACGTCATGTCTTGGTATAGCATAATGGGTTCTACATGATAACCTAACATCTCAGCAAAGTGTTCCACAATGGCACTTTTACCACTTCCCCGTGGACCAACAATACAAAAATCGCCAACCATATGAGACTGAATCATTTCTGCCAACATATTATCAAGATAAGGTGTAGGAACGAATGATTCTTTGCCAGTTTTATTTAAAGGTTTTGTTCCTACTGTGACACTTAATCTTGACTTATTGTTTAATATCACAGATGCTTGATCATTAGATGCAGCTGGAGGAGAAATTTCTTCGGTCTTTTTGGATAAGTCATTTTTTCCTAACAATTCGAATTTTGTCAAAAGTTGTTTGACTGCTGTTTGTCCTTCTTTTCCAAGCATTACTTCATAAGGATACAATCTCTGTATTAAGTTATAAATGTTTGTATCTGGTGCAGTGTTTAAGATCCTGGCTATTGACGAAATATTGGAAATGGGAAAATCTGGTAATCCTAGTGTATTGGATTCTTTTGTCAACACTGCTGTAGCAAACGATAGCACTTGAGACAATTGATGTGTTGGTATATTATGAAGTTCATCCTGCAGAGTCTGCATCATTTCCTTAAATGTTGGTGAAAGAATGTCTCTTGCCTGAAATCGCGAACGCAAAGGAGGATCTAGAGGGTTGCCCTTGTATTTAGGCACAGGATGACCTAAAGCAATTACCCGAAATCTTTCATTTACCCGTACTAATTTAAGCTGATCAAGCTCTTCTTTTGAATGATCTTCCAAAAGTTTATCATACCGATCTGCTGCAACAAGGAATCGTCCATCATCTAGTTGCATCTCACGATTTTCCAACAAATTGTTCAAAATAGGTAGTACATTTCTTTCAGCTTTTTCTATTCCCTCCAAAAGTAATATTCGCCCATGCGTTGCAGCTCTGACAGCGCACTGGTCTAGATAAAAAGCATTTCCAGAATGGATCTCCCGCCTCTGCTTGATATCAGACTCAGTTGTGTCTCTTGACAAGGCAATGTATTCTCCTTCACGATTTGTTAGTTGTAAATACATCATGGCCACCTGACGTCTCAATGGTCCTGGTGAACCTAAAACCCATAAGAGAATCTTATTAATTGTAATATCAATGAATTCACTTAATAAACTCACCATGGATACCAGACGCCCGTTTAGTCTACAAAAGACTCATCAGTGGCTCGAATCAAAAAGTAAAAAAGGCTAAAAAAAAGTACGAAGTTGAAGATCATTGAGGACCCAAATTCCGAATCGTTTTGCCAAATACACCTAAAGTAATCTATTACTGGGTTAAAACAGTTTTGTAAACATTTAATTTATAATTACGACCATATCAATGATGATTTATGTCGATACAGAAGTGCTGACTACTGGACTGGTGATACTTTTAGGTAGTGAACCTCCACCAGTAGTGTCATCGACCCAGTGCTTGTGAATGAACCCATCAGAGACAACAGGATTAAAATTATGTACGCCAGACGCGAAGTCGTCTACAAAAGGCCTAATAAAGTACGAAATTGAAGAGCATTGAGGACCCAAAATTCCGAAAGGTTTTTTCAAATACAGCTAAGGTAGTCTCTTCCTGGAGTCGAACATTAAAAGTATTTTGAAAAATTCAAAGTTTTGTAAACAGTTAATTTATAATTATGACCTATTATGACCTTATCAATAATAACTCGTGTCGACACAGAAGTGCTGACTACTGGGCTGGTGAAACCCCTAAATGAGGAAACCTCCACCGGCAGTAGCATCATCATCATAGATACCAGGATTAAAATTTTG
The DNA here is from genome assembly GCF_021869535.1 of Mytilus californianus. Taxonomy (NCBI): domain Eukaryota; kingdom Metazoa; phylum Mollusca; class Bivalvia; order Mytilida; family Mytilidae; genus Mytilus; species Mytilus californianus. Next base: position 28,693,919 of record NW_026262690.1, on the reverse strand, counting down.
TACGCCAGACATTTTAATTACAATTAAAATTTAGACCGTGAATTACTCAGTTTAATCTTTTCAGACATTTCTGAAATTTTTTCAGTAGAAAAAATGAGCTTAATATGTGACAACGTCAGTGGTCACTAAATTCACAATTTCTATTATATTGTCATTTAAAAAAATTATGTTCACAATCTCAAGTTTATAGTTTATATTTTTTTAAACAAAACAAAATTACCAAATAAAAATTCCTCTAAAAAAGTTTATGATTGTTATTCCTCAGTAAACCAGAGGACCAATAGATAAAGATACTAGAATCTAAGAACGTGTCTCCCAAAATTGTGTAAATGGTTGTTTTGGGGGTGCATTTCTATTTTCAATTATAGGGATGCTATTTGCCTATCTCCTTATGATTGTTGATTGATTGTGATAGAAAATAAATTATATGACACTGGCGATAAATGGTTGTAGATGGCAAAGGGTAGTTTTGATTTCCATAATCTTACTACATGTATATCTATAATGTTTTCATTCAAATGTCAAAAGATGAAGAAAAAAAATAATTATTGAGGCAAATTCTTTAAAACAAAATTTCAATGAGTTTGATATATGGACATGACAATGGATTTTTATAGCATATTGATTTCATATTTCCCAGAACAGGCATTGAAAATGCACTTTGTGTCCAAAACCAATGGTTTCCAGATGACAGCTTGTGTACTCCTAGTTTGATTGGAATGGAACTTAAACAGATAGAAGAAATAGGGAGGGGGAAAAGCCCATACATTTTGGGTCAATAGGTCAAAGGTCAAGTTACTAAAATAGAAAAATTTGGAGAAAAAAGGTCGCTATTACTTTAGATATTTTGTTGGGAAATGAGTTCGGGTCCTAACTTGAGTTTTCTTCTTTGATTGGAATAAAATTTATTATTAGACAGTTGCAAGATACAGGGAATTAGAGGCTCTCAAGAGCCTGTGTCGCTCACCTGTATTTACTGATGCTTTGGAAATCATGTTAAATAAGGTTAAAATCATAATTAATAGTATTAGATATTAGATATTATAATGATATCTAAGATAATAACAAAAAACTGCAAAATTTTTGTAAAATTACTAACTCAGGGGCAGCAATCCAACAACGGGTCGTCGGATTCGTCTGAAAATTCATGGCAGATAAATCTAAATATGATGAACATTTTTTGCCACCTGTCAGATTTGCTCTAAATGCTTTAGTTTCAGAGATATAAACCAAAAACTGCATTTTACCCCTATGTTCTATTTTTAACCAAGTCGGCCATGATGGTTGGAAGGCAGGGTCATCGGACAAATTTTTTAAACTAGATACCCTAATAATGATTATGGCTAAGTATGGTTAAATTTGTCTCAGTAGTTTCAGAGAAGAAGATTTTTGTAAAAGATTACAAAAATTTACAAAAAATTGTTAAAAATTGACTATTAAGGGCAATAACTCCTAACTAATAGTTTTAATCTTTTCAAAAAACAATAACTAGTCCAAGAATTCAAATATTATGAAAATATTCAACTTGTGACAAAAAAAAAACACTGATCATTAACTCAAGGAAAACTCTCATTCATGAATTAATGTTTTGTTTGGTCACTTGTTGAATATTTTAAAACATTGAATTCTTGGTGAATCTTCATACCAGAATAATAATATACCTGAATAAGCAAGAGTCACTTAAAGTGTGGTACAGTTAATTTGCTATTCAAAAGAATGTTAATTAAAAAAGATGCAGGTTATTCACCGATGAAACAGTAACCAAACAATACGAAAAATATCAAAAGTTTAGAGATCAAACCAGATCTTCAAAAATAGACAGACTTTGTCTATACAATACATGTATGTCAAGCTCTTCATCTGACACTCCTAGACTAGAAAACTGTTTACTACACCGATTTCCTTGAATCTTTGTAGAAAAGGTACATAGCAATCCACCAGAGACCAAAGAATGAGGATGTTAACTACTATAGGTCACCATACAACCATTAACAATAAACCCATATACATTGTATACCTATAGTAAGCTTTACTGACATACAACCATCAACAATAAACCCATATACATTGTATACCTATAGTAAGCTTTACTGACATACAACCATTAACAATAAACCCATATACATTGTATACCTATAGCAAGCTTTACTGACATACAACCATTAACAATAAACCCATATACATTGTATACCTATAGTAAGCTTTACTGACATACAACCATTAACAATAAACCCATATACATTGTATACCTATAGTAAGCTTTACTGACATACAACCATCAACAATAAACCCATATACATTGTATACCTATAGTAAGCTTTACTGACATACAACCATTAACAATAAACCCATATACATTGTATACCTATAGTAAGCTTTACTGACATACAACCATTAACAATAAACCCATATACATTGTATACCTATAGTAAGCTTTACTGACATACAACCATTAACAATAAACCCATATACATTGTATACCTACAGTAAGCTTTACTGACATACAACCATTAACAATAAACCCATATACATTGTATACCTATAGTAAACTTTACTGACATACAACCATTAACAACAAACAAAACCCATATACATTGTATACCTATAGTAAGCTTTACTGACATACAACCATTAACAATAAACCCATATACATTGTATACCTATAGTAAACTTTACTGACATACAACCATTAACAACAAACAAAACCCATATACATTGTATACCTATAGTAAACTTTACTGACATACAACCATTAACAACAAACAAAACCTATATACATTGTATACCTATAGTAAGCTTTACTGACATACAACCATTAACAATAAACAAAACCCATATACATTGTATACCTATAGTAAGCTTTACTGACATACAACCATTAACAACAAACAAAACCTATATACATTGTATACCTATAGTAAGCTTTACTGACAGACTTAAAGCTTAAAGCAACACTAGATTCACTTTTTCAATTTTCATTTTCAAATGCATGTATGCATACTAGTATTTGTAAAATAAATATATAAACATAAATATCCTTCATTTCTTCATCATCTAAAAAAAGCTTGCAGATTAAAAGTTGCATTGATTACATCACGTTTGATGTTGTGGTTAATGTGGTATGCACATAAACCTGTACATCCCCTAATTAATGAGTGTGACGTGTGAAGGCAATGACTACTTGCATATTGTAACCAAAGACTAAATGATTGACAAAGATGTGGACCAGTTCTGTGGGAATGTTTTGAGTTCAGTTTTTTCCCTGCTAATTATGCCTGTCTTACTTGGCAATAATGCAGTTTAAACTTATAAATCTTATATTGATTTTCTGCAGTCATGTGGCAGTGGATTCTGTGGAGTTTCAGTGTATGGAAAACATTTTTGGCGTGAATCTGTCAGCCATGAAAACCCTGGACTTTGTTTGCAGTTGACGTTATAGTTGTAAATCTTTTGCTCAAATGGTGTTGTGTAATTAAATTTTATTGACATGGAGTAGTAACCACAGGTTGCCCTGGGGATTGATGGTCATTTACAATTCCTGTCTGGCTGTACTGTTCTTATAAGGACTGAATGGGGAACTTATGACGTGAAATTGTCTACCAAAAGCAAGTTGACTTTTTCTTGCCTGCAACATTATTATCTCCACAATCAAGATTTTCATTGCTTAGTCTTAGCAATATGGAAGCACAACATTTTTCACTGATTTAAGTGAAAGTATGGTTTCAAAGAAATGTTTAGGGTATCAAATCTAGTATCAAGAAAAGTGTGCAACATCAATATTCCAGTACATGTCCAATTATCTCATGTACATATATGTACATGTAAATCAGGTATTGATTTTTTCTAATCAATTAGAAGTATGGTAAGCATGAATAGCAATATTATGCAGAATAATAATGTTTTGACCCAAAAAAATCAACAGACTGTGCATTTTTAAAGTCAGTCAGTATAAACAACTATAACAGGTTATAAAAGTGTTTATTTTTTTAGCAGCATGATTGAATAATTATTGCCCCTACACAACACCAGCCATTTTGGAATTGGTCAGAGGAAAACCAAAAAATATTAACATGTGATCCTAAAGTGGCCGTAGAAGTAGAAGTAGAAGGGGGCTCAAACGGATGTACAAAATGTAAAGAACATTATTTGTACATCATGTACATGGGGAGGGGGTCATTTGGGATAAATTTAAATGTTTGTACATGCATTAGCTCCAAGTAAGAATTATATTTTGTAATTTTAACATTTTGATTTTTTTAATTTTCAGCAAAATTCTGCCTTTTTAAAACATCAAGCAGCTGGAGAAAACATACCTATAAGGAAGATATCCTGTCCCAGTGAATCCTTCTGCATAATCCATTGTAGATGTCTCAGTATGGATTGTGGTGAATCTTTATCAAGATACTTGGAAGGCACTAGTTCTGGATTCTTAGCTTCTTTTATGTTAATGGAAACTTCACCAATGCTGACACTGTCCTTTCCAGAGCTGCTTGAACAATTTCGTATGGACAAAAACTCAGAACTGGGTCTTCCATAGTTTCCTTTAAGTGTCCCTGACAAAATCTAGTGTAAGAAAAGGAATATCAAGTCAACTTAATTATGTTTATAAAGACAACAATCAAGTGTTTCTGAATTTAAGGTGGGACCACCCTTTCAAATATTTCCCTATGACTCTTACTTCATGCATATGTACATTTTTTTTTGTACTTAACAATAAATAGAATAAAAAAAGTTTCCTTCCACTAATTAAAGAGAAGGTGGACAAAATAGATCCACCATGCCTTCATCAGATGTCACAGGGGCACCTTATGAGTTCTTCAGTACACTGGTAGGTAATTGACTACAGTGATTGAGACACACTAATGGCATTATAACAACTGCTACATGTACCAATTGAAATCATTACCTTGTGGATCCGAAATTTTTAATAAATCTGCCAAGGGTGAGGAGGAGGTAGCGTGATCGAAACCCTTGGCTAGTGAAGATGGAATGTGCATTTATCTTGTAATAACAAAGTCCTCTATAACAGTAGGAAAATCAATTAAAATGAAATTCAATATAAAAAAAATCAATATATACTAAAAAATCCTTATCAAATCTTTTTTCAGACTGCCCCATTTGCACAGAATCTTTTCAGGTCTTGTTTCTCTCTCCTGGTATTGTTTTTCTTGCGATTTTGAGTAAAATATAAGAAAGAAGCATCGTTAGTCCAAATGATATATGACGTCTTGAAAGGCTATTTTAATTTGTTCTTATGAAGGTGTTAGATTAAAAATTTAAATTAGCCTTTCAAGATGTCATAATTATTTGAACTAAAGCATCATATGATTTACTTCAAGTTTGTTGTATCTGATTACCAAATGAATATTGCATATTGGCAGTTACACAATGAAAATAAATGTTGTGTCATTTTAAAATGAATGCTTATCATGCTTATCCAACATAATATTTTATAGCTACAAAATTAGTTATCTGTGGAAACTCAACTGATCAATCAGGCAGATTTTTGTATCTGCTAAAGATAGGATACAAGAAGATTAATAATTATCAAACTTTGTCGTAAATTATTTTTTATTCTTAATAAAAAATTAAAAAAATACTTGTATAATATGAAGAAAAAAAAATGTTACCTGAACAGTGAAGGTAGTTTTTCTTAGTTAACATTGACAATGACCTGATAAATAAAGTTCCTAACGACAGAACCAACATCGGATATGTTTCTGAAACTCAGTTCAACAGAAATTATCTTCATGATCTTAGGAACTCAATTTTTTGGGCCAATTTTGTAAAGATTTATATATTATTTAGCCTTCAGTCATGAATCCAAAGATGAAGGGTATTCAAAATTTACTGATTGTTTTATAAATGATAGTGACTTTTTGTGTTTTTTAATATCATAATATTAAAATGTAAATTTGATAGATGTATATATACTTTTGGTATATAGCTAAATTTTGTCTCTGAATAACCCTAGATCTGTCTCCGAATAACCTTCAGATGTCAAGCAACAATAAATTTTTATACGTCTGTCGAAGACGGGAGGTATTACGGTATTCTTATGTCCGTCTGCCAGTACCCACTTTGTATGATCACTCAAATTCACATATAACTGTAATACAACATTAGAACGACAGAAGAAATCTCTCTTTCTATTTTTTTTTTAATTTTAGGATTTGTCATTCTAGAGTTTCGGAACTTTGACCCTTAAATTTAAGGCAATTTTTCATAAATCATGCACTAAACTCCAGAATTCCTGAATTGAATTCCTCCAAACTACATTAATGTGCCACTGTGGGGATTGATGAAAGGAAGCTCCCTTGTGATTTTTTTTTTATTTTCTGGGTTTTTTTTCACCAGAGTTACAGAACTTTAACTGTTACCATGGTTACATTTAGAGCAATTTTTCACAAATAGTGCACTTACTTCGGTAGTCCAGGATTGATTTACTCATCTTTACATAATTGTTGGGATTGCTGAAAGGAAATTTCCTTTTTATTTAATAAATTTTTCGGTTTGTTGCTCCATAGCTATGAGACTTTAATTGTCAGATATTAGTAAATTTTTCACATATTATACCATTACTTGAGTTTGCTTTTATTGATTCAGTGGAAACTTTACATAATTGTTGGAATTGGTGAACATATGATTAATTATGATGTGAAATATGGGGGGTGGGGGTCAGACCTTTATCAGGACTCTGTGATCGGGTGTTTTTAAGCTCAGGATTTCGGGATTGATCCTTTCCGGATCCGGGAATACTTTTTTCGAATTTCAGGATGTCGGGATTTAAATTTCTTTAAATTCGGGACCTCAGGATTTCATGTTCTTAAGCCTGGGATTTCGGGATCAGGACCCCTCCAACCCCACCTCAAATATTAAAATTTTAAAGTTTTGTCAGACAAAAAAAAAAATTAATGTGCATACAAGTGTAAATACATTTATTGAGGACCATAGTACATTTTACTGTAGTTTTCATTTTCCAAAAAGCAGTATTTAATTAATTATTCAAACAGAGTGTGTCCTCTTTCACAGACACAGATAACACCTGTCTCATAATGAATTTTGAGGTTGCATTATTGAATTTTTAAATGCAGGAAACAGTTTGTTGTATTCGACTGGTCTTAGTAGACCTAGATTTTGACTTAAGTGGAACTTAAAAAAATCATTACATAAGTTGTTGGTTTGAAAAGACGGGATTTCTTGTAATAATTTACCTGAAGTCGGCGTATTGAGCGTTCGACGCTCATCCGTGCTGCTTGGAACATTTATCTTTGTTGTGTCATAAAGTAGAACGATATGAATATTTATTTAGACATGTTTGACCCTCAACAGTTCAAAGTCCGCAAATATCACTTCATGGGCGCAGCCATTAACAGTAGAATTAGCAGCGATACTTAAATATTAATAATTAAGTCAACGTCGGAATATCGCATCTTTGGACACAGTTACAGACATAAAAAAAGCATAAAAGATTTATTTAAAGTCGGGTATACATATGACAATACAACATAAGCTCTGTAGATTTAACCGACATAAATATATCTTGGTATGGCTCTATGAAGTCAATTCTTGAAATGATCCCAGACATCAATCATATATCTAGCTTTATCATTTCCAAAAATTAATACACCTTATCGCTATTTGTCCGCCATTACTGGACATCACAAAAGTTCCCGTAAAATTTTGACGTCATAATAGAAAATATTTGACGCCACAATGGAAAAGTGATTGTTGTATGACGTAAAAAGTTCAAGCGGGACAGATTCTCGGGTCAAGCGGGAATAGCGATAAGGTGTATAGCGTCAAAGCTAATATGAAAAAAAAATAAAATCATATTTTATAGACTTATGGCACACTGAACTGATAAAGTATTCAGATGGTAACTTAGAACTTATGCTACATTTAAATCAAATTTTGGAAGAGAAAAATATCTTTCCAATATGGGGAATTATGAACAGAGACGAACGGCTTAACAAAGCTCAGAATTCCATCACACCACTTAAGAATTGAGTCCGGAAGGTATCAGGGTACTCTCCTAAATGACAGAACTTATACTCGTTGTAACTCCGGAGATGTGGAGGACTGATGAATATCATTTTTCTATTCCAATGTGTTAAATTTAATGATGACCGCATTCATCTATTTCAAGAAATAACTGACTAAAGTTAACCCAAATTTTTAACTCTTAACTCAAGAGATAAACTGATATGGCTTATGAACACAGATGATAAGTCAATTCTCACTGCTGCTAGTAAATTTATTTTATAAAATGTTAACTATGTGGCTTTTTTGTCTGCTTCGGGACGAGGAGGACTGTGTATATAACACAGCTCCTTGAGCACCGCCCCTTGGTGTATGTTGCAGTAGGGAAACCCACACTATTCTTAATACCTAGCACTGCAGTATATTTGATTTGCTGTGAATAAACTTGAACCTTTGTTACATTTACGTTTGTTTCTCTGCATCAGATACGAGGAGGCTTGTTAGAGCTCTTAAGCTGACAATCCACAAGAACTTGCGGTCATCCGATGTTCAGTACTTCAGTACTTTGATTAAACTTGGTAATTTCGATTTAGTTAACAGCTATTTTATAAATAAATGTGGTACAATAGTCCTCATAAATAAATTTTAAGGCACGTTCCTGTATTTTCTCTATATTTCTGGTATAACAATCACCACAGTAAAGCCCATACTACTGGACAATAATTAAAATTTGACATAATAAATGAATAAAATAAATAGTAAGTCTACCTAATTTCGTTAAATTTTTACCAATACGTTTTTAGTACATTTAACTGTCTTGATGCCTTTTTGCAAATATTAGAAATATGAGTATCAAACTTAAGGTGATAATCAATAGTTACACCAAGTATTTTCACTTCTTTTTCACAATGTATGATATTGCCATCTAAATTAAAAGAAATAGTTTTGTTTTCAGGTTCTTGCCAATGGCTATTGCCTAAAACTTGTCAGGGTTGGACTTCTTATGATAGATATAAGAAGATGTGGTATGAGTGCCAATGAGACAACTCTCCATCCAAGTCACAATTTGTAAAAGTAAACCATTACAGGTCAAAGTAGGTAAGATAGGTAATAACATCGCTAACGTATTTTCGCGACCGTCAAATGTAACACAAAGGGAAAAGATGTATGTTCCCACTTGATTTAGTAGCTTAAAAACGAGTACATGGACTCCTGATTTTTTTAAATGACATTTGGCTTAATTATGTAGGAAGACTTGTTTGTACCAATCTTTAAGGAATTATTTCAAAGACAAAGAATTGTTACACAAATTTAGAGCATACTTATGTTAAGAAGATATCCCACATGTTTTTTTTGTTTGTTTTTTTTTAACCCCGAATTTTATCTATCTTTTGTAACACATAAGTCAGCCACGGTATGTCTGCCCAAAGGATAGAATAGCCTCACCGTACGGCCATCAACAATGAGCAAAGCCCATCATTTGGCCATGTGACCGCATAGTCAGCTATAAAAGGCCCCGAAATGACAAGTGTAAAACAATTCAAACGAGAAAACTAACGGCCTGATTTATGTACAAAACAATGAACGAAAAACAATATTATATACAGCAACAAACGACAACCACTGAATTACAGGTTCCTGACTTGGGACCGTGCCGGCACATACAGAATGTGGCGGGGTTAAACATGTTTGAAGGCGCTAACCCTCCCGTAACCTGGGACAGCGGTGTAACGACACAACACAAGAACAAACTATACAAAACAAATGAAAAACAGATATAATGAACGATAACCACTAAATTACAGGCTACTGACTGTGAACAGGTACATATAGAATGTGGCGGGGTTAAACATGTTTGCGGGCGCCCAGCCCTCCCCTTACCTGGGACAGTGGTGTAACAGCACACAACAAATGAACAAACTATAAAATCAGTTGAAAAGTTTCAACTCATCAGATCGATCCAAAAAATATATAAAACAAGTAACAAAAACACAGAACGGACGTGGCAGGGTATTTATACATCCCCACAACAAAAAAAGACACAAAGTACAGATCTGAGAGTACTCGCAGCTACTGACAGCTAGTTCAAAGCCGATAACAACTAATAAAAAAATAATGTACCTAAGACTAAATATCAATCAGTAAACATCCAACATCTAATCGATTTAGTGTCATTAACAGTCAGAGAAACACGTGACCTTGCGCAATGCCAAAATACAGGTATCGACAGAACCGTGAATGCATAGAAGGAGACACTTTCCTTGTCGACGAACCCGCTCTTGCCCCTTATGGAGTTCTTGCGATTCCATCAATTTTTGTTTGTTACCTTTGTTTGTATTTTCCAAATCGATTAACTGCTGCATGTCGCCTTAATTTAAATGCAGTTAAATATGCAAAGCTTGCAACTATAATCCTTGTCAATGACATCTATAAATATAAGTATTCTTTTATAAACTATGTTGCCATAACCATTTATTGTAAAAGTGTTTAAGTACAAATATATTATGTCTTATCATCAGTGTCTTACTGCATAGTAACATCATAAGCCATACGAAAAACAACAACATTTTACCCGAATACCAACATAGATTCAGAAAGGAAAGATATTGTGAGGCACCGCTTATACTAACGATTTAGGACCTAACAGATGGATTTGATAATTGGGACATATAGACAGCATTTTGTTCCATTTTTGCAAGGTTTTGATGAAGCCCAATCACTAATGTCTAATCAGCAGATGCGATTAGTCTTTTAAGAGGTATCTCCAATTGATAACCAGCACCCTATCTGAAACAACACAGGTTTTACTTGAGGGAGAGCAATCATCAACATCAGACGTAAAAATACAATGTAGCACCTCAAGGAACAGTCATGGATCCAATTATCTTCTTGATATACATATATGACCTTCCTGAGCTAGTCACATAAAAGTCCAGGTTTTTTGCAGATGATTGTTTACTGCACCGCAAACTCAAATCCCCGAGGACACTTACAGGCTTCAAAAAGATCTTAATGCCTTTCAACAGTGGGGGTAAAATAGCCCATGCAGCTAAATCCCGATAAGTGTGAGGTTTTGACAAACAAACGTCAATTATAAGGGGATGTAGTATACATGGAACAACGATAGGGACAGTAAAGGCGACGAACTTTGTACATATGCTTTACTAGAGAAATATAAGCCCATGTCCAAGAATGATCAAATCAAAATGCTAAGCGAGTCCCCAATGAAATACGCATCAGCGATGTAGACAGAGTATAACGCAAGAAAGCAAGATTTGTTATTGGTGCCTGTATACAATACCATAAGTTCAAAAAGAGATGCGAAAGATACCAAAAAGACATTCAAACTCATAAGTCAAAAATAAACTGACAACGCCATGAAAAAAAAAGACAAAAAGACAAACAACTGTATACAAAACACAGTAACATAGAAAACTAAAGACTGAGCAACACGAACCCCACCAAAACCGGGGGTGATATCAGGTGTTCCGGAAGGATAAGCAGATCCTGCTCCACATGTGGCATGTTGAATAGTCTACATTGGAGGAAAGGCGAAAGAGAACAAAAGTCATCATGGTCTACAGAGAAGTTCATCAAGTTGTGGCTTTACCAGCTGCTCAGCCATAGCTCATCCCACGAGGAGTAGCCCCAACCACTAGTGGTCTTTGTCAGCGATATTAAATCCCCGTTTTCCATGATTCAGTGCCAATAGTCCTTCTTTTCTTCTTTAAGACTGTGGAACGCATACAATTGATAAACCGGGGCTGTATCATCATCAACAGTAGATGATTTCAAAAGCACATGCCAACAATACTCCACTAAATTTATATAGATGATTTTAATTGTAAATACTCCAGTTTGGATTTGGGAATTTGGTGCTGTTTCAATATGAGTATGTGTCACCAAAGCAGCGATAATGCATCAAAGTCTATGTGCAACTCCAGGCAAAGTTGACCGTAGATGGATCTGCCTATTATTAGCATATACATACTATTGGCTTTCAAATATTTGTCTTTGAGCGTTCCTTATGAAGGTAAATCCACAGCACTCCGAATGCATACCATTTATAATGTGTTATTTTATTTTTTTTACATGGAAGCAGACGATGAAATCGAGACTTAATCCTTACTTTTGGAAAGTTTGGGAGCTGGATAAAAATTGATTTTGGATTGGTCACATTCTCCTTTTTACACAAATTATAAGGGTGGAAAGTTTCGTCTGTTCATAATAAACGTTTTATCACAATTTAAGCACAAATAAATCTTTTAATGAGGCTCGGCTCTATGTGTACGAACCAGAAAATTCGACGAGAGAAGCGGACAATTTCTTCAGTGCTATGGGTTATTGAACAACTGTTGAACGATGTGCCAGAGTTTTACATTGAATATTACACTGATGTGAAACCTATCCAAGAATTAAACCTTTAAAATTGCATCCGTCATATGTTTTTGGCCTGATGGTTTAGATTTTTTTTAAATGACATGGAATATACTTGTCCCAGCAGACACTGGGCCTTTTCTTATTGACTTCTTAACCAAAGTGACGATAGCTGACTGCGAATTTCGATGTTAGAAATGCGCTGTAGTTTCAATTTTCAGTTGCAGGAGATAGTCAAATACATTTTTTAAGTGCTCATTATAGGTTTGATATCAATTCGAACAAATGTTCTAGTGTTAAATAGGAAATCCTTTTCTGCTCTAATTTATCTTGAGCATCACGATGTTAACACCAACATCAATAGGAACGTTTGTTATCTGTGTAACATAACAGTACCCCAATTGCATCGAGTATCCAAATTTTTCCCTTTTAGCAAAAATGGCAGCGGAAATCTTACAAGTTTTCTAAGAGACTAAACAATTTGTATTTTTATGATTTGACATTATACACGTCTTTCAACATAGCTAAATAATTTAATTATACACAAAACGGTCGCAGTAAACTTTTTAAAAATAGGCGATTAAAATATGCAACAGCACCCATTTCTAAAAATAAAGTAAGCATGGACCATTGTCAAATTGTTCTAAATATTTGGAGAAATAAAACAGGACAGTATATTAGTTATTCCATTTATACGGATTTGAATTTAAGTATGGATGCAATTTGGGTACTCCTCATTACAGAATCGTGGGTCTTTTGGAGGTCGGTTCAAACACATTTTTCTATGATTCAATATGGATTCAAAACTAACTTGGTGGAACTATATAGTTGTAAATAATGATACATCTACGAATGGAAACTTTTGTCTGGATAATAAATAAATTAAGGTGAAAAAACTATCAAAATAGGGTACGTTAGTAGTTACTCTCATTACATGTGCTACTACGGAACGTTTTATATAACAAGAGTTGACATAATCAAATGTTTCGTCTGCTGCATTTTAATACAAGAAAATTACCTCTCAAACAGTCAACACGATGGTCAAATTAAATCTGCAATGTGCACATGTACGTGTTAATTTAATTAATTCACATATATATTATATAGTATAACGTCGGAGCTGCTTACTTAATCTGCACAAGACCACTGAAAATAAAGTCCATGTTCTTTGACAAATACCAATTCGTGTTGACCCATCATGTATAGTTCACTAAGGGACATAGGTTACATCATCTTCCGAACTTACCTAATTCACTGAACGTAAAAACGATGGCCACCAAAGCAAAATAATATGTCAGATTGAGAGATATTCACCAAACCAAACAACATACCAAATATCGTTGACCTATAATGTATTGATAATGAGTAACATACCTCAGTCGTTTAAAACTGAACAACTTGAACTTGAAATTGAGGTTAGAGCCTTGAGCACTTTACAATATTCTAAGTTTGTAAGAGAATGATAATCCCTTACTTCATGATAAGTACTCGCTAACGCTCGTACTTATTCATGAAGAAAGGGATTATCATTCTCTTACATATACTTATTGTGTTATCGTGTGTTCAAAATGAGTACTAATCACTTCATCAAGTCTAGGTTAGTCTATAAAAAGGTATATACTATGAAATTTAGAGCGAGGGGCTTGCCCCGAGCTCTTAATTTCATAGTATATACCTTTTCATAGACTATCCAATTTAGCACATATTTACAACTCGAGTAATCTTTTAATTGGTCTATTGATAGTTTATTTTGGCTGACTATTTGTATCACAGGTGTTTGTAAAACGGAGCTCATTAACGAAGTTTTGTAAATCTACTCACTAGTATCATTGTAAAATATGTTATTCCAAAAGGCCCTTGACTCCAGAATGAAAAGATGGTAGCTGCTGGTGTAAGTATGTATATTGATATAAAGCGGTGTTTTACTATACATGTTCTTCTTACATGGTAAGATGACCAAATAAATTGACCAAAAGCAGGCAATAATTAAATTGCAGTGGAAGCTTTACATGTTTTGAAAACATTTTTTAATTTCACAGTAAAACTAAAGCTATAATAAATTTGAAACATATAGATAGTTTGTCCCCATAGATATAGTCTAGCAGATAGGCATTAAAAAGCAACTACCAATAGATCACATATTATAGGTTTTGTGTTTTTTTGTTTTTTTTTATTATTTCAAAGTAAAAACTAAAAGATTTATCAGAACATGTTTATATATATATATATATAATTGGCACATTATCTTCAGACATAATCACAGTTTTTCAATTCATGACATCGTCCTGAACATGCATGAAATATTTGCCACTGGAAATTAAGCAACCGATAATCAATAAATCAATCAATTCATGACGAAATAGATCACCTTCCTTAAGAAAGTTTAAAAAATTATCACCAAGTTGCTTTAATTTCCCCTTCACAAGGTTTCATATAGTACACACTTTTTGTGTACAAAGTAATTGCATGGATGATACATTATCATAATTTTAAGATATCGTTGTACTCTAATCAAGGTATAAAGAACCATATGTATTACCCTTTATTTAAATGAAAGAAATTTGCAATTGTCAAAAACATTTTTTAGATCCAAAGATTTTAATAAGAGAATATTTAAAAATCAACGTGAAAACTAATTACAAACTATTTAATTTAATTTGGAACACAGCATTTTATTTCAAAATAGCCAGTGGCAATTTTTGTTTTAAATATCTTGATTACGATACAATGAAATCTTACCCTTGTGGTCATTCATGCGTAGTTACTTAGTACACGGGAAAAGTATGTACTATGAAAATTAGAAGGCAAATATAAGCAATTTGATTGGACGAGAAGTTGTAAGTATGTGCTAATGAATGGATCTAAAGCACTAGTGTAATTAATCCCGCCGGGTATAAAATAACTAGTGCAATCATTCCGGTACAAAATCACTAGTGTAATCATTCCTGGTTCAAAAACTCTCCACTTTTTACATAAATCAACTATGTAATTTTCAAATACACTAAAAACTATTAAGCCACATTTTATATATATTTCCCCTTAAAAAAAAAACCCTTTTTAGAACCTTATAATGACTGGTGGATGTTTTACACTGGACCCGGATAGAAAACCCTAGTGATTTTTTGTTGGTGGATAAAAATCACTGGGGATTTTCTTCCTCCGGATAAAGTACACTGGCGGAATCAAACCACTGTTACAATGTTACCCCAGTAATGTATAGTTACATTGTTCTTGAGGCACCTTTCTCCAATTGAAAACAGAACATGGCCACTGTAGCATGGTAGCATGAAAAATTAGGAACAAGGTCAGATGACAAATGTCTGATAGACATATTTTCCTCACAATAAATTTATATTCAAAATGTTGTTGCCGTATAACATATAGTTATCAAGGTTCAAATACCATCCAGAAAACTTAACATCACTGACTGCAGACCATATATTATCTAATTCTGTTCAGAAGTATTGAAGAAATGTGTGACAAAGTTCAATACAACATAAAGAATATTTTTAAAAGTATTGGCAAACAAGAAGTTAACGTCTGACAGATCTGAACAGCACTCACACCTTACAACTCTTCACCTTCTTCTTGCTGACCAAATTTAAAGTCGGTCTATTTTGTAGTACATGAGAAAAGTGTATGAAAAACAACCAGCCTATGCAGGTACATATCTCTGACTCATCTCTTTGCTTTCAATCCTAAGTGCTTTGAGCACTATGGAGTAGCATCAAACACAAATTTTAATATTCTTGGTTTAATCTTAAGTTTTGAATGTCTCCTTGGTATCTCCCACTTCTTTTTTACTATCAGTCTATATACATACAATATACAGTTAACCTATTAATTATAGTGACTGAAAGAAACTACCTTATTCTTGAAAAATGAAAGTAAATCAATGAACTATGGAAATGAGGTCAAATTTAGGCAACAGTAGTTAACGAATGGTAAAATCTCATAAATCAATTAAGAAGATGCAATGTAACAAACAAAAACTAAGGGAATTGCATGAACTCAAAATGGAGCGAGACCTAATGCGTCCACAGAAACCCTGTCAGATGGAAAATACCATAATTTTTGCACTCTTATCACTATTTTGATGCCTTATCACCAGATATGACTCATCAATGGATGGCAAGACTGTGACTGTCATAAGTGGAGCAGAAGCTGCTGACCCTTCCAGAGCACCAGAGTTCGTACTCAGATATTAGTGGCATTCATGTTGCTCAATCTGTAGTTTAGTAGTTTACTCAGATATCAATGGCATTCATGTTGCTCAATCTGTAGTTTACTCAATAAGTGGTATTTATGTTGCTCAATCTGTAGTTTACTCAGATATTAGTGGCATTCATGTTGCTCAATCTGTAGTTTACTCAGATATCAGTGACATTTATGTTTCTCAATCTGTAGTTAACTCAAGATATCAGTGACATTCATGTTGCTCAATCTGTAGTTAACTCAAGATATCAGTGGCATTCATGTTGCTCAATCTGAAGTTTTCTCAGGTGTTAATGGCATTCATGTTGCTCAATCTGTAGTTTACTCAGATATCAGTGGCTTTCATGTTGCTCAATCTGTAGTTTACTCAATTAGTGGTATTCATGTTGCTCAATCTGTAGTTTACTCAGATATTGGTGGCATTCATGTTGCTCAATCTGTAGTTAACTCAAGATATCAGTGGCATTCATGTTGCTCAATCTGAAGTTTTCTCAGGTGTTAATGGCATTCATGTTGCTCAATCTGTAGTTTACTCAGATATCAATGGCTTTCATGTTGCTCAATCTGTAGTTTACTCAAGACATCAGTAGGACTGATGTTGCTCAATCTGTAGTTTACTCAGATATCAGTGGCATTCATGATGCTTAATCTGTAGTTTACTCAGATGTTAGTGGCACTCATGTTGCTCAATACGTAGTTGACTCAGTTATCAATGGCATTCATGTTGCTCAATTAGTAGTTTACTCAAGATATCAGTGGCATTCATGTTGCTCAATCTGTAGTTTACTCAATTAGTGGTATTAATGTTGCCTAATCTTTAGTTTACTCAGATATTAGTGGCATTCATGTTGCTCAATCTGTAGTTTACTCAGATATCAGTGGCATTTATGTTTCTCAATCTATAGTTAACTCAAGATATCAGTGACATTCATGTTGCTCAATCTGTAGTTAACTCAAGATATCAGTGGCATTCATGTTGCTCAATCTGAAGTTTTCTCAGGTGTTATTGGCATTCATATTGCTCAATCTGTAGTTTACTCAGATATCAGTGGCTTTCATGTTGCTCAATCTGAAGTTTTCTCAGGTGTTATTGTCATTCATATTGCTCAATCTGTAGTTTACTCAATTAGTGGTATTCATTTTGCTCAATCTGTAGTTTACTCAGATATTGGTGGCATTCATGTTGCTCAATCTGTAGTTAACTCAAGATATCAGTGGCATTCATGTTGCTCAATCTGAAGTTTTCTCAGATGTTAATGGCATTCATGTTGCTCAATCTGTAGTTTACTCAGATATCAGTGGCTTTCATGTTGCTCAATCTGTAGTTTACTCAAGATATCAGCATGATCAGTGGGACTGATGTTGCTCAATCTGTAGTTTACTCAGATATCAGTGGCATTCATGATGCTTAATCTGTAGTTTACTCAGATGTTAGTGGCACTCATGTTGCTCAATACGTAGTTTACTCAGTTATCAATGGCATTCATGTTGCTCAATTTGTAGTTTACTCAAGATATCAGTGGCATTCATGTTGCTCAATCTGTAGTTTACCCAGATATTAGTGGCATTCATGTTGCTCAATCTATAGTTTACTCAGATATTAGTAGCATTCATGTAGCTCAATCTATAGTTTACTCAGATATTATTTGCATTCGTGTTGCTCAATCTGAAGTTTTCTCAGATGTTTATGGCATTCATGTTGCTCAATCTGTAGTTTACTCAGATATCAGTGGCATTCATGATGCTTAATCTGTAGATTACTCAGATGTTAGTGGCACTCATGTTGCTCAATACGTAGTTTACTCAGTTATCAATGGCATTCATGTTGCTCAATTTGTAGTTTACTCAAGATATCAGTGGCATTCATGTTGCTCAATCTGTAGTTTACCCAGATATTAGTGGCATTCATGTTGCTCAATCTATAGTTTACTCAGATATTAGTAGCATTCATGTAGCTCAATCTATAGTTTACTCAGATATTATTTGCATTCGTGTTGCTCAATCTATAGTGTACCCAGATATTAGTGGCATTCATGTTGCTCAATCTATAGTTTACTCAGATATAAGTGGCATTCATGTTGCTCAATCTATAGTTTACTCAGATATTAGTGGCATTCATGTTGCTCAATCTATAGTTTCCTCAGATATTAGTGGCATTCGTGTTGATCAATCTGTAGTTTAGTAGTTTACTCAGAAATTAGTGGTATTCATGTTGCTCAATCTGTAGTTTAGTAGTTTACTCAGAAATTAGTGACATTCATGTTGCTCAATCTATAGTTTTCTTAGATATTAGAGGCAATCATGTTGCTCAATCTATAGTTTACTCAGATATTAGTGGCATTAATGTTGCTCAATCTATAGTTTACTCAGATATTAGTGGCATTCGTGTTGCTCAATCTGTAGTTTAGTAGTTTACTCAGATCAGAAATTAGTGGCATTCATGTTGCTCAATCTGTAGTTTTCTCAGGTGTTATTGGCATTCATATTGCTCAATCTGTAGTTTACTCAATTAGTGGTATTCATGTTGCTCAATCTGTAGTTTACTCAGATATTGGTGGCATTCATGTTGCTCAATCTGTAGTTAACTCAAGATATCAGTGGCATTCATGTTGCTCAATCTGAAGTTTTCTCAGGTGTTAATGGCATTCATGTTGCTCAATCTGTAGTTTACTCAGATATCAGTGGCTTTCATGTTGCTCAATCTGTAGTTTACTCAAGATATCAGTGGGACTGATGTTGCTCAATCTGTAGTTTACTCAGATATCAGTGACATTCATGATGCTTAATCTGTAGTTTACTCAGATGTTAGTGGCACTCATGTTGCTCAATACGTAGTTAATCAGTTATCAATGGCATTCATGTTGCTCAATTTGTAGTTTACTCAAGATATCAGTGGCATTCATGTTGCTCAATCTGTAGTTTACCCAGATATTAGTGGCATTCATGTTGCTCAATCTATAGTTTACTCAGATATTAGTAGCATTCATGTAGCTCAATCTATAGTTTACTCAGATATTATTTGCATTCGTATTGCTCAATCTATAGTTTACTCAGATATTAGTGGCATTCATGTTGCTCAATCTATAGTTTACTCAGATATAAGTGGCATTCATGTTGCTCAATCTATAGTTTACTCAGATATTAGTGGCATTCATGTTGCTCAATCTATAGTTTCCTCAGATATTAGTGGCATTCGTGTTGATCAATCTGTAGTTTAGTAGTTTACTCAGAAATTAGTGGTATTCATGTTGCTCAATCTGTAGTTTAGTAGTTTACTCAGAAATTAGTGACATTCATGTTGCTCAATCTATAGTTTTCTCAGATATTAGAGGCAATCATGTTGCTCAATCTATAGTTTACTCAGATATTAGTGGCATTAATGTTGCTCAATCTATAGTTTACTCAGATATTAGTGGCATTCGTGTTGCTCAATCTGTAGTTTAGTAGTTTACTCAGATCAGAAATTAGTGGTATTCATGTTGCTCAATCTGTAGTTTAGTAGTTTACTCAGAAATTAGTGGCATTCATGTTGCTGAATCTATAGTTTTCTCATATATTAGTGGCAATCATGTTGCTCAATCTAGTTTACTCAGATATTAGTGGCATTAGTGTTGCTCATCTATAGTTTACTCAGATATTAGTGGCATTCGTGTTGCTCAATCTGGAGTTTAGTAGTTTACTCAGATAAGAAATTAGTGGTATTCATGTTGCTCAATCTGTAGTTTAGTAGTTTACTCAGAAATTAGTGGCATTCATGTTACTTATTTATAGTTTTCTCAGATATTAGTGGCAATCATGTTGCTCAATCTGTAGTTTACTCAGATATTAGTGGCATTCATGTTGCTCAATCTGTAGTTTACTCAGATATTAGTGGCATTCATGTTGCTCAATCTGTAGTTTACTCAGATATTAGTGGCAATCATGTTGCTCAATCTGTAGTTTACTCAGATATTAGTGGCAATCATGTTGCTCAATCTGTAGTTTACTCAGATATTAGTGGCATTCATGTTGCTCAATCTGTAGTTTACTCAGATATAAGTGGCAATCATGCTGCTCAATCTGTAGTATACTCAGATATTAGTGGCATTCATGTTGCTCAATCTGTAGTTTACTCAGATATTAGTGGCATTCATGTTGCTCAATCTATAGTTTACTCAGATATTAGTGGCATTCATGTTGCTCAATCTATAGTTTACTCAGATATTAGTGGCATTCATGTTGCTCTATCTATAGTTTACCCTGATATTAGTGGCAATCATGTTGCTCTATCTATAGTTTTCTGTGTAGTGTTTTGAAGACTGTTGTTTGTTTTTTCGTCATTTTCGTCGAGCCTGTGACATTTATGTCGTAAAAGCGAAACATAGCGATCCTAGATTGTGTCGTCGGTGTCGATGTCGTAGGCATCTACATTTAGGTTCAGTCTGTGGTTAAAGTTTTTTTAGACATCAATAGCTTTGTCAAACCTTCATGGAATTTTATGAAATTTGGACAGAAGCTTGTTTATGACCAAAATACAGTATCCAGAGCAAAATTTAGAAATATTTATTTTCATTTTGCCGTATTTTACTGATAAATGGACTTATTTTTTTTTACATTTAACAAGTAGATGTAGTCTGGGGTTAAAGTTTGTTAGACATCAAATACTTTGTCAAACCTTCATAGAATTTTTTCGTGATTAAGAGACAATGTCTGAAGCAAACTTTTGAAAATATATTTTCATTTTCAGTATTTTTCTGATAGATGGACTTAGTTTTTTTACAGTTAACATTTACAGACAGTCTGGGATTAATTTTTTTTGACATGATAAGTTTGATAACCTTCATGGATTGTTATTAAATTAGGACAGAAGCTAATCTTCAAGACCAAGAAATAGCATCTAAAGAGAAAGTTTGAATTTTTTTTAAATTCTTTATTTTATTGATAAATAGACTCACTTTTTAAGTCAACATTACACTTTTACACTGATAGCAGTAATCCTAGGCGAGACACAGGGTTCTGCAGAACCCCTTACACATTTTTAGCTTTAACAATGGTATTGTTTGATTTCCTTGACTTATAGTGTTTGATTTCCCTGACTTATAGTGTTTGATTTCCTTGACTTATAGTGTTTGATTTCCCTGACTTATAGTGTTTGATTTCCCTGACTTATAGTGTTTGATTTCCTTGACTTATAGTGTTTGATTTCCCTGACTTATAGTGTTTGATTTCCCTGACTTATAGATAGTGTTTGATTTCCCTGACTTATAGTGTTTGATTTCCTTGACTTATAGTGTTTGATTTCCCTGACTTATAGTGTTTGATTTCCCTGACTTATAGTGTTTGACTTATAGTGTTTAATTTCCCTGACTTATAGTGTTTGATTTCCCTGACTTATAGTGTTTGATTTCCCTGACTTATAGTGTTTGATTTCCTTGACTTATAGTGTTTGATTTCCCTGACTTATAGTGTTTGATTTCCTTGACTTATAGTGTTTGATTTCCCTGACTTATAGTGTTTGATTTCCTTGACTTATAGTGTTTGATTTCCCTGACTTATAGTGTTTGATTTCCCTGACTTATAGTGTTTGATTTCCTTGACTTATAGTGTTTGATTTCCCTGACTTATAGTGTTTGATTTCCCTGACTTATAGTGTTTGATTTCCTTGACTTATAGTGTTTGATTTCCCTGACTTATAGTGTTTGATTTCCCTGACTTATAGTGTTTGATTGTCCCTTTGGTTTATTTTCCCTATTTTTACAGTAACTTAAAATCTTATAAAATTTCATTCTGATCAATGAACCATGAGAAGAGGTCAATGTCAAATGATCCATATAAGAATAAAAAGTACTCATAACAATCATTCCACATACACTATACAGTTAACTTATTAATCAAAAGTGATTGAAAAAAAACTTAATGATGATAAATGAATCAGGAAAACTAGGTAAGTCAGATGAACCCTGTCAGAGGAACAGTTCTGTAACAAAATGTCATTATTACAATATTCTGCTGTTTAATCAGACCATAACTAGTTTTGAACAACAATAATGTTATCAATAAAATTTCATTATATTCTTTTTATTCATGAATTAGATAACAAAGAAATATCTCATAATAAACCTCACTATTAACTCCATACATAAATAAATCATCTCATAATAAATCTCACTATTAATTCCATATATAAATAAATCAGTACAGTATCACAGTTACATAATCCCTCAACTATAAATTCTAATTCTTTGCTGACGTTGAAAGCAGGAGATTTATCTGAAAAAGAAATTAAAGAACATAATCAACAAGAAAGGCTAGTGATCTAGATAAGCAGTCAACAATATCTAATCTTTAATACACATATATACTTTACTTGTTTTGTATATAATTATGATAAACCTAGATGCAATGATCAGCATCATACTCAATTCAAAAAAATTTGGAATCATCACCTTCCAATCTACAGCAATAAAAAAATGAACACCACTGAGGAAGAATCTTTCATATTATAATATATTCTTATATTTTATTTTATCTAATGATGATGTTGATGGACGGCTGTTTAACGTTCAGTGCCAAATTAATATGCATATTCAGGACAAGACCATGTTAATGTAATATGAATATTAACCTTGCTTTGTACTAGACCCGACACTTAGCTGGATTTTTAACGTGCTAGTTCACAAGGTAACAGTCCGCAGGAAGACATGTCATCTTATCCAGACACATTATTCTGACTCTGAGCCAACCAGTCTTTGCTCTTACTCCTTAATGCCACGTGATAAGCGGAGAAGCAGCAAATACCAATTTTAAAGTCTTTGGTTTGACCCGCACTCCAGGTGAACACACTACCATGAGACCACCGAGGTGGTTTTTATCTAATGAAACTGTCTAAGCTTATCCATGGAGTAAAATTGTGAAAGTACAGGAAACCAAAGTAGCTTGCCAATGATCAGAGAAAGACTCAAATTTTTACACTAGTTATGATAGAATGTGTACAGAACAACCTAACATACACAGGTCAGTCATCAGCAAATGCCTTGTTGGTCATGCATACAGTAACTTTGGACAGACCTAACTTTGAAAATCTAATCTGATCACTGGAGTATAAAAATGATATCATGGTCGTATGAAATATGTCCACTAGACAGGTAATCCTCAAAACCAAGCCATATACAAAGTGTTAATGACATACCAGGTATTGCTACTTAGCAAAATGACCAATCCTGAAAAAACAACCTGACCACTGAAGCATGAAAATGCAGTCTAATTTACCTTAACTACTACCCGTTGTGTTGTTATATAATCAAAATGATCTAAAATCCCCGATGGAAAGATTGGAAGAATTGTGTGTATAATTTCAATCATATTTTACTCTTCCATAGCAGTGGTGATGGACAAGGAAAACTTGCTATAACACTATTGCATATTTACTAGTTACATTACTGCAGATTTTTTTTAGAAAGATAAGCAACTTTATAGTGCATTAAATAGTTTAACAGAGATCAATATCAGTTGGTCACTAATTTGCATAATAACTTCTTTTAAATTGCAACTTAATATTTATATTTTTTGAAACAGAAGAAATTACCTAATAAAAAAAAATTATTGTAGTTTCTCAGTAAACATTGGACCAATGGATAAAGAGACTTGAAACTAAGTCCTATTTTATCTCCCAAAATTTACAATTGTCTTATTTTTTTTAATGCAGTAAATCAAAAGTTATATATAGGTAAATGATTAAAATCTATCATCTGTATTCATATTAAAGAAATACACATTTAATATTTATGTTAACAATATGTACAAATGTATCAATTACACATGAAGACAGAGACCACCTAATGACACTGACCTATACAGATCAAACATCTATCTGATACTAATGAGGTCAAGTTATTGTGTATTGAGTGGTCTGTCATGTTATGTATAAACTCAATAGTTATGTAATTTTGTCAATTATGATTGGCATTAAAGAGGAGGAGTCTATATACAATTCCAATTATTGTCCCACCCTTTGTGTTTAACTGTTCTTTGATCATGACAGTTGTCAATCATACTGATCTTGTATCAATACTCTTACTTAATCAAAAGGACAAAACTAGCCAGTAAATTGAAAAAAATAAAGACTTATAAAGAAAAAATGCAATAAATTAAGATGCATGTAACCAAATACATGAAATGTTTTACAGTTCATTTGGGCATCTGTACATAGGCATGAGAACAATTGGGAACTATATATCAGTGTGTATAGATTTAGTTACTGATTTAGTAGCAAATCTGTCTACTTTCTGTTTGGGAGGCTGTTGCCTTAGGAAAGAATTGGAACAAGTTCCAATCTTTCCAAAAACCAAATGAAAAGCATGTTACAAAGTCTACTGAAAGCATTTCAAATCTCTCTCTCTCTCTATCTTAAAATCTGTTTTTTCCTCCACATGACATAATCAATCATAATTATATTAACCTGCTCAATACTTGGAGTTGCCACTATTTGTTGGTCTTCCTCTGTATAATATTCATCCAGTATTTTATAAAGTTGCTGAAAGCTGTTTTGGATGTTTACCTAAAGATAAAAACTTTTTTTCAATAATCCTCTTTATTCATGAAATTTATGAATATTAAATTTATAGTATTCAAACTGAATGCATGATTCTTGAGAACTGGTTCGGTTTTTACTTTCCAAGTCTCATATAACTAGAATACCAATTGAAAAAAAATAATTTCAGAAAATAACTTTCCTGACTTTTTGACCATTTTCTTTCTATATTTGTCTGTATCAAATTATTGTGGAATGACAGGTTTCAGACATCTTACTTCTACAAAATAGAAGAATGCAAAAAAAAAAAGAAGAAGAAAATGCAAACTGAGATTTAACTTTCATTTTTAACACACAAAAAGGGCCAAACTGGCACAAGAAATGTGCGTTATTAATTATACATTTAATAATGACCAAAGACTGTCCTTGAAGACAGGGCAAATTAATATAAATTATGCCTTTTACCTTAACAGGCTTGAAAAGAATGACCTCGGTATCCCTATTAGCCAGGTAAAGTGCCATGCTCCTATGTACACTGACCAGCTGAGTCTTCATATTTTTGTACGTCTCTGCCACAATATCATGGATTTTTTCAGGCGTAGCAAATGGCTGGGAACTAAGTGACACACTCTTTATATTTTCTTCACTTTTCATGCTGATAACAACATTTGCCTGTAACATTTTTAAATTTTTTTTTAGAAGATATTGATAACTTAGCAAACAGTTGAGAAACTGCATAAAATTCAGTCAGAGGAAGAGTTGTGGATACAAAATGCATACCATCTTTTTTACATAAAGAGCGGACCATGTTTTAATAATGATATCCCCCAAAATAATTTCCATAATAAATAATGTACAGGTAGTTCACAAGGGTTTTATGTTAAAAAGGTTTTGTGAAAGGTTAAATGAAAGCCATCCAGCATAAAGGAAGTGCTAAAGATGCCTATCCCCTTATTTAGATATAACATAGCCTGTTTTACTATGGAAAATTCCCAAATTAAATCAAATGGAATAAAACATAGGAAATGCATAATAAACCCTAGTGGAGGTTTAGGAGTTGTCAATACAAAATACCCACAACTCCTGTGATTATTTCAAGATCTATGTTTTGCTATGAGAATTGCCAAAATTCATTAGGATTTAAAACAAAAAACACTCCAATTGGAGATGATTTGTAAGAAATACTCTGTGAAAGTTTCACTAAAGTCCATTCACTGGTGTATGAGTATTTACAGATATAAGATACCTACCCTTTTTGTAGATATGACATGTTTAGCCAGGGGAAACTTGCAGAATCATTTTGAAAAAAAAATACTATGAGGGGTAAAATATCAGAATATTCTCAGAGTATCTCAGAAAATTTCATTGAAATTCATGTGTTTTATGAGTAGAGAAAACTAATATTTTCTGGAAGTACATTTGAAACACTGGAACAAACAATTAGATTTGATTACTATTATATATAGCCAGTGCCCGCTTCATTAAGCAGACTGTACGATAATTGTAATTCTTACCCTTGATAAAAACATTTGCAATGGTGAAATGAACAACTCGGTGACATGGTGTATATATTCCTCACAAGTTTTCTTCAGTTCTTGGTCGACATCACGTTTGGAATCGACAAAATATTCTGTCACTTGTGGTGTTCCCTACAAGAAATTCACACATGTTGTAACTTTTATTTGTCAGCAACTGTGATGGATCCAAATGGTTTGTTCATCAATGTAAAGATCTACCAGTAATCTAAGATATTCTTTTATACTATTGAATCTTATTGTGAAAACTTGGATTTCAGAGAGAAATCTCCCTTAGAAAAAAATCAGAATATTTATTATATATTGTCCAATACCAGGCAACTATGGTAGGAATCAAAGGGAAGTTTTAAAGAAAGATTGTCACAAGTTTAAAGTTGTTGTGATAAGGATAGAAAGGTTTCATTCCTTTTTTTTAATTTAATGGTGTAATTAAAATAGAATAGTTAAACATTTAATATTCATTATTGCTGTGATTACAATAAAAATATCTTCTACATTATATTATTCAAATCAAACACATTTTTGATTTGTAAAAAACTCTTGAATTCATGTGTTTCTTAGTTTGTAGTTTCATAGCTTGCATGTCAAAATTTAAAAAAAAGCCTGTTCTTCGCTTGGTATTGAATCTAATGTTTAAGTAAAGCAGAATTCATCAAATTTATCAGATGAGAATTAAAGAAAAGTAAGTTATAAATAATATCTGTACCAACGCATTGACTAAAAAAATGGGAATAGTCTGTATAGAAATTGACAATCTTCATCCTTTATTATGTCAAACTCAAAAGTACAGCAACCATAAAGATAATAAAAATGAAAACATTAAAATAAAGTCTTCCTCTTTATTGTTTATAAAAATATAGTTTAGAAACTGTTGATATAATGTTTATGCATACAAAGGAGGATTAATCTTATATACATGCATAGCTTCCCATATATATTTCCAAAATTTGAATTTTGATAGCTCTCTTAAGGATGGAAGGGCTACACCATATACATTTTGAAAAAGCATGGAAACCAGATAGACTCCGACATTGAATCTATTCTAATGGATTTTGGATTTAAAAATATCAAGAGCTGATACCATCTATGGATAACATTAGCCTAAACTAAATCATCAGTTGGTGGCATACTTAACATAAAAAAGAGGAAAACCAACATGAAGAACTCTCCAGAACTAACGACTAATTTGGTTTTAACTTGTACTAAATTTATTCAATGAAAATACTTCTTATTTGAGGTGGTACCTAACACAACAGGGAGATAACTCTGTAAAAATCAGCTAAACGTTTTAATCATGTTGTATTGTTAAGGAAATATCAAGATTCTCAATGATCAAAATTAGTGTTTGTCAAACTGCTATATAACCAGTGAAATTTTTCTGATAAAGTGTTTGGTTCAAATTATTTGAAATTTTTATATTTTTGTCAAAGGGTCAAAGTAAACATTTTGTCAATTTTTTAGGAAAATTAAAGTATTAGTCAAGGTGTTGGGTACCACCTTAAGTAAACTTATCTGCATTTGAAAATGATGTAAGACATGAAAGAAGCAGCATAGTATCTGTTTCTATCTGCTATGTTTGTGTATCTATGGCCATAATTTTCTAAAAATGGCTTACTATCCAAAATACTTAATTTATGAACAAATAGGAAGGACCTCTTATGTATTTTAGACGAGCACAATGATGGAAGGACAGATAACGATAAAACTATGTTTATAGAGTGAGATGTTTGGAAAAGACCTACTGTGGATTCATTATTATTCCAGGGATACCAAATTTTGTGGACTTCGTGGATAAAGGTGAAGCACGAATTTAAATCCTCAATGAAGTACACATTTTCTATAGTCTCCTTTGTAGACTTTGGCTAAACCACGAAATTAAATATCCATGAATATACAATTTTTACTCAATCCACGAAAATTGGTACCCTTGAAAATAAATGAATCCACAGTAACATATTTACTTTAATTTTATAGACAGATATGCATCATATATAATACAATACAATTTCATATACTTGCTTTTAATCTTCTATATTTCTGTACAGAATACAATTCATCATATTGCAGTTAAAAACTGAACAGTTTTTTCATTATTGCATTAGGCAGTTCAGTGAGGTAAATTTTTAAAAACAACAATATACTAGGGCACATCATTTGCAAAATACTCGGGGGGTGTAGCTCCATATATGCTAACTTCACATGGCATGCACATCATCTGATCACAGAAAAATACTGGTATTAACTTATAGGTTCATGACATTTTATTGCATCAATTATGAGGTTTGAATTTGTTATAGCTTTGGTGGTATCGGAGCATATTCTACACCATTTACTTATTTACTTCTATTACGACTGGACGAATCAGTCTGGGACAAATCAATCTGGGACGAACTGTACAGACGGCAATAGATTTGGTTGAACTTTCAATATCAATGAAAACATGTGGAGACGATGCAGTAGATAAACAACCCAAGGCAAACCAAACCATTGACACACCCAAACAGTAAGTACTGGCAAATTTCATCATATCATTCATTTTTGGACCCATGATCATGAAACTCGAGTCAAAACTCTTAAAATCTGAGAATCACTTTTATGCACAGCATTAACTCCCTCATAAGGTAGGAAAAATCACAAATGCTAAATTCTCTATAATTTACGACAAATATCAAGCTGATCTTTCTTGTCATTAAATAATTTTAAAGAAAGAAGTTGCCTGATGTCTTAACCGCTGTGAAATTACACCCTGTGGTGAAATTCCACCACTTTTTGTAAGACACTTCATGCCTAAACAATGTTCTCTATCGGTCTATAGATACAATAATGTGCATGTTGTTGACAATACCGGTTGCCAGCATTTCTGCTGGGAGGTCATTCAGCGTTCTTATGTGGATGAAAACTTACCTCCAGTCAACTATGAAGAATGATAGGTTGTCATCACTTGGACTCATGAATATTCACCCCAATTTTGAGGTGGATTCGGACAAAGCTCTTGAAATTTTTGTGCCTGCCAAGTCAGGAAAGGCAGATTTTGGACTAAGAATTTCCAAATCAATAAAATGATGTCTGAATAAGACTTCTATTTAAGTCTGAAATGCCCCCAGAATGCACCATTTTGCATCCAGTAAAAACAAAATTCTGAAGGGACAGACACCCCCCCCCCCCCCCCCCCCCCCCCCCCAAGACCCCTCCTTCTTTGTTTGAGCGTGCACATTATATGGATTCAGCTACACCTCTTGATACTTTTTTTTTAAATTTTAAAATAGCCAACTGTTTTTATAGCATTTTTCAGATTTAAATTTTGTTTTTATTATTATAAATGATAATTTCTTCAATATGTTCAGTCATTTTTGTTGCTACAGAATACTATTCTTAATTTTGCTCTTAAAACCAATCATCCTATCAATTTTTTATATTGTATTAATTGATGTTCACTGTTAATTTTGAAGAGTTCCAAGAAATGTTAGAAGACATTCCAAAAACTGAATGGGTAATGGTTTATAATCTGTCGTATATGTTTCATAAGAATCAGTACTTCTGATTGGCTGAAGGCAATCGCAAGGCATTCAAATATAAAATTGTATTTTTCAATAAAATTCAACATTCATGTTTTCCTATGCATTGTTGTAACATTGTCATGAGAAGCATGCTTCTCATGACAATGTTACAACAATGCATAGGAAAACAAAGAAAAATTTGCTATAACTCGTAATTTCCTTGGTTGTAGCATGAAACTGTAATTATAAGAATTGAATGCTTTTTTGTAATTTTATAGGGTTGTAAAAACATCAATCATGTGCACATTTTAAGTATGAAGGCCTTCCGTGCTATATACAAAATGTGCTTTGGTCAACTATTTTTTGCCCCAATAAAAAAAAAAAAAAAGAAGCATTCAATTCTTTATCATTTTAATGTGTATGTCCTAATACATTTATTTCTGTAGTTGTCCATATCTAAACAGTATGTAAAAGTCATAATTTCAATATCAGAAGAACATTTTTGGACACATGCACTAAATCAACAATTCAAACAAATTGTCTGTAAAAATATACATAACTGAAGACCATAAAGAATCATAAAGTCAAAAGCTTTTCAGATCAGACAATTATTTTTCATGCTTTTCATAATATTTCATCTACAAAAAAGTTCTAAATTTTAAAGAAAAATTATCTTTGAAAGTAGTGAAAGTGACAGTGACCCAAAAGCATCATTTTTAAACAAGGTGTGAGTAAGAAGTTATTTTTTTTGGATTGCTTAGTAAACAAAGTAAATGTTTCACCAAAGTATATATTATATCTAAAGAAGAACCATTAAATAGAATAGATGTTCAGGTTTCCAAATCTATATGGAAGTTAAATACCAGTACCTCAACTCACCTTTATTATTCCCTTATTGCATATTTGATAAACAATATTGTTAAATATCCACACAACAGTTTATTTGTTACAAATTGATATGTTTTGTTTCAAGTTCAATTATCACTCCAAAATGAATGTTAAAAACTAGCTAATTTTAAAAGCAAAAACTCAAGGTGCAAACCATATCTGTTTATTATAACCAGCCATAACCAAAGTGTAAACAAATAAAAATTTTCAACTAGAGACTGTCTTATTAGAATATATGCCCTGAACAAAAAAAAACTATATTACTTTAATTTTCCCAATTCCCCCAAATTCTGTCTGTTTATTCCTTATACAGATGTATTTTTATTCTAAATTTCATTCAGAGTTGTGTGATAATATCTGTCCATTTGTCACATTTCATCATCATAGGCTTCATGATTAATACTAACTTAATCTGTTTACTATTCCTGTACAACAAACTTCAATAACAATAATCACATGTTTCCAAGTTGGTCAGCATGTTTCATAAAATATGTAAATGAATGGATTTTTTAAAAGGTATCTGAGAACAGAAAACTTCACATTTCAATGAAAGATTGGAGGAAATGTTGTATTGACACTAAAATACCCTTCATTTATAGAAGACACTGTGGTGAAGGAAAGACACCACATCATATCTTTAGAAATATCTTATTAATGACCTTTTAGACATATTTTCAACAAATATGTTTAAAAAAATAAAAGAACTATGTGTCTGAGGACACGAACGCTCTCTCTGCTGAAGCTTTACAATATTTCAAGATGAAAAGGGGCATACCTCTATAATGTTGACATACTACCAAAATTTAAACTCTGTCTCCATGTTGTGGTTCCTAGCATTGTGTATGAGTTTTATAAAATTTGGATGAGGAAAACTAAAGTTAGAGTGTGGAAACAAAAATGGACAGAAGCACAGTTAAGGGTAACACTTTTTAAAATGCCCCTGTTGTCTACAGCAGGGGCATAAAAATCTTGTTAACACATCAAACAAAGCAAGAACGCACACATTGTAAGCTGAGCATATTTCCATTCGTTATTCAAACTACAGGAGGTAGGTGTCTGACAGACCCTAAAAGTGCTCTAACTTTACAACTCATGGCTGCCAAGCTGTTGACCAAGTATGAAGTCATTGGATCCTGTTGAGTAGTACTGGAGAAATATGTAACAAAAAATTCAGCATATTTCAAAATTCAAAGTACCGGTATCTGTATACAGGAAATAGGTGTCCTACAGATCTGAAAAGTGGTCACATGAAACAACCATCATTGTAAGACTGCTAACCATATATGAAGTCATTCTGATAAGTAATACCTGAGAAAAGTGTGACAGAAATATTTGTTGGACAAATACATGGACAGAAAAGGTGAATGCAAAAAACCCCACTCCTAGAGTGAGGGTATCATAATCATCATACCTCTAAAATAAATTGTAGAACTGCATTGTTACTGTTAAACTGGAATAGTTTCGACTTGCTGTGCATCAAACCATATGCTGCATCTGTGTTAAAAAAACAGCGTATCATGTCTTAACTGAAAGGAAAATGACTCAACTTGCCTTTTCGAAACTAAATTGAAAAGATTTGACTTCACTTACCAATTTTTGTACACATTTAAAGAACTGTAACAATTTAAATATGCTTAAATTCAGAAGTCAATGGACAATACGGTACCTGCTGGAATTTTTTTTAGAGCAAAACAATCTTAAAGGAAATAAGATGTAACAATTTTAGTACAACTACATACCAAATATTAATGACTTATTGTAACTAGTTAAAGAATTCTTAATCAAAATAATAATATCAAATCAACAATATATTTTCCATAGTCAAACTGGAATTCATGCTAACTTTAAAAACAATTTGTATTAAATTAACTTTCTATTCTACATATTAAACTTATTCATATAAATAGCCACTGATAGTTCATCCTAAATATGAAACAACAACAGGACAAACAAATATGTAATATAAAGAGAAGTAAGTTAAATAAAGTAATTAAAGCAATATAGTATTCAAGTCTTTAACATGTAAGTTTTTTCAGTATTAAAACTTCTCCCAATTCCCTCAATCTCTTTACAATAATAAAACATGCTGTGTTACAGCTATACACCTACCACCATCTACAAAATCTTTTTCTGAAGGCACAAACTCTAAAGCGCTTGTGAATTTAGCTTTGTAACCTTTGAACTGGAGTAAAGAACATGGAATTCACAATTACTTTTGTCATGTCTATTGTCTAATCAGAAATTTTCATTCTTTTATCAGAGAGAATAAAATATTTTTGAACATAATTTTTTAATGATTGTAAACTTGCTATTTTTTACATGTTACATTCAATAACCAAATCGGTCTTTCTCAATATCATAAATAGTTCAATTTGAATATTTGACAGACTGGCAGTTTGGTAGCAGTCAATTACAAAAAAGCTATATTCACAGAAGCTTAAGTATAACATGCAAGGTTTTGGGACAGACAACTATGATAGCAAAATAATCCAACGTACCTAGAATGCTGTGCAAACTAGGATCTGATGACATTAGAAAATATATGATTTACACTTTTCTTGGCTAAGATATAAGTCTATGTTAGGTATCCACAAAAGAGTTCATGCAAATTTGAAAATATGAATCTCCCAAATTTTTAATGATATGAAAATATGAAAAATATGCACCTGCATATATTTCTTATAATTGTAATTTTTAGAAGACTTATACTTTCCCAAAACAGTTCATTATTATTCTTCATAATCAGGGTGATCTTTCGTCAAAATTAAATCATGATATCACATTGTCTTGCTTTCACATGATTTCACTATTGTGACATCATGAAAAATGTGACAATGCCTGATGAGGTCACACATATAAGTAAAAGGATTTTTTGCAGATAATATAAAAAGAAGGATGCAGCCTTCATATTGTCTGAGAAATATTAGAGAACAATGTATCTCTTGTGATACGATAATTCTCATCTCTTGACTATTAAAAGTTTTAAGTTTTAGTTATAAACCTGAGGGTATTAGATTTCACTGTATGACCTTTAACAATGAATCAAAACCCATACTGCATAACAAGCTATTAAAGGTCACAACATGACAAATGTAAGACAGTTCAAGTGAGAAAACAAACGGCCTGATTTAGGTACATAACAATAAACAAATGCCTGAATATTGACCTTATTCTATGGTTTAGCATACTAAATGAATATTGACCTTATTCTATGGTTTAGCATACTAAATGAATATTGACCTTATTCTATGGTTTAGCATACTAAATGCAGGATATTGACCTTATTCTATGGTTTAGCATACTAAATGAATATTGACCTTATTCTATGGTTTAGCATACTAAATGAATATTGACCTTATTCTATGGTTTAGCATACTAAATGCAGGATATTCAAATACATTCAATGGCACCATGGTGAAATTATCTATAACACCTCACATTTTATATTAAAATTTTAACTGTCTTGAAAGGAGAAATATCATATCTCTCTTGATGCAGTGGTAGAAGATATATATACCGGTACTGTAAACCAACTTGTTTTTTTGCAAATTCTTAATTTGCGTTTAACCCTTTCTAGCCTACTTCATGGAGATTCATGTTCACAATTTTCTAATTTCTCAATGTATTTCTTTAAGGGGCAAAATTTCACACATTTGCAAAGATTTATTTTCATGTTATTTTTCTAATCGTAAAAGGGGCCTCGGTGGCAAAGTGGTCTTACAAGTTGAACTACTATATCACTAGCCTGTCAACACTGAGGTTGTGAGTTTGAATCCCACACATGGTAGGTGCGCTTGAATCCACTCATTATTTACTAGGATTGTCAGTTTTCCTACCAAAGGTCTCCAGCAACTCTGGCTTCCTCCACCAATAAAAAATGACTGCCACGAAATAGCACAATAGTGCTGAAAGTGGCATTAAACACCAATAAATCAATCAATCAATCAATGTTATCGCAAAAGTCACTAAAAATAAGTTGGTTTACAGCATATATCTTCAATTTGTATAGAATTTGATCATTTCTCAGCACATTTATCACCAATGTTTAATCGATGTGTGATCAATATGATATCAGTCAACTATTGGCTATTAAAAAGCATCACTAATTCAAAAATTGGCTGTTCAGAAGCAATCAATGTCAATTTTATTGTTTAGATCATAGTTTTACTGAGGGACTAGATTTCTTGTTTACAAGGACCATTCTCTGATTCATTCGTTTTAAAACATATCATCCAAATGAATATGCAATAATATTATTTATTGTGTATCAACATAATATTTCCAAAATAATGTAACGAAAAGTAAGCATGCAATATTCTGTGTTATTGTGCAAAATACAAAAATATGACAAAATATGTTTTAGACACTTTTACAAGCTTAACTGTACAATAAAAGGGATATTACATTAATATTGGTGAATATTATTCCTCTGAAAGCAAGGTCAGTAACCCTTATACACAAATATTCCAACTGAATATATAATTTTAATTCAGATGTGAGTTTTTCCACCCACAAAATGATATCCTACAGAAATATCCTGGTCTTCTGAAGTTAGAAATATTTGGAGGAAAGAGGCAGCTAGCTTGAAAAACTACAGGTAAGAAATTAAAAAGCAAAAATTAAAAAAAATCATTCAATTATGCAGAAATTATTTATTAAATAAATACCTTTGAATTTACTAAAATCAAGTGACGTCTCTCTAATAGTAAAATCTGCATGAAATGGAGCTATCTGCTCTCGCAAAATCAGCAAATGTTTAATCAAAAACAGCTGACCATCTGTTTTAGTCTGTGAAATAGAAAAGAAAATAATAACTCAGTGGCTACTATTTTATCAAATATGAATTACACGTCTGGCAAAGGTGCAGTTATATCCCACAATTAACCAATAACAAAATTAAATGCTAATCTTCTTCTGTGTGTAATAATAAATAACTGGAAGTTCCATGAATGATTTTTTTTTAGTGTGTGTGGGGGGGGGGGGGGGGGGGGGGGGGGGGGGGGGGGGGGGGGTATTATTCAACTGGTTCCAAAGCAATTATCATGTGGTGTAACAGCACAACAAAAGAACAAACAGTAATAATCAGCCTGCACCAAGTGTGCATGATACATCCTTATTGTGCATATTGAAATTGAAGTGCAAAAATAAAATGGGATATTCAGAAAGGTATTTAATCAAAATAAAAAAAAAAAAGGCACTGTAGTAAAACATTCATAAGGATACCCTAAGGCATATAAATATTGTGTCAAATATGACTGTTAAAAGTACGATAACTCTGGAATGACAAACCATAAATTTTTTAGAACAAAAAGTGAGTCTACATTCACCAATTTCAACAACAGTGTTAAGTTTGTAGTAATCTGATCCAAGCATTCTAATATGCATGACATATAAAAAAAATGCCTTTTATTTATCTGATCGTCAAAGTCCCATAACTGTGGAATGAAATATTGATTGTTTTTTTTAATCAAACAGTGTGTTATGTTCACCAATTCCATCAATTATGTTAAGTTATAAATATTGTGTCAAATATGACTGTTAAAAGTACCATAACTCTGGAAAGACAAACCATAAAATTTTCAGAAGGAAAAGTGAGTCTACAATCACCAATTTCAACAGTTAAGTTAAGTTTGTAGTAATTTGATCCAAGTTTACTAATATGTATGACATTTAAAAAAAATGGCTTTCATTTATCTGGCCATCAATGTCCCATAACTCTGGCATGAAATATTGATTTTTTTTTAAATCAAACGATGAGTCATGTTCATCAATTCCATCAATTATCTTTAGTTTCCAGTAAATTAATCCAAGCAAACTCAAGTTATGGTACAACATGTGAAAAATGTACTTAAATCTGACATTTAAAGTTCTGTAACTCTGGAACGACAAACCAGAAAATCTAAAAAATCGAAAGAGAGCTTCCTTTTATCAATTCAAACAATAATGTAAAGTTTTGAGGACATCAATCCAGGAATATTAGATTTAGTGTTAAAAATTACCTTAATTCTAACAGTTAAAGTCACATTTCTTTGAAACTACAAAGCCATAAATTTTCAAATCGAAAGGGAGCTTTTTCCGTCAATCCTAATGTTGTGTTAAAATTACATGGGAATTGGTTAAAGCAAATTTGAATTATCTTACAAAGTGTGAACGAATGGACGAACAATGATATACAATAATACGTCCCTTCTTTTACAGGCCAATAAAAATCAATGGAAATGGCTTGACTCATCAGATCAGCAGGATGCAAAAAAAAATAGAAAAGTTAACTTAATGACAAAAGACACAAAGTACTGATCTAAGAATACTCATAATTACTGAAAGCTATTTCAAAGCCAATAATAACTAATGAATCAAATTCTCCCATACTAAAGTATCAATTAGTACACCATTACCTTTCTTTTAATTATTCCTTCCTTGGCAATCTTCAGTGATGCTATACAAGACTGTAGTGCCTCTTGTGATAGACCTTGGAATGTTGTTCTCTGTAATTATAATTATTAAAAATAAACTGCTTCGCTGAGCGCAGCTGGATACGCCCGCAGAGGTCCAACCCTGAACAGTTGGGGCAAAAATGGACACAATATTCAAGCTTGATACAGGTCTGAATTTGGATTGAAATTAAATATTTGATATATTATAGGTTTCTGAATAAATGTAGTCAAAGAACTTGAAATTGGTTATATGAAAGATTTCTTGCTGTTGTGCAATACACTGTGCTGTTGCGCAATACTTAGTAAATCTGTTGTCAGACTATAAACAAATAAAATCTTATAACTCGGAAACGTAAAATCGAAAATTTATAGAAATCAAAAGGAAGCTTACAAAAATAGATATAAACAATTTACCAAAGTTTCATAAAACATGCTGAAAGCATTTTTGAGTTATTGTACGAAAACTGGAAAATCCCCATTTTGTAATGAATAAAACCCCATAAATCGGAAACGTATAGTGTGAAATTTATAAAAATCAAAAGGGAGCTCATGTCAATAGAAATAAACAATTCACCTAAGTTTTTTGCAAATTGGTGAAATTGTTTTTGAGTAATTGTCTGAAAACTGGAAAATCCCCCCTTTTTTAATGAATAAAACCCCAAAACTCTGAAACGGTAAATTCGAAATTTATAAAAAACGAATTGGAGCTCACGTCAATAGATATGAACAATTCACAAAAGTTTCATGTAAATTGGTGAAATTTTTTTTGAGTTATTGTCCGAAAACTGTAAAATCCCCCCTTTTTTAATGAATAAAACCCCAAAACTTGGAAACGGTAAATCCGAAATTTATAAAAAACGAAAGGGAGCTCACGTCAATAGATATGAACAATTCACTAATGTTTCATGCATATTGGTTAAACGGACGGACGGACAACGGTATACCATAATACGTCCCGTAAACGGGCGAATAAAAAAAGGTATGTGGGGTAAATATTTTTTTTTAATATCAGTAATATTTCAGAAAATAAAAAGAGATAAATGTATTATTTTTTCAATTTTCAGTTAAAGTTCAACGAGCCAAAGTTTTTTTCAAAATTTTATCAAATTGTGTGACATAACCCATTTACTGTAACTTGACCTTAATTGAAAGAACAGAAACCTTCTTTTCTTGCAGAACACAGATACCATATAGATAAAAATATTATTGATTGTGTTATCTGTTAAGATATTTTAAAACAAAATAAATGTGGATTGTGGACACATGTGGACACAGATGATGCCCCACTTGCATATCATATAGTTATAAAGGGACATAACTGAAGAACGGTACAAGTGACACTACCCAAATTTGAACTTGATCTGAGTTTTGTGGTAATAAGCATTGTGTGTAAGTCTCATAACATTTGATTGAGGCTAACTCATGTAGAGAACAGAAACTAAAAATTCAGCAATTTTTCTGTTTGTAAACACGCATAACTCTAGAACGGTTGTGAATAAGTTTTATAACATTTGGTTGAGACAAACTAAAGTTAGAGAACGGAAACGAAAAATTCAACAATTTTTATGTTTATAAAGGGACATAACCAGGGCTTCCAAAACGGTCATATATTCCGGACTTGACCGAAACTTTCATAAAAAGACCGGCTGCTCTCAGCCTCAAACGGTCAAATAGAATTGGCGTGCCACATTTTGTTATTCAAGGCATTTTCATGAAACGGTCATTTCAATTGTTACCAACTATCGATCGATAAAAATTTCCGTTTGGGGCTTTGGGCGTGTCCGTTTGGGCATTTTAGTTTATAATTGTGGCAATCTATTTCACAAAGATATTTCGGTCATAATTGGTTTTAATAAAACAGAAGCAGCATATTTCAGATACTTTGAAGTGTCTCAGTTAGTCTTATCCTCTGGGTACATAAATGTACGGCTTGGTCTTTAGCTTGTATACATCAATAAAAAGTAGAAAAAACACGTTTTCTTTTATTTAAATAACAACAAGCTGTCAAACAATTATCCCTTCAATAAGTTATATTGAAGCCATA
The DNA here is from genome assembly GCF_021869535.1 of Mytilus californianus. Lineage (NCBI taxonomy): Eukaryota > Metazoa > Mollusca > Bivalvia > Mytilida > Mytilidae > Mytilus > Mytilus californianus. Next base: position 28,654,437 of record NW_026262690.1, on the reverse strand, counting down.
AAATCATTCACTGATTACAGGTTTGTTACCTTTGATGAGGTGTCCTTAGCTTGTCTTTATCAATAGAATTAATGATGCATAACAATGTACATAAAGGTAATCAGGTAAACGAGGTCAAACATGTAAGCGTGTATGGAACAACATCCTATTTAATTACGCTTTATAGATATTATTTTAAATGAGCATTCAGTTTAAAAAAGTATCCTGATATTTAAAAGTTATTCTTCAAATAAGGATATTTATAAATGAATAAGTATGATATATATTATTTTATTTAACACTGTACATCGTGTTAAATACTGGGGTACTCTCAAGGGGAAAATTTACTAAAATATATAGGAAAAACACCGAGAATAGCTTCGCTTGGGTATACCAACCTGAGTTGTCCAATAAATAAGGGGGGCGTTCTCTATTCTTGTTTTCATATTAAAAACTGTTTTTTATAATTAAAATCATAAAGAATAATATCCAATCATGACAATCTCCGACTGTTATAAAGACTTTGTCTCAAATTGAACTTAGTAGGTGTAGATGTTAAAGACTTTGACCCTGTTCCTGCTATCCGCAAATGGCAATCCGTTCGTAACCGCCATGTTTATCAGAACAATGCATTTAGCAAGCTCATGAATGTAAAATCTTAAATTAGACTAAATGAACTCTAATCTTGTGCTGTGATCTGTGCTTCTTTTCAATGCGCTCATTGTAATATTTATTGCGTGTGTTTGTCAACATTGTGCTCTTCTGATATTTTATTGTTGTTATATGCTTACATAAAATATCATGTTGTTATTCATTAAATTATTTATCAACTGAGTATGTTTTTATTTATTCCTTATTTTCTAAATCAGGTTGGGAAATTGTACAAAGAAAAATGTTATCACTGTTCAGTAGATTTTACACGGTTGAAAACAATATCCTTCATTGGGCCTCCTCAATGTTATCTATAAATACCGCATCAGTTGTAAAAGTCACGTGGTCAGGTAATCAATACACAAAAAGAAAGTATCACGTGTATTGATGATCAAGTTGTACTGCAATTAAAGCCAACATCAACAGTTTCAAATAAGATGGCCTTAATTTACAAAGTGTTAAGTACTCACAGAGAGAAGATAGATTATATAAACAGAAACAAAAACATGAGAACAGTCAGGTACTGAAGCTGATTGATGCAATGATGGTTACTGTATTACGATACACAGAATGACTCAATACCGAGGATAATATTTTATTTATTTTTAGAATGAAGAAAACAAAACAGTTATAAATAATTTTATTGCATATAACACTACTAATTATTTAGACACATATATCAATTTATGCATCCTCTCAGTTACATTTAAGTATCCAGCTGATCATTGACCGTCAAAAATATTTCTTTGAAAAATGTCCGGCTGTCGTCAGGAAATTTTGGAAGCCCTGTACATAACTCAAGAATGGTAAAAGTGTCTCCACTAAATTTCATACTTAATCTGTATTATGTAGTAATAAGCATTGTGTATAAGTTTCATAACATTTGGTTGAGGCAAACTAAAGTTAGAAAACGGAAACAAAAAATTTGTACTTAATCTTAGTTTTGTGGTAATGAATATTGTGTATAGGTTTCATAATATTTGGTTGGGGCAAACTTAAGTTACAGAATGGAAACTAAAAATTTTGCAATCTTTTGATTTATAAAGGGGCATAACTCAATAATGGTTAAAGTGACACTACCCAAATTCAACTTGATCTGTGCTTTATCAGTGGAAGTCAAAATTAAACATTGCATTGTATAAAGCATTGATTGTAGTTGATTCAACTATAATCATGGACAAAGGAAGATAACTCCAATTTAAAAAATTACTTGATATTTATAAGAAAATTAAAAATTTGCAATTTTCCATTTATAAAGGGGCATAACTCTAGAATGGTTAAAGTGACACCACCAAAATTCAAACTTGATCTGTGTTTTGTGGTAATAAGCATGTGTATATGTTTCATAACATTTGGTTGAGGCAAACTCAAGTTAAAGAACAGAAACAAATTTTGGGACGTACGTACGTACGTACAGACGGACAAGGGTAAAACTTAATGCCCCCACCGCTACGGCGGGGGCATAAAAATGTCAACAATTCATCAACATGTAACAAATTTACAATCATTTATCATTTCAAGGAGTTATAAAGTTTACAACAGTCATTACAATGATATATTCTTACATCAATACATCTGTAAAGTTTGGAAAGAGTGACAAGTGTTCTACGGACTGTAGGGTACCACATCCCATGGAGGTCAGCTGGTGACATAGGCATAGTCATTGGTGTGGTCCTTCCGGAATCTGCAGAAAGTATCATGTATTTGTACATATGCATATTTTAATTATATTGATGGCCACATTTTCCTACATCTTTGATTTGCAATCTGAATGTTCTAAGCTGTAGTTAATTTAGATAAGTGATACAACTGAATACAAGGGGTAGATACAAAAATACAAAAAATCTACTCAAAATTTTGTTCAGCAAATTCTATGACACTCTAAAGGTCACAAACATCAAAGAAATAATCAGTTCTGAAGGCTGTAAGAATTCAATTTATCAAATAATAAAATGTTAACACAGAGATGTGTCTAGACTGTATGACCTTATAACAAACTTTAACAATTGTTCACACTGCTAACACTGGAAATAATACACATGCGCTGACGGAAAGACATATAAACTGTCCATAATCATATTCAAATTCCCATAAGAACTGTCTCAGAAATCACTACCATTCTTTGGAGAAAGGGAGATAACTCTACTGTTCTCAATCACACTCTTCCTCGTATTTGCGCAGTGATTGGTCATCATTATACATGTAGTTATTGCAGGGAATGTTTGGTCCATCAAAGGGTGGACTTAAAATAATTGAAGCCTTATGAAAATCCCTATAAATTGTTGACACTGATATATGTCTTACCTGTGTGTAATTTTGATAGTATAATGCAAATGTTGAAATTCAAAAGACTACACTTTAAAACAAATAAACTTGGCAAAAGTTTTGTCAGTGGACCATGACTTTTAATCCAGTGGCAATTATTTCATGCATATTCAGGACAATCAAGTTATTGAATAAATATATATAATAAATAAAGTGTCTTTTACATATTTAAATCTTATAATGTGTAATATTATTAGGGTTTCCAAAAATCTTAAATTGTCTATTTTTATTAGAATTTGCAATAGCTAACAATATTTTTTTACTTCAATGTTTCCACAAAAGAAATGATAAAAAAAAGCAAACCTGATGAAATGTCAATTTCTTTGAAGGAGCTTTCTTGGGCTTGACCATTCGTGGTGATGTCAGCCACCTCCTGACTAGTAGCAGATACTGTTGACCCTGACCTTGAATGGCCTGTTGTACTTGATGCATTTGATCCTGACCTATGATGACCTTTCTTACTTTCATTTTTGATGCTTTCAGCAATACTCTAAAATTAAAAACACAAAATTATCAAAATACCACAAAGTGATATGCAGTCGTAAAAGATATATGATGCTGGCTAAAGTCAGTTCATTTAACACTTATTTATTCTATAAAGCGCATGGACATAACAACATTTATAGTCTTGACAATATCTTTTTCTAAAGATTTAAATGATTCCATGTATATTTTGAATGTCATAAATTACAAAAAATGCCAAAAATGCAATCATTTTAGGTGTATTTTTTTTTTTAGATTTATTTAACTCATAGATATTTAATGTTTATTACAATGTGTTGCCAAGTAACAGACACTGCATACAACCTCCAACAGTTCCAGTTTTTCTGGGTAAGCCAGATCACCTTGTGCTGGTTTATAACTGAGAATGTCTTACCTCCATCATTTCCAGTTTTTCTGGGTAAGCCAGATCACCTTGTGCTGGTGTATAACTGAGTATGTCAGACTTTATATAGATATAGGTACGATAAACAAATCTTTCCTGGATATCCATCAACATCTGCCTGCAAACTGTTTCAAATGCCTTCAGTTCCTGTGCTGTAAAAACCAAGCAAAATATATTTACCATTAGAGCCAATTTTTGAGGTATAAGTAAAAAAAGGTTAAAGCATTTTTTTAAGCATCAAACAATTACATTAACAGAATATAGAATAATAATTTGTTCTCAGCTCAAATTTTTCAAAATAAGCTCAACTTTTAACCCCATCACATTCTGTTTGTATTTGGCCTAAGTCCGGAGCCTGTTACTCAAAGGTTGTTGTCGGTTACAGTTCTTAGTTTTTTGTTTTATTATAAATCAGGCTGTTGGTTTTCTCATTTGAATTTTGTCAAGTTGGGGCCTTCCATTGCTAACTATACTATATGAGCTTTTTGTCTTTGGTGGATAGTTGTTTCATTGGCAACCATATAACATCTCCTTATTTCGTATCAAGAACTTTGCTGATACAATATGATCTAGGAAGATATTATTGAGAGTTTGATTCAAATGTTTGGGGGAATTTGGCTATTCATGCCACTTTAAGACTAAAGCATGATACTAAAGATTTATTATTATTATTTGTAGGATACCAATTTTTGTGGATTTCGTGGGTAAACATGAAACCTGAATTTATATGTTCAACAAAGTACAAATTTTCCATAGACTTGTACACAGACCTTGGCAAAACCATAAAATCAAATATCCACAAAAATACAATTTTTCCTCAATCCACAAAAATAAATAAATCCAGAGTAACGATGTTTTCCTTTTCTGCAAACATAGCAAATGCAGGTTTAATTGTTCAATCTTAAAAAAATGTAAATGTTAAGTCATGAAGCAAATTTTGAGGGAACATTTTTAATTACTTCTATTTTATTAGTGTTTAGGTATATATATAATTTTTCATAGATCCAAATGTCTCTAGAGTTTTAAAACATTAAGCATTTCTATCCATTTGCTAGAGGAGTTTTGGTTTATCATTTGGAAATCCAAGAATTTACAAGTCTGAAAATAAAAGATATTACTTACAATTATTGAGCACATGTTCTTCTAACATCTCAATTTTAAGAATACTACACAGCTCTGATAGTGTTTCTAAATGATTGATGTGTATTATCAGTGGTCGGAGTGTATCATACAAGTGACTGCATAGCCTTTCTAACATGTCACTGAAATGGAAAACGCATATACTCAATTGTTCAGCCAAAAATATTAACAAAGTCCTATCTTTGTGTGCCACATTTTTAGTAAATAAATGAGAAGATATGAATAGGCACCAAAGTGGCCCTGAGATTTCTATGATTTTCAGAATAAAATATTGAATGTATGAACTTAGACACAACAAAGACATTTTTCTTTTGATCATTTCCTTTTCACAGATTACATATTTTAAAAATAATAAAATTACACAAAATAGTGATAATTTGACTCTGACACATATACTAAAAACAATATACTGTACAAAGATATTCTTGTTGATTATTCATGTTTTATCTGTTTTCCTCCTCATTACATCTGTGACATCTGCCACTGCTAGACTTTTGTATTAAAACACAAAGCACATCATATATACATTGGTTGAAATAAAAGTGTACACTCTTTTTCAATCAAGTGGTATCTCAAATTTGAGTCAAATAGCACTTTTGTGAGAATTATTTTGCCAAAATGGCTGATATTTTCCCACTGTTGTCCTCAAGGGTAAGCAACTTATTGTCTAAACATTTCCTTAAGAAAAAAATGATTTGTTTTTGTAGTGTCTAAACTTTTCTAAGTACAAAACAAAACCATGACAAAACAGTGCCCTCTGAAGTCAGCATTACATGAAGAAGAAAAAATAACAGGGCAAAACTACTTACTCTAACAATGAAGTTGGTTTAGAAAAAAAATTAAAATATAACTGATATTCATCTTCACACACATGAACCATAAAAGCACACCCACTTCTCATCTGAAATGAAAAAAAAAGACTGATGTGTTGTCTTCATCACACTGTATCAATTAATCCCAAAATTAACAGAATTCATTGTAAATGTAATACTTAACTAGAGATTACAGATTATTAGTCAGAATTTTAATAAGAACTTTAATCATCATTATTATCATATTAAATTATTTCTCCATTTTGGGGTTATAATTAATCCGTTGTTCAAAAACCTTATTTTGGAGTAAATGCACTGTAATATTGTCAATTAACTTCTAAGTATTAGCATAATTTGTATGTTTGCTTTATTTCTTTGTAATTTTTTACATGGTCTAGTTCTGGTTAATTTTTCTGAAAAAAAAAAATCCATCAAATTTGTAGTGCTATATTTTTATACGGAATAACAGTTCTAAAGTTGAAGAGTTGCTGCCCATCAAAATTGCGATTTGACAGTGGCAAATGCAATTTTACTGGCAATGCATATCAGAGTCAGTAAAATGGATATTTCTGACAGTCAAATCCCAATTGATATCGGCAACTCTTCAACTAATGCACTGCAAATAGAAATTGTACATCAATGCTTGTAAAAATTGTAAAAAATTTAAGATAAATAAAATTTTATGAAACTTTATGAATGATTTTGGAGAATAAACATCATGGCAAATCATGACATCATAATAATCAAAACTTTTAAACTGAAGGTTATTTCATTACTTGTACGATTTTGATTTGGATAAATCTCATAGACAATGTTTTGGAGGAATAATATGCTTTATATTCGATTATATTTTATTAACAGATCATTTTTGAATTCAAAATGGCAGCCAAGATATGTTAATTGTGGATTTGAAGGTACATTTTAGCCAATTAAAAAAGTTGTTACATAGAAACTGACTTAGAATACAAAATAACTGTTGAATTACTGTGTAATGTGAATATAATATTTTATGCATATAGATATACCAAAAAAACACTTAGGGCTAATCCTGAAAAAATTATCAATTATATACATAATTTACATGTTATGAGGGCAGTATTTAAATCTCAATAAAACAGATGGTGGGTGACAGATCAAAGTGTCTCTTCCCTCTCATTCTTCTGGAATTATCCTATTGATGGCTTCATTGTAATCAAACCTATAGCCAGGGGTTTCAGGGGGTTTACATTAGTCTCTGACAAAGCTTTCAAATTTCCAATAGTATGTAATAAAAAAAATGTTTGCATGACATAGACTTACAAATAATACTAACCAGAGTGCAGTGATCACGAACATGTTTTGAAGCTAAATCTGTTATTGTTGTTGATATGCTTGGCCCTAATAATAATTCTCGTTGATTAAAATAGCATTGGTGACAATCAGATAAAATCTGAAGATACCTGAAAAGAAAAATATTATAGGTTGAAAGCTTCCAATAATAAAAGAAAAAAGCCAATTTATTAGTTATTCATTTAACCAGAGGCTCCACACACTTGTATCACTCAGATACAGAATACCCTTGACCACTATGTTTTGGTAAAACGAATTTGACCCATGAAAATGACTGAGCAACTAATAAAATGCTCAATTTTTTTCCCCCTGTTAAATTTGTACTCATTTTGCTTTAAAATATTTTTAAGGAATTAACTTTCTTTAATTGGAAAATTGCATTTGATAAGTGTCAGCCAATCTCAAAACTCCTTAAAGATATTCCAGTCAAGAAGGTTTACCAGACAATGTTTGCTAATTTTCACAAAACAATTATTACCATATAATTCTTGTGCAATAGCTAAAATACTTCTTTATTTCCCCATCAAAATCAACATAAAGTAGCATAGTAATTTTACCCAAAAAAATTTTTTTTGTTAGTTTTCTTCTAATTGATTTGGAAAATTTCTATTTATAGTGTAGTTAAGTGTAGGTTGCAACAATGTTACAAAAATAACTATGCATTAAATGTTAACCTGTATTTAATCATTATCCAAAATTTCTACACAAAAAATAAATAAGCTTTTATTCTTCAAATCACTTTTTTAAGGGCAGAGTAATATATTTTTGAAATGGTACAATTAAAACAATAATTTTCACATGAAATAGATCAATACTATAAATTCACAAATTATTGTTATGTTTTTATTATTGCAACAGGGTTATAATCGCAATAATTTAAACTCGCATTGTGAAATTTTTTATATGAATTAAAAAGGATTTTTCTCAATATCGCAAAAATTAAAATCACATTTTAGTCTAAAATGACAAAATCGCAATAATAAATGCATGCAATAATTTCTGAATTTACAGTACATTTTGTAAAAGTTTCTTCAAAATTTGTATTGACTCGATTTTCCACTCAATTAGCTTGCTCTCTTAAGATTTTCAGTAGATATTTAAGTAAACAAGAATGGGTGCATAGATATACATTGCCTACACAGTAATCTATTGATAGCTAAAAACATGTTTATTTGACAGCCTCTTTAAGTTAAGTTCTAGTACTTACTCAGGACTTTTATCTATACGGATTTCTAACTGCTCCATTAATGCCTTGACTCTTGTAGAATTGGCTCTAAATTTTCCATAAAACAGAGTAAAAGCATTATCACCAATACTTGGAGATTCCTGAAATTACATTTGTACAATACATGATAATTTGTTATGGTCTGTGATCAATAAAAACTGTTTAAAGCAATACACTGGTAACAATACCAGGGTTTTATATGTTAAATTTTCTTTTTATCTATGTTTAATTGATTACATGCCATCTGAACTAATTATCATTGAAGATTTGGGTGAAAATAACAAGATGGGTACCTTTTAAGTTCGCTTGTAATTTTCAAGAATAACTAAGATGAAAGTTTGAACTTAAGACCGCATTAATCTATAAACATAAGTTATAGACAGCCATCAAATATGTGCTCAATTAAGCATAGTAGGTTTCTATTGGATTTTCGGATTAAATACCGGTAGTAGTTTTTAGTTCTTTCATTTATTGTGCACCAAGAGTACTTGTACAATTGTACTGCTACAATCATAATTTCTGTTTGGATGGAAATCTTGTATAGAAGATATTATGGGATATGACCATTGACATCATGTTTTAATGTGTTGCGAAATAGTAAGATATAAGCGTAATCATAATTAGTTATTATTATATGTTGACATACTTATATTTTTTCTAACAATGTAGTACATACTAGTAATTAATTTCATACAAAATGCAGCACCTCAATTGTTTTCTTGATGCTTATAGAAATCTTATAAAATATGCTTTTAAATCAATATATATTAACTGTAATTATCTTTCCAATTTACCTTAGTTGGCTGGACTTGCTGTGTAGCATTCTGTAAAATCTGGACTACATGAGTTTTTATCAAATTAAGGGCTTTAGATAAACACTGTCTAAATCTGGTTAGAAATACAGGTGATTCTTTATATCGAGGCTGAAAATATAATCCAAGAAGGCTTTTATTTTAATGAATTAATTATAATGAAAGTGAAAAATGTCACTGAAACAACCATATAAGTACCTGGGCTGAATTTTTTAATCCTTGCCTTTTAATACACATTATTGTGAAACATTATTCATAAATAAAAGTATTAAAATGAGCTAAAATGAATTATTGTGAAACATTATTCATAAATAAAAGTATTAAAATGAGCTAAAATGAATTAAGTAAATCATTCAAATTATACCTTAATTTTTTAACCAAACTTTTAGCTCTTTCTTTTTAATACTTCTATCATTTAATTGTACTATATTAATGGTCGAACAGATGTGTATTGGTGTCTACATCAATGGATAGACAGATATGTATTGGTGAGTACATCAATGGATGGACAGATGTGTATTGGTGTCTACATCAACGGATGGACAGATGTGTATTGGTGAGTACATCAATGGATGGACAGATTTGTATTGGTGAGTACATCAATGGATGGACAGATGTGTATTGGTGTCTACATCAATGGATGGACAGATGTGTATTGGTGTCTACATCAATGGATGAACAGATTTGTATTGGTGAGTACATCAATGGATGGACAGATGTGTATTGGTGTCTACATCAATGGATGAACAGATTTGTATTGGTGAGTACATCAATGGATTGACAGATGTGTATTGGTGTCTACATCAATGGATGGACAGATGTGTATTGGTGTCTACATCAATGGATGGACAGTTGTGTATTGGTCATCAAGTAATCATTTTAAAGAAGGAGCAAGTCAGTTTTATGTGGTTAGGGTGATTAAGAATTTTGACATTTGACAAAAGCTTGATTTAGATTTTACAATATCAAAGACAAAGGTTTATGTTCTTATTCCTATGCATTTGACAATGATCAACAAATTCCAGGTTTACTTGGCAAAGAATCCAGCTCTGATCACAAAGAGAACAACAGAGTACAATTTCTCTTTCTAATGAAAATTTTTTACAATACAAACATACATTATTATTTAGATAAAGTATACACTCATCAAGCCGTGATAACATTGGCACAAAGGATTCATTGGTGACTGTTAAGGATGGCAAACCAAGTTTCTGTAAAAGAAAAGGTCAGAAATTATATAATAATCTATGGCTTTGTACAATGTTACAGTGTTAGAGATATTAGAAGTCCCCTTGCTGTTTAATATTTTAGACATTTTCATAATATTCAATATATTCTATCATCAGTCTGTCTCTTTACTTTGTTAATGAATTACACAAAAAAAGTTTATTTCTGAAAAAATTGTAAATAGATAAAATTTCAATCTGGTCTTTTCACATAATTACAACAATGAAATGAGGCAGTTTTCTAGGCTTCCTATTTTCCTGTCATTTGCATTAAATATGTTAAAGGTTAGAAAACTAAATATAGTTTTCCTGTCATTTGAATTAAATTTGTTAATGGTTAAGAAAACTAACTACAGTTCTCCTGTCATGTAGAAAACTAACTACAGTTCTCCTGTCATGTAGAAAACTAACTACAGTTGTCCTGTCATTTATATTGTCCTGTCATTTGCATTAAATATGTTAAAGGTTTAAACTAACAAAAGCTGTCATGTCATTTAAAAAACCTTCTACAGATCTCCCGTCATATGCAATAGAGGTTAAGAATATTAACTTCTGTTCTGTCATTTATTGAAGGGTTAGAAAACTTACTGCATTTCTTCTGTTATATAATGCAGCCCTACAAGACTTACTGCAGTTATCCTGGCCTGCACAAAAGCCCCAGAAAAGTTAATGCATTTCTTTTGTTATACACTGAAAGCTCAGAAAACTTACTGCATTTCCTGTCATATATTGAAAGCTTAGAAAACTTACTGCCTTTCTTCTTTCATACATTGAAGGCTTAGAAACCTTACTGCATTTCTCCTGTCAAACACTGCAGCCTGAGAAAACTTACTGCATTTCTTCTGTCATACACTGAAAGCTTTGAAAACTTACTGCAGTTATCCAGTCAGACATTAAACTTAGAAAACTTACTGCATTTTTTCTGTTATACATTGAAAGCTAAGAAAACTTACTGTATTTCTTGTCATAAACTGAAAGCTTAGAAAACTTATGGCATTTTTTCTGTCATACACTGAAAGATTAGAAAACTTATGGCATTTTTTCTGTCATACATTGAAAGCTTAGAAAACTTACTGCCCTTCTTCTTTTATACATTGATGGCTTAGAAACCTTACTACCTTTCTTTTTTCATACATTGAAGGCTTAGAAACCTTACTGCACTTCTCCTGTCAAACACTGCAGCCTGAGAAAACTTACTGCACTTCTGTCAAACACTGCAGCCTGATAAAACTTACTGCGTTTTTTCTGTCATACACTGAAAGCTTAGAAAACTTACTGTATTTCTTCTGTCATACACTGAAACCTTAGAAACCTTACTGCATTTCTCCTGTCAAATACTGCAGCCTGAGAAAACTTACATCATTTCTTGTCATACACTGAAAGCTTAGAAAACTTACTACAGTTATCCTGTCATACATTGAAGGCTTAGAAAACTTACTGTATCTCTTCTGTCAAACCCAAAAAAATTAATGCAGTTATCCTGTCATTAAATGAAGACTTAGAAAACTTACTGCATTTCTTCGGTTATAAATTGAAGGCTTAGAGAACTTACTGCATCTCTCATCACGTACATTGAATGTTAAGAAAAAAAACTGCTGTTGTCCTGTTATACTTTTGAGGTTTAGAAAACTTAATGTAGTTACCCAGTCATGTCCCAGAGGTTCAGAAAACTTACTGCAGTTATCCAGTCATGTCACAGAGGTTTAAAAAACTTACTGCAGTTATTCAGTCATGTCACATAGGTTTAGAAAACTTACTGCAGTTATCCAGTCATATCACAGAGGTTTAGAAAACTTACTGCAGTTATTCAGCCATGTCACAGGGGTTTAGAAACCCTACTGCAGTTATCCAGTCATGTCAGAGGTTTAGAAAACTTACTGCAGTTATTCATTCATGTCACAGAGGTTTTGAAACCCTTCTGCAGTTATCCAGTCATGTCAGAGGTTTATAAAACTTACTGCAGTTATCCTGTCATGTCAGAGGTTTAGAAAACTTACTGCAGTTATCCTGTCATGTCAGAGGTTTAGAAAACTTACTGCAGTTATCCTGTCATGTCAGAGGTTTAGAAAACTTACTGCAGTTATCCTGTCATGTCAGAGGTTTAGAAAACTTACTGCAGTTATCCTGTCATATTCATTGAAGTATGATAGTTTATTGCTGATGTTTTCTGCTGTGTTCATTAATCTGGTCTGAAAAATAACACTTCAAGTTTTTATTTTATAATAAACCATTTTTTCAACTTTTCATAAATGAAAAAAGATCTCATATCAGCCAGTTAAATACTTTTAGCTTCTTTATCTTTTCTATAGTTGTTATTGAGGTGAGAGGTTGAAGCATTACATGTAGTCATTTTTAGAGGATGTTCTTTTTGTTATTCCACTGATCAAGATTAATCAGATTGAGACATAAAAAACTAGTGAAACTGCACCACATGTGCATGTTCCTTTCCAAAGTCAACTACAAAATGTACCTTGTCTGTGGTTTTTTCTGTCATATGGTGTTGACAGTAAATCTTTGATAGTCTCTGCTAAATTTATACAGTTTGTTAACACTGAGTGTGATTTAAAGCTTGATACATTGTATAGACACATGCCTATTGTTGATGACCATATGTTTACACTCAGTGTGATTTAAAGCTTGACATATTGTATAGACATATGCCTTTTGTTGATGACCATATGTTTACACTCAGTGTGATTTAAAGCTTGACATATTGTAAAGACACATGCCTATTGTTGATGACCATATGTTTACACTCAGTGTGATTAAAAGCTTGACATATTGTAAAGACACATGCCTATTGTTAATGACCATATGTTTACACTCAGTGTGATATTAAGCTTGACATATTGTAAAGACACATGCCTATTGTTGATGACCATATGTTAACACTGAGTGTGATTTAAAGCTTGACATATTGTATAGATATATGCCTATTGTTGATGACCATATGTTTACACTCAGTGTAATTTAAAGCTTGACTTATTGTATAGACATATGCCAATTGTTGACGACCATATGTTTACACTAAGTGTGATTTAAAGCTTGACATATTGTATAGACATATGCCTATTGTTGATGACCATATGTTTACACTAAGTGTGATTTAAAGCTTGACATATTGTAAAGACACATGCCTATTGTTGATGACCATATGTTTACACTAAGTGTGATTTAAAGCTTGACATATTGTAAAGACATTTGCCTATTGTTGATGACCATATGTTTACAAATCTTGACATATTGTATAGACATATGCCTATTGTTGATGACCATATGTTTACACTCGGTGTGATTTAAAGCTTGACATATTGTAAAGACACATGCCTATTGTTGATGACCATATGTTTACACTCAGTGTAATTTAAAGCTTGACATATTGTATAGACACATGCCTATTGTTGATGACCATATGTTTACACTCAGTGTGATTTAAAGCTTGACATATTGTATAGACACATGCCTATTGTTGAAGACCATATGTTGACCTTTAGATGACTTATAGATTTATTGTTGCTGGGTTAGTGTCTAATTGACATATTCCCAAAATCTACTTTTATCAACACCTCTCAAATGTTCTCAAATGATTGTATAAAATGTGCATGTTATTGTAATCATCATGTATTCATTAATGCAATCATTCATCACATCAAAAATATTTTTCTTACCTCATAATTATCCTCAAAAGGTTTCTTTTTTTTAATTGAATTTATTATATTTATGTTTAAACACTTTGATTGATTTGTTTTGTGCATCTTTCTGCTTGTAGTGCAAATAAAGACTTTCTTTATCTTTGTGAATAGCTGATTTGTACTTTGCATGAAATACAGAAGGGGTCTGTTTGGATGTCCATATTGTATAAACACGTGTTTAATTTAGTATAAATTTGGGTTATTTGTGTTGTTGGGTTGCTGTCTTATTGAGATATACCTCCACATCTGTTTTGATCTTATGGAATGGCTTTATAGGAGGTAAAAATACTGCTATATCCATTCTGATTGGGGATGTTAACGTAAAAATGTATATAGATTAGTTAGAACTGGAAATGACTGTCATACAAGTGGGAAGTTTAGGCTAGAAATATCATCTTAAAACAATGAAAATATGAACTTTTTTACAATAGGATTTTTTTTCTTGGAAAGTTTGCAGTAGTTGTTTTTGTTTACTAGTTTGTATTACATATATCATAAACTGTTTAACTTGTCATTGAATAATTTGACAATCTAAATTTTTGCATACAAATTTCCAATATGAATATAATGACTACAAAATCAGATGGCATGTTAACCTACCTGTTCTGTCAATAAATCTTCACAAGCTTCATGAAGGGCATTAGTTTTAGTAGACACAGATATATACTGATGTTGTAAACCATTCAGGAAGTCCAAAGCTCCAGAAACTTCTTGTAAAATGCTTTCACACTGGGATTCATAATGTTGTAACTCAGCTATGTAACATCTGTAACAGAAGAATAGCAACAATTCTAGATTCATAAGTGTTTCTCGTTTCTCATTTTTTATATAGATTAGACCGTTGGTTTTCCTGTTTGAATGGTTTTACACTAGTAAATTTTGGGGCCCTTTATAGCTTACTGTTCTGTGTGAGCCAAGGCTCCGTGTTGAAGACCGTACTGTGACCTATAATGGTTTACTTTTATAAATTTTGACTTGGATGAAGAGTTGTCTCATTGGCACTCATACCACATCTTCTTATATCTATCAAGTGTTTTCATTTAAAATAAACAGTTGACACAGAGATATGTCTCGCCTGTAGGCATAAAATTCAGAAAAAAACAATCTGATGGACAGCAACATTGCTAAAAAATTCAAAGTTGCTGGAACATGAACTAGTAGGCAGGGCCTGGAAATGGTCAACAAACTGAGATGTTCAAACAGTAATGTAACTTTAAAGAAATATTGTTGTCTATTGTAAGAAGTATCAAACTAACTTAAGCAGAAAACTTAACATTAATTATTGATAATTAATTGAAAGTCACTGTACCATGGAAAAGCAATACCTATGTCTCGACTTCCGAGACTTTGGTCGCAAGCGAGACAAAAATGATAAGCTGGTAAGGAAATATATAATTTCAGTAAAATACTATAAACAGTTTGACTTTTGGGCAGATGCCAATAAGATTCAAGCTTTACCATGTTTACTGAGCAGTGACACTTTTCTATCAAGATATTGAAGTCATTAAACATTATTATCTTCCATACATTCAATTATTTGTAGCATAGTAGCATCTATTTTTCCTCTTTCTTTTTTTTCAAGTACTCTCAGATCTGCACTTAGTGTCTTTTTGTTGTTGGGGTGTACAAGTACACATCCACGTCCACTTTGTGTTTTTGTTAGATGTATTATTTCTATTTGTATCCATCTGACCAGTTAAGCCTTTTTCAACTGTTTTTTATAGTTTGTTCTTATGTTGTACTGTTACACCACTGTCCCAGGTTAGGGGAGGGTTGGCGCCTTCAAACTAGTTTATCCCCGCCACATTCTGTATGTGCCCCACCTGTAATTCAGTGGTTGTCGTTTGTTGCTGTGTTACATATTTGTTTTTTGTTCATTATTTTGTACATAAATTAGGCCGTTAATTTTCTCGTTTGAATTGTTTTACATTTGTCATTTTGAGGCCTTTTATAGCTGACTATGCAGTATGGGCTTTGCTTATTGTTGAAGGCCGTACAGTGACCTATATTTGTTAATTTCTGTGTCATTTGGTCTATTGTGGAGAGTTGTCTCATTGGCAATCATACCACATCTTCTTTTTATATAAAAGTTAGTTTCTGTAATATCAATAATTAACTGTATGTGAAAAACAACATTTTTAAGCAAAAAATTAAATCAACAAAAATCAGTAAGAAACCCTGATAAACTAGTAGTTATTCTGACCATGAGAAATGTCAAATTCTACAATGCTTTTGGGAAACCAACCTGTAAGTGTCTTCATCTTCTTTTTCGATGTCATTTTCAAGTTCTGCAAACCAGGATAAAAACTTAAAAAGAAAGGAACATAAAAATCAGTTTAGATCTTTAATCATGTTGTACATATGAAGAATTTTTATCATCAAATCTTAGGTCCTGTAAAGACTGTATCTAAATTTACTTTTTTATGTTCTAAATAGTTTACACAAGAGTCCAAGAAACATTCTGAATTTGATAGAGCTTGCATTTGTTACAAAATGACAGAAGTCATGTATTTTCTTGTTTTAACATGATCCTGATCAACAAACAAAATGGTTAAGTCCCAAGACACACAAAACCTCATTTAGAGTAACTAATTATTTTAAAATTGTAGTACATTAAACAGAAGTGATGAAATTTATAAAGGTTTTCAATACTGATGTACTGTAATACTGGAAGTATGTAATCAGAAATGATGAACATTTGTTCTACATTCTACAGATATATATATCTACATATACATTTATTTCAGATTTTCCCCCAACTTTTTTCTCTTTTGGAGATTACATTGTTATCTCCCATGAACAAAAATGCAAGCAATGCATTCTATATACACTTTATTTCTCAAATATTCACAGTTTATAAAAAAAAATTAATGTCTTCTGTGCATGTTAATCAGTACTTGCACATGTTGCATGGGGATTTTATATATAAATATATATATATATGTCTAGATGTTAGTGGAAATGTTAATTAATGTATGTAATAACAATGATAATTGTAATGATTTTATAGTTCTGATCCTGCCTGGAATTAAATGTATGTGATTTTTTATAGAATGAAGATAATAACATCTGTCTGAACTTTTTAATGTTTCATTTTAATACATAAAAATGTTTTTCTGTTACAAATCATGATGTATTGTTTTATGTGTACATGTTATGCTGCCCATCAAGGGCCCTTGATTGAAATAATAAATATTCTTATTCTTATTCTATATACAAGTTTAAATTGAAAACAATGTTTAAACCTATGATTTTGTTGGATAAAAACCGCAATTAGTGTACTGTATCATAATTTTATGATCCATCACCCCGTAAGATTTATCGTTGGCTATTATTCAGTCATTTTATATATATATATTATTATTTTTTCCCAATGTACTATGTAAGTATGTTTTTAATATATACGTGTCAATAAGTGCATGTACCTGCTGAGCATTTTCTATCTTGCATGGGGAATCATCCTCATTTGTCTGAAAGAATTTTGTTATAGTTTCATGGTAACTTGGAGACTGGGGAACATCTTGTTTCTTTGATAATGCAAATTGTGCTTCATCTTCTGGTAACTAAAATAAATGTAAAATTAAACTTTAAGATAATACATATTTTTCAAGATAGATTTAACTTCCTCAGGTACAGATGATAATTTTTCTAGTCTTGATTACTGTTTCATGGGATTTTTCCAATTTCACAGAATTGTAGATGTTACAATGTAGCTGTCAGACATTATTCTAAACCCAAGGGAGATATCCACCTGTAAGCATTCTATGAGACATTTTTTTTTATTATATTCATATTTCAATCTTATAACAATCTGACAATGCTTTGTTCTACTTTCTGTTCTGATTATGGAATATCAATCTTTGAAATTTTTGCCTCCGAATTTTTGAAAGTCTATATCATTGACAACAACAGAGAATCATAAAAAATGGTCTACAAAGAAGAAAGTAAAACTGTATTTTAATCTGATTTATTGCAAAATAGGTTAGTACACATTTTTGTTTAGGGGCCAGCTGAAGCCCGCCCTCAGGGTGAGGGATTTTCTCGCAGTGTTGAAGACCCATTGGTGGCCTTCGGTTGATTTCTGCTCTTTGGTCGGGTTGTTCTCTTTGACAGAGTCCCCATTTCCATTCTCAATTTTATTTCAACAGCATACATATGAAATTTTGCACTATTCTGTTTTAATGATGATTAAATCACAGCAAATTTTCAGGAGTTTCTGCTTTCCTCTAAATTTACACAATTTTTTGTAGATCAGTGAAGAAGTTTGTCAGCTTTTTCGTTCTGGTTTCATGGTGAATAGACAAATTTCATAGTCGTGCATTTTCCCAGATATTTCCAATGCTCATGTGATTACATCACAGTAAGAGTCAATTTTTTAATGACGTCATATACATGTAAGTCGATTAACCTCAGGTCAACCTGCATATCTCATTGATAAAAAAGAACCATAAATTGGTCCATAACATTCTAAAAGTTAATATTATAATACATGAATTGTATATAACAATATTATATACACGGTAAGTTCATTCTTTTTTTACTTATTTAGGTCATTGTTTGCACATACATTGTAAAAAGGACAGTTTTGAACTAAAAATAAAAGCTTAAAATTAAAGTTAAGACTATATAATTATCCAATTGTATAATTAAATTGTAGATGGGAAATTGAATTAATCACCAGTTGGTTATCATATTTCACTCAATGAGACAGAGTTGGATTTTCCATTGATATATTATTTCGGGTCTCACTAATTAGCGACAAGAAGCAACAGTAGAATAAATTAGCGACAAGAGTATAATTTAGTGACAAGAAAACAAATTTAGCGTAACAAAATCTAAATATTAATTATTTCAAATAAAATGAATATTGAAACATGCATATATTGTTAAAGTGGGTTTTTTTTAAATACGAGAAACAAGATAATAAACATTTGTTCAAGAAAAGATTTATTTTCATTAACAAGGATATTTTTAAGATAATATATTTACAGTTTACAGCATAGTGTATAAACATGATAAATGAAAGAATCACTATTTATGTCGAGTTGGCATGGTTGGTATATTATCAAAGATTCAATATAAATTTATTGTTTTAATAGTAAATAAACTTTCTTGTCGATAATATTTTTCTTCTTGAAGCTTCTTGTCGCTAATTAGTGAGACCGATTATTTCTGGCCAAATACACAATAAAAAACTATACATTTCACAATTGACATAAAAAAATGGGCAAATTGGAATCTGGACGAACCTGAACCTGGTGAAAAAAGACTGAGGATGCAAACAGGAATTGATGGCATGATGCATAACATAACTTGCCAGAATATTCATGTTGAATGTGGGCAGTATTTGGAAGAAGAACTTGGAATCAATTTTATGCACTTCTACGACCAGGACTAAATAAATGCTCAAAAGGGAATGTCATCGCTAGTAGCTGTTAGCATCTGACTAGACTAAATTACTAGGGGCTGAAATTGCTTTTTGCACAGACTGTGTATGATTTACTGTAATTTTTTATTGTTTACATCTCAGAAGGTCTGACATGTCTGAAGGAAGTGCAATATCAATTTTATACTGACGTCTTCCGGTATTGCTCTTTCTGAAGCCTTTGTCGTCAACTCGATAATTGAATCTTTTTGTTTATCCGTCAAAGAAGCCTTTGAATTTGTTTTTGACTCCCATGCAGCAAGCCTATCTCGTATAATTCGTTGGTTCACCGGTTTGTTTTGCAACGTGTCAGCCATATTTGTTTTACAGAATTTCTGAAAAAACGAAAATATATATTTTTCCTTTTTTGCTTAAAATTCATATTTTCATGAATAATAATTGTTTTTTTCTCAAATAAAAATAGATAAAACAAACAAAACTTTGAAGCTAGTATGAAACGTAATAATTTACTATAAAAATTCGTTTTATTTTATTTTTATTATCTAAAGATGGCTACGACTGGAAAACTCAGCAGGCTGGGCAATAACTTTATCCAGTTTCAAAAGTTAATATCAAACTTTAACTAAAATTTCGACACTTCATCATTAAGAAATTTCAATATGACTCATGACATAATTTCTTGAATAATGACATATAGTATTTCTGTGAATTTCATCAATTTATTTTGACTAAACATGCTAAATTATAAATATAAAGTATGAAGATGATTGCATAAGCCATAATCTTTCATAATTACAAGGATTTATATCTTACTATTTATATCCTTGATAATAATAAGCACTTTAATACATTCTTCTCAGTTGTGACTAAATAAATCCTTTTAGACACAAGTAAATATTGTATTAACCTTTTTATATTGCAACAACTTGTGTGTAAATGTAACATAAATAGATAAAAGTTTATTTTATTGATTAATGCATTAAATATTTTAAATGATCATTTCTGTTTATCGTTGGCTTTTTGTGAGTTGTTACAAAACTGGGTTGCATGTCTATATCTTCTACAGTGGTCTTGTTAGCCCAAAATAGATAGGTTTCTAATGACTTAATTATTTGAGTTTGAGTTATTTCCCTTGGCCACCATTATGGAGTGAGCAACGGTTGATTTTCTTATTGACTAACCAAATTAAAACATGCTGTATACGAGCTTTATAAGAGATCCTTACTGGATGGTAGTGATGAATTGAGCAATATGTTAAAAGAAATAAAATTGTTCAGAAAAACCCTTTTTCTAAAGTCTAGCGGTCAGTTTAACCAGTTGGATTTGGTTGATTTATGAAGGAATTTGCACACTTAGCCCCCCAACATGGCGACCAAAGGGAAGTATCTCTTGCTCAAATTGTCTCAATCCCAACTTATTTATAGAAGAGAGGTGAAAGATACCAAAGGGACATTCAAACTCATAAGGCCAAATAAGAATATATGTGTGGTTCCAGTTACATCCTTAAAAAAAGGGTCGGTAGGTCGGCATTTAAAAAAACACATTTTGGGATTGTCAAAATCTGGAAAAATAATCGTGTCTTCACCAAGTCCGATTCCAGTATTATACATGCCCCTACCAGAAGTTACATTTTCTATATGTTTGGTTGTAAAATAAACAGACATGTTACGTTTTTAGTTTATTTTGTTTCATTCTGTTAAGAATTTATTGCATTTTTAGCCGTAGTGGAAACTTTTAATGAAAATTCAGAGGCCAGAAGTCTTTGAATTTAATTATTGAAATTCACTTTCCACAAAATGGGATTGTTCAAAATTTATTTTCCAGAAATGGAAAAAAAAGTTCTAGGGTTGGGGGGTTTAAACTTGGGTCGGTCAGGTAACTGGAACCACACATATATTTTTATTAAGTCGAAAATAAACTGACAAGGCCATTGCAAAAAAAGAAAGACTAACAGATAAACAACAGTATATAAAACACAACATAGAAAACTAAAGACTTAGCAACACAAACCACACCAAAAACCAGGGGTGATCTTAGGTGCTCCAGAAGGGTAAGCAGATCCTGCTCCACATGTAAAATTTATGAAGGGATGATTTTAACTTCACCACTTGGAACTCTTGGTTTAATAGCTTCCTTGTGAGCAGCAACCCTCTATCAAGGAAATCTTGATAGGAAATACAAGCCCTGGAATGTACTACAAAATTGCAGTTAAATTATATTATGGACACAGATGATTGCCCTAAGGTTAATCATGTTAATAGAATCAATAGATTAAACTTATAAGGTGTTAATTACCAGGTAATTAAGACAATGAACTTTATTGTCTATCTAATAATTAGTCCCCTACTGACAAAGTCGAAGGAGACTTAAGGTTTGCACTCTGTCTGTCTGTCCCCGTCCGTCCACAAATCAGTTTCCACACTTTTTTTCATCATGCTTGAAGATATTGATTGGAAATTGGTATATAGTTTTATCATGACAAGTTACAGATCATTTTCGAATCATGTTCCTATCTGATAATTTTTGTGCAGAGTTATAATAATAATAATAATAATAATAATAATAATAATAATAATAATAATAATAATAATAATAATAATAATGAATAATAATGATAATGATAATGATAATGTCAGATTTAAAGAGGGTAAACACAGTTACAAATAAAAATCATACATTCTAAAAAAGTAATAGTTGCAATCATTTCAAGACTGAATATTGGGACTGCCTCAAATATCGTTTTATAATTTGTTTAAAACAAAAAGTGTTTTGCACTTTACGCATTTCATATGGTAGTCCGTTCCATAAAACTGATCCAGAATAAGCAAAAGATTTTTTAAACAGTTCAGTTTTTGGCTTAGGAACTATCAAATTACCTTGAGTAACACCCCTTAAAGCATAAGGATTATTAACAGATATAAGTTGAAACTTTTGAAGTTATGGTCCTTGGACTTAGAAAATTCACTCAAATAATCAGTTTTCTGCACTTTTTTTTTGTCATGCTTGAAGATATTGGATTTAATAATTGGTACATAGTTTTATCATGACAAGTTACAGATCAAGTTCGAATTTTGTTTCAGTCTGATGATTTTGTGCAGAGTTATGGTCCTTGGACTTGGAAAATTCACTCAAATAATCAGTTTTCCACACTTTTTTTTGTTATGCTTGAAGATAATGATTTAATAAGTGGTATATAGTTTAATCATGACAAGTTACATATCAGGTTCGAATTTTGTTCCTGTCTGATGATTTTGTGCAGAGTTATGGTACTTGGACTTAGATAATTCACTCAAATAATCATTTTTCCACACTTTTGTTCGTCATGCTTGAAGATGTTGACTTGATATTTGTTATATAGTTTACACCATGACAAGTTATAGATCAAGTTAGCATTTTGTCATTACAATGAATTCTTAACCAGTAGGGGACTATGTATTGCCATGAAATACTCTCAGAATGCTTATTGAATTTAAATTTGATGAATGTGTCAGCATGTGTTATCTTCTGCTTGTCATGTTTGATCTCCACACCAGAATTCAATGTCACAGTGAACCAGTGTATAAATCATGCCTTACGGTATGAATCGATATTAAGTCTTTCAAATAGAACCATGTCTTCGAAGAAACAGTGTCAATCTCAACTTTCTCTATTCTGTAGCATTTACAGACCATAAGCTTATAATAAGGACAGGAAAATCGGGCTACTTCACCTACTCTGTGAGCAAGTTTCAAACATTTACTAACAATGTAAAATTATGTTTAGCAGATTTAATAATATAATAAAAAATCAACAACAACTTATGCATCTTTAATGTCATCATATACAGTGAGACATGATATGAACATGTGATAAAAGTCAATATAAATAGCACAGAAATGTTGACCAAAAAATTGAGATGTGTCCTTTCCCAACCTCAAAAAGTGCCTTGCCCAATAAACTAAACGTTAATCATTACTGATCAATGTAACCAGTTTCAAATGAATGGAAAAAGGATTTCAAGTACAATCACAAGATATGGTTAAGAGTATCAAAGAAACAGATCCTTCAACTTTACAGTTAATCTGTTTTGCATTCTTCAAACACATTCAGCATGTTCAGAAAAAAAAGCCAGGCAAATAATGATAGACTGTTGGATATGATATCATTCTAAGCTAATTAAGATGTGCGCCAAAACAGAAATATTTCCTAAATAGAATTCATACATTACACGTCCAGAGTTAATCCAAATGGTTCTAGATAAACTAAGGGTAAAACGATAACTGTTCTTAATGTTATGTTTTGAAATGTAGACAAACTTCAGAGAAAATGAATTGATTCAGTTCTTAAATGTTATTACATGTACGTCTATTGAAATGTTATTAGACATATTGACGAGGTAGGAAATTTGTAATTTCTTCTTATTTCAGATTTCACAATACCACAAAATACTGGACAAACAGCAGTAACAGAAAAGTATTGAGACACCCTGAAAGATGGAGAATAGTACCAAGTCGTGGCTTCAGGACAAAAAAATCAAAAATAGAGTCTCTGGCTGAAGAAGCTCCACAAGAAAGTCAAAGATTTAGGAGTTTAGTAAAACCAATAGGATTTACAGTCATGGTAATGATTTGCTGATTTAGAATTAATTTATATATAATATTATACACCTATTGACTGGTTATGAGGGTAATAGCAAGTTTGCTGTCCCTGAGATACCAACTATTGCTCTTGCCCTCATAACCAGTCATTTAGTGTTTTATTATACCGAACAAAACAACTTTCTAAAAAGACTACATACACCACTTGGGAAAAAAACAAATAGTCACATAAACATGCACAAGATGAACTATCAGGTTTTTTTTTGCCTGTGTGGTATTTGTCAATATTTTATTAGGCAGTTAAGCTGCCTTATGCGAGCACCCTAGATTTGTGTTCTACCCAATAAATGCTGTAATACGTGCCATTGTTATTATCTAGCTGGCTATTATGTTATTTATAACTAATTGGACATTTTTTTAATACTTTTATTTCTGGAATACAAAAAATATGACCAGAAAAACCTTAAATGATCGTCGAACTACCCAAAACTTTTGAAGTTGCACAAAGGAAGTAGTGCTCAATAGAAATCCGTATGTAGTTTATTATCCCCTGTGCTTTTGGCTACGATGTCAAAGAACAATTGTATGAAATATTTCATCGCCGAAAATCGGTAATTACAAGTCGTTTATATTTCCCAAATGGCAAAATGCGCAGGAATATTGTTCATGTACAACAAATCTCTATAATAGAGAAATAAAGTAATATAAGTGGGCGGTAATTTTTAACTTATCTTGCCAAATAAGGTTGTTGATATTTTATGAATGAAACGGATGCGGAAATCGACGTTGATGGGATGTTTTAAGTAATGTGGACAACTCGTCCCCGAGACAAGTCGGACCGAATCCACTCAAACCGTCTAAGAAGACAACTTTGACCGTTTGTCAAATTTACTTAGGGTTTCATAAAATATTAGACTAACATGTCTAGCGGAGCCATTAATCTTTTGTTTGTGCATTGGGGTATATTGAGGGGTATTTGGAGGGGCCTGAAGAAGGGAGGGATTTACTATAGAACCCTATGGGATTTTATTTTTTTTAATTTTAAATTTTCAAATGAATATTTCTCAAAAACAGTAAGTGATAGACACATGCAGTCTTCAGTAATGAGAACAGGACAATAAAAAAAATCAACCAAAATATAGGGTGAGTCCCTGGGGGTCATCCCAACCCCCTTCAATTTGAAAATGTACTTTTATCTTGTAAACCGTCGACATCCGCACCCCTAAACAATATATATACTTGTATGGGACAATAAAACAAATCAAATGAAAATAATTTGGAGGAGTCCCGGGTGTCTTCCTTACCCCTCCTATTGGAGAACTTGGAAATAGTCCAGATCCCCACCCCTAAACCATATATATTCATGTATGGGACAATAAAACAAATCAAATGAAATATAGGGGGAGTCCCTGGGGTCACCCCAACCCCTCCTGTTTGAGAACTTGGAAATGGTTGAGATCCCCACCCC
This sequence comes from Mytilus californianus, assembly GCF_021869535.1. Taxonomy (NCBI): domain Eukaryota; kingdom Metazoa; phylum Mollusca; class Bivalvia; order Mytilida; family Mytilidae; genus Mytilus; species Mytilus californianus. The sequence goes on along the minus strand of NW_026262690.1, from coordinate 28,628,929 downwards.
TAAACCATATACATTCATGTATGGGACAATAAAACAAATCAAATAAAATATAGGGGGAGTCCCTGGGGACACCCACCCCCTCCTGTTTAAGAACTTGTAAACAGTCAATATCCCCACCCCTAAACCATATATATTCATGTATGGGACAATATAACAAATCAAATGAAATATATGGGGAGTTCCTCGGGTCACCCCACCCCCTCCTGTTTGAGAACTTGGAAATGGTCGAGATCCCCACCCCTGAACCATATATATTTAAGTCTCCCAAACAAAGTTTGGAGACTCATTGTTTTTGCTCAGTTCTTATTATTTTTATTATTCTTCTTTTTCTTTTTCTTGAAAACTTGTAAACGGTCGAGATCCCCACCCCTAAACCATATATATTCTTGTATGGGACAATAAAACAAATCAAATGAAATATAGGGGAGTCCAGGGGGGTCACCCGCACCCCCTTCTTTTTGACAACTTGTAAACAGTCAAGATACCCACCCCGAAACCATATATTTTCTTGTATGGGACAATAAAACAAATCAAATGAAATAAAAGGCGAGCTCCCTGGGGTCACCCCCACCCCCTCCTGTTTGAGAACTTGTAAACGGTTGAGATCCCCACACCTAAACCATATATATTCTTGTATGGGACAATAAAACAAATCAAATGAAATATAGGGGAAGTCCACGGGGGTCACCCCCACCCCCCCTTTTTTTTTAAAACTTGTAAACGGTCGAGATCCCCACCCCTAAACCATATATATTCTTGTATGGGACAATAGAACAAATCAAATGAAATTTCGGGGAAATCCCCTGGAGTAACCCCCCCCCCCCCCCTTTTCTTTTTGAAAACTTGTAAACGGTCAAGATCCCCACCCCTAAACCATATATATTCTTGTATGGGACAATAAAACAAATCAAATGAAACAAAGGGCGAGTCCCCTGGGGATCACACACCCCCCCTTGTATTCTTACCCCACCCCCCCCTTCAATTTGAGAATGTGCTTTTATCTTGTAAACGGTCGAGATCACCACCCCTAGACCATATATATTCCTGTTCGTCATTTCAAGAAGATTTGAATGACATACAGGGTTAATCCATAGACGTCACTTATGCATATCACAAACCAATTTGTACTGGACTTTGCCCAATGTCAGGCGACCATGGGAATGACGAATTATTGGAGCTTTGTTTGGGAGACTTCGTAACAGCACCCTGTCACAATTATTTCTTGTCATGTATTGGACAATAAAACAAATCAAATGAAATATAGGGGGAGTCCATGGGGACACCCCACCCCCTCTTGTTTGAGAACTTGTAAACAGTCAAGATCCCCACCCCTAAACCATATATATTCATGTATGGGACAATATAACAAATCAAATGAAATATGTGGGGAGTCCCTGGGGTCACCCCACCCCCTCCTGTTTGAGAACTTGGAAATGGTCGAGATCCCCACCCCTAAACCATATGTATTCATGTATGGGACAATATAAAGAGTCCCTGGGGTCACCCCACCCCTCCTGTTTGAGAACTTGTAAACGGTCGAGATACCCACATCTAAACCATATTTATTCCTGTTCATCATTTCAAAAAGATTTGAATGACATACAGCGTCAATCTCCTAGGTGTCACATATGCATATCACTTTACTAGACCAAACCAATATAAACTGGACTTTGCCCAATGTCAGGAGACCATGGGAATGATGAATTATGGGGGCTTTGTTTGGGAGACTTCGTAACGGCATCCTGTCACAATTATTTCTTGTTTATTATAAAATTTTATTGATGCAAAAAATGAGTCTAGGTTAATTGAATTTACTTTAACTATTAATAAATTATTTCTGGGCCTATACTAATTTTCATTTATGGCTCATTTTAAAGAAAACATATAAATCTTTCAAGCAGTGTAAAGCCCGAGAATGTTTGACCAACTGTTTTATAATCACCTGTCATTTTATTCCAAACTTGGTATGAAGTAACATCATACATAAGGGGGTGAAGATGGGGGTCATTTACATTGATATATGAGTTGCTTTTGAAAACCTTGATGAAATATTAATTAATTTGCCTTAATAATCAATTCATTAAATGAACATAAATGTACAATATACGAATGTTTAATGTTTGTTCTTTCAAATCTTGAAAAAAAATTTGAAGCAACACTGCCACAGTTTTCATAATTACGTTTGCCTTGGTTTTTGGTTAACTGCCTACAGCGCTTACAGTGCTTTGATTTTATTTACTGTAATCAAGACCAGAAATCCTTGTGTAAAAATTCCAGTGCATATGATAAACACTAGCTAAAATATATTACCGTACACTAAAGCAATCCCAGATTATGAAGACGACAACAGACCCATACCATACATTTGTTATGTTTTAGTTCTTAAAATATGTCACATTTTTCTTTTTTAATTGCTTCTGGTAAGAAATATATTAATTTGAAATTACGACGACAGACACATACAGATTATACCGTTACGATATTTCAGAGTTTAAAGTTGCCAAGCGCACAAATCAAAGCAGATTTGTCACTGACCTCATTGTTGTCCAATGAAAAATTAGTATGAAAAAGTATGGGAAATATGCTTATAAAACTATTGACCAGGGTAATAGTCTTTGAAACTATTGACTGGCAAATAGTCTGTGGAATGAAATAGCACAAATATTTCATTCTTTTTTATATAGAAAAACACATACTGAGGTATAACAAGTCACTAACAAGAATGTTGAAGAACTTGTTTACTGCCTGAATACCGCAAATTGCATATTCCATTCAAATATATTTTTTACTTGAATTTGAATTAAGTTTAAACAATACCAAAGGGTTTGTTCTTTTTCTATATACTAGTGCTCACCCCGGTATTTTCAAGTAGCACCATGGGATTTTGAATAGCACTGTTTTCGTAAAATTATAGCACCACATTTACAGTCATGACAGTCTACTATGAATACAATTAAATTGCACCATGCATAGTAAAAGATGTGGCACTATGTGTAACCATACTACATTAAGGCCCTGGGAGAACACTGTTTATCTATTAAAATGTACAAGCATGACAAGCAAAAATGGTTTAAGATGGATTAAAGATGTAAGTTGTACGTCAATAATGCACATAAGATGATATTAGAAAAACAGAAAAGTATCAGAATAAATTGAAAGATAAAAGATAACAACAAACCATATGCTTGGCTTCAGGGAAATAAAAATAATCTAAAATCAAATTACTTGACAAACTGAAGAGTATATGTGACTAATGACCACAGAACCAGATTGGAAAAAACACCAATAGAGTTCCTTACTAAATGATAAGATTTTAATATATTTTTAATTCTGATACATTGCTAAATTGGTATATGATTTGATTATTATAAGAAAAATTTTATTATCATCAAATCATGTTTAAAAAAGGTTGGTGTTTCATATGCTGCACAAATGAGAACTATTTTTATTATGCCCCCACCGTAGCGTAGGGGGCATTAAGTTTTACCCTTGTCTGTCTATACGTATGTACGTACATATGTACGTCCCAAAATTGGTTTCCATTCTCTAACTTTAGTTTGCCTCTTCCAAATGTTAGGAAACTTATACACAATGCTTATTACCACAAAACACAGATCAAGTTTGAATTTTGGTGGCGTCACTTTTATCGTTCTAGAGTTATGCCCCTTTACAAATGGAAAAATTGCTGAATTTTTCGTTTCCGTTCTCTAACTTTAGTTAGCCTCTTCAAAATGTTAGGAAACTTATACACAATGCTTATTACCATCAAACACGGATCAAGTTTGAATTTTGGTGGCGTCACTTTTACCGTTCTAGAGTTATGCCCCATTACAAATGGAAAAATTGCTGAATTTTTCGTTTCCTTTTTCTCTAACTTTAGTTTGCCTCTTCCAAATGTTAGGAAACTTATACACAATGCTTATTACCACAAAACACAGATCAAATTTGAATTTTGGTGGCGTCACTTTTACCGTTCTAGAGTAATGTCCTTTTACAAATGGAAAAATTGCTGAATTTTTTGTTTCCGTTCTTAAACTTTAGTTTTCCTATACCAAATGTTAGGAAACTTATACACAATGCTTATTACCACAAAACACAGATCAAATTTGAATTTTGGTGGCGTCACTTTTACCGTTCTAGAGTAATGTCCTTTTACAAATGGAAAAATTGCTGAATTTTTTGTTTCCGTTCTTAAACTTTAGTTTTCCTCTACCAAATGTTAGGAAACTTATACACAATGCTTATTACCACAAAACACAGATCAAGTTTGAATTTTGGTGGCGTCACTTTTACTGTTCTAGAGTTATGCCCCTTTACAAATGGAAAAATTGTTGAATTTTTCGTTTCCGATCTCTAATTTTAGTTTGCCTCAACCAAATGTTATGAAACTTAAACACAATGCTTATTACCACAAAACACAGATCAAGTTTGAATTTTGGTGGTGTCACTTTTACCGTTCTAGAGTTATGTCCCTTTATAATGTTATATGCAAGCAGGGGCATCATCTGTGTCCCATAGACACATTCCCCATTTATTGTATGTTGTCATGGTTGTGTCATCTTTTGTAAATACTCATCTCCTCTTTAACCATTTGTCAGAAACCTACATAACTTACATCATGTACATGACCCTTCCACCATTATTGAAGTTGTGCAACATGTATTTTTATACGCCCGTTTACGGGATGTATTATGGTATACCATTGTCCGTCGTCAACATGTCGTACACTAACTCAAAAACGTTTCAACCAACTTTGATGAATTGTTTATATCTATTGACGTGAGCTCCCTTTTGATTTTTATAAATTTTAGATTTGACGTTTCCAAGATATGGAGTTTTATTCATTAAACTAGAGGCTCTCAAGAGCCTGTGTCCCTCACCTGTATCTACTGTGGGTTTGGAAATCATGTAAAATAAGGTTAAAATGATATAGATACCCTAATAATGATTGAGGCCAAGTTTGGTTTAATTTGGCTCAGTAGTTAAATTAAAAGCAGAAGATTTTTGAAAAGATTTACAAAAATTACCAATAAATTGCAGAAAATAACATTAAAGGACAATAACTTCAATAAGATGTCAATTGCCAATTGGTCATGTTAACTTATTTGTAGATCTTTCTTTGCTTGATATTTTTGCTGTTTACAGTATATCTCAATCTATAATGATGATTAACAAAAAACAAAAAATTTCCTTTCCTCTGCTTCAAAATTTATTTCACCCTGCAGGGCCTGTATAATGCTGAAAATGCCTTTAAATGTTTTTATGGAACACCCTTCAAAAAAAATTGGGGCAGGGGTTCCCCTGACCCTGACTAACCCGGGTCTGGGGGGCATTCAACCAATATAAGTATGCTGAAAGAAAAGATATAATAATGATTTATAGAAAAAGAAACACTGAATAATTCTGAATACGGAACATATCAAGGAGAAATTATAAGCACCCCACCCCTGACAAAATTGCACCCCCTGGAAAAAAAATCAAGTCATCCCATTGTAGTCTTACAATAGTTACTGAAGACCCCTTATCATTATTCAAATTAGTTTTCAAGTTGTGACCATTTAAAATTGTTTTTTTACATTTTTCCCATAGACTTCTATAGTAAACCCCTATGTTCTATTTTTACCAATGGGGACCATGTTGGTTGTAGGGCAGGGTCATCGGATACATTTTTCAATCAAGATACTCTAATAATAATTGTGGCTAAGTTTAATTCCGTTTGGCCAAGTAGATTAAGAGGAGAAGATTTTTGTAAAAGATTAAAAAAAATTATGAAAAAAGTGAAAAATTTACTTTAAAGGGCAATAACTCCTTAAGGGGTCAATTGACAATTTTGGTCATGTTGACCTGTTGAACATTTGAACCCCGTTAGATTTGCTCTTAATGCTTTAGTTTCAGAGATATAAGCCAAAAACTGCATTTTACCTCTATGTTCAAAATTTATACGCCCGTTTACGGGACGTATTATGGTATACCATTGACCGTCCATCTGTCTGTCCGTCCGTCCGTCGTCAACATGTTGGACATTAACTCAAAAAAGCTTTAACCAATATGCATGAAACTTTAGTGAATTGTTTATATCTATTGACATGAGCTCCCTTTCGTTTTGTATAAAGGAGTAGGTCCGTTAAGGGCCGATTTTGGCCTCAAATTTCAGGTTCATCTGATGAAAGATTTTGGACACTTTTTATACGACCGCAAAAAAATTTTTGTGGTTGTATATTGGTATGACGTCGTCGTCATCTGGCGTCGTCCGGCGTCGTCCGAAGACACATTGGTTTTCGCACTCTAACTTTAGTTTAAGTGAATGGATCTCTATGAAATTTTACCACAAGGTTCAATACCACAAAAGGAAGGTTGGGATTGATTTTGGGGGTTATGGTACTAACAGTTAAGGAATTAGGGGCCAAAAAGGGGCCAAAAATAAGCATTTTTGTAACTTCCAGACATAACTTGTGTGTTAGTGTATGGATCTCTCTGACATTGTACCACAAGGTTCCATATCACAAAAAGAATGCTGGGATTGATTTTGGGGGTAATTGCCTCAAAATTTTAGGAATTAGGGGCCAAAAAAGGGGCAAAAAACAAGCATTTTTCTAGTTTCATAACAATAACTTGTGTGTAAGTGTATGGATCTTTCTGAAATTGTTCTACAAGGTTCCATATCACAAAGGGAAAGCTGGAATTGAGTTTCGGGGTAATTGCCGAAACGTTTAGGAATTGGGGGCCAAAAAGGGGCCAAAAATAAGCATTTTTCTAGTTTCCAGACAATAACTTGTGTTCAAGTGTATGGATCTCTCTGAAATTGTACTGCAAGGTACCATACCACAAAGGGAAGGCTGGGATTGAGTTTTGGGGTGATGAATCATAAGGGGGTTCAAAAAATTTTGGGGGGGGGATTTTTTTTTTTTTCCTTTTTTTTTTCTTTTAAAATTTTCCATTTTAAGTTGGTTATTTCTGATTTATATTTAAAAGCAAATAATAATGATATGGAAGGAGATACACACCAAACAGGATGTGTAAATTATTATATAATAAGTATTGTGCAATAGCAAGAAATTTTCAATTGCGCAGTATTGCACAATAGCAAGAAAACTTCAATTGCACAGTATTGTGCAATAGCAAGAAATCTTCAATTGCACAGTATTGCGCAATAGCAAGAAATATCCAATAGCACAATATTGCGCACAAGAAATTGTCAATTGTACAGTATTGCGCAATAGCAAGAAATATTTAATTGCACAGTATTGTGCAAAAGAAGATACTTCGTATAAATTGCTTATTTCTTGACCAATTTCAATGGGGTTTTATTCTTGAATTCTTGGGTTTCTTTAATATGCTGAATCTAACCGTGTATTTAGTTTTTGGATTTTGGGCCCCGTTTTTAAATTGGTCCACATTGAGGTCCAAAGGGTCCAAAATTAAAGTTTGTTTGATTTCATCAAAAATTGAATTATTGGGGTTCTTTGATATGCCGAATCTAACCATGTATTTAGATTCTTAATTTTTGGTTCCGTTTTCAAATTGGTCTACATTAAAGTCCAAAGGGTCCCAAATTAAACTTAGTTTGATTTTAACAAAAATTGAATTCTTAGGGTTCTTTGATATGCTGAATCTAAACATGTATTTAGATTTTTGATTATGGGCCCAGTTTTCAAGTTGGTCCAAATCGGGGTCCAAAATTAAACTTTGTTTGATTTCAACAAAAATTGAATATATGGGGTTCTTTGATATGCTGAATCTAACCATGTATTTAGATTTTTGATTTTTGGGCCGCGTTATCAACTTTGTCCACATTGAGGTCAAAAGGGTCCAAAATTAAAATTTGTTTGATTTCATCAAAAATTGAATTCTTGGGGTTCTTTGATATGCTGAATCTAACCATGTATTTAGATTTTGGATATTGGACCATAATAGGTGAATGTCCAATTTAAAATTTTTAAGTTCTTATATAGACCACATTCATTCTGTGTCAGAAACCTATGCTGTGTCAAATATTTAATCACAATCCAAATGCAAAGCTGTATCAAGCTTGAATGTTGTGTCCATACTTGCCCCAACTGTTCAGGGTTCGACCTCTGCGGTCGTATCAAGCTGCGCCTTGCGGAGCATTTTATTAAACACTTAAGTGTCTGTCTACTTCAGTCGATTCAATTACTTTATGTGAAAGATTTGAACTGATTTAGTCATTTCAGTCGATCAAATTCAAGCTTAGATATGAAAAATCTATCAAATATGCCATAATATGTTCATTTTCAGATGGTTTTTGTCAAAAATGAAAGTGGCCACATCCGTGTTCACTCTCAACCTTTATATATGTTATGTATTATCATCAAATACAACTTACATTTAAATATTAAGAATGAACACAAATGCGGCCACTTCCATTTAAGATGGAAACCGTCTAAAATTTGGATTTTTATAAATTTTAGATTTAACGTTTCCGAGTTATGGGGTTTTATTCATTAAAAAAGGGGGGATTTTCCATTTTTTATACGCCCGTTTACGGGACGTATTATGGTATACCGTTGTACGTCCGTCTGTCCGTCCGTCCGTCCGTCCGTTGTCAACATGTCGGACATTAACTCAAAAACGCTTTAACCAATTTGCTTAAAACTTTGGTGAATTGTTTTTAAAGGCAGTGCTTTAATGCCTTTCTAGTTGCCGGGTTAATCCTTCCTTCCGCGATATTCAACTTATCTACGTGGGGGGTCATTAAACTCTAAGTAGATCCGGAAATGTTGAATTCTCTCCTCTTCTTATTGCGATATAAAATGTTTTTTGTTTCATTTCATTTACATTGGGAATTAGAGAAACGATCATTGTGTTTTGTTAGTTTTAAAAACTTTTGATATATTAGTATTTTGCATTATAAGCAGTCAACCGATTGACAAACTAGAATTATTTGAATTCCGTGTGGAAAGAGCTCGGGTTAATTTCGAGTGTTATCTGCAATCTAGATGTTTATAAATCATTTCAGTCGTTGATATAATAATTAAAGGTCGACTGAACATGAATTATATTATACAATTTAAAGCGCATTTCTGTTTATGCACGTGAACCCGTCTAACGTTATGTTCGCAGTTATATAAAGTAGCAAATTATCGTTCCTGAATAGGTGGCGCCGTGGTAGCGGATCCTGTTCCTCTTCTTCCGGTTTCTGCACTGTGCAACTATTTTAGTTATATTTTTAATTAACGATGCCAAGTACTTGTTGTTGTGTACCTGGATGTCATTTAAGAGGAGGACATGCATTTCCAAATGACTTAAAAAGAAGGAAAAGTTGGATCAACGCCATGGCCCATACGCAGATTGGACGAGAACACGATGATATCGTGGAGTCCATCTCAATCAGCTGTTGTTTGCAAGGCACGTTTTACTGAAAAAGACTACGTGCAGGAAACTATTCATGGTAAAACTCTATTTTCTTTGTGAAATATATAGTTATATATGTAATCGCCATGCGAATAAACCAAAGTCTGTTTACAACCGCAATTATCGTTTTAGAATAAAAGGGGGTGGGTAATTCAAGACGTCATAATTTTTTGGATTACGATTCAATGTGATCTGTTTGAGATTTTTTGGTGATTGCTACAATTATAATGATTTCTTACAAGAGGTATATCATACTGAGAATTATTTTAGCAGTAATTATGCTAATGTAGTAATGACAGGAATGCATAAGCTATGCCTCATAGACTTTCTTGAAAAATATCAATGACAATGTTAACAGGAACAAAACAATGACATGCTCTCATCTATATTATAGTTATTTAGGTACAAACAATGTACGTTTGTTGCATAAGTCTCTCATTGTTTGTACTTTGGATTTACATAACATACATTGAATCAGGCAAACATAGTTTTATCCAGATTGTAATGAATAAATCTAGTTAATATTTCGCCAGGTAGTACAAAGTATACATTGCTAATGGAAGTTCATTTAATTATAAAAAAACTAATGTTTTATAACCTTTTTCAGGGCGCAAACCCACCATACAGAGACTTAAGTCTACTGCAATTCCCAGCCTATTTTCCTGGACCAAGCAAGAAACTGAATCGTCCGCAAAAAGAAAAATCAGGGCAGTTTCCTGTGAAAACAAAAGAACTAAACTTGATGAATATTGTAGTAGAAATCTAGAGGAAAGTTTCGATTGTAAAGTTGGTTTTCCTGAAGAAGTCATTCATACTGCAGAAAGGATTTATGACTGTCCACCACCACCTGCCGAGCTAATGTTGAGCTTCACAGATGGAATTACGCAAACACCATCAATGCCTATGTTTTTAACGGAGAATTTTGAAATGAAGACACGTGACACAGCCATGCATTTTTATACTGGTTTAGAGTTGTATACTAAATTTTTATTTGTTTTGACCACACTTGGTCCAGCAGCACATTGTTTGAGATGCATATATTTTCAAATTGATAGGGTGTCAGTTGAAAATCAGTTTTTTTATGACTTTGATGAAATTGAGGCATCATACAACCAACTTTGAACTGTCTAGATTCTAGATTGAATCTAGTGTTAAGAATATTGTGTATACATGGATTGTTTTTATGTCTAAACAGTGGTGTGAGGCTAACACTTGGCCATCTAGTGGTTTAGTCAGGTATTTTTCACCATCCAACTTCAAATTAAAGTTTCCTACGACTTGGATTATTATTGACAGCACAGAATATCCCGTGATAAAACCTAAAGCTCCTAGAGCTCAGGCAACCTTTTCATCAAATAAAAACAGAAACACTGAAAATTCTTGAATGTTCGACACCTGGTGGTTTAGTCAACTATGTCTCTATGTCACATAGAGCGAATTATTGGACTTGGCAAAACATACAAAATTCTAATAAATCCTATGAATGGAACTGAAACAAAACTTTCATCTGAAATAACATTTAGTTGTTTTATGTTGTGTAATTTGGACTTGGCAAAACATACAAAATTCTAATAAATCCTATGAATGGAACTGAAACAAAACTTTCATCTGAAATAACATTTAGTTGTTTTATGTTGTGTAATTTTAGAACTTGTATTGTGCCAAAGGATGCATAAATAAAAGTGACGCAATGAATTTTGTTCTGATATATATATATTTACAATTACATGCACATGTAAATTGTAATGCATATAAAAATAAGGAGATGTGGTATGATATTCAGTGAGTTTATCAAACTAAAGTGCATAAGAAATGGGTTTAAGCAGTTACAGGTGTTACTGTCACCGTACAATCTCCAACAATGAGAAAAACTCGTAACCTGTAAAAAATTTCAGAGATCTTACAACTAAGTTTTGTTGTCTCACCTTGACTTTGGTGAATTTTTTATATCTGTTGATGTAAATATAAAAAAGAAGATGTGGTATGATTGCCAATGAGACAACTCTCCACACATGCACAAGAGACCAAATGACACAGAAATTAACAGCTATAGGTCACAGTACGGCCTTCAACAATGAGCAAAGCCCATACCGCACAGTCAGCTATAAAAGGCCCAGAAATGACAATGTAAAACAATTCAAACAAGAAAACTAACGGCCTATTTTATGTAAAAAAATGAACAAATATAACAAATATGCAACACATAAACAAACGACAACCACTGAATTACACTTTTATAGGCTTCTGACTTGGGACATGCACATACATGTACATACAGAATGTGGCGGACTTAAACATGTTAGCGGGATCCCAACCCTCCCCCTAACCTGGGACAGTGGTGTAACAGTACAATATAAGAAAGAACTATAAAAATCAGTTGAAAGAGGCTAAACTCATCAGATGGATAAATACAAATACAAGTGGACGTGGTCGGGTAGTTGTACATCCAAACAACAAAAAGACACTAAGTACAAATCTGAGAGTACTCGCAGTTACTGACAGCTAGTTCAAAGCCACTAACAACTGATAAAAAAATCTTGCATCTAAGACTAAATTATCAATCCGTAAGCTCCCTTTAGAATTTTATAAATTTTAGATTTTACATTTCTGAGTTATGGGGTTTTATTCATTAAAAAAGGGGGGATTTTCCAGTTTTTGGACAACAACTCAAAAATGCTTTAAGCAGATCACATGAAACTTTGGTGAATTATTTATAGCTATTGATGTAATCTCCCTATTGATTTTCATAAATTTCAAATATGACATTGAGAAGAAATTGAACTTTATTTGTTTATAGTCTGGCAACAGATTTATTAAGTATTGCACAACAGCACAGTGTATTGCACAACAGCAAGAAATCTTTAATTGAATATAAATTCAATTCATATAACCGATTTCAAGTTCATTGACTACATTTATTCAGAAACTATAATATGTCAAATATTTAATTACAATCCAAATTCAGACCTGTATCAAGCTTGAATATTGTGTCCATTTTTGCCCCAGCAATTCAGGGTAGTACCTCTGCGGGTGTATCCAGCTGCGCTCAGCGAATCAGTTTATTTCTTAATTAAGAACTCCTTTTTATACGACCGCAAAAAAATTTTTGTGGTCGTATATTGGTATGACATTGGCGTCGTCGTCCGAAGACACATTAGTTTTCGCACTCTAACTTTAGTTTAAGTGAATGGATCTCAATGAAATTTTAAAATAAGGTTCAATACCACAAAAGGAAAGTGGGGATTGATTTTGGGGGTTATGGTACTAACAGTTAAGGAATTGGGGGCCAAAAATAAGCATTTTTGTAACTTCCAGACATAACTTGTGTGTAAGTGTATGGATCTCTCTGACATTGTACCACAAGGTTCCATATCACAAAGGGAATGCTGGGATTGATTTTTGGGGGTAATGGCCTCCAAATTTTAGGAATTAGGGGCCAAAAAGGGGCAAAAAACAAGCATTTTTCTAGTTTCATGACAATAACTTGTGTGCAAGTCTATGGATCTCTCTGACATTGTATCACAAGGTTCCATATCACAAAAGGAATGCTGGGATTGAATTTGGGGGTAATTGCCTCCAAAGTTTAGGAATTAGGGGCCAGAAAGGGGCAAAAAACAAGCATTTTTCTAGTTTCATGGCAATAACTTGTGTGTAAGTGTATGGATCTTTATGAAATTGTACTACAAGGTTCCATATCACAAAGGGAAAGCTGGAATTGAGTTTGGGGGTAATTGCCCAAAAAGTTTAGGAATAAGGGGCCAAAAATAAGCATTTTTCTAGTTTCCAGACAATAACTTGTGTTCAAGTGTATGGATCTCTCTGAAATTGTACTGCAAGGTACCATACCACAAGGAATGCTGGGATTGATTTTGGGGGTAATTGCCTCCAAATTTTAGGAATTAGGGGCCAAAAAGGGGCAAAAAACAAGCATTTTTCTAGTTTCATGACACTAACTTGTGTGTAAGTCTATGGATCTCTCTGACATTGTATCACATGGTTCCATATCACAAAGGGAATGCTGGGATTGATTTTGGGGGTAATTGCCTCCAAATTTTAGGAATTAGGGGCCAAAAAGGGGCAAAAAACAAGCATTTTTCTAGTTTCATGGCAATAACTTGTGTGTAAGTGTATGGATGTTTATGAAATTGTACTACAAGGTTCCATATCACAAAGGGAAAGCTGAGTTTGAGTTTGGGGGTAATTGCCCTAAACGTTTAGGAATTTGGGACCAAAAAGGGGCAAAAAAACAAGCATTTTTCTAGTTTCCAGACAATAACATGTGTTCAAGTGTATGGATCTCTCTGAAATTGTACCGCAAGGTACCATACCACAAAGGGAAGGCTGGGATTGAGTTTTGGGGTGATGAATCATAAGGGGGTTCAAAAAATTTGGGGGGGGGATTCTTTTTCCTTTTTTTTCTTTAAAATTTTCCATTTTAAATTGGTTATTTCTGATTTATATATAAAAGCAAATAATAATGATATGGTTTGAATAGGTAAATTAATTTTTTTTAAGTATCTTAGACCACTTTCATTCTGTGTCAGAAACCTATGCTGTGTCAAATATTTAATTACAATCCAAATTCAGTGCTGAATCAAGCTTGAATGTTGTGTTCATATTATTTCATTCATAAATTACTTTATGCTTGGAAATATAATTTTGCTTGGAGTTGAAAGAGTTGACATGTTGCAATGTACATTTACTCTACATAGTTCTATGGTACCAAATCAAAAGTTTATATAAAGAAAGAAGTCAAAGGTTTCCCATCATAGTTTAGTTACATACATTTTTTTTTAACCTGAGGTCGTTGAATATAGATCATTATATAAATGAGGAGATGTGTTATGATTGCCAATGAAAAAACTAAGGATTTTCTTATCCAAGGAATAGATTACCTTAGCCGTATTTGGCACAACTTTTTGGAATTTTGGGTCCTCAATGCTCTTCAACTTTGTACTCGTTTGGCTTTGTTACTATTTTGATCTGAACGTCACTGATGAGTCTTATGTAGACGAAACACACGTCTGGCGTATTAAATTATAATCCTGGTACCTTTGATAACTAATTTGACTATAAACATAGATAAAAAAGGTACAAACTGGACATAATGCACTAGTTCATAAACAAGTGAGAACAATCGCCTTCATATAGTGCTCAGAATATGACATTCATAAAACTTATTCAATATCATTAGAGAACTCTAAATCTTAAATACTGAAAGCCACCTCTGATAAGTACACTGTACTATGCAAGATAATGATGTAACTGGACTTAAAATACACACAACCTGTAATTAACTGCCTTTACAGCGCTTTCGTGCTTTGATTATCTATTGACATGAGCTCCCTTTCGTTTATTATAAATTTTAGATTTTACGTTTCTGAGTTATGGGGTTTTATTCATTAAAAAAAGGCGGATTTTCCAGTTTTCTGACAATAACTCGAGAATGCTTTCACCAACTTGCAAGAAATTTTGGTTAATTGTTTATATCTATTGACATGAGCTCCCTTTGGATTTTTATAAATTTTAGATTTTACGTTTCCGAGTTATGGGGTTTTATTCATAAAAAAAAGGGGGATTTTCCAGTTTTGGGACAATAACTCAAAAATGCTTTCAGCAGTTCTCATGAAACTTTGATGAAACGTTGATATCTATTGATGTAAGCTCCCTTTAGAATTTTATAAATTTTAGATTTTACATTTCTGAATTATGGGGTTTATTCATTAAAAAAGGGGGGATTTTCCAGTTTTCAGACAAAAACTCAAAAATGCTTTCAGCAATTCGTATGAAACTTTGGTGAACTGTTTATATCTATTGATGTAAGCTCCCTTTAGAATTTTATAAATTTTATTTGTTTATAGTCTGACAACAGATTTACTAAGTATTGCGCAACAGCACAGTGTATTGCACAACAGCAAGAAATCTTTAATTGAATATAAATTCAATTCATCTAACCAACTTCAAGTTCTTTGACTACATTTATTCAGAAACCTATGATAGATGTATGTCAAATATTTAATTACAATCCAAATTCAGACCTGTATCAAGCTTGAATATTGTGTCCATTTTTGCCCCAACTGTTCAGGGTTAGACCTCTGCGGGCGTATCCAGCTGCACTCAGCGAAGCAGTTTATTGGACAATAACTCAAAAATGCTTTCAGCAGTTCTCATGAAACTTTGGTGAATTATTTATAGCTATTGATGTAATCTCCCTATTGATTTTCATAAATTTCAAATATGACATTGAGAAGAAATTGAACTTTATTTGTTTATAGTCTGACAACAGATTTACTAAGTATTGCGCAACAGCACAGGGTATTGCACAACAGCAAGAAATCTTTAATTGAATATAAATTCAATTCATATAACTAATTTCAAGTTCTTTGACTACATTTATTCAGAAACCTATAATATGTCAAATATTTAATTACAATCCAAATTCAGACCTGTATCAAGCTTGAATATTGTGTTCAAATTGCCCCAACTGTTCAGGGTTTGACCTCTGTGGGCGTATCCAGCTGCACTCAGGGAAGCAGTTTATTAGCCTTGGTGGCCATCTTGGTAGGTGGGCACGGTCATCTGATACATGTTTTAAACTAAATACCTTAAGGATGATTTAGGCCAAGTATGGTTTAACTTGGCCCAGTAATTTCAGAAGATTTTTGTAAAAGATTACAAAAATTTACAAAAGGGCAATAACTCCTTTAAGGGTCAATTGACAATTTTGGTCATGTCGACTTATTTGTAGATCTTACTTTGCTGAATATTTTTGCTGTTTACAGTTCTATCTAATATAATATTCAAGATAATAACCAAAAACTGCAAAATTTCCTTAAAATTACCAATTTAGGGGCAGCAAACCAACAACAGGTTGTCTGATTCGTCTGAAAATATTAGGGTAGGTAGATCTTGACCTGATGAAATTTTTACCCCATGTCAGATTTGCTCTAAATGCTTTAGTTTCAGAGATTTAAGCCAAAAACTGCATTTTACCCCTATGTTCTATTTTTAGCCATGGCGGCTTTCTTGATTGGTGGGTGGGGTCATTGGATACATTTTTTAAACAAGATACCCTAAGGATGATTTAGGCCAAGTTTGGTCTAATTTGGCCCAGTGGTTTCAGAGGAGAAGATTTTTGTAAAAGTTAACGACGACGGACGACGACGACGGACACCAGTTGATGAGAAAAGCTCACTTGACCGTTTGGGTAACACTGTTTTAGGTTTGTGGTTGCAGTTTTACTGGTGCTATGATCTATCTAAGTATTTTATGGTAACACTGTTTTAGGTTTGTGGTTGCAGTTAAACTGGTGCTATGATCTATCTACATGATCTATGTTTTTTATGGTAGCACTGTTTTAGGTTTGTGGTTGCAGTTTTACTGGTGCTATGATCTATCTACATGATCTAAGTATTTTATGGTAGCACTGTTTTAGGTTTGTGGTTGCAGTTAAACTGGTGCTATGATCTATCTACATGATCTATGTATTTTATGGTAACACTGTTTTAGGTTTGTGGTTGCAGTTTTACTGGTGCTATGATCTATCTACATGATCTAAGTATTTTATGGTAGCACTGTTTTAGGTTTGTGGTTGCAGTTAAACTGGTGCTATGATCTATCTACATGATCTATGTATTTTATGGTAACACTGTTTTAGGTTTGTGGTTGTAGTTTTACTGGTGCTATGATCTATCTACATGATCTAAGTATTTTATGGTAACACTGTTTTAGGTTTGTGGTTGTAGTTTTACTGGTGCTATGATCTATCTAAGTATCTTATGGTAACACTGTTTTAGGTTTGTGGTTGCAGTTTTACTGGTGCTATGATCTATCTACATGATCTAAGTATTTTAAGGTAACACTGTTTTAGGTTTGTGGTTGCAGTTTTACTGGTGCTATGATCTGGCAGTATGAAGGAATGAGGTCATATGCTACAAAAATCAAGTTGGGGAATGATCAATCAACCAATAATTTACAGTTTCTAAAGAATTTTGGTTTTAGACAGCATGTAAGTATTCATAACTAACACTTTATATATAAAAAAATGCTTGATTTATAAATATATATACCAATTTGTCTTTAACCATCAGTTGACTCATAATTGTACGTGGATGATGATTGTCAAGCAATTGTAGCATTTTGAGAATTAACTTGAATACCAGGATGCATAAATAGAAACTTTAATTGCCAAATTGAAAAAAAAAGAAGAGCATAAGGTTAAAATGTTTTGAATTAGCATTTATTTTGAAGTTTTTAAGCTTAGATAAATAAAGATTTTAATCAACCTTCTTCCTCTGATCCTCAGTACAAAAAAAACATTGCAAGAGAGCATAAATTGGATTTTATCAATTAATACCAATTCTATTCTCTTTTTGTATAAGGGAGAACATATATACAAGCACATGATTATAAAATAGTTTTGGCTCTTGTATATTTTTACTAGTAATGTCATAATACAACATGTTCATATATATTTGAAATCGCTTTGTTGTAATTTTATATACATGTATTGCCTTTTCAGTTTTGTGACTTTTCTAATCAACACCAGTAGTATTTTGTTTCTTTTAACATTTAGATCAGTTCAATGTGGAATAGTTTAACTGAAGGTGAAAAAATGGTATGGACTATAACAGGTGTTAATATTGCAGTGTTTTTAATGTGGAGGTTGAAGAATACATCTGTAAATAATGCTTTATATAGATATTTTACCTGTTCACCAACTTCAGGTAAGCTTAATTAGGATTAGTAAAGACTTGGATATTGTTGTCTAGTTACTGTATTAAACTGTATGAGACCTGGCAACTCATGTAATATTATTAAATTATATTTCTTATGTTTACAAAGACTAAATCATACTTAGATATAGATACAGCCTTTTTTCTTAGGAGTGGGTTGTTGGTGGTTGATGTGGTCTGGTTTATTGCCCAATATTTTTGGAAATTCCTATTTGATATATAATCTAAGTAACCATGACTACAAATTTCGCTGATAAAATAAGTCAAGAACTACAACAATGGGAAAAACACCTCTTCAGAGATTATTGTTGTTTTGCTGTCTTTTTGACACATGCTTTCGTCTACTTTTTAGCTCACTTGACCAAAAAGGCCATGTAAGCTTTTGCCATCAGTTGGCATCCATTGTCATCATCCATCATCTGTCTGTCCTAAACTTCAAAAAATCTACAGGGCCAAATATTACTGATTATATCCAGGGATTTGATCCATCAACAAATATGGCCCCTGTTGCTAAAATAGAACATTGGGGTGAAATGCAGTTTTTATACGACCGCAAAAATTAAAATTTTTTTTGTCGTATATTGGTATCACGTCGTCGTCGTCGTCCGGATAATAACTTTAGAATAAGTAAATAGAAATCAATAAAATTTTAACACAAGGTTTATAACCACTAAAGGAAGGTTGGGATTGATTTTGGGGGTTATGGTCCCAACTGTTTAGGAAATAGGGGCCAAAAAGGGGCCCAAATAAGCATTTTTGTAGTTTCCAGACAATAACTTGTGTTAAAGTGTATGAATCTCTCTGAAATTAAACCACAAGTTTCCATAATACAAAGGGATGGTAATGATTGACTTTGGGGGGTTATGGCTCAAACCAAATGGTAATTAGGGGCAAAAAAAGGGGAAAAACAAGGGTTTTTCTGGTTAAAGGACAATTGAGACAATTTAAAAGCAGTGTAAGGGAGGTAATCCAAATCAATTAAAAGAACACTGTTTGATTACCTCCCTTACACTGCTTGTAAATTATGTATTAAGAAAAGATGATTGTCTTGAGGTGATTAACTGTCAATTTATTTTTAGCAGTTACTATTAATTAATATTAAATTTAGCCATGACTATGTATGTCATTTTATATTTTAAACTTTTATGATGTATTTAAATGGGTAATTATGGTTGCAAACTCCATTAGAAATTTGAATTGAGATACTGACCATATCTTGAGGGAAAGATTTTTTTTGGGGGAATAAGGGAAAAGGGGGGGGGTGAACAAAATTGGAGGGGGGGGACAATTTTTCTCATTTCAGATTTCAGAAATTAAAAGAAAATTTCTTCAAATATTTTTTTTTGGGGGTTAATATTCAACAGCATAGTGTATTGCACAAAAGCAAAAAACTGGGGTAAATTTTTTTTTTTGGGGGGGGGGGGGTCAATTCGCAACAGCATAGTGTATTGCACAAAAGCAAAAAAATTGAATATAAATTCAAATCATATAACCAATTTGAAGTTCTTTGACTACAGTTATTCTGTGTCAGAAACCTATTATGTGTCAAAAATTTAGTTACAATCCAAATTCAGACCTGTATCAAGCGTGAATATTGTGTCCATTTTGGCCCCAACTTTTCAAGGTTGGACATCTGCGGTCGTATCCAGCTGCGCTCAGCGAAGCAATTTATTGGCATTTATCAAAAGCTAAAGCAGTTAGAGCAAAATAGGCAGAAAAATGATCAGCAGATCAAGATCTATCTCCTATGTAATTTTTGTCTCGCCTTGACGGAGTCAAAATGCGAGACATAGGTATGCTGTTCTAGCGTCGGCGACGGCGGCGGCGTCAACAATGTATTAGTTTGTGATTAGGTCTAGTTCATGGTGAACCACTAGTGGTAGATCAATGATATTTGGTATGCAGTTGTATAAGCATTGGCACATCTCATTACCATGGAGATTATTTGGCCCTGCCCCCTCAGTCAAGGTCTATTGACTTTGAAACTTTGCTTTGTTTACATGTATTAATTTGTGATTAGGTCAGTTTATGGGGAACCACTAGTGGTAGGTCAATGATATTTGGTATGCAGTTGTATAAGCATTGGCACATCTCATTTCCATGGAGATTATTTGGCCCCGCCCCCTCATTCGTGGTCTATTGACTTTGAAACTTTTGCTTCGTTTTCATGTATTAGTTTGTGATTAGATCAGTTTAAGATGAACCGCTAATGTTAAGTCAATGATATTTGGTATGCAAATGTATTGGCATTTGCAAGTCTTGTTTCCATGGATTATATAGCCCCACCCCCTCATCATGGTTCATTGATTTTGAAACTTTTACATAGTTTACCAGTCAATGTTTGTGTTTAGGTTTGTTGAAAGGGAACGCCTTATGATAAGTCTGTGGTATTTGGTATGCAGTTGTATTAGCATTGGCACATCTCCTTTCCATTGAGATTGTTTTGCCATGTACCTTCAGTCATGGTTCATTGACTTTGAATATTTGCATAACTTACATGTTAAAGTATTGCTATTTTAATTTCAACATTTGCATTATCAAAAGTACAAAAAGGCGAGACATATCTCTGTGTAAACAGTTTATTAGAAAAATCTGACAATCAGTTTCGAACTATTATTGTTCCTGAAATGTCAATTTTTAGCAAATTTTGAAATTTTTGGTTATTATCATGAAGATGGAGAGGAATTTAAAATATTAAAAATGACCTGAACAATAAGATCTATAAATTAGTCAACATGGCCTAAATCTTAAAATTGAATCCTTCAAGGAGTTATTGTCCTTGAAAGATGATTTTTATCAATTTTTGCAGAAACCAAAATAGATATAGAGAAACTGTTACAGCAAAAATGTTCAGCAAAATTAGATCTAACAGTAAGTCAACATGCCAAAATCATCAATTGACCCCCTAAAGGAACCCTTGAAAAAGATTATCACCCATTTTTGCAAAAAAAAACCATAAAAGACAGAAACAAATTGTAAATATCAATGATGTTAGCACAATAAGATCTATAGATGAGTCAACATTGCTAAAAATGTCAACTGACTACTTATAGTAGGTTCAGAAACCTTTGCAACAACTCTTTGAGGGGTCCGTAGATAGCCTGTTGCAAGGCTAAATTTATGTTCCTTTTCAATTTACCCATTTTCCAGAGGCATTCAAAATTTCCTGCTTTTCATCCCTTTCAACACTATTGCAAGAACTACCTATTGTATTAATTGTTACTTTGTTCCCACCCTGAATAGCATGAAATATTTGCCACTGGATGCTAAGCAAACAACAATCAATCAGCAAAGATGTTTAGAACAATAAGATCTACTTTTTGCATTTTTATCAAAAAACTAGTAAAAAGAGAGAAACTTTAAAGAGCAAAATAAGATCTGCAAGTAAGACAACCTTGTCTAGCCAAATTGTCAGACTTGTTATAAGATTTATTATACTTAAATAATGATTTTTTACTAATTTTTATAATTTTGACAATTATCTCGGAAACTTTAAAGATAGGCACATAAACTGTAAACAGTTAAATGATCACCAATACAAGATCTACAAAAATATTACTAAATAGATTAACAAATAAGCAAACATAACTGATTGCAATAAACATGCTAAAAGTAACAAAAATATCAAAATGAAATATTTTTACCAGTTGAGTGATTCAGGATCTTTCTTGGGAGCCTCTTTAATTTACATACATTTATCAAAATTTATGTTAGATAACATTTAATTAAGTTTCTTGAATGAGCAATGACAGAATTTATTACAAAAGATCCTTGGCTGTGATGTAACTTACATTATCATTCAATATGAATAAAAAGAGATATATATTAGTTACAGCACATATATTTGATTGTGTAGGAAAACAGAATCTTTGGTCACCTTGCTTGCTAGTTGAACCATAAAATCATTTTTAACTCAGATACTTCTTTCCTATAAAGTAGGAGTTAAAAGTCAGACAGAGAGCCAATAACAAAATAGGGACAATATATAAACATTGTGAAACTAGTTTTACAAGTCAGTCTAAAATATGTTTCCTATCTAAATTTTAAATCTGATGCAATTATATTCCTTATCAGAAACCTGTTGTTTAAGAATAAGGAGATGTGGTATTATTGCCAATGAGATGAATATCCACCAGAGACCAAAGGACGAGGATGTAAACAACTATAAGGCACTCTACGGCCTTCAACAATGAGTAAAACTGATAGTATATATTAAGCTATAAAAAGGTCCATATATATATTTACAATGGATTCAGGTAAAAATTCATTTGGAAGGTGTTCAGGAGAACATTTGACCTGCTACATTAATTAAATCCAGTTCAGATTGATATTTAGTATGAGAAAGTATAAGTGAAAATGAATAGAAGTGTTCTGTACAAAATAATTAATAAAGCAATGACGACTGGCACAGAGAGAATAACAAATTGTTTGTGACTCAGTTTATATAATCACACGTTGTATATAAAAGTTCCATTATAGGGTCATTTTTTGAAGACTTTTCATTTACAAACCTAAAGAAATTGAATTGTCAGTCAATGTTTTTCCATGGAAAAGGCTGAAATATATGATGAAAAATAAGAACAGGTCTGGGGTGCTCAGTCACAAGTACTGTTGTGTTCTATCTAGGTGTAAACTTTAATGATATCTCATTCTAATGTAAATTGTTATAGTGGGAGATTTTGCTTTTTTCTTTCTTTGATTTGTTATAAATAACAGTTTTACTACTATGAACTGGATGCTTCATACTTAAATGTTACTAGGTATTCCTCTGTCATATGTCCATTGTCCTTCAGGGACCGTTTAAAAAACTGTAGAGTTTAATTGTCATCTGAATTTCTCACTTATTATAGGTAGTCAGATAACTATATTTGGTATATGGGATCCTTGGAAGGTTTACATGTTCATTGATCATTGTTCCGTCTTTTTGGTTGGTTTTGTTTCTCACATACTATAAGCAATAGGTCAACTATATTTAGTGTATGGAATGATTAAAAGGTGCACATGTATGTCTGGCAGAGTTAACCTGACCTTGACCTCATTTTCATTGACCAATGGTCAATATTAAGTTTTCTGGTTAAAAGTCCTTTTATCAGTCACTATAAGCAATAGTACGTCAACTATATTTGGTGTATGGTTTGATTGTTAAGTGTACATGACTGTCTGGTAGATATCATCTGACTTTGACCTCACTTTCATGGTTTATTGGTCAATGTTAAATTTTGGTGGTTTCACTTTAATTCTTTCCTGAGATACTATAAGCAATAGGTTTAACTATATTAAGTCTTTGGAATGATTGTAAGGTGTACATACCTGTCTGACAGGGTTCATCTGACCTTGACCTCATTTTCTTGGTTCATTGGTCAACATTGAATGTTCATTGTTAGGTCTTTTTCTCAGATACTTTAAGCAATGGGTCAACTATGATTGGTGTATGGAATGATTGTATTTGGGGTAAAGATTGCATTTATGCAACCAAAACCCTAATGGTGGACATTCTTTACATTTTATCCTTGTATATTTGAAATAATTCATAAATGAAATATATACTCTGATATTTAAATAACAAAATGATGTGTATGTGTATAACATTACCTGTCAAGAAAACTGTTTTATTGAAAATAACATACTGGTAAGTGAATCTTTCTGTTCTAAAAATTCCATTAAAGGTAATATTAAAATTGGAGTTATCTTCCTTTGTCTTGTTTGTTTATAGAATGTATCACATGCATATCATTCTGTAATAACATATACATAATTTTTTCTTGTCAGGTCACTCTGTCACCTCAATGCTGTGGTCAACATTAAGCCATCAGAGTTTTGTTCACCTGTTTGCCAATATGTATGTCTTCTGGTCATTCTCAGGAGTTATGTTACATTTAGTGAATAAAGAACAAATGGCTGCAGTTCTTTGTAGTGGAGGTAAGAAATTTTGTTATTGGACTAAACCAATCTGTCTTAACCAAACTTTTGAGTAAATATGAAGACCTGTTAAATATGATCATTTATTAGAATGGATATTGAATAATTAGCTAGATGTGTGGTAGAATTGAATACATATACTATCCTATAGATTTTAAATAAAGCGAGATTTAATGAAACAGAAAATGAGAGAGAAAAACACATATAAATGATATGTTACCTTAACTTAATTTCACAATATTGTTTTGCTTTATTTCCAGGTGTTATTTCATCCCTGGCCAGCTTTGTACATAAAATTGTGATAAAAGGGACAATGCCTTCACTCGGAGCTGTAAGTTTATACAATATATAGATTCATCCTACACTTCAAAACATTGTTACTCTGAATTCTATAAATATATCATTGTGATCAATTCTTTTGAAATAAATTATAGGTCATAGCATGGTGATATCACATGGGTTGACTCTTTTGCTACCAATATTGACCCTACGTTTTCAGTTGGATGTTATAATGTTCGATCCGATAAAACATAGGTAAACACTAGGAAATAGATTAGGTAAACTAATAAAAAAATTATGATAAATCGATTACATAACATGTATTTAATTTTGAAAATGTAAGAGAGCTTTGATGGTTCTGAACTCCAAGGAATTGACATTAAAAGTTCAAGTTATCAGTGTTTGGAGTTGAATCATATCATTATTTATTGAAATTTTTCTCTAAAAAAATTGGTTTCTGTGTTGTTAAACCCTTTCTTGTATCTTGTGACAATAAATGAGACTTGTTTATTTGATAAATGTTATTTGAAACACCTTTGGTATGGTAAATTATTAGTGTTTTGTAATTGTTGGTGTAGGGATGCATCAAAGGGGATATAAGAGCATACAATCAAAATGAGGTCCCTCTGACCAACATTTCATTCTTTAAAGATTAAAGGTAAATTAAGTTCAAAGTAAAGAACTGGTATTCAGTTTATAAGATATATAAAATCATATGAACAATATTGTTAATAAACAGCTGAAAGAGTTTTTAAGAGCTTCCAACCAAAACTACAAAAATAAGGTAATTCTTCCCTTCAATTTTATAACTTAATGTAATGATGCATCTGTGTAGAATAATATTTTCCAACCTAAATTCACTCACTCTTACATATATTTCATGCCTCATAGACCTTGATAAAGTTTTATTTTCAAGAACAGTTCTCAAATACTAAATGACTGACTTGATGTAAGGGTGCATCTATAGGAGCATTGCAGGTTCCCTTCAAAATAAGAACAATATATGACTTTAAAAAGAACCTGTTTATTTCAGTCTGGAGCTATTTGTGCCATGATAGGATTAGTTTGTATGGCAAATCCTGATTCTCAGTTGACTATAGCATTTATAGGAGATATCCTCGGTTTTAGTTTTTCTGCAGAAAAGGTGAGTGAGTTAGCCAAGCTAGTGAACAAAAAATTCTTAAACAAGTTTAAAATATTCACTAATATATATCCAAGGTCTGAATATCTTTTGTTCCTCTTTCTTGAAATTTGTGTACCTGCTTCACTTCATATTCTGTGTCATCTTTGGCAGGCATTGATTCATCAGCTGTCTTTTTCATTAATCTCTGGTCAGTTTTCCAAAACTTGTATTAGAAGTTAACAGGTTTGTACTTGACATCGAGTTTGATTTAAAAAGTAATATTGTTAATCTGAAAGTAAAGACAAAAAACAAAATTAAAACTATTTGATTGTGCATGAGGAAAGTTACCTTATTAAGAACACTCTGGGTTAAACACTTGATTTATTCAAAACAGTAAAATCTTTTTTCTGTATTTTTCTTGGCAAAAAGGTGTAATTGAGGTGACCTCTAGTCTTAAATACAGTTTAAATCTGTTGTAAGCATCATGCTGTAAGAATTTTCTTCTGTCTTGATTCAAATAACAAAATAAAATTCTCAACTGTTATCCAAAAATACATATCATTACTGTTTTAGTGGTAATTTCCTATACTGATTGCTATGAGATTGTTGTATGTTTTTAGTGGTAATTTCCTATACTGATTGCTATGAGATTGTTGTATGTTTTTTAGTGGTAATTTCCTATACTGATTGCTATGAGATTGTTGTATGTTTTTAGTGGTAATTTCCTATACTGATTGCTATGAGATTGTTGTATGTTTTTTAGTGGTAATTTCCTATACTGATTGCTATGAGATTGTTGTATGTTTTTTAGTGGTAATTTCCTATAGTGATTGCTATGAGATTGTTGTATGTTTTTTAGTGGTAATTTCCTATACTGATTGCTATGAGATTGTTGTATGTTTTTAGTGGTAATTTCCTATATTGATTGCTATGAGATTGTTGTATGTTTTTAGTGGTAATTTCCTATACTGATTGCTATGAGATTGTTGTATGTTTTTAGTGGTAATTTCCTATAGTGATTGCTATGAGATTGTTGTATGTTTTTAGTGGTAATTTCCTATACTGATTGCTATGAGATTGTTGTATGTTTTTAGTGGTAATTTCCTATACTGATTGCTATGAGATTGTTGTATGTTTTTAGTGGTAATTTCCTATACTGATTGCTATGAGATTGTTGTATGTTTTAAGTGGTAATTTCCTATACTGATTGCTATGAGATTGTTGTATGTTTTTCAGGGATTATATGGACTGATGACATTTGATGCTTTAGGACTGTTACTAGGATGGAAGGTGTTTGATCATGCTGCACATTTAGGCGGAGTACTCTTTGGAATGTATGTAGCACAGTTAACAGATTTCTATTTCTGCTTACTTTAAAAAAAAATCAAAAAAATCAGCTTTATGAAATTCTTTACATTCAAGGATTAGGAAATATGTAAAATTTGTAGTGTACATGGGAGATTATCATGCCCTGTAATGGTATAAATGGGAATGTTCTTGTTTGTCAAAAAAAAGTAAGATAACAAAAATACCGAATTCCAAGGAAAACCCAAAACTGAAAGTCCATTATCAAATGGCAAAATCATAAGCTCCTACCGGTACACATCAAATGAACGGAAAACAACTGTCATATTCCCTACTTGGCACAGGCATTTCCTCATGTAGAAAATGGTGGATTAAACCTGGCTCTATAGCTAGCTAAACCTCTCACCTGTATGACAGTCGCATAAAAAAAGATTGAGTCTTCATTTAATTTTAATCCTGGTAGTCCGTCTGTCCATCCATCCCACTGTCTTTGCATATTCATCCATGTACAATTATTAACAGATGTTTATGAAATTAACATCAAAGGTCTATATTAGCAACTTGTCTCAAACAATTTAGAAAATCAGTGTCAGCCAACTCCTTTTTAAAGGCAGTGCTTTAATGCCTTTCTAGTTGCCGTGTTAATCTTTCTTTCCGCGATATCCAACTTATC
Organism: Mytilus californianus; assembly: GCF_021869535.1. Taxonomy (NCBI): domain Eukaryota; kingdom Metazoa; phylum Mollusca; class Bivalvia; order Mytilida; family Mytilidae; genus Mytilus; species Mytilus californianus. The sequence goes on along the minus strand of NW_026262690.1, from coordinate 28,601,523 downwards.
TACGTGGGGGGTCATTAGGCTCCAAGTAGATCCGGAAAATGTTGATTCTCTCCTCTTCTTATTGTGATATAAAATGTTTTTTGTTTCATTTCATTTACATTGGGAAATAGAGAAACGATCATTGTGTTTTGTTAGTTTTAAAAACTTTTGATATATTTGTATTTTACATTATAAGCAGTCAACCGATTGACAAACTAGAATTATTTGAATTCCGTGTGCAAAGAGGTCGGGTTAATTTCGAGTGTTATCTGCAATCTAGATGTTTATAAATCATTTCAGTCGTTGATATAATAATTAAAGGTCGACTGAACATGAATTATATTATACAATTTAAAGCGCATTTCTGTTTATGCACGCGAACCCGTCTAACGTAACTGTTATTTCGCGGTTATATAAAGTAGCAAATTATCGTTCCTGAATAGGTGGCGCCGTGGTAGCCGATCCTGTTCTTCAACTTCCGGTTTCTGCACTGTGCAACTATTACAGTTGCATTTTTAATTAACGATGCCAAGTACATGTTGTTGTGTACCTGGATGTCATTTAAGAGGAGGACATGCATTTCCAAGTGACTTAAAAAGAAGGAAAAGTTGGATCAACGCCATGGCCCATACGCAGATTGGACGAGAACACGATGAAATCGTGGAGTCCATCTCAATCAGCTGTTGTTTGCAAGGCACATTTTACTGAAAAAGACTACGTGCAGGAAACTATTCATGGTAAAACTCTATTTTCTTTTTAAAATATATAGTTATATATGTAATCGCCATGCGAATAAACCAAAATTTGTTTACAACCGCAATTATGGTTTTAGAATAAAAGGGGGTGGTTAATTCAAGACGTCATAATTTTTTGGATTACGATTCAATGTGATCTGTTTGAGATTTTTTGGTGCTTGCTACAATTATAATGATTTCTTACAAGAGGTATATCATACTGAGAATTATTTTAGCAGTAATTATGCTAATGTAGTAATGACAGGAATGCATAAGCTATGCCTCATAGACTTTCTTGAAAAATATCAATGACAATGTTAACAGGAACAAAACAATGACATGCTCTCATCTATATTATAGTTATCTAGGTACAAACATTGTATGTTTGTTGCATACGTCTCTCATTGTTTGTCCTCATTAGAGCTTATGTTTGTATGTTTGTCAATATGCCGAATCAAAATAAAGTTTTACTTACTTACTTACTTACTTTGGATTTACATAACATACATTTTGATGTACATTGATTCAGGCTAACATAGTTTTATCCAGATTGTAATGAATAAATCTAGTTAATATTTTGCCAGGTAGTACAAAGTATGCATTGCTAATGGAAGTTCATTTAATTATCAAAAAACTAATGTTTTATAACCTTTTTCAGGGCGCAAACCCACCATACAGAGACTAAGGTCTACTGCCATTCCCAGCCTATTTTCCTGGATTAAGCAAGAGACTGAATCGTCCACAAAAAGAAAAATCAGGGCAGTTTCCTGTGAAAACAAAAGAACTAAACTTGATGAATATTGTAGTAGAAATCTAGAGGAAAGTTTTGATTGTAAAGTTGGTTTTCCTGAAGAAGTCATTCATACTGCAGACAGGATTTATGACTGTCCACCACCAACTGCCGAGCTAATGTTGAGCTTCACAGATGGAATTACGCAAACACCATCAATGCCTATATTTTCAGCAGAGAATTTTGAAATGAAGACACGTGACACAGCCAAGCATTTTTATACCGGTTTAGAGTTGTATACTAAATTTTTATTTGTTTTCAACACACTTGGTCCAGCAGCACATTGTTTGAGATACATATATTTTCAAATTGATAGGGTGTCATTTGAAAATCAGTTTTTTATGACTTTGATGAAATTGAGGCATTATACAACCAACTTTGAACTGTCTAGATTCTAGATTGAAACTAGTGTTAAGAATATTGTGTAAACATGGATTGTTTTTATGTCTAAACAGTGGCTTGAGGCTAACACTTGGCCATTAAGTGGTTTAGTCAGGTATTTTTCGCCATCCAACTTCAAATTAAAGTATCCTACAACTTGGATTATTATTGACAGCACAGAATATCCCGTGATAAAACCTAAAGCTCCTAGAGCTCAGGCAACCTTTTCATCATATAAAAACAGAAACACTGAAAATACTTGTATGTTCGACACCTGGTGGTTTAGTCAACTATGTCTCTAATGCATATGTTGGTTGTACCAGTGACTGTGAAATAGTTGAAAGATGTAGAATAGTTCAATTATGTGATCCAGGTGACAGTGTGATGGCAGACAAAGGTTTAAATGTGCAAGATTTGTTTGCTCACTTTTTTCAAAAAAAGAAACAGAATTAGTTTCAAAACTCTTATACGGGATAGAAAAGTCTCCAATTAACACGTGCACATAGAGCTAATTATTGGACTTGGCAAAACATACAAAATTCTAATAAATCCTATGAATGGAACTGAAACAAAACTTTCATCTGAAATAACATTTAGTTGTTTTATGTTGTGTAATTTTAGAACTTGTATTGTGCCAAAGGATGCATAAATAAAAGTGACACAATGAAGTTTGTTCTGATATATATATATAAATATTATTAACAATTACATGCACATGTAAATTGTAATGCATATAAAAATAAGGAGATGTGGTATGATATTCAGTGAGTTTATCGAACCAAAGTGCATAAGAAATGGGTTAAGCAGTTACAGGTGTTACTGTCACCGTACAATCTCCAACAATTAGAAAAACTTGTACCGTGTAAAAAATTTCAGAGATCTTGCAACTAAGTTTGACTTTGGTGAATTGTTTATATCTGTTGATGTAAATATAAAAAAGAAGATGTGGTATGATTGCCAATGAGACAACTCTCCACAAGAGACCAAATGACACAGAAATTAACAGCTATAGGTCACAGTACGGCCTTCAACAATGTGCAAAGCACATACCGCACAGTGAGCTATAAAAGGCCCCGAAATGACTATGTAAAACAATTCAAACAAGAAAACTAACGGCCTAATTTATGTACAAAAAATGAACGAATAACAAATATGCAACACATCAACAAACGACAACCACTGAATTACAGGCTCCTGACTTGGGACAGGCACATACGTGTACATACAGAATGTGGCGGGGTTAAACATGTTAGCGGGATCCCAACCCACCCCCTAACCTGGGACAGTGGTGTAACAGTACAATATAAGAACGAACGATAAAAAATCAGTTGAAAGAGGCTTAACTCATCAGATGGATAAATACAAGTGGACGTGGCCGGGTAGTTGTACATCCAAACAACAAAAAGACACTAAGTACAGATCTGAGAGTACTCGCATTTACTGACAGCTAGTTCAAAGCCACTATCAACTGATAAAAAAATCTTGCATCTAAGACTAAATTATCAATCCGTAAGCTCCCTTTAGAATTTTATAAATTTTAGATTTTACATTTCTGAGTTATGGGGTTTTATTCATTAAAAAAGGGGGGATTTTCCAGTTTTTGGACAACAACTCAAAAATGCTTTAAGCAGTTCGCATGAAACTTTGGTGAATTATTTATAGCTATTGATGTAATCTCCCTATTGATTTTCCTAAATTTCAAATATGACATTGAGAAGAAATTGAACTTTATTTGTTTATAGTCTGGCAACAGATTTATTAAGTATTGCGCAACAGCACAGTGTATTGCACAACAGCAAGAAATCTTTAATTGAATATAAATTCAATTCATATAACCAATTTCAAGTTCTTTGACTACATTTATTCAGAAACTATAACATGTGAAATATTTAATTACAACCAAATTCAGACTTGTATCAAGCTTGAATATTGTGTCCATTTTTGCCCCAACTGTTCAGGGTTGGACCTCTGCAGGTGTATCCAGCTGCGCTCAGCGAATCAGTTTATTTCTTAATTAAGAACTCCTTTTTGTCGAGCCTGTGACTTTTAACCCAGAAAGCTCGACATAGGGATAGTGATCCGGCGGCGGCGTTAGCTAACTTCTTAAAAGCTTTATATTTTAGAAGGTGGAAGGAGTGGATGCTTCATACTTTGTATATGGATGCCTCATGTTACGAAATTTCCGTCAGTCACATGTCCAATGTCCTTGACCTCATTTTCATGGTTCAGTGACTACTTGAAAAAAAAGTTGAGATTTTTTGTAATGTTAAATTCTCTCTTATTATAAGTAATAGGATAACTATATTTGGTATGTGCGTACCTTGCAAGGTCCTCATGCCCGTCAGACAGTTTTCACTTGACCTCGACCTCATTTCATGGATCAGTGAACAAGTTTAAGTTTTGGTGGTCAAGTCCATATCTCAGATACTATAAGCAATAGGTCTAGTATATTCGGTGTATGGAAGGACTGTTCAACTGGCAGGTGTTATCTGACCATGACCTCATTTTCATGGTTCAGTGGTTATAGTTAAGTTTTTGTGTTTTGGTCTGTTTTTCTTATACTGTATGCAATAGGTCTACTATATTTGGTGTATGGAATGATTGTAAGGTGTACATGTCTAACTGGCAGGTGTCATCTGACTTGACCTCATTTTCATGGTTCAGTGGTCAAAGTTAAGTTCTTGAGTTTTGGTCTTTTTTTCTAATACTATATGCAATAGTTCAACTATATTTGGTGTATGGAAATATTTTATGATCTATTTGTCAGTCACGCAGGTTTTTTTTACCTTGACCTCATTTTCAAGGTTCATTGCTCAGTTTTAAGTTTTTGTGTTTTGGTCTGTTTTTCTTAAACTATAAGCAATAGGTCAACTATATTTGTTGTATGGAAGAATTGTTAGCTGTACATGCCTGCCTAGCATGGTTCATCTGACCTTGACATCATTTTCTTGGTTCATTGGTCAATGTTTAGTTTACTTGGTTAATGCTAAGTTTATGTGACAGTTGTAATAAAGCTTTATATTTAGGACTATCAACATAATATCAATGATTAGTAAAGATGGCGAGACATTTCAGCGTGTGCACTCTTGTTTCATTCATAAATTACTTTATACTTGGAAATATAATTTTGCTTGGAGTTATAGTTTCTAAAAAAAGTATTGTCATTGAAAGAGTTGACATGTTGCAATGTACATTTATTCTACATAGTTCTATGGTACCAAATCAAAAGTTTATATAAAAGAAAGAAGTCAAAGGTTTCCCATCATAGTTTAGTTACATACATTTTTTTTGTACCTGAGGTCGTTGAATATAGATCATTTTATATAAATAAGGAGATGTGTTATGATTGCCAATGAAACAACTATCATCCATACATTGTACCTACCAGTAACAAACCACATTTGCGAAGTTGAATAAAATACAGTTGATAACATTTACTTATTACTAAAAAGAAAATGCCAAACTATTTTAAACAGTATTTGACTATAAACATAGATAAAAAAAGGTACAAAGTGGACATAATGCACTAGTTCATAAACAAGTGAGAACAATCGCCTTCATATAGTGCTCAGAATATGACATTCATAAAACTTGTTCAATATCATTAGAGAACTCTAAATCTTAAATACTGAAAGCCACCTCTGATAAGTACAATGTACTATGCAAGATAATGATATAACTGGACTAAAAATACACACAACCTGTAATTAACTGCCTTTACAGCGCTTTCGCGCTTTGATTAAGGATATGTGCCCCTTGGAAATATGAATTAAATAGAAAATTGCATTGTAAGTGCATTGCATGAAGCTTACATTTCCTGAAGAATTATTATGAAATTTATATCAACAATGTTTGGGGCGAGTTTGAAAATTAACGCTGATAAATTATGTTCTTTGAAAATGTAAATGAAGAATTTGCATTGTAAGCACTCTCAAGCCTACATTTTGTGTTAGATATTTATGAAATTTATATTAAGGTTTTTGATTCAGCCATGCTGGATCTATGCGATCACTCTGGTATTGGAGATGGTGCAGAATACTAAGTTGAAGACATATCATGAAACTAATTATGTGTTTTTATTACTTGCAGAAACTTTTTACACCATTTTAATCATCAACTGCAAACTTTTACATGTTATTTGCCCTTAAATTAAGAAAAGAATGGTCAAATAGTGACTTTATTTTAGTTATACACTTGCATAAAGTTCCTTTCTAAATCAAAATTTATGATGATTTACTATTTATGAATTAATTTGAAAAAGTATTTGTACATCAATTGAATCAGTTGATAAGAATTTTGAAAGTATTATATTAGTATCTTGTGCTTGTGTAAATTATTGTTCAATGATATGTAGGTCAACATGTGTATTAATATATCTAAGTTGATTCCCACACTTTTTTGATATGGGATTACTCCAATTCTTTCCATAGGCAAGTAAGAGTCAGAATGATTATTAACTGTCATGATTTTCAAATAAGTATTAATTAGAAACAACCCCAGGCTTAATTCAAAACAGTTAATATCTCATGACCTGTTAAATAATTAAATAGACACAATTTATTACACACCTAACTGAATACACACATTCTTGACTTCAATAGTAAACCTACAAATGTATTATTTATTTTGATCTACACTACATTAAAATATTCTGTTAATTTTGCTAGCTAGCTGAATGATTAATCTGATGTGTTTTTTTTTCAAAGAAAATACTTAAAATGAAAAAAATATGTATAAAAAATGCAAGCAAATTTTTATTTTACTTGTAAAATCAGTGCCATTATCATCTGACATAAGTCAATAATCAAGTTCTTATTAATTAGTTACAATAACCAGAAATTTTGTTGAAATATTCAACAAAATTGCATAACTCTTACCTGAGCATTTTCTGCAATAAAATTTATTTGTTTGTTTTACATTTATATCCCATTATATGTTGCTATTTAACAGTAATTGGAAATATCTCAGAATAAGGTATTTGTACATTCAGATTTGAATACAGGAAATGTATTTTTTTCCTAATGAAGAATGAACACCAATTTAGATAAAAAATAGTTATTATTTTTTTTAATTTTTGTTGTTGAGAAAGTGCATTTATAAGGCCTCTTTCTGGAAATTATTAAACCTGTCATTATTAATGGCATATAAGAAATATATTACTTGTTTGACGATTTTCCTTTCCATTCTTGTCAAAAATAAAATCTGACCGAGTTTGAAAGATCAGTATATATATCTATATTTGCATCAATATTGCGAAATTCCCTACCTTTGGACAATAACATAGATATTTTACAGTAAGATTGGAAATTAAAAGAAAAAAAAATTTAGAAAAAAGTATGGTCAGAAAGAATATGAGACTAGCTATGAATATGGCTGGATTACAACATCAACGATGCTTTGATTTTTAAATGCAATTTATATTAAACATTGCATTGTAACACTCTCACATCTACATTTCTTGTGGGATTTAAAAAAAAATATATATGAAAGAATTCTATGAATAAGGTCTTTGAAAAGTTCTATAATCAGTGCAGATCTACATTTTTTGTCTCCCCTGCGAAGAAAGTAGTAAAATGCAAGACAGGGATTATAATCTGGCTTGCAAGGTCTACATGTCTGTCAGATAGGGTTCACCTGACCTCGACTTGATTTCATGGACAAGTGATCAAGGTTAAAGTTACGCGGTCAAGTCCATATCTCTGATACTATAAGCAGTAGGTCAACTATATTTTTGAATGAAAGTAAGGTGTACTTGTCCGACTGGCAGGGTTTCCCCTGGATAAATTTTCTTTTTCGCCACCTCTTTCACCACCTCTTTCGCCAAAACAATATTTATTCGCCACTTTCAATTTTTTTCGCCAACATAATTTCCGTTTTAAATTTTCCTACTTGCTAACAAAAAATCAGTTTGCAGCATTGTTGTCTTATCTATTATAATTCTACATATCTATTTTTTAATCTTCAATGTACATTGTAATAAATAAACACTCATTATAAACATTTACTTTTTAAAAGATACTGTAAAGTTGCAATATAAATCATAAAATCATCATATTTGATTTCTGGGAACACAGGATTCATCTTTGATAAGTTCATCAGATACTTCCCCTCTAGTTGAATGATAAAGGCTGAAATCAGAGATTTTTTTTACTTTTGAACATTTTTCTTCATAACAACAGTTTTCTTTTCTGCACCAATGTTAAAAAAAAGTTGAGAACTATACTCGTGCGTCAGGGAAAAAGTCTGAGAAACCTGAAAAAAAAACAAGATGGACAACCAACTGTTATATTTCTTTCGCCAAAATTCTTTCGCCAATGATGAATTTTAATCGCCACAATTTTCATTTTTTCACAAAATGCAAAAATGGGGATAATCAATGGAAACCCTGCCATCTGGCAGATATAATCATAACTTGACCTCAATTTCATCGTTCATTGGACAATGTTAAGATTTTGTGGTTTGATCTTTTCCTCAGGTACTATAAGCAATAGCACCACTATATGTAGTGTATGGAATGATTGTTTGGTGTACATGTCTGCCTGGCATGGTTCATCTCACCATGACTTCATTTTCATGTAAGTTTATTTGAAACTTGCAGTAAAACCTTCATATTACAGACTTTCAACATGAATTCAATCGTAAATAAAACAGGTGAGACCTTTCAGCGTGTGCAATCTTGTTATTTTAGGGGACTTAGAAATACTGGGGGTCCGTCTGTGCATTGTCTTGTTAGTGCTCTCACGTGTGCAATTCTCATCAGATTTTTATGAAACTTATATCATACGTTTCTATCAGCATTGTCTCGGACAAGTATGTAAATCAATGCCAATCAACAATTATTAAAAGAGTTGTGGCCCTGGGAAATATTAACTATATGGATATTACATTGTTAGTGCTCTCATGTGTACAATTCTTGCCAGATTTTTATGAAACTTATATCATAAGTCTTATATCATAAGTTTATATCAGCAATGTCTCAGACAAACTCGAAAATCAGTGTCGATCAAATATTTTTAAAAGAGTTATGCCACTTGGAAATATTAATTATACAGAAAATTGCATTGCATTTGTTATCAAGCCTTCATTTCTCTAAGATATTTATAAAAATTTTAGAGAACAAAAAAAAGTTTATTTTAGTTGTTGCCCATGGACAGATAAAATATGTGCAAAGAAGGGGACATTGGAAATCTGTTCTTTTATTATGCTTCTTTTACTCTGGTAACTCTTAAAAATTATCTTTTATCTAAAAAATAAATGTGTATGGTCTATGTCATATTTTAAGAGCTTTTAGAAGAATCACAAATGAATTTTGTGTCTGTGAGAAAGGAAACCATCATCATTTTGTGGCAGCCATATCATATTGTTCCTTATTGGCTCTTGCATTATAATTAATTATTATCTGGCCTTGATTGAGTAAAAAAGAAAGACTTAGGTATGCTGTTACCTACGGCAGCGGCAGTTTAGGTCAGTTTAAGGGAAGCCACTAATAATGTAGTATGCATTTAAATAAGCATTGGCAGATCTCATTTCCATGGAGATTATTTGGCCCTGTCCACTCAGTCATAGTCGATTGACTTTTAAACTTTTGCATATTTTACACGTCAAAGTTTGTGATTAGGTCAGTTTAAGGGGAACCACTTATGATAAGTCAATGATATTTGGTATGGATGTGTATAAGCATTTGCACATCTCATTTTTATGGAGAGTATTTAGCCCTGCCCCCTAAGTCATGGTCTATTGACTTTAAAACAGTTTCTTGGCAAAAGCATTGGCATATAATTTAGTCAGATGACCTTGACTGCTATTCACAGTTCAATGATCTTTTATAAAATCTGTACTACAGTCAGTATCTCAGTAAACATTAGTTACACTAATAGGTCAACTATAAAAGTCTTTTGAATTATTGTAAGGTGTTCATGTCCATTGGTAGGAGTCCATGAACTTGACCTTTTTCATGGTTCAATTGTCATCATCAAATTTTCATGCTGATGCCAATTACTTAGTAACCATGACTAAAAGGTCAACAAATTTTGGTCAAAAGAATGATTGTCTGATAGAATTAACTTGACTTCTTTCAGTTCAATGATGTTTGATAGAATTATCTTGACTTTGGCCTTCTTTCAGTTCAATGATCAATGTAAGGTTGTCAGAATCAGAGCAGTATCTCATTTTCCTCGAGTAATAGGTAACATTTATTGGGTCTGTAGTAAGGTTGTCAGGTGTACAAGTCACTCTGACAGAGGCTATTTAATTTTAATCTTGTTTTCATGTTGCAAAGATCAGTTATAAATTTTAGTTTCAATTTTTTTCTTCAAGATTTAAGAAATTGTCAATTTTCCAAAGAAAAATTGGGGGTCACAATTGCTAATTCTTTGTATATAGTCTTGCGCAACAGCACAGTGTATTGCACAAAAGCAAGAAATCTTCAATTGAATATAAATTCAAATCAAATAACCAATTTTAAGTTCTTTGACTACATTTATTCTGTGTCAGAAACCTATAATGTGTCAAATATTTAATTACAATCCAAATTCAGACCTGTATCAAGCTTGAATATTGTGTCCATTTTTGCCCCAACTGCTCATGGTTGGACCTCTGTGGTCGTATCTAGCTGCGCTTGGCGAAGCAGTTTATTTTAATTTTAGTTTCATTTATATGTTTCAGAGTTTAGTGTGACGTCAATTTTCACTGAACTAGTACTCAACAGCTGAAGCCCGCCTCCGGATACGGGATTTTCTCGCTGTGTTGAAGACCCATTGGTGGCCTTGAGCTGTTTTCTGCTCTTTGGTCAGGTTGTTGTCTCTTTGACACATTCCCCATTTCCATTCTCAATTTTATTGTGTATAAAAGTATATAAAACAGTGTGTTTGTGTATTTTCAGATGGTATTGGAAGTATGGTAGAGACTTGATCTGGAACAATAGAGGAAAAGTAATGCAAATGTGGCATCAACTTAGAGGAAAGCAAAGATAGAAACTTATACTAGGACAAATATATTTTATTAAAGATCTTATGAATCATCATTTTATTCTTATTGATTAACAATGCTTCACTCATATGATGTATAATAATACAACTCTAGGAAAATTGAAATTTCAAGAGATAGTTACAGTCATAATTGATTTTTAACAAACTCAATTGTATTTATGTCGCACATTGACAGGGTCAAAACGGATGGCATAGGAATGCTGTTTCCGTTGGCGGCAGTGTCAGCAACAATTTATTAGTTTGTGATTAGGTCAGTTTATGGGGAACCACTAGTGGTAGGTCAATGATATTTGGTATGCAGTTGTATTAGCATTGGTACATCTCATTTCCATGGATATTGTTTGTCCCGTCCCCTCAGTCATTGTCTATTGACTGAAACTTTTGCTTAGTTTACATGTATTAGTTTGTGATTAGATCAGGATATGGGGAACCACTAGTGGTAGGTCAATGGTATTTGGTATGCAGTTGTTTTAGCATTTGCACATCTCATTTCTATAGAGATTAATGACCCCGCCCCCTCAGTCATGGTCTATTGACTTTAAAACTTTTGCTTAGTTTACATGTATTAATTTGTGAATAGGTCAGTTTATGTGGAACCACTAGTGGTAGGTCAATGATATTTGGTATGCATATGTATAAGTATTGGCACATCTCATTTCCATGGAGATTGTTTGGCCCTGTACCTTCAGTCATGGTTCATGGACTGAATATTTTGCTTAACTTATATGTTAAAGTATTGCTTTTTTAATTTCAACATTTACATTTTACTATCAAAATAACAAAAAGGTTAGACATATCTGTTAGACATATCTGTGTTAACAGTTTATTTAATTGAAATAAGATATTTTAGATGAGGTTTTAATTCTTGACTTTGTTATTTCTTTAATTACAAACTATAGTTTCTTATGAACAATGCTAACAAGGAAGCTTTTATACCAAGGGTGTCTTATGGTAGTTGAAGTCATCGTTTGAAAACCTATTTACCCTGTTTCAAAATAACAAGCTTTTTAAAAGACTATTATAAATTGATAGTATATAAATGAAGGAACTAAAAAAACAGCAAAAAATGAAGGGTCCGTGTGCTTGTTTTCAAGATATAAGCCATTGAAAATTTGGCGGGAAATGATTCTCTCTAGACTCTTCATACATATAACATTGGCACATTTTTTCTTTCAAAAACAATGAAAAAATAACAAAGATTTTATAAGATTTTCAAATATGGCTTTCTAAACTATATGTAATATAATTATGAAAAGAAATACAGGTGTTAGCAGGCAAAATTTTTAATGGCACTACATGGATAAAACCAGAGGATTCCGAATATCTGGCAAAAAAATCAAAAACAAAAGGAGCGAACATCCTTAATTACCATGAGGAACACAAAAGGTGCTTCTAGCGGAGCAGGAACTGCTTACCCTTTCTTGTAGGGTTTTATTGACTGTTGTTTGTCTTTTCATTGTGTTGGCCAAGGTGTTTTATGTTTTTCGTCAACAGATGGTTTTTGATTGCTTCATTGGTATCCATTCCCCCTTTTTTTACAGCCAAAAATTCACTTTACTGAAACTTTTCCTCTTATTTGCCTATAGTCAGTCTAATATTAATAGAAAACCTTTGTCATCCACTTTGGTATGTGTACTTCACCTTGATAGAATATGGTTTATGTTGGAGATCATTTACAAACGTAAAAGATAGTCGATTTCCTATATTACTTTCACTTATATTTCAGCATGAACTAACTAACCCCCCTTAGCCTAACTCTCCTAAATTGGATTAGTTTTGATCATACATTTCTTATCAATTTTTAAGAATTAAAAATTATTCCTTGTTTATACATGAATAGTAGTAGGTAGTCGATTTCCCAGAGGCTAGCTTCCCTTGAGACAATGAGGCAACTGCCTCACTAAATTTTTATCAATAAAAATAGAGAAGATAAAGATAGATAAAATATGTAACTTGTATTCCAAAGTAGAGTTCAGATTGAGGATGGTTCAAAACATTGACGGCTCTATCCTTAAAGCGAGCATTCCTCAATTAACTTAAAAACTAATAATCAATTATATTTCCTGAAATGACCAAGATAGATACAGATTTCTTGTTTAGAAATGGACAATGTAAACCATGTTACAAACTTGATTCAAACAAGAGGTCAGAACTATGAAACTGACATGATGCTTTATTTTTGTTTACATTCGATAGATGTGGTTTTCAACAGACACTTTGCATTCCCATGGGAACCAACTATTCTGCCCTTCCACCGATATGTTTCTTGTTTCACATGAGCAGCTAGAGCTTCATAGTTCAACTAGTTAAAATATCCAACCATGTATCTCGCAAACTTGTAAAGTTACAAGACGTATAGTTGATCTTAAATATCACCGAATCAGTACAACAGCAATTTATGGGTGGCCAAGATTTTGTCAGTTAATTTTTGTTTTTGATCAATCATTGTTTAGCTTTGAATACCGAGAATAAAATTTTAATCAAATAGTTTCATTCAAATGTATATAAATGATCAAATGCACATTTAAAAAATACTATGATAAAATGCACATTTAAAAAATACTATTATTTCATGATAAAAGACAGGAAATCCGCTAAAAGTAACAATAAGAAATAACAAGCATTCTGAGAGTATTGCATGGCAATACATAGTCCCCTACCGGTAAAAAATTCATTGTACTGGATCAAAATTCTAACTTGATCAATAACTTTGTCATGGTGTAAACTATACAACAAATATTAAATGAATATCTTCAAGCACGAAGAAAAAAAGTGTGGAAAACTTATTTGCCGGACTGACGGATGGACAGACAGACAGGCAGACGGAGTGTAAACCTAAAGTCCCCTTCGACTTCGTCGGTAGGGGACTAATTATTTTTACTTCCGAGACTAATTGCCGAAATGTATTTCCGGAGAGGGATCTACTTTCAGGTGTCAGACCACCAATTCACTCACTCCAATTTAGAACGTATATAAAAGTAGCCCTTTCCTTGACAAAAAAATAGTGCTTTTGATGTCATTGTTTACTTAAACTAACCAACAAATTTGCAGAAATGACACTTTTGTTGAAAGAAAAATATATGTAGACCATTTTGAGACAAAATTTACTTGTCCATGAGTTTGCATTAAAAATTGAGGATGAATGGGCTGCATAATATACTTATTTAAGATTTCCAAAAAAAAACAGGGGTTATTTTTAGCAGTACTTGTCTTCCGAACGTTAGTATTTCCTTACAAGACTACAAACATAGGTTGAAAATTGGCATGTAGAAAGATGATACATGTACAATTCCGGATATACCTGGTTTCTATCAAGTTGAATTTAAGGTTAAATATTTAGAAAGCTGTGAAATTTGCAAAATATGGTTGAATAGATTGGGATTTTGAATTGGTGGTCCTACACCTTTCATATTGAAATTGACGGTAACAATAAAATTATTTTTACTGTTTCCTGCAGTTATTGTTATCGACTTATCGTATACTTCGGTTTACATAAAAAATATATGAATAGAAAATTACTAAATTAACATAGCAATGATAATTTAAACACTTATACATGATAAGAAGTATTATAGCTATTTATTTTGTAGGCACTTCCTGCACGTCCAGGTATGTAACCTTATGTGACATTTTGAGGCCAACACATTTTAGGTGATAACACTCCAGACATCCATCGCAAACTATAGATTCATATATATGGACGTCAATACCCACTCTTATGCTATGCCCTTCTTCTGTTTTTTTAGCATTTTACATGAAAAAAAAATGGTTGATCCATTACTCCTAATGAAATGGCTATTCCATAACGTGATATGATTGAATGCGTGAATCTAATCATATTAAATGCAAGCAAATTGAAATTTATGTAAAGATATGAAAAATCCTGTTTGTCAAATAAGACTGCCCAACTGTAATTGTTCATGTTCATGAATATCTAATTATCCTATTTTTATCCTGCAAAATGAATAATGCAGTCGAAATTCGTGCTCAAGAATATTGTACCTGGGGTAACGATATCTTACTTAAAATAGAATATTGTAAACATTTGAAAGAAGTAAAAGCACTCAAGATTCTTATCAAGAGAGAAATAGAAGACAAAAAAATATGATTTTAATTGAAAGTAAATTAAATGGTTATGATGAAAAAAGTAAGTTACTTTTATACAAAATTATAGAACTTGGTCAAGATAAAGAATTTGACTTAAGGTACCACGATTTTATTATATAAGTGACCACAATCTTGAAATAGAAAGGATAGATATTTTAAAATCCCTCGAGAAGATAGACTTTGTAAACTATGGCATATTCTTCCTTAGAATTACCTTAGAACTTTTATTAACACTCTAGGCAGTTTACACTGTAACAAGAGGCAGACAAATGATACAAATGATATTTTACAATGGTGAACAAGATAGAAAGAAATATACATACATAGTTCATTATACCTAATTCTCTGTACACAAGTATACAGTCACATTAATAACACGTGAAAATCATTCAGAGGTGTGATAATGGGATTTCAGATCGCCAGTCGAATAAATGTAAATGATGATAATATATTCATAAGATGGGCTTTATCGAAAGCTTCTGTGTTTTTTTTGTTTTTGTATCCTCTTGATTTTAGTTGTTTTCTGAGTTGTCCCAAACGGTAGTTGAGTGTGGATTTCGAGGGGGAAATTCGCTTTAGTCTGATGGCTTGAATGTAAAAAATGCTCCTGGAGCAATGTTTCGGGTGACAACTTTTCGGAGAGAGAAACTGGTGTTTGTCAGTTTTCTTTGTGTGGAGATCAGTTGTCATGACCCCGTTTTTTACAAATGTGGTGGTATCGAGAAACGCAATTTTCTCGCTCGAAAATTCAGATGTAAATTTTATTTAATGATGGAACTTGTTACAATGATCTAAAAAATCTTGTAGATGTTCTGCAGTATCGTTCCATTTCATGTCATTATCATCAATAAAACGGAGCAAAGACAAGGGTTTGTATGACACACCCAAAAGGATGCGTTCTTCAAGATCCCCCATAAAAATGTTGACAAAAGAAGGTGCCAATTTTGTTCCCATACTAGTACCGTCAATCTGTAAAAAGTGCTTGTCGTTGAAAATAAAGTTGTTATTTTCAAGCACTATAGCTTAAGTTACTGAACTAGACAGTCAGTTGGTGAATGTTTATCCTTTCGAGTGTTCCATACTTTTTCACACGCGGTTACTCCTTCATTTTTCGGGATATTGGTGTATGAAGAACTCACATCCATCGAAACCAAAATTGTGTTGTTATATATATTTCTTGACTGCATTAGTGATTTTTTTGTCCCATGTTTATTTAAATTCAAATTGCAATAAATATCTAAAGTCTAGAGCTTTAAAACTTGGTATTTAGAAAATCCTATGTTGTTCCACACATTTTGGTTATTTACATGACACTGTATCTTAATTAAATAAAGTGCGGCGCCGGATTTGCAAATGAGTGTTTTGCAAATTTAAAGCGTTCAGTGTTTATATATTTATATATATAGACAAGGTCGTTAAACACACCCATCATTACACACTATGCTGAGAACCTATACTATTGAATATGTTTTTTTTTCTTGTCTTAAATATGCATGAAAAATTCGTCCTTCATGTAAGGCAAACAGCAATCAAACCAGTATAAAATTCGACTGTTTGCATTTGTAAATGCCGCAAACATTTTTTGCGACATCGGTTTGCCATAATCGTTCATTTTCTATCCGCATCACGTTCTTTGAACTGTGCCAGGCTTTGACTCCCGAGTTTCAAATCGTTTGCCTCACTAATAATAAGGAACAAGTTACGCCACTGCGAAATGTACTTTCTAAAATAATAGCATAACTCATTCTATACAATGCCACTACAAAATTTATTACCAAAATAATAGCATAACTCATTTAATACAATGCCACCAAAACGTAGTTTTTAAAACAATAGCATGACTCAATCTATACAATTTCACTACAAAACGTAGCTTCTAAAACTATAGCAGTACTCAATCTATACAATGCCTCTACAAAATGTAGAACAAAAGCAGACCTCAATCTACACAATGCCACTACAAAAGGTAGAACAATAGCAGTACTCTATACAATGCCTCTACAAAATGTAGAACAATAGCAGTAACCAATCTATACAATGCCAATACAAAATGTAGAACAATAGCAGTACTCAATCTATACAATGCCTCTACAAAATGTAGAACAATAGCAGTACTCAATCTTTGCAATGCCTCTACAAAATGTAGAACAATAGCAGTGAGCAATCTATACAATGCCTCTACAAAATGTAGAATAATAGCAGTACTCAATCTTTACAATGCCTCTACAAAATTTAGAACAATAGCAGTACTAAATAATGCCTTTACAAAATGTAGAACAATAGCAGAACTCAATCAATACAATGCCTCTACAAAATGTAGAACAATAGCAGTACTCAATCTATACAATGCCACTACAAAATGTAGAACAATAGCAGTACTCAATCTAAACAATGCCTCTACAAAATGTAGAACAATAGAACAATAGAAGTACTCAATCTATACAATGCCTCTACAAAATGTAGAACAATAGAACAATAGAAGTACTCAATCTATACAATGCCTCTACAAAATGTAGAACAATAGCAGTACTCAATCTATACAATGCTGTTACAAAATGTAGAACAATAGCAGTACCCAATCTTTACAATGCCTCTACAAAATGTAGAACAATAGCAGTGAGCAATCTATACTATACAATGCCTCTACAAAATGTTGAATAATAGCAGTACTCAATCTATACAATGCATCTACAAAATGTAGAACAATAGAACAATAGCGGTACACAATCTATACAATGCATTTACAAAATGTAGAACAATAGCAGTACTCAATCTATACAATGCATCTACAAAATGTAGAACAATAGCAGTACTTAATCTATACAATGCCTCTACAAAATGTAGAACAATAGAACAATAGCGGTACACAATCTATACAATGCATTTACAAAATGTAGAACAATAGCAGTACTCAATCTATACAATGCATCTACAAAATGTAGAACAATAGCAGTTCTTAATCTATACAATGCATCTACAAAATGTAGAACAATAGCAGTACTCAATCTATACAATGTCTCTACAAAATGTAGAACAATAGCAGTGAGCAATCTATACAATGCCTCTACAAAATGTAGAACAATAGCAGTACTCAATCTATACAATGTCTCTACAAAATGTAGAACAATAGCAGTGAGCAATCTATACAATGTCTCTACAAAATGTAGAACAATAGCAGTACTTAATCTATACAATGCCGTTACAAAATTTTAAACAATAGCAGTACTCAATATATGCAATACCTCGATATAATGCATATGATTTTTTTTATTACAAAAAAAAATGTTTTTACTTGATATAGGTTTAATGCACAAGAATTATAAAAATTTTCTTATCTAAAATGAAAAATGTGTTAAACTTTTAACCTTGAAAATATGCTCTTCAAATGACTGTATCAGTGTCTATGTTAGCAAATGAAGTTTCAATAACTCTTGATACAGTTACCCACCATACATATGCATGCATTGTATCATAGATCAAATTTATTTGTTCAGTGTTTGTTCACTGGTGTTAACATGTCTTTTGATTGAGTTAAGCCATTTCAACTGATATTTTATAGTGTGTCTTTCTATGTTGTGATGTTACACTATTGTTTCAGATAGGGTGAAGGTTTGGTACCATTAAAACGTTTAAACCCGCTGCAATTGTTTGTACCTGTCATAAGTCAGGAACCTGATGTTCAGTAGTTGTCGTTTGTTGATGTGGTTCATAAGTGTTTCTCGTTTCTCGTTTTTTATTTAGATCAGACCGTTGGTTTTCCCGTTTTAATTGTTTTACACCAGTAATTTTTGGGGCCCTTTATAGCTTGCTGTTCGGTGTGAGCCAAGGCTCCGTGTTGAAGACCGTACTTTGACCTATAATGGTTTACTTTTTAAAAAATTTGACTTGGATGGAGAGTTGTCTCATTGGCACTCACACCATATCTTCTTGTATCTATTGAATACAAATTTCAGCAATGAACAAAGTTCTCAAAATAATTGTTTATATTGTAAAATAAAGGTATAATCTGTTTTCACTTTATTTCACTCTCTTGACCTATAAGGACATAAGTTATTGCCATATCATTGTGTTGGCCATCCTATTATCGTTTCTTTTGCTTAAAAAAGCGTCGGGTCAAAAGCGAGATTTCGCTCTCCTGACCTATAAGGACTTAAGCTATTGCCATATAATTGTGTCGGCTATCCTATTATTCTATTTTTTTTACTTAAAAAAGTGTCGGGGTCAAAAAGCGAGACTAAAGTATACTGTTTCCGGTGGCGGCGTCAATATTTTTTTGATTAGGTCAGTTTAAGGGAAACCACGTATGATATTTGGTGATCATTGCTACATCTCATTTCCCCGAAGATTATTTGCTCAGTTCACGGTGTATATTCAGAACGATTGCTTTCGTATGCGATCGACGATAACGCTTGCTTTCCGATACGCGTAACGCTAGCTTTCAGATACGCGTAACGCTAGCTTTCAGATACGCGTAACGCTAGCTTTCAGATATTTGTTGACGAAGATGCAGGAGACACGAGATGATGAGATGAGTGATGCTTCAATCGGGTGGTATGCGGTGGTCTCTCTTGTATCTCACGGAACACTAGAACTATTTACTTGATAAAAATGTAATGCATACCATTATGAAAGTTTCTAATTAGGTTGTAAACGGTCCCACAAACACAAAATTTAAACGATTGAACACAAGAATGCATTCTTTTTGTATGAAGCTGTTATTAAGACAGGTTTCAAATCCTCTACTTACTTTCATTTCATTATTACTGCCCCGTATCTCAAAATCATTTAATTTAATCATAAATGCCCATTGAAAAAAAAAATCACAGGAAACGCTGTCTTGCAGATTATTTTGTTTCAGCGTCGTTCTGGGAAATGCTTTCTGATATTTAGGATGGAAAGATTTGCTAATCATCGGGCCAAAGGCAAACTATAAAATTTGGTTTTGTTTTTATGTTAATAAATTAAAAAACACTTTACGACACAGCAAAGGTAACAAACCGAAATGACACCTAACGTGATCGGCAATCAGTGGTCAAATCTACACTTGATATACCAGTGCATCACAGAAGTTAAACAATACTCATCTTTTTCGGTACCTATATATCTGTGTGTCAGGAGTTCTATTTTACGTTGTAAATAAGAATTTATTTTTCCGACATATTTCTGTTTTTATTTTGATTATTTTTGGAAAAGAGATAGTATATTATTACTGTCTTATGCTGAGGTAAATATGTGGTTTTCATGACTTTTGAAAAACTGTTATTCACTTAGACCAACGACTAAGGGGCAGATTATTTATTTTGCTACGTCTGAACCTACCCCCCTTTTCCCTCCATAATTCAAAGAATATCAATTAGACGTCCACGTAGTTCCTATTCTGTCCGCCGACAGTATATATATCTTTATTCTGATAAACCTTTGTCAATACAATGATATACAGAAGTTACATGTAGTAAATAGCACAGATATACATTAAAAGAAAACATAATGTGTACACCATTTACAAATATAAATCAAAAGATTCAGCCAGGAGAAGACACTTGAATTAATATGCCTTATAAATGAACATAGATTTTTTTAATACATTTTTTTTGGTCACATTCATAACTGCCTTAAATTTAATTATATTTGGACAATCAATATACTTTTTTTATCAATATATTTTTTTCTTTCTATAGCCATAAATGTACACTTCATTACATAATGAAATTCATCTCCAAGATCTTTTAAATCACATTGTCCGCATATTCTTTTATATCTCTGATTTTTTTCCATCTATCACTTTCTATTGGTTATCTATGGTTTATCAGTCTAAATTGACAGAAGGTGTCAATATCACGGGGTTCCAAAAATATCTCAGTACTTCTTGAAGCCATCAAGTTATTTAAAAAGGCGGTTGAGTTTGTTTGAATATGTGAATACCATGTTTGTTTAAACTGATCTTGGAGAAATGTTCCAATAGCAGTCTTTAACCAAATTTCAATAATACAAATTTGAACTAACCACACATAAGATAAACTAGTTTCATTAAGAAAAGATTCTGTACATTCAATAGTAAAGTTAACATGTATGTGATTGCTGATAATTTACTAGGTTTTCTAAGGATTTTAGATGCAGAAGAAGTTTACAAAATTTCAAATGAACTCTTTCTAATATTTCATTATTTCTAAATTCCCAAATTTCACAGCCTAAAGTAATTTTAAAAACAGGTTAACCAATTTATTAATTAAATCTAATTCAAAACTTATTGACAAACCATGTTGTCTCCTTTTTTGGTACCTTCATACAAGGCTCTCGTAGCTTTTTCTGCTAAATGCTTCTCATTTGCTTTAAGTGAGCCATTTTTAGAAAAATTGTAGTTGTCAATTTTACAATTTGTACAAAATTTGACTAAAATTCACTTATAACTTGTACAATTATTTGACTAAAATTCACTTATAACTTGTACAATAATTTGTAATATGGATTTGGTCGATTATTCTATGAAAAGTACGAATTTTTTGAAACAGTACAAAGCGCAAACCTGCAGATCATTGCGTTGTATATCATTGTCGTTCATCCACGATGTTAACATTTCCTTGGTGTCTATATTTTCCTTTTCGACAGACTTTAAGTTTAGTCGCCGATATGAGTGTGTTTGTTGACATTAAGTAAAATCAGTAAGTTACAATAAGCTTGCTTTCAGCAATAGCAGTCAAAAGTTTTATAGTTTGTTATTTATGTTCTTCAAAACTGTTTTGGCATACTTCTTTTTAGCTGTAAGCCCATTAAGCTTGTCCTTGGTGTACATATGATTGTGTTTTGATGTATTATTCTCTGCTATTTTCAGAACTTCTTCGACAAATGTATACAGCTGATCAACAATGCTGGCCATGTTTACACTATTACATCAACTGAGTAAATGACGAAAAGAGTGTAATAACACTGATTGTATGTTAACCTCTTGTTTTATGTGACTGGTTTGTGATCCAATTGGTGTGTACCAAAAATCTTGTTTATTTTTAAAAACCGAATCTTACGTACACAAAGCAGCTGTATAACTTTGATATATGAACTAAAATACACAAAGTTTACCATTGCCTTTCTTGGTGGGTTTTTAGGTACTTGGACAACATCATATTTCTTAAAAGCAAGTATCTATCTTGATCATTTTTCTTCAAAACTGTTTTGGCATACTTCATTTTAGCTGTAAGCCCATTAAGCTTGTCCTTCGTGTACATATGATTGTGTATTTTTCTCTGCTGTTTTCAGAACTTCTTGGACAAATGTATCCAGCTGATCAACAATGCTGGCCATGTTTACACTATTACATCAACTGAGTAAATGACGAAAAGAGTGCAATAACACTGATTGTATGTTAACCTCTTGTTTTATGTGGCTGGTTTGTGATCCAATTCGTGTGTACCAAAAATCTCGTTTATTTTTTAAAAATCGAATCTTACGCACACAAAGCAGCTGTATAACTTTGATATATGAACTAAAATACCCAACGTTTACCATTGCCTTTCTTGGTGGGTTTTTAGGTACTTGGACAACATCATATTTCTTAAAAGCAAGTATCTATCTTGATCATTTTTCTTCAAAACTGTTTTGGCATACTTCATTTTAACTGTAAGCCCATTAAGCTTGTCCTTGATGTACATATGATTGTGCTTTAATGCATTATTCTCTGCTATTTTCAGAACTTCTTGGACAAATGTATCCAGCTGATCAACGATACTGGCCATGTTTACACTATTACATAAACTGATTAAATGACGAAAAGAGTGTTCACAAACACCTGCATTTATGGCCACTTTTTAAACAATCAAGACCCTAAAATTATGAACAGTTGAAAAGTGTTTAAGAAGAGTTGAATACAAGAACTGTTTCCTCAAGGCAATTAAAATTTATTACTGTTAAAAATATATAAAAGGCCATAATTTCTATCATGTTAAATTATCATATATCCTTCGTACAAATTATAAGTGAACTTTAGACAAATATGAATGAATGCTTTATTCTAATAAAGCAAATGCTATAGATAACATATACATATTAACAATATACAAATTTGTAGTGCATGTGTGAATAACATACCTGTATATGATAAACACTAAAAAGTTCTAACCTGGAGGAACCTTTCCTTGGACGTTCTTAATCAATTTACACAGTTTATCAGAATTTTTAATATGATTACATTGTTTGAAGAAAATAGTAATGTTAACATTTTCATGACAAAAAGGGCGAAGCATCATTTCTAACATTATTAAAGTAGCTACATGATATAGTGGTATTCGTCACCAATTTCCATCGTGTCACAGAGAGGACACACTCTTTCGCTTCTTGGCAAATTGCATTTTTTGAGTTTGAATAATCTATAGCACAATGCCTTAGGAGATTTGAACATTTCTGAATACCAAAATTG
This sequence comes from Mytilus californianus, assembly GCF_021869535.1. Lineage (NCBI taxonomy): Eukaryota > Metazoa > Mollusca > Bivalvia > Mytilida > Mytilidae > Mytilus > Mytilus californianus. The sequence continues at coordinate 28,578,138 of NW_026262690.1, read as the reverse complement.
TATAAATTGATCCTTAGGTTTCTGTTCTACACGTTTTGAAATCCATATTGACGAAAAATCAGTTTGGTTCTGCTAAATATTTTACATACCACAAACATCTAAAATATTCTTTATAAATTTTAACCACTTAGATTGATAACCGTAATCTGTGTAGTAAACATGTAACAATTTATATAATTATGCGGAACATTTTGTTTCATTTCCTCTAACCAGTCTACAACAAAAATTTATCATACGTACCTTTATGTGAAACGATATAGGAAATATGCCTAGCTCACCATATACAATTTAGTTAGGTGTTGATTGTTTCAAATGCAACATAATTTTACAAAATCGCAACTGTATACTTTCAAGAACATCTAAATTTTCAAAACCCCAAATTTCTGATCCATATAATATTACAGGTTCTACTATTTTTTTAAAACAAATCAGTTTGACATTCAATAGATAAGTTATTTCTTCTAAATTTCTTCAATAATCCATGCATAGCTTTAGTTGCTTGTTCTTTAAGATACTAACTTGTTTACGGGAATGACCCACTTTTACAAAAGTCAAAAAGATACCAAGATATTCATAATTTTTAAATATTTCTAGTTCTCTATTATTCAAAAAGAAATTAGTATTTTTTGACATGCTGCCTATTGAAAAAATAAAAATTTTAGTCTTATCCACATTTACTCTAATTTTCCACATTAAACAATATTGTGAAAAATTATCGAGCATAAATTGTAAATCTCCAACAGACTCTGTTAATAAAATGGTATCATCTGCACATAAAAGCAAAAATATTTTGAATATACTGAAAGTTCATTTTCAGCATCTTTGTTGATAGATTCTGCACCTCTAATACCTTGTGTTTCTAAATATTATTGTAAATCATCTAGATACAATGAAAAGAATACAGACGATAAATTTTCTCCCTGTCTTACTCCAATTTCAGAGAAAAATGATTTCTGAATTTTCATTGTTATGTTTGATACATAATTTTACATCTTTATACATATTTTGTATAATTCTTTAAAATTTGCCAGTAATATTTGTTTTAACAAGTTTAAAAAATAATGAATTACGGTGAACAAAAGTCGAATGATTTTTCAAAATCAACAAAAGCACAATACAAATTTTTTCTTTCTTAGAAAGAGTATTTCAAATAATGCATATGTTCCGGACCATATGAGTATTTGGACCATACGTGTATGGTCATGACCATATGCGTATACTCATATGGTCCGATCATACGCGTATGGTCGAACCATATGAGTATATACTCGGTTGGTCATTAACGGACCGGACCATATGGGTATTAATACCATATAGGTTTTTTTATAAATAAAAACTTCACAAAGCTCATTCTCCAAACCAAAAACGGCTGAACAGTTACTAAATGTATATTATTTGTCTGAATCTTCGCAAGAATCAATTTAAAGCCCTTTATCCTGTCAACTGTTTCGTCCGTAAGTGAAACCACAGTTTTTTTTGGCATTGACCTTCTTTTCTTTTTTCCTGAGTGCTTATATATTTTTTTATATTTGGTCAATAGCTCCTTAGAAATAAATTTTTCTTGTTATTTTATAAAACAAACTTCTTCTAATTTCCACTTATTTTTCATTTAATTGATGTGTTTTCTCTCCGATTCATACCATTTTACTGTTATTGTTAACTTAGATCGTATGAATAGGAATTAGAAATCATAACTTATATCAATTTGAAATATTTACGAAATTCTAATTTACTAAAAACCAATTTAAATACTAAAAAAAAAAAATGAATTTAAAAAAAGAGGATTCGATGTACTAAGTGCTTGCGAGTAAAACAATTGACTTTTTATTCAACACTTCATTTAGATATTTCTAGAAGTTATTTTCCAAAGTCGACATTTCTGTTTTGTAAGAACAAATCGATAATGACCACGCAAAAAAGATTATATTATATTATTACATTTGTAGCAATGAATGTACATTGATTTCCCAGTCAAATAAAAACCGATAGTTTCACATTTGAAATAAACGTGGTTATTTCACTCTCTGACGTCATACAACACTAGGCGTTGTCAAGACGTCGATAACGTCGGATCAAAACAAATTGTGAATGCGTAGAAAAAAGATATAGTTCCTTACATTTTCTACATTAATTTCATAAAAAAAAGCCATTTGCCAATGTAATAAAAAGAATAACTAATCAAAGAATTCAAATATCGAAAAATATTCAACTCGTGACTGAACAACACTGATAATTAACTCATGCGCTACGCGCTTTCGTGAATTAATGTGTTGTTCGGTCACTCGTTGAATATTTTTCTCTATTTGAATTCTTCGATTAATTATTCTATAAATATTTCTAACTTGTGAATAAAATTCACTTTATGTCATTAATCATGTTGTAATGGTTACCATATGATTGTATAAGTGTAAAATTCATTTTTAGAAGCACTTTTATTATAACACCTTTTCAATGTTCATCATGTTAATTACCCGGACCATACGCGTATGGTCGGACCATATGAGTATATATCAATATGGTTATGACTATACACGTACGGTCCAAATACACATATGGTCCGGAACACATACAATACAAATAATGTGATGATTTGTTTAGTAACCATATCAAAACCAGCTTGGTTTTCATGCAATAAATTATATTCTCTATAAAAACATTTAATCTATCATTCAAAATGGATGTAAAAACTTTTCCAAACAAGATAGCAATGTTCAGGATTCATCTTGTCTTCTTTATTTTTGCACTCTGGTATCATGTGACCTATAAGTCATGCTTCATGCAAAATTCCTGAATCAAAAACTAAGTTAAACAATTGAACATAAATATCTATCATACTATCCAAAGAAGAACATATATATTCATTAATCATTTTATATTCTCCTGGTTCCTTATTATTTTTTGCATTTTTTTACAGCTGTTTTCATCTCATCTTTAGCCATTTTTTTACATTTAAAATTTCATTTGAATTTTCTTGGTCCATATTATTTTATATAACAGATTCATATCTTTTGTCATATTTATTTTCATTCAAATCTCTGAAAAAATCGAATAATGTTTCTAGAGAAATTGAAGTCTTGATTTAAAATTTTCCAGAATACTTCGGAATTTTTCGCTCTTATATATTTCATCTTTTTTCGCATGTTAAGGTTAAATATGATTAGATTTTTATAATAGATTTCAGCAATTTTAACTCTATGTTTGAATAAATTTGAACCATAATGTTTATATAGCCGTTTAGCTTTCCTAAGCTCTTTTCTAGCTTTATAACAGTCAGAATTAAAACATAACTTGTTTGATTGCTTTTTAGTATTTTCAAAATTTTGCTTTTCACAAGTTAAACCAAGAGAATTTTTTGCAGATTCAAAAAGTATATCAGAAATTGTATGTACAACTTGATTCACGTTGTCTTTATTAACATCCGTCGTATTTGTATTCAAAATGTCTAAATTTTCTAGAATTGCTTGAACTCTAGCTATTTCAACATTATTTTTAAAATCTAATGATTTCTCAAATTCCCATGGTTTAATTTTTACTGGAATGTTTCTATTACATTCATTGTGATGTGTAAATTCATACCTAATCTCTCCCAAAACCCGGCAGTGAAAGTGGTGAACGAATATCTGAGTACAATTTGCTGAATTCTAGTATTTCAAAATTTTCAACAATTTTCAATAGATAAGCGGCCGTACTTAAAGCATAATCTACTACACTCAAACTTTTGCTGGTGAATTTCTCAGCTCCATCATTTCTAATTCTGCCATTATATATAAAACATTATTATTTTTACAGAAATCAATAGATTTTCTCCCAAAATTATTGACTACTAAATCAGAACTATTTCTATTTTTGGGGGATATACAATTCATCTAAAATTTCAATATCAGTAACTTCTGTATATAGACTACTTAGATGTATCTTTTTGCCAAAATATTATTGTTCATGGCCAAATACACGAAAGCTAAATTTTTTGTTACAAGCTGGGTCAAAAAGAGTAACAAAGAAACTATGGAATTATTCAAAGGCGGCATGTGAATTAAGATCGCAGATTATCATTTATATATGTTGTACAAATGTATGTGTTATCATAAGTTATATCTGCATCATTTCATTGTTCTATGTATTCTGTTATATTTGTCATATATGTATACACCTTGTTATTTTGCTAAAGCAATGTTGTTGCTAATGCAATATAGATTCATTCAATGAGTAATTAGCTTTGTGATTAGTAATTTGCCTTGTAATTATTAATTTTATTCACGACTATCAAATATTGTGTGTAAAGTTTGCAAAATTTTAAATGACGAGGAACACTTTTTTCTTCATTGCCAAATCAGCAGTAATACTAGAAATTCCTTTATAAATACAATTAAAATCCATTATCCTAATTTGAACCAGCTAAACTCAAGCTGTAAACTATTTTAAATCCCAATAAAGATTTTTTGTCTAGTGTTGTGGGCAATATAAAGCAATCCATATATATAAAAAAGAAGATGTGGTATGATTGCCAATGAGACAACTCTCCACAAGAGACCAAATGACACAGAAATTAACAACTACAGGTCACCGTACGGCCTTCAACAATGAGCAAAGCCCATACCGCACAGTCAGCTATAAAAGGCCCCGAAATGACAATGTAAAACAATTCAAACGAGAAAACTAACGGTCTAATTTATGTACAAAAAATGAACGAAAAACAAATATGTAACACATAAACAAACGACAACCACTGAATTACAGGCTCCTGACTTGGGACAGGCACATACTTACAGAATGTGGCGGGGTTAAACATGTTAGCGGGATTCCAACCCTCCCCTAACCTGGAACAGTGGTGTAACAGTACAACATAAGAACGAACTATAAAAATCAGTTGAAAGAGGTTTAACTCATGAGATGAATAAAAATCCAAATACTACAAATACAAGTGACGTGGCCGGGTACTTGTACATGTCTATTATGTTTGCATTTTAACCCGTCAATGTTTTACTTTTTGCAATTAAGTTATGTATTTAAAAAATAATTGTTTTTTACAAATGAGAGATGTACCCTATCTATTCTAATATCTTTTCACTTCTGGAAATGTCTTACAATTTCCAACAACCACATCTTGACAGGTTAACCTACACAACTCTTTGTTGCATTTAATTTTGATTTAATTCTTATTTGTGATGGAAAATTATCAAACTGTTTACTCAACTGCGACTTTATTATGACAGAAAGGCTTGAAACATTTACCATCATTATTGAAAGAATAGCTCTTCAACCTTTTATGCATATAAGCATTGGCCGACAATGCACGATAAACAGCAGAAAATATTCCTAAATAGGGAATGCCTATAATATCCTGCATGTTTAATAACCAAAGCTCTAAATCCACTTTCCCGCATAAACTTGCTGGATCAAATGCTTCACGTAACCTGAATTGCTCATCATACAACTTCCATAAAAGAATGCTAATATTTCGCTTTGCACCCAAAACAACAATCTTTAGTAATTTATGGATCTACTTGGATGAGCTGTACAATATACATGTACACTTATTTAACAGATGTTCATTGCCCAATGAAAGAAACGAAATTTATTTTGTGTATTGTGTAACTAATTTACCCCTTCTAAAACTAGCTTACGTGTACCTGGCTTTGAATTATTGGTTGACATCAATATACCAAAATTAATATATTGACATTTTACAACTTTTTCTCAGATACCTTCAGAAACATTAAAAGCTATATCAGTGTGCATGCAAACATTAGTTATTTGATAAGACTGACTAATTGTATTCAATGCCACTGACATTGCAAAGTTTAAGGTAACATTACCTAATTAATGATCTCGACTGGTTCTAGTGTTAAAGTAAAAGTATATGTAGTATCATCTGTACTTGTAGTGGTGTATACATCTGCCGTTGTATTTAACATTCGGTTGAAGAAGGCTGATGTGGTAAATGCTAATACTATGTACCCCCGATTTCAGGCGGAAGCCCAGTTGAAATTAAACAAAAGAAATGGAACTCTTTGTTAGAGAAGGTAAAAAAGTAAAATTGGTATATTTTAATTGTTTACATCTCTTTCTATGGGCTTTAAAAGTTTAATAAAGGTGCATAATTTAGGATTTTTTGCATCTTACATATGTGTTTTTACATGAATTATAGTATGGACTTTCGAGATATTTGTAAACTTTTAAATCATAGAAAATTTTTCACAAAACAGTCCAGTCGATTGTGGTAGGTGCAAATACAGTTGGATCTTTTTTGTGCATTAGCATGAATTCCGCCGAAAAAAAATCCAAAGAAAGATAACAGATTGGCCCTTTTAAAGCAGTAATTTGCATCTCTGCCCGCGGCGACAGTTTTTTGGAAAAAACCCCGAAAATGGGCAATAATTTCATCAAAAAGAGAAAGTCGAGTACACCTTTTTTTGTTTAGGCGTGTTTGAGATGACTATTATGACTTGAAAACGAATAAAAGAAAAATATTTTACACATCACCTCGCTTCAGATTCTATTAATTTTATATTTTGAGGCTCTAGGTTGATATAATAACATTAAAAATTTACAGTACTAAAAAATAAAATATATGGGTCAAGTGAAATACCTTTCTAGTGAGTCATAACAGCAGAATAGGTGTGTTCGAAAAACAAATTTTTACTAAAAGTACTTGACGACAGACTTGTAAGTTGGATCTTTAAAATGCATATCTTCAAAAAAACTTCATTTTTTGTGTGTGTTATCTAGGATAATTAGTCTTCAACCTCTGAAAATTTTTAGTCTGCCCTTCCATGAAATATTAAATTAGATTTTTTTTTTAATATTTTAGAACTTTCGAAAATTCCACCTGACAACAGATCAGATTAAAGTTTTAAGTTGATCAGATGCATAAAAGTGCATTAAATGATGCTAAATAGCTAGTAGATACATTTATCTTTTAAAATACAACTTGCATATAAGGATCGTAATTATTCTATGTGGATATATTTATCGGTTTCAAGAGCTAAATTGACAGCGCGTCATCACTGCAAACTCTTCCATTTTTACGATTATAAAAATTAGGTGGCGTTATGGGGAGATAATTTTGACGAAGTAGAATCCTGACTGATTTGTAACAGATTTGGTTGCTGTTTAACTGTGGTACAGATACCAATATAGCTGGTAGTCTTTGGTTGACTTTCTTGCAGAAGCTGCAACTGACAGTTATTGGTGTGGTTTGCTTTTTCCTGCTGACTGTCTGAGCTAAGCAGACACGATTGCTAAAAATAAACTCAGAATTTTGTAACACAATATAAATATCAATTTATATATATATATATATATATTTTTTTAAATACTTCAAGTGACTTTGTGGAACACTCCGAAAATGGGTGACCTGAAAATTCTTTAGATTTTGTATGTGCATAATTTTTTTTCCTCCAATTTTTTGTATCAATATACAGCAAAGATTCACATTTTTTAGACTTCAGTTTCACAAGCTTCTAATGCAATTAGCTAGATCATTACTGAACACTAAACATCGTGTATTTGCATGTGGATATTTTTATAACACAGTTTAACAAATACTTTCTTTAAAATATACAAAAGTTGTTTAAAAATAACTTTTGATCAGTATCGTCACCTGCATTGTTTTAAAGATTATTATTTATTATTGATTTCTCGACTTTTTATAAGGGTGGATTTTCTATTGTTCTCGTTCACTATATTGCCCACTGCTTCATAACTACAAAAAAAATGTGTTTTGCATGGCAACAAAAGTTACGAACACTAATAAAATTCAAAAGATGTACATTTTGGGACCAATTGTTGCTTGCTTACCGTAATGCAAATATACATATAATGAAATCATGAAACAAATTACCAATGTAAAATTTGATAATAATCAATAATCACAAACAACTCATCCGTAAATATGAATTAGATTTATAAAACAAAACCATCTCTATATGATTGTGTCATCGTCACAGTTAAATGTTGCAGCCACAGGCTTGTTGCTCATTTATTTTATTTTTTATTTTTTATTATTTTTAATTTTTTAATTTCTTCTTTTTAAATGCACATTTAATTGGCCTCTATATAAGCCCAGTAGTAATTTTACAATCCTGGGTTGATCAGCCTGTAGTGAATCTTGAAAACTGACATAAAAATGCAATTCACTGCAATAGATACAACACGAACACCAAAATTTAAACATATGCGGTATTAAATTATAATAAATATTAGACAGATAAATTAATTATTATTTAGGCTGTGACCGGTTGTTTCTTCAAAACAATGTTATGTGCAATGCATACAAACTCTGTACTTTATCCTTAGTCAATGACACCCATATGTGTATGATTACTAATGAATGCTTAAAGGATAATTAAACAACACATAGGAAAAATTAATTTGTTCATCAAAAGCAAAATATTTTATGGCTGCCATAAATATGATAAAAACTGTAAAATTTGATGCCGTATGGAGGCATTTGAAGGATGTGAATTCCACTACAAAACAGCAGGAAATTGACCTATCAACACGAAGAAAAAGTCCTCACAAACAAAGATTATATTGCAAACTGCTGATATTATCATTTAGCACAGAAGGTGAGAAGCTAATCCAAAATCCTCACACAAGTTTAAATCGGAGAAATTCCAGAACTACGTAAAATCTAAATTGTACAATCATGTTAAATTTCCATTAAAACTGTCACAAATTATGAAGTCTTTATACAAGGTACTGGACCATAGAAATCTTACTGCTATTTTACTTCTATTCTGTAAAATCGTTCATCCTAACTCGTTCGCAAAATGCAAAAAGTTAATAGGAACCATTGAATCTTGTTATATAACTGTGAGTAACTTTGAATTTCATAGGACCTTTATTATTCCTGGTCTATTTAGACATTTAACTAAATAATCCCTGGAATAATTAGTCAAATGGTTTCAAGGAAACAACATAATTTAGATATATTTAAGATCAAATGTTTTAACTATTTAACCTTACAGAATGAAAATACCGGTAGACCAAAATCCACATTTATGAGTTCCGTTCACCATCAACCTGACATTGGATATACACACCAATAACATAGTTCCAGAGAAGAAATATCAATAAATTCCTGGAAGAAAAAAACAAAAAAAATAATACATATAAAGTTATTTCAAGACCAAATGTAGTGTATGCCAGCAGTGCTTGTGATCCATACCAGGGAAATCCCATAAAAAGATAGTGCAAAGAAGATCAGCGTGTTTCATTAAACATAAATACATTAGAGAACCTGGATCAGTTATTACCATTCTTTAGGAATTAAAATAACCGTAATTAGAAACCAGACGAAAAATAAAAAAGCTCTGCCTGTTTCATAAAGCACTACTGTAACATCATAAAATAGCCATAAATATGCCAGATAATATAGAACATCAAAATAGGACAACAACCAATATAAATTCAGAAATCTTCTAACATCAATCAACACTCACAAATACAGATTCTTTCCTCGTATCACCAAAGGCTGGAACAGCTTACCAACAAAACTATTAAATATAGATGATGCAGAGGCATTTAAGAATAGCCTCACATCTTACTTAATAGAGTAGTCTCGCAAGAAAATAATTCTAATATGCACATGTAAATTACCATATTGAATGGCTGATTTAGTACCTGCGCGATGGATACTAGACTCTGCATTTCAACGATGTAGTAGTAGACCGGTATCAAATGTATTTACCTAAGATAATGTTGTCAAATTGAACAGTTGTGTCTAAGCGGTTACTCAGATAATCTTTCGATTGATTAACCGGTTAAAACGTCGACAAATTTCAAACTAAGTCCATGCTGGCAGCCATCTTGGATGATTGATCGCCTACAAAGTTACAACACTTGGTCAGCACCTAATAAGGAATATTCGTGTCATGTTTAATTTCATTCAATTCAGTGGTTCTCTAAAAGAAGACATTTGTATGTATTGTCCATAGTGTCCTATGTTAAACGAAGTCCCCCGCTGGCGGCCATCTTGGATGATGGATCGGCTACAAAGTTACAAAACTTGGTCAGCACCTCATAAGGAACATGCATGGCATGTTTGGTTTCATTCCATTCAGTGGTTCTCTTAAAGAAGACATGTGTATGAATTGTCCATAGGGTCCTTTGTAAAACGAAGTCCCCCCTCTGGCGGCCATCTTGGATGATGGATTGGCTTCAAAGTAACAACAGTTGGTCAGCACCTCATAAGGAACATTAAAGCCATGTTTGGTTTCATTCCATTCAGTGGTTCTCTGAAAGAAGACATTTGAATGTATTGTCCATATGGTCCTATGTTAAACAAAGTCCCCCGCTGGGAGCCATCTTGGATGATGGGTCGGCTACAAAGTAACAACACTTGGTCAGCACCTCATAAGGAACATTCCTGACATGTTTTATTTCATTCCATTCAGTGGTTCTCTTAAAGAAGACATATGTATGTATTGTCCTTAGGGTCCTATGTTAAACTAAGTCCCTCTCTAGCGGCCATCTTGGATGATGGATCGGCTTCAAAGTAACAACACTTGGTCAGCACCTCACAAGGAACATTCATGGCATGTTTGGTTTCATTCCATTTAGTGGTTCTCTAAAAAAAGACATTTGTATGTATTGTTCATAGGGTCCTATGTTAAACGAAGTCCCCCGCTGGCGGCCATCTTGGATGATGGATCGGCTACAAAGTAACAACACTTGGTCAGCACCTCATAAGGAACATTCATGCCATGTTTGGTTTCATTCCATTTAGTGGTTCTCTAGAAGAAGTTCAAAATGTAAAAAGTTACAACGACGACCGACGACGGACGCCAAGTGATGAGAAAAGCTCACTTGGCCCAGGTCAGCTAATAATTACATAATTAACGTCCCTTTCTGACGAAACATTACTTGCGTTAGTAAAACCACCAAATGTGACTTTAAAGGTGTAAATAATTCTAAATACTCCCTGACAATATAAAAAATTATCAATTTCTTTCGGTTTTATATTTTAGTTCAATTGTCTTCTGCCTTCCTTGGATCCAAATTGAAAAAGGCTCGTTACGCCAGATTGTAAGGTTCATTAACCACCAATGAGATTATGGTCTACTTAAACTCACTAATAACCAAACATAACGTATATACAGCGCATCGTGATAACTGAATTTAAGTACAAGACTTAAATTCTATTAAATAATTAAGAATTCTCTAAATATACTGCCGTTTACCGGAAGGAACTTCCTTTGAATAAATCAAATATTAACAGAAATAATTGTCATTTCTAAGATTTAGATATTTCAGTGTTACACCAGAAACTCTACACCAAAATTTACGACAAAAGGGATTATTTTACTTCCTTATTGTTCATTTTTGGCACCGTTTTACGGTGTTTAAATATCCAAACTCGTTCGCAATGCCCGTGTATGTAGTGACGTTTTGGATTTCACTGTATTAAGTCAGGGATTTCGTAACCACAATATTTAAAACCTTTACTAAATTCTTCAATATATACAAAGATTTGGTCTGCAAGTTTGGCTGTACCTGTAGAAAACTTATTTCAAACGGAATAGTACATCCTAAATTTTAGAAACGATTCGGGTAAACTTTTCAATCCTTTAAATAAACTTATTCTAAAAGGTTACCAATTCAACACTGTAATTAGATTTTTGAATATTGATTTTATTGGTATAAATATTGATTTTGTTATCAGTAAATTAAAATCATACGAAATATTATTGTTATACACATATGCACTTTCACGGTACTACAAACTGTCGATACCTATATTTTGGCATTGCACACGGTCATGTTTTCCTCTGACTGTTAATGACGTATTTACACTAAATCCATTGGATGTTGGATGTGTACTGATTGATATTTTAGTCTTAATAACATGATTTTTTTATTAGTTGTTATTGGCCTTAAACTAACTGCGAGTACTCTTAGGTCTGTACTTTGCGTCTTTTTTGTTGTTAGGGATATATAAATGCCCTGCCATGTCCGATCTGTGTTTTTGTTAGATGTTTTTCTGCTTTGTTTCGATCTGATGAGTTAAGCCCTTTCGAACTGATTTTTATAATGTGTTCTTATGTTGTGCTGTAACACCACTGTCCCATGTTGGGGGAGGGTTGAGCGCTCACAAACATGTTTAACCCTGCCACATACTGTATGTGCCTGTCCCAAGTCAGGATCGAACCTGTAGTTCAGTGGTTGTCGTTGGTTCATGTCTGTCATATTTGTTTTTCGTAAATTGTTTTGTTATAAATTAGGCCGTTGGTTTTCTCAATTGAATTGTTTCATACTTTTCATGTCGGAGCCTTTTATAGCCGACTATACGGTATGAGTTTTCTCATTGTTGAAGGTAACCGCATCGGTGGTCTCGTGGTAACGTGTTCGCCTCGAGTGCGGGAGGTCGTGGGTTCGAACCCCAGCCGGGTCAAACCAAAGACTTTAAAATTGGTATTTGCTGCTTTTCCACTAAGCACGCGACATTGAAGAATAAGAACAATGACTGGTTGGCTCGGAGTCAGAATAATGTGTCCGGGTAAGGTGACATGTTTTCCTGCGGACTGTGAACTAGCACGTTAAAGATCCGGCTTAGCGTGTCGGTCTAGTACAAAGCAGGGTGAATATTCATATTACATTAATATGTTCTCGTCCTGAATATGCATACTAATTTGCCGCTGGACGTTAAGCAGTCATCCATCATCATCATCATTGTTGAAGGTCGTACGGTTGCCTATAATTGCTTACATCCACTTCATTTGAACTTTGGTGTATAGTTGTCTCATTGGCAGTCATACTACAACTCCTTATCTTTATACAAAACTAAATTGCTCTGAATCTGTTCCTTGTGAATTGTTATATAATATTGATAGCATTCATCCCTCACCTTTCCTAACTAACTTTGACTACATATCTCTTTCCCCTTCGCACTTTCTCTTTTTTTCACTTTGTTTTATCTTTGAAATTTTTACTTTGTCGCTGTGGTCGCTGTGCAGGTTAGTCGATTCAGTTTATGGGTATTTAGAAAGAATGTAAGGAAATATAACTTAATAGAATAAGAAGTGTTTACGAATGGAAATGGAATACCATTTTGTCTGTTAAAAAGACTACTAGTATTTGATTGTAAAATACAGGCAAAATTTTACAATATGTACAGTTTGAAAGTGTACCAGACTTAAATAATACCCACTATACGGAACATTTCATTTTAGGTCAGCTTGCCAAATGCAGCGAAAATTTTCCACTCGTGCTAACTGACAAATATATAAAAATATAAAACTTTGTTTTTTATCAAATGTTAGGTGGTGGATAAAAAAAGATGTGCTAATTTGTACAACAAGGGGCCTCAAGTTTAATGTATGCTGTTTTTCATGAGTTCATTTCTGTCGATATGATCTGTTGCCGGTCCGGCCAAATGCCGATTTGACCTGTTACCTCCGATGTGGCGTAGGATGTTAATTAACATCAAGAATAAAAACATATTTATCATCTGCATGTGGTCCGATGATTAGTAAACTGTTCAAGCTGAAAAAAGTCGTTCCCTGAAAACCGAAAAGCAGTCTTTTCCCTCTAAACGATGCTGAAACTTGATCATCTGAAAGACGGCGATTCATATGATTTTTTTAACGCACGTTTATAGTTAGATGAATGAATTTGGTGATACGGATAAAAGGAAAGTCAATAAATCATTTGTTAACTGGCTTAGTTTAAAATGTTGTATACAGTTTCATACAAAAGAAATGCTTTCTTGTGTTCAATCGTTTACAGTCTTGCGTTTTCTTCGTAAAAAAAAAGTATAAAATCAAGCTTTACGGTCGATTGAATCGGAAAGCAAGTGTTCTGAATATAAACCGTGCAGTCATTACCGCGTCCTCGGAGACGGTATTGGAAGTTGAACGATTCACAGATTTCGGAATAAATGTTTGGTAGGGGCAATTCGAAACTAGAGTAAAGGTCAATTTATCTATAGAAATTTAACATTTGTTTTTATAATGCAATAACACTGGAAAGGGGTAAATTTCTCAATCACCTGAGGAGGGTTTGGGCTGGGCTAGCCGATGTCTAGCTATCAAACCAAGATAGCAAAACGTGAATAAAATAAGACGAGAAACAATCAAAAGGGAGAAAGAAAAAAAACGACTCTTAGACGATAAAAACTTACGTTGGAATCCATGCCCGAAATACGCTCACACACATATTTTGATGAAATTTTCCAAAATCTTCTGGATTTCAACGAAAGGTATAGAAGGCATAAAGCACAGAATTCGATCAAATAAATATTTAGTCAGATATTTAATTTATCATAGCATGTATTATAATTATAATGTTAAAAAATCCTTTTGTTGACGTGTGTGCTATATGTTCCCAACCCTAAAAACCAATGGAAATTCGCCTGCTTTCTTTGTGTTTACTGGAAAATTGAAATTGATGCTAATTGTACATGACGTCAAAAAAAGATATATAATCTAGTAATTGTTTTAAGAAGGTTTCATTGTTTTCAGATTTAACAACCGTTAATTTGATTTTTTATGCAGGATTTAATACAAAATGAAGTAATATTTTGGCCTTGACAAACCCTTTTCCTAGAGTTAATTTATCGGAACTATCACGATCTGGGACTAGTACATTAACATTATTATGTCATGCTAACGTTAATTTTTTTTTTAGATCTCAACCCTTCTCATTTGTTGGTGTTATTTCAAGAAAAGAGCAGTAAACTTTATAAATAAGAAATACAAAGGGTTTAAATTATTTTTGAAACTCAGAAAAAAGGCAATACATATACTAAAACTTAAGTACAACTTTAAACAAAACAAAACATAATTACCTTTATTTCAAAACAATTAATCTTGACAATTTAATAACACATGAGAAAGAGATGTCATCCTAAATTAATAACATCAGCGGTTTTACGATGAAACTACAAGTATCTGTATAATAAAATGGCTGAACTATTTCATACTCTCTTGTCTCTCAACTGAACCTGCTGAACCTCGGTTAGGTTACGTCAGTAGTATGGCTTTATCCAGGTTCTCAATGGGAATGCATCATATTCAATCATAAGGTGTGGTGTGAACTTCTTATCGCCGGGCAGTGGGTGTTTTCCTCAATCAAAGTCCTTAGTTCAGAATAGTTGAATAGTTGAGAGTCGGGCGCACTTCCATTAGCACCAACACTGACCCATACGAAATTGTAGTCTGCGTCGTCGAGGGCGAGTAGTTTGATTGAGAAAAAACCTTTGTAGTTGCAGTACAGGGTACCAGAGTCCTGTGTGCACTTTATCCTCACGTGCTTGCCATCCAGTGCTCCTCCACATGCATGAGGAAAGTTCCATTTGGCTTGTAAGTCATCGGCAAGCTATTGCCACTGTTCGGATGTCCCGACGGCTGGCGTCACCTCTTCTAAGTACTTATATATTACAGCTTCCAATACTTTTGGAATGAACAAGCTAATGGTGTTTTTAGTCACTCGAAATGAATACATGAGCTCTGCATAAAAAGCGCCATTTGTGAGATAGCGAAGGGTGACAGCCAATTTCATTCCAGGCTCTAAAGCTTCTCTGAAATATATAAAAGTTGAAAATTTATAAATGTCATTCCTGCAATGATATTATAATTTTAATTCGCTTTCATTCGGATGAAATTTTCAATCATGCATAAACATGTCTATTTATCTAAAATTGGTGTTATGACTAATGTATTTCATTTGGTGTGAAGTACGGTTTAAAAACTCCGATAACATATCAGCGTCCACTCTGAGGAGGATTTTATAACCATTGGGTTCCTCTCTGTTGAGTTCCTGCAACTGTCTTTCATATTGCCTGTTCATATGCGCCCGTTGCTGTCTACGCCCTCTTGTTCGTCTTCTACGCTCCCTTCAAGCTTTGTCACAGCCATTAACCTGTCTCTCTGGAGCTCTAACCACCTTGCCCACAAATGCAACTGCTCTTTTTCCATGTAGATATTTTAAATGTATGATTTTACCTTCCGTGAACTACTGACTGATAACCAAGTTAATCGAAAATGTGTCCATCGGACACAGATAATGCCTCCGCTTACACATAACGTTATAAAGAGGCATTACTCAAGAACGGTAAAAGTGACGCCACCCAAATTCGAGCTTGATCTGTGTTTTATAGTTATAAGCATTGTGTATAAGTTTCATAATATTTGGTTGAGGCAAACTAGAGTTAGAGAACGGAAACTAATTCTTGGGACGTACATACGTACGGACAAGGGAAACACTTAATGCCCCTTCTGCTGCGGCGGGGCATAAAAAAATTCAGACGTTTTTATATTGATAATTGTACATACCCGACCGATTCCCGACTATCTCTACGACCCCTTTACGATCAGGTCGATCTGGTCTGGTCGAGATCGGGCTGAGATCGAGTATAGTTGAGTTGGTCTAGCTAGTCGAGTAAAGATCGTGTAGAGGTCGTGAATTGGTCGAAATAATCGAATATGTCTTCAATTAGTGGTCGGGTTGGAGTCGTGATGGAGTCACTAAGGAGTCGTGAATGGTCGAGTTATAGTCGTGTTCAGTCGGAGTTATAGCGTTCGGGTAGAAGTCGTAAACAGGCCCGATCAAGAATTTGGTTACGCTTGGTCGTGAGAATTGAGGAAATCGGGATCATCGAGTTGATCTGATCGGCAGTGTGAACCTAGCTTAAACCACTATACAATTTATATACTATGAAAGCTATTCTGCATGAATTAAATTACAATGCAAAAACATTTTCAAATATCATCATCATAGCTTTTTTTAAAAGCTATCACTTGTGGTCAATTGATTTTGAAACCTTTGCATAGTTTACATGTTAAAGTGTGTGATTGGGTCAGTTTAAGGGGAACCACTTATGACAAGTCAATGATATTTGGTATGCAATTGTATAAGCATTGACACATCTCATTTCCATGGAAATTATTTTGCCCGCCCCCCTCAGTCATGGTCTATTGAATTTGAAACTTTTGCATGTTACAGTTTGTGATTATGTCAGTTTAAGAGGAACTACTTATGATAAGTCAATAATATTTCGTATGCAGTTGTTTTCGCATTGGCATATCTTATATCTCCGAAAACAATTGACCCTTTTCCTTCAGTTATTGTTCATTGACTTTGAGTATTTTGCATAATTTACTTGTTAAAAAGTATTGAGTTTTTAATTTCAACATTTCCATTTTACTATCAAATTATATTCAGGCAAGACATATCTATGTGTCAAAAGTTTATTTACTGTAACATGGCTGTTTGAATTTTCTGATTCATTTCCATGATTAATAGCTATCAAAGAAGCAAATTTGAAGTTTATCAATGCCAAACTCCTGGACGGATTTTTCAATTTTTGTGTATTTTCTTTAACTAATATTATTGTTAGGGGTGTTAGATTGATAAACTCTTCACAGTGAGCCACATTTGTGTTTTTTAATACAAGCTTTTATTCATGCTAATTTTATGCATATGTTTGTTTGTAGGTTTTATACAATTGTGCCTCTCTGAGACCGTTTATTGTCATATAAAACTATTTTCTGCTTGTACTCAAAGCTATCTGTATTAGATTTACTTGTTAGATGATAGCCATACATGGTTTGGTAAAAGGATTATTTGCGCTCTTTTCGCCTCGAAAGAATTATTCTGATTAAAGCCTTACCGGGGATTTAGATTGAGGACTGATAAAGCAAGCTAATATATTACATGACCAATCGTTCGATAGCTCAATGCAAATATGGATACTTATCTTATCACATTAAGTCTGACTGATAAAAATATAAACAAATTCACACATGTATCATGGAATGAGGTCAGTACTTCCGACATACATATAGAAGGGAAAAAAACAATTGAAATGTTACTTTAAGAGGTAAGAAAGCTTTGTTATTATTACTTGGGATTTGTAAATCGCTTAAAAGATGGTTTTAACATGAGCATTTGGAAGCACATTACACACAACAGTGTGAGTTGGCAGTTCTTTGTCTAAACTGCAAAGTAAGTTGGTCACTTTTGCACTTATTAACACGTCTCTTTAACCCATCGAACGTCTTTAAAACATTTCGAACGTCTCTGTAACCCACCAAACGTCTCTGTGACCCACCGAACGTCTCTGCAACCCATTGAACGTCCCTGCTACCCATTGAACGTCTCTATAACCCATCGAACTTCTTTAAAACATTCACAACGTCTCTGGAACCCACCGAACGTCTCTGTAACCCATTGAACGTCTCTGTAACCCACCGAAAGTCTCTGTAACCCACCGAACGTCTCTATAACCAATCGAACGTCTCTATAACATATCGAACGTCTCTGTAACCCACCGAACGTCTCGATAACCTAGTATATCGAACGTCTCTGTAACCCACCAAACGTCTCTATATCGAACGTCTCTGTAACCCACCGAAAATCTCTATAACCCACCGAACGTCTTTTTAACTCATCGAAGGATTTATAGGATTTTATAAATCGAGAAAACACAGTGGGTTAGAAATAAAAATTCACGAGGAGCTAAACTAATCTTGGAAAATGGATCAAAAATTGAAAGCCCACAAAATCTGCTACGAAAATAAATGAATTATACAGGATGCGTAGGTTTGTCGGTTATTATTTTTTCTTTTTCTTAGTTTTGTTTATCTTTTCTGTAATTCTTCTATCTATTTATTGTATCTCAATGGTGGGTGATTTCTTTAGCAAACGCCAAAGAAAGGACTGCAAGATCAAAACATATCAATTAAAAAACTTTTAAGATGGCAAAGAGGTATGGTCAATTTCCACTGTATTTGTTTCGCTCAAGGGATCAATATTAGTAAGTTGCTTAAACATACCGTGGAATTATAATATTAAACGGTCTATATCATGTATATGATATACTAAATGAATTTTAAAACAATTTTACATACCTAAATAAAATCAAAGTGTTATTCGGCGTTACATGTTGCTTCTGAAGACAATATTGCAAATTTTATCATTTTTCTACATTTTTGCTGGGACTATTATACAAGTGATTTTTGGGATAGATACTTTTAAAATCGATCAAAATTTGAGTTTTGGGTAATTAGGCAATTAGGCAATTATAATATGGACAAATGTTCGGTCAAAATGCTGTTTAAACCTTACAGTAGTAACAGTACACATTGAATCTATGATATTGTAAAGTAAGATTCAAGGACTTTTTGAAAATGGCCCAAGTGCGACATGAATTGAGGGGAAATGGGCCCTACCTCTTCGGTTTAAAAAAGGAAACTATTATATGTTACTATAAATGGTTTACAAACGTTTGAAAAGAAAACAATGTGGTTCTTAGTTTAGTTTACTCTTGAAACTTAGTTTGGAAAATAGAATGCCTAATTAGGTATATAGACTACTACAAAAGTATACTAACTAATGTTTTTAAAAAGTGTTAGAAATATAAAGTCGAAATGTTTACAAAATTTCTGAAGTTGTAAAATCAAATTCTGTGAAAATGGAAATTTTTTAATTTTCCTTTTTGACACAACTAAAAATCTACATTTTCAACCCAAAAATGACGCAATATTTGTGGAAATTAAAGTCGCATGTATCTTTATACTTGTAAACAACGAATACGACTGTGATATTAATTTTCTTAACCGTTTTTTTAATGATCAAGTCAATTCAAAGTTGATGCATCTCAGACTTTTGATTTGGTGACTTTTTTGGATGACACCCACATTTTTGGCACTAAGACGAAAGTTTCTCTGTAAATCGTAGCTTATATTTAAGGTATGCCTAAAATATATTAGAGTTTTTTTCAAATGATATAAAAAACAAGAAATTATGAAACTTACTACTATGCATCGAAAGAGGTGGTGCGTTATTTTAGTCGCTGAGTATAGAATAAATATTTGTCTCACTACGTTTTCATTCCTGTTACCTTTGTGCGTATAAACACATGGCTTGTATAACGACTTTGTCTTGTATGAAAGGAATTTTTGAGAAGTTGATGCACAAAGGAAAAAAATATCCATATTAAATATTTTCCCATAACGAGGTCCAATTTGTTAGCCGGCATGACCTAAAAACGACTAATCAAAGAATTCAACTTTATATATGTTGTATACATGTTATCATTTTGTACAAATTATAATTTGAACCAAAAAATTGTACACATTATAATTTGACTTTGTACAAATTGTGATTTCTACAAAAAGTGCTTGTACAAATTACAATTTGTACAAAATTTGACTAAAATTCACTTATAACTTGTACAATAATTTAAACTATGGATTTTGTCATAAAAACATTGATACACACTATAGAATTTTTATTCAATGACCACACAATAAACCTTATTTACAAAATACAAAAATACCCAGATGGAGCCAGGAAATGTAATTGTTACATGTATGCCAGTTTATTCTAATAGTACAATCAAAATTGGCCCTTGTGACAATTCTGACAGACTAATAAAAATTGGCATAGTGAAAATTCTGATAGTATAATAGAAATTGGCCCCAGTGATAATTCTGATAGTATAAGAGAAATTGGCCCGAGTGACAATCAGGATGACACTGACGTTGAAACACCAAGCATACATGCCAGGATTCATGCGCTGTCTGGCCAACAGATCCAAGCCGAATACGAAACGGAAATAATAAGAATTTGCTGTGGGGGATAATGTCATAATACCAATTCCTCAGTGTAATCGTTCCCCAGCTGATCCTCGAAATATCTTAGTTGAAATTATTGAATCTGTAGAATGTGATCGCATTGGAACAGCTATAGGAATTTTAACAGGATATTTGTCGAGAAAAGAAATTGAAGCTGTTGAAGACACATCTTTATTTGCAGCAACAGCTCCTGAGCTTCAATTTTCGCTACGTGAAGCAGTTAAAAAGCTTTCAAAAACTGATGGTCAGGGATTTCTTTCATGTAAATGCAAAGGAGGGAGCATCACTTCTAAATGTAAATGTAAAAAGCAAAATTGTTGTGCATTTCTGATTCCATAATTCAATCACATGCTCAAACAAATGATAAAGAACTATTTTTGTATTTTGTAAATAAGGTTTATTGTGTGGTCATTGATTAAAAATTCTTTAGTGTGTATCAATGCATTTTTTATAACAAAATCCATATCATAAATTATTATACAAGTTATAAGTGAATTTTAGTCAAATTTTGTACATATTGTAATTTGTACAAGCACTTTTTGTACAAATTACAATTTGTACAAAGTCAAAATACAAATTATAATGTGTACAATTTTTTTGTACACATTATAATTTGTACAAAATGATAACTTGTACACAACATATATAACTAATATAGGACAATGGTGTTGATTAAAAATTACACCATTCCAGGCCCTTTTGTTTTCCACATAATTAATATTGCCAATAATTAACAAGTTCCGGGTCGATTCCGATACCAATCCCAATAGAACCTGTTACCCGTTACATAATCTGTACGTTCCGCCTCTGTCAGGCGCACCACCAAACGGTGTATTTGGGATTAGATCATAATCACACCTGAACTTCGTCATTATACAGGGATTGACACTTTGACCAAAAAAATATATCTACAAGTAGTTTCCGGTTGTAGTAAGAAATCCAGGATGGGTTCAAACAGAAAGATTTTGAAAGCAAAGAAAACTGTGCACCTTACAATCAGCATGACTTTGTTAAATGCCAATACGAATACTAAAAATCTAGACTGAAAATAAGGCGTACATCCTTTATTTCAGTCACGAACCCGCGTTGTCGCGGGTGTGTTCTAGTATTATATACATTTAACTAAACACATTTCAAATTAACAAAAAAACAAGACATCAACTCGTTCATGTCTGGCAAAAAGATAAATAGTTGATAAGATAAAAAAAATAAATACATGTAGTTGAGAACAGAAAAAAAAAATAAATAAGTGTAGTTAGTAACAGAAAAAAATAAAAGAGAAGAAACTTACGTTTAGAACTCGATTATCTTTTTCTCAAGCAAAACTAACCATGCATAGGCAATGGTGTCAAGTATGAGATAGCACACATTTACAACTACGATCCATTTTGTTTTTACATGTTTCCTCACCAGGAAAACATAGTAAATTTTAAACATTGTTATCACCATTTCCGGATTTTTCATAAGCCCTGTTATGATAACACAACTTGTTAAGTTTTATATTGTTAAGACGTCACTTCAATAGGAAAAATCCTGTAAGATGGAGTCGACAGGTCGGGTTTTTTTTTTTTTTTTTTTTTTACATCTGTTTAAGGAATGACTGTAATATTTTTTCTGTCTATGAAGAAATAACATCAAAAATGTGGTTCAGCGGGTTATTTAAAAGTTTGCACCACATGTTTTAGGTTATTTCGAATAGACAGAAAAAAATAATACAGTCATTCCTTATAATTTAATTCTAAAAAGGCGTAAATCATGATAAAAACGTTGATGACGTCACGGTCACATGACAGAATTATGTCTATGAGCTGATAGACAAAACACTTTCAGCCAATCAGAAGACGTGTTACATCCAAAATTAAATTATTACAAAATACGGTCAATCACCTTCTTAAACATTTTTTTCTACTTTATAAAAATACAAATGAAAAACTATTTAAAAGAGAATTTAACAGCCTGATTTATGTACAAAACAATAAAAAAAATATGATATACAGCAACAAACGACAACTACTGAATTGCAGGCTCCTGACTTGGGACTGTACAGAATGTGGCGGGGTTAAGCATGTTTCAGGGCGCACTACCATCCCCCTGGACTGGGACAGTGGTGTAACATACACAGACGTTACACACGTTATTGCGTAAATTCCGTGAAATCAACCAGTCCACACTAATACACAGCTTTTCTATAAAATCAAAACAGTCAAGCTATATAAAATTATGTCCATAGACTAGGCAGGTGTTACTAATTCTAAAAAATCAACAAATTGTTTTATAATTTTTTACAATAGTCTAAAATAAGGACAAAAATATTGGCAAAACGTCAAAAATATGCGTGTCAGACGTAACAGACTATACGCATAATATCTTTTATAGGGGTGTTTCTGCTCTCCGAAACAGTGTAAAATCCCCGAAAATTCGCATGAATGATATGCATCATATATTATAGGGTTATTGCATGAATATTGTCCCGAGTAGAATTTTATATTGCACGAGCTTGCGAGTGCAATATATGTTCTACGAGGGACAATATTCTCCAATATTCATGCAATAATCCTATTATTGTATAGCAATATAACATTTGAAAGTAAAAATTGGTTTAAACTAAGATTTTGTCGTTGATGACGTCATAAATTTTGAAGATTTATTGCACTAGTGCAATATTAGAATTTATTGCACGCTAGCTTTTGGTTACTTTCTGTGGGAAATATTATATTGCTATGCAATAAAAAGTATTACGTCATTATGGAATTTGCGTTGATGCTATGGCAAAGATGATTTTTTGCAAAAATAAATAGTCTTCACCATGATCAGATTTCGGAAATATGGAAGTTATCGAAATTTATAGGTTTTTAAAATATAGGATAATATGAAATTTCGTCTTCATAAATTATGCTCACAATAGTACATAGATGGACCATTTCAAAACACACCACAAATAAAAATACAACGGCTTCTGGCAAATGTCTTGCAAGAATGTCCAATGTCGAATTTTGCCGCATTTTACAATAGACTGTCAATTGCGACGTCATTTATTAAACATTTCGATTTGTTGCATACAAAATAGTGTTTTTGCGTAATTGTACTATAATCCTACAATACAGTTACATACTTTTCGATAATTTGCGTAGTCAAAACGAATTCGTTTTTAAGCAAATCCAATGTCTTGCAAGTTTGTCCACTTAACGATTTTCTTACGTTTTCAACGTTGTCGATTTCGGACGCTATGTATGTCTTTTAAAATTAAACCGAAATGTTTGTTTGTATTGGTGTTTTGGTGTTTAACGCAAATTTTAGCGCCCTTGGTTGTATCATATCGGACAGTTTTCTATGGTAGAGGAGGTCGGAAAACCTTGGTTGTGATATAAATTGAAAACCGTCAAACAGACTCGCAAAATATAATAAATAATATCCACAAATTTTGTTACAAATCTTCTTGTCTGACCCTTATCGTGTTACAATTGTGATAACTGATTTAATGGAGCAATATACGATGAATATAACTATTTTTTTCTGGCAATCGTTTAATTTTCTAATTTAATTGTTCCTTATTAAAAAAAAGTAAAGTGTACTTTGTAAGTAAGACTCGTTTAGCTTGTAATTCTCCGCACACTTTTTTTTTATTAAAGGAAAATGTATGTTTCCTCCTTTTCATCGGATTTAAATGGAGAAAGATTCATGTTATTACTTTCTATGTCATTTGGTCTCTGGTAGAGAGTTGTCTCATTGGCACTCATACCACATATTCTTTTTTTATATATACCCTATTATCTTACCAAAATACATTTATTGTGTTGTTTGTTGCTTTCGTAATTTCAGGGGGAAGTATTTCATGCATATTCAGTACAAATACGGCATTGTAGTCCATGTGGAAGGATACAATTAATTATGTGTAATTGGCTAGCACTTAATAACTTAAATATGTTGATGAAGTGTATCCTTGATTTATTAATAACAAATTTTATTTTCTTTGTTTTAAAAATTTCAGTGTATATTTTATCAGAAATAATTGTTACTTTGCATCCCATCTCAATCTTGCCTTGCTTCCATACATCCATCCAGTGTTGTCTTTTTTTATGCTTTTAATCTTTTTGTATCTGATTTTACAATATAAAAATAAGAAGATGTGGTATGATTGCCAATGAGACAACTCTCCACAAGAGACCAAATGACACAAAAATTATTAACTATAGTGCACCGTACGGCCTTCAACAATGAGCAAAGCCCATACCGCATAGTCAGTCAGCTATATAAGCTTAGTTTCAAAAGAGTTTAATGTTCTAACTCCCTCAAGCAAAATGTCTTCAAAAGCATTTGGCTGGTCTTTATAGGTCCGTTTTGGTCATAATTTTATAACTCTTCGCGTACTCAGGCAATCAGATCATACAACATCTCCCTATTTTATATCTATCCATCTTTGGCTTCAATGTTTTTAGTTTGAGCATTCTTGGTAATAGGTAAATCAAGAAAAGCGTTCCGAACGTATACAATTTATTAAATGTTATTTTTATTTACTTGATATAAGAGTCAAAATTATTTGTGTCTCTAAATTATAAAATAATAGTTGTAATGAATTACTTTGCTCATCATGGTCACTTTTGGAATAAAAATATCTCTATCTTTGTACGTATTTTGTATTTGCTATTCGGTTTATTGTGCCTAGACATAACGATTTCAGTGGTTAAAGCGAACGGTGATTTATAATTTTACACATTTGACGTAGACCAGGCATTTTTTTATTTATTAACATTTACCATTCAGGAAATATGGTTTATTTCTATTTGATAAAATTTATAGTTCATCGCAGAGTAAACACTTGATTTGATTAAATATGTAATTGAAACGTTTCGATCTCATGAAACATTTGAAATTTAAGGATTTATTTCAACAATGCACATATAAATCAATTTTATGTAAATAGATATGAAATATACAAATTAAACAAACAAAGTCATCATGGTCTCGCGAATCACAATCTCCTAATAAAAGATAAAAGAAACACGAACACACAACAACAGAGTAAACTTAAAACTTTAGTGATTGGTGTTTTCCTCGTCTGCTGAGTAATACAAAATTTAGTGGTTAGTTTCCCCCCGTCTGTTCAGTAATACAAACTTTAGTGGTTAGTTTTTTCCCCGTCTGCTGAGTAATACAAAACAAAGAGGTAGTGCCAGTTTCCCTTGTAATTATTTAACTCGCAGTGTAAAAATGTTAAAACCTTCTTGATTTAATATAAATAGCCCCTAATATTTATTTACACATTTTTCAATAAATTCTACATATGCTGTAAAATTAAAATGGCATTCAGTGCTACATATTGCTATTAAATACAATATATTTTCGGATTGAAGGCTGACGAAAATGTAATTGTTTCGTTTGTTTTCTGATATGTTGTACGATTTCTTTTAAATTGCATTAAATATTTATTTGATATTAGTCGTTATTCAGTATTTAGAAGATATAACATTTTTTTTAACCATTCTTTGCTTGTAAGCACAAAAATGCTGAAAGTGTTTCACGTTTTTGTTTGATTTCTCTTCGTTTGAAATTTTATGTACCTGATGAAAATGTATACATTTCTTTACATACAGGTGTAAATTTGTTGAAATTTTCTTCTCTATGAGTTATTCCGTCATTAAAACAAAAGAACTGTATCAACTACATGTTTATCTATGTTAAGCTTTGCATGCTGTAATACTGTGGAGAGGTGAATCGTTTCAGAATAACGAATGTAAATTCTTAAATTATTATTAAATAATTCTTTATTGCAAAACAAACAAAAAACAATTTTGGTTATAGCAATACAGACACAAGACAAACATAAGAAAAACGCAGCAATAATAATAAACATGTTAAAGAACAGTTATTGGTCTCCTTTCCTCAGTTCTAATGACTTTTTAATAAAAGAAACAACTACTTTTATATCATTGGGTATTGATGGATTTAGTATAATCGCGAGTTTATCAGTTAAGTTAAGTGTATTAAATTTGACATATTTTTAGATATAATATTTCAAAAAAGGTGTCTCTTTTATTTTTATTAATTTTACAGTTAAAGAAAAAATGGAATTAATCATCGAAGATATTACATATTTTACATTTTCTTTCATTTCTTGGTATTTTTGTATATCTTCCAGTTTCTATTAAAAGACAATGATCGCTTATTCTAAATTTGTTTAACATTTTTCTTGTTTCTTTGTTTGGGTGAGGTAGGTAGTATCCATTTGGTTATCTATATTAGATTTCAGAAATTTATATAGATACATTTTATTATTTTCATTCAGGTTGTTTATTTTATCATTAATAAGAGTTTGATAATAGTTAATGGAACATTTTTTTAATTGGGGTTATAACTTTTTAGTCTGTTTTAAAGTTTTAGTGTCTGTTGATGTGGTTTATAAGTGTTTCTCGTTTCTCGTTTTTTATATAGATTAAACCGTTGGTTTTCCTGTATGAATGGTTTTACACTAGTCATTTTGGGGCCCTGTATAGCTTGCTGTTCGGTGTGAGCTAATGCTCCGTGTTGAAGGCCGTACTTTGACCTATAATGGTTTACTTTTAAAAAATTGGGACTTTGATAGAGAGTTGTCTCATTGGAACTCATAACCGCATCTTCTTATATATATCTTCAATAGGTTTGATGTCAATATTTATTTCTTGTGACACATTTTTTGCAAAAGTATACCAATAGTATGTTCCTTCAGTATTTAATTTTTTGATTAGGTTAAATGATTATTTAGAAGTGGGTTGATTTTCATTATTTAATCTAGATAGGTACACCATGGTTTGGGTTTTTATAAAAGTTTCTTATTGCAGAAGTCCTAGTTCATTTCTAACAGCTAGATTTGTTGAGCTTCTTTTTGTTCCCAGTGCTTGTTTAACAAAATGCAGCTGGTTTTTTTTTCTAAAATATTTTATCAATAAAATGTTTGACGTCTGGTGTTTAGTTATTTTTGTTAGCTCGCAGTTAAGCTCTATAAAATTGATTATAAGTGTCCATATAACATATAACATATTCCACTATTATATGTTAGTATAGGTTTAATCAGTGTATCAAAAAGGTTGCAGGACACTCTCACAGGAAGTTGTCCAAAACCTGACGAGTAAGTAAAGAGAAAAGAATATTAAGAAACATTCTCATAACATGTTCAGCTATTTTATTTAAGTTCAAAACATCCACAAAGATAGCGGAATAATCGTCTGAGATGATATGCTTGGGGTCCGAAAATACATGGGTTATTAATAACGAATTAATTATAGAACTTAGCAATGGTCAAAACTATTAAAGTTCAAAGGTAAAGCAAACATTATTTCTCGCTATCAGGTCGCTAGCAGAACAGCCGCATGTAATAAAGCGCAAAGATGATAAAATGTATCCGTGAAGAATACAAAAGCTTATACGTCAAGACAGAGAGGTAACCAAAGCATATCCCATATAAAGATATGTATAAAAAATATAAAAATATGAACACGATTCACCCGGTTAAAGAAAGTTGATGAAAAGTTGTGATTAAGCACGTGGATACTTGGTATTCAATTAGGATCAGGAAATATTCCCACGTCTTAATCATGCTCTACCCAACCCAGATATAGTGGAGTTTTTTTACCCATATTTAGACATATCGTGTCTTTTGAGTCTTTTATTTTACCTCTTTCTTAATTACCGTTTTCATGACATTTGTACATATATTGTCTCAAGTATGAACTATAATATCTTTGCTCATTGTACTGATATATAAAATACACGGTTAATTGATTTCAATCATATATACAGTTTATCAGATTTTTGCATACATATCTCATAGTGTGCGGACCTACGTAATACGTATGACTTCGGATTCGGTCTTTCATACATTGGATTTTGGACATTGGTTTTCGACCTTTTTTCATTGCATTTTAAATATAGCTGTAGTGACTGTATTTTGACCAGAGTTTAACTCGTTTATTTTTCCAAAGAAAGACAATTTGTGATAATTCTATATCAATTTTACAACTTATTCTACAGTAATTTCTTTGATTTCGATGACAATATTTAAGGTCACATATCCTAATATTTCTGTTTATTTATTCATAATAAATCCATAACTCCGGCTTTATCTAGATTACGTTGGGCAGTCGGCAAATATAATATAAGTTAAATATCAGATATTATTGAAAATATTGAGATTTATGACCGGGATACGTGTCATTGAGACTACATCAGTAAATTGTGTAGTAAAATAAATACGTTTGCATATCTCTAAGTACCATTTATGACGAAATATATAAAAAAAGACCCTTCCTACCCTTTTATTTCAAAGAATCTGTTAAAATGTCAACGTATATTTGTTCCGCCTAACAGAAGTTTAACGGGAAACTTTGTTATGAAAACTGTCATAATATCTGTTCCTGTTGGAACAGATATTATATACCCTTTATTCCATATGTAATATTTGTTCCAGTGGAAAAATATTACAGAATATTTCTTCCAATTGGATCTTAAATAATGAAGGAACTTTTGCTTCGTGGCAAAATAGCTAGACAGTATGATTTAAATATACTAACAATAAATAATATACAATTTAGTGAGGTACATTTATTATTCAACTTTGCGCATGACACGATCAGTCACATATGATGATTTTATCACTAGAGAAATATTTTATAAAGAAACCAGTAGATTAAGTATGCAAGAGGCATCGTGGTCCAGGAATAGTAATAGTAGGAACCCTGTATCGCAAGAGCTTGTTCAATTTGACCCGGGCCACAGAAGTATTCAATCAGTAGTCCAGCTGACTACTAGAAATTTGTTCACTTTCTACAATGTGGTAACGTAGGTAAAATCTTTAGTAAAATTCTTTACATTAGTTAACAAAAAAGATTTTCTTGTTTTCATTATCTGTGTGGTTTGGCACCCACTAAGAGCAGTATTGGTATTTGCAATACTGACTACATTTAAATAAAAAACCCACAGTATTCCTAAGTTTCTGATATATGGCTTAGTGTAAAAGGAAACATTAAGAATGCTGAACTTGTCTCTGTGTAATTTATTTTGGAAATACATGATCCTTGCGTATGCTACACTCAGTCTTTAACTCTTTATTATGAAGTTCCCCGTTTGGGACAAATACACTTTGTAGCTGAGCATTTTTCTCTGCTTCTATTGTTTACAAATCATTTAATATTTAGTAAGTTTTTATCGTCTTTTAATCTCATAATTTGCATAGTAACTCCCTCTACTGGTAGTTCTACCTACCGATTGTTTGATATAGTAAAATACACTGCAATTTGCTACGACAGAAATGATACATAGTTTCTTGAACGCAAAAAAACAATAGCTGGAATGTAAAATGTACAATACTCGAGAACGAGGAACCAAGAAAGGCTGGACAATACTATTTCTTCTCAATTTTCTAAGGTACTTTCATGTCTATAAAAATCACACACGTGTAATCAACTGTGATTTTTTTATTGAATTTCGAATATCGTTTTCTAATTTGAGTACTATCTACTGTCGTCTAGTTTTTCCTCATATCAACTTTACTGTGTTTCCAAGTGAGAATCATATTTAATTCTTTAATCATTAACTGTATGTGGGATACGTTTGTGTGGTATCAATTAAAAGAACATTAATTGTCCCCCGCGCACCGCGTTGAGGGGGCCATAGAAATACCGGGCGTCCGTCCGTCCGGTCTTGTTAGCGCTCTTACGTGTACAGTTCTTGCCAGAATTTTTATAAAACTTATATCATAGGTTTATATCAGCAATATCTTGGACAAGTTCGAAAATCAGTGCCGATCATTTATTTTTAAAAGCGTTATGCCCTTGGAAACATTAATGATATGGAAAATTGCATTGTTAGCGCTCTCATGTGTACAATTCTTGCCAGATTTTTATGAAACTTATACCATAGGTTTATATCAGCAATATCTTGGACGAGTTAGAAAATCAGTGCCGATCAATTATTTTTAAAAGAGTTATGCCCCTCGGAAACATTAATTATATCGAAAATTGCATCGTTAGCGCTCTCATGCGTACAATTCTTGCCAGATTTGTATGAAACTTATATCATAGGTTTATTTCAGCAATGTCTTTGACGAGTTCGAAAATCAGTGCCGATCAATTATTTTTAAAAGAGTTATGTCCCTTGGAAACATTAAAATTGGGAAAATTGCATTGTGAGCACTCTCATGTGTACAATTCTTGCCAGAATTTTATGAAA
This sequence comes from Mytilus californianus, assembly GCF_021869535.1. Taxonomy (NCBI): domain Eukaryota; kingdom Metazoa; phylum Mollusca; class Bivalvia; order Mytilida; family Mytilidae; genus Mytilus; species Mytilus californianus. The sequence continues at coordinate 28,547,356 of NW_026262690.1, read as the reverse complement.
CTTAAATCGTAGGTTTATATTAGCAATGTCTTTGATAAGTTTGAAAATCAGTGACGATCAATAATTTCTAAAAGAGTTATGCCCTTGGAAATATTAAAAATTAATTATATGAAAAATTGCCTTATAAGCGCTCTAATGTGTACAATTCTTGCCAGATTTTAATGAAATTTATATTATAGGTTTATATTATCAATGTCTTTGACGAGTTAAAAAATCAGTGCCGATCAATTATTTGTAAAAGAGTTATGCCCCTTGGAAATATTGGTTATATGGAAAACTGCATTGTCAGCGTTCTCATGTGTACAAATATTGCCAGAATTTTATGAAACTTATATCATAGGTTTATATCACCAATGTCTTTGACACTTTTGAAAATAAGTGTTGATCACCTCTTTGAAATATTAATTATAATGGAAATCATATTGCATTTGCTCTGAAGCCTTCATTTCCCTTAGATATTAATAAAAAGTTTTAAAGTACAAAAAAAAGTGTTTTTTTAGTTATTGCCCTTGTACCTTGGATAGATAAAATATGTGCAACGCGGGGGAAATTGGAACCCTGTTCTTTTATTTATTATGAATTATATAAGTTATATTGGTGTAATCAGGGGCAAAATTTTATTTATCCCGGGGTGAACAAGGGTGGGGTGTTATTTTTTTACACCGGGGTAATTAACCAATCAGATTGCAGCATTTTTGCTGCATAAGTAATAAACGCTGTTATCATATACTAAGAGTAAATAACTTATAATTTTTACAGTATGATAATAGCATTAAATTTACGTGAATTCCATATTTTCCGAAATGGTGATTAGCGGGCTGATATGAAAAATTTATCACATGTGACAATCCTTAGAACCCTTAAACCTAAAATGTCTTCCATTCTAAATTATTGTTACCAAAATTTGATTCGAATCTGCTTACAGAACACGATAAGTATCCTGAATTTAAATCAGTTAAACGAAAAAAGAAAAAGAAAAAAGAAAAGAGAAAATATCAATATCAAAAATATAAAGATTAAGGTTAAATCCACATAATTTTCACAACAGGGGCATTTTCAAAACGTCTTTCAAACTTTAATAAAATTCACAGTACTCAAATTCATGTTGTTGCAATGAGAATCTAAAATACTGTGACGAAGAAATATAAAACGAATTTTAAATTGGCTCAGCAATGCAATTTTGATAGATTTTGAGCATTAATAAATGAGTTGTTAGAAAACAAAATGATGTTGGAAGTAAAGGGATAAGTTTTCTCTGAAATATGTTCGAATGCCGTTTAGTTCCGGATGTCAACCCGATGCTAATTTTTACAAAAATATCTGAAATATGCAGTTCCCTCAGTTCTTTCCTCTGGCTTGTATATTCAGAATGGATTTACAAAATTTGAAAATCAGGATACTACAGTTGCCACTTATATATAACTGCTTGCAAATTATGACTCAGGAAAATTTGATTCTAATATCTAGAATTATATATAAAAAAGAATCAAAGAGTAAATGAAATTATCATTTATCAAAAATTCCGAGAAAGAATCGATAATGCTATTTATTCTTATGGAATGGAATTAAGAAAAGAAAAAAATTGTGTGGATGAATACCGGATGTTATGTTAAGAAAGTTTTTGATGAAATTAACTGAAACTATTAAAAGTAAGATACTTTTACATTTAAGACCACATGCTGGATTTGCACAATGTGAAAAGACGGACAAAAGTGACAGTAAGATTAAAAGAAATCCCATTTCAAACATGGGCTTTGCCGTAGGACAACGGATGGGTTCATCAACTGGTTGAAATTTACATATAAAATTGAGAATGGAAATGGGAAATGTGTCAAAGAGACAACAACCCGACCAAAGAGCAGAAAACAGCCCAAGGCCACCAATGGGTCATCAACACAGCGAGAAAATCCCGCACTCCGAAACATATAAATGAACTAAAATTAAAAAAAAACATACAAGACTAACAAAGGCCAGAGGCAATACACTACAATATATAAAAAAGCTTTATTAAAAATCCGACAAGTTTATAACACAGACAACACAAGCTCTACTGAGCTTTTAAACCATATTGACAAACCTAAAAAGACATAAGTGATATACATATATAATACATGACATACACATAATCATGCAAAATATTAATCATAAACTGGACACAAACATACCAAGGTTAAACAGCTAAGCACTTCCAAAAATGAAATAAATAAAATAGATGTTATGAGCATGCAACGTAGTGACATGTTCTGTCACTCCATGAGTTTATTGGGTTTCCAAATTGTAAAAAAAGACGTTAATTAAGTCAGGCATGTGTATAACTTCATAAAAATACAGCGATAAATAGCAGTGTTTTTCAAGCTTTAAGGAGTAACATTTCCCTATATTTCTGATGTGTTAGACATGAATATCATTACTAAAAGCCACAGCAAGGCCTTATTCGCCCGAATGTAGACAGGCTATATATAGCTAATTGAGCAACGAGGCACAAAATATATAACATTAAAAGCTTATTTCTCCTTTAACTGACTCAGTTTTTATGACGATCCTTTTTTAAATTTCCATTAGAATTCGGTATTTTTGTTATATTTTTTAAGGAGCTATCTGAACATTTTAGTTTTATTAGAAAGGAAGACGGGGCATTTTTGCCCTGTCAGATTTTGGTTTTAACGATGCAAGACAGTTAATGCATTATACCCTTTTGTTCTACTTTAAGACATGGCGGTCATGTTTGTTGACTCACCAGAATAAAAAAAAACACAAATTTTAAACTACATACTATAGGGTCATTCAGCCTATTTATTAATTGAAATTTGTTTCAGCAGTTTTAGAGAAGATCTTTAAAAAAAAATTTACGACTGACACGAGAATTAGTAAAAAAATCGTAGTTTAAGGGCAACTTTTCCTTCAAGAGTCATTCATTGTTTTCAGTTGTTTGACATATATGTAGATCTTGTAATGCTGGTTATTTTTGCCATAATTAATTATACATTTCTTCTTTCATTTTTTTTAGATAATAGGCAAAAACATGAAAATTAGCTAAACATTGTCATGTATGTGCAATAACTCCTTTAATGAGAGTCATCTGGTAATTTTGATGACATTAGGAAGTAGAGAGAAATTGACATTTTGATCACTTTTGGTTTGTCATATTTCTCTATCTAATATTGTTTACAAGATAAAGACAATACAGTCCAAGCACTAGTATTGTGTACGTTAATCTAGTTCCAGCAATTTGTTTTTATATTTAAACGGCGAAACAGCACAAATTACTGCGCTTTCCAAACTTTCCTTACTTTCAAAATAAACGTTTAATTTACTATGGAGAAAAGGTTCAAAAATCAATTGTCATCTATTAAAAACACAACATAGATAAACATATATTTCGCTCAACAAGTCAACAGGGCAAGAAGTCAGCTGGTCAAAAGGGCACACATTAAATAGTATAATGTTAACTAGTTTCAAGTCTACAAACAAAAAAATTGGTCAACAATTGAGTAGATATGTTAGGAAGTCGACAGGTCACATAATTTCTCAATTTTAACATGCTGGTATATCAGAAATGCGACAGGACAGGAGACTATAACATTGTCTTGACAAGCAGATCAACTGTTACAGGTCGAGAATCTAGTTGTCAATTGTTTATCTAGTCGACATATAAGCAAGAGGGTGGGTCAAGATGTTAGAAGGTCGACAGGTAATTAGCTAAAATGTTAAATAGTCGACAGGTCAACAGGACAAATATCTTTTTTTTAAATAATTCATTATAAGATTTTACAATTGTTTGGAAACAGTTCAAAGAATCAAAACGACAACAATTGTACAGGTCGACATGGCATCAAGTCGACAGGTTGACATTTCGATAGGACAAATCTCAATAATTTTATAGATCAATTCGTTTCATGTTTTTATTTCGCAACCCTAAACATAACCCTAACGCCAACCTTTTCCACACACCTCACCCTTTACCCTTACCATGTTGTAGCCCTCACCCTTATCCTTAACGTAAGCCTAACCCTGATCATAACCCTAACCTTAACCATAAACCTTAACCCTACTAAGCTTAAACCAAAACCGTTACCCTAACCTAAATCTTATCCGTAATCAAAACCCTTTACCCAAACCCAAGCCATTTCCCATACCCTGACTATTACCCTAACAGTAGATCCATAACGTAACTGTAAACCTAAACCTTACCCCTGACCTTATATATATTAACTAAATATTAGTAGGCCAGTTAACCTGTCGATCTGCTGACCTGTCAACCATTTAACCTGTCGACCTGTTAAATCGTCTACTTAACAACCTGCCTAACTTTAATCTTATAAAGAACGAATCACTCAATAACTTTACTTTAATTCAAAATAGAAAGAAAAATCCATGCTTTTTATATGCAATTTAATTAGCTGAATTGTGTCTTTAGTCATTTACAAGATACCCATCTTGTAAACGTGTTTTCTGAACCCATACTAAAAATATACTAAAAATGACGTGTATTTACTATTTACTATCAATTCTTAGGTTACTATCCACAGCTGTCACTGATAATATATATAGAGAGGCTCATCGTAAATACATTATTTCTAGTATATATACATTTGTGTAAATATATCACAGAAAAACGCGAAAGTAATTGAAAAAAAAAACAAACAAAAAAAATAAAACGGATTTTAGAAACACAAGGGATTGGGTTAAAAAGAGTTGTCCTGTCCCTAAGTACAGTTAATTCCAAGTTAATAACTTAATATTAGCTATAACATAGATGAAGTGATATACCCAACACATTCACTGTCAGTTGAAATACATTAAAACACATTTTGATATAATTTATTCTAGCAAATTAATAGTTTTATCAAGGCAGACCATAAAAATTAATAACTGATTACCTTCTCCTCGAAAATTATGATTATTTGTTGATTTCGACTTTAAATGTCAATATTAGATATAATGCATCTGAAATAACGTTTTATTTCGGAGTATAAATTAGGCACAACTGAAAGGGTGAAAGAGCTGATTGATACCCTAAAAAAACCACTCGAAGCGAAGCCGAGGTTGGCGGCATTGTTTTGAGAGTAGTAATCTGCTTTATCGCAATATCCAATATTTGTTATTCAAACTACAATATTGAAATTTTTTTATTATTAGTTTTCAAATTATTAATTTTTGCTATGCCCGTTTTTTTTTTATTGATAAAGACTAAAGGGTGGCATACTATAAATTTGTGCAGCCGAGCTATTTGTAACTCTAAAACGTTCCCTTTGTATTGAGAAAAAAAAAAAAAAAAAAAAAATCCTTCCCCCCCCCCCCCCTCAAAAAAAAAAAAAAACAAATAAAAAACAAACCCAACACAAATCAAACAAACAAAAAAGTTAAATTTCAACATGTAGTGTAATAATTTATAATATTCAACTGCAGATTGATTGTACTTACATTATCTTACAGAGAGATCAAAACATGATGAAGAAGAAGATTTTCCGTCCTACGATCATTATATCCATCCTACTTGTTATATTTCTTACATTGGTGACTAGGAAGGTTGGTAGATCGAAAATGGTCACACAGTTGTTACCATTTAATCAGTCAAACTTAGAACCAAAGAAACAGGTAGCCTCGGACAATTCTCAGGATTCATGGAAAAACACAAAAAGTAAGGAACCATATCAGGATCTATGGACAAATACAAATAGAAGTCTCACTGTTGTAACAGCATTTTTCAATCTCGGGAAATTTCCGAAAGGTTCAGTTTCAAATATCCGAACACCGGAGTCATATAAAGTTTGGATGTCTGCGTACAAATATCTTAAAAATCCATTGATAATTTATACAGATTCCAAAAAGTTTGCCGATTTTTTTACAGAACAACGAAACAATTCAGCTTTTACCACACAAATAATACTGTTCTCTAGAGATGACCTATGGTCATTCCACATCAAACCACAAATAGCCAAGCTTTATTCCAAACCGGGATACCCAAAGCACTATCCGAATACATACATATCGGATTACACATGTATGACCCATTCAAAGCTGACTCTAGTTGCAAAAGCAATTAATTCAAAACTACTGGCATCAGACTACTATTCCTGGCTAGACTTAGGCTATTTCCGTGATATTTCTAGTCGTAAAAAATATTTCTATTTAGAAGTTCCTACTGATTTTGACAATTCCAAAGTTGGTGTCACTCAAGTATATAATGTACCTTTAAAGAAAGTTTCAGCAAGATCTATCATACTCGGAAATAAGAATTGGATAGGTGGTGGACTATTTTTAGGAAAACCAGACGTTTTAAAAAAGTTTGAATCTCAATATAAAGATAGAGTTTTGTATTATTTGTCACAGGAACTGATGAACGTAGAACAACATATTTTATATTCAATGTACACAGCTGAGGAGAGAAAGAAAAATCCCATTACCGTCGAAGTTCAATCATACCTACCAGGGAAACAAAAAGTTCTATCCGGTGATCCATGGTTTTATTTAGGATTTTTAATGTATAATGAAAACATCAACGCGTCATATCGGTCGTAAATAAACCAAATATCGTGGTATCTCTAGGGAAGTGTTGCTTCGTGCATAACCATCCCAGATCAAATGTTGTTGCTTGATAAATTAAATCAACACTATAGTAAACAGATGGAAGATATAGTGTATTCCATTTTGTTTTGGATGATTGTTACCAAAATTTCATTCGAATCTGCTAACAGTACATAATAAAATTCCTGTGGGTGTCGTTTGTTGCTGGATAACATATTTGTTTTTCGTTTATTGTTTTGTGCATAAATCAGGCCGTTAGTTTTCTTGATTGGATTGTTTTACATTTGTCATTTCGGGGCCTTTTATAGCTTACTATGCGGTAGGGGTTTTGCTCATTGTTGAAGGTCGTAAGGTGACCTATAGTTGTTAACTTCTATGCCATTTGGTGTCTGGTGGATAGTTTTCCAATTGGCAATCATACCACGTCTTCTTATTGTTATATACAATGAATTGCTTTGTGTTTATTGCTTATAGTTTGGGTGCTTTTGCGTGCTTCGTATCGATCTATAGCCATTTGCACCTGATTTTTACAGTTAGTTCTTATGTTGTGCTGTTACAAATGCACACCACTGGGCCAGGTTAGAGGAGGGATGAATGCTTACAAACATGTTTTATCAACCACATATTTTATATGCCTGTCTGAAGTCAGGAGCCTGTAATTCCGAGGTTGTCGTCGGTAAATGTCTGTCAAGTTTTTTTTCTCGTTTGAATTGTTTTCCATTTTTCTAGTCTGGGTTTTTATAGCGAACTATATGGTTTGGGTTTTCTCATTGCTAAAGGCTGTACGGTGACCAATAATTGCTATAATGATTTACTTTGACTTGGATGGAGAGTTGTCTCATTGGCACTCATACCACATCTTCTTATATCTATATACATCTACGTCATTTGAACTCTGGTGGATAGTTGTTTCATTGGCAATCATACCAGTCCGGGATGCGGTTCGATAAAATTGCTCCCCTTGTTTATTTCGCTCTCCTGTCAAATCATGTAATTTCGCTGCCTCCAATGGTAGACGCGACAGCGATGGGTGTCGTCAGGACATGTACGATTAAAGGAATCAGTTAGGAATTAGACGATCCCAATTGGTATAGGTGAGTTGTTTAATAGTTGTTGCTTTAGGATAAATGCATGTTTTAAATTAATTCATAATCAGGAATAGTGGGAAGGGAAAGAAACGTGTTGCTACGAGAACCCGGAAACCGATGGTAGAAATTTTTTTTTAAATCTTGAGACGATCGTTCTGAGTGTGCCAACTACACATTCAAACATGTACACAACCACAGTATCCCCTATATATCTAATGTGTTTTCATAATTATGTGATATAGGGCAAAAAAAGGTAGCAGTTTTTTGTGTCTTGTTGTTAAGCATTTCCAGGGGAGATAATGTTATTTTTTACGGTGTGTTTGATAGGTTTGTTACACTGTAACATTATATAATACACACTCATAAAGTTGCTTAAAAGCGCCTCTCACACACAATTAACTCAATTTCAATTATTCTATTTACCGGGTTATTGTAGTCCTATAATATAAGATTTCAAAGGTTCTTATAATTTACATTCAACGTTTTTTATCGGATTATTTTTTACTATCAATGTTGAACGGTTGATAGTAAAAAAAATTCCGATAAAAACGTGGAATGTAAATGATATGAACCTTCGAAGTCTTATATATATAGTCCTATAATATAAGACTTCTGAGGTTCATATCATTTACATCCAACGTTTTTATCGGATTTTTTTTTACTATCAATGTTGAACCGTTCAACCGTTCCACATTGATAGTAAAAATAAAATCCGATAAAAAACGTTGAATGTTAATGATATGAACCGGTTCAACATTGATAGTAAAAAAAAATCCGATAAAAACGTTGAATGTAAATGATATGAACCTCCGAAGTCTTATATTATAGGAACTACCGTTTATTAGTTCTTTATCCTAACTAAATGTTTTTTTGGTGTATATTACAAAAAAGGGGGCGCTTTAAAAACACCGAAATACCTTAACAATCCTACAATACCTGTTTACAGAATAAGAGAGATATTTAACCTACCTTTTTCTCACATATTGTTAGATATGTTGAAAATATACCCAAATGTTAAGTACGTATATCCATCCCCTATTCAGTTCTTTAGTTAAACAGGCAGCTCTGAAGAATATGCAATAACCTAACATTGATAATTTAGCTAACAATGAATTCAGTACATTTTTCCAACAAGTAAAGACCAATGAAAACATTTGATATGATTTGAAAACATGGTCAATTAAGTAGGATCTTGTGGTTTCGTAGACATTAATGATAATTCAACATTTTCAATTTATATTTTCCTTTATTTCATATACTAGTATATATCATTAACATGTATATATTTTGTGATACATCTGATGTATAAATCAAGTGTCAGTTCCGGGGACGAGTCCTGTTTTCAGATCCGTTTGTATGGGGAACATGTGGTTGGAACCCCCGCTTTAATTGCTTGTTTGATTTTTTTTGCAGTGTCGAAAAGGATGATAGACAGTAGTTTTATCAAGAAGTTATGGAGATTGTTTCCGAAAAGATTCCTTAATATAACCGTGTATAAGAGACTAATGAGCCTCGTCTAGTGCAAGCAACTGACATGCCCTACCTGTTAGGCTGACAGAAAAGCCCCCATTTTGAAATCACGTTTAAATGTTGTGTTTTATATATCTGACAGTCAGATGTCTTGGAATTATTCTGAAGAACAAATGCCGACCAAAGGCATGGAACAAAGAGGAGAGGTTTTAAAAGGTCAGATGCTAGTCTGAGATTACAATTTGAACTATAGAAAGTAATATATAAAGATATGTAGGAGAAATAATCTATATGAATAAATTATCCCACAATAGGAACTGACTTTTTCATACAGAATTTGTCAAATTTATCCATAACAGAAGGGATGTTAATGTATTCTTCATATATTTGTAATACTGATGGTAATTCAGATGCACAGTTGACTTTCTTCTGCTTCATATATTTATAACACAAGCTATATTTTTTTGTGATATAATTCCTGAGATGATATAGCAGTGCCATTGGTTTCCCCTTTCTCTTTGTTCAAAGAACTTGATCATCTGAACTCGGTTTTTTTTTAAATTGGAGCCCTGTTCAAGAACAGTTAAAAGAACATATGCTTAATTTTCGTTATCTTTTTAAGACCAGCATCAAAATAAATTTTAAATAAAACAGGCTATACATTCTATAAAATATGCCAGTCAACCGGAAATGTTAACACCCAAAAAAAGGTCTTTAGTATATTCATTTTTCAACTTACAAAATAAGTCAAAGGTTTAAGCATCCCCAACTTTACCATGTGACTTGAATTTTTGATTTGTCAATATCAAGCAAACTGTCGATGTTTTCCAAAACATGATAATAGTTTCGTTTTTATTATTAACAGCAAAGGACTTACTCTTGTATAAAACTGTAACAGATTATCAGACTGTCTACAAGTACAATTTTTATCCAAGCCGCTGTTCTTTTAAGCACCGTGTTAGCGACGGCTTGGTTGATTGTAAGTGTTCGGTGCAGAGACTGAAATATTTGTCTTTAAATAATCAGACTTGAGACAATAACATGGAGGTAAGTATGTGTAAGGACAACGTTTTCAAGATTGGTTTGAACAGTGCGAAGGTCGTCTTGGAATGTAGAAAAAAGATAATGAAAGTCTTTGTGCTGGTTATTTACATAAGGGAACGACCATTTAACTTCAAAAGGTTAAAAAGGGGGAGGAATAAGATTTAATAAAAAATAAAAAAAAAATCGTCTGATCCCCAATTCGATGGAAAAAATATTGTTGTCAGGCAAAATTGATGATAAAAAAAAAATATGAATTCTGATTTCTCCATACCTTATAGTGTTAAATTTTGAAAAAAAAATATTTGATTGATGGAGGCGGGAAAAAAAATGTTCCGAGTTCAGACAAGAAAACCATACCCCCCTTTGAAGTTAAATGGTTGCTTCCTTGTTGAGGGATTGTTTCCTGGCTTACTTTGATAGAGTATTGTTGCATGTTTCACAGATGTTGCTTTCTTTTGATAATTAAAGATATTCTTCCTCTTGATTGCAAGCAAATAATTAGCATGACGTCAAAGTCGGGAATTTGACGAAGATCGCGTTGGCGGGCGATTTTCTCAGACCAATATGGCATACTACATGTTATTGACAAGAAATGTATCGGTTTACAACGCGATTCGCAAAGAAAAACTTTGGTAGGATTAGTTGGCGACTCCATTATATGTTCTTCCATCACTTCCAAAAACTTTGACATATCAAGTATTTCAAGGTTATGTTGTCCGATGTTTACACATTACTGACGGATGTCTGTTTTTTTTGTCTCTTACATGGTGGCTTTCCTGAAATAATTTCGCCATTTTTATATTGCATAAATTGCAGATACAATCATCCGACCATATGTTAAACATGCTGTTTGACCAAATTGAAGATGATCTGAGGGTTTGCATGTGTTATGGTAACACCGCCAAGAATTGGTTGACTAACATTTCACGCACAGTAGGCATTTGTGTTTAGATTTGAAGTTCATCATACTTTGAGTTGATACGTTGAGTTGAAATTACAGTGAGCCGCCGTATAAGATAAAAACTAATATTAGTGAGCCTTTATGCAAAGAACTTTAATATTCTTGAATCTGTTTCTGAGTTGTGAAGAACTAACAGTAGGGCAGTTATTTAAGTAAAGTACTATAAAACAATCGAGTCCTTATGCGAAAAACTATAATAAAATTGAGTCTAACGTAAAACTGTTAACTAAGTCAAGATCTCGTATGTACGACTCTTAATGTCTAATAAATTTTCGACTGTGGGTAAATTATTAAGAAAAGAAAAAGATATAAATAATAAAATAAAATCTTATGAATAATATTAGCGATCAAAGAAAAAATATCACATTATGTCGACGGACAATTGTAAGATGCTATAAGATCGAATAAAAATGTATCGAAAATATAACACAAAAGAAATCAATGATACAACTGCAATCCCAATTTAAGATGCAAACACATCAAAAGAAAAAAACAAAATCACACCATGTCGGCTGGCAACTGTCGACTTTTAAAACGTTGTACGATCGAAACATACGACAAAAATAACCCAACTGCAATCAACGAATAAGACGCAAAGAGTCACAAGAAATAACAAGATAACGCCATTGGCGGGCAACTGTCGAATTGTCAATACTGAAAGATCGAACACAAACAGCCAAAATATGACACCAAAGAAATAAGACGCAAACTTAATTACAAGAAATTACACGATCAATATAAGATGTATAAAAAATAATTCCGAAAGTACAATTGGTTAACACAAATAAGAGGAATACAACGATATAAATCTATGCTACCCCAAAAACTCAACTTGACAATGGTCAACCAATCCGGGTTACCGCATAACTAAGGTGTAACAAAATGTGGAACAAAACTTTTTAAATATTACAAAAATTATGACTGTCGGAGTAATTGTAATTGTTTAAGAAAAAAACATGTCAAACATGCAAATATTATTTTTAAATAATAGTTTTAATCACTAAAAAGTCATGTGGTGTTACATATATTGGACGGTGTGTGTTCGATGCGTTAATCAATGAGGAAAACCCCACCATATAACATCCAACTTTGAAATTGCGTACAAATGTCAAATTTAGGTGTGCCACTTTGTGAATGGTCTTAACCGATTGATAATTTATTTCTCAATATTCGTAATTTTTCCCAGATTTTTTTTATGTCGGGCAAAAAAAAGTAGCAGGTTATAAGGAGACCCCCTTATTGACGTAACAACTTGAGTTATGGTCGTTTTAAAAACGATTGTTTGCAAGTTGCATTGTTAACAGTTGTACAATATGAAAGTTAATCAACGTGAATGCAAATATTCATAATGATTTTACGGAAAGTAACTTTTGTGTCATCTTAACAACCGTATACAAAGTTCATTTCACTTTTCTACCTTCTAAACACAAGAGTTCGAATTCTTTTGTTCTATTTAAACCGCATACCGGACTGTTTATTTAAACTTTCGACTAACTCGTTTAGGTCGGTTTGACATTTTTCATTAGTTATATCAAGCGTATCTAACTGGTTCGACAAGTTATCAATGGTCAATTTTCTTTCGACGCTGTCAACAAATTGATCTCTTTGTCACCAATCCAACGAATATGCCTACTAGGCACATTCGATGAATTGTTTTTATCAAGCAAATTTGTTCGGTAACATCGCTGAAAGATTGAAATGCAATCTACAATGAATATCTGAAAATAACGGATCAAAATCAATCACTTCAAATTCTAAAATATAGGGGAATAAATCTGCTGATACTATTAAGTAATCAACTAAACTAGTTTCTTTGCTAGTTACTTTGCCCAAATTTTTTTCGCTTCCAATTCTGCCATTAGCAATATATAAACAATTGTTTTTACATCATTACAAAAGTTTGTTACCATATACATTGATGCGACCTTTGTCCTCGGACGATCTTTGTAAGGGTACATTATATAAACATGAATTATGATAGTCATATAAGCATCTATTCCATCATAATTCAAAATTTTTGAAAGTTCATCGTCTGGTATAATAAAATCACAAAGAGACCCTGGTCTGGCATTAAAATCGCCTAATAGTGCAATTGAAGTGCTTTGATCTTTTAACGTAATTAATTCCGTTTCAATTTCATCAAAGACATCCTTGGATGAATACTTTGAATTTTCTGGGGGTATATAAATACAACCAAACATAATTTTAGTTAATTGCATTGGAATATCTACTTTAACCCTAAGGAACCCTAAGTACAAACTCAGAGTCCGTGTCAATAAATGTAAGAAATTTTTTTAAACAATTTTTGTAAATGACTGTTATACCTCCAGATTTTCGTTCAAATTTTTTTCTATTTTTGGAAAAATAATCATACCCCTCAGGCAAATTAAGCTCATCTAAATCATCTAGTTTTGACTCAATACATACAAAAATATCATTTAGTTCAATCAAATCAGTAAATTCTTTAAATATTAATCTACTTTTTAGGCCACATACATTTAAGCATTAAAAATATTTAATGGGTGAGAATTGTTACATATAATACTGGGTTTTAAGTTCAACTGTCCTCTTGTTTGCCTGTCCTACATGTAGCGGGGACGACCAAAACCTGCTTTTGGTTCGTCTCGTTAGCCAAAGTGTTCCCTTAGAAACTGACTGCACTGTTGAGCTGGATACATGTTGTCTTGAGAAGAGTGGTTGTTGGGTACATTGAGTGCATTTTTCTGAGCTTCAATTACATCTTCAGGATAGATTCTGTGGCCATTTACGTATAATTTGTTATCCTTAAGACGGACATGATTTCCTAGACGCTGTTCTCGTTTGAAAATAGGCCATAGAATATTTCTTCTTTCTACCATTTCATATGGATATTGTTCAAAGACGCTGAAAGATGTATCTTTCAGTTTGGCCGGGGCAGCTCTAAGAACTTTGTTTCTGTCCTTTCGGATTTCAAATTTAGCCACTATGGTTTTTGGTTTGGCATCCTTGCGTGATCGGAGGCGGTGAACAATATGAAATTTTATTTCTTCATTTATCTTAAGTTTTTCTTTGATAAATTTCTTAAGGACTGCTTCCATTTCGACATTATCCGGGTCTTCTTTTTCCCTCGGATCTTCGAGGATGCCACCAAAAAGAAGATTTTCCCTCATCGACCTTGACTGAACTTCAAGAAGCTTTTCTTAAGTTCCATATTTTCTTGTCTCATGTTATCAAATTCTTCCGTTATAAAGCGAAATCTGTTTTCCATTTTATTAACTACGTGCTCAGATCCAGTTACTCTATTTTCTATTTGCTTCATATCTTGTTTAACTTCGGAAAGTTCTGTCTCTAATGATGAAAATCTGCTTTCGATCCCCCCTAAACGTTTATCAATCGACGGTAAAGCATCAAGATGGGATAATTTTGTATAAATGTCATTTAATACAGATTCTAGACAGATTTGTGTGTTTTGTGCATTCGAAATTTGGGGGGGGGGAGGGTTGATCGGAGAAAACCAATTTCTGTTGTGGGTTGCCATGCAGGTTTGCTGGTGTGTTGAAAGGAACATAGATTAGATGCTGTCCATATAGAACTTGACGTGCATTTTCGATAGAATTTCCAACAGGAGTGTCCACTAATGAGTTGTTTACAATGTGATTTTGAGTGTCCGCCATTTTTATTTACAATGGTAAACAATGGTCAATTTCAGAGTACCACACTATCTTAATTACTTGACTCTGTTGTACATTCTTGCTTTATTGTGTAGAATTAAATATTCAATATCCAAAATACTAATGATAGCACACAGTCATATATCAGAATTCTTTCTTGGTTACTTAGTAAACTAATTTTCTTATGAGCGACATTCAACACGTTCTATCTTGTCCGCCATCGTAAGACATTTATGAAATTAAGATTGGATCTATTTAAAAAAGTTCAAAGGGAAGGCGAATTTATGTCACTTCCAAAAGACCAAAATTATTGAATTATTAAACCCTATATCAACAGAACATGTGAAACTAATCAGCTATTTTTTTTTAGATAGTCATTAGAACTGAGAACAGAAGCAGCTTAATTTTTCATGTTTTAAAAATTATGTAACATCTACCCGGTACACACTTTTTGGTTGGGTTCGTGTTGCTTAGTCTTTAGTTTTCTATGTTGTGTCATCTGTACTATTATTTGTCTGTTTGTCTGTTTATTTTTGGCCATGGCGTTGTCAGTTTGTTTTCGATCTATGAGTTTGACTGTCCCTCTGGTATCTTTCGTCCCCCTTTCTTCTACACACTCTTAAAACACGTCTTATGTCTATCTCTAGATTCGCCTTACGGGACAAGGTAACACTATGACTATTGAAGTTATATTTATATATATAGCGGATGTGGTCGAGTGGTCTAGAGCACTGGACACGAGGCTAAGCGATTGGTGTTGTAGTGTATCAAAGGTGTGAGTGCAATTCCCGTTGAGGGACAAAAAGTTTGTCAGCATAAAAATCTAATTCTAACGAATTGGGTCTAATTTTCAAACTTATATATAAACGCCTAAAAAGTGTACAAAACAACACCAATATTAAAAAAAAAGGAAGCATTAAATGTAATTATCTATAAATATTTCAGATAACAGGTATCCTTCATCAGTACGATAATCATGCAAAATGAATCATATCAATCTATTCTGATTTAAAACTATAACAATCTTTAAATTTATACAATTAAAACCGAACAGCGCTTGTATAATACTCAAATTTCAAATTTGACGACGGTAAAGTAATTACAACAGACGATGCGTTTTTACACATCCCAAATAAATAGCAGTTTGATAATGATTACAAAAAAATAATTTTGACAAAGGTTAAGTAATTGAATGTGGCTGCGTACTTATACATCTCAAATGAATAGCACCCTGCGATTTAAATTTGTATAGTTCTAGAATTTTAGAGTTGACAAAGGTAAAAGAATAGCAACAGAGACTGCGTAGTAATATGTTATATAACCAAAATAAAAAGCACTTCGCGAATAAGAACTACACCTTTTCATTGATCCCATTTGGTGCCAAAGTTTTTAATTTTCTTATCCAAAATCTTTCCCGAGAGAGTCTATCCTCCCTAGCCCAAGCAGTGTTGTGGTCTATGATTGTAATGGTCAGACGATTCAGATGTGCCTTAGTGTGGCCAGGGGATCTCGAATTCGACTGAAAGGAAGGTTTGGCTTGCATTCATAGTCGCTACGATGGCCGTTCGTGCGTTTGTGAAATGGCTGTTCTGACTCGCCAACATACTGTTTACCACATTTACACTGTAGAAGATACACAGCATTTGTAGTTTTGCAATTAACCTTGCAAAATATGGTGTATTCCGTACAATTGGAGTGTCTAAATCTAGCAGATAAAGGCAGCGTTGTTGTCGTCATGGACAAAGGTGATTACATTCAAGAGGCAGAACGTCAACCTTCTGATGAGAGATTTTATAAGAAATTAGACTCTGACCCGACCCCTCAATTCAAGAGGTCACCACAAAGTTTAACTTTAAAATCATGTGTGAACAGGGTCATATTGATGAAGACACATTTAAATATCTAAAACCTGAAAAATCAAAGCCGGGGCATTTCTATTTTATTAACCCAAAGGTGTTAAAGTTACATTATATATATATATATATTACGTCTAGATATTAGTCGACAATCTTTCTTACGAGGGCGCTGGATCGTTACGAGTAGCGATACCTGTACACAATAAATATACTATATAAACGCCTAAAAAGTGTACAAAACAACACCAATATTAAAAAAAAAGGAAGCATTAAATGTAATTATCTATAAATATTTCAGATAACAGGTATCCTTCATCAGTACGATAATCATGCAAAATGAATCATATCAATCTATTCTGATTTAAAACTATAACAATCTTTAAATTTATACAATTAAAACCGAACAGCGCTTGTATAATACTCAAATTTCAAATTTGACGACGGTAAAGTAATTACAACAGACGATGCGTTTTTACACATCCCAAATAAATAGCAGTTTGATAATGATTACAAAAAAATAATTTTGACAAAGGTTAAGTAATTGAATGTGGCTGCGTACTTATACATCTCAAATGAATAGCACCCTGCGATTTAAATTTGTATAGTTCTAGAATTTTAGAGTTGACAAAGGTAAAAGAATAGCAACAGAGACTGCGTAGTAATATGTTATATAACCAAAATAAAAAGCACTTCGCGAATAAGAACTACACCTTTTCATTGATCCCATTTGGTGCCAAAGTTTTTAATTTTCTTATCCAAAATCTTTCCCGAGAGAGTCTATCCTCCCTAGCCCAAGCAGTGTTGTGGTCTATGATTGTAATGGTCAGACGATTCAGATGTGCCTTAGTGTGGCCAGGGGATCTCGAATTCGACTGAAAGGAAGGTTTGGCTTGCATTCATAGTCGCTACGATGGCCGTTCGTGCGTTTGTGAAATGGCTGTTCTGACTCGCCAACATACTGTTTACCACATTTACACTGTAGAAGATACACAGCATTTGTAGTTTTGCAATTAACCTTGCAAAATATGGTGTATTCCGTACAATTGGAGTGTCTAAATCTAGCAGATAAAGGCAGCGTTGTTGTCGTCATGGACAAAGGTGATTACATTCAAGAGGCAGAACGTCAACCTTCTGATGAGAGATTTTATAAGAAATTAGACTCTGACCCGACCCCTCAATTCAAGAGGTCACCACAAAGTTTAACTTTAAAATCATGTGTGAACAGGGTCATATTGATGAAGACACATTTAAATATCTAAAACCTGAAAAATCAAAGCCGGGGCATTTCTATTTTATTAACCCAAAGGTGTTAAAGTTACATTATATATATATATATATTACGTCTAGATATTAGTCGACAATCTTTCTTACGAGGGCGCTGGATCGTTACGAGTAGCGATACCTGTACACAATAAATATACTATATAAACGTCTAAAAGTGTACAAAACAACACCAATATTAAAAAAAGGAAACATTAAATGTAATTATCTATAAATATTTCGGATAACAGATATCTTTCATCAGTATGACTATGATGTAAAATGAATCATTTCAATCTATTCTGATTTAAAACTATAACTATCTTTAAATTTATACAATTAAAACCGAACAACGCTTGTATAATTCTAAAATTTCAAAAATGTTAGGTATTTACAACAGAGACTGCATAGATATGCTTCTAACAAAAATAGTAATGTGAAATATGAACTGGTACATTTCTAAAATTTAAAATACACAAAGTCAATAATCCAGGTAGACCAATTGTTTCTGCCAATGACCACCCTACAAAGAAAATATCAGAATTTATTGACTTTCATTTAAGACCACATGTAGAAAATACACCATCCTATATACTGTAAATTCAAAAATTATTGCGAGGTTTTAATTAATGCGAATAATGCGACTGTGTGAGTATCGCAATAATAAGAACTCACATTCTGAAATCTGATGCATAAATCTGTATGCACCTTTTCCTGAAATCGCTACAATTAATCTCGCATTTAGTCCATTCTTCAAAAATGGCAATAATAGATGCACGCAATAATTTCTGAATTTACAGTCCAAGATACAACACACTATCTTAAGAAAATGGAATCATTGAACCCTCTCCCACCTGAAACAATCATTGTCTCGCTTGATGTTACCTCTTTCTATACTAGGGAAGTCTTGAACTCTCGCAATACCTTACACCCACCAACTGAATGTCTAGTCCAGCTTTTAACTTTGGTTTTGAAATGCAATAACTTCATACTCAATGGTGAACACTTTCTCCAGGTTAATGGAATAGCAATGGGAACAAAGATGACCCCGTCTTTTGTCAATATTCTTATGGGCAAATTAGAACAGCAAATTCTCAATTCTTCTCTTTATCAACCTCTCTCTTGGTTCCGATTCATCGACTATATAGACATGAAGTGAGATAATACTGAACAAGAACTCAATGTGTTCATTCAACATGCCAACGATGCTCATCCCTCAATAAAATTCACTTATGAAATCTCTGACTCTAAGATCCCATTTCTTGACACTGCTACGCAAGTGAAACATCAATATCTTTCTCCTTTGAGTTGTCATCCTAAACATTGCACCGAGAGCATTCCCTATAGCCAGGCCATACGAATAAAACGGATTTGCTCCACCAATGATACTGCAAAAAGGCGACTACGAGAACTTCGCGGTCACCTAAAAAATCGGGGATACAGAAGAAAAGATATTGATAAAGGTTTTTTTCGTGGTAACAACATCAGCCGAGACGAACTTTACAATATAAAGACAAAAAGGTCACCAAAAGAGTGCCGTTACTGCTGACTTACCATCCTAAATTTGACAAGTTATCACACCTTATCCGCGAAAATAGGAAAGAAATCGAAAAACATCCTAAACTATCCAAGATCTTTCCCGAGCCACCTGTACTGGCTTTCCGTAGGCCCAAAAACCTTAAAGACATGCTGGTGAGAACTGATTTATCCTCTAAATCAGGCTCTTCGTTTGTAGTGTCTTGCAAGGGATGCGGAAACAAACTATGTTTGACTTGTAAGCAAATACTGAATACCCAGACTTTTAACAGTCACTCCACTGGTACGGAATACACCATATTTTGCAATGTTAATTGCAATGTTAATTTTGCAATGTTAATTGCAATGTTAATTGCAAAACTACACATGCTGTGTATCTTCTACAGTGTAAGTGTGGTAAACAGTATGTTGGCTAGTCAGAACAGCCATTTCACAAACGTACGAACGGCCATCGTAGCGACTAAGAATGCAATCCAGACCTTCCTCTCAGTTGAGAGTGAATTTTATTGAGGGATGGGCATCGTTGGCATGTTGAATGAACACATTGAGTTTTTGTTCAGTATTATCCCACTTCATGTCAATTTCGTCGATGAATTGGAACCAAGAGAGAGGTTGATAAAGAGAAGAATTGAGAATTTGCTGTTCTAATTTGCCCATAAAAATATTGGCATAAGACGGGGCCATCTTTGTTCCGAGTGCTGTTCCAATAACCTGGAGAAAGTGTTCACCATTGGATGTGAAGTTATTGCATTTCAATACCAAAGTTAGAAGCTTGACTAGACATTCAGTTGGTGGGTGTAAGGTATTGCGAGAGTTCAAGACTTCCCTACAGGCTTCAATGCCATCGTCATGGGGGATGTTAGTATAGAGAGAGGTAACACCAAGCGAGACTAGGACTGTTACAGGTGGGAGAGGGTTCAAGGATTCCATTTTCTTAAGATATTGTGTTGTATCTTGTATATAGGATTGTATATTTTTCTACATGTGGTCTTAAATGAAAGTCAATAAATTCTGATATTTTCTCTGTAGGGTGGTCATTGGCAGAAACAATTGGTCTACCTGGATTATTGACTTTGTGTATTTTAAATTTTAGAAATGTACCAGTTCATATTTCACATTACTATTTTTGTTAAAAGCATATCTATGCAGTCTCTGTTGTAAATACCTAACATTTTTGAAATTTTAGAATTATACAAGCGTTGTTCGGTTTTAATCGTATAAATTTAAAGATTGTTATAGTTTTAAATCAGAATAGATTGAAATGATTCATTTTACATCATAATCATACTGATGAAAGATATCTGTTATCCGAAATATTTATAGATAATTACATTTAATGTTTCCTTTTTTTAATATTGGTGTTGTTTTGTACACTTTTAGGCGTTTATATAGTATATTTATTGTGTACAGGTATCGCTACTCGTAACGATCCAGCGCCCTCGTAAAAAAGATTGTCAACTAATATCTAGACGTAATATATATATATATATATAATGTAACTTTAACACCCTAATGAGTGTTATGAAAATAGTTGTTATATTTTATATATTCACGCAATATTTCGCTAAACAAATTAGATTCATCAGGCGCGTGCAAAAAAATTAGATGCTGTAAAGAAATTTTTGCAGCTTATTGTACATGTCTTTTAAATATATTTTTGCAGCTTATTGTACATAGCGATTATTAAATCAAAACAAATAATTGTGTTAGTTAAATAGTAAGAAGTTCAAGATTTATTCCTATTTTTGATAAAACTGTTTTTCATCTCTCTCATTCAGTTCATAAGGTTCAAGAGTACGTAGCTAATGCATCCAAAATCTCTCTCTGTGTTTTCTACATTGGGTCTCCCAATTTTGGTTGACCTCTATTATTTGAAAGGTGATATTTTCAAAAGTATGTCCTGTTCTTAAGAGGTGTCTTGTGATTGGGCAGTTTCTTCCTTTGGTATGAAATGACCGGTGATTATTAAGTCTGATGTTGACTTTAGTTTCTGTTTCGCCAACATATTGCAGCTTACAAGTTCCACAAGTAAGAATATAAATACTATTTTCCGTTTTACAATAAGATGTAACATAGATGTTGTATCGCTGCTTTGTTACTGTGCTGGTGAAAGAGTTTTCAGTGTTGGCGACTTTACAGCACTTACAATTGCTTCTTCCGCATTGTTTGCAACACCCGATTTTAGAGGTCTCTTGTTTTTTTTACTTTAGAGGTAACAAGTATGTCTTTGAGATTTTTGGGTCTGCGATAAGCAATAACAGGAGGTGATTGAAAAATTTCTTTCAGGGAAGTCATTTTCAATAAGACGCCAGTGCTTGCGGACAGTAGATGAAATATTTGTCAGATCGGGATGGAAGGTGACAACAAACGAAATTTTATCTGTCCTGGTCGTCTTATCTTTGTATTCCATGAGGATCTTTCGATCTTTTTCATGGGCTTTATCGAAAGCTTCTGTGTTTTTTTTGTTTTTGTATCCTCTTGATTTTAGTTGTTTTCTGAGTTGTCCCAAACGGTAGTTGAGTGTGGATTTCAAGGGGGAAATTCGCTTTAGTCTGATTGCTTGACTGTAAAAAATGCTCCTGGAGCAATGTTTCGGGTGACAACTTTTCGGAGAGAGAAACTGGTGTTTGTCAGTTTTCTTTGTGTGGAGATCAGTTGTCATGACCCCGTTTTTTACAAATGTGGTGGTATCGAGAAACGCAATTTTCTCGCTCGAAAATTCAGATGTAAATTTTATTTAATGATGGAACTTGTTACAATGATCTAAAAAATCTTGTAGATGTTCTGCAGTATCGTTCCATTTCATGTCATCATCATCAATAAAACGGAGCCAAGACAAGGGTTTGTATGACACACCCAAAAGGATGCATTCTTCAAGATCCCCCATAAAAATTTTGACAAAAGAAGGTGCCAATTTTGTTCCCATACTAGTACCGTCAATGTGTAAAAAGTGCTTGTCGTTGAAAATAAAGTTGTTATTTTCTAGCACTATAGCTTAAGTAACTGAACTAAACAGTCAGTTGGGGAATGTTTATCCTTTCGAGTGTTCCATACTTTTTTCACACGCGGTTACTCCTTCATTTTCGGGATATTGGTGTATGAAGAACACACATCCATCGAAACCAAAATTGTGTTGTTATATATATTTCTTGACTGCATTAGTGATTTTTTTGTCCCATGTTTATTTAAATACAAATTGCAATAAATATCTAAAGTCTAGAGCTTGGTATTTAGAAAATTCTATGTTGTTCCGCACATTTTGGTTATTTACATGACACGGTATCTTAATTAGATAAAGTGCGGCGCCGGATTTGCAAAGGAGTGTTTTGCAAATTTAAAGTGTTCAGTGTTTATATATACATATATATAGATAAGGTCGTTAAACACACCCATCATTACACAATATGCTGAGAACCTATACTATTGAATATGTTTTTTTTCCTTGTCTTAAATATGCATGAAAAATTCGTCCTTCGTGTAAGGCAAACAGCAATCAAACCAGTATAGAATTCGACTGTTTGCATTTGTAAATGCCGCAAACATTTTTTGCGACATCGGTTTGCCATAATCGTTCATTTTCTATCCGCATCACGTTCTTTGAACTGTGCCAGGCTTTGACTCCCGAGTTTCAAATCGTTTGCCTCACTAGAAATAAGGGTCAAGTTACGCCACTGCAAAATGTACTTTCTAAAATAATAGCATAACTTATTCTATACAATGCCACTACAAAATTTATTACTAAAATAATAGCATAACTCAGTTAATACAATGCCACCAAAACGTAGTTTTTAAAACAATAGCATGACCCAATCTATACAATTTCACTACAAAACGTAGCTTCTAAAACTATAGCATGACTCAATCTATACAATGTCTCTATAAAATGTAGAACAAAAGCAGTACTCAATCTATACAATACCACTACAAAAGGTAGAACAATAGCAGTACCCAATCTTTACAATGCCTCTACAAAATGTAGAACAATACCAGTACCCAATCTATACAATGCAACTACAAAATGTAGAACAATAGCGGTACTCAATCTATAAAATGCCTCTACAAAATGTAGAACAATAGCAGTACTCAATCTATACAATGCCTCTACAAAATGTAGAACAATAACAGTACCCAATATATACAATGCCACTACAAAATGTAGAACAATAGCAGTACTCAATCTATACAATGCCTCTACAAAATGTAGGACAATAGCAGTACTCAATCTTTACAATGCCTCTACAAAATGTAGAACAATAGCATGACCCAATCTTTACAATGCCTCTACAAAATGTAGAACAATAGCAGTGAGCAATCTATACAATGCCCTACAAAATGTAGAACAATAGCAGTACTCAATCTATACAATGCCTCTACAAAATTTAGAACAATAGCAGTACTTAATATATACAATGCTGTTACAAAATGTAGAACAATAGCAGTACTCAATCTATACAATGCTGTTACAAAATGTAGAACAATAGCAGTACTCAATCTATACAATGCTGTTACAAAATGTAGAACAATAGCAGTACCCAATCTATACAATACCACTTCAAAATGTAGAACAATAGCAGTACTCAATCTAAACAATGCCACTACAAAATGTAGAACAATAGCAGTACTCAATCTATACAATGCTGTTACAAAATGTAGAACAAAGCAGTATCCAATCTTTACAATGCCTCTACAAAATGTAGAACAATAGCAGTACCCAATCTATACAATGCAACTACAAAATGTAGAACAATAGCGGTACTCAATCTATAAAATGCCTCTACAAAATATAGAACAATAGCAGTACTCAATCTATACAATGCCTCTACAAAATGTAAAACAATAGCAGTACCCAATATATACAATGCCACTACAAAATGTAGAACAATAGCAGTATTCAATCTATACAATACCAGAAGTCAAACTATACAATGCCTCTACAAAATGTAGAACAATAGCAGAACCCAATCTACACAATGCCACTACAAAATGTAGAACAATAGCAGTACTCAATCTATACAATGCTGTTACAAAATATATAACAATAGCAGTACCCAATCTGTACAATGCCACTACAAAATGTAGAACAAAAGCAGTACTCAATCTTTACAATCCCACTACAAAATGTAGAACAATAGCAGAACCCAATCTACACAATGCCACTACAAAATGTAGAACAATAGCAGTACTCAATCTACACAATGCCACTACAAAATGTAGAACAATATCAGTACTCAATCTTTACAATGCCTCTACAAAATGTAGAACAATAGCAGTACTCAATCTTTACAATACCACTACAAAATGTAGAACAATAGCTGTACTCAATCTATACAATACCTCTACAAAATGTAGAACAATAGCAGTACTCAATCTACACAATGCCACTACAAAATGTAGAACAATAGCAGTACTCAATCTATACAATGCCTCTACAAAATGTAGAAAAATAGCAGTACTCAATCTATACAATGCTGTTACAAAATGTAGAACAATAGCAGTACCCAATCTTTACAATGCTTCTACAAAATGTAGAACAATAGCAGTGAGCAATCTATACAATGCCTCTACAAAATATAGAACAATAGCAGAACTCAATAAATACAATGCCTTTACAAAATGTAGAACAATAGCAGAACTCAATCAATACAATGCCTCTACAAAATGTAGAACAATAGCAGTACTCAATCTATACAATGCCACTACAAAATGTAGAACAATAGCAGTACTCAATCTACACAAGGCCACTACAAAATGTAGAACAATAGCAGTACTCAATCTATACAATGCCTCTACAAAATGTAGAACAAAAGCAGAACTCTATCAATACAATGCCTCTACAAAATGTAGAAAAATAGCAGAAATCAATCCATATAATGCCTCTACAAAATGTAGAACAATAGCAGTACCCAATCTACACAATGCCACTACAAAATGTAGAACAATAGCAGTGAGCAATCTATACAATGCCTCTACAAAATGCAGAACAATAGCAGTACTCAATCTATACAATGCCACTACAAAATGTAGAACAATAGCAGTACTCAATCTAAACAATGCCACTACAAAATGTAGAACAAAAGCAGTGAGCAATCTATACAATGCCTCTACAAAATGTAGAACAATAGCAGTACTCAATCTATACAATGCCTCTACAAAATGTAGAACAATAGCAGTGAGCAATCTATACAATGCCTCTACAAAATGTAGAACAAAAGCAGTACTCAATCTATACAATGCCGTTACAAAATGTAGAAAAATAGCAGTACTCAATCTTTACAATGCCTCTACAAAATGTAGAACAATAGCAGTGAGCAATCTATACAATGCCTCTACAAAATGTAGAACAAAAGCAGTACTCAATCTATACAATACCGTTACAAAATGTAGAACAATAGCAGTACTCAATCTATACAATGCTGTTACAAAATGAAGAACAATAGCAGTACCCAATCTATACAATGCCACTACAAATGTAGAAAAATAGCAGTACTCAATCTTTACAATGCCTCTACAAAATGTAGAACAATAGCAGTACTCACTCTTTACAATGCCTCTACAAAATGTAGAACAATATCAGTACTCAATCTTTACAATGCCTCTACAAAATGTAGAACAATAGCAGTACTCAATCTTTACAATACCACTACAAAATGTAGAACAATAGCTGTACTCAATCTATACAATACCTCTACAAAATGTAGAACAATAGCAGTACTCA
The DNA here is from genome assembly GCF_021869535.1 of Mytilus californianus. NCBI lineage: Eukaryota > Metazoa > Mollusca > Bivalvia > Mytilida > Mytilidae > Mytilus > Mytilus californianus. The sequence continues at coordinate 28,521,248 of NW_026262690.1, read as the reverse complement.
ATCTACACAATGCCACTACAAAATGTAGAACAATAGCAGTACTCAATCTATACAATGCCTCTACAAAATGTAGAAAAATAGCAGTACTCAATCTATACAATGCTGTTACAAAATGTAGAACAATAGCAGTACCCAATCTTTACAATGCTTCTACAAAATGTAGAACAATAGCAGTGAGCAATCTATACAATGCCTCTACAAAATATAGAACAATAGCAGAACTCAATAAATACAATGCCTTTACAAAATGTAGAACAATAGCAGAACTCAATCAATACAATGCCTCTACAAAATGTAGAACAATAGCAGTACTCAATCTATACAATGCCACTACAAAATGTAGAACAATAGCAGTACTCAATCTACACAAGGCCACTACAAAATGTAGAACAATAGCAGTACTCAATCTATACAATGCCTCTACAAAATGTAGAACAAAAGCAGAACTCTATCAATACAATGCCTCTACAAAATGTAGAACAATAGCAGAAATCAATCCATATAATGCCTCTACAAAATGTAGAACAATAGCAGTACCCAATCTACACAATGCCACTACAAAATGTAGAACAATAGCAGTGAGCAATCTATACAATGCCTCTACAAAATGCAGAACAATAGCAGTACTCAATCTATACAATGCCACTACAAAATGTAGAACAATATCAGTACTCAATCTAAACAATGCCACTACAAAATGTAGAACAAAAGCAGTGAGCAATCTATACAATGCCTCTACAAAATGTAGAACAATAGCAGTACTCAATCTATACAATGCCTCTACAAAATGTAGAACAATAGCAGTGAGCAATCTATACAATGCCTCTACAAAATGTAGAACAAAAGCAGTACTCAATCTATACAATGCCGTTACAAAATGTAGAAAAATAGCAGTACTCAATCTTTACAATGCCTCTACAAAATGTAGAACAATAGCAGTGAGCAATCTATACAATGCCTCTACAAAATGTAGAACAAAAGCAGTACTCAATCTATACAATACCGTTACAAAATGTAGAACAATAGCAGTACTCAATCTATACAATGCTGTTACAAAATGAAGAACAATAGCAGTACCCAATCTATACAATGCCACTACAAAATGTAGAAAAATAGCAGTACTCAATCTTTACAATGCCTCTACAAAATGTAGAACAATAGCAGTACTCACTCTTTACAATGCCTCTACAAAATTTAGAACAATAGCAGTACTCAATAATGCCTTTACAAAATGTAGAACAATAGCAGTACTCAATCTATACAATAGCAGAAGTCAAACTATACAATACCTCTACAAAATGTAGAACAATAGCGGAAATCAATCCATATAATGCCTCTACAAAATGTAGAACAATAGCAGTACCCAATCTACACAATGCCACTACAAAATGTAGAACAATAGCAGTGAGCAATCTATACAATGTCTCTACAAAATGCAGAACAATAGCAGTACTCAATCTATACAATGCCACTACAAAATGTAGAACAATAGCAGTACTCAATCTAAACAATGCCACTACAAAATGTAGAACAATAGCAGTGAGCAATCTATCCAATGCCTCTACAAAATGTAGAACAATAGCAGTACCCAATCTAAACAATGCCTCTACAAAATGTAGAACAATAGCAGTGAGCAATCTATACAATGCCTCTACAAAATGTAGAACAAAAGCAGTACTCAATCTATACAATGCTGTTACAAAATGTAGAACAATAGCAGTACTCAATCTATACAATGCTGTTACAAAATGTAGAGCAATAGCAGTACCCAATCTATACAATGCCACTATAAAATGTAGAAAAATAGCAGTACTCAATCTTTACAATGCCTCTACAAAATGTAGAACAATAGCAGTGAGCAATCTATACAATGCCTCTACAAAATGTAGAACATAAGCAGTACTCAATCTATACAATACCGTTACAAAATGTAGAACAATAGCAGTACTCAATCTATACAATGCTGTTACAAAATGTAGAACAATAGCAGTACCCAATCTATACAATGCCACTACAAAATGTAGAAAAATAGCAGTACTCAATCTTTACAATGCCTCTACAAAATGTAGAACAATAGCAGTACTCAATCTTTACAATGCCTCTACAAAATTTAGAACAATAGCAGTACTCAATAATGCCTTTACAAAATGTAGAACAATAGCAGTACTCAATCTATACAATAGCAGAAGTCAAACTATACAATACCTCTACAAAATGTAGAACAATAGCAGAACGCAATCTATACAATGACACTACAAAATGTAGAACAATAGCAGTACTCAATCTATACAATGCCTCTACAAAATGTAGAACAATAGAACAATAGAAGTATTCAATCTATACAATGCCTCTACAAACTGTATAACAATAGCAGTACTCAATCTTAACAATGCCTCTACAAAATTTAGAACAATAGCAGTACTCAATCTATACAATGCCTCTTCAAAATGTAGAAAAATAGCAGTACTCAATCTATACAATGCTGTTACAAAATGTAGAACAATAGCAGTACCCAATCTTTACAATGCCTTTACAAAATGTAGAACAACAGCAGTGAGCAATCTATACAATGCCTCTACAAAATGTAGAACAATAGCAGAACTCAATCAATACAATGCCTCTACAAAATGTAGAGGCAATAGAAGAACTCAATCAATACAATGCCTCTACAAAATGTAGAACAATAGCAGTACTCAATCTACACAATGCCACTACAAAATGTAGAACCAGAGCAGTACTCAATCTACACAATGCCACTACAAAATGTAGAACAATAGCAGTACTCAATCTAAACAATGCCTCTACAAAATGTAGAACAATAGAACAATAGAAGTATTTAATCTATACAATGCTTCTACAAAATGTAGAACAATAGCAGTACTCAATCTATACAATGCCTCTACAAAATGTAGAACAATAGAACAATAGAAGTATTCAATCTATACAATGTTTCTACAAAATGTAGAACAATAGCAGTACTCAATCTATACAATGACTCTACAAAATGTAGAAAAATAGCAGTACTCAATCTATACAATGATGTAACAAAATGTAGAACAATAGCAGTACCCAATCTTTACAATGCCTTTACAAAATGTAGAACAATAGCAGTGAGCAATCTATACAATGACTCTACAAAATGTAGAATAATAGCAGTACTCAATCTATACAATGCCTCTACAAAATGTAGAAAAATAGCAGTACTCAATCTATACAATGCCTCTACAAAATGTAGAACAATAGCAGTACTCAATCTATACAATGCATCTGCAAAATGTAGAAAAATAGCAGTACTCAATCTATACAATGCCACTACAAAATGTAGAAAAATAGCAGTACTCAATCTATACAATGCCACTACAAAATGTAGAAAAATAGCAGTACTCAATCTATACAATGCCACAACAAAATGTAGAACAATAGCAGTACTTAATCTACATAATGCCACTACAAAATGTAGAACAATAGCAGTACTCAATCTATACAATGCCTCTACAAAATGTAGAACAATAGAACAATAGAAGTATTCAATCTATACAATGCCTCTACAAAATGTAGAACAATAGCAGTACTCAATCTATACAATGCCTCTACAAAATGTAGAAAAATAGCAGTACCCAATCTTTACAATGCCTCTAAAAAATGTAGAACAATAGCAGTGAGCAATCTATACAATGCCTCTACAAAATGTAGAATAATAGCAGTACTCAATTTATACAATGTCTCTACAAAATGTAGAACAATAGCAGTACTCAATCTATACAATGCATCTACAAAATGTAGAACAATAGCAGTACTCAATCTATACAATGCATCTACAAAATGTAGATAAATAGCAGTACTCAATCTATACAATGCCACTACAAAATGTAGAACAATAGCAGTACTCAATCTATACAATGCCACTACAAAATGTAGAAAAATAGCAGTACTCAATCTATACAATGCCACTACAAAATGTAGAACAATAGCAGTACTCAATCTACACAATGCCACTACAAAATGTAGAACAATAGCAGTACTCAATCTATACAATGCCTCTACAAAATGTAGAACAATAGAACAATAGAAGTATTCAATCTATACAATGCCTCTACAAAATGTAGAACAATAGCAGTACTCAACCTATACAATGCCTCTACAAAATGTAGAACAATAGCAGTACCCAATCTTTACAATGCCTCTACAAAATGTAGAACAATAGCAGTGAGCAATCTATACAATGCCTCTACAAAATGTAGAATAATAGCAGTACTCAATTTTTACAATGTCTCTACAAAATGTAGAACAATAGCAGTACTCAATCTATACAATGCCTCTACAAAATGTAGGACAATAGCAGTACTCAATCTTTACAATGCCTCTACAAAATGTAGAACAATAGCATGACCCAATCTTTACAATGCCTCTACAAAATGTAGAACAATAGCAGTACTCAATCTATACAATGCATCTACAAAATGTAGAACAATAGCAGTTCTCAATCTATACAATGCATCTACAAAATGTTGAACAATAGCAGTACTTAATCTATACAATGCCGTTACAAAATGTTGAACAATAGCAGTACTCAATATATGCAATACCTCGATATAATGCATAATGATTTTTTTTATTACAAAAAAAATGTTTTTACTTGATATACTAGTAGGTTTAATGCACAAGAATTATAAAAATTTTCTTATCTAAAATGAAAAATGTGTTAAACTTTTAACCTTGAAAATATGATCTTCAAATGACTGTATCAGTGTCTATGTTAGCAAATGAAGTTACTCTTGATACAGTTACCCACCATACATATGCATGCATTATATCATAGATCAAATGTATTTGTTCAGTGTATGTTCACTGGTGTTAACATGTCTTTTGATTGAGTTAAGCCATTTCAATTGATATTCTATAGTGTGTCTTTCTATGTTGTGATGTTACATTATTGTTTCAGATAGGGTGAAGGTTTGGTACCATCTCGTTTCTCGTTTTTTATTTAGATCAGACCGTTGGTTTTCCCGTTTGAATGGTTTTAAACTAGTAATTTTTGGGGCCCTTTATAGCTTACTGTTCGGTGTGAGCCAAGGCTCCCTGTTGAAGACCGTACTTTGACCTATAATGGTTTACTTTTAAAATTTTGACTTGGATGGAGAGTTGTCTCATTGGCACTCACACCATATCTTCTTGTATCTATTGAATACAAATTTCAGCAATGAACAAAGTTCTCAAAATAATTGTTTATATTGTAAAATAAAGGTATAATCTGTTTCACTTTATTTCGCTCTCCTGATCTATAAGGACATAAGTTATTGCCATATCATTGTGTCGGCCATCCTATTATCGTTTCTTTTGCTTAAAAAAGCGTCGGGTCAAAAAGCGAGATTTCGCTCTCCTGACCTATAAGGACTTAAGCTATTGCCATATAATTGTGTCGGCCATCCTATTATTCTATTTCTTTTACTTAAAAAAGTGTCGGGGTCAAAAAGCGAGACTAAAGTATACTGTTTCCGGTGGCGGCGTCAATATATATTTTTTTTAAAAGTTTTTGATTAGGTCAGTTTAAGGGAAACCACGTATGATATTTGGTAGGCAGTTGCGTGATCATTGGTACATCTCATTTCCACGAAGATTATTTGCTCAGTTCATGGTGTATATTCAGAACGATTGCTTTCGTATGCGATCGACGATAACGCTTGCTTTCCGATACGCGTAGCGCTAGCTTTCAGATACGCGTAACGCTAGCTTTCAGATATTTGTTGACGAAGATGCAGGAGACACGAGATGATGAGATGAATGATGCTTCAATCGGGTAGTATGCGGTGGTCTCTCTTGTATCTCACGGAACACTAGAACTATTTACTTGCATGATAAAAATGTAATGCATACCATTATGAAAGTTTCTAATTAGGTTGTAAACGGTCCCACAGACACAAAATTTAAACGATTGAACACCAGAATGCATTCTTTTTGTATGAAGCTGTTATTAAGACAGGTTTCAAATGCTCTACTTACTTTCATTTCATTATTACTGTCCCGTATCTCAAAATCATTTAATTTAATCATAAATGCCCATTGAAAAAAAAATCACAAGAAACGCTGTCTTGCAGATTATTTTGTTTCAGCGTCGTTCTGGGAAATACTTTCTGATATTTAGGATAGAAAGATTTGCTAATCATCGGGCCAAAGGCAAACTATAAAATTTGGTTTTGTTTTTATGTTAATTAATTAGAAAACACTTTACGACACAGCAAAGGTAACAAACCGAAATGACACCTAACGTGATCGGCAATCAGTGGTCAAATCTACACTTGATATACCAGTGCATCACAGAAGTTAAACAATACTCATCTTTTTCGGTACCTATATATCTGTGTGTCAGGAGTTCTATTTTACGTTGTAAATAAGAATTTTTTTTCCGACATATTTCTGTTTTTATTTTGATTATTTTTGGAAAAGAGATAGTATATAATTACTGTCTTTTGCTGAGGTAAATATGTGGTTTTCATGACTTTTGAAAAACTGTTATTCACTTAGGCCAACGGCTATCGGGCAAATTAATTATTTTGCTACGTCTGAACCTACCCCCCCCCCCTTTTCCCCCCATAATTCAAAGAATATCAATTAGACGTCCACGTAGTTCCTATTCTGTCCGCCGACAGTATATATATCTTTATTCTGATAAACCTTTGTCAATACAATGATATACAGAAGTTACATGTAGTAAATAGCACAGATATACATTAAAAGAAAACATAATGTGTACACCATTTACAAATATAAATCAAAAGATTCAGCCAGGAGAAGACACTTGAATTAATATGCCTTATAAATGTACATAGATTTTTTTAATGCATTTTTTTGGTCACATTCATAACTGCCTTAAATTTAATTATATTTGGACAATCAATATACTTTTTTTAATCAATATATTTTTTTCTTTCTATAGCCATAAATGTACACTTCATTACATAATGAAATTCATCTCCAATATCTTTTAAATCACATTGTCCGCATATTCCTTTATATCTCTGATTTTTTCCATCTATCACTTTCTATTGGTTATCTATGGTTTATCAGTCTAAATTGACAGAAGGTGTCAATATCACGGGGTTCCAAAAATATCTAAGTACTTCTTGAAGCCATAACGTTACTTAAAAAGGCGGTTGAGTTTGTTTGAATATGTGAATACCATGTTTGTTTAAACTGATCTTGGAGAAATGTTCCAATAGCAGTCTTTAACCAAATAAATACAAATTTTAAATAAACACACATAAGATAAACTAGTTTCATTAAGAAAAGATTCTGTACATTCAATAGTAAAGTTAACATGTATGTGATTGCTGATAATTTACTGGGTTTTCTAAGGATTTTAGATGCAGAAGAAGTTTACAAAATATCAAATGAACTCTTTCTAATATTTCATTATTTCCAAATCCCCAAATTTAACAGCCTAAAGTAATTTTAAAAACAGGTTAACCAATTTATCAATTAAATTAAATTCAAAACTTATTGACAAACCATGTTGTCTCCCTTTTTGGTACCTTCATACAAGGCTCTCGTAGCTTTTACTGCTAAATGCTTCTCATTTGCTTTAAGTGAGCCATTTTTAGAAAAATTGTAGTTGTCAATTTTACAATTTGTACAAAATTTGACTAAAATTCACTTATAACTTTTACAATTATTTGATTAAAATTCACTTATAACTTGTACAATAATTTGTAGTACGGATTTGGTCGATTATTCTATGATAAGTACGAATTTTTTGAAACAGTACAAAGCGCAAACCTGCAGATCATTGCGTTGTATATCACTGTCGTTCATCCACGATGTTAACATTTCCTTGATGTCTATATTTGCCTTTTCGACAGACTTTAAGTTAAGTCGCCGATATGAGTGTGATTGTTGACATTAAGTAAAATCAGTAAGTTACAATAAGCTTGCTTTCAGCAATAGCAGTCAAAAGTTTTATAGTTTGTTATTTATGTTCTTCAAAACTGTTTTGGCATACTTCTATTTAGCTGTAAGCCCATTAAGCTTGTCCTTGGTGTACATATGATTGTGCTTTGATGTATTATTCTCTGCTATTTTCAGAACTTCTTGGACAAATGTATCCAGCTGATCAACAATGCTGGCCATGTTTTCACTATTACATCAACTGAGTAAATGACGAAAAGAGTGTAATAACACTGATTGTATGTTAACCTCTTGTTTTATGTGGCTGGTTTGTGATCCAATTGGTGTGTACCAAAAATCTCGTTTATTTTTAAAAATCGAATCTTACGTACACAAAGCAGCTGTATAACTTTGATATATGAACTAAAATACACAAAGTTTACCATTGCCTTTCTTGGTGGGTTTTTAGGTACTTGGACAACATCATATTTCTTAAAAGCAAGTATCTATCTTGATCATTTTTCTTCAAAACTGTTTTGGCATACTTCATTTTAACTGTAAGCCCATTAAGCTTGTCCTTGATGTACATATGATTGTGCTTTAATGCATTATTCTCTGCTATTTCCGAACTTCTTGGACAAATGTATCCAGCTGATCAACAATACTGGCCATGTTTACACTACTACATAAACTGATTAAATGACGAAAAGAGTGTTCACAAACACCTGCATTTATGGCTACTTTTTAAACAATCAAGACCCTAAAATTATGAACAGTTGAAAAGTGTTTAAGAAGAGTTGAATACAAAAACTGTTTCCTCAAGGCAATTAAAATTTATTACTGTTAAAAATATATAAAAGGCCATAATTTCTATCATGTTAATTTATCATATATCCTTCGTACAAATTATAAGTGAACTTTAGACAAATATGAATGAATGCTTTATTCTAATAAAGCAAATACTATAGATAACATATACATATTAACAATATACAAATGTGTAGTGCATGTGTGAATTACATACCTGTATATGATAAACACTAAAAAGTTCTAACCTGGAGGAACCTTTCCTTGGACGTTCTTAATCAATTTACACAGTTTTTCAGAATTTTTAATATGATTACATTGTTTGAAGAAAATAGTAATGTTAACATTTTCATGACAAAAAGAGCGAAGCATTTTTTCTAACATTATTAAAGTAGCTACATGATATAGTGGTATTCGTCACCAATTTCCATCGTGTCACAGAGAGGACACACTCTTTCGCTTCTTGGCAAATTGCATTTTTTGAGTTCCGAATAATCTATAGCACAATGCCTTAGGAGATTTGAACATTTCTGAATACCAAAATTGTATAAATTGATCCTTAGGTTTCTGTTCTACACGTTTTGAAATCCATATTGACGAAAAATAAGTTTGGTTCTGCCAAATATTTTACATACCACAATCATCTGAAATATTCTTTATAAATTTTAACCACTTAGATTGATAACCGTAATCTGTGGAGTAAACATGTAACAATTTATATAATAATACGGAAAATTTTGTTTCATTTCCTCTAACCAGTCTACAACAAAAATTTATCAAACGTACCTTTATGTGAAACGATATAGGAAATATGCCTAGCTCACCATATACAATTTAGTTAGGTGTTGATTGTTTCAAATGCAACATAATTTTACACAACTGTATACTTTCAAGAACATCTAAATTTTCAAAACCCCAAATTTCTGATCCATATAATATTACAGGTTCTACTATTTTTTTAAAACAAATCAGTTTGACATTCAATAGATAAGTTATTTCTTCTAAATTTCTTCAATAATCCATGCATAGCTTTATTTGCTTGTTCTTTAAGATACTATCTTGTTTACGGGAATGACCCACTTTTACAAAAGTCAAAAGTATATACCAAGATATTCATAATTTTTAAATATTTCTAGTTCTCTATCATTCAAAAAGAAATTAGTATTTTTTGACATGCTGCCTTTTGAAAAAATAAAAACTTCAGTCTTATCCACATTTACTCTAATTTTCCACATTAAACAATATTGTGAAAAATTATCGAGCATAAGTTGTAAATCTTCAACAGACTCTGCTAATAAAATGGTATCATCTGCATATAAAAGCAAAAATATTTTGAATATACTGTAAGTTCATTTTCAGCATCTTTGTTGATAGATTCTGCACCTCTAATACCTTGTGTTTCTAAATATTATTGCAAATCATCTAGATACAATGAAAAGAATACAGACGATAAATTTTCTCCCTGTCTTACTCCAATTTCAGAGAAAAATGATTTCTGAAGTTTCATTGTTATGTTTGATACATAATTTTACATCTGTATACATATTTTGTATAATTCTTTAAAATTTGCCAGTAATATTTGTTTTAACAAGTTTAAAATATAATGAATTACGGTGGACAAAGTCGAATGCTTTTTCAAAATCGACAAAAGCACAATACAATTTTTTTCTTTCTTAGAAAGAGTATTTCAAATAATGCATATGTTCCGGACCATATGAGTATTTGGACCATACGTGTATGGTCATGACGCGTATGATCAAACCATATGAGTATATACTCGGTTGGTCATTAACGGACCGGACCATATGGGTATTAAGACCATATAGGTTTTTTTATAAATAAAAACTTCACAAAGCTCATTCTCCAAACCCAAAACGGCTGAACAGTTACTAAATGTATATTATTTGTCTGAATCTTCGCAAGAATCAATTTAAAGTCCTTTATCCTGTCAACTGTTTCGTCCGTAAGTGAAACCACAGGATTTTTTGGCATTGACCTTCTTTTCTTTTTTCCTGAGTGCTTATATATTTTTGTTTTATATTTGGTCAAAAGCTCCTTAGAAATAAATTTTTCTTGTTATTTTATAAAACAAAATTCTTCTAATGTCCACTTATTTTTCATGTAATAGATGTGTTTTCTCTCCGATTCATACCATTTTACGGTTATTGTTAACTTAGATCGTATGAATAGGAATTAGAAATCATAACTTATATCAATTTGAAATATTTAAGAAATTCTAATTTACTAAAAACCAATTTAAATACTAAAAAAAAAAATGAATTTAAAAAAAGAGGATTCAATGTACTAAGTGCTTGCGAGTAAAACAATTGACTTTTTATTCAACACTTCATTTAGATATTTCTAGAAGTTATTTTCCAAAGTCGACATTTCTGTTTTGTAAGAACAAATCGATAATGACCACGCAAAACAAGATTATACTATAATATTTCTAACTTGTGAATAAAATTCACTTTATGTCATTTATCATGTTGCAATGGTTACCATATGATTGTAAAAGTGTAAAATTCATTTTTAGAAACACTTTTATTATAACACCTTTTTCAATGTCCATCATGTTAATTACCCGGACCATACGCGTATGGTAAGACTATATGAGTATATACCAATATGGTTATGACTATACGCGTACGGTCTAAATACTCATATGGTCCGGAACACATACAATACAAATATGTGAACATTTGTTTAGTATTCATATCTAAAACCAGCTTGGTTTTCATGCAATAAATTATATTCTCTATAAAAACATTTAATCAATCATTCAAAATGGATGTAAAAACTTTTCCAAACAAGATAGCAATGTTTAGCCTTAAAAGTTTAGGATTCATCTTGTCTTCTTTGTTTTTGCACGCTGGTATCATGTGACCTATAAGTCATGCTTCATGCAAAATTTCTGAATCAAAAACTAAGTTAAACAATTGAACATAAATATCTATCATACTATCCAAAGAAGAACAGATATATTCATTAATCATTTTATATTCTCCTGGTTCCTTATTATTTTTTGCATTTTTTACAGCTGTTTTCATCTCATCTTTAGCCATTTTTTTACATTTAAAATTTCATTTGAATTTTCTTGGTCCATATTATTTTATATAACATAATCATATCTTTTGTCATATTTATTTTCATTCAAATCTCTGAAAAAATCGAATAATGTTTCTAGAGAAAATGAAGTCATGATTTAAAATTTTCCAGAATACTTCGGAATTTTTCGCACTTATATATTTCATCTTTTTTCACATGTTAAGATTAAATATGATTAAATTTTTATAATAGATTTCAGCAATTTTAACTCTATGTTTGAATAAATTTGAACCATAATGTTTATATAGCCGTTTAGCTTTCCTAAGCTCTTTTCTAGCTTTATAACAGTCAGAATTAAAACATAACTTGTTTGATTGCTTTTTAGTATTTTCAAAATTTTGATTTTCACAAGTTAAACCAAGAGAATTTTTTGCAGATTCCAAAAGTATATCAGAAATTGTATGTACAACTTGATTCAAGTTGTCTTTATTAACGTCGTATTTGTATTCAAAATGTCTAAATTTTCTAGAATTGCTTGAACTCTAGCTATTTCAACATTATTTTTAAAATCTAATGATTTCTCAAATTTCCATGGTTTAATTTTTACTGGAATGTTTCTATTACATTCATTTTGATGTGTAAATTCATGCCTAATCTCTCCCAAAACCCGGCAGTGAAAGTGGTGAATGAATATCTGAGTACAATTTGCTGAATTCTAGTATTTCAAAATTTTCAATAGATAAGCGGCCGTACTTAAAGCATAATCTACTACACTCAAACTTTTGCTGGTGAATTTTCCAGCTCCATCATTTCTAATTCTGCCATTATATATAAAACATTATTATTTTTACAGAAATCAATAGGTTTTCTCTCAAAATTATTGACTACTAAATCAGAACTATTTCTATTTTTGGGGGATATACAATTCATCTAAAATTTCAATATCAGTAAGTTCTGTATATAGACTACTTAGATGTATCTTTTTGCCAAAATGTTATTGATCATGGCCAAATACACGAAAGCTAAATTTTTTGTTACAAGCTGGGTCAAAAAGAGTAACAAAGAAACTATGGAATTATTCAAAGGCGTCATGTGAATTAAGATCGCAGATTATCATTTATATATGTTGTACAAATGTATGTGTTATCATAAGTTATATCTGCATCATCTCATTGTTCTATGTATTCTGTCATATTTGTCATTTATGTATACACCTTGTTATTTGCTAAAGCAATGTTGTTGCTAATGCAATATAGATTCATTCAATGAGTAATTAGCTTTGTGATTAGTAATTTGCCTTGAAATTATTAATTTTATTCACGACTATCAAATATTGTGTGTAAAGTTTGCAAAATTTTAAATGACGAGGAACACTTTTTTCTTCATTGCCAATTCAGCAGTAATATTAGAAATTCCTTTATAAATACAATTAAAATCCATTATCCTAATTTGAACCAGCTAAACTCAAGCTGTAAACTATTTTAAATCCCAATAAAGATTTTTTGTCCAGTGTTGTGGGCAATATAAAGCAATCCATATATATAAAAAAGAAGATGTGGTATGATTGCCAATGAGACAACTCTCCACAAGAGACCAAATGACACAGAAATTAACAACTACAGGTCACCGTACGGCCTTCAACAATGAACAAAGCCCATACCGCACAGTCAGCTATAAAAGGCCCCGAAATGACAATGTAAAACAATTCAAACGAGAAAACTAACGGTCTAATTTATGTACAAAAAAAGAACGAAAAACAAATATGCAACACATAAACAAACGACAACCACTGAATTACAGGCTCCTGACTTGGGACAGGCACATACTACAACAACTCTTTGTTGCATTTAATTTTGATTTAATTCTTATTTGTGATGGAAAATTATCAAACTGTTTACTCAACTGCGACTTTATTATGACAGAAAGGCTTGAAACATTTACCATCATTATTGAAAGAATAGCTCTTCAACCTTTTATGCATATAAGCATTGGCCGACAATGCACGATAAACAGCAGAAAATATTCCTAAATAGGGAATGCCTATAATATCCTGCATGTTTAATAACCAAAGCTCTAAATCCACTTTCCCGCATAAACTTGCTGGATCAAATGCTTCACGTAACCTGAAATGCTCATCATACAACTTCCATATAAGAATGCTTATATTTCGCTTTGCACCCAAAACGAACAATCGTCATGTACTTAAGTAATTTATGGATCTACTTGGATGAGCTGTACAATATACATGTACACTTATTTAACAGATGTTCATTGCTCAATGAAAGAAACGAAATTTATTTTGTGTATTGTGTAACTAAATTACCCCTTCTAAAACTAGCTTACGTGTACCTGGCTTTGAATTATTGGTTGACATCAATATACCAAAATTAATATATTGACATTTTACAACTTTTTCTCAGATACCTTCAGAAACATTAAAAGCTATATCAGTGTGCATGCAAACATTAGTTATTTGATAAGACTGACTAATTGTATTCAATGCCACTGACATTGCAAAGTTTAAGGTAACATTACCTAATGAATGATCTCGACTGGTTCTAGTGTTAAAGTAAAAGTATATGTAGTATCATCTGTACTTGAAGTGGTGTATACATCTGCCGTTGTATTTAACAGTCGGTTGAAGAAGGCTGATGTGGTAAATGCTAATACTATGTACCCCCGATTTCAGGCGGAAGCCCAGTTGAAATTAAACAAAAGAAATGGAACTCTTTGTTAGAGGAGGTAAAAAAGCAAAATTGGTATATTTTAATTGTTTACATCTGTTTCTATGGGCTTTAAAAGTTTAATAAAGGTGCATAATTTAGGATTTTTTGCATCTTACATACGTGTTTTACATGAACTATAGTATGGACTTTCGAGATATTTGTAAACTTTTAAATAATAGAAAAATTTTCACAAAACAGTCGATTGTGGTAGGTGCAAATACAGTTGGATCTTGTTTGTGCATAAGCATGAATTCCGCCGAAAAAAATTCCAAAGAAAGATAACAGATTGACCCTTTTAAAACAGTAATTTGCATCTCTGCCCGCGGCGACAGTTTTTTGGAAAAAATCCCGAAAATGGGCAATAATTTCATCAAAAAAAGAAAGTCGAGTACACCTTTTTTTTTGTTTAGGCGTGTTTGAGATGACTATTATGACTTGAAAACGAATAAAAGAAAAATATTTCACACATCACCTCGCTTCAGATTCTATTAATTTTATATTTTGAGGCTCTAGGTTGATATAATAACATTAAAAATTTACAGTACTAAAAAATAAAATATATGGGTCAAGTGAAATACCTTTCTAGTGAGTCATAACAGCAGAATAGGTGTGTTCGAATAACAAATTTTTACTAAAAGTACTTGACGACAGACTTTTAAGTTGGATCTTAAAAATGCATATCTTCAAAAAAACTTCATTTTTTGTGTGTGTTATCTAGGATAATTAGTCTTCAACCTCTGAAAATTTTTAGTCTGCCCTTCCATGAAATATTAAATTAGAATTTTTTTTAATATTTTTGAACTTTCGAAAATTCCACCTGACAACCAATCAGATTAAAGTTTTAAGTTGATCAGATGCATAAAAGTGCATTAAATGATGCTAAATAGCTAGTAGATACATTTATCTTTTAAAATACAACTTGCATATAAGGATCGTAATTATGCTATGTGGATATATTTATCGGTTTCAAGAGCTAAATTGACAGCGCGTCATCACTGCAATGGCTTCCATTTTTACGATTATAAAAATTAGGTGGCGTAATGGGGAGATAATTTTGACGACGGAGAATCCTGACTGATTTGTAAGAGATTTGGTTGCTGTTTAACTGTGGTACAGATACCAATATAGCTGGTAGCCTTTGGTTGACTTTCTTGCAGAAGCTGCAACTGACAGTTATTGGTGTAGTTTGCATTTTCCTGCTGACTGTCTGAGCTAAGCAGACAAGATTGCTAAAAATAAACTCAGAATTTTGTAACACAATATAAATATCAATTTATATATATATATTTTTTTTTAAATACTTCAAGTGACTTTGTGGAACACTCCGAAAATGGGTGACCTGAAAATTCTTTAGATTTTGTATGTGCATGATTTTTTTTCCTTCAATTTTTTGTATCAATATACAGCAAAGATTCACATTTTTTAGACTTCAGTTTCACAAGCTTCTAATGCAATTAGCTAGATCATAACTGAACACTTAACATCGTGTATTTGCATGTGGATATTTTTTATAACACAATTTAACAAATACTTTCTTTAAAATATACAAAAGTTGTTTAAAAATAACTTTTGATCAGTATCGTCACCTGCATTGTTTTAAAGATTATTATTTACTATTGATTTCTCGACTTTTTATGAGGGTGGATTTTCTATTGTTCTCGTTCACTATATTGCCCACTGCTTCATAACTACAAAAAAATGTGTTTTGCATGTCAACAAAAGTTACGAACACTAATAAAATTCAAAAGATATACATTTTGGGACCGATTGTTGCTTGCTTACCGTAATGCAAATATACATATAATGAAATCATGAAACAAATTACCAATGTAAAATTTGATAATTATCAATAATCACAAACAACTCATCCGTAAATATGAATTAGATTTATAAAACAAAACCATCTCTATATGATGTATGTAATCTTCACAGTTAAATGTTGCAGCCACAGGCTTGTTGCTCATTTATTTTATTTTTTATTTTTTATTATTTTTTATTATTTAATTTCTTCTTTTTAAATGCACATTTAATTGGCCTCTATATTAGCCCAGTAGTAATTTTTACAATCCTGGGTTGATCAGCCTGTAGTGAATCTTGAAAACTGACATAAAAATGCAATTCACTGCAATAGATACAACACGAACCCCAAAATTTAAACATATGCGGTATTAAATTATAATAAATATTAGACAGATAAATTAATTATTATTTAGGCTGTGACCGGTTGTTTCTTCAAAACAATGTTATGAGCAATGCATACAAACACTGTACTTTATCCTTAGTCAATGACACCCATATGTGTATGATTACTAATGAATGCTTAAAGGATAATTAAACGAAACATAGGAAAAGTTAATTTGTTCATCAAAAGCAAAATATTTTATGGCTGCCATAAATATGATAAAAACTGTAAAATTCGATGCCGTATGGAGGCATTTGAAGGATGTGAATTCCACTCCAAAACAGCAGGAAATTGACCTATCAACACGAGGAAAAAGTCCTCACAAAGATTATATTGCAAACTGCTGATATTATCATTTAGCACAGAAGGTGAGAAGCTAATCCGAAATCCTCACACAAGTTTAAATCGGAGAAATTCCAGAACTACGTAAAATCTAAATTGTACAATCATGTTAAATTTCCATTAAAACTGTCACAAATTATGAAGTCTTTATACAAGGTACTGGACCATGGAAATCTTACTGCTATTTTACTTATATTCTGTAAAATCGTTCATCCTAACTCGTTCGGATGATGCAAAAAGTTAATAGGAACCATTGAATCTTTTTATATAACTGTGAGTAACTTTGAATTCCACAGGACCTTTATTATTCCTGGTCTATTTAGACATTTTACTAAATAATTCCAGGAATAATTTGTCAAATGATTTTTAGGAAACAACATAATTTAGATATATTTAAGATCAAATGTTTTAACTATTTAACCTTACAGAACGAAAATACCGGTAGACCAAAATCCACATTTACGAGTTCCATTCATCATCAACCTGACATTGGATATACACACCAATAACATCGTAGCTAGAGCAAATAAATCATTAGAGTTCCAGAGAAGAAATATTAATAAATTCCTGGAAGAAAAAAAAAATAAAATAAAACATATAAAGTTATTTCAAGACCAAATGTAGTGTATGCCAGTAGTGCTTGTGATCCATACCAGGAAAATCACATAAAAAGATAGAAATAATGCAAAGAAGATCAGCGCGTTTCATTAAAAATTAATACAGTAGAGAACCTGGATCAGTCATTACCATTCTTTATGAATTAAAATAGCCGTCATTAGAAACCAGACGAAAAATAAAAAAGCTCTGCCTGTTTCATAAAGCACTACAGTAACACCATAAAATAGCCATAAATATGCCAGATAATATAGAACATCAAAACAGGACAACAACCAATATAAATTCAGAAATCTTCTAACATCAATCAACACTCACAAATACAGATTCTTTCCTCGTATCACCAAAGGCTGGAACAGCTTACCAACAAAACTATTAAATATAGATGATGCAGAGGCATTTAAGAAAAGCCTCACATCTTACTTAATAGAGTAGTCTCGCAAGAAAATAATCCTCATATGCACATGTAAATCACCATATTGAATGGCTGATTTAGTGAATAAGAAGTGTTGAACTATTTACTAGTTTATCGAAAGGATGCCCAATTTATAAATAAAAACCAATAGTCAAATAAGTTAACTTGGTAATAAATTTCGAGAAATGATTTTTTATTTCTTCTTTTTTCCATGTGGTCGCCATTTGCTTCTGTATTTCTGTCAGCACACGTTCAAAAATAATTACATAATTAACGTCCCTTTCTGACGAAACACCTCACTTGCGTTAGTAAAACCACCAAATGTGACTTTAAAGGTGTAAATAATTCTAATTACTCCCTGACAATATAAAAAATTATCAATTTCTTTTGGTTTTATATTTTAGTTCAATTGCCTTCTCCCTTCCTTGGATCCAAATTGAAAAAGGCTCGTTACGCCAGATTGTAAGGTTCATTAACCACCAATGAGATTATGGTCTACTTAAACTCACTAATAACCAAACAAAACATATATGGTACAGCGCATCGTGATAACTGAATTTAAGTACAAGACTTAAATTTTATTAATTAATCAAGAATTCTCTAAATATACTGCCGTTAACCGGAAGGAACTTACTTTAAATAAATCAAATATTAACAGAAATAATTGTCCTTTCCTAGATTTAGATATTTCAGTGTTACACCAGAAACTTTACACCAAAATTTACGACAAAAGGGATTATTTTACTTTCCTTATTGTTAATTTTTGGCACCGTCTTACGGTGTTTAAATATCCCAACTCGTTCGCAATGCCCGTGTCTGTAGTGACGTTTTGGATTTCACTGTATTAAGTCAGGGATTTCGTTACCACAATATTTAAAACCTTTACTAAATTCCTCAATATAAACAAAGATTTGGTCTACAAGTTTGGCTGTACATGTAGAAAACTTATTTCAAACGGAATAGTACATCCTAAATTTTATGTTGTTAACCGAGGCTGGAAATTTAGAAACGATCCGGTAAACTTTTCAATCCTTTAAATAAACTTATTATAAAAGGTTACCAATTCAACACTGTAATTAGATTTTTTAATATTGATTTTATTGGTATAAATATTGATTTTGTTATCAGTAAATTAAAATCATACTAAATATTATTGTTATACACATATGCACTTTCACGGTACTACAATCTGTCGATACCTATATTTTGGCATTGCACACGGTCATGTTTTCCTCTGACTATTCATGACGTATATACACTAAATCCATTGGATGTTGGATGTGTACTGATTGATATTTTAGTCTTAGATGCATGATTTTTTTATTAGTTGTTACTGGCCTTAAACTAACTGCGAGTACTCTTAGGTCTATACTTTGCGTCTTTTTTTGTTGTTGTTAGGGATGTGTAAATGCCCTGTCATGTCCGATCTGTGTTTTTGTTTGATGTTTTTCTGCTTTGTTTCGATCTGATGAGTTAAGCCCTTTCCAACTGATTTTTATAGTGTGTTCTTATGTTGTGCTGTAACACCACTGTCCCATGTTAGGGAGGGTTGAGCGCTAACAAACATGTTTCTTTTGATTGAGTTAAGCCATTTCAATTGATATTTTATAGTGCGTCTTTCTATGTTGTGATGTTACACTGTTGTTTCAGATAAGAGTGAAGGTTTGGTACCATTAAAACGTTTAAACCCGCTGCAATTGTTTGCACCTGTCCTAAGTCAGGAATCTGATGTTCAGTAGTTGTCGTTTGTTGATGTGGTTCCTAAATGTTTCTCGTTTCTCGTTTTTTATATAGATTAGACCGTTGGTTTTCCCGTTTGAATGGTTTTTATACTAGTAATTTTTGGGGCCCTTTATAGCTTGCTGTTCGGTGTGAGCCAAGGCTCCGTGTTGAAGACCGTACTTTGACCTATAATGGTTTACTTTTTATAAATTTTGACTTGGATGGAGAGTTGTCTCATTGGCACTCATACCACATCTTCTTATATCTATTAACCCTGCCACATACTGTATGTGCCTGTCCCAAGTCAGGATCGAACCTGTAGTTCAGTGGTTGTCGTTGGTTCATGTTTGTCATATTTGTTTTTCGTAAATTGTTTTGTTATAAATTAGGCCGTTGGTTTTCTCAATTGAATTGTTTCATACTTTTCAAGTCGGAGCCTTTTATAGCCGACTATACGGTATGAGTTTTCTCATTGTTGAAGGTAACCGCATCGGTGGTCTCGTGGTAGCGTGTTCGCCTCGAGTGCGGGAGGTCGTGGGTTCGAACCCCAGCCGGGTCAAACCAAAGACTTTAAAATTGGTATTTGCTGCATTTCCACTAAACACGCGGCATTGAAGAGTAAGAACAATGGCTGGTGGGCTCGGAGTCAGAACAATGTGTCCGGGTAAGGTGACATGTTTTCTTGCGGACTGTGAACTAGCACGTTAAAGATCCGGCTTAGCGTGTCGGTCTAGTAGAAAGCAGGATAAATATTCATATTACATTAATATGTCCTGAATATGCATATTAATTTGCCGCTAGACGTTAAGCAGTCATCCATCATCATCATCATTATCATCATCATCATTATCATCATCATCATTATCATCATCATCATCATCATCATTGTTGAAGGTCGTACTGTTGCCTATAATTCCTTACATCCACTTCATTTGAACTTTGGTGTATAGTTGTCTCATTGGCAGTCATACTACAACTCCTTATCTTTATACAAAACTAAATTGCTCTGAATCAGTTTCTTGTGAAGAGTTATATGATATTGATAGCATTCATTCCTCACCTTTTCTAACTTACTTTAACTACATATATCTTTCCCCTTCGCGCTTTCTCTTTTTTTCACTTTTCTTTATCTTTGAAATTGTTACTTTGTCGCTGTGATCGCTGTGCAGGTTAGTCGATTCAGTTTATGGGTATTTAGAAAGAATGTAAGGAAATATAACTTAATGGAATAAGAAGTGTTTACGAATGGAAGTGGAATACCATTTTGTCTGTTAAAAAGACTATTTGATTGTAAAATACAGGCAAAATTTTACAATATGTACAGTTTGAAAGTGTACCAGACTTAAATAATACCTACTATACGGGACATTTCATTTTAGGTCAGCTTGCCAAATGCAGCGAAAATTTTCCACTCGTGCTAATTGACAAATATATAAAAATATAAAACTTTTGTTTTTTATAAAATGTTAGGTGGTGGATAAAAAAAGATGTGTTAATTTGTACAACAAGGGGCCTCAAGTTTAACGTGGGCTGTTTTTTATGAGTTCATTTCTGTCGATATGATCTGTTGCCGATCCGACCAAATGCCGATTCGACCTGTTACCTCCGATGTGGCGTAGGATGTTAATAAACATCAAGAACAAAAACATATTTATCATCTGCATGTGGTCCGATGATTAGTAAACTGTTCAAGCTGAAAAAAGTCGTTCCCTGAAAACCGAAAAGCAGTCTTTCCCCCCCAAACGATGCTGAAACTTGACCATCTGAAAGACGGCGATTCATATGATTTTTTTAACGGACATTTATAGTTAGATGAATGAATTTGGTGATACGGATAAAAGGAAAGTCAATAAATCATTTGTTAACTGGCTTAGTTTAAAATGTTGTATACAGTTTCATACAAAAGAATTGCTTTCTTGTGTTCAATCGTTTACAGTCTTGCGTTTTCTTCGTAAAAAAAAGTATGAAATCAAGCTTTACGGTCGATTGAATCGGAAAGCAAGTGTTCTGAATATACACCGTGCAGTCATTACCGCGTCCTCGGAGACGGTATTATAAGTTGAACGATTCACAGATTTCGGAATAAATGCTTTTCTACTAGCTTATTGTAAGATATTACTGACTCTAAAATAGTAAACGTTCGTTGATTGGTTGGGGCAATTCGAAACTAGAGTAAAGGTCACTTTATCTTTAGAAATTTAACATTTGTTTTTGTGGATAATGCAATAACACTGGAAAGGGGTAAATTTCTCAATCACCTGAGGAGGGTTTGGGCTGGGCTAGCCGATGTCTAGCTTTCCAAACAAAGATAGCAAAACGTGAATAAAATAAGACGAGAAATAATCAAAAGGGAGAAAGAAAAAAAAACGACTCTTAGACGATAAAAACTTACGTTGGAATCCATGCCCGAAATACGCTCACACACAGATTTTGATGAAATTTTCCAAATCTTCTGTATTTTAACGAAAGGTATAGATGGCATAAAGCACAGAATTCGATCAAATAAATATTTGTCATAGCATGTATTAGAATTATAATGTTAAAAAATCCTTTTGTTGACGTGTGTGCTATATGTTCCCAACCATAAAAACCATTGGAAATTCACTTGCTTTGTTTGTGTTTGTTGGAAAATTGAAATTGATGCTAATTGTACGTGACGTCAAAAAAAGATATCTAATATAGACTAAGTAATTGTTTTTTTTGTGCAGGATTTAATACAAAATGAAGTAATATTTTGGCCTCGACAAACCCTTTTCCTAGAGTTAATTTATCGGAACAATCACGATCTGGGACCAGTACATTAACATTATTATGTCATGCTAACGCTAAGTTTTATTTTCTAGATCTCAACCCTTCTCGTTTTAATTTTTTAATGAAAAAATGTGTATAAAAGATTGTTCAGTATAAATCAACACAAGAAAAGAGCTTTACTTGAAAGCAATGGTATAGCAAATACAAGTAAAACAATAACAAAAGAAATGCGAAATTACTCATGATGTTTTTAATTGCAGGCGCTTACAATAGCTATTATCATAAATCCTCCTTTTAAGTATTTTTTTAATAATGCATATTTAAGTCCAATAAAAACCCAAACAAAACAAATTTCTTAGCAAAAACACTCTAATTTTAAGGATACTCTTTGTTTAAATATAGAAAAAGAGGCATGATGTATTTCACATGGCAAGCCAACTACAAATCATTAATAGCGTGAATCCAACATGAAATCTTCAACAACAACAACAAAAATGATAATACATTAAAGCTCTTAATTTTAAGGATCATTTTGAAAAGATGTGAGAAATCAATTGAAATACATGTTTGTGGTCTTTAATGTTCAAATTTTACTACGTTTCATATGCACTTTTCGAGACCTGTAATGAATGAAATAGATACAGATGGAAGTGACATGCATACTTTTCTAGCACAAAGAAATATACAAAAAACTTCGAAAGAAGTAAATGAATAACATATTTATTTTGAAAAAAACCTAAACGCAGAGTAATTACAACCCCCTTTATACCGGTGTTTATAAAATAAATCGGAAAATTTCAAACTTGTTTTAGCCTTTTAATCTTATGCAAACCACTATACAATTTATATACTATGAAAGCTATTCTGCATGAATTAAACTACAATGCAAAAACATTTTCAAATATCATCATGATAGCTTTTTGGAAAAGCTATCACTTGTGGTCAATTGACTTTGAAACTTTTGCATAGTTTACATGTTAAAGTTTGTGAGTAGGTCAGTTTAAGGGGAACCACTTATGATAAGTCAATGATATTTGGTATGCAATTGTATAAGCATTGACACATCTCATTTCCATGGAAATTATTTTGCCCCTCCTCCCCCCCTCCTCAGTCATGGTTTATTGAATTTGAAACTTTTGCATACTAAGTAGTTTAGATGTTACAGTTTGTGATTATGTCAGTTTAAGAGGAACTACTTATGATAAGTCGATGATATTTGGTTTGCAATTGCATAAGCATTGGTACATCTCAATTCCATTGAGTTTATTTTGCCCCGTCCCCTCAGTCATGGTCTATTGACTTTAAAACTTTTGCATAGTTTACATGTTAAAGTTTGTGATTAGGTCAGTTCAAGGGAAACCACTTATGATAAGTCAATAATATTTCGTTTGCAGTTGTTTTAGCATTGGCATAAATTGTATCTCCGAAATTATTTGACCATTTTCCTTCAGTTATGGTTCATTGACTTTGAGTATTTTGCACAATTTTCATGTTAAAAAGTATTGAGTTTTTAATTTCAACATTTGCATTTTACTTTCAAATTATATACAGGCGAGACATATCTATGTGTCAACAGTTTATTTACTGTAACATGGCTGTTTCTGAGTCATTTCCATGATTAATGGCTATAAAAGAAGCAAATTTGAAGTTTACCAATGCTAAACTCCTGGACGGATTTTTCAATTTTTATTTTTTTGTTTATTTTCTTTAATTTATATTATTTTTAGGGTGTGTTAAATTGATGAACTCTTCACATTAAGCCACATTTGTGTATGTAATACAAGCTTTAATTCATGCTTATTCTATGCATATGTTTGTTTGTAGTTTTCATACCAATATGCCTCTCTGAGATCGTGTCTCTCTCCGAGACCGTTTATTGTCGTATAAAACTATTTTCTGGTTTTTCTCAAAATTATCTGTATTAGATATACTTGTTAAATGATAGCCATACACGGTTTGGTACAAGGATTTTTTTTGCGATCATTTCGCCTAGAAAGAGTTATTCTGATTGAAGCCTTTAGATTTATATCGTCAACTGATAAAGCAAGCCAATATATTACATGACCAATCGTTCGATATCCCAATGCAAATATGGACACTTATCTTATCATATTAAGTCTGACTGATAAAAATATAAACAAATTCACACATGTATCATCTAATGAGGTCAGTACTTCCGACATACACATAGAAGGGAAGACAACAATTGAAATGTTACTATAGGAGGTAAGAAAGCTTTGTTATTATAACTTGGGAATGGTAAATATCTTAAAAGATGGTTTTATCATGAACCTTTGGTAGCACATTACATACTAAACTGTGAACTGGCAGTTCTTTGTCTAAACTGTAGAGTAAGTTTGTTACTTTTGCATCAATTAACACGTCTCTATAACCCATCAAATTTCTTTAAAACATTTCGAATGTCTCTCTAACCCACCGATCGTCTCTGTAACCCACCGAAATTCTCTGTTACCCATTGAACGTCTCTATAACCCATCGAACGTCTTTAAAACATTTACGTCTCTGTAACCCATCGAACGTTTATGTTACCCATTGAACGTCTCTGTAACCCACTGAACGTCTCTGTAATCCACCGTACGTCCTATAACCCAACGAACGTCTTTATAACATATCGAACGTCTCGGTAACCCTCCTAACGTCTCTATAATCCATCGAACGACGACCCTGGAAATGGGCCCTACCTTTTCTGGTTAAAAAAAGGAAACTATTATATGATACTATAAATGGTTTACAAACGTTTAAAAAAGCTTAGAAAACAATGTGATTTTTAATTTACTTCTGAAACTGAGTTTGGAAAATAAAATGCCTAATTAGTTATATTAACTACTACAAAAATATACTCAACAATAAAAGAAACGCACCGCCCAAAATAATTTCTTGCAAGTAAAAATTTATATTTGAATGGTCGTTTTTTAAAAAAGTGTTAGAAATATTAAGTAAATTTTTTACAAAATTTCTGCAGTAGTAACATCAAATTCTGTGAAAATTTCCTTTTTGACACAACTCAAAATACTACATTTTCAACCGATAAATGCCGCAAAATTGTGGAAACTAAAGTTTCATGTATCTTTATACCTGTAAACCACGAATACGACTTTGATATTTATTTTCTTAACCGATTTTTTTAATGATCAACTTAAAGTTGATTTAGTTTTAGTTTAAACATATTTTATTTGCTCATGGCAAAAAGGATCAGACACAAGTAAAACATACTTATAAAGCCTTTTCCACACTACAATATATATAACAATGACAATTGAATGTGAGCATGCATTAACATAAATATTACTAAACTATACTGAAATAAGGAAAGGGGATGAAGAAAGAACGACAGAGATTAGGATAATGATGATAATTATGATGATGTGCGTTTTACCAATGTTGATATTATACTACGAGGAATCTTTTTGATCTCTTTATAAAATTGAATACTTGTTTAACAATTTGCGTATTTTGATCATAGGAAAGAGTTTCTTTTCCAAAAACCAATAGTTTTAAGTCCAAATTGCTGCCTTCGGGAAACCAGCTGAGACTATTAAACAGAATAGCCCTTTCATTTAAATAGAAAGGACAATCAAAGAAAAAATGGTGCATGTCCTCAATATCAAAACCACATTTACATGTTGGATCAGATATAATGTTAGCTCTAAACAAGTCACAATTCAAGAAAGATGCCGAACATCTAAATTGGGTTGATTATATTCAATTTTCTAGGACCATATAAATAATGTTGAGATTGATTCTCATTTCGAACGCAGTGGTTTTTTAATTCTACTTTGAATTTTGATAATGAGTCTACATTTCGAACTGACATGTTCAGATTATTCCAAAGTTTAATTGTTGAGGGGATAAATGATTGGGAAGTCAGTGTCAGCCTGCAAAATGGTAAAATAATATCTTGTCCATTTCGCAAGGGATATTGTGTTGTACTTTGAATTTTAGGGGGCGCAATGCTACATTAATATTCAGGGGCATTATTATTCTGAATTTTATAAAACAATTGTAGTTTTCTTCTTTTTGATCGTTCCTCTAAAGTTTTCCAACCAACCTCTTTTAAGACAGTCTCAGATTGTGTAAAAACAGGTAACTTATAAAGTTGATTCATCTCAGACTTTTGATTTGGTGACTTTTTTGGATGACAACCACATTGTTTGCACTAAAACGAAAGTTTCTCTGTAAATCGTGGATTATATTCAAGGTTATGCTTAAAAAACATTAGACTTTTTTTTCAATTTTTTATCAAAAACAAGAAATTATGAAACTACTATGTATCGAAAGGGGTGGTGCCTTATTTACGTCGCTGAGCATAGAATGAATATTTGTCTCACTACGTTTTCATTCCTGTTATCTTTGTGTGCGTATTTTTTTTAAACACATGGCTTGTATACAATTTTTGTCGTGTATGAAAGGAATGTTTGAGAAGTTGAACCACAAAAGACAAATATATCCATATCAAATATTTTCCCATTAAAACGGAATATATTATATACATTTAACTAAACATATTTCAGATTAACAAAAAAAAATACATCAACTCTTTCATTTCTGGCAAAAAAATAAAGACATGTAGTTAGTAACAGAACAAAAGAAAAGAGAAGAAAATAACTTTCAGAACTCGATATTCTATTTCACAAGCAAAACTAACCGTGTATAGGCAATGTAATTGTGTCAAGTATGAGATAGAAAACCATTACAACAACAATCCATTTTTTTTCCATGTTTCCTGATATTATTTTGTTTAATCATTTTTATCGCCAGGAAACCATAGTAAATCTTAAACATTGTTATCATCATTTCCGGATTTTTCAGAACCCCTGTTAAGATAACTCAACAACTTAAGACGTCACTTTAAAATGGTAACAAATCTGAAAAAAAAAATCCTGTAGGATGGAGTCGACAAGTTTTGTTTTTCGTCTGTTACAAAATACGGTCAATCTCATTCTTAAACATTTTTTTCAACTTTATAAAAATACAAAATTAATGTAAAACTATTCAAAAGAGAAAACTAACGGACTGATTTATGTACAAAACAATAAAAAAAAATACAAGTATGATATACAACAACAAACGATAACTACTGATTTGCAGGCTCCTGACTTAGGACCGGTTGACGTTGAAAAGGGTTTAACTCATCAGATTGATACAAAGCAAAAACAACTAACAGATATGAGAGTACTCGCAGTTACTGAAAGCTAGTTCAAAGCAATTACAACTTATAAAAATAGTGTTCGAAGACTAAAATATCAATCAGTACACATCCAACATGGATTTAGTGTAAAGAAGACGTCATTAACAGTCAGAGAAAAATACGACACTGTGCATTGCCAAAATATAGGCATCATCAGATTGTTGGACCGTGTATGCGCATATGTGTGTAGCAATAATTTTTAGTTGGGTTTTAATTTATCAATAGCAAAATCAATATTTATACCGATAAAAACAAAATATTTAAAGATTTAATTACAGTATCGAATTGTTAACCTTTTAAAATAAGTGTATATACAGGATCGATAAGTTTACCCGGATCGTATTTAAATTTACGGGCATGGTAAACAACATCACTGTAAAAATTAGGTTGTGCTATCCCGTTTATAATACGTTTTCCAACAGGTCTTCAGTTATGTTACGTTTACTTTTCTTACTTAGAATATTAAGGATGGGGAGATTTGTCAACGGCAATCAAATGAGTTGCTTGGTTTTACATTTATACTCTTTGTTTAATTCTTGAATATTCGCGATTAATTGGATCAAGCAAGGAGGTTATATGAGATAACCTCCTTGGATCAAGTATGAAATACGGTATTGTAGTCCACGTGGAAGGATACAAATTTTTATATGAGGGATTCGGTTCTTATCTATTCTAGACTAAAGACACGAATCAGCTCTACTAATTGCTTATTGAAAAATTGATTTTTTCTATCTTGAAATAAATTAAAGTTTATGAGTGGTTCGGTTTTTATCTGATTAAAATTAAACAAGTTGTCATGTAGACAAGTAAATAGGTCGACAAGTTTGCTGGTCGACAGGTCGACAGATTGACTGGCCTATTAATATTAATATTAGGGCTAAATTAAAGGGTTAGGATTAAAGTTTAGGTTATGGGATAATGTAATGGAATAGGGTTATGGTTAGGGTTAAGGCTTCGGGTTAAGTTTACTGCAAGGATTAGGATTAGGGTTAGGGTTAGGTGTAGGGTTAGGGTTATGGTTAGAGTAAGGGGTAATGTTTGTGGTACGGGTTAGCATAAGGGTTGGGTTTTGGTTTGCTATCAAAATTCTAAAAGATAAAACGAATTGATATATGAAATAATTGATATGTGTACTGCCGACCTGTCGACTTGCTGATATACCAACATGTTTACAAGAATAATTTTGTGACCTGTAGACTTGCTGACACATAGACTTGTTGACCAAAATAATTGTAGAACTTAAAACTAGTTAAAATGTAGACTATTTAAATGGTGCATGTCCTTTTGAACCGCTGACTTGTTGACCTGTTGACTTGCTGAACAAAATATATGGTAATTTATGTTGTTTTTTTATGACCTGTTGAACCTGTTCTTTATTGTGAATCAAGCGTTTATTTTGAAAGCAAGAGAAGTTTTGAAGGCGCAGTAATTTGTGTTGCCTCGTCGTACCAATTAAAAAACAAATGCCAGAACTACATAAACGTATACTAAAATGTTTAAATATCCTTTGAATAACTCGGAATAAATTTTACAGCATATGTATATAAACGAATTGATTAATGAAATAGTTGATATATGTACTGTTACAGCATATGTATATAAACAAGCCGGATCTACTATCCGTAATTAAATTTGGGCCAATTAATTATGTATAATGGGCTAGCATTTAATTTCTTAAATATTTTGATGAAGTGTATTCTTGTGCCTAGTTCACACGTACATTTAATTCGAATTGAATTCGAATCGAATGCGAATCGAATTCGCTAATCTCGTTCACACACTCTTCCTTTTTAATTCGAATTGATTCGAATTCGCTAATTCGCATTAACCAATTCGCATTAGAAATCCGTTTTTGTTGATACGAATTAAAAGTTAACGTCGTTCGGACAGTAAAGCAAAATTGACGCGTATTGCAATTCGAATTAGAATTAACGTTTGGACGTAAAACGATTCGAATGCGAATTAAACTAATTCGAAATAGTTAATGCGAATCGAATTCGAATTACGTGTGAACGCAGCATAGTTTTATCAATAACAAATTTTAATGTTTTTGTTTGAAATATTTCAGTTTTTCTTTCATCGGAATTGATTATTACATTACATCCCTGGGCATCTCAATCTTGCCTTGTTTCCTTACATCCATCCATTGTTGTCTTTTTTATGATTTTAATCTATTAGTATCATATTTTATAAGCTTATTTTCAACGTATTTCAAGGTTCCAACTCCCTCAAGCAAAATTGTCCTTAAAGGATTTTGGCTATTCTTAATAGGTCCCTTTTGGTCATAATTTTATAATTTCTCACGTATTCAGGCATTCTGATCATACCACATCTCCCTATTTTTATATCTATCCATTATTGGCTTCAATGTTTTTAGTTTGAGCATTCTTGGTAATAGGTTAATCAAGAAAAGCGTTCCGGACGTATACAATTTATTAAATGTTATTTTTATTTACTTGATATAAGAGTCAAAATTATTTATGTCTCTCAATTATATATAAAAAATAAACTATTGTAATAAATTACTTTGCTCATCATGGGCCCTGTAATTGGAATAAAAATATCTTTATCTTTGTACGTATTTTGTATTTGCCATTAAAAGATTTGATATGCTTTTTTTAATACCATGTCAAAATTGTAACAAATGTAGAAATAAAGAAATGTGGTATGATTACTAATTAGACAACTATCCACTAGAGATCAAATGACGAGTATTTAAACGACTAAAGTTTAGTTACAGAGCAACTCTTTAAGCGCCAGCATAAATATGAAAATGACCGTCTGTTAATCAATTACCAAAATATTCGGTTTATTGTGCTTAGTTATAACGATTTCAGTGGTTAAAGCGAAAAGTGATTTATACTCTTACATATTTGACCTTTAGACCAGGCATTTTGTATTTATTAATATTTACCATTCAGGAAATATGATTTATTACTACTTGAAGTAAGCATATGGATAAAGTTTATAGTTCATCACAGAGTAAACATTTGATTTGATTAAATAGGTAATTGAAACGTGTGGATCTCATGAACCATTGGTAATTAAAGGATTTATTTCAACAATGCACATATAATTTAATTCTATGTAGATAAATATGAAATATACAACTTAAACAAACAAAGTCATCATGGTCACATGATTCACAATCTCCTAATAAAAGATAAAAGAAACACGAACACGAACACAAAACAACAGATCAAACTTAAAACTTTAGTGGTTAGTGTTTTTCCATCTGTTGAGTATAAAAAAAATAGTGGTTAGTGTTATCCCCGTCTGTTGAGCAATACAAACCTTAGTGATTAGTCTATTCCCTGTCTGTTGAGTAACACACACTTTAGTGGTTAGTGTTTTCCTCGTCTGTTGAGTAATACAAAAAAAAAAAAAGAGGTAATACCAGTCTCCCTTGTTATTAATTAATTCGCAGAGTAAACATGTTAAACCCTTCTTGATTTAATATGAATAGTCTATATTATTTACTAACACATTTTTCAATAAAATTTACATATGTAGTAAAATTAAAATGGTATTCAGTGCTACATATTGCTATTGAATACTATATATTTTCTGATTGAAGGCTACAAAGATGTAATAATTTCATTTGTTTTCTGGTATTTTGTACGATTTCTTTTAAATTACATGATTTTTTACTTGACATTTGTCGTAATTCAGTATTTAGAAGGTATATTTTATTTTGAACCATTTTTTTTGCTTGTAAATACAAAAATGCTGAGAATGTTTCGCGTTTTTGTTTGAATTCTTTTCATTGGAAACTTTTTGTACCCGATAAAATGTAAACAAATCTCGTTAATTACTTGGGTAAATTTGATGAAGTTTTCTTTTCTATGAGCCATTCCATCATTAAATCAAAAGAAAAGTATCAAATTCATTTTTTTTTAAATCTATATTAAGCTTTTCATGCTATAATACTGGGGAGAGATGCATCGTTTCAAATTAACGAATGTAAATCTAAATTAGGAATAAAGAATAAAGAATAAAGAATATTAAGATGAATTCTTTTAAACATATTCCGCTATTTATTTAAGTTCAAAACATCCACAGAGATACCGGAATAATTGTAAAAGATAATATGCTGGGATCCGAATGAGACACCGATGTTTACATGGGTAATTAATATATATGAATTAATTAAAGACCTATATAAGTAATTGTCAAAACTATCAAAGTTTAAAGATACAGCTAACATTATATTCCTCGCTATCAAGACGCTAGCAACCAATTAAACAGCTGCATCTAATTAAGCGCACAGACGACAAAAGTCTTCGTGGAGAATATTATATAAATAACACATAGCTGAGAGGGTGATAGAGCATATTGTTACCCCTAGAAAACATTGTCAACAGAGCCAAGGTTGACAATGTCCTTTTCGTGGGGTAGCAATCTGCTCTATCACCCTCTCAGCTATATGTTATTAAATTTATTATACTGAATGTTCTGTTTTTACTGTCATATAAATTTCAAATTCAAAGTAATAAACTTCGACGTCTTGTACATAGTTCGACCATCCGTATTCAATAAAGCACACAATTGATCAAGCGTCTCCTTGAAGGGTAATAGAGTATTTGCCATGGGATAGTATATAAATAACACATAGCTGAGAGGGTGATAGAGCAGATTGTTACCCCGAGAAAACATTGTCAAATGAGGCAAAGCCAAGGTTGACAATGCTTTTTCGAGGGGTACCAATCTGCTATATCACCCTCTCAGCTATGTGTTATTGAATTTATTATACTGAATGTCCTATCATTATTGTCTTTTACTGTTGAATTTTAAAATTAAATTATTTTACTAAGACGTCACGTAGACGGTACACAACAACGTTACATGTATTAGAAAGATACATCAGATAAACAGAAGTGAAGCAAGATTTTTTTTTTTATTTTGACAGTCTATGACTGAAAAGTTCTGAGCCAAAACGTAGAACTTGAGCATTGTCTTTAATTATTTGATGTAAATTCAAATCATTGTCCTTTAAATTATCGATTTCTGATTGGTCTGCACGAGAGGGTGACATTAAAAAAATTGTCTCCCGCTCAGCCATGGGATAGAGTAAATTATCTCCCTCGAATTAGCCAATCAAAATCGGGCATTTTAACGTGAAGTATAATAAAATAAATTATACTCCGTCGTATTAACCAATCAAAAAATAGCATTTTGACATGAAGTATATTATATAAAAAAGCTTATTCCTCATGACAGAGAGGATAACCAAGGCATATTCTTGCATAATACCTCGGCAATATTGAAATATGAACACAATTCACCCGATTTAAGAAAATTGATGAAAAGTGGTGATACTTGGTACTAGTATTTAATTAGGAGCAGAAAATATTTCCACGTCTTAATCATGCTCTACCCAACTCAGATATAGTCCTGTTTCTTAACCATATTTAGACATATCGTGTCTTATGAGTCTTTTATTTGACCTCTTTCTTAATTACCCTTTTAATGACATTTGTATATATATTGTTTCAAGTATGGACTATAATTTCTTTGCTCATTATACTGATACATGTACATAGAATACACGGTTAATTTATTTCAATTATACACGTTATCAGATTTTTTTCGTACATATCATGATATCTCAGTGTACGGACCAGCGTATGACCCCTGATACGGTCTTTCAAACCTTTTGTTGTTGCATTTTATATATATAGTTGTAGTGAATGTATTTGGAATTTAGTTTGCCCGAGTTTAACTCGTTTTTGTTTTTTTTTCCTAAGAAAGAGAAATTTTGATAATTTTATAGCATTATTACAACTTATTTTACAGTTATTTTTATGATTTCGATGGCAATGTTACACATATCATAATATTTTTGTTTATTTATTCATAATAAATCCATAAATCCGTTGTCATTTAGTTGATGTTGGAGAGTAGGTAAATATAATATAAATCATATATCAGATATTATTGAAAATATTGAGATTTATGGCCTGAATATGCGTCAATGAGATGACATCATTAAATTGTGTAGTAAAATAAATACGTCCGCAAATCTCTAAGTACCATTTATGACGAAATATATCAAAAATACCCTACCTACCCTTTTATTTCAAAGAATCTGTCAATATGTCAACGTATATTTGTTCAACCTAACAGAAGATTAACGGGAAACTTTGTTTTAAAGATGTCATAATATCTGTTACTGTTGGAAAAAATATTCTATACCCTTTTATTTGTTCCAGTGGAAAAAATATTACAGAATAGTTCTTCCATTTGAAACTTAAATTACTAAGTAACTTCTGTTCTATGACAAAATAGCTAAACATTGTGATTTAAATACTTACAGTAAAAATATACAATTCAGTGTGGTACATTTTATTATTATTCTGTTTTTGCGCATTACACGATCAGTCACATATGATGATTTTATTATTAGTGAAATATTTGAAAAAGGAAACAGTAGATTAAGTATGCAAGAGGCACCGTGGTCCAGGAATAGTTATAGTAGGAACTCAGTATCACAAGAGTAACAGAAGTATTCAATCAGAAGTTCAGCTGACTACTAGAAATTTGTTCCCTTATTACTTCGATATACCGTGATGGGCTCCGAAAAAAATATACAAGCTTTGCTTTATTATAGGATACTTCAATATACTGTGGTGGTCTTCGAAAAAAAAACTATACAAGCTTTTTTATTACTGGAGACTTCGATATGCCGTGGTGGCTCCGAAATAAAATATACAAGCTTGGCTATTAATGGAGAGTTCGATATTCCGTGGTGGGCTCCAAAAAAAAGCTTGGCTATTAATGGAGACTTCGATATACTGGGGTGGGCTCCGAAAAACGATACAAGCTTAGCTCTTAATGGAGACTATGTGGCAACGTAGGTAAAATCATTAAGTTAAATTCTTGTCGATAGTTAACAAAAAAGATGTTCTTGTTTTCATTATCTATGTGGTTTGGCACCCGCTAAGACCGGTATTGGTATTTGCAATACTGACTACATTATAAAAAAAAACCCACAGTATTCCTAAGTTTCTGATATATGGCTATCTATTATACCCTGTTTGGTATTAAACTTCAAAAAACTTTGTGCCTGAGCATTTTTCTCTGCTTTTATTGTTTACAAATCATTAGTTAGATTTCATAGTTTTCTAATCTCATAATTTGCATAGTAACTGTCCACTGGTAGTTTACCTACCGATTTGTTATTTAATAAAAATCAAAATATACCACACTTTGTTTCGATGGAAATGATACATAGTTTCTGGAACGCAAAAAAACAATAGCTGGAAATAAAAAATGTAAAATACTCGAGAACGAGGAACTTAGAAGGCTGGTTAATACTATTTCTTATCACTTTTTCTAAGGAACTTTCATGCCTGAAAAAAGTACACACATGTAATCAACTTTTTTTCCAATATTATCTTTTAATTTGAGTACAATCTACTATCGTCTATTTTTCCTCGTATCGACAATACTGTGTTTCCAAGTGAGAAGCATATTTAATTCTTTAATCATTAACTGCATCAGGAATATAACGTTTGTTATGTATGTGTAGTATCAAATAAAAGAATATTTATTCATTATGAATTTACGCTGTTATGACCCAGTCCTAAAAAAGGAATTCAAAAAACATATAAGAAAGAAATTTAAAACAAAAATGCATAATGATTCATTGTATATGAGAGAGAGAGAGAGAGAGAGATTTAGCAAATATTTTGTTTTCGGATATGATGTTAACGACAAAAGGAAATAGAAAACCTTATGCACATGTTCAACAAACTTGAGTAGGACAGGATGAGGTTTAAGTTTGAGAGATGTGTGAATTTTAAGTGGTAAATATAAAACCGCGTAACCTTAACACATATTAAGTAAAAAGTACTTTAAAACAGATAAAATATATTTTGTTTGTTTTGGCTGTGAAGTTACATCAGGACAGGAATCGGGTTTAATCAATTAAACATATTTTTATGAAATGATGAATTGTAAAGTGATAATCCCCCCAAAAAAGTTGAAAATAAGAATTTTGTATTTAATAAATCCAGAATAAATTAAGTTATATAGGCATTAAAATACTATATAAACAAAATTACAAAATTTATGATTGCATAACGGAATGTTCTAATACCTTAAAATGCTATGCTCAATAGAAAAGATAAATACATATATGTTTAGTTTAAGCATGTACATTATATCAACCTTATAACTTAGATAAAGACATACATGATTATTTTAAGCCTGTACATTATTTCAAACTAAAAAATTACATTCGTTAAATACTCAAAAATTTCACAATATACAAATATTCAAATGAATACAGAAAAATGTGACTACATGCGATAACTACAGAATGACCAAAATCTAGTCGAACTTGCACATGGATCATGTGATTACTATAGTTTTTGCACCCTTGTTATTCTGTTGTGTAATCATGTCATTATAGTTTTTTACACCCTTGTTATTCTGTTTTGTGATCATGTCATTATAGTTTTTTACACCCTTGTTATTTTGTTTTGTGATCATGTCATTACGGTTGTTATCACACCTTAGTTATTCTGTTGTGTGGTCATGTGATTATGATTGTTATCACACCTTAGTTATTCTGTTGTGTGGTCATGTGATTATGATTGTTATCACAACTTTGTTATTCTGATTTGTGATCATGTGATTATGATTGTTATCACGCCCTTGTTATTCTGTTTTGTGATCATGTGATTATGATTGTTATCACACCTTAGTTATTCTGTTTTGTGGTCATGTCATTATGATTGTTATCACACCTTAGTTATTCTGTTTTGTGGTCATGTAATTATGATTGTTATCACACCTTTGTTATTCTGTTTTGTGGTCATGTGATTATGATTGTTATCACGCCCTTGTTATTCTGTTTTGTGGTTATGTCATTATGATTGTTATCACACCTTAGTTATTCTGTTTTGTGGTCATGTCATTATGATTGTTATCACGCCCTTGTTATTCTGTTTTGTGGTCATGTGATTATGATTGTTATCACACCTTTGTTATTCTGTTGTGTGGTCATGTGATTATGATTGTTATCACACCTTTGTTATTCTGTTTTGTGGTCATGTGATTATGATTGTTATCACAACTTTGTTATTCTGTTTTGTGGTCATGTCATTGGGATTGTTATCACACCTTTGTTAGTCTGGTAATATGTGACAACCCTTAGAACCCTTAAAACCGAAATGTCTTCTATTCTAAATGATTGTTACCAAAATTCAATTTGAATCTGCTTACAGTAGATGATAAACGTCCTGAAATTTATATCAGTTAAACAAAAAGAAAGAAGAGAAAAGAGAAAATTTCAGTATTAAAAATATAAAGGTGTTCAAGGTCATTTCCACATCATTTTCACAACAAGGTTTTTTCAAAACGTCTTTCAACCTTTAGTAAATTTCACAGTTCGGTCGTTGAAATATATGCAGATCTTGTAATGCTGGTCATTTTTGCCATATACGTTTCATCTTTTAATTTTGTTTTGAAATAATAGACAAAAATATGAAAATTAGCTAAAAATTGTCATGTATGTGCAATAACTTCTTTAATGAGTCATCTGGTAATTTTGGTGACATTAGGAAGAAGTGAGATCTTGGACATTTTGATCACTTTTGGTTTGTCAGATTTTCTCTTTCTACTATTGTTTTCAAGATAAAGACAATACGGCCCAAGAACTAGTATTGTTTAGGTTATGTAGTTCCGACAATTTGTTTTTATATTGATACGCCGAGACAACACAAATTACTGCGCTTTCCAAACTTTTCTTACTTTCAAAATAAACATTTGATTAACTATGGAGAAAATGTTCAGCAGGTCGTCTATTATAAAAAAACATCATAAATTCACATATATGTCGTTCAACAAGTCAACGGGTAAAGAAGTCAACTGGCCAACTGGGGCACACATTAAATAGTATAATTTTAACTAGTTTTATGTCTACAACAATTTGGTCAACAATTTTAAAAGTCTATATGTCAGCAAGTCAACAGGTCAAAAAATTACTCAATTAAACATGTTGATATATCAGAAAGACGACAAGACAGTAGACTATAAGATTGTCTTGATAAGCAGATCAACAGGTCGACAAGTCGACAATCTAGTTGTCAATGGTTATTTAGTAACGGATTTTAGAGGAAAAAAAGAGGGTGGACTAAACCAAAATGGTCCTGTCTCCAAGAACCTATGTTAAATTCCAATTAGTTCCAAGTTAACTACTTAACAGCAGCTATAACATAAATGAAGTGATATAACCAACACATTATCCACGAACAAAAACCGTCAGTTGAAATACATTAAAACGCATTTTGATATAGTTTATTCTAGCAAATTAATAGATTTATCAAGGCAGACCTTAAAAAGTAAAAGGCCAAAATCCAAAACTAATTACCTTCTCCTTGAAATTATGATTATTTGTTTATTTCTTGATTTCGACTTTGAATGTTAATATTGGATATAATGCATTATTTCGGAGAAGTATTATATAAATGAGGCACAGCTGAAAGGGTGAAAGAGCTGATTAATACCCTGAAAAAAACCGTTCGAGGCGAAGCCGAGGTTGACAGCATTATTTTGAAGAGTAGTAACCTGCTTTGGCTCCATCTCCCATATTTGTTATGCAATTTATTATACTGAAAATTTTTTAATATTGTTTTTCGAATAATGGATTTTTGCTATGCCATTTTTTTATAGATA
This sequence comes from Mytilus californianus, assembly GCF_021869535.1. NCBI lineage: Eukaryota > Metazoa > Mollusca > Bivalvia > Mytilida > Mytilidae > Mytilus > Mytilus californianus. The sequence goes on along the minus strand of NW_026262690.1, from coordinate 28,482,867 downwards.
AAAACTAAATGGAAACATACAATTAATTGTTACCGCCGAACTATTTGTAACACCAAAACGTTATCTTTGTATTAACACGAAAAAAACCCATCAAGAACCCCCCCCCCCCCCCCCACAAAAAAAAAACAAACAAAAAAGCAAACAAAACAACAACACAAAAAAAAAAACAAAAACAAAAACAAACAAAAACAAACAAAACAACAACACAAAAAACAAACAAACAAACAAACAAACAAACAAAAAACAAAACAAAAAAGGACAAAAAAAACCCAAAAAAACCTAGAGTAATAATTTAAAATTTTCAACTGCAGATTGATTTTATTTACATTTACTTACAGAGAGGTCAAAACATGGAAAATGAAGAAGAACATTATCCGTCCTACAATCATTGTGTCCATACTACTTGTTATATTTCTTACAATGGTGATGATGAAGGTTGATAGATCGAAAATGGTCACACAGTTTTTACCATTTAATCAGACAAACTTAGAACCAAAGAAACAGGTAGCTTCAGATACATCTCAGGATTCATGGAAAAATGCAAAAAGAAAGGAAACATATAAGGATGTATGGACAAATACAAATAGAAGTCTCACTGTTGTAACAGCATTTTTTAATCTCGGGAAATTTCCGAAAGGTTCATTTTCAAATATCAGAACACCGGAGTCATACAAGGTTTGGATGTCTGTGTACAAATATCTTAAAAATCCATTAATAATTTATACAGATTCCAAAAAGTTTGCCGATTTTTTTACAGAACTACGAAACAATTCAGCATTTACCACAAAAATAATAATATTCTCTAGAGATGACCTATGGACATTCCACATCAAACCACAAATAGCAAAACTTTATTCCAAACCGGGATACCCAAAGCACTATCCGAATACATACATACCGGATTACACATGTATGACTCATTCAAAGCTGACTCTGGTTGCAAAAGCAATTAATTCAAAACTACTGGCATCAGACTACTATTCTTGGATAGACTTAGGCTATTTCCGTGATATTTCTAGTCGTAAAAAATATTTCTATTTAGAAGTTCCTACTGATTTTGACAATTCCAAAGTTGGTGTCACTCAAGTATATAATGTACCTTTAAAGAAAGTTTCAGCAAGATCTATCATACTCGGAAATAAGAATTGGATAGGTGGTGGACTATTTTTAGGAAAACCAGACGTTTTAAAAAAGTTTGAATCTCAATATAAAGATAGAGTTTTGTATTATTTGTCACAGGAACTGATGAACGTAGAACAACATATTTTATATTCAATGTACACAGCTGAGGAGAGAAAGAAAAATCCCATTACCGTCGAAGTTCAACCATACCTACCAGGGAAACAAAAAGTTCTATCCGGTGATCCATGGTTTTATTTAGGATTTTTAATGTATAATGAAAACATCAACGCGTCATATCGGTCGTAAATAAACCAAATATCGTGGTATCTCTATGTAAGTGTTGCTTCGTGCATAACCATCCCAGGTCAAATGTTGTTGCTTGGTAAATTAAATCAACACATGATTGTTACCAAACTTTCATTTAAATCTGCTAACAGTACATAATAAACATCCTGAATTTATATCATTTTAACGGAAAGAAAGAAAAGAAAAGAGAAAATATTTATAGTAAAAATATAAAGATTAAGGCTATTTCCACATAATTTTCACAACAAGGGCATTTTAAAAACGTCTTTCAGCCTTTACTAAAATTCACAATTTTCAAATTCATGTTGTTGCATTAATTGAGTATCAAAAAATATTGTGACGTTTAACATATAAACAAATTTTCAGATTGTTCAGCAATACAATTTTGATAGGTTTTTAGCATTTATAAAGTGATTAGAAAAAAAGAATAAGAAGAACGGTCCATTCTAAAACCAAAATTATGTTGGAAGTAAAGCGATGAATTATAAGAATTCAGTGTAGTTCCAGATGCAACCCGGTGCTCAATTTTACAAAATAACTAGTGAAACATGCCTCAGATCCATAAGTTGTTTTCTCTGGCTTTGTTCTAATGTCGTACTGTTACACCACTGTGCCAGCTTAGGGGATGGTTTGGCGCCTGCAAACATATTTAATCCCTCCACATTCTGTATTTGCCTGTCCCAATTCAGGAGCCTGAAATTCTGTGGGTGTCGTTTGTTACTGGATAACATATTTGTTTTTCGTTTATTGTTTTGCGCATAAATCAGGCCGTTAGTTTTCTTGATTGAATCGTTTTACACTTGTCATTTCGGGGCCTTTATAGCTTTCTATGCGGTATGGGTTTTGCTCATTGTTGAAGGTCGTACGGTGACCTATAGTTGTTAACTTTATGCCATTTGGTCTCTGGTGGATAGTTGTCTTATTGGCAATCTTACCACGTCTTCTTATTTTTATATAAAATGAATTGTTTTGTGTTTATTGCTGATATTTTGGTTGCTTTTGCGTGCTTCGTATCGATCTATTGATTTTAGCCATTTGCACTTGATTTTTACAGTTTGTTCTTATGTTGTGCTGATACAAATGCACACCATTGGGCCAGGTTAGGAGGAGGGAGGAGTGCTAACAAACATGTTTTATCAACCACATATTGTATATGCCTGTCTGAAGTCAGGAGCCTGTAAGTCAGAGGTTGTCGTCGGTAAATGTCTGTCATGTTGGTTTTCTCGTTTGAATTGTTTTTCATTTTTCTAGTCTGGTTTTTTTTAGCGAACTATATGGTTTGGAATTTCTCATTGCTGAAGGCTGTACGGTGACCAATAATTGCTTACATCTACGTCATTTGAACTCTGGTGGATAGTTGTTTCATTGGCAATCATACCACATCTTTGAATTGTATTAATAAATAGCTTTCCTTCTGAACCGAGTTCAGTTTTGATTACGAATGTTCTTCTAAAAGATATTCAGGATAAATGGTAAACATTTGACAAAATATGTCCAAGTATCCGTTCTCGACAACTACAGGCATTTTCAAATTGGTCATCTGATTAGAAAATAATCACCAAAGATATCAGGCTTATCATTTGGTACGCTAGTCTACATCAGTGCACTCGAATCAAAACATTTGGACATTATACTGTTTGAACCTCAAAGTGCACATGGTAAGGTGTCATACTCAGAATTTTAGAAAAGATTAGAAGACATTTTTTTTGAGAATCAAATAAATTCAGGAGAAATTGGCTCTACCTCTTTGTAAGCTCAAATTACACCCAGAGAGGAGTCATTAAAGCCCCTATTTCGATTATAAATTTCAACATTTTAAATAAAAGTACCACAATGAATCATGATAGTTATAACAATTACTAGATACATCTATTTTTGAATATTTACTCATGTTATTGGTACTGAATTCACGTGGTACATACATTTGTATTGATCAATATTCTTTAAATAATGTAGCATTATGTCAATTTTATTTTCTATCAGATTAGTTGAAAACAGGCCAATTTCAATTGGTTTTCAGGACCGTAAACAAACAGAGCATGCATCTGCATGTGCCTAACAAAAAAAAAACACTAAGTCTTATACAGTGCATCATTATGCTTATAATATTTGATTTGAAAGTTTTGTTTGTCCATCACTGGATGAAAATTATTTTGGTTAGTCAAATTTTTACCAAAATATCTTTTTTACCCATTCTATATGTATAAAAGTTGATCTCAGTCTTTCAATGAAACTTGAAAGACTTTTCATATAGAAATAATAGACTCAAAATTGGGGCCTAATATCGCCCTTTACATTTTTTAGTCTGCATGTATCCCTTTGTCAGCTATAATATAAAAACACAGCTTGGTTTGATATTCTATATCACATTTAAGGAAGACTTTTAACTGACAAAATATTTATCCTTGTATACAATTGTCATGATTTTTCGCAAGAAAAAACATACATACATGTGTAGGGGTTCATTTCATCTGGTCTTAGTGAAGGTTGTCTATATACGGCTTTCCCAAACATAAATCAATATATATCCCCGTCATTTGCAATCTGATGGATGGTTGTCTCACTGGAAATCATACTACACTCCCCTTATTTTTATATAAACCTACATGCTTGGAAGGATATTAATGTTCATCATGCCTTAGGTACGATATTTGTATTAAGCTGTGGGGAAGTTATTTCCATGGTTTTGTACACAATACTTTCCTGTAAAACTTTCTAACATAATGGATGGTTTTCATTTCCATTATGTCTTGGGTGGAAATTATGTTACGAGGTCACAATATATATTAATTGTCATAATCATCCAAGCAAGACCACTCAAAATCAAATAGTTGATCAATGCTGATACTACATTTTGTCACTGACCCAAGTTACACCACCCCATAAAAAGCTTGATATAACTCTTAATTTAATGGTTACCATGTATGTATGTTTTTTCTTGCGAAAAATCATGACAATTGTATACAAGGATAAATATTTTGTCAGTTAAAAGTCTTCCTTAAATGTGATATGGAATATCAAACCAAGCTGTGTTTTTATATTATAGCTGACAAAGGGATACATGATGCCATATAAAGTTTTAAAGGGACATAACTGAAGAACTGTAAAAGTGACACTACCCAAATTTGTAGTTGATCTGACTTTTCTGGTAATAGGTATTGTGTATAAGTTTCATAATATATGGTTGAGGCAAACTTAAGTAAGAGAACGGAAACTTTTATGTTTGTAAAGGGGCATAACTCTAGAACAGTAAACGTTACACAACCAAAATTCGAACTTGATCTGTGTTTTGTGGTAATAAGCATTGTGTAGAAGTCTCATACCATTTGGATGAGGAAAACTAAAGTAAGAGAACGGAAATGAAAAATTCAGCAATTTTCATTTGAAAAGGGGCATAACTCTAGAACGGTTAAAGTGACGCCACCAATTTTAAACTTGATCTGTATTTTGTGGTTATAAGCATTGTGTATAAGTTTCATAACATTTGTTTGAGGCAAACTTAAGTTAGAGAACGGAAACCAACTCAACACCAACACCGCTACGTAAGGGGCATAAAAAGAAATGGATTCCAAGACGTATACTTTCTTAAAGAATGATAATGATTCAAAACATGGACACATGTACCTTCTTTCAAAAATTCATAAAATAAATCTAAACATAATTAATGAGGCATTGCGAACTGGTCAGATAGTAGGAGACATTAAATGTTCCTTACCGACCAATTATCAATAAGTGTAACTCTCCCACGAGACGCATTGAGAGATTTCTTGATCTAATTATAAAACCATTATTGATTTTACATTCGATATACAAAAGATTTCATTAATAAAATTGAGTCACACGAGGTCAAAAAAGCATATAAACGCATGCCAACAAAAATACCTTGCGAGGTAGTAGTTGGGAGACTTTTGAAAAGGGACCCATCATGGCTTAAACAATTTTAAGCAAAAAATCCCGAAACACTGATAAAATTCTGAATTATAGGCAACAAACATTTATTTAGTAGCAAAAACGGTTTAAAGTCTTGAGATTTATTACGTATGTTGGTTGAAGGAACCGCATTTCATAATAAGTTTAAATTTTAAAACACAAATTCAGATATATTTATTAAAAAAATGTTGGTCTCAGTATATTATGTATTTTCAATCTTAATTCTTATATTGATAAATAATTGCTTAAACAAATACCCGAACGTAAGATTAAATACACTCTTTTTCGAACTTTCCAATGTTTACAGAATCCATTGTATGCTTATTCAGTGTAAAAATCTAGAGTTAATTGTTTTGTGTATTTGTATTTTTTTTCTCTTTTGCATAACATATCTTTTAAAGACCTCATGAAAGATTAACATGCAATTGTTACATCTTTTTCCTTATTTAAAAAATTATATAATATATTTTTTATTATTAAGAATATGATTATTTCCTGGGAATATTAACAAACAGTCTTTATTTTATTTGTTTTATTTTCAGTTTTTGAAACGGACATTTTTGTTTATCGGATTTGTCAAAATGACATGTGCATAAAATTTATTGTTACAAATCAACAAATACCAAAGCCTACTAGAACTCATTATGTGGAAACCACAACACCATTAATATCTGACACTGATGTTCGATACCATAGGTTGTTAACTTTCACTTGTTTATCAAACGTTGCAACTGTCAACTTTGCTCAAGTAAACACTTACGATGCATAAATATAGCTTTATCATACATGTTTGGAAGTGATCTATAGATACATTTAGTTTATTATCATATATCAGATAAGAGAATAAGCGATTTGTGACAATTTCTTTATTGCGACGTTTTAAATATCTCAGGTACCCCCGTATGGAGGTGCTCTTAATTGCAGGAGGCTAATACAGATAAGATGAATAAGTGTTCCGAATGAAAAATAAATTAGCTTCCGATTATTCCTCCATAGACTATATCAACAGTACCCATCAGCGTGTGTGAAAACAGAACCTATGTCAATTAAGAGCCGGAAGTGAAAATAGAACCATATGTTACACATGCGTTATAGCCTACTTATAGACATATATATCTACCCAAAAGATAATGTGAACTGTCACGATACAGGACTTATTATCAAATTAAGTAGCTGATATAAACACACTTTCTACACAATTATCAATGGACATCATTAAACTGCTGAACTGATAATAAAAAAATGCACGAATTAAATGGCAACATTTAAATATCTTTCTCTGTTAAAGACACATAAGTTTATGTTCTGTTTGGCACTGATGAATGAGAGTCTGGATGGGGTTTACAGAAAAGAGAATAATGGTAAAAAAAAGGTGCAGAATAAATAAAGAATAGAGAAAAAATTGGCAAAAATGATAATAAAAAAATAGAGAAGAGTATGGTGAACAATTATAAAGAATAAAGAATAATGGGCATGCAAAATAAATAATAAATATAGAGAAATGATCTAAAAAATTAAAGAATAAAGATATAAAGGAACCCCCATCCAGACCCTCATGAATATTTGGTTCCAGTTCTATCGTAATTATTTACAAACGCTTGTTGACCTTAATTTTGAAGATACAATTGTACCAAAAAAAAAGAAATTATTGAAAGCTTAGGTATTGGGTTGATGAACGCTTCACTGTACCAGTAAAGTAAAAAAAAATGTGTATTTATTTTATATCTGGGACTAATTGAAACATTTATCTATTAGTCCCAGTTTTATACATATTAAATTAGTCTTATTCAAAATTAGAATGTAATATGTGTTTTTTTCAAAGATATCAGACAGAACAATCATGACAATGTCTATAATTACTACATTTATGAGTATTTCTAAAATATTAAAATACGATTACTATTACACAAGCATTTTCTCCCCCGTGAAAATTACTTTGATTGAAATAACTTAAGTTCATTGACCAGAAAGTGAAACTATTTATGAGTAAAACAGAGGTTGGAATTTAAAGAGAAAGATTAATTTGACGTAGTTTATTTATGTAGGCATGTAAATGATTAAAAATCTTTAAATGACAAAAAAAATATGATTATCTACTAAATGTCTACATTATTAAAGCGTCAAAACGAAAGCGATTTTTTTCTTCGTTCTGTTTAGTGGACGACTATTTGATTTTCGGGGGAGGGGTGGGGGGAGGAAATCCGCTAAAAAAATATGCATGCGTAGCCATGAACAGATGTAAATAAATAGCCAATCCACAAAAACCCAGAATATCAAATGCCCGTCCCCTTAAGTAAAATAAGGATGAAGCCATGTAAGAGGGTATGGATGGGGGATCCTTAATTTCTGTCTTCTTTAAATTTTTAGGGCATTTTTCTTTATCTGTAAGAATAACGCTTAAATAATTTTACAATTAAAATTTTCTGTAATTGGAGGATTTCTTTATTCTGTACATCGTTCATTTCTCTAATCAGTAAAGTATTACACAATTCTTTTATTTTCCAGTTATTCTCTATTCTTTATATTTTCTGCTCATTTTTCTCTATTCATTATACGTGTTATATTTTTTTGCCATATTTCTCTATGAATACCCCATCCAGACCCTCATGTTATTGTAACGTAAATCTCTGTAATTTATTGTTATACTTACACTGTATTTTACCCCTCTGAATTTTTAAAATCTTCTTTCCCTTCGAAAAAGACTGAACAACGATACACCTATGTCTATATATATATATAAGGTGTATATATGAACCAAGTCTGTATATGGAATATATATAACGTGTTAATCCAGAACCAAACATGCAAATTTAGAACCAACGCATTGTTAATCCAGAACCAAGTATGTATATGGTATATATATAACGTGTCAATCCAGAACCAAACATGTAAATCCAGAACCAACACCTTGTCAATCCAGAACCAAGTCTGTATATGGTATAAATTTTACGTGTCAATCCAGAACCAAGTTTGTTTATGGTATAAATATAACGTGTCAATCCAGAACCAAACATGTAAATCCAGAACCAACACCTTGTCAATCCAGAACCAAGTCTGTATATGGTATAAATATAACGTGTCAATCCAGAACCAAACATGTAAATCTAGAACCAACACCATGTTAATTCAGAACCAAATGATTTAATCTGTTTATGGTATAGATATAACGTAAGCATCCAGAACCAAACATGTTAATCTAGAACCAAGTCTGTATATGGTATCTATATAACATGTGAATCCAGAACCAAACATGTAAATCTAGAACCAACACCTTGTCAATCCAGAACCAAGTCTGTATATGGTATAAATACAACGTGTTAATTCAAAACCAAACATATAAATCCAGAACCAAAAAAGTAAATCTAGAACCAACGCCTTGTCAATCCAGAATCAAGTCTGTACATGGTATATGTATAACGTGTTAATCCAGAACCAAATATGTAAATCTAGAACCAACACCTTGTCAATCCAGAACCAAGTCTGTATAACCGAGTCCCGATAAGTGTAAATCCCGAATTCCAGCAAAAATAAAGGCCAAATCCCGATGTATTCTTCAGCTGAAAAAAATCTTTACGTTAACCTCATTAAAGTGACCATATTATTTCAATAACAGAATTAATTTGAATTTAGTATAAAAAGATTTTTGACATTCAGTAATTAAATTTTGGATCTTTTTTTTTTTACATGTAAATGAAATTGAAAGGTAATAAAATAATGAAAATCACATATGTCACAGTAACAGTTAAAGGGAGATAACACTTTTTAATTCAAATTAACACCAACCGATTTTTATTTACTATTATTGATTGTTTTTGTAATATAATTCGTTGTTAATAAGTCATCAGGAGTAAGATACTGACTTGACCAATGATTATTATATATATATACACTTCCTCGATCAAACTAATAATACATTTATACCGTTTCCAAAATTTTGGTTCTTAGTAGCCTTATATATATGGTATTAAGACATGTATTGGTTCCAGAATCACTTCCGGGTCTCAAATAACTTGGTTCTGAATTAACACACGCTGACGTCTACTTATCATTTAATGTTATTTATAACCAATGAGATAACGTTAACAGATTAACCACGTCCAGCCTCTGACTAATCAGACCGTATCACCATGGTAATAAATATGCGCGAACCCTTAGGGGTTCCCGCAATAATGTAATGTAATTATAAGTATCTGAAACTAATCAGATGCCGAATTTTCTCTCTGATGCGATTGAAAATACAGTAAGAAATATGCATCGAATATTTGTCCAATCTATTTATCTCTCCGTGAAATAACGTAAGCATGATAGCTATAGATATAGTTTTTTTTCTGACAAAAATAAATGATAGGGCATGTGTGTGCATGTCATTCACATTATATGAATAGGGTTTGGTTTCTTAATCTCTTAGCTGCTCCCCTGCCACAAAAAGGTCGAAGTCCCCCCTCCCAAGTCCAAACTCTAAAATGTTTTCCTACTCCAAAATTTTTGGTAATATTTTAAAATATTTCTCTTTTTATAATAATGGTACGTAATTTTCGTGCTTGCTTATTAGCTTACTTTTTCATGGAAGAATTAAGTAGAGGAAGAATAATAATTGTTCCTATTAAGGGCCCTTGTTGGGCAGCGTGTCATTTACACTCATTAGACTATGATTTGGTAAAACATTTTCACATTGAAATGAAATATTAAATGTTCATATATCTCATAACCCTACATATATTAGTTTATCTTATATAAATCCTATATATAAGCATGTACATTTTATTCCATACAGGACCAGAAACATAGAATCGTTACTATAAACAACGTTATGTTTTAAATTCACTATGTTCAAACGAACATAAAGTATTTATGTGCTAAATCTCTCTAGATTTTTGTATTGCATACATATCTGACCACATTCAGATATGTATACCTTTATACGATAAAGGCATAATAGAAAACCAAATACATAGTTAGGTACTGTTAGGCGCAATGACCATCTCAAGTTCAGTCTAATTAAAACCAGCCCCCACTATCCACTTGCGTTTGTACAAACGCAAGTGGATAGTGGGGGCTGGTTTTAATCAGACCGTCTCGATTTTGATAACAAGATCCAGAGATCACAATATCTTATCAAACAGTTCATACTTTGAATAACGGTAACCATACACATCTACGAAAAAACGTCTCTCATAAACATCACAAAATTTCAATCTGATCAACAATAAAAGACTACAATCAAGCACCTACAAAATATATACAAAACATGTTAATTCTTTACATACAACTTCAATACATTATAAATCAGAAGTCTTAATGAAAATCAGACTTCAATACTAAGCAAACGTACGACAATGGTCACTGCCCAAACCTCGATAGTTAAATCTCGTGCAAACTTCCTTTATATATATACTGACCGCCAAAGCCGGTTTAAACCGGTTTACAACTATTGTGAAAACACAATAGAATTAATTACATACTTCAAAAATCATACGCGAACCGCACATAAATATATTTATTTTAAGTATATTGATTTACGTTTTGTCTAAAATCTAGACATTTAATAATATAATTCCCTTAAAATTTTAGGACAGACAAATTTTCATTAGTAAATAGCTTAACAAATTTTGCCACATTTGAGAGATCTGAAAAGTTTTGACAAATATTGTTTATCTTGAAAAATATCTCTCTATCATCATTGTATGCTGGACAACTGAAATAATAAAATGTTGTTTATCTTCAACCAAATTATGAGTACATTTCTTACAAAGCCTCTGATCTCTTTTTATATATGACGTTTTATATCTGTCTCTTTTTTTTGAAACCATTGGCACTGATTCATATTTTATACATATGGCAGTTCTGAACCGAAATTTAAGAAAGATAGACAAATTTCTTTAGGAAAACAAGTTTTAGGTTTAAAATAAGTATCTAATTTAGTACTGTTTGCATCTGTTCTTTTTGTTCCAAAATGTATGGATGAATACCAGCATTTGCTATCATTAGTAAACAAGTTTTTGTTAGAGGTTAGAGGTTTAGGTATCATACAGTAAACCATGTCCCATATTTAAAAAAAAAATTCTAAACCAATATTTCACCGTTGATAATACACCGGCAAATACAAAAGGAAATTCTTTTAGTACAGCTAAGTTAGAGGACTTTTTATTTACACCTAAAAAAACTTCAATGATCTAGAATTCGATTTATCTAAAGAAAAAACATTTATGTAAATGTGCTGTAATACATATATTCATTTTCTTTCTGGCATGCTGTAGAGCTAGTTTTGAACATACCAAGGTTTTAATGTATTTACACAATTCCCGCTTTGATGCACATTTCTATAAGAATTGTTTTAGTTCTGCCTAATCCATCTGACAATTGTTCAAGCAAAAATTAATACTTGACCGTAACATCTAGTTTTTTTTTGGTTTTTACATATCTAAAATTGAGAATGGAAATGGGGAATGCGTCAGACAACAACCCGACTTAAGAGCATAAAACAGCCCAAGGCCACCAACACTGTGTCTAAACTTCCCCGGCAAAAAATGTTTGGACTCAATGGTATCTAATACCCTGTACGGTGACGGACCATCAACAGACAGAGAAAATGTAGGTTTCTGGTTATTTATTAGTTATTTTTATGATATCGAAGAAAATAATTACATATTTAACTATTTTCGATTGTGAGATGTAATATTTTCTCCAACCGTTCTAGATTAACGGAGAAATAAGTGAAAATGCACGTCAAAATGATGAATTGAGTGAACCTTGCCTCGAATTTGTTTAATTTCTCGTTAAATTATGCACATTGTACAAAAAGAAAGGTACGGAAAGAAAGATATTGACATGGAGATTGCAAGACTAGTCACTTTGAGCACCTCACTACTTGTATATCTGTGCATGGAACGAATGTAATAGGTCATGTCAAAATGAAAGGACCCGGTTTCGTCAACATGTACGACCCGGTTTCGTCATAGATTTCACAGAGCAGAACCCGGTTTTGTTATACAAAAAAATGCATAATCGCACAACATAATTAAACTTCAGCGTTTAAAAGGAGTTTTGATGGATCGTTAGAAAACAATGTCTTTCAATGGAAAACTTATTATTTATTTGAATATGAAACACTCGAATTCCTCCTTTATTGGAACAATAATAATTTTAATTTTGCTTTGTTTTTAAAAAAATACTTCAACTACGAAATACAAAGAATCAGGCTATAACGCAAATTGAGGTTTAAGCTCTCTATACGTTTTTATATGAATTTTGTAAATTTAAGTGTTTGAACTTGGAGTGTACTGTCTTGAAAATTGAAGCACGCAAATTTGATATGGGATTTTCTTCCACAACAGAATGGTTATCTTAATAAGTAATCCACTGTACCTAGGGGTGTAATCTTTCCGATGATCGTTTAGAATAAATCAACTTAAGACTAAATATACATTATAAGGCATGATAGTATTAAGACAAATGTATACTAGTATGCATGCAGAATCTCCATATAATATGAATTTACATGCGGAGTAAAGGATTACAATAATCATGCGTTAAATTTTTTTTTATCCCTACTTGCAACTATTATACTGAGTATAAATTAGTATAATAGTCTCAATCCATCCAGAAAATGCAATAAGGATGATTTTATTGATAGTTTTATAAATAAACGGTTCTTTTATCTCTCCATTGTGCTAATATGATTATCATACATTGGCTGATTTTGGATTTTTCAAAGTGACCGTAATTTCAACTGATAATATACCGCCGAGCGTAGCGAGTGAACATTTTTAGGACGATTTTATGGAAAAAAAATCGTGAAAAACTTGATATAATAATATCTTTTGGGCCATCAATGGTTGGGGTGGGTGGGGGTGTTTAACCTAAACTCTGCCTGGATCTGCCACTGAAGTTATATGACTAAATCGTATACCATCTTAAAATTTTATAAGAAATAAGAAAATAGGGACACCCGCGAAATTGGATGTATGTGGGTTGGATTATCTTGTTTATTCTAAGAATATCCTGAAAATTCCCATTGATATTTTGGTACCGTCGGAATGCAAGACCAATAGATGCAAATTCGTGGTGGCTTGAACTATTTATATATAACTTCATATTTCAGAAGTTACATTAGAAGAACTGACTGCACCATACCTTGCACACAGATCTTTTATGTTACAACTTTCTATCTGTCATATGTCCATTGCCCTTGACCTCATTTTCATAGTTCAGCGATTTCCTAACAAAATGAAAGACTGTTTTTTATCAAGTGAATTTCACGCTGATAATGGTTGATAGCTATGATCAAGATTAACACTACTAGTTCAAGTCCTTATGGTTGGCTTTAGCTCACCTGACCCAAAAGGAAAGTGAGCTTTTCTCACCAATTAGCCACAAGGGGCCTCGGTGGTCGAGTGGTCTAAGTAGTCTAACTACTGTATCACTAGCCAGTCAACGCCGAGGTTGTGAGTTCGAATCCTGCACGGGGCAGGTGCACTCGACTCCAATCTTAATTGACTAGGATTATCAGTTTTCCTACCGAAGGTCGGTGGTTCTCTCCGGGCACTCCGGCACTCCGGCTTCCTCCAACAATAAAAACTGGCCGCCACGAAATAGCACAATAGTGTTGAAAGTGGCGTTAAACACCAATCAATCAATAAAGAGTCTAAAGAGCATATGTTTTACTGTATTGTATGTTTTTTACCGACTTTGAAATCAATTGTTTTGATTTGATTTGATTTGACAATCATCATTGGGGTATTTAGTTTAAAAATGTTATCGTGATCGATGACCCCGCTTGTCAACCAAGATGGCCGACGTGGCTAAAAAGAGAACATAGTGGAAAATGCAAGTTTTGTCTATTATTTTGAAAGCCGCAATAGATAGAGAAAATTCAACAGGGACAGATATATTCAAAATGATGAGCTCTAACTTTTGTCCATATACATCAAAACTCTCACACGAATTCTTATAGGAGTTATTGTCCTTAAATGACAAATTTCGCCTTTTTTCATTTTTGCTTTTTATCTTGAAATATATAAAAGATGGAGAGAAAATTCATATATCAAAAATGATTAAAAAGGCAAGATCTACAAATAAGTCGACTTGTCCGATATCCTTTTAAGGATTAATGCCCTTTAATTACGATTTTTACAGCGGATGACCGTGATGTCATTCAGGTGTTTTGCTATCGCCTAGATTTCCATTACGTAACATTCGTTTTGGGTTTTTAACCGATCTATAAACATGATGAATACGTAGACATCATCAAGTGCAAACTAACATTCTTTATCGCTTATTATAAATTCATTTCTTCAATGAATACTCATCAAATACTTTTTAAAGAAGATAAATTAATGATATTAAAATGTATATACATATAAGTAAAAAATCATTAATATCTATGCACACGCATGCGGAAGAATATCTCAAGAACGTTTGCAATCTCAAGGAACGATAACTCTGCATGGATGATTAAACATTTTTGCGGGAAAATACGAATGCCTACTCAAATCCATTCTTTTAGAAAAATCGAATTATTACAGAAGAGTGTCCACCATGCACTTGCACTGCACTATTATTGATATAGTAGAATAGAATGATATACAAATGCATGAAAATTATATATACATGTAACTGTAATATAAAAGTATTAATATAATATATAACAATAAACCAGAGTATACTGATTTGTATCACTACAATATAATAGTCATTATGGTGAGGTTGAATTCCCTGTCATTAATTTATCATCCACGCACGAACTTGTCCCAGTAAAAAATTATATCTGTACATTAACCTCACTTTCAGGTATATAGATGTGATTTTTTTTCTGAGACAAGTGCTTGTCAGACCATCCACAAGAACTTGCGGTCATCCGATGTTCAGTACTTCAGTACTTTGATTACCTTTGTTTGCGTTTTGACATTAAAAGCTGAAAATTCCACAGCTATGTTATGTACGTGCTCAAGAGTGAAAACTCGCATTGGTATGAGTACCATAGTATATATAGTACCAGAAAATTTGGCGGGGTTGCATGCATGGTTAATTTGTGCAGAATAGTATAGACTAAAGTCTTTTTCTGACTGTCCGTCAATGAACGAATGAATGAATGAATGATAGTAAATATTGTTAACAAAGCCGAAAGTATAGTAAAACATTCTAGCTTTACTCTTTAAATAAATTAATATGGTGACACAATCATACAACAACTTTTTATTTTTACATCATTACATACTAGTTTAGTAAACAAAAAAATATCATAATTATACAAGAAATAATGTAAGTACATGCTATAAAGTATTTATGTTCCATTTAAACTTAGTTCGAAGATAAGTGCAATATGGTATACGTTTTGCATTCGAAAAATATGTACTATCTTTTTCTAAAAGTTCTTGTTTAAAATAGATTTAAATACGACAGTTTTGTTTTACAATAACATATATATTGAATTTCTTTCGACGGACTTTGTTCAGAATAGTGTTAACGTTGATTTTCATAAACTTGTGGTTTCATCACAAAACAAAACCGGGTCATATACAAAGACAAAACCGGGTCATTGTGTAGTAAACAACATTGACAAAACCGGGTCCTTCCATTTTGAAATGACCCATTTCTTTCGTTCCATGCACAGAAATACAAGTAGTGAGGTGCTCAAAGTGACTAGTCTTGCAATCTTCATGTCAATATCTTTCTTTCCGTACCTTTCTTTTTGTACAATGTGCACAATTTAACGAGAAACTAAACAAATTCGAGGCAAGGTTCACTCAATTCATCATCTTGACGTGCATTTTAACTTATTTCTCCGTTAATCTAGAACGGTTGGAGAAAATATTACATCTTACAGTCGAAAATAGTTACATATTTATTCATATTCTTCGATATCATAAAAATAAACCAGACTCAAGCTAGCGACCAGTTCCAGCGACCAATCAAGCTAGCGACCAATTCTATCGACCACTAAACTTAACAATGAGCATCAACACGTTAGAGAATCATTCAGAGATATGTCTGAAAATCACAAATTGACATTATGCTACAACGTTCTACTAATAAGAAATACGTAATATATCGCTTTTAAATGTTTAATGGACCACATATGTCTACATTTGCAATAAATAGGGGATGCAATAATAAAAAATCAATTTACGGTGAGAAAAATAAAAAGTTAAACTGAACAAGAAAGACGCTATATGCGGTAGAAAAATCATATAACGACTTTCTATACTCTTGGCATCCTCAAATATCGTGTATTTCCTTAAAATTCCTTTAGGTAAAGAATTACTATATCGGCCCGGTCAAAAAGAACATACAAGAAAGTAGTACATATTTCAAACAAAATAGTTCCTACGCATATAGCCAAAACTTTGTCAATAAGTGAAATATTTGGTTTATTTTGGTATAAATGAAAGTTTAATCACTTGGGATCACTATAGGACCCTTGTTGAAAGTCTCTTTTGAATGATAAGAAAAAAGAAATTATAAAGCAGGGAATATTTGCTCTGTTGCTCAGATTTTGCTCAGTACCTGTTTTTGTACTCCCAAATTTCCGGGAACCAGTCAACACATATAGGTACTGTTATGCTGATTTTTTTCCAGGAGAAGTAATGATAATGTATATTTTGCCATTGAATTACTGTCATATAATTTGAAGTTAGGACAATGGTTATTATTTTTACCATACTGGGTAAAAGGGCCGGACGGGGGTGCACTTTCCCACCCGGGCATTTCCATGAATATAAGGGCCTGGGACAAGCTTTTAATCCCACTAGGTGTGGGTAAAAACTTTGCCGTAGGGAACTGTACACAAAGACTGAAAAATGTGCCCATACCCATAATTGATAGGTAACTGAGACTTTGGGTGGCCAGTGAAGTCTTCAGGTGCACATTCCCACCCAGGTATTCATATGAGTTGAAGATATGGATAATAGCTTTCAAACTAACCACCTGTGATCAAGAACTTTGCCGTAGGGAAACGGGAGGATAGCGATTCCTGCCACCACCCCTGTGATGAAAAATGAAAAATTTGGTATGTTGTTGTGAGCTTCCGGTGCACTTTCCCACCCGGGCATTTCCATGAATAAAAGGGCCTGGGACAAGCTTTTAATCCCACTAGGTGTGGGTAAAAACTTTGCCGTAGGGAACTGTACACAAAGACTGAAAAATGTGCCCATACCCATAATTGATAGGTAACTGAGACTTTGGGTGGCCAGTGAAGTCTTCAGGTGCACTTTCCTACCCAGGTATTCATATGAGTTGAAGATATGGATAATAGCTTTCAAACTAACCACCTGTGATCAAGAACTTTGCCGTAGGGAAACGGGAGGATAGCGATTCCTGCCACCACCCCTGTGCTGAAAAATGAAAAATTTGGTATGTTGTTGTGAGCTTCCGGTGCACTTTCCCACCCGGGCATTTCCATGAATAAAAAGGCCTGGGACAAGCTTTTAATCCCACTAGGTGTGGGTAAAAACTTTGCCGTAGGGAACTGTACACAAAGACTGAAAAATGTGCCCATACCCATAATGGGCATTTCCATGAATAAAAGGGCCTGGGACAAGCTATTAATCCCACTAGGTGTGGGTAAAAACTTTGCCGTAGGGAACTGTACACAAAGACTGAAAAATGTGCCCATACCCATAATTGATAGGTAACTCAGACTTTGGGTGGCCAGTGAAGTCTTCAGGTGCACTTTCCCACCCAGGTATTCATATGAGTTGAAGATATGGACAAGCTTTCAATCCCACTAAAATGAAAAGCATATATCTATAAGCTATTTTGAAGAAATTTCCTCGATCAGACATAGACCTTACATTAAGTACATGAAGAAATTTCTTCTAATCAGAACATGAATGTTTTCGAAAGTTATTACTGTCTTTAACTTAAAAAACTTACCCAAGAGTCTATATTTTTCATGAAGAAGCTTTTCTCGGAGTTTCACCAAATTTCATGAAGACTCACAAAGTGTAATTGACGTCTAAAAACTTAAAACTTAGACTGTAGCTATATGTTAAGTTCAAAACAGAAATTTATCCGTTAATCAATAAAATTTGGAAAAATTACCTGGAATACTATAGATAAACATCCTGTCTCGTGGTATCATACGAGTCTCAAATTCAGGATTTGTTAAGTAACTTCCCTCTTAGAACAAAATCTTTAAAAAGAGTGTAGCGCTGTGTCTCCATTATTACGTTAAAGTGTTATTTGGGAGTAAATGTTATAAAAGTACATTCGTGTATTAAAGGTTCAAGGACATCTTGTGATAATTTCGGCAAAATCTGAATTCGGAATATCCCTATAAAAACAGGTGTTATAATGTTATCATTTATTTCGACCACTAACTGAAATTAATTCCTTTTTTTTATCTTAATAGATACTCGTAATCACGTCACATAATTAAAGTACTAAGAATATTACCCACTGAGTACCCTGTAGTTCACAGTAAAATATCAAAGGCACGGCACTGGGTATTGTGCTCAGGGCCGTAACTAGCCTCTTTTAAAAGTGAGTAAAAATATATAAAACATTTTCGGCGAAGGGTTTGGGGGCCACTAAAGGCCCCCAGAAGCTCTGGAAAAAATGACGCAAAATCGTGCATTCTGAGCGTTTCCCGGAACCTTTCTTAATCTAAAACGCAAGTTTTGTTTTAATTATTTTTTCGACAATATTCTGGTCTCAAAGCAAAATATATAGATTCAGTGTAAGACTTTTAGTTTTTGGGGACAACATCAAAAGACCGATATGTAAGATAAAGCAAAAATCGTAATTCACATAGTTAAGTGTGTGGCTGCTGTTCTTTTGTCTTTTTTTGTTATTGAGTTTCGGCTTGCAGGAAAAACGTATTATACCTGTCAATTATGTTTTTTTCAAATTAAGTTAAGAGGGGGACTGATTATCATTGATATAACTATATGTGAATTCAGTTTTTATAACACATTTCAATTACAACTTGATGTTGTTCCTAACTGGGATAGAAAGGGTACACTCAGGGTAGACCAAGGAAAACTGTTCTTAAGACCTCATTGCTACATTTTTGTGCTGTTTTAATATGTATACTGGCTGATTAATGTCGGCTCTGTCTGTTCTGGTCTTGTATTGTGTTTAGACTTTGGTGTAATTTTTTGTGACTCTAAAATTTATTAATAGCTACTTTAAGTACCGCTTAAGTCGACGCTAGGGGCCGTCTTGACCTTGTTGTAGGGTATGAATGATTCGTTCATTGTTGAAGACTCTCCGGCGATTATCAAGATGAAGAACAGGAATAAAAGCCCTGTTCATTGATAATTGTATGTTTTTCTATGTATTGTGCGCGATTTTGTCCAATGCACATTTACTCCATATCCCTTTTCTATTTAAGGGCCTGAAAACGGCTTAATGCAAGTTTACGCCCTTCAATGTAAAAGGTCATATGACAAAACATTATTTTTCTTTTTAAATGATTTGATTCCGGGAGATTGGTTGTCTCACTTTAATTTTAACCCATGTCAGCTTTTTAGTTAAACAGAAAAGAGAGTCAGTTTTGTATTCTTTAATATAAAGTTTTAATTTTCCTTGAAAAAGCGACCAATGTTTCTATGTTCGGTAGCTTCGTATCTTCTCAAAACATTTTCTCCAACAATATCTGGACATGTAACATTGCCAAACCACACAAACGTTCACCCGTCATTACCGACCACTTCGACTATGCTTTTTCAATATTTTTTATTTGTTATTATCAATGTTGCAGAGTACATACCTTTTCATAGACTTACCGATACATATTTTTACGATTTAAAGTAGTTTTTAAAATTAGACAAAAGGTCCTTAAATATAATAAAACTTAAGTTTAAAACAAAATTACTAATTTACAAATGAAATTCAACACTAAGACAATAGTCATAAAGAAGGGCAATCAATGAACAAAAGACAAACCCGGAGAACAGATAAGACACATAACGACAAACAATATAGACAATCAACATTGAAAACTAAAAATAAATGAGAAACTTGGATCCCGAAAAAAACAGGGTCGACGTTAGAGGATGAACAGAACTTGATTCTTGCAAGACACTCGCCGTGAAAACAATCTGATATGAAGACAAGCTTTTGTTTCAACTTTTTTTTTTAATTTCCAACAGGAGGCATTTGCCTCATTTGCCTCAATGTAGTTACGGCCCTGAACTGTGCTCTATGATGTACATGATATTTACTGACATCCATCTATGGTAGTAATAATGTTACCCGTATATCATATTTCTCACATGAATAGTAGCTTGAATACATTTTAAAACTTCTTGATAACTATATTGAATTGCAGCAATGGCGTTTATGTGGTAAACATTTTGTCATCCACCAATATATGTATTAGACACCGGCTACTTTAGAAACTACACAGATCTCATTTAGCTACATGTAGGACAGTTCATGCACATGAACAATGTATTTGATTATGTAAATTAAATAAAATATATACATTTGTATTTACAGATATTGCATAAGTCATCTAGATATTATTGAAGAAGATATTAGATAAAGTAAGGTTACAATGTAACTCCGGAATGTTTTTATATACTAGAGCTATTTTCAAACAGTTTTCTAATCTTTACCACCATCTAAAAATCGATGGAATCTAATTTATAATACATGCTTAAAAATGGTTTAAAACTACAATTTTAAAAGTTTATTATTGCTCTTGGTTGAGTTTTTAATATTTGGAAACAAATTAATAAATGCGACATTCATTCCAAAAAAAAAAAAGATAATTCTATTGGAAGTAAAGTGGTAAATTGTTTTTTTTTCAAATATAATTAAATATGGGTTGCTGTCTTATTGGCCTGAATATAACTCTCATTTTAATCATACTGCTAATACAAAACGTTACATGCAATTGTCATAATCAATCAAAATGACCGATGTGAATTGAAGAAATTAACCCTTTTGGGACCCTACATTGTATATCAGGAGGAAAATTCCGTAAATTTAAACAAAATTCAAATTGTTAAACAACCTCATTGATTACGGACATTATGAACATGTACATGCACAGCGATTTTAAACGTGTAGAAAGACATGCTCATTTGATTTTTGCAACAAATGATGTAAATATTTTCAATTTTTGTATACAGCTGTTATTACTTAAATTGATTAATCAGCATGCGTTCATGTATACATTAACTTCCTCATAACAATATTGTATTTTAACGCTTTAATATTTTGAGTGCCTCTGAGAACAGGTAATGCAATTATATATTCTTTTGAACATGTTTTGTTTTTGAAATTAGAGAATGTAAAGTGAACATATCCTTTGAACGCAACGATCATTCTTATTCTGTCTGTGCAAAGGTGGGATGCCTTTTTAAATGAATTATTTGCTTGTCAAACAGTTTTTTGTTTCTTAACGTTTAAAGTTATGTGAGTCGAAAATACCCTTCCCCAAAATAGGACAAAAAAATACTATACCTAATTATGTTCAACTACACTTCTTTATGTATGCTGTTTGATGCCAAAATGTCAAATAAATTCATGTGATTTCAAGATAAATTGGCATACAGATACATCTGACCAGTTCCGGAGTATTATTGTGTTACTCACAGTCACGTTATTTGCTTCATAATTGATAGAATTTCTACCAATGATCTAACTTGTTTTAAGGCTAGAAATGTTTCCAACTAACGAAGTGCTCCAAATATTCTAATTAATATTTTATATTTTAGGTCTGATAGTTTGTTGGAAGAAATTTCTTCCCATTTTCTAACAGCTATATGTTTTTCATATTAGATCTACATGTAGGTCTGATAGAAGACATTTCTCCAACTTACTAACTGCCACAAATATTTCATTTTAGGCCTATTTCTGATATAAAAACTGTTTTCCAACGAACTAACTGCTTCAAATATTTCATTGAAGTTTGATAGAAGAAATTTCTTACGACTTACTAACTGCCACAAATATTACATTTTAGGTCAGGTTTGATAAAGAAATTTTTCCAACGAACTAATAGCTACATGTGTTTCATTTTAGATCTAATTGTAGGTTTAATAGCAGAAATTTCTTCCAACGAACTATCGGCTTGGATTGAATATTTCATTTTAGGTTTAAATATGATTGAAGAAGTTTCTTCCATCGAGCGATCAGCTCGACGTAATTCATGTAACGTTTGATAGAAGAAATTTCTTCCAACGAACTAACTGCAATAGTATTATTTTTTAGGCATAAGTCTGATAAAAGAAATCTCTTTCAATGAACAAACTGCTGCAATGATTTTATTTTTTTTCTCGAATAATAGAAATTTCTTCCATTAAACTGACCTCTCTATGTACTTCTTCTAAGGTCTGAGAGAAGAAGTTTGTGTCGTAAAATATTCTCATAGTTTTACGCAAGTTTTAAATTTTTTTAAAATGTCTTCTAACCATTGAAGTTATCAAAAGCCGTTTGTTTGTACTTGGTAATTTTTGATACATTCATGAATTTTGCATATTTAAGTCCGCAAAGAGGACATTTCTGGATTTTCCTCTTTTACTTTGGACTGCATTTTTAGATCTTTCAAAAACATTAATGTATCAATGTCATTACAAAATTATACGCAAATTATATGAAAACAATGTTAAGCTTTTTTTTTTACCGATACAGATAGTTTAGTCATGATATTCAAAGGGGTGATGTTTACAAGGATATGTTCCAATATGTTCAATACAAATTCGATATTTCTAAATATTCAAATAACCATTTATCAGGACTTGGTGATAACAAAACGGTAATTGGCATTTTAAATATAAAAGTGCTGGTAAAATAATGACCGAGTTTGTTGGTTTATGGGACAAAAATGTACACCCACATAGTACATGGTGAAATTACGAAGAAGGCTAATAGGTGTTTAGAAAACTATAACTTTTGAAGAATAGAAACGATGTTTAGAATCACAGCAAATCAATAAATATTATTAAGAGTCATCTTCACAATATCTTATTAAGATTAATAAGATTGCTTTGTCATACATTAGCTTATGAACACTATACAAAATTAAAAAAATATGTATTAAAGAAACACAAATTATAAATAAAAAATAATGATAATAAAAATGAAAAGAAAAGAATTAGTTAAAGAAAGAAGATCAGACGTCAAATATGGTGAACTTAATAATCCAAAGTTTAATCATCTAAATTCTGTAAAAGTTAGCAGGCTTGTAGACATGGTAGAGGAAGACTATCCTGAATATCCTGAATATCTCGAAAAAGCTGATTAATTTATTTGTAATTTAACTGCAGTAGATTTACGCCACCACAGGTGCATACAACTAGTAGACACGTTAATAGAAATAAGAAGATGTGGTATGAGTGCCAATGGGACAACTCTCCATCCAAGTCACAATTTGTAAAAGGTAAACAATTATAGGTCAAAGTACGGCCTTCAACACGGAGCCTTGGCTCACACCGAACAGCTAGCCATAAAGGGCCCCAAAAATAGGCCCTAAAGATAAAAAAAGGCATAACAGTTAAAGGTATCCAAAACACGAATTCATAGGAAACTATGGACGCCATACATACATTAGAAAAGCATAGTCAATATAACCAAATATACTCGTCAGTAAACTAATATCCCGTAGATGTGATGTATCTAGTAGTAGTATGTACCTGTGATTGCAAAAATCTACTGCCGTCAAAACACGGACCAGTTCATCAGCATGTTCAAGGCGGGTGGGGGTTAGAATGGAGTATGTTCATGTAATAGATCATCATTTAATTTACATTTTTGAAAATACTACACAGAGAAACAACCCCCTTTTTCTACTACAGAAATCAATCAGAGGGTTCATTATTTGGAAATCAAGAAGCAGTGAACAATTAACTTTTTCAATCGGGTTGGTTGGACATGTTTTTGTACATGAAAATCACTGTATCAACCCATCTTACAACTCTTGAGGACTGGTTTGGACTAGGCGTTTTTATCAAAGAAGACGCATATAATGTCATCTCTATAAAAAATAACCAACTCCTTTGATCGGGTTGGATGGACTATGTTTGTATGTACATGTATATGCAAATCACTACATGAACCAATCTACTAACACATGAGAACTGGTTTGAACGAACGGTTTTCCAAAGAAGACATATATAATCTCATCTCCAAAAAAAAAATAAGTGTCCCTATTTTCCTACCAGATATTGTGAACAGTATGCATTTACAATATCCGAAACAGTCCAATGGTATTGATTTCTTTTAACAAAACAAAGATGTACCTGAACCACGCGAACTGGATTGTGTTTGATGATTTGATGTTGGGAAATCAAAAAAAATGTGAAGATTACTGTGTTTGTTGACGGCATAACAATGTCGACTTTGCATATCTCTCACAAAATTATTTCAAACAGCTCATACCGACCAAGAATCTTGATCATATTTATCGAGAATACTGTAGTGATATCACTAGAGAAGAGTGTTGTTCAGCTGTGCAATCGATGTTGGTCAGAACCACATCGGTACATCACCATTGATCTCGCCATCCAGAAAAGAGCAGAAATTGTTTAGATGATTTTCATAAAAGTTTAAATTAAGACTCTGAATCTAAATTAGAGACAGAAGCAACATCTGGAATATATATATTACACCCTGGAAAGATAGGTGTAATAAGCGCACAAAGAAATATGACATCAGATGGATGAAAAAGTAGGATTAAGAATATAAGGATAAGATAAAAGACTCGAGAGATGTTTTCTATCGATGTCGTATAGTCGTATAGCTAAGTGGGCAACGTTTATTGAAACCAAAAAGTGTGTGTGTAGAAAAGGGGGGGGATGAGTGTAAATGTGTGTGTATGTGCATTAGTGGGAACCCATTCAAATATAAAAAAGTATCTGTAGTAAGTGCTTTGCTGACAGTGCAGACCCTAAACAATTGTCGTGTCAGCAATTGTAGCCGTATCACCACTTGATACGATACACCCATCATCTTGAAAGACTGGAAAGGTTATGAGATTGCTATACTAATGCTTGAGACTTACAACTCTTTCCCAAACAGTCATGAGAGAAAAAAACATCATCAAGTATTCTCTGGACGAAGATGTGAGTTGGATCACCATTTCATTAAACACTGGTTCTTACGATATCGACATCATCACCAATGAAATCCAACGACAGTTACAACTAAACAAACATAAGTCAAAATTGTCATTGGTGCCAATAGTAGTTCTCTGAAAGCCACTCTAACTTAGCCAAAAAATACTATCAAGTAGACTTTAATTCTTTCAACAGCATCAACACGATGCGTGAGAAAAAATAACCTACGCATACAACAAGATAACATAGAAGGTGAACAGATTGTAAACAGACTTAGAATTTAAGTCAACAGTGAAATCATCGGTGGTAGTTATGCCAATGAATCACAAAAAAAAACACCATCTGCAGCTTTGTCCCAACTGTTACATCCACAGGACCACTTATCTAACTGATCAAGATGGACATCTTTTCGATTTGAGAGGTAAGCAGTTCACATACGCTTTCGTCTTCGCAAGATACATACATTAATTAACTCAAACGCGGTGGATATGAGTATGTTGTGCACAAAATAAGGTGAATGTCTATATTTATTTACCTCTCAGATAACTTACCCACTACCTTTGGAGATAAATTGTATTTACAAAATAGTAAACAATTCTTCGAAGGAATTGGTTTAATTCTTGGTCCCAATAGTCCTTTCAAAACATCCCTCTCTTAGCCATGTTGATCTAGATTGTAATACAATAGATGAAGTCGATTAATGAAAGCAATTGTGCCGAGAAACAAAAATAAAATCCACCGAAAATGAGTTGGCATAAGTGCTATGGGCCATTTTAGAGGCCATGCCTACCTCTACCTTTAGTATAATGGCCCATGTGGAGAATCTCTTAGTTTGGCCAGTCGGCAATAGTAAAGTTGGACTATGTGACATACTGGGTACCCTTTACTCTATGCTGACAAACTTGTACGGGTCTAGGGCATAAGTGCTCAGGGCTATTTTAGAGGCCATGCCTACCTCTACCTTTAGTATAATGGGCCATGTGGAGAATCTCTTATTTTGGCCAGCCGGTAATATTAGATTGGACTATGTGACATACTGGGTATCCCCACCTTATGCTGACAAACTCGTACGGATCTAGGACATAAGTGGTCTGGGCCATTTTAGAGGCCATGCCTACCTCTGAATGGCAGTGTCCTGATAATGTTGAGTGTAAAGACTCTGATTGATCTTCGTAGTTTTGAAAAATGATATGTCATGGTAACAGTTTTTATTTTTTCTGTTTTTTTCATTATCTATAAATCTTCTTGCATGTCTGATCTGTTTAAAATGAAAGATATACGATCGTATTTACGGCATGTAGTGCTTTTGAGACGGGACTATATTTGTCAATAAACAGATTATGGAATGCCCATATGACAATTAATTGTTTCAGTATACATTAATTCACTGATACCAATCGATTCTTGGTTCTATGTATATGGAGGCATTAACCTTTTTATTTATATTCATTTTTAAAGGTGTTAAAAGACGCGGACCTTGCAGAAGACACCTATGGATTTAAGATTTTCTATTGCTATAAATAGCAGAACCATATTGGATATTTAAAGTTAAAAGTAATTTCATTGTCACAATCTTTTTATTACCCACACCACTTCATCGAACGCGTTCTCATCTCATGAATAATAGTGAAGGCTAGCCTCATGACGTTTAACGACGGCTACCTTCACACTAGTCATGCTAATTGTAACATCGCATTGCAACCGATACAGACTTTAAACAAGCTAGGGTTTCCGTGCATTGTGTCAGCGAAGCATAGACGGATTCATACTTTGTTCAATCACCTTTTCAATTTTTGCCGAAGCCATGATCTGCTAGCGCTCTGCCTGCGTTCAAGCTAAAAACCTTAACGTAAAAACTAGGCGACATACGGTTACAACATAGATGGAACAATTCAAACATAATCCGCTTACACTGTAGTTCAATTATTCAAATGCCAAAAGTCCAAATGACCAGCAATTATGGGTATGGCTTGCTTTTCCGTATTTGTGTTCAGTTCCCTACGGCAAATAATTTACCCACTCCTAGTGGGATTGATCGCTTGTCCCAAGCCCTTTTATTCATAAAAATTCTCGGTTGCGAAAGTGCACCGGAAGCTCACAACAACAACATACCACAGGTGGTTAGTTTGAAAGCTATTATCCATATCTTCAACTCATATGAATACCTGGGTGGGAAAGTGCACCTGAAGACTTCACTGGCCACCCAAAGTCTCAGTTACCTATCAATTATGGGTATGGGCACATTTTTCAGTCTTTGTGTACAGTTCCCTACGGCAAAGTTTTTACCCACACCTAGTGGGATTGAAAGCTTGTCCCAAGCCCTTTTATTCATGGAAATGCCCGGGTGGGAAAGTGCACCGGAAGCTCACAACACCATACCAAATTTTTCATTTTTCAGCACAGGGGTGGTGGCAGGAATCGCTATCCTCCCGTTTCCCTACGGCAAAGTTCTTGACCACAGGTGGTTAGTTTGAAAGCTATTATCCATATCTTCAACTCATATGAATACCTGGGTGGGAAAGTGCACCTGAAGACTTCACTGGCCACCCAAAGTCTGAGCTACCTATCAATTATGGGTATGGGCACATTTTTCAGTCTTTGTGTACAGTTCCCTATGGCAAAGTTTTTACCCACACCTAGTGGAATTGAAAGCTTGTCCCAGGCCCTTTTATTCATGGAAATGCCCGGGTGGGAAAGTGCACCGGAAGCTCACAACAACATACCAAATTTTTCATTTTTCAGCACAGGGGTGGTTGCAGGAATCGCTATCCTCCCGTTTCCCTACGGCAAAGTTCTTGACCACAGGTGGTTAGTTTGAAAGCTATTATCCATATCTTCAACTCATATGAATACCTGGGTGGGAAAGTGCACCTGAAGACTTCACTGGCCACCCAAAGTCTGAGTTACCTATCAATTATGGGTATGGGCACATTTTTCAGTCTTTGTGAACAGTTCCCTACGGCAAAGTTTTTACCCACACCTAGTGGGATTGAAAGCTTGTCCCAGGCCCTTTTATTCATGGAAATGCCCGGGTGGGAAAGTGCACCGGAAGCTCACAACAACATACCAAATTTTTCATTTTTCAGCACAGGGGTGGTGGCAGGAATCGCTATCCTCCCGTTTCCCTACGGCAAAGTTCTTGACCACAGGTGGTTAGTTTGAAAGCTATTATCCATATCTTCAACTCATATGAATACCTGGATGGGAAAGTGCACCTGAAGACTTCACTGGCCACCCAAAGTCTGAGCTACCTATCAATTATGGGTATGGGCACATTTTTCAGTCTTTGTGTACTGTTCCCTACGGCAAAGTTTTTACCCACACCTAGTGGGATTGAAAGCTTGTCCCAGGCCCGTTTATTCATGGAAATGCCCGGGTGGGAAAGTGCACCGGAAGCTCACAACAACATACCAAATTTCATTTTTCAGCACAGGGGTGGTGGCAGGAATCGCTATCCTCCCGTTTCCCTACGGCAAAGTTCTTGACCACAGGTGGTTAGTTTGAAAGCTATTATCCATATCTTCAACTCATATGAATACCTGGTTGGGAAAGTGCACCTGAAGACTTCACTGGCCACCCAA
This sequence comes from Mytilus californianus, assembly GCF_021869535.1. Lineage (NCBI taxonomy): Eukaryota > Metazoa > Mollusca > Bivalvia > Mytilida > Mytilidae > Mytilus > Mytilus californianus. The sequence continues at coordinate 28,453,919 of NW_026262690.1, read as the reverse complement.
AGTCTGAGCTACCTATCAATTATGGGTATGGGCACATTTTTCAGTCTTTGTGTACAGTTCCCTACGGCAAAGTTTTTACCCACACCTAGTGGGATTGAATGCTTGTCCCAGGCCCTTTTATTCATGGAAATGCCCGGGTGGGAAAGTGCACCCCCGTCCGGCCCTTTTACCCAGTATGGTAAAAATAATAACCATTGTCCTAACTTCAAATTATATGACAGTAATTCAATGGCAAAATATACATTATCATTACTTCTCCTGGAAAAAAATCAGCATAACAGTACCTATATGTGTTGACTGGTTCCCGGAAATTTTGAAGTACAAAAACAGGTACTGAGCAAAATCCTGAGCAACAGGGCAAATATTCCCTGCTTTATAATTTCTTTTTTTGATCATTCAAAAGAGACTTTCAACAAGGGTCCTATAGTGATTCCAAGTGATTAAACTTTCATTTATACCAAAATAAACCAAATATTTCACTTGTTTGACAAAGTTTTGGATATATGCGTAGGAACTATTTTGTTTGAAATATGTACTATGTTCTTTTTGACCGGGCCGATATAGTAATTCTTTACCTAAAGGGATTTTAAGGAAATACACGATATTTGAGGATGCCGAGAGTATAGAAAGCCGTTATATGATTTTTCTACCGCAGATAGCGTCTTTCTTGTTCAGTTTAACTTTTTATTTTTCTCACCGTAAATTGACATCTGCACTAATGTACTAAGATTGTTTTATTCTGTTCTACAATACTTAATACACCTCTGAATCTTGAGACTTGGTTTAGCCGTTATGTACTAAGATTGCCTTTTATTAATTCATCTATACTATATGTAGTTATTGTTACACGTTAAAAATCTTAGTTTAAAGTATCGCAAACAAATAACATTCCAGATACTTTTGGTTTTTTTAACTTGTTTTTTTTTTTTTTATTGTTTTTTTTTTTTCATTCATTTTTTGCAAGGAACGAAGATCTCGATTTTATATCAATGTATAATGCCATGTAATATAAAATCTTCAAATACTGAATTACTGATTTAGAGCATAAGCCTTGAGCAAGCACGCTACTCACGTTAACTGTTAGAAAGATTGAAATCCGAAGTAAAACTTAAACAAAATTAATTACTTTTTCCTTTCTAAAAAGGATATGCATTTATTATTCCGTCCCCTATTTATTCAAATGTAGACATACGTGGTCCATTAAACATTTAAAAGCGATATATTACGTATTTCGTATTAGTAGAACGTTGTAGCATAATGTCAATTTGTGATTTTCAGACATATCTATGAATGATTCTCTAACGTGTTGATGCACATTGTTAAGTTTAGTGGTAGTCTCGATTACCCAGACGCATATATAAATATAGCGTCTGGGTTGATTAACCGGACTGGTCAGATATTTATAGGGGGCGTAACAAACAATTAAATATAGAACATCATCCATAAATAGTACTTCCGTTATCCCCAAAATAATAATGAAAAAAAAAACAGTAAGCAGTGTACTAGAATATCTATATGTGATTATTAAACTGACATACTATTCTTGTAGCTCACGCAGTGATGCCCAACTTGAAAGTGATATGCATTTTTAATAGAGACATGATGTCAAATAAATAAAACGGCTTCAAATACCATTTCACACGTATTCTTGTCTCAGTGGTTTATAAACATTTATTTAAGATCTATACTCGGTCAAAATTAAGCTTTACACCGTACTTATTCAGATTTTGGATATTTTATTCGTTGATTAAAAATATTTATAAGTTTTAATCATTTTTTTGCCATGATTTTTATCTAAAAGACTTTATCATTAACTACTTGTCTAGCTTAAATTTCTACAAAAACGATTATAAACTGTAACTAACGGTGACCTTTTTGACCTGAATTTTGTACATGTACATTTCTAAAAAAAGAAAAAACTGAATTGGTAAATGCTCATACATGATCAGTCCAAGTTTTCCAATATAGAACGTGAATGTCTGTTCTAAATGTTATAGCACTCGTGTATAGAGGGTACCACGCTCTCTGTGCGTTAAGAGAGGGGTTCGTAGGTGGACCGTTGTACTAAAGGCTAAATTTCTGCCCCTTTGTAGGTTGCAGTCATAATTTCTCCGACCTGTATCCCGGACGGCCTCTATTACAGGACCTTAGTTTCCTCGTTTGAATTGTTTTACATTTGTGATTTCGGGGCCTTTTATAGCGGACTATACGGTATGGGCTTTGCTCATTGTTGAAGGCCGTACGGTGACCTATAGCTGTTAATTTCTGTGTCATTTGGTCTCTTGTGGAGAGTTGTCTCATTTGCAATCATACCACATCTTCTTTTTTATACTTATTATATTTATTGTTAATTTTCTCTTCGTCCTGAACATGTATGCAATATATTTACCACTAGACGATAACCAAGCAACCAGCAATCAATCTATTCTTATATTCTAGCACACCAAGGTATTCTTTTATCTTCATTCTATAAAACACCATCATTCTCTATTGTTCATATTATAGCACACCACTTTTCTCTATTTTTTATATTGTAGCACACCATTAGTCGCTATTCTTTTTTTTTGTCCATTTTTCTTAAGTTTTTTTTCATTATTCTCATTTCTGAAACTCCTGTTATAATTTATGCTGTCCTTGTTATATATTCTTTCAGATATCTAATACACCTGAGACTACTATATTATATATATGTGTGCTATAGTCAGGATACACTTACCTTACAAAAACACACATCAAGTTACTTCTATGTAAAGAAAACTTATACAAATACTAAGAATGAAATGTAAAAAAAAATCCTCAACAGCTATTACTTGCAGATCAGTGAGATCACACAATGAGCCAACTCAATTTTCATTTACAAAATAAACTGCAAACGACAGAATAGTATCGCCTAATCCTTTTGGGAAGAGCAAATTTATGAACCAACCTTCACACAATTTCACTGTGCCAGTGTTAACCCGTGTCCATAGAGGAAATACAGAACTTAACCAGTCATTCATGAAACCAAATACTCTTTGAATGCATGTTTGTATCATACACATGGAGAAGATGGAATAGGATTTATCCCATACTGCATGGTAACTTGTAAAAAAACCAACAACTCAAAAGTGTATTCTACTTCTCTAGAGCAATATCCTTATGATTGTTAATTAACTGATTTATTGTTTCAGATCTCCATCATTTCTACTATAATTTTAATATCCATCATGTATTAGTATGCAAGAAAGGACAGCTTTACAAGAACAATATCTTCTCTTGTAAACCTTTATATAAAAATAAGGAGATATGGTATGATTGTTAAAGAGGCAACAACGCATCAGAGTTAAAATGACGTGGATATAAGCAAATATAGTCACTGCACGGCCTTCAATATTGATAAACTCCATACCGTATAGTCAACTATAAAAGGGCGTGACATAAAAAATGTGATACAATTCAAACGAGAAAACTAACTGTTTAATTGTTTATAAGACTTTTTATTTGTTAATACAAATCTTAATGCTTTGACATGTCTGACAACAATGTTGTTCTTGATTTTTGTTTTATAGACTTAATATACGTCTGTGTACCTTTTTTGGCTTTGTGGTTGCTGTCAAAATAATGTTTACCCAACATTCTTGGTACTGTGATTTATTCATACTGATTTATACTTCAGTATTTAAAAAAAAAATCTTTGAATCTTATTCTTATAAAATTGAAGCTGTTTAAGCATGATACAATGAATATCCTGAACATTATATTTTTTTAATTCTTGACATTTATCACATAAAATCTGTGTCCAGAAATCATCATTAGTTTCTCTACAAAAGAAAATAAATATCAAAATCATATCAATTTTGTATACCAACATAGCATATATATGAGAAAAAAAAATTGTTTGAGAAAAAAACATCATACAAATATATTGTATAAATTAGTGTCCAGGGACAAACTGAATCCCGCCTCCGGAAGGATGATTTTCTCACTGCATTGAAGACCCATTGGAGGCATTGGGCTGTTTCCTGCTCTTTGGTCGGGTACGTGTTTCTTTGACACAGTCCCTGTTTCTATTCTCTATCCAAACCATGCATGCGTTTTTCTCATTGTGGAAGGCCATACAGTTGCCTATAATTGCTCACATCCACTTCATTTCAACTTGGGTGGATAGTTGTCTCATTGGCATTCATACCGCATCTCCTTATTTTGCATAACAACGTGTCTCATTTCTAATCTGTATTGTTTAAGCAAAGTGCATATGTTTTTTTTAAAATCGAGTCTAGAACATTTTGTCTGTTTGGTGTATATACAAAATGGCATCTTCTAGATACACTTTGTCTGTGTTTCTTCTACTTATGGTTTTGGATTGCGTTCCCTCCTTTGAATATGTACATCATTGTGAATCTCTCCTCTCCCCCCCTTTTTTTTTTACATATATCAAGATGCAAACTCCCTTATACAGATAGATACAATCTAATCTTGGATGAAGGTCATATTTCGGCGTCATAGCCCCTTTTCATCAAATATTTATAAAATTAAAGATACTACATATCAACCCCAAATTGTATTTATAGAATGTACGACTATTCGAGTGGTCCCAGTCAATACAAAATTTGTCATTTGATTGTATAACTGTAATTACTCGTTTGCATAGCACGGGCATGCATTCATGAAAAAATATAACTACTCAATGTATCAGGTTGCATTGAAATTTATGTTACAGTTTGTATTGTTATAACATCTTACCAAGCCCAAGGTTTGCTGTGCTGTTATTTTCCTTCGCGGCCAAGCCATGCAGTCTGGTGTTTTCCATGATTTGTATAACGTCACAAACAAATAAAAATAGCTTTAAACGACGTCATTCAACTTATCCAAACAACAATCGAAACACTCGGACTTTTCAATAATATTATCGTAATATAATTTCTTCCGAAGTCAATAACCAACTTCTTGGTTATTCGTCTTGGATATTATCCATTTAGACAAGCTAAAAAAGCCGATACTATTCCAATTGTCATAAATTACCATTTCTATATCACTTGTCATCCAGACGCTATACTTTAGAAAATAAAGCGGCTGGATGATCGAGACTAGTTTAGTGGTCGATAGAATTGGTCGCTAGCTTGATTGGTCGCTGGAATTGGTCGCTAGCTTGAGTCTGGTTAAAAATAACTAATAAATAAACAGAAATCTACATTTTCTCTGTCTGTTGATGGTCCGTCACCGTACCGGGTATTAAATAGCATCGAGTCCAAACATTTTTTGCCGGGGTAGTTTAGACACAGTAACCAATGGATCTTTAGCACAGCAAGAAAATCCCGCACCAGGAGGAGGGCTTCAGCTGGACCCTAAACAAAAATGTGTACTAGTTCAGTGAAAATGGACGTCACACTAAACTCCGAAACATATAAACGAACTAAAATTAAAAAAATCATACAAGACTACAAGACTAACAAAGGCCAGAGGCTCCTGACTTGGGACAGGCGCAAAAATGCGGCGGGATAAAACATGTTTTGTGAGATCTCAACCCTCCCCCTATACCTCTAGTCAATGTAAATTAAAAACAAACACACAGCAATACGCACAGTAAAGCTCAGTTTAAAAGAAGTCCGAGTCCGATGTCAGAATGGGAAACAGAAGAAACTAAGGAAAATGACAATGATACATAAATTAACATTCTTTATGGGCACGAAAAATCACTGTAAAACAACCAATGTCTTCTAACCTGGGAGGGGTTATTCGTTATATTTGTTAGAATATCAGCGTAAGGAGGATATCTGACAAATTCTCTCATGATACCATAATTCGATGATTTCCGGAACTCCAGAAATACATTACAAAAAAATGGTTATGATTGTATTGTCACTTTAACAATTTATCAGAAGACTATTATACTAATACTATACTATTTGTTGTGTTTACAATATTTACTATCGTTTACACGTTCATTCATTCATTAATTGACGGAGAGTCAGTCTATTCTATTTTGCACGAATAAATCATGCATGCAACCCCGCCACATTATCTGGTACGCTGTGTACACGTAATATTAAAGCACATTTAGTTTTGTATGCCTTCTACTGCATGTTTTTCTTATCAAATTCCAAGGAGACAACATGGGTATAGGAATATGGCTTCTCTAGTCTGATAGATAAACCATTGCGTAGACTGGCTGTCCATACAGCTGGATGGAGAAATACGTAGCCTCGTCTTTTAAAAATGAGGAATTCTGCCAATATTTAGCATACATTGTACCGTCATTAACCGAGATTTACATTATGTTTAGTATCGAGTTGCGAGTAAGATAGTCGAGTTGCGAGTTGCGAGTTGCGAGTTGCAAGAATCGAATTGCGAGTTCCAAGAGTCGAGTTGCGAGTTAAAATAAAGTAGAGTTTCGAGTTATAAAAATCGAGTTGTGCTTTATAAAAATCGAGTTGCAAGTTATAACAGTCAAATTACGAGTAAAAAAAAGTCGAGTTTCGAGTTATAAAAGTCGAGTTGCGAGTTATAAAAGCCGAGTTGCAAGTTACAAAAGTCGAGTTGTGAGTTTAATACAAAAGTAAGGTTGCGAATCTGAGGATCTTCTCTCAGAATAACGAAATATGCTTATATCAATGTGAAGGATTGCCTCTTTATTTCTAATGTGTGTAACGTAATTACGTAATGGTTTGAAAATACAAAGATGAATTATATACTTTTATTAAAGAACTACATGAAAATAATACGAAGCTGGAGTTGGTTTCACAAAAAAAAACTTACGACTAAGATTGATCGTAAGTATACTGAATTATTCATGACTTACGATCAATCTTAGTCGTAAGTTTTTTTGTGAAACTGACTCCAGTAATGTCTACGTGCATACGAGTGCGAGCACAAGAATTTTCTCACTAAATCTAAAAATGCATAAAAATAAATAGTCACTTAGAATTGTCTGATGAGCGTGTGGTCCATAAAAGGTTTATACTAGATGTTCTGTAATACAGGCACATGGTCAGGTACTGATGATCTATAACATAATTTTATTGAAGTCAATTAATGATCTGGATACTAAGGTATACATCTTTCTGTCTTCTTAGTATTAGTAAAGGATAATTAGTTTGTTTATCATCAAGACTAGGTAAATGGTCAGGATGGTTCGTCTGATAACGGGGTTATAACATTTATATATTATTAAGCAACATAGATATATATTTAACTATGCTACAAGTAGCAAATGTGCTTACAAAATTAAAAAAAATGAAGTTCGAGAACACCTATCGAAGTGATCTAATTAAATCTTTGTATTTGATTTATCCATTAAAGATCATGTCCAAATGACTAAACATTGCACATTTGTAAGTATGGTGATATTTTACTGTCTCTACATTATATCAGCCTTATTAACTCAAAGAACAGAATTTAGAATTAAATCTGACAGCAAGTTTGATTTCAGTCCTGTCACAGTGATTTACTGCTCAGCCTGCAGATAGTTGAAATCTGCTTATGTTTGCTTCCTGTCACGTTATCCAATCTGGTATCACCGTGCATAGTTATTTAAGCGGACGACTCATATGTAGAGGCGATTGCCACATGGGACCCCGCTTGGATATATTCTCAGCCAACCAAATTTTTCAAAGTTTACAATTTGTGATCTGGCTTCGCTTAATATATTTTATATTTTTTGCTTGATGTAGACGCTATGTTTACAGTTAAATGCTTATGCTTCATTTTATTTAGTTTTAATCATCACACATATCTTCAATATTAGATTTCTCACTATATTTAAAGTGGCTCATACTCTTATTAGTGGTCATTAATGAATTTCTTAGTTATCAAATATCAAATTTTATCACAATATCTACCTATACTCTAAATTTTCTGAGTGCTTATTCCAATTTTTTTTAGTAGATACACGTTTATCATACTTCAAATTTGCTTAAACAGGTTAAACCAAGTCTTTTACATATGAATGTCAACTTTTTAGTATGTAATGCATGTTATTATTATTTTCCTTATGTTATTTATATGTTTTATATCCGGTCAAAGGTTCTCTACAGCTTGTGTTGTATAGTTTTATAAATGCCGAATCGAAATAACATTTTCTTTTTCTTATCTTATCTTATGTTAGGCTACAAAGGGGACCAGAATGCCAACACCATTTATGCCATCGAATCAACATGAAAGGGTTTTTTTTTTATACAAAGTCCTCCTATCCTCATTTCTGAATATTTAAAATTTTCGGTCTGTTTGTTACAGAAGCGAGAAAAAAAAAACAGTATTAAAAATTGATTCTGGTATAATGCAGCTATGTTTTTCAGTAGATCACAAAAAATAGATACATTTATATGAATAATCTTTCATACTTTATTTATGCCAAGTTTGGTAAAGATCAGTCTGGTAGATTTCAGAGGAAACGTATGTGCATGTAAATGTAGGTCTAACACATTGTAGAAAGTGACCTCCATCTAATAGTATCTTCTATATTTTGCACTCTTATAACGGAAAGGCACCAGTATGCCATATTCTTCTATTTTCTCTAGGGTTCAAAATGTTTTGTTTGATCTTCACTCTTCTATGTTCCCAGAGAGAAACAGACAAGGCTTACGTTATCATACATGTATCTACAGTTACTTCTAATTATGCACTATTTCAAATTATAAAATAACGTCCATTATAGTATATTATTATCTGAAAAGTCTAACACAACCCATACAGAAACGAATATAACAACTGGGCATCTGTTATATTCCTGACTTTTAGTACAGACATTTTCCTGAAAAAAATGTGTAATTGTACCTCTGAGACGAGTCAATTTCTGTATATTTTAAAAGTGGTATACAAGGGATTTGCTGCTTTAACTGGTATCCTACATTTTTGCATCATGAAATATAAGGTATAGAAGATGAGACTAGTGGATAGCCTGTGTATTTTTCATGTATTTTCTTTTATCCAATGTATATCGTTATTTCTTTTACCGCCGCCGGGGTATATGCACATGGATTTGACAGGACGTATATGCATTTTTTACCCTTTACGGAGACGCTTGATCATTTGTGCATTTAATTAAAGATATTTCTGCTAAAGTTTTGATACCGAAAGAATAATGAAATGACAAAGAATGTATAACTTAACAATTTCTATTGATATTTAGTGTACTTAAGCAGATCATTTTTCATGTTCATGGGGGTATTTGCGAAAAATACCAGTCTTGAGGTGAAATTTCCTTCTCTCGACTAGTATTTTTCGCAAATGCTACTCCTGAACATTGTATATTTGTTCATTAAACTTGATTCCAGAACTATTTGCTACATAATTATTTTTTTTCTTATGAACAAATGTGCTTTCTTAATTTTCAAAAAATAACAATTCAACGTTGTGTAACTGCATCATAGCACACTTGCGTATTTCCGCAATTTCAAGAATCCGTCTTGGTTTAAAGCAAGGTAAAACGACGCCTTGATAATATAATTAACAAACAAATATAATTATTCATATCAGATTTATCCCATGTTTATGAATCAGAAATCTGCATTGCAGTGGACGGCGGATGATGTCGCGTATCATTTTAAAGAAAGTATAACGTCTCTGCTTAAGGTTTATGACCCCATCTGTAGGCCTGTGTATTTACGAAATTTTCAAAGTACAATAATATCAAAACAGCAGAAATACTGAATAAAAGAGACGTGCCATTTTTTTTACATGTACCACAGGGAAACGTCGTTCACAACAATGGTGTGTATTGTTTCATTGAATTTTGGATTTTGTGGCAACTCAACCCAAGATTTTGATAGAAAATCAAGTTTTTTTTACAGAGATTTTCGTTATAACATTTGAAACATAGACTACGCACTTGTTTGTCCATGATGGATAGCGTTTATTGTTTACAAAAAGTTCTAAACAACCTTTACAATTCAAAAAACCTCGTGCGGAATCACTAAAGTCGAGCACACCCTAGAAGGTGTACTTAAATTGGTCCATATTTATACTTGTTTTAACTAATATCTTTATTTTAAAAACGTGCTTTAGAGAAATCATTGCTAGCACTGCATGTAGTAACCCCCTATTTAGTAAGTAAAAAATTGTCAAACATAAGAGGATACGGGGAAAGTCTGTGGATTTTCTATAAAATTTCCATATATTTAGCATTGAAAGAACAAAAGGGTAAATAATCCTAAAGACAGCTAGATTATTTAATTCAACTCAGACGAGGTCAGAATATTTATTCAGGACATATTAATATATCATTTAAAACTGGTCGCAATTATACAGCGTAGCGTGTTGAAAGTGGCGTTAAATGCAAAAAAAAAATCGACTAATTTACTTTTTAACAGAAAACTGCAAGGCCTGCATTCAGAATATAAATGGCCGTCTGCTTATTTACTGGTGATATCAATTATTTATTTTTTCCAATATTCTATATTTTCTAAATTCGCAACTCGACTTTTGTAACTCGCAATTTGACTTTTGTAAACTCGCAATTTGACTTTTGTAACTCGCAATTTGACTTTGTAACTCGCAACTCGACTTTTGTAACTTGCATCTCGAATTTTGTAACTTGCAAATTAGCTTGTTTAACTCGCAACTCAAATTTGTAACTCGCAACTCAAATTTGTTACTCGCAACTCGACTTTTGTAACTTGCAACTTAACTTGTTTACGTCGCAACACGACTTGTTTAACTCGCAACTCGACTCTCTTATCTTGCAACTCGACTTTAGTAACTGACAACTTGACTTTTGTAACCAGCAACTCGACTTTTGTAACTAGCAACTCGACTTTTGTAACTGGCAATTCGACTTTTGTAAATGGCAACTCGACTTTTGTAACTCACAACTCGACTTTCTGAACTCGTAGCTCGACTTTTGTAACTCGCAACTCAACAATAAGAAACCCTCTCATTAACCAATAGCAGTCCATATGTCTCGCCCTTCCTACTTTGCAGAACCTACCTATCACTACAATTATATCATCGATATAGCGGTACAATATCATCGAAATAACACTTTATGGAACGCCAAAACTGTCTTATTATGTCCATTTTCATTGTATGATTTATATGATGTGCACTTGTCTTTATATGATGTGCAAACACCTTTATATGGTGTCCAGTTGGTCCAGTTGACATTATACGATGTGCAAACACCCTTATATGATGTGCAAATATACTTACATGATGTGCAAATATACTTATATGCTGTGCATAGATCCTTATATGATGTGCAAATATACTTATATGATGTGCAAATATACTTATATGATGTCCAAAGATCCTTATATGATGTGCAAATATACTTAAATGATGTGCAAATATACTTATATGATGTACTTTCAGACAACAAAAGCAAATCATCCGCAAACAGAAGACAATTTAAAGACATGTTATTAAGCGTGACTGGTTTACAGTCCTTGTTAAACAATTTCTGGAAGATCATTTATACATATATTAAAAAGATGAGGACTTATGCTGTCGCCTTGTTTTAAGCCTCTTTCTATAAATACAGAATCAGATATGTTTTCTTTATATTCAACTGAAGCTTCAGTGTGCTCATACATATTTTTTAAACACTTTATACAGTTTAGGTTGAATATTATCAGTCTTGATTAATTTATATAAAAGGCCTAGTCTCCAAACTGAGTCAAATGCCTTCTTCAAAAATTATTATCAGTCTGTTATTTATAACCGAATTGAATATCTTACTTAAACAATGCATTAGGGAGATACCCCTATACTTAGCTGGGTTAAGTATACCACCCTGTTTAAAAATAGGTATTAAATACGATATATTCAATTCATCTGGATAAATTGAACTATTATAAGGCTAAAGCATCTAGCTAATGTAGTTAACATCACTTGGCTACTGTGCTTTATTATTTTATAACAAATTAAATCTGGTCCAGTACTTTTACCATTCTTTATCGACTTTATAACATTTTTAATTTCAAATATCCTTATTGGGTCATCTGATTGCTTTTCATTTAGTTTTTGCTCTCTGTTTTCTAACTCATTAGAGTTAAAAATTTTGAAATTTGTATCTATAATGTCTGCTTCCCCTTTTGTTTTAAACGATTTAGCTAGCACATTAAGATAAAAAAATTGGTGAATAATTAGAGTCTGTTTTTTCTTATATTTATTCCTTTTATAATATTCCAAATTCCTTACTTTCTTTACAAGGTTTTTAATTCTTTTTTAATATATTCTGTTTATATTGTTTTCTTTTAAGGTCAAGGAACAGTAAATGGGCTATGTCTCAGATTTTAGTAAAATTTTGCATACAACTTTGGCATGTTGAACTATAACTGAACGTCGAAAAAATAATGCATTTGTCTCTTTTATTTATGTATAGTTTTTAAAGAAAACCTATGTATTTGAAATGAGAGATTTGATGATTTTAAGACAAATTTAAGGTTGGTTTTCGCCGATTTTGTGTGCTTTCTATACAAATGTTCACATGTTTTGAAAAATTTCAATCACTATTATTTCAGAAAATAAAAGAGATGATTACATTATTTTTTCAATTTTCAGTTTAAGTTCAACGAGCTAAAGTTGAATGCAAATTCTTAACAAAATCTGTGACATAGTTCATTTGCTGTAACTTGACCTTAAATTAATAGGCCCGTTTCAATTGTTTACAGTGATAAAACAAATTTAATTTCAATGTTGGGTCAAAGGGAGATAATTTTAGTTTTTGCTTATATTCTGGACAGGTTTTCTTAATTCCAGATATTCAGTATCTGTCCATGATGCTTTATTGTTTGTCTTTGTCTTTTTAACACCTTTTTTTATCATTTCTCTGATAGATTAGTATATATATTACATAATTTATTATTTGCAAGATTTATTCCTTTTGGTGTTTTCTCAAAATTTGTTGTCCGAAATCTGGCTATTTCTTCATAAATATATGATTTAGCCAGTTCCATTTCCAGAAAGTTTAGTCCATTTATAATTAAACTTTTATATATTGGTTCTGATATGTGCAAGTCTGAAAATTACATGTTATATAAGTTACCAATTGACAGTGGTCTGAGGTTGATGATGGGTCTTGAGCTATGAACTATTTCACTGAAGAGAGTAGACGCATACTTGCAACTGCATAACCACAAACTACTGAAGTTGAACCTACCTATTTTTGAAGGGAATATTTTAGATTGGTAATCCTTTTTTTCACACAAATCCCACACTCAGCGGCGTACAAAAGTTAAACTACTTGATGTCACTTCTACAGTGTGAGGCGTTGCAGACGATATAAGGTTTTTCTATGAAAAACACTAACTACGGCAAAGATATTTTATTGTTACAAGAGAGGTATGGACAGATTCTTACTATAATACAAACATACATGCAATTTGTACTTGATATTGCGCGCCGATTTATACTTTAACTAGCCTCCGCAACTATTGACAAAACTGAAACTTACGTACGAGGCCTACGTAATTCTGAACAAGTTGCCCGCAGAAATACGTCAAAACTTAACCAGAGAACATAGGTCAACAAACTGGACTTTGAATGAATTATGCAAAGCAATTTTAGACGAGTTAATCATCAAGGAAGCCGGAAAATTACCTCAAACAGTAGAAAGCCATGCACTCGCTACCGCTACATTCTTGACCAACGCAAAATCACGCACACAATCAGCATTCAAGAAGAACGAAAGGTCATACTCTAATATAAACACCAGGCAATGCGCATTCTGTCACAAAATCGGACACAAACCCGACACCGGCACTAAAGTCACAACCGCTAACGCGCGTATGAATATAGTCAAGAGCGAAAGACTGTTTCAATTGCCTAGGTCACCTTGTCGTGTTACTATAGCTCTCTAATACATCTATCAAATGGTCAAGACGTCTTTTCTTTCTATCAACCACTTTATGATAAAGACCAACTGGTCTGAAAAGCCTGTGATATCATGGTCAATTCACGAGATAGTTGCTGTAAGTTTGTATCAAATAAGAAGCTTAACAGCAGCTTTGACTCAAATGAAGTGATATTATCAACAAATGTTCCATAAACAAACACTTTCAGTTGAAATACATTACAATATAAAACACATTTGAAATAATTTATTCTAGCAACTTAATACTTTTATCAAGGCAGACCCTTCAACTATAAAAAAACATATCCAAAACTGATTAAAAAATAAAAGTAACACATCATACATTATTGCGCCCGAAGTGTTTTTTTCTGTATTTATCTTCATCGGGAACTCCCAAAGCGGAATATGCGAAAGCCATGGATGTATAAGAAACGAAACAGTTGAAAAGATATATGACCAAACAGGACTAATTTCTCCTTGAAATCATGATTATTGGTTTATTTTTTGATTCCGGCTTTCAATTTTGATATTGAATATAATGCATCTGATATAATGTTTTATTTCGGAGAAGTATTATATAAGTGAGACACAGCTGAAAGGGTGAAAGAGGTGATTGCTTCCCAAAACCTCAAGGCGAACCCGAGGTTGACAACATTGTTTTGAAGAGTAGTAACCTGCTTTGTCGTCAACTCCGATATTTGTTATTAAATTTATTATACTGAAAATTCTATTACTATTGTGAATTATTGGGTTTTGTTTTGCCAGTTTTCTTTTCATTTATAAAGACGACAGAGCAATATTCTATCAATTGTTACCGCGGAGCTATTTGTATCACTAAAACGTAACCTTTGTATTAAGATAAAAAAAAAAACCAATTAGAAAAAAAAACCAAAAAATCAAAAACTCACATTTCAACATGTAGTGTAATAATTTATAATATTCAACTGCAGATTGATTTTATTTACATTATCTTACAGAGAGGTAAAAACATGATGAAGAAGAACATTATTCGCCCTACGATCATTATATCCTTGATAGTTGTTTTATTTCTTACAATGGAGGTGCAGAAGCTTAATTATAGATTGAAAATGGTCACACAGTTTTTACTAAAGAGAAAGGAGACATATCAGGATGTATGGACAAATACAAATAGAAGTCTCACTGTTGTAACAGCATTTTTTAATCTCGGGAAATTTCCGAAAGGTTCATTTTCAAATATCCGAACACCGGAGTCATACAAGGTTTGGATGTCTGTGTACAAATATCTTAAAAATCCATTAATAATTTATACAGATTCCAAAAAGTTTGCCGATTTATTTACAGTACTACGAAACAATTCAGCATTTACCACAAAAATAATAATATTCTCTAGAGATGACCTATGGACATTCCACATCAAACCACAAATTGCCAAACTTTATTCCAAACCGGGATACCCAAAGCACTATCCGAATACATACATACCGGATTACACATGTATGACTCATTCAAAGCTGACTCTAGTTGCAAAAGCAATTAATTCAAAACTACTGGCATCAGACTATTATTCCTGGATAGACTTAGGCTATTTCCGTGATATTTCTAGACGTAAAAAATATTTCTATTTAGAAGTTCCTAGTGATTTTGATAATTCTAAAGTTGGTGTCACTCAAGTATATAATGTAACGTTTCAGCAAGATCTATTATTCTCGGAAATAAGAACTGGATAGGTGCTGGACTATTTCTAGGAAAACCAGACGTTTTAAAAAAGTTTGAATCTCAGTATAACAATAGAGTTATGTATTATTTGTCACAGGAACTGATGAACGTAGACCAACACATACTATATTCAATGTACACAGCCGAGGAGAGAAAGAAAAATCCTATTACCGTTGAAGTTCAACCATATCTCCTAGGGCAACAAAAAATTATATCCGGTGATCCATGGTTTTATTTGGGATTTTTAATGTATAATGAAAACATCAACGCTAGTCATATAGGTCGTAAATAAACCAAATATCGTGGTATCTCTAGGGAAGTGTTGCTTCGTGCATAATCAGCTCGGAACAATTATTGTTGCTAGGTAAACTAAGTCAAGAGCCTGTAATTCAGTGATTGTCTTTTGTTGCTGTATATCATATTTGTTTTTTGTTTATCACTTTATAAATAAATCAAGCCATTAGTTTCTCGTTTGAATACACCTTATCGCTATTTATTCCAATCCGGATAAGTTCTGAAATTACACATCTTTTTCATCCAATTGAACCTATCTGGGGCCCTGTTTAAACAATGTATTTTGCATAAAACTTTTCAAAGAGACACTTTGAACCATCGTAAAAACTTCAAACAAAACATTTTTATGATTTTAATTTGTGTTTTAAAAAAGTGGATCATAATCTATCAAACTTTAAGTTTCAAAATGTTCGCATTCTAAACTTTTTCATCCCTCAGCTCGTTACAGATGACCTTTGTTTTTGCGACACTTGACCCAAACAGGAAGTTGTCTAAGTGACGGTTTTTGCCGGATTGGACTAAATAGCGATAAGTCTATTGTTTTACATTAATTTTGTCATTTCGGAGCCTTTAATAGCTTGCTATGCCATATGAGTTTAGCTCAAAGTTGAAGACTGTACGGTGACCTATGGAACACCACAGCTGTCTTATGTGGAACTCTGATATTACTTTATGTTGTTTTATTATTACTTGATGATATTTTGTCTTTACTTAATATGGTTTTGACATTACGTAATAATGTTTTGATATAACTCAATATGGAATAGTCATTACTTAATGATATTTCGATATTACACGATATGGTTTCGTATTGACTTGATATAGTTTTGTCATTACTCAATATGGTTTTGTCATTACTCGATGTGGTTTCACCATTATTTAATGTGGTTGTGTCATTAGTCAATGTGGTTTTAACATTACTTGATATGAATGTGACTTAACGTTATGTAGTTGTTTCATTACATGATGTGGTTTTGTTATTTTGTAATGATGATTTGCCTATTCTTTATATGGTTTTAACATTACGTAATGATGTTTCAAAATTTGACGATTTTATACTACATGATGTGTTTGTTTCATTATTTGATGTGGTCCTGTCATTCTTTGATGTGGTTATCCCATTACTTGATGAGGTAAAATCGCGTGACCAATTCGGAAAAACCTGTTATATTTTTAGATAGATTTCCATGTTGTATGTGCCTTGGATGAGTGTGGCCATCCATCGAATTAGAGTTCAAATTAAAGTTCGGGTTACTGTTTGAGTTAAACTTTGAGTTAGTCTTCGATTTCGAATTCAAGTCATTATTAGAATTAAAGTTTTAGTTAGCATTGAGTTTCGAGTTGGATTTCGAGTTTGAGTCACATTTAAAGGTAGAGTTCTAGTTACAACATTAAATTTGAGTCACTTTTTGAGGTAGAGTTTGAGTAAGATTCGAATTTAAGTCTCATTTAGATTAATTAAGATTTTGAGTTGAAATTCGAGCTATCTTATATGAGTTCGTAATTAAATTTTCTATCGAAGAACAAGGACTTTTGCTCGGGCTTCCGAAAAGAGGGCTCCGGGGTATGCGTACAAAAGATAAACAATGTTACAGTATACAAAACGCAACATAGAAGTTGAAATAAAGTTAGATGTGGTGTGATTGACAATGAGACAACTATCCACCAGAGTTTAAACGCAGTGGATGTAAGAAATCATATATAGGCAACCGTACAGCCTTCAACACACCGTATAGTCAGCTACAAAAGGCCACCATGCACCATGTGAAAAAATTCAAACGAAAAAACAAACGTTCTTATTTATAAATAAACAATCTACAAAAAAAAAAATGACACACATTTATACAACGACAACAATTGAACTTCATGCTCCTGACTTGGGGCAGGTACATAAAGAAAGTGCACGTGGCGGAGTTTAACATGTATGTGAGCGCTAAATCCTAAACTTGCATCGGACTGTTACAGCTGTGTAACAGCACAACACGAGAAAAAAATGTAAACTAGACAAAGTGATGCCCCCGCACTCAACTCATTTAACCGCTTATACCCCAAAAATGACAATGTTCAATTATCTCCCAAAAGAGCAAAAGATAATAAAAATAAAAACTCTGACCACATGCAGACCTTCAATATATGTACAAACAGACAGTAAAGAGAAAACTTACTAGGATTCAAACTGTAGGAGGAGTTATACGGAATAACTATATACCCATAATGGGACGGACAGACGGACGGACGGACGGACAGGGGTAAAACAATATGCCCCCAACTTTCAGTTGCGGTGGCATACACGACAGTTTCATATGGCTGATTCAATAGATCGGTATGACTGGGTAATATAAATCCATCGGGGTGATCTCGGATGCTCCAGAAAGGCACCCGTCGTGTTATTCGAGAAAGTACAAACCCAGTGATTTGGTTTTATTTGGTAGTTTACATTCAAGGGAAAGATGATGGTATTATGGTAACGACCACTGGAACATGTCCGTCGTCACATGTGAAACAGATATTCCAAAAAGTCTTTTTTTTCAATTAGTGTGAGGTAGATCAGGGAATTCAATTGATTACAAATAAAAGATTGATATTCGTATAAGTTCAAATGATGATTTACGCTAAAAAAAAAATCGGAGAATTCTTATTTTATAGTATTGATGCTTTGTCGCTTAGTCCGAGCCCCCCCCCCCTCCCCCCGGTTTCCCTGTAACTTTAGTGTGAGTTGATTTGAAGTGTTTCATTTGTTAACAATAAAGTTCAAGTCTTTTGATTTGTGTCGAGCCTGCGACATCAATGTAGCGGCAGTGAGACACAACAAACCTATATTTCGTCGTCGATAGTGGTCTCCATCTCCATTTTTTTTTAATTTCTATTGAGTTTAACCTTTCATTATACTTGGTACTAAACATGTATGCCATCATAATTTTTTACTTTTAGAATATCATACTGTATTTGTTTACCTCGACTATTGTATCTCAGATTCTGTATTTATATTGTATGTTTCTCTGTAAACTTGTATTTAGTTTTTAGAGAATAAAGTATCTATCTATCTATCTATCTATAGATCGTTAGGTTTCTAGTTATTTACATTTTTCATTTCGGGACCTTTTATAGCTTACTATAGGGTATGGGTTTTGCTCATTGTTGAAAACCATACAGTTTTGTTTTAGTTAAATAAAACCGAATTAAACTGTTTTGACATGATACATTTGTAAACCTCCATGAAGTGTTTTAAAACTTGTATAGGAGTTATTCCTCAATTTCAAGAAAAAGCATCTACAGAAAAACAATTTTTTTTTAAATTTTTTTTTACCGATAAATGTATAGATAAATGTACAGCCGATCAACATGACGCTTTTACACTTACAGCAGCAATATCAGGCGAGACACAGGATTCCGTGGAATATTTTACAAATTTATTACAAAAATACTGCTTCCGTTTGAGAACTAAGGATAAAAACAACAGGACCAAGTGGTTTAGGGATATCCCAATTATGTCCGAAATACTGTAAACTTTTTAATACTTTTTTTCTTATTATTGTCTGCCGTTCCCCTTTTTCATACCAAATAACTCTGAACAACCACTCGAACTTTAATTGAACTTTAACTCAATAAATAGCGATACCCATCCAAAGCACATTAAACAAACGATATATTGAAATCTGTTTAAAAATAGAACATATTTTTTTCCGAATTGGTCACGTGGTTTTACCTCATCAAGTAATGGGATAACCACATCAAAGAATGACAGGACCACATCAAATAATGAAACAAACACATCATGTTTTGTAAAATCGTCAAATTTTGAAACATCATTACGTAATGTTAAAACCATATAAAGAATAGGCAAATCATCATTACAAAACAAAACCACATCATGTAATGAAACAACTACATATATATATATAGTAAGAGCTAATTGTTTCTTGCCAGTACAGCTGACACTTAATGTCAGTGCAAGAGTGTTGACTACTGGGCTCGTGATGAAACGTCAAACAGCAAAACCCCAGCAGCCAGCGGACGCGAAACAAAGCCACAGTTTGGACCTGATGTGACGTCAAAGGAAAGTCATGACATTAAAGTTATTTCACCATCTCTCCACGTGACAAAATTTTAACATGGACAACATTTAAAACTTTTTTTGATAACTATAAATGAAATTAAGTCGAAAGAGTACCTCAGATTTTCGAAAAACTTGACAAGTTGTCAATTACCTACAAAGTTCCGAGTTTAAATATATGAAAGTTGAGAAGTAGAATTAGATCGATATAATTAAGAAATAATTCACGGGAGCTTGAATTTATCGTGATTTTACCACGGGTTGGCCCTTTATGCTAAATATTTTACCACGAGCGACAGCGAGGGTAAAATATCAGTATAAAGAGCCAACCATCCCTAGGTAATGAATTTATAGTGATTTTACAACGGGTTAGGATATCTTATATAATCTAGTTTTTATAAGATATCTTATAAACTTATCTGATAAACTTTATATTTCATATACTTTATAAGATATCTTATATACTTTATAAGATATCTTTATAATTTATAAGATATCTTATAAAGAAAATTATATGAGATATAAACTATATAAGATATCTTCTAAACTATATAAGATATCTTCTTAACTATATATATAAGATATCTTATAAACTATATGAGATATCCTATAAAGTTTATTAGTAATAATATAAACGGTACCAATTTTACTGCACCAGATGCGCATTTAGATATTAGATATCTTGAAGTTAGAATAAATTATGGAACGCCAAAGCTTTCTTATGTGGTACTCTGACATTACGTTATGTAGTTTTATTATTACTTGATGATATTTTGTCTTTACATAATATGGTTTTGACATTACTTAATGATGTTTCGATATTACATGATAGGGCTTCGTATTGTCTTGATATGGTTTTGTCATTACTTAATATGTTTTTTTATGGAAACGTATCTAGGACATCTAAGTGTTTTGTATGTTGACATAAAACAGCATATTTATGTCGACATAATAATTTTTTTCGCAACAAGTCGACTTAAAAAATGCACTAAAACGTATTATCCCCGGCTTAGTATATTTCTAGGAGTTTGATTGGTTAACGCACGTCGTTACAAAACCCATAGCCCCTGGGTGTTGCTAACCCATATCCCCGGACGTTGCTACCCATTACATCGGGGAATTTCACGCGCGTTTTCCTTAGTTCTATGGTTGTTCCTTATGAAATATCAATTTCTGTAGATTTTCCATGATGTCTGTATAATTAAATACGTAATCCACTAACGATTTTATCTTATAACATCGATTATTTGCACTCATTTTAGTAAATGCATCACTATGCAGCCACATTGTCAATGAATGGTACTACTGACCTAGCTATGCAAATGACCCACGTTGACGTCACACCGTTTATGATGTAACTCTCACAACATTGCGCGCCAAATTCGACCCATTTCAGTTTCTCTGTCTCTAGTTTAAAAACGTCTTATATTTGTCTACCTGTAGGGTTCTACCAAAGGTAGTACCCTACACCCCGTAAAAAATATGTCAAATTCCCAGATTTCAATAAAAGATATTTAAAAACTGAAAAAAACGTTGCTTTTACGTTAAACTTTGTGGTCGAATTTCTCTAAAAATCGCCAGATTTAGACTAAGACCGGGGATAAATTCGTTATCTACGTTCATATCCGTAGATATGGATATTTTAACACCCTTCAGTACCCTGTACACCCTTCGGCTGCGCCTCAGGGTGTACTTGGATACTTCAGGGTGTTAAAATATCCATATCTACGGATATGAACGTAGATAACTTATAATACATGTAGATTTCACGACATAATTTATGTCGTAATGTTTACATCAATGATTTATGTTGATAAAAATTATATCGATTTATGGCGATTTCCTATAAAGAAATACAATTTAAATTTTATGTCGATATGATTTATATTGATTTGTCATAAACAAGTGAAATTATCGATACATAAGATAAGAACAAAATGCTATATTATAAACTATGTCGATCAAATTTATCGGCATTATCGACATAAAAATATCGAAATTTTGCAAACAGAAAGTGTTGTCGATTTCTTCTATGTCGCTAAAACGTATTGTTAATGTTTATTCTATTTGAACAAGGAATTGTGGGAAAGTTCGACTGAGTTATAGTAGGGTGCCCAGTCAACAAATTTAATCGATTTGGGTTAACGGAATAACACACGGCTATATTTTATATCATTGGAAAGAGGTGAACAAGCCTCGTCGAAAAATTGATGTCGTCGTTGTCTACAGTGGTCACGATTTTCTTAAATTTGGGTCAAAGGTCAAATCTAAAATTTCAAGGAAAACGTAGAGTCACGTTTAGACAGCTGGCCACCCCTACATATTTGCGTTTATAACAAAACAAATTCAAATAATTCAAAGGATTATAACTATAGTTTCTATATTTAGGAATAATTTGATAATTTTATTGCCAAATATGGTTCGAGATTGACATTTGTACTTAAAGGTGCACATTTACAATTTTCATTGAGCTGTTAAATAACAGTGACCGTGACCTTTTAAAAGTTCCAAAATCGGAATTTTTACATAAGGTTCGATATAAGTGATCTTTAGAGATGTTTTTAGATATTAACATTTATAAGTTACCCTCCCAAAATGTTATTTTTTCCGTCTTTTGATAGAAGGTGTTCGTCATGATTTTCTGGGTAAATATCCAATTCTCTTTTGATGAACGTGGAAGCACATCAAATAGTACTTAGTTCCAAAACTGATGAATATTAACGCAGAATTGATTGAATTAGCAGGTCTGAGTATATATTTCCTTTACAGAAATAAAAAAAACAAACTGCAAACGGTGAAAAAGGGGGAAGGTTTCTGTTACAAGTTATGAAAACAAAATGAGAATTAGAAACAGCAGGCTCATCACTCCATCGTACACACTTATATCAAGTGTAATGTACATGACTTATCGAACATAAATTGGCCTAAAATTGACATGAAGTTAAAGATTATCTACAAAAAGAAAGTTTTGTACAGCATCGATGTATTTTACAAACACTTGTAAACAACATCAATCTAATTAAAATATAGATCTCTGATTTCGTTATCCTCATTTGAGCTTATATATAAGAGCATGCTAGTTAATAAAGATCAGAATTTTAATAAGAGCGAAACAACATAGAAAAAATTGCCGAGCTAGTAGCAGCTATTACGTTTCATTGTCTACTGTTAAGTTGAAAGCCCACCGACTAGCTTTAGGTAAGAGAGCTAATTTCAGATATTCTTTTTCTTTTAAATCGCATTCGACGCAAGTAGCAGAATGCTAGGAATACAGAATACAATCTGATAATGGTGGCGGCAACACCGTAAACTGTTTGTATAGCTTTATATTTCAGAGGGCAGAGGAACTGGATGATTCATACTTTGTATATAGATCCATTGTGTTACGAAGTTTTCGTCATATCCTTGACCTCATATTCATGGTTAAGTGACTGCTAAAAAACTGTATAGCTTTTTTCGTCATGTGAAGGTCTCAATTATCATGAGTTCTAGGATAACTATATTTGGTTACTAATATATGGTATCCTTGTAAGGTCTACATGACCATCAGACATGATTCACCTGACATAGAAATAATTTCACGGATCAGAACAAGGTTAAGTTTCAGTGGTCAAGTCATGACCGTCAGACATGATTCACCTGACCTCGACCTAATTTCACGGTCAAGTCCGTACAGTCTCAGATAGTAGTGGGTTAAATATATTTGGTGTATGGAATGGTAACAAGGTATACATGATTTTGTAGCAGAGTTCATCTGACCTTACCTCATTTACATGGAACATAGATAGTGTTAATTTTATGTAAAACTTGTTGTATAATATAAAAATTAGGAGATGTGGACGCAAGCAATTATAGGCAACCGTACGGCCTTCGACAATGTGAAAAACTCATACCGTATGGTCGGCTATAAAATGGCCAGTTATGAAAAAAATGAAAGAATTCATTTGAAAAAAAACTAACGGCCTGATTTATAACAAAAGCTAGTTTTTACGGTAATGATGTTTATGATCATACATTTTTCAGACTATGATGACGGAAGTTTTTAACGACCTTGACTGGCTATACAGCCCTCGCACGGTCGGGTTCTCAGACTATTGATGACGTCCTTTCATTAGTTTTCAGTAAGGGAATACCCATTTGATTTCGAAAACAGGGAGGGAATGAGGATTTTGAAAATGAATTACTTGGCCTGATATGAACTGAAATAATTGACTTTGCACAAGAAAGGATGAGAATGAACACTCTTCAACATGAAATGCAGGATAGTTGAGGATATGAATGTGTACAAAAGTGAAAATAAATTTTCGCGCCGCCAGCCCCATTCCTTTCTTTAGAATATAAAATGTTCTACCCTAACGGCGAGTACTATTATATCGGTACTTAGTGTTTTTTTGTCTTCATGTTAGTTGTTTTGATGGTTCATGCCGATTTGATAAGTCAAGCCATTTCAAACTGTTTTCAGCAGATTTTTTCTTATGCTGTGTTGTTATACCATTGTCCAGGTCAGGGGAGGGTTGAAGGATCACAAACATGTTTAACCCTCTAAATTCTGTATGTGTCTGTCCAAAATAAGGAGCCTGCAATTCAACGGTTGTCGTTGGTTGCTGTCTGTTGTACCTGTTTTTATTTTGTTGCACGAACGGTGGTATATTTTCGTTCCCACAGAGCCTCGGAGGGATTTATGTCGAAAACATCATACAAGACTTTTGATGTGCCATATTCCGGGTGTGAAACAAAACCGACCGATTTGATTCTTATACTACAATTATAAAAAAATATTTATTCAATAAAAAGTTTAAAGTTTTAAAAAACAAACACAAAACAGATTTCGCCGAACAAAGTGACAATCTACAAAGTTAGCTGGCTATTCACAACAAATAAATTAACCACACAACAAGCAAAAAAGAGTAATGTTTTGAGTGACCTCTGTCCTTGTTAATGACCTAATAGTGTAAGCAACAAAATGATTAATGACACGAGATAATCCGTGTTTAATCAATACCAAAATGTTGACTTAATTTGTGTTTTTAATTGCTAATTTCTTCAAAACGATTTTTATTTCACGCATGCAATTTGGCACACACATGCACTATGTCTTATTGCTTAGATAAGAGTAAAAAATATTGTGATGATACACGTAATAATTTTGCTTTCGATGAAAATAGGGTAATTTTCGATGGATGTGAAGTTAGCAGCCGGTTCGTTATTCGATATTCGATATTCAATATCCAACCGGCTGCTAGCAGTCGGTTCGATATTCAAATTTAGTTGAAAATCATAAAAAATATAATATTTGATAACATTAAAAGCATGATTTTTATAGTTAAAAGGAGTGAAAAGATACGTAGGAAATCGTTTTATGACCCCTTCAAGTTGTCTTAAACTCAAATATAAACCCTTATCAATGCTTATGTAATTTGCATATTTGTCTTTATGTAATATAGATTTTTATCAATAAAACGACATCAAAACTGCAATTTTATATCCAATATTTCCTAAAACAAAAACAAAAACCGATCACTCTAGAAAAAATTTAGAAATATAAATAGAAATATATATGGAAAGCCCCAAAAAAAGAAATACATAGTGAAACCGCTTAAATGACGGTGAGACCCTCCTGTTCTTCCAATGTCCATAAAATTCTAAACTCTGTATAAATAAAGATTGTATCAAAAGGATTTCCCAGAATAATGTCATCTTCGATATCTACGTACGTAGGGCTTAGATTGTCACTTTTCAGCTAAAAATTGTCAAAATTTCAGGACAAAGAGCACAGGGCAATGGTGAGAGCCCCCTGATCTCTCAATCTGCCTAATATTAAGCAGACAGTTAGTTAATAGGTAGATACAAACGTGACTAAAAGGAATTTAAGTACACTTCTTGTCTTTTATGTTTACGGAGGGCCCAAAGTGCCAGTTGGATATTCAAAATATAGAGCTAAAACCAACCTTAGACCGCTTAAATGACGGTGAGACACCCCTGTTCTTTTAATGTCCATAAAATTGGACGAATTCATAGACTCTGTATAAATAAAGATTGTATCAAAAGGATTTCCCTGAATAATGTCATCTTCGATATCTACGTACGGAGGGCTTAGATTGTCTCTTTTCAGCTAAAAATTGTCAAAATTTCAGGACAAAGAGCACAGGGCAATGGTGAGAGCCCCCTGATCTCTCAATCTGTCTAATATTAAGCAGACAGTTAGTTAATAGGTAGATACAAACGTGACTAAAAGGAATTTGGGTACACTTCTTGTCTTCTATGTTTACGGAGGGCCCAAATTGCCAGTTGGATATTCAAAATATATAGCGAAAACCAACCTTAGACCGCTTAAATGACGGTGAGACACCCCTGTTCTTTCAATGTCCATAAAATTGGACGAATTCATAGACTCTGTATAAATAAAGATTGTATCAAAAGGATTTCCCATAATAATGTCATCTTCGATATCTACGGAGGGCTTAGATTGTCACTTTTCATCTAAAATTGTCAAAATTTCAGGACAAAGAGCACAGGGCAATGGTGAGAGCCCCCTGATCTCTCAATCTGCTAATATTAAGCAGACAGTTAGTTAATAGGTAGATACAAACGTGACTTAAAGGAATTTGGGTACACTTCTTGTCTTCTATGTTTACGGAGGGCCCAAAGTGCCAGTTGGATATTCAAAATATATAGCGAAAATCAACCTTAAACCGCTTAAATGATGGTGAGACACCCCTGTTCTTTCAATGTCCATAAAATTGGACGAATATATAGACTCTGTATAAATAAAGATTGTATCAAAAGGATTTCCCAGAATAATGTCATCTTCGATATCTACGGAGGGCTTAGATTGTCTCTTTTCAGCTAAAATTGTCAAAATTTCAGGACAAAGGACACAGGGCAATGGTGAGAGCCCCCTGATCTCTCAATCTGCCTAATATTAAGCAGACAGTTAGTTAATAGGTAGATACAAACGTGACTAAAAGGAATTAGGGTACACTTTTTGTCTTCTATGTTTACGGAGGGCCCAAAATGCCAGTTGGATATTCAAAATATATAGCGAAAACCAACCTTAGACCGCTTAAATGACGGTGAGACACCCCTGTTCTTTCAATGTCCATAAAATTGGACGAATTCATAGACTCTGTATAAATAAAGATTGTATCAGAAGGATTTCCCTGAATAATGTCATCTTCGATATCTACGTACGGAGGGCTTAGATTGTCTCTTTTCAGCTAAAAATTGTCAAAATTTCAGGACAAAGAGCACAGGGCAATGGTGAGAGCCCCCTGATCTCTCAATCTGCCTAATATTAAACAGACAGTTAGTTAATAGGTAGATACAAACGTGACTAAAAGGAATTTGGGTACACTTCTTGTCTTCTATGTTTACGGAGGGCCCAAATTGCCAGTTGGATATTCAAAATATATAGCGAAAACCAACCTTAGAATGCTTAAATGACGGTGAGACACCCCTGTTCTTTCAATGTCCATAAAATTGGACGAATTCATAGACTCTGTATAAATAAAGATTGTATCAAAAGGATTTCCCATAATAATGTCATCTTCGATATCTACGGAGGGCTTAGATTGTCACTTTTCATCTAAAATTGTCAAAATCTCAGGACAAAGGGCACAGGGCAATGGTGAGAGCCCCCTGATTTCTCAATCTGCCTAATATTAAGCAGACAGTTAGTTAATAGGTAGATACAAACGTGACTAAAAGGAATTTGGGTACACTTTCTGTCTTCCATGTTTACGGAGCGCCCAAAGTGCCAGTTGGATATTCAAAATATATAGTGAAAACCTACCTGAGACCGCTTAAATGAGGGTGAGACCCCCCTGGTCTTTTAATGTCCATAAAATTCAACTTAATCATAGACCTTGTATATGTAAAGGTTGTATTAGAAGGATTTTCCAGAATAATGTCATCTTCGATATCTACGGAGGGCTTAGATTGTCACTTTTCAGCTAAAAATTGTCAAAATTTTAGGACAAAGGGCACAGGGCAATGGTGAGAGCCCCCTGATCTCTCAATCTGCCTAATATTATGCAGACATTTAGTTAATAGGTAGATACAAACGTGACTAAAAGGAATTTGGGTACACTTTCTGTCTTCCATGTTTACGGAGCGCCCAAAGTGCCAGTTGGATATTCAAAATATATAGTGAAAACCTACCTGAGACCGCTTAAATGAGGGTGAGACCCCCCTGGTCTTTTAATGTCCATAAAATTCAACTTAATCATAGACTTTGTATATGTAAAGGTTGTATTAGAAGGATTTTCCAGAATAATGTCATCTTCGATATCTACGGAGGGCTTAGATTGTCATGGAAGACAGAAAGTGTACCCAAATTCCTTTTAGTCACGTTTGTATCTACCTATTAACTAAATGTCTGCATAATATTAGGCAGATTGAGAGATCAGGGGGCTCTCACCATTGCCCTGTGCCCTTTCTCCTAAAATTTTGTCAATTTTTACCTGAAAAATGACAATCTAAGCCCTCCGTAGATATCGAAGATGACATTATTCTGGGAAATCCTTCTAATACAACCTTTACATATACAAAGTCTATGATTAAGTTGAATTTTATGGACATTAAAAGACCAGGGGGATCTCACCCTCATTTTAGCGGTCTCAAGTAGGTTTTCACTATATATTTTGAATATCCAACTGGCACTTTGGGCGCTCCGTAAACATGGAAGACAGAAAGTGTACCCAAATTCCTTTTAGTCACGTTTGTATCTACCTATTAACTAAATGTCTGCATAATATTAGGCAGATTGAGAGATCAGGGGGCTCTCACCATTGCCCTGTGCCCTTTGTCCTAAAATTTTGACAATTTTTAGCTGAAAAGTGACAATCTAAGCCCTCCGTAGATATCGAAGATGACATTATTCTGGGAAATCCTTCTAATACAACCTTTACATATACAAAGTCTATGATTAAGTTGAATTTTATGGACATTAAAAGACCAGGGGGATCTCACCCTCATTTAAGCGGTCTCAGGTAGGTTTTCACTATATATTATGAATATCCAACTGGCACTTTGGGCGCTCCGTAAACATGGAAGACAGAAAGTGTACCCAAATTCCTTTTAGTCACGTTTGTATCTACCTATTAACTAAATGTCTGCATAATATTAGGCAGATTGAGAGATCAGGGGGCTCTCACCATTGCCCTGTGCCCTTTGTCCTAAAATTTTGTCAATTTTTAGCTGAAAAGTGACAATCTAAGCCCTCCGTAGATATCGAAGATGACATTATTCTGGGAAATCCTTCTAATAAAACCTTTACATATACAAAGTCTATGATTAAGTTGAATTTTATGGACATTAAAAGACCAGGGGGATCTCACCCTCATTTAAGCGGTCTCAGGTAGGTTTTCACTATATATTTCTTTTTTGGGCTTTCCATAAATATTTCTATTTATATTTCTAAATGTTTCTAGAGTTATAGGTTTTTCCTTTTGTGTTAAGAAATATCATATACAAAAGTACATATTTGAAGTTGTTTGTTGATAAAAATCTATATTACATAAAGACAAATATGCAACTAAGAAAAGGTTTTATATTCGAGAATTTACGACAGCTTGAAGAGGTCATTAAACGATTTCCTACGTATCTTATTAGTCCTCTTAACTATGAAAATCGTGCTTTTAATGTTATCAAGTATTTAATTTTGTTATGATTTTCAACTAAATTTTGAATATCCAACCGACTGCTAGCAGCCGGTTGGATATTGAATATCGAATATCGAATAACGAACCGGCTGCTAACTTCACATACATTAAATTTCGGGTAAAATTTTACTCTTACTAAAATGCTGAAATACTTATATCAAAATCACTTAAATACTTTTCGATTTCGTTATATGATATATTTAATATATAAACTATATTATAGGTACTGTTTTAACTACCAACAAAGTACGCAATAATTTTATTTTTCATGTTAAAGATTCCCCGTACAATACGGTATCTGGGTGTACCCTATAAAAACACGAAATTTAGAAAATCGTGACCACGGGAACTTACGACGACAATCATGATTGTAAAATATAATGATTTTCCTATAATGTGCAAAAAAATCAGCCGTGTGTTATCCGTTAACTTAAACTCGTTAACTAGAGGACTTTTTGGACATTGGGCACCCTACTATTAGACACTCTTCAAGAAGACACAGGCGAAAGCACGTGAATTTGTCTACTGAGAAAAAATATTGTACACATTCTTCATAATATTACAAATTGTACTAATTTAAAAGTTGAAATAACTGAGTATGGCATGGTATTGGTGGCAAAAATTTGATATTTTTCATTTAAATGCAATATTTTTTATTAAGTTGATATATTTCTTTATTTAAATGCAATATTTTTTTATTTGAATGGTATATTTTTTCATTTAAATGGTATATTTTTTCATTTAAATGCAATATTTTTTATTCAAATGGTATAATTTGTCATTCAAATGCAATATTTTTTATTCAAATGGTATAATTTGTCATTCAAATGCAATATTTTTTATTCAATTGGTATAACTTGTCATTTTAATGCAATATCTTTTATTCAATTGGTATAGTAGTTTTTTATTTATATGCAATAATTGCATTATGGGAAATTCTTTGACGTCATAAGGTCAAATTTGCAACAACGTTTGTGATTGGTCGGTAATTGTTTTGATTTCTCCCCTTTCTTTCTAAACATAAGTGACCAAAAATTAAAAAAACGCGTCAGAATATCGCCCCTCAAACTAAATCTGGCGTTCGTGCGAGTCCTGCACTGGCTGTTAAAATCTTCTGGTCCTAACTATTATTTCTATTGCAAAATTTCGATGGTCAAAACGTTCGGACCACAACTTTTCAAAATCTTTCATTGTATATGGATCTATATGCAAGTATATCGTTTTTTTTAAATAGATTAGACGGCACCGTTGGTTTTCCCGTTTGAATGGTTTTACACTAGTCATTTTTGGGGGGCCCTTTATAGTTTGCTGTTCGGTGTGAGCCAAGGCTCCGTGTTGAAAACCGTACTTTGACCTATAATGGTTTACAAATTATGACTTGGATGAAGAGTTGTCTCATTGGCACTCATACCACATCTTCTTATATCTATATACAACGTAAACCAGACGTTTCTCAGACTGTTTTCCTTTTTAATAAATCCTTTGCCGCGCGTTGTGTACTGATTGATACTTCAGTCTGGGAAAACAAGATTTATTTCAGTACTAGTTGTTATTAGCTTTGAGCAAACTTCCACATGCAGAGTAATTGAAAATACTCTAATGTCGGTGCTTTGTGTCTATTGTCTTAATGTTAGTTTTTTTTGTGTGTCTCGTACCGATCTTTTGACTAATTGCAACTGATTAGTGCAGGTTGTTCTTTTATTGTACTGTTACACCACTATCCCAGCCTCGGGATGGGTTGAGTGCTCACAAACATGTTGGTGTACTGTTACACTTCTGTCCCAGGTTAGGGGGAGGATTGGGATCCCGCTAACATGTTTAACCCTGCCACATTCTGTATGTATGTGATTGACCCAAGTCAGGAGCCTGTAATTCAGTAGTTGCCGTTTGTTGCTGTGTTATACATATTTGTGTTTCGTTCATTTTTTGTACATTAATTCGGCCGTTAGTTTTCTCGTTTGAATTGTTTTACATTTGTGATTTCGGGGCCTTTTATAGCTGACTATGCGGTGTAGGCTTTGCTTATTGTCGAAGGCCGTACGGTGACTTATAGCTGTTGATTTCTGTGTAATATGGTCTCTTGTGGAGAGTTGTCTCATTTGCAATCATACCACATCTTCGTTTTTATATCAACCCTACCATATTCTTTATTTGCCTGTCCCTGGTCAGGAGCCTGTAATTTAGTGGTTGTCGTTGGTTCATGTCTCGACACATATTTGATATTTTGTAAATTGTTTTGTTATGTATAATTAGGCCATTAGTTTTTTCGTTTGAATTGTTCACACTTTTTTATAGACGACTTTACAGTATCAGGTTTTTGTCATTGTTGAAGCCCTAACGATTGTCTATAATTGCTTACATCCACTTCATATTTGAACTCCGGTGGATAGTTGCCTTATTAGCAATCATATCCCATCCCATCTTTTCGTTTTTATATCATATACCTGACTTCTAAATTCGTGTTTTCCTGAACAAGCATGAAATATTTGTCACTGGGCGTTAAAAATTAGCAACAAACAATCAATTTAAAATTGTGTTAAATAAGTGGAAAACCATTTGATATTTATCTGTTTGTTGGGGTGGGGGACAGAAGGATTTCATATATGAATATGGTTGCCTGGCAAGAGCTGAAGAATAGGCATGATTAGTGACAGATTAAAATGAATAATAATACCCTCTCTTCCCTTCCCCATCCTTTATCTATAAATCTAAACTGACCACCACGGAATAGCCCAATAGTGTTCAAAGTAGCGTTAAACACCAATCCATCAAAATCCCTTCCCTAGAATATCAAATAATCGTCCCTTAACTGTTATTGTCCGACGGTGTTCTTATATTTATCCAGCTTATCGTCCTACAGGGATGTCCTATTAAGGCTGTCATACCATAAAAACGTTTATAACACAGCTCACATTCTAATATATCTGCATTCATAAATTTATTAGTCATTTAGACTAAACGACGCCATATGTTTGTTATGTGCCTCTGTCGTCTAAACAACCTATCAAAAAAGAGGCGGAAGAGAGCCAGAAGATCTTCCCAATGCAAAACAAAAAAACAGAAATGGACTTCTTCTGGCTCACTACCGAAGAACAAAAAAACGCGCCCCATTAATATGTTTTAAAAACGCCTTGTCCCTACCCTTTTTCCCCAAAAATTGGCATTGTTAAATATATATACATATATATAATCATCATTACAATGCTATTGTAATTTTATAAGACCTACTTTATAACATGATCTGGGACTAATGACATCTATCTATAAGTCCAAGCATACAGTAAATTATTATAATATGAATATGTTTCTTGTTTTAATAACCACATATGATACTATGCATGAGT
This sequence comes from Mytilus californianus, assembly GCF_021869535.1. Lineage (NCBI taxonomy): Eukaryota > Metazoa > Mollusca > Bivalvia > Mytilida > Mytilidae > Mytilus > Mytilus californianus. The sequence goes on along the minus strand of NW_026262690.1, from coordinate 28,421,099 downwards.
CACCATTTATCAGGACAGGAATTGGGTTTACATAGAGAGAATAATGTGCAAAAAATAGATAAGGGGCGGGACCAAACCTATAGATAACATAATAAAGAAATGATGAAATATAAAGAATACGTTGATTGTTTTTTGGTTGCCTTATGTCCAGTGGCAAATATTTCACGCATGTTTAGGACAAACATAATAGAGATCAAAGGATAAAGAAAAGAGTGAAATGGTAAAAACTAAAAGATTTAGAATTATAGAAACGATCTTTGATCTGAACCCCCTCCCCCTCCCCTCACACACACACACCATAACCATTACTGCCAATACTCGCATATATACCTCTCTATACAAATATCTAAATCTGAACCCCCTCCCCCCTAGACACCGAGGTTCTGGATCCGCCCCTGTTAAATGTATCTTATTATATACATGTTGTACGGGTCTAGATAATAGCTAAACGTACAATCCTACAATTTGTTGGATACAAATCATTAGAGATTTGTATCTCATTATATTATATACTGTGTCACAAAATAAAGTTACTTGTATAACCCCCCCCCCCCCCCTTTCCCAATGCAGTATTGAAAAGTAAATCAATTAAAAGTCCTGAAGAAAAAATATGTTTTGAAATATGCCCTGCATACTTATTTATGCATATAGTAGTTATTGAACTACTGTGGGGCTTGAAAAAAAAAATCTATTTAAGGGATTCGGAGATGGGAACAGTAAAAAAAGCTCAGCAACGAATCCTAAATGTAAAATGATATGCGGTATAAGACATGAGAGCACATATTATAGATAGTCCAAAATTTGAAGTTCACGCCTTCATATACAGTGTACGTCCTATGTCATAGGACTATTGTTGTAACATGGGTTAGTAACTGGTTCCAATTTATCCCGAATTGTCTTTATTAAAGAATTAGTTCCGGAGTATCACAGCTCAGGTCTCTTCTTGTGGGTCTCTGTGAGCTGGTTCTGCTGTCGTAATTAGGTGATTTTTTTCTACATGTAGCAAAAAAGAGGGGACTTAGTCCCAATAATTATACCGTCCTGGAAGGCTTTTTATTCTTTTTTATGTTTGCCTTCCTGCAATGTCTCTGAGGATCAAGAAAAGTAAAAAATATTATAGCATCAGAGAACGTCATGATTACATGTATCTGGACTTAGAGGGAGGAAAGGGGGAGGGGGCTAGATATGTATTTTTTTTATTTCAATGTGTAGACTGTAGGGGAGTTTCTTCAGAAAGGGTTTTCATTGCAGGCGTTTTTGCCATGCACGCAGGTATCTGTTTCTATCCATGAACATGTCAAATTAATTATTATTACTTGTCACTCGCATTTTTTGCTCGACCTGGCCATTATTGGCATTAACAGCCAGTGCACGAACTCGCACGAACGCCAGATTTAGTTAGAGGGGTGATATTCCGACGCGTTTTTTTAATTCTTGGTCACTCATGTTTAGAAAGAAAGGGAAGAAATCCAAACAATTACCGACCAATCACAAACGTTGTTGCAAATTTGACCTTGTGACGTCAAAGAATTTCCAACAATGCAATTATTGCATATAAATAAAAAAACTACTATACCAACTGAATAAAAAATATTGCATTAAAATGACAAGTTATACCAATTGAATAACAAATATTGCATTTGAATGACAAATTATACTATTTGAATAAAAAATATTGCATTTAAATGAAAAAATATACCATTTAAATGAAAAATTATACCATTTGAATAAAAAATATTGCATTTAAATGAAGAAATATACCATTCAAATAAAAAAAATATTGCATTTAAATGAAGAAATATACCAATTAAATAAAAAAATATTGCATTTAAATGAAAAATATCAAATTTTTGCAACCAATACCATGCCATAGAATCCATTTCAGCGACAGATTTAGAAAGCGTTGATTCTAGAAAAAGAATCCACGGTAAATGAATAGGCTAACGTCACGACAATGGTTTAAGTATTATAGATACAATGAATAAGCGTTGATTCTTGAAAAAGAAACCATGATCCCAGAGGGCGAATGGTTTGTTTTTCATGAATCAACGCTTATCTATTGTATCTCTAACTTAAATTATTGTGTTGTTGTCTTTTCAAAATTAAAGCCTTTTCTTAATAGACATTTTCGGAAACTATAGTTCACAATAACTTTTAAGTTGACGATGATAATTACAGGTACACTTACCTGTGGGTCATCTCAAAATACACTATGTCATGCTTAACAAGCGAATATAATAAGATAACAGATTTTTATTCCGAATGAAATCAGCTACTTCTTAGTCGTATTTAATTATAGAATAACTAATTGAAGAATTCAAAAATAGAAAAATATTCAACTAGTGACAAAGCAACTTATCAATTTACGAATGCGCGTGTGCTAATTATCATTGTTGTTCTGTCACAAGTTGAATATTTTTCGATATTTGAATTCTTTGATTTCTTATTCTTTTTATTGCATTGAAAACGATTTTTTTTAATTCGAATTAAAGTAGAAAGTGTAAGGATCAATATCTTTTTCTACGCATTCACAATTTGTTTTGATGTGGCGTCATCAACAACTAATTGCAATACACATTTTTGTATGACGTAAGAGGAGTGAAATAAGAAGTATTTTCGGGTTTTATTTAACTTGGAAAACACGGAAATTTATTGCACTATAAGTCATTATCTGTTTTAATCGTTTGAATCTGAAGAAAGCTGACTCTCAAGCCTTTAATATTTTAGAAATTTTCTTAGCCATGAATTTCTCATATATCAACAGTTTTCTTTTACATGTAACAAGCTGCATCAAAGATATGCTTTTTTGGATCAGTTTTATTTTTTCGTTTGAGCACTAGGTTCGGGCTGTTGCTCGTCAGATAGATGGTTACCAGCCCTTTTGTTACAATGCAGGACGTCTTTATTCGTCATATTTTTTTCCATCCACGGATAACAGTTCCAACAAGGGATTTTCTCGCTGAACCATCACTTGAACTTTAGATATAGAATTGTAGACGATGCTGTAGCTACTTGTGAGGGGAACGATGTTCTCAAATGTTTTCCCGTCACAGATACACCAAACAACCGGAGACACAGCCAAAACCTTTTTAGACATATTGAAACAAATTGGAAATGATACGTTCATGCGTATCACTGATAGGCCACACAAACTTATCCTAGAAATAATGTTGTTCATGCTTTGGTTCAGATCATATCCGTGATTTCATATGATTAACGTAAAAAATAAGCGGAATGAAATTTATAAGCAAATAACCGTGTTTTTATCAACATTTTCATAATCTGGTACAGTGACCATCTCTTAATGAATTAAGAGCACAAGTGAAAAAAACTGCTAATGGCAGTGGATGCTATTGTCAATGACTAAAATTCAACGGAAATTTGCAGGTCACTAGTTTGTCCCAAGAAGCTTTAATTTTCGGGACATTGCATTGCTATTGTCAACTGGTAGAAATACTGAGCTTGACTCTCTTAAACGGATTGTTTATGGTAAAATATTTCCTAATATATATCCTTTTGTGGCACCCTATAAACAACAACTATTACTGTGAAAACCGGACAATTTAAAGAGAGGTGTCGACAAATTAATAATTCCATCAAAGAATACAGAGTTACTGTTGAGAAAAAAAATTGAAGAGTTATGCTATTTGTATTAGGTATTTTTGTCATATAGCTCTTCAACTGTTTCGGTACTTATACATCCCTCGGATTTCAAATGTTTGACTTTGAGCGTTCCTGATGAAGGTAAATCCAGAAAAGCGCTTCGGACGCATAAAATTATTAAACGTGTTGTTTTCAATTTTTTATAGAGTTGTGCTTCTTTTGTATGCAGGCGTCGAGACTTGTTTAGTTTATTTCATATGAAATAAATCGTATGAATGCGGTATTAGCTTTTCAATTCATCAACATATGTCCACTTTGAGATGGCCCCTATATAATAATCTGTAAATGTCATCATCAATGTAAATATAAAAGTTTTAAACAGTTTTTGGAAATGTCTAATTAGAAGGTATTGTAAGTGAGATTAAATAACAATGTTATCATGTTCAACGATGCATTAATAAATCTAAGTTCACAATTGATTGGTAAGATAAATACAAATATAACATAACACGTCAATCTTTGAATTATCAATTATCTGAATATCATCCGTAATTTACAAAATAAGACATATTCGAACTTATTTCTAAGTAATCATAATAAGTATGCTACCGAAAATTCTGTCAAGAAGCCTAATTCTAGGCATATCACGATTTACTCGCATAGAGATTTGCGAATAAACATTTGTAAAGATATGTAGTTAAACAGATGAAAGCATACTATAAAATTGAGAATGGAAATGGGGAATGTGTCAAAGAGACAACAACCCGACCATAGAACAGACAACAGCAGAAGGTCACTAACAGGTCTTCAATGCAGCGAGAAATTCCCGCACCCATAGGCGTCCTTCAGCTGGCCCCTAAACAAATATATATACTAGTTCAGTGATAATGAACGCCATATTAAACTCCAAATTGTACACAAGAAACTAAAATTAAAAATAATACAAGACTAACAAAGGCTAGAGGCTCCTGACTTGGGACAGGCGCAAAAATGCGGCGGGGTTAAACATGTTTATGAGATCTCAACCCTCCCCCTATACCTCTAGCCAATGTAGAAAAGTAAACGCATAACAATACGCACATTAAAATTCAGTTCAAGAGAAGTCCGAGTCTGATGTCAGAAGATGTAACCAAAGAAAATAAACAAAAAGACAATAATACATAGATAACAAGACTACTAGCAGTTAACTGACATGCCAGCGCCAGACTTCAATTAAACTGATTGAAAGATTATGTCTTCATCATATGAATATCAGGCACAATCCTTCCCGTTAGGGGTTTAGTATCATACCATCATAACATATATGAGAAGAACATAACCCGTGTCATGCCAACAACTGGTTTTTAAATAAATGTGTTTAGTGCCGATGCAAAGACCCTATAAGTGAATCAATATTAACGCCAAAATATGCAATCTTTAATGACCTGACAACAGTATCGTAACTATATCCCTTCTTAATAAGTCTATTTAAAGGTTTTGTTAGCTTCAGAGGTGAATACTGACATTTTTGTGCTTTATAAAAAATATTTCCATAAAAAATTGGATGTGAAATACCTGAACGTATAAGAAGTCTGCATGTTGAGCTATATTTACGAATGATGTCCTTATACCGATGATAAAATTTAGTAAATGTTTTGACTAGTTTGTGATATCGAAAACCCTGGTGTAATAATTTTTCAGTAATACATAAATTTCTCTCGTTAAAATCTAAAACATTGTTACATACACGAGCGAATCGTACAAGTTGAGATATATAAACACCGTAAGATGGTGACAAGGGAACGTCACCATCTAAAAATGGATAATTAACGATAGGAAATGAAAAATCATCTCATCATATATTTTAGTATTAAGCTTTCCATTAATGATATAGATATCAAGATCGAGGAAAGGGCAGTGGTCATTGTTAGTATTAGCTTTATTTAAAGTAAGTTCAACAGGATATAATGGGGCTGAATATTGAAATACTACTTTTTGATAAATATTCCTAAAGTAATGAACTAGAGAAGTTCTCGCTCGGACACACACTCCATACTATATTTATAAAACAAAAAAATGGACAAATTGAATGTAATCATTTTCTTTTCAAATATGTGAAATAGCCAATAATAAACCAAAAATAAAGGGGAAAACCAGCTATTTTAAAAATATCCATACAATAGTAACATACAAAATAAGAAAAAACGGATAAACTAAAGAATAGGGACAACAAAGAGAATACAGGGATTCGAACCTAAACCGACAAGTCTCTACCTTTAATTTGACTTAACTCATTGATCTTAACCATGTTAACCTCGTGGCTTCCAACTTCCACTATTCGATTATCTATTATGTATACATAAATGTACAAGCCCTGTGTGTTCGTTGTACCGATGTGTATCATATGTTCATTTACATATGTAAAAAATAGACATTTATAAAAATTGCAACCGATTGGTAGCCGAGAGGCTTCGTCGATATCAGTCACACATAACAGATTTCAAGGAGAGGTTCGATTCAGTGTGAAGGCATATATAAATTACAAAAATTTAAGGTAAGTTTTTAGCACATACTTACAACTTCTCGTCCAATCAAATTGCTTGAATTTGCCTTCTAATTTTCATAGTACATACTTTTTCCATGTACTAAGTAACTACGCCTGAATGACCACAAGGGTAAGATTTCATTGTATCGTAATCAAGATATTAAAACAAACATTGCCACTGGCTATTTTGAAATAAAATGCTGTGTTCCAAATTAAATCAAATAGTTTGTAATCAGTTTTCGTATATGTAAGAGAATGATAATCCCTTTCTTCATGATTAAGTACGAGCGTTAGCGAGTACTTATCATGAAGAAAGGGATTATCATTCTCTTACAAACTTAGAATATTGTAAAGTGCCCAAAGGCTTAAATGATCTCTTGATTGGTTGTATTTAAAAATTAGTTTCATTGTCAGTGCAATGTTTGTAGTTTATGCATGACTTCCTTTTTAGACATGATTTCATTTATGGATTAGTTTAATGATGTAAGGACTTTCTTATAATTTTGGAAAATATAATAGATTGTGTTTTAGACATTAGATGACACAAAAGTACAATGAAATGGTAAGAAATGTTTCCTGATTGTGAGTATGAATGTAAATCATGTAATATTTTAGCGAGAAATTATCTTTTTGTTTAAACTACTTCATTATGCGAGGGAAATGTTCAAATACAATGCCTTTAAGATAGTTTAAAATGTATTCAAAAGTTTAACTAAATTCCTTTTTTTTTTTAAAGATTTTATCAAAATATTGGAAATTACTATTCTCACCAACCGCGGATCCAGTAATCTGAGTTTTTGAAAGAGTAGAAGCTAAAGATTTAGGTTTTATTTAATTTTGAAACTTTTTTCTTTGCACTGCATTGCTTTGATATTGTTTATATTTTTAAAGTAATTTAAAGTTATTAATATTCTCATAATAACGTTAACGGTACCAATGTTACTGCACCAGTACACTTCATCTTATTTTGATTTTTTTGTTTGTTTCAAAATACAACTTTTAGTCAGTTTTAATCACAAATTCTTTCAAGCTGATAAATGTGCTTCGGGGCATTTGTAACTCATTTATGGAAACTCTTTGTTTTGAACTGTAACTAGGCCTTAACAATAGGATAATCCCTTACTAAGTACATGATTTCATTCATTCTTCACAATTAAGAAACACCAAATCCTACAATTTCATTGGTCAAGAGCACTTTGCTACATTCTAAACATTGATTTGTAATAGTTATCCCATGAGGACGCGGGGTGTCAGTGTAAGATCACCCCGATGGACGGAGGTGTTTCCTTCTCGTAGGAATTAAACAAGGACATCTTAAACGCAATACACAAAGTATTTTTAAGTGTACAGGAATGATAATCTACTAATCTCTTCAGTATAATTACAGGATGCTATTCTATTTTTAGAAGCATACAATCACTGTAAATTTATAAATATGTATGTCTGCCCATGTGTAGTGACAACTTGCCCATCGGATTTCTTATGATAAAGAAGTACCAGGCGTTAGAACATTTATAAAGTGCCTAGAAAATCAACCTAACAATGTTAGAGTAGCTCTAATTCTTTACTTCCTCACCGGCCGGAGCTGGAATATATATATACATTTTCTGATAAATCTTTTAGTTTTTACTTTGAAATAAAAAGAAAACATAAACCCTCAGGCTGGTATCTTTGATCTATTGGTAGTTTTTTTTAATGACTATCCGCTAGACTATCTATGGGGACATACCAGAGGTGGATCCAGACATTTTTAAAAGGGGTGCGTTCCAACCCAGGATAAAGGGGGGTGGGGGAGGGGGGTTCCAACCATATCAAAAGCATTGATCGTCCAAAAAAGGTTTTTTTCAACCCCGGAACCCTCCCCCCCCCCTGGATCTGCCACTACATACTATCTACATATATATGTTTCAAATTTATTATAGCTTTAGTTTTACTGTGAAATTGAAAAATGTTTTCAAGACATGTAAAGCTTCCACTGCAATTTAATTATTGCCTGCATTTGGTCAATTTATTTTGTCATCTTACCGTGTAAATAAGTACATGTATAGTAAAACATACTTACGCCAGCAGCTACCATCTTTTCATTCTGGAGTCAAGGGCCTTTTGAAATCACATAGTAGAATGATTTACAAAACTTCATTAATGAACTCCGTTTTACAAACACCTGTGATACAAGTAGTCAGCCAAAATAAACTATCAAAAGACCAATCAAAAGATTACTCGAGTTGTAAATATGTGCTAAATTGGATAGTTTATGAAAATGAATGAATATTTTATTTGCAAAAGCATAAACAACATGCTATGGCAATAAATAGACAAGTATTTACAATGTGACAAAACGATATATAGCAGAGAACAATACATAATGTAATAAAGGTACAATTAATTCACAATACATGATCTAATTTTCCATGCATGTTTCAGATAGTTACACACTTTAATTGTAATTGATTTAGATTTTGCTTGAAGCAAATGAAAAAGTTTAAAAGTATTTGGCCAAGAACAATAATATTTTGGCAAATATTCTAGTCTCACAGTTCTGTAGGCTGGACATACAAGTACGAAGTGGTACTCATTTTCAATACAACCCATATTGCAGCATTCACATAGACGCATATGTCTAGGGATGTTTTTATTTCTACCTAATTCAAAGTTCAATTTCAAAGTACCACTTCTCAATATTGTAAGTAAATTACTATTAATAAAAAAATCCAAATAATTCTCAATTACAAAGTCTGTTTTGAGGTGTTTATAAATACACAGTTTTTCTCAATCATTTAATGATGCATACCAAGTTTGTAAATACTGGTCCTTTATACGAGTTTTTATAACATCTAGCTATATATTTATACAGTTCTGTGCAGTCCAAACATAGTTTATACCAAGATTAAACAATAAATCACGAACACTAGACGCCCAGTTCTTTTTATCATTATTTGCATCTTCTAATTAAAGTTAATAAACATCATAAACAATAGGTGGCTTATTTACAATAATATGAAGCCAACATTTCAAAATAATTTGTTTTCTTGAGATATACATAGGCAAATGACCTAGTTCACCACATAAAAAAAGCCCCTCGCTCTAAATTTCATAGTATATACCTTTTCATAGACTAACCTAGACTTAGAATCATGTGCAAAACAGTGTAGCCGAGACCATTGATTGGCGCTCTAAAATATCCCATTGACTGGGTCAGATTAGGTGATCGTTCGTCTGTAACGCCCACAACTCACGACGTATTTATTATAGACATTTAAACTGTGGGGTCACCAAAGGGTCTCAACGCCTAAATAAAATAATTCGAAAAACTAATCAGGAATAACCTTTGTGTTTTGATTAATATTGTTGAATACTTAAACGTCCTTTACTTGTGTTTTTGTTATGTTTTGATAATGAATTTTTATGATATCGGACGTTCTTTCAGCAAAAAAGGATGTAACTGGCTTTAAAAGTTACAATGGATGTGTTGATTATTATCTTTTTTCGGACGTCAAAGCAAGTTAAACAATTGCGGTTGTCCAATTATGTCATCTTTTAACTTTTATCTGGTCAAAATTTTATTTTAGAACGAATGCATGATCAACTTTAAAAAGTGTGCAAACACAAAACATATAGACAAAATATACTTCTTTCCTGTCTTTTTCGTACTTGCAAGTTATTAGACAGTAAAAAGGCTATTTGGATCAAGCCTTGTGAAATTTGCATTTACGTTTTTGAATAGGTACAGTCAAGTTTAGCGATTGATAATTCATTGATAACATTCTGGCGTATCACAAACAAACAACTTGTAACGTCTCATTTCATTGGCCGAAAAATTTTAAATACAACAACAATTGTAGTGTGCACGTAAATTGACACAGGTGACCGACAATGGAATGTACTACGTTACTACGAACGTAAAAAACAATGATTTTTGGTCGAAATAATTAAATAAGTATTTTGTGAATTTCAAATAGTGGGGTCGAAATATTATACTAATAATTTGTGTTAAGTACTATTCTTTATGCATGCAGCACTTGTACCGCACTATGAAAAATATAAGGATAAAATAAAATACATGTGCCGCTTTTATACGGATGAATGTATGAACCACTTTAATTTCTTTCATATTGACGCTAGGTTATTATCCTGACAATGTCGTAGTTACTTATAATAAGGATCTCATAATACTGATCCATTTCAAATTTATGATGGGTTGCACATTCCTCTTTTATTGTTTTCATGCTATAAAACGAAAATAAAGTAGCTAAGCGTTTGGTCATTCAGAAATGACGTGTCATAAACGAGCAAATTGTCCCCGAAAGATCGTATCATGTGTGCACGTGAATATAGATGTACTATGCAATGTACTATCATGGTCACCACGAAATTCAAATGAATTCAGTGAAGACATGTTGGTGTAAAAAGGTTTGAAATGTTTCATCGGCGAAGATTTTATTTTTGCATGTGTGGAACTAAAAAATAAATAAATACTTGTGAGAAATGTCGTAGTTTATAAGGAACCATATAAATGTACTGTTTTCGATTTAAATTGGTTGAAAACTTATCCTTTAATTTCATACCGTAAGAATAGAGCTTTGCATAACATTGTTGAACTATCCGCCAAAGTAACGTGTGGCATGCGTGCGTATTAAAATGAAATACAAAATCATACATGTATGATAAACTTATAAACGAAATATTCAGAAATTAAGGATGACTACTGTAAAAGTATGTACCAAAATGGAGTCACCTTTGATCAATACATTTAGTGAATAACCACACTGTTTAAAACTGATTGTTTTCTATGCAACTATTTAAATATTTACAATATATAATTTTCAACCGAGGATAGCAAAACAGTTAATTATTAATTAAGAAAGTATATCGCTGGAGTTTATAAAGTACATTTCCTTCCACTGTGCCATGGTTTGCCATCTCCATTTTTTCTCTAAACAAAGCATGGCTGGTTACACGTTCTGAATTTACTTAGAATTTCGGGATTTTTTTTTCAAAATCAAGTAAACTAAATCAGAAAAAAAATCACACTATCCTAAAACTTATGAAAGAATATGAATAATGAACATGACAGTTTATAACACAAAAACCCATTGACTATAAAAATCGAGCAATATCTTTAGTATGTAATTTGGTTATTTTTGTAGTTAAGTACGGTTTCATTTCAAGTACAACGTTCATTGAATAAAAGATAAGGCAGGGTGAGCAACTTGACAAAAAAAAGGTAGGATGACGATTTATGTAAAAAAATCAGGATAAACTAATAAATATAGTCAGGACCTAACAGACTGAAAAATTGAAAGACAGGACAGAGATAACAACTAAAAAAATGCAGGACAAAATGTTTCATCCAAGTCCCCCACCCCCAATCAAAATAAAATGGTAGCTCCCTTAATCCAGAACCAATTGAGAGGAGACAGTTGAATTAAATATTTCGACGTGACTGTTAAGAATAAAGTTTAAAATTTTACATGCACATGTATAAAAGCTAGAATTGCCATGGGATAATCAAGAACACAATCATGTACGCGAATACGACGATGGAAGTTTTTAACGACCTCGACCGGCTACGTGAATACTGATCAGTCCATTCAGCTTAATAGTACGCGTGTTCTATTTTCGCAGGTGTGAGGTCGAAGGTTTGAATTGACCAATGAAAACGATCGTTCCTTAACGAGTTAATCTAATAAAGTTTGTTTGACTGATTATGTTGCACGACCTTTCGCTAAGCTTGGCCGCAGTTCAGTATACAATGTATAGTTTGATGATCTTTTCTGCTAACTACTATACTTGTGAAAAACCCTTGGCAACAGAAACATATTCAGCTTTTGTTTTAATCGACCCAATTTACATAGTAATGGACGACTTCGTACATTTAATGATCGCAAATAAAATATGTATATAATATACTGTGCACTGTAGTTCGTATATATACTGAGACCCTTTGGCAACCCCACAGTTTAAATGTTTATAATAAATACGTCGTGAGTTGTGGGCGTTACAGACGAACGTTCACCTAATCTGACCCAGTCAATGGGATATTTTAGAGCGCCAATCAATGGTCTCGGCTACACTGTTTTGCACATGATTCTAAATTAATTCCATTAGCGAACAGAAATCAGTAAACTTAATGAAATTAGGCACACAAAGGAAGCAATTGAATATAATTTGGTGAGTCCATTTAAGCGACAGATTTAGGAAGCGTTGATTCTAGAAAATAGAATTCACGGTAAATGAATAGGCTGACGTCACGGCAATGGTTTAATTCTTAATTTCACCACGTGTGTGTACTCAAAGCGTTTGAAGAACTTCGTATTAGAATTTTATTTAAGTTGGGTTCCATTTGAGTATTTAATTGTTTTCTGTAAACAATATAGAATAAACTTCTACATTTTGACTTAAGCGGAATTTGATTGATGTTATTCACAATTTATTATCAATTTATATACTTTGTACTATATCTTTTCATCTTAGAAAAAAAATCTAATGTAATTTGTATGAAGCATTTTGTTTTCATTGGCTGCTATTTTCAATATTAAAAAAAATTCAACAATACCTACCTTAAAACGCTATTTTGATGATATCCAAATTTGAAGCTATCAAGTGACGAAATAACCTTCAATGAGTCTGCCTTTAGCTTGATAGTTATCATTCTTTGATACCATGTTTTTCAAGACGTTAATGCGCCAAAATCAGTTATGAAGTTTCGTGAAATTTTAATTATTAAATTTAGTGTATACATTTTTTGAAGCTCTTGTGCATTATTTCTTTTTGTACTGAATTATAATAGGAATAACAGTACTGTAGTCGAAAAGTTTTAGCCGTCAATTTGGATTTGACTGTCGCAAATAACTTTTTTACTGGCTCCGATTGTCCAATTTATGCTAAACCCACTTTACATGTCCGTTCCAAACCAGGAACCTTAATAAGTCAGTGGTTGTTACTTGCTGCTGTCTGCGAAATTTGTTTTTGTACATTATAACAGATCATGTCGCTGGAATTTTTTTCACGTTATAGGTTGTGGAAAATTGTGAGATTTTGTATAGATTATGCATGGAAAACCCAATTTTGTGTGATAAAAAGAAAACTAAACTATAGAATTTTAAGATAAAATATGAGAAGATAGCTCTAATAATATGCTTTAAGATAACCGGTCCGGTCACCGGACTCATTTTCTTTCTACAAAATATTTTAGGTAAATTCATAACACATTCTATTATAAAGTTACTGTATCTGAGCTATCTCCCCTTATGTGGCAAAATTGAAAAAAAAAAATGAACCAAACAAAAATATTCTGTTTTTTTGTAAAATATGACAAAACACACAATTATCTATATAAAGATAAAAAAAAGTCTTGCATATGAATTACATACTACTCTTGAAATTTGCACATTTCATTTCAGATCTAGATCGATTGTTATCTGCTATTTCAAAATCCAAGATGGAGGAAGGCACCCCAGTTACCTTAAGGCATACGGTATTTCCGGTAACTTAATTGCGAATATTGAAGAGTGGATTATATCCTGTTTCCAAACTAAGAGAGCTTGATACATAAGCAGTAACTGTCCGAAAATATCAGAATGGAGAAGTTGACAGAATTAATTTTTTTAAAAGGACATTAGCTGTCAAATTCATGTTCACCGATTTGACTCAGAGTATCATATTTGATTTATTATATATTTAAATGTATATCCACATTACAAAAAGTATAAAATTAACAATTAACAATGCAATATGTATAGCATATGTATTAGCCTTTCGTGTGTATTTTAGTCTAGACGCCATCTAATTAATCATCGAGATGACCTCCAAAGACTGCCGACGGTCATATAATCCGACATAAATATAAATATGAATAGATATCGGCGAGCAATTGCAATTGGATTTTTCTAGGTCTGTTTTCGTATTATAGGTTAAAAATATGTTAATCATCATATTCAACTGTATAAGAATGATTTTTTTGGTGGATCAAATCGGTCATCCAAATGATTCACTCTTGTTTCACTTTCAGTGTTGACATTCTTTTCCTTTTAATAGCTGAAAACGCCTAGTACATGCGTAACCCATCTCTAAATAAGGGGTTAAACTGAATGTCACATGAATATGGATTCATCGAGGTTAAATTATTGACTTGCAAGTCAATAATACATCAGCAACGTTTTTCAGCTTATTTTGACAAATATGGGCCAAACTGACTGCTTATAACGAAATATTATATCAAAATTCCGCTTTTATTAATACTTGAAACAAAAAAAGTTGCATTTTAAAATTGTTGTCTAAATCGTAGCCAATGTCCTTTTAAAGTGGTTGGCTTCAAATATGCAGCACGTACCGACGTGTAAAATTGGAAGTTTTACTCTTTTTTTTTTCATTTTTATCTGTATATATTTCCAGGACTTAGTGCTTGTGCATAATAAAACGGACTTATCACACTCGGAACCCCATTTTCACCACCTCGTTGGTGAACAGAGGAAAAAGAATAACGTAAGGGATAGTTGAATAAGTTAAATTAATAAATCAAAAGGTATTATCTACCTGTGCTTACCTGTAACATAAATGCGCGCAAATGTAATCAAAAGCTGCGCGCAAATGTAATGAAGGCCAACGGTGACCGATAATTGTTCATATATCTGTCGTTTGGTCAATGGATAGCTGTCTCATTGGCGATCATACTACATCATTTTTTTTTATAATGCGTTAGTAACCACCATAATCACTTATGATAAACAAAACTGGTGTTGTAAGATTAGAGATATTTTGTTTAGATATGGATTTAATTATGCATAGTTAAATCCAAGTGTAGCTTTTACAGATATGTTCCCATTATACTATTGAAAAACAGAATGCTTGATACATTCGTTAGTGAAGTAACAGCGGTTTTTGAGAATTCAAGTAAATATCATTTTTATAGATATATGTATAGCATACATGAAGCGTATAGGTATCTTTTTTTGTTGTTGTTGCTATTGACTTGTTGCGTTATATCATACTTATCGATGTATTTTATGTCGACTTGTGTGGCGATACCGCAATAAGTTATGAAAAATATTGCGAAATATTGTGTTATATCAAAACAATGCGATATAAAAAATATTGACTTGAAGTAGATGTCGATACAAATTATAATCAAATTTGATTATATCGATTAAAAGGGACAATTAATTTTATAAATATATTTATCTCAATATTTCGAGAACAATATACCGCTATATGTTTCTTATATTACGATATATCAATATACTAGAAATGATTTGTTGCGTTATTTCGTCATATATCGATTTTGATATATAGAATGATTGACACCGGCTCGCTTGATACGGTGCCTTTGGTCCGGGATTTTCATTTTTGTCCGATAATTGTCTTTTTGTCCGACACTTTTGCTTTTTGTCCGTTGCTTTTGGTCCGTTTTGCTTTTTGACCGATAACTTTGCGTTTCGTCCGACACTTTTGCTTTGTGTCCATTGCTTTCGGTCCGTTTTACTTTTTATCCGATTATTTTGCTTTTAGTCCGACACTTTTACTTTTTGTCCGTTGCTTTTGGTCCGTTTATCCTTTTTTATTGTAGGTAGTTCCTTTCAATCTCACTAAAGCAGAAAACCTTACATCGAAATTAGCAAATCAATTCAAAGTCACCGTTTTATGCCGACCCAGGGGACAGAGCCTCAAAATAGTCATCTAACTGATATGTACTGATAGTAATGTAACTGTATAGAAAATACCGAAACTTAATATTAAAAATTGCTTATCAGTTAAAGTTGCTAGACCATGACCCAGGAGGCAAGGCTTCAAAATAATCAAACTGATATGTACAGATATTAATGCAACTTTATATCAAATAACAATAATATTTCACAAGTAGATCATATGAAACTAATTTAAGCAGAAAAACTTTACAATTCTCGTCGCCGGAAAAGCAATCCCTAAGTGTAGTTTTCAGCTACTTTCTTCGCAGGCGAGACAAGAACCATATCGAAGGATAGCGACGCCGTATTTGCAAACCCATGTTTCGCAATCTGTGGCTTTCATCTCAGGCGTTTTAGGTGATTTTTTTCAAATATAAAGATATTAATAATAATGCTCATTATAACGATCGTCAAAATATTTACCAATACTTATTTATAACCGAAGCGTACGATTAATTAAAGCATGCTTAGCGGTAAATTCAGAACAAATTGATCAGACTAGTAAAAAAGACAGAGACTCCAAATGCTACTCATTTATAGAGAGGAATAAGGTTTGTATTTATTTCAAATATGTCATTGAGTTTCCAAGTTCAAATGAAACCTACAAAAATATGAACATTTTAAAATGGACATAATGCAGAATCATTTGACAAACAGCAAATCGGACAAAATACAAAAGTGTCGGACAAAAAGCAAAACGGACCGAAAGCAACGGACAAAAAGCAAATGTGTCAGACTAAAAGCAATATAATCGGACAAAAAGCAAAACGGACCGAAAGCAACGGACAAAAAGCAAAAGTGTCGGACAAAATGCAAAATTATCAGGCAAAAAGCAAAACGGACCAAAAGCAACGGACACAAAGCAAAAGTGTCGGACAAAAAGCAAAATTATCGGACAAAAAGCAAATCCCGGACCAAAAGCACCGTATCAAGCGCGCCGGTGTCAATCATTCTATATATTGAAATCGATATATGTCAAAATAACGCAACAAATCATTTTCTAGTATATCGATATATCGTATTATAAGAAACATATAACGGTATTGTTCTCGAAATATTGAGATAAATATATTTACAAAATTGATTGTCCCTTTTAATCGATATAATCAAATTTGATTATAATTTGTATCGACATAAATATATCGACATCTACTTCAAGTCAATATTTTTTATATCGGATTGTTTTGATATAACACACTATTTCGCTAAATTTTTCAAAACTTCAAATCCGCGAAAAGTATATCAAAAAGTATTATTTGAAAAATCCACTAGCATACAAACTTATCTGTTGTTATCTGTCAGAAATATTAAAGAATTGAATAAATTTAGGTATAATTTTAGAATCAGCAGAAACAATTTAATTGCATGTATATAGTATACATGTATATGCTCTCACATATTGTGTTTATCAAAGTATATCATTCTCCGCTCGTATTTCGTATTTTGTATTGCAAAAAAAATGTATGTAATAATTATTATATTGTATGTCATGTACACTTTTATATTTATATATTGTGTAACTCAAGAATATTTTGTAAACATTCTTATTATTAGTGCATATAAAATTATTATCATTATGTGTATGTATCCTATAAGCTGTATTCTCTTTTGGAATAAATTATTATCATTGTGTGTATGTATCCTATAAGCTGTATTCTCATATGGAATAAAGTATTATTATTACTAATAAAATAGTAAGTGAATTTAACTTATATAATTCGAAATAAAAACAAATCATCAAAGAAAAACTGTTAAGTGTAGTATTGAAACCTATCTCGATGTTAATACATTAAACATACTGCGCAAGGACTGCAGGTTTTTATAAATTAATGCCATCAATTGAAAAAAATAAATATATTTTTCCCTTAACAATTAAACAAATTTAAACATTTATGTTTAAACATCGTTTTCTTATTGTAATAAAAGAAAGCACTCGCCTGGAAGATCAGTTTGACGTTTTTTTTCAACAAAGGCATTATAATGGTATAAAGTTACTAAAATAGACTTCCGTGTTAATTTAAGTTTGATTTGGAGAACCCTTTATCAAGTTGAATACGAAAAATGAACTACGAAGCCCTAAAAGACTTGCCTCCATGCGTTGCTATAAAATTTCGAACGTTTCTAGAAAATCCAGAAATGCTGTATGAACTGACAGGATTACCGAAAACAATGATTGTAAATTTGACCAGTAAAGAAGACAGGTAATTAATTATTAAATGTATAATACATAGGTTTACTTTTAAATCATTATTTTAATTGAATTCACATAAGAAATACAATGATGTCAACCAATAGATTTACAATTCAATTTCACCAATCGTTTTCTTCTGAATGATTTTAAACGTTGATATTTGTCCTATTTTGACTTTGATTGAACTTTCAATTATAAATAAAGGAATAACTTGACTTTCCAACTGTTAATTGTCACATCTCTGTTTGTTATGTTTACTTGGAAAACACACACCCCATTTTAAGTATGGAATCTATATTTTTCAGTTGATTCGATATGTTAATAAGATTGCATTGTATATTTTCATATCGGACGATTTTTCTGGTGTCACAAGATCTAAATCTGCGAAAACATGTCTCTTGTGAGTTGAAATAAAGACACAATATATCTGTCAACCCCAATTCGTGACGGTGAACGTAACTCGAAATCTATGAAGCGTTCTTCCTAGCTTATACCCTTGCGGAGGGTTTTTCGTGTTAGAAAACATACCCCTCGGTTTATGTGAACACGAACATATAACATATTTAATGAGAGATATGGAATGTATAGGAGAGGGTATATTACTACAGAAAAAAAGGAGTTGAAAATGCGGAAACTGGAATCGACACGTTCGTCATATAGATGCTAGTTTGAAGTTGTCAAACTCTCTTATTTTTTTTATGAAACTATCAAACTATGATGTAGAACTTCTATTTTTTGTAGTATCCTCAATATAAAGTTTATTAGCATAGAAAAAAATTCAAGTATTTGATGAGATGTGGTTTATGAATTATATCAATCGGAACGTGAATCTGAATAATTAAGCATAAAAATGTTGGATTTTATATAATGAACAGACTACATCACATTTATTTTACTTTTACTTTTGAATCATATTATTTGGCTCTCTCTCTCTCTCTCTCTCTCTCTCTCTCTCTCTCTCTCTCTGTAACGTATATGGTATTTGTTTCCATAACCCAATGTTCATGACTTTGTTGCTGATATGATAAATAGTTATGCATTATTAAGAAATCGTAAAAAAATCTGTATGGAATCTTTTGAAAAGTACCGTAGTTATTATCATATTGAAGGACAGAATGAATGCAATAAAAGTACTTTATATTTAGCATGTTAAGCTTGTTCCAACTCGCCTCTGAGGATTATTTATAGTTAGTAATTTTTATCTTCATGAGATCAGTGAAAGTGGATACAGCAGAAGAACTCCAACTTATCAGCGAAGATCTCCTTCACAAACCACTTTTATTCCAATGTTGTGTACAACATCAAATAACTGAAAAAAGTCCATGTTACACGGAAGTGAGGACATGGACAGGTATGTACATGTATGGATAGATACTGTAAAAAGCGTACTCTATTTGTTGATGCCATATAATAAGATTCATATATTTGTAGTTTCCGAGAAGTTAGTTCATTAAAATATTATAAAACCATTGAAATGGCAATGATTATTGTTCAATAATATTTTATCAGGACTGTTCGTTTCATCTTTATCCGTTATACACACAATGTCTGTACAAAGTCAGGAATATAGCAGTTGTTTTTCACTTGTTCCGTTGGCTGATAGCGTTTGATTTTGACAGTTTTTATGGAATTCCCCATTTTGAATTTGCCTTGGAGTTCAGTATTTTTGTCAGATGTTTTTTTATATAATTACCAATTCACCCATGCTATTTTTATTTGAATATCAAAAAACAAAACTTCTGTACTTGTAAGCATAAGACTTATATACCTTATGTAATTCAACAAGAAATTACTCATAATGATTGCCCATAATAACAGTTAATCACATTTATATTGAATTTATTTCAAACAATCAGTAACTACCAGTATCTTATTAAATTTGACAATTGAACAAATATTAGTAAAACACTAATACTTTGTTTTGCGCTTTACAGCATGGTTTGCCGTTCTCATAAATCCTTGGCATCCAGCAATTCAAGAGTTTTTACATCCATTATTGACAGAAGCAAGTAATCATGTAAATGCTGGAGAAAAAATCTGCCTAAAGGTAAAATTTCATCCAGAGGCTCCAAGGAGCCTGTAATATTTTCCTGCAAAAAGGATCCCTTCATAGCTGAAGAGCATTAACCGCAGATACGATAAAAGGTACTGAGAGTGAAATCATAAAATGATATTCTCTATCGACTTCATATCAGTCATGGCATATCATGTAGAAAGCGTTGAATTATTTATTGTTCAAATTGTCAGACATGAATTTTTCCCTTCATGCAGATCTTTATATAGAATTTCAGACCGACACCAGAGTAACTCGGTTGTTAAGATCATTTATTTGAACATATCTGTCAATATAAAAATAAAGGAGATATTGTATGAATTTTAAAGAGAAAACGGGTCATTCGAACGAACAAAACTCAACGAATAATAAACAATAAAAAGCCAAAGAAGGCCTGACTAGAAATAAGAAATATCACAAAAAGAAAACAATTAATACTAAAATAATAAAAGAAAAACAATGAAAACAGACAGCAACCGACAAAACCCCTGGATTTACAACTAACAGATGGATGCCACCGCTGGTAACGTTTAGACCCGCAGCTAACACCAACCAAGTACATCAGTGTTGACAAAAACTATCATTGATTCGTGTACTGTTACTAAAATATCAAAATCATTCAAAACACTTACCCTGAAAAAAATCCTCACTAGACGATTTATTTAGGGATCGAATATACAAATGTAATAATTTCCCTTTAGTTTTTTCTTGATTTAAAAAAAAAATATTTCTGAAAATCTTCTTAGACAATTGTAAACATCATTTTATCGCAAATTCTATAAAACTGTAATACATTGATATTCTTTAACGGTATTTTTGACAGATCAAATTCGGAAAATGTGTTAAAGACTGGTTCAGAAGAAATGTAGATGACGGCTGTGAGTGTAATGGACGGAAAACGACACTGAGTGGTATGGGATTATGTATTTACAACTATTCTACACCTCTGAAGGTCTGCAGTTATCCGTGGATGATTGTTTGTTGTTTTCCATTCTGGTTCCTGTTTGGAGGACCTTATTACCTGGTTAGTTATTATCGTATCAATAGTGTTCTGTTAAAGTAAATATGTTTTCAAACGTATCGCGCTAAACAAAAACAGATAACAAAATATTGTCGGAAGCCCTCTTTGGATCTTAGTCTCTATCTAACTAAAATAAGAAAAGTTGGCATAATTACATTATTCATTATCAAAATATTTTGTTGAAAATCTAGTTTAAAAACGGTTATTTTCCTCAGGTTTGAATTAAAGTATAACCAGTTGTGGTATTCATCTTTAAACAATGACTGGGAACCATATATTTGTCATTTGGATATAAACCTAGAACATATAGATTCTTAAAGTTTAAAATATGTTTTAAATCCAATCTTTCTATAGGAAACAGGACTCCGAGAATTCAGATGAAAAAATGTATCATTCATTAACATAATCTTGAAATAGAGAGAGGTAGATATACTTCAGGCAATAAATATTTGTAATCTTTAAAAAAAAATGGAAGAAGAACTTCACTTTCTGCTTAAATAAACCATCCTAGTAAAAAGTAAAATAACAAAAATACCGAACTCCAATGAAAATTCAAAACGGAAAGTCCCTTAACAAATGGAAAAATCAAAAGCTCAAACACATCAAACGAATGGAAAAATTGTCATATTCCTGCCTTGGTACAGGCATTTCTTTTTGTATAAAATGGTGGATTAAACCTCTCACTTGTATGACAGTCGCATAAAATTCCATTATATTAACAACAATGTGTGAACAAAACAAACAGACATAATAGGTATAAAAATGTCAAAAATTGGGGTTCAGCAGTCAACATTGTGTTATAATCTAACTAATTGTTATAAAATAAAACAACTATGTCAACAAAGAAACACAAAATGGCATGTAGACACTCTATAGAAAAAGCACATAAGCAAAAATGAAAGACAAGAATACAAAAAATGACCATAGCACAATAACACAATGGAGGGATGTATAAATAACGAGCCACGCCAAAAGGATATTACCAAAATTGGATTAGACAGTAAAGGTTAAAAATATACAAAGACAAATAAAAAGAACACTATAACACACGTAATTAGGATGATAAACAACGTCAGTACCTAGAATGTATACTTCAAGACCATCATGTATTATTTATGAAGTTGATACGGAATATTTATCAACAAGGTCTTGGTATCTTTCGATGAACTTTTTTTTTAGAAAAAGGACGAGACGTTCTTTGGCATAACCTTGGTTCATCAACTTTCAGCTCAGACACTGTTGACGTTTTATAAAGTCTGAGTAGCATCTGCAAGCTCTTGAATACCGAATAAGTGTTTATCACAAATATTGGCAAACCTTACAAAAATTTTCACAATTTTGATATTCATTCTCCATTTATTTGGCTCAAGTCAAGTTTAGGTAGTCACATATTTAATCAAGTATGTATTTTGATCAATTTTAATAGAAAACAAATTTTAGAAACTAAGTTAAGTTCTTAGTTTTACTTATTAAAAGACACAATAGGAATAGGTACATTCATGATAGTGATTTGATTTATATTTTGTACATTTGTGGTTATAAGTATATGTAAATGGCAGCCTCGGACAAAACAGAATAATTCATTAAATATTTGAAGGATTCAGTTTGGTATTTTATGATCACTGTCTTGTCAATGTCAGAACAAATATATAGATATATATATACTGACGGACACTAAAAACGCAACACACATTTTGTTGATTTTTTTTACCAAATCACGAATGATCCTCATACAACTACTCTTCATGCTTACCATACTTCTTCATGTTTAGAAAAAATCAATACCGGATTTACCTTAGGTACTAGTAATTCAACATATCGAATTTCTTAAAGCGATATTTAAAACCCATAAATGATATTTTAAGGTTTTTTTCTTCGTGAAACAATTCTTTCAATCCATACCGTCACTTAAATCAGTAAAACAATGTTGCATTTTCATATTTACGAGACAGAACAATGAAATACTTCATCAGGCCATAATATTATTGCACATAGAAATAAGTGAACGTGCTGTTGCTGAAAAATTCACACCAGAAACTCCTATTACTCTTATTACTGTCCTTACAACAACGGTAGAGGCAGAAGGGATTTGTTGATGACCACCCATGATCAGATTTATAGGTTGTGAAAACGCTACGTCAATAACATTTGAGTATGCACCGTCATTCACGAGACATGTTTACGGCCGCAAGGTCAATTGCTAATCTAGTCGTCGAATGCCACGGCAGACAGATGTTCGCAATGAATGTTTTCCAAATACTGAAATGCAAAAGAATTGACTGCAGAAAAACATTTAAAGCTGAAGTTTAAACCGCATAATTGTCAAAACACACTTTAATGGGTGGGACAAAGGCCAAATCAGAAGGTATAAAACAGAACTAAAAACCTGCTCTACAGAACTGGTTGACGTTTTGTCAATCATTAAGGCGTAGTTTACAGACAGTCATTGCCTTCGACTGTGACACATTCATTGATAAAGGGAAAACCAGGTTTTCAGTGCATACGACATACTAATAATATGAACATTGAACATGACGTAATCAATTAAAATTTCGTACTGCAAACATTTTTTAGACAATGAAGTACTGAATGAAATATATGTTCATACATTTATTTTACAAGAATTGCATATTGTAAAATGAAAATTAAAATGAAAAATCTTATGTTGCGATTTTAAAGTCCGTCAGTATATATGCATATATGTAAGAGTCAAATGTATCTCCAGCATTAAATCTGTGTCCTTACTCAGATCTTTGTGCCGTGACTTCATAACACTCATATCTGTGGCCCTTTGTCCAGCCTAAAATATGCGTCCTGTCCCCAGATCTGTGTCACGTGACGTCATGCCAGTCTACGTTTATTCAAATCCGTGTCCTTTTTTTACAAAGTAGACATTCAGTAATATGACGTGAATTGGGACGGCATATATATTATGCTACAGGGTTAAAACGCTCATTCCTGTCCTTATCGGAGATCGTTGTGTAATAACACAACATTATTACAAACTGTGCAAATCAGTTGGAAAGGGCTTGTTTGACTTCTCAGATCGGCACTAAGCTAACAGTTCAACCAACAAAGAAAAAGCAAAAGACACAAATCTATGATACCGTCATTTGTTTGGTCTTCAAGTCTTCTTTACTCCTTTTCCCACCTACTCCCCAAAAAGGGTTTATGACTAATGTGTCTATATTGCGAGAGAAAAAAAGTTAAAAATATTCTGACTGTTTTCACTATTAAACTATTTCCTTGATTTAATAAATTATCAAAAGAAACTTAATAATAAGGCTAACTAACAACTTAAAGATATAAGTACAAGTTTTTCTACACTTTTTAATATGAGAGAAAAGAAAACTGTAAGCTCCTCTTCCCCCGATTCCCTCCCCTTCTTGTCTTGGTTTTCGCAATGGCCTTAACTGATGTCGATTGAATTTTGATTCTAATATGACAACTAATATATCGTCAACTAGTTTAATCATAGTATATATACTTTTAGCACAAACGCATTAAAACACAAAATTGGCTGTTACCTTATTTATACGACCAGGTAAACTCAATTTGCGACAGTTAAACCCACGTTGTACGTAGGCCAAGCTTCAAGTACAACACGGTTAGGTATTCTATCTAGTCCTTCCTGTAGCTTGGTGAATGTGATGAACATTTGCAACTCTACTCCTCTACGTAGTCATGGTCATTGTCATTATACATCACCTACTCTACATGATGTCTCTATTAATGACCTGCTGCCATTTATACAAAAGCCGTTAGGTATTCATTACATTCGCACGAAGCTTTATTAATTACCCCTTTCAAAACTCCATTCTCTGTACAACTTATGTTTGGAAACCACTGTTACAAACCCCCATTCAAACCAATAAAAACTTTCAGCTATCATCTTGGATATTGCAAGTCACAGACTTTTCAAACCAGTTCGCACTGGAAAAGACGAAAAGGAGTAAAGATCCTTTCTAAAACTTTCCTTTGCTAACAAAGGTCTCGTTGCCACTATCTTGGGCAATATCCTTCATCATAAATCAGTTCACTCGAAAAAACCTCCCTATTTTAAAGATCAGCCTGTACCTATTATTTCTTATATTTATACCAAACCAATTGCAACTAAAATGTTCAATTACAAACACGTGTTGCAGGATCTCAATATTGACGACTTCAAGTCTTAACCTCCTGATTGCACCTGTGCTAGTTCCCCCATTCATATATAATCCTGCTGGCCACGCTATTACTGGTGACCTAAACATTGTCAACAACACTTCTCTGCGAAATGTGTTATCCAAAGGCCCGAAATATCGTGAGCCTAAATCTATGAATTGGAAACACAACTTCAAAATACTGATGGATTCAGTCAAGGATTATGCTAGACGATGGATTAAACGCGAGAAAGAAGAAGTAGATACTCTTTCCGAATGGATTAAGGCTGTTAGGCCGTTGATACAAATCAGAATTAAAAAATTGAATGGGTCTTTGAATACCCATGCTACATCAATCTTTAAAAGACCTAACATGTTGCAAAACACCTATCCTACCTCCATGACGAATATGTTGTTGTCCCTGCAGATAAAGCTCCAAACAACATAGTTTTTATGTGTAAATCACTGGATCTTCCTTCACTGTATTGGATACCTTAACTACATAAGTGTCCTTATAAACAACGTTATATTGCTAGGTCTTCCAAGTGCTCCACGAAACCTCTTTCTAAATTATTAACATCAGTATTATCAGCAATCAATAACACTTCTCTGCGAAATGTGTTATCCAAAGGCCCGAAATATCGTTAGCCTAAATCCATCAATTGGAAACACAACTTCAAAATACTGATGGATTCAGTCAAGGATTATGCCAGACAATGGATTAAATGCGAGAAAGAAAAAGTAGATACTCTTTCCGAATTGATTAAGGCTGTTAGGTCGTTGATACAAATCAGAATTAAAAAAACTGAATGGGTCTATGAATACCCATGCTACATCAATCTTTAAAAGACCAACATGTTGCAAAACACCTGTCCTACCTTCATGACAAATATGTTGTTGTTCCCGCAGATAAAGCTCCAAACAACATAGTTTTTGTGTGTAAATCACATTACATAAACTGCTTGATGATTGAATTAGGTATTGACAATTTACTTTCCTGAATAATCAAAGGTATTTTCTATGTTCCTTTGAAATTTCAACCAGAGATGAAGAACTGGATCTCCCTTCACTGTATTGGATACCTAAACTACATAAGTGTCCCTATAAACAACTTTATATTGCTAGGTCTTCCAAGTGCTCCACGAAACCTCTATCTGAATCATTAACATCAATATTATCAACAATCAAAACCGGGCTCCAAAGTCATTGTGAAACTACCTATTCTAGAGGCGGCGTGAATCAGATGCGGATACTAAAAATTTCAAAATATCTTTTAGAGTACATACAATCTAACAGTCTTTCATCTTGCAATAGCATTAAAACATTGACTTTTCTACACTTTACACAAGTATTCCCCATTCCAAACTAAAAGACAAATTGAAAGAGTTGGTCCTGCTTTGTTTCATAAAAATTCAAACAAAAAATTCTCTGAAACTGATGTTATCAAAAAGCTTGATTTCTTGATTGACAACATATTTGTTACGTTTGGAGGACGTGTTTTTCAACAAACTATCGGGTTTCCATTGGAACCAACTGTGCTTCTCTTTTTGCCGACTTGTTTCTTTATTCATAAGAGGCTGACTTCATACAGGAACTTCTTCGGATGAAAGAAAATAAGTTAGCAGTATCCTTTAACTTTACTTTCCGCTATATAGATGATGATCTCTCGCTAAATAATTCAATATTTGGTGACTATGTTGAACGCATCTATCCCATCGAATTTGAGGTAAAGGATACAACATATACATTTAAGTGTGTCACATATCTTCACTTACACCTAGAAATTTACAATAAGGGTCGGTTGAAAACAAAACTTTACGACAAAAGAGATGATTTCAGCTTCCCAATTGTGAACTTTCCATTTCTATGTAGCAACATTCCAGCAGTGCCTCCATACGGAGTATATATCTCCTAGTTGATACGATATTCCAGGGCTTGTATTTCCTATCATGATTTCCTTAATAGAGGGTTGCTGCTCACAAGGAAGCTATGTAACCATGAGTTTCAAAAGAGAGGCGAAAGATACCAAAGGGACATTCAACTTATTGGTAGAAAATAAACTGACAACGCCATGGCAAAAAAAAAAGAAGAAGACCAACAGACGAACAGACAAACATAGAAGACTAAAGGACTGAGCAACACGAACCACAACAAAAACTGGGGGTGATCTCAGGTGCTCCGAAAGGTGATCGTGAAGTTGAAATCATCCCTTCGTAAATTTTACGGACGCCATCACAAGTTGGTTGACCGTTATGGAATGTCTGTTTCACAGATGACTACGGATATGTTCCAATTGTCCTGACTATAATCCCGTTCCCTTTTCCCCGAATGTGACCTTCCGAATTAGACTAATCCCCGGGTGTGTACCAACATGAGGAACACGACGGGTGCCACATGTGGAGCAGAATCTGCTTACCCTTCCGGAGCACCTGAGATCACCCTACAATTTTGGTGAGGTTCGTGTTGCTCAGTCTTAAATTTTCTATGTTGTGTTTTGTGTACTGTTGTTTGTCTGTTGGTCTTTTTCTTTCTTAGCCATGGCGTTGTCAGTTTATATTCGATTTATGAGTTTGAATGTTCCTTTGGTATCTTTTGCTTCTCTTTTATCTTTATTCTGATGCATAATAAACAAATTAGTCCATATCAGTTATAATTTTGGTGTAAAATTTCATAAAACGAAAATTCTGCGAATTGATGTTATCTTATTTGGCAACTAACAAGGTGACGTATGCTTCCGGGGTCAAATGTAAACACAGGATGTTTTCATGCTTTTTGTACGCATCATCATGTAATAAAATTGGATAAAAAAATGTTTTGAACAATATAATGCTGATATCATTTTATGGGGGTAAAACGGCAAACAGCAAAAACAGTATCGTGTGTATAGGCTTTCACGGTTGACAAAATTACCGTATTTGTCCTATTAGAACCGAAATAATTCATGGCAGCCGTAGATTTGTTTTCATTTAACTATGGTTTGGGCATTTATATTCGAATTTTACCCGGATTTTAATCCTGGTAGAGGAGTCTAAATACAGCTAAAACAACATTTTCCAAAAGACCAAAAGAGTAAAAAAGTATATTTTAACAAAACGCATTTGACTAGCAAGTCGAACAACGGATGTTCTTAAACCCTGCTGACTGCCATGGCGATTGCCAAATAAACGGATCACCAGATGTAACAAAATGGATCTTAATTATTAATTTAATACCAAACAGAAAACAATAAACTTGCGGAAGTAGTCATTGTAATCATTTGTACATCTCCAAATTGAACTTGACTATTCTGCCTGTAAGGGTATATTTAGTTGACAATAACATATTGAATTTAAACTTGTTATCGATCCGAAAGACTATAAAATTGGCAAATTTGCATCCAAAAATAGGAAATGTCTTGTAGGGGTAAATTCAGTAAAAAAATCTCCCATTGACTTTTATACAAATCTATGTCTTGAATCAAATTTATACCTGATTTACCTTAGAAATCAGAAGCTTTCATATATCATTCATTAAAGTACAAATGTAGCCCCATCTTTTGCAACAATAAAAACATAGGGTCATGCGGCATTTTTGGGCATTATCATGGCCTTAGTTTCATAGACGGGAGTGTAATCCTGAAAAGTTGTCCAGTATGTTTTTTTAATTAAAGACACGCAATGAATTATGTAAAAAAAAAATGAATATCTTCATACGGTTAGATTATTCGAGTATTAAAATACTTGAAAAGTGTTTATTTACAACTTGATCTGCAACTTAACATGGGGAACACTGCTAAAAAAATACACTATGTTAAAGGGAGATAATTCTGATTTTCCATATGATTTTACACATTATTAGGAGAAATGTGTGCAAAATGTGATGTAAAATGGGGAGAGTATTTATGCCTTTCATTAATTTTATAACTCTAAAGTGTAATTTCTATTGTTTCTTTCAATCTGATCACAAAACTGATTTTCCCATATACTCCATGCTTCCTCCCACAGTATACTCAGTGCATCCTTGCCAACCGTAGTAAAACATAGAATTTTGTATGAAAAACAACTTTAACTGGTTCCAAAAAGCTTCCATTGCATTAATATTTACAGGAACTGAGCTTTGTGATTGTTGTGAAGCCTTAAAAAAGTACAGTGACAGAGTGCATATTTTCCTATAGGGGTAAATTCAGTAAAAATTCTCCCATTGACTTTAATGCAAATATTTGTCTTGCATTAAATTTATACCTGATTTACCTTTAGAAATCAGAAGCTTTCATATATCATTCATTAAAGTACAAATGTAGCCTCATCTTTTGCAACAATAAAAACATAGGGTCATACGGCATTTTTGGGCATTATCATGGCCTTGTTTACAAACACTGTAGATTCGCACTTAATTCCTATACTGACCCCATTACTTTTCCACCCTGTAGTAAAAAAACTAAGTGCTTTTAACTCTAGTTTTGATCCATCTATCAAAAAATATTTATTACAAACATTATCTACCAATCAGAAGAGCACAGGACTTCAGTGTTATACAGAAAGCTCTCCTCCTAATGAGCGGTCCCTGATGACGTATATTTATTTACTGAATTTACCCTGTAGGTTGATGTACATCTTCTCTAACAAATTATATTTTACGAATACATTTTTCAGTGCTCCGGTCGATTTTTTTCTGTTTCCGATTTATCTTTCAAAATTGATTTGTATGTTTTAAACGGATTTATGAAATTTGAAAACCGGTATACTGTGGTCTTTTATTTGGTTCAAACATACAATATCAAATTTTAATTACTTTTTGTCAGTATGCAGAACTTATACTTTTATCATAAAAATGATACTGTTTTGGGTATGCTAATAATAATTTGATTGAGTTTGGGATGAATGTCATTAGCATTTCCAAATGTTGAATTATTCAAACTCTGATGTTGTTCTGCTCAGGCATAGATTGCTATTGTCTCCATATTTAATGCGTTTTTGCACAACTTTTGGGGATTTTCTTCTTTTTTTTTAATGCTCTTCAACTTCGTTTTTTGAATTAGCAAACCAACTGTTTTTATTCGAGCGCCACTGATTTGTATTAACTCTGTTTTTTAGGATAATTTGGTTAAACACAGTTTATATAATATTAAATGAAGGTATAAAATCTTCAATGTAAATGTAAAGGTACATATAAGGGTTCTGAACGATTTTAGTATCTCAGTACAGTCGCCAAAATAGATATGTTTCTAGGGAAACAGTAAAAATATGTTAAAATTAAAGCAACTGCTTTGTTAAATATTGTTCATATTTTTTACAGGTGCAACGAAAAATCAGATTTTATGATAGAAGAGAAAAGTTAAGAGGTATATCTGTATCACTTTTAACAGAAGAGGCTGAGAAAATATATACAATGACATCGCGTCGTCGAAGAAACACTAGAGTAGTTGCACCAATCAATGACTAGCATTAATGCGTGGGTTGTCAAGTTTTGTAGATATTTTAATTTTGTTATTGTATAATCTGTACATAACCCATTGCTGAATTGTCATAGTTACAAAACATGGGCAGTAGATTCCAGGGGAAAATTATTTCTATTTCGTTTGAATTGGATTTTTCCTTTTCTATTTTTGTGTTTAGACTTCTTCTAGAACCAGTTTGATTAGTATTTTAATCATTATTCGTTGGGTAAGTATACTGTTTTAGCTTCAGGGATATTTTTTTTGGCCTTATTACGGGTCGGGTTCTGTAGTCATATATAAGTTTGATACTTGTTTAGTATGTATAGATATGCTCACCGTAACTTCCACATGTTATGCGTAATGTATTATTCACAGTATATTGTCCTTATTTAATGTTTAAATAGATTTGTGTTTGGTAGATATTTGAAATATTTTGTAAACTTTTAATAAATTTTGCATTGTATAGTAAATAATAAGTTACTGCGAGTAAAGCAAGTCATTTTTATGTCTTGCTTTTAATTGAGCCATGTATATAGATTAGAAATGTTTTAATTTCGAACGAATTTATGGGTCAGAATTTTAATTAAAAACTAAGTCTTTTGTTTACATTGTTCTTTTTTGTTGGTGAGCACTGTCCTGTTGAACCATTCTCGGTTTTCATTACTATCATTCTATTGAGTAACCTTTTTAATTTCTGTTCTGTTTGCCGACCAGTTCTGACATTATATTTTTATAAATTCATAAGCGATCTCCATCAGAAAAAAACTTTTATAAGTTCATTTTAATACACAGGAATCCGTCTCTGAACATATGGAAATCATTTTTTTTTTAAATATAGCAATCTTTTGCTTCATGCCTTGAAGGATTGTACACTGCGTGAATGCAGTTATTGAGAGTTCACTTTCATAATTAATTTATAATGAAAAGTCATTTATGTATATCATTTTATAAGTGCTACGAAAAAAAGAAGGCAAAATTGTGTTTGCCATTAGACGCGAAGGGGTGAGTATGTTCTAAAAAATAAAAAAAAAGGGAATAGAATTATAAAAAATAAAAAACATTTTAAGTTGAGTTTTGCATATTGCAATCTTAATATTATGGTATATATATGGAACAACAAAAAAAGAATATAAAATGGTTATTTTATTGGAGATCCTAGAGTAAATGTTTTAAAAGAAGCTATGACTGTTGATATATAAAGCAAATGAAATTAAAAAAAAATCAATTCATTCATCAATGCAAAGGTAAGCATCAGATGTAACTATCGTGAATTTAATATTTATTGACTAAGTTTTATAATTATTATAAAATATACAATTTTTGGAAAAAAAAGAAGATTTTTATAACATTTTTTGTGTGCTTTTTTCAAAATGAAGGAATTTAAGATATACTGATATTAAATATTACGCGAAGAAGAAAAAAACTCTTTTTTTGAACAATTTATCCTTTTTGTCCTTACACAGCTGTCTCAGTGCTATTTCACTTCAACTGATGAAATGCTTATTAAATATAATTTGTATCCCTTTTATTAACCATATTAACACTTAAAGTGAACTCAGGTTTCAGTATTACAATAGGAAAGGATAATTTTGTAATGTCATTGGAATGTGTGAATATGTTCTAAATTAATCAGACAATAAATGGTCTTGTTTTATTAACATTTAAAAATGTTGACAAAATTACAGAACGTATGAACGATTTTGAAAAAAAAGGCTTAGAATTTATGAATGCAACATTTATTGTGTTAGAATCGTTTATTATAAAAAGATCTAACAATGATGACTACGATTCAGCAAAATGGGTCGGCTTATCTATCATTTGAGTAAAACTAAGAAGAGATTACCTAAGCTGTATTTTGCAAACCCTTTCGGAATTGTTTATCCTCAATGCTCCTCAACTTTGTACTTTATTTGGCCTTTTGACTTTTATGGTTCGAACGTTAATAATGAGTCTTGTGTACAAAATTTTAATCCTGGTATCAACCAATGGGTCGATGCCACTGCTGGTAGAGGTTTTCTACCCGAAGCTATCGCCAGCCTAGTAGTCAGCACTTACGTTTTGAAAATGAATTATCATTGATTTGGTCATAATTTTAAATTAACTTTGATTTTTCTTTGAAACAGGAATAGATTACCCTAGCTATATTTGACAAAACCTTTTGGAATGTTGGATCCTCAATGCTCTTCAACTTCGTACTTTATTTGGCCTTTTAAACTTCTTTCTTGCAATGTCGTCCACCTTCTTCAGAGAATCCACTAAATCATTGGTATACCGGGAAACTTCTTTCCTCTCCGTAGTCAACTTTGATGTTCCCAAAATGAAATCCAGTGTTGAAAAACCTCCCTGCCCAAAATCATATTTGCAGAAAATCCTGTTTGTAAGTTTCGAGTTGCACAGATTGCTCCAACAAGTAGTTGTAAAAAGACATCCAATTTTGTTGTTTATTTTTGAAATAACATTTATCTGTAAAATAGATCTGTTAAAATGCTTTCCTTATATATTAGATGAAGGATGGTATGGTGTTGTTCTAGTCTTGGCTGCAACAATTGGCAAAACTGTCTTACCAGATTCCCATCCATGTTTTTCCTTGGTCTATGTGGAGTTCAATTGGACAGCCAAATCTGGAAAAGAAATGATCCACAACTGTTTTTGCTTCAACCTGAGCTGTATGCTGTCTGTTGTGCAATCGGGAAACACTCCAACCACCTGGTGTATTGATCAATTACCATTAACAAGTATTTACATTGTGATTTTATGACTGGAAGAGACCCTAAGATGTCTATATGGACTTGCTCCATAGGAAAAAAAGCGTGGTACTGCTCTAACTTTGATCTCAGTGTTCTTGTCAGTTTCTCGTTCATGTTGCATATATCACATGATTTTTACATACAATTTGCAGTCTTGGATCGTATTGTATCATACAGCTATTTGGTTCAAACTTTTGTACTGTCAAAAATGACACAAAGATATATTATGTCTTGACATTCACGAAGAAGTTAATCTTGCATTTGTTTTGGTACCATGAAGAGTTATCCTCCCACTTATTAAATAAAACATTATCTTTTATCATTATTTGTTGTCTTTAAATACGATAAATGTCGAACTACTTTACTACTACTAGTAAGTTGAAGTTTCAATTTAGATGGCCCGTGTTCCATATCTCCCTATCTTGTTAGTGTCTTTGAAATTTGCGTCTTTCATCGTTTCTTCGTTCAATTCAACCAAAGAATTTGAAGGTGTCCAATTTGTGTCGTAATAACTTTCTCTGGTAATTCATCAGATTGTTAAAGGAATGATAAAACAAAAGCCTCCTCTTCTTCAAATGTTTTTCATGTTGCCTTGCCCACGTACAGAACTTGCAACCACCACAATGTAACTCTTCTAAGTTGACTTTTGGTTTGTAGTTACCGCATAACTCTACCTCGTCGGGTTTTCTGAACAACCCATCTTGCCAGCTCTATGTTGTATGACAATGTTGTATTAAGACAGTTCATCTTGCTACTTGGCCTTCAATATTTTTGATATTAAATAACCAAGTCAAGCTATTGCCATCTGTCCTGGTCACAAAGATACAACAGAGCAAGTTTTGACGGAATTGTCTAATGAAGAAAACGATGTCCCGTAGTTCTTTTCAAGTCGTACAATATTTTTGTTGAATCGGTGTTAAGCGAAGCTGATTGTATTTTCCACTCTATCTTGTACCTGGCTTAATTCCACTCTAATAGATTCATGTGTCACATCGGTGTCGAGTATAAATATTTCTTCATGTGTACGATAGCTCAGTATTACGGAGTAAGATTCTTTAAGCAAACAGAATGACTCTTCTTCATTCAAGTTAAAATCTGCTTTTGTGCTAGTAAGTCGATGTAAAAGCTCTCCTAGCTCAGCAAAATTGTTTATGTGGTCACGATGGTAGTTAACGAATCCTATAAATGATTCAACTTCTTTTCTCTTTCTTGATGTTGACCATTTCTTCACGGATTCTAAATTGTCGGGATTAACTAAAACACCAGCTTCCCTGACGATTTTGACAAGAAACCTACCTTTGGTCTGTAGTAGTTGGCATTTACTTGGTTTCAAATTCAAATTGTACTTTTGGAACCTAGAAAATACTTCACTGTAACTCCAGATGTGATCATCAAAATCTTTGCTTAAAACAATGACATCTTATAGATACGCTAAGCAGTTTCCCCGGTGAGGCCTTGAAGAACAAGCTGAATTACTCTGCTGAACGTTGAAGGATTATTTCAACGACCAAACGGAAGTTTTATGTATTGAAACAGACCGTATTTTGTAACAATTACGGTTTTGTGTCTGTCTTTTTCGTCTAGCTTTACTGGAACTGGTAGTGACGCCCATTCTGAAGTAGATGGTTCAATGATAGATTTATCTAATAGTTGCTGCTGTGCGTGTTCTTCCTTCTCTTTTTCGAATCTCAAAGGAGTTCTTCGCATTTTCCTTTTTTTTTTAACAATAAATGTGTATATTTTATTTCGACTACTGGGTCCAAGCTCCTCCTGGTGTTCCCTGTTACATTCCACTAATTATGTAGGGAAGTAATTATTTGCTAAATTCTAAATAAATCATACATATTTATATATTAATATATCTATATTTTAAAATATCCCACATTATTTAAATGTTGTCGTATGGCTACTAAAATATTATTTTTCACACGAACTCTCCTGTCGAATTCTTAAATGAAAATTGAAAACACATTGATATTTTTTTGTCTTTTCATCAGAAATATAGTAGACTTAAAAAACAGAATCGTTAAGAAATAATCAAAATCAAAATATTCTTCATCAGAAATCTTATAGCCAAAAAACTAAATGTTTTAATGATATCTTAAAAGTTATCTTATTTCGCCTTAAAACTTGATATATTTTATTTCAAAATGTTATTAGATAAGGACACAATATAAAAAAATATGATCGTAATCTTTTTCTGGTGTACAAAAGTTACAAAAACTGTATCTAACAATTTTTTTCTTTTTATATTGACTGTGCTGTTCATAGAGTTTTCCGATTTTAAGATTGTTGCCCACTCATATGGTATTGATTTCTTTATTAAATTTACTTCAGCTATCCAGTTCGATTTATTTTTCAATCTATTTCAAATTCCATTATGAGAAACAGAGCCTTCATCAATTAGGATATCATTTACATACATTAGATCGCTTTTAATCCAAATTTTTCTAAATTAAAGTTTTATTTTCATATTTAATAAATTCAGCGTTCCATAATATTAGTTTTCGTTTCTCTGTAAATACTTTTTTTTATCTAAACCCTCACCGGTAATCTCCGACATTTATAGATATCTTTACAAAAATTTGGGATATTTAAAAGATTTTCATCGGTATTACTATCGTCACTATCGTGAATGTTGTGGCTGTTAATTCGATTTGATTGATAAGACTTGTGTTTCATACAAATTGTGTTGATGTAATGACTAGTTGCGCACAAGGCAAAGTTACGTGTTTAAAGGCGTTTCGTAAGCAATGGGTAACGTTAGTGACACTAGTTACATAGACAATTGATAGCGGCAAATCCTTGACAGTCACTGTTTTTTGTTTTAAAACACAAACCAGTTTAGAACAAAACTACTGATATATTTTTCAGGTATGAGCTTCAAATTCCCTACAAACGCACTAGCTAGTCTTTTTACTCAAAATGCCTTAAAAGCTATAAAGTAGATTCTTATATTAATCAATTCTAACCCCCCTTTTTCGTATGGACCAATGATAGAATTTCGTTCTACTGTGTCTGGTTTCCTATCCCAAATGAATTTAAAACAAACAACTGTTTCTATTTCTTGAAAACATTTTTTCGGGAACTATTTTTTATTTTTTTTCCAAAATAGATAAACAAAGGATGTGGGGTATCCCATCAATAAAACAAAATTAGTACATGTACAGCAAAAAGCACAAAAAGCAAAGGAACAGCACTTGTATTGCTTTTAGACAGATTTCTTTTCGGTCAAGAATAAATAAATCTTTCCTA
This sequence comes from Mytilus californianus, assembly GCF_021869535.1. Classification (NCBI taxonomy): domain Eukaryota; kingdom Metazoa; phylum Mollusca; class Bivalvia; order Mytilida; family Mytilidae; genus Mytilus; species Mytilus californianus. Next base: position 28,384,464 of record NW_026262690.1, on the reverse strand, counting down.
TTCTATTTTCCAAGTTTAGTTTCTCACGTTCCTCACCACATTGCCTAAAATAATATACACCTAGGTTTTTAACTGGTCTTTCGCTCCAGTTGATTCCATCAATTTTCTGTTGAATATGACGAGAACTTTCGGTATCAATCTTATGTTGAATATACCAGTTGAAAAGTCCAATATCTAAGTCGTCCGACTCCTTGGCAGAGATGTCTTGACACTGTATTGATCTATTGATCAGTTCCTTGATATGAGCTGGTAACTTCTATTTAAGCTGCTTTACGTCATACGAGTGTTGATTTTTGATATCAACTTTATTCTAACGGAAGCTAGTATCCATTCCACTTTCATCTGTTCCGTCCATTACAGCAGACACTCCTTATCGTATACCCATCTGAATTTGTTTTTTCAATGTTTTATAGTGCTATGTTGGATTTTTCACCATCATTGGTACTTGTTTTCCACCCCTGCAAAGCATATTTGGCTCCAATAGACCATTCATAAAATTTGTTGGTTGAATGACAATATCACTCTCGGGTCTCTCATTTAATTCCATAATGGCAATTGTACTGGAACAGGGTGGTATGACTGTCTTCTTCTCTTTTATCTTTTTTCTGTAGATTTTCATTTGCTGATCTTGTCTGTTTGTAGTCATAAATGATAGGGTTTCTTCATTTCTTAATTTGAAGGAAAAATCATTTAAATTAATAACAGTCTCCTGGTTTTCCTGGAAATTTATACCTAAAATAAGATTGTCTGTCATTTAGAAAAAAATTACCTATGTTATATTTTAATTTTTCTGCTATTCCTGCTTTCCTTTTTGAATGTGTTCTACTTCATTTTTATACACTGGTAATATCCATTATTTTAGGCTTATTAGTAAGCTGGTAAAAATGGTCAGAAGTTCGGCCAACATCTTCAACTCTTTGGAGTTTACAGATTTGCTGTTAAAATTCGGTGATGGTGATCTTGGCCTGTTGTCATATCTTTTACGGAAATATATAAACAAATTGTCATTTATTAACATATAACATGTAAGTTAACCATAATCTTATTCATTTTCTTAGCATAAGCTTATTATTGTTTGCACTACAATTGTCTTGCTACTATTTACACTTTGACGTAAGCTTGAACTTGTTAGTAAAGTACCGATTAAGTATACCAAGGTAGACATGATTATACATAAATTTAGAATATACAACACAACGTTACAAAAAAAATGACAATAAGTGTATGTGTTATACAATATTATATCTTCTAAACATGTGTCAGGTTTGGAAAGTATATATGAAAGTATATATGTTGGTTAGGTAATACATAAATATGTTTCTGTATATATTTAAAGTTAAATCTTTCATGATTGTTTTGTTAGTTGAGGGTTTTTGTAGTTAATTTTTTCCTTTAATTACATTATTAACTTCAACAATATTTTATATTTCTACTTTAAATATTTTAGAAATTTCGTTTTTTTTTCTTTTTGATTCAGAGATTTTATATGATATGTAGATGGAAAAAATATTAGAGTCAAAAGGTAGTTAATTTCATAGTAAGCTTCATCATTTATTGTATATCCTACTATAAAATTTTCCATATTTAGAATGTTTTAATTGAAATCTAAGAAAAAAAGTAGGCCTAATATTTTTGATATACAATTAGTATTGTAGCTGCAAGATAGAAAATGAAGTGTTTATATTCTTCTTTTATACTATAATGATTACACATTATTGATCCCGGAGTCATAAATAATAAGCAGCCGAAGACAACTGTCGAATTTGAAAAGGCTGCTTAAGGAAGCTAGACTTGCATCGAAAGGAGAAAATGCGATTAAGTTGACCAAGGGGACTCTGTGACATTTTAATTCTGATGAGACATTTATAGTAAATGCACGAACGAACTGTAAAACTCACAATCTGATATATTGCTCAACATGCCCAACGTGCAAAGAACATTATATGGGGCTAACAGGAGATGTTCTCGTTGACAGGGTCAGAGGTACAAAACAGCATATAAGGGACCCTTCAATCAGAAATGTCACTAGCAGTGAACACTTTGAACAATGCGGAATGGGAAAATTCAGTATATATCTTTTCTTTGTATTCCACGAGGGTCTATTTTTTCTTGAGTTTTACCGAAAGCTTCTGTGATTCTTTTTGGTTTTTGTATCCTTTTGACCTCAGTTGTTTTCTGAGTTATCCGAAACGGTTTACAGTTTTTACAGTTTGTTCGTGCATTTACTATAAATGTCTCTCCCGATTAAAAATGTCACATAGTCCCCTTGGTCAATATATTTGCACGTTCCACACCGACGATCTCCGCATCTTGTACCTCTGCAGTTTCTCCTTTCGATGCGAATCTAGCTTTGGTAAGCAGCCTTTTCAAATTCGACAGTTGTCTACGGCTGCCTATTATTGATGATTCCAGGATCAGTTCCTTTAGTCATGCAGATTGATGTAGAATAGGGAGATATCTAATAGCAGTGTGTAAAATATTGTGGTTTCAAAGATTGTGAGTAATGACGAATGGTATATAAAGGCAACAGTAGTATTCCCTGTTTAATAGTCATAAATCAATTTAACTGAAACAAATCCGGGTCACAAACCAAAACCGAGGGAACACATCAACTATTAGAGGAAAACAACGGAACAACATAAACACTGAACTGCTACAAAAACAAACGCCAACATACATAGAAACAGACTATTTGATAGCAACTACATCATTTTCATAAGATTAAGTTTCCTTTGGACGTCTCAATTTTGTGACTGGAATGCTGACTGTTTGAGTATTGCTGCATTACTTAGATTTTCCGGGTAATATTGTTTTAGTTCTGCAAGTCTTTACTTGCGTAGTGCTGCCTAGGTTATTATAGGGCATACGCGTCTGGTCAGATTGAAAGGAATGTTTATTTTTGAGTGTGATGGATGGCACGTTTTGAAATTCAAATATTCATGAGTGTCAGTATCTTTACAATAAAGGTTTGTTATAATATTCTCTCCTTCTTTCATAATAAAGATGTCGAGAAAAGAAAGTTGTTTCTCGTCACTTTCCATGGTGAATTTGATTGATTCGTGTAAACCATTCATTATATCATGAAATGTATTAAGATCTTCCATGGTTTTGGTTCAGAATTGAAAGAGTCATCCAGCAAGCGTTTAAAGTTTTCTTCAATATATAGACTGAAATATTCATCAAAAGATCTTTGAAGGGAAGTTTACAAACTGTTTTCTAAATAGCCCATCACCAGTGTTGTGCACGTTGGTGCAAGCCTTGTCCCATAGCTGTGCCTTTTACTTGCAGATATGATTGATAACAGTATCGTTTTCCAATACAAGTTGAAGCCCTTCTAGGATAAATTCCCTTTTAAAACGTAGTTCGATCCACAATCTAACCGCCTCTAGTAAGAGGTTGTGGGTAATATATATATAGATATATATATATAAAAAAACAGTAACAAAATATACAAATTATTCTACTATGTCAAAATGTTTACCATTATATGTAAACATTTAATTAATATTTGTCTTACAATTACTAAAATTAAAATCACAATTTGTATTGTTGATGAATTCACTTCAAGCTTTAAAAAACCAAAAGCATAGCATTTAGAGTAGGTTGAAGCTCCGCTTTAGATTCGGCTAGAATTACAGTATCATCTGCATATAGTAAAAAATGCAGTTTTATGTTAACAGTTATAATTATCCTCATTACCAAGATAAATATGAGTAGTGTTATAAGAATTTGTTATATGTCATATGAAAGAGATATGAAATCGACTGAATAATTTTACTGAAGATAATGAAAACAGTACAAGAGACATGTTTTAACCTTGTATGATTCCAACATTACTATAGGAATAATCAAATAATTGTGTACAAAGACGAACTCTTGGCATTTTCGTACATGTAATAAAAGGGTTTAAACATTTTATCCCTCATGTTCTGCTTCTTGTCTGGGTTTGGCTTTACTTTTGAACTTTTGTATTATTTCGGCTCTTTAACGTTTGCAAATGATTTCCAATTTCATTTAAATCAATATTTTTAAAAGTATCATCATGTACATCATCTTGTACAGTGTTCAATTTCTTAAAATGAACAAGAAAACATTCCAATGACATCTTATCAATAGTCTTCTGTTTATTACTGTTACTACAAGATTTATCTAACAATGCCCAATACATTTTAAGAGTCGGTATGTCAAAAACCCCTCAATCTCTTGACAACACTTATATTATACAAATTAAACTGAGTGATCAAAGTTTTTTTATACTCTTTTCTACATATTAGACAAACTAAATTACATTTGCTTTCAGTAGTTATGACTCTCCAAATGTAAATAAACCAGGATTAAAATTGTGTACGCCAGACGCGCGTTTCGTCTACAAAAGACTCATCAATGACTCTCGAATCAAAACATTTAAAAGGCCAAACAAGTACGAAGTTGAAAGCATTTGGGACCAATAGTTTCCAAAAAGTTTTGCCAAATACAGCTAAGGCAGTCTATTCCTGGGGTAAACATCTTTAGTATTTCGAAAATTCAGTTTTGTAAACAGTTTATTTAAAAGTATGACCATACCAATAATAATTCATGTCAACACAGAAGTATTGACTACTGGGTAATTTTTAGCTTTATGATCTTGTTTTCTTTGGATATAACATTCTTTATTAAACCAATGCTTGTTTACCTTATTTGAACAATCACATATTTTTCACTCTTGTTTTTGTGTACATTGCCAAAATCATGTTACAATGCACAACTAGTTGCAGATGGCAAAATAATATCATTGCATTCGTTTACAATATTGGTGACAACATTAGGTTAAGTATTAAAATTATCATCAAATAGCCAATGTTCAAATTATTCTAGAATTTCAGTGGCCTAAACCGATGTAAGAGTAACATCAGTTGCCTTCATTTAAAGAATAACCCACAAACATTTAACACTTTTTCGAATTTATTTCATTCTGTTTGGCGCTGGTTAAACATTGTAAGTAAATATTTTTTAAATTGCTGTATCGACATATTTTTCTTCTTTCTTTTTTTGAAATCGAATTCAATCAAGGGTTATAATTGGTGAATATAATATCACAGAAGATTCCGTATGCTTTTAGCCAAAGAGAAAGAGATATTTTGTAGTCAAATAATAAAAGATTAAATATTCATTTTTAACGTTTTTTATATTTTCAACACACGGTTGCCTTCCTAACTATTGATACATATACTTCAAACCAGTTGGAACATCTGCATTTTTTTATTGCTTAGTTTTCAACTATTTGAACCTCAATACGGTTAGGTCTTCGCAGAAATTTTTTTTCTCAAAGCTAGTATCCTCTGTAAATTAAGTGTTGTATCAACAAATAACTGAAATGTCATGTCTTTAGAATGAAACTCCCCATATCCGGTTTGTTTTGGATTTACCTGCCCAAGTTTTTTTTAGCCTGTACATTGACATGCTACTTTATTTAAATCCTTAAGTTAAACACTGAGAGTGCTGCGTATCTGTTGTAGTTTCTATTGTAAATTTTCATTATCTGATACTATAATGCAGTAAATTCTTTCGTTTTCCCTTCTGCTTTATTGATATTTACGATCAATTTCGTACGTATTCAATCTATTATGCTGGCATATTTTGTATATCTTAACCTCTTGTGATTTCAGGAATTTGTTTATTATTCTCTCTGGAAGTTAGTTTAGAGCTGGTACCCAATCTTGAAATACACTGTAAAAATTCGCGTACACATTCCAAAACGTTTGAAACATGATCATAAATGTCTTCTCTTACTTGCATATGATTCGGTAAAGGTTGAACACAGTTCATTTACGCCAAAACATTACATCAGTCAACCAATTCACGAAAGCGATCGTAAAACTTAAGAGTAATTTTGATTTCTGTCATTCTTCCTCCTACCTCTGCTGGAGGATTTCCCTCTTAATGAAGTACGTAACGTATAATATGAACATGCACATATGACTTATGAATTGGGAAATATAAACGCTATATATCCTTTTGGTAAAAGAGAGAATTTACTACTGAGGAATACGGGGTTTTACAATGAAAAAACTCATGTCGATACTTTTGTTAAAGACAATAGTATGAGGTCGTTCATGTCTCTCATTTTCCCAGAAAATCCCAGATATGAAGCGATTTTTTAGTTTGGGAGTATCCTAAATTTCAAGTTCATTTGTAGATATGAGATGTGAGCAAATTAAATTTGTGAGTGACAGAATATAAATCATATATCTAATCTAGAAGCTTTAGAATAGGCAAATTTTTTTTTCTGTCGTTTAGCAGGTTTTTTTTATATACTCGGCTTCATTTGAAAACAAAAACAAATGTGGCGCATTTGGTTTTTTTTATTATTAAATCAATGTGATTCATAAGCATTTTTAAGAATTCGCATCTGATTGACACCGCTAGTTGAGTATACCCCATCACAAAAAAAAATAATGTAGGTCATCTTTTACTCTATAAAGAATCTTAGTAGAAATTTTGAAACATATAGACAAGACTGCTATATATCGGTCTTTTTAAAAGGTTTTTTTGTAAATTTTTGTTATTCAATGTTAAGAAGTGAAATTTTCTTCATCCTTTTGTTATTTGATACCATCGACTGATATGAAAGTTTGATATTCCCTAGCAATCTTCTTGACTTCGAATACATAATTATCGCTTATAAAGCAATATATACGATCTATTTTAATAGCAACATAGCATACCAAAAACATTATAACAAAGGAAGCTTATTAACAAATATTTCATAATTGTAAAGTTTAAGTCAACCTTTAGTATTTTAAAAAAACTCTGATTCAAATGTTAGGTATAAAAACATAATGGCTTTGCACTCACTTAGAAAATCGGGTAGCACTGGTTTGAATGGACTTTAAGGAATTCTCATTGGATATTCCGAACATATTACAAAATTCGACATTCTTGTTAATTCAAGTTGGATTTGATTTATATCCATATTAAGTTGGACATCGAAATGAACTATACAGCATTAAAAGACTTACCTCCATGCACCGTTGTAATCTGGAACACATTTGTAGAAAATCCAGGAGTTTTGTATGATCTGATAGAATCACCGGATATGATTTGGAATTTGACTTGTAAAGAAGATAGGTAATTAATCATCAGTTGGAAAAAGTAAAGTTAAAAGTGTTCTTTTCTACCAGTGTTTAATTAAAAATAGCATATACATATTTTTGTAATTAAATCCTTTAAATATGATAACCGAAAGAATTACATTTTTTCGCCTATTGGATTTTCTACTGAATGATTTTAAGCATTGCTCGTTGTCCTGTTGATGGTTAACCAAATTAATAAACAAAGGTACAAACTTTCTGGTCCTATTTTTAATTTCCCTTTCCTTAATAGTTATGTTTCGTTGACTCCTTCTTATGGTGTACATTTTAAGTTGGTTCGATATTTCAATATATTCTCCGATTTTGACAAACCTCATGCTTTTATAACTTTATATTTTTTTACCACAGGGATACATATAGCAGATTATATATTGGTCGAAAAATTATGTCACAAAAAAAAAGAATACGGATTTTTTTAGCTTACTAAAAAGTTTGCAAATTTTTGAAAATCACAAATAAATCTGTGACATTTTAAGATACCCGAATAATCTTATGATCTGAAAATTTACCGATTTTGTTCAATTCTTTGTCATGACATTTTTATGGACTCTGTATAATCATGTTACAATGCACAACTAGTTGCAGATAGCATAATAATATCATTGCATTCGTTTAAAATATTGGTGACAACACTAGGTAAAGTATTAAAATTATCATCAAATAGCCAATGTTCAAATTATTCTAAATTTCAGTGGCCCAAACCGATGTGAGAGTAACATCAGTTGCCTTCATTTAAAGAATAACCCACAAACATTTAACACTTTTTCGAATTAATTTCATTCTGTTTGGCGCTGGTTAAACATTGTAAGTAAATATTTTTTAAATTGCTGTATCAACATATTTTTCTTCTTTCTTTTTTTGAAATCGAATTCAATCAAGGGTTATAATTGGTGAATATAATATCACAGAAGATTCCGTATGCTTTTAGCCAATGAGAAAGAGATATTTTGTAGTCATATAATAAAAGATTAAATTTTCATTTTTAACGTTTTTTATATTTTCAGCACACGGTTGCCTTCCTAACTATTGCTACATATACTTCAAACCAGTTGGAACATCTGCATTTTTTTGTTGCTTAGTTTTCAACTATTTGAACCTCAATACGGTTAGGTCTTCGCAGAAATTTTTTTTCTCAAAGCTAGTATCCTCTGTAAATTAAGTGTTGTATCAACAAATAACTGAAATGTCATGTCTTTAGAATGAAACTCCCCATATCCGGTTTGTTTTGGATTTACCTGCCCAAGTTTGTTTTAGCCTGTACATTGACATGCTACTTTATTTAAATCCTTAAGTTAAACATTGAGAGTGCTGCGTATCTGTTGTAGTTTCTATTGTAAATTTTCATTATCTGATACTATAATGCAGTAAATTCTTTCGTTTTCCCTTCTGCTTTATTGATATTTACGATCAATTTCGTACGTATTCAATCTATTATGCTGGCATATTTTGTATATCTTAACCTCTTGTGATTTCAGGAATTTGTTTATTATTCTCTCTGGAAGTTAGTTTAGAGCTGGTACCCAATCTTGAAATACACTGTAAAAATTCGCGTACACATTCCAAAACGTTTGAAACATGATCATAAATGTCTTCTCTTACTTGCATATGATTCGGTAAAGGTTGAACACAGTTCATTTACGCCAAAACATTACATCAGTCAACCAATTCACGAAAGCGATCGTAAAACTTAAGAGTAATTTTGATTTCTGTCATTCTTCCTCCTACCACTGCTGGAGGATTTCCTTCTTAATGAAGTACGTAACGTATAATATGAACAAGCACATATGACTTATGAATTGGGAAATATAAACGCTATATATCCTTTTGGTAAAAGAGAGAATTTACTACTGAGGAATACGGGGTTTTACAATGAAAAAACTCATGGCGATACTTTTGTTAAAGACAATAGTATGAGGTCGTTCATGTCTCTCATTTTCCCAGAAAATCCCAGATATGAAGCGATTTTTTAGTTTGGTAGTATCCTAAATTTCAAGTTCATTTGTAGATATGAGATGTGAGCACTAGTTGAAATTTAATTTGTGAGTGACAGAATATAAATCATATATCTAATCTAGAAGCTTTAGAATAGGCAAATTTTTTTTTCTGTCGTTTAGCAGGTTTTTTTTATATACTCGGCTTCATTTGAATACAAAAAAAAATGTGGCGCATTTGGTTTTTTTTTTATTATTAAATCAATGTGATTCATAAGCATTTTTAAGAATTCGCATCTGATTGACACCGCTAGTTGAGTATACCCCATCACAAAAAAAAATAATGTAGGTCATCTTTTACTCTATAAAGAATCTTAGTAGAAATTTTGAAACATATAGACAAGACTGCTATATATCGGTCTTTTTAAAAGGTTTTTTTGTAAATTTTTGTTATTCAATGTTAAGAAGTGAAATTTTCTTCATCCTTTTGTTATTTGATACCATCGACCGATATGAAAGTTTGAAATTCCCTAGCAATCTTCTTGACTTCGAATACATAATTATCGCTTATAAAGCAACATATACGATCTATTTTAATAGCAAAATAGCATACCAAAAACATTATAACAAAGGAAGCTTATTAACAAATATTTCATAATTGTAAAGTTTAAGTCAACCTTTAGTATTTTTAAAAAACTCTGATTCAAATGTTAGGTATAAAAACATAATGGCTTTGCACTCACTTGGAAAATCGGGTAGCACTGGTTTGAATGGACTTTAAGGAATTCTCATTGGATATTCCGAACATATTACAAAATTCGACATTCTTGTTAATTCAAGTTTGATTTGATTTATATCCATATTAAGTTGGACATCGAAATGAACTATACAGCATTAAAAGACTTACCTCCATGCACCGTTGTAAAATGGAACACATATGTAGAAAATCCAGGAGTTTTGTATGATCTGATAGAATCACCGGATATGATTTGGAATTTGACTTGTAAAGAAGATAGGTAATTAATCATCAGTTGGAAAAAGTAAAGTTAAAAGTGTTCTTTTCTAGCAGTGTTTAATTTAAAATAGCATATACATATTTTTGTAATTAAATCCTTTAAATATGATAACCGAAAGATTTACATTTTTTCGCCTAATGGATTTTCTTCTGAATGATTTTAAGCTTTGCTCGTTGTCCTGTTGATGGTTAACCAAATTAATAAACAAAGGTACAAACTTTCTGGTCCTATTTTTAATTTCCCTTTCCTTAATAGTTATGTTTCGTTGACTCCTTCTTATGGTGTACATTTTAAGTTGGTTCGATATTTCAATATATTCTCAGATTTTGACAAACCTCAAGCTTTTTTTACTTTATATTTTTTTACCACAGGGATACATATAGCAGATTATATATTGGTCAAGAAATTATGTCACAAAAAAAAAGAATACGGATTTTTTTAGCTTACTAAAAAGTTTGCAAATTTTTGAAAATCACAAATAAATCTGTGACATTTTAAGATACCCGAATAATCTTATGATCTGAAAATTTACCGATTTTGTTCAATTCTTTGTCATGACATTTTTATGGACTCTGTATAATCATGTTACAATGCACAACTAGTTGCAGATAGCATAATAATATCATTGCATTCGTTTACAATATTGGTGACAACATTAGGTAAAGTATTAAAATTATCATCAAATAGCCAATGTTCAAATTATTCTAAATTTCAGTGGCCCAAACCGATGTGAGAGTAACATCAGTTGCCTTCATTTAAAGAATAACCCACAAACATTTAACACTTTTTCGAATTAATTTCATTCTGTTTGGCGCTGGTTAAACATTGTAAGTAAATATTTTTTGTATTGCTGTATCAACATATTTTTCTTCTTTCTTTTTTTGAAATCGAATTCAATCAAGGGTTATAATTGGTGAATATAATATCACAGAAGATTCCGTATGCTTTTAGCCAATGAGAAAGAGATATTTTGTAGTCATATAATAAAAGATTAAATTTTCATTTTTAACGTTTTTTATATTTTCAGCACACGGTTGCCTTCCTAACTATTGCTACATATACTTCAAACCAGTTGGAACATCTGCATTTTTTTGTTGCTTAGTTTTCAACTATTTGAACCTCAATACGGTTAGGTCTTCGCAGAATTTTTTTTTCTCAAAGCTAGTATCCTCTGTAAATTAAGTGTTGTATCAACAAATAACTGAAATGTCATGTCTTTAGAATGAAACTCCCCATATCCGGTTTGTTTTGGATTTACCTGCCCAAGTTTGTTTTAGCCTGTACATTGACATGCTACTTTATTTAAATCCTTAAGTTAAACACTGAGAGTGCTGCGTATCTGTTGTAGTTTCTATTGTAAATTTTCATTATCTGATACTATAATGCAGTAAATTCTTTCGTTTTCCCTTCTGCTTTATTGATATTTACGATCAATTTCGTACGTATTCAATCTATTATGCTGGCATATTTTGTATATCTTAACCTCTTGTGATTTCAGGAATTTGTTTATTATTCTCTCTGGAAGTTAGTTTAGAGCTGGTACCCAATCTTGAAATACACTGTAAAAATTCGCGTACACATTCCAAATCGTTTGAAACATGATCATAAATGTCTTCTCTTACTTGCATATGATTCGGTAAAGGTTGAACACAGTTCATTTACGCCAAAACATTACATCAGTCAACCAATTCACGAAAGCGATCGTAAAACTTATGAGTAATTTTGATTTCTGTCATTCTTCCTCCTACCACTGCTGGAGGATTTCCTTCTTAATGAAGTACGTTACGTATAATATGAACAAGCACATATGACTTATGAATTGGGAAATATAAACGCTATATATCCTTTTGGTAAAAGAGAGAATTTACTACTGAGGAATACGGGGTTTTACAATGAAAAAACTCATGTCGATAATTTTGTTAAAGACAATAGTATGAGGTCGTTCATGTTTCTCATTTTCCCAGAAAATCCCAGATATGAAGCGATTTTTTAGTTTGGGAGTATCCTAAATTTCAAGTTCATTTGTAGATATGAGATGTGAGCACTAGTTGAAATTTAATTTGTGAGTGACAGAATATAAATCATATATCTAATCTAGAAGCTTTAGAATAGGCAAAATTTTTTTCTTTCTGTCGTTTAGCAGGTTTTTTTTATATACTCGGCTTCATTTGAATACACAAAAAAATGTGGCGCATTTGTTTTTTTTTATTATTAAATCAATGTGATTCATAAGCATTTTTAAGAATTCGCATCTGATTGACACCGCTAGTTGAGTATACACCATCACAAAAAAAAATAATGTAGGTCATCTTTTACTCTATAAAGAATCTTAGTAGAAATTTTGAAACATATAGACAAGACTGCTATATATCGGTCTTTTTAAAAGGTTTTTTTGTAAATTTTTGTTATTCAATGTTAAGAAGTGAAATTTTCTTCATCCTTTTGTTATTTAATACCATCGACCGATATGAAAGTTTGAAATTCCCTAGCAATCTTCTTGACTTCGAATACATAATTATCGCTTACAAAGCAATATTTACGATCTATTTTAATAGCAAAATAGCATACCAAAAACATTATAACAAATGAAGTTATAAACAAATATTTCATAATTATAAAGTTTAAGTCAACCTTTAGTATTTTTAAAAAACTCTGATTCAAATGTTAGGTATAAAAACATAATGGCTTTGCACTCACTTGGAAAATCGGGTAGCACTGGTTTGAATGAACTTTAAGGAATTCTCATTGGATATTCCGAACATATTACAAAATTCGACATTCTTGTTAATTCAAGTTTGATTTGATTTATATCCATATTAAGTTGGACATCGAAATGAACTATACAGCATTAAAAGACTTACCTCCATGCACCGTTGTAAAATGGAACACATATGTAGAAAATCCAGGAGTTTTGTATGATCTGATAGAATCACCGGATATGATTTGGAATTTGACTTGTAAAGAAGATAGGTAATTAATCATCAGTTGGAAAAAGTAAAGTTAAAAGTGTTCTTTTCTAGCAGTGTTTAATTAAAAATAGCATATACATATTTTTGTAATTAAATCCTTTAAATATGATAACCGAAAGATTTACATTTTTTCGCCTAATGGATTTTCTTCTGAATGATTTTAAGCATTGCTCGTTGTCCTGTTGATGGTTAACCAAATTAATAAACAAAGGTACAAACTTTCTGTTCCTATTCTTAATTTCCCTTTCCTTAATAGTTATGTTTCGTTGACTCCTTATAATGGTGTACATTTTAAGTTGGTTCGATATTTCAATATATTCTCCGATTTTGATAAACCTCATGCTTTTATAACTTTATATTTTTTTTACCACAGGGATAAATATAGCAGATTATATATTGGTCAAAAAAATTATGTCACAAAAAAAAAAAGAATACGGAGTTTTTTAGCTTACTAAAAAGTTTGCAAATTTTTGAAAATCACAAATAAATCTGTGTGTACTTCAGGCTAAATCTAGTGTGAAGCCATCTCTTTTTTTGTTGATAAAATGCCTTGTAATTTTATTTATTATTGTATATATTGTACATATGTTTTTCTCTTTGCCTTTTCAAAATGACGGTTTATTGAGAATAAAGATATATATGGAAGTATGATTATAATTATACAGAGTCCATAAAAATGTCATGACAAAGAATTGAACAAAATCGGTAAATTTTCAGATCATAAGATTATTCGGGTATCTTAAAATGTAAGACCGGGAAAACATGTCTCCCGTTAGTAGAGACACTGATGAAAATAGTTGAAACTCACATTTTCTCAAAAACCCAATAAGGGATATGTGAAAAGCTCTCTCTCACCGTAGAGTTATCAACTGAAACACTATAGGAGCATTTTTTTACAGTCAAGCCATCAGACTTAAGCTGATTTGATCATCGAATTTAAACTAAACTACCATTTGGAACAACTCAGAAATCAACTGAAGTCAAAAGGATACAAAACCAAAAAGAATCACAGAAGCTTTCGTTAAAGCTCAAGAAAAAGATAAAAAGACCCTCGTAGAATACAAAGGAAAGAGATATACTGAATTTTCCCATTCCGCATTGTTTTAAATTTTCACTACAGGGGGTATTTCTGATTGAAGGGTCCCTTATTAGTTGTTTTGTACTTTGACCCTGTCAACAAGGGCATCTCATGTTAGCCCCATATCACTTTCTTTGCACGTTGGGCATGTTGAGCAATACATCAGATTATGAGTTTTACAGTTCGTTCGTGCATTTACTATAAATGTCTCTCCCGATTTAAATGTCACAGAGTCCCCTTAGTCAATATAATCGCACGTTCCACACCGACGATCTCCGTATCTTTGTAACTCCTCATTTTCTCCTTTTGGTGCGAATCTAGCTTTGGTAAGCAGCCTTTTCAAATTCGACAATTGTCTACGGCTGCTTATTATTTGTGATTCCGGGATCAGTTCCTTTAGTCATGCAGATTGATGTAGAATAAGAAGATAGTAGCTGATAGTAGTATGTAAAATGTTGTGATTTCGAAGATTGTGAGTATAAAGACGAATGGTATATCATTTTAATTAGATTAAGTTTCCTTTGGACGTCTCAATTTTATGATTGTTTGAGTATTGCTGCATTACTTAGATTTTTCATGTAATCTTGTTTTAGTTCTGCAAGTCTTTACTTGCGTAGTGCTGCCTAGGTTATTAAAGTGCATACGCGTCTGGTCAGATTGAAAGGAATATTTCTTTTTGAGTTTGATGGATGGCACTTTTTGAAATTCAAATATTCATGATTGTCGGTATCTTCACAACAAAGGTATGTAACAATACTCCCCCATTCTTTCATAATTAAGATGTCGAGAAAAGAAAGTCTTGTCCGTTGTGAATTTGATTGATTCGTGTAAATCATTGATTATATCATGAAATGTATTTAGATCTTCAATGGTTTTGGTTCAGAAATTAAAGAGTCATCAAGCAAGCGTTTCAAGTTTTCTTTAATATATAAACTGAAATGTTCACGAAAAGATCTTCGAAGGGGAGTTTACAAATTGTTTTCTGAATAGCCCATCACCAGTGCTGTGCACGTTGGTGCAACCCTTGTCCCCATATCTGTCCCCTACACTTGTAGATAGCATTGATAACAGTATTGTTTTCCAATACTAGTTGAAGCCCTTCTAGAATAAATTCCCTTATAAAACTTAATTCGATCCACAATCTAACCGCCTCTAGTCCGAGGTTGTGGGGAATATATATGTATATATATTGCCACGATGTCACAGAAGCAAGGGTTCGAATCCAGCTGAGGGAAGAACAAAAATTTGCTAACGCAAATTTAAAGATCTAACATTGATGGGCTAAATTTGAAACGAATTATATATATATATTATGGTGTTAGCCCTGTATAACCACGTGTTATCCGACGGAGAATGTCTGTAATAAAGTTGTCACATGTTTAGACGTGTAGAATAAAATTAAAATTTGATGTGGCGGCATGGTAAATAACGTTATCATCCTTAACGACAGACAAAATAGCTGATCTGAATGGTACACCATCTACTTGCCACTATACATCATGTACTGTGTTACAACCCTACATAAAGCCGATGAGAAAGACCATGATGTACATCGACCACCGAAAGCTATATTTTTATGTAACCTAGGTGGTCCAGTGGTCTAGGGCGCTGGACACGGTGCAGGCAGTGTTGCCACAATTTCACAGAAGCAAGGGTTCGAATACCGCTGAGGGAGGAAGAAAAATTTGCTAACGCAAATTTAAAGATCTAAAATTGTTGGGCTAAATATATATATATGTAGAAGACGCTAAAAGACATTTTAGCGCACTTACTATCGTTATTTCATAGTTACATACTTATGTGCATGTGAATTACCTTTCTTACTTATATATACATGTGTGTGTGTGTGTGTGTGTGTGTGTGTTTGTGTTTCATTTTTGTAATTGATTACTTTTAATTATCTCAAAAATAAACATCCTGTGTGACAATATAACATATATAATGAAGGTCCAAATGAGTGTTCCATGTTCCCCTAATGGACTCCATATTTGAGTTAACTGAAAATACTTATAAACAGCCCCCGTGTCATATATATATATATATAATGATTGGTAATTTATACCATCGACCGATATAATGTTTGAAATTCCGTAGAAATCTTCTTGACCTCGAATACCACCCGATACATAATTATCGCTGATAAAACAATATATACGATCTATTTCAATAGCAACATAGCATACCAAAAACATTATAACAAAGGAAGCTTATTAACAAATATTTCATAATTGTAAAGTTTAAGTCAACCGTTAGTATTTAAATAAAACTCTGATTTAAATGTAAAGCGTCAAAACATAATGGCTTTGCACTCGCTTGAAAAAACGGGTAGCACTGGTTTGAATGGACTTTAAGGAATTCTCATTGGAAATTCCGAACAAATTACAAAAGTCGCCATTCTTGTTAATTCAAGTTGGATTTGATTTATATCCATATTAAGTTGAACATCGAAATGAACTATCCAGGATTAAAAGACTTAACTCCATGCACTGTTGTAAAATGGAACACATATGTAGAAAATCCAGGAGTTTTGTATGATCTGATAGAATCACCGGATATTATTTGAAATTTGACTTGTAAAGAAGATTGGTAATTAATCATCAGTTGGAAAACGTAAAATTTGAAGTGTTCTTTTCTATCAGTTTTTAATTAAAAATAGCATATACATATTTTTGTAATTAAATCCTATAAATATGACAATCGAAAGATTTACTTTTTTTCGCCTAATGGATTTTCTTCTGAATGATTTTAAGCATTGCTCGTTGTCCTGTTATTAACCTTGATATTCGACTTAATTAATAAACAAAGGTACAACCTTTCGTGTCCTATTCGTCGTTATATCCTTATGGTGGGTACATTTTTTAGTTTGTTCGATATGCCATTGTGTTTTCAGCGATATCTCAGATTTTGACCAACCTCATGTTTTTAAAACTTTATATGTTTTTACCACAGGGATACAAATCTAAGATTATAGATTGGTCAAAACTTTTACTAATGTCATTACCAAAAGTATATTTCTCTATGCCTTTTCAAAATGACGGTTTATTGAGAATAAAGATATATATGGAAGTATGATTATAATTATACAGAGTCCATAAAAATGTCATGACAAAGAATTGAACAAAATCGGTAAATTTTCAGATCATAAGATTATTCGGGTATCTTAAAATGTAAGACCGGGAAAACATGTCTTTCGTGAGTAGAGACACTGAAGAAAATATTTGAAACTTTCATTTTTTCAAAAACCATAAAAGGGATATGTGAAAAACAAACATAAAACTAACATATAAAACATAATAGTATAAGTCCATAACAGATTGGTTTATGGTGTCGCTGACCATATGATTATTTTATATCGTTAAAACGGAAATTTATGTATCAACAACATATAGTTTTTTTTTATGTAAAAATTGGAAATTTGATGATTTAAAAACAAATTTATGAACGGTTTTCGTCGATTTCATATGCTTCCTATACAAATGTTGACATATTATGAAAGAATTTAATAAGTCATATTTAAGAAAATAAAAGAGAAAAAAGCGAATTTCTGATATATTTTAACGAGACAAAGTTGTTTGCAAAATTTTACCAAAATCTGTGACATAGCCCATTTACTGTTCCTTAACCGTAAGCATCTGTGACTACAATAAGCTTTCTTCAAGTCATATGGTAAATGTGGAAGATGACTTTCCAATTTACCTAGACCATGCACTCGACCATATAGGACGCTGGACACAGTGCAGGCGGTGTTGCCACGATGTTTCAAATGAAGGAGTTCGAATCCCGCTGAGGGAAGAACTAAAATTTCCTAAAGCAAATTTGCAGATCTAACATTGTTGAACTAAGTTTGAGACGATATGGTGGATTTTTCTTGTTTATCGTTGGTTTATTTGGTCACATGTTTCCCAATATATGTTATGTATTTTTTCACTATTTTGACATATTGACTCGACGTTACTATTTTTAAAAATGATATTGACACCATGTTACTTAAAATAGTAACATCGAGTCAATATCATTTTCGAACTTTCACTATTTACATATGTAATAAATAAACTAAGGACTTACACTCAGTCAGAAGGGTTTTGTATGTATTTGGCTTTACAGTAGGGTTGTACAATTAGTACCCTTATGAATAACGATTGCTTGCCGAAATAGCAATACACAAAACTCGACCAATACAATGTATATAAAAAAAGTCCAGCATTTTGATGATATATGGCACATTTGTTTGTTTTCATTAAATAAATGAAGATATAAAGAGTGCAAAAAATATGATATTTTACAATGATGTCTAGTAGCTACTAACTACTGTATAAGTATTTTTCAAATTAGCCAGTCATTGTTTGAGACTTTCATACAAAGAATTGTTAGACCTTTCATGCAAATATTCTCGTTTATACCTGCCGCAGAATAACAAAGACACGTTTAGTGAGGCGTTCTAATAAAAATGTAAACAACTAAAACAAGTAAATTGTAGAACGGAATGAATGTTATATGAGCATGGCAAGTTCTTTGAGCTTGTCTTGCGAACTGTGTAGTGGGATTGCTGTTATTGACGTTTGCCCTCCATATCAACTTTTAATAGTACTTTCCTTTTTAGAATATAAATTATTGCTCATGTTTTTTTTCTTTATCAGATCAATTAAAGTAGATACTGCTGAAGAACTCCAACTTATCATAGAAGATCTCCTTCACAAACCAATTTTGTTTCAATGTTTTGTACTACATCAGACAAATGAATTCAGGGGTTATTACAATAACATTATTTGGGTTGAAGGTATGTATGAAAAATACCATTAAGTCATACTCTACTTCGTCACTACCATAGAAAATAATTTTATTATCTGAGATGCGTTCTCCTTTGAATATTATAAAACAAACAAAATGTTACTGGCCATTTTAATTGATAGGTATTTTTATTAGTATCTGTAAGAGAAGGATGAAGCCTTTGTTCATGATGAAGTACAAGCGTTAGTGAGTACTTATTATGAAGAAAGGTTTTATCATTCTCTTACAAACTTAGAATACTGTAAAAATGACGTTTACATTGGTTATAATCAAGAATAGATTTCAGAGCAATGTTTTAGATAAATGTTTGACTTCCTTATAAGCCATATCATTTATGGATTTGTCTTAGTAATGAAAGAAATGTCTTGTAATTTGGGAAAGTTTTAATAAATTGTGTTTTATACATAAGATTATACAACAGTACGATTAAATGGTATAAGTTGTATTTTCCTAATTGTGAGTATGAATGTAAATCATGTAATCGTTTAGTCAGGAATTATCTTTTGTTAATTTACAGGTCGGATCAATAAATTTCACAATTAGAGTTATAATAGAAATAAGAAGATGTGGTGTGAGTGCCAATGAGACAACACTCCATCCAAGTCACAATGTGTAAAAAGTTAACAATTATAGGTCAAAGTGCGGTCTTCAACACGGAGCCTTGGCTCATACCGAACAGCAAGCTATAAAGGGCCCCAAAATGACTAATGTAAAACAATTCAAACAGGAAAACCAACGGTCTAATCTATATAAAATACGAGAAACGAGAAACACTTATGAACCACATCAACAAACGACAACCACTGAACAACAGGTTTCCGACTTAGGACAGGTGCAAACAAATGCAGCTGATTTAAACGTTTTAACAGGCGCCAACCTTCACCCTAACCTGAAACAGTAGTGTAACATTACAACATAGAAAGACACACTATAATATATCAATTGGCGTAACTCGATCAAAAAGACATATTAACAAAACAAGTAAACATACATACACTGAACGAATAAATTTGATCTATGACACAATATAAATATAACAATATTTTATTCGACAGCCAGTATGTGAGATTATTCATTAAAATCTAAATGTGCAAATAGAATTAAAAGAGATAATCGCCTTCTAGAAGAATTTCAAAAGTTAATTTAACCATAGCCAAATATCTATGTTCTTACCAAACGCGTTCCAGTAAGCCGAGTTTTGGAAGCGTTTACGGTATTAATGTTATATTTAGTTTTTGAGATTTTTCTTGATGTACTGCTTTGATTTAGTAATTTTGAAGTTATCGATATTAACGTTAACGTTCTTGTTTTAATATTTTTTTTGTAATAAGACGATATAAAAGCTCAATAGAGCTTATGTTTTCTGTATACAAATATTCGTCTATAAATAAAGCTTTTGTACTCGAACATGATAACATAAACGGTAAAAATGTTATTGCACCGCTGTGGTTCAATTTTTTATCCCAAATTTAATTTTTATTCAGTTTAAATCATGTTAAATCCTGTCAAGCTGATAGATGTGCTGCGGGTAGTTGTAACTCATTTATAGAAATTCTTTCTTTTGAACACTTAATTTAACAATAGGATAATCCATTCCTAAGAACTTGGTTTACTTTAATTCTTAATAATTAAGAAGCATCAAATCCTACAATTCCATTGGTCGAGAGTACTTTGCTATATTCTAACTAAGACTGTTCATTTCTTTTAAATGAATAATACATGGTCAAGCCACCGTGTTATTTATTTCGATTATGTTCTAAACATGTGTACATACATATACCTAATACAAATCGCAAAGCCACAGTGGTTATCGGAGACCATGAGGTCGCTTTGGTGGGAATTTGCTACAAGTGTCCACATATTTAGGATGATTTAAAGATGTAGTGTTCAAGCATATAATACTCAATTTAGTAAAATATTCATTTTAAGGGAACATAAACACATTTTCCCACAAAGTGTTATTAACACATGACATAGGCAAAATTCCTTTGATCTTGCTGTGGTATAATCTGGATAATGCACAGGTCATGTGGTCATTAGCTACTTCATTTATACTGCACAGGTCACATGTACTGTACGCCAATGCCAGATGTTCGAATCCATTGTACAGTAATTTATGTTTGTTGATACCATTACTACTACAGATATTTGTCATTCTCCGTTTTGTAAGAAATACCAAGTGCATACATGTCAATATTCGAACATAAAAATCAGTCACTTGATAAAACATCAGAATAGAAAACAAATGTAGTAGCATTACAATCAACACAGTACCCGTCTAAACAGGAACACAGTTTGTTATTATACTCAAATGATTTTTTAATAAATATTGTCATTTCAAAAAACACAAATTCAGTGCTTGCGGTAAATGAATATAAATCATCGATATTTTCCTATTATTGTCTATCAAACATTTTTTATGACAAAAATAAATGTTCTGTAATCCAAAAGTTATGTCATAACCCGACACAGAAAAATATAGAAAAAAAAATTAATCACACAGTTCTTTGTACGGCTTAAAAAAAATATACTAACGATTTCATGTTTAAAATTAAATATTTCTAAAGTTCACAGCTTCGATACGAAATAGAAAATACAGTTCTGAAAAGAACTGTTGCTTGGAAGTCCACGACCTTTTCCTTCTGGTTTTGATTCATTAAATGCATTTTCTTTATTTTCAATATTATCCTATATAAGTAAGATTGCACGATTATCTGTCAATATTTTATCTGCTTTTTAGATGGATTTAAGCATAGAATCAGCAGGTCGTTTGTAGATACGAACAGCCTTTTCACTTCTTTGACCTGTCCTGTCAATTATCATCTGCTCACTGACTCCTGCTTGGTACAATCTTGTTGCAAGTATTCGTTTCCTTGATTGGTTACTAAAATTCCCTTTAGTTCTCCGCCCAAACGTGTCCACCTTTATGAAAAGTGATTCGTTATCATAAACGTTTGAAAAAAATTCATAACAATTGCCGGACACGTTTGGGAGAGGAAAAAATCGAACATTTTTAAGCCAAGTAAATAATTGGACATTTTGGGAAGATATGATTTTGTGGACATGTTTGTTCTTTTCCATTTAACCATGATATTTGAATAACATAAAAATGGAATAAATTGCAAAAGCAATTAAGTAGCGATCAAATTAAATGGACCGATTGAAAAAAAATTCTTTAAACACTCACGTTTCCTTTTGCGCTTTACAGAGTGGTTTGCCGTTCTTATAAATCCACAGAATCCAGCAGTACAAGAGTTTTTGCATCCATTATTGACAGAAGCAACTCAGCATGCAAACGCTGGAGAAAAATTCTGCCTTAAGGTAAAAACTATATAACTTAAGGGTTCTAGGAACCTGAATTGCTCACCTGCAAAACGTACCCGTTCATATCTAAATAGTACTGTTATCTTCAGATAAAATAAGAAATAATTAAATGATACTCCGTCGACTTAGATCCGTATGGCACATTTTGAATTAACTTCTGTTCATTTTGGAATAGTCTTGACCCCATTGAAATCGTTATATAGAGTATTACCTTTGGCCAATTTTGGAGGATAAATTTAAATTTCAGATCGGCAACTAAGTCTTACCAGGTCCCGATCCGAAATCCGCGGAGGAATCCGAATCTCGAGGAGCAATTAATAAAAAGTTTGTACGATGGGTAAGTAAAATACGGATCCGATTCCCACGGAGCATAATTCCTCTGTGGGATCCGTTTAATTAATTGCTCCTCGGGATTCGGATCCCTCCGCGTTTCGGATCGGGATTCCTGGTGTGTAAGTTACAACACTTGATACATGAACCTTTAAAGCAACACATCTATCAAGTTTAGTTTCGATTGGTTCTAATGAAACAAAGTTGTTGAAAACAAAACAAATCAGACCCATATTCTGCCTTAATGTTTTTGAATTAAAATGCTATGAAAAAAGTAAAATAGCAAAAATACCGAACTCCAAGGAAAATTCAAAACGGAAAGTCCTTTATCAAATGGCAAAATCAAAACGCAAACACATCAAATGAATAGAAAACAACTGTCATATTCCTGACTTGGTACGGGCATTTCCTCATGTAGAAAATGGCGAATTAAACCTGGTTTTAAAGCAAGCTAAAATATAGTTATTTTCAATGCAGTTGTTATAAAATCTGATTTGATGTGTTTTACGTTTTATCTTACATTTACTTTCTAACTGTACATTATATGTTTGCATGACTTTGTAGAAATGTGTGTATCAATAGGACCGTGAGGTAACGCAGAAATGTATTTAGGACACATGCACTTGTTTCTATCCATGGGAAGATCCACTATCAACGTATGTTTAGGAGCCTAAATATACGTTGATAGTGGCTCTTTCCATGGATAGAAACAAGTGCCTGTGATTTAGGAGATACAATGTAACAAACAAACACAATATTATATAACTGAATCGGTGTCAATCCCCACAGCACCAAACAACATCGAATAGGAAACAAAGACGTCAGAGTATAAGACAGCTATACAGGAATCTTCCTTCCGGAACTGAAAGTCAATAACTCAAACTACAGTAAAAAAAGACGCTTCTGAGGAATTGCATACAGACTGCCTTCATAAATTTATAACGAATAGATACTTAATGGAATAAACATTTTTAATAATAAATTAAGTGCGTTAGAAGTGCTTTACTGGATTCACATTCATCAGGAACGCTCAAAGCCAAATATTTAAAAGCCAAGGATGCAACGTTAGGAGCTAAATGGCTAAAATGAACTGAACATATACTTTTTCAACAGGAACAAGATAGCGGACATGTAAACTAATCGAAACATGGTTGTTTCAGCTACGACCAATTAAATCATAAACCAGAAATACAAACTCACCGACCTTACTTGTAATGGAAAGGGAAGTGAAGTGTACAGTTCCCATTAACTTTAATCAATAGCATTGCCCATCAATATATGCTACGAAATTAATGTTTTCACACAAAAAAAAAACAGATTTCACTTAGTTTTGACAGTCAAAATTCATCTCTTTTCGGGAATGTTTATAAAGACCTAATTTTAAAAGTCTTTTCTGTACAGAATAATTACGACCAGTTCCTTTCAACAAGAGCAAAATAACAGAAAGAATCAAAGAGCTGATAGCTATGAGGGGGAGGAAGATACCTAAAAAGGACAACTTGATTTGCATAATTTATCTTCGAAAAATAATATACGTACACATGTCTTCACCAAAACAGATTAAACTAAATATAAATATTTCCGAAAACTGTTGGGTATTCCGGCTTCCTTATGTAATAAAAACTGGCCACCACGGTTTTAGTCAAGTGTGCTGAAAGTGGGGTTTAACACCAAAAATCAATAAATCAATCATGTACTGTTATAGCTGTTCACAGTCATTTTTTTCCATTAACATATTTTGAAAAGTGCTAAATATATCCAATGTAGATTTTGAATGTTGGCAGGTATTAACAATTGAGTTTCCTCGGAAACTAAAATTTGAGCAGCACTAACCCAACAATCAGTTTTTGTCCCAAGTCAGGAACTTGTAATACGCTGGTTCCCTAGGACTGATGAAATTCCGCTTCTGTAAATAAAATTCATATGCACTGAACTAGAAAGCAAATAAATGTCTAGACACAAGAGTTTTAGGGGTATGGTTTTCTACATGTGAACTTGATATTAAGGGATTACTCCAATGTACTTCTTTCAAAATTGAATTTAGTAATGTTATCAATGCACGGTTAGTGTAAAAATACTTCTATGGTTTACGTCTCAGTGTCAGTGATATGATCATACTATTTTCTTATTTCTGCAAAGCTTTAGTAACTGGTCTTCAAAGTTTAACAATTGTTAGATTAGAGAGAGGCGAAAGATACCAAAGGGACATTCAAATTCGTAAGTCGAAAATAAACTGACAACGCCATGGCAAAAAAAAAGACAAAATGCAAACAACAGTATATAAAACACAACAAAGAAAACTAAAGATTGAGCAACACGACCCCCGTTAAAAACCGGGGGTGATCTCAGGTGCTCCATTCGGGAAAAAGGAGGGCGGGATTGTGATTACGACGATTGGAACATATTCGTCGTCACTTGTGAAACATATATTCCGTAACGGTCAACCAACTCGTGATGGCGTCCGTAAAATATTCAAAGGGATGATTTCAACTTCACCATTTGGAACTCTTGGTTTAATTACTTCCTTGTGTGCAGCAACCTTCTATCAAGGAAATCATGATAGGAAACGCAAGCCCTGGAATATCGTATCAACTGGGATATATGTACTCCATATGCATGCGCCGCTGGGATATTGCTATATAGAAATGGAAAGTTCAAAATTGGGAAGCTGAAATCATTTCATTTGTCGTAATGTTTTGTTCACAACCGGCCCTCATTGTCAATTGCTATGTCAAGGTATGAGGCAGTGTTAACTTATCTGTTGTATCCTTTATTTCAAGGTCGATGGGATAGATGCGTTCAACATAGTCACCAAACTTTCATTAATTTAGTTATTTATCTATATAGCTGAATGTAAAGTTAAAGGATAATATTAGCTTTTTTTCATTATTCCTTAGTATAAAACCAGCCTCGTATGAATAAAGGAACAAGTCGGCAAGAAGAGGAGCATAGTTGGTTCCCATGCACTACAAACCAGTAAAAGTCTGAAATGGCCTATATCTGTACTCGACTGTACTGATTTTACTCGACCAGTCTGAATTGGTCTGAAATTTACTCGATATTACTCGACTGTAGTCTGAACCATACTTAACAGTCTGAACCTGTACTCGACCTTTTCTCGACCAGTAGTACTTAACCATTTTATAAGTCTGAACCATACTCGACCACGTCTTAACCATTCTTCACCCAGTCTGAACCATGCTCGACCTAGTCTGAACCATACTCGACCTAGTCTGAACCATTCTCGACCAAGTCTTAACCAACCTAGACCTATTTCTGTATCTATCTATTGTATTTCATCAATTTAGGAACTCTTTTTAATAACAGTTATTTCCTTTGGCTAAAATGTATTTGATATAGCATTAAAACCAACATTTCACAATAAACACAATATTCATCAACACGTATTTACAATGAACATCACCTATAAAATAAAAAATAAAAACAAGATCATCAAAGGAAGTGATTTCTATTCGGATTAAAAACAAATGAAATAAATTAAGTTTTCAGTTAAGAGAAGTTTTATTTACATGATCATGTTCACATTGCATTATGTACATCAAAAATACTATAACTTCCGACCATTATTCAAATATTTTAGATGATAATCAAATTTTTTTGTATGTTTGAGATAAATTTATGGTTACTGGAAAATTTTCATCACTAACTAAAGCCTGGTATAAATTTATGGTGTCAGTCGAGTTTGGTTAATAAGGCAGTGAACATTTGTATTAAAAGCAACTTAATAAATTTTAAAAATTACATCTTTGTTTTGTAACACCAAGAATTTAATATCATAGAACTTTCATAGCAATCCTTTATATCCTTTTAAAAAAGAAGTTGTGTACCAAAGTTGCAGTAAAAATTAGGTTGATTAATTAAGTTTTTTCAAAATTAAAGACATGGCATACAAGAAGCACCTTGATAAGGTTTAATTACCTCAGTACAGGTGTGTTTTACAGGTAAAAAGAAAATCCTATTTTTCTTTAAACTCGTGTATTTTTTTTTCTAGTGAATTAAAAAGGCCTTGTGAGTTAAGTTTTACAGGGTGTTGTTTAATTTTCAAAGGATGTAATTTAAAATTTATTACTCTCTAAATAGGTGTGCTCTTTTTAACGAGTGTGCCCCAAGCAGGAGGTATTACTTTATAATTTACCCCTGATCAGAAGAATAAATTGAAAAAAAATCTTTAATTTTTTTATCCTTTTTAGATATATATATGTAAATATGCCAAATTATAATAAGAATATATTTATTTCTGATATAAGGTTAAACAATTTTAGTGATTTTGTTACCATGAAACCTATGTAGTTTTATTTAAGAAATTAGGTTAACTAAGTTTTGTTAAAAAAAAAAAACACATGGCAAACAAGATGCACCTTAATAAGGTTTTATTACCCTCGGTACAGGTGTGTTTTTCAGGTTAAAGATTTTTTTTATTGTTTTTACCAAGATTCAGACTTTAAAATTTGATAATTTGACTATCTCGATTTGATAAATCTGATAATCATTTAAGGATGTAAACATCTGTAAATAAATCTTTACTTTATTGTGGCTGTTGTCACGTCAGTTAAAAAGAAAGTTATATAAAAAGTTAAAATTAAAAAAGTAGAGGTTATTTGGTCAAGTATGGTTCAGACTGGTCGAGTATGGTTCAGACTGAAAAAATAGGTCATGAACTGGTCGAGTATAGGTCGAGTACAGGTCGAGAATGGGTTAAGACTGTTTTAGACTGGTCAGGTAATAGTTCAGACTTTTTTCAATGGCAAAGATAAGGGTCAAGTACAAATCAGTACAGTCGAGTATGGTAAAGATTGGGGTCGAGTAATATCGAGGAAAATTAAGACCAATTCAGACTGGTTGAGTAAGAATCAGAACAGTCGAGTACAGATATAGGCCATTTAGGACTTTTACTGGTTTGTAGTGATGGGAATGCCGATTGTTTGTTGAAAAACACGTCCTCCAAACGTAACAAATACGTTGTCAATCAAGAAATCAAACATCTTGATAATGTCAGTTTAAGAGAATTTTTTGTTTGAATCAGTGATTTTTTTTAAAAGTACGATTTATCCATCCCTTAGACAAGATACTTGTATCTACGTTGGCCATTCTTTTTTTATGATACAAAGCAGAACCAACTCTTTTCAATTTGTGTTTAAGTTTGGAATGGGGAATACTTGTGTTAAGTGTAGAAAAGTCAAATGTTTTAATACTATTACAAGATGAAAGAGTCTTAGATTGTATGTACTCTAACAGATCTTTGGAATTTAGTAGTATCCACATCTGATTCACGCCGCTTCTAGAATATTTAGTTTCACAATAGCTTTGAAGCCCGGCGTTGCTTGCTGATAAAATTGATGTTAATAATTTAGAAAGAGGTTTCGTGGATCACTTGGAAGACCCTGCAATATAACGTTGTTTGTAAGGCCACTTGCGTAATTTATGTATCCAATACAGTGAAGGAAGTTCCAGTTCTTCATCTTTGAATGAAATTCCAAAGGAACATAGAACATACCTATGATTATTCAGGATTTCCTCCTTGGTAATTGGCGTGGGGTATATGTTGAATTTCCTAGTGAATTGTCAATACCTAATTCATTTATCAAGAAGCAGTTTATGTTACTTGATTGACACATAAAAACGATGTTGTTTTGGGCTTTATCAGCGTGGACAACAACATATTTGTCATGAAGGTAGCACAGGTGATTTGCAACATTTTGGGTCTTTGACGATTGATGTAGCATGTATACAATACAATACAATACAAATATGTTTATTATAGTGACATTGTGTATGACAAAATATGTACAATATTGAAATATTTCAATTAAATTACACCCGGCCCAATGGACCTATAAGTCACTTTAAATAGATACTAGTATTAATTCAGAAATTTATATTTACAGACCCATTCCTTTTTTTCATTCTGATTTGTATGAACAACCTCACAGCCTTAATCCATTTGTAAAGAGAATCTACGTCTTCTTTCTCGCGTTTAACCCATTGCCTGGTACAATCCTTGACTGCAAGCATCGGTATTTTGAAGTTCTGTTTCCAATTGATGGACTGAGGCTCACGATATTTCGGGCCTTAAATAGCACATTTCGCAGAGAAGTGTTATTGACAATGTTTAGGTTACCAGTAATAACGTGGCCGGTCAGATTATATATATGAATGGGGAACTAGCCCAGGTTCAATCAGAAGGTTGGGACTTGAAGTCGTCAATATTGAGATCCTGCAACACGTGTTTATAATTGAAAATTTTACTTACTTAATATTACTTAATGTTGTTATCCGGTACAAGATCGTCTTCACCAGACTCATATATTGTGCTTTGATCTCTATTATTTCTGTTACTGCTTTTTAATAGCAATTGGTTACAAAATGATAGGAACAGACTCGTCTTTAAAATAGAGAGGAATTTTCGAGTGAACTGATTTATCATGAAGGATTTTGCCCTTGTTGATGGCATCGAACCCTTTGTTTGCAAAGGAAAGTTTTAGAAATGATCTTCTCTCCTTTTCATCTTTTCCAATGCGAACTGGTTTGCAGTCAGGATTCTACTTCCTCGAAAGTGTCTCCCCATTGCGCCATCTATTTTTTTAAAGGTTAAAATTGAAACCATTGTAGGGATGACGCGCTGTCAATTAAGCTCTTGAAAACCGATAAATTTTCCACATAGCATCATTACGATCCTTACATGACAGTTGTATTTTAAAAGACAAATGTATCTACTAGCTATTTAGCATCAAGTACACAAGTACACTTGTATGCCTTTTGCCAACTTAAAACTACTGTCAGATCGGTTGTTAGTGGGAATTTTCGAAATCTAAAGAAAACACTAAGACATTTCTAATTAAATATTTCGTGGAAGGGCCGATTAAAAATGTTCAAAGGTTGAAGACTAATTACCCTAGATAACACACATAATTTTTTTTTTTAAAGATATGCACAAAAAAGATCCACAAGCAAAGTCTGTTGTCAAGTGCGTTTATTAAATATTTGTTATTCAAACACAACTTCTCTGTTGTTATGACGCATTAGAAAGGTATTTCCATCGACCCATATTTTTCATTTCTTGGTACTGTGAACTTTTAATGATATTATATCAACATGTAGCCTAAATATAAAAAAAATAATGGAATCTGAAGCGGATGATGTATCAACTATTTTTGCTTTATACGTTTTTAAGATACAACAGTCAACTCAAACACGCCTGAATATAAAAAGGTGTACCCGACTTTCTATTTTCGATTGTTGCCTATTTTTAGGTGTTTTTTTTTTTACCGGGGACAGAGATGCAAATTAA
Organism: Mytilus californianus; assembly: GCF_021869535.1. Taxonomy (NCBI): domain Eukaryota; kingdom Metazoa; phylum Mollusca; class Bivalvia; order Mytilida; family Mytilidae; genus Mytilus; species Mytilus californianus. The sequence goes on along the minus strand of NW_026262690.1, from coordinate 28,354,589 downwards.
TGCTTTAAAAAGATCAATCTTTTATCTTTCTGTGGATTTTTTTTTCATCGGAATTTATGCTTATGCACAAAAAAGATCCACATGTATTTGCACCTAGCTCAATCGCCTGTTTTGGTAAAATTTGTCTTTGATTTAAAAGTTTACAAATATCTCGAAGCTCCATACTATCATATATAAGATGCAAAAAAAATGAAATTATGCACCTACATTTAACTTTTAAAGCCCAGAGAAACAGATGTAAACATTCAAATTTACCAACTTGACCATTTTTACCTTCTCTAATAAAGAGTTCCATTTCTTTTGTTTAATTTCAACTGGATATCAGTCTGGTTTGAAAAGTCTGTGACTGTCAATATCAGAAATGATAGCTGTAAGATAACATGCAACTTCAAACGTTTGCCTGGTTTGGATAAATAAACTTAAAATGATACACACACTAAATTGATGAAGACATTAGAAGAAAGAAAACAATGCCGCCATTTTTATGAATTCCGATTGTACTTGGAGAACGCCAACTCGGCCCGTAAACAACTTAGCCACTCTATGAATAAAAGAAATATAGTTATCAACGAAGAGAGTAGCGTCTGCAAACTGGCTCCACATGTATGGAAATGATGGTCTCTTTACATCGTTGGAGCTGTCTATTTGAGTGGTAAAAGTTTGATTTTTATAAAAAGGATCGAGTAGTAGTTGGACCAAATTGTCACTGTACTTTCAAATGTTGATCAATGTTGGTCTCACTAATTAGCGACAAGAAAAATGTTAACGTCCAGAAACGACAAGAAGAATTTTAGCGTCCAGAAGCAACAAGAAGAATTTTAGCCTTGAGAAGCGACAATTAGAAGAAAAAATAGCGACAAGATAGATTAATGAGGGGGTGGGGCTATATAATCTCCATAGAAACGAGACTTGAAAATGCCAATAAATTTGCATACCAAATATCATTGACTTAACATTAGCGGTTCATCTTAAACTGATCTAATCACAAACTAATACATGTAAACTAAGCGAAAGTATTAAAGTCAATAGACCATGACTGAGGGGGCGGAGCAAAATAATCTCCACGGAAATGAGATGTGCTAATCCTTATGCAACTGCATACCAATTAACATTGGCCAACCACTAATGGTCCCCCTTGAACTGACCTAATCACAAACTAATACATGTACACGAAGCAAAAGTTTCAAAGTCAATAGACCATGACTGAGGAGGCGGAGCAAAAAAATCTCCATGGAAATGAGATATGCCAATGCTTATACAACTGCATACCAAATATCATTGACCTACCACTAGGGGTTCCCCATAAACTGACCTAATCACAAACTAATACATGTCAACTAAGCAAAAGTTTCAAAGTCAATAGACCATGACTGAGGGGGCAGGGCCAAATAATCTCCGCAGAAATAAAATGTGCCAATGCTGATACAGCTGCATACCAAATATCATTGACCTACCACAACTGGTTCACCATAAATTAGACCTAATCACAAACTAATATAATTGTTGACGCCGCCGCCGACGCCGGAAACAGCATACCTATGTCTCGCTTTTGACTCCGTCAAGGCGAGACAAAAATCAGTTAATAAAATATTAAAAACCGCTTTCAAATATAATAAAAACTATAACAGTTCATGATTGATTGTTGGGTTAGTGTTGCTCAAATTTAAGTTCCGAGGAGACTTGAGTGTTTATACCTGCCACCTTTCAAAATCTACATTGAACATATTTAGCACTTTTCCGAAAATATGTTTATAATGAAACAAAAAACGAGTAATTGTGAACATCTGTACCAATTAATTATTGATTCATTGATGTTGGTTTAAACCACACTTTCAGCACACTTTACTAAAATCATGGTGGCCAGTATTTATTGACAAAAGAAGCCGGAATAACCACCTTCGACAGAAGTGACTTTCAAGTGAATCCTATTAATCAATTCCTGGTATATTCGCTTCCCTCAAGTTGAATATGCTGAGAAGTAATGTATGGAATTATAGAAAATTTAATTTGAATCAACAATATTTAAAGGTTTCTATGTTAAGTTTAATCTGTTTTGGTGGAGACATGAGTGAGTATATTATCTTTTTTGGAAAACAAAACCGTTGAAAGCAACATAGCAGGCTTGGTTTGTGTGGTCTGTTTTCATAATAATTCAAGTTATCTTTCATGTATCTTCTTCCACCTCAGAGCTATCAGCTCTTTGATTTTAAATGGAATAGTATTGTCTATTAGCTGAAATTTTTTTCTGAACTTAAAGTCAAGAGTCATACGGGATTGTAAGTAAACTTTTCATTTATTTGAAAGGTTTCTAAACCAATAGTTGATTTACACCACTCCTTCTGGTTAGCTTATCAATTCTAAATTTCATTACATAATTTCCGTTTACTAAATTGTACTAGTACAATTTACACAATTAAGAACAGCATTTGACAATGCTTAACATGGAAATATAACATTAACAATTTAGAATGTCTTAACCTCAAACACGCACTGTTTTCATAAGCAAATAGTATTAAAGGAATAATTTTACACAATTTTGATAGAATTATCGTTTCTGCGTACTTGAAACTTGTTTTATCAAAGTTGTCCGCCCAGGTTCTCCTTTCATATCCGCCCAGGTTCTCCTTTCATAGTAACTACTCGATTGTTCATTCTATTTTAAGTAAGGTTCATATTGCTTTGTGCTTTCGTTTTCTATGTTGTATTTTGTGATACAATTCTTTTCAGTGTCTGTGATATTTCTACCGGTAACGGTCGTGTCTTCATTGACCTAAAAACTTTTTTTTTCATTGTCATACTTTCACATTTGGTTGTAATAGTATCAAAGTTAGAGAATTTAAATATACCGATGCTATTTTTTTTAAATTTCAGTAATGGCTCCAAGTTAGACGACAGAAAAAGTCCGAACCGTTATTGCATTATTTATTATCACAGATTATAAATTATCTTTTGATATCATCTTGTTTTTTTCACATAGTTTAAAAAACCTTTACTTAATTTCATCATCGGTACATTGGTGTACGGACATCATTCGTAAATATAAATCAACCTGCAGACATCTTATACGTTCAGGTATTTCACATCCCATCTTTTATGTTAATATTCTATACAAAGCACAAAAATGTCGTCATTCACCTCAAAAGCTATCCAAACCTTTAAACAGACTTATTCAGAAGGAATATAGTTACTGTTGTCAATCATTGAAGATGGCATTTTTCGGAATTAATATCGATTCACTTATAGGGTCTTTGAATTGAAAATAAACACATTTCTTCTAATACCAGTTGTTGGCATGATACGGGTTATTTTCTCTGAGACTCGTGTAATTCATGATGGCATGGTACTAAAACCATAATGGGAGGAGTTGTGCTTAATTTTCATATGATGAAGACATAATCATTCGATCAGTTTAATTGAGGTCTTGAGCTGGCATGTCAGTAACTGCTAGTAGTCCTTTGTTAATTTATGTTGATCATTGACATTTTGCTTAGTTTCTTCTGTTACCTACTCTAACATCGGACTCGGACTTCTTTTAAACTGAGTTTTACTGTGCGTATTGTTGTGTGTTTGTTTATTCCACATTGGATAGAGGTATAGGGGGAAGGTTGAGATCTCACAAAATATATTTAACCCCGCCGCATTGTTGCGCATGTCAAAAGTCAGGAACCTCTAGCCTTTGTTAGTCTTGTGTGTTTTTTTTTAATTTTTGTTTAGAGGCCTCCGGGTTCTGGATTTTCTCGCTTCGTTTAAGACCCTTTGGTGGCTTTGGACTGTTTTCTGCTCTTTGGCCAGGTTGTTGTCTTTTTGATACATTCTCCGTTTCCATTCTCAATTCGATTATCTTTTAAAACTGCAGTTTTGTTTTTATCGCAAATCCTATAAATCTTCATACAATTTTAAATTTGAGGTAAATTTTTCAGATCAAATTTGGAAAATGTATTGAAGAGTGGTACTTAAATTATATACCGAACGAAAGTGTGTTAGCCGGAAGGGCAACGGGTTCAAAAGGAATGGGTTTACAAATCTACAACGATTCTTCACCGATACAGATCTGCTATAATCCGTCCTTTATCTGTTTATTAATACCATTCTGGTTGCTTTTCGGAGGTTCATGTTACGTGGTAAGTTTAAACATATATTTTTATGTTATCGATTAAAAACAGGCTTTTTTAAGTTCAAGTTTGGACTGACTAGGAAATCTCAAATTCTGATTTGTTTGTGTCAAAAAAGATAACGTTAATTCTTTTATCATGAAAATGATGTTGTTATGTAACTTATCATTTAATTGGTAATGGATGCAAACATTTTGATGCATGTCATATTTATGCATCGTATTGCCATGAAACCGATCATATTATAAACTTTAAGGTGTTTTATTAATTTTTTTTTTAAAAGAATTATCATACATTTCATTCAATATTTCTGCTATATCACATTAACATTCAGCCAAAATGTGTTTTGTTGTTTTAAATAAAAGCCTTATTATAAACAGCATATGTGTGGTAAATTTCAGATTTCATAGACAATGGGTATCAAAATTGTATGGAAATCCTTTTCATATGATCATTTTGCCTAAAACAATTCAGGCATTATTAAATATTGCTCATGGTTTTACAGGTACATCGAAAAATGGAATATTTCGATAGAAGAGAACAGTTAAGTGGTATACCTATATCGCTTTTAAATGAAGAGGAATAGAACATGTACTATACAGTAATACAGCATCGAAGGGACAACAGGGCAATTTTGTAGATATTTTGATTTTATTCATATGTACACTATATTTAATACATTTTAAAAGGTCATAGTTAGAATTTTTTGATATTAATTTCCTCTAAGATTGCTCTTTATAGCTCCGGCTGTATAAGAAACACATTTTCCTACAGATAACAATACCAGAGACTATAAAAAATATGTAAAAACTTGCAAATAGCTTTAGCTCTTAATGATAGCATTTTCCTTCAAACACAAGCATTTTCATTTTGGATCTTTAGTCAAATGTTTTAATACTATTTTTATCTAAGGACATCATTCCAGAACAAGAATTGTTTCAGTAAATGCTACTACATATCAATTTAGAGAGGAGGGGACTGGATCGTAACCCTATGCTAACGAAGATGATATAAAACAAATTCATTTTTTTGGCTAAAGATGAAGGACCGTGTGACTTTAAGAAAATTAAACGTTTACAGCGCATAGATCAGGATCGTAGGGATGGGTCTAGATCACACCTGCCGATAAGAAGGCAATTCACTATTTAACTAGACCAATTTTAACAGTGGTCGAAAGTAGCGCTAAAATAATCCATAGATGCTATAAATATGTATGAGACCAATTCATTACCATAAATATTGTCCATACGTCACGCAGTTTGGTATACGATGAACGTCTCGTTCTTTTTATTATGGACAATTTATATTTCTTTATAGTTTGGAGATATCTGTCATATATTTTTCATAGCAATTGCTAATGCTTTTATAGATCATATTTTTTAAGATAGGGTGTCTTATTAGAGATTGATTTCTGGTTACTTATATTTTTATATCATGTAATAACCTCTGTGAACCAACTGTGACTATTTTGGTCTTTGCCAGCTAATTGTCGCCTAGCTATTTGATTTTCGGTTGATTCCTCTGGAATTAGAGATGTACTCTACACGTAGCTTAGAGTTTTAACATGTTCTTCAATTGGTAGCATTTCAGATATCATTTTTTGAGATAAGAACAGTATCTGTTTATTACTGGTACGAGTATCCCCAATCCATATCGTAATGTGTGTTGCTTCGCATCACGGTGCGGAGCTATTAGTTTAAGTCGATATACACGCCATCTTGAAATAATTACTTATTACATATAGATTCTGATTGGTTGCTTTATGATGCGGCTGAGATACAGCAACAGCTATTGGCTTAAATGAGATAAAGAATTCTAGACTTTTCTCGTCTCAGGATAAGACATCAAATGCCGGAAAATTAACTATGTGTATTTCAGTTCCGATCAACTGTCATTAATTCATGTTTATTTTATTATGCATATATTGCACACTGAAATTCAATATTGAAATATCAATTATTAATACGTGTTTAATTGCTTTGTTAATCTGCAATATGCACGATTTGTTTTGCTTAACAATGTTCCTATACAATGTTTACATAAATGCATTATTTGTATTTTATAACTTCTTTTCAACAAGTAAAGTGAACAACATTTTAAAAGCATGGGTGTATAACGCATCTAAACACTGAACAGCCAGTTTAAAATTTCAGAAAAGTTCATCTTAATATATATACAAAAATTGATATTCCAAGTCTAAGAAATCCATTTTATATCAATCAATATATGAATATACCACGTTTCCAATATTAAATCAACAACCACATGCACACAAATTACCTTAAAATATGATAGAGCGAAGCAGTCCACAGCTTTTTAGAAAGCTAAAACTTGTATTATATGTTTTCAATGTATTAATGCAGGTACTAGAGTTCAATGCTTTTCTCCATGATACCCACCAGGTATGAGACTGTAAGCTGTTCTAGCTTCTTAATATTTTCATTGATGGTATTGATTATAATGTATTTGTGTTACTTTGATCTTTGTGTTGAAAGATGAGTTGCTGTTTGTACATTTTGAAATTTTGTATGTTTTTGTTTTAATTAACTGGGTAATATCGCTTTCTCTGTTTGTTTTTTCATCTAATAACTACGCTTTTTTGTGGTTGTAATTTATAAATAAATGCTCACTGCAACTGTATTCGAATTTTATTTTTGATAGTATTTGAGCTTTAAATGGATCTGTCACACTGTTTGTAGAAATATCTGCGGACTCACCGGGACAACACGGTATGTGACAAATTTCGATTCCTAAACTAGCTATAGACTGCTGTAAATTATATAGCAATATATATATATATATATATATACCTAATAAAGATCGACATGAAGAATTCGTCTTGACGTACAACCTGTGAAACTCGAAATTCATTTGAAAATTTTCTATTGAATTTTACAACGGATGGTGCATGTTTGTGTAAATTGTTGATAAGGTTCCAATGGCTGTCATTTATTCACCAATAATATAGCTTACGCATTTAGTATTCATGAATTAATACATCAAATGGGGATTTTGCATTTAACATAATTATGATCAGGAGTTGTCCTAGATCGAATGCTTCTCTATTCGTTTCCTCCCAAATGATCAATGGTGCATTTAAAGGTGCAGAATTATGTGCGAATCCTCCTAATACTTGCAGAGTGCACTGAAATGGCATTCTCCTTAGGCGAACTCTAGATTTTAAGCTGGATTGAATCATCTTACAAAATATGTAAAGAGTCATACGGGATTGTAAGTAAACTTTTCATTTATTTGAAAGGTTTCTAAACCAATAGTTGATTTACACCACTCCTTCTGGTTAGCTTATCAATTCTAAATTTCATTACATAATTTCCGTTTACTAAATTGTACTAGTACAATTTACACAATTAAGAACAGCATTTGACAATGCTTAACATGGAAATATAACATTAACAATTTAGAATGTCTTAACCTCAAACACGCACTGTTTTCATAAGCAAATAGTATTAAAGGAATAATTTTACACAATTTTGATAGAATTATCGTTTCTGCGTACTTGAAACTTGTTTTATCAAAGTTGTCCGCCCAGGTTCTCCTTTCATATCCGCCCAGGTTCTCCTTTCATAGTAACTACTCGATTGTTCATTCTATTTTAAGTAAGGTTCATATTGCTTTGTGCTTTCGTTTTCTATGTTGTATTTTGTGATACAATTCTTTTCAGTGTCTGTGATATTTCTACCGGTAACGGTCGTGTCTTCATTGACCTAAAAACTTTTTTTTTCATTGTCATACTTTCACATTTAGTTGTAATAGTATCAAAGTTAGAGAATTTAAATATACCGATGCTATTTTTTTTAAATTTCAGTAATGGCTCCAAGTTAGACGACAGAAAAAGTCCGAACCGTTATTGCATTATTTATTATCACAGATTATAAATTATCTTTTGATATCATCTTGTTTTTTTCACATAGTTTAAAAAACCTTTACTTAATTTCATCATCGGTACATTGGTGTACGGACATCATTCGTAAATATAAATCAACCTGCAGACATCTTATACGTTCAGGTATTTCACATCCCATCTTTTATGTTAATATTCTATACAAAGCACAAAAATGTCGTCATTCACCTCAAAAGCTATCCAAACCTTTAAACAGACTTATTCAGAAGGAATATAGTTACTGTTGTCAATCATTGAAGATGGCATTTTTCGGAATTAATATCGATTCACTTATAGGGTCTTTGAATTGAAAATAAACACATTTCTTCTAATACCAGTTGTTGGCATGATACGGGTTATTTTCTCTGAGACTCGTGTAATTCATGATGGCATGGTACTAAAACCATAATGGGAGGAGTTGTGCTTAATTTTCATATGATGAAGACATAATCATTCGATCAGTTTAATTGAGGTCTTGAGCTGGCATGTCAGTAACTGCTAGTAGTCCTTTGTTAATTTATGTTGATCATTGACATTTTGCTTAGTTTCTTCTGTTACCTACTCTAACATCGGACTCGGACTTCTTTTAAACTGAGTTTTACTGTGCGTATTGTTGTGTGTTTGTTTATTCCACATTGGATAGAGGTATAGGGGGAAGGTTGAGATCTCACAAAATATATTTAACCCCGCCGCATTGTTGCGCATGTCAAAAGTCAGGAACCTCTAGCCTTTGTTAGTCTTGTGTGTTTTTTTTTAATTTTTGTTTAGAGGCCTCCGGGTTCTGGATTTTCTCGCTTCGTTTAAGACCCTTTGGTGGCTTTGGACTGTTTTCTGCTCTTTGGCCAGGTTGTTGTCTTTTTGATACATTCTCCGTTTCCATTCTCAATTCGATTATCTTTTAAAACTGCAGTTTTGTTTTTATCGCAAATCCTATAAATCTTCATACAATTTTAAATTTGAGGTAAATTTTTCAGATCAAATTTGGAAAATGTATTGAAGAGTGGTACTTAAATTATATACCGAACGAAAGTGTGTTAGCCGGAAGGGCAACGGGTTCAAAAGGAATGGGTTTACAAATCTACAACGATTCTTCACCGATACAGATCTGCTATAATCCGTCCTTTATCTGTTTATTAATACCATTCTGGTTGCTTTTCGGAGGTTCATGTTACGTGGTAAGTTTAAACATATATTTTTATGTTATCGATTAAAAACAGGCTTTTTTAAGTTCAAGTTTGGACTGACTAGGAAATCTCAAATTCTGATTTGTTTGTGTCAAAAAAGATAACGTTAATTCTTTTATCATGGAAATGATGTTGTTATGTAACTTATCATTTAATTGGTAATGGATGCAAACATTTTGATGCATGTCATATTTATGCATCGTATTGCCATGAAACCGATCATATTATAAACTTTAAGGTGTTTTATTAATTTTTTTTTTAAAAGAATTATCATACATTTCATTCAATATTTCTGCTATATCACATTAACATTCAGCCAAAATGTGTTTTGTTGTTTTAAATAAAAGCCTTATTATAAACAGCATATGTGTGGTAAATTTCAGATTTCATAGACAATGGGTATCAAAATTGTATGGAAATCCTTTTCATATGATCATTTTGCCTAAAACAATTCAGGCATTATTAAATATTGCTCATGGTTTTACAGGTACATCGAAAAATGGAATATTTCGATAGAAGAGAACAGTTAAGTGGTATACCTATATCGCTTTTAAATGAAGAGGAATAGAACATGTACTATACAGTAATACAGCATCGAAGGGACAACAGGGCAATTTTGTAGATATTTTGATTTTATTCATATGTACACTATATTTAATACATTTTAAAAGGTCATAGTTAGAATTTTTTGATATTAATTTCCTCTAAGATTGCTCTTTATAGCTCCGGCTGTATAAGAAACACATTTTCCTACAGATAACAATACCAGAGACTATAAAAAATATGTAAAAACTTGCAGATAGCTTTAGCTCTTAATGATATCATTTTCCTTCAAACACAAGCATTTTCATTTTGGATCTTTAGTCAAATGTTTTAATACTATTTTTATCTAAGGACATCATTCCAGAACAAGAATTGTTTCAGTAAATGCTACTACATATCAATTTAGAGAGGAGGGGACTGGATCGTAACCCTATGCTAACGAAGATGATATAAAACAAATTCATTTTTTTGGCTAAAGATGAAGGACCGTGTGACTTTAAGAAAATTAAACGTTTACAGCGCATAGATCAGGATCGTAGGGATGGGTCTAGATCACACCTGCCGATAAGAAGGCAATTCACTATTTAACTAGACCAATTTTAACAGTGGTCGAAAGTAGCGCTAAAATAATCCATAGATGCTATAAATATGTATGAGACCAATTCATTACCATAAATATTGTCCATACGTCACGCAGTTTGGTATACGATGAACGTCTCGTTCTTTTTATTATGGACAATTTATATTTCTTTATAGTTTGGAGATATCTGTCATATATTTTTCATAGCAATTGCTAATGCTTTTATAGATCATATTTTTTAAGATAGGGTGTCTTATTAGAGATTGATTTCTGGTTTCTTATATTTTTATATCATGTAATAACCTCTGTGAACCAACTGTGACTATTTTGGTCTTTGCCAGCTAATTGTCGCCTAGCTATTTGATTTTCGGTTGATTCCTCTGGAATTAGAGATGTACTCTACACGTAGCTTAGAGTTTTAACATGTTCTTCAATTGGTAGCATTTCAGATATCATTTTTTGAGATAAGAACAGTATCTGTTTATTACTGGTACGAGTATCCCCAATCCATATCGTAATGTGTGTTGCTTCGCATCACGGTGCGGAGCTATTAGTTTAAGTCGATATACACGCCATCTTGAAATAATTACTTATTACATATAGATTCTGATTGGTTGCTTTATGATGCGGCTGAGATACAGCAACAGCTATTGGCTTAAATGAGATAAAGAATTCTAGACTTTTCTCGTCTCAGGATAAGACATCAAATGCCGGAAAATTAACTATGTGTATTTCAGTTCCGATCAACTGTCATTAATTCATGTTTATTTTATTATGCATATATTGCACACTGAAATTCAATATTGAAATATCAATTATTAATACGTGTTTAATTGCTTTGTTAATCTGCAATATGCACGATTTGTTTTGCTTAACAATGTTCCTATACAATGTTTACATAAATGCATTATTTGTATTTTATAACTTCTTTTCAACAAGTAAAGTGAACAACATTTTAAAAGCATGGGTGTATAACGCATCTAAACACTGAACAGCCAGTTTAAAATTTCAGAAAAGTTCATCTTAATATATATACAAAAATTGATATTCCAAGTCTAAGAAATCCATTTTATATCAATCAATATATGAATATACCACGTTTCCAATATTAAATCAACAACCACATGCACACAAATTACCTTAAAATATGATAGAGCGAAGCAGTCCACAGCTTTTTAGAAAGCTAAAACTTGTATTATATGTTTTCAATGTATTAATGCAGGTACTAGAGTTCAATGCTTTTCTCCATGATACCCACCAGGTATGAGACTGTAAGCTGTTCTAGCTTCTTAATATTTTCATTGATGGTATTGATTATAATGTATTTGTGTTACTTTGATCTTTGTGTTGAAAGATGAGTTGCTGTTTGTACATTTTGAAATTTTGTATGTTTTTGTTTTAATTAACTGGGTAATATCGCTTTCTCTGTTTGTTTTTTCATCTAATAACTACGCTTTTTTGTGGTTGTAATTTATAAATAAATGCTCACTGCAACTGTATTCGAATTTTATTTTTGATAGTATTTGAGCTTTAAATGGATCTGTCACACTGTTTGTAGAAATATCTGCGGACTCACCGGGACAACACGGTATGTGACAAATTTCGATTCTTAAACTAGCTATAGACTGCTGTAAATTATATAGCAATATATATATATATATATATACCTAATAAAGATCGACATGAAGAATTCGTCTTGACGTACAACCTGTGAAACTCGAAATTCATTTGAAAATTTTCTATTGAATTTTACAACGGATGGTGCATGTTTGTGTAAATTGTTGATAAGGTTCCAATGGCTGTCATTTATTCACCAATAATATAGCTTACGCATTTAGTATTCATGAATTAATACATCAAATGGGGATTTTGCATTTAACATAATTATGATCAGGAGTTGTCCTAGATCGAATGCTTCTCTATTCGTTTCCTCCCAAATGATCAATGGTGCATTTAAAGGTGCAGAATTATGTGCGAATCCTCCTAATACTTGCAGAGTGCACTGAAATGGCATTCTCCTTAGGCGAACTCTAGATTTTAAGCTGGATTGAATCATCTTACAAAATATGGCAGCACTGTAATACCACGATAACTCTTCATTCAGTCTAGAAATCAAAGAGCTGAAAGCTCTGAGAAAAAATGACGCCATTGTCTCTAATATTGGGATATTTTTGATGCAAGCCTTGATTTTTACATAATTTACCTACTGAATCTTAGGAGACTTTTCAGCTCATGGTATGTAGGCTGACTGACAATAGAATAGATATGAATTGTTTTCAATGTCTATGGCTTTTTTATTTGTTTGTCAAGATAATATATGTGTGAAGTGAAGATGACTACTGGTTGTTCTTTTGTACAAAGAAATAGCTCGAGACTACCTGAACGATTAACAATATTCAAAGTAATATGTGAATTTGTTTCTTGCAATTTCATTATTCTTAGTCAAGGGTATATTAACAGACTATCCCCTTCTTTGTAGAATTAATTAACAAAATGATTATGAAGAGCCTGTAGTAAGCAAGCTCTTAAACCCCACATAGTCCTTATTTAAGAGATAAGTTACAAGTGACCTAGTGACCTTGTTATTTCTGTTACTTGAAGCATGATTCATTTCTGTAGATTTAGACAATAGTATTGTTATACTAGTTTGACAATTACAAACATAGGGACAACATTTATACAACCAAATTTTATTGTTGAGATATATATATATATACACCGAAATCTTAAAATGACAACATAAATTATTGCAGATTTTTTTTTTTCAAATTATTTAATGTTTGTTAGTCATTTATTTCAAATAATTAACCCGTACTAAAATAAGGAGATGTGGTATGATTGCCAATGAGATAATAGTCTGATAACTATCCACCAGAGTCCAAATAATGTGGCTGTTGGCAGTTATAAGTCACTTTACAGACCTCAATAATCAACAAAAGGCACCACAGGAAAAAGAAGAGTTATTACAAGAAAATATAAGAAATATAATAATAATAATATAAATAAGAAATAAGAGAGACAAAAAAGACAGGACTAAACCATTGGACTAAATATAAAGTGCTCCATTACTAGGGCCAGCAGAATTTTGAGACTTAGGAACAACAGAGTAGATGTGGGGACACCACATATATAGGCCAATCTGCCCTATTTGCTACCACCTATTAAAATTAATGCTTAGGATGGTAATTAAACTCATGTGCATTTTATCTGTTGTTCTCTATGTACATATATGATATATATATAATGCAAAAAATGCAGCTGTAAGGTAAATATGGTAATTTACATCATTATAGCCTCATTTTTTTATAAGGACCTAGCTAGACCTATTTCTTAGGCAAGGTAATTTATATAACTCTGAAAGCAATACAATCCCTTTGTAAATACTAATTATATCTGCTGTTAAACAACTATAACAAAATAGTGGTTATTTCTAGGTATACAGTACACAACACCGTGCATTTTAAGTAAACAAACATCAATAAACAACCACGTGTTTGTCTGCTGTGCTTGAATTATAAAACAACCCATCAGCTTTATTTACACGAATGTTTGCTAAGACAGACGGTTAAACATGTCTGTTTACATTATAAGTTTTATAAACAATTATTTGTTGTTATGACTTGTGTTTGCATTGAAATATAATGAAGATAACATTGATTTTTACCGTAAAAAATTGAATACACAATATTCCAGAGATGTACACACCAAACACATCCTACTTTTGTAACGATGGATGGTAACGTATAGCCACTTATATAACAGTAAATGCAATTGGATAAGCTACCCGAAACAATAAATAATTTGCATATTCATGGCCGGACACGCAATTGTGTCAGCTTTTGTTTTGATGGAAAAAATGTAAACATTGGAATCCGCCATTTTGACGTAGGAAACAAACTTATTTTCAATCTTGGATTAAAGGACATTGCGCACATTGTCAGCATATCATGCATAATCAGTCATGTAAAACTATATCTTTTAATTAATTTCAAACAGAACAGAACATTGTTCTCAAAGACGACGAAGAAAAAAAAAATAGATGGCGCTGTTTATGGGCGTGCACATTTTACATACGGGTAGTTTTTGTGTCGACAGATTGACCTTCATCTGTCAGATTCAGGCGTTTGCCGTTCAACTGTCTGCAGCTATAACTTTGTAAACAAAATACATACGCACCGCGTGGGTATAACCGTATTACTAATTTTCGATTCTTAAAAACTTCGTAAATCTTGATAAAGAGCATTATCTTTTGTATGGTTATCAAGATGATTCCGATTATTATTTTTTTAATGATTTTAAAGTTCAACTGACAAGAAAGGTAAACATTCTTTCAAGAACTATTTTGTCTAGCGATTGGTTATCATTGGTATGTAAAAAGTCCAAAACCATAACAAAACGGATCTATTTATATTCTGATTTTTTTACGGATTGTAAAGACATGCACATAAAAGCGAAAGCTCGTATAAATATGAAAAATATACCAAAGGGATAGCTCAAAATACCATTTCATAACAATAAACATATGGACAGGTTAAGAATGCAATTCTGTATAGGTGTCAGACCACCAATTAAAAATCCTTATCTGTTCAACCAAATTTTGCAATTTTCACAGCTTTCTAATTATTTTACCTTAAGTTTAACTTCATTGAAACCAGGTATATCCTGAATTGTACATGTATCAGCTTTCTGCATGCCAATTTTCAACATACCTTTTAAGCCTTCTAAGACAAAAACTGACCTTCAAAAAGAGGTACTCCAAAATTAATCCCTAGTTTTCTGGAAATCTTAAATTAGTATACAATGGAGCGCATTAATCCTCAATTTTTAATGCAAACTCATAGACAAGTAAATTTTGGCTCAAAATGGTCTAAATATATTTCTCTTTCACCAAAAGTTTCATTTCTGTAAATTTGTTGGTTAGTTTAAGTAAACAAGGACATCACTGAAAGCACTATTTTGTGTCAGAGTAGGGCTACTTTTACATACGTTCTAAATTGGAGGGAGTAATTGTTGGTCTGACACCTAAAGAGACAAAAAAGTTTATCAGAAATTTTTTGTTTTGCTTTATTCTTAATCCTTAGTCAATTTGTAGTTAAAAACAGCCTATCTGAGCATAATGGGACTTATATTACAAATTTCACAGCTCAATTTAAACTGACTGTAATGTATGACTTTGATAGAAAATAATTGAAAATTTCATTTTGGACTACGAGAACATAAACATCAGTTTTTGTTGATTTTTCCTTGTCTGTTCTAGTACTTTAAAGACTTTCCACAATTTTTACAATGAGTCTATTATAAAATCCAAGGTATTGAAGAGTCAAGGAATATTGACCCCCCTTTTTTCACCTGGTGTCAGTAATGGGACTATTAACTGATCAAAAGTGCGGTCATGGTCATTTAACTGTTTTTATTTACTATCAGTCAATCAAATTTAAGGTATAAAACTTTCATTTGAGATTATAAATGGGATTTTTGTGAGTTTATGCAGTGTTTACATCAGGCTATGTTATCTGCCAAATACTTTGTATGACGCAATGATATGAGGGGTAAAAATCAAATAATTTCATTAAATCTTCATGACGACAATTTTTTTGGGGTAGTAAACAACCTATGTTTTAATGTTTAACACCACAGAAACAACTTACTGTTCATTTATAACAATTTAGGACATTTTTTTTATATGAAAGCATATTGTCAGGATGGGAAAGCTAAAAATAGCACAAATTCAGGTTTAAGGCTCTAAATTTGCAATATCTGACTTTTTGCCCAAAAAAAGATTAAAATGTGGCTACTATCATTTCAATTGATCAGTTAAGACAAAAAAATAGATCGTTTTCTGATTTTGGGGTTTCACCGCATTTCGCTTAAAGGTGTCAGACCACCAATTACATATCCCTATCTGTTCAACCAAATTTTGCAATTTTCACAGCTTTCTAAATATTTTACCTTAAGTTTAACTTCATAGAAACCAGGTATATCCTGAATTGTACATGTATCAGCTTTCTGCATGCCAATTTTCAACATACCTTTAAAGCCTTCTAAGAAAAAAACTGACCTTCAAAAAGAGGTACTCCAAAAATAACCCCTGGTTTTCTGGAAATCTTAAATTAGTATACAATGGAGCGCATTGATCCTCAATTTTTAATGCAAACTCATAGACAAGTAAATTTTGGCTCAAAATGGTCTAAATTTATTTCTCTTTCACCAAAAGTTTCATTTCTGCAAATTTGTTAGTTAGTTTAAGTAAACAAGGACATCAAAAGCACTATTTTGTGTCAGAGTAGGGCTACTTTTACATAAGTTCTAAATTGGAGGGAGTAATTGGTGGTCAGACACCTAAAGTACATAAGTATGTAAAAAACGGAACCGAGTACGGAACGCGGCTTTTGGAAGCGGTAAATGACTTCTGGTCAGCGGTATAGGAAAATTGACAACGTCATTTTCCAAAAAAACCTTTGTTTTTGAATACTGGAGATAAAAGTGCTGTTTTGAGTAAATCTGGAATTTATCTTCTCTGCAGATGAAAACCATCACTTTATTAACTAGTCCTATAAAGCCATTTTCTGCATGTATAAAATTTTCAATAGTCAGGTCAAACGAGTCTGAATTTTTTCCCTTTTGTCTTTGAATTCAAAACGTTTCCATTGATATGAGGCATTATAATTTATCAATACAGGTATATAGGCTTACCTTGTATTTATTTTATTTCAATGTTTTGATTATTTTATTAACGTTAAAATCCATTTCAATTTTTTACCAAAGATATGACTGAAAACATGTCATTTTGCAATGCTGTACGTATTTTCCACCTTGGTCATTTTATAACCCACCATTGATTTTTCATGTGAAAGTCTAAACGAGTTCCAAATGTCAGAAATAGGTAAAAGTGTGAACTACTGCTCGCGATCGCTAATACACCCTCTTTAAGCATTCGGTAAAGCATTATTGATGAGAGATTAATCTAGCTGAAACCATGTAATACGGTATAGCATGCTGACATGAAGCCTGATAACAAATTTCAGGAAGCTATGTCTTGAAGTTTCCTAGAAAAATGCAACTAAAATTTCATACTTGACCATTACGTTTAGAATTCTATATCAGTATTCGGTAAACATGAAGTTGATGAGCGATGTATTTGAAAACATGTAACACCATTTGAACACAGTACAGAATGCTGTCATGAAGCCTTATAACAAATTTCAGGAAACTCTGATTTGTAGTTCATGTGTTAAATTCCACAGACATTTCATGGTATAGACGGACAGACAGGTGTGAAACAGTATACCCTGTCATTCGGAGCGGGATATAATAAAATGCAGATGAAATCAAAGTTCCGTCTAAGCAAGGCGTAAATGTTCATGAAATTCGCAAAGTTAAAGTTGCATTAATTATATCTGTGTTTATTTTAATTCAAGTGACTCTTTCACATCTAGCTGTAATATTAAAATTTAGTTGTATATTTTTAAAATCCACTTGTGTCTTTTTCAGTGCTTTTAACATAATTGTGAAATAAATAATACCACTGAACTTTTCTGGATTTACCTTCATCAGGAACGCTCGAACCCAAAATTTGATAGCCATTCAGTTCATAAAACAAGTTCTGTGCCACTAAAAGACCAGGAACTGCATAACAATTTAGAGCATGAGTTCACCCCTGGTTTTTTATGATTAATGTTTATATTTTACTTAATTTTCATTGTACAACAAATGTATCCTTTTTTAAACTATTGTTCATCTTTTGTCCTTTTTATTTCCAGGGAACCAGAGTTCACTCCTCTTTTTTTTTATGAAGTTCATGTTGCTTAGTTTTCAGTCTTTTGTCAAACCATACCCAGTAAAAATTAGACAGAACTGTAACAAAGCTTTATTAATGAACAGTAAAATATAAGTTTCCGCAAATTCTTCATATTTTGCATTTCCCTAAAAAGTACAAAGAAAAATCAACACAAAATCTATTCAACTTCACACAACAGCAAATTAAATAAAAAATTGCATCATGCTTTAATTTTGCAGTTCATGCACTTTTCAAATGTTTAAATTCAAAGGATATAACCAAAATTTCATTTTTCTAACAATTTTTTCTCAATAATTTAATTACTGGGACTAGTTCATCTATAAGTCCTAGAAGATAATTAATAATCTTAATTTTTTTCATACCAATATAACCCCATTCCAACTAAGTGAACTTTTATTAGTAATTCTTAAAGTATACTATCGACACAGAAATATCTCTCGCCTGTAGGAGTAATACCACCATTGATTTTCCCCAATTAGTCTTTGTTAAATTGGCACTTTTCAAAACATTGTGCAGAATTTATCTTTGTATCAAATAAAGAAATACTTGGCATGAGTAAAGTTTTATCCTGTCCAGTACTACAGACAAAATTTCACATAACATTTCATTGCATATAAGATAATAACCATCACTGGAAGTTAACCAATCAAATTTTCACCCCTTTTTTTCCCGTGTACAAGCTTTAGGGAGCTACCATTTGATTTTTATGGGGGTGGGGGGTGGGGGGGGGGGGGGGTGCGGGGGGGGAGATGGCTGGGGGGGGGGGGGGGGGGGGGGTGCTAGGATGAAATTTGAAAAAAATAGGCAGGACAGGAGTTTTGAGTAAAAAAAAAGGCAGGATGAGCAACTTGGTAAAAAAAAAATTCAGGATGACAATTTGTTTAAAAAAATTCAGGATAGACTAGTAAAAAAAAAAGGCAGGACCGAATAGAGTAAAAAATAAAAAGGCAGGACAGAGATTACAACTAAAAAAAAGCAGGACAAAATTTTTCATCCTAGCCCCCCCCCCCCCCATAAAAATCAAATGGTAGCTCCCTTAGTGACCATGTAACCTCAAGTTTCCAAAATATTCTATAGAAACACCAATTAAAAAAAAGAATGGTACTTTCATGCACCCAAGATATATGTTTATGACTTATCAATTTTTTCCTGCAATGGAATGCAGGGTTCACTTCCTACAACTGTCAAATTCAAGGGAATATTTTTTTCGACCCTATTTCGTATGAAAAGGGATGTGACGTACTATGATTTGGTGGTATTACACCTGTAAGTAATTTTGATAATAAGAAATGATGAAATTAAAATGACAAATACTTTAACATGTAAAACTATGTAAAACGTTTCAAGGTCAGGCTCATTTAATCTCCATGGATGTGAGATACTTATCATATGTGGTTCCCCTTAAACTGACCTCATTACAAACTTTTAGCATGTAAACTATGCAAAAGTTCCAAATTCAACCATAGTTGAGGGGCAATGCCACATTATCTTCATGGAAATGAGATGTTCAAATGCAACTACAACTGCATACCAAATATTATTGACTTACCATAAGTGGTGTATTCTAAACTGACCTGATCACTAACTTTTACATGTCAACTATACAAAAGCTTCAAAGTCAATAGACCATGACAGAGGCTTGGGGGCCACTTCAATCATTTTGTGGTAGGGGTGGGCAGCTGAAACATACAGTACATATTTTGAATATCAAAAATACATACCCTATGATATATTTTTTTACAAAAAATCCATAGCAATGAAGATTAAGCTATTTCACAGAGAGATGAAAAGATTTGAAAAATATTTGATGCATTTCCGACAGTGGTTTTTATTGCATCTGAGAAAAAAATCGACATCTGATGAGTTTCAGATACTTGTGATTTCATCAGCAGCCTTGTCATATATTTCATCATATTTTTTCAACCTTTTCACATATCATGAAGCTGGAAATAGTGATATATTCTAGCCACTCATCCCTACAACATATTACAGTTTGTATCCAAGATTGTCAACGCTTGAAATTTCATGAAACTATATTAACTTTACACCTGCTATAAAAATACATTAATGTGGCGTCTCATTGACACTCATACCACATCTTCTTATTTCTATATAACATTTCAAGATCAAAAATAAAAATAAAGTACTAGATTTTCTTTTTTAATGGATATAAAGATAAATTTCTACCAAAACTCTTTATGAGTAATCATAATAAAAAAAAAATATGAAAGTTAGCCTCAAATTGTGTTGAACATCTGATATTTTCTAACATCTTTGTTTTAGAAAAACCTGATAACTTTTATCACATTATTTCTAACAGCCTTTTAGAGAAAAATACAATATGGGTAAATAATTCACAAATCATAACACTTCAAATAAATAAATAACAAAATATAACACTTCAAAGTTAATAACAAAGAAGAGTCAAAAGAGCTAGTATTGCTCACCTGCAACTGTTACTTACTTACTATATAAATAAATGCATCATAGAATAGATACTAGGATTACAATTTTGTACACCACACATGTTTTGTCTGCAAAAAATTCATCAGTGACGCTCAAATAAAAAAAGTTAAAAAGGCCACAAAGTTGAAGAGCATTGAGGACCCAAAATTTCGAAAGGTTTTGCCAAATACAGCTAAGGTAATATATTCCTAGGGTAGAAAATCCTTAGTTTTTCAGTTAATTTATAATTGTGACCATATAAATGATAATTCATTTCGACACAGAAGTACTGGCTACTAGTTGAATCTGAGTGAAATGATGTATGTTCTCATTCTTCAGCAAATTCAGTCAAACAATTTTCAAACTAGTCACCAATGTGGTGATCAAGTCTTGTTTGATTGATAGGTCTAGTTGTTCCACAGAACTGTATCACAATGTAGAAAACTCTTCCAATGGTACATTGAAACGTCCCGGCGTGCACATGAATTTAGGAGAAAAAACAATTTAATCTAAATAAATTAAAAGAACTGGTTAAAAGCATATGAATCTTGTAATTCTTTCTTCAATGACTTGTAATTGAAGATGAAAGTGACAAATTTACTTTTAATCAAATGGTATATTATATATTTGTTTATTCCCCGTCAAAGTCTGAATCTACTGTGAATTCTATTCAGTTTCCTATTGTTAAAAGTAATTCGTTATCTGCTGAGATACGATATCTGATTTGCATTTTTTCGAGCGAAAACGAGACTTTTAGCGATCCTAGATTCCGTCAGCGCCGTCAACATTTACGTTCAGTCTGTGGTTAAAGTTTGTTTGTCAAACTTTCCTGGAATTTTATGAAAGTTAGACAGAAGCTTTTATGACCAAATTTAAGACAGTATTTAGAGCAAAATTTTGAAAATATGTATTTTTATTTTATTGATAAATGGACGTAGTTTTTTTTACAGTTATTATTTAGACACAGGCTAAGGTTAATGTTTTTCAGACATCAATAACATTTTTCAAACTACATGAAATTTTACGAAAGTTTGACACAAGCTTTTTTATGATCAAAAGTCAGTATCCAGAGCATAATGGAAATATATTTTTAATTTTTCCCTATTTTACCGATAAAAGGACTTTGTTGTTTTATAGTTAATAAGAAGATACAGTTTGAGGTTAAAGTTACACATCAATTACTCTGTCAAACCTTCATCTAATTTTATGATAATTTTGCAGAATCTTTTTTATGATTAAGAAATAATGTCTGAAGCAAAATTTTGAAAGTATTTTACTGACTTTTTGCAATTAACAGACGATCTGGTATTAATTTATTTTGACATGATAAATTTGTACACTTGCATAGATTGTTATGAAATTTGGAAATAAGCTAATCTTAAAGATCAAGAAAAAGCACACACAGAAACAGTTTGATTTTTTCTTAAATCCTGTATTTGATTGCATGATAAATGGATTCACTTTTTACAGTCAACATTACACGTTTACACTGACAGCAGCAATCCCAACCAGACACCGGCCGTTCCACGAAACCCTTTTGAATTTTTATATTACACTTGACAATCTTTGATAATCAATTATTTCATGTGATGTGTTCATTAACGGAATTTGCGCATAAAAATGGGAGAAATTCAGATGAAGTCATAATAATTAAGAGAACGACAACATTGAAATGGAGATTTGGTTTTTTACTGTCTCTAAAGTTTTGGATTTTTTTGTCAATTGATTGTTTTACCCCACATCTATTAAACATATTTTACAGCAACTGGTTTGGACATTTTTCTCTAAGACCAATGATTATTATATTCCAATTAAACAAAATAAATAAATTAAACATAAAACTAAACAAACTAGACTCTAAATTATGTTGCTATTGATGAGTTTTTAATGACAAAAATGGTATCTCTTTCTCGATAGCATGTGAACTTACGAGGGCTTTTCCCCATCGAACCCATTACCAGGAGGTCCTCTGTCCTGGACCTGCAGGGGGCCCTCAGGCCCCTCGCCTAGGTTCGGGCGTACACTTAAAAATGGCCTATTTACGCCACTGCATTGGATATAAATTTGACAATCAATCAGAAACATTCCTACCAAACTAGTTCATAAAAGTTAAATCAATTATTTAAGAAATCTGTTTAATACATGTATCTTTTTTGTATTTTTTAAATTTCTATTTAGAGTAATAAACAAGGTATCACTAACCCTGACAATGATGTTGAAACACTGATAACATGATAAAAACAAACAAACAATTTGAGGTGGAAAAAAAAATTGATCAGACAGATGATGGAAGCCAAGCAATGGCAATAGCTCATACTTGTCATAAGGCCAGACAAGTTTAGAAAGACTTCTTAACAAATCTGATTAAATGCATCTCTTGTAAATGCATCTTTACTGGATATAAATGTAAATGCACCTCAAAGCCTGAAAATAGCACTTCATTCTATATAACAAAATAATAAACTACATAAAAGCAATCAACAAAAATAAAATAACAAGGAAAATAATCACGATACATAGAAACAATAAAAATACTATTGACAAACTACGAACATTTCTACCTTAATCAAATAAGCACCGTTAACTGATGCTAGTGACATTCGGCCCAGTGACCGTAGATATTTATTTGTTGACAATTCTTTTTCCAATATACTCCTCTCATTTTTATATATTGCATATGATATCATGGAATACTTTTATTCTGGGATTGTGTATAAGACACAGATATCAGATTCCTCATGGGCTCTGGTAAATTAAGACACTTCAGCAGTAAAAGTGTTTTTATACTGATGAAAATTATAAAACTTGTTTAAGCACTGTAAATGACCTTTTTTTTTTTTTAGATCTTTAGATAATAAATAATTTTGCCTTTAAAATAAAAAGGTGCATATGGAAATTTTAATCAACACCATATTTAACAAAGGGGAATGAGTCATTCAAATAATTTTGATTAATATCAAACCCCAAACAAATCCTTGGTAATTCAACCTATCACACATATATAAATCAATTGCATTCTGTGCATTTTTGTTTCACATGAAGTTTGCTTAAACTACACAATATAAAAAATTATACACAAACAAAAATATTTAGTTTGTATCACTTTTTTAAAGTATGCTTATTTCTTAGTCTCATTGTTTTGTTTTTATAAACTTAATTTGACTTATAAAAAATATTGCAAACAAAAACTTAACAAGCAAATATAACTGACATATAGACTGTAATAAATTACTTCCAATAATTAATATTAGGTTACTTTACAACTTATATAAGATTAACTGTCATATATGTTAGTGCATCGAATATCCATAATAATTATAGAAAGACTCTTTACTCTTACATACCTCAAATTATGTTATAAATATCATGTGTAGGCCTAAAATTGTATTTAAAATTAGGCAGCTTATATATATACAATGTATATATATATGTCAGTGGAAATATATAACTCATATATAAATATGAATCAATCAATTACCAATTACTTTCTTAACATTGATGACACTGGCGATGCAATGTAGGATCTCTTTCAATACACAACTTCTGTCACAACCAGAGGAGAGACAATAATTTATGACTAATATTTCATAAATAGTGAAAACTGAGCAAGAATGTTCTTTATTTAGTCTTTATTTATTGCTAAGATTTTATGGCTGAAGTAAAATAGTACCTTTTGCATATAAACAATGATATATATATAAATATAATAATATAATAAGATGTATATTTCTTTGATTTACTCATGTTAATTAAAAAAATAAATTGAAATTTTAAAGACATATATCTATTGAAAGGAAATCTGAGCCTAATTGAAGTTACTTACAAAAACTTAATTGAATAAAAAACATTTGTGCAGATGTAATATTTGTTCCAACAAATTTGAGTTATACCAAATTCCATAGTCCTGGACACAAACACAAAGCACTTATGATATTATTTTTGGGGAAGAGGGAAATTTTAAAAATTAAGTACATTAGTAACATTTTTACAAGCATCACCATTTTTTTACATCTGCAACAAGATTAATAATAAATTTTGAAATAATAAAAAAGAAATTTTAAATTTTCACAATTCTCCTGATATTTTTTTCAAATCAGAAAACATATTTATAGACATTGAAAGTAATTTCCACACCTACAC
Source organism: Mytilus californianus (assembly GCF_021869535.1). NCBI lineage: Eukaryota > Metazoa > Mollusca > Bivalvia > Mytilida > Mytilidae > Mytilus > Mytilus californianus. Next base: position 28,329,886 of record NW_026262690.1, on the reverse strand, counting down.
ATTCGTAACCATTTCAGAGTTCTTACTATAATTCATGTTGTTAATAAATACTATAAGTAATATTTAAAAAAAAAACACTTGAACTATGATTTTGAAGACATTATACAATATTATGTCTCATCTTTTTATCAAAGTTAAACACTTATAAAGATGTGCAAAAGACTATTGAGCAGAAGCTATGTAAATTTTGCATTAAAAAAGAGTTATCACAGACATCAAATAATTGCAAAGTTCAACCTTTTATGCCACAATTAATCTTTCTTTTTTTCTGTTACTTTTACTTTTATTATGGGTTCTAATTCCTTCTTTGGCTTATCCTGTTTCTTGTCTTTATTTATCTTTCTATCCTCATCACCATTTTCGCTGTTCTCTTTTTTATCTTCATTGTCTGCATCTTTCTTCTCTTTCTGAAATTTAAACAGAACAAATTTTACATTTTTTACCTATAAGCAAGATCAGGAAATAATTAAGTATCAAAATCAGATTAACCCCTTAGAGTTTATCAAAATTCTGTTACATTTTTTGTACTCCAACAAATATATATTTCATATAAAAATGAATACAATGCAACTAATTCACACTAAAGTGGTCAGAATAGAGACAAACAATAACAATCTGCGGCTCTTTTCACAAAAAATCTTAAAGAGCAAAAATACTCGTAAGTCATACACATTTCAGTATAACTTACGATCAATTTTAATCCTAAGAGTTTTTGTGAAAAGAGTCGGTGGCCTTTAAAGGTTTAAAAGTTTTACGACATTTTTCTGCTATTCAAATAGAAACAAATTTTATGATGGAAGAAAAAAACAAGATTGAATGCCAAGATCTATTTCGTTGAACACTATGCTTACAAAGTGAATACTGGGTATGCTCAGAAAATTTCTTATACAACAGGAGTTTTCTCATTACTCTCTTATAATATGCCTTAGATTATTTCCCTCATTCAACCAACCCTGGCTGATATCCCACAAAAGTATAAACAGTTATCACATGACACATGATTTAATGGTGGATTGAACTTATCCAATTGTCCTGTGATTATAACAAACAAGCAATTCTGTGTTGCAGTTAGAAGGTATTCAAAATAATCTTAAATTTAGTTTAAAGAAAAAAAAGATAGCAACTCTTTCCACAAAGAATCTTACCACTAAAAAAAATACTACATGTAAGTCTTAAACATTTCAGTATAACTTATGATCATCAATTTTAAATGCTAGATTTGTAGTGTAAAAGCTGCAGGTTTCTTGTTCTTCTTAGATCTGACATCAGTGTAATCATAAAACACACTTCAAAATAAAATGTTTGATAACTCATAAAACTTCTTCATTTTGTGTAATAATGTAAATAAGATCTGATTAAAAACATATATGATTTTGGTTGTGGTAATTACAAGTATTCTTAGGCCAGAACAAAAGGTGTTAATGATGATATTTTACAGTAGATGCTATGTGATGGTTCACAATTACACTTTATGCAAGTCATGCTTAAGGTTGCACTTTGTAAATACAGCTGTTTCACAAACCACGCCTCTTTTGGGGAGATATATAATATTCATAGATAATTTGTTTTGTTTACATACTGCACTACAAAAGTCTAAAAGTCTGAAAAGACCAGTTTTTGTCTTAATTTGCATGAACTTTTACTCGACATTCTCCAAAAGTATGAATTGTGTCTTAATTTTTCTTGACAAATTCTCATTTATATTAAATTTGTATGAAATTTACTCGACATATTCTCGACATTCTGAATATGGTCTTAAAATTTCTTGACAAATTCTTGACATTTGAATACTGTCTTGAAATTTCTCGACATATTCTCAACATTCTTATTTTTTCTCAGTATGGCTTGACATATTCTGAACATTTTGAATCGTGTCTTAAATTTACTTGACAGTTCTGAGTTTTACAAATCATGACCAATATTCATGATATAACTTTAATCTTTATTTTTCTTTATATGATATACTGTTGTTTCAAGTTACACTTCTTTACAACAAAAATAAAAGTTGGGCATGTAAAATAATTGAAAATTTGGGTATATAAATATTTTTACAAATGCAAATATGGCTATGAAATCTTAAGTATAAAATAATTCAAATGTGGGTGTGTTGATATAAAACAATTTCAATGTGGGTTTTTAAATAATCACAAATTTTGATTCCTAAATCTTATAAATTAAATGATTCAAACCAATCATACTGTAGACATATTTCATAAAAAAAATTTCATTCTACATTCATAATATTCAATGTTGATATGGTAAATAATTATTATACCAAAATGTGGTTTATATAAATAGCAAATTATGATGATATACAAATCATTCATTTAACAGAAGAAAAATTTGTGTAATGTCATCTGTTGGAACATATTAAGTTAAGGATGTTCCCCATAAAATTAAGGTATTCCACACCCCAGAGTACACGCAACTGTCAAATAGAAGTTATTGCTTTACCTGTAATCAGCCATACAACTTATCAGTTGACTGACCATGCAACTACATTTTAAAAAGTTTGTTGATAGATGAAAATGAAAATCATCATTTTGATGAAAAAAAATTGAATTGAAATGGATTTTCTTCATCAAAATTATGAAGTTAATTATTTTAACATAAAAACAAATTGAATAATTCCCAAAGATTAAAAGAAAATTATTATCTACTCCAGGAATAATAAAAAAAATGTATTTATAATGGGTCCCATGATCCCATCAATGATTTCTATAGAAATCATCGGTCTTATGAAATGGTTCTCAAACAGACATGCATAATATAGATCTAAACATTTTTTTTTCAGAAAGGAGTTATCACAAATATTTATTTTTGATAAAAAATTATAAAATTCAACACTCAAATTTGAATAAAAAATGTTTTTGGGTTGTTCTAAAAAATGAATAAGGTTTTTGAATCAAGATGGGAACAAATTCTTTGACCTAAACGAAAGCCCCCCCCCCCCCCCCCCCCCCCCCCCCCCCTCTTTTTTTAGCCACACACACCCAAAAGATGAATTGTGGGGTCCAAAAGAGATACAAGACACCTATTTTAGCAAAGCAAATTTGACTGGCAGTTTTGCGAACGGCAAAAATCTAAATGCTGTTTGTCAATACCTTCGACTTATATTCCAAGTGAAAACAATTACTTAAATGTTTAATAAAAATAAATCAAAATTAAACTACATGGGGGATTATTCAGGGTATTCCAACTTAGTTGCACCAAAAGGGTATCTTACTATACCAAATTAATCCTTGATTCTTCAAAGTTTAGTTTAGCCATAATAAAAAGGAGTATACAACAGCAATAGAATGTCATAAACAGTGCAGAATAAGTCTGTTCACATTTCAGGCGAATTTTATACTGTTGAGATAGTGTCAAGACATATTTAAGACTGTCAAGAATGTGTCGAGACATATTCAGACATTATTTAGAATGTCAAGAATATGTCAAGACAGATCGAGACAAATTTAAGACAGTCAAGAATTGGTCGAGACTAATCCAGACTCTTATCAGATGATACAGGAAGTGTCGAGAAATTTTAAGACAATGTTCATACTGTCAAGACACTTGTCAAGAAAAATCAAGAACCTTATTAGACAAATTCATACTATGTCAAGAATTTTTAAAAATTATTCAGACAAATTAAGAATGTCGAGTAAAAATTCTTGCAAATTCAGACAAAAACTGGTCTTTTCAGACTTTTTGACTTTTGTAGTGCTGGTTCCCAGATATGATCTCTATGTTTCATCTCATAGAGACATAACTTGGGAATGTTACCAGTATAAACAAGCATTCTGAGAGTATTGCATGGCAGTACATAGCTATATATAGTCCCCTACCGGGTAAAAAATCATTATACTGGAACAAAATGCTAACTTGTTCTATAACTTGTCATGGTGTAAACAAAAAGAAAATATCAAGTCAATATCTTCAAGCATGATTAAAAACAGTGTGGAAAACTGATTATATGAGTTAAATTTTCAAGTCCAAGGACCATAACTCTGCACAAAAATAGCCAAAGCAAAAATTTGAACTTGATCTGTAACTTGTCATGATAAAACTATATACCAATTATCAATCAATATCTTCAAGCATGATGAAAACAAAAGTGTGGAAAACATAAGATATGATTGATAGTTCTCTAAAATTAGATATGATGTAATACAGTGTATATCTATTTTCAAATTATAATCAAATATAATTAACAGTTTCAAATATTTTTTCATTCATTTGTCACAAACTAATATAGATTTGTAACTTATCTATAAAATGTCAACAATTTTTATCTGTACACAATGAAATTTAATAAAATATATACATTAATAAAAACAGATTATTATCTAATTAAAGGATTTCACTTCATAATCTTTTTTTTATATATAAATAGCATTCAGAAAATTAGTTTATGCAAAATAACAAACAAACCTGCCAAAAAATTCTACAAACAATTTACCAAAGAATGTCTTTAAAAAATGAGTTATCTCCCTTTGTACAGAAATATGGTTTAACATAGTACTCTAACATTGGATAACTCTGGACTCAATTTTCAGACCAGAACAAAATTTGAACTTGATCTATAACTTGTCATGATAAAACTATATACCAAATATCAAATCAATATCTTCAAGAACGAAGAACAAAAGTGTGGAAAACTGATTTGCCGGACTGACGGATGGACAGACTGACGGAGTGCAAACCTAAAGTCCCCTTCGACTTCATCGGTAGGGGACTAATAAATAGCGGCTGCCTTGAATTCTGAGGAAGACCCAAAGTGAAGGGAGGGGTAGTACAGAATTTAGTATAAGTTTAAACACTTTACACTCTTACAAGTTCGGGCATATAAATGTTGAAAATATGCAGCACAGCTCTATATTTTGACCTTTGAAAAAAATAGTAGTGCATATGAGCTTTCCATTCTAGGATATAATTTTTTACGAAACTGCATAGTAAAAGTGGTACAGTTTTACCTGTAAAAGGGGTTCCTATGGGAAATTGCATTGTCTATATTTACAGAAATGCAACCTTAAAGTGTACATGAAAAATGTGCATTCACATATTAAAGCAAATAACCATTTTACCCTTACTGGAATTTCTTGCAATCTTTTTGATTTTGAAGCATCACCTGTCTGGAGACCTGAAATTACAAATTTGTTTTCTGAGAAAAAAAAATCTTTTAAAAAATCAATTTGATTTTAATCATTTAGAATTATGCATACTTCCTTTTCAGCAAATATGTAAATTCTATGCTATTGAGTATCTTTTTAAGTTTTATAAATTTATTAAGAGGGGTAATGTGATGTGATTTTGTTTCACTAGAACATACTTCTTGTACACATTTATATTTCATTGAGTGAATGCAATATATTGTTTACCTCTAAATATACTATCGGATCCATCTATTATTGTAATTGTTGATTATTGTACAAAAATGTAAGATTTATTAATGGAATTTTAAGATATGCTGCATCAACATATTTGTTTCTAATCTAAAATGGAAATTCTAATACCTTTAGTTACCTCGGGGTACCCAAATAGAACCTATTTGGATAGTTTTTTTTACACCTACCACGTGTAGGTTTATTTAGGAAACGGACAAAAGTTTCCATTCTGATTTTTTGGAGATGTATCCTTATTTAGTATATAATTCCACAAATTTAATTTTGAATTCATACTTTATCAAAGGATAAAGGGTTTGAACCAACCTACAAACGACCCAAGATTCTGTAATGAGGAGTACCTAAATTGCAATCTGATCATGCTTAACTTCAGATCTGTAAAAATTAATAACTGATGTTTTGTTTTAATCCTCCACATCTTTAGAACAATTTGACAAAAGTGCCTGCTTGCCATGCATTTTGTAAGAAATGATGCCGGTGAAATATTCTAATTGCATTTTTTAAAAACTTTTTGTGTCACAAAGATGTTTCCATAGATTTTACTTTTTCAACTGGATATTTCATCTGTTGATATACATGATATATATGTGACAGTTTTGTGTATATTTAAATATATTTTGCTATGTTGAAAGATCTGCATAGTGGCATAACACTATTAAAATACAAATAAGAAAACTTGTCAGATATCTGCTGCAATATTGAAAAACTTTAAACATTATTTATTTTCAAGTATATGTTTAAGGCTATACATTAATAAAACGTTTTTGTATCTATTATTTTTACCTTCTTTGATATAATAATTTACATAATCCTGAGACTTGAGAACAGCACCAACATGACGTGTATAATTTTGCACTTTTCCAGTTTCCGGTATGTCATCTATTTTACCATGGTAACTAGGTCTATATCTGTGTATTACCTGTAGTTTGTCTATTGGAAGAGTTTCCTATAATGATACATGTATATCAACATTAAACAACAATATCAACATTAAACAACAATATCAAAAACCTTCATTTAGAGATTTGAAACTTTCTCTGCACAAATAAAAGGGTGATTTCCTGAAAGATTTCCCTACAACAAAAGTGAAACCCATTAATCTAGGAGTCAATTTAACATACAATTTCAAAGAGAAAAAAATAGGTTGAACTGTTTTAATGAATGTCTCCCCTTCATCTGTAAAAGTCACTTCAGTAAAAAAAGACCTAACAAACACATTCAAGTGAAAAAAATGCTAAAAGAGTTAAAAAAAATCATCATTAAAAGGTATTTTAAACTCCTACAAGGATCATTTAAATATTTCTGCCAAATTGACTTACTTGTAGATTTTTTGATTGGGTCATTCTTACTGCCTAAATTTCTCTCTATCTGTTATTGTTTTCAAGATTAATAACCAAAAACTGTGAAATTTGCAAAAAAATGACATTTTAGGGGCAAAAACTCCAAAGTGGTTTTCCAATTTTTCTGAAATATTCTGCAAAAGATAGATCAGTTTTAACCATTGCAGATTTGCTTTAACTGCTTTAGTTTTTGAGATACAAACCAAAAACAGCATTTGATCCCTATGTTCTATTTTTTGGCAACAGCTAGGGCCATGTTTGTTGATGGATCAAATCCCCGGATACCATTTTTAAATAATACCATAAGGAACGTTCAGATAAAGTTTGGTGCTATTTGACCAAGCAGTTTCAGAGAAGAAGATTTAAAAAACTAGAGGCTCTAAAGAGCCTGTGTCGCTCACCTTGGTCTATGTGCATATTAAACAAAGGACACAGATGGATTCATGACAAAATTGTGTTTTGGTGATGGTGATGTGTTTGTAGATCTTACTTTACTGAACATTCTTGCTCCTTACTACTATCTCTATCTATAATGAACTTGGCCCGGTAATTACAGTGGAAAATACTTTGTAAAAATTTACAAAAATTTACAAAATTTATGAAAATTGTAAAAAATTGACTATAAAGGGCAATAACTCCTTAAGGGGTCAATTGACAATTTTGGTCATGTTGCCTTATTTGTAGATCTAACTTTGCTGTACATTATTGCTGTTTACAGTTTATCTCTATCTATAATAATATTCAAGATAATAACCAAAAGCTGCAAAATTTTCTTAAAATTACCAATTCAGGGGCAGCAACCCAACAACGTGTTGCCTGATTGGTCTGAAAATTTCAGGGCAGATAGATCTTGACCTAATGAACAATTTTATTCTCATCAGATTTGCTCTAAATGCTTTGGTTTCAGAGATATGAGCCAAAAACTGCATTTTACCCTATGTACTATTTTTTAGCCATGTCAGCCATCTTGGTTCGCGAGCAGGGTCATCGGACACATTTTTTAAACTAGATACCCTAATGATGATTGTGGACAAGTTTGGTTAAATTTGTCTTAGTAGTTTCAGAGGAGAAGATTTTTGTAAAAAATTACAAAAATTTACGAAAAATGGTTAAAAATTGTCTATAAAGGGCAATAACTCCTTAAGGGGTCAACTGACCATTTTGGTCATGTTGACTTATTTGTAGATCTTACTTTGCTGAACATTATTGCTGTTTACAGTTTATCTCTATCTATAATAATATTCAAGATAATAACCAAAAACGGCAAAATTTCCTTAAAATTACCAATTCAGGGGCAGCAACCCAACAACGGGTTGCCGGATTGGTCTGAAAATTTCAGGGCAGATAGATCTTGACCTAATGAACAATTTTATTTTCATCAGATTTGCTCTAAATGCTTTGGTTTCAGAGATATGAGCCAAAAACTGCATTTTACCCTATGTACTATTTTTTAGCCATGTCGGCCATCTTGGTTTGCGGGCGGGGTCATCGGACACATTTTTTAAACTAGATACTCTAATGATGATTGTGGACAAGTTTGGTTAAATTTGTCCTAGTAGTTTCAGAGGAGAAGATTTTTGTAAAAGATTACAAAAATTTACGAAAAATGGTTAAAAATTGACTATAAAGGGCAATAACTCCTTAAGGGGTCAACTGACCATTTTGGTCATGTTGACTTATTTGTAGATCTTACTTTGCTGAACATTATTGCTGTTTACAGTTCATCTCTATCTATAATAATATTCAAGATAATAACCAAAAACGGCAAAATTTCCTTAAAATTACCAATTCAGGGGCTGCAACCCAACAACGGGTTGTCCGATTCATCTGAAAATTCCAGGGCAGATAGATCTTGACCTGATAAACAATTTTACCCCATGTCAGATTTGCTCTAAATGCTTTGGTTTCAGAGATATATGCCAAAATCTACATTTTACCCCTATGTTCTATTTTTAGCCATGGCGGCCATCTTGGTTGGTTGGCCGGGTCACCGGACACATTTTTTAAACTAGATACCCCAATGATGATTGTGGCCAAGTTTGGTCAAATTTGGCCCAGTAGTTTCAGAGGAGAAGATTTTTGTAAAAGTTTACGGACGACGGACGCAGGACGCAAAGTGATGAGAAAAGCTCACTTGACCTTTCAGGTCAGGTGAGCTAAAAAAGTTTATAACAACAGACTGGCTAACAACGAAGACAGACGCCAAGTGATAGCAAAAGCCCACATGGCCTCAGGTGAGCTAATAAAATCAATTATTTTACCTTGTCAAAAGTAAAGTTCATTGCTTTTGTGTCAAATATCAAAAGCCTATATCAAAGGAGAAAAGGAGTTATGTTCTAGACACGAGATCTATCTGGCAATAATGTATCAAATTTTAGGAAAAAAGTTTGTACTGGGTGTGGAGAAAGGAGCTTTAAAAAAATTTTTGATATAAGTTTTGAGACTATACGTACATTCTATTCAAATGTTGGGATTTTTATTTTATAATAGTTTGGCATGTATAACAGTTAAAGGAATTGTTTTTCAGATTTTCTGTTAGACTTTCTGTGCAAGAGTTGTATGCTATGACATAGTCCATTTACTCCTTAACCTTAAATTGAGAACCAATTCATTATTCTACATGACTATTGCAAGAAAGTATTTAAATACTTACAAATACTTTAGTGGCATTGGTAGCTAGTCTGTCCACTTCTTTGTATAGCACCATACGTCTGCTTGTATGAAGGATTTTAGGATTGATACATTTTGATTTATCCTCATTTTGGCTCCCTTCCCCCTTCTCATTGTTGTCTTCTTCAAAAGAACTAAAATTCACAACATAAAAAAAAGTTTACAGAAAATTAATGTTGCTTGCATGCCACTCTTAGCCATGATTTTTTTAATTTTTTGTAAACTTGTTATACATGTATGCTTAATTGTCTCACAATTTGTTTGATTGTTTGTCTGTTTGTTGCCGTTATATGCAATTTTCACGAACCTTGGCTATATGATTGTGACCAGTTTTTATGGGTTAAGTAAACCAGAGTACTCTCAAAGAACCACTAACTTTAATGGCAGGAAAACAGATAATCCTTGTCAATAAAGATCTGAGTCAAACTCACATTGCCACAACAGGGTTCAAACTCACAACCTCAGAGCTGACCATCTGTTGATCACTGTAGATGTGAGCATTAATGCTGATATATGTACATGTACATACCACTAAAATGTGATATACATATGTTACCTTTCACAATCTCAAATGTCGTTTTTGAATAAACAAATAAAAAAGTAACAAAGCAATTATTTGTAAACAGTGATTTTATGCCTTGTCAGTAGGCAAAGCCATTCAGCATGCTGTTATGACTACTTAATTTTTGTTATTTCCATATCTATGTTGCTATTCAAACTCTTAAGAAATTCCAGTTCTGTATTTTTATGAAATTGAAAAAAGATTTGGCACAAGGTAAAATTTGATTAGAATGTATAAATATCATCATAGTATTTTACTAAATGATATCAAGTTTGACCTATGATATTATCAAGGAAGGCTTAACACAATTATATTTGGATAAAAAAATCTAATTGATACAATAAACAGATTACCAGTTGCTTTAGTATTTAGTGTAAAATTTTAGCTGGTTGACAGTATATGAACATTTTTGGCTCATACTGAGTACACAAACATAAACATTATAATATTCCTTTCACCTTTCCTCTTAAAATGACATAAATTAGATTTTTTTTTCATACTGAATACTGCATACTACCTTAAATTAAGACAGTAAGGTTGTTGGGCTCCAGGTCGTGAATTCTATAAAATTGTAATACTTACTTCCCTTTCCCTTTGGTCTTTTTCTTTTTAGGATATCTTGGACTATCTCTGTCCCAAACATCATAATCTAGTACTCTGTACATAAAATCATATCTATACTGAAAAAGAAAATGTTAATCTTTGAGCTCAAACAGAGTAAGAAATTATTATATTACACCATTATAATGAAACTACAGGCTTCGGAGTGAGTAAGCCTGTCTGAATTTATGCCGTTTATCTGGAGGAATCCCTTCAGTTGCAAATAAGTACCAAGCTGACAAAAAGTTATTTCATACAGACATTCTTAAAAGGACAGAGAACTATTTCTTGCCAAGGATCTTACAGAAACCTTTGTACTATCTTCAATATCAAGAGGTCAAGAATCTCATAAACATTGATAAAAGACATTTTTCTGCCCATTTTTTGCAGGATTTGTTCAGATACCCCAGTTGCAGCAATGTTGCATGTAGATTGGCACTATAGTAACAATGTGTAAGTATCCTACAAAGAACATTCAAGTCATATTTGGTTTCACTTTGTCTAATGTAGTTCCCAAGTAAAGAGATCTACATATTAGCAGCGAGTTCCAATGTAAAATTTGTAGCCATAAAAGTTATATAAGTACACCAGTATGACAAGTAATAACACTTCAAGTACCTCACAAATATTTGTTTTGATCACATTTGTATTTATTAAGCGATGCTGTTCACAGATGATTTTCTTAATATTTACAGTAAATTCAAGTATTCACTTTTGGTGGCAGTATTGGTTAGAAACATCAAAGTCTCCTCCTAATTCAATATCACAATAAGAATATAAATTGCTGTAATTCGTTTTAATTGGTTCAAAAGAGATTTTTCTGCATTTTCCCAAAGGTTTTAAGTTTAATCTCTACTTATGTATCAAAAGCTGTAAGAAACTTCTCTGTTGTATTTGATTTCAACTGGTGTATAGCGTTTATAAGAAAGAAGATTTTTCCACATACTTTAATCTGTAGGATACTGACATAATCAGGAACCTTGTAGGTAGTTGTTTAAACTTATAACTATGTGGTGTTTGTTATTTTGTGATTTTAGTAGTGATGGCAGATTTTTGAAACTTTAGTCACTGTCATATGATATTATTATAAACAAGATTTTCAGCTTTGGGCCAATTTAGAACCTGATAAAAACTAATACATCTATTTCTTTGTTAAAGACCAACAGTATGCTGAAACTCTATATGTCTTCTGATATTTTGTGTTACCGTGTTGTTGTCTTACATTACAAGAGTTTCTGATGGTAATCACCATTTTAAGCAATTGTCCATAAAAAAATTTGGTCAAAAAAAATTTGTAATATATATAAGATCATTTACACTGAAATAATAAAGAAGAGAGTTCCAATGTCCCCCACGTCGCACATTTTTCATTCATCCAAGGGCAATTACTAAAAAAAACTTTTTTTCTGTTCTTTAAATTTTTTTACAAATATCTTAGAGAAATTAAGGCACGAGAGCAAATACAATGCATTTCCAATATGATTAATATTTCCAAGGGGCATATCTCTTAAAAAATATTAGATTGGCTCTGATTTTCTACGTATCCGAGACATTGCTGATATAAACCTTTGATATAAATTTGATAAAAAAGAATTGTACACATGAGAGCACTAACAATGCAATTTTCCATATAAATAATATTTCCAAGGAGCATAACTCTTTTAAAAACAATTGGTCCACACTGTTTTTCGAACTTGTCTGAGACATTGCTGATATAAACCTATGATATAGGTTTCATAAAAATCTGGCAAGAATTGTACACATGAGAGCACTAACAATGAAATTTTCCATATAATTGTATGTACGTAAATTCCTCCAATATGCGAAGCACTCTTCAAGAGCTGAGAGGGTACAGTGGAATCTGTGTACACTCCCTATAAGGATTAATGGAGATGTGTCACTAACTTATATACAACTCACCACCACCGACAATCCCCAACCCAATGCCAAGGGAGTGTTAGGACACTGGTATTATGGTGGAGGAAGCAGAGGTACTCGGTGAGAACCACCGGGCTTCTCGGTGGAAACAGACAAAACGAAAAAGATATCTATAGATTAATCTCCAGGTCAATGCCAGGGGCCACTTTGAGCAACCGGGGCCCTCAAAGTACTCATTCTAGTTTAAACTCCGGTGCATGGGTACCAGAGATGTGTGTTAGAGGGTGAAAATCACCTTACTAATATGTTCAGAAATTTCCAGTGCCCCGAGTCAGGATCTAACCCGGGACCTTCAGCACTGTAGCCATTGGTCTTAACCACTAGCCACGAACCCACACTAATTACACATAAAATATTTCCAAGAGGCATAACTTTTTATAATCCGCACTGATTTCGAATTTGTCTGAGACATTGCTGATATAAACGGTTTAACAGTCAGGGATATAACTCTATAGGGTTATTACAGAAAAATAACATACATTTGTTATTGTGGACTAAAAAGTCGAAGAACTGTTATAACATATGTATGTTACATGTTTCATAGGGACAATATACATCATTAGTTTAGTTAAAATGTATACAAGTTCTATTGATATTACTATTGTCTTTATGTATACTCAACTATAGAAAGATATAACAGTTCACAGTTTACCAATTATGCATACTACACCTATGTTATTACAGAAAAAAATGCCCGTAATAACTAAAGGGTGTTATCACAGCTTCTCTACATCACTCCAAAGCATTTGACCAGACATACATCATGCTTAATTACAATGTATTTTAATTTATTGTAAGAAATAATGACCAGAGCATGTAATGAGGTTCTGCGCAAGCTTCCCAGTAATTCCCAAGTGTCTCATATAATAAGTTACATTCCTTTAATAACTAAGCCTTGTTATTACAGCTAAGTTGATCCCTTAAAAGCCTCATCTCATTGATTTACCATGGTTAATCAAAAATGTATTAATTTAATTAAAACATTAGTTATCAAGGCTATGTATTTAGTTTCTGCGCAACGTGTCAAGAGTTCCCTAGAGCCCACTATAGATTAAAATATTTTTGATATATTTTACTAATAACAAACATATGTTATTACAGATTTAGAAAATTTCAGGAATATAGAGTAGACAACTCATGAAAGTATCTGTAATAACACATGTAAGTTATTTTCTGTAATAACCCTATAGAGTTATATCCCTGACTATTTAACCTATGATATAAGTTTCATAAAAATCTGGCAAGAATTAAAATTGAGAATGGAAATGCCAGGGAATGTGTCAAAGGACAACAACCTGACCAAAGAGCAGAAAACAGCCCAAGTCCACCAATGGGTCTTCAACACCCTGCACCCGGAGTCGGGCTTCAGCTGGCCCCTAAACAAAAATGTGTATAAGTTCAGTTAAAATAGATGTCACACTAAACTCCTAAACATATAAATGAACTAAAATTAAAAATACATACACAACAAACAAAGGCCAGAGGTTCCTAATTGTACACATGAGAGTGCTAACAATGAAATTTTCCATATAATTAATATTTCTAAGGGGCAGAAGTCTTTTAAAATAAGTTGATTGGCACTGATTTTCGAACTTGTGCAAAACATTGCTGATATAAACCTATGATATAAGTTTTGGAAAATCTGACAGGGATTGCACACGTGAGATTGCTAACAAGACCGGACAGACGCCCAGTATTTTTATGTCGCCCGCAATGCGACGTGCAAGGTTAAAATAAAGTGGATGAAAGCAACTATAGGCAACTGTACAGCCTTCAACAATGAGAAAACCCCATACTGTATAGTCAGCTATAAAAGGCCCTGACATGAAAAAAAGAAACAATTCAATTTAGAAAACTATCGGCCTCATTTAAAACAAAACAAATATGACAGACATGAATCAAAGGCAAGATTGTACTGTAGGCTCCTAACTTGGGACAGGCACATAAAAATGTGGTGGGGTTCATCATCATATTACTTATTTTTCCCTTGGTTTCTCAACCATTTACCAACTTAGTTCAAAATATGTCACTTCATGGGTACAAAAAATATGAAAAAAAATAATTAAAATTTTCAGCTTAACATTCTGCTACATTAAGCAATCAGTAATCAATCAATCCAAAGCCAAGAAATCATTCAAATGTCTCTAGTGTTTCAGCGCTGATCAAGTACCTAAACTCTTGGCACCGCAAACTGTTCATATATATCACTTTATATCAAACGATCACCTTATATATATCTATATTCTATAAATAATGGATTAAATGTATAAACCATGGAAAATTACCAATCAATATCATGGATTAAAAATTTAAGGGAATGAAGAGTGCAAACAATATCAATGTTTTTACTTAAGTTCAAGAAGTAATATTAATAATGAATATATATATATAGACAATAACTGTTTAGTGTCTTTAAATATCAGCTGTATTTGTACGAGGCTAAGAAACAGGTGTAATGTGAGCTGTAGCGAGCTATTACTCCTGTTTCGAGCCGAGTACAAATACAGCTGATATTTAAAGACACTAAACAGTTATTGTCTTTATCCTGCAATTAAATTTGTACATTTTTCCCATCCAAATTGTTGAATTTGTTTTTGAAAGAAATCGACATAATTTAAACGCAGACCGCAATGAAGATCCCAAATTGAACTGTAAACAGTAATTTGACATAATCGTTCGCTCGCAACAGAAGCAGGATACCAGGAGACTATATACGTCTAGTATATGTATATCGCTTCGTGTGATCTGTACACCTTTATCAGTATAGTAGAAAGGTCGATTGCAGGATAAATTCGGTTATCGTACAGATATTTGGACGATATAATCTCTGAAAACAATCAATAAGTTATCAAAATAAATTTATACATCTCAACTTATTCCAACATTATCTAACTAAAGTAAATCCAATTTGATAGTAACTAGAATTTCTCATGGTGATCCAAATAGTAACATTAATGATACACAGAATTTCTTTTCCTTTCTTATTTAAACAAGTGTTATTCAAATCAACATCCGAAATCATTTATCAGACTCAAAGTATGGTATTTACTCATTGTCGAAGGCTGTATGGTGACCTATAGTTGTTCACTTCTACATCATTTGGTCTCTGGTGGAGAGTTGTCTCTTATTCTAATATCAGTTATGTATTTTTTATTTATGATATCTCAAATTTTCCATTAACAATATTAATGATTTTAAGGCCCTAAATTTACTTTGTTAGTACCGGTAATATGCAAGTTTTTTAATACTAACCATTTTATGGGTTGTTCGAACAGATCCATCTGGGTCAAATCCATTTTCTCTCTTCTCGCGATTTGCATAGAGTTCTCTGAAGAAAAAAAATTTTAAGAATCTGAGTATTGACTGTATTCCTTATAAGGTATATAAATTTCTAATTAAAGAGCTCATTAACTCCATGAACAAAAGAATTAGGTGCTCCTCTTATTCCTACAATAAATAATATAAATTTGCCATGGCCTCGAGTAAACTCAGATTTTTTTATGAATTCTTAAATGTTTCAATTAAAATATAATTGTATAAATAGATATAAGAAGATGTGGTATGAGTGCCAATGAGACAACTCTCCATCCAAGTCAAAATTTATTAAAGTAAACCATTATAGGTCAAAGTACGGTCTTAAACACAGAGCCTTGGCCAGTCAGGGGACTTACTTAAATGAGTGATTTTCTAAATCACTGATACAAGTAACATTATGTCCATAAAGGTTGGAAGTAAGAGTTGTCTTTCTTTAATAATCACCTATCTAAGTAGTACAAATTAATCACTAGACTAAGTGATTTAATTTTATTGTAGCTTTAAATATAGAATACTAATGATCCAGGGACTAATTATGTTGCTAAAATTATCAGAACCAACATCTGTGTTGATATGATGACCGGGTCATGTCAGGTGATGACCTTGTACTAAATCTAGGATAATGACATAAAAATTACTTGTTTAAGTATCATACCTCAATTTCCTTCCAAAAAATCACTTCTTTAAGTATCATTATTTTAATAACCCCCACTAATTTCAACACCCCCGAACAGTGAAATTTTGATCGCGAACAGTAGAATTTTATTACATAATCTATAAGATGAAACCTTGAATTTTACAGGAAAAATACTCCCACTGCTGGGAAAAATCTGTTAAGAAAGTATTAGTTCATTATGTAAAGCCACTTTTATAGCATTTTTTCAACTAAAATAGAATTTGCAGGTAAATGATTGCATCAAAGGCATAAAACCTTGCTGCTTAAAAGAAGCAAAAAGTTCATTTTTTTTCAATTTTACTAATGAAAAGATATTATCTAAACCTATGCGTTTAAAATTTTGGTAAAACTACAAAATCACAATTTGTGACAAAACTTCGAATTTGCTACTTAAATAAGTGATTTAAAAATCACTTATTTCAATAAGTCCCCTGACTGTTGGCTCACACCGAACAGCAAGCTATAAAGGGCCCCAAAAATTACTAGTGTAAAACCATTCAAACGGGAAAACCAACGGTCTAATCTATATAAAAAACGAGAAACACTTATAAAACTTACTTACACAATTTTGCAAACTGTCAACACTACCAATTAATTAAAGAGAAAAATAATGGTGTGTCATGATCTGACACAAAGTTAATGGGAAATAAATGTGGATAGTGTCCACATGTGGACACAGATGATGCCCCCACTTGCATATCATATAGTTATAAAGGGACATAACTGAAGAACGGTAAAAGTGACGCTACCCAAATTTGAACTTGATCTGAGTTTTGTGGTAATAAGCATTGTGTGTAAGTCTCATAACATTTGGTTGAGGCTAACTTAAGTAGAGAACAGAAACTAAAAATTCATCAATTTTTCTATTTGTAAACACGCATAACTCTAGAACGGTTGTGTATAAGTTTTATAACATTTGGTAGAGACAAACTAAAGTTAGAGAACGGAAATGAAAAATTCAGTAATTTTTATGTTTATAAAGGGACATAACTCAAGAATGGTAAAAGTGTCGCCACCAAATTTCGTACTTAATCTGTATTATGTAGTAATAAGCATTGTGTATAAGTTTCATAACATTTGGTTGAGGCAAACTAAAGTTAGAAAATGGAAACACAAAATTTGTACTTCATCTTAGTTTTGTGGTAATGAATATTGTGTATAGGTTTCATGTTTGGTTGGGGCAAACTTAAGTTACAGAATGGAAACCAAAAAATTTTGTAATCTTTCGTTTTATAAAGGGGCATAACTCAATAATGGTTAAAGTGACACTACCCAAATTCAACTTGATCTGTGTTTTATCAGTGGAAGCCAAAATTAAACATTGCATTGTATAAATTTAAAGCATTGATTGTAGTTGATTCAACTATAATCATGGACAAAGGAAGATAACTCCAATTTAAAAAATTACTTGATATTTAGAAGAAAATAAAAATTTTGCAATTTTTCCATTTATAAAGGGGCATAACTCTAGAACGGTTAAAGTGACGCCACCAAAATACAAACTTGATCTGTGTTTTATGGTAATAAGCATTGTGTATAAGTTTCATAACATTTGGTTGAGGCAAACTTAAGTTAGAGAACAGAAACTAAAACTTTTTGCAATTTTTCCATTTATAAAGGGCATAACTCTAGAACGGTTAAAGTGATGCCACCAAAATACAAACTTGATCTGTGTTTTATGGTAATAAGTATGGTGTATAAGTTTCATAATGTTTGGTTGAGGCAAACTCAAGTTAGAGAACGGAAACCAATTTTGGGACGTACGTACGTACAGACAGACAAGGGTAAAACTTAAGCGTAGCGGAGGGGGCATAAAAAGCAATATTTGTTATCACAGCAGTTGAAAGATCAAAGTCATTAGAAAAATTGATGGTTACTGTTCACAGTTGATGAACGTCAGTATTAAATGTTTTAGTACAATTTGCATACACAATAGTCTTGATAATTTACTCTTAATAAAACCATAATCAATATACAGGTAATTAAATGCTTTATACTGCATAAACATCTGTACTCATTTAGGGTGATTTGAATATAAATTATTTACATTAAAAAGGTTATGAAACCTTAATATATTAGTATTTAAAATATTTTAATAAATGTCTATACTCTAGTGAAAATTATATATATGCATTAAAGGCACTCTTTGATTTCTTTTATTCAGAAAATCCATTAATATCTATGTTCCCATTGTGTGGAACTGTTAAAAAACAGGAAAATGTTCATGGCTAAAATTATTGGATCATTTACAAAACAAATGTTAAAAAAATGAAATGGAAGTATTTGTCTGAAGATAAACGCTATATAGATATATATATGATTGTATAATTTCTGAATTATGTGTTATTACATAAAATTCTAATGACAGTACTTTTAATTGAGGATAACTGGTCCTTGATCATTATAAATAGATCTCTCTTTTCATTAAATTATTAATAACTAAATGTAAAATATAAACACATGACACATCATTTAATAGTAACTAGTACAGCTCTATTGGCCAAGTTCATAACTGTTTATATTTTCATAAATTACAATTTCTTAGTTACTAAGTCGCTGACATCTTTTATATCTTTCTTTGTCAGACGTGCCATGATTTGCTGGTTGTGGAGGACAAGTAAATAAAATGACGATAAAGTGTTCATTGCATAAAGAAAGACTATTTGCTGGAGATTTTATTTACACCTTTACTAAACAACTTTTGAAATAAGCCTTGAAATTTTCCAATTCATTTCACCTGAAAAAAATATACTTTAAGTGTTCATGGAGTAGAATGTCGCTTATACTTTATTATGAAATTAAAAAAATAATTATCACTTTACACGTTTTATAAAAATTACTTCCCTTGGTGGCTGAAACATCGCCTGTTGCATGGTTGCATGTAAACAAAAGAACTGATGCAGAGGTTATCATTTGGAATCGGATCAAATGGTCGCTAAAAGCAGAGAATAGTTAAACACTTCATGTAATATTAATTTTCTATATGTTTTGTAAAGGAAACATTAATTGCAAGAACATGCATGCAGCCTGTTTTTCAAAAACTAACACAGAGCTGGATCAGGATTAGTCCAAATAATTATGACGCCTAGAAAGGCTATTTTTGATTTTTGTTGTGACGCAAGGCACCTAAAAAGAAGTATCAAAAAGCCACGCAAAACGTCATAATTATTTGGACTAGATCAAGATGGTACAAGTTCATGAACTCAAATAAAAGCAGCTCTATAACATTGTCTAAAATGGTTGTTTTCTTATTTTTTTGTTTGCATGTGCTACTGTAGCACTCATGCAAAGCAAGCTTTCAAATGTGTGCATTTTTGCATACGTTTCCTAAGTCACAAGTGTGCTTAAAATGTTGTTACGTTACAACCGATTGTTCAATGAGGTATTTTACTTAGATTGATTTCAATTATTTGGACTAGTCAACTAGCATGACCAGTAATTAACTCATTCATAAAAAACAAACAAACTTGAGATTGGTCTATATGACAGGTTCAATCACTCAAAGGGTTATATTGATATATATGTTTTGAATATAATACACTAATCTTAGGTTGTTTTTTATGATTGAGTTACTCAGGTTGACCTGAGGTCAAACAACTTAAAAGACTTCATCAAACAATCAGGTCTTACTGTGACGTAATAACATTAGCATTGTGACATAGGAAATTTAAGGGAAAGTGCACAAATTTGAAAGTCGTCTATACCCCAAATGGGATATAAGTTGACTGCATGCAAAAAAAAACCTGTTATATTGGATTTAGTAGGGTAAATATTACAATGTGCAAATGATTACATTTAAGGCAACAACTTTTGGTTCTCCACTTTTCTGAATACCTGGTTAGATTATGAGTATGATTCCTTGGAAGATGCTGTTTTTCAGAGGGATCAGTTTAGCAACTTATTCGGCCTTTTCTGGAAAAATCACTTATCAAGACCTGTTTTTGTAGACCTATAAAACAAATGCAATTTTAAATATTTTTGCTAAATAAAAAGAACAGAGATTTTTTGCACTGTAAATTTAAATTCCATTTAGAATTGAGAATAGAATTTACTGGAATGTGTCAAAGACACAACAACCTGACCAAATAGCAGAAAATAGCTGAAGGCCACCAATATGTTTACAACGCAGCGAGAAAATTCAGCAACTGGAGGCGGGCTTCAGCTGACACTTAAACAATAATGTATACTAGTTCAGCGAAATGGACGCCACACTAAACTCTCAAACATAAAATTGAACCTGATTTGAAAAAAACACACACAAGACTAACAAAGGGTAAATTAGGGATATAATGCACAAAATGGGTTATAATAACCAATTTGGGTGATTAGTCCCAACCTGAATAATGATCGAGGCATTTGTTATAAAACATTGCCATTTAACAAATATATGCCTGTTTTAGATTTGTAAATGATGTGCAATGCAGTTTAAAAAAAATAAAAATATAAAATATTCCATTTTCATAGGATAATGTTAGAGGTTTTTAGCACATGTATAGACATTTGTTTTGCTTTGTAAATGGTTTATACAGGATCTTCAAATACATATAACTTCAAATCTGTCAATAAAACAAACATATTATATGCAATATGTTATAATAAATCATATTGAATACCATATGCTTGGTATGCTTGTATGAGTATATTTATTTTCTTTAGAACTGAGTAATGGATGTTCAGTTTATCAATGTAGCAAGTATAGGTAATAAAACTGTGTACAAGATGCAGGTAGATTGAAGGCCACATTTCAAATTAATGGACTTAAAAAAATAGTATGTATAATAATGTATATTGATTTGCTATATTTTCTTCTAATTTTCAGCATGGTGTTGGGTTTGTTTGATTCTGCAGTTCCATATAAAGACCAACGATATAGTAAACTCAAAAAGCAATGCATTAGTAAAGGAGAATTATTTGTAGATCCTGTTTTCCCACCTGACAGTAAATCATTGTTCTACAGCAAAGTTGAAAAGGATATAGTTTGGAAGAGACCTGGTGTAAGTATTCAGAAAAATTTAATGATCTTAGTCAGTATTTTTTGCATGACTTGACTTCCTGTCCTGTTCATAATATAGTGACTAATTGAAAGTTTATAATCTGGTGTGTTTTTAATTGCCATAAACTGTAAACATTTTTTGTACTTTGATGGTTCATAAATATATTATAGAATAGAGAATGGAAATGGGGAATGTGTCAAAGAAGCAACTTGACCAAAGAGCAGAAAACAGCAAAGGCCATCAATGGTTCTTCAATGCAACGAGAAAATCGTGCCCCAAGGGTGGGCTTCAGCTAACCCCTAAACAATAATGGACGCCACACTCCAAACCATACAATGATCCAAAATTAAAAAACACACAAGACTAACAAAGGCTAGAGGTTCCTGCGACTCTTTTCACCAAAAATCTTACTATTAAAATTAATCGTAAGTTATTCAGAAATGTGTATGACTTACAAGTATTTTTCCTCTTAAGTTTTTTTGTGAAAAGAATTGCTGACTTTGGACAGGCAAAACAATGGGGGGGGGGGGGGGGGGGGGGGGAGGGGGGGGGGGTTAACATGTTTTGTGAGATCTCAACCCTCCCCCTATTGTATGTATAACATGTTTCTAATTATAAATGCAAAACATTTCAACAAGATATGATAACTTATTTGTTGTAAGCAGCATTCATGTACATCTGTTTGGCATATGACAGATGGCCTTTACTTTAAAATCTTAATCAACTCTGACATGATCTAGTAAAAAAATTTGTTTTTATAAATCTAATGATACACCATATTCTTTTATCATGTTTATTCAACAATATCTGAAACATACATTTGTTATAAAGACCCTTATGGAAAAATAAGGCTTCTTGCAAATATTAATTTTGATTCAATATCACCAATCACTTAAAGATGTGTATGTCTATCTGACATATCTTTGATATGTACCCCCTTTTTCATAGACCAGTACTAGTGTTCATGATAAGTTTTTTAGAAGCTTAGGTGAACAAGAATTGTTTTTGATTTGTTTATGTGTACTTTAGAGTTAAAGTTTTCTTATTATAGTGTATTGTTCAGTAATTATGCATGTACCTGTGAATGAATGATGCACAATATTTGGTTGCAATTTAGCAGTCTTTTGATTGAAAAAAGGGAGATTATTATTAATTTATAGAAACAGTGTTAACTTGAATTAAATTTTTTTGGCACTTGCATAGATTTTAATATATATTTTCCTTTTCTGTATTTTTCAGGAAATTTCCCGTGATCCCAAATTTTTTGTGGAAGGAGCCAGTTTTGATGACTTTTCACAAGGAAGTCTGGGCAATTGCTGGTTTGTTGCGGCTTGTGCTTGCCTAACAGCTGATAGAAAACTTTTAACAAAGGTTAGATTTTGTTTTATATATGGACAGTGTATTTTACTTTATTATTAAGTACATGACTTTGTTAAGACTTGAAAAGAGTCTTTAAACTTAGAAAAAGGAAGGGTAAGCTGGTTTAACAGTTAAAATTCCAGTATTTCTCACTGATGACACTTAACAAGGAGGCCCTGAACATTTATTTTAGACCTATGGAAATATAATACATAGTAATCATAAGATTGAGTCCAAAGCTATTTCACTGTGATGTACATGCATATATACTGTAGGTAGTTCCAGACATAGATAAACAAGAATGGTCAGAAGACAACAAATATAGTGGTATATTTCACTTTAGATTTTGGAGATGTGGTACGTGGACAGATGTTGTTATAGATGATTACTTACCAACAAAAGGAGGCCATCTTATCTTTGTACAGTCTAAAGCAAGAAATGAATTCTGGTCAGCACTGCTTGAAAAAGCTTATGCAAAGTATGTTTCCATCTTTTTGTCAGGTTTACCAATATCAGCTAGTTTTTAGCAAAAGTTTACAATTCATTTTTGCAGTATATTTATCTAATTTTAAAGTTATATCAATAAACATTGCACAAAATTATACTTGACACATTTATATATGAAAAAGAAAAAAAAGTTTTATGATGATGTATGGAATGATCGTGTAATTTACCACAAGGCCTTATATGTTCATAAATGTTTATATGGATTTGTCCCAGAATATTTGTCTAACAAAATCTCCTATGTTACAAATAAAAATGGAATGCAACTTAGATCAAATACTACCCAATTACTTAATATACCAAAGGCAAGAACAAACACATTTAGAAGATCTGTTTCATATTCTGGCCCAACTTTATGGAATAAACTACCAGAAGCACTAAGACACATGTCAAACATAAATACTTTTAAAACAAACTGCTTTAAGTTTTTACTTGAAAATCCAGGAATTATTTAAATGATTATGTATCAATTTTGATTATGTTTTCTTATGTTTATCTTTGTTATGAAGAAATTGTGTGATGCATTGTGAGTGGAGTGTGAGGGCCTCAAGGGAGAATAGTGTTTGTACTAATTGAGCATACCCTCTTGAAATAAAGATTATTATTAATGTTAATCAAATTGAAGCATACTAAAATTCTGTTTTTTAAGCCCTTTTCTGGATTTCTTTATAAGAACAGTCGAAACAGTATACATGGTAAGGCCAACTTAAGATTGTAAAAACATGGGCCAACATTGTTAATGGAAGAGGGAATGAGAAAAAAGTAGTTTGAATTTGTAGAAGTATATTGATAATTCTAAAATACATCACTTGCCCCTTAAAATTACTTTTTTTAGATTAAAATTTTAGTCTTGCTTATTTATTTTTTTTTTAGGTTTCAAAATTTATCTTAGAATCTTTTACATAAAATTACATGAAATAAAACCTTAATTTAATTTGAAGGTTATTTGGGAACTATGAGTCACTGGTGGCAGGCAGACCAAGAGATGCTTTAGTTGATATAACAGGAGGTGTTGGAGAACTTCTCAGTTTAGATACATATAAAACTGAAGCACAAAAATTGGAATTGTTTGACATTTTACATGAATCTATAGAACAGAGATCTCTAATGAGTGCCTCCATTGCTGTAAGTGGTTATGGAATCTGATTAAAATACATAGCTTGTGCCCAAGCTTTGCTAACAAGGATCTGAAAATGCTCCCCTCTACTTTCTGTTTTTAAGGCCTCTCCAGACCCTCTGGATTTTGTTGTAGGATACACACCTTCAAAAATTTGAAGGCTGAAATTTCATTTGCTGATGTAATAATTTTTAGAACATAAAGTAAACCCAGTGTTGTCAGATCCTTGTAAACAAAGCTTGGACAAAGGATCTGAATTTTAATCAGATTGGTGGTCATGTCTAATGATGGCTGATTTTTTGTATTAAAATAACAAAATGTTTGGTAATTGAAAATTAATAATGTCAGGGTTCTCGCAAAGGATTTTTAAAGGCCATGGCAAGTCCAACAGTGACAAGAAGAAATTTTGTTACTATATAATCTATAATTTCAGCCTCCATGATAAAATAGCTAGAGCAAGGAAATGAAATCAAATTTAGATAAATTTTATACTTAAAATATATAATGTTGATATGTGTGCTCAGTTGGTACAACATTCTTGATGCATCTTTGGACTCACCAATTTTGAAAATAAGATATCAAGACAAAATTTTCATTAGTCCAAGACTCATGGACTTGCCTTAGTGAGAAACCTGAATGTGTATCTTTATTGACTATTAAGATAAGATAACATGTATTTAAAAATAATTATACCACCATCTTAACTTTTAGTCAGTATCATATTCTTATGTTGAATGAGCTGAAACTAAATTGTCAGTTTCTCATTAATACAGCATAAAACATTATTTTTATAAAACTTATTTTAGAAATATGGAATTAATATGCATGTATTTATGGACCAATCGCTTACAATTATATGACACCTTCAATATTTGATCTAGTGACTATAATTTTGAGTGTCTATGTTCATGTTAAATCAATTTGTGGACACTTTCAAATTTATCCTTTACAGCTCCAGACAATCAATTTCACCAAAGTAAACAAATACAGGAGGACAATTTGAAAAAGAAGAAAGGTTTAGCATAACAATAAATATATATTTTATGACTAGGCAGTTTGCCAGGAATATATATTCATAATTGCCTACCAATACATACTGTCACCTTTCTTAAATGAAACATTTTATTAACATCATATATTATTGACAGGCATCAGCCAATGAAATGGAATCCGAGTTAGATGTAGGTTTAGTGAAGGGACATGCTTACAGTGTAACAGCTGTCAGGGACATCAAACTAGGAACAGGACTCTTCTCTGTCTTTAATGCAGAAAGAATTCATATGGTGCGATGTCGTAATCCATGGGGTGGCACAGAATGGAAGGGAGCGTGGAGTGATGGGTAATCCTTTTTTCATATTTTTTCCACATAGATAATTTTATTTATTTCTTAACATTTACACCATGATATTATTGTTAATGCAGAATGAAAGCTTTCAATAGTTTTGTTGGGTCTTTCAGGAATTTGACCTTATTTAAGGATAAAGCATGAAAAAGGCAGGATATCCAATTACATTTAATGACTTCATATGAAGTGTATAACATTTCAAAACATAACGGTACTGACCACTTGTATATATACTATAAAAAAAATGTTAAATGTCAAAGAGAATCTAGACGGTGAGTATTCTACCTTACAAAATAATTCTCCATTGCATCTGTGTCAGTTTTGGTTCCTTTTTTTTAATCAATTTTTGTTGATATGGACTTTCTTTAAACATTGATTGTAAATGATTATTGTCGAGCCTTCGACTTTAGTCGAAAAAGCGAGACATAGCGATCCTACATTCCGTCGGCGTTGTCGTCGGCGTCGTCCACAAATATTCACTCTGTGGTTAAAGTTTTTAAAATTTTAATAACTTTCTTAAACTATCCTGGATTTTTACCAAACTTGGACAGAAGCTTGTTTATGATCATAAGATAGTATCCAGAAGTACATTTTGTCAAAATAAAATTCCATTTTTTCCGTATTTTACTTATAAATGGACTTAGTTTTTCTGCCAGGAAATATTACATTCACTCTGTGGTTAAAGTTTTTAAAATTTTAATAACTTTCTTAAACTATCCTGGGTTTGTACTAAACTTGGACAGAAGCTTGTTTATGATCATAAGATAGTATCCAAAAGTAAATGTAAAAAAATAAATCCATTTTTTCCTTATTTTACTTTTAAATGGACTTAGATTTTCTGCCAGGAAACAACACATTCACTCTGTGGTTAAAGTTTTTAAATTTTAATAACTTTCTTATACTATTTTGGATTTGTACCAAACTTGGACAGAAGCTTGTTTATGATCAAAAGCTAGTATCTAGAAGGAAATTTTGTAAAAAAATAAATCCATTTTTTCCGTATTTTACTTTTAAATGGACTTAGATTTTCTGCCAGGAAACAACACATTCACTCTGTGGTTAAAGTTTTTAAAATTTTAACAACTTTCTTAAACTATCTTGGATTTGTACCAAACTTGGACAGAAGCTTGTTTATGATCAAAAGCTAGTATCTAGAAGGAAATTTTGTTAAAATTTTGTTCCATTTTTTCCGTATTTTACTTATAAATGGACTTAGTTTTTCTTCCAGTTAACATTACATACAGTCTGCAGTTTAAGTTTTTAAAACATTTATTAGATTCATAAACTATCCTGGATTTTTACCAAACTTGGACAGAAGCTACTTACAATCAAAAGATAGTATAGAGAGGGAATATTTTTTATTAATTTTTTTCCTTATTTTTGTTGAGCCTGCGATTAACAGCAAAAGTAGGCGAGACACTGGGTTCCGCGGAACCCTTACGAATTTTAGAACTAAAGAACCTTTTTACAGGAAATGTTTTCAGATGTTTTTTCCCAATAATTTTTTAGGTCAGCAGAGTGGAAAAAGGTCAGTTCTGGACAGAAAAAAGATATTGGACTAACAGTAGAAGACAATGGAGAATTTTGGTAACCATTTAAAAGATCAATTATGACATATTATTGAAACGTTTAAAATTGTATTAATGTAGAATATATACAAAGTGGGAATATAGGTACATAAAAATGTAGAAAAAATTAATACATGCACGAAACTATCAAAGACTGAATGTCCAAAATCTCTGAGAAAAACAGATAACATAGCAACCCATTCAACAACTGAAAGATAATTGCCATACGTCTGACTTAGTACAGGTACTTTTACTGCAGGAAAACAGGAGAAAAAGAAGGTTACTGGTATATAGCACCAGACGATGGGTTAACTTTGGAGAAAAAGTAGGTTACTGGTATATAGCACCAGACGATGGGTTAATTCAGGTGTGCCTTATGGCACCAAACCCCTCACTCTTTTTAAAATTATGAATGAAAACTAACTAAAATATCTATTGAATACAAATAAACATAACATTTTGAACCTCATAAATAGCAATTATACCATTCATGATAATGATACAGTCTTAGAAATAGTTGAAATGAACCAATAATTGTTTAACAAAAACAGTTTTGGACTTTCTTTTTTAAACATCATGGTACCGAGGTATGGCACTTTCAAAATGGGATAAGTTACCACCTATACAGGTAAAATTTCACTTAAATTTTCCTGGTACTTGACACCCACCCTTTGGAGATTTCAAAGCATTTTCCCTTGGTCCCATGGTATTTTTTATGGAGCAGCCAGGCAAAACGTTTGATATAATTCACAAAGTATCAATAATTTCAATTAATTAATGATTAACATTGTAGGATGTCATATGTAGATTTTGTGAAGTATTTTAACCATGTGGATATTTGTCATGTAATGAACATCTCCTTCTTCTCTCTGTCAAAGACATGGTCAGAAGCAATAGGTGTTGGTCAGTGGAAAAAGCCAGATAGATGTGGTGGATCAGCAAGTTCTCCAAACTTCCTTAAAAATCCTCAGGTAGACATGATATTAATGTTCTGTAGATACCTATTGTCTTCATTGTCTATGTCTATAACCATGATAAATAAAAGACTTGATGATCATTTTGTTGACAGAAGTGTTTTCAGAGCCTTCTGTTTATATTCATTAAGGATTTTTTTTAAATCTCAGTGGTTGACCATTCATTCATTTAAGATTTTTTTGTCTTCTAAAAGGACAAAAGGTTCCAGTAAAAGTTGGTCTTATTTATGTGTGGAAAATAAAAAGCAGAAATTTTCATAGATTTAATTTTGTTTCTTTGGATAGATAATATCCATGAAATCAAAACCTCAACAAAATTTTAATCTGCATATGATTATACTTTCATCAACTAGAAACCACGAAAATAAATCCCAAGGAAATCAAATTTGAACACAAAACCACGAAATTTGAAACCATGAAAACATATTGTTTCTAAAGTACTAGTCCAGTATCAGTTACAGTTAGAAATTCACAATTTTTCTCAAATATTTTTTTAACAGTAATTCTGTTAGGAAATGTTTTGTAAAATAGAACTGGTTACCAAAAGTTTGTTCTAGCACCATAGACTAGGACTCCAAATCCTCTTATTACTTATGTAAAGTAGGGTACTGGAGTGGCAATTTTTGCATGAAATTTAAGAGTATGAGGACCAATTACCGTCACTATAGAATCTAGCTACTAAATGATAGAAATTTTTGCTTAATATGAACATTAGTTTCATATTGATATTCTATGGTTAGAAGAGAAGGTTGAATGTCAAAAGAATCAAACATGTAGTCCTTCTATCTAAAATTCTGAAGCTTTTCTTCCTCTTGCTAAATCTTAACTGATCATGAATGAAATTTTCTTGAAATCAACAAGTTACACTGTATTCAATAGAAACAAAGAAGTTAGTTTTCAAATAAATAATCCTTTTTTAATTCTTAAGAAAAAAACATTGTCTAAAACAAGCTTTGATCTTACTTTGTCAAAAAATGATAAGTTCTCTAAAATCGAGGACGTTATAAGTGATGACTTCATGCCCCCTCTGCACACACATATCTTTCAGCAACGTGTTAAAAAAAATGAAAACTCTTTTTCTTGTCTTAAACTGATCAAACAAAACAAAGTTTGGAAATATTAAATGAAAGTTATTATGTGCAGATAATAGCAGTATGTTGTATTAGAAAACATGTCCATTATTGCATAAAATGCTAGGTAACGGTAACTGGTCCTCAACCTGTATAGTCTTTATAGTAAAATTTGAATGGTTGTCAATTAAGTATCTGTCATAGATGTTCAGTAGATAATTCTGATCTGATTTTGGCATCAAACTTCATCAGTGATAAAAAGGAATAAAAGTGACTGTAAACACAGAAAACAGAGACATGTAGTTTGCTGGCTGGAATAAAATATTTGTGTAGCATTGTATTGTTTTCAGTATGTGATTGACATCAAAGGACAGGACAGTTTACTGGCTCGGATAAAATAAATGTCTAGCATTGTATTGTTGTCAGTATGTGATTGACATCAAAGGACAGGACAGTTTACTGGCTGGGATAAAATAAATGTCTAGCATTGTATTGTTTTCAGTATGTGATTGACATCAAAGGACAGGACAGTTTACTGGCTGGGGTAAAATAAATGTCTAGCATTGTATTGTTTTCAGTATGTGATTGACATCAAAGGACAGGACAGTTTACTGGCTGGGGTAAAATAAATGTCTAGCATTGTATTGTTTTCAGTATGTGTTTGACATCAAAGGACAAGAAGATGATTTATGGATTTCACTAGAACAAGAAGATAAAAGTCGATTAGATAAAGATAAAGGAGGGAAAAATGCATCTGTTGGAGCTGTTTTAATCAAGGTAAATTAATACAAAATTTCACATTTAATTTTTTGCTATGATCCTGATTTACATATATATTGAATATACAAATATTTACCTTTGGAAAATTATCTACATAGTATGATAGGTTAATTTTGGATGTAACACGAATTTTGATTGGCTAAAAGTGTTTTAGACATAATTTTGTCATGTGACCTTGACATCATCAACGTTTTTTATCATGATTTACTCCTTTTTAGAATTAAATTATAAGGAGTGACTGTAATATTTATTCTGTCTATTCGAAATAACATAAAAAATGTGGTGCACACTTTTAAATAACTGAGCTACACTGGTTATTCAGTGTGCACCACATTTTTGATGTTACTTCTTCATAGACAGAAAAAATATTACAGTCATTTCTTAAATACATTATGTAAATAATCTTAGCTGATGTACAATGATTTTTTATGTAATTATCTTGATTTGGAATAAAAGAATAATGATGATAAAGTTTGATAAACAAACTGCTCACAAACAATAATTTTAAAACGAGAAAGAATGAGATACAAATCTCAGTTGAATTGACTCAGTCTATTTTTTTTAATGTTAAACAGATAGATGAAAATAGAGAATTTAGAATACATGATATGATGAAGATTGTACATCAGAGTACATATACCTCAGCTCGAAGTTTGTTGTCAAGGATACAGATAAAGAAAGGTCGTTACTGTGTCATACCTTCTACATTTGATGAGGGGAGTGAGTCCCATTATGCATTGAGATTATATTCCAGTGGTAACACAAATTTCAAGTAAGTATAAATGGTAGTATAGAAAGTATTGACTCATCTGATTTCAATATTACATATCTCACAATTATCATAACTTGATGATATGAATGATAGAGCATGTTTTTTTTCATTCGATTTCATGAAATTTTGATAACTTTCAAATATGATCATGAGGTGTTGATGACTTCTATCAGGTGAAAGGCCAAGATTAAAAAGAAGAGAAACCATATGTTCTGTACAGTTGCAGGGAAATGCTTGGCTGTTTAGTGCTATTGTTTCTTATAATAAATGACATGTTGACATCTTACTTTTCATTTTTAGTGTGATTTTAGATTTCTGGCTCTTATGACATATACCTGAAAAAAAATTGTTCTGTTGAATCATATGGATTCTACATTGATACCATACTTTTCATAGAGCACAAGATACTTATCTATTTCATAATGATATAGACACTTTTCTATACATTCACACATGTAAAGAATTTAATTTCCAATTGCAGAGAATTATTATATGACGAGCCGCAACCCCCTAAATGTGGATTTATATGTAAACCAAAGATAGCTGCTACACAGATTACTGTTATATCTGCAAGGGGATTGAAAGCTGTTGATAAGTTAGGCAGTAAGTCTTCCTGTGAAATGTCATAGATATATACTGTTACTGCAAATATGTTATGATCTATACTATTTTAAAAGGAGATGGTTTGATAAGAACCATTATCTGGCCCATGAATTTGTTAAATTATTAAGGCTCTGCTTGAATCTCAAAATTACGTAAATTTTATTGATACATGAATATAATGATTATCTCAAAATTTAAATTAAAAATTATCAGTTATGATGTCATAAACATTTAGAAATTGATGTATTGTCAACTAAGTGGACATTTCACATGTAGTATTTTTTAAAACAAGGTGGAAGCCACAGCCTTACCTAAAAACTTTTTCTATAAGACATCTTGTAATAAAAGATCTCTTTGGGTTATGCTTTGGCATACATTTAAATATTAATGATATTTAGTGAACATCGGAGGGATCTTATTTGATAGATTTATCATTCTTTTTTATTTTCAAATAAAGAGTTAAAAATGACCTTATCCATATCTTCTCCTTTTTATGGCTGTGTTATTTTACTTAATTTAAGATGAAGTAAAAAAAAAAAATTAATTCATGCTTAAGTAGGAGGGGCTCTAAGGGCTCTATTTAAAAAAAAAGGTACATATATAACAAAATAATGTTGTTTTTCATAAACATATGTGATAAATATGTGTCAAATATGACAAATATTCCTGAGTTTTAAGAGAAAAAGATTGCCTCAATTGTATTAATCTTCAATGGATGACAATCAAATAGTATTTACCATATTTGTGAGAGGGAAACATTTTGTGCCAAGCAGAACTAAGCAAATATTTATAAGAGATGCATGTTCAACAATCAGTTTTTTCAACATGTTTGACTTATTTCAATATTTATGTAACTATTAGACCACTTAAAAAATAATTTATTTTTCAAAGAACACAGTATAAAGAATAATCAGGAAACAGTAACCTATATAATACTTGGGAACTATACTAAAAAAACACTAGGAAAGAAAATTTATTGTGGTCTAAGGCAATATTATATTTACTAATTTTAATATCTATACTCCAAAATACCAAGATGCTTAATACCAATTTGTGCTCTTCTCTTTGCATGCGTTGCTGGAGAGCCTACCCTGTTGAGTCATCCCGTCTTGCTCCTTTCAGAGTTCATGAGATTCTCTCCGTTTTTGTATTTTACCCTGATTTGTATGGTCTGAATAGATTCACTAGATTTCAATATCCGTGAATTACTGTTGCCATTACTATAAGTAAACCTATACAAGTTGTTTGCTACTGTATCAGTTTTGTTTTGACAGAAAATACCCTGAAAATTACATGACTTTGAAGTTTAATACTTTCCCAGTAATCAAAATCAGATTAGGTTAATTGGTTTGATTTATTCAATACATTTTTGAAAAAAAAGAAAAGGAAAAAACAAAAGAGGAAAAGGAAAAAAGCATGTTTTAAAGTGTACTTTAGTATTTAAAGAATCTAATAGATAAAATCATGAATTGCTGTCCAGAGATAGTCAAAGTTCTAAAGCTCATAGTAGAAAATTTTGTAACAACTGCCAAGATGGAGAACAGCAGTAAATGTGCTTTTCCTATTTTGTATTGTATCATTGGAATTTACTGTTGTTTTTATACCTCCACCGTAGGCAATGGGGGCATTTAGTGTTACCCTTAACAGTCTGTCTTTCTGTCTGTCCTACCTTCCATCCATCTTTCTGTCTGTCCTACCTTCCGTCCGTCTTTCAGTCCATCCATCCTTCCATCCATCCCATTTTTGTTTCTGCACTTTATCTTAAGATTTCTGTTCTCTGAGTTATGCCCCTTTATAACTTGGAAATTTGGAAATTTATTTGTTTCCACACCCTTACTTAAGTTTTACTCATCCAAATTTTATGAAACTCATACACAATGCTAAGAACCAAAACCTGCAGACAGAGTTCACATTTGGGCAGTGAGTCACTTATCGTTCTAGAGTTATGCCCCTTTATAACTTGGAAAATTGCAAATTTTTTCATTTCCACACTTAAGTTTTACTCATTCAAATTTTATGAAATTCATTCAAAATGCTAAGAACCACAACACACAGACTGAATTGAAATTTTGGCAGTATGTCATTAATTGTTCTAGAGTTATGCCCCTTTATACAATTGAAAATTGCAAATTTTTTCAGTTTCTGCACTCTAACTAAAGTTTTACTCATCCTCACTCTTACTTAAGTTTTACTCATCCAAATTTGATGAAACTCTTACACAATATAAAGAACAACAACACATAGACAGAGTTCAAATTTGGGCAGTGAGTCATTTGCCGTTCTTGAGTTATGCCCCTTTTTAACTTGGAAAATTGAAAGTTTGAGCAAGGGCATTTGTGTCCTCAGACACATTCTTCTTTTATTTTATTACTCAATCAAACGATTAATATACATTTCAGGTGTTGGTTAAAAAGCCCAATACAAGCTTATGCTATATTGTTATGAATCTTGCCAACTTTAATAAAAAAGCATATTTGATTTGATTTGATTTTGATTTTACAGGTTCTGATCCATTCTGCATCATTAAATGTGAAGGTTACAAGGAACAGACAAATGTGGTCAAGAAAAATACAAATCCTGATTGGGGAGAGAGATTTACATTTTATCATAAAAAGCCAAATAAAGATATTATAGTAGAGGTACAGTATTTTACACAGACTGAAAAAAGTTGTGATAAACTCTCAAAATAATACCAAATAATTCATACCTGTTAGATTGAAGGTTTCATAGAAATTATTTTTTCATCCTTCATGTTATTACAGAAATAAATTAGGTAAGACATAAGTTCTTATCTGGCAATTCATTATTTATTAAAGAAGTTCATTTAAAATGTTCATATAAGTCACATGATATATTATAAAGTTGGTATTATTTATGTTACCCATGTTATGTTGCTACGAAAAAAGGTGGAGATTAGTAACAAGAAGTACACAGTTATTAACCATTCAATTGAGTAAAGAACACATTGTCAGACAGCCAATTTACTTCTTGATCATGGACTCATCATTACAACAGAAGAGTTACAGTTCTTGGAGTATTTGTTTATAGCAGGTTATTTTTTTAAAGACTGTACACCATTTATTTTACTGTTGTCACCAGTATATTAACAACATGACAATATAAATCTAGATTCATGCAAGATTAAACTCAATATTTAAATTTAGAAAATTTTCGATTATCAGCTAGAAACAGTTATCCATGTTTTAATGCACAGTTATATAAACATTTGTATAATTTATCCTATAGGTATGGGATCACAACATTATAAGAGACACTTTTCTAGGTGTGTGTACAGTATCTATGTCAGCAGAAAAAAGAAACAAATATAAAGAGGATGCAGCATTTGATTTTCCATTGAATGGTAAAGGGAAAGAAGCTACTGTTCAGAAAGATGGAAAGTTAAAATTAAAGATTTGGCACACAAAAGACATGGAACTTGTCTAGTCCTTTAACTTTTACTGAAGTTGTTTTGAAGTCATGAATGAATTATCTTTTAAATAAACATGTCTTTATGGTCAGAAAAAAAGAATGAACAGGGAAAGAAAAGAAAGATGACCATGTTTTTAAGAAGTAAAGGTATATTTATGCTTTAACTTCAGAATATATCTGTCTCAAATTATACCTCCAAATAGTGATATAGATCTCAGTAGATTTTATTTTAATTTTTCATCAGCAATGCAATACTATATGGATTCTTTTAGGAATCATGCCTGTATATAAAATATTAGCAACTCCATTGTATATATTACATAGTATTGCACTTTTTTCATCAACAAAATCTACACAATAATATTAGATGTAAACATTCCATTATTGGAGTTAGTTACTTGACTGTTCAAACTTTTTTGAAATAAAACTTTATAATTTTATTTACCTATATATTTTTTTTAAGTGCATTGTGTTTCATGTAAAATTTGTACACTTTTATTGTAATACCCATTTTAAAAGTAGTTTTACTTATCTGATCAACATTTTATGTATGCTTTACACTTTTTCATTCAAATAGCTTCATTATGATAAAGTTTTCCCTTGAAAAGAAGGACATGGTGTAGTAAAGGTGTATTCATTCTTGAGATACCTTTGAATGTATGTACTATTTCAAGTTTTCTTATTAGTTTATCAAATAATTATGACATCCATCAATATTATTTGCTGTATGAATACATTATTAAATGCCAAGTTTCCAAACTAATATCTTGTTGTGCCTTAGGGTTGTCTAATTGTTTGTTTTGTTTCTGTTTTATTATGTTCCACTATTCATATCCACAATCCTGTCATCTTTCCTTGATTGTGACATCACAGATCATTGAACTGCTTACACTTGGAGCAGATAAGATCACCGTCAGTTTTTGGTAGGGTTTGTGTTCCTCAATATTATGTTTTAAGTGTAGTGTTTTGTTAACTATTGCTTGTTTTCATTTTTTATGGCCATTGTGTTGTCTGTTTTACTTCAATTTTAGTAACTTCCGTCCCCCTTTTAACATTTTAGATCATTAGGCAAATAAGGACGGTTTTTGTAAGATTTATTTTTCTAAATATACACTGTAATTTGTTGAATTTCCTTGCATCTATGTGCTTTAACACACAGATACAGATTTATTGACATCTAACAGAGTATACTGCTGAGACTGATACAAGAAGCAGTGCTGAAACTGCAGGGAGGTGTAAGCATTTTCTCCAGTCTTAAGGCCTAACCATGAATTTTAAAATGAAGAACAGCAATAGAAGTGATGTTCACTTGCTTTGGGTTTTGTTCAGTGTTAATTAACACACCTTATCCCCTGTGCTCTTCCATTTAATATAATCAAATTAGACTATTGTGTTTTGTACAAATGAACTGCTTATTTTGCTTTAATGCCTGTTGTGTTTGCATTAGATATCAGAATGTTATGAAACAACCTAATTATAATTTAAATTATTTATTCAATTTATTCTTCCTTCTAGAAGTAGCTGGGTTTTTATAGTTATCATTGCATCAATTGATCCTGCCTGTCCATACATACACATAATCCTCGATTCCTTTATAACTACAGCAATTATTTCAATTAAAGTTAAATCATGTTTTCTATAAATAATGTAGTCTGGCATCTGAACATGTTTTCTACATTGATGGTCCCTGATGTTTATTTGAGACTATATGTCAATTGAATTGGTGTAGGACAACGTATCATCTTCCATTTATTACCCTCTATTATGGTTGTGAAGGGTAGCCGAAATATTACCAGTCTGTGTTCAGGCTTGATTTACAAGGATCTGACAATTCTTCATTCTAGTCTTTGATTGAAAGATCTTTTGGGATTTTGTCATAATGATGCTCAGCTTCAATAATTTAAATGCATAATTTAATGATTACTAGAACAGAAATTATAATGGAGCTTTGTCAGATCCTTGTAAGCAAAGCATGGACACAGGATATGTATTTTAATCAGATTGAAATAAAATCCATTATATATTGTTGTTGAAAACCATATACTTATATGGAATGGGGTCCAAATAAGAGATATTCATATACAATTCATATACAGACACACCCTATGATTAACAGTTCCATCCAAACCAAATAATTTGAAATGAAATTTGTACAACATATTTTCTTGTTGTGATTGTGAGGAATGAACTTCTGAAACTACTCCACAACCACTTAAGCTTTAAGTGAATGATAGGATAAAAGCACCCTACATAATTATACCCCACGCAACGAGTTGCAGAGGGTATAATGTTTTTTGACCCGTCTGTCCATCTGTCCATCCGTCAGTCCGTCAGTCCTGTTTCTTGTCATCGCAACTCCTCTCAAACCACACAACAGAATTTCACGAAACCTTTTTAGATAATAAGGACATACTATGTAGTTGTGCATATCGACAGGAAATTACGATTCAATTCTTTTTCTAGGAGTTACGCCCCTTTGAACTTATTTACTTTCATGTACTACTGCAACAGTTTGTCATCGAAACTCCTCTCAAACCACACAACAGAATTTCATGAAACCTTTTCAGATAATAAGGACATACTACGTAGATGTGCATATCGACAGGAAATTACGATTCAATTTTTTTCCAGGAGTTACGCCCCTTTGAACTTATTTGCCCAATATACTACTGCAACCTTTTGTCATTACAACTCCTCTCAAACCACACAACAGAATTTCATGAAACCTTTTCAGATAATAAGGACATACTACGTAGATGGGCATATCGACAGGAAATTATGATTAAATTTTTTTTCCAGGAGTTACGCCCCTTTGAACTTATTTGCCCAATATACTACTGCAACCTTTTGTCATTGCAACTCCTCTCAAACCACACAACAGAATTTCATGAAACCTTTTCAGATAATAAGGACATACTACGTAGATGAGCATATCGACAGGAAATTATGATTCAATTTTTTTTCAGGAGTTACGCCCCTTTGAACTTATTTGCCCAATATACTACTGCAACCTTTTGTCATTGCAACTCCTCTCAAACTACACAACAGAATTTCATGAAACCTTTTCAGATAATAAGGACATACTACGTAGATGAGCATATCGACAGGAAATTATGATTCAATTTTTTTTCAGGAGTTACGCCCCTTTGAACTTATTTGCCCAATATACTACTGCAACCTTTGTCATCGCAACTCCTCTCAAACCACACAACAGAATTTCATAAAACTGTGTAGATAATAAGGACATACTATGTAGATGTGCAGATTGACAGGAAATTATGATTTAATTTTTTTTTCTGATACAATTTTTTTTTTCTTACACTTATTTTATTTCTCCAATGACAATGTGGGGACGTGGTGTATGTGAGCGCGCTCACTAAGGTTCTTTCATTTTTTCTTCATTTGTATTTTCTTGGTATTGTATGTATTTCTTTGAGACATAAAGAGATCAGGGGTGGGTTGTGTATTTATGAATTTATCGCTTCCTGGAATCCTGTTGAGTTCAATGATGGACCTCTGTTTTCCTGTATGTAAAGTAAATTTATTGAAAACCACAAAAAAACATATTTTCTTTCCTAGAATTGTTTTATTTGTTTGTACAAAAACATAATCTAGTAGTTTGTAAACATGTATTTTTGCTGTTGTTAAACTTTGTTTTATATTTGCCTGTGATATTTATATGTTGCATTATATTCTGTTAAACTTAACCAGTTATTTAAGCTCTATATATATGATCAACTTTTATCAAGTTTTAAAAGTTCTGTTTATTATCTGATTTATAACTGTGTGCCAAGTAAATTAATATATGCAATAAAAAACCTTAAGAGCTAAGTACTAAAGTACCAGAAATATATGCATGAAATGTTGTTTGTGCTGTATTTAGACCCCTCTACCAAGAAATTTGTTTTGCATGCACACATAGAAAAATTGCGGTTTTTATCAAACGCAATCATAGGTTTGAACGTTGTTTTCAATTTAGACTTGTATATATATAAGACGTCTAGATATTAGTCAACAATCTTTCTTACGAGGGCGCTGGATCGTTACGAGTAATGATACATGTACACAATAAAAAAAATTATATAAACGCCTAAAAAGTGTACAAAACAACACCAATTTTAGAAAATGAAAACATTAAATGTAATTATCTATATCTCCGCGAAAATTGGAAAGAAATCGAAAAACATCCTAAACTATCCAAAATCTTTCCCGAGCCACCTGTACTGGCTTTCCGTAGGCCCAAAAGCCTTAAAGACTTGCTGGTGAGAGCTGATTTATCCTCTAAAACAGGCTCTTCGTCTGTGGGCTCTTGCAAGGAATGGGAAAACAAACGATGTCTGACTTGCAAACAAATACTGAATACCCAGACTTTTAACAGTCACTCCACTGGTACGGAATACACCATATTTTGCAATGTTAATTGCAAGACTACAAATGCTGTGTATCTTCTACAGTGTAAATGTGGTAAACAGTATGTTGGCGAGTCAGAACAGCCATTTCACAAACGAATGAACGGCCATTGTAGCGATTATGAATGCAAGCCAGACCTTCTTCTGTCGATATTTGAGATCCCCTGGCCACACTAAGGCAGATCTCAATCGACTGACCATTACAATCATAGACCACAACACTGCTCGGTCTAGGGAAGAGTTCACTTTGGAAAGATTTTGGATAAGAAAATTAAAAACTTTGGCACCAAATGGGATAAATGAAAAGGTGTAGTTCTAATTCGCGCAGTGCTTTTTATTTGGGTTATATTACATATTACTACACAGTCTCTGTTGCTATT
Organism: Mytilus californianus; assembly: GCF_021869535.1. NCBI lineage: Eukaryota > Metazoa > Mollusca > Bivalvia > Mytilida > Mytilidae > Mytilus > Mytilus californianus. The sequence goes on along the minus strand of NW_026262690.1, from coordinate 28,290,094 downwards.
TCTTTACCTTTGTCAACTCTAAAATTCTTGTATTATACCAGTTTAAATCGCAGGGTTCTATTCATTTGGGATGTACAAGTAGGCAGTCACGTTTAATTACTCAACCTTTGTAAAAATTTATATCTTTTTTGAATCATTATCAAAATGCTATTTATTTTGGATGTTTAAATACGCAGCCTCTGTTGTAAATACTTTACTGTTGTCAAATTTGAAATATTATACCAGCTTAGATCGGTCAGTGCTGTTCATTGGGAATGTATTTCCACGTAGTCGTCATTGTAAGATCCTAACTGTCGTCTTCTTTGAAATTTTAGAATTGTACCATGCAGTTCATATCACACATTACTATTTTTATTTGAAGCATATCTATGAAGTCTCTGTTGTAAATAGCTATATAACCTACGTCATTTTACAAGCATTTTTGTGTTCGGTTTTAATTGTTTTCATTGTATAAATTTCAAGATTGTTATAGTTAAATCAGAATAGATTGGTATTATTCATTTTACATCATAAGCATACTGATGAAGGATAACTGTTATCTGAAATATTTATAGATAATTACATTTAATGTTTTCATTTTTAAAATTGGTGTTGTTTTGTACACTTTTTAGGCATTTATATATATATATATTAATATATATATATTTTCTGATTTATTATTTGTTGGCAATTGAAATGTAAAGTGTATTTAAACACTAAAATGAAGACATATAATCTGATTTTTTAAAGTTAAATTTATTGCTTTAAGTTTTTTTTTTAGATATATCAGAGAGTCTGTCATTTAGCCTTTAACGAAGTGAGCTGGTACTCACACACTGTTGTAACACCTTATATTGACTGGAATTTTTAAAACAACGCTCTGTTGCCAACTGTTCAAAATGCAAGAAAAAAAGCAATAACAGTGACAGAAAATAAAAAAAAAATATGTACCTTTGCTTTCTTTAAATAATTGATGTTTCAAAAAAATCATTACCATGCATTAGTCTTTATTGTAAAACATTAGCAGTAGAATTAAACATAACTTAATTCTGATGAAAGTTATATTTTTGTAAAAAGAGTTAAAAATTTCATAAATAGTATGTGCAGTCTGCTGCTAAAAATTAAGTGTGTAAGTTAAAATGATTGAATTTAACATTTTGGTGTGTTGCCATTTTAACATTTTGAATGTTGTAAATAATTATTTGATTTACTTACTTTAAGGAATGAAAATTCTATTTTGGTACTTTGATAGTTTGAATGCTTAGACATTTCTTTAGTCTTGGAGTTTTCCAACAAAGCATTGTATAACAATAAAGATGATCATTTTATGCTTTATCTATCAAAGGAAAGTCATCATTTACTGGTCAGAAATACTTGAACTGTAGATCAAAATTATCTTGTTGATTGCTCAAATTATTTATATCAATGTTTTATGACTAAAAGCTTTCTGTGATATTATCAAGGCATCTATTTATTGTTTAAATACCTTTATTGTATATAGGAGCAACAATTTATTGGTGCAAATTCAATTGTTTTTAAAAAATTTAATTTTTGAATGTCTGTTGGATGTAACTTGCAATGATGCAAGTGGAATGTATGGTGTGAAATATATTTTCTAAAAATGAGTACTAGTACAACCATTTACAGAAATGTAGGTACAAGGAATCTAAAAAAAAATTATGTTTGAAAGGTATTACTACATTTTATTAAAATATATTTTTTTTTGTGATAGAGTAGTTAATTTTCATATATTTATTTAAATTAATAAATTTCTATGTTACATATAATGGTTGTGTTTTTGTTTAATAATCATACTTTTGGATGAATTGATATGAAATATTTCAAAACAAAACACAACACTGAATATTAGAAAGAAGTAGATGTCAGCTATGTAAAGGACAGATGAGCTGGCTAGAAAACTATATTCGTTTTTTTTTAATTTATCTACACCCTTATAAGCTGGGGCAAATCAAATGTAAGTGTTTTGGTGACAGAATACACACAGTTTATTGGGACCATCTATTTTTGTCTAGTTTTGGCACAAATCCTTCATTACATCTTGCTGGTATCATGCACTCAGTGGTTTTGTTTTGTTTAGCCCATCACATTTTGTCGTAGGTTTGTTTGGCACTAACCTTCTTAAACCAGAAAGTCAAATGGAGGTTGTTTAATCTTTTCTGTTTAGTAGTTTTGCATCATAAATTTGGTGGTTTTACTGATGAAGCAGTTCTTTAGTTTTATAACCAATACAAAACAGTTATTTAAAAGTGATAAAGACCTTGAATCGTTATTCTTGGGAAATCTCTGCTCAACACTTAGGTTATGTGGCTGTTAAATGTCCTCTTAAATTCTTATGAAAAGATGCTTAGATGATTTTGGCTATTTGTTTTAGTTCAGTTTTGGTCATATAACTTCTAACGTTTTCTGTATTCTATACACCACTGACTTTCAATTGATTAGATTTGAATGTTCCTGTTAAAGGTAAATTTAGAAAAATTATTTTTATTTACACAAATCCATATTTATTTCAAAAGTTTTATAAAATCTAGAAATATAAAAGGGTAATTGATTTTCTGTTAACATTATATTTTATTTCTATAAATAAATTTGAATTAGTTTTATATATGAAGTTATACTGAAAGTGCTCACAGTTTCTGAACCTTTGAACTGATCTTTAAATAAAGGCAACAGTAGTATACCGCTGTTCGAAATTCATAAATCGATTGAGAAAAAAACAAATCCGGGTTACAAACTAAAACTGAGGGAAATAAATCAAATATAAGAGGAGAACTACGACACAACAGAAACACAACATTAAAATGTAACACACACAGAAACGAACTATAATATAACAATGGCCATTTTCCTGACTTGGTACAGGACATTTTAAGAAAAAAATAGTGGGTTGAACCTGGTTTTGTGGCTAGCCGAACCTCCCGCTTTTATTGATAATATGTATTTTGAATCACTGATTTGGATAACATATCCATGATTCTGACTTGTACTTTCTTTGATATATACATGTAATTGCAGCAATTATAACAAACCCTACCCATCAAATTATGTGTAATATTCCACTTTCACTTATGTATAAAATAAAAACATGCAATATGAAAATGAATAAGTGAGACGATTGAATGTTCCAAAATGTAATATGCCTTTTTGAACATGAATATCTTCACTGATTGTCAGTTAAAAAAAAACCTCACAAATAATATTTGGTAAAGATTGGACAAGTCTTAGTCCAGAGGACAATAGAAGAACAATACAAGAAAAAGAAGCAAAAAAGAGTAAAATACCATACAAAAACTAAAAATTAAAAAAATCAACAACAAAACATCGTCAAATTTTTATTTGAACAATTTAGATAATTAAATATATCTCAGTTGGATTTCAGACAAGTTCATCACTCTTAAATCGGTCTGACTCTACTAATTGACAGATGGTTAAAATATTTAAGTAATGAAGAATGGAACTGTGCTTTTGAATTTAAGTAAGGATTTTGGTATAATTTACCATGCCATACTTTTAGAAAAGCTGAGATTATATCATTTCAGAGAACATATAATAAATTGGATAAAATAAAAATATAAATCCAATAGTACTCCTCTGATTCGGTACATGTGAGATTTCAAAAAAGATGGTAGATTTTCTGACATTATAAAACATCCCTACCAATCTATAGAACAAACCTTAACGGAATATAGAACTGCGAGAGACAATATACTCCATGCTAACCCATCTGCGACTGTTATTGCAATTGAATGCCCCTACTTTTCAATATACAGGTGGAATCAATCTCATGGATTTCAATTTAATGTTCGTAGTACAAAGCAGTACAAAGATACTGAACTCAAATTAAAATCAGCCATCGATTATTATCACCAACAACTGTATCTCATTTCAACAGAAACATATTGGCACCACATATTGCTCAAGACCAAATTATTTCATCAAAACAACGAATGCGCTCCCGAACACAAAATAAAGTCAGCTTTAAATCATTATTTGACGACATTTGATTAAATCGATTTGTGAAATAGGCTAGAAACTTGAAAAAAAACAAAGACTAAGGGAAGTCCTGTTCACTCTGCGATTTGGGATTCACTCATACAGTTACCACATTATCATAATCAATACTATAATGAGCACATTTTAGCAAAAATACCGTATCATACTCAGTGAAATAAGGAAAGCCCTTTCGATGCCCATTGCTGATATTACTTAAAAACAGACGATTTGTCTTTAGGCTATACTTCAGATATTTACCCGTTATACAATATTTTGATCAGTAATCTATAACCAGTGAAAAATGGAAGCCCTGTTCACTGTACAGCATTGATATATAAACATAGGAAGCTTAACCAATTTTGTCTGATCTCAACAGTCAATATAGAAAATTCTAATCTTACATCTATAAAAAAAAACCACAAACTGTGAATAAGGGAAGCCGTGTTCACGCCGTTCCAATATATCCTCGTGACTTATGGCACTCATTTCTGTCGGCTTGTCCCGCAAAAAGGGTAGGATGAATGACTCCGTCGTACAACAAAAATCTGCTAAAACATGTTCGTTAAATTTAGAAAAAACATTAAATAAAAAATCGGAGAGTGCTAAAAGAAACAACGTCTCGTATAAATTCACAGGTTGGGGCTTTACAGCCGAATTTGATGCTACAATTAATGTATAACTTTTGAGATATTCCGCTATGCATGTGGTAGGTATTTTTGGGAATTCTACAAACAACTTTTATGATGTCATCAAAGATGAAGCTACTGATACCAATGGCTGCATAGTACAGACTACGTATAAAATAAGAGAGAACAAAAATGATGGCTATACAATAAACCTATATCGCACAAAGAGCTCAATACTTGTCAACGGTAAACTAACAGTCAACTTTATAAGTAGAGACAACAAAATAATACATGAAATCATGAAGAACAAATCGAGAAATGCTTCAAATGTAAGAGGAGCTGTAGATCAAGAGCTGTCAATTGTAAGAGATGGTCATTGGGTGCACTATAAATGTGAGAAGCTGTCCGAAGCCCAAATCCTGCGTCTTGATGATAAGAAAGAATCCCCATCGATTTATTCATGTCAACAATGTATGAAGGCCAACTCTGGGCAAGTCATCATTTACAACTTGACGATGAACTATCTAATATACAACATATCAATTCACCAACATCTGAACAACAAATCATGCTTGAAGAACAACTGACTAACTGTTCTATTTGTGACAGACCGTTAGATATGAGCAAAATATCATGTGCTGAATGTAATCAGCAATTACATAAAGGATGTATTGATAGTGAGAGGGATACATGCTTTGCATGTATAGGTAAAAACAAAACATATAAATGTTGAAGTCTCACCGACTGTTGAACCCATTGTCGACACAGAATTCTCTTCATCTCAAGATAGTTTTGAGGCACAAATTCCAAATACAACGATGCCTATATTAACATCAAGAATACGTCAAAATACAGCAGTCCAACAAAGATATATCTCATTAAATTCCAGCGTCGATGAGCACCAAACTTCAGTTAAAGGTATAAACAAAGAAGACAAATATCATTTAAAACCACGAGATCTTAGACAACTCGAGTTAAAACTTAAAAAGAAAGAAGAGCAACTAAAAATGAAAGAGGCAGCTATCAATGACGAAGCTAAGGAAAAACACGACCATGAGATAGGCTCCATAAAGCAGAAAGAAGAAACTTTGAACTAGAGTTAACTATAAAGACCATGAACAAGAGAATAGACTTACTTGAAAATCAAAACACCAATAAATGTACATCTAATAACACCAACAGTGGTACTGATGACCTCATTTTAGCAGAGAAAAAATTACCCGCTTTGTAATTCGTAGAGTTGAGAACGAGCTTGACAAGTTGGATATCACTGCAAACTATACAGATACAACTGACAGAGATGAGAATCCAAATGGGCATCATGCTAAAATGCAGAATTCGAACATAAACTTGAAAACGCATAGAGTAATAGACGAAAGTAACGACCCCAGTAGGGCCATGAATGATCATAATCACTGCCGCCCGGTACAAACTCAAAATAACATTATGTCAGATACCCAGTACTATGAACACCAAGATGAACTGCCATATACGTCACAAGATACTCATGTAATTAATTATCATACTAATCCTGTAAAACAAACTCGTACAAACGTACAGCTTAAAACAACTGAATTCGACCGTCACAATGTATTCAATCTACAAGGGTGCCAACAATCTAATATACGACCTGTACCAGCAGACTATCAGTATTGTATGCTTCCAAAATAATGAGTTAATTGGGCGACCAATATTATATTACACTGAGCAAAATGCAGCACCTACTGGGCATATTTTTTTATACCGGACAAGCCTACAAAGCCAGATACACTAGCAGTAGATAGTAATTTTGATGCACAAAGTTTATATTGTAAATATTATAAATAATAATGGTATTGTGATGAAGAAGAACATTAGAATTTTATCTTTTAACTGCAAAAATATTTTATCATGCAGTCCATTTTTTGACGAAGTCTACAGACATATGGATATATGTCTCATTCAGGAACATTAGCTCTTCAACTGCCAGATTGATAACTTAAATGAATTACATGAACAACTATATTGGGTAGGAAAAGTTGTGGATGATAGAGATCCAAAAACTCCTGTGCAAATGCCTCGAGGATATGGTGGGGTTGGAATATTATGGAGAAAAGAGTTGGATAGCTTAATTACCACGTTGGAAGTTGGTAATGAACGTATACGTATACAGTGCGTTGAAGTGAGAGGAGATGACAAAAAACTATTATTAATTTCAGTATATATGTAGAGGATCTGCAAATAATATATCTGAACTTAAAGAGTGTGTGCATATGTTATATGAAATCGTGCAATCATTTACAGGAACACATTGTATCTTAGTTGGGGGTACATTTAACGAAAATATTTTTAATAAATCTGGTTATACGAGGAATCAGTACATTTTAGATTTTATGGAATAATGTAAATTTATAGCAAATGAGTTTGGAAAAACTTTCATACACTCCAATGGGGTAGATAGTACTGCGAAAGATCATATACTGTACCCTGAAAAGGTACAAGATGACATATCATATGTTAAGAAATTAGACATTGTAAACAATGTATCAGACCACTATCCGGTACTACCCGAAATGAGTTTTGATTTCTCCATTGGTTCAAGTTAAAGTCATCGAAAAGAGACAAAATGCATTGTAAGGATATGTATCAAGAGTCAATCGAGAAAGGAATAGATGAGTTAAAGTTAAATCTTAATACCATTGAAGGTATTAGTGATGCATTTTCTGGCATAAATACCATTATTGATTCTGCCACCAAATCAGTGGCACTTGCTCATAAGGCATTTAGGAAACGACCAAAACTGAAAATAATGAACGAGAATATAGACAATGCTATTAAAGCGAAGAAACAAGCATATGGACTGTGGAAATGTAAAGGGAGACCAGTAGATCCCTATCATGAGCTCGTTATCTATAAAAAACGAACAACATACGAATTAAAGACGCAGTGCAAAAATGAGATCGCTCAAAGACGGATCAACAATAGAGAAGAAATAATTCAGGCTAGAGTCATGGATAATAAATTATTCCATAAGCTAACCAGTAGACAACGAGGCAATCTAGGCAAACTTATTGATGAGCTACATGTTGATCAATCCATTTACAGCGAGACTAACATTTTAGAAGGCTGGCGAAATCACTTTTCAAATCTGGCAAAAAAATCAAATGCATCAAAATTTGACATACAATATCTTGACAACGTAGACAGCGAATATGAGCATATTATTGAGATCTGTAGGAATGAGAGATCACATTCCTGTTGCAATCAAAGAACCTAATGAAGCGATACATAAGTTGAATAGAAATAAAGCGGCATATATTTTTGGTATTACAGTTAAAAGTATTTTATAAGGTGGGTTGAAATTAACTGGCTCTTTACTTAAATTTATTAATGCAGCATTTGAAACATGTATTATACCAGATATCTTTAAAGTTGGTACATTATCCCCCATCTTCAAAAATAAAGGAAACATACTAGACGCTAAGAACTATAGAGGAATAAAATATAAAAAATCGTTGAAACCATATTAAAATTCCGTATAAATCTTCAAATATTAGATAACCAGAACCCATTGCAGAGATGATTCACAGAAAACTCAGCTCCACTTATTGCTACACTTATGATAGACGAATTTGACAGAGAAAATAAGGACCTAAAGAAAACAAAAATCTTAGGAATGCTTGATGCAAAATCCGCATTTGATGTTGTCCGTCATTCCAACCTGATACGGAAATTATACCATCTTGGACTCTCAGAACAGTCAGTACTCTTAATAGACAGTCTATATACAAACGCAACTACCGAGATAAAATGGAATGGACAACTATCAGAATCTTTTGATATTGAACAGGGAGTAAGGCAAGGTGGACCCTTAAGCGCCGACCTATATAAAATATATGTAAACCAATTACTAAATCTTCTAGAAGACTCTAACCTTGGCGGAAAGATTTGATCTACTCCTTGCTGTGCCCCCGACTATGCAGACGATATAGCATTAGTAAGCGACAATCCGTACAGCAAACACGCAATGGTTGATATAGCATCAGATTACAGCAAACGTGAAGGGTACCATTTAAAACCAACAAAGAGTGTCATCCTCCCTGTTAGAACGTCAAATAAAGCATTTGATAATATAAATTTAGATATGAATGGTGAATTGATGCCTATTGTTAACAAAACTCCCCATATTGGCATTCAGAGAGCATTTAAAGACTCTGCATCTGCTACGATTGAAGAGAACCTTAAAAAAGCGAGAAGATCTCTATATAGCCTAATGGCAACTGGTTTACATGGTGAAAATGGATTAGACCCGGATACTGTCATCCATCAGTTTACTTAAACTTATATAAATCAAGTTATGCTATATGGATTGGAGACGTTAATCCCTAATGGAAAAAATCTGGATTTCATCAACAAGCAATATAAAAAGATGCTGAAGCAAATATTATATCTGACTACAAATGTTGTAGATCCTGTTGTATATATTATCTAAGGTCAACTACCAGCAGAGGCTGAAATTCATAAAAGGGCATTAAATTTATTTGGAAATATCAGTAGATTAGAGAAGAGGTCAATGGAATGGAGAATTGCAGAGAGACAGTTCAGTATTAAAAACATGAGAAGTAGTAGTTGGTTCATCGAATAAAAAAGCTATGCCTGAATAATGACATTGATGACCTTTATAGTTTTCTTGGCAAGCCGTTATCCAAAATGAAAAAAATTAATAACAAATAAGGTCAATAATTATTGGGGAAAACGTATTAATGATGAATCTAGAATGTATCCTACATTAGCATATTTGGAAACGAGCTATACATTAGGACAATGTCATCCTATAGCAAGAACTTTAGATGCAAACATCAGAGATATTTCGAGGATACCAGTACGGCTAAAAATTGCTACTGGTACATACATTTTCCAAACAAATCGATCCGCCTTTAATAAAAACAAAATAGATGTAGTCTGTATGCTCTGCAATTGTAGTGAAGAGACGCTTGCTCATTTTCTGAAAAGATCACCAACACTTGTAGCCTGCTTTTTGCTAAATATAGCCTTTCAGTAGAAATAGATCTTCTAACTGTTGTAGTGAATCCATATGTTTACTGTTTCACCTCAGCACATAAAGAGCTTATTTACTAATGACATTAATAATCATTTAGAACCTCTGTGTGGATATCTTATCTATAGATTACACAATAAACGGTACGAATTGTTGAACATTATTCCTAAAAAGAAGAGTAGAAAACGTAGTAATAAACATAAGTAAACGCTCCGTTGTGGTCAGATCACCTCTTGGCAATACTCAAATCCCTAAAGTGTTGTTTTACCATATTATTTAGATTTTAAGATCGAACATACTTATTTTATATGTGTGGATAAAGAACTATTATCCTTGTATATATATTCCTATGGATCTGGTGTAAATATTTGGTTGAGGATATTCAGTGTTTATATTTATACGTTTATACCGTACTCCGGGTTCCAGGAGGTGTGCCATGATTGGCAGAAGATATTAACAGAAACAGAAGCAGTATGGTTGATAATTTGATGTATGAATGAGTATACATATACATATATGTTTGTTGTATTTTGCTGTTTAATGTGTAATGTATGCATGTATTTTGTTTGAGAGCCTCATCAATGAAAATTTACAAGTTCTAATTGCGTTACCCACTTTTTAATTAAAGAACGTATCATTATTATGAACACCAAAAATAAAAACAAGGCACAGTATGCAAAAACAAAAACACACAAACGCGGAATGATATCTGGTGCTCTGGAAAGTTACGTATATCAGCTATATAATAGGTGATTCCAGCTTCTCGTGGGCGTTTTTTTTTTTATATTTAACAGAAAAATAAAAAAACCTAAACTAAACAAGTGGGTCTTAGACTTATCATATGCACATCCTCATGTTGTTAGTTGTTTGTCGGTCCAGAGACTGTCTCATTTACTGAACAAACCAATGGTATATTATTTTTCCATTGTAGATTGAATCGTTATCTTATATGACTTGACAGTAGAGTATGTAACAACATATAGTCCTTCATTAACATAGAATGGGTGAATTGCACATGTCACACGAGTTACGCTCAACAAAAATATTTCAGACCGTGGTTCAATTTTATATCACCAGCAAAATAATGAATATGGACTGTTTTTTGTTGACCCTCACAGTTCCAAGGTGTAAGCCTACATCTTGGAATTGGATGCCAAATATATATTTCACTTCGTATCATTAAAAAACACTCATCAAAGATACTAGGATTGTAATTTGGTACGCCAGACGCGCATTTCGTGTGCATAAGACTCATCAGAGACTCTCGAATCAACGCAGTTGGAAATCATAACAAATTTTAATGGCACTTTTGTTGCATATAAGTGATAAAGCAATTCCAAGATGTAGGCTTACACCTTGGAACTGTGAGGGTCAACAAAAAACATAAACAAAGTGCGATAATCGTTAATGTGGTTTTGTATCTAAATATCGAAACCTGCATCTTCGCTAGCCAAGGGTTACGATCCACTTCCCTCCTCTCCACCCTTGGCGGATTGAGATAGAATTTCGGAGACACAAGGTAATGATTTTCATGGTTGCAGTCGAAACTCGCTGCATCCAATCAAAAAACACCTATAACATGATCACGTGTTAATGTAGAAAGTGTATGTAAACAATTGCCACGTGCTTATTGTGCAACAAGTCTTTACATCCCTAAACATACGACAATATATTTAGTGACAATTCGAATGTTTTTAATCAATTAATAGAAGTTCCTGTGTATGTTTCTTGCATAGTGCATGAATGTCAACGTATATTTTCGTTATCACAAATGTTGGCTTAATCTGCCAAGGGTGGAGAGGAGGGAAGTGGATCGTAACCCTTGGCTAGCGAAGATGCGAAACCTGTGGAACGGACTATAAACCTGGCATTATATTGTCCGTAGTTTCAAGATAAACAATTCATGTGCCTGATTTTCTTTAAATCTCTTTTCTATGTACCAATGAAATTGTAAACTTCCTTTCAATGAAAAGTCTCTTAGAACATAGCCACACTATCTTTTAGGTAAACTGACTTATAAAAGATTTTTATTTCTTCCTTTTAGGAGTCAACATATTATATCTAACTTATCACACACTTTTCAATTTTCAAATTTGTTATTTCTTGAAACTCAGACTTGTGTTTTGGTTTTTCTAATATATCTGATATTTTTCTTAATACGAAATTACCAATCAGAACAATGCAAATCATATTTGTTGGTATTGTCACTACCATCAATTGCTATGAAATTATAATTTAACTAAGCAAATTAAGATTTTCTTCTTTCACTGAATATTTTCAAAATATTTGAAAAAAACACGGATCGTTATGTATATCTGTATCACTAATCAACAGACCCGTCCTACCTATTACAGTGTTTGTCCATCCAGATTCCTAACTGTCTATTTTTGTTTGATATTACAATACCGAAATACAAAATTATGATAAACATATAGTAGGAATTACTCGTGTACAGCATCTTTACCAGATTTATACTTGTATACTGATGTTAGTGTTTTAGAACTCCTGCTATAAATCTAATAGCAACTTTGTTTTTTATACATGCTTGCAAATCGTCGTCACAATTTACATTTAGAACATATGTTAATTAAACAATACTTTACGTAAATCCTGATTACTATACCAAAATGACATGACTCTGTGTGAATAATAAAAAGAGGAAGAAGACTTCAATGGGACAATCAAAATGCAGAAGTCAAAGAGAAACAGACATCATGACCAAATTAAAATGAAGAACAAACAACATTCAACAGATCACATCATATAATAATAAAGATTGATAAACAGTAGCAGGAATAAAACGACCGTGCACAAGTGATCGGATCACGTATAGATTGGATGGATTTAGGACCAACTCAAAATTTATCTGTTACTAGGCAAGATATGCAGAAAATTTGGGCTAGTCTATTATTCATTTTTGGAATATTTAATTGACATGAGCACCCTACATTTTATGGCTTTCTTATAACAAGCAACACAATATAGGAACGCATCTTTTATAAAGCTTTCTAAGAAGACTTTTCTTTAAATATTGATATCGATTAATGTTTATTTTGAATATGTTTTGGTACCCTTATGTGTAACATGTCAATTAAAAAAGAAGCTACTCTATCCTCATCCTGGGAGATCTTTTACTGACAAGAAATGATAAACAACAACACATTGAGCATAACTTTATTGTCCAAAGTTTTCAGTTTTGCAATGCTATCAAACATGTGATTTATTTGCTCTTGCGTTATCATAATTGTAAAACTATCTCATATATTACCATTTCAACTTGTTCTTTCAATTCCAAAGTATTCTTTGAAATGATACTTTCATAATTTAAAACTAGAAATATTTTCATGAAATGTATTCAATTGATACTTTCGTACGTAAAAATCAATACCAAGACAAAGATTAAAATTATCATAGAGTTATGAATAAAACTGATATAGATATATATATATACAAAATAGGCTAATTTAAGGTGCAAAATCTACAAGCTTTTGCTTTGGATACAAATCATCTTTTAAAATGTAAAGACATAAGAAAGAGCTCAATCACAGAAAGGAAAAGGACTTTTACAAAATTAAAGACAACAAAATAAATAAATGGGAAAAATCTTTCAATGTGTTCATTTGCATTTTCCTCCATTTCTAACCCTTGATAATATAATAATAAATAAACAATTCCACATTCTAGCCTTTCAAACATCCTGACTGACAACAAAACGCTCAGTGAATACATATACATGTTACGACATGAAGCCTGATATAATACTTTGCCATGTAGCATGAGCAAGAAATCATATATTGTGTGCTTCACACTTCGTCCATCTTTTCAGTATAGAAAAGTTTAAGCCATATGAATCCTTGTTTTTGTTCCGTGGATTCTTTTCCTTTGCCATATAGCTCAAAACGGCTAATAACATTTCCACCTTTATACGATCTTCGATCTCCCATAGGTATTGTATACTGTCCAACAAATTCGTCTTTTATCATGTTGCTGTTCCACACCTAACAGAAAATGATAGTAGTATTAACAAGTGTCTATTTTGTATTAATATATCATGCATTGATTTTTTGTTGGGCTAAAAATAACGAGAATTTTATACAGTAACATAAAAAAAAAACCAAAACACAAGATCTACTCCGGTCCAATTTTACCAGATCTGGCTGAATGAGGACGAAAAGAACAACTAGTACTGGTCATAAGAGCTGTATTTATTGATGCCCGTACGAACCTCGACAGATTAAATTCTTTAACGTTTGCATTTCGTTATGAACTTTCAAATAGTTTAGTATCGAGAAAAATTGAAGAGACAATATTTGTCATAATGGTCATGTGGTGCAGAAGGTACCGTTAAATGTTATATTACCGAGGGGTTGATATCTGGTTGACTTTTAATCTCCAAGGGTATTACAAGCCCAATAGCTTCATACTTTGTAGCTGGCCTGGAGGAACGAATATTGTTTGTATGAAATATTTAGGGATGAAATGTCGTAAAATATTTGCAATTCAGGAATTAATACCCTCATGCATAGCTCTGGTCCCTTGTCTGTATTTAGCTAAACTTCCTTTTCGGCTATATAAGCTTCTGAACATTAATATTATGTTTTGGATTTACAAAACGATTGTCCTATTATTATATGCCAAGAAAACAATTTTGGATAACCTTGAGGTCAAAGATCATGGTCGAAGTTTGATTTTAATTGTACATAAAATACTGTCTTATATCGTTCCTGCATACGATCAACAAGAAAACAATGTAAAAATATGATGATAGGTAACAAGACACAAACAGAGTAATATTACAAAAACGATAACAATGAATCAGGATAAAACAATGTGTCCACTTTCATTTTAAAGGGAGACATACTAAAACCGACACAATGTGAGGAATAAGATATGGTAAAAAATATTGGTGTCACTTCAACATTATCGATGATTTGTTTAAGAAATTTTGCACTTAATTTATTTTAACATAAAACATTGTCATATAAAACCACACCTCTATAACAATGTCTTCGTCTGGTTTCTTCAAGTAAAATGTGACTCTTTCATTCCATTCAGGATTCACAGTATCTCTAACAACTTTTGTTGTTAATTGTTTCTTCTCACAGTAAACTATGCAATAACCATCAACAGCTAATTGATAGGAATAAAGAAAATAAGATAAATAATAACATTTAAGGAATTTCTGAATTAGATTAACACAAAAATATGACACTTATATGCTGATCGATGACAATAAAAGTATTTGAGTCATGAAATAGCAGTTTTTTTATAATATAAGTTCCAAATGGAAGAGATATTCATGAATACTATTTCCACTGGAATAAATAGTATAGTATTTGTTCCTCACGGAATAAATGGTGTTGCCCGGAAATTTATATACTATCCGGGTAAACTTATCAATCCATTAAATAAATTTATTGTTATAAATATTGATTTTGTTATCAGTAGATTAAAATCATACTAAAACAGTTTTGTTATACACGTATGCACTTTAATGGTACTACTATCTGTCGATACCTTGATTCTGGCATTGCACAAGGTCATGTTTTTCTCTTACTGTTAATGACGTCTTTACACTAAATCCACTGGATGTTGGATGTGTACTGATTGATATTTTAGTCTTAGATACATGATCGTTTTATTAGTTGTAAGTTGTAATTGGCTTTGAACTAGCTGTCAGTAACTGTGAGTACTCTCATATCTGCACTTAGTGTCCATTTTGTTGTTAGGGATGAGGGATGGATAAATACCCTGGCACGTCGTCCGGTCTGTGTTTTTGTTTGATTGTTCTGCTTTGTATCGATCTGATGAGTTAAACCTTTTTCAACTGATTTTATAGTTTGTTCTTATGTTGTGCTGTTTCACCACAGTCCCATGATAGGGGAAGGGTTGAACGCTCACAAACATGTTTAACCCCGCCACAATCTGTATGTGCCTGTCCCGAGTCATGAGCCTGTAGTTCAGTGGTTGTCGTTGGTTCATGTCTGTCATACTTGTTTTTCGTTAATTGTTTTGTTATAAATTTGGCCGTTAGTTTTCTCAATTGAATTGTTTCATATTTTTTTATATCGCGGCCTGTTATAGCCGACTATACGGTATGGGGTTTTTTTCATTGTTGAAGGCCATACAGTTGCCTATAATTGCTTACATCTACTTCATTTGAACTATGGTGCAAAGTTGTCTCATTGGCAATCATACCTCATCTCCTCATTTTTATAGTAAATTTGTTTCAACAGGAAAAGATATTCTAGCATTGTATATAGGGAAGTTTCCAAAGGAACATTTATTACGAGGGACAAATATACATTGACAAAAATCCCGCTATGAT
The DNA here is from genome assembly GCF_021869535.1 of Mytilus californianus. Classification (NCBI taxonomy): domain Eukaryota; kingdom Metazoa; phylum Mollusca; class Bivalvia; order Mytilida; family Mytilidae; genus Mytilus; species Mytilus californianus. The sequence goes on along the minus strand of NW_026262690.1, from coordinate 28,274,112 downwards.
GTGAACGTACAGATTTCAATATCAATGTATGTGAAAATAATATCGTGTGCTCCAACAAAAGTATTCAATACTTCAAAACTGATATAGTGCCCATTTTTTACTATTTCTAACTGCAAAGACTTAATGTTGTTTACAATTAAACTTTTACACAAAGCAGCATTTAATTCATAATAAGACTTTATTGCACATTTATGTGTATATAGATTTTACGACTAAATTAAGTGAGATACGATTTTTCTCCAAGCTTGAGACAATTTTTAATTTCAAATTTAAAACTCAAGGCTTGCCGAGATTTTTTTAATATTGAACATTTAACTGTCGAGAGTGGAGAATATGGTATTGCACGAGATCCAGTAATTGAATCTGTTTCTTTAATGATTTTGAGACGATATGACAACAAAATTGTTTACTGGTCTGCAAAAGAAGATGTTCTTTATATTTAACGTCATCAGACATGGTCGTCTTTTTTCATGATGCCACAATAGGAAATTCAGAGGAAAGCGAGAAAATGAAGAACTGAGATCAAATGAACCACACGTTGATTATAAAAAAGTATAAATTGGATAAGAGTGAGAGAAAATCAGTTACCAGCAGTTTTGACTTAAAGGGGCACTAGCTGTCAAATTTATGTTCACCGATTTGACTCAAATTCTCATATTTGATTTTTAACAATGTAAAACATTTATCCAAATTATAAAAAGTCTAAAATAAACAATATTCCGGGCGTGGGCTTGATAATATGTAGCTTCGTTTCGTGTGTATTTTAGTCTTAACGCCATCTAATTAACTGTCGAGTTGACCCCGAAGACCTCCGATTGCCATATAAGCGATATAACATAAATAAACATACAAATAGATAGCAGAATCGTGCATTTGGACTTTTCTAGGTCTGTTTAATTTCATATTATAGATTAAAAATATATGTTAATCATCGTTTTTTTCCTGTATAAGAATGATTTTTTGTGGATCGAATCAGTCAATCAAATGATTTACCTTTGTTTCACTTTCAATGTTGATATTCTTTTCCTTTAAATAATTGAACACGCACAATGCATGCGGTATCCATCTCTAGCCAAGGGGTTAAATTGAAGTTCACATGAATACGGATTCAATAAGGTCGAATTAATCACTTGCAAGTGAATAATTCATCCTCAATGTTTCTGACAAAATTGAACCATACTGGCTGCTAAAAGCGATATATTATTTCACTATTTCACTTTCATTAATGATTGAACAAAATAAATCGTATTTTATATTTCTTATATATCTCGTAGCTAGCGCCCCTTTAAATACACCTAGTTCAGGCAAACTAATATCAGTATTTCATATTTATTAATTGTTATGCAAATATTACAAAATACCTCCATCTTTATCCTGGGGTGGCAAGCTTGTTCCTCGTATAATCGATATTTGCATAGCTCCAATATGAGGTTTAGCCAAGCCTTGTATGCCACAGCATTCGGGAGGCTTTGGTTTATCGTAAAGCAGTTCTCTGTAAAAGAAAAGATTTGTAATCAAGTACACGTATTAGAAAATGCTTATATATTATCTTCAGTGTACAATTTAACACTTGACAAAGAACCAATATGAGCTTTTCATTATTTATAAATGAAAGGCTAATGAAATTGTAGATTTCTAAATCACGACAATAGTTTAGTAAACTTGATACGATTTTATGCACAGATAGCTTTAATTAAGCCCTCAAAGGTGAGCAAAACTGGTCCAAAACTGTCTAGCTTTTGGATTTGAAGTTAATGATTCATTTTACTAAAAATATTGAAATAATCATTAAAGGTAAACACAAAATTCAAGATTGATCACCTATCAGTAATAAACACTGGAAACAAAGCCTGTTTTGGAAACTACATACCGCAAATCCATGTCTAGTGTACTATACATTCTAAGAACAAATTTTCCTAATTTTCCAGGATCAAAAGTTGAAGGAATAACACAGTATCTTCCTTGTGTCAAAGGTACCCTAGCAAATACACTTCTACCATTTGAGAATGGACCAGAATGTTCCTTGGTGAGTCTGTCGTGCATCCGGAATTTTCTATTCATGTCAGTCTGAAATAATTAAATATTTAAAATGCCTAATAAAAAGTGTCCAAACGTGATATAAATGTACCATGTTTAACAATATAAGTTGAACTGGGAAACAGCGGATGATAGAGAAATTGTGAAAATTAAATCGGGCTTATTTTCAAAACAGTTATTGTCTTAGTTGTGGCTCAAGCGTATAATGTTTCAAAACTAATATATCAGAAGGAATGCGCTATTTCAAATTTAGTGGATTTACATAGATGTTGCATAAACAAACCGTTTATTCCGAGAATAATCCACAATTGTTATTAAGTTACGTAAAAAGTAGAATTTGTAATATTTTTCATGCAAACGCATATAATTTTAAAGGGTATGTGCAGAGCGTAGAAGTGAAACGATGCCACTAACGTAGTCGTTTGGCATTCTTCCAAACCTTTAAACAGACTTATTTAGAAGGGATATAGTTACGATACTGTTGTCAGGTCATTAAAGATGGCATATTTTGGAATTAATATTGATTCACTCATAGGGTCTTTGCATCGGTATTCTAAAACCAGTTGTTGGCATGATACGGATTATGTTCTTCTCATATATTTTATGATGGTGTGATACTAAACCCCTAACGGGAGGGATTGTGCTTGATTTTCATATCATGAAGGCATTATCTTTCAATCAGTTTAATTGAGGTCTGGAGCTGGTATGTCAGTAACTGCTAGTAGTCCTTTGTTAATTCATGTATCATTGTTATTTTGCTTAATTTCTTCTGTTACCTATTCTGACATCGGACTTGAACATCTTTTAAACTGAGTTTTACTATGCGTATTGCTGTGTGTTTGTTTATTCTACATTGGCTAGAGGTATGGGGGAGGGTTGAGATCTCACAAAACATGTTTAAACCCGCCGCATTTTTGCGCCTGTCACAAGTCAGGAGCCTCTGGCCTTTGTTAGTCCTGTATGTCTTTTTTTAATTTTAGTTCATTTATATGTTTCGGAGTTTAGTGTGACGATCATTTTCACTGAACTAGTACACATTTTTGTTTAGGGGTCAGCTGAAGCCCGCATCCGGGTGCGGGATTTTCTCTCTGTGTTGAAGACCCATTGGTGGCCTTTGGCTGTTTTCTGCTCTTTGGTCAGGTTGTTGTCTCTTTGACACATTCCCCATTTCCATTCTCAATTTTATTAATTCTAAAAGGCCAGCAACTGTTTTCACAAAAAATCTTACGATTAAAATTGATCGTAAGTTGTACTGAATGTATGACTTACGAGTATTTTCATTCTTGAGATTTTTTGTGAAAAGAGTCGCAGAATAAGTTTGACTACTTTCTTTTTCACCGATTTAATCACCTACAAACTATTTTTAAACTAAAAAGAAAAATGTGTTGCTTTGTGAAAAGCGTTCGAGGATTTTATATGCATATTTATACCATTATGTATCTTCTATTAGTAATAAGAAACATTATCGCTATTTTACGAAATTTTCCTTTGATCTTACTAACTGATAATTTCCTTTCTCAGCACAGTAGAGTGATATGAAAAATTATCGCTAGAAACTAAAGGCGCACGTGCCGTTGTCAATGAAATTAACAACGTCGTCATAGGTAAAATAGCGATAAACAGATTATCATTGGTCATCTCAACTCGATTGCTTTTCTCACTTTCGCCGTACCGGCTCAAGCGAGAAAATCAATCTCGTTGAGATGACCAACGATAATCTATAAATATCATAACTCAGTTCTCATTCTTTATAGAATGAACAACCGAAACAAAAAACAAAACGTTTGGTTTTAAAATCCAGACACAATACACATAATAAAGCAGAAACAGTTTAATAATTATAACGATTTTCTGGTATCAATTGTTCAACCATTCAGTTGTCTTCCTGAAAACCAGAAAAAAAACTTTGCATGTGAAGTTCAAATAAATTATGTGAAATTAGTACAACATCTTACTTGAAAACACGCTCAGTGGCATGCACTTCTTTTAATTTTTTGTAAATATCATGATATAGACTATCCTTCTGCAAAGCATAGAAAATTATGCTCCCCATTCTTAATACATGAAAATAAATAAAACATATTTCACTTTTTATAGTGAGAACAAATGTTTTGTAGTCGATCAACTTAATGCAGTATTCATTTTCAGAATATATAAAATTTATATGATATAGCTCGATAATGATAATGTTCATAAGCTGAAACTGTTTTAGACAGACAAGTATAACAAAAATAACGAATTCCAAGATAAATTCAAAAAGGAGGAAGTCCATAAACTGACAAAATCAAACGTTAGACTTCATCAATCAACGGAACAAATGGAAAAAAGACCGCCATGTTCATGACTTTGTAAAGACAAAAGGCTTAAAGATATGAAAGAAATGATGAAGCAATAATATATAAATATCGAAACATTCAGGAGAAACAAGATAAAGTAAGCAAACCATACCTTCATTATAGTGAATCCAATGGTATCATTGGCCTTCCCTTTATCCATGTCTATTCGTTTATCCCATTGCTCTAAAGAAACCATTATTTCGTCCTTAGGTTGCTTCACATCAAATATATACTACAACAAAAGTATACAGAGTTAAATGTGTTATAAAGATCGTGCAAATGATATTGATTAGTAACAGGATTCACAATCAATCGGTTTTAAAGGACGTTATGTGTAGAAGAAGAAAAAACAATCAGTTAAATACATGCATTTAATTTTGAACTAATTTACAAGGTCTGACTACAATATCAGCACTGAGGTATTTTCTCCAAGACATTATTGTTAAATATTCTAGTCAGCTAGCGCTAGGCTTAATAAACTAATCAGAAAAAGAGCACTGAAACGTCAGAAAGTTACTAACCCATCTGTTCAAGGAAACACAAACCGAAAATATAGAGATAATCACATCCGCTTGAATCATCACAGGCACTCATAGCAAGCTGTAACTCACCCAAAGATTTGACGAATGGTGGTTATTGTCAAACACACACTGCTGAAAATAACGCTTACAAATCAAAAATGCAGTGATGTTCATGCAAGGCAGAACTGACAAAAGACAACCAAGACTGTGTATTGTGCGGTTCAAAATACAACTAGAACTAACTAAAAGCAATAAGAGTGTGTTAGTAATTTTGACATAAACGCCAACTTTGAAATTTTGTCTAAAATAAATGTTGTTGGTATTAAATCTGGCTACAATCTGATTCTTATCTATGAATTATCTAAGCATGCTTTTTATCAGATGCCTTTTATACGCCAAGTACTTATCGTTTTATATTTAAAATGAATTTGATATTTCTATTTGCAGGTGAACAGAAATTGCTTTATTTGCTTCCCATAAATTCTCATGACCATAAAATGAAATGAATATAAACAGTCCTTATAATCAATGTATTTTTTTTTCTTATTTTGGCATCCAAATAAGACAAATGCTTTTCTCTCCATTTTTATTTGACGATTTACCTGTGGATTGTTGAGGAATGTGCCATTGTTGGAACAGCCGCCACACCTGTCTAGTTTTCGCCATTCGCTCATTGCCTTTCCCTCCCTCCAAGTCTTTTTTAAAGAAAATATAGAGGTATTCATTAAGTGGCAAATGTCCATACTTGTGAAATATCGACAGAAATCTTCAAATGACATCCTACAATAAAATGTATAGCTATTTCACAAAGAGTGGTAGATACTGTACTGAAAAAAATCTTACATTTCCGTGACAAGCTTGCATTTGCTACACATATTCTACAAAGGACAGTTATAAGGGTGTATAGACTCCGTGATTTGTAGTCCTATTCACCTCTTTCATTATACATGAGATTTCAATTTCGATTTTATGAATGGACTGGCCTCCTTGACCTGGGGTCATTTCAAAAGTTAGTCTATTTGTATTTGTACATTTAAAAAATAATTGACTAGATGTTTTTCCAAAACTTTTTTTACTTAATCAAACCAAAATGGCTAAATTTTAGGTCCGCTTCGAACGAAACAAGTTTGAATTTCCTATCATAATCGAAACTATTCTTTTAAATAAATGAAAACAACACGTTATATATTTCATGCGTTCGAAGCGCTTTTTGTGACTCAACTTCATCAGGAACGAACAAAGCCGAATATTTGAAAGCCAATGATGTACAAGAACTGAAACAGTTGAAGAGCTATATGACCAAAAAGGACCTAAAAATAGCCAAATCCATCTAAGGTCAACTTTGCCTAAGGGAATTGAAAACTGAATCTTTGGAAACTTAAATATGTGTAGGCATTATATTTGTCAATATTTTACACTTTGTGTATGCTCGGCTTAAACGCTCGGTATAAGATATTCACAAATATAATACCTACCTATGAGGCTATGTTAATATTAGCATAGAGCGTTACATTAAAGAATAATTTCTTGACTAAACATAGAAAAAGAATTTTGATAAACTGAATCTATAGAACATGTTGATAAAAGCAGAATGGTCAATGTAGATTTAAACATTTGTTTTAAGAAGGAAAAAAATATGTTATCTGTACAAAACACTGGAGATCAAACATGTTAACAAACTGAACAATGAAGTTGACCTCTGCATATTCAAACATCATTTTTGAAAATTCTTATCAGTTCTAGCATTGTACATTGTAACAATATCATTCTGCACACGACTGTGATAGTTGTTATGTCATTTGCGACTGGTGGATATGCCCTGAACCATTTACACACAGAAAAACATACATATGCAAATGTTGTATAATACATTTTCACGGACAACAAGGCACTCCTTCATAAACATACCCTATTATCATGACTTAAACAAATCTGATCACGACAAAAAAGGAAAATAACACTTTATAAATTTATGTATTCCTGGATTTACCTTCACCAGGAACGCTCAAAACCAACTGTTTAAAAGCCAAGGATAATTGTGAACTGACACATGTAAAAATCTATATGACCAGATCAATTTTGCCTGAGTGAGTTGGAACCTTAGTTTCTTAATAATTATGAAAGTTCCAATAAATACATATATTTACAACTTATCACAGTCGCTAAATATATTTGTTTAAAAAATAGAATTAAAAGACTTACCAGAATTCTCCATTGTCATCAAAAGTAAGTCCTAAAGCTTTCTTTTCACTCTCGCTAACCTTTTTCCATTCTGGTGAACTATAAATAGCAATGTATGTGTATAAATTCAGATCTTCTATCAGTCAACACAATAATTTTTTTTTTTAAATGCCAAAATAGTGTAGCAGAACATCTTCAACCATTTTTTCCTCGAAAACAGCATACAAAATTATGTATGGAAAGAAAATTAAATTTTAGTTGAAAGACTCTAGCGTAAGGTTTATAGGATCGCACAAACATGGTAAATTTCTTGGGTTTTTTTTATTTAGATACAGCGTATTTAAAAGAGACAAACCTATAGCATGCTATACGGTATTGTTGAAGGACGTACTGTGACCTATAGTTGCGTCATTTGGACTCTGGTGGATAGTTGTCTCATTGGCAATCATTCCATATATCTCTTTATTTTATATACATAGAAAACTCTATGTTTAAGAATATTAACCTCTATTATTTCATTAGTGGACAACTCATCTGATGAATGAGTTTTCTATTGGGTTCGAAAATCATTTAGGGGAAATATACGGAGCTCGGAGTTCTGTAATGTTACGCTTAGAATTTTAAAAACTTGATTCGAATCAATTATTTGAATAAAAGCTATTTGATATGATCTGTTGTCAAATTTATAAAGTTTGTTAATGTCCAGTGTGGTTGAATTGAATTCAGTGTAACCTTTCTTGGTAGTAAAAATAAATTCCATCAGAAAATTAAAGTGAGCTCTTTGCTTATTTATAAGAAAACTATAAAACTATATTGAATTATTGGAAGCATGATTTATTGCCGATATTTATCTGAATGTGCATTTTTATTCCAAACCTTAACTTTAAATTCAGGGCAAAATGAATTTCTTTTTTAGTTTCTTGTCGCAAGGAATATTCACTTTGTTTTATTTAAAGTAAGTAGTTTGGGCGGAAAAAATGTTAAATGTTTAAATTCACTATTAAGTAAATTTCGTGTGTAAACTTAGTAGATATTGTATTTGAGGATATTCATTAAAAAAAGTTAAAAACACATTCGCGTGTAAGTTTTTAACCTTCGTATGTCTTAAAGGCTTGTATGGTTGGAATTATTTTAAAACGAAATAAAAATACATTACACCATTTCATTGCACATGAAAGGATAAAATTACGAAAAAATCATAGCGAAAATGGAATTAATATGAAAAAAAATGTTAATCCAATCAACAATAAAAAAAATTTCATACACACTGTAAAGTAAAACAAATAGTAGTCATACCCATCGCTCCATGCACCTTTCCATTCTGTGCCTCCCCATGGGTTACGACATCGGATCATTCTTATCTTTTCCCTGTTAAACACAGATATAAGACTCTTTCCCAGTCGTATTTTCTTCACGGCGTTTACACTGTATGCATGTCCTTTCACTAATCCACAAGACATTTCAGCTTCCATTTCATTACCGCATGCCTAAATGGGAATTAACAGGTACATTTATTCTTCTAATGCAATATTTAAACAGGTATATATGGTCAACAGTCATTTACCAATGTTCAAATCTCATAAATCGAGGTAGCAAATAAATTGAGGGAATCACATGAACTCCAAAGGGAGCGAGACCTGGTCCGTCGACAAGGTAAGCGTCTCATGCTTTACATGCATCACCCGCATTGTGAATCCATACTGAGTGAAAATATGTCACAATCGGGAATAGGACACAATCTGTAAAATTACAGATTAGACGATTGTTCTTCTATCTAAAGATTTCAGACTGCGAAAACATGTCGCTAGTGAGTTGATACACAAATATATCGTATCGGTCAACCAATTTGTGATGGTGATTGTAAAACTTTTGTAGTATTGATTTCAGTTGTTCTTCCTCGTAGCACTGTCCGAGCAGTTTTGTGAAAGTAGCATAGCTCTGCTAATGAAGTTCGTAAAGCATGAGCATACATAAGCGTAACGTATCAATTCAGATATCGATACGTTACCTAGTGCACCATAGATTAAAAACAAAAGATGGATGTGTCTGTTACTGCTGAGAAATGGGAAGTTGACAATTGTAAAATTGAAATCATCATGTTTGTCAGAGATTCTAGTCGTCCATCTGTGTCAATATCGTAGCAAAATCAAGATAGATAGCCGACCTTATTGTCGGTATTATATTACTGTACGGTTGTGAAGTATGGGTTATTGGAAATAATGAGATAATTGAAAGGGTACAACTAAAATTTTGTAAATTATTATTAGGTCTGAAAACATCAACACCCTCTTACATGATTTATGGGGAGCTTGGAAGATATCCTATAGACTTGGACATAAAAACTAGATTGATCTCATTTTGGGTGAAATTAAATTCTGGTAAAGAGACAAAACTATCATAAACTTTATATAAATTGTGTTATCATATGTCTATTAATGACAATGTGCATTTTTCATGGTTAAACAGAGTAAAGACTATTTTAAATAAATGTGGTATCCCCAATGTGTGGGAAACGCAATCTTTTATGAATTGTAAATGGTTAGTTTCATTCATCAAGCTCGGACTTAAAGATCAGTTTGTACAAGTCTGGCATTCTTTGCTTGAAAACTCACCAAAAGCACTTAATTATAAACTTTTTAAAGATTTTTTTGGAAAAGAAGATTATTTTGAAATTCTTGGGAACAAACTGTCTATTGATTTTTGTAGATTTAGGACCACAAATCACAAGCTCCCTATTGAACAGGGTAGATGGAATAATAAAGTTAGAAACAATAGACTGTGTCTTCTATGTAGTAAAAATGACATTGGTGATGAATTTCATTACATATTAGAATGCAAATACTTTGAAGAAAACAGGAAATATTGTATGTCACATTATTATTTTAAAAATGCAAATACTGTTAAATACAAGCAGATTATGTATTCAAAACACAAATCAGAACTGATTAAACTTTGTAAATTTATAAAGATTATCAACACAGGTATATGTGCTCCCGGCTAAAATGTACTTCATATATTGTCTTAGCAATTGTTTTGTTTGTTCTGTCTTATTGCAAATATTGTACATAAATGTCTTCTCTATACCTATGTATATGGTTTATTGAGAATAAAGATATATATTATCCTTAATCCTTAATCTAAACTTCACTGTGATATTTGAGGTCCAAGCACTAAAATGTGGGTTATTGATTGACAGAAGGTTTTAAACGGATTCTGCTTCGTTTGAGTTGGCAAATAGGGGTGCACAATTAGTATCACTTGGAATTCCGACTGTCTGTTGAAATATCAATCTACCCAACTCAACTTATATGTTGGACATTTTGATGATATCATCTTCGGTATATTTGTTTATGGAATCAGTGTGGTTCTTCATATACATAAAATATATTTAAAAAAAAATGTTTCCATTTTTTATTTTCCAAAATCTTTAAGAAATCCAATTTAAATGTTTTTGCATGTCTCACTATAATTTCAAAAAAAATCATACCACTATATCTTTTAAACAGCAAAACTCTACAATCACTATTTACAATGTTACATCTGCTTTAAATGATTGAGGAGGGTTGAATAAAATTGAGGCTCATGTATAATGGATTTACAGACCACAAGTCAGGAATCATTTTATGTTTGTCTATGTAGAACTTAATGTTACTGACAGCTATTTCATGTTTTTTTTTAAATCTTGATTCGAGCGCCACTGATAAGTCTTATTTAGACAAAACGCGCGTATGTCGTTCTATGGTAGAATTGTGAGAATCAGTTTTTTCCTGCAATCGACCTTTCTACTATACTAATACAGGTGTACAGATAACACGAGGCGTATACAGTCTCCTGGTATCCTGCTTCTGTTGCGAGTGAACGGTTATGTCAAACTTCTGTTCACGACACAGTTCAATTTGGGGTCCTCATTGCGGTCCGCGTTTGAGTCATGTCGATTTCTTTCAAAAACAAATTCAACGATTGGGATGGAAAAAAAAGTACAAAATTAATTGCAGGATAAAGACAATTACTGTTTAGTGTCTTTAAATATCAGCTGTATTTGTACTCGGTTCGAAACAGGAGTAATAGCTCGCTGAAGCTCGCATTACACCTGTTTCTTAGCCTCGTACAAATACAGCTGATATTTAAAGACACTAAACAGTTATTGTCTATCTATCTGCTCAGCAGTTTTACTAATGAGGAAGTCAGGGACAGCTTGCTGGCTGCTCCCTTTAAGGTATATTTTAAAGAAAGGGATTAAACAGTTAAATTAATTACAGTTTTAGATACAGGTTAGTTCTGCTATTTCTCCATGAGTATACTAAATTCTAATCAAAATAACTTTATTTGTATATAATAATGCTGAAGCAGTAGAGGAAATAAATCGTCTTTTAATATTTCCGTAATTATTATAAAAATAATTTACATTTACATAGTTTAAGAAGCACTGGTAAAATATTTCCATTACTCGGTGACATTTTCATTTTTTCAGGAAGTGTTTTATTCCTGAGTTTACCTGATAGAACATTATGACATTATAAAATCTTAGTAATGGTATATATGGGAATTTGTATTATTGTGTACAGTTTGGCATACGCTTATAACAACAGTTCTTAAAGCTAAAAAAAGAAGAAAAAAAGGATTATAAAAATGATAGCACTTTATAATAAATTATCATGAAAAATAACAACGATATCCCAATATATTCAGTTTGAAATAAAAGGATAAATTAATAAAGAAAAAGAAAATAAAAAAGAGATAAAAAGAAAACGAAAACGAAAAAATAAATAAGCTATGAAACAAATAGAGATGTCAAAAACTGTTTTAGATATAGACCTATCAGAATCACTTCTAGGAAAGAACTTTTAAATAGTTCTAGTGTTCTAGTTAGAAACGAAACGCGCGTCTGGTGTACCATTTATAAGCATTGTATCTTTGATTAGTATTTAGAACTGTACAAAACTGTTCTTGGGTAGACCAGAATCTGTTAGAAAGTGTTCTTAAGGTGCGAAGAGAACTATTCTGAAGACTGTTCTAGATAGTTCTCCTCACATTTCCTGGCAGATTTCAATAGAATTAAGAGGTGAACCCAACCGTAGAGTTGTCCACATAAAACATACCCTTATTGAAGCACTCATCAATGATCTGTCTTCATATGAGGAGCGTAATATTTTGAATAGTTTCTTTTTCAGTTCTTCGGTTCTATAATCCTCTAGTTCTATAGATTCACCAACACCTCCTGTCATGTCTACCATTCCATCTTTCGCTTTGCCTGCTGTTAGAGATTCGTAGTCTCCAAAAAGTCTACAGAAATATTAGAAATATATTGCTGTTAATTTAAATACTCACAAACTTACAACGATGATTTAATGTTTTTACTTACATTGAAGGAATAAATCTCTTTTTCTATAGTCGCACAGTTTTAAATTCTCAATTTTTCAAACAATAGCACCTCATTTTTTTCAAAAATAGTTTGGATGTATTCTAAACACTCACTTCACACTCTACCGATATACATACTGCCTGTCATAGGAAATTTTTAATAAAAACTCCACCTGTAAGAATGTTGTGTTTAATGGTTAATAATGTGGCACCATATTATATAAAAATAAAGAGATGTGGTATGACTGACAATGAGACAACATAGTTCATAAATGGAGTAAAGTTGCTTTTACTATGCAAATATACTTTGTCATTATGCGGAAAAGTAAAAACAAACTAAATTATTTTATGCAGGTTGGGAAAATATCTTGATGAATGACCGTGCGCACAGAGAAACTCATTTTCAGTTTCCATTTAAAATGTACCATTTGAAAAGTATCGATTTAGATCAACAATACCATTATAGGCAAGGTTACTTATTCATTCTATCTCCTTTATTTCATATCAACGATAGTAAATCATGTTTAACTGCTTTTTATATATTTGCACAATATCACACTTTAAAGGGGCATTTGCTGTCAAAGACATGTTCACCGATTTGACTCCAATTCTCATATTTGATTTATAACATACTAAAACGTATATCCAAATTACAATAAGTCTGAAATAAACAATAAACATTTGCATAGACTCGATAATATATATCAGCATTTCGTGTGTATTTTAGTCTATACGCCATCTAATTAACCATCGAGATGACCTCCGAAGCCTGCCGACGGTTACATAACCCGATATAAACATAAACATGAATATGAATAGATTGCGACCACGTGGAATTGGATTTTTCAAGGTCTGCTTGATTTCATGTTATAGGTTAAAAAAATAAGTTAATCATCGTTTTTATCTGTATAAGAATGATTTATTGTGGATCGAATCAGTCAACGAACTGGTTCACCTTTGTTTCACTTTCAATGTTGACATTCTTTTCCTTTTAAAGGCTGAACACGCATAATACATGCCTAACCAATCTCTAGCTAAGGGGTTAAATTGAAGGTCACATGAATACGGATTCAATGAGGTCGAATTATTCACTTGCAAATGAATAATTCATCAGCGATGTTTCTTACCTTATTTTGACAAAATTGAACTAAACTGGCTGCTAAAAGCGAATCATTATTTCACTATTTCACTTTCATTAATGATTGAACAAAAAAAATCATATTTTATTTTTTTTTTATATCTCGTAGCTAATGTCCCTTTAAAAACATGGATAAAATCTAACTTTATCACAATTGGGCACCTCTAACAAATGTTTCATTTGCTTAGCTGCCACTTCTTTATTCATCAATTTACAATTGCATTGACTACAATATTATGCTATTTACCGTGATGTGCTGTTCCCATTTGTAATAATATCATACTATTAAAATTTTCACGAGAGTTTATTCTAACCCTATCATACAATAGACTTACTTTGCATAAGCTTTTTCCAATAATGCTGACCAGAATTCATTTCTTGTTTTAGAATGAAGATAAATTAGCTGACCATATCTGGTAGGTAAATAGTCATCCACTACTACATCTATCCACTGACCACACTGCCAGAACTTAAAATGAAATATCCCACAATATTGATGTTCCTTTGTCCATCCTTGCTGGTGTATATCAGGAACAACCTAAATTAATGAAAATAACACTTATAAATGTCTTGCGTCCGAAGCGGTTTCCTGGGTTAACTTTCATCAGGTACGCTCAATATCTGAAATTCAGGGATGTATAAATACGTAGAAACGTATGGTACTTTATTACCAGAGACACTTAAACAGAATAGCAAAATTCATCTAAGGTCAACTTTGCCTGAGGGAGTAGGAACCTTAGTTTCATAGTAATTTATAACAGTCAAATATTTCATTGATGAACAAATAGTTATCCCTCGTTTCATTAGACAAAATCTAAATTATTGTCATCTTGGTGAAAAGTTATACAATGTATAAAACATTTAATTAGAACATCACTTCACCAGTGTTGCAGACTCGTTTCTTTTTAAATGATCGTGATAATATTATGTTGTCCGTCTGTTGTCCTTTTAACTTCAAGTAAGAAAGAGAACACCTTGAAACTAATTACTTTTATTGTTACGTAATACTAACAAAGGACATATTTTTTTTTTCCAATTTACGTACTTTATCGTTCGAGAACCCATTCCCAAGTTTGCAGTAAACTGCCAGTCAAAAATAGAGTAAAATAGATGGCGGAAAAAATCCTCAACACTCTATATAAACAAGAATTCTGAAAAATTTAAAATATCGACAAATAAGAAGTAGGTGTTCTACAGATTTGAAAAGCGCTCACATGTTACAAGTTATCATTGTTAAGAAAATGAACAAATATGTAGTTGTTCTGTTCAGCAGTACTTAAGAAAACTGTGACAAAAATGTAAGTTCATTTACAATATTGAACTATTCAAAATATTGACAAACAGGAATTAAGTGTTTGTCATATCTTTAAGTGCTCACACGCTACAATTCATTACTATTCACCAGCTGACCGAATACGTTCAGTCATTTTTGAGAAAAGTGTCGTGAAAATATTTGTTAGACGAACGGACGGACAAGGTGATTGCAATGTAGCTCCATTTAGGGTGGTTGTATAAAGTTTTAACATATTAAAATGAAATTTTATGTAGCTCACTACGAAAACATATAAATAGCATAACAAATGGTGTATCGTTATTCCGATAAAGCTGCATTTTCGTTGAACAGAGATAGATTGTAATCCTGCGAAATGGCGTATATCGTATAACATGTACTCCAAAACACCCTTTTTGAAACTCACTCAAAAATAAGGCCAAAGAAAATTCCCTATGCGTACGAAAAATTAACCACATGTACTACTCACAGAAAAATATTGATATTGTGTACATAACATATACACATTACTAACACTTTGATAAACAACATGTACATGGAAACGTGCAGCGCAAAATTTTTAAATTTCTTGATTTTTTTTTTAATGAAAGCGAAGAAAACGAAAATTAACTTTGTTTTGGATGATAAAAAAAAATGTGTATGCATTTAGAAATCGCGGAGTCTTATCTTAATTGCGAATACACATGTAGCATGTTTACATCCAGATGTACTTTTTTAACAAATCTATAACTCTGTTAGATGTGCATCAAAGCCGCTACCCGTTTGATTTAACGTCACATAAATATCATACATTAACATTATTACTAAAAATTTCCAGTTTTGCACTTTATGTACACGATACTGCGTATTTTAAGCAGCATGTTCATTTTTATCCTGTCTATATATATAATCTCTTTTACTATACATTTTACCTTCTTTAGGAGTTTGTGGTCTTCGGCAATGCAAGCGCAAGCTGCAACAAACCAACAATTTCCAATACTTCCTTGCGTAAAGTCATCTGCACTGGCTCCTTCAGTGAAGAATTCCGGATTTTGTACTATATCCTGCATGTAAAAAATATGCATTAAAACCAAGCTACTCTTAAATCAAATTCTCCCAAAATGATGACGTAATGAACAAGTATTTGGATATAAATAGAATTCACAAAGCTCATAATTATGATTTGTAAGTGAAGATTATAAATTATGTTTCTACAGTTTATTTTTTCAAGACAATATAATATATTAGAAAACAAGTGGTTCTTGAAAACCATTTGAATTTGCAAAGTACAGTATAAAAATTAAAAAAAAAACATAGCATAATTATAAAGATCATTACATATACAACTATAATGAGATATGAGAAATATATATATATTCATGAGAAAAATCCAAAAATCATCAAATAAAAATTTATTGAATCTAGCGTAAACACTGCTTCACTGATTGTATCTATTGTCTGAGAAAAGCACAAGACCAAAACAATGGAAACAAGCATTCTGGGAGTATTGCATGGCAATACATAGTCCCCATTCGTTTTACTGGAACAAAATGCTAACTTGTTCTATAACTTGTCATGGTGTAAACAAAAAGTAAATATCATGTCAATATCTTCAAGCATGACTAAAAACAGTGTGGAAAACTGATTATATGAGTGAAAAAAACATTAGATATGTTTAATAGTTCTCTAAAATTAGATATGATGTAATACAGTGTATATCTATTTTCAAATTATAATCAATTATAATTAATAGTTCCAAATATTTTTTCTTTCATTTGTCACAAACTAATATAGATTTGTAACTTATCTATAAAATGTCAACAACATTTATCTACACAGTGTAATGTATTGAAATATATACATTAATAAAAATAGATTATTATCTAATTAAAGGATTTCTCTTCATAAATTTTTCTTTATATATATATATAGCATTCATAAAATTAGTTTATACTAAATAACAAACAAACCTGCTAAAAAATTCTTCAAATAATTTAACAATGAATGTCTTTTTAAAAATGAGTTATCTCCCTTTGTACAGAAATATGGTTTAACATAGTACTCTTAACATTAGATATGGTCCCGAGTTATGGTCCATAACTCTGGACTAAATTATCAGACCGGAACAAAATTCGAACTTGATCTGTAACTTGTCATGATAAAACAATATACCAAATATCAAATCAATATCTTCAAGCATGAAGAAAAAAGTGTGGAAAGCTGATTTGCCGGACTGACAGAAGGACAAACAGACGGACAGACAGACAGACAGACGGACGGAGTGCAAACCTAAAGTCCCCTTCGACTTCGTCGGTAGGGAACTAACAAGAAAACTGACAGGCCAGCAAGGTCCCAACCTAGACATGTTTGATGAGGAATAAAGACTAATGCATGCAAAGCAATTCATGCCCACCGGGAATTAATTTAAGATGTGTTCTTGTAAAATATAAAGTTTGTTATAATCCAAACATAATTATATATTTTGGAGGGCATTTCTGAAAAGTGTAGTCAGCCAATAATTTTTGACACAGAGAATCATTTTGTAAGGGAAATTATACCTACATACAGATTTTCATTGAAAAGCTAGCAAAAACAGATGTTCACAAATTTATCATTTTAACTGTAGTAATGTCTTACCACCATTTTTATTAAAATCAGGGAACAATTTGTACTGCATATTAAACCTATATATCATTCTTTGCTGAAATCCTAACGCAAAAAGATGTTTCTAAAGTAATTGTGATTTTGTTCACAACAACGTATTGTTTGTCTCATATTTGACATCGCGAATCACGGTCTATTGAAATGATTCAAGAGAAACAGACAACACTTTGTTTCCCTACTTGTAGAAAACGACACTGAAAATAATATTTCCTTCATAAGTAATAGAACTATACGCTACAAATTCATTATTTTGGGATATAATTCTACATATTTTGTTAAAAGTAAGCCCGAAAATAAAACATTCTACATCAAAGAACAAGTGATCAGTATCCTAGAGTTTCTCATTGACAACATATTTGTTGAATTTGGGGGTATAACTTTCCTGCAGGTTGTCCGCATTCATATGAGAGCAACTGTGCACCTCTCCTGGTCGACCTTTTCTTATTTTCACATGAGTCGAAGTTCATTCAGACACTTGTAAAAAACAAGAAGATCAAAGAAGCTAGATCATGTAATGCCACATAGAGGTATATCGATGATGTTCTTTCCATTAACAATTCGTGGGTCCCATTAATATATCCTCCAAAACTAGAGATTAAAGAAACCACAGATATAGCTCCTCTGTCTCATTTCTAGACATTTACTTCTAATTTTATAACAGCAGTCATCTCAGTACCAGAAGCTGACAAACGAGAAGATTTCAAATTTGAAATTATAAATTTTTTCACCTAAACAGCAATATACTAACTTCACCGCGTATGGAGTATACAATTCTCAACTCATACTATATTCAAAAGTTTGCCGATGCTACACAGACTTTGTAAAACGTCCTCGGTGTCTGAGCAAAAACTTTTAAAATGAGCCAGGGTTTTGTCAAAGAACGTCTCGTCCTTTTTCTCAAAAAGTACCAAGACCTAATAGATTATATATTCAGCGTCTACTACACATGGTCTTAAGTTATAGATTCTATGTGCTGAAGTTGTGTATCTTTGTATTTACTTTGCAGTTTTCCCATTATTTGTCCTCATGATATTATGTTTTTTTTTTTGTCTTATGCACTTTGATGTGACTCATAATTTATGTACCCCGCTATCGGGTTTTTATTTACTTTGGTCGTTCCTGGTGCAGGTGGGTCCTGAGGTGCGATTTGGAAGCAAGATGTTTGTTTTACAGCGTTGTTTCCATTTTATTTACCCTTATTTTTATATATTTTTTTTGAAATTTGTACTTTACCGAGAAAGTGTATACTATATAATGTATGCACTATAAACTCCAAAAAACTTTTGTATCGGTGTCTTTTTTGATCAACTAAAAAACATTTTTGTTTGCGTCTTTGTCAAATTTATTATCAACTACAGTATAATTTTGTTGGCGTCTATATCAGATTTATTTGTATGTTTGATTGAATTCTTTAATTCAGGTGTGATGTATGTTTAGACAATTTTAGCTGCTGGGTTCAAATTGTCTTATGAACTTATTATGTTTGTTTGAGCTGCTCATCTAATTTTGTCAATATAACGGACAATTGTTTTTCACTCGTTCCGTTGACTGGTGACGTTTGATTTTGTCAGTTTTTACGGACTTCCCCCTTTTTGAAAAAACCTTTGAGTTTGGTATTGTTGTTATACTTTTTTTGTTATTCGGCATTTGTATTTCGACAAGATTGACTTATTTTTTTTTTAAATAGCATCCTTTGAGAAAATATGATAGATTGGATTTAAATTCGTATCCTTAATAACTTAAATTTAAAGAATATTGCATGGTTGTAAATTTGAATATATATTTTTTTCTATCAACCTTGTGAACTTTAAATTCACCTACATTATAATTTTTCCGTGCAAGGCCAAGTATTTTTATAAGTCAACTTCATCATAAAGTAAATTAAGATAATTTTTACTATAGATCACAAATATATGTGTTTATAATAATTTATTTAGTACAATCAAGAGTGGACATAAGAATTCCAATTAATAATAATAGGATCTTACACCCATCTGAATTCTAATAAGTATTGTACATGTTCCTTATATACTACACTACCATCTGACGACATAGTAAGAATCGTTAAATTGTCATTGGATCATTACTATCTGTCTAACTGCTACAACTATCCGTCAAATAATGAATGTATTCTGCTCTTTGTCGCTTTGCCAGCGAATGTCTAGACCTGTAGCGATACTGCTATCTTATTTGAGATCAGATTATGTTATAATTGTTTCATTTTCAGTTCAACGTACAAGGAATCCTTATTCTGTTATCTTAACTGTATCTATGTTATAATATGTAAATTAGCGATCTCATAAATTTGTTTTGAAATTTTGCATTTAACAATAAATGCCAATTTGAATGGCACCTGATACACGACATATGATTTTTTTTCAAGGTACAGAAAAATAGATGTTTGGTATACAAAAGAATAAATGTGTGGAATAAACGAATATATCACATATTTATCAGTAATTTTACCGTAAATTGTCATCTCTCGAAACCTTGTCTTTCAATTTTTTTATTGATGTGAATTTCGGAAATTTTTAATAACATGAAAATAAGGACATGTAGTTTAATCGCCAATGAAACATCTATCATGGGTTACCGTACAACCTTCAACAATGAGCAAAACCCATATACTATAGTCAGATATAAAGGGCTTGACATGACAAAAGGTGAAACAGGTCAATCGAGAAAACTAACGGCCTAATTTATGACAAAAAATTATCGAAAAACAGTTATAACAGTCTGCAACCAACCATTATCCCTGAATTAAAGGCTCGTGGTTAGGCATCCAGTTGGTTTGCTCCTACTTTGTTTCAATAATAACTGTGATTATAACATCAAACACAAGTAAGTAGATACCAACGGGTCGGTTTGATAATTGGGGTAACTAAAAGTGGGCAAACAAGGATGTAACCATAGTACATTATGTGAATTTTTTGATACTCTTACCCCACCCTTGTTTCCTTGTATTTTGGCACATCACATTGATTTCAATTAATTAACGGACGAACAACAATACGTTACCAATACGAAAACATGAATCCCTGGTGTTATGCCTTTCTGTCGTTCTTCTACGTTGACCCGTTGGGTTACATCCTGGTTTGCCCACTTTTAATTACCCCAATTATCAAATGGTTATATAAACAAAAAATACAAAAGGTTTACTGATTGGAAAATTGTATATATATATAGTCTGTTCCAGTTGTGTTGCTATTTAATTTATAGATATAAGAATATAGATACATATATCTCTGTAAAAGTCTATTGGATAAGTTTGTATGCAATTGATGCATCTTAAAAATGTATTTTTTCTTGCTATATTTGGTTGTGAAACGTTCATTTAATTGATTCTTTGAAGGAGATAACTAATGAAAATTAATAATAAATTGATTTTGATATATATTTTTAATAGCACTGAAACAATTAACATTGGCAATATTACATAAATATCATTAGCACTGAAATTTATCATTCATAATGCATTTAAGGTAGTATGTGTTCTTACTTGTGGGGGTTTTTAACGACCTTGACTGGCTATAAAGCCCTCGCACGGTCGGTAAATTATGGATTCTTTCGCCATCTTGGATAGTAAAATAGCAGAGCACAATAGGTATCATGATATGTCCATATTTTTAATCAAGTCAGCAAAATTTAGTGCAGGAATGCAATTAACTAATGCGATTTTTCATTTTAATGAACAAATTTATAAGATTTTAACTTATACATTGTGTAAATACTACTATTTTTACAAACGTAGATTATTTTTGCTTGATTTTCAAAGTTTTTAAATTGGCGTATTATGGGTGGAAACTCTGAAAATAGTACATTTTCTAAAGGAATCTATATGAAATTTTGCTATGTTTTCTTTTCATATTCTGAATGTATTTTCTAAAAGCTATCTTCTCGTATTTTATTTTACAATTCTATCATTTAGTTTATCTTCTACTCACATAATGATGCCTTTTCCTGTATAATCCATACACAATGTGTCATTTTTTCACAACCTGTAGCTTGAGAAAAAGGCATCATCTGCATGTGTCTCATGGACACAGTCCCCATTTATTTTCTTTAGCATCAAAAAGTTATAGATATCCTTTTTCTCAAATTTTAAATATTTATTTTACTTGAATCTAAAAAATGTGTTTTCATAAATTAAGATAAAGATGAATAGATAGAAATCTGAATACAATTATTTTCCTTTATTAATTTATAAATATTTGATTTTTTTTTGATTTTACAATCTCATTTTTTAATTATACTTATAGTTTTTATTATAATATTTTGTCCTTTTTAAATCTCAATATTAATATTCTTATAAAATTTATTTCTTTTTCTAATTATATTCATAGTTTTTGTTTTAATATTTTCCCTTTTTAAATCTCAATATTGAATCAAAAATATGTATTCTTCACACGATTTTACAGGTGAATTACAGGTAATTAATATGCCTTAATTAAAGAAACAGACTTTAATTGTTAAAACAACAATTCCCCTATGTTTATATACAAGTGATTTTGACCTTGACCTTTGACCTAGGAAGTTGTACATACATTAAGACACACCCTCTGGTGTTGGTTAATATACATGTCAAGTATAAACTTTGAAATCTTTACGGTTCTCTAGATATAGAGCGGACACAATTTGTTACGGACGGACGGACGGACGGACTGATCACTGTAGGGCGTTCGCCATTTGGCGGGCCCTAATTAATTGAAGTCTAAAATATAAAAATAAGAAGATGTGGTATGATTTCCAATGAGTCAACTCTCCACAAGAGACCAAATGACACAGAAATGAACAACTATAGGTCACCGTACGGTCTTCAACAATGAGCAAAGCCCATACCGCATAGTCTGTCATAAAAGGCCCCGAAATGACAAATGTAAAATAATTCAAAATTCACTTAAGTCATACTCACTTGTGGTCTTTTCCATACTATGTCTGCTGGAGCATGTCTGCTGAAATACAATGACCTAGATTGTGGAGGGAATTCCGGGTCTGTAAAAAGTTTACTTGCTCTAAGACATTCTGCCTTTAACTTTTTATATCTTTGTCCTTTGTATGCAATAGATGTACCAAACACCATTCTGTAAAAATAATACAAAAATGGACATTATATAAAAATCCATAATTGCTTATCCACTAGATTTTTACTAGATAACAGATCGTCTTTAGTCAATACCATATTACGTATTTGCCTTATCGTTTTAGATTTCTTAATTATTGGTAAGTTAAAGTTATCTTTTCGAAAGTTTTACAGGTGCAATGGTTATGGATAATATGTTTTGCAGTGCCATGGTCGTCTACGATTAATTGCTGTGCAATACCCTGAATATTTGTTCGCCGTATGGATAGTCAGAAATGACATGTATTATACTTTCTACAATCATCAATCTGCTAGGCGTTTATTCCACTGAATATTTGTTCGTCATATGGATAGTCAGAAGTGACATGTATTATACTTTCTACAATCATCAATCTGCTAGGCATTTATTCCACTGAATATTTGTTCGTCATATGGATAGTCAGATATGACATGTATTATGCTTTCTACAATCTTCAATATGCTAGGCGTTTATTCCACTGAATATTTGTTCGTCATATGGATAGTCAGAAGTGACATGTATTATACTTTCTACAATCATCAATCTGCTAGGCGTTTATTCCACTGAATATTTGTTCGCCGTATGGTTAGTCAGTAGTGACATGTATTATGCTTTCTACAATCATCAATATGCTGGGCGTTTATTCCAAAAAGTCTGTATTTTACCCAGAATCCCTTTTTAAAATCTGTTTTTAAGTGAGCACAAAATATATCATGAACCGTTGCACAGCATTTTGAGCGCAGAAGTACATTGAATGCGTTTGGATGATTTCTGCTTTTATTGAATTTTGGCCTCATCTATACCTAAAATATATGTTTGAAAATTTATAAACCGAAAATGCACGTACTGATATGAAAAAAGGGAATGTGGGATGCAAGTCAATAAGACATTAACCCAACGTCATAAATAAAAAAAAAACAAAAAAAAAACAACATCTAGTTGTCATCAAATAGTCTTCAAAGGTAGACCCGTATTACGAAAATTGTAAAGTTTGATTTTATTATAAAATTATAGAGATTTTTATTTGTCATTTCTGAAAAGGATTATAACATGGTATTTTTATTGTGATATAGTTCTCTAGGTTTGGCTATATTTTCCAAAGTAAACTGCACAAAGGAATAAAATATTTCGAATAGTAACTAATTTTTCTTTTGTATACAGAGACTTGAATCCATCATACTGATTCCCTTTCAGCATTGATATGCCAGTAAGTTCATGTCCTTTTGAAAATTATTATACCTAGCAACAAAACAATGTGTTTGCGCTTTTAGAAAACGGCAATTCGTTTTTGAAAAACAAGAAAGTAAATCCTAAATCAGTAAGGATTAGCTACTGTAACAGTTACGTATCGCCACAAATTCATTTAAATGTTAAAGGTTCTTCATTATTATAAGTCGATGTTTTAGTTGGTTGTCGGTAAACTTTGTTTATGGCACTTTGAGCATGGAATAAGATTACTGTTATTGAAAATATTTTTTATAAGTAAAATTAGGGGTTTTAATGATGTGACACAATAGTAAAACTTATCATGGAAGAGAAAATAATCGGTGTCCTAAAACTCTGAAAAGATGTATCCACGTTAAATAACGCAAACAAATAGTCTCCAATTTTCAGATACTATTTTTCTTTCTCACTATATGAATTTATGGGTTTTCGGAGTTAAAAATTAACATCAGAACTAATAAAAAGTAGATGACACCACACCCTACTGAGTGGAAGTAATTACTGAACAGTTTAGAAGATGTAGAAGATGTTCGACTATTTCGAGTTATGTATACTTTTCTTTACTAAAATGCAGCCGCACAATTCATGTTAACTTTTCACTAAGAATAACTTTTGGGGTAACTAGGACACACGGTACTGAGAGGTGATCAATTACAACAAGGATACCATTATCTTCCAATACTTTCTTTATGTTACAAAATTACATAATCAAATGAAGTGTTTTGGCTTATTTTCATACATCTGTTGTAAACACAATATAGGTTGAATGCCGAGAGAACATAGACCTTCGTTATCAATTACATATATTGATAGATTTACACAGAGATTCTTAACAGTTTACATTTGTCATAAGATGCAAACAATGGGGGGATCGACGGGTTGATTCAAGCTGCACGAATGACCTGCTTAATACAGCATTATACACTTACATGGCAAATATTTTACACACTTTGAGTTTCCTATACCGAAAACAGCAAAGGCTACAACAATGAAGGATTTTGAAACCAGATATTTTAAATAACTTGGATAATTGAAGATTTTCCTGTATGTTAAGCCCATGCATGCTTTGAATTGTAGCATAGTCAGGTTTTTTCATTTCAGTATATAAACATTATTAAAGTATAAGAGATCAAAATAAGCAAGAGAAGATTTCATTAAGAAATACTTAGAAAAGAATAATTTATAAAGATAGCTATGACAAAAATATTCTTTGAAAAATAAAATCACCTGAAGAAAGCAGAAAAAAAATGGTACAATAGAATTAAGACAAAATACGAAATAGATAAATACATTTTTCAAAATAGTTTTTTAAATAGAAAGACATTTTGTAAAATGCGAGTAAGTAACAATTTTCTCGGAAATAGAGATGAGTAGATATAAAAGAATTCAAAGAGAAACACATATATTTTGTAAATATTACAATATTAACGAAGTTTAAAATGGAGCCGATTTTTCTTTACATGCAAAATCAAGTCTTTACGGTGCAACTTAAACAAGAATTCTAAGAATTTTCTAAAAATGATAAATTGCAACTATATTTGTCATCATTTAAAATTACGCAGCTTGCTGTTCCATTCATCCAAAATACATTTTGGACGGTGGAGGAGGGACTCTATACCTGCACAAGTTATTGAATTATAACTTGCTATATGATAATGTTCATTTTATGATTTTATACATTGTGTTATTTGTTTTGAGAATATGCCATTAACCTCTAGGGGTATAAATGTGCATTTTTGAATAAGGAAATAAGTATATATTTTCAAGTGTACTCGAACTTTCCAAAAAATATTCAAAAGTAAGGTCATAAAGAGGGTACCTATTTACGTAGACATTGTAAGAAAACACTAAAAATTAAGCTAGTTAATGAATGAGATATGTGTGTGTGTGTGTGTGTGTTGGGGCCGGAGTATTACGTATATGTCTATGAGACAGCATCCCAACATCATATAAAACCATAATGCATCAAGAGATAAAAATTCTTAGTGTGTCAATTTGTTATATGCTGTTTAATTGGTTTTGAACCAATGAACTAGATTAACCTTAAGGTTTGAAAGGGGAAATAGTCAACATTGAATGCTGTAAAAGCTAAAAATGTATGGCTGATGAGGTTTCGTCACTTATAAGATACAAAATCTACTACAGATCCTAATTAAAGCGAATGTTTTATATCTATATTTCAGATTTTGGGGTTTAAACCGGAATAAGTCTGTACAAGATCAAATATGAACTATACCCGACCGATACTAATCTGTACTTGACAGTTTCTTTAGTATCTGGGATGTTGCGTGGTAAACAAGTTTAAACCTGGTATAACAATTGTCGAGTATACTACATGTAAAGTTGAAGCGAATGAAATTAAGAAATTTTCGGATTAGTGGAATAGAATGGCATGATTTTGATGATATAATTAACGTTTATGAAAGATTTGATTGTAGTAAAGTTTACTTGACCTGCTATGCTGTTAAATATGGGATCTTTTAGGGTTTGATGTATTGAACTGTTTTATGTATCAGCATTAATTTTCCAAACTTTCGTCTTCGAGCGCATTTGATGAAAAATGGTAGATTGAGTATTCAGTTTTGCCGTGCGAAAATTATTTTTTTCTTTTGTACATAATTATTCCTGCATTTTGAGTGGCATAATATTTATTTTCATCCTGTCTTGGGCAAGATTATTTATTTCCAGTTAATTCTTACCAGGCTAATATATTTATTTCTTAAACCCTCCTGTGCCCTTCCCTCTCAGAAAATCAAATGGCCGTCACTTAGCCACAAATGGAGTGGAAATTTTATGGTTAGCGTGCTCGTTTTGCTCACATCTTGTTTGCTGCTTGAAGGTGGGACGCAATCGTATCATTTATACACTTCATTTTGTGATAAGGATCGACCGATTATATAACGCACCTTCCATGTATATTGTTCAACATATGAATTTACACCTAACCACATCACTAGTTTGTGTAGATTACACGAATTGAACATAGAAGAAGAAGAAGAAGAAGAAGAAGAAGAAGAAGAAGAAGAAGAAGAAGAAGAAGAATATTTATTATTCCAATCAAGGGCCCTTGATGGGCAGCATAACATGTACACATAAAACAATACATCATGATTTGTAACAGAAAAAACATTTTTATATGTCTAAAAAACATAGATTATAAATGGACTAAGATATTACTAGAGCAAGTAAAATCCTTGTCGTCAAGTTATCCTGATAGATATTTTCTTATTTGCTTCATAGGAGTCCATCCGGAAAGAGAATTTTGTTTTTTATTTTGTAATATCATGTGCACTAGTTAATCACGTCGAAGAGGCTTTGTTTTTTAGTTTATTTCAGATTTTCATTTCAGTAGTTGGATTTTTTTTCTAGCTCTAAAAAATCGTGTATTTATATGCCCTTATGCATAACCTTGATGTATTAAAATTTTGTCTCGCCCGCTATGACAATTTTACTCTTTCGCAGAGGAAACGTACAGTTGCTTTTACTAATTTTACCATAAACTTGTATGAAGCGGGGTATGAAGGTAGAGATTTTATTTTCACGCTGAAAAAAAAGAGTTGGAAGATATTCAAAATTAATAAGTCGAGATAAATTGACAACGCCATGGCAAAAACCGAAAGACGACAAAAAGACGAATAAGTTAACAAAGACACTGCATAGCAAAATAAAGACTAAGCAACAAGAACCCCACCCAAAACTGTGGATACTAGGTGCTCCTGAAGGGTAGGCAGATCCTGCTCCATTAGGAGCACACTTCGTGTTACTCATGGTAAGTACACATTCGGTCTGAGCATTCGGTGAAGAGACTCTTCGGTGATGTCACAATTGACAAAAAGAGGAAGGGATTGTGGTTTCGACAATTACAAGTCATTTCCGGGTGAGGTGATATATATTTTTCCAACATTATTTGATATTATTCGTAGTAAAAGTAGGCTTTCATAAGGACCTGTAATAAATCATAATTATCACACACAAGATTTCGGGTAAAAGCTAGATTTTAGATTATTAATGTTTCACACTATGGTCGACAGTATGTAGTTTCTCATTATGATGAGTGCTAAATGGGCACTTATCCCGTGTCTCTTATTCCAATAGTAACTTATAAATTGCTCTTAAAATGATCGATTTATAAGACTTCCGATTTGTCATACTTGGTTTCTTGAATTTTTACTCCGTTGACCCTCATTTTCACTTGACGAAACATAGATGAGTCCATTATGCCTTAGTTTTAATTCAAGATAATGAATAATCGATTTGCTAGACAGATGTTATATTCGTAAAAAGTGTAAAATTTCTGTCTAGCCAAAAAAAAAATGATAATAATAATTATAACGGACCAATCTCCCATAGCTAGGAGCTGCTGCATATTAATGTTTGAAAGATACGTATATCATTCAGTGTGATATATACCATTGCAGAGTTTAATTACATGTAAGTAATTACAACAGAAGAATTATTCAGAATTTACCTGGATAATTATGTACACAATATCTATATCAAAGCCAACTCTAATTCTGATAATTACTTGTGTTAGAAATATAGATAACCCTACGGCACGTGGTTCCTGTCAGGTGTATGCAGACAGATGGTTTAAATAACATTGATGGACAGACCATCATGTTTATTTTGATATACGGAACTTTTCAAGAACCCTACTGTTTACCGTTTTACATGCAGAAGTGTGCAGCAACATGCTATCTATATCTCAATCATTATATTTGTAAGACTGCACTTAAGAGCTCAACGATAAAGTGTGAGTGATTAGAAATGACGATGGAATGCAACAAACATGACAAAGAAATAAACTAAAAAGCAAAGCAAACAAAGAAACAAACGGAAACCTGCATCTGATATATAAAACGGAAAATAAATCATGTAAAGCAATTAGGTTTTTAACATGTATTCAGATCCATTCGAAAACATGAAGAAAACAGATAATATTGAAAAAAAAAAAAAAACAAACCAGCTGAAATCATGCAGTATTTATAGAACGAAGGTCTTAATATCAATTATATATATCTTAAGTAGAAAGATAAAAATGCAGACGAATAGCTTACCTGTTTACCTTTTTTCAAATTAGTATTCCAAACTATTTTCTGTTTTATCAGTCGCACTGCAGACGCATCTCATACAACATTCCACTATAGTCCGCCACAGTATTTCTGAGTCATTGAAGCTCTTTATCAGTTTCTCTCTCATTCGACAAGTCTATCATCTAATCATACTATCTACCACGCGTCAGTATCATTTAAATTATTCACAAATAAAAGCAACATGTGCCTGAACCTTCTTAAATTGTGTCGTCACGCGCCCGTTAAAATACTGAAAGGGAAGTTAAGTTATGTCTAGGAAGTACGAGAATCATTAGAAATCAACCTCAAAAAGCTTTGAAATATATGCGTTCTTCGTCAAATACACGGTGCAAAAAGTGGTCGGCTCTGGTCGACTCTAAATAAAATATAAGATGAAAGCGTTATTTGTCTTCGTGTGGAATATTACCGCATTTACTACGTGTATTATGCGAAAAATCATTGTCAACGGGCCAACATTTTATTTTCCGATGTATAATCATATAACATTATAAAACAAGTTCTCGGTTTGTCGTATTTGCAGCTGGACGTAAAGCTACCTTGCATATATATCAATACGAATAAATGATGAATTTTAACAGAACTCCTACTCGACATCTGAAGTCGATTATCATTATAGTCAGTGAGGCATACTGGAGGTTGTTTAATACACAAGGAATGATAATATGAAATGGCCTGTCAAACCGAATAAATTTGAACTGACGACAAAATAACAGTGTGACCTCTGTTACATCAAGATACATAATGCAGTGCACAATGTCATTGTATAATTTTTATCAATTCATAAAAAGACATTACTGAAAAAAATAGAAGAAAACAAACAAGTAAACAATAGAAATCAAATTTAATGACGATAATTTTCTTTTGTGAAGTGTAAAGTGTACATGACACGGAAAACAATTTCTCGTTATCATTGCATTAACTATACACGGAAGTCAAACATTTTTTGTTTCTTATCTTCGTTGAATGAAAATTTCCGTTTTCAAAATGTATAAAAATAAGAAGATGTGGTATGATTGCAAATGAGACATCTCCCACAAGAGACCAACTGACTGGTTGGTTGGCTTTCCATCCAGACAAATGCACAGTCCTTACAGTATCATAAAAGAAACAGCAGTTTAAACATGACTATATCCTTCACAATCACAAACTTGAACTAGTCTCTTCAGCTAAATATCTGGGCATTACACTACAAGGAAACTTAAAATGGTCAAAACATACTGACAACATCATAGCTAATGGAAACAAATCTTTGGGCTTCTTAAAAAGAAATTTAAAAACATCATGTCAGAACATCAAAACCCAGGCATATTTGGCACTAGTTCGTCCTAAGCTTGAATATTCAGGTTCAATATGGGCCCCTCACACAGTTGAACGAACCTCTAAAATCGAGATGGTCCAAAGACGATCTGCCAGATATGTCTGTAACAGGTACCATAACATCAGTAGTCCTACAGACATGATAAACTCACTAAACTGGCCCACGCTACAAGAAAGAAGACTACGCACAAGATTGATAATGTTCTACAAAATAGTACATCAAATCGTAGCAATCCCATCTGCTATTATCATACCATCAGACAGTAGAACCCGCAAGAATCATAGTTTCACTTTCAGACACATTTCAACCAAAAAAGATACATATAAATTTTCATTTTTTCCGTACACTATTAATCAATGGAATTTACTACCAGTCAACAGTCGCTGTAACCACAGTCGACACTTTCAGAGAACAGCTTACACCAACTGTTCTCCACAAATTCATTTAACTCATTATTAGCCTATGTACATAGTTTTAATCACAATTTAAAAATTTTTTACGCACTCCAAATTCATTTTCAATTATTTTTGTGTTTTTGTAAATATATATATAGGACACGCAGCGCAAAACAGTAAATAATCTTCAGACAATGAAGGACTACTGAAAACCTAGAGAAGAAGAAGAAGATACAGAAATTAACAACTATAGGTCACCGTACGGCATTCAACAATAAGCAAAGCCCACACCATTTTTACCTGTTTCAGCTCATTCAGGTCGAGCACCAAATTTTAGGCAAGTCATTGTCCGAAGGCCCGTACTCTTAAATTATCAATAACAGTGTATTCTAAGATACTCTTCTAATGCCCCGGAATATTACGGAATACGACTCATAAACGAATTTGTATTTGCAATGAGTAATACGATGGGTCCCACAAGTGGAAAAGAAACTGCGTATACATTTCCGGATCATCTGAGTTCCAATCATGGGAACCTAAAAGAAAAACGTTCAACTATGTCTAAAAAGGAGGTGCACACCTTAAATATGTCTACAACCACTGTGCATAGTTCAAATAATGTTTAGGTAAAATGTAGGAACTAGGGATGACACAAAATTTGATGCCTCTATGTGTTTTGGACAGACGGAGTGAAGCGGATACTAAACCTGCTCTCCTTTGGCAACGCAGGTTAAAAAATAACGATTAAATAAAAAAATATTTGTTTAAATACATTTTAACTTCTACTTGTCCTATTTTTTTTGGAAAGAACACTGTGCATGATGCAATGGATTTCAAAGTTCATACTGGAATGGGATATTGAACTCGTCCATGTGCAATTGATAAAATTTATCAAAATCTTCATTTTGTTGTACTGTAAAATGGTTCTTCCAGTCACCAACAGTACCTGAAAAGAAAAACAACAAATCACAATCCTCTTCAGAATTGAATGTTTTGTGTTTTATACCACTTTAATGTAATTCGTGCGTTATAAAAGGCACCTACGTGTGACAAAATATTTCAAAAGAACTGTATATTAAGCAGATAAAGTTTAACAAAAATATCTACAGATCAACAAAAGGCCAATGTTTATACAGTAAGGTAAACTATTAAGTCATCAGCTGTCAGGTTCACCATGTTTATACAGTAAGGTAAACTATTAAGTCATCAGCTCTCAGGTTCACCATGTTTATACAGTAAGGTAAACTATTGAGTCATCAGCTCTCAGGTTCACCATGTTTATATAGTAAGGTAAACTATTAAGTCATCAGCTCTCAGGTTCATAATGTTTATACAGTAAGGTAAACTATTGAGTCATCAGCTCTCAGGTTCACCATGTTTATACAGTAAGATAAACTATTAAGTCATCAGCTCTCAGGTTCACCATGTTTATACAGTAAGATAAACTATTAAGTCATCAGCTCTCAGGTTCACCATGTTTATACAGTAAGATAAACTATCAAGTCATCAGCTCTCAGGTTCACCATGATTATACAGTAAGATAAACTATTGAGTCATCAGCTCTCAGGTTCACCATGTTTATACAGTAAGATAAACTATCAAGTCATCAGCTCTCAGGTTCACCATGTTTATACAGTAAGGTAAACTATTAAGTCATCAGCTCTCAGGTTCAACATGTTTATACAGTAAGGTAAACTATTAAGTCATCAGCTCTCAGGTTCGCCATGTTTGTAGTAAGGTAAACTATTAAGTCATCAGCTCTCAGGTTCACCATGTTTATACAGTGAGGTAAACTATTAAGTCATCAGCTCTCATGTTCAGCATGTTTGTAGTAAGGTAAACTATTAAGTCATCAGCTCTCAGGTTCACCATGTTTGTAGTAAGGTAAACTATTAAGTCATCAGCTCTCAGGTTCACCATGTTTGTAGTAAGGTAAACTATTAAGTCATCAGCTCTCAGGTTCAGCATGTCTATACAGTAAGGTAAACTATTAAGTCATCAGCTCTCAGGTTCACCATGTTTATACATTAAGGTAAACTGTTAAGTCATCAGCTCTCAGGTTCACCATGTTTATACAGTAAGGTAAACTATTAAGACATCAGCTTTCAGGTTCATAATGTTTATACAGTAAGGTAAACTATCAAGTCATCAGCTCTCAGGTTCACCATGTTTATACAGTAAGGTAAACTATTAAGACATCAGCTCTCAGGTTCACCATGTTTATACAGTAAGGTAAACTATTAAGTCATCAGCTCTCAGGTTCACCATGTTTATACAGTAAGGTAAACTATTAAGTCATCAACTCTCAGGTTCATAATGTTTATACAGTAAGGTAAACTATTAAGTCATCAGCTCTCAGGTTCATAATGTTTATACAGTAAGTTAAACTATCAAGACATCAGCTCTCAGGTTCACCATGTCTATA
The DNA here is from genome assembly GCF_021869535.1 of Mytilus californianus. Taxonomy (NCBI): domain Eukaryota; kingdom Metazoa; phylum Mollusca; class Bivalvia; order Mytilida; family Mytilidae; genus Mytilus; species Mytilus californianus. Next base: position 28,241,050 of record NW_026262690.1, on the reverse strand, counting down.
CAGTAAGTTAAACTATTAAGTCATTAGCACTCAGGTTCACCATGTTTATACAGTAAGGTAAACTATTAAGTCATCAGCTCTCAGGTTCACCATGTCTATACAGTAAGGTAAACTATTAAGTCATCAGCTCTCAGGTTCACCATGTTTATACAGTAAGTTAAACTATTAAGTCATCAGCTCTCAGGTTCACCATGTTTATATAGTAAGGTAAACTATAAAGTCATCAGCTCTCAGGTTCACCATGTCTATACAGTTAGTTAACTTTTAAGTCATCAGCTCTCAGGTTCACCATGTTTGAAGTAAGGTAAACTATTAAGTCATCAGCTCTCAGGTTCACCATGTTTGATTGCTAGATTGTGTACCATTTTATTCAGGATTTATTTAGTTGTTTTTTTTCAAAATTTAAATAAATAACAATTGCTTATATTTCATGCCATAACAGTGTCTTGTTTTTAAGGGTTGTGTAGTTTTTTAGATTGAAAAATTTTGATGTCTAGTAAGAAATCACCAACACTAATGGGTTAATACACACATGATATAAACGAGGTCATACGAAAATCGAAATAAATATTCTGAAATCGAAAATACCACAGTATTGCTGCTAATTGAAATTGAAAATAAACCAAAGATACCGAGCTTATATTTTAGAACACTAGACTCGTTTTTCATCTACAGAAGACTTAACAGTGGCGTGTGAATCAAAATCAATGAAGGCAAAATCAATCATAAAATTGAAATACACTGGAAATGGATTGTACTACATCTGGCTAAGGCAATCTATGCCTGGTTGTATGAGACCCTAGTGTTTCGAATTAAATTGCAATTGATAGACAATAAATTTATAGAAAATCACCGTATCAATTATATTTCATACCAGCACAGGAGTGAAGATTACAATATAATTAGCTTATATAATATGAATATATTTTCTGATTTTCTATCTTGTGTTGGCTTGTGCAGAAAATTGTCCAGATTCATTCAAGATTTCATCCATACACATACCTTTCCGTAGTAATGGCGATATTTCACTATCAATAGAGTAAACATCTAAATGGTTGGTCATTGGATTATTACGCATGCTTTCAAAGCAGCAATTCTCACTGATGCGTTCTGTAGTTTTGTCGTCGAGTTGTTTTCCAAGAAAACTGCAAATTTTCACTATTTCTTTTTTTAGGTCCTGAAAAAGAAACAAACATCTAGACTAAGGTTTGAGACAAAAGTTTATAACTTTTTTCTATTTTCTAGGAATGGATATTGAATTGCAACAACTGGTCAGGGGACAACACAGTAATATTCGGATGATGTAACCTGAATGTTGGATCACCTTTCCCACCAAAAGTTTGCTACAACTGCCCTAGAAAAGTCGAACTGCCAATTTCAACAAGACTCCAGTCAGCATGATGAAACAGTTAAGTACACATTTTTTTTTATTTGATAAAATTTATGAATACAAAAATTCCGGTCTGCGCATTGATTCATCATTTTTTGTCGGTAGTTTAAAGAACACTTTTGCCTTTTGGAAAGACGTTTTGAAAGCCAACAGTTTTGATTTAAATGGTATTTCCAGTGGTTATCATGGTTATTTAATTCCATTTTTTAACAGTCCGTCTGCAGTGTATTTGAAGAATAATCGTTCTGCTTGTTCACACGCTTTATTTGTCGGACACGCCATTAACAAGCTGCTTGACAATGGGACTGTTTTAGAATTGAAAGATCAAATTCCTTTCATTGTCAACCCTTTAACCGTTTCAGTTAATGCTTCAGGTAAAGAGCGCTTAATTCTTGACCTTCGACATGTTAATGAGTTTGTTGAGAAACAAAAGTTTAAATTTGAAGGTGTGTTTGAAGCTTTAGAATTTGTGATTGAACATTTATGTTTACATTTTATTTGACCTCAAGATATCTTCATATAGAGATACACAAAGATCACCAAAAATGTTTGGGATTTGCATGGAAATTCGATAGTTTAGTAAGACATTTTATCTTTCGTGCACTACCTATCGGTTTATCCAACGCAGGGCCTAAAGTTCAAAAGTTCAAAAGTTCTAAGGCCGTTAGTGAAACACTGACGTTCGCAAGGCCAGAGGGTAATTATGTATTTGGATGACGGCTGGGACATTCATTCAGATTTCAAGTCTTCTAAATTGCTAGCGTTTCAAGTTAGAAAAGATCTTATATCATCAGGTTTTTTTATTACCAAAGACAAGAGAATATGGGAACCCACTAAAACACTTTCATGGTTATATTTTGTTTGTGATCTCAGCTCTTAAAGGGGCATTAGCTACGAGATATTTAAAAAAAATAAAATATGATTTTTCTTTGGTTCAATCATTAATGAAATTGAAATAGTGAAGTAATAATTCGCTTTTAGCAGCCCGTTGATTTCAATTTTGTCAAAATAGGCTAAGAAACATCGCTGATGAATTATTCACTTGCAAGTGAACACTTCGACCTCATTAAATCCGTATTCATGTGACCTTCAATTTAACATATTATCTAGAGATTGGTTACGCATGTATTAGTCGTGTTCAGCCATTAAAAGGAAACAAATGTCAACATTGAAAGTGAAACAAAGGTGAACCAGTTCGTTGACTGATTTGATCCACAAAAAATCATTCTTATACAGGTAAAAGCGATTATTAACTTCAGATATTTTTTTTAACTTATAACATGAAATCAAACAGACCTAGAAAAGTCCAATTGCACGAGGTCGCTATCTATTTATATTTATGTTTACGTTTATATCGGGTAATGTGACCGTTGGCAGTCTTCGGGGGTCATCTCGATGGTTAATTAGATGGCGTCTAGACTAAAATACGCATGAAATGCTGATATACATTATCTAGTCCGTGCATTGTTAATTGTTTATTTCAGACTTATTGTAATTTGGATATATGTTTTAGTATGGTATTAATCAAATATGAGAATTTGAGTCAAATCGGTGAACACGAATTTGACAGCTAATGCCCCTTTAATTGTTCTTTAGAGATCCCACAAGAAAAACCTGACAGATTTAAGAACGATATTTTAAGCATCACCGGTAATTCAAAGTCTTTAACAGCGAGGCGGTTAGGTGAGATTACGAGAAAGATTATATCTTTTTTGCCGAGCTTTGGGAACATATGCAGAAAAATGAGCAGAAACATGTTAATAAAGATTGCTACATCCCGATTCTGGGACGACACAGTTATGTTGAGCAAGGAATATGAAACGGAAGTTAAGTTTTGGTTAGATAATCGCGAAAATATTTTGCCCGGAACATATCGTCTATACTGATGCTAGCAATTTCGCTTGTGCCGGTTTTTCAGTAAACGGTGCTAATACAGTCGTTCACATGATGTGGTCTTCAGAGGAGGCTGTTTAAAGTTCAACATTTAGAGAACTGAAGGCCGTCTTAATAACATTGCATTCGCTGCTATATTTGTTACATTATAGATTAGTAAAGCTTTTCACAGATAATTAAAATGCCGTCCGTATTTTATCCGCCGGAAGCATGAAGGCCGAGTTGCAAGAATTGGCTAGCGTTATTTTTAATTTTTGTTTGAAAAACTCTATTTCTTTAGAAGCCGAGTGGATACCACGTGAAGAAAATGTAATTGCGGACGCTTTTAGTAAAGTCTTCGATTTCGACGATTGGTCAGTGTCAATTTACTTGCGATGTTTTTGCGGATGCAAATAATCACAAGGTGTCCAGATTCTTTTCTCCTTACTGGTGTCCTGGTACCGCAGGCGTTGATGCACTTTCTTTTGATTGGTCGTCAAACAATTGTTGCCGTTAGTTCCACCGACCATAAATGTCGATAGAGCATTAACTCATTTATCTGCGTGTCGGGGCTATGGAACTTTATTAATTCCAAAGTGGACCTCTTCCAATTTTGGCCACTATTATGGTCGTCATCACATAACCAATTTGTTAGGTCTGTTAAGTAAAGCAAGCAGATTTTTTAAAGTCGGATCAGACAAAAGCAGTATTTTTTACTCAAAATCCTTTAACTTTCAACGTCATGGGATATTCGTGATAAATACAATCGTCACACATGGATCTTTACTGTATATATTTTACATAAGTATCCTTGCTTAGTTAGAGTCCTTTATTTTGTTATCCTTTTTATGTTCCACGTTTCATGCAAATCATTTTTTTTTCTTTTGCAGAATATGTTCAATTTTTCGCATTGGCAACAATTGAAAACTTTAGATAATCCTCCTCTTCGTGATTTTGCAAATCGTTTGCCATCAATTTCAGAAGCTAGTAAAAGCATGTCAACAATAAAATCTTACGCTGATACATTCAAGAGATTCCGAGTTTGGTGTAAAAGTTACGACCTAGTAGCATTACCAGCTTCAGTTACTACAGTTGATATATACTTGTCACATTTGATTCAGAAAGAAGTTTCTAAGATCCGTTTTTCTTAACTGTTTCTATGCAATAAAATGGGAGTATGAGCTCAATCTTTATAGTACAGTTATTTCCGTGCCTTTCCTTTAGTTGATTCTTAAAGGCGGCGTAAGAATCTTATCTAAACCAGTGAATAAAAACTTGCCAATATTTAAACTTCGAATTTAAAGTTATTTCGATCACATTTGGAAATTTATATAGAAAGTAGCAACACTGACTTTTACAGACAGGGTAATACTGTAGTGATAGCAAGAACTCACAGTAAGGCATGTCCGGTGGTTATGTTTGAGCGATATTTACAAGCAGCCGATATATCTACCGATTCATATCAGTAGTACATTTTTAGAGCAGTTAGCTACTGAAAATCTTCTAACACATATACATTATGCAAAACGAACAAATCTTTATCATATACACGTGCTAGAGAGACATTGTTGAAAGTTTTATCCGATTTGGGGTTCGATACTAAACAATTTGGTTTGCACAGTTTGAGATGCGGTGGTGCATCTGAAGCAGCACACAATCGTGTACCTGAAAGGCTATCAAAATCTCATGGTCGATGGAAATCTGATTTAGCTAAAGACGGATACATAAAAGAAAATATGAGGAACAGATTACTGGTTTCAAAATGTCTCAATCTTTAATAATCGCTAACATATCCTTTGTTATCGAACTGGTTAGTGTGCCATCTCAATCCGTTGGATTTGTTTGTGTTATTTATTATAGAGAAATTAAAATGTTTTATATTCGTATGAACGAAGTGAAGTAGAATATAAAAAGTTTTAAAGCTGACTTAAATATGGCGGAATGCTTTACGTTTCATTAGTCAAATGTAAAAATATTCAAAGGATGTAACTTTCACATATCGTGAACAATAAATTAACTGTTTCTAAAGATACTTTGTGCCAACATGTTTTTTCCGGCTTCGTTGTACCCTATTTACAAGAATACGCGCTTCGGTTTAAAAAAATAATAATTGCGGATGCAAAGCTCCCATACAGAAAAATAAATGATCAAATTGCTTTCAAATAGTATTCAAATCTCTTTCAAATCGTAATTCTGCAATTTGTTAGTACCATTTGCTTGCGATTCATTAAAGAAATTATAAACAAATCAGAATTCGCCAAATTCCCAAAACTGATTTCTTTGTGATTTCTTTGAAATGTATGATTTGTTAGCAATTTGTTTCTGTTTTTGTGTGATTTCTTTATGATTTGTTTACTTAGAATATCGTATGAAATGATTTCAAAAAGATTTGTTAACTTTATTCGCTAACATTGTGTGATTTCGTTATGATTTGTTTACTTGGAATATCATAGGAAATGATTTGAAAATGATTTGTTAACTTTGTTAGCTATCATGGTGTGATTCATTGATGATTTGCTACAATGAAAACAATGTTATTGCATTCAGATTTTCTGGGTTTGTCTTTATCTCTGACTTCCGGTTGAGGTCAAATTCAAATTTCAAATACTGTTCTACATTAACTGAACAAAGAAGGTTGCAAGATGAAGAGTAAGATATACTATCAATGATGACAGTGGTAAGTATCTTAGTCATTAACTTATTGTTTCAGGAATTCAATTGTAAGTCAACTATGCAAACATGTCAAAGGTGTTAAACTTTTATATTCGGAAACTGTGCATTTCAATATCTCGTTATGTGTACTGTCTGGATAAATTTTTAAAAAAAAAATGTGTAAAAGACATGTAAACAGAACGAGACGAGCAATTAAAGAGTAGCTTCCCGAATCAGCAGACAATATGCACTGGTAAGTTTTATGTTTAAATTTTTCATGATGTTGACTGGTCAGGTATAGAGCTGTAGCAGATTTGGACCCAGACTAAGACCCATCGCCTACTAGTATTCGACATCCTTCTAGTAAACGTGGTTGCCCATGTTGTCAAATCTCGTTAGATTCAAATTCTGGAGAAGTGAGAGAAACTTTTCACAGAGGGAACAATTGCTCCCTCATGACAACCCGAAATAATAATCCCTTAACAATCAGAGGAGTAGCTAAGGTAAAATAAAGACAAGTGCACTTCAAAGTTTGGGGGTCTCAGGGGCAGAACAGATTTTTGATCCAGATGTAAATGATTTAATCTGTGAATCGATGATGATCTCAATTAATTGACGATTTGCTTGTGATTTGCTTAATGTAGGATTATGATTTACTTCTGATTTGTTAAAGATTTGATAACGATTTGTTTACAATTTCTTCATAATTTGAAAACAATTTGTTTGCGATTTGCTTGAGATAGGAATATGATTTCATTCTGATTTGTTAAAGATTTGTTAACAATTTCTTTATAATTTCTTTACAATTTGAAACAAATTTGTTTGTGATTTGCTTAAAGTAGGAAAGTAATATCCTATGATTTGTTAATGATTTCAATACAATTTCTTGACAATTTGTTTATGATTTGCTTATGAATTGGAAGCAATTTGTTTGTGATTTGTTGTTGTGATTTGTTAGCTCATTTGCATGTGAAATTTTATCACTTTCAAATCATAAAGAAATCATATGATTTGGTTATCATTTGTTACCATGATTTGTTCCTCACTTTTTTTTGTTTGGGAGCTTTTATAGTTTTCTTCTTGCTAATTTTCAGTTTTTATCAACTCTCAATGTATAGGTGAATGAGTCAAACCTTGAAGTATGTTTACGCTGCTGTCTCATTCCACATTGAGATTTAAAGAATTTTATACACCCAGGCGTAAACATTCGCCTTTCAAACTTTGATTATTTACCCTTTTCATATCCTCATAGAATACAATATAAACATTTTCATGTTGTCGCAGGTTCCACCAGCCACGTGTAAAATCAAACCAAGATCCATGATCAACTGGAATACAAAGACAAAACAAATTGTTATTACAGTCAACATGTAAACGAATAAGAAAGGATGTGAAATCTTAAATGACAGAACATAAATGATTTCACCAATAAAACCATATGTTTAAAATCTCGAATAGTAAATGTCTAACCTGACAACTGAAATAAGAGTAACATTTACCTTTTACCACGCTGAAAACGGTTCCTATGGGAACAAACTGTGCGCCTCTCCTTGCCGACCTCATCTTATTTTTATATGAGTCGGCGTTCCTTCAGACACTTGTCAAAAACAAGAAGATGGAAGAAGCCAGATCATTTCATTTCATATTCCGATATATTGATGACGTTCATTCCATTAATTATCCAAACTTTTCTGATTGGATTCCATTAATATATCCTTCAGAACTAAAAATTAAAGAAACAACAGACACGGCTGCCTCCGCCTCATTTTTAGACTTATTCCTCGAATTTGACAATATATTTGAAATATACTTCTAATTTTGACCAGAATCTATGACAAACGAGACAATTATAAATTTCCCCTACCTCAGCAGCAATATACCAACTTTACCTGCATATGGAATATACATTTCCCAACTTATTCGGTATTCAAGAGTTTGCAGATGCTACTCAGTCTTTATAAAACGTCACCAGTGTCTGAGCAGTAAGTTGATGAATCAAGGTTATGTCAAAGAAAGGCTCGTCCTTTTTCAAGAAAAAAGTTCATCGGAAGGTACCAAGACCTTGTTGATAAATATTCAGCATCAACTTCACAAATAATACATGATAGTCTTGAAGTATAGATTGTAGGTACTGACGTTGTTTATCATCTTAATTACGTGTTATAGGTGTCAGACCACCAATTCACTCCCTCCAATTTAGAACGTATGTAAAAGTAGCCCTACTCTGACACAAAATGGTGCTTTTGATGGCATTGTTTACTTAAACTAACCAACAAATTTGCAGAAATGAAACTTTTGGTGAAATAGAAATATATTTAGACCATTTTGAGCCAAAATTTACTTGTCTATGACTTTGCATTAAAAATTGAGGATTAATGTGCTCCATAGTATACTAATTTAAGATTTCCAGAAAACCAGGGGATATATTTAGTAGTAGTAGTTTGTTACATGTACAATTCAGGATATACATGGTTTCTATGAAGTTAATCTAAAGGTAATTTTTTAAGAAATCTGTGAAAATTTCAAAATTTGGTTGAATAGATAGGGATTTTGAATTGGTGGTCTGACACCTATAGTGTTCTTTTTATTACTTTGTATATTTTTAACCTTTACTGTTTAGTTCATTTTTGGTAATATCCTTTTGGCGTGGCTCGGTATTTATACATCCCACCATTGTGTTATTGTTCTATGGTCATTTTTGCATTCTTGTCTTTCATTCTTGCTTATGTGCTTTGTCTATAGAGTATCTTTAATAAATTATTTAGTTTTTTCTTAATTGACATAGTTATAAAAAGGAGATGTGGTATGATTGCCAATGCGAAAACTATCCACCCAAGTTTTAATGAAGTGGATGTAAGCAACTATAGGCAACCGTACGGCCTTCAACAATGAAAAAAAACCCATACCGTACAGTCGGCAGTTACTGACAGCTAGTTCAAAGCCAATAACAACTAATACAAAGTAATCATGTATCTAAGACTAAAATATAAATCAGTACAAATCCAACATCAAATGGATTTAGTAAAAAGACGTCATTAACAGTCAGAGAAAAACATTTCTACTTTAATGGTTTGCAAACTTCACCAATATAGGTAAAATTATGTTTCCCTCTTCTATTCTAGTAGCACTTTTGATGTTTACTTTCCTCTCGTTTTCTATTTTATTCAGCTTTTCTTTTAAAAAGTTATGCATGTCTTTTACAATCACTTCACCTTCCACTTCAGGGATATCATAACATATAAGATTTGCTTTCATTGCTTTCATCTGAACACCAATAAGTTCTTATTTCATTTTAACACTCTCGTCCTTCATCTTTTCTTCAGTCTTGTCAATTTTAATCTTTTTTTCAGACATTAGTTTATTGAAATGATTGTGACTTTATTTTATTTTTAACGTCTATGATTTGAGTTTCAAGTTCTGCAATTTTTTTCTCAGATCCTCATAGATTTCTCTTGAATGTTTTGTATCCCGATCAGAATCACACAATCTCTGGTTCAAAATCTGTGTATCATATTCAACTTGAATACCTTTACTACACTTTTTACAAGGGTTTTTATTTTGTAAAGTTTGTTCAGCCTACTTTCAATGTTTTTTATTTTTGAAAATAAATCCTCATCCCTGGGTGGTTACTGAGTCATACTAGTTGTTGATATTCGTTTGAAGTGTTGGCATTGTTTGTGGTGGTTGACATACTGAGTCATACTAGTTGTTGATATTCGTTTGAAGTGTTGGCATTGTTTGTGGTGGTTGACATACTGAGTCATACTAGTTGTTGATATTCGTTTGAAGTGTTGGCATTGTTTGTGGTGGTTGACATACTGAGTCATGCTAGTTGTTGATATTCGTTTGAAGTGTTGGCATTGTTTATAGTGGTTGAAATACTGTAACTGTTGGCTCATCGGAAAATAATAAGCTTCGATCTTGCACCATGTGCGATGAATTGTGATGACCGGTGTTTTGTTTGTTTAGATCTGACATTGCAGGTGTGTTGGCTGTTCTTGATTTACATTCAATGTTTTTCACTTCATTACTCTTAAACGTTTTGACTTTTTTGACTTTCTCTTTGTCGACTTTTTGACTTTCGGTTCACTTTAAAGTGTTATCACTACTCTCATTTTAACGTTTCCTCTCGTTTTAATTCATAATTCCGCAGATTTACACTAGACATTTCACAAACACCTAAGTGCGCCATGTCGCTTTCATCTTCTCATCAATTGAAGCCTGTGTTTTAAACGGAAAATATCTCGAAGGCGAAACAAAAGACAATATCTAATATTTGGTGCTATTTATTGTCTAATTTAGTATGTTATTTTAGTCATAAGTAAATTGATTACCAGGGAAAAAAGCTCGCAAATATCAGCAATCAATTATACATTCTCTGATCGAACTTTTTAAGCCCTGCTATCTGAGATCCTTTACGAAAATCAATATTACTGCAATTGATATTTTGGTTCCAAAGTTTTGCTAAATGCTATTAATTATAATGACATAGCACATATTTCAGAAATATAATTCATTTATGAAATATCACACAGACTGAAAAATCGTATTAGTAAATTATTCTTGCATCAGAACTAAGAGGGAAAGATACAACGAATTAACTTGTAATTTCCTGGTTTGAACATAACAATGTTATAATATATATGATTTGCATGATTCTTCTTACACTTTTTATTGGATTTCGCGCTTCTTATACAAAATATCAACGCTTTTACTTGCAATAAATCTACAAAAACATTCATTTCTTGAACAAATTATAAAAATGATTATTTTGTATGTGACTTTGCATTTATTCCTAAATTGTTTAAATCTGTGAAAAAAGAACTTTCTACACCACCAAATTGAGTTGTATAAATGTACATTAATAACCACTCTGATATAACATCATAATCCGGTTTTTTGGTAGGGTTCTTTGTTTATAGATTTTTTAGACTTGTTTGTCTTTATATTTTGCCTTTTTATTTCATGATTTTGCCGTTTTATGTCATGATTTTGCCGTTTTATGTCATGATTTTGCCTTTGTATGTCATGATTTTGCCTCTATTCGAAATATGAATATTGATTCTCCCTTTGGTAATTTTCGTCATTTTTTTTAAATTGACGGGATTCAATTATGGACTTGTTTGAATATGTGAATTATGTAACAAAGAGACTTCAGCAAGGATTTATTTTGATCGCATTATGTCCTGTTGTATTGCATAGCTCTTCAACTGTTTCGGTTCTTATACAGCCTTGGCTTTCAAATATTCGGCTTGAGCGTTCCTGATGAAAGTAAATCCAGAAAAACGCTTCAGACGCATGGAATTTATACAGTGCTGTTTTCATATTTTTTTTCTTGTTTGTAAATACTACACGTTACTTCATCTAACTAGAAACCAATTAGTGTGAATAATTCATTATTAGAAAGTATTAGCATATGGATGTATAAAAACTTGAATAACTTGCATTTTAACGGAAGCTTTACACTGAATTTTCTGGGTTTAAATTGAATGTCAAGCGTACTATCTTGACTAAATGTTGTGTTTGAATAGTTTAATATATAGTTAGGCTGTTGACACAAAAGCTAATCAATTAAATTGTCAAACAGTTCTTGAAAGGCTTTTTTTTATGTTGCATTTGTTGTAATACTTGACCAATGCCTCGAACACAGCGTACATTGTCTCCTGAAATGGTCCAACTAAGCATATATCTAAGATTTTTTAAAAAGCATAATGGAGATGATACATATACATTATTACAAGAAAACCTCTTACCATGCCCGTCTTTAAACATGTCTACGAATTCAGTCCACGTTCCCTTATAATTTCCGAAAGAAGAGCTTGATCTGTAGAAATGATAATATGAGACACAGAGATCTTTGGGATTCCGAAACATGACAACCACCTGAAGACATAATATAAATTGTTTTGAAACTTTGCATACTTTTTACCAGAATTCCAGCAGATATCTTCGTGCAAATTGCTTGGGTAAGTAACTTTTTAAATTCCGATTATTCCTGACTTTTCGTTATTTATATTTTGAACTTATTCACCAAAAGTCTTCATTGAAGTTTGTCAATGATACAAAACATAAAGATTACTCATCTTGTTAATTAACAAAAACGTTAACACTTTCAATTCGTCCTTGAATAGCCGATGAGAGCATGAAAAAAAAACAAAAAAAAACAAATACCCCAAAACAGAGGAAAAATAAGACAGCATTTTCAACTGATTTTATAGTGTTTTCTTATGTTGTGCTGTTACACTGCTGTCCCAGGTTTGGGGGTGCAAACATGTTTAATCAGCCACATTCTGCATGTGCCTGTCCCAAGTCAGGATCCTTTAATGCAGGGGTAGTTCAGGGGTTGTCTTATTTTGCTATATATCATTTTTGTTTCGTTTATTGTTTTGTACATAAATCAGTTAGTTTTCTAGTCTGATCTTGTAATAATATGCCATCGCCCTTTATGCATATGGATATATGAATAACAAATGGTACAGAGTTATGAGTTTAGAAAACATATGAAAAATATGTTTATCAATCATCAAAATCTTGGGTAGTTGTTTCAGGTGTAACTACGCTGAATAATAATATTAAAGTGTTAATGAAAATAGAAAACTAATACATTTAACATACAAGAATAAAACCGAAAGAGTGAAGAGTATTATTTAGTAAACAAACAAACAATATACACCTGTCTATACAGACTGTATGTTGCGCTCTAGATGTCTTTTGGTTGTTCGTGTTGTTGCCTTATAATCAACATATAACCCTCACCTCCTTTTATTCAACAAAACCGAAAATAAAAACAGACACAACACTATTTTTGTTGACAAATGAGTATGTTCTTGTGAAAAAATCTTCAAGTTTCCAAATATGTTTTGGTTGGTTATTTTATCTTTACTGTTCCACTTAAGTATAGCAAAGATGATTATTACACACTACTATAGTTCAACAAACATTACGGATAACTTTAAGTAATAGTATAGCAATAGTTTTAATTCGGAAAAAGTATTATATCAAAGTGTATTTTTTTCTCACCTTACATTCTTTTTGACACAGTTGGGTAGGTACAAGTTTTACTGGGAGATGCGTTTTAATAACTCTTGGCGATGGCATTGGATTTGCTAAATCTAGTCCAACTTCATTCAAAATATCATCTTTGAATTCTAGGAAAGGGGACCGGAAGTAAACCTGTTGTTTCGACGCTCTTTCAAAGTCTCCATCACTGAGAATTAACCATACTATTTCTTGCATCCATGTTGTACCTTTAAAAACAAAACAATGAAATTGAAAATTGAAAATAGTAAAAAAACATTTTAAAAGAGAGGCGAACGATACCAAAGGGACATTCAAACTCATTAAACTGGCAATGCCATGGCAAAAAAAGATAAAGACCCAAAGACAAAAACAGTATACAAAACACAACATATAAAACTAATTAAAAGACTGAGCAACACGAAACCCACCAAAATCGTGTGTGATCTCATGTGCAACTTCTCCAGAAAGACGCTACAACCGCTTATAAAAGTTAGAAGATACCAAATTCTAAAACCATAAGTGGAAGATTGACGTTAACAAAAAAATACAAATAGATAGGCACCAGCCCCAAAAAAACCCTCTAAAACTAAGCAACATAAATCCAGCAAAAACCGGGTTTATCCCGGGTGCTTCGAAAGGTTAGCAATTCTTGCGCATCCGATGTGTTTCTCTGGATCGTGACCAGTAAACATCAGCTGATAAGTGATAAGACTCATTAGTTGATGTCATAAGCGACGAATGAAGGACAGGATAGACTTCGACAAATTAAATCATCAGTGGTCATATGGGACATATTCCAAGATATTCCATAGCTGTCAGTTAAATCATGGTGTCATTCATTAAACCTTTGAGGAAACTGAATGTAAGCATAAGGAGTTTTGGTGTGATTGCCAATGAAACAAATATCCACAAGAGACCTAAGGACGAGGAGAAAAAACAACCATAGGGCACCATTCGGCTTTCAGCAATGAGTAAAACCCACTCCGTATGATAACCCATAAAAGGTCCCGTAATGACAAAAATATTAAACAATTCATGCAGACGGCAACCAACGACCATCACGGAATTAAAGTTTCCTTGCCTGTGACGTTTACAAAAAGAATCGTGAGATTTAGGGGAAATGGTGTAACAACAGCACAACATAAACAAAACTTTAAATATCAGTTGGTAAATGCTTGAATAATCAGATCGGAAATAAGCCATACAAAATCCTAACAAAAAGACAAAAACAAAAGGTCCCGATCTTAGAGTACTCGCAGTCACAAAAAGTCAGTTAAAAGCCATTTCAAATTAATAAATAAACCATATTATCACAGACTAAAATTCAAATTTCAATTTAGTCAAAGTCACCTTTAATTAACCTTGGTTTCGGAGTTCACTTATAGCTTGTAAACAACAACTCTACCTAAAAATGCATGTTGTCGTTTGAAATGCATATATGCACATTATTTTAGCGGCGATTTCACGATTTTCTCGTGGTTGCTTATCGTCAGCTGCGTGCAGTTTTTCGTACATAGATTTTCAGGCAGAATTCGTTTACGACCCTGGAAATAACATGATAATTTATGGTAGAAAAGATTTGTTTTAACTGTTTACTGTGTTTATATAAGGCAATACAAATACGTTGGAAATCATTTTCTTACCTGCTTTTGGATAAGTTACAATGAAAACATCGTCGTCACGAACTTCAAAATGTTTTACAGCATCTAGAATGTCTGGTGGACTGTATCCAAAAAATAAAATACCTTCGTACCAGTGCTGACCAGGGAGAACGTGTCGATCCGTCATTATTTTAAGTCAAAGAAAAAATATATTAATAAAGTATCGACTTCGGCCTCCTATCACTAAATGTTGCTAACATTTCATTGGTCTTTCAGTTCAAAGATAGTTAAACATTTATTGATTAGGATTTCCTCAAATAAAATATCGTTAGGATGAGAATGGTTTAGTAAGTTTGATAGATACTTTTCAACTGTTATGTATATGCTTATAGTTGAAAAAGGCTTGCATCTTATAAACACCAACTATTTTCATGTTCAACTATGTTAATATTAAAGTAAAGAAAGCAAGACAAGAATACAGAAACAATTCAAACTTAACAGTACTAAACTTATAGTGAACACAAGAATGTCGTTATTGAAACAACCCTTTTTTAAGGGATTCCCTAGCCAGTATTATTACTTCAAAATGTGCAAAACTACAATAAGGGGATTCAATTCTTAAATACTTATCACTTGAACAGTTTTGATTAGATACATTTGATGACGTGCTAACCCCTGTAATGCATGTCATATATAGGGTCAGTTAGTTTTTTCCCTGATTTTTGCAACTGTATCATGTAAAGGCCAATACAGCACACGCATGTGAAATTTATACATTGCTCCATTAACTCGTAGTAAAATTGGTACTTTATTTCAATCCTTCGTATTTAAATCAAAAAATGTCGATGAATCTATAAAATTCATGAAAGACAAATCAAATTGCAATTCCTCATTTACAAATTCTTCAATCCATTATTTTGTTTTATATTGCTAGAAATAAGGCATTGAAATAGTGCTTGTTATTCATTATAAATTCCATTTAGAAGCCGTTTATCGTGTAACGGGATACAGCATCCAACTCTAAATTCCAATAAGAATTATTTCTCTTTTATAGTGGCCATCGGAGCTTATAAGTACATCACTTAAAAGTCTGAAAGTAGTTTATACAAACATATTTCTAGGATAAGATCGATATGTTTATAATATTGATCGAGATTAAGATATTTATAAAAATTAATGTTTGATATTCGACAGGTCTAATAACACTAACGATACCAATTTTACTGTACCAGATGTATGCAAAAATATCAAAATATGATTTTGTTTTGTTCAATCATTATTGAAAGTGAAATAGTGAAACAATAATTCGCTTTTATAAGTGTGTGATAACATTTTGTGAGGGAATTCGATGTTTGCTATACCATGGTTCATTTCAACGCACTTTATGACAATACCACTATACCAACCAGAATGAATTTGTTTTTGCAGTATTTTAAGAAATGATTTTACTTTATATCCATGTATTATTTGTGAAACATTGAATTTTTTAAAAGGGCGTATTTTCAGTATCGTTTTGGCTTCATCAAATCAAAATGGCTGCCTTTCGAACGTGTATTATAAGCCCGCTTCGATGTATAAAAGTTCTAAGTTTTCCTATTAGAATCAAAATAATTCTATCATGCCATGCTCTATGCTCATTTTAACAAATTCACTAGGTTCGATTCCCGGCGTCGGTGCTTTAGTTTGATTCAGATCCATTTGAACATATACATATAAAATTTATTAAGGGAATTTTAGTGGTACAGTGCAAAACAACAAATGTAGCTTGTCTAGCTGAGACAAACAGAACTCCTTTGCACTTAAAAATTCAGCTTTCAACTATAAAATTTCTAAACCACATTGTAAACTCATCTAATTCATTAGTCTATAAAATATATAATGATGTATAGAAAACAAGTAAATGGGTTAACATTGTATAAGACTGGTTAAATAAATTAGGATTTGGCCATCTTACTTTTGACCCCATTAATATGAAATATTATATAAAATTAATACTATCAAACAAAGATCGTTGACCAGGCATATCAAATTATGAACTGTTCTATCCTTAAATGTGAAAAACTAAATTTCTTTTGTAAGACTAAAAAAAATGGAAAAAGAACCCCGTATATCGATATATGTAAATAAAAAACTGACAGATCAGTTTTCAGTAAATTTAAACTCAGTGCCCATTCCCTAGCAATTGAAAGTGGGCGTTATACCACTAATGAAAGAAAAGAACGCATTTGCCTATCCTGTAATAGGCAAGAAATTGAGGATGAATACCATTTCTTCTCAGTCTGTCCATGCTATATATCATTGAGGGATACCTATATACAAACATTAATACTAATCTTAATTTCAATTTTATTAAATTGCAATCAGCTATAACACTGAGGCATATGACCACACTTTTGAAAAGCAGTTTGCCAGTCATTATAAAAATCCCACAAAATATATTAATGATTGTCTTTTATTGAGAAAATCTGTATAACTTTTATTTTTTTATTTTTTGATATGTATCCTTTTTTGTTCATGGATACAAATAATTGTTTATCTGTCAATAAACACATATTTGTAGTTTATTATTTCAAATGCACTATACTGTATGCCATAACCATTTAATGTAAATGTGTTTGTGCTATTAGATATTGTCTGTTCTCTATTGTATTAGATTCACCTCGAGGGCTTTAGCCCGAATGGGTGTATCAAATTTACACTAAGATACTATTGCCAATGCAGAATGATAGTTTTCAATAATTTAGGAGTGAGGTGTTTCAGCGATTTGATCATCTCTGGAACTCTGGGCCATCTCTAGCACACGGATGTGTCGTATGGCTACCGTCAACCGCTTCAAGTCACCAAATACTTGAAACATGGTAATATAAAACGGCCAAGCTGATTTTTAATACTAAGATGAATATTCCAAAATCTGCTCTTTTCCTAGACTTGGGATGGGAGCCAATAAACGATTTTCTTGATAGACAAAGGGTGTTTTATTTTGCTAGGATTCAAGGCCTAGACACAAGTAAATTATGTCGAATTGTATTTGAAGAGCTAAAATCCCTAACGCTTCAAAGGGGTGGGATTATCCACAGTATATGATCAATTTGTTTAATATGGTTGGTCTGGACCACTTTTACAACTCGAATGTTAACTCGAATATGTCTAGGTTAGTCTATGGAAAGGTATATACTATGAAATTTAGAGCGAGGGGCTTGTCCCGAGCTCTTAATTTCATAGTATATACCTTTTCATAGACTATCCAATTTAGCACATATTTACAACTCGAGTAACCTTTTCATTGGTCTATTGATAGTTTATTTTGGCTGACTACTTGTATCACAGGTGTTTTTAAAACGGAGCTCATTAACGAAGTTTTGTAAATCTACTCACTAGTATCATTGTAAAATATGTGATTTCAAAAGGCCCTTCACTCCAGAATGAAAAGATGGTAGCTGCTGGTGTAAGTATGTATACTGATATAAAGCGGTGTTTTACTATACATGTTCTTCTTACATGGTAAGATGACAAAATAAATTGACCAAAAGCAGGCAATAATTAAATTGCAGTGGAAGCTTTACATGTTTTGAAAACATTTTTTAATTTCACAGTAAAACTAAAGCTATAATAAATTTGAAACATATAGATAGTTTGTCCCCATAGATATAGTCTAGCAGATAGGCATTAAAAAGCAACTACCAATAGATCAGAGATTATAGGTTTTGTGTTTTGTGCTTTTTTTTATTATTTCAAAGTAAAAACTAAAAGATTTATCAGAATATGTTTATATATATATATAGGTGGCACATTATCTTCAGACATAATCACAGTTTTTCAATTCATGACATCGTCCTAAACATGCATGAAATATTTGCCACTGGACATTAAGCAACCAATAATCAATAAATCAATCAATTCATGACGAAATACATCACCTTCCTTAAGAAAGTTAAAATTATCACCAAGTTGCTTTAATTTTCCTTCTCAAGGTTTCATAGTACACACTTTTCTGTGTACAAAGTAATTGCATGGATGATACATTATCATAATTTTAAGATATCGTTGTACTCTAATCAAGGTATAAAGAACCATATGTATTAACCTTTATTTAAATGATAAAATTTGCAATTGTCAAAAACATTTTTTAGATCCAAAGATTTTAATAGCAGGATATTTAAAAATCAACGTGAAAACTAATTACAAACTATTTAATTTAATTTGGAACACAGCATTTTATTTCAAAATAGCCAGTGGCAATTTTTGTTTTAAATATCTTGATTACGATACAATGAAATCTTACCCTTGTGGTCATTCATGCGTAGTTACTTAGTACACAGGAAAAGTATGTACTATGAAAATTAGAAGGCAAATATAAGCAATTTGATTGGACGAGAAGTTGTAAGTATGTGCTAAATTTAAACAGTTTCTTGGAAGGTTTGTTTGTAGAAGGGAATATCAAGTGATAAATAATAAAAGCAGTCTAGATGTTTTCTCTAAATTTAATTTTGCACCAGTATCTGTCGAACTTGTGTGGAAGAGCTATATTTTTATGTTTTAACAGTTAATTAAGGTTTTATGTTATTAGACTATATACTGAATATATTCTATTTACATTTATTATAATTTGTAGTCTGCTAGTTTATTCAGGTAGAACATAACCTATTGATTAATTTCTTTTCTATTGGTCGATCAGTATGATTTAGGCGGGAATCTTTTGTTTAACTTTTCTTTGTTTTGGACAGTTGGCTAAAGTCTTTATATGAAGTGGTAGCCATTTTCTTCAGCTCATTAGGAAGTTGTTATATCTTTACTTTTGAAATAGTCTAGGACTATTATATTCTTATATAAGGTATTACATATATTGTAGAGAATGTAAACTGATTCAAACCAATCAGTTGGTGAAGCAAAGAAATTTGCACTACATGTGAGGGTCATTTTTCACTTAGAATATTTACATGAATTCTGATGAAATAAAAGAACCAAAGACCCATACAACGTGTCTGTGTTTTATTTGAATACAAGGGAAACACGACTACACTTGCTTGACTTTAAGTCTGCAAGACTAAAATTGTTAACACGTGAACAAACTGTTTACCTGTGAATCAAGTCTTAAATAGGATGAATCTTAGCGAGAGTCCCACTTTCCAAATGTTTATGTAAATCTGACGAGTCCGTTGAACACTTCCTACTTGAATGTTCCGGATTTTCTTCTATAAGAAATGAATACTTTACTGATATATATAAATGAATATCTAAGTTCTACCTTCCCAGGCCTCAGCATTCTTCACAGAGCTATCATCCTACGATAAAATACAAATACTGATAGGTGATTATTTTTATCAGGTTGATCCCTATATTAGTAAAAATATGGACAGTTTATTATAAGTAAAAAAGTGTTGAGCAAAATGTACTCTCACAGATCATTGGTTTTGGAACCTAAAGTTTAAATGTGATTTGTTTGTATAATATGACTTATGTAACTCTTAGTTTATTTTTCTATGTTTATGTTGTACATACTGTGCTATTTCTTTTATGTAAGCTGTCTTATTTTACAATGTACCAATTTTTAACTCTAAATTTTTTGAAAATGACATGTATATATTCATTGCATATGCTGTTAGACGCATTTGTGGATACCCTGTACGCAAGTGCCCCCGGTCGTTGTAAAGGGGTAGTTTCTAAATAAATATATTGAAAGCATGATAAACGCAGGGTATCCAATTTCATTTAACGACACTTATGTATACATGAACATTTACCGCTGAGGATAGTAAACTAGGATTTGATAGTAAATAGTAAGTACACGTCATTTCTAGTATATTTGAAAAACACAAAAAAAAATGAATTTAAAAGAAAATGAAAAAAAAAACCGGATTTAGAAAAAAGCTGAAGGCTAAAAGTACCTATAGTATGCAAATAAGCAGTTGTTCCACCTAATACACATTTGTTTACGCTCTATATTTAACTGCTTTTGCTTATAACAGTTCTCATCGGGGCACGTTGTTTAGTGCTTAAAGTAAATAATAGAATCTGTTAACTTTACCTATATATAGATTTTAATAAAATCACAGGAACTATGATAAAAATAGTTCAGTAAATTCCACAAGCTATTTTTAAATTTATTTATATTGCTACCAAACAGTTATATATAACTGATAAAAATGATATCTTTTATATTATTTTCCATTTTATGTTTAATATGAAGTGTTTACAGTGTTAACACGAAGAGGAAAGTGGGTGCCTAGAAATCTTTTATTTTCAGTTTGTTGATGGGTGATTTCCCCAGATTGAATAGATATCAGGAAGAAACGAAACCAGATTTATCTCACAGTAAGTAATTTGTATATATACAATTAGATCTGGTTAGTTATGAGATTCAGTTTTCGCAAATGAAGAAATAAATCTTTTCGTTATTTTTACATCTTTTCATTCATCACTTACATAGTCCAACGTATACTGGTATATCATGTAAATATATATAATGAAAGTTATGATAGGGGATTATCGCCATTATACAATTCTTACTTATTCTATTTTCCTGATAAATTGAAAAAAAAACAGCAGCGACTATGATTTGATTGATTGGTGGATATGTGCTATTTCGTGGTGGTCACTTTTTATTGGTGGAGGAAGCCGAAGTGTCCGGAGATAAACCACCGACCTTCGGTAGGAAAACTATGAAAGATCTCCCCGCAATACAAAGTTCCCAATCACCAAAAACATTAAGATGTAATGTTAGCTTTTTTAACATATAAAAATAACCGAAAAATGTATCCCCAGATAGACAAAAGTGAGAGAGGGGACAATGTATTATTTACCCAGATCAATATTCGCATTTCCTTTTTTTATAATTCTATCAACAATATTCTATACATTTCAAATCACACAATTACATTTTATCACATAGAGTAAATTTTCAAATGGATGATCGAAAGTATCACTATATCTTGAATAACATAAAAATATGAAGATGTGGTATGATTGCTAATGAGACAACTCTCCACCAGAGACCAAATGACATAGCAGTTTACATTTTTGCGCCTGTCCCAAGTCAGGATCCTGTAGCCTTTGTTAGTCTTGTATTATTTTTAATTTTAGTTTCTTGTGTACAATTTGGAGTTTAGTATGGCGTTCATTATCACTGAACTAGTATATATATTTGTTTAGGGGCCAGCTGAAGGACGCCTCCGGGTGCGGGAATTTCTCGCTGCATTGAAGACCTGTTGGTGACCTTCTGCTGTTGTGTGTTCTATGGTCGGGTTGTTGTCTCTTTGACACATTCCCCATTTCCATTCTCAATTTTACAACTTAAGGTCGTCGTATGGCCTTCAACGATGAACTAAACTCATACTGCATAGTCAGCTATAAAAGTCCCTGAAATGACAAATGTACAACAATCAAAACGAGAAAACGAACGGCCTTATTTATGTTCAAAACAATGAACGAAAATCAAATATGATCTACAGCAACAAACGAAAACCACTGAATTACAGATTCTTGTCTGGTTAGGATTATGGTACTTGTTATAGAATCTCAAAGAACTGAGTTATGCCTAATTGAAATGAAATTCTAGTACAGTTGCTGGATGCTTTAAGTAAAATACATTTCATTAGTTAATTCACACATTTCTGTAGGAATCTGGGAGTTTTTGTGAGGCATACGGTTTATCTTAAATCTAGTTAGCAATCACATGATATTTATCTCACCACGTCAATGGGGTGATTCTAAACCCTTACGTTGATGGTAAAGTAATGGGAGTGGTCTTTTATTTTCTTGCTGGGTTGCTGTCTCATTGACTCTTACCAACATCGTATATTATTAGTAGTTATAAATGTGGAAGACGTAGACAAAAAACATTAAAAAATAGAGGGGGGATAATTGTGTTCAGAAAACCTTACAATTATTTTCTTGTTATTATATATATTTGTATAATTAAAGTCCATTAATTTTTTTTCAATATATCCTTGTTGCATAAGAAATGACGTCATAAGAGTAAATATTTGTTTAAACGGGCTTTTGAAATTGTAATTTAATTCTTCCCGCTTTAAATATTTCCCGTTTCTATTTCATTATTTGATAGTATATTCATTTCCTTACATGTTATTTTATTTAAGTAGTTTGGAAAAATGTCCTGTAAAACTTAGGTTTTTTTAAGAACCTTTTCCTTCTTTGCGTCGCTTATTGACATTTTCTATGAAAAATGTGCCACTATTTGAGGGTAAGTTTGTAGACTCAATCATATATTGAGTATGTAACACTATCATTCACCGTCTGTTAGTGTATAGTCTGTTAGCGTATAGCCTGTTAGTATATAGTCTGTTAGCGTATAGCCTGTTAGTGTATAGTCTGTTAGCGTATAGTCTATTAGCGTAAAGTCTGTTAGCGTATAATCTGTTAGCGTTTAGTCTGTTAGCGTATAGTCTGTTAGCGTATAGTCTGTTAGCGTATAGTCAGTTAGCTTATAGTCTGTTAGCGTATTGCCTGTTAGCGTATATCCTGTTAGCGTATAGCCTGTTAGCGTATAGTCTGTTAGCGTATAGTATGTTAGTGTATAGTCTGTTAGCGTATAGCCTGTTAGTGTATAGTCTGTTAGCGTATTGTCTGTTAGCGTATTGTCTGTTAGCGTATAGTCTGTTAGTGTATAGTCTGTTAGCGTATAGTCTGTTAGTGTATAGTCTGTTAGTGTACAGTCTTTTAGCGTATAGTCTGTTAGTGTAAAGTCTTTTAGCGTATAGTCTGTTAGTGTATAGTCTGTTAGTGTATAGTCTTTTAGCGTATAGTCTGTTAGTTTACTGTGTGTTCATTTAATGTATCCAGTCCAATACTTTCAGGTTTTTTTGTATCAAATCAAACATCTTTTCAGTTTTAAACTTTTTACCGTAGTATATTTTAAGAATTACACATTGTATCCTCAAGTATTCTTATATACACCGATTATGAATTTAACGGGGTAGCTCAAATATAGCATTATCTTCCTATATATATTTTTTTACCAGTCTTTTGCACTCACTTATAAATCGTACTTGCTTGAACAAGGATGCAATTTAAAGATACGTTTTAAGTCTTAAGTTTGACTTAGCTAATGACCAATCCCCTATAGGTAACCACGTGACCACAGAGAAGATGAAACTTATATGACGTACAAAACAAAAATATGAATTGACTGTAGATGCCTTTTGTTTAAAGTTGCCTTCATGTTTTAGAGATGTGGTTTATACTTCTATAAATAAACATCATTGAATTCACGAATACTTGTAATATAAGGGAGGGGGTGTATGTATAAGAAGATTAAGAGAATCTCAATGGCACTTTTAAATGATTCATAGATTTATCAATTACAGTTAAAACATATTTTATTTGCAAAAGTATCAAAAGGGATTAGACACAAGTTATAACAACATCAATTATCAATGCAACTTTGAGATGCTTTCTCAACAATTTTGTTCATAGTTTTGAGACAATAGTTTTAATGACCATCATGTCTGAACATATATTATGATTTAACATTCTGTTGAAGCAACCCTTCAGATGTTCTTAATCTATAAGTATAAAATTTAACCCCCAAAAAAGTTTGTCATTTCTGAATTTTTGTTCAAAGACTAAAGTTAGCCTTGAAGGTTACTAGGAGTCAAGAATTCCAAACAACTGGCTATGCGCAATGTTACAAATCATGTTCAAAACATTTTTCAAAAATAATTAAGAGTACCGGGGTAAGATGAGGTTTATCTATATTCTTGATAACGTACGTTTTATTACGATACATGGAACATTAACAAGGATTGTAACGTCACAGTTCCCAAATTGTATCCATTTTGCAAAAATAAAAAAAAACAGAGGAAATCTTATAGGTTTTCTTAGAGACTAAACTATTCGTATTTTTATAATATGCCATTATGCTTTTCTTTCAACATAGCTATATATACTTATAAACATATACAAAACGGTCACATTATATATCAACAGATAAAGTCGCCAGTCAAAAAAGTAAAATTTACGGAAACGTTGCATGCTATTTCTACAAAAAGGCTACTTTAAAATATGTCACAGATATCCATTTCATACAAGATGCACAACAAACAAGGAATATCGTTAAATTGTTCAAAAATTTTAAGAAATAAAACAAAACATCTGCTATTCGATGTTTACTGGTGTGTTGTAAAGCAATTTAGGTACTCCTCATTACAGAATCTTGGATTGTTTAGAGATCGGTTCATACCGATTTTTCTATGATTCAGTATGGATTCAAAATTAAATTTGTGGAACTATATAGTAAATAAGGACACATCTACAAATAATCACTGAATGGAAACTTTTGTGTTTCTTGAATAAACGTAGGTGAAAAACATGTAAAAAAATGTGAAATTTGGGTACCCTCACGTTACACATTTTACACTGCATGATATTCAAACTGCATAGCAAAATAAAGTTTTTTTGAAAGTGGCGTTTATTGAACAGAAAATTAAATAATCTGAAGATTAATAAAAAGATTTTAATGATAAAAATGTGTTGAACATTATTTCCAATTACATATTTTAGTTTTTTCCTAATATGGCGACCGGTAGAGACCCTAATGGAAAGGACGATGAAGATCCGTGGTTAAAAGCCGTAGAAAATGCAGAAGTTTTTGTAATGTATAACAATGACGATGAATACGAAATATCTAAATACATTTTTACTATATTTCAAAACAATGGAGTGGCGTATGTTTCTCCAGAAGAACACATAATGCCTGGATTTAGAACGTACCAGGCAATTGATCAGGCAATTTCAGCGAGTAAGAAAATGCTGTTAATTCTTTCTAAAGAGAGCATAGAAAATTTCTCATTTTCACTGGAAACACTTTTAGCATTGGAAAAAAGTTTGCAGACCAACAAGCTCCGGCTTATCATTCTATTGAAAGATGGCCTTGTTGAAGAGAATATTCCAAAGTTACCCATGCTACAGTTAGCAAGTCATGTGATCCTCCAAAGAAATTTACATGAAAAATGTATCTGGAATGTTATTGAAATGATTCGAGGTTAGTACTTAAGATATTAAACAACCAAATGGCTCAATCTTATACATTTTGTTTTAACGTTATTAAAAATTAGACGAGCGCATTTTATGAATCTATTCAATAAGCGTAGCGTATACTTAGACACAGACACATGACACATTTTCAAATGATAATAAATACCATAAATTATTCCTGGTGAAATAAGCATATTGGATGTAGGTACATGTCCCTTTGGAAAAAACCAATAGTGACTAAATGTTTACAACCTTATTATATTAGTTGAACTTGACAGCCAACTGAAACACCTCTAGTTAAACTCTACTGCAATATTTGCGTTTCAAATCTGTAAAATAGTCATAAAAGATTATCACCGGAAAAATTTCACTTTTCAATACTAGCCAATTCTTAATGGTTAAATTGTAGAAGTCGTTTATGTTAATTTCCGTATTTAATCAATTTTTTCATCTTTATAGCTGATGTCACAATTGACTCTGTGTTGCCTGCTGGTAATTTGGCCGCTGGAATGGCATGGTCACATTTCACAGGGTACCTTGAACTTGTTCTTCCAGGTATTATTTTGTTTATGGTTACATTGTGAGAAAAAAATGTTCGTTACATCTGAGTTTGCATAGCAATTATAATCAAATAGAATTCTATTTTGGTATATTCAATTTCGACACCGACATTTTAGACATTTGTATGCCCCCGCCGTGGAGGGGGCCTTGTCTGTCTGTACGTTCGTCCGTCCGTACGTCCCGAAATTTGTTTCCGTTAACTTTAGTTTGCCTCAACCAAATGTTATAAAACTTATACACAATGCTTATTACCACAAAACACAGATCAAGTATGAATTTGGGTGGCGTCACTTTTACCTTTCTAGAGTTATGCCACTTTACAAATGGAGAAATTGCTGAAATTTTCGTTTCCGTTCTCTAACTTAAGTTTGCCTCAACCAAATGTTATGAATCATATACACAGTGCTTATTACCACAAAATTCACATCAAGTACGAAATTGGATAGCGTCACTTTTACCGTTCTTGGGTTATGTCCCTTTATAACGTTATATGCAAGCGGGGGAATCATTGGACACATTCCCCATTTATTTTAATCATAAACAAACAAAATTTCACTAGCATACATGAAAAAGACTTTTTTAAAAATCAATATTAAAATAAGAATATGTACTATTATTGTCAATGAGACAAATATCCACCAGAAAACAATTCACGTAGATCTAAGCAAGTATACGTAACCGTATAGCTTTCAGCAATGAGCTAACCAATAACGTATAGTAAGCTGCTAATAAAGGCTCCGCCATGACAAAATGTTAAACCTGTGAAACAATTCAAACGAGAAGAACAACGGCCTGGTTTATGTAAAAAACAATAAAAAAAAATAAACCCAATATGATCGACAGCGACCAACGGCAACCAATGAATTACAGGCTCGTGTGAAACTGAAATATCTTATTCTAGGAAAGGACAGTAATTCTAAGTAAGTTTCCTTGGGTATATGTCGGCAGTAGATTAAGATAATTCTTGCTTATTTAACGCAAAAGTATAAATGCGCGTGTTGTTGAATTTATCAATTAAATAGAATTCTGGTGGATCTGTATCCAGTTTGGCTATAAACTGTGATGCATTACAATGCAGGAACAAGTCTGCTATTATAGGGGTGCAATTGGTGTTCAAAGGAATATCTACAACTTGTAGATAAAATTTATTGCGGAAACATCCAAATATGGTATCAAAAAAATATGATATGTTGTAACACTATGATTGTTTTTCTATTTGACTCTCTGAGGAACGCACGGTCCTGAATGTAGAAGAATTTATAATTTCATTCTTAACGTAAAAAAAAAAACCCATTTCTTTACGTGTAGCATTTACGTCATATCACCACCACATTGATGGCTGCTATGTCGGCGTGTACGACCACAAACCGCTTTGTGAGTACCTGAAGCGTGTTTCTAACTTTCGAAAAGTGCGTATCAGTAACCCTTTTATTAATTTCTAAATTATTTTCAAAATGTGTGATGTTCATGTATCCACAATATTAAGAGAGAACTTTTTCATATATTTTTACATTTTTATTATTAAATCTTATATATATTTAAGAAATTGGTTAACCAAATAAATATTGTCAAAGGTTCAAACTGAAATTCATATGATTTCATTTTATGGTCATAACCTTTTTAACTATTAAAACATAAATTAATTTTTATAACGTTTTGCTTTACAAAAACTGATGACCCAAATAATATTGTGAAAACATTCTCTCAAACTGAATCGTGACTTTCGTTCTGTGACGTTTTGTTAGTGACTTTTTTTAGTGATTTTATCGTGTGCTTGTCTCTTACATTCTTGAATTAGGACTTCACATATTTAAAACATATCATCAATGAATCAAGTTGAATCAAGTTGAGCGTTTACTCATTTTGTTTTCGAAAAAAATCGTCAATGATAGCAAATTACGAAAAAAAAGGTTTCATAAAATAAATGTAGGCCATGTCTTGGCAATCGTAGACACGGATTGCACGTGAAGTATCTTCATAGAATTTGAATAAAATTGAGAATGGAAATGGGGAGTGTGTCAAAGAGATAACAATCCGACCAAAGAGCAGAAAACAGCCCAAGGCCACCAATGGGTCTTCAACACAGCAAGAAAATCCCGCAGCCGGAGGCGGGCTTCAGTTGGCCCCTTAAACAAAAATGTAAGAAGAACATAACATAAGAATACTTTTCCTGTCAATGTTTTGAATACTATAAATAAGGATGCAGGCAGTCTTAGAATTGAAATCATCTTAAAAAAACTAAATATGAGTACTGCGAGCAAAGCTCACAAATAATATCACGCCCTCAAATAAAGCAAGGACAAAGTCTATGGTATGTTTAGGGAACCTTTAAATATAATTCATGTAAAAAAAATATAGGAGGGGCAAAATGGTTGATATTCTGAAAGTTTCGTGAAATGCCAAAGTAAATCCCCAAAACCAAAACCTTTCGAATGAAAAAATGAAATGAAAGGAGCAGAATTACATAATGTGAGTGAAGATTATGTGAGATATTCGTAAAATTCTGTCAAGCATTTCAGTAGCAAATGTGGATACAACAGTGGGACGAACTACTATATACATCCCGATTTTAAAAGAGGAGGTATAGAAAGGGGTAGGGAAAAGATAAAAGAGAGTGAAAAACAATTATAATACAAACATTGACAAAAAAATAGACTTAAGATAAGAGAAAAAAAGGAAAAACTGGAGGAAAGAATGGGAGAATGAAGAGAATCAGTTTCAGAAGGGAAAAACATGTCTCAACTGAATAATGGTGATGTTTAATATCACACCCAGGAATTGATCCTCTACGTTCCTGTGTAGGACGTTGAGAATCGCAATCAGTGAAAGTTAGTTTTCCTCTCTTCTGCGTTAATTTGTTTTAGTATTTAGCACACTTAACTCTCAAAAATGAAAATCGGGACTTTCTACTGTTATATTTAGGACCCCAAATAGGATCTTGGTAAATACTGCTAATAGTAATATATTCCCCCTAAATAGAAAGAAAATTTAAAAGGAATAAAAGACAAAAATGAATACAGGTAAAATTCGAATAATTATTTTCTGGTTTTCCATTGAAACAGTTGAGCCCTTCTATATGCTGCTCTTCATTTACCCCTAATTTATTTTAGAAACGACAAATTAAAGCAAGACTATGGTGTGTGTATAGGAGTTGTATCAACTTCTATTCAATACTTCTATAAGTTGGGAGTTCGAATAGATTTACCTACCTGCCATGCCAAATAATATTCGTCGGAACTGTGTTAGCGATTGCATCTGTTGTACCGATTGCAGGTATTATGGTGTGGTATGGTAGGATGTAAATTGAATCTACCATGATTTTTTTTATGTTAAATCTTCTATCCTGTCCCTCTCTCGACATAGAACAAATGAATTCGTTAATGTGTTGATACACCCTTTTACCGATTATCGGTACTGCAGATGCAATAGGTAACACGTACAGATCAAACTCTGATGTACACGATTTATTTGTATCCATTGTATTCGAAAGCAAAACAATTGTTTTGAATGGCAATCATTAACACATATCCTATTGAGATTATATAATAATGTTTATATATTGACTTACCTCAAAACGAGAAATATTAGAAAATAGAATACATGTTATATTTAAAATACAGCGCAACACTGTTGAAAAAATATCTCTATTGGTAAACAATAGCTCGGCATTATTACTTAGACTGTCTTAATATATAATAGTTCCTCTTTCATATCAGAGTGTCTAATTATAAGGAATAGTTTAATACTTTGATATATTAGTATGTAACTTTTCAGTCTATCATGTCAATAAATATTATTATATATGTAATAGGCCGTAACCATCTATAATAATTGTTAATGAGTTTGTTCCAATAAAATATTTGTATATGTATTTATTGTATCTGCCGTAGTAACAGTCGGTACACATCCTATTACCGGCTATCATTGGGTAATACAGATTAAAACATGCTGTACACGATTGCATAATCAATTATATTTCAATGGCATTTTCAAACAGCAGACACAAATCTGCTGTACACTTTATCAAAAATAATGTTTTGAAATGGTAATCGGGAGCACACATCCTATTGAGTCTGTCATAGTGATAGCCGGTAATAGGGTGTGCCACTATTACGGGCTATCAATACGGCAATTATTTAGGGTATGAAATAAATACCAAACGAATACTAGATCTCAGATGCTCAATGTAAGAATGTTTGCATAAAAAATTTTGCAATTCCTAACAAAAGTGAAACAAAACACGATGAATGTTGACCTATTGAAATTGTGATCTTGATGCCATCATATTAGATTACATTGTTACCTGAAAAGCTTGAATTTGATCCTGCTTAGAATTAAAATAATAATTATTTATTATAATACAATATTCCAGACGTTTGCTATACTTTATTATTTTTATTTGTACTTTCAGAGCTTGCGCAAGGAATAAAAAAATCGGACTGGTTTAATGACAATCCTGGACATATGCCTCTCTGTCTGTTCATGTTATTACCGCATAGTGGAAGAAGTACAGGTAAACTTGGAGATGATGATCGAGACGTTGAGGAGGTTGGAGAAATTGATATAAGAATTAATAACAGACCATACAGTCCAAAAGTGTGTAAAGTTACAGAAAGGGATAAGAACGGACATGTTAAAAGTGTAAGTATGTTGTTATGTTCTACAAAGCGTTTTTATATTTTTTCTCACAAAATGTTTTGAAAACGACTAGTATAAGTTGTGTGGTAAATGTCCATGAGACAACAACCCAGCGATACAAAATACCCAAAAGGACTTTTATTGCACGTCTTGATATTGATAAGTTCTATTTTCACGTGTACTCGTGCCTTGAAATTATTTAATATTTCCATTATATAGAACCAACTGAAAGGCAAGGTACATATCTCTACCCTAAGCACCTTTCTTTTCAAATTACAGTCGAAATACCCGCTATTCACCCCGGTCACAAATCTTTGTGGAAATAATGCGATTGATTTATAGTTCTATGCATGACAAATTTGCCGCTAGACGCATGGCAAACATCAATCAACATTTAAAACCCACTCTAAAAGTGGGGGCTATATTGCAATCCTCTTGTCCATCCCTTCGTCCTTTTGTTTATCAAATATTTTCGTCTCAGAAACTACTGAACGGAATGTTTTCATATTTGGTCATCATTGAAGAGTTGTAATCTGTCAAGCTATCTACTTTCTGTTTTCCAATGCTTTGAAATACGAATGGGGATGTTTTGCACAACAACACGTACATTCTAGTTTGCAAATCTACGGTATATGGTCTTTTGGTTTGATAAATTCTACAAACAAATATTTGAATATTTTTAAATGTTATAGAAAATTCCGAAAGACTTTTTTGTTTGGTTTTGTAAATGCTGATTGAAATGTAATGTCAATTTTTTGTAGTGTTCATTTTTTTTAACGTGTTTTGCATAGAATTTTATTCACTTTTATAGCTACATTCCATGTGTGTAATATGCTTATCTGATAGCTTTGAGACGACTAAAATTATAATTAAACTTTATTATTTACTGTTATTTAGGAATACTTCTGTGTTGCTCAATACCCAGGGGCATTTTGTGCACTTGGAACAATTAAAGAGGAAATCTTATGTAATTTCACCAAAAAACAGAGAGATGTGGAGGTTCAAAGGTTTTACCATTACCTCAATGAAATCCTAAACCATGAAAAGTACAAACAGTATGGCGTATTGACTAAAATGTTGATGTATGATGGTGAGTAACTTTAGTGCTTACAACTGCAATGAAATATTTTAGATTATCATACTCCAGAATGAATTTTCTTTTAAAATCATAATAAACGAATAAATTTAATATTGTAACTAAATTGTCAAAAAATAAAACAATTTACAGGTTAATAGATTCAAAACAATTTACTGGGTATGTACTGGAAGCAAACAATTTCCCGTACTTTTATACAGATTGTGTAATAAAAGTACGGGATCATTTTTGTTTCCAGAAAATAGATTTTGAAACTAGTATCCGGTAAACATTTTTTTTCACGCAATTTCACCACCCAATTACTCTTTGAATATTAACACACTTATTTACTGGCTATTCGGACAATAACAAGTTAATTGTCTCCCTCGACACCTTCTTTTTCCATCAGTTTGCCTTGGG
Source organism: Mytilus californianus (assembly GCF_021869535.1). Lineage (NCBI taxonomy): Eukaryota > Metazoa > Mollusca > Bivalvia > Mytilida > Mytilidae > Mytilus > Mytilus californianus. The sequence continues at coordinate 28,208,829 of NW_026262690.1, read as the reverse complement.
AAATAGTTGGTGTCTATAGAGGACAATAAACTTTCTATTTTCCTCTTAGCCATTAAAAATAAGTGTATACTATTAATGTTAATATGATATCCCAGTCCTTTGAGAGTTAACACCGCCTGTTTCAGTAACCGTTGCATGCTGTTCTCAAACATTTCTTGTAAAAAAAAATTCTTAAAAATACAATTCCTTTAAAAGAAATCTAAAAGTTTTGTATAACTGTCAAGTAGTTAAGTTCTAGGTCATGAGATTAAAAGTCAATTACCAGAGTTTTGTTTCAATTTTAGATGAAGAAAAAGGAGAATCTGCTACTATTTCATACCAACTCAGACAGGGCATACATGACGTTATTAAAGATCAACTCGGAAAACCAGGGGTATGTCGTAAAGATATTGACATATTTGTATGATTTTTACACGTCGTCTGTTCTTCCGTCTGATCGTCCTACAAATATTTCCGTCATACTTTTCTCAGAAGCTACTCAACCGAATTACTTCATATTTAGTCAGCTGCTTAACATTGATAAGTTTTAAGGTTTGAGTGCTTTTCGGATCTGTCAGATATCTACTTCCTAGAAGTTTGTCGATACTTTGAATCTATACTGAATACAACTATTTTCGCCACTCTGTCAGTCTGTTCTCAGGAATTAATGAACCTACTTCATATTTGTTCAACACTGGCAGTGATTAGTTTTTTGTCACTTGTGAGCGCTTTTCGAGTCTGTAGGACACCCACTTCCTGTTTTCCGATACTTTGAATTATGAGCGGAGTATGCTCAGCACGACAACGCGGAAAACATCTCGTTTTATTTTCAATTTGTTTAATATATGATAAACATATAGTTGTACAATAGAGCCTATGGGAATGCAGCCAGAGTATACATCTCAATAACCGAAAACTATACCGTAGCTATGTATGGTATAATTTTCACAATTATACCATAGTTTTGTTATATCTAAACTTCGTGAAAAAAGAAAGAAAGAAGAAAGCAAACCGGAGCGACTTAGCTGAGGCTGACTGATTTTTTAAACATAGGATCAATAGAGTCGACGCTGGGCCATGAGGCAAATCTGTACGCTTTGCACCAGCCTATATAAATGAATACCTCGGGTGGGAATCGAATCCACGTAGGCCAAGCTCGTTGTCCTTTATATGAAATAAACATAAAACCGCTCCGAGAGCCAAAAACAAAACTTAATAGGCCAAATAAACTTCAAATGTGTTGAAGGTAATATAAATGTATATATATATAACGTATTAGTTAGGGTAGGTTGAATTTTCGGTTATTGTTATACTCGGGGTTGCATTCAAATTGGCTCCATTGTATAGCTATAGTATATGTTAAACAAAAATAATGTATAATACACAGCTGACATCTGACTTTAATTATGTTGCTTTAGAAAGTAATAATAAAAATGTTGGACCGTGAAAGTCAGATCCTAAACGAAGATTAGAATGTTTAGGCCTATCTACGCAGCATGTTTTCTTAATCATAACCAATTTGAAAACTCTTTTCATTAATTAACGGTTTGGTCTATTGATACATATTTAAACGTGGTATGATTCATTCAAAATCTAGGAAAGATTCCTGTGAAATAAGTTTTCTCAGATTTATGAATATTTCATTTTAAAATAAAAACGTTTTAAACTGAATGATTTTGATTTATAAAGAACTAACCCTTTGCAGTTTAACTTTTAATCTGGGAATCCAGAACTCTTCAAAACTCGGAAATCTGTCGTCTTTCGTCCATGAAATCTTTGCTTACTCTTGAATCTCTATTGCAGCGTTCTAATCTTACAGATAAAGAGAAAAGTAATTACGGCTAATGCATATGTTTCTTCATCGCATTTAGCATATCTAGAACATCTTATTCCGTCTATAACGTTATCCGACGTCATTATAAATGCGTCCATCGCTGTCTAGGAATTTTGTCTATCTGATATACATGTACCCGCGTTCAATAAGTCCGTCCTTTTTTTTTTTTTTAAATAGGCGGGGTTTTAATTGATAGGCTCGAAAGGGTACATTTAAACTGATTCTTATGAAAGTTATTTTAGAGGTAAAAGAAATAGTAATATTTTACAATTAATTATCTTAAAAAAAAACTTTAAAAGTTGACAAGGGGATTTTAATTCGATAAGTTATGGCCGGGGGTTTCAACAAAAACTATGGTATAATTTACGAAACACCGAAAAACTATCCAAAATATATGTTGCTCAGTCTTTATTTTTCTATGTTGTGTTATGTGTACTGTTGTTTGTCTTTTCGTCGTTTTTCGCTTTTTGCCATTGCGTTGTCAGTTTATTTTCGACTTATGAGTTTGAATATCCCTGTGGTATCTTTCGCCTCTCTTTTATAACATACGCTTGTAAATATGTCCCTGCAAAGCGTCAATCCAACATAGAAATCATATCAAAATACAACAAATAATTGTTCATTCTTTATGTACTATTTTGCTTTAGTTAAAGGGGCATAAGCTGTTAAATTCATGTTCACCGATTTGACTGAAATTCTCATACTTGATGTATAACATACTGTAACGTATATCCAAATTACAAACAGTCTAAAATAACAATTAACAATGCATGGACTCGATAATATTTATCAACATTTCGTGTGTATTTTAGTCTAGACGCCATCTAATTAACCATCGAGATGATCTCCGAAGACTGTCGATGGTCATGTAACCCGATATAAACATAAATATGAATATAAATAGATAGCGACCACGTGCAATTGGTTTTTTCTAGGTCTATTTGAATTCATGTCATAGGTTAAAAAATATGTTAATCATCGTGTTATCCTGTATAAGAATGATTTTTTTTTGTGGATCGAATCAGTCAACGAAATGGTTCATCCTTGTTTCATTTTCATTGTTTCATTATTTTCCTTTTAATACCAGAACACGCCTATTACGTGCGTAACCTATGTCCAGCAAAGGGGTTAAATTGAAGTTCACATGAATACGGATTAACATGTGGTCGAATCATTCACTTGCAATCAGCGATGTTTTTGAGCTTATTTTGACAAATTTGGGCCAAACTAACTGCTTGTAACGAAATAGTATTTCAAAATTCCGCTTTTATTAATACTTGAAACAAAAAGAGTCGCATTTCAAATATTTGTCTAACTCTTAGCTAATGCCTCTTTAATGTTGCACTTGTTAGCCATAAAAAAACAGAAGTTGCAATAATTTGAAAATCGAGACAGTCTTGAGGCTAAGCGATATGCGATTTTAATTTATGGACACATACAACAATAAGTTAATAACAACAGATGATTTAAAGAAGAACTATCTTATGGAGGCGACGTTGTTGAGATAAAAAAAAAAGTAGGTTTCATAAAATGAAAAAAAAAGGCCCGGGCCCCCTCTTTCGTGGGAAAAATTTGGTTGATTATATAGGGAATCACTGAAGCATGACTGGAGCGGGCCCCCCCTTAGGTCAGTCAGCCCCCCCTCCCCCCCCCTTATGAAAAGTTCTGGATCCGCCACTGGCTGTGGTATTTTGAAATGTGCGCTTTGTGCGCTTGTCTTTCGAACTAATTGTATGCTTGTTTGTCTTTTATATTACTGAAATAAGGTTATACATTTGTTGAAGCAAAATCTTTGGTTTTCATTTATTCACTACATAAATCAAAATACTGGTCTGTGTTTTGTGTAACAAGATTTATCATATCTAATGTGAAACAGAATAAGTTCTTGTTACCACGATTTATAACACCTGCCATTATGAGTATTGCTTACTTTACCAACTTTAGAGCAGAGTCATGATTCACAGTAATAGGGAATCAAACGACGCCTTTTAAAATATATTATGTAACTTTGAAAACACTCCGTGATTTCTTAAAAAAAAAGAAAGGAAAATTTATGTTGCTGCGCGCTTTGAATACTTACTCTTTTTCTTAACAGGAAGGAGTGAAAAAAGCAGATGAAGCAGAACGTTACAGGGACGAAGTGTGTTTATTATATCACAACAAAGACAAGCATTTGGTCTTTAAAGTAAAAGATCACCTTGACAAAAACAAAATCAGGTATTCCCAGGCACGACCTGCATCATCAGGCGAGAGAGATGGTGATTCTTTGTCTGAAATCGAAAGACGTGTACGAGATGCACGATGGGTCCTATTGTTCATCACGGAATCATCACATAGAGATATGATCAGCATGTTTTTGGCAGAGATTTTAAGCATTGGCATAGAGACGAACTCGTTGAATGTAATTCCGATATTGAATGGTATCACACCAGCAGATATCCCCTCATTCATCAGATGGGCTAGGCATATATGTATAGACCGTGACGAAGACTACTTGGAAATGATTGTTGATGCTGTTAAAGGTACATATCAATGAATACGGTGTGTACGATATATCTACTATACCTGAACAAAAAGAGATATGATAAAACAATTGAAGCATTTGATGTCCGTATTTAAGTTAGTAAATTTGAAGTTTGATAAATGACCATTTCATTTTTCTAGATTTCCATTTGAAAAGAAAGGTTTGTCACCTAAAATAGGTTTATAAATGTTAAACTGTAAATTTCTTTTAAAAGAAACATGTAAAGCTGCACAAATTAGTAAGGAACAATGGTAAATATTTACCTAATATTAAACGAGTATGACATACTTAAAAGTAAGATATAACCTCGTTCTTTTTAGATGCATTGTCGTGTTCTTGGTCAAATGCTGCTTACTTTATGAATTTTTGTTTCTTTTTGTGCAAGCACCAAAATGTTTTGGGAAAAAAAACAAACAGAAAAGTAAAGACAGATACCTGTAATGAATTAACCGTACAGTTTGTACAGTTTGACGCCAGTATTAACAACATAATCCTGAGTGTTCAATTATAATTGAGAATGGAAACGGGGAATGCGTCAAAGAGACAACAACCCGAACAAAGAGCAGGAAAAAGCCCTAGGCCACCAATTAGTTTATCTGACAAGTTACACATCTGTATATTTCGACTTCAAAATATATTTTTGAAGGTCCTAAATGGGCGGGTGGTAGCAGAAGTCTCTGGATGTAGTGACTGACAATTTAAGAAAGGGTGAATAAACTCAAATTCTTTAATTGAATATCTTTTCCTGTAATAAGTCACCGATTACAGCTACTTTGATAGCAAATCATTTTTCCATGTTTTTGCATGCAACATGTCATGTAGAATAGACTTGAAAACAATTATCTCTCTGCAATTGTTTTACTTGATTGATCTTTGTTTTACCATTATCATATCATTAAATCATCTATACAATTATTTGTTTCCTTTCTTTAGGAAAAGATGTGTCAATGAAATCCCAAATTCCAGTCGGAAATATTGCATATGGATTGGCGTGGGGTTTCTTTGTGAATTATTTAAAGCACGTACTTCCAGGTAGGATTAATAAATCTATAGTTTCCTACATATTTTAACATATGTGACGTATCAAAATGATATTACTTATACTACATATGAAAGAAAAAAAAGATGTCTGATTTTAAATCAAAATTATTAAAATATTCAGTTTTAAAAGTTAATGTGAGCATTACGATCTGTCTCGTCACACAAACTTTTCAAGTGATGTCAAAAATAAACAAAGTATTTTTGGTAGATTTTAGAGAACGTGTAACTCAATGTATGTCGAAGGATCCAATACGTAAATACAGAGAAAAAAGTAGGCGCAACGTAGTTGTCTCACAACAGATGTGGGAGATCATTCCAAAGAGTTGCAAGTTTAGACCGACTTTGAGTGAGGTTGATGCAGAAATAAAAGGTCCATGGAGAGTCGAAAAAGTAGAGAAACATCTGTTTGGAGCAAAGCGGATATTCCCATGTAATCTGTGGCATATTTGTGTAAGTTTAATCAAACACAAAATTTGAACATAGCGAACTAATATGATGCACAATACATATTGCTTTTATCTTCGTCATTTGAACTCTGGAGGATATTTGTTTCATTTGCAAGCATTCCACATTTTCTTATTACTATATATTGTTATAAAAGCTCCTATTTTAATGCAGATATATCATATCTCCGCATCTAGAAAATAGTGACGTAGCCTTTTATGATTTTGACAAATGTCCATATTTAAGGTTTCAAAAAGAGTTGGTTGTTCATTGAAATAACCTTTTTCATGGCTAAATGTCAATAAAAATGAATCTGTTGACTGTTGAACGTTCATAGAATTACATGAATATTAATTTTATTAGATGACTATAAATTTTTTGTTTTCTCATTGGTTAAAAGCGTAGGAAATCCTCTTTGATAAAACATTATATTCACCGCGGCAAAAATCCCGAGAGGTTAATATAAGATTCGGAACAGTGTCTGTATACCTAAATATAGATATTCCAAGGCAACGTCAATGACGTAAGTTTATAGCGTCGTGTAAATTTCCGTTTTTTGTTTCTTCTTGTTTTCGGTGTATTTTTTTAGTAAACTTTATCGAATATTTCAACTTATGAAAATTATCAACTGCAAAAGCAGATGATACATTTAGTATAAAAACAGGGAACAGTTTTAAAAGTATCTTGAGCAAATACTGAAAATTGGAGAAGGATAAAAAGTCATATAATAAAACAATTGTTGACTTTTGATTTCAGTTGATACAATGATTTATCAACCCCAGCGATATGACATTCACCCTCGGCCGTTGGCCTTGGTGAATATCATATATCTCTGGGGTTGATAAATCATTGTATCAACCTCAACAAAAGTCAATAATTGTATAATATCAATTATATTGGACTGATCATTGTTGATGTATAATGAAATTTTTAATAAAAATTATAGAAAAAGTGCTTGACGTCATCTAAACAAAGATGAATATTGTTTTAATCAAATATGGCTTTGTGAAAGGATTGTCCTAACAGTACTAGTTGTAAGGACTTTGCCTATGTGATTCTATATGGGTTAATGGTCCATGTTTGGATGCAAATATACACACGCTAAACTGAAAGATTTCTTTTGCATATGAATGTTCAAATAATCATAAAATATTGACTATAGGTTTTATACATAACTCACAAATAATTTATTTTGCAAAATATTATTTTGACTTTAAACCCTTAGTTTGTAAAAGTGTTTGGTAACATTTGCAAACATTGTTTAAACACATTTTATGCTATTAATAAATTTAACTTTTTGGTTTTTAAAGACAAGAGATACAGATTATTATTTTGCGGCTGAATATCTTACTCCTGTGAAGACATTGTACAATATGCATATCTCAATGATTGCTGGACTTAGTTATGAGCAGATGATGAACCAGAGGGAGGACTTGACAGAACAACTGAGGGGAATTCTAAACACGGCTTCAAAAAAGGAGGAGTATGAAGAAAGATGTGGAATCATTGTATATGATGGTAAGATTTAACAAGTTATTCCACCTTTAGTGGTTTTAATTTGGATATACGTTATGGACTGTCTGTTCGATCATATACACCTCTCTCATCTCCTTTTACACCAGTAATTCGATGGAAATAGCTTTAAAAAATCTTCACGATTTAATTCCATTTGTGCAGTTTTTTGTTTTGTTTTAAATGTGTTTTAGGCATTTTGATTTTTAGACATGAACTTATAATATCTTAAGGTAGCATAATTCAAGGGCAACTGACAATTCTTTGTTCGCCTATTGATTTATCTTATTTTAGAGCTTTTGATTTTGCCATTTGATAAAGGACTTTCCGTTTGAATTTTCCTTGGAGTTCGGTATTTTTGTTATTTTACTTTTTACTTATCATATTTGCTATTACTGTACTCTCTTATCTATGTTGTTTTTGCAAATAACCACAAAATTGGGTAAATATCGTCATTCAAGGGCAAAAATACTATCAGAAATCGACTAACTATTTAGGAGTTTTTGCTCATTTGTAGGACGCAATAAATTTATATTATTATTTTCATTTTTCATTATTTTGCTGATATAATTTTACTATTTAATGTTTCTCTCTATCAACTTTGGTTTCTGCAAAACATAAAATGGGTAAAAATCATCGTTCAGCGGCAGTTATTCCTCGGAGAAAAAGAATGATGATTTCGGCCATTTGACTTTTTTGTAAATCTTTTTTGCAGATCATTTGTGCCATTAGAGTTTTTCTCTATCTATTATAGTTTTCAAGATAATAGTCTAAAACATATAAATATCTATTACTCTTACACAGAGTCGTCTCACAATTTTGATCTGGATATACAGTAAAAAAGTCTTGACATTATTAACAATTTTTCTCATGCCACATTTTCTCTATCTATGACTGTTTTAAAGATAATACCATTTTGCGGTCATGTTGGCTGGTAGTCGGGAACATTGGGCATATTTTTTAAAACTAAAGAACCCACGGATATGGGCAGTAAAGTTTGGTTCCGATCGGTCATGAGTTTTAGAGGAGATCGTTGCAACTGATTACGGACGACAAACGACAGACAATGATAAATATTGTTCACTATGGTCTTCTGGGCTAAGTGAAGTATAATAGGATAAGCATATCCAACTTTCGGGGTTATCTGTTGAAGTGGTAATTTAAAATGAACAATTGTCTTAGCAATAAATATAACTATAAGAATATGTGGTACGAGTGCTAATGAGACAACTCTCAACCAGGGAATAAATGACGTATACGTATAGATGTTAGAAACTTTATTTCTGAAATGTCATATATTTGTAGATTCATCCGACGAACCGTTATCAACAGTTATAATCAATACCATAAAGAAAGAAACTGGTCATAAAGCAGAACACGAAAGTTTTCTGAGATATCTGAGCAAGGACGAAGAAAAGTAACAGAATGAAAGTTAAACATGTATCCTGGTTAATACAGGTTACAGCTATTCATTTTGACAGTATGACAATACACATTTAAAGTTTGCGTGTGGAATACATCATTGCATCTACAGTCTTGAATGTGGGTACATCACTCTTTTAAATTTGCCTAATTATAATTTTGTTTGTGTTTGGAAAATCATCATTAGAAGGATATCCCTGTATCATAAAGTAATAAACCTTTGTTATTAACTTGATAAATTCGAATTCTAAAAAGTGTATATTTCAATCTTGGCAGACATATTTTAAGGATGTCGGATTCACAGTGCCATATGCGCACTAGGCATATTTGTCATATCTGTTGATTTCTATATTGATGCATGCCCTTTTATCTTAACTCTTAATTTATTTTTATTTCTTATACACATCCACCCTCCGTAATTGCACAAATTCGTAACTAATTTACCAAGTTTCTATGAACTACTCCTTTATTTGAATGCATCTTATATATTTGAAACATGTAATGTAATATCTTTTTATTTTTGCAAAATTATTATAGAAGCACCATCTTTTCTGCTTTTCTTCTCTTTACTGTTATTTTGTAAGGGTATATTTTTATTTGTATATGTTATTTGTATATGTAAATGTTTTCATACAATAAATGAATTATTTAGCCATGATTTTTTCGATGCTTTCAAATCTTTAATTAATTCAATAGACGAAATGAATTTTTTTCCTGATTATTTTTCAAATTTTTTGCTCTAAAAAGTGACGCCAAAAAACTATATTGGATGGTTTGTCTTATATCTTGGTGGATTTTGAAAATTTAAACAACGGACAATTAGGCGATCGAAGGAATCTTGACACACAAACCAAAAAGATTCAGACAACCTTAAACATATCTTTTAAAATATATCTAAAAAAAAATTATTAGAATTGTTCACTTAAATTTGAATTTGATCGTTACGAATAGGTTTTATTAATAGTAGAGTTGTTTGATTTGTTTGTTGTGTTTTATAGTATATTTCTGAAAAGCCAAAAGATTTAAACATTGCTTACAACACAAAATAATAAAAAAAGGTCAATTCCGTTTGATTTAACAAGATTTTGGTTTTGTAAACCGTTCTCCAAATAATAATATTAGTGTGATTACCACATATCAGCTGATTTTCAGATGGTATATTTTCTACCTTGTTATATTATTATTCCAACTACGATGATTCAGAAGACTCATTTAAGATTTGGACGACCTGACCCGCATCACAGTGGCACACGCATCAATGTTCAAATACGAAGTTGGAGAGCAATGAAAACCAAAAGTTCCAAAATTAAAATCATTTTTAAAACTAGATTTTTATTTAGTTTGATGCATAACTGAAAGCAAGACTATTTACTATAAATTTGACATTTAAAGTGAAACATACATTTGTAAAGTTAAACGATATATCAAAGCGTTAACATATTAAAAGGGGGCATTAGCTTAAATTAAGACAAAACATCAAAATTTTATTTGATTTCAAACATTTACAAAAGCGGAACATTGAAATAATGTTTCGCAAGTAATTGTCAGTTTGTTCAATTTTGTCAAAATAAGCTCAAAATCATCGCTGATTTAGTGTAAAACTTTCAATTATTCAACCTCAATTGAATACGCATAAATGCGATCTTCAGTGTTCCCCTAGGCTTGAGATTGGTTGTGCGTTGGCCACCAGAAGAACCATTTCAATGACTGATTTAGCCCACAAAAAATCATTCTTATACTTTTGAATCTATATTAGGAAAACAAGCCGATCGTTGTCTAGAGAAAACAATCGCCATTAAACGATTGCACGTGCATACATCATAACGAGTCCATGTATTGTTGATTGTGTCTTTTTTGACTTTTTGTAATTTTGATATACGTTTTAGTATGTTATAAATCAAATATGAGAGTGTGGGTCAAATCGGAGTACAGCTTATGCTGCTTTAAGATCAGAACTAGATAGAAAATTTTAATCTGGTTTTGTAGCTATGTTTGGAATATATTTTTCCTAAAAAATTTGAAATTATTCTGGTCAGATTTTATCTTCAAAATTCATATGATACGAGTTAAATTTAAACATAAATCACGTATTACTAACTGTATATTTAGATGAGATTTAAAGAGACAAAAATAAGAGTACCAGGTAAAAACCTTGAGCAGACGAGTAAGAATAATTAAAACAAATATTCCGCATAAGTATGTAAAACTACAATTGAATGTAAATGATTGTCTTTTACTAATTACACAATGGTATTGGTATTTTTCTTTACATTTTATTTGATATGACATTTAGAAATAATTTGTAAGTACTTTTCGAAATATTATGTGTTGTTTCGAATTATTCTGTTTCACTGAGCGGCAGTATTCAACTGCATGTAGTAGCGGGGATATGTTTACCCTGCTTTCAAAATCATGTGCAGTTGTTTATAGCTCAAGCGAAACTGGTGCTTGATTCATCTCTTACGATGCCATTTTCGTTGCTAGCCAAGTAATGTCCTGCAAGTAGCTATAATACCTTTCGAATACCAGTTGTAGATTGATAATGTTCATTAAAGTCTTTGAAATCACTGCACTACAGATAATCACGGATAAGGACAGTTATTGATGTTTTTATAATATTCATTTGAAGTAAATTTCCGTAGTCCAGTCAAAGAAGTATTCTTTATTATTTAAAGAAATAATATCATCAAGGAAACAGTAACTGTGATTACTGTTTTTCTATTAAATGGACATTTTTACGGATCAATACTGAGTTTTGTCATAAACTGTGAATCTTAACAATACAGGAACAAGTCTGTTATCTATAAAATCATCATTGATACCAGACTTTAAAATATTATACACCAGACGCGCGTTTCGTCTACAACATACTCACCAGTGATGCTCGTAAAAAAGTTAAAAAGGCCAAATAAAGTACGAAGTTGTAGGGCATTCAGGACCCACAATTCCGAAAGGTTTTGCCAAATATATAGAAAATTGAAAGCTTTAATCGTCTCAGCACAGTTCCAGTAAAATTACCTAGCATATGTACCTCTTTATTACATAAAACTTTAAAGGAGTTAGAACAAATAAATTTGAAATTAAATTTTTTTAAAAGACCCTTTGATTATATGAAAACTTCTGTTTGATTAGGTTTTTTGGAAGTGTACTGTAGAGAATCACACAATAACCCAACCGAATTGAAAACACCATCAAATGCACGTAATTTATCTAAAACATCCAAGATTATTTTACACTCCAAAAATAATTAATTCTATCCTTTGCTTTAGTACAAAAAAAATAAGCGATTTAATTGAAGTCAAGGAACTAAATAAACGGACATGAAGATCTGTTATAGAACACATACGAGGAGGCTTGATGAAACGATCTTTAACGTTTTTTTATGTAGTTTTGGTAGCTAATTCATAGTAGGGAGCATTCAAATTTTCAGAGGAGGCATTTAGCCTAGATGTGAAAACGATATGATTGTCTTCCATTTGACTTTGTGTTCAGCAAAAGGTCTTGAATGCAGAGGATTTTATAAATTCCTTCTCGCGAACTTCCGTATAGTATTTAAATCATTCCGCTATCACAGTGCTGACTGCTTTGTCGGCCGGTTCGAAAACAAAATGCTTTGCGAAGTTTATTTTATGTCCGAAAATGTGATTATTATTTACCCTTTTATTGTCTTATCCTCTTTTTTCGAAATGTCATATGCTTATATCCACAATATTCATACATTTATTCAAATAAGAATCAAGTGTTTTTCTCCCGTTTACACTATCTTTAATTACTCGACAAGACTCTATCCAATTTATCGATTGAGGACCATATTTTGGTCTCATGTTGAAGGAAATTTATTTTCAATTCTGACGTCTGATGTAACTGATGTATCATAAAATATTAAGTTTTTACTAGTTTTTATATTTTTTTATAAGCATAAGAAATAATTGGTGGCTCAATGTTATCAAAATAGGGAGGTATAAAGTACAGCTATGAAATATACGAGATAACTTAATGTGAATGTATTTTATTATTTCGAAATGTCTCTTATGGTATTCAGGATATGAATACGAGGCAACAGCCAATATGGTGACAAACATCTGTTATGATAGCGTACACTCAAAGAGAGGACCGAAAAATGATATTGTATCACATAACATCATGTAATTGACCAAAAAAGAGATGTGGTATGATAGCTAATTAGACAACTTTCTTTCTTTCTACAGGTATGAATCGCCGTTCTAGATCGGCGCACTCCTACATAGTAGGATGGCTAATGCGCTATATACAAATATACACCCGCACCCACTAAAAACTCATATTACACACAAAGGAACGTGCCACTAATCCACCAATTCATGCATATATATATATATATAACGGTAACGGTAAAAGCGTGCTGCACAAATACTGTGTTGTTATTTACATATTATATACATCGTACATTACAGTGAAGTTACGATTAAGACGGATGTGATCATCTTCACTGCTCCATGCTTAAAATACTAGTTGCTAATTTATGCTAGGTGTGCGAATATATACATTAGCTTTATAGCAGTCTATAGGAAAGCACTAAATGTTAATGTCTTATACTTTGGACATACTGTTAATATTGGATATATGCGTTCATCTGCAGAATATGTAGATATATTTTAATTTAGGTACACTAAAGCACTATGCGGTAAATATGAAGGAAAAGAGAATGTTAAAGTACTATGCTGTAAAATGGCCAAATAAACGATACATGTAGGTAAATAGCCAGCCGGATTGTCGTTATTTTTTTTTTAATAAATAATATGCTTCTACATAAACTGTCACTACACCTTCACCCCTACCCTGCCATCTGCCTCATTCTACTGGTATGCATGTCGTAGCAGAACAGTCGTGTGAGGTTTTCTAGCTCTATGTGTTGTTGATGTTTCATATGGAATCCGTAGTTAATGCTTTTGTGAGTACAGTCCATCAGAATTTGTACAAGCATGTTACAGTTAACTAAGTTCTGGTAGAGACCATTCTTTAAGTTGTCCAGGTATAATTTTATTTTCTGGAGGTGCCTTTCACGTGTATGCGTATGCCTATTGCATGAGAGTATGAAGTGTTCTAGGTCTTCATTTGCTGTATTACACAATGTACATATTGGGAATATATTCTTATTGTGTTTAGACCTAACTTTCTGTAGCATATACGTTTGTGTTACTAGCCTGCTCTTTATTTCTCCTGTTTTCACATTTGTAGGGTTGTTTCCTGTACACTGCCAGATATTATGCGGCATAAATGATGGGTTTTCCTGTATTTGAAGATATGCCAATGTCTTTTTATTGGATTGGTCTTCAAGGCATATTTCATGCCAGTATTTATTTTGATGATATCTAACTATCCTTTTCCATTTTTCCTTTGATTTTGGGTGTTTCATAAGATTCTCAACCGGTTCCATCCTGTACTTTGTCAGAGCTTCCTCTACTCTATTTATAAATATGTTGCTTTTTTTATTTTTCATTGCAACTTGACGTTCCAGGATTTGAAATTCTAATGAGTTATTGTTTCTTATTATGTTCATCAACAAGGATAGCATATTTCTGTCTATCACCATACGGATTGGTACTGCACCAATTAATTTGTAGACTGCTGTGTTGGCTACCTGATTGGGAAGGCCCTGTAACTGCTTTAAGATTTTCCGTTGCATTGTTTCCATTTGGTCCATTTCTTTTTTCTTAATTGGCATGACCTCCAACCCATATGTCATTTTTGGAACAGAATATACCTTCCACAGATTGTGGGATACAAGAGGAGAGAAACCTTTCCTTATATGGAGACCAGCTCCTAACATACCATAAATAGTGGCCCTTCCTACTTTCAGTTTTTCATCAATATCAATTGTATTCTTTTCATTTCTAGTTATACCTAGGTGCTTTGCAGTTTCACTCCTACCTATCTGAGAATTGCCAATGTTTACTACTCTGTCCTGTTTGGTATTATAGAATACAAGATCCGATTTCTGTGGGTTGATTTTGACCAGGTCCCTCTGTGTATGGTGGTATACAATGTCCATAATGCCTTGTAGTTCACATTCAGTGTTTGCTAGTACTAAAATGTCATCTGCACATGTAGGTGTAGCAATGCCTATTGTCCCCATATGGCATCCTAATCCACTTTCTGTAACAATATCTAGAATGGCATTATTATAGCATTTGTATAGGGAGGTCGAGAGTTTTGCTCCTTGCTGAATTCCTTGGTTGACAGATATTTTGTCAGAAACAAGATCGTCCCATTTAATTCTAATGTTCATTTCTCTATACATATTACGAAGTAGGATCCACATGTCACCGTCAATGCCATAGTGGTAGACCTTGTTGAATATAATCTCATGTTCCAATTTGTCAAAAGCCTTTTCTGTTAGTAATAGGACTTCCTGGTCGTCTTCACTAGATTGTATTATAACTTCTGATGCCAGGAATGCGGCAAATATCATGGGTATTGCTTCCGTAAATCCTCGTTGTAGCTGGTTTTGGATTTGGTGGATCTTGACATCTATTCTTGATTTGAGTACACTCTGAAGGATTTTAGTGAAGATTTTGGTCCCTGTTATTCCTCTATAGTTTGCCGGGTTTTGACGGTCCTTATTTTTCTTCAATACTGGTGTCATTATTCCTCCTTTCAGCATCTGTGGGATATCAAGTTGTTCTATTACTGTATTGAGGATATGCAATATGAGCGGTAGAAGCTCAGTCTCAGCGTTTTTGTAGTGTTCGGCTGAGATTTCATCGATATCTGAGGATTTCCCGTTTTTAAGTCTTTTTACAGCATCATGTATTTCCTCCTCTCTTATTGGTTCAATTTAGCTTTCCCCTTTTCTATCTTTTCGATTATTGTATTTTGCAGAGATGAGAGCTCATATTTTTCGTAATCAAAATCCTGCTTATAGTCTGGATTTGATAGCTCGTAGAAATAATCTGTCCACATATGAAGAATGTCCTCGTTTGTTTCAGCCGTCTGATTATCTCTTCGTAGCGTCTTTGTAAATCGGTTTCCATCTGACCTTTGCGTTCTCAGTAATTTGTGGAAGAGTTTATTGTCTGAGGAAGATGCTGTCATTATCTGGTTTGCCAATTTTTTTCTATGAGCCTTTCGTAATAACCTTTTGGCTGCTGTTAGCTGTGATTTTAGAGGATTATTTTTGTCTTTTGGTGCTCCTCCATTTTTCCATAAGGCATGTTTTTCCTTAGTATTCTTTGATGCTTCTGATATATTTTTATTCCAAAGGGATTTCCCAGTGCTTTTTGTTCTTATTGATTTGTTGTAGTTCGGTATAGCCTCATTGCATGCATTATGCATTACCTTTTCTATAGATGTGATGTCCTCCTCTATATTTTTGTTACTAGCTTGAAGTATTTTTTCTACTCCATCAGATATGGTCAGTTGATCTTTTTGTAGATTGCATTTTTCCCATTTTGTTCTTACAATGACTGATTTTGGTTTGTTGGGTTTCTAATTAGTTTTCTCTTGATTGTAGCTATGACAGATACATGGTCGGATGTGTTTTCTGCTTCCATATCTAAGATCTGTACATATTGTGTTAGGTCTTTACTTGCTGGGAAAAAATAATCAATTTGTCCAGAAGATTTTCCGTTATGATGGAAAAAGGTTTCTTTCTCTGGGTATTCTTGGTTTAGTTCCATGAGTTTTCTGCCAAAAATTTCTTTAATAAAGGATCATGAGATGTTTTTGATCGATGTATAGACCCGTTCAAGTCTCTACATAGCAGAATATCATGAGTGTTCCTGTATTTTTTTTATTATTTCTGTCATTTGTGCAAGAGTATCTTTGTACTCATTATCCATATCTTTGATGTCAGAAGGCATGTATACATTAATGAGACATAAGGGTGTGTTGTCAGTTTCCATTTGTATAACCTGGATTCTATTGCTCCCATCAACCATTACTGATATTTTGTCATCCATTTCTTTTTTCCATAGTATGGCTACTCCGCCATAGCCTCTACGGGCAATCATACTCAGCTCTGGATTTTCGTCATCTATGCTTTTGGCTGTTACAATCATATTTGTGTCAATATCGTGTAAAAGGTGCTGTTCTGGTTTAAAAAGCTAGTGCTCTTGTAGGCAGCACAAATCTAACTTCTTGAGGAGTTGCTTTAAGTATGTCATGTTGCCTTTTACACTTTGCACATTGAAAGTTCCTATAGTGACTTGCGTCGCTTCTTTCTGTTTCCCGGGCCTATCTCTAAAAAATGGTTCTTATTCTCCTTTGATGGCCTCATGTTTGGTATACTTGGTTTTGGCAATCTAATCTCGGTATTTTGGCCGTTGCTTCCATTGCCAGCTGATCTTTGTGTTTGCAATTTTTCATTAATCTCCCTTTGACTAGGGTATTTTTTGTAGTAGTTTTCTAGTACATCTTTGCCATTTATGTTGTTAACATGGTTTTGTTCCGTTCTTATGAGGGGAGGTGCTCCATGGTATCTTGTTGGCGCATTCATGTACATTTGAGCTCTTTGAGCTCTTCTCACAGCATCTTGGTCTTCTATACATGTTCTGTTTTGTATATATCTGGTAGGTTCACTATTATTCTTCAGGATGTATCTTTCATTGCTGGTTCTTTATGTTCCTAAGCTCTCACATTGGTGTTCTATTTGCTGATTGTTTTGGCAAGCAGAGGTTTTATTTTGTTCATTATTAATACAGTCTCTGATTGATGGGCTTTGATCCTGCACAATATTAGTAGGATGTATGTTTGCTATATGTCTGGATGTACTATAGCCTTCATCATGAAGCTTAACATTTGTGTCTTCCTTGTTGATTTTCTTTTCTAATCTATCAGTAATGGTTTGCTGCATCTCTAACAGTGACACTTTGTTTTTTAATTCCGTCATTTCCATTTGATGTCCTATTTTGATGTCTCTTATCTCAAGTTCATACTTAAATTTCTCGAGCATGCCTTCAAGTTTTTCCTCAATGTAAGATTCCTTATTTGCATGTTGTTTTCGGCATAAGCAATGTTCTTGTTCATTATTGGTCAAAGTTGTGTTCTTGATTTCCAGTTGCGATCTGAGTAAATTGATGGTGTTTTTGTAATCTCTATTTACATCTTCTAGCATAGCTATTCTTGCTTTACATTGTACAAGTTGTCCCTCAAGTTGTCTTTCTTGGCTAGATACATCGTTTGTTTTATTAGGCCTTTTTGGTTTTTGTTTTATTGGTATCTTCAGGATGGTGTCTTCTTCAGAGACAATAGCTGCTGTTTCCCCTGTACATGCCGCTCTATTTTTTGCTGCTGTGTGGTTGATTGTTATTTCAACCCTGTTGTTTTCTTGACTGTTGGACATAGTTTGGTCCATTTGTGTACATGTAAAGCATATATAGTCATTATTCATGTCCTCTACATTTGCTACTCTATCTTTTTTACAGTGAGCATGCATGGTTTGTTCACATCGGCAGCAAAAGTATGTTGGGGTGACAAGTCCATTCACAGATTTTGCACAAATGCTACATAGTATCATCAGCAAGTTGTTCAAACTATTATCAGTATTAGTCATATTAAGCTCTATGGATTTATCCAGCGAGGCGTCCCCACTAGATTGTTGTTGTCCTGGCAGCAGGGCGTCCCTACTAGCAGGATTCTGACTAGATTGTAGTATTTTTTCCAGCGAGGCGTCCCCACTAGAACTCTGATGTAATATTCCTCTTTCATATGTTTTGATAGCCAGCAAGGCGTCCCTACTAGCTTTATCCAACAAGGCGTCCTTACTAGATTGTTGTGATCCTGCCGGCGAGGCGTCCCCACTAGTAGAATTATGTCTAAGTTGTGATGTTTTAACCAACGAGGCGTCCCCATTAGATTGATGTGCACTAAGGCTCTGGCTACTAGCTATATCCAGCAAGGAGCCTTACTAGATTGTTGAGATCCTGCCAGCGAGGCGTCCCCACTAGCAGGTTTCTTTCTGAGTTGTGATGTTTTTACCAGCGAGGCGTCCCCACTAGATTGTTGAAATCCTGCCAGCGAGGCGTCCCCACTAGCAGGTTTCTGTCTAAGTTGTGATGTTTTTACCAGCGAGGCGCCCCCACTAGATTGTTGAAGTCCTGCCAGCGAGGCGTCCCCACTAGCAGGTTTCTGTTTAAGTTGTGATGTTTTTACCAGCGAGGCGTCCCCACTAGATTGTTGAGATCCTGCCAGCGAGGCGTCCCCACTAGCAGGTTTCTGTCTAAGTTGTGATGTTCTTACCAGCGAGGCGACCCCACTAGCCTTCAGATCATTGTCCTGTGTATGAGTTACCAGCGAGGCTTCCCCACTAGTTTGCATACTCTCTATACATTGCGTAATTTGTTGTTCAAGAAGTTTATTTAGTTGTGGGCAATTCCCTTTTCTATCCATACTAGCTGCTATATCCTGCAAGTGCGTTAGGAATTCCTGCCTACCTCGGCCATTAACTTCTATCCGGGATGTTGTGTGGAAGAGATTTATGCGATACTGCTGTTTATTGCTGTTTAAATTTATTACAGAGTATGAGGTTCTGGTGCAAAGCCCATGTTTATCTTTTTGGTCTTTAGCCTGTATCTTGTAAATGTTATGGTTAGCAAAATATTCTGTCATGGCCAATTTAAGGAGCTCATATGCTGCTAATGATAGTTCAAGTATGTAATTTTCGTGTTTATACATAAGTAGAATATCAGCTTGTCTGTTGCATGTTCAAGCTTTTTGTCCATGGCCTTCCTTTTATTAAGACTAAAATTTTCATACCTTGATGGTGTAAATATTGATGGTTTGACTTTATTTCTTGCGGATGTTCGTGTTGCTAGTTCCATATTTATTTATCAAATTTTTCTTTTTCTTTTTTTTTTTTTTTTTTTTTTTGACTTTTAGTTGAGCTGACATATATTATTGACTTTAATAGTACCAGGTGCCAGTATATATATATATATATGTATTGATTTTATTGTTACTAGGTGACAGGTCCAGCTTTATTTTGCCTTTTTTGATTTTTTTTTGGATTTATTCTTTTTTTCTCTTTTTAGGTGGTAGTTGTGAAAAGCAGTCTTGCAGAGCTTTAGTAGCTATTCTTCTGAGCCAGAGCCTTGCGAGTATTTTTTTGGGATGAACTCCGTCGTCTTCAAGTAGTGAAAGATTGGTATATGTGGTGGTTTTACCTTTAGGGTTATGGCCTTTTGACCCTCTCCAGAGATCTTGCATAAATTTTGGAGACCTGTTTTCACTACCGTTTAGACGACGTATTTCAAGGTTGAGTTCATCTAATTGATACTCAAGGTGCGTGTCTTGCTCTTGATAGTCCTGGTATTCAATATGCCCTTTTTTGTAGTTCCAATGTTGTATTGAAATTGAAGGCACCTCCAGAAAAACAATATCCGATCGTATGATTCTAGAAGTAATAGCTTCTTTCAGCTCTTGAAATTTACGGATAATGTAGTGGATGTTCCTGTTGCTATCAGAGTCTAGGGATATAAGTCTTGTGCTCTTGTCTAAATTTGTTATGTCACAAATTAAGTTCCCAGCCAGATGTAAAAAGTGTAGGTCTCGTTAGCATGAAATGTTGTGGTCAGATTTTTCTCAACCCAATCTATGCATTTCTGGACAGTCCATCCACTTTTCACTATAAATTTAATATTCAGGCAGTGCTCTGTAGTAATTTCCCTTTCTATGTACTTCCCTTTGCTGTCGGCTAGTATGACAGCTTTTCTAGTGGCTTTTTTCTTATTCATTTCTTTTGGATTGATATAGAATGTACTGCAGGATTTTAATATTTTATTCTCCGACATGTAGAATTCTTGTAGTTAAGTTGAACGGAGAAAAAAGGGAGGGGGGGAGGGAGTTCAAATATGGCGCCCTTTTGTTGATGTATGGCCAGGGAAGGGGTGACAGGTGCGAATCGGAAATTTAAAGTCCCTGTGTTGATTTTCGTGCCAAAATAGTTTTAAGTGGAATGCGTTGAACACAAATAAATATACGGTTTGGGTGTGGGTGTGTGACAAAGGCTTGCAAACAATATTTTTCTGTGCTCTGTGAGTTGTGTAAGTCTGTCTTCACCAATCACGTGACACAGCAATTCAACTATCCTCCAGGGTTCAATTGAAGTGGATAAAAGCATAGGTCACCATACGGCCTTCAACAAATGAGAAAAATCCATACCATATAGTAGCTATAAAACGATTCACCACGAATAATATGAAATAATTCAAACGTGAAATACACACATTGCTAGAAGGCACCAAAAACGAAAAATGACAATCGGGAAAAAAAAATCGTAAATTGTTGTAAGGAGCGTTTCCCGTGAGAAACTGAAATATCCGAATCTAGAAAATGACAAATAATTAATTGATGGTCTTCCTTTGGTCTGATGTGAAATTAGTTCCATGTTGTTACAATTGATACGTTTTCCATTAGACCTGTGGATGTCCACAATATTTATGATATAACTCCTTATTTTGATAACATAAAGATAGTTTAAAATATTTTCACTGTCCAATGAAATTGTATTTTAAACCGAGTTGATATGTAACTAGTTGTATTAATTTGATACAAGAAAGCTCTCAAATCATTTACTGGAATACTATAAAAGAGGGAGGAAAGATACCAGAGGGACAGTCAAACTCATAGATCGAAAACAAACTGACAACGCCATGGCCGATATCATTCTGTGAAACGGTTATTCCATAACGGTCAACCAACTCGTGATGGCGTCCGTAAAATTTACGAAGGGATGATTTCAACTTCACCATTTGGAACTCTTGGTTTAATAGCTTCCCTGTGAGCAGCAATCCTCTATCAAGGGAATCATGATAAGGAAATACAAGCCCGGGAATATCGTATCAATTGGGAGATATAAACTCCGTATGCATGCGCTGCTGGAATGTTGCTACATAGAAATGAACAGTTCACAATTGGGAAGATGAAATCATCTCTTGTCGTAAAGTTTTGTTTTCAACCGACCCTCATTGTCAATTTCTAGATGTAAGTCTAGATAATAAATTATGAGGCAGACTTAACTGTATCTGTAGTATCCTTTATCTCTAGTTCGATGGGATAGATTCGTTCAACATAGTCACCAAATTTTGTATTATTTAGTGAGAGAACATCATCTATATAGCGGAACGAAAAGCTAAAAGATATTGCTAACTTTTTATCTTTCTTCATAAGAAGTTCCTGTATAAAGTCAGCCTCATAATAATAAAGAAACAAGTCGGCAAGAAGAGGGGCACAATTGGTTCCCATTGGAATTCCGACAGTCTGTTGAAAAACACGTCCTCCAAACGTAACAAATATGTTGTCAATCAAGAAATCAAGCATCTTGATAATGTCAGTTTCAGAGAATTTTTGTTTGAATCAGACTGATTCTTTACAAAGTAGGATTTATCCCTCCCCAAGACAAGATACTTGTATCTACGTTCGCCATTCTTTTTAATGAAACAAAGTAATACCAACTCTTTCAATTTGTCTTTTAGTTTTGAATGGGGAATACTTGTGTAAAGTGTAGAAAAGTCAAATGTTTTAATACTATTGCAAGATGAGAGAGTCTTAGATTGTATGTACTCTAAAAGATCTTTGGAATGTTTTAGTATCCACATCTGATTCACGCCACCTCTAGAATAGGCAGTTTCGCAATAACTTTGGAGCCCGGCTTTAATTGCTGATAAAATAGATGTTAATAATTTTGAAAGAGGTTTCGTGGAGAACTTGGAAGACCCAGCAATATACCGTTGTTTGTAAGGACACTTATGTAGTTTAGGTATCCAATACAGTGATGGAAGATCCAGTTCTTCATCTTTGGTTGAAATTCCAAAGGAACATAGAACAGACCTATGATTATCCAGGATTTCCTCTTTGGTAAGTGTCGTGAGGGTATATGTTGAATTGTCAATACCTAATTCATTTATCAAGCAGTTTATGTAATGATATTTACACACATAGACATATAAGCGTATACACAGAGTATTTATTTCAATCATATTTGATGTCGGACGGATAAATGTCTTATAAACATCTGAAGGGTGTTATTTGGTAAATTCATAATACTTTTTTTTTTATTTTCGAATTTAAGGGGCCAAGAAAGTAGCCTTATTATAATTTTTCGTTTAAAATGCGAATTTCAATTTCAGGCAGTTGCATTTGAGTTAGGAAAACGGGTTTTAAAGCACGTGATTATTCGTGAAGTTTTTAATTGTTTTTTTTTTAATTTCTTAATATCGCTATTGTCTATCTTTAACTAGAGGCTCTAAAGAGCCTGTGTCGCTCAACTTAGCCTATGTGAATATTCAACAAAAGACACTCTGCAAAAGTGTAGACGAGAATAGAATTGATGACAAAAATCTGTTTTGTTGATCTTGTATTGCTGATCCTTAGTCTGTTTAGTTTCTCTTATCGTCTTTGGTTTTTGCTCAAAATAAAAAAGAGGGTAAAAAAATCCTCATTTAAGGGCAATCACTCCTATAAGGAGTGACAGTCTACTAACTATATCGGCAAAATTTGACTTGTCAGTAGATCTTGCTTGCTGATAATGTTCGTGATTTAAAATGTCTTTTTATCTATTATAAACTTTACCATGTAAGACAAAACGCAAAAAAAAAATGATAAATATAGATTCTTACATTGATACCAGTGGATTATCGGATTTATCCAATCAAGATAGTTAAATTATCAATTTTAAAGTCCGAGCCTCGGATAGCCTTAACTATCGAAATTGGATAAATCTGACAATCCACGAGTAACTATGTAAAAATCTGTTTCTCTATTGATTAAAAAATAAATTTTTATATTTTGTTTAACGAAAATCCCCTTGGAGTGCCTTCCATATTCCATGAAGTTGTCAATTTCATTAACACCTGTTGCCATATTTTGATTCATCTAGTGTGCTGATAAAGGTTATGACCCTTAAATTCATCCAATCATCTTCTGAGATCACCGGCAACCACACGTTGATTAAATTTGTTTATACAATGGGTTTGGAAAGGGATAAATTTCCATAGAATTAGAGAAAAATCATTATCAAAGGGCAAGAACTCCAACAAGAAATCATCGCACGAATTCAAACATATTGTCTCATTGTAGATCTTGTCTTGCTGATCATTTTTTCTTATTTAAGTTTCTATCTATCTATCATAATTTTTAAGATATAAGGCAAAAACGCAAAAAATTGGTAAAAATCGTCATCATTATAGTTTTCAAGTTAAGTAGCACGAGTTCGAATCCCGGCCAGGGAAGATCTAATATTGTTGGGCTGTTGTTAGACGAATTATACACACAGAATGTATTTTCAGCCTTGTATCACCATCACTGCTGGTGATCCGATGGATAACATCTGTTGTAGAGTCGTCACTGGTTCAGACGTACTTATATATATATATTTGGTTTCGGTTCCCTAAACCGTTTCGTGGCTAAGTATTTTTAAAAGTATAACGCATTTCTATAATATATCGACAACATTATTCCATAAGATCATTTGTTTTCGTATCACAGTAAAGTAATAAAAGAATGAGTGCCTTTTCCGCATGATTTTGAAGCTAGCAAAAATATCTTGCAAATGTTTATATGATAAAAAATTTCAAAAATATATTTCCTAAAAGTCATATTCGGTTCTTCTAAAAGTCCTTTCATGATATAATTCATATTTTGCTTAAAATACTGTAGGTTATATATATTTTAAAATATTTATGAGATAAGCTCGCACACCTTACGTAGAATGTCACCACTAGTATGTATATACAAAAATGAGTTACCGGTACTTGTTTATCACCCTTTTAGTTGACTAGTATAGGAGGATTAAAGAGATTTTGCGGCAAAGATATTGTTTCTTCTATTATGGAAGTGGTTAGTTTTCCCATTTAACCTTTTTTTATCCACATACAATCTTGTATATATATATCAAACGTCTAGTTAGGCGTTCTACTTTTGCTACACTGGTTGGAGAGAGTTTCCTTGATGTTGCTACCGGTGTGATGTCCAAATTATTTGCAACTTTTCATTGTCCAATAGTTCATTAAATTGAATTCCAAAACTGTTTAGTACAGCAACTATTTCTAGAAGTATGGTATTCCTTCCATTTCGGAGTTGTTCACACAGTTTAATATGAAATGTGTCACAGTTTCATCATCCTTTGAGCATAATAGGCATTTCGGATCGGTTTCGTCCTTGTACATTTTTATTCGTTTGCTCTGTAGAATATACGATCCAGTAAGCAGCTTAAGTTTAACCGGTAGTCTTGTCGTATCTATGGCCGAATGGCAGTTAATTTTGAAGAGATGGTGAATTTTCTCTTTTTCCAGGTTTCCCGTTGTAAGATGGGCAGTCCTTTATATAGTGGCAGCAGTTGCATTATTGTTTTACTCCAGTAGTTATGTATTGTTTTCTTGATGTTGGAGGTCCATAAGGATTTTTTGACGGGGTTGTCTAGGTACCATTTAGCCTCTTGTAGATCGTACTTCCTGAGCATATGTTTTATAGCGACAAACCAACTAGAACTTTGGTTAAGTCTTGCTAGCGATTTTTCTATGCTTTCTTCGGGCTGATTTCAGATGTTGTTGAATAGTCCAAGGGCTCGGATATGTAGTTCGGCTTCTATTGGTAGTATCCCGGTTAGGATTTTGATAGTAACATCTACTACAGAAGTTGGTAACGAAAGTATTTGCTTAAGTAGTTTTTATGCCCCAGCCGTAGCGGAGGGGGCATTAAGTTTTACCCGTGTCCGTCTGTACGTACGTCCGTACGTCCCAAAATTGGTTTCTGTTCTCTAACTTGGGTTTGCATCAACCAAATGTTATGAAACCTATACACAATGTTTATTACTACAAAATACAGATCAAGTTTGAATTTTGGTAGCGTCACTCTAACTGTTCTAGAGTTATGCCCCTTTATAATTAGAAAAAAATACAAATTTTTTAGTTTCCTTTCTCTAACTTAAGTTTGCCATCTACCAAATGTTATGAAACTTATACACAATGCTTATTACCACAAAATACAGATCAAGTTTGAATCTTTGTAGCATCACTCCAACCGTTCTAGAGTAATGCCCCTTTATCAATGGAAAAATTACAAAATTTTTAGTTTCCGTTCTCTAACTTAAGTTTGCCTCAACCAAATGTTATGAAACTTATACACAATCCTTATTACCACAAAACACAGATCAAGTTTGAATTTTGGTGGCGTTACTTTAACCGTTCTAGAGTTATGCTCCTTTATAAATGGAAAAATTGCAATTTTTTTAGTTTCCGTTCTCTAACTTAAGTTTGCCTCAACCAAATGTTATGTAACTTATACACAATGCTTATTACCACAAAATAAAGATCAAGTTTGAATTTTGGTGGCGTCACTTTAATCATTATCGAGTTATGCCCCTTTATAAATCGAAAAATTGCAAAAGTTTTAGTTTCCGTTCTGTAACTTAAGTTTGACCCAACCAAACATGATGAAATCTTTACACAATACATATTACCACAAAACTCAGATCAAGTACAAATTTGTGTAGCGTCACTTTTATTGTGCTTGAGTTATGTCCCTTTATAATGATGTATGCAAGCGGGTGCATCATGTGTGTCCATGGGGACACATTCTCCATTTATTTTATGGAAGTTTTCGATTAATGCTAGTGAGCTTGTTGTTGGTAGTATTAGCTCTAATCCATTGAGAAGTACTGGAGATACGTATATTTTGTATAGACACACCATTGTCTCTACATCTAATCCGTTTTGACCATGAAATCCTCCTCCAAGAAGGCTATATGCGCTTCGCCTTTCTTTTTTTATATTTTCTTCCACGTTAGCAGTCATGTTTTCTTTTAGTGACGTGGTTCTGATGATTCCTAAGTGTGTAGCACTCTTTACCGATGGCATTTCGTGAGGGCCCATAGAAAAAGTTGTTATTACGGGGTCCTGTTTACGCTTCCTGTTGGTTATGTTGAGGACTACACTTTTGGTAGGTTGTAATTGGTAGCCTTCCATATATGCATAATCACATGCCATGTTTATTAGCAATTGCGCTTGGTGTGGTTCTTCACTGATTAGTGCGATGTCATCTGCACATGCTGTACTATTTACGCTTCTGTTTCCGATTCTGTTTCCTGCCTCAGTTGTTTCGTACATATTTAATAGTTGGTTAATGTATATTTTGTAGAGGTTGCTGATTAATATACCTCCTTGTCGCACTCCCTGGTTAACATCGAATGGCTGCGAGATGTTTCCTTCCCATTTAATAGCACTTTTAGCGTTTTCGTGCAGATCTTTAATCAATCCCCAGTGTCCATCATCAATTCCTGCCATAAATGCTCTTCGGAGCAGGTGACTATGAATAACAGTGTCAAATGCTGATTTTGCGTCTAAGAGTACGTGGTGGAAAGTTGTATTGTAGTCGTTGGATTCTCTGTAACTTTCTTCTATTCGCAGTGCCGAGTTCATTGGTGACGATCCTGCAGTGAAACCTCTATGTCTTTCATTTTGTGTTTCTATTACTTTGTTGTTCGTACGCTCTTTAATGACTGTTTCAACTATTTTGCCTATGACTGGTAGTACTGTAATTTCTCTATAGTTGATAGCATGCCGTCTTAATTGTTCCTTTATTTTTAAAACTGGTGTTAGTAGTCCAATTTTTTACGATGCCGATACCCTTCCATGCTTGAAGATACATCCCACGAGTATGACTAGCATTGTTTCTGTGTCAGATCCTGCATGGATAATATGCTCTATTGTTATGCCCAGGAAATCCGCAGATTTTCCTTTGTTTATTGATCTGATGGCGCTGTTATATCGTTGTGTGTGACGTTTCTGATGTTATTACGTTGCACAAGTCTGTTTATACTCTGTATATCATCTTCAACTTGTTATGATATGTGCTATCTATGTCTGTCTGGTTGTTGAATGTGGCGAGATATCTGAAATGTTCTTCAAATCCAGTGATGATATTTTCACTCTCCATGTATTTGACTCCGTTAACCTCTAGCTCTTGATTGCAACATTTCCTTTCTTCCTGTTGTTACGTACAAGTTTATGGAACATTTTGGTATCCTTTGTTCTTATTTCAAGAATGGTTTCATTCTCCTTGCTTCTTATCTCGGCAATCTCTATTCTTATTGACCGACGGAAGTCCTTTTTTGTTTGATTTTTCTCCTGAAGCATTACAATACTTTTGTTGTTGGGTCTTCCGTGATTTTTCCAGACTTTGTAGTTTAGCTTGCAATTTTTAATGCTGCTTGTATTTCATGCGTCCATACTTTTAATTTTGGCTTTGCGTTGAACTTTGCCTTTGATGATGATTTGAGGTTAGCTGTTTCCCTCAAGAGTTCACATAATTTCGATCAGGCTTGCTCTATTGCTGTTTCTTCCATATTTTCTCTTATTTAGAGGCTGTCTATATGCGAGTTGATGTGAGCAGTATACCATTTTTTGTCTACTTTGTCCCAATTGACACCTTTTTGCTATTTTGCTGTTAGCTTGCGCATGACTGTTCTTTGCGCTTTCATAAGTGAATTTGGTACTCATACGAATTGTTTGATGATCTGATGTGTTTTCTGTCACGTTGTTGAGTACTTGCTTGTTGTCAAATTCACCTTCTGGTAGGTTATGCAAAACATAGTCTATTTCTGATGACTCCTGCCCAATCGAGTTAAAAAAAGTTCTTTCTTTATTGTCGTATTTCAGGTTACATTCATTTATGAAATCATGAAGATAAGGATTGCGTTTCGTGCCTGTTTGTACATTAAGGTCTTCATTTAAATCGCCTCTTATGATGATTTTGTGTGTTTCGTTATATTTTTGGTATAATTAATCGATTACTTCTTGGTATTCAGACAGATGACTTTTACTCCTTTTTGCTGGTAGATAAACTGATGTTAATATTATGTTTGAGTCATTTTTTTCCTTTATTTCAACACACTTTATTCTTTCTGACTTTAGTTCTATTGGCTTTATCGTGTGGTCAATTTCTTTCTTCCACATGATAGCCACTCCTCCATATCTTGGAGGCATACATATTGGTAACAGCAGTTCATTTATATCGACTCCTTTGCCTATGTAGTTTATGTTTTCGTGGATTTCGACATGAAGATGTATCTGGGTCAATATCCCTAATGGACCTTGAGATGAGGAACACAGATTTATGACTCTCATTAAAAAATTAGTCCGCCATACAATTGTGGAAGCTGTGATTTTCAAAATTGACATAAATGAACCAGGACTGGTGTTTTATAGAGCTGATGTGATGTGAAAAAAAGTATAAAAAATAAACCTGAACAAATAATTACAAAGGACATATTTTTTATGGTCAGAATTTTGGGATTATTTCCTGAGGAGAGTGACATTTTTCACTATCTTTCGGGGTTGGGCACTTGACGGGAAAACGAATCACACTTGCCACCCCGAAAATCGCACCACACATGTGCAAGTGTCTCAGCTTCAAAATGAGCCATCATACATATTCAAGTTTACGATATGGTCTGAGCAACAGAAGAAAACGTTAACATTACCGCCTATGGAGAATCTATTACGCATATTGCCCCATCTACGTTTGAAATAGCCAATGTTCTTGAATACGGATTATGTTGTTAGATTGTAGAAGTTTGTGTATAAGTGGTCCACATGATAGCCACTCCTCAATATCTCGGAGGCATACATATTGGTAACAGCGGTTCATTTATATCGACTCCTTTGCCTATGTAGTTTGTTTTCGTGGATTTCGCCATGAAGATGTATCTGCGTTTGAAACAGCCAATGTTCTTGAATACGGATTATGTTGTTAGATTGTAGAAGTTTGTGTATAATTGGCCCACAGGTATTTATGTTTTTATACGACCGCAAAAATTTTTTGCGGTCGTATATTGGTATCACGTCGTCGGCGTCGTCGGCGTCAGCGTCGTCCGAAGACATTTGGTTTTCGGACAATAACTTTAGTTTAAGTGTATGGATCTCTATGAAATTTAACCAACAGGTTCAATACCACACAAGGAAGGTTGGGATTGTTTTTGGGGGTGATGGTCCCAACCGTTTAGGAATTAGGGGCCACAAAGGGGCCAAAACAAGCATTTTTTTAGTTTCAGGACAATAACTTGTGTATAAGTATTATGATTGCTCTGAAATTGTACCACAAGGTTCAATACCACAAGCAGAAGGTTGGGATTCATTTTGGGTGTAAGTGTCCAAACCGTTCAGGAATTAGGGGCCAAAAAGGGTCTAAAACAAGCATTTTTCTAGTTTTCAGACAATAACTTGTGTTTAAGTGTATGGATGTCTCTTAATTTGAACCACATTTTACAAAAAGAAAATTTCTTCAAAATTAACTTTTTGAAAAAGGGGGGTGTAAATTTTTTTTTTTTTTTTAGGGGGGCAATTTTTTTTTCCTCAAAAGAAAATTCTCTTCAAATTTTATTTTTTTGAGGGGGGGGGGGGAAACATTTTTAATTGAGGTTCATTTTTTTTTCCCTCAAGAAACAAGAAATTGTCAAAGAAAAAAAATTGGGCTCACAATTTATTTTGCTAATTCTTTGTATATAGTCTGAAAATTGTATTGATTATTGAGTATTGATGTAAGCTCCCTTTAGAATTTTATAAATTTAAGATTTTACGTTTCCAAGTTATGGGTTTTATTCATTAAAATAGGGGGGATTTTCCAGTTTTTGGACAATAACTCAAAAACAATTTCACCAATTTGCAAGAAACTTTGGTGAATTGTTTATTTCTATCGACATGAGCTCCCTTTTGATTTTTTTAAATTTTAGACTATACGTTTCCGATTTATGGGGTTTTATTCAGCATTTTTTATGAAACTTGGGTAAATTGTTTATATCTATTGTTGTAAGCTCCCTTTTGATTTTTATAAATTTAAGATTTTACGTGTCCGAGTTATAAGATTTTATTCATAAAAAAGGGTTGATTTTCAAGTTTGTGGACAATATCCTTAAAGTGCTTAGAGCAGTTTTCATTAAACTTTGATGACTGATTTATATTTATTAAGATAACCTCCCTTTAGTTTTTTTTATAAATTTCTAATATAACATTGAGAAGTTATTGTTTGTTTGTAGTCTGACAACAGATTTACCAAGTATTCCGCAACAGCACAGTGTATTGCACAACAGCAAGAAATCTACAATTGAATATAAATTCAAATCATACAACCAATTTCAAGTTCTTTGACACATTTATTCTGTGTCAGAAACCTATAATGTGTCAAATATTTAATTACAATCCAAATTCAGACCTGTATCAAGCTTGAATATTGTGTCCATTTTTGCCCCAACTGTTCAGGGTTGGACCTCTGCGGTCGAACCAGATGCGCTCGGCGAAGTAGTTTATTACAGTTGAAAGAAATTAGATGCAATTGAGAACTCTCTGATTTCTTAGGTTGAGGCTCCGTATCGCTAAAAAAAAGGCTGTTGAGCTGGAATTTGAATAGTATTCCTTAAGTGTTTGGTTCTGGATATTCTGTACTTGGGGGTACATGAAGGTATGTGTGCACGGTTGTATGTGTCGAGCATCGTGATGTCCGTTCTTTTGAGCTTCTTTTGTTGAGCTTGGTATGTATACTGGTGTTGCATTATAACGCTTGCCTGGATGTTTTGGCGATTGCGGTTTGTAGATAAAGGGTTATCTAGCTGTTGTGTTGCTTGCTTGATATTTGCTATATTCTCCTTTTGAGGCTTTTTGTTATCAGTCGGAACGTTTCCTTCTTGACTCCCGGATTGCCTTTACTATTTCTCCAGGTGTTTGCGGACAGTCATCAAAGAGCTTGATTTTGTCGATTTGTCGATCCATTTCATCTATCACGATGTTTGATAGTTTAGTATGTAGCTTTGTTAGTTTTGCATCGAGTTGCTCTTTCATTTTACAAAAACTATCTTGGTTGCCTGACATTGACTCGTGCGAGTTGGTCATTGTTGGTATTGTTAGGTTGCTTTTAGACTTTATTATTCTCTTGAGCAGTTTAACTGTCTGTTCTAGTTCGAAGTTTCTTGCCTCTATCTGTTGGCATCTTGACTCAATAGTACTCTATCATTTCGCATCTCATTTAATGACTTCTCTTTGATTTTTAATTGTTCTTCCGCTTTTCTTACTTTGAGTTCTCTTGCTCTTAATTCACTCAGTTTAGGTAAGATTGAATCCTCAGAGCTTTGTTGGTTTGATCTTAATTTCCTGGGTTTTGGAGTTGGTTTTGGCTTTGTTGTTGATGTTGCTATCACTGACGTTGGTTTGCGTGATGTTTTTATTGGGCTTTTAACGCAGGTGTTGTTGCGAATACTTGGACTGGCTGTGATTTTGTCATTTTCTTGAGTCTTAAGTTGTAACTCTTCTTGGATCATTATGCAGGGTATGCATATTTATGCTGTGTTTATTTCTGTCATACATTTGATGTGGCACTTGTTATTGCATTGCTCGCATATATCCCATTCTGGATCCATAAGTATATTATCACATACTGTGCAATTCTGCTCTTCTTGAGTTGTGTCGAGTGTCTCGTCTGTGTTGTATCCTTTCTTAGCTTCAGTTTTCTCTGTGAGTAGTAGCTGAGCATTTGTGTGGCTCTGTGTACCCCTTCTAGAGCTAGCAGATTAGATTTTGCAACAACGCAGGGTTTGCATTCGTAATAATCGCCACTATTGGAGTTTTCCGCTCCCTGTATCTCCACCTCCGTTAGTTTTTGGCACTTATAGTGGACCCAGTGGCTTCCTTTGTCGCAGTATGTGCTCCTGGTTTTGCATTTTTTGTTGCATTTAGTGCACGTTTCGTTGCTGTCGTCTACTTCTGGTTTTTCATTCATCTCTCTTCTGTTGGCAGAGTTGTTGTCTTTGTGTAAGAGATTTGCAGTTGGTTGCCAAGTTATCTATTCAGCTCTTCAGTGTTCAGTCCTTCAACTCCTTGCTCACGTAGGCTTTTGAGTACGATGTTATTTATATCTTTGTCCAAAAATTGGTTGGCTCCATTTCCATTAATTAATAGCCGGCTAGTTGTGTTGTATATGTTAATTGTATAGCTAGCTTTATTTGATGACACTTTGACTATATGCTGTACTACTGTTGTTTACGACCTATCTGATATTTCTCTGATGGTTGCTTGGCCTTTGCTGTCTAAAGTTTTCAAAATAGTTTTAAGGTTGCTAGTCTGAGCAATTCAAATGTAACCGCATCTGCCGTTAGTACTATTCCCCTTTTGTGTGTACTTAGATTTCTTTTGGTAGCCTCAAGTTTTTTGTGAAGAGCCTTTGTGGTGTTAAAGTGTAGTGTTGGATACAAGTTTCTTTAATTGCTACTGTTCAATTCTGGTCCGGGATTTATTTGTTGCGACTAGAACAGCCAATGATTATCAGTTTGGTTGTTATCTTTCGGACTGTTGACAAGGTTTATAATTATACTTAAGTGCTTCAGCAGCGTGGCTTGGTCATCCCATGCCTTCTGATCCACACCAAATATATTATATGTTTTTCGTTTAACGCCAACAGTCTGTCCTGATTTGAGAAGAGAATTCAGCGTGCCAAGCTTTGGCTAATATAAGCTTAGGATGTATCACGTCAAGGTAAAGCTGATAGATAATATACTGCTTGCGCGGTTTGTCTTCGCCTCTTTTTACTTTTTTACTTGCTTTCAAGTGTAGGTTAAGAAGTGGTGATCGTACTTTGAGGAAAACGTTCAGTTCTTGAATTTTCAGATTTATTTCTACTATTTGTTCATGTATATTTTCGAATTAGTATTTGAAATTTTTTTAAGTTCTTCGAATATATTGTTAGCTGCATCAGAATGTTGGCTTGCCAAGGATATAGTATGGTCTTTATTTTTTGAGTTTAGGTCGCATGTTCAAAGCCAGATGTATAAATGTATGTTTCCTAATTCTTTTATTTTGTTTTTGATGTTCTCTCCAGCCAGTGTAGGGAGTTTCTGATGTTTGCTCCACCATACAATTTGTGGGTCTTCTGGATGATAGCCCCCTTTACTGTCGGAAAGTACGACGGGTGTCAGTGACTTGTTGCCTACTGTGGACGATCTTGATTTTTGTAAATAGTCTCGTATTTTCTTCTCCGACATTAGCGGATTGTAAAAGAATTCGCCGCGGTTAGGGGATCGGCGGGTGAGTATTTATACTAATATTTATTATTAAATTGTTTACTTTGAAGTTTGTTATGTTTTATATTCAATATGGCGCGAAAAACTTTGTGGGTGGCCTTGCCTGTCAGGCTCGTTGTTATTTGCTGGATAATTTTAATTTGAAAACTGTGTGTAGGTAATTCGAATGTCTTAAGTTAGATAGTGTCAATTGTCTATATTTTCACTACTTATTGGACTTTGGAAGTCCCCTTTCAACACTAAAACTTTGAAATTTTACGAGAGTACCAATAACCAACTTCCACCATTGAACCTCGTTCTCGTATTCGAAAGAAAAACGTCCACTGCAAGATTTCTATACATTGATAAACAACACAGAATCGAGGAGCACGTGAAAAATAAGTGCTTTAATAGAGATATGTCAACTTTTCTATGCATTCACATTTGTTAAACTTTTCCATAAGTTGTTAAATGATTTGGTGCATTTAGTTTGTTCTTTAAGAATGAATTATTACTATATATCTTCCAGATTTGTTTAAATTCTTTCATCATCGTTTTCCCCTCGTGCTTATGCTGGCTAAAGTTTTAACTAGAGATCTCATAGTTAAGGTCACTGCATACAGAAAAATATCGGTGAATAAGAATGCAGGAGCACAATAATTAAATAGCAGTACTTTTCTGAAGATTTTGATAAGATAAAGGATTATCTTTTTACAAGAAAGTCCACATACATTGATTTACAGTAAAACTCAGCCGTTCAAGTATTTAAAACATAGTCAACATGTCTTTTTCAAATTTGAAGTATCAAATGACCCTAAAAAAATTATGAAAAAGTTAACAACAGACAACAGAAGACAAAATGGCAAAGGCAATCTATTGTTTGGCATTCAGGTCACAGAAAACAACTTTTGGTATGTTGTTACATTCTTTAATGTACCAACCAATACATTCATTCTTGTAAACATACATTAGGTATAAATATAACAATATATATAAATTTGTTCATGGAACAAATCCTGTAAAAAAATCCCTGGTAGTTTCATTTCAACTTGACTTTAGTCATGGTAATAATATTTTTTTTTTAGATTGTCCTTTGTATATTTAAATTTGTTGAACACAATTAAAAAAAAATAACATTCATCAACAAAACTGAGCAAACATTTTATGTTTCCACACAACCTATCAGCATGGTTTTATCATAAAATTTCTATGTTAAGAACTTATTGTGAGATATGGTTGTGTTCTATCAGCGATAATTGTTTAGGAAATGACCAGGTTGTGAACTCAAAAATATGTTTACCTAGATAGCCCCATGTTTTATAAACACTTAATAGGCTTAATTTATTGCTTATAATTGGTGCACCAATTCAGAAACTAAGTCAATAAAACAACTATCTTCAACTACCATGTCTATCAAACAATTCATATTATTATTACTAGGTTATTTACCTGTCTTTGTTGCCAATTATTTCATCTGAAATGTGTGTATAATCTGCTAAGCAGAACTGTTGTGCATTTGTCTTACCTTGGACCTACAATCAGCCTGGTACAATCATCACAAAAATATACATCCAGGTCGACCTGGGGCTCACAAATATCTCTTCCTTCAATATTGTAAGATGTGCTCAAAATGCGCTTAAAAGTCCAGATCTTACTTCTCTGTTAAATTAACTTCCAATGTAGTTAATATGAATGTAATTTTAGCTTTCAACATACAATAGCAATCTTATTCCATTAATCCATGAAGTACTACATTGTGTCCATGGGGCCAATTTTAAAATGTTTCAAAGAATTTTACCTTGGGAAAAGTACAGCAGAATCTAACAACTAAATTGCTAACCAACAACGTACAACTAAATTGCATGACAGAAGATGTATAAATTTAACCTATTCCATCCAGTGGTGAAATTGATTGTAGAAATCTCACATATACTAAAATGTTTTTTTTCCTACTTCGATCTCAATCTGAAGATTGATAATTATGGGATGTGCAAGAGGAAATGATACACAAGTTCAATAGAGTGGAATAAATCTTTTGAACTGACAAACAACATGTGAACCAAGGTATATACTGAACACTGTAGACCTGCAGCTAGCACGGTCACTGTTGATCCTGTATACAAGAGATTTTTTACATGGTACTTACCTGTTCTATGTGAATTGTCTCATGGCATGCATCTTACCTGTACCAACATACTTCATCCTAATTAACAGTTTAAGCCAGCTGATGTAATCAATAGTATTGTCATTGTGAAATTTGTTCAATATCTTAAATTTACTTTCACTGTGTGTTGATTGAGCAGTACTCCTCACTACGATATATGTTAATGGGTCTTAAGGAAATTCATTTCAATCAGAATGCATGTCATTACTGTTATTAGGGTGCCCTGATTTTGTGAATGTTTTATAATGTACAACAAAATAATTGAGATAATATACACATTATAAATACATGTTTAAGTCACTCCAAACCGACATAAGAGTATTCATGATTGATTGATAAAATCTCAGTCTGAACTGACGATTATGAGGGAATGGAAATTCTTGGCTCTTGATACATTCGTAATGTTTAAAATCCATTTAAAATAATCACACTTAACAATTCTTGTCCTTCTCATGTAGATCTTTTTCAGTTCTTACTTTCATCATTCACACACAATGAAACATAAAAAACACGCAAAAAAATCAAAAAGTGTACATTCAAATGAAGAATAAATTTTTATGAAAATTTATAAATTAAATGATAAAAATTCTTTCACATCCTTCATATCTTTCTCTCTCTCTCTCTACTCTCTTGCCAATTACTGAACATCACTTTCAATGAACAATCTGCACACAGAATTTCTTTGCATCCTCCATCTGGTCAATCATTTATCACATGGCAGTAACAGCACACAGGATTTCATTGCTAAATTAAAATATAAACTATTTGCCTCCTAAACTAAATGACAGTTTTGGTCTAGCATTTTTCTTATTGAGAATCACTTCTTGTTCAGATCTTTTTCTCTTCTGGTCTTCGTCTTCCATTCGTTGTTTTTGTTCCAACATTTT
This sequence comes from Mytilus californianus, assembly GCF_021869535.1. Taxonomy (NCBI): domain Eukaryota; kingdom Metazoa; phylum Mollusca; class Bivalvia; order Mytilida; family Mytilidae; genus Mytilus; species Mytilus californianus. Next base: position 28,172,007 of record NW_026262690.1, on the reverse strand, counting down.
CCTCTGTTCTTCAACAAGTTTCAATTGTTCTTCGGCCTATTGAAAAAAGTATTTAAAGTATAAATGTATAAAATCAGTCTATATATAGACTCTTTCTTTAATCATTTGGCTAGCCACTATTAAACCATAGTATAAAGTCAAATCACAGTTATCTGAAAAACAAGCTACATGATGTCTTTTATCCTTTTGAGCATTGCTATATAAAGATTTAACAATGCAATTGAAAATTTCTTTGTGAAGCTTTACAAAATTAAATCAAAGCGCCATTTAGTGTAGTTGACTAGAATTACATAGCTATTGTAAATTCACATTTTTAGATTTATTTTATTTTTGTAATTTTCAAACTAATAATAATATGAGAAAAATAAATGAGGAATGTGTCCATGGGACACAGATGATGCCCCTGCTTGCATATAACGTTAAAAAGGGACATAACTCAAGAACTGTAAAAGTGACGCTACCCAAATTTGTACTTGATCTGAGTTTTGTGGTAATAAGCAATATTGTGTTATCATTTCATAACATTTAATTGAGGCAAACTTAATTTAGAGAACGGAAACCAAAAAATTCAGCAATTTTTCCATTTGTAAAGGGGCATAACTCTAGAACAGTAAAAGTGACGCCACCAAAATTCGTTTTGTGGTAATTAGCATTGTGCGTAAGTTTCATAACATTTGGTTGAAAAATTGAATCTGTGTTCTTATTTCTTTGAGTGATTTAACCAGAATAATCAAGTTGATATATTCTGCTGCTCTGCCATGGTTTATTTATTAAACTTGCAAATATGAAAAAATTTTAAAGGAAGAAATTATGAGTCATTAGCAGTGTCAAAGAACACATATCAGGGTATGTCACAAATTAAATGAGAAATCCCTACATTTTTTTAACAATTTATACAATGACTTTGTGTCAGACAATTTGGACCATATATAAACCCTTATGAATGATAACCAAAATGCAAGAATCATGGCACATATTGGTACTTAAAAACATAAGACTGGAAAAAAAAATTGACCAAAGCACAAACTTCTGCAATATATATCACTGTTAAGGACAGCTGTCTATTGATATATTGAGTACAAAACATCTGCCAACATATAATTAAAACTGTGCTTATTAGCCACAGAATCATTAGACACCAACCATTAACTTGGGGGGAGGGAGTGGGAGCATGGATATTTTTGTTAATAAATTGTTTGCTTCCAAAGTTCATGAAAAAAAAAAAAAAAATTCAGAAGGGAAGTGAAAAAAATGGTTTGTTTCTATGTTAAACAATTTAAGGGACAAATAAAAGCAAAATGTGGTTTATAAAATTTCTTGTTCAAATGTTTAATCATGTTAATAAAAGTACCAAATTTTTTGTCTGATGTGAATAGTAATCATTGCCAATTTACTTGTAGGGCCTGTGGTGTTCCATGAAGCACTGCTTGATTTAATAGGTACTACAAACCATAGCTCAGGAAGCAAAAGAAAAATTATCATTTGTATTGTTTACACTTTATACTCTATCTTTATTTCTCTCTATCTGTTTAAGTTTTGAAGATAATAACAAAAAATTTCTAAATAAAAAAAACCATCTGAATGGGTTCCAAGTACCAAAGATGTGCTAGGTACTAGATACAGAGTGAAAGTCAGAACCTGTTTTCATGTGACCATGCTTTACCAAGTGATCTGTTTACAGAAGCATAATTACCCATATATTTAGGAAAGTCCATTATAACATGTATTATCAAAGGGCAAAGAAATTAGTCAAACAAAATGGCAGTATCTGATCACTGTACAACATAACAAAACATCCTACCAAAATATGAAAACTGTCCAAAGACTTAGAGATATAATTTCAAAGTAAACTGATGGCATACCAGAAAAGACCATTAGTTTATCCTACATGTATAACTTACAAGTTTCTTTTGTGCTTCTTCTATTTTTTTATTATTCTCTTCCATAATTTTTTCAAGTTCTTTTCGTTTAAGTCTTTCTTCTTCCTACAAAAACATAAATCAATATGAATTTTTGTGTTAAACACTTGCAGAGCTGTAGTTTTAATGAAAAATCTCTATATAATAAAAAAAAATAATATCAATATTAGCAGATGAAAACCCCTACAGAAAAATATACATGTATGAAGTAGATGATCAACTTAATAAAATTACGATTTTCTATCATGTAATCAATATCCAGATTATCATTTATATAGGAGAAAATTTTCCTTTTGAAAAGCAAATGTCTTACTATATAGTGTATATAAAGCACATAATAGGTGAAATTCTAAACAAACATTTAATACAAAGAACCAAACTTTACTTATGACTCATCAGACAACAATTCATAATATTATACAAAGATTTCACCATGTTTTCCCTTGTTTGGATCATTTGATGGTAAAATTCAACTGAAATAAATATGAATTGATTATATTATGTTAGTTGAAGCAGCATCAAACATTGATATTCTTGGAAAATGTTTGATATTGCCTTCCACACACTTACGTTCTCCATGGGGTTTATTCAGATTCTTCCATTTCTTTTTGCTCTTCACTTTACCAAACATGGTCCCTTACCGTGTGACATCCAAGTTTATCCAAACATCAATCTTATGTACATTTTTTAATGTTTTTACACAAAAAGTACATATTCTTTTTCTTACACAAAAAATTGTCTTTTGTAGTTAAAAAATCTCATTATAAGAGACACTTTTTGATAATACTGTCATCTTTCATTTTCACTAGCAGAATTTTAATCACAGAAAATATTGGCATAGCCAATACCATATTTGAAAGTTGAAAGTTTTCTTTCCAACATACATCAATTGTAAAAGTCTGCTTTCCCTACCAGCAATGGGCTTCCCAAATGGCAAATATTGGTTTAATCAACTATCGATTAGACTTTGGCGAGAACAATTGTATTTATACTATATATTTTAATTGCACAGGAGTTACATGTGGTTTTTACTGTTTATTGCAGGATTCCCTATAAAGGATGTATATCTTAAAGGATATTCCAGAACTAATTGTATGGAGGTCAGAAGGCATTTATATCTTAATTTGATAGATAGTGATCATTTTCATTTGATTTTTATAGAACTATACAAAAAATGTAGCCTGAACAATTATAAGATATAATCAATTTTAAGAATTGCAGAATAAAATAAAAGTGACTTCAGACACTACTTCCCCCTAACATTTATTTCTGAAACAGCCCTCAGAATGACTCTATATGATTTTTTTTCTTTTCATAAAAGGACTTGTATCATTCAGTAAAATAAATTTAATATTAACACTATCTGCAGGATAATACATTTCACAAAAAGGCAGTAATTCACATAATTTGATGCAAACAGACATGTTTTGATTTACTAAACTACAAAAAATGTATCTGTTTATAAGTTTTTTTTGTATTTTTTTATTTAAAGGACTTCAGGATGTACATGTACAGCAAAAACCACATCACAGTGAAAGATGGAAGAAAACATTTCAATACTTGCATATAGTTTTATCCAATATTTTCCTGAATTCTGTAAAAACAAACAGCTTTTACCTAAAACAAACTTCCAAAATGGGATTTCCATATAAATATTTTGTTCCATATTCATGTAATATAATTTTACAAACTTCCTGAAATAAATCATACATGTACACAAATGTCTATCTTCATGCAGTTTTGTTTTGGATTTATTTATAGTGTTCAGATGCCAAGAAATCACCGTCAAATACATTTTTATCTCTCTATTCCAATCACACCTTGTTTCATGCATTTCATATCTACTGACAAGTCCAAAGTCAGAGGTGGAAACTTAAAAGGACTTCTGAAAAATGCATAAAACAAGTTTTTTTTCTTTCTTTTGCAATCATTTCTAATAAATTAATATTAAAAATTACTGAAAATGTAGAAGTTTACAATTGCATTACAGTCAAAAATATCTATCATTTTATAAAAAAACAAGTCAGGAGTTATTTCTAAAGATTTATATACAAATTGTTTTATCAAGTAAACTTTGTACATATATTTAAAAGAACTGCAAAAAAACAATAAACTTGGCATCAGAATTATCACAGATCTTAACATTTCTTCATGGACTTTAATGCAGATTTGTTCATATATATCATGAAAGTGCAGAATTTATTTCTCTTGGGTTCCTACAATGTATGTGTATCAAAAGTGGGCATACAATAGGCATAAACAAAATCTTTGATGTCTGAATATAAATTTCTTGCTAAATAAATTTCATGCATTATAAACATGATAAATATGGTAATAAAAAAAATAATTTCTAAATATGTTTACTTTTTGATAAAAAAAAACCAAAAAAACATGAAAATACTAAAGGCTGTCTATTTTTTCGATACCACATGACTTCAATAACTTAGTTCAAATGTAGATTGATAAAAATATCTTCAACTTGAATTTCATGATTAAATAATGACTAGATAGTCAGATAGTATGTCTAATCTTGTCTCTATCTTTAGTGTTATTTATTGTTTATCCAAGTGATGACACTGATTTTATTTACATGTAGCATAAAGACTGTTACATGAATTGTAAAGCATCAAAATGTCAACAGCTGTTAAATGCAACTATAGGTGAGGAAATGTGATAGAAAGCTTTTATCTGTTTTCTAACTTTTAATGAAATGGAAAAGCTTTAAAGTTTGAACTGGATACTTCAATATAACATACTTTAATACTGTAACAAATATGCAACAAAAACACTAGAAAATATTCAGGGAAAAAACGTATAATCAACAAATCTGCATTTGTTTCTTTTTAGCTTTAAGGACCAAGGCTTGCAGCATATCCTTTACAAATTAATCAAACCGAACCAAAGATAATTCTAACTTTTGTTTGGAAATAGTTTAGTGAAAAATTGTGTATGTTTTAAGCTGTTTTAAAGGTTATGCTGCCCTCCCCCCACAACCAGGGTATATGGCAGCTGAAATAAGCATCCAATCAGGTTTACCCATACCTCCAACTTTCGTTGGTTTTCTATTTCTGTTTCTCTTTGTCGTTCCAATTCCTCCAACATTTGAGCCTCCATTATCCTCTTTGCCTCTTCTACCCTCCTCTTAACCTCAGCCTCAATTTCATCTTTACGTTTTTCTAATTCTTCTTCTACCCTTTTAGAGACCAATTCTTCTACTCTACGAGCTACTTCTTCCTCAATCAATTTTTCTTCAAGTTCTTTTTGTTTCCTAAAACATGTACATTATAATAAGACCCTTACAGAATATGGTAAAACTTGAAAACAAGGGGTTGACACACTAAAACCAACAGTCTTCGAAATTAGCCGGTGGTCCGATGCCCAAAGCCAGTAAAATTGGAATTAGGCTTGTTAAAATTTCAAAACCAGGAGCCTGACGTGCTTGTGTAAAATATGTGACTATTGTGTGATCTTATTTCTTTTCAGTTAAGGGATCACTATGACCTATTGTAGTTTGGCTGTGCGCCACCCTTCAAAATTCCATAGGTTGTAGTTAAATACCGGATACCCGTAATCCAATTATCATATCAGGGGCAATTTAGTAATATAATAAGTGTTAATTGGGTGGAACACTGCCTCAAGGAGTTTACATCGTCAGTTGTCAACTTGATGGCTGTTACTTAAATTGTCTCACATGGGTGAACAAGGTCATGGAGGTGACCATCGGATGGCCAAGTTTCTTCCAGTTGAAAATTAAAAGTTGCAAACTAGTCCATAAATGCAAATGTTAGACTGTACCTAAAATTGAATATCTGTATCCGAATTAAATCAATAAAATCTGTAATGTGGCAAAAAAACCATGATCATATGCAACAATTGTGTGTTTACTTTTTTGAAAGCCATGTACTTTTTGACCGGAAAATAAGGGAAATCCCAATATCAAAGACAACACAATGTATCTGGTTATTTATAGCCAGTAAAGGACTTCAATTTGATAAACAGCTGAGATTGGAGTGCCATTTGATGAATTTATTAATTAATGAATTCTATCTGGGGAAACTGCAAATGCTTGTATATACTCACTTTTAATTACATACATTTTTTTTGGGGGGGGGGGGGGGGGGGGGGGGGGGGGGGGTTGATTTTGAACATTTATGAATGTTACTGTTATGCACAGATTTGAAATGGCTTTGTTATTCTGTAAGATTCTATATGTTTTTTTTAATTCTTTCCTATTTAAATCAAACCTTGTGCTCTTCCATTAGGACACTGATAAAGATTCTAAATTTGTCATGAAATCTGTTAAAAAGTTTTTTTAAAATAAAGATTTTATGATAAAAAAAATGATGAAACTAACTGTAATCTTTGTCTTTCTAATTCCAATTTCTTTTCTTCCTCTTCCCGTCTTTTTGCCCTTAATATCAGCTCATCATCACTGCTTGAACTACTTGATGACAAGGAACGTTTGGTTCTAAAACATAAAACAATTTTCAACTAAAATTTAATCAAATTAATGTTTTATTGGGTAGAGAACAGTAGGTGTTGATATTTCTTTGAATATACAGAGTGTGGGGGAAGCACTACATTTTTAGGTAGAAAGTTCCATTGTGTGATACCAGAGCAACAGGAAAATTAATTATGATTATTTGTAGCAGTCTTCCATTGCCAGCAGGTGTCTGTATGTATATGAATGGATTTGAGAAGTTTTAGTGTCTGTTGGTAATTATAATGATGTATGTACTGCAACAATATGGTGTACAATCCTCATATTTTTAGTCCGTGTTTATGTAACATTTTTGTAGGCCAGTTAGGCAAAAAAAATATATGTGTTTAGGGTTTCCTGACTTACCCTTATTTTGAACGCCGACCCTAAAGTTTTTATGTCGATTTCTTCAAAAATCTTTTGTCAAGATATTACTTTTTGCAACCGCTAATTATATCATCGAAATACTGGACAGAAATGACTCAAGATGAGGTTAAATCACAACTTCGTTCATTGTCAAACTACAGTTTGCACACTTTCTGGTTTGTGTACATGTTAATACTAGAACCAGACTCTGCGAAAAGAAAGTTTTGCTGACCTACTGAACATATTTTTGACACCAGGTGACGGTAATTATGGATATCTTTTTGTTAGCCTAAAGCTACTGGTATCATTATAACGATAAAAGGCATACCTAGCTGCTCCTGAAGTATTCGTTTGACAATCCCAAGAATTTTGCACTGACCTGCATTTGATATGCATTTTTTTCTAGTGTGTAAAAATGGCAAAATATACTAACACCTTATAGTTTCACGTGATAAGGTACACTCAGTTAAACAGTTTAAATCACCTATTGTTTGCAGATATCTATCAGTCTACGTATAACTCTATAGGTTTATTAGAGAAAATATCACATGTGTTATTACAAATACTTTCATGAGTTGTCTACTCTTTATTTCTTAAATTTTCCTAATCTGTAGTAACATATGTTTGTTATTTCAAATGTATTTGTTAAATAAATCATAAATATTTAAATTTTTAGTGGGCACTTGAGAATTCCTGGAACTTTGCACAGTAACTTAATACATAGCCTTGATAACTAATTTTCCTATCAAATTAATACATTTTATCAACCATGGTTAATCAATGAGACAAGGCTTTTAAGGGATACACTAAGCTGTAATAACAAGGCTTAGTTATTACAGGCATGTTGGTTTTCCCTTTTGAATGGTTTTACACTAGTAATTTTGGGGGCCCTTTATAGCTTGCTGTTCGGTGTGAGCCAAGGCTCCGTGTTGAAGACCGTACTTTGACCTATAATGGTTTACTTTTATAAATTTTGACTTGGATGGAGAGTTGTCTCATTGGCACTCATAGTTATGATACCACATCTTCTTATATCTATGAAACTTATTATGAGACACTTGGGAATTACTTGGAAGCTTGTGCAGAACCTCATTACATGCTCTGATCATTATTTCTTACAATAAATTATAATACATTGTGATTAAGCATGATATATGTCTGAGCAAAGGCTTTTAAGGGATACACTAAGCTGTAATAACAAGACTTAGTTATTACAGGCATGTTGGTTTTCCCGTTTGAATGGTTTTACTTAATTAAATGGTCGTTTGGTAAATCTGAATGCAAATATATTTGCTGCAACTCATTTAAAGCCTTCTTCTCTAATGAAAAAGGTAAATATGCTAGATATACTTACTGGAGGTGTGATGAGATGATTGAAGCTGTTAATTTTCTCCTTGATAATATTTATGTACGTTTCGGCAGCAAAGTTTATCAACAGGTTGTAGGTATTCCTATGGGCACTAATTGTACCCCTTTAATAGCAGACTTGTTTTTGTACTGTTATGAATCACAGTTGATGACCAAACTCAGTAAAGACCCGTCTAAATTGCATTTAATTGATAAATTCAACAACACTTACTGTTATCTTGATGATATTTTTTCGTTAAATAATCAAGAATTTTCTCAATATACTGCCGAAATTTACCCAAAGGAACTTACTTTAAATAAATCAAATTTAAACGGTAACAACCGTCCTTACCTAGATTTATATATTTCGGTTTTACACTGGAAACTCCACACTAAAATTTACCACAAACAGGGCGATTTTTCGTTCCCTATTGTTATTTTCCCTTTTAGGATGGTGATGTTCCTTTGGCACCATCACACAGGGTTTATATTTCACAACTAGTTCGCTATGCCCGTGTCTGTTGTGACGTTTTTTATTTTAAAGAGCGTAATCTATGTATTACTGGTAAATTATATATTAAGCCAGGGATTTCGTTACCACAAATTACTTAAAACCTTTACTAAATTCTTCCACAGATATAAAGATTTGGTTTTGAAGTTTGGTTGTACCTGTAGAAAACTTATTTCAAACGGGATTGCACATCCTCATTTTTATGGCAATATTGTTTACCGTGCCCGGAAATTTAGAAACAATCCTGGTAAACTTATCGATCCTTAAGGTAGATAGGGTGTCTTCCTCCATCTTGGATTTTGAAATACCAGAAAATAATTGGTCTAGATCTTTAAGAAAATGTCCAAAATTTTGAGAGAAGTAGGTAATTCATGTGTAAGAATTTTCATTTCGATATAGAAAATGACATGTTTTATCATATTTATGGTTGTATTTTACAAAAAACAGAATACTTTTTGTTTGATTCTATTTTTTCCAACTTTGTCATATAAGGGGAGGCAACTCAAATGTAAGGGCAGATAATTCAGATAAAGTTACTTTTACAATAGAATGTGTTAGGAATTTACCTATTTTCTTATGTAGCAAGAAAACGGGTCCCGTGACCTCATTTTTTCTTTTTCTTATCTGAAAGCATAATATTAGAGCTATCTTCTCATATTTTATCTCAAAATTCTATGGTGCAGTTTTCGTTTTATGGCAGAAAATTGGGTTTTCCATGCATAATCTATACAAAATCTGTCAATTTTGCACAACCTGTAGCGTGAGAATAAGCCCCGTGACCCATTCTTTTTATTATTTTTTTTAAAAAAGCATGATATAAACTACATTTTGGCAAATTATTAAAAAATTCTATGGATTATAATTTAGACACCCCATCTACCTTAAAATAAACTTATGCTAAAAGGTTACCAATTCAACATTGTAATTAGATCATTAAATATTGTTTTTATTGGTACTAATATTGATTTTGTTATTAGTAAATTAAAAACAAACTAAATATTATTGTTATATACATATACACATTCATGGATCTACAATCTGTCGATACCTGTATCTTGGCATTGCACAAGGTCATATTTTTCTCTTGACTGTTCATGACGTCTTTACACTAAATCCATTGGATGTTGGATGTGTACAGATTGATAATTTAGTCTTAAATGCATGATTTTTTTTATTAGTAATTAGTGGCTTTGAACTAGCTGTCAGTAACTGCGAGTACTCTCAGATCTGTACTTAGTGTCTTTTTGTTGTTTGGATGTACAAGTACCCAGCCACGTCCACTTGTATTTGTAGTATTTGTATTTTGATCCATCTGATGAGTTAAGCCTCTTTCAACTGATTTTTATAGTTCGTTCTTATGTTGTACTGTTACACCACTGTCCCAGGTTAGGGGGAGGGTTGGGATCCCGCTTACATGTTTAACCCCGCCACATTCTGTATGTTTGTGCCTGTCCCAAGTCAGGAGCCTGTAATTCAGTGGTTGTCGTTTGTTTGTGTGTTACATATTTGTTATTCGTTCATTTTTTGTTCATAAATTAGGCAGTTAGTTTTCTCGTTTGAATTGTTTTACATTGTCATTTAGGGGCCTTTTATAGCTGACTGTGTGGTATGGGCTTTGCTCATTGTTGAAGGCCGTACGGTGACCTATAATTTTTAGTTTCTGTGTCATTTGGTCTCTTGTGGAGAGTTGTCTCATTGGCAATCATACCACATCTTTTTTTTTATATTTGAAGTGATGTAGAGAAGCTGTAATAACAGCCTTTGGCTATTACAGGCATATTTTTTCTGTTATTACATATAGGTGTACTATGCATGATTGGCAAACTATCAACTATTATATCTTTCTAAAGTTTAGTATATATAAAGACAATAATAATACCAATAGAACTTGTATACATTTTAACAAAACAAGGATGTATATTGCCCTTTGAAACATGTAACATACATATGTTATCACAGTTTTTGGATTTTTTAGTCTACAATAACAAATGATGAAATGTACATTATTTTTTTTTAATAACCCTAAAAAGTTATACCCTTGACTATCTATTGTCCATGTCAATTAATATATTTCAGTCAGAGCTCAGACATAAATAAGTCTAAATCTGCTTTTGACTCATAGAGGTCTAAATTTGTAGGTTTCAAGATTTGACTCCCTTTAATTTGAGACAAATTATGACTTCAATGAGTCAATTAGTGTTAAGCAAGAAATATTTGACCTGAATTAAAAAGTTGCAAATATTGACTCCTACAAGTCGATAGGTTACCAAAATTGGTCAACTTCAAGACCCAAGCATATTTATAAAAAGGTCAAGCATCTACATGAAATTATGACAACATTGAAAGACAATGCTTTGTCTTCTAAAGAAAATTAAAATAATATATTAATTAAATATAGATACATGTAGCTCAGGTCCTTGTGAACTCTCAGACAGGTTTATGATGTTATAGGTGGTGCACTTTGGCCACCAATTAAAATTAAGTCTTTTCATAAACATAAATTAAAAGACCTAAACAAGCCTGTCATTTTCTGACTTAAATAAGTCTGAAAATGATAATAAATACATTTTTTGACTTCTGTAAGTCAAAAACAAACAAGCATTCTGAGAGTATTGCATGGCAATACATAGTCCCCTACGGGGTAAAAATTCATTATACTGGAACAAAAAGCTAACTTGTTCTATATAACTTGTCATGGTGTAAACAAAAAGAAAATATCAAGTCAATATCTTCAAGCATGACTAAAAGTAGTTTGGAAAATTGATTAAATGAGTGAATTTTTCAAGTCCAAGGACTATAATTCGGCACAAAATTATCAGACCAAAACAAAATTTCGAACTTGACCTGTATAACTTGTCATGATAAAACTATATACCAATTTATATATATCAATCAATATCTTCAAGCATGATGAAAAAAAGTGTGGAAAACACTTTAACATTAGATATGATTTATAGTTCTCTAAAATTAGATATGATGTAATACAGTGTACATCTATTTTCAAATTATAATCAAATATAATTAATAGTTCAAAATATTTTTTCTTTTATTTGTCACAAACTAATATAGATTTGTAACTTATCTATAAAATGTCAACAATTTTTATCTACACAATGTAATGTAATATATACATTAATAAAAATAGATTATTATCTAATTAAAGGATTTCCCTTCATATTTTTTTTATATATTATAGCATTCAGAACATTAGTTTATACAAGATAACAAACAAACTTGCCAAAAAATTCATCAAATAATTTACCAAAGAATGTCTTTAAAAAATGAGTTATCTCCCTTTGTACAGAAATATGGTTTAACATAGTACTCTAACATTAGATATGGTCCAGAGTTATGGTCCATAAGTCTGGACTAAATCATCAGACCGGAACAAAAATCGAACTTGATCTATAACTTGTCATTGCAAAACTATATACCAAATATCAAATCAATATCTTCAAGAACGAAGAAAAAAAGTGTGGAAAGTTGATTTGCCAGACTGACGGATGGAGACGGACGGACAGACAGATGGACAGAGTGCAAATCTAATGTCCCCTTCGACTTCGTCGGTAGGGGACTAAAAAAGACTTGTTTATGTCTGAGCTCTGACTGTATTTCACTGCATTTATTATATGATGGGAGCTCCCAAACTTACGTTTTATTTTGAAACTTTAAATGTATTTAAATTTGATTTATCTAGGTCCAGCCTAGTCCAAATAATTATGTCCTGAAAGGCTTTTTTAATTTTTTCCTAAGATATATGTCATAATGATAAAAAATTTCCAGATGCACAGGCTTTTTTTCTGTACTCCCCAGTAAATTTGTGGTGTAAATACAATTTTACATTATGATTAAGGTTCATCTATACACTTTAACAAAAATGGCTGTATTTACACCATGAAATTTTCTCTGAGTACAGACAAAACTGTGTAATTTTAAAAGTTTTAATGCCTGGCAGCACCTAGATAAATTAATGTTACATCCAATTTATGTTCTAATAAAATGCTCCGCAGGGCGCAGCTTGATACGACCGCAGAGGTCGAACCCTGAACAGTTGGGGCAAGTATGGACACAACATTCAAGCTTGATACAGCTCTGAATTTGGATTGTGATTAAATATTTGACACAGCATAGGTTTCTGACACAGAATGAATGTGGCCTAAGAACTTAAAAATTTTAAATTGGACATTCACCTATTATGGTCCAATATCCAAAATCTAAATACATGGTTAGATTCAGCATATCAAAGAACCCCAAGAATTCAATTTTTGATGAAATCAAACAAAGTTTAATTTTGGACCCCGATTTGGACCAACTTGAAAACTGGGCCCATAATCAAAAATCTAAATACATGTTTAGATTCAGCATATCAAAGAACCCTAAAAATTCAATTTTTGTTAAAATCAAACTAAGTTTAATTTTGGACCCTTTGGACCTTAATGTAGACCAATTTGAAAACGGAACCAAAAATTAAGAATCTAAATACACAGTTAGATTCGGCATATCAAAGAACCCCAATAATTCAATTTTTGATGAAATCAAACAAAGTTAAATTTTGGACCCTTTTGACCTCAATGTGGACAAAGTTGATAACGGGGCCCAAAAATCAAAAATCTAAATACATGGTTAGATTCAGCATATCAAAGAACCCCATATATTCAATTTTTGTTGAAATCAAACAAAGTTTAATTTTGGACCCCGATTTGGACCAACTTGAAAACTGGGCCCATATTCAAAAATCTAAATACATGTTTAGATTCAGCATATCAAAGAACCCTAAAAATTCAATTTTTGTTAAAATCAAACTAAGTTTAATTTTTGACCCTTTGGACCTTAATGTAGACCAATTTGAAAACGGAACCAAAAATTAAGAATCTAAATACACGGTTAGATTCAGCATATCAAAGAACCCCAATAATTCAATTTTTGATGAAATCAAACAAAGTTAAATTTTGGACCCTTTGGACCTCAATGAGGACCAATTTAAAAACAGGGCCCAAAATCCAAAAACTTAGTACACGGTTAGATTCAGCATATTAAAGAACCCCAAGAATTCAAGAATAAAACCCCATTGAAATTGATCAAGAAATAAGCAATTTATACGAAGTATCTTCTTTTGCACAATACTGTGCAATTGAATATTTCTTGCTATTGCGCAATACTGTACAATTGACAATTTCTTGCTATTGCGCAATATTGTGCTATTGGATATTTCTTGCTATTGCGCAATACTGTGCAATTGAAGATTTCTTGCTATTGCGCAATACTGTGCAATTGAAGATTTCTTGCTATTGTGCAATACTGTGCAATTGAAAATTTCTTGCTATTGCACAATACTTATTAGATAATAATTTACACATCCTGTTTGGTGTGTATCTCCTACCATATCATTATTATTTGCTTTTAAATATTAATCAGAAATAACCAACTTAAAATGAAAAATTTTAAAAGAAAAAAAAAAGGAAAAAAAGAAAAAAAAAGAAAAAAAAAAATTCCCCCCCCAAATTTTTTGAACCCCCTTATGATTCATCACCCCCAAACTCAATCCCAGCCTTCCCTTTGTGGTATGGTACCTTGCAGTACAATTTCAGAGAGATCCATACACTTGAACACAAGTTATTGTCTGGAAACTAGAAAAATGCTTATTTTTGGCCCCTTTTTGGCCCCCAATTCCTAAATGTTTCGGGCAATTACCCCCAAACTCAATTCCAGCTTTCCCTTTGTGATATGGAACCTTGTAGTACAATTTCAGAAATATCCAAACACTTACACACAAGTTATTGTCATGAAACTAGAAAAATGCTTGTTTTTTGCCCCTTTTTTGGCCCCTAATTCCTAAAATTTTGAGGCAATTACCCCCAAAATCAATTACAGCCTTTCCTTTGTGATATGGAACCTTGTGGTACAATGTCAGAGAGATCCATACACTTACACACAAGTTATTGTCTGGAAGTTACAAAAATGCTTATTTTTGGCCCCTTTTTGCTTAACTGTTGGTACCATAACCCCCAAAATCAATCCCAACCTTCCTTTCTTGGTATTGAACCTTATGGTAAAATTTCATGGAGATCCATTCACTTAAACTAAAGTTAGAGTGCGAAAACAAATGTGTCTTCGGACGACGCCGGACGACGCCAGACGACGACGACGACGACGCCGGACGACGACGACGCCAACGTCATACCAATATACGACCAAAAATTTTTTAATTTTTGCAGTCGTATAAAAAGTTAAAACACTTTATAGATTTTGATAAAAATTTTCTTTCCTTGCCACAGAAGATGGTGAAATAAACAAAGACCTGAGTTTTCTTTGATACAGTCCACTCATTTACACCATTTAAATCACCTTTGTTGTCAGTAGATTTCTATTGTCCATATCAATCAATATGATACAATACAATCATTACCTGAGGGGGACCATCTCAAAGATTACTCATGTCTTTGTTTATTTTTACACCACCTGTGGCAAGGAAAGAAAATGTTTAGCAAAATGCACAAAAGTATTTTTCTTTTTAAAACACAAAATGAATACAACTTGTATATATCTAGGTGCTGCCAGGATTTAAAACTATTAGAATTACACAGCTTTGTCTGCATTCAGAGAAAATTTCATGGTGTAAATGTAACAGCCACTATGTTCCGTCAGTTACTTTGTTCCCGCGGAACTTTTCGACTAGTTATTTCGTTCCGATGGAATTTTCCAACTAGTTGTTTTATTCCGAGTGCAGTCGAAAAGTTCCGGAAAAAAGTAGCTAGTTGAAAAGTCCCGGAACAATGTAGCTAGTTGAATAGTTCTGGCGGAACAGAACAACTAGTTACATCGTTCCGAATATACCATATTTTGTCCTTTTTGTAGAAAGAGGGGGAAGAATGAGTATCAGTATATATAAGAGCAAATCATTAATTTACAAGAATACCCAACGCACTGAAAGGGATTTCTTTGGGGACAAATATGCAAAATTTAAGTTGTATTTCATAGCTCACATAAAACGGAATAAGTTGCATTATCATGCAAATTTAGTATTCATAGTACCCTCAAGAGAGGGAAGAATACCCCCCTCCTCATGTGGTTCTTTGCATCAATTCTTCAAATGGAACTTTGTGACTGGTTGATAAGTTCCGTTGGAACTTTTGGGCTAGTTTGTTAGTTCCGGTTTTGACTTATTTGCCAAAGAGGAACTTTGAGGCTAGTTGATAAGTTCCATTTGACTTTTGTAATCAGTATCTTGGTTTCCCTTTGAAAGGTTCAAATATAATACATACCTGCCAACTTTTCAAAATCTCCATGGGGGATTTTAAGCGCAAGAGGACCTAATGCTCCTCTTATATTGTCATTAGTGCTTTTAATCCACTTCTATATTGTTTGGATGAGTATGTATGTGCTTAAATACCCTTCTAACTCATTTGAATGCCTGTTTTGAGGTGTTCAGTTTGTATAATAAAGAATTTCAAAATTCAGGTCAACACGGTACACCTCTCATGGGGGATATCTCCCATAAATCGGGATAGTTGGCAGGTCTGTTAAATATGTTGTGCTTTTACTTTGCATCAATTCTCCAAATGGAACTTTCTGCCTGGTTGATAAGTTCCGTTGGAACTTTTGGGCTAGTTTGTTAGTTCCAGTTTTGACTAATTTGGCAAAAAGGAACTTTCTAACTAGTTGATATGTTCCGTTAGAACTTTTCAAATAGTCACTTTGTTCTGGTGGAACTTTTAAACCAGAGGAAGAACAAAGTAACTAGTTAATAAGTTCCTCCGGAACTTTCCGGCTAGTTAGTTCTTTCCAACCCGGAACTTTCCAACGTCGGAACAAAAGAGCATTTACATAAACACAGCCATTTTTGTTGAAGTGTATAGATGAACCTTAAATGGTTATGATCATGATGATGAACCTTTGTTTGTGATACATGTTTAAAGGTTTCTTTGAAAGAAACCAAGACTTTAGTTTGCATTAGCGATGATATTATTTTTGTGTTGATTTCGTTTTAGTCAAGTTGGAGAGTAATGACTAATGTCGAGGTATAGCCATAGGAAAAAAATTTCATAGATATAGTTGACTTCTTCTGCCTCAGAATATCATGACTATTTTCATGTGTAAATCTTCGTCTGCTGTTGTCATTGATTAAGTGTTATGAAAGTCAGTCATATAGATAATTGCTTTAAACCCAAACAGTTACCGTTCGTGTCTCCGTTTTCGATCTCGTGATCTGGAGCGATGATTTCTGTATGATCGAGATCTTGAACTAGACCTTGAGCGCTTCTTCTTGTGCTTGCTTCTGTGTTTTTGTCTGGTTATGCTGTCTGCACGACTTCTACTTCGGCTTCTTGATCTAGGCATGTTGAAATATCATTTATTTCAACTTATGGTAATCTATCGTTTCTTTTGGCCACAATGGCGGACTCGTGTATGTATGTTGCAGTGACGTCACTTCCTTCACACTTGAAACGAAAACAGAACTTGGCTCACGGAAGCAGTGTGCATCTAGGGTAAAGCATGCTTTATTCTCTCTAAACTTCTATGTTGTATCGTATATTTTTTTTGTTGGTCAAATCTGAAAAAGAAAAGCCGTTCAAAACACTAACGTGAACAGTTATGTCCCCTATCACTTAATCCATCTAAATACCAAAATGATGACTGAAATTCATACGACACAGAAATGATCCCTCGTTGATTTTTTCTCTCTCCATTATTAATTTTTCTACCAGAATGTTTAAAACGAGCCTCGCGTTTTCAATTTGAAAATTTAACTTTCTGGAGTGGAGAAATATTGTATCACACTCAATGCAGTGGTATAATATCTGCAGTTATCTCGCGCGACTAGTTAAATGAGTTGCGCACACACACTTCCTGGATAAGTTTTACTCAGCAATATTTGAGTTCATTTCCAGTATTGTACAGATACAGAGAATCTATATTTATAAAATTCTTAGGGAGCAACCACTTAACTTCAAAAAAAGGGGGGGGGGGGGGGTGGGGGGGTTATGGTTTTTTGTCTGAGTCAGATTTTTTTTTTAGTTTTTTCGACGCTATCAATCAAATTTTTTTTTCTTCAAAATTTAACACTGTAATGTATGGGGAAAATCAGGGTTCAGAAGTGATCGTTTCTGATTTATGGTATTAGGGTCCTCACTAACGACGTTCTGACTTACGATATTAGGTTATCGGCAATTTGTACATTTTCCCTTTGATCTTGCTGCCTAATATTTTTAAGATTATGGACAGGACTTAATTGAGACTCGAAAATATTAGGCAATGTCGTCATATATCAGTGCAGCAACGTCGTGTGCTCAAGTCCATCCGCGTCAATTTATCAATGAAATGCACGCGACTTCATTCATACAACCGATTAACAACTATCCCAAAGTTTTGTACGCGTAAAAGTAGTTTGACTAACTATTTCATTTTACTTCATATTCTCAACAACAAAAAATACAGTTATGACAAATTGCCGATAAATAGAATAATGGCATTTTAGTTTTTGATACTGACTTCATCACCTCGAATATCAGCTCGCCCTAGCGGGCTCGCTTGATATTCTTGCTGATAAAGTCAGTATCAAAAACAAAAATGCCATTATTCTATATGTCCTCACTAACGACGTTCTGACTCACGATATAAGGGTCCTCATTAACGACGTTCTGACTTACGATATTAGGGTCCTCACTAACGACGTTCTGACTTACGGTATTAGGGTCCTCACTAACGACGTTTCTGACTTACGGTATTAGGGTCCTCACTAACGACGTTCTGACTTACGATATTAGGGTCCTCACTAACGACGTTTCTGACTTACGGTATTAGCTAGGGTCCTCACTAACGACGTTCTGACTTACGGTATTAGGTTCCTCACTAACGACGTTTCTGACTTACGGCATTCGGCCAGGTCCTCAATAACGACTTTTCTGACTTACGGTATTAGGGTCCTCACTAACGACGTTCTGACTTACGATAAAAGGGTCCTCACTAACGACGTTTCTGAATAACGATATTAGGGTCCCCATTAACAACGTTTCTGACTTACGATATTAGGTTCCTCACTAACGACGTTACTGACTTATGGTATTAGGGTCCAAACTAACGACGTTTCTGACTTACGGTATTAGGTCCTCACTAACGACGTTTCTGACTTACGGTATTAGGTCCTCACTAACGACGTTTCTGACTTACAGTATTACAGGACCCTATATATATAATACCATAAGTCAGAAGCGTCGTTAGTGAGGACCCTTATACCGTAAGTCAGAAACGTCGTTATTGAGGACCCGGCCGAATGCCGTAAGAATACACTGTACCGTCAATCAGAAACGTCGTTAGTGAGGACCCTCGGCTCTATATATAGAAATACGTTCCACCATTACTGAACTGCTGACCCTTTTGGAGAATCCGAGTCTGTGTGGAACTTTGTCGAAAAATGTGTTCCTTTACATCTCTATATATAAAAATCAACTATCAATCCGTTTTACTGAACTGCTTATGTAACAAAACATTTGTTCCGGCTTGAAATTTGTTCCGCCGGATCTTTTTTTCAGAGGAAATATGTTCCCCTGGAATTTATATCACAAAATTTCTACCCGGAATATTTATTATAAGGAAATATGTTCCAGCACTGTAAAATTTGTTCCGGAACTATTTTTTTTTACTAAATGTTAAATTAGTTCCGGGTGTTATAGATAAACATGATGCATTATAGAGGACCCTAAAACCGTAAGTCAGAAGCGTCGTTAGTGAGGACTCAATTACCGTAAGTCAGAAACGTCGTTAGCAGGGATGGGGTAATTGAAAATGTAATTGTAATTTTTAGTGTAATGCATTACAATTTTCCATGTAATTGAATGTAATGTGTAATTGAGCATTTTTTAAATTACATGTAAGGGTAATTTAATTAATTACATTGAAAAAAGCATGTAATGCTGAATTACTTTTCAATTACATGTGCATGTTATTTTTGATGTTAATCATAAGAAATTATGTTAATATTAATTGTAAAATAATATTTAATTCACATATATTAATGAGAAACCAACAAATCCTAATGAAACTTTTAGAGCAAATTGCCATCAATGTACTTCTAAAATATCTGGAAGTTTGACTTTGTGACTTACATGAAGGTAAAAATGTTTTAAATCCTTGCACACATTAATTTTGTCAAATTAGTATACACAATAAGTTTATAGAAATAGAATTATCAGCTGTAAAAACAAATGGCAATTAGTCTGATTAATATGTGTGTAAAACAGCCTAGGGACAATGTAAACTATTACATGTATTTTATCTAATTAACAGATGTATACAAATATATGAAGCATTATACTTCAATTATTTTCAATGTTATGACAACTATATTTCTTTTGAAATTTTTAAAGAACAAAATAAATTTGTAATTTATATAAAACTTTTCAATTAAATTACAAAATCATTCTTCTTAAAAATGAGAAGAAAATAAGTTAACAACCCAAGTTGGCTACCTTAATTAAAGGAAATTCAATGGTATAAATAAAAGTTTGATCAAATGCAAATGCAAAAAAAACACAAAAAAAACGGATGCCATAGTGATGTTTGTTGCCTTTGACATATATATAGCTTGGCGATAGTTAGAATTGAAAAGTTTAGAAATTTAATGACAATAGACAATAGCTGACAAAAAATATCAGTTATCAAGTAAATGAAAACACTTTACATCCAAATTGTCACATAAAAGAGGGACGGAAGACACCAGAGGGACAGTCAAACTCATAGATCGAAAACAAACTGACAACGCTTACAATAGATATAAGAAGATGTGGTATGAGTGCCAATGAGACAACTCTCCATCCAAGTCACAATTTATAAAAGTAAACCATTATAGGTCAAAGTACGGTCTTCAACACGGAGCCTCGGCTCATGTGATATATATATATATAAAGAAACAAAAGGTCAAATTCAGACGTCGTTAGTGAGGACACTTATACCGTAAGTCAGAAACGTCGTTATTTAGGACCCGAAGACCGTCAATCAGAAACGTCGTTAGTGAGGACCCTTCTCTATATATAGAAATACGTTCCACCATTACTGAACTGCTGACCCTTTTGGAAGATGCAAGTCTAATGGGAACTTTGTCGAAAAATGTGTTCGTTTACATCTCTATATATAAAAATCAACTATCAATCTTTTTTCAGAGGAAATATGTTCCCCTGAAATTTATATCACAAAGTTTATACCCGGAATATATATTATAAGGAAATATGTTCCAACACTGTAAAATTTGTTCCGGAACTAATTTTTTTACTAAATGTTAAATTAGTTCCGGGTGTGATATATTAACATGATGCATTAACTTTATATCAAGCAAAACATTCTATAGTTGTACCTTACAAATTTAATACTCATCATTGAAGTCTTTAAAGGGGCATTAGGTACGAGATATAAAAAAAAATATGATTTTGTTTTTAATCATTAATGAAAGTGAGATAGTGAAATAATAATTCGCTTTTAGCAGGCAGTTTAGTTTAATTTTGTCAATATAAGCTAAGAAACATCGCCGGTGAATTATTCACTTGCAAGTAAATAATTCGACCTCATTGAATCCGTATTCATGTGACCTTCAATTAAACCCCTTAGCTAGAGATTGGTTAGGCGTGTTCAGCCATTAAAAGGAAAAGAATGTCAACATTGAAAGTGAAACATAGGTGAACCATTTCGTTGACTGATTCGATCCACAAAAAATAATTCTAATACAGATTAAAACGACGATTAACTTATTTTTTAACCTCAAACTTTTAAATCAAACAGACTTAGAAAAATCCAATTGCACGTCGTCGCAATCTATTTATATTTATGTTTCATATTTATGTTTATATCGGGTTATGTGACCGTCGGCAGTCTTCTGAGGTAATCTCGATGGTTAATTAGATGGCGTCTAGACTAAAATACACACGAAATGTAGATATATATTATCGAGTCTATGCATAGTTAATTGTTTATTTCAGACTTATTGTAATTTGGATATACGTTTTAGTATGTTATAAATCAAATAAGAGAATTTGAGTAAAATCGGTGCACATGAATTTGACAGCTAATTTTCCTTTAAACAACACCAGAACATTCAAAATAAGGTAAATCTTTTAGAAATTCAAATCAAGTCCGCATATATATTGTACGTAGATAATATGATTAAAAAACAAATGCACAGCTAAGATTAACAACTGTGATACATATTTTAAACAATTCTATTTCATTTTCTACAAATTCTGATATGAAGTAACATGCATTAGTTTAATTGCAATAGTCATAAATAAATGATTGATCTATAAAATTTTTCTGAGTGATTTTTCTTATTATTCTTATTTCTGCCTCATTAAATTAGTGTCCTTTGGGTATTTTTTTTTATCGAGGATGTGATTAAACATTTTTCTATACTCCACAGGATCCATATTGGATGTTTACACTTTTTAATTATTACATTATCAATATAATACTCGTTTTTGTAATGTACTTGCATGATAACTTTAAACTCACTGATAACAATGCTCAGTAAAAGATAACTTGTATAACCAGTGGAACATATTTCACAGACAAGGAACTTATTTCACCAGGTAACGAACAAATCTCACAAACCCGGAACTTATTTCACTAGGTGAGGAACAAATTTCACAAACCCAGAACTTATTTCACCAGGTAAATTGTGGAACTTATTTTATAGAGATGGAACAAATTATATAGAAATTATCTGTGAAAAAGTTCTCCCACTGGAATTTTTTTCACAAGAACAAATTTTGGCTCACACTTAACCCTATCGGAGCATCTGAGTTGTCTCCCGTTTTTTGTTTTTGGTCGGTAATTTTGTGTGAACTCTTGTTTTTTGCCTAATGGCATTGGCTTGCCTACCTTTCGAGATGGGATTTTTATGGACCCTTTTGTATCTTCTTACCTTTTTTTATATATAAATTGCTAGTCCAGTGATAGTATTTTTCTTACTTGTAGTGTCTGCATGCTGTCACTATAGTCAGTCGCTGATAAATCCAGTTGTCTTCTGGTTTTTTGAAGTTGTTTTGTTTCAAAATTGACGCTTATGTAGTCTATAAAGCTCGTAAATAAGTTAAGATCCATTTAAACTTATCGATTCCTTGGATAAATGTATCCTTAAAAGATATCAGTTTGACAATTTAGTAAGTTAAAGATCTTTGAACATTGCCAACATCGGTACTAACATTAATGTTATTTTCCATATTTTGATACATAACTAATAGAATTGAGAATGGAAATGGGGAATGTGTCAAAGAGATAACAACCCGACCAAAGAACAATAAAATCAAGGCCACCAATGGGTATTCAACGCAGCGAAAATATCCTGCACCCAGAGGCGGGCTTCAGTGGGCCCATAAACAATACCGAAATGGACGCCACACTAAATTCCGAAACACATTAATAAACCAAAATAATGAAAAAAATGCCATCCTTTTATTAACATTTGGGGTTCTCTGCATTCCTGTCGATCTATTACAATATATGTGAAAGACGTATTCGACATTGTACTTTTAGCAAATATCTTTTGTTACCTATTCTGACATCGGACTCGGACTTCTTTTAAACTGAGTTTTACTGTGCGTATTGCTGTGTGTTTGTTTATTCTAAATTGGCTAGAGGTATAAAGGGGGGGGGGGGGGTTGAGATCTCACACAACATGTTTAACCCCGCCGCATTTTTGCGCCTGTCCCAAGTCAGGAGCCTCTGGCCTTTGTTAGTCTTGTATGTTTTTTTAATTTTAGTTCATTTATATGTTTTAGAGTTTAGTATGACGTCCATTTTGACTGAACTAGTACACATTTTTATTTAGGGGCCAGCTGAAGCCCGCCTCCGGGTGCGGGATTTTCTCGCGGTGTTGAGTACCCATTGGTGACCTTCGGCGGTTTATTGCTCTTTGGTCGGGTTATTGTCTCTTTGACATATTCCCCATTTCCATTCTCAATTTTATCATCTAAACGTATAGGCATGTAGTATGCCAGTAATGCAAGCGAAACGATAAGAAATAGCGGAAACATTGTCAAAGATCGCAATATTGTTTACTGTTGGTTTATTTAAAGGCTTGACAAAATTTTAGGCAACTTTCACAGAACCTTACTTAATGTTGTAGTTTTGCATCTCCTAATTTCGTTGCTTCATCTAAATTATTTTGGAGGTTTACTTGACATGGACTTTGTCATATATTCACACACTACAAAAGGCCTTTGTTCCTGCTTCTTATCTTAAACCCTAATCCAAATTTACTAAAACTTTCTCAGAATCTTCACCATATAATGCTATTGTGCACTGCTTATTTTATGGGTTTCCTTTAGAAAATCATGGACTTTGCATGTGATGCGAGGGATATCCTTTTATGTGTTTTGCTCACAGTTCCTCTAGCCTTTTATAGTGTTCTTATTGTGTTGAATGTTTTCATGTACTGATTTTCATTGTATGTGCTTTTATGTATACACTGTGCTAGTCCACTGATCGAATTCAACAGGAGAGGGGGTGGACAGCTTTTGAGGGAGGTGGTAGGGGTGGGGGGGGGGGGGGGGAGGTAAGGTGGAAGACAAAAAAATAGGTGGGAGAGATAAAAAGATTCTAAAAGTGGGAGGTGGGAGATAGGGGGCAGGAGGGGGAGAAGGGTACTCCCCTGTCCACCCCCTCATAGGACAGATAAAAAAAAAACAAGTTCATACCTGATACATAGCCATGTGCCTGTTGCTCGTCAGTGATTGTCTTTAGTTATCTATCATGATACTGCCAATAATGGAATCTTAAGTCAATAAAAACATTTTAATATGCTCTACATGTTAATATTTGATCAAGTCAAAACTTGAAATATTGTATATGTCTGTTATGGAAGGCCATTGTTGAACTTAAGATGTGTTTTGGTTTTTATGTCTTTGGGTAAGTGTCTTATTGATGTATACCAAACATTACAATTCATTCACAATCTGAACCAAACTATAGTTTGAAATGAATCCTTGTCATTATATATGTCCTCTGCGAAGTAACAAATTTACATCTGCACATGCATTAAATCTAAATCGGACAATAAACAATCTTAAATCTTACCTCGGTAACTAGACATTTAGAATGGTTAAGCTGTGGCATTTGATTTGACTATCATTAATCTGCTTCCGACTATGAAAATTTATTTTGTTTCAGTAATTGTCTGGTTTTAATATATACCCTAATATCACTGATTATTTTATTCATAACTCTCAACTTAAGTTGCTTCAATAAATTTTATTTGTCAGTAGAAAATATACATCCAAATAACTCGCCTATGTTAAATAAAACATGCATAGATATATATAAATGAGCAAAATTTATGTATTTGTCTGCTTTATGTTCACACAGAATTATTATGTACAAGAAAATAGCATGACAGGTTGAAATTATTTTAAAAAATGTAAACATAAAGAAAGTGTAGAAAAACAAATAAAATTTCTGAAATACAAAAATTGTCGAGGCAAGTAAAATACCCAAATAAATCAGTAATGGGAATGCAATGGCAATATCAAATCGAAACATCCGAGATACTAGCAATACATCGAAAACATCAGTTAATAATCCAATAAAGATCCGAGTTAAAAATACACCATCCATTCGGTGATCATCTGTTGAAATGCCAACAACAGAGCACAAAATATCCATAGTTACATCAGTACAGGTACATTGTCCTTTGTTTACATCAGCCATTACCATATTAATCTACGGAAACTAGTGTTAATCACACACAAAATATGTCAACTGCAGCAAACATAACATCCACAGTGGATAGCAGTATTCTGTGAACACATTAAGCCAAATACCAATCATACGCAATCGCTCACAAACTGTTAAAAGGGATTATTTCAACTGAACGGCTTCAATAGACATGCACTCATGCAATGACAGTTAATAAAGGTACTAACATCATATTGTCAGCTACAGTTACAATGTACATGATGTATGCACCCTAGTAAACATCCATGAATATTTGACAAGTCAGCCTAGTAACCTTCCATCCATGAATATTTGACAAGTCAATCAGTTTAATCACTTACTCATGTTTGTTGTTATTTTAATAAACATTATCAATTTTACGATTATCGTCTACATAAGTATCATTTAAATTCTTATAAAGATAACTGAAGTTTCCGTTCAATATCGACGAAAACCCGATCACAGTTGATTTAATCAATATTTAAGTTGTAAACACTTGAATATTTCAATGATTGATATGTTCACTAAGCGAAAATCAATACTGTGTAAAATTCATGAAGGTTGTTGTCTGTTTTATTACGGTAACAACGATTTAAATTCCATTGTTGTACGTAAACAATAGGCAATAAAAACAATATGCTGACATTACAGGTCCCCTTAAGCACTCACGCTATGATATGCAAGCTCTGTTGTTAGCTTAGCGTATTCTTAATTTCTTTTTTTTAGCTCACACGACCCATGGGGCTAATTGAGCTTTCCTCATGACTCGTAGTCGTCAGTCGTTGTTAACTTTTACAAAAATCTTTTCCTCTGATTTAACCAAATGTGGCCACACTCATCTTCGGGTATCTAGTTTAAAAATGTGTCCGATGACCTCGCCTGCCTACCAACATGACTAAAAAAGGGGAAAACATGTTCAGAATGATGAGATCTACTTAATGTCCATTACATCAAAACTTGAAAATTATAATTGATAGAGACTAACTTTAAATAGCAAAAACGATCAGCAAGACAAGATCTAGAAATTAATCCCACGCTTAAGATCGTCAGACGACTCCTTATTGGAGTTATTTCCCTTTGATGACGGTTTTTACCATTTTTGCCATATGTCTAATATCTGAAAAACTATAAAAGATATAAAGAAACTCAAATAAAAAAAAATATCAGCAAGGCAAGATCTACAAATAAGGGTATACCAATGAAATAGTCTGACGACTACTTGTTGGAGTTATTGCCCTTTTAATGACGATTTTTTTTACCAATGTTTTGTGTTTTTGCCGAATTTCTGAGGTACTACAAAAGATAAATAGAAACATAAATAGCCAAAAATGATCAGAAAGACAAGATCTACAAATCAATTTACTGACCGAAATTGTCAGATCACTCCTTATTGTTATTGCTCTTTAATGACAATTTTTACCCATTTTTAGTGTTCTGTCTCTTATCTTGAAAACTATTATAGATAGATAGGCTATCCACTTTAAAAAGCAAAAAATATAAGCAAGACTAGATCTACAGTTAAGTCAACAGGGCCGAAATCGTCAGTTGATTCCTAATTGGAGTTTTTGCTCTTTAATAACGATTTTTACCAATATTTTACGTTTTTTGCCTATTATCTTGAAAACTACAAAAGATCGATAGAGACTTTAAGTAGAAAAAAAAAAATGTTTGGCAAGAAAAGATCTACAAATAAGTCAAATTTTTCAGAAACCGTTAGTAGACTCTTTATACAAGTGATTGCCCTTACATGACAATTTGTTTACCTTTTTTTTGTGTTTTCGGCAAAAACTAAAGGAGATAGAGAGATATTGTAAGGGAAAAACATGATCAGCAATACAAGATCAACAAAAAAAAAAAAGAGATTTTTGTCATGAATTCAATTTAGTCCACAATGTTGAAGATATACATAGACATAGGTGAGCGACACAGGCTCTTTAGAGCCTCCAGTTAATTTTGCTATCACATGCTGCATTTCGTATTGATTGTCAAGTATTCTCCAGTAATATCTAGACTATAAACACGCCGTCCAACCAAAATTGACGATCTCACCTTAAAGCAGTGTTTTTTAATTTCGACATATGGGTGTATTATTGTAAACTGGTGTCCGTCTTGCCAGTCCGCCTACATGTTGTCAATTAACTAAAAAAATGCTTTGATGACATTTTAGGAAACTCTTATGACATACTTGAATTGTTTGAAAAAAGCTCCCTGTTGATTTTGAAACTTTTAAATTGTCGTTCCAGAAATATTGGACTTTAAGAGTCAGATTAAGGAAATTTTCGCATTTTGTGCCCTTACTTGAGTATATGCTTGAATCAATTGTTTGGATATTCATAAAAGTAAAGTCTTTTTTTTCCCCCGATTTGTCATACCGTAGTTATTGGGCTTGTACCGTCCTATTTGATGTCACGGTTTAATATGCAAACGACGAGCAAATATGTACATAGCACTCCTGGAAAAGCTGTTTATTCTAAAGCAGGCGGTATATAGTGATAGGGAAGTCTGTTCGTTTGTCAGCTTGTTCGTATGTTCGTATTATGTACCACTTTAAATTTGTATCTGCAAGAATTGAAGTCCTATCTTCCTGCACACTATCTGGCTATTAACACTTCCTCCTATAACCTACTACAAAATCATGTATCTCTCTCAGAATCTTAACCATATGATTTATAAAAGCTATGGTGCATCTCATATATTTTTATAAGGATTAATTATGCGCTTTCCTTCAGCAAATTATATGCACACTACAGTTCAAATTTATGCCCCTTCTCCTTAACTCTTGATTAGAATTTGATTAAATCTTCTTAGAATCTTCACCATACAATGCTTTTTTGCACCTTCTTTGTTTTTGATCCTAGTTTTTATTTTAGTTTCGCTAACCACGTTAACCAAGTTATTGCCTTGCAAGGTTCTGAGGGTATTATTGTTTAAGCTTTGCTCAGAGTACCTCTAGTTTAATTTGTTTTTCGTTAAGTTTTCAAAACCTACCAGCAAACCAATAAGAATAACATACGAAAATGCAACCCCGAATGTGACCTACCGAATTAGAATTATTACCGGGTTTGTACTAATATGAGCAAAACGACGGGTGCAACATGTTGAGCAGGATCTACTTACCCTTTCGGAGCACCTGAGATCATACCCAGTTTTTTGTGGGGTTTGTGTTGCTCAGTCTTTGGTTTTCTATGTTGTGTTTTTTTTGTACTGTTGTTTGTCTGTTGGTTTTTTTCTTCTTTATTTTTAGCCATGGCGTTGTCAGTTTATTTTTGACTTATGAGTTTGAATGCCCCTTTGGTAACTTTAGCCTCTCCTGTAATAATAAACTAAACAAACATACAGTTTGATTTATACCCGGAAGTATTTTATTTATCTTAAACCTCGGAACAACAACAACAACAACAACAACGACGACAACGACGACGACGACAAAATGAAAATCTCATTTATTGGTCCGATTTCTAATTTGTAACCTAACATATATTTGAACAAAAGAGATACAGTGTTTTAACTGTGACTGATAACCGGGACAACGCAACCATGTTAAGGGGACAACCATTTGGTATTCTGGGAGTGGAGAGGTAGGAGGATTTTTTTCTGACGGATATTCATTTCCATTTTTAAGGGGGCAGCCCGAAGTGAAATTTTTCTCTCACCCATCTTCTCCTTTCTCCACCCTCTTTTGTATTTTCCCACCAGAAAAATCTATTTCCCTATCAAAATAGTTAGAAATAAAGTTCTTTTTTTATTTTTAATAAAACAAAATACTGTGAGGTCAAAGGGTGAATGGGAGAGTTTTTTCACTCTCGTTTTCCTGTGACATTTCTTGAAGGTTACAAGGAAGTAATTATTTACATAGGCGACAATGGTAGTCTTTTTTGGTCCTGCGTTTTCCCTATCAAAGATCCATTGAAAAAAATGCCGAAATCTGAATTATCAACGCCTTTGGGTGTAATTGAAACTACAAAACACATATGGTGCCGCAGTTTTTTTTGATAGAAAATGGCATTTTTTAAGGTTACTCAACGGTTCCGGAATTTTCGAAATAGTATAAATGAAGAACACCCCTTGCTAAATTTGGCACAGCAAATGTTCCTCGTCACAGAGAGTTTTCTCTAAATTTCTCGCTATTTCTACACCAATGACCAACACTCATTTCTCACTATTTCTATTTTGATTTCTAATTACTAGGGCAGCAGAAAATAAATTTACTTCTACCTATTATCTTGGATGTGAAATCTAGGTGGCGCCAATCATGGCATCTTTATTTACTTCCTTTTAACCTATAACACCTAACGCCTCATTTATCTTGTTACTTGTAGCAAACTCAAGTGTGGTATACAATATGAAGGATAAACGAGACGGGATTTTTTTAAACAAACATTATACCGCTTCCAAAAACCTAAAAAAAATATAAAGTTGAATTACAATGTACCAACATTTAAGAAAATGCATACACAGTACTAAATTCATAACATTTTAACTACTTGGAATCTCCGAGAAACAACAAAGAAAGTCATATAAACAATTTGAAGATTCCCGTAAAATTTGCAAACATTTTAAAATGAATAAGAAAATGATAAAAGGGTTACTTAAATTATGCCCATTTCTAGAATGTACTCGCAATTATTTAAATCGGTGTGAGTCGTACCGGCCGACAAAGCAGCCAACAATGTGATGGATGTATGACGTAAATTCTGCATAGAAATGCTTAAAAGTGAAATTAAAAAATCTTCTACATTCAGGTCTGTGTACTACACAGAGAGTCCAACTGTAAACAATCATATCATTACAACAACTTAGCCAAAGGCCTTCTCTGAACATTTTAAGGTCTCTACTATGTATTGGCTATCTAAACTACAAAACAACCTGTCAAATATCGTTTCTTCTAAGCCTCTAGTAAGTGATCTATAACTCACATTCATTGCTTTTAACTAGCTCCCTTGCTTATCATTATCCTTTGTAGGTATGCATATAAAATTAATGATATTAATTAATTCTTTAGTGTAAAAACTTCTTTGGATGTGTTGAATAAATTACCCGCTTTTGATGGTTCTTTCAATTCAGTTGATAGTTTTGACTTTTCGACCCCGTACACTACACTTCCACACAATATTATTAAACCAAAATTTTTCTATTTAAATGAATGGTCCTTTGACAAATTTGATCGTAAATTTATTTGCCGAAACTCACATAAAGCTTTCCTCTGTAATGAAAAAGGTAGAAATGCTAGATATACTTAATTTTAGTGTTATGAGATGATTAAAGTTGTAAATGTTATCCCTGATAACAACTATGCACGTTTCGGCAATATAGTTTGTCGACAAATTGTAGGTATTCATAGGGGCACACATTGCGTCTGTTTAATAGCAGACTTGTTCCTGTATTGTTATGAATCAAAGTTTATCGCCAAACTTAGTACTTCGTCTTGGGTGATAATTTTTTCCCTCGTGTGTTAATCTACCCTAACACCTTCATCCAAGGGCAGTATGTTTATATCATGCAATATCAAAATAAATGACCAAACAAAACCCTTGACGAAACAAGGATATTGCTTAATTCTACATAATTTGCTCTGTGGTGGAAAGCTGTCTCATTGACAATCACACCACATCTTCTTATTTTCATATTGATGCCAACAAATGCTTTCAAACACTAAACGCCGTCCTACTAAAACACAAGAAGTGAACGAAAAACTTGACTTAAGAAACCAACCATTTTGAAAGAATTGCACGAGTGATCACTTACATGTTTTCGTTATGTAATTTCTGACGTAAACCGTTATCAAACATCGACGTAACCGTGATCAAACATGTAACCGTTATCAAACATGTATGTAACCATTATCAAACACGGATATTACCGTTGTTGAACATGGACGTAACCGTTTGTCAAACATCGACGTAACCGTTATCGAACATGACGTAATCGTTATCAAACATTGACGTAAAAGATTTCAAACATTAATATAACAGTTATCAAACATCGACGTGACCGTTATCAAACATGCCGTAGTTGTTATCAAACTTGACGTAACCGTTATCAAACTTGGACGTAACAGTTATCAAACATAACGTTACTGTTATCCAACATGACGTAGCTGACGTGACGATTATCAAACATGATATAACTGTTATAAACATGACGTTACCGTTATAAAACTTCAACGTAACTGTTATCAAACAGGGGCGTAACCGTTACTAAACATCAACGTACCATTTATCAAACATCGACGTAACCTTTATCAAACATCGACTTAACCGTTATCAATTTTAGACGTAACCGTTATCAATCTTGGACGTAACAGTTATCAATCCTAGACGTAACCGTTATCAAACATGACGTAACCGTTATCAAATATAGACATAACCGTTATCAACATGTTACCATTATCAAACATGTTACCGTTATCAAACATGGATGTAAGCTTTATCGAACATGGACGTAACCGTTATCAAACATCGACGTAACCGTTATCAAACACAGACATAACCGTTATCAAACATAGACGCAACCGTTATCAAACATGGACGTAACAGTTATCACACATGACATTACTGTTATCAAACATGACGTAACCGTTATCAAACATAGACGTAACCGTTTTCAAACATGGACGTCACAGTTATCAAACATGACGTCACTGTTATCAATCTTGGACGTAACCGTTATCAATCTTAGACGTTATCAAACATGACGTCACTGTTATCAATCTTGGACGTAACAGTTATCACACATGGCATTACTGTTATCAAACATGACGTAACAGTTATCAAACATCGACGTGACAGTTATCAAACATGACGTAAACGTTATCAAACATAGACGTAACCGTTTTCAAACATGGACGTCACAGTTATCAGTAAACTGTACATTTATAAGAAAATTATATCAGAACTACATATAAGATACCAGGCTTATAGTGTAAAATTATATTAGAACTACATATAAGATACCAGGCTTATAGTGTTGTAAGTCAGATGCGCGTTCCGTCTACAAAAGACACATAAGTGACGCTAGAATAAAAATAGTTGAATGGTCAAATAAAGTACGAAGTATAACCACTTTCAGATAACGATTAAATATCCCAGCAATCGTCATTGTGGCTTTCGTACTAGTAATTAACCCATTAACATAAAAAAGCTAGTGTGGTCCTGGTTCCCGCCCAGTAATTCTCAATTCCGAAGGTACAGGTTTATGTGGCAGGGGTTAATTTGTTCACGAAAGCCGGTAAGAGTGTGTAGCTTTTATAAAAATCATACATTTATTTTACCGGAGATGTCTATTTACCATGTCAGGCAAGACAACACGTTATCAATATTATAGAGGTTTTGTGGCGGTCTAAAGTTTGAAAACAAATGATTGAGAGTTTTAAATTATAATATGCAGTGTCAAGTTCTTTAAGATAAGACAAATTATGATATTTATTAGTGTAAAATCGAAACAATCGAATTGTTACTCAATACATGAAATAACACATAAACAATAAACAATACAAATATGTAACAATAATATTGCATGAATTTGAAAAGTCAACTTTTTTCAAACGAAATTGCATGAATATTTTTACAGATTCATCATATAAAAATGGCGAAATTAGAAAACAAGATTTCTCTGAACGAAGAAATGAAGGCTAGTATCTTGGCTCTAGTTCAAAAGAGAGGACCTACGAAAACATGTTGTCCAAGTGAGGTAATATATTATAGGTGAAACTGTAATTACAAGAGTAGGATAGCAAATATTAAAAGGACACGTATTTTTTTTAATCACCTAGTCTTTAAAAGGAAAAGGGAAAGATGAATTATCCAAAATACAAAACAATCACATATTTGTGTCATTCTTTAACAAATGCGCCTCCAATATGTCAATGATTAATTGTCTTGTTTTCACAGTAATGATTAAAAGCAACTGCCTCAATAACAAGGAATTATTATGTAAATTTATATATTTGTGATTTCTTGGCGTATGCAGGATATAAGGAAGGGATTTAAGGCATTTATGGTGTGTTTATAATAGTGTCTGATGTTGTGCAGACACATGAACATAACGGTGTATAATAAAACAACTTCTTGAAAAGAAAAATAAATATGCAATTTTTTTATGTCATGTGATAAAAATACTACCAGACACGATGCTTGCCGAATTTGTATTTAATTACTAAAAGGGAAAACATCAAACGTTTTTTTAAGGATGTAGTCATGTCAGGTTAGGAATGTTTGTCAGATGTTCGGACTCTCTGGGGTTTTTCCTACGGTACAGGGTAAAATTTTTTGCCCCATATCACCCACTTTTCTTTTCATATAAGACTTCAATAGCCCATAAAAAGGTAATTACCAAAATTTAAGCAGATTCTAGATTTCTTTTCTTAGGATTTGAGACCTAAATTATGTAAATGCTAAATATAAGGTAAAAGTCAGAGTCAGCCTTTTCCCACCATTTTTTAAAAATCAAATATCTCAAACAGGAGTTCCATAACCTATCAATATTTTTGTTCCTTAACTAATGCTCTTCTGACTTATAGTATCAATTTTAAATTCTAGATTTCTTTAATTTCACCTTACTACATCCTTAAGTGAATAGCATCTACCTAAGTGAAAAATAGTAATGAACGATTTAAAATAAAAGAGGGAAAAGGATACATGTATCAAAAATGTACAAACACAAGGACCAAAAGAAAAACAAATGTTCACTATTTGCTACACATAACACTAAATTTTGAGCAAAAACAAACCAAAATAAAAAATAAAAATAGAACGAACCTAGGTGTACCGGAAGGGTCAGTAGTTCTTGCTCCACTGGTGACACCCGAAGAGTTGCTCCTCGAAAGAAATTTATGAGTTATTGGAGGCGATTACGTATCAAACCAAACAATAGTGGATGGATTTATGTCTCTAATCTAACCCTACATCTACAAATTTATACATCATTGGTACAAGTTCTGACCCTAAATCATCTCATTTGTTGTAACGTTCAGTTCTCAACCGACCCATTGTCAATTTCTAGATGTAAGTGCAAATATAAAGTAAACTTAACTGTATATGTAAGTGTGGTATCCTTTATTTCTTGTTCTACGGAAAATATTCGATCAACATAGTAAACGAACTGAGAACTAATCAATGAGAGGAGACCATCTATAATATCTATTAGTATTAGCGGATTGTGAAGTTTAATGATGTACCTTCTTCTTTTCATTCTTCTTGAGAATCAAGTATGGAGTTTTCCTTATACGAATGAAGGAACAAGTTAGCACGAATAGGAACTAAGTTGATTCCAAAATGACTTCCGATTGCCTGTTAAAAAACAATCCACCAAAAGTAACAAATATGATGTCTAAAACAATAATGTCAGTTTCAATGAACTGCTTTTAAATCAGATTTGGACTTATTCTTTCAATGCGTCGGCAAGATTAATTAAAAAGAAGAGATTATTTATACTTGTTTGAAGGACAAAAGAGTCAGATGTTTTTATACTATTGCACAAGTAGAGAAAATGAGAGGGTAATTTACTAAACTTTTATCCTATTGACAATTTCTTAATACCAACATGAAACATTGATAAGTTAACTATGTTCAAATAAAATACGTTAAAAAATTCGACCGTATTTTGGGGTTTAAAAAAATGATAGCAAAATGTTTAAGTCGTCTATTTTATTAAAGTACTATGATAATCATAGAAATCTTTTGTACAGGTTGCTAGAAAACTGTCACCAAATAATTGGAGAGGTTTAATGGAATTTGTTCGAGATGCTGCTAGAGAACTTCAACAGAATGAATTAATTGATATTTGCCAAAAGGGTATCCCAGTTCCTTCAAATACTTGGACCGGACCAATACGACTGAGGCTTAGAACAAAAGCTGGAATCATTTTACCAAATTTAAAGCCAGGCATAAGTGAGCTTAGTGGACGTGGTCGAGATGGAGATGGTCAGCCTTCACAAAAGGACATTCAATCCAGTCAAGCGACATGTTCTGTAGAATATAGGGTTGATAAAGAATGTCAGACCAGAAATTCTCCACATGCAATAAATAGAAAACGAAAATATAACATACGGTCAAAAATATCTGACAAATAAAAAATAATATATTTGTTTGATAGTTAAAAGATATAATTTATAGAATTCTTAAAAGTATAGTTAGAGTCTAGTGACATTTGTTTTCATTATATAATTTTGTAGTATGAAATCCTCCTTGCACAAAGTTGGCAAACAGCATACAAAACGAACATTTTTCACTTTACTCAAAAGTTGAAAGAAGCATGTAGTCATACCCATTTTCAGCCCAAATTGTACGAGACGAAAATTAACATTCATGATATTATGCACACACAATTTATATTAATCAGTATCGTTATTTTGGTCTTTTCATATGACCCGCATCCCTTTAAGCTCATCTGGCTCAAAAGAACAAACGTGTATTTCTCGTCACTTTCAGTATTTATCTGCTATTATTTTCGTCTTCTTCAAAAGCCCCTACCAAATAATCATCCCGACAATTCAAACAAACCTTGCCAAATTCAAGTTTAAGTTGCAGTTAAAAGTTGGTTCGATATTGGTGCAACATGACAGCCTAAACCTTTACAATAAACAAACATATACTAGGTTAAACATGAACTATGATTGTTTTGTGAATTGCCAGATAGTATTGAGCTGATATAATTAATTTATATAATATTTGAAATAAGAATTTCTTTTCTGTTGATCTACATGTACCTCCACGTAATTACGGCTCTTGAATTTACAAAGTTACGAAAATGGCAGCATTGTGTTCCGTCCAGGACCTTTTCTATACTTTGATACATCTGAGAGCATATTATTGTATATGGCACAAATCATTATGTATGAGCTTTATTGCCATAGTAAATAAGAAGGTAAAATTTAGGTCTTATTTGACAAAAATTATAAAATTCGGTCATGATCGCCATTTTTGAAAACTTAGAATACGAGCTTTCAGAAGTGTATGAATTATCTCAGGTGCAATGACACAATTTGACAATGACGCCATTTAAAAATGATATCCCTAAGAAAGATTTCAAAATTTTAGGCAAAATTAAACATATACCAGGAACATTTTGAATAAATTAATATAGAGCACATGCGCCTCCCAAAATGACTTTCCACCGGCGAACTGATAGAATCAATACATGTTTTCTGTATGAATAACTTTTTGGTTAAGGGTTGTGCTTATATCAGTTTACAATATGAATAGCTTTGTTAGTGACAATTGTGACATTATAACAGTTAAAGTGCAATTTTTATGAAGTTCCTATATGCAACGATTTTATTTTACAAATTGGAAACATCGGAATTCGACACATTTGATTTTAGGGATACATTGACCTTCTTTGAAAATTTCATCCATTACCAGTTCTCCTTGCAGGAATAGCAAGCTGCTAATACTGAATAATTATTTTATGAGTAGTTACTGTACCATGTCGCATATGATTTGTTTTCGGTTTATCTTTTTGTGATCGTATTGCGGACATGGACCCTGTTTCTTGAAAATAACATCTCAGATATCATACTGTTAATATTGCAAGAAATGAATGGTTTACAGCATTGTCCTTGTCCGTCTGTCTGTTCGTCTATCAACTTTTGTTACATATTACTAAACTTCTTGACTAAGAAATACAATGATATGTGATCTGAAACTAAATGATGTTATATGTACTGTGTTATAAGCGATTATGTGTCATATTCTAATGAGAGACGCACACATATGTCCATAGAACGGTCTGCTGACAAAGAGCAAGTGTGTTTCTATTGCGGGCGGTCAAAGGGTTAATACTTTCAAACTGATGACTTTTAATTTTATAATTACAACATTAAACACAATGTAGGGTAATCGTATCCAATGGGAGATGCATACTTCAAATTCATGTACTGCAGAAATGCTTATATACATAAATGGAAACTTTGGATACTTGCAGTCTTCTCTTTTGTCGATTAAGTATGTTCTAAATCACCTCCAAACTGATTGAGGCTGTACAACATATAACAAAACACTGAAAATGAAAAATTGACCAATAGGAACCCACCAAACAATGCGAGTTTAACATAAGTGGGTGAATGCCAGGCTCTCAGAGTCCGTCCGGCTGTGCTGGATGAATAAATACACAGCCGCGTCTAAACTGACACGTGACTCCAGCATTCATAAAACCGTGGAGGATGTATATATATATATATATATATATATATATGAGTCTAAAAGATTGTGTAACAATACCGATAAATAGATGGAAAACAAAACACTAAAAAGTGTTGAATATCATCGCACAAAGATGGAAAAACTGAACAGATGATATAAATTATACAATAATTGCAAATATTTCGGCTCAACAAATGACCTTCCTCAGTGTTAAAAGTTTTAACAATACTGATATATAATGTATAAGGTGTAAACATAGATCAGTAATAATACAGGTAAGTTTTGGTCGATTGATTTTAATCCAAAATCCTGAATATCATAATATAAACATTAGACTATAAATTTAATTATTTCTTTCTATTGATTCCATTTGGATGGAGGACACCCAGTATTTTTATCCAAAACTTCTCCAGATTCTCTGTCTATTTTGCCATGTACAATCCTGTTCGATCACAAGGATCTTCATGTGGTCAAAATCTTTCAGATTGTGATCTGGTAACCTGAAGTGTTGGCTGACAGGAATATACAGTTTTTTTGTGAGGTCACTCCTGTGGCCATGAAGGCGTTTGTGAAATGGCTGCATAGATTCACCAACATATTGGAGACCACATATAGGACACTCAAGAACGTAAATCACGTTTGAGCTTTTGCAGTTGACATTGCAGAAGATCTTGTATGTCTTTTCTGTGGTCTTACTGTGAAATGTTGATGAATGCTGCAATTGGTTGCAACATTTGCAGCGCTTTCCTGGTATCGATTCATTGATGACGTTGACATGAAATGGGACAAGGGGGACCAAGAATTACAAACTTTTATAACAAATGCTAACAATCAACACCCTACCATCAAATTCACCCATGAAACATCTAATTCCACCATAAACTTCCTTGATACATCTAGCACCCTCTCTGTAGGTATAATAAACACAGATATATACTCTAAACCTACAGATACTCATCAATACTTGTCGCCTGAAAGTTGCCATCCTCCACACTGCACGAAGAGCATTCCATACAGCCAAGCTCTCAGAATAAGGCGAATCTGCTCCTCTGAAGATACTGCAAAACAACGTCTGGGGCAGCTCAAGGGACATTTGAAAAGAAGGGGATATAAACACAAAAACATCAAAAATAGTTTTCGAAAAGAGGAATCCATCCCCAGAAGCAGTCTGCTAACTTACAAAGAAAAACAGAAAAGTAAAAGAATCCCTTGTGTGCTCACCTACCATCCATGCCTGAGAAATAGTTTCAAGACCATTCGTGATCATTGGACAGCAATCGAGAAACATTCTAAGTTATCCAAAATCTTTCCTGAGCCTCCCATGATTGCCTTCAAACAACCTAACAGCCTGAGAAATATACTTGTCCGTGCTG
This sequence comes from Mytilus californianus, assembly GCF_021869535.1. NCBI lineage: Eukaryota > Metazoa > Mollusca > Bivalvia > Mytilida > Mytilidae > Mytilus > Mytilus californianus. Next base: position 28,133,176 of record NW_026262690.1, on the reverse strand, counting down.
ACCTTTCCAAACCTAACCATACTGTAGGTAATTGCCAGCCTTGTGGGGATAAGCGCTGCAAATGTTGCAACCAATTGCAGCATTCATCAACATTTCACAGTAAGACCACAGAAAAGACATACAAGATCTTCTGCAATGTCAACTGCAAAAGCTCAAACGTGATTTACGTTCTTGAGTGTCCTATATGTGGTCTCCAATATGTTGGTGAATCTATGCAGCCATTTCACAAACGCCTTAATGGCCACAGGAGTGACCTCACAAAAAAACCGTATATTCCTGTCAGCCAACACTTCAGGTTACCAGATCACAATCTGAAAGATTTTGATCACATGAAGATCCTTGTGATCGAACAGGATTGTACATGGCAAAATAGGAAAAAAGAGAATCGGGAGAAGTTTTGGATAAAAACACTGGGTGTCCTCCATCCAAATGGAATCAATAGAAAGAAATAATTAAATTTATAGTCTAATGTTTATATTATGATATTCAGGATTTTGGATTAAAATCAATCGACCAAAACTTACCTGTATTATTACTGATCTATGTTTACACCTTATACATTATATATCAGTATTGTTGAAACTTTTAACACTGAGGAAGGTCATTTGTTGAGCCGAAATATTTGCAATTATTGTATAATTTATATCATCTGTTCAGTTTTTCCATCTTTGTGCGATGATATTCAACACTTTTTAGTGTTTTGTTTTCCATCTATTTATCGGTATTGTTACACAATCTTTTAGACTCATATAATTTTCCTTGTTTGTGTAGTATTGTCAATTTTGATGATCCAATAACTATTAAGTTTACTGGTTGGTAGATTCTTATAGACTCTATATATATATATATATGTTCGACCTGTTAGTCAAATGCGTTTTGTTAAAATATACTTTTTCACTTTTTTGGTCTTTTGGAAAATGTTGTTTGTGCTGTATTTAGACCCCTTTAACAAGAAATTTGTTTTGCATGCACACGTATAAAAATTGCGGTTTTTATCCAACGCAATCATAGGTTTGAACGTTGTTTTCAATTTAGACTTGTTTATATTTTTTCGTTTGGGCTTGTATTATATTTGCCTTCGGGTTTATATGATCCGTTCATCCTATTTTGACTCCTCAAAATTCAAGAGTCTATCCCAAATTGAGGTAAATTATGTGGCCTTCCAATAACCGTTTCGATCCCTAACATCACTGAAGAGACATTAATTGTTGAAATCCGGATATGGTGTACAAAAAATATTTGCACCTTTGTTTGCGGTATACCATCTTCGCCGCAAGTTTATTGTTTTCTGTTTGGTATTAAATTTAAAGTTAAGATCCATTTATTACACCTTGTGATCCGTTTATTTGGCAATCGCCAATGGCAGTCAGCAGGATTTAAGAACATTTGTTGTTCGACCTGTTAGTCAAATGCGTTTTGTTAAAATATACTTTTTCACTTTTTTGGTCTTTTGGAAAATGTTGTTTGTGCTGTATTTAGACCCCTCTAACAAGAAATTTGTTTTGCATGCACACGTATAAAAATTGCGGTTTTTATCCAACGCAATCATAGGTTTGAATGTTGTTTTCAATTTAGACTTGTTTATATTTTTTCGTTTGGGCTTGTATTATATTTGCCTTCGGGTTTATATGATCCGTTCATCCTATTTTGACTCCTCAAAATTCAAGAGTCTATCTCAAATTGAGGTAAATTATGTGGCCTTCCAATAACCGTTTCGATCCCTAACATCACTGAAGAGACATTAATTGTTGAAATCCGGATATGGTGTACAAAAAATATTTGCACCTTTGTTTGCGGTATACCATCTTCGCCGCAAGTTTATTGTTTTCTGTTTGGTATTAAATTTAAAGTTAAGATCCATTTATTACACCTTGTGATCCGTTTATTTGGCAATCGCCAATGGCAGTCAGCAGGATTTAAGAACATTTGTTGTTCGACCTGTTAGTCAAATGCGTTTTGTTAAAATATACTTTTTCACTTTTTTGGTCTTTTGGAAAATGTTGTTTGTGCTGTATTTAGACCCCTCTAACAAGAAATTTGTTTTGCATGCACACGTATAAAAATTGCGGTTTTTATCCAACGCAATCATAGGTTTGAACGTTGTTTTCAATTTAGACTTGTTTATATTTTTTCGTTTGGGCTTGTATTATATTTGCCTTCGGGTTTATATGATCCGTTCATCCTATTTTGACTCCTCAAAATTCAAGAGTCTATCCCAAATTGAGGTAAATTATGTGACCTTCCAATAACCGTTTCGATCCCTAACATCACTGAAGAGACATTAATTGTTGAAATCCGGATATGGTGTACAAAAAATATTTGCACCTTTGTTTGCGGTATACCATCTTCGCCGCAAGTTTATTGTTTTCTGTTTGGTATTAAATTTAAAGTTAAGATCCATTTATTACACCTTGTGATCCGTTTATTTGGCAATCGCCAATGGCAGTCAGCAGGATTTAAGAACATTTGTTGTTCGACCTGTTAGTCAAATGCGTTTTGTTAAAATATACTTTTTCACTTTTTTGGTCTTTTGGAAAATGTTGTTTGTGCTGTATTTAGACCCCTCTAACAAGAAATTTGTTTTGCATGCACACGTATAAAAATTGCGGTTTTTATCCAACGCAATCATAGGTTTGAACGTTGTTTTCAATTTAGACTTGTTTATATTTTTTCGTTTGGGCTTGTATTATATTTGCCTTCGGGTTTATATGATCCGTTCATCCTATTTTGACTCCTCAAAATTCAAGAGTCTATCCCAAATTGAGGTAAATTATGTGGCCTTCCAATAACCGTTTCGATCCCTAACATCACTGAAGAGACATTAATTGTTGAAATCCGGATATGGTGTACAAAAAATATTTGCACCTTTGTTTGCGGTATACCATCTTCGCCGCAAGTTTATTGTTTTCTGTTTGGTATTAAATTTAAAGTTAAGATCCATTTATTACACCTTGTGATCCGTTTATTTGGCAATCGCCAATGGCAGTCAGCAGGATTTAAGAACATTTGTTGTTCGACCTGTTAGTCAAATGCGTTTTGTTAAAATATACTTTTTCACTTTTTTGGTCTTTTGGAAAATGTTGTTTGTGCTGTATTTAGACCCCTCTAACAAGAAATTTGTTTTGCATGCACACGTATAAAAATTGCGGTTTTTATCCAACGCAATCATAGGTTTGAACGTTGTTTTCAATTTAGACTTGTTTATATTTTTTCGTTTGGGCTTGTATTATATTTGCCTTCGGGTTTATATGATCCGTTCATCCTATTTTGACTCCTCAAAATTCAAGAGTCTATCTCAAATTGAGGTAAATTATGTGGCCTTCCAATAACCGTTTCGATCCCTAACATCACTGAAGAGACATTAATTGTTGAAATCCGGATATGGTGTACAAAAAATATTTGCACCTTTGTTTGCGGTATACCATCTTCGCCGCAAGTTTATTGTTTTCTGTTTGGTATTAAATTTAAAGTTAAGATCCATTTATTACACCTTGTGATCCGTTTATTTGGCAATCGCCAATGGCAGTCAGCAGGATTTAAGAACATTTGTTGTTCGACCTGTTAGTCAAATGCGTTTTGTTAAAATATACTTTTTCACTTTTTTGGTCTTTTGGAAAATGTTGTTTGTGCTGTATTTAGACCCCTCTAACAAGAAATTTGTTTTGCATGCACACGTATAAAAATTGCGGTTTTTATCCAACGCAATCATAGGTTTGAACGTTGTTTTCAATTTAGACTTGTTTATATTTTTTCGTTTGGGCTTGTATTATATTTGCCTTCGGGTTTATATGATCCGTTCATCCTATTTTGACTCCTCAAAATTCAAGAGTCTATCTCAAATTGAGGTAAATTATGTGGCCTTCCAATAACCGTTTCGATCCCTAACATCACTGAAGAGACATTAATTGTTGAAATCCGGATATGGTGTACAAAAAATATTTGCACCTTTGTTTGCGGTATACCATCTTCGCCGCAAGTTTATTGTTTTCTGTTTGGTATTAAATTTAAAGTTAAGATCCATTTATTACACCTTGTGATCCGTTTATTTGGCAATCGCCAATGGCAGTCAGCAGGATTTAAGAACATTTGTTGTTCGACCTGTTAGTCAAATGCGTTTTGTTAAAATATACTTTTTCACTTTTTTGGTCTTTTGGAAAATGTTGTTTGTGCTGTATTTAGACCCCTCTAACAAGAAATTTGTTTTGCATGCACACGTATAAAAATTGCGGTTTTTATCCAACGCAATCATAGGTTTGAACGTTGTTTTCAATTTAGACTTGTTTATATTTTTTCGTTTGGGCTTGTATTATATTTGCCTTCGGGTTTATATGATCCGTTCATCCTATTTTGACTCCTCAAAATTCAAGAGTCTATCCCAAATTGAGGTAAATTATGTGGCCTTCCAATAACCGTTTCGATCCCTAACATCACTGAAAAGACATTAATTGTTGAAATCCGGATATGGTGTACAAAAAATATTTGCACCTTTGTTTGCGGTATACCATCTTCGCCGCAAGTTTATTGTTTTCTGTTTGGTATTAAATTTAAAGTTAAGATCCATTTATTACACCTTGTGATCCGTTTATTTGGCAATCGCCAATGGCAGTCAGCAGGATTTAAGAACATTTGTTGTTCGACCTGTTAGTCAAATGCGTTTTGTTAAAATATACTTTTTCACTTTTTTGGTCTTTTGGAAAATGTTGTTTGTGCTGTATTTAGACCCCTCTAACAAGAAATTTGTTTTGCATGCACACGTATAAAAATTGCGGTTTTTATCCAACGCAATCATAGGTTTGAACGTTGTTTTCAATTTAGACTTGTTTATATTTTTTCGTTTGGGCTTGTATTATATTTGCCTTCGGGTTTATATGATCCGTTCATCCTATTTTGACTCCTCAAAATTCAAGAGTCTATCCCAAATTGAGGTAAATTATGTGGCCTTCCAATAACCGTTTCGATCCCTAACATCACTGAAGAGACATTAATTGTTGAAATCCGGATATGGTGTACAAAAAATATTTGCACCTTTGTTTGCGGTATACCATCTTCGCCGCAAGTTTATTGTTTTCTGTTTGGTATTAAATTTAAAGTTAAGATCCATTTATTACACCTTGTGATCCGTTTATTTGGCAATCGCCAATGGCAGTCAGCAGGATTTAAGAACATTTGTTGTTCGACCTGTTAGTCAAATGCGTTTTGTTAAAATATACTTTTTCACTTTTTTGGTCTTTTGGAAAATGTTGTTTGTGCTGTATTTAGACCCCTCTAACAAGAAATTTGTTTTGCATGCACACGTATAAAAATTGCAGTTTTTATCCAACGCAATCATAGGTTTGAACGTTGTTTTCAATTTAGACTTGTTTATATTTTTTCGTTTGGGCTTGTATTATATTTGCCTTCGGGTTTATATGATCCGTTCATCCTATTTTGACTCCTCAAAATTCAAGAGTCTATCTCAAATTGAGGTAAATTATGTGGCCTTCCAATAACCGTTTCGATCCCTAACATCACTGAAGAGACATTAATTGTTGAAATCCGGATATGGTGTACAAAAAATATTTGCACCTTTGTTTGCGGTATACCATCTTCGCCGCAAGTTTATTGTTTTCTGTTTGGTATTAAATTTAAAGTTAAGATCCATTTATTACACCTTGTGATCCGTTTATTTGGCAATCGCCAATGGCAGTCAGCAGGATTTAAGAACATTTGTTGTTCGACCTGTTAGTCAAATGCGTTTTGTTAAAATATACTTTTTCACTTTTTTGGTCTTTTGGAAAATGTTGTTTGTGCTGTATTTAGACCCCTCTAACAAGAAATTTGTTTTGCATGCACACGTATAAAAATTGCGGTTTTTATCCAACGCAATCATAGGTTTGAACGTTGTTTTCAATTTAGACTTGTTTATATTTTTTCGTTTGGGCTTGTATTATATTTGCCTTCGGGTTTATATGATCCGTTCATCCTATTTTGACTCCTCAAAATTCAAGAGTCTATCTCAAATTGAGGTAAATTATGTGGCCTTCCAATAACCGTTTCGATCCCTAACATCACTGAAGAGACATTAATTGTTGAAATCCGGATATGGTGTACAAAAAATATTTGCACCTTTGTTTGCGGTATACCATCTTCGCCGCAAGTTTATTGTTTTCTGTTTGGTATTAAATTTAAAGTTAAGATCCATTTATTACACCTTGTGATCCGTTTATTTGGCAATCGCCAATGGCAGTCAGCAGGATTTAAGAACATTTGTTGTTCGACCTGTTAGTCAAATGCGTTTTGTTAAAATATACTTTTTCACTTTTTTGGTCTTTTGGAAAATGTTGTTTGTGTTGTATTTAGACCCCTCTAACAAGAAATTTGTTTTGCATGCACACGTATAAAAATTGCGGTTTTTATCCAACGCAATCATAGGTTTGAACGTTGTTTTCAATTTAGACTTGTTTATATTTATTCGTTTGGGCTTGTATTATATTTGCCTTCGGGTTTATATGATCCGTTCATCCTATTTTGACTCCTCAAAATTCAAGAGTCTATCCCAAATTGAGGTAAATTATGTGGCCTTCCAATAACCGTTTCGATTCCTAACATCACTGAAGAGACATTAATTGTTGAAATCCGGATATGGTGTACAAAAAATATTTGCACCTTTGTTTGCGGTATACCATCTTCGCCGCAAGTTTATTGTTTTCTGTTTGGTATTAAATTTAAAGTTAAGATCCATTTATTACACCTTGTGATCCGTTTATTTGGCAATCGCCAATGGCAGTCAGCAGGATTTAAGAACATTTGTTGTTCGACCTGTTAGTCAAATGCGTTTTGTTAAAATATACTTTTTCACTTTTTTGGTCTTTTGGAAAATGTTGTTTGTGTTGTATTTAGACCCCTCTAACAAGAAATTTGTTTTGCATGCACACGTATAAAAATTGCGGTTTTTATCCAACGCAATCATAGGTTTGAACGTTGTTTTCAATTTAGACTTGTTTATATTTTTTCGTTTGGGCTTGTATTATATTTGCCTTCGGGTTTATATGATCCGTTCATCCTATTTTGACTCCTCAAAATTCAAGAGTCTATCCCAAATTGAGGTAAATTATGTGGCCTTCCAATAACCGTTTCGATCCCTAACATCACTGAAGAGACATTAATTGTTGAAATCCGGATATGGTGTACAAAAAATATTTGCACCTTTGTTTGCGGTATACCATCTTCGCCGCAAGTTTATTGTTTTCTGTTTGGTATTAAATTTAAAGTTAAGATCCATTTATTACACCTTGTGATCCGTTTATTTGGCAATCGCCAATGGCAGTCAGCAGGATTTAAGAACATTTGTTGTTCGACCTGTTAGTCAAATGCGTTTTGTTAAAATATACTTTTTCACTTTTTTGGTCTTTTGGAAAATGTTGTTTGTGCTGTATTTAGACCCCTCTAACAAGAAATTTGTTTTGCATGCACACGTATAAAAATTGCGGTTTTTATCCAACGCAATCATAGGTTTGAACGTTGTTTTCAATTTAGACTTGTTTATATTTTTTCGTTTGGGCTTGTATTATATTTGCCTTCGGGTTTATATGATCCGTTCATCCTATTTTGACTCCTCAAAATTCAAGAGTCTATCTCAAATTGAGGTAAATTATGTGGCCTTCCAATAACCGTTTCGATCCCTAACATCACTGAAGAGACATTAATTGTTGAAATCCGGATATGGTGTACAAAAAATATTTGCACCTTTGTTTGCGGTATACCATCTTCGCCGCAAGTTTATTGTTTTCTGTTTGGTATTAAATTTAAAGTTAAGATCCATTTATTACACCTTGTGATCCGTTTATTTGGCAATCGCCAATGGCAGTCAGCAGGATTTAAGAACATTTGTTGTTCGACCTGTTAGTCAAATGCGTTTTGTTAAAATATACTTTTTCACTTTTTTGGTCTTTTGGAAAATGTTGTTTGTGCTGTATTTAGACCCCTCTAACAAGAAATTTGTTTTGCATGCACACGTATAAAAATTGCGGTTTTTATCCAACGCAATCATAGGTTTGAACGTTGTTTTCAATTTAGACTTGTTTATATTTTTTCGTTTGGGCTTGTATTATATTTGCCTTCGGGTTTATATGATCCGTTCATCCTATTTTGACTCCTCAAAATTCAAGAGTCTATCTCAAATTGAGGTAAATTATGTGGCCTTCCAATAACCGTTTCGATCCCTAACATCACTGAAGAGACATTAATTGTTGAAATCCGGATATGGTGTACAAAAAATATTTGCACCTTTGTTTGCGGTATACCATCTTCGCCGCAAGTTTATTGTTTTCTGTTTGGTATTAAATTTAAAGTTAAGATCCATTTATTACACCTTGTGATCCGTTTATTTGGCAATCGCCAATGGCAGTCAGCAGGATTTAAGAACATTTGTTGTTCGACCTGTTAGTCAAATGCGTTTTGTTAAAATATACTTTTTCACTTTTTTGGTCTTTTGGAAAATGTTGTTTGTGTTGTATTTAGACCCCTCTAACAAGAAATTTGTTTTGCATGCACACGTATAAAAATTGCGGTTTTTATCCAACGCAATCATAGGTTTGAACGTTGTTTTCAATTTAGACTTGTTTATATTTATTCGTTTGGGCTTGTATTATATTTGCCTTCGGGTTTATATGATCCGTTCATCCTATTTTGACTCCTCAAAATTCAAGAGTCTATCCCAAATTGAGGTAAATTATGTGGCCTTCCAATAACCGTTTCGATTCCTAACATCACTGAAGAGACATTAATTGTTGAAATCCGGATATGGTGTACAAAAAATATTTGCACCTTTGTTTGCGGTATACCATCTTCGCCGCAAGTTTATTGTTTTCTGTTTGGTATTAAATTTAAAGTTAAGATCCATTTATTACACCTTGTGATCCGTTTATTTGGCAATCGCCAATGGCAGTCAGCAGGATTTAAGAACTTTTGTTGTTCGACCTGTTAGTCAAATGCGTTTTGTTAAAATATACTTTTTCACTTTTTTGGTCTTTTGGAAAATGTTGTTTGTGTTGTATTTAGACCCCTCTAACAAGAAATTTGTTTTGCATGCACACGTATAAAAATTGCGGTTTTTATCCAACGCAATCATAGGTTTGAACGTTGTTTTCAATTTAGACTTGTTTATATTTTTTCGTTTGGGCTTGTATTATATTTGCCTTCGGGTTTATATGATCCGTTCATCCTATTTTGACTCCTCAAAATTCAAGAGTCTATCCCAAATTGAGGTAAATTATGTGGCCTTCCAATAACCGTTTCGATCCCTAACATCACTGAAGAGACATTAATTGTTGAAATCCGGATATGGTGTACAAAAAATATTTGCACCTTTGTTTGCGGTATACCATCTTCGCCGCAAGTTTATTGTTTTCTGTTTGGTATTAAATTTAAAGTTAAGATCCATTTATTACACCTTGTGATCCGTTTATTTGGCAATCGCCAATGGCAGTCAGCAGGATTTAAGAACATTTGTTGTTCGACCTGTTAGTCAAATGCGTTTTGTTAAAATATACTTTTTCACTTTTTTGGTCTTTTGGAAAATGTTGTTTGTGCTGTATTTAGACCCCTCTAACAAGAAATTTGTTTTGCATGCACACGTATAAAAATTGCGGTTTTTATCCAACGCAATCATAGGTTTGAACGTTGTTTTCAATTTAGACTTGTTTATATTTTTTCGTTTGGGCTTGTATTATATTTGCCTTCGGGTTTATATGATCCGTTCATCCTATTTTGACTCCTCAAAATTCAAGAGTCTATCTCAAATTGAGGTAAATTATGTGGCCTTCCAATAACCGTTTCGATCCCTAACATCACTGAAGAGACATTAATTGTTGAAATCCGGATATGGTGTACAAAAAATATTTGCACCTTTGTTTGCGGTATACCATCTTCGCCGCAAGTTTATTGTTTTCTGTTTGGTATTAAATTTAAAGTTAAGATCCATTTATTACACCTTGTGATCCGTTTATTTGGCAATCGCCAATGGCAGTCAGCAGGATTTAAGAACATTTGTTGTTCGACCTGTTAGTCAAATGCGTTTTGTTAAAATATACTTTTTCACTTTTTTGGTCTTTTGGAAAATGTTGTTTGTGTTGTATTTAGACCCCTCTAACAAGAAATTTGTTTTGCATGCACACGTATAAAAATTGCGGTTTTTATCCAACGCAATCATAGGTTTGAACGTTGTTTTCAATTTAGACTTGTTTATATTTATTCGTTTGGGCTTGTATTATATTTGCCTTCGGGTTTATATGATCCGTTCATCCTATTTTGACTCCTCAAAATTCAAGAGTCTATCCCAAATTGAGGTAAATTATGTGGCCTTCCAATAACCGTTTCGATTCCTAACATCACTGAAGAGACATTAATTGTTGAAATCCGGATATGGTGTACAAAAAATATTTGCACCTTTGTTTGCGGTATACCATCTTCGCCGCAAGTTTATTGTTTTCTGTTTGGTATTAAATTTAAAGTTAAGATCCATTTATTACACCTTGTGATCCGTTTATTTGGCAATCGCCAATGGCAGTCAGCAGGATTTAAGAACTTTTGTTGTTCGACCTGTTAGTCAAATGCGTTTTGTTAAAATATACTTTTTCACTTTTTTGGTCTTTTGGAAAATGTTGTTTGTGTTGTATTTAGACCCCTCTAACAAGAAATTTGTTTTGCATGCACACGTATAAAAATTGCGGTTTTTATCCAACGCAATCATAGGTTTGAACGTTGTTTTCAATTTAGACTTGTTTATATTTTTTCGTTTGGGCTTGTATTATATTTGCCTTCGGGTTTATATGATCCGTTCATCCTATTTTGACTCCTCAAAATTCAAGAGTCTATCCCAAATTGAGGTAAATTATGTGGCCTTCCAATAACCGTTTCGATCCCTAACATCACTGAAGAGACATTAATTGTTGAAATCCGGATATGGTGTACAAAAAATATTTGCACCTTTGTTTGCGGTATACCATCTTCGCCGCAAGTTTATTGTTTTCTGTTTGGTATTAAATTTAAAGTTAAGATCCATTTATTACACCTTGTGATCCGTTTATTTGGCAATCGCCAATGGCAGTCAGCAGGATTTAAGAACATTTGTTGTTCGACCTGTTAGTCAAATGCGTTTTGTTAAAATATACTTTTTCACTTTTTTGGTCTTTTGGAAAATGTTGTTTGTGCTGTATTTAGACCCCTCTAACAAGAAATTTGTTTTGCATGCACACGTATAAAAATTGCGGTTTTTATCCAACGCAATCATAGGTTTGAACGTTGTTTTCAATTTAGACTTGTTTATATTTTTTCGTTTGGGCTTGTATTATATTTGCCTTCGGGTTTATATGATCCGTTCATCCTATTTTGACTCCTCAAAATTCAAGAGTCTATCCCAAATTGAGGTAAATTATGTGACCTTCCAATAACCGTTTCGATCCCTAACATCACTGAAGAGACATTAATTGTTGAAATCCGGATATGGTGTACAAAAAATATTTGCACCTTTGTTTGCGGTACACCATCTTCGCCGCAAGTTTATTGTTTTCTGTTTGGTATTAAATTTAAAGTTAAGATCCATTTATTACACCTTGTGATCCGTTTATTTGGCAATCGCCAATGGCAGTCAGCAGGATTTAAGAACATTTGTTGTTCGACCTGTTAGTCAAATGCGTTTTGTTAAAATATACTTTTTCACTTTTTTGGTCTTTTGGAAAATGTTGTTTGTGTTGTATTTAGACCCCTCTAACAAGAAATTTGTTTTGCATGCACACGTATAAAAATTGCGGTTTTTATCCAACGCAATCATAGGTTTGAACGTTGTTTTCAATTTAGACTTGTTTATATTTATTCGTTTGGGCTTGTATTATATTTGCCTTCGGGTTTATATGATCCGTTCATCCTATTTTGACTCCTCAAAATTCAAGAGTCTATCCCAAATTGAGGTAAATTATGTGGCCTTCCAATAACCGTTTCGATTCCTAACATCACTGAAGAGACATTAATTGTTGAAATCCGGATATGGTGTACAAAAAATATTTGCACCTTTGTTTGCGGTATACCATCTTCGCCGCAAGTTTATTGTTTTCTGTTTGGTATTAAATTTAAAGTTAAGATCCATTTATTACACCTTGTGATCCGTTTATTTGGCAATCGCCAATGGCAGTCAGCAGGATTTAAGAACATTTGTTGTTCGACCTGTTAGTCAAATGCGTTTTGTTAAAATATACTTTTTCACTTTTTTGGTCTTTTGGAAAATGTTGTTTGTGTTGTATTTAGACCCCTCTAACAAGAAATTTGTTTTGCATGCACACGTATAAAAATTGCGGTTTTTATCCAACGCAATCATAGGTTTGAACGTTGTTTTCAATTTAGACTTGTTTATATTTTTTCGTTTGGGCTTGTATTATATTTGCCTTCGGGTTTATATGATCCGTTCATCCTATTTTGACTCCTCAAAATTCAAGAGTCTATCCCAAATTGAGGTAAATTATGTGGCCTTCCAATAACCGTTTCGATCCCTAACATCACTGAAGAGACATTAATTGTTGAAATCCGGATATGGTGTACAAAAAATATTTGCACCTTTGTTTGCGGTATACCATCTTCGCCGCAAGTTTATTGTTTTCTGTTTGGTATTAAATTTAAAGTTAAGATCCATTTATTACACCTTGTGATCCGTTTATTTGGCAATCGCCAATGGCAGTCAGCAGGATTTAAGAACATTTGTTGTTCGACCTGTTAGTCAAATGCGTTTTGTTAAAATATACTTTTTCACTTTTTTGGTCTTTTGGAAAATGTTGTTTGTGCTGTATTTAGACCCCTCTAACAAGAAATTTGTTTTGCATGCACACGTATAAAAATTGCGGTTTTTATCCAACGCAATCATAGGTTTGAACGTTGTTTTCAATTTAGACTTGTTTATATTTTTTCGTTTGGGCTTGTATTATATTTGCCTTCGGGTTTATATGATCCGTTCATCCTATTTTGACTCCTCAAAATTCAAGAGTCTATCTCAAATTGAGGTAAATTATGTGGCCTTCCAATAACCGTTTCGATCCCTAACATCACTGAAGAGACATTAATTGTTGAAATCCGGATATGGTGTACAAAAAATATTTGCACCTTTGTTTGCGGTATACCATCTTCGCCGCAAGTTTATTGTTTTCTGTTTGGTATTAAATTTAAAGTTAAGATCCATTTATTACACCTTGTGATCCGTTTATTTGGCAATCGCCAATGGCAGTCAGCAGGATTTAAGAACATTTGTTGTTCGACCTGTTAGTCAAATGCGTTTTGTTAAAATATACTTTTTCACTTTTTTGGTCTTTTGGAAAATGTTGTTTGTGCTGTATTTAGACCCCTCTAACAAGAAATTTGTTTTGCATGCACACGTATAAAAATTGCGGTTTTTATCCAACGCAATCATAGGTTTGAACGTTGTTTTCAATTTAGACTTGTTTATATTTTTTCGTTTGGGCTTGTATTATATTTGCCTTCGGGTTTATATGATCCGTTCATCCTATTTTGACTCCTCAAAATTCAAGAGTCTATCTCAAATTGAGGTAAATTATGTGGCCTTCCAATAACCGTTTCGATCCCTAACATCACTGAAGAGACATTAATTGTTGAAATCCGGATATGGTGTACAAAAAATATTTGCACCTTTGTTTGCGGTATACCATCTTCGCCGCAAGTTTATTGTTTTCTGTTTGGTATTAAATTTAAAGTTAAGATCCATTTATTACACCTTGTGATCCGTTTATTTGGCAATCGCCAATGGCAGTCAGCAGGATTTAAGAACATTTGTTGTTCGACCTGTTAGTCAAATGCGTTTTGTTAAAATATACTTTTTCACTTTTTTGGTCTTTTGGAAAATGTTGTTTGTGTTGTATTTAGACCCCTCTAACAAGAAATTTGTTTTGCATGCACACGTATAAAAATTGCGGTTTTTATCCAACGCAATCATAGGTTTGAACGTTGTTTTCAATTTAGACTTGTTTATATTTATTCGTTTGGGCTTGTATTATATTTGCCTTCGGGTTTATATGATCCGTTCATCCTATTTTGACTCCTCAAAATTCAAGAGTCTATCCCAAATTGAGGTAAATTATGTGGCCTTCCAATAACCGTTTCGATTCCTAACATCACTGAAGAGACATTAATTGTTGAAATCCGGATATGGTGTACAAAAAATATTTGCACCTTTGTTTGCGGTATACCATCTTCGCCGCAAGTTTATTGTTTTCTGTTTGGTATTAAATTTAAAGTTAAGATCCATTTATTACACCTTGTGATCCGTTTATTTGGCAATCGCCAATGGCAGTCAGCAGGATTTAAGAACATTTGTTGTTCGACCTGTTAGTCAAATGCGTTTTGTTAAAATATACTTTTTCACTTTTTTGGTCTTTTGGAAAATGTTGTTTGTGTTGTATTTAGACCCCTCTAACAAGAAATTTGTTTTGCATGCACACGTATAAAAATTGCGGTTTTTATCCAACGCAATCATAGGTTTGAACGTTGTTTTCAATTTAGACTTGTTTATATTTTTTCGTTTGGGCTTGTATTATATTTGCCTTCGGGTTTATATGATCCGTTCATCCTATTTTGACTCCTCAAAATTCAAGAGTCTATCCCAAATTGAGGTAAATTATGTGGCCTTCCAATAACCGTTTCGATCCCTAACATCACTGAAGAGACATTAATTGTTGAAATCCGGATATGGTGTACAAAAAATATTTGCACCTTTGTTTGCGGTATACCATCTTCGCCGCAAGTTTATTGTTTTCTGTTTGGTATTAAATTTAAAGTTAAGATCCATTTATTACACCTTGTGATCCGTTTATTTGGCAATCGCCAATGGCAGTCAGCAGGATTTAAGAACATTTGTTGTTCGACCTGTTAGTCAAATGCGTTTTGTTAAAATATACTTTTTCACTTTTTTGGTCTTTTGGAAAATGTTGTTTGTGCTGTATTTAGACCCCTCTAACAAGAAATTTGTTTTGCATGCACACGTATAAAAATTGCGGTTTTTATCCAACGCAATCATAGGTTTGAACGTTGTTTTCAATTTAGACTTGTTTATATTTTTTCGTTTGGGCTTGTATTATATTTGCCTTCGGGTTTATATGATCCGTTCATCCTATTTTGACTCCTCAAAATTCAAGAGTCTATCCCAAATTGAGGTAAATTATGTGACCTTCCAATAACCGTTTCGATCCCTAACATCACTGAAGAGACATTAATTGTTGAAATCCGGATATGGTGTACAAAAAATATTTGCACCTTTGTTTGCGGTATACCATCTTCGCCGCAAGTTTATTGTTTTCTGTTTGGTATTTAATTTAAAGTTAAGATCCATTTATTACACCTTGTGATCCGTTTATTTGGCAATCGCCAATGGCAGTCAGCAGGATTTAAGAACATTTGTTGTTCGACCTGTTAGTCAAATGCGTTTTGTTAAAATATACTTTTTCACTTTTTTGGTCTTTTGGAAAATGTTGTTTGTGCTGTATTTAGACCCCTCTAACAAGAAATTTGTTTTGCATGCACACGTATAAAAATTGCGGTTTTTATCCAACGCAATCATAGGTTTGAACGTTGTTTTCAATTTAGACTTGTTTATATTTTTTCGTTTGGGCTTGTATTATATTTGCCTTCGGGTTTATATGATCCGTTCATCCTATTTTGACTCCTCAAAATTCAAGAGTCTATCCCAAATTGAGGTAAATTATGTGGCCTTCCAATAACCGTTTCGATCCCTAACATCACTGAAGAGACATTAATTATTTAAATCCGGATATGGTGTACAAAAAATATTTGCACCTTTGTTTGCGGTATACCATCTTCGACGCAAGTTTATTGTTTTCTGTTTGGTATTAAATTTAAAGTTAAGATCCATTTATTACACCTTGTGATCCGTTTATTTGGCAATCGCCAATGGCAGTCAGCAGGATTTAAGAACATTTGTTGTTCGACTTGTTAGTCAAATGCGTTTTGTTAAAATATACTTTTTCACTTTTTTGGTCTTTTGGAAAATGTTGTTTGTGCTGTATTTAGACCCCTCTAACAAGAAATTTGTTTTGCATGCACACGTATACAAATTGCGGTTTTTATCCAACGCAATCATAGGTTATATACACGTCTAAATTGAAAACAACGTTCAAACCTATGATTGCGTTGGATAACAACCGCAATTTTTATACGTGTGCATGCAAAACAAATTTCCTGTTAGAGGGTTCTAAATACAGCACAAACAACATTTTCCAAAAGACCAAAAAAGTGAAAAAGTATATTTAAAAAAACGCATTTGACTAACAGGTCTAACAACAAATGTTCTTAAACCCTGCTGACTGCCATTGGCGATTGCCAAATAAACGGATCACCGATGTAATAAATGGATCTTAATTATAAATTTAATACTAAACAGAAAACAATAAACTTGCGGAAAAGATGGTATACCGCAAACATGAGGTGCAAAAATGTGTACACCATATCCGGATTTCGACAATTAATGTCTCTTCAGTGATGTTAGGAATCGAAACGGTATTTGGAAGGCCATATAATTTACCTCAATTTAGGATACACTCTTGAATTTTGAAGAGTCGAAGTAGCATGAACGAATCATATAAACCTGAAGGAAAATATAATACAAGCCCAAAGGAAAAAATATAAACAAGTCTTAATTGAAAACAACGTTCAAACCTATGATTGCGTTGGATAAAAACCGCAATTTGTATACGTGTGCATGCAAAACAAATTTCTTAGTAGAGGGGTCTAAATACAGCACAAACAACATTTTCCAAAAGACCAAAAAAGTGAAAAAGTATATTTTAACAAAACGCATTTGACTAACAGGTCGAACAACTGATGTTCTTAAACCCTGCTGACTGCCATTGGCGATTGCCAAATAAACGGATCACCAGATGTAAAAAATGGATCTTAATTGTCAATTTAATACCAAACAGAAAACAATAAACTTGCGGAAAAGGTGGTATACCGCAAACATGAGGTGCAAAAATTTGTACACCATATCCGGATTTCGACAATTAATGTCTCTTCAGTGATAGTAGGAATCGAAACGGTATTTGGAAGGCCATATAATTTACCTCAATTTAGGATAGACTCTTGAATTTTGAAGAGTCGAAATAGGATGAACGGATCATATAAACCCGAAGAAAAATATAGTACAAGCCCAAACGAAAAAATATAAACAAGTCTAAATTGAAAACAACGTTCAAACCTATGATTGCGTTGGATAAAAATCGCAATTTTTATACATGTGCATGCAAAACAAATTTCTTAGTGGAGGTGTCTAAATACAGCACAAACAACATTTTCCAAAAGACCAAAAAAGTGAAAAAGTATATTTTAACAAAACGCATTTGACTAACAGGTCGAACAACTGATGTTCTTAAACCCTGCTGACTGCCATTGGCGATTGCCAAATAAACGGATCACCAGATGTAAAAAATGGATCTTAATTGTTAATTTAATACCAAACAGAAAACAATAAACTTGCGGAAAAGGTGGTATACCGCAAACATGAGGTGCAAAAATTTGTACACCATATCCGGATTTCGACAATTAATGTCTCTTCAGTGATGTTAGGAATCGAAACGGTATTTGGAAGGCCATATAATTTACCTCAATTTAGGATAGACTCTTGAATTTTGAACAGTCGAAATAGGATGAACGGATCATATAAACCCGAAGGAAATATAATACAAGCCCAAACGAAAAAATATAAACAAGTCTTAATTGAAAACAACGTTCAAACCTATGATTGCGTTGGATAAAAATCGCAATTTTTGTACGTGTGTATGCAAAACAAATTTCTTAGTACAGGGGTCTAAATACAGCACAAACAACATTTTCCAAAAGACCAAAAAAGTGAAAAAGTATATTTTAACAAAACGCATTTGACTAACATGTCGAACAACTGATGTTGTTAAACCCTGCTGACTGCCATTGGCGATTGCCAAATAAACGGATCACCAGATGTAAAAAATGGATCTTAATTGTTAATTTAATACCAAACAGAGAACAATAAACTTGCGGAAAAGATGGTATACCGCAAACATAAGGTGCAAAAATTTGTACACCATATCCGGATTTCAACATTTAATGTCTCTTCAGTGATGTTAGGAATCGAAACGGTATTTGGAAGGCCATATAATTTACCTCAATTTAGGATAGACTCTTGAATTTTGAAGAGTCGAAATAGGATGAACGGATCATATTAACCTGAAGGAAAATATAGTACAAGCCCAAACGAAAAAATATAAACAAGTCTAAATTGAAAACAAAGTTCAAACCTATGACTGCGTTGGATATAAACCGCAATTTTTATACGTGTGCATGCAAAACAAATTTCTTAGTAGAGAGATCTAAATACAGCACAAACAACATTTTCCAAAAGACCATATAGGTGAAAAAGTATATTTTAACAAAACGCATTTGACTAACAGGTCGAACAACTGATGTTCTTAAACCCTGCTGACTGCCATTGGCGATTGCCAAATAAACGGATCACCAGATGTAAAAAATGGATCTTAATTGTTAATTTAATACCAAACAGAAAACAATAAACTTGCGGAAAAGGTGGTATACCGCAAACATGAGGTACAAAAATTTGTACACCATATCCGGATTTCGACAATTAATGTCTCTTCAGTAATGTTAGGAATCGAAACGGTATTTGGAAGGCCATATAATTTACCTCAATTTAGGATAGACTCTTGAATTTTGAAGAGTCGAAATAAGATGAACGGATCATATAAACCCGAAGGAAAATATAGTACAAGCCCAAACGAAAAAATATAAACAAGTCTAAATTGAAAACAACGTTCAAACCTATGATTGCGTTGGATAAAAATCGCAATTTTTATACATGTGCATGCAAAACAAATTTCTTAGTGGAGGGGTCTAAATACAGCACAAACAGCATTTTCCAAAAGACCATAAAAGTGAAAAAGTATATTTTAACAAAACGCCATTGACTAACAGGTCGAACAACTGATGTTCTTAAACCCTGCTGACTGCCATTGGCGATTGCCAAATAAACGGATCACCAGATGTAAAAAATGGATCTTAATTGTTAATTTAATATCAAACAGAAAACAATAAACTTGCGGAAAAGATGGTATACCGCAAACATGAGGTGCAAAAATTTGTACACCATATCCGGATTTCGACAATTAATGTCTCTTCAGTGATGTTAGGAATGAAAACGGTATTTGGAAGGCCATATAATTTACCTCAATTTAAGATAGACTCTTGAATTTTGAAGAGTAGAAATAGGATGAACGGATCTTATAAACCCGAAGGAAAATATAATACAAGCCCAAATGAAAAAATATAAACAAGTCTAAATTAAAAACAACGCTCAAACCTATGATTGCGTTGGATAAAAACCGCAATTTTGAAACGTGTGCATGCAAAACAAATTTCTTAGTAGAGAGATCTAAATACAGCACAAACAACATTTTCCAAAAGACCATATAGGTGAAAAAGTATATTTTAACAAAACGCATTTGACTAACAGGTCGAACAACTGATGTTCTTAAACCTTGCTGACTGCCATTGGCGATTGCCAAATAAACGGATCATTGTAAAAAATGGATCTTAATTGTTGATTTAATACCAAACAGAAAACAATAAACTTGCAGAAAAAATGGTATACCGCAAACATGAGGTGCAAAAATTTGTACACCATACCGGATTTCGACAATTAATGTCTCTTCAGTGATGTTAGGAATCGAAACGGTATTTGAAAGGCCATATAATTTACCTCAATTTAGGATAGACTCTTGAATTTTGAAGAGTCGAAATAGGATGAACAGAACCAAACGAAAAAATATAAACAAGTCTAAATATATATATATATATATATATATATATATATACAACCAAGTATAAATTGAAAATAACGTTCAAAGCTATGATTGCGTTGGATAAAAACCGCAATTTGTATACGTGTGCAAGCAAAACAAATTTCTTGGTAGAGGGGTCTAAATACAGCACAAACAACATTTTCCAAAATACCAAAAAAAGTGAAAAGTATATCTTAACAAAACGTATTTGACTAGCTATATATACCCTGAAACCCTGTTTCTCGGCATAACACAAAGATATGACTTCATTGAGAATTTGAGATGATCTTTGGTTTCTTTTTTTTTTGTCAATGTTAATGTGATAGACGTGAGCAACACCAGTCATAACAATGATTAGGTGAAATGATATTAGCAAGTTTGTAGTAAAAGATATCACGTACAAAAAGAAAATGTACAGTGTCATTAGTTTAATGTAAACATTGCTAACAATTAATATATAACATAAACATAAAAGTATCAAATATATTATACATATAATTAGTTACAAAGTTATTATTGCATTTTACATCTTTTGAAGATTACATTGTGTAGTTGAGTTTGGTTTTTATTGAATAAACTTCAAGGCCTATGATACGCGAATGCACTTCCTGTTTTGTCTACACGAAATCGAAACTTTTCAAACTGTAAAAAAAGAAGTAAAATTATGTATTATGCCAGGTTAAAGAAAGTGTAATCGTGGAACAATAATGAACACCTAAATAACATTATCCCATGCTCGAAAAGAGCCAAAATAAGTTTCTTCTATAGCATTTGAATATAAAAAATTATAATCTGGGTTATTTTTTTTTTATTTGTTTGATTTTGTTTTGTTTTGTTTTGTTTTTGTTTGATATATTCTAAAATATCAAATTGAACTAAATTTGACAATGATTGATATTTTTTGTTTGTTTTAAAATCCAAAAGATGCAATCAACAACCATAAATCGATGAGAAAAAAAACCAATGCCATGGCTAACAGAAAAATGACACAACATACCTTAACGATATGCAACAAGAACCCCACTGAAAACCGGATTGTGAACTTTGCAGCTTTGAAAAGGCAAGCAAGTATTTCTTCACTAGTGGCACGCGTCAGTGATAAGTCGCATTCGACGATGTCATAATCGAAGAAGAGAAGACGGGATTGAGACCTGTAGGTTGAAATACATATCCAGTAAACGTAAAAGTGTTGTCAATAAAAAAAGAATAATCGAAAGAAGTCATTCTACGTAATAACGTCAGAAAAATATATTTTGCCTATTCTTCTTACGTTCATCTAGCTTATTTACACAAATGGTTTTCTCAATGTTCGTCTTTCACTATTCCCGATGAATGCTTTATCCAGAAATCCGGATTGGACTAAATTTAGAGAGGCTCATTACATTAAAATAGATAGTATTTACGTCATCTAACTCGTCACCTTGATAACATTTTTCTTGACCAAACGTCTTCCAATTACCAATTTCCAGAAGTCGTTAACTAATCGTTAACCATGTTTAAGTTAACAAATGTAGAGTTTAGCTTTCAACAATCAGTCAGTCTATCAATAATTGTTCGTGTGTTTTGCATTAGATATAAATAGTTGGATGTGTTTATATATTTCTACACATATGGCTTTTGATTTAGTGACAATCACTTGCAACTGGTATCTGCCGATTGTAGCTTCGTTGAAAATTTTTGGGACTTTGGGGTATATGAGACCAGATACACACAGATGTTTCTTATTAGAATGAAATCTTTATAACCTTGGTTTTGATTTGAAGGTACTGATGATAAACACGGTAGCTATAATAAAAAAAAAAAAGCTCTCTTTGTTAAATCGATTAGAAACGTTCAACCAACTGAAACCTACTATGTCAGAAATATTCAATACGATGCACTTGTTATTTATTTTGGCTACTGAGTCTGTCATCCACAAAGGATGAGTAAGTTAATATTGTGGAATATGTATAATACTAAATCAGATTCGTCTTGAGAACTTTCCAACCAACTAATACTATAATAATATAATAATATTCTTGTTATATACTTCACCAAGTCAATTGTTGCTACTTTGATGCCGATTGGTCACCAAATATGGCCATCAGATGGGATCTCTTGGTCACTGAAAACCGTATTAAAACAAAGGAGAAAATCTTCTCGAGTAGTACATTACATAATTGACCTGGCCTTTATAATGTACTTCCTATAGTGGCGAGTATATTTTGACCCTACATTCAGATTTAAATCTGTTATTGTCTTGTTCATGTTATTGGTCACCCTGTTGGTAGCTGTACTATGTACACACATCTAGACAGACTCGGAAGATTTTTTTTTATCACGATAATCTTAATCATTTATATCGTTTTAAAGTTTCAAGTAAACTTACATGTATAGTACATTCTTCAATCAGAGTTTTAATATAATAAATAGCATCATCTTGTTTATTCTTTTCTTCCTTGTTTTTAGACCGCATTATAACTATACTGTTCAGGAGATGTTTCAATGATTCCCTCCGAGCATTGAACGATATTTCCTAAAATTAAAAATTTCCATCGTACATGTTGTAAGAAAAATAGCTTTGAGATATGAAATATTTTAGTGATTTGTCGCAAAATTAAAAAAACATTCTTGCAATCATAACCATATTCATGACGTGTATTTTCATTTGATTTGCACTTACTGAGTTGACTTTTATATATTTACGTAAAAACAAACAGAGGTCCGGCCACAAAATCCATTTTATCCTGCAATCAGCCAGCTAGTATACCAATAACAGGTACACAAATATTTTTTTGCTTTATTGGTACTTGTACAAATAAAGTGTCCTGTTATCCCGTTTCCATGTTGAGCAAGCGGTAATATGGATATTCCTTTTTACGTAACAGTTCATGTTGGGGTCCTCTTAGCGGTCCGCGTTTAAACTACGCATCGATTTCGTTGATAAATCAGAGACAACGATTTGGATTTAAACCACTAATGCTTTAAGGGCCGAGTTTAAATTGCAGGATAACACAATTTTATATGTAAATTATCCGAAATATAAAATGTATTTGTACTCGCTACGAAACAGGAGAAAGGCTCGGCGAACCTCGCTTATCGTCCTGTTTCTAAAGCTCGTACAAATAAATTCTATATTTTCCGACAATGTTTATACATTGTATTTTTTATGCATTGTATATGTATTTTAAATTACTTTCGCTTTGAAGTCTCCGAAAAAAATGCTAATATTGTTTATGTCGAAATCACAGGAAGTTCTATAACACATGTTTCCATTGTTACTTTGTGTAATACATTTTTTTAGGAATTTAACATTTAAAAGGAAAAAGCCTTACCCACTGAATGCTCCCACGAACTGGTTCCATATTAAGGAATTCTTCCTTCACGGATACCGCTTCCTTTGTTATTCGATCAATCTCCTTGGAAAATCGACCAACAGGCGCATGCTGTATATACAAATAAATTATATATAAGAAAATAAGAAGATGCGGTATGATTGCCAATGAGACAACTCTCCACAAGAGACCAAATGATACAGAAATTAACAACTATAGGTCACCGTACGGCCTTCAACAATTAGCAAAGCCCATACCGCATAATCTTTATATATAATTGTTTTAAAGCTATAATTAAACAGTGTTATGGTTTTTAATTTGACGACATAGAAAGTTCTTTCCTATATGATTACATCGGATCCACATGGTCATTTCTGTAAATTTTAAACCATATCAATATTACATGATATAGTGTAGTAGCAATTGGTATGAAAAAGTTGTACAAATTACGAAGACGCCTTCCATCAATACATTTCAATTTTAAAAGAAATAGAAAACTCGATATCGAATTTATATACTGATGTTTTGAGTAAAAAAAAAACAAGTCGTGCATTGGTAAATCAGAATGATTTTTCTTACATTCTTCGATTTTGCTAAACACTTTTGACACAACATTCCATTTTGTTCTAAAATGACATTCTTTCGACACACTATACACTTCACATCTGAAAAAAAAAAAATTACAAATGTAAAATCTTCAATCCCATTCAACCTGTTTGCAAGTCAACAGATTGTGATTTGACGGAGACAAAAGCCGGTTTCCGTAATCATCATTGGAATATACATAAATTATATAATGGATTTTCAATTGAAATCGTGTCAACACTTATTCTTTTTTATGCAGTTAATATAACGTGATTTACATGCAGAACAAAAGGTATTTGTTACCTTAAAATTGTCTGCAGGAGCAACAACATATTTGTCATAAAAATTAAGACAGGTGTTCAGTAATATTTTGGTGCTTCAAGATAGACAAATCATTAGTTTTTTTTCAAATATTAAAAATTATGTTTGAAAAATAGACTACAAATTCATTTTCACTATTTTCCTTTGTCTGCATTAGCCTCTACATACTCCAATAGAATAATTTATGTTTGTTTTCAGGTTATGGATTTAGGATCACTGTAGTTCAGTCTATCGCCTGACAATTTGTGTTTGCGAGTTGTTCTTTTTCTGTACTTTTAAAGTAGATAAGAACTTGTCCTTTTAACATTAATAAATGCTAAGAAAAAATATAAAATACATGTGTAACGTAAAATGTACGTGAAATTAAACTATCTTGTTTCAATAAGCGGCGAAAGTCAATACTAACACTTGTATTGTATATGTTAATTAATTAATTATAATGAATCATCCTATATCTGTCTTGGAACACACAAATGTAATCGGTAAATAACTTTGTTTTTACATAAGATGGTAAAATTGAAACTGGAAGCATTATGAATATATTATGGAATTAAATTATAAATGTTGATATTTATATAGGTGTGGCATATCAACACAGTCAACATTACGTTGAATAATGATAATAATTATAATGATACAAATTATACTAACCAGGTTTCTTTCCAAAACCTACTAAAGAAGACGAACTTTGGCTGAGAGCAAAAACCAAATCCTCACTTCCAAATGAATGTAGCTAAAACATTAAAAAAGAATCAATTATAAGTCTTCAGCTATTGATCTTAAGAAACGCACACACGAACTCACTAACAACACCAGCAGCAACAACAATTTCATAAACAACATTTGAATATATACACTTTGTAGTTCAAATACTGTGAACAAGAATTGTGTGAGTTACTTGTCTGTGAATGTTCCAAGAGTTCTATCCTGATATAATAATTCTTCAGTGTACAAAACGCAGTGAAGAGTAGACATGCATGTTGTATGTATTGTTTTTAATCTTAATTTTCTATGTTCATATGTAGCTGTCATTTATATGACGTGAAAGTGATATTATTTTCAGGTGAGTTTTAAGGGAAATGTCCATTCAAAATTTTAAATGAAATTTACGCGAATTTGTCAGTAAGTAATAGGGAAAATTAGTTTTGAACAACACAAATATATATTAAAACAGAATATAAGGTTGATTGATTGATTATCGTTTGTTTAACGTCCAGTAACGTAAAATATTTCTGAACATAAATATCATAAAGGATCATTTGCTTGGCACAGCATGATTCTGTTTGCATCCTTTTCTTTTCACGTGCCAGTCCAACTTCATATCTTCAGATACTTTAGTTAGTTAATGAAAGAAAAAAGATTTACCACATTAATTATTTAAACAAAAAGTATGAAGAAGATACTATTAGAAAGCTGAAAACAGAGAGACAGACTGTACAATGACAATTTCCATTCTGATGGTCACTAATTATAAATCGCTTCTAGTCCGTTTGTTTCTATAATCGAATGAAATAGGACGTATCAGTGGTAAAATAGGACGTATCAGTGGTAAAATAGGACGTATCAGTGGTAAAATAGGACGTATCAGTGGTAAAATAGGACGTATCAGTGGTTTATCAAAATATAAAAATGAAAAGATATTAGCCCAGTCGTTTAATTTAAGCTTTTGTTATATAGATGAAATACTTTCCATCTATTCAAATGATATAAAAAACAAACACCACTAAATCAATCTGGTCAAGTTTATGCCTAGAAACATGTGCGCATCTTTAATACACTCGTTGTCTTTGCTCATTGCTGCCAGACATTTCATGTGCAACTATACTGACATTGTCAATAGTACATGCAAAGTGGTGTCTTAATGTTACGACATTGTCGATAGTACATGTAAAGTGTTATATGGACTTATTGAATAGAATATTTTGATAGTCACAACACAAATTCTACCATCAGTATTTGGAGCATATACTTAAACGTAATCCCACTCTGACAAAACGTAGCGCATTTGATGTTGTTATTTACTAAAACAAGCAAATGATTTGCATGAATGAAACTTTTGCTAAAAGAGAAATATAGTTTGACCATTTTAAACCAATATTTTATTTTTGTCTATGAATTTGCATTACAATTTATAGGGTAGATGTGCTATTTACCTGTATGTATACATATTGTACGGTTTATTAAAGGTTTTCAAAAAACCAGAGTGCTATTTGCAGAAGTAGGTGACCTCCATAAGTCATCTGTCACTATAAGATTTTAACATTGGTTGAAAATTTGGATATAGTAAGGTGGTACATATATCATGCAGATATAATGATAGATAATCTTAAAAATATGGAAAGGTATTTTATTTCAATCTTTCGCGATGGTCAAGGTGAAAAAAAAAAAAGGAATAAGGAAACAAGAACACGTAGATTCCATTAACACTATTTAGAGAAATTAACCAATTCTTGAATAATTACGTCCGGTTTATGTACATTAGAAACTGAAGCGTAAATCTTTCAGATGCATTTTGACGACCTCAAATTTGCAAAATCAGCCAAATATATTAAAGGAAAATTGATGTCTCTGAATAGAAACGAGAAGGTGATATGGAATTCGTAGTGACGAAAGGTTTTGTCATCTCCACTAAAAATCAACTGGAAACGAATTTCGTTAACTACATGTATATGAGTTCAAGTCTGCTTCTTAAAAAAAGGTAAATTTCCGAATATCACTGTAAATATCAAATCAATAAATGTGAAAGGACCGCTTTCTTGTGTCTTATTGAATGTAAGATTGCCGAGGATACATGTAAAGTGGTATCACACCAAACATTCTACCGGTAAGTATTAAGATCATACTTAAATGTAGCTCTACTCTGACAAAACATATTTGATGAAGGAAACTTTTGCTAAATGAGAAATATAGTTTGACCATTTTGAACCCGAATTGAATTGAATTATTAAAGTGATTAAGAACTTATTATATAATAATATTAGTTTATTAACAAGGAGGGGTTCGGTTAAGAATATAATTGTAAAATTCTTCACATAGGAATTTGTATACATGGTAAACGCTGTTATATATTTTTACTATCATTCATATTCGTTCATACATTGTAATGATTGAGTACTAGTACATTGCCTCTTGTTGCTAATAATGTGTCTCTACTAAAAATAAACGGTAGAATATTTATCAATTAGTTGATTAACACTTCACATGTTGAAATATGACTGAATAACAATTGTTAATAACCAATATTTTCTAACAGTTAACACTTCTTATTTGATGAGTCGTATTTTTGTTTGTGTTTGCCATATATATCTGAGGAATATATATCTTTCTAGGGTTGTTTAAATAGTTTCCAAATGTAATTCCATTATCTACCGAAACTAATTTTTGACAAATAAAATCATCCAGTTAAGCCTTATTATAATAATATTTGGACATGTCTTAAAAAGTGTTGAAGCTTGCTTTGAAAATACAGTATTTCGCATTTCTCCTAAAATGGACAGAAGCTTTTAGCCACGTCTGCTGCTTCTTACGTATCACGTGATCAACACAATAAATAACATGCACATACCGAGTATGAGGTGTCTCTACTTTTTGATAATTCTCTCCTGTTGGCATCACACTTCAAGCATAAAGTGGAATGAAACTGCTTTTCATCGGACTTGCAAACTGTACATAAATTGTCTGTAAAATATTCAAGTACATTAATAATTAAATTTGTAAACACATTTTCCTTTCATCTATTAAACCGAGAGATATATTTTTTCAAATCAATATATTTAGCTCGAAAATAAAAAAAAAGAAAGATTGGGAAGTTCTGAAAGCATTAGACGAGCATTTGAATCAACAAATGACAAATATGAAAAAAATAATTTTTTGACCTATGCAAGGTATTGTCTCCGTTGTGAGGCAATGGTAACACATTTCTTACCATGGCAAAGTATATGCATATTCAGGACGTGAACAGTTAAATGCGATATGAGTATGAACCCTGCTGTGTAAAAGACAGAAATACCAAACTTGTATTTGCTGATTCACAAGGTAAACTTCCGCTGGAAAACTTTTCACCCCACTTGGACACATTATTCATACTCCGAGTCGAACAATATTTTCTCTTACTATTTGATGCTGCGTGGTTAGAGGAGAAGCAGCACATACCAATTTTAAAGTCTAGGGTATGACCGGTCGGGGACCAAACCCACGCCCTCTTGCACTTCTATATAAAAAAAGGCGACTACGAGATAACTGAGGCAGTTCATAATCCAGGTTGACCGACTTTCCAGAAACTTTCCTTGGATTTATTGTTAATTTATAGTTCGTATCCAGCAGATACATACATCATTTGCCACTGGACGTTAAACAAGCAAAACTCATTTAATGAATCAGTCGATATTTCCATTCGTAATTACTAGACAATTTTATTGAATACCAGTTTATTATTACAAAATAAAAGTGAAAATAGAAAGATGTAACACACGGATAATGCTAATAATTATAATAACTTTATCTCCTAAATAAGTTTATTTTTTAAATACGTTTATTTCTTAACTAACTTTATTGCTTAAATAACTCTATTTTATTGAAATCTTCTAACGTAAGGTTTTTAAATCCATATGTAATTCTCGATATTTCAAGGGCAGGATCTACAATGGCCCAACTGCAACCTGGAAAGATGTTTTGTATAGCTCTTGACATAAACAGTATAAACTGTATCGTTATTTGGTATAAGTGTACATTAGTTGTCTTGAAATAGAAAGTGAAGTCCTTATCAGGTGAGCAACACTTATTTATGTTAACGGTTATATTCCGATATTTGAAAATTGAATGTTATAAAAAGGGAAAAGATGTGATATTTGCCTCTTTTATGTCGTTTCAAATATTGACTACTTTCAAAGATTCCGGGGAGTACTATACGAATATAATAAAAACTACAAATTCGGATTGGGCAAAAAGAATATTACACATGTAAAGCAACTTTTGTACACCTCATCTTAAATCCATTTGAAAAATATAAGGACGACAATATAAATGTATGTAAAAATATTTTCGGCACTCTTAATCCCAAAATAGTTGTAACATTTATGATTTCTTAACTTACAGGCTAAAGTGTGACCAAAACGGAAACTTTGAGGTGGCCTTTTTCGTGGTGTTCTTGAACTAAAAATACCAACAAAAGAATCATCTTGCATTTTCTGAAAAAGTAAGAAAAAAGAATGATTTAAAATTATGTACGTTATTGGTGGAAGAATATAACATTTACAGATTTACAGCTAACATTTTATCATCCTTGATTTTATGGGTTTTTTTTCGAGAAATTCTTTGCATGACCTGTATTTGCAGACCTCAAGGGGTCGTTGACTAATATTCCCATTTGTATGCGTCCGTAATGCAGGCGTCACACTATCCCGAAATTGACACCAGATGGCCATACGAATATGGAATTTTGAATTTCGCGCGAAGATGGTCCCGAACTTGTTTAAAAGCCAATCATCAGCCGAAGCAAGTACGATGCCTACAGAAGGTCACCAGAACCACACACGAAGGAACACAAGCAAAATCGGCTTTGATGGCATCGCAGATATCATTGATGATAAGGGCGATGGTGTTTGGAGCAATTCTGGAATTTCGAATTTCGCACGAGATGGTCCCGAACTTGTTTAAAAGCCAATCATCAGCCGAAGCAAGTACGATGCCTACAGAAGGTCACCAGAACCACACACGAAGGAAACACAAGCAAAATCGGCTTTGGTGGCATCGCAGATATCATTGATGATAAGGGCGATGGTGTTTGGAGCAATTCTGAAGTTGAAGGACAGGCTTGGATATTTGTCGCCGCAGTCCAGGTGTCGTAGAGTGATTGATAGCGTAAGTCGAGAAGGGAGGGATTGTCTGTACGAACACTTCGTACTCTCAATACGATATCGTATAATCATCGTGTCTCCTTCGTGTGTCCTGCGTATAAACGTCGTAATAAAAATTCACATCTTTGTGTTGCCTTCGTGTATGATTCATGTGCCATCGTGTGACTTTCTGTATGCATCGTACTTGCTTCGGCTGATGATTGGCTGTTAAACCAGTTCGGCAACATCTTCGTGCGAAATTCGAAATTCCATCTTCGTATGGCCATCTGGTGTCAATTTCGGGACAGTATGACACCTGCATTAGGGACGCATTATGGTATACCGTAGTTCGTTCGTCCGTCCGTCCTTCCGTACGTCCGATTGATCACCCGCCCGAATGGCAACACTTCGTACAATGACTCAAGTTTGCTTTTAACAATTCTCATAAAATTTTAACACCACGTAAAGATTAACAGACGTAAGCTCCCTTTCGATTTTGGTGTGTCGTTCAAGAGTACAAGAGCGAAAAACTATACACTGTTGTTGTGATTGATAAAAGAAAGCTCCTTTTCGATTTTGAATATTTTTGTTTGTCATTCCAGTATTATGGGATTTAATAGAGAAAACGGATTGATTAAAGAAAACTCCCTTTTGATTTTGAATGTTTCTGGTTTGTTGTTCCCGGGTTACATTACTACATGATTTCACACACTCCAAGGATCGGATTCAATATATACAACCTTTAAACATGTTTTTGAAGGATAGAACTATTACACAATGTTGATGTAGATTACAAAGAGGCAAACACAAACCATAAGTCGAAGAAAGACAGACACCATCATATCCAAAAAAGACTAACACACAGCCCATAAAATACCAAAGTTAAAGTATCACACATCACTAAAAAAACCGGGTCTGAACTCAGGTGTCCCGGAAGTGTAAGCAGTGTATGTTCCGCTAGTGGCACCCCTTGTAGTTCTTAATTGTAAAAATAGATTAAGTGGGTAGCTTCAATTTTTTTTTAAGTATTGTACAAAAATTATGATTAATTGAAATACTGGCTAAAATCACAGGCGCTTGTGGAATAGACCCCCTTTTTTCTATTCAATATGTATTGTTTTTATGTTACAGTTTTTTTTTTAGGAAATATTACTTAACATTTTAACTTATTTTCACTTGTTCTTCTTCTTATTCACACGATTTTACAATAACAGTAGTTTATATAAGATGCCCCTCTATTCTTATTTCAATGTGGAAAATAAGAATAGAGGGACATCATATATAAACAAGCTACTGCTTGTTATTTTTTTTATAAAATTTCACATGAAAGACCAAACAGTGCACTTCGAAAATGGCATCTGATATCCGGATTACTAATATATTTATTACGATAGTATGCCTGTATTTCAAGATTCACAGCGGACAAATTATAACAACAACAATAATGAATTTGAAGCGGTTTCAGATTATATATATATAGATTCTACCACTGCATCGAGTGTGATACGATATTTATCCACTCGAGACAGTTAAATTTTCAAATTTAAAACGCGAGGCTCGCCGAGCGTTTTAAATATTTAAAATTTAACTGTCGAGAGTGGATAAATATCGTATTACACGAGATTTGGTGGTGGAATCTGTTTCTCTAATGATTTTCAAACAATATGCAGGCAAAGTTATTCCTTCTTTTTGAATGATCTGCAAAAAGATGTGTTCTTTCTATGTGACGTCATCAGGCATGGTCGCCTTTTTTCATGCCGTCACAATAGGAAATTCAGAGGAAAGCAAGAAAATTCGACGTCATAATCGGATTTTAACCAATGAAGAACTGAGATCAAACGAACCACACGTTGATTAAATTTTTTTTATACAATGGGTGCAGAAAGGGATAAATTGACGAAGAATTAGAGAAAAGTTAATATATGTTTGCCATTCATATCATATGAATAAGTTACTTGCAATCTTGGTGTTGTTTTTAATTTATAAGGAAATCTCAGTTGACCAGGAGAATTAGAAAAACAACAACCAAGACACCCCCTCCCCCCCCCCCCCCCCCCCCAAAAAAAAAAAGAAGAAATAAAAACAACCAAAAACAATAAACAGAATCCGCATCATATATTTGATTATTGGGACTTCATCTTTACACATTGTTTAATTATCGTCTTAAATCGATTTGTATACTCTTTACATGTTAACCGAATATAAAAACGATATAAAAATTTCCCAAATTAGATATAAACTGTAAGAAGACATGAATATTTTATATGTGTGATTATTGTTAAATCTCATGTAGCTTTGACGTAAAGAATCTATTAATGACGCTTCAAAGATTGTCAGTTCTTAACTTTAAAAAAAAGACAAATACGTCTAGATAATTCCCTTAACTCAGACTTTAACAAATTTTCAAAATGAAATTTAGTTTACTTTTCAAAAGGAGGTCGGTAAGGCAGTTAAACCAAGGTGTTTAGATGTTGTATTTTTTTTGTTTTTTGTTGCGTGGAATACGCTTTTCGATACAAGTAACGAGGTGCACGATAAACACTGCTCTCTTAGCACATAAACAAGTATTGCTGTCTTAGCACATAAAAAAGCACTGCTGTCTTAGCACATAAAAAGCACTGCTGTCTTAGCACATAAAAAAGTACTGCTGTCTCAGCACATAAAAAAGCACTGCTGTCTTACCACATAAAAAGCACTACTGTCTTAGCACATAAAAAAACACTGCTGTCTTAGCACATAACAAAGCACTGCTGTCTTAGCACATAAAAAAGTACTGCTGTCTTAGCACATAAAAAAGAACTGCTGTCCGAGCACATAAAAAAGTACTGCTGTCTTAGCACATAAAAAAGAACCTCTGTCTTACCGCATAAAAAAGTAATGCTGTCTTAGCACATACAAATGCACTACTGTCTTACCACATAAAAAGGTACTGCTGTTTTAGCACATAAAAAAGTACTGCTGTCTTAGCACATTAAAAAGTACTGCTGTCTTACCACATAAAAAAAACACTGCTGTTTTACCAAATAAAAAAGCACTACTGTCTTACCACATAAAAAAGCACTGTTGTCTTACCACATAAAAACACTGCTGTCTTACCACATAAAAAAGCACTGCTGTCTTATCACATAAAAAAGCACTACTGTTTTATCACATAAAAAAGCACTACTGTCTTACCACATAAAAAGCACTACTGTTTTACCACATAAAAAAGCACTACTGTCTTACCACATAAAAAAAAGCACTGCTGTCTTACCACATAAAAAAGCACTGCTGTCTTACCACATAAAAACACTGAATACTTACATCTGATGACGGATGTCTTCTCATCTTGTCTACACATACAAGACAATACTTGTGTCTTTCTCCACTGTACTGACCACATTTTGTACATAATTGAGCTGCAAAGACGATATATAATGGTACAAAGGTACAAAATGTATTATTAAATGACATAATAAGTTTATAGGGACGACCGTCAATTTGAATATTCAAAATAACTTTTAAGTTACACAGAATTAACAGATGTGTATTGCAAAATAAACGCTTTGGATTTTTAATTTTTGATTAGTTCGAATTTTAACGGAACAAATGGCATATTCAATTGAGCAGAAAAACCAGTCTAATAAACTAACAACTTCTAAGCAGTATTTCATTTGTTACATTTCTAACAATTTCATATTCCAATGTAACACATATTAATATGAGGAACAGACAAACCTTTTAACCTATTTTGGAAAATCATTCTGATTGTTTTTGTAGATTATTTTGAAAGTTAGTGGGGTGATATGTGTGGAAAATTACGGGGTCAATATGTCTTTTATAATCTAGTAAGCTAGACAAGTTTGAAAAAGTCTGAAATTGGATACAATAATGAATTCCATAGTCAATTAATAACAGTCAATTAGTTTATATAAGTATTTCACGAACAAAAGAAACATAATAATAAACTTTTAACAATCATAACTAATACTATTCCATTGTATTAACACTTGTAATACTGATCAAAGCAAAGTAAAGAATTTCAATAAGTAAATCAGAAGGGTTGATATTATAAGAGTGCAGCGGTGCAGTCAACATATAATCTGCTCAAAAAGGCATACATTTATTATGTCTTGATAAATTTTCAAAAATTATGGAGCTTAATGACCTTTCTCTTAAATCAGTTTTGTTTATTGACTAGTTTCAAGCTCATAGTGTTTACTTAAAGTTATTATAAAAATGAATTAGTGTCAAAGATTATTTTACTGAATTTGAAAGTTGTTTTATTTCTAGAGACGAAAATAAGTTGATGAAAGTAACGAATAAATTAAAAATTACTGCCATTTTTCAGACATAGAACCGAAAGATTGACTAAATCGACAATCATTCCGAATATCAATACAGTGAAATACTCTAGTCAACGCAATATTATTGGATATTACATTTAATTCTTTATTTTCAATATTAGATCATCCCGCTTTGTAAAACATTGCATGATAATATGATCGGTATATTTTTATTCACTTCAAATAACAATATCTACTTACGGAATTTATATTTAGCCGAGAATTTCAGTCCAAAATTATCAAAATCAAAAGTATTATCCATAAGTAAGTCTCCCGCCATCTTTCGAGGTTTCTGTAAATTTCATACTGTTTTATTATTATCTGACATAAAAATCATTCCGCTTAAACTGAATTAGTCTCACAACAACCTTTAACAATCTGGATCAAATATATTCCTTTCTGTTTTACAGGACGAAAGCAAGGGCGATAATGCATTAATTAAAAAAAATACTCGACAAGCTCTTTATTTCAATTAACGTATCATTTAACAATTATAAACAGCTGAAATAATACACTTTTGATTTTCGGTCATACTATTGTTTTTGTCGTTAAAAGAAGAGTGCCAGGTGTTTAAAGATCAACGAATTGCAAGGGTTTACTTGTTGGATTATTTAAGATTTTAACGTATTGTCTTCCTAACATATGCAATAAGGTTGTTTGTCATTTGATAAACGGAACAAACAAAAGAAATGTTATTCAGCTATTTTAGGGTTGAAAAAAAAACAACTAATAATTGTAGGTTTTTCAAACGTATAAATTCTTACAAAAAGATAGTTAAAGGAATATGTATTTGTCTAATCATATAGCAAAATGCTGGAGTAAGGACTGATACAAAAGTTCGAAATACAGAGCTATTTACATTATAATCTCATCCTTTATCTTTGTTTTATTTACAAATTTCCAAACCTTTTCTATCCAACCTTTTTTGATAAAATAAAACCACATTAACTAACAGGAAACATTTTGATATAGGTACATTAGTTGGTTGTTTCTGAATCTAAATTGTCATTTAGAAACATAACACATAGTATGGTAAATGGTTGATTAACGTATATATCTTTCAAATGATAAAAAAAACCCAATTCCTATACATACCTTGTAACGGTCTTCACCGTTAGGCTGACACAATAGCATTAGACATACAATTGATTGATTGAATTATTGTTTGTTAAACGTCCAGTGACAAATATTTCTTGTGTCCTCAGGACGAGCACAAATTAAAAATTAATCAATACTGACAGGCAGGTTTAGTTTCTATACGAGGTATATAGAAGGCGGTGAAGGGTGGGAAATATGGCCTGCTGCCACTGGATAATGATGACATGCTGAATAGAAACAGCAATTTTGCCTTGCGACAGGCCACATACTGTCACCTCGTAGATCGTAGAGTGGTTGCCATGATTCTTTAACGTGAAGGAAGCGTGGCATTTGTACTTCACGAGGCATCGGATTGAAATTCCCCATTTCATGAATGAAATCAGTGTATTGAAATATGGACGTTATGGAAAGTAATGCCCAACACTCCCCCTTAGTTACTTCTCTCTTAGTTCGGTTTTATGGGCAATATTGTCATGAAGTTGGGTTGATCTTAACTGGAACTTTATATTAAATATACAAGCATTACATAAACTTCAATAAAATTCAATAAAATTCACTCATGAAATATCTGCATCTAAAATCTCCTTCGTTGTCGCCAATACACAAGTATGCATGTCAAAAGTTCGTATTGGAAGCACACACACAACCACCATATTAGAAGTGTTTTAACTACTAAACCATTTTCTTTCTAGTATTGTTGGATAATTCAGAAGAGCAGACCTACATTTTTAAAATAGCATATTCCACATTAGAGAGCGTTGGAGAGAGTTTAAACTTTTCACTTATATTTCAACATGCGAAAATGCAAACTTTGTTCGCAGGGTCACAGGTATATTTTAAATGATATACAGTAAACCATTTCAAAAAGATCCTAATGAGACGTATTTTAAGCGTCTAAGTAAGTCATGAACATTTTAAGATTTTTTGTGAAAAGAGCTGCAGATGCTTTTTTTTAGTTTAAACATATTTTATTTGCTTAAATATGCAAAAGGGATGAGACACAAGTTAATCAAACTTATGAAGTCTTCTCCCATGAACAATTTATAACAATAGAATTTTTTACAAAGCATGCATGCAAACAATACATTGTATATATTGGATATGTAAAAGATGATGTGTGATGATGTGAATGGTTGTACACAATATACATGTATATGCACTTTAGTGTGCTGTATTACACAATTAGAAACCTCTTTGACTCTTTAATAAACTCATATACATTCTTTACAATTCTTTCATTTTCATCATTAGTTAATGACGAATCACCGGAGGTTAAGATGTTCAAATTTAATAGAGAGTTCTCTGGTAACCAGTTCAGATTATTAGATAGTTTGATTCTTATATTCGTATAATTAGGACATTCAAAAAAGAAGTGAAATGAATCTTCACGCTTAGCACCACAGCTACAAGACGGATCTGTAATTATATTAACTCTGTTAAGATCATAATTCAAAAACGAGGCTGAGCATCTAAGTTGAGTCAAAATGATGTTGAGTTTACGATTGCCAAATTTATAATGTTTGGGTACTTAGGCTTTTGAATTTAGTTTAAGATTTTTTAATTCAGTTTTGAATTTACCTAAAGAGTCAATGTTGCGGGTCAGCACATTAAGGTTATTCCACAGTCGTATAGTTGAAGGTATGAAGGATTCTTGGGTCAATGAAAGTCTACAAAAAGGGTATATTATATCATTCCCATTACGTAAGGGATAAACAGCTGTACTTTGGATTGTTGGTGGAATTAAATTGCAAAGATAGGCTGGTGCATTATTATGTTGAATATTATAAAATAATTGTAACTTCCTCCTTTCTCTTCGTTCAGCTAGAGTTTCCCAACCAATCTCATCATAAATAATTCTACTACTAGTAAAAATAGGAAGACCTGTTACAATTCTGGCTGCCTCAAGCTGCAGCTGCTCTAATTTGTTACAATAACCCACACCCATATTATCCCAAACTTCACAGGCGTATTCGAGTAACGGTCTTATAAAAGTCAAGTATAGCTTTTCTAAGTTATTTCTACTTAATCTGTACTTTAGTTTTCTAAGTACATTCAAATGTTTCGATACATTTTTTATGATACTTTCCACATGAGTGTTCCATTTAGCATCTCTACTAAATGTAACACCCAAGTGTTTATGAAAATCTGTAACTTTAATATTCTTACCATTGAATATGAAATTCATTTCCGGAGTTTCAATGTATGAAAACAACATAATTTCTGTTTTTTCTGGGTTAAAGGACATCAGCCATTTCTTAGACCAATCGCTCAGCTCACTCAGGTCGTGACTGATCACTGATTTTATTTGTGACGTGTCACGACTAGAGTAGCTGAGAGATGTGTCATCTGCAAATAATCTACATAAAGATATCAAATTTTCAGCAATATCATTAATATAATTATATATATATTATAATTAATGAATAAGAGCGGTCCCAAAACAGAACCCTGTGGGACACCAGCTGAAATACTGCAAAGCTCTGACGACGATTGTTTAATAACAACTCGCTGTTGTCTGTTGTTCAGGTAACTTTTAAACCAATTCAGTAATTTCCCGTCCACACCGTATGACTTCATTTTATATAGCAATCCTTGATGCCAAACTTTATCAAAAGCTTTAGAAAAGTCACAGAAAACGAAACAGCTAATTTCTTTATTTTCTAGTGAATTTAAAATACAGTTGTAAATTTCTAAAAGCTGGTGAACTGTTGAACATTTTGGAAGAAAACCAGACTGGTATTCATATATTAACTTATTTCTATGTAGGTGATTGAAGACATGTTTATAAACAACTCGCTCCATTATTTTCCCTACACAACTTATAAGCGATATAGGCCTATAGTTAGATGGTAGAGAACTATCTCCCTTTTTAAAAAAAGCAATTACATTTGCAGTCTTCCAGCTGGTGGGATATTTACATTGTTGTAGGGAT
Source organism: Mytilus californianus (assembly GCF_021869535.1). NCBI lineage: Eukaryota > Metazoa > Mollusca > Bivalvia > Mytilida > Mytilidae > Mytilus > Mytilus californianus. The sequence continues at coordinate 28,094,893 of NW_026262690.1, read as the reverse complement.
TTATTAAATATTATTTTTAAAGGAATTGCTATTTTTTCAGGACACATTTTCAGCATTTTATGACTTATGACATCTGGACCAGATGCCTTATTAGGATCTAAAATTTTAATTATATCAACTATTTCATATTTTTCAATTACTAAATCATTTAAAACAATATTGGTTCTTGGTTCAACTTCAGGGATGGGAACACCTTCCTCCTCTAGGGAAGAAATTAGACTAAAATATTTATTCAACAGATTACATTTCTCGTCGTCTCCGTACACTACATCTTCCATACTTTCATCGTGAATAATATTATTAAGTGGTGGTAAATCACCAGAACCCTTATTGGATTTCATAAGCATTTTCATTATCTTCCAATAAGTTTTAGGGTTAGCCACGTTATTTAAGATGATATTATCCAAGCTTCTTTCAAATTTTTCTTTTGCAGCTTTTTTCAAATTATTTACTTTATTCCTCTGCTTTTTGTATTTATTAATGTCAGAATCTTTTTTAGTTTTTAAGGCGTTTTTACGAAATCGATCTCTTCTGCGGATTTCTTTCCTTAACTCGTTGTCAAACCATGGTCTGTCATTGTTTCGTATATAAACATGTCGAGTTGGGATGCTCTGCCTTGCGATGTCAAGGATTTTTTGAGTAAATGTATTGCACATCTCGTCGACATCCTCAACATCAGAAAAAAGTGCATCCCAACTGACAGAATCAAGTCCGGAAGAAAATTTTTTTAAATCTGCTTTATCGTACAACCAAATTTCTCTTTTGAATGATTTGGATGCAAATCTCGGACATTCTAAAAATATTAAAGAAGCATCGTGATCACTTATTTCCGACGGTAATTTAAGTACGTCGGCAACAGAATATTTAATTGTGTCGCTGATTATTATCGGGTCTAGTAATGTGCAACTGTGTCCAGTCACCCTTGTCGGTTTATTTATTACATTTTCTAAATTAAAAAGATTCATTGTATCATATAATTTATTATTATGGATTGAAAATAAATCAGAGTTCAAATCTCCTGTTATCACAATATTCTCGCTTAGTTGGTAACTCAATCCCAGCGAATAATTAAGTCTTGTCCAATAGTCATTGTCCGTCCACTCAGGCCTATAAGTACAACAAAGAAGAAATGACTGACCTTTACCTTTAATCTCTACCCATATTGTCTCATCAATGTGGTTTTCGAGTTCACCTTTACGTACGACGGATATATCATCCTTTACATAGATGACAATGCCTCCGCCGGCACTGTTACGATCCTTTTGGATTATATTCTTTGAAAATGAGGAAAGCTGCAAATCGTCAATGTTAACACTTGGATCCAAATGAGTTTCAGTTATAGTTAATATATCAAATTCGTCAGTAAAGTTTTGGAGAAAATTAAGCTTATTTCGTAGACTACGTATGTTTATGTTACATATGGATAGTGAGGTTTCATTTATGCTAGTAGAGTCAGTTATAATATCTATATTCGGACCTGGATTAGTCTCAATATTTCCTATAATTAGGATGACATTTAAAACAAATAGCAGAAAAACAATATCTATATTCGGATTTAAGCTCTGGAGAAGTGAGAGAGAGACGACGAGTAACGAGCATCTGAAATTGGTAAGTAATATTTCTTTTAAAGAGCTATCACTAGTTCGTGAGTTAAAGCTGCCGAGTCTAAAAGTGCATCTACATAAGTTAAATAACCCGATAGCTGCCCTATATTGTTCTATACAATTACCCATTGGGTTTTATCATAGAAATCATAATACATATAATAAGGCAGCAAAACGAAATATATAAATCACAACAACCACACACATCATCACATATAACTGAGGAAAAATTCAAAAAAGACAAATAAAAGAAAAATATACAAAACAAAAGAAACAAGGTTTGGAATATGAGAGAAAGCATTTGTATTTGAAATGGGAAATGATTTACTACTTGAAGACTTCGAACTTTTTTTAAAAAGCATTATACTGATATGTTGTTACGTGTAAAATCATATGGTTATGGAAGTTTACAAACTTCTTACCTAATTGCATTTAAGGATTATTGATTGATTGAGAAGAATTTATTAGTTCTAAATAAAATATTAAATTAAAGAAGTTAAATAAGTAAAAAAAGGAAACACCTATAAACTCAACATTTATGCATAGAGCCACGCAAGATGAAAACAAATACTACAAGTGACATCAATACAACAAAATACATCATATACATTACATGGTGCAGTACAGACAAAAAATAATAATAACAGCGATATAGCTACATTCGTATATGTAATTGCGAATTCAAATTTCAAGAAGTCTTTAATATTTTAGGACTTTCTAGTCAAACGCACCCGAATTTAAATAGATAACTTCATTCTCAGTGTCAATTAACGTCAAAAGAGGCCGTAAGGGTTTACAGTATAAAATAACTGCTTCAATTTTTTAAAGTAAAGCAGGTTTTTTCATCATTAATACGTTTTGATAATAATATCTTCTTTTATATTTCAATATCATTCAAAAGTGTTCAATATAGTTGTTCATACTTAGGTATTTGTTATCATAAATTTGAAACAAAAACCCAAGTATACGTCAGTGAACTGCATGTTTTTGCATGGTTATAACATTTTGTTTACATAAATCTTTAAAGGTGGAGGCATCTGAAGTTTTCAACAAAAAGAAGTCATATTACATTTATCATCACAGCTGTAAACTCTATCGGGTTTACAAAAATGTTTTATTAAATTTAGATTATTTGTATTGATTTTATTTAGGTGAGAAAAAAGCATTAAATATGAATAAAGTTTTTATTTTTTTTATTAAAGGGTACAAATTTTCACTGTTATATCCAGTTTAAAAAAAGGGGGGTATCACATATTATGTGTTTTTTCAAATGTATTTAGTCACTTAGGAACTTAAACAGACATCGTCACAATACGAGTTTGAAAATTATACTTGAATTGTCAAGCCTGGAATTATTAATATCAGTGGAAAAAAGAAATAAGTTGCAATTGTATGTACAAGTGAACAGGGGAAAGAGAGTGTGTTGGATAAATGATGTAACTAGCAGTTGATTGAAATTATTCAGATAACTAAAACAAAAACAAAGAAAAAAGCTTTAGTTGGATTAGACCATCTGTCTACTACTGAAATTTTCAAGTTCAGACAAACCCGTTTATGGTATTAACGACGGAAAGTCAATATACATTGTATAGCAATTATTTCAACAGCTCAAACTAGATAAGAAAAACAGTTATGTTTTGTTCAAACAGTTTTACTCTCCATTATTAGACTGTTGTGAGTTATTAACTTCATTTGTTTCTGGACTCCTATCAGTATCTGAACGTTGTTGGTTAGGTGATTCGGTAATGCCCCGTTCGATGTCAGAGATGTCATCAAAGCTATTTATCAGTTCCTTTCTACTTTTTTCAGCCCTTTTAACAAATATACGACCATCTGAAGTCCAATAGGCGTGTATTTGGTTGTTGTATTTCATCTGGGATAGTTTTTTTGTCAGGTCTGTTCTGAATTTGGTAAGATTCTCAGTTATGAAAATACCATCTTCGTTGTGTTTCAGATATTTTTTGTTTGTATATACCATGTCTCTAGTACGGTAAGACATAAATCTAACAATGACTTGACACTTGCCATATTTAGCTTTACCAATGACGTGACTTCTACTAATATCGTTAATAGAGAGGTCGAGGCCAAGTTGGCTGTTGCAAATACTTAGGATTTTGTCATCCGTATTGACTGGGTGAAGAATTTTTCCGTGTCCGTCAACTGGTACTTGGATGTTATGAAAGCGGAGACTGGTCCGACGAGAGTACTGCTCTTGGCTTTCTAATCTACTATCTATATCCTTGGTTTTTTTATGGAGTGCCTCAAGCTCCGAATCCCAAAGGTCCAAAATTCTAGAATTTTCCTTTAACTGAGTGTCTATTTTATTTATCCATATGAATTGTCTACATATTTTTTCTGTGTGGTCATTTATTTTGGCTTCATGTTCATTGACAGACTTTTTAATTGGTTCGACGTGTGCTGCGATGCATTTTTGCACTTGTTCTTCAATTAGTGGAGTTAAGGTTTCACTGATTTTTTCAGCCAATACTGGAATTATTGTGTTGAGAACATCTGGACTGGTGAGTGCTTCAATGACCTTGTCTGTAATGTTTTTACGTGTTGCTGGTGTCTTTTTTTCGATATCTCGTAGGTCGCCTATGGAGTTGCGACGCCTAATCTGTCGTGTATTTTGCTTTTGGGTTGCAGGGAGGTTATCTGGACTATCAGGGTTACACCTTTTGTTCATATTCAGAGATGGTGAATTAATAATAGGTTGTGAATTCGTTACCAAATGGTCAGAACTGTGTTCACTTTCTTTGGCCATGGAGGTCGCCATTGTTATTGTTTTGATTAGAACCCGTTTCAAAAGCGTTTCAAAAAAGTTCTCAAATGATATTGATTTGTAAAATATTACGAAGTTTTTACATTACATATATAGTCTGTTAGCTATGTAGCAAGTTTCGTCATCTAACTTTTACGTTATCCAGCTTAATATCCCATTTGTGGTTAGATATATTTTACACGTCCATAGCTGATAAGCGCATGCCCTAAAATGATGCTTGACAGTCTTAGGAAGGTAAACTTTGTAACCTAAAATTAACTCTCTCAATGGACCAATCAATGATCTTAGATCTTAGATACTCAATACAAGCGTCAAAACAAAATGAATACGAGAAATTATGAATTCTTCAATTAATCGAATCCATTAACTGTTACATATTACTCTCAACAGACCCGTTTCATACACATACTCATTAACGAAATTTTCTTCAATACACAGAATGATGACCATACTAATTGTAATGGTTATTTTAGATGAGTCTTTTTCTGATGAATCGGAGATCCAATTTGATTGACGTATTAAACTATCGATATACTTACGTGATAGTGTTGAAGATGAAAGCCCGTTACAACATTCAAATTATTACCAAAAAACTATATTTTGAATTAGATTACTTTATTTCAAATGAAGGCCACCCAGCATTCCAACACGAACAAATGAACAAACTCTCATTATTGAACCAACCTTCTGACGTTCATCACTCAGAAATTGATAATTTACTTGAAATCATAAGCTTACCAAAAACTGAAACCTTCCTTTCACTTTTCAGTCTTCCGCATGCGGAGTTTGTCACACGTTCCAACTTTAAACGTTCTATTATATTTTCATTCATATTATACTGCCTCAAATCTTAAATTCCCATATGAGACATTTGTATATCACAATCAGTTACGAGTATACAAATATATATATTGTTTTTTTATCTTATTTTATTTTTTGTATTCGTACTATATTTGAAAAGGAATAGAGGAACAAAAGATGTGTTAATCAAACATATATTACACAGATTCATCGCCATTGAAGCGGACAATGCGATATCAAGATTTTTGTTATCAGATTTTGAGAAGCTAGTATTACAATATTACAAAACATGTTAAATTTGAATAAGATCGATGAACGAAGTATACAAATGTACCGTTTCAAATACCTTGAAAATGTAAAATTAACATTATAGATATGTAGATTGCAGAAAAGTTAGGGAAACATTATTTTACTTTGTAACTTAATTTTGGTGGACTTCAAATTCCCGATTGTACTAGTTCTTTGGTGATCAGCTTTTTGTTAATGACGTGATTTCTAAGACTAAAGTATCAAGTGTGCAATGCCAAAATAAATATATAGTAACGACAAAAATTGGGAACATATTAAGTTTTCAAATCTGTATAGCAATACAAAATTAGTTATATTTTGATAACATATACAGATCTGAAGAGTCCAGCAATTTCCGTCCGATTGTTACAGTTTATTCTTATGCGTTGTATCAGTACAGGGGTTGAGCGCTCACAAACATGTCCCCCTCCCTAGCAATCAGTATCTACTAGTATCTGACCCATGTTAGGAGCCCATAGTTCATTTGATGTCTTTTTGTCGTTGGTTGCAGTCTGCCTGAACTGTTTTTAGATTAATGTTGCAATATAAATCAGACCGTTTGTTTCTTTTACAAATCTTTCACAATTTGTCATTCCTTTTTTTTAACTTACAATACGGTATGGGTTTTTTAGCTTACAATACGGTATGGGTTTTGCTCTTTGCTCATTGTTGCATGCCGTACAGCGACCTGTAGTTGTTCACATCATTGTTTTTATCTAGGGATACTTGAGTCATTCATACCATTGGCAATCATTACACATTGCCTTATAATGTTCATTTTCATACACTTACTTCAATCAGTATCTACTAGTATCTGACCCATGTCAGGAGCCCGTAGTTCATTTGATGTCTTTTTGTCGTTGGTTGCTGTCTGTTTTAACTGTTTTAGGTAAATGTTGTAATATAAATCAGACCGTTTGTTTCTTTTACGAATCTTTCACATTTTGTCATCCCTTTTTTTTAGCTTACAATACGGTATGGGTTTTTTAGCTTACAATACGGTATGGGTTTTGCCAGAAGTTCATTACTAGAGCTTGTAATGGACTTCTGGTTTTGCTCATTGTTGCATGCCGTACAGCGACCTGTAGTTGTTCACATCATTGTTTTTTATCTAGGGATACTTGAGTCATTCATACCATTGGCAATCATTACACATTGCCTTATAATGTTCATTTTCATACACTTATTTCAATAAGAAATACACCAGTTATAAATGATCAAAATGCTGTATTAGTGAAAATATCCATGTATTTAGCGTATTTGATAAATATTCAAACAGATAGACGTTACTCAAATGGAAACTATATAGTTCGTGATAGAATAATTGATGTTGCACTATTTATACAAAACCATTCAAAGAAATGAATAAAATTGTGTTAAAATTTCACTTTCAGATATATTTTAATTGAGACATCTCATATCTCTGTTAACTTCGAATTAACGCCCCTTTTCATTTCTAGATCATTTAGAAACAATTAGTCAAACAAATATTTATCCTCAGCCATCATATCCTTTTTGTAAATCTTATATTGCTAATGATTTATGTTGTTTTCAGTTTCTCTTTTTCTGTATTTCTTAAAAAAGAAGTGAAAAATGCAAAAAATGCAAAAAAAAAAAAACAAAAAACAAAAACAAAAAAACAAAACAAAAACCGTATTAATAGTTTTTCGAGGGCAATAACTCTTATAAGAATTTAGCTAGATGTATCTATGTCATTATTACGACAAAGTAATGTCGTTATTACGACACAACAATGTTGTTATTATGTCTTTGTATGTCGAAATTACAACATAAATCATATTTCAATGTGGCTCTAACCGGCTTCCGTAGAAGTTCATACAGCATTTATCTATGTTGGTGCAAGAGGAATGAAGATAAAAAGAAAACTATAAATGTTTGACCATATACAGAACAAAAATGTTCCTGAATTAAAATATAGTCCTGTCCCTCTAACATTCAAAGTATTGCACAATATCGCTAGCTAGCGAAATGATTAATTTTTTTAGTATCCTGCAGGTTGTCGTTCACTCCTCAAATATTTATTCCATCTACAATTAAACATAAACATTAGCTCAGTCTTGGCCTTTCAATTCTAAAACTAGACATATAAATTCAAACCCAAATCTTAATTGAACAAAAAAAAAGGCATTAGAAATCTAGACCCAAGGCTCCGTGTTGAAGGCCGTACTTTGACCTATTATAATAATTGTTTACTTTTTACTAGGGATGTCAACTCAGTGAAGATTTACTAATCGAGTACTCGTTGGATTTACCGAGCGATACTCGAGTACTCGCTCGAAAAAACATCTGCAAAATGGAAACACATACCCATTTTACGTATTGTGGGACGTTGTCTTATGGACGTAAAACCCGCAACATTATTACCCAGGACTAGATAATAGTCCAAAGAATTTTAAACCACAATTAATAGCTCATTTACTACATGTACTAATTATGTAAATTGGCAATAATCTAATCAATTAATTAATAAACATCTATAGAAAAACGATTACTCAAACAATAGTATTTGGTAATCATAAAAATTACATTTAATGACAAACAAAGAGGTGATGATTAGAACTTGCTGATGCCTTTCACCATTTTCTGAGGGTCGACACAGGGTGCAACGAATTTGTTCTTATTAAGAAATATTATCTTGTCAACTTTTCCTGTGACGAATCGATTTCTCAACATTGTTACGTAACTAACAGTCCTGTTAATGAAAATATTTGCTCTGATGGTACAGAGGAGGTGGAATGACAAATAAAAGATTAGCTAAAAGTGTAAGCCTTGGAAAAGTGCCCTTGTTCATAGCCTACCTATGTTCGGAGGAATTTTAAATGACAATTAAACGCAAACATTCGAAACGTATTATAATTTTGATTAATATTTAATTTCCCTGGAGGCGCTCTTAATAAAAATATCATTTCTCTAAGAAGGCAACAACATTCTAACAGGAAACCGATTAGTCGAGTATCATTTTGGTATTCGATACTCGGTACTACCGAGCGATACTCGAGTACTCGTTGACATCCCTACTTTTTATACATTGTGACTTGGTAGAGAGTTGTCTCATTGGCACTCATACCACATCTTCTTATTTCTACCTAAAGGAAATTTATTGAATTTAGAATACACGTCTCCTTATTCTTTACATTTACATTCTATTAAGATATCAAAACGATTCTAAATACAGGTAAAACACACATCGACATCATTCTCGTTTCTCTCCATCACTCTTTCTTTCACTTTTCATGTATTTCAGTTAAGCTTCGTAATATTACCGTTGTCCTTATTGTATAATACATACTTACTTCAGTGTTACTGTAAAATGCGTGTCCGCATGAACTTTCTTTCAAAAGATAATCCTTTATCTTATCAAAATCTTCAGAAATGTACTGCTTTTGAATTATTGTCTTCCCGTACTCTTATTCGCCGATAGCTTTTCCGTATGCAGCTACCTTAACATAGAAACATCTTCAGTTCTTCTGCAACCACAACCACACAGCGCAAATCGGAGGGAAACACCGTGATGGAAGAAAGGGTACGCAAACTTGGAAGTTAGGAAGTGTTAATTGATTCTGAAAGAAAAAAAATCATACACCAAATAATTCAACAGCTGTTATCACGAAGAGTAACATACAAAAGAAACGCTTGGAAAATGTATATAAAAAAATCAAACATCGCTTTTGTAACGGGGCTCTATTCTGCATGTGTGTATTTTGATTTGATTTTTGATTTTTGGTGTTTTAACGCCACTTTTAAGCACCGCTTTTGAGCTATTTCCTGGCGGCCAGTTTTTATTGGTGGAGGAAGCCGGAGTGCCCGGAGAAAACCACCGACCTTCGATAGGAAAACTGACAATCCTAGTCAATTAAGATTGGAGTCGAGTGCACCCGCACGAGCGGGGTTCGAACTCACAACCTCAGTGTTGACTGGCTAGTGATTACAGTAGTAACTACTTAGACCACTCGGCCACCGAGACCGCCTGTGTGTGTTTTGTAACTTGTCATTATTTCGGATCTATGTATCCGGGATCGATTAATCCATGTGTTGGACGTTAACATAGGGAACCAGCTATAATGTAAATGTTTCTCCATAAGCTAACTACTGTCTATACATAAGTCTATTTAATGTTCACATGTTTAATGGTTATAGATCTTCATATAACAGTACATGCATTATACATAATAAAATGCTTCGCCGAGCGCAGCCTGATACGACCGCAGAGGTCGAACCCTGAACAGTTGGGACAAGTTTAGACACAATATTCAAGCTTGATACTGTCTGAATTTGGATTGTGATCAAATTTTTGACATAATATAGGTTTCTGACACAAAATAAATGTGGTAAAAGATCTTAAAAACTTAAAATGGAACATTAAATTTACCAAGTATGGTCTGATATCCAAAATCTAACAACATGGTTAGATTCAGCATATAAAAAAAAAACAATAAAAATTTTAATTTTAGTTGAAATCAAACAAAGTTTAATTTTGAACCCTTCAAACCTTAATATGGACTAATTTCAAAACAGGGCCCAAAATAAATAATCTAAATGCACAATAAGATTCAGCATATCATAGAGCCGCAATAATTCAGTTTTTGATGAAATCAAACAAGTTAATTTTGGACCCTTTGGACCTCAATGTAGACCAATTTAAAAATGGGGCCCAATATCCAAAATAGTAATACAAGGTTAGAACCCCAAAAATTAAAGACTTAATTCAATCCCATTGAAATTGGTTAAAAGATTTGTATTTATTTTCAATTGAAGATTTCTTGCTATTGCGTAGTACTGTGCTATTGCGCAATACTGTGCTGTTGCACAATACTTAGTTAATCTGTTATATATAATAATTTACACACCCTGTTTGGTGTGTATCTCCTGTTATATCAGTATATGTTGCTTTTATATAAATCAGAAATAATCAATGTAAATGGAAACATTTTGTGGAAAAAAACAAAAAAAATTATGAAAAAATAAATTTCCTCCAAAAATGTGTCCCCCTAAAATTTTTTTTTTTAAAATCTTGCAGAAAAAAGTATGAACCTCAAAAAAATATTGAAAAAAAATCCCCCTCCTACAAAATATTTTTCAAAAATTTTGAAGAAAAAAAAAATGAACCCCCAGAAAAAAATTTGTAAAAAATCATCCCAAACTCTTTGACCCCCCCTCCCGATTTTTTTTGAAATTTTGAAGATTATTTTCTTTTCAGGAAAAATGTACAATTTCAGAGAGTTTCATAAACTTTAACACAAGTTATTGTCTGGAAACTAGAAAAATGCTTGTTTTTGCCCCCTTTTTTGCCCCTAATTTCTAAACGTTTGGGGCAATTACCCCCACACTCAATCCCAGCCTTGCATATATACAACATATGAACAAACTATAAAAATCAGTTGAAAAGGGCTTAACACAAAGCACAGAAACAAGTAACACAAACACAGAGTGGACGTGGCATGGTACTTATACATCCCCACAACAAAAAGACTCTTAGTACAGAACTGAGAGTACTCGCAGTTACTGACAGCTAGTTCAAAGCCAATAACAACTAATTGAAAAATCATGCATCTAAGACTAAAATTGTTTATTAAGACTTCGGCAATGAAACATGATAATTAAGTAGCAGGCAAAGTTTTTCACTGAATGAAATCCTTTTTTGTCAATTACTAGTATATGTTATTGATTCGTAATGAATAAAATAATGTGAAAACAATGTAAAAACAAATCGTGCATAGAGGACTTAGTTTAGTATATAAACATGCGTTGGTTCAATAATTTCCTTAATATTGTACATGTAATTTTAAGAAACTCGTTTCATATGACTTTAAATGTACTGTTATAAGGATTGTATCGTAGAGGAGACTTGATACGTATGTTTTACGTACTTTGATCCAAAGAAATATACTAGGCAACAAAAGAAACGATACAATATTATAATAAGATGTGGTATGATTGCCAATGAAACAACTGTCCATCAAAGTTCAAATGAAGTTACTGTAAGGCAATCATGAATCTTCGCAAATGAAATTGGTGTTTTTCATTGGATAATTAAACAGTGTTTCCTATCTATCATATTTTATGATAAATTGGAGTCCAGACTTGTATATTGTCACTTTTGTTGACTAGTATATATATTTAAGCTATCAAGTTTCGCCTTATCCAGCGTGACCTATAAAGGCTAAAAAAGATCAAACGACAATTGTGTTTTCACCGTAGAGGTAAGTAAATTACAAACGTTTATTCTAAGGACACCGTTAAGCTGACTGACAACCAATTGAAAAATATATAAAGACACAAGCAATCATAAACCCAATACTAAAAAGATTTATACATCAAATAAATACCTTGAATCACAAGGAATTTCAATGCATAATACAGTCATATATATCAGAGATTTTACCCAAGAAATTAACATTGATGTACCTAAAACTAAAATCTAAAAGATGTAAAAAAAAATAACAACTAAAGACTTGAACAAAGAAGGTTTTAAGCAACTTTTATTCGGAATTGATCGAAAATAAGATAAAAACAAGAATTAGAGAACTTACCAATAGAAAAAGTTCGATGACTTAATTTACCCGGAATCAAGGAATATGTCTTTCCTCTTAGCCCATTAGGTTCAAGTGAAAATTGAACCATACTTTCAAATGGGAACGTTGGTTTTAATGAAAACAAAAAAATATTATTGACACACAATTATTATCTATTTTTTTATTTGTATTCATTTCTTATTTACCTGTTGTTTTTTTCAATATGTCACCAAATTCTATGTTGAGTATATTAAAGCAAACACGCTTAATATTACCGGCAGATAAACAAGCACACACAACTGACTTGCATTCATTGTGTGCAATTAAAAACTTTAAAAAACCTATGTTGATTGATATAGACCAGTACAACAATTTACAGTTGTTTAAACTAATATAATTATATAGCCAAATGTTGTGTTGAAAATTAGATAAATAAAGATGTTGCTTCCTTCATGTCATTTATAGATCCGGTATGTGACCTAGCTAGATTTCCGATTTAAGGAGGATTGTCACTGGAATTAACCTTTCATTGAGGAAGTACGTCTAAACACTTTAGAATTGTTTCATACATACAGTTTCCTGTTTAACACATTGATTTTTATATAAGATTTGAATTTCTATACATACACGACTTCTGTAATGGTGTTGACGTTTTAAATAGAGGTACATTTCCATGTTCAGTTAAAAATCGTTTATTTGAATGTAAAACTTTTTATTTAGGAAGTATTTATACTTCTTTACTATATTTCACTATTATAGAAAACAGGTATTTAAACAATTTTAGTCGAATGAGATGACTAACATTTGTATGTTATGCATAATTAGTATTTAACTATATATTTGAAATTTGTCAAAGGGTTTTCGGGTCGAGGTCGTGTCGTAAAGTTTGGCTTCGAAGGACACAATAGAATATCCGCCATGTAGGTAATTTATCCGTCATTTTTTAAATTTTGATTATATTCTCCTTGACTGCCGTCTCATTCTTAAAAAAATATATAGGTTTTGATAATATTGATTTTTTTCTATCCACCCTAAGATTCGCATTGGACCGTTTGCATTTTACTTCATCAGTTGAACATAGAGTTGAACATGTACATAGTTTGCGCTGTTTTAAAAAAGAATATTTTCATATTTTAACAAAATATTCCTTCTATGGAATTCAAAATATAACTTGGCTTTCAAAGTCATTCATTAATTTTTCCATGCTTGACGGTTTGGATATGGCTCATGGCAGCGGCCAAGTTTGTGATACAGATATAATCATATTTCATTCAAGTCATTAAAATAAAACTTAATCCCGAGTTATGCAATCTTTTGTCATTTTCTTGTGTTTTTGTTTAGTATTCCGTTTTACCCAAGATGTGAATTGTGAAATGTTAACCTCTCTCAAATCTATTAGGAACTGCCAGGAGAACTGTATGGCTATTTACCAAGATACAGTTTTTGACAGTTCTTACCGTGAACTCTTTCTGATAGTTTTACCCAGAAACAGATTATGACAGTTTTATCTCTAGAACAGTTTTGGACAGCCATATATAGGAAATTGTTTATCTATTTAATTAATCTAACTCATTTTAAATAATTCATTTTATTCGTTAATTTATTTATTTACAAATATAACGGTTTATATAGAAAAAAAAAACAACACTTTATAAATTGTATGCGTCTAAAGCACGTTTTGGGATTTACCTTCATCAGGAAAAGTTCAAAGCCGAATATTTGAGAGCCAATGCTGTATAAAAACCGAAACAGCTGAAGAGCTGTAGTGTATATCAATAATGGACCTGAAAATAATAGCCTAATACAATTAACAAGAAACGGAATAGAGAATTGAGAAAAAATTAATAAAATAAAGTAAAAAAAAACCCAAAAAATGAAATACTGTAATAATAATAATAATCTTTATTCTCATAAACCATAAGTTACAACGGTCAATAGGTCGTTATTTAGAAATGAGGCTGAACATCGCAGCTGAGTTAAAATTATACGCAATTACCGCGGACCATACATGAAATGCTTAGGTACAGTCTTTGTTTCGTCAAGTGTACGGATAGAATTATCAAGTTTGTTCCATTCTCTGATGGACGATGGAATAAATGCAGATTTTGTTAAGGATAGTCTACAAAAGGGGGCTATTAAATCATTGCTATTACGCAGTGGATAAATAGTTGTACTTTGTACAGTTGGTGGAATTAAATCACATAAATATTGTGGAGCGAGACCATTGACTATCTTATAAAATAATTGGGATTTTCTTCTGTACCTCCTACTGTGTAAGGAAGACTTGTAATAAATCGTGTCCGTACTGACTACATCAAGCTGATACATAAACAATGTAGATATCTATTTCTTTGCGTATTTAAATTAAATACCACAATTTCCTTTTCATAAGAGTCAGCAGAACGGGGTAAACAATGGAGTTGTTAAGTTATTGTAGTAACTGTTATATTCCATTACTCCACGAGTGAACTGAGAGATCGATTACGAGGAGGGCCTGAATTATTGCGTTTTTATTGTGGTGTGAATTGAGAGCATATGTAAAAGTAATTTACGGAGAGATTTGCGACATAGTATGATTATTCAAAGATGTTTAGAGACTATAATGTTGTTAGACAATCAAAGTTCACTAACGAAGCTGTCATACAGTGAATTTGAGAGAATATTGGAAGACTTCTGGCGTGAAATTAATTCATGGGAATTTGGTTCTACTCTTTGATAGGTCGAAAATATAGTTTCACCTTTAAACCATATATTGTGTTGAACCTCAAACTTATACGAACAGGTGTTAGATATGTCCTTAATTTGCTGTATAAAATGTGATAACAGGGGAAGGGAGATGAGGGTAAAACCCATTATAAGAATAGATTATGACTAATGTACTGTTAGAATGGCCTACTTTTTTTGGAAATTTCTCAAACAGATTTTTGTCATATACCTGACTTGTTACAACTTCTTTCCATGTTGTCCGGTTATAAATATAAAACTTATTAAGAAATTAGAGTTTCACTCCCCGAGACAAAGTTGACCTAAGATGGATTTACTCCCCCAGACAAAGTTGACCTTAGATGGATTTACTCCCCCAGACAAAGTTGACCGTAGATGGATTTACTCCCCCAGACAAAGTTGACCTTAGATGGATTTGGCTATTACATAGATCCTTTTTGGTCGTATAGCTCTTCTTCTGTGTCGGTACCTATACATCCTTGGCTGTCAAATATTTGGCTTTGAGCGTTCCTGATGAAGGTAAATCCAGAAAAGACCTAAGCTTAGGACGCATAAAGTTTTTAAAGTGTTATTTTCATTTTTTTTAAAGTTCCGTTTCCTAGAAAACTATGACAAATATCACTGATATTTCATCAGTAGGGCTTATTCCTGTTTTAAAGTAGGGTCACTGTGACTCGAGAGGATAAAATAAGTGAAGAGTTTGGACTTGTTTTTTTATTTTTTTTCTGATTTCGCTCAACTTCCCTAGATATCGTCACTTGTGGAAGATAAATGACAATTTGTAACTGTAATATAACTGAAGTGGACTTACAAAGTTTAAGTACAATCCCTTAATATTTCCTTATTCAAAAATAGTTGACAAATCCTACAAAAAAATCATGTCACAAAATATATCTAATGATATTATCATACTGAACATGAAATATTTATTTCAGGTTGCAAATACGACGGAAGATAAATGAACTTGCACTTTCGAAAGTTCTATTTAATCTTGATACCTAGCTTTAACCTGATTTGTCGAATCTTTCTATTACATTCAACCAACCACAAAAGATTTTTTCTTGAAAGCTAAAAAAAAAAAACCAAAAAAAAACACTTTCTTTGCACTGAAAATGATGACTCGATCAGTGGTTGTTTATTTACTTCCTTTTATTGTTTTTTTTATATTAATTCATAGAAAGTGTATCCATATAGTTGTTTTTTTCTTTGAATAGAATAAACTATGAAACCTTTGTATATTGTCAGCTGCTGTAGTTGGCACGGTTAGTTAGCTAACTTCTGAAGTTACGACTGGTTCTTAATTGTGGTTTTAGTAACAATGATATGAATGTCGTGTGTCGTATGTAAGTAACAATGATATGTGTGTCGTGTGTCGTATGTAAGTAACAATGATATGTGTGTCGTGTGTCGTATGTAAGTAACAATGATATGTGTGTCGTGTGTCGTGTGTCGTATGTAAGTAACAATGATATGTGTGTCGTGTGTCGTATGTAAGTAACAATGATATGTGTGTCGTGTGTCGTGTGTCGTGTGTGGTTTTAAGTAACAATGATATGTGTGTCGTGTGTCGTGTGTCGTGTGTGGTTTTAAGTAACAATGACATGTGTGTCGTGTGTCGTGTGTGGTTTTAAGTAACAATGATATGTGTGTCGTGTGTCGTATGTGGTTTTAAGTAACAATGATATGTGTGTCGTGTGTCGTATGTAAGTTAGAATTAATCTATTTATCTATAAATTTGTTTCCTTTTGTTTATTGTTGTATTGTGTACTAAACAAAAACATAGTGTTTTATTCCAAAACTTTGCTATGATGAAAAACTTGGCAATGATGAAGAGTATTCCAGGAATATATACCATGATATCATACTAAAATTTCAACGGTAATCAAATGTATATAAACTGATAAAAGCTTATTAATTAATACAATGACAAATTGGCTCCAATTTGAAATATGGTAGACGTTTATTATAAACTATTCAACCGGAAGGTAAGTTCACAAAAAGTTGATTACAAATTTGACATTTTATTTCAATAATGCTTTAGCTAGAAAAGGTAATTTGATAATTTACGACTGGGATAAATGTTTGTTACCGGTATGGATTTAATATTCATGGGTACAGGTTAAATTGCAGTATGTTATATTATTATTTTACTAATATATTATCATTTTCATCTGAACTGTGTTTCTAGTGCAATATAATACTTACTAGCACTATATTGTCTCTGTATGACACACTATATTAATCTAATTAAGAATTTCTTTATTTCAGTGTATTTCCATCAGCTTGAACCTTATTTCTAGGGATAATCAGTCCGTGATGTTGATAGGGAACGTCGCAAATTCACTTATAGTATTTACAAATGCAAAAAGTAGAATTTTATACAGGTTTGATCGATTGATTGCTGCTTGCTAACATCAAGTGACAAATTCCTCATGCATATTTAGGACAATAAAAAAATAACAATAATCCACTGAATAGATAGGTTCTGCAGAGTGGTTAGACCAGGATGAGCTCACGAGCTTAGTTTCGACTGCAGCTAGAACTGTAGAGCATGTTAGACAACGACAAAAGTTTTGTCTTGCATTAGGCCCCCTATGGACCCCTGGCAGAGTTGTTTCAAGTGTTCTGCACTCTCCTTTTATCAGGTTTATGGTATCAATTCCAACTGGACTTGGTTGCATATTTATACACTCCGTACAGCCAAATGAACCCCACTTATAGGCATGGGACTTGCTGTTTGATAAAGTCTGGTAAAGAGTACGTACCGGTACATCACGCGATGCCAAACAAACACCCCCTTCGACAAAGGATTTTCTGCGCACGGGAGAAGTTTATGTGACCATGCATATTTTATTGTGTGTCTTTTTATGTTGTAATGTTACACCACTGTTTCAGGTTAGGGTGATGGTTGGCGCCTGTTAAAACGTTTGAGCCCACTGCATTTTTATGCACCTGTCCTAAGTCAGGAGCCTGTTGTTCTGAACTTCAGTGGTTGTCGTTTGTTGGTGTGGTCTATAAGTGCTTCTCGTTTCTCGTTTTTTATATAGATTAGACCGTTGTTTTTTTCTGTTTGAATTGTTTTACACTAGTCATTTTGGAGCCTTGTATAGCTTGCTGTTCGGTGTGAGCCAAGGTTCCGTGTTGAAGAGGCCGTAATTTGACCTATAATTGTTTACTTTTTACACAATGTGACTTGGATGGATAGTTGTCTCATTGGCACTCATACCACATCTTCTTAATTATATATATTTATATCCAGGTCTATTTGTATGCAAAACAAAAAAATACGTTGTAATTATAATTGATATCGTGATTTTCATCTTTAAATTTTAAGTGCTATGTTGTTTTACTCCCTCTCTCACCTGTCTTAATTGACTATAAACAAAATGTGTAAGTTTGCCTGCCGAAATTCAAGATGGAGAGCTTTTGATTAGCCACACACTGACACAGAGTGACACAAAGTTCTCGTCATTTGATCGAATCTTCTGGTTAAAAATGTTATTCTCTGTATTCAAATTAAGACAGGTCCTGATCAAAACAAAATTATGTGACAGAATCATGACCATATGTAAAATGCTTTTGTGCAGATTAGCTTATCTTAAAGTAAAATGAACCGCCTCGTGGTAGCGTGTTCGCTTCGAGTGCGGTAGGGTCATGGGTTCGAACCCCAGCCGGGTCAAACCAAAGACTTTAAAATTGGTATTTGCTGCTTTCCCCCTAAGCACGCGGCATTAAGGAGTAAGAGCAAAGACTGGTCGGCTCGGAGTCAGAATAATGTGTTTGGGTAAGGTGACATGTTTTTCTGCGGACTGGTACCTTGTGAACTAGCACGTTAAAAATCCAGCTGAGCGTGTCGGTCTAGTACACAGTAGGGTATATATTCATATTACATTAACATGTTCTCGTCCTGAATATGCATATTAATTTGCCGCTAGACGTTAAGCAACAATCCATCATCATCATCATTAAAGTAAAATGTCTTAAAACTTTATATATGTAGGGGGTTGCCAAAAATGCATGGATATATTATAATTGGGTGAACAATGACGTCTGGCTCACATTAATCAATATACATGTCGGTAGGAAGAGGAGCACAGTTGGTTATAATAGGAATGCAAAGTGTCTGTTAATAACCACGTACATCTAACTTCACAAATATGTTGTCAGTAAAGAAACCAAGCAGCATTTTCACAGTTCTTGCCTAATTTTTACATCATATAAAAATATGGTGATGTGGTATGATTGCCAAGGAGACAAATTTTCACCAGAGACCAAATGACGTAGATGCTAGCGGCCTTCAACAGATTTTTTCAAAGTATAATTTGTCCGTTTCTAAAACAATATATTTGTGACTACCTTGGTAGTTATTATGAAACAAAATTAGAATATATAGTTTTTATATCAATAATGAGGAATGCTTGTGTAAACTATATACATTTTTGTACTCAATGCTATGGAGTACACACTACTAGTATATATTGTATTGTCTTTATCTTCTCTGTTTTTTCATGGGTCAAAAGTTAGGCGAGGCAGTGTCTCAATAGAATCTACACCACTGTCCATATCGCCCTTAACGATGATGAATCAGGATTTCTTTGATAAAATGTGTATGTTGTATGGCAAAACATATATCAAATTGATCACCCAGAAAAATTAAGTCAGATCGTATATTATTTTGCAGGATTGAACGATTTAAAATGGCACAAAGGAGTTTCTCTACATCGACATGTCAAGCGGAGTCATCACATAGACGTCCTTTAACCTTAAAACTTTCAAATTGTAAGCAAAAAAGCGAAGATGATTATCATGCTCATTCCAAACCATACAGCGATGAGTCAGACAGGCTTCGCCGAGTACAGAGTTTTAAGTATAACAGGAAATCAAGCAGGTATACAAGTTTATTATAAATAAGAAGATGTGGTATGAGTGCCAATGAGACAACTCTCCATCCAAGTCACAATGTATAAAAAGTTAACAAAGTAAATTGTCTCCCTCGTATTAACCAATCAAAATCTGGCATTTTGACATGAAGTATAATAATTATAGTTGTGTTATATTATGCTAGTAAAGGACATAATGTTTTCTTGTCTGTGCGTCCACCCAGTAATCCGTTCGCCTCTTATCAGGTTAAAATTTTTTGTTAAAGTAGTTAACCATATTATTATGGTCACAACATAGTACACATATGAATAAAAAGAGATGTGGGATATACGTCAACGACAGCAATCTCACGACAAAAAATACAAAAGACACCATAATCAATATGTTGGGAACTTTTTAAGATATATATTTCTAAAATAATAATTAGGGTTTTAAAACCAAGTTAAGGTTTTGGTAAAAGGTATTTTACCATGAAGTGTTGGTTATATGAACTTGCAATACTTAATACATATGGTCATTGTGATGTGAACTATTTAAATATATGACAAATTAGGGTTTTTACCCTGTTTATGCGGTTTACTAGACATGGCAATTTATCAGAGCGAGTGTGACATGGTGTCCTTTGGACACATATTCTTGTTTTGTTAATCGGATTTCCAAAAGAAAATATCGGTTTTTAATTTGGTGATGTACGGCAGGCGGCGTCTGCAATAACTTGAAAGCGCTTTGATGAAATCTTTTCAAATTGATTAAATGAAGGTTAAGTTCGATTTTCACGATATCAGCACTTATCGTTGTTGAGTTGTAGACCTTTAAGTAGCGAAAAGTCATAATTAGATCGTTGTCCGTGCAATAACTTTAAAATGCTTTGACGAAATCTTTTCAAATACTTAGATTGATTTTGGCCTTTTCATTTCTGAACCCTACAAAAACTCATTTATTTTTTATACGACCGCAAAAATTTGTTTTGGGTTCGTATAATGCTATGATGTTGTCGTCGTCGTCGTCCGAAGACAAATTTGGTTTCCGGACTATAACTTTAGTTAAAGTGAAGGTTCAAGTGAAGGTGAAGAAGGTTCAATACCACAACAGGAAGGTTGGGATTGATTTTGGGGATTATGGTACGGACAGTTTAGGAATTAGGGGCCCAAAAGAGGCCAAAAACAAGCTTTTTTGTAGTTTCCGGACAATAACTTGTGTGTAAGTGTATGGATCTCTCTGAAATTGTACCACAAGGTTCCATATCACAAAGAGAAGGCTGGGGTTGAGTATGGGGATAATTGCCCCAAACATGCAGGAATTAGGGGAAAAAAACGGCCAAAATACAAACATTTTTCTAGTTTCCAGACAATAACTTGTGTTTGAGTGTATGAATATCTCTAAAATTGTACTACAAGGTTCCATACCACAAAGGGAAGGCTGGGACTGTGTTTGGGGGTAATAACTTCAAGGGGGGGTGTCCCAATAATTTTTTTTATTTGGGGGGTTTCAAATTTTTTTTCTTCAAAATTTTTGAAATTTCAAATTTTTTGAAAAGTTTCAAGAAGAAATCTTCTATTGCACAGTATTGCGCAATAGATTTTTAAGATCTTTGACCACATTTATTTTGTGTCAGAACCTACATTATGTCAAGAATTTGATCACAATCCAAATTCAGACAGTATCAAGCTTGAATAATGTGTCCAAATTTGCCCCAACTGTACAGTGTTCAACCTCTGCGGTCGTATCAGGCTGCGCTCAGCGAAGCATTTTATTTTACTCGATCCTGTTTGGGGGTTTGCAAATTTCATTTTCATGCAGGAAAATCAGGTTGCTGTCAATTTGACAGCCTCTTGTTTTGTTTTTTTAAATTTTAACTAAGAAGCAAAAGGATAAAAAATAGAGGATTTACAAAATACTTATATGTCCGACACCATTAGAAAACTCTTAATAGGAGTGATTGCCCTTATATGATGATTTTCAAGTAATTTTTTCGGATTTTGACTAATATCTCGACAATGACATTGACAGAGTAGAAACTGTTAACAACAGACTGATTAGCAATACAAATCTATAAGTGTGTTGAATGGCTGAAACTATTGAATGACTCATAATACAATTGACCTTAAATCTATAATAATTATCTAGTGTTTGCCTATCATCTCGAAAAGAATGTAAACAGCAAAAAAGACCAGCACAATATCTACAAAAATGCTTATATGGCTATAACAATTGGATTAGGGGTAAAGTTAGGCTGAGGCAAACATGCTCAGATTGTCAAGATATACATACTTTGTAAATTCCATCAACTTATCAAATGACTCCTTATAGGAGTTATTGCCCTTGAATTACAACTTTTGACTATTTTATGAATGTATGCCCAATATCTCGAAAACTATGATAGAAGAGTAAAACCTGTAAATAGCAAATAATTATCAGCATAAGAAGATCTTTAAAATGTCCGAATAATCGAAACCATTGGATGACTCCTAATAGCAGGCATAGCCCTTAAATGACAGTTTAGACCAATTTTCGAATTTTTGCATAGCATCTCGAAAACTGATATATATATATATGAGTTGAAACTGGAAACAGAAAAAAATGATCAGCAGTAGAAGATGAACAGAAATGCTAGTATAACCGAAACCATTTGACGACTCCTTATCGAAGACCTCCTTGAATAACGAATTTTCAAGCTTTTGCTTTTTATCTTGAAAATTATAATAGAGAGATAGGTCGTGTAAATAGCACAATGATCAAAAATACAGTATATACTAGCCAACAAAAGAAACGGTACAAGGCAATATATTTTCCATATATAATGAAATTGGATACACTGTACCAAGGTAAATAATTGCCCAATTGGTCTAATATTTACAGAGTGTTATTTCTTATCAAAACCATTGATTTAAGGCAAATACGCGAAATTTTTGTTGTTGCTATTTTTGTTATTTCAAAAATCGTATTTTCACCCAAAAATTCAAAAATCGATATTAGAACTTATAACTTTAAACTTAAACATGGGCGGCTTAAAATTTTGAATGCCTTTGCAGATATTTGAATACTTAATTCTCATCTTCGAAATTCAGTGCCGACTTTTGTCATCATTTTCCGCAAAATAAATTTGACCCCTGTGTTCAATAACACGGTATTATCTCACTTTCCAATTTGGTCAGATTCTTTTAATTGAAGCATATGAATGTTTTTATTGGATAGTTGAACAGTTTTTCCTATTTATCATATTTTATGATAAATTGTAGTTCAAACTTGTGTATCGTTACTTTTGTTGACTTGTATATATGTTTGACAGGTGAGCATTTCAAGCTGATAGGAGCCTCATATTGTTTTATCAAATTAGGATAGCCACCTAGCATTTTCATCATGTATCCGACCTCTTCTTATTTTCATATGAGTCGGAGTTCCTTCAGACACTTGTCAAGAACAAGAAGATCAAAGAAGCCAGATCATTTTATTTCACATTCAGATATATTAATGATGTTCTTTCCATTAAAAATCCAGACTTTCCTGATTGGGTTCCATTAATATATCCTCCAGAACTAGAAATTAAAGAAACAACAGACACGGCTTCTTCCGCCTCATTTTTAGACTTATACCTCGAATTTGACATAAGCGGTCATTTCAGTACCATAATCTATGACAAACGAGGCGATTTTAATTTTGAAATTATCAATTTCCCCCCACCTTAGTAGCAATATACAAACTTCACCTGTATATGGGATATACATTTCCCAACTCATTCGGTATTCAAAAGCTTGCAGCTGCTACCCAGACTTTATAAAACGTCACCAGTGTCTGAGCAGAAAGTTGATGAACCAAGGTTATGTCAAAGAACGTCTCGTCCCTTTCCTAAAAAAATTAATCGGAAGATACTAAGACCTTGTTGATAAATATTCCGTATCAACTTCACAAATAATACATGATGGGCTTGAAGTATAGATTCTGGGTACTGACGTTGTTTATTATCTTAATTACGTGTTAAAGTGTTCTTTTATTTGTCTTTGTAAATTATTAATCTTTACTTGTAGTCCATTTTTGGTAATATCCTTTTGTCGTGGCTCGGTACTTATGCATCCCGCCAATGTGTTTTAGTGCTGTTGTAATTTTTTTATATTCTTGTCTTTCATTTATGCATATGTGCTATGTCTATATGCCATTTTGTTTTTCTTTGTTGACATATTTGTTTGTTTTTTTTATAGTGATTAAGATTATAACACAATGTTGACTGCTGTACCCCTATTTTTGACATTTTTACCTATTATGTCTGTTTATTTTGTTCACACATTGTAGTCAATATAATGGAATTTTATGCGACTGTTATACAAGTGAGAGGTTTAGCTAGCTTTAAAACCAGGTTTAATCCACCATGTTCTACATAAGGAAATGCCTGTACCAAGTCAGGAATATGACAGTTGTTTTCCATTCGTTTGATGTGTTTGAGCTTTTGATTTTGCCATTTTATAAGGGTCTTTCTGATTTGAATTTTCCTTTGAGTTCGGTATTTTTGTTATTTTACTTTTTGTTACTAAAAACGTCAAGTTAGTTATCTTATTTTATTTTTTAAATTTCAGGAGATCAAAAGTAATGTATCGGGTAAGTTTACCTTTAATTAAGGACTCAATGATATCCTTTTTTATTTATTTTACACCTTCATTGTACTTGATGTGTATAATTGTAAATAAAGTAATACGTTGGATGATCACCCAAACCATGTTAAATTTCCATCTACTAAAAAAGAAAACAAAGAGGTGATTATAGCTGAAATAACTATAAACATACATGCCGGAATCAGGAGATTTTATGATTGATCATCTTCCGAAGTCTTTTTGATAACGTAAATTGGTTGGTCATTGTATGAATTGTATCACTACACATACACCTATCTGATCAAAAGCTGGAATTTCACAATGTGCTGTTAGATTTGTTTGGCGCAGTGTGGACACTACACGTGGACAAACAAATCTAACGCAGAATAATGAATGATCTTATTTCAATCAGATTTCAAATATATGTATCTACACTCACATGTGTAAAGGTTTCAGAAAATAATATTAATAAGACCAATACCGTGTATGGACCTCGTGTCTCTGTGTTAAATTGACAATATTGTCACAGAAGGAAACATCCGTATGTATTTTCATAACACACAATCCATAAACGAAGAACAGAAACGAGTTTATTTCATAGAGAGATATGTACAACGAATGACTCGGCAGTGTTTATTTTTTCATTCATTTTCATTGATCCTTTTGAAATTTTAACACACGATCGTTAGAGTACACACTCTTATGTTCAAAATTTGACAAAACACGAAGCTCAGATGGTGGTATTTTATTTGTCGAATTTGGAACGCCATCTTCTATCAACACTGGGATTATTCATTTCAATTTTTTTCTAATAATGAAAATTTTAATCAGTCATTTGCAACCACATATGATGCAAGTCGTGGGTTTACCAATCTCAAGGATAAAAGGGGTTTAAAAAAATAATATACATTCTAACTTTTTACTTTTTTTTTTAACTTGTTTTGATTTATTTCGATTTATTCTTGTTGTGATTTGTTACGTACTCTAGTTTTAGATCACTATGGGCCATGCGAAATATTACCATCACTCATATCGTCGTTGTCGTTGTAAACGTTTTCAAAAGGTTTCTCCTCTGAAACTTTTTTTCTAATTCAACCAAACTGGGACTGAATTATCAATAAGCTGCATGTAATAAAGTTGGAGATTTTGAGTTCCTGATAATTAAACAACTTTGGTACCTTGGCAAAAATGGAGCATACGGGTAAAATGTATGGGAATAAACGTCTTTATCTGTCGTTTTAGGTCAGAGGCAAGTCAATGATTAAAGTAAAACTCTCCCCAGTCACGCCTCCTGAAGGTTAGTTGATTATAATGTTGTAAAATTTAGTTCGCTGCAAAACAGTATAAATAGATATATAAAGACCATTATATCTGTATTATTCAATGGTCTATACTGCTTAATGTAATCACCGAAGTTGTGGCTTGCAATAAAACTGTTAGATATATATGAGTCTAAAAGATTGTGTAACAATACCGATAAATAGATGGAAAACAAAACACTAAAAAGTGTTGAATATCATCGCACAAAGATGGAAAAACTGAACAGATGATATAAATTATACAATAATTGCAAATATTTCGGCTTAACAAATGGCCTTCCTCAGTGTTAAAAGTTTTAACAATACTGATATATACTGTATAAGGTGTAAACATAGATCAGTAATAATACAGGTAAGTTTTGGTCGATTGATTTGCTGGAGTGCTCCATCGAAAAACCGCTTTCCTGGTATCGATTCATTGATGACGTTGACATGAAATGGGACAAGGGAGACCAAGAATTACAAACTTTTATAACAAATGCTAACAATCAACACCCTACCATCAAATTCACCCATGAAACATCTAATTCCACCATAAACTTCCTTGATACATCTAGCACCCTCTCTGTAGGTATAATAAACACAGATATATACTCTAAACCTACAGATACTACTCAATACTTGTCGCCTGAAAGTTGCCATCCTCCACACTGCACGAAGAGCATTCCATACAGCCAAGCTCTCAGAATAAGGCGAATCTGCTCCTCTGAAGACACTGCAAAACAACGTCTGGGGCAGCTCAAAGGACATTTGAAAAGAAGGGGATATAAACACAAAAACATCAAAAATAGTTTTCGAAAAACGGAATCCATCCCCAGAAGCAGTCTGCTAACTTACAAAGAAAAACAGAAAAGTAAAAGAATCCCATGTGTGCTCACCTACCATCCATGCCTGAGAAATAGTTTCGAGACCATTCGTGATCATTGGACGGCAATCGAGAAACATTCTAAGTTATCCAAAATCTTTCCTGAGCCTCCCATGATTGCCTTCAAACTACCTAACAGCCTGAGAAATATACTTGTCCGTGCTGACCTTTCCAAACCTAACCATACTGTAGGTAATTGCCAGCCTTGTGGGGATAAGCGCTGCAAATGTTGCAACCAATTGCAGCATTCATCAACATTTCACAGTAAGACCACAGAAAAGACATACAAGATCTTCTGCAATGTCAACTGCAAAAGCTCAAACGTGATTTACGTTCTTGAGTGTCCTATATGTGGTCTCCAATATGTTGGTGAATCTATGCAGCCATTTCACAAACGCCTTAATGGCCACAGGAGTGACCTCACAAAAAAACCGTATATTCCTGTCAGCCAACACTTCAGGTTACCAGATCACAATCTGAAAGATTTTGATCACATGAAGATCCTTGTGATCGAACAGGATTGTACATGGCAAAATAGGCAAAGAGAGAATCGGGAGAAGTTTTGGATAAAAACACTGGGTGTCCTCCATCCAGATGGAATCAATAGAAAGAAATAATTAAATTTACAGTCTAATGTTTATATTATGATATTCAGGATTTTGGATTAAAATCAATCGACCAAAACTTACCTGTATTATTACTGATCTATGTTTACATCTTATACATTATATATCAGTATTGTTAAAACTTTTAACACTGAGGAAGGCCATTTGTTGAGGCGAAATATTTGCAATTATTGTATATTTTATATCATCTGTTCAGTTTTTCCATCTTTGTGCGATGATATTCAACACTTTTTAGTGTTTTGTTTTCCATCTATTTATCGGTATTGTTACACAATCTTTTAGACTCATATAATTTTCCCTGTTTGTGTAGTATTGTCAATTGTGATGATCCAATACCTATTAAGTTTACTGGTTGGTAGATTCTTATAGACTCTATATTATATATATATATCTATATGATAACTGAACATTCTGTTTTTTTCAAAGAAACTAAAAATCGTGGATTGCCTGCATGAATTTATTGAAATGAAGCATCTTATTAAATACATTCCGAAGTAAACCTTATCCAACAGAGTTTGATATCTACATTGTATAATATTCGAGATAATACTATAGGAACGAATTTGTCGATTACCAGGAAAACTCGTGGATCGATATAAAAGAAATAGTTTAGATTGTACTAATTTTTCTTGCATTTACATATCTACTGTGACAGGTATACACTTTTTTTAAGTTTATTTCCATTGCGATTTGTATGTTCTTTTGAAAACATAATTCTAGGAACCGTTACGGGTAATATTCTCTGGATGTCTTTGACGTCACAAATACAAAATACTTAGTACCTTATTCTAATAAGATGTTCTTCAAACGCTAAAATACGAATATATTGTATTTCAGCTGATCGGTAACATTATGATTTGTTTGGGCTATTCCAATCATACTCCAAAGTTGCAAGGGCGGATTTAGGTGGTGGTGGTAGGGGGATGGGGGCCCTTCTTTATGGAGCTTCATTTGTGGTTAATCCAGACTTTTTACCGGTTCCAGTACAAATTTTGTCTAGTTCGGTGGCCTGCGCCAACCCTTCCACTTTTTCATAATCCTGGATCCGCATCTGCGTTGTAACTATGCTTTTAATGAACGCGTTACCCGAGATCAACCGATGTAAACGACGTCATTGAACAATCTACTCGATCTGTGACGTCAGAACATAAGTACTATACGGGTAAATGCACGAATGCGAAAGTCGTCAAAACATTGAAGCATAAAAAGTCGAAAAGATGACACCGGTTGACTATATTTCTTAACAATTAAAGTCATGTGACTACCACATTGAGGCATATTGTGGGCCATTTTTTGTTCAACGACGAGTCGGTTTCCTTCAAAAAGTCGTATTAACTGAAACAAAAGCATGTTGTACGTTACATATAACAACTGCATGCATTTATTTATGGCCGTGTTGGACGAAGTCCAAAACCGACTTAAAGTATGGTGATGTCGGGCGGGCGCCGAAAAGTAGGTACCTAGTTTGTGAAATCAACTCCTCTTACAGTTTTCAACCCAGATCCCTGAAATTCACAGGAAGATTACACATATGTTGAAGTTGTGCACCTGCTATTATGGAATTGTTTGAGGAATTTATGGAATTTAATGTACAAAATAACCCGAAAAAATAGATGATATACAGCAACAAACGACAACCACTTAATTACAGGCTCCTGTGTTAGGACAGGCACATACATAAACTGGTTGGGTTAAACATGTCTGTGGTGGTCCAAGCCTCACGGACTTTTTTTTATTGAAAAGGTTTTGTACTATGACGCAAGTCTTAACTACGCTTTAATAACAACAAAGAAAATGAATACATTTAGTCTCCGAAATGCGGAAAAATAAATCATGTGAGTGAACAATTTGTTTGATGATCTGAAAATAGGGTTCTTTATTTCTATATCGTTTCATGACTGTTTCAAAGTCAAAACCACGAGAAAGGCAATATTGTATTTTAAGTATGTTAAATATCTTCTTAATTTCCTGTATTTGATATATAAGTCATAACCTCTGGAAAAGAAATATTGTATTTTAAGTATGTTAAATATCTTCTTAATTTATTATCTTTGATAGGTAAATAATTACTACAATAACCAATTAATTAAATTCTTATTGCACTTCAGGAATCAATGCAGACTTCGAACTTCATCTTGAAGGTACAAAGGGAACTCCCTGTGTAACACCGAACAAGTATGAAAAGTCATTCAAGTTTTTTGTGGACCCGGACAATTTAAAAAATCGTCTATCAGCAGGTATTGTTGAGTCTCTGTCATAGTAAATACAATATTAGACTTTGCTGTTATTGTTTATATGTTCAATTATTAATGTTAAAAATGTTCTTGAGGAGTAGGGTTTTTTTTTCGTTTAGTTATCTTGTCTTCAACGAAAGTAATGAACAGTTATCAAGGTAAACGTTAGGTGATTAGATCCGCGTTTCAGATGTTATAAGCAGAAGGTCAACTAGATTTGATGTACGGAATTATATCGTTTGTAATGGAACATGTCTGTCTGGCTGGTATCATCTGATCTTGACTTATTTTCATGGTTCATCAGTCAATGTTAAGTCCCCGAAGGTTGGAACTTTTCTCAATTAACATTATCCATATATCAACTGTATTTGGTGTAGGGAATGATTTTAAGTTGTACATATCTGTCAGCTGTCAGTGTTCACCTGACCTTGACGTCACTTTTATGGTTCATTCGTCAATGTTAAGTTTTTCTGATTAATTCCTTTTCTCAGATACTGTAGGTAATTGCATATGGTCAGCTACATATTGGATATGCAATGATTGTAAGACACACATGTCTGTCTGGCAGGTATCATACGACTATGACATTATTTGCAAGGTTCATGGGTCAACGCAAATTTTTCTGATTAAGTCTGTTTCGCGGATACCATAGGCAACTACAATTGAGATATGTATGAATAATTGTAAGGCGTTCATCTCTGTCCAGCAGGGTTGTTCATCTGTTCTTGACCTCATTTACGTGCATCTTTGATGATGTTTTTGTGATACTTGTGGTAAAAACTTTTATCTTAATTTTCAAGGTTTTCTACTTAGAATATACCATGATCAAATTTTAGCGTATGCACTCTTGCTTATTTCAATATTTACTGAAAGTTACCTGCACAAAAGGGTTCAATAATTTGCAGTTTTTCATTCGACAAAAAAGTGTCTGCGGACATATATAAATATTGGAATTTTAATTAGACAAAAATCGAAATACGCAAAAATCTTGAAAAGCTTGACAATAACTTTTGATATGAACAAAACCCAATATTTCAACTCAGTTTTAAGTGAACACATATTTATATATCATATTTCAGATATCATTTTCAAAAAAAATATGAAAGAGGTGGAAAGAGTACCCGTTTTGGATCTGCTGGATATTGACAAGGCAAAGAGAATTGAGTGCAAAACGGTATGAAGTAAACAGTTACTGTAAATAAACGAACAATCAAGATATATATATTTAGTATTTTTATCAATAAGTTGATTCTATGACCAAAATATTTTACAAAAAAGTAAAGAGCAGATTTAATGCATATGGCAAAAAATAAAATAACAAAAGAAAAACAATGCATGAACAATTACAAAACATTTACGCGTTTTCGGTCTTTTCTATATTTTATGTTTATATTCATCTGAGATGGGATAAACGCCCATCCTAATATTTTGGTTGTTTTCTTTGCAGGTTGACCTCCAAGCATCCCCTCCAGAATGGTAAGCATGGCATTTACTTTTAATAGGTATAAGAAGATGTGGCATGAGTGCCAATGAGACAACTCTCCATCGAAGTCTTAATTTGTAAAAGTAAACCATTATCGGTCAAAGAACGGCCTTCAACAGGGAGCCTTGGCTCACACCGAACAGCAAGCTATAAAGGACCCTAAAAATGACTAGTGTAAAACCATTCAAACAGGAAAACCAACGGTCCAATCTATATAAAAAACGAGAAACGAGAAACACTTATGAACCACATCAACAAACGACAACCAATAGTGTAAAATCACAACATAGAAAGACACACTATAAAATATCAATTGAAATGGCTTAACTCAATCAAAAGACTTATTAACAAAAACCAGTGAACATACATTGAACGAATAAATGTGATCTATGACACAATGTAAATACAAAATTAATAAAACAAGGGGGTTAGATGTAAAACAATATCAGAAAGACAACCATAACCTTGGACAAAATACCGTCAAATAAAATAACGTACACAGGTAAATAAAAATAATTTTGTTCATTTATATTATTTGAATACAAACTACTTCTGAGTTTGTAATCAACGAAACGCGCAACCCTGTGCATTTTTGGAAAGTATAATTTTGTAATTGTAATACCAATTTGAAACATTTACGTGTTTCGTTTTGAAATTGGATTGATATGGTTCTATCAGTGTTATTATTGAATATAGTACTGTTCAGTGTACAATTCATAGAAAGCGTTAGCTATGTCGTCGTTATAACAATGACATTCAAATTATCTATGCGCGCCAAACTAAATCAGAACTAGTATACCGGTATAAATTACATTTATTCTTACTTTTGCACAAAAATGCTATAAACACAATCAATTACTGACTTCATATAATGAAAGGTTTCATGATTACATTTGGTTTGTAAACTAACCATCAGTTAGCATGTTTTTTTTGGTCACAAATAGTAATTTTATATTTGAATTTGAAAATAAATAAATGTGTTACATATTTGTTTTTCGTTCATTTTTTGTACATAAATTAGGCCGTTAGTTTTCTCGTTTGAATTGTTTTACATTGTCATTTCGGGGCCTTTTATAGCTGACTGTGCGGTATGGGCTTTGCTCATTGTTGAAGGCCGTACGGTGACCTATAGTTGTTAATTTCAGTGTCATTTGGTCTCTTGTGGAGAGTTGTCTCATTGGCAATCATACCACATCTTCTTTTTTTATACCCGATTATCCAACTGTAATGAAAACAACATACATTGTAAAACTTCCTTTTTAAAGGGCGATGCACATTTATGTATTTTATTAATGAATACTTTGAAAATTACATCTTTTTTGTCTCTTTACAAAACAAAAACATGGAAAAATATGTCCACTCAGCTGTTAGACACTCATTGTATAATGGTCATGACATTTAAAACAACGACCATAAGATTGCGCACGTAATGATATCGGGCTACTGTGTTGTTGATTCATTTCACCCTAAGTTATATTATATATTTTTCACCAGGAAATTCTCAGATCTTAGAACGTTTGACAACAGTGAAGGGTTTTTGTGTGACCAAGAACAAAGGTTTCAAGAGAGAAGAAAACTGTACATCCTTACTTCTTTACAAAAACTACTTAATACAGAATTGAAGGCGGATGATGTAAGCATGTCCTTTTACTTTGTTTGCTTCCTTCTGGAATATTTTAGGCTTATGTACGTTAACGTATTGGATTTTAATAATTATAATTTTGACTTCAAAGGACCTTCAAAGCGAAATATATCGTATACCAATAGTAAAAACATGTTTTCGACATTTTTAAACACGTGGAGCAATCCATGTATTTAAACCACTGCCGTGATGTCAGCCTATTCAATTACCGTGGTTTTTTTTTCTAGAATCAACGCTTCCTAAGTATGTCGCTGAAATGGACTCACCAAATTATATGCAATTGTTTCCTCAATTTCAATAAGTTTGAATTAGCTAATTTACTGATTTATGTTCACTAATGTAATTAATTTAAAAATGTACCTTTAACTTTTGTAATTTTCATATGCCTTCACTGGGAGTCGAACCTCTCCTTGACGTCTGTTATGTATGACTGACACCAACACATCGACGAAACCTCTCGGCTACCAATGGGTTGCATTAGAGATTTACAATAAGTGTATGACTCTGACCCGATTCCGACTACGAGTCATAATAGGACAAGTTAAAACACGGGGGCGATCTCAAAATAATGAAAATATTGTAAACATTGTACTTCAATCATTAAAGTATTAATCGAAAAAAAATTTGGCGACTGACAAAACTACCACAAACTATGACTTTAAGTTTGTAACGAAGATGGCTCCAAGGAATTTTCGTGACTTTATAGCATTTCAATTCGCACATAACATTTTCAAAGGAGACCCGGTATTCTCTAATGAGTAGTTTGAGCTTCGGACATTTTCTCTTTAAATGTTCCGGCTTTCTGGTTATCTGTTATCTGGTGTATGGCTGATGAATAATCCAATCTCTTCCTGTTGACGAAGACCAGGAGCCACCTACTGCTGTACAAGAAGTAAAGGAACCTGAACTTAAAAACGGATAAAGGGCCTGGCAATGGAGATATCAATTTAGACTATGCCACAGATAATGCTACAACCAGACGTGCATATAATATCAATGATGCTCCTGCAGATAACATCAATGATGCCCCAAACCCCCGAGAAAAAAACCTTTAATGCAATTGGTATCAAGTAATCATGAAATATATGAAAACATTATAACAAAACAGGTGCCCAAATTGTTTAAAAGCCGCGGCCGGAGATGATTTAGATTCATCTGAAAGTGATTAGACTGTTCTTGGTTCAATGATGTCGTTTTGCATATAAGTAAAACAAAAGTATTAAAACAACAAGTTTTATTTATTTATAATTATATATATCAAAAAGAAATTTCTCGACATATAAATCATATGCATTTAACCTCTTTAAAGCACGAGTTTTGTATTGTACATCGTGTATATGTGTTTAGTGTTTCTTGTTTTATAGAAGAAAGAATCAATCATACAGAAAACATAATGTCAGTTGCAAAATTACAATAAATTTATTTTGGCTGTACATTGTCAAATACTAGTAAAGTATTTTTTTCTATAGCCACAACCACCTACATGTACTATTCGTGTTCCTCTCACACACTTCTCCGTACCGTCGTTTCGATTCTTTCTGTCCTTTCTATTTCTATTGTTTCGTTTGCTGTTTTACTTTTAGTTTTGCTTCTGTTTGAAGAAACACTCTTTCAATTGATTTGTCAATATAAAATTCAATTAGCAATCATTTATGAACCTGTTGTTCAGTGGTTGTCGTTTGTTGATGTGGTTCTTAAGTGTTTATCGTTTCTCGTTTTTTATATAGATTAGACCGATGGTTTTCCTGTTTGTATTGTTTTCAATAGTCATTTTGGGGCCCTTTATAGCTTTCTGTTCGGTATGAGCCAAGGCTCCGTGTTGAAGGCCGTACTTTGACCTATAATTGTTTACGTTTTACACATTGTGACTTGGATGGAGAGTTGTCTGTCTCATTGGCACTCATACCACATCTTATTTCTATTTAATTTAAAATGTTTATCCTTCAAGCTTAAGACTATAAAACTATGCAGATGTGATATGATTGCCAATGAGACATCTAACCACCAGAGTTTAAATGAAGTGGTAGTAAGTAATTATAGGCCACCGTACAACCTTCAACATTGAGAAAACCAATACAGTATAGTCGGCTATAGTAGGCATCGACATGAAAAATAGCAAACAATTCACACGAGAAAACTAACGGCCTAATACATAACAATTTACGAAAAGCAATATGACAGAAATGAGCCAACGACAACCGCTGTACTACAGGCCCCTGACTTGTGACAGCACATAAAGAATGTGACAATACTATACACAGTGGAAACAAATAGCCCCAAAACAAAAACAAAAATAAAAAAAAGCTGAAGAAATTATAGTATTATCTAATCCCCTTAAATAATTCGTCAGTTATGAAAGGACCATTTAACTTGAAAAGGGATTTACATTTTTTTTTAATGTTTACGAACAAAAAATATCAGATACAAGATAAGATATTTTATTTCCAATTATGGGCCCCAAAGGGCATAAACATTACAACATCAATAATTTTTCATAATACAATACAAACAATGAGATAAAAAAAAAGTTAAACGAGAACTATTTAAGTTCTTAAAGAATACGTAGATAAAGAATCTATAGTATGTTTTTTTTTAAATACTAATGCATTTTATTGCAAGTGTGGTTGATATAGATAACAAACAAGCAGCCCAAAAAGAAAAAAAAGAAAAATAGATATCCATATATGTAAAGAACACAAAAAGTTGGATCAATTAAACATATAATAATTAGCCAAAAAGAAAGTAGAAATTAAGCATGTCCATGACTCATCATGTGTCAGCAGCAAATAGGAAAGCATTATGGTTTCCTAAAGGCAGCTGACACCAGGGGGCGATACCTTATGGGCCATAGGCATGGAAAATGTGTGTAAGCAAAAAATGGTTGTTGTGAAAGTTTTAAAATTCTGAACATATCTGTTAACGAGCGTAAGCGAAAAGGCCATTTTCTACTCTCTTCAGTAAAATGGAAAAAAAACCGTCAACGCAAAGATTGAGCACAGTAAAATTGATTAGCTTACACATTATTTTGAAGTCACCCCTACAGCTTACCTGTATGATTTGTAATCCTACCCGCACTCGGACTCCTAGTCCGACAGTTATTGTAAATCTCTATTAGAGACTATTTAGATATCTATTTTATATATACCAATGAACATATGATACACATTGGTAAAACGGACACACAGGGCTTGTACCTTTATATATACATGATAGACAATCGTATAGTATAAGTTGGTAGCCGCGAGGTATAGATGAATGCGTTGTAAAGTGAAGTTAGAAGTAGAAATTTTCGGTTAAGGTTCGAATCCCAGTTTTCTCTTTGTTGTCCCTTTCCTTTAGCTTTTCCATATTTCTTTTTTTGTACGTTATTGTGGATATTTTTGTAATAATAGCGGGTTTTCTTATATTGTTATATTTTTCCTTTCATTAATATTAAGGGCATGCAAACGTGAATGGTTTGTTTAAACTACTGTAAGATAATTTTATGACAGCTGCTTTAAAATAGTATTTAATTGCCTGGACACTTAATATATATAGGCCATTTTTAGAAGGACTTTCAATATCACAGCGTCAATTGTGCAGTTTTAGAATCTTTTTGAACCGACTCAAAGATGATTGATAACTACGATTTTGAAAGATCATGTAATTATTTGTAGATGATTTCTATAGAGAAGAAATGTCTTAGTATTTTCAAATTATTGTAATGTCATTCATTTTACTTGGATTTAATACATTTGGTGATTTTATTTCATACATCAGCAACGGAATATAGTGAAATATTTTTGAGCGAAAAATTTAGGTTAATTTTATATTCTACAGATGAGAGGTTAGAATATCATTTATTTCAAAAATAACTTACTAATACAAACACAAATACAGTAATTCAGTAATGAACATACGTGCGTTAATGTAAAGACAGACATGTTATGTTATATTGGGATTTCTCTAACTGATTAATTGTGAACTTTGATTTATTAACGCATCGTTGAACATGATAACATGGTTATTTAAACTCACTTACGACACTTTTTAAGAAAAGTGTTTAATTTTGAAAAGACATCAGAACAATAGCTTAAATTAGAGACACAATGGATAAGCGTTGGTTCATGAAAAATAAACCATTCGTCCTCCGGGCTCTTTTTTTTTTAATAATACAAAATTATTATGAATTTACTTGAACTAAATTTATCATGAACGAGAAATGAAAGAACAATCGTTTTGTCAATACAAGAAAAAAGATTGTAAAATGATTAACCTCATAGTTATAGTTTTGATGAATGAATAAATAAATGTTATATACTCTATTTTACAAAACAGAAAAAATGCATTGCTGAAAAAAAAACATGATATTTATCTCAATACAGAAGTTTATCGTTAATCTTACAGGTTCCACACATTGCATTGATGGGGTCAGGTGGAGGATACAGAGCTATGGTAGCCATGTCCGGGATAATTAATGCCCTCTACAATACAAAAGTTCTTGATTGCATCTTATATACTGCTGTCTTGTCTGGCTCTTCATGGTAAGACGTCAATCTCACGAATGATCATCTTAAGAAATATGTATATTATAACAGGTAAAGCATAATACACAAACTGTGTTTCAGAGGTGAAGATTTCTTAATAATGCATGTATAATATGTGTTAGAAAGTCATTTCAGGGCAATATCGTCCTATATTTACAGAAGGCTTATCTTTTATTGGCTGAAAGACAATTATTGGATTCCGTCATATGCCTTCATTGCGTATGAAAGCAACCCAAGATTATAGAATTATTAGCTCCACCAACTTATTAATCAAAACTATTTTTTGCATTTTTCGTGCTCTTCGTCCAAACGATTATGTTTTAAAAAAATCTCAAATTTTATTCATTTGAAAAAAAGAAGTTGACAATATTTCAGATAAAAACGGATAATTGAATAATTGAATGTGACCTACCGAATAAAACTTATCACCCGCTTTGCACTTATCTGAGCATTATGACGGGTGCCACATGTGGAGCAGAATTTGTTTACTCATCCGGAGCATCTTAGATCAACCATGGTTTTTGAGGGATTCGTGTTGATCAGTCTTTAGTGTTCTGTGGTGTGTTTTGTAGACTGTTTGTCGTTTGGTCGTTTTTATTTTTGCCATGGCATTGCCAGTTTGTTTTCGAATTCGAATATACCTTTGGTATCTTCCATCTCTCTGATAAATATGTAGCAATAATTATTGTCTTTTGATATAAGTGATTAGGGTACACCAATAATTGAAAGTTGATAAATATTTTACGAGCTATTTACTTTAAAATCAACATTTTCATAAGCCAATTTTATCTATATGAGTATTACAGTTGATTTCATATGGAATGATACTGCTTTCATCTTACTAGACAATTTCTGCCGAAGTTTTGTGTTAAAAGTTTTACCTTAGATTCAAAATGTGAAAAGCATAGTTATATTTGTTTGTTTCGAAAATCTGTAAATACGAATTGAATTTCTGTTTAAATTTTTTTTTAACTAATTGAAAGCAAGAGACCATCCCATTTTGAGCAAGAATTGCATCATACAAAATGTGACGTTCATTTGAACGTATGTCGTATAAGTAAAAAAACTCAATTCAATTCTATTATAAACAACCAGGTAAGAGTTTCGGTCATGTGAGCTATCATACCTCGATGATCATTTTCCTGTTACAATATCAGTTTAATGTTTTCAAGATGGAAAAAAACATTTAATATGAAAATAAGGAAACTAATAGTCTTTTTAGGTCAAGAACTCTTAGAAAGAGTCAATTTTATTTCATGCTTGTATTTTCAAGCATTTTGTATAAATCGAGACAAGTATAACATAACGCATTGCTTGACTGATAAGATATGTCTGGATTTGTCGATTCACGAGAGAAATGTATTCCTGGTCTAAGTTTTTAGGATACATGAGTCTGGTTTCGTTTTGCAGATGCTGCATATATAGCAAGGGATGCCTACCTTGTAGACGCATCCAGTTCCTCAGGTTTTCATATATATCTTGATAGGTGTATTGAAACTGAATTTACGGAAATATAAACTTCGTAAAGTACTCATCACTTTAGGGACATTATTCTTATGAGGAGTCTATTTATTGAATCAAGCAAATTACCATTTTTGTAGATCTTTTTATTATGATAATTGTTAGAAAATTTTCATTTTTAAGCAATTAGTACTTGCATTTGAGCCAAATTCAATTAATGTTTAATTTTTAGCTATGTTGGTTGAGTGACGGATACAAAAATACCATTTGTATAAGTCTCTCCTAAATTATGCATAACTATCTTTTTTATAAAATAAAATAAGTGATACCCAGGTTTAATATGTATATCTGTATTTCATAGGTTAATTGCAACACTATATTCGCATCCTGAATGGCCAAACATTGATCCTAAGTATATTCAAAAACAGTTGAAAACTGATATATCTAAAAATCCGAAAAGCATATCGCAAATATTGCGGTATGGTTGGAATTTCTTTTATACGAAATGGGAAGGAAAGTCATGGAACTTTACAACGGATGTATTTGGACCAATGTTGGGAGGTGTGCTTATACCAAACGTAAGAATAGTAATGATAATATAAACATTGTTATGATACTAATATTAATTATAATGTCACTTGATTTATCAAAACCACATATATATTAATTTAATTTTATCAAACACCTGGAACTCTGTATGTAAAAGATTTTTTTTCATTGTATTGCATCAAGCAACGGGTTAAGAATCGCAAATTACACTGAATTTTTACATGTTAATGACACAAATTTATAGATGTAATTAAGTTGAAATCAACTAAATTTCACCAGCATAAATGGGAAACTCTCATTTTATTAGATGATATTAAAACGTTGATTTCAACTACTGTAATGATTAAAGGAAATTTTATCGATGTTTACTGATGCAGTCGTGTCAATATTTTCTTTCTTGATATGTGACTTGTATGAAATGTCTGGCGATATATATAATGGGTTTTAAAAAATCAATTTCTCGAATTAATTTCAATATTGTCAACAGTGTGTCCCATGTGAACTTTTTGGTTATGGCAGAAATTGATATCACGTAGTAATGTTTTGTTTCCCTTTCTTCTGCTTTTCATTACAACTTTATAATTGTTTGTGGAACTTCTTATGAACAGTGATTTACTGTTCATTATTAGCAAGATGATAAAGGAACAATACTATACCCTGGAACAATTATTGATACCAACATTTTTTACAGTTCAGTAATAAACAGTAAGACAGTAATATGTCAAACTTAACCTCTCGTAATAAAATAGATTTTTCTTCATATTTATTGTATATTACATGTTATGATGCGATGGCTAACCAGAATAAATATGTATTATATTCTATAATGGTAATAGAATTGATCACTAATCTGTTTTGGTCCCTTTATAGAGGTTAAATTGTAAATGGAGCGAACAGCAAGATAAATTAGCAGAGGGAATTGTTCCACTTCCATTATTGTCTGCCATTCATGCAAAAGACGAACAGAATACCAAAACATTTCATGGTATGTAGAAATAATATTCAATATCTGTGTATTTGAATGAAATATATACACAGTGCATGCTGTACTTGTTGCCAAAATGTCACAGAATCAGGGACTCGAATCCTATTGAAGGAAGAACTAAAATTTGCAGATCTCAAAATGTTTGTCTAAATTTCAGACGAAGTATATATAAAATGTATTGCCTATATGATAAACATGATATTGATGTGAATGCATGGTAAGTAAAATTATCATTCACAACAGAGAAAAAACAGCTGATCTGCAAGGTATACTATATATATATGCAACAATACATCATGAACTATGTAACCACTTTAGATACAGTTGACGAGAATATAGAATATACGAAAATCCCGCAGAGGGAATAACAAAAACAAGTTAATGCACATTTGCTGGTCTAACATTGCTAGACTAAATTTTAGACGAAGTATATAAAAATTGTGGTGTTTGTCCTGTATAACCTTTGAGAAAGGTATCTTGTGAAGTTGTCACATACTTAGACGTATAAATATATATATGCTTTAAGCTCTTTGAAAATTTTAAATCGCTAATCTTCTGGATTCGATGTAATTATGAAGAGAAAAATGCTTAATACATTGAAGAATGGAGACACTTTTATATACGATATTGACTTTACAGTACGGTTCAGAAGTTTATTTATGATATAAACATTTGCCTTTTGTTGAAGACCATGTAATTGACCTGCAGATATCTTTGTCGTTTGGTGACTCTCTCATCTCATCTTATTTCCTTCAAAATAGTATATTCTTTAATATTAAGATTGCTGTTAAAATACTATCCATTCATTTCAGATTCTGAGAAAGGAAAATTTCAGATTCTGAGAAAGTAAAATGTTCCATCCCATCAAGTTTGCATTTATAACTTGGAAATTTTACTAGCGTTTACGAGAAAATATATAATATAGGCCATTGATGTTTAGAAATTCAAAACGGAAGGTCCCTTAACAAATGACCAAATCAAAAGCTCAAACACATCAATCGAATTGAAAACAACTGTCGTATTCTTGACTTTGTACAGGCATTTTTTTTTTGCGTAAGTATTTATCCTTTTATTCAGAGACCATGTATTGATTTTGTGGCATCGTTACCATTACTTCAATAGTATTAGATGTTTAATAATCTCATTAGGATAAGGTATCAGACAAAGTCTGTTTTATCAGCGGTATTCTCATATTTGATTGCCATATCGGAAAAAAATAAGAATATTATATGTTCTTTCTTATGGTGCTAAATGCGTGTATTCCTGGACGGTTTTGGGGGCAAAGATTGCATTCAGGCTATAAACACCCTTGCATGGCTAGCTTCATAGTTATCAATTTTCTATACATTTTTCTTCTTTTAGTCCAATAAGCACAACATTGTATACATCCTATCCATTAATATTTCAAGAAATCTATCAATGAAATATATACTCATATATTCAAATACAAAATGATGTGTATGGGTATAACCATACTTGTCAAGAATATTGAATAAACTGTGAATAAACTGTGCATGGTGTGTGGAACAATGCATTTGAATTTTGTATGATTATAGTCTCTAAATGCACACTGAATTCCGTACTACTTTTGTTCTATTATATTGTGATCATTTTTAACCAGAATGGGTAGAGTTTTCTCCATATGAAGTAAGCATTCCAAAATATGGAGCGGCAATTGACATGAAAAATTTTGGAAGCGAATTCGACAAAGGACTACTAACACAACGAATCGACGAAATTCCACTTTTTAAAATAATGGGTGAGTTAGGATCGTAAGACCATAGTCAAATTGTTATTCATAACATATTTGTTCACAAGCGTTCTTTCATATTATAACTTCTCAATAAAACAAAGTGATTAAACAAAAATAACGGGCACCGAAATGTTCTTTGTACTTATGCAATAAGTCATATAAAATAAATTAAATTGAACTTCAGGGAAACTTTACAAAGAGAATAATTTTTAATTAACTACCAGAACATTACTAAATTACAGGTCCAAAAAATAAGTAATGAATACATTAAGGATCTAGCTGATACTTTTCCTAGTATTTCTGTAACTTTATTATATTATGAGCTGATTACGTTTGTCATACACAATTATTATGCAATCTAGTTTGTCTCAGTTTGATTTTGGTACAAAGGTCGATCTTATCTGTAATTATTTATTTGTTAGCTATTAAATTCTCCATGCTTTCAGGTATATGTGGGAGTGCTTTTACATTGACTCATGAAGAGTTGGCGAACAAAGGTAGGCAACTTGATATGCTCATGATCATCAAAAAGAACATTTGTTCAAGCTCTCCCGAAGCGACCATTCATATAGGAAGTTACTATCACGTATAGTCTGTTTTTAATCTTTGAAATATGATCAGATTGGACAGTGACATTACATTTATGCTGAACAAATAGTTACATCCTAATCAGTACTTTTATTAACAATAAAAGGTTTTCACTATATGAGTATAATTGTTATATTATCAATATGTATTTCCACCTGTTGTTAAGTTTGTTTATGCGTCTAATTTATTAAATTTCACATTTTTCTTTGTTGTAGATTCTAGTGATTTTATGACCAAACAGACAAGTGTTAAATCAAACAGGCAACATTTATCTACCAAAAACAAAAAAGAAAAACATTTAGATAAAAAAGGGTCTGTCACCTTGGACGTGTTGGACGGTCCTCCCAGAGAACAGGATGATAATGATAAAGCTATCGATTCATCTGAAATTGATGTTCTCGAAAGTGGATGTGCTTCTTGTGTAGACTTTAAAGAATCGAATGTGAGTAACTTTACTGAAAATGAGGATGTATTTCATGACGGAAAAGAACAAAGAAAACCTCAACTTATAAGATCACAACCAAGTGAAGAAGAAATGGAAGATTTGTTTGAAAGAGTGTGCCAGATTCGCAAAGAAGGCGGTCTTATATTTGAAGAGGAAAGAACCAGAGATGAGAGAGTTGTTGGTGATATTTTTAAAGAAGGCATGGCAGAGGCAGATGAACTCGATGGTGTTGGCGACTACTGTAAAAAATTGTAAGTGATATAATCTTTTAAGTATGACGATTTGAAAGAATCGATTAGTTTCATTGGACCTCGAGTCGTGTTTGAACAAAGTCAATCGATCTGACAATACCGTTTTTGTGTAGTTTTGAAAACTCAAGATGATACGAATGCCACTTTATTTTATTTACACTGTCTTTTTATTTGTGGATAACTTTTTGCAAATTGAAAATTAATTGCATAAACATTATTTAAGTAATATCACTCAATAAATGATATACCTTCTACCACTTCATCGAGTGTTATACGATATTTCTCCCCTCGAGACATTTAAACTTCAAAATCTTAGCATGTTAAAATCTCAATTTAAAAATTTAACTATTGAGAGTGGGAAAAATCGTATTGCACGAGAATCGGTGGTGGAATCTTTTTTTTTTAAAGATTTTTAGACGATAATTTTGCAAACAATTATTTTTCTTTTTCAGCGATCAGCAAAAACATGTTTTTTTTATGGTCACCCGTCTTCGTGACGTCTAAGTAGCCAACTGAGAGCAAACGAACCACATTTTAATAATAATTAAATAAACAAACGGTCAGGGAAAGTATAAATCTGCTACGAATTAAAAAAAACGGGTCTTGAAAAGGAGTTTTTAAATATAACTAATGTGTTGCATATGTTACCTACATGACATATGAGCATTCGTGCATATTGGCATGATTTTCAATCAAGTTAAGAAACATATCGTCACAATTCTACCTGTGTATCCTAAAAATGTTTCCGAAAGTTTATAGGTTACTGAAATCTCAATGTTCAGTTCTTTTAAATGTTAATTTCTTATGATAATAAAACTAACATATAGAGTTTCTTTGCATTATGTCTCAGTTCCTACAGCTTTGAAGCGCGAGTCTGTACCTACCTCTTCATACATTTTTATGTTTTACTTAATATATTATATACACAAATACTTTTGACTTTGGATAAACGACACTTTTTAGGCACACATCAATGAGACAGCTTCTCAAAGACACAAATAACCAAATCACATCTATAGAGCAACATATAGTTTTCATAGACGTATTTGTTTACAATATTTTAAGCTTTAAATCGTTCCGAGTTTAAAACCTAGTTTCGAATGAATTAAACAGAAATGATAAAAGATCTTCCACCAATACAAAATAATCTTGATAAAATAAATCATTAAGATATGAAATAAAACAATCACAAGTACTTACTACCACTTCATTTTAACTCTGGTGGATGATTGTCTCATTTGCAATCATACCACATCTCCTCATTCATATCATGAAGAG
The DNA here is from genome assembly GCF_021869535.1 of Mytilus californianus. Lineage (NCBI taxonomy): Eukaryota > Metazoa > Mollusca > Bivalvia > Mytilida > Mytilidae > Mytilus > Mytilus californianus. Next base: position 28,050,692 of record NW_026262690.1, on the reverse strand, counting down.
GTTCTTTACTTAGGACAGGCATTTTAAATGTGGCAAGGTTAAACTCGTATAAGCTAACGTGGAACAACAGGGCCATCTGAGGTATTGTCATTACTTGATGTCCTCGTCCCGTCGTCATCTGTCGTCGTTGGTGTAAACTTTTTTCATCAAAATTCTTTGCTAAAACCACTTTATTATTTGAAAAAAAAACATTATGTGAATCTCTTGAGGTGTTAAGTTGGTGAAGTTTATCTGGGATTTTGATAAGTCAATTAAGAACAATACAACAAAATGTAAAACTGCGTCGCCATGGCAAAAGGGTCTAGTAACCGCTCTGCTCCGTTCGTCCACCAGAAATACCTTGGATAGAATACGTTCGTCAAAGTGTTTTTGGCTTCTATGGAAGGGAATGATTTTTATATTTGTTCTGCAGCTTAAAGGCAAGCGTGTAAGAACATTTTACATCCGCGATGCAGACACTTCGTGCCTACCGATAGTCTGAAATTTTAAAACACTTATTGTACAAGGAAAATGTTCGTAATACTTTACTTGACTTCTATGGAAGGAAATTATTTTATATTTGATCTGTACCTTGCTAATGATGAGTTATAATGTTCAATCGTTTACTTATGTCGTGCAACCATGTTTAAAATTTTACAACACTCATTGTACAACGAAAATGTTCGTCAAACTTTTCTTGACTTGAAAGATGTTAGGCAATGATCGATTATACCTCAGTATACATGTTCCCTCAATCAATTACATGCCGCGAGGGAGTTTCGGACACTTTTTTTGGCTTGTTTGTGTTAAAGCTTTTAAAAACACTAAGGCAGTACTAGTTACAGTAAAACTGACATAGGCTGAAATGAATAGCAGGTCAAAACCATTTTCAATAAAATATTAGAAAACATTAAACCGCCAATTTTGAAGATATTGTCCATGAAAAGTCCATTTTCCTCTTTTTTTGTTTGGATATTATCTTGAAAACAATAAAAGTTTAAACAGCTAAAGCGATCAGCAAGACAGTAATTGCAAATAAATCGACAGTATCGAAATTACCAGTGGATTCCTTATGTTATATTGCCTTCAATGAATTTTTAGCGGAAAATTCAGTAGAGAGAAAATGTAACAAGCAAAAATGATCATCAAAATGAGATCTACAAATAACTAAAATGACCGAAATAGTTTGAAACTCCTTTATACAATATTTATAAGATTTTAACAACAAAGATGATTTTAAACCATGTCTATGTGTTTGGCAAACACTTAACTAGAAGAGAAAATATGTAAACAGCAGAAATGGTCAGTCAGGCAAGATCTACAAAAATTGCATAGTACAACATTATTAGACGTTTCCTTTTTAGAGTTATTGTCCCTTTAATGGCGATTTGTAATATAAAAAATAAAAAGCAGTGGTATGATTGCCAGTGAGACAACACTCCTCACATATTATAAGTAAGTAACAATATATCAATTTACGGTCTTCAACAATGACCAAAAATCATTCCGCATAGCAAACTAAAAAAAAACCCGAAATGACAAATGTTAAACAATTAAAACAAGACAACTAACGGCCAGTTTTATGTAAAAAGAATAAACGAAAAATCATTATACAGGAAACGAAAATAAAAGTAAAAAGAGGAAAAACACTTAAATCTGGGATACAATATGTATTAAAAACACAAGTACAAACGCAGAAACAATATGATACACTTATTGATATAATTGCTTGGTAAAATGTGTCATCGAATTCCATCATATTTGTTTATTTCGTTTTACTGTTGTTGTATTTGTTTAGCTTCATGAAAAGTAGACGTCACAGGGCGGCAATGGTAAATAACTTTATGCGGAAAGTGTCTTTTGATGAAACAGATAGTTGCCGTTTGCAAGGAGATAAAAATCGTAAGTTTGATATTCAAAGTTTTTAGTGCAATCTTAAACTGAATGGAGCATAAATTGCGATATAAACCTGTTTGCTTATTTTTTCTGGCTTATTCAAATAATTCAATAGAGCAATACAATCGCTGTCCAATATTATTGGTATTTGCTAGTATCACTTGAGAATTGTACATCCACTAACTATCTCGTCTTTTCGCTGCATAATATATCTTTACTAAAAGGCTGCCTTAACCAGCTGTATGATGTTTCTTTCCAAAATTTCTAATGAAATAAATTCATATTTACAAGTGTATTGCGATATACCGTATGCTAAAGAAATAGATTATTCAAAGTAACTTCCGATGTCAAATAACATTTTTCTTTACACAGATAACATACTTTTGATTGACATAAGGGAGATAATTGGACAGTTCCTGTTTACAAAATTTAACTTTCAATTTAATGTGATAGGTTATTTCATAATACTTCCTAATATATCTGGTTTAATGTACTTTTTTATGAAATTAGTGCAAAAAGGGCTACTGCCAGTCTACACAATATCCCTTCCAATTGACCTTTTTCAGGATCATACGGTTTCATAACCTAATGCAAAAAAAATATATGGCTTTATCATGTACCAGTATCAAGTTCCAGCAAAGGTCAAATTCTAGAATGTTAAATTCACATTTGACCTTGACATTAATGCAAGGGTCAAGATAGAAGGATACCAAATCAAAAGACAGTAGGTCTCACTTATATATCGTTTCCCAAAAATCTTATTTAAAACGTCCAATTCCTGTACCAATTGAACCAAATGTTTTTAGTTGTTACATGTCACAACAATTTGATAAAATCTTTTGTAATTATTTATCAAAGTTTCTGAGGAAAATCAAAATTCAAAATTGAGAATATGACCTTAATCTGTGGCCTTGACATCAAACTCCTTAAGGTGTACCAGTGATCTCTAATTAAAAGACTATAGGTCCCTTTAACTTGTGTTTTAACGAATTAAGTTTGTCTAAGTGAGAGTTGCACTTAATTCAATCTACACCAAATCATAAGGAAAGGAAAGGGCCTGAACATTATTATACTTTATTCACTTATTGAATTTTTAATTGTCAAATCTAAGCAATATTTTCTAAATTATAAAATGTCTACATAATGTGTACACAAATCCACTCACTGTACATGTTGTATTCATCAATATCATACATTAATATACACTCATTGGTTTGTAGTCGGACATATCAGGGGATACTGGTGTAGTTGGTTTTTTTTGCTGTTGAATTGCCAGATGAATTTTCAGAAAATGCATTGTAATGCAATGCTTTTTTTGGAAAATTATGTTTTGATTAATCGATCAATTGTTTTCTATAAAAAGAGGCAGAAGATACCAAGATGGTAATCACAAACCTTTACTCGAATAAAAATGTTCAGATAATGTAATGGCGATGAAGAAAAGGGACAAAAAGACAAATAACAGTCCACAAAACACTACACAGAAACATAAAGTTTGAGCAACAAAACCGAGGGTTAACATAGATAATCCAGAAATGTAAGCAGACCCTCCTTTACTAGTAACAACCGTCGTTTTGATAATGACAAGTTAAAACTCAATGATTTTTAGTGATGTTTTCAATAAAGGAAGAGGGAACGAGATTGAGGCAACGACATTTGGAACATATCCGTGGTGATCTGTGACAGTGCTTTTTCATAACGGTCAACTTTTATAAAGATTGTAATGTTGAACACATGTGCTGTTCATTGATTTTTGGGAGAGAAAATTGAAACTGGTATCTGGGCAATGATCTACTTTTTTATAGAATGGGGGATAGTGGGGTCAGTTTTGTTGTCCGTTAGTTTTGGTGATTACTTTAACCCTTTCAATGTATCATCTGTTCCACGTAGAGTTCTCAACCTCTTTGGTTGTCTCACCTGCCAGACTTAGACTTGCTGTTATCTTCAACTGTTAAGAGTTTTCATGTCAGTTTAAGAGGAACCGCTAATAATGTGTCAATGCTATATGTTGAGATATTGAATAAGCAAAGGCACATCTTAATGCCAAGGAGATTATATGGCCAGTCGCTTTAATCATAGTTCATTAACTTTTAAAAGTGAGCATAGTTAACATGTTAATGTGTGAAATTAGGTCAGTTGTAAGAGAACTACTAAAGATTATTTGCTGATATTTGGTCCCCAGTTGGCACATGCTTTTTATGGAAATAGTTTTGCTCAGTCCCCTCAGTCACGATCTAATCAATTTGAACTCTTTGTGTTTATACTATCTAAATTTCACACAGGCTAGACATATATGCATGTCAGCTCTTTATGTTATATATTAGGCAATTTAGATTAAATGCTCAAAATTGTTAAAATGTTTCCTGAAAGCTGTTGAAATTAGTTAACAACATAACAATATCTACTTCAAGTAATAATGCAGTAGGTCGTGTGCACTTATTTGTAGAAAGACACAAAAATATGAAAACCAAATTGAAAACATACTGTTTATGACGTCTTTACACTAAATCCATTGGATTTTGGATGTGTACTGATTGATAATTTAGTCTTAGATGCATGATTTTTTTTATTAGTTGTTATTGGCTTTTAACTAGCTGTCAGTAACTGCGAGTACTCTCAGATCTGTACTTGGTGTCCTTTTGTTGTGGGGATGTATAAGTACCCGTCCACGTCCACTCTGTGTTTTTGTTAGATGTATTTCTATTTGTATCCATCTGATGAGTTAAGCCTTTTTCAATTGATTTTAATAGTTTGTTCTTATGTTGTACTTTTACACCACTGTCCCAGGTTAGGGGGAGGGTTGGCGCCTTCAAACTAGTTTAACCCCGCCACATTCTGTATGTGCCTGTCCCAAGTCAGGAGCCTGTTATTCAGTGGTTGTCGTTTGTTTGTGTTACATATTTGTTTTTCGATCATTATTTATTACATAAATTAGGCCGTTAGTTTTCTCGTTTGAATTGTTTTACATTTGTCATTTCGGGGCCTTTTATAGCTGACTATACGGTATGGGTTTTGCTCATTGTTAAAGGCCGTACGATGACCCATAGTTGTTAATTTCTGTGTCATTTGGTCTCTTGTGGAGAGTTGTCTCATTGGCAATCATACCACATCTTCTTTTTATATTTGCTCAAGGTCATGCGTTTCGGATGTATTATGATTGATATTTTAGTCCGGGAGAACATGATTTATTTGTTAGTTGTAATTGGCTTTGCACTAGCTTTCAGTTATGCGAGTACCCCTATTTTGGTGTTTTGTGTCTATTGTTTTTATGTTAGTTTTTTTTGTGCCTCGTACTAATCTTTTGAGTTAATCTAATTGCAAACGATTTTTACAGTTCGTTTTTATATTGTACTATTACACCACTAGTACATTTCCAGTTTAGGGGATGTTTGAGTGCTCACAAACATGTTCATCCCCAATATTCAGTGTGTGCTTGTCCCAAGTCAGGAGCTTGTAGGTCAGTGGTTGTCGTTTGTTAATTGTCTGTAATGTCTGTAATATTTGTTTTTATGCCCCCACCACAGCGGAGGTGGCATTAAGTGTTACCCTTGTCCGTCCGTCCGTACGTCCGTACGTCCCAAAATTAGTTTCCGTTCTCTAACTTCAGTTTGCATCAACCAAATGTTATGACACTTATACACAATGATTATTACCACAAAACACAGATCAAGTTCGAATTTGGGTTGCGTCACTTTTACCGTTCTTGAGTTATGTCCCTTTATAACGTTATATGCAAGCGGGTGCATCATCTGTGTCCCATGGACACATTCTCCATTTACTAAGTATTTATAAATGGTTTTGTTATTTATTAGCCCGTTGGTTTTCTCATTTGAATTGTTTCACAATTTCCATGTCGGGTCCTTTTATAGCCGACTATACGATATAGGTTTTTTTCATTGTTGAAGGTTGTATTGCGATTTTCTAGTTATTTGATTTTTTCCCGCCGTTTGTGTTTCTGAAATTTCAATTTTGTTACGCATCTAAAGATATTTTATATATGATACCCTTTCGCAGCACCTTTTCGCGGTTTTTGTCGGGGTTATTCAATCTTTAGTTTCCAATGTTGTGTTTTGTAGACTTTTTGTTGAATTTTGCTCTGGCGTTACCAGTTTGTTGTCGAGTTATGAGTTTGAATATCCCTTTGGTATTTTCGGCCCCTTTTCCTCAGGATAATCTGTTAGATTTGGACGGACGCGGTCTGGTTACATAACATAATAGTTATTTCCTTTTTTGTGTTTAGTGTGGTTTGTTTTTGTATTTTATAAAGCGTAAGTCATAGATACCAACACCAGAAAGTAATTTTTGTCTTAAACGGACATTTTGATCGTAACATCATCTGAAAAGTCTGATACTAAAAAGATTTAGTTTTTTAGATATCTTAATGCAGTAAGTTAAGTACTGTTCAGATATTTTGCTTACAGTCAATACAGTACTGTTCAGTACCTTTTCAGACAATTTGATATATGTTGTTTCGTATTGGTAAACAACAACTATTGAAAAGTCTGAACAAAGACTAAAGTCTGCTCTTAATTGACAGCAAGCGATTGTCTGAACAGTACTGAATTGTTTTTCTTAAGGAAACTAATATGTGTACTAAAGAACATGTTTTATTTATATATTCTTTTTAAGTGAACGGACCCAAAGTGTCAAGTAAGCTATTAGTCGTCGTCGTCGTCGTATATCGTTTGTTACGTTTTATCAAAAGCTGCTTCTCTGAAACTACTGGCCAATCAGAATCATCATGTGTCCGATGATTACGTCTGCGAAGCAACTTGACCGACATGGCTTAAAAGACAAAAACAAAAATGATCAGCAATACAAGATCTACAAATAAATCACATAGCGTTATTGTGCATGCTAAAAAGACAAAAACAAAAATGATAAGCAATACAAGGTCTACAAATAAATCACATAGCCAAAATTGTGCATGCTTAAAAGACAAAAACAAAAATGATTATCAATACAAGATCTACAAATAAATCACATAGCCGAAATTGTCTGTTGACGTTTTGTATTGCTAATTACCCTTCAAAGACAATTGTGTATGACTTATTGCGATTTGGTCAAAACAATATCAGCTAGAGAGAAACTGTTAACATTAAAAATTATCTGTAGGACACGAAACAATGTCAAATATGGCAACACAGCCTGAATTGTCAGTCCAATTTTCATAGGGAAAAATGTCCTTGAAAGTTGAGTTTTACTCAATTTCGTATATTAGTAGATACTGTGAAACATAACAGAAAAACATATCATCAGTATTAGATCAACAAAAAAGAGATTTTATTCATGAATTATATTTTAGTATACAATGTTGGATAGTTGTCATTGTTGAAGATACATTTATAGCTAGGTGAACGACACAGGCTTTTAGTTAAAACATAAAACTAATCGATTGGAAATTATATTAACAAATTCATCTCGGTCACCATATTTTGATTTAAGATATCTTACCATGCATAGTGAGATAATCAATCTTTCTTTTTCAATCTTAAATCATAAATGGATACAAAAACGGGACACATATTTACACTACAGGGTATGACAAGAATCGTCGTTGGTACAATTTATATTATGTATTATCGGTACAGATCTTATTGCACCAGATAAGCATTTTGACAATTAACGTCTCTTCAGTGATGCTCGGGGCCAAACATTCATATAGATGTTGAAGAGCTGACAAAACTATAAAGGACCAAAAGTTAAGCCAATACCAGAGCTATGCATGTGGGAGATACATTGATTAATTCAAAATGATTTCTGATTTTTTTCAACAAAACATTTAAAAAGATTATTATCCGTATTATAATAAATTAAGACGATAGTATTTAAACAATGTTCAGAGATAAATCAAGGTAACAAACAAAAGCTGATGGAATCGCATGAACTCTAAAAGGAGCGATACAGTTTGCGTCGACAGGGTAAGCGATACAGTTGCGTCGACATGGTAAGCGTCACCTGCTATGCACACATCACTCGCCATGCGAATTCACACTCAGTCAAACTGTCACAATCGAGAAAAGGGTACAATCGGTAAAATTATGTATCAGACGAATTTTCTTTTTTTATTCGAGCATCACTGATGAGTCGTTTATAGACGAAACGCGTGTCTGGCGTAATATATGTTAACCCTGGTATCTATGATGAGTTTATTTACTGATATACTAGTTACTTTATATAAAACAGTAACAGAATCGTTTTGGAGATTTTCCTGGTACATTTCATATTGTTCCTCTGAATTCTACTATACATGCCTATGAGAAACGCTTACAAAACATCAGCATCATATGTATGCGAGAGACATGTAAACAGACGTTCATTAAAATGTTTAAGTTTTTAACTTTAAATATTTATACATGTATGTCGAACCTTACATTTAACGCGTTTATGGATATATGAATATACCACAGGCTGTTAAAATATTTAAATGTATTTAAAAAAACAGGTTCATTCAAATTAAAGAGTTTTATCTTTTCAGCTTTATTTGAGAATTACTTAAAAAATGACATTGAGAAGTTGTGTTTGATCGATGCTGGTTTAGCGTTCAACTCTCCGTATCCACTTCTCTTCAAACCCGGTAGGGACGTAGACCTCATCCTGTCATTTGATTTTACAGACCGAAAAAAAGATTCCAATGACCCTTTCAAGGTAATAGCATGTGACTTATACATGAAAATATATTGTGAATGCCTTGACCACGAATATATATATTATATACATATATGCATGTCTCTTCTCTCAAACATCAAATGGATATATAAAAACCTTCTTGGTATAATTTTGCAATACACAGTGAAAAAATGTCTACATCTCATCATTGTTTCATACTGTCATTGTCATCTTTGTGTGTAATGAGATATGAAATTACTGTTAAAATCTTTTAATGTTTCACATAGTGTTACTTTTATATTTGTTTTCCGGAATGTTCTTTATACAAATCCGTATCTTTTAAGGTGATTTTCGAAAAGAAATAAACTGGTTTGCGAAGAAAACACTGATTAAAATGTCAAAATGGGAAATGTTAAAAAAAAAGGGTATAGTGCACTTGCATCACACTTCACATTTGAAAATTGCTGTATAAGTACATGCTAAATTAATTGCGTTAATCCGATGAATATAAAACGTGTTTTATGTTTTTAGACATTACTAACAGCAGAAGATTGGGCAAGAAAACATGAGATTAAATTTCCAAAAATCAACGTTGACAAGTATGAAGGCAAGAATGTGCAAGAACTGTACATTTTTGAAGATGAAAATGATCCCGAATGTCCTATTATCATGCACTTTGTATTGGTGAACAAAGATTTCAGAACGTACAAAAAACCAGGTAGGCAGGTATAAAATACCAACTTACAAAAAACCAGGTAGGCAGGTATAAAATACCAACGTACAAAAAACCAGGTAGACACATATACAATGCCAACTTACAAAGAATAGAATATACTTTGAACTAAAAATCTATGAAACACTCTGCTTTTTAGGACTATCGTTGTCCAAATTTATTCTTTGTTTTTGACAAATGTACTTCATTAATGAAACGCAATATCAATCAAAATATTTCACTTAAATTATGGTCGGGACACCGAACATTTATTACTGCTATAATTTGCTGCTTCTTTAGGGGAATGACAGCGCACAAGCAACGGAACACAATGGTTTAAGTACTGAATTAATATATTTGAACTATTTTGCAGATAAACGATATAATAGTGATATGAAATTTAACAAGCAGTAAACATATTTTTGATTTCTTTTATCAGGTTAGCTCAAGACGGAGAGTTAAGAAGGCTCATTTCACATAATTCAATGTTTGATAAAACGCAATTAGTATAAAAGATAAATTTTATGTACTTGAGAACTCTCAATTTGTAGTAAAATATTCATATATTATAAATCATTTCATTATCAAAATAATGAATAATGAGCTAACATCACACAAATAAAAAAAAAAGAGAAGTTTACTAATCAAGCCTTGTATCTTAGGGTTTCAGTGTTTTTCTCCGGTTTTCGTGTGCATTTGCTAGATGTATAAATAGTTATCTTATCTCATAACACTTCTAGGAATATCATTGGTTTAAAGCGAACACTTAGAGACCGTGTATATTTAATATTTGGTCAGTGGGCGTGCTTTATTTTAATACACGGCTAATAGTGGTGTTACGTCCCTGTATAAAACAATACACGGTTAGTAGTAGAGTTACGTTCCTTTAAACAAAAACCTTGTTGTTATTAAATAAAGAAACATTCTAAAGGTACATAATTATGATATTGCCATGCTTTTAGACAAAATATGTCTTACAGACGCTGATTTTCTCACTGTAAATAATTGAATTGTGTTAACATTTTGATATCAAAGTTTTCAACTATGTCTAGATTGACGATATTAGATAGTCGGTAACATAAATTCGTTACACAGTGTGATAGTGACCTAAAACGATATATACAGGGTCGTTAGATGCCATATGGGATTTACTCACCCTGTATTTATAATAATATTATCACTTATTAATAATTAGTTGTACTTTAGGAGTCAAACGAAATGAAACTGAAAAAGAGTTCGCTAACTTCACAGTATATGATGATCAGAAAACATTCAACTGCACCAACTTCCAGTACAGCGCGGAAAACTTTGACAGATTGTCACAACTTTCTGAGTTCATAGTTCTGAATAACATTGTCCATATCAAGGCCTGTATAACCAAAAGCATCCAAAACAAACAGAAACGGAAACAGACTGGCAGGCAACGGCATCCATCGTCTCCTGTGTAACATTATCTACTTGTATGGAATAGGACAACCGTCAAAATTATATTCATGATGATTTTATTTTCGTTACATGATATATTTATCAATATGACATTCCTTTTTTTATTTGTCCTAGTGATGCCCCTTTGCATATTTTTTTATTCCTTTCTGTTTTTCTTGTGTTGATATTACTTTACCATTTTAGAGTTTTTTCACCCAATATGAAAAAAAAATGAATTTAACTTTGTGATAGCATTTCGTAATACAAACTACATAATACCTTAAAGTTGACTGCAAATAGCAAAGTCTAGTCGACAGATGACAGGCTATTAATTGCAAAAATATGTGTTCAACTCGGTTGGCTCAAAAAGTGGAACATTGTGTCGAAAAAAAACTTATTTACTATTGATTTCCAATACTTAAAACAAAATTATTTGGTATCGGTTATATTCCGTTAAGACTATAATGATATTGAATGAATGAATGAATTGATATTTTATTGCAGATGCAAAATTAATGCTGTAGTAAAATTACAAAATATTTAAATTGGCAATTATAAAATTAAACAGAGAACAACATAATCAAGTCATAACAAGCGCAGAAATATAACTATTATGCAAATATAATTAGTGATCTTAGCTTCCATGCCGCAGTTAGACATTTACACAATTTTCGGTTAAATTCTCTGTGCTAGCTTGCAAAAGAAATACAAGTTTTCTATAATTTGGCCATGAACAATAATATTTAGCTAAAAACTGTACCCTCCTAGCTCTAAAAGCAGTCATATTGAAATATGAACAACGTCGAATATTCAGTTTTAGTGTTTGATTTGTTGGTTTGTTTCAAATGAAAGTGTTTATGCAGAACGACTAAAACAATGTGTCCATTGACACACCAAATTTATTGTCCACTACATATATAAATTAAACGCTAAGCCTCATACAAACAATATGACTGTTTGTTGTTGATTTGTTTTTGTTTTTCCGTGTGAATTTTGATTATATATTTATATACATATAGATTTCCAAACAATGTAATTTTAACACACTATTTAGTATGTAGAAATAAAAAATAATATATATTTATATATCAAATATTGTTTTTCTCCCTTCAAGGACAATTAGATATTTATATTGAGTAAATAATGTGTCATATTAACCTGTTTTAGAGATATAAAATTATTTGAAATCTTTACAAACTGAAGGATTTTTTGTTTCAAATCACCTACAGAAACAAGTGACCGTATCTTTAAAGTGTCAATAAATTTTCTCAAACGTGCCTATTATCGAATTATAGTGACATATTTCTGTCTGAATAATTGAAAACAGTTATACAATCGGGACGAGTAAGAGCGTAACATGTTGTTAAGACATTTGTCTATTGTGTAAGACTGTATGTTGACATCTTATGGCTATTTATTTGTCATTGGCGTATACCAGGGATATCTTTTTATTCATAATTACCTATTTCATACTATTAAGTTAACTATGACGGACAAGATTATACCTTCGAACTGCAATTCAATATATGGATGTTATATTGGTTGTTTGATGTTAATTGGGGCCTGTGTGGCCGAGTGGTCAACGTTGTTTAAGTATCACTAGCCTGTAAACACTGAGGTTGAAAGTTCGAGTCCGGCACGTGACAGGTGCGTTCGACCCCAATCTTAATTGAATAGGATTGTCAGTTTTCCTACCGAAGGTCGGTGGTTCTCACCGGGCACTCCGGCTTCTTCCACCATTAAAAATTGGCCGCCGCAAAATAGCCAACAGTGCTGAAAGGGACATTAAACCGCAATCAATCAATCAATTTGATGTAAAGTAAATAATGATAATTCAGTGTTAGGAGTTGCTTTGTGAAGATGTGTTTAGATAAAAGTACTAAACCTGTGGAGATAAGACTACCATAAGACTCTGAAACACAAATGTACATGAATTTCATATTAGTAGCTTTACTTCACTGTACATGTCATGTAGAAACGACAAAATAGAACAGGAAGACACGACGGTTTACAATCGTCCGAGCACACTATATAGAATGTCAATAGAAAAAACAAACGGAACATTTAAGTTTTGCATCAAACTAAAAATCAGCGAATTGATGTTCATACTGACATATACTGCATGCAATTATAGAACAACAATAGTATGATTATCACTTTTATCAGTATGCTCATAAGGCCAAACAGACAGAACTGAAAGACAATTATCTTAACTCTTTAGCTTTGAGGAAATATAAAAGTAAAAAGGTTGGATTTAAATACCAGTTGAACAGTTCCTGCAGTTGATACTTCCTCACCTTTCCACTCTACAATAACATAAATAGTGCCAATTTGATTGCCTCAGATGAGCATCACAACAATCACTGTCTCTTCTATGATGCTCGACACAACTGTAATATTCCAGACTTGGTACAGGCATTTTCCGAGAAAAAAAATAGTGGGTTAAACTAGGTTTTATAGCAACCCAAACATAAATATTAGGGTAATTTGATAATAATTGGGATCCAGCAGCTAAAACTGTGTAAACAAACATCACAGACATACAACACATCTGACTAAATAATTCAAACAAACATAAAAAAAGATATTACAAAGACGCCAACAAAACAGTTTGCAGAAAATAGTATATACAGCAAATAAAAACATAATGATGTACCAGTATACACTCTCCCGATATAGTACAAATTTAGTAAAACTTTCCGATTCAGACTTGAAATATCAATGATGTGGTCACTCCTGTACACTTCCTATTTATAAATATTTAGATTAAACGAGACTTATTCGTCAGGATTTGTAAGAACTTTTTGCTTTTCAAGACTCTTTAAGTTTTAAAAACAGCTGTTTTGTTTCGAACGATACTAATGAGAAGAAGTTAGAAGAAAAACACTTATAACATACTTCGAATAAGCCTGGTATCTTATCTTCATATAACCTAACCAGGCACAGACACAGATTTAATGGTTTTAATTGTATCCTAGTTTAACTTCATTCACTTCAATTTGTACTGAATCTTATATGAAGTACAGTAACCAATATAAGAGCATATGACAGCTTAATTGTATACCAGCAGGTTAAGTATCAGTAACACGAGAGAGTGCTTGTCAATTATCTATTTTACATTGAGATTGTAAGAAAATTATATCAATATTTATTCGATTTCTTTACCCATATTATCCGTAGTTGATGTGACCCAGTATCTGAGATTTAGTGCTATCACAATCTTGCAAGGAATTCCACTCGGACTGGTATGAAGAGTGGTCATTAATTTGAATAAAAATGTAACCTTTTGCTTCTGTTAAATGCATAACTGTCTGTTTGAACTTGAAAACAGCATTTATAGTTCCGTTCCCTTGCCTTAAGTGTTGTCAAATGTGCGTAGGGGTTTTATGTAATGAATTAATACTCCTTATCCCTTATTTTCCATTGACGAAAGAAATGTAAATTAATAAACATTGGAAAGGAGATGTAATATGGCGTCCAATGTGACAACAAACCACCAAAATACAAAATGACAAAGATAATAACAACTTTAACGAAGTAGTTAATTTTGGTTTTTTATTTCATTTGATCTAAGAACCACTAATGAGTCTTATCATGTGGAGCAGGATCTGCTTACCCTTCCGGAGCACCTGAGATCACCCCCAGTTTCTGGTGGGGTTCATGTTGCTTAGTCTTTACTTTTCTATGTTGTGTCATCTGTACTATTATTTGTCTGTTTGTCTTTTTATTTTTGGCCATGGCGTTGTCAGTTTGTTTTCGATCTGTGAGTTTGACTGTCCCTCTGGTATCTTTTATCCCTCTTTTATATAGACCAAACTCGCATCTCACATACTGCATGTTAAGTCTGGTATACTAGATTAGTTTGTATCAGTGCCCGTACGGTCAAATAGTAATTTTCCGAACACTCCTAATTTCAATTAATTTCTTCAGTGTTCTAACATGATATTTTGAAAATAAAAGTAAGTTAAAATATTTGTATTACATATATTGTTTTGCTTATAATTTCTAAAAGCTATTTCTCCTGCTTTTATACAACTACATTTAAAGTTGCGTCTTCACAATAGAAATAGTTTTACAGCAAAGTCCTTATCAACAGATTTTAAAACATTACAAAAAAACCCACTTTCTTTTAGTAACTTGTAACATTCTTTGATATTATAAAGACAACGGTAATATCACGAAGTTACACTGAAATACAGGAACAAGAATGATGTGTGTGTGTGTGTGTGTGTTTTAACAGTATTTATTCAAAACCACGAGGCATGTTGTTGATATCTAAACACTGAACTAGTATATATATTTGTTTAGGGGCCAGCTGAAGGACGCCTCCGGGTGCGGGAATTTCTCGCTACATTGAAGACCTGTTGGTGACCTTCTGCTGTTGTCTGTTCTATGGTCGGGTTGTTGTCTCTTTGACACATTCCCCATTTCCATTCTCAATTTTATTTAAATACAACAAAAGGTAATTGCATCATTCTTGTCTTACTTCAATAAAAGATCATTTTCAAGTTCATACATACACAATTTAAAAATGTAAATAGTGTACTTTTATAGCTTACTATGCGGTATGCGCTTCGCTCAACGGTGTTCTATAGCTGTTAACTTTCTACGTCATTTTTTTTCTTGTTGAGAGTTGTCTCATTGGGAAACATTATTTTTTTAACATTCAGTTTACATCATTTTGAGTACATATAAATACGACATCACTGATCTGAAAGCACCAAGATTACACTGGGATAGGGACCATGCATCAGCTACGTTGGAATAATTTTAGTATTTCTTTCAAAGTCAAATAGAAATGCTGACCCTTTAGGGGCTTATAAATTCACGAAAGTTGTATTTTCTTTCTCTGTATGTCCTTAACTAACACGACGCTCTTTATTCTTGGATAAATTTCTTTTCTTTGAAAAAAATAACTGAAAATTATTTTAAAAAAATAACCTAAAACACCTCCACCACTTTCAAGATTGAATTTTCTGACTGTTTTACCAAGTGCCAAAAAAAGATGGCAAGTAATTGGAATCAGTTAAAAATCGTAAAATTACCTGCCCTGGTAAGAACTAAGACCAAACTATATATAAGTTAAAATGACAATTCCGTCAGAAAAAAAATCTTCCTGTTCTCCCCACCTAACATAATATCATAATAAAATGGTCGTCCCTTAACCATACATTTCATGTTAGTTATTTAAAATGGAAATGTTATACAGTACGTGTAAAATCTGTTTCTCTGTTTCAGTTATTATGCATGGTATAATATATACTTCCCTATTCAATTGGAAGATTTGCATGTAGACCAATTTCTTTATAAAAACTTTAGTAATATCAAATCAATGCCGTGAAGGTTTTTAAAAGAAATTGACTTGGGTGAGTCCCAAGTCCATATTTAAAATTTTGGTAAGTTCTACCATTTAATTCGTCTTTTTTTTTTAGTGTTCAAGAAAAGGACTCATCAGGGTGCTTTACCGAGAACCCGGTCTATGTCAGATATTTTAACTAACTAACTAACATTCATGAAACCTTAAACTGAACCTTAACTATAAACCACAAGAACCTCGAATGTAAAAATGAATTCTTAATCTACCAATACAATAATTTCTGTAAAGATATATATATAGCTGGAGGAAGGACACCCTTTGACTGCGTAGGGTTTCAGTGGAGAATTAAAGCAGACATTCAATCTGATGCAAAGCTATGTAAGTTATATCCAAGACTCAGCATGATTAATCTATGTAGACTTGTGGTCTATTACAATACATTTTTTTGTGCACCAGATGCGGGTTTTAAAATAAAGGCCTCTTACATGATGCTCCAGGCCAAACAGTTGAAAAAAACCAAAAACCTAATATAAACGTTAAGGAGCTGATAAAACCCAAAGAGGATCAAAATTAAATTTGATAAGCAGTGCATGTAGGTTACTTATATTTGTTGTTTGGAATGAATATAAGGTGTTTGCCTGCTGGGTTTATCTGATCTTAGCCTCATTTACATGGATATTTGATTATGTTAATATATATATATATACATATACAAACAAGTCTAAATTGAAACAACGTTCAAATATATTAAATAAAACGTATCTATGTAATAAAATTTGGGTAAACTATTCTCTTGTTCAGCAAATTTTATAACAATACTTTTGTTTATAAAGCTAACATATCTCGGAAATGTCCTTCACATCTTTCGTTTTTGCTTAATAAACGTATTGATATAGGTTAACATTATTACATGTAGACCAGTATAACAATCAACAACAGAATGCTTTTTTAAATAAAACATATTTAATTTTATAGCCAAGTGTTTCGTCGAAAATTAGATCAAAGATGTTATTTCCTGGAAGTCACTTATAGATACGGTGGGTGACCTAAATTTCCGATTTAAAAAGGATTGTCACTGAAATAAACATTACATTGTGTAAGTACTATAAATATTTATTAATTATTTTATCCGAACCGTTCGATGTTTGCCACATCCATTTATATAAATTTGAATTCATATGCATTCATGATCTGTTTTATGGTGTGACATTTAGATGTTTAATTCCATGTTCAGTAAAAACCACCTATAACAGTGTAAAGTTAACTTTTTTTTCCTTTTTTTTTTTTATTTCTGAAGCATTTATCATGTTTATACTTCAGTAATATATTTCACTTTTATAGAAAAAAAAATTTAAACAAAATAAGATGTCTATTTTTTAGTACTGATTATATATGATCTATAGTTAAACATAATTTTTATAAAACAAAAATTATTAGAATGTATAATAAAGGCAACAGTAGTATATTTGACACTGGTCAATTTGGGTTTGGGGTCAGTGTCGAGCCTTAAAATATGGCTTCAGATGACAAAGAAATATTAGAATATTCGTTATTTAGGTATTATTAGGGCGGTTGATTTGTCGTCATTTAAAATTTAATTATAGTGTCCTTGACTGGCGATCGCGAATTGACATTGATGTCTCATTCGTAAAAAATATATATTTGATTGAATGGTTTTCTATCCACCATACGATTTTCATTGGACCATTCGCATTTTACGTCATAAGCTGAGCCTGGACACTTATTATTTACAAGTTAATGGTTTGCGCTGTTTAATTTTAATAAAGTATTTTAAAGTCTGTGTAATCATACGGAATAATGCAATTTATGGAATTTATAATAAATCTTGGCTTAAATAGTCATTAGATAATTTTTGAATGTTCGAATATTTGTCATTTTATTTGGCATTCCGTTTTGTCCGACAACTTGAAATGTTATGTAAAATTGGGATCAGATCTAATCTTTCTTAAAATCTGTCAGGAACTGTCAGGAAAACAGTCTCTAGAACATTCGGTTCTTTACATCCTTGGCTTTCAGATATTTAGCTTTGAGCTTTCGTGATAAAGTTAAATCCAGAATAGCGTTTCGGACGCATGAATTTTATAAAGTCTTGTTTTATTTTTTTCTGACAGTTCTGCCCTTGACCATAACCTGACATTTCTATCTCTTGAACAGTTTTGTTTATTTATTTATTTATTTATTTATTTATTTATTTATTTATTTATTTATTTATTTATTTATTTAATTATTTATTTATTTATTTAGTTATTCATTTATTCACCGTGTATATAAAAATAAAATGGGGATATCTATTTTTTAGCGTAATTTAATTCAATGCCACAGTTTAATTTTCAAAATAGTCAGCAAAACTGGGTAATACACGGAGATGTGAAGTTATTGTGATAACCCGAATTGGAACTTTTTTCTAAATGAGAAATATATTTAAACCAATCTAAGCCAAAATTTACTTGCGACATAGCAAGATTATTCAAGATATCCGAAAAACGCCACAATGTTGTTAGAAAATCAAAGTTCACTAACGAAGCTGTTATACTGTGAATTTCCGTATTTTTTGAAAGACTTCTGGCATGATATAAATTAATGTGAAATTGATCCCACCACTAAAGGTTGAAAATGTAACTGTTTAAACTATATTGTGTCAATCAACTTAAATGAACCTCAAACCTATGCAATGTCCTCAATTTCCTGTATAAAAGGAGAGAACAGCTGACTTGTGTGCAATTAAAAACTTTAAAAACCTACATTGATTTATTGTAGACCAGTATATCAAGCTATAACAGTCTTTTTTTTAACCAATATAATTATGTAGCCAAATGTTGTGTTGAAAATTAGATAAAAGATGTTTCTTCCTTCAAGTCATTTGTAGATCCGGTATGTGACCTAAATTTCCTATTTAACGAGGATTGTCACTGGAATAAACATTATACAGTGTAAGTACGTGCATGTACATATTTTAAAACTATTTCATAAGTACAGATTCTTGTTTAACCCGTTGATTTTAATATATAAGATTTGAATTTCTAGACATACACGACTTTTGTTATGGTGTTGACATTTAGATGTACTACATTTCCCTGTTCAGAATAAAATCGCTCATTACAGTGTAAACTATTTTTATTTCGGAAGGATTTATACTTCAGTAATATATTTCACTTTTATATAAAACATGTTCAAACAAAATAAGTCGAATGAGATGACTAACATGTGTATTGGACTAATATTGTAGTATCGGTAGTTAAACATAATTATTATTAAACTATTACATATTTGACACTTGTCAAATGGGTTTTGGGTCAAGGTCGTGCCGAAAAGTTTTGAATAATAGAACGTCCGTCATGTAATAAAAGGTAATTTATCCGTCATTTTTTAAATTTAAGTATAGTTTCCTTGACTGGCGATCGCCAATTGTCATTGCAGTGTCTTTCGTAATAAAATTCTACAACAGATTTTTGTCGTCGACTGTCATATTCCTGACTTGTTATAACTACTTTCCATGTTGTGCGATTACACACCTAAACAATATTAAGAAACTAAGGTTCCAACTCCCTCTTGCAAAGTTGCCCTTAGATGGAATTCATTAAATTAGTTCCGTTTTGGTCATATATATAGCTCTTCTTTTGTTTCGTTTCCTATCATCCTTGGCTGTCAAATATTCAGCTTTGAACGTTCCTGATGAATGTAAATCCAGAAAAGCGCTTCGGACGTATAAAATTTGTAAATGTTATTTTCATTTTGTTATTGGTGCACTGGGTCGAAACTGTTGCTGGTGAACTATCAGTCTCCGAGGATATCATCAGCTTATTAGTCAGATCTGGTAGTGCCATGATGTTTAACATACATATTCTTAATTGTCCGATTTATCAATTAAAGAGTATTTAGAAACTAAGGTTCAAACTCCCTCAGTCAAGCTAGAACTTGGATGGATTTGACTGTTATTTTTTGGACGTTTTTGGTCATATAGCTCATCAAATATTTGGGTACTTATATATCTTTGACTTTCAAATATTCGGCTTTGAGTGTTCCCGATGAAAGAAAACATGAAAAAGCTCTTCGTACGCATACAATTTGTAAAGTGTTTTTGCAATTAAAAGCGATGAGTTTAACAATGTTTACACAATATAGAACTTTTCAGAATGGAATTTGATTTGGTCTTCATATGCAATTCTCTGAGTTCTTATGCCAAACCATGAATATTCCTTGCCCATCCCGAATTCGTCTTTGAGTACCGATTTGGTTAAGCTCTTAATTTGAGGGCATTTCTAGTACATGTATAGGACAGTATTGTAGTATCAATAGTATTAAGTTAATATGCTCTAACATAATTGAATAAAATACATGAAATATACAAAAGGGATATTCAAACTCATAAGTCGAAAACAAACTGACAATGCCATGGCAGAAAACGAGAGACGACGAAAAGACAAACAACAGTACACAAAACACAACACCGAAAACTAAAGACAGAGCAACACGTACTCCACCAAAAACCGGGGGTGATCTAAGGTGCTCCAGAAGTTTAAACATAATAACCTTGGACCTTGGTAAATATTTGCTTAAAGGTCAGAGAAAACTATGTCAAAATATTGACCTTGGTTAATATTTGCCTAAAGGTCCTAGAAAACTATGACAAAATATTGTCACTGACATTTCATCAGTAGGGCATATTCCTGTTTTAAAGTAGGGTCACTGTGACTCGGCAGGATAAAATAAGTGAAGAGTTTGGACTTATTTTTTCCTTTTTATTCTGTTTTTACTCCACTTTTCTAAAGGGAGCCACTGGGTGAAGATAAATACATGGCAATTTGTAACTGTAATCTAACTGAAGTGGACTTACAAAGCGCTTTTATATATGTTAAATATGTAACAGATGTTACAGTTTTAAGTACTATCAATTAATATTTCCTTATACAAAACTAAATGACAAATCCTATAAAAAAATCGTGTCACAAAATGTATCTAATAACATTATCATACACGAAGACAAAAGTCATATTCATAAAAAGATTTGGATAATTTAGAATTGTTTATATTGATTACAGATTGCAAAAAATAAACTTGCTCTTTCGGAAGTTTTGTTTAATCGAGAAACCTTTAACCTAATATGTCGAATATTTCTATTACATTCAACCATAAAAGGCAATGTCTTTGTATCGAAAATGATGACTCAGTGGTTTTTTTATTTACTTCCTTTAGGTTTTTTTATATTAGTTCATAGAAAGTTTACCCCTATTGTTATACTTTTCTTTGAATATAATAACTATGAAACCTTTGTATATTGTCAGCTGCTGTAGTTGGCACGGTTAGTTAGCTAACTTCTCAAGTTACGGCTGGTTCTTAATTGTGGATTTTAGTAACAATGATATGTGTGTCGTGTGTCGTATGTAAGTTAGAATTAATCTATTTATCTATAAATTTGTTTCCTTTTGTTTATTGTTGTATTGTGTACTAAACAAAAACATAGTATTTTATTCCAAAACATTGCTATGATGAAAAACTTGGCAATGATGAAGAGTATTCCAGGAACATATACCATTATATTATACTGAAATTTCAACAACACTACAAGGTATATAAACTGATAAAAGCTAGTTAATTATTTGGCAAATTGACTCCAATTTGAAATAAAGTAGACATTTATTATAGACTATTCAACCGGAAGGTAAGTTCACAAAAAGTTAATTACAAATTTGACATTTTATTTCATTAATGCTTCAGGTAATTTGATAATTTACGACTCGCATAAATGTTTGTTAGCGGTATGGATTCAATATTCATGTGTACAGGTTAAAACGCAGTATGTTCAGTATATTTCCATCAGCTTGAACATTATTTCTAGGGATAATAAGTCCACAATGCTGATAGGGAGCGTCGCAAAATAGCTTATAGCATTTACAAATGCAAAAAGTAGAATTTTATACAGGTTCGATCGATTGATTGCTGTTTGCTAACATCAAGTGACAAATTCCTCATGCATATTTAGGACAATAATAAATTAAAAATAATCCAATGGATGGATTCCTCAGAGTGGTTCGACCAGAATGAGCACACAAGCTTAGTTTCAATTGCAGCTGTAACAGTAGAATATGTTGGACAAGGACAACAGTTTTGACTTGGAATGGAGAGCTTTTGATTAGCCACACACTGACACAAAGTGGGACAAAGTTCTCGTCATTTGATCGAATCTTCCGGTTAAAACTGTAATTCTCTGTATTCAAATTAAGACAGGTCCTGATCAAAACAAAGTTATGTGGCAGAATCATTACCACATCTAAAATGCTTTTGTACAGATTAGCTCATCTTAATGTAAAATGTCTTGAAACTTTATATGTTGTGGGGAGTTGCCAAAAATGCATGGATATATTATAACTGGGTGAAAAATGATTTTGGCTCACATAAATCAATATACATGTCAGTGGGAAGAGGAGAACAGTTGGTTACAATATGAATGCCTAGGAATGTCTAATAGTAGCCACGTCCACCTAACTTCACAAATATGTTGTCAGTAAAGAAACCAAGCAGCATTTTCAGAGTTCTTGCCTAATTTTTACATCATATAAAAATATGATGATGTGGTTTGATTGCCAATTAGACAAATTTTCACCAGAGACCAAATATGTAGATGCTAACGACCTTCAAGTTTTTCTTCAATGTATAATTTGTCCGTTTCTAAAACAATATATTTGTGTCTCTTTTTGGTAGTTATCATGAAACAAAGTTGGAATATCTAGTTTTTGAGTCAATGATTAGGAATGCTTGTGTAAACTATATACATTTTTGTACACATTACTATTGAATACACATTACTAGTATATATTGTATTGTCTTTATCTTCTTTGTTTTTTATTGGTCAAAAGTTATGTGAGGCAGTGTCTCAATAGATTCTACACCACTGTCCATATCGCCTTTAACGATGATGAATCAGGATTTCTTTTATAAAAGGTTAATATTGTATGGCAAAACATATATAAAATTGATCACCCAAAAAAATTAAGTCAGTTCGCATATTATTTTGCAGGATTGAATGATTTAAAATGACACAAAGGAGTTTCTCTACATCGACATGTAGAGTGGATTCATCACAGAGACGTTCTTTGACCTTAAAACTTTCAAATTATAAGCAAAAAAGCGAAGATGAGAATCACATTCATTCACAACCATACAGCAATGATTCAGACAGGCTTCGCCGAGTACAGAGTTTTAAGCATAACAGGAAATCAAGCAGGTATACAAGATTATTAGTGTGTTATTATGCTATCAAGGGACATACTGTTTTCTTGTCTGTGCGTTTATCAAGTAGTCAGTTCGCCTCTTATCAGGTTAAAGTTTTTGGTGAAGGTAGTTTACCATATAATTATGGTCACAACGTAGTACGCATATGAATGAAAAGAGATCTGGAATATACGCCAACGACAGCAATCTCACGACAAAAAATACAAAAGACACCATAATCAATATGTTGTGAACTGTTTAAGATCTATAAAAAACCTTAAAAAATATTAAAACCAAGTTAAAGTTTTGGTAAAAGGTATTATACCATGAAGCGTTGGTTGGATGAACTTGAAACTTAATACATATGGTCATTGTGATGTGAACTATTTAAATATAATGTATGCCAAATTAGGGTTTTCATCCAGTTTACGCGGTTTACTAGCCATGAAAATTTATAAGAGCGAGTGTGACATGGTGTCCTGTGACGCATATTCTTGTTTTGTTAACCGGATTTCCAACGGAAAATATCGGTTATTAATTTGGTGATGCACGGCGGGCGGGCAGGCGGGCGGGCTGGCGGGCGGGCGGGCGGACGAGCGGGCGGGCGGTCGGTCGTGCGGGCGACTGCCAAACAGTGTCCGTGCAATAACTTGAAAACGCTTTGACAAAATCTTCAAATTCAGATATGTTGTTTTCTGTGACTAAATGAAGGTCAAGTTTGATTATTACGATTTTAGCTTTTTCCGTTGTTGAGTTGTAGACCTTTAAGTAGCAAAAAGTGATACTTAGATATAATATTGGCCTTTTCATTTCTGAACCTTACAAAAATTTTTTTTTTTTTACTTGAGCCTGTTTGGGGGTCCAGATTTGCAAATATCATTAATGCAGGAAAATCCGGTTTTCTGTCAATTTGACAGTCTCTTGTTTTGTTTTTTAAATTTCAACTGCATTATTTTGATTAATTGGATACATTTATGTCAAATGTATTAACAATCCCACGCATTATAGTATTTAGAACAAAATGAATTTTTATTTGCGATTTCCATCTCTTAGGTCATAAGTTTTATTTCATTTCATACCTAATATCAATTTATTCAAACTAGGTTATTTTCAGATTTCATATGTTGCAAGGTCTTGCTTACTTACATGGCTCTATGGACCATGTGAGCTTTTGCCATCGCTTGGCGTCTGTCGGCGTCGTAAACTTTATAAAATCATCTTTTTTTAAACAACTGTACAAATTTCGACAAAACTTGAACTCAGCGATCCTTTGGGTATCTAGTATACATGTTTGTGCTTTTTGTTTCTGTCTGTAAACCAACATGGCTGTTATGGCTAAACTAGAACATAGGGGGTAAAATACATGAATTGTCTAATTATCTTGAAAACCATAATAAATAGAGAAAATCCGACCGACATCAAAATGCTCGGAATGTCAATATCTGTGTACTTTTTATTTCCACTCAAATTATTAAATGACTTCTTATAATAGTTTTTGACCTATTTGTGTGCATTTGACCCGATCTCGAAATTTATAATAGATATATACGTAGAAACTGTAAGGAGCAAAAAGGATAAAAAAACGAGGATCTACAAAATGCTTATATGCCCGAAACCATTAGAATACTCTTAACAGGAGTTATTGCCCTTAAATGATGATTTTCAAGTCATTTTCGGGTTTTGCCTATTATCTCGACAATTACATTGGCAGAACAAAAACTGTTAACAACAGAATGACAGCAATGAATATCTATAAGTGTGATGAATGACTGAAAATATTGAATGACTCCTAATACAAGGCATTGCCCTTTTATCTTATAATAATTTTCGAGTGTTTGCCTATCATCTTTAAAAGTATAAAGATAGGTAGAAACTGAAAACAGCAAAAATGACCAGCACTACAATATCTACAAAAATGCTTATATGGCTATAACAATTGGATTAGGTGAAATAAGGCTGAGGTAATCATTGCTCAGATTGTCAAGATCTACATACTTTGGAATCCCACTCAACTTATCAAATGACTCCTTATAGAAGTTATTGCCCTTAAATTACAATTTTTGACTTCTTTGTGAGTTTTGCCTATTATCTTGAAAATTTAAACTGTAAATAGCAAAAATTATCAGCATAAGAAGATCTTTAAAATTTCCGCATGGCCGAAACCATTGGATGACTCTTTATAGGAGGCATAGCCCTTAAATGACACTTTTAGACCAATGTTTTTGTGACCTACCGAATAAGACTTAACAACGGTTTTGTACTAACATAAGCAACACGACGGGTGCCACATGTGAAGCAAAATTTGCTTTCCCTTCCGGTGCACCTGACATCACCCTCAGTGTTTGTTGGGGTTCGTGTTGCTCAGTCTTTAGTTTTCTATGTTGTGTTTTGTTTACTGTCGTTTGTCTGTTTGTCTGTTTGTCGTTTTCCTTTTTAACCATGGCGTTGTCATTTTATTTTCGATTTATGAGTTTGAATGTCCCTTTCTTTTGCATAATGAACTGAATATATGAGTTGAAACTGCAAACAGCAAAAATGATCAGCAGTAGAAGATGAACAGAAATGATAGTATAACCATAACCAATGGACGACTACTTATCGGAGTTCCCCCTCCTTAAATGGCGAACTTTCGAGCTTTTGCTTTTTATCTCGAAAATTATGGTAGAGAGGTAGATCGTGTTAATAACACAATGATCAGCAATGCAAGATATATGTTTAACAGGTGAGCAAATCAAGCTGATAGGATTGTTTAAAATTTGGATTGCCACCTAGCAATTTTCTTTATGTTGTTACTAAAAAAGTCAAGTTACTTGTCTTATACATTTCAGGAGATCAAAAGTAATGTATCAGGTAAGTTTAATTAAAGGCTCAATGATATTCTTTTTTATTTATTTTATACCTACATTGTACTTGATGTGTATGAGTGTAAATAAAGTAATACGTTCGTTGACAACCAAACCATGTAAAATTCCCATCTACCAAAAAAATAAAAGAAAAAGGAAAACAAAGAGGTGATTGTAGTATGGAATAACTACAAATATACATGCGGGAATCAGGAGAATATGTGACTGGTCATCTTCCATAAAAATTGAAAAGTCGGTTTGATATTCTAATTATCACTACGTAAACTGATTGGTCGTTGTATAAATTGTGTCATTACACATACACCAATCTGATTAAAATCAGATATTTCACCATGTGCTTTTAGACTTGTTTGGCGCAGTGTGTACACTACACGTGAACAAACAAATCTAACGCCAAATAGTGAATGATCTTATTTTAATCAGTTTTCAAATACATTTATCTATAATCACATGTGTAAAACTTTCAGAAACTGATAAAAAACAAGACCAATACCGTGTACTATGGCCCTGCGTCGCTATGTATCGTTTAACATACAGATCTAAAAATTGCTTACATGCTATAACTCAACATTATCAAACTAAGAACGAAATATAAAAATCAGCCCCTTCCATAGAAGTCAAATAAACTTTAAACAAACTTTTCTACTCAAGGTCTTTAGGACTGACGGGCGGAGACGATCGGTTACTACCTTCGCCGTTGGCGAATCAGGTAACATATCGACGAAACATTATGTGAATTATTCAACCGGGTATACAGATGAACAAAAATAAATCATAGGGTCAATGACAGTAGTCTCACAAGGAAACATTCGTATGTAATGTCATAACACATAATCCAGAAACGAAGAACAGAAACGAGTTTATTTAATAGTGAGATGTGTAAAAAGAATGATTCGGCAGTCTAAATTAGTATTTGTTTTCTCATTCGTTTTTATTGATCCTGTTGAAAGGTTAACACATGATTTTTATAGTATAAAATCTTAGGTTCTACATTTGACAAAACAAGAGGCTCCAATAGTTGTATGTTTTTCGAATTTGGAACGTATTGTTTAATCAACACTGTGAATATTTATTTCATTGTTTTTGTATACAACAGAATTTTTTTCTATAATTTGCAACCACGTATAATGCAAGCCGTAGGTTTAATACCATCAAGGATAAAAGGGTTTAAAAATGTAATTCACATTTTTAACTTTTATTTCTTGGCAAACTTTTTGGTTTAATTCTAATTTTTAATTTTTGTTTTGCTATGATTCCTCTCGGCCATGCGAAGTATTGCCATCATTTGTCATCCTTCGACGTCGTCGTTTGCCATTGTAAACGTTTTCAAAAGTCTTTTCTTCTGAAACTTGATTCAACTTCAACCAAACTGGGACTGAATTATCCTAGTGTACCGTGTAATGATGTTTGATAAAGTATGTGTTTTTTTTCGTTTCTGCCAATTAACCAAGTTAAGCATATATCTATGCTAAAATTAAAGCATCAGGGTAAAATGCAAGTAATTGTCTAATATTTTAAAAACATACTAGTTATGTAAAATCTGATGGGACAAAATTGCCTAGAAAGTCAAAATCTACCTACTTTCTCTTCCACCAAAATTGTCATACTAATCCTTTTAGGGGTTTTTTCCCTTCAATGACGATTTTTTCCCATGTTTTGTATTTTGGCAATTACCTTGTTAGATCTTTAGTAGATAGAGAGAAAATAAAACAATTCACATGACCGAAACTATTTACATGTAGTAATCTTCATGAAGGAGTTTTAGACCTTGAATTACAAGTTTTACATTATTTTAAAACTGTATACATGCAAGTATACCTTTAGAAACTGTGAATAAGAAAAATAATTAGCAGGATAAGATCTACAAATAAGTCAACAAAACAAAATATGTAATGCATGTTTTTTTCTTTAGATGACGATTTTAATCCTTATTTTGTGTTTTGGCAAAGCAAGATCTACAAATAAATCATTATGACCGGAATTGTCAATCGACTTTCTACAAGAGTTAATGCCTAAAAAAGTGATAAACAAATACGACTTATCACCGAACTACTATAATTGACACGGTTGGTTAGCCTACTTCTCCGGTCCTTGTTTTTATAGTATCAAAAATATAAGTGTCGTGTAATCAATATAAGTTCGAATTTATCAATTGATTTATCTACTTATTTATTTCATTTAGTTTGTTATAATTATTGTATTGAGAACTAAACAAAAGCATTTTTCTTTCTATATACAAGGGAACTTTCAAAGGAGCCGTTGACTGACAATGTCGTCCACGTATGAAATTATGTAAATGCTTGAAAAAAAATCTCAAAATTGATGGCGTCATGTGTTTAAATAGTTATTGACCAATCAAATCGGTATAGGTTAGTTATACTGCAGAGCTCAGTGACTCTTTGACCTAAACTCTTGACTTCGTTCGGGTCAAGTATGGTCACCGACATGTAAGCTGTGAAGTTTAACTAACTTATACAGACTTGATTGTTCAATAATTTTTACCTATTTTCCTTAAATGATGAATTTTCACCCTTGATATGTTTTATCAAATTAAAATAGACAATGAAAAACTATTTACAAAAAACAAAATAAATGCCCAACAATATATAAGAGCTACATATAAATCAAATAAGGGAATTGTCAGTCGACTCCTTAAAGGAGTTATTGCCTTTGAAAGACATTTTACACTGATGTTGTTTGTTATTGGCTATTATCTCAGAAACTATAACACGTATAGATAGAACAAAAACTGTTATAATAAAAAAAGTTATTAGCAAGATTAGATCTTTAAGTAAATCAACACAAACGAAATCGTATAACTTTTCTCCTTCTATAATATGTTGCCTTAACTAACTGTTATAAATCTTTTTACAGTTTTGGGTATTATTTTCAACCGATTGCAATAAAGGTGAAACAAATAATTCAAATGGTATATTTTTGCCAATTGAGCGTAAGACTTTAATGAGCCTTTAGTTATTTTTGGGAATACACGTTTTTATCTGTCTTTTCAGGCCAAAGACAAGTCAATGATAAAAGTAACACTCTCTCCAGTCACACCTCCTGAAGGTTAGTCGATTATAATGTTAGAAAAGTTTAGTTCGCTACAAAACAGTATAAATATATATATAAAGATTAATACATTTGCATCTTTTAATAGTCCATAACGAGACCAATCATCGTTTTTAAACAAAGTCACCGCTTAAATCAATAGAAGGATTTTAACAATGATATTTGACCGTGAGGACTCAAATTGATGTGCAAAATAATATTGAATATATGTTGTTTAATATTTTGAAATTGCATATAGAAAGCAGCAGTTCTTACTGTTTATTGTAATCACTAATGTTGAGACTTGCAATAACACATATTGTCAGACCACAAATTCAAAACCCCTATATAAGCAACCAATTTCTTCAATTTTCACAGCTTTCTAAATATTTTTCATAGAAACCAACTATTACCTGAATTGTACATATATCACCTTTATATGTGACAATTTTCAACCAACGTATTAAGTCTTGTAGTGAAACAGAATTGTTGGGAAGTCAACTACTTCTAAAAATAACCCCTAATTTTCTGGAAATCTTAAATACGTATATTAAGGAGCGCATTAATCCTCAATTTTAATGCAAAGTCACAAATAATTTTTGCTA
This sequence comes from Mytilus californianus, assembly GCF_021869535.1. Taxonomy (NCBI): domain Eukaryota; kingdom Metazoa; phylum Mollusca; class Bivalvia; order Mytilida; family Mytilidae; genus Mytilus; species Mytilus californianus. Next base: position 28,021,007 of record NW_026262690.1, on the reverse strand, counting down.
AAAATGGTATAAATAGTTTATGCGACTGTCATACAAGTGAGAGGTATAGCTAGCTATAAAACCAGGTTTTCCGTAATAAACCTTAGCCAACAAAGTATGATATCTATAATACTTGAGATAAAACTATATAAACGAATTTGTCGATTTTCAGGAAAACTCATGTCTCAAACTTAAAGAAATATAGTTGATTGTACTGGTTGTTTTCGCATTTACATATATACTCTTACCGGCATTAACTTTCTTTGGGATTATTTCCAATGCGTTTTGTTTACCTCGCAACCGTTACAAGTAATATTCCGGATTTCCATGACGTCACAAATATTTTTACCGAATTCTTTATTCTAATATGATGCTCTTCAAAGGCTTTGAGTACACAAACGTGGTGATATAAGAATATATTGTACGTCAAGTGATCGACAATGTTATGATTTGATTCGGCTGTTCCATATACTCCCACGTCGTAATCTTTTAATGAATAAGTTACCCGAGATCATGAGGTGTAAATGACGTCATTTGTTTAATTTGAATCACTCCCACTATGTTTGGTTAGAGGTGTGAAATAAAAAAAAAAAAAAAACACAGGTACATTTAGAAATAAATAGAAAAGAGTAAAACACCGAAAGTGTCAGTCCAGAAGATTGGACACCAAGAAACAAAAAAATCAAATAACAAGAACAACAAACAACGAGGACAATTTTGCAATGGAAACCAAAGGTATACGAAACAAGAAAACAATAAAACTAGGATAAACTATTGTATCCTGAAAGGGGCAACTAATTCCTGCTCCTGGTAAGAACCTCGACGTTATTCTCGTAAAGGTTATTTTCGGGAAATGGGAAAGAAATTTGTGATAAAGGTAAAAGGTTTGTTGTCATTCGGGACACACACAAACCATAACGATCTATGATCAGTTCGTGATACGACCATATTACTTACAAGGGGATTAACTCAATAGTGAAATAAAATCTCCTGGTTGAGTCAGAAGTTTGGCTCTGTCGATAAAAACTATGCAATGACAACAAGCATGAGGAGATAATCCCTCGATAAGAAGGTGCTGTGAAAATACTGCTACATAGGAACAGGAGGTTGATTCTGTATTGCTTTCAATCTATGAAGGAAGTAACTCGTCATTTACAAGGGTACTCTGAAGAAGAGCTTGCCTTGCAATTTCAAATAGAGATGTGACCTTGTCTTTTGACCTTTAAAATCCTTAGAATTCTACCCCTCTCTATATTGAATGGGTACATGAGGTATGGTAAGAATGGTTGAGTAACGCAAGCTATTCAGTGTCAACAAGTGTTTTGTAACAAACGGACAGACAGTCCCGTTAGAATATCCCCTTCACAACTTCGTTGCGCGAGCATAATAAAATAAAAACACATACAAAACATCCCAAAAAATTAGTTAATCGTTATTGACAGGCGATGCAGTCTGCCATCGAAGACTTGTGCATCATAAAATTCTGATGTGCATTGATCGAAGTAATTTTTACTTGAAGGTTTATAGAATCAGTGTAAATAGACGTATTAATATATGTGAAAAGTATTAAATGAGAGAGACGGAAAATTTTCTTTTTCAAAATAGTAATGGATATTTGATGTTATATTATACATGAATAATTTTTTTTATCCTCAAATGGTACATTTTCCCTTTGATCTTACTGCCTAATGTTTTTTCTATATCATGGATCGGACCTGATATTCGAAAATATTAGGCAATGATCTCGAAAATATAAGTGCGTCAACGTCATGTATTCATTTCTGTCCACCTCGATTTATCAATGAAATGCACGCGACTTCATTCGTACAACCGAACAACTGCCGCAACGTTTAGTACATGTAAGCATATTTTACTGACTACATTTGTATTTCATTTTATGGTCATATTCTTAACTAAAAAATAATAGATAAAGTTAGTATCAGAAACAAAAATGCCAATATTCTATATATGTTTGACACGACCCTTTCATTTCATCTGTATACTGTATGTACAATGACGTATTATTAGTCGGTGTCGAGAGTAATTGAACATGTCTTGTACTAAGACACAAGTCATAACTACACTTCAATAACAACAAACAAAATAATGCATTTAATCACGTGTACAACTACAGAAAAAACCGCTATGAACTACTATCAAAACCGCTAGTCTTAGACAACCTTTTCCCGCTATTTTCTGAAACGCGGAAAAAATAAATTATGTGAATGAACAATATTTGAAGATCTGGAAAATTAATAGGGTTCTTAATTTAATATCGTCTCATTACTGTTTCATATTCAAAACCTCGACAAAAGCGATATAGTATTTTGATTATGTTAAATATCTTCTTAATTTCCTATATTTAAAAGATAAAAAACTACTATTATAATTAATTACTTGTTATATTTCAGACAAATATGCAGACATCGAACTTCACCTTGCAGATACCAAGGGAGAGCCCTGTACACCGAAATTGTATGACAAGTCATTCAAGTTTTATGTGGACCAATACAATTTACAAAATCGTTTACCAGCAGGTATTTTTGAGTCTGTGTCATTGCAAATAAAATATTAGACTTTGCTATAATTGTTTACATGTTCAATCATTTAATGTTAAAACATGCGCATTTTACTTTTTTTCTTGAGAAGTATTGTGTTTTTTTGTCGTTTAATTGTCTCGTGTGCAACGAAAGTCACAGAATTCGAGACATAGTGATGCTATTCCAGCGGCGACGTAAAATGTTTGTATATAGCTTTATATTTTAGAAGGTAGAAAATCTAGATCATTTATACTCATATAGATGTTTTATGTTACGAAGTTTCCGTCTGTCATATGTACATTGTCCTTGATATCATTTTAATGGTACGGCGACTTTTTGTCAATAAACTCTTTACTACTTATGAGTAATGGAATAATTATATTTGGTATTTAGGAGCCTTACAAGGTCTACATGTAGGTCAGGCTTGACCTCGACTTCATTTTATAAAACAGTGATGAAGGTAAAAGTTTGATGATGAGATACTTTCTTAGATACTATTATCAAAAGGTCAACTATATTCGATGTATGGAATGATATCGATTGTATGGTAAACATGTCTGGCTGGCAGGTTTCATCTGACCTTAGCTTTATTTTCATGGTCCATTGGTCAATGTTCCTAATTAAGTCTTTTTCTCGGATACTATAGGCAATAGGTCAACTTTATTTGGAATATGGAATGATTGTAAGGCGTACATGTCTGTCCGGCATAGTTCATCTGTTCTTGACCTCATTTACATGCATCTTTGATAATGTTAACTTTATGTGATATTTGTAGTAAAACCATTAGCTTTTATCTTAATCAACATGAAATCAACCATGATCAGTAAATCAGGGGAGATATTTCAGCATGTACACTCTTGTTTATCTTAATGATGACTTATAAGTTATCTGCATGAAAGGGATAGAAACTAATTGGTTCAATAACTTGCAGCTTGTCATTAAAAAAAAGTGTCTGAAGACATATAAAAATATTAAAACACAAATAAAAAAAAAATCGAAATACGCAAAAGTGTTGAAAAGTTTTTTTTTCTAACTATCAATATAAAAAAACAACAGATTTTAACTAATTTTAAAATGAACATACTAATGAATTATATTTCAGATATTATTTTCAAAAAAGATATGAAAGAGGTGGAAAGAGTATCAGTTTTCAATCTGCTGAATATTGACAAGGCAACGACCATTGCGTGTGAAACGGTATGAAACAAACAGTTATTAAAAGAACACTCATCTATATAATTATATAGTATTCTGTAGTAGAGAATTGATAAGAAGTAGTGGATTCGTAAACGATAATCAACAAGCGACTTTACTCGCAAGTTGATTATCGTTTACGAATCCACTACTTCTTATCAATTCTCTAGCTTAACCCATTTCTAGTAAAAAGACTGTCTGTTTTATGTTTTGACAATGAATCAACGGAATTTCATAAAATGATTTCGTATTTTGTCTTTTTTATTCTATAATAGCTGGAAATGATTATATCCACACGGTGCACGTCTATATTTAAGTTAACATAAGTTTGATATAACTTAAATGGGTTGTTAGCTCGCCTTTTTATTACCAGATTTAATACTTGTATATTTATATTTCATTTAATGTTTTATCATTACAAAGTATTTAAATTATATAGATTTTGGTATTTATGATTTATTCAAAAATATACAGAATTTTTTAATCTTTTTTTGAATAGTTAAAAAAATCTAATTACCAAAATTTATATACTTTATATTTACATATATATAGTATTTAGCAATCTATGATTCTTTACAGCTGATTAAGGATTACCTGTAATTTAACCGTATTAAGTCAAATACATGTAGTTAGCGTAGTTGCCATAATACTACAATTTTATGATGCTCCAGTAAATGATTCTTTCCGAAATAAATAAAATAATTGCTGAAGGTCTTTTTTGAAAATTATACATGTATTTTGTTTAAACTGTTTCCCTTTCATTAAGTTTAGATTATTTTAACGTAATTACATTTGGCATCCATCGTAAACCAGTCAATAAACTAGAATTTTCTGTGGTACGCATTCTGAATCTCCAGCAAAATAGCATGTGCTGCAGATGTACAATGTATAATTATGTCAATTTTTTACTATTACATTGAATCTGTTCATAGCCGTGATCGTCTAGTCGTTGGTACCAAAAGACACAACTGTGATATTAGCAGTGCTAAGTTCAAACCTTGTACCCGAATTGAATTTTTCATTGCAATTTTTTTCTCGACAAAAATATTGTTTTAATCTTAGAGGTATTATATACTTCATATTCGTTTTAAGGCGATGATTTTGTTTCTGGTTTTACAGTCAAGGAAGTAGTTTTACGGTCGTAGCTTATATATCACACAAAGAAGAAAATATTGATAGTTCGATATCATTATAAGACTAAAACCTTAAGTAAGCATTTGCTATGATGAAAAGGAAAAGTCCTTGTACGTTAAAAGTGACATGTGTAATTGGCATATGGTTGTTTATTTTATCAAGGAACTGTACTAATATATACAATTCCTCGATTCTCTAGTGTTTAGAACTAGTGTGTAATAGCCACAATCGTATAAAGACCCATCGATTCATTATAACGATGTTGAAAATCGATCAATGTTCAAACCTGACATCGTGAATAAACTCTTTTTTTAAGATATTTCCATCCTATACTCAAGAACGTTCAAATGTAGAACATAATCTTCCTTAAAAAATAACGCATACAACAATTTACATAAATTTGAAAAGAACATGAACAAATCCAGACATAGTATATATATTTTATTAGATAACAAAAGCGAATTATCTCTGAGATAGAAATACAGTTTATTGACATGTATTGACAGTTGTGCGCTTTAAGAGTGTTATTTAAATATTGATTTATGTCAGCACTCGTGGTATAGTGGTATCATGCATAGACTGAAGACTCTACTGATTATGAAGAGATTACGCGCGAGTTCGAACCCTTCATATGCCTCTCGTTTTTGAAAAGATAAAAAGACGTAAGTTAAAAGTTTAAAGTTATAAAATAAGTTATCTGAAGTTATCGAAGTGGTCAGTGGATTCTTGAAAAATAATCTACCGTAAGAACAATAGACTGACGTCAGAGAAATGGGTTAATAATCAATAACTTGATCCTGTGACCAACATATTTTACAATACGTAAAGACGAGGTTTTAAGCATATGGCAAAAATTAAAAAAATTAAAAAAACAATGCATGAACATTAACAAAACATTTACATAATTATGTTTTTCTGTCTTCTGTCTATCATTTTTATATGCAGACATCTGAAATAGGGTAAACTCCCATCATAATATTTTGGTTGTTTTCTTTCCAGGTTGACCTCCAAGCATCCCCTCCAGAACTGTAAGCATAACTTTTAGTTGTAATGTACATGTATATTATTTTAATACAAACTACTTTTTTTTTATTTAGTAGTCAATGAAAACGCACAACCTTGTGCATTATGACTGATTTTGTTGGAAAATATGATTTTTGCATAAAACTATTTTGTAATATTAAAACCAATTTGAAACATTTAACATGTTTCAATTTGAAATAGGATTTATATGGTTCTTTCATTGTTATGATTCATTTGGATACAGTACTGCTCAGTGTACAATGCACAGTAACAGCCTTAGCTAGGTCGTTGTTATAACAATGAAATTCAAATCATCTATGCACGCCAAACCAAAACACAGCTAGTATACGGATGTAAATTACAATTTTTCTTACTTTTGCACAAACATGCTATAAAATACAATCAATAACTGACCTCCTATAATGAAAGGTTTTCACGGTTATATTTTTTATGTAAATTAACCATTAGTAAACATGTATTTTTGTTCTTTTTAAGTCACAAATAAAAGATTTATATTTGAATTCGAAAACAAAGATACCCGATTATCCGACTGTAATAAAAACAATATACATTATGAATCTTCTATTTTAAAGGGCGCTGCCTATTTATGTATGTTTATAATAAATACTTTAAATATTTCATCATTTTGTGTCTTTAAAATAACCTTAAAACACAAACATGAAGTATTTTATTAATTAAACATAGATACCTTTAAAAATTGTTTCAACCATCCCATAACTATGAAATAGAGGCCCTAAAGAGTCTGTGTCGCTCACTTGCATCTTCAACAATGGCTACTTTATTGTAAAAATCATCACGAAAGGGCAATAACTTCAATAAGGAGTCGACTGACGATTTCGATCATTTGCCTTATTTGTCGATCTTGTCCTGCTGATCATTTTTTCCTTTTAAAGTTTCTATCTATCTATTATATTTTTTTAATGATAAAAGGCGAAAACGCAAAAAAAATAGTTAAAATCGTCATTAAAGAGCAATAACTCCAATAATGAGTCGTCGGACTATTTCAGCCAATTAAATTATTTGTAGATCTTGTATTGCTAATCATATTTCCTAATAAAAGTTTCTTTGTAACTATCATAATTTTCAAAATAATAGACAAAAATGAAAATAATTGATCAATTTGATATTTAAGGGCAATATAACTTCTATAAGAATTAGTCTGACAGTTTTGACGTAAATGGACAGCAGGTAGACCTAAACATTCTGAACAATTCTGACCCTGTCAGATTTTCTCTATTCATAGCGGTTTTCAAGATAATAGACAAAACTTGCAGTCTACCAATAATTTCCATTTTTAGCCCTTTCGGCCATCTTGGTTGGCAGGCGGGGTCATCGGACACATTTTTTTAACAGTATATCCCAATAATGATTGTTGCATAGTTACGTAAAATTTGGCCCAGTAGTTTCCGAGGAGAATATGTTTGTAAGATATTAAGTAAAACGCAATTTAAAAAAAAATCATCATTAAAGGGCAATAATTCCAATAAGGAGTCATCTGACGATTTCGGCCATTTGTACATCTTGTCTTGCTGATCATTTATTCTGATAAAGTTTCTCTCTATCTTTTACAGTTTCCATAATAACAAGCAAAAATGAAAAAAAAAGGTAAAATTTGACATTTAAGTGCAATAACTCCTATAAAAAGTCGTCTGACAATTTTGACTTAGATAGACAGCAGGTAGATCTCAACATTCTATTCATAGCGGTATTCAAGATAATAGACACAACTTGCAGTTTACCCCTATTTAAATCACATACCCCAATAATGATTGTGGCCAAGTTTGATTAAATTTGGCTCAGTAGTTTTAGAAGAGAAGATTTTTGTAAAAGTCAACGACGTCGGACGCCAAGTGATGAGAAAAGCTCACTTGGCCTTTCGGCTAGGTTATCTAAAAAGCAACAAGAAGCCATATTAGACAAAGACGAATTACTACGGTTTAATTTTTGTTATGCAATTCTTATTCACAGCATTTATATTTCCATTAATTTATAATTTTGCAGCTGCACTTAAATTTAAGTCAAATGCCGTGAATTTTAGTATTATTAGGTGTAAAAGGGAAAACAAAACTGTGGTCAGTAATTTGTATTATTCGATAAGATTCTTTATTCAAACAAAAGACAGAATGGATATATATATCCACTCAACTGTGAAACATTCATCATATAATGGTCGTAAACAACGACCATAAGATTGCACACGTGAAGATATCGGGCTACTGTGTTGATGAGTCACTTCACCCTTACTTACATTTTATATTTTTTACCAGGACATTCTCGGATCTTAGAACATTTGGCAACGGTAAAGGGTTTTTGTGTGACCAAGAGGAAAAGTTTCAAGAGAAAAGAAAACTGTACATTCATACTGCTTTACAAAAACTACTTAATACAGCATTAAAGGGGGATGATGTAAGCATGTCCTTTTACTCTGAATTATATGTTTTCTTCCATCTGCAATCTTTTTGTTTAATGTACGTTAACGTATTTGAATGTTAGTATGAACTTCGGCTAAATGTTTATAGATTTTGCTTCAAAAAACTTTCAAATAGAAATATTTTCGTATTATTCGTATACCAATAGTTAAAACATGTTCTCGACATTTTGAAACATGTGGAGCATTCCATGTATTTATAACATACAAAATTATTAAGAATTAAGATGAACTAGTTTTATTATGAACGAGAAAAGGAAGAACAATCGTTTTGTCAATACAAAATTGTAAAATGATTAACCTCAAAGTTATTGTTTTAATGAATGAATAAATAGAAACAGAAAAATATATCGCTGAAAAAAAGCATGATAACTTATCTTAATACATAAGTTTATCGTTTATCTCAAAGGTTCCACATATAGCCCTGATGGGTTCAGGGGGAGGATACAGAGCTATGGTAGCCATGTCCGGAATAATGAATGCCCTTTACACTACAAAAATTCTTGAGTGCATTTTGTACACTGCTGTGTTGTCTGGCTCTTCATGGTAAGACGTTTATCTCTAGATTGATCAACAAGAGAAATATGTGTGTTATAACAGGCAAAGCATAATACGCAAACTGTTTTTTAAAAGTAAAGATTTCTAAATCATGCATTTATAATATGTGTAAGAAAGTCATGTAAGGGCAATACCTTCCTATATTTACAGTAGGTGTTCAATTCATACAAATGCCGATCTTAAATTGGCTGAAAGACGATCATTGGATTCCGTCATATGCTTTCATTTCGTTTGAAAGCAACTCATGCCATATCAAAGCAACCAAAGATTATAGAATTATTAGCTCATTAATTAATCAACATTATTTTTTTGAATTGTTTGTGCTCTTCGTGCAAACTATTATGTTTTGAAAAATATCTCAAATTTTATTCATTCGAAGAAAGTAGTTGACAATATATCAGGTAAACATTGATAATTGAGTAATCAAATGTGACTTACCGAATAAGACTTATCACCCAATTTGTACTTATCTGTGCAACACGACGGGTGCCACATGTGTAGCATCTTGGGTCAACCCGGGTTTTTGTTGAGTACGTGTTGATCAGTCTTAAGTGTTTTGGGGTGTTTTGTAGACTGTGTAGACTGTTTGTCTTTTTGGAGTATAATGGTATGACGTCGTCGCATCGTCGTCGGCGTCGTTGTCGTCGTCAGAAGACATTTAGTTTCCAGACAATAACTTGAGTATAAGTGTATGGATCTCTATGAAATTATACCACAAAATAAAGGTTGGGATTGATTTTGGGGGTTATTGTTATAGCTGTTTAGGAATGAGGGGGCAAAAAGAAGCAAAAAAAAAGCATTGATCTTGTTTCAGGACAATAACTTGTATATAATTGTAGGGATCCCTATGAAATTGTACCACAAGGTTCCATACCTCAAAGGAAGGTTGGGATTCCTTTTGGGGCTATGGCCCATACCGTTTAGGAATTTGGGCAAAAAAAGGGCAAAAAAAACTAGGACTTTCTGGTTTCAGGACAATAAATTGAGTATAAGTCTATGGATCTCTAAGAAATTGTACCACAAGTTTCCATATCAAAAAGGAATGTTGGGATTGATTTTGGGGTTTGTGGCCTTAACCGTTGAGGAAAAAAGGTCCAAAAACAATACTTTTCTAATGCTTAGTATAAATTGCTTATTTCTTGACCACTTACAATGGGGTTTTATTCAAAGTATTGAATTCTTCGGGTTCTTTAATATGCCGAATCTAACCGTGTATTTAGATTTTATATTATGTGCCCCGTATCTAAATTGGTCCACATTCAGGTCCAAAGGGTCCAAATTAACTTCACGTAGGTTCTTAAAAGGCCCATATGGCCCTAAAATTCCGCGAAACTTAACTCATGTAATAGAGATAAAACATTTGATGAAAAAACATGTAAAAATATCTGACAACAACAAAAGTAAGTTTGTTTGCTTTTCAGTATAAATTAACTTTAAGAATGCTGTGCATATTTTGTTTGATGAAGCGAACCCCTTTGAAAACTTAGCTAATATTTTCCATTAATAAATAAATTCATTGAATTATTGGTGTACTTGGATATGCATAATCTAGCCGTGTATTTAGATTTTGGATATTGGACCATAATAGGTAAAAGTCCAATTTCAAATTATTCAGTTCTTTGACCATATTCAATCTGTGTCAGAAACCTATGCTGTGTCAAATATTTAATCACAATCCAAATTCAGAGCTGTATCAAGCTTGAATGGAGTGTCCATATTAGGCCCAACTATTCAGGGTTCTACCTCTGTGGTCGTATCAAGCTGCGCCCTGTGGACCATTTTATTGTTTTTGCCATGGCATTTTCATTTCGTTTTCGAGTTGGAATATTTCTTTTGTATATTCCGCATCTCTTCTAAATATATAACAATAATTATTATTATACTTCATGTCAAAATGCCAGATTTTGATTTAGTTAATACGAGGGAGACAGTTTACTCTATCCCATGGCAAATACTCTATTATCCTTCACGGAGACGCTTGCTCAAGTGTGCGCTTTAATAAATACGGATGATTGCTATGAACAAGACGTCATAATTTATTACTTTGAATTTAAAATTTATTAGACAGTAATAACAGAACATTCAGTATAATAAATTAAATAATACATATCTGAGAGGGTGATAGAGCAGATTGTTACCCCTTGAAAAGACATTGTCAACCTTGACTTCGCCTCAGTTGACAATGTTTTCTCGGGGTAACAATCTGCTCTATCACCCTCTCAGCTATGTGTTATTTATATATTGTCTTTTGATATATGTTAAAATAATTGAAAGTGGATAAATATTTTACGAGCTATTTACCTTAAAATCAACATTATTCTTATATGCCAATTTTATCTATATGAGTATCATAATTGATTTCATATGGAATGATACTGATTTCATCTTACTAGACAAATTCTGCGGAAGTTTTGTGTTATAAGTTTACTTTCAGATTCAAATGTGAATAACATATATTTGTTTGTTTCGAAAATCTGTAAGAATAAGAATTGAATTTATGTTTATTTATATTTTTAAAACTAAATGAAAGCAAGTGACCATCACATTGTGAGCAAGAATTGCATAATGCATAATGTGATGGTCACTTGAACGTATTTCACATAAGTAAATAAACTCAATTCAATTATATTATTAACAACAAGGTAAGAGTTTGGGTCATGTGACAATCATACAACGATGATCATTTTTCCTGTTACAATTTCAGATTAATGTTTTTAAGATGGAACAAAATCCATTTAATTTGGAAAAGAGATGCGAAAGATACCAAAGGGACATTCAAACTCATGAGTCAAAAATAAACTGACAACGCAATGGCTAAAAGAGAAAAAGACCAACAGACAAACAGACAAACAACAGTACACCAAACACAACATATAAAAAAAAGACTGAGCAACACGAACCCAACCAAATAAGAAAACTAATAGTCTTGTTAGGTCAATAACTCGTAAAAAGAGTCAATTTTATTTCATGCTTGTATTTTCAAGCATTTTGTATTAATCGAGACTACATAAGTATTAATATAACGCATTGCTTGACTGATACGATGTGTCTGCATCTGTCGATTCACGAGTGACATGTTTTCCTGGTATTAACTTTTATGATACATGAGTCTGGATTCGTTTTACATGTGTTGCATATATAAAAAGGGACGCTTACTGTGTAGACGCATCCGGTTCCGCTAATGTTTTCATATTTATCTTGATCGGTATGTTTTGAAATGAATTTATGGAAATTTTAACATCGTAAAGTACTCATCATTTAAGAACATTACTCCTATGAGGGGTCAATTTATTGAATCAAGCAAATTTATATTTTTGTGGATCTTTTAAAGATGTTAATTGTTTGAAAGTTCAGGATATCTTTTATAATTTTGAGGTTAATTGGCAAAAACGACAAACTTGTTAATAAAGTTGCATTTTTGAGCAACAAGTCTTTTAAAGATTTGTCTGATAGTTTGGTGGAAATAGAAAGTAGACGTTTATTGGCTTTATGAAAATTTTTATGCATTTTAGATTTGTCTATTTATCATGGTTTCAAGATATAAGACAGTTATTTGCATTTGAGTCAAATGTTTAATTTTTAGCTTTGTTGGTTGGTTGACGGAAACAAAAACCCAAAATTTGTATAAGCCACTCTTAAATTATTCATTACTTTATTTTATGAAATAAAATAAGTGATATCTGGTTCAATATGTATATCTTTATTTCATAGGTTCATTGCGACGCTATATTCGCATCCTAAATGGCCAAACATTGATCCTAAGGATATTCAAGAACAAATGAAACATGATATATCTACAGACCCTAAAAGTATTTGGACGCTATTTTCGTATGTGCCGGATTGGGTGTTTGGTTTCTTTGAAAAGAAACTGGCAGGAAAAGCATGGAACTTTACAACGGATATATTTGCACCAATGTTGGGAAATGTACTTATACCAACAGTAAGAATAGTAATGATAATATGAAAAATTGTAATGATATCAATCGCTTGATATATCAAAACCAAATATATTTGTAATAAAATTTATCTACCACCTGTGAGTAAAAGACATTTTTTTCAGTGTTTTGCAACAAACAACGGGTAAAAAAATCGCAAAAAAAATTGCACTGAATGTGTACATGTAATACACAAATATATAAATGTAATTAGATTGAAATCAACTAAATTTCACCCGAATAAATAGATTTTTTATTAGATGATATTAAAACGTATCGTTGATTTTAACTACTGTAATGATTGAAGGACATTTTATCGATATTTACTGATGCATTATTATGATTTCTTCTTAAAATTATACTTGTATAATGTTTGCTATACATATACTGGTTTTTAATAATCAATTACTCTGATTAATTCCGATATTGTTAACAGTGTGCCCCATTTTAACTTTTTGGCTTTGGCAGAAATTGATATCACTTTGTATTTTTCTTCTTTCTCTTTCTTCTGCTTTTTTTTTAAGTGTACAATTGTGTGTGGAACTTATTATCTCAAACAGTGATTAACGTTTAATTATTAGCAAGATGATAAGGGAACAATACTATACCATGGAACAATTATTGATACTAACATTTTGCAGTTCAGTAATACACAGTACGACAGTAATATGTCAACCTTAACCTCTAGTAATAAAATAGACTTTTCTTCCTATTTATGGTATAGTAAATGTTGTAAGGACATGTCTAACCAGAATAAATATGTATGATATTCTATAATGGTAACAAAATTGATCACTAATTAGTTTCGTTTTTTTTTTAGAGGTTAAAGTGTAAATGGAGCGAACAGAAAGATAAATTGTCAGAGGGAACTGTTCCACTTCCATTATTGTCTGCTATTCATGCAAAAGACGAACAGAATGCGAATGAATTTCATGGTATGTAGACATAGTATTAATATCTGTATATTTATATAATATAAATACACAATGCATGCGGTACTTGTTGCCACGATACCACAGAAGCAGTAGCTCGAATCCCACTGAGGGAAGAATTAAAATTTGCTAACACAAAGCAGGACTCAAATGTTTGGCTAAATTTCAGACGAAGTAAATATAAACTGTATTAACTATTTGATAAAAAAAAATATGGATGTGAATGCATGGTAAGTAAAATTATCATTCTTCACAACACACAACAGCTCATCTGCAAAGTATACCATATACTTGCCACAATGCATCATGTACTATATTACCTCTTTAGGTAAAGCCGACGAGAAAATGCGTTTATCGTCTTACAAAAGCTATAAGTTATACCCTAGTTGGCCGTGTGGTATAGGGCGCTAGACACAGTGTAGGTGGGACAAGGTTCGAATCTCGCAGATGGAGGAAAAAAAGCTACTGCAAATTGGCAGGTCTAACATTGTTCGACTAAATTTCAGACGAAGTATAAATAAACTGTACTTCCTTTATGATAGAATAATATTGATGTGATTGCATCGTATGTAAAATTATCATCTTTTACAACAGTCAAAAACAGCTGATCTGTAAGGTATCCCATATACTTGCCACATTACATCATGTACTGTATTACCACCTTAGATAAAGCCGAAGAGACAAAAGGTACTAATCGACTAACGAAAGCTATATTTTATATAGCATAGTTGGCCGAGTTGTCTAGTGTGCTAGCCACAGTGCAGGCGGTGTTTCCACGATGTCATAGAAGCAAGAATTCGTATCCCGCAGAGGGAAAAACAACAAAAAAATGCTAATACAAATTTGTCGGTCTAACATTGTTGGAACTTGATTTTAGACGAAATATATATAAATTGTGGTGTAAGTCCTGTATAACTTTTGGAAAAAGTCTCTTTTGAAGTTGTCACATATTTGGAGGTATATATATGTATATGCTTTTTCGATTAGGTGTAATTATATTTAACAATTATATAAAGAGATTAATGCATAATAAATCAAAGAATGGACGCACTTTTTGATAGGATATTGTTGGCTTTACAGTGCAGTTCGTGGCGGAGGGGGCATTAAGTGTTACCCTTGTCCGTCCGTACGTACGTCCCCAAAATAGTGTCCGTTCTCTAACTTTAGTTTGCCCCAACTAAATGTTATGAAATTTATACACAATGCCTATTACCACAAAACACAGATCAAGTTCAAATTTGGGTGGCGTAACTTTTATTGTTCTTGAGTTATACCCCTTTATAACGGTATATGTAAGCGGGGGCATCATCTGTGTCCCATGGACATATTCTCCATTTATTGTTATAAAGAATCGTATGGTAGATCATCTATATTTGAAATTCTGTGGAATTAGCAAAGGATTGTCAAGCTTGACACCTAAATCAGGCTCCATTGAATGAGAAGCAAATTTCACATTTGGTGTTAATTATTTAAATGACGTGATTCTTGAAATAATTTAATCAACGTTGTTAGCTCTTGTGAACATGTACTTATAGAACTTTTATTTTTCTTTTTTGCGTAGATATTTATTCTTTTTTTTCTGAGACCATGTATTGTTTTTGTGGCATCGTTACCATTACTTCAATAGTATTAGATGATTAATAATTGCATAAAGATAAGGTATCAGACAAAGTCTGTTTTTTACAGCAATATTTGCATATTTGATTTTCATATCGGAAAAAAAACCACTCGTATGTTAGATATTCTTTCATATGGTGCTAAATGCGAGTATTCCTGAACAGTTTTGGTGGCAAAGATTGCATTCATGCAATCAAAAACCTTATGTGTCTGCCTAGATAGGTATCAATTTTCAATACTAAAAAAAATAGTCCAATAAGCACAGCATTGTATACATCATGTCAATGTATATTTCAAGAAATCTATCAATAACATGTTAACTCAGATATTCAAGTTACAAAATGATGTTTGTGGTTATAACCATATTTGTCAAGAATATTACATTAATTGTGGATGGTCTGTTGTACAATGCTTATTAACATTTTTATTTTATATGATTATAGTCTCTTAAAGCTCATACAATTCAACACAATGTATATTTCAAAAAATCTATCAATAAAATGTTAACTCAGATATTCATGTTACAAAATGATGTTTGTGGTTATAACCATATTTGTCAAGATTATTGCATTAATTGTTCATTTTCAACCAGAATGGGTAGAGTTTTCTCCATATGAAGTAAGCATTCCAAAATATGGAGTGGCAATTGAAATGAAAAATTTTGGAAGCAAATTCGACAAAGGACTACTTACACAACAAATCGATGAAATCCCCCTTTTCGAGATAATGGGTGAGTAAGGATCATAAGACCAAAATCAAATTGTTATTCGTAACATATGTGTTCACACGAGACCGTTCTTTCATATCATAAATTCTCAATACAATAAAGTATTTAAACAAAAACAATCGAGCCCCGAAATGTTCTGTCGTACTTATACTATAAGTCATAAAGAATTAATTAAATTGAACATCAGAGGAAATTTAAAAGGAGAATGAAGTTGTAATAATCTACCAGAACATTACTAAATGACAGATCCAGAAAATAAATTATGGATAAATTAAGAATCTAGCTTATAATTTCCCTTGTATTTTGCTTACTTTTTGCTGTCATACAAAATTATTATGCAATCTAGTTTGTCGGGGTTTGATTTTGGTACAAATTAATGATGTCGATAATGTCTGTAATCATTTATTCATTAGCTGGTAAATTTCGCCGTACTTTCAGGTATATGTGGGAGTGCTTTTACATTAACTCATGAAGAGTGGGCGAACAAAGGTAGGAAACTTGATATGTTCATGATCATAAAAAAAAACATTTCGTTCAAGCTCTACCAAAGCGACCATCCATATAGGAAGTTACTATCACGTATAATCTGTTTTTTTATTATTTTTAAATTATGATCAGATTGGACAGTAATATGGCATGATGCTAAACATCTTAATCAGTACTTTTATTAACAAAAAAGGTTTTCATTGTGTGAGTATAATTGTTATATCATCAATATGCATTTCCTCCTCTTGTTTGATTTGTTTATGTGTCTTATTTATTAAATTGTACAATTTCGTTTGCTGTAGATTCTAGTAATTTTATAAAAAAACAGACAAGTGTTAAATCAAGCAGGCAATATTCTACTACCCAACACAAAAAAGAAAAACAATTGGATAAAAAAAAGTCTGTCGCTTTTGACGAGGTGGACGGTCCTCCCAGAAAACAGAATAACTATGATAACGATATTGAATCATCTGAATTTGATGTTCTTGAAAGTGGTTGTACTCCTCACAGAATTTGTGTAGACTTAACGCCCATTAAAGAATCAAATGCGGATAACTTTACTGAAAATGATGATGTTTTTGATGTCGGAGAGATAGAACAACGGCAAGAAATGGAAGATTTGTTTAAAAGAATTTGCCAGATTCGCCAAGAAGGCGGTCGTATATTTGAAGAGGAAAGAACCAGAAATGAGAGAGTTGTTGGTGATAATTTTAAAGAAGGCATAACAGAGGCAGATGAAGTTGATGGTTTATTCGGCGACATGAAACTTTGTGCAGAGAAATTGTAAGTGTATCTTAATTGTCGATTTGAAAAAATCGAGTAGTTTCGTCGGACATCGAGTCATGTTTGAACAAACTTTTTCTACCACTTCACACATTGTTATACAATACTTCTCCCCTCGAAAAAGTATTATTTTAAAATTTAACTGTTGAGAGTGGAAAACTATCATATTGAACGAGATTCGTTGGTGGAATCTGCTTTTCTAAAGATTTTAGACGACATTTCTTTTTCAGTGATCTGCCAAAGCATGTATTTTTCCTCATCAGACATGGTCACCCGTCTTCGTGACGTCACAATAGCAAATAAAGAACTCAAAGCAATCGAACCACATTTTAATAATAGAAAATAAACAAACGGCCAGGGACAGTATAAATAGGCTAGGAATTATAGAACGGGTCTTGAAAATGAGTTTTTTAATATAACTTATTTGTTGCATATGTTACCTAAATGACATATTAGCTTTAATGCATGTTGACATAATTTTCAATCAAGTCTGACAAATATCGTCAAACAGATTACAGAAAACACAATATTTAGTTCTTTTTAGTGTTAATTTCTTTTAATAAAAAAAATAACAAAAGGAGTTCCTTTGCAGGATGTCCCAGTAGCTACAGCTTTGTAGCGGCGCGAGTCTGTACCTGCCTCTTCAGACATTTTCATGTTTTACTTAATATATTATATACACAAATACTTTTGATTATTGATGAACGACGCTTTAAATGCACACATCAATAAGACAGCTTCTCAACAACAGAAATAAACCAACCATATAGTTTCATAGACGTATGTCTTTACAACATTTTAAGTTTCAAATCGTTCCGAGTTTAAAAGAAAATTGTGAACGAATTAAACAGAAGTTACCAAAGATCTTACACGAATACTAAAAATCTCTAAATAAAATAAGCCATTAAGATATGAAATAAAACAACCATAAGACTAGTGCTTACTATCACTTCATTTTAACTCTTGTGGATAGTTGTATCATTGGCAATCACACCACATTTCCTCATTTTTATACTGAAGAGATTCTCGACTGATATAGGCACTTTAAAATGTGTCAAGGTTGAACTCGTATTTACTCACCTGGAACAATAGGGTCATCTGAGGTATTGATATTACTTGATGTCCTTCGTCCCGTCGTCATCCGTCGTCGTTGGCGAAAACTTTTTCAAAAATCTTTGCTGAAACCACTTTGTTTTTTTAGACAAACATTATGTGAATGTCCATTGAGGTGTTAAGTCGATAAAGTGTATCTGGGATTTCTATGGAAGGAAATGATTTTATATATTTTTTCTGCAGCTTGATAAATTATAGGTGTAGCGTGTAAGACAGATTTACATTCGTAGTGCAGCCACTTCGTGCTAACCGATAGTTTGAAATTAAAAAAACTTTTCGCCAAACTTTTCGTGGCTCTTATGGAAGGGATTGATTTTATATTTGATCTGAAACTTGATAAAGTTGAGTTATAGCGTTTAAGACCTTTGTTACTTACTTTTGCCGTGCAACAACTTCCTGTTTGCTGATAGTTTGAAATTTCAAAGCACTCATTGTACAACGAAACTTTTTATCAAATTTGTCTTATATTGAATGATTTTAGGTGTGACAGTAGTGGTTTTGCCATCCATATCGTAATAAATATGATTTGACTAAGTTTCTGGTCTCGACGTTATCAGATTTTTTTTACCTGCGTTTATTTTATCTCCTTTCATTGATTATAAGGATTTTAGGCCCATATTTGTTCAAAGTCTTTAAGTTTTCATTCATTTTATTCTCAGCTCATTTTATCGTCAAACTGGAAGTTGGAATAAGCTCGTGCGCGAACTTTTAGGACTTGAATTTAATTGGTCTATTTTAACTATTTTAATCAATCAGAGCATGATATGTAAAAATCATTCGAAATCTTTCGGGTGGGTTTTTATTTTCATATCATAAAAGCTAGGTATTTTACGAAGTTAAAACCTGTGAACTGTAAAGGGTTCATTTAAGTTTTGAAAGTCAGACGTTTTCTGCTACTTAAGTCTGTATATTTCTCATATTCATTGGTCTAAAGGCGACAGATATGTTACCCGAGGGAATTATGTTAAATTCTACTTTTTGAGACCGTTTACTTAGTTGAATACCAGAGAGGATTGTTTCGTCTATTTATATTGGTATTCAAACTTCTTTTTCTTAGTATAAATTTTGTTAGATTTTTATTGATACTGTCGTTAGGTAAACTGTAACACGAATCCTGGTTTAAAGTAATTAAATAAAATAAATAAATAGAATTTGTTTTATATTTGAAGCTGATTTAATTTTGTACTTAGTTATAATAACAGTTGTAAAAATCTTTGTTTTCCAAGCCTACAAGCATCCGAGAGATACGAACCAGGACGGGTACTCCACTACACGGTCCAGGACTAGTCCCGACCGAACCCCAACGTGTACTGGGACCTTCTCCTGTTACATAGGCAATGATCGATTATATTTCAGTATACATGTTCTCTCAAACAATTACATACCACGAGGGAGGTTCAGACATGGTTTTGTACTTGTTTGGTTTTTTAGATTCAACACTGAGGCAACTCAAGTAAAACTGACATTTGATCAAACAAATAGCAGGTCAAAACCATCTACAAATAAATTGCATTGGACAACATTATTAGACGTTTCCTTGTAAGAGTTGATGACCCTTAAAAAACGATTTGTAATATAAATTATAAGAAGATGTGGTATAATTGCAAATGACATCACTCTACACCACAACTAAAGGCCACCTTAGGTCTTTAATAATGAGCAAACGAATACTGCACAACAAGCTATGAAAAACACCGAAATTACAAATGTTAAACAAATAAAACGACAAAAAATGACGGCCTGTATAATATAAAAACAATAAACATTTTTACTGGAAACGAACATAAAAATAAAAAAGGGGAAAATATTTAAATCTGCCAAAGGATGCAATATCTATCAAAAACACAAACGAAAAAACAATATGAATCACTTATTGATGTCATTGCATGGTAAAATATGTCATCGTATTCCATCATATTTCTTTATTTCGTTTCACTGTTGTTTTATTTGTGTAGCTGCATGAAGAGTAGACATTATAGGGCGGCAATGGTGAATAACTTTTTGCGGAAAGTGTCTTTTGATAATACAGATAGTTGCCTTTTGCAAGGAGAGACAAATCGTAAGTTTGATACTCAAAACATTTAAAGCAATCTTTAACTGATTAGAGCATAAAGGCGATATAATATCTGATTGCTAATATGTTTGTTTATTAAAAAAATTCTAAGAGCAATACAATCGTTGTCCAACATATATTTTGGGTATTGGCTAGTATCACTTGAGAGTTGTACATTCGCCACCTATCTCGTCTTTTCGATATTTTCACTCAATGGCGGAACCAGCTGTATGATGTTTTTTTCAACATTTTTAATGAAAACATTCATATTTACAGGTGTATGGCGATAAACAGTATGCTTAACCATAAATTCCGTTGTCAAATAATATTTTCCTTTACAAAATTAACAAAAAATATATGTCTTCTCCATACTTTTTGATTGAAATAAGGGCGATAATTGGCTTCTTCCTGTTTACAAAATTTAACATCAATTTAATGTGATTATTTCGTCGTTGGTTCAATTTATCTTATATATATTATCGGTACCAATAATATTGCACCAGATACGCATTTCGATAATTAATGTCTCTCCAGTGATGCTCTGGGCCAAAATATATTGAAAGTCCAAGCCTTCATAAAAAAAACGTCGAAGAGCTGACAAAACCATAAAGGACCAAAAGTAAAGCCAAAACCAGCGCTATGCAGGAGGGAGATCAATAATAAATTTAAAATTATTTCAAATTTTATAAAAAAATATTTAAATAGAACAATATCCTCATTATAATAAAGCAAGGCGACAGTAATTTAACAATGCTCAAATCTGGTAAATCGATAAGTAAAATATTAATCAAGGTAACAAATAAAAACTAATGGAATCGTATGAATTCGTAAAGGAGCGAGACAGGTTCCGTCGACATGGTAAGCGAGACAGGTTCCGTCGACATGGTAAGCGAGACAGGTTCCGTCGACATGGTTAGCGTCACCTGCTGTGCATGTATCACTCGCCATGTGAATTCACACTCATACATACTGTCACAATCGAGAAAAGGAAACAATCGATAAAACTACATATCAAAAGACTTTATTATTTTTATTCGAGCATCATTGATTAGTCTTATGTAGATGAAACGCGCGTCTGGCGTACCGTGAGAAACGCATTTTAAATGCATATAAAAAAGCAGGTTCATTCAAATCAAAGAGTTTTATTTTTTCAGCTTTATTTGAGAATTACTTGAAAAATGATATTGAGAAGTTATGTTTGATCGATGCTGGTTTAGCGTTCAACTCTCCGTATCCACTTCTCTTCAAACCCGGTAGGGATGTAGACCTCATCCTGTCATTTGATTTTACAGACCGAAAAAAAGATTCCAATGATCCTTTTAAGGTAATAGCATGTGACTTAAACATGAAGATATATTGTGAATGCCTTTACCACAAATAACTATCTATATTTATATACATATATACATGTCTCTTCTCCCAAACATCAAATGGCTATTTAAAAACCTTATTGGTATGATTTTACAATACGCAGTGAAAACAAGTCTCATCTTTGTTTCATACTGTCATTGTCATCTTTGTGTGTAATGAGATTACAAAAAAAAACAGAACAGAAACACCAAAATTCTTGAAGCCGATAATTTATCTGATAGAAGTTAATTCATAAACTCAAACCGACCCACTAATATTTACCCATGGAATCGTCAGAAAACGGAAAAGTCTAAAGCGGAACAGAATTAATTCTGACGAACCTGATTCGTAAAACCTGGCCAATATTATCGTCAACGCGAAGTGCATGAACACTCTATTAATAATCTATTCTGAAAATGATATTCTACGCTAGTACTATCCTGAACTTATTTCACAAATACTGAAAACCTCTTTTTCACCCGTAGTGATAAAAGGGTTGCGGTTTTATTCTTTGTCATATTTATTGACCAATTTATTTTTTTTATACTATATTATGTTGCTCTTGTTGCACACAATGTGTGCCTGAGTGTATTAGTAAACTAAACCAAACTTAATTTGAGATTTCAAATAACTGTTCAAATCTTTTCATATTTCACATAGTCTTACTTTTTTACTTGTTTTCCGCAATTTTCTTTATACAAGTCCGTATCTTTTAAGGTGATTTTCGAAAAAAAAAAATAAACTGGTTTTCGAAGAAAAAAAAAACACTGATTAAAATGTCAAAAATTGAAAATATTAACAAAAATTGTAATGCACTTGTATTACACTTCACATTAGAAAATTGTTGTTTAAGTAAAAGCTAAATTAATTGCGTTAATCCGATGAAGATAAAACGTGTTTTATGTTTTTAGACATTACTAACAGCAGAAGATTGGGCAAGAAAACATGAGATTAAATTTCCAAAAATCAACGTTGACAAGTATGAAGGCAAGAATGTGCAAGAACTGTACATTTTTGAAGATGAAAATGATCCCGAATGTCCTATTATCATGCATTTTGTGTTGGTGAACAAAGATTTCAGAACGTACAAAAAACCAGGTAGGCAGGTATAAAATATCAACTAACAAAACACCAGGTAGTCAGGTATAAAATACCACCTTACAAAAATACAGGTAGTCAGGTATAAAATACCAACTTACAAAGAACAGAATATACTTTGAACTAAACATTTATGAAACACTCTGCTTTTTAATGACTTTCTTTGGCCATATTGATTCTTTGTTTTTGAAAAATGTACTTCTTTAATGAAACGCAATATCAATTAAGAAATTTCACTTAAATTATGGCCTGACACCGAAAATTTATTACTGATATAATTTGCTGCTTCTTAAGGGGACTGACAGCGCACCAGCAACGAAACACAACGGTATAAGTACTGAACTAATATATATTAACTAGTATGCAGATAAAAGATATAACAGAGATATGAAATTTAACAAGCAATAAACCAATAAACAAATTTCTAATTTCTTTTTATCAGGTTAGCTCAAGACCAAGAGTTCAGAATGCTAATTTCACATAATTCAATGTATGATAAAACGCAATTAGTATTAAAGATAAATTATGAACTTGAGAACTCTAAATCTGTAGTAAAATATTCATATATATATAAATCATTTCCGTATCAAATTAATGAATAATGAGTTAACATCATACAAATAAAATAAAATGAGAAGTTTATTAATCAAGCCTTGTATCGTAGGGTTTCAATGTTTTTCTCCGGTTTTCGTGTCCATTTGATATATGTATGAATAATTATCTTACCTCATAACACTACTAGGAATAGCATTGGTTAAAAGCAAACACGTGGAGACCGTGAATATTCAATATTTGGTCAGCGGTCGTGTTTTATTTAAAAAAAAACGGCTTATAGTGGTGTTACGTCCCTGTATAAAACAATACACGGTTGGTAGTATAGTTACGTTCCTTTTAAAAAAAACGTTGTTCTCAAATTAACAAACATTGTAAAAATACATAATTATGATATTTACATGCTTTTAGTCAAAACATGTCTTAGAGACGCTGATTTTCTCACTGTAAATAATTGAATGGTGTTAACATTATGATATTAAGGTTTACAACTATGTCTAATATAAGTTAGTCGGTAAGATAAAATCGTTACACAGTGTGCTAGTAACCTAATACGATATATTCAGGGTCAGTAAATGCCATATGGGATTTACTAACCCTGTATTTATAATAATATTATCACAATAATTATTTATACTTTAGGAGTCAAACGAAAGGAAAGTGAAAAAGAGTGCGCTAACTTCACTGTATATGATGATCAGAAAACATTCAACTGCAAAAACTTCCAGTACAGCGCTGAAAACTTTGAAAGATTGTCACAACTTTCTGAGTTCATAGTTCTGAATAATATTGTCCATATCAAGGCCTGTATAACCAAAAGCATCCAAAATAAACAGAAACGGAAACAGACTGGCCGGCAAAGGCATCCATCGTCTCCTGTGTAACATTATCTACTTGAATGGAATAGGACAACCGTCATAACTATATTCATGATGATTTTATTTTCGTTACATGATATATTTATCAATATGACATTCCTTTTTCTATATGTCATAGTGATGCCCCCTTTTCATATTAGTTTATTCCTTTCTGTGTTGATATTAGTTTAACATTTTAGAGCTTTTTCACTATATATGAAAAAATGCATTTAACCTTATAATAGCATTTCGTAATACAAACTACTTGATACCTTCAAGTTGACTGCAAATAGCAATGTTTAGTCGACAGATGGCAGGCAATTAATTGCAAATATATATTTTCAGCTTTCTTTCATAAGTGGAAGATTGTGTCGAAAAAATACTTATTTACTATTGATTTCCAATACTTAAAACAAAATTATTTGGTATCGGTTATATTACGTTAGGATTATAACGATATTCAATGAATGAATGAATTGATATTTCATTGCATAAGCAAAATTAATGCTGTAGTAAAATTGCAAAATATTTGTAGTGGATATATAAAATTAAAAGAGAACAGCATAATCAAGTCATAACAAGCACAGAAATACAACTATTATGCAAATATAATCAGTGATCCTAGCTTCCATGCCGCAGTTAGACATTTACACAGTTTTCGGTAAAATTCTTTGTGCTAGCTTGCAGCTCTAAAAGCAGTCATATTGAAATATGAACAGACGTTGTCGAATATTCAGTTTGAGTGTTTGATTTGTTGGTTTGTTTCAACTGAAAGTGTTTATGCAGAACGACTAACACAATGTGTCCATTAAAACTTCAAATTTATTCTCCACTACATATATAAATTAAAACGCTAAGCCTCATACAAACAATATGACTTTTTGATGGTGATATGTTTTTGTTTTTCCGTGTGAATTTTGATTATATATTTATATACATATAGATTTCCAAACAATGTATTTTTAAAATAATGATATTAAAAATAGTGTATATTTATATATCAAATATTTTGTTCTATCTTCAAGGACAATTAGATATTTATGTTGGGTAAATATTGTGTCATATTAACCTGTTTTAGAGATATGAAATTATTTGAAATCTTTACAAACCGAAGGATTTTTGTTCATAAATGTAAGTTTCAAATCACCTACAGAAACAATTGACTGTATCTTAAGAGTGTCAATAAATTTTCTCAAACGTGCCTCTTAATGAATTCAAGCGACGTATTTCTGTCTGAATAATTAAAAACAGTTAAACAATCGGGACGAATAAGATTAAAATGTTGTTAAGACATTTGTCTATTGTTTAAGACTGTATGTTTACGTCTTATGGCTATTTTTGTGTCATTGACGTATACCAGGAATCTCTTTTTATTCATAATTACCTATTTCATACCACCAAGTTAACAATGACGGACATGATTATACCTTCGAACTGCAATTCAATACATGGTTGTTATATTGGTTGTTTGATGTTAATTAGGGCCTTTGTGGCCGAGTTGTCAAAGTAGTTCAACTACTATATCACTAGCCTGTCAACACTGAACGTTGAGAGTTCGAGTCCAGCACGTGGCAGGTGCGTTCGACTCCATCTTTATTGACTAGGATTGTCAGTTTTCTAACCAAAGGTCGGTGGTTCTCACAGGGCACTCCGGTTTCCTCCACCATTAAAAATTGGCACTCGTGAAATAGCTAACAGTGCTGAAGGGGGCCTTAAGCACCAATCAATCAATCAATTTGATGTAAAGTTAATAATGATAATTCAATATTAGGAGTTGCTTTGTGTAGCTGTAGATATAGGAAGATGTGGTATGAGTGCCAATGAGACAACTCTCCATCCAAGTTACAATTAATAAAAGTAAACCATTATAGGTCAAGGTACGGCCTTCAACAAGGAGCATTGGCTCACACCGAACAGCAAGCTATAAAGGGCCCCAAAAAATTATGTGTTTAGATAAAAGCACTGAACCTGTGGAGATAAGACTACAATAAGACTATGAAACACAAATGTACATGAATATTATATCGGTAGCTGTAGCTGTACTTGGCTGAATATGTCATGTAGAAACGTTAAAATAGAGCGGGCAGACACGACGGTTTACAATCCTCCGAGCAAAACTATACAGAATGTCAATCGAAAAAACAAACGGAACATTTATGTTTTGCATCAAACTAAAAATAAGCGAATTGATATTCATACTGACATATACTGTATGCAATTATTGAACAACAACAGTATGATTATCACTTTTATCAGTATGCTCATAAGGTCAATAAAATTGAATGACATTTCCTTAACTCTTTAGTAAAAATGTTGGAGCTTAATACCAGTTGATCAGTTTCTGCAATTGATACTTCCTCGCCTTTCCACTCTACAATAACATTAATAGTGCCAATTTGATTGCCTCAGATGCGTATCACAACAATCACTGTCTCTTCTATGATGCTCGATGCTCTGAAAGCTGATACAACAGAAAAAAGACCAAAAGTACAGCCAAATTCGAACAAGTATAAAAAAAAAGTATTGACAAAAATACTAAACTCCAAGGCTAATTCAAAAAGGGGAAGGTCTATAAAAACAACAGAATGAAGGGAAAACAACTGTAATATTCCTGACTTGGTACAGGCATTTTCCGAGTAGGAAATTTACGTAGGTCAAATTTCGGAAAAGGGGGACGGGATTGCAGTTACGATATTAGGAACATATCCGCTATCATCTGTGAAACAGATATTCCATAACGGTCAACCAACTCGTGATAGAGTCCGTAAAACTTACGAAGGGTTGATTTCAACTTCACCACTTGGAACTTTTGGTTTAATAGCTTCCTTGTGAGCAGCAACCCTCGTTTAAGCAACGCACGTGTTTGAGGCATAGTTTAACGTCCAAACATTTCTTTTAATGATGGTCTAGAATAAAAAAACTATTGTTAAGAAGAAAAATATTCAAAAGTAAGAAAAATCTCTGACTTTAGTCTTTATCCTTCAACTAGACGGAAATGATCTTATAAACTATTATAGATGAAACCCGTGTTCCCCGGCAGAAGTAAAAAAATATGATTTCATGATCTATATTGCAATTTCACAGTATCTTTAAAAAATGAATGTTTGTTATTATTGAGTGTTTGTTCATTATGATGCAGAATAAAAAATATTTGAATTGTTTTACATTTGTCATTTCTGGGCCTTTTATAGCTGACTATGCAGTATGGGTTTTGCTCATTGTTGAAGGCTGTACGGTGACCTATAGTTCTTCATTGTGAAGAGTTGTCTCATTGGCAATCATACAACATCTTCTTATTTTTATATAACAATGTGACAAACTGATTTTGTTTTGTAAGAAAAGATGAAAATTGTAAACGAAAAATATGCTTATGCTAGTTGGCGAAATTTTTTTTTTAAAATGGCGACAAATATATTGTTTTGGCGAAAGCGGTGGTGAAAAAGAAAATTGACCCAGGGGACACCCTGATGCATGGTATAATATTTATTTCACTATTAACTTGGAAGATTTGTATGTAGACCAATTTCTTAAAAGAATACTTAAATAGTATCAAATCGATGCCGTAAAGGTTCTTAGTAGAGATTTACTCGTGTGAGTTGCAAGTCCATATTTAAAACTTTAGTAAGTTCTACCATTGCATTCGTCTTTTTTTATAGAAATTCTTCTGAGTCAAGGACAGGACTCATCAGGGTACTTTACCGAGAACCCTGTCTATGTCAGATATTTTAACTAACTAATTAACATTCATGAAACCTTAAACTCAACCTTAACGCTATAGTACAAACCACAGGGACATCGAATGAAAAAGAATTCTTAATCTACCCATACAATAATTTCTGTTAGTTCTTGACATTAAGTTATATCTATAGCTGGAGGAAGGACACCCTTTGACTGTGTAGGGTTTGCAGTGGAGAATTAAAGCAGACATTCAATCTGATGCAAAGCTATGTAAGTTATATCCAAGACTCAGCATGATTAATCTATGTAGACTTGTGGTCTATTACAATACATTTTTTTGTGCACCATCTAGTCAGTTTTACAATTATTGTCTCTTACGTGATGCTCGAGGCCAAACAATTAAAAAAACCCAAAACCTAATATAAACGTTAAGGAGCTGATAAAACCCATAGAGGATCAAACTTAAATTTAATAAGCAATGCATGTAGATTACTTATATTTGTTGTTTGGAATGATTATAAGGTGTTTGTCTGCTGGGTTTATCTGATCTTAACCTCATTTACATGGAATATTTAATTATTTTGATATATATATAAATACATATATATGTACAGGAATTATCATCTACTTATTTTTTTCAGTTTGATTGAAATAGAATAGCATCCTGTAATTATACTAAAAGAGATGGGTAGATGATCATTCCTGTACACTTAAAAATACTTTGTGTATTGCGTTTAGACGTCCTTGTTTAATTCCTACGAGAAGGTAACATCTCCCGAAACGAAAGCTGATTTTTATCAGCTATAGTAAGAGGAGGGGATAAGGCGTTTGCGCAATGCTAGACGGTGTTGTTGTAGAAGTATGAGGTGAAAAGTACAGGTTCTAGCCTCGGTCGGGGAGGAAGTGAAGAATCAAATATACTCTTAAATTGTTAGGTTGATTTTCTAGGCACTTTATAAATATCATAACGCCTGGTATTTCTTAATCATAAGAAATCCGATGGACAAGGTATAATTAACAGTTGTCACTACACATAAGCAGACACATATATATATATAAATATATATATAAATAAGTGCCTATAAATAGCAGAACAAGACATACAAATCTATCGGAGTGTGGATTAATCAGTACAGAGATTAATTCAATTACACAAATAAAATTATAGATTGCCTAACAATGTAATTTTAACACACTATTTAGTATGTAAATATAAGAATGTTTAAAGTATTTACAAGATGTAAATATTTTAAACATTCGTATATTAACATACTAAATAGTGTGTTAAAATTACATTGTTAGGCAATATATATATATGTATGAAGAACAACGGTGTACGGTGACCTATAGTTGGTAATTTCTATGTCTTCATTGTGAAGAGTTGTCTCATTGGCAATCATACAACATCTTCTTATTTTTATATACAATGTGACAAACTGATTTTTTTTGTTAGAAAGAATGAAAATTTTAAACGAAAAATATGTTTATGTTAGTTGGCGAAAAAAAATGTAAAGTGGCGAAAAATATATTGTTTTGGCGAAAGCGGTGGTGAAAAAGAAAATGGACCCAGGGGACACCCTGATGCATGGTGAAATATTTACTTCATTGACCCAGGGGACACCCTGATGCATTGTATAATATTTACTTCACTATTAACTTGGAAGATTTGTATGTAGACCAATTTCTTAAAAGAATACTTTAATAATATCAAATCAATGCCGTGAAGGTTCTTAGTAGAAATTTACTAGGGTGAGTCCCAAGTCCACATTTAAAACTTTGGTAAGTTCTACCATTGCATTCGTCTTGTTTTTAGAAATTCTACTGAGTCAAGGACAGGACTCATCAGGGTGCTCTACCGAGAACCCTGTCTATGTCAGATATTTTAACTAATTAACATGAAACCTGAAACTGAACCTTAACGCTATAGTACAAACCACAGGGACCTCGAATGAAAAAGAATTCTTAATCTACCCATACAATAATTTCTGTTAGTTCTTGACATTAAGATATATCTATAGCTGGAAGAAGGACACCCTTTGACTGTGTAGGGTTTGCAGTGGATAATTAAAGCAGACATTCAATCTGATGCAAAGCTATGCGAGTTATGTCCAAGACTCAGCATGATTAATCTAGACTTGTGGTCAATTGAAACAAAAATTTTGTGCACCAGATAGGCAGTTTCACAATTATTGTCTCTGACGTGATGCTCGAGGCCAAACAATTGAAAAAACCCAAAAACCTAATATAAACGTTAAGGAGCTGATAAAACCCAAAGAGGATCAAACTTAAATTTAATAAGCAATGCATGAAGATTACTTATATTTGTTGTTTGGAATGATTATAAGGTGTTTGTCTGCTGGGTTTATCTGATCTTAACCTCATTTACATGGATATTTGATTATGTTGATATATATATAAATACATATATATATATGTACAGGAATGATCATCTACTCATTTTTTACAGTTTGATTGAAATAGAATAGCATCCTGTAATTATACTAAAGAGATGGGTAGATGATCATTCCTGTACACTTAAAAATACTTTGTGTATTGCGTTTAGACGTCCTTGTTTAAGTCCTACGAGAAGGTAACATCTCCCGAAACGAAAGCTGATTTTAATCAGCTATAGTTAGAGGAGGGGATAAGGCGTTTGCGCAATGCTAGTCGGTGTTGTTGTAGAAGTATGGGGTGAAAAGTACAGGTTCTAGCCTCGGTCGGGGAGGAAGTAAAGAATCAAATCTACTCTTAAATTGTTAGGTTGATTTTCTAGGCACTTTATAAATATTATAACGCCTGGTGGACAAGGTATAATTTACTGTTGTCACTACACATAAGCAGACACACACACACATACATATATATATGAAGAACAAAAAAAATTTGCTTCCTCAAATTTACACATCTAACATTGTTGGTCTGTTGTTTAGACGAATTATATATACAGAATGTATTTTCAGCCTTGTATCACCATAACTGCAGGTGATCCGATGGATAAAATATGTTGTAGAGTCGTCACTGGTTCAGACGTACTTATTATAAATATATATATATATGATATATATATGTAGGACTCGGAGGTGCGATGGGGACGCTGAAGTGCGATGGTCACGCTGAAGTGCGATGGTCTTCGCCGAAGTGCGATGGTCTGTTCGCTGAAGTGCGATGGTCTATATATGTCCTTAGTTATAGTTTCATACTAAATGAGAGCTCGTTCTCTTTAAGTTTGCTGCATGAGGACATTATTCTGCGTTTGAAGTTTATCTTTACTTTTTTCCCCTCATCTGAGATTACTATATGTGTTATAGCAATCTCACCACTCAGCTCTCAAGAGGTCTACGTTTACCGTTATTCCTAAGACGGAGAGTCTGTCTGCGGACCCGTATGTAGTTAGAGATTTCCAAGCATATAGAAACGTCTAGATGTTAGTCAACGATCTTTCTTACGAGGGCGCTGGATCGTTACGAGTAACGATACCTGTACACAATAACTAAATTATATAAACGCCGAAAAAGTGTACAAAACAACACCAATATTAAAAAAAAAAGGAAACATTAAATGTAATTATCTATAAATATTTCGGATAACAGATATCCTTCATCAGAATGATTATGATGTCAAATGAATCTTATCAACCTATTCTGATTTAACTATAACAATCTTGAAATTTATAGAATTAAAACCGAACACAACAACGCTTGTACAATTCTAAAATTTCAAAAATGACGTAGGTTAGGTATTTACAACAGAGACTGCATATATATGCTACTAACAAAAATAGTAATGTGCGATATGAACAGGTACATTTCTAAAATTTCAGCAGTTTGATAATGATTTAAAAAAAAAAAAAAAAGTTTGAAACTGGTTAAGTAATTGAACGTTGCTTCGTTCTTATACATCCCAAATGAATAGCACCCTGCGATTTAAACTGGTATTATTCTAGAATTTTAGAGTTGACAAAGGTAAAGGAATAGCAACAGAGGCTCCGTAGCAGTATGAAATATAACCCAAATGAAAAGCACTGCGCGAATTAGTACTACACCTTTTCATTGATCCCATTTGGTGCCAAAGTTTTTAATTTTCTTATCCAAAATCTTTCCCGAGCGAGTCTATCCTCCCTAGACCAAGCCGTGTTGTGGTCTATGATTGTAATGGTCAGTCGATTGAGATCTGCCTTAGTGTGGCCAGGGGATCTCAAATGTCGACTGAGAGGAAGGTCTGGCTTGCATTCATAGTCGCTACGATGGCCGTTCATTCGTTTATAAAATGGCTGTTTTGACTTGCCAACATACGAATAAAACGTATTCTGACTCA
This sequence comes from Mytilus californianus, assembly GCF_021869535.1. Taxonomy (NCBI): domain Eukaryota; kingdom Metazoa; phylum Mollusca; class Bivalvia; order Mytilida; family Mytilidae; genus Mytilus; species Mytilus californianus. The sequence goes on along the minus strand of NW_026262690.1, from coordinate 27,988,635 downwards.
CCAGGTCATACGAATAAAACGGATTTTCTCAACCAATGATACTGCAAAAAGGCGACTACAAGAACTTCGCGGTCACCTAAAAAATCGGGGCTACAGAAGAAAAGACATTGATAAAGGTTTCTATCGTGCTAACAACATCAGCCGAGATGAACTTTTACAATATAAAGACCAAAAAGGTCAACAAAAGAGTGCCGTTTGTGCTGACTTACCATCCCAAATTTGACAAGTTATCACACCTTATCCGCGAAAATTGGAAACAAATCGAAAAACATCCTAAACTATCCAAGATCTTTCCCGAGCCATCTGTACTGGCTTTCCGTAGGCCCAAAAGCCTTAAAGACTTGCTGGTGAGAGCTGATTTATCCTCTAAATCAGGCTCTTCGTCTGTGGGCTCTTGCAAGGGATGCGGAAACAAATGATGTCTGACTTGCTAGCAAATTCTGAATAACCAGGCTTTTAACAGTCAGTCCACTAATACGGAATACACCATATTTTGCAATGTTAATTGCAAGACTACAAATGCTGTGTATCTCCTACAGTGTAAATGTGGGAAACAGTATGTTGGCGAGTCAGAACAGCCATTTCATAAACGTATGAATGGCCATCGTAGCGACTATGAATGCAAGCCAGACCTTCCTCTCAGTCGACATTTGCGATCCCTTGGCCACAATAAGGCAGATCTCAATCGACTGACCATTACAATCGCGCAGTGCTTTTCAGTTGGGTTATATTTCATATTACTACGCAGTCTCTGTTACTATTCATTTACCTTTGTCAACTCTAAATTCTAGAATTATACCAGTTTAAATCGCAGGGTGCTATTCATTTGGGATGTATAAGAACGCAGCAACGTTCAATTACTTAACCTGTTTCAATTTTTTTTTCTAATCATTATCAAACTGTTGAAATTTTAGAAATGTACCTGTTCTTATCGCACGTTACTATTTTTGTTAGTAGCATATCTATGCAGTCTCTGTTGTAAATACCTAACCTACGTCATTTTTGAAATTTTAGAATTGTACAAGCGTTTTTGTGTTCGGTTTTAATTGTATAAATTTCAAGATTGTTATAGCTAAATTAGAATAGATTGATATGATTCATTTTACATTATAATCATACTGATGAAGGATATCTGTTATCCGAAATATTTATTGATAATTACATTTAATGTTTCCTTTTTTTAATATTGGTGTTAATTTGTACACTTTTTAGGCGTTTATACATGTATATATATATATTTGACTCCTCAAAATTCAAGAGTCTATCCTAAATTGAGGTAAATTGTATGGCTTTCCAAATACCGTTTCGATTCCTAACATCACTGAAGAGACATTAATTGTCGAAATCCGGATATGGTGTACAAAAACCTTTGCACCTTTTGTTTGCGGTATATCATCTTTTCTGCAAGTTTATTGTTTTCTGTTTAGTATTAAATTTTTAATTAAGATCCATTTATTACATCGGTGATCCGTTTATTTGGCAATCGCCAATGGCAGTCAGCAGGGTTTAAGAACATTTGTTGTTCGACCTGTTAGTCAAATGCGTTTTGTTAAAATATACTTTTTCACTTTTTTTTGTCTTTTGGAAAATGTTGTTTGTGCTGTATTTAGACCCCTCTAACAAGAAATTTGTTTTGCATGCACACGTATAAAAATTGCGGTTTTTATCCAACGCAATCATAGGTTTGAACGTTGTTTTCAATTTAGACTTGTTTATATATATATATATATATATATATATATATATATATATATAACACGTCTAGATATTAGTCAGCGATCATTCTTGCGAGGGCGCTGGATCGTTTCGGAAGATGTTACCTTCTCGTAGGAATTCAACAAGAACGTCTAAACGCAATACACAAAGTATATTTAAGTGTACAGGAATTATCACACCAGTTCATATCGCACATTACTAATTTTGTTAGAAGCATATCTATGCAGTCTCTATTGTAATACCTAACCTACGTCATTTTTGAAATTTTAGAATTGTACAAGCGTTGATCGGTTTTAATTGTATAAATTTAAAGATTGTTATAGTTTTAAATCAAAATAGATTGATATGATTCATTTTACATCATAATCATACTGATGAAGGATATCTGTTATCCGAAATATTTATAGATAATTACATTTAATGTTTCCTTTTTTAATATTGGTGTTGTTTTGTACACTTTTAGGCGTTTATATAATTTATCTATTGTGTACAGGTATCGTTACTTGTTACGATTCAGTGCCCTTGTAAGAAAGATCGTTGACTAATATCTAGACGTTATGTATATTATATATATATATATATAATTACTCTAAATATCAGTACAACAATGTTAAATCTGCAAATTTGCGGAAGCAAATTTATGTTCTTCCCTAGCCGGGATTCGAACTCATGCTATTGGGATATCGTGAAAACGCCTGCACTGTGTCCAGCACTCTAAACAATTCGGCCACCTAGACTGAACTAAAAATTCAGCTTTCGGTGGCCTAGTGTTACCTTTTCTCGTCAGTAGAATCTAGAGTTGTAACACAGTACATGATATGTTAGGCATGAAGATGGAATTGATTGCAGATTAGCTAAATTATCTGTCGTAAAGTATCGTAAGATGCAGTCACAGAAATAATTATTTTGATAAGTACGTCTGAACAAGTGACAACTCTACTAACAGATCCATCCATTGATATATATATATATATATGTATGTCTGCCTATGTGTAGTGACAACTGTAAATTATACCTTGTCCATCGGATTACTTATAATTAAGAAATACCAGGCGTTAGAATATTTATAAAGTGACTAGAAAATCAACCTAACAATGTTAGAGTAGATCTGATTCTTTACTTTCTTCCCGACCGGGGCTGGAACCTATAGCTGATATAATCGTCTAAACATATGACAACTTTATGACAGACATTCACTATCGAATAACACGTTGTTATACAGGGCTAACACCATGATATATATATATATATATATATATACATATATATATATAACTCGTCTCAAATTTAGCCCAATAATGTTGGATCTTCATTTTGCGCTAGCAAATTTTTGTTCTTCCCTTAGTGGGATTCAAACCCTTGCCTCTGTGACATCGTGGCAACTGCGCCTGCACCGTGTCCAGCGCCCTAGACCACTCGACCACCTAGGCTACATAAAAATATAGCTTTCGGTGGTCGATGTGATGCCTTTCCTCGTCGGCTTTATCTAGGGTTGTAACACGGTACATGATGTATAGTGGCAAGTAGATGGTGTAACTTTCAGATCAGCTATTTTGTCTGCCGTAAAGGATGATAATGTAAATTACCATGCCGCCACATCAAAAATAAACAAAAATATATCAATTTACAGTGATTGTATGCTTCTAAAAAAATAATAGCATCCTGTAATTATACTGAAGAGAGAAGTTGATGATCATTCCTGTACACTTAAAAATAATTTGTGTATTGCGTTAAGACGTCCTTGTTTAATTCCTACGAGAAAGTAACATGTCCCGAAACGAAAGCTGATTTTTATCAGCTATAGTTAGAGGAGGGGATAAGGCGTCTGCGCAATGCTAGGCGGTGTTGTCCTATAAGTATGAGGTGAAAAGTACGGGTTCCAGCCTCGGCCGGGGAGGAAGTAAAGAATCAGATCTACTCTTACATTGTTAGGTTGGTTTTCTAAACACTTTATAAATATTCTAACGCCTGGTATTTCTTAATCATTAGAAATCCTATGGACAAGGTATAATTTACAGTTGTCACTCCACATAGGCAGACCTATATATATATATATTTCTCTCTCTCTCTCTCTCTCTCTCTCTCTCTCAATATATATATGTATATAATGTATATTGATTGCCTAACAATGTAATTTTAACACACTATTTAGTATGTAAATGTTAAAATGTTAAAAATATTTAAAATGCGATAAAAAAATCCGCAATATTTCGCTAAACAAACTAGCTTTATCGAGCGTGCATCTATCCAGGTGAAATCGGATGCAGATAAGAAACTTGTGCAGCTCATTGTACATGAACTTTGCTGCCTTGTAAATAATTCAAAGTTTGGATGAAGTTCAAGATCATTTATTTAATAACAAAATTTGTGGTTGAAGTTTGCAACGTCCATTGACCAATATTACAGGACGATACTGTATGATTAATTATTCTTTATCTTCTTGTATCTTTTCTCGTCTTTTTCATTAAGCCCATCAGGTTCTAAAGTATGGAGCTGGTGGATCCAAAAGTTTTCTCTTCTTTTTCTCGTCGTGGTGTCCCACTCAGTGTTCACTTCTATGATTTGGAAAGTAACATTATCAAAAGGATGTTTACCTGAGCGAAGATGTCTTGTGAGGGGACAGTTTTTGTTGGTTTTGTACCATGATCGATGGTTATTTAGCGGAACAGTCAAATTTGTCCGTTGTTTCTCCCACGTACTGATTGCCACAGGTGTTACATGTTAATACATAAATTGAGTTCTCCGTTTTACAGATGGAATTTGTGTAGATGGTATAACTTTGTTTTGTAAAGGATAAGCAAATCCTTCTCCCACATTGTTTGTAGCAACCAAGAGGTGGAGTGTGTTGCTTTGTTAATACAGTTGTCACTAACTTGTCACGGATGTTTTTATGCCTTCTGAAGTCCATGATGCTGAAGGCCATGATTGGTGGTGAGGAAAATACATTTTTCAAATTGGAGTCATTCTCTATAATTTTCCAATGCTTTCGAACAATGGATGACACATTTTTAAAATCGGGATGGTAAATGAGTACAAAAGGTGTTGTGTTGACTCCTCTATTCTTATCCTTGTACTCCAGAAGTTCTTGGCGGCTAGTTTTGTTTGCTTTTTCGAAAGCTGTATCAATGCTGTTGTTATTGTATCCTCGAACAACTAGATGTTTACGTAGTTGTCCAAGTCTAGCATTTTTCTTATTTTCAGTTGAGCATATTCTCTTGATTCGCAATGGTTGGCTGAAAGGGATACTACGAGAGCAGTGTTTAGGATGGCAACATTTTGGAGAGAGAAACTGATGTTTGTCTCTTTTATTCGTATGGAGATTCGTTATAGTGGTTCCGTTCTGGATGTAACTCATAGTATCAAGGAAGTTTATTTTCTCCACTGATGTTTCGTGTGTTAATTTAATTGAATGGTGGAAAGAGTTACAGTGTTCTATAAATTCATTCAGATGGTCTCGTGAATCTGTCCATTTAAAATCAATATTGTCAATAAATCGAAACCATGATAATGACTGGTATGGAGCACTGGTCTAGAGGCGTTTTTCAAGTTGGCCCATAAATATGTTGGCATATGACAGGGCCATTTGTGTGCCCATATACTAGTGCTGTCTATCTGTAGATAGTATTTGTCATTGAAAGAGAAGTTGTTGTTCTCCAGCACTAGTTTCAAAAGTGTAACAAGGCACTCAGTTGGAGGAATTTTGTCACTACGATTGTTCCATACCTCTTCACACGCTGCTATTCCTTCGTCTTGTGGAATATTGGTATATAAAGAAGACACGTCCATAGATGCGGGTATAGTATTGTTTGGTAAAGGATTAAGGCTTTCCATTTTCTTTAAATAATCAGTCGTATCCTGAATGTAAGAGGGGAGTTCTTTAACATGGGGTCTTAAGTGATGCTCTACAAATTTAGATATCTTTTCAGTTAGGTGACTGTTTGTTGAAACAATTTATTGGTTATGCAGGATTTTATATCAGACCTCACGTAGTTAATAAATGACTCCAAGTTTTCGTTTTTACTTTTTGGTGGTTTCCATGAACTTTTCTTCCTAAATTTTGGGATAGGCGTGACTTCTTCATTGTCCTCAGTTTCTGAATCTGTTAATTCGGCGTCTTCAAGATGTTTCTTGCCTCTATTTTAGAAAATATCTTTCAAACATAAACGTCTACCGAATTGGTATAAGTCCTATGCTAACAAATTAGTGACAGCTGTATTAACAAAGCAACCTACTCCACCTCTCGTGTTGCCACATACAATGTGGGAGAAGGAATTGCTTATCCTTTACAAAACAAAGTTATATCATCTACACAAATTCCAACTGTAAAACGGAGAACTCAATTTATGTATTAACATGTAACACATGTGGCATTCAGTACGTGGGAAAACCAGTGGGCAAATTTGATATTCGGCTAAACAACCATCGATCATGGTACAAAACCAACAAAAACTGTCCCCTCACAAGACATTTTCGCTCAAAGAAACATCCTTTTGATAATGTTACTTTCCAAATCATAGAAGTGAACACTGAGTGGGACACCACGGCGAGAAGGAGAAGAGAAAACTGTTGCCTTTACTTGGATCCACCAGCTCCATGCTTTAGACCCTGATGGGATTAATGAAAAAGTCAAAAAGATACAGGAAAGATAAAGAATAATTATTTATACAGCATCATCTTTCATATCTCTGTAATATTGGCCAATGGACGTTGCAAACTTCAACCACAAATTTCGTAATTAAAAAAATGATCTTGAACTTCATCCAAACTTTGAATTATTTACAAGGCAGCAAAATTCATGTACAATGAGCTGCAAAAGTTACTTATCTGCATCCGATTTCACCTGGATAGATGCACGCTCGATGAAGCTAGTTTGTTTAGCGAAATATTGTGTTTTTTTTTTTATCGCATTGTAAATATTTTTAACATTTTAATAGTTACATACTAAATAGCGTGTTAAAATTACATTGCTAGGCAATTTATAATTTCAATTGTGTAATTGTATTAATCTTTGTACTGATTAATCCACACTCAAATAGATTTGTGTGTTATGTGTTGTATATATTATATATATATGAATGGTCATCAAAGTGACTACACCTGCAAGCCCGACCTCCCTGTAAGTCGTCATTTGAGATCACCTGGGCACGCCCAATCTGATCTCAAAAAGCCTAATATCACTATCATAGACAACAACGAGGGTTGGTCAAGGGCCGATAGACTTGCTCGGGAAAGGTTTCGGATAAGAAAGTTAAGGACAGTTTCCCCAGAGGGCATTAATGAAAAAACATAGAATGAGTCACTCTCACTCATTTTCCTACCATCACTTGTTCCCTGTAACTCTTTTTTTTGGTGATGTTGTACCCTTTTAGACTTGTTATATATTATATTTTGTAGTGTACTGTATCATAATTATATGATCCATCGCCCCGTAAGATTTATCGGAAGCTATTATTCAGAAATTTGATATATTCAGACATTATATATATATATCTCAAATAAAACGTATCTATGTAATTGAATTTGTGTAAACTATCTCCCAGTTCAGCAAATTGTATATAACAATAACAATAACGGTACTTTTGTTTATAAAGCTAACATATCTCGGAAATGCCCTTCACATCTTTCTTTTTTGCTGAATAAACTTATTGATACAGGATAACAAAATTACATGTAGACCAGTATAACAATGTTTCGTCGAAAATTAGATCAAAGATGTTATTTCCTTATAGTCACTTATGTATATGGTGGGTGACCTAAATTTCCGATTTAACGAGGATTATCACTGGAATGAACATTACATTGTGTAAGTGCATGTAAATATTTATTAATTATTTCATTCGGACCGTTTCATGTTTAACACATCCATTTATATAAATTTGAATCTATATGCATTCATGATCTTTTTTATGGTGTTGACATTTAGATGTGTAATTCCATGTTCAGTTAAAACCCGCTTATAGCTGTGTAAAGTTAACTTTTTTAAATTTTATTTCGGAAGCATTTATACTTCAATCATATATTTCACTTTTATAGAAAAAATCAATAATAATTTAAACAAAATAAGTCGCATTAAATGAAAATTTTTTGTACCGATAATATAGGATCTATAGTTAAACATAATTTTTATGAAACAAAACTTATCAGAATGTATATTTGATAAAGTTAAATCCAGAAAAGCGTTTCGGACGCATGAATTTTATAAAGTCTTGTTTTAATTTTTTTCTGACAGTTCTGCTCTGGACCAGATCATGACGTTTCTATCTCCTGAACAGTTTTAACTATTTATTTATTTATTCATTTATTTATTTATTTATTTATTTATTTATTTATTTATTTTCGTGGTCTGAATTGAGAGCATACGTAAACAGTAGTCCTTCTCAGACAGAATATAGTGTAGTTTTGATGATGTTTACTAAGGTTAGCGAATAAAGTATGAATGGATTTTTTTCTAAATGAGAAATATATTTGAACCAGTCTGCGCCAATTTACTTCTCCATGCATTTGTATTTCAATTTAAAGGTAGATGTACAACATAGCAAGATTATTCAAGATTTCTGAAAAACGCCAAAATGTTGTTAGAAAAATCAAAGTTCACTAACGAAGCTGTTATATTGTGAATTTTTGTATATATGGATAGACTTCTGGCGTGATATAAGTTAATATGAAATTGATCCCACCTCTTTAAGTTGAAAATGTTACTGGTTAAACTCTATATTGTGTTCAATCAACTTATCTGAAACTCAAACCTATGTAATCCAATGTCCTCAATTTCCTGTATAAAAGGAGAGAACAGTGAGGTAGGTGAGGAAGGTGATGGTAACGATCTAAGAATAGAATACTATTAATGCAATTTAAGACTGTTTTCTGGCAAACTTTCTCCTAAACATTATATTGTCATAGTCTGCTACAACAATTTTCCATTTGATCTCCCGATGCAATTTGCAAAAAATTCCTTTGTCGAATCATGAAGATCACTTGCCCATCCAGCGTTCGTACCGATTTGATATTCACTCGTATTTTGAGTGCATTTCTTGGACATTCCTTACGTACCGATTTGGTGTTGTTCTTACTTTTAGTGCATGAGTGCATTTCTGAGATATTTATAGAAATGATTTACGCTAACCGATGTTTTAATAATATGATCTTACATGAATGAAAAACATTGGTAAATGTTTACCTAAAAGACTGTTTCAAAGAAAACTATGACAAAATATCTCTGAAATTTCGTAAGTGTGCTATATTCCTGTTTTGTACTGGAATGGTTACTATGACATAGAAGAATAATAATATTGGTGTACGGTTTGACTTACTATTTTTCAGATTTCGCTCGACTTCCAAACGTCCATTTGGTACCAGCTATCAGTTGTCCTATCGTGATTTAACATTTTCAATAAACTTAAATGAAACCATTCTACCTTGCATTAAGTAATTAGCCTGAATCACCATTGATTTTTATTTTGACTACTGTGGCGTTCGTTTTGAGTGGACTAGTATGTCCAGTGCGGAAGATATAGCCCCCTCTCTGTTGTACTGTTGTATGATTGTTCTTCTTTTCTTCTAATTAAAACAAAAATTATATTTGTCTCCTACGATATCATGAAAAAGTAAAAAATGAATTTTGTTCTGTATCTGAATTTTTAAAGATGAATAAATATTTCCTTAAATAAAAATATACTTATAAATACAACAAAAAATCATGCCACAAAATGTATCTAATAACATTTTGATACAGGAAGACAAATGTCGTATTCATAAAACGATGTGAATAACTTTAAAGTTGCTCGTTTTGATTGGAGTTTCCTAATACAGCGAAAGATAAATAATCTTACATTTACGGAAGTTCTATTTTAATCTTATTTGTCGAATCTCTCTATTTTATTCAACCCCACGAGATTTTCTTGAAAACTAAACAAGTTATTTTTTTTTTGTATCGAAACTGATGACTCAGTGGTTTATTCGTGTAGCTATACATTTACTTCCTTGAAACTTTTGTATTAATGATCAAAAAGTCTAACATATTGACTCTTAGAAAGATAGTTATACTTTTCTTTGAATGAAATAAAATTTTGAAATTTTGTATGTCGTCAGCTACTGTAGTTGAACCGGTGAGCTTACTTTTCTCGTCCTTGGTTGTTTTTTCTAGGAACAAAGTTAGAATTAATCAATTTATTTATCTATACATTTATTTCCTTTTATTTATTATCGTATTGTGTACTAAACAAAAACATAGTATTTTATTTGAAAACTTAGCTAGTATGACAAAATTGGCAACGAGGAAGGGTTTTCTAGGAACACATATGATGTGCAGTTACATCGGTAACATATATTAATATGTTGATATTATAATGGCACTTCAACGATATTCAAAGATGAATAAAAGGATAAAAGCGAGTTAATTAAGACAATAACTGTTTTCAAGTATTGAAAATTTACTCTAATTTGAAATGAGGTAGAACTTTACGAAGGAAACTTTAATCTGAAAATATTTTATGTCTTTTTAATGCATGTTAAAAAAAAGAACAATTAAAAAATATACGACGCGGATAAATGTTCACGACAAGTATGGATCCAACAATCATGTGTACAGTTTAAATCGCAATATGTTATATTTTCATTTTACACAATTAGTATATCAATAGTGATAACACTTTTTTTTTCATTTATATCTAGTGTATCTAGAACAACACAATGTAAATGCGAATCCAATGAAGGATTTGGAGGATATCGGATTACTTCTTCATTAATTCAAGACTTGAATAATTCAAGAAATAATGTATGAAATGAAATCGGCCGTAGGGGAAAACCCGTAAATGTGGTTATGCAAAACGATACAAACCACCGCCATTTGTACTATTTAATTAGTATAGTAATTTCCCTATGGTAACAGATGTAACAAACGTTACACTAAGGAAATTAGTGTGAACGAGAAGCCTGACCCCCCCACTGACACTAGGCCATTTCGATGAAACTTCCCCGTTTGTTCAGAGGATAAAAAATTCAAAACTGATATCTGTAATTAACTGACCGCTTTGGTAAACAATAGAAAGTCATTCATAGAAGAAAACCTAACATCCCCATGATACCACACTGAAATTATTGTAGCATACATGTATATGATCTAAAGTAGTAATTTTGGGTCATAACCCCCTGTCATCTTGCCAGATCGCCTCTACATGAACACGACGACAACTGGTTGATAAACATAATCTTGAATTCAATCATAGATATGTAAAAAGTAAAATACCACAAATACCAAACTCAAAGGAAAATTCAAAATGGAAAGTCCCTTATCAAATGGCAATTTCAAAAGCTCAAACACATCGAACGAATGGAAAACGACTGTCAGATTCCTGACATGGTACAGACATTTCCTTATGTAGACAATGGTGGATTGAGCCTGGTTTTATAGCTAGCTAAACGCATTAGAAGTATCCTTTTGATTCGCATACATATATATACGTGTATGAGCAGTGCAATTCTAAAAAAAGCAGTAGAGTTCTTTAAAAAAAGAAAGTAAAGTGGATGTCATAAAAAGAGCACTGTATGTTCTTAATTAGTACAAGCATCTCAAATAAAACAGTTCCATCCCAATATATGCCTGAAGTCATGAAAACGCAATAATGGTTAAAGAGGGGCGTAAAGGGGGATATCTGCACGGAAGAACGCGAAATAAAATTGCCATTTCACGATGAACGAACAATTAAAAATTTCTTGCAAGTTGATCTTTTTACCGATTTCACGAAACACGGTGAATAACGAACCTTTTTCACGGCTGCACGTGAAATAAAAATGACAAAACACGTTGCACGAAAAAAACCCTTTACCACCCTCGTTAAACTTCCCAAAAAACCTGGTACAACCACATACAGGAATATATTTATATTTAGACCCCTCTACCACGAAACTGTTTTACATGCACACGTATAAAAATTGCGGTTTTTATCCAACGCAATCATAGGTTTGAACGTTGTTTTCAATTTAGACTTGTTTATATTTTTTCGTTTGGGCTTGTATTATATTTTCCCTCGGGTTTATATGATCCGTTCATCCTATTTTTACTCTTTAAAATTCAAGAGTCTATCCAAAATTGAGGTAAATTATATGGCCTTCCAAATACCGTTTCGATCCCTAACATCACTGAAGAGACATTAATTGTCGAAATCCGGATATGGTGTACAAATTTTTGCACCTCATGTTTGTGGTATACCATCTTTCCCGCAAGTTTATTGTTTTCTGTTTGTTATCAAATTAATATTAAGATCCATTTTGTTAAATCTTATGATCAATTTATTTGGCAATCGTCAATGGCAGTCAGCAGGGTTTAAGAACATCAGTTGTTCGACCTGTTAGTCAAATGTGTTTTGTTAAAATATACTTTTTCACTCTTTTTGGTCTTTTGGAAATTGTTGTTTGTGCTGTATTTAGACCCCTCTACCACGAAATTGTTTTACATGCACACGTATAAAAATTGCGGTTTTTATCCAACGCAATCATAGGTTTGAACGTTGTTTTCAATTTAGGCTTGTTTATATATATATATGTATATATGTATAAAACGTCTGAATAAAAGTCAACGGTCTTTCCCACGAGGGCGCTGGATCGTTACGAGAAACGATACATATATACAATAAATAAATTATATAAACGCCTGAAAAGTGTACAAAACACCACCAATAACAAAAGAAAACTATAAATGTAATTATTTATAAATAAAAAAAAAAAAATTGTAATTATATCAGTTTAAATTGCTTGGTTCTATTCATTTTGGAGGGATGTAAAAGTACCCAGTCACGTTCAACTATTTAACCTTAGTCGAAATTAATTATTATATTTTTTAACTGCTATTTATTTTATGATGTTAAAATACACAGCCTCTGTCGTAATTACTCTACCGTTGTCAAATTTGAAATATTTACAAACTTAGATCGGTCAGTGCTGTTTATTTGGAATGTTTATTCACGCAATCGTTCTTGTAACTTTCGTCACATTTTAAATTTTAGAATTGTGCCAGTTCATATCGCACATTACTATTTTTATTTGAAGCATATCTTTGCAGTCTCTGTTGTAAATAGCTATATAACCTATGTCATGTTTAAAACTTTAAGAATTGTACAAGCGTCTAAACTATGATGTTCGGTTTAACTGTTTTATTGTATAAACTTCAAGATTGAAATATTTATAAATAATTACATTTGTAGTTTTCTTTTGTTATTGGTGTTGTTTTGTACACTTTTCAGGCGTTTATATATATATATTTCATTTCCGATAAGTCGAAAGTTAACATACTATGATAAATGATACTCCATTCTATCCGTAGACCGACTTCTCTGGGTGAATGTTTTGCCAGTTTTTTGCATCACCACTTACGATATACACGAAAAACATTTGAAAACAAAAACAGACAATACTTTCAATTTCCCAATTTCGGGGTAGGTAGGTTTGGTTTGAACATGCTCCTAATTCAAACTTGGGAAATTCTAAAAAGTGTTTTGGAGAAGTGACGTCATAGTAAAATAACGTTGCAAACACGGTACCAAAGGGACATTCAAACTCATAAGTCGAAAATAAACTGATAACGCCATGGCAAAAAAAAGGGACAAACTACAGCATGCAAAACACCAAATAGAAAACTAATGACTGAGCAACAAAAAACACTAAAAAAAAAAACGGTCAAAGTTAAGATTACAGAGAGGCGGTCGAGCATAAATATGAAATTTTTATTTTTACGACAAAGTAAACCGAACAACATTATATATTACATAACATTTTTATCGTATTATTGGATATTTTATGGACTTTGTATCCTTTCATTGCCATAAATATCATTATTGTTGGGGTCGGTTTTGTTAAATATATATTTATGTTTTAGATCCTTAAGGAAGATTGCTGGTGAGTTTCAAAATAATTAAGTTACAAAACAATTGTTATATTATGAAAAATATTTCCAAAAGAAGTAATATCATGCCAGAAATGTATACGTCATCGTGCTTGATTGTAAACTCTAATAAAACCTCTGGTTTCTGTTCAGTGTTTGTTGAAATGCTTTGGTTGTGAACTTTGACACTAACAAACACTATTGCATTTGCATTAGGGCCTTTTATAGCTTGCTATTTGATATCGGTTTTGCTGATTGTTTAATGTCATTTGTTGACCTATAATTGCTAGCTTCTATGTCATTTGTTCCCTGTCTGAAAATTAGCTCATTGGCAATCATACTACATCTTTTTATGCTGTGTCATGAACTGATATTCAGTTGACTTACAGATTCTCCTGTTGATTTAAATGGTAATTTCTTAAATATATGCTACATATTAAAAGGAAAGATATTAATCAAAATGATCATTGAGAACTTTTCATTTTATGTAGCAGCATTCAAGCAGGTCCTTTATATGGAGTATACTATATCTTTAAGTTGATAAGGAATGCCGGGCTTGAACTTGTATTAAGATTTTTGCTTACAATAAAACTGTTGCACCAAGGATTTTTAATGGAAAAATGATGTCATTTCTTCGAAAGTTTTATAGACGCCTTCATGAACTGGTTGATCATTGATGAATACGTTCCACTAGTGATAGCCACAAAACTGTCCTCTTTTCCATATTGGTGATAACAATTTATTCAATTCATCACCGGATATTCTTGTCACGAGCTACACGAAGGGTGTCACTAGTGAAGTAGGAACTGTTAAGCTTTTCAGAGCGACTGATGTCATACCTTGTTTTTGGTCTTGTACTAGATGTTCAATCTATATATTTTGTATAGTGTTTTGTAAACTTCTTTAATATTTTCTGTTCGAGTTTGACGTTTTTTCCCTATGATAGTCGTATTGGCTGTCTTTCTGTGAATTATGCTTTTTAATTGCCAGCCCTTTCCCGTCCCTCTAATATTTACCAAATTTATGTCTAGTTATTAAAGCTCAAAAACCGAATATTGGACATGTGAATAAATAAGAAAAGGTAAAGCAATAAAATCATTCAAAACAAACGCACACAGTTATTGTGAATGCATTGTCCTTTGCATGCTTACCTTAATATAAGTAGTGTTTTTCTTCATTAAATAAAGATACAAATACAATTCAAATCGAACAGAATATTTGTCTTAATAAGTTAGAATATACTTGAAAGCTATGTTTCAATTATGAGAAGAATATTGTTATATCACAAAATGTGTCTGTTTACTGAAGTTACTCGTCAACATTCCAATGTGTTAGTAAATATTTAAGTGAAGATGTGTTCAATTGATCTTTTCTTTACTACGGCCATATTTTATGAAAAAAATCGTCACTTGCAATTATCATGACACTTTGCCATTTGAAATAGATATCGTGTCTCCATTTTTACAGTTATACATACTAGTAATATATTTTCTTGATATGACACACCATATTAATCTATTTGAGACTTTCGTCATTTAAGTATATCTCCAGATCGCCTAAAATGATGATAATTTAATATTTTAGGTTCATGTATGAATGTTGTATGACAAAACAAATATACAATTCATCACTCAGAAAGATTAAGTCACATCGTATATTATTTTGTATGCGATAAATGGCACAAAGAAGCTTTTCTACATCGACATGTCAAGATCGGCCACCACGGAGACGTTCTTTATCCATAAATTTTTCAAGTTGTAAACAAAGAGGAAAAGATGAATACCATACAAAATCTAAATCATGCAGCACGGAGCCGAACATGATTCAGCAAAAACAGAGTTTTAGGCCAAACAGGAAATCAAGCAGGTGTGTCTTTTTATGTTGTAATGTTACACTACTGTCTCAGATTAAGGTGAAGGTTGGCGCCTGTTAAAACGTTTAAACCAGCTGCATTTTTATGCACATGTCCTAAGTCAGGAACTTGTTGATCAGTAGTTGTCGTTTGTTGGTATGGTTCATAAGTGTTTCTCGTTTCTCCTTTTTTATATAGATTAGACCATTGGTTTTCCTGTTTGAATTGTTTTACACTAGTCATTCAGGGACCCTTTATAGTTTGCTATTCGGTGTGAACCAAGACTCCGTGTTGAAAGCCGTACTTTGACCTATAATTGGTTACTTTTTATACATTGTGACTTGGAAGGAGAGTTGTCTCATTGGCACTCATACCACATCTTCTTATTTATATATACTAGTTTATTGGTTGGTTATTGTTCTAGTAAGGGATATAATGTTTTCTTGTCTGTACGTCTATCCAGTAGTTCGTTCGTCCGTTCGTTCTGTTCTTATCATGTTTTTGTTTAAGGTAGTTTACCATATAAATGTGTTCATCGATTTATTTACTTATGTTTTGATTTATAAAAAAACAAATTCAATGATAGTACCGATAAAAACCATATTCAAATGTTATTAATTCTGTACTATTTAATTCTCATAAGTGATTTATTGTATTCTTCAAAATTCGTATTTTATTTAAAGAAGCATATTTGCATTTAGACCAAAAACTATACAACAGACATTCATACAATTAGACTGAAAAATTTGAATCTAAACAACCGTAAAACATTAGTTAATAATTCTGTACTGGTTAATTCTAAGACGTGATTTATTGTAAACATCAACATTGTGTAAATTTTTAACTGTAAATTTTAATACATCTTCGGCTTTCAAATATTCGGCTTTGAGCGTTCCTAATGAAGTTAAAAAGGTCTTCGGACGCATGAAATCATTTAATATGTTGTTTTCATTTTTTAATACTGTAAAAATTTTAACATTGGTATCCTGTTTAAATTTTGTGTCATGTATATATATATATGGACCTTTTGGGTCTGAAATTGAGATCTTATCTAATCTAAATACAGTGTTAAAATGATATTCTTTAAGAATTAATTTATAAAAAGGATCGATAATTACACATGGATTGAATTATATTGACGTGCTTTACAAATAATATAACCTTCAAAAGTATTATTCGATATCCTGTTATTTACATGAATGTTGCAGGTAAAGCTTAACTTCAAAACAAACTCTTGTATCTCTGAACGAATTTAGTAAAAGTTTTAAGCCGTTTGTGGAATTGAAATTCCTTACTAATAATTTACAAGTTATGCATAAAAAAATCGTCTGTTTTGTGTCCAATGTCTGTCATGCTCGAAGCCAAAATATTTGAAAATCCAAAACATAATACAAACGATGATGGTGACTGCAGAATAAAAAGCAGGAAAACATATTTGTCTTCAAGATTGTATGAGCGAAAAAAATTTCATATTTCTTGATATTGTGTTATTACGCATTGCCAAATAACAAGAAAAATACTAAAAGCGTTGCGCTACAAGAAAATGTTGAACTATCAATGATAACAATGCAAAAGACGGCTTATTCCTAAGGCTAATTAGGTACACATGTATTAATTCCATAAACAACTGTCACAATTTAAAGCATCAAATGGCATGCTTTATGTCCATCAACAAACTCGTGTACCATATTCGAACAAGTGGATGTTGATGACACTGATATGAACAAAATCAATTATATTTTGAGCGTTAGCAAGGTCACAGTCCCCATTAAAACTAATATTTATTTAGATACATGTTTTGTGCTAGCAAGTCTTTGATCTAGCTCGTCAATTCCAAAAATCATTTTCATTAGGTATTGGTACAAAAGTTTTGGTATAACGAACTCCAATAAAAACCAATCGTTCTATCATGTGCTTTGAAAGGATGAATCAATTTCTCTTATACGTTGTGCATTCAAAGTGATTCTGTCTAGTGTGACATATTTTTTATAACCCATCCGTTATTAAGATTTGCTGCCAATCTTGTGAAAAATTATATCCTTGGTTTTCATGACATTTTGACAGTAACTGACCTAAGTACCTTATCCGATTAATTATTTTATCAATCCACTCTACAGAGATATATTTTAGGATTCTAACTATCTTGAAAGGATAAAATACCACAATGAACGGGTTAATATGATTGTTGATTTGTGAACTAACCACTGGTAAACATTTTTTAAGGTACAAATAGAAATTCTGTATTTGAATTTGAAAATAATAGAACCCGGTTACCCGACTGGAATGAACACAATATAATACTTCTTTTTTATAAATCAATACATATCTATGTATGTTATCTGTAAATGCCTTAATGATTATACATTTTGTCGCTTTGAAATACAGTAAACAACAAAAAACATGAAGTATTAAATGAATTTAGTATAGAGACATTTTAAAATGACATCAACCATTCCAATTCTATTTAAAGAAAGCTATCTGTAGCCGAATTAAGAAATACGATTTATTATGATCGCATTGTGTATGTTTATTTATAATTATACATGTGCATAGATGATACCATTGTGTTGTGGAATCATTTCAACCTAACTTATGTTTTATCTCTTATTACTAGGACGCTGTCAGATCTTAGAACATTTGACAACAATGAAGGGTTTTTGTGTGAAAAAGAACAAGAGTTTCAAGAGAAAAGAAAACTCTACATCCATACTGCTTTACAAAAATTGCTTAATACAGTATTAAAGGCGGATGATGTAAGCATGAATTATATGTGTCCTCCCCTCTGAAACATTTAACATCAATTTACGTTAACGTTTTTCCATGTTAGTAATGAAAAATATTCGTATACATTACCAATAATGAAAACAAATTTTCTTGACATTTTGAAACAAGTGCACCCTTTCGTGTAATTATAAAACGCAACTAAGGTTTATCAATTTACGTATTTTTATAACAAATTAGGAAAATGCTTAATCTCAAAATTGTAGCTTTAATGAATGAATCAAAAGATGAATGTTTATACTACATTCTACAAAACAGAGAAACGTATCATACAATAATTAATTAAAACGTAATAAACGATATATTTTATCTTACAGGTTCCACATATTGCATTGATGGGGTCAGGAGGAGGATACAGAGCTATGGTAGCCATGTCCGGGATCATTAATGCCCTCTACAATTCAAAAATTCTTGATTGCATCTTGTATACTGCTGTGTTGTCTGGCTCTTCCTGGTAAGACGTTTATCTCACGATTGATCAACTAGAGGAATATGTATGTTATAACAGGTAAAGCATAATGCACAAACTACGCCAAAGGTGGAGATCTCCAAAACAGAAATGCACATTATGTGCAAGACGGTCATTTAAGGGCATTAATTTCCAAATAAACAACCAGGTAAGAGTTTCGGTTGATATGAGTTATCATGCCTCGATGATAATTTTTCACATATAAATTTCAGTAACTTTAATGTTTTCAAGATGCAAGGCAAAACGTTAATTGAAAAATAAGTAAAATTAGTCTTTTAAGGACACAAACTCGTAAAAAGAGTTAATTTGATTTCATGCTGGTATATTAAAATACTTTGCATTGCATAATCGAGACGTAACAAGTTTTATCATAAAGCATTACTTGATAGGTACAATTTGTCAGCGACTCACTAGATACATGTTTTTTCTTGATTTCAGTTTTTATGATATTATACAAATAAAGCCTTTGTATGAGGTCGATAGAGGATATATCGACCTGAAAGAAGTATATTGACTGAAAACTGAAGTCGATATACTACTTTTGGTCGAAATATTGTCGTAGACCTCCTCCAAAGGCTATAATTATTAATTATTGTCAATATTCCTGAAATAAAGCAGAAATTTACTTGATTGATTGTAGTAGTAATGTCTGTTTTGCCCCCCCCCCCCCCCCCCCCCCCCCAAAAAAAAAATATATATGGCCATGCCCCGCCTCCTTTCATCTCGGGAGATGACGTCACCGGAAGTACAAAGACCAGACTATATTTGTTCATGACGCTAACATTCCGAAAACCTGAGTCATGCAACATCTAGTCATACCACGTTGACCTTTTTTGGTCACCATTCTATTATCATAATCATCAAAAGGTGAGTCATCGCACGTCCCCTACCTCAAAGTATCGTTCCTTATTTGGTCAACCATGGGAGATTAAGCTTCCAATACTATGAGTCATCGAGAGGCATATGATGTCACAGTCCAATACCATGAGTCATACCGAATGCACGCGCTCTACTTCAGGACGTGTCGACATTGTAGGTACGATCATTAAACAAGAGTATGTGTGCCTATTTGGAAAATTCAAAAATTCAAAAATTCAAAATTTCGAAAACTTAAAAAAAATTTAAAATTTAGAAATTAAAAAAAAAAAAAACAAAAAAAAACAAAAAGTAAAATTCAAAACTTTAAAAAATTCAAAAAATTCACAAAAATTCAAACATTCAAAAATCGAAAAAGAAAAAATCAATTTAAATTAAAATTAAATTCAAAATTAAAAAAAAAAATAAAAATTCTCAATAAAGAAAATGGATGGACAAAAAATCACTGGTTGAAACTGATCACCTTTTTTTAAGCGTCTATAAGAATGCCTGAAGCAACAATTGTAACTGAACGATGGATACATTTTACCTGTACGTATCGAGCGAGGATTGTCTTTCGCTTTTTGAAAATAACAACGGTGGCGCATTTACGATTCAACTTCACAAAAGCTACACATTTGACAGAGAATGGGAATGTGCACTGCTAGAGTTATCGTTTGTTCCAAAATTTCCAATACCAACGAGACGGGTCTACTTTTGCTCGGACTTTGGAATCGACACGTACGCCAGGGAAACGTCTCTGTCGATACTTCAATCGGCAGGGGTTTTGAACGAAGATATCGCGGATATCGTATATGAAAAACCAATTTACCTCAAAGTCACCAGAAACGAATTGCACGGAATCGAATTCGTCTTGAGGGATGATAATCTCAAAGTATGTCGCCCGAAGGATGACCACCTGTTTTGCTTGCTGCATTTTCTGAAGAAAACTTATAAGAGGAGATTGTATTCACATGCAGAAAAGGTGAACATGTTTCAGTGCAACTTATGTCGAAGCGTGTATGCTTGGCCACATGATCTACGAAGACATATGAAAAACAAACATGCGCAGCAGCAACAGCAGCAACAGCAGCAGCAGCAACAGAAGCAGCATCAGCAGCAGCAACAACAACAACAGCAGCAGCAGCAACAGCAACAGCAGTCGCTGCAACAGCAGCAGCAACAGCAGTCGCTGCAACAGCAGAAGCAACAGCAGCAGCATTAACAGCAGCAGCAGCAGCAGCATCAGCAGTAGGACCTTCCCCTGAAAGAGGAGCAAGAATTTTCTCAGCACCGAGATTGTGTTTTTAATCACCCGTTTACCATGATTGTATCTGGACCGACCTCTTGCGGAAAGACGTATTTTATGAAAAACATGCTACAACGAGTAAGGAGGATGTGCCATCCGGACCCAGAAAGAATCGTTTGGTTGTACAAGAGATGGCAGCCACTCTATGGAGAAATACAAAAAACAGTGCTTCCACGAGTGGTATTCCGGTCGATTTAGAAAGTGACGACTTTTTCGATCCCAACAAGAAGAATATGATCATTTTAGATGATCTGATGTCCACATCGGCTAAAGATTCAAGAATCAACGATCTATTTACGGAAGGCAGTCATCACAGAAATTTTTCGGTAATGGTTTTAAATCGAAACTTGTACTTTGGAAAGGACCCTACGCAGAGACGAAACTATCATTACCTCGTGCTCTTTAATTATCAAATAGATCGACAACACGTCATGACCCTAGGACAACAGATGTATGCGTCTAGGTCGGACTTCTTTCAACGGAAATTTGAAGAGGCAACGAGCAGACCCTACGGATTCCTCCTGGTTGATCTGAAACCCGGAACAGCAGAATCGTCAAGATTTCGAACTGATGTCTTGCAGACGGGCAATGGAGTCAACATCTCTGACGAAATGAAGGGCCATGATAGTTCAGAATCGTGAAGGGCAATGGAGTCGACACCTCTGAAGAAATGGACGTCGACGATAGTTCCGACACTGAAAGTACAGTGTCAGATATAATGGATGACAGAGGGGATCTAATAGCTTGTCGAGATTGCGGACTGGTCTTTGCAAACTATCGGGGTTAAGAGATCCATAATTGTCGAACGAACGATTCGCCTACCAATGTCTGGCGAGGCACTTGAGGGAATTTTGAGGGGAACGTCAGCCACCGTTTGCTGTTTCACGACTTACAAGCCTATGTGAGTGACAGACCTAAAACTTTCGTGGTCAACACGGACAACTGTAACTAACTAGGAAGGAACTCCTTGGGTGGCTTTTCATTTTCCCAAATCGGAACCGCCGGAGTTTTTTTACTCCCTAGGAGAGGCACCAGAGACATACCAACAACATTTTAGAAATGTTCTCATCGTTAACAGACCCCAGAACCGTTTTTCTCGATGTCCAATTCAACCCGACTTTTCGGAAACATGTGGACTATACTGCGCCTATTACATGAAAATGAGATGTCATAGTATCAAGATGGAAGATGTATTGAATGACTTTCCATCGGATGACCTGGGTGCCAACGATAGAAAACTCATTGCGTTATTTTCATTCTAAAAATTTGGTACACAATCGATTAGCTTTGATGTAATATTGATCTTAATAAAAGTTTTGCTCATATCATCTTTTTTTTTCTTTATTCCGTGTGTATGTGTGTAAACAACATAAAAGCCAACGTATTAGATTCAGACACATATTCTCATAGATCAGGTGAACATGTGTCGGGAGTGTCAGCTACTGGGTGTTTAACACTCGACATTAAGATCAGAGAATGAATTAACATCGGATAAAGAGACATGCAAAATACTCTTCCTGGCCTGTCAGCGAGCGAAAATGGTGTTTTGTGATTCATAATGACAAAATTAAGATTGAAATGAGGTTTGATCTTATGTAAATAAAAAAATATACAAGTCATGATATTCGAACATATATTGACAGCCTTGTTGAATTACACGTCTGTAGGTTTGATGTATAGAGACAGGGGAAGGTCTTGTTGCTGCTGCTTAGGCTGAGGCTGCTACTACTGCCATACAAAATATTTGTATTCCTCTTTCGGAGGAAGGCATGTTTTTCATAAAATACGTCTTTCCGCACGAGGTCGGTCCAGATACAATCATGGTAGATCAGTAAAAAGCAGGGATTTTAAATATTTAAATTTTTGTGAATTTTCGAATTTTTGAAATTTTTTATTTTTATTTTAATTGTTTAAAATTTTGATTTTAAAATTTTTAGTTTTAATTTTGATTTTTTTAATTTTTCAAATTTTCAAATTTTTGAATTTTCATTTTTGAGTTTTCATTTTTTGAATTTTTTTATTTAATTTTTTTTTTTTATTTTTAAATTTTAAAATATTTGAATTTTTTGAATTTTTGAATTTTCCAAATAAGGAGACATACTCTTGTTTAATGAACGTACCTACAATGTCGACACGTCCTGAAGTGGCGCGCGTGCATTCGGTATGACTGTGACATCATATGCCGCGCGATGACTCATAGTATTGGAAGCTAAATCTCCCATAGTTGAACTAATAAGGAACGATACTCTGAGGTTGGGGACGTGCGATGACCCACCTTCTGATGATTCATGGTAACGGAATGATGATCAAATAAGGTCAACGTGGTATGACTAGATGTTGCATGACTCAGGTTTTCGGAATGTTAGCGTCATGACCAAATATAGTCTGGTCTTTGTACTTCCTGTTGCGTCATCTCCCGAAATGAAAGGTGGCGATGCATGGCCATATATGGGTGCGCCTTAAAACGCCTTTCTTTTTTTGGGGGGAGAAAGGGGGGGGCTAAAACTGAACAGACATTACTACTGATTGTTATGATTGTGTCACATAGTATTGAGATTTATAGATTTCTGTTTTTAAATATTTTAAAAATAACTATGCATTATCACTTTTCCATCTGCCGTTTCCAGTCTACCTTTGAAAATACAGTTAAATATGTATCTCATTCTAAAGGAATCAAATTAAATAGATTACTGCATGATACAAAATAATATTTTAGAAAAGACATCTGAACTGTAAATTTACTGTGACATTTTTCCGAGTCTTAGTTTGCTTTGCGGGTGTTTCATATATAGCAAGGGACGCATACATTGTAGATAGATCCAGTTCCGCTACGTTTAAGTTCTTGCAATTCTTCATGTTTTTTTTTAAATATATATCTTTATTTGTATATTCAAAATGAATTTACAATATTTAAGCATCGTAAAGAGTTCACCAGTTTAGAGACATTACTCCTATGAGGAGTCTATTGATTGAATCAAGCATATTAATGTTTTTATTGTTGCTTTTGGATATCTGTAATAATTTTACAGATAAAAGACAAAAACAGTAAACTTGTTACCATTTTTTTTTTTCATTTTTAAGCAATAACTCATACAAAGATTTGTCTGATACTTTGGTCGAAATAGAAAATAGACGTATCTTTATTTTATAGACATTTTTATATCTTTTAAATTTGTCTATCTATCATGGTTTCAAGATATAAGGATGTACTCATGTCAGGTTTTGGAATTTTTGTCAGATGTTCGGACTCCTTGGGTTTTTTCATACGATACAGGGTAAAATATTTTTGCCCCATTTCACCCACTTTTCTTTATTTCATAGAAGACTTCAATAGGTCATACAATGGTCATTACCAAAATTAAAGCAGAATATAGATTTTTTTCTTACGATTTGAGACCCAAATAATGCCAATGCTAGATATAAGGTAAAAGTCCGAGTCAGCCTTTTCCCAGCATTTTTTAAAAATCAAATATCTCAAAAAAGGAGTTCCATTACCTATCAATATTTTTAGCTTATTTTGTTCCTAAACTAATGTTCTTCTGACTTACAGTATCAATTTTTTATTCTAGATTTTTTAAATTTCACCTCAGTACACCCATAAGACAATTATTTGCATTTAAGCCGCATGTCCAATTTTAGCTATTTTGTTTGGTTGATTGAAATACATATCACAAAATTTGTACTAAATTCTTTTAAGAAGTTAATTATTTGCTTTATAAGATAAGATTAGTATTATCCAGGTTAAATCTGTATATCTTTATTTCATAGGTTCATTACAACGCTATATTCGCATCCTGAATGGCCAAACATTGATCCTAAGTATATTCAAAAACAGTTGAAAACTGATATATCTAAAAACCCTAAAAGCATACCGCAAATATTGAGGTATAGTTGGGAATTCTTTTGTACAAAATGGAAAGGAAAGTCATGGAACTTTACAACCGATGTATTTGGACCAATGTTGGGAGATGTGCTTATACCAGAGGTAAGACTAATAATGATAAAATGAGATATTGTAAAGAGATAAATCATAAAAATAATATAAATCACTAGATGTATCAAAACTGCATATATTTATAATTAATTGAATTATCCTCAATGACATCTGTATGTAAAAGACATTTTTTTAAATGTCTTGCGGGCAAGCAACGGGCAGACAAAATTCGCACAATATATACATGTAAATGACAGATACTTATATAATAATGGAAATCAACTGAATTACACATGAATAAATAAATAACTCACATTATAATCGATATTATTAAAACATTACGTTGGAAAATGAAAAGAACACCCCGAAGCGCTTTTCTGGATTTACGTCCAGCAGGAACGCTCAAAGCCGAATATAAGAAAGCCAGGGTTGTATAAAAACCGAAACAATAGAAAAGCTTTATGCCCAAAAAGGATCTAAAATTAATAGCCAAATCCATCTACGTTCAACTTTGTCTGAGGGAGTTATTTTTCCAACTGTAATGATTTAAATACATTTTATCAATGTGAACTGATGCATTCATATTTTTCTTTTTTTTGGATATTGAATGTATTTTTGTAAAATTTTTCTGCTTATGATGTGATTTGTAAGATATGCATATTGGGTTAAATATTCAATTACTTGGATTAATTTTTAATAAAACAGTGTTCCTGTTTTAACTTTTTGATTATGGTAAACAATTATATCAATATGTGCGTCTCTTGTTGACCTTTCTTCTGCTTTTCTTTTCAAGCGTACAATTGTATGTACAACTACCTTATCTCACTCAAACCAGTTCATTATTCATTATTAACAAGTTGATAAGAGAACAACAATTAACCCGAGCGTGAACGAGAATTGTAACTAGCATTTTTACATGTTAAGTTTTAAAAAATAGAACAGAATTGTCAACATTAACCTTTCGTAATAACGTAGACCTTTCCTCATTGTTGTATGATAAATGTTATGAGGAGATGGCTTACCAGAATTTGTCCATGAATTAAAAGAATTATGGCATTAGAATGTATCACTTTTCAGTTTTGCTTCCTTTATAGAGGTTAAATTGTAAATGGAGCGAACAGAAAGATAAATTGTCAGAGGGTACTGTTCCACTTCCATTATTGTCTGCTATTCATGCCAAAGAGGAAAAGAATACGAAAGAGTTTCATGGTATGTAGACATAGTATTTTAGATCTGTATATTTATATAAAAGATTGGTAAACTAAAGTGTGTGGCTTTTGGTGTATTCAAATCCTTGTTTCTTTATAAAGTAGTGTTTCAGTAATGAGTAATGTGGCATGACTTTGTACAAGCACATATAGAATGCAGTGGTGTAAAAGCGCATAATCATCCCCTAACCAGGACCATTGTATAACACAACAAAAGAATAAACATTAAAATTCAGTTGGAAAGGAGATGGTTCATCAGATCCGCATATATGGTTTGCCACCATGAACATGCATGCACTATTTACCAACTAGCAATCCATCAATCATTCAATCAATGAATCATAATATACACAAAATAAATTATCATTCAAATAATATTCAACTAGATAATAAGTTGTTCGTACACTGAAGGGACTGACATTTCACATGCAGTGCTACCGACTAAATTGTAGTGAATAAGTTAGATAATATTCGTGCGCAAAAGAAGTGTTTTTTTAATTATTTTTGTTCAAGTATGAATTATTACCCCATCAGAAAATACCCATTGCATTGTCTCAAACTGAATGGGGATTAAATGTTTGTCTATAAGAAAACATCAATCATCAATAATAAATGATTTATTGACATGATGATTACGTAACAACAACAAAACTTGTAGACTATTTGTTGACTCAAAAGAGGGAACGTGGTGGGGGTATTTATTCTAGTTTGCAGTTTGTCACTGTACAACAATAAATTGTAGTATCATAAAATATTTTTTATTATATTTTTTTTCATTTTCAACAAGAATGGGTAGAGATTTCTCCATATGAAGTAAGCATTCAACATTATGGAGCGGCAATTGACATGACAAATTTTGGAAGCGATTTCGACAAAGGATTATTAATACGGCGAATCGCTGGAATGCCCATACAGCAATAACTTGTAGTATTATAGAATATCTTTTATTATATCGCTGAAATGACACTGTACAACAATAAATTGTAGTATTATAGAATATCTTTTATTATATCGCTGAAATGTCACTGTACAACAATAAATTGTAGTATTACAGAATATTTTTTTATTATATTTGTTCATTTTCAATCAGAATGGGTAGAGATTTCTCCATATGAAGTAAGCATTCAACATTATGGAGCTGCAATTGACATGACAAATTTTGGAAGCGAATTTGACGAAGGATTATTAACACGGCGAATCGCAGAAATGCCCCTTTTCGAGATAATGGGTGAGTAAGGATAGTAAGACAAAAGTCCTGAAAAGGGAGAGTTATTATATTCAAGAATGTTTTGTAACCAGTGTCGGACAAATTACGGATGTTCATGCTTTTTAAGATCTAGTTGGTTTATCAATGTTTTTGAGTACGGATATACGATTGTGACAAGGACTTATTATAAAATACAAAAAGTAATGTTTAAAGTCAATGAAAATATATCAATATGTATCACTGAGTAAAGCTTTGCCGATAAATGCATTTTCACCTTGTCATGCATTTTCCACAGACATTAAAGAATGTTCCTGAATATTTTGCATACACGGTACCTTGCTCAAATATAGCTTAAATGTTTAGGGAATGCGCTGTGGTACATTGGAATTTTTCATTATTTAAAACAGTCTTTTTACATTTTAACTCTATCTGGTCCTCAAAGTGCTTAGCAAAGAGAATCGACTACTGACATGTTCTTTTATTCACATTCAATATATGTAAAACAAAAATTGACCTTCAGAAAAATTTTCTTCTTATTCAAGGAGAATGAAAAAAAAACATCTGCCGGAAAACTGCTAAATTACAGGCCCTGAAAAAAAACACATATTGAATAAATTAAGGACCAAGCTGGTAATTTTCCTAGTGTATCTCTAACTGAGTTACGAGCAAATTATGTTTGGCATTACAAATTGTTATGCAATCTAGTTTGTCGCGATTTGATTTTGGTAAAAGTTATTGATGTCGATAATGTCTGTAATCATTTATTTATTTTCCCTACTTTCAGGTATATGTGGGAGTGCTTATACATTAACTCATGAAGAGTTGGCGAACAAAGGTAGGCACATTGATAAGTTCATGATCATCAATGAGAACACTTCTTTCTAGTTTTACTGACGCGACAAACCATATGTTATATTAACAACTAGTATGTCCCTCTGTTGCTTGATCTGTTTATAAATGTTATTAATTAAGTTGCACAGTTTCTTTGCTGTAGATTCTAGTTACTCCAAAACTGGCGCTTTAGAAGAATCGGTTGGTCCTTCCAGAAAAAATGAAGAATATGATATCGAATGCGATTCCTACCAGTCCACTAACAGTAACGAAAGTTACTTTCCTGAAAATGATGATGTATTTGATGAAGAAGAGGAAAAACATGAGCTTTATCAATCTAATATCTCAGAACCTAGTATGGAAGAAATGGAAGATTTGTTTAAAAGAATTTGCCAGATACACAATGAAGGGGGGCGTGTATTTGAAGAGAATAAAAACGGAAATGAGAAGAAAGATTCCAAGGCTGACATAGCAGAGGAAAATGCACATAGAGAACAACACAATGAAATCAGTTTTATGCATAGTTGTTCATTAGAAGGAGACGTGGAAATTGATGGTGCTTTTGACTATCCCAAAAATATTTTAATGGAACAGTAAGTGTTTTCTCCTTCTTAGTAAGATAATGTTTAAGAATGGAGTAGTTTCGTCCGATCTTGAGTCATGCTTGACCAAACTCCATCAATCTGACATAATTTACAGTTTTCTTGTGGGGTTAAAAACTCAAGATAACACTTACGTCGCTTTATTTGCTATTTGTTGATAACTTTTGCAAACTAGTAAATAAATTGTATGAAATTATTTTAGTTATAACACCCAATGAAGTTTTTTACAGTTTATTCTAATAATATTAATTTCCAACGCTTAAGCTACTATTCTTTCTGTGTATTGACAGGGTCTTGAAAACTAATGTGTTGTATATGTTATCTATGCGCATTCTTGTATGATAAAAGTAAAATAATCTTAATTTAAAACATTGACAAATAACTTCAAAGTGCTACATTTGTATCGTAAAAAAAGTATTGACTTGTAATCAAAATCATGCGGAAAGATTTAAAGGCTACAGAAAACTCTAAAATATTTTTGGTGTTATTTTCGTTTTATGATATGAATAAGAAAAGAATTTACTCTGTCAAATGTTTCCCTACTTACAGCTATCATCCGAATGTCTGTACCTCTTCAGACATTCCTAAGTTTACTTTACTAAATATATTATATACACAAATAGTTTTAGTTATAAATAAACGAAGATTTTTAGCAAACTTTAATGAGCCAAATCTGCTCAACGACATAATAATCAAAACACATCTAGAAGGCACAATATATTCTTCAAAGACATTGTGAAAGTTCTTCCTTCAACACAAAAATACTCAAAACAAACAAACCATTACGATATGATAAAACAATCGTTGACTTAGGACAGGCACTGGAATATGTGTCGAGAATAAACTCGTATTAAGCTCACCTGGACCAACAGATGTTTCTTTTACTTAGAGTGTTTGCATAAACTCATCGTCGGGTAAACTTTCGTTTCAAAAATATTCTCTTAAACCACTTGGTTGATTTAAAACAAACTTTTTTTATATGTTCCTTCTGGTGTTCAGTTTATAAAGCGAATCCGAGATTTTGGTGAGTCGACAAACATAGGGAAAAACGTTAACTTGTGTCTGATATCTTTAAAAAAAAATAAAGCAGTTTTAGTAAAACTAACACAGGTAACAACTAACACCAGATCAATTCTATCTGCGATCAAAATTTTGGACAAATAAGACAGCCCTTTTTGGATTTTGTATCCCTGAAAGGTACATTTTAGCAGTTATGTTTTGCTATTATCCTGGAAACTATAAAACGTTAAAAAGCTTAAATGACCATCGAAACAAAAAAATTACAAATAAAAACATCGCCGATATTATCCGGGGATTCCTCATAGTTATAACCCTTCGATAATGATTGTTTTAAGTTTTTGGCTAAAACTTTATTAAATATTGATAAACTGCAAATAACAAAAAGTATCAGCAAAATGAGATATACAAATAACTCTAACGACAAAATCGTCAGTTGACTACTATATAAACCTTTTAGGAGTTATTTTCCTCCAATGAAGATTTTTAACCTTTTGTTTTTTAAATATAGTCGAGAGAGAAAAACTGTAAATAGTTGAATTGATTAGCAAGACAAGATCTACAAATAAGTTTCATGGGACGAAATCGTAAGAGTTATTGATTTTAATAAATGACGATTTTACCCAATATATGTTTTTTTTTATATATAATCTCGAAAATTATTTAAAAAATATCAGTTTGACAAGATCTACAGAAAAGTCAGAATATCAGAAAGTGTCACTCAATTCTTCATACGAATTATTATCCTTTCAAAATGAGGTTTACTCGTTTTGTTGTGTTTTGGCGAAATATACAGCATACATAGAAATATAAAAGCAGAACAACAGATCAGCCATATATGATCATCAAATGAGCCACAAAACAAAAAATCGACTCACGATATGAGTTATTGTCATTGATTAACAGTATTTAGTCATTTTTATGTTTTTGCTTTTTATTCTATGAAACTTAAACAGTAACATGAAAACCTTTACCAGCATTATGTTTCTCAAATTAGTAAACATACTGAAATCAACAATCAAATTTTTAAATCAGTTGTGTTTTATGTCTGTAGTGAATGTTTACACAGTTTTGGCTGCTGGGTTCCAATTATTGCCACATTTACCAATTATGGCTGTTTGGGTTGTTCACCAAATTTTGTCAATATAACGGAACTGTAAACAACTGTCATACAAGTTTGAGGTTTACCTAGCTATAAAAGCAGGTTTAGATTTAGAGTTAGGCGTGTGTCAAAGATCAAACTTATTCGTTCAGTGTATATTTACTTGTTTTTGTGTATTGTCTTTTTGATCGAGTTAAGCCATTTCAATTGATATTTTATTGTGTGTCTTTTTATGTTGTAATGTTATACCTATACTGCATTTTTATGCACTTGTCCTAAGTCAGGAGCCTGTTGTTCAGTGGTTGTCGTTTGTTAGTGTGGTTAATAAGTGTTTCTCGTTTCTCGTTTTTTATATAGATTAGACCGTTGCTTTTCCTGTTTGAATTGTTTTACACTAGTCTTTTTTGTGCCCTTTATAGCTTGCTGTTCGGTGTGAGCCAAGGCTCTGTGTTGAAGGCTGTACATTGACCTATAACTGTTTACTTTTTACACATTGTGACTTGGATGGATCTTCTTATTTATATTAACCCACCCCTTTTCAGATGATGCCTTAACCAAGTCAGGAATAATATAGTTGTTTCCATTCGTTCTGTTGGTTAAAATAGTCGAGGGTTTGATTTTGTCTGTTGTTTGGACTTTCCCTATTTTTCAATTTACCTTGGAGTTCTGTATTTTTGTTAATATTTTTCTGATGACTCCGCCTGCCGACAAATATGACCGACGTGGCAAAAAATAGGACATAGTTGTAAAATGCAATTTGTGTCTATTATCTTGAAAACCGCTATATGTAGAGAAAATCTGACAGTGCAAACATGTTCAGAATGATAAGATCTACTTTATGTCTTTGACATCAAAACTGTCAGATGACACTTATAGGAGATATTGTCCTTAAACAACTATTTTTCCAATTTTTTTGGCATTTTTTGCCTATTATCCTGAAAATTATAATAGATAGATAGAAACTTTTACAGCAAAATAGAACACAAGATAAGATTTACAAATAAGCCAAGTTACCGAAATCGGTAGTCGACTCCTTGTTGGAGTTATTGCCACTTAATGACGATGTTTCACATTTGTTTTCACTTTTGACTATTATCTAGAAAAATATATAAGATTGATTGAAACTTTAAATAGAAACAATGATCATCAAGACAAGATCTACAAATAAGTCAAACATGATCGGAATTGTCTGTCGACACCTCATTGAAGTTATTGCCCTTTAATGACGATTTTTCCCAATGTTTTGCATTTTTGCCTATTATCTTGAAAACTATAAAAGATACACAGAAATTTTAAATAACAAAACTGATCAGCAAGATCAGATCTAAAAATTAGCTATATGGCTGAAATATTCGTTCAACTCGTATATTGATGTTACTGCCCTTTAATGATTTTTTACCATGTTTTTGGCATTTTCTGCCTATTATCTTGATTACTGTAATAGATAAATAGAAACTTTAAAAGAAAAAAGGATCAGCAGAATAATATTTACAAATATGTCAATGTGACTGAAATTGTCAGTTAACTCTTTTTAAAGTAATTCCCGTTTAATAATGATTTTTACTAAAAAGTGGTCATTGTTCAAGATGCAGATGAGCAACACAGGCTCTTTAGAACCTATAATAGTTTTGCTTTTGGCTGTTATCTTGAAAACTATAATAAATATTGAGAAACTGGGTGCTGCAGAAAATATCAACAGGATGAAAAGGTTTACAGATATAGATATAAGAAGATGTGGTATGAGTGCCAATGAGACAACTCTCCATCCATATAAGAAGATGTGGTATGAGTGCCAATGAGACAACTCCCCATCCAAGTCATAATCTGTAAAAATAAACCACTATAGGTCAAAGTACAGCCTTCAACACGGAACATTGGCTCACACCGAACAGCAAGCTATAAAGTGCCCCAAAAAGGACTAGTGTAAAACCATTCAAACAGGAAAACCAACGGTCTAATCTATATAAAAAACGAGAAACACTTATGAACCACATCAACAAACGACAACCACTGAACATCAGGTTCCTGACTTAGGACAGGTGCAAACAAATGCAGATATGTCAATATAACTGAAATTGTCAATTAACGTTTTATAAACGTTATTGCCCATAAATTATTATTTTCAAATTTTCGACTATTTTCTTAAAAAGAGAGACACATTGTTCAAGATGCAGGTGAGCGACACAGGCTCTTTTTAGCTTTTGGCCGTGATCTTGAAAACTATAATAAATATTGAGAATCTGTGTGCTGTAGAAAATATCAACAAGATGAAAAGGTTTACAGATATGTTCTGTTATCTTGAAAACTATAATGAATAAAGAGAAACTGTTACAAGAAAAATTTATCAGCAAGACAAGAACTACAAACATGTGATTGAAAAATCGTCAATTGACTTTCTTATCGAGATATTTGTACTTAAATGAAGTTATCAGTTCTAAAATACTAGTGGATCTCACCAAACCTAGTATATATTTTATTTAGTGTGTGAGAGATGTGTTAAAAGGATTTTTATGTTGCATATTTTTTCCAGGTT
Organism: Mytilus californianus; assembly: GCF_021869535.1. Taxonomy (NCBI): domain Eukaryota; kingdom Metazoa; phylum Mollusca; class Bivalvia; order Mytilida; family Mytilidae; genus Mytilus; species Mytilus californianus. The sequence continues at coordinate 27,955,344 of NW_026262690.1, read as the reverse complement.
TGCGTTTCAGGCCTCTTAGAATCTTTAGTTTGATATCTCAACCGTTCTTTTTTATAATCTCGATCGATCAGTGAATTTTAAGTAACAGAAGATAGAAAAAAACAGGGAAAGTACTTAACCCTGTCATGGCTGTACAAAAGGTACGAATAAATCAACACGCAAGTGCAAATTAATAAACAATATGATACACTAGAAGGGATTAGTGAAGAATATCATGCAATGCTAGACAGACAAATATCCAAATATCGAAGTTTATCATATTTTGTTCTTTGTTTCCTATCACTATTGTTTCTTTTTTGTAGGTGCATGAAGACTAGACGTCATAGGGCGGCAATGGTTAATAACCCTTTTCGGAATGTATCTTTTGATGAAACAGATAGTTTCTGTTTGCAAGGAGATACAAGTTGTAAGCTTGATATTCTTAACTGTTTAGTGCAGAACTTTATCGGGTTAGAGCGACAAAAGATATGATTGCTTAATTTTTGGCGCATTGAATTAATTTTAAAAAATAGAGCCAGTATATGCTGTCAATATATTTTGTAGAAAAAGAACATTATATGAATGGTGCTTTGCTTGAATATTAAGTCATGGAAACTTAAGGACAATACATGCATAATTACTGGTTTAAAAATAAAATCTCGCTGTTTTCGTTGAAGATAGTATTACAAGGAACCATAACAAAACATTTATTAAGTTTCTGTAAGAACAGCTATACACTGATCATTACTTTTTGTGGAAATGAAAGATGCATGTGTGTTATGCGTTATTAAAACTTATATTAATACTGGTATGTTTTTGAAAGTGCTTGCAACACAGAGTGCACGGTGTATTTATAATTTGACGCAAACGTCATTTCAAATTTTTGACACGCTATGAAATTGATGAAAATTATTGACTCTTACGTACTAGTTTTGAATTTGAAGATATGGAATATAGGCTGAAAGCGCATGAGACATTAATTACATTAATTAAAAAAAATTAGGGTTGGGGGCGATATTGAATATTAGACAGAAGTTTTTTGTAGAAAGGCCAATGGCAGCACAATATTCATTATTTCTTTTGAATATGAAAATAGGGAGGTGTGATATGATTGCCATTGAAGAAACTGTCACAGAACAATGTGCAAAAGCGTGAATAGTTCAAGTTATTGTACGGCCTTCGACATTTAAACAAATCTACAACTCGCTGAAGTACACTCAACGATTGCGATTAAAAGATCATACTCGTCATGATTTCATTAATGACATCAAAGTTTCGTACTATGAGTGTTACTCTCTGCTAAATAAATGGCACAATTTTATACCGTAAACTTCACAAAAGTGGAACTATCTTGAGACCTACCTTTCAAATTTGTTTATTTTTATAAACTACGACTGATTGTGCTATTATCATTTTCAAGGATAAATCAATAACTACTATCGATCTTTTAACTACAATCTGCTAAAACTGTCTGAGTCAATCTCGGTGATCTCAATCAACAAGAATATTCATAATCACCAGGGTTCTAACATAATCAAGATACAGAACGTTATCAAAACCTATGAGTTTTAAAGTAAAATGTTGATATATCGGAAAATACACTTCACGCGTGTATGCATAAATTTACATTCACGCAATTAAAATATTATAATGTATATAAAAAACAGGTTTATTCAGATTAGTTATATTTTTCTCAGCTTCATTGAAAAATGACCTTGAGAAGTTATGTTTGATCGATGCTGGATTAGCGTTCAACTCTCCGTATCCACTTCTTTTCCAACCCGGTAGGGACGTAGACCTCATCCTGTCATTTGATTTTACAGACCGAAAAAAAGATTGCAATAGCCCTTTCAAGGTAATAGAATGTGATTTATACATGAAAGTATATTATAAATTCCTCCATATATTATATATATATAAACAAGTCTTAATTGAAAACAACGTTCAAACCTATGATTGATATTATTATTGATAATTTGTATAGCGATCAAGATTATTATTTCAGTTTGACTACCACATGTAAAGATAAGATTCATGTTACATCTTACTGATGAAGGATATTAGTTATCCGAAATATCTAACATTTGTTCGTGATTTTATTATTTTTTGGTGATGTTGTACCCTTTCAGACTTGTTATATATTATATTTTGTAGTGTACTGTATCATAATTATATGATCCATCGCCCCGTAAGATTTATCGTTGACTATTATTCTTTCATTTTACAATATATATATATATAAAGTGCCTAGAAAATCTTTTTAGGGATTCGAACTCATGCAAATTCCGCAAATTTACAGAACTAACATTGTTGGGCTGTTGTTTAGACGAATTATATATACAGAATGTATTTTCAGCCTTGTATCACCATCACTGCTGGTGATCCGATGGATAAAATCTGTTGTAGAGTCGTCACTGGTTCAGACGTACTTATATATATATATATATATATATATATTGCGGAATTTGCATGAGTTCGAATCCCGGCCAGGGAAGAACAAAAAATTTGCTTCCGCAAATTTACAGATCTAACATTGTTGGGTTGTTGTTTAGACGAATTATATATATATATATATATATATATATATATATAAGTGCCTATAAATAGCAGCACATGACATACAAATCTATGGGAGTGTGGATTAATCAGTACAGAGATTAATTCAATTACACAAATAAAATTATAGATTGCCTAACAATGTAATTTTAACACACTATTAAGTATGTAAATATAAGAATGTTTAAAATATTTACAAAATGATGAAAATAAACGCAATATTTCGCTAGACTAACTAGCTTTATCAAGCGTGCATCTATCCAGGTGAAATCGGATGTAAATGATAAGAAACTTTTGCAGCTCAATGTATATGTTGCACTTGAATTTAGCTGCCTTGAAAATAATACATAATTTGGATGAATTTCAAGATTTTTACAAAATTGGTAGTTGAAGTTAGCAACTTCCATTGGCCAATATTACAGGATAAAAAGGACGATGCTGTGTACTAATTATTCTTTATCTTTCCTGTATCTTTTCTCATCTTTTTCGTTAAGACCATCAGGTTCTAAAGTGTGGAGTTGGTGGATCCAAAAATTTTCTCTTCTCCTTCTCGCCGTGGTGTCCCACTCGGTGTTGACTTCTATTATTTGGAAAGTAACATTATCAAAAGAATGTTTCGTTGAACGAAGATGTCTTGTGAGAGGACAGTTTTTGTTGGTTTTCTACCATGAACGATGGTTATTTAGCCGAATATTAAATTTGTCCATTGTTTCTCCCACATACTGAATGCCACAAGTGTCACATGTTAATATATAAATTGAGTTCTCCGTTTTACAGTTGGAATTTGAGTAGATGGTATAATTTTGTTTAGTAACGGAGCTGATGAAAGAACTGCTTGTATTGGCAGCTTTACAACACAAGCAGTTCCTTCGACCACATTGTTTGTAGCAACCGGGAGATGAAGTAGGCTGCTTTGCTAATACAGATTACTATATGTATAAACGCCTAAAAAGTGTACACAACAACACCAATAACAAAAAAAGGAACTATAAATGTAATTATTTATAAATATTTCGGATAACAGATATCCTTCATCAGTAAATATGATTGTGATGTTGAATGAATCATATATCAGTCTACTTAAATTAAGCTATAACAATCTTGAAATTTATACAATAAAAAAGTCAAACCGAACATCAGGTAAGACGCTTGCACAATTCTAAATATGTGTTAAACACGACATAGGTTATATGACTAATTACAACAGAGAGTTCAAATATATGCTTTAAATAAAAATAATAATGTGCGATAAGAAAATTAACAACTTTGGCACCAAATGGGATAAATGAAAAGATGTAGTTCGACTCCATGCAGTGCTTCACATTGGGTTATATTACTTATTATTACAGTCTCTGTTTCTATTTCTTTACTTTACTCATCTCTAAAATCTGTTGAATATACCAATTTAAATTGCTTAATTTTTTGAGGGATGTAAAAGTGCCAAGCCACGTTCAACTAGTTAACCTTAGTCAAAATTTATTATCATATTTTAACGGCCGTTTGTTTGCGATGTTTAAATACGCAGACTCTGTTGTAACTACTCTACCGTTGTCAAATTTGAAATATTTACAAATTTAGATCGTTCAGTGCTGTTTATTTGGAATTCTTATTGACGCAATCGTTCTTGTAACATCATAACTGTCGTCACCGTCAAAGCTTTAGAATTGTGCTAGTTCATATCGCACATTATTATTTTTATTTAAAGCATATATTTGAACTCTCTGCTGTAATTAGTCATATAACCTATGTCGTGTTTAACACATATTTAGAATTGTGCAAGCGTCTTACCTGATGTTCGGTTTGACTTTTTTATTGTATAAATTTCAAGATTGTTATAGTTCAATTTAAGTAGACTGATATATGATTCATTCAACATCACAATCATATTTACTGATGAAGGATATCTGTTATCCGAAATATATATAAATAATTACATTTATAGTTCCTTTGTTTGTTATTGGTGTTGTTGTGTACACTTTTTAGGCGTTTATATAATTTATTTATTGTGTACATGTATCGTTACTCGTAACGATCCAGCGCCCTCGTGGGAAAAATCGTTGACTATTATTCAGACGTTTTATATATATATATATATATATATGTCTTAAAATGGGTAGTAATGATATTTCCCGATCTTATCATTATTTATACTATCATTGCCATCTTCGTTTATAATGAAATTTCGAAATACTTGTTCAAATCATTGTATTTTTAGCACAATGTTACTTTGTTATTTCTTTTCTGGAACTTTCTATAAAAAGTCTTTATCTTTTTAGTTGTTTTTTTTAAGAAAATGCCTGTACAATTCGTTTGATGAGTTTGAGCTTTTGATTTTGCCATTTGATTAGGGATTTTCCTTTTTGAATTTTCCTCGGAGTTCAGTATTTTTGTAATTTTACTTTTTGCACAGAAATCACCGATTACAATGTCAAATTGAGAAATATTTGAAAAAATATAAATGCACTTTCATCACACTTCATATTTCAAAATTGGTATATATGTATATGCTAAAACAATTGAGATAACCTGATGCAGAAAAGGTGTGTTTTAAAACTTTTAGACATTGCTAAGAGCAGAAGATTGGGCAAGAAAACAAGAGATTAAATTTCCAAAAATCAAAGTTGACAAGTATGAAGGCAAGAATGTGCAAGAACTGTACATTTTTGAAGATGAAAATGATCCCGAATGTCCTATTATCATGCATTTTGTATTAGTGAACAAAGATTTTAGAACTTATAAAAAACCAGGTAAGCAGTTATAAAATAATAACTTACACAAAACATTCCTAACAGAATGCTTTTTATCTAAATGCGCATACAACTAACAGTATACTTTAAACTAAAAATTCTATGAAAAACTGCTTTTGATCGATACACCTATATTCGATAATTGTAATTGCTAAGCATGTATTGTACATTTTTTTCACTTTAAAGAAAACAATAATAAAACAATTTTTGTGTTAATCACCAGTAATCAAAATTAACCGATTTATAATAAATATAGATACAAACGCACGCTGCTCCACAAAATATATTGATTGTTTTCCAAAATGCTAACTTTTTTCGCATATATAAAAAAAAAGTGGTGCCAATTTCACTGCTTATAACACGTATTGCACGATAGCAAATATTTGGAAAACCAAATGTAATTACATCATACAAGTGGAAAGTTTAGCTAGCTATAAAAACCAGTTTTAATCTATAATTGTCTTTAGAAAATGCCTGTTCCAAATCAGGAATATAACAGTTGTTTTCAATTCGTTCCGTTGGTTGAAATAGTCGATCGTTAGATATAGTCAGGTTTTATGGATTTTCCCCTTTTTCATTTTACCTTCGAGTTCGGTACTTTTGTTTATACTTTTTATATACCATGTGATATAAAAGGGTAATAACAAAATTAGATTAGATTGCCCAATCTACGATAAAACGCAATTAGTATTCATGATAAGAGCAAAAGATAATAACGCCTGAGAAGAAATAAACAGTTCAGAAGATAAATGGAAAAAAAACATATTTTCTCGACTTGAGAACTGTAAATAGTAATAGTATCATGTAAATCAAACACGTATCAAAATAATGAGTTAACGTCATAGAAATAAAACAAAATTAAAAGTTAACTGATGAAGCCATGTATCGTAAGGTTTCATTTTTTCTTCGGTTTTCTGGTTCATTTGATATTTGTATATTAATATTATAAATAATAATAAATCATTTATAATTTTAGGAGTCAGACGAAGGGAAAGTGAAAAACAGTTCGTTAACTTCACTATATATGATGATCAGAAAACATTTCACTGCACCAACTTCCAGTACAGCGAGGAAAACTTTGACAGATTGTCACAGCTTTCTGAATTCATAGTTCTAAATAACATTGCTCATATCGAGGCCTGTATAAGCAAAAGCATCCAAAATAAACAGAATAGGATACAGCCTGGCCGACAAAAGCATCCTTCGTCTCCTGTATAACTTTTGTCTACTTGTATGGAAAAGGACAAATGTCATAATTATATTCATACCCTTTTTACACATTTATGTTGTTCAATATGACATCTTTTTTATTTGTCCTAGTAATGCCCCATTTCGTTGAATGTTTCAGATTGTGTATGAGCTTTTGTGTACATATTCATTTAACATTTTAGGGCGTTTTTACTTTATATAACAAATGGTTTTGAACATTTAAATATTCTTTCATGATTCAAACTGTCGAATACAACAAAGGTCACTGGAAATTTTTAGTATCTTATTATGACGACAGGTGGCTATCATTTTACTGCTTTTGACGTAGTCTGCGTAATTACCAGAAGATTTTGTCGACATATGACTTAGTAGCTATATATCGATTTCGATATCGAATGGTTTAAACAAAATAGTTTAGTTTAAGTATTGCTGTTAAAATTAAATTAATTGCATTTCCATTAAGATTATGAGGTATGTTAAAAAAAGTACGTTTCGTATTTTGTTACAGAATGGCGATAAATATCATAGACAGTAACTATCCAATTATATCAACAGACAACAGAATAGCGAAAGGAAAAGTAGCTGATATTCGTATGAACTGCAAACATCCAGAACGAACGAAAAAACCTCTGTATTCCCATACATTTTGACCTACAATCCATGAAATAATGAAACATATAATATTATTTATACAAATTTACCAACTTATTTCGTCAAGAATGAGAAGAGCCTTATTAGATAAACATATAATCAAAAGTAAGCGACAACCGAAATCTTTGAAAAAATTAAACCAATGCTCGGTTGCAAAGAAATAAAAATATATATATATATAAAGGTAAAACAAATTCTCCAGTAATGCTTAGAACTATGTATATGAAATTGGAAATAAAATAAAGATAAAAATAAACACAAATGTTAAAAGTCTATCGCTTAAATCCTTCATTTAACTTATTTAAACGTTGTTAAGCGTTTCAATGACGTTATGTCATCGTTCCAATATAGGCAAATGGACGTTGCAAACTAACCTTTCTACGACTATAGCGTTCGTACATCAAACGAAAAATCTCGAACGTCTTACAAATTTTTATGAAGCACAATTAGATCTGATTGACCAAAATGTATAATTAGTTGCAAAAGTTTCTTGTCTGCATCTGATTTCACATAAATAGATGCACAAATAAAATCTTAATCGTTTGTGTATACTTGATTTGTGTGTAGTTCAAGATATGTTAATTATATAACTCTAACTTTTCTACAAACGATGTTCGTTTATATGACATTCAAGATTTTCGAAAATTAGCATACCCAGCTGTTTATACTGATAAAATATTTTATTTATTTACTGTGTACAGTATCATTCACATTAACGATCTGACACTTTCGTAAGAATAATTGTTATCTATTATTTAGACGTTCTTTGTTTTATATAAATATATATATGAATATGTCACATATTCAAATATTTTTCTCTCCCTTAAAGTGGCATTAGCTGTAAAATTCATGTTCACCGATTTTACTTAAATTCTCATATTTGGTTTAAAACACACTAAAACGTATATTAAAAAAAAATATAAATTCTAAAATTACGATGCATGAACTCAATAATATGTTTTAGCATTTCGTCTGTATTTTAGTCTAGACGCCCTCTAATTTACCATTGAGGTGACGTCCGAAGACTGCCGACGGTCATATGACCCGATATAAACACAAATATAGATATAAATAGATAGTGAACACGTGCAATTGGATTTTTCTAAGTCTGTTTGATTTCATATTATAGGTTAAAAAAATATGTTAATCATCGTTTTCACCTGTGTGAGAATGAGCTCAAATGGTTTACCATTGTTTCACTTTCTATGTTGACATTCTTTTCCTTGTAATAGCGGAACACGCCTAGTTCATGCGTATCCTATCTCTAGCTAAGGGGTTGCATTGAAGGTCACATGAATACAAATTAAATCAGGTCGAATTTTTAACTTGCAAGTGAAAAATTCATCAGCGATGTTTTCGTAGCTTATTTTGACAAAATTTAACCAGAATGACTTCTAAAAGCGAAGAGTTATTTCAATTTTTGACTTTCATAAATGAGTGAACCAAAAAAAAATATCATATTTTTTTATTTTTATTTCTCGTAGCTAATGCCCCTTTAACGGTTAGCTACTAATATTGTGTAAATAATGTGCGATATGTATCTATTTAAATATATTTTGTGTACATTTTTTTTCTTTTTAAAAAATGATAGTGTCTATGTTATCCTTTACTTTGTGTAGATTGCATATTTCTGTTCAAGAAATTAGAATGTAACGCCAACGAAAGGGTGTGCTAGTTTTCATTTAAACTGCCCGGTCCAATAATTGGATACGAAAAAACATTTCTTCAGCATTCTCAAAAAAAAGAAAGATAAAGGTAAATCCAAAATTAGAATATAAATAAATGCTGAAAAAAATCTGGTAAAAATCAGATTGCATATGAAAAGATTTGTACAGTACTGAATCCTAGTTTAAGCTAATTTTGTTAATTAAAACGTCTGTTCAAAGAGATTAGCTATATATATAGGCTATATATTTGTTCAGAGTTTAAATTTTATATTTTTATATTTCTTCTGTTTGTAACAGATTTTGAATAGTTGTTATGTACCTGTGCAAACAATGAATTTATAAGTATTTGGATTTTAGATTGGTTGTTGTATAACACCTCAATGCTAAGAATTGCCTTAAGTGGATGTGGTTAGATTAAAGCCATAAAACTGTGCAGATATGACTACTTTAATACATTCTAATCAGTGCATTTGGTTGTATGGAAACACAAACGTGCATTAATCTTTGACTCGTAGCTTTACTTTACAGTATATTTCATACAACAACGTCAAAATATGACAGATAGACACGGATGTTTGCAATCTCTAAAACAAACTAAACGGACTGTCAATGCAAACAAAAAACTAGCACACTGACGTTAATCCCGAAAAATACTACATGCAATTATTAAATAGTTGAATACACAAGATGCGCATTTCGACAAACAGTATTTCTTCTGTGATACTTTATGCTCTGAAACAAACTGCGGACAAAGCTTCAAATAATATTGTCTTTGTATGTAAATCGTACTACTACGAGTGTCTTGTAAAAGAATTAGGAATAAATGAATACTCGGGTAATCCCACATACAAAGTATATCATTTTACAAGGATGAGATTTTGGCGAATCATAATTCCTTCATGGCTTCAATGAACATAACATTGAACAGCTAATCTGAGGACTTACCTTGTTTGTATTGGATACCTAAACTTCACAAAATTTCGTACAAACAACGGTACATTGCCGGCTCATCTGCATGATCTACAAAGGAATTGTCCATTAGATTGACAAAAATTCTGTCCGCAGTGAAAGAGGGTCTTCAGAAATACTGTAAAACTGTTTACTCGCGTAGTGGTATTAACAGTATGTGGATTTTTAAAAAACTCTAAAGAACTTCTTGATAATTTTAAATCTCGATCTTTCTCTGAAATTAATTCCATCAAAACTTTTGATTTTTCAACCCTGTATACCACCATTCTCCATGTGAAATTGAAAAATCGTCTAAAAGAAATAGTCCACAATGCTTTTCAATATAAAAATGGTAGCGTACGCTATAAATTTATTACTTTGGGATACCATACTGCATATTTTGTTAATAGTGAACAAAAAGGTAAAACATGCTACACAGAGGAACAAGTGATCAATATGATAGAGTTTCTTATTGACAACATATTTGTTGAATTTGGAGGTAGACTTTATCAACAAATTGTCGGCAGTGGGAACGAACTGTGTGCCTCTCCTTGCTGACCTCTTCTTATTTTCATATGAGTTGGAGTTCCTTCAGACACAAAAAAAAAAGAAGACCAAAGAAGCCAGATCATTTAATTTCACATTCAGATATATTGATGATGTTCTCTCCGTAAACAATCCAAACTTTTCTGATAGGGTTCCATTAATATATCCTCCATAACTAGAAATTAAAGAAAAAACAGACACGGTTTCCTGCGCCTCATTTTAGACTAATACCTCGAATTTGACATAGGCGGTCATCTCAGTACCTGAATCTATGACAAAAGAGACGATTTTAATTTTGAAATTATCAATTTCCCCCACCTTATAGTAGCAATATACAGACTTCACCTGCATATGGGATATACATTTCCCTACTCATTCGGTATTCAAGAGCTTGCAGCTGCTACTCATACTTTGTAAAACGTAACCAGTGTCTGAGCAGAAAGTTGATGAACCAGGGTAATGCCAAAGAACGTCTCGTCATTTTTTGAAAAAAATTCATCGGAAGATACCAAACTCTTGTTGATAAATATTCCATATCAACTTCACAAAAAATACATGATGGTCTTGATGTATAGATTCTAGAAACTGACGTTGTTTATCATCTTAATCACATGTTATAGTGTTTCTTGTATTTGTCTTTGTAAATTATTAACGTTTACTGTTTGGTCCATTTTTGGTAATATCTTTAAGAAGTGACTCGGTACTTGTATATCCCGCTATTGTGTTGTTGTGTTGTGGTTATGTTTTGTATTCTTGTGTTTCATTTTTGCGTATGTGTTTTGTCTTTATGCCATTTTGTTTTCTTTGTTGACATATTTGTTTGTTTTTATAGTAATTGAGATTATAAGACAATGTTGACTGATGTACTCCTATTTTTGACATTTTTAGCTATTATGTCTGTTTGTTTTGTTCACACATTGTTGTCAATATAAAAAATGGAACTTTATGGGACTGTCATAAAAAGTGAGAGGTTTACCTTGCTGTAAAACCAGATTTAATCCACCATTTTCTACATAAGGAAATGCCTGTACCAAGTCAGGAACATGACAGCTGTTTTCCAGTCGTTTGATGTGTTTTTTAGCTTTTGATTTTGCCAACTGTTAAGGGACTTTCCGTTTTGAATTTTCCTTGGAGTTCGGTATTTCTGTTGCTTTACTTTTTATAGAGCTGATATAACCAAAAAGACCAAAAGTAAAGTCGAACCAAGATAAGTAACACTATTCCATAGCCTATATTTAACACTCCGAAGCAGACTTGAACTATCATTGATGCAGTCATTTCTATCCACTTACTATTGATAAAAAATAAAAATTATTTGAAACACTAAGGTTTTTCTTCTCTCAGACATAAATTACAATAACCAGAATTCACATTCTTGATTTTTGTTGTTTTCAAAGCTCTTTACGTTCTTAATTGATTAAAAATAAACAGTTGTATTGTTTTGAACGTCACTGATTAGAATTATATATACGAAAAGTGTGTCTTGCGTACTAATATAAGACTGGTATTTTTTTATGGTATCTTTTCAGCGCCAGACACATAGTATTTAAGTTTAAGAAAGTAAAATATAAAATATAAAATCATATTTCAGTGCTGCTCCATTTACTGTAATTTATACTGAATCTTATATGAAGTGGAATAACTAATATAAGGACACAGGACAACGTTATTGCATTACATCAGGTAAAATATCAGTAACACGAACATGTGCTTGTCAATTCTCTATTTAACATTGAGATTGTCGTACAGTTCTTATTGGATTTTTTTGTCCATATATGTAGTTTGTGAGGCACAACTTCTGCGTTTTCAATGCACAGATTAAGTGCTATTGACATCTAGCAAAGAAAGCAACTCGAATTTGTTTTAGGGTTCGTCTTTAACAAGAAGTGAAGTATATAAAAATAAGAAGATATGGTATGATTGCCAATGAGACAACTCTCCACAAGAGACCAAACGACACAGAAATTAACAGCTATAGGTCACCGTACGGCGGGGTTAAACTATAAAAAAAAAGATATGGTATGTGTGCCAATGAGACAACAATCCATCCAAGTCACAATGTGTAAAAGGTAAACAATTATAGGTCAAAATACGGCCTTCAACACGGAGCCTTGGCTCACACCGAACATCAAGCTATAAAGGGCCCAAAAAAGACTAGTGTAAATCAATTCAAACAGGAAAACCAACGGTCTAATCTATATAAAAAACGAGAAACGAGAAACACTTATGAACCATACCAACAAACGACAAACACTGAACAAAAGGCTCCTGACTTAGGACAGGTGCATAAAAATGCAGCGGGTTTAAACGTTTTAACAGGCGCCAACCTTCACATTATAACATTACAACATAAAAAGACACACAATAAAATATCAATTGAAATGGCTTAACTCGATCAAAAAGACAATACACAAAAACAAGTAAATATACACTGAACGAATAAGTTTGATCTATGACACAATATAAATAGAAAAGATGTTTCAATGTCAAAAAGACAACTTTAACCTAGGACAAAATGGTGTTAATAAAGTAACGTGCACAGGTAAATTTAAATATAATAATTTTGTTGTTAGGAGAACAGAAACATTTTATACCAAATAAATTTGTTATTCATAGTACGAGTACAGAAGTGAAATTTGTTTTCGTCATACTAAATACTTATCAAAGGTGGTACATATTAAAAATAGTATGGCGAGATATAACACAAAATAAGGAAACATTGAATAACAGAAATACATTACAAATTGTGTCAACAGGTCAAATTAAAACGAAAGTACGATTTGAGAGTACTCGCAGTTACTGAAATCTATTTAAAAGCCACAACAATTAATAATAAAAAATCATGCATCAGAGACTTAAATCAATTAAAACACCTCCAGGGCAGGGATTTAGTGTTTTAACGCCATAGACAGTCAAAGAAGACATGACTTGTGTAATGCCAAAATAAAAGTAACGACAGGCAGTAGGATAGTTAGGATTTAACCTTGTAATAAATATGTATGATGTTATGAATAGACGAAACAATTTCTAAATAGAAAATATACGTAGATGTGTATATATACATCCCAAAAAAACATTCGAAAAGAATACAAATTAATTGTTTGATGACAAAATCGATGTTAGTGCCAATGATAACAATATTCAAAGATCTTATTACAACATTAATTAGATAGCCTTTACTAATAAGTTTGTTTAAAGGGTCGATAAGTTTACACGGATCACATAGTGATTTCTGCGCTTTTAGTGCAATATTACCGTAAAATTTAGGATGTGAAATACCATTTTTAAAAAGTTTTCTACAGGTACAGCCAAATTTAATAATCAAATCTTTGTATCTATGAAAGAATTAAGTAAATGTTTTAAGTAATTTATGGTAACGAAATCCCTGACTTAATAATTTACCAGTGATACATTGATTACGTTCGTTAAAATCTATGACATCACTACACACACGGGCATAACGAACAAATTGACATACATAAACGAATGTAGGACAGAAAGTCACAGGACAGAAAGTCACAGACAAAAAGTCACAGACAAAAAGTCACGGACAAAAAGTCACAGGACAAAATATAATATATAATAGATATAAGAATATGTGGTATGAGTGCCAATGAGACAACTCTCCATCCAAGTCACAATTTGTAAAAGTAAACCATTATAGGTCAAAGTACGGCCTTCAACACGGAGTCTTGGCTCACACCGAACTGCAAGCATATAAAGCAACTTTGTAATTAAAATGTATTTAATAAATTTCAATAATGATCAAAGAATTGTTAAGAAAACAAAATGTCAAAGTGACTTGGTACTTAAATGGCTTCATTGTGACAAGAAATATATCATTTGTATGGTTAAAGATCGTTAAAATATAATATTGTTTTCATTTATCAAGGCTAATGAACAATTTCCTAAACTGTAAAATGAATATATGAAATAAAAAGAATATATTTTAAGATCTTTCTCTTATATATTCAAACAACTGGCAACAAATTATTTGTGACTTTTTGTCCTGTGACTTTTTGTCCTATAAAATTTGTGACTTTCTGTCCTGCGACTTTTTGTCCTGTGACTTTCTGTCCGTTTACCACATAAACACCATATGATGGAGTCAAAGGAACATCGCCGTCTAAAAAAGGAAAATTAACAATAGGGATAGAAATTTATCTAAATCTAGAAATGGACAATTACTGCTGTTTATGTTAGATTTATTTAAAGTAAGTTCCTTTGGGTAAATTTCGGTAGTATATTTAGAGAATTCTGGATTATTTAATAAAAAAATATCATCAAGATAACGGTAGGTATTGTTGGTTGTGTCAACTAAATGTAACAATGACGTGTCTTTACTGATTTTGGCCATAAACTATGATTCATAGTTTATTGGCGCCAAACACTCTCCCTAACCTGGGACAGTGGTGTAAAGGCACACCATAAGAACAAACTATGCAAAAAATAAACGAAAAACACATATGAAAACAGCAAAAAACGACAACCACTCAATTACAGGCCCCTGATTTGGGACAGGCACATAAAGAATGTGGTGGGGTTAAATTAGTTTGAAGGCGCCAACCCTCCTTAACCAGGGACAGTGGTGAAACAGTACAACATAAGAACATTTCTCCGTTTTAAATGCGTAACTGTCACTTTTGTGCTTGAAAACATCATTAATAGCACCGTTCCCTTGCATTCGGTTTTCTCAACTACTATGTGTAGGGATTTTGTGTCATGAATTACACGTTATCTCTTATTTTGCATTGAGGAAATTGCATTAAAACGAACAAATTGTAAAACAAAACAAAACCAATGGCAAGGAAATTTGGTTTGACTACCAATGTGACAACAAACTACAAAAAGACCAAATAATAAAGATGTAAACAACATAAGGGCGTACGATACAGTTTTGATTTCATGGTGAATTTTTGACGGAAACTGGAATACAATTAAGCTATTTTTTACCTAGTTAATTCAAATATGGAATAAATAATATACCTTCATGTGCTACTTTTAAATGGAGTTGAAATTTCAGACATTTAATCAAATTTTCGGGTGCTTGAAGATTTCTATCCTTTGGACGGACAAACCATTTTGTATCAAAAGATAAACACAAGCTAATTTTTTTTTTAAATATTTGGAATATCTCCTTGACATAAATTTGCTCTAAATTTGTGTAATACCTCGGTGATTTGTTCATAAAACTTATTACAAATAATCTTCATACATAACCAAGCAAAATACCATTTTTGAAATGAGAGGTCCATGTACTCGTTTTCGAGCTTATGATTAATGTCAGTCGAAAAACGCATCTTTTCTAAATATGTCACATTTTGACGTCGTTAAAAATAACAGAATACATTAGCGACGTCATTACCTCCCCTGTAACTGTATAGTATGCCGTTAAAATATGTAATTGATTTGATTAGAGTGCCACTGATGAGTGATATGTAGACGAAACTCTCGTTTGACGTTCTTCAATTTAAGTACAGTATATTTGATCAGTTTCTACAGGTACCAAATGGTCAAATATTGGTAATCGGAACACGCCTGATTTCAATAACGGTTTTCAGTTTTCTCCATTAATATTTATTTAAAAAAGGATGCTAAAATATTGATAATTTATATATGTTATGATTATAACTAATTTAAAAGCTATTTGTATTGATTTTAAACAATTCTTCTCAAAAACAAAACTCTTTTTTGTAACACATTTGATAAGTTATTCAGCCTAATGAAAAATTGTCAGATTTGTAGCGTTTTGTTTAAGAAGGGGAGGGATGAGATTTAAATAAAATTGTTAAATCTCATCAAATGTAGGTGCCTTTCCAGAACCAGCAACTCAATTAGTGGTTTTCTTATATCAATCCCTATACTTATTTGAATAGTGAATTTGCAATTGAAAGCAGAACATAAATAGTTTCGGTTTGATTTATTCACAACTTTAAGTAACTCGTAACGACTTTAAGCTTGACATACTTCATATACAAATGTCAATTTTTGAGTACTGTATGTTTCCATCTTGATATCCGTTGGATATTGTTGACATTGATCGTCTCATTTCTTTTAATTCATATGATAAATCTGTTTTAATATAAAAATTGCTTAATGATATTTATTATTGTCACTTTATATCTATATCATGTGCTTATGTATTTTTATGCAAAATTGCAGTGTTTATTTTTACTGTGTATAACCACATTGGCTTTTAAATATTCGCCTTTTGGCAATCCTGAAGTTTCTCCAGAAAAGCGCTTCGGACGCATGAAATTTATAATGCATGATGGTCTTGTGTATAGATTCTAGGTACTGAAGTTGTTTATCATCTTAATTAATTGTTATAGCATTCTTTTATTTGTCCTTGTATATTTTTAACCTTCACTGTTTAGTCCATTTTTGGTAATATCCTTTTGGCGTGGCTTCGTATTCATACATCCCGCCTTTGGGTTTTTGTGCTATGGTTATTTTTTGTATTCTTGTCTTTCATTTCGCTTATGTACTTTGTCTATCATTTTGTTTATCTTGTTGACATAGTGATTAAGATTGTAACAAAATGTTGACTGCTGTACCCCAATGTTTGACAATTTTACCTTTCATGTCTGTTTGTTTTGCTCACACATTGTTGTCAATATAATGGAATTTTAGGCGAATTTCATACAAGTGAGAGGTTTAGCTAGCTATAAAACCAGGTTTAATCCACCATTCTCTACACAAGGAAATTCCTGTACAATGTCAGGTATATGACAGTTATTTTCCCTTCGTGTGATGTGTTTGAGCTTTTGATTTTGCTATTTGATAAAGACTTTTTTGAATTTTTCTTGGAGTTCGGTATTTTTGTTGTTTCACTTTTTATAAAGTGTCGTTTTCATTTTTGATATGTGTCTGAGATTTTATGCCAAACCATGATTGTGTCTTTAGTGTGTAGATTTACCCTTGTCCGTCATGCTTTATACCTAATATAACGACTTTGTTAAGCACTTTTTCGTTCATTTCTTTGACTCTTATAAGAATGCGCTCTAACACATATTCATCAGCATTACTAAGACATACATAAATGTATGACCTTGGCAAAGAACGTTTCCTGATTATTTCCTATAAAGTTAAAACGATGCTTCACTAAAATCGTTATAGTCCTCTCCTAAAGTAATATGCTGGTTCATTGTGATCACTTTTACTCAGTATGACAATCTGAGTGTAAAGTTGGGACATTCCTTGTTGGTTTCTTTTTTTCCTTCCTTTTTTATCATATCAAGTGTCATACAATATCGGTTATAAGTTCTTCGTCTGTCACTAATTACTCTCTGAATAAAAATTAAATATACTGCATTTTAACTAAGTTTGAAATCATCCGTTAAAACAACATTGAGAACCTTGTTTTTTATCATCTAACATACCTGGCGAGGAAAATGGTCTCTTACTAATAAATGATTTTTGTTTTAACAAAGAAAAACGAATAATAGAAAAAAAAATTAACGATGTGAAACATAGATAACGTTGTATAATATTTGTTCATATTTTGTCATCAACAGGGATGAAAATAGTCCGAGGGAAAATCGAGAAAGGAGGGTTGTTAATAGACCACTTGGTTTAAAAATTGTATATAGATAAATCGAATATTTTAATTATTTGGTTGAAGTAAACATATAGTGTGCCTGAATATACCAGAAGTTGCAATTGGAAGAAAGGGTACTTGTATTTAAAATATCCGTGTACACAAATATTTTAAAAAACCATAAAAAAGGCAATGTCACAAAAATGGTCATGTACGGAGTCGAAGATCCTATTTATTTGACTTTTCTTAAATTATTCATTTCAATGTCAATCTTTGATTTAATCTACTCATATTTTCA
Source organism: Mytilus californianus (assembly GCF_021869535.1). Lineage (NCBI taxonomy): Eukaryota > Metazoa > Mollusca > Bivalvia > Mytilida > Mytilidae > Mytilus > Mytilus californianus. The sequence continues at coordinate 27,937,203 of NW_026262690.1, read as the reverse complement.
TTGGCATTTCATTATATCATTGTCATATTATAAGATGATATACAATGTATATATATATAATAATATAATATTTGGCTAAAATGAAGAAAAAAGAACAGAAATCGTTACGAGCGGTCGGGGGTATACAGAAGTCTTGATATTTCATCCTCCAAATTTACTTCCTTGAGCCTCTTCCATTCATCTACTTCGTGGAAAATGTAAACGTGTGATTCATACATGTAGTTAATATCATTGTTCCTTTCCGGGAATAAACAATTCAATTGTTAGAAATGTGTATTTCATCAGTATTGAATAAGGTAAGCTAAAACTATTGATACTTGTAACATTGTCTTATCTGTATCAATGAATATTTGAATAAAAGAATATTAAAGGTATTTTGACAAACTAAAATCTGCTTACATATATCACGAAGAATAACAATGTTTATAAACTATCTTTTTTTTTAACATTTTGTATTTCTTTAAAGTCTTCTTTAAAAAATACACCAACATATAAAAGTTGTTACGGAGATATTCTGTATAAAACAGTAAACCCGGAAGGTGGGAAAGTCCCAGTAATTATAATATAGTTGTCAAATATATTCCTCTATACTGTCCAATTTCGTGGAAGTTTCTCACACCAGTTATCATTGTTTTTTCCTAATATTGTACAACTACTTTGCAACTGAATGCCATGGGTTGAACCAAGTTTCACATAACAACAAACTTTCAGACCTGAATTCGGCGCGATTTAGTTTTCTTTGGTCACCATATGATGTGCTCAGTCTGAATGTATGCCAAACCATGAATGTGACTTGCTATTGGAAAATCGAATTACCATTTATGAAAAAATTTGGTCTTAGGTATTTGTGAAATTTAAATTCTGGTATTCTATTCCTTACCAGCTAATCAATATTTGTTAATCTGTCTCATTTGAAAATGACTGAATAATCCTTGGGCCTCCACTGAATAGACATTAATTGTCAAAATGCACATCTGGTGTAGTAAATTGATACAGTAATCGTTATTGGAATGCTTGTATTTTAGGTGAATTGTTTTAAACTATGGTAAATAAACTCATCATAGATACAAGGATTGAAATTTTGTATTTGCGTCAGACTCGCGTTTCGTCTACAAAAGACTCATCAGTGACGCTCGAATTAAAAAAAAGTTAAAAAGGTCAAATATAGTACGAAGTTGAAGAGCATTGAGGACCAAAAATTCCTAAAAGTTTTGCCAAATACAGTTAAGGTAATCTATTCCTGAGGTAGAAAAGCCTTAGTATTTCAATAATACAAAGTTTTGTAAACAGTTAATTTATAGTTATGACCATATCAATGCTAATTCATGTCAACACAGAAGTGTTGACTACTTGGTTGGTGATACCCTCAGCGAATAAAAACTCCACCAGCAGAGGCATCGACCCATATATTGCAACAATTTAATCGTCATAATCTTTCATAAGTACAACACTGATCCGGAACATTAGAAGATTTATGACTTTTTATGACACTATCAGTTTTGATCTGTGAAAACATTCAACTGTGAATTAGCGTTGACTTGATTCGAACTTCAAATTTCTACTTTGAGGTCTGTTTTTATTGATCTATACGACCCGGAGCGAACAAATAGTACCTTCATCGTGAGCCAAATGATCGCGTACAAAGATAACGTCGTATGAATGCATATCTCTTTTTTGTAAAGAATAAAAGTAGTACTCGTCCCTAAAGAATAGCGAATAAGATGACAAGTGTGCTATTGTGATAGTCAAGTTGTAGATTAATGAATGGCAATGTTGATTACTATTTAATTGAAGTGTACTAACAGTACGTATAAGTATTATTACATGTACCAGTGGTTGAAGTCGGAAGTTCTTAGATTTGAAGTACATTTATCCTTATGTACTTGTAAATCCGGATACACACACATGATTTAAGCAATGTATTTTGTATTATATGATCAAGGACGAAAGTTCTATTCATAAATGACCTATATTAAATAGAATTGATATTTTGATTTCAAATCTGAGAATCATAAAAAGTGCAGGTTTTAAAACGTGGTATTGATACTTTAATCAAACTTTCAATCTGAACATACAACATCAATGTCAAGTGTTTCTGGGGTTTATTTAAGACGACTTCCGTGTATTAAAAATAAATGTCGTAGTTACTTTTTTTTTAAATAATAGAACATAAAGGTTATGGGGGTATCCATCTACGATACAAAATCAGTACATGCACAACAAGAAACACAAAAAGCAAAGGAACAGGGTTTTTATTCATGTTCTTCATCTCAAAATCACCATGAGGCCGTCAACACGGAGCAAAAATGTTTAAAACGGCTCCTAGCATCAATTTTATCTACATTTTACGTTTTGAGTCTATTTCATTCCTCAATTTCATAGACCTAGATCATTTGAAATTATGATTCATATGAAATAATGGAGATGAGGGGTAAACGTCAATGAGACATCAACACAAAAACAATATACCCAAAAAATATTTAGAAGGCAACCTTCGATATTCAACAGTAGACATGTATCTATATAATGTGGCAAGCTCTACATCGTCCCATCTAAAAAATGTAAATGAATTTAAAAAAACATAAATCAAATAACTGTCATCAAACCTAAAAAGTAGTTAATGGTTCATACCGTTGTAGCTTTTTGGAATTGAAAATAAAGTGTTAATAATGAGCTTGTCGTCAGTGTTGAACAATGTACTAGGTTAATGTCACAGGTTGTCATAGTTTCTAGTACACAAAATTTGTGATGGTATAATTTGTTCACTTACTTTGACTATTTGTTGAATCGTATACTGAATAATCAAATACGTTTTCATTTATTTCACTTTATTTTTAAATTAGTTCTTGTATTGTCATTTTTGTTATATTGAATAAGACTCGACTTTCGTGATGCATCTTAAAATAAACACATAAACCGTATGTGTTGCCGTGCTAATGTTTTTAAACATAAATTAACAAATTGTTTCTGAAACTGTGTTTCTCCAATTGAGCCTTTCTTTTTTCGGCAAAATCACTTTCGGGAAAGTCTCAAAATCGTCCCTCGTCAAATTACAAATGCAAAAGCAGCCAACAATTCTAAACAAAAAAAGAATACATTTCTTTTCAGCTTCAATAAAAACCAACAAAATATTTAGAAGGAAACTCATCCAATGGTCTATTAAGATAGCCATGAATGAAATATATAACAACAGTTTAAAAGTGCTAAATATTTAGATGTTTGTCCCGACTCAAGAACTTAATTGGTGGTTGTCATATGTTATATCTTTATATTTTTATGTTGCGAATTTGCTTTTGAAGGCAGAATTTAGATAGTTTATGTTAACGTTATTCACAACTTCTATTAACTCGTAAAAACTTAGAGCTTACTATATATAGTCATTTATTTAAGATTGTACGTTATCCTCTAGTTTTCCTTGTGACATTTTTGTCACTCAGCTCATTCCTTTTCATTGATAAGATTAAACTGTTCTTAATGTAAAAACTGTTTAATGGTAATTGTTATAGTCCCAAGATATTTCTATCATGTTTTTACGTATTTCTATTTAATATTCTACAAGATTTTGATGGCTTTATTTTGGGGGTTAACACTACTGAAATATAGATAAAGCGTTGTTAGATTAGAAAGTCTTAATGTTACCACTTTGTTAAGTGCTTCTTAGGTTCATTTTTTTCTGTTTTATAAGAATCACTTTATAACATGTTTTTCAATATTTGGTCAGTATAACCTATATAAATGATTGACATTGGTATTTCGGCTCATTTCTTATAAAACTGTAATCTCTTACATTTTATCATTATAACCCCCTTATTAAGTAATACACTATTCTTGTACATTGAGACCTCTAGAATCCTTACATTTACTAGTAAGGTTAATTATCCTATAGCAATCTATTTTAACGTCTGTGATTTTTTGGCCCGGGGGAAAATAGTTCCTTCCAGAAAAACAAATTTTATTAGTCTAAGGTACCACTCCGAAGTTGGAAATAAACTTAACTTTGACACATAAAAATGTATAACTATCCTCTTTTCCCGGCTTTCCAACAAATTAAGTTAACTTTTTGTGTCATACATGTTTATACGTATGTATTCAGTATCTTCAATATATTTAATTTTCAATAGTTAAAATGGTGAAATATGCTTTTCCGTATCTATGGCAACATTCTGCATCTATTTGCCATATAAATATTGCAAAGAGATGCTTGAAACTGTCACATGCGTCCCCAAAATTTGGTCAAAACTAGAAGTTCATTCCCTTTAAGCGATAACTTTTCTGAAACCATTGACCTGTCAAATGATCAAATAACATTTGCGTGCTATTCGCCTTTTTTTTTTATAAAACTGCTCCACAAAATTCGTGCGTAAAAAAACGCGTAGTTTGGAACTAAAAAATAAACCAAACAATAAAGAGCTTATTTGGCTGTTTTAATATGAAAAACAACATCCAGTCAATGATATAAGTAAACTTCTTAATATTTATTCATCCCCTTTAACTATAAACAACTGCATACAAGTGGAAGGTTTAGCAAGCTATTGAACCATGTTTAACCCACTATTTTCTCGAAAAATGCCTGTACCAAGTCTGGAATATGGCAGTTGTTTTTCACTTGTTCCGTTGATTGATAGCGTTTGATTTTGACAGTTTTTATGGACTTCCCTTTTTTAAATTTGCCTTGGAGTTCGGTATTTTTATTATATTATTTTACTTCCTTAAGTGAGCCTCTCCCATTTAACAACTTTGTACAATATTTAAGTGTGTGATTCATACATATAGTTTATGTTATTGTTCCTTTCCTTGAAATAAAAATAAAATGTTAGAAATGTGTATTCCATAAGTATCCAAAAAGGTAAGCTAACTTATCTAGTCCTTGCGTTTTTTTTCGTAAAAACACGAACCTTGCCATCATTAAATGTTTTAGCAAATTTAATTTTATTCTTATATTCTAAAACTAGCAATAAATGTAAACATGAGGAGAAGTGGCATAATAGTAAATGGGAAAACTTTTCCCTGGACGCCACAGGACGATGATGTGATGATGTAAACAAATTGACACGCCAATTCAAAATATTGATTATGGTATCGAGCGTAAATGCAAAGAGTATTTGAAGTACACGTGCAATGTGGCCTGAAATCTATTTATTATCGTCATATTTCACTGAAATTATAATAACATATAATGATAGAAAATTAGATTATACAAGATAATGGAAAATAAGCTCTGCATTAAAATGTGGAATGAATTTAATACAGATTATTTACCAATTCCCTAAGTCTACAAACAGTTAATAAAAAAATCAACATTGTATATAAAACTAAGAAGATGAAGTGTGATTGCTGACATGTCACGTTTTAGAACACGCGCAAGTAAATACAATTTAATAATGAGTACTAGATTTGAATAACTTTTATTCTTTTTTTAACTTGTATTTATCATGAAATATCTTTATCATAAGATACATTTGTAAATGAACATCTTAGTGGACAATTGAAAAAACTTTCCAAAAGACACTGAAAACATATTAGGAACTACAAATCTAAAAGGAGCTGATAAAGACTTGATATTTACGGCAGTTGTTATACATGTTATAGTGTTTTTGTTTTTTGTTGTTATTTTGTTGCTTGTATTTTGGAGGGTTGTTTTTTTTGGGGGGTGGGGGTGGGGTTTAATGTACAAACAGTAATGTTTTTTAATAATAAATTTGCTTTATTGCAAGGTTAGCACTACATTTTTTAACAAAGAATGGCATACTCAAGAAAGGGAATTTTCAATGAAAACAACAATGTAATGTATACTGGTATAACAAAAGCCAAACCATAAATAATTATCTAAAAACAAAAGATGGAATCTTATTTCATTATTGGATATATATTTGTGGTGTTTAAATCAAATTTGATAAAACAAAAAACAAAAACAAAAAACATTCTTTATTATTTAGTCTAAAATGGTGAACCAGGGACAAACAGTAATAAATTACAAATGTATATCACCTGTTTATCAACATTTAGTCATATGCATTGCTTTTATGACTGAATCATCTTTGTAATGCTTGTATTGGAGGGGAAATTTTATCATAGTCCTCTTTAAAAGAAAAACAGTGACACTAAAAACACCAGGAATATTAGTTTAAGTATGACTGTATGACAATATGGATGTAAAGATGTGTACCCACTCAACATTGGATTAAGATTGACATGATTCAACCTTTAAATTACCCTGGATGGGAAAATAGTCTTTTTGCCGTCAAACAAATAATCGCTGTATTGATATATGAAAACAAAATCGTGAAAAGATTCGTTGAATTCTTGTCTTCGAAATCTTTACATGTAGAAAAAGAGATAGTCGTCCAAGGAAATTGTGAATTATTGCCTTATCGTCTCATTCCTTTTGAAAAGTTTTAGATGAGTAAATGGACACTTTGAGTGCTCTTTAATATAAATGTTATATATATGAATTATTACATGTATCAGAAGTGTAACATAATCGGAAGTAATTTGATTTAAATTGAAGTATCCTAATGATAAATGCACTTATAAATTTTAAGATAAACATCAAGTAAAATTGTGATTGTTATATGATCAAAAACGCAGTCAAAAGTTCTAATTATAAAAGACTTTTATCAATTGGAAATATTTTGTTTTTGTCAAACTTCAAAATAATACAACAAAGTGCAGTTGTTTAAATATGAATCGATAGATGAAATAAATGTGAATCTGAGTATACTGGTAATTTATGCATAGCAGAAAGTAATATAACAAAAATACCGAACTCTAAGGGAAATTCAAAACGAAAAGTCCTTTATAAAATGGCAAAATCAAAAGCTGACTTGGTACAGGCCTTTCCTTATGTAGAAAATGGTGGATTAAACCAGGTTTTATAGCAAGCTAAACCTCACACTTGTATGACAGTCGCATTGAATTCCATTATATTGACAACAATGTGTGAGCAAAACAAACAGACATGATAAGTAAAAACATAAAAAATTGGGGTACAGCAATCAACATTGTAATATTATCTTAATCACTATAAAACAAATAAATGTTTTAACAAAGAAATACAAAATGGCAGATAGTAGACTCTTGACTTCTTGCTCCGCTTCGGGTTCACGCGATTCCCTCAATTATTTTATCTGGATTCGCATACTTAAAATCGATTAACGAGATTTGTATATCGAAATCTACTGTTTCTTATTGATGCAAACTAGCCTTTTTATGGTTCCATACATGTATCTGGATAATTTTTCAAATATAACTTTCTCAACTACGAAGTCACTGTGCGATAGATTTTTTACTGCCTAAGTGTTTAAAGGTACTAGATATCTCGCTTCGTTGTCGTATCGTGAAAAAATCCTAAAAAAAAAATAAAAAGTTGATGATGGTTTGATGATCACATTATTAAGTTAGTTTTCACTCTGAACATATCAAAATTTGCTATGAAGCATTATTGCGTTCTAACTTTGATAAAATAATTTGTTTATATATCATTTAGTTTTACCAATGGACATTAAAATATTTAGTATTGAAGAAATCGTATTTTTGTTTTTACCTAAAGGCCAGATCTACTGAAAACTTCTTAAAAGGTCGTCACGGTGTCCTTGGGTACTTTTTCAACAACAACCACAAGACCGTCACTTTTTGTCATACCTTTTATTGTTGTGTGTTTTTATGAACACTTTACCGACATTAGACATTAATTCAATATCGACTGCATGCAACAGTATGTTCAGAACATGTAAACATTGAGTTTTATCAATGAGAACTTAGTAGATTTTAGAATTATCGAGAAAACAAACATCGAACTGGCATTTTAGATCAAATTTAACACGGCCTTACAAAGTGTTCAAATTTCTGATCTCGTATCATATCAATTAATATTTTAATTCTAAAATGTTGATGTGATCAGTATTTACTTGATAAAATAGAAAAGAACAATTCTATATATCAATGTTATAGTGAAAAATACAAACTATCGTCAGTTTCATTTTTTGTAGCAATAGTAAAAAATATATAGGTTAAGAGATAATATATAAATCTTTTTTACCTGAAAAAGTATTTATCGTTTATAATGATGATGTAATATTGTTATTTAACGTCTAGAGGCAACTGTTACATGCATATTAGAACGAAAGCATGTTAAAATGATTTGAATAAGAACCCTGCTTTTGACTAGACCGACACAATGAACCGGAATTGGCACGCTGCTAGTTCACAAGGTAACATTGCACAGGCTGACTTGTCATTCTATCCGGGCGCATGTATTATTTTGATTCCTAGACGACCAGTCTTTGATGTCTTTCTCCCAACTGCCATGTGCTGAACGGAAACCAGCAACTACCAATTGTTAAGGTTTCGGCTTGACCCGGCCGTATAGATTAAACCCAAGATCTCCCACATTCGTATCGACCGCTCTACCACGAGACATCAGAGGCGGTTCTAATGATCTTTCAACTTTTAACCTAGCCGACAGATTGTTTATTGAATCGACCCTAGTCCAGTGAAAAGCACGGTATTTTGATTGTCCCTATGTTTCTTCATATTTCACACCAGATGGTGATACAAAACCTTGCAACGTATCCAATTTGTGAAATGTGCAAAGCTTTCACGTAAGATACTTGCCTTGTATTTCGGTGTCGTCAGTTCTCATTGTCACGGATTGCTAAAATCCGTCCGCATAAAAACAGCTTTTGTTTTTCAATTATAGATAGATTCTGACTTAAATCTAATCAAATAAAATTATATCAAAATATGAAATAGAAGGTGTGTTCAGAATTTGTTTCTTTTATTTTGCATGGCATACAATATAATTGTGTGAATAACAATGTGTCTTTTCGAGTAACATAGTTATCTTTTTAAAGGTATATGAATAGTATATTACTTTATACACTTTAGTGGAATTTTTTACAATTTTCTTAGTTTCACTTAAAATCTCCAGATAGCTTTTTGTGATGGTAAATATGAATTGATTTTATCAATTTTTCGACGTTTGTTGGCAGTTTTTGATTTTCAAATATTATGCCTTCAGGAATCACTGAAGAAACATTATTTAACGAAACGCGCATCTGGTGTAGTAAAACTGATACCATTAATGCTTTGCAAATTGTATGGCGAAACATGTAAAAGGTATCATAAAAAATGTCTAATCGCATACTATTTTGCAGAAGGAACTAAAATAACATGCAACAAAACAGTTTGTCTAAAGCGACATGTAAAGCGGGGTTAACAAAGGGACGTTCTTTAACCGTTTCCAATCTTCACCAGAAAGGGCAAGATGGGCATCGTACTCGTTGCAAATCTTATCACGACGAACCGAACAGTCTCCATCAAATACAGAATATAAAGCATCAAAGGAAATCAAGCAGGTAAACATGTTTATACGGTTTGTTATTTATCACTTTAGGAGTACTATATTCCGATACTGTGATTGGATACATTTTTCTTGGTGGATTATTTTTATTCTTGGAATTTTAACATTTGGAATATAACGCATGTCTTCATTTTCATCTCATACGTTGTAAATACGTTTTATGCCTCTTTATAAAAATAAGAAGATGAGATATATTGCCAAAGAGACAACTTTCCACCAAAGACCAAATGAAAATAATATAAACCTTATTATATATATTATATATACAGTCATTGGTGGTTTGACACTTTCATTTGGTGGAAGTCCATGATCAGTTTTATTTAGATAGGTTAGCTAACTCGCAGTTGTCTCTATTCTATTAGACTGAAAGTATCATTACCTTTTTTTTCAATTTCAGGAGTTCAAAAGTTATGTTTCGGGTAAGTTTTCCTCTACTTTTATTGCAACTTCAAATATAGGCGTAACTAGACATATATGGTCATATGAGATATTTTTTATTTTGGTGTCCGTGGTCCCTGGTTCAACGCCTGTAGTTTGTTGTCGTTAGCTTTTCAATATTCATTCTCAGTGAAAAAGTTCGATATGGTTCAGAATGGATTTAAAATTGGGCGACAGAATCAGTCTTTTGTGGTGATTGGAAAAGTTTAACGAACATGTTGAATCTTGTAACAAAGTGAAGCGTTTTAAATTTTGAAAATTTACTAAAACAAAGATGAATATGTTTTATATACTTCAATGGCTAGGTTTTACTAAAAAAAACAGTGTACGTGAACTTTATAATAAAAGAAAATCCTTTATATTATTAAAATCTTCATAAATGTACTGCTATTGAAATATTGCCTTCGCGTACACTAATTGCCGATATTTTCCCGTATGCAATGAGATTCAAAGGATGTGTTTAACTACGAGACCTCTCGTTAGAACTTCGGCCATCGCACCGTACAAGTCCGAGGGGGAAAACAGTGATGAAAGAATGTAAACAAACGTGCACTGGAAGATAAATATTAATAACTGATTCTTTAAGAACAAATTTAATACAACAAATCATTTGACAAATGATAAGGAAAAGTTTGATTCACAAATAGGAACTCATGGAAAATTAAAAGAAAAGACATAATGGCTCCATCAATTTACCTATTTATCACGTGTTTCAAGTGCTCTGTGTTGATTATTGATCAATGTCACAATCCGGTAAACCTCGGCAACAAACTCGAAAGTTAATTAGCTTGCTATAAACAATCACTGAATGAAATATTATTTGTCGATGATAAATTATTGATTCGTAATAGATATTAAAACAAACGTGTATAAGAACTTAGCTAAGTATATATGCATGCATTGGTTCAATAATTTTGATACTATTCAAATAACAAGAAACTCTTCTTTTATAACTTGAACTTATCGAATGTTATGTATGGCAATAAAACATTGTCATACTAGATAAAATATCAATATGTAAGGAAATAATTGTCATATAAAAAGAAGATGTAGTATGATTGCCAATGAGACAACTCTCCACGAGAGACCAAATGACACAGCAATTTACAACTATAGGTCACCGTACGGCCTTCAACAATTAGCAAAGCCCATACCTCATAGTCAGCTATAATAGGCCCTGAAATGACAAATGTAAAACAACTCAAACGAGAAAACTAACAGCCTAATTTATGTACAAAATAATGAACGAAAAACAAATATGTTACACAGCAACAAACGACAACCACTGAATTACAGGCTCCTGACTTGGGACAGGCACATACAGAATGTGGCGGAGTTAAACTAGTTTGAAGGCGCTGACCCTCCCCTAACCTGGGACAGTGGTGTAACAGTACAACATAAGAACTAACTATAAAAATCAGTTGAAAAAAGCTGAACTCATGAATTAGAAATAACCTAACAAAACCAAAGAGTGGACGTGGATGTGTACTTATACATCCCCACAACAAAAAAGACACTAAGTACAGATCTGAGAGTTCCCGCAGTTATTGACAGCTAGTTCAAAGCCACTAACAACTAATAAAATAGTCATGCATTTAAGACTAAAATATCAATCAGAACACATCCAACATCCAATGGATTCAGTGTAAAGACGTCAAAAACAGCCAGAGAAAAACATGACCTTGTGCAATGCCAAGATACAGGTCATGCCTGATGCGCGTTTCTTCTACTCATCACTAAATTTTAAAGAGCGGGGAATGTATAGGGAAACTAATTCGGGAGTCTGAATATGTAGTTGGTTTTACATATTATTATATTCCACCTTTTGAAATATGAACACAATGATAATAAGCTTATGACAGGCTGGTTTTTAAAGGAATAGACGAAACAAGAGACTCAAAGGATGTGTTTTTTATGACCGTGTTTTGTTAGTTGAATATTAAGTTTTACCCTTCGTTTCTTTCTTTAATATCCTACTAAAAACAAAGCGAGATTTGGGCTTTACATAATCAAAGATAAAGAAGGTTTAAAAACAACAGTACCCAAAAATATGACTTTTATGTAAAGGTCTCTTTTTGACGTTTCAGGCTAAGTGCAAGTCAATAATAAAGGTGACAGACATGACTCATGAAGGTGAGCTTAGTATAATGTTAACAATTCTAAGTCTTGTTTTAACAAATAAATAAATAGCTACATGAAGAATAACAAAACTTTATCTTCTGAGTTTACTATACAGGACCAAACAACGTACATAATTGAAAAATAGTCAATGAGTAAAACCAATACAATGTGTAGGCCATATTGTGATCTGTGATTGTTTACAAGGTTTCATGAATGCATGCCTAAATAGCAATCATGCGACATATCATTTTTCTTAAATACTGTTTTCCATTTGTTTCATACCGTAATGACAGCAAATTAGATGCAATAAATCTTAAATATATTTTCTTTATAATTTAAAATTTGCATGTCTAATTATAGTTTATATTGCTTCATTTTATCACTAAACATGTTTCAATCGTAGAATATGATTAATAAAAAGATGTGAATATTTCCAGGAATTTGAAGATAATTGCATGAATATCTGCCAGTATCTAGAGTCTTGATACGTGAACGTAAAGTTCCTTTTAACACAAGGCGTAGAATTTACTCACTAAAATATATATAGGGTTGAACAAAGAAATAAGTTTTTTGCAATTAACATTTTTTTCTGAAAAGATTAATACCCAGTCCACAATATATTTGATCATTAAAAGATAAAGAAAACAAATTTCATTCCGAAAATACGCCGTGAAACAGCAAAACTGTCAACGCACTTGTTTTTGCGATCAACTTATGGTATCCCAATCATTTAAGCTGGACTCATTTGCACTCACCATATTCGTTCGTTCGTCTGCCAGTTCATTCAACAGTACGGCATTGATGCGTTGTAGCGAAGGATCAATTGTCGGATCTGTTTTTTTCCAATCCTTCAGATTCCTACCTCCTCTTGAAATATTTATAAAAAAAAAAAAAAGCATAATACACTACTCACTGGTTTATTTATTTTTTTTTTTTCATATATCAGAAATATCAAAAGACAACAAAAGTGAAAATATGTATCTATAACATGTATATTCAGATATTATTGTCAAAGAAAATAAGCAAGAGGTGGAAAGGGTTCCTGCTATTTCTGAATTGATAGAGTTTAGCAAGAAAATGAAAAGACCGGGTAAAACGGTAAGATTTATGCAATCACCAAATACATGAGCAACATCGATATGTATGTACTGCATCATTGTCATGGCTTGCTACTGTTACAAAATGTGTTTACATATATATTGCTAGTAAAAAGCAGAATTTATGAAAATGATAAACAATAGTATCCAAAACATGCGAAGGCAACTCGCAAACAATTAAATGCAGAACTATATCCTTTAAATGTTTGTTAACAGGTTTACTGAAATACATAATCATTTGTTTAAAATAGGTAAACAAAAACAAAAACGAAAACGAAGCTAAGCAAAATGAAAAGCAGAACACATAAACATTCAAAACATGACATATTGTGTATTATTTTAATTTATATACTTGAACACCGAATATATACTTGTTGTTGTTTTTTTCCCTTTAGATTAACCCTCAATCATCTGAGCCACAACTGTAAGTATGTCATTTACTGTCAATGTATTATGTTTAACAACATGTGCTATTTTACTCTGTGTTCATGCAATGAAAACGAGATCATTTGACCTGACGTTCAGGACATGTATTAAATCTACATACTAATGACGTAGAGTGATTATAAAGAAAACCTATTTAACATGTGATTCCATAAACAAAAATAAGTTCAGATTGAACGATTTTAACATTCTAATGAAAATTGTAAAAAAAGAAAAATAAGTGATAAAAACGTTACGAGAAAATCTTAAAATATCGAATATTCAAAGAACAATACGTTATATAGACTACCTTAAAGTCATATGCATGAAAAAATCATGAAGTCAAACACGTCTAAAAAACACAAAAATGAGATGATATATGTGACCCGTCATTACGTTTCCTGGCTTATGGCGGTAAACGTCATAATGAGAAAACGTCGATGTAAAGTCACGTAACGTAATCGCGGCATCTGTTATAGAAAGTCCATTTCTATTATGCGGTGAAATAAAGTTTTATTTCGTCATTTCTTGAGGATATTTGAATTTTATATTAAGATATCCATAACAATTTGATTTTTTACGTAAAACTAATAATTAAGGTTAAAATCCCATTTAGAATCGCGTTCTAAATTCACACAATTTCTCATTTAGATTTCATTCCGTAAATCCCTTTCTCCTGAATCATTAATATGTTTTCGATTATACTAAATGGTTTAAATGATGTCACCATTACTAGATGTTATTTAGAATAATGAAGTACCGAAAAATTATAACTTTCCTGAATCAGATTGCAGCATGAACACCAAGTTTTTGGAGTAAATCTCATTATTTCACATTGTAAGGGGAAATATGAACATATGTATGGACATATACTGGTACATATAAATCAAGAAAGATATACTTGCTCATTAGGACCCCAATAGTGTCTCATCCCATGTTTATATATGTATACTTCATGAAAATGCAAAAATCTTATTTTGACTTGGTACCTCCATTAGCCTGTAAATCTAATGGCTGGTTACAATTATTTGTATATATAAAGGCCAATTGTATATCCCCTATCGTTATATTTTTTACTGAATCTTGGTTTACATGAAGATTATACATGTCTAGGTGGCCTTACGGTATTAAAATTTTCGAGCAGGATGATCGTACTCAGACTCAGAAATCAACTAATTAAAATACTGTATTTTGTGTTTCGAGCACACATCTTGTGCTCCGAGTACTGAGTAAAGTGTTATGACCGAGAGCCCAGGATACGATTGCATATCGACATAGCCTAGTGCATGCCTTTTTATCTAACTTTAATATATCGTTTTTTACTTTTGCTACCAAAAACTTGATGAAATGCTGTGACTGACATGATTATTATTATTGTGCATACTAATCGTTGAGACAACGTTTTTGTTTCATAAAAGATTTTATTCTTGGATTCTTGGATATGAAAATAAAGGCATCTAATTATGTTGCTTGTGAAATAATGAAGTTGTGATTTCCTTATATTGTATATCTTGATTATAGGGCGATACACATTTAAGGATTTTATGAAAAAAGAAGCTGTCTGTTATACAACTGTAGTATTGAATTATCCAAACAAAAGTAAATGTGAAAATACATTATTACCTTGATTACAGTCATCTAAGAGATACTCAATGTGTAATGTTCATCAAATGTTTTAATAGCAAAAACGAACCAGCGGCAGTGGTAATATCCAATTACTCAATAAATCGGTAAAATCACTTCAATCTAACTTCTATCTTATCTTTTTGCCAGGAAGTTTCCAGATTTAAGAACATTTGACGACAGTAAAGGGTTTTTGTGTGACCAAGAACAAGCGTTTCAAGAGAAAAGAAAAAAGGAAATACGTAGTTCTTTAAACAAACTACTTAACACAGCGTTAACGATAGATAATGTAAGTATATCTGTAGCATCAATGATGGCACGAAGTAAAACCTTTTACTCTGGAACATTCATGTCTGTCCACTTACATCATTTCTTACTTTCATCGAAATTTGTTTTCTAGTAATTGAACCAGTTTTACCTACATACTTGCTTTTGTCATCTACTTAAAGCAAATAACTTATAATTTTTTACAGTATGCTAATTCCATATTTTCCGTAATGGTGCTTAGCGGGCTGATATGAAAAAATTATCAACTGCTTCCGGCTATTATCGCATGCCTTTCCGTAACGTAATCGCATGGCATTCCGACTTTACTGTGCAAATTCCGGAAAAAACACCTCAATGGTACGATTTCAGTGAAAAACATAACAAAGAAGGGTACAAAACAAATATTAGGAAACAGGAATTTCTATTATGTAAAATTCAAAACAAATGATACAATACATGCATTTTCAAAGTTTCCAGCATAGTTTACAAAGTAACTTTACAAATAGTGACTTTTCCAAACAGTGTTCATTATGTTTTGTTGATTATTTATATCGTCAATATACAAATATATTATACTGTTGTTTTTCTCCTCTGTTAAGGCATATATGAAAGTAAACTTTTCACTTTTTGAACTTCTACTTGAGAATTACCTGAAAGGATCAATATATTAAAATGTGTTTTTTTTCCATTATTGAAGCATATGATAAAAAGATCATAACATGCCATACTTCATATCAGATGTTTTATCAGTCCTCGGTCAATATCAGCTATCGAGCCTTCGGCTCTTGGGTTGATAATACATCTGATTTAAAAAAATTCAATGTAATAATCTGATGTTATTCTATCGTTATACAACAAAACTATATACTTTGAAATTAATTATCTGAGAATATTTTTTGGAAACATATATGTTATGTAGCCTTATAATATATGACCGAAGATATTAACAATGATTTCAATTATATTTAAATATCTTTTTTTATATATATTTGTTCGATCGAACACAAATATTTTTTCACCTAATATAAAAATAAGGAGATGTGGTATGATTTCAAATTAGACAACTATCCACCAAAGTTAGAATGAAGTGAATATAACCAATTATAGACGACTGTACGACCTTCAACAATGAGAAAACCCCATACCATATAGTCGGCTAGAAAAGGCCCCAAAAATGAAACATATGAAACAATTCAATTGAGAAACTTAAAGGCCTAATTTATAAGAAAACAAAATTAATGAAAAACAAATATAACAGACACGAACCAACGATAACCACTGAACTACAATGCTTCTGACTTGGGACATGCTAATATTGAATGTGGCGGGGTTAAAAATGTTTGCTTGCGCTAAACCGTCCCCTTTACCTAAAACAGTGGTTTAAAGGCACAACAGAAACTACACAACAATTAACGAAAAACAAATATGAGAAACCACTGATTACAATCTCCTGACCATTGAACAGGCACATAAAAATGTGGCAGGGTTATCCTTTTTTTCATAACATAGTTTCCTTAAAATTATATCTTTAGTAATTTCATTATATTTTTTGTTTTTCTATAGGAAAATGATTTGCTTTAATTCCTAAAATTGTGTGGTCGTTATTTGTATATGTATAAAACTTCATTCTACTGAATGAACAAGTACACATCATATTACCGGCTTTCAATATTGCAATTTAAATCGGTAACAAATCCGGTCAATGTTTTAGATACGACCGGAAAGTAATTCTTTTTTACATTTTAAAGTACTTCTATGGTAATAAAATTTTGATGCAATAGGCTACGTGTCATTCCAAAATGAAGATAGGATTTCACTTATTCACAAAATAACAATGATTGAAATTGTTTATGGACTAGTAGTATAAGATAACAGTCCACAGGAACACATTTCACCCTTGCAGGACACTGTGCAGACCAGGTTTTGCTCATAATTCTGACTGTCGCGTGCTGCGGTTTAACAAGAGTATTATTGAATAAATCTATTACTTTGGGATTTTGCAGAATTGAAAATAGAAAACTAAATAGAGAAACAGCAACAATGAATTATAGCCTAGTAGCCAGTACTTTAGTGTTGACCTGAATTATCATTTAAATGGTCATGATTATAGATTTTACGAAACTTTGAATTTGAAATAGTAATACTAAGGATTTTCTACCCCAGGAATAGATAACCTTAGCTTTATTTTGTAAAACTTTTCGGAATTCTGAGTCATCAAAACTCTTTTACTTCATACTTTAATTGGCTTTTTTAACTTTATTGATTCGAGCGCACTGGTGAGTCTTTTGTAGACGAAACGCGCATCTAGCGTACAAAATTTTAATCCTGCTATCTATGATGAGAATATTTATAGAGTATGTTTATACTTTTTGATTTCGATTGCCTCTTTTCCTAAAAAAAAAATCTGCTGTAAATGTTTACAGGTCTGCTGTACATTATATCCAAAACATGTTTACAGATAAAATTCAATCGGGGTATATAAAAGTAGGTACATGTAAATACAAAAACATTTTTCTATTCGTAACAAGGGTCCTGCAGTGTCTAAATATATATTTAGAAATCTAAAATGTGTTCATCTCATAAAAGTTTTTAGGAAATATGTCATCATTGAAGAATTTTTTTTTTTTCAAAACAAGTAAATGAAAAACTTCATTCTTTCATATATTTTGGTAGGTTGAGTCCTTCTTTATTTCTGAATGACAGGGGCCTAAAGCGTTACAAATACGTGAAACAAATAAAATATTACCACAGAAGTACCAAAAACAGTAGAAATTGCAAATATAGTTACCAATATTTACTACCAAAAAATTGTCGGATCTGTGTTACCGATGTCAGCTGCAGTACATACAGACAGTAAAATGTAATAAAGTGTGAGTAAAGAGAATTGTGTTTTCTAAGAAAAAAAAGTGTTTTAAAAATCATTTACTTTAAAGTTGTGACTCTTTTTCTAAACATTTCTTTGGAAACTGTTATATGTCATTGAAATTTACCGAATGAGATAATCAAAATAGACCAATCACCTAATTTAAGCATCCTATTTTCTAAGTACTGACCTTGGTGTCATTTGAAATACCAAATTACAACCTAGATCAAATAAGCGTTAATTTGATTGGCGTTCAATGATGATAATATAATACAAATATCGTACTAACAGTTCATCTCGAAAGGTTTATTGAAACATGAAAACGTTAGAAATATAATCTTTTATTCAGATTAATTTTGTTTTAAATATATATGTGTGTGTATGTGTGTGTTACAACAAATGCAAGCTTATAAGCTTCATATAGTTATACCTAATGATACGTGATGGTCATTCGTGCACTACTAAAACGCTTGTTCCATTGATTGATAACGTTTGATTTTCTCAGTTTTTATGGACTCCTTTTTGAATTTGCCTTACAGTTCGGTTTTTTTGTTATACTTTTTAAATACAAATAAAAAAAAAATCGAAATTAAATCAGAATTTTCAGATTATGGTACAGGTTAAAGCTCTGGTTATGGAAGAAGTTAATATATTGTCTCAATTAACATTTAAGATATAAAATGAATAAATATATAAATTATCTTTTAATATGAAAATAGGTCAATGATTTTGGAAAATTAAAATACGCTTTCATAACACATGCGTGAAATATAATATATACACTAATGACCGGAAAGAAAAAAAAATATGATTGTCTAGATTTGTATAACGTACTTGATGGAATATTATTCGATATAAAGGAGATCTAAAGATGAAGTAATATTTGTTTGATATTTTACATAGGAACAATGGTAGAAACATCGTATGATAATTTTAAAAGCCAAATATCCCAATTATCACCAGGTTTTAACAACCGCACTGGTGTCTTTCTGACGCTAATTTGTGAAACAGATTGGTCGTCAAATATTGTTTACCGTATAATAGCAGAATATTAACATATTTCAGTTTCTAACCTCTTTTGCTGCAAATCAATAAAAAAAAATAAACAGCAGTATTTTATTTAATTACGTGTTTGAATTGAATTTAACATTGTATATCTATATAAATGGCCAATAAATAAATAAATAGACCAATAAGATTTATGTTACTTACTCCATTTCATAAAACAGACATTCGAATAATTAACAAATCTTAGCAATAGCTAACATTTCAATCATTATGGTTGCATACATGTACATTTACCTTACAGGTTCCACATATAGCCCTGATGGGGTCAGGCGGAGGATACAGAGCTATGGTAGCCATGTCCGGAATAATGAATGCCCTTTATGATACAAACATTCTTGATTGCATCTTGTATACTGCAGCGTTGTCTGGGTCGTCATGGTAAGGTATTGATTTAAACATAGGCATAGTTGTCTAAAAATATGGATGATTTCTTCCTTAAAAAATTTACAATAATACCCAAAAAGGCTATAGTTTATAAAAAATGTCACGAATGAGCAATAGCTCCTATAATGAATCTTTTGACAATTTTAATATAATTAAAGTAGAGCCAGTTTTTCGCCTGTTAGAATTTCCTATCTAATACAGTCTTCAAGATATATTTGCAATCATTTGTACTGTCTAATGTTTTTATTTTATGACGGATGATATTTTGTTTGATACACCAAATTGTAATTCTAAATTAAGCACCATTTCTCACATAAGATCATGCATGGTTCGTTTTGTATATAGTAGTTTAAAGTATTCGAGTTGAAGGTTTTTGAATCAATAAAGTTACTAATACTTGAAAATAGTCAGTTTATGTCAATAACTCAATTGCAAATTTTTTTATTTTTTTTTTCGTTTACATGTTGTGCTTTCATGATAATGTAACACAGTAAACAGTGCCTATCTGTCATTAATTGAAGTTAATACGGTAAACGCTTTAAATTGAAAAAAAATGTTATCAAAGTATAATGAAAAAAAGGAAAAAAACATTCATATACAGTTCGTTCAAAAATCGAAATTTTAAGGAAATAACTCATATGAAACGTTTATTAAAAATTTCAATCATATTTCATATTTGATAATGTAGATCTTGTATTGTTGATCTCTATCTACAGTTTCTATATGTTAAATCATTTAACAAAATTTATGGATAAATTCAGTCATATTCGATTGTGTATAGATTGCTGATTACTTTCGGTTTTTACATTTCTCCTTTTCTATCAAAGTTTTCATGATGATAGACAACCTCGTTAAAATCGGTCATAATCGTCATTTAATGGGAAAAGCTCACATAAGGAGTCAAATGATGCAAATGAGTTTTGAGAAATAACTAATGAAATCGACAATACATAAGTTTAATGGTCACCATAATGAATTGATTGACAGATACGATGTATCGGTGTCTCAACTCACTAGCGCCATTTTTCGTGGTCTAAGATCTTTAGATACGAGTTTAGTCGTCTGATCGGTAATTTTACAGATTGTGTTCTATTCACAATTGTGATATTTTGACTGAGTGTGGGTTCAAATGGCCGATGATGCATGCAAAGAAGGAGACGCTTACCGTGTCGACGCAACCAGTCTCGCTACCTTTAGATTCATGTTATTCCCTCGTGTTTTTATTGTTACCTTAATTTGTGTCTTTTTATCTGTTATCTATGATGAGTTTGTGTAATCGATTTACGAGATTTGAACATCTGTAGACTTCTGTCGCCTGAATTCAATTACATCAGCATTTTTGTAGTTCTTGTATTACTAATAATTTTTGCTACTTTAGTTTTTGTCTATGTATTTTGTTTTTCAAGCTTTTAGACTAAGATTGAAAACGTTGTCGAAAATCATTTAAGAGCAATATAACAGTGTATAGTTCATAGACGATTACATCCATGAAATGTCGGTCATAACGCCCTCATAGTCTTGTGTTATAAGACTATATCTTAGTACATTGTTTATGTATTTTAGAAGTCGCTAGTTGAATAAATTTGATTCCTTACTCTATGCAACTTTTGAGTTTTATATATATGGGAAAACTCAATGCTAGCATGGTAGCTGTTAGAACGTGGATGCTAGCTTCAATCTGGTAACCAAAGATAACTCGGTCTGTTTCGTATCTTTACTTGCAAATATAAATTGACCTTGATGGAAGATTGATAGCTAAACTTTTTGACAAAATGGATGATTTCAATATTCCTATCTTTAACTTTCCATTTTTATCGCTTGGTTTTCTTTGTGGGATAATACCACCATTATGTTTCCCTATTTGTCTTTGTTACATAGGCATTTTTCAAAACATACTGCAGAATTTTTTTTTGTTTCAAATAATGAAATACTTGGCATGAATAAAGTTTTATTCTATCCCGAACTACACTAAAACTTTCACACAACTTTTCCTTGCATATAGAAATTAATCACCGGAAGTAAACCAATCAAATTTTCACCCCTTTTTCCTGTTTACAAGCTTTAGTGCTTTATAACGTGTTGTTTTAATTTTTAGCTCACCTGGCCCAATGGGCCAAGTGAGTTTTTCTCATCACTTGGCGTCCGTCGTCCGTCGTCGTCTTCGTCGTCGTCGTCCGTTAACTTTTACAAAAATCTTCTCCTCTGAAACTACAGGGCCAAATTTAATCAAACTTGGCCACAATCATTATTGGGCTATCTAGTTTAAAAAATGTTTCCGATGACCCTGCCTGCTAACCAACATGGCCGCCATGGCTAAAAAAATGGAACATAGGGTAAAAATGCAAGTTCTGTCTATTATTTTTGAAAACCGTTATAATAAGAGAAAATCTGACAGGAGTAAAAATGTTCAGAATGTTAAGCTCTACCAATTGTCCTTATACGTCAAAATTTTCAGACGATTTCTTATAGCAGTTATTGCCCTTAAATGACAAATTTTACATTTTTTTTTTCAATTTTGTCCATTATCTTGAAACTATAGACAGGTTTTTCCGATTATCTGCCTTAGTTTGTGACGCGACTCCTAGGCGTCGTCGTAGTACGATCGCCATTACAACCGTGAAAAAAAATAAACAAGATATAGATCTATATGCCCTGACCGCATATAATTAAATGTAAACACAAGAATGTGAAGTCGTACTTGACCTCGGTAAAATTATATGTGCTATAAATGATAAAGTAATTAGATTAAGATTCTAAGTGTATTGCAGGTCAGGTGTCGTGTCCTTAAAATATAACTGTATTTGATATGTTACACGCGGGACATAATGAATTTTATATCGAATACTAATCCCAGGTCACATGTCGATTATAATCATTTTGGTAATCATAATATTAATAATTATAACGCATACATAAATAAAAAAAATAAATAGTCTTGACCGGTCGAATGTGATATAACAGAAAAACCAGGGTGCAATTTTATCAAATCATAGAAATTTCTGTGGTCAGACCTATAATGAGACAGTCCTAAAATTTAACAATCCACTAATCAGACGGCCCGACAGAGACGAGAGTTTTGTGCTTTTTGCTTGACTCACGTATAATGCTCAAAATTGAGTGACATTTTCGTATTACTTTGGTGTCCGCATGAATTGCGCTATATGCTATCGATGCGTCGGGCCATATGTAGAATTAAACCATTGTCGTGACGTCAGCCTATTCATTTACCGTGGATTCTTTTTCTAGAAACAACGCTTTCTAAATCTGTCGCTGAAATGGATTTACCAAATTATATTCAATTGTTTCCTTTGTGTGTCTAATTTCATTAAGTTTGAATTAGCTAATTTACTGATTTCTGTTCACTAATGGAATTAAATTAAAAACTTACCTTTAATTTTTGTAATTTTTATATGCCTTCACTGGGCTCATGGTTTAATTTTCAAGAATCAACGCTTGTTCATTGTATCTATATTACATAACTTTGCGATTAGAATATGGGCTTAAGAAGTTTTGAACTTTCACGGCCCATGTATTCCTATAGTTATTATGTGTTCGATTCCAATTTCTTTTGCAGAAAATTACTCGACATACAACTACTATAGTATGTATAGTATATAACATCATGATCCAGCCCGTGTTTAATATAAATGAATGCCATAAAACCACCAAAGACAGTGACTCCAACATGTAAATTCAAAACGATGATTAGTTATGTTTTAGAAGCGTCATTTAGTGTTTTGCCAACTCCCCTCCCAACCACTCCAAAACAGAGGTCTCGTAGATTTTCATCCTTAATGCGTATTAGACTGTTATATAAGTCCCCGATGTATATAATACAGTGAAATACAGTATTACAATATAACATTAGGGGTGTATATCGGACCGTCGGACTACTGAACTGTTGGAATTTCGGGTTGTCGGATTATAGCTACGCTTTCGTTACATAGGTTCTAGTAAACTATTTGATTACCAAGAGTTACCACTTTGAAAAATCCTTTCTAATGTATAAAATTTTAGAATTCATTGCACAGAATAATCTACTGAGGAAAGTTCAAATCAACAGAAGTAACTGTATACGTCCATGTTAGTATACGTCCTTGATACGTCTTATAAAGAAAATAAAGTGAATATATACTATAAGCACACAGACCTACATAATATATATATAAAACCTTTAAGTTTTTCAGCAAGAACTGCACCCAGGAATAAAACATTTCACAAGCCTTACTTTTCGAAATATTAAAGCGCCGTCCCAAATAACCAAATACCAGCTGATCTGCAATATCGTATTTGAAAATTAAATTGTGAAGTAATTCCACTAAAGTAAAGAAACTTAGTTACATAAGTATACAATGAGGCGTCACTGTCATTCATAATATTTCTTAAACGGCTGACGAGGTCCACGCCCCCCCCCCCCCCCCCCCCCCCCATTTTTATTTAATTTTAAACTCCTTACTCCTCTGTTCACAATATTTTTGTCTGAGTTAATATTGTCGGAATGTCTGTCCATTTTGCAGCATAAAGATACTATAGAAGTCGTCATGAATGAAAAAAGTTCGTCTCTTCACACTGGGTTGATTTGCTTGCAATTATAACTGCATGTATGCTCGGGGTAGGTTTCATTGTTATTAGCTTCAATTATGGTTAATCCAGACATTTTACCGCCTCCACTACAAAAGTTTGGGGGCACACGCCCTCCCCTCTTTTTTTCAAATCCTGGATCCGCATCTGATGTCGCGGTGGATCTTCTATACAAAAAGAGGCAGATGCACTGTAGTCATCGGATTAAATTTTATAGATTAATCTAAGTTTTTAACAGTCGTTTAACAACGTGTAAACATTCGTCGGCCAGTGTTATTTTTCTTTCATAACAAGTTTTATTTTAAAAAAAAAACGGATTGTGAGCAGTGGCGCATCATCCAAAAAACAAAATGTCCGGACCATACAAAAACCTGTTTATGCAAAGTTTTTTTTATGTTTATACGGCTTTGATCCACTCAGGTTTGTTTACTCGTCTGAAGGCATCACATAAGACGTATATGGAATCAAACGAGGGCAGTCATTGTGCAACTCGTTGTGTAATTCGCATATTGATTTTTTCCACACCTGAAGTTTACGATTATTTGTACAACTATTAACTGCACAAGAAATGCTTCCATGTTTTTTATAACTTTCGGCAGCATCCATATTAAATAAATCAGAAAATGAAAGAAATACAAATGTAAACAGAAAATCGATAATGTTTTGATCAATACACGTGCGTTATTTTTCACGGTTGTAATGGCGGATCGGTCACGTGAGAGGTTAATGGATGCGCCCATGTTTTCTAGGTCAATTACAGATAAACCCGTCTATAATAGATACAGAGAAACATTAAATTGCAAAAATGATCAGCAAGACAAGTTCTACAAATAAGTTCACATTGTCAAAATAGTCAGCCGACTCCTTATTAGAGTAACTGCCCTTTGATGATGATTTTTACCATTTTTTTGCGTTTTTGCCTTATATCTTAAAATTATAATAGATAGATAGAAACTTAAATGAGGAAAAATGATCAGCAAGACAAGATCTACTATTAACACAATATAGAGGAAATCGTCCGACGTCCCCTTAGAGCTATTGCCCTTTAATTACGATTTTTATAATTTTTTTGGGTCTTCGCCTTACATGTTAAAAATTATAATAGATAAACAGACACTTTCATTCACAAAAATGATCAGCAAGGCAAGATCTACTAACAAGTCACATTTCGATGATATAGGTAGTAGGCTGTCACTCTTTATACGAGTTATTGTTTTTAAATGACGATTTTTTTTTTACCCTCTTTTGTGTTTTGAGCAAAAACTAAAAAAGATAGAGTGAAACTAAACAAAACAGATTTTTGTCATGAATTCTATTCTCGTCTACAATGTTGGAGAGTGTCCTTTGTTGAATATGCACATAGACCAAGGTGAGCGACACAGGCTCTGTAGAGCCTCTAGTTTAATAACCATGTCACCTCAAATTTCCAAACTTTTTTTTAAAAGAAACACTAAATAGAAATAGTATGATACTTTGAAACACCCAAGATATATGTTTAAGCTTCAGAAAAATCTTTGACAATAAATTACTGGGTTAAATTTAATTTTCAAATTCAAGGGAAAATTATTATTTTACCCCCATTATCATGAAACCGGATAAAACGTATAATGTTTTGGTGGTATTACACCTGATGTTGTATTTCGTAATTTTTTCTTATAAGTAACGAAAAGGTGAATATAGCCTAAGCCGTAATTGGCACAATTGTTTGGAATTTTATGTTTTTAATGCCGTTTAATCGGGTTCTTTATTACGCCTTCAAACTGTTTCGATTTGACAACCACTGATAAGTCTTGTAGACAAAAGGCAAAACAATTAAAGTGGACGCAATAAGGCAATAACTCCTAATAATAGGTCTGATTACTTTATTACTTGAAGAAGATGATATTTTATTTTGAACATCTTTTACAAAATTTAAGATGTTCCTATTTAACAATTACTTGCAATTTACCGCTACGTCTAATTTTATCAATAGTAGCAATACAGTGGTTTGATGTAACTTTTCGTATTTCCAATTTTAAATATCTTGTTGTTTTAAGTCGGAATAAGACATATCTAAGGTAAAATTTAGACCTTACTTGTCCGACTATTTTGATAAAGGACTAAATCACTTCAAGAACATGAAGGACATTGTCTTTTTCCATTTTTCATTTTGTTTATAATATAAATAATATTTCCAAAAAAAGACTTCAAGGAAGCTTTGCATTCATAAATGTCAAAATTATATTTTTGGTATCATGTTTTTATATATATAACGTGAGGGTACCCAAATTGCACCTATTTTGACAGTTTTTACACCTACATTTATTTATGATCAAGACAAAACTTTCCATTCTGTGTTTATTTGTAGATGCATCTTTATTTACTATGTAATTCCACCAATTTAATTTTCAATCCATATTGAATCACAGAAGAATGGGTTTGAACCGACCACCAAACGATCCATGATTCTGTAATGAGGAGTACCCAAATTGCATCCAAGCTTAAATTCGCATCCGTAAAAATCGAATAACTAATGTTTTGTTTTATTTCTCCAAATATTAAGAGCAATTTGTCAATAGCACATGCTTACTGCTATTTTTTTAAGAAATGGATGCCTGTTCCATATTTTGTTTCCTTATATTTAAGAGTTGGTTTTTTGTAGACGTCGCATAGCGACGTTTACGTAGATTTTAATTTTCCAGTAAATACTTCATGTGTTGATATATACTTTGAACGTTTTATATAAAAATAAGGAGATGAGGTATGATTGCCAATGAGACAACTATCCACCAAAGTTCAAATAAAGTGGATGTAAGCAATTATGTATATTTAAATATATTTAGGTATGTTTGAAAGACGTACATAATGTCAAATCATAAAAATACAAATTGATTAGTCTATAGGAAAGCATGTAAGATTTCCGCTACTATTTTTGCTAAATTGGTGCAAATTGGGTACTCGGTGCAATATGTGTACTGTTGCGTTATATATCAAGTCTTTTGAAAATGTGTACTGAATTATATGACTTAAATTTAAAAGCAAGACAAGTTTTAAAATTGCTATATTGTCTAGCGCTTTTACCCATCTCGGGGCTTTTCAAGACTATTTCGGTGTTACGAACAACGGGTTCACGGTAATATGTCTGTCTGTCATTTTTGCTGAAGATGATATAACATAAAATATGCACACACCCACACACACACACATATATATATTTATAAATATGTATATATAATTTCGACCCATTCTTAAATATCTTAAATCAGTATAGATGGTTATTTTTCAGACTTATATATATATTCATTTCATAGGTATATTGCAACACTCTACTCTGATCCTGATTGGCCAAATGTTGATCCAAAGAATGTTCAAGAGAAGATAAAGACTGCTATTAGTGTAAACCCTAAAAACATTCCCGCAATACTGTTACATGGACTGAAACTCTTTTCAAAGAAACTGAAAGGAAAAGAATGGAACTTAACAACAGATGTATTTGCACCGACTTTGGGAAAAGTGCTGATACCAAAGGTATAATTAATAATGATAATAATAATAATGATAATAATAATAAAAATAATTATAATAATAATAATAATAATAATAATAATTAATTGTTCAGAGAACAATTGAATGTCGTTCCACACGAAACGATATATTTTGATATGAAAATATTAAACTCTGATTGAAGATGTCAACCTACTGTACGCTGATTCCAACAAAATACGGTTTCTATACACTTTTGTTTGAATTATTGGAGATAAATTGTTACTTCCGGTTTGAAAAATATCACTTCCGGTATAATATGATAGGTTACTTGACACTGATTCCAATAATAGATGGTTCAGTATACTTTTACATTAAATAAGTACAAAAAAGTTACTTCCGGTTTACATAAGGTCACATCCGGTCGGATTTTTCAAGGTCATATGGTCTTGCAACTGTATGCAAAAAGTCCAATGGTTTAATCATGTATAAATATAATGTTGAAGCATAGGTCAAAATTTTGAACATCAAATTTACTTATGACCGTGACCTCAATTTCAAGGTCATTAAGCAAGGACCTCATACCAAAAGACCTTAGGTCTCTACTATGTATAGTTAATAAGTAACATTACCATACATCTTATTTTTAACATTCCAGAGGAGAAAACTCACAATTAATGTTAGCGCACCGTTTCGAAGTAAAATTTCATGTTACGACAGATTGAAACTTGTAATTTAGTGAGAAAAAAAATCTCGATATACATCACAGTTTCTTAGGAGTAGCAAAATTATTCTCGACAACCTGAGGATTTAACGAGCAATTTGGTAAATTAATTTTGTTGTAATCTTTTGCGGTTGCAAAGAAGTAGTGCACACAAGAAAAACAGTGTTCGTGGAGATACCTCTTACAAAGTAAAATCATCGGTTAAGCAGGGTTAGTTTCAAAAGCGTATAATTATTCAATATCATATACCAAAAATCTAAGAGACATCTTTTGAAACACCAATACAGTGCAAGAAAAAATTAGACGGAAGAAAAAAAAATAGTCAGAACAAAAGCAAAAGGCCATTCCATGGAAAAGTGGAAAGACCTAATAATAATAATGATAATTTCCTCTTTTGTCGATTGAAGATAGTGTAGTGGTCGATATTTATGTCTGGATATATAAACATATTCATTTTTAAAATAGATATAAAATACCATTGCTTGTACTCTTATAGAAAAATAGTTGGGATTGTATCAGATACGTTATCATTGCTGTTTCATTTAGTGAATTAAGTATAATTCATTGGCACTCATACCACATCTTCTTATATCTATATAAGTTGATAGCTGTGAGGTTACCATGAATTGTAAAGCTAACGTTGGGAGTAAATATCCACCAGAGGTAAAATGATGAAGATAAAAGGCGATGAAAAGACGTAACTAGGATTGTTAATAGTAGATGGCAACGAGAATTACATTATTGCATAATGACGAGTGAAAACTTTCTTCTTAATTCAATTTTCGATTATTTGTATTGTATTGTCTTTTTATATAATGGTTTTACTAATTATTGAACATTTTGATATCAGAATTGATCACTTATCAGTTTTTGGCTTCCTTTACAGAGGTTTAAATGTAAATGGAGCGATCAGGCAGACAAATTGTCAGAGGGAACAGTTCCACTGCCACTATTATCGGCTATTCATGCCAAAGACCAACAGAGTGCACAAACATTTCATGGTGTGTGTTCAAATGATATTCGTTATCTTTATATTTTATTCACATTCCTATACATCCTCAATTTATGTGTGCCAACAATTTAAGAACTACAATCTGCCCATCCTAAATAAAGAACGTATATGTGAGACTCTAAATACTTTCGTATATTTATAACATATCTTCAAATCAAATTCTAAAAGTCAAAATTGAAACGGCCTCGTTATCCGAGTGGTCGTAGTAGTTCTCGAGCCTGTCAATGCTTATGTGTTGATTTTGGACCCAAATAGAGGCAATGTGCATTTTACTGTGAAATAAATTAACTAAGATTGTTGGTTTTCCAGTCATCGGTCAATGGTTCGCTCCGGTTACTCCGGCTTCCAACCTCAAAAGTCTGGGTGCTTAAAATTTGTTTTGCAAATCTTTCTTGAGAATAAAATATAATTAATTGTTTACTATCGTCCCGTTTTACGGACTACATTTGTTATGTTAAGTCAATATTTGCTTGATTGAAAATAAATTGAAAATTATCAATCATATCGAAACATGACCAACATATGTTATGATGTTTTTTTCTAAAGTTCAAGAATATCTTGCATATATTCGAATATCATTGCATGAACAATAACTGTTAAATGACAGTATTTCTACATGGGTTTAATTTAGTGAACATAGGTTTCCCTGACATAATAAGAAACCTAGAAAGTTCTTTTTGTATTGTTTTTTTAGCTAATTAGTATTAGAAATAATTGCGTGGAATACTCAGCTGTTTTCCACACATTACTAGTAACTGGTTCTATTAATTCTTATCATTTGATACAAATCTTTACTATAATGTTTATTGGGTAATACATTTCCTTCATAAGAAAGTTGTATATAATACATGTAAACAGCTGTTACAGAAGTTTATTTAGCATTTCATGAGCCACGTTTAATCCTTATAGTAAGAATTACATGTTAGGCTTTACCGTACTAACAGTGCAATTACTCGATATATTTTGCTGATAAGAAAATAATAATAGTATTTAAGTTCTGCAATTAAATCAAAGTTAACATGATAAGAACAAAATATTAATAGGTTTTACCATTTCTCAAACAGAATGGGTAGAATTTTCTCCATACGAAGTGATCATTCCAAAATATGGAGCAGCAATAAACATGAGAAATTTTGGTAGCGAATTTTATAAAGGAGTTCTAACAAAACAGAACAAAGAGATTCCACTTTATAAAATAATGGGTGAGTAAGAATCGAGAAAGGTTTCAAATTATCATTATTTTGTCAAAATGTATACTTCACAAAAAGCTGAATCGTTAATAGGTAAAATGCTAAAGAAAGACTGAAGTGAAAACTATACTTGTGGAAAAACGCATCTTATTTAAAGAAAATTTACATTTGAATGTCTGTCAGGACGTTACTAAATGTAAACCAGAAAATTAGAAATGAGACTTCTAAAAATTAATAACGAATTAGGCTAGGAACTTATTTCTTATAATGCTCATAGTAAATAATATGTGATAACAAAAATACCGAAAAAAAATAGAAGTCCATACAAACTGACAAAAACACCTGTTTTGTTCAAAGATACCATGCTTTTTATTTGGCAAGCCAGATCCATCAGTTGCGCTCGTATCACAACCATTGAAAGGCCAAATAAAATAGGAAATTTAAGTTGTTTACATCTTTGTCATCTATTCTTGTAGTGGTTGATTGTCACATTGGCAGTCGTACCACATCTCCTTTACACTTTTTTCGCTTCAATGTAATTTCAAAAATGAAAAATAGGGAATCTGGTTTATTTAGTCATTAAAGATGACAAAAACAGCTAAGGTGATTTATGTCTGAGTGTAGATAACTGACACAACTGTCCTCTCTCAATCACAAAACAATTCATCAGCCGATTGATTCCCGTCTATTTATTATGTAACCTATATAAAAATAGTGAGATATAATATAATTGCCAATAAGAAAACTATCCTCAAAAGTTTAAATGACGTGGATGTAAGCAATTATAGGCAACCGTACGTACGGCCCTCAACATGAGAAAAACACATACCGTATAGTCGGCTATAAAAGGCCCCGACATGAAAAATATAAAATTCAATTGAGAAAACTAACGGCCTAATTTATGAGAAAACAATTTACAAAAAACAAATATGACAGACATGAACAAACGACAACCGCTGAACTACATGCTCCTGACTTTGGACAGGCACATAGAGATTGTGGAAGGGTAAATCATCTTTGAAGGCGCCAACCCTCCCCTAACCTTGGACAGTGGTGTAACAGTACAAGATTAGAATAAACTAGAAAAATCAGTTGAAAAGGGTTTAACTCGTCAGATGGATACAAAGCAAGAAAACATCTAACAAAAACTGGACGTGGCAGGGTATTTATACATCCCTCACAACAAAAAAGACACAAATAAAATTGAGAATGGAAATGGGGAATATGTCAAAGAAACAACAACCCGACCAAAGAGCAGAAAACATCCGAAGGCCACCAACGGATCTTCAACACAGCGAGAAAATTCCGCACCCGGAGGCGGGCAAAGTACAGATCTGAGAGTACTCACAGTTACTGACAGCTAGTTAACAGTCATTAACGTCATTAACAGTCAGAGAAAACATGACCTTGTGCGATGCCAAAGTATAGGTATCAACAGATTATATTACCATGAACGTGCATATGTATATAACAATAATATTTAGTATGGTTTTAATTTACTGATTACACAATCATTATTTATACCAATAACACAATATTCGAAGATATCATTACAATGTTGAATTGTTAACCAATCAGAATAATTTTATACAAAGGATAAGTTTCCAGGATCGTAACAAATTTCCGGGCTCGGTTAACAACATCCCCGTGAAAATTAGGATGTTTGTCTCAGTTTGATTTTATTACAAATGTGTCTTTTGTCTGATATCCTTTGTTTATTGGCTGTTACATTTTTCCATACTTTCAGGTATATGTGGAAGTGCTTATACGCAGAATCTAGAGGAGATGAAACATAAAGGTAGGCAATTGAATAATGTTCATGTCAATAAATGAGTACAGTTCGTGCTAGGTCTACTGCAAAGAAAATTCATGTACTCTATTTCTGTCCAGTACAGTTAATCTCCCTTTTGTATATATAAAATACATGTATGATCGGAAATCAAAAACCATCATCGCATTTCATAAGTTCACATAGCTACTAGGGTAAATATATTTATCTGTAAATGATACTCAAATAACGTGTTTTTAAAAGCAAACTTCAGGTGACAATAAAATACAAACACCAGCCTACAGAAGATACTTGGTCCGTTTGATAAATCAACTTTTTTATTTGTATAAGCAGGATAAATGTCTCAATTCATATGTGGAACTAGCTTAATGCTTTTTAAAACAATTAATAGTAATCAAATGTAGATCCATATATTTTTATGATCCTTTGGTGTCAAATTGCTCTAAACTTTTCTACTTTTTTATACATCTCTGGCTTTCAAATGATTATGTTGAATAAAAAAAGAGGTTCGAACGCAGGAAAATTCATTGACTAGCACCTGGTCGATACCACAGTTTGTGAACTGTTCGTCCTGGATGTTATCAACAGCTCAGTAGTCAACGTTTCGGTACCGACATGATTTATAGCATGCTTGTATTTTATTTTAGATTCCCTGTTGACGAATTAAGAAATTACTAAGAAACCAAGGTTCAAATTCGATCAGACAAGTTTTACCTTGAATGGATTTGGCAAAGACTTCAAAAAACTCTTTTTTGTTTTATCAAATTTTTTCCTCAAAATCCGATTTGTCGTCGTACGAACACTTAAATCGCAACTTATAAATAATTTACAATCCGAATAACTCAAAGAAATAGTTGATCAGCATTGATTTTCTAACTCGGCCACATAATTGCTAAGATAAACCTATGGTATCAATCTCATAAAAATCAGAAAAGAAAATTAGGCATGATAATGTTTACAATGCAAATGTCCATATAATTTAACATTTCGTATGTAAGGCAAAGATGACCATAGATAAATTTGGCTATTTGTTTTAGTCCCTTAACTCTAAACATTTAAAACCCAGGGTGGTATAAAAACGTAGAAACGTTAAGAGCTTTTTGACAACAAAATGACATAAACAGATTTGCCAATTTCTACTAACGTCAACTTCTAATTTTATTTCTATCGTTTTTGATCCGATCGCGAGCGTCTAATGAGTCTTTTGTAGACGAAACGCGCGTCTGGCGTACACAATTTTGACACTGGTATCTATGATGAGTTTATTTTGTCATTTAGATCTTAGCGTTTATCAAAATCGAAGAAAAGGAGGCGGCTTGTGGTTATATGTTCGACAATTGAAACATCATTTTCGTGGTTATCTTTGACACAGATAATGGTCAACCAACGTGTGATCTTGTCTGTAAAACTTTAGTCTTGTCTAGGAAAAGCCGCTTAGAAATAGTTAAATCATGATAAAAATATTCACAATTCCTATTGTTTATTTAGAGAGAAACTGATGTTATCTTATACAATTTCATTCTTTTTTAAAGGTGTCGGTAATCAGTTACTTACTAATAGTTATATACTACCTGCTAAGCAAGCGTCATTTCCAATACTGTTTGGATAAGACTAATTTACCCATTACTTTAATTATTTCATAATACTGCGTTGATACTTGAATAATGGAAATCATATGTTAATATTGTTCTTAAGCTCATAAATGAAAATTTGTAGCTGTCGTAAAACAGTAGTTATGAATGTTTAAGTTTTTTAAATAAACTTTCATGAATATTTGCAAAGAAAGGATACAAAGTAAAGCAATTTCAACAAAACAAAAAAAAAATGTTTTTGTCGAGTTTGATTGGTTATTATTATTCTCTTATGGTTTTGACTTGTTTTCTATTTCTCGCATGAAGATATATTTCTCATATTACACGGAGGGTGATACGAGAAATTGATACGAAAAATACGTTAATTTGATTGGCTTCTCAAGCGTCATAAAACGATATTGCGGCATTTCCATTTGCTGATCGTTGTGTTATTGACGACTTCAAAGGTCAAAACAATGAAATTTTCTGCATGTCAAAAAAAAAACTCATCATAGATACCAGGATTGAAGTTTTGTACGCCAGACGCGCGTTTCGTCTACAAACAACTGGTCAGTGACGCTCGAATAAAAAAAATTTAAAAGGCCAAATTAAGTACGAAATTGAATAGCATAGAGGATTCAAACTTCCTAAAAGTTTTGCCAAATACGAATCCAAAGATAACCTAAATAGATATTATAAAATAACTGTCTTTTGATGAGGTAAATGTGTGGTTTTATTGACTTTTGAAAAACTGATATTCACTGAGGCCAACGGCCGAAGTGAATGTCACTAGGTTTTTCAAAAGTCAATTAAACCACATATTTACCGAAACAAAAGACAGTAATTGTTTTATTCCATGTTCCGAGCGAGAAAAATATGTATAAAATAACAGTTATTTACCAAAACCAACTAAACGTCAAACATTGTATCGTTATTATACACGTAAAAGCACGTGACGTTTTGCGCGGTGAATATACTTTTTCCGCAGGTGAATATGCTTATTTATTCAAAATCCCATTCATATAGAAAAACCTATTAAAGTTCTATCAATATGGAATAAATAATTTAATTCCTTTAATAGTTTACAAAATACTCATATTTTTACCTGAAAATCTTGCCAAATGCTAAATTATTATCATATTGAAATTGAATAACTCGAGTTGATATCAAGTGATATCAAATTCTCACTCCTTATGAAACTAAAAGTAAATTCGTAATGGACACGAACACCTATTTTTCGAAATTTATTCTTAACATTAAAAATGATTAAAACGTGTTGTAAAGTGATAGTATTTTGACTACTGTCTCAGGATAGACATTTCGTTGCAAAAAGTAAAATAACAAAAATACCGAACTCCAAGAAATTCAAAACGGAAAGTCCCTTATCAAATGGCAAAATCAAAAGCTCAAACACATCAAAGCCAAAGGAATGGTAAACAACTGTCATATTCCAGACTTGGTACATGCATTTCTTTATGTAAAAAAATGGTGGATTAAACCTTGTTTTATAGCTAACTTAACCTCGCACGTGTATGGCATTCGCATACAATTCTTTTACATTGGCAACAATGTGGGAACAAAACAAACAGACAAAATAGGTAAATTTGTCAGAAATTGGGGTACAGCAGTTAACATTGTTTTTTAATCTTCATCACTATAAATACAAAAAACTATGTCAACAAAGAAAAACAAAATGGCATATAAACACTATATAGCAAGGCACAAGGAAAACGAGCTGATAAGATTTTAATGTCTGCCTTCATTTTTATTAGTTGTAATATTCTATTCAACACATTATTTTATACCAATTTTTATCAAATTTGATTTTTTGACATTCCAATCAAAGCTCAGTGATTGCTGATATAGCCTCTTAAATTGCTTGTTTGTTGCAGATTCTTGTATCTTTATGAAAAAACAGACAATGTTAAATTCAAAAAACCAAATTGCTGCTACCCAAATCAAAGTAAGAGACCAATTGGATACACAAGGATCTGAAGCTTTCGACGAGTTGGACGGTCCCTGCAGAAATCATGAAGATAACAATAGCGATTCATACCAGCGTGACAACTCCATCAAATCATTAGGATATGATGTTCAAGAAAGTAATGTGTGTCTTATTGCTGGCAGTAATGATTCATTAGATGAAGAAGACGAAGATTATTGTGTATATCAATCAGTTACATCAGAACCAAGCATGGAAGAAAAAGAAGAACTGGAAGACTTGTTTAAAACAATATGTCAGATTCGCGAGGAAGAGATTCGTTTGTTTGAAGAGCAAGGGACCACTGACGGCCCAGAACTAACTGAAGTGATTAGAAATGACAGTGTTTTCGATCAAGATGAGGTAACAGAGAAAAATGGGGGACGACATCAAATGCAGAAGGATTCAGCAAATGCGGCAGATGAAATTGATGGGTATTTTGTTGACACATATGTGAAGCAACCTTTAAAGGAAACGTAAGCATTAAGTGTTTAATACTTGTGATTTCTTTCTGCTTGATCAAACTCAATTAGACAATATTATTGTCATTCTTTGTAGTGATATATATGTAGCTTCGTTTGCCTTCCTTTTCATGCATAACAATCAGCAAAGTATGAATAAGCAGTATGACTATACTTTGCGTTATGTCCCCAGAGTTTGCTGTGTACAGTAAATTTTATACAATATTTATCTTCTAAAAGAGACCCATGTTTTATCATGGCCGGGGTTTTGAACAGGAGGCTCTATTAGGGTTGATTTATGGAATATGAAATTACTGTAATCTTCTTAAACTTGGTAAATTATTTGCATAAAAAAATCTCATATATAATGAAATTAAGCATAAACGTAAAATAAACATAAGATCAACAAATACATTATTAAATACGTGGACCCTTTATGGAGAGAATGAAACATTATTGAAAAAGATTCCATTGAAGAAATAGATAACTTTAGTTTTCGACCTTCAACATCGTACATAAGTTTATTTTGTTATCACAATTGTTTGTTTTATTTGAGTAGCTTCCTAAAGAGTAGACGTCATAGGGCGGCGGAAATTAATAACTTTTTGCGAAAAATTTCTTTTGACGAAACTGATAGTTGGTCTCCTTTAAGAGATAGAATACGTAAGTATGATAATCTAAAGTGTAAACTTCATTCTTCATTGAATAGAGTATAATAGTTTTAAAGGATCTCCATGTTGAATGTTTGATGGCAGAATAATTTAAAACATTAATTCTAAATATACATTGATTTGAATAAAAGGTATTATGGGGTATTCGGCATTTAGACAGCAACCCATCGATACAATCAATAAATGCTTGGTTATTTGCTTGTATTTCTTGAAATGGACATCTGCCGCATATTTTCGTCATATTTATTATTTTGCCTTTTTTACATAGAATGTTTGTATTTTATTCTGAGTTAAAGTTGAAAATCATAATATTTGTTTTTCTACTTGCTGTTGTTCAACTTTCATCCGCAAACAGGTAGTTTATATGAATAAAGAATAATATTGAAACAGTTGATTACATAATTTAAGTACTTCTGCCGCAAATGTAAGTGCACATTTTGGCAAAGTGTGATTCTGTCGTTCTCAGTAGTCTTATGCGCAAAATTAATATAAAGTCCTATATTCCAGCACCGTAACTCGAACATTGCGCATAATTGTGGAGCTCTATCAGTATTAAGGATAGCCTGAAATGTTTAAGGAACTCCTGAATTAAAGCAAATGTCTACAACAGACGCGAATTTCGTCTATAAAAGACTCATCAGTGACGCTCAAATCATAAAAGTTAAAAAGGACAAATACAGTACGAAGTTGAAGACCATTGGGAAAGGTTTTGCCAAATAGAGCTAAGCATTTTTGACTAATCATTTGTGGAGGTTCAGAAATAATTCAGGATATCCTGAAATCGAATTACGGAGACCCTGAAATATTTCTGGAGGTCTTCAATGATATATGGATAGCCTGAATTTGAATTATGAACGTCTTGAAACATTTATGGAGCTAAATTCGTTTCTCATACATAGCCCTTAATAACTCTAATATGATTTTAAAAAACCAAGTTTATACACACTTTAGAGTCTTATTGTTTCAGCTTTATTTGAAAACTACTTGAAAAATGACCTTGAGAAGTTATGTTTGATCGATGCTGGTTTAGCGTTCAACTCTCCGTATCCACTTCTCTTCCAACCCGGTAGGGACGTAGACCTCATCCTGTCATTTGATTTTACAGACCGAAAAAAAGATTCTAATGACCCTTTCAAGGTAATAGTGTGTACTTTATGAATTTTAACAATAATTAATAATTATATATATGTTTTCTTTTCTCAAATATGGATGAATAGATAGAAATTTAGAAATCCCTATTATTCTGCCCCTTTTTTGTAAATGGAAATAAAGAATCATTTCAAATCATTGACTTAAATGTCATTATTGGACTCTTGTTAACAATATAAATCAATTTGAATCATTTTTACAATATAAAACTGCGATATCTGTCAAATGCATTGAGATAAACTGATACAACACAAACATGTATTTCACTTGTAGACAATACTAAAAGCGGAAGCTTGGGCAAGAAAACATGATATCAAATTTCCAAAAATCAACATTGAAAAATATAAAGGCAGAAAAGTACAAGAGCTGTACATTTTTGAAGATGAAAAAGATCCAAAATGTCCTATTATTATGCATTTTGTATTGGTGAACGAAGAATTCCGAACGTTTAAAAGTCCAGGTAAGTAGTTATAAAATAAAATGTTTTTCTTCTGAATCGCTTCCTCCCTAAACCTCGACACACTAAATACCAACACAGATCTACCTGCTTTCTGAAATGCAAATTTACGCTTAAAATGTATCACTTAAGTT
The DNA here is from genome assembly GCF_021869535.1 of Mytilus californianus. Classification (NCBI taxonomy): domain Eukaryota; kingdom Metazoa; phylum Mollusca; class Bivalvia; order Mytilida; family Mytilidae; genus Mytilus; species Mytilus californianus. The sequence goes on along the minus strand of NW_026262690.1, from coordinate 27,898,376 downwards.
ATGGCAGTACCGAACATTGACTACCGACATAAGAAACTGTTAACTATAGGGATTTTCAAATCATCGGCACCGGTGCACAATTGTTTATGTACCGAGTTATCAGTTTAAACTATGATGTAAATAAAAAATCTAATAAGGATTTCGAATTTACAAGTTTAGATTTGGGTTTTCTATTGCCTTAACTCTATCATGTAACCTCGATACCAAATGTTTCAAAGACACACAATCAACTTTGCTGATAAAATAAAATAAGTATCAAAGATCGAAACTAAAACCTTCAAGTGTGAAAAATCAACTGAGATGATCTATAGCATGACAAGATATTATTTTGTATAATTGGGGAGATGTGATCTGGTAGTAAGAGTATTCAAGTACCGACATAACGTCCTTCCACCATGGTTAAACATCAAAATATGACAACTGTACAATTTCAAATGGTGATGATATGGTCTGTCCAGAAATGTAGAGATAAAGCTTGCTTATTAAACGCGTAAATGACATAAACAAATCATCGTTTTGTAATGGAGCTGATATGAAGCATATTTTTTTTGCGTCTTTCGTATAATTTGATATTAGTATAAGTTTATTATCAAAGAACATAAATTCATAATTTTAGGAGTCGAACGAAGTGACAGAGAAAAAGAATTCGCTAATTTCACAATTTATGATGATCAGTCAACATTCCACTGCACCAACTTCCAGTACAGCGCGGAAAACTTTGATAGATTGTCACAACTCTCTGAATTTCTAGTTTTTAATAATATTGAGGATATAAAGGCCTGTATCTCAAAAAGCATCAACAACAAACAAGAAAGGAAACTGACTGGCCGGCAAAGGCATAAAACGGCTCCTTTGTAATATTACTAATATGGAATGGAATAATTGCAAAAATCAATTCGAGCTTATGTTTTTCTATTGACGAATAATTATTATCTTTATGACACCATTTCTACTATTTGTGTTAAAGAGTGTTCACGTCGTATACTTTTGATTACTTCTTTCGTTCTTTATATTATCCAGCATCATTAAATATTTCCTTCTTTATAGACTTCATATGAAAAATGGGTTTTAAGATTGGTTTGTGTTTTTTCTCTTAAAAAACTAGTAAATACGATTCGAATTTTGTTCCAGTTATTCCACTATGGCGATCATTAGATATTCACGCTTACCTGCATTTTGAATTGTGTTCACTCTGCGTTTCGAAGTGTACTGTTTTTCACGTCAATACGATAAATTTAGAGAAATCGGACAAAATATTTTACCATCCCTCATTTCCTTTAAATATTTCGTTGCTTGATGTTTGTATACACTTTATTGTCAGAAATATGTGTATTCATTCTTTATATTATTGTTATGACATGTATCCTAAATTGTTGCATATTTTCGACCAAATAGATATGACTTATTACATTATTTTAATCCAGCCAAAATAAAATTGTAATAGCACTTCGTTATGAATTTTTGTAAGAAAAGAGGACAAATGTGCTCAAACGAATGTACAAATGTGTGAATATTCCGAATATGTTTAAAGTGAGAAAATGGAGAACACCGACTTCCGAAGTTATGCCATTTATCTTGATTCAAAACAATATCGGGAAAATTTAAAAAAAAAAAAACAATTCAAACCGTAACATTTTTTGCGGATTTAACTGCACTAAACCACCATTAGAGCATAGCAGCTGCTATACGTCTATTAATTTTGATTACATGCAAAGTCGAAGACGTTTACCCTGTCAATGCACCCGGTCTAGTTCCGTTTAGATTCATGCGATTCCCTCAATTTTTACTTTTTGTATTATTTTGTTCTCTGAAACTGATATTATCAAGATGCTTGATTTTCTGATTGACAACATATTTGTTATGTATCGAGAACGTGTATTTCAACAAACAATCGGCATTTCCATGAAAACCAACTGTTTTCCTCTTCTTGCCGGTTTGTTTCTTTATGAGGCTGACTCATACAGGAACATCTTAGGAAGAAAGAACAAAAGTTAGCAGTATTCTTTAACTTCACTTTCAGCTATGAAGATGATGTTCTCTCATTAAATAATTCAAAATTTGTTGAACTCATCTATCCAGCAGCGCCTGCATACGAAGTATATATCTCCCAGTTGATACGATGTTCAAGGGCTTGTATTTCCTATCATGATATCCTTGATACAGGGTTGCTGATAACAAGGAAGCTATTAAACAGAGAGTTCAAAGTTGAAATCATCTCTTCGTAACTTTTACGTACGCCGTCACGAGTTGGTTGACCGTTATGAAATAACTGTTTCACAATTGACGACGGATATGTTCCAATTGTCGTAACTACAATCCTGTCCTTTTTCTCCCTAATGTGACCTACAGAAATGGACTTATCACCGGGTTTGTTCTTGCATGAGCAACACGACGGATGCAATATGTGGAGCAGGATCTGCTAACCCTTCCGCAGCACCTGCGATCACCCCCAGTTTTGGTGGGGTTCGTGTTGCTTAGTCTTTAGTTTTCAATGTTGTGTTTTGTGTACTGTTGTTTGTCTGTTTGTCTTTTCTTTTTTAGCCATAGCGTTGTCGGTTTATTTTCCCACTTATGAATTTGAATGTCCCTTTGGTATTTTTTGCCTCTCTTTTTGTATATTCTTAATGAATAGGCTTTTGGGTAGCTATTTATTGCATCTCATACAAACTTAGTAAACTTTCATGGAAAATACCGTAAGTTATACTGTGAACATAAATGGGGTGGTAGGTCAATAAAAAAATACAAATAGTTTTTTTAACAGATGTTTAATAATTTTTGTTTTGTATCTTCGGGAAATATTTTGGTAAGGGGCAGTAATTAACGTATTGTTGTTTGTTGTATTGTAATCAAAATAAGAGCAGGTTTTCTGTCGAAAGTAACATTTCTGATAAAAAAGGGGTTGTTTTAATCGTCTGACTGCATAAATAAAACCATCTACGCATATTGGTATTTTTTTCCTTTTTGCGTCACCACCACATGATTAACATTCATATGTAGCACAGCCCTTTCATTTTATCAGCATTTCAACGTTTGAATTAAGTGATGTATTTTAAAATATTTTACCCTCGAGCATCACTGAAGAGATATTAATTGTTGAAATGCGCATCTGGTTCAGTAAAATTTGCACTGTTAACTTTATATCAGTAATCAAAAACATTTTTGATTAATGACATAAGAAACTTATGACATTATAACTTAAACAAACATTGTATTAGGCCTGTCTGGAAAACAGAAATTATTTTCAAATGATGAAACTTTTGCGGAATCAGTTACTTAGAGCAGATGAACGGTAAATAAAAAATGAAAAAAAATGTGTATGCATGATTTTACTGCGAACTTTACAAAATTCATCATTGTGAACAATTCGACGTTTAATGAAAATGATATGTAACCATGACAGTATATCTAAATAAAATATCTTAAACTGTTAAGTTTGTCCTAATCCTTATGATAAACGCCTTATTATGATAAATTTTTGTACTTTCATCAGGCCAAAACTTATCAAATATATCACAATTTATGGTATAAACTATTATTTTAATTTTCACTTCTTTCCTAAATTATACTCATTGGTAGGACCTGTTATCAAAATCCTTGGTAAGATACAATTAGTTCTTCCAAGACAGTTTAAGAAGCAAAATGCTCAACCAACCCTAAAACCACACATAAATGTTCTTTTTTCCTTATACAAATCTAAAAACTATAACGGCGTAAGTTACTTAGCCAGATAAACTGGATTTTCAAGATAATTAAATTTTGATTACCCCTTTTGTGTGATGTCTTAAGAGTGTGCATGATAATAATATATTACGGAATAGAAATAATCTGTAACGTTTTCTGAAACACGTCTTTCATAATGCTTGCTACCTCTTCCGTTTTGCAGCATCATTACTGTCCCTTATATTGCTCAAATTAAATAAAGCCTCTGTTAATTGAGTTTTTACTTTCATCCTACTTGCTGGTGTATAACCATGAACACATTCATGCAATAAGTGCTGCAGGTCCCAGTCATCATTGGCATAGTTTGGCATGTCATGTAGAAGGCCTCGCATTAAACCTAGAGATTGCTCATTCACATATTCAGAGATGATGATTCTGCATGCTGCATAGTAGTTGTGATCAGAGTTTACATGTGTACACAAATCGTCTCGAGAAAATCTAAAACAATTCTTTCTGTAACAATGAACAAAAGAACTTTGATGGACCTCATACCAGTCTTTCCTTGGTTTTGCTGTAAAACAAAATAAACAAATCAATTCAAATGATATTTGTTGAGAAACACACGAGCTTTAACGCGTGCGGACGTTGATAGGGGTCGTTAGAGAAATTACTTAAATGTAGTTTATTATTCAGTTGTTACTCTGTACCTTACGCAATACATATATACCTCTTATAAATTTTCTTTTCTTCACAATGATATGCTTTTTTGAATTCCTTTTTCTGGAACATAGGTCACATTTGTATGATTAGAAAATCGTAAACTTTCTGAAATGGCATTGATGAAATTGGTTAGAAACCGCAAAGCAAAAAGGAATGATAAAATTCGCATGTGCTCAATATTCCTTATAACAGAAAAAGACATAGTTATAAGACTGTTAGACTGTTTCCTATATAAAAGTAAATAATGATAACCATCCATCATTTCAAGATTAAGATCAACAAACTTGTGTAAGTAGTGATGCACATATTGTTTCGTTAAAACAAAAATTCTCAGCTACCCATATTGTTTAACTTTGACCGACACACATTATTAAAAATGAGTTAAGAGTTCCACGGAATCATGTGATTGCAGCTATCAGTGAGAAAGTGTTATGTTTACTGACAGTAAATTACAGAAAAAATTAAACTTCTTCAGATGGTTATTCCTGCTGATTAAGAAGCTTCTGTCCAATTTATGTAACAGTCCTATAACATATCCGTATCTGTGTGTAAATGTTAATAGTAAACAACTAAGTCAACCTATCTATAAATCTATAAATCAATGATAAAGCTTCTTTCTAAGTTTCACAAAATTCCACAACGTGTTGACAGACTTATTGGTGTCAAAAAACTTAATCCACAAGCTGTCTCTAAAAAAAAATATACTTATTCGTTTATCAGTAAAACACGCAAGAATGAGAATTTTTTTTAAAGATACTGTTCTTTAATCATGAAGAAGTCTCTGTCGCATAAATCTAAATGTTGATTAAAACACTGACAACGTAGAAGAAGAAATAAAGAATCGCTCTGTCTGTTTTCGTCGAAGGCAGCAAATTGGGAAATCAATAAATCTATCATGAAGCATCTATTGACCAGATATAAGGCCTTATGCTACCGTCGCAGCTGATATGAGAGCATGAATGATAATGTGACTCAAATGAAAGATGATTTATATTAATCTATATTTGAGTATAAGGCCTACCTCTGGCAATAGCATCTCTGTCAACAACTATGATATCCTCTAAATCTACAACGGTGACTTTCCCTGCGCTATCAACGACTAAATTGTCAAGGCTTAAATCAGTCCAGTACAATACAAACTGGTTCCCTTCATTGTTCAACTTATCAGCTATCTTCATTATCTGATATGCAATATCAGCCTGAAATTATACCAAAATGTATAAATGAGCTTGTGTAACCTTCATAAGACATCTCAACCGCTTTTCACATTTAAAATAATAGCAATTTTAGAAGTGGGTACATATGTAAAACCAGCTTTAAAATTTTCCCCTTTCAAAGAAACCAAGAACACTTTGACGAACGTAGTCTGTAGATACAGTTTTTTCTGGACGTCACGAACAAATCTATTGAACTTTTAAATACTACATTGTATCTTCATTACATGAAGTAGATTACTTGAAATTTGAATATCATATTTCTTCCTCAACATTTTTTTTAATTTGAGCAGTAATTCAGAGGTCTTTTGTATATTTGCAAAAGTTTGTTAAAGATTTCGTGATGAAATGATAAAAGACTTTTTTCAGACAAAATGTTGCTATGTGAAGAGTGACACGCACTCCAAGAACACATACATCATAAATGATATCATTCAAATGCATTTATTTCTATTTACAAAATATATGTCGCGGATAGGTGATTGATATTTTAACAAACATGCAGTCTGTGGGTACTAATTCTCGTGTCACTCAATAACTATGCATCCTATATATTCAGGTGAACCTGGCTTTAACAACCAACTGAAACTAGAAGGTCTTCATTATATTTTTTTCTTGAAAAGACTCAAATGGACGACTTCAAATTAGATAACAGTAGTTCGCCGATGTTCAAATCTCATAAATCAATTAAGTAGATACAAATCAAAGCAAAAAACAAAAACTGAAGGAATCGCATGAACTCCAAAAGAAGAGAAACTGGTGCGTCGACGGATAAAGTGTATATTTTGGTTTTCTTTGAAGCCAAACAAAAATATGTGCTAAGGGTTTTCTCCTTAAGAAAAAAATTTAAAGGTGTATATATATATATATACAAGTCTAAATTGAAAACAACGTTCAAACCTATGATTGCGTTGGATAAAAACAGCATTTTTTATACGTGTGCATGCAAAACAAATTTCTTGTCTGAGGGGTCTTAATACAGCACAAACAACATTTTCCAAAAGACCAAAAAAGTGAAAAAGTATATTTTAACAAAACGCATTTGACTAACAGGTCGAACAACAAATGTTCTTAAACCCTGCTGACTGCCATTGGCGATATATATATATATATATATATATATATATATATATATATACATACATAAGGTAAGTAAAGACCTTTCAACAAAACCTGTAACAAATAAGGAGATGTGGTATGATTGCCAATTAGACAACTATCCACCAGAGACCAAACGACGAAGATGTTAGCAGCTATATGGCACCGCATACCCTGCAACACTCACTGTAAGGTAGGTTTTTATTATATTGATAATGACGTAGAAAAACCATAAACAGAAAAATTATTTATTTGTGGAAAATTGCTTTCGTCATTTTTTTATTGGGCATATGTACCTTACGTTGCTTTCTATCTTATTTTTTTCAATGTAAAATTCGCCAAAATAGTATTGTGAAATATCTTAAATTAAAGAAACGTTGACATAAAAGGCCTTTTTAAAAAAAAAAAATTTTCCAAATGTGTGTACCAAAAAAAAAATGACATTTCAATTAGTTTGGCTCCGGTTCTCACCTAAACAAGCATTAGTTGTATATAAAGAGATAAATATAAATTACATTAAGCTGTGTAACCCCATATACTAGCATCTGTTATGCAGGGGTGGAATAAGATATAATAAAACGTACATGTACAATATTTAGATAGTTACACATTAAATTCACGAGAAATTGCTAATTTTTATACGCAGGTCAAGGTAGCTAAAAATGCAAACAGACCAAAACTGGCCAATACAAATCAGCAATTGTAAATTTACTCTTTTGTGAAAAGGTTCAGAAAAGAAGTTATGTAGTGGCTCTCCTGCATGGCTGACAGCTATATACCTTCCACATGCACCATAGTATTTTGGGAATGACCATCCTTCTTCAGCTGGAAACGTCTAGAAATAAAACAATAAATTGCCGAAGCGACTGAAAAATATCATAATCTCTTCGTGGTTGGTGATGAAATGTATATACATATATATATATATATATGTATATATATATATATATATATATATATGAACAAGTCTAAATTGAAAACAACGTTCAAACCTATGATTGCGTTGGATAAAAACAGCAATATTTATACGTGTGCAAATTTCTTGGTAGACGGGTCTAACCACAGCACAAACAACATTTTCCAAAAGACCAAAAAAGTGAAAAAGTATATTTTAACAAAACGCATTTGACTAGCAGGTCGAACAACGGATGTTCTTAAACTCTGCATGGCGATTGCCAAATAAACGGATCACCAGATGTAACAAAATAGATCTTTAATTATTAATTTAATACCAAACAGAAAACAATAAACTTGCGGAAAAGATGGTTTACTGCAAACATGAGGTGCAAAAATTTGTACGCCATATCCGGATTTCGACAATTAATGTCTCTTCAGTGGTGTTAGGAATCGAAACGGTATTTGGAAGGCCATATAATTTACCTCAATTAAGGATTGTCTCTTGAATTTTGAAGAATCGAAATAGGATGAACGGATTATATAAACCCGAACGAAAAAATATAAACAAGTCTAAATTGAAAACAACAGAAAATTGTATCAATCTTGCATTTCATTGAATATGTTAAAACAGTATTGAATCTTTAATGTCATATGGTTGATATAAACACATTTAAACCAATAAATCACGCCGATAATTATTCCGACTTCTGTCAATAAACTTTTACTTATTTTGTGTTGTTGTTCTCAGTCTTAAGTTTTCTTTTTATGTTTTGTATACAATTGTTTGTCTTTTGGTCTTTTAATTTTATTTTCCATCCATGGCATTGTCAGTTTGATTTCGCCTTATTAGTGTTTGCCCTTTGGTAGTTTCATTCTCTCTTTTAATGACGGATGTTAAAAAAATTGTTTTCCTTTTCATACATGTTTTGTTGATAATGTTAAATCATTTGGCCTGGTGTATTTTCTTCTTGCATCTACAATCATTATATACTACCTGAAGCATTAATGGTTCTGCATTTATCAGAGATGTACCATATATCTGTAATTTGTCCCTGGTATTCAACATGCTTCTGGCAGGTATTAATCTCTCTTTGTAGTATGACAGTACTCTGTCTATCAAACTATATGTCGGACATGCAAACATTTGATTCATTTCCTCTAAATGCTTTGGTAGTAAACCTTTTCTTACGATTTCATCTCCAGTGTTTGTGATATGTAAAATCCTGGCAACATCACAACCTTTGGGTCTGTTAGCATCCTTACATATTTTTTCATCCACATTCTCAAATTCTTTATTATGCCCTAATTTTTTAATGATGATTTGTTCTTGGTTATCTAAATGTCTAGCTGTATGTACATTTTTTATGTTTATAATATCAAACAGTCGAACTTTTGACCATCCAGTAAAATAAATCTTTTCATTTTTCATGTTTATACACATACTATGTCCAAAACATGCAGGGCATTTGCCTATTTCTAGAAATGTGTCTGTTTTCAAATGATTGATATTTAATGACCATACTAGATTGCCATAAACATAAACAGACACAAACATCATTAAAACCATAAAACATTTGATTTTTAGTGGTAGTCTTTTCATTTTATTAACAGTTTCAGAACAACCATTTACATATTAGAAAATTTACGATATCTCCAATTATGGGGCAGCCGGACTCATACATATATCAAAACAGAATAATTATCTATAATCAGTTTGTTTCTTCCGTACTGCTGAAGTTTTGATCAAGCTTTTCTTGTTGTTTTTTTCTTGTTTTTACAATGCTAAAAAAAGGACTATTCTTTATCCATTTTTTTTTTCTGTCTCAATAAAAGAGGGACGAAAGATACCAGAGGGACAGTCAAACGCATAGATGGTCAAAATCTTTCATTATTTTTTTGATTGATTAATTGTTGTTTGTGTGACGGTCAGTGGAATATAGTTCTTGCATATTCTGGAAGAGTAGAAAAATAATGTATCAAATAAGTCATTGCTGGAATGGGATGAATGGCAAACATTTGTTAATCTGATGAAAAAATAAACCGGGTGTGTACGATCGAGCAGAAATGACACGTATAAATCCCTTCTAGCTATTTCGAAGAGCTCTCCAACAAAACATTAAAGTTAACGCCCGAATTTTATCGCGCCCCTCTGATGGATCTTACTGCCATTTCAAAGAAATAAGAACTCCAGTCTCCGGGGTACAATATCTTTACTCTTAGGTTGTAATTCATAAATGATACTTATGTAATGTGTCTTGAGACAAATACAAAGTTGGCACCACCAATCGATGATCCACTAAAACGCAGAGTTATTGAGAGGAAGCAAAATGTAATTTTTTGTCTTGTTTAATCTGTCTGTATTTCAAGTACATTCAAAATAGAATGCAAGACAAAGATAACATTTACTGAATGTTCTAACCCTACTAAATACGTTTCAATCCATAATTGCATAGTCGAGTTATCGCCCGAAAACATGATGACTACGAAAGAACTATATTATACCAAAAACTAATTTCTTCGAGTATTACGTATTTAGATATGAAAATTGTGAGTTTCAATATACAACTTTTTTCTTTAACCCTAGCTAACCTTTTAGGTCTAGTTGCACATGCACAATAATAATGCTATTGTTTTAAAAGTTTTAACTATAGAGATCTTATCAATATCTATCTCAATCTATCATTTGTTATATATAAATGCTTCCTCTAGAACCTTATATAGAAACCAAATTTTGAGCTCTTTGTTTTTTAAACAGGAATAACTGTGACTCTACCTTCCTAGTCCTTTCTGTATAAAAGCAAAATAAAAATTGGGATTTCTATATGCAGGTGTTATCTAAACCTTTGATCTGTTACCTGAAATTCGATAGCGTTTCTGTCTTATCGTATAATATCCATCTATTTTAGTCATTTTGAATCAACAATAGAAACTAAAGTTATCATCCTGGAATGTCTATTTGTAGTATAAGCGGCTTTGAATTTTGACTTTACTATCTCAATTCTAATAGGCATTTTCCCCTTTCCAACGATCTGAATAATTTTTATTCCCATTATAAAGCGAGAGAAAGTGATGTTATCATCAAGACATCATTTTTGCAGACCCATTGACAGACGAACGGAAAAAGCGACGATTGTGTTTTGCTCCAAATTTGTTTTTTGGCAGCTTCTAAAACAGCAGAAAGTTCTTATCTTCATTAAAACTAGATCATTTGATAGTCATATTTAGAATCCATATAGGCCAGATATAATAAGAAGGCGGTGTGTTCTATACGTCAATGAGACAGATAACCAACGACATATAGAGGGCAACCTACGTTCTTCCAGCCTTAGGGATAACTGTTAACTGTGATGTGTCGTACAAGTGGGTGAAAGATGTTGAAACTCAAAGAGGGATTTCGTTACCATAAACTACTTAAAACCTTTACTAAATTCTTCAATAACTACAAAGATTTGGTTTGGAAGTTTGGCTGTATCTGTCGAAAACTTATTTCAAACGGGATAGCACATCCTAATTTTTACGAAGATATTGTTTACCGAGCCCGGAAATTTAGATATGATGCGGGTAAACTTATCGATCCTTTTAATAACTTTAATCTAAACGGTTACCAATTCAACACTGTGGTTAGATCTTTGAATATTGTTTTTCTTGGTATAAATATTGATTTTGCTATCAGTAAATTAAAATCAAATTAAATATTAGTGTTATATACATATGCACATTCATGGCTCTACAATTTGTCGAAACCTGTATCTTGTCATTGCACAAGGTCATGTTTTTCTCCGACTGTTTATTACGTCTTTACACTAAATCCATTGGATGTTGGATGTGTACTGGTTGATTTTTAAGTCTTAGCTGCATAATTTTTTTATTGGCTTTGGACCAGCTGTCAGTAACTGCAAGTACTCTCAGATCTACACTTTATGTCTTTTTTGTTGTGGGTATGTATAAATACCCTACCACGTCAGGTATGTGTTTTATGTTTTTTCTGCTTTGTATCGATCTGATGAGTTAAGCCCTTTTCAACTGATTTTATAGTCTGTTCTTATGTTGTACTGATACACCACTGTCCAAGGTAAGGGAGTGGGTTTTGACGCCAACAAACTAGTTTAACCCCGCCACATTCTGTATGTGCCTGTCCAAAGTCAGGAGCCTTTGTTTGTTGATGTTGATCCTATTTGTTTTCGTTCATTGTTTTGTACATAAATTAGGCCGTTAAATTTCTCGTTTGAATTGTTTTATATTTGTCATTTCGGGGCCTTTTATAGCTGCCTATGTGGTATGTTTTTTGTTTTGCTCATTGTTGAAGGCCGTACGGTGACCTATAGCTATAAATGTTTATGTCATTTGGTCTCCGGTGGAGAGTTGTATCATTGACAATCATACCACATCTTCTTATTTTATATTGAAGTTATTCCTTTCACCATCAGCTCCATGTCTCCAGAGAATTGTAAAAACACAATTAGTCATTTTCTTTGGAATAACGTGACCATAATAAATGATTCGGGTTTAGATTTATGTTAAAGTCACATGTATATTATAAACAATACAATACAACAATCAAATTTGGAGAAGTGTAAATCAAGGAGACAATAGTGTACCGATGTTCAAATCTCGTATACCGAATAAGAAGAGACAAATCAAGGTTATGTATTAACTGAGATATGTAAACGCCATACAACTGAGCAGCGGGTATGTTACTGCTGAGATATGGGAAGTTGAAATTATTACGTTTGTCATAGATTCAATTTTTAAGTCTTCCCTCTGTGTCACATATCGAGAGAAATATCAAGATATGGTGCATAGGTTTTACTTTCGGTAGAATCCTTAATATCGAGTCAACTAGAATATATATAGGAGACTTAAGCACTCATTCAAACGAAAGTTATTGAGCAGTTGAGTAAGAGGACATCTTCAATATATCTGAAAGTGAAATTAACGAACTTTTCTAGATACAACTTCGGTTGTTGTTGTTTTTTTTGTTTTGTTTTTTTTTGTCTTTGAGAAGGTTCTGTATGAAATCTACCTAACATATCTTTGTTAGTTGTTATTTTTTTGCGGTGAATAGCCTAAACAACTAATATGATTGTATGCAATTTATATTTCATAAATTCAGCTGTAAAGGTTTATCTGCACTTTTTTTGTAGTTACAGGTGTCAAAATAAACTAACTTACGAACGTTAAGTAAAATCTTTGAGACGTCCCATATCCCTCAGGTAACAATTGTATTGTACTGTATTGTATTGATTGATAAGGACAATTGATAAGGACAATAGCCTAGGTATATGAACAACAAAAAGTGATTTAAACAGTGTAACTGCGCGTAGAGTATCAAATAACATTCAGATATTTGTTTACTTTTGAAAATGTCTTCGGTCATGTCTGTAGGGATGAAAACATTAAATTCCAGAAGTTTTTAATTTTCTGGAACTTTACATGCTTTTATTTTTATATATACTTGTATAGGTCTTGCTTGAATTAAAAACGTTTGCAGGTTTACACATTTGTCTATACGCAGAAAAATTGTGGGGTACTAGCACGACCATTAATACAAAAAGGTTATCTTTAACAACATATACCATCTATATAATATATATTCTTATAGAATGGAGAAATAAGCTGTCTGAAAAGTTGCCCTCTATATACCCTAAGATGAGACACGAAACAAAATTATACAATCATCGTTCCTAAGGCATTATTTACGTTTTGAACATTTAAACTAAATTGTACTGTGCGCCTGTATCCCTACATTAATAAAGTTTCATGCACCTTCAGGATCGTCATTCTGTAGGGTAGTCAAGAAATAATTTATGTTCCATAGGTACGTTATCTCAATTCCCGTACGACTGAAGGGAGGGTGACCAACTAATTAGATTTTAATTTCGCGAATATTACGTGCAGTATAGAATTAAACTTTTTTCACCCATTCGCTCAACAAGTGTTGAAATGTCGATACCTACATTTTGTCACGTGGTGATGGAATTTACATGAGAGATATAACTTACTACGTGTCTCGGCAGAACTCCATACACTATTGCATCTCCCGTAATTAGGTACCCGATATCTGACGAAGTAACAACTTTGACAACAAAGAATAGTGGTGGAATGAATAAAATAAGTGAGAAGGGTTCTGTCCGTAATCAAGTCTTTATGATTATTGATTTGAAATTTTAGTCTAGATCTATACAGTGCATACACATTAATTAAAACTAAATTCTAACGTAAAGATATAATTATGTGGGATTCGCTCGGAAGGCCACTCCAATCAAATTATGGTAGAGTGAGTAGCTGACACATCCAGTACCCCCACCCGTTTCGTATATTTCAAATAAAGAGCTACACCATGAGCGCATGATACGCACGTCGCTCTTTCAAAGAATTAAGTTCCATAACTCCTCAATGTCATATCCGAAAACTGGAAAATCCCCCCTTTTTTATGAATAAAATCCCACAACTCGGAAACGTAAAATCTAAAATTTATAAAAATCGAAAGGGAGCTTACGTCAATACATATAAACAATTCACCAAAATTTCATGAAAACTGCCCAAAGCATTTTTGAGTTTTTGTCCGAAAACTGGAAAATTCACCTTTTTTAACGAATAAAACCCCATAACTCGGAAACGTAAAATCTAAATTTATAAAAATCGAAAGGGATCTCACATCAATAGATATGAACACTTCACCAACATTTCATGCAAATTGCTAAACGCGTTCATGTTTGAGTTATTGTCCGACATGTTGACGACGGACGGACAGTGGTATACCATAATACGTCCCGTAAACGGGCGTATAAAAATAAAATACAAAAAATAAATATACCTATAGCTGATCAAATATCTGATGCATTTACGACTGTGGTTTCAATAGCATCTGTGATAAAACGGACATCTGATCAGTTTCAGATACTTATGATTCCATCAGTAACCTTGTCATATATTCCATTTCAATTTCTCGAACTTATATATCAAGAAGCTTGAAATAGCGACCTATTCCAGTGGCTAATCCATACCACTCATTACATAGTAATTGAATCCCCCCCTCGATGGATTCGTTGTTTGTCTGGTTTTTGTTAATGCTATGTTGATAACAACTACATTCACATATGTGCTGTCATGTTAGCGAAGCCAAATGTTTTTTGAAGATCCTTTATGCATTGTTTTGTTGTTGTTTTTTGTGATTACTATCGTCTACAAAACTCATCAGTGACGTTCGAATCGAAAAAAATTAAAAGAAAGTTGATGAAAATTGTTTTTGTTTCTAAAACAAGAAATGCAAGCTATATATGAATCAAAGCAACAAAAAAATCGAAAGAAAACTCATTTTCTTTAATTGATATTTTGCAAACTGTATTTCTAAAAAGAGAAACGAAATCATTTCGCTCTTAGGGCAAGACACATATTGCAAGATTAGAAACTGAAATTAAATCATGTACATTGCAAACTCCAATCGGAATTTATATATATTATATTGAAAACTAGAAGAAAATAAAAATTTTGCAATTTTGCAACTTTTCCATTTAAAAAGGGGCATAACTCTAGAACGGTTAAAGTTACCACCAAAATTCAAACTTGATCTGTGTTTTGTGGTAATAAGCATTGTGTATAAGTTTCATAACATTTGGTTGAGGCAAACTTAAGTTAGGAGAACGGTAACTAAAAATTTTGCAATTTGTCCATTTATAAAGGGGCATAACTCTAGAACGGTTAAAGTAACGCCACCAAAATTCAAACTTGATCTGTGCTACGGCGGGGGCATAAAAAAAAGAAGATACTAAGTGGGCCATCAAAAAAATTCTTAGGCCAAGGAAAAACAAGACAACACCACTGACAGCGAAGAACGAAGAATAATGACAAAAATGCAATATCTGAAGTCTACAAACCACTAAACTGTATGAGTTCGCAACAAGAAACACACATCACACTAGGTCCGAGTACACAGTTATTTCGTAGTGCATTTCTTTTAGACAATAAATGAAAATTAAAAAAATCCCACCTGCGCTTTCTCAATAATATTTTTACAGTGTGTTGTACTACTTTTGGGACAAGTTATATCAAAATTATAGAAAACTTCATCGGCTCTAACTCAAAATATGGACAATTTTATGTTAAGGGGGTCTTCAAATCTTTTGACAGCTTCCGAAGTGCTAATTTTTAACATTTTTCAGCTGGACCAAATCACTACTTTACTTTAAAATTCATGACCCAAATTTTTTTACAGTGTCATTTCACCCCCCTACTTGCTATTTGAGTCATAAAACATGGAGAAATAAATTTGGAAGGGGTATAAAAAAAATTAGCAAGTAACACACTGTCCACACTAGGGACTATATTCGTGGAATCAAATGACGATAACTGTGTACTCGGACCACTAGGGTGAAATGAGGTATGTCAATCGAGGAAAAAAAGACAAAATTGTGGTTACAACAATTCATATTTGATTCAATACAGACAAACAGATTCATGAGTAACTGTTTTCTCCATTAGTTCTTAATTAGTTCTTAATAAAAGATTGACAGGTTATTAAAGTAGTTCATATTTCTCCCTCAATTCCAGGGTAAAAGTATAAATAAACCGTTGACAGAGATAGCTAGGTATCATCTGTACATTTTTTTTTTTTGTATAATGCAAATGTTGAAAATAAAACGGAAGTATTTAAACATGTACACTATGTAAAACACTGATATGCAGAGAGAAATAACCTCAATGGAAACGAACATTGCCAATGCTTATAAAAAAACATATGGAATACCATTGACTTATCATAAGTGGCATCCTTTAAAATTACTTAAACACGAATTTGAACAGGTAAACTATGCAAAAATGAATGAGAATAAAAGGCAATGAATAATGATGATGGGGCGGGACCATATAACCTACATGGGAATGAGACTTGCAATACAAGCAAATACAACTACATACCAAATACCATTGACTTAACATAAGTGGTCTAAAACTGTCCAGTCTATGTTTTTGTTTGATGTTTTTCTGCTTTGTATCGATCTGATGAGTTGAGCCTTTTTCAAATGATTTTATAGTTTGTTCTTATGTTGTGCTGTTACACTATTACTACTAGTGGTTCCCAATAAATTAACCTATTCATAAACTTATACACTGTTGATGCCACTGTCGCCAGAAACAGCATGCCTAAAGTCCGATTTATACTCTAAAATTCAGCCACTGCTGGGATGTTACTACATAGAAATGGACAGTTCACAATAAGAAAGCTGAAATCATCCCCTTTGATGTAAGGTAAGATATGAACCAAACTTACCTGTATAAACAATGTCACCAAACTTTGAATTATTTAGAGCGAGGACATCATCTATATAGTGGCATTAACATATAATGATAGTTTTTATCATTCTTCCTTAGAAGCTAATACAATATGTCTGCCTTGTATGAATAAAGGGACAAGTTGACAAGAAGAGAAGCACAGTTGGTTCCCATATGAATACTGATTATTTGTTGAACAAATATGTTGTCTATGAAATAATCAAGCATTTTGATGAAGTCAGTCTCAGAATTATTTTATTTCATAAATCAGCCATTGTTTACAAAGTATGATTTATCCCTTCCTAAAACAAGATATTTGTATATACGTTGTATCTAATAATATAGTTTTCTTTACAAGTATGTTTATACACATACACATCAGTTTTTAACTTGAACATCTGAGTTTATATCATCAATCAATTGATTGACATATGAGCATGGATATAACTAATAATGTTCACCTCAATGCTATTGTTTGTACTTTTAAAGGTAGGTATAAAGCTTGCAATATACAGCTAATAAACCAGTGACATAATTGTTTTGGTTGCATTTCATGCAATTTTTATCCCAAAATTGATGTCAAAGACAGTATTATATGCAGAATAGAAACTTAAGACCATACACAGTTTTTCCACTAACAAATGGATGGTTAAATTTATTTGCTTTTAGAAACATGAAATCTAATATAATAAGTAAACCCATCGCCACCACATCATTGAAATAAATATATATGTCACATCAGTCATCTGTTATATCATCAAATTGATGAAATATGACAACTTTGGTGTAGTCAATGCATAAATTGATAACTTTAACAAAGAGAGATTAAATCAGGGTATTACGACTTGAACAGGCATAATGTTATGTCTGGTTGAAGTAGAGCCAAGATGTTCACAAAGTATTCTGCAAATGCTGATACATAATTTGACATATCTTAATGGGAGAATCAGCAGCTTAGAGCAATTCCAAAGATGTTTAATATAAACAACATTTAAGTTTTTAAATCATCATAGTCAACACTTTATCATTTAATGAAACTATATACAACCATGACAGTACACTTCTAAAAATTTCTTTTTTCATTATCTTTTGGTTAGCTCTTTATTTTGATCAATCTCATGAAGCCAAAATACACCAATTTATGTCAATTGATAACATGAACCATGTCATTAATTCTTGTGGCTTTGATCAATTAAAAAATAACATTCTTAAAATCTTTATTATTGTAGGTATAACATATTTCCTTAAACGTATATTATTAATCTAAAAAAACATACTGTTCTCAATAGACTGAAAATAAACTAACATGTATACACTTTCGCCATTGTTATGCATTACAAAATTTTATAGCTCATTTCTTAATTGTTATAATTAATTTAAACAAGAAATTTAATAATAGTAAAAAGGTATTAACAAAATACTGAACTCCAAGGTAATTTTTAAGAGGAAGTTTATAAAACCTGACAAAAAATAGAATCTACTTCTATTAAAACTTAATATATTTAGTTGTTACAAGTCAATAATTAAGCTACAATATATTCAAAAATATTATCCCAAAATCACACATATTTGTTTTCATAAAAATAAAATCTGTACACAAACTTAAAAAAAAACTTCAGTAATTTTGCCAGGTAAACTTTGAAACACCTCTTGATTATCTCTTTGTGTGAGGCTCTTAAGTGTGTATAATAGTTACAGTTACTGGGAATATAAAGAGATTATTTTAAACACTTCTTAATTTATTCATGCAGCCTCTTCCCTTTTGCAGCATCATTTTTGTCCTTAACATTGCGTAAATTAAACAAAGCCTCAGTTAATTGAGTTTTGATTTTTATCCTACTCTCTGGTGTAGAACCATGAACACATTCATGCAATAAGTGTGGTAGGTCCCAGTCATCTTTTGCATAGTTTGGCATGTCATGTAGAAGACCTCCCATTAAACCAAGAGATGGTTCATTTGCATATTCAGAAAGGATATTTCGGCATGCTGCAAAGTAGTTGTGATCAGAGTTTACATGTGTACACAAATCGTCAGGAGAAAATGTTAAACAGTTCTTTCCATTACAGTCATCAAATGAACTTTGGTGCAGTTCATTCCAGTCTTTTCTTGGTTTTGCTGTAAAAAGAAATGAAGGTTATTAATTAAGATGATACTTACTCTATTAGCTATTTATTGTCATCCGATGTTAAAAATAAGTTTTTTTGTTTTGTGTCATACAGTTATACTAGTTTAAGACCTAATTTGTGTGACAGCTGACCATCTAAATTCCTAGATACATGCTTGTTTGACATTCTACTATAAAACAATGTTTTATATAATTTTCTTCCAACAAAATTTTAAAAAACAAGGATTTGACAAACAAGTCTTTTTATTGAGCACTTATATGAACAATTTTGTATTAAATTGTTTCCAACATTGTGATATATATTCAATTCAGGGCACTGAAGTTTAATGAATTTTTTTTTGTTCTGCAAGTATTCAGTATCTGTAAGAGGGGTTGATTCTGAGTTAAATTAATTATCAAAATAAAATCATCCCAATAATATATATACACATTTCAAATTCATATAAACATGTTGCAAATAAAAAAAAAATTTAAATTGAAATTAGTAGGAGTTGAGCTTATAAAGGGTGTAATGTGTAAGAAATCAAAGTAATTGAGTGCTGGAAAAGCAGATTATGTCTATTAAATTTATCTGTGACTTTTAGAATTCCATCCTTATGTGATGAAATAACTTCTGGTAAAAGACTATATTGATCAAATTCAAATAATAAACTCCATAATGAAAAACCTTTACCAAATGGATATTAACAATTTAAATTTTTTAATTTAACCTTTTATCTAATGATGCAAATTTTTTTTTTTTTTTAAATTCGAACGTTAACTTATTTACCCCTTTTTAAACATGTACAGGATTAGATTCTTAATCACATGTCATGAAATAATGCAATAGCAAGTTATATCGTTAAGGCGATTGTTAGTATTATTAAACATCTTTTTAAAGTTCCTTGAAAAAAACGCAAAAATAGATAGAAATGGTCTTTTAAAAGCACATTACTCCTGTCAGGAGTCCGTTGTCAATTTCAACCCTACCACTAAGTAGTAGATCTTGTGTTACTGACCATTTTTGCTGTTAAAAGCTTCTTCTTTATCTATTATGATAATGTTTTTAAGGTAGCAGTTAGAATCAACAATAACGTAATGGCAATAACTCTTAAAAGAAGTCAATTGAAAATATCAATTATGTTAACTTGTTTACAGATCTTCATTTTTTCCTGTTAACAGTTTTTCTCAAGTTATAATAATTTTAAAGAAAATAGAAAACAAAAGCCATATGGATAAATATAGGTTTTTTTAGGGGCAATAACTCCTACAGGAAGTGGGAATGATCTTATGTTTTAGAATGGCCAACAGTTCCTGCTCCATAAGTGATACCTATCCTGTTACTAATGCTGACAAGCCATTTAAGCTGATAAGTTTAAACTTAATATTCCAAAGGGGGATTTTCTACAGAAAAGTTTGGACTGAGAGTGTCAATATGCAAATGAATCAATGGGCCTAAGGATTGTTTGTCTAAGAATGTTATAAATAATGATAATTGTCTGGTTATTATTACACATTTCAGTTAAAAAAAAACCAGCTTAACCTGGAAGGTCAATACTACATGAAGTACTGACAAATAATTGGGTCATTAAAAAGATATGGAAACATCCCTTAACAAAAATCACCCTTGGTTATAATCTCAGGTCAGATATGAAATTCTCGTTTGATACTGTAATAGGTAAGGAAAATGGAGAGTATTAATCAATGTAAACCTTATACATACTTCTGGCAATAGCCTCTCTGTCAACAACTATAATATCTTCCAAATCTATAACTGTTACTTTTCCTGAACTATCAACAACTAAATTTTCAAGGCTTAAATCTGTCCAGTACAACACAAATTGGTTCCCTTCATTATTTAGTTTATCAGCTATCTTCATTATCTGATATGCAATATCAGCCTGAAATATATGGCAAACTATAGCTTAAAACAAGGAAATGTTGCCTTCATTAGCATCTCAAGAGCTTTTTTTCTTGAAAGAAGATGTATAGTAAAATTTCTAAATGTGTTAACAATGAAAAACAATATTTCCATCAAATTACACCTGATTCTACTTCATACACCAAGTCTGACTAAAGAATTTTATTTTAGTGGTTGGACATGGTAACAAGTGTATGTTCATTTCAATAAAAAATTATAACAAGAATGTATACTTTTTTTTTTTGGTTGTATTTCAAAATACTGATTGACCAATATAATGTCACCTCAAAAAGTAATCAATTTCTATAAATGATAACAGTTGTTTTATTCAACAAAGCCTGTTTTTTCCATCTATAATCTGACTTAAATATGACTTGTAGAATCATTTCAATTGATATTTTTTGCAAAATCCAAG
Source organism: Mytilus californianus (assembly GCF_021869535.1). Taxonomy (NCBI): domain Eukaryota; kingdom Metazoa; phylum Mollusca; class Bivalvia; order Mytilida; family Mytilidae; genus Mytilus; species Mytilus californianus. The sequence goes on along the minus strand of NW_026262690.1, from coordinate 27,877,076 downwards.
GAACTTATTCACACAGGTTGAATTAGAACTATGTATCTTTCACATTGCTTCATTTTAAAATACAATGTGGATTTTGATGATGGCAAGTTATTTGAATTTGACATATTCCTCTCATTTTCAATTGACACTAACATCTCAGTTATTTATTGGTGTTGAGGCTCCTGTGTTCCAGATCACCTTCCTTTATTTTCTGAATATAAAACTTAAACTGACATCTAAGAAATATTGACTTCAAAGGATTTTTTCATCAATCAAATTTTATTAAAGTTGAAGTTTGTTCCAAAACTAAATTTCAAATTCAAAACTAAATTTCAAATTCAAGCATGCACTTATAAAGTCAAGTACTCACATGGAAGAAAATAATTTTTATCGTTTAATTACTAACTGGTGTGCAAACATTGAATATGAGGATATAAGATGAGGTTAGGTACCAGTTGACGATATTCAAAGTAGATATACATTGATACATCTTGATATCTATATCATTAAGCTTAATACAAAAATTTATGATAAAAGAGATGATTTTTCATTTCCTATCGTTAATTATCCATTTTTAGATGGTGACGTTCCCTTGTCACCATCTTATGGTGTTTATATATCTCAACTTGTACGATTCGCTCGTGTATGTAACAACGTATTAGATTTTAGCGAGAGAAATTTATGTATTACTGAAAAATTATTACACCAGGGTTTTCGATATCATAAACTAGTCAAAACATTTACTAAATTTTATCATCGGTATAAGGGCATCATTCGTAAATATAACTCAACATGCAGACATCTTATACGTTCGGGTATTTCACATCCAATCTTTTATGGTAATATTCTTTAAAAAGCACAAAAATGTCAGTATTCACCTCAAAAGCTAACAAAACCTTTAAACAGACTTATTAAGAAGGGATATAGTTACGATACTGTTGTCAGGTCATTAAAGATTGCATATTTTGGCTTTAATATTGATTCACTTATAGGGTCTTTGCATCGGAATTAAACATATTTATTCTAAAACCAGTTGTTGGCATGACACAGGTTATGTTCTTCTCATATATTTTATGATGGTATAATATTAAACCCCTAACAGGAGGGATTGTGCCTGATATTCATATGATGAAGACATAATCTTTCAATCAGTTTAATTGAGGTCTGGAGCTGGCATGTCAGTAACTGCTAGTAGTCTGTTGTTATTAATGTATTATTGTCATTTTGTTTATTTTCTTTTGTTTCCTATTCTGATATCGGACTCGGACTTCTCTTAAACTGAGTTTTACTGTGCGTACTGTTGTGCGTTTGTTTTTTCTACATTGGCTAGAGGTATAGGGGAGGGTTGAGATCTCAAAAAACATGTTTAACCCCGCCACATTTTTGCGCCTGTCCCAAGTCAGGAGCCTCTGGCCTTTGTTAGTCTTGTATCATTTTTAATTTTAGTTTCTTGTGTATAATTTGGAGTTTAGTATGACGTCCATTATCACTGAACTAGTATACATATTTGTTAAGGGGCCAGCTGAAGGATGCCTCTGGGTGCGGGAGTTTCTCGCTGCAATGAAGACCCATTGGTGGCCTTCAGCTGTTGTCTGCTCTATGGTCGGGTTGTTGTCTCTTTGACACATTCCCCATTTCCATTCTCAAGTTTATTATATTTCAGAGAAACTTTCCAACTAAATTCCCATAGTCACAGGATGGTTAAAAATGCAAACATGCCATCCTGGAACACTGCACTTATGTAATGGTTAATTTACCCTTTTTTGAAATGTTTCAGAAAAGAAGTTATGTAGTGGTTCTCCTTCGTGGCTGACAGCTATATACCTTCCACATGCACCATAGTACTTTGGAAATGGCCATCCTTCTTCAGCTGGGAATGTCTAGAAATAAAACAATGTTAAATATGCTAAGATAACTACAACAAAGGGCTAGTTAATTCATTTAATAAAAACCTATCATATGCAATTTAATTTAATAACTTTAATGACAAATCGTCATCTGCACTTTAGAAATAAGCAATTTCTTTGCCTCACAACTTTTAAAATAAAATAAATGTCTCTTGTGTAAATTATTTTGCCATAATACAAGGAATGAAACACCAATCACAATTTTTTTATTTCTTTTAATTTTAGAAGATATGATATATATAATAGAAAAACAAAGGATATGGGGTATCCATCCTTGACACGAAATCAGTACATTACAACTGAAATACAAAAAAAGAAACAGAACAGCGCTTTTATTGCAGTTCATCCACTCAAAGTCACAGTGAGGCCTTCAACACGGAGCAAAAAAACTCTCACCTCACTGCAAGTTAGTGACGGCCCCTAGCACCGGTTTGAGCGGAATTATTTGCAAAATAATTTGGATAGACTTTGTAAGATGTTACACCACCAAATTTGGCCCGGTCAATAAGAACATACTGGAAAGTAGTACATATTCAAAACAAAATAGTGCCTATGCAAAGGTGTAAATATCTAGGTAGAATATATTTTGGTAATTTAGGTATCAAATGAAAGGTGAAGGACTGGTGATCCTTGTAGAATATTCAGCAAAATACTTACTCTTGAAAATCAATCAAAGTAAAATCTACTTATCATATTTATTTGAGAAATAATGTGCATTTTCGACTTTTATTATAAGAGAGTTCTTTCAATTAAATTTCAATTAGAAAATATAGTTTAAAAACTTAAAATCAGTACTTTATGTTACTCAAACAGTATACATGGTATACATGGTACATGTATGTTTAGTAAACATATATTCTATCTGCAATTTATATGAAAATATCAAAAACTTATTATAAATCATATTGATACAAAAGATAACTTTGTGTCCATATCATGTTCCTCTAATTCCTTTAAAGTTTTGATTTCTTTAAATACAGAGGAATGGCAGGATTAAATAAAAAGACAATTATTTATCAAAGAATGAAGAATGTAAATAAAACATTGCATGCTTTGTTGGTAAAAACCTCTAGTGTTGGGAATCGGCTGGAAAATTATAATTGACCCATATTAAATAAAGAGCTGCGCCATGAGCGCATGATACGCCTGTCGCTTTTTCAAAGCATAAAGTACCATAACTCCTCAATGTAATATCAGAAATTTATAAAAAACTAAAGGGAGGTTATTTTAATAGATATAAACCAGTCACCAAAGTTTAATAAAAACTGCTCGAAGAACTAATGAATAAAACCCCATTACTTGGAAATGTAAAATTTAAAATTCATAAAAATCAATAGATATAAACAATTCACCAAAGTTTTATGAAAACTGCTCAAAGCATTTTTGAGTTATAATCTGAAAACTGAAAAATCGCCTTTTTTATTGAATAAAACCCCATAACTCGGAAACGTAAAATCTAAAATCCAAAAAAATTGAAAGGGAGCTCACATCAATAGATATAAACAGTTCACCAAAGTTTCATGAAAACTGCTCAAAGCATTTTTGAGTTATTGTCCAACATGTTGACTACAGACGGACAGACGGACGGACAACGGTATACCATAATACGTCCCGTAAACAGGCGTATAAAAATTGAACAGCATGCTCCTCTTCAATTTTTTATTTAAATTTGTTTTTAATTCATGTGCAAATGATGAAGAATTGAGTTATAAATATATATATATATATATATATACACATTTTTCCTGTTATAATACTTATGCATGCCATATACATAGATTGTTTTGAAGTAGAGTGTCCCAAACAGACAGATTTATAAATGCAAAGTACTGCAAACCTGTAAACCCTTTACCTAAAAAGGGAGTATATGTACAATTACAGGGAAGTTTCAAAAGATTTTCCTAAAACAATTACAATTAAGATATGTTTTACCGGTAATTGATTATTGAAAATTACAATCAATTATAGTAAATAAACTATAATCTGTTGAATTTGGATTATAATACATATAATAATAGATACCGGTAATTAGAACATGTAATTTTCCCTTTATGTCATTGTGTCCAAGATTATGTTATATTACCTGAAGCATTAATGGTTCTGCATTTATAAGACCTGTGGCATATATCTGTAATTTATCCCTGGTATATAACATGTTACTGGAAGGTGTTAATTTCTCTTTGTAGTATTTCAGTACTCTTTCTATCAAACTGTACGTTGGACAGGAGAACATGTGATTTATTTTCTCTAAATGTTTTGGTAGTAAAGCTTGTCTTCTGATGTCATCTCCAATGTTTGTGATATGTAAAATCCTGGCAACATCACAACCTTTGGGTCTGTTAGCATCCTTACATATTTTTTCATCCACATTCTCAAATTCTTTATTATGCCCTAATTTTTTAATAATGATTTGTTCTTGGTTATCTAAATGTCTAGCTGTATGTACATTTTTTATGTTAACAATATCTAATAATCTTATTTTTGACCATCCAGTAAAACGAATCCGATCATTTTTCAAGGCTACACAAATACTATGTCCAAAACATGCAGGGCATTTGTCCGTTTCCAGAAATGTGTCTGTATTCAAATGATTTGTGGTTAATGACAAGATTAGATTTCCATAAACATAAACAGACGCAAACATCATAAAAACCATAAAACATTTGATTTTGAATGGAAGTCTTTTAATCTTATTAGCAGTGTCAGAAACAACCATCTTTACATTAGAAAATGACGATTTACTGTTCCCAAACTTACGATTTCTCAAATTATGGGGCAACATGACTCATGTAAAGATATCAAATCTAATTCATTAATTAAAAATCAAATGCTTTTAATTCGTGCATACTGTTTTGATAATTTGGTTAAGCTTCCTCCTGGAATATACTATGTATACTTAATGGTATAATTATTCTTTTTCCATTGTCTTTTTGGTCACCTAAAATGTAAAGAATAGTAATAAATATATAACATATGTAAAAAAAACAACACCAGACACATTATTTCATGTATTTATACATGTTGAAAGTTAATAATAAAATTTGATAGAGGCTACTAGCCTTAACTTTAAAATGTTAAATTTAGTCAATCATATTGAAACTGATAGATTGATTGAATGTTGTATGGTTAATGTCCAGTGGCAAATATCATTAACAATATATACAATTAGTAGGTTCTGATATGTGGATTGATTGGGATAAAGGGTGTTAGTTTCAACTGCATCTGGAAAAAGAATACACACATGTGTGTAAGATGAAGGCAGAAATTTTGCATTGCAACAGGCCAACTATAGATTGGACAATAGAAAGTTGTTGCAAGAGATTTTTAACCTTTATTAAAACTAGCATACCGGTACATCATTGTCAGCTCCCTATCTCCTAACCTAAGCAAGCTATAAACATTTAACACACTATCCCTCCATATCTCCTCTAAATACTAAACTTCAGCAGAAATTGTAGACTGATATAAATGCAAAATCATCCCATTGATACTAAATATACATCATATAGGTAAAGATATCGATTTCAAAGACGTTATCTCAAATTTTTTTTATTAAATTTCCATAATTATAATACATCTTCATATACACGTATTATAGCACTGTTCATGCTGTTCTCCCCTAGACTGTTATAGCACCAGTTTCAAGTTTTCATATTTGAGCTCTGCTCTATTTAACAGAATACTGCGCTATTGTACCAGGCAACCACTGCATTTATTTAAATTTCAATTTCCTATGCTAACTTGTATAATTGCAATCACATGATCACATGCTTTGACCATCTCCTTCATTTCACCTGACGATGTCAAATACCAAGGGACCATTTCAATAATTTAAAGAACAAAATGAAATCAATCTGGATTTCTTTCATATTTTTATTTAAGATAATTAAACAGATGCACAAATTCTGTAAAAAGGGATGAAAAAAAAATCAATGTAAATTATTAAAATTATTCTCAAGCTTGTCTTACAATAAATTTTACAAAATATTTAATGTCCATTAAGGTGGCTGGGGTGTCTTCCTCCATCTTGAATTTTGAAGTAGCAGATAACAGTTGGTCTAGATCTTAATGAAATGTGCAAATTTTGAGAGTAGTATGTAATTCATGTGCAAGACTTTTAATGTTAATATAGAAAATTATGTATTTTATCATATTACGGCTGTATTTTCTAAAAAACACAATATTTTTGTTTGATTCATTTTTTTTCAACTTTGCCATAAAAGGGGATATAACTCAGATAAAGTAATTTTTATGATAGAAATTGTTGGTGAATTTACCTATTTTAATATGTAGCAAGAAAACAAGTCTGGTGACCCCATTTTTTCTTTTTCTTATCTGAAAGCATGTTATAAGAGCTATCTTCTCACATTTTATCTTAAAATTCTATGGTGTAGTTTTCTTCTTATCACACAAAATTGGATTTTCCATGCAGAATCTATACAAAATCTGACAATTTTGCACAACCTGTATTGTGAAAAAAAGTCCGGTGACCCATAATTTTTATTATATTTTGGAAAAAAGCATGATAAAAACTACATTTTGACTAATAAAAAAAAATTATATGAATCTTAATTAAGCACCCCCCCCCTCCCTCCCATCCACCTTAATGACTAAGCTTTTATGAAGCCTGGAAGATTATTTCTTAAACTTGTTTCTGTTGCTTTAAATGCAAAAAATTGTTTGGTTATGTTTATGAATGCAGTTATTTTGTAATTGTTTAAATACAACAGAATGCATTGATTACAAATGTTACATGAACATGGTGATGCAGAAAAGGAAATAGAAATAACAAAATTCTAGGAAGAAAGCTGTCTAGGATAATAATTTATTATTCAATCAAGTTTACAATACATATATTACATGATCATACATGTACCAACTTTTTTTTCAAATGAATAAAACTTGTAATTTTTTGAAACATTAACGCAGGCATGTGAGTGCCATGAAAAAATAGTTTCAATCCAATAAAAATGTGGGTGGGTGGAGTTAATAATTCTATTCTTGGGTTGCTTTTACATAAATTGGAAATATACATTGTACATGACATATGAATGTGTTGTGTGTTGACATCTTTAAAGAACCCAGGATGATGCTGCCATGCAGGAAATTAAACTGTCAATAGCCTGCCCTTAAAAGACATCATAATTCTTTGGTTAGGACTGCATTAATTAATTATAAGGCTGGTCTGTTGGGTCTTTCTAATTAGCAACAAGAAGACCAATTTAGCGTCAAGATGCAACAAGAAAACTTAAGACTCTAGAAATCTTACCATTAATTATTTCAAATAAAAAAATATAGAAACATGCATTAAAATCATGCATTACAGTGTTTTTTTTATATCTATATACATATATTCAACATGTTGAAGTGATTTAAATTTTTCAACATTTCAGTTTCACAGACATGACTGATAGTAAATTGAACATTTGTCAAAGAAAATAGGGAATGTGAATTTTTTGTTATTATCAGGGATAAATACAATGTATAAGATCATATATTTACTGGTTTTATCATAGTATATATGAATCAGTATTTATGTCGAGTCAGTATGGTCGAATACATGCATATGTATCTTCTCTTCAAAGGTTCAAATCAAATTACAAGTCAAAGTTAAGGATAGCTCATAATTTGTAAAATATAAACATATGTTCTAAAACACAAGTAAAAATTAATTGATATCAAACATGAACTTGTATAATAATGCAAAAAAAATGTGTATATTAGTAAGAGAAGCAGTCAAAAGTCAATGTATAAAATTTTATCATTCTTATTGAAAGGCAAAACATGTTATTTAGTGTAAGATATATCATAAATACATGAAATATAACTAGCAGTTAGAATAAACTTTCAAAATGTGTTATGCTTTATTATATTTCCAAATTTACTATTGTATTATTTCTATGCGATAGAAGACTTTCAAATTCGTTCATTTTCATACATTTCCTACTTCAAAATGCTTATGTTATTAAGTCACAGTAAGAACCAATGGTTCAATGACATATAATGTATGCTGATTGACCTCATTGTATCACAATATTACACCTATAGCTATTTGTCTGCCATTACTGGTCACCATAGACGTTCCCGTAAAATTTTGACGTCATAAAAGAAAATGTCTAACACAACAATGCAAAAGTGATTGTTGTAGGATGTCAAAAGTTTAAGTGTCACAGATTCCGCAATAGCAATAAGTTCTATAAAAACAACTAGAGATTATAATTAAAGTCTAAACTAAAAAACCTGTGATCAGTCTCACAAAAATCTTATGACTAAAGTTGATTGTACAAATGTTGTAAGTCATGAACAATTCAGTATATGAATATAGGTGTCAGACCACCAATTCACTCACTCCAATTTAGAGCGTATGTAAAAGTAGCCCTTCCCTGACAAAAATAGTGCTTTTGATGTCATTGTTTACTTAAACTAACCAACAAATTTGCAAAAATGAAACTGTTGATGAAAAAGAAATATTTTAGACCATTTTGAGACAAAATTTACTTGTCCATGAGTTTGCATTAAAAATTGAGGATTAATATGCACTCCATGGTATACTTATTTAAGATAACCAGAAAACCAGGGGTTATTTTTAATAGTAGTTACCTTCGGAACATTGGTATTTTGCTACAAGACTTTAAACCTGGGTTGAAAATTGGCATGCAGAAAGGTGATACATGTACAATTCAGGATATACCTGGCTTCTATGAAGTTGAATTTGGAGGTAAAATATTTAGAAAGCTGTGAAAATTGAAAAATTTGGTTGAAGAGATAGGGATTTTGAATTGGTGGTCTGACACCTTTAAAGCAAAAAGCGGTGAATCACAAAAATCATAAAAACAATTGATTTATATCTTAACTGATCATTTCAAATGCAGGTACCAACATTACAACATTTTTTTAGCAAAAAAAAAAACCACAACAATGTTATGAAGATTTCATGAAATTATTTGATTTTTACCTCATATATTATTGCATCATTCAATGTATTTGGCAGATACCATAGCCTAATGTAAAAACTGCATAAATTCACTCCAATCCCATAAATTGTCTGAAATGAAAATTTTCTACCTGAAATATTGTTGACTTATAGTAAATGAGAAATGTTTCATGACTATAACTGTATTATTGATCAATAAATGACCCATTACTGATAATTGATGAAAAAAAGGGGGGGGGGATATTCTTTAGCACTTCATTACCTTTGATTTCTTACTTAACTCATGGTAAAAGTATGACCCATTACTAATAATTGATGAAAAAAGGGGGGATATTCTTTAGCACTTCATTACCTTTGATGTTTTACTAAACTCATGGTAAAAGTTGTAAAAAGTCTTTAAAGCAGTAGGGCAAACAAGAAAAAATCAACCAAAATTGATCTTGATATTGAAAGTTTATGTTCCTGTAGTCAGAAATTGAATTTCAAGTATTTTCTGTTAAAATTATACAATATAGTCAGTTTAAATTGAGCTGTGAATTTTGAAATACAAGTCACATTTTGACAAAATTGTTTGATAAGATATGATTTTATTTACTACACATTGACCCTGGATTAACAATGATTTAGAATAAAGCAAAGCTAAAGACTTCTGATAAACTTTTATTTCTCTTTAGTTGTCAGTCCACCAATTCACTCACTCCAATTTAGAACGTATGTAAAAGTAGCCCTTCCCTGACAAAAATATTGCTTTTGATGTCATTGTTTACTTAAACTAACCAACAAATTTGCAGATATGAAACTGTTGATGAAAGAGAAATATATTTAGACCAGTTTGAGTCAAAATTTACTTGTCCATGAGTTTGCATTAAAAATTGAGGATTAATGCGCTCCATAGTATATTTATTTAAGATTTCCAGATAACCGGTATCAGGTCCATTCGCTCCCACAACACATTCACACCCTACAAGTTCGCACCCCACACGTTTGCACCTTGGGTCCGTTCACACCCTATTAGTATTCACATACCGGTTGAATAAGAAAATGTTTTATTTATGTATATACATGTGTATCAAAATATTTATATTTTCATGAATAAAATCCGTAAAAACAATGAAGATTTTTAAACAAAAAAATGAATGATAATTATTTTTAACAGTTTGTGACTAGTTTGATAATCTTCTGCCTTCCTTTTACAAGTCTTAGAGACAAATGACTTCATCTTTGATCATCATAAGGATTTTGAATTGGTGGTCTGATATAGTATAGGTGACACTTCCGTACTTACGATCAACTTTAGTATTAAGATTTTTGTGAAACTGATCACTGTACAATTAACACAAAAATCGCTGCATTTCAAATGGTAACAAAATTTGAAACTACATAAAACAACTGTAATTTTAATTTGTGAGACCGTAAGGCTGTTAAGACAAGGCAATACCTTTATAATAGTCAACACTATATCAAAATATGTACAGTGATTGGATTGTGAGAACAAAATGCAAATAATTATCCGAATAAATGTCCAGGAAGCAAGTTGTTTTCGGAAGGCGATGTTTTGGAATGGGGAGAGAAGCTGGTTGTAAAGCTGTCAAATGTAGTGTGTGTAACGTTATACATGTCCTCCTCATAATTAGGAGCACGTAGAAGTCGTTGTGACAAAAAAGGAACAAACAGAAAATAAAACAAGTGAGCATTAAACCTAACTGGAGAGAATCGGCAGGAAAATCCATCAACTGATCTAAATGAAATCCTTTTAACATACAAGCTATTTTTACCGGATCAATTCAAATATGCAATTAGCAATATAAGGTTCTTCCTATGTACATAGGCTACATTAAGTGACAAATATTGCCGGGATCCAAATTTTCAATATTAACACTAAAATGCAATTTGTTTTTTTTTTTTACATTTCTACTATGTTAGACAGTATATATATATATACCCTGGGACATAATAGTATAATAGTCCCAGATATACCCAACGTTTTTTTCCAAAAGATATATATAACTGGGACTCTGGGACTATTATACTAATAGTTAGTATAATTGTCCCAGTATATAATAAAGGCGTTTTTTGTGAAAACATTTGAAATTTCTTCTTTACATAAAATTATCTTATTTTAATTATTGATGTAGTTGCAACAGAGACATATATACATATAACCCTTTCCGGACCTATTATATACAAAAAATTAACCAACATGTGGTTGCCGATGATCTCAGAAGATGATTGGATGAGTTTAAAAGTAATAAAATTTACCAGCTCACTCCCGATGAATCAAAATGTGCTAACATGTGTCAATGAAATTAGGTGTGAATGGAATTGACACTGAACTTTATGGAATGTGAAAGGCACTCGAAGGGGATTTCAGACTCAGTCGTTTATCAAAAATGAAAATTTATTTGATAATCATTAGAGAAACAGATTCTTATATAGTCACTCGTGGGTTATCGGTTTTATCCAATCTAGATAATTAATTCATCAATTTTAACTATCTCGATTGGATAAATCCGATAATCCACTGGTACCAATGTAAGAATCTATATGTATTGCGATCTGGTCTTTCGACCAGATAGCTTTCATGATCTTTCATGTTTAAAAGTAGACAGGTATCGACTGTTAGTTTGGCACTAGAAGCAAGATAAATGATAGACAAGTGTCCATACAGTACGTCATTTTCTTTGCCATCGAAGTCTTCATAAAGTGACACTGAAGACAAAGTCTTGGTATCGACACCACGGTAACACCGTTTGGTATGAGGGAAGTCAAAATCGATTTATGATTTTCTTTTGATAGCAGCCCGGCCTTTGGTTGTCTCTGTTAAATTTATTCACACCTTATTAAAACTTTGGTGGCTAGGAGAATGACCGTTTGGTGTAGATACGTCCAATTCTTACATATATTTTTTTTTCCCCCATTAGCATTGCAGATAAATAGGCATGATAGGTACAGAGAAGGTGCAAAACGCAGCAAAAGGTGTACAGAAATATGCATACATTTACTAACATTTATATACAATACTTAGTTGTTTCAATATAAACGTATATTTTAGCCAGGAGGACCAACATGTTTGCTTACAAACTTTATAAACTTGCATAATCTGTTTAGCTCTGGCTTTTTGTTTTTGTGGCTTATCAGTATCTTTCTAAATATATATTATATTTACACGAGCCAAATAGTATTCATCCACGTGAAATTCCCTACTGTTGTAAAAAAAACGGACGTTCTATCAGATGATGAAATATTCGTCACCCATAAGGCGCAAGAATAGTGCCGTAAAGGCGTTTTAATGCTATCGCATGATTAATTTATGCGACAGCATGAGTAATTATGGAATTGCATTATTGGCGTGTTATGCAATCGCATAATTAATTTCGCCGGAATGAGTCTTTTATTCTCATAAACTAAATACAAAGTTACAGAGAATGGTACATATTTAAATATATATATACATAAATAGACTAACTACATGCATGTCTGAAATACTAAATGAAAGTTACGTATTTTAACTAGGAGGACATACTTTCACATTAATAATTTTAATAAATCTACACAATTTTCTGATTATACAGTATTTGTAGAACTGAATAGAACATTAAATTTGTATGTATTTGGATTTTTCCAAAAAATAATTAGATAAAAATTTTGTTCCATCTGCTTTTAGTGTTTCGCAAGTCATGATGTAGTGGTATTCGTCACCAATGTCAGTTGAGTAACAAAAGTAGCAAACTCTATCTTCTCTTGAAACGATTATTTCACAATTAATTTTGCCATTACACAATTGTATAAGTGACCTATATCTGATTGTATTTATGTAATGGCGTATTATCAATCACGGCAATTGGGCTTATTCACGGTTTATGAGTCTGGAATTGTTTGACTATAATATTTAAGCGATCACACTTTATTAATGTAATCCCAAAAATATTCATGCAATTTCATAATGGTAACAGAGATTTTATTTTCCAATCGAAATCTTCCTTGCATGTCAAATTCAAGTGAAACTTTCGGAACAAGAGAGGCGAAAGATACCGGTACCAAAGGGATATTCAAACGCATAAGTCGAAAATAATCTGACAACGCCATGGCTAAAAAAGAAAAAGACAAACAGACAAACAATAGTACACAAGACACAACCTAGAAAACTCGGAAGACTGAGCAAAACGAACCCTACCAAAAATGGGGTCCTCAGTCCGGAAGGGTAAGCAGATTCTGCTCCACATGTGGCACCCGTCTCGTTGCTCATGTATGTACAAACCCGGCGATAAGTCCCATTCGGGGAAAAGGGGACGGCAGTGTAGTTACTTCAATGATTACAAGGATCACAGGCTGGCAAACTGTACATCTAAACGCCGCATAACCCGGACAAAAACTCCCTAGTTCTATTGGGAGTATGTGACTTGTTGTTCTATATTTACATAAAATAATACTTTCATGCAGATCAAAAATGTCCAATTCTCTAAATACTTTTTATTCAAAATCCAATTCTAACTTTAAAATTCTGTAAATGACCGCTGTTATTAACTGGCTCACTTGTTTTTTTTTTCAGAATTTGATTTTTTCCGATATGTCGCAGATCAGAGATATGAGAAAAAATTCACGTCTGCTCTCGTCGACATGTTCAGATCTGTTCATCCTGGGAATAGTATATCTAACGATTTTAACAAATTTGAAGTGACAGAATACAAGTTTGATACACTAGCATCACTATAAAACTAGTTTGAATGACATTTTATTGATAATATCAGAAATTATTAGGATAATAGCGAGTCCGTTTTTAACACATGTCCGTTTCTGTATCGTATCTTTATTAACCATGGCACGACGATAAAATCGACTACAATCAGGTAGTGTCAAGTCCCGTCAATATATATGTTCCTGGTTCATCGTAAGTTGTTATGGACCATTGCTGCAAGTTCTTTTTTTTGTTAATTAGTTGGTTTTTGGTCCTATTATAAACATTTAAATGATCAAGATTATTAATTGTCAGGAGTTATGTCCCTTTAAAATTGTTTTTCTTTCTTCTGAATTTTATGACTATGGCTTCTCAAATGGAAATAGATACACCTTCTACTAGCATGACTAGTGTGATGGCTAGCACAACTGCATCAGGAAGTGTTTCAGTATCGTTTCACCCACTTGTCATAATGAATATTTCTGAACATTGGACAAGAGTACGAGCTCAAGAAGGAAAACCAACCCAGGGTAACATTTTATATAATATAAATAAAAGTCGTTGTGAATAGGACAGATGCAAAATCACCCTTCAAACCCATCATATGATTATCTATCATGCACTTGTGTATGTCTGCAAATTAGCCTTCAAAATTTCAGCTTTTTGGAAAAGTAGTATCTGTATCTTGTCTTCACCTCCTTTAATAAATTAATGGGGCTTTAATTTATGAGAGCCGAGTGATTGCTCACTGAAAGTATAGGTTAAAATTTTTTCCATCCACCACAATGTTAAAAAAATAGTCCATCCCCATATATCATGTATATACATCATTTACATTCTTAAAACACATTGTCTATACAGCATATAAAAATGTCTGTTTCTGGTAGTTATTTCTTCATGCATTTAAGAACTCATACATGTGAGGTATACAGGGTTTCCGCTGGCGGTTTCCATTTTTCACATTTTGTGAAAAAATAAAATTTGTGGCGATTAAAATTCATTATTGGCGAAAGAAATAAATATATAACGATTTCAACGATTTAATTTCATCCATCTTGTTTATTTTATATTTTTCGGATTTCTCTGACTTTATCTGATCAGAACATACTGGGAATTAACCTTGAACTCGTTACGATTTTGACAGAAAATCAATAATCAGCTGGTTGCATTCTATAGCTGAAGGCAACGATGGACTAATTAATAAAGGTGTTGATTGTATTGTTTGACGAAATGATTTGGTGAAATGGAGTCTGTCACATGTCATATAAAAGGATTTATTAACAACTTTGCGACGCACGTGTTCGATGAATAGTTTTTCGTCTCCTCTTCTTTTAACCATGGTTCGTAAAGGAAAACTGTTTTTATGACTAAAAATTTTCAAAAGCAAGAAAAATATCCGATTTAAAACTTTATCCTTTAACTTTGATATAAATAATTGATTTGGAAAGGGTACTTTAAAATCATTTTGGCGACGCACGTCTTTCAAGCATAGTTTTACGTCTCAACTTTTTCTTTTACGATGGTCCAGAAAGAAAACTGTGGTTATGAAGAAATGTAAACAAAAGTAAGAAAAATCTCTGCTTTTAGTCTTTATCCTTCACCTAGAAGGGACATATTATATACCCGATAAACTTATTGAAGATGAATCTCGTGTTCCTAGAAGTCAAAATTTTGATTCCACGATCTTTATTGCATTTGTACAGTATCTTTTAAAAAAAAAAAATTTTTTTGTTTATTGATCATTACCATGTAGACTAAAAAATAAGATTAACTAAGTGAATTATCAAAGACAACAATGGGGCACATTTTTTTGGGAGGGGGGTTAGAAGAAATTTTAAACTATATCTATGATACTTGGCGAAAAAAAATGAAAGTGGCGAAAAATATATTGTTTTGGCAAAAGAGGTGGCGAAAAAAAATAATTGACCCAGGGGACACCCTGGGTATATATACATGATATATATACAGTAAAACACTAGTTTCACTGTATATACATTGTATATATGTAACACTCCCAAACGTGTCCATCCCCCCAAACATGTCCGATTCCCCCAAACGTGTCCATTCTCCCCAAACGTGTCCGTTATATTCAATATTGCCCAAACGTGTCCGATTTCATAACCCCCAAACGTGTCCGATAATTGTTTTTCGCCAAAACGTGTCCACTGTTAAACGCCAGAACGTCTCACGTCTTTTAGCGCTAATACATATACAAATGACATAAATAACGTTTACGGCAATTCTATGATGGGGGACACAGTTGATAAAGTGGTCATTAGTTTGTTCAATGCCGGTTGTTAATGATTATCATAATTGCAAATTTAATCTGTAACATATGAATTAACTTTTGACTGAAATGCAAGTTGCAAGTATTGCATTCTGATTTAGAGCGAACATACAAATAATTTTAGTACAGTTGAATTAATCGTTTACCAAGTGAATTATTTTGTACTAATAAATTCTGATGATGCCTTTTATATTAAACCGAATATTGCACGGCGGGCTTTCCGCAGAATTGACTTCCCTTTTTTCAACAGTTCTGGTATTTTAAAAACTCTTCAAATCAAAAGTTTACTGTTTATCAGGTTTTTTAATAAATTTTAGGTTTCGAGCATTACTAAAGACACACAAACAAGAGACATAACGTCCAGTGCCAAATATTTCATGCATTATTTGAACGACATCATGTTAACAATAAATACTGTACATAGGTTTTATTATCATACCGGGAATTTAGGATTAGGCCTAAATTTTTACGGTTATTCGGGATTAACACTAGTTGGGGTTTTAATCTAAAAATTTAAGAGCCAGTAACAACCAATTTTTTTATGACTTCAGTAAGAAACTACTTCAATCTCCGTTATGTAAGAGGCCGTTTTAAATAAAAGTTGCGGAAATTAAAAAAAAAAGAATGTTGCCTTCCAAAATACAACTGATGGCACCATGAAAGAGTGAATTGCTACACAGGTTTTAATGCGCAGAGAGAGTGACATTCTCCCTACACGAGATATTTGATTTAATATCTACAAATTAACTGAGCATGGCTGCTTACATTTACATCCAACATAGCCGAACATATTGGCACTTTTACCCAGATTATACTGCCGGTTAAAAAAAGACCTAAAGTAATTTATTTCTATTTTTTTAATGAAATAGTAAAATGAGTATACGTTAATGAAAAAGCAATAACCGAATTTATAATATGGACACGAATGATAGTTCCAGTAAAGGAAAAAAATTAAGCTTGATATGGACACGTTTGGGGGATTGGACACGTTTGGGGTATTGGGCACGTTTGGGTGTTTATACAAATGACACGCTTTGGCGCCCTTTTACATTAGGACATGTTTTGCAGTTCAGTGACGTCATATGGACACGTTTGGGGGAATCGGACACGTTTGGGGGGAAGGACACGTTTCTGAGTGTTACATATATATTTAGAGAGATTCTGTAGTGTATAGGAATCCTAATCACTGTTGGGATTAAGAGTCCAGAGCAATATTCTGTCAAATGGGTATAACCCTTATTGATGATAGGTCGCAACTAATCCCTTTTGGGATTCTGAATTAGGAGCAATTTTCTGATTAGGCCGACTGTGAGGCCCCAGACTCATAATCCCAAAAGAGATAATTCACAAACTGTTGACGCAGTTGAGTGTTCACGTTATATGATATTCCTCCACAAAATTATAAAAAACATGAAAAACATGGGTCAAGAAATGGCAGCCCAATGTTTGGACCAAATATATGTGAAAAGTGGGATCAATTTCAAGGATAATATTATGTACATGTAGGTGTAGTGTACTGTACTTATAGTTGACATTGACTTCAAACTTTCAAATTGTTATAATCAGATAATACATGTAGTAATTACTATTCTTATGACAAGTCATCCAGTCAACAGTAGTACTTATATATACAAGTGTATTTTAATGGTATAGTTATATCCCGTAGACATTCAGATATTTTTTACTTACACAAGTATAATAGTCATATTTTCTTCTTTTCTTGAATTTCTCTAGACTACTTTGCTTTAATAGTGTGTATTAATCATTTGAGTTTAATTTCATGGACAATGAAAATTTTATTTGTTTGTTATCTTCAAAATACATGTACTGCTCATTTACCATGTTTACAAGCCTCCTAGGTGCAATTCATGGAGGCCTTGCACAGTTACCTAACATCTTGGCGCAATTGATTTCTTTGTTCAATGATGAAATAGTAAGATGAAAGGTTGAACTCTAATTACAAACTATAAGCAATCCAGAAAAAAATTGTTTCAGGCATGTTTTTACCTCCCAAAACTTGAGAATTTAAGGGGTGTAAAATAAAATTACTTTTATGACATGTTACGTATAAGTAAATTTTTTAGAAAAGATTTTAGAGAAGATTGCTCAAACCTTGAAAAGAAAATAGAAATCTTACAAATTTACTTATACAAGTGTATAATGACTTACATCTTCAAGTAGATAAAAATGACTTGTATAAGTATTACCCCTGACTGTCATAATTGACATGATTGAATAGAGCAAAAATATCAGTTAAGCAGATTTTGAAAAAAAAATGAGAAATACTCCTTAAGTTAAAAGTGAATTCAACTACAATACATGTAATAGTTCATCCATTGTAAAAAATAAAGCTGATGGTGATAATGTTAATGATTGATTTATTGTGTAAAGTTAAAGCTGATGGTGATAATGTTAAAGATTGATTTATTGTGTAAAGTTAAAGCTGATGGTGATAATGTTAATGATTGATTTATTGTGTAAAGGTAAAGCTGATGGTTAAAGATTGATTTATTGTGTAAAGTTAAAGCTGATGGTGATAATGTTAAAGATTGATTTATTATGTAAAGTTAAAGCTGATGGTGATAATGTTAAAGATTGATTTATTATGTAAAGTTAAAGCTGATGGTGATAATGTTAAAGATTGATTTATTATGTAAAGTTAAAGCTGATGGTGATAATGTTAAAGATTGATTTATTGTGTAAAGTTAAAGCTGATGGTGATAATGTTAAAGATTGATTTATTGTGTAAAGTTAAAGCTGATGGTGATAATGTTAAATATTGATTTATTGTGTAAAGTTAAAGCTGATGGTGATAATGTTAAATATTGATTTATTGTGTAAAGTTAAAGCTGATGGTGATAATGTTAAAGATTAATTTATTGGTGCTTGCTTAACAAAGTTAACATCCTGGCAGGTGCAATTATTTCATTGAACTCATTAACTTTATTTTATATTAGAAATGTTAATGTACGACTCTTAAAATGGATTGTCAGTCCTTTGAGGGTTTGTAACTAATTACATGTATAACTAGTTCAGTTTACAGTCAGAGATATAGCTCTATAGGGTTATTACAGAAAATAACTTGTGTGTGTTATTACAGATACTTTCATGAGTTGTCTACTCTTTATTCCTTAAATTTTCTAAATCTGCAATAACATATGTTTGTTATTTGTAAAATAAATCAAAAATATTTTAATTTATAACGGGCTCTAGGGAACTCTTGAGACTTTGCGCAGAAACTAAATGCATAGCCTTGATAATTAATTTTTTAATTAAATTAATACATTTTTGATTAACCATGGTAAATCAATGAGACAAGGCTTTTAAGGGATAAAATTAGCTGTAATAACAAGGCTTAGTTATTAAAGGCATGTAACTTGTTATATGAGACACTTGGGAATTACTGGGAAGCTTGCACAGAACCTCATTACATGCTCTGGTCATTATTTCTTACAATAAATCAAAATACGTTATTAAGCATGATGTATGTCTGAGAAAATGCTTTGGAGTGATATAGAGAAGCTGTGATAACACACTTTAGTTATTACAGTCATATTTTTTCTGTAAAAACATATAGGTGTACTATGCAAATTTGACAAACTATGAACTGTTATGTCTTTCTATAGTTAAGTTTACATAAAGACAATAGTAATATCAATAGAACTTGTATGCATTTTAACTAAACTAGTGATGTTTATTGTCCCTTTGAAACATGTAACATACATATGTTATCATAGTTCTTTGATTTTTTAGTCCACAATAACAAATAACAGGCTATTATTTGAACTTGGAATTATTTTTAATTATGGAATTTGCATAATTTCATGTGTTTGAAATTTTTGATAAATTCCATGTTTATTAAGTATTATTATGTTTTGAGCTGTGCATCACACTTTCCACACAATGTATTTTGTATAGATAGTGTTGTGCGCGGCACAGTACATTCTATTGAAAATGTGCTATCTTCTTTGTAATAGAAAGTGTTGTGCGCAGCACAGAACATTATAATACAGAATAAACATGGAATTCATTAAAAATTTCAAGCACAAGAAATAATGCAAATTCCATAATTAAAAATAATTCCAAGTTCAAATAATAGCCTGTTAAATGTATGTTATTTTTTTGTAATAACCCTATAGAGTTATATCCCTGACTGGTTTATTGATTCCTATTTGTCATGTACCAAATGTGTACCAGTAAAAGATACATGTAGTTCATAGAATATTTTTTCAGGATGAGTAGGTAGTTTAAGGGAAGTTCAAATTTGAATTTCTTGCTATTTCTGCATGCAATAATAACAATTTGTCCTAAAAAATTGCAAGGTCTGGTAAGTCTCACATATTTGTAGTTTGACCTTGACCTCACATTTTAACATATTATTATATTATGATATAATAATAATCTTTGATATATTGTTGAGGCCAGACATTTCAACTCTTTTGTAAGATAAATTATGCTAATATTCAGTTTTGATGTATTACTGTTTTTAAGTTCTTGGAGCAGTTATTGGTAAACAGAAAGGAAGAATAATAGAAGTGATGAACTCCTTTGAGTTGCTATTTGATAGAATTGAAGATGAAATAGTTATAAATATGGAATATTACAACACTAAGGAAGAGCAGTGTATGTATAAAAGAAGGTGTCACAATGAACACAAGGTCAATTCATGTAAAATTTAATGAGAAATTCACAGATGCTGTACCTATTATTCTATTGTATGACAAAAATCTGTTGAAATTGATTCACAACATACCATTTAATTATAAACTCAGTCTCTATGCTTTAAATTTTAACATGTTTAAATAGTGTTTTAGCAGTTCAAAATAATCAAAAAGTATATACACATTATATATTAAACAAAATATTTCAAATTATCAGAGAAATGATATTGATCAGTTTTATAACGGTTTTTGTTTCAGTTAAACAAGTATTTAGTGACATGGATTTTCTTGGTTGGTATACAACAGGAGAGCAGCCTACCCAGTCTGATATACATGTACATAAACAGGTAAGATATACCTACATTCTGCCATTCAATAATCATGATAATATATCAGTACAAGGTATCTTTTATTCAATTGGAACCATTGAAAGCTTTGACATTCCAGCTGATGTCTTACCATACCTAATAAATATTTGAAGAAATGTTTAAAATTTCATGAACCTACATGTACAAGATTTTTTCCTGTCTGAATATTTGCTACTTGTAACATAATAAGACATGAGTTTCCTATCACTTCATCAGAACAGCATCTCACTCTGTAAACTTCCTACTGTACAGTCTTCACCAAAATCTTTTCCAACTACTAGTTCAAAGACCAATATTCCCCCCTTTTTTTGTCTGTCCAAACAAAGCAGCACTCTCATCATGTGATAGCTTTATTGTATTATATTTTTTGTGAAAATAAAACATTTTACTTAGCAATAATATAAACTCATAGTCTCTTGTTTCAATATGTGCATATAATTCTGTCATGTCTGTTGGTAGCAAATAGAACCCAAGTCTCTTGTTTCAATATGTGCATATAATTCTGTCATGTCTGTTGGTAGCAAATAGAACCCAAGTCTCTTGTTTCAATATGTGCATATAATTCTGTCATGTCTGTTGGTAGCAAATAGAACCCAAGTCTCTTGTTTCAATATGTGCATATAATTCTGTCATGTCTGTTGGTAGCAAATAGAACCCAAGTCTCTTGTTTCAATATGTGCATATAATTCTGTCATGTCTGTTGGTAGCAAATAGAACCCAAGTCTCTTGTTTCAATATGTGCATATAATTCTGTCATGTCTGTTGGTAGTCTATAGAAACCAACAACAGTAACATCTGTCATGACTGTCCTTAACCACTCCTAAAAATGTTGACCTCTTAATGTGTTTTGTTGCAGTACTATAAAGGTACATATATACCTCCTTTTATTTATGTGTAAGAGACAAGTTAGTGAATTATATTTTAATAAAATAAAGTTAATTTATACAAAAATATAATTATCTGCATAACCAACATTTTGGATTTTGTTTTTGTATCCAAAAATGTGACTAATATGTTTTATTTTCATACAGATTGTCCAAATAAATGAAAGTCCATTGTTTGTGAAGATGAATCCATTGGCCAGGAAAACAGATGTGAGGGTCTAGCAATTTATACTATAAGACTGTATAATTTTTGTCTCGCCTTGACAGAGTCAAAAAGCGAGACATAGGTATGCTGTTGCCGGCGTCTACCCTATGTTACTGACTTGATATATATATCTTCCAAGATTTATCACTTCCTTTGATAGTTCGAACAAAAGGGTGCAGTGAAGTGATCATTATTTAGATCCTATCCAGCCAATGTCATGCAATTCATTGATGATTTGTTATACTTTGATATTTAAGTTACAATATGATGTATATTTGAATTACCATACTTTTCAAGAAATTTTTTTTGTTAAAAATTACAAAAGTAATGCATGGTGAATGAATCTGTTATAAAAATAGGTTAAACTACAAATGTGCTTCATGAAATAAGGGAGATAACTCCAACTCAATTTTCATATGCCCGTATTATGGTATACCGTTGTCTGTCTGTCCGCCCGTCGTCAACAATAACTCAAAAACACTGTCACTAATTTGCAAGAAAATTTTGTGAATTGTTTATATCTATTGATGTGAACTCCCTTTCGATTTTTATGAATTTTAAATTTTACGTTTCCGAGTTATGGGGTTTTATTCATTAAAAAGGGGGGATTTTCCAGTTTTCGGACTATACCTCACAAATACTTTGAGCAGTTTTCATGAAACTTTGGTGAATTGTTTATATCTATTGACGTAAGCTCCCTTTCGATTTTTATAAATTTTAGATTTCGATATATATGACATTGAGGAGTTATAGAACTTTATTCTTTGAAAAAGCGACAGGTGTATCATGCGCTCATGGTGCAGCTCTTTATTTTTTATTTGCCTAGCAAAATACAATTCAATGTTTTATTTCAAATTTCACAAAATTGAAAAACGAAAGCAATCTTTACCCTTCAATGCTAACAAGCACTTTGACTTACACCTCATCGCCAATAGCCTTGCTGCTACTCTACCATGTGAACATTAAGGTATCCTGTAAATGCTAATACATGTATCTGTAACTTCCTGTACATGTGTTTGGCAAACACAGTTCTTAACAAAATCCATAGCATTCAAGGAACACATTCTCTTGGTATATATTCATGGCAGCAAATAACACAACAGTATTATTAATCTAGTGTAAATTTATTTGTTATGTTTCAGGTGATGCCAATTTCTATATATGAATCTGTCATTGACTTAGTGAACAATGAGGTAAATACAATGTATATCTATATATTATGTATGACTCCTCAAAATTCAAGTCTATCCTAAATTGAGGTAAATTATATGGCTTTCCAAATACCGTTTCGATTCCCAACATCACTGAAGAGACATTAATTGTCGAAATCCGGATATGGTGTACAAAAACCTTTGCACCTTTTTTGCGGTATACCATCTTTTCCGCAAGTTTATTGTTTTCTGTTTAGTATTAAATTTATAATTAAGATCCATTTATTACATCGGTGATCCGTTTATTTGGAAATCGCCAATGGCAGTCAGCAGGGTTTAAGAACATTTGTTGTTCGACCTGTTAGTCAAATGCGTTTTGTTAAAATATACCTTTTCACTTTTTTGGTCTTTTGGAAAATGTTTGTGCTGTATTTAGACCCCTGTAACAAGAAATTTGTTTTGCATGCACACGTATAAAAATTGCGGTTTTTATCCAACGCAATCATAGGTTTGAACGTTGTTTTCAATTTAGACTTGTTTATATATTATGTATATACACACAGAGTTTATAATTGGGAACATTTCCAAAATATCACTTACACATTTATTTAATTTACCTTAAATCTTGCTTATTATGAAAATGAGAAGATGAGGTATGATTGCCAATGAGACAACTCTCCACCACATACCAAATGAAATAGAAGTTAGCAACAATAGGTCACTGTACAGCCTTCAACAATGACCAAAACTCAAACTGCATAGCAAGCTACATGTCAACAGCCATCAAAATGACAAATGTAAAACTAAACTAACTAGAAAAATAACATCTTGATTTATGTACAAAATGATAACTTAAAACAAATATGATATACATCAACAAACAACAACCACTAAATTACAGGCTCTGGCATATATTGGCAGCCCCAACACATTTGTACCACTTAGGTAATAAACTAAATTTAACTTCAAAAGGAATTGATTCAAACAAGCTATACAATAGTACTGGTGAGTCCAAAGATGCATCAAGTTTATAAATTTTGTATCAACTAAGCACATGTACAAATATCATCATTCTACATGTATACATGTATCAAGTTTAAAAATAATCTGAATTTGATGTCATTTCCTGCCTTTTTTGGTCATGGAGACCAGTGACTGAAATGATAAATTATTTAGCAAAAATTGCATAGTTAGCACTCTCATGTGTACAATTCTTGCAAGATTTTTAAGAAACTTATATTGTAGGTTTATATCAGCAGTGTCTTAGACGAGTTAGAAAATCAGTGCCGTTCAATTATTTTTATACTTCTTTCAGGTCAATATATCCTTGTATCGACCTCATAAAAAGGCTATATTTGTTATATTATTAATTTTCGACCATATTTGTATCAAAATCGTCATATGATTTTGTTGGAATTTTATAGATATTATATTGTCTCCTTGACAATAACAACATATTAGTTGTTATTTCATTTACTTTTTTTTGTTTGTTTGACATCTTATGTATTTAAAAAAAAATTTTGTCAAATAATCGATCACAGATGTCATTTGTTTCAAAACGTTGAACAATATCCTGAAATTCATTACATGACGTCACAAAGTATATCGGTTTTTAGATATTCTAAAAATAACCGTGCAATATGCATTTTGCTGTGCAATATGCTTTTTGCTATCCGCCGTTTTCTCTCTACCTTCGAAAATATAGTTTAACATGTGACTATCCCTAAACGAATCAAATTTGTTAAAATATACGAATTAATAATATTATGGTATACCGTTGTACGTCCGTCCTTCTGTCCGTCCGTCCGTCCGTCGTCAACATGTCGGACATTAACTCAAAAACGCTTTAACCAATTTGCATAAAACTTTGGTGAATTGTTTATATCTATTGACGTGAGCTCCCTTTCGTTTTTTATAAATTTTAGATTTTACCTTTACGAGTTATGGGGTTTTATTCTTTAAAAAAAGGGGGTTTTTCCAGTTTTCGGACAATAACTCAAGAATGCTTTCACCAACTTGCAAGAAATTTTGGTTGATTGTTTATATCTATTGACATGAGCTCCCTTTGGATTTTTATAAATTTTAGATTTTACGTTTCCAAGTTATGGGGTTTTATTCATAAAAAAAGGGGGATTTTCCAGTTTTAGGACAATAACTCAAAAATGCTTTCAGCAGTTCTCATGAAACTTTGATGAATTGTTGATATCTATTGATGTAAGCTCCCTTTAGAATTTTATAAAATTTAGATTTTACATTTATGAATTATGGGGTTTATTCATTAAAAAAGGGGGGATTTTCCATTTTTCAGACAATAACTCAAAAATGCTTTCAGCAATTCGTATGAAACTTTGGTGAACTGTTTATATCTATTGATGTAAGCTCCCTTTAGAATTTTATAAATTTTATTTGTTTATAGTCTGACAACAGATTTACTAAGTATTGCGCAACAGCACAGTGTATTGCACAACAGCAAGAAATCTTTAATTGAATATAAATTCAATTCATATAACCAACTTCAAGTTCTTTGACTACATTTATTCAGAAACCTATAATACGTGTATGTCAAATATTTAATTACAATCCAAATTCAGACCTGTATCAAGCTTGAATATTGTGTCCATTTTTGTCCCAACTGTTCAGGGTTAGACCTCTGCGGGCGTATCCAGCTGCGCTCAGCGAAGCAGTTTATTAAAAGAGTTATGCCCCTTGGAAACATTAATTAAATGCAAAATTGCATCGTTAGCGCTCTCGTGTGTACAATTTTGCCAGATTTTAAGAAACTTATATTGTAGGTTTATATCAGTTATGGCTCGGACGAGTTCGAAAATCAGTGCCAATCAATTATTTAAAAAGTGGTTATGCCCCTAGGAAACATTAATTATATGAATTGCATTGTTAGCGCTCTCATTTGTATAATTTTTGCCAGATTTTTAGGAAACTTAAATTGTAAGTTTATATCAACGATGTCTTGGACAAGTTAAAAATCTGTGCTGATCAATTATTTTTAAAAGAGTTATGCCCCTTGGAAATATTAATTACATGGAAAATTGCATTGTTAATGTTCTCATGTGTACAATTCTTGCCAGATTTTTATAAAACTTGCATCATAGGTTTATATTATCAATGTCTTGGACAAGTTAGAAAATCAGTGGGGATCAACAATTTTAAAAGAGTTATGCCTGTTGAAAATATTGATTACAGTCAAACCTTGGTAAACCGGACCTTGAATAAACCGGTTTCCTGTCCATTCCAGCCAAAATATTGAAGTCCCATTTTTTCCCTTCAAAGTCTTTGTAAAAATACCCTCCATAAACCAGACCCTTGTATTCCGAATTCCGGTCTAATTTTGCAGCCCTAATACTCTTTATCACATTAATTATTACCTGTCAAAAAACGGTTTGTTTAATTAAGCTTATATGATAACAGTATTGATTGATATGCAGTCAAAACACAATAGTTTTCACAACAGAATTTTATTAGGATAATTAATTACATGTAGCAAGGTGTTAAACATGTAAACTGTGAACTTAAAGTAGTAAGCTGTTTAATTGAAACACAATTAAGTTTACATTAAAATAAACTAAGAGAAACATTTGAATACATTGTCGCCGAATATATCTAGGATAGAACTTATGTTGTAACATTGATCCAATCCCTGAGTTACTGAGAAATTTACATTGTAATTTTGAAATGCTTGGCTCCTTGTTGTGAACCCCGAAATTGATAAACCTGAGAAGGGAGAAGACCTGGACGATGACTTTCCATTGTCCAGTTTATGATAAAATTCTTGCTTTTTGATTCGAGCTATACCAACGTAGAAAACAAACAACGGAAGTAAAAAGAAACTCTCGTTCAACAATTCAAACAATGCCAGGGTCCTGATGCAAATGAAAACAATGAACTCAAAGTGAAAGTGAAACTTACGAGTTAGAGACTGATGCCATCGAAGCCAATTTGACTTACGAGGATATACAATATAAACCGACCCACTGTCCAAACCGGCCGTTTTTCATAGTCCCATAGCCAGTTGGTTTATACAGGTTTTACTGTATATGGAAAATTGCATTGTTAACGCTCTAAAAGTGTACAGTTCTTGCCAGATTTTTATGAAACTTATATCATAGGTTTATATCAGCAATGTTTCGGACAAGTTCGAAAATCAGTGCCCTTTAATTATTTTTCAAAGAGTTATGCCCCTTGGAAATATTAATTGTATGGAAAATTACAATGTATTTGCTATCAAGCCTTCATTTCTCTCATAAAATATGTGCAACGTGGAGGACATTGGAACTTTGTTCTTTTATTATTTTATGATTAACTCATTTATTGCTGGACAATATTTTCCCTCAAGATCATAGATAATATATGTAGTATGTGAACAACTTGAATTGTTTTCCCATATTTTAGGCAACAATGTTATTTGTGGAATTAAGCTATACAATAGCTACAGAAGAGGCAGAGAGAATAGGAGTTGATCATGTAGCAAGGTTGTCATCCTCAGAAACATCAGATAGTTCAACAGGTATGACTTTAAATATTTTTGTTAGGTAGAGAAAATTTGAGGACTAGCTACTACTGTCATAGCAGTCATCTTCAATAAACAGATTTCTCTACTATATGTCATACTAGCAATCATACTGTATCTAGCAAAGTAGGAAAGTGAATATATCTAACTTGTCATCAACACTTAATTCCTAAAATGACAAAAAACATCAAATACAGCCACTTATCATGATCCCAAGTTGGAAAAACACAAAAGCATGTGACATAATAAAAGTGGTTTTTGATATCTCAGCCCTCTTTTTTTAGCTCACCTGGCCCAAAGGGCCAATGAACTTTTCTCATCACTTGGCGTCCGTCGTCCGTAAACTTTTACAAAAATCTTCTCCTTTCAAACTACTGGGCCAAATTTGACCAAACTTGACCACAATCATCATTGGGGTATCTAGTTAAAAAAATGTGTCCGGTGACCCGGCCAACCAACCAAGATGGCCGCCATGGCTAAAAATAGAACATAGGGGTAAAATGTAGATTTTGGCTTATATCTCTGAAACCAAAGCATTTAGATCAAATCTGACATGGGGGGTAAAATTGTTCATTAGGTCAAGATCTATCTACCTTGAAATTTTCAGATAAATCTGACAACCTGTTGTTGGGTTGCTGCCCCTGAATTGGTAATTTTATGGAAATTTTGCAGTTTTTATACGCCCGTTTACGGGACGTATTATGGTATACCGTTGTCCGTCTGTCCGTCCGTCCGTCTGTCCGTCTGTCCGTCCGTCTGTCCGTCGTCAACATGTCGGACATTAACTCAAAATTGCTTAAACCAATTTGCATAAAACTTTGGTGAATTGTTTATATCTATTGATGTGAGCTCCCTTTCGTTTTTTATAAAATTTAGATTTTACGTTTCCGAGTTATGGGGTTTTATTCATTAAAAAAAGGGGGATTTTCCAGTTTTCGGACAATAAGTCAAGAATGCTTTCACCAACTTGCAAGAAATTGTGGTGAATTGTTTATATCTATTGACATGAGCTCCCTTTTGATTGGTTATTATCTTGAATATTATTATAGATAGAGATAAACTGTAAACAGCAATAATGTTCAGCAAAGTAAGATCTACAAATAAGTCAACTTGACGAAAATGGTCAGTTGACCCCTTAAGGAGTTATTGCCCTTTATAGTCAATTTTTAACCATTTTTCGTAAATTTTTGTAATCTTTTACAAAAATCTTCTCCTCTGAAACTACTGAGACAAATTTAACCAAACTTGTCCACAATCATCATTAGGGTATCTAGTTTAAAAAATGTGTCCGATGACCCCGCCAACCAACCAAGATGGCAGCCATGGCTAAAAATAGTACATAGGGTAAAATGCAGTTTTTGGCTCATATCTCTGAAACCAAAGCATTTAGAGCAAATCTGACTTGGGTAAAATTGTTCATTAGGTCAAGATCTATCTGCCCTGAAATTTTCAGATGAATCTGACAAGCCGTTGTTGGGTTGCTGCCCCTGAATTGGTAATTTTAAGGAAATTTTGCCGTTTTTGGTTATTATCTTGAATATTATTATAGATAGAGATAAACTGTAAACAGCAATAATGTACAGCAAAGTAAGATCCACAAATAAGTCAACATGACCAAAATTGTCAATTGACCCCTTAAGGAGTTATTGCCCTTTATAGTCAATTTTTTACAATTTTCATAAATTTTGTAAATTTTTGTAAATTTTTACAAAATATTTTCCACTGTAACTACTGGGCCAAGTTCATTATAGATAGAGATAATTGTAAGCAGCAAGAATGTTCAGTAAAGTAAGATCTACAAACACATCACCATCACCAAAACACAATTTTGTCATGAATCCATCTGTGTCCTTTGTTTGATATGCACATAGACCAAGGTGAGCGACACTGCTCTTTAGAGCCTCTAGTTTATTTCAGTTAATGAACTAACTTAAGGTTCACAAAAGAACAAACTATAAATCAATAGAGGAAAATATGAACTTTGAAATAATGGTAGATAATAGATAAAAGCATAAGTACAAACAAAACAATAATAAATATTTTTACATATCAAATAATGCTGCTGATTGAAAGAGATGTTGTCCTTTGCTCTAATATTGCTGACTGTACTTCTTAGGAGGTTTTATACAGCATCAGCATAAACAGTTCAGGAAGACATGGTTGTGTGCATTGTAAAGGACAAGCTACAGAAATTTAATGCAGAAAAATAAAAGAATGATTTTAGACTTGCTTTAAACTATAATTGATCAAATTGATGTTTATCACAGAAAATACCAGATGTAACAGTTGTACAACAACACAGTTATTATAACCTTTATCAATAATCCTATTTCGCCATAAAGAAAGAAAAATGATTAACCTGTGTTTTCTTTTTAGTTGCTGAACAGTTGGTTGCACAGCATAGTTCTATAAAGATGTTACACAGCCGAGTCAAGATTATTCTGGAATATATTAAAGCTGTAGAGTCAGGTATAACTTACACAGCCAAGGGTTTATCTTAGTATTTTGTCAATACACCTATTTTGAGATAGTTTACCAAAAATTATCTGTCATATTTATCCCTTGTGGACAAGTATATATGTGTCATATATAGAACCAGTCTTTTGGTTTGTTTTTACATAAATTAGGAAAAAAAGGACTGATTGTATCCCTTGTGGACAAGTATATACCAGTACATCTCAAATACTAAAAGTCAATATTTTTCCATGTAGATTTAAATCTGAAGTCACAACCATGAGCTACAACAGTGACCACTCTTTTTTTATGCCCGCATCAGGGAGGAGGGGACATTATGTGTTGCCCTTGTCTGTCTGTCTGTACGTACATACGTCCCAAAATTTGGGTGGTGTCACTTTTACAGTTCTCTAATTATATCTCTTTATAACGTTATATGCAAGCGAGGGTATCATCTGTGTCCCATGGACACATTCTCTATTTATTTAGATTTATATGTACAGGAACATGTAATCATACCTCTGCTTTACAAGTGACAGTTCGTCCATCCATAAGTTCATCACACTTTTCTAAGAATGACGTCATATTTGGTCAGCAGCTTGACAGTGATGAGTTGTAAAGTGTGAGTTCTTTTTGGATTTGTCCGATACCTTTCTTCCTGATTGCCAATACTTTGAATTTTTCAATATGTTGAATAAACTTAGAATCTTTTGTCACACTTACTCAGGAATTATGGAGCAGAATAATTTCATATTTGGTCTGCAGCTCAACAGTGAGTTGTAATGTGTGAGCACTTTACAGATCTGTCAGATACCTACTTCTTATTTGTCAAATCTTTGAATTTACAATGTGTTGAATAAACTTAACAAATTTTGTCACTCTTTTCTTTGACACTACAGAACAGAATGACTTCGTATATGGTAAGGAGCTCAATAGTGATCAGTTGTAACTTGTGAGCACTTTTCGGATCTGTCAGACACTTACTTCCTGTTTTATGGTACTTTCAATTATGAGTGGGGGTATGCTTACATAACAGCTTATGCATTCTTGCTTTATTTTACTTTCTCTCTACAGAATGAGTAATCCAGGCATCTGTTATGATTTCAAGGTTGGAATATATGAAAAATAAATGGTACCTAATGGAAAGTTTGTTTTTCAAAAAAATATGAATTTAAAAAGTTGAAAATAACAACAACAAATTCTCAATGAGGAAAACTAAAAATCTGTTCAAATTTCCAACTAATTTTAATTCATGCTTGCATTAAATTGTACAATTATCTTCCAGTATATTTGGGAGTTGTGTCATAGTTGCATTGTTTAATGATGAATTTGTTCATAATTTTAGGTGAAATTCCAAAGAATCATGACATTTTAAGAGAAGCATACAGTTTATGTTATAGATTACCAGTGTTAAATACTCCACAGTTTAAGGAAGACTTTTATAATGTAAGAAAACTATAAATTATTAAAAAAACTGTATATTCCAAAATTAATTATTTAATACAAATAAGTCAACAAGACATGATCTAATGTTGGAAAATATTTGAACATACATTTTTATAAGTTATAATAGTTTATGACTGACTGAAAAAGAATTTAACTGAGACACAGAATACTGATATTAGGTAAATAATATGGTTACAAAAATGGTTTAAACTGAAAATGATGCACAAATTATAAGCAGGGAGAGGTAAAGTGGTTATCAGAATAAAACACAAAAATAAAGGTAATATGTAATTGATTAAACAAACCAAGTTATAAACTTAAACTATCAAGATAGATAACACACTTAGCAATGAGGATAAAAACATGATATTTGACCAAATATTGTAACTTTTAATGACTTTATCAAGATATTCTGGATATAAAAGTATTGAGATGTGGAATGATGGCCAATAAAACAATGAGCACTATCCTTAGGCAGTGTTGTAACAGCACACCAATATAAAAAATGTATATACCAGAAATAATTAATCAGGTAGGTAATAAGCACAAAACTCACATGACAAAACAGAAATATGAAAATATTATAGATATCCTTTCAATAAAATTGGTAGCAAGAAAAATCAAATTGTTTTATGGAATTGGAAATAAATATTTTCAGTTTGCATATTAGATGTCATCAATAATAATATATTTAGATCATAATACAAAATTTATAATCAATTGAAACTGTTAATACAGCTAGAACATTATCATGGCGTTGATTCATCATGTTCATAAGATGGATTTTTTTTTCACATGCAGTAAGGAGTAATATGCATACTTTTGTATAATATTTATTTTTGATATTTTCAGCAATGTAATGATGTATGTTTGATGGCTTACTTAGGAACACTTACAAAAGGATGTAACACAATGAATCAGGTATTTTAAGCTGACAAAACATTTTACATTCATGAACTGTTCATATATTATAGATACATTTTTTTTTTAAATTACAACAAATCTCATCTTGGTCTGCTGGCAAAAGTCATACATGTCCAACTGATCATTTCAGACGTGTCAACAAACAAACATCTTTATTTAACAACTTACAGACATTATTATTGAGTATACTCTAAGAACAACATAATACATTGTATATATACAGATACCTGACTGCAGCTGGTTGCAGTATTGGTTGGCGATATCAGCCTACAATCTAGGATTAAGGTGAATTTCAGTTTAAATTTGCTAAATTAGTAGTTTGAAAGGAGAATATTTTAATGGTATTTTTCTATAAGTTCCTGCTGATGATTATAACAAAGATGTCTTGAAATTCATTTATAAAAAATTGAATGTTTCAAATGCAATAAATTTTGTTTATATTACAGCCAAATGACTTGAGTGTGTAGGTAAAGGTAATATCATTGGTTAGCTTACTTGCTAGATGAACCGTGAAGTATACTACCCTCCTTTAAGAGTAGACTAGTCCGACAGATAACTGTCTGTAGGACTAGACTACTCCAAAAGGAGGGTAGTATACCAAATCTAATAAAGATTTCACGGTTCAGCTAGCAAGCAAGCTAGCCAAAGATATTACCTTTACCTACACACTCAAGTCATTTGGCTGTAAACTGTTGTGAAGGAACTCAACTCCCAAACACAACATTAATTTATGAACCATAGAAGTCTTAAAGGGGCATTAGCTGCATGTCAAATCCATGTTCATAGATTTAACTCAAATCCTCAAAATTGATTTATAGCATGCTAAAATATCTAATTTACAAAAAGTCCAAAAGATACAATTCACAATGCATGTACTAGCATTTTGTGCATATTTTAGAACAAAGGGCATCTAATCAACTATTGAGATGATAGCTGAAGACTGCTGATGGTCATATCAACAGATATAAATATAAATATAGATAGAAAAGTACATTCTATTGTATATATATTGATGATTTTTGTTGGTCAATTTGATTTTATTTCATAGATTACAAAACATGTAAATCATTGTTTTACCTGTATAAGAATGATTTTTTTGCTGAATCAACAAAAGGATTCTTCCTGTGGCCTCCCTTTTTTTACTTTTCAATGTCGACATTCTTTTCTTTTTATAAACTGAACATGCTAAGCACATAAGTAACTCATTTCCAGCTTAGAGTTGCATGATTACAGATTCAAATGAGTTGATTTATTGACTATCAATAATACATCAGCAATGTTTTTGAGTTTATTTTGACCAAATTGAACCAAACTTTCTGCTAATAGAAAAATATTATTTCAATATTACACTTTTATAAATGTTTTGAAACGAAAAATATTTATATTTTATTTGCTTGTCTGTATCATAGCTAATGCTCCTTTTAAGGTGTGCAAGAGGGCAAAAACTAAGAAATAACTGATAAGTTTACTAAACAAATATCTTAAGTACAGTATCAGAATACAAACAATCAAACAGATAGTAAGTAGTCTTTGCTCCTAGGGCCTGTGGATCTTTTACAAAAAGCAATAAACAAAGTCATACTTTTTTTTAACAAAAAGACGATGAATGCATTATTTTCATTAAAAAATGTTGCTTTCTATCTTCAGTTTGTGACCAAATTCAACATGATGCACAACAGACAAGGCACAGGACATAGGATGAGAGGAGTGATATTTTAAATTTTTCTTATGGTATGTTTTTTTCTAGCCTGCACCAAAAGTCACAGAATGCGAGACAGAGGGATTACAATCCGCCGGCGCCATAAACTATTTGTATTAAGCTTTATATTTTAGAGGATAGAAGACCTGCAGGTTTTATACCTTGTTTACAGTTACCTTATGTAACAAAGGTTTGGTCTGTCATATATCTGTTGTTCTGGACCTCATTTTCATGGTTCAGCAATTGCTTTAAAAAAAAGTTCAGTTTTTTTGTCATGTGAATTTCTCATGAATTGATTTGTGATCAAGATTTAAGTTACATGCTTAGGTCTGTTTCTCAGATACTGTATGGTAATTGGCCTTGTTAAGTTTGCACTGGTACGTTGTCTGCACCCCCCCTTTTCCCCACAGGAATTCAGGAAAAAAAACTTTTTCTCACTTGTTGAAAATATCTAGTAAACCTCAGATAACTGCAAAGTGTTTGTGATCATTTGTGTTATTTTCATGGAAAATCCATTTTCCATCATCAAATAGAATTTGAAAGTGTTTGTAAATGAATCTAGAAAACTTTACAAGTGTTAAAATAAGCCAAAATCACAAAAAAAAAAAAAAAAAACGAATTGAAAAGTTGTTTTTGACATGTTTGACATTAACTGGAAAAAGGAATAGAATGTGTAAATCACAAACAAATACTGTGAGAGTGTGAGGAAAATTGGTACTTAATAGATATCACTAAAGAATACGACTTTGAAAGTAAAACAGTTCTGTCCTTTATTGAAATACTGTAATATATTCATCACATTAATGTTTAAAGGACTTGTAGCTATAACAATACCCATGCAGCACTATGAAACAACAAAATGGAACTATTATCTAATTACGTTTGGTAATTTTGATTTTTTTTTCTATATCACAGACAATTACAAGACCGAATTCAGTAATGACATTCATTGGTCAATGTTAAGTTTCTGTGTTTTGGTCCCTTTTCTAATACTTCAAGCAATAGGTCAACTTTAATTGGTGTATGGAATGATTGTAAGGTTTACATGTCTGGCAGGGTTCATCTGACCTTGACCTCATTTTCATGGTTCATTGGTCAATATTAAGTTTTCATGGTTTGGTCTTTTTATTGTATACTATAAGCTACAAATGTATAGGTCAACTATATTTGTTGTATGGAATGATATCTGTCTGGCTTGGATTATCTGACCATGACCTCATTTTCATCCATGAAAATGTTTAGTTTATGCGATACTTGTAGTAAACTTTATCTTTAGGAGTATCAACATAAAATCAATCATGGTTAGTAAAGCAGGCGAGACATTTCAGCATGTGGACTGTTGTCTTTTAATGTGATTAAAACAGGCTGTTTGTTTTCTCTGTTCACTGAGTGTTGTATTGTTCTACATTTTTGTCTTGTCTGTACTAATATTACAGAATGCAAGACAAAGGGATTCTAATTGGCAGTGACAGCAGGTATTGGCGAAAAGCTTTATATTTTAGAAGAAAGACGACCTGGTTACTTCATATCATGTATATATACAGATGTTTCTTTTCTGCATATTTAAAATGAAACCGCACACATCTTTGCAACTATCTAAAAAAAGTCTATGCCAATCCCTAACTTAATTATATAAGTGATATTCAGGGGAAATATCAGTTATATATCTCTTCATGTTGCCTGTAGTATACAATACTTTTCCTAGATTTGGTCTTACTAGGTGTTTTACATGAGAGCTGTATGGAGTATGTAAAATTTTCTTTTTCTCAATGACAGCAGTTGACTGGTATAATGTAAATCCATAAGCATTAAGAAGGTGTAAATTTCTCTTGTAATTATCCTTATTTGAATTTAATGTTTTAAATTTAGATAAGTGGAAGTGTAAGCAATTAAACTTTTGTTTTACAAACCATAGGATGTGTGTAAACTGTAAAGGTGCAAAAAAATTGATTAATTTGTGTTAAAAAAAGGATGTGTGTGCATGGAAGTCATTAGTGATTTAACTATCACTGGTCACTATCAGTTCCTTAGGAAACAATCAACCCAGTAGCCATTGCTTTGGTAATGGCATGATTTAAATGGTACATTTCATTTGAAAAATCATGTAATTTTATAATTTAAATAGGAGAAACTTTGTAATTGTCTTCACTTAAAGTTTGTATATGGCATTAAAGAATGATAATTTGAAAACAACTGCTGGTCACTGTAAGGTCTTCTATATGGAGACAAATCCACAGCATATAGTTAGCTATAAAAGGCATATGCATAAGGTGAAACAATAGCTATAAAAGGCATATGCATAAGGTGAAACAATAGCTATAAAAGGCATATGCATAAGGCTGAGTTGTGTCTATTATAACATTAAACAAAACTTGATTATGACAGACAGCAAACCATGACAACCAATAGACTACAGGGTCCTCACTTGGGACAGACACACACATTATATAGCAGGGTTAAACATGTTCGTGAGCGTTTTTAAAGATTTAAGATAAAGAAATTGATATAAAACAAAACGTTTAAATAGTTCCATATGCATTGTCTGATTTTGCAGAAAAGAAAGCATCAATTGATCACTAGTCTAATGAAATTCAATGTTTAAAACTTTAAAACTGTTTAAAGATATTTATTGTAGAAAGAGCCAATATACTGTGGTTTCATTTAATTTTCATGGGTATCAATTTTCATGAATTGATGAAAAAATAGAATGTTTATAGCAACCAATCAATAAATGTCTGCCTCCAAATTTTTGAATGTGTGTATGATTACAACAAAACCTGAGGATTACACAAGGTTGTCCAAACAAAGTAGAATGAAACATTTTAAGATCCTTGTTATTAAAGCATGAGCACAGGATCTGTTAGAATGAAACATTTTAACATCCTTGTTATCAAAGCATGAGCACAGGATCTGTTAGAACGAAACATTTTAAGATCCTTGTTATCAAAGCATGAGCACAAGATCTGTATTTTAATCAGACTATTTGGAAATGTGTGTATACTTTTTGTGAACCTTGCTATCTTCTTATTTTTCCTGAAGGTATTTAGGTACATATATCACTTAGTATCAGTTACATAAACTTCTCATCAGAATAATTTTTATTTTATACTTTCAGTATGTGTAGTATATGTGTTTTTTAAATGAACTGAGAAAGACCATCAACATGATCAATGGAACTTTTTTTCACAATTTTGCAGAAAGTGAAAAAAATATTTAGAGAAATGAATTCTGACAGGTTAATATTGTGATATGATTTGTAAGTTATTTACATCTAATTAAAAAATTCTGTGCCTCATTTTTGAAAGTGTTTTTGTAAACATTTACTTATTTGAAATTGTAAGTCATTTCATGTATTATAATATCACATGAACAAACACACCTCTGTTTTTTTTCCATACAATTTTAAGTTATGAAATACATAGGGGAACTTTGATAAAAACCAATGTGAGTCTCTTTATATGCAATTGAGGTAATATTAGTTTTTCTTTATCTATCATGCTTTTGCCTTGTTGATCTTTTTGTTTCCTTTGAGACAAAAGAATGAAATTTTTTGGAGGCAAATACATTAACAATTTATATCTTTCCCACTTGTCCATCTTGGCCAGCGTTTAGGTAGTTAATGATGTGACCTTTATATATATATTAGATTTCTAGTGCAACCTGATCTTGCAAGCAGATACGTATGCAATTGGTTTCACACGGTGATTACACAGGTTCCATGTCTTTACACACAATCTTATACACTATATTCTTGGTAGGAAACAGCTTTACAGGTTTTAGTTGTATCAAAATACTCTTTGTTTTTTCTATCAATTGTTAATATTTTTGTCAATACAAAAAACAAAAATCATTTCTGGAAAATGTCTAGTAGTTAAAGGAGGTTGTATCCTGGACCAGTAGCTAGGCAGATTACTAGCTTCATCTAAATAGCCCAGTGCCAAAAGGAATTTTTACTTGTGTACTGATCAAAACGTTTCAAAATCAGAGTTAAATGTGAATCAAAGAAATTAATGGAGGGCCATATAATGTATTTTGAACCCTTTAAAACTCACAATTTCACAATTAGTTGGATCATATTATCCTTCCAGCCAGGTGTAAATAGAGCCATAAGTGAGAAGATTATCAACACTGAGACACTCTTTTCAAACTTTTTTTTGAACATAATTTTCCCTTTAATAGTATTTCTATCATGAAAATTTAACCAATATTGTCATAAATGTGCACCAAGCCATGAATTTTTTTAATTACAAAACAGACAACTGTTGATTATAAAGTGTTCATTCAACATATAGGTCAATTGAACATCCCTGTAAATTTGGGGGTTTTTTTTCAGTAAAAACAAGCAACTATATATTAGATTTTAATCTTATTTGAATGATATCAAAGATACAACATGAAAAATTAGTTCTACAGTAAAATGTTGAATAATTAAAGAAGAATGAAAAATAATTATTGAATATAAGACCATTGTAAAATCTGCATGTTTAGATGATATAAACTAACAGTAAATGTTTTGATAGGTACAAGAATATCGCCAAATAGTATTTGTACTATTGATCTCTATAGAAATCATTTATTAACATCTAATCAAATCATATAAAATTGAAAAATTAGCTGTAGTTTGTTCTACCCCTATTGTCAATGCTGATTACAATTTACACTTTACTATGAGAATTTAAGTATAAAATATTTCAATTTGACAACATATATCAGTGATTTGATCATGTTATTTAAAATTAAGATTCCAATAAATGTTTCAGTACAGTGATTAAGAAAATCATAAATATATTTTATAAGAAAAACTGTATATGTTTGACTGTAGGAAAGAATTTGCTATTTATGTGTTATATTATGTTGATTCATTGATTTCTATGGATATCAATCTTTTATGACAGAGGAAAAATTGTTTTTCATGGATACTTTTTTTTTTACAATATATTGTTGAACATTTGAATTTGTAGTTCCCCTGCACCCACAAAATCCATGAAAATTAATTTTGAATCTTTCACTAAAAGACATAAAATTAGATGGTCAAAAACTTATAATTACTAATTTTTTTAACCGTTTCTGAGGAAAAATTAAGTTACAGCAGAAGTTTTATGATTTTGATTTATTTAAAAATAAGAAAGTATTTTTAGGTGTCTTTTTAGCCCATGATGATCTTTATTTTATTTATCAATTTATAAACATCTGTTTATATTAAGTTATCAGACTTAACATCTAATCTTAGTTTTCCTAAATTCCTCAGCCATTGTGAGACAAACTTATCAGGAATAATGTAAAGAAATTCCTTGACAAAGATTCTATATGGCAGTTAAATATTGGAAAATATATGTATATGCTCTTATTATGAAAACCTGAAACAAATATTCTATTTATTTTATTTTCTAATTTTTATATATTTGCTAAAGGTCCAAGTTCTGCTGAAATGAAACATCAACCTTTTTTCATGTACTCTTTTTTTTTAAGAAATAATGAGCCAGAATGTTTTGAAGGTTTCCTTTTGGATGTGCAAAAAATATCCATAAACAACTGTAGACTTATTAATCATCTATTGACAAGTGACATTCTTAGGTGAAGTGAATACAGAAAAAAACCTAATCACAACATATTTTAACAAATTATACATATTATGATGTTTATGAAGTTAAATATTACAATGCATGAAGGTATGTTCATAAAACCATGACACATTTAATACATATACTCACAAAAATATCACAGATATAAAAGTCATTAGCATAATTAATGGCAGTGTGCAAATATTTAAGAGGAATCTTTATGTATATTATCCATCCATCAAATTCAACCATTTTTTCATAAAGGAATCCTCCAAAATACCACTCGATTTGCTTTTTCAACTGTCAAATATAATTTATGGAGATTCCATGCTAATTTATATCATTCCAATATTGAACACATATTTCACACTTTAGAAAACATTTAAGGATATTGTTTGAATACAATGTACATTAAAATTGCATCTGCTTATTACTGCAAATGTTACCTATGAAATCACCATTTGTTGTGACAGTGATGACATCCACACCTTAAAATGTATCTGTAAGTGGCATAAGCAAAATCATCATGTTTACATTGTAATCTCACAGCTTTCATAATAGATAATGATTGTCTACAACACTGACAGGTATACCTAAATGGTGTATATAGAACTGGAGAAAAGGATATCTCAGGCTCGGTTTTGGATTTTCTACAGTGTCCCTCACACCTTGACATTAAAACATTCTGAAACAAAAAACAAAAAAATTATAAACAATAATAAGAATGTGACAAAATTTAAGAAGGCTTTTCCACTGAAAAAAACACAAAAATAAATTAATAGAAGAAATAATGACTATGTTGGACTGAGATGTTTAAGCTGGACCCTTCCAAAATGTACATCCAGACCCAG
Source organism: Mytilus californianus (assembly GCF_021869535.1). Taxonomy (NCBI): domain Eukaryota; kingdom Metazoa; phylum Mollusca; class Bivalvia; order Mytilida; family Mytilidae; genus Mytilus; species Mytilus californianus. Next base: position 27,836,565 of record NW_026262690.1, on the reverse strand, counting down.
CAGGGATGCTGTTGGAGCAAACAAGACTAAGAAGTGGTTCAGGATACCATGACTTACTTAAAGTACAACAAGACCCTGTAGGGATGCTGTCATAGTAAGCAAGGACTACGGTGTGGTTTAGGATACTATAAACCATGACTAACTTATAGTACAAGACCCTGCAAGGATGCTGTTATAGGGAGCAAGGACTACGGTGTGGTTCAGTATAATATAAACCAAGACTAACTTATTGTTGCTTTATTGTCTTGCCTGCCACAAATATTACAGAATATGAGATAAAGGGATTCTAATCTGGTGATGGCATTATAAAAGTGTATATTTTAGACGGTAGTAGATCTGGACAGTAAATTTATAGGATTGTTGCAAGGTATTCATGTCCATGAGATCGGGTTCACCTGACCTTAACCTCATTTTATGGTTCATTAATAAACATCCAATTTTGTTGACCCTGCGACATTTATGTTGCGAAAGCAAGATATAGCGGTCCTAGAGTCCATCTTCGGCGTCGTTGGCGTCAACATTTAGGTTCAGTCTATGGTTAAAGTTTTTCAGTCATCAATAACTTTGTCAAACCTTCATCATGGGATTTTATGAAAGTTGGACAGAAGCTATGACCAAAAGACAGTATTATTCCAGAGCGAAATTTTAAAAATATTTATTTTCATTTTTCCGTATTTTACTGATATGTTTTGTTTTTTTTAAACTTAAAAAGTAGATCTATACATTCTGGGGTTAAAGTTTGTTACACATCAATTTGTCAAACCTTCATAAAATTTTATGAAACTTTGGCAGAAGCTTTTTTATGATTAAGAATAATGTCTGAAGCAAACTTTTGAAAATATTTTACAGTTAGCATTTACAGACAGTCTGGGATTGATTTTTTTTGACATGATTAATTTGTAAACCTTCATGGATTGCTATGAATCTTGGACAAACACTAATCTTCATGACCAAGAAATAGCATCTAAAAAAAGTTTGATTTTTTTTTAAATTCTGTGTTTTAATGATAAATGGACTAATTTTTAGGTCAACATTACACTATTACACTAACAGAAGCAATCGCAAGCGAGACGCAGGGTTCCAGGGAACCCCTTACGATTTTTTTTTTCGATAAAGTAACTCCGTTACGATAAATAATAGGTCAAGTATGTAACATGTCAGTCAGACAGTGTTCACCTGACCTTGACCTCATTTTATATTCCAATGATGAACATTAAGTTCGTTTCTCGGAAAATTTAAACAAAAGGTCAACTCTATTTGGTATGTAGAGAGATTGTATTAAAGCTGTACATGTCCGTCTGACAGGGTTCATTTGATATTGAGATTTTCATGGTTCATCAGTGGCGGATCCAGAGGGGGGCGTAGAGGGCGTACGCCCCCCTTTGCTTGCTTTTTTTTTTTTTTTTTTTTTTTTGTAAAATGATTAATCAGACTAGACTTCGCGAACTTTGCCATTTCCCGTGTATTTAATTTTTATGCGACAATTCTTTACTTATAAAGATATTTTTCGCTCGTATTTACTGTAATATATTATTGATTATGTCAAAGTCATGTGACTCGCTACGGTGGAGTTGACCAGTACGTCGAAAAAAAACGTCACTCAGTCATTTTGAAATTCAAATTACAGTAACACATTGCTTAGGCTGAGGATGACAAGCATGACGCCTTCAAAGCGACAAAGTATTGAGCACGCCCCAGCCCATTAATAACATTGCTGAATAGTGATCCCCAGTCAGTAAGCTCTAGATATAGATTTAAAGTCTAAGGTACGGACCATTTGATTTGAGGGGGCAGTCTGAGATATTTTAAAGAAAAAATTCTGACCCTGATTTTTGCCTTAAACAAAAATTCTGGCCGTATATGGATTGAAAACAATAATCTTGTCCACTTTTTTGCTATTAGAAAAAAGTATTTTCAACAAAATTATTTAGCATTAAATGAACATGATGAATAAAAAACGGGCGTAATTATTTTTTGGGGGGTTGCATGTGAATCCCATATCTGACCGGAATGTCTGTTTCGCCGAACTGATATACTAAATACTTTTTTCAAGGCCCGACAGCAACCTGCCTGCTGGGTGTGGCCTATATGTCTCCATGTGTCGACCGTCATTCACAACTTCATTGTCATTTCCGACTCATTCGTAGCCTTTGGTTGATTTGGAACCCCTCACTTCCTTTGTTGGTTGAAACATTTCAACCAAACATTTGGATAAAAATTGCTTGTTTGTCTTTCTTCGTGTCGGTCGTATTGTAAATTTCATTGAATAGCCGTATATCTTGTTTACAACAAGAAATCTGTGAGGTTATGCTAACTAACCATACAACAAACGAGAATTTTCCATGTCCATTTTTTACTGACAAATCCCACATCAAATATATTAATTAGTACATAGCTTTGGATCCATCCAATCATTTTATAATAGACAATTAAAGGAGAGAATACGGCACCAAAAATGTCCAACCCCTACACTTTAACTTTAAAATGCATTTTACACTTATTTTATGTTTTTTAGCCAAAAAAAAGTCCAAAAAAATTTTCGCCTCGCTCCGCTCGCCGAACTTTAATACTACACCCCCCCTTTCCAAAATCCTGGATCCGCCCCTGTTCATTGCTCAATGTTAAGTTTTATATGAGTTGGGTCATTTTTCAGATATATGGTAAATAATGGATCAACTATTTTAGTTTGTGTATGAAATGATTGTTAGGTTAACATGCCAGTTTGAAAGGGTTCATCCGACCTTGACCGCATTTTCATATTTCATTGATAATATTTCAACATAAAGTTCAATTATAATAAGTAAAGCAGGTGAGATATTTCAGCCTGTGAACTCTAATTGGGTAAATGATAAGTAATTTGTTCCTGGCACTGGAAAATAGCCTTGATAAGTATTTAGAATGACGATAATTTTTCACTTCTGTACTCGTACTCTGCACAACAAATTTATAAATTTTGTAAACAAATGTTTACTTCCGTACTAACAACAAAATTATATTTAAATTTAACTGTGTACGTTGTTTTATTTAACGCCATTTTGTCCCAGGTAAGAGTTGTCTTATTGACACTCTACCTACATCTTTTTTATTACTACTTGTAACGTCTAATGTTATATAGGCACCTACGTTTTAAAAATATTGTATTTATATTGTGTCATAGATCAAACTTATTCGTTCAGTGTATGTTTACTTTTTTTTGTTTAAATGTCTTTTTGATCGAGTTCAGCCATTTCAATTAATATTTTATAGTGTGTCTTTTTATGTTGTAATGTTACACTACTATCTCGGGTTAGGATGAAGGTTGGCGCCTGTTAAGACGTTTAAACCCGCGGCATTTTTGTGCACCTGTCGTAAGTCAGGAGCCTGTTATTCAGTGGTTGTCGTTTGTTGGTGTGGTTCATGGGTGTTTCTCGTTTTTGTCGAGCCTTCGACTTTTGTCGAAAAAGCGAGACATAGCGATCCTACATTGCGTCGTCGTCGTTGTTGTTGTCGTCGTCGGCGGCGTCCACAAATATTCACTCTGTGGTTAAAGTTTTTGAAATTTTAATAACTTTCTTAAACTATCCTGGATTTCTACCAAACTTGAAAAGAAGCTTGTTTATGATCATAAGATAGTATCCAGAAGTAAATTTTGTAAAAATAAATTTCCATTTTTTCCGTATTTTACTTATAAATGGACTTAGTTTTTCTTCCAGTTAACATTACATACAGTCTGCAGTTTAAGTTTTTAAAACATTTATTAGTTTCATAAACTATCCTGGATTTTTACCAAACTTGGACAGAAGCTACTTACAATCAAAAGATAGTATAGAGAGGAATATTTTTATTTTTTTCCCTCATTTTTGTTGAGCCTGCGATTAACAGCAAAAGTAGGCGAGACACTGGGTTCCGCGGAATCCTTACGAATTTTTTTATATAGATTAGACCGTTGGTTTTCCTGTTTGAATTGTTTTACACTAGTCATTTTGGGGCCCTTTATAGCTTGCTGTTCGGTGTGAGCCAAGGCTCTGTGTTGAAGGCCGTACTTTGACCTATTATTGTTAACTTTTTATACATTGTGACTTGGATGGAGAGTTGTCTCATTGGCACTAATACCACATCTTCTTATTTATTTTGTTTAATTTAAACACACACTAAAAGATGTATATTTAAAAATAATTTTAATATAGCACAATATTGCAGGAAAAGATATACACTAAGATCCAATGAGCTTCTAGTTGTTCATACGCTCAATGTTCAGATGATATGGTAAAAGACGATTTTTTAACACTTTTAATTATTTTATTGCGTACCGTTTATGTGTTTTGAAAAAAATATATTATTGAATTTTAGAAAATAAAACACGATTTCGGCACTCGAGTGTGATAAAGTGAATATTTTATTGGTCAAAGCTAATGGACTATCCTTGTGTGGAGTATTTGTTGTTAAATTCCTAAAATTGCAATATAATTGAGAAAAATTGGGATGCAATGTTTTGCGTGGTGAATGTCGGAGGGACAGGGAAAACAGGGTACTATTATTATATGTTTAATGTAATTACACTCCTACAGGTTTCAACCCAAATAAGGAAACATTCTACTGTGAATTTCTATGCATGTACATATACTTATTCAATTTTGGCAGCATTTTCGATGGGAGGTACCTATTTTGTGAACGCAACTTCTAGCCTTCAATCTTTCTACGTTTGCATACACAGTTAAAAAGTATGCATCTCACTTTTATATGAAATAAGGAGATGTGGTTTATGGTTGCCAATGAGGCAACTATCGACCAGAGTCCTAATTACGTGGATGTAAGCAACTATAGGTCACCGAACGGTCTTCAACAATGAGCAAAACCTATACCGTACAATCCAACTATTATATAAAAAATTCGTAGGGTTCCGCGGAACCCAGTGTCTCGCCTACTTTTGCTGTTGTCTATGCTTTTGCGACAAAAGTCGCAGGCTAAAAAAAAAATGGGGAAAAAATTATTAAAAACTTTCCTCTAGATACTATCTTTTGATTGTAAGCAGCTTCTATCCAAATTTAGTAAAATACGGATAAACATGATTTTTTTTACAAAATTTACTTCTGGATACTATCTTATGATCATAAACAAGCTTATGTACAAGTTTGGTAGAAATCCAGGATCGTTAAAGAAAGTTATTAAAATTTCACTAACTTTAACCACAGAGTGAATATTTGTGGACGCCGCCGCCGACGACGACGACGACGCCGACGACGGAATGTAGGATCGCTATGTCTCGCTTTTGCGACAAAAGTCGCAGGCTCGACAAAAAGGGCTATGACATGACAAAATGTGAAACATTTTAAACGGGTAAAACCAAGGCCTGAATTGGAACAAAACAATAAACGAAAAACAAATATGACAGACAGAAACCAATGACAACCACTGCATTATAGGCACAAGACTTGGGACAGGCACACAAAGAATGTGACGGGGTTACACATGTAGAGATTGTTCAACCCTCCCCATAATCTGGGACAGTGGTGGAACAGCACAACAAAACAAAAATGTAAAAATCAGTTTGAAATGGCTCGACTCATCAGATTGGCACGAGGCACAAACAAAACAACTAAAAATAAAGACAAAAGACACAGAGTACCGATTTAAGAGTACATCCAGTTAGTGAAGACTAGCTTTAAGCTAATAACAAAATAATGTTCTCTAAGACAAAACTATCAATCAGTATACACCCACGGATTTCCTGCAAAGACGTCAAAATCATTTTTTTTAACTGAAACTGTCGAAAACATTGTCAACGTATGGTATAAATAAGCTTTAGAACAGTCAAAATTTAAGACGGTTGGAAGTTTTGTTTTCCACTATTGTATGTTTTACAATCATCTGCTGAATTTGCTCTCTTACATAACTTCGTTATCTTAGAAATGAAACAAGCAGCATACAGTTCTTATTCAATGATTATCACGAGAACAATAATAGAACCTCACATCAAAATCAACTGATTCTTCATCAGAATAAAAGCAATAGGCGTTGATATGACGTTTCTGAATTAAACTAATAGTTTTTCTCCCTGTGATCTACATTTTTGTACCTTACATTACGTGTGCCTTTAGTCTAAATTTGAATAGTAATGTTCTCTTAATTCAGAAGGCTTAATTACACAGAAAATCACATTCAAGAGGAAAAATACTCTTCGTTTATTAAAAGCTGTAGGAATCATTCATAGACAGACTAATTCACTTATGTCTAATAAACCGAGAACAGCATTTATTAAACACATTAATTTACAGCAGGCCATGTGTTCATCCGTCTTAATAACGTTAAAAAGGTTAATATTAATGACGTCATGAGAACTGCGATTTACTATTTGGCGAATCGAAATCTCCGTTCTTTAAATCAATGTAACCTGATTTTGGCGCCAATTGACCGTTTTACTACCTAGAAAAGCATCTGTTTGGCGTACAAGTATATAATAAAAGTTTCGGCTGTGGTTAATTTAGATTTTTGAATCCGTTATATCTCAACAAAGTAAAGGCGTGAAACAAAATATTAAGTGCATGTTTACCTTATGTTGTTTTTGATGAGGAGGAACTTGCTATAATTTGACACAAAGAAGATAACATGACTTTTACGATACTTCAGTTTTATACAAATTTGTTGGCTATGACGTATATGAAGATTATGAAGGCTGTATATCTATCATAATCCCAGGTGCAAGCAGATAATCATAAAAATGGAAACAATTGGAATATCAAACTCCAATTAAGCAAGACCAAATGTGTCGACTTGGTATATCATCTTACATATTAAGTAGCAGGAATAGGATATAATACTAGTATCTTATACTAGTGGACACTTAGGACTTACTAGTAACATGCTTATACTAAGTTAAGAACTTTAGACAGTGGTACAATAACACTAAAAATAATAGACAAATTCGGTTCTTCACTACCCATAAAAACATACCTAGTTACAAATAGACACAATATAGTTGACCTATAATTTATATGAAATACAATTATCATCTTATCAGGAAAAAATCACTTGATAAATGACCCGGGTAAATGAGGTCAAAGTCAGGTAGACCCCGCATACTTTACAATGATTCTGTCCACATATTTTGGTTGACCTATTTTTTAAATCTACAGGAAAATATCGTAATCATGAAACCTAACGTTGATCAATAAACCATGAATAAGGTTTATATGACTCCTGTCAGACGGACATGTTCAATTTCTATATGCCAAATATAGATAACTAATTGTTCATAGACTCTTGAGAAAACCATAGAAGTTTCACCTCTGACCCATGAAAATGATATCAAGGTTAGTTAAACTCTGTCCGATTGACAGCACTGTCAGGTCCACACTACTCTTGACTTTACAGATAACTGTTACCTCAGTCGAAGTAATTGCGAGCATCCTTTGATACCACACAATACTATAGTTTTGTTTCTATTTGTGTGTGTGTTATCCTTTGAATCGTAATTCAAGATTTCAATCCTTTTCCTATTAGGATTTTTATTGTATGTTCCACAGGCAATTGTCTCTGATTTTTTTTCCATTATATATATATAGTGTTATATTAAGGCTTACATGAAAACCATTTTCAGAGACAAATGCATGTGGTATGACAGGGGCGGATCCAGGATTTATGAAAGGGGGCGTTATTCAATAACATGGAATATATACCGCAAATTAAGGAATGCTAAAAAATCATATAAATTGTGAAAAACATGATATTTTTTTATTTTGCGATCCTCCCCCCCCCCCCCCCCTGTATCCGCCTCTGATACTGTTTTTATGTCCCTTTTGTGGTCCCCCGGGCGTTGCGGGGACATAGAAATACCGGGCGTCAGTCCGTGCGTCTGTCTTTCTGTCTGGTCTTGTTAGCGCTCTCACGTGTATAATTCTTGCCAGATTTTTATAAAACTTATATCATAGGTTTATATCAGCAATATCCCGGACAAGTTCGAAAATCAGCGCCGACCAATTATTTTTTAAAAAAGCTATGCCCCTTTGGTATATTAATTATATGAAAAATTGCCTTGTTAGCGCTCTCATGTGTACAATTCTTGCCAGATTTTTATGAAACTCATATCATAGGTTTATATCAGAAAATCTCGGACAAGTTCATAAATCAGTGCCGATCAATTATTTTTTAAAGAGTTATGCCCCTTTGTAATATTAGTCATTTGGAAAATGTCCTTGTTAGCGCTCTCGTGTGTGCAATTCATGCCAGATTTTTAAGAAACTCATATCATAGGTTTATATTAGCAATATCTCACACAAGTTCGAAAATCAATACCGATCAATTATTGTTAAAAGAGTTATACCCCTTTGAGGTATTAATTGTTTGAAAAATGCATTGTAAGCGCTCTCATGTGTACAATTCTAGCCTGATTTTTATTAAATTTACATCAAAGGTTTATATAAGCAATGTTTCGAAATCAGTGCCGATCCAATATTTTCAAAAGAGTTATGCCGCTTGGAAATATTACTTATATACATGTACTTCCTTTAATTTTTTGATTTTGATTGACAATATCCTCACACATTTTTTTTTATTAATACTCATAATTAGCCCAATTGGTGGTTCTGTGTTATCTTCAGACGTTAATATCAACAGTTTTTAAATCAGTTAAGTAGGCAACTATGAAATTGTGAAATCCTCCAAAGAAGACACCTGTAGCTGACAGCCTGTGATACTGTGAATTTAAGTAAAGATTAAAATAAGACTTTGGCCCCGGTGTGAAATAAATTCAAGGAAAATTGGCCCTACCTCTTAGTATCATTATGTATGTTTTTAAATGTTCATCAAAACGTAGCCTTTTTATGCACACATGAACATATCAAATTGATGCAGTAACGATAGCTCACCATAAAATATACATAGTGTTAATCATATGCTTACCTTTGAATCACATTCTTTTGAGGGATGTTTAATAGTTGTAACAAAATAGTGGCGCATACATCTGTTTTCTCGTTTAACAGTTTCTACTGATATAAATCCAATATAAAACATAGTCCATACAAAGATTAGTCCATTTTCCATCTGGCGATATACCATGATATGTCATCTGCATAAATAGAAATATATTTTTAATAACAATTTTGTGTAAATATACGTGGTCATTTGAAAAATTCCGCACCACGTGAAATATTTATCTTAATAGTTTGCATGAAAGTTTTAGATAAATTGACAAAAATGTTTTAAATGCTAGAATTTGTTTAATCTATTAGTGGGGAGTTGAATTAACCATTTATTATAATACAACAAGTGTTTTACCGTGTGAAATACTTGTTGCTGATAAGGTTAACATTGTATACAGAAATTTGTAGCTGACAGGTATATAAATTAATAATTCTTAAAACACATTAGCGACGGATAGAACACTTAAAATGTGTCAGAACTATGACAATTCTAAATATTATTTTATCGATAACTTGAAACTTTCACTGATCAAAAACTTTGTTAAATAAGCTACTAAAATCATGTAACGAGATAAATTTGACGTTTCAATTACCACTTTAAATAAACTACAGCTCGAGTATACGGTTGATTGACTTTTCGCGAAATTACAGCCCTTGGACTTATAAAATTCCACGAAATTGTACTTGTCAAGGCTTTTTTGAATGCCTTTAGATCTGTACCTGATTATTTTGGTACAATTGTGTATAATGATGACTTATGGGTCATTTTTGCGGTTCGTTCTGGCTGACCCATATTTCGTGAAATTGAATTTCGTTTTGGGGAATTCACTTTTGTCAGACATACAAGAGGGTGTGGATAGGGGTTTACAGAATAGAGAATAATGGGCAAAAAATATAAAGAATAGAGACAAATGGACGAAAAAATAAAGCATAGAGACAAATGGACAAAAAAAAAATAAGAATAGAGATAAATAATGAGGTGCTAAAATATAAAGAATAGAGAAATCATTTGTACTTGTCTAGACCTTTTTTTACAACTAATACATAATACATTTCTAATTTAATGGACTCCAAGGGTTGACAGGGGAATAGAAAGAAATATTGTCATCAATGGACTTCTCTCATCTGCGAAAGTTAAACCCTTACTCAAATTTGTCGTACGTTTGTCTGTGCATTTAGATTCTTTAAAGATTATAAAAAAAGAAGACTTTATAGCTATATCAAACGGGATAACAGACAAACGACGATTAACAACACTTGCTCCAAATAGCCCGACTAGGTACAGGCCCAACATGCGGTTGGGTAAAATCAGTTTTGTGTGTGCACCCGCCACCCATATGTCGTAATAGTAAAACACACAATAAATACCTGATAAGTCTTTATTACTACCAACAGGATGGCCACTATAGGTAACTTAAACAACAAAATAAAAGGCAGCACCAGATTTTGGAAAGCAGGGTCAAAAGGTGGTAGCTATTAAGCTAGCTAAGGTAGTCGTAGCTGTTAGTTAAAAGCTGACAACTTAATCCACAATTGCAAAGTGACAATAGTTTCTTGTTGCGCTGTCTCGTGTGTTGTAGACTATTGTTTGCCTCTTTTTTATGTGTTGTCTGTCATTCCTCGTGTTATGATTTGTGAGTGCGCCTTAATATCGATATTTAAGTTTATACTTTTTTCTTTTTATGACAACCATAAAGTCCATATCTTTCAAACTATGTCTGATATATTATAATTTTAAAGGGCTTCTTGACAAATTTGAAATAAAAATATATGAATAAATTTGAAAGCTCACTATATTAATTATGTTCAGCTACATGAAAAGGAAAAAAATCTTTCTTTTTAACATGTTTCAATTATCTGATGCCTTATTTAGTTTGGTGCACTAATTTTACTTCAACACGATATTGGAATTATGTATGTGATATATTGACTAGGATTAATACCCGACAATCTACAGATAGCCACTGACAACTTAATCCACTACACTTGATAAACAGTCATCTGTGGTTTAAAGAAAATTATCCTATGTACGTAAGCATGTGTTAAAAATTAACTTAAATGACTTTAGAACAGAAACATTGGACATTTTCTTTTTTGTTTATATCATTTATACATTCACAGTGTTAACATCCAGTGACCGGTATCACAGATAGTTCACAAATTATAGTTGGATAAAAAACTTCAAATATCAGCCACTTTACGTATTACCGGCTGATAAATTTGCTTAGCAGTTTATGTTGAAGTTGAAACTGACATTATTGCAATTTGCATTCGGAATTAAAACGAATTAGTTTGTTCACGATTTACATTCAGTAGAATTTTAATATTGGTTTTGGAAAATTATTTCTTATTGACTATTTGAATAAATGCTCAAAGTTTGCCGAAATTATCAAAATAGCCGATTGAACCCAATTTCATGAGCATTTGTGATTTTGTTATATTTAAAAAAAAAACTTTTGTTTTTTTTCCCATCAATGATTTTTATCAAAATACTTGCAATACTGTGATTTGTAGTAGAATTTTATGTGATTTGTAGTAGAATGTTATGTGATTTGTAGTAGAATTTTATGTGATTTGTAGTAGAATTTTAAAGACTTTTGCAAATTTTTATATGAAATAAACTCATGGAATAAACTCATGGAAATTGACCGGACCCACTAAATACAGAAACAAAAAGTAGGACTCAGTTCTTGTAACACAAGGGTCATATTCTAAAAGTCATTCATATCATCAATGTATCTGATAAAGTTTATTGTTACAATAACTTCTGGAATAACACTTAACATGATTAGGTTTCGTTTAATCTATTTTTAACCGTAAGCTTATTGCAGCGAATGGCTTACTGTTCTTTGTTAAAAAAAAGCATGGTTGAATCACGTCTTGGTCGCTTAATGCTGTTTGATAGCCGTGTCAGAGAATTCATTTTTTTATTTTGTTAAAGTTACACAAAGACATTGGTTGGGCTATCACTTGTAAAATAACATAATGTTATTGCTGATTGATTACCTAACAACATGCGTCTTCACTTTTCATCTTTCAAAAACTTATATTCAGTAATATAAAAAAAAATATTGAAACTTCTTTACTTGTAATTATCATAAAATTCACTTTACAATATGGTAAGCATCACGTCCAAGCTTATACTTCTGTCCTCAGCGAATGCTTCACGTATAACTATGGCTTAGTATAAACACAACAATATATAAATTTACATACCAGAAACTATTGAACCTCTTCTTTAAAATTAGTTTCCGCAAATATAAGTCCTTTCCCTTTTTTCTAGAATTCATTTCTTATGTAAAATATAGACAAGTTTAATTTCACTTGTTTAATTCTATAAATTGAAAATCATGGTATATCAATATGGAAACTCGTTTTCATCGCAAGTCACTAAAATTATATTCTGTTGCAAACTAAATGCTAATTATATTCGTCTTTTAAGAAAGATTAAGTGAGTAAAGCCATACATTTATCTTGCTATTTAAAATAATTCTACTAAATTTATCTTTTTTCTATTAGATTTATATTGAGAATCTTATTACAGCAGTCGTCACATGACTGATAGAGATTCAACCACTTCTCAACCAGTTAAATTTCCCGTGGTAATTGCAAAACACATGCAGTGCTTTACGCCTTTAATTTCTCTTCACAGCACGCGCATCAAAAGGATTTATCATGACCGCACGCATCAAGTGTATTTTTGTTTTTCACGGAAAATATAATAATTTATTAATGAACTCAAATGAAGTCTAGACAACGTCGAATTACAGCGAAATAAATTCAATAATGAATTTAACAAACTTTCATAAGACCTGCAAATTCTAATGATTTGGCTCGTTAATGATGATACATCAAAAGATTATATAGATCTTGTAGACTTTCTGGTTTTTTCAAAAAGAGATCATACCTATAAATTAACAAAGTTGCAAGAGTCATTGGAAATATAGACACGCCTTCACAAACTGTAATCGTTTTTTTTTATATAATAATCTATAAGAAAAGTTAACTGCTTAAATGTTTTTAATGACATCGTTTTGTCGATTTACGTTGTAAGTTAAACTGAAAATCCACAATTAAAGCAACCACCTTATGATTCTATTGAATACCGATGAAACACTACCAAAAGACGAAGATCGTTCTGCTGATCATGACATTAAGAACAAGGGAGGACTGATAACTCATTACAAGCCTTATATCAAAATCAATCATATTGATATGAACCTGGGCTGATATGCATAAACCACTTAGGTTAAGATATCCAATCGTGGTACTTATTTATCGTAGGACATGTAGAAAAATCCGTCCGTTCGGAAAAAATCTTAACGTAAGTAGTTTTATGCATACCAGCCCTGTATTTACCTAATCAAGAGTTTATACAGTGATAGTCGTTTTTAAGTTTATGCTGCAACTTGTCTTTGTGAATAAAAGATGTGGGTATACATCAATGAAACAGCAACCTAACGACGTTATAACCAAAAGTCATCTAAAGGATAACATTTAGTGTTTAACAATAGACGGGTGTTTATATACAACATCGTCCAGATTTATGGTATAGATTAAAGATGATCCGCCATCAATACTACATCATCAAAATAACAAAGTTGATCTCTGTTGAAATGCCACAGAGATGCCACTGAATTCAGTGACAAAGAATGCTTTGGGGTACTTTTCGGTTCGATTAAAATTATGACACGTTTCATTACTTTGCTCAGTAGTCGGTACTTCGGTAATGCCACGATTTATAACAAACCTTTTTTAAATTGTTCGTTTATAAATCTATAAATTATTAAGTAACTAAGGTTTCAACTCCCTCAGGCAAAGTTGACCTTAGATAGATTTGGCTATTATTTTATGTCCTTGTTGCTCATATACCATGTAGCTCTTCAAATGTTTCGGTTCTTATACATCCTTGGATTTCAAATAATCGGCTTTGGACGTTCCTGATGAAGCAAATCTAGAAAAGTGATTCGGACGCATGATATACATAAAGTCTCATCTCATTTATTAATGCAGACTTGCACCAATTTATCCAGAGAGATTACTCAATAAACACGTGCTTGATACTGAAATCAAAGCATTCATTTGGATAACAATTTGGCACGATAACTGCTGGTGGACTATCAGTCCCCATACATACAATTTGCAATCCGCCAAGACTTTGGTATTGGCATGGTTGACGTAATTTGTCTGTAAAATTCCAGTGTATAACATGCGGATGTGCTTAAACCAAGGTTACAACTTAGGCAATGTCAATATTAGACGACTTCCGCTATTCTGTTTATTCGTTTGGTTGTATGTTGACACAATCTGTTTTCTTTTTTTTTCTACATAGCTTTCCGATTTTTTGTATCGAGTGTACCTAATGAGGATTATTTAAGAACATATGTTCATTTTTACTACCACAGTGTCGATACCACTGCTGACAGACTAACATTCCACCTGACAGTACCACCCGCTAGGTAGATAGTGGCACGATTCAATTGCTTCAGGTTGTGTTTAAAATTTTAGTTCATAGAATCATGCAATTGTGTTAAAACTAACTCACCAGTCAAGACGCCTTGGCGGTTATGTTTGTTCTGTGGCCCTTTTTTGCTTTTTTACTCAGCATATGTTCTCACAAAATACGTGGTTTGCGCAAAATTATATCAGACATGTTTTACTGCAACTGAGTTGATACCACTGCTTGTGAAATGTTTGTTTCCGGGGGTTCCTTCCGGTCTCCCAACTCTCTTTAGAAATGTTGAGCTTTTTTCGATTTCGCTGTTCCGATCAGACTCATTTTGATTTGATGCTCTTAAGAGTGTTAACATTTTGGCTTTCCAAAGTTTTTTGTACGTGATGAAGGTTATTCCTGGAACCCCTGTTATGTTAACGGAAATTATATCATACATTTCTTATCACAAAGACATGTATGCTTTTATAACAACTAACACAAATTTAGACAAGAACTGAAGACGTAACCAGATGTATTTAACATTGCAGAGGACATTAGCCATTTAACTTATAAGTAAACACTCATATGCAGTGCTCATCAAATTTAGGTCGCGGCTGTAAACATTATATCAATCTATTTTAAATATAACACTGACTATGGAATGTCTGAAACAATTTCCTACTGAAACGACGACACAAATCCTTGAGCAGCAATACCCCGATTGTTAGTGGTGTTCATGTTTCTAAAATTTTAGTTTACTATAGTGTTTTGTGGAGTGTTGGTTATATAAGGGTGTATATTGGGTTTACAGAATAGAGAATAATGGGCAAAAAATACAGAATAGAAAAAATTGGGCAAAACAATAAAGAAAAGAGAATAAGGGGTGCTAGAATATACAGAATAATTGTGTAAAAATAAAGAATAAGTTAAAAAATACTGATTACATAAATATATGATTAACAGAATAATGAAATTGTGCGTTTTCTGCACATAAAACTTATTATTGATAATTGATAATAGACTAGTATATTATTTGGTATAAAATGTCGAAATAATCGTAAACGGAAATGTTTCATTGATCTTAGCCATGCCAATCATATACATCCATTAAGCTAAAAAAAAATCTCAAAGTATCATTTTGTACTACATATTGCAACATCGATAAAACAGAGTTCAGACGAGGATAATCATTGACAACAAAATGCACTGCAACAGAAGGGAATTGAGTGCTGTTTTTTTTACCGTTGCATTGTCAGTTCGTTTTTTCGTTTTGACTTATGTGTTAAGAATATCCCTTTGAAAACTTCTGCTTCTGTATCATAATGATTATGAGGCACAGATTTAACAAAAATTATTGTATTTTAGGATATCCTGATTTGTTGTTGCAAATATCAAAATATACCCCTAAAACCTAAGACAATATCCTGAAATAGTTCAGGACCTCCATAATTCGATTTAAAGATCTCCATTATCCGATTTCATGATATCATGCAATATTTCAGGACCTCCATTATTCCTGAAATTGTATTGTGGAGGTCCTGATATCTTTCAGGATATCCTGTAATCGAATCATGGAGGTGCCGAAATATTTCGGGAGGTCATCAATGATTTATGATATCCTGAATTTGAGGCTTTGAAATTTTTCAGAATTTCCTTAAACGCAATAATTTTGACCAAACCCGTGCCTCATATAAATGATTGGGCATAACATTTTTTTCACTTCCAATAAATGTTGAATATATTTCAATCTTTTCCCAAACAATAGAAAATGTTTGGATATTTTTTGGGCAGTTAGGCTATCAAGGATAAAGTTTAGTTTAAGTGATAAAAATTTTATTTTCAAAACAAATACAAGTATACAAATTTGCCTGTGAGGTTCTTGGTCTTTATTCAAAGATGTATTCTGATAAAAGGCAGTTTTTTTTATTTTGTGATCTCTAACTATCAAATTCCAGATTTCTCTAATGTCGGTTAACTACTGTCTAATGTATTTTTATCTACTGCTTATTATCCTAGATATAACAGGAAATTACATATGTACGTGAAAACATAAGAAATTTACAGAATAAGCATAATTTTTACAGAATAGAGAAAAATTGCCACAAAAATGACATTTACAGAAATGAAGTCTGGTAGCCGGAATATGACAGTTGTTTTTCACTTGTTCTGTTGATTAATAGCGTCTGATTTTGTCAGTTTTTATGGACTTCCCCTTTTTGAATTTGCCTTGGAGTTCGATATTTTTGTTATCCTTCTTAAATACAGAAATAAGCACTAAGCATTGTCCATAATATCTTATTTGGTGAAAGAACAGAATATGTATTGTAACGTTAACGCCAAAATGAAAATAATACAAGAAAAAAACTGTAACTTTATTTGGTTATATTCAAAAACAAAACACATCCTCATATAACAATACTTATTTCAACCTATCCAAAGAATGTTCGTAAATTCAAGTAACTCTCTGAAACTGGTTACTGGACTTTCATATTTTATTTCATATGGCTGTAAGAAAAACTAATTTTACATAATAAGTAGCAAATAATTTGGATTTAGTGAACGAAAACTGTTTTTATTTTGTATCACGTATCTTTCCATATGTTGTCACTGTACAATGCTTGTAAACTTTAGAACACCTGGTCGGTCAGTAGTGTTTAGCGATCTATTCGCCATAGCTCCATATTATGCAATCTGCTTGGATAATGATATAAAAAAAAACGGGGAGTATCCCTCCTAAATTTGTAAATTTAAAATGGCGCCTTAGATTCACAATCGACGTCATTGAGGGACATTTCAAAAGGTATCGACGTAAAAAAAACCCTGTGAAAAACATCTTTTTGGAAACTGCTTCACTGAATGATGTTGTATCATACGTTGATGGAGATCTGCAATTTAGGTGCAAATTGAAAATGTAAATTTAATTTACTATTTTTGACGGGATTTATCGAAATAATAGCTTACCATGTGTTCTTTTATACTAGATGGCAACGGAAGCAATTTTATTTTATTGCTTATGTTTGATCGTATCGCTTTGAAGATTATCAATGTGCACAAATTAACAAGTGATGCTGGATTTGAAGCATAGTAACTAAGGAAATGTAACATCTCCGGATTGTTTTTGAGGGTTAATGGAACATCACTAACTATGATTGAGTCTTTTAAATATGACAATGTTGACACGTTGTATCCATGTAATACCATCAGTTCTACAATATCCCACGATCCCTGACGTATAGCTAGTTCAAACGGGCTGATATCGTAATAATCTCCTTGCCTGAAACATCGGCCAGTTAAATCAAATCGACAGTTCCAGTCTATGAGTACTCTGACTATATCGATATCCTTTTGCTGAATTGCCATCACAAGAGGTGTAAGTCTAGAGTAAGGGACTGAAACATGAATATAAGATGTTAGGTGTAAGTTTAGAGTAAGGGACTGAAACATGAATATAAGATGGTAGGTGTAAGTCTAGAGTAAGGGACTGAAACATGAATATAAGATGTTAGGTGTAAGTCTAGAGTAAGGGACTGAAACATGAATATAAGATGTTATGTAAAATCAGATCAATCAACTGTTCACATAGTTTTGCCTATTTATAAAATGCCAATTACAAACATTTCTTTATTCATTCATTGATTCGAGTTTCTTTGATTAGAATTTTCTTATGTTAGAGGGATTTCTCTTCCTTGGTGTATCTAGTTTAAAAAAAAAGAGTTCAAAAATGCGTCCGATGATCCCGCCTTCCATGCAACATGGCCGTCAAGACTAAAAATAAAACACAGGAGTAAAATGCAAGTATTGTCGTTTATCTTGAAAACCGATATAGAAAATCTGACCGGAGAAGAATTGTTCAGAAAGTAAAGAAATACCTATGTCCATTATGACCAAAATTGTCAGATGACTCCTTATTGCCTAAAATGACAATTTGACACCTTTTTGGCTAATAAACTGTAAATTAGCAAAATGATCTGCAGGACAACATCTACAAACAAAACCGAAACAAAAATGTGGACAGCAAAATACGATCTACAAATAAGAGTGCACACGCTGCAATGTGTAACCGGCTTTACTGATCATGATTACATTTTATGTTTAAAGTTTTTAGGTAAAGGTTCTTCTACAAATATCGCATACAATTACATTGTCAATGATGCATGAAAAATGAGGTCAAGGTCAGATGAATACTATCAGACGGACATGTACAGCTAACAATCATTCCATACCCCAAATATAGTTGACCTTTTGCTCACAATTGCTGAGTAACGGACCTTATCACGAAAACTGAGTCATACAAGTGGGTTCAAGGTTATGTGAACACTTACATTGAAATCCTCCCTTCGAAGTTGAAATCATCCCTTCGTAAATTTTACGGACGTCATCACGAGTTGGTTGACCTCTTTGGAATAAATGTTTCACAGATGATATTGGATATGTTCCTTATGTCGTAACTACAATACCCTTCCCTTTTCACGAATGTGACCTACCCAATTAGACTACTTACCGGATTTGTAATAACATAAGCAACACGACGAGTGCCACATGTGGAGCAGGATCTGCTTACCCTTCCGGAGCACCTGAGATCACCCCCAGTTTTTGGTGGGGTTCGTGTTGCATAGTCTTTAGTTTTCTATGTTGTGTCATCTGTACTATTATTCGTCTGTTTGTCTTTTTATTTTTGGCCATGGCGTTGTCAGTTTGTTTTCGATCTTTGAGTTTGACTGTCCCTCTGGTATCTTTCGTTCCTCTTTTACAATTAATTCAATCACCAATTAAAGACGACTTTTTCTATTAATATCTTAGAAACAGACCTCACCACGAAAACTGGACTAATCATGAAAATGAGGTCAAGGTAAAATAAATCCTAGTAGACAGACATGTCTTACTTTGACCTATAATGGTTTACTTTTATAAATTTTGACTTGGATGGAGAGTTGTCTCATTGGCACTCATACCACATCTTCTTATATCTATGTTTACCTTACAATCATTCCATTTACACCAAATACAGTTGACTTACATGAATTGCTTATCGTATCTGAGAAAAGGATCATGAAAACTTAATGTTGACCAATAAACTATGAAACAGAGGTCAAAGTCATATGAATCCCACCAGACATGCACACCTTAGAACAATAACTCCATACGCCAAATATATCAAAATAAAAAAGAAAATTTCAGAAGATTAATAGAAACCGGTATGTCGCTCCGAATTCATATGCTATAGGACTACTGGATACCACTTACAGAGGAGGATCCAGAAAAATATATGGGGGTGTCTCGAAGGACAGAATTTTAAGTGCCGTATTCAAGAAATGCATTCGAAGAACATGCGAATTGAATTTACTAGACTATATAAGTGATCTACATGCTATACTATGTTAATTATAGTAGACCTGCATGAATAAAAGACAAATATGCGTTCTTGTCCTAATGCATGGTTACACGCAGGGTGGTTTCAAATGACCAAGTTCACTTCTTGCACTGGCAACTAGTCATATACTCATTGTTTAAATTTAATCATTATAGCTGGCCTTTGCTAGTCTTGTATGTTTTTTTAATTTTAGTTCATTTATATGTTTTGGAGTTTAGTGTGACGTCCATTTTCACTGAACTAGTACACAATTTTATTTAGGGGTCAGCTGAGGACCACCTCCGGGTGCGGGATTTTCTCGCTGCGTTGAAGACCCATTGGTGGCCTTCGGCTGTTGTCTGCTCTTTGGTCGGGTTGTTGTCTCTTTGACATATTCCCCATTTCCATTCTCAATTTTATATGAAGGATAGTCAATGGCTGCTGATAAACGTTGTCGGCATTTCCCCCAAAATCAAACCATCAGTACAAGTATGAAGGTGGGAAGGTCAATGAGATAAAAGTGCACAAAAGGTGTATGCTTCTCTCTTGGAAAATAGCCACAAGTCTTATCTTCGGATAAATTGAAACACTTTTTTCAGTGAAAAAAAACTTACATCTCATATTTACATCGGCCCCATGATCCAAGAAAAGTCGAACCATTTGATGGCATTTGACATGTTCAGCCATAATGAGAGGATTGGAAAGTTCTGTTGTCGTCAAGTTCATATCTGCACCTGCTTGTGTCAGAAGTACGGCAATGCACATGACGTCATCGGTAATTTTTGGCCTTTGTTGGTAGATTGGAACATGATGATCCAGTAGATTGGTTAAAGGTGTTTTACCAGATGTGTCCACATGGTTTGGATCGGCGTTAAGTTTCAACAAATATTCAACGGCATCTACTTTCTTTGTAATCGATGCAAGCTGTAAATAAGCAGAGATATTATTTGTATCTGATGTAAATGCGCATAGAAAAATTGTTTATTGCTGTGTCTAAACAATACAAAATATAAAGAACTATTTAACTTAAAATCGCTCAACTCGATAAGAGTTCGGAAGCATTGCTTTATAGTAAGTGGTAATAAAATGGGCTCAGCTTGATACGAGCGCAGAGGTCAAACCCTGAATAGTTGGGGTAAGTATAGACACTACATTCAAACTTGACACAGCTCTGAAATCGGATTAGGATTAAATATTTGTCACAGCATAGGTTTCTGACACAGACTAAATGTGGTCAAAGAACTAAAAAAATTTAAATTGGACTTTTACTTCTTATGATTTAATATCCAATACAGGCGGTGTTGCCACGATGTCACAAAAGCAAGGGTTCGAATCCCGCTGAGGAACTAACAAAAATTTGCTAACGCAAATTTACAGATCTAACATTGTTGGGCAAAATTTGAGACGAATTATATATATATAAATTGAAAACAACGTTCAAACCTATGATTGCGTTGGATAAAAACCGCAATTTTTATACGTGTGCATGCAAAACAAATTTCTTGGTAGAGGGGTCTAAATACAGCACAAACAACATTTTCGAAAAGACCAAAAAAGTAAAAAAGTATATTTTAACAAAACGCATTTGACTAACAGGTCGAACAACAAATGTTCTTAAATCCTGCTGACTGCCATTGGCGATTGCCAAATAAACGGATCACAAGGTGTAATAAATGGATCTTAACTAATTTATGTCTCGTCAGTGATGTTAGGAATCGAAACGGTTATTGGAAGGCCAAAAAAACGGATCACAAGATGTAACAAAATAGATCTTATTATTAATTTATTACCAAACAGAAAACAATAAACTTGCGGAAAAGATGGTATACAGCAAACATGAGGTGCAAAAATTTGTACACCATATCCGGATTTCGACAATTAATGTCTCTTCAGTGATGTTAGGAATCGAAACGGTATTTGGAAGGCCATATAATTTACCTCAATTTAGGATAGACTCTTGAATTTTGAAAGAGTCAAAATAGGATGAACGGATCATATAAACCCGAAGGCAAATATAATACAAGCGCAAACGAAAAAATATAAACAAGTCTAAATTGAAAACAACGCTCAATCCTATGTTCTGAAAATTAATTTACACAGAATAACAAACAAACCTACCACGAAGTTATTCAAAATTATTACAAAAAAAAAATGAAAAAAAAAAACAATTTCCAAAATATCATTCATCATTAATACAATGTCTTTAAAAAATTTATAAAACTTACCTTTAACTATTTTTAAAAATACCTAAAAATGAACAGTAAATTTCAAACTATATGTGTACATAATTTCTTTTCTAAAAATCGAATTTATGCTGTTTCTATTTTTAACTTTGAATCTACTTACAATTTCTATTAATTGTGCAATAAAACTCTGAATTTGGATTGTGATTAAATATTTGACACAGCATGCATAGGTCTCTGATACAGAATGAATGTGATCTAAGAACTTAAAAAATTGAAATTGGACATTTACCTATTATGGTCCAAGATCCAAAATCTGTTTACATGGTTAGATTCAGCATATCAAAGAATCCCAAGAATTAGTTTTTTTTTTTTGAAATCAAACAAAACAAGTTTTAATTTTGGACCTTTTGGACCTAAATATGGACCAATTTAATAACAGAGCCCCAAATCCTAAATCTAAATAAACGGTAAGATTCAGCGTATCGAAAAACCCCATATATTCAATTTTTGTTGAATTCAAACAAATTTAAATTTTGGACCCCGATTTGGACCAACTTGAAAATTGGGCCTACAAACAGCATATTAAAGAACCCCAAGAATTATTTTTTTTGTTAAAATCGAACTAAGTTTAATTTTGGACCATTTAGACCTTCATGTGGACCAATTTGAAAACCGGGCCCAAAATCAACAATCTTATAACAGGGTTAGATTCACCATATAAAAGAATTATCTTTTTGTTGAAATCAAACAAAGTTTAATGTTTGACCCTTTGGATCTTAGTGTGGACAAATTTGAAAACATGCCCAAAAAACAAAAATCTAAATACATGGTTAGATCCGGCACATCAATGAACCCCAATAATTCAATTTTCGTTAAAATCAAACTAACTAAAGTTTAATTTTTTAATCTTTGGACCTTAATGTGGACCAATTTTAAAACGTGGCCCAAAATCTAAATACACGGTTAGATTAGCACATTGAAGAACCCCAAGAATTCATGACTTTGAGTTAAACCCCATTGCAATTGGTCAAGAAATAATCAATTTATACAAAGTTTTAGAAAAGTATTGTTTTTGGCCTCTTTTTCCTAAACTGTTAGGGCCATAACCCCCAAAATCAATCCCAACCTTTCTTTTTTGGTATGAAACCTTGTGGTACAATTTCATAGAGATCCATAGACTTTTACTCAAGTTATTGTCCGGAAACGAGAAAAAATGCTTGTTTTTGGCAACTAATTCCTAAACAGTTAGGACAATTACTCCTATAATCAATCCCAACCTTCCTTTTGTGGTATGGAACCTTGTGGTACAATTTTATAGAAATCCATACATTTATACTCAAGTTATTGTCTGGAAACCAAATGTCTTTGGACGACGACGACGACGACAATGTCATACCATTACGGTCGTATAAAAATGCTTTATCTATAGTCTTGACAATTTCTGCAAAATCGTTTTACATATCATAACGTATAATCAGAACTGAAGAAAGAAAATATGACTAAGTTTGGCCTTATAATTTATAAATTTTAATCCCGCAATCAACTAACAATTGCTCTGATTATATCACCAGCCCAGTAGACTGCACTCCTTTGCTGACATGAAATATCATTGATAATGTAATATTATTCCATAAATTACAAACCATAAAATGTTAAAATCAATCGAAACACTAAGGGTATTGTCAGATTTTGCGAATTTGTGGTTTTCATTGCGCTTCAACTTCATGATGTCTTTTGTTTTCATTCTGTTTTGATTAGAGCGAGGCTGGAGCTGACATGAAATATAATTGATGCGTGCATTTTCGGAAAATGTTCTGTTCATAAATCGAAAACAAATCACTAGAAACACTTGACAAAAGTTTGGTAGTTTGTGGTTTTCAATGCTCTTCGTATTTGATATTCTCCTCGTGCGTCACTGGCGAGTCTTATGCAGACGAAACACCTGCCCAGCGTAATCACACCTTGATTATAAAAAAGTAATCACCCGGTCTGGAAAAAGTATTAATCGGGTAAGAATAAGAGAAATTGCATTTATCTTGTGATTTAATATTTTTGCTTATTTTCTGTTCCTTTTAATCTTTTTTTAGATTTTGATGATCTTTATTGCAAGCCGTTTTACTATTTATCATGACTTCAAGGTATCTAATAAATTTTATCTTATGTAGTTAATAAGATATTTTATATAGTTAATAAGATATCTTATATAGTTTATAAGATATCTAATATAGTTTATAAGATATCTCATATAATTTATGAGATATCTTATATAATTTTCTTTATAAGAAATCTTATAAATTATGTGAGATATCTAATAAAATATAGGATATCGTATAAAATATATGAAACATCTTATAAAGTATATAATTTTCTTTATAAGAAATCCTATAAATTATGTGAGATATCTAATAAAATATAGGATATCGTATAAAATATATGAAACATCTTATAAAGTATATAAGATATCTTCAAAAAATATTTATAAGATATCTTATAAACTTTATAAAATGGTTTATATACTTTATGAGATATCTTATATATTAAATGAGATATCTTATATAATATATGAGAT
Organism: Mytilus californianus; assembly: GCF_021869535.1. Lineage (NCBI taxonomy): Eukaryota > Metazoa > Mollusca > Bivalvia > Mytilida > Mytilidae > Mytilus > Mytilus californianus. The sequence goes on along the minus strand of NW_026262690.1, from coordinate 27,812,129 downwards.
GTCTTATATAATATATAAGATATATTATATAATATAGTTTTTATAAGATATCTTATAAACTTTATAAGATATCTTATATACTTTATTAGATTTATTATATACTTTATACGATATCTTATAAACTTTAAAAGATATATTCTTAATTAATAAGTTATCTTATAAAGTATATAAGATTTCTAATGAAGTTTATAAGAAATCTTATAAAGAAAATTATATGAGATATCTTATAAATAATATAAGATATCTCATATAATATATAAGATATCTCATATAATATATAAGATATCTTATAAATTACATGAAATATCTTATATAGTATATGAGATATCTTATATACATTATAAGATATCTCATATAATTTCCTTTATAAGATATCTTATAAACTTTAGAAGATATCTTATAAAGTATAAAAGATATCTTATAAAGTATAAAAGATATCTTATAAAGTTTATAAGATATCTCATAAAAACTAGATTATATTAAATATCTTATATATTATATGAGATAGCTTATATATTATATGAGATATCTTGAAGTTGGAATAAATAGAAAAACGGCTTGCCATAGATCTTAAATTATTTTATGCAACTGTTGGCTTCGAGCTTTATCCAAAAACATGCATACCAAAATATTTATCATAGTGCGTGTAAGTCATAATGTAATACATTTTAATTTATAAAGGCTCCTTGCTAATTTTCAGATACTTTGAGATTTTTGTACCAGACGATGGTTTGTTTCCTGAGAGTTAACCTTAGAAACAGGTAACGCATTGAGGGAATTGTCCCAGGATTAGAAACGCACACTGTTTCGTATAGTCTAAAGAATTTGAAATATTCAACATGTAAAAAATGGCAACTTAATTTTTAATCAGATTTACAACTTGAAAACCAAATAATTTGAGTTGAGTTTTGAACCATAAAGTGTCTAGTATAGGAGTTATAAATAATGTAAAAAAATATGTATTTTATCATTTATTTCATCTTTCTATTTAATTTTGAATTTGATTTCCGCAATAAAGTAATTCCCTTCCTTCTCTGGCTTAGATTATATCATAAGTTTCAATAAATATTATTTCGCAATAAAGTAATTCCCTTCCTTCTCTGGCTTAGATTATGTCATAAGTTTTAATAAATATAATGGTTTACGTACATGTAATGCAGTTCTGTTGTCTCTAAAGCTCTCTAGGTTAACATTGGCTCCTGATTCAAGAAGCATCTTCATTAATGGAAAGTAACTGTCTATATCCTTTGACGACATCAATAACATAAGTGGTGATATACCGTTAAAAGTTTGAATATTTACGTCACATCCGCTTTGTAAAAGCAAATTAATTGCAGTTTCTGAACCATCTTCTACTGCAACATGGAGAGATGATCTGCCATGCATATCCTGGGCATCTACTGTTTTCCTGTCTTTTTCAATCAACATATTAGCTATATCTAAATAATTTGTACTGATACAATACATAATAGGAGGCATCCTCCATTTATCTCGTATACTGACGGAAGCACCATGATCCAGTAATATTTTTACACAATCAATCCTTCCTTTTCCACAAGCAAAATGTAAGATAGATTTACGATGAGAATAGTTATCATAGCACTGGTCTACATCAGCACCATTGTCAATAAGTCTCTGAAGCTCGTTACTATTGCCACAATCTACAGCATTATAGAGTTGTGCTGCTAGTACTGCCATATTGAGATATGCATAAGGGCCTACAAATTATGAAAATAAAGAGCAAACAAAAGCTTACAAAAGTATGAGGCTTTACTGCTTCGTCATTTTATTTCACTTTTTTCATAAATCATAGTCTTCATCACAGAAATAACCTCTCTCTGCATATAATGAACCCGTCTCCTTTTTTTTAAATGTCGAAGATGGCAACAAACTGTTCCGTAACTCCGTATCAAAGTCAAAAATATATTACAAGTTACAATAAATAGCCCTTACTCAAATAAGTTTTTTTTTTCTGTGAATTCGAGTATTATTTGATACAGTATAATTCAAATTTTTTTAATTTTTAGTTGTGTTTTTGATATCTTTAATATCTATATTATTACGTTAAGAGCTTTTGTTGTCATGATCTATATTACAAACAGTTTAAGAACCTGTGTTGTGTTTGTAGACTTGATGGTCTTTTCGTCGTCTTTAATATTTTTTTTTTGCCATGGTGTTGTCAGTTTGCTTATGAGTTTTGCATACCCCCTTGGTACCTTCCTTCCCTTTTTAAAAAGAAGAGGAGTCGGGATTGAAAAACAATTTTGATGCGATAACAAAATTGCGACATTTCCATTAGCTGTTTGTAGAGTTTCGTCAAGGACTAGAATGCAAGTTTTACTACTATTGCTTGCGGACTTTACTTTTGGTAATGTTTAAAGATAAACTGACTTACTTTCTGTTATGTTGGTGCTACACAGATTACGCACCAACCCCAAAAGATCGGTATGTAAAACCACAGAGAGCATTCGAAGATCAGTTATTTATATACGCAATTATTATATTGCAATGCATACACAAACTGGTATGTGTTGCATTTGATAATTAGGATTTAAATCGGCGTATGTGCAAAGTAACAATAGATGTTAGTTTTGTTCACTTTTTTTTTTTTAGAATTATAAAAAAACATTGGAAATAAATAGTATGGAAAGTAAGCCATGTAAATATTTATTGCAGAAATAAGCCAAATTTTAATAATCAACTTTTAAACTACTTTGATTTTACTACCCTATGAAATATAACAAGAGATATATTTTCCTTCCAATGTCAACTTGTGTTCCTGCAAAATTAGTATTCCCGTTGTGAGAATGTAATCCCATTCTCATTCTCATAATGTCAACGTTTTTTTTTAAACTATATCCTGGCATAATATGGTCTAACATTCTAATTTTGTTTTAAATAAGTGGTTACAAGATTTGTTTTACATATTTATATTGACATATTTTATATGCTTATCTGTTTTTGTTTCGGATAAAACATATACCACTTGGTATTGTCACAATCATTCATATCGTGTGCAATTTACCGGTAACCATTTTAAAACACTTTCCGTCATCTACATGTTATAACGATGAGGCCAATATTCTATTGAGTTACCTTACGGTCATTTATTTTCACTACATATAAATTGAATGCTGATTTTGTAAATTTGAGCAATAAGAAAGCGAGTTTTGTAGAGAAAGCGTCTCTGCGCTTCATGCAAAATGTGTTTCGTCACTATAATTCGTATTGCTCAAACTTACAATATCGGCGTTCAATTTAAAATGAAAATCTAATGTTTCTTTTTATTTTATATTAGATTAATGTACATGTTCACTGCAAAGGAATATTGTTTCCAACGATAATATGTAATTAAAATTAAAGTTAAAAAAAAAAAAACAACAACAACAACAACAAAAAACAGCGTTAATATGTTTGGATATGGGCTTAATTTAATGTTGAATAGAAACGGAAATACTACGACTTATTAGATATCAGTTTTTAAAGTTTGGGCAAAAGTAAATCAGTCATTTTCTTGCCAAAAAAATAAGACGAAAAGTATGGTCAAGACCGATTATTTACAGACGGTTACGCATTGAGGGAATCCTCCCAGGATTAGAAACGCTCTCTAGCTGTTTCGTATAGTCTAAAGAAGTTGAAATAATTTATATGTAATTAATTAATATAATGTATGGTAAAGGCTTCATGAAACGACATAGATAATCCATATGCTTAGTGAAGTTACTCAAAATGTGTGATTTCAAATAAAAACGCAGTAAGTATAATAACATATATAAGATATTAGGAATTTCTGTATTTTACCATAGGAATCTACTAGGCAGTAGGACTGCAGTTGTTAAATTTATGACAGTACAAGTATGACTGATAAGGTAATTTACGTTATTTACTCTTTTAAAAAAAATCATAATTACACGGTCAGTAGAATATTAAAAGGAGATGCTCGAAGATCGAAATAGAGATTGTTACTTTGATGATATTAATAGAAAAACACACATGCATGATGTACACACTTAAGTGCCAAGGGGCTCTTTGAGGGGTGATTACACGTGTTGAATTATCATAACAATTGTTGTATTTCTTATTTTGTAAATTGAAGATGTAACCAAAGAATTGTATATCTTAGATGTTATATAATTATCTAATTTACAAAATGCATTGCTGCTATAAGCTTAATGTAAAACAAAAGAAGCACACATGTTTGTTTGATTATCGTATACAATAACAAGTTTAATGTGATACGAAAATACTCTGTAATATAATTTTAGCCAATGAGATATAGCATGGTAACAGTCAGAATGAAGACACTTACATATAGAACTACTCGATAACGTTACTCTGACTGAGCCGACCCGTCTCAATTTGCTGTTACTCAAAACACAAAGCTTGCTAGACAAGGAATCAGCAATTACAAAAGTCGAGTATTGAACTCACGACCTCTACCAATAATTCTTTTTTTTATCTTATATCTCTATTAATCGTAAAACTTAAAAACATATGTAAATATTAAAAATAAATTATAAAAGCAAAATATTGAAAGTAAAGAAATGAAATAAGACTGTAAAAATACTCTCTTCATGTTGTTAATTAAGTATATGTAACTTATATTTCTGCCTGTTATTATTTATGATTATTATTATTACAGAATTTTTGTAAACAAAATGGAAGATCTATCAAGTCGTTTGTACTATTCAGTTGTCGATGACAATATCGATGAACTTCGGAGACTTATAGAAAATGGAGCGGATGTAAATCAGATTTTCGAAGATTCTGATAGAATCAGTACAAAATCTATTTTACATATTGCAAGTGAAAAGGGGAGACTCGGTTGTGTGAAAGTTCTTCTGGAAAACGGTGCCTCGGTAAATGTTCGAGATCCATGGGGTATAACACCAATTAGATTCTGCATAAACGCAGACAATGAAGAAATAGCTGACCTTTTAATAAGACAAGACAAAGAATCTGCCGATTCCAAGGACAAATATGGAAAATCGGTTTTACATGCTGCAGTAGAAGAAGGGTCAGAAAAGTTTGTGAAGCTGTTTCTTCGCAATGGCGCTGATGTTGATATAACCACAGACGTCGGGGTCACTCCTCTGATGACACTGATGACGACAAAGGGACTTGATAACTATTTTGTAGTCATGAAAATACTAATTGATGCAGGTGCAGATATTCATGCTCATGATTTTAGAGACAAAAGGACAGCGCTGCATGTAAGATTATTATAACTAATAATACATGACAACACAAGCCCAATATGAAGACACAGGAAAGACTTAAATAAATTATTCTAAACACAAAAACCCAGAGAAACAGAGTATATGTTTGAGACATGGATTGTTATGAGCCTGTTTTCGAGCATGACAGTCATCCTATTATCCAAATACAAACGGTGAAAATGAAGCTCTTATTTCACACCCAAATTATTTGCTATTCTGTCCATCTGTCCATCCGTCAGTCCGGCAAATCAGCTTTCCACACTTTTTTTCTTCGTTCTTGAAGATATTGATTTGATATATGGTATATAGTTTTATCATGACAAGTTATAGATCAAGTTTGAATTTTGTTCCGGTCTGATGATTTAGTCCAGAGTTATGGACCATAACTCTGGACCATATCTAATGTTAGACTTACTATGTTAAACCATATTTCTGTTCAAAGGGAGATATCTCATTTTTAAAAGACATTCTTTGTTAAATTATTTGAAGAATTTTTTGGCAGGTTTGTTTGTTATTTAGTATAAACTAATTTTCTATAAAAAAAAATTATGAAGAGAAATCCTTTAATTAGATAATAATCAATTTTTTTAATGTATATATTTCAATACATTACATTGTGTAGATAAAAGTTGTTGACATTTTATAGATAAGTTACAAATCTATATTAGTTTGTGACAAATGAAAGAAAAAATATTTGGAACTATTAATTATATTTGATTATAATTTGAAAATAGATATACACTGTATTACATCATATCTAATTTTAGAGAACTATTAATCATATCTAATGGTTTTTTTCACTCATATAATCAGTTTTCCACACTGTTTTTAGTCATGCTTGAAGATATTGACATGATATTTACTTTTTGTTTACACCATGGCAAGTTATAGAACAAGTTAGCATTTTGTTCCAGTAAAATGAATTTTTACCCGGTAGGGGACTATGTTTTGCCATGCAATACTCTCAGAACGCTTGTTTAAACTAGATATGACATAGATATTGGCATGTTTAAAGTATGCTCCTCACCCTTTCTCGTCAATTCTTCATCGATTTTGAATTCATATCAAATATTTGTCGTTTCAGCTTGCCGCTATCACAAAGAAGGTAGACGCGGTTGAACTCTTGCTTAGTCTCAATGCTGATCCAAATGAACTGGATAAAGGTTTAAGAACCCCATTGACTAACTTAATGTGTCACCATATTTCACTGAGAGGTCGAACAATTACGGACATACAAGATGACGTCATGACAATTGTCATTCTCTTGACACAAGCAGGAACTGATTTGAACAATAATACGACAGACTTCGCAAATCCTTTGATAGTAGCAGTGTATCTTAAATGTTCGCAATTGGTACGCTTTTTCCTTGATAATGGTGCAAATGTCGATCTAAAATGTAAGTAAAGATCTAAAAATGCATGCGGAACATGATAATAGGTTTTGCTTGTAACTTATTTAAAAAAAATATTATACAGTGACATCTATTTGGTATCAATCAGTTAGTTAATTCAGGGGAAAGGTTAGTTATGTCATTCGACACCAATGTATTTGCAAATGAATACAGGGAGGTAATGGAGTTGACGCCAATTAGACAGCAATCTAATTACACAAAGGAATACATCTAGAGATCAACAAACACAGATATACCACTTTATACGTGCCTTTACAAATAATCATTACCGGTACTTAAAAAACTGAAAGAGAAAAACCAATGTAATCAAAATGTGCTTTGTTCATGTTTTTAGCAAAACAGAGGTGGAAGATACCAAAGGGAAAATTAAACTCATAAGTCGAAGACAAACTGACAACACCATGGCAAAATACGAAAAACACGACCAAAAAGACAAACAACAGTATGCAAAACACAACACAGAAAACTAAAGACTGAGCAAGACGGACCCCACCAAAAACCGAGTTTATCTCAGGTGCTCCTGAAGGGTAAGCAGGTCCTGTGCCACCTTTCGTGTTGCTCATGTAAGTAAAAACCCGGTGAGAAGTCTAATTCGATGATGTCACATTCGGGGAAAAGAGGGCGGGATTGTGGTTACGTCAATTAGAACATCCGTCGTCATCTGTAAACAGATATTCCATAATGTTCAACCAAGGCGTGATGGTGTCCGTAAAATTTTGGAAGAGGAGTCTTCAACTTCATCACTTGGAACCCTTGGTTTAATAGCTTCCCTGTAAGTAGCAACCTGCTATAAAGAAAATCATGATAGAAAATACATGCTTTGGAATATCGTATCAACTGGGAAATATCTATACTACTAAAGGAAGAGACCGATTTCATTGAGCCGCAACAACTCTGAAACCATACAAAGTCGGAAATATTTGTGATATGACGTATAATTGTAGTGTTTTGTACTTCCTAAATTTGTCTTTGAAACAATCTTTTTTCCACAGAAAACGCAATTTTTTGGAGAAAATATCCAAATTCGGAGACCGCTATCTATCCGTGTCTTATACGCTTTCAGCCGACGTACTGCCCGCGAAATTCAAGTGAAAGTAAGAAGAAATGATAGAAAATAGGACAGTTAGGCCTATAAGGATCCTGTATTGTATTGTAAGTGCATCAATTTGCTAAATTAAACGACATCCACCCTTTTTACTCGGGTGCAGAACTGTCCAAAAATGAAATGAGCGTTGAACTTGTCGAAGTGATCTCCCCCCCTTTTTATGTGTAAACACAGGCACCCGACGTCCACACTCTTTGTTTCATCACTTGCCTAATTGTACCGCGATTTCGCGGGCATCTTCTTGTATACTCTATATGCAGACGCTCCTGTCGGGATGTAGGAACATAGAAATGGAAAGTTCACAATTTTGAAGCTGAAATTATTTCTTTTGTCGCTAAGTGTTGTTGCCAACGACCCCTCATTTGGTGAAAAGTCATTACAAATGTCCTTTTGTACTTAAGACAGACATGTGTTATTATTATGATTTTATAGAAAATATAATTGCACAAATCAATAATTTTCAATGACATATTAAACACCTCGTTTTGTTTGGAAACTCACTCACAAAAACGCATTTTATACTAAAAAAGGTAGAGAAAAAACATATAACACATAACCCTTTTGTGAAATTGTTGGGTTTATTTTTCGTTTCCTTTTATATCATACATATTCAAGTATACAAATTTATTTAATAATATTAATAATGTTTTTGACTTTTCCAGTGCCTTTCTCTGGAGTAACGCCACTTTTGATTGCTGTAAAGCAAAACGACATCGACTCTATAAAAGCTTTGATGAATTGGAATTGCCGACTTGATATCGTTGGACGATGTCGTATTCGTGGCAATGACTATGAACTTGATCCATTTGAACTTGCCATCGACCAAGCATATTGGGATATCGTTGAAATGTTGTTGTTGACTGGATACAATACTTCTAAACATTTGTATCTTCGAGATTTCGATTCTGATGCTGATAGGCCATGTTCTTTGAAAGACAATCCTGATATGTTGAATGTATTACAATTGACTGCTTCAACACCTCAGACTTTAATGAAATGTTGCGCATTAGCGATAAACAAAGCTTTAAAAACTAACATTTCAAGCAAAATAGATGCACTACCTCTGCCTGTCAGTATAAGAGATTACTTAAAAATTCAATGATGACTACATTATATATATATATATGTGTGTTTAATACTCAATTGTCACATAATACATGCTTAATTTTCTTTTTCTTCATTGCGTAAAATTTTATTTTCGTTAATTTCTTCCATTTCGGATACCAACACTTCCGTAGTTATGTGATTGTTATAGTGATGATATATTCCACAGGAGAATAACAATTCGGATTGTTGTTGTTTTTTCTGTATTAGTCCCGACATTATTCAATCTTCCATTATCTTGTTATAGTCACAAATAGCAAACCCCTGATGATTAAAGTTATTCCAGTGATATCGTTATTCTTTTTACCCTTATCGCTTTCATTTACACTATACTAGCAACTACGAGTTGCCCTTTAAATTCATAATTCACAATGTGAACAACAGTTTTAATATTAACACGACCAGGATAGGTGACAGATTTTCAGCATTCATAATCAAAGCAAAAATTTTTGCTGTTATATAATTTCAAACAGTATTCTGTATAATAAGTGCAAAACCATGAAAAGCTGTCCAGAGGAAGGGTCATGTAGCAAACTTTTCAACAGTATTGTCCAACAAGCATTATCTGTCTAAATGTCTGGCCTGGTATGTTCAATTGGTTTGCCTAGACCTGTTCTTGTGAATGGTCTGTAGCAGTCATGAAATGCACATCTAGATCTAACTGTTCAGTGAAAAGTTAAATTGCTATACTACTTAGATTTTCTAAGGTTAACTTAGGTGTGGTCAGTGCTCTTAGGTATTTCTGTGCAGGTTTACCCATCTGTTTTATCAGATTAAAGAGCGAAACCGGGTGAGTCGTCAGGGTAAGCGTCTCCTGATTGGCTTGCATTACCCGCCATGCGAATCCACACTCAATTGTCACAATCGGTAAAACAGATCAGACGACGTTTCTGATATATATAAAGATTTAATACTGGGAATACATGTCGCGAGTGAGTTGGGACACATACACATCTTATCGGTCAACCAGTTCGTGATGGTGACTTAAACTTGGGAAGTGTAGATTTCAGTCATTCTTCTTCATAACTCTGAGCAGTTTTTGTGTAAGGGGCACTATACCAAAACATTTAAGCTATCTGTTGGGTCGTTTATCTTTTTTCGTTTTTAAGTCGGAGATGTCTGTATTATTGCTATTAATTTGTCTTATTATTTTAAAGCGCCAATCGATCTTATTCGTTTAATAATAGTTCGCTCAACGAATTTGGTTTTAGAAATATTTAATTTCCATACATTTAGCAACAGGATTGGAAACGAGACGTCGCAACTTATAACGTTTCTACGTATTTATACATCATTGGATTTCAAATATTGGTTTTTGTTTACTCATTTATATAATACTGTTTTGTTTAAAAACTATTTTCAATAATTATTAAGTCCTCTCCAACTTACACAACACAAATATATGATGACAGCAAAACATGATAACATAGACTTCGGAACAAAAAGTGATGGAGTATAGGTGCAAACACAAAATACTCACTGCTGACTTCGAATAACAGTATATTGCTACCTGTTTCATCAAACTTCGAACTTTAAAAAAACCGAGTTACTTTCGTAAATATATGCTTCATTTCATTTTTAATGTGTTTGTTTTATTATCTTTCTGTATGCCACCCCAAGTGTTTACTCAGGTAAAGAAAAAGGGCCATCACTGGAATTCTTCAGTCCGACAGTAAAACTCTTTCAAAAGTGTGTCGTCCGTTTGACTGTGCAGAATTTATAGATGCGCGAAAAAGTCCGGTCGGAATGGGGCCGTTAAATTGATGCCTCACGTACGGCGAGTGACACGCTCTCTGCACATTGAAGAACTTTAGCAACAACTGTCTGAGGGTTAGATAGGTGGTTTGTTCAAAATGGTGGTAAAATGTCTGCCTCTATCCACATTGCCCTTATTTCCCAGTTGCAGTCCAAATTTCCCATCCTTCGTTCAGATCGATCTATCTTTCAGACTATACCTTTTGTATGAATTAACACTTTTGTTTCTCGTCCAATAATTGCCACTGGACGTTAATAAGCAACAATCAATAAATATATATATATATGTATGTATCATCAGCTTATTGATTAAAGATGTCTATCGATGATCGTTGTAATAGTGCCGACGATCTAAATAGCTACAAATATCACTTTTTAATTTTATCTTATCGGTTGTAGCATAAGGAAACTTAATGTCAAGTCTTCTAACGTTGTTTACTCTACTGTAAGAGTGCATGTGTGCGTGCGTTGATATTAGTAAGTGCAGCTTTAAAACATTATCTCTTTTTAATTTCTTATCTTTATATTTATTATTACATGCTAATTGATATTTTGTAATGTTCTGACTATAATTGTTTACTTGTATTTACGCAGATGTACTAAATTTTGACAATGTAAATAAAGAATAAACAATGTAGATGTTTGTGATTAATTAGTGGGGCTCGTAGGGGGACACGAAGAAATCTGCTAAAGATGAAATAAAAGTTACAGATTTTCAATATCTGGAGCATTCTAAATTAGCATTTGCATCTAAAAGGAGAAAATAGATATTACTTCATTTTAAACTTTTGTTTTCATCCTTTTCTTTTGTGGGCAGGAGGAAGGGTTTACTTAAGGTTTTCAAAATACATGTTTTTCTTTCTTGATTTAAATCTCTATAGCCAGTTTAAATTTTTGTATCTTTGATGAGTTAATGTGGTGAAACTTTCTAAACAGTTTGATTTTTTCTAATATATTTTGTGTACAAGCTAAAACAAAAATAGCTCATTTTTTGTTTGATGGATTGATTCAGTAAATCCTTTTTCATCGTAGGGGATCGTTCACACGACTGTCATTCGGTATATCGGGAAATATGAATGTGAAAGAATAAGTAACGGTGGTCAGGTATTGCGATTGGATCGTTAAAGATCTGGTATAGGACCGTGAATGAAATCTTATCGAGAAGACACATACAACGTCAGTAAATAATCTAATATTTATGAATTATAATGGCAAATATTGGAAAAATAAAACTGTCTGTCAAAATGGTATCACATTATTATCGGTATCCGAGAAAAAACAAGGTTTAAAAGTATACCGTTTTTACAAAAATACATCAGTTTGCTCCTCGAAATTTCAAAAAAATAAAAATGTAAACAAACATTATTTTTTTCCAATTTTTAATGCATAAACTACTTTTCTCTTAAAAATGTCGTTAAATATTAGTGTTTAAAATAGCTCTTAAAGTTATTTTGATCAGAAACTTTGCAAAAATGGGAATATTTGTAAAAAAATTGATATTTCGGATCGTGAAAGATCGGGTACCCCATTTTGAGGCTCGTGAAAGATCTTTTGCCGCTTATTCGTTATCTCAGATTCTTGTAAAGACCCAACAACAAACTGGCAGTATTTGGTCACAGCCTTTAAAATTATTTAAATTTATACATATTGTATATAAGTAATCTCAATAAACATGTATTTATGTGATACAGATCGCTGGCAATTTAACTGTCACTGGTATATCTGAAAATATGATTTAACCGGCATATCGCTGATTATGGTAACCGTACTGTCAAATATATATATATATATATAAATGACTACCACAGATTGTGGTAACTGAAGATAAGATTAAAACAATTTGGATCATCAGGGGAACATAGGTGATGGATCAAAACTCTTACATCGTTCATCTGTAGTTAATGATACAATTTATAAAACGAAATGTTTTTTGATGCAGCAAAGTCTGCAAATCCGAGTAAATCCGAGTAAATCAGTCTTTGAGGACAGTTCTTTTACATCGATCAGAATTCATTAACTCAAACATCACCTGAAAAGATAGCATAAACCAAAACAGTTTTTAATTCTGATTATATTTACAAGACAATAAAGATGCTAAATTTTTTCATTGCATTTTCAGTATCATTATCAAATTTGTTTACTGATATTCTGAAGTATTGCCGCTTTTTTCTTTCGTTAAATTCATATTTCAAAGATTCGATCACATTTATTTTATCTAACTCCTTTAAATTTCAGTTTGGTCTAAGGAGTCTTAGGGCATGACAATTGAATATGAAAAATGGAACAATATCAGTCATGGTAATTTTCAAGTGTTTCTTCCTTCATTGTTAGTGTATTGTTACTTATTAAGTATCTGTTTTCTATTTCGATGTAAAAGAGTGTCCACATTTGCAAACCAAACAAGACAACAAAATTTTAGATTTAAATGGCATGTGCATCTACAGGCACTCTACAGAATCAACCATTGAATAAGTCATTACAAAAATTGGCCAATCAGATAACACAACTCTGTGTCCACACTTGTTATATTTACAAGAATAGTCAATTTACTGGGAGGGAGGGCGGGTTTTTGGTTTTATATTTTAGTTCAATTGTCTTCTGCCTTCCTCCTTGGATCCAAATTGAAGAAGGCTCGTTTACGTCAGATTTTAAGGCTCAATAACCACCGATGAGATTATGGTCTACTTAAAAACTCTCTAATAACCAAACAAAACATATATGGCACAGCACACCGTGATAACTGAATTTAAGTACAAGACTTAAATTCTACTATTGCAAAAATCCATGAAAACGATCAAATCTTTCTTTAAACAAATGATAATTTATATTTGTAATTGTTATAACAAAAGATTGGATTTGCATGAATTATTCAGTTTTACTTTTGTTTGTAAATAGGGCTATGATGGTTCAATGCCGTTGGATCTAATTATTTGATAATACCACACCGACTAGTTGCCTTATAACAATAATAGTCTGTCTGTCCGTCCTTCATAGGTTTTATGTTCAGATTGTCTCATCTGTTTCCATTAATTTTTATGCACATTCATATCTATAGAACGAAGATCCTTATGGTTTTTGTAAAACATTGAAGAAAAATAAAATGTATAAAAAATGCAGAAAAACAACTGTCATATTCCTGACCTGGTCCAGGCATTTTCCTAAGAATATGGTAGGTTAGACCTAGTTTTCTAGCTAGCTCGCCCACTTGTATGACAGTTTTAAATGTTCCGTAATAATGACAAATCGGGTGAATAACGAAAACAGAAATAACTGGTTAATTTGGCCATAACTGGGATCCAGCAGCCAAAAACTGTGTAAACATACATCACAGACATACAACACAACACTACTGAATTAAACGTTCAAACACACTTACAGTTAAATCAAACAAAGACTACAACAAAAAAAGTTTGTGTAGTTGACAATACAGTTAGTATAGTAAAGCATAATGGCATATACACTTTCCCTATAAAATACAAATTTAAATGAAAAAATGAAGACAAGGGTATAAAAAAATGAAAACAACACTATAAAAATCCTATGTGTCTGAATCTCATCTCTGGACCCACCCGCATAAGGAAGGCCCAAAAGCCAAAAACCTGAAAGCTGGACATATACCGAACCACGTCAAGAGTCATACGACCAAATATAATAGACGAACATAAAAGTACAAAGACAAATAAAGAAAAACTGTAGAGTAGATAAAATTCTACACAGAGTCAGCACCTAGAATCTATAACTTAAGCCCATCCTGTATTATTTGTTAAGTAGACACTGCATATTTATATATTATGTCTTGGTACTTTCCAATGAACTTTTTAAGAAAAAGGACGAGACGTTCTTTCACAAAACCCTACTCAACAAACAAAGCTCATACACTGATGACGTTTTACAAACTCTGAGTAGCAGCTGCAAGCGCCTGAAAATCGTATGAGTTGAGAAACTATACTCCATACGCGAATGCGGTTGGTAAATTGCTGCTAAGGTGAGGAAAATTCATATAATTTCAAAATCGAAATCATCTTGTTTGTCATAGACTCTGGTATTGAGATGACCGCTGTAGTCAAATTCGGGGTATATGTCTAAAAATGAGGCTGAGAAAGCTGTTCATTTGGTGTCTGTAAACTCTAGTTCGTGACTATTAATAGGGCCCAATCAATAAAGTGTGTACGACAATTTACGCTCCTGGAGGTCTTTTTTTATATCTTGGATGCCTATTTACATGTACCATTGTCTCTTAAATAAAAACACGTCTAAATATAGGTCTACATGGTCTATATGTATAAATATATATCACCATAGAAAAATGAAAGCATTAATTCACGTTCTTAGTAAATAGTTACAAGCTTCAACCAATTACAAGTATATCGATTGGTAAAAGAAATGTTGTTTTCTGATCATTAATTCTGGTCACGCCTTGTCTTGCACGATCAAAATAATATGTGCCTCATCTTTCACTATCAATTTTGATTAAAAATCAACAAAATTATACTTTTTAAAAAATAATATGAACTTTTTCAAGTAACAACATACTTTTATTTTTACTGGGCTATCTGACACACTAAAGATTAAGTTTCAAATATATCATGATATATTGGAATGTCACCATTATAGATACAAAACGCGATTTTTTTCAATGATTCTCACAGGATTGTGTGTCGTCTTTTGTGTTTTCTTTAAAAGTACTGCATTTTTTCTTTAACTTAGTGCACAGAATTATTAAGGAAGTTGAATCATTTTTAAAGAGGGACGAAAGATACCAGAGGGACAGTCAAACTCATAGATCGAAAACAAACCGTCAACGCCATGGCCAAAAATAAAAAGACAAACAAACAAATAATAGTGCAGATGACACAACATAGAAAACTAATGACTAAGCAACACGAACCCCACCAAAAACTGGGGGTGATCTCAGGTGCTCCGTAAGGGTAAGCAGATCCTGCTCCACATGTGACACCCGTCGTGTTGCTTATGTTATTACAAATCAGGTAAATAGTCTAATTCGGTAGGTCACATTCGTGAAAAGGGAAGGGTATTGTAGTTACGACATAAGATACATATCCGATATCATCTGTGAAACGGTTATTCCATAACGGTCAACCAACTCGTGATGGCGTCCGTAAAATTTACGAAGGGATGATTTCAACTTCACCATTTGGAACTCTTGGTTTAATAGCTTCCTTGTGAGCAGCAATCCTCTATCAAGGAAATCATGATAGGAACTACAAGCCCGGGAATATCGTATCAATTGGGAGATATATACTCCGTATGCAGGCGCTGCTGGAATGTTGCTACATATAAATGGAAAGTTCACAATTGGGAAGCCGAAATCATCTCTTTTGTCGTAAAGTTTTGTTTTCAACCGACCCTCATTGTCAATTTCTAGATGTAAGTCAAGATATGAGGCAGACTTAATTTAACAGACATATATATTTTTTTCTGATTTGTTCAACCTATTGAAAATACAGCAGGATTTTCACAGATTCTGAAGTAGAATTACGCTTGATTGCATTCACGATCCGATACCAGATCTTTCACGATCCGATCGCAATGCTTGACCACGGTTTGTAATTTTTCACGATCCGATCGCAATGCTTGACCACGGTTTGTAATTTTTCACGATTTTTTTTTTTTTTTGATATACCGAATGACACCCGTGGTACAGTAGTTTGTAAACAAAATCTGTGTTGTTTACCATCTCATTGTCATTACCTCATATCATTGTCATTACCATTATGAAAAAAGGCTTTCTCAATCCCATTTTTAAACGTTCTCAATTCATTCATCTGAGATGCACAGTAAAACAATTACTATATGGAAGTTCTTATTGATAATTGACTGTTCCCTCAAAATACAGCAGTTTTATAGTGCCAGTAAAAGTAACATGTACCCTTCGATGTTGTTTTTTTAAGCTCACACTGCTATATTCACTGGTGCACTAGAAAACAGAACACACCACAAGTCCGTCGTATTTTGTTCAAAATGATAATGTCAACAGGACCAATATTAACTAAACTTGACCGGAATGATTTTTCGTGTGTCCTGTAAAATGTTTTGTTTCAAACAACACATAAACATGGTCGCCATGGCTGAAATCATAAAGAACTAAATACAAATACGTGTTTTATATCTTGATAGCATACTAGTAATAGAAAGAGAAATTCCAATTAGTTAAAATACCCTGAATAGCAAAATCTGCCCCTTATACTTCTTACCAAAATGTTCAGACGACTCCCTATAAGAGTCATTGTCCTTACATGACTATGTTTTACAAGTTTTAGCGTTTTCCTATTATCTTGAAAACTATTTTAATAATATAGACATCATATGTAAACGGAAAAAAACGATTAACGATAGATTTTTAACAAAAAAGCCAATATGACCAAATGTTCCTCCTTACGGTGACTTATAGTTGCTTATATCCACGTCCTTTGGTCATTGGGAATAGTTGTCTCATTGACATACATACGATGTCTCCTTAATTTTCATTTTGGCATGAATAATGTATAAAAAGTCATCTATAAATATTAATCATTTTGTTCTGATGGAATAAAGATGTGGCCATCAGGAGAAATGGCAAATTTTCAAAAATATTCTCCTCTGAAACTACAAGGCGAAATGCTTTGAAACTTGAGCTGATTGATGATAGTAAGATCCTTTACAAATGACTACCCTTAAATGTTGATATAATGGTAAACACGGTGTCATTTTAGGCATATTGCTACAACTGAGTCGTGTGAAAATAAGATTTTCATCTTCTCCTATCCTTCTTGGCCAGTTTTAACGTACTTTAACAGAACTGATGTACATGTATAAAAGGTCTTTAATCATCATTGATTTGTTTGTCATTGTATGAAAAACGTTGGCTGAACCTGCAATGTGCAATGTTTTAAAAATTAAGGCGATTTAAGAAATTATATGGTACCTTCTCTCGTCTTAACTTTAAAATCTTAGCTGAAAATTAGTTATCATTATGAATAGTTACCAGGCGAGCGATGCAGGTTGTTGTGAGCCTCTAAATCACCTCAATAGTGCACTTTACTGTGTTAAATTAAATGTCACAAATTACTGATTTGAGAATTTTCGCCAACCTAAGCTTCGAAAATTTTAACCTCAGTTCTTCAAATTGTATTTGTATCTAAATAAAAAAAAACATGAGTGTTAGTTTTTGTTGACATTATACGGAAAACAATAATTATGAAAATATGGGATGCATAAATACACTGAAACGCCCGACAGCAGTGTGCCTTGCTCTCTGTACGTTCAAAAACACCTATACTTGAAGGGTCTGTAGATAGCTTGTTGCAAGGCAAAAATGTCTATCCTTATCCAACACTCCCAGTTTTTCAATGGTATAAGGTAATAATAATGATATGAGGTAACAAATGAGATGGCAATCCAGATTCCCCGCATTTCATCCCCCTCTACAAGCTTTACCGAGCTTGAGATGGCAATCCAGATTCCCCGCCTTTCATCCCCCTCTACAAGCTTTACCGAGCCTGAGATGGCAATCCAGATTCCCCGCCTTTCACCCCCCTCTACAAGCTTTAACGAGCCTGAGATGGTAATCCAGATTTCCTGCCTTTCATCCCCTCTACAAGCTTTACCGAGCCTGAGATGGCAATCCAGATTCCCCGCCTTTCATCCCCTCTACAAGCTTTACCGAGCCTGAGATGGCAATCCAGATTCCCCGCCTTTCATTCTCTTCTACTAGCTTTACCGAGCCTACCTATTAAATGAATGTATCAATTCTGAATAGGTATATGAACTATTTACCACTGGACGTTAAGCAAACAAACTTTTAAGTCATTTTTTTTTCGTTTCCGTGCAGTATTGATCAGCTTAATGTCACACGTGTAATAAACAGCTATATATGAAAGATTTGTTGTAAGTTCTTTTACATTTTATGCAATGTTCCGTGTGGAAAAACAGTTAATCCTTCCTATACAGTGTAGTATATCCTCATTGTCTAAAACCTAAAATCTCATGTTGTTGCATTTTTACATGTATCTGTATTTATAAGTGCAGAAACGTGTTACACCTGACATTTTTATAACAACTTTTTCTTTCAAACAATTCTTGAAAGTTTCGGGATTTTTTTCTCTCCTTTATATTTAATGTCATTTATAATTATGTTTACGTAATAATAGAAATTTGCATTGTGGTAACCAGAGATTAACACAATAAAATTAAGCATAAATAGATTTTTAAGGGTCAATTTTAAGAATTAAAAGATATCTAAGGATCAACATTAGAAATAAAACATATCTAACATTTGTCATTTCGGGGCCTTTTATAGCTGACTATGTGGTATGGGTTTTGCTCATTGTTGAAGGCCGTACGGTGACCGATAATTGTTAACTTCTATGTCATTTGGTCTCTGGTGGAAAGTTATTGGCAATTATACCTCATCTTCTTGTTTTTATATTTATACTAACGGTTACCATATGGTCCAAACGAAAGACAAGCCTTGATACCGCATAGGAAGATCTAGATAGGTCTAGACAAAGTGTGCATTATCTAACAAGAGTGCACACACTGAAATGTCTCGCCTTCTTTACTTATCATTGGTATTATGTTGATAGTCCTAAATATAAAGCTTTATTACAACTGTCACATAAACTTATTATTAACCAAGTTAACTAAACATTGACCAATGAACCATGAAAATGAGGTCAAGGTCAGATGAACCATGCTAGGCAGGCATGTACAGCTAACAATTCTTCCATACAACAAATATAGTTGACCTATTGCTTTTAGTTTAAGAAAAACAGACCAAAACACAAAAACTTAACACTGAGCAATGAACCTTGAAAATGAGGTCAAGGTAAAAAAAAAAAACTGTGTGACTGACAAATAGATCATAAAATATTTCCATACACCAACTATAGTTGAACTATTGCATATAGTATTAGAAAAAAAGACCAAAACTCAAAAAATTAACTTTGACCACTGAACCATGAAAATGAGGTCAAGGTCAGATGACACCTGCCCGCTAGACATGTACACCTTACAATCATTCCCTACACCAACTATAGTAGGCCTATTGCATACAGTATAAGAAAAACAGACCAAAACACAAAAACTTAACTATAACCACTGAACATTGAAAATGAGGTCAAGGTCAGATGACACCTGCCAGTTGGACATGTACACCTTACAGTCCTTCCATACACCGAATATACTAGACCTATTGCTTATAGTATCTGAGATATGGACTTGACCACCAAAACTTAACCTTGTTCACTGATCCATGAAATGAGGTCAAGGTCAAGTGAAAACTGTCTGACGGGCATGAGGACCTTGCAAGGTACGCACATACCAAATATAGTTGAACTATTGCATATAGTATTAGAAAAAAAGACCAAAACACAAAAACTTAACTTTGACCACTGAACCATGAAAATGAGGTCAAGGTTAGATGACACCTGCCCGCTAGACATGTACACCTTACAATCATTCCATACACCAAATATAGTAGACCTATGGCATACAGTATAGGAAAAACAGACCAAAACACAAAAACTTAACTATAACCACTGAACCATGAAAATGAGGTCAAGGTCAGATGACACCTGCCAGTTGGACATGTACACCTTACAGTCCTTCCATACACCGAATATACTAGACCTATTGCTTATAGTATCTGAGATATGGACTTGACCACCAAAACTTAACCGTGTTCACTGATCCATGAAATGAGGTCGAGGTCAAGTGAAAACTGTCTGACGGGCATGAGGACCTTGCAAGGTACGCACATACCAAATAGAGTTATCCTATTACTTATAATAAGAGAGAATCTAACATTACAAAAAATCTGATTTTTTTTTCAAGTAGTCACTGAACCATGAAAATGAGGTCAAGGACATTGGACATGTGACTGACAGAAACTTCGTAACATGAGGCATCCATATACAAAGTATGAAGCATCCAGACCTTCCACCTTCTAAAATATAAAGCTTTTAAGAAGTTAGCTAACGCCGCCGCCGCCGTAGCCGCCGCCGCCGCCGCCGGATCACTATCCCTATGTCGAGCTTTCTGCGACAAAAGTCGCAGGCTCGATAATAAAACCACACATGATTTTGGAACCGACATTAAGATCAATTTAAGGAGACCTTAGAAGCATCGACAACACTAAAACGTGCCCTAGTTTTGTATAAAAATATGTGGGTTGGAGTAAAAAACGTTTGTGAGTTTTAACCCTTTCTTATTTGATTCATCATTGGAAGACTATTCGATTCATGGCAATTAATGCCAGCAGAGCCAATAAAAAGGCACGAATTCCATGATAGAGCTATCGAACTCAAAGTACTTGGTCGAAAGGTAAAGCAATCATGCATTCTTGTGTATTCAAATACTGGCAACTGCACTTCCAAATGAATTTCATAATGAATTTCATAACGAATTAAATATAGGTGGAAGAAGTACAAGATTTTATGTGATGTCCAAAGTAATCGTGTTCAACATATTTTTAATGTAAGATAAAAAGATAAATGTTAAATTTAGGTTTTATTTTCCATAATCAATTGTTCTGTTCGTCAACCATGAAGTATTATGAAAGAAAATGCATTTAGTTTGAATTTAAATTTTGGATTTTAACTAATAACCTATATATGTGATAATTTATAGTAATCTCTATACTGATAAGAGTCTCACGTGACTTGCGTAATGTGACTGACATAAACACAATTATTTATTTTTACATTTGATAAACCTAAAATGACTGTCAAATGGAGGGGGTGTTCTGTTGTAGTTGCTGGAATAATTGTACATTTGACATTAGGAACTATTTACACATTTGGTAAGTAATTATTGGTAAAATGAACATTTTTCTTTTTTAAATTAAAGTTAAAATAAAATTATATATTAAAGTCTGGGACAAGGACTAGCCATGCGGTACATACACATGTATGTGTATCTAATACTATTAAAGTGGATCAGGATGTCTAGTATGGCCCAAAGGTATGAGATGTATACTGTCACAATTGAGAGGGAGAGATCCGTTTGCGCCAAAAATGCGTCCTTTTGCGCCAATACTTTTTTATCCAATGCTACGTTTGCTCCACCTGTTTTAAAATTACATAGTTTCATTTGCGCCAAAAATAAAATATACGATTGCGCCAATTAAAAGAAAAATGACTTCCCTCCTCCTTTATCCGGGCTTGGGACCGGCAGTTTTCACTGACGGAGTTAAAGTCATTTTAAGTCATTTAATGGAATACTTTAAAACATAAAACTATGTACAGCCGGACATCATATATATTTGATTAAGAAGTTAAAGGCTGGAATTTGTAACTCATTACACATATAAAGTCTCTGCGACTGAGTTCTCCTTCTGCATATTTCATGTACTTTTGAACGGCAAAAGTTTCCTTTTCTGATACATGTCTAGTTCTAACTGCTGGTGCATGCGTACTTCGCGATTTAATGTATGTTGTAGCTTGACACTTTACTATATTGTCCAAAAACACAAACATGGAAGGATGGGATGAATAAAAGAGTTCATTATAATTCTTGTGGAATGCCTCTGCTCCATTATTAGTACGTCTTGCGGTAGATGGGGTTTCGGCCCATATGGATGGTGGGAACAAAGCACTGTCATCAGCATATGTGGCTAAAACATAGTCAGCAAACGCTTCTATTTTCTTGTCTTTTGGCATATCCTGTATCAAATCTTCAGCAAAGCAATCACCTACTTCATCTGGGTTCAGAAAGGCTAATCCAAAAAAATGGTGTAACCACTTGCTACTATCACTGCCAACTTTTTTATACTCTTTTGCTAGTCCAAGATTTTGTATTTTACGCCACCATGCTTGGCCAAGATGAAAACGACATGCCTTGATGATAATTCCTGGGAAAAACTCTTTAACGACAACATGCATTCTCTCCTCAAAATCTACATGCATAGATGCAAAATTCATTTGAAGATTAAACCTTTCACAACATTCCTTAAGCAAAGAAAACATTTTTCTGCAGATGTTCCTCTTCATGATGAAATAGCTCCGAACATATGATCTTTGCTGGTCTTTCGGATATATTTTCTGTAGCTTTTCTTTTGCATGCCGTGCGTAGTATTTGACGCTATAACTTTTGTGGATCTGTCTCATGTATATGTGCAAGATTTCCACTCAAAACAGCTATACATTGCTCATTGGTATAAGCTGTAGCACTGCAGTTTTTGGTAGTACATCGCCATCTTATTTCTCCACTTTTTTTAATAGACCTTTTCAACAATTGTCTACATCTACAATTGAGAACGACTACGACAGGTGAGATATGAGGGGTCGTCTCAAAAATAAAATTTAAAAAAATAATATTGATCGCATATGATTATTTTGATTGCCAATTAGACAACTATCCAACTTGACGTGTATAAAAGTAATTGTTGAGTACCGTACCTTATTTTGTTGATAAAGTATTTGCTTATCAAAATTAAACTTATTTGTGAATTGACTATGAAGAAAAGGAAGGACTTCAATGTTTCATTTCTTTTAGACGTCGAGTTTGAAAATGAAAAAAAAAACAAAAAACAAACCTGTATTTTTGTAGTAGATTTTTAATTAATCAATATTTTATGTCTGTTGACAAGGGCGGTACATGTTTCTACAATGTCTGTTAATTTTGGCTTCGGATGCCTCAATGGTATTCATTACTTTATTTCTTTTTAATTCACCAATTTGATGTTCAACTTGAAATCGATATTCAGCGACAATGTAATTTAAATTTCGACTATTTCTCTTTAAATTGTCCGGTTTACTGTGCCGTCGTTTGACCTGAGCCCCGGCAACCAGATGCCGTAGCGGACAAGAGAGAGGAGGAAGCTGATGAATTGCCTCGCCCTAATGTTGTACGACCAAAACAAACTTAAAGCAAAATAGCGCAAAACAATTGAACCTCATTCGCGAGAATTAGCTGGAGTACAATAAATTCATAACAAAATAGATACCAAGATTTTTAAAGGCCCTTGGTGTCTCTGCTGATTCAGATTCAGATTCAAATCGTAAGATTTTTTTTTCGTTCTCTTGCTATTTTTATGACTTCCGCAGTAGGAAAAAAATCACACAATGCAACATATAAAACAGACATTCAGAGTTACCGCATGGTCTGCATTTTGGTTAAAGACCCCATCCCAAACTCCAAAAAAGAAAAAAAAAGGAAACAAAGTTACTATCTTTGATCGAATAAAAAGGAAATAAATATAAGAGCGAAGCATAATGTCAAAGTATCAAATTGTAAACTAAAAATTCTATTGTGACCAACTTGTTCAGGAATTGTTTCAGGAGCATAAAACATGCGGCGGGGTTTTACTAGTTTATATGGATCTAAAACCTCCCCTATGTATGGTCAGAGATGAAACTTAAAAACCATTATGCATGGCAAAAATAGAAAAGAGTAGAAAACCAAAGCTATGTCCTGAAAAGGGGAAGGGTAGGCAGTTCTCGCTTCTTGCCAGACACACGAAGGTCATTTTTCTGCAACAGGGAAAGGAATCTACGACAAAGGGACAAGGTATGTTGTCTTTCGGGACACGGACAACCTATAACGATCAATCGGTTCGGCACTTTCCAAAAAGACACTGCAATGAAAACAAGCTCTGTGAGATGTAAATACCATACGCATCTCTGAAGAGACATTTATTGTCAAAATGCGCATGTGGCGCAGAAAAAAAATGGTGCCGTTAATGTTTCCAGTTCATTAAGGAAACATCTCAACTTTAACATGGTATTTTAAAGCGGAGTAATCCCTCGTAACTAAATGATCGATGTGGCCTTTTCCTTTGACCTTTAAACCAATAGGCTTTTACACCTCCCAAAATTGAATGTGTACAAAAAGTAACGTGAAGATCGGTTGTGATAGACAAACTCTAGCGGACAGACGGCAGTCCTGTTACAATGTTCAATCCGCAAATTTCATAAATAGTATTACAAAAACGAATTGATCGCCATTGGCATGTGGAACAATCTGCATTGACAGACTCGCTTATTTAAATACTCACATAATAACATTTAAGTAGAAAAAAAGGCAGATTACGATGTGAAATGATTGCAGTAATTATATATTTGAAGGTTTAATAAATTCAACGTAAAATGTTGTATAAATACATGTAATTATAATGTTATACAAAAGAGAGAGATATAATTCATTTTTGTTTGAAATATGTTCTTTCGTCAAAATAGTGTAAAACGATAAATCGAAGGTGAAAACGTAATACTATTCACGAATGATTTTCAATTTTGAGACGACCCATTCATTTTACCTGTAAACTGTAGGTGTCATTAGTCGGTGTCGAGAGTTGTTGAAAAGGTCTAATAGAAGCTGGACGAAATTTATGGCCATCTTAAACAACAACTGGCTCCCCTCGATTCGATTCTAATTTCTTTATAGTAATATCCATGTTGTCCAAGCAAAGACTTCTCTTAAACTGATTTTTTTTTATATTCGTCACTGAACACTTTTTATAATTAGTGTTCACCTGTTGGTTTATATACATACCTTTAGTATAATGTTAATCCTATTATTTATACTCACCTTTCACCAACAAGAGTAACAATTATTTCACGAATACAAATTTATAAGACAAAAATAAGAATAAATATATATAAATCTTTAATATGTACGATCAATATGTGTTCAGGTAAATTGGCGCAAATGAGTTCCGAATATTGGCGCAATTGATACATTTGAAAAAAAAAATGGCGCAAATGATACCCCTGAAACACAGTAATTGGCGCAAAAGGACTGCTGACAATTGAGAAATGATCAATCTATGATCTGTTACCTTTTATCAAATAACTATATGTAAATTAATTCTATTAAAAAGTGACAACCAAAAGCAGGTAGAGAAAAAGGTAGTGAATAATATGATAAGCTGTCGATGAAATTATTAGGGAAAATTATAATCATCAAAAGTAGTTTCAATTGCAAAGGTTGTATTAGATCCAGATAGTATGGTAAAGGAAAGTCATGTAAAGTTTGGCCCAATTTATATCAAATGTTACATATTGTTCTCAAGCCATCAATTTGTCAGATATCAGCAATTATATTCTAAAATTTGTCTTAAATATTTGCGTTTACTTAGGACTTGAAACTTCTTTCGTTTTATGCAAAACTGCCAAAATAGTCTCATTTGGAGATCTTGTTAGTTATCTTTACGTATGAGCAAATAAAAAAAAAACACACACACACACCAAAAAGAGATTGTTCAGCAAGTGATGCTTATGAACTAACGTTCCCTTTTTGGAAATGGCATGGTTTCATACCTGATTAGAAATGGAAAAAAAACCTAAAACAAATAAAAACAAAAATAAAATTACAAACAAAACAATTATACAAAAACTAAAAACCAAACAAGCATTAAATGTTGGATAGAGGACAGGCGTAAATTGTTACACTTTAAAGCAACTCCACAAAAACAAGATTGGTTTCATTTAGAAACGCGCTTTCAGATATGATGTCGAAAATTGTTCAGTTAATCAGATAAACTTTACCTTGCTGCCTTGGTTCAGAGTTGGAGCTTTAAGTTGTGACATTGATATGGCCATCAGCCAGATTCATTCTTAAGTTCAGTCAGTGTCATCCGACCAAGTGGTTTCAGAGGAGACATTGGTATTGTCTCTGCTTTCCAGATGCAAAACAACAGAAGAGTGTTTTCAAAATTCAGGTTCAAACGGTTTAATCTAGATCTTTGATTAATTGTCTCTACTGACTTATATCCCACACCTCCTTCGTACATTGATGTACACACAAAGCAGACTGAATACATTAACCCTGTCAATTCTTAAACATTGAATTTCATCAATTTTATCTGGAAACTTTTACGCGTTTGAATGTTGAAATACTAAGAAGTCATTTTCATTATCTTAGGAAACATGACACCTTATATAACGTCTTATCTGCGTCAAAAGGATATCGATAACGATTTGACGTACTCTAGAAGTATTTGGATATTTTCCTCAGCAGCCATGGGACAAGGAGCGTCAATGTTCATTGGAGGATTTATGTATGAGAAGATAGGGCCACGATGGACTACCTTGATCGGGTCATGGATATCCAGGTACTTTACACATAAATTATTTTAAAATACCGTCTCGTCACAAATTATCAGAGACATTTTTCTAACGATTTGAAAATCTCTGTAAGAAACTATCTTTATTTACAAACAACACTAACATTTAATGTTTCGGAAAATTCATACAAGGAGCTGACAGTTAAATATAATTATATCAAATTACGGCGATGAGTCAAAGTCATGGTTATTCGCTATTATTTTTATTGAATTGTAAAGTTTTTGAGTTTTTATGCCCCCGCCGTACCGGAGGAGGCATTAAATTTTACCCTTGTCCGTCTGTACGTCCGTCCGTACGTCCCGAAATTGGTTTCCGTTCTCTTACTTTAGTTTGCCTCAACCAAATGTTATGAAACTTATACACAATGCTTATTACCACAAAACACAGATTAAGTTTGAATTTTAGTGCCATCACTTGTACCGTTCTAGAGTTATGCCCCTTTACAAATTTTTCGTTTCCGTTCTCTAACTTAAGTTTGCCTCAACCAAATGTTATGAAACTTATACACAATGCTTAGTACTACAAAATGCAGATCAAGTTTGCCCTCTTCCAAAAGCAAAAATAAATTCAGCAAAAAGTATTTGGTGACCAGTCCGCGGTCTCGGGTTCACGTTTTGCTTTTCCTTTTATTAAATAAGCAACTTGTTTGCAATGTTTCATGAAGGTATCAGCATTTCCTTTAAAAAGATTTTTGTCCAAGTACTATAAACAATATTACTTAACCCTAAATGACCCTTACATATATATCTTCTAATTGTTGCATCTGGTTGTCTCGTACATGTGTATCTTCTAGTTGTTGCATCTGGTTGCCTAATACATGTGTATCTTCTAGTTGTTGCATCTGGTTGCCTAATACATGTGTAGCTTCTAGTTGTTGCATCTGGTTGCCTAATACATGTGTATCATTTAGTTGTTGCATCTGGTTGCCTAATACATGTGTATCTTCTAGTTGTTGCATCTGGTTGCCTAATACAAGTGTACCTTCTAGATGTAGTATATTACTGTTGTCTAATACATCTGTAATTTCTAGTTGTAGTATCTGGTTGCCTCATACATGTGCATCTTCTAGTTGTAGTATCTGGTTGCCTCATACATGTGTATTTTATAGCTTTAGTATCTGCTTTCCGAATACACGTGTTTCTTCTAGTTGTTGCATCTGGTTGCCTAATACATGTGTATCTTCTAATTGTTGCATCTGGTTGCCTAATACATGTGTATCTTCTAGTTGTTGCATCTGGTTGCCTAATACAAGTGTATCTTCTAGATGTAGTGTCTGGTTGTCTAATACATCTGTATTTTCTAGTTGTAGTATCTGGTTGCCTCATACATGTGCATCTTCTAGTTGTAGTATCTGGTTGCCTCATACATGTGTATTTTATAGCTTTAGTATCTGCTTTCCGAATACACGTGTTTCTTCTAGTTATAGTATCTGGTTGCCTAATACATGCGTATCTCCTATTCGTTATATCTGGTTGCTCCATACGCGTGTATCTTCTAGTTGTAGTATCTGGTTGACTTATACATATGTATCTTCTAGTTGTAGTATCTGGTTGCTCCATACGCGTATATCTTCTAGTTGTAGTATCTGTTTGTCAAATACATGTGTATCTTCTAGTCGTTGTATCTGGTTGCCTAATACATTTGTATCTTCTAGTTGTTGTATCTGGTTGCTCCATGCGAGTGTATTTTCTATTTGTAGTATCTGGTTGCCTGATACATGCATTTCTTCTAGTTGTAGTATCTGGTTGCCTAATACATCTGTATTTTCTAGTTGTAGTATCTGGTTGCCTTATACATGTGTATCTTCTAGTTGTAGTATATGGTTGCCTCGATTATACTTATTCAAAATACAATACTCTTTTAAGTAAAAGGTATTGAAAAAAATATTACGGAACTCAATTTTCTCTTTACGTTTGTATGACTTCAAGATAAAACATTAAGTTTCATAATTCCTACAAATAGAAATGTTTACGCCAAAAGATAACTGCTGCTATTTGCATGCATTTTTAAAATACAGCATACTTCTACCAGAACATGAATATGTATTCAGCATGAACTTGAACAAATTTTGGTCCTCAATGATCTTCAATTTCGTTCTTTAAGGATTAAGTATCAAAGAATCAATTCTGAAGGATTTGCAGAGAAAAGGTTAAAAGGACACATAATGCATTATTTATTTTCTGTATGAAGAATTTATCTTTCACTGTATTTACAATTGTCTTCACTTTGATATTTTTTTAGTGGCGGAGTCGCCCTGACGTATTTCTCCGTCCAGAAATCTTTCGCGCTTGTCGTGGTAACGTATGGTTTAATGTTTGGTTTAGGTGTTGGAATTGCCTATGCTGTGCCTATCAATTGTGGACACAAGGTGAGATCTTAATTGTTAGCAGCTTTATTCGATCAACATCTGAAGTATCATGGTGTTCCATGACCAGAAAATATTAGACACATATTAATCATAAATGGCCTCAATAAAGGTTAAATGGATTTCGTCTTTCCAGGTTATGGTCTGCGTTCTATACTAATCATACTTTCGTCCTTCTTAAAAAACAAAATGTTACAATTTGATCGTTGGACTATTATTTACTTTGAAAACAAGGCTCATCGTTGAAGGCCGCACTGTGACAAAAACTAGACTGAGTGATTGTTTTTTCACATCTTATATGTATATAACCTGGGTTTTGCCTTTTTTAACAAATGTATATGTACACTAACAAGAAGATTATCTTTACAGAAAATGATTTTTTTTTAATTATAGCTGAGGTATTGTCTCATTCAAACTGTGATTCAGAAAAATCAACATACAAATTTAAGGTCTACGTTTTTTTGCAACAACTAGATCCCATCACAATAATTTTGATGTCGTAGTAATCTGTTTCATTCAATAATGTATTTATTTTTTTTTTATAAATGTGATGCTTTAGTTAAAGTATACCTTATCAAAGTTCTCAACCTATTGCATTGTTTGACGTCGTATATTTTAAATACATGGAAGTATTTATACTTTGCATAAACATTTGTATAACAAGTTGTACAAAAGAGAGGCAGAAGATACGAAAGGGCCATTCAAAATTCTTAAGTAGAAGACAAACCGACAAAACCATCGCGAAAACGAAATACGAAGAAAAGATAAACAAAAGTCTACAAAACACTTTATAGAAATTAAATACTGAACAATACGACTCCTTCCTTAAAAAAAACAGAGTTGAGTTTTTTTTTCTAAGGTGCTCCGGAAGGACCGTTCCTGTTCCACATATGTAGGTTTACAAATGTAGCTATATGTGACTTTATTTGATATTAATATTATGAAAAGGAATTGATATATTCTTTTGATAATTTTATCACTGTTATATGATAGTTATTTCAACTGCATGTATATCTTAAACTATATTTGCATAATTTATTTCAAATTTTGTTGACGCACTGCCGTGTCCCCGACGATTAGTATCCCCAGTGTAAAGGGTATTTTCCTAACATGTATAATATATGTTACTCAAATTGTCTCGTAAACAGAACTTGTATACCCAACATTTCCTTTAAAAAAAGGTTGAAATCTGGTCGTTTATGCTAGAATGGGCGCAAAACAACAAGAAAATATAACGGAGAGGTGAACGGATGCACTGACGTGCAGATGAATTATTATTTTCTATTCCCCCCTTATCGATGTATAGGCGATCAGAATTATCATCAGGACATTTAACGAACTTCATTGACGTTGAGAATTAGTTCTCTTTACTAGAGACAGTAATAAATCATGGCTTCGTTTGCTCTATTGTCAAGCTTATGCAACTACTAGTCTGTATATTTCCCCATTATAGAGATACCAACTACAGGATTATGTTGTTCAAACAGCGTTCCGATGACAGTCTTTATTTACTCCAACACATTTATTTAGACTTAATACAGTAATTACTGGTAATGTGTTATTTATATAGTGGTTTCCTGAACATAAAGGACTTGTAAGCGGGTTAGTTGTAGCGGGCTTCGGAAGTGGAGCCTTTATATTTGATCAAATTCAAACAGTTTTTCTTAATCCAGAAAATAAAGAAGCAGATCTGAAAGTTGCGGGAGACAAGTAAGTTATGATATTTAAACACCATCCTTTCTGTAAATTGAAACTTTCAGAAATCTTTATTGATCACATAAAAACAAATATAGTCTCACAGTAGTTTTTTATGTTAAGGATTTGAACTCTTTTCTATGTCTGCCTGGAACATTTACCAGGATGCCAGACAAGAGTCTCAGCTTATATAAAACATTATCCTTATGTCAGAACGTAACAAATTGCATTTATTTCATATTAGTCCTAGATAATTATCAGTACACAAAAATGTTGTTCTCAAGACTACCTCATATCAAAATATGATAGAGCGCAATCTTTTTGTAGATATTTTACAGAAAATGCAGTATTAGATAAAGTACCAAGTTGTTTCCTTTTACTTGGAGGATGTTATGCTGCTCTACAGTTGATTGGATGTTTGATGTTAGCTGATCCTCCTCATCAAGTAAGAATTTGTCCTCACTTTTATATCGATAAGTAATAAAATGAAACTAAATTTAAACGACAAAGTACATCTCTGACCTTTTATAAATGCATAATACTATGAATGCCGCTGACATTTGCTATTTTCTCAATTTATTTAGTATCAGTTGTTACCACAGAATATGGGTGCAGATGAAGACGAAGGTGTAGTTCAAAAGTATGTTGAATAATATTAGGAGATAATAACCAATGAAATAACTTGCCTGCTCCGTCGTCCGCAAACCTCTGTATCTTGCAAACACGTTGATGTTTTTATTTTGGCTGGAGCTATCTTCTTATTAACAGAATTACCTTCCATGATTAATATATATGTTCCGGACCATTTGAGTATTTGGACCACATGCGTATGGTCATGACCATATGTGTATATACTCATATGGTCCGACCATACGCGTATGGTCCGGGTAATTAACTGATGATTAACGTTGAAAAGGTGTCGCATAGTTAAGAGTTTCTTAAAATGAAAATTTGATATATTCAATCATATGGTAATCAATGTTACATGATTAATGAAACAATGTGAATTTTACTTACAAGTAAGTATTATTTTGTTTGTTAGATTAGAATTTCTTAAATATTTCAAATTGTTTTTAGTTATTTTCAAAATGTGTTCTTGCTCCTACTCATACGATCTTACAATAACATTAAGAATTATAATTAGGGGCAAGAAGACATCAATTAAATGAAAATAAGTAAACATTAGAAGACATTTTGTTTCTGGAAAAATAATTTAAACATCAAGAAAAAGAACATGTCTCAAAATAGGTACATGTCTCAAACGCCCGTGGTTTCACTTACGGACGAAAAAGTCGACAACCAGGAACAAGGCGCTTTAAATTGATGCTAACGAAGATAAAATAATAGATACACCTAAATTCAGACAATATATGAAAAAGATAAAGAAATTCGATTAGTAACGTGTGCCGTTTTTGGTTCGGAAAATTTGCTGTGTGTTCCTGCGAATTTATTCGAAAAATACCTATATGGTCTAAATACTCATATGGTCCGACCCATTAATAACCAAACGAGTATAATACTCGTATGGTCCGACCATACGCGTATGGTCAGACCATATGAGTATACGCATATTGTCATTACCATACGCGCATGGCATGACCATACGCGTATGGTCCAAATACTCATATGGTCCGGAACATATATAATACAATGCAATGTTTAATTTTTAGTTATTGCTGCAAAATGAGTGCAATCGTTACCCTTCAGTGTCCAAATCACGTTGATTCTAGAATAACCTTTCATGTGTATTTTTTTAACCAAAGCCGTTTTGGAAGCAAGACTCATTAAATGTTAACGAGAATCAAACCATGTCAAACATAAAACATTTAAACAGTTTAAGATTATCTGCGCTGAGGAAGTTGCAATCTTATTTTCAGCAGAACTACATAATTTGTAAACTGAAAATTAATATAAGAATTTATCAAGTCAATGATGCCAATACTGAAGCACTAACTACTTACTAGCCCGGGAAGTAACAGTTAAACAGCAGCGGCACTGACACGATGGTGGTAAGATAAACGTGATATACCTATTCCACTGTGCATGACCCGTGTTTAGAGAATAGCCTACAATAGAGATGAATAAACCAAAGTATGTGTGATTGTATCTGTTTTGTGTTTGGTATTTAGTTTGTATACACTATTGATGTATCTTTGAACTGTGATTTCACAGCAACCTATCCTTTGTTATTTTTCGTTGCAGTCCAGAAAATGAGGCCAGTTTTACATGGAGAGAAGCGATTAAGCAAACTGCCTTTTACCAGTTATGGTTTATATACTTGTTTAATGGACAAGGTATACAGTTTGTGTCGGGATTATATAAGGTATTGCATTTATCAATATTTTTTTGATTATATATATGTATATGTATATTTATTATCGGTGTTCCCACTGTCTGTATCACTCTGCTCAGCTCTTCATAAAATTGCATATCACGGCTTTGAGACGTCAAATACGTTGGCCTGGCCTTAATAACTTTGATCCAGACATATCATAGACGTCACAATGAATGAATCGACGTTGATAATTTTCATCCGAACTTATTACGACATCTTCCGGTTTGCTGGTGAAACAAAGAAAACACTTTTTTCTGTCATGCAAATACACAAATACAATCCGATAAATGGATTATCAGGTTGTCTGCAAATTGATATTGTAAAATATCACTGCTCGACACAATATGAAGCCTTTAATTATTCTCACAATAAAATTTCAAATATTTTTTGTCAGTTTTTTGTTATAGTATTCATATGTTTATATTTTTTATTGATATGACCATTATTATTTTTCTTTAAAACTTCGACATGATGATTTTTAATATTTGTTATGACTTCCGTAAACAGGCCTATGGACAAAGTTTTATAAAAGATGACCACTTTTTAGCTATAGTTGGATCTTTGGCAGCAGTTTGTAATGGTTCTGGAAGAATTATGTGGGGACATTTAGCTGACAAATACTCATTTAGGGTAATTTGATAAAACATTTACAACTTATTACCGTTCCGGAGCACCGGGGTTCAACTTATTTTATGTTGCTCAAGATTTAGTTTTATGTGTTTTATGTGTAGTGTTATGTGGGACGTTGTTTGTCTGTTTAAAAAATACGAAGATGTGGTATGATTGCAAATGACAACTCTACACCAGAGACAAAATGACGTAGAAGTTAACAACTATAGGTCACCGTACGGCCTTCAACAATGGACAAAACCTATACCGCTTAATAAGCTATAAAAGACCCCGAAATGACAAATGTAAAACAATTGAAACGAGAAAACTAAATGCCTGATTCATGAAAATAATAACAACTATAGGTAATTACTGCCTTTTATTCTTTTGGCCATGGTGCCGGTCTGTCTTTGTAAAACTGTTTCTGACTACCGCCTTAGTATCTTCTTCCCCTTTTTTACAACTTTATTGGTAAGATTTAAACTACAGATGATGATTTTCTGCTGCACTGTTTAGATAGAGACTTACCCCAATTTCCGACGAGTTAATAAACTTTCACTATTTTGTTTACTTAAGAGTCCATGCATTCCCCTTATACTTAAAATATGTTTTTACAATGCATTTAAACACTTAATGATATTTCTAACGAGTACACCGAGTGCATTTTTAATGTTATAGATAATAATGTAACTTTACAGGAGTTTTCGACCTGCATCAGATAGAAAAATGTCTTACTGAAGTAAAAACAAAAGCAGAACACCTATGTACACATACCTTTATCATGTTGTATATGTGTGAAAAAAACTAAACCAAAGAAAATTTGTTGGAAACCAGTTCTACTCCTTATGTCGTCTACTGTATACATTTCACGGGGGAGGGGGAGGTACATTTATCTTTATACGATTGAAAAACTGCCGTTCTTTCTTCTACTTGCAGCTTGCTATGATGTTGTCCTGTGGAAGTTTTGCTGCATTGACTCTTTCATTTGGATTAACAAGTTTATCTGGGAAAGGGTTATATCTTATTTATGTTTGTTTGTTATTTTTATGTTTTTCGGGAAATTTTTCACTGCTACCCACAGCAACGTCAAAAGCTTTCGGCCAAAAAGAGTATCCAATAATATATGGAATGGTATTTACTGCATCTGTAAGTATAGCACACATTTTATACTTTTACCTAAAAAAATAATCCGAACCTTTCAGATTTTACTCAGCAGTCGACGGTTTTAATTCACTTAAATTTTTCATTTGAATTCTATACCTATTTTTTTTTGTATTTCTAATTACCTTTCTGAGAGGTAGGAAACGTACAAGTTAGTGATAGATTAAGGATAGATGGCATATTTTGTTTTTGCCATTTGGAATTATGTATAAATTTTAAAGGTAATCTCAGTATTAGCGCGTGAGAAAGGGAATATGGAATTGATGTGCATGAAGTATATTTTTGAAGATATAACAGTAAATAAATGTAGAAATGTAGAGAATATCAATATTAGTGCTAATCCTCGTTTTAAAAATTTATCAAAGGTCTTTAATGCTTCGATTTTAAACTAACACATAAGAGACGGAACAATTTGACTTAACTCGTATTCTGGTAGTATTTTTTTCTATTTGTATGAACATTTGTTCGATATTATATAATTTATTAATCATTTAGAAAGGAAGGCTCCAATTCCCGCAGGCAAAGTTGATCTTTAATGGAATTAGCTTTTTTTTATGTTACATATATAGCTCCTAATACTGCCTAGAACTCATACGTTCTTGACTTTAAACTTTTGAGTTTGAACGCTCCTTATCAAGAAGAATCCAGATAAGGAATCGGACACACCAAAATAGTATGTTATTTTCATATTATACACGTGAAGTTTATACATTTTTGTTTCATGGACTGACATGTAGAATGAAAGTCCGTCGCAGTATGAACAAGGTTAAACACCCCCTATTATTATTAGCAGTATGAACAGATGTATTCAGATATCAATATGATGAATAATAATGGATTTATCCTTTCTTGTAGGTGATAACCTCTCCGATCGGGGCTATTTTATCTGAGAATCTGAAATCTGTGATAGGGTGGTACGGGATGTACTTGATGTGTGCTGTATTTTCCTTGACTAGTAAGTATTTCAGTATAAATTAGTTATAATGAACAATTTTAATGAAGTGTAGCGCTCAATTACTATTGTGAGATTTAACGGCAGATAATACGTAATTATATCTGCTAATTTGTGAATATTACAGTATTTCATATCGAAATTTGAAATTATCAAGTATACATAATTTTTCTATTACATTTAAAATAAATTATCACTGATATATATAAACCTTTATTGAAATAGTACAAAGAGTTTACTCACGATTTGTTGTGCATGTCTTACGTTCGGATTCCTTGTAAAGTGTTTTACAAATGCTGTTTGTCTTATTTTTATTTTTTTTTTGCCGTGATATGATTTGTCCTTTGAATTATAGTATTTTAGTACTTTTTGTTCCAACCTCATATTCCGCGGGTAATAGTTATACTCTTCATCGGTCAGTGACATACTAATTTATCAGGATTATAGGTCATCTTATTCTCATAACCATATTGCATCGTTAGTTAGATTTTCAACTGGTGTGGTAGTTACGGACGTTGATTGTTTTATCTAATATAAAAGATCATACTATACCATAAGTTTGATTACAATTCTTGCTGGAGTTACGGAACCTTGACTACCTTTTTTATTATTATTGTAACAATGATATCTTGTGAACTCAACTCATAAGACTGTTTGTCCGAAAGTCTGCTTATTTGACACGATTTGTTGTCACCAGCTGTAATATACCCATACTATATATATCACCATTCTATACCATCATCAAGTTTGTTTTGACAATTCTTGCGGGGTTGTGAAATTATGACCTTTCTTTTACTATTGTAATGCAATGACACCATGTTAACCCTTCTCGAACCGATTGTCATAATGTGCACTTGACCATACTTTATTACCATTCTTAGTTTCATTATTTATGAGGGGATTTATCGACTCTGGCCTATCGAGCCTCATTTAACTATAGTGACACCTTGTGCATATAACTCCTTATAGAAAGCTTCTGAAAAAATAAATGCCAGGCTTATTACGTAAGTTAACGAATACACATAGTTTGTGCTTCATGCCGACCTCACGTGTCAAGCCCTTTCCAACTGATTCTACAGTTTGTTCTATGTTGTGCTGTTACACCACTTTCTCATAGGGAGAGGATTGAGCGCTCGTTTACATGTTTGAATTGATTGAAATTTTTGTGGTTTTTGCTGGTTGCTATCTGTAACATTTGTTTTTCATTTATTGTTTTATAATAAAAATAGCCGTTTTTTTTCTCGTTTGAATTGTTTTACATTTTGTCATTTCGGGGCCTTTTATGCCTTACTAAACAATATGGATTTTGCTCATTGATGAAGGCTTATGAGGACCCATGTTTGCTTACATCCACATCAGTTCATCAATGAAAATTCATGTACTAGTAGTTTTGGGGAACATTTCATTATGGTGTAGATCTGATAAATATGTAAAACTAACTGTTGATTTTACGAAATGGGTTTTTGCTGTGTGCATCTTCAGGCAAGGTTGAGGTAATATCACGCAAGCTAAGTTAAGCTTCGGGCTTAAAATATAAGTTTTCGGATACGCATCAAACTATTTAAGGTACTTTTTTGTATTGCATTGGTTGCAGTATCATACATACATTACTAGGTAAGAATGAGGCAATATTACGACAGCTTATTAAGTATTTCTGTTTGTTTTAGATAAGCTTACGACTAATGTTCTAATTCTTTTCTAAGGCACCGGCCTCCCAATAAGAAAGTAGACAGATTAGCGACTATTTGTACTAAATCTATACACACTGAATATAGTTCCCAATAATTCCTATATATGTGTACATGTGTACATTTGAACTGGGCAACGTTTGGGTTATGTCTTTAGAACAGTTCATTTAAGTATGTATTATGTATTGTTTTGTCAATTTGCTGGCTAGTTGTATCTTAGTTTTATTAGCATGATTAGGTAAGTGTATTGATACAATACCAGTACGGTTGACAACTGTTATAATCAGCAAACAATCAGAGTCAAGGTGGAGCTTTACTTGGAATGTCCAACCCATTTAAATGCCACTCATATTGACCAAATTACTTATTGAATTCAGTCTTACATAGTTAAGCAGACACTGTATCATTCAACTCAATACACAATACTTGACTTCATTAATGAATAAACAAATGTTTGATATATACTAGGGATGTCAACGATACTCGAGTATTCGAGTATCGCTCGATAGTACCGAGTATCGAATACCAAAATGATACTCGACTAATCGGTTTATGTTAGAATGTTGTTGCCTTCTTACAGAAATTTTTTTTTATTAAGAGCACTTCCTAGGAAATAAGATATTAATAAAATTAATCAAAATTAAAATATTTGTTCTATAGATTTTTATTAATTAATTGATTAGATTATTGCAAGTTAACATATCTAGTACATGTAGTAAATGAGCTATTAAGGATGGTATAAAATTCCTGGGACTATTAACATAGTCCTAGGTAATAATGTTGAGGGTTTTAAGTCCTTAAGACAACGATCCACAATACGTAAAATGGGTATAATTTTGTGTGTCCATTTTGTAAATGTTTTTCCGAGCGAGTACTCGAGTATCGCTCGGTAAATCCAACGAGTACTCGATTAGTAAATCTTCACCGAGTTGACATCCCTAATATATACAGATGTGACAGATTTAATAATTAACCTATTACTTTTGATCTACACTACATAAAATGACTGAAAGATAAAAGATTAAGGATTAACAAGATCTGTTTTCTTTTTGAGAAAAGACGAAATATGAAATCTGTATATATAAAGCTGAAGCCGGGTGCGGGATTTTCTTGCTGTGTTGAAGACAAATTGGTGGCCTTTGGCTGTTTTCTGCTCTTTGGTCTTGTTGTTGTCTCTTTGACACATTCCCCATTTCCATTCTCAATTTTATCTAGTAAGGGTTATATTGTGATTGATAAATCAGTGCAATAAGGGACGACATCAAAAGTTCAATGTAGGATAAAAAACTTAATTTACATAGTTTTTTCTCTGAAAAATCATTAATGACATGTTAAGATGCCAAAATAAGTTCACCTTCTAAAATTTAACTGTTTATGAAAGAAAATGCACCAAAAATGAAAAAAAAACTCCATCCTTTGGCAATATATTAAAAACTTTAAACACGTAAGTTATGAACAAAAAGAAATTCCTGTATACCTCCCTTCAACTAACTACTCATCTTCAGTGTAATCATTTTTTTTTTTAAATCAATTAGCGATCATTAGAGGAGAACAATAGTAAACCTTTGATTCAATATACAAAATGCTCACAAAACAACTTTTTCAGGCTGATTCAGACAAAGGTCATCATAGTTTCAAGTCTCTTTATCTATTGGTCCAAGATCTCCTACACGGATAATGAATGAACTTTAATTATTAAAATACTCTTTACTTGATAAATTCTTTTTTTTTCTTCTAAAGATGTAAACATAAAACATAAAACAGGGAACATTAGTGGATTAAAATCCTAACAGTGAACATTAGTGGATTAAAATCTCAAATTGCAATTTAAACGAAATTGTTATGTTAATTAAGGGACCTACTATCGTTGACTCACATTTAGCTAATTTTATCCACAAAAAAAAAACTAAATACTTCTTTTCTAAAGAACTGCAGTAAATGCAACTGTATGCAATAGTGCTATATCAAGCTTTTATTGGGGTCAACAACATACCTAAATATAATTTGAAATTATTCAACCATCTCTACCAATCTTTCCTTCAGTGATTTCGATCACTTTGATTACACAAGTCATCACGCACGAATGATTACTTATAAAAAATTTCAAAAGGACTTTTGAACATGAAAGTGTAAGGTTAAATTTATTGTGTGGGAAGCAAAATATTAGCAGCACCTTCATCTGGTATATGTCATATCCGGATTGATTCGTGAAGTCTGGTGTCATCTACAGAGACTTCCTTGAGAGAATACTATCTCTGTCATAGATATCCCTGCTTAATCAGGGTTATTCTTTTATACTTGTCTATGAGCTTCACACGAGCTTCACACGAGCTCTTCATCAATTGTAGCCATCTACTGACCGAAATTCCGAACTAATGTAGAGAGAATGCAACTTTAAACAGCGCAAATGTGTATCGCGCATAAATAGATCACAGTGAGGGTTACAGAAGTAGTTTCGGCAACATAAACTAAGGGAAAAAATTTTAACGGAGCAATCCGAATCAAATATTTGTAGATATGCAAATCATATAAGAATTATCTACAAATCAGTAAATATAATAAAATTGTTATGAAGTCATGAGTTATGTCCCTTAAACGACATTTTATAACCATTTGTTTTGTGTTGTTATGTTTGCTACTTCCTTAAAACCTATACTAGATGAAGGGAAAGTGTCATATCGAAAACTACTAGTGTCCGCAATAGGACATCTGTAAGAAAATCAAGTGAAAATAGTCGTAAATTTCCTCTATCTAGTAGTATTATAAAAATAAAAAGATGTGGTATTATTGCCAATGAGACAACATTTTACCAGATACAAAATGTCGTAGAAGGTTAGCAACTATTGTCTTGAGATGACTTTAACTTTAAAGTGTTCTACGAGTCGATGTCAAAGAAGTTATAGATCTTGAATATCAATTTTATACATCTTATTTCTTTTAGGAATATCTTCTCCATAGAGTCCATACAATTCTGAAAATTGTATAAATAGGTTGTTTTCTTTCTTTGCAGGTGTGATTATTGCATTCAAGTTTAATGTCAGGAAGTCCAATGGCCAGCATATCTAAATGTGCAGTTGATAACTATTTATATTGTAAAGGCTTTTAAGATATTTGTTATATTTTTATAAATACGTTTTGTTGTCTAATGTCTATTTAATTTTTATGTTCGCCATACTTTGAAATAGAAATATGGAATTCTGTAGGAGGTGACTAAAATGTCTAAACGCTAAAATGTCCTATCAATGCGCTTAAATGTGACCCACGACTCCACACATTACACTTGATTAGTTTGATGACAACCGCATTTTATATTGTATCGATACGTTGGCATGTGCAGCTCTATGCACAATTTACTGACTATTAAGTTTTATTGAGCAAATTTCTGACAAAGTAGATTCATATGTCTCAATTAACCAAGATTTCGAATCAGTCATTATGTCTATCCACTGTTTTTATTGAACGATAAGATAATTTGTTATTTCAACAGGAGGTTATAATGATAGTTTTTAATTGGAGGCTAAACGCTGTCCGATTTCGAAATACTAAGGATTTTCTACCCCAGGAATAGATACCTTTACTGTATTTGGCATAACCGTTTGGAATTTTTGGTCCTCAATGCTCTTCAACTTCGTACTTTATTTGGCCTTTTTAACTTTAATGATTCGAGCATCACTGATGGGTCTTTTTTAAGACGAAACGCGCGTCTAGCGTACAAAATTTTAATCCTGGTATCTACGATGAATTTATTTACAACCACTGGGTCGATGACACTGCTGGTGGAGGTTTCCTTCCCGAGGGTATCATCACCACAGTAGTCAGCACCTCTGGGTTGACATGAATTATCATTGATGTGGTCATGATTATAAATTAGCTGTTTACAAAACTTAGAATTTTTCGAAATACTAAGGATTTTCTACCCCAGGAATAGATACCTTTACTGTATTTGGCATAACCGTTCGGAATTTTTGGTCCTCAATGCTCTTCAACTTCGTACTTTATTTGGACTTTTTAACTACTATGATTCGAGCATCACTAATGAGTCTTTTGAAGACGAAACGCGCGTCTGGCGTACAGAATTTTAATCCTTGTATCTATGATGAGTTTATTTGACTGCAATATAAAATTACGCATGTCGTTTTTTCATCCCAATAAAGGATTGGTTATGAAAATTCATGTTAAACGCAGCCAGTCGAAAGATCTTTTAAGTTTAAACAGTTTAAAAAAAAATTAGCATGATTTACATGATTCATTTTGTTAGTAAATACCCAGCTCATCGAGTTATGTAAAACTAAGGATTTCTAAGGATGTCTTTTCACACAAAAGGCCGTCTTCCGTCAGATTTATTACCGTGAACTTGAATAAAACACTGCATATATGTACATGTATTGATCTGGTCTGGAAAAGAAGGCAGATACACTCAAAAATTACTCCATGATGCAGAACGACTGAAATATTCAATACGACA
Source organism: Mytilus californianus (assembly GCF_021869535.1). Taxonomy (NCBI): domain Eukaryota; kingdom Metazoa; phylum Mollusca; class Bivalvia; order Mytilida; family Mytilidae; genus Mytilus; species Mytilus californianus. Next base: position 27,770,197 of record NW_026262690.1, on the reverse strand, counting down.
AGTACCAACACACATTGAGTATTACAATGTCTCAGGGTCTTAACTTGCTGAAGTCATATTAACTCTGTCTTAGATGAGTTTATTTAGACCCACATAGCCCTTTATGTTCCTTGCATGGCACATGTTACCGGATATGACGTTGATTTAATGACGAATAATATATACATGCCAATGATGCTAAACCTTGTGATGTGACATTGTTTCACCTCGTTTGGAATTCACGTTATTCTATCTGTTTCACTCTCGCGATTGTCTATTTGAATTGTAAATCTTATTATTTACATATGTTACCGTCATATCCGCCGTGAAAATCCACAGGAATAAGTCTTGTTATATTATACAACTAATATCAAAAGTGTGCAGTAATTTTGTGACAGTTATTGAAATTCATCAAATAGGCTAAGGGTGTTTTGGGAATTGGATGTTGATATCCATTACAAATGACAATCTACATGTTTTCAATATATAACTTTAATGATCTAGTAGTTTAAGATGTAAATGATGTAAAAACTCATCAACGATATAAGGCTTAGAATAGGGTACGCCGGACGCGCGTTTCATCTATATAAAACGTAAGGACAAATCAAAGACGAAGTACGAGAGCATTGAAAACCAAACATTTAAAAATGATGTGTCAAATATGGCTAAAGCTATCAATGTCTGGGGTACAAATATAGCTAAAGCTGTCAATGTCTGGGGTAAAGAAGCCTTAGTGTCGGGATAATCTTTACATTTTACATTTTATAAAAGTAAAGTTATGATAATGATATTTCATGTGAACACAAAAGTTCTGACAACTGGACGGCTGATTCACTCGGGGACAAAACAATCACCTGCAGTGGCATTGACAAAGTGATTGTAAAAAAACTCACCAAAGACATCAGACTTATAATTTGGCACGCCAGACATTTTATTTTTCATTATGGAATTTTTCAATTTTTTTTTTGTCAAAATATGAACTAGGCAAAAAAGATTTTCATAAGATGTTTATAACCATCAACATGTATTGAAAAACAACTACAATATATACAGAAAAAAACTTACCAAAGAAACCAAGCTAATGATTGTTTACGCCATACGCGCGAATCGTCTACAAAAGGGTCATCAATGACGCTCGAATCCAAAAATAAAAAGGACAAAAAAAGTTGAAGAGCATTGAGGACCCAAAATTCCGAAAGGTTTTGCCACATGCCGCTTAGGTAAACTATTCCTGGGTTAACAATTCTTGGTATTTCGAACAAATGACATTTTTATAAACAGTTAAAGGCGTTGTTCATACAAAGTATGGCGAGATATGAAAAAAACCGTCACCATTACCACAGTACTTTTGATCTGTTAAAATTCTCCCCGTTAGACCTTTAATAATAATAATAATAATGACTTTATTTAAAGAGGGTGACTCAATTAGCATTCACTGATTTACCTTGAGGCCATCAGAACTATCTGATAACATATCAGTGAAATATTCAAAGTTTTAATAAGATATTAAATATTTTGATTGCTTTTACAGCAGTTTATCATTACCATTCAAAGCTTCTGAAATGCCTATTTTTCCCAAAAATCTTATGAATAAGTTTTCAATATTGCCTTTTTCCATCTGTTAATGTCAGTATTGATTGTATGTTAGTAGTACTGCTGGTACAATTTTAAGCTCGTTCTGTCTAGTGTTATAAATCAACTTTTGAAGTTTTCAATTTTCCTCATTATATACGCTGTATGACAGGTGATCGATGATGCGTGAATTATTAATGGAAAACATAAGTAGATGAAGTATGATTACCGATGAACTATCCACCCGAGACCAAATGAAGTTGATATAAGCAACTACTCTCTTTTGGATGAGAATTCTGACTTGATATTTCATTTTCATCTTATATCATGTTACTTTTAACGCGTTCATTTCGGATCTATTGACAAAACATTAGCGCATCACTACTTAACGTTTTAAGTTTCCACTGGAAACTTTAACTCTTATCTTAAGATTTATAAGATGATTGACTACTTATACATGTATACTTGTCTCTGGATAAAAGTGTGGCAAAAATAGAAATTAGGAAGTTGATGAGTATTTTGTTTAGTTATATTTGAGTGCTAACAAATACAAATTTCATTAACCTTTTTCGTCTTTTTATAGGGACTAAGAGGCTGAATCAGTTATTTAAATGTGTAAATATTAGGTGGTATACCTTGGCTTTTTCTTTTTGCATTGTTCATAGTCCAGATACATCTGTGAATGAAGATTACATGAATCAAATAACCTCTAGACATTATTACAGGAATCAAATAAACTCTAGAGATATAACACAACACAATACGTCAAACAAAAACATAAATAATCTTCAATGAGTACGGGTTGATATAACGTTGTTGTAAAAATGTAAGGTTCAATTCTAATTTAATTAGTGATTTGTCAGACTGATTTGAAACTATTTCGATAAACGAACTTGTTAATAGAGAGCAAATGAAGTAGTGCACACAATATGAGTTCTCTTAAGAATAAATACATATTAGCTGTAGAAATAAAAGACCTGGCCCAGTATACTTCCTTATATATATATAATTGTCCACGCTGTGCATAAAATAGGGAAAAAAATAAGGCTGAAAATGCACCAAATATTTATATTCAATATGAATATTCACATTTTGTCTATTACAACAACAAATTTTTCAAAAATGTTCTCCATATTATAACGTTCAGGACTAAATAATAATGTCGCTAATAGACGTTACCCCCTGACGACGTCGCCAGCAACCATATCCTTGAAGATCTGTTAAACAGTGAAACCGGTAGGATACTATGGAGAACATTTTTGAACAATTTGTTGTTGTAATAGACAAAATGTGAATATTCATATTGAATATAAATATTTAGTGCATTTTCAGCCTTATTTTTTCCCCTATATATATATATATATATATATATATATATATAAGTACGTCTGAACCAGTGACAACTCTACAACAGATCTATCCATCGGATCACCAGCAGTGATGGTGATACATGGCTGTAAACACATTCTGTATTTATAATTCGTCTAAATAACAGCCCAACCATGTTAGATCTGTAAATTTGCGGAAGCAAAATTTTGTTCTTCCCTGGCCGGGATTCGAACTCATGCTACTGAGATATCGTGGCACCAAATCGCCTTGCACTATGCCCGTTAGGCTAGACCACTCGACCACCTAGGCTCGACAAAAATCAAGCTTTCAGTGGCCGGGTGTTACCTTTCCTCGTCAGTTTTTATCTAGCATCGTAACACAGTACATGATATATAAGGCATGAAGATCAAATATTACAGATCAGCTGAATTATTTATCGTAGAGGATCTTACAAGTTAATGTAGGATGCAGTCACAGAAATAATTATATTATAAGTACGTCTGAACCAGCGACAACTCTACGACAGATTTTATCCATCGGATCACCAGTGTTGGTGATACAAGGCTGTAAACACATTCTGTATATATAATTCGTCTAAAAAACAGCCCAACAATGTTAGATCTGTAATTTGCGGAAGCCTAGGTGGTCGAGTGGTCTAGCGCGCCGGGCATAGTGCAAGGGGATTTGGTGCCACCATATCTCAGTAGCATGAGTTCGAATCCCGGCCAGGGAAAAACAAAAATTTGCTTTTGCTTTGTTCTTAAACCCTGCTGACTGCCATTGGCGATTGCCAAATAAACGGATCACAAGATGTAACAAAATGGATCTTTATTATTAATTTAATACCAAACAGAAAACAATAAACTTGCGGAAAAGATGGTATACCGTAAACATGAGGTGCAAAAATTTGTACACCATATCCGGATTTCGACAATCAATGTCTCTTCAGTGATGTTAGGAATCGAAACGGTATTTGGAAGGCCATATAATTTACCTCAATTTAGGATAGACTCTTGAATATATATATATATATATATATCAAAATTAAAACAATAAATTAAGTGAAAGATGATGTAATTTCTACATGGCACTTCGTTTTATTGTCGAGCCTGCGAGACATAGTGATCCTATATTGAAGGGGTAGATGATTTAATCAAATTTTATCGAATTCTATATGAAAATTGGATAGAGGTTTTCTCATGACAAAAAACAGTATTCAGACCAAAATTTGTAGAAAACATTTTACTCTATTTTTACGTATGCTACTGATAAATGGAATAGACATCAATAACTAAACCTTCGTTGAAATTTACCAAACTTTGACAGAAGCTTCTTCGTGATCAAGCATCTCATGAATGACCTTAGTTTTTGACAGTCAAAATTATACTTTAACACTGACAGCAGCAATCGAAGGCGAGACACAGGCTTCTGCAGAACCCTTTCAATTTTGTGTAAAATCTTTAAGTGTCATTCATCCATATTTTATATTTGTCAGCTTGTGTTGATTTTGTGAAAGATGATTTTTAAAAATTATACATATTTCTGTATATTTTGGTAAGAATAGTTGTGAAGTTCATGCATATTCCTGGCAAATTTGTCAGATCAAATTGCTCATATCTCATACATTTTTTTGCCGAATTTGAAGAACATGTTATGTCAAAATCATAATATCTCCCCTAATCAAATAGTCGAATACAGCATTTTCTTTTAATTTTAAAAAAAGGTTAGAAAAGTAAAATACGAGAAAAATTTGACTTCAATTCAGATATCAACTATAACTGTTATCATTATCATTTACGAAGACAAGTGTGATGACGACCTCATACCCGAGTATTACCTGTTCTGCTGACCATATGGAAAAGGGAACAGCGGCGTTTAATTTTCTGTGATTTGACTATATGTGTTGCTGTTTACCTTTACCTATTGTTCAACCAGATTGTAAAATTGACAATACAATTGGGACATTTAAATTGACCAGTTGATATTGTTTTACACCCCAGTTCTATTGTTATACTTCATAATTTCTATTTCTGAAACATGTGTAAATTGAATAGATCTATTGTTACGAATAACAATGGATTTTGACCACAGGGTGTGACGAGCGGGGTTTCCAGAAAACCCCTGCTTCTACACCCCGCAAACAAAGTCCATTGTTATTCGTAACAATAGAAATTGATTATTTTTTAAATAGCATGACCATAAGAAATTACTGATGGTGTTCACTACAAATTGTTTGATGAAACATTTTAGGAAATTCCAATAAGCATCTATATGGAATACAAAAATAATCCTTTAAATACTCTTTTGCTTGAAGGTATTTTTTTTATCCCAGTCATATGTCTCTATTCTAAAGCATTGATCTTTAAAAAATGGGGATTCTAACCCCTGGACACCCCCCCCCCCCCCCCGGTTACCCAGTGGCCGATCCGGGGTTGGGGGTTCCGCGGGTTGGACCCGACTTTTATTTAAAAGATCAATGCATTTGAATGGTTGGACCCCCACCCCCCTTTTCTCTTGAGTTGGGAACCCCCGGGATCAGCCCCTGGTAGTCGGGTTTTTAATGCAGACACACCTATCCCTTAGTATGTTCGAATATGAATGTTTGTTTATTCTCGAGAAGAGGGGGGAGGGGGTCTTTCGTTTTTGATAAAATCGTAAGATATAAAATACAGTTATGATTACCTTTATTAAACTGATACAGGTAAGTACTTTGGGTTATAATATTGTCTTTGTCTTTAGTCTCTTATACCAAATCCAAAGCTTGCCACAAAATGTCGTCCGTCTTATACCCGTCCATATTAACAACTGTATACCAGGAGCATGATGTATTTTTTTGTTTGTAATAAGAATACACGAAACAGTCAACCTTGACCTGCTGATCCATATTAGCACAGGATTTAACGGGAATATGTAAAACAACTTGACATTTGTAAAATATACTCACTTGTCAAAGTTTGAACGAAGATGACCAAAGAAAGGTTACTAGTGGGGTTTCATGTAATAAAAAAAAATATTTTTATAAAATAAATCATGGTTTGATATTGTCAATAAATATGCTATCTTTTTTTTTTCATTTAATAATCAATGTTAACAAATATAGGGTTTAGAATGGGGTGTAAGTTAGTTATACACCTCGGGATACGGCGTGTCTGGATAAGAAACCCCTCCGGCCTCCGGCCGACGGGGTTTCTTATCCAGACACACCTATCCCGAGGTGTATAACTATTACAGAGTTGAGGCTACCTTGATACTACCTGTACTGATCTTTATTCACCTAACCCAACCTAACAGCATGTTTTTTTCCTGAAGTTTTTCTTCACCTAGGGTTATTCTATTCCTACTATAAAATTGATAGAGAATATTATTGGTTTTCATTGTTTTAAGCCCCCAATATAGATGATTAATCCAATTTGACCCAATAATACAAATCAGTCAAAAATTTTCGTAACTTTTTTTTAATTTGTTTGAAAATCAAAACTGTTTTTACATAATAAATGAATCTTTCAATGTTTAACCCTTATACATAGTATTGTCCAGTTGTCAGTGAAACAAGAGATAGCTATTAAGGTGTTTTACGTATCATTTTTCAGATGGATATATTATGTGTTTCTTCATATATCCCTTCAAATTTCCATTTTGGATTTTTATTCGCAGTGTTTGAAATCTATTGGAATCAATTCGCATAAAATATTTGGATTTATTTTATTTGAATTCAATTCTTAAATGCCATTCAATTTTGCTTCTAAAAATGTGACTTTGAATGGATTGTCATGAATGTATCAACGAGGAAATATTCATTCAAAATGTTTTGTGTGGCTTTCAATGACGTACATGTAAAAGCCAAAATAATTTGAATATACCTTGCAGTGTTTTTCTTTGAAATCTATTAGGATTTTGGTGCATAAAAATACTGTGTTCACTCAAGGGAATTCACTTTTTATAAGATGGGATTCAGTTAATCTAAAAGATAAAAAAAATCAAAACTTGAATGCAAGTAGGAGAAATAAGTTCAACCAAAATGTTTCTGTGGCTTTAAATGTTTAAACGTGATTTTGGGAATAATCATCATAAAGTTCTGGATCTAATATGAAGATGATTCACATGTTGAAATGGGATATATATCATGGAAATGAAATAAAATGTGAATACAGTGAATATAGAAAAATCTAGTGATAAAGTGAATAATAAAAGTAAAATATTCTAAAACATTTCATAACTTAAGAATAACAATTTTTAATGTGATATTGGAAATAATCATTATAAAATTCTGGATCTAATATTGTTAAATTGGGACATATATCGCGGGAAATGAAACTGAATACTGTGGATATATTAATATCAAGTGATATAGTGAAAAATATAAATAAAATATTCCAAAAAATTTGTAAAGTGAGGATAATTATTTTAAATGTTATATTGGAAATGATCAAAAATTACAAATTTCTTGATCTAATAAAAAGACTCTGCACCTGTTTAATTGAGATATATATCATGGGAAATTAAGCAGAATACTGTGGATATAGAAAAAAGATTTAGTGATATAGTGAAAAATGTAAGAAAATATTCCAAAAAAAATAACAGAATTAGGAAAATAGTTTGAAATTACTTCAAATAGTGAAAACTGGAATACTGGATGGGATATCAAACATCAGTGTCAATAAATAAATAAATAAGTAAACCAGTTTATTCATAACTATTATGTTTGATATTTTACTATGCATGAACACTTTGTACAAGGCACGTGTCAATAAGTATTGAACAAATGTCAAAATGAAGGAATGCTCACATTTGTTCTGGTGTTTTTTAATCCTTGAAAATTATGGAAATTATAAAATAATTAAGATTTCAACGAGAATAAAAAATAAATGTTTTGAGTTATCTCCCATTAGAAAGAGCACGAGATAAAAGAGGTCTTTTTCAGCAATATAAAAGAAATCCAAGCACTCATAGTATTTGAATATGAAAACATTAAGAGGAAATGTAGTGCATTATATGACATGCAAGTAAATACCCTGCAAGAAAAAAACATATATATTCTTGTTCTGGCTTGCTCACTCTTGAAATTTGAAATGACACTAAAATAGAAATCTCTCCCTTTTTTCTAATTGTTGTGTTCCTTAAGCAATTGTATGGCCAATTGCTTCAAGGAATACATTCATTTCAATGAAAAGAGACTGTAATTACAATGTGTATTCCCTTTACTTATTTTAGGATTCTCTAAAGAAAAACATGGGGAAATGAAATTAAAAAAAATAAAATCAGCAGTCTTTCGTAAATATTAGAACATGGAATAAGTTTGCATATTGTGGCCATATTCTAGCTTTTTGCATACCATATATACTTATTTAAACTGTAGGCATGTTATGTTATCTTACAAAGATAAAACTTGAAACCTTAATGCCACATGGATAAGTTTTGAAAAACAGTGACAATTGACCAGGTAAAGTGATTGGACAGCATCAAGGTAGACTCTAAATGCATGAATGATTACCTATTGTCAACTCTTAAAAATACCAACTGGTCAATTTAAATGTCCCAATTGTATTGTCAATTTTACAATCTGGTTGAACAATATGTAAAGGTAAACAGTAACACTTATAGTCAAGTCACAGTAATTACGAGAAGAAATAGAAATCCACATAGTATGTTTTATATAAACTCATCATAGATACATGGCGTAAAATATTGTACGCCAGACGCCCGTTTCGTTTTCAAAAGACTTATCAGTGGCGCTCGAATAAAAAAGTTGAAAGGGTAAAACAAAGTACGAAGTTGAAGAGCATAGAGGAGCCAAAAATCCGTAAGGTTTTGCCAAATACAGCTTAGGTAATATATTCCTTGGGAAGAAAATTCTTAGTTTTTCGATTTTTGTTTTTTTGAAAACAGTTAATTTATAATTATGACCACATCAATGGTAATTAATGGCAATGCAAAAGTGCTGACTACTGGGCTGGTGATACTGTATATTTATGAAAACGTTCATATTTATAAGTATAGAAAGAAAGAAAAGTATCAAATTGCAGCCAGGCGTTTCAACTTTGTCGATCTTTATTTCTACAATTAATATGATTACACATATTTTAATCCATTATATTATTTCTGTTGTCCCTCTGAAAAACTGGTTCCCTCAACAGATTTAACCTTTCATTGACTTTCACTTACGAATGTTATCGCTAGTGTTATATGCCGAACAGTTCTTTTATACTGTTCTTACACGATAATTTTACAGATAATATTTATTTCAAGGTAAATTTACAGAGTATTTTTTTAATTTGTCATTCACCAATTCTATTGATGACAAACATGGCAATCCTGTGGTGTAGGTGCAATTAGCTGAAAGTTTGAATTTTATTGTTACGAATGATTTGTGTTTTAAACTTAATCCTGTATGTGTTGATTCGAGCTATTTTGATTGTATAGTGACTGTTTAATGTCCAGCGGCAAATATTATATAGATATTAAGGATATGATTATGAAAACGGGGAGTCGGATTATAAATTTGCTAGCTCACAATCGCATATTATTCTTACTCCGACCCACCATGCACCAAATCTTCCGCTTCCTACATGCCGCGTTTTTAGCAGTGAAGCAACAATTACAATGTACAAGTTTATAGTCTTTTAAAGAGACAAGGAGCGAACCTACGTCATCATGCACTCTGGTTAACACCCTACCACAAGGTAACAGAAGCGGTTATAAATCGTTTTACCTAATTTTGCTTGCCTTAGAAAATTTGTATTGTTTGCCGAACACAAATTCGCTCAATTCGAAAGTTATGTCTTTTAGGGACGTTAAGCAAAATTTTAAAAATAAACTAATCATACATTTATCACATTTAATAAAACCCATGAAATCTTTCTACTGTACCTGAATGTAATTTATTATCCGCAATTTTATAATTGGTGGTTTAAAATCTATATTCTAGTTAGGAATCCACAAATTATTATAAGTGATTGTTAAGAAGGCATATACACAATTTTCAAGACCAAAAGGGAAGACCTTAATGGAACACGCACGGAAACAAAAACTTAACAACACTTGAAGCATCATGTTTGGACTATAAAGCCAAGCAACATATACAGTATACCTAAAACAAAACATAACAGGAACTGTTTAACACTAAATCACAAACAGTACTTAAATATAAAATGTTGTTCATGCTATATGCTCGAATTCCGTTTTGGATCAATACAATAACAGGGCCAACACTGGCATATATATCTATAGTGATGAATGTTGTTGTATTTGTTGCATTGTTCGATAAGAAAATTGTATCACCAGCAACTGTTTTAATGCAAGGACTTGCATTGGCAGATTGTTTAGCAGCATTTTGTACGTAAGGCTTAGAACCGTTGTTCACGCCATTCTATGACGAAATAGGACATTCCGACGAAAAAGACGTGTTTGAAAATAATAAGAGTAATATTTTTATTGAAGAAACCAAAAGTCTAGTCAGTTTGAGATTTCCGTATTGCTTAATACATTTTTTGTTATCTAACCTTGCAGACATGTTTCACCTTGTATCGATCTTACTGACGGCAAGTCTCGGATTACAGAAATTTCTGGCTGTAGCTTGTCCAATATGGAGCAAATTAAACATGTCTAGAAGAAAGTCGGCAGTCATTAGTATTGTCTACTTTCTGTTTTCTATAAGCATTACCATGCCAAGAATGTTTGTAGTTAGCATGAATCGTGGACAAGTTAATACTTGTTTAGTATCCAATCCACATGAAATCGTAGAAAAGTATGTACTCACGTTTCATCCAATTCTATACGCTATTGTGATGGCAATTGCAATAGGTGCAATGATTGTATCAACGTTTGTTATCGTCTATACTTTATGTCGACGGAAGATTATAAGAGGACATGCTACGACGTCTATAAGCGAAAGGAGATCCTGCATTTTGATTATATGTATTATGTTGGTTTTCTTATTATCAGAAGTTCCTCGAATTTACATCAACGCAGTCATTTTTAAAACGTATAGATCCGATTTAAATAGGAAGGATATAGCCGAATACAAAGTTAAAAGACAACTTGAACCAAAAATGATAGCTTGCTACGGTAATATCATTGATGAAACGAAAAAAGACGCAATATTTATGTTTAACATAACGAAAGATGATACCTGTACAGATGACCGTCAGCTTCTACCTAATTTTACAGTCAAAGACTTTATGGGATTATTAAAGCAGACACTATCTAACATATTGGCTCAATTGTATACTGATTTAAAAATAAAACCGGAACTGTCAAGGAATTCTCACAATATCAATATGATAAGTTCAACTCATTTTTACGGTATTTTATAGATTTACTTATAAACCTTCATATGAATTTCGTACGACTATTTATCTGCAGAGATAACCCAACTAGAATTGTTCTTTGGTACCTGAAGGAGTACGCAGTGAGACTAGCTGACCAAGACGAAAAGTGTTCCGGTCAACTGGGTGCTTCCATAGAAAGTTATTTGCCTTTCTTAATTTTAGGCGGTACACCCTATAGTGAACCAATGAACTACATACTCAACATTATTTGGGGGAATGTAGATATGAGCTTGGAACATTTAAAATGGCTGATGGAGATTCTTAAACTCACCATGGTTGTAGGATGCGCGTCAAACTTTGTAATTTACATTGTAATGAGTAAAGGAATCAGAGGAGTCATTACTGAACGAATTGTGTGTTGGAAAAGAAAGAAAAGAGGGTCAGACATTGAAATGCACAGACGATAATAACTTTAATTCGTGTTCCAAAAAAATGTGAAGGTTTTTCAAGGCGAATTGCATGTAGCAATAATATGAACCGATTTTTACAGTTTGTATTCATCCTATAGCTAGATAATCAACTTTTTCTTCATAAATACATGTTTTTATGGTGAATATACCTTGTAGAATCTAAACGCTATCAATACTGTCCATGTCATGCTGGAGTAACTTTAGTTATTAAAGATTATACATTTTTTTAATATATCTAAATTTTAATATAACAATTATACGGGTCCCGAAATTATAAATTCAACTTCCGTTATATAATGTTTTAAATTAATTAATTGTTTTATTCATTGATTGCTGCTTGTTTGACGTCCAGTAATTATTTTCATGCATATTAAGGACGAGAATAAATTAACAATAAACACAATATTCAGATTTTAAAGGTAGGTCGACCTGGATGAAGGGCGAAAATTTTGAACTGTTTCTGCAAAAACGAGGACATGTTGGATAGAGGCAGAAGTTTTGCCTTGCAGCATGTTACCTTCGGACCTCTAAGAGAGTTGTTGCAATTGTTTAACGTGTAGAGAGCGTTGCAAGCGTCCTACATAAGGTCACAAATATAACGTTCACATTCTGACCGGACGTGGCTGCAAATTTATGCATCACGCACATCCAAACGGCCGATTACTTGGGGTTTTTATTTCCAGGTGAGAAGTCCATTGAAGACCATATTTTCATTCCACAGTCGATCCTAAGGGTCTGTAGTGTATTTTATTACGTAGTATATTATTTGCAGCCTGATTTAACCAGTTGTCCTTAGGGACCGACCATTCATCTCTTGTGGGGGGGGGGGGGGGGGCTAGTTTTTTCAACTTTTATAAAAAACTAATTTTTTTTCAGTAACACACAGGAACAAGATTTCTTTAAGTCAATATATAGATAAAATGTTCAAGAAAGTTTGGAATTGGCCATAAAAGATGAATGGCCTGTGCGTTATCTTGAAGTAAATCATGTTTTTGTTAGCGCGCGTATAACGTTGATGATTTATTTAAATGTTCAACGTGTCAATTGGAAGTTAAGAATCATATAATGGTTGTTTGAGGGTTGAGACATTGTAGCCACCATCTGGAATTTCAAAGCTGTTGATATTTTGTTTTACTGGATTAAGCAAACACGGTTAAGAAATACAATCCATTTGTATGAAATTTCCTTGAAATAGAAACATCTTTCATGATATACTATCTTATAGTTATAGTTTGTACATTGAAAGAGGCAACCGTAGTTTATGACGATGTTCAAATCTCATAAATCCATTAAGAAAAAAAATCAAATTAAAAAAACCGAAAGCTAATGGAATCAAATCAACTGTAAAAAGAGTTAGACCGGAAGTGTCAACACAGCATGCGTTTCCTGTTAAACTATAAAGACATACTAGTAAATAAAGAAAAAAAATAAAGACCTGTCATCAATACCAAATTTTCGATATAACTAAAAACATTCAGATGAACCATAAGACAAACATCTGACGAGGAGCATTGCTTGGGGTTGTCTTCTAATGTGTAGTGTTTATCTAGTTACAATGTTATAGATTTCAATCCTTCCCCTTTTAATCTTGATCAGTAGAATAACAAAGTTAATATAATATTTACGATTGATGCTTATATTATTGTTGACGGTTCCCTTGATACGAAACAACAACCGAATTGGTCGGTCAGGTCACCTGCTACATACGATTGCATCCAATCAAATTGGGACTATTACAACTCGTTGTGTGCCTCAGGTCGAGCATTAGTGGACCTTTAATCCATCTGCTGGTATACTAAAAAAAATTTCAATGAAAAGTCTAATTAGTTAAATTCCGAAATGTTAGTTTGTGTTGATCTAAATAAGACCAAAAACCTATCCTATGTTCCACAAATCAAGATGAAAGATTTCAAAATGAGGTAATCATGTTATTATTATGTTTGCTGGCCTTAAAAAAACTAAATTTGTTTGTTTTGTCAGTTTGTTTGTTTGTTTGTTTTCTGCTTTTGTTGTTTTGATAATTGTGCTGATGACAGATCTTTTATGGTGTCTGTTATATATAGATTCTACGATTGCATCAAATGTGATACGATATTTCTCCGCTCGATACGGAATTTTAGAAACTGCCGAGAGTGGAGAAATGTTGTATTGCACGAGATCCGGAAGTAGAATCTGTTTCTCTAATGATTTTAAGACGATATGTTGACAAACTTTTTCACAAACTTTTTTTTTTTAAAGTTGTGTTCTTTATATGTGACATCATCAGGCATGCTCGCCTTTTTTCGTGACGTCACAATATTTTTTTTAGAGGATAACAAAAACAGCTGACGCCATAATTGAATTTTGGCCAAGGATTAACCGAGATTAAACAAACCACACGGTGATTATAAAAAAAAAATCAACCTGTCTGGAAAAGTAGGCTATAAATCGGAATAGAATTAGAGAAATATTTTTCACTTTAAAAAAAATTATTGTTATTTATATCTATCACAAAGAATCCACTGAAAATGTGACCCCTGAAATAATAATATGAATAAATAAAACAACTACTATTATAGAAAATTAAGGAGACTATTTGATATATTGTGAATTTGATAAAATGCAAACACTTCTCTTTTCAAATAGTATGAGTTCACCATCAAAATAAGTTGTTTTTCATGGTTCTATCAAGAAAGTGTACAAACACATTGACCTGTTTAAACAAGGTCAATTACATGAAATATATTGTAATTTTGTAATAAAAATTGTCGAGAGTTTTATGATAAAAGTTAAACATGTTGAAATCTTCCAATTAAGTTTTTTCCCGAAATATCAGATGATTAGGTAAGAACAGATTAGTTGATTTTTCGAATTTCTTGATTTATAAAAATAAGAAGATGTGGTATGAGTGCCAATGAGGCAACTCTCCACAAGAGACTAAATGACACAGAAATTAACAACTATAGGTCACAGTACGGCCTTCAACAATGAGTAAAACCCATACCGCATAGTCGGCTATAAAAGGCCCCGAAATGACAAATGAAAAAACAATTCACAACAGAAAACTAGCGGCCTGATTTATGTACAAAATAATGAACGAAAAACAAATATGATATGCAGCAACAAACGACAACAACTGAATTACAGGCTCCTGACTTGGGACAGGCACATACAGAATGTGGCGGGGTTAAACTAGTTTGAAGGCGCGCCAACCCTCCCCTAACCTGGGACAGTGGTGTAACAGTACAACATAAGAACAATGCCTAAAAATCAGTTGAAAAGGGCTTAACTCGTCAGATCGATACAAAGCAGAAATACATCTAACAAAAACAGACACCAAGTACAGATCCGAAAGTACTCACAGTTACTGACAGCTAGTTCAAAGCCAATAACAACTAATAAGAAAATCATGCATCTAAGACTAAAATATCAATCAGCACATATCCAACATCCAATGGATTTAATGTAAATATAGCATAGATTCGAATTTACCAAAAACAGTAACAAAGTCAAAACATATTATTTACACAGGGTTTGAAACACAATAAAATGTAAAGTTATATAAAACAAGATGAAGTCCATGACAATATTATGTAAAACATGCTATTCCAAACTATGTTATTGAAAGAGAGTGCCACAGGTCTGTCATCACACGATTAAAAAAATACCAAATTAACAAAGCAATACAGCCCACAATTTCAAATAAATACAACACACCTGACGAACAGCCTCTACTTCAAACATTGCTAAATAAACTGTTAAGTACTGAATCCACTGAAATAAGCATGCCTTCTTACACTCTACAATGTGTATCTACATTGTATTTTTACAGCTACACCATGACCAGAGCAATTACTACAAGCTCGGTTAATACCACTGAAAAGTATATTTCAGTATAGAATTTCAATATAGAAAAGGAAAGTAATGTGTGTGTCGTAATTTTTTAAGTGGATCACTATTAGTCCGAAAATTTAGAACAAGAGTGCACACGCTGTATCGCCTGTTCTATTTACCATTGAAATCATGTTGAAAGTTTGTAATATGAAGTTTTTACTACAGTTATCACATAAACATAAAATTATCAATTTTCTATGAAAATTAGGTTTCGGTCAGATGAACCATGCTAGACAGACATGTACACCTTACAATCATTCCATACACCAAATATAGTGGTCATATTGCTAATAGTACCTAAGAAACAGATCAAACCACAAAATCTTATCATTGAACAATGAACCATGAACATGAGGTCAAGGTCATATGAACCCTGCCAATCAGACATGTACTCCTTACAATCCTTCCATACACCAAATATAAGAGCCCTATTGCTGTTAGTATCTGAGAAATGGACAAAACCACACAAACTAAACATTGACCAATGAACCACGCAATTGAGGTCAAGGTCAGATGAAACGTGCCAGTCGGACATGTTTACCTTGCAATCATTCCATAAACCAAATATAGTTGACCTTTTGCTTATAGTATCTGAGATACGTACTTGACCACGTAACTTTAATCTTGATCACAGATCCATGAAATGAGGTCAAGGTCAGTTGAACCCTACCCGACATACATGTAGACGTTGCAAGGTACCCAGATACCAAATAAAATTATCCTATTGCTCATAATAAGTGAGTATTTCACTTTACAAAAAAACAAAAAAAATTTCAAGCAGTAACTGAACAAAGAAAATGAGGTCAAGGACAATTAACATATGACAGACGGAAACTTCGTAACAATAAGGCATCGTCATACAAGGTACGAAGCATCCAGGTCTTCTACCTTCTGAAATATAAAATTGTAAAAAAAATTAGTTTACGCCATCGTCGCCACCAGATTGTAATCCCAATGTCTCGCATTCTGCTTTCGTCGCAGGCAAGACAAAACACTTTTATCACTTTGATTTCAAACAACATATCACTTTGTATTCAAAAACGATGAACTAGACTAGATAGTACAGGCAGAAAACAATCATTAATATATAATTAAATACAATGGTTTAACACCAACAAAATGAAGTTTACTAAATATTAAAAAGCAGCTGGAAGAAGGTTATACAAGAATGTAAACAATACAGATTAGTTTGATTTCATGTTCTAGTAGAACCCTTAATTCGTTGTTAAAACATCAAAATGTATCATACATTGAAAAGGATTGACAGTTGCAATGCACATGACTGTATCTAAATAAAAGGAGACATTCTTATTGAGCCATTATCTTAAATGTCTATATTAATGCATTCTATAGTATATGTGGCATTGTCTGATAGCACAACTAGATCAACAGCAACTATTCTTAAGCAAGAATTGGCATCAGTGAACGGTTCATCAGCTTTGTATAAAACATGTTTAAACATTGGTCATATCAAAGATTGATTAAATAAGACACGATAATCAAGATGAACTACTGAATTTAAGAAATGACAGTCAGTCAGATTTCTACCAAAGGAACCAAAATGTTTGAGTTCCCCATACTGTTACAATCATTTTTGTTTATCTCAATGATTTGTTCCACCTGTTATCAATCCTCCTTATGACACCGTTAGAATTGTCAAACGGACTTTTCCAATATGGAGAAAATTCAACATTGTTGTAAACATACAGTAAATTGATATGACAAGAATATTTGCAGTTTTCATGAATGGTGGACAACATAATACATGTTCTGTATCTGTAGTAAATTAATTTGACAAGAATATTTGCAGTTTTACTGTATGGTGGACAACATAATACGTGGTCTGTATCTATAGTAAATTAATATGACAAGAATATTTGCAGTTTTACTGTATGGTGGACAACATAAAAATATTTGCTGTTGTAATGTATGGTGGACAACATAATACGTGGTCTGTATCTATAGTAAATTAATATGACAAGAATATTTGCAGTTTTACTGTATGGTGGACAACATAATACGTGGTCTGTATCTATAGTAAATTAATATGACAAGAATATTTGCAGATTTACTGTATGGTGGACAACATAATACGTGGTCTGTATCTATAGTAAATCAATATGACAAGAATATTTGCAATTTTAATGTATGGTGGACAACATAATACGTGGTCTGTATCTATTGTAAATTAATATGACAAGAACATTTGCAGTTTTAATGTATGTTGGACAACATAATACGTGGTCTGTATCTAAAGTAAATTAATATGACAAGAATATTTGCAGTTTTACTGTATGGTGGACAACATAATACGTGGTCTGTATCTATAGTAAATTAATATGACAAGAATATTTGCAGTATTAATGTATGGTGGACAACATAAAAATATTTGCAGTTTTAATGTATGGTGGAAAACATAATACGTGGTCTGTATCTATAGTAAATTAATATGACAAGAATATTTGCAGTTTTACTGTATGGTGGACAACATAATACGTGGTCTGTATCTATAGTAAATTAATATGACAAGAATATTTGCAGATTTACTGTATGGTGGACAACATAATACGTGGTCTGTATCTATAGTAAATTAATATGACAAGAATATTTGAATATTTACTGTATGGTGGACAACATAATACGTGGTCTGTATCTATAGTAAATTAATATGACAAGAATATTTGCAGTTTTACTGTATGTTGGACAACATAATACGTGGTCTGTATCTATAGTAAATTAATATGACAAGAATATTTGCAGTTTTACTGTATGGTGGACAACATAATACGTGGTCTGTATCTATAGTAAATTAATATGACAAGAATATTTGCAGTATTAATGTATGATGGACAACATAAAAATATTTGCAGTTTTAATGTATGGTGGAAAACATAATACGTGGTCTGTATCTAAAGTAAATTAATATGACAAGAATATTTGCAGTTTTACTGTATGGTGGACAACATAAAACGTTGTATGTATCTATAGTAAATCAATATGACAAGAATATTTGCAGATTTACTGTATGGTGGACAACATAATACGTGGTCTGTATCTATAGTAAATTAATATGACAAGAATATTTGCAGATTTACTGTATGGTGGACAACATAATACGTGGTCTGTATCTATAGTAAATTAATATGACAAGAATATTTGCAGATTTACTGTATGGTGGACAACATAATACGTGGTCTGTATCTATAGTAAATTAATATGACAAGAATATTTGCAGTTTTCATGTATGGTGGACAACATAATACGTTGTCTGTATCTATAGTAAATTAATATGACAAGAATATTTGCAGTTTTACTGTATGGTGGAAAACATAATACGTGGTCTGTATCTAAAGTAAATTAATATGACAAGAATATTTGCAGTTTTACTGTATGGTGGACAACATAATACGTGGTCTGTATCCATAGTAAATTAATATTACAAGAATATTTGCAGATTTACTGTATGGTGGACAACATAATACGTGGTCTGTATCTATAGTAAATTAATATGACAAGAATATTTGCAGATTTACTGTATGGTGGACAACATAATACGTGGTCTGTATCTATAGTAAATTAATATGACAAGAATATTTGCAGATTTACTGTATGGTGGACAACATAATACGTGGTCTGTATCTATAGTAAATTAATATGACAAGAATTGTTGCAGTTTTCATGTATGGTGGACAACATAATACGTTGTCTGTATCTATAGTAAATTAATATGAAAAGAATATTTGCAGTTTTACTGTATGTTGGACAACATAATACGTGGTCTGTATCTATAGTAAATCAATATGACAAGAATATTTGCAGATTTACTGTATGGTGGACAACATAATACGTGGTCTGTATCTATAGTAAATTAATATGACAAGAATATTTGCAGATTTACTGTATGGTGGACAACATAATACGTGGTCTGTATCTATAGTAAATTAATATGACAAGAATATTTGCAGTTTTACTGTATGGTGGACAACATAATACGTGGTCTGTATCTATAGTAAATTAATATGACAAGAATATTTGCAGTTTTCATGTATGGTGGACAACATAATACGTTGTCTGTATCTATAGTAAATTAATATGACAAGAATATTTGCAGTTTTACTGTATGGTGGACAACATAATACGTGGTCTGTATCTATAGTAAATTAATATGACAAGAATATTTGCAGTTTTAATGTATGGTGGACAACATAATACGTGGTCTGTATCTATAGTGAATTAATATGACAAGAATGTTTGCAGTTTTGCTGTATGGTGGACAACATAATACGTGGTCTGTAGCTATAGTAAATTAATATGACAAGAATATTTGCAGATTTACTGTATGGTGGACAACATAATACGTGGTCTGTATCTATAGTAAATTAATATGACAAGAATATTTGCAGTTTTACTGTATGGTGGACAACATAATACGTTGTCTGTATCTATAGTAAATTAATATGACAAGAATATTTGCAGTTTCACTGTATGGTGGACAACATAATACGTGGTCTGTATCTATAGTAAATTAATATGACAAGAATATTTGCAGTTTTAATGTATGGTGGACAACATAAAAATATTTGCAGTTTTAATGTATGGTGGACAATATAATACGTGGTCTGTATCTATAGTAAATTAAGATGACAAGAATATTTGCAGTTTTAATGTATGGTGGACAACATAATACGTGGTCTGTATCTATAGTAAATTAACATGACAAGAATATTTGCAGTTTTACTGTATGGTGGACAACATAATACGTGGTCTGTATCTATAGTAAATTAATATGACAAGAATATTTGCAGTTTTAATGTATGGTGGACAACATAATACGTGGTCTGTATCTATAGTAAATTAATATGACAAGAATATTTGCAGATTTACTGTATGGTGGACAATATAATACGTGGTCTGTATCTATAGTAAATTAATATGACAAGAATATTTGCAGTTTTAATGTATGGTGGACAACATAAAAATATTTGCAGTTTTAATGTATGGTGGACAACATAATACGTTGTCTGTATCTATAGTAAATCAATATGACAAGAATATTTGCAGATTTACTGTATGGTGGACAACATAATACGTGGTCTGTATCTATAGTAAATTAATATGACAAGAATATTTGCAGTTTTACTGTATGGTGGACAACATAATACGTTGTCTGTATCTATAGTAAATTAATATGACAAGAATATTTGCAGTTTCACTGTATGGTGGACAACATAATACGTGGTCTGTATCTATAGTAAATTAATATGACAAGAATATTTGCAGTTTTAATGTATGGTGGACAACATAAAAATATTTGCAGTTTTAATGTATGGTGGACAATATAATACGTGGTCTGTATCTATAGTAAATTAATATGACAAGAATATTTGCAGTTTTAATGTATGGTGGACAACATAATACGTGGTCTGTAGCTATAGTAAATTAATATGACAAGAATATTTGCAGTTTTACTGTATGGTGGACAACATAATACGTGGTCTGTATCTATAGTAAATTAATATGACAAGAATATTTGCAGTTTTAATGTATGGTGGACAACATAATACGTGGTCTGTATCTATAGTAAATTAATATGACAAGAATATTTGCAGATTTACTGTATGGTGGACAACATAATACGTGGTCTGTATCTATAGTAAATTAATATGACAAGAATATTTGCAGATTTACTGTATGGTGGACAACATAATACGTGGTCTGTATCTATAGTAAATTAATATGACAAGAATATTTGCAGTTTTACTGTATGGTGGATAACATAATACGTGGTCTGTATCTATAGTAAATTAATATGACAAGAATATTTGCAGTTTTACTGTATGGTGGACAACATAATACGTGGTCTGTGTCTATAGTAAATTAATATGACAAGAATATTTGCAGTTTTACTGTATGGTGGACAACATAATACGTGGTCTGTATCTATAGTAAATTAATATTACAAGAATATTTGCAGTTTTACTGTATGGTGGACAACATAATACGTGGTCTGTATCTATAGTAAATTAATATGACAAGAATATTTGCAGTTTTAATGTATGGTGGACAACATAATACGTGGTCTGTATCTATAGTAAATTAATATGACAAGAATATTTGCAGTTTTACTGTATGGTGGACAACATAAAAATATTTGCAGTTTTAATGTATGGTGGACAACATAATACGTGGTCTGTATCTATAGTAAATTAATATGACAAGAATATTTGCAGTTTTAATGTATGGTGGACAACATAATACGTGGTCTGTATCTATAGTTAATTAATATTACAAGAATATTTCCAGTTTTACTGTATGGTGGACAACATAATACGTGGTCTGTATCTATAGTAAATTAATATGACAAGAATATTTGCAGTTTTAATGTATGGTGGACAACATAATACGTGGTCTGTATCTATAGTGAATTAATATGACAAGAATGTTTGCAGTTTTACTGTATGGTGGACAACATAATACGTGGTCTGTAGCTATAGTAAATTAATATGACAAGAATATTTGCAGATTTACTGTATGGTGGACAACATAATACGTGGTCTGTATCTATAGTAAATTAATATGACAAGAATATTTGCAGTTTCACTGTATGGTGGACAACATAATACGTGGTCTGTATCTATAGTAAATTAATATGACAAGAATATTTGCAGTTTTAATGTATGGTGGACAACATAATACGTGGTCTGTATCTATAGTAAATTGATATGACAAGAATATTTGCAGTTTTCATGTATGGTGGACAACATAATACGTGGTCTGTATCTATAGTAAATCAATATGACAAGAATATTTGCAGATTTACTGTATGGTGGACAACATAATACGTGGTCTGTATCTATAGTAAATTAATATGACAAGAATATTTGCAGTTTTACTGTATGGTGGACAACATAATACGTGATCTCTATCTATAGTAAATTAATATGACAAGAATATTTGCAGTTTTACTGTATGGTGGACAACATAATACGTTGTCTGTATCTATAGTAAATTAATATGACAAGAATATTTGCAGTTTCACTGTATGGTGGACAACATAATTCGTGGTCTGTATCTATAGTAAATTAATATGACAAGAATATTTGCAGTTTTACTGTATGGTGGACAACATAATACGTGGTCTGTATCTATAGTAAATTAATATTACAAGAATATTTGCAGTTTTAATGTATGGTGGACAACATAATACGTGGTCTGTATCTATAGTAAATTAATATGACAAGAATATTTGCAGTTTTACTGTATGGTGGACAACATAATACGTGGTCTGTATCTATAGTAAATTAATATGACAAGAATATTTGCAGTTTTAATGTATGGTGGACAACATAAAAATATTTGCAGTTTTACTGTATGGTGGACAACATAATACGTGGTCTGTATCTATAGTAAATTAATATGACAAGAATATTTGCAGTTTTCATGTATGGTGGACAACATAATACGTTGTCTGTATCTATAGTAAATTAATATGACAAGAATATTTGCAGTTTTACTGTATGGTGGACAACATAATACGTGGTATGTATCTATAGTAAATTAATATGACAAGAATATTTCCAGTTTTACTGTATGGTGGACAACATAATACGTGGTCTGTGTCTATAGTAAATTAATATGACAAGAATATTTGCAGTTTTTATGTATGGTGGACAACATAATACGTGGTCTGTATCTATAGTAAATTAATATTACAAGAATATTTTAAGTTTTACTGTATGGTGGACAACAAAATACGTGGTCTGTATCTATAGTAAATTAATATGACAAGAATATTTGCAGTTTTACTGTATGGTGGACAACATAATACGTGGTCTGTATCTATAGTGAATTAATATGACAAGAATGTTTGCAGTTTTACTGTATGGTGGACAACATAATACGTGGTCTGTAGCTATAGTAAATTAATATGACAAGAATATTTGCAGATTTACTGTATGGTGGACAACATAATACGTGGTCTGTATCTATAGTAAATTAATATGACAAGAATATTTGCAGTTTTAGTGTATGGTGGACAACATAATACGTGGTCTGTATCTATAGTAAATTAATATTACAAGAATATTTGCAGTTTTACTGTATGGTGGACAACATAATACGTGGTCTGTATCTATAGTAAATTAATTGACAAGAATATTTGCTGTTTTAATGTATGGTGAACAACATAATACGTGGTCTGTATCTATAGTAAATTAATATTACAAGAATATTTGCAGTTTTACTGTATGGTGGACAACATAATACGTGGTCTGTATCTATAGTAAATTAATATGACAAGAATATTTGCAGTTTTACTGTATGGTGGACAACACAATACGTGGTCTGTATCTATAGTGAATTAATATGACAAGAATGTTTGCAGTTTTACTGTATGGTGGACAACATAATACGTGGTCTGTATCTATAGTAAATTAATATGACAAGAATATGTGCAGTTTTAATGTATGGTGGACAACATAATACGTGGTCTGTATCTATAGTAAATTAATATGACAAGAATATTTGCAGTTCTAATGTATGGTGGACAACATAAAAATATTTGCAGTTTTAATGTATGGTGGACAATATAATACGTGGTCTGTATCTATAGTAAATCAATATGACAAGAATATTTGCAGATTTACTGTATGGTGGACAACATAATACGTGGTCTGTATCTATAGTAAATTAATATGACAAGAATATTTGCAGTTTTACTGTATGGTGGACAACACAATACGTGGTCTGTGTCTATAGTAAATTAATATGACAAGAATATTTGCAGTTTTAATGTATGGTGGACAACATAATACGTGGTCTGTATCTATACTAAATCAATATGACAAGAATTTTTGCAGATTTACTGTATGGTGGACAACATAATACGTGGTCTGTATCTATAGTAAATTGATATGACAAGAATATTTGCAGTTTTCATGTATGGTGGACAACATAATACGTGGTCTGTATCTATAGTAAATCAATATGACAAGAATATTTGCAGATTTACTGTATGGTGGACAACATAATACGTGGTCTGTATCTATAGTAAATTAATATGACAAGAATATTTGCAGTTTTACTGTATGGTGGACAACACAATACGTGGTCTGTGTCTATAGTAAATTAATATGACAAGAATATTTGCAGTTTTAATGTATGGTGGACAACATAATACGTGGTCTGTATCTATAGTTAATTAATATTACAAGAATATTTCCAGTTTTACTGTATGGTGGACAACATAATACGTGGTCTGTATCTATAGTAAATTAATATGACAAGAATATTTGCAGTTTTAATGTATGGTGGACAACATAATACGTGGTCTGTATCTATAGTGAATTAATATGACAAGAATGTTTGCAGTTTTACTGTATGGTGGACAACATAATACGTGGTCTGTAGCTATAGTAAATTAATATGACAAGAATATTTGCAGATTTACTGTATGGTGGACAACATAATACGTGGTCTGTATCTATAGTAAATTAATATGACAAGAATATTTGCAGTTTCACTGTATGGTGGACAACATAATACGTGGTCTGTATCTATAGTAAATTAATATGACAAGAATATTTGCAGTTTTAATGTATGGTGGACAACATAATACGTGGTCTGTATCTATAGTAAATTGATATGACAAGAATATTTGCAGTTTTCATGTATGGTGGACAACATAATACGTGGTCTGTATCTATAGTAAATCAATATGACAAGAATATTTGCAGATTTACTGTATGGTGGACAACATAATACGTGGTCTGTATCTATAGTAAATTAATATGACAAGAATATTTGCAGTTTTACTGTATGGTGGACAACATAATACGTGATCTCTATCTATAGTAAATTAATATGACAAGAATATTTGCAGTTTTACTGTATGGTGGACAACATAATACGTTGTCTGTATCTATAGTAAATTAATATGACAAGAATATTTGCAGTTTCACTGTATGGTGGACAACATAATTCGTGGTCTGTATCTATAGTAAATTAATATGACAAGAATATTTGCAGTTTTACTGTATGGTGGACAACATAATACGTGGTCTGTATCTATAGTAAATTAATATTACAAGAATATTTGCAGTTTTAATATATGGTGGACAACATAATACGTGGTCTGTATCTATAGTAAATTAATATGACAAGAATATTTGCAGTTTTACTGTATGGTGGACAACATAATACGTGGTCTGTATCTATAGTAAATTAATATGACAAGAATATTTGCAGTTTTAATGTATGGTGGACAACATAAAAATATTTGCAGTTTTACTGTATGGTGGACAACATAATACGTGGTCTGTATCTATAGTAAATTAATATGACAAGAATATTTGCAGTTTTCATGTATGGTGGACAACATAATACGTTGTCTGTATCTATAGTAAATTAATATGACAAGAATATTTGCAGTTTTACTGTATGGTGGACAACATAATACGTGGTATGTATCTATAGTAAATTAATATGACAAGAATATTTCCAGTTTTACTGTATGGTGGACAACATAATACGTGGTCTGTGTCTATAGTAAATTAATATGACAAGAATATTTGCAGTTTTTATGTATGGTGGACAACATAATACGTGGTCTGTATCTATAGTAAATTAATATTACAAGAATATTTTAAGTTTTACTGTATGGTGAACAACAAAATACGTGGTCTGTATCTATAGTAAATTAATATGACAAGAATATTTGCAGTTTTACTGTATGGTGGACAACATAATACGTGGTCTGTATCTATAGTGAATTAATATGACAAGAATGTTTGCAGTTTTACTGTATGGTGGACAACATAATACGTGGTCTGTAGCTATAGTAAATTAATATGACAAGAATATTTGCAGATTTACTGTATGGTGGACAACATAATACGTGGTCTGTATCTATAGTAAATTAATATGACAAGAATATTTGCAGTTTCACTGTATGGTGGACAACATAATACGTGGTCTGTATCTATAGTAAATTAATATGACAAGAATATTTGCAGTTTTACTGTATGGTGGACAACATAATACGTGGTCTGTATCTATAGTAAATTGATATGACAAGAATATTTGCAGTTTTCATGTATGGTGGACAACATAATACGTGGTCTGTATCTATAGTAAATCAATATGACAAGAATATTTGCAGTTTTAATGTATGGTGGACAACATAATACGTGGTCTGTATCTATAGTGAATTAATATGACAAGAATGTTTGCAGTTTTACTGTATGGTGGACAACATAATACGTGGTCTGTAGCTATAGTAAATTAATATGACAAGAAATTTTGCAGATTTACTGTATGGTGGACAACATAATACGTGGTCTGTATCTATAGTAAATTAATATGACAAGAATATTTGCAGTTTCACTGTATGGTGGACAACATAATACGTGGTCTGTATCTATAGTAAATTAATATGACAAGAATATTTGCAGTTTTACT
Source organism: Mytilus californianus (assembly GCF_021869535.1). NCBI lineage: Eukaryota > Metazoa > Mollusca > Bivalvia > Mytilida > Mytilidae > Mytilus > Mytilus californianus. The sequence continues at coordinate 27,743,250 of NW_026262690.1, read as the reverse complement.
GTATGGTGGACAACATAATACGTGGTCTGTATCTATAGTAAATTGATATGACAAGTAAATTTGCAGTTTTCATGTATGGTGGACAACATAATACGTGGTCTGTATCTATAGTAAATCAATATGACAAGAATATTTGCAGATTTACTGTATGGTGGACAACATAATACGTGGTCTGTATCTATAGTAAATTAATATGACAAGAATATTTGCAGTTTTACTGTATGGTGGACAACATAATACGTGATCTGTATCTATAGTAAATTAAAATGACAAGAATATTTGCAGTTTTACTGTATGGTGGACAACATAATACGTTGTCTGTATCTATAGTAAATTAATATGACAAGAATATTTGCAGTTTCACTGTATGGTGGACAACATAATACGTGGTCTGTATCTATAGTAAATTATTATGACAAGAATATTTGCAGTTTTACTGTATGCTGGACAACATAATACGTGGTCTGTATCTATAGTAAATTAATATTACAAGAATATTTGCAGTTTTAATGTATGGTGGACAACATAATACGTGGTCTGTATCTATAGTAAATTAATATGACAAGAATATTTGCAGTTTTAATGTATGGTGGACAACATAATACGTGGTCTGTATCTATAGTAAATTAATATGACAAGAATATTTGCAGTTTTAATGTATGGTGGACAACATAAAAATATTTGCAGTTTTAATGTATGGTGGACAACATAATACGTTGTCTGTATCTATAGTAAATTAATATGACAAGAATATTTGCAGTTTCACTGTATGGTGGACAACATAATACGTGGTCTGTATCTATAGTAAATTAATATGACAAGAATATTTGCAGTTTTAATGTATGGTGGACAACATAAAAATATTTGCAGTTTTAATGTATGGTGGACAACATAATACGTTGTCTGTATCTATAGTAAATCAATATGACAAGAATATTTGCAGATTTACTGTATGGTGGACAACATAATACGTGGTCTGTATCTATAGTAAATTAATATGACAAGAATATTTGCAGTTTTACTGTATGGTGGACAACATAATACGTGGTCTGTATCTATAGTAAATTAATATGACAAGAATATTTGCAGTTTTAATGTATGGTGGACAACATGAAAATATTTGCAGTTTTAATGTATGGTGGACAATATAATACGTGGTCTGTATCTATAGTAAATTAAGATGACAAGAATATTTGTAGTTTTACTGTATGGTGGACAACATAATACGTGGTCTGTATCTATAGTAAATTAATATGACAAGAATATTTGCAGTTTTAATGTATGGTGGACAACATAATACGTGGTCTGTATCTATAGTAAATTAATATGACAAAAATATTTGCAGATTTACTGTATGGTGGACAATATAATACGTGGTCTGTATCTATAGTAAATTAATATGACAAGAATATTTGCAGTTTTAATGTATGGTGGACAACATAAAAATATTTGCAGTTTTAATGTATGGTGGACAACATAATACGTTGTCTGTATCTATAGTAAACCAATATGACAAGAATATTTGCAGATTTACTGTATGGTGGACAACATAATACGTGGTCTGTATCTATAGTAAATTAATATGACAAGAATATTTGCAGTTTTACTGTATGGTGGACAACATAATACGTTGTCTGTATCTATAGTAAATTAATATGACAAGAATATTTGCAGTTTCACTGTATGGTGGACAACATAATACGTGGTCTGTATCTATAGTAAATTAATATGACAAGAATATTTGCAGTTTTAATGTATGGTGGACAACATAAAAATATTTGCAGTTTTAATGTATGGTGGACAATATAATACGTGGTCTGTATCTATAGTAAATTAATATGACAAGAATATTTGCAGTTTTAATGTATGGTGGACAACATAATACGTGGTCTGTAGCTATAGTAAATTAATATGACAAGAATATTTGCAGTTTTACTGTATGGTGGACAACATAATACGTGGTCTGTATCTATAGTAAATTAGTATGAAAAGAATATTTGCAGTTTTAATGTATGGTGGACAACATAATACGTGGTCTGTATCTATAGTAAATTAATATGACAAGAATATTTGCAGATTTACTGTATGGTGGACAACATAATACGTGGTCTGTATCTATAGTAAATTATTATGACAAGAATATTTGCAGATTTACTGTATGGTGGACAACATAATACGTGGTCTGTGTCTATAGTAAATTAATATGACAAGAATTTTTGCAGTTTTCATGTATGGTGGACAACATAATACGTGGTCTGTGTCTATAGTAAATTAATATGACAAGAATATTTGCAGTTTTACTGTATGGTGGACAACATAATACGTGGTCTGTATCTATAGTAAATTAATATTACAAGAATATTTGCAGTTTTACTGTATGGTGGACAACATAATACGTGGTCTGTATCTATAGTAAATTAATATGACAAGAATATTTGCAGTTTTACTGTATGGTGGACAACATAATACATGGTCTGTATCTATAGTAAATTAATATTACAAGAATATTTGCAGTTTTAATGTATGTTGGACAACATAATACGTGGTCTGTATCTATAGTAAATTAATATGACAAGAATATTTGCAGTTTTCATGTATGGTGGACAACATAATACGTTGTCTGTATCTATAGTAAATTAATATGACAAGAATATTTGCAGTTTTACTGTATGGTGGACAACATAATACGTGGTCTGTATCTATAGTAAATTAATATGACAAGAATATTTGCAGATTTACTGTATGGTGGACAATATAATACGTGGTCTGTATCTATAGTAAATTAATATGACAAGAATATTTGCAGTTTTAATGTATGGTGGACAACATAATACGTGGTCTGTATCTATAGTAAATTAATATGACAAGACTATTTGCAGTTTTAATGTATGGTGGACAACATAAAAATATTTGCAGTTTTAATGTATGGTGGACAACATAATACGTGGTCTGTATCTATAGTAAATTAATATGACAAGAATATTTGCAGTTTTACTGTATGGTGGACAACATAATACGTGGTCTGTATCTATAGTAAATCAATATGACAAGAATATTTGCAGATTTACTGAATGGTGGACAACATAATACGTGGTCTGTATCTATAGTAAATTAATATGACAAGAATATTTGCAGATTTACTGTATGGTGGACAACATAATACGTGGTCTGTATCTATAGTAAATAAATATGACAAGAATATTTGCAGTTTTACTGTATGGTGGACAACATAATACGTGGTCTGTATCTATAGTAAATTAATATGACAAGACTATTTGCAGTTTTCATGTATGGTGGACAACATAATACGTTGTCTGTATCTATAGTAAATTAATATGACAAGAATATTTGCAGTTTTACTGTATGGTGGACAACATAATACGTGGTCTGTATCTATAGTAAATTAATATGACAAGAATATTTGCAGTTTTACTGTATGGTGGACAACATAATACGTGGTCTGTGTCTATAGTAAATTAATATGACAAGAATATTTGCAGTTTTAATGTATGGTGGACAACATAATACGTGGTCTGTATCTATAGTAAATTAATATTACAAGAATATTTGCAGTTTTACTGTATGGTGGACAACATAATACGTGGTCTGTATCTATAGTAAATTAATATGACAAGAATATTTGCAGTTTTAATGTATGGTGGACAACATATTACGTGGTCTGTATCTATAGTGAATTAATATGACAAGAATGTTTGCAGTTTTACTGTATGGTGGACAACATAATACGTGGTCTGTAGCTATAGTAAATTAATATGACAAGAATATTTGCAGATTTACTGTATGGTGGACAACATAATACGTGGTCTGTATCTATAGTAAATTAATATGACAAGAATATTTGCAGTTTCACTGTATGGTGGACAACATAATACGTGGTCTGTATCTATAGTAAATTAATATGACAAGAATATTTGCAGTTTTACTGTATGGTGGACAACATAATACGTGGTCTGTATCTATAGTAAATTGATATGACAAGAATATTTGCAGTTTTCATGTATGGTGGACAACATAATACGTTGTCTGTATCTATAGTGAATTAATATGACAAGAATGTTTGCAGTTTTACTGTATGGTGGACAACATAATACGTGGTCTGTAGCTATAGTAAATTAATATGACAAGAATATTTGCAGATTTACTGTATGGTGGACAACATAATACGTGGTCTGTATCTATAGTAAATTAATATGACAAGAATATTTGCAGTTTCACTGTATGGTGGACAACATAATACGTGGTCTGTATCTATAGTAAATTAATATGACAAGAATATTTGCAGTTTTACTGTATGGTGGACAACATAATACGTGGTCTGTATCTATAGTAAATTGATATGACAAGAATATTTGCAGTTTTCATGTATGGTGGACAACATAATACGTGGTCTGTATCTATAGTAAATCAATATGACAAGAATATTTGCAGATTTACTGTATGGTGGACAACATAATACGTGGTCTGTATCTATAGTAAATTAATATGACAAGAATATTTGCAGTTTTACTGTATGGTGGACAACATAATACGTGATCTGTATCTATAGTAAATTAATATGACAAGAATATTTGCAGTTTTACTGTATGGTGGACAACATAATACGTTGTCTGTATCTATAGTAAATTAATATGACAAGAATATTTGCAGTTTCACTGTATGGTGGACAACATAATACGTGGTCTGTATCTATAGTAAATTAATATGACAAGAATATTTGCAGTTTTACTCTATGGTGGACAACATAATACGTGGTCTGTATCTATAGTAAATTAATATTACAAGAATATTTGCAGTTTTAATGTATGGTTGACAACATAATACGTGGTCTGTATCTATAGTAAATTAATATGACAAGAATATTTGCAGTTTTCATGTATGGTTGACAACATAATACGTTGTCTGTATCTATAGTAAATTAATATGACAAGAATATTTGCAGTTTTACTGTATGGTGGACAACATAATACGTGGTCTGTATCTATAGTAAATTAATATGACAAGAATATTTGCAGTTTTACTGTATGGTGGACAACATAATACGTGGTCTGTGTCTATAGTAAATTAATATGACAAGAATATTTGCAGTTTTTATGTATGGTGGACAACATAATACGTGGTCTGTATCTATAGTGAATTAATATGACATGAATGTTTGCAGTTTTACTGTATGGTGGACAACATAATACGTGGTCTGTATCTATAGTAAATTAATATGACAAGAATATTTGCAGATTTACTGTATGGTGGACAATATAATACGTGGTCTGTATCTATAGTAAATTAATATGACAAGAATATTTGCAGTTTTAATGTATGGTGGACAACATAATACCGGGTCTGTATCTATAGTAAATTAATATGACAAGACTATTTGCAGTTTTAATGTATGGTGGACAACATAAAAATATTTGCAGTTTTAATGTATGGTGGACAACATAATACGTGGTCTGTATCTATAGTAAATTAATATGACAAGAATATTTGCAGTTTTACTGTATGGTGGACAACATAATACGTGGTCTGTATCTATAGTAAATCAATATGACAAGAATATTTGCAGATTTACTGTATGGTGGACAACATAATACGTGGTCTGTATCTATAGTAAATTAATATGACAAGAATATTTGCAGATTTACTGTATGGTGGACAACATAATACGTGGTCTGTATCTATAGTAAATAAATATGACAAGAATATTTGCAGTTTTACTGTATGGTGGACAACATAATACGTGGTCTGTATCTATAGTAAATTAATATGACAAGAATATTTGCAGTTTTCATGTATGGTGGACAACATAATACGTTGTCTGTATCTATAGTAAATTAATATGACAAGAATATTTGCAGTTTTACTGTATGGTGGACAACATAATACGTGGTCTGTATCTATAGTTAATTAATATGACAAGAATATTTGCAGTTTTACTGTATGGTGGACAACATAATACGTGGTCTGTGTCTATAGTAAATTAATATGACAAGAATATTTGCAGTTTTAATGTATGGTGGACAACATAATACGTGGTCTGTATCTATAGTAAATTAATATTACAAGAATATTTGCAGTTTTAATGTATGGTGGACAACATAAAAATATTTGCAGTTTTACTGTATGGTGGACAACATAATACGTGATCTGTATCTATAGTAAATTAATATGACAAGAATATTTGCAGATTTACTGTATGGTGGACAACATAATACGTGGTCTGTATCTATAGTAAATTAATATGACAAGAATGTTTGCAGTTTTACTGTATGGTGGACAACATAATACGTTGTCTGTATCTATAGTAAATTAATATGACAAGAATATTTGCAGTTTCACTGTATGGTGGACAACATAATACGTGGTCTGTATCTATAGTAAATTAATATGACAAGAATATTTGCAGTTTTAATGTATGGTGGACAACATAAAAATATTTGCAGTTTCAATGTATGGTGGACAACATAATACGTTGTCTGTATCTATAGTAAATCAATATGACAAGAATATTTGCAGATTTACTGTATGGTGGACAACATAATACGTGGTCTGTATCTATAGTAAATTAATATGACAAGAATATTTGCAGTTTTCATGTATGGTGGACAACATAAAAATATTTGCAGTTTCAATGTATGGTGGACAACATAATACGTTGTCTGTATCTATAGTAAATCAATATGAAAAGAATATTTGCAGATTTATTGTATGGTGGACAACATAATACGTGGTCTGTATCTATAGTGAATTAATATGACAAGAATGTTTGCAGTTTTACTGTATGATGGACAACATAATACGTGGTCTGTAGCTATAGTAAATTAATATGACAAGAATATTTGCAGATTTACTGTATGGTGGACAACATAATACGTGGTCTGTATCTATAGTAAATTAATATGACAAGAATATTTGCAGTTTCACTGTATGGTGGACAACATAATACGTGGTCTGTATCTATAGTAAATTAATATGACAAGAATATTTGCAGTTTTACTGTATGGTGGACAACATAATACGTGGTCTGTATCTATAGTAAATTAATATGACAAGAATATTTGCAGTTTTAATGTATGGTGGACAACATAATACGTGGTCTGTATCTATAGTGAATTAATATGACAAGAATGTTTGCAGTTTTACTGTATGGTGGACAACATAATACGTGGTCTGTAGCTATAGTAAATTAATATGACAAGAATATTTGCAGATTTACTGTATGGTGGACAACATAATACGTGGTCTGTATCTATAGTAAATTAATATGACAAGAATATTTGCGGTTTCACTGTATGATGGACAACATAATACGTGGTCTGTATCTATAGTAAATTAATATGACAAGAATATTTGCAGTTTTACTGTATGGTGGACAACATAATACGTGGTCTGTATCTATAGTAAATTGATATGACAAGAATATTTGCAGTTTTCATGTATGGAGGACAACATAATACGTGGTCTGTATCTATAGTAAATCAATATGACAAGAATATTTGCAGATTTACTGTATGGTGGACAACATAATACGTGGTCTGTATCTATAGTAAATTAATATGACAAGAATATTTGCAGTTTTACTGTATGGTGGACAACATAATACGTGATCTGTATCTATAGTAAATTAATATGACAAGAATATTTGCAGTTTTACTGTATGGTGGACAACATAATACGTGGTCTGTATCTATAGTAAATTAATATGACAAGAATATTTGCAGTTTCACTGTATGGTGGACAACATAATACGTGGTCTGTATCTATAGTAAATTAATATGACAAGAATATTTGCAGTTTTACTGTATGGTGAACAACATAATACGTGGTCTGTATCTATAGTAAATTAATATTACAAGAATATTTGCAGTTTTAATGTATGGTGGACAACATAATACGTGGTCTGTATCTATAGTAAATTAATATGACAAGAATATTTGCAGTTTTCATGTATGGTGGACAACATAATACGTGGTCTGTATCTATACTAAATCAATATGACAAGAATTTTTGCAGATTTACTGTATGGTGGACAACATAATACGTGGTCTGTATCTATAGTAAATTAATATGACAAGAATATTTGCAGTTTTACTGTATGGTGGACAACATAATACGTGGTCTGTGTCTATAGTAAATTAATATGACAAGAATATTTGCAGTTTTAATGTATGGTGGACAACATAATACGTGGTCTGTATCTATAGTAAATTAATATTACAAGAATATTTGCAGTTTTACTGTATGGTGGACAACATAATACGTGGTCTGTATCTATAGTAAATTAATATGACAAGAATATTTGCAGTTTTACTGTATGGTGGACAACATAATACGTGGTCTGTATCTATAGTAAATTAATATGACAAGAATATTTGCAGTTTTACTGTATGGTGGACAACATAATACGTGGTCTGTGTCTATAGTAAATTAATATGACAAGAATATTTGCAGTTTTTATGTATGGTGGACAACATAATACGTGGTCTGTTTCTATAGTAAATTAATATTACAAGAATATTTCCAGTTTTACTGTATGGTGGACAACATAATACGTCGTCTGTATCTATAGTAAATTAATATGACAAGAATATTTGCAGTTTTAATGTATGGTGGACAACATAATACGTGGTCTGTATCTATAGTGAATTAATATGACAAGAATGTTTGCAGTTTTACTGTATGGTGGACAACATAATACGTGGTCTGTAGCTATAGTAAATTAATATGACAAGAATATTTGCAGATTTACTGTATGATGGACAACATAATACGTGGTCTGTATCTATAGTAAATTAATATGACAAGAATATTTGCAGTTTCACTGTATGGTGGACAACATAATACGTGGTCTGTATCTATAGTAAATTAATATGACAAGAATATTTGCAGTTTTACTGTATGGTGGACAACATAATACGTGGTCTGTATCTATAGTAAATTGATATGACAAGAATATTTGCAGTTTTCATGTATGGTGGACAACATAATACGTGGTCTGTATCTATAGTAAATCAATATGACAAGAATATTTGCAGATTTACTGTATGGTGGACAACATAATACGTGGTCTGTATCTATAGTAAATTAATATGACAAGAATATTTGCAGTTTTACTGTATGGTGGACAACATAATACGTGGTCTGTATCTATAGTAAATTAATATGACAAGAATATTTGCAGTTTCACTGTATGGTGGACAACATAATACGTGGTCTGTATCTATAGTAAATTAATATGACAAGAATATTTGCAGTTTTACTGTATGCTGGACAACATAATACGTGGTCTGTATCTATAGTAAATTAATATAACAAGAATATTTGCAGTATTAATGTATGGTGGACAACATAATACGTGGTCTGTATCTATAGTAAATTAATATGACAAGAATATGTGCAGTTTTAATGTATGGTGGACAACATAATACGTGGTCTGTATCTATAGTAAATTAATATGACAAGAATATTTGCAGTTCTAATGTATGGTGGACAACATAAAAATATTTGCAGTTTTAATGTATGGTGGACAATATAATACGTGGTCTGTATCTATAGTAAATTAATATGACAAGAATATTTGCAGTTTTAATGTATGGTGGACAACATAATACGTGGTCTGTATCTATAGTAAATTAATATGACAAGAATATTTGCAGTTTTAATGTATGGTGGACAACATAAAAATATTTGCAGTTTTACTGTATGGTGGACAACATAATACGTGATCTGTATCTATAGTAAATTAATATGACAAGAATATTTGCAGATTTACTGTATGGTGGACAACATAATACGTGGTCTGTATCTATAGTAAATTAATATGACAAGAATGTTTGCAGTTTTACTGTATGGTGGACAACATAATACGTTGTCTGTATCTATAGTAAATTAATATGACAAGAATATTTGCAGTTTCACTGTATGGTGGACAACATAATACGTGGTCTGTATCTATAGTAAATTAATATGACAAGAATATTTGCAGTTTTAATGTATGGTGGACAACATAAAAATATTTGCAGTTTCAATGTATGGTGGACAACATAATATGTTGTCTGTATCTATAGTAAATCAATATGACAAGAATATTTGCAGATTTACTGTATGGTGGACAACATAATACGTGGTCTGTATCTATAGTAAATTAATATGACAAGAATATTTGCAGTTTCACTGTATGGTGGACAACATAATACGTGGTCTGTATCTATAGTAAATTAATATGACAAGAATATTTGCAGTTTTAATGTATGGTGGACAACATAAAAATATTTGCAGTTTTAATGTATGGTGGACAATATAATACGTGGTCTGTATCTATGGTAAATTAAGATGACAAGAATATTTGCAGTTTTAATGTATGGTGGACAACATAATACGTGGTCTGTAGCTATAGTAAATTAATATGACAAGAATATTTGCAGTTTTACTGTATGATGGACAACATAATACGTGGTCTGTATCTATAGTAAATTAATATGACAAGAATATTTGCAGTTTTAATGTATGGTGGACAACATAATACGTGGTCTGTATCTATAGTAAATTAATATGACAAGAATATTTGCAGATTGACTGTATGGTGGACAATATAATACGTGGTCTGTATCTATAGTAAATTAATATGACAAGAATATTTGCAGTTTTAATGTATGGTGGACAACATAAAAATATTTGCAGTTTTAATGTATGGTGGACAACATAAAAATATTTGCAGTTTAAATGTATGGTGGACAACATAATACGTTGTCTGTATCTATAGTAAATCAATATGACAAGAATATTTGCAGATTTACTGTATGGTGGACAACATAATACGTGGTCTGTATCTATAGTAAATTAATATGACAAGAATATTTGCAGTTTTAATGTATGGTGGACAACATAAAAATATTTGCAGTTTTAATGTATGGTGGACAACATAAAAATATTTGCAGTTTAAATGTATGGTGGACAACATAATACGTTGTCTGTATCTATAGTAAATCAATATGACAAGAATATTTGCAGATTTACTGTATGGTGGACAACATAATACGTGGTCTGTATCTATAGTAAATTAATATGACAAGAATATTTGCAGTTTTACTGTATGGTGGACAACATAATACGTTGTCTGTATCTATAGTAAATTAATATGACAAGAATATTTGCAGTTTCACTGTATGGTGGACAACATAATACGTGGTCTGTATCTATAGTAAATTAATATGACAAGAATATTTGCAGTTTTAATGTATGGTGGACAACATAAAAATATTTGCAGTTTTAATGTATGGTGGACAATATAATACGTGGTCTGTATCTATAGTAAATTAATATGACAAGAATATTTGCAGTTTTAATGTATGGTGGACAACATAATACGTGGTCTGTATCTATAGTAAATTAATATGACAAGAATATTTGCAGTTTTAATGTATGGTGGACAACATAAAAATATTTGCAGTTTTACTGTATGGTGGACAACATAATACGTGATCTGTATCTATAGTAAATTAATATGACAAGAATATTTGCAGATTTACTGTATGGTGGACAACATAATACGTGGTCTGTATCTATAGTAAATTAATATGACAAGAATGTTTGCAGTTTTACTGTATGGTGGACAACATAATACGTTGTCTGTATCTATAGTAAATTAATATGACAAGAATATTTGCAGTTTCACTGTATGGTGGACAACATAATACGTGGTCTGTATCTATAGTAAATTAATATGACAAGAATATTTGCAGTTTTAATGTATGGTGGACAACATAAAAATATTTGCAGTTTCAATGTATGGTGGACAACATAATATGTTGTCTGTATCTATAGTAAATCAATATGACAAGAATATTTGCAGATTTACTGTATGGTGGACAACATAATACGTGGTCTGTATCTATAGTAAATTAATATGACAAGAATATTTGCAGTTTCACTGTATGGTGGACAACATAATACGTGGTCTGTATCTATAGTAAATTAATATGACAAGAATATTTGCAGTTTTAATGTATGGTGGACAACATAAAAATATTTGCAGTTTTAATGTATGGTGGACAATATAATACGTGGTCTGTATCTATGGTAAATTAAGATGACAAGAATATTTGCAGTTTTAATGTATGGTGGACAACATAATACGTGGTCTGTAGCTATAGTAAATTAATATGACAAGAATATTTGCAGTTTTACTGTATGATGGACAACATAATACGTGGTCTGTATCTATAGTAAATTAATATGACAAGAATATTTGCAGTTTTAATGTATGGTGGACAACATAATACGTGGTCTGTATCTATAGTAAATTAATATGACAAGAATATTTGCAGATTGACTGTATGGTGGACAATATAATACGTGGTCTGTATCTATAGTAAATTAATATGACAAGAATATTTGCAGTTTTAATGTATGGTGGACAACATAAAAATATTTGCAGTTTTAATGTATGGTGGACAACATAAAAATATTTGCAGTTTAAATGTATGGTGGACAACATAATACGTTGTCTGTATCTATAGTAAATCAATATGACAAGAATATTTGCAGATTTACTGTATGGTGGACAACATAATACGTGGTCTGTATCTATAGTAAATTAATATGACAAGAATATTTGCAGTTTTACTGTATGGTGGACAACATAATACGTTGTCTGTATCTATAGTAAATTAATATGACAAGAATATTTGCAGTTTCACTGTATGGTGGACAACATAATACGTGGTCTGTATCTATAGTAAATTAATATGACAAGAATATTTGCAGTTTTAATGTATGGTGGACAACATAAAAATATTTGCAGTTTTAATGTATGGTGGACAATATAATACGTGGTCTGTATCTATAGTAAATTAATATGACAAGAATATTTGCAGTTTTAATGTATGGTGGACAACATAATACGTGGTCTGTAGCTATAGTAAATTAATATGACAAGAATATTTGCAGTTTTACTGTATGGTGGACAACATAATACGTGGTCTGTATCTATAGTAAATTAATATGACAAGAATATTTGCAGTTTTAATGTATGGTGGACAACATAATACGTGGTCTGTATCTATAGTAAATTAATATGACAAGAATATTTGCAGATTTACTGTATGGTGGACAATATGATACGTGGTCTGTATCTATAGTAAATTAATATGACAAGAATATTTGCAGTTTTAATGTATGGTGGACAACATAATACGTGGTCTGTATCTATAGTAAATTAATATGACAAGAATATTTGCAGTTTTAATGTATGGTGGACAACATAAAAATATTTGCAGTTTTACTGTATGGTGGACAACATAATACGTGGTCTGTATCTATAGTAAATTAATATGACAAGAATATTTGCAGTTTTCATGTATGGTGGACAACATAATACGTTGTCTGTATCTATAGTAAATTAATATGACAAGAATATTTGCAGTTTTACTGTATGGTGGACAACATAATACGTGGTCTGTATCTATAGTAAATTAATATGACAAGAATATTTGCAGTTTTACTGTATGGTGGACAACATAATACGTGGTCTGTGTCTATAGTAAATTAATATGACAAGAATATTTGCAGTTTTAATGTATGGTGGACAACATAATACGTGGTCTGTATCTATAGTAAATTAATATGACAAGAATATTTGCAGTTTTACTGTATGGTGGACAACATAATACGTGGTCTGTATCTATAGTAAATTAATATGACAAGAATATTTGCAGTTTTAATGTATGGTGGACAACATAATACGTGGTCTGTATCTTTAGTGAATTAATATGACAAGAATGTTTGCAGTTTTACTGTATGATGGACAACATAATACGTGGTCTGTAGCTATAGTAAATTAATATGACAAGAATATTTGCAGATTTACTGTATGGTGGACAACATAATACGTGGTCTGTATCTATAGTAAATTAATATGACAAGAATATTTGCAGTTTCACTGTATGGTGGACAACATAATACGTGGTCTGTATCTATAGTAAATTAATATGACAAGAATATTTGCAGTTTTACTGTATGGTGGACAACATAATACGTGGTCTGTATCTATAGTAAATTGATATGACAAGAATATTTGCAGTTTTCATGTATGGTGGACAACATAATACGTGGTCTGTATCTATAGTAAATCAATATGACAAGAATATTTGCAGATTTACTGTATGGTGGACAACATAATACGTGGTCTGTATCTAGAGTAAATTAATATGACAAGAATATTTGCAGTTTTACTGTATGGTGGACAACATAATACGTTGTCTGTATCTATAGTAAATTAATATGACAACAATATTTGCAGTTTCACTGTATGGTGGACAACATAATACGTGGTCTGTATCTATAGTAAATTAATATGACAAGAATATTTGCAGTTTTACTGTATGGTGGACAACATAATACGTGGTCTGTATCTATAGTAAATTAATATTACAAGAATATTTGCAGTTTTAATGTATGGTGGACAACATAATACGTGGTCTGTATCTATAGTAAATTAATATGACAAGAATATTTGCAGTTTTAATGTATGGTGGACAACATAATACGTGGTCTGTATCTATAGTAAATTAATATGACAAGAATATTTGCAGTTTTAATGTATGGTGGACAACATAAAAATATTTGCAGTTTTAATGTATGGTGGACAATATAATACGTGGTCTGTATCTATAGTAAATTAATATGACAAGAATATTTGCAGTTTTAATGTATGGTGGACAACATAATACGTGGTCTGTATCTATAGTAAATTAATATGACAAGAATATTTGCAGTTTTAATGTATGGTGGACAACATAAAAATATTTGCAGTTTTACTGTATGGTGGACAACATAATACGTGATCTGTATCTATAGTAAATTAATATGACAAGAATATTTGCAGTTTCACTGTATGGTGGACAACATAATACGTGGTCTGTATCTATAGTAAATTAATATGACAAGAATATTTGCAGTTTTACTGTATGGTGGACAACATAATACGTGGTCTGTATCTATAGTAAATTAATATTACAAGAATATTTGCAGTTTTAATGTATGGTGGACAACATAATACGTGGTCTGTATCTATAGTAAATTAATATGACAAGAATATTTGCAGTTTTAATGTATGGTGGACAACATAATACGTGGTCTGTATCTATAGTAAATTAATATGACAAGAATATTTGCAGTTTTAATGTATGGTGGACAACATAAAAATATTTGCAGTTTTAATGTATGGTGGACAATATAATACGTGGTCTGTATCTATAGTAAATTAATATGACAAGAATATTTGCAGTTTTAATGTATGGTGGACAACATAATACGTGGTCTGTATCTATAGTAAATTAATATGACAAGAATATTTGCAGTTTTAATGTATGGTGGACAACATAAAAATATTTGCAGTTTTACTGTATGGTGGACAACATAATACGTGATCTGTATCTATAGTAAATTAATATGACAAGAATATTTGCAGTTTTACTGTATGGTGGACAACATAATACGTTGTCTGTATCTATAGTAAATTAATATGACAAGAATATTTGCAGTTTCACTGTATGGTGGACAACATAATACGTGGTCTGTATCTATAGTAAATTAATATGACAAGAATATTTGCAGTTTTACTGTATGGTGGACAACATAATACGTGGTCTGTATCTATAGTAAATTAATATTACAAGAATATTTGCAGTTTTAATGTATGGTGGACAACATAATACGTGGTCTGTATCTATAGTAAATTAATATGACAAGAATATTTGCAGTTTTACTGTATGGTGGACAACATAATACGTGGTCTGTATCTATAGTAAATTAATATGACAAGAATATTTGCAGTTTTAATGTATGGTGGACAACATAAAAATATTTGCAGTTTTAATGTATGGTGGACAATATAATACGTGGTCTGTATCTATAGTAAATTAATATGACAAGAATATTTGCAGTTTTAATGTATGGTGGACAACATAATACGTGGTCTGTATCTATAGTAAATTAATATGACAAGAATATTTGCAGTTTTAATGTATGGTGGACAACATAAAAATATTTGCAGTTTTAATGTATGGTGGACAACATAAAACGTGGTCTGTATCTATAGTAAATTAATATGACAAGAATATTTGCAGTTTTACTGTATGGTGGACAACATAATACGTGGTCTGTATCTATAGTAAATTAATATTACAAGAATATTTGCAGTTTTAATGTATGGTGGACAACATAATACGTGGTCTGTATCTATAGTGAATTAATATGACAAGAATGTTTGCAGTTTTACTGTATGGTGGACAACATAATACGTGGTCTGTATCTAGTCCTCATCAACTCATATAAATGTATGTCCTCATGTTTCATCCAATTGCATACTCTGTAGTTTTGGCATTTGCAGTAGATAGTTCTCCATTGACAAAATTTGAGTTGGAGTTATTTCCCTTTGGCGACCATGTTGTAGGGCAAAATGATTGATTTTTAACAACTATTTCTGGTCTAGTGCTCAATATTATAAGTCGAAATTTGATTGATTTATGGAGGAATTTGTATACATTGCCCTACAACATGGCAGCAAAGGGAAACAACTCCTTATGTCAACAGAAAACTATCTAGACGTAATGGTTTTATTAACATGAACTATTGTTTTCCCTTTATGTCAACAGCAGAATGTTAGGGGATATGGTGATGTACTCAAACATTATGTAACATTTTGAAAAATGTAAATATCTGAAGGCATGTCTAATAGTAAAATGGAGAATGGTCTATACATAACATTTAAATATATGGAAATATAAAATGGTAAAAAATCTCCATAATGGGAGGTTCAAAACCTCAATAGGTTTGGAAACTCTCTGAGAAATTCCACAGATCTGGGCTATCATTTTATAAAATCAAAGCATGATAGCACTGGAAAAAGCATTTGCCATTAATAAGAAATATACATGCGTAAAAGTGTCTCATTCTTTTAAAACAAGTACAAGATTAGTCCCATTCACAAATCACAAATTAATTTCATACCAAATATCACCAGTTAAACAATTATCAGTTATGTGAAAACATTTAACCTGTATGAAATACAAGAGTGCACACGCTGAAATGTTTCGCCTTCTTTACTAACCATTGATATTATGTTGATATTCCTTAATATAAAGCTTTACTACAACTATCACATAAACTTAACATGATCCTAGAAAATGAGGTCAAGGTCAGATAAACCAAACGAGAAATACATGTACACCTTACAATCATTCAATACACTAAATATAGTTGACCTATTACTTATAGTTTCTAAGAAACAGACTTAACCAAGAAAACTAAACATTGACCAATGAACCATGAAAATGAGGTCAAGGTCAGATGAACCATGCCAGGCAGACATGTACACCTTACAATCATTCAATACACCAAATATAGTAGACCTATTGCATACAGTATAAGAAAAACAGACCAAAACACAATAAAATGCTCCGCTGGGCGCAGCTTGATACGACTGCAAAGGTCGAACCCTGAACAGTTGGGGCAAGTATGGACACAACATTCAAGCTTGATACAGCTCTGAATTTGGATTGTGATTAAATATTTGACACAGCATAGGTTTCTGACACAGAATGAATGTTGTCTAAGAAGTTAAAAATTTTTAATTAACCTATTATGGTCCAATATCCAAAATCTAAATACATGGTTAGATTCAGCATATCAAAGAATTCAATTTTTGATGAAATCAAACATAGTTTCATTTTGGACCCCAACTTGGACCAACTTGAAAACTGGGCCCATAATCAAAAATCTAAACACATGTTTAGATTCAGCATATCAAAGAACCCCAAGAATTCAATTTTTGATAAAATCAAACTAAGTTTAATTTTGGACCCTTTGGACCTTAATGTAGACCAATTTAAAAAATGGGACCCAAAATTAAAAATCTAAATACACGGTTAGATTTGGCATATCAAAGAACCCCAATAATTCAATTTTTGATGAAATCAAACAAAGTTTAATTTTGGACCCTTTTGACCTCAATGTGAACCAATTTGATAGCGGGGCCCACAAATAAAAAATCTAAATACATGGTTAGATTCAGCATATCAAAGAACCCCATATATTCAATTTTTGTTGAAAGCAAACAAAGTTTAATTTTGGACCCCAATTTGGACCAACTTGAAAACTGGGCCCAAAATCAAAAATCTAAATACATGTTTAGATTCAGCATATCAAAGAACCCCATATATTCAATTTTCGTTAAAATCAAACTAAGTTTTATTTTGGACCCTTTGGACCTTAATGTAGACCAATTTAAATAAAATGCTCCGCAGGGCGCAGCTTGATACGACCGCAGAGGTCGAACCCTGAACAGTTGGGGCAAGTATGGACACAACATTCAAGCTTGATACAGCTTTGCATTTGGATTGTGATTAAATATTTGACACAGCATAGGTTTCTGACACAGAATGAATGTGGTCTAAGAACTTAAACATTTTAAATTGGACATTCACCTATTATGGTCCAATATCCAAAATCTAAATACATGGTTAGATTCAGCATATCAAAGAACCCCAAGAATTCAATTTTTGATGAAATCAAACAAAGTTTAATTTTGGACCCTTTTGACCTCAATGTGGACAAAGTTGATAACGGGGCCCAAAAATAAAAAATCTAAATACATGGTTAGATTCAGCATATCAAAGAACCCCATATATTCAATTTTTGTTGAAATCAAACAAAGTTTAATTTTGGACCCCGATTTGGACCAACTTGAAAACTGGGCCCATAATCAAAAATCTAAATACATATTTAGATTCAGCATATCAAAGAACCCTAAGAATTAAATTTTTTTTTAAAATCAAACTAAGTTTAATTTAGGACCCTTTGGACCTTAATGTAGACCAATTTGAAAACGGAACCAAAAATTAAGATTCTAAATACACGGTTAGATTCGGCATATCAAAGAATCCCAATGATTCAATTTTTGATGAAATCAAACAAAGTTTAATTTTGGACCCTTTGGACCTCAATGTGGACCAATTTAAAAACGGGGCCCAAAATCCAAAAACTTAATACACGGTTAGATTCAGCATATTAAAGAACCCCAAGAATTCAAGAATAAAACCCCATTGAAATTGGTCAAGAAATAAGCAATTTATACGAAGTATCTTCTTTTGCACAATACTGTGCAATCAAATATTTCTTGCTATTGCGCAATACTGTACAATTGACAATTTCTTGCTATTGCGCAATATTGTGCTATTGGATATTTCTTGCTATTGCGCAATACTGTGCAATTGAAGATTTCTTGCTATTGTGCAATACTGTGCAATTGAAGATTTCTTGCTATTGTGCAATACTGTGCAATTGAAAATTTCTTGCTATTGCACAATAATTTACACATCCTGTTTGGTGTGTATCTCCTACCATATCATAATTATTTGCTTTTAAATATAAATCAGAAATAACCAACTTAAAATGGAAAATTTTAAAAGAAAAAAAAAAAGGAAAAAAAGAAAAAAAAGGAAAAAAAAAAATCCCACCCCCCAAATTTTTTGAACCCCCTTATGATTCATCACCCCCAAACTCAATCCCAGCCTTCCCTTTGTGGTATGGTACTTTGCAGTACAATTTCAGAGAGATCCATACACTTGAACACAAGTTATTGTCTGGAAACTAGAAAAATGTGTTTTTTTCCCCTTTTTGGCCCCAAATTCCTAATCGTCTAGGGCAATTACCCCCAAACTCAAACCCAGCTTTCCCTTTGTGATATGGAACCTTGTAGTACAATTTCAGAAAGATCCATACACTTACACACAAGTTATTGTCCTGAAACTAGAAAAATGCTTGTTTTTTGCCCCTTTTTGGCCCCTAATTCCTAAAATATTGAGGCAATTACCCCCATCATCAATCCCAGCCTTCCCTTTGTGATATGGTACCTTGCAGTACAATTTCAGAGAGATCCATACACTTGAACACAAGTTATTGTCTGGAAACTAGAAAAATGCTTATTTTTGGCCCCTTTTTGGCCCCCAATTCCTAAACGTTTCTGCAATTACCCCCAAACTCAAATCCGGCTTTCCCTTTGTGATATGGAACCTTGTAGTACAATTTCAGAAAGATCCATACACTTACACACAAGTTATTGTCATGAAACTAGAAAAATGCTTGTTTTTTGTCCCTTTTTTGGCCCCTAATTCCTAAAATTTTGAGGCAATTACCCCCAAAATCAATCCCAGCATTCCTTTTGTGATATGGAACCTTGTGGTACAATGTCAGAGAGATCCATACACTAACACACAAGTTATGTCTCGAAGTTACAAAAATGCTTATTTTTGGCCCCTAATTCCTTTACTGTTGGTACCATAACCCCCAAAATCAATCCCAACCTTCCTTTTGTGGTATTGAACCTTGTGGTAAAATTTCATAGAGATCCATTCACTTAAACTAAAGTTAGAGTGCGAAAACCAATGTGTCTTCGGACGACGCCGGACGACGCCAGACGACGACGACGACGACGACGCCAATGTCATACCAATATACGACCACAAAAATTTTTTTGCGGTCGTATAAAAACGGGACCCAAAATTAAAAATCTAAATACACGGTTAGATTCGGCATAACAAAGAAATAAATGTGGTCAAAGATTTTACAAATCTAATGCGCCATACTGTGCAATTAAAGATTACTTCTTGAAATTTTTCAATATTTGAAATTTGAAAAAAAATAATATTTGAAGAATAATTCTTTTTAATTTCTGAAATCTGAAATGAGAAAAAATTGACCCCCCACAATTTCTTTTTACCCCCCCCCCCCCCCCCCCCCCTTTTTTCCCCCAAAATTTTTTTTCCCTCAAGATATGGTCATAATCTCAGTTCAAATTTCCAATGCAGTTTGCAACCATAATAACCCATTTAAATTTACCATAGTGCTAACTTAATCTATTTTATAATAGAATTTAAAATATGGTGTCAAATCTTTCATATGGATTTTTTTGTAAAAAAAAAAAAAGATGCAACATTTCTGGTCTTCCTTTATAAATATGCATTTCTTTAAACATAATTTAAAAGCAGTGTAAGGGAAGTAATCAAAACGTTGTATTTGGATTACCTCCCTTACACTGCTTTTAAACTGTCTTAATTGTTCATTAACCATTACTTTATACATAATTTAAAAGCAGAATAAGGGAGGTAATTCAAATGTATTTGATTTATCTCCCTTACACTGCTTTAAATTATGTTTTGTACTAAAGTATTTGTCCATTAACCAGGACAACCTTGTTTTTCCCCCTTTTTCTAATTCCTAAACGGTTTGAGCCATAACCCCCCAAAGCAAATCCTAACCATCCCTTAGTGGTATGGAAACTTGTGGTATAATTTCAGAGAGACCCATACACCATTCCACAAGTAATTGTCTGGAAACTAGAAAATGCTTATTTTTGGCCCCTAATTCCTTAACTGTAGGTACCATAACCCCCAAAATCAATCCCAACCTTCCTTTTGTGGTATTTAACCTTATGGTAAAATTTCATAGAGATCCATTCACTTAAACTAAAGTTAGAGTGCGAAAACCAATGTGTCTTCAGACGACGATGCCAATGTCATACCAATATACGACCGCAAAAAATTTTTGTGGTCGTATAAAAACTTAACTATAACCACTGACCCATGAAAATGAGGTCAAGGTCAGATGACACCTGCCAGTTGGACATGTACACCTTACAATCCTTCCATACACCAAATATACTAGACCTATTGTTTATAGTATCTGAGATATGGACTTTACCACCAAAACTTAACCTTGTTCACTGATCCATGAAATGAGGTCGAGGTCAAGTGAAAACTGTCTGACGGGCATGAGGACCTTGCAAGGTACACACATACCAAATATAGTTATCCTATTACTCATAAGAGAGAAATTAACATTACAAAAAATCTTAACTTTTTTTTCAAGTAGGTAGTCACTGAACCATGAAAATGAGGTCAAGTACATCGTAACATAAGGCATCTATATACAAAGTATGAATCATCCAGGTCTTCCACCTTCTAAAATATAAAGCTTTTAAGAAGTTAGTTAACGCTGCCACTGCCTGATCACTATCCCTATGTCGAGCTTTCTGCGACAAAAGTCGCAGGCTCGACAATAAAAAACAATGATCTGTTGTACCGGTAAATCCGATTCCATCATTCATTCATAATCATATTGAAATTTCCAGTATCTATTTATTGTCTCAGTCTGTACATCATGACAATAAAAGCTAATGCTTTTCATAAAAAAAACTTTTATATCTGTTTTTAAAGCATAGTCAAGCTAATTGTTCAGGTGTTGAGTTATACCAATGTTTAACATTTGAAACTCACTATTCCCTTTGAAAAAAATGTCAGGATATTTATTAATAGTTTTTAATTGCAGTTGAAAAGGCTTATGGACGAGACAAACAATAAAATGGCCGGTATTTTTTTTTATTCATGATAGAACAAAAGTAACATGTTTGTTTGAAATCATTACCTTTAAGGTAAATTATATTTCATTTCTTGCACAACTAAATGATTATTCATTGGTCCTGAGTTCATTTTAAGTAAATCAAAATTCAGTATAATCAAAACAAAACATATAACTAAACTAACTCCAGCAAATAAAACAATAATTTGTCACATACAAAATGAGTGCAGATTTTAAACCTTACTACAGTTGTACTAATATGACTAAGGATGACATTTTCTGTTAGATTTATTTATACTTTGATGAGAAAACTTTTAAAAAAAAAACACATTTTTGCTAAGTATATATAATACTTACTACATCCATAGGAGAATCAATTTTTTTTTTATATCTATCACATTTAAACACACTAAGAAATAAACCATTTTCCCAATATTTAAATAATTATATTTACACTTGCATTGATAGGCATTGCTTATTAACTACAGATATAGACAAAACACCAATGCAGCATTTTTTTTCATATTTTATCTATTTACATACTGAGATTCATACATTATACAATTTTAATCAATAAACACAGAAATATATCTAGCTTTTGTTTCAGCAAATTAAAAACAGCAATTTGTAAACTGCCATATTACTTCATGCATAGCCGTTTCAAGAAACTCATTTACTGAAACATGAATTATAATCTAAAATTATTTTTTGAAGCAGGTTATTTCCCTTGATGGGCAGTAGATCTGCAACTATGATTGAGGGATTAGCAGTTTTTTTTTATCCTTGTTAATCTTAAGATAATATTTGGTTTATATAAAAATATAAATTACTAATGGTCTTTTTACTTCCACCATACTTGTATTCAAACTCAATTATAAATATGGAAATGTTTGTAAATAAAAGTTAGACATTCTTTTTCTTTTTACTTTTTAGCATTGCTCTGTATTGCAGCAAATCAGTATAATTTCCAATAAGGATTACTACAATTCAGGGAGTTACATTTTGTGTGACAATCATGAATTTATAATTATTGTTCGTTATTGTTTAACTGTGTCATTTTCTATAATAATGAAAACTAAAAACAAGTGAAAATGTTTAGATGAAATAATATGATATCAGAAAATTACTACCACTAACTATGTTGCAAGTTTTAAAAGTACTCTAACACATTATACAAAAGTTCTGTAAAAACGCATAAAAAATGTCCTTTTGAAAGACACAGGTGCATATATATATATTACATAAACATTACAGTGGTATCAAATCACAAAAATAATTCATAGTTATAAGAAAATTAATCATATTCTCTCACAATCTCATTTGTATGATAAAATCAGGTTTATGATCCAATTCTAGAAGGTACATGACTTCCACTTGATGAAATGTCATTATAAAATATACTTTATCATGTTTTTTCAACTTTTTGAAGATTATCATAGATGAAAACCTTATCACCATTTTAGGTTTGACAAATATTCTCCTTAAAACTAATTTTTTTAAACCTTTTTTTATTCTGAAAATTCCTTTTAAAGAAAAATTAGATCAGATAACAATCTGGATATAGTTACATGTAAAGAAGGAATGTTACACTCTGAATCATAACCATCAATTTGTACAGAAGACATTTGTGTTATAAACTTTGTAAAAATAATTCTGTTCTTCTCCCTTGCTTTATATCTCTCTCTTATAGGTATAAAACCACTAATTAGGCCCGGTCTGAAAGAACATACAAGAAATTAGTACATATTTTAAACAAAATAGTTCCTATGCATAGCTGTAACTTTGTCAATAAGTAAAATATTTGGATATTTTTGGTATCAAATGAAAGCTTAAGGATTTGGGATCAATGTAGAACTGTTGTTTAAAGTTTCTTTTGAAAAATAAAAAATATATGAAATTCAGATAGGAAGGCATATTTTCCCTGTTGCTCAGATCAAAAGTACTTGTTTTTGCACTACCAAACTTTTGGGAACTAGTGCAATCTAATATGTAATTAAAGAGATGTTGATTTTTTCAGCACAATGAAGGGTAAGGTATAATTTTGACATGAAATGACTATCACTTTATTTGAACTTGACAAAATAGCTATGAATGCTTGAAGTTGTAGAATTTAACATAGAAAGCAAGGGACTATGAATTAGTGGTTTTCTTCCTTAAAATAAGCTTTCAGTATTCCAACTTCTATTTCACAAACAACATTGTGGATGCCCATCAAAGTTCCAATCCTCACATAAAACTTAAATTAAAAAGGTGCCAAAAATGTGTTGACATGCCATGTGGTCATTTCAACACATTTTACAAACATTGATTATTATTTATATTAAACAAGAAGAAAAAATGTGACAATAGTTCAAAAAACATTGTCCATCTATATTCAATTATTGATAAAGCAATTTTCTATCTTTAATTTTGTATATATTTATTAAATTTTAATATACATGATAAGAATGAAGAAATATACATTTTATTTTTAATTTTCTACTTTATTTTAAAAATTCAAACATAAACAATTGATAGAGCAAAGCATACATCATTCTGACCTAACTTTTTTAGAACACTGTTTTTTTACTAATAATTATTTAGGATGTTTTATAATGCCAGTAGGTTATTTGTTCATTGGAATCCCTAGCTACTCTTTCATTAAAATCCTAGAGGATGTTCCTGTATAGTGCCATTATTTTCCATAACATCTGTAGAAATCTGAGCTAATTGTTTATAATTCTTCAATGATCCAGCAGAATGTGTAAGTTTTAAATTCTTCTCAATTTTCTGTGAAGCCTGCAATAATAATGATTTAACTCTTCAATTGTGTTACCTATATTTCAGTAATGTATTCTCAAGAAATCAATGAATTAAATAAAATAAACACACCTGGATTTTGATTATAGAAGAAAAAACACGATATTTAAATTGTACATTCTGAAAAATTGTGAGGATAAATGTGTTTTCTGGTCAATTTTTGTATATTTTCAGAACTCCAATAAAATTTATATAATTTTGATAATTCATTTCCAAAAATGAAAAATGAATAAAAATTTGTAGCAATCATCATTAAATACTTAGAAATGAAGTCTTCTTCTGTTTACTTTTAATTTATAATTCTATTCTGTTCTATTTTTAAAGAGTTACATTGTCTTACAAGTAATGAGTTAATAGTGATATGTTTTTACAACTCTCCCTCATCTTCGAAATCATCTCTAATGAAATAATTAATATTTAACACAAGAGCTTCCTAGTTCTTATCAGGATGATGCAATTGTTTCTTGGTTAATATTCATTTTCTTCATCTTTATTGCACAGAATATTCTACCCGAAACTCTGATTCATAAAAACAATTTAGATGGGAGGATTATCCTGTCAATTTTTGCAGCAACCCCACCCCTCCACTCTTTAAATTTATCTTTTTTTTTATAATTAAAATCAATTAAAACATATGTGAATCACTAAACACAAAGAAATTTTAAGTTATTAAAAATATATTATAATAACATGTGAAGTAAGAGAACAATATCAGAATTTCAAGATAAAATATCCCCTGTTTCAGTAACTGGGGGCATAAATAAACCCTTTTATGATGATTTATCTAACTAAACTTTATTCACCCTTCTGTGTCAATTATCTTACCTCATCACAAAAGACGTGACAAATAGTACTTTCATGCTTGGCTGATTCTAAACCATTGGACAATGATCTTGATGCTCTGGACAAGACACAAACCATGGCATATATATCGATAGCTGAATCAGAAACTCTGTTCAATATAAATTGTTCATCTGCAAAATAAATAAGTTTCATCAGACTTAATGTTTCTCAGATATAAATGAGATACTAAATGAACGAATATTTCTTTGTATTTTTTAAGATTCTTCACACAAGGTTTTTTTTCTAAATTTCTGGTTAAAAATGTAACCACTGGTTTTATGAAAGACATAAAGATATCAGCACTTTAAAATAATTTGCCTTTCTTCATAATAAAAGACTAACCACATTTTTGGCTAAAAAGTAATTGAAGGAATAAAACTAACTGAAATAGGAAATCATAAAATAAACTGTGAACACAGAGATATGTCTCGCCTATTTGTTATTTTGATAATGCAAATGTTGAAATTAAAATAGCAATACTTTAACATGTAAGTTATGCAAATATTCAAAGTTAATGAACCATGACTGAAGGTACAGGGCTAAACAATCTCCATGGAAATGAGATGTGCCAATGCTAATACAACTGCAAACCAAATACTATTGACTTTTCATAAGTCATTCCCTTTAAACAAACCTAAACACAAACATTAACTTGTAAACTATGTAAAAGTTTCAAAGTCAATAAACCATAATTAGGGGGTGGGGTTATATAATTTCCATGGAAATGAAACTTGCAAATGCCAATACATTTGCATACCGAATATCATTGACTTAACATAAGTGGTTCATCTTAAACTGACCTAATCACTAACTAATACATGTAAACTAAGCAAAAGTTTCAAAGTCAATAGACCATGACTGAGGGGTAAGGACCAAATATTCTCCATGGAAATGAGATGTGCTAATGCTTATACAACTGCATACCAATTATCATTGACCTACCACTAGTGGTTCCCCATAAACTGACCTTATCACAAACTAATACATGTAAACTAAGCAAAGTTACAAAGTCAATAGACCTTGACTGAGGGGAGGGGGGGCAAATAATCTTCATGGTAATGAGATGTGCCAATGCTAATACAATTGCATACCAAATATCATTGACCTACCACTAGTGGTTCACCATGAACTAGGCCTACTAACAAACTAATACATTGTTGACGCCGCCAGAAACAGCATACCTATGTCTTGCTTTTTCACTCTGTCAAGGCGAGACAAAAATCAGGGAGACTAATTTTTTTTCTTTGTGAACAAAAAAAAAACAATGTTTCTTAATTGTTGTAGACTTTTGCCACTGTTCTCCTTTAATATTCTGATAGTGATAAAGATGGACAAAGAAATCTTTAATGTTAAAACCTTTTTGACATGTAATCTTAAAAATTGTTATAACAATCTAACAGTCTTATTAAATGTTATAACAATCTAATGATCATATGACTTTCTGAGATATCACCTTAATTATTCAAAGCATACTCATAAATAATCTTAAATGTTAACATTAAAGATTTCCTAACATATAACTACATATTTAAAATATTCCTTGTTGAAAAATCTCAGCCAGCGCAATTGGTGGAATTATCCAGCAAGCTTTTACAATACTACCACCATATAAAAGCAGTTACAGTCTATAAACAACTTGTTTCTATTGCTACTGGCATATGATTTCTGGCATTTCCTTTCATTCATAGAATTATAACACCTCACTTTTTAAGGAACCTGGTCTTAAACTTGAGCCCTGTCTTAAGAAATTTTATCACACAAATTTTACATAATAACAGTTCTACATATTTTTTTCTGATGTTACTATCATACATATTGTATCTCTATCAAAGTGTTACTGCTGAGCTATTGACAGTCATTATAATTTGCAAACTACTTCAGAACAAATACATTGTTAATATCTATTCAAATCATACTTATAATGTTCTTTTTGTATTTCGTTAACAGGTCTTCAACTGTAAACCCAAAATTTTCTATGGCTTTAGCAGTCTGTGAAAGAAAAGTAAAAGACATGTAAATCAATTCATTTAATTTTGTAAAATGTATTCAAATTTTATTATTGCTGTTTTTATTCTAGCTTTTATGTCACAGAAGAACAAACAGGGATTCCCATTATTTCATGAAACTGAATACATTGTACAGATTTACAATGAAGGCTTGATAATACTTTAACTACTTCACTACATAGCGACTGATCTAAGCCAGATTCTAATAATATGTGTTAAGTTTGTGGATTGTTGTTTCATGTCTTCTATCTGAGGCATTGAGTTGAAAATTTAATTTATTTCCTTTCATGTTACTTTACAGGTTAACATTACCTTGCTGTATTCCCATTATAAATTAACCATGCTATAATCTTTATAATGTTTAAAAGCATTTAACTGCACTTCTCATTCATTTTTTTTGTTTGCTTGATTGTTCTCTTGTGAAAACCTTTACAATACCACATTTATTTTTTTCAAATGCTAATTATAAGTCACTATACAAGGCGCAGTACCTGATCAGCTGATGTTGTGAGATCTTTATGGACATACTGCGTTAATGAAAGACCTGTACTCATACCAGCCATTCTGAAAAAGAAAATTAGGTGTTATTATAGTTAAAGCTTACTACAGTGTTTATAGTCTATGCAATCAGGTGCTAATGTAGACATTGTAGATCAGCGGGATATAACTAAATTATTCGGGATACCCTGAAACCAAATTTCATTTAATGCCAAACCAATTTTATAGTCCTGTTACCTTTCTACTTTTCATTGTTTAAAAATGAAACCTAATGCAGAACTACTTCTTTTACAGTCCTACTGCGTAATGTGTATATAAAACATATTGGATTACTGTCTCATTGATGTACACCTAACACCTCCTTTCAATTTGACAAGTGTAAAGTGAAAATGGCATAAGATCCAATAGACTATTTTCATATTACCAACTTTTGACTCAGGATTATATAATTTGTCGACTGGTTACCTTGGACATCATGGTACCAAGTCAGGTAAGAGCAAGCTAAAGAAGTAAAACCAAGCTTTCAATCGGTACAATTTTGGGGAAAAATTACCTGGTTAATATTTTTTTTCACTACAAAAACATCGGAAAACAGTAAAATTTCCCCTCAAATTACACCGATTATATGTTTGATTTTACTTATTTTGGCTGCTCTTACTTGACCGAGTACCATGATGTCCAAGGTAACCAGTCGACAAATTATATAATCCGGAGTCAAAAGTTGGTAATATGAAGATAGTCTATTATATATACTGAATAGCTGAAACTGCTAATTCATAATAACAGACTGAAGAACAGGTTCATAATTTATATTTTCCTCAACACTTTCTGGTAATGGCATAAAAAAGGAAAGCACACCAGACTTTGAAAGGCAATTTTTGGTCTAGTAATTTATAAATATTGCCCCTGTTATCACCTTAGAAAACTACAGAAACACTAGAGAAAACTGACATGTCAGCAAGGGCCCACTTGCACATTTTTATGCGAGGCAAAGAGACTGATGCATACAAAGCAAAGGTTCACAGGTTGTCAATTTTCATATATTTCAACACCAGCAATTAATTTAGGATGTGTTCCTGATTATTATATGTTTTGTTAATATCCAAGTACTATGACATGTATTTTGGTGGCCATTTTCATAAATGGTGAGCAACCAATAATTTTGATACAGAGACTCATTTCCTTTTTCATTCAAATCCTAGCAAGAAATATGAATCTCAGAACAATTTGGAATGCATATAATGCCTATATTATGTATCAGTTTTTGTTAAAATCCTATTATAAGAAGACATTTCTCAAATTTTTTTTTAAAGCTTTTACCAAAACTAATGAGCAAAATTCCACTGAAATATAATATGCACATTTATATAATATGCATATCTTCATAATATGCCCATTAACTGTGCAAAATTTCTTTGGCTTCCTACCTATGCTTTTTGAATTAAGTGTTAACAAAAGACATGTCTTAAAATTTGTAATTTTTTTTATCAAAAACTAAAGATTTTTATAAAATTAACATGATTAATGAGCCGAATTTCCTCAAAATATAGTATGCACATCTATTTATTAATAATAACATTACATTATAATACGTTATTTTGATTGGCTAACAGCAATCTTGCGTCATTCTGAAATTAACCTTCATTTCAAATTGAAACGTAACATTCATGATGACATGAGTTTCCACAATAAAATGCACAGGTAAATAAAAGAAAACCTTAATCGTGTTTTCATGATCCTAGCAAAAAAATGTAATAAGTATTGAAAACTTCTTTTAGTAATTTTAAAGGGTTGAAAAGGCGTTGACTGTGCACACATTTTTGGAATGAAGTGCAAAAATACAAAATGTACTTCGGTCAACACTTTTACACCACAATAAATTTTCAAAAAGAAACATTCAATTCTTAAATAACAACTGTGCAAAATTTTATTGGCCTCCTACTTATACTTTTGGAGTTTTTGCCTTTACAAAAATTGTAGATGGACAGACAAACCAACAGATCGATGGACAAAGTGAAAACTATAGGGCTCCCACATCTTTGATGAAGAGCCCTAATAGTAATAATCCGATCTTTAATCATGGAACAAAAAAAAGAATATTTAAGACTTGATCTTAATACAGTGTTCAAGTACTCCTACCCATGATATGAAACAATTGTCATGATTCTTTCAATTCACAATGCTTGGAGATTTGGCATTGACAACACTGTGCAAGATGGACAGGAAGACTAGAAGGAAAGCATTATTACTCAGACAGTATGTTATCAATTTCATTGAAAATAGAAACATTCATTAAACCCCTTCTCAATAATACATATATCACAATAGTTCTAGATATCATGCCAGTTTGCAATTTTTTAATCAAAACAAGATAAGTTTGTGATAAACATAATAATAGCACACATGGTCAGTACATCTTTTAACATGTGACTATTATCTGCAAAAACGGAATACTAATTTCTGACATTCAGCAACAGCAAAGTTGTCACAGGTGAGACAATTATTGCATATAAAATAAACATGTTACTTTTTTCATAATAGTGTTTCCTTAATGTTGACTCTCCTGCGGACTATTATATTCCTTACCTTTTAGCCCTGGTTCCAGCAGCACCAAACAAAGTCCCAACATTTGCCAAAGGATTTTCTAAAGCTTTCTGTAGTTGTCGTAAATGTTCTCCAGCATGCTAGAATAGTAAATGTTTGTCAGAACCAGGCATGGATATAGTAAATGATTGTCTTTTATATAGATCTTGTACAGTTAGTAATTCTGAGAGTCTGCATATGATAAACTTTTTAAAAATCTTGTAAATTCATTTTTTTTGTTTGATAGTATGAAATGCAAACTTATATTATAAATTATATTCCTTTTAATTTAAAACAAAAGATTCTTTTACTTTCCTCATTAAACAGTAATAACAACTATAAATTAAGGCTCCCTTTGTGTAATCAATGATTGTTGTTTGCTGAACTTTTAAATTTAAACCGTTTTCCAAGTACTCAGTCGATGTAAATTCAGTCTGAAATAAGGATTGCGTCAAATTTTTGAAGAGAAGACAAGAGGTTATCAACCACCACTTCAGTTTTTATAATATATGGAAAGAATGGAAAACTTTGTGATATTTACATTCATGCCTGTCAAAGCCACAAGCAATCGAAGAATTTCATTGGTTCCTTCAAAGATTCTAAAAATCCTCAAATCTCTCACAACTCTCTCTAATCCACAATCCTAAAGGAAAAAAATAATAATACTTAAGTTTAATTTCTTCAGATTAAGATAACATAATTTGATATAAACAAATCAAAAATATGAATTTAAATTGAAATTTGAATAGAATTTTGCAGAGCAAAACATCCATTCAAAACTATTATTAACAGATGACATTGACTTCCTTTATTGATATTTAATAGATTATCATGATTTGTGAGAACTATATACAAGTAGTAACCTGGACTGTGCCTTCTTAGTTTAATACTCCTAGAACTAAGGACAGACATACAAGTAACTGATCTTGAAGTACAAACATAGCCTAAAATCTATAGTCTAATAGACTAGTAGTTAGTCAGTGTCCTTAGGTCCTTATTGGTAATATAGCTCTTCAACTGTTTTGGTTCTTATTCATCCTTGGCTTTCAAATATTCAGCTATGAGCGTTCCTGATGAAGGTAAATCCAGAAAAGCACTTCGAGTGCATGAAATTTATAACATGTTGTTTTCATTTTTATCATTTTCAATATTTTTTCTTCAATAATTCTTATTTTTTACCAGAAAGTGAGATTATGTTTTTTACATTCAAAGATTGTGTTTAATACAGAATAAACTCAGCTAGGTTAGACCATTAAAGAGGTGGTGAAGAAAATGCATAATTTGTAAGATTTAATTCCATTGCAGTTTTGTAAGTAGATTTTGATAATGATTTTTTGTGTGTATTACATTATAGTTGTATTACCCTCATATAACCCATTCCACCAAGGATCTGTACAGCTTCATCTGCACAAAACCAGGCTGCTTCCTGTTAAAAATAAAGAATAGAATACAGAATTTGAGTTTGAAAAATGCCCTCTTGTGACAAAAATAATGAATGGCCATTATGTGGGAAAATACATCAGTATTTGGCAAACAGGAAATTGATGAGCAATGTTAGAATACATCACACTGTATACAATGTTCACACGAAGTCCAATACCAAATTTGAAGTAGCTCTGATTTCTAGTGCCTGGGTTAACATGATGAAAATTTCATACATGACCATGAAGAAGATATAAGTAATCTATAAACAGGAAATCAATGCAGAAGGCATTTTGAAGTTATCTGGAAAATTTCCAATTTTTGTTTGCATTTATGAAACATGAATTGATACCCTTTTTGAACAAACATGTTTTAATGGTCTGAATGAATTTTTAGAAAATACAGAGTAACAAGATAGAGAATCTATTGATACATTGAGGCTGTACTTACAGAAGCATACACCTTACTGATGGCAGCTTCAATCTGGAATTCTGTTGCTCCTTGATCCATATTAGCTGACAACATGTATGCCATGGACTAAAGAAAAAAATTACAGAATATGCAGTTTAGAATAAAAGTTTTTGCCAACATATAATTAAATGGTTTTTAAATTTATTTTTATCAAAAGTTATGTCTTATAAAGTAACAATCTTTGACAAAATCTTCAGGAAGAGCTTTTCAAAAAAAATTTGTGTGATAATAATTAAGGCAAAAAGGTACATCCTCACTAATCATGCTAATGATGAATTCAACCACTTTTTAATCATATTTCTCAATGAAAACAGAGAAAATAATTTCAAAATGTAAGTAATAATGTTACAGTAGGACTTTTAAAACAATTCAAAAAATGTCTTATCTGGATCCACATCAATATGAAGAATTCCAAAAAAAGGTAAATGTCACAGTGAGACTTAACAATTCAAAAAATGTCTTATCTGGATACACATCAATATGAAGAATTAAAAAAATAAATAAAAGAAGAATGTGTCTGAGGACACGAATGCCCCCGCTCAATCTTTGAAAATGTGACAGACAGAAGTACGGCGGGACAGAAGGACAAGGGTAACACTTAATGCCCCGATCTCCGTTGGCGGGGAAAAAAAAAACGAGAATCATACTAATGATTTGAACTTGTTTTAATATCACAATTATGATAACTGCAACTACATGTAGTACAAGTTTTTAAAAGGTCAAAATTAGTTCTTATTTTATTATGATATTAGTGTTCTCCAAACTTTGTCAATTGGCAAAATGGATTTAAAATAGCATTTTCTCCTTGAAATTATAGCACCACATTAAATTTACATTCTATTGAAAATTCAATTGAAAAAATAATTATTAGATAGCACCATGGTACCATGGTGCTATAATGTCAGGGGAAAAACAATGATGATCTCATGACAAAATATATTTATAACTACAGTGGACTCTCCTTAAGTCAAAGTCAGTCGGACCAGAGAAATATTTCGAGATACCTGTAGTTCGACAGACCAAGGGATACAACTCTTGCTTAGCTTGGTAAGGCTAAAATAAATCCTGATGAATATGGGTAGGGGATCGATATTCTGTTCTCAGATCGATGTATCTGTATTTAATGTTCTTTTATTATTATAATAAAAGTTATGTGATTTTTGCGTCTCTTATTTATTTCTTTGTACAGTTAAAAAAAAATTCCGTAGTTTTTAGCCGAAAGTGTAATTTCCAATCGATCTTAGTGTGATTTAAAGTTGAAAAATTGTTCATTCTTGTATACAAGAGATTTTAGAAAATTAAGATATCTTTTCATTTTCTTTTATTTCAATCTTTTTTCTGCAAGATAAATTACAAAAAGATTAAAGAAGCCGACTGAGTATTTTTTAGTTGATCACTAAGTCTTAATCTCTACTTTATGCACACACAAGCTCATAAATGTATAATTACTGTTAATTGTTTTTCAAACATTATAAATAATTTGAAATATAATATAACAATGCATCACTAATCATTTATCATTGTGATCAAAGATAATCTTAGGTAAACACTCGTGGAAAAAGAATGTCATAAATCAATACTGCGGTCAGTGACCGAAAATTTAATTTATACACGTGTATTGTCAGGTGAACTCTTCAATCCATTTAAATTCCCAAGGTCATGTTTTGACAAATGTGTTACAGCTCTTTTCATAATGCTAGCAAGGCAAAGGTTTGTTTGACTTGCTTGCTTTGTTTGTATAAATGTTTGCTCAAGCATTGTATTTAAGATTGACAGCTGCAAACAATATAAGTAGGCGGAGTTAAACCTGAGTATAGGTAAATTTGATTATTTGATAATGTCCTATCAAATTTAAATATAATGTATACAAGTTTAAATCTGCCTTTTTATGTTGTTTTCATATGTCAATCTTAATTACAATGCTTGAGCAAACATTGACACAAACAAAGCAAGCAAGCCAAACAATTCTTTGTCTTGCTAGCATTATGAAAAGAGCTGTAGTTCGAGATAAATATTCGCAATTTAAAGGCTTTTGTTAACCTTGGGACCGTAAATTTGGTTCAAGGCAACTGAAACTTCGACTCATCAGGAGCAAAATACACATATATTCATATGGAACAAAGTATGGGACCACGGGAAAATTTCGACTCCTACGAAATTTCGAGTCAAAAGAGTTCAAGACAACAAGAGTTAACTGTAAATCAATGCAAACAGGACATAAACTAAGCACTTGAATTTTCCTGAATTTTCATTATAAGTTGGCCTTTTTTGTAAATGTAATATGAATGTAAAAGTTAAAATAAAGAAAGTTGTAAACACAGTTTCAATATTCCATATAACTTTTTAAAGTATACAGACAGTCAACCATTGTAAGTTGGTGCACTACAATTTGTTGTATTATA
Source organism: Mytilus californianus (assembly GCF_021869535.1). NCBI lineage: Eukaryota > Metazoa > Mollusca > Bivalvia > Mytilida > Mytilidae > Mytilus > Mytilus californianus. The sequence continues at coordinate 27,707,795 of NW_026262690.1, read as the reverse complement.
AATACATAACCTGCCACAAATTATACCTCAGTGACATATTGAACCATAACCATTCTAGCAATCTTCTCTTGAATAGAACCAAAGTCTGATAACTTCTTCTTAAACTGGGTTCTCTGTGATGCATGCTCAATCTAAAACAAACCATCAATAAATCTTAATCACTTTATAGCATTTCTTGTGTTCAATACTTTTTCTATACATTTCAACATAGATTCCAGATTGTCTTTATTGGTATATTACCCCTGGTATACCATTTTCTATCAGTTAGTTACCCCAAAACACCATTAAATTAAATAATAAGCTACAGTCGAACCTCGTTGTGTCGAAGTCGAAGGGACCGGACCAAAGTATTCGACACATCCGAGGTTCGACTCATCCGAGGTCGAGTGTGTCGTCATAAATTTGGAATGCATGAAATACGGTATGATTTGTGTAAACTAGATACAATGAACAGTGTGCCTTTTTTCGATATGACACTTTATGATTGTGCATTCAATCTCCATTTTTGTTCCTTCATAATAATTAAACACACAAGTACAGATAAAAATCATGCACAAATAAAATCAATAGTCTACACAAATATTTACAAAGGTCAGTCACTATAAATTATGAAATCACTTGCGGAACGAATTAAGTTATGAACGGTCTCTGGTGAGCCAGAGGTCGTCTGCTTTACATTAAATTATCATGAATTTATCATAATTGTTCTTATCCTTTTATTTATTGTAATTAATGAGTTTTAAATCTAACGAATTTTATCTCGGCTTAGGTCATTTAAATTCGTTTTGTTTTTATCCGATGTGATAAATGTTCAACACACTAACATTCCGCTTGAACAATCAACCAAAGGTGTTAATTACCGGTCACCATAAACATGTCATTTTAACTGTTATACAAACAAGTATGTTTACTCAGCTTTAATCTCTTTTGAAAATGATTAGGTTACATAAGAAATACATCTGATTTGAATTTTTATCATTAGGTCTGCATCTTTTATGAATTCTTACTTTCGAACTTCGAGTCATCGGGGTCAATTTACATGAATTTTACATCGACGGTACTATAAAATTTACTCGACTTAACAGAGTATTCGAATCAACCAAGTTCGACTTATCAGAGGTTATTATGCATTGATCAAACGGGAATTTTACTGGGACCGAGAAATTACTTTGACTCGTCCGAGTTTTCGACACAACCGAGTTCGACACAACGAGGTTCGACTGTACTAAGATTTGTAAATGTAGATGTTGTCAAGCTACAGTTAATACTTAATACATGGAACTTAAGCGGCAAAACATATAACAAATGATTCTTCCATTCAAATTATAGGGGGAGGCCAACTTTACAATATAACAGAATGAGTCAAACTGTGTATGCAAAAATAGGAAAAAAAAGCAATCTTTTCATTTCTCATCTATCAACACAAAACCAATAATAAAATGAAAAATATTTTTTCTTGTACATTTTACATTCTCCTACAAACCTATCTAATCCAAGTTTGACAAAATACTTACAGCTTTCTGAATACAATAATTCATTGTCCCTGAGAGAGCAGCTGCCATACCAAATCTACCATTATTTAGAACATTCATAGCTACCTTAAATCCACCTCCAACCTCTACAAAGTACAAAAAAGTAAACACGACTTGTACATTTTGATATTCATTGTCTTATTTTTAATACATGTACAGTTGAAAAAATATTAGGCTTGAATGGCACAGTGAACCTAACATTTGACACTAAATCGAGAGTAAAGTAAATCTCTGCATTCACGAGTGTTTTAAACATAATAGATGGGCAAGAAATTGAATCTTTACTATATCTATGCTTTTTGTGCAGTCAAAATTATGCAGACTGGATAAGAATAAGTTATCTATATGTAGTCACTTGTATAAAGCCTGGTTTTTAAATTCGAACTTGATCTGATATTGTGGTAATAAGCATTCAGTGTTCTCCTCAGAAATTTCTTATATCATCCTGGTAAACAGGAAATTATGAAATACCATCTTGTTTCTAGAAACTATAGCATCACATCCATAACATTATCTATAAGAAACTAGTTTCAGATAGCATCACATTACCATGATGGTAAAAGGCCCTGGGGAGAACACTGAAATTGTGTATAAGTTTCATAACATTTGGTTGAGGCAAACTTAATTTACTAAAGAGAGAGAACGGAAACCAATTTCGAGACATATGTACGGACGGACAAGGGTAAACCTTAATGCCCCCTCCGCTACGGCGGGGGTGTAAAAATACCTTGCAAATATATGAATTTCTTATAGTTAAAGTCTTACTTTCAATCAAATTTCTTATTCAAAGACAATGCTTGATTATCAAATAAATACAATAGATGATAAAATGAATTTTGAAAAGATTTTTTTTACCTCCCAATACATTTTCTACTGGAATGGGACAGTCTTCAAAATATACTTCTGCTGTGTTTGAGGCCTTTATTCCCATTTTCTTCTCTGGAGGACCACTGAAAAATATTATATTAAAAAAAAACATTATGTCTGAATACTGAAAAAAGAAGAAGTTCACAAAATTTAAATTTTACAAATATAATTTACATCCTCAATATCTATAATGAATCATTAAATAATCATATCTATATTAAAATTTAAAGGAGTTGGTTTGCTAACTCATAATTTTGTCCCTAAAAATCTGAAAAATTTTCACTGTGATAATATAGTGAAAACTTGATTAAAACATATGTTAAAATGTCCAATTGTTTCAGTTAAAACATATTTTTAGCAATTGCGACAATAGGGAAGTAATTGTGACATCATAAGGAAAGGGAATATCATAAAAACCTGATTTTTTGTAGAATTCTGCAAAATTTATGACAGTTTTCTGAAAAATTAACAGTGGAGCCACCCTTTGCCCACAAATATTTTTGCTGAAATATTCTTTATATACCATATTCTTTACATTTCAATAAAAATTTCAATGGGTGAGGGGTGGCGCCAGATACAAAATCATGAAAAAAGGTGGAAAAATTGACAAATTTCTAGAAAAATGGAAGAAAATTAAATCTATTCCTACTTCAGGTTAATATATTAATAAGTATGAAGTAGATATACAATTTTTGTTTTATACTTTTAAATATAATACATACCCATTAGATTAACTTTAATAATCGAGGTTAAAATTAGCCTTATGAAAACTGATACCAAGATGGCTTCTGCTGTCATTGCTAATAGAATAAAACCTGTTTTACAATCTATTATCAGTGACTGTCAGAAAGGCTTTATAATGGATATAGATTTATGGGTGATAATACACATCTATTGCATGATTTGATGCACTATTTAGAAAAACATAACAAAACTGGTCTTTCACTACTAGTAGATTTTGAAAAGGCTTTTGACTCTTTGAATGGTCCTTTTTGAAAAAAGCATTGAAGATTTTCAATTTTGGACCATCTATATGCAGATGGTTTGAAGTATTTTATTTGAAAGCATCAAGTTGTGTTGTAAATAATGGTCATCTTTCAAGCTTCTTTAATTTGGAGAGAAGCTGTAGACAAAGAGACCCCCTCTACCCTTACCTTTTAATTATAGGTGTTGAGTTACTATGAAAATAAGGTCAAATCCCAATATAAAGGGTACATTTGTTCATGAAAATGAATCCAATTTGAGTCAATATGCTGACGACACTTTCCTTATTTTAGATGGAAGTGAAGCATCATTGTGGGAGACTTTGATTGTTTTGATTCTTTCCAAAATATATCAGGGTTAAAAATTATCTCTTCTAAAACTAAAGCTGTGTGGGTTGGGAACAAAAGGTATTCAGATCTGATTCTCTGTCCTGAATCAAAACTTCAGTAGTGCTATTCAAATCTTAAACTTTTGGTAATTGATTTCTCTTTAGATCTTGACAGTATGCCAGAAATTAACTTCTCCAAAAAAGATAAAGGAAGTGTCAGGCATTCTTAAGAGTTGGCAACATAGAAAATTAACCCTAATGGGAAAGATTACTGTTATCAAGACTTTGGCACTTCCAAAACTAATTCACCTGTTGACTGCACTACCCAACTTGCCAGAGTCAAAATTAAATGAATTGAATGCTTTATTCTTTCAATTCATATGGAAAGGAAAACCTGATCGAATTAGAGGAAATACTTTAATTGGAGATATTCCACAAGGAGGTTAAAATATGATTAATATACATTATTTTAATATATACCTTAAGATTGGCTGGATAAAGCGGTTTTTATCCAATTTATATGGTAATTGGCAATTATTGTTATTGAAAAGCCTTGAATAGTATGGTGGAGAGAGAGTATTGCATTTTCAAAAGGAGAAACTCGGAGAAATCTCTGATAGTCTGAGCAATCCTTTTTGGAAGGATGTATTTTTTTAAGCTTTCATGTAGCAAATCCTACTACCAATATTTCTGTTCAAGATATTTTGTCATTAGATATTTCAAATTTCGCATCTCTAGTAGATTTTCCATACTTTATTTAGTGGCAGAGAAGGGGAGTGCAGTCTTTGTTTGATCTTGTTAACCTAGAGACTAAGGATTCATGTAATTTTGATCAGATGGGACCAAGACTTCAAACAAATAATTTCTTGAAGTATTATGGTCTCATTGCCAAAATTCCAAAGCATATGAGAGAACATATTAAAGAGAACATTGCTCATGTAAATTTTGAAACTTTTAACTGTACTGACAATTTTTTGGAAAGATTATTGTGTAACAAAAAGGCCAAGTTTGTATACAAAGATCTTGTTGACAGAAATGTGCAACTGCCAACAGAAAAGTTCTTACAATGGGAGGAATTACTAGGTATTGAAATTGCAGATTGGTCAGAATATTATATTATTTTAAGAAAATCATGTACAGACACTTATTTAAGAACTTTTCAATACAAATTTTTGCATAGAATAATTGCAACTAATACTTTCTTGTATAAAGTTAAACTTAAAGATTCAAAGCTTTGTACATTTTGTAAGGTTTCTGATGAAACCATGGAGCATTTGTTCTATGAATGTCCAATAAAACATTTTATATGGCAATCTTTTTCACAAAAATTGAAACAATATTTTGTGAACTTTACATTAATCTAAGAAACAAATTTTTCTTGGCCTTCAAGATGATAGTAAATTGTTAAATTTAATGATTATTATTGCATAGAACTATATATACAAATATAAATTGTATGAAAAGAAACTGAGTATTATAGAGCTAATAGCAAAAGTAAGAAAATATCAGGAAAATAAACATTATATAGCAAAGAAAAATGGTACCACACATTATTTTCAAAAGTTTTGGGCCTCAGTAGATTACATTTTTACTGATTAGTAACAGTTTTTGATTTTAATTATATTTAATAAAAAATGAAACTTACAGTTTATAAAGAGCAGATCTTTATAAAGATAACATTTTTCTTTTCAATACACAAGTTGATATATGTTATGTTAACACAAGTGCAAGTGTGTGTGTGTGATTGTTTCTTTTTTTTTTTTTATTATAATGTTGATATTTATATAATACATTTTCACAGAAGTAGAAAAAAAAAGTAGTCAATTATTCAAAATTTTTGTTTTTATATATCAAGACCCTTAACACTATAGTCAGGTGGTGATGTACAGGGATTGTAAAAGCCTGACTACTGCAAAAAAAAAAAGTATCACTCATATTTTAGAAAAATCATTTTTGCATATTGACATAGATGCAAGAAGAAATTTAAATTGTATTTCAGTGTGTATAGATTCAGTTACAATTTGCATACATCCTGGCTGTTCAGGTAACGCCATAGAAAAATTTGAGTATCAAATCTTCTCCCCAAAAAAAAGAAACTTACTTTGACACACCACCAAATGATCGTTCTACAATAAAAGCAGACAATTTATCTTTGGTCTCTCCTGTTTTCTCGTCTTTTACTGGAGTCTGTAAATAAAAAATATCAACCTTTACTAGTCCTTAACACATTTTCTGTTCATACAGCTAGAAGTACTGACTGAAGTACAAGATATGTTCTAAAGATACAGATTCTTATATATATAATAGAATGGATATAGAGTGGCTGTTCATCAGACAACAAATTCATGAACTATAACAATATAACCAATATGTCCATAGTAGCAGAGCCGCAATGAGTTGACTGAACTTTGTTTGGCAAGGAAACATTTTGGAGAATTTTGTTTGTATTGCAAAAACTTCTCATTTATTTGTAGAAGGTCCAGTAACAACAACACTTTAAGGAATGCTCCAGTAATTTATTGAGATCGACATGTTTGGGTGGCTAGGCCACCGTCATCAGGATAGAAAACAATACATAAAATCATGCTGAGGTACAAAATCGGGTTGAGAAAATTAAAACGTCACAATGTTGCTATGGTGAGTAACTTTATAAATAGCAATTGAAAGAGAAAGTGTATATATGGAAGTGAACTGTTAAAATAAAATAAAATAAAATAAAAATACAATGTTTTTGTTGTTAAAATGTTTGTTAAAATTATTCTGCCATCATGTGTTAGCACTCTTGCACAGTGGAGCGAATTATACAATAAATTATTGTCAGTTGTGTTCTGTATAAACTTTGTGTTCAATTAACGTCTTTATTTCCAAATATAGACGACATTTTACAGGCAATTCCGTCTTTATTTCCAAATATAGACGACATTTTACAGGCAATTCCGTACCATTTCGACTGGATTCCCTTTTCCAAATATAGATGACATTGTATTTGTATTGTTTTCTATCCTGATGACGGTGGCCTAGCCACCGAAACATGTCGATATCAATAAATTATGTTTTTATCGTGACGACCCTGCATACCCCAGGTATCCACTTTATGGAATCTACTGACAGAAGATTTACCAGGCGTTGGTTCACTTGTCTTTAAAAATAAAATAAAATAAAATAAAATAAAAATACAATGTTTTTGTTGTTAAAATGTTTGTAAAAATTATTCTGCCATCATGTGTTAGCACTCTTGCACAGTGGAGTGAATTATACAATAAATTATTGTCAGTTGTGTTCTGTGAAAACTTTGTGTTCAATTAACGTCTTTATTTCCAAATATAGACGACATTTTACAGGCAATTCCGTACCATTTCGATTGGCATCCCTTGGCCAAACAAACATTTTAACAACAAAAACATTGTATTTTTATTTTATTTTATTTTATTTTAATAGTTCACTTCCATATATACTTACTTTCACTTTCTCTTTCAATTGCTATTTATAACGTTACTCACCATAGCAACATTGTGACGTTTTATTTTTTTCAACCCGATTTTGTACCTCAGCATGATTTTATGTATTGTTTTCTATCCTGATGACGGTGGCCTAGCCACCGAAACATGTCGATATCAATAAATTATGTTTTTATCGTGACGACCCTGCATACCCGAGGTATCCACTTTATGGAATCTACTGACAGAAGATTTACCAGGCGTTGGTTCACTTGTGTTTAAAAATTTTCTCATTTATTTGTACAGAACAGGACAACTTCAAAATAGGACCACAGATGGTTTTAGATGAGGAGATGAGATTGAATTCTAATGATATCAAACCAAATGTAACTCTAGTATAACAAACTTTTTCATTCTTTTCATACTGGCTAGAAACGTGAAGGCAGCGTTATCTTAATAAAATTCAATGTATCAGAAGTGTGTATATATCTTGATGCTATTTTCCAAAAAATCAATCTCTTTAAATAAGTTTAGCAGTAAGATTACGTGATGTTACATTAGCTGACTATACATGCATGACAAGTATGTGTATGTTACAGTTCTTTTATCTTTCCCTACTTGAGCAAACACTGTGAAAATTTCTGCCAAACCACCATTACTGATCCAAAGTTTGCTACCATTCAATATAAAATGTTTTCCATCTGGAGACAGTTCTGCCCTACATTTAGCTGACTGCAAAATACATACATAAATATATAGGTTATCCAGTAAGAAACAACACACAGTCATCAAATATTCAAATATATCAAAAAATAATAAAAAGATTGTACACAACATTCATGATATATCTATAACTGTTCTATTTCATACTGACCAATACTATTCTAAATTTATCATATATACAACTGCTATATAATGTGGAATAAAAAAAATCAAAAAATTACTCATAAGCAAAAAAAATTATGCATACCGCAGCATCAGATCCACTGGAAGGTTCTGTCAGACAATAGGCTGCCATGTGTTCTCCACTTGCAAGCCTTGGGAGATATTGAGCTTTTTGTTCTGGGGTACCAAATAATAATATACCTTTGAATCCAATGGACTGAAAATGAAATTTTCATCAGTAACATACAAATAGGCTATATATAGCTACTTCCATCTTTTATCTAGTAATTTGAGAAGAGAAAACAATATTTACCAGCTTTCCTCTGGATATCAAGGATGAATGAATGATGAGATGTTTAATGTGTAGTGAGTAGTTTTCAACCTTATCATGATGAATGCATGTTTGTGATGTGAACCATGCTTAGTACGAGATGAAAATGCTGAATCAAATTTTTGTATCCTTTTTCTCATATATAATTTTCACCTAACATGCCAAAATCACAATGTGCTGATTTAAAGCACTGCAGCAATTAGAAATACCGAACATTATCTTACATATAGGATTCATTAAAATTCTGTACTTATCATGAAGCAGGGAGGACATACGTGATAAGCCTGACACTTCTACTTTCATAAGCCATATAAAAATATATATTATATTCCAACATAACAAATAAACATATGTACACTTAGAATGAAATTGTTTTAAGTCAGCTACTCATAAAGTGGTAAGCATGCCCTGCTCAGGCTATCCTATGTCCATGTTCAGTGAACTGTGAAATCAGGTCAAAATCAGAATTTGTCGTATAAATCTAAAATTTCACATCACAATGAATAGTGTACTAATTTAAAGCTGATGTTACCAAACATGTTGCCAAAACTTCATGGAAAACTACATTAACCAAGTTCACGTCATGTGTACTGTTTCAAGTTGATGTGACCACACCTTAGTTGATGTGACCACACCTTCACGGTAAACTATCTTAACCAAAAACTTTATCCTACTATGGGATGGACTAACGGATGGACACGGACCAAATCTAAAGAGAAATAGGAACATATCAATGCTTAACATCTTTGATTATGACAATATTGAACCAATTCATAAATTACCTGATGTGCACCTAATGTAATCCCAACTCCAAGATCATGTGAGCCAACAATCTCTACCAGTCTGGCATACTGTGTATTACTTAACCCTACACCACCTACAACACAAATAAAATAATTGGGGATGATTTGTCAGTCTAAGTCTTTTTTTTGTAATATTTTTGTAAGGTGCCAGCTGGTTATTGATCTTTTGGTTATAAATTTCCACCCCTGAATAAGTAATCACAGTGCATTTATTTTCTGTACTGTGATGACCAGGGATGGGCACGATTACTTACAAATGTAATCGATTAATAATCGATTACATGAAGGAATTTTGTGCAATCGATTACTCTGATTTTTGTATGTAATCGATTGCAATCGATTACTTTATCAAAAGTAATTACATTACTTTTCGATTACTGTCAATTACATTTTACAAAATTACAAAACAAATAATAAAGTAAGTTAAAGTTAAACACAATTATGTTGCTCAACATTTGTATAGTGGATATTTAGAAATTTACCAAAAACAGCATTTAGAGCATTGTTTTCAAATTTTAAGTTGACATTTTTTTTCTAGATGGAATCTCTTACTGAGGATCAGAAATATTCAAACATTCTTGAAATTTGGCTTTCAACATGAACGAGAGATGACATCGCATTGCATCAATCACTTATTTATACTGCAAGTTTTTTTTTCAAAAATTTTGCTTTCATACTGACTTAGAGTAGCTTTTTTGTTTTGACTCATTAAAAACAGGTAAATTTTTATTCAACATAGTTAATTGCAATGTTGGAAGTTTTCCTCTGAAAAAAGTAGAATAATTAATTAGTTCAGCTAATTTCAAAGATCAAAATTTATAATTATAATGTCATGCATGAATTAATCCTTTTGTTTGGATAACCACCCCAATTACAGGTTATAAAACTGCCAATGGAGTACAATTTATAACCTGGGGCAAAATGATGTAAATCTCCCTCTTAATTAGACATAATTGAAATGAAAACAAAGTCTACATCTTATTTATTAGAAGTCTTTTATCATCTGATTAGTAAAGACAAGAATAGTGTTTAGATTTTTTTATTCTCTAATCAAATTATAAACAATATATATTCATAGTGTCAAAATGGGATACATGTATCTATTTCTCCAAAAGAATTTCAGTGCATAGCCAATGGTTCATTGTCGAAAGGATTTTGTGTACTTTTTGATTTTTATATCATAACATTATAAGGAATCAACTGATTATCTATTCTAATCTAAAATTCCAACTCTTATTTAAAATTATGCTTTAAAGAATGTTAATACAAATAAGCTTACTACTTTAATGTAGTACAGTACATAACTTAAGATTCATTTATTATTTTAAATCTATTTTCTTATTTCAAAACTATTTTCTTATTTTAATATATAAGGTCTTGAATTATTGACAAGCACATAAATACCATTTTTTTTTCAAAAGCTAGATATAAAGTAAAATTTGAAGGGGATCTGGTTGATCATAATGCAGCTTGTGACAATGGATATAAAGCAGTTGATAAACTCTTAAATCATAATGATACATTCTGTTTAATACATACATACTTTCATTTAGAATAGGTCATATTTCATCAAACTATTTTACTAAAGTAATCGAAATGTAATCGAAAAGTAATCGATGATTACATCACAATTTTTGCTGTAATCGATTAAATTACGATTACATGTAATCGAAAATGTCTTCGATTACAGATTACTGTCGATTACTGGAAAAAATGTAATCAATTACAATCGATTACGATTACAGATTACGATTACCCCATCCCTGGTGATGACTGTATACATTTTCTGTCAAATGAATCAATACAAAATAAATAGGATTATAATTAAGCAGCTTCCATTAATTGTCAAAATCCTTTTTTCATAATGAAACCTTGTGTTTGTAGCTTTTTCTACATTTTTTTTTCTTCTTTTACTGTTTGAAACCAGTGGAAAACGTTTCATGAAACATCTGTCATTATTTAAATTAAAAGTTAGATTTAAAGGCCTTAACTGTTTTAATGTATTTTTCTTATACATGTAGGTACCTCTTGCCATTACACTGATCAAGATAAGGGGTGTTAAAAAAAAACTTTAAATCTTTCTGTGCTAGTCTAATATGTTGATTTTCTTAAGCAGATATCTTTGGTCATATTTACCTTTGAATGATTTGTTGTTGATGGTAGATCTTTACTTGTCTCTGTTAAATCATTTCCCAATTTTATAATTTTGTTTGGATTAACAACTTGACATATGTCATACACTTGTAAATTGTATAAGACCATATTTTGACTTAAGGGCATACGATACAGTAGCAAGGGCAGATAATAAAGTTTTCAAAACTTTTCGTGTTGTTTTCGCGATGTTGTTAATCAGAACGTTGTAATTTCGCGATGTTTCTTAAAAGAATGATACATTTTGCGACGTCGCTTTAGATGTAGTCACATTTGCGGAAAAAATCCACTGACGTCATAATCCGATTGCGCGAATTTGATACAGGTACCTGCTAAAAAAATTGATCCATATCATGAAAATTGTAATATTTATTCATTAGTAATGAAGTCAATAGTATTTACTTGAAATGTGAAAAAAATAATCAAATCCACAGTCATAGTTTTGTATGTGTTTTATTTCATATAGGAAATGAATAAAAGATATGTAAATAAAATAATACGTCGAGGAGACAGAAAGCCAACTACACAAAAAGCCCAATAAATAATTCAACATACTGTCTTGACCATAATACAGTATCTATATATACACCACTTGGCAAGCTCTAAATCGTATGACATTTGTACGGATAAATTAAACAGACTATCAACAAAATGTTAAAATAACATAAGAAATAAAGACAACGCCTCATACTGATCCTGACTTTGAATAGGTACATTCAAAAGTTTAATGGCATTTTTAGAACTAACCAGTGGAATATTTATATGTGTATGAAGAATAACTCTCAGTTAAGTAAACACAGTTAAGAGCCCCGTACGTATTACAGACCAAAACATAAACGCACCCGTTCATGCGCTAAGCTTATCCCTATGTACATATTGAGAGAAAACAATTGAAGTATCGACACACCGGAATTAGGTATCTGACAGACAAGAAAAGTTTATACAAGTTGCAACTCACTGTTGTTAAGCTACTGTCCAAATAAGAAGTCTTTCTGTAAGGTAGTTTATCAGATAAGAAACAAAAATTTGTTGGACCACCAGACGGACGGACAAACAATGGTGTTGCACCCAATCCTAGATTGGAGGTATAATACAGACAAATATGTACCTTATAAAAAATACCCTGCCTGAATACAAGCTAAGGTAACCTAACTATTGATAGAGAATCATGCAATGGTATGCTCTAATATCGACTGCTGTACTTCCTATAAAATGTTATACTACACCGCAATGGACTATATATATTGAGACAATTACGAAATAAATGTGGCTTTTTTGTGTGTCAAAGGCCGTGCAGTGACCTTTAATTGTGTTTATCTTCATCATTTGAACTATGATTGATAAAGTTGTCTAATACCAAATGTCCTTTTTTTTATATTATCCCATCTACTTTTTTTTGTAATTTAAAATTGTTTGTCATGTCGGGGACTTTTGAAAATTAAAACTATCTCAATCTGTGTTGTCAACATGAAATGTAGGACTAATTTCGGACAGAGATGCAAATTATTTTTTTTTTTTTTATTAGATTTATTATTTTTTTTGTTTCCGGTCATTTCTTTTCTAAAAGTAATTTACTAAAATACTTTTTCTATCCAAGTTTCATAACAATTCATAAAGGTTTGGCAAATAGTTTATGCTACTTTACGAGTAACTATCTTTATAAATATTGATGATAAATATCATTGATTTCGAAAAAAAACCTTGGCTATACCATTGAACTTGACAGCGTAGTCGTGAACGACGGGAAAGATTTCACGACGTTGTTGCGATTAAAACTTATTTCAACGTAATTTAGCGCCTTATTGGTTTGCCATTAAAAATCATGGTTTATTGCTTTTATTGAAAAAACAAGCACATGGACCCCCATTTTTTTCTTTTGCAATCAATCAAGGAATGTTTCAGGGACGCTCCGCCAAAATTCTAAGAAAAAATCAAAGATCAAATTTTTTCTGCACTTCTGAATAGACGCAAAAACATCGTCAATTTCTTTATTTCACTAATAGTAATATAATTTAAAAAAACAAAAATTAAGTTAAACCTTAAACTTGTTACAGCATTTTGATGCCGTGGTTCAAAGGAACTTTTTACAAAAAACCTGGTTAAATTGTAACTGTTCGTTCAAAAGTATTGTTACTTTCCTTAAAAGTCCTTATTTATGCAATTTCAGTGTTTTTCCTTCAAATATGCAAATTTCGAACCAAATTATCTCAAAAAGTAAGTCATGAAGGTATATTTTTCTTTGCACATTTCAAAAGTACACATTAAAATTGACCTTCTACCAAAATTTCAAGAAAAAATCAACGAGGAATCTCTACTGTATCGTATGCCCTTAAATATTATTTATCCTGGTTTTAAAGTGATGTTAGATTGCTGTTTCATTCACCTTACCTTCATGATAAATCTTCATAATTTAGTGCACCTGATAACAAACTTCTCCTTACCTAGTTCTTCAGGGACTTGTAAACCAAATGCTCCTAATGCCTTTAGTCCTTCCATAACATGGTCCTCTACTTTTTCTAATGCATCATTTTTCAGAGCATCATTTTGTTCCTACAATAACATGAAAATTGATCAAGGGTTCAATTAATGGAGGTCCAAGGTCTATGACCTTTTAATCCAAAGGTAGACCTTTAATTTGTATAATGCAACAGTCCTGGACCTTCCATGCCAAAATGTCCATGTACATGTTTGTCAACAAATATAACTTTCAATCAATTACCAGTGTATAATAAATTTTTGTACATTCTGTAGTATTGTGATAAGGGCAGTTAAAGCTTATAAGAATTTGGCACAAATACTTATGGAATTGCTGACAAAAATTTGAGGTTGGTTATTTTTTCTGACGACAATTTTTAGTGAGCAAGAGCAGTCTTAGCTTTAAAGGTGCTTATTATCCATAGTCTGGGTTGAAAAATACACAAAAACTATATAAACAAAATATGATAACTTTTTTTTCAATAATATTTCATGATACCCCGCGTGAATCTCTGAAAACAGGATTTTTACCTCTACTTGTAAGAGCCCTACAAAATCACAAGCATCTGAACTTTCTGTTGAGTTTATCAAAATTATATTTCTATGTTAATGATACTTACTTCAAAAAATTTGGCTGTAGGGTCTATTAGAGCTTGCAGCATTTCCTTTTGTTCATTTGTTAAAACTGAAATAAAAAATATGTCATATAAAAAATAAAACTTATCACACCACTATTTAAGCTGTTCAAATCTCAGATATTGAGATAAATATAGATTCTACCACTGCATCGAGTTTGATACGATATTTATCCACTCGAGACAGTTAAATTTTCAAATTTAAAACGCGAGGCTTGCCGAGCGTTTAAAATATTTAAAATTTAACTGTCGAGAGTGGATAAATATCGTATTACACGAGATTTAGTGGTGGAATCTGTTTCTCTAATGATTTTCAAACAATACGCAGGCAAATTTATTCCTTCTTTTCGAATGATCTGCAAAAAGATGTGTTCTTTCTATGTGACGTCATCAGGCATGGTCGCCTTTTTTCATGCCGTCACAATAGGAAATTCAGAGGAAAGCAAGAAAATTCGACGTCATAATCGGATTTTAACCAATGAAGAACTGAGATCAAACGAACCACACGTTGATTAAATTTTTTTTATACAATGGGTGCAGAAAGGGATAAATTGACGAAGAATTAGAGAAATAAAAATAACAAAATAACAAGGCCAAGAACATGACCTTTTCATGGACATTTTCCATAGATTTTTCCATACATATGTTACTGTTCAAGCTTATTTTGTTCACCTTCAGTTTTCACAAACCATAATTATGACCTGGAATGCATCTACCTTGCTATAATTTGTACTTTAATTATTTACAGTTACCAAACATGTACATAGTTATATATTTGTTATTACATGTGACTCAAGAAATGTCTTTTTGTGTTTCATATCCCATTTTTAAGATACATTTGATAGAAAAAAAGATTGCAGCCGCTGTTTATGAATTATATACATGTCAAACATTTTGGAATAATTGTCTACTGTAACAGCTAATATTGTTATAATTGTATAGTTTTTGTGATTCTAATTATTGTACATTATAGTACACACTTTGTCTTAAAACCAAAAGATAGTTTTATTAAAATTACCTTCTGGGTATGGAAAAACTTCATCTGACATTACCCTTCCTCGAAATAAGTTCATTGCAAAGGATTTGGTCTCCTAAAATACAAAAACATATACATGTATGTTATAATTTATTAAGGAATGACTGTTATATTTTTTCTGTCTATGAAGAAATAACATCAAAAATGGGGTGCATACCGAATAACCCATTTTTAAAGTTATTTCAAATTGACAGAAAATATAACAGTCATTCCTTATAATTTAATTCTAAATTCCATTTTTAAGGAATACATCACGAAATAATGTTGATGACGTCACAGTCACATAACAAAATTATGTCTTTGAGCTGATAGACAAAAAACTTTCAGCCAATCAGAAGAGGTGTTACACCCAAAATTAAATTCTTAATTGTTACAGACTGGTAGACACAAAATTTAGATTTCTTTCCAACCCTTTAAGCCCCAAAATAATTCAAACTGATCAAAATTACGGGTGGAAAGTTTAGAAGATTATTTCAAACCATATATGTCTTTCATGGAGGTATTTTTTCTTCTGAATTGCTTTATATTTTGTAATCTAACTATAAGGTATGAGTTTTATTTATTGCCATTTGGACTCTGTTGGATAATCTCATTGGTAATCATACCACATCTTCTAATCTCATTATTTTATAACAAATTAAAGAACCCCCCTCCTCGTCACTTGGCAAAAAAAAAATATCCCAGATTCCTAGTTCAAAGACTATTAAGTTCTACAAAAGTCAACGGATATAAGTTTCATAAAACTCTGTTGTGTTGATTCAGAGGAGTTGCGATGACAAACTCTTGCAATAGTACAAATGTATATTTAGGCCAAAATTCTAAGTTCAAAGGGGCATAACTACTAGAAAAAAAATAATTGAACCATAATTTCCTGTTGATATGCACATCTAAATAGTCTGTTCTTATCACCTAAAAAGTTTCTTGAAATTCTGTTGTGTGAATTCAGAGGAGTTGCATTGACAAACTGTTGCAGTAGTTGTTCTGTGGGGTATAATTACCTCACAAAATCTAATCACACACTTTAATTCTAAATCTGTTGATTGTCTACTTGACAATATTAACATAAGATGATGTCATGGTGTCACTTTTAAAAAATTTTTGGCAATTTAATTACAGACAAAAACAGTATGCATGGTACTTGAGGTACACAGCTGATAATTCATTTTAGTGTGAAATACATTGTAACTTAATAAGTGACTTCACACTGTACCTTAGGTTTGATTTCTGCTTTCTTCTTAACTTCAGTTTGAGCAGTAGTGACATTGTCTTCTACTGTGGCTGTTGCTGTACTTCTATATCTGGATATTAGTGATGACAACCTTGGGCTGTAACAAAAAAAACTTAGATTATTCTTCTTCCATGTTACTTTGTGATTATCAATGAGATATACAAAATACATTTTGTTGATATTCTTATACATGCAAATCATGTTACCAATTTACAATTGTATCTTAATTGGATTTAATTTGTACAACTATAAAAGCTGTTGTAATTCACCTAGCCAAATATAAGAGGTCTAGTATTGAACTATTCAACAAGATAAATCTGCATGGATCAAGATACAAATGTACTACTTTAAAGGAGAGTTGATTCAGTTTCATGTATGTTGTCATTTTTACATTTTGAGATACATGTATGCTGTACATGTAATTAGGGTTTCCAATAAAATAAAATGCTCCGCTGGGGCGCAGCTTGATACGACCGCAGAGGTCGAACCCTGAACAGTTTGGGCAAGTATGGACACAACATTCAAGCTTGATACAGCACTGAATTTGGATTGTAATTAAATATTTGACACAGCATAGGTTTCTCACACAGAATGAAAGTGGTCTAAGAACTTAAAATTTTTTAATTTATCTATTCAAACCATATCATTATTATTTGCTTTTATATATAAATCAGAAATAACCAATTTAAAATGGAAAATTTTAAAGAAAAAAAATGAAAAAAAAATCCCCCCCAATTTTTTGAACCCCCTTATGATTCATCACACCCAAACTCAATCCCAGATTTCCCTTTGTGGTATGGTACCTTGCAGTACAATTTCAGAGAGATCCATACACTTGAACACAAGTTATTGTCTGGTAACTAGAAAAAATGCTTGTTTTTTGGCCCCTTTTTGGCCCCAAATTCCTAAACGTTTAGGGCAAATACCCCCAAACTCAAACCCAGCTTTCCCTTTGTGATATGGAACCTTGCAGTACAATTTCATAAAGATCCATACACTTACACACAAGTTATTGTCCTGAAACTAGAAAAATGCTTGTTTTTTTTTGCCCTTTTATGGCCCCTCATTACTAAAATTTTGAGGGAATTACCCCCAAACTCAAACCCAGCCTTCCCTTTGTGGTATGATACCTTGCAGTACAATTTCAGAGAGATCCATACATTTGAACACAAGTTATTGTCTGGAAACTAGAAAAATGCTTATTTTTGGCCCCTTATTCCTAAACTTTTTGGGCAATTACCCCCAAACTCAATTCCAGCTTTCCCTTTGTGATATGGAACCTTGTAGTACAATTTCATAAAGATCAATACACTTACACACAAGTTATTGTCATGAAACTAGAAAAATGCTTGTTTTTTGCCCCTTTTTGGCCCCTAATTCCTAAAATTTGGAGGCAATTACCCCCAAAATCAATCCCAGCATTCCCTTTGTGATATGGAACCTTGTGATACAATGTCAGAGAGATCCATACACTTACACACAAGTTATTGTCATGAAACTAGAAAAATGCTTGTTTTTTGCCCCTTTTTGGCCCCTAATTCCTAAAATTTGGAGGCAATTACCCCCAAAATCAATCCCAGCATTCCCTTTGTGATATGGAACCTTGTGGTACAATGTCAGAGAGATCCATACACTTACACAGAAGTTATGTCTGGAAGTTACAAAAATGCTTATTTTTGGCCCCTTTTTGGCTGTAGGTACCATAACCCCCAAAAGCAATCCCCACCTTCCTTTTGTGGTATTGAACCTTATGGTAAAATTTCATTGAGATCCATTCACTTAAACTAAAGTTAGAGTGCGAAAACTAATGTGTCTTCGGACGACGACGCCAACATCATACCAATATACGACCACAAAAATTTTTTTGCGGTCGTATAAAAAATTAGCCATTCAAACATTTTTATTTCATCCTGTTTTAACCTCTTTTGTTTTTGAAATTAAAGCATACAAAGCTTGAGACATTCCAGACAATTCAGTGTTCCAGCTTGATCGTTTCCACAGGGCAGTCCACCCACCCTTTCCCGACTGCCGCCCTGCCCTTTTTGGCATGTCCATGCCTTTATTGTCGTAATATTTTGATGAACATACCATAATTCTACTGGTCTTCATGTTTCTGACAAGTTTATGACCCTCAGCTAATTAACATTAACAGCAGGTGTTATAAGTTATAAGCTTATTGCCATCGGATGGGTCACTAATTCGTAAATTAAACATAATAATTGATCCTTATAATTATTTTTTTTAATTGAATTGACAATATTAGGAAAGCCCTGGTGGATCAAGGGCAAAGAATCTAGCTATAACACATGAACAGCTGCACACAAACATGATTCACACCTGTGTGCACATTTTTGTGTACTACAAATGCAAGATTAACATTGTTGGTTTGTTGATATTTTTTTTTTGCTTTAATATTGTGTTCCTTATCATTTGCCTACTGGAATATTCTAACAAAAATTTTAATACTGTCTAGACAAACTAAATCATATATTGCTTTAACTATTTAGTTGCAAAACAGTTGGAAAATCTAATATGAAAGACAAAATTCAAAAAAATATAAATATTAATCAGTGATGTCCAACAGACTGATGTCTTATGAACCTCAGGAGGATGTAATTTTAATAATACTTTTTGAATTTAGAGTTAAAAAAAGTGTATTTATCATATCTTATCTTGAGCCTATTTTTTGCAATAATTAGGAACTGTTTGTTAATCCCCATTATGAGTTCATTTCAATGAAATAACAATTAAATATTGTTATTTTAAAAAAATTTCATAATCATGAACCTACATAAAGTAGGTTAAAAAAAGTAACCAATAAATATATTATCCAATCATTGAATTTTTAGCCAATTTACAGGGCCAAATAGGTATCAAATTGTGCATAGTCCTCACTTAAAAATGCAAACAAACAAACCTGGGCACCTAAAAATTATTTAAAACATGGCTGGACCTAGACTAATATTCACTTTTGTTCACGCCTGAAAATGATTTAAAAATAAATGGGGAATGTGTCCATGGGACACACATGATGCCCCCGCTTGCATATCATATAAAGTTATAAAGAGACATAACTGACAACGGTAAAAGTGACACTACCCAAATTTGTACTTGATCTGAGTTTTGTGGTAATAAGTATTGTGTATAAGTTTCATAACATTAGATTGAGGCAAACTTAAGTTAGAGAACGGAAACGAATAATTCACCAATTTTTCCATTTGTAAAGGGGCATAACTCTAGAACATGTACAGTAAAAGTGACACCACCAAAATTCAAACTTGATCTGTGTTTTGTGGTAATAAGCATTGTGTATAAGTTTCATAACATTTCGTTGAGGCAAACTAAAGTTAGAGAACGGAAACGAAAAATTCAACAATTTTTCCATTTGTAAAGGGCATAACTCTAGAGCGGTTAAAGTGATGCCACCAAAATTCAAACTTGATCTGTGTTTTGTGGTAATAAGCATTGTGTATAAGTTTCATAACATTTGGTTGAGGTAAACTAAAGTTAGAGAACGGAAACCAACTTTGGGACGTACGGACAAGGGTAAAACTTAATGCCCCCTCTGCTACAGTGGGAGCATAAAAAAAGTTTTTCACCTGATTATAGTCCATTCATTGATACTTTAAATAGATTGACAATAATTGTTCAGATATCTACTGTCACTCTTTTGTCCATTTCAATCAATACTGTAACAGTTCAATACAATTACAACACCAGGGGACTTCTTTACTAAATATATATATAGCAACTTTGTAGGTTTTTACATAATAATAAATATGTACATGAACTCCATTTAATGACCATACATATACATATATAATCTATTGACATATCATATGGCTTTTATTTTCAAAACTTCTCTTTTTCACATACTTCTTACATATTTCTTCCTCTTTAATTTTTACTCATCTTTAGAATTTTGCTAGATATGGTTTAAAATGTATCTGTTTAATAAACTGAGGTTTAAAGAACAATGAAAGTTGATATTGACTATGAGATATTAAAAATTCAATGAGGTCGTGATTCATACTTCTTTTCTGTTTTAATAATACAATTATGATGTTATAAAACATGGAAATCAACTTGATTTCTTAATAGGGTATTGAAAGTATTATATAAACATTTTTTTTGAGATTTTGAGAAAAGATAATTTAAACTTGAGGTCAACATTATCAATAAAACCACGTGGCCCATGTGATATCACAAGATTTGAACTAGTTTCCAATCTTGCATTATATGTCTCTGATTTTACAACCTTCTGTAAAAACAGAAAATGTAATGCATTGCACACCAATATCCTGGAAAGTTGTTTTTGAATTTCTGAAACATAAACTGCATTTAAATTTTATTATTCTAGGTCCAGTCATGTCTTAAAACTTTTTAACATGCACTTAGAGCAAATTTTGTGTTATACACACAGCCATATTTTTCATAATAAAAATTTATATAATAAATATTTTCCTGATAAAATAGTCAATTGTATGAATGTTGTCTTCTCATGTAACACCTGTCTCATATCACTGTAGAAAAAAAATAGCCTTTAATACCAGCATATATGCAATGATGTGTTGAAATCCTGTCAACTACTTTATCAATTCCGTGGATAAAGCAGTGAGATTACATAAATATTTGGGTCCCCCTTTTTTCATGGGTCAAAGTCCAGCTGGAAATGATCTTTTTTACTGCGCCTTTGGATTGTTTGAGAACTTGTTCATGACTTGAAAGTACAAACTTTACCTTATATTTATCCCAAACGTTTTTGATGCAAGTGCTCGCTGACACAATAGAAGAATCTGGACCGACTTATGCATGTTGTTACAGAAGAAATCTAGATTTCGTCGTGTGCAGGTTTGTTTACAACAGGAAGTTTGAGTACGCCGAATCGATTCTATTGTTACGTAACTTCCTTTCCATTCGGAATTTGTTATTTGACGTTTTGGCGGGAAATCTTGGAAAATTTACGTTGGGAAATTAACCTGGAACATTGTCCCACTCTTGTTTAATCTTCTTAGACAATTTCGACTTTATTTTTATAAAATGTACTCTAAAAACAAACAATAACAGCCTTTCATACGATGATATAGAAGCAGTAGTTTTGACAATAAAACATTTCCTATCTCAGTCTTGGACTATGTATCTATTATACTATTTTTAGTATAATAGTCCCAGACTCCCAGTCTCAGTTGAGAAACAAATCACATATGGTTCTGATAAGATCATACAAAACAACTGTAGTTCAATAATACAGTATAATACAAGTCGGGCGGGACAAGGTCAGTACAATTATGCCATCAGACTTGGATCTTGTGGAACATGACAATACAAAAAAATACTACCAAAATGAAATAAAACTATGTGAAATTTTGGTACTTTAAAAAGAAAATGTGTAGATTTTTTAACTATAAATGATATGTAACAACTCTCTAACTCTATCATGTCTTTTTAATGTTTGTGTATAATGTATTATTTTGTTTTTCTTGTTCTACAGACATTCATTTAGCGTGAGTTTAATTACATGTTGAAAAATTGTAATATTTGAAATACACAAAATGTACTTGTTCTGTATGTTTTTTGTGGGGGCCTCAAGGTAGATTAGTGACTGGTGCTAATTGAGTCACCCTCTTTAAATAAAGTCACTATTATTATCATTTTCATGTTAAAATAGGTTCTCTAGAAAATGAAATAGATAAAATGAAGCTAAATCCTGAAAAATTCGAAGTGATCGCTGAACTAAAGACAAAAATCTGAAATTCAATTTAGAAGGTATTGAAAAAGAATGTGGAAATGATGTAAAACTTCTAGGAGCAACTATAAACTTTTGAACTAAATGTCCAATTAACATGTCTCTATATGATATATGTAACAAGGTGTCCAAACAGTTAAATCAAAGACAGATAAGAGGGGGTGGACAGGGGTAAGGGATGATTTGAATGAGGGGGCGGGAAGCAGGAACCGGGGGAAGAGAGGGATTAAAAATAGGGATATTCCGGGGAAAAAAGCACCGATATTTTTATTTGAGTAAGGGGTAGTGAAGTTGGAGTAGGTGAAGGAATTGGAAGTATATAAGGGGATGGAAGTGGGAGTTGAGGGATAGAGAAGTGGGAATCATTGACCCCTTGTCCACCCCTCATATAATACAATGGTTCTGTTTAACTATACTATTGTCTAAAAAGAATGGAAAAAAAAAACATATTATTTTAAGTTGGAAAATTAACAATATACTATTCTTTTATAATTTCCAACTTTACTGATTACTGCCCACTATTTGGAAACTTTTTGGTAGGTAAATAAAAAAAAAAGATTGGAAAAAGTCAAGAGAGTTCTGTTAGATTTATCTATTAAGAATATAATCTGTAAAAAATAGAAGAGTATCGAGATAACTGGCTATTGAAATTTTCAAAATTATTAATAAACTTATAAGAATCATTTATCTACATGCATCATTAAATCCACATTAAGGAAAACTCTTATTCTTTTACGTACCAGAATACAACAGAACTTCCGGCACAAGTCAGATCAACATCATATGACTTACAAGTAAGGTATACGGGTGCTAAAGTTTGGAATGAGCTGCCAGATGAGATTTGTAAACAATCATCGTTAAATCAATTGAAAAACGTAATACATTCTTTTGTATGCCATCTCATGGCAATCAGTCAAGCCAATGTTTGCCTAAAAACAGTTAATTCTCGTTTCATTTTCAAGACCAATTCACGGCTTAGTTTTATGCTTTGTTTCAGCATGACAAATTTCACTAATAGAAAATTTGCAATTGTTTGCTTATTATTGTTATTTAACTAAACTCTTTGCGTTTTGTTATCATGTTGCAAGCCCCATTGCCTTTGCCTGGAACCTATATGTAAATGTAAAATCATTAATTAGTCTTAGCTTTTCTCATATGCACATGCTTCGATATATGTGTTTAAACAGCTTGAATGAACTTTTGTGTTTTATATTTGCATTTATATGTTTGTATTGTTTGATCTCCTTTTTTGCTGTCGGTTTAAAAGCTCTTCAGAGCTTATATAGAAATAAGAAGATGTGGTATGATTACCAACGAGATAAATATCCACTAGAGTTGAAATGATGTGGATGAAAGCAATTATAATATTCATTCAACAATGAGCAAAACTGATACAGTTGTAAGCAATTGAATGCCCCGACATAACAATTGTGAAAAAAGTATAAGCGGTTGTGCTGCTTTCTACACGAATGCATCCTTATTGCGACACTCTTTCGACTTGCTAACGACGGTAAGTTTTGTAACTGAATATGGTAGTTAGATATGTCTTCTATTTCATGTAAGATGCACTGAATTGTTTCATCGAGTGTAAAATTCATTTGTCCGATTGCATGTAAAAGCTGAGTTTCACAGGCAAACTGTTTTTCAACTTAACTGTGTGCTTGAACAATTTAACATAGATTTGGTCGAATAATTTTAATATCTCCACTTTCTTAATGATTTTTCTGGCATAAATTATTCGGTCTTGAATGACAGTTCTGTTATTTTTTATTTAATTTCATGTCATCTGAATATGATAGGTAGGTCACAAGCACACTATGTAACGGATAATATTTAGTGTAAAGTTATGTTTTATTTCTACTTATATTTATTAGTTTACATTGAATCAGTCACGGACGCCACTCTTTATTATGGTTTCTACTGCCGGATAGGTGACAAAATAAAGATATTTTGTGATATTAAGATGCCTATATATTAGATTTGTATAAAACATACAGCCTTTTAAATTTGTGTCTATCTTTGCTGATAAGCTTTTGTAATTTTGTAAGACTTGTGGCATGCATTGCCTGATATACAAGGTGGTGCAGCTTATTTAATAAACATTTCATTTACTTTCCGTGGAATATATTCATAAGTACAAGATTGCTTATGACGTCTGACCGCTTTTGTTTTTGGAACTTGCTGAGCACCATATACAATGACCAAAATGCAATCTCGAGGGAAATCTTTAAACGATTAACATTGAATTAATTGGTGATTTTATGTCATAAGTAATATTTCAGTTCAGACACTTTGCATGTTTTACGGCCATTTCAGTTCATCTTACTTGTGAAACTGACATGGAGTCAGTGACCTTCCCAATTTGACGTAACTGAGTATTTATACATCCATGACAGCCAAACGCACGGTTTGTAACGCTTTGAGGAATTGGTGTAAAGACTCTCATATACCTACGGCATACTTTGAAATATATTAGGACTTATCAAAGTTCTCCTTTAGTCGATAATATCAGAAAGTAGTATCTTTGTCTTTTGTTATTTGGTCATTTTTGTTGTCTGATTATTCTCATTTACTTGATACCCTCGTTTCCTTTTGTTCATATCAACTATACAGTCTATACAGATAGACACCTCAGGGGTTAATTGTGATAGAGAATATGGTAATTGGACGTCTCCCGTACGACAATACGACGCCTGTTGAAGAGGGGCAGGGTGGCATTTGTCATTGTTGTGTATATTAATACGCAGTCACATCCATTGATGGGTCACCAGGGGGGTCTATTTAAGGTCGAAATGGCTTACCCTGGCCAACATAAAAACTTTGTGCAATCCAAATTTCCCCGCCCAATATTTCGGCCGACCCAGTTTCACTGCAGAACATACCGACCTGATTAGTTATTTAATTGCTATGCCTGAGTACACCTCTCACTGGAAGTCAAGCAAACAACAATACACACTACAGAGTATTAACCACTTGCATTACCCAAAGCGTATATCAAAATATCTAATATACGCGAATTATGTAGATTTTGTAGAAGCTCACTTTTGAGTATTTTTATTATTTTTTTTTTTTTGGTGTGTGCACGGTCAAAAATGCCCTTCTCAAGCTACACTGTATATCATTGTGGGAAACTCGAAATACATGCATGAAGCTCTTGTATTAAGAATTTTAATACAGATTGAAATAAGTTTTGAAAATGACCGGTTGTTTATCAAATGCAAGTGAATTTTATCTATCTCTTTCATGTATAACATTTGATTCATTGCATACATAATTTAATGTTAAAATAAGTCACAACATCAATTGGATTTAGTTAGGTTTCATTAATTTTACATGTGCTTTTACCTCAAAGACATATTCAGTGTAGACTTCCTGAGATAGATCATCACACATAAGGATTTACTGCTATTACAAGAGAAAGGTGCAAACTGTCGTATGTTTATCATATGTACAGATGTGCTAAACTGATTTCACATGAATGTAACGTTAGAGACATAACAATGTGATTCATGGACGCAGACATATACAATATATGCACATTGTCGGAAAATATAAGATTTATTCGTATGAGCTTTAGAAACAGGACGAAAAGCGAGGCTCGCCGAGCTTTTCTCCTGTTTCGTAGCGAGTACAAATAAATTTTATATTTTCCGACAATGTACATATATTGTTTTTATCCTGAAATTTACACCCAACACTTGAAACTTTAATTGTAAAAATATAAATCATTGTCTCTAAGTTTTCAAAGAAATCGACATAGTTTAAACGCGGACCGCGAAGAGGACCCCAAAATGAACTTGTACGCAAAAAGAAATATCCACATTACCGCTTGCTCAACATGGAAGCGGGGTAACAGGAGACTTTATTTGTACAAGTACAGATAATGTAAAAAATTATTTGTTTACCTGTTATTTGTACAATAGTTAGCTGATTGCAGGATAAAATGAATTAAACGCTGAAACGATATGTTTTTTATGTCCATTGTTTTTTTTTGTTTTAAAGGAAAAATGGAAACAAGTTCAAAAGTTCCCGTGTAATAAAGGTCTATTTCATCCCTTCATTGTTTACTGATTTCCTAATGTCATACTAAATACACTTGACAGAAATGCGAAATATTTTTTTAATGTAAACTTTATTTTATAAAGAAATGAAAATTCAAAGTGTCCCACTTGAAACTTAAATATGACTTGGCTACATTCATT
Source organism: Mytilus californianus (assembly GCF_021869535.1). Lineage (NCBI taxonomy): Eukaryota > Metazoa > Mollusca > Bivalvia > Mytilida > Mytilidae > Mytilus > Mytilus californianus. The sequence continues at coordinate 27,681,155 of NW_026262690.1, read as the reverse complement.
GTCATTTTACGCAGTGTTTGTCAGATCCCTTATTACGATATACTAATCAGATAAATCCATTTATGCATAGATGAAATTCCCACATAGACTTCCATATGACTGTTCATTCCGCAAAAAGTCAATATCTATATCTAATATACTGTAGAAATTTATCTTGTAATCAATTTGCTATTATTCTGTCTATTCAAAATATATTACATATTTACATGCCTGCTCGACGTTTCCCATGAACACAATTTGTCATTTTTCACAGGACATACGAGGTATGTAAGACTTGTTTAAATGAAAATATTTATGTATTACTTATAGATGCTTTTCTTATTGTACAGTTATATCATCTGTTTCCTTAGTGCATGATTTACGCATTAGTTTTATTATCAGGCATGTTTCATTTTGACCTTTATATTTTCAATATATGTTCGAGAAAGAACTTAAATTTGGATAGAGTATAGAAGATTTCTGTTCATTCACAAGTTAGAAAACGTATCATAATCACTGTACCATTCACTTACTTTTTACCACACTCTTATGACTTCGACATAACCATTTTAACGATAATGTAAATTACGCAAAGGCGTCACAACTTACATTCTTGGAAGTTCATAGGTTCATCGGAGAGTGAACACATATAAAAATGACACATGGTCATATAAGGTAAAATAACTGTCAATCATTCGAAACACAACCACTGGAAGATAAACATATACGATATATAGTAAAACAACGTAAGTTATTATTTACTAACTAGATACGGGAAAATTTTTCTTTTTTTTTATGAAAAACGGCGGGAAAGAATTTTGCTAACTTTTTGAGCTTCTTACTCGAAAAATTGGCAACCTTTTATTTATCGGGCATCGTGAATGTCCTTGAATATAAACATGTTCAAAGTAAAACTGCGTATAACATGATTTTGTTTTATAATGTTTTTCTTTTTGGCATACCTTTTGACGACGATGGAAGACCCTTTCATTAAAAGTCATGGAAGAAATTAAAGCACTATGTCAACAAACAAAACGAGAAGAAAGAGCAAAACTTTGTACCAAATAATAATTATACACAAAGAGAGAGGTTCTGTATATTATATTTATTCATAGATAATATGTTAAAAGATTTATTTAAGAATAATACTAGTAGTACAAAAACTCAGGATCTTTCTCATATTTAGTTATAGTATTCAACTGCATGTTCATTCTCATGTATATCAACGATATGAGCGTTGGTATGTTCTTGTTGCATACTAGTATCTAAATCATCTACAAACATAGTAATATACATATATTTTGTTTTTCATTTACAACATAAAAAAAACTTTTTATGTGTTATGTATTTTTAAAGATGTACACATCTACGAACAAACATTGTTATCTTACTTTGAAGGTTGTAATGATAGTAAGATATTTGACATACTTGATATAGCCCTTAGGATAACTAACATACTATTATTATGCATGGCCTTGAGTGACATCTCTTTGTAAAATATTAAACATATTCAAAATGAGAAATTTATGAAACCAAGGCGTATTTTTTTTAAAGAAAGGTCCTTTGGGTCGTTGAGGGTTAATAGGTAAAATTATTTGTATTTGTTGAGGAAAAATACAGAAGGTATATTCTATATGTACTAGTAGGACAATTCCAGAATATATAAACTATATAGTATTTTGAATATGTTGTGTATTCAGTGGAGCATATTTTTATTCTTTTAACTGTCAAAGTTTTGATACTGATTTATTGCTTTTCTCATAAGATGTTGTTATTCATGTTTACACATGATTGAACATAGTTTTCTATATCCTTGCCAACTATTTCTATACTACATGTATACTATAAATCGGAAGTGCTTCGCCTGTCAATATCCGGAACATGACAAATGATAAACCGTAGTAAATATATTATTTACGACGAAAAGTACATACAATGTATTTGGATTCGTGCTTAAAAGAGATTGCAATTCAGCAATATATCATAAGCCAACAACATCTAGAGGTTTTCAGTAATAAACAAGAGAGAGAAAGAGAGAGTCGAAAAATACCAAAGAGACATTCAAACTCATAAGTCGAAAATAAACTGACCAAGACAAGTGTTTTGTGTCTTTAAATCTATCCAAGAGTCGTATAATGTTCACCACTTTCTAATACTGCCCAATAACCTACATACACAGTTAACTGAAGTACTTTCATTATAATATTCAGAAATAAATGTGAACTTCAGAAATAAATGTGAATATGTATGATGACTGTTTACTTTCTCTGCAATCTTTATAAACCTCTATAAGACCACCAGTGCATTGAGGCCTTTTATCATGCAGAGAATACAAAATTTAAAAAACAATCTCAAATAATCATTTTCACCTGTGTGTAAAATTATTTCATATTTTTCTACACTTGATTCATCCCTCAGCTTGGGAAAAAATGTTCAGTAGATGCTGTATTTTTTGTCCAATAACAGTGTTCAGATGCATTGCTAAGTAAGGTATACAAAAGAGAAACCTTGTTCCCGGAAAGTAAATACTACCGTTCCACCTAAATCCGTTCGAAAAGTCACACCCTCTCTGCAATTTAAAGAACTCTTGCAACAACTTTTAATAGTCCGTAGGCGGCCTGTTGCAACGCAAAAAGTATGCCTTGGACTTGTCCTAACCGTTAAACTCCGGGTTTCTGAGCTAGTCGAAAACAAGTTTCGATATTTTTTTTTTTTTTTCAAAATCAGATTTTCGTTTGAATGATTCATACATATTAATAAAGATGGGAACACTCCGTCCAATTGTTCTAACGGTAATTTCACTAATTGATTAAGCATAGTAAATATTGGTTGAGCTTAACATTACACTCATCATTATTAGACCGCACTGAAGTAGGTGCATTGTTAATTTTTCCAAATTCAATAATGAATAATGAACCCGTTAACAATATGTTTCTGTACAATACGCTTGACATCTCACCAGACGTAAATGTTATTGTTTGTTTTTGTTTTGCTTGTTTTGTTTTTGTTGTTGCATTTATATATTCTTAATTTTAACGAAATAAATTTGTAAGATTAGAAAAATTCAAGACATACAAAGGTTGGCATTGCATTCATTTGTTATTAATTGCCTTTCGTATTGTTTTTTTTTATGTTTTGTTTTGTGTTTGTTTGTTGTGTTTATTCTTGAACTGTACACATATTGGTTTAAGCTAATCTTGAATATCCCAGCTCCCGATATCCCCCCTTTCGATTGCTAAGCAAACAACTGTTTCAGTCAATGAATAAAACTTGATAGAAGCTGGACATTTCATGCAATAGTTTTTTTTTTTAAATTATATTCATTTTATAGAAATATGGTCACTTGGTCTGTTTTCGACCGGCAGTAAACCCCTTGCAAATGTAGGGCGTCCGTTTTGGTTGTGCGGTATGTATAAATTCGAAGCCACACCCGGCCAGAATGGTGACGTTAGACCCGATGCTTCATGTAGAGCGAGTGACACGCTTTCTGCACGTTAAGAACCCTTGCAACAAGTCTTTGAGGGTCCATAGGTGGCCTGTTGCAAGGCTAAATTTCAGTCCCAATCCAATTTATCATAATTTTTTATGCATGTTCAAATTTCCCATCCGTCATCCCGATTGATCGCATTTACAGGTCCTACTTATTGCAGTATTTGTTCTCGTCCTGAACATGCATGGAATATACCATTGAACTTTAACTGCCAGCGATCAACCAATAATTTTATCTTATTAATATTCTCATTGTAACGACAAAGACAGGGCATTTACTTTCAATTATATTCTAAGTATTGCTGCAGTGTTATCTGAACTTGGAAGATTTCCAATATATTTTAATATTATAAAAGGAATGTTATTGTACTGGTATAGATTAGAGAATTTAGGTCATAATTTTCCTCTATTAAAAGAGGCATATACACAATCAAAGACACTACATCACATGAATATAACATCATGGTATGGTTCAATAAATGTTGTTTTTAAAATACTTGGTATTGACTATACAAATGCCATAAATGCTCCATTTTGTGAATCCTTATACAAATTTAAGAAATATATACAAACCAAGCTATCAATATTGTTTATTAGCTGTTGGAAAAAACAAATAGATAAATTTTCAGACAGTAAACTGAAAACCTACCTTTTATATAAAACAAATTTTGGTTTTGAAAAATATCTAACATTGATCAAGAATTTTGAACTTAGAAGAAGTTTTACTAAATTACGTGTATCTTCTCATAGATTACAAATAGAATTAGGTAGATATCAGGGTATTCCCCGAATTAACAGAATATGTAATAAATGTTCTTCCAATACTGTCGAAGATGAGGCTCATTTTCTATTTGATTGTAACAAATTTGAGGATGATAGAAATTGTATGTTAGCTAGTATTGCACAATATAATTCTTATTTTAATCATATGAACAGTCAAAGCAAAATTATCTGGTTATTTAGTGTAGAAAATGTTGAGTTACTTAAAATAATATGTAATTTTATATACAAACATCTTCCTTAGTGAAGATTAGTTAAAGGAAATCTATGTGTGTATATACATTTGATTGGACATAGAAAATTATATTCATCTGAATATCACAAACATACTAGCCGATTAAAAAAAAATAATTGTTAAGATATATTATTTATTCAAATGTTCTCTTATATCCTTGAGGCATCGTCCCCTGGTATCAACTGCATTCAAGTTACCTATGATGCTTCCTTGTTTGCTTTTGATACAGGTAGGAAAGAGACATTTACACACATTTTACATGCCTATGGCCCATAAGGTATCGCCCCCTGGTGTCAGCTGCCTTTAGGAAACCATAATGCTTTCCTATTTGCTGCTGACACAGGATGAGTCATGGACATGTTTAATTTCTACTTTCTTTTTGGCTAATTATTATATATTTAATTGATCCAACTTTTTGTGTACTATACATATGTGGATATCTATTTTTCTTTTTTTCTTTTTGGGCTGCTTGTTTGTTATCTATATCAACCACACTTGCAATAAAATGCATTAGTATTAAAAAAAACAACATACTATAGATTCTTTATCTACGTATTCTTTAAGAACTTAAATAGTTCTCGTTTAACTTTTTTTTTTTTTATCTCATTGTTTGTATTGTATTATGAAAAAATTATTGATGTTGTAATGTTTATGCCCTTTGGGGCCCATAATTGGAAATAAAATATCTTATCTTATCTTATCTAAGTATGAGGGTAAACTTTGAAATGGTTGTAAATAACTTCATCATGTTTTCCTGTTTCTCATATGGGGTAAATGCAAACAGATTCGATATCATATAGGTCTATTCATTAACATTTAATCAACCACCCACTCAACAATATTACGCCTACAACGTTTCGCTATTCAATGACATATGTTTTCATGCTCCAATTGATTGATGTATTCCCTAAATGCTAATAAATATTATTTCCATATCAGTACATCAATGTGAAAAATAATATTCGGATCGAGTCATTCACTATAATTGTACTTTCTCACATAGTATCTTATCATTTCAACTTGGATTTAAATTTATATTTAAAATGATGTTAACTTCTTTTTTTTTTCAGGTGAAACAACAAGATGGCGATTGGATGTGGAGCTAGTATAGTGAAGATTATCTTATTTGTTGTTAATTTTATATTCTTTGTAAGTAATTGTTGATCAAATTGGTCATAAAACTGTGTACTACGTATTTAAAATTAAAAAAGAAAGATAACGTAATCCATTTAGTTTTCCAGTCAGTACACGAAAGTACATGTGTCTTATCTATGGTGTATTTAGCAAATTAGACTATCCAGCAATAGTAAGTTGGCTTCATATAAAAAATTATATCAAATTTGACACCTCTTAGCTCAATTTAAGAAAAAAAAAAACCAAATGCTAAATGATTCATTTGGACTATTTTTTTCAAATTGCTTTATGAGTTGTGATAGTCTATAGAATATCCCTTAACCATTTTCCAATAAACATATTTGTATCTATCAAGTTTAAAGTTATCCAGCGACACAAAATGCTGTTGACAAATTTTTTTTGGCATCATTGCTGATTATACACGTGTGGGAAAATTTTGCCATCAAGATAAATTTTGACCAATGAATTAAGAGGTTGGGCCAAATTTATGTTGACGTGGCTACGTATTTATACATCCCACGATCTCAAAAGATAGTAGTGCAGGTAAATGTATCTAAAGAAAAACCATAACTGATGGACACATTCAGAAACGAAAACTGCAACTTCTTTATGTTGATGCCATTTGGATGAAGCACATTTAGTTCTTTTTTCCAGAATCCTTGTGTGTGTGTGTGTGTGTGTGCTGTAATGAATAATTAGACACTTCTATTTTCAGTTTTTGGGAATTCTAGCTGTAGCATTAGGTATAACTGCAATAGTAAAGAACAGTGCTTTAGAAGTACTAACTCAATTTGGCGATGCGGAGAACTACGATGTGACGTCATTATTGAGAACAGGCGCCGTTGTGCTGATAGTTGGAGGAGTTTTTGCTTTAATTGTAGGATTTTTAGGATGTTGTGGTGCTTGGAAAATGCACAAATTAATGCTTCAAATAGTAAGATTTTCATATAAGATTTATCCACATAACAAGTCAACTTCGTTCCATTTATTCAGCAACTTGTGATTTAATTTGTTTTACCATACATTTACGTAGCGGTTTTATCTTAAGTTTTTATATTGATTATAAAAATCAGAAGATGTCGTTTGATCCCAATGAGACAACTTTCCACCAGACATCAAATAACATAAAAGTTAACAACTATAGGTCATCGTACGGCCTTCAACAATGAGCAAATCCCCCTAAATAACTAATGTAAAACAATTCAAACGAGGAACAAATATGATATACAGTAACAAACGACAACAACAGAATTACATGCTCCTGACTTGGGACAGGCAGATAGAGCATGTGACGGGGTTAAACATGTTTTCATGGCGACGAACCCTCCCCTAACCTGGGACAGTAGTTTAAAAGTACGACATAAGAACAAACTATAAAAATTAGTTGAAATGGGCTTAACTCAGCAGATCGATAAAAACACATCAAAACCCTAACACAAACACAGAAGACACAAAGTACAGATCTGAGAGTACTCGCAGTTAATTGAAAGCCAGTTGAAAGCCAATAACAACTCATAAAAAATCATGTGTCTAAGACTAATATATCAATCAGTACACATCCAACATCATATGGATTTCGTGTAAAGACGTCATTAACAGTCAGAGAAAAACATGACCTTATGCAATGGCAAAATATCGATATCGACAGAACCGTGAATGTACTTATATAATGACATTTAATTTTGGTTTTAATTTACTAACAACAAAATCAATATTTATACCGATAAAAACAAAATTCAAAGATCTTATTACAGTGTTGAATTGGTAAACTTTTAGAATAAGTTTATTTAAAGGATGGATAATTTTACCCAAATCGTATCTAAATTTACGGGCTAGGTAAATAACATCGCCGTAAAAGTTATAATGATTTTGTGCTATCCCGTTTGTAATAAGGTACAGCCAAATTATTGTGTGTATTCAGCAGATTTCAAATACATAATCTCATAAATGAATAAAAACTTAGAAGAACATTGAGATTAAATCAATATTTAACAGAAATTTGGGATTACATCAATATATTGAAACAAATATTCTTATTTCCGCAGATAGCTGATGGTACTGGACCTCCCTCCAATGTTTTTGTTTCTTTCCATATGCAATTTCATTTAAATCTTTCACAAACTTAAACTGTCAATGTTAACAGTATCACAATAATTCACATGTAGCATTCTTTGTCATGATAATTTCCTTTATTTTAGTATGCTGGTATTATCATCATCATACTGATAATAGAACTGACAGCTGCGATAATTGCAATAGTCTTCACGTCCGATGTAAGTTAATTTTGCATGTATACAAATGATATCAAAATGTACTAAAATGTCTTCTTTATAAAAGTGGAAGGTGTAGTATAATTGTAAATAAGAAATCTATCCACCACAGTCCAAACCCAAATAACGTGAATGTAACAACTATTGATCACAATTCGGCCTTCAACAATTGGCAAAGCCATACCGTATAGGCTTCGATGTGAAAAAATGTCAAATGTTCAAATGAGAAAACCAACGGCCTGATTTATAGTAAATATGATAGACAACAACCAATGAATGATTACAGGATCCGGGCTTCGGACAGACACATTCACAATATGGCAAGGTTAAACATGTTTGAATGCCCTTAACCCTCTGCATAACCTGGGAAAGTGATGTAAGAGCAGAGCATAAGAACAAACTTTAAAAATCAGCTGATAATGTCAATAAGGAAAAAAAAAACAAAAAAAACAACAAATAACATAAATAAAAAAGCCACAAAGTTCCGACCTCTGAGTACTGGCAGTTACTGAAAGCTAGTTCAAAATTTATTAAAACATGTTCTCCCAGACTCTTAGTTCAACAAACTGTACTGTCGAATTTCATGCTTATTATTTTGATATATGACGTATATTACAGTAATTACTGTATGAATGTTATATCACGATCTCATTGTGTGTAAATTATTTCAATTTAAGTATTCTTCCCCCTGATGTTGGTGAGGTTCATGTCGCCTTAAATCAAAGTTACTAGTATATGTGTAATGTTTTATACACTGTTGTTTGTCTTTTCATTCTTTTCCTTTAACTTATTGTGTTGTCTGCCTTCTTTCATCTTAAATGGTTTCAATTAATCCTTGGTATCCTTCACTTTTTTAAATCTTGAGATACAATAAAATTAATCTTTCTTTATCTTATCTATTCAAGGTAACTTCAAAGTTAAAACCAATTCTGTTAGAAAGAATAGATGCCTCTTATGATGGTAAACTGAATACTGGAGACGCATTTACACTTGGTGTCAATTTCGCTCAAGTGAAGGTATGCTTTATTATAACCACTTAGTAGTTACACTTACTTTATTTTGATTATTATATGTTTTGTTTGTTTCAAGATACTAAGGACATATGATTAGATTGCTGAAATATTGAACCTATATTTCCGAATTCGGTAGAGGAGTAAGACTCGAGAGACAGCTGTTAAACCTAGAAACCAGTGTTTCAATATGGCATTTTTTATATGTTACAATTAGCTTGTAAATACTCAAGTTCAATATATTTTTAGTCCCGATTTAAATTTGATACACAAAAACGTTGTATACCGTAGGCTCTTCAATCTTTTCGGTCTGAGTGGATCTAATGAAAATTTTTCTAGCAAACACGTACTCGTATGCATTTGAATCAATAAGAGTGGTGGAATTATATTGATACCATTTAGCATTAAGTCTTAAATCACTGAATATACATTAATGTCAATTCGTGACATCCCCCTCTTAGAGTCCAATGGTTTATATCATGTTTTAACATTTAAAAGATAAACTATATTATAAATACCGTGATAGAATCGTATAACATTGCGCAAAAAGTTAATAAAAAGTAAAAGAAAAAGTAACCATATATAAAAGAACCAACTAAAACCTAATTCATGCATACGATTTCAGTTTGATTGCTGTGGAGTAAATAACTATACAGATTTTGATGGAGCCACAAAGTGGAACAAGACCTTAAGTGATGGTGGTACCGCACGCATACCTGTAACATGCTGTAAAATTACCAACAAGGATTCTTTTTACGACAATCCATCTTCTGCTGAATTTGATAAAGATTGCCAAAAAACACCAACTAATGTGAATTCTAACTGGGAAAAGGTATGCATATATTTGCAAGCAAAAACAAAAATTAAAAAAATTATAAATTAAAAATCAAAAGATAAAATCAAATAACAAATTAATTAACAGAATAAGTTGCAAAGTACTCTTAACATATTGAAATTGATTTGAAATAGACAACCTTGAATTTGCATCAGACCAAGATTACAACCATTTACACAGACCTTAAAAATGTATGCATTTTGAAACTCTCCCTATTTATACATTTATTTATTCTATTTGTAGATATGTCTTTAAATCTGTTGAATTTTTAAATATAAATGTTTCCCAATAATTGCTTATGGATTTCATTGTAATAGCTATATATTGCAGGGTTGCTATAGTTCTATTTATGACTATGCTAAAGATAATGCTGCATTAGTTATCGGAGTTGGAATCACTATTGTCATAGTTCAGGTATGTGTAGTTCACTCAAATTTAATTATTTTCATTTTCATTCATCTGTCAAATGGATAGAATTAAGTTGGCATAATGTATATTAAAAACTTTAAAAACCTTTAAGACCCTTAATTGGCAAAATCTTTAATGAAAAGTGAGGACTTTATTAAAAGGGACAACTTCAATCTTCTAAGGTCAAATTTTAAAGGAGTATGAAAGTTAGTAAAAAAAGGTAATGAACGATTTTAGTTGTTTTATACTGTCGGTGGGTCTATATTGTTCACGGAGCGACTTTATAGTGGTTTGATTGAAAATTTTGTCCGAATATAGTTTCCGATACAGAATAAATGCGATATAAATAGCAATAGTCATTGATAAAATTGTAAATGATATAAATTTTCTTCGCAAAACGCCTGTGTATGGAATCACCTACTTAAGGTACGACGCTCTTGGCCAAAAGTTTTAGAAGCCAAGTTTAGGGGCAAAGAAACCAAAAGAGTCTAAATAGAACAGATGAAGCCATCCAAGATTTTGCCTGCCTATCGACATAGTTTTAGCACAATAACACGATTAAATGAATAAATGAAGTGGATATCTACAGTAGAAATGTCGCATTAGAATTATTCCATGTCAGAACTGAAAGCGAATAATTTGAGGTAGATTGATAGATTGATTATTGTTTTATAAATGTTCTGTGGTATATACAGAACTAGAGCAACTTTTACACGAACTTCAATAGATAGGTGTTTATTTTAAACTGTTACTGGCGTAAGATGACAGTTGGATAGGGACAGAAAAATTGCGTACGACAGACCTATGTGCTATTCTAGTTTTTAATATAACGAGGTATACTAAAAATCCTTTTTACTAACGATAATGCTTTTCCGATAATGTAAGGTGTCATCGGGAGTAAAGAAAATGTTAAAAAGTCTTAGACAAACAGATGTAAGAATGTTTTGAAAACGAAGCAAATAAAAACAGAACTCTGAAAACCGATCAACACGAACCACCCAAAAATCTCAGGACTAGTGCAGGTGCTCCGGACCGGGTAAGCAATACCTTCTACATTAGGTAATCTGTCGTTTTGCTAATGGAAAGTAAGGTGACTTTCCATTCGTTAGGTTTAATATATGTCCAATATGCTCCGCTTGGTGATACATTGTATTTTGTCATGTACAAGAATTGTGGACACTTTTGAGGGAGATGACTCAAATTAAGAAATAATTCTTTTGAACTGGGTTTCTAATCTCCTTGACTCATCTGGTGTCCAGTTCGCAAGATAAGACAACTCTCGATATGTGTCGCGATGGTCTATATATGATCATATATGTGCTAATTGATTGTAATCAGTGGGAATCCTTTAACATGTTAACTATCAGCAAGGATTTGTATAGTTTTAAATCCTTGCTATCAGCAAGACACTTGGTTTTAAAGAGAAAGAAAAATTATATTTAAATATGCAATTACTTGGGCTGTAGTAGAAAGAATTCACGACTAACTATGTCAAAAAAGTTCATAGTTTAATTTTCATTTGGCATAATTACAAATCTTTCTTTCAAAAGAATCTTCTTTGTCCTTCTTGATTATGTAAAAAACAATCTGAAAAAAGGTATTTACTATCTGTTTTATACGCCTCTGAAACCGTAAACGATTGACTTTACAATGGTAATTATGAGGTCATAAGTAAAGGTAATTTTTCAGTCCTGAGTTGCAAGTAAATGGCACAAAGTCCCACGCCTGACCGTCACATAATTGATAGGACAAAAATTCACAATGAAATAGTAAAACTGTTTACTATCGTTTGAATATATTAGAGAAACTTAAATTATTGAAGTACTTTCTTTTTATCACATAAATTCATTATACAGCTTGGGATATTGTTCGTTAGAATTGATAAATGAAGACTTATCAAATTTTATTCATGCAAAGGATATATTTCTTGGTACCATAAAGCCAGTCAAGTAATAACAAATTTTCGCAGCCTATTTTCTAAATAATCATTAGATCATTATGAATTCTTTTACCGTGAATTAATTTTGTTTACAAGTTGCATATACTTATAATTATTAATGTTCAAGAAAACACAAACTATTACTATGAAATAAGTTTTTCACATTGTAAATCAGAGACAAACTATCTCTAACCTGACTTTTTTCTGGTACCATCTTCGTGTCCGGGGCTTTTATGTCCTACATTTGAAATGTATCATCTTAATTCAACAAATGGATATATTGGCTTATAAATAAAAAGTTGTGGTATGATGAAAACTTTCCGTCAATTGAAAGAACAAAATACGAGGATGTTATCAACAGTTACTATAGGACACTGTACGTCATTCAACAATGAGTAAACCCAGTTATACATGTTATAAAAAGTTATGTTATAAAATGCCCCGGTATGAAAAAATGAGAAATCATTTAAAAGAGAAAAACAATGGCCTGATTTATGTTCTAACATAGTTAAAAAAACTAAAATCGCAACTAGTTAAAATAGCGGTGGTTTTTTTTTCTAATCTTAAAAAATCCATTTTTCGATTTTGAGACGCTTTTCAGAAGATTTGGGTAAAAAAGACTAAACCTGTGAATTTTAGAAAGTCGATTTGATAAGTTTTGACAATTTTAAGGCTACAATAATTTTAAAGAGGTAAATTTAAAGGCAATCTCACGTTTTTTCTTCTTTTTTTACTAGTGTGAAATACATACAGGTTGGTATAATTCCTATTTTTGGAAATATTTGCCTACTTCGTGTCAATTTTCGCTGTATCTGTATAACCGTTAGATAATGATGTTTATTCTTAACATAAACCCATATTGAAAAGAAAAGATGGGAGTAATATGCAAAAACCAGACACAATACAATTTCATATGAAACTCAGTCATAAATTTCGAAAACATATGCGGTGTGAATCTAAATTTTTCAATAAACTCTTCACATGTGTATCCGGGATCGTTTTCCGTCTTCCTCAGGCAAGTTTAAAAAGCAATTCATATTGATGAAGATAACAAATGTTTTCATATATATTAACCTGCAAAATCGCTAAAAAAGTTCATGAAAAAGCATTATAGGTCTGCTATATACAACTTTTTATACAGCCATTGTATGAGGATTCTTTGAATTTTAGACGGCCCTTTATAGCTTACTGTTCGGTGTGAGCCAAGGCTCCATGTTGAAGACCGTACTGTGACCTATAATGGTTTACTTTTATAAATTTTGACTTGGATGGAAATTTGTCTTATTGGCACTCATACCACATCTTCTTATATCTATAAACAATACATGTCTATCCAAAATAATTTTGTAATCACATGACCCGGTAAGCAGAAAGGCAAAATAGATTTTCAAAAATATTTAATATGCACTCATGTGGGACGATCATTTTTATATAGACACTAATAGGAGGCGAATTGGAACTTAGACGATTAACTGTGAAAAAAGCATAGGATAGCAAATTTACGTACCAAAAATAAGATGTGTGGCATAAACTTAAACAAACCAGAGTTAAGCTCTTTTCTAGAACTTGTCTGTTTTGTATTTTCTTTTATGCACGTTCTGTTAATCTATACTGAGATTCAAAAGGGGGAGGGTTGAGACCTACAAAAGTAAGTTTAACTCGAACACATTTCCATATACATGTACTAGTACCTGTCAAAATTTGGGGACCTCGTAAGTAGTTGTCGTATGTCATATCTTATTTGTTTTCGTTATTTGGAGAATGTTTGTGTTTATAACAGACCTTAAGAAAAATAAGAAGATGTAGTATTATTGTCAATATTAGAAAACAATCCACCAGAGACTGAAAAACGAGGATGTAAGCAAACACCTTTTAAATTCACATTGAACGTATAGAATCTGGGCGATTTAGATCCTGACATTTTTATAAAGGCATGTCTATTGTTGAGTATTGAAGTTGCCCTGTAAGAGCCTGTCTTTTGGAGAAGGCTATATTTTGCTCTCTAGATGTCTAAGTTATTTATGTGCATGGTTGGGTTGCTATCTCATTTACCAGAAGTTCATGACTTCTGCATTTACTTATACCCCACATCTACCTTCGTTCATAGAAAAAGTATGGTCTGATAGAAATGATTACACTGATATTGAAAGGCAAAGTAATATTATTTTTGAAATATCAGAAAACCTGTTGCACATATCAAATGATATGTCAAAGAGAGTGCCCAACTGTTTTTGGATTTATTATTATAATTTAACTGTTGAATAAGTTTTTTTTTTTTATATCATCGGACATTTGAATGTTCTAGATGCACAATTAACATATTGGATAGAAAATAAAAGGATATGGAGTAAATGTACATGGGACAAAATCGCACACAATACATAGAAAACATAGAAAATTATCAATGAACAGGGCTTTTATTCCTGTTCTACATCTTGACAGTTGATGTAGGGTCTTCAACAATGAACGAATCATTCCAATATTTCAACATTCAAAATTTTAGTTAAATCTATCGTGCACACTAGACATGCTAGACGGGGCTATATATGTTCATGTATAAACATCCCTGAGTACAGAAGTTGACGGAGTTATACGTTAAGTGTACATTAAACTAGTACTGTCAAATGATATTCAAAATCAGCATGAATGTCGGTCTACATCTTTCATTAATTGAATAGCTGGCAGATGATAAAACAGCGGGTGGTTATTGTTTAAATTCACAGCTTAATATGGTTAAGATAAGAACACAATAAACGATACTTGTACATAGCTTTTTCCTTCCAATAGATAAAATATGTATTATACATAATAAGTGTTTACGAGAAAGAAAAACAATTAAATCATTAATGTAACTTTTCCCGAACCCTACAAAACTTAAATAGCAATACACAAATGCTTTTCATTTCAAGTTAATTAATTCATCATCCAACTTTTAGTACAGCATTTCAAATTCACATTGTTTCCTTTGTCATTAGGTGTGTACTGCAAATAAGCTCTTTGTAATTCATTAGCAATTTTCTAATCATACAAAATGTGTTTAAGTTCTATCTATATATCTAAATTATCCGGATAATGTTTAAAATTTCAACAATTTTTAATCGGGACTAAAATTCAATTTAACATTTTCGTCATCATGAATTTATTTTAAACAATAATTGAAAAATGATTAATATTATTATTTTTTTTTAAAGTTTCGACGCTATCTTATATCAAACATTTTCCGTCTTTCCCAATATGGTACGTATAGATATCGGTTTCAGTTCTTTACAATATACGTATACATGAATTGACGTTTGATAACGAAATAATCACCATATTCAAACTTCCAGGGACACCATCAAATGCAAACTAAAATATTTTTTTTTGCACCTTCAGAAAGAAGAATTATACAAAAATAACATGGGACATGGCGAAATAATGTCACTGCAATAATGAATTTTATAGGAATTTTTTACTACACTCGTCATCACTGAATTTGGTTAAGTTATGTAGGAAAAAACGTATCTTTTTATGGGAAATTTTCAAATCATTAGGGACACCACTTTTAAATAACATAAAAAAATTTTTTTTACATCAAAATAAAGATAAATTTAATAACTCTTTCACCTGCCATGGCAATAGTTTATGATTGTAGAAATAAAATGTTGACAAATCATTTTAAAGCAACTGTCATGTTTTTTCCATATACAACAATGTTAAATTTTATCAGTCCAGAAGTGCTCCCTTGTTATTCACTGATAACGTTACCCCCGCTGAGCTGTCCCTGATTCTTGTGTATCGGATGTCAATAACGAGGACAAGAGGGTGGGTTTTGACTATGATACGCGGAGCATATTTATAGTAGATTTAACATAACGATAAATCAAATCAATGAAGACTTTCAAAGAGATGAATTATTATTTTTACCTCTTGGTTCAATTGCTTCCTTGTAAGGAGCAACCTTCTATAATAAAAATCACGCAAGCCTGGAATATCGTATCAACTGGTACTTAATCATTCTATATAGGCGCCGCTGGAATATTGCTTCACAGAAATGGAAAGTTCAAGTTCACAACGTAAAATCAATCTCACTATCTATGTTTACTTAAGGTATTTCTATTGGGTTCCGTAATATGTGAGTTACAACGTATAATGTGATATCAATGAATAGAATACGGACATCAGAAAAAAAATTATGTAAAATTATTGTGGCTACCCTCTTTTAGAAACATTTAACATATTTTACATTTACTTATGGTTAATTTGACTATATTATTTCCTCTTTACAGGTTTTATGTATCTTTTTTGCCTGCTGTTTGATCAGAGCTATGAAGGACCAACTTCAATAAATATGACCAGAACAGATATAAGATCTCAATTAAACCTTCAGCCAGATCTTCAAATTATACCGATAGATATATATGTTTTGTATCATTATGTACTTATGCCTTATTTGTTCACGCCTGTATATGCTGTTATTTCTAATATCTGTGTGACTCTCAAATTCATTGATCTTTCCAAATAAACACGTGTGCACTATTTTTGGGGTTCTTAAACAAATCTTTAAGCTGAAACCCATTTTATAAAAGTTTATTATGTATTTCTATTTGAAGGTAAAGAAAATGTTGCATTTATAATTTCACCCATTGTCCATTTCAAAATTTTACTTTTCTCTTTCCTGAAATGTCCTGTATCAATAGCATAAGGTGCATGTTCTTTAAAATTTGAATTACAACTTGTATCTAAAAGAGGGACGAAAGATACCAGAGGGACAGTCAAACTCACAGATCGAAAACAAACTGACAACGCCATGGCCAAAAATAAAAAGACAAACAGACAAATAATAGTACAGATGACACAACATAGAAAACTAAAGACTAAGCAACACGAACCCCACCAAAAACTGGGGGTGATCTCAGGTGCTCCGGAAGGGTAAGCAGATCCTGCTCTTCATGTGGCACTCGTCGTGTTGCTTATGTTATTACAAATCCGGTAAATAGTCTAATTCGGTAGGTCACATTCGTGAAAAGGGAAGGGTATTGTAGTTACGACATAAGGAACATATCCGATATCATCTGTAAAACGGTTATTCCATAACGGTCAACCAACTCGTGATGGCGTCCGTAAAATGTACGAAGGGATGATTTCAACTTCACCATTTGGAACTCTTGGTTTAATAGCTTCTAACATGTGACCCTATTATAACTGAATGTAAGGATGACTCAAAACTGTACTGCTAGGTTTTGGAAAATAGTATTTTCCTTCAACGAGTAAGAATATTCTTATTTTACCCGAAAACCATACTTCTACCAAATACCAAGCTATGCATGTTTGAATACAAATTACTTTAATTTGATAATACCGATGCTTCAGTTTATAAAGATTCAGAATCTTTGCATAATTGAATCAATCAGCATTATTATCTTCAACATCAACGTGTAGTGCTAAATTACATTTTTGTTTTCATGATATATCTAGATTTGGAGGAAATCTTTTAAACACATTATTTTTTATATTAAGGTCAAGAAGGATTAACCAATTTCTGAATTTTGAACTAATGAGAAAAAACACGTTGGAAATGATTATGCATATCTTTTATAATAGCTTGTTAGTATAATGTTTCAGTTAAAGTATTTTTAAATATCTGTTTTTTTATTACATAACTTCATTGTATTTTATCTGCCTTTTGCAAGTTTCGTAATTTGTTAATAAATGTGAAAAAAGAAGCATCTGATTTCTTCCGTTTCGACCATTTTCTTACCTGAAATCAACCCCGATTTTTGGTGGGTTTCGTGTCTCTCAGTCTTCAGTTCTTAATGTAATATTTGAAGACTGTTGTTGGTCTATTTGTTGTTTTTTGTTTTTTGCCATGGTTTTGTCGGTTTCACCTCGACTTATAAATTTTGACTGTCCCTTTGATATCTTCCGGCTATTATATTATATAATTTAACAGATCGCCTGCTAGGAATGATATTTACTTTAACTTTCATATTAGCAACAACAAAAATATAGTAAAAGAAAGCAAAGAAGACAACGGTCAAACGTTCACAAGTCAAAAGGTCGACATCACAAATCGTCCGATTGCAATAGTATCTTGATGGCTAACCTGAAAGATCAAGAAATGTGACTTGAGTGACAATAAGACAACTATCCACCAGAGAATAACGGACGAGGATGTAAACAGATATAGGGCAATGCAAGGCCTGTATGTCCACTTTCTGTTGTCCGACTTGAATACAATTTTTAGTCTGTCTTTGAATGTGACACTAGATCATATTTTAATTTTTATATATTCTCATGTGAAGATTTTACCCCAAAATAAAAAAAAACAAAAACCCAAAGGGTTGGCGTCGTTAGTTTTTACATAAGTAATATCCGTCAATAGATCAAATCTTTAAAATTCCTCCATACTCAAAAGATATGTCTGTCCCAATTATCTATTTTACCTACACTATACCTATCAACTAAATCTTTAATCTATTTATAGACTTATCCTCGTATATGCACTTCATCAAGTTCCACATTCATACATAGTTTGACTGGCCGAGTTATAAATGGCACAAACATCGTCGACTACATCAAAATGACCGAAATTCGTGCGGAGCTATAAACTTGAAACACAGTTTTAGAATACAAATGGATTCTATTCAGGATTGAGACAATGAGTAAAACGTGAAAAAGAAAGACATTGACTCTATTTCTGAGTGTATGAAGGTTACGAAGACGTAGTAATAATTGAAAATATTTTGGTCGATGGACTACCTATGACAACCAGCTGTTTTCTTCTTGTCGACTTATTTCTTTATTCATATGAGACAGACTTCATACTAGGACTTCCCAGAAATAATGAAAAGAAGCAATATATTATTAACTATACAGCTAATGTTCTCACTGAATAATTCAAACTTTGGCCAGTAAGTCTAATGCTACGATCTGTACGTGTTTATGTGGAATTTTTAGGTTTCAACAAACATTTTACATTTTTGTACATTAACAGTTTTCTAGACTATAGGTATCAAAAAGGATAATTTCGTTCTGAATTTTACCACAATTGCATTGTTAATGAATATATTTACGAAGCATGTTCCATCTAGATGCATTCTATAATTCCGCTATTTATGATAATTGTAATAGTATTTATAAAGCAAACAAATACAAATGAAAATAACTCTATATAAATTTCGTGCGTCCAAATCGCTTTTCTGGATTTACCTTCATCATGAACGCTCATACACAAACATTTGAAACCCAAAGATAGATAAATACCTAAATACGTTACAAACTTTGTGTCCTTTGAAGCTTTCTTTTTGGATTAAAAGAATTTTTGAAAAGGATATAATTAAACTGATATAAATCTTGCGTTTCGTTCTTAGCATTGCTAACAGCTATAGGAAGTACATGGCCCGTACGGTGACCTATAGTTGTTAATTTTTGGTGTCATTTGGTCTCTATGGGAGAATTGTCTCATTGGCAATCATACCACATCTTCTTATTTTTATATGTATGTAGATAACGTATTTTCATTTTAATATGTTATTTACTTATTCTCATCTGTCTGGTCACTGTAAGAAAATAAAAGAGAAAAACAATATTTAAGATTTCTTTGTGTCTTATTTCATGGAACTTGTCTAGACTTGAGATGATTAAAACTCTTCTATTTTTGAAGACGTTGACATGTTGAGATTTGTATTGTTGATTTATGTCAGATTGCTAACTAACTGAAAAAAATCCCACATGTCTTATTATTAATATCTATATATCAGAATTATGATGTAGAAAGAGTTTGGACATTCTGTACATATTATTTTCCTCATTCAAGTCCTCTAAATCGTATCAGTTTCACGTATTCGTTTGTGTGTGCTGATAAGGGGTATGAATGAATCCAATGTACAGTTGTTCTACAATTTCAAATGCAGTTGTTTATACGTGATTCATATCTTGTACATGTAATGTGGAGAGAGCTTTTAAATGATGTGCATGTTGCTGGTTCCTTTTTATATCCTTA
Organism: Mytilus californianus; assembly: GCF_021869535.1. Classification (NCBI taxonomy): domain Eukaryota; kingdom Metazoa; phylum Mollusca; class Bivalvia; order Mytilida; family Mytilidae; genus Mytilus; species Mytilus californianus. The sequence goes on along the minus strand of NW_026262690.1, from coordinate 27,661,092 downwards.
TGAATAAAATATCTTTAAAAGAAGGGGGTAAAACGATTCAAAACTGTTATTCCAACTATGCTGAAACATTTCGCAGTGATAGAATTGAATTGTTTATACTGTTCTTTATGCAACGTATTTTTATTATGTCTGAGTGACAATGGCATTTGATATTAAAAGAAAAACGATAGATCCGTGTTTTTGTTGGACAAAGATTGAAATGTTATGTACAGTGTTATATTGATACCTGCAATTTCCTGTCCACAAGGAGTTTGTGAATATCCTCTCAGCTAAATAAAGAGCACAAATCAAGGAAATCTGATTTCATGATTACATAAACAGTTGGACAAGAGTATTAGCTTGTATTATAAATAATCATGGATTGTAATGAAGAGCTTTTACAATGTGTATAACACTTAAAATCTAAGTAAACAGATGAAACACATCTGCCTTAAATTTGTCTCATTTATCCGGACAGGCGATGGGATTTCTGTACTACAATACAGACATCTTTAATATTATCCATTCTTCAGCAAGCTGATATATCTTCAACAGTGGAAAAGATTGAGACCGGATCGTTACCTTTGGCTTGTGTATATGTGTACATGTGTCGCATTTAGATCTACCACATTGTTCAGGTTAACTGTAAAATTATTATTTGGATTGTTTAATTTCCTACCAGTCTGCAATAATTATTCTGTATTGCAGCCTCCCCCTTCAACCCAGTTTCGTTAGGCAACACTAGAAATTCTGAAATATGCGTTTTGAAATATTTTCAATAAGATGCGAGACAACAAGATAAGTCAGATGTAAACAATAAAGAAGTTGGAAAAAAATAACACCAACAAGTAATTACACTAAACATATACCAACAGATTATCAGACAGAAGCAACTAGGTATTTTGGAGATAACTAGTCAATTAAGTTTGTTTTTAACAAAAAACTGAATTCAAGAAAAGTAAACCAACATTACCCAGAGCCATTGGGACCACTGAAAAAAAAACATGGAAGTTCCACCCTTTCCCAAATATCTACATACAATGATTGGAGACTATATAAACTTCAGTTTTCCAATATCGTCAATAAACGTCATTGGTGGAAACAAAAGAGATTGGAGAAACTCTTTGAATGTTAAAGGGAAAAACCCTCGAAATGTATAATGTAAATAAAAAGACGGTAGATGAAGACTTCTTTGTAAGAAAACGAGAGAATGTTTTGGAAGAAAAAATTGCCCCACATTCTTAGGAGAGAACTACAAGACCCCAAACAAGAACAAGACGGTGATCATAAGAAGAATATACTAAGAGTACAAAAGAGATAGCCACAGATAGATACCTAGATAAACTGGAATCATTTGTGGAAAATGTAGCCATTGATACTTATTATAGGGGTGCCTTGACAACTAACTATTATCATAAACAGAGTGATTATTGCGTTACAGAAAATTGAGGTCAATAATGTCACATTTAATCTTTGTTGTGTTTTATGTGCATTGTTGTTTGTCTTTTGGTCGCTTTTCGTTTTTTTCTCATGGCGTTGTCAGTTTGTTTTCGACTTATAAGTTTGAATGTCCTTTGGTATCTTTCGCCTCTCTTTAAAGAATAAACTTCAGAAAGGACAGTTCAGTTCGAAAGAAAGACTGAAGTATGAGATATTGAATAGACTAATAGGCCCTGAATAAGGTCAGGAGCAAGGACGCCATTTCGTTTACCAAACATTTGTCTTGGAAAAAATGCCTGACTTTTTGGACGACGTCATAGAGTTCGGGGAAACATTGTGAGTCCAGAGTGAGAAGTAATTAAACATTTCAACAATCCTATGGAGGTGTTAAGAACCATCATACGGAGCACATCAAGGTTGTATTCTTTGCCAAAAAAACTATCTCTACCCAGAATTGTGAGACCAAAGATGTCAACAATCGGATTAGAAACAATAAGCGTTGTTTGAGGCTATTAACTTCGCTCTTACACAAGTCTGAGTACAAAACTTTCCAAACACTTTCGTATTAGACACCGATTCCTGGAACAACACTACTGGTACATATTTAAGACAGGTACATGATGGAAAAGAAAATACTTCAAGTCGAGTAAATAAAATGTTAATACTAGCGCAAAGAAAATTCTGCACTACGAGGAAGGAAACATTGGCTACAGCTACTTTCAATACAGACACTACAGGAGAGTAAAGCAATTTATCATAAAGACTGATTTTTATTTTTTGCTTTCACGCTGGATTGAAGAACAGTACTGACACAGTACCATGGGATTACTCTGCAGATGGATAATCACGATTCTAAGACCCTTTACCAGAGTGCATGGATTATCAGTCAACTGCAGAATTAGACCAGCGTCCGTGGGGTTTTTGTATTATGTATTTGTGTAGGAGTCTTCGGTGGCATAGTGGTCAGCGAAGTCTAACTATTTATCACTAGCCTGTCAACACTTAGGTTGTGAGTACAGGTTGCAGGTGCATCCTACAAATCTTAATTGACTAGGATTGTCAGTTTTTCAACCGCATTGAAAATGGCGTTAAACATCAATCAATCAATCATTTGGGTATATTTCACTAGTAAACCAATTTTGATCGGAAACGGTCATTTAGATCTCAACAGCTTTTAAAACCCTCAACAATAAATTCTTTCAGACTTATTGACTTCAGTTAATTTAGTATTGTTCAGACAATTTAATTGCAGTCAATTAAGATCTATTCAGTCTATATTCAGACTGTTCAGTACTTGTAATTTACATGTATATATCTACAACATACTGAATTATCCGAAAAGCTACTGAACAGTACCGAATTGACTACAAGCGGATTTGCTGAACAGTACTTAACTTACCTTAGTAGATAACTCTGAAAATTGACTGAAAGTCTGAACATGACTTAAAATAATTGTTCAGATTTTTCAGATGCTGTTAAAATCAAAATGACCTGTTAAGACTAAAATTCATTTTTGTATTGGTGTATGGGTTTCATTGTGCTGGTGTTTATGTATTCATCATATTTGTGTAATGTATCTTTGTTCGTGTATTTTCATTTTAACGGATTAACTAGATGCAATGTATCTAGATGTTGGATGCATACAATCTTCAAGTGTTTAATTGTAATTGTTATAAAATACATCAAATGACATATATACAAACCTGATTTTGAACAGTATTAAAATATTTTTAGAAATTTACCTGTGACGTCACTTTTGTGGCGTTGACCCAGTCGTGTGAAAGACAGTTCGTGGTTCTGTTGTGCTGTTTTGTGTGCTGTCCTATGTTGTTTTACGTGTTCGTTTTTATTCTGTGGTTAGCATGTCGAAATGTACTTTTGTATTGTTTATTTTTGTATTTCTCTGTCCTGAATGTTTTTGCATTTATTTGTACTGTATTCCTGTCATGTAATGGTGTCATTTTAGTGTTATATTTAACATTGCCATAAAAGTGCGAGGTTTGGCTAGCCACAGGTTCAACCCACCATTTTTTCTTAAAATGTCCTGTACCAAGTTAGGAACATGGCAGTTGTTATCTTATAGTTCGTTTCTGTGTGTGTTGCATTGTCGTTTGTTTTTTGTTCACTTCAGTGTTTCTGTTGTTTCGTTGTTTTCCTCTTGATGTGTTTACCTCGGTTTTAGTTTGTAACCCGGATTTGTTTTTGTCTCAATCGATTTATGACTTTCGAACAGCGGTATACTACTGTTGCCTTTATTTACTAAGGATTTCCACATGTATACAGCTACACAGCTACATTAACGGGTACACATTATTTTTGTATACATATAGGTAAGGCAGCACACTTATGTTACAGGCCAAAAAGCAAAAAGCAATGTCGTTTTTCAAATTGAATGGTATCATTAAAAAGTTAGATAACCGCAAGTTCTGTGCTTATACTAGTTTGTCAAGGTCATCATCGGTTTATCTGATAAACTGCATGTTTCTTGAACTGTGGTTAAAACTGTTGTAAACGACCGAACGGTTGTGATCTACGCAGAGCTAATTTCTGTCAAGCGAAGGCAACATTTTCAGGATTAACAAGAAACCTTACTGATTATAGAAACACGATTACTGTACCAATTTATTTGCACCAGATGTGCATTTAACAATTAATGTCTCTTTAGTGAGCTCTAGGCTAAAATATTTGAAAGTTAAAAATCAAAAACCAAACGTTGAAGAGCTAGCTAAACCAAAATGGACCTAGCTTAAACCGGACAATGAACCAGAGATTTGCATGAGGAATATATTAATGATTGGGATGGTTTTGTTGAAGAATCTGCTATAAAACTTTATAAGTTTAAAATTTGGTCGCCGGGCAAAATTATTATCCTGCCTGGTCAATTTTGGGAAGTCTAACACTCTGATTTCGCAGCTCCAAAGTTTTTAAAACTTTTTAAAGATTTCAATATCTCTCTGAACTGATTTCTCAAACGGTTACCGTAGTATAGCATATGTCTCCATGATCATATGGAATGGTTGGTAAAATAAATGTAAATTATTATGTAGGGATCCATTGATATACAGTTATTTACCATGAAGTTAAAAAACTTTAAAATATAACTAATAATTGTAGTATACCATACTCAGACCTCGTACTATGGAATATGTTTAAACTTTGTGGAATGCATACACCGGGGTCCTTTGACTACAACCGGCACATGACCATCTATAAGTCAGAAACAAGATAAAACCGGTTATAATGTTAGACATGTTGCATCTCGATGTTTCACCCAAGTAGGGTGAAACATATTGAAAACGATTGGCGGAGAAGCAGCTTATACAAAATGCATGTCCTTGATTTGACCTGGCCACGGATCGAATTTACGCTACCACGAAACCACCGAGGCGGTGATACTTTATCGATCAACCAATTTATGATGACGACCATAGTATTTATGAAGTTCTTAATTATCACTTGGGTTGATAAGTTTTCTTCGATTTAAGAGCTATTTTAGTGCAATTATCATAATGAGATTATGGTCTTGAATATGATATTAACTGAGATACGTAAACGCAATCGTTTCGGCAGTTTCTTTTGATTTTTTTTGTTTGGCTACTAAAGAAGTTGACAATATGACGACTAATATCATTGCTAACGTTTAGGATCATATATATACTTTTTGCACTAATTTTAAGAAAGGATTTGATTATGACACTATCTTTTTTTCTATGTGGTATAGTTTTTTTTTTCAATTTTACAGATATTTGAGATGAAAGTATTTTCTAAAAAGGGGTTATTGAGAGAAAGATTATATATAATATATTCAAAAAAAGAAGTTAAAGTGTTTAGCTAGATGTGTTTTCCTTTTTCAAGTAACATATACGTAAATGGTTCTCAAAAATATTGCATGAACTAATGCAGAACTGTAAATGAATATCGGGGGAAATAATATATATAGCGTTTTTACTTTCCGAGATAAAGTCAATTGATTGATGTTTGCAACATAAATAGATTATGACATGTCGGGATTTTTACAGCTGGCTTTGCTCCTTGTTGAAGGAAAATGGTGAACCAAAGTTGCTTTCATTCGTGTCGTTTGATTCTGGTGGCTTGTTGTCTCAAAGGCAACTGAACATTTATGTTTAATGACTAACACAAAGTTTCGGGCTACAGGATCTATATATTCATCCGAGGTATATCTCCTGATCTTTCAATAGAAAAGGGGACATGCAACATATTGCCACACAGTTGCTGTATAGGAGGAATGGGGTAAAATTTGGCCAAGAATTCTCGTCACTTTTAAAGAATTCAAACCGGTTCACTAACAAGACTATTTACCTGTTCACCATTCACCAAGGAAAGCATTCAGCAGATATTTATTTCTTGGATTTTAGGATTGACTACTGTTTGCACTATATTGACTTTTTTCACCACAGCATCCTATAGATTTTACATCAAACAGAATTAATTGACAAGGCATTTTTGCAGGTACTCCATGCAGATTTGTAACAAACAGTTTTTTTTATAATTCAAGCTATGGCCAGTATAAAAGAGGGACGAAAGATACCAGAGGGACAGTCAAACTCATAGATCGAAAATAAACTGACAACGCCATTATTCATAAGTATAAATGACTTGAATATTTTGCATTATTTTGTGAAATTTATTGAAGCAAAATATCGTCTGTTCAGGGGCGATTAGAGCATTTTTTCCTCATTTTAAAAATTTTTTTCTTGCGATGCATCCGAAAAAAGAAGTGTCATAAAATGCTGACTGCAATATAATGGTTATTTTGAAACGTGCTTTTAACGTCTGTAGTACTTACCGCAGAGTCCTTATAACAAATAAACATTCATTGATATCTATGTAAAGGGGGAAATCTCAAAAAGCAAAAAAAAAAAAAAACATCCACAATTAACTTACTATTTTCAAATCAAAATTGATGTAAAAAGTAATTACAGCACCGCTTTATTTTTATACAAAAAAAATAAATCAGTATTCTCCTATTATCAATAAATTAACACGTGCGTTCAAAAAGTTTATTAATTACTTTTATCTCCGCAACAACAAATATATGCATGTTTTTGTCTGCTAACAATACATTTTTTTTAATCGAAATTCACTTAAAATATCAAAATTCTTTTAGGAATCATGAACACACAGATTGAAGTTTTTATTTACTAAAATTCATTTTATATTTTTAAAATGTTCTTTTATATTAATTCAAACAGGCCTTTAGAGTCGAGGCAACACATATGTCAAAAGTTAGAACCACAATTACACACAAACCACGCTGCGTTTCTTTGCTCACTTGACCCAAAGTATCATGTGAGGCATTGGCATCCCTTTTCATCGTCGTCGTTTGTAAACGTTTAACATTTTATTTTTCCTTTGCAAAAACCAGTTTGAGCTATGTTGCGCATTGGAACCAAACGTGACATAAATCCTCATTTGGGAGTACTTTACAAATTTTTGAAATTCGAAATGGCAGCTGGGGGTTAATGTGTTCTGATTGCTTGAAATTTCAAAGGTGTATTAAGGAATTGTTTGACATATTGAAATGGAATATCTAATATAAATCTCTTTACAAAACTGTGGGTAATGGTACATATCCTCACCCAAGATAGCCACCACCGTTGAACATAGATATTTTTAAAAAAAGACACTGCCTTACGGTGACCTATAGTTGCCTCCTTCTATGTCATTTTGTCTCTGGTGGAGAGGTGTCTAATTGGCAATTATACCACATCTACGTATTTCTATAATCACATTAGAAACTGTCTCACAAATTGAAACCCAATTTTGCTCTAATGATATTAGGATTATTCTATATTAAATGCCGAACCTAAAAAAAAGAAGTGACCATCATGCTGGACCATTAAAGCATCCTAACGTAGAACCACATTTGAAATACATAAGAATAGCTTGAAACCGTCTAAGAAAATTTAACCAGACATGAATAAATGATACTAGGGTGATTATACTTATTTTGAGTTTGTGGAGCAGATCTAAAATCTAACCGAAACAGTTGAAGAGCTATATGATAAAAAAGGACCTAAAACATAGTCAAATCAATCGAAGGTCAAATTTGCCTCAGGGAGTTGAAACCTGAGTTTATTCATAAAATTTTAACTAATAAACGGACAATTTAAGAAAGGTTTATTATAAATCATGTCAGTACCAAAGTACTGACTAGTACTGACTGTTGAGCTGATGATACACTCGGCGACTGATAGTCCACCAGCGGCGGTATCAAGTAAGTGCTGTAAAAAATGAAAACAACTCTTCATAACTTTCATGCTTCCGAAGCAGTTTTCTAGACTAACCTTCATCTTGAACGATCAAAGCTGAATATTTAAAAGCCAAGGATGTATAAGAACCGAAACAGTTGAGCTATACTACAAAAAGGTACAGAAAAACAATAGTCATTTCAATCTAAGGTCAACTTTAACTGAGAGCGTTGAAACCTCGGTTTCTTTCATTTAAAATTCGATAAAAAAAAGAGCAGTAACAAAATGAAGCGCTTTTCTTGATTTACTTTCATCGGGAACGCTCAAAACCGAATATTTCAAAGCCAAGGATGAATAAAACCGAAACAATTGAAGAGCAATATAACCAAAAAGAACCAACAAATAATAGCCAAACCCATCTAAGATAAACTTTGCTTGATGGAGTTATTCTTCTTATAATTTAGAATTTTTTAACACGGATAATTTATGAAAGGTTTGTTATAAATCTAATGCTGACCTGATGATATCATAGTCCCTAGTCATTAGATAGTCCATCGGCGTCGGTATCGACACAGTGCTGTAGAGAATGAGAACAACACTTCATAAATTTCATTCGTTCGAAGCGCTTTTCTGGATTAACCTTTATCGGATATGCTATAAGCCAAAGATTTATAAGAACCATGAATATATAAAATGCATGTTTACACAAAAATTCCCAATGTACCGTTCATTAAACATACTAACCCTAATCAAACAATACTATCAAAACCGATATGTGTCAATGCTCGTTTGGTTTATCATAAAACTTCTTTGAATATTAAAAACTGACGGTATTATTGTAAATGTTTCGATATACTGCAAACATATAAAAAAACATTGTTAATAAAAAAGCCCCCAAAAAAACCGAACATAGCATCTTCTTTTGGTAAAATCAGTGCTAAACTTTTAATATGAGATGCTTGTTAATTTGTCACATTTGTACACATTTAGTGTTTGGTTAAACACAAAAGGTGTTAAAGGCTGTTATGTGGTTGTTCTATGAATTTTGAGATATCTTATAAAGCCGATTCAGGATACAGACTCTCCTTTTATATTCGAACATTAACGGTACCAATTTTTTTCTGCACCAGATGCGCATTTCGACAATCAATGATTACATAACATTTGTTTTAAATAAAGCACACCTTCCTGAAAAAAAATAAAGGTTGTGTTGTCTCTAGACTTTAACAATGAATAGAATACACCTTTATACAGTCGTTAACACAATAAGGCTGTGAAGTTTTTTTTATCATTAATTAGATACATTAAGAATTGAAAATTTGCCCAGAGTATTTCATTGTGCAATATAAGAAGGAACTACAACATCGAATCTTGTTCCAGAATATCTGCCGACATGGTGTCTGCTGACGGAATACTGTCACGTGACTTTTTGTAAAATATTTTACATTTAGATACACTACAAAAGGAATTTGCAACTATTTGCCTAAAATTGTTCCCAAAGGTGTAGTAAACTATAAAATTTACTGCAAAGTTTAAACAATACATAACTTGAAAAACATAATTCAAGGTCTTCACCACTCCCGACAATTGTTGTGGATTTCCTGCAAACGCTTCTATCACACTTTTCAGTTTGATCACATGAGTTGGTGTATGAAGAATTAAAAACGTAACAGACACAGCAAAAAGAAGTTTTGTAACTTTAAGATAGTGGCTTGTGCTGGATGGCCATGTTCTTGAGCTGTAACGTTCACGATTTGTTGTTGATCTCTGATGAGAACGTACTGCTTTACAAATTAGTAGTGACATACAAATCAAAATGGCTGATAATGGAAAGACAAATGTCAAGGCCGTGTCGACGTACGTTAAGATATACAAAAGTTCTATATGTTCTTGTTTAGGCCAACAATAATAGTTTCCTGCAATGACTGTTACATGTGTTGTCCACAAAGGAATGTTGTAGATACCTAAAGATAGTGTAATCATTATTGAAAGAATCACAAACGCATACTTAGACTTACAATACAAATTAACTATGGATGGATAACACATTCGAATATAGTTGTCAATTGTCACACAGACAATGCACCATACAGACAGAAAACTGCACATGTATGACAAAAACACGGTTAACTGACAAACAACAGGAACGTGAAATATTCGAACATAAATGAAATCTAGCCATGCTACAAGCAAGCTAAAAAGAACACCATTATCAGACAAAGATCGTGTAGCTAAAAAAATATTGCAGGAATATCGACGTAGTTGTGGATGAAGAAAAACGAACGCTGAAATCGTATTTCCTAGGAATCCCAAGATTATTATGATCGGATATGCATATTTCCGCAGGATGAAATCAAAGCTGTCAGGAGATGGTGGAACTATAGCCGCTTCTTTTTCATTTGAAGCATGAGTAATGTTAACTATTGAAAGATAACCATGAGATGAATTCATTTATTTAATGTCTATCAGGATCCATGACTTTATCTTTTTCCGTCGTTTACTAAGTTGTTATCCATTTCTATCTGAAAAAATTAATAATTAGTTTAATTGACACACATGAGTAAAAAATGAAACAAAAAACCTTGTGTCTTCATTAATTTAACGCGTAGCGGGTTAATTAAAAGTATGCACCACATTTTTGAGTTTATTTCGAATAGACAGAAAAAATATAACAGTCATTCTTTATAATTTAATTCTAAATTTCATTTTTAAGGAGTAAATCATGAAAAAAACGTTGATGAGGTCACGGTCACATGACAAAATTACGTCTATGAGCTGATAGACAAAAACCTTTCAGCATATCAAAAAACGTGTTACATCCAAAATTAAATTATATATAATTCGCTCGAGATAAAACGCAGCTCCTTAAATCAAACATTTAAATCGGGTGTTATACTGTTGTTGTTATATTGTGGGTTGCATTTCCATTTAAATTTGTTTAGTGTATCTGCTATAAATCCACACTTCATATCTATATAAAAATAACAAGATGTGAAATGATTGTCGATGAGACAACTACTATTACCAAAGACCCAAGGACAAGAATATTACCAAGTACAGATCCCCGTACGGCCTTCAACAATGATCAAAACCCATACCGTATTGTTAGCTCTAAAAGATTCTACGATTCAAGATTCATTTATTGATTGTTGGTTGCTTAACGTCTAGTGACAAACATTCCATGCATGTTCAGGACGAGAATACATCAAATTTAACGCTTGTTTTGATAAAACAAAAGGTCATAAACAGAACATCCAATATCGTCTAGGATCAACTTTAACTGGGAGAGTTGAAATATTAGATTACATATATTTACTGGTCGAACTGTATCCTGGAGGTGTGTCCGTCAACTGATAACGGTATCGAACCAAACGTACTAGCTATACCTAAAATAGTACGTTCAACACTACGATCCAGCTGCGTACCTTATGATATTCTGTTGAGTCTGTATATCTTCATATTTTGAATTAACCTCAAATTAGAACTGCAACCATTGTTATTTAAGGAAATGTGGATGTTTGCAGAAGATAAACAGAAAACTGCAAGTAACTAAAGCCATTATACCTATTTTTCATTTCTAAGATCATGCAATGTTTAATATTTTCGTTTTTCGCAAGAGGGTACGTTTTTTTTAATTAGCTGTAAAATATTTGATCGATGTGCAAACTTCTATTGGTTAGGCGGAAGGAGATATGATTTTAATGACAGATGCATGACAGTTTAGTAAGTATTCTCACCGAAAACTATCCAATATGTTGCATTTGGATATCTTGTATTCATCAGATAAGCCAACATATATATATATGAACGGATCATATAAATCCGAAGGCAAATATAATACAAGCCCAAACGAAAAATATAAACCAGTCTAAATTGAAAACATCTTTCAAACCTATGATTGCGTTGGATAAAAACCGCAATTTGTATACGTGTGCATGCAAAACAAATTTCTTGGTAGAGGGGTCTAAATACAGCACAAACAACAATTTCCAAAAGACCAAATGAGTGAACAAGTATATTTTAACAAAACGCATTTGACTAGCAGGTCGAACAACTGATGTTCTTAAACCCTGCTGACTGCCATTGGCGATTGCCAAATAAACGGATCACAAGATGTAACAAGATAGATCTTATTATTAATTTATTACCAAACAGAAAACAATAAACTTGCGGAAAAGATGGTATACCGCAAACATGAGGTGCAAAAAATTGTACACCATATCCGGATTTCGACAATTATTGTCCCTTCGGTGATGTTAGGAATCGAAACGGTATTTGGAAGGCCATATAATTTACCTCAATTTAGGATAGACTCTTGAATTTTGATAGAGTCAAAATAGAATGAACGGATCATATAAACCCGAATGCAAATATAATACAAGCCCAAACGAAAAAATATAAACAAGTCTAAATTGAAAACAACGTTCAAACCTATGATTGCGTTGGATAAAAACCGCAATTTTTATACGTGTGCATGTAAAACAATTTTTTTGGTAGAGGGGTCTAAATACAGCACAAACAACATTTTACTAAAGACCAAAAAAGTAAAAAAAGTATATTTTAACAAAACGCATTTGACTAGCAGGTCGAACAACGGATGTTCTTAAACCCTGCTGACTGCCATTTGCGATTGCCAAATAAACGGATCACCAGATGTAACAAAATGGATCTTAACCATTAATTTAATACCAAACAGAAAACAACAAACTTGCGGAAAAGATGGTAAACCGCAAACAAAAGGTGCAAAAATTCGTACACCATATCCGGATTTCGACAATTAATGTCTCTTCAGTGATGTTAGGAATCGAAACGGTATTTGGAAGGCCATATAATTTACCTCAATTTAGGATAGACTCTTGAATTTTGAAGATTCGAAATAGGATGAACGGATCATATATATCATATATGATCATATGTAAATCATATATATATATATATATATATATAACTATTTACCCTCAATCTCACAACATAGTCAGATGTTCTATCCTTGTCAAGTAAACATCACTCCAGACCATACAGTACTCTATAGTTGGATATTTGTTTTGCTTTCGTTGTTTTAAATAATGAGGTATTTGTTCTTTCTACGTTACCAACATCTTTTTTATTTATATTTTGTCTTATTTAACTGTATGTAAAAAAAATAAGTAGAAGTGGTATACCAATGAGACAACTCTCCACCAGAGACCAAATGACATAGATGAACAAACCCATACCGCATAGTCAGCTATAAAAGGCTCCGAATGACAAATGTAAAACAATTCAAACGAGAAAATTAACGGTCTGATTTATGTACAAAATAATGAACGAAAAACAAATATGATATACAGCAACAAACGACAACCACTGTGCATATTTGTATTTCAAACAGTGTATTTTTGTAATATTCTTTGAAATAAAAGCTATTATTAATTGAGGACCAACTGATTTATTCGAATCTTAATACTATTTTTACTGGTGTAATGAAAGCTAAATATTTTTTGTTTTTCCGAATCATGTGAGAAAACTCATAAATAAATTTCAACGGATTAACTCACTCGGCATATAATTCCATATCGTTTTAATTGGAAAAAAATAGTGAGGAGTTGACATAATTTGTCTTTTTATTATGCTTAAAATTTAGTAAATCACGATAACTATTCAATATTTGTCAATTACAGAAGTAACATGACCCACGGGTCTCGTGTAAAAGTGAATTATAAGAAAAGAGAAAAAAAACATGATAATTAACAAAGCTGAATGTGTCCAGGTTTCACCAAATGTGATTGAAGTGCTAAGACCAGATTGAACGCCAAACGATTTATTTGCAACAAAAAAATCAGAACGCATGAGTAACGGAATCTGCCATCCAGATATTTTATGAAATAACAAATAATTGTCGAGTTCAGCGCATGTGGGATTTATTAGTAAAATTAAATATTTAATTATTGAAATTCTTAAAATAAAAGCGTTATTTTTTAGTACTGTTATGTTGTTCAATACTTTCAATGACTCAGTTTTTGTGAACATTTCATCATATGAAAACAATGTCAGGCATTTTGTAAAATGCCTTTCAATTTGTCTAAGCATTTTATCAAATGCCTAAAAACACAGTCAATATATATAAAATGTTTGAATCTTGCAAGGATTTTAGAAATTGTCAATAGTTTTCAGACATTTTACAAAGTGCCTAAATTTAGAAATGTTTTTATTATCTTAATTCCACAGGCACTTGTCTCTCAGAAAATAATCTATATACTTTTACAAGTTAAATAACGTTATATAAGTATATTTGTTAGAGACAAGTGCGTGTGCTCAATTTTAAGTATTATCAGGCTTTTGATGTAATATCTATGGAATTTAAATATGATCAAAAAGACATAAAAAATGAAGTTTCAAAAATATGCTCCCATCTGAAGGATGGTACTTGTCTAGATTCTTATTTCTATTTATCAATCTGTAACGAGAAGTTTTCAAATCAACTATATGTATAATAATGGCAGATGTGAGATTTTCCTCAGTTTGCAAAAGGACATTTAGACATCGCAATGCGACAAATTTTGCAGTACATGCATAATTAAAATATGCCATTAGTCTTTCGTAGTCTCAAAAACTTTCCAAAGTATTATAAAAGGATAGAATGAATGCGCTTCGATGGACCGTGTACGTGTACGTGTACCAATGACAATAATACGATCACGTATGAATGAAAGAATGTGGAGCACATGTAAAAAAATAAATTGTCAAAGAGGCAAGATAATGTGGATGTAAGCAACTATATTGTCATTGTACGGGCTTAAACAATGAGCAAAACCCATACCGTATAGTAAGCTTTAAAAGGTACACTTGTTTATATGATGAGTGAATACCATCCATTGACTTGTGTTATATATACCGTATCAGTATAAAAATCAGGACATGTGGTGAAGCAGCTATCCACAAGAGTCCAAATGGCGTTGATGTTAGCAACTTTATAGTTCTGCTCATATATTGTTTTACGACTTCGTCTAAATTCCCCACATGGAATTTACTGACCCCGTATATATTGCATTAGGTCACTAGCAGACTGTGTAACTAATATTAATTGAAGCACCACTGTCATGTTAAATTGTCTTACGTCATATCACTATATGTCTAAAGTGGTTTAAAATTGAAATCCTGAAATCAAATTTGTATGCCTATTCTGATACAGCTGCTTCGGTGGACATACACTCAAATGTCTTCGAAAAGATATTTAATATATGTTCAGCAAAGCAAATGTATATTGTATTTGAAGACACCAGAAATGATTAGTTTCAATGCTTCACATTATTTGAGGTAACAATGACAATTACTGGCTTTAACCTTGTACAACATTCACTCATGGATGTATGATATATAAACTGAATTACCCCATAATTAAATTAAACGTTGCTTCCCTTGATAACGTGTGTCATAAATATCTGTAAATATTTCTCAATTTTAAGTAATTATATTAACTGTCAGGTCACATCCAAGTTACATTGTTACCATCACGAAGAGTTCTATTAGCTATTGGATGAGATATACATAGACCTTTTGTTCTTGTTCATTGATTTGTATAGAACTACTGATGTTTTATATTGGTAAAGCTGAATGCTTTTTCAAATTTAATCAAAATGGTCTCTTTTCTCGCTATACAAACCCCTCAACGAGGACCTTATGGAAGGTTTTGTTAAACAATTGTAATTTTCATTAATATATTTCGAAACAAAAGAGACATCTGTTAACCAGTTTACTTGAAGGCGATCTTTTCTCTTCAAATAGGTGCAAGAGCCATTAACAAATAGGAAATAAGTAAGAAATTTGGATCTATGAAAAAAGAACTATTTCAAAATCTTATTCCAGAGTAAATACACAAATTCAAGCTTTTAAGCTTCCCTGGGCTAAAGGGCCAGTGTGAGCTTTTGTCATCACTTTGCGCCCGTCGTCGTCTTTCCTTTACTTATACAAAAAATTTTTTCCTCTGAAATTGATCTTAACTTGGCCACAATCATCCTTGGGGTATGTAATTTAAAATGTGTACGATAAATATGCCGACCAACCAACATGACCGGTAAGTCTAAGAATAGATCATAGGGGTAAATGTCTATTATTTAAAAAAAAAACCCGCTATAGACAGAGAAAATCTGACAGGGGCTAAAATGTTCAAAACTTCAATTTCTACATACAATTTCCTTCGACCAAAATTGTCAGACAACTCATTATAGGAGTTATCACCCTTAAATGCCGATCTTTACCAACTTGTCTTCAGTCACGATTCTACTTCGTTTAAATTATCTGCCCATTACGCCACCTTATTTTTATAATCGTAAAAATGGAAGCCATTGTAGTGATGACGCGCTGTCAATTCAGCTCTTGAACACCGATAAATTCGTCCACATAGTATCATTACGATCCTTATATGCCAGTTGTATTTTGAAAGAGAAATGTATCAACTAGCTATTGAGCATCATTTAATGTACTTTTATGCATTTGGTCAACTTAAAACTATTGTCTGATCGGTTGTCAGGGGGAATTTTCGAAAGTTCAAAAATTAAAAAAAAAAATCTAATTAAATATTTCGTGGAAGGGCAGACTAAAAATTTTCAGGGGTTGAAGACTAATTACCCTAGATAACACACTCAAAAAATGAAGTTTTTTGAAGTTATGCGTTTTAAGATCCACCAGAAAAGTTTGTTGTTAAGTACTTTTAGTAAAAAAGCTGTTATTCGAACACGTCTACTCTGTTGTTATGACTCATTAGAAAGGTATTTCACTTCACCCATCTATTTCATCTTTCAGTACTGTAAATTTTGAATGTTTTTGTATCAACCTACAGCCTAAATATATAAAAATAATAGAATCTGAAGCGAGATGATGTATCAAATATTTTTCTTTTATACGTTTTTAAGACAAAATAGTCAACTCAAACACGCCTGAACCTAAAAAGGTGTACTCGACTTTCTCTTTTCGATGAAATTATTGCCTTTTTGGGGGATTTTTCCCCAAAAAACTGTCACCGGGGGCAGAGATGCAAATTGATGCTCTAAGAAGATAAATCTGTTATCTTTCTTTGGAATTTTTTTCGGCGGAATTTATGCTTATGCACAAAAAAGATCCACGAGAATTTGCACTGTTTTTTGAAAATTTGTCTATAATTTAAAAGTTTACAAATATCTCAAAGCTCAATTCAATAACTTAAGTAAAATCACATACATAAGATGCATAAAATCCTAAATTAGGCACATTCATTAAACTTTTAAAGCCCATAGAAACAGGTGTAAACAAATTCAAATTTACTAACTTCGCCTTTTTTACCTTCTCTAACAAAGAGTTCCAGTTTTTTTGTTTAATTTCAACTAGGTTTCCGTCTGTTTTGTTTTGCCTTTTATCATGAACGCTATAATAAATGGAGAGAAACTTTAAAATGCAAATATAATCAACAGCACAAGATTTACAAATAATTCTAACGACATTATGGTTCTATGAGTTTTTTAGGCAAACAGTTTTTACTATATTGTTTAATTTATTTATCAACGTAAATAGTTTACTCAATAAAGCTTATTTTTGAAAGGTAAATTTTACATTGTGGACTAAGCATTATAGAATAGTTTCATTACATGCTAATGGTCCGTTTCGTTTCATTTCTAGATGTAGTTATATAATAATGTTGAATATGAAAAGGAGTATTATTCACACGCATTTTTTCCAACTAGTTATACAAACAAAGATTGTAAACGAATTGTTAAGTTGGGAAACTATATGAAATATGCGACAATATACCGTGTCAATGATTCAAATAAATATGGGAAAATGAGCACAATTTCGGAAAGCAAATTGATGTTCCTTAAACATGTGATTTATACCTTTTATATGTATACACTTGTATTTAAAAGAATGTAGATGTTACTACTGATAATAATTGATTACTTTTTACTGAGCCTTTTCCCTGGAGATTCAGTAACTAATAACAGGGATACTCGGGCTAACGCTGTAATCCGAATAAATTGTCAAAACAGCATATATGTAATAAAAAATATTTACTTCCAAAAAAAAATTAAAAAAATAGAAATATGCGACAGAAATAATATTTTTATGAGGACATTACTGTGTCAAATGTGTAGTATTGTATCGGAATGTCATAGTATTATTTTTCATATTTGCATTCCAGATATACCTTTGCGTTATATAGCATTGGTTTAAGTGAACTTCATTAAAAGAGTCGTATGATTCTTTATATATTGTCGTGAATATATGATTATTAACAGCTGCTTAATGTTCAGCAACAAATATTGGTGATTAGCAACATTATCAATTTGTAGAGTAATAGTAATTACATACATTTCCCGGTAAAAGGTCAGTCGTGATCGAATAGGCAATGTGTCGCAAATAGTTTGACGACATTTGTTAAAGAATTCGATGCTTGAATCCGCAAACAAAATCTTTTAGTATTTAACTACTAAAATTTTATATTAGTTTTGTTTTTAATCATAGATAGTTAAGGTTGTTTTGATTTGTGTGAGTGTGTGTTTATTCAAGGAATGACTATAATATTTTTTCTGTCTATATTTTTTTGTCTGTCAAAAATGTGGTGCACACTAATAACCCGCATAGCGGTTTATTTAAAGTGTGCACCACATTTTTGAGGTTATTTCGAATAGACAGAAAAAATATTACAGTCATTCCTTATAATCTAATTCTAAATTCCATTTTTAAGTAGTATATCATGACAAAAACGTTGATGACGTCACGATCTCATGACAAAATTATGTCTATGAGCTGATAGACAAAAAACTGTCAGTCATTCAGAAGACGTGTTACATCCAAAATTAAATTATTTGACGTGAGATTTGTTTGGGTTACTCATATTCCAAATTACTATTAAAAGTTATAAATATACCTATATCCTATAACTAACAATAAAACAAACGTTACTTACACTGATAAAAAATCATTGTACATTTCTTTGATAAATATATTGTGTATTTTTAAAATATGCTAATTTTTAATTTCTGCAAATTTACTGTTCATAGAATATTAAACCATTACAAACACTACAGTTTTTCTACCCACAGACAGAAATGGTTTTTAAAGTCAGATTTGGCATGACTTTATGGAATCGTTGGTTTTGAATGCTGTTAGACTTTGTTATTAATTTAACCTTTCAACTGTTTTGTTACGAGCGCCACTGATGAGTTTTATATAGTCGACAATCTAGTCTGTCGACCTAACTTCAAACCTGGTATCTTTTATGACTTTTATTCATTTTATAATTAATCATAGAACGTCCCAATTATCGTATAAAAATTACATTGCAATACATTGACCGATGACGAAGAGAACTCGTGATCAAAACTGTTTCATCTTCATGAGAAAATGTATATAATTTATGAAAAGTTTTATTTTGAATATTTTTCAATGGTATCAATTTTAAATTTGAAAGTTAATATGTTTTAAGTTATTAGTGTATGTCTACAGCTTTGACCCATGTAGAATTTCGTTAATCGTTGATTATCTTCGGAGCACCATTTCGCGTATTTATCTATTTGAATGTGTGTGTGTTGGGGAGGGGTCCTTTAGGGTGTTTATTGCAAATATTTCCAAACTAGTAGTTTAACGCTTGACATATGTAAAGACACTTGTCACTTGCTGCTTCTATGTGTCCTTTGGTTGCTATTGAAATGAGGTATACCCCTAAATAGCTATTTCATTGACGTATACCCACAATTAATTGATTTCATATCAGAAAATATACTAAAGCATTATACATGATAAGAAATATATCTTGAGTTATCACAAAATGTCTTGAGATAATTTCAAGGACACTCTTTAGCGAATATGAAACTTTAATATTGGCCCTTGAAAAACCAATTAGATTACAAGACATCGATATTCCGTTCAGGAAACAATAAAAAAGAATAAAAGTTCAAGTATAAACATTGAAAACTATTATAAATATCGTCGATGTTAGGACATAACTATCTGTAACTTGATAACTATTGGTTAAGGATCTGGAATACACGTCTGCAAACAATTTGAATCACAATAAATCAAACTTTCATAACCTGTAAGAGAGTTTATAATGAAGATAAATTGTTATATAAAACATACACCATACTTGAATGTTTGCATTAACCCACTAATTGTAACATTGTAAACCTCATTCCTTATATATCTGACAGTTTTCTGGGAAGTTAACGAAATAATAATCGTGATGTTTGTTCATCACTGAAAACTACGTAGGAAGGGCAGAAAAGTGGACAACCTCGAAGTGGATTATACTGTCATTATCAAAGGTCAAACTTTCAGAAGAGATTGATTTTCCATAACATGAACAATTGAGTATAAAATGTAATTGCAGTAAACGCGTAGGTTCCTATAGTATCTTGTTATTACATTGTCTACATAACACAATTGCGCATGCGTCAATTTACTTCATACCCTTTTATTTAATTTTAAAAAGTAAAAACTTAATATTCGGTCCAATCTGGTATATTATATGTTATTCAGGTCTCAGACAGGGTATATAATGTGACATTCCCGGTTTAGAGTTTATATTCCCTGAGCCGAAGGCGAAGGAGATGTCACATTATATACCCTGTCTGAGACCTGAATAACACGTATATTACGGATTACCCCTGCCTTAATGTTTTTCCCAGTACCAGGTATTTGTTAAACATTCACCATGCAGTATATATATATATATATTCCGCATAGTAACGTTCGTTACGATGACGTTGCTGAGGTTCCAATTGGGGTAAAAAACGTCGTATATACCCCGGCAGTTTCCTGAATATATACTGACATCTCTGTGTTGTTATCCAATCACAAAATTGGATACATTTGTAATCCGTAATATAATTAGTTATCCTCTTTCCAAGTCCATTGAAACGAAAAAAATGAAGATAATTATTTATAATAATTGAATAATTTTGTTTATTTATTAATAACACTGTAACTGTTTAGAAATAATTCTTTTGAGATGGTATGAATATAAAAATAAGAACAAGTAAAATTATTGTGAAAGAGACATGGAATTGTCGATGACCAAATGTACAGAAAGTGAAAAATAATAGTTTATAGTTCACCGTACGGCCAACTAACAGAAAGACTTAATGTATAACAATGTCATTCAAATTCATTCGTTGTCAACTGAAAAGATCCCAATGCATGTGACGTTTAACGATCCCATCAAATTAAAGTTGATGTTATGTCTCTGTTAATATAATAAAGCAAAACTAATGAAGATTACAAGCAATAATGAACCAGTCATAACTGTATTTAGGTGAATGAAGGATGTTTAACAGTGCACAAGTCAAATGAATACATTGTTGATTAAATACTGACAAGATGAATTCTCATCAAAAAGAATTTTGATTATACATTCTGGAACAAATAGAATGTTTATTCTGGAAAGACCGATTTTTCTGGTTAAATATGTAGAAAGCAAACCATAAGTTTATGATTTTTCACTTTAAAGAATCATGCATATAAAACCTATTGAAAACAAGGGTCTTGAGGAAATGAAATGATAAAACAAAAATTGCGCATTAGACAATGAACAGAAAGCTTAACTCTTAAGGAAAGTTTCACATTATGTTGCCATTTGTAAAAATTAAAGATATTTGGTAGAGCTAAATGAGATCTTTCAATAATTACAAAGTTAAAACATAGGTTACCGTGCTATTTCAGGAAAAAATGAGACCCAAATTTAAGAATGCTTGTATTTAATTTAAAAAACACTTTTAAAGACAAATTTGATAGAATTTAGATAAGACCACTAAATATATCCACTAAAATCGTTTTGATTAGGACAAGTCATTATTCTGTCAGATACAAGTCTTTTTTTTTGGTTGGCTATTGTTCTATATTTTATCTATTTAAATTTAGTGCTCAGATATACCCCAATGGGGTTGGTGGAAGACATGAAATTAACATGTACATATCATGCAATTATACATTTACTTTAGGTAATCACACTTCTTGCATTTAAGGAAAAACTACAAAAACTTCATAAATGTTTCATTTTGAAATCTTTACTTTAAAGTCATTACTAATAAGACATAATCAACAACCTCTTCCAGAAGGATAATTTGCCACAAGATATTTTAATAAAAACTTTGATACAAGTAAGTTTACTTATCTATCTGGTTGGGATGTTCCTCATACCTTATTTCACTAACAAAAAAGTATATAATAGTCATTTTAGGTCAAATATGTCAATTTTGACATGTATATATCGCCTTTGAGCCACTTGTTCTGAATATGCATGAAATTATTGCCATTGGACTTTTAGCAAGCAACAATCAACCAATCAGTCAAAGCGACCCCACCTATTTATCACTTAACAATTATGATTGTGAATCTATAAAGCAATTTTACTATTTTGTTATTTCAAGGGCCAACTTATGGCTTTTATCATACTTCTTAGGGGCCAACTAATGGCTTTTATCATACTTCTTAGGGGCAAACTAATGGCTTTTATCATACTTCTTAGGAGCCAACTAATGGCTTTTATCAGCCTTTTATCATACTTCTCAGGGGCAAACTAAAGGCTTTTATCATACTTCTCAGGGACAAACTAATTGCTTTTATCATACTTTCAGGGGACAACTAATGGCTTTTATCATACTTTTCAGGGGACAACTAATGGCTTTTATCATACTTCTCAGTGGACAACTAATGGCTTTTATCATACTTCTCAGGAGCCAACTAATGGCTTTTATCATACTTTACAGGGGACAACTAATGGCTTTTATCATACTTTTAAGGGGCCAACTTATGGCTTTTATCATACTTCTCAGGAGCCAACTAATGACTTTTATCATACTTCTCATGGGTCAACTAATGGCTTTTATCATACTTTTCGGGGGCCATCTAATGGCTTTTATCATACTTTTAAGGGGCCAACTAATGGCATTTATCATACTTTTAAGGGGCCAACTAATGGCTTTTCTCATACTTCTCAGTGGACAACTAATGGCTTTTATCATACTTCTCAGGAGCCAACTAATGGCTTTTATCATACTTCTTAGGAGCCAACTAATGGCTTTTATCAGCCTTTTATCAAACTTCTCAGGGCCAACTAAAGCCTTTTATCATACTTCTCAGGGACCAACTAATGGCTTTTATCATACTTTCAGGGGACAACTAATGGCTTTTATCATACTTTTCAGGGGACAACTAATGGCTTTTATCATACTTCTCAGTGGACAACTAATGGCTTTTATCATACTTCTCAAGGGCCAACTAATGGCTTTTATCATACTTTTCGGGGGCCATCTAATGGCTTTTATCATACTTTTCAGGGGCCAACTAATGGCATTTATCATACTTTTAAGGGGCCAACTAATGGCTTTTATCATACTTCTCAGGGGACAACTAACGGCTTTTATCATACTTTTCAGGAGCCAACTAATGGCTTTTATCATACTTCTCAGGAGCCAACTAATGGCTTTTATCATACTTTTCAGGGGAAAACTAATGGCTTTTATCATACTTTAAAGGAGTCAACTAATGGCTTTTATCATACTTCCAAGGGGTCAACAAATGGCTTTTATCATACTTTTCAGGGGACAACTTATGGCTTTTATCATACTTTTCAGGGGACAACTAATGGCTTTTCGCATACTTTTCAGGGGTCAACTAATGGCTTTTATCATACTTCTTAGGGGTCAACTAATGGCTTTTATCATACTTTTCGGGGGCCATCTAATGGCTTTTATCATACTTCTCAGGAGCCAACTAATGGCTTTTATCATACTTCTCAGTGGTCAACTTATGGCTTTTATCATACTTCTCAGGAGCCAACTAATGGCTTTTATCATAGAATCTATGATAAGACCACTAAATATATCCATTAAAATCGTTTTGATTAGGACAAGTGATTATTCTGTCAGATACAAGTCTTTTTTTTTTTTGGCTGGCTTTTGTTTTAAATTTTATCTATTTAAATTTAATGCGCAATGGGGTTGGTGGAAGACATGAAATTAACATGTACATATCATGCAATTATACACTTACTTTAGGTAATCACACTTCTTGCATTTAAGGAAAAACTTCGGCTGTTTTCTGCTCTGGTCGGGTTGTTGTCTCTTTGACACATTCCCCATTTCCATTCTCAATTGTATTCTCATGGGACAACTAATGGCTTTTATCATACTTCTCAGGGGCCAACTAATGGCTTTTATCATACTTTACAGGGGACAACAAATGGTTTTTATCATACTTGTCAGGGGACAACTAATGGCTTTTATCATATTTTTCACCTTCTTAAGATTTTATTATTTTCTATGAAAACAAAATAGCATATTAGTTACACTTTTAAGTTCTGATTTAAATAATTTACATATAATATCTTACCGAAATAACACTTGTCAAAATGATGCATCAGAAGCGCTTTTCTATATTTAAAACCTGTACCAGGAACGCTCAAAACCAAGACTAAAATATCTAGTGATATAAATAGTTGAGGAGGTAAATGACCAACAGGGATCTAAAAGAATAGCCAAAACTATCTACTGTCAACTTTGCCTAAGGGAGTTGAAACCGTAGTTTTTTTTCCTTCAAAGTCTTAATTCACAAACGGACAATTAAAGAAATGATGGTTATATACCGAGTCAGTGGCAAAGTACTGACTATTGTACTGATGACACCCTAGGGGACTAACAGTCCACCAGCAGTAGTGACTATTGTACTGATGACACCCTAGGGGACTAACAGTCCACCATCTGTAGTGACTTTTGTACTGATGACACCCTAAGGGACTAACAGTCCACCAGCAGTAGTGACTATTGTACTGATGACACCCTAGGGGACTAACAGTCCACCATCTGTAGTGACAATTGTACTGATGGCACCCTAGGGGACTAACAGTCCACCAGCAGTACTGACTATTGTACTGATGGCACCCTAGGGGACTAGCAGTCCACCAGCAGTAGTGACTATTGTACTGATGACACCCTAGGGGACTAACAGTCCACCAGCAGTACTGACTATTGTACTGATGACACCATAGGGGACTAACAGTCCACCAGCAGTACTGACTATTGTACTGATGGCACCCTAGGGGACTAACAGTCCACCAGCAGTACTGACTATTGTACTGATGACACCCTAGGGGACTAACAGTCCACCAGCAGTACTGACTATTGTACTGATGACACCCTAGGGGACTAACAGTCCACCAGCAGTACTGACTATTGTACTGATGACACCCTAGGGGACTAACAGTCCACCAGCAGTAGTGACTATTGTACTGATGACACCCTAGGGGACTAACAGTCCACCAGCAGTAGTGACTATTGTACTGATGGAACCCTAGGGGACTAACAGTCCACCAGCAGTACTGACTATTGTACTGATGATACCCTAGGGGACTAACAGTCCACCAGCAGTAGTATCGACCCAGTAATAGAAAATAATTAACGTTTTAAATGTATGTCAGTGCTGTTGTAGATTGTAATTCTGTTTTTGTTTTAACTATTATTCAAACGTGAATCAGTTATGATGGTAAATACTACGTAAAGTTTAATGAGTATTAGTATTACAGAATTTATTTATAAATTGTGCAATCAATTTCAGTTAAAGTTAGGAAGCGCTATTATTTGAAATGAATTCCAAATGTATGAACACATATTTACTTAACGTTTGGTATTAGTTCAATGCAACCTATGCTTATATTCAGTTCCAGCTATACATAACGATGAAACATTACAATATATTTTGTAAACATTAAAGATTTTGTTCTAAAATTTAAACAAGATCATGAACTAGTGTATACATCATGAAACGCAATTTTTTAAATAGTAATGCATTTATTATCATTATAAGTACTTGGTCTTCAAAGTTTGACTGGAAATATAACATTACACGAAGGCAGTTACGCACGGTACTATACAAATGAAAGAGTACAGATATACATGTGTTTAATACATTTATGCAAACTCAGCTATTCTTGAAATGCTACACGCAATGTAGTTGTTGCATCCTACTTCTATGTTCTTTAATAGATAGTTTTCTCATTGCCAATTATAATACATATGTTCCTAATTTGTGGTCAGTGAAATTTATTTCCTATTTCTTTCGAACATTCCGAGAGTAAAGGGTGAAATAATAAGAAAGTTATCTACAAACAAGGACTACAAATGACAGCATCAGTAGCGCAGCTTTGGTGGAATGTTGGGAAAAGAGGAAGTCGACAACCAAAAGCAGTAATAAATCACCCGGAAAGACAGGAAGTATCATCGCAAATACTAGTAAAATCCCCTAACTGACAGAAATCAATAGCAATGAAGATCGGCTCATCATGAAGTGTGCACAAAAAGTGTGGACGCTGTATCAGCTGTTATAAATGGTGAGGTTTTATTTGGTATTGCCCATAGTAACAATACATTCACACAATTGTTTATGTCTTTTTAAACGCACTTGACATAACTTCCTCTTAGCTTTTGAAAGTTAACATAATTATGATATTTAGAATGCATGGATTCGTAATTATTATTAAGACACATATTATTTTTAATTTTGCAAGTGAAAACCAACTCTCTATTAGAGTTGATAGTACAGGCTATAACAAATCGGAAAATAAAATGCATTGAAGATATAGAACAGTAAATGTATGTACTTGTATTTATATTTGATTGTTTTTTTATATATATAAAAAATGGCTTTTATTATACTTCTCAAGAGCCAACTAATGTTTGTATGCATATTCATTACAAGTGGTGAGACTCTTATAATTTTAATCTGAATCTAAATCTGCATTTTCTTAATAATTTTTAAAATAATAATGCGAAAGATACCAAGGGGACATTCAAAACTCAATAGACGAAAGAAAAAAGACAAACACATAGCAAAAAACGGAAAGACTACAAGTTCCCATAAGACTACATCGAAAACTAAAGCCTGAGCATCACGAACCCTACCAAAAACTTGCAGTTATATGTTTATGTTAAGGTGTGAATTAAGAAACATGCGTTACTTACATGGCAATAATACATTTAGTTTCTTGTAAGGTCCGAGATTGATTCAAAATTATGATAACGCTTTGTAATAAACCAGAACTAAAATAATGATAGCCTGTAAATCCAAAACCAGGTTATGCGTTAACTTTCAAGGGAGTTGTTTTAGAGTTAACTGTGTTTAT
Organism: Mytilus californianus; assembly: GCF_021869535.1. Taxonomy (NCBI): domain Eukaryota; kingdom Metazoa; phylum Mollusca; class Bivalvia; order Mytilida; family Mytilidae; genus Mytilus; species Mytilus californianus. The sequence goes on along the minus strand of NW_026262690.1, from coordinate 27,634,335 downwards.
TACTTGTTCCGTTGATTGAAATCGTTTGATTTTGTCAGTGTTTATGGACTTTCTCTTTTTGAATTTGCTATGGAGTTCGGTATTTTTGTTATACTATTTTATCATCCTACATTTCTAAAGTGAAATGTAATTCACCCAACAGTATTGGGTAATACGTTTTCAAGAATAGTGGTCATAAACATCAGTATCCAAGCAAACACGTAAATAGATATAACATGGCTAATAACCAAATGCAAGCTTCTACTAGATTTAATGTATGATTTCCTTTCTTAAGTGTTGTACCACAGAGCAAAATTTAGTCTTTTAATTAAATAAAGTGGTTCAAGGCTACCATCACAATTAAATAACCCGAAGAAAGGTCTAAATAATCCAACAGTTCACACTTGAAAGTAAAAAATAAAAGAGCTAGGTAAACATTACAAGATCAATCTAATCTAAGATGTTTGACAATAGGAGGGGTGGTATGCCCTGTGAAAACCTGGAGGGTAACCTTTAAATAAGTTTTTATAATATCCAAAGCTAATTATAGACAACAGTTTACCGATGTTCAAATATCATAAATGGAATAAGGAGATACAATTAAAGGTACAAACAAAAACTGAGGGAATCACAACTCCAAAAAGAAGAGAAACCTGATGCGTCAACAGGTTAAACTTCTACCAAGACTGAAAAACACACTATTGGGCTTTATTATCAATTAGATAATGCCGAGTCAGTTGATAAAAAAAATTTGGAAAGGAGGCTCTAATTGGTTTAGAAGACAAAACTTAAGATTTTTACCGTCATGATACCCGAGGGATTTTAACTTTTCGTGTCTGTAATTAACTTGTATTCATGTGTTCAGGATTATGTAAATAATAAATACATTATATAGAATTCATTTGATGTATATGGGTATCAAAGCAGCCAGGCAAAACAACCTTAGTGACTCAAATTCTGCTTCAGTGAAAAAACAAACATTAGCTGTTTTGGTCATATTATGATATTTTTCTTTCAGCAGCAGATTGCATTACTTCTGAGACTCATTTAGTCCTGACAAGCTGGACATCGAAACTAATTAACATTATATAGGTAATTCAGAAGTATGAAATTGTGTTTTCCTTCTTTCATTTGATGTTACTGAAATGTATAGATATTGCAAACCTTTCAAGCTGAGCATCTAAACTAATTAAGATTTTATAGGTAATTTAGAAGTATGAAATCGTATTAAAAAATTCCATCTTTGATCTAAAAATTGATGGAACTAATATTTGTACATATTGCAACCTTTATAAAGAAAAAAACAATTTAATTGCTCTCATTTCATTTCCTGCAATACTTTAATCAAATTTTATATCATTGATTTTTATTTATTTATCAAAAATGTATCAAAAACAATCTTTTATGAGGGCAAGTAACTCGAGTAATTTCCTTTTTTATTTGTATTGATCAATCTTTCTTATGTAGCAAAAAAATAAGAACCACGAGCTATGATTAATTTTAATTCTTGAACGTTTTTAGACAATGTACCCCAAGGTTTCTTTCTGTTCGCATAATTTACTTTTCTGTAAATATAATCCAAAAAAATAAAGCAATTGGGTACAGCCTAGAGCTTGAAAACAATTAAATGTCAGAATTAAACGGATAGAAAAATAAATACGATGTTATTTATTTTAATGATAAATCTCAAACATAATTTTACCTTTAAGTCACCTATGGAGGCGTAATGGCTCTTCTTCTCACTCAAACGAATTCTAATAAATATTTTGTGCAAGGTCAGCGAAAAAATGTGCTTGAAATCTGGAATGTCCTGTTTTTCCGCTAAGGATAAAGGATTTAAAACAAATAGTGTAAATATGGTGTAAGTATCTTAAATACATTGTTCAGCATGTCTCTTTATAAAATTATTATTTCATATTGATTGAATTGAATTATTGAAATTAAGTATGTTCTTATTTCACATTTAGAATTATTTTAGGTTTGAGCGTTCCAAATGAAGGTAAACTCAGAACAGCGCTTCGGATATATCAAACTTATAAAGTGTTATAACCATTTTTAGCACTGTTTTTTTAGCTGTTGGTGGACTGCTAATCTCCGATGTTATCATCAGCTCAGTTGTTGGTGCTTCGGCACTGACAGTATTTATAACATTTCTTTCCTAAATATTTCGTTGATAAATTTAATTTTTTTAAGAAACTATAGTTGCAACTTCCGTAGGCAAAGTTGATTTGGTACTTCTCTTTATGTCCCTTTTGGTCATACGGCTAATATATTATATATACGATATACTATCGAATTGTAAATGGAAACGGGAAATGTGTCAAAGACAACAACCCGACCAAGGTGTGTTCACGTTTCTCCAACATTTGATATTTTTGTATACAGGAGAAAAATTTTTTGGCAATAGGGATTAATGAAATTTACCTGAAAATAGAGTTACCGTGAATACATCTCAAATTAACTTTTGAATGATCTGACGGATTGATAGTTGAAAAAAAAGTCAAAATTATAAAGTAATATATTTATTTTATCAAGGGCGCTTATACCATACACCAAATATAGTTAGCCTATTGCTTTGATATAGTATATGGGAAATATTAATGAAGGTCTGGATAGGGAGCCCTTTATTACTTAATTATTTAATTTTTTATACCATTTTTCTCTATTCCTAATATTTTCTGCCCATTAGTCTCTATTCTTTATATCATAACACCCTATTATTCTCCATTATGTATTTAAGCAGCTTCGCAAGGTAATGTTGGCGAATGCTCGTTGGACGATAGAGCAAGTAGCTAGCTGTCTTAAAGTCTAGGAAAACATATCTGTGGTGCTAGTTAAGTTGATGTTGTTGATAAGCAGTCTTAAGCAAGTTAAAAAAGCTGTCATAAGTCTGTTTACGTATATTAGGTAGTAGACTAGATACGAGCTAGTAAGTAAATCCATCGACCATTGCATGTATTGTATAGTGTTGAACAAACTGGGACTTTTATCCTTCAAAAGTACAAAGGTGTTAGTCCATTTCACTTAATATCAATTTGTTTACAAGATTGTGTAATTTCATAATTTGCAGATGACAGTGCTATATGGAAATCAGATCTGTGCATCAATTTTTTACAGACACCTAGACATGACTAGATTGTATAATGTTTATGTAGATGGTGCTCTTTGTGCGGTTTTAAAATTTCGCAAAGTAAAAACTGTAGTTTTGATATTTGAAGGAAAAACTTAAATACAGCTAGAGACAAATAATACTATATATCTCGGATACAGCCAAGAAACATAGAAATCATACATTAAAAAAAGTTAAAGAAACAACAAAAATTGAGATAAATTTAAGACAGGAACTTGACTCTGCAAAGATCGGTAGTTGAACATAATTAGAAGAATTTTAATACAAAATCCCGTTCATTTTTTGAATTTTTCTGAATTTATTTAAAACGTTTAATATGAAATTATATTATACTTTGTATACAGATCTCACTATGCCTTCCTAAAAAAACAATTTTTATTGCTATATGAACACCAAGCCCATTTACTGTTTGACACTTGTTGGATAAACGTGAGTTTGATTTTTCAAATGTTCGAGAGCAGTGAATAAACCCCGACCAAAGAGCAAAATACAGCCTAAGGCAACCAATACCTCTTTAACGCAGCGAAAAAATCCCGCATCCGGAGGCGGACTTCAGCTGGCCCTAAACAATAATGTTTACTAGTTCAGCAAAATGAACGCCACAATAAACTCATATAAACATTAACGAAACATATAAATAAACCAAAATCAAAAATAATCACAAGAGTAACAAAGGCTAGAGGTTTCTGTTTTGGGACATGCGCAAAAATGCGGCGGGGTTAAAACCTGTATTTTTAGATCTCAACCCTACCCATATTTCTAGTCAATGTGGAATAAACCGTATCATCCAACAACTTGTTTTGTAATACTAATAATTGTGTTTATTTCCGATGCAAAGACCCTATGAGTGAATCAATATTAATTCTCAAAAATGCCATCTTCAATGACTTGACAACAGTATCGTAACCATATCCCTTGTGAATAAGTCTGTTTAAAGATTTGGTTAGCTTTTGAGGTGAATGATGACATGTTTGTGCTTTGTATAGAATATTGCCATAAAAATGGGATGTGAAAAAGGTAAAATAACAAAAATACCGAATTCAAAGGAAAATTTAAATTGGAAAGTCTCTTATCAAATGGCAAAATCAAAAGCTCAAATACTTCAAACTGTCATATTCCTGACTTGGTACAGGCATTTCTTTATGTAGAAAATGCTGGATTAAATCTAGTCTTATTTATAAACCTCTCACTTGTATGACAGTCGCATAGAATTCCATTATATTGACGACAATATGTGAGCGAAACAAACAGACATAATAGGTAAACATGTCAAAAATTGGGGTGCATCAGTCAACATTGTGTTATAATCTTAATCACTATAGAAACAAAAACCTGGCAACAAATAAAAACAAAATGGCATATGGAAATTCTATAGACAATGCTTATAAGCAAAAATGAAAGACAAGAATGACCATAGAACATTAACACAATGGTGGGATGTATAAATACCGAGCCACGAATGATGTCCTTGTAGTAAAATCAAGTAAAAGTTTTGATAAGTTTGTGATATTGAAAACACTTGTGCAATAATTTATCAGTATTAAATAAAAAGATTTCGTTCGTTAGAATCTAAAGAGAGGCGAAGGATACCAGTGGGGCATTCGAACTCATAAGTCGAAAATCAACTGACAACGCCATGGCTAAAAAAGAAAAACAGACAGATAAACAAACAATAGTACACAAAACACAACATAGAAAACCAAACACTAATCAATAAAAACCCCACCAAAAACTGGGGGTGATCTCAGGTGTTCCGGAAGGGTAAGCAGATCCTGCTGCATATGTGGCACCCACTGTGTTGCTCATGTTAGTACAGACCTGGTGATAAGTCTAATTTGGTAGGTCATATTCGGGGAAAATGGGACGGGATTGTAGTTACGACAATTGGAAAATATCCGTTTTCATCTGTGAAACGGATATTCCATAACGGTCAACCAACTCGTGATAGCGTCCGTAAAATTTACGATTGGACGATTTCAACTTTACTACTTGGAACTCTTGGTTTAAAACTTTCCTTGTTGAGATATATAAACACTCTACGATTGTGCCAAGGGAACGTCACCATATAAAACAGATAACTAACAATAGGAAAGGAAAGTTGATCTCTTTTATCGTAGGTTTTAGTATTAATTAATTAGTTAAAGATATAGATATCAAGATCCAGGAAAGGACAGTGTTCATTGTTAATATTAGCTTTATTTAAAGTTAGTTCAACAGGATAAATCTCTTTATTGTACATACTGAAGTCGTCTTTATTGAGAGCCAAAATATCATCCAAATATCTGAAAGTGTTATTAAAGTTTCGCATCAGATGCTTTTTTGATGGGTCTGTAATGTATGGATAGATAAGATATATTTTCTAAATGATTCGTTCTGTTCAACGTATTTTTCCTTTCTCTGAATGTTTAGTATTCATTTTGAAATAAGTAATTAAGGTTTGAATTGATGATTGTCTAAACTGTAGGGTAGCAAGAACTAGTTTTCACTTTTATGAAGGGTACGTGTGACTGTTGTCTGGTTTTGAAAAGAAAATTATGACCTGAAAGGGATAGTAAATTATCCAAATATATATATGCCCCTCCCAAATGAGAAGCATCTTAACTAAGATATAGTGTTGCATGTGTATATGTATCCATTATCTCTTCCTCTATACTCTTTACATTAATAACATCAGTGGCAGATCCAGGATTTTTAAAAATGAGGCTCGGAAATGAAAAGTGACTTTCTGCCACAGAGGGACGTCCTGGATCTGCCTTCGTCCTTGAAAATTATCTTGTACGAACCCCTCACCTTTTTTTCAATTTAAAGTTGAACGGTTTTATAAACTGTGTGCTTTCTCTTATGAAATTTCAATAAAAAAATATTTATTTTTGAAGAGATGTCAAATGCTTATATTTTAGCTTTATCCCATTATACCTCCGTACCGCCTTGTACTCTTTTTTTGAAATATAAGTAAAGGGACTCGGTCACTGGAAACAATATTTAAACATCGCAAATTTTCGTATTTCTTTCAGTTTATTTTTATCAGTATATTACCATAAACACCATATGTATACGTGTATTATCAGCATGAGGTATACTATTACCATTCTTATCCAAAACAAATCTTAAATAATAGTATATCTATTACATTTTTATGGTTTTGCAATATCGAAAAATCCAACACACTTCAAATGAAATATATACACGAAACAGGTATGACCAACAACCCTTGAATTTGTTTTACGCACAAGGTAAAACCAGTAGGTAGTTGAAACCTACAAGAATTTGAATGTTAAAGATAAAAATAAGAAGATGTGGTATGATTGCCAATGAGACTACTCTCCAATAAATACCAAATGATATAGAAATTAACAACTTTAGGTCACCGTGCGACCTTCAACAATGAGTAAAATCCAAACCGCATAGTCAGCTATAAAAGGCCCCGAAATGACAAATGTAAAACAATTCAAAACTAACGGCCTGATTTATGTACAAAATAATGAACGAAAAACAAATTTGATATACAGCAACAAACGATAATCACTGAAATACAGGCTCCTGACTTGGGACACGCACATACAGAATGTGGCGGGGTTAAACTAGTTAGATGGCGCCAAACTCTCCCCCTAACCTGGGACAGTGGTGCAACAGCACAACACAAGAACACACTATCAGAAACAAATAAATGAAAAACAAATATGATAAACAGCAAAAAAACAGCTACCACCACTCAATTACAGGTTCCTTACTTGGGACAGGCACATATAGAATGGGGCGGGGTTAAAATAGTTTTGAAGGCGCCAACCCTCCCCCTAACCTGGGACAGTCTGTATATGGACAACCATTTGGGCAAAATTGAAAAAACTTGGAAAACAGACGTTAAAATCAAAAACAGCCTTCATAAACGAAAACAAAAATCAAATCAAAAGCAGACGTCTGTTTTCATTTTTGATGTTTGTTTTTTATTTTAACGATGTAATGCATTGGCTTTATGAGAATAAAGATATACAAAATAAATTTCAAATGTTATACAGCGGTACACATTGCTGTTGAACATTTTTTTATTCATTTTTTGCAGATTAAACACGTTTTTAAAACTTTTGCATTGAAGGACATTGGTTGCAAATTGAATCATCTTTTTTTCGAAGGAAAATAAGTAGTCGCCTTTCTTATAATATATATATATATATAGAATATATAATATTTTGGTTGTATTTAAAAATGTCCTTATGCTTTTTTATTTAATATGAAAAAATCAAAATTAACTAAAATCTATATAAAAAAAAATAAAGTTGTTAGAACTAACACACACACGAAGCTGGATTTTCTAACACAGGAATAGATTACCTTAGCTGTATTTGGCAAACATTTTCGGAGCGTCACTGGTTAATTTTTGGTAAACGAAACGCGCGTTGCCATACACATTTTTAATCCTTGTATTTATGATGAGTTTATTTAGTAAAGATTGATAGACTTTTTGAAAATGTCACGGATCTGAAATAAACTCAAGCGAAATTTGTCATACATTTTTAAATGGTTTGATTGGTGTGAACGTTCGTCCGTCCTTTCGTTCGTTCGACCAGTCAAAATTTGTATCCGCAATTCGTACTGTGTTCAATTAAACTTTAACAAATCTGAAAATCTGATGGCATTGTTTTTCTCCTATTTTATTTCTTATCCGATAATGTTTTGGGTTTCGCTTATAAAAACAAGGACATATAATGACATTGTGCATTTATTATTCTATTTTGCTATCCAAATAATTATGAATGTTTTATGCTGCAAATAATGAACTTACCAGAACAAATGAGAAGCGGAGAAAAAATGTGAGTTCAGCCAAGGATTTGCATGTTTAGTCTTACTATACAAATCCTTGGTATGTGTTTTTTTAGTAAGCGGAAGGATGTTGATTATGTATTTAGAATAATCTCTTACCTTCTTAGGTCGTGTTTTTATTACCAGAGAACCAGATACGGTTTCATAATCCGGTTTTTCAAAAAACTTACAAATGAAATCAAACGCTAAAACTAAATACGGGTTTTGTTAAAGTAAACCGGTTCTTGTTTCAGTGTTTGATTCCATTTGGAGACCAAAGAATATGATATTACAAGTTATCTTGTGCTTGATATTCTTTTTGATGTTGATTTAAATTTTATACCAATGATTAATTTTATTGCTGCTGGAGGAACAAAGAGGGAAAACAATCCACGTATTGAAGGTTATGTTGAAAATGTGCTACCTTCCTATAATATAGATGACTTAAGATCTGTGTTCCGAGTAAGCAGATCACTGTTTGGAGAACTTGTGTGCATGATTGGTGACAATGTTGTAAAAAACACCGTCGTGGCGGAGGTAAAAAGCCTGTGTCCGCTGAAAAAAACATTCTTGTTAGATTGTATTATATGGGATGTCAGGAAACAATTAGACGGATTGCGGACAAATTTAATATTTCAGAATATTTAGTAGTAAAGAGCCGAAACAATTTCCTAAGTGCACTACATGATTAGTTACAGGACGTTATCAAGTGACCGAAGGTACGTTATCAAATTAATAAAACCGCTGCTTCATTCTGCACATTTTCTGTCGAATAATGTTATAAACAGCGAATACACACTAACAGCAACTGTCGGTAGTTTTTTTCCATAAATGAATATGCCCTCCATACTATAGGACAAGACAGGATTGAATTAAAAAATCAACAAAACCAAAGCCGTTCTGTATTGAAACAAATCTAACGAAACAATAATGTATCAAAACCGTACACACAAATATTACATTATATACTTTACTATAGTAACCACTAATAAAATAACCAGCACAAATAACCCCTCTTTCCAGCGGGTTACTGCGCGTAGGCAGAATAACTGTAAGGGAAAATGCACGTCGTAAAAATGACCCCTTATTTTCCTCGGGTGTAGGCAAAATAAAGACAAAATGCGAAAGAGCGCGTAAATAAAATAACTCCTTTGGCGGCAAATTGCATGCCTTTTCAAATAACAACTTGCCGTCTACTAAAGGCGCAGGTTCTAGGTCTGGTGAAAAAGTCGTGATATAACTAAGTTCAACGCTGTTGATGCAATTCACTTGTTCAACACCAAAATTGATATCGCTCTAGAAAAAAACGCGTTCGCTTCACGATCGCATTTAATATAACATGCTTAAAGGGGCTTTAGCTACGATATATAAAAAAAATAGAATATGATTTTTTTTTGTTCAATCATTAATGAAAGTGAAATAGTGAAATAATAATTCGCTTTTAGCAGCGAGTTTGGTTCAATTTTGTCAAAATAAGCTAAGAAACATCGCTGATGAATTATTCACTTGCAAGTGAATATTTTGACCTCATTGAATCAGTATTCATGTGACCGTCAATTTAACCTCTTAGCTAGAGATGGGTTACGCATGAATTAGGCGTGTTCATTTATTAAAAGGAAACGAATGTCAACATTGAAAATGAAACAAGTGTAAACCATTTGATTGACTGATTCGATCAACAAAAACTCATTTGTATACAGGTAAAAACTATGATTAACATATATTTTAACCTATAATATGAAATCAAACAGCCATAGAAAAATCCAATCGCACGAGTTCGCTATCTATTTATATGTATATTTACATTTATATCGGATTATATGACCGTTGGCAGTCTTAGGAGGTCACCTCGATGGTTAATTAGATGGCGTCTAGACTAAAATATACACGAAATGCTGATACATATTACCGAGCCCATGCATTGTAAATTGTTTATTTTAGACTTTTTATAATTAAGATATACGTTTTAGTATGTTATAAATCAAATATGAGAATTTGAGTCAAATCGGTGAACATGAATTTGACAGCTAATGCCCTTTTAACATATCTATATACAATCAGCCATATATAAATGCATCAAAATTCATCACACAAAAGTAGATATGAAATGAGAAAGTAACATATAAGATGGTTATATGGGGTCGGTAGGTAAGGAATAGTATACCAAACTAACTACTTTATTCTTACTATCTTGTAACGAACGTCGCATTGGTTAAGCGCGCCTTAAATTTTCTTTATATTACCCTATCTGATTTAAATATTGAAAACCGTTATGTAAAACATTGGACCGACAAAGAAATGTAATTATTTTCTCCCTCGTTTCACTCCTCCGAAAATAAAGTTTTTCTTAACTAGAAACCGGAACAGAGGACCATTAAAATGCGCCCGTATATGCAATAGAATTATGTAAAGTTCTTTTTAGGAATAACATATCTTTAAGAAAGACATTTATCCTGAATAAAATCAGTCTGTACTAACGATTCAGTTTCTTGGCTGGTGGAGGGAGAGTTCGTCGCCATCTTGAAGCCGATAAATCTTGTTTCAGGGCAGGTTTCACCGTTTCTTAAGTCCGAGAAATTATCCGAGTTTATCATTTGAAAGTACGAAATGATCCGCTTACATTTTCTCATAATTACTATTTATAACGATTCCGTCATGTATTGAGTATGTTTCAAGACACGGTCTTTGTCAGTGGAATAAATGGAGTTCCTGTTTCGTATGCATTTTGTTATTATTTCCCAATTAATTTATTTGCATGTCGTTTCGTATTTAATATCAGATTTCAAACGTAGTCTTACATCTTATAATTTCACGATCTTGCATGTAAATATTCCATAGCAATTCAGATACAATGTATATAAACCATAGTAATACAAAATTTAAATCACCATAGCAATTCCTGTTTAACAAATTTTTTGTTATCCATTTATCGGTAGACCTCATTAAAAATAATCACATTTTTAGGTTTATACCCCAATTGAGCGGCGGGAGACATTGGGCTACATCGGTGGTGGAATCTGTTTCCCTACTGATTTTATACTACATTTAGACAAATGTATCTGTCCTTTTCAATGATCCGGTAAAAGATGTGTACGTTATATGTGACATCATCAGGCATGGTCTCCTTTTCTCCTGACGTTACAATAGGAAATTCAGTGGAAAGCAAGAAAATATGATGTCATAATTTAATTTTGACCGATGAAGAAATGAGTTCAAAGGAACCACAAGTTGATTATAAAATAAAATTCAACCGGTCGAGAAAACTATCAAACGGGTAAAAAATAGAGAAATCAATTTTAATCATATATAAAGTAGCTGTTTCAAGTTATAGCACTCACCAAAAACGCCATCAAATGACAGGAATTCAACGATCTATAAAAACTACGGGAAGCAATATTATCGAAAGGACCTTAATGCATCAGTATAGAATAGAACTGTGATAGTAGTCTATTCAAAGCAGTGAATATGTATATTAGCCATTACTGCATAATAACCAAATGACGTGCATTTACTGACGAGTACACAATGTAAAAGTACCTTAATCTCTAAATAAATTTTCTTTCTTCTTTTCGAATTCATTTTATTTACATACGTATAGTCTTCTATTGTCATTGTGTTATCTGTTATACGACAGACTTTAAGAAGTGATGTGATTTTGTTTTGCGCTTTGACTACTGTATAAACTATTATTATGAACTGAAGCCATCCATTATTACATAAAAAGGATAACAAGAATGACAAACAAACACATTTGAGAGTACATACAATCTAAGACTATTTCATCTTGCAATAGTATTAAAACATTTGACTTTTCTACACTTTACACAAGTATTCCCCATTCCAAACTAAAAGACAAATTGAAAGAGTTGGTCCTGCTTTGTTTAATAAAAAAAATGGTCAATGTAGATACAAGTATCTTGTCTTAAGGTGGGATAAATCATACTTTGTAAAAAAAATCACTCTGATTCTAACAAAAAATTCTATGAAACTGACATCATCAAGATGCTTGATTTCTTGATTGACAACATATTTGTTACGTTTGGAGGACTTGTTTTTCAACAAACAATCGGCATTCCCATGGGAACAAACAGTTTTCCCTCTTCTTGCCGACTTGTTCCTTTATTCATATGAGGCTGACTTCATACAGGAACTTCTTAGGACGAAAGAAAAGAAATTAGCAGTATCATTTACATTTACTTTGCGCTATATAGACGATGTTCTCTCACTAAATAATTCAAAATTTTGGTGACTATGTTGAACGCATCTATCCCATCGAACTTGAGATAAAGGATACAACAGATACAGTTAAGTCTGCCTCATATTTTGACTTACATCTAGAAATTGACAATGAGGGTCGGTTGAAAACAAAACTTTACGACAAAAGAGATGATTTCAGCTTCCCAATTGTGAACTATATGTAGCAACATTCTAGCAGCGCCTGTATACGGAGTATATATCTCCCAGTTGATACGATATTCCAGGGCTTGTATTTCCTATCATGATTTCCTAGATAAAGGATTGCTGCCTACAAGGAAGCTATTAAACCAAGAGTTCCAAGTGGTGAAGTTGAAATCATCCCTTTGTAAGTTTTTACGGACGCCATCACGAGTTGGTTGACCGTTATGTAATATCCGTATCACAGATAATAGAGGATATGTCCCTATTATCGTAACTACAATCCCGTCCCCTTTTCCCGAATGTGACCTACCGAATTACACTTATGACTGGGTTTGCACAAACATGAGCAACACGACGGGTGCCACATGTGGAGCAGGATCAGCTTACCCTTTTGGAGCACCTGAGATCACCCCCAGTTGTTGGTGGGGTTCGTGTTCCCCAGTCTTTATTTTTCTATGTTGTGTTTTGTGTACTATTAATTGTCTGTTGGTCTTTTTCTTTTTTAGCTATAGCGTTAAGTTGTCAATTTATATTCGACTTATGAGTTTGAATGACACTCTGGTATCTTCCACCTCTATTTGACGGTACAGCAATCCTCACCAACCACCTTCAATCGACTACACCGAGAAAATAGACATACAAACAATAAAAAAAAAACAATATCACGTGATTCAGAAAGCCTGAATTGAAACAGGCATAAACTGAGTATGGGTTAAACCAGTTAAAAGTGCGTACAAACCCTCTCTGTGTCTATCTATAAAAATAAGAAGATGTGGCATGATTGCCAGCGAGACAAATCTCCAAAAGAGACCAAATGACACAGAAATTAACAACTATAGGTCACCGTACGTCCTTCAGCAATGAGTAAAACCCCTACCGCATAGTCAGCTATAAAAGGCCCCTAAATGACAAAATGTAAAACAATTCAAACGAATGAACTAACGGCCTGGTTTATGTACAAAATATTGAACGAAAAAACAAATATGATATACAGCAACAAACGACAAACACTGAATTACAGGCTCCTGACTTGGGACAGACACATACAGAATGTGGCGGGGTTAAACTTGTTTGAAGGCGCGCCAACCCTCCCTCTAACCTAGGACAGTGGTGCAACAGTACAACATAAGAACAAACGATAAAAATTAGTTGAAAAGGGCTTAACTCATCAGATCGATACAAAGCAGAAATACATCTAACAAAAACACAGAGTGGACTTGGCAGGGTACTTATACATCCCCACAACAAAAAGACCTGAGAGTACTCGCAGTTACTGACAGCTAGTTCAAAGCCAATAACAACTAATAAAAAACAAATCATGTATCTAAGACTAAAATATAAATCAGTACACATCCAACATCCAATGGACTAAGTGTAAAGACGACATTAACAATCAGAGAAAAACATGACTTTGTGCAAAGTCAAGACCATATGTCATAAAATTAAAAACACATAATCAAATAAATATGGACAGTCAAGCTAGCAACAGGATGACCACTAACTTGAACAAGGAAATAAAAGACGGCAAATAACTTCGACAGGATTTGGTAAACATGTACTCGCTACTACAAGACGCCAGCTAGGATAGTAACAGCTGTTACTTAAATACTGTCACTAAAAAACCACAACATTCCAACAGGTTTCATGAATTCTCCTCATAAAATTTAGTTGAAATCGTTTTTGGAAAGTCAGTATATAAATAATTTAAAATCGTCAGACCATCGGTGGAAATTAAAAAAATAAACAAAATAAGTAAGTATATCATGTCTTTAGCGCATGTCTTTAAAAGATGTAGGATGTAAACTTTACAGCCTTTTTTGGTGACTTTTTCTTGGATTGCTGTCTCAATTATAATGATGGACTTTTCTGATTTGCGGATATATTTATAAAGAGAATATCTGAATGAAAAACCTAAATATACTCCTAAAGTTAAGCAGAAAAACGTTCTTCTTATTAAAACTAATACTGAGACTAATCAATTATGCATACATGCCAACCGGACTTTGAGTTAACCTACCGCCTACCGATTAAGACTTTTTCTAACGAAATTAAATGCCAAAAACCTGTACAATCTAGTTTTTACTGGTCCATAAATATATCGCTGTTTGGTTTGGGAAGAGTTAAAGGAACGATCACTATAAAAGGAATATGATTTCATCACTCTATAGAACGTTGACTATCATTTTATTTTGTTCATGAATTCAAAGTTACATTAGCTAATCGGCAAATGCTTGAACTTATCAAAACTTATTTTCAATGATAAAAAAAAACGTTAACTTGTAACCATCTCTTGTTGAGATGTCTGCCAAAAAGGTCCGAAAACGCAACAGAACAGACTTTGCGTTCTTATAATGTTTTCAAGCAAGCATTAAAGTGCTGTTTATTATTGCTTTCTTATGTATATCATGTAAACCAGTATTGCTAACTAGTATTTTTAGGTTAAATACATACATGCATAATGGACAGAGATATTGCACACACAGTTGTTTATATTTAAAAAAAGATAACTACCAGATTTTTTCATGTTGTCTCTGTTTTGCTTCTGCATATCTGGATATTAATTTTATAACTAGTGCAATTGTTTTCACTATTAAAATAACAAAAGTGCCTTCATATATAAATATAAGTTGTACGCTGCACAACACTTTTGAATATTTTGCATTTTATCTGTATTGTATTGACATATGATAAATAAAATTTGCCATATTTACCATTAACTTCTATGTTATCAAACATTCAATGTGCTTCTAGAAATTATAAAGATATGTCTCTGATTCTCTGAATCTTTTATTATCATTAATAATTTTTAATATAGTAAATATTTCAATCAATACAGACTAACCAGACGTGCATTACCATAATTACTCTTAATGTACAATATATTGTGTTGATACATTGAAGATTAGATGACAATTTTACCGGGCTAATTGATCATCATAGATCTTGGAGGAAATATCCTGTCAAGAGATTTGACTTGTGAAATATTTCATTGACCGATAATTAGATAATAGTACGAAGAAGGACAGTTAACAACGATAGCCATTGAACAATGATGATGATTGATGACTGCTTAACGTCCAGCGGCAAATTAAATGCATATTCGGGACGAGAACATGTTTATGTAATATGAATATTAACTCTGCTTTGTACAAGCTGAACAGGATTTTAAACGTGATAGTTAACAAGGTAACATTCCTCTAGAAGACTAGTAACCCTACCCGTGACACATTATTCTGACTTCGAGCCGACCAGTATTTGCTCTTACTCCTTAATGCCGTGTGATAAGCGGAGAAACAGCAATTACCAATTTTTAAATCTTTGGTTTGACACGGCCGGGGTTTAAACCCACGACCTCTGGCATTCGAAACGAACACACTACCACGAGACAATCGACTAACCAGAAGTGTAATACCATATTTACTCTTGATGTACAGTTTATCGTGTTGATACATAATAATTGATGAGTTATATACAGTTGAACATTTTACCGGAAATATCATGTCAGGAGATTTGAATTGTTGATTATTTCATTGACCAATAATAAGATAATAATACAGTGAATGGCAGTTTATAGCCGTTAAAAATAAGGTCGACAATTCGGACGCATGCAATTTATAACGCGTTGTTTTCATTTTTTCCAGAAAGTATGTTTTAATTACAACAATGGTTTGTTACCTGCTAGGCTATACTTTTCATACGGTACTTGCATGCTTTAAATTTTTATCCTATAATGTTATAAGTGAACTTAATTTGCCCCAAGTAGAGCAGACGCTTGCAGGATTTAGCTGTTCTGTTTTGGTACTTTTATATTTTATATTTTATGTTGGTGCACTCAAATATGCTTTTTATTTTCGACTTTCAAAACTTTTGGTTTATATTCAAATTAATAAAAAATACTTGTCTTTTAACAATTATTTGGATAATTGATTGTCATATAAAGGATTATTCTAGTTTTAGTCATAAGCTAGGGTTCACCCTTATGTACCTCTTTTATCATGTTAGCCTCATTTTCAACTTAGTTTGGGATATACGTCATCTATTTTGCTGCTTTCAGATCAATAGCAGTGCACTTTTTGTCAGATATTTTCATTACGTTATTGATTGGATTTTCATACTTTTAAATGAATATAAATACACGAATAACAATATCATACGGGTATTTTGCAATATACTTTTTTCATGTTACCGGGTTTTAACTCCGAAGTACATTAATGTACGACAGATAACCTCCATGTCGTAGGACATTTTGTTACTTGGTTAAGTAAGAGTAACTAAAAAAAGTAAAATTAAGCTTACAGTCGGTGAAATTTGGGGTACAAAACAACTGTTTTCTGGTGATTTTGTTGAGTGTATACAACATATCAGTTAATTTTAATAGTTTAGTTTTATTCTTTTACAGATTCAAATAAAAGTCTTCCTTTTCTCGAAATTAAATGTTTATTAAAATTTTGAATTATCCGAAACACTAACATTTTATTACCCCCAAGGCAAAGATTACCTTATTCGTATTTATCACAAGTCAACTTTTCCGAACTTCCGGTTTTGAGGCTTTTTAATTTTGTAATTGATTCCTCTTCCAGCTGTTTAAATTCGAGCGCCACTTATGAGTCTTATGTAGATGATACGCGTTTCTGGCGTACCAAACTATAAAACCTGGTACTTTCGGTATTTTTTTTTTATGTAACACGCAATACCACATCCACATCAACTTCATATACAAATATAAAACTGATATAAACACTAGTTTAAATCTACTAATGATAATTGCTATGTCAATTTTAATTCTGCATATGAAAATATTATTGTGTCAAGTTTTTTCTGGATTGACTTTCATCAGGAACGCTCAGAGCCGAATATTTGAAAGCCAAGGATGTATAAGAACCGAAACATTTGAAGACCTATATGGCCAAACAGGACCCTGAAAATAATAGTCAAATCCATCTAAGGTCAACTTTGTGTGAGAGAGTTGAAACCTTAGTTTCTTAATAATTTCTAAATTTCTAAACGAACAATTTAAGAAAGGTTTGAAATAAATCATGTCAGTACCGCAGAACTGACTCCTGAGCTTATGATTATCCACCAGCTACGATATAGATCCAGTGCATTTTTTTTTAATTTCATGAATCCGAAACGCCTTTCTTGATTTACCTTTACCAGGAACGCCCAAAGCCAAATATCCGAAAGCCAATGATGTATAAGAACCGAAACAGTTGAAAAGCGAAGATGACCGTATTTCACTGATAATCGGGTCTACATTTTACAGTCACCATTACACGTTAACCCTGGCGGCAGCAATCGTAGGCGAGACACAGGGTTTCGCGGAATGCTTTACGATTTTTTTCTAAATAGGGTTTCTACTTGTCATTTTTAAGGTTTCATACAAATTCTGCGACACACCATTATACGATCAAAGTGATCGGTTTGGGCACACAAATCGATTGGCAATTGCAACTTATCAATCCTTAAAACTCAACAAACGTGTTGTAAATACTAAGATGGTCAGCAATTTTAAGATGTTTACTTGTATGTTTTTAGTATGATTAATTTAAATAGATGTAAAATATCTTGGATAGGTATAGCAGAACGTCACGCAGATTATTCTATAAAATGTTCTTGTTTACCTTGATTATTCAAAAAAAAAGTAGGTAGACAATGCCCTTAGCATTGATTTAGATCAACATTTTCTCAAACTGCCATACTGTAACCATGGAATTTTTATACTAGTAATATGTGTCCGCCCGGACATATTTTATCAGGACAAATTTATTTCTTACATCTACACTGTAAATTATTGTTGATTCTAAATTCTTTACAATTGTTTTACTCTTTATCAGTTATTCATCTGTGATGAATATGCCAGAGTTTACTAAACATAAAAATATGGTTTAAAGTTAGTCCATTATAATGACAATGCCATCATCAAATAACTGAAAACAACACAAAACATAGAAGACGGAAATGCACTAGCATTATTATGTCAGTCAACTAAGTAATTGGATACAGTCCAAACATTGGAGCCATTGGTGTTAAACCTGTATAAAATCATCGTATTTTTAATTTGTATTTGCAGCCTAGAGATTAGTATGTAATCACTCCTTAAAATAAAATTGTTTCATGTCTTTGTTATGAATTATACAAACTGCGACTATTCCGGAAGGGAAACAAAATGTACTAAACTCAAAGATGATTTCAAAATAAAAAAAATCCGAATCTGCAGAAAAACATTTGAAACATTGAAAATTACTTTTTAGCGTATAATTGATTTAATGCACATTTCGTACCTTCACTGAAACGCTCAAAGCCAATTTTTAATACAGTCAAAGAAAGAGAATTACAAAAAGAGCTCTATCAAAAACACACAAAAAAACCATAAGGTATAAGTTGTAAATTAAAACAAAATACACAATAAACCATAATTGGCGCCGACACGTTGACTACACGTGTGGTATACATTTACCTATAAACTTTTGTTTGGCTGTACAGGTTGGAGCTTTTTTGATTCTCTAGAAAGATTAACGTGTCCGTTTGGTATCCTCTAGAAAGATTTACGTGTCCGTTTGGTATCGACCATACTTGATGAAGAAGATACCAAAGGGAGAAACAAATCATAAGTCAAAGATAGACAGACAAAATCATAAGTCAAAGATAGACAGACAAAATCATAAGTCAAAGATAGACAGACAAAATCATGTCAAAGATAGACAGACAAAATCATGTCAAAAACTAACAATGACGAAAAAACAGTCTACACAAAACACTATATAATAATCAAAAGACTGAGCAACACGAACCCCACAAAAAACCTGGGGTGATATCAGGTGTTCCGCAATGGTAAGAATATCCTGCTTCCCATGTGGCACCGTCTTACGCGTGATGCTCATGGTAAGTACACGTTTGGTATTCAGTCTCTTTTGGTGATGTCATAATCGAGGAAATAGAGACATGAAATGTCTGTTATTATTGGAATATATCCTTGGACATTGGTCAAACAACGCATGATGGCTCATGTAAAACTTCCGAAGGGATGACATGACTTCAGCTTTATCACAATGGAAACAGAAACAATCATGTGCACTGAAATCTGTATTCTTGCACCACGTTCGAAAATCTTATCGAAACATACGAAGATCGTAACGCAAATAGTTTATAAATATGTGATTTGCAGAAAAATACTGGTTATCGTTTACAAATTTATTCCGGTTGTACTTCAGATTCAAGTTTAATAATGATTAAAACGTAAGCTCAATACCTGAATTTAGCGGATGAGTATTTCTACAAAGAAAGATTTATCGAACAATCCTTTATATACCCTTCCTATTTTAGCAAAATTGTGTGTTGTATAATGTTTAATTTATTTTTAAAGTGAATTCTATGAGATAGATACGTTTAATTGCCAAACAGCTATGATAATATTTAATGAAGTAAATTTTGTAAATGAATAACAGTTGAATGCAAATGTTTAGGTTGAGATATAAAATTATGCGACCATTTTCAAAACACAATTATATAAATAAATAATATACATACCACGAAATTCAAGTTAATGTTTATGGCAGTTATAACATGCAATGTTTCATTATGAAATCTCATAAAAATCCTTTTAATCTATCTCAAAAGATGTAAAATATTTATGCGTTAAATACATGACAACCAGAATGCCATAATGTGACATTTTCATCTGTTTCATACTTTTAAGAATTCATATAACTTACCCTTTTGACTAAAATATTATGCTATTTTAAAGTCTTTTACTATCCACAGTGACAAGAATACAACATAAAAATTAATAAACGAAACAAATTTACATGGAATAAGATATTAGTCAAACAACCAAAAGGTAATGTTAAGATATTATTTACATTCTGTTGTTCAATACCATATTTCAACATGGACAATGTTGCATTTACAAAGTAGCTTGTGTTAAAAACTATCGATCAATATATATTAAAAAAATAAATTATGAAAAAGTGTTCACTAAAAATGGCAAACTTTAAAATTAAATACTGATGCAAAATATACAAATAAGAAAGCACTTACCGTCTTAACTCATTGCTCCGAATCGAGAAGATACAAGATAAGAAGTTGCTTGTAAGACTAATGTAAATGTATGTTCAAATAAACCCCTTGTAGGTAGAACGCCTTTTTAGTCGATACCGAATGAAATTTCAAGTCTGTCAATGACAGAGCACGCCTGTTTTGCGTCTTACATATTATATTATTTCCATGAATAACATCTATTATTGACGGAAGGAATTCAGCAATCAAAGGTCATAAGAATCAGTGCAAAGTAACAAAAGTCTGTCAAGGATGGACAAAGAGTACATTAGTGTGAAGCGACATTGGAAAAAGCTATTAGTGGATTATGGACAGACTTTACACGATTCTTGATAACCGAAGAAATTAATTGATTGACCGCTACAATTACAATATAATTCGCGTGAGCAAACATTATGATTTTATCTTACATTTAGAATTATAAAATGTGACATTATTGAAAGATATTAACTATTATTAGTACAGAAAGTTATTTTCAGAAGATCAAATTTCAATCGAACTTAAGCATAGATTTTTTGTTTGCGGAAACGTCTTTTTTCCAAATCACAGTGTTCTAAAAACATTTCTAGGATGAAAATCTGCACTGTGCATGCTTGAGTCAAAGTAATAAAGATTTTGTATTCAGAACGTGTGTATCAATGAAATCCAATGCACGTAGAATACAAATATCTGTAGAAACGAAGATTAAAAGATAGGCGAAAGATACCAAAAAGGACATTCGAACTCATAAGTCGAAAATAAACTGACAACGCCATGGTTGAAAAATAAAAAGACAAACAGACAAACAACAAGTACACAAAACGAAACATACAAAACTAAAGACTGAGCAACACGAACCCCATCAAAAACTGGGGGGATCTCAGGTGCTCCTGATAGATAAGCAGATCATGCTCCACATGTGGCACCCGTCGTGTTGCTCATTGTTATGAACGTTTAATTATACTTTCATAGTTTCGTTTAGCCGAAAATATTGTTCCCGGCAAAATTGACAGTTTCCTATTTTGCGTTACGAAATTCCGCCAACATGTCGCATTCGAATAACATCTTTTGTTTTCCAGTTTGTTATTAATACTACATTTCCGTAGTAACTGCATTTTACCTGCTTTATATTCCCAAATCGGTGCAAAGTCGGATGAAATTTTCCATTCCTTCAATATAATCCAATGTTTACGTACTCGCTAACTTTAAGACACACAGTTAACCTTGACCGGTAGCGGCCTATTTTCTTACACGCAAGGATAAGGCGTGCTAAGTATTATAAAAAGGGGATTTCCGAATAGCAAAACGAATTTGAACTGATCTTTACAGAAACTTAATAGGTAAATACTTCACGCACGAAAATCACAGAAAACCGTTAAACATATTGTACTTTCATTCTTTGTAGTAATTTAAAGTTATAATAATAATTTCTATTTCTTGAAATAGTAGTTTAGTTGTTATTTTATTTAGAAAACCTGGCTAAGGTATTTCGAAAAGCTATTG
This sequence comes from Mytilus californianus, assembly GCF_021869535.1. NCBI lineage: Eukaryota > Metazoa > Mollusca > Bivalvia > Mytilida > Mytilidae > Mytilus > Mytilus californianus. Next base: position 27,612,494 of record NW_026262690.1, on the reverse strand, counting down.
AATAGAATAAATATCTAGAGACTAAAGGTATTGTAAGAAAGATTGAGAACAATCTTTACACTGGTGGCAGCGAATTTAGTTTTCTTTTTAAAGAAAATTTTAAGAATCTACGTGAATATTTTATTAGGCACGCAATTGATAAGTAAAAATATTTTAAATTGTTACTGTCCATGTTTGTTTACACTTAAAAAAAAACTGAACATAATAAAAAAGGACACTTCAACAAAAGGTGAAAGAAAAGAAAAGTACAGTTGGTGAGATTAATTAAGCTTATTGTATATATTTCAGTAGTTTTAAATTCAACAATGATAAATTCTAATCCAAGTTGAAGGAATTTATTGAGTTTAAATATATATCAACAAGGGTAAATATAAATCCAAGTTGAAAAGAAATAATATAGTTAATCAAAATCTATGTCAACAAGGATAAATTCTAATCCAAGTTGAAAAGGTTATAATTATTAAATTTGAATATATATATCAACAAGGATAAATATGAATCCAAGTTGAAATAAAATAGTTAAGGGGTATACATCAACAAAGATAAATTCTAATCTAAGTTGAATGTTAAAAGATAAAAATTTTAAGTCAAATTTCAACAAGGATAAAATAAAATCCAATTTGAGCTAGATTAATATTGAATACCATATTCAACAAGGATAAACTTTAATCCAAGTTGAGTTTTAAATTTAGGAGTCTATTTTTAACAAGAATAAAATCTGAATCCAAGTTGAATATTAGAACCATAATTTTTCAATAGGGTCCAGCTGTAAAATTTATAGTTTATTTTAAAGTTGTAAATTTAATAGTCCATTTCATAAGATTTTTTTTTTTTACAACAAGGATAAATATAAATCCAAGTTGTAGTTAATAATTTTTCGATAGAGTCAAAGTTAAAAAAAAATTATAGTCTATTTCAAAGTTGTAAATTAAATAGTACATTTCACAAAATAAGTTTTACAACAAGGATAAATATAAATCTAAGTTGTAGTTATATTTCATTAAGGTCAAAGTTAAACGTCTATAGTCTATTTCAAATTTGTAATGTATATAGTCTATTTCACTAAGTAAGGATAGATTCATAATCCAAATTGTGTTTTAAAAGTAAGGCATAGGATTTTTTTTTTTATCAATTTCAACAAGGATAAAAAGTCATCTAAGTTGAATAATTCTAAAAAAAAAAAGCATAAGATTAACAAGGATAAAATTTAATCCAAGTTGATTAGTAAATTGAAACTCTTGATTCCATTTAGCAGTCAAAAGTAAGATGTATAATTTGAGAAATAGACAACCTAGTATGTCTACGGGATCAATATCTTTAGGAAGGGGAAGAGGAAGGGGATCTGGAATAAACCCACCAAGTAGTTTAGCCATTCCCAACCATGCTATATCATCTGGGAAAATGGAGGCCCATTTTTCAGGGGAATCTAGAAACTCTCATGATTATTTTAATGCAAGGTTTAATATCCCTGAATTCAATAATGGGGAGACAATAAATAAGTATCCAAATATATTGCCTACTTCAATTAATGAAGGAGAAAGGGAGATAACTCATTTGACTGATGAAAGTCCTCGTACCATGGATCATTCTATCAACTTACCTGCTATAAGTAAAGAAATTGAGAATAACACTAATCCGTTCCTTGTTCCAACTCAAAGTCGAAGTGATAGCGCTTTAATTTCAAGATCAACCAATTCTGATAGTGATGAGCTCACACAATTAAGAAGACAATTAGATGCCTTAAAAAATGAAAATTTTGATTTAAAGAGAACAGCCCAACAAAACAGCCTTCAGATACCAAGTTCAAGTCAAGCAAACCCTAATCAAAATCTGGCCAACACAATTACCCAGTCAACAGAGTATATAGAGCCGAATGTATATGCTGGTACCCATACCCATGTAAACCAAGGTATTGCAAGTAGCAAAATTTCACAGAATCCAGTTATAAACAATAACATGAACCGATATACTCAGAGTCAATTTTTGAGCAACACATATCCTAACAATACAGTTCAAAGAGGTGACTACTCACAAAATCCAATTCCAAATAGCAATTTTATGCAGAGTCAAGACCCAAACAGCAATTTTCTACAATGTCCAGTTCGAAATAGAGATTTCCAACAGTATCAACCAATCACAAAGCCAAACTTGTTACCAATGCAGCATCCCAGTGGACCACAGTATATCAATACATTAGAAGTTCCAAGATTTAATGAAAATGGACGCAGAACAAGAGTGCCATTCTATAACGGGAAGGATCCATGGAATGCATATGTGATGCAATTTGAATTGATTGCAGAAATGAAGAATTGGAGTCCATCAACCAAAGCCATAGAACTGGTTACAGCCCTCAAAGATGAAGCAATGGTCTATGCCTCATTTCTTACACCAGAGACAAAAAGAACATATTCAGTACTTTGTGCAGCCATGTCCAACAGATTCGGAGACCATGGATACCCTGAAACTTACAGACAAGAGCTCCATACTTTGAGAAAGAACAATAGAGAGACAATACAAGAATATGCATCAAGGGTCGAGATGTTAGTCAGGAAGTCTTTCCCTACAATTGACACAGCAACCCACAGTACACTGAGCGTGGAGTATCTGTTAAGAGGCCTGCCAGATCAGAGTATAGCAATTGAACTGCTCACAAAAAGGATTACCAGCATTACAGAGGTAATTCACCAAGTTACTTTATATGAGACCTATAAGAGAGGATCAAGAGATAGAAACATCCGCCAGCTTGGTACAACAGATTGCAGTGACACTGATAATTGTGAATCTGAGGACATAGAGGTAAGAAAAGTAGGAGGGAAGAGATTTGTCACAGAGGAAAGATTGACACAGTTTGAAAGAGGCATGTCAGAGTCTTTGGAAAAGATTATTCAAAGAGAAATGGCAAAGTACAACAAAACACAGGAATCTGACAGTAGTTCAAGGCCAAATAAGCAGAAGTATAGTGACAAAAAGACCAGATTTAAGAATTCCAGATGTTTTGGTTGTAATGAAGAAGGCCATTACATAAAAGATCGCCCAAAAGGAAAGAGAAACCAGTATCATAAGGATAACAATAACAGAAATGGTTTGAAAATCAACTATGAACTGAATCAAAATCAAAACTTAGAGTCTTTAAACTAGTAAGGGCTGAAACTGTCGGCCAAGTGCCAGCCCCTATAGTTATAGAAAAAATTGAAGATAAAGATATATTAAATGAGAAAAAACCTTGTCAAAGAGAAACAGTGGGTACAACATCTATAAATAATTCATTTGAAGGAGATACATGTAGCCTAGTTACAAGGAACCTAGACTTAAACCTAGATTTGTTGTTTGAGGAGTCAAGGGAGATACAGAAGAACACACAGAAGAACACACCAAAGGAGGTAATGGGTAGTGCAGAACCAATCAAAGTGATAGAAGAAAACATTATCATTGATCGGGTGACAGCAGCTACCATTACAGTTCCAGTGGTCATTAACAAGATTGTGGCTAATGCAGTTATTGACACTGGAGCAGAGGTGACGGTTCTTAGTGACAAGCTGTATAAACAGATTCCTGAGGGTCAACGGCCAACATTAAGGAGAGCAACAAGGAATTTGGTGGTTGCCGAGGCTGGAAAGAACCTAACAACAAGAGGAATTACAGAGGTAGACTTTGGTCTAGGAAGCGAAACCTTCAAATGGCCTGTGTATGTAGCACCCATTGGTGACAATATGCTATTAGGTTGTGACCTAATAGATGATATGGACATCACAATTAATTCCAAGAGAGGCCTACAGATAAATGGTCAGTGGATTGAGTGTGAGACAAAAAGACAAACTGACGGAGTAGCCAGAGTCAGAGTAAAAGACACAATAACTATACCAGCTAACTCTGAGATAATAGTTGCTGGAAAAGATGAAAATAGCAAGTTTCTGTCAACAAGATATTCCATGGTAGAACCGGTAGTGGAGGATGGTAGAAAATTTATGGTTGCACGTACCTTGGTAAATCCTTTTGGGAATAGAATACCTGTCAGAGTAATTAACCTTGACGAACACCCTGTTAGATTGAAAAGAAACTATTTGCTAGGAGAACTTCACCCAGTAGTGGACATAACTGAGGTTAGTAACATGGAAGAACAACAATTACGTAGTGATGGCAAAATTTATGATAAGTGTAATACGTGTTACTACAATGGTCCAAATCCTAAAGATTTCATCTCATACCAAGAAAATGGAGATAAGGTGATTGTACGAGAGTCATGGGTTCAGAATACAGATCATGTAAGAAAGATTACTGGGGAAAATTGTCAGGATACACAGATGAACAAGGCCGATGTTCAGATGTTGACTGAATTTTTGCAGGATTTGTATGAAAGAAGTATTAAAGATCTTACAGAAGAACATAGAGAGAAATTGCGACAGCTTCTAATTACAAATAAAGATGCTTTTGCAGCAAACAAGACACATTTAGGAACCTGTTCTTATATCAAACATAGCATTGACACTGCAGTTGCAGCTCCTGTACGCCATCCTTTGAGACGTACACCTACCAGATTTGAAACAGAGGAAGAGAAGAATCTAAAAGACCAATTGGAACAGGGCGTCATTCGACCATCAACTTCACCGTGGGCTTCAAATGTTGTTTTGGTACGAAAGAAGGACCAAACAGTGCGCTGGTGTTGTGATTTTAGAAGGCTTAACGAATTAACTGTAAAATGCGCCTACCCCGTTCCGAGAATTGATATGTGCATCGATTGCCTTAGTTCTGCATCAATATTTTCCTGTATCGATTTACAAAGTGGATATTGGCAGCTCAAAGTTGAGGAAAAAGACATCCTTAAAACAGCTTTTATTACTAATTATGGGTTGTTTGAATACACTAAGATGCCATTTGGATTATGTAATGCCTCAGCCACATTCCAACGTTGTATGGAACTTATAATGCGTGGTTTACAATGGCAAACAGTATTAATATATCTTGACGACGTCATCATTTACAGTTCTAATATAGATGAACATTTCAAGCATCTTAATGAAGTTTTAACTCGATTAAAGAATGCAGGATTAAAGTTAAAACCATCCAAATGCGATCTGATTAAAGAAGAAATTTTGTATTTAGGGCATATTGTTTGTAAGGATGGAGTTAAACCTAATCCTAAGATTATAGAAAGAGTACAATCCTGGAAAACACCTAGCAACACCAAAGAAACCCAACAGTTCCTAGGACTCTGTAATTATTATAGGCAATTCATTAAAGGATTCAGTAATATTACAGCCCCATTGAGTCATCTGACTAGAAAAGATACCATATTTGAATGGACAGATGCAGTACAAAACAGTTTTGACCTTCTAAAGACAGCACTATGCACAACACCTGTACTTGCATATCCTAAGCCAGATGGGAAATTAATATTAGATACAGATGCTTCAAATATTGGTTTAGGAGGTGTCCTGCACCAGATACAAGATGGAAAAGAAAAGGTCATAGCTTATGCCTCTAAAAAGTTGGATAAAACCCAACAGAGATACAGTGTGACAAGAAGAGAGCTTTTGGCAATGGTGACTTCCATACACCATTTCAAACATTACTTGTTAGGCAACAAGTTTACCATCAGAACTGATCATGCTGCATTAAAATGGTTGTATTCCTTTAAAGACCCTCAAGGTCAATTAGCAAGGTGGATTGAGTCATTGGCACAGTATGATTTTGATATTGCTGTCCGTCCTGGCACCAAACATAACAACGCTGATGCAATGTCAAGATTAGATTACAATGATCAGCTATGTGAACACCAACAGAAGGAAGAATTTAATGAAGACTGTAAATGTTGCACAAGTCTAATGAATGACTGGCAGAAATTTAAGTCAGAAATTGACAATATAAAAGAGCTAAATAGCAAGATGGGTCATAGTAAAGATACAGAGAGCAAAATAAGGGTTACAACAAGACAACAACATAATCAAAGTACAAACAAAACCTGGTTAGCCAAATATACCAACCAAGAGATGGCTGTATTCCAAAAAGAAGATGAAACATAAAAGTTCTTCACCAATGGATAAATAGTGGATCTATACCTGATAGAGATAAGGCGGCAAGTCTGAACCCTGCTGTACGCCGTTATTGGTTAAATTGGCAGAATATAGTACGTTTGGAGGGAGTAATTTATCAAAAATGGATTTTAGACCAAAATGGTAGACACAATCTACAGCTTATAGTCCCGGCTGTTCTACAAAAGGAAATCCTGATAAATGGTCATGACACACCCTTTTCTGGACTTTTAGGTGTTGCCAAGACAAAAGAAAAAATGAGACAAAATTTCACTTGGTATGGAATGGGCAAAGATGTGACATCCCACATAAAAATGTGCCAGATATGCAATAGATGGAAAAACTCTTCAAGAAAACCAACTGCACCTTTGGTGGACTGCAGAGTAGGCCATCCAACGGACCGCATTGCTATTGATATAATGGGACCTTTGCCTCTTACAAAGAAAAAGAACAGATATCTCTTAGTCATAGGAGATTATTTTACTAGATGGATGGAGGTGTATCCAATTCCTCATCAAAATGCAGACATCATAGCAGAGAAATTGGTTCATGAATTTATAGCTAGATTTGGAGCACCACTGGAGATTCATACTGACCAGGGAAGGAATTTTGAGAGCCAGTTATTTGCAGAAGTTTGTAAACTGCTAGAAGTCTCCAAGACTAGGACCACAGCTTATCATCCAGCATCAAATGGAATGATAGAAAGATTTAATAGAACATTAGCTGGAATGATAAGAAGTTTCATAAATTCAAATGCAAATAATTGGGATTTATATATTAATCTTCTTTTAGCAGCTTATAGGAGTAGTCCACATCCTGCAACTGGACACACACCTAATTTTATGATGTTGGGAAGGGAAATCAACATTTCTAGTTCAATTTTGTTTCGATTTCCCAAGGAAAAAGCATATGACAATGAGGATCAATATATAACAAGATTACGAGCTAAGATGATGGAAGTTTACAGTATTGCGCGCGATCACTTGAAGTCATATGCAGAACGACAGAAGCGTGATCATGATACGAGGATTTTCCACAGTCAATATGAAGTTGGGTCCCTTGTCTATAAATTTGACAAAAACATTAATAAAAAATTTAAGTCACCTTGGGTTGGTCCATATAAGGTTACAAAAATTTTAAGTCCTGTTGTGTATGAAATATCTCATAAGAACAAAACTGAAATAGTTCATTTTGACAGACTTAAGCCTTGTACTTCTGATTGACAAGAGTTTCAGGAAATACTAATCAACTTGAACATGTAGTATAAGTTGATATAACCATTTAAGTAAAACTTTTGGTTAATCTTATGTATTTTCAGTAAAAATGGTTTTCTTTCAATGTTCCCTATGTAGATACCAAGGAAAAAGGAAAAATGCTGTTGATCATTATTTAAAGAGACATTTGCCTTAGAAAGAAGTTCCATATTTTTGTGTGTTATGCAAATTCAGAGCAGTTAATAAATCTAAATGGGAGAAACATTTGCATTCTTTTCCAAAGCATATTAATGCTATTAATTCTTGTCTGACTAAATTATCAGATAGTACATACTGCAAAGAATCTAACAAGAAATTTGAGCTTGACATAAGTCAAAATGGTCAGCTTATACCCATTGAAAATATAAATGCATGTGTTCAAACTGTCCAACAGAGCACTAATATATCGTTATTAAATAATATTGGTTGTGAAAACAATGATGAACCCGTTCCTGAATATTCTGAAGAAATAGTGATTGTTCCTATGACGGAGGAAGATCAAAATATTTTCAGTCTAGAAGAAGAAATACTTCAGTCGAAAGACACTTTATTAAAAGAAAGAAAACAATTTGAAGATTATTTAAAGAAGCTGGAGAAAACTAAAAGTACTTTAAAAACTGAACTAGATCAAACTAAATAATGAACTGGAAAAACAGAAAAATAAAGTAAACCAGAAGAGTGGAGAAAAGGGAAGAAAAGACAGAAAAAGGACTTTCCAGGAACCAAGAATTCAAAGTGTAGTTGTTGTGCCAAAGAGAAGACGGTGAATTGTTAATAAAAACATTTTTTAGTGACAGTATTAATAGAAACAAAACTATAACTTGTTGACATTATTTATTTGTATATATATTGTGTTTATTTTCATTGATATAATTTTTAGCATACTAGGTGTCGTGTCGTGATATCAGATTAATCGTGACATAGCCAGAAATATATATATACATATATATTTTATCCAAGATAATGGACAGAAATATTTTAATTTACTTTTATATTTATAAGCTCCTCGGCAGGTGCTTGTTAAAATCGTTTTATTGAATGTTCCAATTTGTTATATATATCACATTTAATTTTTGTAATTTCGAGACGAAATTTTGTTTGACGGAGGGCAGTGTTATGAACGTTTAATTATACTTTCATAGTTTGGTTTAGCCGAAAATATTGTTCCCGGCAAAATTGACAGTTTCCTATTTTGCGTTACGAAATTCCGCCAACATGTGGCATTCGAATAACATCTTTTGTTTTCCAGTTTGTTATTATTACTACATTTCCGTAGTAACTGCATTTTACCTGCTTTATATTCCAAAATCGGTGCAAAGTCGGATGAAATTGTCCATTCCTTCAATATAACCCAATGTTTACGTACTCGCTAACTTTAAGACACACAGTTAACCTTGACCGGTAGCGGCCTATTTTCTTACACGCAAGGATAAGGCGTGCTAAGTATTATAAAAAGGGGATTTCCGAATAGCAAAACGAATTTGAACTGATCTTTACAGAAACTAAATAGGTAAATACTTCACGCACGAAAATCACAGAAAACCGTTAAACATATTGTACTTTCATTCTTTGTAGTAATTTAAAGTTATAATAATAATTTCTATTTCTTGAAATAGTAGTTTAGTTGTTATTTTATTTAGAAAACCTGGCTAAGGTATTTCGAAAAGCTATTGAATAGAATAAATATCTAGAGACTAAAGGTATTGTAAGAAAGATTGAGAACAATCTTTACACTCATGTTAGTACAAACCCAGTGATAAGTCTAATTCGGTTGGTCACATTCGAGAAAAAAGGGGACGGGATTGTAGTTTCGACAACTGGGACATATCTTTTATCATCTGTGAAACGAATATTCCATAACGGTCAACCAACTCGTGATTGCGTCCGTAAAATTTACGAAGGGGATGATTTCAACTTCACCACTTCGAACTCTTGGTTTGATAGCTTTCTTGTGAGCACCAACTCTCTATCAAGGAAATCATGATAGGAAATACAAGCCCTGGAATATTGTATCAACTGGGATATATATATACTCCGTAAGCAGGCGCTGCTGGAATATTGCTATATAGAAACGGAAAGTTCACAATTGTGAAGCTGTAATCATCTCTTTTGTCGTAAATTTTTGTTTTCAACCGACCCTCATTGGCAATTTCTTGATGTAAGTCAAGATATGAGACAGACTTAACTGTATCTGTTGTATCCTTTATCTTAAGTTAGATGGGATAGATGCATTCAACATAGTCACCAAATTTTGAATTATTTAGTGTGAGAACATCATCTATGTAGCGGAAAGTTAAGTTAAAGGATACTGCTAACTTTTTTTCTTTATTCCGAAGAAGTTCCTGTATGAAGTCAGCCTAATACGAATAAAGGAACAAGTCGGCAAATAGAGGGGCACATTTGGTTTCCATGGGAATGGTGATTGTTTGTTGAAAAACACGTCCTTCAAACGTATCAAATATGTTGTCAATCAAGAAATCAAGCATCCTGATAATGTTAAGTTTCATAGAATTTTTTGTTAGAATCAGAGAGATTTTTTACAAAGTACGATTTGTCCCTCGCTAAGACAAGAGACTTGTATCTACGTTGGCCATTCTCTTTTATGAAACAAAGCCGGACAAACTCTTTAACTTAGAATGGGAAATACTTGTGTAAAGTGTAGAAAAGTAAAATGTTTTAATACTACAGCAAGTTGAAAGAACCTTAGATTGTATGTAGTCAAAAGATCTTTGGATTTCTTTTGTATCCACATCTGATTCACGCCGCCTCTAGAATAGGTAGTTTCATAATAACTTTGAAGCCCAACTTTGATTGCTAATAAAATTGATGTTAATAATTTAGAAAGAGGTTTCGTGGAGCACTTGGACGACCCAGCAATACAACGTTGTTTGTAAAGACACTTATGTAGTTTAGGTATTCAATACAGTGATGGAAGATCCAGTTCTTCATCTTTGAAATTCCAAAGGAACATAGAACAGACCTATGATTATCCAGGATTTCCTCCTTGGTACGTGTCGTTGGGGTATGTGTTGATTTTCCAAGTGAATTGTCAATACCTAATTCATTTATCAAGTAGTTTATTTAATGTGATTTACACACAAAAACGATGTTGTTTGGGGCTTTATCTGTGGGGACAACAACATATTTGTCATGGAGGTAGGCAAGGTATTTTGCAACGTTTGGGTCTTTAAATATTGATGTAGCATGGGTATTCATAGACCCATTTAGTTTTTTTTTAATTCTGATTTGTATCAACGACCTCACAGCCGTCATCCATTCGCAAAGAGTATCTACGTCTTCTGTCTCGCGTTTAACCAATAGTCTGGCATAATCCTCGACTGAATTCATTAGTATTTTGAAGTTGTGTTTCCTATTGATGGATTTAGGCTCACGATATTTCGGGCTTTTGAATAACACATTATCCAGAAAAGTGTTTTTGAAAATGTTTAGGTCACCAGTAATAACGTGGTCAGCACAGGTGCAAATGAGATAACTTTTTTTTTTATATGAAAATTAATGTTGAATACCGAAAGTTGTTTAATCTGATTAAGCGCCCCGTTGAGGTCAGTTTATTTTATAAACATATGATTTGTGTACCGGCACATGGAATTAAAGTCTACGAATGTGTTAAGTCGTCATTACCAAAACTGTGGACACATTTGATGCAAACATTTAAACCTGACTCCAGAGGACGGAGGAAAAAATACGTTTTGATATTAATCATTGTTTCATATTTAGATACAGTGCTATGACACTATTACCTGTTGACTAAACTTAAACTCATTCCAATAGCATTTTTAGCCTGTTCAAATTTGGAGAATGGTGACTACGTGTGGTCATTTCAATGAAAATTACAAACTTCTTCTCAAGCCATGTTACATATAAGTTTACGATTGATATTTGCATGCTGCTATTCCGGTGACCAAAACAAAACTACTTATGAGTTTGAATGTCCATTTGGTATCTTCGCCTCTCTTATAGAAACAACGCAGTACTGTACGTTCTTATGATCTAAACTAAATCCTTAACTAATCATAAATTTATCATTTGTTGAGTTATATAGGCAATCAGCAGTTTATCGATGTTTAAATCTCATAAATCGACGAAGAAGACAAATCAGCTGAAAACTTATAGAATCGCATGCATGAACTGCAAAAGAAGCTGGACCGGGTGCGTCAATAAAGTATGCGTCTCCTGATATGCATGCATCGCCAGCCATTCGAATCCACATCCAGTCGATCAACCAATTCGTGATGATGACCGAAAAGGTATGAAGTGTCGATTTCAGTTCTTGAGAAAAGAACTCTGGCTTAACGTTTCATTTATAAGAAATGTCGCTATATAATTGCGAATTGCATGCTGGTGAACTGAAACCAAGCACAGCAAAATGCTATCGATTATGACCTCTTTTTCAAAATATAATTTGCCACCCTGTCAAAAATTAATTTTAATGGAGTAAATTTTTGACAAAATATGAAATACCATAACTCAAGGTATTTGTCTTACTTTCATTTTAAACTTTTTAGTTTTCACTTTGTACTTTAAAAAAGTTGTATATTTGTGTGATTCAAATGTAGTATGTAGAATCTTGCTTCTCAAATGAACTATAATCAGAGAGATAGATAATATGGAAATAAAACTTTGTATCTTCTCAAATGTAACACAAAATCAACCATTCATATGTTCCAAATAAAAATACGCGTAAATTCTAGATCATGCATATATATAATCGAAATCGAAACTGCTTAGTTATCATAAATTCAATAGTTCCTTTGATCTGGTTCTCGTGCACTGTTATATGGTCACGGATTGGGCTATTTTGAATATTGAAACGAGTTATATTGAGGGGCCTACAAAGGGTACAAACTTAAAGTCCAAACAGCCTATTCAGTTCTACCAGTGACTTTTCTGGTTTGTGTACTGTATCCCATTGTTGATTTGGCTTTGGTTGCTTTCAGCCCAAAAAATTATTCCATGCAGGTACATATTGTTGTTTAATTTCATTTTTACCATAACTTTAAGGTGCTTTTATTAATTGTTTTTTTTTGTGTTATGTCTTTAAGGCCAATATTCGATATGATGAAATTCTGGCATTATTTTCTGACGATTTCAAGGGAATAATGGAGAACTTTTACTTCTAAAGAAAATTTATCATTATCATTAATATTGTGAGAAACAATAAATATAACTTTTGCAGACAAGCTTCAATAACCAAGAACCACAATTGCAAAGAACTAATAAAAATAATAATTATCTTCATAAGTATAATACTTATCTTCATTATAATACTATATTGTTAATTTAAAAAAGATAATAGTCATAAATGAAAAGGTAAATGAGTAACAAAATATATCAAATAAAGAATTATAAATTATTTTTATTTTACTTATACACAATTATAGGCTTATTTTATCCAAGTGTTTGGTACAGAGCTAACACAGACGTTTGAAGAAAATGTTATTTAGGCAAGAAAGTAGAAATGAACTTGTCGACAATGATTAATATCAGATTATGGAATATCTTTGGTGAAATGTGTCATTAAACACACTTTATTTTCAGTTGTTATAATCTCTCTTTACAGTTAGAGCCAGAAGTGTTTAAACGTTTGATTATCAGTGACTCGTGAATAATGATAAAACACTCTTCTGATGACAAGTAAAAATACCATTTTTTGTTTAGTATGGAAACCGTATCGTTCTATAAGCCGCATGATTTCTTCAATGTACAACTGTACCAATATCGAAATCTAGCGGAGGAATCGGCTAAAAGTGATGCTTAGGGATATGCTGAGCTTTTGTTCCGTGTTGAATGCCCCACTTCATGTGAATGAAATGGATGATTTTAATTGTTTCGTTGCTTTTGAGTTTGTTAATGAGTGATAGATTTTGTGTCATGGTTTAATACGCCATATCTCTTATCTTACATCCCATTGAAAGAGTTTGCATCTTGTGGTTGTTAAATATTTGCATATTTTCACTATTTTACCGTCAGTTTTAAATCACTATGACATAATTTATTCAATTCTTTGCTCTCTACAGTCTGTTGTGTAAATGATACAACACCGCAACTTAGGTTTCATTACACAATATTGTTATTGACATCTATTGATGATTTCTGTTCAATCGGGTTTCAGGTGTCGTCAAGAACATGCACTGAAGTGAGCCTTTGTTCAATATTGTTAGATTCACTTTGGCCTTTAGAAGAATAAAGCCAAAAAGCGCTGTTCCATTGTAAATGAAATGGCAAAAATTATCAAGGCTTTTTCAGCTTTTTACTATTTCAAACAATTGGTGGATTAGCTTTATAGAAAAAAGTAAGATGCTTTGTTTTCATTAGTATCCAATAAATGTACCCTTGTCGACATCAATTGATCTTAGATTAATTGATATTAGTTTAAGTGAAATTGTATTATTAATCACACATTATATTTTTAATTGGTCATAAAATCATGTACGCATAGAGTATAAAAGTTGAATAACTGGTACAACTTGGAAATAATTGAAAAGTAACACTTGTGATTAGTAAAAAAATCAATGTTAAGTTTCGTAACCATACCAATAATTGACATATTCCGCACTTGTGCCGTGTATCGGCTGGTGGATCTCAATTATTGTCATATTAACCTATTATCTCTGTTTGGTTTGCTTACTCAATTTTGTCAATATAACGGAACTATAAACAACTGTCATACAAGTGGGACGTTTAGCTAGCAGCTATAAAACCAGGTTAAACCCATCATTTTCTTCGGAAAATGCATGTAATAAGTCAGGAATATGACAGTTGTTTCCATTCGTTCTGTTGGTTGATAAAGTCTAACGTTTGATTTTGTTAAGTTTTATGGACTTATCTTGGAGTTCGGCATTTTTTTTTATAATTTTTTTGGTAAAAACGTAACCGATGTTTTGAATTTGAACTGAAGTGTCAGCTTTTGGTCCGTGGCCTCGCTGTGCGTTTAAGATTTATAAAAAGCAATAAAGCGTTCTTCTGTTGCTATGGGTGCGTGAAGAGACTTTTTCCACGATTAAGTGCAACATATCAATATTTTCCTTTACTGTTACAGATGTTGTCGTTTGTGTTGTGTGAAGGTCTTAGCAGCCAGGCTTTCCGTACTAATTGTATACACTTCTATATATATTTTTTAAATTGATTGAATTTCAATTCTTGAGATTACTTATCTTGTGTGCACTACTTCCACTTTTCTTTTATTGGTCTGTAAGGTTACTGAAGCTGTGACACAAATGTATACACAATAATGTAATTCTGTTATGCAAGTTATAAACATTTTTGCATTTTCATCAAACATTTCTGACATGCATTTTCTAATTTCTGATTGACTGAACACAGGAACACTTCTCCTGGAGATGAAACTAAACTTTACAGAAATGTTTTGTAAAGATCCCATATGAGTGAAGTATCCCTTGATTCCTCATTCACGAACAAAGTTACAACACTTGGTAAGTGCCATATAAGTTATATTATTGTACGATTTGTTTTTATTTCATTTTATCTGTTCTTGAAAAGAAATTTAAAGCAAAATTTATAGTCTTCCATACGGTTTCAATGTAAACTTTGACTTCCGCTGGCGGTCATTTTGAACTTATAATTAACACCAAAGCAACAACACTGAAAAGTTTTTTTGCATGACAGATTTACGCCATCAAGATTTGCTGAACATTAAATGATACCTATGTCACATTGCTTACAAGGAAGATTTTGAATCGAGTGTTTATAGTGGAAATGTTGAAATCATCCCTTCGAATGTTTTTGGGACACCGTCATAAGTTGGTCGACCCTTATGTAATAGTTTGTTTTTTTTCCTTGATTGTGACATTACCGAATTTGTACTTTACACGAGCAACATGCCTTACGCCAAATGAGGAGCAGAATCTGCTTACCAAAGCACACGAGACTGGTTTTTTGTTGCATTGCATATTCTTTAGTTTTCTTTGGAGTGTTTTGTAGACCGTTGTTTATTTTTTCTTCCATTTTTTGCAATGTGTTGCCGGTTTCTCTTCGAAATCTGACCCTCTCCTTTCCTTGTATCTTCCGCCTCTTTTTATTGATCTATTTATTAAATTTCCACTCACGGATTTGTTACCTTAACTTTGCAAACAACCTAAAAATTAGAATTTAGGAATAATTATTGCTTATATCTAATTAAAATCAACATCAACATCGGTCCAAAGTTCCCGATAGGGGATAAGAAACATGACAAAATGTTGAAACTTGAGCCTAATAATATTAGGAGTATGAATGTCAAGCTTTTGAACATTTTTTGTTGTTGTGCAATGACATAGAGTTCTGGTCGAATGTTTCTGATGCATGCTTTTGTACAGCATCATAGGACATTTCAAGACAATTCTTGTTAGCAGTATACATCTTGGTCATATTATTCGGCTAAGTATCTAAAATTTTGGGATATAAAACAATTTATATATAAGGACATATGAAAAATGAACCCCATCAAGAAAGGAATATTTTTTTCTGTTTCTTGCAACTCTAATTGAAACTCTATTATATCCTGTACCAAGTCAGGAATATGGCAGTTGTTATCAAATAGTTCGTTTCTATGTATGTTGGCGTTTGTTTTTGTTGCACTTCAGTGTTCCTCTTGTTCCTTTGTTTTCCTCTTATAGTTGATGTGTGTCCCTAGGTTTTAGTTTGTAACCCGGATTTGTTTCCTCTCAATCGATTTATGACTTTTGAACACCGGTATACTACTGTTTCCTTTATATATCCCTCAACAAAGTCAAGAACAAATGAATGTTTGCTCGATAGCATACAATTTGCATGTTTGTAGTTTTCGAAAGTTTCCGATTGTCGTGATTGTTCTGCTTTATATTCTGATCTGTATAAACTGATTTGATATTTGAACTGGGGTTACCATTGATTTCAATATATTTATACTCATTATATATTGTATATTGCACTGGTTATGATAAAAACATTGGTTTTGTAAATTTGTGCTGGTTAATTTTATGAAGAAAGTTTAAATCACCGCAAAGGTTTGCCTGATCGTATTATCAGAGTGTTAACTTCTTTGTCTTGCTTGTAGCTTTTTTAATTACGAAACGAAATATACAAGCGTACGAGAAAATATAGATCGATTGAAAATTATGATAATAAACTCATCATAGATACCAGGATTGAAATTTTGTATTTGCGCCAGACGCGCGTTTCGTCTACAAAAGACTCATCAGTGACGCTCGAATAAAAAAAAGTTAAAAAGGTCAAATAAAGTATGAAGTTGAAGAGCATTGAGGACCAAAATTACAGCTAAGGTAATCTATTCCTGAGGTAGAAAAGCCTAAGTATTTCAAAAATGTAAAGTTTTGTAAACAGTTAATTTATAATCATGACCATATCAATGATAATTCATGTCAACACAGAAGTGCTGACTACTGGGCTGGTGATACCCTTGGGGAATAAAAACTCCACCATAACCGTGACTTCGATATCCTGGCTTGAGGCGGCTGCTATTTCATCAGTTTGTCTCCTAGTGAATTAGAGGCAACAGTAATTTACCAAGGTTCAAATCTCATGAATCTATTAAGCAGATAAAAATCAGGCTAAAGGAATTGAATGAACATCAAAAGGAGTCAAATCGGTTGTGTCGACAGGGTAAGCTATACATGCTTTACCTGGCATGAAAATGTGCACTTAGTCAAAATGTCACACAAACTGAACTACAACGCAAATGATAAATTTACAGATTCGATCTGGTATTTATGTATCGTTAACCTCGAAAAGATGTTGTTGGTGAGTTGAAACACTGTAAAACTGAACGGTAACCCAGTTCATGATGGTGGTCGTAAAACGTATTTAGTGACCACTTTAGTATCCGGCTCTGTCTCGTTACTCTTTACCTATCATATAGTTTGTATTTATATGATCAACACACATGTGCAACATTAGAGATTACCCCCTGGTTTTTAGTAATGTTGACGTTGCTCAGTCTTTATTTTTCTATGTTATGTTTTGTAGAATGTTCATTGTCTTTTCTTCGATTTTCAATTGTTGCCATGGTGTTGTAAGTAATGAGTTTGAATATCCTTATGCTATCTTCCGCCTTTCCGATAGCGGTTTTTGTCGCATGTGCACACACGCCTGTTAATGACGACGCTAAAGTGTGAACATGCACGAGCGTGAGGTATTATTTGAGATAGGTACACGCCATACGATGAAGCAGAGGGTATGTTACTGTTGAAAAAATTGAGAGCAGACAATAGGAAAGTTGAATAATCATGTGACGTTTGCTATAGATTTAAGTTTGAAGTCGGCAAGCTGTGTCTTTATCAAAGAAAATGTCAAAATATGAAGCATGTAAAATAAAGTCCTGAATCTATAAGGACAAAAACGTATTCAGCTCAATCAGGAACTGTTTACAGCAATTTGCACTTTCATAATGTTTTTTTCCAAAGTGCTTTTCGGGTTAGTTTTACGCTTAATGAACAAAGGTTGAGGTTTGAATAAACAAAAAAGAAAAATATTTGTTCACAGTCTTTGAATAACAAGTAAATCGGCATGCCACTCATGGTCCACATTTTGAGTCAAATGTGCTAGCTAAACGTTTATATTCTTTTAAAACGCACCATATGACTTTTTGACGTCCAATTTGAAATTTATGTACACCAGTTTTCTAGGACTTTTATCCGTGCAAGATGAAGTAAAATTAAACTCTGTTAATAACATTCCGTCACTGCACAAGTAAGGATCATTAACATAAGACAAACACAGTATACTTCAAAGATAACGTTAATGTAAAGTTGAGCAATAACATAAAATATAAATAATATAAGTTCAGCACAAGTTTAGGATCATCGTAAAAGTGTAAACTGTACTAAAATAATAAATTTTATCATGATAGCAGAAATATTTGCTTATCACATAAAATCTTCATATAGTGAAATAAATGCTAGGTAATGGTCAACATTTAGCGTGTAAAATACACTAAAATAATAAACATTATAATTATTATAGAAATACTATCTACTACGGACGCATAAAATTCATAAAGTGTCATTTTCGTTTCTAATAACATAAAATCTCAGTACAATAAATAAATCCAAATAAGGTCAGCATTTAGGATATAAACTACTATAAAATTATAAACAATTTTAATATAGCAGAACGACTGTTTTCTCTTTAATTGAATGTTAAAATTGTAATCGTCCCTTGATTTTGTTTCGAATAAATTATAAAAAAACATAATTCAATCTTTATATTTGCAGATTTTCGAGCTTTTCAAGTAAATATTATTCCTTTAAAAGCTAAAATAACAAAATACCGTACGCCAAGGAAAATTCAAAACGGAAAGTCCCTTATCAATTGGCAAAATAAGGACACAGGCATTTCCTTATGTAGAAAACGACGGGTTGAACCTGATTTTATAGCAAGCTAAACCGCTCACTATGAACTAAGTATTTTGTATTCGATATTGGTACACATATGCCAAAATATGTTTCCATATAAGTGGTTCTTCAACAATATATATCTATGTAATGCCCGACATTAAAAATATATACAAGGATGTATGAACAGTTTGCTTTAACCTACAACTATCCATTGACTTTATGGAAAGTACTTCTGCACTATCAAGCTTATGGTTACCAGAACATGAAAATTCTTAATCTTTGATGACAAGTCTGGAACATAGGAATACTTCCAAGATTGTGACTTCGAAAGACTGAACTAAAACATGGTCAACTGTGACCAAATCTAGATGCTTCATTTGAATATTGAGTTCGATGATTTGTTGACATTTGAGATATTTGGTTCTCCACACACGCCACTGATCTCAATACGTGTGCTTTATAAATTTCCAGTTGTCCTTTCAGACGCGTCCTGTTGAATATCCGGGTTATCTATAACGAGTTCCATATCATCACATGGAATACTGTCCAATGTATTTAAATCATTTTTACAAAAATGATAAGTCACTGCAGTACAAAATGTATGACTGACGATATTACTTGTTGTTCTGATTCTGTCCCTGAAATAAAGTATTTTTATCAATAATCAAAGCAGTGTATTATCAATACAAAAAATAGGATGTTATGTAAGTGTTAAAAATACATACTCTCCCAAAATGATTATACCACACAACTGTTGTTTTCGTAATTCATAATTTTATAGATAATGTATTTTGTATACTGTTGTTTGTCTTTTATTCTATTTCTTTTTTTGCCATGGCGGTGTCAATTTATTATCGAGTTATGAGTTTGAATGTCTCTTAGGTATCTTTCGCCTCTCTTTTTTTTCGAATGCGTAATTCATACAAAACTATCTGTATAAAAAGTTAAATCACAAAAATACTGAACTCCGAGGAAATTTCAAAACGGAAAGTCCCTAATCAAATGGCAAGATCAAAAGCACAAACACATGAAACGAATGAACAACAACTGTCATATTCCTGACTTGGTACAGGCATTTTCATATGTAGAAAATGGTGGATTGAACCTGGTTCTATAGCGTTAGTCATTTATAAACCAAAACAAATCTTCATTCACAATCTCATTCACCTGGTTTTACACCGTTAGTCATTTATAAACCAAAACAAATCTTCATTCGCAATGACACAATATAAGAATAATGAGATGTGGTATGATTGCCAATGAGACAACTATCCACAAGTGTTCAAATGAAGTAGTTGTTAGCAATTTTAGGCCACCGTACAGCCGTCAACAATGAGAAAAGCCTATATCGTATAGTCGGTTATAAAAGCTCTACCATGAAAAATGTGAAACAATTCAAACGCGAAAACTAATCAATGTCTGGGCAACGGAAGGTATGAAGGATATTGGTAGCAAGACATGACAGGCCACCAAATTATCGACGCCTAAACTCTGTTGAATGTAAATACCGTTCTGTTAGTATTTTGGGAATATTTCAGTTACAAAAAATTAATTTAACAGGAAACAGACAACAATTTTTGTACTTTTATAATTTCGCATTTATTTATTTTCAGAAATTTCTATGAACGGTTAAACCGTTGACACAATTGTTAAATTGTACTTACAAATACCATTCAACAGCAAACAACAGAGAAATTTGACCAGCAGGTATATTCAGGGACGTAAGAACCATCACTAGAGTCACAATACTAGAACTTGGAATGGACGGCAAAGCTAAGGTTGCAAAACCAGTTAACATGCTGTAAATAAATATATGTGTTGAAAGAGGATGGAACTAAAAAGTTCTAAATACAATTTTTGGTCCTTTTTTGTTTGTTTCGACGCATCATGAACAACGATTGACTGTATTTGGGATTCTCATATATTTTTCCCTAGAGAATCCCTGAAGAGATACCATTGATGGCGGAATATGAAAAATCTAAATTTTGTACCGTTTAATGATATTTCACCTGCACATTGATATCAAAGAAAAAGAAGTTTCTTTCATTGTATAACTTTTTAACATTTATAGTAAGTAAGTACAAATGTAATGGATAAACAAAAAAGTAAAAAAAAAAAAGAAAATTATTGAAATGTACTTAAAATAAACCACCTTTCGGTACAATTACTTTTAAAATGCTTTCGTTAGTACGCATTTAACAGGCTGAAGTAACTTAACCTCAACTTGATAGCCGAAAATGCTTGTAATTTCTGGTATTCTCATCAGGAAAACGTCGCATCGTGTCTTTTAAATATCCCCCTTTTAACACCAGTCTATTTAATTACAAAAGATATCGGGGATTGTTATGGAGTCAAACCAAATCATAGACATATATATTTTGTAGTATTCCAATGGATTATAAGCTTTGACAGTTAGAGATAATTCGCTGATTGTCGCCATTCGGACATCATTATTTTTCTGTCCTTTCAAACAAAGTTGATATCATTAACGCTGTTTGATTTTGTTTTGTATATCCCAAAGCTTCAAATCTAAGTTTAACCGTCATCATTTGAATGCCAATATATTTGACTTGAAGCTTTTGAATTTCTTTATTCGTCTACTGAACTATTGAATTCGTTTTCTAATGATTTTTGTTTTCAATGAAGTTATGAATATCGTTGATTTATTTGATCAGATATAAAAAAAAATATGAAAAATTGATAAAATACACTCATGGGTCTACTACATTCAACTGTAAATTTAAGAAAAAACATAAATGGTTTTAAATATAAAAAAGAGTTATACTTTAACTATGGTCTCTTTCTCGTTTGAATTATTTTGCATTTTGTCAGTTCAGTGCTTTTTACCATTTACAATTATTTAGGGTTTAGACCATTGTTTAAGACCGTATAAATATATATAGTCTCTTACATCCAAGATAGTTAGTATCTGGTGAATATTTGCCTCATTGGTAATCATACCACATCTTTTTATTTTTATATTTACACATTCAGAGCAATCGATTACGAGGTGATTTTACAGTTCATTACTTGCAATTTGTTAAAGCCATTTGTTCTTCAATGTTTTTACTATCTAAATATTTTTTCTGTTCTATTTTTTTTAACTGACTTGCGTTTGATTTCCGTTTTAAACAAGCAAGGAAAAAATCTTTATCTGTTTTCTGTCTTTGTCTCTCAATATTCATGCTTACCATATAATGATATAATCTGCTGCTGACAATGACATTCCAGTAATGGTTGCAAGAAATACAGCGGCTGCTGATATAAACAATGCACTGCCATCGGCATTCAATGTCACACAAAATGGAATAACAAACCGACTCACACGTTTGTCTATTTTATTTTTCTCTTCACATGCATTTAGCATTTCTGGAATTGCTACTGCACTGGAATATAAAAATAGTGTTTTAACCACGGTGTACACCATATTAGTAAACAAAAATAGGTCAGCAGTGATACTTTGAATTTAATCGTTAATCTTTTTTTTCTAAATCATTTTCTCTGAAACCACTTGATATCTGTCATTCTTAGCGGTCTACTGTATACCAAAAATATACAAACATGACCGATATTACGAAAAACAGAACATGTGGTAAAATTAACAACAACAAAAACATTCAATAAACATTGCTATCGAACATCTAATCTTGGAAATAAGGTTTATGTATTAGTTGTTATTGGGTTTGAACTAGCTTTCCAGTAACTGCGAATAGCCTTCTCTTAGTTGGGTAAGTTTTGTCTTTTGTCATTTGTCTTTATGTCAGTTGTTTTTGTGCTTCGTGCAAATCTAATGTTTTTGTGCTTCGTGAAAATCTCATTAATCAAGTCATTTCCAATATTTTGCTATGTTATTTACACATCCAACAAAAGTTGCCATAAAAAAGTATTTTGGACATGATAGCTTCATAAAACTACATTATCTTCAATAAATGTGTACTATTAAATTGATCGAATAAAACGAATTAAAAGTAAAAGTAAAAAGTTAGTAAAACCTACGTGCTCGTAGTGGCTAGTCCTATCATCCAAGGTTTAACCAACGTAATTAGATATGAATATGGATTTCTACGAGTGAGAATAAACAAAACTAGTGGCATAAAAACAAGTTGATGTATGGCAATTCCTGTTGTCACAGTTAAGACAAACATGCCTAGCTGTGCAAATACAGTTGAAATATCTGTTATTCCTGCCATGGATACCGCTATTAAACTAGCAACTCCTACTGGTGTTGTCCTGTAAAATAAAAATTAAATGTTAAATTACACTGTTATTAATATGAATAAAAATAAATGGGATTAATTCTTCAGGTAAAAAATGGGAAATTCGTCAGAGCTGTCATGATTTGTTCAGTATATTTTGATAAAACATCACATTTTACAACTTTTATATAATGCCTGATTTGCAGACGAGCAAAGCCAATTTCCATGTATTATAAACGTTGATAATTCATGCCACTGCTGGTCGTTGTTTCCATTCGAGGGTATCACCAGCCCAGTAATCAGCACATCTGTGTTGACATGAAAAGTTTTTTTCTATGTATTTCACTGAACTATCTTATCTTTGGTCCTATTATTACCTGCAAAGTGAAGATATTGCAAATCGATTTGGTATCTGTTTTACTTTAATGTACTACACTTACCATAGTATCCACTTTAAAATCAGCAATATGATATCTACTCCAGCCTGGAAGAACTGAATAAAGACTTTAACTCTGTCTTTAAGTCTACTTGATGCAATACCAACAAGAGTACAAACAGTTATCAAACCTGTTAGTAATTAAAACAAAATGGACTTAGTGCAATGTTTTATAAGTATGTATGTTAACTTCTACGTCAGTTGTTCTCTGAGAGAGAGTTGCCTTATTGGTAATCATACCACATCTTCTTATTTTTGTATGTTAACTTCTACGTTATTTGTTCTCTGGTGGAGCGTTGTCTTATATGTAATCGTACCATATCTACATATTTTTGTATGTTAACTTCTACGTTATTTGGTCTCTGGTGGAGAGTTGTCTTATTTGTAATCATACCATGTCTTCTTATTTTTGTATGTGTTCCATGATTCACAACAACGTCAACTTTGGTACTAAGTATATCATTATAATCTGGTCATTTGAAAAAAAAAACCTTTGGCAGCAGATCTTTCACAGTTTTTATAAACAACTTTTTACTCCGAATACTATAGAGCTTGACATATACTACGGACACTCGTTCATTGTTATAGACGTCTATCTTTTCCTGTAGATGTCGTTTGGTTGTGTTTGTTGTTTGGTTATTGTCTCATTTGTGTAATCCTTGTTTCTACTGTAATACAAATTCAGTAATGTAGCATTCATTCATATAGAGTGATGTAAAAACGCTGTCACTACACAAACCAAATCTATATTTACAGAAATAGTATTATTAGTAAAAGTTGCCTTTCTTACAAGTAAAAACAATTTAGTGTGTTTATTGCTACCTACTTCATAATTTTGCAACGTTCCAAACTGCTATGGCCTGTGGTATAATCAACCTACTACATCACGTGTTACTTGATCATGAAAATCAATCTGTTATAGCTTAGGTCATTTGTGATTTAGTGATAAAAAAATATGTTAACAATGTATGACTTACCAAGCACATTTGTGCCTCCTGAATCCTTCATACTTTTACTTATAGTTTGTACAACTTCAGAAATAGTCCCATTGGTCGTGTTTCGTTCAATATTTAGAAAATTTACTTTATTTTCAGTCTGAGATTGAGAAAATGTGGCTTTTATCATGTTGTCTGGGAATAAATTCCTACAAAGATTGACAAAATGGTGTTCTATTATATTATTCATATTAGATTCTTATTGGTAAAATTGTAAATCAATGCAAATTGAATTAGCAATATTTGGGGTTTGTTTGTTACACTTGAAATGTCCAAATGAATTGCACATCTGAAAATTAAACTTTGAAGGAAACAGTAATCATCGCGATTTTGAATGGATGTTCAGTAAAACATAAACCAATAGTAAGTTATGAAACTTTAAAACTTTAATAATGTAGAATACCGAAATGAATCATTTGCAGTTATTTCAAACCTTTATGCTTATTTTGTCTTCAATATTTTGAATTATTTGGTAAATGAAAAAAGAAAATTACTGAGATAATTGAGCATTGATTAAACACATCTGAAATAACTACATGTGAACTATTTAAAGCCTCAATCAATGTACCATTTGACAATCATGGGACTTCTGAATAAAAACAAAGCATTTTACCACAAAGTTCGAATATATTTACCTGAGTAAATCAATAAATATGTCTTGTGTTTCAACAATAGCTGTCTCTTTAGTGTCTTTAGACATAAGAACGCCATCCCCTGAGAATATAAATATATGTTCTTTTGTCTACATTTTATACTAGTCTTTTTAATAAAAATTAATTTTAATTCAATCTTGGCATTTGATTTTCATTAAGACTGAAGTCGACATTTCATAATATAATGAGGCATAAAATAAAGACAGTGCTTAAATGATAAAGCGCCCGTATGACATTTTTAACTGATACTTGTTGTTTCTGATAACAGTAAAATGTAAGTACATGAATAAAATGCATATGTTGTGCAGCTTATAAATATTTTCGGTATGACGCAGTTCTGTCTTTCAAATAAATTGTGCTATTACAGTATATATATTTTCATATTTCAATGAAAATGCAAACCCATTATCAAATGACTGCAATAGGAATAAAGTATTGTTGGACAGTATATAAATAACACATTGCTTAGAGGGTGATAGAGCAGATTGATATCCCGAGAAAACATTGTCAACTGAGGCGAAGCCAAGATTGACAATGTCTTTTCGAAGGGTAACAATCTGCTCTATCACCCTCTCAGATATGTGTTATTTAATTTATTATACTGAATGTTCTTTTATTACTGTCTATTAAATTTCAAATTCAAAGTAATAAACTATCACGTCTTGTACATAACAACCATTCGTATTTAATAAAGCGCACACTTGATCAAGCGTCTCCGTGAAGGGTAATAGAGTATTTGCCATAGGATAGAGTAAATTGTCTCCCTCGTATCAACCAATCAAAATCTGGCATTTTGACAGGAGGTATAATAATGTAAATTGTATAATGACCTAACATTATGGATCTTTTAAATATCTTAAATAGCGCATACCTGGTTTGAAAATGATACACAATGTTACACCAACTACACAAGCTAATATGTTAGTTATGACAATGAAGAGGAATGAAACTGCACTGATTTTGCCGTTTGACTTTGGATCTAATGCAGCACTTCCTAAAAACGAAAAACAAACCCAAAATTTACAATAATACACATTTCAAGCAATTACTGATAAATATAAATATCAAAAGAAAATGTGTTTTTTATTGCAATAAAAACAATACACATGACATATAAGTTTGAAAAATTCGAGTCCATTTTACTTTACAAAATTAAATTGTAAACATTTCTAATCAAGTGTAGAATTGGTAATCTTATGCTATGTTTGCTTGTATCAAGTAAATGGCTTGATCTTTTTTTTAATAAAAACTGACTGTTTCACCAAGTGTTTTCTTAATTGACATGGTTGAATATTTCTGTTTTCGTGTATAATATATTTTCAAACATTTGTATTCGTTACAGACTAACACTTCAGTCTTGGTTTACTGTGTTTTGTGATGTTTGTCGAATATACCACATCTTATCTTCTTTTTTCTTATATGCAATAATTTGCACATAGGAAGTTTGTGTTTGCATGAAGTAAAGTTGTTTTGGACTTAAACCAAAAAAACAACTGAAAAAAAATCAAAGATACCAAGCTTATACTTCAACACCAGACGCTCGTTTAGTCGACATAAGACTCGAATCAAAAGGTTCTAGGCAAAATCAAATTCAAATTTGAATAGCATAAAAAATTAGAAAAAAGAAAAGTTGTACCAAATACGTTTAAGATTTTCTTCGTCTTGAGGAGATTTCACTATTGATTCTTTGGCGCTAAAATGTTTTTTTAATTAATTCCTGTCGTACAAAAGAAACAGAATCGCCAGCAATGTATATGGAATCCAGTCTCCAGTGACTTACATTATTGTCTATACTATAGTTTAAAATTAAAACTTTATGTGTAACGTAGTTATGCTCATACTATCTTACCTGAGATTACACTGCATACAATCAAAGGCAGGATCAACAACTTTAGAGTGCGTAAAAACAATTCTCCTGGCATTCCTGTTAAATTAAACATATTTGAAGCATTTTCTGGTATGGAATTGCATAGTACATGGCGATGAATGATAAACAGGAGATGCAATAAAACATTTGCGAAATGGAAATTGAATGACCAGATAGAATGTCTTATGTGTGTTGTCACATTGTACACTATATAATTTTTATGACTTTGATCACACGTAGGAGGGCTTCAGCTGGCCCATAAACAATAATGTATAATAGTTCTGCGAAAATGGACGTCACACTTAACTCCGAACCATGATTAAAAAAACACACAAGACTAACAAAGGCCAGAAGTTCCTGACTTGGGACAGGCGCAAAAATGTGGCGGAGTTAAACATGTTTTATGAGATCTCAACCCTCCCTCGATACATCTAGCCGATGTGGAATAAACAAAAACACAGCAATGTGCACAGTAAAACTCAGTTTAAAAGAAGTTCGAGTCCGATGTTAGAATAGGTAACAGAAGAAACTAAGCAAAATGACAATGATCAACAAATATTAACAAAGGACTACTAGCAGTTACAGACATGTCAGATTCAGACCTCAATTAAACTGATCGAAAAATTATGTCTTCATCAAATGAAAATCAAACACAATCCCTCCCGTCAGGGGTTTAGCATCATACCGTCATAAAATATACGAGAAGAACATAACCCGTATCATTGCAACAACTGGTTGTAGAATAAATGTGTTTATTTCCGATGCAAAGACCCTATGTGTGAATCAATATTAATTCCAAAAATGCCATCTTTAATGACCTGATAACAGTATCGTAACTATATCCCTTCTGAATAATTCTGTTTACAGGTTTGGTTAGCTTTTGAGGTGAATGACGACATTTTTGTGATCCGTACAGAATATTACCATAAACGATGGATGCGAAATACCAGAACGTTGATTTATATTTACGAATGATGTCCTTGTTCCGATGATAAAATTTAGTAAATGTTTTGACAAGTTTGTGATATCGAAAACCCTGGTGTAATAATTTTTCAGTAATACAGAGATTTCTTTAGTTTAAATCAAATACGTTGTTACATACACGAGCGAATCGAACAAGTTGAGATATATAAACAACATAAGTTGGTACCAAGGGAACGTCACCATCTAAAAATGAATAATTAACAACAGGAAAGGAAAAATCATCTCTTTTATCGCAAATTTTAGTATTAAGCTTTCCGTTAAAGATATAGTAGATATCAAGGTCCAAGAAAGGGCAGTGTTCATTGTTAGTATTAGCTTTATTAAAAGTCGGTTCAACAGGATAAATCTCTTTCGTGTACATACTGAAGTCGTCATTATTAAGAGTCAATATATCTTCCAAATATCTAAATGCGTTATCAAATTTTTGTATCAGATATTGTTTCGATGGGTCTTTACTGATTTTAGTCATAAACTGTAACTCGTAACAATACAGAGAAATCAAAACTTTGAACAGATTCGAATTCACCAATATGAGAATGCAATTTATCAAGTACTTCAAACGAATTTTTGACATTCCAAAATTAATTAATTTCACTTTTTTCAAAGGCCTTATTTGAACAATCTATTACGAAGTTTTTTATTGTACCAAATGTAGTAGTAAGTAGAATAGTTTAGTAGTGGAACAATGGCTTGAAGACGAAATAAATCTATATTTGTAAGATATTTTGTGCAGCTTCGGAAGCCAGTACATAGTTGGAACTTTTATGATATTCGATTCTGCTTGTAAAGAGGTAGCTAAAAGTTCATGTTTGTTAAAGATTTCATTTTTCGAAAATTGAGTCAGTTAGATTGTTGATGAATTCGTGATTTCCTTTTGCAGAACCTCAGTTAAAATTTTCTTCAAACAATAATGATATTATTGGCAACCTTATCAGCCGGGACAAACACAAATTCCTTGCCAAGTTCTTTTAGCTTATGTTTGATACAAGAAATAGGGCTATTATGGTTGTCGTTAGGAGTAAAATGTTCTGTAAAATGTTTAATACGAATATCAACTATGTTCATTACTGAATTAAAAAAGGAATCTAAGATTTTTTTGTCAGCTTTTTCTCGTTTTATCCATTTCATACAGTAAGTACGGAGTGAGTCGTGGATGATGTTACGACACTCATTCCAATTAATAGTTGACGGGGGACGATAATTAAGACCTTTACTAAGGAATGATTTCAACTCTCGGTCCTGGACGATGTTAAGGTCTCTTGTTATAACACGGAAACTGGGGCCATAAATGTATTTGGAATTACTGCAATTTCATGACGTATGTGTATTATCATATAAGAGAAATGAGAAGGGCAGACAATATCATAACAAAATGAAGGATACACGAACAGACGAACGACATTGATCAAATAGAACACTATACTTAAGATTAGATAGCATAAACAGAAGTAAAACCCGTTTGTAAGTTTATATGTCCGGAAGTACACACAGCTCATGCTCAAATATAAATGAGCAGATAAGTTGGATTTTAAGACGGCAAAATTGCGACTACAACAAATAAAACATATCATAATATACCTATCCATATCAAGGTGTCTTTCGATGGCTGTGCTGTTCTTACAGCAAATCCAATAGAAAATCCCAAAACAATGCCTGCAAAGGTTAGGATGAGCATAAGATTCTTCTTGACAAATTTTCTAATTTTATTGGCCAGACAACATACTCGTCTGCTGACTTCATGTTCAGTTATATTTACTGATGTTAATGACTCTCGTTCTTGCTTATAAAGATTCATGTCTGTATAGCCTGAAAGAATATTGTTGAAATTATATTGTGCTAGTATGTAATTTATAACTAGTAACCGAGAAGTATTTAATTATTAAAATTACGATTGCTGAAGTTAACATTCTCACACAGTGATATTTGTATATAATTTCTTTGTCTATTCATAGGTATTATCCCAGAGCCAGTGCTTAGCTACTAGTATCATGATAATCTAGATGAAACGATATGGTAATGATTATTAAGAAACTAAGGTTTCAACTACCTTAGGCAAAGTTGACCTTAGATGGATTTGGCTATTTTTTTTATGTCTTTTATGGTCATATAGCTCTTCAAATGCTTCTTCTACATCCTGGTCTTTCAAATATTCGGCTTTGAGCGTTCCTGATGAAGGTAAATCCAGAAAAGCGCTTCGGACTCATAAAATGTATGAAGTGTTTGTTCATGTTTTGTCAGTAAACAATGAAATGAATATATAGATAGAACATTTTTTTATTTTCTGTTTCGAAACAAGTTGCACAATTTTTTGTTAGCTCAAATAATGTTGTGGTGTCTTTTTTTTAAGCTAAGAGACCTTTGTCATTTTAGACTGTTTGTTAGTATGAGAGGGAAGATATTTTGTGATGAAAAGACATCATCTACCCACACATAGACTATTTTAAACATTCCACTCATATTCTATTTTAAACATCCCACTCATATTCTATTTCAAACATCCATTGCATTTTTGAAAACTTTTGTTTCAGAATTAATTTCCCATTTGAAGCTTAGAAGTCAAAATCTTAATATGGTCAACTCCATATAATAAGGTTTTTAAACAACCCATTAAATTTGTCCAATTCATTTTGTATTCATTTTCGTTTCAGTATAAAAAAAGTGCATGCATTTAAAGCTTAAAAGTATAAATCTTAGTATGCATTTCATTTATTTCCTGAAGAAAACAACAACATTAAAGAACAAAATACTGTTACCATAATCTGGTATTCCTGAAAATTTAATTTACTAAAGAAAAATACACAGGGAGCATATTTTTCAACTATGACAATACAGAATCAATATTTTTTTATCTGTTTTTTTTATAATTTCTATTAGAAAAAACTCTGGGATAATGATTATTTTTCGCGTATTTCATATGATTTTACCAGGTCATAAATTCTTAATATAGCTTAAAACGGCAAATAGATCTTGGAAAAATTTGGCAATTATCAAAAACTTGCCTTTTAGATACAAGTTAATATTTTTTTTAGACAATAGAGAATTGAACCCCCACCCCTTCCCCCCCTCCCCCAGAAAATAAGGATTTTGCGTGCATAAAGATTTGCATAGCCTCTTTCACACTTACATTCGATACCAGGAAAGGAAAATTTTTATGTATTTGAACAATGTAAATTAATGTTATTTATATTAACCATGCACGTAAAAATGTATCAAAAGAAAAATAATAACAGGAATTTCATGCGTGTACAAATAGTGAACACATTTCGGAATACACATTAGGGAGATTGAGGCAAAACGGGAGGGTGTAATTTACAACTACATATTGTTTTCTCTAATATTGTTGATTATACGAGATCTTTTAGTAAAATCAAAAAGGTCGTTAATATTTAGCTATTAACAAACAGAATATAGACGCGCGTCTGGCGTACAAAATTGTATGCCTGGTATCTATGATAAATAGATATAAGAAGATGTGGTATGAGTGTCAATGAGACAACTCTCCATCCAAGTCAAAATTTATAATAGTAAACCATTATAGGAAGTTTATTTATTGAATTTATTATTAAATGGTCATTTGGAAGACTATGCTTCCTTCCTTGATATATTCAAAAAGTACTTCCTATCACCTTTCGAATGTCTCTTTACAATAACATATGTATAGAAATTTTCTGCATCATTTTCATAATATCAATGAAGTGGAATAAAAGTCTTAAAGGAGTGTAAGTATGCCTTCTTTGATCACCTTTCATTTTGATGACTTGACGGTGTCAAGTGTATAAATAGTTTAGACAAACAATGATTATCCAGTTTTGGTAATGATAAGAATGTTTTCCGGGTTCAAAACACAGTTTTTAAAAGATTTTAAAAGCTTTTCGTGGTAACGTTGAGCATAAATTAAGGCATCAGTGGATTACCGATGTTTGGGTGTTTATTGTGGGTTTAGTTTAGTTTAGTTTTGTTCTTGTTCTTGTTTTTGTTGGGGAGGGATATTGCAAATATATATATATATATATATATATATATATATATGTTTGATAGTATCAAGTTGAGTGTTAAGTATAGCAGACTGAAATATATTCAATAAAAAACATTTCATGTTCATTTTTTTATTTAACTTTATGTTCGTTTTGGGCGTTCAATATATAAATGTTAAAATAAAACGATTAAAATTTCAATTGCACTAACCTATTATGTCTTATAAACTTAGCCTTCATAAGATCTTAAATAAAGTTGTTGCATTTTCAGAATGATATTTGTGTCACAAATAGAAACTGGGTGTATCTTGTGACTGGGTGATGTGTGTTGGCCTGCAACCACACACACACACAATAGACAATACTACGAGTCTGCACTGACTCTGACACTAACTTTTGTAACAATCAATGACGACTCTGGTTTCCGCGATATATAATTTAATAAGTTCAGCATGGAATACAATCGTACAGAGTTGGAACTGCTCAGTGTAATACTAAATCCAATCTGCCATTTATAGGTTAGGCAATACTTGGTCATGTTTTATGAAGATTTAAAGCCCAAGGCGTAGACGAGGGCTTTAAATCTTCATAAAACATGACCAAGTATTGTCTGACCAATTTAGAACATATTCACACTTTCGAGTGACCTTACAAAATTATCCTTACACATTGTAATATTTAAAACTAAATAAGAATTCACTTTTTATAATGAAGTGAGTATATAACATAGGTAATGACAATTACAATGGATGGAATGAAATAGAACTGACATAGTTTGTAAGGACAAAAAGTACAAATTGTTCAAACATTTGAGTTTTTCTTCTGCATCAGGTAAAAATTTGATATTTATATACCTTAAATTTTTTGATTTTAATTAGCACACAATGTTATATCAATCCGCTTTCTGAAATTTGAATATATTTTGATAAATTTAAAACTTACTCTATAAATATTTGAATTATGACCATCCAACATCATGCAGATGCTTACTTTTTATTGAAAAATGTACATGTATTGTGGGGTTTTTTCTTTTAAAAAATCCTTTGCTTTATATATATCAGCAGTCTGACATTATTTTCTTGAAAAAAATAATCGACTAGAATGTCTGGTATAAATATTGTATAAAAGATAATTTTACCTACATTTTTGCCCCCATTTTATTTTATTTTTTTGTTTGTTATATATATGTACCATTAATACAAAGATTTGCAATGTTCAAAATGTTTTTTTATAATTCTTTTCTCTTTCACCTTAATCAGTAGGCTGTTTTCCCAAGGAAAATGCCTCAGGGGATTGTACACTTCGTTAGTGAAATTATTAAGAATTCACTTTCATAATTAATCTACAATGAAAAGTCATTCATGTATAGCATTTTATTGTGCATGGAAAGCCATGTACTATGAAAATTAGAAGGGAAAAACCTGACTTTTCATTGGACGAGAAGGGGTGAGTATGTTCTAACTCTAAATAATAAAACAGTTTATATAACAAACCAAACATTACTTGAAAAGACATAACAAATATTTCTCTAAATGAGTGACAAATACAATTATCGGATTATAGAAAAATTAGCACATAGCTAATAATTAACAATAGACCATACAGACTTTTTTATCGAATTAAATAGATACAAAAATACAAGGTAAGATTGAAGTAAATGCCGCTAATTGAAAACAAATTGAAACATGAAATTAGATTAACTTAATCTTCCAAACTTGACTTAAACCTTTCACAATAAAAATAACAAAATCCCTTAGTGAAATATTACAAATATAAGAAAAACAGTGATTCTTCAAAATCTTTTACAAAAAGTCCGAAAAGTCTCAAAATCAAATTTTGCCCATTTTTCCACTGTGGCATTTGGATTTGATACACATCTTTTTCAAAAACGTTTTTGATTATCGGTATTGACTGCTCAACCTTAAAATATAAAAATAAGGAGATGTGGTATGATTGCCAATGAGACAACTATCCATCAAGTTCAAATGAAGTGGATGTAAGCAATTATAGGCAACCTTTCGACCTTCAATAATGAGAAACAATTCAATTGAGAAAACTATATGATCATTACTTCTTATATGTTCTAACTTCAATTATATTGACCTCGTATACATGATAGAAAGCTTACTATGTGAATACAGTACTGTGAATACAGTACTGTGAATACTTTTACGTGTTATAAAGATTAACTACAAAATGTTACCACAATAGGCAGTAGTTTACCGATGATCAAATCTCGTAAATCGAGAAGGCAAAACAAGGTAACAATCAAAACCTTAGGGAATCGCATCAACTCCAAAAGGAGCGAGACAGGGTATGTCGACAGGGTAAGCGTCTCATGCTATGCATTCATCAGCCGCCATACGAATTCACACTCAGTCAAAATTATAATTAGTAAATAAAATCATGGTGTTATTGATCACGGGGAATTTCAATCATCTGAATTATTTTAAAAACGAGAAAAAATGTAATCTCTATATGCAAATGATGTTAATTAAATAATCACTAGTAAAAGAAATCGAAGTAGTAGGTATAATATAATATATTACCTTCTTGTATCCTTTACTGTGAATATAATGACTTACTCTTAATAAAAAGCGATTTATATAGGACACACATTTCAAAATTAAATAGCACTTGTAATCATGACGTGAAGGTTTCGTTTATAACCGAGTTTATAACACCAATACAGTTCATAAAGTAAAAGTAAAATATAGGACAACAATCGATCGATCGATAGAATATTCTGGATTTCCCCTTAGCAAAAATACACAAAATCAGGATATTCAATTATTATAGTTATAAATAGGGCTAAAATAATTGGAAACGTTTGGCTTGCATAACTGTATTATGACATATTAAGCGATTAATCCCCAATTTACAAATAACCTGTAATCTGTATTAATATTATTCATATATTAATTAAAACGTTGTTTTCACAGTCGAAATACAGTATGGATGTTAATCGGTCCTTTGTCTTAATAAGTAGCTTAAACTAAAAGCCATTGGTCGACTGTCATCAGTTGAACACAAGTATATAAATGTATACTGAAGTGAACGGAATAAGCTTACTGTTACGGAGCACCTGATTCCAGTGCCTAGAAGATGATCAAAACAATATTTCTAGGTATCATTCGTAATATATTACTGCACTAGGATTATTATAGAGAATTCTCGATATTTTGCGTTTAAAATGTAAAACGTTTTGTGAAAATTGAAATCTTAGTCAAGACATATCCATGTGAATATTTTCTGTCGGGCGAAGAGGGTAGGAAGGAAGAAGAGATAACATGGTTTTTCTAACGTACTATATATATCCTTACATCCGTTTTTATGTAAAATGCAAAGTCTAATGTCAATTCCAACCTATTGTCGCTTGACTGTGGGTTCGTTTTCTCTCTATTAAGAGGAAGAACTTCATAAAGTATGTTTAAAAGTAAAGGATTTAGTTTTTTTATTATTCATTTTTTGATTCATAGAATTTTTAAACATGTTAAGATATCTGTTAAAGGAGAAGTTGGGTATGTCAATGAGACAGCAGTTAAATGCTCTAGACGGGTACACGAAACGGTCGGCTAAAAGTGTTTCGGTCTTATTGGCGTGCAACTCGTGCCTCCTTTTAGTCATGGTAACCATTAATATAAAAAAAATAAGAAAATATGGTATGGCTGTCCATGAGACAACTTTCTACAGGAAACCAAATGACGAAAAAGTTAGCAACTATAGGTCATCGTACGGCCTTCAACAATGAGCAAAATCCATACCACTATAAAAAAAAATGTCCCGACGTGACAAATGCGAATCAATTTAAACGAGAAAACTTACGGCCTGATTTGTGTACAAAAAACAATAAAAGAAAAACACATATGATATTCAGCAACAAAACGACAACCACTGAAGTTCAGGCTCCTGAATTTGGAAAGGCAGATACAGAAGGTTAAGGCAGATGTCTGAATAGAGCACAGTCAGTCGTTTGCACTGCTGTGAGTTAACTAATTATTCAGGTGAAGACTGTGGGCAATCATTCGGGAAAAATTGAACAAAATTTTAAAAACGTTAAAATAAAAAAAAAAACAAACATTAAAAACGAAAACAGACATCAATTTTAAAAAAAAATTCAATAACGAAAACAGACATACAAATAAAAAACAGACGCTAACAGATGTTAAAATCAAAAACAGACATCAAAAACGAAAACAGTCAAACAATTGAAAAAAACCAGACAACAGAGGTCTTATACGAAAACAGTAAATGAGCTCTAATTGTTACTTTATTTTTTTAAGTTATCGCCTACATCGTATTAGTCTCTTAATAAGTAAAGTCGAAATCCTTTTATACCTTTTTCATGTACCCGGGATACCGATTCTGTTACCACTATAAGATAGTTTTATCAGAAACCGTACAGTTTTAGTTAATACTAGATATATGTCGTCTTATGCCGAGCTGATTTTAACCTCTATATGAACTGTAAAGAAACATTCTAAGTTTTTATCATATGAAGGTTTTATCCGTCCTTATGTAAGTCGTTTAAATTACCTCTTGAATAATCTATTTAGTGCCACAATACTTCTTTGTAAAGGACAGTAGTCTTCGTAAGTGCATATTAGATTCTAAGTGATAGTAACTTTTAATAAACTGCATAATGAATACAGTAATTGAACAGCGGGGGATTGGCAGGAAAGTGACTTTTAACATCTGATAACTTATTCTAACCGAACGCAAAATGTACAGTGTATAGTGTGGAAATAACCTGTGAAGCTAAATATTAATTCCCAGTGTAAAAAGTGTATTGTTTTTTGTTATTGGTGGTGGAACTGTTCTACATACATCATGTGATTGTATGGCTATCCTATAAAGGGTGTAATAATCCACAGAAGACTGTTTTCGTTTTTGATGTCTGCTTGCGTTGTTGATTCTGTTTTTGTTTTCAACCTCTGTTTCTAATTTTACGTCTGTTTTTCGTTTTTGATGTCTGTTTTTTATTATAACGTCTGTTTTTTATTATATTTTTGTTTTCGTTTTTGAAGTATGTCTTATTGGTTTTAACGTCTTTTTTTTAAAATTTTGTTCAATTTTGCCCGAATGGCTGCCCATAGAAGACCCTAGTTAATTAAGAGACACGTTGTCAAGTAAAAAATCGTCTTTACATTCGCTGTATATACAAAATTAAACGTGGCACTGCACATACCGTGTCTTCCTGTACTGTATATTTATGGCGTTGTTTTATGAAATCTACTCCGAAGTACAGTCATCGGTATACGCGTAACAGATAAAGTACTTTCGGTAATCATTATTTTTAAGTGCTTTCTCTGTTTTGATTTTTATTCACATACTTGTATGTACCTTATGTGATTCCATGGGTTGAGTTAAAAAGGGGAACCTCCGATTTAGAAAAAAACGGTTTAATCAATGCATATATGAAAATAAGAAGATGTGGTAAAATTGCCAATGAGACAACTCTCCACCACAGACAAAATGACATAGAAGTTAACAACTATAGGTCACCGTACGGCCTTCAACAATGAGCAAAACACATACCGCATAGTCAGCTATAAAAGGCCCTGAATATCAAATGTAAAACAATTCAAACGAGAGAACTGACGGCCTGATTTATGTACAAAGCAATGGACGAAAAACAAATATGATATACAGCAACAAAACGACAACCACTGAATTACAGGCTCCTGGCTTGGGACAGGCACATACAGAACGTGGCGGGGTAAAACTAGAGTTTGAACATTCCCCCTCCCCTCCTTCTAACCTGAGACAGTGGTGAAACAGTACAACATACGAACAAATTATAAAAATAAGTTGAAAGGGCTTAACTCCTCAGATCGATACAAAGCAGAAATACATCTAACAAAAACAATGGTCGGACGTGGCAGGGAACTTATACATCTCTACAACAAAATAGACACTAAATACAGATCTGAGAGTACTCGCAGTTACTGACAGCTAGGTCAAAGCCAATAACAACTAATAAAAAAATCATGCATCTAAGACTAAAATATCAATCAGTACACATCCAACATCCAATGGATTAACTTCAAGTGTAAAGACGTCATTAACGTCAGAGAAAAACGTGACAATGCCAAGATACAGGTATCGACAGATTGTAGAGCCATGGATGTGCATATGGTCTCATGTATTTGATTGGTCTTTGCTACATCTTCATGATTTTGTTATTTACGAATTTTGTATTTGATAGCAGATTTTGATAACCTCTCTTGGACTTTCGTTGCGTCTTTTCTTGCCATGTCGTAATTGCATAATAAGACGTTACAGGATGCGGTTGATCACTAGAATTTTGCAAGTTTTTCTTTATATTCTCATTGTCGTTGGCTTCAAATTAGACAATTAATCTATAACTGAAAGATTGCAACCCAACGACACAAAAACCAAAAGATGTCTAAAGGTTAATATAGGATTTTGAATATTTGCCTTGGAATGATTTCCATTTGATCCCACCTAGTGACGGAATAAACAAAATACATAGGGGTAAAAGGGGGGGGGGGGAGGGTGTTCAAATGGAAGTCTTGTCGTATGAAGACATGCAATAGCTAATTAAGGAAATATTATTACGTGACGTTTTAGACAAAATTGATTTTTGTGCGTGAACACCCTGAGGGGTTCACGCTTATATATTGGCGAGTGTTTGATGTGTCTGTGGGCCACTCGATATCTCTCGGCCGGAAGTCGGAATAAAATTCACGGAACGTCTCGAAAGTTTTCGATCATTTATACAGGTAGTTATCTGTACGTCTTTGATACGGCCCCTATATGGCTTGGCTACCACGTGACATTACACAATCAAAGTAAATTTGAAAGTAAACAATAAGGCTAGGTTGCAGCAAGGATTTGTATAGTATCACTATACAAATCCTTGGTTGCAGTCAATAAATCGTTTAAATATAAGAACCTTTTTGCCTTTTCACAAAACATATGTGTTTTGAATAATGTGAATGTTTATAAGCGCTTTGATGTGAAAGTTTCT
This sequence comes from Mytilus californianus, assembly GCF_021869535.1. Classification (NCBI taxonomy): domain Eukaryota; kingdom Metazoa; phylum Mollusca; class Bivalvia; order Mytilida; family Mytilidae; genus Mytilus; species Mytilus californianus. The sequence continues at coordinate 27,573,759 of NW_026262690.1, read as the reverse complement.
AAACAAGTATTATGACAACGCAATTATATTTGTTTTAAAACGACCCCTGTACACTGTGTATATCTAGGTCAATTATAACGTAGTATTGTGCATTGTCATGATAACCTGTAAACTAATTATGTCTGAAGATTTAACCACGTGTGTATTTTCATCATAGACTAAGGAGAGAACATTCTGGTTTAAATGTGTATATTATATCGGAAAACAGAAAGATAATATTATTATCAAAAGTATTCAATTTAATTAATTCAATAGAAATCAAAGAATATATACAAAATATATACTGTATGTATGTTTCTGTAGAAACTAAATATTAAATTGAAGTCAGAATATTTTCAGAGTTGCAATTAAGAAATAAGTATTTATATGACAAGATACTCTGCTTTGGTATTTTTAAATATTCATTTTAAAATGAAACATGCATAATAATTAAATCTGAATAAATCCTTGCATCATACAAAAAAAATGTCGATAAACAATAATAATTATATTTCTACGTTAATTATTTCCTACCGTTTTAGTAAGGTTTATAAGTAATTGTTATTTATTTTTTTGTATTGTAATATATCCATAAAACGGAAAGTAAGATACATTAATCAAATATTTAAATTTCAAACGGTCGTGAATAAAAATACTTGTGTGTTTTCAATTCACAAAGATTTTAAATCCTTACAGCTCACAAAAAAACGTAATAATAATTTACAATAAGCATAACAAAATTTAATTAAGTACTATCATAATGTTAATATTTTTGTACTGTTTTAGTATGGATTTATACGTCTTTGCTTATATTTTGTATAGTAATCTATTCATATAGTGGAATGGTAGAATTTAAAAATAGATTCATTTGATAAATAAAATGTCCGTCCGTAAATACTTGACGTTTGTGTTTATTGTTACTACATGTATATATATTAAAAAAATTCGGAAAAAAATTACTAACAGGAACGTATGTTTATTATAAAATTTCAATTCTATTTTTGTTTGTTTGTTTTAATAGTTTAACCTTATAACATCTACATATTTGTACTATGGTACGGTTTTGAAAATTGTTTTCACTGTGTTGCCCAACTATCCTACACGTCTTGATTCATTCACATTACAGATCACATTTCAAACGCACACTATCGGTTTGCGTTCTCAAAAATTCCAATAATACTAATTTCACTCGTGAATGCGCACTTTCGTTTTTCTTATCTAAATTTAGGACACGGCTGTAAGCGATTGACATGTGACGTTCATGCACGGTCATCATTACTTACGGTATTCTGACCTCTAGCTGTTTCTCTTTTGTTTCTTTTTTGAGTCACTGTCCTATAATAAACTTTGATCTTTTCGAAAAGCTAAGGATTGTCTACTCAAGGAATAGATTCCTTAACTTTGTAATTTATTTGGCCTTTTAACTTTTTTCATTCGAGTGTCACTGATGCTTTTTAGTAGACTGGCGTCTGGCGAACATCATTTTAATTCTGGTATCTTTTTATATCTACATACCTTTTTATATAAATTGGTTATTTTGAGGGTATGTACAGGTATTCATAAAATTTCTGAATTAAGATATTCTTCGGCAAAACCAAGTTTCCCTGTAGAATATTTGAATTGATTTAAGTAAAATCAGGAAATCCTTAAAATTTGAGATGTTTTATTAGACCAAAAAAAGTCTCTTTATAAGATGTCCCAATCAGTTGCATGCCACAGGTTCATTGCACATGGAAATTGGACTTTAGATTTTATCAATACAATTAATATCTACCATGAGTACAGACAGCTTCAATAACGAGCTGAGAACATGAAGGTCCATGAAGGAAGCAAAATATAAAGATATGATAGATAAAATAAATGCATGCAGAATTCCAGATTATAAAGCAAACTGAGTGTATAAATTTATATTGCGATTGGTTTGTGCAATTTGCATAAGTCATCCGGTTTGTAGAAATTGGGATTTGCAAAAGGGTTATCATCGGGAAAATTATGTACATTCCCAAGTACTAAATAAAATAGTCTAGCTTTAAAATGTATATTCAAATAGTAGATGTAAATATATACACTTTCAACTGACTTCTTCAGAATCTAATCACAGTCAATTATTTCAATTCAAAAGCAAACACAAATTCATCAACAATCTTTTGGTGACCCGGCAGTCAGCGGTCTTAGGTTCACGTATTGCTTTTCTTTCTTTTTTTAAAGAAAGCAACTTGTTTTATTTTCAGAAAATGTAACTTTTCGTAATATATATAGTTTAAAGTTACATATCGAATATTTTGTCACATACTAACAACCTTCTAATTGTTTGGTCATGAATGCAGTTAATATAATAATGGTATGGTTGATAAATAACATCTCTACGGAAGCCGATAAGGGCCATTCAAAAAAAAAAATTATGTCGTAATTACGACATAGCATGTCGTAATTTCGACATAACATGTCGTTATAACGACATCGCTATATCGTAATTTCGACATAACATGTCGTTATAACGACATCGCTATGTCGTAATTTCGACATAACATGTCGTTATTACGACATCACTATGTCGTAATAACGACATAGCTATGTCGTAATAACGACATAGCTATGTCGTAATAACGACATCGCTATATATATATAAAAGAATATGTATTATGATTGCCAAGAGACTTAATGACACAGAAATTAACAACTATAGGTCATCATAATGGCCTCAATAATGAGAAAAGCCCCCGCATAGTCAGCTATAAAAGAGGGACGAAAGATACCAGAGAGAGAGTCCCCGACATGACAGCTGTTTAATAATTTAATTCAAACGAATGAAAATAACGGTTTTAATAATGTACAAACAAAGACCGAAAAACGAATATGTAACACAGCAAACAAATGACAACCACTGAATTACAGACTCCTGACCGCTATGTGATAATAACGGCAACCTTATAGTATAACTTTTCACTTTTTGATACGATAGGCATTTCAAAATGGTTGTCAGTAAAGGCAAAGTTTGAAGCGGAAACAAATTCATCTTTTTTTTTTAGAATAATGAACACTATATGCAATCAAGCTTACTAGTAATTAAAGTTATTCACTTGCACCTCAGACTTGCACATACTAGAACTTTATTTATAATCAAGTCAAATGAGACCCAGTTGAATAGGGGAGCAATTCAAGCTCCTTGGAGCCTCTAATTATGTTTGGCATGTACAGATTTGTGTAAATTATGAAGTCCTGCATTTCCATTGCAGGTTCTGAATAAGATGAATTTTAAGCTTTTCCCAATAAAGACTATGTTAAACTTTGGACTCATAGTGCTCAGACCCACGGATCTCTGTACCTTCATTTGTACACACTTGAATCTTAATGTACAGTAACTACTGAGGCTTGATGCAAATTATTACTGCATTGCTATTGTTGGTTCTTAATGAGATTCTTCAAGCGTCCTCCCCATTGAAGCCCTATTAAAACTTTGTACCCCAAGTTCTTTTAACCACTGTTCCCCAGGGCAACTATTCCTACAAACTTAAGGGGAGGGTTAGGATTCCGCTAACATGTTTAACCCCGCCACATTCTTTATGTATGTGTATGTCTCAAGTCTTTAATTTACATATTTGTTTTTCGTTTATTTTTGTACATAAAATAGGCCGCTAGTTTTTCTCGTTTGAATTGTATTACATTTGTCATTTCGGGGCCTTTTATGGCTGACTATGCGGTATGGGCTGTGATCATTGTTGAAGGCCGTACGGTGACTTTAATTGTAAATTTCTGTGTCATTTGGTTTCTTGTTGAGAGTTGCGTTTTTGAACAAACCAGCGTATCCCAAGGCCTTGATAACCTCTGTAGGCCCCAAATAAGACGAAAAAAAACATCAAAATTGGAGAGAAAACTGAAAAAAATTGTTTCTAACCTCAGGGATATTAACCCTTGGCTATCTTAGATTTAATGCAATCAGTGTGCATCAGCATCAGGGTACAGCTCATTTGCATATCATTTGCATATTTTTACAAATACTCGAAATTTAGACAATTTCTGAAAACAATTCAGCATGCCAAGGGTTAATATCCCTGAGGTTAGAAACCATTTATTTTCTGTTTTCTCTCCAATTTTGATGTTTTTTCGTCTTATTTGGGGCCTACAGAGGTTATCAAGGCTTTGGGATACGCTGGTTTGTTCAAAAACGTAACTCTCAACAAGAAACCAAATGACACAGAAATTAACAATTATAGGTCACCGTACGGCCTTCAACAATGATCACAGCCCATACCGCATAGTCAGCTATAAAAGGCCCCGAAATGACAAATGTAATACAATTCAAACGAGAAAAACTAGCGGCCTATTCTATGTACAAAAATAAACGAAAAACAAATATGTAAATTAAAGACTTGGGACAGACACATACATTAAGAATGTGGCGGGGTAAAACATGTTAGCGGGATCCCAAACCTCCCTCTAAGTTTGTAGGAATAGTTGTCCTGGGGAACAGTGGTTAAAAGAACTTGGGGTACAAAGTTTTAATAGGGCTTCAATGGGGAGGACGCTTGAAGAATCTCATTAAGAACCAACAATAGCAATACAGTTATAATTTGCTTCAAGCCTCAGTAGTTCATTAAGATTCAAGTGTGTACAAATGAAGGTACAGAGATCCGTGGGTCTGAGCACTATGAGTCCAAAGTTTAACATAGTCTTTATTTGGAAAAGCTTAAAATTCATCTTATTCAGAACCTGCAATGCCAAACATAGTTAGAGGATCCAGGGAGCTTGAATTGCTCCCCTATTCAACTGGGTCTCATTTGACTTGATTATAAATAAAGTTCTAGTATGTGCAAATCTGAGGTGCTAGTGAATAACTTTAATTAAGCTTGATTGCATAAAGTGTTCAATATTCTAAAAAAAAAAAAAGATGAATTTGTTTACGATACAAACTTTGCCTTTACTGGCGACCATTTTGAAATTCCTATCGCTTCAAAAAGTGAAAAGTTAAACTATAAGGTTGTCGTTATTATCAGATAGCGGTCAGGAGTCTGTAATTCAGTGGTTGTCATTTGTTGCTGTGTTACATATTCGTGTTTCGATCTTTGTTTGTACATTATTAAAACCGTTATTTTCACTCGTTTGAATTAAATTGTTAAACAGCTATCATTTCGGGGACTCTCCCTCTGGTATCTTTCGTCCCTCTTTCATAGCTGACTATGCGGGGGCTTTTCTCATTATTGAGGGCATTATGATGACCTATAGTTGCTTATTTCTGTGTCATTTAGTCTCTTGGCAATCATAATACATATTCTTTTATATATATAGCGATGTCGTTTTTACGACATAGCTATGTCGTAATTACGACATAGCTATAGTGATGTCGTAATTACGACTTGTTATGTCGAAATTACGACATAGCGATGTCGTTATAACGACATGTTATGTCGAAATTACGACATAGGGATGTCGTTTGAACGACATGTTATGTCGTTTTAACGACATGTTATGTCGAAATTACGACATAGTGATGTCGTTATTACGACATGTTATGTCGTAATTACGACATAAAATTTTTTTTTTGAATGGCCCTTATCGGCTTCCGTACATCTCCTTTTCATCATTTTATTTATTTTCTGTACATATTTTCTACATATAGACGTATATAGATGTACGAATTGTGTTACATGCAAACTTTAAAATTGTTTAATCATGTATGCAGTTAATATAATAAGGATTTATTGTATATAGTTAAATTTATGGTCATAGTTCAAGGATAAAACTAGGATTATAGGAATTTTACTGAAAGGAGATAATTGCAAATTTTGCTTATTCATACACACATGCCTTTTACTTTATGTACCACTGAATTTATTTAATATGTTCTAATTAGGAGATAACTATTTCAAAGCAGACTGAAAAGAGGCCATAATAATGACCCTCAAGAAACTAAAACCTATCACACCTCCACCTGAATTATCTACAGAAATAATTAGAAATTTAGGTAAAAGGTATGTTTATAGAAGAAAACTAGCCTTAAAACTTTTTTAGGCTAATGACAGATTAGTAACTGCTGGCATTATGGATTCGTAAATTGTAATCTTTTACATAAAAGAGTTGTATTACAGTAAGAATAACAACTTACACATGTACCTTAACACCAAGTTACACATGTACATAAACACCAAGTTACGCATGAATCTAAACACCAAGTAACACATGTACCTAAACACCAAGCTTACATCGACTGAATTCACTAAGAGTTATTTTATAGAATGCTTGCAATACCTCCTACTATCTCCAAATGTTACTAAAGACATAAATAATGCACAACAAATGTTACTTGGGGTCATGGGGCTCTGACTTTAATTGTCATACTTCAATCGAAATCTCGACATTAATATAGACTTTATTAGTATTTGTTGTTTTCAGATGAGATTCTCCGAACCATCCCCCCCCCCCCAAAAAAAACCTCCTGCTACGGGTATGGGTAGAGGAAATTCAGACAATATAATGGTAAAAAAAAACACCGACGAAAAATATGAATATTAATCTACACAACACTTCACAGAATACCAAAACCGAGCAACATCATGAATGCAACTAAAGTCTGGGGTGGTCATGATATCAGGTGCCTCGAACGGTTAAACAGATCCTAATAGCTGTCGTGTTGTTCATAGCAAGTAAAAATTTGAGGATAAGTCGCATTTAGTGATGTCGAGGATAATAGACGGGGTGAGTCTACGACCATCGGGCAATATCTGTAGACATCTGTGACACATATATTCCATTACAGTCATTTAAATCATGATGGCGTCAATAAAACTACTTGTTGAAGGGTCACTTCGACTTAACCATTAGGAACCAAATAAAGGTCACATGAATCGTATCTTGATTACAGGCTCTACAATCAAGAGGATGTGATATTCCGTTTGTAATAAGTTTTCTATTGGTACGACCAAACTTCCAAACCAAACCTTTGTATCAGTGTAACGAAATCAATGACTTAAAGCAGATCGGTTCCAAAATTAGGAAAATATTAATAGAAAACGAAAAATCGTCGTAGTTTTGTGTATCTAGTTTCCCGTGTGAAACTGAAATATCTAAATCTAGGAAAAGGACCGTTACTGCTGTTCATATTAGATTAATTTAAACTTGCAGTAAGTTTCCTTGGATAAATTTCCGCAGTATATTTAGAGAATTCTTCAGTATTGACGGTTAGTATGTTAGATTTATTAATTGAATTGAATTTAGACAACTCATTGCTGAGTTTTTCCATAAACTGTGATTCATAACAATACAGGAACGAGACTGCATTAAATGGCGCGATTGGTACCAATAGGAATAACTACAACCTATCGATCAACTTTATTGCCGAAAATACATAGATTTATATATATGTTTTGGTCCAAATTCCATTGGGGAACATACAGTATCTAATGTTTGTGTCATGCTAAAAAAGGTGAACAATCCATTATTGATAAGTTTTGAAGAATATATTTTACATTGCACCATGAAGCACCCATTAAGAAGGGAAGGGTTAGCGTGTGAGATTAGAGTTGTTAGAACAAAATCACGAGTCCAAATATACTTTGAAAACTTGATAATGAACTGGGGTATATAACAGTCATTTATTTCCACTACTATTACTAAATGAAAAATTTACAAAGAAAATGATGCAATAAATAATGATGTGTAATTTATTTTCATTTACTACATTTTAATTATTTCCATTAGTTACTTAGTTACTTAGTTATTCCTTCTGATAAACCTATACTTTTATGTCGTATGTAGTTATTCACTTAAAACTCAAATTACTCACTATGAAAAAAATAGTGAAGTTGACCTGTATATGGGAATTGTCTAAAAGAGATAACAAAAAAATTGAAAAATATTTTACCTTGTGAAATAAAATAAAAAACAATATGATCCAAAAAAGAATTACATGTATAAATTATAGATGTTCTTACCTTTAAAGATATTAATCTTATGAACTAAATGAACTGTATATTGTATCCAATATTACATAAATGTTTCGTTCAGTATCTTTTGCTTTGTAATATCGTCTGAAACTTTTTAAAACTACCTGTATATTTATTGACATGAACTAAACTTATTGCTTTTCGGTGGACTGTTTAAAAAACCATCCATAAAGCCCATTCATACGGTGACAAGAAGGGTACATTTAAAATGTTAATGGACCGACATACCTCACGGCTGATTTTGTTATTATATTTTGAAGATAAATATAATATCCTTGATTAAAGCCTGTCGTAGAGAAAACATTTTGAAAACTGTGATCAAAAGGCAGATATGGCCCTTTCAAAAATCACATTTTCTTTTACATTTTGGACAATTTTTCGGAAATCCCTCATGATAACTAATAAAATAAATCAATAGAGTATATATTGTATTTCTTAATCAGTTCATCAAATTTCACATTTTTTAACGGTCAAAAGCCAGCTAGTTTTATGAATGTCAAATTAATAATATTTAAATTTGAATAACTATTATCATTATAAGTATTTCAAGGTTTTTAACAACGTTCTATATAAAAATAAGGAGATGTTGTATGATTGACAATGAGACAACTATCCACCAAAGTTCAAATGAATTGGATGTAAGCAATTATAGGGAACCGTACGGCCATCAACAATGAGAAAAACCCATACCGTATAGTCGGCTATAAAAGGTCCCGGCATGACAAATGTGAAACAGTTCAATTGAGAAAACTAATGGGCTAACTTACTTAGTACAGGCACATAAAGAATGCAGCGGAGTTAAAAGTGTTTGCTGGCGCCAAACCCACCCCGAACCTGGGACAGTGGTGTAACAGTATAACATAAGAACAAACTATAAAAATCGTTGAAAAGAGCTTACTCATCAGATCGATACAAAACAGAAAATCAACTAGCAAATACAGATCAGACATGGCAGGGAATTTATACATCCCCCACAACAACAACAACAAAAATACAAAGTACAGACCTGAGGGTTCTCAAAGCCAATAGACGTGTTATGAAATGGTATATACTCGACGCTGAAGTTGTCAAATTAGACTTTTAATTTGGGTATCGTATCAAAACACAAAAGTGATTTGAAGATTTAAATTACATGTACCTATAAATGAATTGAATTTTGTTTTTAAACTGTTTAGTACTGATGTCAAAGTATGTGTTCCTCATAACAGATGTCCGTTTGGAAACATTATTATAAACAATTTCATATACTACTATATATCCATTATGGAATTCGAATATTAATTCATAGCATGTATTTCGTGAGGAATAAATATAAAAAATTCCATAATATTTCTTCCTTTTGGAACACTGATAAAGTGGTAGAGGAGATTGCAAAAAAGGAAAACAATTATGAAGGAAGGAGATTAGGGAAGAGGAGAGAAAGGAGTCGAGGATGAGAGAAACATATACCTTTTCCACTCTTATAAATAAAAGCTATATATCAATGGTATTTTTTTTGTTTTTGTGTTTTCAATATCAATAGCGATTTGACATTTTGCATTGTTCTATCAGAGAGGACTTAGAATGTCTGTTCCAGTTTTTACGTGTTTCTCATTTGTCTGTTGTTTCAGTATGGATTTGTCCATAATTGTTTTTTATCCTCGGGTTTGCATTTGTTTCTTCGTCTTGGCCTATTATGTCTGTTTGGGTTGATCACAAAATGTTTTTGGTTGCTCACCCAATTTTGTCAATATAACGGAACCATAAACAACTGTCATAAAACTGGAAGGTCAAGCTTGCTATAAAACCAGGTTTAACCCACAATTTTCTTCGGGAAATGCCTGTAATAGTCAGGAATGACATTTGTTTTCCATTCGTTCCGTTGGTTGATATGTAAAGTCCAAAGTTTGATTTTGTCAGTTCGATTTTAGACGTTCTAAGTTAATACAATTCATATGAACAAAGACGTGTGCAGGATAGATAGCTAGTCAATAACACACATATGATTTAATGTGTGCCGGAGCACCTGAGATCACCCCCAGTTTTTGGTGGGGTTCAACATCGAAAATAATGGATTTAGTGTAAACAGGGAAGTGGATCGTAACCCTTGGCTAGCGAAGATGGTTCAACATCGAAAATAATGGATTTAGTGTAAAGACGTCATTAACAGACAGAGAAAAAACATGACCTTGTGCAATACCAAAATATAGGTATCGACAGATTGTAGAACTGTGAATATGCATAACACCGTAAGACGGTACCGAGGGAACATCGCCGTCCAAAAAAATAAGATTAACAATAGGGAAAGAAAAATTGACCCTGAAGTTTTTGTGTAGGGTTTCTGGTGTAAAACATTCATATCTAAATCTAGGGAAGGACAGTTATTGCTGTTAATTTTGGATTTATTTAAAGTTAGTTCCTTAGGGTAAATTTTATTTAGAGAATTCTCGATTATCTAACGAAAAAATATCATCAAACAACAGTAGTTGTTGTTGAATTTATCAATTAAATGGAATTTAGATGGTCTGTACTGAGTTTGGACATAAACTGTGATCAAAATAGTTCAGGAACAAGTCTGCTATTAAAGGGGCACAATTGGTGCTCATAGGAATACCTACACACTGTCGATAAACTTTATTGCCGAAACGTACATACATGTTGTCAAGGGGAAAATTTACTGCTTCAATCTTTCATCACACCTCTAGTAAATATATCTAGCATATTTACCTTTCCCATTAGAGAAAAGGGCTTTACGGTAATGTTGTTTACCGAGCCCAGAAATTTATATACGATCCGGGTAAACTTATCAATCCTCAATCCTATAAACTTATTCTAAAAGGTTACCGATTCAACACTGTAATTAGATCTTTGAATATTGTTTTTATTGGTATAAATATTGATTTTGTTATCAGTAAATTAAAATCATACTAATAGTTTTGTTATACACATATGCACTTTAACGGTACAACAATCTGTCGATCGTTTGGCATTTTGACATTGCACAAGGTCATGTTTTTCTCTGACTGTTAATGACGTCTTTACACTAAATCCATCGGATGTTGGATGTGTACTGATTGATATTTTAGTCTTAGATACATGAAATTTTTATTAGTTGTTATTGGCTTTGAACTAGCTGTCAGTAACTGCAAGTACTCTCAGATCTGTACTTATTGTCCTTTTTGTTGTTAGGGATGAGGGATGGATAAATACCCTGCCACGTCCGGTCTGTGGTTATGTTTGATGTTTTTCTGCTATGTATCGATCTGATGAGTTAATCCTTTTTCAACTGATTTTTACAGTTTGTTCTTATGTTGTGTTGTTACACTACTGTCCCATGTTAGGGGGAGGGATGAGCACTCACAAGCATGTTTAACCCCGCCACAAAATGGAAAAGTTAAAACTGTCAAGCGAATCAAAAGGACCATCAAAAGCATGTAATTTATCTAAAAGATCCAAAGAATGTTTTACACTCTAAAAATAGTTAATTCCACTTTTTTCATATGTTTTATTACAAAAGTTAATAATAAGTTCTTTGATAGTAGTTAATGAACTAGTTAAAGAGCACTGAAAGATTAGTAGTAGAAAACTTATTAGGGGCCGAGATGAAACGATATTTTATGGGGTTTTGTGTAGTTTAGGTAACCAATACATAGTGGGGACCGTCAAATGTTCAAAGGAGGCCTTACGTTGAGCTGTGGTAGTGACATGATTATTTACTATTTGACTCACTGTGGAGAGCACGGTCTTGAATGTAGTTGAATGTATAATTTCATTCTTAAGGACTTCCGTGTATTATGTTATATAGATACAATGGATAAGCGTGGATTCTTGAAAAAGAAACCATGAGCCCGGAGGGCGAATGGTTTGTTTTTCATGAATCTACGCTTATCCATTGTATCTATAACTTAAACTATTGGGTATTGTAAGTGAGTTTAAATAACCATGTTATCGTGTCCAACGATGCATTGATAAATCTCAGATCACAATTAATTGGTTAACAAAATACAAATATAACACTTCTACCTTTAAAGATCTTTATATTATCAGGCATCTGAATATTATCTGTTTTTACAAAATAAGACATATTCGAACTTATTTCTAATAAAATTGAGAATGGAAATGGGGAATGTGTCAAAGAGACAACAACCCGACCAAAGAGCATATACTAAGTATATATAATAAGTATGTTACCGAAATTTCTAGCACTCTAGGCACATCACGATTTTCTCGCAAAGGAAATTGTGAACAAACATTTGTAAAATTATGTAGTAAAACAGATGAAATCATACTATATTTATACAACAAAAATTGACAAATAGAATGTAATCATTTTTGTTTCAAACATGTGAAATAGCTAATAATAATCCAAAAAATAAACGTAAAACTCGCTATTATTACAAAAATATCCACTATAACATGCAAAATTAGAAAAAAAAACAGAATTGGGACAACAGAGATAATACAGGGATTCGAACCTAAACCGACAAATCCCTATCTTTTTACTCGTTGATTTTAAGCATGCTAACCTCGCTGCTACCAACTTATACTATACGACTGCCCATTGTGTATATATAAAGGTACAACCCCTGTGTGTCCGATGTTCCCGACCGTGCAAGGGCTGTATAGCCAGTCAAGGTCGTTAAAAACTTCCATTTGTTGTCCGATGTTCATTTATATATATAAAATAGACATCTAAGTTGTAACCCATTGGTAGCCGAGAGGTTTCGTCGATGTGTTGATGTCAGTCATTCATAACAGATTTCAAGGAAGGGTTCGATTCCCAGTGAAGGCATATACAAATTACAAAAATTAAAGGTAAGTTTTTAAATTAATTCCATTGGTGAACAGAAATCAGTAAATTAGCCAATTTAAACTTAATGAAATTAGACACACAAAGGAAACAATTGAATATAGTTTGGTGAGTCCATTTCAGCGGCAGATTTAGGAAGTGTTGATTCTAGAAAAAGAATCCACGGTAAATGAAAAGGCTGACGTCACCACAATGGTTTAATTACGTCATACCACCACCACATTGTCGGCCGGTTCGAACACAAAATGCTTTGCGAGAACTTGAATTTAGTTTTTAATCCTAGAAATGGCTTATTACTTACTTTTGTATTCATTTCTAAATAAACTTCTACTGGGTTTTATTTTTACGTAAAACAAATTATAGGGGGCTCTATGTTATTAAAATTAGGAGGTATAACATTTTAAAAGGTAGAGTCTTTAACAAATCATAATTATATAATATTTTATTGTGGAAAACAAAGGTGGAAATATAAATAAGCTATTCTTTCTCATATATAAAATAAGGAGATGTGACATGGTTGCCAATAAAAAAACGTTCCACCAGAGTCAAAATGACGTGGATATAGGGCAACATGATTTTAGGATACGGGCTGCATGGAAGGTGGAAACTTTTTATATTTAGAGAAAAAAATGAAACTTTATTTCAATATTTTCATGAATTTGTCATATGTTTGTCAAAACACAATAAAACCTTTGCTGTGTTACAAACTATTCGATCTTCAGCATTCGACCGAATATCCCTATTACATTAATTGCGGAGATACTAGTTGGAAATAAATCAGTTGTCATATATTTAAGCTAAATTTGAGGGACACTCCTCCTTTCCTCTTATCCCTTGAATCCGCCCCTGTCATTTACTTTTCTTTTGATATTTTTGATAGAAAATAAATAGTTTAAAACTCCTTACCTTGTTAAAATATTTGATGTATTTATACATAGTTTAGACAATATTACAAATATAAATCTACATACCGAATACCTTTAACCTTTCAGTTATTGCATCAGCTTATTCAGTATGTATCCGTTTCAAATAAATGTATGAAAAAATATGTGACTTACATTACAACTCAACTGTTTTTTTATTGTTTTATCCAATAAGGACAAGCAGGAGTTTTTGTTGTGTTCCTGGTAATTTTACAATCGTTTGTCTGCTTTGTATAATTTATTATTGATAATTGGATTTACATGCGGTTGTTACAGTAGTGATAACTCAAACTGATACGTAAATTATTTCGTACAGGATGTAATGTAAACGTCACAAAATTCACAAATATATTCGTGATGCACTTTATCTTACACATACTACTAGTTAACTGAACCATGGTTGTTCAATTTAAAGGTAAAGAGTGCGAATGAAGTTCACCCCAACCCTTGCAAAGTCCATGCTTTTGGCAAGGGAAATCCCTAAAAATTGATATCAAAAACAAAATATGAGGTGCACAAAAGCAGTATATAGAGATGATTTTGAGAAAATTCAAGCATATTTCGATTAGGGGTTTAGGAAGAGATGGGGGTATAAAAGTGTTCACGTGATTTGCTAACGGAAACTACAAAAAAAAGAGATGCACAAAAGCATATCTATGATTAAGATTGAGAGAAAGTTTCAATGAATTGAAATTGTAATTTAAGAGAAGTTTTGGAAACAAAGCTGGTATCACCCTTCCACCCCCACACCTCCCCCAAATGAAATGCCATAGACCATGCATTTCTAAACTGAAGTGTTAAATACATCATCCTTTTCATTTACAGATTAAATTAACATAATTTTGAAAGGACTGAATAATTTGACTTTTTGCAATGTCATGGCCTGTTAACTCTTCCTTTCAAAATATTGCATCAGCTTATGTCGGTGATGTATATTGATCAACGATTTCACATCTGTTACTTACACATATAATTTATAAGATGTTCGTTAAATTATCAAACGTACATTTACATATAACTGTCAGGCATTTATCAGAGAGATTTTCATTTGTTTGTAGTTTCTGAAAATATCATAATTCATAATTGATAAAATTGATAAACAATTGAAATTGTAATGTCGTAAATTTGCCAAGTCCAATTCTTTCTCAGTACTAGTCATCCCATTAATTATTATTGTGTCGTCATGCTTCCTTTATTTTAATCTTCTTTTCTTAAGCTTATTATAAGTCACATAGATTCAAACTCCAAACCAAAATTCGAATTTGAAAGTGCCCTTTTGTGTGTCACTTTGATTATTATTGATTTAAGTGGTCCTCTGGCTCTATACCAAGTTATGACACGAATAGCGCACGCGCCATGTATGCCCTTGTGATATGTTTTATTATTTTAAATCGTCTTACCTAAAGTATGATAACAAATATTTCTATACTTTCCATCCTTCATAGTATAGCTAGTAAGTCTGTCCCAATAATGGAAAATGTGTCACATTTATACTAAACTATAATCAGTATATATAAGATATTGATATTGTGTATAAACAATATTACACAATGAATTTAATGTATTTTTACCGTTCACTTTTTACCAAATTCATTGTATTTTTGCAAATGATATGATTAAAACAAAAAACAGAATATGTGATCATTATTCTTCCCAAATGATTATATAGAATAAAATTATAAGATAAGATAAGATATTTTTATTCCAACTAAAGGACCCATGAAGAGCAAAGTAATTTATTACAATGATTTTAATCATTGACTCAATAATTATCAGAACTACAAAATAATAGGTAATTCCCATTCGTTTAAACTGGAAATCCATTAGAATGAATTTCACATATTTTTGGTGTTTGCATCGTATATAGGATAGGGAGACATAAGGTTTCCCCACTTTCAGTTTTCTATTTTATATAGTAGTCTCCAGTAAGCACGACAGCATCTCTCTGAACAGTTGCAAATTTTCTCGGTAATATACATCTCATGAAAAGTGTAAACTTTATATCAAATATAGCATCGGCGTTGTCATGCGACTATCCGCTTTATATAGTCTGATATTTGTTAGCCTCTCATTATATCTTTACAGGACGCTGTTTTTATTTATGTATTTTAGAAACAGCGAGTGTCAGTTTTGATGTTGATTGGCTTTTTGGTTATTTTGTGCATTTGACATGTATGCTTATATTCTCATATTTTGAAGAAGTCCATGAGACACTCACATTTCATATCTTTATCATTCTATTGTAGAAGGTACGCAATCTCATCGGCTGAGAACTTAACTTTACGAACATTCCGTTCTCTTTTCCTTATGAAATCACCGAATGTATCTTATCATTGGATTTTCATGTGCAATGAGCAAAGTAGGAGCTATATTAAACTTTCGGAGCACAAGAGTTAACCCCTGACTTTTGGCGGGGTTCGTGTTGATCAATCTTCAGTTTTCTGTGTAGTGTTTTAGGAACTGTATGTTCGTCTATTTTCTTTATGGTCGTGTTGTTTGTCTTTCTTCGACCAATGGTTTCTTACTGCCTCTTTGGTATCGCCTGCTTTTGTTGTTTATGAACTAAACGAGGAAACACAATCATATGAACAGAAAAAATACTTACTGAAATGTGTTGTTAATCTGTTTTTTTGGTGGGTTTTTTTCCTCGGTTCGCCAGCCTAAGTTATAATTCGAAGCATAACTTTTTTCTTTTACTTTTGGTGCATTGAAATTCTATGCCAATTTATTATAACATTGTACAACATGTCATCTATTGATGTTTATGACATTGTTGTATGTAATCCGCTCTGAATCACCCCAAGGTGTGATCAATGGATTTCTGCCGTCCGGCAGTAAAACCTTTGATGCTATAGTTTGACCTTTTGGCTGTGCGGGATGTATAAATTCACAAACACGTCCGGTTGGAAAGGGGACGTTGAATCAGATTGCATATATGCAGGGTGAGTGCTATGCTCTCTAAACGATCAAGAACCCTTGCAACAACTCTTTGAGTAGTCCGTAGGTTACCTGTTACAAGGGTTAATTTCTTCCCCATAATACCCTAATTTCGTAATGACACTCCAAATTTTCAGCTCTTCGGCCCGGTCAAACCACCTTACAGAACCTACCCATAAACTGTTACTTTTTTCGTCTTGAGTGTGCATGAAATAACTGCCACTGAACGATAAGCAATCAATCAACCGACCAATCCACTCTGATGTACAGTCACCGATATTAGATTTAATGATTTCATATCAGCCGGTTAGTATTTCAAGCTTGCTTTCAGCCCGGAAGAACAATTTCTTTAGCACAACATGGTCTATTATTGCATTTATTTTACTTAAAAACTTGTTTTTTTTCCGATTTTGTTTTTGTGATTATCTATTACATATTTACCATTAATATAAAGTTAACCAATTTTGAATCTTCTGTTCTAGATTAAAAGGGGGGTTGAGATATCAAAATACTTGTAAGACCCGCCACATATTGGTGCTCCTGCCAATGTAAGGAACTTTTTTTATCTCAAGGTTTTTCATTTAGAATTATTATTATTGACAGACCTTTGATAGCCTCTGTTAAATTCTTCTTTTTTTTTGCCACACATGTTGTAAAGGCAACTGTCTATACACGAAGACCGTATGTTGATTTCTATATGTCTAAAATTGGTTTGTATGTCGTTGGATTACTACCTCATTGTTGTTAACTCTACATCTCCTTTAATTGATACATCTTTCAATCCTTATATTTACACAGGAACAATATTTAAAAAAAATTATATTGAAAGTTCCAGTCCGAAGCAGTTGATCGGTGTGCTGAAAGACTTAGTTGATAAAAAAAAGTGGTAGATATCAGGAAATAGTATCATGCTTATCTCTCAGAAACATAAATGTAGGGAAAGAACTTATGATTATCTGTATGAATTGCCTTTCTTTAATTGTATATGTATAAAATTTAGGCAAAAACAAAATATTTGTGACAATCTTTTTATCTATTTTCCTGTTAAATATTGTTTCTGAAGAAAATAACCCTGGTATGTATACCCGTATTTCAATTTACAGTTTAAAGATTACTAAACATAATATTATGGTGTTATATATCTCAACTTGTTCGATTCGCTCGTGTATGTAACAACGTATTTGATTTTAACGAAAGAAATCTCTGTATTACTGAAAAATTATTACACCAGGGTTTTCGATATCACAAACTTGTAAAAACATTTACTAAATTTCATCATCATTCGCAAATATAAATCAACGTGTAGACATCTTATACGTTCAGGTATTTCACATCCAATCTTTTATGATTTTATACAAGGCACAGAAATGTTGTCATTCACCTCAAAAGCTAACCAAACCTTTAACAGACTTATTTAGAAGGGATATAGTTACGATACTGTTGTCATGTAGTTAAAGATGGCATTTGTTGGAATTAATATTGATTCACTCATGAGTCTTTGCATCGGAAAGAAACACATTTATTCTAAAACTAGTTGTTGGCATGATACGGGTTATGTTCTTCTCATATATTTTATGATGGTATGATACTAAACCCCTAACGGGAGGGATTGTTATGGAACGCCACAGCTGTCTTATGTGGAACTCTGATATCACTTTATGTTGTTTTATTATTACTTGATGATATTTTGTCTTTACTTAATATGGTTTTGACATTACGTAATGATGTTTTGATATAACTCAATATGAAATAGTCATTACTTAATGATATTTCGATATTACACGATATGGTTTCGTATTGACTTGATATAGTTTTGTCATTACTCAATATGGTTTTGTCATTACTCGATGTGGTTTCACCATTATTTAATGTGGCTGTGTCATTAGTCAATGTGGTTTTAACATTACTTGATGTGAATGTGCCTTAACGTTATGTAGTTGTTTCATTACATGATGTGGTTTTGTTATTTTGTAATGATGATTTGCCTATTCTTTATATGGTTTTAACATTACGCAATGATGTTTCAAAATTTGACGATTTTACACTACATGATGTGTTTGTTTCATTATTTGATGTGGTCCTGTCATTCTTTGATGTGGTTATCCCATTACTTGATGAGGTAAAACCACGTGACCAATTCGGAAAAAAATATGTTCTATTTTTAAACAGATTTCAATATATCGTTTGTTTAATGTGCTTTGGATGTGTATCGCTATCCATTGAGTTAAAGTTCAAATTAAAGTTCCAGTGGTTGTTCAGAGTTATTTGGCATGAAAAAGGGGAACGGCAGACAATAATAAGAAAAGAAAGTATTAAAAGGTTTACAGTATTTCGGACATAATTGGGATATCCCCAAAC
The DNA here is from genome assembly GCF_021869535.1 of Mytilus californianus. Taxonomy (NCBI): domain Eukaryota; kingdom Metazoa; phylum Mollusca; class Bivalvia; order Mytilida; family Mytilidae; genus Mytilus; species Mytilus californianus. Next base: position 27,554,833 of record NW_026262690.1, on the reverse strand, counting down.
CACTTGGTCCTGTAGTTTTTATCCTAGTAAGTTCTCAAACGGAAGCAGTATTTTTGTAATAAATTTGTAAAATATTCCATGGAACCCTGTGTCTCGCCTGATATTGCTGCTGTAAGTGTAAAAGCGTCATGTTGATCGGCTGTACATTTATCTATACATTTATCGGTAAAAAAAAAAATTTAAAAAAAAATGTTTTTCTGTAGATGCTTTTTCTTGAAATTGAGGAATAACTCCTATACAAGTTTCAAAACACTTCATGGAGGTTTACAAATTTATCATGTCAAAACAGTTTAATTCGGTTTTATTTAACTAAAACAAAACTGTATGGTTTTCAACAATGAGCAAAACCCATACCCTATAGTAAGCTATAAAAGGTCCCGAAATGAAAATTGTAAAAAACTAGAAACCTAACGATCTAGAGATAGATAGATAGATAGATACTTTATTCTCTAAAAACTAAATACAAGTTTACAGAGAAACATACAATATAAATACAGATACAATAGTCGAGGTAAACAAATGCAGTATGATATCCTAAAAGTAATATACATGGCATACATGTTTAGTAACATGTATAATGAAAGGTTAAACTCAATAGAAATAAAAAAGTGGAGATGGAGACGCCGACGCCACTATCGACGACGAAATATAGGTTTGTTGTGTCTCACTGCCGCTACATTGATGTCGCAGGATCGACACAAATCAAAAGACTTGAACTTTATTGTTAACAAATGAAACACTTCAAATCAACTCACACTAAAGTTACAGGGAAACGGGGGGAGGGGGGCTCGGACTAAGCGACAAAGCATCAATACTATAAAATAAGAATTCTCCGAATTTTTTTTTTAGCGTAAATGATCATTTGAACTTATACGAATATCAATCTTTTATTTGTAATCAATTGAATTCCCTGATCTACCTCGCACTAATTGAAAAATAATTTTTTTGGAATATCTGTTTCATATGTGACGACGGACATGTTCCAGTGGTCGTAACCATAAAACCGTCATCTTTTCCTTGAATGTAAACTATCAAATAAAACCAAATCACTGGGTTTGTACTTTTTCGAATAACACGACGGGTGCCTTTCTGGAGCATCCGAGATCACCCCGATGGATTTATATTACCCAGTCATACCGATCTATTGAAACAGCCAAATGAAACTGTTTTGTATGCAACCGTTGCAAGGGGGGGGGGGATATTGTTTTACCCCTGTCCGTCCGTCCGTCTGTCCGTCCCATTATGGGTATATAGTTATTCCGCATAACTCCTCCTACAGTTTGAATTCTAGGAAGTTTTCTCTTTACTGTCTGTGTGTACATATATTGAAGGTGTGCATGTGGTCAGGATTTTTATTTTTATTATCTTTTGCTCTTTTGGGAGATAATTGAACTTTTTTTGTCATTTTTGGGGTATAAGCGGTTAAATGAGCATCACTTTGTCTAGTTTACTTATTTTTCTCGTGTTGTTCTGTTACACAACTGTAACAGTCTGATGTACGGTAAGAATTTAGCGCTCACATACATAAACTCCGCCACGTACACTTTCCGAGTTTATGTACCTGCCCCAAGTCAGGAGCATGAAGTTCAATTGTCGTCGTTGTATAAATGTGTTTTATTTGTTTTTTGTAGATTGTTTATTTATAAATAAGACCGTTTGGTTTTTTCGTTTGAATTTTTTCACATGGTGCATGGCGGCCTTTTGTAGCTGACTATACGGTGTGTTGAAGACTGTACGGTTGCCTATATATGATTTCTTACATCCACTGCATTTAAACTCTGTTGGATAGTTGTCTCATTGTCAATCACACCACATCTAACTTTATTTCAACTTCTATGTTGCGTTTGTATACTGTAACATTGTTTATCTTTTGTACGCATACCCCGGAGCCCTCTTTTCGGAAGACAGAGCAAAAGTCCTTGTTCCGCGATAGAAAATTTAATTACGAACTCATATAAGATAGCTCGAATTTCAACTCAAAATCTTAATTAATCTAAATGAGACTTAAATTCGAATCTTACTCAAACTCTACCTCAAAAAGTGACTCAAATTTAATGTTGTAACTAGAACTCTACCTTTAAATATGACTCAAACTCAAAGTCCAACTCGAAACTCAATGCTAACTAAAACTTTAATTCTAATAATGACTTGAATTCGAAATCGAAGACTAACTCAAAGTTTAACTCAAACAGTAACCCGAACTTTAATTTGAACTCTAATTCGATGGATGGCCACACTCATCCAAGGCACATACAACATGGAAATCTATCTAAATATAGAACAGGTTTTTCCGAATTGGTCACGTGATTTTACCTCATCAAGTAATGGGATAACCACATCAAAGAATGACAGGACCACATCAAATAATGAAACAAACACATCATGTAGTGTAAAATCGTCAAATTTGAAACATCATTACGTAATGTTAAAACCAAATAAAGAATAGGCAAATCATCATTACAAAATAACAAAACCACATCATGTAATGAAACAACTACATAACGTTAAGGCACATTCACATCAAGTAATGTTAAAACCACATTGACTAATGACACAGCCACATTAAATAATGGCGAAACCACATCGAGTAATGACAACACCATATTGAGTAATGACAAAACCATATTGAGTAATGACAAAACTATATCAAGTCAATACGAAACCATATCGTGCAATATCGAAATATCATTAAGTAATGACTATTCCATATTGAGTTATATCAAAACATCATTACGTAATGTCAAAACCATATTAAGTAAAGACAAAATATCATCAAGTAATAATAAAACAACATAAAGTAATATCAGAGTTCCACATAAGACAGCTGTGGCGTTCCATAGATTGTGCTTAATTTTCATATGATGAAGACATAATCTTTCAATCAGTTTAGTTGAGGTCTGGAGCTGGCATGTCAGTAACTGCTAGTAGTCTTTTGTTAATTCATGTATCATTGTCATTTTGCTTAGTTTCTTCTGTTACCTATTCTGACATCGGACTCGCACTTCTTTTAAACTGAGTTTTACTGTGCGTATTTCTGTGTGTTTGTTTATTCTTCATTGGCTAGAGGTATGGGGGATTGAGATCTCACAAAACATGTTTAACCCCGCCGCATTTTTGCGCCTGTCCCAAGTCAGGAGCCTCTGGCCTTTGTTAGTCTTGTATGTTTTTTTTAATTTTGGTTCATTTATATGTTTCGGAGTTTAGTGTGACGTCCATTTTCGCTGAACTAGTACACATTTTCGTTTAGGGGCTAGCTGAAGCCCGCCTACGGGTGCGGGATTTTCTCGCTGTGTTGAAGACCCATTCAATTTGGTGGCCTTGGGCTGCTTTCTGCTCTTTGGTCGGGTCGTTGTCTCTTTGACACATTCCAGGTTTCCATTCTCAATTTTATTAGTGCGTTTTAAATTATTGACCACAAGAAAAGGTACTGTCTAATGCCCATGACTTACCGTTTTAACTTACTGTCCATAGACTTGCGCACTGTCCTTTGTTTTCCGTAAAACTGTATTTATGCATGCAGAATTGGAGAAGGATGAACCTCGCCTGCATGCAGTACACATGTTTTTAAATTATATTCCCAGATGAGTATAAAACTGAAAGTAAGAAAATAAGGAGAGGTTAATCAAACACCTTTATTCAAAGGAAGGAAAAACAAACCCATGTCCAAGAACAAAAGAGGAAAAGACAGACAACAGTGCATAAACTCACAAAGAAAACTACAGAATGAGTAACAAGTCCCCAAATAAAACGATGATCTTATTCACCTTTAAAAATCATTCTTTTACAATGTAAAATGACCCATTACGACAGAACATCTCTATAGCAGAACACCAGAAGTCACCGTAGTAAGAGTGAGCTGAGTATCCAAATTCCTACATTAACAGATCATTTATTGTCTAGGATTTTATCTAGTAAATATTTCAACATTAACAGATCTTTTATTGTCTAGGATTTTTATCTAGTAAATATTTCAGTTTGAATCTTTTCAATGTTTTAATTGTTTTCAAGTTAATTTTCAATACTTAATTCCTTTGTTACACAGTTTTTATTAATATATTGTTTGGATCTTGACTTTGAAGACCAGAAAAAAGTCAGGAAAGTCAGACGGCAGGTCTTGTTAATGATAGATATTATATAAGTGTTCATAGCAAGCCCTGATGACATGATTTAGCCAAAGCAGCTCCTCAGGAAATATTTCAGGACCTCCATAATTCGATTTTATGATATCCTGAGTAATTTCTGGCCTGACCTCCACAAATAATAGTTCAAAATTTCATTATTTCAGGAGGTCCTTATATATTTCAGGATATTCTTTTTTTTATTCATTATTTCACAATTATTTCAGGACCTCCCGTGACTATTCAATGATCTTCAATTTTAGGATATCCTTTAATATTTATGGAGGTTCACAATTATTTCCTGACCTCGGCTCCACAATTATTTCAGGACCTCCACAATTCGATTTTAGAATCAGCAAGTTGTAAGCATCTATTTACAACCTACACTTTGATTTTCTTATATCTAAACCAATTTCATGCACACTCACTAAAGAAGGGGAAAACCGGAAAATCGTTTCTTCTCCGGTACGTTACTTTTCGTTTGAAAAAAATGGCGTCTGTTATTTTGCGGACGACAGGTCGCCTTGCACAAAAATTAAATACAGGCAACTCTTTGAGGGTATATACAAATTAACATGTCTTTTGTCCATTTTCCTAGCAATAAGACTATATATAACATTCTGGTGAAATAGGTCGGACAGCTAGCTGAACTAGTCGACAAATGTCACTCACTGACTCAGGTCTGTCCTTGACAAAATTCATGAACTTGTAACACCTTAATTCTTGCATCCTCTCATTCATGATATTGGAACTTTGAAAGATTCTGTGTATTATTAGAAAGAAGCAATCTTTTGTTTATGTCGAAATTATCCTGTTAGTAGTGGTATACTCCCTTTTGGGGTTCAGGAATCCGGGTCCATGTCTGCCTTTCACGTTCGCACCATGAGTTCATTTGCATCCTTTTATTTTAAAAAGGTTTTTTTATGAATAATTTTTTAATTGTGTTTTATTTTTGTATTGTTGGTTCAAGGCTCAGTGGTTAAGATCGTTGCTATAGTATAGGTCCCTGGTTCAATCCTAAATAGGAACACTGGAAATTTCAGTACATTAGAAAAGTGATTTTCTTTCTCCCTCACACATCTCTGGTACCCAGACAGTAGTTTTAACTAGAATGGGTACTTTAGGTGCCTTGATTGGTCAAAGTGGCCCCCAGCTTTGACCTGGAGATCAATCTTAAGATATGTCTTTGGTTTGTCTATTTTTTCTGAGGAGACCAGTGGTTCTCTCCGAGTACTTTAGCTTCCTCCAACACTCCCTTGGTGTTGGGCTGGGGATTATCCATGGTGGTGGGTTGTATATAAGTTAGTGTAAAAAGGTAAACAGGTTCCCTTTAGTGTATTGTGAATTATTTTGACAAAATGAATAATGAATATTGTCTTGATGATCAAAGGCCAAGTTCATTCATCCAAGACTTGTAAATGAAAGGAGGAAGATATCAAACGACAATCAAATTTGTAACAATGAGATTACCGAGACAACAATGAATAACACAAAAACATGTCCAAAATGCACATGTATGTTTATTAGGTGTTCTGATGGTATTGCATTTTAGCTATATAAGTTGCTGCAGAGCATTTATTTCCACGATGGTAAAAAAGATTGAAGATACCAACATACATAATTTTTTTGCTTATTTGGTGTTGTAATACAGCTATCAGTTCATATGGAGCAATTATTTCCATGTGCAAAAAAACTTGAGGCAATTATAAACATAACAATAATAAACTTGAAGCTCACACAATCATTCAAATAATGCCCTATTCCAAATCAAAAAGAGCACCAAAATATTTAGATTTCTACACAAAAGCTAGTTATAACAACAATCATGATTTTCAAACGCATAACAATAATACCAAATTAGCTTCGTAAATACCAATTATCAGTAATCATAAATACATGTAATTAACATTTATTTTCGAGGGGTGTTTATTTTCACTAATTTCAGCGGATAATGAAAATCGTGAAATATATTCCGCCAAAAATTTATGCATACATTTGATACTTTCTAATAGTTAAAGAGTTTTGTAAACGATCTATTTTTTTTTCGGGTCGGCAGGTCATTAACCAGTGATATTGTTTGCCTCAAATTACAGCCGAAATTCGGCTTTTTCCCCTAGATAAAATTCCCAATTACTAAAAAAAATGGCTTAAAATTCCTCCCAAAATGTTTTACATTTTCCCCAAACAGTGATGGCATTGGTAGTAATGTTTGTAAATATCGTATTCATGTATTTTGATATTAGAAAGCACTTTTAAGATCCGGTTTTCTGATCAGAATCATCATGGTGTTTGTAACACATGTGGTTTTCAATGCATTAAGTACCATCATTGCTTCTGTTTCTTTCCCCTCTCCAAAAAGTACCTTTCAGGTTGAAAATGTCTGACAACCAAAATATACATGAAAAAACATTGCAAAAAAGACAGCAAAGGTCAGCAAAAAATCGGAGATGTGTTTAGAATAAAATATACAAATTTCCCAATTTCAATAAAAAATATGCATTTTTCCCAGTAAAAAACGGTACAGGTAGTTTTGAAAAAAGACAACAATATCACTGTTAACAGTATAGGTTAGTTCTAACAACATAAATTTCAAGGGGCATTGTACATACATGTATGTATTTTATAAAATGACTGTCAGGTGTGTATACCCTTATCAATTAGTGTCAAATAGGTTAAGAGTGTAAGGTACTCTATCAGGTAATTACCCTTATTAATTTGGTCCGGTCAATTTCTTAACTTATCAACAGTAAAATTTATAAGAAGTGTGTATACCTGTGACAAATATCTAAGTTACCGGTATTCTATTGATTAACTGTATCAGAATATAATCAATAAATAAGACGTCATTCAGGTAAAAAAAAATAAATTAACAATAACAATAGACACTTGCTTCTCAATTTTAACAACTTTTTATCTGCAAAAATTTCAGTATCTGCCAAAATATTTAATTGGGATTTAAGAATCCACCAAAATAAAAACGTCCAAAATTTTTCGTATACTTTTTAGCCCCTAAATCGCGAAATTTTCAACCTGCAAAAATAACCCGCTATATGGTAATTCAACCTGTATTTGAATAAAAACATGAAAAATAAGGTGCAAATGGACCCACTACCGGGATTCAGGGTCAAGAGTAGTTTTAATTGATACAAAATTTCAGTCACATTGCAATTCACAACACAAGATTGAATTTGTCAGTTGACTCCTTGCAGGAGTAATTGCATATGAATTACAATTATAGCTCTTTTAGCTCACCTGGCCTTAAATGCTATGTGAGCTTTTGTCATCACATGTTGTCCATTCCTTGTCTTAAACCTCTCCTCTGAAATAAACTACTAGGCAAGATGTTACCAAACTTTACCTCCTGTATTTTGTGTTCAAAACTTTCACAGAATGTTACTCACCATGTGCTCATATCATGTTCTTTTGCAAGTCCTATTTCATTTCTACATCCTAATGATTTTTGGGACCTACTTTGGCATGAAATGGACTTTGTCATATGTACACTCTACACCACACCATTTGTACCTGCTTCTCCTGATCACCTAATCAGAATTTGACTGAACACAAATCTCAGAATCTTTGCCAAAAAGTACCATTGTCCACCTATTTTTTTTGAATTTTTATTTGACTTATTTTTCTCTGAAGATATGGCTTGTCTACCGAATGCTGTTAATTATTTATTTATTGTTTTACAGATTCTTGCTGGTTCTATCCCCCCTCAGCAGTCTCAACAGAGAAATTTATCCATTCATGAATACCTGAGTTTTGGTTTATTGGAGAAGGCTGGAATACCAATACCAAGATACAGAGTCTGTGAAACAACAGAAGAGGTGCAAAAGTCATCAGCAGAATTGGGTATATCAGACTGTTTAGTTTGCCTCAACAAAATTCAGAGGGACTATTGACATATTCTCAATAGCCATGTCCACATCTGCAGGCTGTTCTCAGAAAATAATGGCCATAATTCTATACAATTTGTTATGTAGATGCTTGGAAAGTCAACTTGTTTACCATTTGAATATCTTAAAAATCACTATTCACTTGCTTGTAATGAAATTGAGCTTTATTGAATAATATTAATTTTATGTTTAAAACAGAATTTTGTGGTCATAAGTGTAAAAATGTGGGTGTCTTTTTTGTACTGAATTGACTTTGTTTTAATATTTTTATAGCTTCAGAAACAGGTTCAACAGATGTGGTGGTAAAGGCTCAGGTACTTTCTGGTGGAAGAGGGAAGGGTTCATTTACAAGTGGTCTGAAAGGAGGAGTCAAAATCTGTTATACGTAAGGTTTATTTAGATACTTTTTTTCATGTTATCAGTATAGTCAAAACTAATAGAAATGTTCTTTGTGATGAGTTGATGTGAATTAGATGTATACAAATGATTCAGAGGCATTAAATATTTATGCTGTGAATAAATAAAAGGAGATAAGGATACCTGTAACTGAGACCAACAGCAAGAAAACTCCCCAAAGAATGAAAGAGGTCAACAGTAGACAGTTGTCAATGTAATATGTCAAGCTCTAAATTGCACTGAAGTTTAGAAACAAATGTTTGATTTCTGTGACAAGTGCTCAGGATGAGAAATAGTTTATCCTGGTTTATCATTAGATTAAATCACAAAAACATTCTATGATACTGAATGAAAAGACCTGATTTTTATAGCTGTAGACAGATAGCATCACAGGTGTCTGAATTTTTTTTGACATGTTCAAAATATGGTACAAAATGAGGTTAGAATTCAGTAGTAAATTTTCACTCATATGCTTTGAAAATGAACATGGAATGAAGTACAATACTAAAAGAAAAAAATGCAAAAATTACTGAGTTCTATCGAATATTATCTCTGGTATTGATTTCATGAGGTTTTTGCTGCTCTTCAAGCAGTAATTCTCATATAGAACAGACAAACAACTGAAAATTGTGTTGCATTCCTTATTTGTTTTACTCACAGTGTGAGTTAAACTTCACTGGATTATTTACCTCATTATTGAGTGAGTATATTTCATACATTTCCTACTCTTGTGATAGTATGATCTGTATAGGTTCTTATTCTCACTTATGATTTTTCAGATTAGGTTGCTATGAAAATAGTTACGAAAGAAAATGATATCAGTTTTTTTTCCGTTCATCTTCCAATCTTAAATTACATATTTCCAGAAATGTTAAAGGTGTGGCTCAAAATCAACAAAATTTAAGAAACAAGGCACTCCAATGTTCCAAAATGAAACAACTTTGGATTAAAAACCATCAAAAACTTTCAAACAACAATGCACATTGACATATCAAAACAGTAAAGGACAAGTGGTTGCTCTTTTAATTTTGAAAAATTACTAATAGTTTTAAGATAAAAAAAACAATTTAGCAACAATATAATATTATGACAATCATGTTTCAATCTGGAATGTATGCAGACAGAGTTTGAATTTGGGCAGTGAGTCACTACTGTTCCAGAGTTATTCCCCTTTATAACTTGGAAAATTGCAAGTTTATTTGTTTCTGCACTCTAACTTAAGTTTGCCTAATGCAAATTTTATGAAACTCATACACAATGCTAAGAACCACAACTCCCAGAAAGAGTACAAATTTAGGCAGTGAGTCACTGTTCTGGAATAAAAAATAAAGCTAACAAAGAGATTAGATTAGTAAAAGAACCAAAGCATTATTCAAGAATGGAGAAATTCACTGGTGAAAACAGAACTTATCAGAAAACTTATCACATAAGAAATTAAAACAAAACAGTGAAAATATTAAAATAACACACAGCACAAAAATACCTAAGACTAGAACAATAGAACTCTTTAAAAACTTGCAGTGACATCAAATGCTCTCAAAAAGTATTTTCGAGTATTATAAGCAAACTAGATCAGTGGCATTTGTGTCCTCAGACACATTCTTCTTTAATTTTTTTGTGTATGAGAAACATTAGTAAATAAAAAATGTCTCATTTAATATAGGCCAGAAGAAGCAAAGAAGACTGCTGAGCAAATGTTAGGTTATGATCTCATTACAAAACAAGCACCACTGGGCAGACCTTGTAATACAGTGATGTTGTCTGAGAGACTGTACTCCAGGAGAGAATTCTACTTTGCTATTGCTATGGAACGTTCTTTTGCTGTAAGATATTTAAATTGATGGTTCGTTTAAATGGATGTTATCAAATTGTACCAGTAATTCTTTGTGAAAGTTTGTCCAGAAATTTTAACTATGGTCTGGAGTAAAATTTGACTAGTAGAGCAAGATGGGAAAAACTGTTTTTATACGCCCGTTTACGGGACGTATTATGGTATACCGTTGTCCGTCCGTCTGTCCGTCGTCAACATGTCGGACATTAACTCAAAAATGCTTAAACCAATTTGCATAAAACTTAAGTGAATTGTTTATATCAATTGACGTGAGCTCCCTTTCGTTTTTTTATAAAATTTAGATTTTACGTTTCCGAGTTATGGGGTTTTATTCATTAAAAAAAGTGGGATTTTCCAGTTTTCGGACAATAAGTCAAGAATGCTTTTACCAACTTGCAAGAAATTGTGGTGAATTGTTTATATCTATTGACATGAGCTCCCTTTTGATTTTTATAAATTTTAGATTTTATGTTTCCGAGTTACAGGGTTTTATTCATTAAAAAAGGGGGGATTTTCCAGTTTTCGGACAAAAACTCAAAAATGCTTTCAGCAATTCTTATGAAACTTTGGTGAATTGTTTGTATTTATTGATGTAAGCTCCCTTTAGAATTTTATAAATTTTACATTTTACATTTCTGAGTTTTGGGGTTTATTCATTTAAAAAATGGGTGATTTTCCAGTTTTTGGACAATAACTCAAAAATGCTGTCACCAATTCTCAAGAAACTTTGGTGAATTGTTTATATCTATTGATGTAAGCTCCCTGTTTATTTTCATAAATTTCTAATATGACATTGAGAATTAATTGAACCTTATTTGTTTATAGTCTGACAACAGATTTACTAAGTATTGCACAACAGCAAGAAATCTTTAATTGAGTATTAATTCAATTCATATAACCAATTCAAGTTCTTTGACTACATTTATTCAGAAACCTATAATATGTCAATTTTTTAATTACAACCCAAATTCAGACCTAAATCAAGCTTGAATATTGTGTCCATTTTTGCCCCAACTGTTCAGGGTTGGACCTCTGCGGGCGAATCTAGCTGTGCTTAGCGAAGCAGTTTATTGGCTTATATCTTAAAAATTCAAGCTTTTAGAGCAAATCTGACATGGGGTAAAATTGTTCAATTGGTCAAGATCTAATGGCCCTGTAATTATCAGACGAATCGAACAACCCATTGTTGGGTTTCTGCCACCAAATTGGTAGTTTTAACAAAATTTTGCAGTTTTTTGTTATTATCTTGAATATTATTATAGATAGATATAAACTGTAAGCTGCAATAATGTTCAGCAAAGTAAGATCTACAAAAAAGTTAATCTGACCAAAATTGTCAATTGACCCCCTTAAGGAGTTATTGCCCTTTAAAGACAATTTTACACATTTGTTCATCGAGTTTGCTAACATTTAAAAATTTCTCCTCTGAAATACAGGTGAGCGATTCAGGCTCTTGAGAGCCTCTTGTTTAAAACAATATACATATCTTTAGATCCTTTTGAACTTTTAACAAGTCTTTTAATAGCAGATGGAATTAAAGGTATTTCTAATTTGTGATTTTTTCCCACAAATGATTTTGATGCTTGATGTATAGCAGATATAATACTATTACATCTCATGAAATTCACATTTATCTGATACATTTCTTCTAATTTTTGATGAGAAAAAAAGGTCCATCTTCATTTACAATATCATTTATAAATCTTATACCATTTTCAAACCAATCTTTATAAAAATAGGTTTATTTGCTACCTTTATATTATTGTTAAGCCAGATTGGACTAGCAAGAAAGCATTCCCAACTGTCATATTCATTTTTTTCTCTGAGAAGTTGCCATGCTTTCAGAACATCTTGCCAAAATTTATTTTTGATATTTTGTTGTAATTTTTGTATATAAACACTTCCACAACCATAAAATTTTTCAAGTTCTACATGAACATTTGACAAAAAAACATTCTGCCATTTGTTTTCTGTTTTAAATAATCTCCTTATCCATGTACACTTCAGTGCTAAAATAAATGCACTAAGATTTATCATTTTGAGTCCACCATCTTCAATATCATTTTGTAAAACATCTCTCTTTATTCTATCAATTGGTGAACTCCATATAAAATTGTACATAAGTTCAATAACATTTTTTAAAATATCATCACTTGGATTTGGTAAGGATATAAACAAATGATTTAAAATAGGCAATATCAATGTCTTTACAACAGTAATTCTACCAATAACAGCAATATTTCGTTGTGACCATTGTTTAATTACACATTTTATTTGTACAATTTTTTCATCATAATTAATTTTTACAATTCTATCAAGATTAACATCAAAGCTTATACCTAATAACTTAAAACATGTTTCTCCCCATGTAAGGTTTCTATTTTGGCATAATACCTCATTACTATACTTTTTATTTCCTATCCAAATAACTTGTGTTTTAGAAAAATTAATATTTAAACCAGATATATTTCCAAACCAATCTAATTCATTTAATGCTTCATTCAAAGATTCTTCTCTAACATCTAAAATAAGAGATGTGTCATCAGCAAATTGTGAAAGTTTGTTCTCAGCTTGAGTAACTGTAATGCCATTTATTTTATCATTATTTCGTATTTTTAGTGCTAATATCTCAGCACAGAGAATAAAAATATAAGGCGACAAGCGATCACCTAATGTCTGGTCTTGCCATTATCAGGACTCCTCCATCATTTTTGTCTAAGAGTTCTTTCCTGTCTTTTCTGTATATTTTGTACTGGTGACTACTTGGTATGTCATGTGGTAATATTTCAGCATTGTTATAAGCTGAATCCAGATGTGTTTCTGTACCAATTATTATTTCCAGAGATGAACTTGATATGATGTTTGACAGTTCAGTGCCTTTATTTGTTATACTTTAAAAGTTGGTCATTAAGATGGTTAATTTGTCAGACTTTGTTGTCATTTCTGACTGGCTGGTCGTGTAACTATTATCACTACTATAATGTACTGCAGATTTGGAGTTATCCATGTTTTTTGGAGATGTTGCTTTTGGTTTTAGTTGGACAGATTCATCTATTGTAGTGTTCAAATGATGTTTAAACAATGAGCTAGTGCTATTCCTTGATGTTTCTGCATTTATCTCCCGTGATGATTCTTTGTGGTTTCTCGGAAAGACAGCATGGCTGTCCATTGGTGAATATGGGGAGTTTGTCGCCAAAGCAGCTTGGCTTGCAAATGGTGGATCAGAGGTGTTTATCGGTATGTCAGCGAGGCTGACATTGGAAGTGTTAAATCTGTTTGTTAACTCAATGCGTTCTTCAGTCTCAAAGAATGTTGTCGAGAAGTTAGGTAGGATGCATTGCAAGCATATCCAGCTTAAGCTGTTACCTTGAAGTGCTTTATAAATATGTGGTGGTACATTTGTATGGTACCATATATCACAGCCATCACATTGAAGGGCTTTAGCATTCCAGTTGACATTTTTGTTACATATTCCACATGGATACTTTATATTTGTTGGGCCTGGGTGAGTTTGTATGTCTCCGGCCTGTAATATTAACATGTACAGGTAGATAACTGATTTACCTGTAATGTTTATGTGTGTTCTTTTTTTTAATAGTTTGGATTGACTTACAATTGTCATGAAGTGTTGTAGGTTGTTATCTACATTTCTGATCTGTGAGAAACAGAAATGTATTAAACTTTCACACTATTTTAAACAGTATAACTCTTTACCTCTTGTAACATTTTTTGGCTGATTATTGTATTTCTTTAATAATGATGTTCAACAACATCTACATTTATCCATTCTTTCATTTTAGGGACCAGTACTGGTAGGAAGTTCTCAAGGTGGAATGAATATAGAAGAAGTTGCCAATGAAAACCCACATGCAATTATCAAAGAACCTATAGATATTTTTAATGGAATGTCCAGGAATCAAGCTGTACAAATGGCAGCACATATGGGATTTGATCCGTCATGTATCGATAAGGTAGAAATTGTGATATAAAGGTTATAAAGTACTTATAAAAGGATGATGGTTTTATTGCTATCATTTTTAGTTAGAATAAAAAAGAGAATTGGGATATACATTAATCGGACAGCAAAAGGCACAAATCAAACTGTTATATTTCTCCAATTCTTTCATGAAAGAGCCAGTGTGGCCTTTTCTTTGACATCTGTCATTATTTACTTATCATTTTTCTCCTGTTCTTAGAAGCTACTGATCTTTTATGTTTTCATAGTAAGATTTTTAGTGTCAAAGCATCTTTATAAACAAGACAACTTAGGTCAAAATATGTCATTCAAACAGATTCATTTTTATTCAAATTTCATATCTGAAACATAAAAGCCAAATATTTTGAAATCTTATAGTTAGGGTGACTATGAGACCTGATTTCAATTTATCATTATATGTTTATAATCAATTAGGGATTATTGACGAAGTCTGAGTGTCAATATAATCTAACAGGTCCATATACCTATAAGGTATTTACTGAGTGAAAGTCCTTTATTTATGTAGTGTATTATGGAAATGGACTTCAATGTCCTTTCTGTGAATTTTACATTGTATTTTGCAAGATTTTTTATATGGACAGTCAATATATATATATCAAGCCGAAATATTTGTCAACACGATTTTATAACATCATTTTCGTATATTACCATGTTATATTAGTACATGTACTGTTGCGCAAATCTTTAGACTTTTATATATATATATATATAAAATGTCTGAATAATAGCCAACGATAAATCTTATGGGGTGATCAAACAGTTTGACTACCACATGTCAAGATAAGAATCATTTGACATCTTACTCATGAAGGATATAAGTTATCCGGAATATTTAACATTTGTTCGTGATTTTACTTTTTTTATGCCCCCGCCGTAGCGGTGGGGGCATTAAGTTTAACCCTTGTCTGTCTGTACATACGTATGTCCGTCCGTGCGTCCCAAAATTGGTTTCCGTTCTCTAACTTGAGTTTGCCTCAACCAAATGTTATAAAACTTAAACACAATGCTTATTACCACAAAACACAGATCAAGTTTGAATTTTGGTGGCATCACTTTAACCGTTCTAGAGTTATGCCCCTTTATATATGGAAACATCGCAAAATTTTTAGTTTCCATTCTCTAACTTTAGTTTGCCTCAACCAAATGATATGAAACTTATACACAATGCTTATTACCATAAAACACAGATCAAGTTTGAATTTTGGTGGCGTCACTTTAACCGTTCTAGAGTTTTGCTCCTTTATAAATGGAAAAATTGCAAAATTTTTAGTTTCCATTCTCTAACTTAAGTTTGCCTCAACCAAATGTTATGAAACTTATACACAATGCTTATTACCACAAAACACAGATCAAGTTTGAATTTTTGTGGTGTCACTTTTACCGTTCTAGAGTTATGCCCCTTTATAAATGGAAAAACTGCAAAATTTTTATTTTCTTCTAAATATCAAGTAATTTTTATACGACCGCAAAAATTGAAAATTTTTTGGTCGTATATTGGTATGACGTTGGCGTCGTCGTCGTCGTCGTCGTCGTCGTCGTCGTCGTCGTCGTCGTCTGGCGTCGTCCGAAGACACATTGGTTTTCGCACTCTAACTTTAGTTTAAGTGAATGGATCTCCATGAAATTTTACCATAAGGTTCAATACCATGAAAGGAAGGTTGGGATTGATTTTGGGGGTTATGGTACCAACAGTTAAGGAATTAGGGGCCAAAAGGGGCCAACAATAAGCATTTTTGTAACTTCCAGACAATAACTTGTGTGTAAGTGTATGGATCTCTCTGACATTGTACCACAAGGTTCCATATCACAAAGGGAAGGCTGTAATTGATTTTGGGGGTAATTGCCTCAAAATGTTAGGAATTAGGGGCCAAAAAAGGGGCAAAAAACAAGCATTTTTCTAGTTTCATGACAATAACTTGTGTGTAAGTGTTTGGATATTTCTGAAATTGTACTACAAGGTTCCATATCACAAAGGGAAAGCTGGAATTGAGTTTGGGGGTAATTGCCCGAAACGTTTAGGAATTGGGGGCCAAAAAGGGGCCAAAAATAAGCATTTTTCTAGTTTCCAGACAATAACTTGTGTTCAAGTGTATGGATCTCTCTGAAATTGTACTGCAAGGTACCATACCACAAAGGGAAGGCTGAGATTGAGTTTGGGGGTGATGAATCATAAGGGGGTTCAAAAAATTTTGGGGGGGGATTTTTTTTTTTCTTTTTTTTTTCTTTTTTTCCTTTTTTTTTTCTTTTAAAATTTTCCATTTTAAGTTGGTTATTTCTGATTTATATTTAAAAGCAAATAATAATGATATGGTAGGAGATACACACCAAACAGGATGTG
This sequence comes from Mytilus californianus, assembly GCF_021869535.1. NCBI lineage: Eukaryota > Metazoa > Mollusca > Bivalvia > Mytilida > Mytilidae > Mytilus > Mytilus californianus. The sequence goes on along the minus strand of NW_026262690.1, from coordinate 27,538,254 downwards.
TAAATTATTATATAATAAGTATTGTGCAATAGCAAGAAATTTTCAATTGCACAGTATTGCACAATAGCAAGAAATCTTCAATTGCACAGTATTGCGCAATAGCAAGAAATCTTCAATTGCACAGTATTGCGCAATAGCAAGAAATATCCAATAGCACAATATTGCGCAATAGCAAGAAATTGTCAATTGTACAGTATTGCGCAATAGCAAGAAATAATCAATTGCACAGTATTGTGCAAAAGAAGATACTTCGTATAAATTGCTTATTTCTTGATCAATTTCAATGGGGTTTTATTCTTGAATTCTTGGGGTTCTTTAATATGCTGAATCTAACCGTGTATTAAGTTTTTGGATTTTGGGCCCCGTTTTTAAATTGGTCCACATTGAGGTCCAAAGGGTCCAAAATTTTACTTTGTTTGATTTCATCAAAAATTGAATTATTGGGGTTCTTTGATATGCCGAATCTAACCGTGTATTTAGATTCTTAATTTTTGGTTCTGTTTTCAAATTGGTCTACATAAAGGTCCAAAGGGTCCAAAATTAAACTTAGTTTGATTTCAACAAAAATTGAATATATGGGGTTCTTTGATATGCTGAATCTAACCATGTATTTAGATTTTTATACGACCGCAAAAAAATTTTTGTGGTCGTATATTGGTATGACGTTGGCGTCGTCGTCGTCGTCCGAATACACATTAGTTTTCGCACTCTAACTTTAGTTTAAGTGAATGGATCTCATTGAAATTTTACCATAAGGTTCAATACCACAAAAAGAAGGTGGGGATTGATTTTGGGGGTTATGGTACTAACAGTTAAGGAATTAGGGGCCAAAAGGGGCCAAAAATAAGCATTTTTGTAACTTCCAGACATAACTTGTGTGTAAGTGTATGGATCTCTCTGACATTGTACCACAAGGTTCCATATCACAAAGGGAATACTGGGATTGATTTTGGGGGTAATTGTCTCCAAATTTTAGGAATTAGGGGCAAAAAAGGGGCAAAAAACAAGCATTTTTTTCTAGTTTCATGACAATAACTTGTTTGTAAGTATATGGATCTTTATGAAATTGTACTACAAGGTTCCATATCACAAAGGGAATACTGGGATTGATTTTTGGGGTAATTTCCTCCAAATATTAGGAATTAGGGGCCAAAAAGGGGCAAAAAACAAGCATTTTTCTAGTTTCATGACAATAACTTGTTTGTAAGAGTATGGATCTTTATGAAATTGTACTACAAGGTTCCATATCACAAAGGGAAGGCTGGGATTGATTTTTGGGGGTTTTCCCTCAAAATTTTAGTAATTAGGGGCCATAAAAGGGCAAAAAAAACATGCATTTTTCTAGTTTCAGGACAATAACTTGTGTGTAAGTGTATGGATCTTTATGAAATTGTACAGCAAGGTTCCATATCACAAAGGGAAAGCTGGAATTGAGTTTGGGGGTAATTGCCCTAAACGTTTAGGAATTTGGGGCCAAAAAACAAGCATTTTTCTAGTTTCCAGACAATAACTTGTGTTCAAGTGTATGAATCTCTCTGAAATTGTACTGCAAGGTACCATACCACAAAGGAAAGGCTGGGATTGAGTTTGGGGGCGATGAATCATAAGGGGGTTCAAAAAATTGGGGGGGGGGGATTTTTTTTTTCCTTTTTTTTCTTTAACATTTTCCATTTTAAATTGGTTATTTCTGATTTATATATAAAAGCAAATAATAATGATATGGTTTGAATAGGCATACATGTGAACCTCCCGACGGGAGTACAATAATCCCGTTTTCAGGGGTCTCCTCCCCCTCCCGTTGAAAAAATCCCGTGTATGAAATTTTTCATGAATGAAAAATTTCTGCCCAACATAACATCTCAGGCATCTGGTGTAACTGACATTACCTGAAGTTATATTTTACCTGTAAATCAATTAACATGCATAATTATATGGCTTCACTTGTCAGCTTGGGTGTCAAACATACTGGTAAGCAACGATTTTTACCTCAGGCTAACTGCCGTTGTGTAACAAAAACTGTGTATTTATTGGGTTACTTCCCTTGATTTATCCTGTTTTAAGTTACTTTCCTTTTAATAATGAAAATTTTTAAAAGAATATAAATAAAATATAAATTGAACAAATAATCATAAAAGGATGGTTATCAAATGATTTTAAATGTCTTAGGACAAATAAAAAAATAATAATTTGAAAATTATTTGAGGATTCTATACTTCCTTTTAAGGCTTAAATTGAAATTTATATAATAACTATGACCCTAACTTTACAGATAGAATGAATTTCTGAGTTTGCAAATAAAAACTATTTGCAAGAGAAAAAAAATAAATTAAAAACTATTTGCAGACAGCTAAACAAATGTTCTGGTTGCAATGATTGTTTTATAGAATATGAAGTAAAAAATTTAAAGAACATACTGGAAAAAAACAATGTTAGATTGAACATGTAGAATATAAAGATGGAGAAACTTTATAAGTACAAGGGTACTATAAACATAATAAATTGGTTGGAAAGTTGAAGAAAACACACTTTAAAAGACCATTTTTACAGCACACGGTTACATTTACAACAAAATTAATGTCGATTAAAAACCTCCTGATCTGAGTCCTAATCTCCTGACCAAAATTTCCAAATCTCCTGATCTGAGTTTCACAGTCCATCACATGTATGAATAGGTAAATTGAAAATTTTTAAGTTCTTAGACCACTTTAATTCTGTGTCAGAAACCTATGCTGTGTCAAATATTTAATTACAATCCAAATTCAGTGCTGTATCAAGCTTGAATGTTGTGTCCATACTTGCCCCAACTGTTCAGGGTTCGACCTCTGCGGTCGTATCAAGCTGCGCCCCGGCGGAGCATTTTATTAAAATTGGAGTTATCTTCCTTTTGTCCATGATTATAGTTGAATCAACTACAATCAATGCTTTATACCATGCAATGTTTAATTTTGACTTCCACTGATAAAACACAGATCAAGTTGAATTTGGGTAGTGTCACTTTAACCATTATTGAGTTATGCCCCTTTATAAATCGAAAGATTTCTAAATATTTAATTTCCATTCTGTAACTTAAGTTTGCCCCAACTAAACATTATGAAACCTATATACAATATTCATTACCACAAAACTAAGATTAAGTACAAATTTTTTGTTTCCTTTTCTAACTTTAGTTTGCCTCAACCAAATGTTATGAAACTTATACACAATGCTTATTACTACATAATACAGATTAAGTACGAAATTTGGTGGCGACACTTTTACCATTCTTGTTTGGTGATGTACCCATTTAGACTTGCTTATTATATATATATATATATATATACACCATATGAAATATTTGTAAATATTGCACAAAGGTAGAGCAAAGGCAGTTGGTTTGAGCCTCTAGTTTACCATCTAATAAACATATACTATTTTAACCTCATATACAGACTCGGATTTCATTTGTTATAATTATGTTGGTTTTTTTTAAAGTTGTGCTACATCAATTTGATCATGTTGATAATGGCCGTGTACAAAATATAATGTATTATCTCTCCGTCCTATAAAAATGTTTTTTATTTTATAAGGCAGCTGATATTATGATGAAAATGTACTATGACATCTTCCTAAAGTATGATGCAACATTGATAGAAATTAATCCTATGACTGAAGGTGCCACAGGTCAAGGTAAGTAATAGTTTACACTTTAAACAAAAGTCTTATGTTTTGTGAATTGAAGTAGGCATAGTTAATAGATATAAATATATGTGCTTGAACATTTTGCATTGAAAACTGTCTTAATGTGTTGTGTCCAGTGTTTATATTTCTTTATTCAAAACAATAAACTAATTATTTGTTTCACACAGTAGCATACTTGTTATTAGATTTACAACATACATTGTAATTAATAACTGTATGACATTTTACTTTGTTAATACAATACAATGTCATAAAGGTCTCAAATACAAATATATGGCAGGGTCCGACACTTACGGTTGTCCGATTGCCCGGGGCAAGCTAATGCCGTATTCGGACAAGTAAAAACATCATCTTGGTTGTCCGATCAGGCAAGTGAAAAAAAAAGTGTTATATGATTAAAATTTCACAAAATCAATAGTGTCTGTTGTTTTGTCCATAGATTACTCAGTGATAACACCGCACGGTCGAGTAAAGTGGTCTTAACCCCCCTTCAATGCGTATATTTCGTCAATTGTTCGCACTGAATTCCCCATTTTACCAAAAATAGATCACGTTTAAAAATATTGGCCAATCAGGCGGCCGCGGCGTTGCTTCGTCATTATCGTTATCCATCGGGACACCACTCGGGCGTTTCCGACGCATGTGTTATTCCCACCGACCAATGGAAAGCGGAGGTCTATTTTCGTTGTTCTAACTTTATAATTTGACATCGGATGTGTATTTCCCTAAGATGGAAAAACGTAAAAGCTTGAAAGAGAAAATGAAATTAAACTTTAACAAATTTGTCAGTTTTTGTCAGTTTATCAAGAAGGGTTTTTTGAAATGGCATTTCTTAGATAAATTATTATGAAATAAGTATCTCTATGTAAATGATCCAATAGTATATTTTCATACTCCATAATCAATTTACACCCCATATACATGATAACTATATTTTATCTGCATGTACTACATTACAACCACAAAAATAGCATGTAAAAGTTTGGGCATGTAGATTTCACTTTCGGACAAGTAAAAGTAATAGGGCACTTGCCCAACTGGACAAGTTGGTATAAAAGTTAATGTCGAACCCTGCATGGTCTGTTATCAGCAGACATTTTGTAATAAATAGGATATTTTTAAACATGTATAGCAAACACACTTAAGGGCATACAATACAGTTACAGGGGAGATAATGACGTTGCTAAAGTAAAATGTTATTTTTTGCATCATCAAACTGCGACATATCGGGAAAAGATGCATTTTTCGTGTGATTTTAATCATTAGCTTGAAAAGGAGTACATTTTCAAAAGTTAAGGGTTTGGTTATTTTTGTATGTTGAAATATGATATACCATTAAAATAAAGTCTTCACTTGCAGGGGTTCAATATGAACATAGATCAAATTGACAGAAAATAAATCCAGACTAATTATATAAAATAATGAGAAAAAATAGATTTTATTTGTAATTCAAGTATAGTTTCTGAAGAAAATCTTGAATTGAGAGCTTGATTTTTCCCTATTTATGTTATTGTGTTGATGTTCTATGTCATATTGGATAGCTTTCATCAGCTATATTCAACAACAACAACATTGTGGTTTGTATCAAAGTGCATGCATGACCTACCTGAAATTCTAATTTTTATTTATTTCTATTGCATCTGATGCACTCTGAAAATTGAAAAAAATAGGATTGAATTATAGAAACTAGCTCAGTTAGCTAGTTATCTTTTCAGATATTCCATATAAGGGTGAGTATTAATAGCAGTTTCATCAAAAATACAACTGCTCATGGCCTGGAAATGAAAGCATGCATTGAAAGCATAAGCATCTTGAGTTTATAAAAATATCAAAAAATTTTTATAAATAGTTTAATATCAAAAATTAGTTTATTAGTTGTTCTTTTTTATCTCACTTAATATTTTTTTCAAAAGTTCTTTTATTTCAGTAGAAATTAAGGAGTAATCTTTTCTTTCAGTTAAATTTAAAGAAAGTGTTCCATTATAACAGAAAAAGACCTTGTTTAGGTTTCTGTTGGTAGCATGAAATCACTCTTAATGCAGTAAAAGATGCAGTGTCCTTATGATTTAATTGTCTGTCTGCTATGAATGTTGCAAAAAACCAAAACATAGAGACCCTTATCCTTGCAGCAGCTATAGATGGCAAAAACAATTTGCATAAAACTATATATTTCAGAAGACCTGGATACCTTATATCCTGTTTACAGATGCCTTATGTGTTGAAGTTTCATTCTGGCATATGTCTTGTTCTTGACCTCATTCTCTTAGTTCATTGACCTCTTCACAAATCTATTGCTTTTTGTCTCTCCTTGACGGAGTCAAAAAGCAAGACATATGTATGCTGTTCCGGGCGTCCGCGGCTTCAACAATGTATTAGTTTGTGATTAGGTCTAGTTTATGCTGACCCACAAGTAGTAGGTCAATGATATTTGGTATGCAATTGTATAAGCATAGGCACATCTCATTTCCATGGAGATTATTTGGCCCTGCCCCCTTAGTCATGGTCTATTGACTTTGAAACTTTTGCTTAGTTTACATGTATTAGTTTGTGATTAGGTCAGTTTATGGGGTACCATTAGTGGTAGGTCAATGATATTTGGTATGCAGTTGTATACACATAGGCACATCTCATTTCCATGGAGATTATTTGGCCCTGCCCCCTCAGTCATGGTCTATTGACTTTGAAACTTTTGCTAAGTTTACATGTATTAGTTTGTGATTAGGTCAGTTTATGGGGAACCACTAGTGTTAGGTCAATGGTATTTGGTATGCAGTTGTATAAACATTAGCACATCTCATTTCCATGGAGATTACTTGTCCCTGCCCCCTCAGTGATGGTCTATTGACTTTGAAACTTTTGCTTAGTTTACTTGTATTAGTTTGTGATTAGATCAGTTTAATTAAGATGAACTGCTAATGTGAAGTCAATGATATTTGGTTTGCAAATTTATTGTCATTTGCAAGTATTGTTTCCATGGAGATTATATAGCCCCAACCCCTCATCATGGTTCATTGACTTTGAAGCTTTAACATAGTTTACAAGTTAATATTTGTCTTTAGGTTTGTTTAAAGGGAACGACTTATAATAAGTCAATGGTATTTGGTATGCAGTTGTATTAGCATTGGCACATCTCATTTTCATGGAGATTGTTTAGCCATGTACCTTTAGTCATGGTTCATCGACTTTGAATATTTGCATAACTTATGGGTTAAAGTATTCCTATTTTAATTTCAACATTTGCATTATCAAAATTACAAAAAGGCGTGACATATCTCTGTGATAACCAGTCAAGGGTCTAACTTAAATAAGTTATTAGAGAAAAATAACATACATTTGTTATTGAGGGCTAAAAAATCAAAAATCTCTGATAACATATGTGTGTTACATGTTTCAAAGGGGCATTATACATCCTTTATTTTATTAAATTGTGTACTAGTTCTATTGATATTATAATTGTCTTTATGTATATTAAACTGTAGAAAGATATAACAGCCCATAGTTTGCCAATCATGCATAACACACCCATGTTATTACAGAAAAAATATGCCTGTAATAACTAAAGGGTGTTATTACAGCTTCTCTACATCTCTTCAAAGCCTTTTCTCCTACATATATTACAATGTATTTTAATTTATTGTAATAAATAACAATAAGAGCATGTAATGAGGTTCTGCGCAAGCTTCCTAGTCTTTCCCAAGTGTCTCATGTAATAAGTTAAATGCCTGTAATAACTAAGCCTTGTTATTACAGCTAAGTTATCACTTAAAAGCCTTGTCTCATTGATTTACCATGGTTGATCAAAAATGTATTAATTGAATTGGAAAATTAGTTTTCAAGGTTATGTATTAAGTTACTGCGCAAGTTTCAAGAATTTACAAGTGCCTACTGAAAATAAAAATTTTTATGGTACATTTAACTGATAACAAACATATGTTACTACAGATTAAGAGAAAGTATCCGTAATAACACATGTATGTTATTTTTCTCTAATAGCTTATTCAAGTTACACCCTTGACTGATAACAGTTTATTTAATTACATGATTTCTCACTTATGATGAGTGCTAGGACAACTATATTTGGTATATATATAGTATCATTGCAAGGTCTACACACCTGACATTGACCTTATTTCATGGATAAGTGATCAAGATTAAGTTTTGGTGGTATGGTTGTTTCTCAGATACTCTTAGCAATAGGGCCACAATTAAAAGAATCTTTGTTTCCCCACACCCCTACCCAGATTTTTGCTGGTGGGTAGGTAGGTACGTGTTTTTTTTTTTTTTTTTTTTTGAAAATGTTTTGGTAGGTAGGTAAGGTGCTTTTTTTTTGTTAGACACATAGACCATAATGGGCGAAAAATTGGCTACTTCACTCAGGGTACTAATTTGTTTGTGCTGATGCCATTCATTAAGCTCTGTGTCCACCTTAACTTTACCTGGGGTTTTTCTGTGTATTTTGGGAAAAAGGACCCAGACCAGTTTTGGGAATTTTTTTACGCGATTTTCAATGAAATAGGGAAAACACAAATATACTCGATGTGATTTTTTGTGTGTTTAGTTATCTTTTTTTGTGAAAATAAAATAAGAAACTACTTGATTGCTATTTATATTTTTATTAACTGGATTTTCTAAGGAAAAAATCGGTTATTGATTTGGGGATGTACGGGGGGCGTTTGTTCATTAATATGAAAACGCTTTGATGAAATTTTTTCAAATTTTGATATGTTGTTTCCTGTGGCTAAATGAAGATCAAGTTCAATTTTAACGATTTTAGGTTTTCCTCGTTGTTGAGTTGTAGACCTTTTAGTAGCCAAAAGTTATACTTATCAATGCTTATTATGTGATTGAGTTATTTTCATTTGAACAGAAATGGCAAATATCATTTTCATTAGATAATAATCTAATTTTTTTTAAATGAAAGAAAAAATATTGGGACTTATTAATTATATATATAAAGTTTGATTCCACTAAGTTTTTTAAATAATTTTCACTTGTTATCAGATTACAAAGCATGTGGTAAATATCTATCACTTAATTATAATTGGAGTGACAGATTTATTTGAAAATTTTCTGTTTCCTAAGTGCTGATGATGATAAGCTCTGAAGGACAGTATAAATATAGTATTTACTGTTCATTATTAGACATTTTGAAGATAATTACAGATAAGTTTTATAGATTTTTAAAAGACATTGTATTAATGATAAATGACATTTTGCATTATTTTCTTCTTTCTTTGGTAAATTGTTTGAAGAATTTTGTTTTAGGTTTGTTTGTTATTCTGTATAAACTAACTTTCTAAATGCTATATATATTTTTTTTTGATGAAGCAAACTTCTTTAAAAACTAAGATTATATTGTCTATAAATAAACATATATTTAGATTTCTGATTTTGGGCCCTGTTTTCAAGTTGGTCCAGATCGGGGTCCAGAATCAAACTGTTTGATTTCAACATAAATTGAATATATATAAGATTCTTTGAAATGCTGAATCTAAACCTGTATTTATTTTCATTGTTAATTAGATAATACCACATTGAGGTCCAAAAGGTCCTAAATTAAACTTTTGTTTGATTTCATAAAAAATTGAATTCTTGGGGTTCTTTGATATGCTGATTCTAACAATGTACCTAGATTTTGGATATTGGACCATAATAGGTAAATGTCCGATTTCAAATTTTTCAGTTCTTTGACCACATTCATTTTGTGTCACAAACCTATGCTGTGGCAAATATTCAATCACAATCCAAATTCAGAGCTGTTTTAAGCTTAAATGTTGTGTCCATACTTGCTCAACTGTTCAGGGTTTGACCTCTGCAGGAAAATCTGGTTTGCTGTCACTCTGACAGCCTCTTGTTTTCTGTTCTTTTTGTTTTTAAACTTGACAACAAGGCACTCAATATAAAAATAAGGAGATCAAGCTTATAGTAGTATCAAAATATTGTAGTTCTTAAAGGGCACATGTGATAAAAGTTTACAGCCTTTTTTATGTTCAAAGACAGGAACAGTTGATTTAATAATTAATTAAGGGATAGAAATAAGATGTATGTTAACTGGTCAAGCAGTCTAACACTTTTCTAAAATCACTTGCTCTTCCAGATTTTTAATGGTCTTTTAAAATTGAGAAGAAATTACCTCTTAGATCTTTAGTTATTTGTTTACATAATAAAAAAACAACTTATATCAACATTTTTTAGTGATAAAGAAAAGTGTCACATTTTATTGGATTTTGACATGAATTAATAATTTTGAGTTTCTTTATAAGATATTTCCTGTTTCTTCTTTCTTTTTCATATATCTTTTGGTTTTCAATTCTATAGTTTATATTTTATAGCTGTATTTTGGAATTTTTATTTATTAATGGTAGTTGATCGGCAAACCCGGAATTAGCCTTATCCACTCCCGGAATATGATTCAGTATTGTAGTTGTCTACATTTCCGGTTTATAGTGGCCTTTGTGTATCAATGCTGTTTTGTCAGTCAGATATATATTTACTCGGATTAACAAATTACTTGTCTGCGATTTTCGGCATAAAGCTAGCGGTTGAACAAAATGAACATCGCTGTCATAAATAATAAAGATGAAAATGAATTTTGGGATCGTTTGGGAATTTTGCTTCCAAAATTGGGAAAAATGTAGGTTTTGGAAAGGGTTCGAATACCGGACCCTGTGGAATGCTAGAAAAATCCATGTGAGTAATTCCGATTGGATCACAAATACGCTTTCAAAAAGAAGTCGAATCCAGATTGTAATTTTCGGAAATCAGAGTTTGGTCAGACGAAAAAAAAAAGAAAAAAAAAAAGGACAAAATATTTTTGAGTCAGCAGCCTTTTTTCAAGTCGGTCGGGGTGTGGGGAAACAAACCTTTTTTTTTTTTGGCCTAGATCAACTATATATGGTGTTTGGAATGATTTCCAGTTGTATATATCTGACTGCCAGGGTTTATCAGACTTTGACCTCATTTTCATGGATTAGTGATAATGTTGACTTAAGTTTATTTAACACCAATAGTAGAACCTTTATAATGTTAAAGACTTTCATCATAAAATTAAATCATGATCAGTCAAGCAGGCAAGACATTTTAGTGTGTGCACTCTTGTTTGCATATATTGTTGAACCAAAGTCTTATATTGCCTTTAAATGACCATATTCCAGTTATTGTGTTTATGCATAGTTAAGGTGTTACTAACAATCCCTATTTATTGCCTTGCTGGGTCAATGATCTCTTTACTTTTTTTTTATTTCCTTTTGCACATCCTATATTTATTTCCACCTATATTTCATGCAGGGAGACATGTTATTGAACTGGACATCCGTAGGTAGCAAAAGTATGTCACCAAAAAATCTACTATGGTTTTTCATTGGAACAGAAAAATACTTAGCTATGTGTAGTTGTGCATGACATTTTTTAACTTATTTTGATCTCATGATTTTTGGGAGGTTGTGATCAGAAAATGTTGGCCTGCCTTTTTTTTCACATATGACTATGAACCGGTTTGAAAGTTTGCAATTACAAACCCTCTAACGCTGGGCTGAAAAAGAACCCTTTCATACCATATGTAGTTTTAAAAGACATATTTTTACCAGAAAGTTAAGCAAACAGCAATCAGTCAATAGCAATAACTTCATTAGTTGTAGATAAATTGCAGGATTCCCTTGTCTTTGCTTATCGAACAGAAAAATGTATTTAACTCAAACTTATGTCTTTTCTTCTATGTAGTAATTAGTTGTGCATCCATACCTCGGTTTCTACATTAAGAATTCCTTTGATAAGATTGAGGGAAATTCTTGAATTAAGAAAAGTGCCTTCAGCCTGCTTTCTCTTTAAAGCAATTAGTCAAACCTAATATCTTCTTTAATATGTAGTGAACTTTGTGTGTAATTTATTTGATTTCTGTATTCTGGGTTCTTAAAATAAGAATTATGTAAGAGTCTAATTTGAGTAGTCCTGTGTATCACGAAAGATCTGTTTTTCTCAAACTGAAATTGAATTTAGCCAAACCCAGTTCTTTTACCAGGTAGTGTAGTGTACATCCCATATTTGTTGTCTGCATTGAGATGGAGGTAAAGGAGGTATGTGCATGTAGGAACAGGAAATAAACTTGCAATTTCATGATGATGGAAAAATAAAAGAATAGCTTAAAAGTTGCTTTTTACCAATTTGCACGAAACTCTGTGGATAATGAGCTCCATACAAGAAAACATGAGATAACAATTGCAAATACATTGCAGAAAATAACCTTTTACCTCCTGCATTGAGAATTCCTAAAACTACAGAAAATAAAAGTAGGGGTAAAAAAAGTGTTCCAATGGAAATGAGATGTACTTCTTCTAAACCATTGAATGGATTTAGTGGCTGTCCCAAAGCCTAACTAGTAGTTCTAATGTGGTTTAATGGAGAGTACATCTGTATTTCAGACCACGGAACATAAATGGCTTCATTTTGCATATAGTTTTCCACAAGGTTGTGTATATCAGTTCCCCTACAAATATATTTTTAAAACCTTATATTTTGGCCATTTTTATTGCTGAATTGCATTAATAGCTGTGACAGATAACATTGAAGACTCACATCTTACTTTCAACATGAATATTTAAACTGAAATAAAAGACAGATAGATGTTTATTGCTTTCATCATTTTAGAAATGCTAGTTTTAGCTCACCTGACCCAATGGGTTCGGTAAAACCTTCACTTGGCATCTGTTCACAAACTATGTTTCAAAATCTACATTGAAAGGACAGTCTGTTGTAGGTAAAAATATTCTTAGAATGTCTGTTGCCACTCATATGTCTTTAAGTATGTTTAGATATCGGTGATTGATGCATGCTTAGTAGCAGGCATAAGTGGTAATTTTAATGCTTTAAAACTTAATAATGGGAGATCTATTGTATGCATCTGGAGTCATTATTATTACATGGTCCCACTAGCATTATTAATCTTACATTAGACAAGAAAGAAAATACTTAAAAAATGATTTCTAGTTCAGGTTATCAGTTGTAAGGACAGGATCTTGTCTGGTAGATATTTATTGTTTTAATTGTGAAATATTAAGAGATACATCAATTTTTTTTTTTTCATTCCATTCTATTTTTTTATTGTTGTTTCTTATGATTTCCATGTACCTTTGTGCTTTATTAGTATAAAACTGTATACCTTTGATTTTTTATTGGATAATACATTAAAATGATACAGGAATTACAGTCTATCCCAAACGTTATCAGTCCGATGGTCCTGACAGATAAATTTGATGTCTGATTGCAAAATCATTTGTTGTTTATTGGTTGATTATAGTGATGTATTAGCCTGTTTTAGTGCCAGTTTATAGGAAAAGGTGTGATGCCACAGCTTACAATTGTACTAAAATCGTTATATTTATCTGAATTCGCTGCTTAAATTCATTAAATAGTCCTTAAAAAGACTTTACAGGTGTTAATTACTTTTTCATTTACTTATTTTGCAATCAACACTTTCACCATACTGAATAAGCAGTAACCAAAACCCTGATACTGGTAAATTCTGAGTTTCCAGATAAGGTTGTTTCATTTTATGCAGGAGTTCGGAAAATCTGATTTCACTGGCAATAGTCTTTTTCCACTGTACATTGGTCGAGTTGGTGGTAGCAAAATAAGAATTGATAATAAAATCATTTCCAATTGTAAGTAAGATTTAAATAATATTTAGGGATTTAAAGCCTTGGACTAAATGTTAGACAGAAACTCATACAGTTTGGCACAGACTGGAATTTCCTAAAATTATCGACAGCACAACAAACCACACCAATCACCATCATCAGTCTCCTCCCCAAAATAACAGACATATACCGGTAAACAAAAAGCAAAAAAAAAAAAAAGTGAACAACACATGGTCCAGATAACCTGACTTTGAACAGACATGGTGGGCAAGTTTAACATGTGCTCCCTATATAGGCTGTATTTACAAAACTCCTCTTTTCTGAAGCTACCAGGCCAACTGCAACTACAATCATTTCATATGCGAAAATGTTCAGAATGTCGGATCTACCTTCTGTCCATTTGGACTGAAATGGTTAGACAATTTCCTTATTGGAGTTATTACCCTTAAATGGCCATTTTTTTTTGTGTCTAATTTAAAAAAACTTTTAATAAACAAAGGGAAACTTTAAACTTCAAAAATTATCGTCATGACAAGATCTAACCAAAGATTTTTTTACACAACTTTTTGCATATTTTGCAACAACTATAGTAGATAGAGAGAGTTGTAAACAGCATAGATAGACTGAAACAGACTGAAACTTTGAACAGCAAAAATGAACAGCAACTAAGATCTACAAATAATTCAAATGATTGCCCCTTAATCACAGTTTTAATTTTTACCTAACTAAAACAGACAGACAAAAACATGACAAGATTTTTGCACACACATTTTCCATTCAACCCATTTATTCTTTTTGCATTGTATCAATTTAAAAAAAAATGCTAGGTGAGAAATACAGGCCCCTTGGAGCCTCTAGTTTTGTATAGTGTTCTGGAGTATATAGATCATCATGTAAGTTTTCAAGCTGGGGATAAATGCAATAAAATTATTAATTACAAAATGATGCAATAATTGGTGAAAGAAAGCAGTATATGACTCACTTTGTAATTTGCCTTTTTATATTCAATTGCATAATCACTGTGCTTACTTTTTCACTAAAAGCCAAAACTTTTGCTTTTTCAAATGCTTAAGAGCTCTTTTCTCTTTTTGGCTCTAAATTATGTTGCAGTATATTTTTATAATAAATTGATTTGTACAGGATTTCCTGCTGCACATCACAACATTTTACAAATTCTTGTTAATTATAAGATTTATTGATAATAGTAAAATTACCAAAGTCTTCATTTGCAGCTAGCTTTATGCCCTGTGATTATGGTGATAGAATGCACCTGCTTTCATAAACCGCATGTCCCCTTCCCTTGCAACTGCATTCAAAATTATCCAATCAGATTTGATGACTCTTATTTATTTTTCTGCCAATTTCAGATGCTGCCTATAAGTTGCAACATGGCAAACAAATGTGTTTAGTTCAGGGAACTGATGTTATCTCCCCTTACTGCTATACCTTATGCCCTTAAGGTTAAAATGAAGAAATTATTTGCATAGGCGACAATGGTAGCCTTTTTGGGTTCTGCATTTTCCCTATAAAATTTTTTTTGAAAAAACTGAACTTATGGCTTTTCAACACCTTCGGGTGTGAATAAATCCACAAAACACATATGGTGCCGCAGCTTTTTTGATTGAAAAATAGAATTTTTTAAGGGTCCTCTTTGGTTCCAGAATTTTTGAAATAGTATGAATGAAGAACACTCCTTGCTTAATTTTGCTCATCACAAAGAGTTTCCAACAAATTTCTCACTATTTCAATTTTCTTTTCTTATTAACAGGGCAGCAGAAATTAAATTTAATTTTAGCTATTATCTTCATGTCATCTTTATTTACTTCCTTTTAATCTATATCATCTATATGCTGTTCAAGTGAAAAAAAAGTTAAACATACAATGGAAGGCTGTGAATCAAGTAATGGATACCATATACTATAATGGGACTGAACATAGATAAATTTGTAATTTAGGTCTAATCTTCGATGAACTTTCCAAGGTCTAACTCTACTTAACAGAAAAATTAAAACTAGACAGTGAAGTCTGCCTACAAGAAAATATAACAAAGGTCATGTAATCTATTCAATGGTGTCAAGCAATTAGAGTAACTTCAACTGTATGAGCTATAATCATTTAGACACTATTGAAAGTTGTGTCCAAAGAAATGGCAAAAGTTTAATATGTTTAATTTTACTATTTCCTGTCTACTTAAGTTAGCCAAATATGAGAGTTTTCCCTGCAAACACTGGTGGGTGATGGGAGGGGGGAGTAATCAACAGAGGTTGCCAGACATCAGAGAATGAAAAGAAAGTTAAGTCATGTTATATAATAGGTTAAACATCAATGAGGCAGCAACCTTAAAACACAATCAAAATAAAAAAAGATATATATATGTATTTCATATTTTTATGTTCTAATTGATGCTTTTGTTAATTTCAGTTTACTGTATGGACTGTAAGATCAATTTTGACAGCAATGCAGAATACAGACAAAAAGACATTTTTACTTTACAAGATTGGTCGCAGGAGGATAAGAGAGAGCACATAGCAGCTGGACACAATTTAAATTACATAGGTTTAGATGGAAATATTGGATGTCTTGTCAATGGTGCAGGTTTAGCTATGGCTACAATGGACATTATCAAATTACATGGTGGTAGTCCAGCCAACTTTTTAGATGTTGGTGGTGGTGCCACCTCAAATCAAGTAATGGAAGCTTTTAGGTTAATTACATCAGATCCAAAAGTAAGTATAAAATCAATAAGGTTTTTTGTGATGGACACATACACAGTAATGTGTCTTAAAAGTACAGGAGATTTTGGTGTAATTGCCAAATTACTATCAACTAGACATAACTATATAGAATCATGTGCAAAACAGTGTAGCCGAGACCATTGATTGGCGCGCTAAAATATCCCATTGACTGGGTCAGATTAGGTGAACGTTCGTCTGTAACGCCCACAACTCACGACGTATTCATTATAGACATTTAAACTGTGGGGTCACCAAAGGGTCTCAACGCCTAAATAAAATAATTCGAAAAACTAATCAGGAATAACCTTTGTGTTTTGATTTATGTTGAATACTTAAACGTTCTTTACTTGTGTTTTTGTTATGTTTTGATAATGAATTTTTATGATATCGGACGTTCTTTCAGCAAAAAAGGATTTAACTGGCTTTAAAAGTTACAATAGATGTGTTGATTATTATCTTTTTTTCGGACGTCAAAGCGATTAAAACAATTGCGGTTGTCCAATTATGTCATCTTTAAACTTTTATCTGGTCAAAATTTTATTTTAGAACGAATGCATGATCAACTTTAAAAAGTGTGCAAACACAAAACATATAGACAAAATATACTTCTTTCCTGTCTTTTTCGTACTTGCAAGTTATTAGACAGTAAAAAGGCTATTTGGATCAAGCCTTGTGAAATTTGCATTTACGTTTTTAATAAGGTAAAATGTATAGTTTGGTGATCTTTTCTGCTAACTACTATACTTGTGAAAAACCCTTGGCAACAGAAACATATTCAGCTTTTTTTTTAATCGACCCAATTTACATAGTAATGGACGACTTCGTACATTTTATTATCGCAAATAAAATATGTATATAATATACTGTGCACTGTAGTTCGTATATATACTGAGACCCTTTGGCAACCCCACAGTTTAAATGTTTATAATAAATACATCGTGAGTTGTGGGCGTTACAGACGAACGTTCACCTAATCTGACCCAGTCAATGGGATATTTTAGCGCGCCAATCAATGGTCTCGGCTACACTGTTTTTCACATGATTCTAGTATAAATACTTACGTTCCAATTTCCCCAAAAAATATCAGATGACTTTTACTATGAGTATTTACCCTTAAAAGACTATTTTTTATGTAATTTTTTGTTCACCTTTCCAAAGGAAATGTGAGCTTTTGCCATCACTTGGCGTCCATCGTCGTCTGTCCGGTGTAAACTATTTCAAACATCTTCTCTTCTGAAACTACTGAACCAATTCCAACCAACTTGAGCTGAATGATCCTTAAGGTATCTAGAATAAAGTTTGTGTTTTATTTTCTGTTTCGTCAAAAAACATGGCCGCCATGGCTAAAAATAGAACATAGGGGTAAAATGCAGTTTTTGGCTTATATCTCAAAAACTAAAGCATTTAGAGCAAATCTTACATTAAAAATGTTCATTAGGTCAAGTTCTATCAGTCCTGAAATTTTCAGATGAATCTAACAACCCATTGTTGGGTTGCTGCCACTAAATTGGTAATTTTAAGGAAATTTTGCAGTTTTCCCTTATTATCTTGAATATTATTATAGATAGAGATAAACTGTAAACAGCAAAAATATTCAGCAAAGTAAGATCTACAAATCAGTTTATATGACCAAAATTTTCAATTGACCCCTTAAGGAGTTATTGCCCTTTAATGACAATTTTACACAATTGGTTTATCATGTTTTCTAACTTTAAAAAAAATCTCCTCTGAAACTACAGAACCAAATTAAACCAAAATTAAGCTGAATGATTCTTGGGTTATCTAAAATAAAGTTTGTGTTTTATTTTATGTTTCCTCAGAAAACATGGCCGCCATGGCTAAAAATAGAACATAGGGTAAAATGCCGTTTTTGACTAAAGCATTTAGAGCAAATCAGACGAGAAATTAAAGTATTCATTAGGTCAAGGTCTACCTGCCCTGAAATTATCAGCCTAATAGGGTATCTGATTTTTAGGTTATTGCCCCTGAATTGATGGTTTTAAGGAAATTTTGCAGTTTTCACTTATTATCTTGAAAATTATTATAGATAAAGAGAAACTGTAAACAGCAAAAATGTTCAGCAAAGTAAGATCTACAAATAAGTTCCAATGACCAAAATTGTCAATTGACCCCTTAAGGAGTTATAGTCCTTTAAAAACTATTTTTCACAATTTGTTCATCTAGTTTGCTTACTTTAAAAAATCTTCTTCTTTGATACTCAGCCAAACTTGGGCTGAATGAGTTTCAGAGTATCTAGTATAAATTTTGTATTTTATTTCCTTGTACGTCAAGAGACATAGCCACTATGGCTAAAATTGAACATAGGGGTAAAATGCATTGTTTTGCTTTTGAAGAAAATATGACAGATACAAAGAACATTTAAATGGCATTTTTAAGCCACTCAGTAATATATATTGAAAAGCAAAAATAATTGATGAAAGATTTAAGCAAAAAATTATAGGTGAGCGATTCAGGCTCTTGAGAGCCTCTTGTTTATTTTGGCTATTATCTTGATAATAAGATATATAGAGAGAATAGTGAAAATGATCAGTAATTTAAGATCTACAAAAGAGTCAACGGGACATAATTTATTTTGCGTTTTTGTATATTACCCTCTTAACTATAATAGATAGAAAGAAAACATAAGATTTACAGAAAGCATGATACATACATGATTGCAATAAAGGTAAAAGTAAATATCAAATGGCACATTTTTAGGACACAGTAAGATGAGTGATTTAGGATCTTAAGGGCTTTTTGTTTCTGTATGAAAGTGACTGTTATGTATCTAGAACATCAATCAAAATGTTTAATTTTAACATAGACTAGCTTTCTCTGGCGGACATACGTATTGCACTTTATATGCCTTTGGATATATATATACATGTATATAGGTGTTTTAACTAATTTTTGATAATGAATATATATATATAATTCGTCTATAATTTTGCTTAAAAATGTTAGATCTGCAAGTTTGCCTTCTTCCATTAGCGGGATTCAAACCCTTACTTCTGTGACATTGTGGCAACACTGCCTGCACTGAGATGTCTGTTGTTTTCTGTTTGTATTTCACTCAAAAGTAAATTCCTAAATTGTCACTATAATTATATGCTCTATTACAGGTACACGCTATATTGGTGAACATATTTGGTGGAATAATGCGATGTGATGTGATTGCCCAAGGGATTGTAGCAGCTGCATCAGAATTACATCTTAAAATACCCATCGTAGTTAGGTTACAAGGTAATATTTCTAGGGATTAGGTAATGTTACCTTTCTCACTTGCATTTTAATAGTGCTTTATTTTTACAAAATTTAAAAAAAAATGTTTATTTTATATTCAACTCAACCAATAGAACTTGATTCTCCTGACTGAGCCCCAAAAATTTGAAACTTTTTAGAAAGACACCCAAATTTTACCAGTGGGTAGTTGAAGTTGGGATGTTTAAAAGGCATATATCGTCAATGATTTATAATAATTTCTTCATTTAACCATAAAAAGATAAAACATCAAAAGAATAACATTTAAATGATGAATATTTATATAAGCCAATTGTCCGATTGCTATTCTGTCATCTCAAAGTTGTTGTCTTAAGGGTATCATCCAGTTTCAGTGGAAATTATTACAATCATATATTTTCTGGTTTTGCTTTTCCTAAAGTACGACTCAGAAATGAATCGGATTTCAACAAAAAGAAAATTTTTGTAGATATAACTTACAAGCTGATCTTTATTTGAAAGGTATAAATATATTTTGTGTATCAAGTCCCCAGTATAGAAGGAAAAAAATATAAAAATTATGAGATTTGGTATGATTACCAATGACACAAATGTCCATTAAAGAGTAAATGATCACATATTACAGGTCAGCAAATGCTTTCATTTATGAGCAAAACCCATACCGTATAGTAAGCTATATAAGGCCCGAGGATGACCAACTATGAAACAGTTCAAACAAGAAAATCAAGGCCAGCTTTATACTAGAACAATAATTAGCATATAAATAATCAAGGCAGACATCAACTATCAACAAGAAGTGGATTTCGGGTTTCTGGCTTGAGACAAGCACATACAGAATTTGGTAGTGTCAAACATGTCTGTGATTGCTCAACCCTCCCATAACATGGGACAATGGTATTACAACTCAAAATAAGATAAACTAAAAATCAGTTGGAAAGGGCTTAACTCTCCAGAACAATACTTAGCACAATACAGATAACTGTATGTTGACCTGTGGATATTTTTTGGTTTTTTTTTGTTGTTAGTTTGCTGTCTCATTGATGTATCTATATTACTAAATGAATAGAGTTGAAATTGGGTGTAGCGTTTTCTTCTTTCACATAAAATCCATGAATATTGTTTTATACCACAAAGGAGTAATGACCGTATTTGGTGGTAAAAATTGGAAAAAAGCCTGTTCGGACCGACCGTCCTTCACGATGTTCGGCTCTGAAATTTACGTGCCGTCATTGCACGTCTGCCCAGCAAAATTAAATTTTATTTCGTAGCAGATACGGTAAATATTGACCTTACACTAAAACACTTTGTGATACACCCTCCTTTGACGCTCTCAGCAATTTAACAACAGATTTTTACACGTCTAGAGCTTTTCCTTCCGGGGAACCGCATCAATTCAACATGAAAAGGGTGGGGGATTACTTCAGTTTTCGGGTAAAAATGGGTATCGAAGTGCGGCTGGAATGTGACCCAACCCCATTCATATATTAATGCATAAAATTTTCAGCCCACTCATATATGGGGGTGGTTCTGAGCACGAGCACACCTGAAATCAGATGCAGATTTACCTTACACTGAAACACTTTGTGATACACATTCCATTGACGCAATTTAACAACAAATTTTTACACGTCAACAGCTTTTCCTTCATGGGAAACCGCAGCAATTCAACATGAAAAGGGTGGAGGGATTACTTAGGTTTATTTTTTTTTAACAAATCAAGGTCAGCAAATTTTTTGTTTTCACTCTATATGTCACCAATTAAAGGTATTTATAAACACATATTATTTTGATCAGTGCAATGCATATAGGGTATAACAATGAGATATCCTATGATTAGATCACAAACGCCAATAGTTTCTGTCGGGAAGACTATTCTTTACGGTGTCATATTGAGTGGTGGAATTTGTCTGTGACACATTTCAAAAAGATTTAAGAACTTAATATCGCCTTACACCAAACCTATATATCTTCAAATTATGAACCAAAGTATATTTCACGGGTATTTTCTAGTACCCAATATTTCCTTTTAATCATGGGCCTCGATGGCCAATTGGTCGAAGTAGTCGAACTACTGTATCACTATCCTGTCAATACTGGGGTTGTGAGTTCGAATCCTGTATATGTGGCAGGTGAGCTCGACTAGGATTGTTATTTTTCCTAGGTCTATTGTTCTTTCCAGGCACTCTGGCTTCCTCCACCAATATGAACTGACCGCCACAAAATAGCACAATAGTGCTGAAAGTGGTGTTAAACACCAATCAATCAATTAATCAGTCCTTTTCGTATTACAAAAAGACACAAACTTTCAAAATACCAATCTTATGAGTAATTGCAGGTACTGAAAGTTAGACCAAGCCCTTTTATCAATTAATAAACAGATTTTATGGTTTAAAAGTACATTGTATTTGATTAATAAACTTATATGATAAGCCAACTTTAAAAAAAAAGGAAGGAATTTTCAGATTTTTAGAATTCTTGTATAACTCTAAATTACCGTCATTCAGACAGATAAATATTTAGATGAAAACTGAGAAATATATATCATCATTTTAGAAGGTAAGAGTGTATTTGTTTATGGAGTTATTTATTTTCGTCATATTTTACATGAGCATATAAGAAAGATGCAATAGCATTATTGAGATCTATGGATGCAGTAGATACAAAGACATTTTTAAGTGCCAGTTATCCACTACATGTACTTTCATCATTTTTTACAGGAACAAAAGTGGAAGATGCAAAAGCATTAATGGGTGCCAGTGATCTGAAAATAATTGCTTGTGATAATTTAGATGAAGCAGCCAAAATGGTAAATATTGTATTATTATGAAACACTAGCAGACTTTACCCTTTGTTTTAAAAGCACACATGTTCTTATGCTGGATGTTAACTTGACAGTGATAAAACAGAACAATGAACAGAATTGATTTTTTCAATTTAAACAGATTTTACTTTATATTGTCCTTAAAAAATTTTTGGTCGAAGACAGATGGTTTCCGGATAATAACTTTAGTATAAGTAAATAGAAATCAATAAAATTTAAATTCAAGGTTTATAACCACTAAGGGAAGGTTGGGATTGATTTTGGGGGTTATGGTCCCAACTGTTTAGGAATTAGGGGCCCAAATAAGCATTTTTGTAGTTTCCAGACTATAACTTGTGTTAAAGTGTATGAATCTCTCTGAAATTATACCACAAGTTTCCATACTACAAAGGGATGGTTAGGATTGACTTTGGGGGGTTATGGCTCAAACCATTTAGGAATTAGGGGCAAAAAAAGGGGAAAAACAAGGGTTTTTCTGTTTAAAGGACAATTGAGACAATTTAAAAGCAGTGTAAGGGAGGTAATCCAAATCAAAATCCAAATCAATTTAAATAACAATGTTTGATTACCTCCCTTACACTTCTTGTAAATTATGTATTAAGAAATGATTGTCTGAGATACTGACCATAACTTGAGGGAAAGAATTATTTTTTGGAATAAGGGAAAGGGAGGAGGTGAAAAAAAATTGGAGGTGGACAATTTTTCTCATTTCAGATTTCAGAAATTAAAAGAAAATTTCTTCAAATATTTTTTTTGGGGGGGTTAATATTCAACAGCATAGTGTAATGCACAAACGCCAAAAAATGGGGTAAAATTTTTTTTTTTTTTTGGGGGGGGGGGGGGGGGGGGGTCAATTCGCATAGTGTATTGCACAAAAGCAAAAAATTGAATATAAATTCAAATCATATAACCAATTTGAAGTTCTTTGACTACAGTTATTCTGTGTCAGAAACCTATTATGTGTCAAAAATTTAATTACAATGCAAATTCAGACCTGTATCAAGCATGAATATTGTGTCCATTTTGGCCCCAAATTTTCAGGGTTGGACATCTGGGGTCGTATACAGCTGCGCTCAGCAAAGCAATTTATTTTTTAAATCAAGTCAAAAATGTTGTGGTTGTGTCATTGTGTAATTGTTAGATGTAAGTTGTTGTCATCTTTGATTTGAATTTCAACATTTTAACAGATTTAATATACCCCTTTGCTTGTTGTAGTTCAGTTGTTCTTTAGGTTAATATGGATATAAGGAGATGTAGCTATATATAGTGTAAGCCCAATTATGCATTTTTTTTATATGCCTGTGAACAACTGAGGTATAATGTTATGCAATTGTCTGTCTACAAGAGTCAAGATTTTATGAACTGACTTGAGTATATATATGTCTATAGAGGTAACTTCAAATTATAAAGAAGGGTGGTCTGAGGGTCTGTATTTGTTTTGACAAATTTCACTTTTGTCATTCCAGAGTTACAGGACTTGGATCATAAAAAAATCCACTATCAATATGGTCAGTGATGACTCTTTTTTATACCCCTCCCATGATGGTATGTGCTTCAGTCCGTCCGTTCTGAATCTGGTTAAAGTTTTGGTTAAGGTAGCTTACTGTGATGTTGTGTTCTCATCAGCTTGAAACCTAGTACACATATATAAAAATAAGGAGATTTGGTATGATTGCCAATGAGACAACAGTTACTATCCACCAGAGTTCAAATGAAGTGGATGTAAGCAATTATCTTTAATTATTTAACCCATTTCAACATCCATGTTCAAACAATTAAATGGCAAAATATCTTTGGATATAGTATTGGCTTGTAAAAACAAATGTTTATAATAATCTAATATTTGTTTCTGTTTTCAGGCTGTGAAATTGTCTACAATTGTAGGACTTGCTAAAGAAGTAGATGTGAATGTGAAATTTGAACTGCCATTATAGATTGTTTTTGTTATTAGGTTTTAAATATTTATATAAAAAAAATGACACCCCCATGTTCAGTCTCTGATGGTTATGGAATACAATTTTTTGCATTGCCTGTCAAACATACTCACAGCTGGTTTCATTTTAAAATTATCATTTAAACACACAACAGATACATGATGTTTCAGAAGATGAATGAATTAGCCAGAGAAAAAATATATCATTGGCTTCTGATGTATTTTATCTATTGAATACCTCTATTATTTATTTATTTGTTTGATGAAGCATGCTTCCCACCTGTTGATTAACATCTTATTTATGGTCTTATGATAATTTTGAACTAAGTGTATTAATTTACTTGCCACTTCTGTATGTCATCATAAAGATTACAATATTTTTGTATGTTTCTAACTAAAATGATATCTAATTTCTATAAATAGAGTGTCATTAGTTTCTCTGTATAAATATATCACATTATTAATAATTTGGCTTCTGAATTTGAATAAACAAGTAAAATATTATGACATGAATGAAATATCCTAATAAAATTAAATATCAAAGAATAAATTTGAATTTAAAAATAATTTATAAAATTAATGAAATCCTAATAAATCAAACTCATATATATTTAATTTTATGAGCATTGTTTGGAACAGAGATTGATTTGTGAACAGGTATCTTTAGTTGGATTTTCATCTGTTTTTGGTTAATAAGAAAAACAGAATTAATACTATCACTTAAAGCATCTAGATAATGCACTTTTTTACATCTCTAAATAAAAATACTTATTACAAAGACGTATACATCCACCTTTGTCAAATTATAAATAATCTGTCCTTGTAACAGCTCATATAAGAAAAAAAACATAAACTATTTGTAAGCTTCATGTTGATGCACAGCTTGTGGAACTCAATTCAATTTTATACGGTTAACGGTTAACGTATTGCTCCATTGTCCATATGTAACGTTCACTAAGTTAATTCTCATTCTGAATTGCCCATGCTGGATACATGGGTTTTCTTATTTCACTGACAAGCCAAGTGGTTGATGAAGTATAAATATGACAGGGATAATAATTATTCCTAATAGTTTTGGTTTGTTTCAAGTATAATTTAATTGAAGCATAATAAGATTTTCTCAAAGATACTGCTTTTGCCTATTGTTTTCTTTATATGTAAAACTTTATCAACATTATTAAAATTTTATACTTTACTTACTGCAGTCTATCTATTTATAATTTTACAGCAATTACTTTGAAGTATTAGTTATTATTTTTTGTACAGGTTTTACTGTATAGTCTCATTTGAAAAAACTTCTAAATGTAATAAATAGCCAAAAATATGTTCAGTTTATTTCAGTAGTAAACTGGACTTAGGACAGGTGTTATCTTTCATACAAACCTATTGGTAAATCCTAGTGTTAAAGTTTGCACATACAAAGGAGAAGATATATATATATTTTGAGGATTATCTAGTCCTGTGAAATTATCAGAAATTAAAAAATGAATTGTATCATTATAGTTGTCACTTTTTTAAATGCCTGAATAATGGTCTGTGGAAAGATGTAAAATACCAGCTTCTGCTTCATAACACAATTTGAATTACGGCTGCTAGTTTTCTTTATAAAGTGATTAATATTTTAAGAACATTTAATGCTAAATTATTATGTAGCACAAATGTTGCCCATGAGTATTTTCTGCCAGTGAGTAAATAACCATGGAATACAATTACTGTATATATATCTTTTAGGCAAGATATATATTTCACAGTAGTTTGGTTGAAATCCTCTGTCTTTTAGTAGTTTCCCAATTCTGATTGTACTGGCTTTTTATGACTGGATTGCCAATAAAAAGGGGAAAAAATTTATCAGAAATGAACTGTTCTATTGAAGCTCGTAAATTCAAGTTAATTCTGCAAATCTGAGAAATTTTGGAGACATATTTGAAGTTAAGGGCAATTTGGTATCAAAACTTATCCTCTCCTTTATGAGCAAACAAGACTCAGGGTCTTTATCACAACTGACATCCTAAAGCATATAAAAAGATAAACATATATAGGCAAGTTTCACAGTTTTGTTGGTGATATAATTTATGATTGGATATTAATCAATGAACAAGGTGGCATACATATAGAACCATTAAATGTCTGTAAAAAGTTTATTGAATAAATTAAATTTGTAAATATTTGTTTGTATAATTCACATACTCAACAGTTAACATGACCACTAGTATAAGATTGAGATATTTTAAACACTATGATTCCACACTGGCATCAAGTAGGCTTTTTATGCAAGTGTTTTAAATATCCAGAACAAGGAGGTGAAGATGCAGGATCTTTTAGTTTTCTACAACATTGTACCAATTGTTCTATAACATCTTTGCATGATTCCATTTTGTAATTATTAGCTACAAAAAAAGTAAAGAAGGTTCATTAAATTACCACATATAAGACATTCAAATTGACTGCAATCACAATATAGCTGTTACAATTTTACCAAATATTTAAACTCTGAAACCTTTTGCAGAGTTTGTTCTGATACATGCAAACAGTTTAGACAGGATTCCAATTTATGCCTGTCTCAGTTTATACAGGTTTTTTGTGTGCTTTTTGTCCCAATGCAGACCATTTTACTATTTATTGGAGTTAAACTTATCAAATGTTATGCAATAATTTCTTACACAAAAAAAAGGATTAATTCACGGTAGTCATGAATTTGTAAGGGGAAAAAGCAGAGGAATTTTTCTCTAACTGCAAAACTTGTGATTGTTTAACAGAAGTGTGGGTTCATTGTCCTTTTAAAACTTTTAATGAATAACTCAAAATGCCAAAAAGTGCTCGCATTGCATCTATGCCTATATCAAAAGACATTCACCTAATAATACTGCTTGGGAAAAAAAAACAACAACATAGAAACATATTTGGAACTGTTTTAGTCCCAACACAAAATTGTAACAGGTGCACATTACTAAGCTTGTCGTTGGCTATTTAAACCAAAAAATCACTGATTCAAAAGAGTGTTGCAACATGTTCTGAAACCGTGTTCGACACAAAAATGTTGGGAAACGCCTTTTGAAACTCAATTTTGAAAAAAGAGGACAGCAGTTCAAGGACCTAAAATTACATGTAATTATGTCAAAATTAATTGTCCTTTAGTTATTTAAGTGGTCTAGGATTAAAGACTTGTATCCTGCTGAAGACATTTTCACTCCTGAAAATATTTATTTGAATTGTCAACCGTGTTTACTTTATTATACATATGATCCCAAAGTTACTTCTACAAAACTGGGACGGATGAGAATTAAGACCGTGTTTTTCAACCCAAAACCGTAAGTAGAGAAGATATGCCGCAATCCAATCGAAATTCCGACTATGTAGTTTCTAGTATGGGATCCTATTTAAAATCTTGGTCTATTGGTAGCTTGCTCACCACGAGTGTTGTGGGTCTTAGGTTAAACAGTTGGATTTAACCAAGGACTTCTAAACGTTTATATGTCCTGCTGCTTTAGGCATAAGACATCAGTCGACTAGGAGTCGGAATAATGTGTTTAATGTCTGACCCGACAGAAGTAGAACCCACGAGCTCCTGCACTCGAGTAGGCTGATAGTTGGAGCACGCCACAACGATACCCTAAACTCTCTAGACACGTTATGAATGAATGCAAATGAAGTCTCAGTCGGATAATCTGCCATTATCTCCAAAATGTTAATGTTGTCAAACGTTGTAAGACAAATAAACGTTTTGCTTTGTTGAAATCACTATAATGTATTGAAATAATAACCACTGAAGGTTCCTAATTTTGGGGACAGTCAATAAAACAAAAAACAAAAAAAAACGTTAAACCAGTTTTGTGAGACATACCTTACCCCATTTCAAATTCAATCAGCCGTATACAAAAAAAGCTAGAGACAACGAAATACGATAAAATTTAGTCCAGATAAAAAAAAACCATTAATAAATTTAAATAACCAGATGACAAAAACACAAACTAACACAAATCTCAATATTCAATAAAAATATTAATCTGCAACATTTTAACAATTGAACCTTCTACACCCCTTGACCCTGTACTTCAATCAAAGGAATACGACGAAAAAAAATGCAATTAATTCGACACTTCAGACGACAAAAACTTCAAAATCAATATCGTAGAATAAACCCTACAGAAACCATTAATATATTAAGATGCTGAATAACAAAATATATATCGTATATCTGAAATGGGAGCGTCAGATCCGGATTTAGGAGTGCCATAGGCGGATCCAGGGGGGGGGGGGGGACCTGGGGGGCCCGGGCCCCCCTTTTGTGGCAAAAATTTGGTTGATTATATAGGGAATCACTGAAGCATGACTGGAGCGGGCCCCCTTAGGTCAGTCAGCGCCCCCCCCCCCCTTATGAAAAGTTCTGGATCCGCCACTGAGTGCCTCCCTTGTGGAACTACAAAAATGGTGAATGCATAGACTTTTTACAAGTACCACTTCTAACGCTGACTTGTTGGTGCCCCCTTTTCAATCCGAGAGATGCACCTAACAATATACAATGTTCTTTCTTCTTTAACTTTATAATATTACCTTGGAGACAATCTTGTATCTTGCAAGCATATCTTTGACAAGGGTCTGGTCTGGACATGAGGTAACAATGTTTTCACTGTGGATTTTTTGTTGCTATAAAGTTTCTTAAATGTAAAAGAAATCAAATCTTTTATATAATCTGGCTACAAACAAACCAAACGACAAAAATTATTGGGTTCTTGTAGAACCAAATTTTTTTTTTTTTTATCTTTCTTAATTTTCCCTACCTTCTATTACTGACAATCTTAATTATAACGATAGAATTTCTGTAAGTTTAGTTTTTATTTCATCTGTATATATAAAAAAAGTGACAATTCAAAAGAACATTTACTAATAATAGTAAGCAATTTGGCAAATTTCGCATTAGTACCGACTAGGTTGCAATCATGTTATTTTTTATTTGTAAAACGAGTTGTCGAGCATGTATGAGTTGTTGCATTCATTTGTCGCTGAAAAGGTTAAACTAGTGGATCTAATTTTTTATACGACCGCAAAAAAATTTGCGGTCGTATATTGGTATGACGTTGGCGTCGTCGTCCGGCGTCGTCGTCGTCGTCCGAAGACACATTGGTTTTCGCACTCTAACTTTAGTTTAAGTGAATTGATCTCTATGAAATTTTACCATAAGATTCAATACCACAAAAGGAAGGCTGGGATTGATTTTGGGGGTTATGGTACCAACAGTTAAGGAATTAGGGGCCAAAAAGGGGCCAAAAATAAGCATTTTCTAGTTTCCAGACAATAACTTGTGTGTTAGTGTATGGATCTCTCTGGCATTGTACCACAAGGTTCCATATCACAAAGGGAATGCTGAGATTGATTTTGGGGGTAATTGCCCAAAACGTTAAGGAAAAAGGGGCCAAAAATAAGCATTTTTCTAGTTTCCAGACAATAACTTGTGTTCAAGTGTATGGATCTCTCTGAAATTGTATTGCAAGGTACCATACCACAAAGGGAAGGCTAGGATTGATTTTGGGGGTAATTGCCTCAAACGTTTAGGAATAAGGGTCAAAAAGGGGCCAAAAATACGCATTTTTCTAGTTTCCAGACAATAACTTGTGTTCAAGTGTATGGATCTCTCTGAAATTGTATTGCAAGGTACCATACCACAAAGGGAAGGCTAGGATTGATTTTGGGGGTAATTGCCTCAAACGTTTAGGAATTAGGGGCCAAAAAGGCGCCAAAAATAAGCATTTTTGTAACTTCCAGACAATAACTTGTGTGTTAGTGTATGGATCTCTCTGACATTTTACCACAAGGTTCCATATCACAAAGGGAATGCTGGGATTGATTTTTGAGGTAATTGCCACAAAGTATTAGGAATTAGGGGACAAAAAAGGGACAAAAAACAAGCATTTTTCTAGTTTCCAGACAATAACTTGTGTTCAAGTGTATGGATCTCTCTGAAATTGTATTGCAAGGTACCATACCACAAAGGGAAGGCTAGGATTGATTTTGGGGGTAATTGCCTCAAACGTTTAGGAATTAGGGGCCAAAAAGGCGCCAAAAATAAGCATTTTTGTAACTTCCAGACAATAACTTGTGTGTTAGTGTATGGATCTCTCTGACATTTTACCACAAGGTTCCATATCACAAAGGGAATGCTGGGATTGATTTTTGAGGTAATTGCCACAAAGTATTAGGAATTAGGGGACAAAAAAGGGACAAAAAACAAGCATTTTTCTAGTTTCAGGACAATAACATGCGTGTAAGTGTATGGATCTTTCTGAAATTGTACTACAAGGTTCCATATCACAAAGGGAAAGCTGGAATTGAGTTTGGGAGTAATTGCTCAAAATTTTATGAATAAGGGGCCAAAAAGGCCAAAAATAAGTATTTTTCTAGTTTCCAGACAATAACTTGTGTTCAAGTGTATGGATCTCTCTGGAATTGTACTGCAAGGTACCATACCACAAAGGGAAGGCTGGGATTGATTTTGGGGGTAATTGCTCAAAATTTGAGGAATTAGGGGCCAAAAAGGGGCAAAAAACAAGCATTTTTCTAGTTTCAGGACAATAACTTGTGTGTAAGTGTATGGATCTTTGTGAAATTGTACTAAAAGGTTCCATATCACAAAGGGAAAGCTGGGTTTGAGTTTGGGAGTAATTGCCCTAAACGTTTAGGAATTTGAGGCCAAAAAACAAGCATTTTTACAGTTTCCAGACAATAACTTGTGTTCAAGTGTATGGATCTCTCTGAAATTGTACTGCAAGGTACCATACCACAAAGGGAAGGCTGGGATTGAGGTTGGGGGTGATGAATCATAAGGGGGTTCAAAAATTGGGCGGGGGATTTTTTTCCTTTGAAATTTTCCATTTTAAGTTGGTTATTTTTTATTTATATATGAAAGCAAATAATAATGATATGGTTTGATTTCATCAAAAATTGAAATATTAGGGTTCTTTGATATGCTGAATCTAACCGTGTATTTAGATTCTTAATTTTTGGTCCCGTTTTCATATTGGTCTACATTAAGGTCCAAAGGGTCCAAAATTAAACTTAGTTTGATTTTAACAAAAATTGAATTCTTGGGGTTCTTTGATATGCTGAATCTAACCGTGTATGTATTTAGATTTTGGATATTGGACCATAATAGGTAAATTAAAAAAATTTAAGTTCTTAGACCACATTCATTCTGTGTCAGAAACCTATGCTGTGTCAAATATTTAATCACAATCCAAATTCAGAGCTGTACCAAGCTTGAATGTTGTGTCCATACTTGCCCCAACTGTTCAGGGTTCGACCTCTGCGGTCGTATCAAGCTGCGCCCAGCGGAGCATTTTATTTATTTTATTGCAAACATCTTTAGAATTTAAAAATTCACAGAAGCAATATATATAAGAGTTATTAACTTGTTTTTAATTATCACACAATTATGTATTACGAATACTGAATGGATGCCACTGCTGGTGAACTGTAAGTGCCATAGGGTATCACTAGTGCTTTAGAACTTGTCCAAAATTACGTTTATATACGTGAGAAATATCCATTGCAGGATCACAAACGATGTTAAATCTGTTCAAAGTTAAGGTTATCTTCTTGATGCTCATGTTTTCTTTGATGGGTTTGATAATCCAATTTTTGTTGTGTGTAGCTATATAATTGTAAATAATAAAACTAAAATATTTGCAAGATTTATTGCCTGGCTATGTCAGTGGTCGACACGACCACAGTACAAAACAAAGTAATAAGCAGTTCTATTAGAATATAGCAACGTGCTCTCGACCAATAAAAGTGTAGAATTTGGTGTTCCTTAATTGTGAAGAATGAATGTAAATTATGTTCTTAGTAAGGGATTATCCATTGTTTAGGCCTATTTACAGTTCAAAACAAAGAATTTCTATAAAAGAGTTACCACTGCCCGAAGCACATTTATCAGGTAGACAGGATTATTGATTGAAAATTGAATTTTGGAAAAAAAAAATCAGAATAAGTTTGATCTTGCAATATCAAAGCAATGCAAAAGAGAAGAAAACGGGAAAAAAAATCTTTTAAAATTAAATATTTAGTTACCTAAATCTTTATCTAATGTGGTTACCAAAACTCAGATTATTGTATCCGCAGTTAATAAGAATAGTCATTTCCATTATAACGGTTATAGTATTTGGTGTAAAAAGCTGGAATACAATTTGCTGTGGAATACAATTTAGTTGTAATTCTAATTTTGAATTTATTCAATTTTGAACTGTAACGAAACAAAAGGATAATTCCTCACTAAAATATTACATAATGTACACGCATACTCACAATTAGTAAACTTGTACAATTTCTACCATTTCATTGTACCGTTGTGTCATCTAACGTCTACAACACACTGATGATTTATAAAATGTCCCAAATTATAAGTAAGTCCTTACACCACTAAGACTAATACATATATAAAATGCCTAAAAAGGAAGTCATGCAATTATAAACATTGCGCTGACAATAAAACTAATTCTTGATTGAAACCAATCAAGAGATCATTTGAGCCTTGAGCACTTTACAATATTCTAAGTTTGTAAGAGAATGATAATCGGCCCTTTCTTCATGATAAGTACTCGCTAACGCTCGTACTTAATCAAGAAGAAAGGGATTATCATGCTCTTACATATGCTTAGAGGTGAAATCCCGTACAAAACGCAAGTGGATGGGGCTGTCGAACTGTGAATTTAAATTCAGGGATAATTGGCCTTATCTTCACAGAAGCCTATCTAATTATCTATTGGACCCAATCCTCACAGATATATATATATATATATATATATATATATAAACAAGTCTAAATTGAAAACAACGTTCAAACCTATGATTGCGTTGGATAAAAACTGCAATTTTTATACGTGTGCATGCAAAACAAATTTCTTTGTAGAGGGGTCTAAATACAGCACAAACAACATTTTCCAAAAGACCAAATGAGTGAAAAAGTATATTTTAACAAAACGCATTTGACTAGCAGGTCGAACAACTGATGTTCCTAAACCCTGCTGACTGCCATAGACGATTGCCAAATAAACGGATCACAAGATGTAACAAAACAGATCTTATTATTAAATTATTACCAAACAGAAAACAGTAAACTTGCGGAAAAGATGGAATACCGCAAACATGAGGTGCAAAAATTTGTACACCATATCCGGATTTCGACAATTAATGTCTCTTCAGTGATGTTAGGAATCGAAACGGTATTTGGAAGGCCATATAATTTACCTCAATTTAGGATAGACTCTTGAATTTTGAAAGAGTCAAAATAGGATGAACGGATCATATCAACCCGAAGGCAAATATAATACAAGCCCAAACGAAAAAATATAAACAAGTCTAAATTGAAAACAACGTTCAAACCTATGAAAGCGTTGGATAAAAACCGCAATTTTTATACGTGTGCATGCAAAACAAATTTCTTTGTAGAGGGGTCTAAATACAGCACAAACAACATTTTCCAAAAGACCAAATGAGTGAAAAAGTATATTTTAACAAAACGCATTTGACTAGCAGGTCGAACAACTGATGTTCTTAAACCCTGCTGACTGCCATAGACGATTGCCAAATAAACGGATCACAAGATGTAACAAAACAGATCTTATTATTAAATTAATTATTACCAAACAGAAAACAATAAACTTGCGGAAAAGATGGAATACCGCAAACATGAGGTGCAAAAATTTGTACACCATATCCGGATTTCGACAATTAATGTCTCTTCAGTGATGTTAGGAATCGAAACGGTATTTGGAAGGCCATATAATTTACCTCAATTTAGGATAGACTCTTGAATTTTGAAAGAGTAAAATAGGATGAACGGATCATATAAACCCGAAGGCAAATATAATACAAACCCAAACGAAAAAATATAAACAAGTCTAAATTGAAAACAACGTTCAAACCTATGATTGCGTTGGATAAAAACCGCAATTTTTATACGTGTGCATGCAAAACAAATTTCTTTGTAGAGGGGTCTAAATACAGCACAAACAACATTTTCCAAAATACCAAATGAGTGAAAAAGTATATTTTAACAAAACGCATTTGACTAGCAGGTCGAACAACTGATGTTCTTAAACCCTGCTGACTGCCATAATGTATGTCTGCCTATGTGTAGTGACAACTGTAAATTATACCTTGTCCATCGGATTTCTTATGATTAAGAAATGCCAGGCTTTAGAATATTTATAAAGTGCCTAGAAAATCAACCTAACAATGTTAGAGTAGATTTGATTCTTTACTTCCTCCCCAAGCGGGGCTGGAACCTGTACTTTTCACTTCATACTTCTACGGCAACACCGCCTAGCATTGCGCAGACGCCTTATCCCCTCCTCTAACTATAGCTGATAAAAAATCAGCTTTCGTTTCGGGAGGTGTTACCTTCTCGTAGGAATTAAACAAGGACATCTAGACGCAATACACAAAGTATTTTAAGTGTACAGAAATGATCATCTACTCATCTCTTTAGTATAATTACAGGATGCTGTTCTATTTTTAGAAGCATACAATCACTGTAAATTTATATATATGTATGTCTGCCTATGTGTAGTGACAACTGTAAATTATACCTTGTCCATCGGATTTCTTATGATTAAGAAATGCCAGGCTTTAGAATATTTATAAAGTGCCTAGAAAATCAACCTAACAATGTTAGAGTAAATAAGAAATCCGATGGACAAGGTATAATTTACAGTTGTCACTACACATAGGCAGACATACATATATATAAATTTACAGTGATTGTATGCTTCTAAAAATAGAACAGCATCCTGTAATTATACTAAAGAGATGAGTAGATGATCATTTCTGTACACTTAAAATACTTTGTGTATTGCGTCTAGATGTCCTTGTTTAATTCCTACGAGAAGGTAACACCTCCCGAAACGAAAGCTGATTTTTTATCAGCTATAGTTAGAGGAGGGGATAAGGCGTCTGCGCAATGCTAGGCGGTGTTGCCGTAGAAGTATGAAGTGAAAAGTACAGGTTCCAGCCCCGCTTGGGGAGGAAGTAAAGAATCAAATCTACTCTAACATTGTTAGGTTGATTTTCTAGGCACTTTATATATATATATATATATATATATATATATAATTCATTTATATGAATAAAAGGCCAAACGTCAACTAGATAGGAAACCAACGAACAATAAACCAAAAGACATGTACATGTCAACGTACATACAGTCGATACATTCATGTATATCTCGTGGTAGCGCGTTCGCCTCGAGTGCGGGAGGTTGTAGGCTCGAACCAGGCCGGGTCAAACTAAAGACTTTGAAATTAGCATTTGCTGCTTCTCCGCTAAGCACGCGGCATTAAGAGTAAGAGCAAAGACTGGTCAGCTCGGTGTCAGAATAATGTGTCCAGGTAGGGTTACATGTCATCCTGTGGACTGTTACCTTGTGAACTAGCAGGTTAACATAAAATCCGGCTCATCATGTTGGAGTAGGGTTAACATTCATATTACATTACGTCCTGAATGTGCATATATTAATTTGACGCTGGACGTTATGCAGTCATCCATCATATCATCATCATTCATGTATATTTTCAAAATATACATAGTTTCATTAACATGCAAATTACGCTCGAGATATTTGTGCTTGTGATAATGAAATGAATATTTTCTAGGTTTCAAAAACAGTTTCTTCTAAATGATATTGCCGGAATACTTTTAACTTCGTCTTAATACTTATAAACAAGTGAGTTCAGCGATGTACAGTATACCAATTCCCGAATAACGAAAGTTCTATATCATTTTTCTTGCGGTTTGTTTACTTATATTGGGTCTTTAAACAAAGGATATGTGCTGAAACATGAATCTAAAATATCTCAGTGAAAAGTTATTCCTGAATTTTTGTATAACGAAAGTTCTTTCTTTGATTGTTGATCATTGTTGTATTAAATATCTATTATTAGGTCGTCGTATTATAATGATTATTAAATATGAGATGGAACAGTTAAACGTCAGAAAATTTAAATAAAACCAACAAGTTCTTGTAATTCGATCATGATTATTCTGCAACTTAATGGTGTAGTTAAAAAAATCTGAACACCGCTACAACATATGTATAAGGTAGCTTCTTATCTATTATCTTCCTGTGTGGTTCTTAGCTAAACCTTTAAAAAAAATAGTTGATTACAAAAACCTTTCAGAAACTTTTACAAATAACCGAAAGCACTTAAACTTTACTTATAACTTAAATTAATTTTATGATATTTCACTCTACAAGATTGACCTCTATGTTTACTTACCAATACTAGGTACGATTGTAAACATTGTACAAAGACGGACAGGGTCTAGAAGAAATCCGTGCTTTCAAATTTATCGGACCAGTAAATTAATCTTTTATGAATCGGCTGAGGTTTAAATTAGCATTGTGATAATCATTTCTTCTTGTTTGTGTTTTTTTAAATAGTGTTTTGTATTCAATTTTGCACTAATTGTCATTAAAAATCTCGAGGGGGGCGACCTTTTGTGGTAGTGGTGAGCATCTGAGACATTCAGTATCTCTTTTGAATAATCAAATTATATGCCTTTTCATATATGTTTTCAATCAATAGACATATAGTTATATTAATGTCATTTCACGGAAAGTAATACTAGATTTTACAAATACCTAATGCATTTATGACTGGTTTTAATCGCATCTTTAAATCAAAGTGCTTGTTAGGTCCTGTACGTTAGCACCGAAGGACGAAGATTGCATTCATTTTGAGGTAGGAAATTTAAATTAAACATTGCATTTTTTCCAAAGATGGTAAGCAGAATAAAGTCGTGTATAACTCCTGATTGGAAAATACAAGTGGGATAATTTTCAATCCAAATCTTATTCATTTAAGTTAAAAGTTCTATAAAATTAGATTCACATCTAACAAAGTGCAGAACATATATTCAATTTATGTATGAACGAGCCATTAAAAAAATGCCTTCCTACTAAGCAGGAACATATATATTAGATATACTCTTCCCAGTATTAAGAAAGAGATAAAATAGACGTTTTCTTCCAGTGCATTTTAACTTTTTCCGCATGACCATAAATGTTTTTTAATTATTTTTCAACGCTGAAATTTCTGTTAACAGGAACTGTTACATATTTTTTTTCTAGTTTGTGTTTTTTTCAAGAAATAAAACATGGAACTCCACTGGTAACCTATGAAAAATGCATTACGAATAATTGCGCTCTTGCAACCTTTGAGAATAGAAACTAAATTCATGCGCTAAGCACAATTTATGTATTTTTCTAGACAAGTACATATATAAAGGGCTATGCACAAACACATCATTTTGCAATTTGAATATCTGAGTATATATATTTCTTTGATAAATTTAAATGTTCATGTAAAGAATGTATATAATGTTGTGCTCATTGCACTATGTTTTTCTTTATCACAAAAGTAGTGATAAAGTCGGGAAAATTGATAACTGTACCAAGAAGTTTTTTAGACACTGTTTTAAAGAACGTTCGCAGTTTCTATAAGCTAGCTAAAACACATAACTTGCTGATAAGAAGCTATGCCGCCCTTCACTCTAATATTGTTTGCTGTGTTTGGTAGGCGATTTCATACAACAACGCCATTAACAGTACAGGAATAAATTATCTGAATTATGCACAAAACAAGCTGTAACGAATTCCTAAGCAAAATAAAACTAAAAGAAACATTTAACTTTTGATTCCAGTGGCGGATCCAGAACTTTTCATAAGGAGGGCCCACTGACTGACCTAAGGGGGGCCCGCTCCAGTCATGATTCAGTGATTCCCTATATAATCAACGGAATTTTTCCCACAAAGGGGGAGGGGGGCCCAGCCCCCCTGGATCCGCCTATGGATTCAAACTATTAGATTTGATAGTACAGTGATTCAGTGAACAATATCATGCAGTACGATTATAACCGTGAAATGTAAGCCTAATAAGCGAAATAGAAAGATTTGAATGAAACATTATAAAGTTGCTAGATCTATAAACAATATAACCATAAAAAACTAAATACCACTTTTTATTCGTGTAGATTTAATCAAAATTCAAATTAATATCTATATTTTTTTTATTATATTTGGTAAAAGTTTAATCTTATTTATGATATCTACATGTATATTCTTTGGTGATATTTTAAGTAATAAAAATACTACATTCATTGAAATCTGAAAAGTCTTCACTGCCAAACAAGAATATGGCCAACAAAATATAATCATCAAGGGATGGAAAAATTGTCTCGTTAATCATTAATTTTGATATGAAGATTACCATGAGAAATTCTAATATCAAGGCCTAAAATGGACATCGGTCACAAAGCAGATTTGTTTAGTTGCTTATAATGTAGATGATACAGAACCAACAATGGCCAAAGGACATGGAAATCCACACGTCACTGCCTGGAATGCGACTAGAGAATGGACAAGCAAGAGAAAGAGCAAACTCAGACTTGAAATTGAAGCTTTGGACAATGCCGATTGTACTAAGGATAAGATATGTTCTGCTGGATCCTAAAATATGTGTATAGTTTTTAAAATATTTTCTCATCGAAAAAAGGCACTGGTCGTGCAAGATCGTTCATTACCTTTTACCATAAAGTCATTATAATTAAATGTCGCATGTGATGAATAATTGTAAACCATTTTATTCTTTTATACAATTGTCAGTTTCGTTTGAATGTATGGATACTTTTACATTTTTCTAATACTAAAATTTATCGAGAAATTAATTCTTTCACACATAACATTTGAGGACCCTGTTTCTCACGACAAATATGCATCACGGACCCATAATGTTATCAAGTTGTCGGAGT
This sequence comes from Mytilus californianus, assembly GCF_021869535.1. Classification (NCBI taxonomy): domain Eukaryota; kingdom Metazoa; phylum Mollusca; class Bivalvia; order Mytilida; family Mytilidae; genus Mytilus; species Mytilus californianus. The sequence goes on along the minus strand of NW_026262690.1, from coordinate 27,499,413 downwards.
AATTGGTTTACGACTGCCCGTCGTTGATTTATGACGACGTACACAGCTTCTGATTGCATCATTTATTAGGATCATATGCCAGTTATGAACTGGTCATATAAAGTTTGGTACATACATAAATTGTGCTAGTAAGTCTAATCTATTTTTACTACTAGTATTTGATTTTGTTAGCTACTTCCGGTGATTGAAAAAATAATATCTTGCCCTTAGGGTCTGGATGGGAAAGTCTTCAATTCTGTATTTCTCAATTTTTATTTTTTTTGCCCATTAATTTCTATTCCTTATATTTTGACACGTCATTTTCTCTTAAAAAAATGGCCCAATTTTCTCTATTCTATAAACAACATCAACATCCTCCTTTATAGGTCAAACTTTAATGTTTTATTTTTCTGTATCTATTTCTTTTAAACGTGTTTCGATAAGGTGTGTACATGTATATGTGTCATACAATGTATGCAACTCAACTGTTAATAGGAATTCTAATATCAATTGAGATTTGTTTCGCTTCTTTTTGTTTTAGTATGAAAGTCAAACTCCTGTTTCATTCACACCTGACATCTACTCATCTCAAAATCAACTGAACACAAGAACAACAATGTACTGCACAACAATGTTATCAGTTTAATCTGAGTACAATTAATGTAAAACTTGGTTCTGATGCCATTGTGTATATGTTTCATTACATTTGGTAGAGGCAAAGTAAAGTTAAAGAACAGAAACCAATTTCGGGACATACAGACGGAAGTACGGACAGACAAGGGTAACACGTAATGCCGCGTCGCGGTGATGGCATAAAAATGTGAAATCATAGAATTCCAGTTCATTGTTGACCCTTTGACTCGATATTGCTCAGAAATAGTACAGAGTAGCACAACAAACGTCAATAATAAAAATATTTACGCTGGTAATGATTTTTGTCTAGACTGCGATGAAAGTCGCAGAATGTAAGACATATAGGAAACCGCATTTGTATAAAGCTGTATATTTCAGAAGGTAGAACACCTGGATGCTTCATACCTTGTACAACAACAACAACAAATACTTTATTAGAGTCTCACCTCTTTAAAAAGCAATTCTTTTCTAATCATAATAAAAAAAAACCATTATATACAGTTATTACGAGTATAAAATACATTTTCTCTTAAAAAGTACTTCAGGACAGATTTTGGCTGCGAAATAGCAAACTCTGTCATCATGAAACATAAATAAAAACTTTTCTTCATTACACAAATTATTAAAACTACTTTCTACATCGTATACACTGTTAAAAAAGATCGTTTCGCAAATCTGCATATTCTGGGCATTTCAACAATCAATGTTTTTCATCTTCAATTACATCTAAACAGGGATACCTGATCTAAATCATTTTTTCTACAATTAAAACAAAACCTTTCATTTATATCTATACCTTCATATCTGCCAGTTTCAATTCTAATTGGAACAATACCTGCTCTAAATTTAGCATATGCACTTCTGTATTTACTCGGCATAGTAATACTTAAATATTTTTCAATACAATAATTTTTATTAAATAACCTGTAAGTACGCTATTTACTGCTTTCATTAGCTAGTAGATTTGAATGCAAGATCGTCCATTACCTTTTACCATAGTCATTATAAAGGTCGCATGTGATGAATAATTGTAAACCATTTTCTTCTTTTATACAATTGTCAGTTTCGTTTGAATGTATGGATACTTTTTTTTTCTGGTAAATAATAAAAAGGTTGTTTTCAATATCTCTAATAACAGATTTGCTCAAAATACATTCAACATTACAATACTGAATAAGATCAAGTTCTTTAAACTTTGTATTCACTCTACAGTTCCAATTTTTTACTTTATCAAAACTGAGTTTATTACTCCAAAGAAAAAAATTCTTATTAAGTCTACAATTAGACATCTTATTAAATCGTGACCAAGTTCTAAATATAGTAGACCATTGTTTAACAATACATGATTTTCATCCCATATCTCCATAAAGTGCTAAGTTAGGGGTATATCTACCTACACACATAAAAAATCTCATAGCCTTATGTTTCAGTTAACAGCATTTATACAAGCAAATTCCTTAGTACCCCAAATAGAGGTACCATAATCAATCACCGACCATACAATTGAATTGAAGTTTTGTATATACATCATATTGAAAACTGCCACCATGAGCATTACATTTTGCTATTAATAACCCCAATGCCCTAATGGCAGATTTAGCAACTGCTTTTGCCATATCTTCATAACTCAAATGTTCGTTTAACAATAAACCTAAATATGTATAATTTGATACTTTATCAACAAATTTTCCATTAAAAACAAAAGGAAAATTAGTACATGGCACAGAAGGTGTTCTAAAATGCATAACTTTGGATTTTTCTAGATTAACCTTTATCATATTTCTATCCGTCACACCAACATTCTAAAGTATTCAAAATGTTTTGCAATTCACTTTCACTTTCTGTTAAGAAAACTACATCGTCTGCATATAACATTATACACACTTTTTCTTCACCTATGTTAATACCAACATTTAACTTTTTGACTTCATTAATTAAATCATTTAACTTAATACAAGACTGAACATTATTATATAAACGAAGATCTTAATGCCTTTATCATTTTAGAACAACACCAAGCAAGTCTAATTTATTAAATAACAATGTTCTATTTATAGTATGTAGATACCTTATGTTACGAAGTATCCGTTTGTCATATGCCCATTATCCTTGACCTCATTTTCATGGTTCACTGACTGCTTGAAAAAAAATTGTTAGTTATAATACTCATTTTGATGAGTAATATGATAACTATATTTGGTATATAGTTTCCTTGCAACGCTACATATCCGTTAGGTAGGGTTCATATAACCTCGACCTCATTTCATGGATCAGTGATCAAGGTTAAAGCAACGTGGACAAATCCTTATCTCAGATATTATAAATAATAGAAGTAATAGGTGAACTATATTTTGTGTATGGAATGATTGTAAGGTGTACATGTCCGACTGGCCAGTTACATCTGATCCCAACCTCAATTTCATCGTTCATTGTTCAATTTACAAGTTATCATGGTTTTGTCAGTTTATCCTGGGAACAGTCAATATATATGTTCCTGGTTTATCACATATAAGTAACAGGACAATAATATTTGGTGTAGGGAACTATTGTAAGGTGTAATGTATATGTCTGTCTGGCAGGGTTCATATGACCTTGACCTTGACCTCATGTTCATGATTTATAGGTCAATGCAAAGTTTCCTGGTATTTTCAGTTTATCAGATACTATAAGCAAAAGGGCAACTATATTTGGTGTATGGAATGATCGTAAGGTGTACATGTCCGACAATGTTTAGTTTTTGTGGTTTGGTCTATTTCTCAGATACTATAAGCAAATATGTTTGGTGTATAGGATGATTGTAAGGTGTACATGTTTGTCTGGCATGGTTCATATGACCTTGACCTCATGTTCATGGTTCATTGGTCAATTTACAAGTTATCATGGTTTTGTCAGTTTATCAGATACTATAAGTAATAGGACAATTGTATTTGGTGTAGGCAGGGACAGTCTATACTATATAGTTAGTATAGACTGTCCCTGGTGTAGGGAACGATTGTAAGGTGTACATGTCTGTCTGACAGGGTTCATATGACCTTGACCTCATTTTCATGAGAGGCCTCGGTGTCCGAGTGGTCTAAGTAGTTACTACTGTCATCACTAGCCAGTCAACACTGAAGTTGTGAGTTTGAACCCTGCTAGTGCGGGTGCACTTGACTCCAATCTTAATTGACTAGGATTGTCAGTTTTCCTATCGAAGGTCTGTGGTTTTCTCCGGCCACTCCGGCTTCCTCCACCAATAAAAAACTGACAGCCACGAAATAGCCCAAAAGCGGTGCTTAAAAGTGGCGTTAAAACACCAAAAAATCAAATCAAAATCATTTTCATGATTTATAGGTCAATGACAAGTGGGTCACAAGTTTTCCTGGTTTTGTCAGTTTATTAGATACTATAAGCAATAGGTCAACTATATTTGGTGTATGGAATGATTGTAAGGTGTACATGTTCGTCTGACAGGGTGCATATGACCTTGACTTAATTTTCATAGTCCATTGGTCAATGTTAAGATTTTGTGGTTTGATCTGTTTCTCAGGTACTATAAGCGATAGGACCACTATATTTGGTGTATGGAATGATTGTAAGGTATACATGTTTGTCTGGCATGGTTCATCTATCCGTTACCTCATTTTCATACAACATTGATAATGTTAAGCAATAGTGTGTAATAAAATATATTAGTCACGTTAAAAAAAAAAGATAATGTTAAGAATATGTGATACTTGTAGTAAAACCTTCATATTACAGACCTTTAACATAAATTCAATCATAAGTAGAGCCAGCGAGACATTTCAGCATGTGCAATCTTTTTTTTTTTTCCACCTTCACAATTATTAGGGACAATTTTGAATTACTGTTAAATCAATTTAGCCAAAATGTTCCTGAAATTAGCCGATTTTTTGTCGAGATATTGAATTATCTCCCTTATAATTTCACTTCAATATGTCATTCAAGTAACATCATCACAACAAAGCTCATGTTTACTTTTTACGAATGTCTTTATTCAAAGGTTAAAAAAATGCTCAAAAAGGTATCATAAAATTTTTCTTATCTTTGAGAATTTATGGGGCCATATAATACAAAAAGCAATGGTTACTACATTCACTACATTGCGATTTTTCATAGGACATTTGTGCTTATTTTAACGGACACATACACTTTAACTTTAACTTTAAACTCAATGTTTAAGACTATGTCAATGTGAACTAACTAACCACAGATATAAGATGAATTTATTTACGTAATGATTATAATTCATTAAAATTACAGGTCTATAGGTAAAAAACGCTAATGTCCGGACAATTTTAAACAGGTGAATCAAAATTTAAAGCGCAAATGTCCATAGTGTTTGGAGCGAAAATGTCCTACCGTGTTACAGGTAAAAAAGCGCAAACATCCTGAGCCCATTGATGGATAGTTGCTTGCTTAATGACCAGTGGCATGTATCAAATTATACTCTCTACAGAGAATTTGTACCTTATTACTCAGAATATCTTTTAAATATATTTTTATAATGTGTGAACTGTGGTAACCAGAAAGAAAGACATTTCAGCAAGTTCATGACAATTATAACAATTTATTATGGTATATTTATTGAAGAAGTACAAAAATAGTATCCATCACATGCTGTCCCATGTTTCTGTGATAAATGTATCTTGTCTACACAGTATTCTCCAAAATCATAATTACCAAATCTCTGCAAAAAAGTAAAATAATTTGGTCAATGATGAAAGAAATAACACAGCTGACTATTTGACAGTATGGTTTTCAGTTTTATTGCAATACTATAATTTAGTTATGGTACAATAAATAAACTGTTTTGATTCAAACAAAATGCGAAATGGATTGAAAATGTTTTTTCAGAGGCCCCTTAACAGCAAATAAAGTTGTGAAAAGACATTTCTTTTGTAGTAAGTCAATATGAATTCAACAATTAAATAGTTACAATGCAGAGCGACTGATATTGTCTACAACCAGTACACATACACTCCCAAAGTCTGCCTCACAAGATTATAGAACTCCAATGGGATACCTTACAGCAAAGACTAATGATCCAGTTACTTGTTTTTAGTTACAAAAAAATCCAAAACCACCTAGTGCATGACTGGAGCCTTCTGCCAAATACAGAATCATTGGCATAGGAGGAGTCCAGGACCAGATGAGCCAGTGTGACTGGACCATGATACAGCCTTACTAGACATAAGCCAATTAACATGTAGTGTAAAAGGTTTTAATTATTTTATTTATCATTTTCAAGGGAGAAGCCTCCCGTTTTAAGCAAGTGGAGTTAATGAGAGTCAAGTAGGAGGTCAACTCCATAACCAAAAGAACAGTACCCAAACTTTGTGTAGGGCTTACAAATGTTAGGCTTTATTATTTCTTGTATACTTTATGGTGATCAAGTGTTTATTTCATTCTTGTTTACTTTCTTTGGACAGATTTAAAAGTCTTAAGAAAGTATAAAGAAAATAAATTTGTTTTTGGTTTTTGTGACTGCAGCTGTTGAGCTGAATTTGTCAATTATTTAGTAATTCTTAACAGATTATATTTGTATTAAATTCTATCTGACCAAACTAGACAATATTGTTAACCCCTTCATCACATCTGATTGCTTGCAAATATATCAACACTTGTTTTAAATACATCAAAACCAATGATTAATGGTAACACACCTTTATAAGATTATAAGCATCAAATGATTCCCTTTCTACTTTTCCTTTCTGTTTTTGCATAGGAGCACCAGTAGGATCTCTTCTAAACAATGTATTCATTATTGTAACATGTAACTTAACCCTGTCATATTCCTGTGTCATAACTCCAGCTGATGTAAACTTATCCACTATTCTGTCTACCACCATTTGCAATCTGTAATGATATAATTTTAAATATTTGAAAAAAAACCTTGTACACTGAAATGTTTAAACACCCCTTATTTTTTGGCATCAATGGATTTGATAAATAAGGAGCACATAGAATTCTCAATTTTCCTGTTTGTAACAAAGACAGGCTGACAAATTGAATTCCAGAATTTATTCATATGATCATTTGGTCAATAAAAATTAAGTCATATTTAACACCTGAAAATCTCCTTTGTTAAATTTATTCAATTCTGAAGTGACACAAAGCCAAAACCTCTCTGGTTTTATGCCTTGCCCCAGAAACGTACAGATACTAAAGACCAGAACAATATTTTTTGCAGAAATTCTGATTTATGTCATTTTTACAACAAAAGAATGATTGGAATGCAATGTTTTACTTTTTTGTATTAGAAGGGAGATAACTGTATTGTAGTTTAAGCTTGGCCTACATAAAACATGGTAAAATATCTCATATATCCATTTACTAAGCTCTTCAAAGTAAATCATAGTAAACTAAACTTGTTTGACAGTAAAACCTATGTAGTACGATTTATGAAAATCACACTCAGAATACAATACAGTTATCTCCTAATTCTTCTATTTTACATCACTGTAAACAATGTTTTTGCATACTCCAATTATAGGGTTATGGTAAGATCAGAATGATGCAAACACATTGAATGGTATGTATCAAAAGAAACTGAATCCTGACTGATAGAGAAATTTTTAAGAGGTACCAAGTAAAAGTGCAGTTTCCTGCCAGTTTCTCCCCTTCTAGCTTGGAAACTGTAAGACTTGTGAACAATTTGCTGCCAAACTCCTGAAATGCTAAAATGTAATCGTAATAAAAAAACAAAGCCCTTTGGCATTTCGTTACCAAGAAACAGTAACAGCTATCGCATATCAGATTAACTCAAACAAAGTACTTCCATAAGGATGTAAGAAAATGGTTCTTTAATACGTAAGTTCAAATTTTGTGTGTTTAAACCAAGCATCCCTGATAACCGAAAACGCCTAAAACATACAAATAAACTGACATGTTGTAAAGTAATTTTGACAAAAGGAGTCAATGGAAAATATCATTAAACGTTGGGAAAAAAAATCACCATGTTTTCAGTGGCAGTCAAAACTCTGACCGTAGTGCACATCCAAGTCTACCCAGTTTCCATAACCTACCTGTTGGATTTGTTTTTTCTTTGTTCCTTTCCTGAATGGTAAACGGACAGAAAGTTACAGGACAAAAAGTCACAGGACATAAAGTCACAAATTTGATAGGACAAAAAGTCACAAATAATTTGTTGACAATTGTTTGAATATTAAAGAAAAATCTTGAAAGATTTTCATTTTATTACATATACTCATTTTACAGTTTAGGAAACTGTTCATTAGCCTTGATAAATGAAAATTTATTAAATTTTAATCATACAAAGGATATATTTCTTGGCACCGTGAAGCCGTTTAAGTACCAGTCCACTTTGACATTTTGTTTTCTTAACAATTTTTTGATCATTATTGATATTTATTAAATAAATTTTAATTACAAAGTTGATGTATATATAATAGTTCAACAAAAATACAAAATTATTTTTTTTAAATAAGTGTTTTCTTCTTCACAGAAAAATAATCTCAAAACTGAATTGTGACTTTTTGTCCTGTGACTTTTTGTCTGTGACCTTTTTGTCCGGGACTTTTTGTCTGTGACCTTTTTGTCCTGTGACTTTCTGTCCTGCATTCTCCTGAATATGCATGAAGATTTGCCAATGGACTTTATTCAAACAACAATCAATCATTGTTTTGTAATGTAGTGTTAACCGTAAAGACAATTTTGCTATTTCAAGTCAAATTATGGCAGGTTTCATATAACAATGACAATTTAGAAGGATTTCCTGGATTGCTTATGAAGTAAGGTCATTGATATCCAATCTCTTCTTTAGTAACTTCAGTGTTAACAACTTAACATACATGTTTTTTTTTTTATGTCAGTCACATTCTAAATCTGTAAATTTTATGACTGGAAAAAATGTGTGATGATATAAGTCTATTTATACCCTACCATTTGTACATACTTATCAAGGTTTTCTCCAGGGTCAATTTTGGCATACATCACATCCACTGCACGTGGATCATCATTCATATATTCCAATCCTCTTAAATGTATTAACAGTGGTTCAGATTTCAGAATAGGTCTTAAAAAAATCAGATTATTTGTTATAAGTTATGCAGCCTATCAAAATTTTCTATCAGTTCAATAAAGAGTTTACACCAATATGAAATAAGTTATAACATGCATATAAAAATCTGATACTTTCTACAGCAAAACTTCACTTGAAAGTAAAATCAAAATCTGTTCTGGTAATAATTGTGTATTACCTACTGAAGGTTCCACAGTCAAGACTTAACACTGCATAGACTACGCTAGAGGCTCTAATGAGATTGTATTACTCACATCATGGCATTTATATACTGTGGATTCATTACTACTTGTTGGGTACAAAATTTCAAGAATTTTGTGGGAATAGATGAACCATGCAGATAAATGTTCAATGAAGTATACACTTATCATAAGATTGTAAACTATGCAAACTTTGGCAAATCTATGAAATCAACGAAAATAATAATAATAAATGAATCCACAATATATATATATTAGTCATCATGGGTAAAGTTACAGTGTATTTATCAAAGAGACAGCAATCAAACAGCAAGAAAAAACAATATCCTACACTAATTGCTTAAACTTTGACTTACTTTTTGCTGTATTTTTGTAACAAATGCTTAATGTGAATATAACAACTACACTCACTCTATGAGATCCTCTTTACAACTACATGTATAACTCACTCTATGAGATCATCCTTACAACTACATGTATAACTCACTCTATGAGATCCTCTTTACAATTACATGTATAACTCACTCTATTAGATCCTCTTTACAACTACATGTATAACTCACTCTATTAGATCCTCTTTACAACTACATGTATAACTCACTCTATAAGATCCTCTTTACAACTACATGTATAACTCACTCTATGAGATCCTCTTTACAACTACATGAATAACTCACTCTATGAGATCATCCTTACAACTACATGTATAACTCATTCTATGAGATCCTCTTTACAACTACATGAATAACTCACTCTATGAGATCCTCTTTACAACTACATGTATAACTCACTCTATGAGATCCTCTTTACAACTACATCTATAACTCACTCTATGAGATCCTCTTTACAATTACATGTATAACTCATTCTATGAGATCATCCTTACAACTACATGTATAACTTACTCTATGAGATCCTCTTTACAACTACTACATGTATAACTTACTCTATGAGATCATCTTTACAACTACATGTATAACTCACTCTATGAGATCCTCTTTACAACTACATGTATAACTCACTCTATGAGATCATCCTTACAACTACATGTATAACTCACTCTATGAGATCCTCTTTACAACTAACATGTATAACTCACTCATGAGATCCTCTTTACAACTAACATGTATAACTTACTCTATGAGATCGTCTTTATGACTAACATGTATAACTTACTCTATGAGATCGTCTTTACAACTACATGTATAACTCACTCTATGAGATCATCATTACAACTATATGTGTAACTCACTCTATGAGATCCTCTTTACAACTAACACGTATAACTCACTCTATGAGATCCTCTTTACATTCATTTAACAACTGTTCAGCATTGTGTACTTCTTTGTCATCCATTAATGCCAAGATTCCTATTGTCAAATGCAACTTTTGTAATTTCTGGAAGATAGAACTGTCAATACCTCTTTCCTAAAAAGATAATTTTGATGAAATTAAAGGTTGTAATACATTTTGACGTTCATGATAATACCTGAAAGACTGATAGAGTATTTGAGTATCTTTTTCTTACTTCTACAATTTATGTTTATTTTAAGTGTTGTACAAACCTTACTACTCATCTCTCAGATCATGAGATGCTTGCTTTAATCAAGTTCAGCATAATTACTTTGAATCACTTCCACAATAGCTTTTATGACAGGTAAAAATTTAAGTAGAAAGGAATGAGTAATACATGTATGTTCCAAAAACTGCCTTATCGGGACATATAATTGGTCTACATTTTACAAGATTCTAAAGGATATCATTGGAGTTATCTCCCTCAACATGAGTTTTATTATGCATTCTATAGAATTTTTGTTCTCATTTGGTAAGTATTCATATAAAAAACTACTGTGGATTCATTATTATTTGTTGGGTACCAATTTTCAGGGATTTAGTGGGTATAGGTAAACCAAGAATTTAGATGTTCATCGAAGTTCCAATTATATATAGCCTTGTATGCAGACTTTGGCAAAACCAATAAATCAAATATCCACGAAAATATATTTTTCTCAATCTACGAAAATTGGTACCCTAAAAAATAAATGAATCCACAGTTAGATGAATTTCAACATACTTTTATATCCTAAATATGATGTTATTATTTTTTACTTCTAGGCTTTCCACCCATGAATCTTATATTGACTGGTTCTTTATTCAAGAGCTTCTTATCTTATTAAGAAACATATTTTATGGTCAATAGGTGTCATATTTTTCCCTTTCACTGAATCCAAGTGTAAGAAAACGGTTCAAGAACACAACAAAGTCTTTTACATGTGTACCAGTATTTTTTTTTTAATTTAATAACTTTGTAAAAATTATCAATAGTTTTGAATAAAAAGATCATTTCAGTTATCTATTCCCGAGTCTGATACAATTCTATTTACTATTTTATCACTATATGGAAAAATTTAAACATCTTTAATAGAAAATATCACTAAATGATGCACATATTTTTGTTCAATATTACAGGAAAAATCAAGAAGAATGCTTAAAGTTTTAAATTCCAAAGGAACCTAAGAATCTGGATCTAGGGCCAGTTAAACAGGAACAAATGGCTAGTTATTTTTCTTAAAATTTCCAAAATATGTATCAGTTTCAACATTAAAACAATATTTTTTTTATTAAATGGTAATCTAAGCAATTGACGACAACCTAGAAATGTAATTTTTTAAGCATTACTTGTGTCAATGAAATACAGGTAATCATCAATAACAGCTATTCCAATTTACTATTATACATTCAGATACTTGATTTTTGATCAACTTGATACTCTGAAAATATTCTGAAAATATTTACCCCATCACATTCTCTCAATACATCAGTTCTGAATTCCGCAAAACTCTCTTGCATCTTGGAACTGTTAATTGGAATTGAAAGAAAGTGAGTAAATGGTTCTCTCTGTCTTGCTCCATCTACTATCAAATCAATTCTTGTTTTAGCAGAAATGACTCCTTTTCTGTCATGACCCTGTATTACTGAAAAAAAAAACCCAATTTGGTCTTTAAATTAAAGGTACTGAATAAACTCATTGTTATAATAAAATGAAAATACTATTGTTCTTTGATTATAATTTAGTTCATTATTCACCATTATTTATACCTTACTAATACTTCATAAAATAAAGCATTATTAACTTAATGCCGTACCATGAGTGACCTTTAGCTTTTCACATTCACTTCATTTAATCTCTGGTGGATAGTTGTCTCATTGGCAATCATACCATTATCTCCTATTGGTTATATTAAATTTCCATTTCAGTTTTAAAGGTAAAAATATCATAAAAGTATCTAAATTTGAAGTATGTATAAATTTCTAAAACATTTAAAATTGTCCTTCTTCTAAACACAATTCCTCAAGTTTGAATTTACAAAATAATTGTAACCAGTTGAACTGTGAGCTATTGATCACTTATGATAAATATAAATAAGAAGATGCGATATGAGTGCCAATGAGACAACTATCTATCCAAGTCACAATGTGTAAAAAGTAAACAATTATAGGTCAAAGTATGGCCTTTAACACAGAGCCTTGGCTCACACCAAACAGCAAGCTATAAAGGGCCCCAAAAAGACTAGTGTAAAACAATTCAAACAGGAAAACTAACGGTCTAATCTATATAAAAAACAAGAAACGAGAAACACTTATGAACCACACCAACAAACGACAATCACTGAACAACAGGCTCCTGACTTAGGACAGGTGCATATAAATGTAGTGGGTTTAAAGGTTTTAATAGGTGACAACCTTCACCCTAACCTGAAACCCTAACCCTGCTATAAGAATTCCGAAAATAGAAGTTTGATAATTGATGGATGTGAAAACACATCATAGGTATAGAATGCTCACATAAAGCTTCTTTCCAAATTTTAAGAAGTTCTAAATCATACTTGCAATTATGTGTTAGATTATAAGTAATTTATTAGGTATTCAGGAAGTTGATTAGTGATGGATGTGAAAACAAATCACATGGCAAAGCCTGCACACACAAAGCTTGATATCTAAAATCATCATAGTTCCCGAAAAGATGTATGAAATTTTATACATTTCCATTATTGTATACTTAATAGTATCAGTGAACAGGAAGTTGATGAGTACTGCATCAAAAGGTATAGCATGCCCACAAGAAGTTTGCTACCAAATTTCCAGAAGCTATGATTTGCAGTTCCCGTGAAAAATGTGACTAGTTTTATGGGACAGATGGACAGAGGTTAACCAGTATACCCCCTTCTAAGTAGGGTTATAATAATAAAAATCAGGTTTTTGAATTTTCTGCTTTTACTAAATGTGACAAAAAAATCTAAATTCTTATGACAAATGCATAGTAAGGGTAAAACTCTTCAACAGTATAAGTCATAACTGTCAAAATCTGTTTTTTTAATGGTGCATGGCATTGCATTGAAATTTCAAAAGATTTGGTCAAGTTATATTCAAATGTTGATCCCGAAACCAAAATTAATGATGTACAGAGGAACAAGCGCATCACTATACTCCCCTCCCAGCCTCAATGTATGGAAATATTTACTGGTAAGGTAAACCTTTTTTACCTATTGTTAAGTTATTCTATAATGTCATCAAAATCAGATACATGTAAATTTTGATTGATTGTATGCACATAATGTAGTACAAAAAGTGAAGAAAGAGAAAGATAGTGATAAAGCATAAAACAAATTGTACTTCTCATCAACAACATGTTTACCAAAAAATCAGTATAGAGAAAACTTTATTTATTTCACTTATAATAGTAGTGTCTTAACTATACCTATAGGTCCCTCTTGTTACATGACATATGTCTCTAACTTAACTGTACCTATAGGTCCCTCTTGTCCATTCTTTGGTATTCTGATCTGAGTTCTAGTTTCTGTTTCTAGTCTTCTCTTTGTCTCAGCTTTCCTACCAATAATATGTTTAAAGAAGGTACTAGGGATCTCTAATTTTAACTGAAATCCACCATCTGTTTCTTCAACAGAAGTTTTCAAATCACAAACTTCATCACAATATCCAAAATCTTGACTATTTCCATCTAGAAAAAAAAAAACATTTAACTAGGATTTTGAATAGGCAAATTTTGTCTTTAAATGCTTGATGAATAAATATTTACTTTTATTTTAGAAGGTTCTTTTAAAACATGTAAAACTGGAGTCTGTTTTACTGATTATTCTAAAATTAGAATTAGCTATGATAAATAAAGGATCATTTCCCACAGTTTTACCAATACTTTCCAGTTCTCTCATGTTGCAAGTTCAAATTTTTATTTCATCTCATCTCAAAATGAAAGATCATATTCTCAACATATTATTGCCCAAGTTGTAGTTCCCTTCTTCCAAATTTTATAGCAATTTCCCTACTTCAACCCCCCCCCCCCCCCCCCCCTCCTTTCTCATAGTGACAAATTTCATTCGCATTTCACTCTCATCTCATGGCAGTAATACCTACATTGTATGAGAAGGAAATCTTTTGAACAACAAAACTATTGAGGTTCAACAAAATTTCACATGAAATTCTACTAAATAAGAAATTTTGAAGTGCAATTACTTGTAAGTCCACAATTCATCCCAAAATGTACATTCTCCTATGTACCGTAAACAGAATTATCTTCAAAATAACAAATTTACATTGTGTAGAATCAATTAATTCATTAAAGAAAGAATGATTAAAGTTACAATAAATCAGAATTTTTCCAACCATCATATTCATCTTCTTCATCAGCTGTGATATCTCTCTCGAGTGTAGGATTTTTCCTATAACATCTGTCTCCAATTCTTATTATCTGGGGTCTGAGGACATCCATTTCAAATGAAGTGCTCAAGTGAGATTTGTTACATCATTCTTAAAGAAAAAAAAACTTATGCATTTTTCAACCTTCTTGAAAATGTTTATTTGTCAAATTTTTTAAGTAATCATTGCTTGGTGGCTTTTACAGAATTTTTTTTATGATTAGTTATATAGTTATTTTTTCTATTTTAACTAATGGTATCAGTCTTTGTTTCCTATCTACTAAAATTTACTTATGTTGTTCATTTGACTCTTGAACATCACAGTGTATTCCCCATAGTGCTTTCTGATGATATTTCATAATAGATTGTATTCTTGATGAGGTGCTACAATTCAAAGGAAAAGATGTAATTTTGTAAACGGAAAAAGTCACAAATTTGGTAAGAAAAAAAAACCACACATTTGATTAATGTCATGAATGTAGTAAAAAAGTCACAAATCTGATAGGAAGCCAATTAGTTAATAACTGTCTGTTGAATTGTTTTAAAAACATATATTTTCATGAAAAACATTTTGTTTATAGTCTTCGAAAATTTATCAAATTGCAATCAACACAAACATTGAAATACCACACCCCTGTATTCTAATATTAAAAGATGTTGAAATATTCTGAAACACATTCCAGTTGATATTAACTACATACAAGTTCAAATAATTTCTCTGTGACTTTTTCCATACATTAAAGTCACATAATATTTATGTTTCTGGCTGCATCTTAATATAAAACAGACTGTTTTATATTTATCTGAATGGATATGACTGGTCATTTTAATTACAATTGTTTTTAAAATACATGTACATCAGCTACATGTAACTAATTAGTGTACATCACTGTGATTTGTTGCAACCATGGACAAAAAGTTGCAATTGTTGTTATGCTAAGCATACGCTACTCAGATTTTTTTTTATACATGTACCTGATTACCAACAGGTACATGTAATATGATACAGGAATTTCCTGTGAAATAGGTGGAATATTATGTTTGTTTAAAAAAAAGATAGGTCTTTAATGCTTATTCAACATACAATTTTATAAGATACTAGGAAACAAATAAACTAGAGGCTCTAGAGAGCCTGTGTCGCTCACCTTGGTCTATGTGCATATTAAACAATGGACACAGATGGATTCATGACAAAATTGTGTTTTGGTGATGGTGATGTGTTTGTAGATCTTACTTTACTGAACATTCTTGCTCCTTACTATTATCTCTATCTATAATGAACTTGGCCCAGTAGTTACAGTGGAAAATATTTTGTAAAAATTTACAAAAATTTACAAAATTTATGAAAATTGTAAAAAATTGACTATAAAGGGCAATAACTCCTTAAGGGGTCAATTGACAATTTTGGTCATGTTGACTTATTTGTCGATCTAACTTTGCTGTACATTATTGCTGTTTACAGTTTATCTCTATCTATAATAATATTCAAGATAATAACCAAAAGCTGCAAAATTTTCTTAAAATTACCAATTCAGGGGCAGCAACCCAACAACATGTTACCTGATTGGTCTGAAAATTTCAGGGCAGATAGATCTTGACCTAATGAACAATTTTATACCATCAGATTTGCTCTAAATGCTTTGGTTTCAGAGATATGAGCCAAAAACTGCATTTTACCCTATGTATTATTTTTTGCCATGTCGGCCATCTTGGTTTGCGGGCAGGGTCATCGGACACATTTTTTAAACTAGATACCCTAATGATGATTGTGGACAATTTTGGTTAAATTTGTCTTAGTAGTTTCAGAGGAGAAGATTTTTGTAAAAGATTACAAAAATTTACGAAAAATGGTTAAAAATTGACTATAAAGGGCAATAACTCCTTAAGGGGTCAACTGACCATTTTGGTCAAGTTGACTTATTTGTAGATCATACTTTGCTGAACATTATTGCTGTTTACAGTTTATCTCTATCTATAATAATATTCAAGATAATAACCAAAAACGGCAAAATTTCCTTAAAATTACCAATTCAGGCGCAGCAACCCAACAACGGGTTGTCTGATTCATCTGAAAATTTCAGGGCAGATAGATCTTGACCCGATAAACAATTTTACCCCATGTCAGATTTGCTCTAAATGCTATGGTTTCAGAGATATAAGCCAAAATCTACATTTTACCCCTATGTTCTATTTTTAGCCATGGCGGCCATCTTGGTTGGTTGGTGGGGTCATCGGACACATTTTTTAAACTAGATACCCCAATGATGATTGTGGCCAAGTTTGGTCAAATTTGGCCCAGTAGTTTCAGAGGAGAAGATTTTTGTAAAAGTTTACGGACGACGGACGACGGACGCAAAGTGATGAGAAAAGCTCACTTGACCTTTCAGGTCAGGTGAGCTAAAAATGAGTTTCAGGGAAAACTCACCTGATAATAAATTATAAGAATTTTTTGTATTTAAGTTTTAAATACACAATGACGTGTCTCTTTTCTATGATTTCATATAGTAATAATTATAATTTAAAATAAATAATAATTTTTAAAAGATAAAAACATTATATGAAACAAAGTGTAGACTATGTTTCTTTGTTAACATAGAAAATATCATAAATAAAATGCAAAAATAACAAGACCAACATCTGGGGTGATTCCGTATTTCATCTTACTTTCAACAGAAATTATGCAAGAAATTTGAGAAACATGGTTATTTTTAATGTTCAAGGTTTAATTTAATATAGAGACAATGAAATGTTATACACCTTATTGTTATTAAGTGGTCCAATCTGGAAAAAAAAATGTCACTTAGACAACTTCCTGTTTGGGTCAAGTGTCACAAAAACAAAGGTCATCAGTAATGAGCTGATGGAGGAAAAGTTAAGAAAGTGAAAATTTTTAAATTTTGATAGTTTACATGTATCATCTGTTTTTTTTAAACACAAATTAAAGTAATAAAAATGCTTTGTTTGAAGATTTTACGATGGTTTAAAAACATCTCTTTGAAAAGATTTATGCACAATACACTGTTTAAACAGGGACCCAGATAGCTTCAACTGGTTTGGGACATCATGAAAAAGTTATGTTATTTCAGAACTTATCCGGATTGGAATAAATAGTGATAACAGAGACATATATTATACATGTATGTCTCTTGTGATAAGGAATAAGGTGCAAGTATTTGCACAAAGTAAAAAATAATGATTTCCTTGGTAATTCTTATCAAAGTTATTTTATTACTTTCATTTTGACAAAATTAAGTAAGACTGCTTTACATGGCTAGCTGAAGAATTACGGACTTTGTCCTCATTCTTATTCCTCGGTAAACAGCTGGTAAACCAGTCTCATATTATTATTAAATTACTAAAGACATAAATTAAGTATTATGTCATAATGTCACAGTACCAAAATTGCATCGAGTACCCAAATTGCACCTATTTAGCAAAAATAGCAGCAAAAATCTTACAAGTTTCCCTAGGGACTAAACAATTTGTATTTATTATTATTTGACATTATGCACATCTTTCAAATAGATAAATATATTTAAATATTCACAGTATGTATAAACAGATAAAGTAATCACTGGAAAAAGTAAAATCTACGGAAACGTCGCAGGTCTTCTTTTAAAAATGAGCGAATAAAATATGTTACGAGCATCCATTTCTTAAAATATGAATAGTAAGCATGGACTAATGTCAAATTGTTCTAAATATTTGAAAAAATAACTAGAAACATCTGTTTTTTCGATTTTTAAGGACGTGAATTTAAGCATAGATGCAATTTGGGTACTCCTCATTACAGAACCATGGATCTTTTGGAGGTCGCTTCAAACCCATTTTTCTATGATTCATTATGGATTTAAAATTAAATTGGTGGAACTATATAGTAAGTAAGGATACATCTACAAAATAAACACAAAATGGAAACTTTTGTCTGGATCATAAATAAACGTAGGCGAAAAAACTGTCAAAATAGACCTGTGCAATTTGGGTACCCTCACGTTATATCAATATATGTCTCTGTATTACCAAGGAATAATTAAGGTTCATCATAACAAATGGACAAATATGACCGTATTTTCAACTCAAAAACTACTCTGTGTACAGACTTACCTGTGCTGTTTGGAAAGTTTTAAGGCCTGGCATCCACTAGATATATAACAGTTAAATTTATTTTGCATATCAGAAAGATAAAATCGTTTTTGGATTTTGATGGGCATTTTTTTTCCTTCCTGCAGAAGGTGTAAAAATTAACTAAGTTGGGATACAACTTTGAGATGCTCCCTCTCAGGTAACAACTGGTTTGTATTGTATTGATTGTCCTTGATTGGCATGGACAATAGATCTCTACACATCTATAGGTGAGTTAAAGGTAGAAACTGAGTGGACAGTATCAAATGCAATTCAGGTGTCTGTTTATTTTTACACCTTCTTCAAAGGAAAAAAAATGCCCATCAAAATCCAAAAACGATTTTATCTTTCTGATATGCAAAATAAATTTAACTTTTATATATCTAGTGGATGCCAGGCCTTAAAACTTTCCAAACTGCACAGGTAAGTCTGTACACAGAGTAGTTTTTGAGGTGAAAATACGGCCATATTTGTCCATTTGTTATGATGAACCTTAATTTTGTATATGTTCTTCTATATTGCGGACTTTCCCCTCTTTCACAGAAAAAACCTGCCTCTTCATATATATAAACTATTGAACAGAAACATGTGCGATTAGGAAAATATCTTACTTATTTTTTTTTCAATTTTAGCAGATTTCGCAAACTTCTTCCCGGAAGTTAAAATTTTCACGTCTCTACATTAAAGAGCAAAAATATTTTAGTCAATGTATGTATCAAAAACATTGAATTATTATTTGGTGTCGGTATTTGACCATGAATGTTAAAACGAATTATGGGAAACTTTTTAACATGTCCATGTGACACCAGACCCCAACAAAAATCTGCCTGAAGACATCTGCAGGGTAATAGAAGTCGATCTGCAACAATAAAGGAGGGTGTGGATGGGGATTTACAGAAACGAGAATAATGGGCAAAACATTTATAAACTTGAATAGAGAATAATGGATCAAACAAATAAGGAATAGAGAATAATGAGGTGCTAAAATATAAAGAATAGAGAATAATGGACAAAAATTATAAAGAATAGAGAAAATGGCCTTAAAAATAAAGAATACAGAAATGAAGGAACCATTATAGTTAAATATAAAACAATCCTGTGTAAAGGATTACCAAATACTTTCAAAAAGATATCTGAAGTTGTTGTAGGACAGTTATATTTGAGTCAGAGACATATATGTCTCTGTTTGAGTTGACTAATAACATATTATAAGTGTGTCTTTTTAATTGTCAAAAAGTTCAAGTTCAATGACTGTTTTTGGATTCTTATGTTGTGTGTGTATCTGCTCTAATCATTTGACAATATATCGGATCTATACCAAATTTTGTATGCATTTAGAAATCGTTGAACTGAAACTTTATATCGAAAAATCTGGTATATGTAGCATTTACATATAGATTCTATATTTTTTTAGTCCAAACCCGAATTATAGAAATAATATAATTCTGAATTATTAGATTTGCATTTTATTAAGTAATTTTAATGTTCTGTGGTATATTTCAGAAGTTTTATTGTAATTTGTGTAGTTCTGTGGTATATTCTGAGTGTTCTGTGGTATTCTGTGATGTTCTGTGGTAAAAAAAAAACGCTCCGCAAAGTGACTACATAAGATTCATTATTGACGCTCTTATCAAATCAGTTGAAAGGCTAAGGCAGTATTGTGGTATAATTTATAATTTATAAAATGTATCAAGCTCTCTGAAATCTGAGACTTTTGTTGCTGTCTATCATATTTGTTTTTTGTCTATTTTTTTTTTTTGGGGGGGGGGGGGTCTCAGTGGCCGAGTGGTTTAAGTAGTTCAAATCCTACTGAGGTTGTTGTTTCGAACCCCGCGGCACGTGATAGGTATGCCACGACTCCAGTCTTAATTGACTAGGATTGTCAGTTTTCCTACAGAAGGTCGGCGATTCTCTTTGGACACACCGGCAAGGATTTTTATAGTTACTATACAAATCCTTGACACCGGCTTTCTCCACCAATTAAAAACTGACCACCATAAAATAGCCAATAGTGCTGAAAGTGGCGTTGAACACCAATCAACCTATCAATCTATTGTTTTGAAAATCATTCAGGCCATTGGTTTTCTCGTTTCAATGGTCATGTCAGGGCCCTTCATGTGGGCCTTTTAAAGATGACTATTCGGTATGGGTTTTGCTCATTGTTGAAGGCTATATGGAGACCTATAATGCAAACTTCTAAGTTCTTTGGTGGCTCGTGGATCTGGGAATAGTATAATGACAACACAAGGGACTTGAGTAATGCTGTTTTATGTTCAGTTATCTGTACCAGCTGAATAGATATAAGAAGATTTGGTATGAGTGCAAATGAGACAACTCTCCATCCAAGTCACAATTTATAAAAGTAAACCATTATAGGTCAAAGTATGGTCTTAACACGGAGCCTTGGCTCACACCGCACAGCAAGCTATAAAGGACCCCAAAAATTACTAGTGTAAAACAATTCAAACGGGAAAACCAACGGTCTAATCTATATAAATAAAGAGAAACGAGAAACACTTATGAACCACATCAACAAACGACAACTACTGAACATCAGATTCCTGACTTTGGACAGGTGCAAACAATTGCTGCGGGTTTAAACGTTTTAATGGTACCAAACCTTCACCCTTATCTGAAACAATAGTGTAACATCACAACATAGAAAGACACACTATAAAATATCAATTGAAATGGCTTTACTCAATCAAAAGACATATTAACACAAGTGAACATACATGAACGAATACATTTGATCTATGATAATGTTCACTTTAAAACTCTACGAATAATAATACCAAAAGTCGATGAAATACAGTATTTATTGTATGAAATTCAAAATTAATTTATCAGCATCTGTTTATTACATTTGTCATTTTGTGTTTTATTCTTATTGGTGTATTTTTATTACCTGTTTATTGATTTAAAATCAACAATAATTTGTCAAATACTATTGACTTTTATGCACATATGGTACTTTTAACGGGGACAAACCCGTGCAAAACTGCTATCCAGGTTTCCAACCAACATACATTCATGCAATATGTTTGTACTATTTGTTTGTAAAACCATTAACACATCATAGACACATGACTGAAGTACAATAGTGTTTTACACTTCATACAAACATACCATTCGTGATAGATTTACAATACATGTAATACAATAGAATGTGTTTTATCAATTGCATGTAAAACCGTGTACACCCACGTGAGTGTCAGAAGTACAATAGTGTTTTTAAAAACAATACAAACATACCGTTCGAGTGAAATAGTTTTGATAGATTTACAATAAAATCAATTGTATGTAAAAAATAAAAAACGTGTACTCCAACGTGAGTGTCAGAAGTACAATAGATTTAACTTATGACAATACATATATATGTCGATATACTCCAGGGTGGATAGTTATCTTATTGACAATCACATCTGCATCACATCTTCTTATTTTTATATTATCACATTATGCCACGAACTTGCATTAGCTCTAGGCAAAAGAGAGCAGTTTGGAATTGATATTATCTTGTATGGACATCCTCATTTTTTCCAAAACCTACGATTGTGTCCCACTTAAACGACTGTTAAACAAGCTGCACCATTATGAAGATATAGATCAAACACATGTAAATGGATCCAATCTTTCTTTTTTGATCGTACCCAAAAAGTCATCGTTGAGAGAGAATCATCGGAGAAAGCTCCTGTGGTCAGTGGAGTTCTCCAAGTGACTGCACTCTGATCGTTACTTTGCCCGACATTCATTAACGACTTACCTGACAACCACTACAAAAGTCAAAAAGTCTGAAAAGACCAGTTTTTGTCTGAATTTGCATGAATTTTTACTCGACATTCTTAATTTGTATGAATAATTTTTAAAAATTCTTGACATAGTATGAATTTGTCTTAATATGTTCTTGATTTTTCTTGACAAGTGTCTTGACAGTATGAACATTGTCTTAAAATTTCTCGGCACTTCCTGTATCATCTGATAAGAGTCTGGATTAGTCTCGACCAATTCTTGACTGTCTTAAATTTGTCTCGATCTGTCTTGACATATTCTTGACATTCTTAATAATGTCTGAATATGTCTCGACATATTCTTGACATTCTAAATAATGTCTGAATATGTCTCGACACATTCTTGACAGTCTTAAATATGTCTTGACACTATTTCAACAGTATAAATTTCGCCTGAAATGTGAACAGACTTATTCTGCACTGTTTATGACATTCTATTGCTATTATATACTCCTTTTTATTATGGCTAAACTAAACTTTGAAGAATCAAGGATTAATTTGGTATAGTACATGTAGTAAGATACCCTTTTGGTGCAACTAAGTTGGAATACCCTGAATAATCCCCCATGTGGTTTAATTTTGATTTATTTTTATTAAACATTTTGGAATACCCTGAATAATCCCCCATGTAGTTTAATTTTGATTTATTTTTATTAAACATTTAAGTAAATGTTTTCACTTGGAATATAAGTCGAAGGTATTGACAAACAGCATTTAGATTTTTGCCGTTCGCAAAACTGCCAGTCAAATTTTTACTAAAATAGGTGTCTTGTATCTCTTTTGGACCCCACAATTCATCTTTTGGGTTTGTGTGGCTAAAAAGAGGGAGGGGGTCTTTCGTTTAGGTCAAAGAATTTGTTCCCATCTTGATTCAAAAACCTTATTCATTTTTTAGAACAACCCAAAAACATTTTTTATTCAAATTTGAGTGTTGAATTTTATAATTTTTTATCAAAAATAAATATTTGTGATAACTCCTTCCTGAAAAGAAAAAAATGTTTAGATCTATATTATGCATGTCTGTTTGAGAACCATTTCATAAGACCGATGATTTCTATAGAAATCATTGATGGGACCCATTATAAAAACATTTTTTTTATTATTCCTGGAGTAGATAATAATTTTCTTTTAATCTTTGGGAATTATTCAATTTGTTTTTATGTTAAAATAATTCACTTCATAATTTTGATGAAGAAAATCCATTTCAATTCAATTTTTTTTCATCAAAATGATGATTTTCATTTTCATCTATCAACAAACTTTTTAAATTGTAGTGGCATGGTCGGTCAACTGATAAGTTGTATGGCTGATTACAGGCAAAGCAATAACTTCTATTTGACAGTTGCGCGTACTCTGGGGTGTGGAATACCTTAATTTTATGGGGAACATCCTGTCCATGTGTAATACTTAATATATTCCAACAGATGACATTACACAAATTTTTCTTCTGTTAAATGAATGATTTGTATATCATCATAATTTGCTATTTATATAAACCACATTTTGGTATAATAATTATTTACCATATCAACATTGAATATTATGAATGTAGAATGAAATATGTCTAAAGTATGATTGGTTTGAATCATTTAATTTATAAGATTTAGGAATCAAAATTTGTAATTATTTAAAAACCCACATTGAAATTGTTTTATATCAACACCCACATTTGAATTATTTTATACTTTAGATTTCATAGCCATATTTGCATCTGTAAAAATATTTATATACCCAAATTTTCAATTATTTTACATGCCCAACTTTTATTTTTGTTGTAAAGAAGTGTAACTTGAAACAACAGTATATCATATAAAGAGAAATAAAGATTAAAGTTATATCATGAATATTGATCATGATTTGTAAAACTCAGAACTGTCAAGTAAATTTAAGACACGATTCAAAATGTTCAGAATATGTCAAGCCATACTGAGAAAAAATAAGAATGTCGAGAATATGTCGAGAAATTTCAAGACAGTATTCAAATGTCAAGAATTTGTCAAGAAATTTTAAGACCATATTCAGAATGTCGAGAATATGTCGAGTAAATTTCATACAAATTTAATATAAATGAGAATTTGTCAAGAAAAATTAAGACACAAGTCATACTTTTGGAGAATGTCGAGTAAAAGTTCATGCAAATTAAGACAAAAACTGGTCTTTTCAGACTTTTAGACTTTTGTAGTGAACATATCATCGGACACAAAACTATTTGCCAATGATTAAAAAAAATAAATTAAAATTGATGGCATACTACGATGTATTCTATCAAGTCTCCCGCAGCTCGGTAATTATGACCAATAGATCTAACTCATCGACGTAGACTCAGTCGTGGTGATCATCATCATACCTTTCCATGATGTTTTGATTATGATCTATTCGATAAATATACTATTTACACAGAGATCCCCAAAGTCTTTATTCACAACGTCGTTCGAAACTAAATTTTAATGAACAAAATATATTTGGAAACCTTGTTACAAATCCCAATTCTAAATATTACAAATTTCAGCTTTCATCTTGGATATACTGCCCATCGCTATCTTTTAAGACCTTTTGGTAAATAAGAAGATGATACGAAGAACCTCAATTTTATAACTTTAAAAATTATGTCCACCAAATGTCCCAAAATGTGTTGTCTTTAAAAAAAATAAGCATCTTAATTAGTAACGTGAGTTTCAGAAAACTTTTTGTCAGAATTGATGTGGTTTTTTTACCAATTACAAGTATGATTTGTCCCAGGGCCATCCTTAAATAAGATATTCGACGTCGACTAATTTTTATTTTGACTTATTCTTTCCTTGTATCGTTTAGTTTTAAAATGTGTGTAAACCACCTGTGCTCTTCTTTTATTCGTATCAGTCACAATTCATACAGTTCCGATTTTAGTAGCTATGTTAATCGCAACTATCTTTTGAACTTGAAATTAAGAATTCCACAGATGCAATAAGATGTGCTTCATATCCTGACTTACCTCTAAAAAATCGACCGTGAGATTCGGTAGAGACTATATCGTTCCAACGATATATAGAGAGATGTTCTCAATTTTCCCGTCGGAACTTTCCGTTTTATTGTAACAGCATTCCAACAATAGCTGCATATGGAGAAAATATGTCTTGTATGTCCTACTGATAGACGATTGGTGCTTACAAAAAAGATTATGGACCAATGTCTTATAATAGTAAAGAAGAAGTCATCCCTAAAAAACAAATGAGGATGCCATCATGATTTGGTTAGCCGTATGGAATATGAGTGACAGATGACCATAGATATGCTCCAACTATAGCCGCAAAATCCTTTCCTCGTTTCTGACATAACAGAATGAGAAATGTGTGTTTGTCATGATCATTACGACAAGTGCCACATGTCGAACAGGAATTTCTTTCCATTCTAATCGCGTGAGTTCATCTGCTGTAAGGTAGCTTTTTTGTGAATTTTTTTGTGAACTTATGTCTTTGGCTTCATCACTGAATTAATTTATAACATACCAGTCTTAAATTATCAATTGATAAATTCAGAAATTACATCAATGTTTCAAGAAACTAAGGTTCCTACTCCTTCAGGCTAAATTGACTTTATATGCATTTGACTATGTTTTTTAAGTCCCTTTTGGTCATATATAGCTCCTTAAGCACTCGGGTTTTCCTTGACTTCCAAATTTTGGATTTGGGCGTTCCCGATGAAGGTAAATCGAGAAAAACGCTTCGAATGCAACAATTTTATAAAGTGATATTTTAATTTTCCAGCACTGGGGTCATACCGCTGATGGTGGATTCATATTCCCGTGGGTATGACCAAGCTCATTAGTCAGGGCTTTGGCAACAACGATATTAACACCATATCTTTCTTAAATTCTCCGTTAAAAAAATAAGAAATCATTAAGAAATTAAGGTTCGAACACCCTCAGGTAAAGTTGACCATGCGTAGATTTGGCTTATCTGTTATAAGGTCCATTTTGGTCATAAAACTCCTCAAGTATTCAAGTATTTATACATCTTTGTATTTCAAATTTGTTTTGGTTTGGACATTGATGAAGCTAAATCTTAGAAAAGCGCTCCGACCACGCCAACTTAATAATTAAATACGTTTTATTAACATTTTTTTATTATTATTGCGAAAATTGCGACGGGATAGGAATCGAAACTAGAGGCTCTAAAGAGCCTGTGTCGCTCACCTTGGTCTATGTGCATATTAAACAAAGGACACAGATGGATTCATGACAAAATTGTGTTTTGGTGATGGTGATGTGTTTGTAGATCTTACTTTACTGAACATTCTTGCTCCTTACTACTATCTCTATCTATAATGAACTTGGCCCGGTAATTACAGTGGAAAATACTTTGTAAAAATTTACAAAAATTTACAAAATTTATGAAAATTGTAAAAAATTGACTATAAAGGGCAATAACTCCTTAAGGGGTCAATTGACAATTTTGGTCATGTTGACTTATTTGTAGATCTAACTTTGCTGTACATTATTGCTGTTTACAGTTTATCTCTATCTATAATAATATTCAAGATAATAACCAAAAGCTGCAAAATTTTCTTAAAATTACCAATTCAGGGGCAGCAACCCAACGTGTTGCCTGATTGGTCTGAAAATTTCAGGGCAGATAGATCTTGACCTAATGAACAATTTTATTCTCATCAGATTTGCTCTAAATGCTTTGGTTTCAGAGATATGAGCCAAAAACTGCATTTTACCCTATGTACTATTTTTTAGCCATGTCAGCCATCTTGGTTCGCGAGCAGGGTCATCGGACACATTTTTTAAACTAAATACCCTAATGATGATTGTGGACAAGTTTGGTTAAATTTGTCTTAGTAGTTTCAGAGGAGAAGATTTTTGTAAAAGATTACAAAAATTTACGAAAAATGGTTAAAAATTGACTATAAAGGGCAATAACTCCTTAAGGGGTCAACTGACCATTTTGGTCATGTTGACTTATTTGTAGATCTTACTTTGCTGAACATTATTGCTGTTTACAGTTTATCTCTATCTATAATAATATTCAAGATAATAACCAAAAACGGCAAAATTTCCTTAAAATTACCAATTCAGGGGCAGCAACCCAACAACGGGTTGCCTGATTGGTCTGAAAATTTCAGGGCAGATAGATCTTGACCTAATGAACAATTTTATCCAAATCAGATTTGCTCTAAATGCTTTGGTTTCAGAGATATGAGCCAAAAACTGCATTTTACCCTATGTACTATTTTTTAGCCATGTCGGCCATCTTGGTTTGCGGGCGGGGTCATCGGACACATTTTTTAAACAAGATACTCTAATGATGATTGTGGACAAGTTTGGTTAAATTTGTCTTAGTAGTTTCAGAGGAGAAGATTTTTGTAAAAGATTACAAAAATTTACGAAAAATGGTTAAAAATTGACTATAAAGGGCAATAACTCCTTAAGGGGTCAACTGACCATTTTGATCATGTTGACTTATTTGTAGATCTTACTTTGCTGAACATTATTGCTGTTTACAGTTTATCTCTATCTATAATAATATTCAAGATAATAACCAAAAACGGCAAAATTTCCTTAAAATTACCAATTCAGGGGCAGCAACCCAACAACGGGTTGTCCGATTCATCTGAAAATTTCAGGGCAGATAGATCTTGACCTGATAAATAATTTTACCCCATGTCAGATTTGCTCTAAATGCTTTGGTTTCAGAGATATATGCCAAAATCTACATTTTACCCTATGTTCTATTTTTAGCCATGGCGGCCATCTTGGTTGGTTGGCCGGGTCACCGGACACATTTTTTAAACTAGATACCCCAATGATGATTGTGGCCAAGTTTGGTCAAATTTGGCCCAGTAGTTTCAGAGGAGAAGATTTTTGTAAAAGTTTACGGACGACGGACGACGGACGACGGACGCAGGACGACGGACGACGGACGCAAAGTGACGAGAAAAGCTCACTTGACCTTTCAGGTCAGGTGAGCTAAAAATAAGAATTAGCATTTTGAATTCTGATAGCATTATTGATGAAGCGCATTTTATAAAATCGCAACAACTAATTTCGCATTCTTGTACAAAGATCGTTATCGCAATAATAAATCTACGCAAAAATTTAAGAAATCAAATATTAAAAAAAATAATGTATTTCTGCCGTTTTATTATATCAAAAACTAAGAGTTATTCGTGTAACATGTATTTAGTAAGACTTTACTCAACTACTGGGTACAACAAATCTTTAAACAAAAGTATGTGTTTAATCTTTATTTCAGCTATATAAATTAATACATATGGTAACGTCAATTCCAGCTACAGGCAACTATCTACCATATGGTAACAATGGCAACATTTTTACTATATACTAGTATAGCAGTTACGGGTTTTTAGCCAATCCAAAAAGAACACAATACAGGTATACGAAACAATGCATTTGCCTCTACATGGGAATAAACTCTGACCACATCAGGAATGTGTCGTTTTGTGTCTTGGGGTCCCTGATTTTTGACTGCTTGCAGAAGTGCCTCTTTTTCTGTGTGAAACCTAAATATATCAGACAAAATAACGTATGATTTGGAACACTCGTTATTGAAATGAAATAGAAACCAAAAGCATGAAGATTAACTTAACTGAAAACAAAATTCTCAATCGATGGAGTTTGATTAACAACTCTTTACAAGTATATGAAACCGATATAAAAATAACGATCAAAGAATAAATATGAAATATATCTAATATCAGAAGTTTCTTAATTTCAAGCGGTCTTTGTCAAATTCTATAACGAAGGAAATTCTTGTTTTTACTTTTAAGCCTCATTTTCTTGTCACAAGAAAGCAGATAAAACTGCTTAAAATTCCTAGGTTAAAACGATTAGTGCAAAAATAGATTAGTAAATATTTCTTACATCAGGACATGATTTTCTTCTTGGTTTTCCGTTTGTGATATGTTTAGAAGTTGAAGTGCCCGGTCTTTCCTCTCCTTTACTCCTTTCTCTCCATTGTGTCATTCTGTATTCTAAATCAGTCAGCACTTTTTTACTCGTCTCCAATTCGGGCAATGTTGTATCAAAGAAAAGAAAATTAATATCAAGTATTTTCATTAAATTGATAATGCTGTCATTTTCTTTTTCCATTTTTTTGAAAATTCTGTAAGCTTCGTAAAAATCATGCTCCGTGAATTCATTCTTTTTTCTATGTCTAGTTTTCAGTAATTTTATAGATTCTGTGTCCAACATCTTTATTGTCAAATATTTCAGGAAGGTAGCGTCTATAACAGACAGGTTTGAACGATGTATATACATAAAGTATCTCTGACAAAGCATCTCCTTCAGGATGTCAACTGATCTAGCAGACGATTTCCGGTTGAAAAGTCTGTTGTAATTGTTGGTGCTCAGAACCAATACATCAGATTCTCTTGTAACAGTTGTTGTTTCTAGGTAAGTCTTGAGTCCAACAATAACTTCAACAGCACCTGTTAAATGTAAATAGTACGGATATTTTCAAAATCTTCTGTTTACAACCATAACTTGTGACAAGAATTTGATTAGACATGCACCGACAATAGTAGAAAGTCATGATCTGTTATAAAACTCAAACCAGCATTTATTTTGTATTATATACAGTAAGTTTTGCCAGGATCATATGCTAATTTTCTTACATTAATTTTATGAATGACTAAATTTTGAGGAATAATATGATTACAAAACCACAAGTACACTGGTGGAAAGACTGGAAGAATTGTGCGTAAATTTCAATCAATTTTGAGTTTTTCATTGAGGTATGGCAATAAACAAAAATACTTGATACCGGGTATATCATCATTGCATTTATAGTTGCATTCCTGCAATTCTTTAGAAAGATTAGCAATCCACCAGTAGCTAGAATGAGCTAAATGTGTGTCAACGTCAATTTGTCACTAAATTCGTAAAATAATTTCTGTTAAATTGCAATTTAATATTTTTATTAAATCATCAACAACAAAGTAATAAAATGAAGGTTCCATTTTTTCTTTGGAAAAAAATCCAATTCACTGTTTTCAAATACACAAATACTATATACTGTTAAAAAGCAATGTAAGAAATACATTTAAATACATGTTATTGTAGTTTTCTTATTTATTTATTTATGATGCAATTTTCTTTATTTTTTCTCAAGCAATTCGCTGATAACTGTAACCTATATAAATATGGAGTAATAACATGATTATAAATTAAGAACTGTAAATAGATCAGCATTACTACCTTTATTTAGCATCTCCAGTCTTAACAGATCATTTCAAAATATAAAAAAAACAAGGAAAGTTTTTTATTTCTATTAAAAGTACTGTACGAACAGCCACACAATGAAACTTACCGACCACTTCATTGGCTCCTAGAAGACACATCTGATAAGGCCGGTGAGATGTCCGTCGTCTTTGTAGGGTTTCGTAAGGTGTGTAGTTAATACCATTATCTCTGAAAGTAGTACAAATATAGTAATTACAATAAACAGTCCTTATCAAGGGAACATCTTCTACATAAAAAATCAAATTAAGGCAACAAAATAACATTATGGAATCATAAAGATTTACAAATATCGGTTACTCAATGATGTAAATGTATTTTTGAAAATTATTACATGATGCATTACACATTAGAATACTTTCAAGAACAAAGTTCCAATAATTAATTCATTGTAACATAGAAAAAAACTATTTATTTATATAGCTCAGGGTACCTTTTTTTTAAATGAACGCGAAGACTTGTAGTTTCAACTCAATAATATCTTAATAAATCAAGGCAGGGTATTTACATATAAAACATATATACTGCACCTGAAATAATGGAAATAGAACAGGGGAGAGATTTTGTCTCTTTTTTTCGGATCTATGATTATTTTAATAACGTTTCAGCACAGTGAGGTTTTTGTGGATTTTTTACTCTTGGTGTGTTAATTAATTAAAGCGAAGTACTACTTGTCCTTGAATACTTTTTTTTTAAAACTTAGTAGGAAATGCAGTTGTTCCAAGTAGAATTGCACTGATGAGTCCACTTCACATTTTTGCAACACAACATAGTTAACCTTTCCACCATTCATCATGTTTAAACATTAACATTTCCTCCTTAAATTTCGTATTGGCACTAGAATCGGCAAAGTCCTGCGTCAGCGGACGGTATCGCCCCAATGGCAGTAAAACATGATATGATGCCCATGCGCACAACGAGTGTTTCTTAAAGTGCCTTTATAAGGTTTGCTCGAGATCAAACTATTTGAATGACAAAATATAAAACTTTTGATAACATACAACAACAACAGTGTTATAAGAAAATATAACCCCGTCTAAGGTCAACACTGCCCTGGGAAGTTGCTACTTGTTTAGAAAAACAAGTTCTTGTAACAGTTATAACAAAATGCAACTTAGTTGCTGTATAATTTGTTTTACTTCCGATTATCGTTTTCCTGTGCTTAACATACATACATGTATACATCAACTGTCAAGATGAAGTACAGGAATAAAAGCCCTGTTCATTGATAATTTTCTATGTTTTCTATGTATTGTGTGCGATTTTGTCCTATGTACATTTACTCCATATCCTTTCATTTTCTATGCAAAACTGAATATGAATAAACACAACGGGTGTTTGCACATTCAGTAAATGATGTTTATGGAGAGTATTTCTTTCAGTTTAGGAACCTTAAAAATCTATTATTTATATGGTTAAAACGATCTAGCCATTGTCTTAATTCAACGTCAGTGGAAAGCATTCTGCATATTGAAGATGAAAACAAATAAACAATATATATATATATTAAAGAATTGCCTCTGAAAAGTGGGACAACAGGAATGAAGATCAGAAAATTTGAAGTGACACTGCAAAGACGGGTATTTTTTTAGGACCGAAATAATTTTGTCTGTTTATACCCACCCTATGTAACAGGACTAAAATTTAACGTCCATACTCGTACAGGAAGTTGAAGCGATGTTTTACATCCTGTACAAACAAAGAGATGCCATTACATCATTGGATTCATTACTTTTAATGTTCTCGAGTTGATGTTGAAAGAATTGATCATACTGTCTATTGGTGCATGGTTAATTAATTTGATTGAAATAATAATGTTCATTTTATATTTAGTGAAGTTTATTTCACTACTTAATAATAGGAATTATTTTGTAAGAAAATGAGTTTTCTTATAAAGTGCAAGTACTTTCAGGTATGTAAATTTGGTAAATGTAAGCCTTTCTCCAAAACATGTTTACATAATGTCTGAGTCAGTGACAGCAAAAAAAAAAGGTTTTTGATATGTTGAAATTACTGACGAGGTTAAATAAACCTTAGAGTAGTATTGAAAGTCATCGATATAATACAATGTAGCTAGTTATCTAAATTACCAAATTGCAAATCAAACTTCCACTGCTTGAAAACAAGATAAGTGTTTCCATTTAACACTTTGGCATTTCAAATTTTGCACCAAACTAACAATTATATAATCAAGCTGTATCCGAGCTATTTCTGTATCAAGCTTTAATATTTCTGATATCCGTTACTAGGAGAGTGTAAAAACATGTTGATGAAAGGAAAAAAGTCCTATTATTCGACTACTAATGTGAAAAATTAGACAAAACGAACACTTTTCTGATTGTTAAGAATAACAAACTTTATGTTAACTGTATAAACTTAAAAGCCATTTCCACTGCAAACACATCTTACAGATTCCATCCAAAGGAAAAGAGAATTCGTGTATTCTTCCTGAGATGAGATGGTTATTTACCACTTCCTTACATCATATTTAAACATTTCTACTTTCATATAGTACTTTGACGAATGAAAAGAAATGTTCATAATACCAAATAATGCTGTGAGTACATACATGAATCTGTAATACTCTGAATTTTATTAAGATTTGAAATACTTTGAAAATACTTTGGAAGCATTAGGGTGTTTTTTAATATGAACTCCATTTCATCTTAAAAATGTTTTGATTTACATACCCTTTTTTAAAACGTTTTTAATTATTAATATTCACCTTTGGGCTACATTTCATATACAAATGGAAGGAGAAAAGCGCATCAAAAAAGTTTTTCAATTAACCATAACTTTCATATATAAGATTAATCTAAAAAATCTGATACTTTGATTTAAATAAAAGAATTTATTTCATTTCATATCCTGTTTCGATACAAAATACTCGTTTGATCATTTTTTAGATTATATCTTAATAATTAAAAGTGTTGAGAAATGTCATAAAAAATGCATCGTTTACGACATATTAACACTGTTACAATCTTTTATTCCAGAACCGACAATTGTCATTATTAACCGACGATTAAGAATTAATTACAATTTCTTCTTACATCAGAAAAAGGAAGACTAACAACACGAACAATCCTTCATTATTGGAGCCATAACATCAATGTTATCACAGGTTACTAACATACTCTTTTTAAAATGAATTTCAATTTCGAAAATTTACATCTTTCATGGATCAATCCAGACTTCCTTTGGAAACTGTGGCAATTAATATATTTGCGATCGATGAGTAAAAAATAAAGTTCAAATGAGGATTTCATTTTCCTATGGGAAGACAAATTACTATTGCAAAATGATTACAAGTCTGCTATCACTTGAAACATGAAACTTTCCATCTCCTTTTTTAATTGCATGAATAATTAAAAAGTTCCCGGTAGAGTTTAGTAAAATCCCTTATAAGAAGAGGTAATCAAGTGTACAATAAAAACCAAACTAATGTGCATATAAAAGTTATGAACTGAAGTTTACACAAAAAAGGAGATTTGGGTTATAAGTCTGAAACTTTTCACTAAAAGCATTTTTTACTAAAATGCACAGTATCACAGATTTATGTAAAACAAGAGGATGTGGTATGATTGCCAATCATGATTCAATTATCAACCGAAAGACCAAAATGACGTAGAAGTTAACAACTATATGTATACTTTAAAGTTTTTATTACTTATTTCGTAAAATAATACGTATGCCCAAATTAAAAGTGCCAGCAAATAGCTCTAACTGCAATTTTGATAGATTTTTTAAAAAAATTCAGTATTTGTTCAAAACGTCTATAATAACACCTTTTTTACTAAATCCAAAACTCTACTGAAAGTACAGATCTATATATTGTCTTTCAAATGAAAATTAATTCATTTTGGTAAAAGACGTCTTTCGATATGTCAAAATTGTGTTCAGCAGCGACATCTTGCGCTGAATAGTATTTTGATATTTTTTTAAGGAAATTTGTGTTGACTCTTTAATATTTAAATTCCCGAAGGTTTAAAATTTGATCTCTTTTTAGATATTGACCATGTTTTTTTGGATAAAAAGCCGAAACATCCAAAAAGTTGCAATAGAAACATTTCCGGCACACACTTGGTCTCATTAAGCTCGGACTATACTGTTCCCACCATTAATCAGTAGTTGTTTGATCATCTTTTATTTGTAACGCTATGTCATAATTGCATACAAACAGATAAAGCACTTCTCAAACTATTTTCCATACCTTGGTAAAAGATCTGGTAATATTCGTTGGAGTTCTCCCCAGATTTCCGGATATTGTGTCTTATGTGAAGCTTGGTCTGCAATCACCTCTGCTTCACCTCTGAAAGTGAATAGAAATAAAGCTTGAATATTAATACATTTACCGGTTTTTAAGTTAATTAAAGAGTTTCTGATGTCCTTATATACTATTTGAGACCATTTCGTCACCATGTACCCCTTCAACCCGTAGTATACCTCGGAGTTTAGAAATTAGTCCCACTACTAGTATCTCTTCTGACGGGTACGATAACAATCAAATGGACGTCCGCTCGCTGTGTGGGATGTATAAATACGCAGCCACGTCCTGAAGGAATAGGGAAAATGTCACGTTCTTTGCACATTAAAGGACACTTTCAACAACTCTCCGAGGGGCTTGTAAACAGACAACCTGTTACAAGGCAAAATTTCTGTGCCTATTCCGTGTGCAATCATCTTCCAGTAGCAGTCCCTGCCACCGGATCGACCTACTTTACAGCGCCTATCTATCTAATATTATTGTTAATTTGTTCTTGTCATGAATAGCCATGAAATATTTACTACTGGACGTTAGACAAACACCACCCAATTCACCAATCAATCACAATTTCTCATAAAATGAAACAGATTTAATGAAATAAAGCACTTGCGTCTTACTATTATTTTTGTAACGATATTGATTTGATAGATATGTTGCAAATTGATTAAGAAAGGTAATGTTACCTTTGTAAACTCTTTGTTGGCCTTCTCAGTTGCGAAATCGCGAATATTAGGGTCGTATGTTACAGTTATGTACTAATTTATATGTAAGGACACATGTCATATATCAAAGAGTTTTGCTAGCACTTACAAGGAATTTGGACATATTGTGTATTTGTAAATTGACCAGCTTTTATACGAGTTAAAAAAAGATGTATACTAGTCAACAAAAGTAACGACACACAAGTTTGAACTCAAATTTATCATAAAATATGATAAATAGGAAAAACTGTTAAATCATTCAACGAAAAACATTCATTTTGCAAAGCAAATATATATGATTAAAAGAATCTGACAAAATTGGAAAGTGAGAAATTACCGTGTTATTGAACACAGGGGTCCGGCAAATTTATTTTGCGCAAAATGATGACAAAAGTCGTCACTTAATTTCAAAGATGAGAGTTAAGTATTCAAATATCTGCAAAGGCATTCAAAAGTTTAAGCAGACCATACTTTAGTTTAAAGTTTTAAGTTCTACTATCGATTTTTGAATTTTTGGGTGAAAATACGATTTTTGAAATTACAAAAATTGCCAAAAAAATAATTCGCGTATTTGCCTTAAATCAATGGTTTTGATAAGAAAATAACACTAGATGTAAATATTAGACCAATTGGGCAATTATTTACCTTGGTACAGTGTATCCAATTTCATTATATATGGAAAATATATTGCCTTGTATCGTTTCTTTTGTTGACTAGTATATATGAAAATAAGATTTTCTAAATTTCGTGCGTCCGAAGCCCTTTTCTGGATTTTCCATGATCAGGAATGCCCAAGCCCAAACAATTGAAAGCCAGGGACGTATAAATACTGGAAACGCTAATAGCAATGTAACCAAAAGGAGCATACAAAGAATAGCCAATTTCATTTGAGGTCAACGTTGCCTGAGGGAGTTGAAACCTTGGTGTTAAAGAATTTCTTATTTCTCAACGGAGAATTTTAGCAAAGAATGCTATAAATCATGTCAATACCGAATATATTATATTTTTTCAGACAGAAAAGACATTCAACTCGTTAAAATAATTTTACTACATTTGTTATAATATTAATCATATCGAACCTGAGCATAAAAAATATGTTTTCGACTGGCTGACCCTGTCGTACAATCGGACTTCCATAATGCATTGTTTCCTTTTGTAAAGCAATAGTCATAGATTTCTTCATTTTTGGCAGCCATTGTTTGAATAAAGGATTATTCTCTACAAATTCAGTCTTTTCATGAAATTCCCTCTCAAGGACATCTCTCACAGATCTATTGTACAATGCTCTGTCAACCACCATTAAATCCGTCTCTTCATCTGTCACAACACTAGCAGTTCTCACACAATCCTCCTTAATCAGAGCAACTTCTCCAAATGCCTGACCCTCATCTACAAGTTATCGAGACGGATATCTTTAGAATAGTAGCTTAATTGAAGATAGTGAAATATGAAAATATCGTTTAAACTTAATTCAGCTTTTACATATAAGTATCAAGTGTTCTAAACAGTTGGCTTAATTAGTTATTGGTGGCTGGTGCATATTAGTTGTAAACCTGTACAAAGTTTACTACCTGTTTTTCTTTTTTTCCAAACAACTAGTAAAGAAGCATTTTTCATATTCATGACATTCTTGACTTAGCCTGGATTTACATAGCAGAAGACAATTACCCGGTCGATGCACCTGTTTCATTGGGAACTCATGCCATTCCCTCGGGTTTTTAATTTTTATATCTTGGTTGGTATATTCCACATGGATTTACGAGTTTTGAACATCGGAACACTACTTTTGTCTTTCAGCTAGAAAACCAGAAGCACCAGGGCATTTCCCCAGCAATAAGGGAATAATTGTAAAACGGTTGAATTATTTTAAGTTGGTTCAGACAGATACATAAGTATACTGAAATTATTGTTTGTTTCAATTATATCCATAATATTTAAAAAGCCCCTTTACAATTCCCTCAAAACGACCCAAGCTCAACTCGTCCAATCTACGGAAATGGAAAACGTTAATTGTGATATTTTGTATAGAACCTAACCTGATATAATCTGCAATTTCATATTTCTCCCCACTACTTAGATCCAAATATTGGGAAGAATAGATCCTTTTTGGAATCTTGTTTAATAATAATAAAATATTCCTTTACCCTTCCGGTTGATCAGCATTTCCTAATTAATGATATTGCTGAAAGATAGGACAATCGTTTAACCGCTTAAGAATAACAATTTAAGGGCAAGGTCGATGGATTATCAAACAATGACCAACAATACGAACTCACCATTATTTTAGGTGATTCATCCAATGACCAAATGTCACATGATTTGGTACCAATAACAAGAGGCTCTCAAGAGCCTGAATCGCTCACCTGTATTTCAGAGGAAAAGATTTTTAAATGTAAGCAAACTTGATGAACAAATTGTGTAAAATTGTCCTTTAAGGGCAATAAATCCTAAAGGGGTCAATTGACAATTTTGGTCATTTAACTTTTTTGTAGATCTTACTTTGCTTAACATTATTGCTGCTTACAGTTTATATATATCTATAATAATATTCAAAATAATAACAAAAAACTGCAAAATTTTGTTAAAACTACCAATTCGGTGGCAGCAACCCAAAAATGGGTTGTTCGATTCGTCTGATAATTTCAGGGCCGATAGATCTTGACCAATTAAACAATTTTACCCCATGTCACATTTGCTCTAAAAGATTTAGTTTTTGAGATATAAGCCAAAAACTGCATTTGACCCCTATGTTCTATTTTTAGCCATGGCGGCCATGTTTGTCGATAGATACAAACTTCGGATACAATTTATAAACAAGATACCCTAAGGAACATTTAGATAAAGTTTGAAGGTAATTGGCCCAGTAGTTTCAGAGGAGAAGATTTTTAAATGTTAGCAAACTTGATGAACAAATTGTGTAAAATTGTCTTTAAAGGGCAATAACTCCTTAAGGGGTCAATTGACAAGTATGGTCATATAAACTTTTTTGTAGATCTTACTTTGCTGAACATTATTGCTGCTTACAGTTTATATATATCTATAATATTCAAAATAATAACAAAAAACTGCAAAATTTTGTTAAAACTACCAATTCGGTGGCAGCAACCCAACAATGGGTTGTTCCATTCGTCTGAAAATTTCAGAGCTGATAGATCTTGACCAACTGAACAATTTTACCCCATGTCAGATTTGCTCTAAAAGCTTTAGTTTTTGAGATATAAGCCAAAAACTGCATTTGACCCCTATGTTCTATTTTTAGCCATGGCGGCCATGTTTGTCGATGGATCAAAACTTCGGATACAATTTATAAACTAGATACCCTAAGGAACACTTAGTTAAAGTTTGAAGGTATTTGGCCCAGTAGTTTCAGAGGAGAAGATTTTTGAAATAGTTTACGACGACAGACGACGACGACGACGACGACGACGGACGCCAAGTGATGGCATAAGCTCACATGGGGCCCTTCGGGCCCCGGTGAGCTAAAAACGGAAGAAACTCCCGCTCTGACATTTGAAATGTGCACGACTTGAGATTATGTTCAAATTTTAAAGTTATAAGAAAGATCAAAAGTTTCATGACTCGGTATATGTATCTATATGGCATGCGCAAACAAATTAATTCCAGTGGGCTATATAAAAAGATAAAAGATTTTTGATTGTTTAACCTTGAACTTTGATTAAGTATCCTAAAGTTGCGAAATTGAACAAAGTGAAAGATTCAATTAATCATAAAAAATGTGGTTCTACAAACCTGCAACTTGTCAAATGGTTAAGCCGGTACTTAAAACTCGACTTGCATAAACAAACCAATTATTTTTTTTTATTTAGAACTGAATGAATTATACATTTTTATAAGGCATCATATGATTCTGGTAGAAAATAAGGCAGACATTTACATGTCACAATGTTTCATTGAAAACTAACTTGAGGTCCATACATGTTGTCCGAGCTGTGTTCTATCAAGTAACTTATCAATTTTTGCTTTTGCGAGAACTTTTTCCACATGCTGACGTATTTCTTGATCATTTTCTTTGTCTTGAACAACATAGATTGATACCCTGCCTTTTAAAATAACATATAACCTGTAAAAAAACATATGGATATAATTAGTTATTTTAATTGGATACATTGTATATCCTGTCATTTGAACTTTAAAGATTTGTTCTTATGTACGACATTTAAAAATTCAAAATAAATGTTTCACTTCTGTTTCTATACTTATGTCTGATCGCCTGTAACAAATCGCTTCTTTATTAATAATTTTTAACGCAAAACATGTTTTAGTCCATTTGTTTTTTTCTGCATCGAAAAATTTAGAACTAGTAAACTATAACAAGCGATGATCTGATTAACTGTTATAAAGATATAGTTGGTGGTACTGCAGTCTTGTAGTAGAGCCCAGCAGATTGTTCACTATAATATCGTGCACTTCAGAGGGCACACATCTCTAGTTTAGATAACTTCCGTACAGATAATCTTTTCATAAAATAAAAATGACGCAAAACAATAATTCACCTGTCACCACTGTCACCCTGCCTGATAATTACATTGTCTTCATTTGTTCGCATGAAGATACAGTGACGAATAACATCCTTCACGATATCTAAAATATAATAAAATGTATATTCACAGACATTTTATACAAATATTGCGGGTTATTTTCACTGAAAAAAATAAAATTAAATAGAATTTATCACTTTCCTGGTAATTTATACCATAGAAAAAAAAAACTTTTACACCACAGATTGTTTAGCAATACAATGAAATGGCAAAAAGTGGGAATTGGATGTCAAAGTGGTCTTTCGATCACAGGAAAGTCTGGCATGTTCTATAGGTATGATATTTGTAGAAACTATGAATCGAAGCTACATGAGAAACCCTTGACGGTCTCAGGCGATGGCAAATTCTTGATTTGGGGCATGTGATGTATATAATAAATATGCAGGACAACCAATTTTACTCATGTATTATATAATTTATGTTTATAAATCTTTAGTTGATTATTACATATAATCAGGCCATACAAGAAATTTGTATGTCTCTGTTGGAATTTCCTGGTAAAAGGGGTTATTGTTATTTGTGATATAAGCCTCCATTTTTTTCCGTTTCTGTCACTCATTTGGCCTAATTAAAATGTTGATGTTATATTCATTCTGTACAAGGGAACTTTCAAGGTAGGAAAACTTAACAGATAGAACTTTATTAGATAAATATATTTCATTTAAACAAACGGTATGTGTACATATACTATACCAACGCCAGTTTCACTTAATAGCACATGCGTGTCTGATCAGAAGGAAAGGAAATAGTTTGAATTTTGCCATCAATTTACATTTTAAAATCATAAATGTAGTGACATTTTTCTGTGAATCACGTACCCATAGATGCAATTCTGCCAACCGTAGTTTTAACGCATCATAAGATCTAAAACTTCCCAATTTTTATATGAAGCAAAAATAAACTCTGCTTTTTGCATGCCCATCAATCATATAACAATAAAAATCATTTTGTCAAACACCAAATAAAGGTGAATATGAGTTCATAATGTTCCATAATGAAGATTGACTGTATCAATCCAAAACGAACACATTAAAAACTCATTACCAAATATTCTATTAATAATCTTAAATAACAAAATATTCTAGACATGTTTTTGTCATGTTAAATATTGCTTTATATTATATCGTTTTAAGTTTATGAAAGGATGTTGAGGTAGATTATTACGACAATAAGATGAAAAATATTTATAAAACTATAACAAGATGGCTATTGAAACGCTGTTTTTTTCTTGCTCTAGTGGCTATGAAAGGTCATATAGAAACTGTTCCTTCTGATTTTTTGATAAATTGACAATTCGCGCGTCTGGCGTAAAACATTATATTTTGTGATGAATAACAATGAAAACTACACGGAAAGGTTTGCAAGTACTTATACATCCATTTGGCTTTCAGATGTTTTCTTTTGAGTTTGAGAGTTCCCGAAAAAAGTTAATCTAGAAAAGCGCTTCTATTCGGACGCGCCAAAGTGACAAAGTTTTATTTCTTTTTCATTTGCTGGAACGCTTGAAAAGCTGTGTTTCAAATGGGGGAAACTTGTATAAAACACTACATACAGTCAGAAATAAGAAAATATAAGAATAAGAAGATGTGGTATGATTGCCAATGAGACATCAATACACCAAAGTCAAAATGACGTGGATTTAAACTATAGGTCACCGTAAGGATTTCAACCATGAGCAAAACCCATACCGTATAGTCAGTTATAGAAGGTCCTGTTATGAAAAAATGTGAAATATTCAACCAGAAAAACATTTTTACATTTGTACTATCAATTGATATGTTAATTCTAATTTTTACCACTGAATTTAATTTGGACTTTGAAGTTTAAAATTCCAGGAATTAAGAATATTTTATTCCTTAATTTCATATTTTAAAAAATAAGAAGATATTGTATGATTGCCAATGAGACAACTCTCCACAAGAGACCAAATGACACAGAAATTAACAACTCTAGGTCACCGTACGGCCTTTA
Source organism: Mytilus californianus (assembly GCF_021869535.1). Lineage (NCBI taxonomy): Eukaryota > Metazoa > Mollusca > Bivalvia > Mytilida > Mytilidae > Mytilus > Mytilus californianus. The sequence goes on along the minus strand of NW_026262690.1, from coordinate 27,457,190 downwards.
ACAATGAGCAAAGCCATTACCGCATTTGTCAACTTAATGAAAGCCTTTTACGCTTGTTTTACTTTTCCACATATTATTATATATACAGTTCACCATTTCCATTCATATATTCCTACAGTATGAATCAACATAATTGTATATCTCTTTCCAAAAAAATAATTGTCAGCGTAGTTCTGGCGTAGGTCAACGTCATTTATAACATTTTCTCTCTGCGAGAACTTTTCTTACTTTGATGTAATATAAAAAGGAAAGCAAAGTACGAAAGAACGACCTTTTACAATAATCGCGTCAATGAAAAAAAAAATATTTCAGTTACTGATTAATGTTCTTCAAAAAGAGCTATTGTTGAACGAAATAAATGAAATACATTTATACATTTATACATATTTATCAATTCATATTCAGCAAAAGTATTTTTACTCAAGATGCTAACCAAGCATCATCGATATACGCTCAGTATCTTTTTGGAGTTTGAAAATATGTAAAAAAATAATCTATCAGATTTGATAATTATTACTGATACTATTTCACAAGACAAAATGTATTACTAAAATTAAAGTACTTAGCACATGACCACGTTTAAAGCAATATTTTCACCAGATTTGCTCGTTACATGACTATTTTATATGTATTTTATTATGCTTCCCGATATTATTACATAATATTTCAACAAATTCATATACAATATTTGAATATCAGCCAGCCATTAGACTAATGCTACTAAACCTAGGACTAATATGTGTTATAGTCCCAGATTAAACACAATCACAATAATTACATTTGGAAATTACCATTAGTGGCCTCATTCTTGTGGTAACCTACATAAAAGAGACCAACAAACTTATTGTTTAGGTGTTTGTTGGTCATTTGTAATTGTGTCGTTGGGTTGCTGTCTAAATGACCCACACCCAACGTCTCCTTTTATTAGCATTGATGCTTGATATTGTGACTTAAGCTTTCCTTTCAATTGCCATTCGTTTTAAATATTAATTTGACCACGCAATTTCATATTGTCATTTAAAGTTCGCTTCTTAAGTAAATCAAATACATCTGAATATTAATGGTACGGTATTGAATCGCACCGCACTGCATGTATCCAAGTTTAAATTGATCTGCTTGTAAATTAACAATTGGTAAACTTCATTTATAATTAATCAACGTTTGAAAAAGTTATGTATTTATGAAATATACTAACTATTTAGTAATGTGCTTACTTGAATAAACCAACAGGATTTTGGAAATTAAAAATGTACCGACAATGCTAAAATACAACCACTATTTTGTTTGTAAATAGCTACACTGCACTTACCTGATTTTAAGGTTTTAAACAAACTGGATTTATTCCTAAACCATGCAATAAGTTCTTGGCACTCAAAATCGGTTCTTAAACTCTCTGGTTTCTCAATAACAGAAACAACCTTTTCATAAAACGATGGCATTCTATTGTTTATCTGTTTTATACTTTAAAGTCATGAATAGGAAAATGTATTATTTATTCACCAGGCTTTATACTTAATACCTGTTACATTCCACGAATAACAAAAGTAAAATCTAAATCTATTTCTCATGCTCTTATGAAGTATAAGAAATAATCAATTCCTCTCCATTCTGGTTCCAAATTATAGAAGCGGATTAGACCCCGTTGCCATGTGACTGTTTTTCTTTCCCTATAAAACAACATGGGTCATCAACAATTGTGATCTCTCTCGATAACACAAACATAAGTGAATTAATTGTTCTGCAGTACCTTTACATCTCTATATAATGGAAAATAATAAACTCGACCATAAATTTTGTCATAAAGGAAGCTTGTATCCTAGATAACAACAATGCTACTTTTAACTTCAAACCTTTGTAGAAAAGGTAGTAAATGATACGGCTCTCGAGTCGTTGCTTATTACATCGATTTAATCATTACAATCCGACTTAAATTCCCACTAATATCATTTCACTGCTTCGGCAACAAACCAATTGGGACTGTTTAAGGCACTTAACTATTGCAGTACTGCAACTGTAAACAATTTTTTTAAAGGTTTAATGCGTCTTATCAATGCATATCAAATATTTACTGTATATACAAACTAGTCATTATTGACATTCAAAATCTGAATTTTTAATGTCATTTTCAGTTGAAAGTTATCAAATCTATTGAAAAGAAAACACACTAAGAAATTTGATTTCGAATTAATATTTGAAGTGAAAGATTTACAAAAAGTTGAAATATATTTTCCAGCTAGAGGAGATCATACTTTTTGACGTGTTTTCACTTTTAAAATGTTTATAAAAACGCACCGACTTTATCACCGGATTAAATTTTCCCTATACAATTTCATCTTTATTTATATCTATTGATGGTCCTTTAAAAGCATTCACCGATCCAAACAGATGCGTGAATACAATATTCAATGAGGCTTGATACGAGAATGTTTCAATATCAAAGCCAACGATGTGTATATTGAAGAAGCCAAAGTCACGTTGTTACAGCATATTATCTATCTTAATTAAATTGTTTATTTACATGACGACCAAACTTGATTTAAAGTCATTTTTTGTTATGCAAAACAACAGTTTGTCATATTATCATTACTGATGATTACTTAAAAAATCACGGGGGAGGGGGAAATACTGAATCGTGATTCATTTCAATACAATATTGAGAGCAAAATGGGTTTTAATCCTTTAGTTTTACTAGAGGTCCTCAAGAGCTTTGTCGCTCACCTTGGTCTATAGGCATATTCAACAAAGGACACTCTCCAACATTGTAGACGAGAATAGAATTAATGACAAAAATTTTTGTATCTTCTATTGCTGATCATTGAAGTCTGTTTAGTTTCTCTCTATCTTCATGATCTTATTTAGTTTTTGCTCCAAACACAAAAGAGGGTAAAAAAAACTCTTATAAAGAGTAACAGTCTGCAAATTATATCAGCAAAATTTGACTTGTTAGTAGGTCTTGTCTTGCTTATCATTTTTGATTATTTAAGTTTCTATCTATCTATTATAATTTTTATCATATATGAGGCAAACCGCCAAAAAAAAATGGAAAAAATCGTAATTAAAGGGCAATAACTCCAATAAGGAGTCGTCGGACAATTTCTGCCATTGTCTTAATTGTAGATCTTGTCTTGCTGATCATTTTTGTATATTTAAGTTTCTTTCTATCTATTATAAGTTTTAAGATATAAGAAAAAAACGCAAAAAAATTGTAGAAATCGGCATCAAAGGGCAATAACTCTAATAAGGAGTCAACTGATGATTTCAACCATAAAACTTATTTGTAGAACTTGTCCTTCTGATCATTTTTAAAATTTAAAGTTTCTCTCTATCTTTTATAGTTTTCAAGATAATTATAGGCAAAAATCGAAAAAAGTGGTAAAATTTGTCATTTAAGGGCAATAACTCCTACAGGAAATCGTCTGACAGTTTTGACGTATATAGATAATTGGTAGAGCTCAATATTCTGAACAGTTTTAGTCCTTTCAGATTTCCTCTCTTTATAACGGGTATCAGAATAATAGACGATACTTGCATTTTACCCCATATGTTCTATGTTTTGCTATGTCGGCCATCTTTGTTGGCAGGCAGGGTCATCGGACACATTTTTTTTTAAACTAAATACTCTAATGATGATTGTGGCTAAGTTTGATTCTATTTGGCCCAGTAGTTTCAGAGGAGAAGA